>NC_088130.1:15352042-24659542 GCF_036370855.1 Dromaius novaehollandiae | reverse complement strand
TATTTAAAACCTGTGCCTAGTTCTAATTTTGTTCAGTGTGTGGAATGAAAATTTATACATCCATAGGGATATTCCTTTTGGAAAGATGTTAGGTCCATTATGAATCTGCAGTTACATACCCCAAGTGATGATTTATTTTTTCTGATACAAGTTGATTGTCTTCCCTTGAAAGAAAGCTGAGTTGAGAATAATAATTACAGCACATTACATACTAGAAACTTACAGGCAATGACATGTGTATCTGTTATTTTCTTTTGGTAACATCATCTCTCCTTTTAATTACTATTTATTATTTGTATGGTGCCATTAGGTTATGTGATACTGTCTTATAGATGACAAAATGATGTGGTTTCAAAAGAAAATAGGTGAAAGTCCAAAAGTAAGTCCTCATTGCATTTGAAAGTCATCAGATGCTATGATTTATTTTAAACTTACCATTAGTGCAGTCTTCTGTTCCATCCAAGTCCTTTCTGTGGATGAGTTTCCAGAAGATAAAATATTCTGGGGCAGCATGAAGTCTTTTTTTCTATATTTTGTCTAGTTTTTTGGAAGTTTAGACATGATCAAGCCAATCCAAAAAAGGGCAAAAAACCCCACAGTAGATGTAGAATATGCTGGAGGGGTCCTCTGTTGTAGTAAAAATAATAATGACACTGTAATTAGAAAGGTAAACAGCTTGCTTGCATTTTTTAAACTTCATAAAATTGCATCTTTTTTACTGCAAAGGACCAATTAAGTCATGCATGTAGCTGTATTCTTGTGATATAAACTGTAAAGATTACATTGTGTTTAAATGAAAATAACAGGCACACATTTAAAAAAAGACAAAGAAATGTAAATATATTTGATTAATAAAACATTTCTATTACTATATCTTAAGCCTTTGTTTTATATTGATTACAAGGAGAATTTTGTGCATGGTATGGAAAGAAACTAAATACGCTTCAATGCACATGCAGTGAAGGCAGCCTCAAATGATCAGAGGGCCTTGCTGTAGTTTTCATTGAGTTTCCAAAAGGGGTTTGCAGCTTGGATGGTGCAACCAGGTTTGTGGTGAGAAGAGGGTTGTGATCAAGCTCAGCTTTCTTGGTGACTGGTGGGTTGTTCCAATATGTATATTGATGTGATGGTGAGGGCACAGCACAGCCATGTGCTCCAGCAATTTCTCACATATATTTTGGAATTTGTTTGTATAGTTTTATGACACAAATCATGTCATTCTGTAACCAAGTTTTTCTCTTCTGCATACTTTAGAGTGTATTTTTTTTTATGTTTAAGGGCCTGAGTCTTCTTTATTTACCTGAACCCAGATTTACAAGGATCACCCTCTAGTGGACTAAGACAGAATTTCAAAACTCCGGTTGATTTGATACTTGAGCTCCTTCTTTTAAATCATTCTAAAACCAAAGCTAAAAGCACTAGCCATGCTCCACTGCAAGGGCCCTTCAGTGCCTTTTGTAACATTATTTCACTGCCGTCCTATGTGTCAAAGAGCAGTGATTAGTTCACTAAGCCACCCCTTGTTCCACTTGAAAAAATACCACTTGAGTATGAGAAAAATATGTCAGTTTCTGTTGTTTTTCATGTTATATGACCTTTTACATAAGCACCAGAACCACCATGGTAGAATAATTGTGCAAAACTACTATACTTGAGAAAATACTCAGGTAATTGGCCAGCAGACTGCCTGCTGGTTTGCAAGTAGCATGGATAGTCAATCATTCAAGGCAAGCTGCTATATGTGCAAGGAAAATTCTTTATAACAAGAAATTGTATTGAGTCATGCTGTATGAGATTATATCGCCAAACCCATGTAATCTGTCATGAGCTAATGAGACACAAATGTCTAAAGGGGACAGCGGGTGGAGAAGTCCTTTGGCTGATGGCCCAAACTACGACAGAAGAGTCCTGGGGTCCACTTTCTTGCAACCATTCTGGTGCGTGATTTAGAAGGGGTGAGGCTCAGGTCTGCTAATATTTTTCTTTTAAATCATTTACTGAACTTCTTTAGCTGAGCTGAGGGCTAGGGAGTTTGTTGCCTTCTTACTTCTACCTCTATATGCATTCACAAGGTCTAGGGAAGGACCAAACTCAGGTTCAGAGTGCAGGAGGCCAGCAGTGCAAGATAGTGTCAGTTTTGCTGTTTGTTTGTTTGCCTTTTAACGGAGTGAACACTTGCTCCCAAAGAAATATACAGAGATTAGCAGCTTCTAAGTCAATACACACGCTGTTTAGATAGCTTCTTTGGCACCATATCAGTTAATTCAAATCCAGTAACTTCCACTCACCACAAAGCCAAGGTAGATTTGAACTGGTGAAACGGATGTTGGAAGTGCTTCACTCCAGTGTCCACATATTGAGTGTCTCATCCTCCAGCCTGACTCCCTTTCATAACGGACGAAGGACCAACCGCACAACATTTTGACTGCAGACTTCCCATCTGCCATGGTTGTAAGTGATCTGATAGCTGTTTGGACTGGACTGACAATGTAGGGGCTTAACATACCCAGGTGCCTGCTGAAGTAGAGATACAGATCATCCAATGCCCAGCAATAATTAGGTTTCTACAAACAGGCTGTGCACAAGGCAACCAGCACAACAGCTGGTTTCCCTTCTGTAAGGTCAAGAATAAACTCATGCTATAGAAGACCTGGATCTCCAAACACAATTAGAATCAGCCAAAGGACATGGGGAGGGAAGAGGGGAATATAGTCTATCACAGGAAGGGAAATGTGTCTTTTGGGATCAAAATCTTTGCACTCCACCTTGTAGGTTTCACCTTTGAAGGCTGCATTGACAAACCTTGATTTATTTTATTTTATTATTACAGGATAACTTAATTTGAGAGACTCCCACAGTCACTGCTTGGAGAGCCATATCAGTGAATCCTAGGCCATCCTTTGTAGCCATAGCTGGATCACTCCGGCTTTCTCCCGAATGTCCTCTTCTCCACCAACCAAGGCAGATAATTTTTAGCAATACTTCCCCATGGGCTTGAATTTTTCCATTCTTTAGGCTTCTCTTGGCTCTCATCATTTCCATCTATTATACTTTTATTTTTCTCTTTAACAGTCCCTCATCCCCTCTCTGACATTACTACATTCAATCACTCTCCCCCTCTCTTGAGTTTCTCCAAATGAGCTTGCAAATGACTAAGGAAAGAAATTGCATTTGTTTATATTGGCACAACAAGTCACAGAAATACATCTTTCTTCTCTATACTCTAGCCCTCAATAGAATGAGTCAAACTATAATGGTCATGCAGAGCCTTTGACCTGGATTTTCTTTTTCTTTTTTTCTTGTAGAGAGCCAAGAACATTTTGGCTTACAGGAGACATACTAGTAGTGATCAAATATTCTTCTGGAAGCTATTTGGAATTTTTTTCTTTAACCTTTTATGAGGGCAGTTGTTTTCTGTTTTCTCATTGCATAAGAGGTAATTAGCTAGCTAGTAAATTAAAAGTTTCATGTAGAAAATATTTTTTAGCAAACAAAAAGCAGAGTTAAATGCATGCATGCAACGATGCTTGTAGTGTCTGTCTGCTTGTCTATCTGTCTTTCTCCCTTCGCTTTTACTTTTTTTTCCCTTCAAAACGTAAAAAGTCAATTTCTTCTGCTTACAGGTAAGATCTTCAAGAAAAGGGATAATATATTGCTGTAACATTGCACAATAGTTCTGCACAATGAAATGCTGCAGTAGTGTCTGATCAGTCAGGATAAGAACACCATGTAGCTCCCATCTCAATTTTTGAAATTACTTATATGATGAAGATATGTGTTCCTTGAAGGTGAGCATCTTCTAGCTTTTCTTTGCTCTGTGCTAATAGTAGAGCTCCTAGGAGATTTTCTTCCATGTGTGCATTTTCAGTGAAGATTGTTTTTCATTTTTCACTTCCAGAATTTATTCTCTAAAAGAGTAGAAGGCTTGCTTGAAATGCAGAAACACCCCCCCCCAAAAAAAAAAAAAAATTGTGCCCAGAAAAAAAAGTTAGGATTTTTCTTTCATAATTTTCAGGAAAACAGTTGAAAAATGTCTGCATAAAAAGGACTGTTTCGTGCAAGATTCCTCTTCTTCAAGAAGCCCTTTCCAACCAAAACCTCCTGCCTAGGTCTGATTACTAGAGCAAAAAAATACGACTATTTGTGTACTTCAAATCATGGCTCTCCATAGTTCTTAATGGTTGGTCATTCTGTGGAATCTTCTTAATAACATTCTTGATTATTAAATTATTTGTGTCTGCAAAGGTCATCTATCTCTTTCAGCCTTGCATGGTCATATGGTCTTAATTCACCTCAAGTCCTAATGAAGGTACTGCATTGTACAGTTTCTCTTAGGTATTAACAAGCCATATTCTAGATTATGGTGGAATTTTATGCAGTGTGGAGCTTTTCCCTTCCCTCCCTTTAGTTTGCAGTATCTCTGTGGTTTAGGGTTTTCCTGTGTTGAATATGGTTGCTCTGAGGGCAACTGAACAACAGAGGAAGGTTTTGCAAGCAGCCTGAGTACAACAGCTCTTGGCCCGTAAAATCCCATGACAAACTCATGGCAATTTCAATACGCTTCTAGATTTCCATCAGAGGTGAAACTTTCCAGATTTGATTACCTCCCATTAAAGAACAGCAGAGCATCCTTTTTATCATTATCTCGTTAGGTAAAAAGGGGCTAAGCAACCCCATGGGAATGAATCAGAAGCTGTTTGCAGTTGTATCTGCCTTATTCTTGCTTGCTGTCGTTACAGTTACCGTTACCTAAAACGTATTTCAGGAATTGCAGACAAGAGAGAGAATCTGCTTCACTGTTTACATATGATTAATCTTCACTTCTTTGCACAATAGTTTGTTCTATATCCTGCTCACCTTTGGATAAGTCATTGACAGAACAGGTAAAATCACACATACCAATACAAATTACCCAAATGAATTAGGATAATAGCCTTATTATAAAAGCACACTGTGTACATCTTAATATAGTAAAGCCATTAAAAATGATAATTCAGTTATACTCGGCCAAAGATGGAGTTGTCACAGCACTGGACAATATTTTTTAACCCCTCCAAGCTTTTACATATGTAGTAAATCACGTGTGTGTCAATATACTCGCTAATGTGTACCTCAGAGTGATGGCTTCATTTTGAAAGATTTGGGGAGGGGGGGAGGTTGTGTTTCATGAAATGCTCAACCTCTTCAGCCTACTTAGTACGGCTGAGAAGATGAAATCTATCCCCAGATCTGTCACAAGCAGAGCTGTAGTCGTTTAAAATAACCAATCCAATCATCCAACTCTTGATTGTTTGATGTTCGTTCTGGCTTTACACTGTTGATTAAGAGGCTCAGCAAAGAGGTGAAGTTGCAGAATAGCAAAGGGTGCCTTGACCTAAAGAACTTGAAGTCAGCAGGTCACTTATAGTGACTGTGATTTATTGATCAATAAACACAGCCTCTCCAAACCCATTTCTTTCCTCGCCGGCCTATTTTTGCAGGCATCATATTCTCATTCAGAGGATGTGTGCAGGGAACTTTCTGAAAGATTGTGCAGTCTCACATATAAAAATAGAATGTATCTGCAATTTTGCCTCACCTTAATGATATTTTTTAATAAGTTTTATTCTTGGGAATGGGACGAACTAACAATCCTTGAATTTTACAGATGCTATTGAAGATTCTTAGCATACCGTACTAAAAGAAAGAAAAACACTAGATCTCACTTACTTAAAAAAAAAAAAACTTCAGCCATGAGGCTCCTCTGGAGTGAATCACATGAAAAATTTTGGTGAGAGAGTAAAGGGCATTTTTCTTGTGTAACATTTTGTTACTGAGGTTTCATGTGTAGCACAAGGACAACGGTTTGTAACAAGGAAAGAGACACGTGCCTTTTTCAAGCTAAAAATACCATTTTTAAAAAATACATAAAAAAGAAAATGAATGAAAGAAAAAGAGAAAGCAACAGGAAAAAAAAATCCCGATTGCATGGAAATGAATGTTTTCACTACCTTCATTCTTTGAAATGTAGCATGATTTATAACAATTCAAAGAGACGGCTTTGAAGCATAAGAAAATAAATCAGACTTTACTAAAGATCTAGGTCAGATTTAGGCCATCAAAATGTATGATGATTTTAATACTATTTTTGTCTGACACATTTTTTTTAATAAGTGTTGTCTCCTACAGCTTATAGTCTTGCTGAATTATGTAACTCATGGGTTACAAGTACACGCTCTCCCTATATAGGTATATGTACACATGCACATGTATAGTCTTATTTTCTCTCTCTCTTTCTCTAATCTTTATTAAGTCTTTCTTCTTCCAAAGAGCTAAATTTTCCATCAGTGAAAAGAAAATGGAAATGGAGAGGAAGAGAGTAATAAAGTTGAGTGTTCATAAAAATAAGGAAAATACTTTTTACCAGGAAATCTAACAGTCTAATAAGCTCCCCGAGAAGAACATGTATATATCACACATATTTTTTTCATTAAAATTACTTTTCAGATAAGTCCTTCATTTGTCTCTGGGTTCAACATACTGCATTTTGCCTTGCATTAAATCAAGATAATCTTCCACATGATGGATCATCTGGCTGCTGTTCTTACACACAGTAGTAGTTGGGGACTTTTTGACAATCTTTACCCTATTTTAAAATTAAATGCTCCATGAAGGAATAAAAAATAAGCTTCTTCTAACCAAAACCTTTCTGAGAGAGATGGATCATTTCTGTTCTGTTTCTAGAGATTCAATCCAACCCATGCTGTCTCCGAGAAGGTTATCACTCTCTGATTTGGGGGTTCTGCTCCCCCCCAGTAAGCCCCGACCCCTAATGGGATACCAAATTGACCGGATTCTTTCCTAAACCTGGAACTTGTGGCGTAATTAAAAATCCAGGAAGAGAAAGCCCACATGCTGCATTCCATCCCAAACTGAACCACATTAAAAATAGACTTCTATATGGATAAACAACGAATGCCTTTAAACGCCAATCATCTAACAGAGACAATCATGTTTTCCGCCTGCAACTATAATGTTCAGCAGCTGAAGCTTTCTGTTTACTCATTTGCTGGGAACAGTGCTTTGAGTGTATGCGGCCCGATGCAGAAAGCTGGTGAGCCAGAGGCTGGCCCCACATTTCGTGGTGCCTGCTCCATGTTGTCCGTGCCCACCTGTGTCATTACAGGTCTGCCGTGTCTGAGAGGAGACGTACCCACCACCAGTGCTGAGCCCACGTGTGACATAATTTATGTTCTTAATGCTCTTCCATGGTACCCCTGTGTTTCTAAATGCTTAATGCTTCTAGGAGTAAATGATTTCTTTCCACTACTGCTCAAAGTGCCAGAAGGCAGGAGAAATTTAAACACAACTAAGATCAACACTGTGAGTTTACTTGGCCTCCACATCTAGCAACACTGCCATAAATTTCTTAGGCTTCTTATTTGAGAATTTAAAAGGCCCTATAGACTTGGCAAGGTTTGTATAACAATGTTTCTTCTATATGGATTATAAACGCTGGAAATCCCAAGAGCTGCAGGTTGTATTGTATTTGGTCAGAGGGTCAGAGTGCGACCAAGCCTTTCCCATTCAGATGCTTTTTCACCGTTGACCATTGCAATGGTGACAACATCCAAATGCTACCAGCAGCCAGGAGTCCCAGCATTTCAGTTTCCAATATTCTTTCAGATATTGCTCCTGCTTGGCAGAAACCGTTTTTCTGTTTAAACTTCAAATCTTTTAGGTTTTGGAGTTATTTTCAGTTGTTGTCTCTGCCAGACACACATATGCCTCAGAGCCTTATGACTGACCTCACAACACTTAAAAATCCGGTATCCCGTCAGAACAGGGATGCCATAAGTGGCCCGAAGCGACGGGGCCTTGTTCCTGGTGGGGTCACCCAGGGCGCGATGAGGATCAGGAGAGATTCATGTCACGTTCGTGTCAGCAGACACCGGCTGCAGCAGTCACCCCTGCATCAGCGGTAGCCCAGAGCTCAGCCGTCCAAGCCCTGCTGGCTACCTCGCAGCCACCACGCTGCCGATCAGCCCAGGCCATGCTGTGGCACATCACATAACTAATGGTGCTGTTCTGCGGTGTCTGTGGTAACAGGCAGCTTTCAAATGGCCAACAAATAACACCAGTTTAATTCTATCAAAGAGCCCTTTATTGCAGTAAGTCTATGCGAGCTCCTTTACCCCCAGTTGGATTATGTTTTCCTCCTTAAAAAATATACTGTGGTTGAAGTCAGTGAAGCATTTTTTCCCAAGTTGCGTATTATGCAATATGGAAAGTATTTCTCGAAGGATCTACTATTGTTTGCTGCGAGTGACTGAGCCCCCGAAGGGAAGATAATGCCAGGCATCTGCACAGTGCGAAGACTGCCTTAGCAGCACTATCAGTGAGTTAACAGCAGCAATGGTTCCTTCTCCTCCCTCCAGAAGACAAAGGGGAAGCAGGTACTAAATTCAGGCCATCTTATTATTGTCCCTACTGTAAGTTTACAACTACCTTAGATAACGGTATGTCAGTTTCTCCCTAAGGAGTGCAGTCCTGCCAGTTCTCGACCAGCATCGCCTAGTTACCTGAGGAACATGGACATTTTAAAAACTGTGTGTGCGCCTTGGTCTCTCTCCTTTCCTCATTCCCTGTGCATTACTGAGGTGTAAGCGAACTCCAAGGCACAGAGCTATTTTTTGTGATCATGTCCCCAGAGTTCCTGAGGCCCACATGCAATGAAAGGTTCACACAACAGGCACGGAGAAGCACAAACACTGTCCAACAGCATCCATTAATTTTTTCCACCTCCCCCCCCCCCCCCCATGGCATTGACTTCAGCTTCATGAGTCATCATTTATGATCTCAGTAATTTACTGCAATGGGCATGAGATATACTACAAAATCAATGACAATGAAGGCAAATTCAGAACTGAGAGCAGGGCCTGTAAGTCACTAACATTTGAAAATGATACAGTGAGAATTATTACATGGGCTCCTTTCTGCCTCAGCTGTCCATAGTGTAACGCGTGTGAGGACAGCAGGCAGAGACCGGCCATTGCACAGGAATTGAGCTGCCGGCTCTGCTGAACCACCCGAGCTCCTTAGCACTTAAAGATGAACTGCAAATCAATTATGAAAATAGAGTTCAGTCCATATTTATGGGCTGAATGTCCCCACTAGCCAGGCTCTAGGGGACATTCAGAGCAGAAATACATTTCAGCTGCCCTTTTAAATAATTCTTCTTCCTCTGTGAAATCCTCTTGCTAATTCCTGGTTCCCTGCAGATATTTCAGAATGCATCAGCCTGCGATACCACAAATACAGTGGACTTCAGGGTAACACTGATGGCTCTTAAATGTGTTGTATCCCTGAAGAGCATGTTCTGGAAATGCCAAGTGTCACTGTGGAAGGGAAGGCACACAGACTGTTCACTGGATGCTCCTACTCGTCACTCTGGAAGGGTAGTCTGGAAAGACATTTGGACCTCAACAGTGTTTATATTTCTTTTTCACAGAAATTGAAAGCATTAAGGAGTGGTTCTCAATGAATATCACACGTTAGAAGTGTTTGCCTGCCTATTAGAGCAAACTGGTGATCAAAATAGGCAAGTCTTGAATGTGTCATTAGAAAAGGTAAATCACCCAGCCATGAGGCCCAGGAATAGCACAGCTGCATCCCGACAGCATTATTTGTTCTTGCCAAGAAAGCTGTTTTCAAATAACCCCACTCCCTAATAAGGTATTCTAAATATTAAGGCTCATCTTCAGTAAGGAAGACAGAAGCAGAAGAATTAGTTGGGAAGATATAGTTCCTATTTTTGTAGCATTTTTACTGTTTCTTTTGCTTAATCTCATTTACTTTCCAAATTGCACAAAGCACATTCAAATACCCTCCACGATGTGAAAGACTGTGTCAGTCTCTCCCTCTCCTAATCTCAAGGTTCAGTTTGGGTCCTCCTAACAGAACAAAATACATTAGCAAGGAGGTGAGGAGGAGCTTGTGGAAGTGTGGATTTAATACAGGAGAAATGCTTGTTTCAGAAAGGGAGAAATAAGAAATAGAAGATAGAATAAGAAATGCAAATAAGAAAGTTCGGAGAATAGCAATGAAAAGTATAGGCAGTGGGCTGGGAGAAAGCTGTTCCATATGTGGAAAGAGTGGAAAAGATATACAGTTAGAAAGTGGAATATTTTTAAAGCTAATATGACAGAAGTAAATCATTTAAAACCTGGTCCAAAGCTTTCATTAACTCACTAGAGTTTAAATTCGTCCTTCAGGCTATGTCAGGGGCAGGTGCTCTCAACGGCACAGGCCACAGTTCCAGCTCCGCTCTTTATCTGGATGCGGAAAACCTAAAGGAGAGGGATGATGAAGGGTAAAAGACGCCGTTTGTACCTGAACCACACTGCAGTTTGGGGTCAGAAACATTGCTAGTGCAGATGCCTGGCCTGGGAGCCTGGCAGCGGTCCCAGGTCCCTCAGGTTAGACCCAGGCTTATTGTTGGAAGAGTCTTTTTCTTCTGTTTTCCCTACAGTATCAGAGGACCAAAGGTATTAAAAACAACTAATTCCAAGTAGGAAGTAACATAAAGCCAGTATTTTAAAAATCAAAACTTTTTTCCTTTTTATAAATCAACCAATTGCCAGGTCTATTATAGGAGTTAACTGGATCCTTAAATCTGTTGTAGTTTAAATAAAAACAGAGAAAATAGGGGAAAACTGAATAACAAGTCCTGCACATGAACAGTTGCTGAAGGTCTGAGGACAGAACTTCCCTCACTCATTAGTTTTCCCTTACAGTCTTCTTTGAGGAAAGCAAGTAATTCCCACTGATTTCACTGAGAGTTTAATATGTGCTCAGAGTTATTCATCTGCACTAGTTTCTCTGTGACAAAAGAACTTTTCCTCACTCAGGGCCTGTAGTCTACCTTACTGAAAGCTATGTGCACGACTCAAAAAAATCATCTGATAACCCCCAAAGCAACATTAGATTGGTTCATAATGCTGCAGGATTCTGAGGGATGCTTGGATTTATATTTTGTGTCCTAACTGTAAGATCTCTATCCAGTATTTTGAGATTATTACAGGATTTTCATAATGGAAAACATGCTTTTGGCAAAACCACAACAAAACATATCCTTTTGTCTTCATTCAAGGTTACTTTTCATATAAATTTGTTTGTTACAGAAACTAAGAAAAACTGAGAGAAAAATACTTTTGGATATGGTCTTCCAAGTTTTGAATAAAAAGATAAAAGGGAGTGGAAACAAATTATAATCAATATGTTTCATTTTGTATTGCAGAAAGGACAATGACTCTGCTAAGAGACTATGCACAACCTTAAGCAATACCAGATGTGGTATGGACAGAAATATTAACTACTAATCACAATTTGGAGTTTCTTTCAAGGCAGCTACGAACAGGTAAATTTGCTGGGTGAAAGTGGCATGCCAGAAGAAGCAGCCAGATAATTAAGCAGAGTCAGACCTCCTGTTTATATTAAAAAAAAAAAAAAAAAAAACCCACAAAGCTCATGCAATTTGTAAAGCATTATATTATTTTTATGGAATGATGATCCTATCACAAGATCAATATAATGTTATCAGCATGCTTTTTCCAAGCTTTGATTTAGCTAAAGGGAAGTTTCACACACATCACAGCTGCTCATATGCTCCCTTCCACCTCAATGAGGCTGAGGGTGTGTGCTGGTTGTAGCTCAGCCATTTGCCAGGTAGGTTTCAAAGGGTTGAGCCTGCCGACCACATGCTGCTGGGGAGAGCAGGGAGTGAGCAGTTGCCTCAGCCTGGTTCCTGCAGGGATTTTTGCCTCCTGAACTGCCCTGCCACTGTGCTGCTGTGGTCCTGTGCGGCCTGTGTGATCTCCTAGGAGCAGCCAAGCTGGACACATCTGGATGTACTCTCGTAAGTTGCTTTATGTGTTTTGGGTTTTTTTTTCCAGATTGTGCTACTTGAAGTGCTGGTTGCTGTGTTATTGTCATAGCTTTGGTATGGACTGCTCGTGCGCGTCTGTATATCTTGATTAACTGGGAAGTGCTACTGTGGTGTGAATACTACATTACAGCATCTACTGTGTTGCATTATTCACACAATGTGCAGTTGTCTTTAATTCTCACCTCAGGTGAAAATCAGCTCAGATGGTGGTTAGCAGCTGCTTCAGGTTTGGTTTGAAACATGGTCTATGAGGAAAAAAAAAAAAGCTGTGGAAAAATCTTTGTTGCACTAGGTATACAGAGATGTTCTAGAGTGTTGTCTAAATTGTAGTGTCTTTCATCCAGACCAAAAAAAAAAAAAAAGCCTACCACAAAGCAACCCTTCCCCCTTCCCCTAGATGGCTGACTTTTCTGAACAAATTTTCCCCTTTTCACCAGTTCTAGATTGTGTTACGAATACTACAAAAACTCTACGAATACTACAAAGACTCTAGGGAACAATCCTTCACAGACAGGCAGACAGGCTAAATGAGGTAAAGTTTTTGCCAGCTATAACTTTTTCTGATCTGAGATCTGTGCAGTATATTCTAAAAAGCCAAAAATATCCACATAGTCTCAGAGGATAGGTCAGACCTAGATGGAAGGCCAAGAAAACTCCACAAGTTTCAACTTCAGAGTGGGCCAAGATAAGAGAGCTCGCGCTAATTAGATCTTCAGCTCTCACATTTGGTTTCTTCTAAGTCTCTGTCTGCAGCTCTATCATCTTTCCTCCAGTCCCATCTTGCATGAGGCAGTGATAGGAGCCACTGCACAGTCCCTCTGGTTTTAACAAATGGTGCCTGAGCTCAGCAACATCTGTCAGCTGCTACAAAGCCATATGAGCCTGCATGATAATGCAGAATTCCAATAGCTCAAATAAATATGGCTAGAGAACGGCTTTTAAAACCTGCTGTATAACTTCTATGTGAAAGCAGTCAGTGAATGCTTTTTCTTCAGGCTCAGGGCTCGATTCATTCTTAGAGGAAGCGTGTACTCAGAGACTTACACCAAGGGTGGACTTGGCTGTAAGCGCAAAGCCTTTTAAAGACTCCTCTCATATTTCCTCTGTAATTTAAAAAAAAATGCACCCCAGTGCATTTTAATGCTGTTGCAGTAGGTCAGCAGCCCAGCAAAACACATAGAATTCCATTAAGTGTAATGAATTGGAGTCATCATTCGTACATATATATTTGTGACAGGCCTGTATTTGTGTGGTCGTGTTCATAGCCTGGAGAAATCACTAAATAATTCCTGTGTATTCACATAACTTCATTCCCAGCCAGAACTTGTTTACCCATTGACCACTCCCAGTATATTACGTAGACTGTATTTCTCTTCAAAAGATCCATTTCATGCCTTCTACCTCACAAACACATTGGAGACCCAATTACTTTGAATATTGCTTAAGCTATTATCATCCACCTACTTCTATAGGTTTTATTTAAATGGAGATCTTTCTGTATGAAAGTATATCTAAATGGTATTTAAGATATTCAGTTAGAAGCCTGTGGTCCTTGTTCAATCTTTATCCTGGCACAGCTCTCACTGAGGTCAATGGGCATTTAGCCTGAATAAAGACTAAAAGTGGTGAGACGTGGCCCACTGGGCAAAATTACTAGAGATGGACAAATTAGCTTGGATAGGCTAGTAATGAAACAAAATCTGTGTTCAAAACCCAGACCAAGCTGAAGCCAGTGCTTAGCATTTAGCTGTGAGTATACCTGTTGTGAATATTCGTATTTGCAGCTTGGGTCCTTCCCTCCTGGCCTCAAGCATGTGTGAATTCCTATACAGTCCCTTCTTCCTGCTGTGCTGGCCCCCTTGCAGGAGAAGGCAGAAATCGGGGGTTTTGTCCTCCCCACAGGAGCTCAGCTCAGCAGAAAGGGCCTGGCATCTGCTGGGGCCTGCAAGGGCAATGCTGGGGCATGAACAAGGCAGCTCTTGCTGCAGGACAGTGGTTTTACTTATTTAAAATAAAAAGAAAAGGCCCCCAAACAAATGCAAACATCTAAATTTCTGGGAAACAGTGACTGAAATCCAACACTTTGCCCACTGCCGTTTCCTCTGTTGTTTAATGCCTCTGATCTTCTGCTCGTGCAGCTCTGCTTTGCCCCAAGAGATGCCACCATTGAGGCCTTGCCCGGAGGCCTGCACCTCTGCAGCTTGCTACCTGGGGCAAAAACGTACTTTCTTCTCTGTTTGGGTCAGAGAGGGAGCGCTTCCCGCTTCAGCCAGGGAACAGGAGAGCTGTGATGAGGCGTTGCTAGCCCATGCCAAGGTGAGGTATAGGGAGCTTTTTCTGATTAAAGCAGCATGTGCGTACTGCTTTGCCCTTTGCGCTTGCCTTATGCTTATTTAAAAGGGTGTGTCTTTGCTCACACATACTTATTTTAACTCTGAAATTTAAAGTGAACCCTGAAACTGTTATTCACATGTGTACTCACCTTTGTGCTCAGCAGTAGAGGTAGGACTGCGATGTGGTTTTACTGATAAAAGGATAGTCCATGACAGCAAGATTTTTTACAAGAGACTAGAAAGTTTAGATGAAATCTTGTTGATACGAGTTGTCCAGTTGTATTTTGTGACCAAAGAGGTTTAGATAGGCTAAAGAAAAAGCATCAAACCTGTAGACATTTAGCAAAACTGAATCCTTTCAGGCTCGACTTTTACCTCTTGCTAAAGTACTCTTAGTCTGCGTGCTATCTAGGGAACAAAAAAACACCTCACGTCTCTTGTGTGAGCAAAAAGACAGCAGATCATTTATATAATTTTTAGTTAGAAAACTTCTTTTAAAAGTCCCATGTTCTGGTCGACTGACTGGAAAATATTCATTAATATTTTTGAAGGTATTGAAGACAAGCATCATAAATTTAATCTTCAGACACTATGGATCTTCAGTGATAAAACTCAAAAATAAATAATAAAGCATCTCTTCCAGATTATTCAAACTGCAAAGGCAAATGTACCTGCTATATATTAACACTGTCAGGCACCTAGGCATTACAGTGGATTTTTAATGTGTTTCATCAAAACACTTAAAGGCACTTTTTAAAATATATGACCCACTAAATAAAAAACATAGGACGTAATCTTCAAGGCACACTGATTAATGCAAAATTGACTTGAACAAATGCAGCTTATGGCCATAGTCCAGGAAGCTCTCTTGGTGCTAAAGAGTTTCATACAATAGTTTTCCATTTTCAAAATCACATCAATTTTTACTTACAACATTTTGAAAACAGGTACAGCAACTTTCAATCAACTGCTCAGCAATAATTTAAATTCCCTTACCATTACATTGTGAAAGTTGGAGTCATGGGAAGAGGACAATGCTGTCTAGAGCTGATTTTCAGGCTGTCATCACCCCCAGAGCTCTCAGTTGCTGTGCAGTTTTGCCTGTGTGGAGATACAGATAGAGTGGAGCAAATTCTTCATTGCAAATAAGTTATATGATGAATTTATCCCTTTTTTTTTATGCTTGGGGACCAATACTGATTTCTCCAGATATCTTCTTGACAGATAATTACAAAATATTTATATGAGTGGAACCAGAGTAGCATTTGTGTGTGAACTACCCATATTTCCAACTCATGCTAAATGAGTATATAACAGTAATCAGGTTGCGTGAGATGGTCTCTGCCTTACCTATGCAGCACTTCTTTGAGGAAAATATCTGTAATCCTTTTCTGTAATAATTTCCTGTATGAATTTGTGTGAGTAGCAGTAGACACCCAACCACCAGCTAGAACGCTAACTGATATAAACATTGTATTTGTAGCAAGGGTTGAAACAACAAAGAGCTCAGCCAGCATACCTAGGATGGGGAGATACAGTTAAGTATTTCCTGAAAAAACACCTTCATATAAGACAGTCACAATACATGCACCCGGGATAATATGTCCAACTGCACAGAGTACATTGCAGTGTGCTGTGGTGCGGGACATATCTTCTTGAGGGCAAGAAGTGAAGTGAGAGGAAAGGTGGTACTGGTTTTTCCCATGGCCAGGGAATGCTGATCTGAGCCTGGTGGACAAGACTCAACACTTCTCTCTGGGCTCTCTGTGCAGTGGTCTGCCTCCCTTTTAAAGAGGGGCAAGTGCCTGATGGCAGTGGGGGTCACTAATGGTCCTAGGGCATGTGGTCTCAGCAATGAAGTTGCTCACGCTTCTACCCAACTACAGGGTGAGGTGAAGCTCAACCAGGAGCAGCAATCCGCTTTTGGCTTCCACTGAGGAAGAAAAAATTAACTGAGATGGAACTGAAATTATGAGGATGTCCACACAAGTGAAAACTTCACAGAAAGGATGTTTTTCTTGTGAAGCCAGCAAGATCATTCTGTGTAGGCACTATTCACAATGCTCTTTTCAGAGGCCTTGGAAATACTAGAGGAGTTTCCAGGGCAATTTTCATCCCCATCCAATTTCACATCCTTCCACTCATTTGAGGGAAATACACGCCTGACTGAGACGTCCCTATCGCAGCTTCTTAGAGTTCATGGCTACCTTGAGACTTGCTGGTGGAAATCAGAGATAGGCAGCATGGAGGTGTTATTTGAGGCACCTCACCCGTAAGTGGATCAAAAAGCATTAAAGCACTCATGAAAGAGTTCACCACATACAAAGAAAAGAAAAACAGGAAATGAAAAGAGAAGCAGAGAGAATAAAAGTTCAGACAAAGTTTTCAGGGTTCCAGCATCAATATTCTTTTTATAAGACAAAAATGTTTGAGCCATTTTTTATGAAAAGAAAAGCCTGTTTTATTGACTGATGAAAGCTTTATGATAGCTCTATGATCTGGTCTATAATTTCTAAATCGTTCCTGAACTACTCTCTCAGGAGACTCTCCCGTGACAGCCTGGGGAACTTGCAGGCTCGCAGTGTAACAATGTCACAGCCATCTCCACTGCTATAAAATAGGAATCGTGGTTACTAACGCAGTTATGTCTTGCTCATTTAACTTGTACCAAATATATGGTTTAGGAAAATACATGGATAGCAAGATGTTTAATAGAGCCTTTGCCAAATAGCACTGATCTTGCTGCAGTTGGTTCCTTTTGGTGGAATTGCTGTAATGTTGCTGATTCTCTACCTGTAGAGTTTGGTCTTCTTGCTAGTATTTCATGTGAGGAAAAATGGACAAGCTAAAGCCAGAAAAAAAAAACCCTTCTAAGATGAGGCTTGAGTCAGTGTTTAAAAGTGGCTAACACTTTCAATGATCAAGGTAAACTGTACACTATTAGGGCTAATCAGAACCATCATCTTGCAAAAGGGAGACACCAAATGTGACTCTTTAAGCAATTTCTGGAGTCAGACTGGTTACCTTAAAACCAGTGGAAAGACAGTGTGTAGGTATGTATGCTAGGAGTGTAGCAGTCTACAGGGTTCCCATGTCCAAGGACCAGGAAAACTTTAAAACCTAAAGTCCTAATGAAAGGCTTGCCCCCAGTGGGTCAGGCCTTCAGGGGGTGGTTGGGGGGAGAGGGGGGAACTATGCAGTATGGATATTTTCTCCTTCACAGTGATTCACAGCTGCCTCCTGGGGCTTCTGCCATAAACTGGATGAGCAGTCTCAGGCATCGCAGCCCTAGTAGCGGGTGGGAACCAAGGGTCATCCCATGGAAATCCCCTCTTCAGCTGTGTTCCATCACAAGAGCTACAAAGCTGCTCTTTGCACACAGTGCATGTTTTAGATCACCCCACGGCCTTGATATACAAACGGGTCCAGAGAAATGGCACGCAGGCTTCTACACAGCTTCAACAAAATGTGTAGCGAGGCGGTGGGGAAGAAAAGATAGAGATGATATATTTTCCTGCATTTTCAGCTAGTAAGTTTCTAGTCTGTGGGAAACTGTTAGGATGGTTTTGTGCATATATGATGTGAGAATGAATGGGCCTTTCCTCGTATAAAAGAGTTAGTGTTTTTTGGTATTGGCATAGTAATAATTAGATATGTCTTCCAATTTACGCCAGCACTATAAATTTCTTTTCTTTTTTTTTTTTTTTTCTGGTAATTTCTGAGCTCTTCTGTGCACTGCAGTTGTGAAAGCTGGTAATTTTATGCATATTCTGTCCGTTATTTTATGCAGAGCTCCTTACAGGGAGGTGTCTTAATGAACGTGTGCAACATGAGAACTATGGCAGAGGACCTTGGTGGGCATTTGCCAGGCCAAACACAGGTTGGTCCAGTCCAAATAAAGTTGTTCTGTAGTATCTTGAACTATACGATGCACTTAAAAATGATATATTTCTTTACAGAAAGGGGTTTACAGAGGGTGTTAGATTTCTGAGAGCTCTCGGGGGGCTTTTTGGGCATGGCTCTTATCAGGGTGCTGAAGCACACTCCAGCTGGAATGAGTATCCAAAAATATTCCCTGATGCGGGGGTGTTTTGCCCCAACTTGTGAAGGGAATGCCACTCTTCCTGTAACTGCTGTGGGAGACAGCTTGCCTTGTCTGTTGCTGCCAGGTGGCCCCGTGGTGGGGTCGTGCCATGGGATGGCTCTGCTGAAGCTTGGGACGGTGCCGCCTGCCCCACTGTGCATGCAGAGCACCGACCTCTTTGCCCCGTGCCTGACTTCTCTGAGCTCAGCAAAGGGACCTGTATAGAGCTAGTTGAGGGATGCCAAAGTCTGTATGACTTTTCACTCTATAACCCAGTTTGCATTTTGATGTAGGGCTAAAGGCATGGACTGAAGGCTCTTTCAGTGTGGCTTCATAAGTGAGCAGGGTGGTTCTTGCTCTAAAGATAGCAGTACTGAAGCTCTTCCCAAACTTGGCTTGGGTTACAGCTGAGACACCCTTATGTTCATTCTTTCAATGGGGAAAAATGAGTTGGAAGTAGCCAAATGTATATAATGTTTTTCTTTCCTTTCCCTGCCCCCCTTCCCTCCCAACCTTACATTCTTTTGCGTTGTTCAAGTTCCCTAGTGTTTTATAGGCGAATTCAGAAGTCTGGTGCTCTGGAAACAATTGTTATGTCAGCTGACATTAGCACAGCAAGCACTTTAACTATTTTTCCAACATATCCATCAAGTACGATGGCCAAAACATTAATTCTCATTACTCTTCAACAAAGTCTCTCATTTTCCTCTAATTCTGTCACCAGGCTGCCTTTATGCAGTCTTGCTTTACAAATATATCAAGTCATTTAACTGAAAGGACTTTGGGAAGCTTTTTTTAGGGACTTTGTGCACATACATTTGTAAATGTGCTAGGTCATTTATGACACAAATTTGAGCTCTTCGTGTCCTAAACTAATAAAATCCACGTATGCATCAAATCAGCTGAACAATATAAAATCCTGTATCATTACTACTAGCTTGTAAACTAAGGATTACACTCTGGGATCATCAGAAAATACACAGGAAAAAAACAGAGGGAACGCAGCTGTTGAAACCTGGATGAAGACTTCCTTGCTGCCTGGTAGCATAGGCTCGTGCGTACAATTGTGAAAGATACATCAGCCAGTTTCAGAATTCTCTGTTCTAAATTTTTGCTATGGACATTGTTCAAGACAGCACAAAGAAAAAGTTGGTGGAATATTAGTTTGTTTTAGTCCTAGCTGTAATGAAGCAGTTACAGACAAAAGTGACTTAATACTGGAGATGGGCCTTCCTAGTGTTTGAGAGCTCTGCTGTTTGGAGCAATGGTGATGTTGTAGATAAACTGGTCTAAGGCCATACGGCATGTAGAAATCCATCCACTGATAAATATTAAGTGTCCACGGTAGGAGAGCAGAGTTTCTTGATAATATCTCAGATACTCTTATAACAATTGATAAAAATGGATAAATGTTGCCATTTTAGAACCGTGGTCAGAGCAAAGGTATTAAGCAGAGTCTATGCCTAATTTTTAAATGAAGCATCCATGTAGCTCCATTGTACTCACAAAGCTGCATTTTTACCTTCAAATATCACATTAGAAATGTGTGTAAGAAGTACAGTTAAAGGAAATTGGACACTGGAACATGTCATTGGATTTGTTTAAAGAGAAGAATCATGCCAGATTAACTCCAATGTCCTGTCTTTGCGCACTGAAGATTTATAAAACAAACTCCCACCAACATTAACAGAGGTTACTATAGGTAACTGGCCTTGTAAATCAAGAATAGAATAGACCCTATAATGCATCATATTTTGAGGTATTTATCACTTCACTAAGGCAGACAGGATTTGAGCATGTAAATCCTAATAATGGTAATAGTAATTCTACATTCCTGTGCTTGCATACCAGTGAGAATACACCACCAGTTATGCGGCAGGCTTTCTGTTTCACCCCCCTCATGCTGCCCCAGCACTTTGCAGATTGAGGGCTACGAAGCACTTTCCAGCGATCCACAGGGACCAGCACAAATGGGACAAAGCAGTACTCCAAATTGCATTGCCTTTTTCACTACTACTGCAAGCACACTTCTAATTTTGTATGTCTCTTGATCTGTTTGCTATTTTCTCTAGATTTCTTCCCCGCTCTACAGCACTTTCTTTCCGAAGGAGCATGTACATTCAGGTTATTCTCAATTCAATCCCATATCGTGATAGAAAAAATAATGCACACAAACCACAGCTGAACCTATAGTCAAAAACTTCAAAACATTTGAAGTAGGAGAAAATAAATGATTCTGGGGTGAACAACGTGTTAAAGTCTCCAGTTCTGCTAATATGTTCCAGAAATGCCCAATGACTTTAAGAATACATTGCAACCTTCAGATAATCGTTAATGTGTGTAAGTGTTTTGCAGGAAAAAAGACATTTTGTGTTATCTGCAAAAAGCCCTCTTGAGTAAGACTCCATATCTCCAGGTATTTCTTTTAAAGGGGAACAGTTTAATAAGAATAACAAAGCTAGAAACCAAGAACATTAACTTTCACTTTGCCTAGCTACATGCTAGTACTCTTGCTGTAATTATAACACAGAGGTCATTCCAAAGGAATTACCAGCCTTCAAATGATATGAGACAATTATTCTCCAGGGAGTCGGACAAATTTGTAAGACAAATACAGTTGAAATTTCAGACATCAATCTCTTTTTTACCATAGCATGGGAACAAGGGAGCTGTGAAATGTAATTTTACCCTAAGGCCCAACAAATGATCGCATTAAAATGATTTAAAAAAAGAAGGAAAAGGAAAAAAGACTTTACATGCGATTATATCTTAGAAGTGAATGTAGTGTTAGATTTTGTAAGGCTTCCTATGAATAATAGTATTTAACAGAATCTGTAAAAAATACTTCACAGATGTAGATATTATTCGCTAGTCATGGCCTATATGCAGGCCAAATAGCTAGTCATTAGAGAGGGAATCAAGCGTCAAGATACACGCCAGTGTGCCTAGCTCCTCAAATTCAGATGTGCTTTTAAGCGGGACAGAGAGCAGCATGTTGTCAGGAGCCAACTCCTGGCATAATATCCTGGCTCCCCAGGTTCAGTTTGAATTTTATTATACCACCTTCAGACTGCTACTTACTGATTTTTGTGGTACTTCTGTGTACTGGGGCATTTCCAGAAATGGCTGTGTTTAACCCTCCCCATTACACCTTGTTCTGAAAGAAGCCAAACTGATTTCATGTATATCTGCAATGGAAAGCTGTGAGGGCCAAGAGCCTTGTTGCTTTGGTCCCAACAACTGTGAGGGAAAACTTCTAGGGTAAAAACTTCCACCCATCTCAAAGGCAGCCCAGAAGGCTTTCGGTAATCTCAGTGCCGCTATGACCCGCAAAGACATGTGTTAACAAAACGCATTTCCTGAGGGTATAGGAGGGGTAATAAAAGCATGAAAGGTGGTAGCTGTGGACCAGCTGCATTTTACTCTTCAGTCAATAAGCTTTTTATCACACCTCTTCGGCTCAGTTTTATAGCAACAGTTCAAGGCCGTGCAATGAGGAAAATTCTCTTTTCACCATTCCTCTCTGCAAGTGGTAGGATCCATCTTGAAAATTAGCTCTCGCCTTGCATGGCATCTGCATGCCCAGGAACACTGTTATGAATATTCATGTGTAGCAAGAGGCAAATCCTCCTGCCTATGCTCACATGCTGTCACTCAGTCTATCTTCGGTGTTTATATAGTGCCAGTCATGCCAGTATTGATTTAAGTGGATTCCTTGCGTGAGTTGAGCAGGATTTAGCCCAGTATGTGTGTTATAGTCAAAGTGGTGAAGTGGAAAATGGATATTAAGGAACTGCTCTTTGGCTAAGATTTGATTTACAGAAACCTATAACAGTCTCATTCTTCAGATAAGTGCATTTCTCCAACTGCTATTACTCAAGAAAACAGGCTCCTTAGAAATCTTTACAGCTGACACATTGCAATGTGACCTTGCACAATTTGGCAATGCAACTCTTCATGTTTTTATTGTATTTAAATAGTACCATTAGTTTTATTCATGTGTGGAAGTTCAACTTGAGCTTCAGCATTATTTCTGCATTACGCATGCATTATGTGCATACGTATCCATGTAGGTAGAGGGTTTTTATGGAGGGAGACTATGCGTGTGTGGAGAGTGTGTGTTCTTGTAGCTGTGCTTTCCAAGGATGGATTCCTGTCCCTGTGACACCTACTGTCAACAGCTGTCTAAATGATCTCATTAGGTATAGCCTGTGCAAATATTTAGGTTTACCTGCTGACTTCCATTGATTGTACAAGAATGTTTCCCAAATGGAAGCTGACAAATTAATGAGAAACGCAAACACATCCTGGTTTAAATGAGAGCAAAACAGAGTAGTGCCTGTCTGATTGATGGGGATGATTGACTGCGGAGAGCTGTGCAAGTGACCTTCTTTGGTACTTAGGGTGAGGAGAGTGGTTGAAATGTCATGTTTCCATTTACCAGACAAAATCATCTCATTCTACCCCACAAAGGGGGTTTCTAAGGTACAGTAACTTTCCCAAGAGATGTAATGAATTGTTAGGAAAAAATAAAATCCCACATGATGAGTGATAGGCATCTTGAAGTGGCCATGTGATGTCTCACTTTGTCCACCTTACTGTGGGAACACTTACAGTGCCCCAGGAAGTTCCCAGAAGTATAAAATATTATGAGTCCCTGAAGCTACATAGTTTCCTAAGTTAGCTTTAAACTAATATGCTGTTGTATTATTAGACAAGCAAAAATGAAGGGAGTAACACAAACCAGTAAAAAAAAATACAAATGTATATACATGTTTTGTATGTACATATATCTTCTATTTGACTTAAGCTACTCTTACATCGCAATGAAGGTGGCATATCTTTCATCATTTGCCTCTTGCCTGCATTTCATCTTAAGGGCACAGGAAGTTCCATTTGCTGAATTTGATGGCCTCCTCTAGCTTGAGAAAAGCACAAAAATAAAAACGAATGTCACTCTATGGTAATGACTGAACACATAGAGATGGCTTAGGAAATATCATGCAAAGTTCAGAGCTGATAAAACAAAACTATATGAAGATTTCTATATATTAAAAAAAAACCCTCCCAGTTCTCTTGCCTCTGACAAGCAAATCACAAGTTTTAAATCAAATACTGTGTTATGCTCCTTTACTGTCCTGATTAAGAGGGATAGCTTGCTATAGGTGCAGAGGAAGTCTTTGCTCCTTATTCTTTTCCTCATTATACGATTTAGGAGAATCTTGAAGTAATATACTTATCACTTTTGTTGTATGTGTTCCTATTTCTTTATGGCCATTAGGCACCTTGAATTGTTTCCCATCCTTTTTACCTTATTCATATGAAATACTCACTTTGTCATGAGCCTGATAGGAAAAAAAAATCACCTCAAAGCTCTAAATTATTGGAAATGACAGTCTTACAAGAGTCAGAATTACATATGTCCATAAAGGCTTCAAAATATGACTGAAAGCATAATAGTTTAAAAGTGAATGATTTTATTTCCTTTCTGATGGGAGGAAAAAGAGAAAAACTGCATAGAACCATTGAAACGCTGTTTTCATTGTAAATCAGTAGAAATACAAGAACTGCTGAACTCGGATCAAAAGTGTATATATATAACCCATAGTCAGCCCAACAGTTTAATATTCAAAACTTAGCTTCCAGTTTTGGAAGTTTAAGATCAAGCCAAAATACCTCACCAATAAAAGCCTGGAGCTCAAATCCAGGGTTGAATTATAGTGCCCAGAAGGTTTATGGCAGTGTTTAGCAGAAAGTATTTGCAAATGGAGTTAGAAAAATTTTCTGCCCCTTGCTGGCTGTTTCAGGATCTGGACCTGTGAAAAGAGCTGAAGCGCTCTCCTCTGGTTATCCTGACACAGCTATATAGGCTCTCCACGTGCACAAACAGGAGACGTAGTGTCCAAACAGTCACCCTCAAATTAAACACCAGTGTCTTTTTGGAAGATGTACTTTCATCAGTGCAAGCTGATTTTAACCAAAGAAGCTACTACGCTGCTGGATGAAAAGCGAAGCCCTCTAATACACAAAGAGTCGGACAACATGAGCTAATGGGCCATACTTGACTCAAAGACTCCACCAATACCTGTGTATTTCTTTAATGCTTTTTTCTGTTTATCAGATGTGCTGTCAACTGGCACAGTTCTATGTGAAAGAGAAACAAACCACAAACAGATTTTTGCCTTGAGCAGAGCAGATTTGTATTTGATTTCTCAGCTTTGTTCTTGTATCTGATATCCATTTGAAAGAATTTCATGGGACCTGCAGGAATTGCACTAATCAATGGGCAGTAAATTTGTGGTTTTAAACAGCCTTGTTGTCCCCATACTCAATGCAGTCATCACTTATGTCAGGACTTGCACAGAAATGGTTTTGGCAGTGCTTCTGTTTCAGGAAAATCCGGGAAGTAGGTCGCTATTGTTAAATGGGTAGTCCCTGTTTGTTTCGGAGCAGAACAGAAATAAAGATGCTCAGCAGGATAAGCAGCTCCTAGAGGTCTTGGGGAAACACATTTGCATCCTATTTAGATGGATTTCTTTCTATTGCCTCACTCAGAGGGAATAGAGGCAACGGCTTTTTAGTGAAATTAATCATGTTTGGCGTCTAACAGCATCTACTGATTTGCGACCATCTACTGATTTGCTTTTGGGTTTTGCTACTCAGAATCTTATTCAGATTTGTGATCTCTCTTTATGTTCACTAACTTATGCATTTCATTTAAAAAGGGGGGAAATATACTCTTCCAAACCTACTCCTGTCCTCCAATGAAAGTCCTGAACTCAGCGCTGTATTGAGCATGTGTAAGAGCATATTCACAGGGCTGTGAAAATGAATGAACAATAGAGACCTTCTTACAAGTGGCTGCAGTACCTTCTGGACAAAAGGCTCAGGAGAGTCTCTGAAGTGGTGGCAAAGCGCAGATAGAGGATTTTCTGTGAGAATTCTTTAAATACCTCTAGGGACTCTCCAAAATCATTCACTTGAGTCCCTTTGGCTGTGAGGCCTATCGTATCATGTGTGACCCACTCCAAATCTTTTGCCCTGAGGCGAAGAGGAAGGACAAGGCCAGGCTCAGGGTGGTGAAATGGGGAAAGGACCCCTCTAGGAGCGGGCCTGAGTGTTCATGGAGCTATGGGGATGGGGCTAAGGGGCCAGGGACACGCCTCGCCAGCATGAAGCTGCTTGGCAATATGCAATCCTGAGGGTAGCAGTGAATGTCTTGCCATCCCAGGTTCCCACCAACACCTCAGAGCCCCAGGAGACTGCAATGTTAGCAGTACTTTATGCCTTGCTTTCTAGGGATAGGTTTCATGGTCCTTAATGCTTAAAGGCCCTAGTGAAAGTACACATCAACCCACAGAGTTATCTATCCAGAATCTGAGGATAACGGAGGTATAGTTGCATGGTAGTCTCTGTATTTATACAGTTGCTTAGAATAATCATCAAATGCAAAGTGAATTCCCAACTAAAATCAATAGAACTTTGATAATTTATGGCAATGGAGGATGTAGCACTGGGTGTTTTGCAAGTTGCTACTGCAACTTGCCTTAGGCTGTTAGATTCATTATAGATGGTCATGAAATTAATTCACAGAAGGAATTACTACTTACGGTGTATTTTCCACCTCTGCTTTTTGTTCTGCTAGTCCTATTTAGCACCCGTTTGTTTCCCAAAGGTGAGGTCTCTAGGACCCAATTTAATAGGAGAGAACCTTGCTGTACTGACAGTGCAATAGGATTTCTATTTTTTTCTTGCTGCAAAATAGGGTATTGCACTGATGAAAGGCAGCAGCTGGTCAGCTGTGCAAAACAAAGTCCTCTCTGTATCCTTGGACCAGTACAGGGAGAGGTGCTGCAAGCAGTCTTACAACACCCTGCTGGCATGACTAACCAGGCTCCAAAAGAACCATTTTGTAGGGCAAGACATCCATTTCCAAACCTATCCTTCCTTCATTCCTTTCCTGAAAACCTCTGCATGGCATAAAACCAGCAAGGAGAGTGTAAGGTATAGACATTTGTATTTCATGAGCTTGATTAAGACAATCTACCTGGTAGATAATACCTAGGATCTGGCATTGTCATTTTGGCCTGAGAGATATAAAACATTCAATATTGTATTTCTTGCTTAGTTTGGTGAGCAAAATAGGTTCTGTAAGTGATGTGGTTTTTACTCTGTGTTGCTGAAGTATATTGGGCTTTTCCCATTGCCCACAGTCTAAAAGGCACCTTCTAGGAAGTGAAAGAAGAGGCTGGGAGGAAGAGATGTCGGCCCTCTAGCTATAGACCTGACCCCGACTACTTCTATAGTCCTAGAAAAAGTCATTTAACTGGCTGACCTCCACTTCTCCATTATAAAATGCTAACCCTCCACTAACCCTGGGCAGTGCTGCAAAGATGAACTGTGCAATGTCAGTGTTAAACAACGGTAAGGAGCTGTGGAAACCGGATGTCCATCAGAGCCATACTGCAAAGTGACCTGTGGCTCATCATTGCAGCAATTGCTGTGGAGACACCTGCATCGGTGCATCCCTCACTTTGTCCGCACGGCGCTCGGCCTCCCTGTGGCAACAGGACACTCCCCTGCTCCAAATTTTTGTTAAGGAGAAGATAAAAAGCAATCAGAACTACTCGCTTCCCTTCCCTTGCATCTAGTTCCTTGCCAAAGCGGAAAAACTCAAGATGAGAGCAGCCTTCTGAATGAGTAATCGACACTGAGCCGCATCAGACAATCTCTTAAAGCCGAAACCTTTTAGCCTAATGAAGAATAAATGAGACTGCCCCAGTAACACTCCATATGTTTAAAGCCAGCTGTGCACTTAAGTGCTTTTCTGAATAAAGGGTCTTAAGGAGCTGATAGCGGTTAAAAGAACCACTTGCTGATCACAAGCATATTCTGCAAATGCAGTCTACTTGAAAAAAGACATGTCTGATGTTAAATGAAAGTTAGGTTTAAACTTCAAACATGGGCTGATTGGCTGCTGACTGTTTTGTGCTGAAAACTATATTGCATGTTTACCTGTAACATTTTTTGTAATCGATTCTTTTTTAAAGGTATTTCCCACTCCCCCACCTCATTTCTTCGCTCTGATTAACAATCATAGCATGATCTCATCAGGCCTAGACAAGTATTGATGGGCCATAGTATCATGAGGCTAATAAAGAGTGTTATTCAGTATTTCCTGGTGACACATTAAAAACTCCCTCACGAAAGACGCAGGAGACAGAATATGATAGAAAAGCCATTCTGGTAACAGTAGGGTATTGCAGGGTGTGTATAGCCAGGCGCGAATGCGTTATTTGGCGCTCTGGAGCCAGGCTGGTGGCATGGGCGTGCGTGGCAGGGGAGGTGGAGGAGGCGCCGGCAACGTGGGACACCAGGGACCTGCATTCTGCGAACAGAGCAGCTGCTCTGGGGAGATGGGGTCGGGCAGGACCTCGGAGGAAAAACACATCGGCTGGGTGCATGCTCTGAACGCCGCTTGGCACCCGAAGCACAGCCCCTGGCATCGGCGGACTGTGACTGCCGTGGGTTAGGGGACAGTGTGGTGGTGCTCGGCCTCTGAATTGTGGCTGCTGTTTTGTTTTTCTCCATTACCTCCACGTTGCCACATTAAATGCAAAGACAGTATTGGAGTATAATATCCTATCTTGGCTGTGTGAGTCCTTTCCTTTCAAAAGGACCGCTGGAGACATGCTGCAGGGAATTATTGTAAAGAGGAGGGGATTTGGCTGAACCAATACTGGCCTACGTGTCAAAGAAATGAGTTTTGGAGGCTATGTTAGCCAGGGCACGTACCCCCGCGGTGCCAGAAGTGTCTGCTTGATCTTTCTGCTGAAACTGGGTGTGGAGAAGTGACTGCACACTTGGCCAATGGCCCCACGTGCCTCTTTGAGGTGATGAAGGCAGGAGCCTGAGCGGTGGAACTGCCGCCCTGGAACCTTCTGGAACCCTCCGGAGCCTTCTGGAACCTGCTGTCTTCCTCTCCCCCCCCCCCAGCTTGGTGCCCACCTCTGCCCCCCGCCGGGGCACAAAACCTTCCCTCCAGCTTGTTTTAAGTTAATCAAAGTAGAAGTTGGAGGAGGCCAGGCAGGGGCAGGCTCAGGGCGCCTTGCGGCTGAGCGAGTGTCTTTGTCTGCTGCCCGCTCTCGCACGGCACCGCTCAGCGTGGCACAGCCGCGTGCTGCCTCGCAGTGTGCGCCAGGTAACCTGGTGCCTTTCTCGTTTGCTTTGTTCATTCATGACTGAATTTACTGTTTCTTAATTAAAAAAAAAAAATCCTGAAATTCTCATTGTTGGGGACAAAAAGGCAGAGGAGAGTCCTAAGGTTAATAACACTGGGGCTTGCAGGGGCCTCTCTTTTAATGGAAAAAGGGGGGGGGGGAAATCCAACAAAAAGTGCAGCAAACAAAGAAAATCCCTTTTCTGTCTATCAAGCCTTCTTTCCCCAACCTCTGCGAATACTTCAGCTCCTGCACAGTCTCTGAATATAAACTTTGCTCGACACACTCAGGGTAATCTTTTCACATCATAAAACTTATAATCCTCCTAAAGTGGTTTCTTAGGGTTTGAGGTATGATGCACTTATCAAATAACTGAAACAAATAAATCAGCTTATTTAGGCTGTGGTCGGTGCGCGCGTATCTCTGTGCACGGAGGGAGGAAGCCAGAGCCATACCGGCATTTGTATACATTAGCAACAAAGCTGTCTGTGACAAGCTGTCCTCTGCATAACTAAATATTTAGTTGCGTATCGTAAGTAACTTCTTAAGTGATTAAAACGGGAGGGTGGTGTTCACCCACACTGGGCTGAGCGCGGCAGCCGTGCGCTGCGCCGAGGGCACTCTTCGGCGCAGCGGCACGAGCGCAAAAGCAGAGGTTACTGATGGCCGCGTGCCGCAGGGCTTGGTGCCTCGCGGTGGCGCTGGGCCTCTCAGGGACAAAATAGGTGTCCCCGAAGGCCCTGGCCCCTCGGTGGTGGCTGCCCGCCGTGCCTCAGGCGCTCTGCGCAGCTGCCGTTGTCGGAGGAGTCCCCTCTCCGCCGGGAAACTGGCTCCAGCCAGCGCCCACGTGGTTTGCCTTGCATATTTGTACGGTGTTCAAGTTTGCAAACATTTGTTGCTAGCTTTTATTGGTGTTAGAGCAAGGGTTATTTTTAACTGGGCCTGTATTTATGGATTCCCACAGCTGCATATTTTTGCGTGTGCAAAATTAAACTAATAGGGTAATTTTGTATTTAAGAATTATTTTTCCATTCACTATAAACACATTGTTTACAAGCTCAGACCCCGTTAGCTTGTAAAGATTAACTTTAAGCAACAAAGAGCTAGCAGTGCTGTCCTGAATTTGCTCTCTGAATCTTTTTCTGCATGTACGATAAGTCTTCCTTCACTGTTCGAATTCCATCAGGAGCAAATTTCAGGGCTCACTTAAAAAGTTGGGGCTGCTTGGAGATATATATAGACTGATAGATGGATAGGTACATACATAGAGATTTTTTTTTCAATAGAGTATCTTGAATTTGCTATTTTATCCGGAGAAGAAAAGAAGGATACAAACCTTAGGGATGTTGTGTCAGATTTTGAATGTGGGTGCCCTCCTCCTCTCTGGTCCTGTCGTCTTCCCACCAGGCTTCAGCGTTACGGCTCTCAACGCCTAGGCTTTTATCCTCTGGAAAATATGGCAGCAATAGTTTGCTTACCCTGATAGGGAAACTTAAGAAGCAAGCAGAACTATTTTCAAGAAGATGAATAGCACTTCTATTTCAATATACGACTTGCACAGGCAAGGAGCTGACCCTCGCCTACCACAAAAGACGCAGGATGCTCCCAATGGCTCCTGCTGCGCTGCTGGGCCAGCCTGGGAAGCGGTGCCTGACCCTCCCGCCGCGTCGCGGGCAAGACGCAGGCTGAGATGCTGTCCCCACGGGATGCTTCAGCAGGCATGACCGAAACACAGCACTCCCTCTGCCTTTCAGAGGCGTAAATAAAACCAAAACCCAAAGGCCACACCTGCAATATGGCTTTGGCCACAAAAATGTCCCAAGTTACTTGGCTTGCTCTGGTTTTGGCAGCTTGGGCAGATGCTTAAAATGTTGCTTCTGCAAAGTGCTCCTAGAGGATTTTGCTGCCTGCATCTGGGAGAACAGCGCAGAGAAGATGGTAGCATTGTCATATTCTTTTCTAGAATATATTGGGTTAATAAGAGAATTAAAGCTCAAATAAATATTCATCAGAAAGTAATTTCAGTCTGTCATGGAAATAATCTACGTTTATAAGTTATCTAAAGTAAAGTGAGCCTTACTAGCCTCCAGCAGCTCTGAAACCATTATGAATTATTGAATAAGTCATCTTTTTTATCGTTATTGACATAATAAATATATTTGCTTGAAAATATCCGGAGCTGCATAGGCACAGAAGTATTTATGTGTCTGTGCTCTTGATAGCACTGTTTTAAAGGGGTGCTGTCATTTGCTGAGGAAAAGGGGAGATGGAGAAAAGGTGTTTTACCTCTTGTGTTTTTAATAGCAGATACAGCGCTTCAGTCAGCTTCATCTCTGTAGGCCCTTCTATTTATGGGCCACAAAGTGAAATCTAAAAAAAAATCAAGGGGCAAACAGTGTGGCTGGTTTTTGTTCTTTTTTTTTTTTATATGGGTAATTCTTGGACCGCTAATAGATTTGCAGTCCTGCAAACTAAAAATAATAATGCTTTTGGTAATACAGAACACTTAGGCTTTAAGCTGCCACTAGATCAGCTTGGGAAGTCATAAAAAATTAGAGCGCTCAGGGCCTGAACATATTGTTGAAGGGAGAGGAGATTTGTTGGGCAGTGTTGAAAATTGTGCCACACAGCAGCTGGGGAGCTGGAAGGCCCCTGAAACCTCGGCAGAGGCTGCCGCTGCCGAACACAGATTTTTCCCAAGCATTTGCTGGGATCTCCTGTGTCATAGCTTGTGATTCTGCAAAGAAAGAGCAACCCAAATAACATTTAGGCGAAAATACAGTGGCAGAAAGCACCGTGCGCGAGCATGGTGGCATGCACAGGCTATGTCTCAGTGCCTTTGTGCCATGCATGGTGGATGGCGCAGCTGGGGCCTGTAAACCAGTGGGTGGCTGGCTGGGCACATTAGGCTTCTTTTTTTTTGCCTGTCTCTTTAGGCAGTAAATACATAATCAGTGGCCATTTCCCATGTTAGGAAAAAAAAAATAACAATTGCAAATTTTGAATTTGCAGAAGCACTTGTTATTACCCAGAGTAGAAGGCAGCATATTTTTAAGAGTGCTTCTTGCTGGAATGTAAGGCCAGATGAAGATTTAGCCTGGTTCTTTAGTTTAAGTCTGGTGGAGCAACATGTCATACCTCAGACAATGACAACAAATCAGCCTTTATTCAAGTGTGAAAATTAAGGCATAAATTGCTGGCTGCTTAGCTCTCAAAACAATGTCATGTTACAAGAAATGTGATATTTTGAGGAGAAACAGGAAAGAATTTATCAAAGTTTTTGTTATTATTGCATTATCCTCCTGCTTGATCTACTAGCTATAGATACTTGGTGTCTGCTTAAGTGCTTTCCATTCTTCCCATAAGCAAATTCTGGTCGAAGACTATATATCATTTTACTCTTGATCACTGCTAGTCTCAGTACCTCATTACAGCAGAGCACTTTTTGAAACTGAGCTATAGCCCAGATAAATGATTGTATAAAGTTTTAAATAAACATACAACATTTATGTTATGTTGTTTCACAGGGATGATTTATAGTCATTTTCTTCTTCCAGTCCTGAGCTCTGGACATAAAAGACACTGAGCTCTCTGCTGTTTATCCAAGCTAAATCCTCTGTTTGTTCTGCATAAGCGTTCTTGATTCTTTAATATATTGCAGGCTTTAGCTTCAGGTTTATTCCCTCTGGGATGGTGGAATTAGATACATTAACTGACAAAGATAAGGTACGGACATTGTAGCTCAATAGCCATTAAAATAGATACTATGATAACAAAAATGGAGCTAGAAAAGGGAGTTGAAATTGTGACATTTTAAAAACATGTATTTATGGAACCAAAATTAATATATGCAGAATTCTAAAAATTTCCACAGGGAAGCCAGTAAATGACACTGGGATTTTGTTTGGTTGTTTTTTTGCTCCATATAGATAAGAGAATCAGAAATAAAAAATACTGTGAGACAGGAGTTCCAGGTTACTTGTTGCCTATCCCACATCCCCCAAACCAATTTTGTTTCTTCTTATTACATTACTCAATCTGGATGCCCATCCATTGAAATATTGCTCTATACAACAGAAGAAAATTAAGAAAAAGTCTATAAGATAAAGAAAGTCTTTCTGCTTTGAAGAAAACCTTGATAGTCTGTTAGCTACGTTCCATCATGCATCAGCATATTTATATATACATATATTAATTTGTACTACATATGGATAGTCTGTTTACTTCATGCTTCTATTCTTCATAGTAGATCTTGATCCTCTGTTAAAAAGCAAACACCTCTGAATGGCTGTTTTCTCCTCTTTTGCTGGGTTAAACAGAACAAATTTTGAGCTAAACCTACTAAAAGTTGCTTTGTATTTCATTTGATTCAGTTTTCCTTCTTAAAATTTTGTGTAAAAACACAGTGCCAGTATTTAAAGACCTAATGCTTGACATTGACATAGAAGAAAGATTTTAAGAATTATAGTCATTAATGTGACGTACCCTAAATCATCTCTTCCTACAGCGTAGAAGTTAAGCTAAGACTCTGGAGGTCATAAATGGACTTTCGTTTTCTTTTTTTGGGTTGTTTTTTTTTATATAAGTCAGGATTAACTGGTGTATAAGTAACAGAGTAGGTGCTTTCATTGCCAAAAATTATCTAACTAAAAGTTTGAATCTGGCAGTATAAACAACAGACCTGCCTGTAGTCATGGAAGCTTGTTATTTTGTGGTACACAAGTTGGTATGTTGTTTGTGCTCTGAAATGAACTGCATTCCATAAAGCATGAAATGCATTTTTAGCTGAGACTTGAATGGTAAAATAAGCAGTAAGCAAAATAAAGACGTGGGCAGTAGTTTATTATTTTTTTTAATTCTACAAGCATTTATTTGAGCTAAGATACTTTCCTTTTATAGTGGTGGGATATTTCCAGGAGTGATGGTGCAAATGTTGAGAATGACTTATTCAATGAGCATGAAAAGAAGGAAAAGAAAGAAAACCCAAGGAACCTTGCAGAACTGACACTTTCCATTCTGCCAAAAAATAGCCATACAGGAGAGGTTTGGACTTTGTGGCCCAGCAGCCCCCCATGTTTGTGCTGACCTCCAGGCCAGGGTAGAGACCTGGCAACCTTCTCCTGGGCAACCTGTCCTGCACAGGCATCCTGTGGTGCAGTGTTATTTTGTTATGAGTTGGCTCCCCCCTGCTTTAAGACTCGTTTCCAACTGTCTCTATCATGTTTATTAGGATAATCAGGATTTGCTTTTATTAGTATTTCAATACTGAGAAGACAGGAAATGATTTTCCTATAAAAGTTTTCACTAAAACCCTCACAATTACTTTTTCGCTCAATAGGAAGGAGGTGGCAAACAACATCTGGCCTTTTCTTTTCCAAACTGCTATAACAATGAGGCATTAACTAGCTGTTCTTCAAAACATCGCTATAGTGAGCAACCATCTTCATCTTACCAATAGGGAGAGAGACAGAAGTAAACGGTGCTTCCTCATGCCACATACAGTCTTGTCATGGGCAGGCCCAAAACCTCAGATTTTTTTTTTTTTTGCTTTTTATCTGCCTTTACCAAGAGATTTTATTTTTTATTCATCTCTTGAAAAGAAGCTTAACCCAGCCTTTCTTGAGAGGCTGCAGCCCTAGATTCCCTTAATCTCCCTAGAAATTAAAGAAAATTACATACTTTTTCTAAAAGCTTTTGGTGAATTGGTAATTAGCCAAAGCAGTGAAAGAAGATACCAATTTATCTACAAAACAAGAGCAAAATTAGGTAGTGTAAATTCTACTCACTTGCTGGAGAAACATCCTGACAGAAGCTAGCAACTATCCCTTTCAGGGTGTTAACAGGCTGGTGTTCAGCACACAGATACGCTAAATTTAAAGCAGTTTGTGAACCACTTATACAAAAAGGGTTTTCCACCATTATTCTCATTTTGGAGCTAGGAAATGGAGGCACAGAGCCTTGTTCACGATCACTCAACACACTTACAGCAGAGGCAGGGAGAGAAACCGCATAGTTTGTACCCAACTCACTGTCCGTCTGTGAGATCCCCTTACACTAATGGAAATAGTCTGCCACCTTGCATGAATATTGCAACACAAGCTTTAGGTAGGCGGGCTTTGCTGCCCTGCCCAACAAATAGCGTTGCTTTTCCCTTACAGTGCATTACATAAATATTGCCTTCTAAGATTTCCTCTTGCTAAGTTTGCTCATCTCTACCATTATGCTCCATCTGCATTGATAATAATCTATGAAAATGAAATAGGAATCAATATTATAAAAATCTTTATTCTCTGATAAACCTTCAGGCCCATTTTAATGATTTGTTGTATATATACAACAGGAAGATACAGTCATGGATTAAAAAACAGTATCTAACTGTTCTGCAGGATGGGAGAGGGAGCAGGAGCATGTATGGGTCTAAGACTCTAGGAGCATCCAAATGTGGACATTTTCCCAGTTCTTTGAGCTGCGAGTATCGCATACAGTGTGATGCAGTGCAGTGACATCTGCGTGGGGCAGGAGGCTGAAGTAATGGCAAGAGCAGGAAACTGGTCACTTAGGAAAGGATGGGCCAGGTAAACCTCACTAGCACAGGAGTACGCGTGTACGTACAGACACAGACACACACACTCTTTTTCCCAGAAACAGCAGTGCCCTCTCATGGTGATGGAGATGCACCTACTGATTCTTTGTGGTAGTTATGTGGTCTTGCTTTTGGCATCCTGTTTAATTTTCTCATTTACTTTGGAGTTATTAGCTTCATGTTATCGGTGGAATAATTGGATTGGTATCAGAAAAGTGAAGCGGTATCAGCAAACTAGAATGTTTTAAGCATCATAGGCATCCACATTTAGGAAAATTGCAGTCAAAAACATCATCGTTGTACCAGTGTATAATTATACAGTTCAGTAACTTATCCACTACATTGCCTGAATAATCCTCAGGAATACAGGTTGGGTCTTGCACTTTAAACCAAGTATGTGTTAATACTGATGGAAACATATCAGCCGTATTGGCTTAAACTGCTGCCTATAAGCGTAGACTACTAGATTGTGTTGTTCCGTTGGACGCAAAGTTGTCAACTTCCTGCCTACTACAGCAGGACTCTTGGCCTTTATGGCTGTCTCTGAGGGTCATGCAAGCAATAGCTTATTCTGCCTTTCAGCCCTGACTGGGATCACCTGGTGTATTACAACCTTAATCTTGTTTCCAAAAATAACCTACTCAGGCCAACACACTAACGGTTTAGTGTATTGTACAACCAACATCTCTTAACATGGGAGCAGTGACATTCTTTTCTCTGCTTCCAAGAGTGAAGAACAAAATAAAAAAAAATCCCACTTACGCTGAGCAATGAAATAATTGCCCAAATGTTGAAGACGTACCATCACCACTTAATCCTCATTTCTGTAAAGCATTTCTTGGCTTGATTGCCTGCTTCAGTCACAACCCCATTGCCTTAATTCTGCTGCCCTATTTATGTTTCTATTTGTAAAACGAAACTTATGATGACAGTGGTAATTGAAAACCATTTTTACATTGTTTGCTCATAGTACTGTTGAAACTATGAGTTACATGCAGTAAATGTTGAAACACTATTAGACTATAGACCATGTTCTACTAGATTCCCTCTGCCCCAGTAAACCTACTCTGGATTTTGATTGCGTATTATTTTGTCAATGCAAGTATGTCTCAGTAACTGCACCAAAACTCTTTGGTCAAACATTCAGTAACAGTGCAACTCCACAACGATCAGTACTGTATGTATATAGTTAGGACAAAACTTTTTGCAGTAATACATAAATTGTTTAAAAATGCTGTCGAACTACTACAAGTATTTCACTTGGAAAAAAAAAAAAAACAACAAACCAACAGTACTGGACTGCAAAGTAGTGGGTGCTGCTTTTTCGAGAGCATTATTAATGGGGACTATTTTAGTCTTCCGTGATGGGGAATGACAGGCTGTACAGTTTCTTAAAGTTAAGAATAGAAAATAATTTCTATACTTGAAAGAATTCAATTACTCTACATTAAAGCCACCATGGGGTTACTGTACATTTATACATCAGAAAGTCAGTAAATTATTTTTCTATAAATTAGTCTCTCAAAGCTGACTTTTTTCTTTCTAGTCTGAATGCCAAACTCCTGACTGCTTTTCCACCACAGAGACTTCATATCTGGATAGCCGACATCTGTAAAAACATTTCTAATGAAAACACTACTAATACAACCCCCTGGAGAAACAAATGAAATGAGATCTAAGTATACAGCCGCCTTCTACACTTCTGTCTTTAACAATAGCAGGGCTAGTGCTTCCTATCCAAGGCTTGACACAGGTCACGATCATTTAGGCACAGTAGTAGCAAAATAAATAATTGTGTAAATATGTAGTAAATGGTATAAATACTTCAGTAGCACTTAGAAGATATGATAGAGGACTTCCGCCCTTGTTTGTGCACTAAGGTTTATCTCAGCGCATGGAACGCAGAACGATTTAGACTGCAATGAAGGAGAACTGTGGCTTGAATACTTGAAAGCTCAGTGCCAGACATAACATTGCTTTTTTTCCACAACAGCAATTTCCAAAAGTGCATTAGTGTTGAAAGTGTTGGATAACTGCTAAAATATTATAGTGATAGAGTCATTACAGCTTCACCCCAAAAAACAATATACTGGAAAGATCAGTCATGTAACTATATATTTTAATAATCCAACTTCAAAGCAAAACAGTGTTCTTTTCTTCTTTTTAAAATAATGTAGTGTCTTTTTTTTTTTTTTTCATAATGAATTCTGCTGCTTGAGTAGCTAAGAATTTATTTAGAGACAATTTTTCTGACGAACTTTCTAATAACTAGCGGGGGGGGGGAGGCCCTTTTTTGCATCAGCTCTCAAAAATCTTAGCTAAAGCTTCATTTGAAGGCATACAGAGATATTAGATGTGCATTTGCTGCTTTACCTTTAAGCCCATACTAGATAATTTCAGGTAACTTCCTGGCAGTTAAGCTCTGTAATACCAGCAAGTCCCCGCCAGTGCAACAATAACTAGCACAATGAGAAGAGAAGGGATCCTCTAGCACATGATTGTCACATTCAAGAATAGTGTTTCTAGGTATCTTCATGTCCAGAGGGACTACTGATTTGTCCTTAAAAGACTGGATGTGGACAAATATAGGATATAATTTCTTCTTAATTCTCTTTATTCAGAGCCAACTACAAGTTCTGGGCCAGAGGACTATGGACTATAAAGGCTTGAACTTACTTGTCAATAGAAAAAAGAAAACAGTATTAACTACTATTTTTTATGGGCATTTGGGTTTACACTGCAAGCATACTAGTAAAATTACTTGCTTTGAAGTAATCACATAAGCTTCCCTAGTGAAACCTGGCTGCATCAAAATTAACAGTAGATGTCTGCAATGAGGTCAGCAAGGCCTGGATTTTGTCATCCCCCCCAATTTTTAAATGCATATAGTGTGTCTACAGTTCTCAGTCCTGCTTCTTTCTAGTAGGATTTTTATGCTGGATAAATTAAAATAAGCTTGTTATCTCATGCATTTGTTTCAGATGGCATTTCTTTTTGCTATGAAGAGATATTTTAAAACTTGATAAAAATTATATTTGGTCTTTCCACTTAATTGTTATCATCTTCAAACTGAGGTGTGACAATACCATAAATGGCTTTAAGGCAACAAGAAGCCAACTGGAACCCAAATTAAATATAAAAGAGAATAATACTGAGCTCACCTCTCCTATAGCTATCTAGTACAAATATATTTTTCTAGATATTTTGGACTGAGGTATTTCAAACATTGTCCTTGGGGGGGGGGGAAGTCTAATCTGAAAACATTAAACCTAAAATAATACTTTCTCATCTGAATAGAAATAAGTAATACTAAGGACAATGCCTGTATAACAAAACAAAAACACTAAATAATTTATTAAGAACCACAAAATTTAATGCTTATCATACTATAAGTAGTGACTTTTAAGTGACTTAAGGTGGACCCAAATAGCTTAAATCAGCATGCTTATAGTTTTAATTTTTTTTTTTTTTTTTTTAAGAAAAACAAATGCCTCACCTTATATTTACTCTTACTTTGATTTACTAGAAAATACTCATCTGAGGGGTTTCTTAAACTCCCAAGCAACATGACTATTTTATTACTGGGTTAGAAATGTAAACATGAAATTATTTTTGAAAGTGAACATATCAACGTTATGCTTTGAAGCATTAAAACTTCGTATTTTCTGCAATATTAAACATGACTTTGTTCAAATATGTAGTCAAAAAAGCACAACATTCCAAGAATACTTAAAATTTGAATTTTATTTAATAACACACCTGAAAAGTCAAAGAATACCAATATGAAAGATCACCAATTATTCATTATAGGAATTTTTACATTCAACCATTTTGAGATCTTTAAGTCTAATGCACCCCCTCGTGTTTGAACAAGAAACTACACTGCTAGCAAAGGCATTTGAAGAAAAACGGCTTCAGGTCTTCCCTTCAAAATACAAGCAACCCCCTCATTCATTTTATTATAATTGCATATGCTCATGCATCAGTGATAAGATATACAGCCATAACGTACAAATTTTAAAATTTAACTGTCATGGATTTATAAACATGTATTATTCCTTTTGCTAGCAGAGTGGGACCTCTTTAAGAACACTCATTAAAAAAAATACAAGAACAAAGTAAGTGTACAAAGTATCAAAAAAGCATTTCTTGTGAAATTTAGCATCCATAAGTAATAATTTCCCATGGAAAAAAGATCTTGGTATTTATATAACTTGTTTAAAGCTTTTCTAATGGGCCTAAACAAACAGTTTGTTACACAAGGAGGTAGGTTAGTTGTTAGAGGAGGAGAAATAATGCACTTGAGAGGCACACCCAGATGCAATAGAAAGTCTGTATTCTGTAACTCATACCATCCAAAAGAGGAAGGTAACACTTACACAGTTATGTCCATGGAAGTACACTAATTTTCTTATGTTCAGAAAAAGGAATTTTTGTATGGTTATCTCTGCTCATTTTAAAACAAATCAAATCCTAGGATTTTTTTCTCTTCAAATATACAAGATTCAAAAAGAAAAACATTTGTGCCAATGGGACAGACAAAACCCCCTACTGGTAGGACAGCGTTCTAAGTTTATATAGCTAGCTAGATCCACACATATGATTTTAAAATCACTGAAACTGAGTGAAGGCTGGAATCCAAAACTGTCCTTATTCAACTGTGATTATGCACAAACTAATATTTCTGGTAGATTTCTCTTCTGGTTTTTAACAACTTGATACTTTGTCTTGTTCATATTTCAACAACTGAATAAAAATCACATACAATTTAAGTGGTATTGAGAAAATATGCTTTGATATTCAGGTTAGTCACTGTAAATGGGTTAGACCTTGATTAAGGAAAACATCTTTACTTAGAAAAGCTCTTGTTACTTTTACTATGTATGTGTTCAGATTTAAATGAGGTATGTAAATGCACTTAATCAGCGCTTCAAATATCCTTCCTCATTAGGGATGGATATAAGCATGCACAGGTGTTCCTGAATTAGGGCTTTACCCCCTCACATGTTCATCCCAGATTTAGTTACTCAGTATTTCATGGAGTTTCAGTTTGATAGATTTTTCTTTGGGTTCCACCCCCCCCCCCAAAAATCTTATCACTGGCTATTACAAGTTTTCCAAAACCTATGCTCTTAAAAGAATACTAGCTACAGAACTTAGTTATCTTGACTATGGGTGCAGAAGCAAAAATTGAATACCTTGCAATTTGATAAGAAATGACATTTGTTCAAGTACAGCACTTTGCTTAAGTTAATGTCACTTTTTCCTAGTACTGTTGAAAAGATTTTTTTTAAAATTGTAATAAATTATGATAATATTGAACAAAAAACTTTAGGGCCATAAAAATATTACAAGTAAATCTAGCCAGGGTGATGCAAAGAGGTAGAAAACATTTCAGAAGAGTACACAAAATAAATACATATTTTACACATATATAAATATGGTATAAAAACATTAAAAAAGCAGCAACCCCCCCATAAAACTTAAAACTGTCCTTAATGTCATATGTTGCAAATATTTACATTGACTTCAAAAAGGCTAACAACAGCGTGCAAAATTAAGCATGTCCTTACATCTTTGCAGAGTAAGAACTACAGGTTTACAAAATTAATTACTCTGTTCCAACTTAGGCTCTGACTTCTTATAGTTTCCTATATGCTTCTATTTAGTGCTGTTCCTTTTTTCAATAGCCTCTCTGATTTGACGATCAAGTTCACTTACAATATGGTCTTCATGATTATATACTCCTGTTCTCAACAGGGTATCCCTCTCTTCTATCAGACGAGATAGATAATCATCCATGTTCTCATTTAATTTTCTAGACTGAAGACTGTCCGCTCTACCAGCAAAATTCTCTCCAGCATCTTGCAATTGCTTTCTTTCTTCTTCTTGTTGCTTTAGCCTGATGTTGATAAAATGGAAGGTATCAGAGGATAAGCCATATTAAAAACTTGTGATTATTTTCATATGAACTCTGGAAGTTACTGATCTACTGAGAAGTTAGTGAAAAAGAATTTTATAAAAAATTACCCCTTATACTAAAGAAAAATAAATGCCAGTAAAAGAAATGTTCATATAATACCTAGAATCTAAGAATACCTAGAAGGTAAGAAATACCTCTTTTCTTTCCTTTATGCAGCAGTTCTGCTTAGAATTAAAGGTTTAAAATAAAAAAAGAAGCCTGGTGCAGTACAATGATCATAGCATAAAAAACAGGGTACAGTGGCCTTAAGCATAGATTTTCTATAGTACAGCACTGTTACATTTTATAAATGGGCAATCTTTACCTAAGGCACACTAAACTGTAATCTTTACCTAAGGGACACTAAACTGTATTCCTTTACTGGACTGACAGCCAATTATAATCTTGATTTAACTGAACCTTCTCCTACTTTGAGGTGGGGGGGGGGGGGGAGGAGGAAAACTTAGAGATGCTTTAATACCTGTTAAGTTCATTTCTGATGTCCTCCAGCTCTTGTCGGTCTGTTTTCCCCAGCTCTTTCTCTTCTGCTGCCAAATAGCGCAGCCTCATGTGCTCCAGCTCTTGTTGCTGCTTTTTAAGGCGAGCCATTGCATTTTCTTGTTCACGCTACGGTAGGAAGGGGTGAAAAGGTAACTCAGTTGATTACATGCTTATATGTAAAAATGCTAATTCTATTGACATATGCAAAACTTGAAGGATGAACTCATGATAATTAAGAAGTCTCCAGTGGTATTAGAAATGCAGGAGTTAAACAGGATGTCTAAGTTGTTGATATCTATAATACTTCAAGACCAATGACTATCACAATTGTAACAAACAGCTGTCCAAGCTGGATCAGCTGGAGCTGGAGCTTTGTCAGATATCTTCCCATTAACTGAATAGCAAGAATATGTTACAAGCTCTTTTACAAATTCTGACTTAGGCCAATAAATAACTTTACTTGTGAAACTGCTCAAGATACTGAGATTTATCTGGTTGCCACTGCTTACACAGTATTTTAAATTGTAACACTTTTTTTTGAGAAATAAGAAGCATAAAATGCTAAGTAGCTGCACAAACTTGTATTATTGGCCCTGCATTGCCTAGTGTCAAAGCACTGCTCTCCAATTAATTATATGTTACGCTTCAAGAATGACCTTCTGAAGCCGCAATCTGTATTTAAAAAGTAAGGCTTGAAAATCTAAAACTTGTTAGGTTTCCTTTCACAGTTTTCCAATCCTAAATGAAGCCTTAGATTAAATCCACAGAATAAGTTATCTAATTCACTCACACATTCTAAGTTTAGCTTCTTCTGAGTTTGGTTTTTGCAGCTCTAGAGAGACACTACAACAGAACTACAGTTCGAGTCCACTACTACTCGGTGGCAGTACACTGTCTCAACTTCAAGAGGAGTCCCTTCTCCTCTTGTTTTCCTCCAATTTTCAATATGCCCTCATTGACTCAATACAGTCAGTCTTACACTCAGAGCCAGAACTCCTAAAGAAAAATGGCACTTGTTCCTGTAGCTAAAATAATAAGGCAGCAAGCTCCATGAACATCCTAAATTCAGATACTCTGTGAAGTACGTGCTTGGCTTTAACTTGAACACAATCAAGTATATCAGACTAAAACAATGTTCATAAAATAAGTTTTATATTTATTACAGTGATAAAGATAATTTTGTTCCATATCTGTGAGTATATTCATTATACAGCCAGCCCAATAATATCTGGAAAAAGCCTACTCAAGGCTTTTAGCCAGGTAGTTTTGAGTCCCAATTCCCAGACTATATTTAGAGGCCACCTTAAGCACTGCCTGTTGATTATCAGTAAGTAGAAAAAAATGTGAATGTCACAAAGAATTGTTATAAACAAAATTCTAATGGTTAATGTGAATATAAGTAACCCCCAACTACTTTACTTTCATACTAAATCCAATACACCAGTCTGGCAAATTAAATGTTAAAACTGCAGTGAGGCAGGCCAAAAAGACTGAAGAACAATTTGCTAAACGGATACATACTAATAATAAAACCAGAAGCGGGAATCCTGCCAAAGAGTCTCTAGAGCTGATAGATGATCGAAGTGTAAAAAAGCACTCGAGGAAGATAAGGCAACAGTCCTTTCTACCCCATCCATCACAAGAGAACATTCCTATGTGAGAGACTTTTTATGTGGGACAGGTTTGAAGAACAGTCTCAGATTAAAGTAGAATAGGTTTCTAGAAAAGGAATCAACTAATACATATACCAAATAGTAACAAATCACTACAGCCAGATGGTATTTATCCAAAAAATTTTCAAGAGTTCTAGGGAAATTCAAACATGAAGTTAAAACTAACTGGAGGTGTAATCTGTCACTAAAATTGGTGTTTATGCCACAGGAATGAGAACTGTTTTCCCATTTTTAAAAGAGATTTTAAGAAGATCCAGGAACTACCAGTACAGCTTGCTTCCACAATGGACAAACTAGCTGAAACCATAATTAAAACAAAATTAATAGGCTGTATGGATACATCAGGAAGAATGAACTCAATTGTTGTAAAAAAGTCATACCTCCAACTAGTCTTAAAACAAAAAAGCCCCCCGAAACCCAAACCTCAAACACCAAAAGCTTCATAAAGTCCTCTGTCAGATTATCAAGGGGTTAAAAGATCAGAGAAAGGATAGGAATTGATCATTTTCACAATAGCAAGGAGGAATCTGTGCTCTTTGATATATTCATAAATGAGGCAGTGATTATGGAAGAAGCAAAGTCTGCTACTGATCCAAAATTACTCAGTGTTGTTAAAGTGGGATCTTATGAGGAGAAAAATATGAATGAGCTTGAAAAGGAAACAGACAAAAATGGTGAAGAATACATCCACTGAGGGTTGTTAAGCATGACAATCTGAATGCAAACTCTGACTCCTGCTGTACTTAAGTAACTGACTGCTGGCAGCTGGAGGGTATTCCAAGATATCCAAGCCCCGTTCCTAGGTGTTATGCATCTCCTGTTGGCCACTGTCAGAGACAGGAGTCTGGGCTAGATGGACATTTCACATCAGTTTGCCAGTTCTTATGTTTTTGCAAAGAGAAGTAATGGCTGAAATTCAAAACTAGGTAAATTCCAACTGGAAAGAAGGTGCCATTTATTAAAAGAGTGAAAATTAATTACGGAAACAATATACCAAGCATGTTAGGAGCTTCTTCAATCATGGAACTTTTAGAATTAAGCTGAACATTTGTATTAGAAAAATGCTATAGATCAAGCATAAGTGTTGAAGCAGTATTTAACACAGGAAAGTCAGCCAGCTTGTGTTATTTATAAATTCATAGAGAAGCTCACAACAGTATTCTCTGGTTTCTAAATACCTCAGTAAGCAATAACATCCAGACAGTAAAGCCCAATTTCAATATACAATGAGCAAAAAGGAGAAATTCAATTATCCCACCTATCATGAAAGTTGTATTTATCCTGGGTTTAACTGTTTGCTGTCCTTTTGCTCAGAAGGATAACAATGATTCTGTAGACTGTAAGCTCCAATCATCTCCTTAATTTCAGGAAGTATTATATGGTCTTAAATAGCTTGGTGTAATAACAGTAGTTGTACTGTTAAGTATAGACCAAATCTAAAAATTTCTAGTTTTCTGTAAACAGGGGAAATGAATTGAGTTCTTCAGAGTGGTGACCACATACTTTCCCTGATTAGACCGTAAATCCGAAGAAACTTGCTATGAATCTCCCTGAGGTGAAAGCACTAGTGGCAGCATATCCAAATTCTACTTCTGGAATTAATTTGTCTAATCCAACCTGGTTTTCCTATTTACCTTATCTAGCAGGGGTACAAGTCTTGTCAGCCCCTCAATAGGTTACTTAAGAATTCAATTTCCAAGCAAAAATGTCTCATATCTAGGAAAAACACCTCCCTATTGTGGAAGATGCGGTTATGACATCTTCCTCTTAACTGAGGTAGGTCATAATCTAGATCTCTTACAGAGGACAGGAGATCTAAATGCCTTTATTTCCTCTTCTAGCCTGGCTAGCTATGTTAATTTGTACCTATGATTAGCTTCAGTTCAAGGAACTGTTGTGGATTATGAGAACAGGATGAATTTCTTTAAGAAATACCCCTTAGCTCGGTAGTCCAGTTAATTCATGCTCTAAGTGTGCCCTGTTTGAAACTGTCATGGGAAGCTGGGGCATTAACAGGAGTTTATCACATTTGTTTATCTCAGTAATTCTAGGAGAGACTTTTTTCTGAAGGTAGGTTCTTGGGGAAAACATTATCTGAAAACTAACGACTGGAAAACTGATGCGGAGCAGCACTCACTAGGAGCACAGCAAGACATTAACAGGGCAGGAAAAAAAAAAAGACATCTGTCTACTATTTAAACAGAATATTGTGAGGCATAGAATACACAGAAATCACTAAGCAGCTGCAACTATACTGAATAGAAATATCCTTAATCCAGTCCTTCAGTTTGTGGAATCTATTATCCAATTGGATAAGGTGGTAAAATTTTGAAAGAATATTTTTACAGCTGCAACTTCAGGGAAAAGACAGAATGGTACCTTGGCCATAAGAAGCACCTGGGCATAGAAATTTCGTGATAATTTGCGACCTTACTATTTAAGGCAAGAAAATTCAATGATCCAGATGCTCCTGCTGTTTGACAGCACACCCACAGTGTCAGATTGATAGCAAAAAAGGTATTTAAAACAAACTGAAAGAAGCAGTACACATTTGAAGTACATATACTGAACATTAATGGAATGTCTTAAGCTCAGTCAAACCAGGAAGAGGATAGAAAACTCCTAATCCTTTTTTACTGATCAGTAAGGATCTCAGTTGGTCCTTTATGTCCTCACTGAACAAACTAGTTTCAGAACCGCAAGTTTCTTGATGAAGAAACATATTTAGTGATATTTAATGACAGCAAGGAAAGGACGAAAGCGGGAACAATGCTAAAGCCAGTAACAGACTAGGAAAAGCGAGACCTTCCTTTTGCAACTTTTGTTTGGTGCCTGTTCATCTTGATGTTTCTCTCCCAGAAGAAAGTCTAAAAATCTCCAGTGAGCACTGCTGAGGATACCCACTGCTCAACACAATATCCCTACACTTACAGAGAAGTAAGGTGGATAGAGAGACTACCAAATGCTCCTTTTCTCCATAAAGGACAAAAACTATTATCAGTATATTTTGTCTCTAAAGGTAACACTGGATAGGACTTCCTTTCAGATAAATGCAATTAGACTAGAAATTTAATGTGATCTACGTGCATAAGCAAACTTTAACTAATATATCATTATGATATACACATGACATTTGGCATTGTTTAGGAAAGGAGGAGATTAATTCTAGTCCTGTAACAATGAAAAAGGAGAATTTCTGCAGCATCTTAAAAGATGCCATACAATGAACCTGAATAATATGACATTTAATCATGAAATATTAAATAAATTAAAAATTAATATTTTCTGAGGTAAGCTTCCCTTAACATCAAGTTTAATACCACTCTAATTCAGAGACATGAAAGCAAGTGGGAAGGGATCATTTATGATGGTCCCAGTGTGTAATTTAAGTTATATACTTAGTATTTTGTAACTTTAAAATGCATTTCCCAACATTAGTCTTTGACTTCTTTAAAAGTCTGTCATAACAGTTTATAGGGTGAATAATAACAAACTTGCTGTATGTATAACATTCATAGCAGAGCTGTAGAAACTCATTTCCCAATAATACACCAATACAAGAAGATGGCAAAGAATTTACAATGCTTGTTTGATAAGAAGTGAGGTGCACTGATTTTATGTTTATATACAATTTTGTTACGACTTGTTCAGGGACCATAAAAAGACTGTCTTTTGTCAGGGCAGGAGAAAGGAAAGGATTTCGTACTCATCATGGTGATAAAACCAGTGTCACTTTATCAGAGACAGTCAGGTATTAAAACCACTTTCTTTTCCCCCCCAATCACTCTTTAAAAATTCACTGGGCAACAAATGCCTTTTTTAAAGGAACAGAGGAAGTACTGAACTTTATTGCATGGAAGTACTTAAAAATTATCAGAATTTACTGAGAGATCTTCCAAAATGAAAGAGAACAACATCAATAAAACAAACACTTGCACAAACTTATAGTAATAATAAAAAAGTCCAGCACCTCTAGCCTCACTAATGACATCTTCATTTCATTTTTTATAGGCTTAGTTTAAAAACATGGATGTAACTGCATACATCAAAGTGTTTCCACATGTACCTCCGTGTGCACATGAGTTCATACATACAGATCCACATATGCATTTAAAATTCTCAGAACAAAGGCTTTTTGTACGACATACTTGACATTATTTCCAGAGAGAATATGCTCCTATATATTTCTCCTGATATAACAAACACTTCAGATTTATTCCTCACTGTAGCTGGTCAGGCTGTTTTTAAGCCTGAATAAGAACCTTTAGAATTTCAAAGAATTTTAAGTTTCTAGAATTTTACATTTTAAATTTTCAGGTAAGGAACCACTCCAGAATCAGAAGCTGCTAGATTAAAGACAGCTATATTGGTAGGAAATCAACATAGCTTTTTTCCTTATTAATTTGATACTCTGGCCATCCTTTTCTTACAACCCTGTAAACAAATGAACCAAAGCCAAGCCAACCCAAACAGTACCTTAAAAAAAAAAAAAAAAAAAAAGCAAAAAAAAAAGCACATACTAGTTATTAGATCATATACTTTGATATTTTACTATTTTCCCTCATTAGTTTGCATCTTCATAATGTAAGCATTTGAGAACAGGAGTATCATTTTATAAATTTGCATGGTGGAACCTTCAATCATGTTTTGAAACCTATGGTACTACAGAAATACTGAGATTAAATAGAAATTAACCCCTAATAAAAAAAAAAAAGGAAGTTATAATTGGATCATAAAAGAATCCTTCTATGCCACCAGGTGCTCTAGTTAAGAGACTCTTCAATCAAGGAAGCACAATCTTTATTTTGCCATAGCTGCCTATAAATCCAAAAGGGAGATGTAAACATACATACACTAGACTAAACAATGGCTAAATAGCAGCCACTATTCACTCTCCCACTCACACATACCATGCAAGTCTGTGGGAAAAACTTACGATTGAAGCTAAGGAACTCAAGTAAAGTTTTCTGAAAATAACCCAGAGCTGACAAGTCAGTAGGAGGGCCTGGATGGTTTCAAGACACAGTTTTTAACCAAGACTTGGACTTCCAACTGTTTTTTTTTCCCCTTTTCTTTTTAAACAAAGATTTACATCCCATCTTTGGCTAAATTACTTATAAATTAATCAAATTAATTACTGAGTGGATAAACAGGAGGCTGGACCAAGATAGAGTGAATGTCAGCCAGCCAATAAGGTCTATGTGGTTTTAAACAAATGCATCAGTGCTGCTTTGAACATATTTGTAGGGTACAAATATGGTAAGAGACCTAAACAAAAGCAACCACTGGAACACTGAATAATGTATGCATATTATTTTGAGATTATTTTGGCTTTCTAGATTATAACACAGATATTAGCTACTGAAAATTACATTTTTCTTAGCTTTGGTGCTTGTTTTAAAATGCTGTTTCTTATAATCAAACAGCTACTGTTTTGTATCTCAAACCTCCATTAGCATGTATGCAATTTTGTGTAGGTGGTTTAATTGCTCTCAGTAATAATGTTCACATACATAAAGCTACATACATCTCATCTGTGTAGCATCTGGGTGTCCTAGTCAGCAAACCTTAAAAGACAAAGTTCTTCATACTTCTAGAAATAATAAAAACTATCTGAGCGCACATAAATATGTGGATAACTTGTTGAAATTTTTGTCTTCCTAAAGCTGAGTAGATGTTTGATAAATAAATGATTAATACAGGGTTGCAGAGAATAGCAAAGAGGAGAAGAAAGAAGTGAGCTGCATTACGTTATGGTAAAGCCTATAGTTTTTCAATCAGCCCTACAAACTGTGCTAGCTTCTGTACTTCAGTAACAAGGGTGTGAGCACGATGTGCAAGTGTTCTAGTGTGCTTCCGGGCTTTTTCTGGTTACAGCTGGCACTGCGTTTAACATTCAAAATACCAGACATGGAGAAGTTCACAGCTTTTTCTATTAACAGTCCCATAGTTTTCTAAGTTACATAGTTCGTATATCATTCTACAAAATATAAAAGCACCACAGATGTGTGCTAACAACTCATTCCAAAGTAAAAGGAAACTTTTTAATTAACGAAACATTGACTTTTATGGTTGCTAGTCAGAAGAGCGTTTTAGTAAATGCTTAGCCTGTAGGTTATGCTTCTTTAATTCACAAATTGACTGTACTAGGTCACCTTTGAGTAATGGAAATCTCTGTTTAAACATTTTTTTGGCAATGGGCACAAAGCATTAGATCTCATTTCCAAGACTTCCCAGCTGGGTTTTGTCATTAACATTTATTAACAATCTAAGATATGGCTTTCAGCATCTAATCCTCACCACACAAATGTTTTGTATAGTTCTCTAGAGGGCTTTGGTGTGACAAATTACTGGCACAGATTACAGCCCTGTGGCTATTCACCAGAGGCAATGCAAAATTAACATGGTACTAATCCAATTTAAACAAGAAATTGGTCAAACTATGTGCAATTGCACAAATCATCTGAACTAAAGCAGATCTAAAATTCCTAGAGCAATGGTTTCCAAATTTCTATTTAAAACAGTGAATGGTCTTCTGATCAGCTCTGCTTTAATTTTTACTTGGCTCTTTACAGTTGTTTAAATCCTTTATCAATAGAATATGATGAAGGAGAAGAGTATAACAATACAAGTCCACCTTTACATTACAGAAGATTCCCTTTAAAAGAAGTAGGTAGCATAATTTACTGTACATGCCAACTCATTTTATGGTTCAGACCTTCAACATGAGAGTCAGCTGAAGCCATCTGCCTATGTTACCAAATTCAGATTGCCAGATCTATCGTGATGAAATTTATAATAAAAACCCGATGGTGATACATACTCAGTGTTAATCTGGCAAGCAACAGGCTTTTCCTTTATTCTACACTGATTTTTAAAACATGGTATTAAGAAAAAGAATAGTTTGGACTTTTCATGGCTGCTTAAGTAAATCTTACCTTTCTAAGGACTTTGTTAGGCATAGGTATTTCAGAAATTGGAGAGCACAATTTATGACTCCTTTAATTACTAGTAAAAAGAAATGGACCAGTTTGAAGACAGCAAATAAAACTAAGTCTATAATTTCATCGCTAACAGTCACTGTATAGTGTGTTTACTTTCTTTAAAGTAAAAAACAGGTTAAAAACTAATGACCAATTAGAAAAGAGAGGCTTAGTTTCCTGCTTTCTGAAAAGAAAATTCTAATGCTAGGAATGAAGTAGGATCTATAATCCTTAAAAAAATAAGGTTTTTTCATCAAGCAGAAAGTAGGTGTGAAGAGAGGTAATAACTTTTTACTAAAGTTGAATTCTGAAGCTTTAGGCCTGTGTCAAGGTTTGTTCAGCAACAGGGATTAATGATTTACTAATTTGTTTGTCATGACCAATGGAAATGCTTGCCAGTCTTCAGTACACTGTTTAACTAGTGTTTACTATAATTCATGAAAGGTAGATGATGACAAAAACCAAAGACATATGCATTCAGTGAGGATGAAGCTGCTACTACTACAAGCTTGAAGAGCATATTTTAAAGCCTTATATATATATATGAGCTCTATTAAAACACAGCAGTTAGAGCATGCTGTTTGATTATCGGAGACTTGGATTTTCAAAGCAGGAAAAAAACAATCTGCAATTTTGATTTTTCTGCAAGTTTACTTATTTTTAAAGTATTCAGCAAATTTTAAAGTATTGTTTTTAAAAGCTTTTTGTTTTTAATCTTTACTCTTTGTTCATTTTACATATAAAATAGAAAACAATTAGGATTGCAGCTGACTAAGATGGGGGGGGCATATTGCACTTATCAGCCTAGGTCAGAGCTTTAATTTTACCTTCCAAAACACACAAGAAAACCCCAATTTCTCAATCAATTTCAGGTAAAGATAAATAAACAGCACAAAATTTCATTTCTGAAGTGAACTATTTAGTACAAAGTCTGATCACTTATTTGGGGGGATGGGGGGAGACCCAAACCAAAAAAACTACACCATTAGGATGAAAATCCTCAATAGCAAATAGTAATCATAAGCAGCTTCCAAGACTGCATTAAGTTGGCTGTCTCTCATGACAAAAGAAAAAGACCAGCATACCTGTTTTAACCTCGCAAGTTCTTTCAAAGCCCTTGCCCATTGCTGTTTGTAGTGGAGCTTTGACTTGGTAGCTGACTCCAACTTTCTTTCAAGTTCAACCTAAAAGCAATTAAAATCATATCAGCTGAAGCAATAACAGCAGTAACAATCACTGAAAGATGTATATATACAAAGGGTCTGGTTTAAGAAAAGTGTTTATGTAGTGTAATATACAACATCATCTAAAGCTGTTATATAATGTAACATAAATATTATGGCACATGAACATTTTCTTGTTTAAAATATAGCCTTATTTTTACTGGATAGCAGTCTATACAAAAAGGAAAAGATTAGGTTTTAGCATTAAATCTGCTGATGTAACCTTTTAAATTTAAAAATCTCAAATTAGTGAAACTTCCTCCCCCCCCCATTTTTTTTTCAACTAGTAAGCCTATAAACTCCAATTCAACGGGAACACTGATGGACAAGTCTTGCTTCTAAAGGCACGCAGATACCCCCCCCCCCCCCCCGTATTAATGGAAGATACCTATTTCAGAGAAAAGAATGTGGCACTTATCTGTTCAACCCACTTTTAAGATCTATGTATATACTGCATATCTCTGTTCCTACTATCCAAATAATAAATCTTTAAAAAATTGTTATTCACTTTTGGACAGAAATAATTCATTGTGTTTTGTGCAAAAGAAAAATTCTGTTTTAATTGGATGCCTTTTAATATTAAGTATGCAGAACATGGTAACCTGAAAAATGAAACATGCCTATCAACAAGTCTGAAACAGTGATATTTTCTTTTAATCAGAGGAAATCTGCTTACCATTATGTTGGGGAAGATCTTGAAACAGATGTTATTAAAAGAAACCAAAAAAAAAAAAAAATCTAACAAAAATAAGAAGTCTAACAACACATCAAAAGTAAGGATTTTAAAAAGTCTGTAGAGACAAAAACATTTTGAATCATCTGCTTGTACTATTGTTAGAAATTACTCAAGCATTTAGTAACATGCAGACCGGCTGTATAATTGAGTGCATTTTGTGCCAACATATCTGGCCTAATTCTTTTAAAATATTCTGTCCACAGTTTAACTCAAAACTCTCAATAATTATAGGCACAGAATGGCCACATCTGTGGTCTACATTAAGTAGAATATCCTCTACTGAAGGTATCCATGGTTTCCAAAAATACAGCTTAAGATGGAGATTCTGTTCCACTGATATGTAACACAATCTCTTTTTAGAAATACTTAAAAAAAGCAAAACCCCAAACACATAATGGTATATCAGTCTAAATTAACCCTCACAAGAAATCCCCCCCCCCTTTTTTTTTAACCTAAATTTATAAACAGATTGCTTGACAGTCCCCAGTATAAATAGTGGAGGTAGTCATTTAAATAAGTAGGTTAGGTTTTTTTCCTCCTCCATTTCAAAGTCCTACAGTTTCCTCTATGCATATAAGGCAACTGTTGGCCTTGTTTGTCTGAGTACGTATAGACTGAAGAAACTGTTGGGAAAAAAACAAAATGGACAAATTAAGCAGGTTAATCATGAGAGATTATTCTTACATCTTCTTTATCAATGACTGGAACATTGTGCCTGTTTTTAAAGACTAGAAAAATTCAAGGTACCTTTTCTAAAGTGAGAAGATTTATTTCTGATTGTAGACGGATTTCTGGTTTGCAACTTTGTTGTTCTTTATACTGCTGGAATTCCTTCTCCAAAATTTTATACTTATTTTCTGCTTCAAAAAGCTGCATTAAAAATATCCAGATATAAAGTAAGTTAACAGAAAAATACCATACAAAGAACTTGGTTACAGAACTTGTTAGTCCTTAGTCCTTGGACCGAACATCTTATTGTCAATTATCTGATAGAAAACAGACACTGAAAACCACACATTCATAATTAATGATTTCTTGGTGATGGCACACAGCAATGCTTTAGTAGGAAGAATTTTAAAGAGGGCCTTTGCTTTATTACTGGAAAGAAAAATAAGCCTCTCCTCCCATATATGAGAGATTAAAGTTTATAAACATTGCTGTTTGCATTTCTAAAAGGAGACTTGCAAAAGAAATACAGAAAACAAAACTATTTAGATTTACATACATGGCAGCTTTTAAGAAAGCCAACTGTTATCTACTACATGAAGTTTTTATTACTGACTCAATTCCACCAACATAACTTGTTTAGGAAAGTCTGGAAGAGGAAACAACTAATACTTTGTACAGCCAAATAATGATTTAAAAGAAAAGCTGAAGCAGAAAGGCTTCAGTGACTAATGACTTAATGCTATGTACCTCTGCCCTCACAGTACACTTCCACATTTGAAGAGACCAAAAGAGACAGAACTTGACTTTTCATCTTAAAAACAAGGAATTTGAAAGATGGTATCTTGCCAATACACTATTATATTACTTTGCTATAAAAAGCTATGTAAGTCAAATGTTTAAATAGCTAACATTTTCAACATAACATATTAATAATATTAAGAAAACATCTGATAAAAAAAGTTCTAAGAGGTAGAGTACCTTATGTTCTTCCTCTGTTAAACATTATTCAATTAGAAAACCCTTAACATACCTGATGGAACAGATGCCATCATAAAACCAATATGATCTCAATTTTGTTGCACTTACTTTTCTCTCTAACTAGTTAGTTCAAATCTTTCCATGAATTTCATCCAACCATTTAGAATAGTGAGTGAAAATGCTCTAGAATATTCCTTTCTGCTTAAAAGCCTAGAACTATTTCTATTAGTACATCAATATTTTAATTCTTTGGATTTTATAATTAGGTTTTTCTGCCACCATTTAAGTTGTTGCATCTATTATTTTTATAGAACTCATGTAACAAAGCAAAGATGCCTCATAAGAAACCGTACAAAAATATGTAGTTGAGAGTTGCTTTTCATGTATAAGCTTGATAGCCAACAACTATGTAGACAAACTACTGTTTCTTATATTTCCACTTTTACTCATTTCTTCTTAAAATACAGGCATATGATCAGGATGTTGATGACAAAGAGGGCAACTAATTTCTTTAGCTATGAAAAATGCCAGCAATCCTCAGAGCTTCTGCAATAAATATTTTATTTCCTTCTTGGTTCTGAAAACCCTTTCAAAAACCGTGATTCTGTCATGAGACCACAGGCTGTGGGCTGTTAAGGAAATGCATGAATCATACAAACAAAGCAAAACTTCCTTAATCTGGAAATATAGGTAGTATTCTTCAAAGGGGATGCTTCAGGTATCTTCTCCTGTACATGGTACTGCTAACCTTCAAACAAGTTAGATGAGAACTCTACAGTTCAAGTGTGAAAACTATGTATTGGTATATGTCCTTAATACTATGTGCTCTGTAACCACCTCCAGCACACTGCTTGTCTAAAGAAAATAAAAAGACCAAAAGATAAATTCTTACAGTGGGAATTATTTTCAAGCATATAGAGAAGCCTACCAGAACTGGTAGCCGTAGCAACTTTGTGCTCTTGCACGTGACAAGGGAACCCCCCTACAGTGAGACACATGCCTCCTGCCCCCCAAAAGCTTGTCATCTTATGCAGAAAAGTGGAAACAACATCATATTGCAGCATCAGAGAGATATAAAGTAGCAGAAAAGGCACAGAGAAAGGCAACCAGGATGAGCTTGTGGAGTGAACAACCTTCATACAAAAGGAAGACAAAATACATTGGGGCTCTTGTTTAGAGAAGAGACAACAGGATGGACACGTATGCAATCAGGTGTGTTAGGTGGCAAAGGCACTAAAGGATTATTCATAATTTCTAGTGGTATAATATTAGGGACAACATAAAAACATTATTACACAACAAGCTTAAAATGAGCAAAAGGAAGCTTTTTAATATACAACACATAATTAAATTGTAGAACTCACTTCCACAGGATGTTGCAATGCTAAAAATAGAAATTGTTTTTAAAAGGGATGAAATAAGTTCATGAAGAACACTTTCACTGATGGCCAGTAAATATGAAATACAGCCTCTGGCTTAGGGTATACCTAACTCTTGATGGTACTGGTGGATGTCTCAAAGTGGAATTTTCTACTTGTCCCATTTCTTATTTTCTTCCCCTCAAAATCCAGCCATTGCCGTAACACAATGCTGGGCTAACTGAATCTTTTGTCTGATACAGTATGTTTGTTTTTAATGGGGGATAGAAAGTGTTTATGATGGTAGTGGGAGGCAAAACAATGAATTTAAAAGATGAGTCCTAGGCAGGTGGTGTCATTTGGTTGTTTGTGTCTGAAGAACTTCACTATCTTGTCTGGACTGATACAGAATTGGTAGCTGCCAACATATCTATGATGCAGAAGTGACCCACTTATCACTTTGAAGTGGCTTGTGTTCTGCTGTTTGAAATTGCTTATATAAATTTAATGATCATCCAGTGAAAAAACTAAGATTAGCATCTTCTAGATTGGCAACGTTTTCTGTTCTGTGACTCCATTAAAAAACTTCACTATATTGTGGTTAACATATGTCGACATGGAAAGGAGTAGTTTAATATTAAACACTAATACTAACCTAAGAAAAATACAGCTCTTCCCAATACAAAAATACTGCCTTGGCAGATACAGTTCTTCAACTAGTCAAAGCTACTGTGGGATTACCAATACTTCTCCTATTAGGAATGAAAAACACTAAAGCAAGTACCTCACCTACATAAATATTTTTCAAAGTACTTAGGTTAAGTATTAAGATTTTACATACTTACAACATTTATACACTTAAATCTGTTGATAACTGCTCAGGAAAGCTATACTAAATTTTAAGTTAAGATATGTTTTAACATTCAGCAAATAGCTGTCTTGTCATTAGTTCAAAGGGTGTTTTAGAGGACCAAAGAAAATATGGTCTATGTTCTTCTGGTTTACTGAAAGTACTACTAAGAACAGAAGATCATAATACCAAGGTAATTTTTTCCCCAGTAAAATGAAAGATGATAGATTTTTTATTTTTTTTTTTTTTTACAATGGAATTACAGAATGAACTGCACAGTCAAGCTACCTAGACATTTTGCTAATAAATGTTAATTGTTAAATTTATTAAGTTACTAAAATGTATACTGCAGTTCAAAGCACAGTTTCTACATGCAATATATACTTGTAGTTGCAGTTTAATTTTTAGTGTTAAAAATAAAACAACACAACCAGCCATGGAATTGAAAATGGCCCTACTACTTAGCAACACTGACAGAGATGGATCCCCGCATGAGACTCTCTAAATGACTGGAGATCAGATGTTCACTACAACATTGCCAGAATGCGCTTGCCTCAAATCATTGCTCAGTTTAACATGCTTATTTAAAAAATAAATAAATGATTATTTAGGAAGAGAGAGAGAACACAAGAGAAAAAAAGATTTAAATGCACTTACCTGCTGCTGTAGGCGAAGCTTGTCTTCTTCCAGCTGTTTGATTTTTGACCTTTCCAGCTCAACCTGATGCGCACATTCTTCTTTGGCTCGCCGTACAGAATCCTGTAACTCTTGCATATTTCGCTCATACTCTGCTTGTAACTCCTTCTTTACTCTTTGAAGCTTAAAAATGAGACATAATTAGGTTATATTAATACATAGGTAAAAGATCTTTCTTTTATGTATTTATGATAGACAAGCTTGTTATCTATATTAGAAATTAAATGGTAGAAATTCCATGTGATACCTATACATCTTTTATATCCTGTTATGTTGCCTTCCAGTTTAACTAATAACCTGCCAATTACTATATTTGGGCCACAAATATACTTGTTTAACTATTATAAAAATGAAGCCACCTGTATCTCTCACTTAACTTTCCAAATGGTATTTCTAACTGAGAGAATTTTATATCTATAGATATAAAATTATATAGTTATGTGATTAAAAAGCTACATCTTCCTCTTCAGTGCAGAAGCAACAGTGAAGTCACAGCTACGGCCAAGACAATATTTTTAGTTCAGTAAGATACCACTCTTGAAAATGAGTGCATTGAGAAAATTTCATTGAGCTAAACAAGAAAACAGTCCTTGACATATCTGAGCTCTCTAGAAAGATGTTTCAACTGCTGGTTGGGAAAAAAAAAAAAAAAAAAAAAAAAAACCTCCTCAAACTGCCCATTTCTCAAACTGTGTAATTGCTAAATGAACTCTAAATCATTTTGTTTAGACACTTTTGGAATCCACAGATACTCATTATTTCTAAACCTTCAAGACAATCTGACTAAATCTAGAGAAAGTTTTGAGACAAACATGTATGAGATTCAAAATAAATATTTTTACCCAGCCAGAAATGCATTCAGCCAAATGTAATCACCAGATTTTTTGTGTAGAAGCTAAAGGTAAAGTCAGACGTGATTTACAGTGCAAACTGTATCTTCAAGGGTAGAAGCAGAGCCTGCATGCAGAACAGAACACAGGCAGGACAAGCCAATCCTGTGTTAGGAGCATTCTTAGCTTAATTTACGAGCTCAGAAGAGATTAATATGATAAAAAAAGACTATTATCTGAGCTGCAAGAGGAAAAAGATAGTATACTGGAATGACAAATCACCTCAGCAGCCCACCTATAAAATTGAGAGTGTTCTGGAGTAGGAAAATGTGAAGTTTCTTTTCTTCTATTCCCTTTTCATAGGACTAGCTTTCCCCAGGACTCTCATCCTGTTTCCTTGTCTTGCTCTCTACATGTGGGGTGTGCACTGGAATCCAGTAATGGGGTGGCCACCGCTTTCTCCCTCATCCTCTTTGGTCCTGTCACTACTGAAGAATATAAGAGTTTGTTGAGTTGTTATTTTAGTAACTATGCACAGCTCTAACAAATACTTGGCTCTAAAATAGTATTCATTTTTCTATCAATGTGAATGCAGCTCTTTCAGCTTTTATGCACAGGTCACTAGTAATGTTTGTGTGCTGTCTCCAAGTGAAAACTCAAAAAAATTTCATAGAAATACCTCATGCAATTGCAGTGTTTAAAAGACCAAACTTTTTTTTTTTTTTTTTTTTTTTTTTTTTACCTCTGATTCTGCACTAAAAAGCTGTCGCTCTCGTTTATCTAGATCTCTCAGGGTTTTCTGAAGTTGTTCTTCCAAAACAGTATATTCTGCTACCTTAAAAAAAAAAAAGTTTTAGTCTTTTCTGGCAATAAAAATAATCTTTTAGGGAAGTCAAGAATCTAAATTTTAAAACTGGTGATATACTGTGATACAAAATATGGGCAATATTACATTCAGAAATATATAAAACAAGTCTCCAAGCCTCAATGATGAAGTTGCGATAGAGATCCTTTGCTTCTAATACAGTACAGGCTCAGATATATCAACCGGTTATCATGCACTAGTTGATCTGCAGAGAAAATGTTTTTGACCATGCAAGTGAAAAGCAATTAAAGAGCCCCCCAAAGAAAGCAAGCTAAACTAAAGGATTTATAACAAGCGTTCTGTCTAGATATTATTACAAAAGATAGATGATGTACAAGTTTCTAACTGAACATTAAACAGCATGTATCACCAGTCTTTGTTTTGAAATGATGTAAATCAAATGGTTTCTATCATTAAGGGCAACCTTGAGTTTTTTGCACTCTTGGTGGCTAGGAATATACATACTGATACACGTTGCTGTGAAGACTGTTATGGCAAACACTTCGTTTCATGTTTTAGTCACTAAATATCTTGTCTGATTTCACAGTAGTCTGGGATTTAGGATGAGACTTTTAGAGAGTATGAGAATTAGTTTCTTACCTTTTTCTTCACTAGTGCTTCTCTCTCTTTATCTCTTTTCTTCCATTCTTCTGCAAGTGCTTGCATATGGGCCATTTCCTTCTTTTTAAGCTAAAAAAAAAAAAAAAAAAAAAAAAAGACCCCCCCCGCAAATTGTTGAAAGTGCAAAGCTAGTTATCAAGAAGTTAGAAACTCTCAGAAATACAAGAAGCTACCAGAACCCACATTTTCCTATATCTGTATAGTATGTTTTAGCACATGCAGACCTTACAAAGAGCTCCTATTGCATTCATAAGTTATGAGGGGAAATTCTGAAGGGGATATTCTGTATTTTAATTCCTAGCACCTGTTTCAGTCACTTACTAAACAGTAAAGAGTTGGCATTCTTCCTTAAGACTATAGAAGACATTTGTGCACATCTCAAGTTGATACATTCTGTACAAGCCAAATATATTTTTTTTTGAAAGAGTGACATAGTTCAAGAAAAAATAATCTGCAGTTAATATTCCTCCCACCAACTTTGCTAAAGATTCTCCAAGAAGTTCTGCAATGTAGGAAACAGGGAAAAAAAAAAAAAAAAAAAAAGACTAAAAACCTGATTTTCAAAAATGTCTTCTTGCATTTCCTTCCACATTTCTAACTCCAGTGCTGCTTTGTATTCAAGAGTTTCTCGAGGCTCTGGCTGGATTTCTGGAGCATGAGGCTGAGGGACATGCTGCTGCTGACCAGCACCTACACACTGATCATAATAACAGTGGATTTTTTTAATTAGAAAACTTTTCAATGAACTTTTCAATTAAAAGTTAAAGGGAAAGTATAAAATTAAGGGAAAGTTTACTTGAGAAGAATCCGACACCAGAACTTCATGTATTTTCACAAGCCCATAGTCTTCCAAAGTGATGGCATAAGAAAGCTCTGCTATTCTGTTACTTGACCTGTAAATTGTGTCAGAACATTGTTTAATGAAGGCTGTCTTAAAAATACATAAGGTTAATTATAAGATGACATGTAAAACAGCAAAGTTGAAATATTGACAGGTTTTCATGTAATCTCAGAGACACTTTCAAAACAGTTGCCCGAGAGCATAAGCATATTCTCCCATATATATTCCTTTAATTTAAGGATGAATTTACATATCTACAGTAAGTTTCTGGTCCATGACAGTTTCAGTAGTAGTTTTCTGATCATAAAGTTTTCTGATCCTAAAAGATAAGCTTGTAATTGGGAACCTATTTAACTAATAGCTTACAATAGTAAACACATCCCTGTAACAGGAGAATGTTTCAGAAGTTATATCTAGTCTTATATCTAACAATTATACCTGCTGATCGCATTTTGCTGCTGAATTCATTCTGAGATATTCAATGAAATTCATTAGTCCTACTTTTTTTAAAGATTGTTAAACATCTTTAAAAGGTATCCACAAATTTTATTATGGATTATTTATCCAGATTAGTTATCCATATTACAATAAATCACTTCACATATCATTTGTGCTAAGCCATCCATGGATTCCTAAAAACACATTTCTGGAAGCTTCAGAACAGAGAACTGACAACTGTAAATGGCTTAGAGTCTTATGGTAAATATCTGTTTTAGTACAGCAGTAAAGAGTCTAGATAAGAGTGAAGTATTTTTAAAATCTGTGTTCTAGGAACAGTTGCACTATTTCAGTAGAACAGTTTGACCCCACATGTCCTATCTCTGCAAATATGGACAAAATGCAGTAGAACAAAGGTAATTTTTGGCTTAGAAAGATGTTAGAGAAAGAATACACACAAAAATCATGCAGCTGAGGATTACCACTACTCTAATGTGAAAGTGCACTGTAGTATATATTTGCAGTAGGTCAGAAGAAACACTATTGTTTCAGCTATAAAGACACACTGATGTAAAGACAACTACTCAATCATTTAAAGCCTGGAAGCTATAGTATTAGATATCGAGTAATTTGCAACAAAAGGCTGCAGAAATTACCCTGGCTCTTATTTCCACATAATTTTTCTGTTCCAGCAAATATAAAAGGATTTGGACCATGACCATTTTTTATTATATCAACTAAAAGATGACACTAAAATATTTTTAGAGGGCTGCAATCTTCTACACTGTTATTTCAGAGATAAAAATGACTGAATTTGTACCATACATAAATTAACATAAATTACTGCATTAATTTCTAATACTTTCTATTATGCACTGATAGAAATAAAATTCAAGGTAAGAGAATTAAGAAAATTGAAACTGAAAGTCAGTTTACCATAGCAGCGTATAAAAAATGTTAGCCCCAAAAGAGCAAAGTTAAAAATGCATCAGCACAGCAAAATGCATAAGGCTAATTATATTTTTGAGAATGCCATCTAGTGGTTATTAAATTTTGTGCAAAAACAGGTCTCATTTTAACAGCAACTCTTTCTCTTGAGAGAAGCATCGAAGTTTAACATATAGTGAAATCATAAAACATAACATGGCCTGATCCTGTGAAGAGTCATCTTTCACATAATAAAAATTCTAGCAAAGTCAATCTTCTATCAGCTTCGGGCGGAGGGAAGATATCAGTTTGTGTCGATCCCTGAATTTTTACAATCCCCCACCCCTGACAAAAATGTAAGTTTGATTTCATTTAAAAGCTTGTGAGTTTAAAGATGATTTTCAAAATACTTACAAACTACTAGGAAAAAAAAAAAACAAATCTAAACTGAAAAATAAACAGGACTTCCTTCAAATGAAAGCAACCTACTTCATGAGATTGTAAATTTTTGTTAATTTGAGAGGACAGTAGAAATGCACAACCACTATTCCGTTTTACTTTTACTATTCATTTTTGGTTTCTCATTCTCTAAAACTTCTAGCATGACAGTAAGGTTATACATAAACATTTGAAATAAGTATTTACGTACTGACAGAAATATCTATGTTGCAACTTTCAAGGGTTTTGCAAAACAACTTTTTTTACACAAAAAGACCAACAGGAATCCTAGCTGCAATTTTGCTGACATTCAATTAGTCAACATTTCTTACTTATTTGCAGATTTTATCAAGCAAGTTAGGAGTGTTGCAAATAACTGCTAAAACATGAAAAAAATCTATATGACAAATGCCCTCCTCATTTTGTCTGCAATAGGGCTATCAGGCTATGAGTGCATCTGTGTGAATGGAACACAGACCTTTCAAGAATGCCTCAATTTTTCAAGTTAAAAACATTTTTCAAATCAGAAAAAAAAAGAAAGAAAATAAACAGGAAGAGCTTGCCCCCATTTTTAGGGAGATACTAAACAAACAACTCTTCAAAACTAGCTACAAAGTAGGTAATTTTTGAAAGAGAGTTTTACCCTTGTGCTGCTGTGACACTGATTGTTTCATTATAGATCTGGCGCCAGCACTGTTCACCGTTAGCACCCAAGAACCGGGTTTTTTCCGAAGCCAAAACATTTGAAAGTTGAAGTCTTGAAACCCCTAGAAGCAAGTCTTTGGCTATTTTATCCTTGTGCCACAATTCAACAAGCAGGGGTAACCTGAAACAAAGGAATGATTAGTGGCAGCCATCCATACAAAAGAGGACCCATTCCTTTTCCTCTGGGACAAGAGCCTCTCCTTCCAAACGTCTCTTCCCAAATCCATGCTGGTCACAACTGTCAAACAATAACATGGGCTTACTCCTTCTCATTCAGAGGGGAATGAGACTGACTCTCAGTCTTGTACCTTCTCCATCACCTACTTTGGTCAGGTCAGCATTCCTTCTTCCAGTTATTAGAGGAAACAGTATTGCAGTGAAAATGATTGACTGAATATTCTTTATACCTATAGATCTTCTCCATTTATAAATACATATAAATATGGTCTAGTCACTGCCAATCACAGAATTTCTCTCCTTTGCCTTTTCTTTCAAAATACCACTATTCTGATGATTGCTTTACTCCACATCTTAATCACCTATCAACAGCTGGTGGAATTATTTCTAGGAAAATTGTGCCACAACCTTCAGTGTACTTAATTTTCTTAGCACTTGCTGTATTTCAAGGATACTGGGCAGTCAGATATTAAAAAAAAGAAAAATAAACAAAACTATCTATTTCAATAGAAATGAGTGCTTTGTTAAAGTAATTTATCAACTTTTAATTTAAGAACATAAAGCAATAGCATCACCTGTTTTGGTAAGCAGTAATCCCTACATGAATCAATACTTACAGACAGGAGCAAGAATTCTAGAATCCTTGTTTTTAAATTCAGTATCATATGAACTGGAAGAGCAGTGTTTTAAATTTTGTCATTAATGGTTAGATTTTTTTTTTTAAACTAAATTCTCAAACTGAACTGAAGATCTTAACTAAAAGATTTGGACCTGTGATAAAACCTGAGATAAAAAGACCTTCAGTGTAATTAAGATTGACAGTAGTAAGTTGTCACCTGAAGAATGTGTCTTGAAGCTGATGAGGTGTTGTGGCAAAATCAAATGCACAGTAGGATTGGGGAAGAAAAACCTCCATATTCTTTCTGATTTCTACAGGTGGGTTTGTCATAATAGGTGCTGCACTGCCAAAAAAGGGATATGAGTACCTAATGAAAATAACAAAAAATAATCAGACAAATATATACTTTTTTCTTATACTTCTACAACAGGAAAACCAATTTAGAAGTCTTACTGGGGCACAACTTGTATTAAAGTCAGTGGAAGTTGCATAAATATATCCAACAGTGGTATTTTGCTCTCAAATGTTCAAATGTGTTTATTTACTTTGGCACTGATCCAGCATCACTTACATTTGTTGTTACCTTGATGAAAAAGTTTTAACAATCTATGCTGACATTCAGGACCATAGGAGTTAATTTTTGTTTAATTAAAGTTCTGTTTCTCACGCTAAATAAAAATTGTGGAGAAAAGGAATATTATGCTCAGATGTAGATAACTATATAAAAGCATTTAATTAAAAGTAAATATAAGTATACTTACAACTAACACTATCTGCATGGTTTAACAAGAAATAACTGATAACCAAGTATACTTTTACCCAGTGTAAGAACTGAAACTTGGTTATCAGAAGTCAGGTAGCTTTTCTGATACGATTTACAATGTGGCCTGATAAACAACTCTATTGGCACAACTCAGTGAATGATAAAATTACAAAGGGGAAGCCAAGAACTTCTTGAACTGGCCTTGCTATCAGAACAGCAACAACAAAAAATAGAACTATATTCTCAAATCGATGCTGTCAACTAAGTTACTAATAAAATAAATAGTGCTGCATCAATTGCTGCCACTTATAAAATTCTATACTTCAACTGCTTCTGTAGATATCACTTAAAGAGCTGGTTTAGACCTGAATGAAATAATGCTCCAGATATGCAGTGAAAAATGTAACTGATCCAAAATCTTAGCTTTGAAGTGTTTCGCTGTTTCTCTCTTCAGCTTCTTGCCATATTCATCATTGATTGAAAAAGAAAGTGTAGTGTGTGAAATAGCAACTAACATAGCAGTAACGACTGCTACGAACCACTGAATTCACACATACCATCGATACCTGATACTCTCTATCGGTAGTTTTTTTGTTCCCCCCCCCCCCCCCCCCCCCCGCCAAAGAAACAAACAAGACTGTCCCTGCATCAGTGAACTCTTGGTCCTAAACTCTAAGGAAGACCTAAAACAAAACAATAAAATAAAATTTATTTTTACTATAAATATAAAAAAAATTATTAACTGAATACAGAGATGCTGATTTTAATGCTCTTATTTTTATTGACATTTCCTTTTAGTCCTTATTCCTCCATCTGTCTCTGACCTTCAGGGACTAACGCCTCACCCTCCTCCCTGCTAACGCCTGCTTATACTTCAGAAATGCTCCCATACATTTCTTTCATGTTAATGGGAAGTAATGTAATTAAACTAATCTCTAAGCAGTTGTTCCAAGCTAGCAGGTGAAGCTTGCGGCTTTTACTTCAGACGCAAAGCTCATGTATCCAAAAGCTCTTCTTCTTTCTTGTAACCTCCTAAGTCCATCTAATAACAGATGTTACCTCTTCCTAATAATAAGCTTTGCCTCTGGTATGCAGATACCATCAAAAAATCCCTGATACTACCTCTCAAAATGATACTACACTGTTTTTTCCCTTTAAGACTTAAGTGTGCTTCCTTTAGATTCAGTGTCTCACACAAACCACAGGTTTATCTGTAGCTTACTAAAACACAAGTAGCTCTGTGGAGACACAAAAGCTGCAAAAAATCACTCCTTCAATAAGCTGGAAAGGTAGCCAGAAAGCAAGGTAAAGAGCAATATTCCTTTTCCTCTAATGGCTGAATAGTGATCTGTATTCCCTGAGCTCTGATACTCAAGTGAGATGTAATAAAAATTCCAATGCAGGCAAAGTGTTATATATTACCTTTAATGCTACAACTCTCAGAAGCAGAGTGATGAACCAGCTGAACACTTCAAAATGTCTGGCTACTGAAAAGCGGCTACGTGAAGATAAGAAGCATCAGGCATCATGTTGCCACTAATAGTTCAAGTTAGGTGTTTTTTGTATTGAAAAATGCTATTACTGCCAAGAATAAGATCATTCAAAATAAATCATACCTTAAAATGCAATTTATTGGAAACCCAACTTCCAGACCACGTATACTTCGTAAATCTATTGAAAAGCAAAAATGGTGAGAGGCTGCTGGAATGACAATTTTCTGTGCTGAAGCAGGCTCAGAAGAACTTGATGCACCCACAGGGTTGGACTGAGATACAGCTTCTGGAGCATTCTCAGCTGAAAATACAATAAAGGGATTTGTGCACATGTTTTTATAATCTTTTTAACATACATTACAGATGTGCCTCACATTTTAAATGCAAGTAAATATAGGATGTTTCCCAAAAGACTTCTATTCCTTCTAATATAGGTTAATACTAACTACGAAAAATAGTCATTCCACTTGTAAATTGCTGCTTAAAAAAAATATATATATACACACATACACACACTTTACAGAAGACAATGTTTTTCTCATTATATTTTTAAAGCTATATAAATATATATTGCTGTAAAAAATGTACATAGACATCTGAAATATTCAGTTCTGCAAAGGAGTGCTGCAGGATTTTAGTCTTCTGTTTCAACAGTTTGTGTAACTGTTCCTAGACCAGTTGAGTGCACACGGAAGAAGCTGGCTTACAGAAGATAATTTGTACTGACTTAGTTTGCTTGGAATTAACCTCTTTTTACTTGAGACTGAAAAAAGACAGAGCACCAAGTCAATTACATTGCCTCATGTGAAGAAGCTGCAATTTCTGTTCCAAAGCTGAAGGTTAGCTATCGAAAGAAAAACTAAAATGCTATAGCTCGGTCTGTAAATAGTACATTTGCTCATCAAAAAACACTTATTGCTATAGCCTTTTTATAAGCAGGAAACAGAAGCTACAGCGAGAGTAAATGGCCTGTCCAACTGCATCAAGTTAGTCGGGGAAGTCATCCAGCCTTCTCCAGCCCTTACGCTGGTGCCTCAACCTCCAATTGTGCCTTCGAAGAGCAACAAGTCAAACTAAGTTTTACAGACAAGGTCTCTGAAAGGCAGCCTCCCAAAACATTTAAGACTGTAAAGCAGAGAAAGAGGCGAAGAAAGTCAGGGAAACGCTCAGTTGTCTTCTGTAACTGCTGGCTGTTCTAATGGTCTTTCTTCATAATCATCTTAAGTGTTTCAGTTTTTTTCATTTAAAAAAAAATACATGGTTCTCATATTGGCACTTCAGTTTTTCTGCTGATGAAACTAAAACGCTCCATAAACTAACAGTAAAAATAGAAAAAAGAAAAATGCAGTAATACTTCAGTGTCAGCTATTCAGCATAACATAGGAATGAATTTAAATAATTTTCAGCCATTTCAGGTAAAATCAATGTCACTGAATTGCTTTGTGTAATTCAATGGCTGGATAGAAATTTAAGACAGAGGAATATAAAACTGCAAATAGTCTACAGTTAAAAAATGGACCTAAGCTACTATATTCAAACTCCATTCAATGTACTAATTTTGAAAAAAATTATTTTGCATTACTGGAAAATTGCAGCTCTGACAAAGGTGACTTTGCTCTGCTTTGGGATTTGCAAACTGGTAGCTCTTCAGTGTACTGTTTGTTAACTTCTTTGCAAGACTCAGACACCAACCCTGGAAGATAATTGTGAAATGACAATGTTTTTCATCTTGCTAAGGCATAGAGAGCTATCAAACAAAACAACAAAAACAAAAAAGCAACCCTGGACTTCTATTAACCACAGATTCAAATTTATTGCTGTGATCATAACATTTTTTCTTTATATGTTTTTGATATGTTTCATATAAAGGGCTTAATCCTTGCTTAGATAAAGTCTGTTACGATTAAAATAAATTTGTCTGAAGTAGCAGACAAATTGTGGGAGCAAGTCCTAAGATACAGATTTTCCTCTACAGAACTGTGCCTCTATAGGACCAATCTCAAAAGACTGGTAATATAATTAGAAAATAATCATTCAGCTTTCTTTGCTAAATATTACTGAAGATAAAGCTAACAAATACATTCTCTCTTCTGCACTTTACTCTTTGAAGACAGTATTTCTTCCCTCTCATCTTTGTTGCTCCTCATCTTCTCCCCTAACCTGGCCCTTAAGTTAGAGTCAAACAAGCAAAAGCCTTAGAATAGCTCTGTGGGTTATCAACTCCCTATGCCCTAACATGGGATTTGTTGTTTGTTTTAACATTAAAAACCCACCTGCTTGTCTTTGTCCAGGAATTTGTATAGTACAAATGTGTTTGTATTCACAATTGATTATGCCACATAGTAGAGAAAGCCTCACACTTAAAAATCCTGCATTTCCTCTACCTTCCTATTTTATAAATCTTAATGTTGGATCATTTCATCTCTTCTTTGGACAAATCAGTTTCTTCATTGCTTTGTACTGAACCTCCCCATTCTCAAATTCGGAAAATTCCAAACATTTCTGGTATTATATTTCAAGCTGCTGACCATCCACATCCCTTGTTATCTATGCGACCAAATCCTCAGTCTGGCTCTTCCAATTGTTTTCAACAACTACCATGTTCAAATTACATCACTTGCTCTCCTACTGTTAATTCTTCCATGTAAATAGTTCTTACTTGCTTGAAACACATGACCACAAGTAAATAGTATGTGATTCGAGATTGAACTTTACAGACTAGGGGGAAGTGTGTGTGTGTGTGTGTGTGTGTGTGTGTGTGTGTGTGTGTGTGTGTGTGTGTGTGTGTGTGTAAATATGTATATATATATAGTATGTGTGTGTGTATATATATATATTAAAAAAAAAAAACCCACATACCATTTTTATTTAGCTTTGTGCCTTTATCAGACTTAAGACTTTCCATTTCACTTTCTGTTGCTTCATCTTCTGTGGGAGAAGACTGGTCAGTATGAGATGGGACATTCTGGTATCTCTGCTCCAAGCCCTCTGCTTTTCTCCTAGTAGGTGAAAGAACTTTCTTCTGTGGGTGTTCAGATTCAGTTGGAGCATTTAAGGTGATGAAAGGCTGAATGAAATGATACAGTTTTCTTATTGATCATTGCTTGCACTGAAAAGTTTTGTCTACAACAATTTTATGGTTTGAGATTATTTTTGTGGCACAAGTAAAAATGAAACAATGAAAGGATGATTCATATAATGCAACATATTCCCTCAGGGTTTTCTTTACATACTTAAGTGTCAATCACAATTTGGAAATATCTTAAAGAAAGAAAAGAAAATGTTGCAAAAAATGTTTCCCAAACCCCCCAAATTAGTGAGCTCTACCTGGGCACAAAAGCTTTCCTTTTGCAGAACTACAGATACTCCAACAGTAGGAGCCATGTCCAAAGGCAACTGTGGCAGTTTTTGTTTAGCTCTGTTTGGCGGAACAAGGATGAATGCTCCTTCTATTGCCACAGGGTGCTGATCAATCTCTGCATTTCCTTTCTTCAGCAGTCCAGACAGTGGTATTTCAGTGCTTCCAAGAGATTGGTCCCCACAGCAAAGATGGATCTGTATATATACAAAAGTGCTAGAAAGTAACTGGTGTGTGTATTTCCACTTGAAATGTCTGAAGTTGGACCTCTGCTAGAGGTAGCATAAAAATAATAATTAAAACCTGCATCCTTACTCTAATCCTTGTATGCCAAGTACAAGGGTTGGAGTAGTAAGAGGGAGCTATGAAATTTCAGTATTGAGCAGGTGGGGATTTCTCCAGTGCTAGCATAGTAGCAGATCACTGCAGGCTACCTGTCAAATTTTCCTCTGGATGAGGAATTCAAATTTTAAAATGCCTTTGAAGGACAGTATGGATTGTATATGGGTAAGCATATAAAATACACCATGGCAAGATACAGAAGAAGGAAAAAAAAACCCCAAGTTATTTGAAAGTTCAGCCTGTGAGCATATATTTAAACTCCACTTTAATATGTTATACATATATCTGTATCTATCTCCTTAACTTCAAGAAGCTTAGTCGGAGGTCAGAGAAGCAAAACTGTAAACCAACATATGGATCTGACCTCATGACAAATACTGTTCTGAATTCTTCAAAATGATGAAGAATAACACAGCTGAAATATATAACTACAGAATATTTTGTATCAAGGCAACAAATGTAAATCAGATTAAATTGCTAACACATCAGTGCCTATGTTTTTTTAAAGAACTGTCATTAGAAAAATATTTAACATTGTGACATAAAATTCTGAAACAAAGTTAAACTTATATAGGCCATTTTAGCTTTGTTATTGTCTATTAGTTTAGAAAAAGGTTTTGTTTACACCCTATAATCTGGTACAGAGAAGGCACAAAAGAACAACTTTTAAAAGAGTCCTGATCCAAGACTTACATTCTGTAACTAACACTTGCCGTATTTATCAGCTGTCTTATTAAAAACCCTATACTGTTCTCAGTAAAATTGTCTCTTTTTCTAACGAGTTAAATGTGAGCCAGAAGCAGATCACCACAGAGGCTTTAAATACTACCCAATGTTTAAAGACAAGGCTGAAGATAAGCAATAACCCATACCAAATATATGGCTAGAGTTTAATTTTAATATTAATGTTTGGCAGCTGAGAAATTAAAAAAAAAAAAAAAAAAAATCCAGAACTCTCCCGTTATTCACAAACAGTGCTGATGGCAGTGAATTTAGAATCTCAGCAAGAGACTCCAGTGACCTGAGCAGCTGGTGTAAAGTTATCACAGGCAGCCCAAAGCAGGTCTGCAGCTTGCAGATGGTCCGAGTCCAGAGGAGGTCCCGGCACTCAGAGCTGTTGAAGATGCTAAATTAGCCCATTGGGGGTACCATGTTTCAGCAATACCTTTGTCATGACATGCAACTGCATCAGCTTGCTGTAGCTGCCATATTAAAGAGACTGTACTCTCTCTGAGCTGAGAAACTTGCTAATAGGGTTTCCCCTCATATCAATTTTGGTTTACAGAGGAAGAATCACTTTATATTTGAGCCAAAAATACTGTCATACAGTCTAGCTTTGTAAATGGAAATTCTTTCCAGTTTCAGTGTGAGGGGGGGAAGTTTTTTTCACTTACATAATCATGTTTGAAAAGAAAGAGCTTACCTGCAGTTTTAACTGTGCACAAAGATAAACTTGGAGGACATCAGTTGTGCTACGTATTCGAACTGAAGCTCTTTCTGGCTCAAAGTTTGGATTAATTAAATCAGTGAAAGGTTCATTTGTGACATCATTTCCCAATAGTGAGTAGTAGAAGAAAAACTCAGGCTGTCGTTCAGGAAGCTTCATAGTACTAGGAACTAACTAAAAAAAAAAAAAAAAAAAAAAAAAAAGAAGTGCAAAAGAATGTCACTTTTTCATTAACATGTAGTCCTTAAGCATTAGCTTGGAAATTAAAGAGCTTAAAATGATGTCAAGCTTCAGGGCAGCTGATCTCAATCCCAGCTTGCAGTACATTAATAAGAAATTAATGGAAACACTTACATCTTACAGCTAATTGAAAATGACCCTTTGTGAAAGTTAGTGGTTTGCTTGTGAAGTAAGATTTTTATTCAGCTTGAGTAATAATGTATCAGCACCAAGGGCTGTAACAATATCAAATATTCAGTGAAGCCAGGCACTGTACAAATACTCAGAAATAAACAGTGCCTTTACAAAACATTTATAATTTAAATAAACAATACAGCTTAGACATCAAGTTATATAATCTTTTATTCGCTCACCTAAGTTATTAGGACAGAAACAGAACTATTCCACCCCTTAGCTATTGCAACAGTAAGTTCAATGCTAAAAAAGGCACAAGCTGCCCCAGAGTAATCACAGTTAAGTTTATTTCATATAGTACTGTAATTCTAACATGGAAAATGCAAGCACTTTCTCTGAAGAGAGTTCATCATTATGCTATGAGTTTCAGACCACATAAAACTTGACTTGACATCATGATTTTCATAGTAACTTGGGCCTGCCCATACTTTGAAATCAGCTAGCGCAAAGAACCCCCAAACTGTATCAGTGCAGCACAACAGAGACACAGTAGCTAAGGTCTCAAAGCTGAAATAGTCACATTAGCACCGCACTTCATCCCAGCTGATAAGTCTTTCCCTGAGGTAGGATATGAAATCTACCATTTCATACAGCTTACGGCTCTGAAAGGTATTTAATTTTATGCAAAGTTTGGCATATGTGCACCACATTCTGTTGAATACTAAGTTTTATCAACTGTGAACTTCCAATTCAAGCTTTAAGAGCTGGACAACTGTAGGACTTAAGCTTAATGTACCTGTAACTATACTTCAAAAAACAGAGTAATTACATTTAGTTGCTATATTCTGACTTTCATCTGAAAAATGGCTAAGCTTACAATATGCCTGAGATAGTGCACTTCTAGGAAATAACTATTTCTACTGGAGAATTTCTTGTAGATCAAGCACCAGGTGTCTGTATTGGGTAAACCGATTTCATTCAGGCCTTTGGTCGTCAAGTGCATATGGTTGTACTAGCATGTCATATACAGAAAAGTGGAGTCAAATCTTAATTTCAAGACCAGCTTTGACTCTGGAGAAGTTTGCCTAAAATTAGAGTTAGCAAAATCTGACACTTTGAAGTCCTCCCCTTTCTCCCTGTAAAACAGCTGAGGTGGTGAAGTTCAGTCCTCCAGCATACTTATTATACTGTCATTATTTTCAGATTTTTGAAGAATAGTTCATAACATTAAATTATAGTGTTTTTATAAATTATGCATTACTGTAAAAAGGTGTCTGTATAGACAATATAAAATTAATGTCCCAAAAGAATAATAATTTTTCACTTGTAATTTGAAATGTAAGCACTACTTAAAATTCAAATTCACCTATAATAATTCAATAAGCAGATAAGACTATTTATTGCAGAAGACTTACAAGACAACAAAAATCGTAAAGTAGAAATATGTCAGATTACAAACATAGCATAGTACTTCTTAAAAACCTAAATGTAGCAATGACACAAACCTGTTCTAGTTGTGTGGCAAATGCAATAGTTACAGACAAAACAAAGTTGTCTCTACAATACTCTGCTGGTCCAATTTGATGATAGCCCTCTTCTTCATTCAGGATTGCTACAATACTTTTAGGGTCCAGTCCAGAAAGGAGGGTGGATACTAAGAAAGGAGAAGGGGGGAGGGGGGAAATAAAGACAGTAACTTAGCATGATATACTCAGTTGCTGCTTCTTTGTAATAATATATAAAAAAAAATTACCTTTAATCTTCTTTCTACAAGTACAATACAAAGTTGGATGTTTGGTTCTGTAGCATTTCAGCACATAAACCTAAGCCCCTAATTATAACTACAAAAAAAATTCTTAAATTAATTTCAATTCAATGAGAACAGATGTGTTTTGTTTTGAAGACAATGCTGGACAGAACGTTAGGGTGTATTTTAATTTAGTATGACAGTGATTATTAAAACCTGGAACTTAATTTCATTAGGCTGGATTCCAGTATGCTGCTTTCTCTCTGACTAGTTAAATATGAGTGAGCATGATGTCAGCTGCTCCATGGTCACTGTCTGTTTCAAAGAAGTTAGCCTGCAAAAACCCAAGGTATTTCAAGTGCCTACATCCCTCTAATGGATCCAGCTCTAGCATGAGCTAAAAATATGTCACTGGATAGATCCTGTAGACCAACTGACTCACGGTGAGTTCATGGTATCAAAGAGTTTACATTTGCTTATCTATGTTTCTGTATCAGAGGATGAATACTCTCCAGGGAATTTGCAATATGCAAACCAGTTTCCACTGCCTAGCACTCAACACTTACCGTTTGATACGTTTCACTAATTACTTTTGAGAGAAGTGTAGAATGGAATTCAGAAGTGGAATGAATCCTAGCAGTTAATCTAAAGGGGACCTAACCTCAAAAAATTATCAGAGTAACATGATTTAATTATTGAATGGTTTAGTTTAGAGGAGGGAAAAAACAAACAAACAAACCACGCCACCAAACCATTTACTGGTTGGCCTGCTTCTCTTTTCTGAATTATTGCACTACTTTATACTATTCCAATACTTTATAATATTCCAACTGCACTACTTTATAATCACGCTACTAGAACTACATCCTATGAAGTTCCTTTCTTACTTCTTTAGTTACAGAACTTTCCAGAGCTGTGAAATGTGACTAAAATGCTGCTAGAAGTCACTATGCATCTCCAGTTCCCTCAGTCTTAATGATCTGCTAGCCTGCATCTCTCACCACCTGAAAGTCGGGCAATTGCTAAAGTGAAGCATCCTTATAGCAGAGTTTACACTCGTCATGACATGGTACATTAATTGGCTGTAAGTTATTTGTATAGGAAGTGCTATAACAATAAAATGCTCTTCAGGCTCAAAACAATACAACATTTGCAAAAAGTGCGATATTCCTCCTGCATAAGAAACACCTTTTTGAATTAAAAGTCAGTGATATTTTTATTCTGCTACTTACCTTTCCCTTCTCTAGGAGGCGCCTCCTTTGCTTTAAAACCATCCACCACTGCTTTTGTATCAGTTTCCAACACAACACCTACTTGTATCTCAGATTTAAACTTAGTGTACTTGTTACTAAGTAAAGGATACCATTTTGGTGTCTACATAATTAAAAACAAAAACAGAAATAAAAACCAAATACATTAAAAAAAACAGGAAAAGTCATAATATAATACAGTTACAGAATAAATAAATCTGCTCTTGCCTTTCCACCGTATCATTTACAGGAAAGTACCTCAATAGATATTTCAAAATATGGTCTGTTTTGACTAAGCTATTAATATACTAACAAAGATTCTATAGAATGATTCCCAGAAGAGCTGAACATAATCTTTTCCACTGACTGGCACATTAAACAAGTCAGCAAGTGAAACATTCTATAAATCCTTAATTAAAAGGGAGAATCTTTAAGTTCTCAGCTGAAAGACTGCATAGGAAACTACATGGTTTGTGAATCCTTAAGGCTTATGATGCCAAAATAAGAAACCAGGGTCCTAGAAAATCCAGTTATGTTTTGACCAAGTGCAACGTAGACTTTTGATGAATTAGACTTATGTAAACAATTATATTATGTTGTATGTTGATGCCACACTGTGTTAAGAGGCTAGAACACGTGGTCACAGTCAGTCATCTAGTTTGTATTTCAAAATTGTATTTGCCTAAAGTATAATTTATGATTACTTAAGAAATCTTCCAAAGAGGACCATCATTAAGACTTTTTTTAAAAAAGTCTAGAGCCTTGATTTGACAATGAACACTCATCAGTTACTTGGATAAATTTTCCAGGTGGTTAAATCGTGGCAATTAAAAGTGTTCCTCACAAACGTTTCATTTCTCAAATTCAAAAGTGTAACATTTTAAGAAAATCTCCATACTTAGTTTCTTCATTCTGTAGCAAGCAGCTTAAAATATTTCATCATTTAAATAAGATGAATACAAAAGTATTCTTTTTGTCCATATTTTTACATAGAGAGTTAACATCTTTCTGTTTAAAAAAAAGAAGAGTTTGAAATAGGTGATCAAATAAAAGTCAGATTTCTTCAAAACAAAGCCCCAAAGTTATGTCCATTCCTTATACCAAGTTCTCTTATACCTGTAACAGTACTGTTGTCAAAACATCAATCACTAATATTTTTAGAGCCAATAGCATACCTGTTTCTTTTCCTGGACAGGTCTTAAATCAAGTACAATATAGCCTATGTTCTCTTTAGTTGAAGTTAGAGGATCCAATGCAAAACACTGGAGTTTGATAGGTGTACGCTGCAGCCTGTAAGAATAACTCAGTTGAAATCAAAAACATAATCTCTGCAACTGCATTTAGCTCACAAAAGTAATTCACAAGTTTCAAGCATATTGACAATATAAAATTTATTGAAATTCGTTACATAACTAGCTCTAATAAGTCTGCAACTAAGTTTACATCAAACTCCTAAAAATTTAGTATTGAGACAGAATTAACAAATCAATAAGTTTTGTTAAAAAAAAAAAAAGAGGTAGTGACAAATAAACCCATTCTAATTGATATGAAATAGGTAGAGCCACTCACATAAAATCGGAATTTCACCTGTGAGGGCATTTTAAAAGTATGACATATGGGAAAGACTTCTGTAAAAATATCTAGAAACAAAGACAAGGTCCTTAGCATAAGGTATACTTTGAAATTTTTCTTTCCTCAGAAGCTTAATACGGCCTTTTTGACTTTTTGATGAAGATGTTTCCCAGTGGTTTGAGCAATAGCAGTTCTGCAGGATTATCCATACACTTGTCATTGCTGAGAATGTAGCTTCCCAGTTTTGTAATTTTTGCCATACTGAGCCTACACAGGACAGAACCATAATATCACATCTGTATTTCTGGTGAAGACCAAATGACAGTTATGAAAACGAAACTCAGTTTCTCAGCTCACCTATATGATGTTCTCAAAAATATTTTAAGTAGGCTTTTCAGGTTTGAAGTTAACCTAAATCTATTCTGCTTCATGACACAGTATACATAAGAAAGCCCGATTTCAGTGTTTGACTTTTAGTGTAACTAATCTGCTTTAAGATTTTTTTTTTAATTGGGCAAATATAATCTTCAGATTGTTTAAACATCACTAATCTTGCCACATACCGCTTTTGTTTGTTGTGGCGACAATATGGTATGTCAGTGTATAGTTAAAAAGACAGTTTCTAAAAAAATTTAGATGACAGTAACACAAAAATCATATTTCACTAGCTACAGAGATGAGAAAACTTATTTCCAAACCAAATTAACTTTATTTCACACGTAACTTTAGTGTTACCTGTGCTGATGAAGTGCTTTCCTATCAAGTTCCCAAGCCAATTCAGTGGCAAATTCAGGCTGGTCAGTATGCTCTACAGGATCAGTAGCCAGCTGTTCACCATCAAACTTCGCTTCAACTATAAGCATACACTTTGGTCGTTTTGGAAAATAGCGCCCTGCAAAAAATACACAGTATAATTACCAGGCACCCTCACTGGAAGAAGAAAAAAAAAAGGCAGCATTATGTCATATAAAAACCAATCACGTAAAATGTTTTCCATATCATCTTTTCTGAACTTACTTAAAATTATGTTCTTCATATTTTTTAAATGTTCCCACTATGCAGAAGTGAGAGAGGAGAACATAACACGAAACAAACCAGTTGAGAAGCATTCAGATATAACAAGACATTAAGTAACACCTAACGTGGATTTCTCAAGATTAAATCTCATCAGTTGCCTGGTTTCTTTCTTTCTATAGTTGGGCACTAGATCAAGTAAACTGAAGACAAAGAGCAAACATGAAATATCTTGGCTTTACTGGAGATTTTACCACAGTTCCACATCTAATAAAAATACTGATATGTGTTTTTTCAACTACTACTTGTTATTAGCAATGATTTCCTACTAGACCAGAAGCATGTGTCCTGGATACAATATGATTCTGTATTTTTATCAATAATTTAAATGACAAAACAAAGAGAAAGCTTTTAAAATCTACATACATGATAACAGTGGAAGGAGCTATGTGCACTTTAGAGGACAGGATCTGACTTTATATTAATCTTAACAAAAGAATGGGTCGGAAAAATAATAGGATGCACTTCACAAAGAGAAAGGATTCAGCAAAAATACACGTGCACGCACTCGCTACACCTCAGCAAGTATAATCTGCACACCTACAAGATGAGAAATGATTAGCTTGATAATCAAGTCAATACTAAAAAGGGTTGTGGTGGATTGCTAATAAAGAACATCAGAATACTACAAAAAATACTGGGGACAGACAGGTGATGCTCTACTCAGTGTTGTAAGGCATCAGCCAGAGTCCATCATCCAGTCTGAGGCAGCACTTCAAGAAAGTCGTAAATAGCTGAAGACCCTGGGGAGGCAGCAAGAACCTACCGCATAGGGAAGAGCTATGAAGTTGCTTTCTTTGGCCTAGAGAAAAGACAACTAATGGGACGCACGACCTCTGCCTGAGTAAAGGTTCCACTCAGAGGGAATGGCGACAAGCTATTATCTATATCCTCTGGGAAAGACAGCAGTAAGGGATTCAAATAACAACAAAGGAAGCTTGGATATTAGCCAAGTGTAAGGTAAGAGCAGTTAGAGTTTTTCCAGGTAAAGCAAGGATGTTTTCACCATTCTTTTAAATAATATTGGGGGCAAACAGCTCCCAGAAACAAGCTGGGAAGAGCCGCAGGCGCCGCGAAACGCCCGCTCCTCCGGCTCGGCCCCGGCGCTTCAGCACCCCCGGCTCCTTCCGCAGTGCTGAAACCGGGCTTCGCCCTGCCCGTCGAGGCGAAGGGCGCCGCAGGCCGCCCCCTCCCTCGGCCGCGGGCGGCGCCCCCCCACCCCAATCTACCTTCCAGGATGGAGACCACGATGAGCAGCCGGTCGGCGGCTCTGGACACCATGTCCCCGCTCCGCCCGGCGCTGCTCCGGGTCGCGGGGAGGCGGCGCCGTCAGCGCGACTCGCAGCGGCGCCACTCGCGGCCCTTTGCCGCCGCGGAGCCTTTAAACGCCAACCGCCGCCTCCCGCCGCGCTTCCGCCTAGCAACAGCGGCGACCGCCCCGCGCGTCGCTTCCGGCCGGGGCGGAGGAGCCGCCGCTGCGGAGGCCGCCGGCGGGAGCGCTGGTAGCGCCCCTGGCGGCGGGGAGCGCGCGGCGCGGGGGGCGCCGCCATTTGCCTGGGCGGGCGGGAGCGCGCGCGCGCGCGCAGGGACTAACGGCTCCAGGGGCGTCGGTGGCGCGCGGGCCGCCGCTGGGGGGTGGCCGTAACGGCTGCTGTGCCCGCGGGCAGGTCAGCCCTCAACTGCCGGTCGCGACTTTCACCCTCCCGTGACGGCGAATTAATCCAGAATGAGGTGCCCAGCGGGTGCGCGCCGCTGAGGGCCCCGCCATATGGTGCTGAAAATAACACATTTAACAATAACAGATTTTTCTCTCTCAAATAACACCACCGCCGTGTTCGTTTCTTCCAGCGTGCCCGTAGCTCGGAGGAGATGGTGTGCCACCTTATCCCCCTGCATTCCCGAATGCCCCTGCAGCTCTGCGGCCGGCGTCTTGCCGGCACTTAGTACAGATACAACTAATTCAGCAGCTATCCCAAAGGCTAGTCCTAGCTTCGTTTGGTCAGCAGTGAGGTTATTTAAGCGTTTATCATCCGTATTTCTTGTTCTTTGGAAGTTTGACGGTCAGGAAAGGCTTGAGATATTATCAGGCGGTTCTGTTATTTTTTCATCGCTTTGACTTAACAAGTAGCTTACCCGTAGCGTCCACGAATTTGGCATCTGCAGCACGGTAACATGTAAATTTTATCAGCTCAAGAAAAAATATTTGAAAACCTCAAAGCAAAGTAGTAAATTTAAATGTGTTATCGTGGTTTTCACAAGGGTTTGCATTAGGCGTGGACCAATACTGGGTATTTAATAGACAACCTACATACTATAGGTAAGGACTGATAGAGTTTCGTGTTTTTTTTCTCTGTGATCGGTGAAAGGACAAGCGCAATCTGAGTCTAATTCTAGCAAAATGCAGCATGGTCTTGCTTTGATCATTTTTTAAAACAGTATATCTTTAATACGAAGTAATAATGTGAAGTTAACCAATAATACTGGGAATGAGTGTCCCCCGGCATCCCAAATTATGTGTATTGTCTTGACTGTAAGGCATGAGAGACCATTTGATCATGTGTTTATAATTTTGTGTATATTAGAGACCTTAAAAACAGAAAACGAAAATCTTGTGCTGAAACAAAAACCTGGTGTTTTAGTAACATAAATTTTCTGGAGAAATAGCGAGTTGCCATATGCAAACGTCAAGAGATGGAGAGCCTCTTTCTTTGTGCGGTAACTTATTCTGGTTCTGAAACACTGCTCAATGCATTTTCTTGTTTCAGAGTTGAATTTGTCCGAGTTCAGTTCTGGTTGTTGCTTTTTGATGTGACTTCTTCTCTTGTACAACAGTACAACATTTGACACTACAGCACTCACCCTTACTGCTACACTCCGGGTTCTTGAATTTCTATCATTGTAAAAAAACAGGTTGTAGGTAGTTATATTGCAGGTTTTTAAGAAGGCCTGGAGGCTTGAGTAGTTTTGGCTAGGGAGGGAACATGCCCACAGATGCTGACAAAAATGTACAATTTACCTGGCAGCTTCTTTCTTACTCTAGTTATATTTGAAATCTGATTTCTCTTGGTGTAATTCCTGGAAGTAACTTCTTTTTATGAGTGGTGTATTGGACTTTATTCCATATTGAAGTGCTACAATGTGTAGCCACAATAGATATGATATCAGTAAATAACGATTTTTCAAAAGTTTTTAAATGATGTTTATTCTAGAAACTAGAGTCAGATTTTTTTTTTTTTCTGGCTGAGAAAGCTAATTAAAATTTATCCCTCAAGTGGCCTCTCCTTTTTCCTCATTAACTTTGAGCTATCAACGTTCATCGCTTTTTGTTCCCTTCTATTTTTGGCCTTCTTCAGTCAATTCGTATTTTCCCATATTTTCTCTTTCTAACCTGCATAATCCTATGATAGATTTTTCCTCTTTCATTCTTGCAATTAATCTTTTTTACATTCTGTTCAACCCAATGCCCCAAATTGATATCTTTTGATAACCCTCTATGGATAATCTCTATAATCAGTTTTATCCCTTTATCATTCCTTTTCCTTTAATATGCTGTTTACCTGAATACAGACTGCTGTCATTTCTCTGCCCAGTCTTTTTTGGACAAAAAGATCTCAGGTCTCCAAGTCTTGTCTGTTGGTCACGTTTTCAGTATCAGGATCTCTAGTTATCTAGTATCTCTAGTATCTCTATCTGGATAGACTATATCAGATGAGGCCTTATCACTATTTTGTAGAACAGAATTACTGCATGCATTTTCCTGCATAGTCTCTACTTTCTCTTCTAAACTACCTAATGGAAAAACAATCACTACTTGCTGTTACTGTTCTTGGATTAGTTTTCTGTCCATTTAAGCAAGCTGGACTGGTTTAAGAAAGGGTCAGGCAAATGCCAGAGCAGGCGCAAGGAACAAATGAGAGCGTGTGTCTTGCAGCAGTGGTGTGTGGGTGTTTGTGTGCGCACATGTCAAAGCATGTGGGACCTCCCCCTTTGGCAGCAGCAAGCCCTTAAATCAGGTCAGCTACCTTGTGAAACTTTATCCTCAGATGTTCTCTCCCTGTTCTAGCCTGACTTCTTATCTTTAGGTTACAGGTATTAATTGTACCAAGAGCCTAATCAACAGTAACCTCTGCTAGTAAAGACTTAAAAAAAAAAAAAGAGAGAGACAGGAAAAGACATTACACTCTTTGGTCTTCTCAGCTTCTTTTGTGCATCCTGATCTGCAGCAGACCAAGTTTTTCTTTTATCTTCCTATCATCACCAAAGAATGTTTTCTTATTACATTTTCTTAATGTTGACTTGTTGTATTTCATCTTGTCGATTTGCCTGCCTGATACTGTCTTCATATGTTTCTGCTACATCTTATACTCCTCCTCAGTAATTTACCTAGATCATTGAAGAGCTCATAATTTAGCTGGAACTGTCCTTCCCAATTTTTGCATTTCAGTACTTTACACATATATCCTTAAAGAGTTTCTACAGGGAACTGTCAACTCTCCTGAACTCTTTTTCTATTAAACATGTTTTCTAAAGAAATCTTACTTATTTTTCCTTTGAGTTCACTGAAATCTGCTTTTTCAAAATCTGTTATGCCTTTTTTTAAACCAAATTGGGACAATCTGATGACTCTTAGACCTCAGTAAACATATTGGGGTTGGAAAGGCACCTAAATAGAACAATATGAAGATTGCCATTGTAGTAATAAGATTTTTAAATGTTACCATGCCACACAGTCATTTTTAGTTATTTGCTAGATAATTTTTATCTGTCTGAAAAAAGTGCATTTTAAGAAATGAAGATATATTTCAGATAGAGTAAAAAAATTGTTCATTAAGAACATTCAAAGTATTTTCTTAATAAAGTAGTCACCCCGTGTTTCAACTGCAGTCAGTGGTTTCTATAATATTGAATTAAGACTATGAAATTCAACATGTTTTTCCATTTTCTGAATTTAATTCTGTTTATGCACATTAGAAAAATTAATATCATTCTGCTTCTCATTTAGGAATAGAATTAGAGCTATAACACTTTCAAGATCCTTTTGTCAATTTATAATCCAATTTGCATGAAGAAAATAGAGTTGATTCACTGTCTTGTGCTTAATTACTACCTTCACTTACCCCACATCTCTAAGGAAACAACAGAATTAAAATTATGTAAATAAATAGTATCAGATAGCTCATAAAAACAAATATAGTAGTAAATATTAGAATATTTCAGTTACCATTGGTTACCAAATTTTCTTTATATAGCCAATGGTTGAGGTAATTATTGAACGACTGTGTGAATTATGACTATCATTACTGAATGTTTTGGTCAAAATTCATTGGGTTTTTTTTCTTTTTTTTCTCTTTTTTTTGTTTTGTGTTAGAGGCTATTCAGCTGTAACAGTATCTCTTCCTGACTTTCATCGTTCTAGTAGCCAAATGCTAATAGTAATGCATTAAAGACTACAACTGGCATCTCTTAGAAGCTGGGTTATTCATCCTCCTCAACAAGAAAAATATATACGGAGATTGTTTGTATTGTATTATTGTTAATAATATTTATTTATTTATTTTTTAAATGTCAGTGAAATGAGCTTCAACTAAGAGTAGAGGGTGATGAGTTTGGTAACTGCTGCATCTGTAGGTTCACTGTACTCTATAGTTAGTCGGTCCTTTCTCATCAAGCATTGCTTTCTGTTAGTTTGCTCAAATTAGGAACATTGTATTTCCCATTACAAATCAGATGATCAGTCTATCAGCTGTAGCCTGACCACCAGCTGTAGCTGTACTGCTGATGTTTCACAGCATGGTGTATTAGCTTCAAAGATCCCCCCTTGCCATCTTTAACTCATAATTAGAAATCAAGTGTACAAATTGAACAGGATAGAATAGAGTCATCGTGAGGTTAGCTGAGAAGAGATCATACACAATTTAAATAGGGATGAATTATGCTCTCCACTCAGACATTTGGTTTCTTTGTAGCTAGCCCTGAAGACCTTCCTGCTTGGAAGATGGTGTTGTTTCATTCACTGTTTGGTTTGGAATGGGTTCTACAATGAACATCTTAATTAAAAAAATTCTAATGCCTTTAACTTCATGTTGTTTCTGGTGTTTTCAGCTCAAAATGGATCATATTTGTTTCTGAAAGAATTAACAAATAACCTCAGAGTAGCTGTTAATTAACTCAAGTTCTTTCGTTTAACCTGCCTTGCATCTCCAACATTTGCCGATCATTTTACCCAGTAAGATTGTTCACACACTGAATGTGGTAAATTGCTTTATCCCTTCACGATAGGGATGGAAATTGCAATGTGTTCTAAAAACATAACTTGAATGCTTTTCTTGTGGTTGTTTGGTTACACTTGTTGGGGGTATTCTTAAATGTTTTGTTTCTTTTACCATAAAATAGAACTTCAATAAGAGCATACTTTATACAGAGGTTGAACATGTGGTAGAGTAAAATATACTGTCTTTAAGGCAGAATATAAATCGGAATCACTTCTCGGTCTTCGCTGCATGACCTGGTAATGCTCAGGAAGAGCAAAACAATAATTTAAATCAAGGAAAATGAAATTTAAGAGGGGCAGCTGGAGGCTCTTTTACAAAGATTGGATTAGCAGAGCAGTAGACTTTATTTTTCTGGAAATTTCTTCAGAATAACAAGGAAAAGACTATTTCTTCTCCACTGACTCTGCTGTACTATGTATCACGAAGTGGTGCAGATGTCACCAGAATGTTTATTGTAATGCCTAATTCATAGAAGCTGTATTGGTGAATAGTACCATCAACAAAATCTAGAAAATTGTTAGATGAATAGGATCTGAATGAAATGGGCAGTCCTATAGAAGAAATGAAATCAGAGTATGCAGTGGATATCCCTGTATTTGAGGCAAGAACAATGCCTATGTTCCACTCTCAGTTCTAAGACTCTCTGGAATTATCTTCACTCTATGACAAAAAATTAGAGCATCCTGCAGTATATCTTAATATATTTTTGAACTCCCTTAAGCTCACTTGTGCTATGATACTTCCAGGACTGTTCTTTGAGCTTACAGGATTGCTACCCTTTCTCTTCAGACCTTTTCAGCAGAGTATCAGGTCAGAGTCTCTGTGTGAAAATGTCTGTGATATCGCTAAGACTGAAGATGATTCATGCTTTTTAAAATCTAAAAACCTAATCTAATCATTGCATATCTGAGTGTCTTTGGTAACACGGGCTCCTGCTGCTTGACTGCTTTCTACTTGGTAGAGTATTACTAATACTAAAGAAACAAGAATTGCCAGACACTAATTACTTGGAAGGAGGAAGACTTTTATTCCAATTTTTGAAAAAAGCAGTCATTCTAATGACTCCTTAGAAGTGGGCATGCTGTTTACCTTAGCTTCATAGGCTCTGTTTTCAAATGCTCTGGTATTCTTACAAGCATTTGCATTTTTCAAAGTTTTAACATACTTGCCTTGGGGTAAAAACATCTTAAAGGGTACAGTGTGACTGAAATGTGCATTGAAATAATTTCAGAGAATGGCATTTCCTCATGATTAATGAGGAAGGGAATCTCTCATATCATCAGTTTCTCCTGGTCACTCATTCATTCCCAAGAAACTCCTTGCATCTTGTGAGCACTAATAAATCTAAGTTAGACTAAGGGCCTAATTCAGAATTCGTGGGAGTCAATGGGAAGGTTTCTTCAAAGGGATGATTTCAGTGGATTTTGGCTCAGGTCCCAAGCGACCAGTGACAAACTCCAATATCTCTGCAAGCAGAAAGATCAGCTGCATAGTTCATGTTGTATTTGAACACTAACCACAGTAGAGTTTTGTCATTTCACCAAGGAAAATAGTATCGTTTTGACTTGCATCACCTGGCAGGCCAGTGAAAAAGTGAGAACGTTGGTCTTCTGAATCTTAGTTCTTTTATCTATATACTAAGCCTTGCTGGTCTGAATATAAAACAAGATACCTTCTTTCTTCTCCAAAGACTCATTTGTGAAGCTGAAAATGATATTTAATATAAGAATGGAGAAATTAAGGACAAAGTCAGTAAATGAGTTCTTCAGTCTGCAGTCAGTGACAGCAAAGATGCTGAGCTGAGCTGATACATTTTAGCATATTTAAAGAAAAAGTCACTTGTGCCTGGTATTGCAGTTTATGTTCCTACCAGACAGAGCCATTGTTAGTAATGGGACATACACACCTAATTAATTTATTCAGACTTGAAAGATTAAGAGTAGGCAGGAGCACATCCATTGAAAACCAAAAGAGAACGTGGACTCAGGGAAGACTTAAATGCTGCATGGGAGTTTGTATCCCCTGCTCAGCCTGTCTGTGCTAAGGTTACAGAGCAAGTGTTCTTCAGAGCTTAGTGAAGAAAAGAAAAAGAAAAAATCTCTATGCAGTGTTCAGTGGAACAGCATTCTTTTTCCATTTATCTATCACAAGGATCAACTTAAATATAATTACCAGTTATAAGGAGGCAAGCTGAAGATTCAGAGTAGGCGTAAGTGTTACCAAGTCAGTGGTAAAATGTGGTTATGGAGTCTTAATAAACTACATATGACAAGAAGCACTAGTGCTGTTCTGCCCTGAGGGAATGACATTAATCAAAGACTGCTGGCACTCAGTCACCTTTCCAACTCCGAGATTACATTCCTTCCCTTAAATATGTGATTCCTAAGATTCTAACTGTACAGATGCACAACATCATTTTTCTTGACAAATTCACTAGTACTCTGGGGCATTCAGGCACAAAGAAAAATTTGAAATGAATGTCAAATACATGTCTGTGATTATGACATTAAAATCAAGTGATGTAAGTGACATTCTAGGATCTGCTTCCAAATATGTTAAATATATGTTAAGTATTCTGGAGCTTCCTTATAGAGGCTTACATTAGAGAATAGTCTTTACTGTGTGGTTTGAAGAGCAGAATATGGAGAAAATATATAGAAAAATATAGAGAAAATATAGAGAAAACTCTATATTTAAGAAAAATAACATATAAATATTCCACTCCAAAGACCAGAGTAGTGCAAGGCTGTTCAAGCCAAATCTAAAGGCAGCGATGAAGATTGACGCTTCGTAATTGTGACCTGTATAAGACACAGGAAGTGATATGCAGAAAGAGATAGCCTAAGTCCCAGAGAGTTTAAGAAGCAGTAATCCATATTTGCATTTGGGGGCATTTGCTCACCCTTCTGTTGGTAGCTCCTCACTAGTGGGAGTTAGTATCTGGTCTTAAAGGGAACAAATAAAGAGTTAGAAATAGGACATATTATTAACCCTATTATAGAGATGGGTGACTATGGAATAGAAGGATTGAGCGGCTTGCCCAGGGATGCATGGGAATGATCGAGTCACAAATTTAATCCTCTTTTCTCCATTCCGATCTGATGTCTTATCCAGAAGACCATCTTTTCTCTGAGAAGTTGCTGTTTGAACTAATTACAATGTACTGTGACATTCATAAGATGCTAGATAGTATGTTCTGTCATGTACATTGTTTTCTGTCTTTCTGATTGTGGTACAGGATACATGCTAATTGCTGTTTAAATTTTGAAATCACCAAAATGACAAAAAATTGCAATCAGATAAATGGATGAACTCCTTGCTTCTCTCACAAATTTTTTGTAAATTATTGTCTGAGTGAAAAGTACTTACAAGAGACTTCAGTATAGGATCTTAAAGATCTTTTCCTGTTTCTATCTTTTTTATTATGTTGTCTATGCATTTAGTACCCAGATCAGCATTCACTGAAGTCGGTAGGCTTTTTTTTCCACTGCTTCAAACAGTCTCCAGATCAGATCTGTAAAGCAGCATTCACTATGTACATTATCTAACACAAAGGACATGTTTGTAGTTTGGGCCTCAGGTTTATGATGTACAGTATCTGAATCATGCAAGAAAGGCTATACTCTAGAAACATTTTTTTCTCAGCAATGATATTCTAAAATGAAATATCAAAGTTAAAGTAGAAAAAGTAGACAGCTAACCAAAATTTGTCAATACAGATATTTTTAATTTACTACTTCACGTACTAAGTCCATAAAAATGGTGAAATTTTGATGGGATTTGGCATCCTGAGCCAAAAGCTTCATTCTTTATTATAATCTCAATCTGTCGCTGGTAGAAACTGAAGCTACCCCACTGAATTCAGTTCAGCCATGCAGACTGAAATCAAAAGATATCTTCGTTATTTATTTAATCTTCTTTTAATTTTGTAACTCTGATCTCTTTATTTTAAACAGATTAGTCTACTATATGTTACAGTGTACAACAGTAATTTTTCAGACAATGATATTTCAGAGCAGGATCAAGGCAATTAATGCTTATAGTGTTAGTGATTGAGCAAACCATAAATCAGTACTGCAGCTCCCATTGATTCTGACATAGTTGAGGTGAATTTGGGGTCAGGAGTTTAAGATGAGTTCATGATAAATGCTAAAGCAATAACAGATATTAAAGCTGGATTATTCTAAAGAGGATGTTAAAATAACCATACTATCATTTAAGTTTTCTCTTTGGCTAACATATGCATACATTGAAGTTACTAGTCTTATTTGTATGAAATTATAAAAGGTATGTTTTACAATGAGATGACCCAAATGGTTTGGTAGTACTATCTTTGATACTGGATATTTTTTTTTTCTGTCATTATCTTGTGTGGTTTATTATTAAACTCTCCAAAGCCCATTTGGATATTTGGCATCATGTACAAAAATGTATTTTTCTTCTTCCATTTCCTAATACTTTTTTTCTTTTCGTTTATTTAAAAATTAGTGTCAAATTTCAGCATTTACATAACATATATGGTATTTCTATTTTAAGTAATTAATATATAGACTGGTATTTATACAAAATAAGTCACTTGCTGTTTATATAGATTTTACACTAGCAGGATATTTAGAGATTATTTAGTAACATCTAGTATACATATATTTCAGAACACAAGAAGATGGTGTTCAAAAACACTTGTCACCCAAAGTTTAGCTAGTTATTGTTCTTGTTAAATTAGCCACACACCACTTGAGCCATGAAGTCCTCTTAGCAACAGGTTCCTGTGAAGAAGGTAATAGTAGTAAATATGTCCTTTACAAAAGTGGAGTATCTGAAGTACTGCGCTTATCAGGGCTAAATTAATTATTAGAAATTAGAATTATAGATGCTAGGAATTACATTAGAAATTACAGAGGTACTGATATTCTTTAAGGTTCAGCACTAAGCAATTTTTTGTGACTAGGTTGACCGGGCAGAGAATTAAATCCATCATTTGTGAGGTAGTAGAATAAGTTTAATAATATAATTTACTTACAAAATGTGTATGTTTTATGACTTTTACAGAGAGACTAAAACTCTAGTATAAAGCTGGATATAATCTGGCAGAACATTTGATGATCCCAGTGGGTACTTTCAGTCATCTGCTCTTTTCTCAGGACCCCTTACCTGGTGCTTTCCTTTATGTAAAGAATTCACATATTTTGTATGTAAATATGAAGGGGTTGCAGTTAGTGTTGGTCATGTGTTTTTTACATGTGTGCTGGGTCATGGGCACCTGCAGGCATTCCCCGTTACATGATGTGGTAATGATTGGTTATATGGCCCTCTGGTATATAAATAATAGGTCATGTATCCTGCTTTGGCAGAAAGCTTGGTTACTTTTGCTTTGCTGCATCCTCTTCCCTTTTTAAAAGTGCTGACGGTGTGAAAAGAAAAGAGAGAAATAAATAGCCTTTTAAACCATTTTTTCAGTACCTTTTCTCTTTCTTTCAGTATTCTTTTTCAGGGCACTTCCACCAGTATGCTAGTCTTTCACTTGTTCTGAAAAGATAACTCGTGACCCAAAACTGTAATTTTCAGCTTCCATATATTCTGATCTTTTCTATTTAAAAGCTGGTAGATATTTTGTATCTGTTTTGGACTAAACACCTGTTCTCAGTACCATTCTTGCCTGCTGTTTTCAGTAATGTACATTAATTTAGCAAGTTTTCTACCTTAATAGTCAATGATCTGAAATGGTAATTCTGAAAATGCTTGTCCTCACTACAGACACATTATCTCTTGTAATTAGAGATGAATTAATTTTGTGTATGTGATAAGAATTTATTTTTCAGATGAATGGCAAGCTATATCCAAATCTAGTGTGGGAATTTTTAGACATATTTATCTGTCACACCTTTGATTTAACAGTTAGGCAGATGGTGTGTTTTTTAAATGAATGTGACCTTGCAAAAATCACCTGTCATCAGCAGTTAAACTATATGGAGAAAAATGATGATGATTCCAGGCTGATTTTACTGTAACTGTGTATGCCAGACACATTTGATATGGATATTAGATTTGCTGGGAGTAGAACACTGTTGACTTTACTGCTGTCATGCCTTATTTATGATAACTAGTTTGTTGGCTGTTAGAATAAAAGGAGTGTACACACTCTTCAGCACTTATTATTCATGAAGTTAGGTTATTTCGGCTGTGGTAACTGGGCATATGGTGGCTCCATTGCCAACTCTTTCTTGCCTCCAGTGAATACCCAATACCTTGTACTGGCTTGGTAAGACAGCAATGGGCATTACGTTATGGAAGTATAAGGATTTTGTTAATCACTTGAGAATTAACATCGAGTAATGAAGAGATGCATGTTTATTTTCACAAAATTTTAGCATTAGGAAAGCATAGAAAATCAGTATATGAGAAATGTACATCGTGCCATAGCTGTACTTTGGCAAATCACAGTCTGTGCAACAAACCACAGGAATCCAGTAGTTGCTTCTGTGAATGTGATCAGTACAGACTCTAGTGGTTTGAACTGAAAATATTTCCATTTTAGTTCCAGCTTCAAGGCTGATCCTTTTGGAACACAGTTTGTGTCATTTATGGACCCATTTTCATAACTGAATTATTTGGTGCATCTCGCTTTCTGGGTATCCAATTTGAAATACATTATTCATGATTTTTCAGTGGTAGTGAAAACTCACAAGTGTCATTGATTTCAGTTTGAATTGTTCAACTGTGCATGAATGAGAAACTTCTGAAGATGAATGCCTCAATTTCTTCACCTTTAAAAAGGAAACAAAATTAGTTAATTGCCTACAGTGTACAATTTATTGTCTATAAGTTGACTGGAAGATATTATGAATATTATTTTGCATTGATTTGAAATTGTAGTTTTTCCTAATGCCCTCCTGAATTTCTCATAGTGGTTTTCAAATTTTATATCAAGCCATCTTACACTACATCTGTGATATTACTGGATGGATCTCTTCCCAATGATCATTGTAAAAGAGGGTTTCTAAAATCCTGGTCCAACTTTAGTTAAGTTTATAGGAGTTATCCCAGGCCAATCACATTCTACTCGGAACTATAAGGCCATAGTTATTTTACAAACATTTAACATCCATTCTGCATATTTAAAATATTCATGAGGTATGAATTCATTAAGTCTTTTGAATATCTGTTATTAACCTTTCTTGAATATTTAACAAAAGAATAGTTCAGGTTTAATAGAATCAATGGTTCTGGCAAAACAATTTAAGTTTTTAAGGAAAAATTGTTAAAACATTTTCAATCAGTTCTCAAGAAATGTGTTTTCTAAAGCAGCAGAACCATGACTTCTGTTGTTATGCTTGTATTTTTTGCAGATGCTATAAAGCATGAAAGCAAAGGCTCTCTTCAGATCTCTTTGAGACTGGAAATGAGCACAGACCAATGCTTAAAAGTACACTACATGGCCTATTCAATAAGATATTCAACAACACACATGAACATTACAAAACAATTTGGGGTGTGAAATGAATGTATACCTTCTTGATTAACATTGTAGAGAGAATGTTAGCCATAAAGTTCTTATGCAAATGACATCAGTAGTAGTATATTAGAACTATAATTTTTAGATAATTCTTCATGAAAAAATCAAAATATTTTTCATAAAAGTCTATGGAAAGTAATTCTGATTTTTAGAAAAGAAACATTTTGCTGGACATATTATCCAAAGAACTTTGTAACACAACATAATATTTGAAGAATTTTGTATTATCACCCACACTGGTGTTGCATTATAGCACTAGTTAGAACTGATTCAGAGAGAAGAGTAGCCCACATCCTGAATAACCAGTTATGCATCATCTTGTGTTTGCATGTTTCTGACATGTTTTCAAAGATGAGGCAAAATAGTTATGCCTGAGACTGAAAGGGTTTTATGTGCGCCACTTGAAGCTGTGCACCACCTCGCTTCTCTGCATTACAGCTTAGCTATAGGGGAGGAGAAGGAATTATCTGGCTTACCTGGTCCATCAAGCATCCTTATATTTCTACAAAGAGTGTCCCAAGGAGTTAAACCCCTCATGTGCACATTATTTGCACGACCATCCCCAGAAGTTTCCAGCACCCCGACTCACCAGTGAGACAGAATGAAAAGTTTTCACTCCATTGAGTGATATGGAGTGAAATCCCCTTTGAGATTCCTGCAGAGGAAAAAAGATTTTATTCCTGACCCTGCCTTAGGAGCTCAGCACATCAGTGCTCAATAAACTTGGTCTGTATGGAGACAGAAACCAGGGGCTTGACTCAGTTGCCCACACATAGGTGCCTAAGATTTAGGGTGTCTTGGATATCGATGTAGGACTGGCGTATATGCCCACAGGACCTACCGGGGCCCGTGTCCTTCTGGAGTGGCAGCTGGAGACCAGGCAGGATATTTCAGAGCATTTCAGATAGTACTTGGCACCTTCATGTGGCCAACTGAATCAAGTGCAAGGTGTCACAAGGTGGATCTCAAACTGTTTAATTAAGGACTTATCTAGGAGTGCTGTCATTGTAAAGGTTTTGTTAGCATTTCTATTGTAAAGGAGAAAAAAAAGCAACAGATGAGTTATTACCACTTGAAAGCTGGCTTCTGTATCAGTCAGCAGTTATACCCTCTGATGGTTTGGTTTCAGTCTCTACCCTGGTGCTTTGAGGATGCACTGAGGTGTGCTGAGGCTCAACACCCTGTGATACCTGTCAAAGTCTCCTTGCTCTATGAGTACAGATTAAAAGGACAATGGAAGTGCAACAGAACATATGGTAATGAAAAAACTGTCTTTTGTATCACAAGATAAATCACTTGAAATTTTGTGCAGTGGGTAAAAATGTAATGCAGTAAAGGCCAAACTGTTTGCTGCATTGCACTGTCAGCTTTTTATCAAGTCTAAGTACAGTGGTCCAAAGGTGGGGTACAAGGCAGCTTGTACACTGCATGCCAACATATGTTCCTTTTATGCCATTGGAAGGTTCTCCAGCCAGATAGTGCCACAGTTGCTACATATATTTAAAGCGGCTATCAGAAAGAACTACAGACAGGACACAATGTGGACAAAAAAAAAAAAAAAAAAAAAAAAAGCTTTTTCTCCTAGTCTTGTTAAAGAAAGGTCCACTTTCATTTTTCAAGAGGGTTTAGTTTTTTGGAAAAGATCATAGCTATCCCCCAGAAGCTAACAACTATAAATTCTGCTCAGGTGATTGTGCCATGTAGAGGCCTTTGCATTCATTTTTCTGGGAGCCTTGCTCAGTAGCATTCTCTGTGAAAAGATTTTCAGCTGTGCTTAGGATATGATTTCTCACAATGAATTACAGTGCTTCTCAGGAAAAGAAGAGCTTGTCTTTCTTACATTCTTTTTTATATTAGTTCTGGTATTAGTTATCAGCATTTCACCATCCATTCCATCTTCTAGAAATCTTATGGGAACTTGAAACAAATGAATGTGAACCCGTAACTCTTTATTTTTAATGATCTCCATGCAATTGTAAAATGTGTGTCTCTGGTATCATGTGTCGCAATGTCTCTCAGATACGTAATTTCCCATATAATTAGTATAAAACTGAAATTAGTATAAAACTGAAATAGATTTTTAGCAAAAGATTAATTTTTATACATGTGATATTATCACTTCTGGATTTGATAACTGCATCTGTCAGTACGAGATTGTGTATATGGAAGTTTAGATGATTTAATCCTACTGATAGTTTAGGACTTGGAATTTAGAGGTATCTGTTTTGACAGGGAAGGGTGTGAGAGAGAGAAAGCAAACATATTTTAGCAAAGTTTTTTTTAACTAGAATTAGAATAAGAGTTATAACTCCCAAGTACTAGAGAAAATAAGAAACTTTCATAACATACATTTTGTCTTGTCTTTACTTTGAACAATATTGTTAAAATTGTTATGGGGACAATTACTTTCCTCCACTTGTCAGAATTTTAATTTTCTTCTCTAACTACATATTTAGAGGAATTGCGATACCATAAACATCAGCTGCTGAGTACAGCAGCCAATCTTTGTCTGCTGTTTCATTTTAGTAAGCTAGAATTACTGTTCTCTAGACTACTCAGCTGCATAAAAAAACCCAGATATATTTTAGGAATAATTACATTTAAATTAACTAATTGAATCTTGCTTTGTTATATCATGCCCATTTAAGGAAATACTATTAATTAAGAAAATCCTAATAAATACGTTCATATTACATGTAAGCCATTATGAGATCTAATTCTCTAATGCATAAAGCGATGCTCCACCACATTTATGGTGTTGAAGAGAATCTAAGATAGTATGAGAATGCATAGACTCATAGCTACTGTAGAGCTGTTATAAATGAATTATAGTTAATTTATTGTTCGTCCCAGTTCTTAGATGCTCCAGTCAAGGATCAGGGTTCCCTGGTACAAAGTGTTGACAGGTATCAAAGGAAGAAATGATTATTGCTCTCTTAGTCACTACCAAGGTAAATCAATTTTCAGCTGGCTGTCAGACATAGCACCCTTCTGGCAAGAATCCTCCCTTACGTGTGAGCATAGTATAGGTGTTGGAGACTACTTAAAGCAAGTGTTATCATAGAATATTTTATTACCGAATGTTCTACATGTTGCATAGACTTTGCCCACTCCGAAAAATTTATACTTGAAATCCTAATGGCTTTGTCTTGTTAGTGCATTCTGATCAAGCCTAGATTCTTCCCTTCTACTCTTGCTTTCACAGCAATATCAGAGAAACATTTTTAGAAGTCTTAAATTCTTTGCTTAAATTGGGTAGTGTCCAAAGATTAGACAAGATATAATTTATTTTGGAATATTTTACTTTTTTTCCTACCTCTTCAGTACACTACTGACTTAAGGGATTTTAGTTTTTCCACTGCCTTCCATCTAAATGCTATTAGGTTTTAAAAGTGCTGTGTAAAAATCAATAGCATTCACTTACAGTTCCAGATAAAGAAAATCTAGCAGTGCCTGTAGTTTAGACTTAGGCTCCTCTAAATAACCTTGAAAAAATTAGAATGAATCAATTGGGATTGTACTGGAATGCAACCAGAAAGACTAGATTGTGAAGGACACTGCTCCCAAGACATACATTTTTAGTAATACACAGAATTATAACAAGATGATTTCCACATCACTGCACCTCTGGGGTGAAAAAATGTACTGTATGAATTTGCAAGTTAATGCCTTCTGCTGTGTGTTAATATTTCCACGTCCCCCAAAAACTCTTTGCAGAAGATCAATAATGCCTTAGTGCCTAAAAAAAAAGTTTATTTTTAATATAGTTATTTCAAATTGTAGTGGCTTCTATGAGTTGCTAAATCATAAAATATTTCTAGGATATTCTGTGCTTGTCACTTTCTTGGATAAATACTTTAATGGCAAAATGTTAAATGAATGACCTAGCAATGTGAATTAAAATAACACCTAAAAGCATGTTTTGTAGTGAATGAAAAATTTACTTGTATTGCTGAAATCAGTGTGTTAAATCACAGAAACTGCTCTCTTTCCAGGGGCTAAGTCTTTTTTTTCCCCTTAAGTCTGCAGTCTTAGGTTTATAGCGATCCACTTACAATATAGAAATGCTACCAGAAATATTTTTTAAAAGTTAGAGGAATTTTGCAAGAAGATTCATTTATTTTCTCCTAGTCTATTCATCCAAGGAATGTGATGAAATTTGTCTTGGTACTATACAATAGCAAGAAAAGTGAAGAACTTTATTTATTAGGATATCAGCATCATGTAGTTTTGCTCTATCTGTTTTAAAATGTGAATCATCTTTTCATTAAGGACTGATCTCTTTGAATAGAATAATTTGCCTTTTGCTTGCATGTAACCAGGTGTCCAAGCAGGAATTTCTGGGACTGAAGTCAAGGGCACAAAACTCATTGGCACTGATGGGTGGTTGATTCCACCCGAAGCATTATGCAAGATCACATGAATACCTCAGTATGAAAGGCTGAGATGTATGTTAGTGTGAATATGCACTTTGACAACAGAAGTCAGGTATAGTGGATAATGTTGACTTATGCGACAACACTAAAATGAAATTGCAGTAATTTAAAAATGCTTCAGTTTACTGGATACCTACACATCTGTTTAAATCTGTTTTATCTGCACTGTGTTTTCACTGTATTGTATTCTGGGGGAAGTCTGACACATGGTTTTGTAGTTTCTTAATATAAATAAATTTCTGCCTTTCTTATCTTGTGACACAATTTTTTAACATGATAAAAATTATAATCCTTATCCCGCCAACCCTGAAAAATGTTAGCAGTTCCTCTGAAGTCAACAGGGTAATTCATGTGGAAGAAAAGCTATTCATATGCTTGAGAGTTTTCAGGATCAGATCTTAAATTTGTTGCATGCCTTCTTCTCAATAGTGAGAACACATATACCTTTAAAATTGGCTTGCAGTCATTCTATGTGGTAGAGAAATGTATGTCCTCCAGCTCTGAAAAACTGATATGCTGAGGGAGGAAGTTATACCTCATGATTATATTACATTTTCACTCCATGACAAAACAAAATATATGTGTATCTGGAGAAAATTCACTTTTAGATGAAGAAAAATAATTAATACTAAAGTGAAAGGTAGATGAAATTATTAGAGAGGTGAATGAACATAAGTATTTTTTCATAATTTCCCTGGTGGTTAACCCTATTTGGACCATTTATTTATTTAATGCAATACATAGCAGAGGTAAAAAGTACATTGGGTAGCTCTTTGTCTTGTCTTTTCCTTTGTTCCTTGATTACTGAAAAGTTTTTATTTACCTGTGTGCTTTCACTACTTATTGTTTTAGATTGTTTTTGATTGTATGTATATTTGTAATGAGGCCTTTACAACCATATCATGCACGTGTGTACCTCTAAACGTAAAACTACCCTCATAAATTTATCGAATTTCCATAGACTCCAAAGCTTGATAGGACTGGGCTTTCAGCAGTTTCTCCATTGACTTTAAATGGGTTTTAGATTAGGCCATTAACACATTTCTTTCAGATCAAGCTACTTCAGTATTAACTTACTCAGTTCTATCTTTCTGTTTTTTAATACAGAAGTTCAGCTGCAGCTATCGATTATATGCACTTTTTAAGCTCAGTTTATAGGTCTATCCTTTTCCCACAGTGCTAGGAAGTAATAGAAGAATAGAAATATCATCCCCATAAAGAAAACAAAGCTTTTGCTTATGCTTCCTAATCTTACAAAAGTACAGAATTTATAGATTGACATGGTACTAAAGTTAAGGAGTGACTTTGGGGCTATATGCCCAATTATACTGTGATTGGAAATCTTGTAGGAACAGATTAGACAAGCATTTGGTTGAATTAATGTAGGTATAGTCTTTAAGTAGGGGGATGGAAATTATGGCCTCTAAAGGTCTCTTCAAGCATTATTTTTTAATTTAATTGTTTCTAATTGTCAGATGCCTACAATACATGTGTTGTGAATTTTAAATTGTAATTGAGATTTCAAGAGATTATGTGAATATAGATCACCTAATCATAAGGGTCAAATTTATTAGAAGTGAAAAAGCAATGTTGAACAAAGTTCAATAAAATGTTGGTATTTTTCGTATTTTTAAAAAAGCAATAAAACTGGGGGAGAAGAGTGGCTTCTTTGAATAGTAATACCGTTCAGTTAGAGAAAGTAAGAATGTTCGGTTCTTTTTCCTGTGGCTGAATATTAAAAATACACTGGTAGGCAACATCATTTAGTTCTGATAATATTGTGTGTGGACACAAAAAACATTTCCAGTTGCTGTAATTACTTAGCTGAAAAAAAATTTGCTTACAATGATCTAAACAACTGAGAAAGTAGCTTACTAAAAGCTGCTATAAAATTTTTATAGTGATCTCTCTGAGAACGGATAGTATATTAACGGAATAATAGCAATGGGGAAAGACTTCATAATTTCCACAAATTCGTATGGTTCCATTTATGTCAGCTTTGCCAGAGAAAAAATAAGAGGCACATAACCAGTGAAATAATAGATAATTTTGTTCCTGTTCACTTGGAGGAAATGGAATTTGTATACAATATATAAAAGTTGTATCATTTGAATAATAATGGCAGAAATAAAGCTATTGGGATAAATGGAAAATGAAAAGAATCTTTCACATTTCAAGCAGAAATGAAAGAATACAATGAAATAATAGTGTGTACCACAAGCAGTGCTACAGCCTATGACTTGATGGGAACTCGCAATAAATTTTATATATATTCCAAATTATAGCTCTACAATGCTCTAGTCCATGAAATTGCTGCAATAGAAACAGCAGTGGAGAAATTACAGTGGAAAGATAACTCAGCACATTTAAATTGATATTGCTGAAAAATATAGGATTATTGGCAGATAATTATAAATGTTACTAAAAGTACAACTGGAAGGAAAAATGTGAAATTATTTCTACAGGATTTGTGTTAGGCATAAGCAGTCATAAAATGGATCAGAAGAACTCATATAATTTGGAAGATGTTATATCCCAGGAGAAAACCACACAAATGCACAGTGGAAAGAAAAGAAAAGAATAAAATAGAAGGATGCTATCTCAAGACACCTTTTCAAAGCTTGCGGTGGTCCTTTCAAGTCATTCCATTCTTCTTTTCCCTGTGACATCTCTTTTGTTCTCCCTAAAGAAAAGCTCCAGACCTTTCTTCTGTGATCTGGAGGGATAGTTCAGCCATAAGGACAGCTCCTTTTATTTAATTCAGGAGTGCTCAACATCCAGTCTAGCTTCCTCAGCCATTCATATTGTTGCTTGTTGAGATTTTGTGAATTTTCAGCTGTGCATTGGTAACTCAGATCCAAACACTTTTCCCTTCTGGTGTTTCCCATTCTGGAGGAAAGAAGTAGAACATACACATTTCCTACTGACACAGTTTTATCAACTAGAGGAGGAACAGAAAAGTCCCGCTTTCCTTAAAATGAAAGGATGTTGATCTAGAGCCTTTAAAGGTTTTCCTTCCTCCCTCCTCACCCCACTGGCAGAAAATGTTTGCAAGCATCATTTGCTCTTTCCGAACACTCATTTTGATTTTTCCTCAAGTTTTTATCTGTTCAAGGACTTCAAAAGACTTGCAGAGCCACATCACATTCGCTAGCTTCTATGTAATACTGTCCATGAACTGGACGTTCATAGTCTTGTTTGCAGCTTATGATATGCAATGGAAATGGGATTAAAAGCCTTTAAGCAGTGCTGATTCTATCTAAAGCAACATTGCAGTGTATTCTCCTGCCATGTGGAAAAACAGAGATATGGACTTATGGCCAGTTTGAATGGAAACAATTAACTTCAATGCAGTGTTTTTTGAAAGGAGTAAATTGCCTGTATTTTTTGGAGTCAGATGCACAAAGAAGATAATTCTTCAGTGGTATGTTGGCTTCCTAATGTACTGTACCAATCTTAGTATGAGGGAATTTCCAATTTTCTTAGGATAAATGTCTTGTCATTCACTTTTTCATTTTATGAAAAATTGTTTTCATCTTATGAAGACAAAAGATAAAACTACAAATCCAAGTCTGCTGTATGTGTTAAATGTAAAAAAATGTATATTGATATGTTTTTTTAGCTGATCTAATGATAAAACTTCCTGGACAACACAGCACCTTAGGAGACTGAGTGACGTAACAGGCGAAATGGCAGATGAACTTCAAGATAGACAAAGGTAAAATGATGGACGTGGGGAATAACAATACTAGCTTCACATATAAAACAATCGTAACTGTTCAGGAGCTGGACCCTAGGTTATAGAACATCTGTGCAAAATTTCAGCTTAATACTTTGTCGTAGTCAAAAAAGCAAATCAGGTATTAGGAGTTATTTTGAAAGTAATATGAAATAAAATATAGATTGCTATGCCATTTAAAATAGCCGTCGTTCTCCCACACCTTGAATAGTATGTAAAGTTCTGATCCCATTTTCTCAGGAAAAGTTATATTAGAAAAGGTTCAGAGAAGCGCAACAGGGATGACCGAAGCATGGAACAGCTTCTTTACAAGGAACAATGAAGTAAGATAGTATTTTTCTGTCTGGAAAAAAGAGACAGGTTAGGAAGCGCTGTGGCAGAGTCCTGCAAAATCATCAGTGGCATAGAAGGATCAATAAATTCAGCAGCTCTTTTAACACAAGGACCAAGGGTAGTAGGAGCCAAGTTCAAAGCAAGCAAAATTCCTCACACCATGAGTAACTTGTCGGTGGAACTCCACACTGGAAGATGTTGTGAATACAAAAATGTGATGTTAATTCAAGTGGAGCCTGGACTAGTAAGAGAAATCCATTGAGGGTTTCTAAATAGAAAAAGCCAAGGAAACCCTCAGAGCTGGAAGTAACCAGAGCCTGGGTGAGTACGTCTGGGGGGTATCACATATGGTTGCTCTGTTCTTATTATTTGTTGGGCATTGAATGTTTCATGTCCTTTGGACAAATAATAAGGTAGCTGTGGCCTGTTGGCCAAGGGCTTGTTTGCAAAGATGCTGAGGGCTTCCCTCAAAGTGTCTTTAAGTCAGTCTGATGTTACCTTTTTGTTAGCATTTCTTCAGATGCTATGAATACAAAGCACTTACAATAAATCTTACCAAATTAATTTTCTTAGCAGGATGGGGAATTCATCCATGGAAGTTCTGCAAAGGGTGAACATTTTTTTCAGATGAAAATAGGATGCATGCAATGATACCTCTGGGTAGTGATACATCTTTGCCTTCAGAAAGCAAAAGAGGAAAAATTAAGTAATATATGAGCTAGTCAATTCACGGATACATTCGCTGCCTCAACCCAGTTACATGCCAATGCCTCATTTCCTCATATAAGAATATAAATCAAGACAGATTTTACCTTTACAACCTTTTGATACAGGATATAACTGAGGATAGAATATGACCCATAGAAGTAGAAATCTGTTATTCATTTTTGGACTGATAAATTCTCTCTGGATTTTGTTGCTTAAAATAATGTCTAAATTCTTGGAAAAAATCCACAAATATATTGGTTTCTTTATGGATGTCTACATATTTGTGTGTGGCAATCTGTTTGTAAAAAGCTCACATTATACTTCTCTCTCTACCTCTTCCCACACAATCTAATTTGTTATATAGCAACTGCCAGAATTTATGGGTGACAAACTCAAGGTTTTTCATAGAAAGGCAGTTCATAAAAACATCCTTGATCTTGTCACAGTAATCATCATCTCTTGTGCTTATCATTATAATGGCTATACTATTAATTATTGTGAATGAAGAAGTTCTGTGGAAATAGCCATGTTTTCAGCACACCATTAGTGAACTCCATGATAAATTTATGTAATAGCAGTAATGCAGAGAACACAGTGAGCCTTCACAAACAGACTTTTATTGAATTAAATTAAAAGACAATGAGGTTAAGGGAGCAAAGCAATTAATATCTCTTCCCTTATGCTCTGACAACATGAACAGTTTCTATTTTTGGATGGAGCAGGAAATCTTTTTTTTCTTCAAATCCATGTGAAGCACTTCTTCTGAAATTTAATACTCTGATCTCAAAAAATACATTGAGCTTCTTTAGGGTTAATGTTCAAATAAAATAAAGCTTGAAGCTTTCTAATTCATATGTGTTGGAAGAAACTCTAAGCAATCGGTAGCATAAATACAAACATAAATATGCTCCTTTTGAATGCAGGTTAGCAGCAAAGTTCTTTTTTAGGGCCACAGTCTGCCCTGATTTACTATTTGTGAAATATAATTGATTAATCTCTGGTCTCAGAGAAAACATAAAAAGCAGTGATCTGTCTAGTGCAATATTTATATGTGGAAAACCAAATAAGATCAACCCAAATCTGAATATGAACTAAAGTACTGTAAAACTAGTTAATTCTAACAGGAAAGCAAAACTTAGGTGATGATGGATATGTTTTGCTTGTCTTAAATATTTTAGTGACAAATATGTGTTCCCATCCATTTTCATAGAAGCCAGTATAGTGGGACACCAATATTCACCTGAGTCTGTAGATTCTCCTGTACAAAAAAATATTTGGTCTAGGCTGCAGAGCCATAATTTTATCGTTTAGCACTGCATCTGCTCAATTCCCCAATTTCAGGAAAAATGGCAGAATGCTATTGATTGGGAGGACAACTAGAAAGCCAGAAAGGGGAAAATGGAAAACCTGTAGAATCTGTTTTGCCTGTTTAGCACTGTGACACTCAAGCACCTTTGTAATTGTCCATTAATCAAAGAACTGTTTGATAGAAAGGGCAAAATGTAAATGTACTCACACTCGCTAGAACCAGGCTGGAAAATGGCTCCCAGAAGGTGAATAAGGTACAGAAAGGACATAGCTCTAGGTATGTGAGAGGAAAGGCTGGATGACAGGCTTTGCAGAGGAGGAGAATGAACCCTTGTCACTTCTGGTAGTCAAAATTAGGGTATATACAGAATGAATGGCAAATACAGAGTTCAGAGGATTCCTAAAGAAAGGTAGCACACAGTTAGCTTAGGTGTTGAAATGGAGGAAGCCCTTGATGTGTGCAGTAAATTTGGCTTGCAGAGACTAAAGAATATGTGATGTCTCAATAAGTAACAGGATATTCTTGAACACTTTATATGATATTAAATGAAAAATAACAGGCTTTGGGAAAGAGCTGCTGCGATTCTCTCAGCAATCTAATTAATGATTCCCCTCATCTGCATACAGTTCTCATCCCCCACATACTTTCCATTTAAATGCTCTCCTGCTATATGTGGTGACTTCTGACCATATTAATACAATATGCAAAGTAACTTAGTGCTATTATGAAACATTTTGTTTCATCTCTCAGACTGAAAAAGTTTCATGGGAAGCAGACAGAATGCAGACAGTGGTGGGATGTCTTTGAAAAACACTGGAGGCCATCATCTGCCAATGTGAGAAAGGGCGAGAGCTCTAAGAGATGATGAGAGAGAGGCAGAAGTGTCTAAACAAAAAAAAATTTTCTTTTGCACTTTTCCCAGCTGCTTCTAATAGACCTTGCTTTTCTGCTTTGTTGTTCATGTAACCTATTCTGGAAATGATTAGGGGGCAGAGTGGGTGCATCGGTTATTGAGGAACAGCAGTTAGAGCAGTGGTTGGAAAATGTACATTTTGGACAGCAGCAGCAGCTTTAATAGTACTCTTTGTGTACTGAGAATTAGTACTCTTGTGACTAATTCACTATTGATTTTGTCAGGCAGAATCTGAACAGTTCATGAAATTAATAGAGAGATAACAGGATTTGAGGGCAGGGCATTGGGGTGTAAGAATGATAAAAATCTAGATTGGGCACTGGACTAATCATTGCTTCTTGTCAAGGCAAAGGATTAGAGAGTACTACAAATTCTGATGATGCCAGTTCCTGAATCTTTTAGCATTTGGCACAAGAAACAAGTACAATTTATAGTATAGTTTGTGATGTCTTAGCAAATGCAGCATTTAAAAAACCCCGAAACTTAACTAATTGCTGTTAGGAAAGTGGAAATATTTCAGAATAGCTTGAAACACATAAATGGTTTATTTGGATTCCCTATTACATTAAGAGAGAGAAATACACACAAAGATGCAGAGTGCCTGAAAAATATTGCATATGTTTATATCATAGAAGATTAAGCAGTATTTCTGCTTGATTTTTAATTCAACTTGCAGCCAGAGTTATGAATACATTTCTGAAGCATATTGAAAATGGAAAATTGGGTAAAGAGAACATAAGGAAGTACATACTACTGAAAAGAAAATGCTACTTTGTTTTTAACAGAAAAAAAAGCCTTTAAAATATAGTCATCAATGAAAACTCTGTTTTTAAAGTTTAGATCAGCTTTAAACTAAATTAATTACACTTGGAATCATAGATTAAATTAAATTAGTAGCTTCATAATAAAATCAACACACTGATTTATAAGCATCCTAACACAAGAATGTAGTTCCATTTTCAACAGTTACTGGGAAGCTTAACTTCGAAAGAGATTTTAAAGTGGGAAAACCTTTTAAAATACATTTTTTGCACAAGTCTTTATATTTTTCTTTTGCCTAAATTTTGAGCTTCCACTGTCATTTTTAGGTAAATGAAAAATATATAACTTCTGATGAATTAGGGTACAGTCCTCAGCCACCTAGATAAATGACAGTGATTCCCATTGACTGAATTGGGTACATGATTTAATGCTTAAAATAAACAAAATCCTCTCTCTACACGCTGCAGCCTTAGATCAACGTTCACATCACAGTCTCTTAAACTTGAGAATGCTAACGTTTTGCTGAAGTGCCACAGTGTTTCTGTACCTCAGCAGGTGATTCTCATGATGTAGTCTTTTCAGTCCTTTCACTTGACACGTCATTGTTTTTCCATTATGCACTTTAATGGCTTTATTCCCCAGTTGTACTGAAATAGATTTCGATACAGTTGAGGCATGGCCCCAATGAAGATAGGCATGTCCCCTTTCTTCTTTTTTCATGTAAATGTGATTTCTGCCACCTTTTAAAAGCTGGACCATTTTTTACGGTCTATTAGTTTGGAAGGCATCAGCCAGAGCACAGCACATTTCCACCTCTCTCCCACAACTAAGAATATCCCCAGTTTGTAGGGAGTTCTCTTGGAGAAAAACTGGGAATAGCAAACTGCCAAGAAGGCAGCTGAACCAACAGTTCCGGGATTGTGGAGAGAAAGAAGTAGGATGTTTGTCTATGGATCAGATGAAATAAGTAGCCAAAGCCTGTTTTTGCTTTTTTACTTTAGTAACGACATTCTATCAACTGCTTAATGTTGTATGATACATGATGATGATGTACACAGGGATTCTCAAACTGGGCATGCTTTTCGCCACCATTGTCAGCAGTGGTGGTACTACACTGGCAATAGCATGAGCTCCTGTCCCTTTGCTGGGCCACGTTCATGCACAGGAGAAGGTAAGTCCCACCTGTCTCTCACATGGAGTTAACACACATTATTGGGGTCTCTACATTGAGAGGAAGACTGTAAAAGGCTCTTTGTGGTCTTAAAATTTTGGAATCTATAAACATACCTCAACCCTAATCTGCAACACACACTGCTCAGCCCAGTCAGGTAAGGCTCTCTCCTTCACGAACAGTGTGTGCTGCCAAACTGCATGGATTTTAGAACAAATGAAAAATATCCAGTTTGCTGTTTTCCTGTTTGTAGGCAGGCATTTACAGCAGTCAGGCACAGATCCCCCTTTACTGCCTCTCCACACAGGGCTGAGAGCTGGCTCATCAGTCTGTAGTTTACTGTGTTGCAGTGGTTTGCATATCACAGACTGCAAACACAGTCTACAACAAAAAAGACTTTAGCTAAAAGTTAGAAATCAAACAGAATTTAGAGGACCCATAGGAAGGAATTAACTTGTGGCAGCAGCTTATATTACTTCCTGTTTAATTCTATTTTTAGGTGTTTAGATCCTCTGATGAACATGAACTAAGACTTACAGCATTTGAAAAGCAGAAATTTGAAAGGATGGTGATGGAGAGGCTGTAGTGAGAGCAGTCATTCCAAGTGAGCTTTCACTGGTTTGAGTCATGAGAGAGAAAAAAGCAATATTTAGAACAGTATATAAGTTTAAAATACTGGATGGAAGGAGGAGTCATATGGTTATTTCTTCCATGTAAGTGTGAAAAGAACAAAGTTTTTAACAAACTGGAAGAGCAGAGATTTTAAGCTGTTAAGGGAAATCTGAACTGTAAAAAGCCGTAAGTGATGAAGTTACATATGTGTTTTTTTTTCTTCTGTGCAGGTTCTTTATTTAAAAACATCTAATGATTAAATATTTTAACATGGCAAGGAAGAATATTTTCCTCAGAAGAACACTGCATAAATGAAATTTTATAGGCTTCTGGAAACAGCAGTTGAAATCTCAGTGCAAGACAATGAATATGAAAATGAAAGTTGAAATTTCACAGGGAATTAAGTATCTTGTTCTTGTAAACTTTGTGATAAGGTACTTTTTCAAAACAAAAAGCTTTGAAAAATCAAGAGGCCTGGTATCTGGCAAGCTCTGTTATTTTACTGAGTGCACAGGAATTTCCAAAAGATTCCGTGAAGGCAATAGAGCTCAATCTGGGATTAAACACTGGAAGTCCTTTTTGCCTCTCTTGGAACAGCATTAACGCAGGTACATCACAGTGTCACTATGAAGTTCGAGCTGCAACATTCCTTTCCTATTTTATGTACTTGACATACCCCACGGTATGTCTGTGTTGTTCTTAATGATTAGTAGTACAAACACATTTTACATGTAGCAGTTACCCACTTTCTTCACCACTGCAGCCTAGAATAATTGTCTGGAATTCTAACCACCCCAAACAGATGCACTTTTAACTTCTGAGATGTGGGAGACTACAGTTTTCTCTCTTGCCTTATGTTCTTCAGTTAAATTCTAGAATATATTGTGTCAAATTAAAGGCTAATGAATTGCATTTTTTAAGTCATAACTGGAAAAAGCCCTTCCAGCTTTTTCCTAGAGCTTTTTCATACAAAAATAAGTCTCTACAAGTTGTTACGTTGCAACAGCCTTTTTAGAAAAATCAGGGGAAGGCAGGAGCAAAATGAGTGTGTGTGGAATATGTCCATTTGAATATTAAAGTTGATATATAATTAGAAGAGAGATTCTACAAAACAAATTATGAATCATAGTAATGAAAAACTCTGATTAGTTGCTTTTAAGAGTGCAATTCTTAAGTGTCTGACAAGACCTTGTAATATTAATGTCCACTGCTCTTTGATGAAACCACCTTTACAGGGGGAAAACTTTTCACACAAAACGGTTCAAACCTCTCTGCATAGTCCCAGGTCTCTACCCTGTGGGAGGCTAAAGGAAAGCAGGTGAATCACCCTAAGGAAGCTGCTGTTGTGAAGTGAATCAGTACTCCATCCACGTAATAAGGGCGGGGGGGGGGGGGTCATGCATTTCTGTGAACGAGCGACACTGAGGTCTGCCTGTGGAATAGCACCTGACAGGATGGTTAGCATGTGTGCAGGACAATCACCAGTGGGTTTAAGCTGCAAGATCACAGTTACATATTAGCAACATCTTTCTAACGTTAGGGATAACAGAACAACAGCACGGATTACCCATGGAGGTTTTTAGGAGAAAGTGGTCAAATGTCTGTTGAGACCAGCGTGATGTACTGTTGGGAAGACGAGTGAGCAGATGACTTCTTAAGGTCTCTTTCTGGTGTATTGTTTCCAATTCTTTGTTCTGCAAGGAAGGGTTTCTGGAAGGTTCTAGAAAGCCACAGTGTTCCAGATGTCCCCTAGAAAATGGCCCCGGGTAAGCAAGTAAGCGATCAGAATCTCAGGATCTTGCAAAAGCCCGAGCACTTACACCTTCCACACTTTCTTATCCCCATGTATGGTTGTTATAAAACAGGCTTTTAATAAACAGACTTTTAAAGCTTCTTTTTAGAAGCTTTCTCATTCCAAATGAGAAAAAATAATCCTTTTATTTCTTTAAAGTCACAGACCCATGTTATCTCAGTTCCCTGAATGCTGCACTCCCCTGAGCGGGGAGTGAGGGAAGTGACTAAGCAGTTTTGCTTTTGCACAAGTGTTAGCACCAGGTCTGTTTTATAACATTTATACAGTAGTGCTCACAGCCATCAAGACTGGGGTTTTGTTGTCCATGCTTTCTATGTGCATCTGTATACAGATACACAGGAAACGCCCACAGCCTGAGTGACGCAAACATACCGTAACTACGGTGCTGATTTCTATCGAGGGCGGGGAAGGGGCCAGGAGCCCGCCGCCAGCCGCGCCACAAGCATCGCACCACCCCTGCTGAGGGGGGCAACGGCCGGGAACGGCACCAACCGCCGGCACCGCGGCCCGACCCCCACCCCCTCCTACCGCTCACGCCCAGGGCCTCGCTCATTGGCCACTTCCCCTGCCCACCAGCGGGTCTCCCCGCCGTGCTTTTGCTTTCCGTCTTCCGAGTGGCCGGCGGGCCTGTCAATCTTCCGCGCAAAAGGAGAGAGGCGCAGGCCGGTGGTTTGGCTCGAAGCCCCGCCTCTTCCCGCCCTCGCCCAATCCTGCCCCTCCTCTGCCGTGATAAGCCCCGCCCCGCCTCCGCGCGCCACTCTCCGCTGTCGGGCGATGTGTGCCGCCCGCGCGCTCCTCCGGCCGCGCGGGGGGCGGAGGGGGAAGGGGCGGTGCTGAGTGGCGCCGGGGCGGTTTCCGCCGTCTCTTCCCCTCTGACTCGGAACACCTCTCCGGCTGCGCCCTCCCTGCCCGGCCCCATCTCTCAGCTCACACCGCAGGCGGGGACGGCGGCGGGGCAGAGGCAGGCGGGATCCGTGCCGAGAGGTGGGGGCTCGCCGCCGATTCTGGTGGCCGGACATCAGACGCCTGAGCCGTCGCCGCCTCTTGCCGCTGAGTGTGGAGCCTCCCTCCCCAGTGCACTGCGGAGCCGGGTCTCTTCAGCCCCCGGCAGCGGCGGCGGCGGCTCCTCCTGCTTCCCGCAGCCGGGAGGTAACTGTCACCCGCCGCGTTGCCACGGCGCGTCGAGCGTCGTGGCCGCAGCAGCCCCGTCGGCCAAGGCCAGCGCCTTTTCCACCGTCCCACTTTCCCCCTGTAGCCCGTGGGGGCAGCGCCCCGCTTCGTGCAGAGGAGGGGGAAGGACCGCGGCGGCGGCTCGGGATGCGAGTGGCCCTGGGTAGGCGCCCCGACCCGGGTCCTTCGCGGGGGCAGGGCGAGCGCGCGGGGCGCGCGGCTGGCGGTTGCAGGTAGGGCGACGGTTGGCGGGGCTCGTGGGCACGGCGGGCCCATCCCGTGCCCTGAGGCGGCTGCGGGGTGCTGCCGTGCCGGGTGGGAGCCGGGCTGGGGGGCGGGTGTGCGTTAGGCGTGAGGGTGGGAGCGGCAGGCATCTGTCCTGACCCGCCCGCCCCGGGGGTGGCGCGTGTGGGGGCTCCGCGCTGTGCTGCTCCGACCGGGATCCAGGAGGGAGCCGGGCGCCTGCCTTCACCGCCGGGGAGGTGACGCTTGGCGAAACGGACTGCAAGCCCGCGTGAGAGTCTGTGCCGGTTGCTGCGGAGCGAGGCGGTGCTGGGAGCGCGGGGCGCTTCCTTCGCGCCCCCGGGGGACGGCGGGCAGTGGAAGGCCGCTCACTTTCCTGCCGTTTCTCTCTGTGGCAAAAGCCACTGCTCTGAAACCTTTAACCACACTCTTGTTTCTGGAGGAGTGTGGCTACCTGCTTGTTTCCTTTCCTGACTGATCGATTATTTCAATGCTGTTGGTGACAGTTAGTCTAACCACGAGTTAAGCTGTTTTTGTAGTGGATAAGTTTGTTTTCCTGCTCTGTAAAAGTAGGTTGCTGGAGTACATTGTACGGGTTTGGTTAGCAGATAGTGGAGGCAAGGTGAGCTGGCACTGCTGCTTTTCTTAACAGTAGTTTACAAATGCACACTGTGAATCTTCACAGAATCTTCTTCTTGTGGTTTTAAGATTGATTAATTAAAATCTTGAAGAGCAATCGTCTAGGTGATTTGCTGTGAAACTATTACAAAGCTTATTTTTAGGGGTTTTCCTGTTGACTTTGCAGGCAAGCCCTTAAATGGTATTAAAGTGATGTGCCGCATGTAAAAGCAGTTAAACATAATAAAAGATCCTTTTGTAATGCATTTTATGTATAAGGTGTTTTGTAACTAAATATATACTTAAAATTGCGCATTCATAGTTGTTAGGATTTACTTTAAATGTGATTGTTTCCATGTTTCAGTTTTTTAAAAAACAGATGAACTGTAATAAAAGTAAAGATACATAATGTCCTATAAGTGCAGTTTTTACTAGAATGAATAAGAAAAAATTCCTTAAATGCTGGTAATATGGTGATTTGATGTAGGTGAAAATTTGGGCTTTATTAACTTCAGAGTGTTCTAATAGTACATAGTGTTTTTCAGTCATAAAAATATTTGGACTGGAATGAATGAGTATGCAAAAATATTTCTTATTGTGCCTGTTCCTAAACATGATTGCAAGTGAAGCACACTTAAGTGTATTAAGTTTTGCCACCTGGATTATGACTGCTGTAGTGATAAAGAAATGTAATGATAAATGCACTGTAAATTTGCCCCTTTTCTGGATGCTAGTGTATCCTAGTGGATGGCATTTTGTCCTGAGTCAGGTTGGGGTGTTATAATCCAAGATGAGAGTGGTGTAGTTTTTCAAGAAGAAAAGATGAGAGATTTCTGTTAACTAAACTTAGAGATGTGTTCTATAGACCCAGCATCCTCCTTTTCTGTTAGCGTGGGTTTTTTTTGAATGGAGAAATTTCATTAAGTGAAACAATATTTACACTGGAGATAAGTTGTGTTGGTCTGAAATACAGAAGTAACCTGGCAAACAGGTAGACAAACTCTTCAGTGGAGAATCACTTTCAGCTGATGAAACAGCTCTTCTGTCTTGCTGCTGTACTTTCGAATCAAGTGGATGTGTTTGCTAATAAAATGTAAATGAATTTCAGAATTTTGAATACCAATTTTGATACTGCAGTACTTTGCTTTTTCAGTAGCTTTTTCTGCGTGATCAGGTTAAAGATATGCAAGGGCAGTTAGGAGATTCAACCTGCTTCATTTTAATACCCTTTCTGCAGTTCTTTTTTCCTTATAAAAGTCATTTAACTGTAGAGAGATTCTGTCATCTAATTTATTTATGTGCAGTTAACAAGACTGATATGACTTGCGGTAACATTTCACTGTTTAAAAGTCTCATAACTTGAAAAAATAAATTGTATTTAGTCTTGTTGATGCAATGTATCAAAACTTAGTGTCCCAACTGTACCTGCAAAATGTCCTATAAAAATAGGGTTGTTTATGCTTCCATAATGACTATGCTAAGTTGTTTAATGGTTAGAAGTATCAGTGCTATATATTTCTAAAATATTTTTGTGTTGGAAAATTGAACACTTGTGAAATTGTGCTTTAATAAAAAAAAAAATCTTAGGAAGTCTCCTGCTGCTCAGGATGAATTTAATTTTGTTAGGACTTAGATTAACAATAGATAAAATATGTGGAATAGGGAAGTGGCAATAGTTGTTACTCTTTACAAGCACCTTGTAATTACAAAAGTAACATGCTAAAGGACAGGATCATGATCAGCAGTACTAACTTTGTCTAGTGTTTATCAGTGAAGTCATACCAGCTACACAGTTTTTTTCAGTCTGTTGTAAACAAAACATACCTAGTTCTTATACATTAACTTTGTTTTTATTTGTAACTGTTTTTTTGAAAATGCATACCAAGATGATAATTCAGTTAAAGGCAGACACAAACCATGGGAAGAACAAAGTTGTTATAAAGGATTTTTGAGTGCTGTTTCACAGTTTGAGCTCACCAAGCCAGCTGGAAACTTAACACTGCAAGAAATTTTTAGTCAATCTTATGTGCCTCTTGGTTGAGCAACAGAGCTGATCCTGTGTTAGCGGAAGAGTGGGACAATGCTCTTCAACGGCAGAGTGTGCTTAGATGATCTTAAACTTATCACGAAGCATGGGGGTGGTTTAGTGATGAAAATGGGAGTCTAACATGGTGGTCCCAAGGAGCAACTAACATACCCTGGAAGAGCAGGCAACAGCGAAAGAACTGTGCGCTCTCACCTTTTGTGCCTTCTGAAGGGTTTTGAGGCTTATATATTTTTTCCCCCAATCTACTAAAAGGTGAAAAGCTAGTATTTAGCTAATTGTCTCATACTTAATTTGTGGAGGTCTTAATTTGGAGATTTTCTGGCTATAGAGGCATTTTAATGCTTCAGTGCTGGTGCAGAACCAATGCAAGTGAAATCAAGTGTGCTGCTGATGGGCTTGTTTTTCTGAGCTTCCTTCTGAGTAGCCACCTAGACATTGTTACCTGGGTTTAGGAATTTGCAGTCCACAGCTGAAATAATTTGATGAAGGAAAAGGTGTGTGTTTATTTAAGCTAAACAGTTGCATAAATAGAAGCAGAGTAGTAAGAAGGTTGTCAAAAGCTAGGCTGATGATTACAGTGGGAGCTAGTCGTAGAAACATCTGTCCCTCTCTGTGACCTTAGATAAGCTACTTATCATTTAAAAAGTCTACTCTTCTGCATGGTGAGAATATCAGTCTGTGCTGTAGGATTGTTTTGGATTTTGACGTGTCTATTTCAGTAGTTTTAAAGTAAGTTCCTTTAATAAATAGTAAAATACTTAACTCTGTATTCAAAAAATATAGAACAACATCTTTTGGTCAGGTTTATCTCACCTCTGATGTATTTAGTTCTAGTCTGCGATAGAGGATATGTTCATTACCTTAAATGTTTGAATAGGAGGCTTCTTTCTAAGAAAAGGTCTAGAGAATATTTGTAAACATACGTAACACCTTTAGTATGTCAAATGTGTTTAGCAGTGCATTCTCCTAGGATGTTGATTGAGCTGTGTTTTTTATCTCAGCTATTGCATTAAAGAACTTTTATTTGAACACATTTCACTAGTTATTCCTTATCTGCTGCTCTCACTCACTGATTTTATCTGGTGTTTTTGAAGGATATCTACATATAAAAAACTCTATATACATTTCATGAAAGCTTTTTAATACAGGATAGAAATATCTACTTTTGCCTGTTCGAAGAGGATCATTTTGTACAAAATAAAGTTGTACCTTGTAGGTCTAGGAGGAGGGCAATTTTTTGCTATTAGTATGGCTAATATCAGTGCCTTGTGCAATGGAGTTAGGAGCAGCTTATAAATCAGAGAACTGCTTCTGAAAAAATGTGTACTCAGTGACTGTGGGTCACTGAACTCCATGACAGACACTCAAGTAAGGTATTTAAATACTGTAACTGTGGGTTGGTTACTTAATCTGACTCTGTGTAGAACATCACTAACCTAATACAACAGCTTTCCCTTTCCCCTTCATTCTTCCTTTCAGCTTACTAGCTTGTTTAATTTCTAAGATACAAATACTTTTTCATAGCTGTTTGTTGTACTTAAATATAATCTGTTAGTGATTTTAATGTCATTTTTCCCCAGATGGATTTTTCACCAAATTACATGGCTATAACTGTATGGCAAGCTGTACTCTCCATCAATCACAAGTTTAAGTTCCATTATCTTCAAATATTAAGGCAGTGAGAATGTGGAGTGTAACAACAGAAGATAATTAGTAGTATAAAAATCCTGAGGTGTTCTCTGACAAGGAGGACCTAGATTCCTTGATAAAGTATGTGGTTTGTCCACTTTACTGCATGTTTATTCTCTGAGTAATTCTTGAGATGCTGTTTTGGTGGTCTTTAGTAAACTATGTACAATAACAGCTGAATCATTTTAAGCAAAAGCAGTCATAGTTAACAGCAGTGTTCAGGTGGCAGTTAGCGTATGGAGTTCATTGAGGGCAAGTGTGCTGTCTTTAAAATCGGCCTTAAACCTACTGTGAAACACCAGTCTTTGAAATTACACAAGATGGTTTATGTGATTTAATGTCTGGCTGCCGCCAAGTGAGAAAGTCCTGATCCCTACTACCCAGACTTTCCTCCCCTGCCTCATTCCTGGCTGTACAGTTTTGTACCCCCTCTCTTGCTCTGTATTTGTCTCTTGTATCTTCCACTAAGTTGATTTGGCTGCTGGTTAGTAGCAAGTTATTGGTGAGTGTATGAACTTTCTGCTAGGGCAGTGAGTTTAATAAGGGGTTTGAGTGCTGAGGCCAAGTGTGTAAGCAGCAGGAGCAGCAGGCACCTGTAGCAGGAGAGGAGAGCTTTCCCCTTCTGTCTGTGTTGAGCCATTATACTGTCCCATGACATTTTTTCAAAGTGATTTCAGACTTAGATTGGCTGTCTTGCAACCTTAAAACTGTTTTGTTGGTTCAGTTTGTGTTTGGGCTCAGGAAGCTGGTTACATAGTAAATGTTTGTCTGTTACCTTTGAATGACTGCATGGACTAGATTTTTGTAGGAAAAAAAAGTGCTGAGCTTTGGAAGTAGGAGCTTCTGTGGCAGATCAGCTTTGCTGGAATGTGTAAATTAGTCCAGAGTATGACACCTTTGCAGTGCAGAAACAAGTACTATTTTAAAATTGTATTGTTATATGGAAAATCTCTCAAGTACCTTTCTGTGTTTAAGGCGCTAAATGTTTTCCTTTTTAGGACTTTATATTTGGACTTAAATGAAGCAGTTTGAATTTCTATATAGAAAGGTATGAATGGCATTGCATGTATCAACAGCTTAATGTGATATAAAGCAACTTTAAAAATATTGTTTTGCTTAAGAGGAATTCCACCAGCTTACAATTGTGATAGTTATTTTTGTATATCGATATTGTCTGTGTCAGTTTACATGTTGATGGTGTCTGTAAATGCAGAAATCTTTAACAAAAATTCTGCACTATGTGGAGATAGCAGTAAGGGATGTGATTGCAGTTAGGGTCATGGGAGACATGCTCTGCTTAAAACTTGACTGCTATTTTCTTTCTTGTGACTTACAAACAGTGACTTTTGAAAGCAAAGAAGCCCAGTGTAAAACATTCCTCCTTTCCTTTTCTAGGCAAATTTGCCTCAAACAGTTGCAACTCATTCATTTCCTACATTATTCTAGGAGCAGATTGCTCCATGTATCAAGTTTAGAAAGTTCCACTTTTTGCTTTTGTTTAATGTTTTCTGTCAACAGGCTGAGATCTGTCTAACTCTGAAAAGATGAAGGATGAAGCTTGGATTTATAGTGAGCAGAGGAAAGATTTTCATCAACAGACAACAGGAAGATGATGTCTAAATTACTCTAAAGCTTTACCAAAGAGATAAATGTCTTTGCATACCAGAAGTGCCCTTTTGATGTTTGTTGTTAACTTACTGGCTTTGAGCTCTAAAATCTGTTAAATGTACTTAGAATTTTATTACAAAAATGTTACCCTCTTTTTTTAAAGAAATGAGGTGTATCTGATCTGCAGTTCTCTTGTCTGTTGCCTATATAAGTGTTGGAACTTCCCGGACAGTTTTAACCAAGTTTAAACTTCTGTATCTCCATCAAGATACTATGCTCCTACAAGCTTTATAAAAATCAGTATGGTATTTAGATTGAGATCTATACCTTATTCACAGTCAGGAAAAGGCAGGGAGAATGTTTTCTGTTCTGTGTGGTAGTAGCTTGACAGCTATTCAACTTGCAACTTGGTAAACTTGCTAAACTTGCCAGTTGGTAAACTGGATAAACAGCAACACATGCTGTCATTTGGCCTGTTAGCTGAGTGAAAAAGGAAGGTAATAGTTTTATTGTGTGAATAAACTGGATGCTTTCAGAAAAGATAGCTCAAAGTGTTAGAGGGAGGTCTGGAACTATTGTGGAAACATGGAGGCTCTTACCAAGCAACTGAGGTTATTGCAGGGCAGCTGTGTGGGTATAGAACCCTAATCTGTAGATTAAAAAAGCTTTGCTAATATTGTTGCCTTTGGGGAGCAACCTGATGATTAGTCTGAATCTTCCTTAATCTCTTAAGTAGGAAATTAGAAGCTTAGTATCTTAATGTAGGCGCTATGTAGTAAAGTTGTATTTTTGTGTATTAGAATTTTGGTTTAAGTAAAAATCAGTGGAGGTGGTTAAGTTCACATTAGATCCTTGGCGAAACTGACTTCAGTAGAATGCTGGTTATTTAATTCTCAGAGCTTTTCATTTATGCTAGATCACTTCGTGTTCAACATTAGTTTTGTATAGAAACATTTGGGAGACCTGTGTTACAAAGCTTGCTCAGTTTGGTAAAAGGCCATGGGCTTAAGTATGTTTTACATGAAATCTTTAATTTGTTATTAGTTATCTTAATTGTGGCTTAATATCTTAAAAAATTAGTGTCACTAAGCATCTTATGTGTTTAATGTGCAAGTAGCTAAGCGTGTGATTCTGGTTTGGTGTTTGAGGTTTCTTTTGTATCTATTGCATGCTTTTTTTGTATTAAACTTAAGCAAGAAGAAAACATTTTCGACAAGCCTTTTTGAGAATATGCTGTAGCTGTGTTTTAATAAAGATATTTTAAGTAGACATTGTGAGAGCTATGCATGTGAAGGAAGAGCTGCAACTATATGTGGTAATAGTGTGTGACAGAGCTCATTGCTGTAGGAGATCTGTCTAATTGAGATTTAGAGATTATTACAATAGCAGTATCATATGATTTCCATGTTTGCTTACTGCTGTCAGAACACCTGGATAGATTCCTAGTTGCAAAACTTATGAAGGAGACATTTTCCTGAGACGTAGTTTATCACTTGTACTGTGTTATTCCTTTTATATACGGAGTTGGCAGGAACTTGTATGGTTAACATCTGTTATAAGGTTGTACTTTCAGTGGCAAAAACATTGTCAAATTAAGTCTGAAGCTTTTCGTACTAGTTTCTGCCTCAGAATTAAAAATAGTATTAGATCAGATTAAACTGTTTGGTTAAATTCTAAAATAGGCTTAGAAAGTGTATTCTACAAATGGGGGGGGGGGGAGGAACAAAACTCTCAACTTCTTATTGGTTCTAGTGCTGTTAAATTAAATCATGAACTAGAAGTTTAATGGGGTGGCCTGTCATCCTCTCCACTGCTGTTTAACCAAATTTTGTTGAGTTCTAAGGCTTTGAGAAACACCATTTATAAATATCCAACAGAGCTGACAGTTTGGAAGAAGTTCTACAAAAATTCTCTTCTAATCATGTCCAAGTCTAGGCTGCATGAGTGGAGCAAAACTTTTCTGGAACCTGCTCCAGGTGGTAGTGAAAGACCAGTGTGATGCTGGGCACTGAACTTAGCACAAAGTGACTTTCCAGCTTATAATTTCAGTGTTTCCTTTCCTGCTGCCCAAGAAAAGGAGGAAATACATGACTTGGGCAGTGAACAAGTGAATAGGCCTGTGACTAGCAGTGTTGTCAAAGCTGGAGGGATCCAGGAGTATTTCCTACCTCCCAAATCCAAGTGAACATAACCATACTGGACTTGTATGACAGAGCGTACCTTGGGCTGAAGTTCAGTACAGTCATAGTTGGCCTGAAATAGGAGAGTAGGAAAAAACCTGAATGATTCAGGAATGGTTGAGGGCACAGATTGGTTATGGAAGTAAGATCAAAATGAAGAAAGGCAGAGGTACTAAAACATACTCTCAGTAGTTCTGTGTTGTCAAAGCCTGTGAAACTTGCTAGGACCATATCTCTAGGGGTATTCGAGAAGAATAGTGTTCAGTAGAGAACATAAAGAATGATGTTAAATACAACAGGTGAAAGATGACTGTCTTATGGGATCAAATCATGATCTGTCAGGCAGCAGTATGTGACACATTATTTTCCAGGCTTGTTTTTCCCGAGTTTAGCACAGTAGTGAATGTCTGATGTGACTGCAGTTGCAAGCTGAAAATGCTGGTGTTAAAGTTGGTTGAGTTTGGTCCCCCGTAAATTCTTGTGGTAGAATACAGCTATGTAATTAGAGGTGGGTGAGGGGAAATTAGTTCCACTCAGTGAATTAAACAGATGTATAATAGGTATATACTGTACATTTGGTGAAGTGCTATTCATAATCAGTGCTTTTTGTCTAGCATTTGTGGAATGCTAAAGCACACTATTTACTTTATCCTATCCAAATTGTAACCTGAAAATAGAGTTATTAGTGTGTTTTGGGCTTTTAGGGAATGTTTTTCCTTGTAGTGCTGGAGTGCTTCACAGTCATGCTTAATTTTATCTTCGTATACAGCCAGGATATTAGATGAAATGTGGTAATGTCATCCTTATGTTGTTTTCTAACTTTCAGATATGTGTTCCACTTTAAGTTAAAGATATGTTAAATAAGCTGTAGTCTCTAAACATTTCAGTTCTAAGAGTGAAATGCTGGTAGTGCAATGATGTAAAAAATTGAAGCATTCATTATGTAGCATCAGCAAACTCAGCATTAGCTTTGTGGCAGCTGTGGACATGTAGCCCATTTAAGTGAGAGAAGGAAGTTAGAAAAGTGAGAAAAGTTACTGGAGTGCTGCTCAACTATCAGTTACCCTCCTTTCTCTGCTCTCTAGCAAATAAGCTTTTGCTGTCCCTATTAGATCCTTTTTCATCATCTTGTATGCTGCTTCTCTCCTTTCTGAAAACTGACTTTGCACATTTCCTTTAAAATGGTGATTACGTGAAGAGGCTTGATCTTGCAAGCAGGATGCATGCACAAAACTTTTAAGCAAGCAAATGCATCCACCTACATGGAATCATAAAATGAAGCTGGTGAGATTTTTGTGGTGAAAGCCTGTAATGAAGTGTGATTTGTGGATTAGGGCCAAACTTTTCTTCTAGGTCAGTGAGAAAATATAGATGTTTATACACTGACCAGAAAATAGATATCTGCAGTTGATATTCATTTTAAGTTTACAGAGATGAAGAGATTGCTTGAGGATCTTAACTTGTATGTAATTAGGCCATTCTGTCATACTTTTGGGAAAAGTTATGTTGAGTTAGGGTCCTGAGTATCATACATGTCTTCTGATGTGACAAAATTTTGACCAGAATTGACAACTGGATGGCAGGAGAAGTCTGCATTATTGTTGGTTAGATAGTCTTTCAGATGACAAAATTAAATGTACAGGTCAGATACTAAAGTTTGAATGTTTGCAGCCTTCAGATTTCTTTAACTGTGACTTTAGAGCTTGATACAAGAAAAATTGTAGCTTAACTAGAATGGACTTTTAAAACTAGTTTGAATGCAAACTGTATGCAAAGTGTATTTTTGGCTGGTTTTTGACTAAGCGGCTTACTGTATTTGGTTAAATGTGTCAGATATGCAAATTGATATGCAACAAGATTTTAATTAGAAGCATCAAATCTGTTTTTCTGCTACATTTTGAATATTAAAGGAGGATTTTACATGGTAATGTATTTTGCTGATGAACTTTAAGTGTGGATTTGAAAGCTCATACTAGAACTTTGAACTAATTGTTTGGCAGTTGATACTGGAAAAAGGAAACAGTTTTGGAATTTATATTTTGGCAGATATACATCTAGACAGGAAAACATAATTTTTTTGAACTTGGCTGACTAAATTTTTATTCATGAGAAAGTCGCTCTGAGTTACCTAGAGTCTTCAATGAGGCAGCTTCTGTGAGTGAAGCTTGTCAGTATGTGTTTGTGAACTAAGACTCTGTAGACTTGCTTTCAGTTAACAAAAAACATCCTGCTTAATGTCGAGGTACAATCTTATAAATGGGGATAAGTGAACAAATATATATTTTTTAATTTGGCAGTATCAGGAATGTTGATTACCTCATATTTGCATGTCAAAATATGTAATTCTGTTTCTTTTGTATTTATGCTGCTGGGTACTTTGCAAAACTGTTCTGTTAATCAAGAGTGGTGTGATAGCACAGAAGGTAGAAGTAGAAAAGACTGGATGCTACCTAAACAGTGTAGTTGTTTCAGATAGTCATAAAGTCAACAGAATAATCTGTGAAAAACTTAAAAGATTTGAAGTAAAAATGCCGGAAATAGTAATGGAAAAGATACTTGAGATGCAAACATCGTAGTGTTGGAATTGCTGATAATGCAAACAAAATTAAGAGCACTTATGATCTGGTAGTTGCCTCAGACTAAGTGGTGGGAAAAACCACAAATAAATATGAAAGTGCTTTGAGGCCATGTGCTTTGAGAAACAAATTGCACAGCTGAGTTCCTGCATACTCTGCTATAAGTGGATTTAACTGATTATGTTTGAAATTAGAGTATTATATTTCCTTTCCTAAATAGGTGCTTGTATCTTGTACTTCTGCAACTTGAAGTGTTGGATCTGCATGTCATCAAAAAGTTGTAGCTGATTTTCTAGTTTTCCCTCCTTGCTGATGAAACTCCAGGAAGAATTTCCAACTCAGTAGTATATTGCATACTTTTTCTTTGTGAAATAAATGTAGTGAATACACTTTTAAAGTAAGGTATGATGTCCAGGCTTTGTTCAGTATTCCTAAAGACAGAAGCTGGCTGGAAAAGACGGTCAGTAGTGGGTTTTGGTGGTGTGTATGTGGATGCTTGCTGAAGATCTGATTCAGGTGCATCCTTGCTTCTTGTGTTCCATGTTTCTCATTCATGTAGTAGTTCACTTTTCCCTAAAGGACTTATGCTAACTTGAAAATGTTCATTGCTATTTCTTGGATGCATTCAAATCTGCTGCAAAATATGTTTTGGGGGGAATAGTGTTGCTCCAGAGGATTTCCATGTTTCACTTAGAATGCTTACAAGGTGGTAGTCTTCCTGACTGAAATCAGAATGATATAATGATATGACTGAAATTTCCTCAGATGAATCAACTAACATCTAAAAACATGATGAATCTTGAAGTGTGCTAAAATGATAGAAATAGTCAGTACCAAGCTGTATTTTCTTTTTATCTTAAGAGAAAGGAAAAAAAGAAAAAATTAGACTGCTTTAGACTTAAAAAAAAATTTTTTTTGTCTGTCAAGTGGATGAAATCGATATGAACAAAAAAGAATAGAGTTACAAGTGGATAAGTTCTCTTATTGTTGATATTAATTTAGCCAATGCCTTCCAAAAAATGTAAAATGTAATAAAGTAATGAGCAACTTAGGTACAGATTATTGACAGCCAGGAAGAGGAAACATCATAAATTTGTTTGAAAATGAATTTTGCTTTACAAAATAAAAAATACTTTTAATATTTATTCAAAGACTGAGTCATGCTTGTAGGTATTTTGATGAGATCAGAAAATTGAAGTTGAATTCAGTCTCTGCCAGGCAAAAGGTATACTAGGAAATAGTGAGATTTGCTGAATTGTTGGAGAACATGTCTTTTTATGTAGCATCTGTGGAAGTTCTGTGTATGTTCTGAATGTTTCAGAGCTCTCACTTTATCTTTCAACTGATGATAATGTGCTTACTTTTTTAACTTCTGCAATGTGGTAAATCATGAAATATTCTTGATCAAACATATCTAATCGGATTTTGACCTGTTAAGTTATGGAGTTAACTTTTTTGCATTTGACTTTATTATGGAGTTCTTACATGAAAGTGTCTTTTCCAGCTCAGAAGTTCAAGCTAAAAACCATCCAAGTATTATGGTACTGACACTAGAAGCATCTGTTTAAAAAATAAACCTATAGATACATGTATTTGTAATATCAAGCTGTTGTAATATCAACTCTACTGTTTTTTTGGTCATATGAAGATCGTGTGAAGGTTTGCATTTCTTTCACCGAAATAAATTGAAAATAATGAAGTTACTCAACAGTTGATTTTTCTTTTTTCATTTAAAGTAAATGAATCTTACTAAATACCATCTAAATTTAGAGCTGATTGATATTCCATCACAAAAGCTTTTGGAGGCTAGAAACTGCTGAAGATAAGTCTGCTGTTGTAAATTTTCAGTGGTCTTCAATTCTGAAGCTTTTTGCCATGTGTTTGAAATTTCACTGTTGTCCTACTGCGTGGAGATGTTACAAAAATGAATGAAAATGGTGCAGTTGTCTTAGAGCTAACCTAGAAAGAATAGTCTGTACCTTCAGTGAGGCATGCAACAATACTTTAAATAGTTGATTAGATCTTTCAATTGTGTACTGATGACCTAGCAAGGAAGCTGTCAAAATCTAAGCTTGATTTCAGAATTGTGAAATAAATTAGTCTTTCTACTGTAAAATGCTTTTAAGGAGTTTTGCTGAATAAAAACAGTTCTATCAGTATACCTGTGTGGTTCACATCTATTTGTAACACTTGATGTTGAATGTTGAAAATTGAATAGGACTGTTCTTTGTCTGAAACGAGGATTACTTATTAGGTGAATTATTCCATAAGTGCTATGTATAATGCTAGAGGAAGGCTCCTGGAAATCTGAGAAAGAGGCAGTGGAAACTTCCTCTGCAAACTTTTGGAAGGTGTGAAGAGAAGTTCTGCTGCTGGGTTATTAAAGTGCCAGAAACACAGGACCCTGGGGCTGGAGGCCTGTGAACCAAGAAGCTTGAGGAACCAGGAAAACTGAAAACATGTGTTGTATGAAAACAGTTGGAACTTGGGTAAATTTAAGTACTTTATGTTCAACCAGGGGGTGTTTTATACCATGTTACTTCTTGTTTCATGGCCTGTGCTGCTGTATACTTCTTGTAAAATTAGAGAAAAATAGTAGTATACCAGGACTAATATGGGATCTTGTAGCTAAACCGTGTATGGTAATGCATATGGTACCTGAGGGAGCAGTTAAGATTGCATGTTTCATTTAACTTGGTCACTTCCTGATTCTGGCATGTTTTATTTAGCAGCTTCAATCCTCTCTTAAAAGGTTTATTTAATAGTAGGTCTGAAACACTAACAAGGAATAAACTAGCTAATAAGTTTTTATCTTAAAGGTGACTTGCACATTTGAAAGTGAACATTGCTATGGCATGCGCCCCAAAACATGTAAACTTGCATGCTATTATAGTGGTACTGCTGCAGGCTCAGCCACCTGAGATGTGTCTGAATGAAGGTGCTTAAATGAGTTAGTCTTCGAATGCCCTCTTATATAGGATCTTTTTAAAACTTTTTATTATTGTTAAGTAGAGTCTGTTATGTGGTATATAATGTCTAGAAGTGTTAACTGAAACACTTTTAACTAACACTTAAAGATGTGTAGATACAATTCATCTCTGATCTAGAAATATCTAAAATGTCTTCTAGATGTAGCCTTTACTGGTGTGTCATTCCCTGTATTAGAATTTGAATTTTAGCAGTTTGCTAATAGTCTGGCAGTAATTAGACTCTGCTGAAACTGACTTTGAATAGCATGTTCTTATGTCCTGTTGAGTGAGACTCTGCATGAAATTAAGTTTTCACATGATGATAAAACTTCATGGTGTTTTAAAATTGTCAGCCCATCTGTCTATCAAGTGAATGTGGGATTTTTCACCAGTAAATGTGAAAGAAACTGAGTGGGTATGTATGATCTTTGGTCATGGTGTTACCTAAAGAATTGACACTTGTCTCCAAGATGCTTGAAGGGGAAATTTGATACAAATGTGGTTATATAGTTGAAAAAGATACAAGCAAACTTTATGGTCTTGTGTGATTATCCTTTTTGCTCATAGCTGATGTTGCAATACTCTTAGATTATGAATACTGAATCTAGGAGAAAAAGATCAAGAGGATTTAAAAGAAAATTTCTCTAATGAAGATTAAGGAAAAGATGATTTTACTTCACAGCAGTATATTTGCATATTAAAATAATACATGTTCTGTCTGGGTGGTATATGAACTTGGAACAAGAGCAGCAAAGCTGCTGATTATACTGGTCGTATAGTGGAGCAGAATGGAGGACATTAGCCTGAATATTTTTCAACTCAGTGGTTTATGCACTCTGTATATAATATTGCAGTGCTTTTCTTAAGTGTATTTTCTTTAAATATTTTTTCTTTGTACTCACAAGCATAAATGATCAGGTCATCCAAAAATTACCACCTGCTTGTTGGGGAGTGGGGGGGATGGGGAGTGGGGAGTGGATGGGGAATACTTGAGTTTTCTTACAGTAAGGATGAATTTGGAACTGAGACTTGCTCACTTAGTTTCTCTGTTTCTAATTCTTAGGATAAAAAGTTTTCAGTGTTAAATTCTTTCAAATTATACAGCTGTGCAACATGGATTTAAGTACAAAATTTAACTTATGAATATGCCGTTGAATTGCAAGATCACTTTTGCTTACACATCTGTAGTTCCATCACAATTTACAGAGTTACTCTGTAGATTTATTTAGAGTGCAAAACAAGCATTTCAAATAAGCTGAATTTTGAGTTGAATCTCCTTTTGTCTTAACTAAGCAAGCTTTAGGTGCAAATCATCAATGTGCAAAACGTGATTCAGTAGAGTAAAAATGCCCTTGCAAGCAATACAGGGGTCTGTCATCCTCAAATATCACAAAATGCTCATCTAACCTTTGGAAGAGGACTTTATGGAATGGTTCATGTAGTTCTTACCTTGGCTTTAGTGAGCAAGCATGTAAACACCTATTGTACTGTAGAAAGAACACTACTGAAGTTGTAAGGTCAAGTATCTAAAAGTTTGGAAATGATAATGCATGTAGGTAAACTATGGCATGGTAACTTCATGCAGTGGAGCACTGAGCAAACCCTCCTGAGCTGGGAGTAACTACTGTAGTTCCAGAAGCAGAAGTGGTATAGAGCAGTGTTGGGGAATCCAGGCTTTTGAGTTGCCTTTGGATTCATACTTCAGCTGAGATAAAACCAGTACTGGCAAAAGTAGTTCGTTCTCTGTGTACCTAGTAAACGCTGTGTCTTCATATGATTATTCATTACAAACTGGGGTTGTGTTTCAGGTTGATGTTACTGTAGTCTTGTGGATAAGTTGGTATTGTGTTAATTTGACTGTATGGTCTAGATCTAACTAGTGTACTGACAGGGACCAGTAGCCTGGCTGTCTTGTCATCACTAATTTTTCACTTGTCTAAAATTGAATCCTAGATCACTTTTCTTCTGCAAGTGTTTGGTTTATCAGTGGGCTTTCTGTCAGATGAAACATGTAACTAGCTATCATCTTCACTTTCTCTTGCATTCTTTACCACTCCTTTTCCTGCTTTTGAGGCAGTCTCTCTACAGTGCTTGGGAATATCTGTCAAATTCCATCAAATAAAACCTCTTTTAGCTAATGGCAGTTCCTGCATCGTAACTGCTTCTGTCCTGGTCTTCTAGTTTCATTTCACTGTTTATCCTCAATCTATATGAACTGAAGATCTAATTTCTAATTAAGATCTGATTTCTTTTCGTACTGTCTAATAGCATTCTGACTTTTTTCTTAACTTTCTTTGCCTTCTCTTCCTCTTTGTACTTCTCCTTAAGTAGTCATTTCAATTCTATGACATTGCTTTGTTAACTTGGCTTTTATTGTGTTTGCCCTTCTACTGTTTCTTAATCTTTTTTGAGCACATCCTACCTATATTCCCTGCTCTCTGGCTGAAACTTATTAGTCAAGTTATTTATGCCTTATGTTTTTTATAAACAGATTGCTTGTGAGAATAATGAAAATGGAACAGAAAAGCAAACTGAGAATTGGAAGAGGAGGGTGCACTGTATGGACAGAGTACATGTAAAGAGAATGTAGACCATTTAACTTAATGTAGCAAGAAAAGGAGTGTACAGTTAACTTAGAGCACTTACACTGTCTATGTTTTTCCTTGCCTTAGTTGATACGCACTTTTGTATGGTGTCTGACTTCTGAGTCTTAAATTATCTGGAGTCTTTGAACAAATTAATCAGCTGGCTCCTATTTAACGTTGTAAGAAAACTAATGCTATTAAACCTTAATATGTACTTGCATTCTGTATCGGAAGTATTAGAGTGCCGAAGTTGATTGCAAATGCTACATATGTTTCTCTTTGCCTTCTAGTGCTTTCCCCTAAAATGTGAGCATTATGGTGAAGAAAAGAGATTGCTGTGAGCAGTATAACTCTTTCATAGGTAAGTGTAATGAAAAAACCCCCAACCAAACAAAAGCGTGAATGCCTTTTATGTTTCTAAGACAAGTATTTCATAATGTTATACAGCAACTTGTGTGCAGTACAGTTATAAATGCTCTGTTTATGTCAAATTATGTGCAGATTATTTTATTAGGATATGGTATAAGAGAATGCTTGTATCCTGGAGAAACTGATAGGAATGTTTGTCTTCCTTCTGACATGTAATATGTCAGAAATATACAAGGCTTCTCATGTCCCTTTAGCAGGAATCTGACAGAAGGTACTCAGTTTATTTAAAAAGTGTACCTGTAATGTAACTGTAATAGCTGTTGATTCAAAGCAGAAAAGGTAAGTGCATAAATTGCCATATAATAGATTCATCTCTGAAAACTAAAATGTCTGTGTTATGTGTTGTCTTAATGCATTATTTCCATATGTTTCAGTAAAACACTCCGTAAAGCATTACTTAATCATCATGGAAGAGTATTTTAACTTTTTAGGAACACATTCAGTAATGTTTGATCATGATTTACTCTATTTTGTTTCTTTTAGTGGTTTTTCTTGCTTCGTGATTTGCTGTCAAAATGTTAGTACTGTTTACGAAAATGACTATTGGATATATACTCAAGCTTATCTGTATCCTTTGAACACAGCGTAACTTTTTGATTGTATTCTAATTTTTAAGGTGATGTCTGGCTAACATCTTTTTGTCGGTCTGATTTCAGAAGTAATAGTTTCTTAAATTGAAAACTTCATGCTAGGCTATTTGTGCTGGAATTGCTTGCTTCAAAAAAGTTACTCACCAAACACTGAGTGTTTGGAATTTCACAAATTTGAAGGATGTGACTGTTGCTTTTGTAAGACAGACAAGAAATAGAATTAATTTCTAATAAATGCTGAAGTACTAAGTTCACCCCCTTAACTTGGATATCATCCAGAAAATGGGTGGAGGTAGTTGTGACATGAGTAAAGAAACAGGCCACAGTGTGACCTGAGCAGGGAATAAAAACTGCTTATATGCTGTTTGGAAGCTATATGAATACTGAAAAGGACCATTTTAAAGAACTTTCTTGAATTCCTTCAAGTAGGAAACTCCATTGTGCTCCTTACGAAGAAGATGCAAGGAACAGCCCTGGATAAATAGGGTGGCAGAGCCTTATGATGTGTAGCATATTGACAACCCCTTCTCTTACTATTTTGCCTTCCTTTGGTCTTGGTCTTTCTCCTCTTAGTGCCTTTCTAGATGATGCATCACATCAGTTGCAAGGGATTTTTTTCTGAAAACAGCAAAATAAAGTTTTAAGAACTGTGTTTACGAGGAACAGCCTTGCTTGTTGTAGGATATCATTCAAACTTAGATGTAATTTGTGAAAATGTTTTGATTGCTTATTTGGAGAACTTGTATAAATTAAATTCTTTTTGCCTGGTTGAATGGCATACATTTGGGGTGGATGTTTTCATTTTCTATAATTATTATTTATTTTATTATATTTATTTTTGTAGATGCACAAGAAATAGTAAATACTACTTTAAGAATATTTTCTTAGCTGGAGAATCTTGTTTTATGGTACGCTTAGAAGTAAAATCCTAAAACACTAGCTGTCTTGTTTGTTTTAGCTGACACTTCTTGTTGGATAAGTTTTGCCAGGTCCTGGGACAATATATATAGCTGAGACGTGTCTTAAGATATATTGTGCAATTAATATTGGCTGTTCTCTTCCCCCTGTATCTTTATTTGCAGAAGATAACATTGTATAGATATATTTATAAATTGTCTGTTTTTGAAACTAATTATAGCTGTCAGCTACTATAAATTCAGTTGCAGAGTAAAAAGCAAAATTAAATATTGGTAGTAGTTTCTTTGACATGATTCTGTTCTAAATTGGCTATGTTTCAATTTATAAAGTAACCTTTGTATCAAATGCTTACAAAGAATATCTGATTTGATAATTGTTTAGGTGTGCAGTGTTATGTTAAAACACTGTCTGAGGCTGTATATATAAAAGCAATCAGGAAAATCTTTTCTTGATAAAGATTGTATTAGTATAACTGAGTTGAAAAGGTCAGTTATTAGTACTTCTATTAGATATCTAAAATATTTGACTCTTAAATTTGTGGAAATTTTTATTCAGGTATGCAGATACAATGTTTTTGTAAATGAAGAGTCTAACCTTAAGTCTCCATCTCTGATAACTTAATACTATTTACAAATTACAAATATACCACGTGCTTATCTCACATGTTTAAGTGCAAATCTTACATTAACGCATTTATAAATAGAACTCTTGAATAGAAAGTCAGCATAGCATACCATTTGGAGGTATGCCTAACTGGATCAGAGTAGGGCATAAGGTGAGATCAACTTCAAAAACTAGCAGACTTAAAAATACATAATTTAAACAGGTTAGAAACTTCATAAACTTAATATTTATAGTATAACTACAGATATCTTGGAGGAAACTCTCACTGAACCTGAAAAGTTGGATTATGTACTTTCAGAATAGGATATCTTGTGACTATGAATTTAAGTGCTTCAGTTTGGTGTAATGTGTACTCAGGCTGTTTTCACATTGCTGTGCTGTTGGCTAGGTATGTGTTAACAGAAATTGAGTTAGCTTCCATCACATGCAGTGAACAGAAATATTAACATTGAAAAGCAGAGTTTTCTCTTGGTTCTGTTTTAGCTTCATGAATATGAGTGAATACTTAAAAGGAGGAATCTTTAGATATTCATTTAATGCTTATTTATTAAGTTACATACAAGACAGTTTAAAATAAAGTTGAGGTTGTATAATAATGGATTAAAGAAAGGCAGAATAAAGGATCCAGTAGCTTGCTATTCACAGCTAAGATATCAGCATTTGGTGAGGTGTATACATAGCATAACTGTGTTATTGTAATGGAGATAACTGATATGGTAGGACCCCCAGGCAGATGTTGCTTTATGGCATATATACTTAACTTTGTTATAGTAAACTTTACACAGAAGATTGAAAGACTTTTAAACTAAAAGCCAGAAGGATGTTACTTGAATGAAAGCTAAACTCAAGGAGGGAACTAAAATCTAGGAAAAATGAAACAAAAAAAGGATGTTTGTGCGTGGCAGCTCTTACCCCGTTTCCTGTTGTAGGTGAGCCTCTGCTTCTAGGCAGCCTTATGACTGAGTGTCATCAAATCCTGTCCTGTCTTTTCTGGTTCCTAGGAACTCCTTTGTTACTGGAGGTATAGTCTGTGCTCTCTGCATTGTAGTCTCTAAGGCTGTGCTTGAGTGGTAGGCCCTTTACAAAGGTCTCTGGCTCTTCACTTGAATATGCTTGGTAGTTCAGTTGCCTTACAAGGGGAGCTCCACCTAGCACAACTCTCAAAGGAGCACAATTGTGAACAGAAAAATAAAGCATATGCCATCTGTCACAGATGGCAGTAGCAGGTTACCATGTCCTGTGCCAAGTATCTCATTCCCTCCTGGAATTCATCCAGGGCTATTCACATATATTCCAAAACTGTGGAAGGAAAATGAAATTTGGGGCACTTAGTCTCATTGCAGGCCATGATCTTTTATAGATGCAGCATCTTACGTTTGTCCATATTAGTCATCTTCAGCATTGAGCTGTGGGATTCAGATGGAGAGAAAACACAAGTGGCAGTCTTCTCTCTCTTCCCTCTGAGCCCTGGGTTTTTGCACTTACCACTTTTATGTCCCTTTCTTCCTCGACTTTTTCCCTTTCTCCTCGTTCCAGTGGCATCTTTCCCTGTTACTGTCAAGCTTTTGTCCTCCCTCTACAATTGAACTGGACTTCTCTAGCACAATGCTTGGGTTCAGCAGAGTCGGTTGAGAATGAGACTGTCAGATTTCTTGCTGTCCTTTGAAGTTCAGCCTCTGACAACAGGAGGCTTCATTTGTAGGGAGGATAGATATCTACAACAGCTGGAGTTGTTGGAGACTCTTAGCAGCAGCAAATCTTTTTGTATATGCAGAATGCATTTTTCCCTTTGGGGCCTATAACTTGGTGTGGTTCTACAGTGATGGTACAAGGCAGTGCCTCCAATTGTGCTTTAGATTTTGGAGATCCAAAGGAACATGTTAGTCTGTTTCAAAGAAGAGTTTTCTAGATCAATTTTTCAAATAAGGACAGAACACTTCTCCTGTTTTCAAAACCAGTTTTGATTGAAATATACCATCATTTTTTTCCCTCCGTCTTCCGAGCTTCAAAAAAGTCTGAGACAGTCAGCAGGTATGGACAACAGCGTTTTATGTGGATGACCATTTGTAAACTATAGTCTTGCTAATGGCTCTCTGGAGGCCTTCAAGACTGAAATCTAGAAGCTAAGACTAATTCTTGGCACTGCTGTTAGTGTTTGGTTGTGTGTGGGGTGGGCTTGGTTGTGATTTGGACTTTTCAAATTAAAGCTCTCCCAATGATTATAAATGGATTAAAGTTATTACTTGTGCAAATTAATTTCTCACTGGTAAAGCTTCAGCATCTTGGAAACTACTGAATAGGCTTCGTCTGGACAAGCATGCACACAGAGCAGCTAGTGTGCTCTGTGTAAATACTCATCTGTCCTTGAGCTCCCAGCTTGGCTTCTTGGTGCTGTTTTAATGTTACATGAGCTGAAACAGCATGAGATTGGGAGCTTTTCCAGTGATGATAGACCTTCTTTGCCTCACAGCTGCTTTCTTAATCACCATTGTCTTAGCACTGCTATTGAATCTCTGGTGCCCTTTGTCCTCGTTTTGCTGCTTGTTATTCCATGCTTCTGACACATCACTTACTTTTCATCACCCTGACTGTGCCTGGTACAGCAAAGTTTTCTGCTCTATTAGCAAGACTACATGCTGTGCTCAGGTGATACTGGCAAAGGCAAAATGGTCAGTTTGAAGTGGATAACAAACTTTCGAACTATTTTGGCTTTCTGAAGTGAAGTTGTGATGTGTTAGAGGAATTCAGTTTAAATAGTTTAACATATAATTACATATTGTATATGTTAATAAGTCTTCTACAGCTTACCAGTTAGCTAGGAGTCCTATTTACTCTGAAATCAGATTTGAATCTCTTCAGATTTGTCTGCATGCCCAGTCCCTTCTAGTGTTCTGTTGTGGAACCTATTGATGTGAACTGTTAGTGCCTCCCTGGCTTTTCGCTGTTCCAAGGTCTGTGTTTCTGCTCTTTGCAACATGAACATTTTGATGTGTGCAACATAGTGCCAAGAAGTTGAGCCTTCTCCTGCGGCTGAGATTACCAAGGCATCAGCTATAGTGGCTTTTACTTTTTGGTGCTGGCAGTACTATGCATAGCTTTTATTTGCTATGGAGGCTGTGTATTAGCACTTTGAAGTCTAGGATTGCTTAGCTTGATATTTCTCACTGGAGAAAACTTGGAACGTAAGTATTTTTTCTTTGGTACTTAATACATTTGTTGCGCATGTCTACTGCTTCAAATGTGCTGACCCTTCTTTCGAAGTACTAAATGGTGTCCATTTCTAGTTTTCTTATTTTTTCCCTAGCTTGTGTAGCACAGTGAGTGAAGGAAATTACCTGTCACTTCCCATTGAGTCTATTCCTCTGAGATCTGTAATTTGAAAAGTGACTTTAGGGTATCCTATGGTGCTTGAACTTGTAAGAGTATGCTGCAACAGAATGTGCTTGTGTTTTTCCCTTGCATTAAACAGTTCTACTTGGACTGGAGCCTGCATTTGCTTTCTTTCATTGGTCTCAGCAAGTCTTTCACCTCCCTCCCCTTGACATTAAAGTGATTGTGTTTCTTTACAAAATAAACTTCTATGTGCTTCATAATTCAGCTGGTAGGTTAGTCAGCTGTTGATTAGTGTTTTTCAAATATTGTCTACTTAAGACCATGCCATGAATAATCCATGATTCAGCAGATGCAGCTAGTAGGGTTGTGGTTCATATTCTTTTGCTATCTTTTCTCTACTGGCTCTTTGACTTTTTAAAATGAGCTATGATGTGTATAATTTTGAGAATTAGGTTAAAAAAAGCTTCTGATGACTGACTTTAGGCTATATAAATAACATTTGGAAGCATGTTTTTTTTCCTAGAGGATCTTTTCTCTGACTGCCTGGTATTCCTAACATTTAAAGTAGGCTACACTTAAGTGAATATAGCAAAATAGTTTTGAATAAATATTTAACTCTCCTTAAAAGTTGTTGCTATGTAGTAGGCAAATATCTGAATTTTGGGTTTTTTTGCATCAGTATTGTCAAACAGAAAACAATAACCAGTACTCTTATTATGGCCCAGATAAAAATAAAAGCTTTTTTGTGATTCTTTATTGCAGTAGTAAGCTAACATTATGTCCTTGCTGAAATCCCTGTTGAAATGAGTGTCAGGGCAGTGAAATTAAGGAGGGGAAACAAATGTATGATCTAATTAAATGGGGGGGGGGGGGGAAGGGAGGCAGAATTGCTATGGTAAGTAAATAGGTCTTATTTTCAAACTCAGGAGTTAATGAAAGTAGTACAGTGTCCTTGTCACTGAATTAATAAATCATATGTCTGTAATTAAGAAAAAGGTAATGCAAACATTTAAAGTTTGAATATCATTCAGTGTTATTTAAGTATTTCCTTTAGTAGGAAAACAGATACTACTTTGAAAAAAATAGAAATTAAATGCTTTCTCTTGCAAAGCTGGTGTAAGCTGCAATGACTGTTTAAATAGCAATGTTAAGTGTGTTCACTGGGTCAGGAAGTATTTTTTCCAAAGAAAGGCCCCTATAAAACTGTTATATTCAACTTTGGGTTTTTTTAGCTCACTTCAAAGCTGCACCAGTGTCTGTTGCAGTTGTGCTATAATCAGAGGATTTAACCTTACAGTAGTGCTATTCATAGAGGACCTATAAAGCAGATAGCATTAGTTATTTTTTAATTGTTTAAGTTTAGTTGAAGAGAGAGGTAATTCTCTACAAGAATCTTACTGCATCGAGTAACTTTGTTTTTCATTTACAGAGATCCTGTAAACACTAGTGAATTCTGCTGGTAGGATACATTCTGGAGACTTACTGCAGAAACAAGGAAAAATATTTCTCGAATGGGTTGAATATGCCATTGTTGACTGCTAAGTGACAGAAACCAGCTGGGCACTTCACTAGTGATGTTTTCATTTTCACATTGCCAAATCTGAGTTTGCTTATACTGATTTAAAAAGAAGAAATCAAAGTGGAGTACCGTAAACTTGATATGGATAGTAAAAAAAAAGACAAGGACAAACCAGATGAAAGAATGGCACGGCCTAGTGGAAGGTCAGGCCACAATCCACGGGGATCTGGTTCTTCAAATTCTGGAGTGTTAATGGTTGGACCTAACTTTAGAGTTGGCAAAAAAATTGGATGTGGTAATTTTGGAGAGCTACGATTAGGTAAGATCCCTTATTTCTTTGTTTTGGTTTACATTCTTCAAAGCATGCATGCAGACTAGGAATGAAAATGTCTGAACATACTGTTACAGTTCTATAAACTTTCAGATATGTTAAGTTTGCCTTGCAGCTCTATCATATGTTGATGTGTGTATATAGCAGAAGACTTTCTAGGACTAATAATACTTCATACCTAATTGCTATCCTGAATTTAGTCAGTTGTCTCTAAGAAGCTGGAAATGCCTTCATGCTTACTGTATTTTGCTCTATCTCCTGACCTCCTAAATCAATTCTGATCTTTTTGGGCTAAAATTGTAAAACATCCTCCTTCCATACTTCTAGGATAAATACTTTCTTGGAGATCTCTGGGAGACAGCAGAGAGCACAGTGTCTGCAGCAGGCATGCCAAAACTGCAGCAAGCTCTTGATTTCCTCAGTCATCAGCAGCAGTATGGCAAGGCTGAACGGGGAACTGCTTGCTGTTGGTTAGGCAGTAAGGATTCATCCGTAGGAAACTCTGGAGGTGGGGGTGATCTGTAAGTTAGCGTTCTCCTCACCAAGTCTTAGATGGATGAAGATAAAATGGTGGAGAGGGGCAAGGACTGAGAAGGACCTGTGGAGTTTTGAAGAATTTGTGGGCCAAAGTAATTTTTTTTTTTTTTTTTTTTTTTTTTTTACTGTTGGTTAAGGTAGACACAGTGTATAAAATAGATGTAGGCTTTTGGAAGAGTTTATACTAATTTATTTTTGAGGGGCTTAATTTCCGTGATGGCAGCATGATTAGCCAAGGCTTTTAAGATCTGAGAATTCTGTATGTGTTAGCAAGCATAGCTCAACATTTAATGCCAAGAATTTATTCCAGTATCCTTGGAAGGCTTGAGCTGATGCTCTGCTTCAAGGTATAGAGAGATGTGTTGAAAAGCAGGGTATTTGAGTAGGCTGGGCTGTGTAGATGTAGCTACTGTGTTTCTGTTCATGTTTTGTTTCTCTGGTAGGACAACTTCTCATTGTCCTGCAGAAAGATGATAATATGTGGTTTTAATATCGTACTTTTTGGGGCTGTTACGTGTGGTATGAGTCAGAAGTGTAATCAAGCTCAGCGTATTACTGCTGTGAGGGAAGAAAGGTCATTTCTGTCCTCTTTACTGAAGAAACTAACAGTCTCCTTAAGTGGTGTTCTGATTATTTGTAACAATAAAGAAACAAGATTGATACATTTCAACATTTGAAGTGTTAGATATGTGCCTCTGAAGTTTACAAGTTAGGCATGAGTTGTCTTCAGCTGTTCTTCAACTTTCCTAAATTGATCTTGAATGTTGTTTTTCTTTTAAAGCTCTGCACGAACTAAACCATACCAGTCTGATTAATATATCACAGTTAATACTCTAAACAACTGTAAATTAATCAAGTTAACATTTCCAGGGATTTTAGGAAGAAACTTTTTGCCTTGTCTGTTATCTTGGATTGCTCACAGCATATGGAGTTGATCGTCTGATATTAATCTGAAATAGGTAATCTCATTTACTGGCAGCAGTTGAATCCTACAGTGAAATTATGTATTTCATTGAGAGACACTAATATAAAAGTGGCAAAGCTTTAAATCTCATAATACTGAAATAAAATTGGGCCAATAAGTGAAAGAAAAAAGGAGAATACTGTGCTGCCCTTCCAACAGCCAAGGGCAGCAGGCTTTTTTCTTTCAACCTCTGCTGATTTTTTTGCATATATAATAGGTGCTTCAAGTCCTAATTTCTATCATATGTAGGATAAGATGTTTTAGATGTATAAATTACTGAAAGTAAAAGTTAGGATTGGTATTGTAGATTCTGATTTAAATATTTTGGTATTTTTGCAGCTGTTACTACACTAGCAAGTAAATTAAAACAGACACCCCTCCTATGAAGATGTATGCAAGCACTTAACTTGTTTTTGTACTTCAATGGAACTGGGATATATTTTGAGCATCTGTGTAAGGGTCCAGTCTTAAAGACTTAGAGGAATAAAGCTAATAAAGAGCAATGAAGTTATGCTTCAGGAAATAAGTTTAGTTACAACCCAGTAGCCATTGTAGTCCTTCCACCTGAGAAGAAAAGAATTGCCAGACTTCTATGTTGGCATACTGTAGTGGATCAAATAGTAAATTTGCTATATGTAGCAAATGAATATCTGATGTGCAACTAGCACATTTGCTTGCTAAGGGACTGTGTGCTAAATTGGTTTGAAGATTGAGCTGTTAATCTTAAGGCTGTCCTGGGTTAAAAGTTAGGTAAACTGATGGGGTAATAAAAGAAAGCTTATGCTGCTGCCGTATGTGCTGCATTACCTATTCTGTGGTCAGAGATCTCAACAGAGGTGTCACATCTGCTGTCTTCTGTATTTTAGAGACAGTTGTCTCGAATTCAGAGCTACAGTACCCTTTCTGGTGGGGTTTTCAGAATGATAGGCCTGCCATTACACCACTTTGATGAAACTCAATATCCAGTCACAGTAAAGGGATTTATTAGCTACTATAGTGGCTGCCTGTGATGCCTAATAGATTCAATGGGCAGGGCCCATGCAAAATTTCTTTTTAAAGTCTATGGATCCTAATAGTGTGTAGAGACACAAGCAGCTTTAAAGTATGCTTTTGGTCAAAAAACGTAACTCTTGGTTGGTCGTTAAGTAAGAATTAATATTTAAGATGCCTGGAAATCTGCTCAAGTCCTTGGATAAATCTTGAAATTTTCTTGGTGGCCAAACTAGATCACAGTGCCCATACCAACTTGCAGTTGTTAGCCTTTGGGTAACTCCTCTTCCTTTTGTAAAGCTGATCTTTTAACAAACAAATGACTTTGATATTCTTTTCTTCAGCTTTGCAAGAACAGTCTTAATAGGGATTGGAGCTGAGATCAGTCTTTGACTATAAATGTAACATTTTACTGGGAAGCTTTTTATCTTAGTTCCATATCTTACTTTTCCCATCTGATTTCTTTAAAAAAAAACTTTTCAACTAATCTGAATTTGGGCCAGCATAATATTAGAAATACATATGATTGCCATTAAAAGTAGTGCATGTTTTTCATTTCTTTTCAGCTGTCTGCGAAGGAGTTGAAAATGTCAGAAGTGACTACCTATTTTTGCATCTGATACTTTTCAATTTTATACCTCTACAGCTTGTTTAACATCTTAGTTGTCTTATAAGGGATTGATGTAATGCTGGTCAAAGTACTCATTAAGCTGTATATTGGTGTTAAAATAGCAGATGCATCTTTGAGGTGTAAGCATTTAATTTAGTAATATTCTTGCTCTCTGTCCTAACACTGTTTAGTGAATTACAGAAATGGGGGAGGTGTGGGGAGGAAATAGCCTTTCCTAATTCAAAGTTGTGGTAGGGTCTGATATTCCAATACCATAATATAATTTAACTCAAATTTAAATGGTTTGCAGTAATAAATCTAAATATAGCAAGTCAATACACATTCCACTTGCAGTAATTTATCAATTTTTCAAACTTCTTTAGGCTATCAAAATTTCTGCAAAATTGGCAAAATAGCCCAAACTATCTCAGTGAAGAGATCAACCAGTTCTTACACTATTCAAGAGTCAAGTTTTCTGTAAAGTGTGGTATCACACTATTAAAATCATGTTTTAAATCAGTACCAGAATATTTAGGGTCTTAGATTAAAAGTATTAACAAGAATTTCTTGAGATTTAAATATCTTACTTGAACAGGGAACATGATCGCACAGTACCAGAATCTGTCATTTTTTGTCACAGTAGAGCGCGGATGTTTCATTAGCTTTTCCTTTTTTAACCTCTAGTCTTACATTAAAAGGAAGTGCTTAAAGTGTATATAAAGTTAACGTCTAACCAGAAGCCTCAAAACTAGTTTGAAATAAGGATTTGTTTTACTCAAATATGCATAGTAATTGTTTCTGATGCAGATTTGTTTTATATATCTTGTGTTCTAGTGGTAATGGTTCTGTGTTCCAGGTAAAACATTTTCAGGATATGTCGATATTAATTTAAGTGATTTTTTTCTGAAGGCCTCTTGTCATATAGCTAACAGCTATAAAAAGCTCTGAAAACTTACTAAAATGTTACTACATCTTGAGTTTTACTCACAAATTTATAGTAGAGCATTCCTGTGTTTGACTGTGAACTGTATTAAAACAGTGAACTATATTAAAAGTTGACATAAGAATTCAGCATGTTTTAGATTGTTTCAGTAACTCAAACCAAAAATGTTAAACTCTAAACCACAAGCCAAGTCCTCAGACTTTGTTAATCTGACTAAACTGCTATTTACGCTTTACTTGAAAAAGTCATATGTTACTTTAGTGCAATTAAAGCACAACATAAACTGTTAGCTGAACTAGTCACAAGCCTAGTTATTACTTTCCAAAGAGCTCTTTGGTGAGTAGTGGCTGAAGAAAGTGGTCCTAAGTCCGTTTGATATGGATGGAGTTTTTGGCAGAATAGATCTCCCACAGTTCTGTGCTTTTATAAACTGTCACTGCCATAGTCTCATATTCTTGTTTTTTTTTTTTTAAGGAAAAAATTTATACACAAATGAGTATGTGGCAATTAAGCTGGTAAGTTAATATTTTTTTTAAGATTTGGGGTGAAAAAAATCATCAGACTTTCTTATATAATGGTTTGATTTCCTTAATTGAAATCTTTAGTGCTTGTGTATTTTCAGCTGATTAGATTAAAGTAGTTAGTGGTAGACATAATTATATGCCTTGGCCATATTGAATAAAACCAGTGTTAAATGTTGTCGCTGATCTCAGAAGTAAGTTTACATTTGTAAAGTCAATGGTGGTTGACTGTTTCTTCAAGGATTGGTTGACTGCTTCTTCAAGGACATGCTCAGCATTCTTACCTGGTAGATTCCTGACTTTCAGCAAGCGGAAGAGAGCAAAATTTAACATCAGACATCAAATGACAACAAAAAAAGCTCCAGAGATCCTGCAGAATGCCTGCTTTCCAACACCCTTACTCCTTCCCCAAATTCAGTTTTTCATCTGTCATCATTGCTACTCAGACTTCTGATTGTAAAAGTGTGTTTTTACTTGCTAAGATTGAAAGGTTTCCTTACAAATGTGCATAACTCATGTAACTGTTAATGTGACATTGTTCTGCCCTTTCCAAATCTTTCTTTAGAACTATTTAGTTTACTTCATGTTGTACTTCTGGATGCGTCTTCTGAAAACAGTCATTTACTTAGAACTTAACCAAGGTATACTAAGATGAAATTCAGTTCTGTAGGTTTTGTTTTCTGAAGGCTTTTCAGGACTTGCATAATTCTCTTGTTGCTGCAGTCAGACAGTTTTTTTTTTCATAGCATGCTATGGTAAATACTCTGATTCCATAAAGTAAAAGGTAACTTCTGAAAACAAAGATATAGCTTAAGTCTAAAGAGCATTGCATACTTATATAATAAATGTCTCAAATATCTGTAACTATCTAGTGGTTAGAAAAATAATTATTTCGGGAGTAGTTACAGATCTAAAAAATGCCGAAGTTACTCCTTGAAAGAGCGATACTTGAAAATGTTCTGAAAATTCCTCTAGTTAAATTTTGTTTACTGAAAAGCACCTTAAAGTGGTTTTTGAAGCACTAGTTGATGATGTAGAGCAAGAGAACTTTAAATTTGATTATTGGGTTTTTGGTAAACCATTTTTCTGATTTTTTCTGATATTAAACTCACTTTTTAAAAATTTTAATGCATAAATTTATATTACTGATTTATTTCTATATTAGCCTATTTCACTTTTCAAAGATGTTGTTCAGTGGCAAGCTTTACTATATTGGTTTCCAAATGACTCAGTCTCAAGTTCATTTAAAGCTGTGCAGAAGGCTTTAATAACCATTATTGGCTAACTTTTTTAGAAGTCACTAGAGATCCAGTGTAGTGTAGTAGAGTGTCTGATTTCCTACTGCTGCTTTAAGGAATCTGAATATATAGTTGTCCTCTTGCATTATTGATATGGAAAAGTATGTCATCACAATAAACAATAGCTAGAAGAATCAGTAAAAATACTTTTAGTTATTGGCAGGTAGCACTAGTGGCTTCTTTCAACATAGTTCTCAATTATTTTTCTTTCAAATTCTATGGAATGTTTTCTCACCATTGAAAGGGATTTGGATCATAAAGTGTAGTCTTTCTGCTACAGACAGCTGCATCAACTTTCTGCTACAGACAGCTGCATCAAATTGTGTGTGGGACTTTAATTTTGCTGTGTGGGTTTCTTCTTCTACTCCTATTGGACACTGTTTCAGGACTTTTTGTGTTCTAATGGTTAGAAAGGTTGTGTTTATTCATGACTGATATACCTTCCTTCCTCCTGTTTAAGCTTAGTCTAACATTAGATGTGTGGTGTTCCTCCCCTCGCTCCCCAATGCCTGGCACTCACTCTGATGGTGTTTTGAAAGCAGCCATCAGTACCTATGCTCAGCCTTTTGTTTTGTTAGCCTAAATGAACCAAACTCTTAATTTCTTCTTTATCTCAGTAATTCTGTGCCCTAATTCTAGTTTATTTTTCCTGAATGGGCTAACTAGAACTATATGTATTGTGTTTTGATGAGCAGTAACCCTTACCAGGTACAGTTACAGTAATACCTCTCCCAATTTATCCTTGAAGCACACTTGTGCTCTTCATGGCAGCATTCCACTCTTGACTTAATATTCTCTTGTAATCACCTGGCAGGAGAATCTTTTTCCTCTTATGCAAGATGTTTTGTGTGTAAATGGTAACCATTTACCCTAGCACAGAAGGATTGTGTGGGTTTCTTCCGAAAGGAAGAGTTTTAATTGCTGCATTTGCAAGGCAGCTTACAGGCATGTCTGTCACTACTGCTAACAGTAAATGGTTTTTTTTAACTACTGTTTTGACTTCAGCTTTCCACTGTGTGGATCACATCTTAATATTTTCCTTCCTGGATTAAAGTGTATGAAGTACTTTACTGTTTATGATGCTTGGTTTCTTAACTTTTGGAAGATAACTTTAGGAATTACTTCTCTAAGGAAAAATAGTTCAGACAATTTTGCTTTTATGACACTCAGGCCTCGCACAGGTACACGTTTTAAAGCATAAGCTTTATATGTAAATGCATATTCTAGAAAAATGATTTCAGTTGCAGAGTTTTAACACTTCTGGCCTCTTTGTTTGGCATGTTTGGGGCAGGAATTTGTTTTAAAGGTCAGAATGGATTTTTTTAAAATGAGTGAGGATGTTTACAGCAGGGTTTTGTCAATTGTATGCCAGCTGTGTGTGTTTCTGTTTGTCTACCAATTTGAGAGCAAGTATACAGATTGGTATCTTGTGACTAGGTAGTTCTTCAGTAACTACTGTTTGCTGATCTGAACTGCACCTTTCCTGTTAAATCTGACAGTAAATGAAGAGGTTAAGTTTCTTACTACATATCCCTCTACTTTGCTTTTACCTTATGTTTCTTCCCTGCTCTTCATTCTCCATCATGCTTCTTCCATTTCACTCTGCCAAATTTCTCAGTTGCAGAAACTCATCTCCTTTACAAGATGTTTAACCACTACCCAAATAACTAAAAATTGCTGCTTGAGCTGCATCTGGGAATAACTATTCTTTTCTTTCTATCCTTGTGTGAAAGAGCAAATTGAGGTAGTCACTGCTATTTTTAGTCTGCAATCTTGAATTCATTAACTATTTAGCTTTTAGATATTAAATCATAAAATTTTTGGGGTGGAGGAAGGGAGGTCGCAGTTGGTGCCAAGGCTAGAATTTTTCTTTTCATGTTTTGAAGAATTATTGCTGTCCAGGATGACACCATTTCAGAACCTCTGTGGAGATGCACAAACCACACAAGCAGTAAATCCAGATCTAGTGCAACTGTTTCATAGACTGATCTTTTCCTTTTCACAAAACCTCTATATTTTACAGAAATTTTTCTTGGAAATAATTTGATGGTTTTCCTTAAGAGACTATGAAGCAGAGATAGAAAACATACTGAGTAATAGCTCTCATTGGATTATTAAAAGTATGAAAACTAGGCAATTTGTAGCTGAATGTTTATATAGTGCTCTAGGTCAACATCAGAGATCTTAAGTTTCTAACCTTATGGTTAGAGCAAGCAAACTGCATCCATTGTTTTCTCAAAGCCCTTAGGAAGGGAGATGCCATATGTTCAAAAAGTGTACTGTAGCTTACTCTCTTTGGAGCAAAAACAAACTTGCAATAGTGTCTTTATCCTATTTGAATATATAAGCATCCCACAAAGGAACAAGGAAAAACCTCAGCTTGAAAGAACCTGAGTTAAGCAGCTGTTGTGTCTGTTTCTCAGAGCTGCTGAGTAAGCTGCATGTTAATTCTTTGGCAGCAAAAATGCAGCTTGAGCCCCAAGTTCCCTCATTAAGAGGGAGAAATGCTCTTTTTCAGGGAAAATGAACTACCTACTTTTTATATAGCAGCTTTAAAGTAATTAGACCTGAATGTAAACTGTGTATTGAAGGTGGTTTACAGAATACTGGAAGTCATGGAATGGTCCTTTGAAGATCTGAGCTCTTAAGAAAATAAAAAATACACCTCATCTCTTGATAAGAGGATAAGGTGGCTTTAAAGTCCTTAAGGATTAACTTAAGTTTGAACAGTGCTCCAATTCTGGGTTGCCAAACTTATTTTTAGATGCTGAAGCACACTGAAACACTCATGAAAAAAGGAGGAGCCATGACTTCTGGTTTCTTTTTATTCTTGAATATACTTAAACTTTTTTCCGGCTTATTTATAAAAATATAGTTTCAGTGCTGTATTTTTCACTTCTATGCTACAGTGGAGAAGCTAGCATTTATCATATATTTGTCTTTATCCTTATGTATTCTACTTTTCTCATATCAATAGTTCACTGCATGCTCCAGTGTGATGTATAGAAACAAAAAATTGGTTATCAACACTTTATTGTGCTTTTCCCTCTCAAGTTTCATCAAATGAAAGATTGTATTTGCTTTCTATGTTTGAAGCAGAGTTACTGAACAGCTAGTTGAGGATGTATCTAACCCCCTTTCCCAGTCACCGCCACAAGGTATTCCAGAAATCCTACAACCGGTATATGGACTATAATTACTATTATCACACTTTTTTCACCATTAGGGGAGGGTGTAAAAGTAAAGTATTAAGTACCTTTTTGCAAAGTATGTTTTTTTCATTTTAGTCTTTGGCTGATGTGCAGTTGTCAAGTTGTTTGACTTTTTGTGAACCTTTTCCTTCTGAAGGTTTATCAGAACTGTTTTCTGCTGAGCAAGCAGCATTCATTTGAAGATCTATCTTGTAGGTGCATAGGTCAAAAATCAGATTTTGTTTTCCCTAGCAAAATTCTTTCCTGTCTGCTTTTAGTAATACACAGAAGCCATCTCACCCCCTTAATGGGAATATCTCATTACATTGAGTGGTAATAAATTGATAATTTAGTGTCAATTAAAGCAGAACTGTATTACTAAAAGAACAAAAGCAAACAAAATCCCTAAAAGCCAGGGTCTTCTTTTGGTAAACTCCACAAACATGAAGAATTTCATGGACTTCAGAGCCTGAAATATTTTTCTTTTAGCAGGCAGAGTTACAAGCAAAGCAGAATTACAAGCTTTAATTAGAGAATGTATATACCATTGTATACTGTGTAACTGATAGATTTTTATGATACCACTGCAGGCAAACTATTAGGAAAATTTTTGTGCGGTTTCACAACTGGATAAAATCTTTTGGTAACATGCTTCAAATTGGGTTTAATAAAATGTGAGAGTTGATCACTAAAGGTGGATAGTTTTTTTGGGGGGAGTGCATTGATATGCTTGGACCCATATTTACAGTGTTTTTTAAAAGAAAAGTAGTCATTAATACTTGACACTGAATTTCATGTGTTTTCTAGATCCTCTGTAAGTGGGAGTTTGTGGTGGGCCAGTTAGTCTTGCTTAATAATGTGGTCCTTTTGTTTTAGAAAGTTCTTGCTCAGGTCTCTGCAAAGAACTTAAAGTATTCAGCTAGGATGAATGGCTCTGGAGCTTGGAAAGTGTATATTTTCATTAATTTTTACTCAATTTTTGTGGAAACTGTTCATATGTCTGTTTTTGCTTGTGTTCCTCAAATTCTGGTACCCTGCCAAAATCAAATGCACAAATGGACTGTGACAATGACTTTGGCATTGGCAGTAGCAGCAATTTAAAATGCCCAAATTAGATGAACTGGGAGGGAGGAGTAGGTTTCTCATGGTTGCACTTTGGCTTCTATGGCCTTGGATATACCACTGCAGAATATAATATAGACTAAAGATGGTGTGAGAAAGGAGGTAACCTTTCCCAGACTTTTCCTGGAAATTGCCATTTAGCAGTAGATCTTCTTCTTTCATGGATAAATAGTATTAACAATCTTACCTGTTACTAGTGACAGTTTTAGTAGCAGTGTGTGCAAGAATAGTTAATATGCAATTATTGTTCAAATTGCCACTAATGCATTGTAAGATGTTATATCATAAAGCCAAGCATGACTTCAGAAGGATGCTCTAGGAAGGTGGTGAATGGTCTTATGTTAAAGCACTATTTACTTTAACAAAGTGAAATACTTGGAATGTAGGTTTATGTTGCTGCTTTCTTTTGTGTGAGTGAAGTCTTCAGTGATGATGTGGCCTTTTTTCTGAGACCCAGCCCCATTTGCATGTAAGACATAGAACTAAGATTTTATTAACTTAAATTTTTCTATTCCTGATATAAATTATATAAGTTGCAAAATTGTTTTGGTGTTTTCTCAGGTGTTATACATGTAGTTTGGAATTGTGCTACTTAATCTCTATAGGCCATTACTGTTCGGAAGGATTTGGTATTTTTTGTCACAATCCTGGTGTAAAGCTGTTTTTGTTGCTAAAAATGCATCTAGGACATGTACCAGAGGTGTGGACAGTCTTTTGATTTGTTGAGCTGCATACCAACACTTTCTTTTGAAGGCTGCAAGGTGTATATCAACCACATGCTTTGGAGAGCAGAGAGGAGGAACAGGTTAGCTCACAGGTGGAAGAAAGTTATTGTGGGTGGGGACTGAGGCTGGGTTTGCAAGTTGGGCCCTGAGATGATGGAGCAATACAGGATGTAAAAGCCCCTGTACACTCTACTCCTATCTGACTGGGGTTTAGGTTTCCCAGTAGCCTAGTTAGCAGTCATTGTAGAAAGAATACTCAAATTTTTTCAGGTGGCTCAGAAGCTGCTGGGCTAGCACGATTGGTACCTAGGTTAAGGTATTGATTTTTGGGGTTCAGGACAACAGCTGAGAAGCTTTGTTTTAAATTTTGTTTTTGTTTTTAAATCAGGAGCCAATGAAGTCAAGAGCACCACAGCTACATTTGGAATACAGATTCTACAAGCAGCTAGGATCTGGAGGTAAAAAAACTGTCATGCATAATACTGTAATGTAATCCAGTATCAATTTTCACATTACTTTGCTGATCTAGGGTATAAATCTTTTTTATTTAAAAGTGTCCCTAGGTACTTAAAGAAACAAAGACCTTGAGTCAATGGATTAATCTAAATTTTTCTACTGGTGAAATATTTTTGTTCTTCCTCTTTAAGGTGTGTCCATTAGATCCTCAGACTATTTAACAAATGGTAAATATTACAAAGTTTGTGCCATATGGGTATACCTTATACTAAGTAGTCTTACAGTATTCCCAGCATTTTCCTTTTGAATAAATGTCATAAATTACTAAATGGCTAATCTACTAATCATGCATTTTTATTTAACTTAAAGTTGTTAAGATATTTAAGTAGCTGCTTTACTGTCAGTTTTACTTCACTGTTAATTCTGTTGACACTGTCTCTTGCTTCATGTAATGTTAAAGTATCTTAAACACATTAAATGCACTTAAAATTTGAATTTCTCATTTCACTATCCTTGGTGCTTTTATACCAGAAATACTTTTATGATTGTCCTCTCAAAGTGACCCGATAAACACCTTTTGCTGTTATAGGTGAGCGATACCAGAAACTCTCATTTTTGCCCATTTTTGCACCTTTCACAGAACTGTGTATAGTCAGTTAGCAAGAGCTGAAGCTTCTTAGTCTAAGAAAGTGAGTACAAAGCTTCCCAAAATTAGTTAAATCACTAGAAAAAAATGTTATTGTATCTGTTCCTTGAAAATGTTTCTTAGAACTTCTGGATTAGCTTTTAATAGGTCATTTAGTTATTGCTTCTGCTTTTTATTTACTAATGTAAAAAGTTATTTTATAAGCTAGACTAATAGTTTGTTTTATATATGCACACTATTTTTTTCCTGCCCAAAGAGATTTGATTTCTGTAACAGTGATTTTTAGGAAAGTTATGCTTAAACTACACAGAATATTTAAGCAGAAGAGCTGTATTTCCAGAAGTCAGGGAATGCAAACTGAACATTGCCTGTGTCACTAATTTTGTCCCTGCTTGTATGTTGTGATGAATTTTAATACTGTTTTTAATGCTGTTTTAAATATTGCTTTTGCCTTTTAAAATTTGGGACTATGTTCATTGTACAGGCTGGATAGTGGTTTTTCTGGTTCTGCAGCTTTCAAAATTGTTGTCTTTGAAGAACCTTTATTTTGAAAGATATTATCTAATTCTTTCCCTTCATATAGAACTTATTTTTTGATGCTGTAGCATGAATGCTGTGCAAGCAGGAACTCTTTAGAGAGAACTCCTTCCAAGACAGGAGAGTGTATCTTTTAGTCAATAGATAGAAAGTTAAGTTGCAGATAGTAGTCAAAATCAGGTGCCTTTGATGATGGCTGATTTGAGAAAGTCATCAGGGGGTGATGTCTTTTTTAAAGTAGTTGTAAATTGTCAGCATACACTAGATTAGCATGCTAAAAAGCTGATACATTCAGAGACATGTCAACCAAGAAGTTAGTAGCCAGCTGTGAAAGCCAAGGTTACATCCTCTAACATCGCAAAAGAGCTGTGTAGCAGAGGTGAATAAAAGCTGTTTAGATTAGACTGCAGAAGCTATGCAATGCTTCCTTTCTAGAGACCACCTGGGAGAAAATCATGACACATGAGTGAATATTCCCAGAAGAAATGAGGTGACTTTTCTGGAAAACCGTACTGAAACCCTGTAAAGAGTGTGATTAGGCAACATTATCCTAACTTCTAATGCTTTTTAATAGAGTAGTTTAGTGCTTTCTCTGTTCTTGCGTTGTTCTTGGAAGTCCCCTTGGTGGAAGGGGTAACCTTTTGAAATTGCATATTTTCTTGGTATTCCCTTCCTCTAATCAGTATTTGCCTACTAAGTCACAAGATCATTAGAAATGAAAGAAAGGGATATCAAGGAACCAGACATAAAGATTTTTTTTTTTTTTACTTTTCTGTGATAAGTTTTTTTTTTTGTATTCTGCTTCTTGAATGCAATGAATGGGGTAGAAGACATGCCTGAGTTTGAAAAACATCTTGGGGACCTCTTGTAGTTCTGCTCCCTGAAAGAACAAAATACCCAAGAAAAACAGAAATGAAATGCTGGTAGGTGTGCAGTGTTTATACACAAGACCTTTGACTTGAGAATCTTCATTCTTTAATAAAAAATGTTTGATCCGAATATAAAACAAATGTTTCAAAACTCCCTTGAGAGAATCTACTGTTAAAAAAGTGTTAATTTGTAATTTTATACTCAAATGTTTTTTTACTGAACATGCCTGACTATGCAGTAGCATGTGGGAGTTTGTCAGGAAAAAGTATGCAAAGAATCTTTCTTAAACAGAAAACATTTTCTGTACTTCTGGAAAACTCCTGAAACACTTAACTATTTGAGGGATGAATCTAAACGTTGTTAAAAATGAGTGCTAAAAATCAGAGAACTTATTTTGATCCTATCATTATTTAGCTTTCATTTAAGTTTTACATGATAAGATTTTAATTAAAATTGCTTTTAATTTTTTCTGCCATAATCTGAGTCTTTCAGTAACTGTGGGTAGGAGAATCTTGCTTAAAATGTGGTCATGAGGTCTGAAATTTAATTGTCATTATTGCAGAAGTTTCTAGTTAACTGAATAAGCATTCTTACAGACAGATGGAATTCAAGTTGATTATCTTTAATTCTAATATAATTTTAATTAAGTGTTTTTTCCTAATACAAGCATGAAGGACAAAAACAGTGATACATAAACAAAAACATAGTATTACGGTTACAAGAAAATCACAAAAATACCGGAGTTTACCTGAAATTATAATAAGAATTATACTAAGACTTTTAGGATGAAGAAGACAATTCAGGTTAATTTTTGTCCTTATCTGATCTTCATAGTATCAATATTTATCACTTATACCCAGCAAACTTGTTTAAAGAATGTTTTGAATGCACTTTTGTCCTACTGCATTGGAAAGTATTATGCAAGCTGGGACCTTGAGTCTTTTGAGAGTTGGAGTCTTCTATGCTGAGGAGAAAGCCCTCCACACAAAAAAGCCCTGAACTTGACAGGTTCAAGAATTCATGCTTTTAGGGTTTTTAAGCTGATAAGTGAGCTATGCCCTCATGTTTCATTTTCTGCAAACATAAATATGTCCCACAGTGTTGCAGTATGTGCTATGAATTGTTATCTTAGTGACCCCAATATTATGACGGGTGAAAAAGAGGGGAGGGTACTTGAGACATCCTTCTGCTGGGCTGTATTAAAGTACACTTCATTGGCTGAATATTTGCATTATTACAGTCCACTCTTACTTAGTCTTAAACAATGTTGCTTTTGGTGGGTTTGACAGGAGAAGCTTTGTTGTTCTATGGTTAAAGATCTTACCCTGTAAAAGTAAACAAAGTGTAAGTTTTCTCATAGTTTAACTTAATCTTGTGGGCTAATATATTCTCAGCAGGGACGGTATTGAGAGAGACTGAAATCAAAGGTAGTATGGTAGTGTATCTACAAGTAGGCTGTCTTTTTTGTAGGTACACTGCTAAGAATTATATGGCAAGAGTAAATGATAGAAGAGTAAAATCTAGTTTGCTTGCATGATGTAGAAGGTCCCCAAGTCTGTCTTGGTTGAGGAACCTGAGTTCTGGAGCCAGATGTTCTAGGTTCAGTACAAGCTACTTCCTGACCAGCTGACCTAGGAACACAAATTTGGGTAGCAGCTTACTACCTCCTTGTATGCTTCAGTTGTATTTGCTTTTTTGGAAAATGTGGCAGCCTAGCATTTTTGTGATTTTTTTTGTTTCTATATATATTTCTTTTACACTAAATCTTTCTCTTCATGGTAAGAAAGTTAGCTTTGTAAGATGTGAGATCTATTTCAAGTGCCATGCCCTACTTTCCTACTAGGAGAGACTGGTGGGAGGAGGGGGAATCAGGAACTGCTGGCTCATTTTAAGGTTTAAGTAGTAAGGCTGAGATTTTTTTGTGGGATTTTTTTAATTTAAACATTAAAAATGAATGTATAAGCAAAATTATTGGAAACATTCAAAATGCCTTATTTCTTTGACAGGTAGGAATTTACTGTGTGCTTCAGTTTCCTCTTGCAATAAGGAGTCCACACATTTTGCGGTGTTATGCACATTTAGCAGTGCAAAAATTATTCAGCTTTTACTATCTGAATTTTCTATTATCTGTTAATAGTATATCTGTGGGCCATTGATTATAATGGCTTGGAAGTGTCTGCAAGTGAATGAACTCTATTGTGCTTACCCATCTGACAAGTAGAACAAAAGAATGGTTACTTCTGCTGATCCTGCCTTAGAGCTTGTGTCTGTAATGTTGCTGACTTACTAGAACAGATTGTTAACATGGTGTCTGTTTATAGCAACAAGGGGTATTTGTCAGGTTTTCATTGGAGGTCTTTTGTGGAAGAGACCAAGATCTGTTCAGCTGTGGATTATCCTAGTTCTGGAACTGCTGTATTGACATTTCAGAGAAGGCAGATGCTCAATATTGTTAATATTTATTTTTCTTAAATTCTGTACTTCAGTCCTTTCAGATGCAGTTTAATTAGCACTTCCATTCTTAGAACTGGTGCTAAAACCTGTTTCTTAAAGGGCAACCAAAAGAGGATACTTTGTTCAATGGAGGTGTAAGATACGCAGTTGTGTACTATAGAAAAGTGTTGTATCTTAAAAGGCTATGACAAATATGAAACAAACAGTATTGTGTGCTCTTCGTGAGAATTTTTTCTGTGGTTGGGTTCTAGCAGTCATGTGGTAATACTGTCTGCATGGCTTCATAAGAAACACATGATTCTATTCTGAAGTTGAGAACCCAACTAGATATATCAAAAAATCATATTATTTGGACTCTAATGAAGAAGTTAACTTCGGGTCAATGGATGAGGAAGTTGCAGTGCTGGCATAATGTGACTTAGGAAGAGATATACACACCTGATAAAGTTGCTGTGTATTGGCTGGTAAAGCAATGTTGGGTAGGGTAAGAGAATCTTGAGAAGCTGCAGCCACGGAAGTACTAAGCATTTATGCAAGTATGGTCAGCTGCTGTTGTAGAGAAATGGAATCTGCTCATTTTAGCCAATCAGGCTCAGTAGCATATTCATTTTTGTTTTGGTGTTTGGAGCATGTCAAGATTCTCTTTCTATCTGTGATTTATTTTTCTTTTGGGAATGTAACAAAGGCAGTTTGAAATACATTAAGCCTTTCGTGGTGCAAAATGCCTTGAGGTTTGTGGTAAAACAATTTTTAGTCATAAGCTACTTTCTGCACTGTTGAATGTGACTGGTAGAGTAGGCATTACCAGTTATTTTCCCCTCTTTTCATTATTAAAAAAATTGCTTGAAAGGCTGAGGTTACTGAGAGTAAAGTTGGTGTTCAGTACTTTTTCCCCTATTGTTAAACACCTAAATATTCATGGTTATGAAAATAAGGTTGAGCATGTGTGTTGAAAGATTTAACATTCAATGATGACTTTTCAGTTTCTTGTACAACCCCTACTCAGTGTACAGAATACCCTGAACTGAATACGTGATTGAAGCAGAAATTTAAATAGAAAAGGATGCTGGCTTTTGTATTTAAGGTAGTGCTAGATTATACTTTTAGTATTTTTACAATGAGTTACCAAAAAAATGTTGCTTTGATCTGAGAGAGAACAGTGGGAATTCGAAGAGCTATAGAGGTGGATCCATAGATCACTCCTGCCTTATTGCTTGGTGGTTAGTCAGCCTTCTTAGGTAAGGGAGGTGGTCATCTCTGTCTCTGGAAGACTTCAGCCCATGTGAAAATAGAGTTTTGACTTTTCTGTGTCTTGGTTTTCTCACTTCATAATTTGCCCACATATCTTGCAAATGATCATCAATATAAACTCAAAGTGAACTTTGAGTAACTTTAGATGGACACTGCTTTAAGCAAGGTTCTTAGGTTATTAGCAGAGAGTTTGCTCTTAAACTGAGAACAGAATGCTGATTTTTTTTTTTTTGTAATGCTGTTTTGCTTTTACTATTGCCTTTTGTTCAGTTTTCACTGGGGATGTTGTTATATAGGAGAATAAGCGATAAGCAGTTATATGTATTTTTGTGTATGTATGCCTGTGTGTACATATATTTTACATATGATGTCTATTAATAAATACAGGTCAGTTGATCTCAAAACAGTGTTCTATGCTTAATTTAAAATTTAATGTTAGTGCCACTTAAAATGCATCACTCTTGAATGAAGAGGTATCTGTTCATGTGCACTGTGTGTGCACAGACTGCTATAGTTCTGTAATCAATTGTTTGGGAAATAACTGGCTCAGTTTCGAATTCCACTGCAGCTGGTATGCTTTGTTAACAGCAAGGCTGAGCTGTTGATATTATATCAATTATTAATGTGACTATGATAGTATTTACATTCAAGGGAATGTAAATTTGAGGCATTGTGGGTGCCTATATACTTCACTGTAGGGGTGCCATTGTTAATAAATACAGTGTAAGTGATTTGTAAGAATGACAGTTGTATAAATTTAAATTAGACTTACAGATGCATGTGTTGAAATCTTTTTGAAAACAGGTAATTACTGATTGCAAGAAGCCTGGTAGCATACAAAAATTTCTATTGATTTTTGGAATATGACATCACACAAATGGTTTCAGATAGAAATCAGTGTACTTTTTGTATAAAGTAAAGGAGATAGCTGTAATCATAAAGGAGGTTTGATATGGTACAATGAATGTTCTGAATATGGCAGATGAAGAATGGGTATTTACATTTAATAGAGATGTACTTGTTGCAAATTTATTTACTATTTTCATTATGTAAATAACTTAGGTGTTATATCTATTTTAATGGAAAAAAGTCTTGTAGTAACTATTTTAAAACTTTTTTCCTAAAAGATTTGTACATTCTGTAAATTGAGACATCTCTTGTGAAATATAAATTTTTCTGACTTTACTTTCAGCCTTTTTTGATGTTCTTGAACCATATCTTTCTTGTCAAAAAAAGATACAAGAGGGGAAGTGATGTATGACTACCTACTTCCAAATGTATGATTACTAGTTCAAAACAGGAAAAAATGCATGTAATATGTAATTTAGCAGTGTATATTTGCTTTGTTTTGATTCTACTCAAAAATAAGACTATACAAAGTAAGACAATTCTGTATCATAAAATGGTATATTATAATATACATCACAGATTATATATGGTGTATACAGATGGTATATAGAATATACTAAATATGATATAGATTAATAGGTAGCAAGTATATCTTGTTATATATTGCATATAACATGTATAAAACAATTTTTATTCTATATAATAGTGTGCTATGTCTATATTTTATAAGTAATATATGATCTATGGTATAGACAATCTATAATTCATGGGATGTAGTGTTTCAGAATATTAAGAACGCTTCCAGTCTTTTGATGTCTGCATTCTGTCAAATGTTCCTCTAATAAAGTGGGTGATTCTATGTGCAACACTAACGTAAAATGAAAGTTGGTTATGCCTATATTAGAAATTTAGAAGCTTGGTGTAGCTATGCCAGGAGAAGCCTGCTGTGTGGACATGTTTATTATGCCTCTGTTCAGGGAAGATGACAGAAGAAATTGTTTCAGGTAACATGTAGTTTTGCTGATCTAAGCTATGCACATCAGGAAAGCTTTGCTCCTTTATGCCAGTGGCAGAGTGGATAGTGAGGGAATTTTTTCTCGGTTCAACATGTGATTATCAGCCTTTCAAACTTCAAAGAAAACTGTGATCTCAATATCACCAGCTGTCTGAAGAAACATGTACTATAAGTATGTATTCCTGTCAGTGTTTCTGGAATAGTGCCATAAAAGAAACCTCATAGTCAAAAATCAATTCTTTGTAGACACAATAGCACAGTCTCTTTAAATTTTTTATAGCTTTGATGGAAAGCAAATAAACATGGTATGTTCTTAAAGTGCAGCGTGTTGGAGGTTATAACATAGATTTTTTACTTTTATACTGGGAAATGTTAAGGTTACACTGCAAAAAAGGTGCTAGGATGACAGGTCACATTTTAGACTTCATTAGTTCCATAATTTAAGTATTATCATAAATATTTTTCTGACATATTCCAAATGTGAATGACTAGATTGTTTCTAAAATGATTTAAAATCAGTGATTAAGACTTTATTTAAACTACTTTTAAATTTAAATTTGTATTTAATTGTACCCAAAGCTTGAAAACAAAGGTAGCTTTTACACTAAACTTGCCCTTTCCCTTCTAGGTAGATACATTTCTACCTGTTCACACAGTGTCCGACATTGTTACCTTAACATATAGGGGATATTTTTGCTCATTTGTGTTTGGAAATGCTATATGATGTTTTATTTTCAACTTAATTCTTATTTTCATAAAAATCAAAGCAAAAATGTACACAACTAAAACTTAATTTGTATTTGTTAATATAAATGTTTAAATATTTTTGAATAAAACAGATTTTCATCTTAAACCATTTAAATGATTTAACACTAATAATTGAACTTAATGGATTGTGTCTGGACAGCATGGACTTGATTTTGAAAGGATTGTAAGAATTCAAGATGAGTTTCTGGTGTGATGCTTCAAAAGTGGGTTCAGGGTGAATTTTTTTAACATAGGTTCCCCTTGAGACTTCTGAAAATCTCTTGTCATCTGTTTTTAATACATTTAAAAATCTGTCCTTTGAATGCTTTGAATGAATTGATTTCCATCTACCTTACATTTTATTAGAAATCTAGATTTTTTTAAAGCTCAACTGTTTTAATGAAATAATTCAGATTTAAGAAAAAAGCTTTTACTATGAGCTACCTAAACAGAAATGAGAAGTAGTGGAGGAGGAGAAGACAGAAAAGGCCTTCCCATGCAAATTTAAGCAGAAAATACTTGTATTTGAAAAATAGTAATACTAACAAGTGACCATTACAGCTTGTTGTCAACAGCTTTTTCATTTTAATAATGCATGTAAAACTTAATGTCTTATTTTAAATATTTTCTTCTTTGCTCTATGTAAATTAAAATCAATACCCTTTAACTTACCAGTGCTTGAGGATTCATTAATCTATTGAATCTTTAAATGATTTTTATTGGTGATATGGTGTCTTTATTTCTGAAAGTAGCTTTGTCAGTCCTATTTTAAAAGTTTATTTTGTGAAAAGGTACTTATTTAAAAACCCTCTTGAAATGTTTTTTAAAACTTTGTTTCAATTTACCCTTTCAAAAGCTAATGAATAGGTTCTGATTTTTTAAAAAAGTTTTAAATCTTTCACAAGCCAAACCGTTTTCAGGAAAACAGTTATTGAAACTGATATCACATTCATTACTCCTGTTGTAACTTTGGTTTTTACAAGGTTTTATTGCTGCTTTTACACGAGACAAGTATTTTTAACTTCAAATCACATAAGAATTTTATGTTCATTAATCTTAACACTTTATAATTGTATTTTAATCTTCCTTTTACAGATGGAATACCTCAGGTCTACTATTTTGGCCCATGTGGCAAATATAATGCCATGGTGCTAGAACTACTGGGACCTAGCTTGGAAGATTTATTTGACTTGTGCGATAGGACATTTTCTCTTAAAACTGTTCTTATGATAGCCATACAGTTGGTAAGTAAAATACATCCATGCATGTTAATTTGAGTGTTAGAATACTAGGTCAGTTTTTAAAATGCAAATTTGACTTGTTGAAGATTTGTATTTTTCATGATTTAAATTGGTGTTAGTGCTATTTCAGTCTTCTAAAGAGCCTGTGGTAGACAGTTTTAACAGGAAGACCTTACACACATTGTTTTCCTTGCCTTTTGTTCTAGTTTTTCAAAGAATTGCTGTGTGAAAATAGTATCATTGTCTTCTGAGTTCTCATATTTAATCACAACCTGAAACCATGAATTCTAGTGATATTTAGTTAAAAGCAAGATCTTCTTGGAATAAAAATATTTTTAATCCATGAAAGCAGTTGGATGATGGAATTCTTAACATTTTTCCTGGATGTCCTCAAACAAAGAAAGAAATTTGAGAAATAGTAGGATGGTACAAATTACTCAATGAAGAATTTTTCAAGGTTTTTGAAGCATTTTGTGGTATGCTTTTCACTTGAGTAGAGAGAGAGAAAGCTTTGCATGCTTGCTTTGGTGCAATATGTTTTAATAGGTCTTTCTGAAATATTAAAGATCCAGAGCCTCCTCTTTAAATAGTGGAAGAGTTTTTCCTCATGAAGACTAAAAATGGCCATTTAAAACACTTTAATTAGATAACAGAGAGATCTGAAACTAGTATTCAGCTTATTTACAGCATTTGTAAATAGTTCATTTTTAAACCTTAAATTATCACAGATCTGAAGTCATCACTTATAATTGCTGTTCCTTTGCAAATACATAAACTTTCATAGAAAACTTCCTAGAAAGGAAGTTATATGGATATTGGTGACTTTCTAGTGCTTCTTTAGTTTGATATCTATAATCTACATGGAGCTTTGCTGCTTACCGTTTGACATAATTTCTGGTTATAGTTTTAATATGCACAGAAACTTACTTGTTGCTAGTTCTCAAAGAAGGTCAAGTTTTGTAACTTGTATAGTGATTCATGTCTGACTTCAAGAATAGTTTTCTGTACATGATGTGTATCTACTCAAGGCACGTGCCATTTTCGTGAACTTTAACTGGGAGTTACCATATTAAGAACAATAGCCCTTTGGTTTTAAAGTTGAGAGGATAATACCCTCTAAATATAAAGCTAATGTAGAAATACTGAGCTTCTACCACAATTTCATGTGGCAATCTGAAGCTTAAACTAAACTTTCTGTCGTTTTTTCCTTTTATTAAAGATTTCTCGTATGGAATATGTCCATTCAAAGAACTTGATTTACAGAGATGTAAAACCTGAGAACTTCTTAATAGGACGACCTGGAAACAAAACCCAGCAAATTATTCATATTATAGATTTTGGTTTGGCAAAGGAGTATATAGATCCAGAAACAAAGAAGCACATACCATATCGAGAACACAAGAGCCTTACAGGAACAGCTAGATACATGAGTATAAATACACATTTAGGAAAAGGTACGTGTGCTTTTTAAGTGCAGAAACAAGAATTCAACAGCTGTCATTATTTGTGTGAAATCATCCTGTTTTCAAGTTGTAATTTTTATCAACAGTCTGTAGTCATTAAGAACTGAAGTTTCCTGTGCTGTGCAAAATTATAGTTCAGCCTCATTAAAGTACCATTTATGGAATTAAGGTACTCTGGGTTTCTAATCATTGTGGTTATGTCTCAGCAAATAACTGAAGTATTTTCATTAGCTATATGTAGAAGAAAGATGGTGTGTTTTTGTTTATCATAACATCTTCACATTAGGGATATCCCAAGTTTAAAAAAAGTGAACCAGTCAAATCACTGCCTGGTAATGACTAAATAGAATACTGTTTGAATCAGTGATAATGTTGCACAATGCTTATAGTTCAAAAGTACTTCATGTTAATATGGCAGATGTAAAACCATTTACTTTTTCCTAATAGCAATAAGGGATTTTTATCACTAAAACAATCGTAGCTTAAATAGTGAGCTACTGTAGCTGAAGAAGTTAAATGAAATTAAACCACATGTTCTTTTAACTTATTTTTTATAATGCAGTCTTGAGATTCCCGTAAGAGGCTAATCGTGTACACATGTTGAGCGTTTATTCATTTTTTTAAAAAGTTGAGTTATCTTGTTTAAAGGCACAATTTTATACTTAATACGGGACTGATCTTCCTATTTCTGCTTATCCTTTCAGTTCAAAATTTATACTTTTGTGATAGAAGAACAGAAATTGCTCTTAGTTCCCACTTCAGTCTCATAATGAGAATGAAAGACTTGTCTTTCCCTTTCACAAATACCTATGCTGGCTTCAGATATACCTTTTCTACAAAAATGTAGAGGGAGATATATACACTTAGTGTTCAGTGTTTCATGGCAGATATAGAGCCATATTTACTACATGGTCTTCAGTAGCACTGTGGTACAGTAAACTTGGGAAATTTGTGGTATCTCCAGGCAAGTTAAAGAATGCAGAGCTCTTTCAAAGTAAACAAAAAATGCAGATGTTCAAAATAGAGAGAAGACTTCAAGTAGATACCTTTAATTGATGGTGAAGATGTGATGTTTTTATGTTGACTATTCCAAAGGGTATTGATTTAAAATGGCCAGAAATTACTTTCTCATTTTAAATGCTTTGAATTGTGGTATCACCTGACTTTCATCTCTGCATCCTCTGGCTACTTTGCTTTTTATAAATATAGCTGAAGGGTTTCATTTTTATTATATGCAAACCAATTCTGCTATGCGGGCCAGACTTCAGCATGAATTAGTCTTACTTTCTCCTGCAAAGTCCCAAAGCAGCCTCAAATTTCTCCATGAAGTAGGGAGAAAGAGGCAGGTATATGTATGCCTATATTAGATATTCAAATATAGGATCAGCTGTATATATCCTCAGATAGGAGTATGTGGTTGGAAATCACTGAATCGTTGCTGAAAGGTCACCTAATTAAGTCTGGTAAGAGTTATAATTGCATACTGTTCTTCACCTGCATCTAAGTAACTTATTACATACTTGCACGGATTTTCAGAGAAGTAGAAAAAAGCTGCTGTTTAATGAATAGCTAGCTGTCTTGCCTTTATATGTGATACCTGTTTTTTGGAGGCAGTCTTGAAGTTGCTTTAAAAAATCTCTTTGGTACTCATGTGTCTTGGAAACATCTTCATGGGCTGGCTAACTTCCTTAAACATATGTTCAAAGGAGAAGTTCTAAAAATAAGATAAAATACTAGTTGCTTCCCCTTTTAAAGGTGGGAAATTACACTTTTCTGCTGATCTTTTTAGTTTTTTGGAGTTGCTTCTATAGTGAGTATTAAATTAAAAGATATTTGATTTTTTTACCAGATGCTGGAAATACTGGTGTAATTCTTGGCATTTACATATCAGGAATGCACATAATTCAAAAATATTGCTTGTCAAAAACAATTTTTGGAATATAACTGGGTATTGTGAAAAGCAACTGGGACTCTTGGCTCCAGGAACATCTTGGAGTATAGCTTGTTAGCACACTAAATGGGTTTATATGTAATGAAACATCTGTGAGACAGTTATCCAGTCTGCTTTTTTTAGACTAAGGCCTTTGTACATAAGCAGAAGCTAATCCATGTACCAAGTTTAACTGCCATATTGTAGTTGAACTGATAACATGAGATAGGTGAGAAATATTTTCCTTTCACTCACAAGCTGAGTCTTGGTAATTCGGGGGGGATTTTTGTCATCAATCTTCCAAACATCCTTTTCTGCTGATCAGAATTCATTCAGGAAGAATGAATTCAAATAAGCACCGTATGAAGAAGGTGGTTGACATGGGCAAAAGAGTTGAGGGCTAGCAGGGCCTCAGTGATTCATAACTTTGACTTTCAGGTAATTAAATAGCCCTGGTTTTCATATGTAGATTCCATGACAGTCTCTCCTTCTCCAAGATTTTCAACCTCTGAAATATGTTGATGTTTAATGTAGTTTTCCACTCAGGTTTTCACTTACAAGCAATACTTTTAATCAAAAAACACTTTAATAAAATAGGATGAATAGTGAAGGATATTAGTGCACATTTTCCATAATTAGTGTTTAAAAACACAACATACAGAATTAGAGATGCAAATTGCCATGTTAGAAGTTTGTAATTTTAAAGATTGCTTATTGGTATTCATTCTAAGTAGTTTATTTTTTGTGTTTAAGTAGAATACAATGGTAAAAATTTTAAGAATTTAGAGTTTTTAATAGCTTGTTTGAATTGATAGAAGTGAATTTAACAAGAAGTTATGCACCAGTTTACTGTAGGGTTTGGATGATGGTATATAACTCACAGTGCAATAGCAGATTAAAAATAGGACCATTTAAGATGGTGCTTACCTCTAAAAGGAAGGATTCATGGCTTGTAGTAGTCGTGGGAAGGAAGACCAAATGGCTGATGAAGAAAGTTATGAGCAACTATTGATCTCAGCATTAGATGAAGTTAACAAACCTTGAATTCAGTTTACCAAAATTAGACTATGCTGCAGCCAGCTGTTTCAATGGTTGCTTCATGAATGGTTCAGTTACCCCTAGCACAGCCCCTAGCAAGAATTTCAGGGTGTAAGGGAGAAGTCGGATTCTCTTCAGCTGGTCTGACTTTCCTCTTCCACAGCACATAAGCTAAAGTCTCCAAAGAGATTTGGTTTGAAACTTGCTACTTCAGACTTGATAGCAATCTTTGCTTTCAGATCTCTAGATGTGTATGAAGGGGGGAAATCTTTCCTCATCTCAGCTGATACTTCAAAGTATCAGAATATTATCCTGTTTTGTGCCTCTTGAAGTGCTCATTTGGGGCTCAGAAAATGTCTAAAAATTGAAAGCTATTGGGTCTGTATTTCAGTTGTGGTCAGTTTAAAGATCAGCATGCACATCTGCCATAGCATCATGGCCACTGTAGTTTCTTTCCTCATTACAAAAGTGTTTGGAGACCCTTGGCAACTAAAGGAAGATTCCGTTAGTGGGCCACTAATCCTCTAACAGATACAAAGCAGAAAATGTTTCCTGCTTTCCCTCTACATTAGATTATGACTGTTCAGTAATTACAGTCAGAAATTTGTCAGGTGGATTAAAAGATTATTTATTACCTTGTTGATCTAATATTTATTAGAGGTGATGGTCATGACCTTAAATTCATTATATTTTTTGTTATCATATTTGGGTTATATAAAAATAGGAATCTTTCCTTTCTCTTTTTTAGTTAAACTACTTCTGAAAAGATTTTGAAACAACCTCTGAGGACTGGCCTAGCAGAAAACTTTTTGGCCTTTTACCCACACTGGAAGTGAAATACAGTATGACAACTTTATTTCAGCAGTTACTTTAGTGTTTGAGAGAGAAACTTTTTTTAATGCTTCAGCAATAGTTACTAAGGTGCTACAATATTTTCTAGTTATGAGCGCAATGATGACAAATTTCTCACTGCTCCAGAAGTCTTGTCAGCATTATGTTTAGCTGTTTCTAAATTAAAATGGATATAGAAGCATATTTCTGGTATTTAGATATAATGAAGACTCCTCCTATCCACTCACCATCCAAAAGATGTTTAAATATGAAACTGGGACCTTAATATCCTTACACATCCTTGTATTATACCTGTGTATAAAATAGTAACTTGGCTATTTTAAGTTTGTCATATTTGCTAGATCTATTGTTCTTCACCAGGTAAAGATTTCAAAGACTGCACTGTATTTATGCCACGTTAAAGACAAACAACTATGGATGAAGTGACTTCTTATGCTAACAAAGTATAAATAAAATAACAAAATTGACTTTTAAAGTCAAACAAGCTTTAGTCCTTAAATAAAATACCTCCCACCTTCCCTTGTATTATTTAAGAAAATAAATCAAAACTTATAACTGGTAATTAATTGGAGAACAATTGAACTTTGAAGGGATTACATGTTTGATATTACAATGGAAACCTAGTAAATGACGCTTCCCCTGACCCCAGGGAGAGTCTTTTCCACTCAGGCAGAATCTTGTTTGGCTGGATGTGTTTATTTTCATTTAATGGTACCTCAACCATTAAAACAGTCTGTGTGAACGTTCTGCCAAATTTAGCTGTAGTGTCATGGATATATCTATACCTCTCAACCATGATACAAAACTGAGAATGTGGGTGGGTAGATACTGACACCTCTGGCAGGGTAGCTGTGACAAAGCTAATACTCTTTAGCAGCAAGTCTTGCTTCACTCTAGTATGCCTGCTTCTCAAAGATATAGGTAATTCTTAAATATAAGCAGAAAAAGTGAGTCTGAAACCTTAGGATTCTCTCCACTCACAGCAGTTAGTCTGAAACTTTAGGACACTGCATTCAGAACAGTGGCTGCTCTTCATCTGGGTATGTTTTAGGCATTCCATGGGTGATGGAGAACTATTAGTCATATCTCATAATCCTCTAATGCACACTGAACAATGTAAATGAAGCTTTTATTTTCACAGAGTCTAGGTTTTGTGTGGAGCTTGGTTTTTGTATGCTCTGTGATTCCCCTCTAAAATTTTAAGATTTAGTTCAGGTAGCAGGACATACAGAATGCTGAAACTATTTAAGTTCTGTTGCCCCTTAGATATTTCTCTGAGAATGCAGTATAGGATATGCTTAGCACTGTCGGAAAATACCGATTCTGAGACTTTTTAGGGCAATGTTTTCAGTCTGAAGGTAATTCCTCCAGCAACTTGAATGGTCGCATAGCAAAACTAATGTGTATTATGGCTTCTTGACCACCCAAGGTGTCAGCTGACCTTGTGAAAAATCAGTACAATTTGACTAAATAGATTATCAGATTCAGATTCTTTTACAGGTTGATCTGAAGTACACATTTGTTAACTCTAACTTGATCTATGTTATTACAAACGAATGAGAATGTTCTCCTTTGTTCAAAATTGTTTGAAGATCCAGAGTGTTTAAACCTATCACAGCAAGTACATAGTAACTAACAAGACTTTAAATGGTTGTGTATGTTTGTACAGAATTAACAAGGCCCAGTCTTCTGAGGTGCATATAGAAGGTGACATATAGTTACTAAGCACTCTGTAGCCAATTGTTTCAATAATTTTTTTGTTCTAAATGTATGCATTTGATCAAGTGCTATTAGGGGCTGTGTACGAAGCTGGGTAACATGAATCCTGAGTGGGAGATATTTCCCATACCTGGCAAAATAAGGTGGCTTTATTCAGATAGCTATTTGTTTGAAGGAGATGGAGATATTCCCCAGCCCTTATCAGCATGTGACTGATTCCCTTGCACACATGAAGTTATATCCCTTTGGCATAAAGTTACTTCATGCTGCTTTTCCTGTCCTGTTTTTCAGGAAGGGAGAAGGAGATCCCAGAAAATGTAGGTTCTGACTAAAGGTGATAAAAACAAAAAAAACCCTGCCTCTAAAAATTCTAGGATTTTTTATATTTGCTGAAAATCTAAATATATAAAATTGTTTTGGGATTTTGCTGGTTACTGGTGTTTCCCTAATTTCAGAAAAATAGTATACTGGATTTTTCTGTTTGTTTAATTACTGTTTGATTATAGGAAGCTTAGTCACATGGAATTGTAATTGCTATAAAATGGATATCTTTAATGTCTTCGGGGGTGGACAGCATGTGCATATATTTTTTGTTATATTGGTCTTCTCTTGGTAATACATAATTATTGAAGAGGCAGAGGTTAGTTGTCTCATAATAAATGCCTGAAACTCTTGGGAATGAAAGAGTTTTGCTCTGTAACACCAACTGAAAGGCCAAATGAAGCCTTGTTTTTTTAAACAGCGATTCTCTTCAAAGAGCTAAACAGGGCAGACCGATCATTTAAGATCATTAGAACTGTCTTATGTTCTAGATTTTAAAATCAGTTTTCTAAAGACTAAGCTTTTCTGAAATCCAGAACAGCAAAGATGATTCTACATTGGATCAATTTTAATGCATTTCTAAGCATAGTTTTGTTCATAATGCATGTCTGACTCAAAGCTATTAGCTTAAATCCTAGTGAAACTCAGAAGAAATGTTTCCTGTACTTTGCAGCAATGGCCATCCAGGAGTCCCAGCAACTTTTTCTTGCCATTGAAATGGTGGTGATGCTAGCAGGAAGTCCTTTTCCAAACTTAAGACCAGCATAGGAGGTTTGCTAGTCTCCTTATCTACTGAATCATCAGCTGACCTCAGGGACCTTAGGCCTAAAAGCAGGGAATGCTCAAAAACTGATCTCACAGATGCAACAGTACCCCTTATGGGGCTAATGCAAAGTAGTGGTATGGCAGGCAGAGCAAGGGTTAAGTGGAGTGTTGTGCTATGAACAATGGTTGACAGATGTGGCTTGTAAGCAGCAAATGGGGTTGAAAATTTTAGAATATGGTTATATGTTTTTTTTCCAGAGATGTTATTAATTTTTAATAATTAAAATACTGTTTTTCTTATTCCTGAAAAGTTAATTTGGCTTTATGCTCAAGTTAATAGAGTAGCTTCAAAGTCATGTTCTGACTGGGTATCAGGACCGTGTTGCCACAGTGAAATCAATGTGCTCAAAGTGAATTATAACAGTTATTTAATGTTATTGTTTAGCATTTATTTCAGAGATACTTAAGTTTGTAGTTCTCTGATCTTGGTCTGCTTTTGGATAAGTGTTAGCTGAATAGTCTTTTTTCTATGTAAACTCAGAAAATTCTTGGTTGTATATAACTGCTTCTAGTATGCACTGCTTTGAGATTCTAAGTGACTAAATGAGAAAATTCAAACTCAACATTTGCTAATAAGTTACTTTGCTCCCTTAAAGGTACAAGTTAAAATAGGATTTTTCCTTGAAGTTCACGTTTTTCTTGTGTAGCAATGTGACATGCAGTGTGTGCTTATTGTAAAATCAGCATATAACTTTGTTTTTAAATTTAATGACTTTGTTAAAAAGGGGATGCTATTGTGTTATTGCATAGAATCATACCATTTTGAATAAGACTCCACATTATCACTGGGTGATAATTTTTAAATGCGGTTATGCTAAACCTTTATAGACTTACAGTTCAGCTTGTGTAGGTAGCCACTAGCCCTCTATTCTGTGATTACAGTAAAGAGTTATCAAGTTATCAAGCCACATAATCACCTCAGTACCAATACTGTGCTTCCTGTTCATCCAAATATACAGTAAGTTTCTACTCTTTCAGCATTCCTGTAGCAAGCAGTAAAATACTTTCTCTGGAGGGGAAAGACAGTGCTTATAATAGATGTATACGGAAGATTGAATGTCTTAGTGGCTTGTGTTATGGTTACTTTACATGAAGAAAAGGTAATTTCTGCAGATGGCCTACTGAATGAGGTTCTAGTGCTAATTAAACTTGACCTACCTGAATTAAGATGATTAATTTGTCTGTAGTTTGTGAGCTAGATAATGGGTAGCCAGTTTCTGTATCATCTGTAGTTGGCCTCAAGTGACTGTCCTTGAGAGAGAGGATTTTGTGTGCCCTAAAACCTTATTTTCTGTTTGCCATCTTATGATCGTATTACCTTTGAGGCAACAGATCCTCTCAGTCTCATTAAATTGTGATGCAGTAGGATCAGTGTACGTCAGCAGCTTTTCCTTCAACTGATGTTTGAAATCCTTTTGTCTACCAGTTAGTCCACTCCTAGGCTTTTTCAGCTTTCGTTGAGGCCCTTCTCTTAACAGTAGCAATATAATCTTTGTGTTTCCTGTTTCTCAGGTTTACTGTGGGTGTTCCATGCCCGGGGACAGGATATTTAATTGTTATTTATTTTATCACTCTAAAGTGATCAATGAAGGACTCTTGAGTGTATTTTGAATAATAACTCACAAAAAACCCGAAATACTAGGAAAAAAAATGCTTTCCCATAGCAGAATTTTGTGAAGGCATTGTGAATGGTATATCCTAGAAATAGTTTGCCTACAGAAATGTCTCAAACTATCCAAAGTTCATGCAGAAAAACCCCTCTTAGCTGGAAATCATTTCGGGATAATGATTAAAAGTTTCTCCTTTCTTGGAAAAGGCTCTTGGTGAAGGAGCAGTGGCTCAAAAATAACAAGCCTTTTAAAGAAGAATGGGTTAACCTTTCATCAGTGTGATCTGTAGAAGTTAATGCAGAGGAGAGGAATTATTTTCCCTTAGCAAAGACCAAATAGAGCTTTCCAATGTCTTTTTGTGGGTTATACCTTAATACTGCTCACAGGCCTTTGACTGCACTTCTCACACTTCATGCTTTGCCACAATCTGCATGCAACCAGTGAACTGTCATATGTAAAATATGTTCATGGTGCATTTTGCTCATGACAGAAATTTTGTACAGCGCTCTTTAAGTGCTCATTATCTCATAGAGCACAGGGTTCCATGAGGCAACTGGAGTCAACATTTCCTTCACATACTGGAATCTGTCAGGCATGGAACTCTTATATTTATTCCTGCTCTCTCCTTATGTACATGGATGCATCAGCATGGCACTTAAGCAGCATGAATCAGCAAATGGGATGTTGCAGGGTTAGCAGAGAAATTCAGAGAAGACCAGGTTGTCTGGTGGGTGCTCAGTTTGAGTGTGTTGACAAGGGAACTGGAAGCATGATGAAGAGTGAAGGACAGCTGAGTGCAAAAGAAGCATGTCATATCACTAGCAGATGTGTGATGAAGTGAGGGGTTCTAGTCCATGCTCTGAATTGTCATACATTTTACTGGTATTTCCTTAATCATTTGTTAATATGCATTTACGTAGTGTTCAAATGTGATAAGACAGGGCTAGAAAACAGAGTAAGAAGTAAAACTGCTCCTGTTATATTGAATTAAGAACTGTTGTTTGGGTGCAGTGTATTTACTATTACATTTTGGGTTGAATGGATCAAGACTAGATTGGCTTTGTTGAACTTTGTGTTCAAAATGTAACTGAAACAGTTTTCCATCTCCTTTTTTCTGCTCTATTTCTCTCCTTGTCAAGGCATGGTCATTTTGTCTTTGTGAAAATACTGAATAGAAGGAGTGTTAATATTTGGGCTTTATATCTTCTGTTGGGGAAGATGTCAGAGGGAAGTAACGGCCCTTAGTACCAAACATAACACACTAATTCCTCCTTCTACAGCAGAACAGGATGGAGTTGGTTGATAACGTAAAATCTGTTTTTTACTAGTTCTTTAAAGACCTTGACTATTGTCTCTATTACATTGAGAATTCCTAAGTATATTAGATTTTATTTGAAATTAATATGAATATACTTTGAATACATTGCATTGTGTTACTTTACTGTTTCATAAAGCTTCTGTAAGTTTTTTGAAGGACTTCAACCAAAATCTGAATTCTGATTGGATGACTACCACTTCACAACTACAGACAAATTAATTTTGTGCTGAGCAGTTTCTTACATAACTTAGCTTTAAGTCAGCTATGTCTGAGAACAGACTGTATGTACATGCCTCATGGATGCTGCTTTTTGATCAAATAGTAATACTTTTTGGCCTTCTTCAGAAGACTTTTGGCTTGCTCGAAATCCTGTGAAGGGATTTTCTGTGATTTTTTTTTTTTAGAGGAAAAGTGTGTTCAGTTAGTTTTCTTAAATTGTTCCAAACCCACAACTAATGCATGAAAATTGATAATAGAATGCAATTGGATATGTAAAAAGTCAAAATATAGTTTAAAATCAGAGCAGTTTTTTACACCAACATGATTTGTTTAAAGTACTGTTGGTGAATATACCAGCAGTCTGCATCTGCATTTTCTGTTTTAGCTCTGTTCTTGATGGTGCATCAAAAAAACCCCCAAAAAATAAATGCTCAGTTTGATTTCAAGTACTTTATACCTTTGAATTGCTTTTATGTGATTTGGAAACTAATGTTGTTAATGTAAAATTATGCAAATTTCTTGTCCTAATAGTATTTGAATTTTGTTTCAGAGCAAAGTAGAAGAGATGATTTGGAAGCTTTAGGTCATATGTTTATGTATTTTCTCAGAGGAAGCCTTCCATGGCAAGGTTTAAAGGTAGTGATTTTTTTGATATCTTCACCTCCTTCCTGTTTTCAGATCATCAGCTTTTCTTGGCATGATCTTTATCATTTGGAAAGTTTGTCTGAAAATTGTATGACTTCAGAAAATGTTTTTTGTTCTTGTATCCTAGGCTGATACATTAAAAGAACGTTATCAGAAAATTGGAGACACAAAACGAGCAACACCTATAGAAGTATTGTGTGAAAACTTCCCAGGTAATGTCTGCTGTTAACAAAAACGTGTGCTGAACTGAGAAACAAAACTGGCATAGATAATTTTTAATAAAATTTGGTATTGTAAGTAAAATAAAACAATCCTTCCAAATACTATTTTATGTATTTTAGTAATGGTTATAAGAATTGTCCTTTGAAACAGCAGTAAACTAATGCTGATATTTTTTTCAAAGAAACTTTCTTCTAAAGGGAACATGAAAAAAATGCATATTCTTACAGTGATCAACTAGTTTGTTTGTATTAAAAAATAAAATATTGCAAGCCTTCTCAACTCTAAAACTGATACTTATTTCAAACCTCTTTTTAAAAATGACCGTCTTTTCAGCTGGTACATGATCATTAGCAACAGCTTGAAATATTTAAAAAGGTGAGTTGCAAGTCGCTTCAGATGACACTTGCTGTATGGTTATCCTTGAACTTGTGGAGTATCAATTAGGTATTAGAAGACTTGAGAAAAGCAGGCATGGCATTTATCTTTTAAAAGCTAGAGTAACCGAAGAATTGCAGTTCTGGGTGGAGGTGGGGAATCAAAATAGAAACTAAGATTGTGAAAGAATCAGGAGGTGATTGATGGGCAAAATGGAGCTGCCAAGAACAGCTCATGGCAAAGCGATTAGATTACGTTTTATGGCAAGGCAGGTCTTGTGGAGAAAAGAGGCAGATGTTCTATGTCATGAGACCTTAGTACTTTTGACACATTTGAAATATTCTCATAAGTTATCTTAGAAGCATAATCAAGAAGAATCTACTCTGGGAGGAAGGGTGTAAAACCATTCAAGGTACTCAAGTACTGGTCATTGTCATTTTGAAAACATGACAAGGGATTCCAAAGCAGTCTACTGGGACTGCTTGGTATTTTTATGAATGCCTTGTATAACTGAGTGTGTTTATTAAACTTGCACATGATAAGCTTGAAATGCATTGCTTGGACAGTGGGAGTTAGAATGAAAGGATCTTGATGAATTGTGAGTATGGTTAAAAATATAAGGTACAGTACAAAAATGATGCATTCTAGGTAATGTGAAAATAGGATCAAATACAGATTGAATTACTGGGTACAGTGAGGTTCTTTAATGATTTAAAGGTCAGTCAGTCACAAAGTGAATGGGGGACTGTCATGCTGTATTTAAAAATACATGTGTGTGTATGTATATATTTATAAAAAGATATAACCCCCTCCCCCAAACTGACTGACTTACACAGGGTATAGCCTGCAACACACATGAAATACCATTTCTACTCTACTTAATACAGTAAAGCCTCAGCTGAAGCAGTATGTCCAATTTTGGGAACTGTGCTTCAAGAAAAATGTCCTGTTTTAAAGGTTTCTTGTGAACAGAAGCGAGAATAATAAGTCATATTTGCTAGATCTCTTAACAAAGACTGAAGGAACAGGGATTGTTTCAGTCAAAATAAGACTGAAGAAATGAGCGTTTTCTATACCTTTTGACTGCTACAAACATGAAAGGAATCTGTTTGCTATCTCCACAGCAGAGAAGACAAAGTAATGGACTTAATCCAAAATAATTAAGTTTGGACTGAAACTTCTATGTTCTAAATATAGTGAAGAGCTGCCTGGGAGACTGGAGTTTTTCACTGGAGCTGTGTGAAAACAGACTAGACATGCCTATAACTGGCTATGAGATAGTGGTGTACTAGTTGACCTCCTGAAGTTCTTTCCAACCCTGTGCTACTAAGGAGGCCCATTATCTATTTTCTGATGCTTTTAACTTCATGTTCCCTATACCTAAAGGTTTTCCTTCACTGCTTGGTTTAAAGAATGAAATCAAGTGAAACTGACTTTCAGTACAGAACTAGTGCAAATGTCTGAACATAAACTTCTGTTGGCCCACAAAATAAGTGGGAGAAAACCTCCTGTGTTTTGGCAGCATCCTTTTACAAATAAATATTAAATCTAATTTGACTATGTATAGTGTAATTCCTGTAAATAGTTGTGCATAAGACTAGCCCCATATATCTAGTGGACTACTTGCACCAATGTTGATCAAGTACATGGTTCTTTGCAGGGTTGCCCCAAAAATGAAACAGGAAAATATATTTGATCCTGGAGAACACACAACTTCTTGGAGAGTTCAAATCATAATAGCTGTATTCTTGCATATGGAAGTTCTTGCATTTCAGATCTCCACAGATGATATACCTTTGCCCTGTTGTGCTTCCCTCTTATGGCATTGAATATAATGAGAAGTGCGTCTACCACCTCTTCAGTTCCTTTCAGTCAGTTAACTCAAGTTCCAGAAGGCAAGACAATTCAGTACTTTCAGCAGAAGATATTTTGGTTTTTGTTGCATGTGAAATGCATCTTTTTTTATCCCATGTTTTGTGGGACTGTACTGTCTTTGAGAACTGCCAACATGGCTGCTCTTTCAAGCCATAAATAAAATGTGAGTAAAGACTTAAACTCTGGATTTCTGCTTCAAATGTGCAATGAGGGTCTTCTCAAAACTGCTGATTTTGGGGTCAGCAGTTGTTTTGTAGCAGGTTCATCTGTATTAAATGGCTCAGCTCCAGACTCCATACCTCTGAAGATGCACCTTTATCCTTTGAGTCCTGATTTACCTCAGGAAAGGTTGGTTAAAGAGGTCCTTGGTGATGTATCAACACTTCTTCTCTTCACCTTCTTCAAATGCTGACCCCCTTGGGCAGTGTGGTTGTTGAAGACTCTTGCTTGCTTGCTGAGTTGGACCTTTGTTGCCAAGGAAATCTTTCCAGTCACTACTCCATCTGCCCCAACCATAGGGCTTACTAATGTGTTTTTGTCAGAACTGATTTATTATTCAGTAGTTCTGGGTGACTTGGCACTATCCTTCTATGCTGCAGTGTGGACACCACTGACACTTAGCTGTGTCCCAACTTCTTGCTGTCAGGCTGGTCCGGAACCTATCCCTCTGTTTCTACCCCACTACCTCTGAAAGGGCATAACTTGGCATAAGTCAGCCTTAGCACTGCCTCTGCAGTTTTCAGCCATTCTCTGTCAGAGGATAGGATCCTTTCAATACCATGTCTGTACTGCAAAATGTCAGCTTCACCAGACTTACTAGTGTGTGATGTGTGGCTTAGAGAATGCAGTGATACCGTTGTGCTGCTTCTGGCATGCATGGCTCTTCATGTGATCATTAGATGTCGGTGGCATCTTTTCTGAACCTTATTTTTCCTCTGACTTTATCTTCTGTAGTTAGAGGTGCCTTCTCTTGTGCCTTGGGACCACTCTGAACAACCTTTTAGGCTTGAGTGTGAGGAGTCATTGCTTTTCTTTGATTGGTTTGAGTGAAGATGTGGTTCCCCATTCTTCCGTGGACTACAAAGGATTCTATGCAAGTTACTTTGACTTCAAGTTCTGCCTGTCTGTCAAATTTGTGTCCCAAAACTGAGGTCAAATGCTTCACCTTGATATATTTCAGAGTGTGAGGAGTTCAAACAGTGCTCTATTCCAAACCACCACAACATGATTTCTTGTCTATAACAGGGAAATGGAGGTGGATGTGGTCTGAACAAGCCAGAATTTCAGCATGGTTAGCCTGTTGCTCTTTGTTCCTCCAGTACTTTAGTTTTCTTTCTTTTAAGACCTGTTGGAGTGGAAAGACCTATAGGACTTTTTTTTTTGAAAGCTTAGTAACTTTTATCTCATCTCACCATATGCTGCTTTCTCAGACTGCTGTTTCCACACCCTGCTCAGTTCGTTGATTCCTAAAGGCATTATTGGAAATGTGATCACCTGTCTGAACAGTTTCTCAATGGGAGTTGAAGCCTGTGCTTCAGCTGCTCATTGGCCCTCCTTTTCAGCCCTTGGATTCTTGTCTTCTGTCCATAAGGGTGGCTGTTCCTTATAGCTGTTGTCTCAGGGTGTTGGAGATTCAGCCCCTCATGGCTTCTGTGGTTCCTAAAGAACAGGACTTCCGTGATGACTTGCTCTGTGCTCCTGCCAAGAGCTGATGCTGGAGTTCCATCTTAATTAGGACGCTCTGTTTGCTACTGCTCAGTCTATACTTCATACTCTTAATGACTAGGACAGTTCTTTCCTTTTATCTTTACAGGTCCAGGCCCTTTCAGAAATCTCCCTGGTTGTCTCTGCTACCGGGAGATCTGGGAGTTCTACAGTTTCCATGTAATGCCCACCCAAATGAATCTCCATTTGTATGCTGACCTGCTATTTAAACAGTGATAGTAAATGTCTGACACTGGTCAGAAATCATTCTACAAGAGCTCAGGTAATGTCAGTCCTTCTTTGAGGTGTTTCTGTTCTGGATATCTGCTGCTTCTGTCCAATACCTTCGCTGAATATGATACCTGAAGCATCCAGTGGTGCTGCAGTCTTCCGTAGGGTCATATTACAGTGATTGCTCAACAGCAGAGACCATACCAAGTGTTTTTTGTCAGGACAGTTGGAATTGCCCACTTTAGAATGTACATGTGGATCCTTTCTCAAAGAAAGCAAGGTTACTTTCCAGTGACAGGTGCTCTTTGAGACATAGTCCACCCAGTATGTTTATATGCCCCTCTTTGCCTTTCCTAAGGCTTGTTTTTTGTACAGTTTCTTGGCGGAGAAGTAAAGAGGCATTTCCCTCTGCACCTTTGTCACACAGAACATGAGGTAGGGAAGGTTGGATGGAAGATGGATAGTCTCTACAGGTAATGCAAATGTGAAATTAGGGAGATTCGGATGGTAGGATGTGAGTGTATTTTGCTAGAATACATTTAGAATGTGGCAATGCATCTTGAAATACTGTTAGTAACTTTCTTTTCTGATAACTCACAGAATCATGGCAAACACCTATTCATTTCTTATAGTGAGAGGTAGAAGAAAGGGTTATTTTAAAATGTCATAATTTTGGAGAGCCATTGAAACACACATGATAATTATGCATGTTTCTTATTTATGTAGAGGAAATGGCTACATATCTACGTTATGTAAGAAGGCTAGATTTTTTTGAAAAGCCGGACTATGACTACTTACGAAAGCTGTTCACAGACTTACTTGATCGGAAGGGCTATATGTTTGATTATGAATATGACTGGACTGGCAAACAGTTGGTGAGTACAATTAAGCTGTTAAGGTGCTGGGTTTTGTCATCAGTTTTGAGACATTGTTAGTCTTGAATTATAAGATACATGTGCTTCTCGTGCCAGTTATAAGAGTTGTAAACGATTTCGATTTTCAGATGCGTTTTCAAATGTTACCTTTGGCTTGATTTTTTTCATACTGAGTCTCTTCCCAAACATGTACTCTTCTTAATATCAAACAGAATCCCTTTTCTGTCTTAAAAAAAAAAAAAAAAAAAAAAAAAAATTGTAGGAATTCAAACTGTTTTTTCCAGCTGAAGAAGAAAGACTTTAAAACTTTGCAAGTGACTGTCATCACTGCATGTATTTTTCTTCATTTGGGAATTTCCCAGAGTTTCTAAAATATTAAAAAAAATGACTTCTCTGCACCTGAGATTTATACCAGATATTTATAAGTTAATTGTGGAGAAACTGTACGTACATTTTATATGCATTGTTATAATGAAATACAATGTAAGAAATCAATTTTCACTGCAGTGCATCCAAAATTACAGCAAATACTGTTTTGTTTTTTAAAGAAATAATAAAATACAAATTTTTCAGAATGTAGAAGTTGCCTTCTCCCCTCTTTTAATGAGTAGGAGAGGGGTTATTTGTGCATGAATTCAACAATACCAGATTAAATATTTTCCTCTGAACTTCTTTGTGCCAGTCTCTGGAAGAATTGCGACATTTTATTGCTAATATATTTTTCAGTGTTTAGCATTAAAATGTGCTTTAAACCTGTTTTCTTTACACTTTCACCAGAATGTCCCATAAATGGATGCTAATTATAGAGATCTCATAGAAAATTGACATGTAATATTCTTAACTGATATTTTATGCAATTGTGTAGTTGTTGTTCTGGGACCAGACTTCTGAATAAAGCACAGACCACTTTGAAAATTACAGGGTTAGCAGATAAACTTTAAAGATGTTATACAATTTCTTATATTTATACCAGTTTAGAATAACTTAAAGTTTTTAAGTAAATAACTTTAGTTAAAGTTGCTGTCATCATGTTACATTTTAAAGAATACAGAAAATAAGATTTGCTTTGATATTTTAGTGAATATCTACTGTAAATTTGCTTGAACTTCATAATTTGAGATTATAACTATATAACAACTGATGACAGATTTAGACTTTATTTTGGATTACAATGCAGTAATTTTTGGTAAGACTTTGAAATTTATTTTTTTACCAGTTGCTACATAATGTTTATATTTGTAGCCTACTCCAGTGAGTTCAATTCATTCAGACCCTGCGCTATCATCAAACAGAGAAGCACATCAGCACAGAGATAAGATACAACAATCCAAAAATCAGGTAAACCGCTCATGTGAGATAAGCAGCATTACTTTGTCTTCTCTGTAATGATTTGCCATGTATGTGTGTGTTTCTTACTTTTTTAAAACCAGGATAATAACAGTGGTAGTAAAAACATGAATTTAGATCTTTGTCCATGTACCTAAGCCTAGTTACAGGGTTACGGTGGTGGTGGGCTTTTTCTTACGAGGGATTTAGTCTTAGCTGAATTGCAGCTCTTCTATGAAAATATACTTGTATGTATGTATACATATAGCATGGATGTACACTCTATATAGGAATTGAATGTGTAGAGATTCTGTGATTTTTAGAAAGATAATTTATGCATGAATGGTTTAATGTTTTGGATTTTTATTTTTCCTTTTGCATATATGCCTAACATGTCCAAACAATGGTAGTCAACAGATCATAAGGCAGCTTGGGACTCCCAGCAAGCCAATCCACATCACTTGAGAGCTCACTTAGCAGCTGACAGACATGGTGGCTCGGTACAGGTATTTTCTGCTTCTTCACATGACTGATTGGTTTTGTGTTATGTAATGTTAGTCTCCTGTAGTACCTGACATCATTCCTGTTTTCAGCTTAAATTTGCTTTCCAGTTATGTTCAGAATGTGCCTGCTCTTTCCTGCCTTACAATTACCAAACTGAAATAAAAACAGGTGCAAAAAGATACAGATCTTCTTTTATGGTGAATTTCTGGTGCATGTTTCTCAGTGAAAGCCTAAAATCTTGGAACTATCCATCTTTCTAAAGGAATATACACTTACATCAGTGAAACCAGTTGAAGTTTAGACATCCAATATCGTTTTAATTGGACTAGCGCTAGAATACTATCAGTTTAATTCAATATTTATTAGTTGTACTGCTTACGCAGACTTCAAGCAAAAGTATTAATGAGTGATTTTGCTTAAACTTTACTCATTTTTCACAAACACTAGCTGACTAGAAGAATGTTTCTCAGGGCTGTACTTCATACTTAGCAGTGGAAAATGAGAATTTTTCCTTTAGTATTTATTTTTCATCTATAAAGAGCTTTTCCTATTTTTTCCTTTCTTTTCTGCTATCTTGTTCTTTGAATATATTTCATTGGAGTGGGATGTTTGGAATAATATGCAGGGAAATCTAAATTTAATATAGAAAGATTCAAAACTTCAGCTGCCTAATCTGTGTAATAATTTGACATTTCAGTCCTAAATTAAAATAATTGATGTTTGTAATATGTTACATGGGGAAAAATTAAGTTTTTCCTGTGCTTGCTTTTTCGATTCTGAGAATATAAGTTATGTATGTTTCTTTTATGGTTTGGTTTTTTGGAAAGTTTGTGTCAATTCCTGAAGATAAGGGGTGAAAATTCCAGGGTAAAGGAAACAGACCTACAGTCATACCACCTTGATAATTCAGTAGAATAAACCTAGTATCTTCTTACAGTGCTTTGATATTTAAATTAAACTTTACATCCACTAAATTTTGCTGCTTTAGAAACTGCTATTGTGTCATATAAGAAAAGCTAATAGATAATTATTAGTGTTTACCAAGAAAAGTTTAATTGTTCTAGGCTACTTCCTGAAAAGCTTTATTTTTAAAGCCATGTTAATAGTTTCCCATTGACAAATACCTTGTAAACTGTACCAGTATTTCTGACTTGAGAATATAATAGTTCTGTCCATGACATCAATTTTAAATGTAGTCAGTTTATCTTTTGAGAAAAGTATAATAATGTGGACTCTAAACTGGATTTGAGATTGTATCTTCCAAATTATTATATTTCTTCCATTTTTTTTATCATTCAGGTTAGGAAATAATTTTTAACTTGTTAAATTCCAGTTGGTAGAACTTTCAAATTGTGCAATGTCAGTATTTTGGCAATCCCAGCACAGCACTTTTCTTTTTCAGGTAAAATGTAACCATCACAAAGTATTTTATTTGATATATATTAAACACCTTTTAGAAGAAACATTTTCTTAGGAAATGTCAGGAGTATGCCTTCTGTGGATATAGATCAATGATGTTCTTCAGCTTTTTGCTAGTATGAGTTCCCTAACTTCAGTTTACTTAGGTCAGTTGAGAATAAACAGTTACCAGATAAGAGCAGTGTGCAAAACTACAGCCATTTGTTCTGTCTTTAGAACTCGTGTTTTACAGAAGGGTATTTTCAAACCAGCTGGATTGAGTTGTTTTTTAATGTGGAGATGGTCATGCTGCCTTATTAAAAGCAGATATAACTACATAGTATTCATATCTGTTCTGAAGTTTGATTCCTCTGAGTGCTATTAAATACCTCTTTGTTGTAGCAGACACTAATTAAACCATGCTTGTAAGTTGGAACATTAACTAGCTAGGTTAGCCAGATTCCTGATCATCTCCAAGATAAGTTCTAAAAGTATAGATAATTGTTCAAAGTTGAGTCTAAGAAATGGATTTAGTGTTTATTTTGTGACATTGAGTCATTTCTCATCTTTGAGTTTTGCTGAATTATCATCCTTTCTGCAGTCTATGAAAATCTGGCAGAAAACTTTCTTTTAAAGCGATGTCAGAATGTTAGGTCACTGCCATTACAGATTTTTAATTCATTGCCATCTGTGAGGTCCTTCTGTAGCAGATTTGTTTATTAAAATGTTAGTGGTTCTTCATTGTTAATATATATTAAATTCGAGTGGATTGTATGCTGGTGTATGTGTGTACATATGTAGTTGGTATGTATGCTTATGTTCTTTGTAGTAATGTTGAAGTAGGAAACATTCAAGTTCTAAATTGTTTGGTCATTAATAGTAATTATTCTAATTTTTGTATAAACTTATGCTGTCTTAAACTCTGTAGGCTATGTCACATAAGGAAGTTGTGCTTAATGTGTCTAATACTACATTGTAGCATCAGTTCATGTTAAAAATTCAAATGCTGCTAGCAAACTGAACTCTAAAGAGAAAACTGTATTCCTACAAAAATGTCACATCCATTCTTTCACATCTCTATTTGAAATAAGCTGAAAATGCTGTAGTACAGCAGTTTTCTAGTTTTTATAGCTTTATTAATGAAAGCAGCTTGCTGTATGTCACAGCAATTCACTAGACAACCTCCTATGTCTTTTTATCTTTTATCTCAGTTCCCAAAAATGTCAGCTGCTGAGAAACGCTGTTTCCTTGTCTGCTTGAATTGCAAACTGTTTATGCACTTGTAAAGACTGTACTAATCAATTCTATTTTTTCATCATTTGTGAGCTGGTGAGATTGCTGGAATGTCTCCTTCCTCCTCTCCTTTCTCTTTGTTTTCCTGTTTGGGAACTCACTAAAATGAGGATAGGTTAAAAGATCAGGTTTAAGAATTTCCAATGAAAATCTGTGGGGTTAGAAGGTGCTTAGAAAGTAGGAAGTTTAGATATTTGATGCAGTTACTTTTGAGTTGCAAGAAACCTCTTTCAAGAAGTTAAGATATTAATATGAATCTAAAATTAGGTGAAACAAGTCAGTATCCCTAACCTTTTGTGTGTTAAAAAGGTAGCATGAATTATCTTGATTCTTTTATCTTAATTGGAAACTTGTTGAAAGTAAAATACAGCATTCTAGATGTCACTAGTGATTTGCTCAGTTATGCAGACTGGCTTTATTTTTGAAGAGTGGGGAATGTGGTTACTGAGTAATGTAATGGAACAAAAAATTATTTGCTAAGTCTTCAACTTTTTGTAATTCCTTATTGTGATGGGAAGCAAGTCAATCATACATTTTTTGAGAGTCTTTCTGCCTTAATTTTGAACACAGTAAATAAAAGATTAGTTTGCCTGTACTCGAATCCAAAACAAAGCATGGTAATAGCCTGAAGATTTACTGTTTTCACTTGAGAAATTGGTATTCAGGCTTAACTTTAGTCTTATTATTATTGGCTCTTATCAAACTTTAAAAGGAATAAGGATCTAAGTTAATCTATTTCACAATTAATATGCCTGGCTATTAGGTAGTAGGTCTAGTGTTGTAAACTTGTTAGCTTTCTGGCATACAGGACAACAAACATTGTCCAAAGTGTGTATGTGTATTCTTCAAATTAAACTTCTAAAGAACTGATGTTCTACATTTAAACCAAGATATGATCTGTTAGCAAGATGCTTAAAATTGTTTTAAATCTCTAGATGACTTTTGTTCTTATCTTTGTCAGATTTCCTTATTTTTTTCCTGTGACACATATTGTGTTGATTCCTGGGACCATTAGCATCTTGTCTGAGAGAAAGAAAAGTCCAGTGGCTGGTCTGACTTAAGCTCATATGCTCTGGGATCAGGAGAGTACAAGAGTTTGTTTTACCCTGCTTTACCAGTCTTTTACCAAGTCCATGTTTTGGTCAGATTCTGAGATATTTTACTGATGTCCCAGGAAACTAATTTCTAGTATTGTAAGTTGTTTTAGCAAGGTATAGAACTTATGATTGTAAGATCACAATTGTAGCCTCACTGATATTAATATTTTAATGAGACCTTTCCTAGAGCTGTCTTTGGCAGTAGCGGATTGGAATGAAGCTCAAGACATTTGTGTTTGAGGAGCAGGACTGATGCTATTTTGCAAACTGCCAGTTCTCTTTGGTTCGCTTCTGCTTTCTGAGACCTCATGATCCCTTTTCAGACAGATGAAGTTTATATTTTCCTAAAATTAAGCCATGCAGTAGGCAGTTGTTATATTTGGATGTAAATCTGGAATATGTGTTTGGGAAGGACTGAGGTCTCTTTCTCGTTATGCTCTCTAGAGGTTAACTAGAGGGAGGCAAGACAGTCTCCTGCCATGTGGTGCTAAGGCTTTTATAAAGTTCATATAGGTGAAATTCCATAGAGAAAACAGACTTCTTATAAATAAACCTGAAGGCAAGTGCAGAAGGAAGACTTTTTCTGCTAAAAGGAATTGTCAAGAAACACTCTTGAGTCTTGAAGTTGGTTTGAAGACTTTCAAGAAAAGAATCACCTAATGGGTTGTTACAGCTTCAGAAACAGTGTGCTCTCTCTGCTTCCTCTTTTGTAAGCATATAAGTTTGCTGAGAAACCCCAATGTAAGCTTTGTTCTTCATTACCATAAAGTAATGCATTTTCCCAAGCAGATCACTATTGCTGCTTTAAAGCTGAAGTCATCTTACATCTAGAGTTGATCCTATAAGTTCCAAAAAGATCAGAAGAGTTGCTGACAAAAGGCTGATAAGATCCATCCACAAGTTTTGAATCAGTGTAAAAAAACAAACCTACCTCCTTATTTTACTCATCTGCCTCTTCAAAATAATTTCCTCTAGCAGTGATGAAAAGGCAGACCATAAAGTGTTTAGATACATTTTTGTTCCTGTCAAAATGTTCTCAGTTTCTCACCACTGTTTCATTCATCGGAAGAGAGAGGAGAAACTACAGCTTGTAGCTTGAGAAGTAGTTTTGATAACTGAAGTGTTAATGTAGGAATGACTTTCATATGCCTACTTCTCTGTTTGCTAGTTCAAATGAAGAATGTGTACATAGTTGAATTTGATCCCCTTTTTGAATCTGCTGTCCAATAAAGGTAGACGTGAATGATGGAATCAAGGCTCCTAGGAAAGAGGCGTGAAGGAGAATGCCATGTGAAATCTCCAGAGATGACAGGGTTGGCCAGTGTGTTTGATCTTTAAAAAGTTTCAGTCATAAATGCTTACATTCACTTTTTGAAAGGAAGTGGGGAAAACTCTGACTTTTTTTTGCCAAACCAGTGGAAATTATCTGTTCTTCACACCAGTCAAGAATGTTAAGTTGTACTTCCCATCCAAAAAGATGTTTTTTGTTATTTCTTGGGGTATCCTAGTCATTTGAGGAAGCTGAAGGCAAAGGCTTCTGGTTCTTATCACCTGTTACTAATTCATGAGCACAGGTCTGAAGATTTCTTTGGGAGAAACTTATTTAAGTCTAGATCATGGAGCAGAATTCCTGACTGATTTGGACTGCAGGCAATGTTGATGACAATCTTAATTGGGTGGTCATTGCTTTATATGCATTAGTACAGGCTACAGTTGTGATTTGGTCTCCTTGAATCCAAACTCATTTGGATTCAAACTCAAGATGAGCAATACTTATCTACCCCTACAATTTCATCAGATTTTTATCTGATTTAGCATGTACTCCTTGGATTTTAATCTGCCAATAGATTATTCTGCGCAGTTTATTCTAAAACACTATATGCTTCTGTGGTGCTTATCACTGCTATAGCTGGATATCTCACAAGTAGTGATGAATTTCTGTACAGTGCTGGTGAGATGGTTAGGATGATTCTATTTCCCCTTGCCAATAAACATGGCAAATGGTGACAAATATGAAGATATGCCATTTTGTTTTGTTGAAGTACAATTCCCACTTGCTTCTGTCACTGACTGTTCAGTGCTTCTGCAGTCCCCAGTGATCTCAAATAAAGCATCTTGTGAATGAGGAATTCTGTTAGTTAAAGCCACCTGGTTGAAACTTCACTTGACATGCATCACAACAGAAATCAAGTCTAGTTAGTCTCCCATGATTGCTTTCAGCAATGTTGACCAAAAATGGAGAAACGAAGTTCTTGCAATCTCAAGACATCTTTTCTTCTGTTTTGGTGTTGGTTTATGGAGATTGCCAGGGAGTGTATGTTGCTGCTGTTTGGGTGTTTTTGGCAGTGGTTCTGATATTAGTGAAACATCAAAAAGAAGAAAATTCAGTCTGAGCCAGGTATATGGCATGGAAAATAGCTGAAGTTCAGCATACTTCTAAAGCTGCTCTTGGTTACAGCAGGAACTATAGAGCAAGTCTTAGTAGGCAAGGCTATTAATTCTGTGTATAGATAGAGACATAATAGTTGTATTAAGGGGGTGGGAAATAGCATAATGATAACTTTCCTTCCCTTTGCTTTCTTCTGCCTTAATCTCTGACCTTCAGGCAATGGCTGGTAAGAATCTTGGAATACAACTACTACTGGTTCACTTTCCTTTAGCTTAAGCTATAATCTTGATTATGTTTTACAGATGCTTTCTGCAGGCTCTTCTATTATCTGACCAGAATGATGTTTTTGTGCAAAGATGCTTGGCCAAACACCAAACACTTGCTGCTACTCTGTAGCTATTAGACCCCTTATACTTTAATGGATGGGTTTAGCACTGTCAGTCCTGATCTGATGTCTGCTCATCTATATCCAGTTAACATCTGCCTGGCAGATTTGTTGAGGTGAATAAGGGAGAGGCCTCTGGAATGGCTACATTGGTCATACAGTAAAACTCACAGGAATAGTGAGAGATGAATACTGGATTCCTTCTGGTTTAAAGTCAAAACAAACATTCCCAGAGAACCAGGATTGTCCTGGTGGCTCAAGAATTATGAAGGAACTTGAGAGGAAATTAATGGGATTGAAGGTAACCTAAATTTTTTGATGATAGTAATGCTCTTGTGATCTTGGGAACAAAGAACACCTAGACTGCTAGGTCTGCAAACTTTTCTCTTCTGATGAGTGCTCTTTGAGATAGAGCTGAGTCAGCCCCCATGCAGAAGGAAACAAAGGAACTTGAATACATCAGAGAAGCAGAGATAGGATAAGACTACCTGAATTAGCATCAGGAAAGGAAAAGACCCTGGTCCTGCTTTTTGCCTTAAAGCTTGTAGAAGACACTTAGGGGAAACCAGCAAGCCTAACAAGCAGAGTTGCTTTGTTTTGTCCACTCTCTGAGTCTTCTGTATAGATCTCTGCTCTGCTAGTAGAGGTGATGAAAGTATGGCAGGAAGCCAGGGGTATCTGAATAAAAGCGTAAATATTATTAGAATAAAAAGAATTGTGGAATTAACTAAAATAAGTCTTGATGATGTATTATAATTTCAGGAATTTACAAATACAAAGTCTGGCACTAGCATGATTTCACTTATTTCTGGTGATTACAGGTAGTAAGCTCAACAAATGGAGAATTGAACACAGATGACCCAACTGCAGGCCGTTCAAATGCACCCATCACAGCTCCTGCAGAAGTAGAAGTCATGGATGAAACAAAGTACGTACTTCATTTCGTATTCTTTTGATCCTGTGTGCTTAGCTACTTGTCTCATTATTTGAAAAATCTTGTCTGAACTCAATAACTACTGGTGAGGGGCAAAATAGTACAGCACTATACTTAATTTTGGCATTAAATATTTAAACAGTATACTTCTTGTGCTGTTTTGGGCTACAGCTCTCAATAACACATCTCTGTTAGAGGAGTGCTCGCATATTGGATTTTTTTAACCAATTTTGAAATAATTTTAAAATGTGTTCCGACTACCAAAATTTATGTATAAAAGATGTAGAATTCTTCCTCTGTATTGTATTCTGATTCTTTTCTCCCTTATTTTCTTTGTGTATAGCTGCCAGAAAGTGTTGAACATGTGGTGAGTTCTAAAGCAGAGGCAGGCAGAAATAGTCCCACAGGCTTTATTCTCATTGCTCTAAAATTTATTTCGGAGAACTTTAATATGGCAATTCAAATTGGAAATTAAAAAACAGTGTTTAATATAATTAAACAGTTAATTTTTACAAATAGTCACATTGAGGAACTATTTTGCCTGCTGCAAATCTTGCTTGCTTTTAAGCTGTGCGGTCTGTGGTGTACTCTATCTAATCCTTTTTAGTGAGTAGTACAATATTTTTACTTATTTGCTATGCTGTTTTAGAGGGGAAAACATTGTTTTTCAGGTGTTATAGCATTCAGCTAGTGTTTTAACATATAGAAAATTACATACATGAACAAGCAATAAATACTAACTGTTGTTTGAACTTTGCTTATTATCTCTTTAAATGTTGTACTTATGAAAGTATCAGTCTTTGACAACCTGTTAACTACTTACTAAAAACAACTTTGGGGTGCCTAAAACTACAGTGAAATGAAAGGGGAAAATATTAAGATTTTTAATATGAGGTAGACCACTAATATGTGTATATATATTCAAGTAATAGTCAAGTGTACAAAAAAGTACAGTGTCTTGGAAAAAAGTACAAAGAAGTACAGATCTTGATAGCTAAAGACAATCTCTTAACATCTCTTAATTTTTCTGGGATTAGAATTTTGAAAGGGCACGGATCTTAGCTGATCATAGAATAGAGGCACTCAAGTATGAAAGCATACAATATAAGCAGAAAAAACAGTAAGCATTTCATTATAGCCATGAGTTTTGTAGGACCCCATTTTCCTAACTTTTAAACAACCGAGAATTTGTTTCCTGAAGTGATTGTCCTATAGATTCTGGTTTTGATATACATGGTCTGTGTGCATATGTAGTTAACTGTGAATGGCAGTGTCTATTGTACCACACCTGTGCTCTAGCTTTCTATATTAGATGATGTGTGAGAAGGCCAGTTCTTTACCTGCCATCTTTAAAAAGAGTGCTGTGTTTTCATTTATTCTTCTGGCAAGAATCCAATTTGTTTAAAACAAACAAAAAACGCAGCAGCATCCCACCACCACCAAAAAAGAAAACTAAAAACCCCCACCTTTAAGAGCTAGGATATTTGTGGGTTCCACATGGCAGAGAAGTTACCCACCCCCTCCTTTTTCTGAAGCCTAAAGGACCCAGTTGATGTACATACAGGAAAAAAGATCAAATTTTTACAAACTTGGGGTGGTGCTGTTTAAATTAAAGAATGTTTAAACCTATGTTTAGATTTCTACTGTAAGCAAGGGAATTCTGAGAAACTGAGATACTATTGGCTTCTTTAAAAGTATAGAAGTTACTAGTTTTGTTCATTTCCTCTAATTTGACTAACAGACAAATGTGCAATTCTTGACCTTTTTGGCCTAGTCTTACTGGCTTTGTTGCATGCGAAAAAGATTTAATCTCAAAATCCTACTGTTTATTTTTTCAGTATGAAATGTGTATTTTCAGAGGGGTCTATTTGAACTGAATTTTCCTCATTCATCATTTCTTAAATTTTTTGTATTTTGCCAGTAATTAAGGCACCCTCGCACACATGCACACACCAAATCTTGCCACCAAACACCAATATACAGGTATACATACTTTTCTCAGTAACAATACTTGAGAAGGCTTAAGTAATTTTATATTTTGACATAATAGTTGTAAGCTTAATATCAAAAGGTGTTGATGTTTAGTTGCTGAACAGTGTAAGGAAATGCAAGTATCAGCATTCGTGCCTATAGCATAGACATTCTGGTTTTTTAAGGAGACTTATTGTTTTGTCAACAAGTTATTACTTTGTACATTTTTCATAATCTTTTCTTCATCTGAAAATACAAAGAAAGTTAACCTCTCTTGCTGAAATCTTCTGTTTGTAATATTCCCTCATGTTCTGAGGGTACAAACTTGAATATTTTTTCTGAAGCACTTCTTTGTTCTGAAATTTTTTTCCCTAGCTTGAGAAACTTGAGATGACTATATCCTGGTTTAAAAGACTGAAGAAAGGGTGCTTTTTGTCACCTGTGGTTTAACTATGAACATAAGGATTGTTTGACTGAATATTAGATCTACCATTACTGTTTCAGTGTGACCCTGTGAATCAGGCTAAGCTTTTCATCAAGCATTTTATTGTTCGGGACAATCTGGCCAGCACACTTCCATTGTTCTATGTGTGTGTTTACATATGTATTCACATAGGATTCTAATCTATACCTTATCATAGTGCTCCTCAGGTATTGCTGTGTCACAGCCTGACTTTAGCAGTGGGTCTTTCTTAAATTAAGACAATTTCTTTTTCTTGTAGAAAAGTAGCTTTTAGCCATTTCAAGTATTACAACAGTTGTAGAGTGGGAAGAAAAATAACTTGATTGCTCTGTTCTTTTATCATGTAAAGAACTAATTTTTACATTTACTTCTATCTAGCTGTTGATCCTGACTTCTAGAGCTGGTTTTCCAGTTATCACTGAGCAATTAGCCTTTCTTTCCTTAACTCATTGTTAGCCATCTTCATCAGAAGTTTTCCTCAGAAATGTGTAGTTTGGATAACCAAAAGGCTCTGCCATAGGCAGACAAGACGGGTAAACAGGAAATTATCTTCTATCCTTTCTGCAGCTCACATTCTTGAAGCACATAGTAATAATGCTACAGTAAACTACTCCATGTACACAGTTGCTTTGTTATGCCAGGAGACCACCCAAGTGATAGAGGGAAGGATATTTAACAGGAAAAAAGGTATGATAAAGATTTTGAAGCAGGACAAGAAATTTTAGTAAAAAATACTGAGATTGCTAGCCTGGGTCCTATCTTAAAAGTCACATAACTTCCACAGAAAAAGTGAAAACGTTTCTAGCAGACAGTATACTTCCCATTGATGAAACTGGGTGAAATATGCAAACAGGTTAGGGGCCATTTTTGTACATTCTTAGTGGATATTGAATATTATGATAAACTTGTATTGTACTCCATAACAATGCCCCTGTACTCTAACTTTGTCTTCAAGCTGTGTGATGTGTGCATAAGTGATAATGAGGCCCTCTAGTGATTATATTCTTAAAAACGTGCCATCATTTCTGTTATGAATGGTTATAATTCAAGAGGTTATACTGTGGATCTCTAGCTTAAGGATAACATTTTTTCATAAAATTTCTCACCAGGCAACTTAATCTGTCATCCTCATCCCATCCAAATGTCTTTATATTTGGCTTTGGAAGATTTGCCAGGTCTAGCATTTCTAGGGTGTTAAACATGCATTTCAGGAATGGTTTCTGAGCCAGTCCCCTGCTTTACAATACTGTGTGGAATTTATATGTGGAATTTATATTCCTTTAAGACAACATTCTAAATACATTAATAAAAGACTTATTTTCCCACACCAAAGGACTCTTGAGCATTATATAGTGAAATTTCCTGAACTAGAATACAGTAGAATAATTTATCAGATAAAATCAATACTTGTTATTAAAATACTCTTCATAACAGTATTATGCAAAATCCAGAAGAGGAGGTTAAAAAGGTGATGCTTAATATTGGTTAAGGGTGGGATTCTTGAATTCTCTGTTGTTTGATGCCATCCTTCTGTGGCTGACAGAAGGAACAAACTAAATAGGCCAGGGAGAAAGGATAAAGGACAGCACAGGGATTGCAGCAAAGGATGGGTTGAAATTTGCTGGGAAGGAAAGCAAACAAACCCAAAGCATCCTTAAATTGCAGAGAGTTAAAGCAGTACTAAACCTTGGAGATGTGGACTTACATTCTTTGTATACATTCCATTTAAGCAAAATATACTACAACAGCAAAGGCTTAAAAAAAATCTAGCTAGTCTTTCTAGAATTCAAATTAACAACCTGCCACACTTTTTTACTTTTCCTACAGTTACTTAGGTAATGTGTTCTCTATATAGCAAAATTGAGAATCAAGACAAAACACTTCTGTAAGCTCTCTTTGAGGCCTCTTAACCTGAAGCAGATGCAAAAAGTGATTTACCATGACAATCCAGAGTAGAATTTCCTTGATCACTGAATACTTCAGGTTGGAGAGGGACCATTGTGAAATATTTTGATGTGATGTATACCATATATACATAAATAATATATTTGGAAAAATGTTGTGAATGAAGGGTTAAGCTAGATTGGACCCCATACATCTGCTTCTAAACTGAAAGCTTAAGTAATAGTGGATGTTAGTGTTTGTAGACAGATGCTTTAAAAAAAAAAAAAAAGCTTGTAGTTATGGGGGATTTTTGGTTACAGTTGGTGGCTACCAGCTTTCCAAAGCAATTATATCTCTTATAAGTCTTTTAAGGTAAATTTAGTATTATTTCTAGTAGCTATAAAAATACTTATCCTCATAGTTTCCCCTATTGAATTTTAATTTTGGGCTTCCTCTCTATCAATAACCTTTTTTTTTTTTTTTTTTTTAACTGAAAGTTATGTAACTCTTAGAGCAGCTCTGGTCTGCCTCTGCCCACTGCTACTTTTTCAGTGACTGAGCAACAGGGTGCCCTTGGATATTTTGAGAAGGTAACTTCTATCTCCCCTTGCTTTGGATGTTGTTCTCACCCCATTTAGAACCTTATTCTTAGACCCTTATTCTCCCTGGTTTTCAAATTCTTTTCCCTTTTCCCGTATTCCAAACAAACTCAGTAGGATTCCTTTTGAAGTTTAACTACAGATAATGCTTAATGAGCTTGAGGACTTGCTGATGGCATATTGATGCAGTGAATTTGTAGTTTGTCATTTCTGTTGTGCTCCATAGCTTGAGGAAAAACTCTCAAGTATTGGTCTTCACAGTGTTTATAGTACTGCAATAAGCAGTTCATTAAGCAAGCTACAGAACTCCCTGAGGCAAGCTGTCCTGAGACAGGAAGCTTGCATGTTCATTTTTGATTGCAATTAAAGTACTGAGAATATTCCTGAATGGGAGCTTTAATTTTATAGGTGATAGTCAGGAGTTAGCAATTGCTTAAAATAATACTAGGTTTACATTGCATGGAAATGAAAAAGTTTTCTTTGTATTTGTTGCTTCCTTGTCTTTAATTTGCTTTCAAAAATACTTCCTGGACTTCTGTAGTCCTCTGTATTATCTCTCTAACTTCTCCTGTGCCACCTCCCTGCCACTCCCACCTCCTTTTTTTTTTGCTTTTGATGTTTTATTGCTATCTGATTTTCTCCATTATTAAGCGAAATTGACAATATTTGTCAATTTCAGTTTTCTTCATATGTAGGGTGAAGCAGAAGAATGTCAGTGTACTTTATTATACACTTAAAGCTGTGATTCTCACTTTAATATCACAGCACTGAATTAGAACATTAATTTTTATTGCTGATGAACATTGTTTCCTAAAATGTTTTTTTGGGGAAAAGGGCTTTTCAAAGTTTTAAGTGCCAAGAGGAAGTTCAGATTGTTCCACTGTGTTAGCAACAGGTAAAGACTTAAGTATGCTGTTCAGGTGATGCAAACTTAAGATATGTTCAAGCTTATACTTGGCATATTGACAGTTATGTGAAAGAGTAAATAGGAATTAAAACTTGTCTTATTCTTACAAATGTATTTTTAAGTCAGCCTGTAATGCTCATGCTTTTTATACCATCACACAATACTCTAAGCTTTACCTATTTTTATTTTTTCTATTGATACAATTTGTTTACCAAAAAAGGGTGAAATGTGCCAATTCTACTTGAGTTTTAGTTTCACTAAAAAGTCAATCATCTGCAATAGGGCTTAATATATTCCTTGTGGTGGTGGCTATAACTTATCTACATACTTCAAGCGAAGCAGTGTTTCACACAGGTTTTTTTGTGGCTTCTCTTTTTATATCATATGTAATCCATGTCACACCTGCAGGTGCTGCTGTTTTTTCAAGCGAAGGAAAAGGAAAACCATTCAGCGCCACAAGTGATTTTAGAAGCAAGCAGAACATGGGAAATTGCTTACTTGTTCAACTGCTGTCTTGTGATCTAAGGAAAAAAAAAATCTCTGTAGTGACCACAAATGTTTTCCAAGGACTCCCTTAGGAACAAAATGTCATGCCTCTGTTTTGATTTGGTTCTCATACATCCATATTTTTCAATTCATCTATTCTGGAAGCTTTAAAGTTTTGTCAAATATGAGTGCTTCTTTGACCATCAATAAATGGACCAACAAAATGGACACTATCTTCACTAAAGCTAAACTTCAAAAGCATTTCTCCTGCTCTACAAAGTGTTAGCAGTGTCTTAGCTGAAGAAAGATGTCATAAATCTGGTATTTGAGTTCTGTAACAGCATATCAAAAGCAGTCTTTTTTTTTAAAAAAAGTGGGAAAAATAGATGCACAAGCATTTAGAAAAATAAGTCTTACCTTAGATTTCTTTTCTTTTGCATTGATTTTCTTTTTCCAGTATTACTGATGGTACTGCAGTCAAACTGTATTAGCATTGTACACTCTGATATCATGGTACAGTCACTGACCAGAGATATCAAATAGGAAGATGTGGTGCAGTTGATGAGTTGTCTAAATGCTGGTGATACTAATGAACAAAAAGCATTTCTAGTAGTCTGAGTTTGAAAATCTGCTTTTGTCATGCCTATAATGGAGTTACAGTATAGTAGAAATGACGAGATTTTTTTACAAAAAATAAAATGTTTGTATACATTAAGTTGTGCTTCCAATAATGTTAGTAAGACTGAAATATCTTCAAGAGAGGATCTCCAGAGGAATTATAAAATACACTAAGAAATAAATGTGAATTTGGTTAAAGTGGAATCGGTATTAAAGCCTAAGTGTTCACTGCAGTAACTGCTGATTGACAACATCTTTAAATTGAACATATGGATGTGCCATGTAATAATGTTAGAGATCTGTCTGTAAATTATTTTACTCTGATTTAGGAAGCAAATGCAATGAAAGTGGGTTAGACTTCCATTGCCTTCTCTGCGTACTAGCCTGTAGCACCCATAATTTGCTGTGATTTCTTTGTTTTCTGGAATCTTATTTTTCAGTATGATATTACTGCTATTGTAAAATACTATGGCAAGGATGGGTCAGGTACTTTCCCCACAGTCCTAGGAAGTGCCTGCAATATGAACAAACTAGCTGTTCTGTAGAAAAGGCAGCCCATTTTATTTTTTCAAGTCTGCTTCTTTTAAAGCCATAATGACAGAGGTGTGCTTTTGTCGTGTTTAGCTGCCAGTTGGAAAGGTGGAGTAAAAGATGGAAGTGTCTAGACAGACTTGTTGACCAAAACTCTCATTCTCTCAATTTTTTTTAAGTCTTCTAAAGCTAACTAGTTATATTTTTTTCTATACACGCATGCCTTTTGGCATACTTATTTATTTTTAAACTGTTTTGTGGTAACATTTAAAATGTATATTAAAGATAAATGCACACCTTTGAATTCATTATTGCATTTACAGGGATTTTAATTGTATTTTGTAATTTATTTTTCCTTAACAGCCAAAAGTGTAATGCATTGTTTGGGTTGTGTGCTCATATGAACACATTGTGTACTTTGATCTTTGTTGTCACATTTCTTTTGATGGTCTTAAGTTTTTGTTTTAAAAAAACTGAACTTGGCCTACAAAAACATGGTGTATAACTTGATCAACAATCTCCACTCTACCTGTTTGTGGTATTGATTATCTCAAACTCATGGAGTTACTTTTCTTCTGAGCTGAAAAGGTGGGAGGTTGCTTGACCATTCTAATGTGAAAACATATCTTTTTTTTTCAGTATTTGACCAAATTTATTGCTTCATAATATTTGTAAATACATGTAGTATCTGTATCTCTCATGCACCTGATTGGTTTCCTCCTTGGAGGTTTTTGGCCTGTACAGTGTTTATAAGATGAGAACTCCTTACACATAACAAGAAAATGTGTATATTAATCCAGTTATGGACTTAAAATATTTTAAAATGTAAAATCTGTTTATTTGCTGCAATGACCAGTATCTAGACACTTGCTTTTTAGCATTATTTTTAAGTGCTCCATTTTAATGCTGAAGAAAATTTTCTTCTAGCAAAACAAACTGGTCAGTAGTAAGTAATGCAGGTATGTTCAGGTAAAGCCAATATGATTTGCATTTATATGCTTTTTTTCCTGTCTAAACTAATGAAGTCAACATTGTCTGGATGTCTAAATGAAATACATCCCTGTTTAAATGTAACTGAAGAAAAAAATAAAGGTAGTTTTTTTAACTTGCTTTTTTCCCCTTTCCTACAGTCTTGGATGAAATAGAAGCTGTTATTTTAAGAATTGCTGAACAATATTAATCTTTTTGGACGGCAGGAATTTGAACGTATGTTACTCAGAACAGTACCTCAACATTGCAGTTATGGGTATGTTTGCTGAGTTAACAGGTGTTATTGTAATATGCTTTAGTACACCTAATGATAAAAATAGTGAAGGGACTTTGAAACACATGTTAGTAAGTAGGAAATCTACTCAGGATATCCATGGATTAAAGTCTGTCCTTGATACAGTTCTGTGCTACCTAGAATAAAAACCATCGTAGATGCGTTGACATATACAAGAAATGCATCTTAATTTTACAGGGTACGTATCAATAAAAGGACTTACAGTTAACTCCTCTGTCAGCAAACATGCACTATAGAGATTATTGCTCTTATCTGTAGAGCATTTGCTGTGATAAAAGTAGGGCATATACATCTGAGATCAATGTTTATAGGCAAAATTGGTTGCTAGACTTCTAGTTAAGATTCCTAGAACTTTCTTTCATAGGCAGATGTTTTTATTTGCTTGTACCCTTACAGATTTAGAGCAGTGAGTGATAGTGTACTATAAGAGGCACCTGTGTCTAACAATGGGAAACTGAGCTATTTAAGAAATTCCACTAGGGTCAATTCTTAGTTCTATTTGAGATCGCCTATAACTAGATAGATTGATCAGCTAATACAAAGTGAGATTCTAGGTTCATGCTGTTATTCTGTTTTTCAAATGACCAAAGTTTTGGCACTCAGTAGCCAAAACTTGGACAAGAAGAGTCATAAATGAAGAACAGCCTATTTGCAGTTGAGCTTGAGTTTACTTAAGGACCAGAGTTATCTTATGTCCCATCAGCTGTGGATATACCATCTGCATTTCACCTTGTAGACTTGTGCTGAAAGTCTCTGCTTTAGACTTATTTTCAGTATCAGTGCCCAGTAAGAAAGACGAATTGGAGGGAAAGTTCCTCTAAAGCAGTGGCTGGATGGCAGTAGGTATGTTGCTCAGAACTGGACAGATAAATCTCATTGCATGGACTGAAATCACGAGTCAATTAAGCAATCTGAACTTGTTGAGGCAAGACTAAACTTTCCCCTTGAATGTGAGAAATCTCATGTGATGCTCAAAATCAATGTTCTTAAAGATTTTTCTAAGTTCAGAAATCATTCTGTAACTTGATTGTGCTATACTCTTTTATAAAATAGTTGCAAACGTTTTTTTTCCCTGGCAAAACAAAGTAAACATATTTAGTCTGCTCAGAAATAGCTGAGTTTCAGGAAAAACTAGGCCTATGTTTCAATGACCACTATGGGGAATTTCAGCAGTGTGTCTTAATATTGCCCCTGAGAGATTAGTATCAGCTTTGGCTATTGTATCAGCAAACAACCTATCATGCAGTATCTAAATGTCAAATGACATACTGTGTATATCTTGTACCTTTGATTCAGTAAAGGCGATTCCTTTGCCTTCTGGCTCTGGCTATTTCCCACTGCACAAAGGCCACATTTTTGGTATTATCCACCCCCCCCCCCCCTACCCCCCCCCGAATTCCTCAAGGCTTGGTTTTCTGGCTTCTATTGCTAGGAGTAAATAACACTTGAAACAATTTCAGTTTGCAGTGAAAACCTCTGCCTCTTGGAGGCAGATGTCATATTTTAGATGGTATGGTGTCTTTGAACTTCAGACCTGTCTAAAGGAACAGATTCTACTTGACAGATTTATGATGAATTTCTGTAATGGTGTATGTATCTATCACTTTAACCATTTTTCCTCTTATGCTTCATCCTAGGTTAAATACTATAACAAAAGATTATAAAGAGTTGGTGTATGTGGATATATTTAAACTGATAATGTTGTTATGAGAGAAAACAATTCAAACTACTGAAATTTGTCCTGTAAGCTGCACATTTGTGCTCTTGGGTGAAAGCTGAAGCTGCAGCAAATAACAGCACCTGTTTGTTGCATTCTACGTGCAGATTTTCCTTCATGAGTAATGAATGTGTTCCAAAGCCATAGATAGGATAAAAATTTTCATGCAGAATTTGCATAATCATTATGATCCAGTGATACCTCTTCTAAAGACCATGTCTTATGTACATCTTTCCCTGGTGAGTGAGGAGGAGACATTCAAGAAAACATTACTTGCATACAAGGCTTTCTTCCATTTCTCCTTTCCCATTCTGCTTCACTCTCCTTTTCATGGAGAGATCCCATGTGGAGCCCTTAGTGTTGTGCTTGAAATGGCTTTTGGGCAGACTGAATACTTCTAACTAGTTAAATTTATTGCATGGCCAGAGAAGTGCTTGTGACAGCACAAAGACTGGGGAAAAAAGGGGGAATGATGAAGAACAGGGACAGGGTGGAACTACTACATTTGAGAGCAAAACTGGCTTATGTTGCTTTAAAGTTCTGGTCCAGCAATAGTCTTAAGTGGAATTACATTCCAAGCTCAAGGAAGTAACTGAGAAAGCACATGTGTGACAGAAAATTAATGAGGTGCTTCTGTGTTTGGTGAGAAGGTATCTGTGGACCAGCACAGAAGCCCTGTCTTATATCATCCTGACACCCAAATTTTAATTCTTTAACTACAACTTGCTATGCCTATTTACTTTTTCTCATTTTGGACACAATGACTTGCAATCCTAGGTTCAATGGTTCAACCTCAAATGGGTCAAAAACATATTCAGACTTTTTTATATTAGGGTTCTTTAGTGAGAAGTGAGAGGGAGAAGTTTGATCTCTCTCAGCCTCAGATACCCCTAGAACCAGCTGTGTTAGATGAATGTTTTACCACCAAGCTAGTAAGGAAAAGCTGGTTGCTGTTAATAGTGGGAACATCAAGAGGATGAACAGGAGTGGTAAGCTTCTGTTAATCGGAGAATGTCCTATGTTCTGGATCGGGTGTAAATTTAGGTACTGTTTTTGTAGGCCTGACCTGCACATCTATTTAACTCCTATCTCCCTAGAGTTCAGGATTGTAGCATGTGGTTGGTCTTACTGATTAAAAAGCTCCTGGCTTGGGGAGCGGAGGGAATGGGAGAAAGAGAAAAGGGGAATTGTCTGTGACCACCATTTGTTGAGATGGTTCATTTTGGAGCCTAAGCACCTAACTCTCTGTCATTCAGTTGGGATGTGCATTTCATTTTCAGGAATTGCACTAAATAATTTCAGAGTGCTAAAACAGGTGCTCCAACTCTCACTGCAGATACTTATTGTTTTAGAAATGCTCAAGCTGAGGAGGGAAAAAGGCATTAATGTTTACAGAAGTCTAATGACAGGTAGCTTGTTTCGCTTTGTTTCCTGGTGGCTTGAGTCAGCTAGCTTGTCTATTGTTGCAGATTCATGCTAAGTGAAAGATTGTTCTGTGCTTGTTGTATGTTATGTTTCAGCAGACTGTGTGTTATAGAATACCTGCATGTTCTGTAGAAAGCTTCTCCTGTTTGGGAAGTTTTACTGCTTTCACTACTTCTAAGCTTTTCTCATTCTCATAGCATAAATGTATTTGATAATGCTTTATACCAATATATTTCATTTTCATTTAGAAATGGTAAGAAGTTTCAGTATAAGGTGTCTTTATACCACTACAGCTGCATCTTCTGCAGAGCTCATTGCTACAGCTATGCTGGTTTAAAAACACCACCCCATCCCCCCCAATAAGTTGTACAGATCACTTGATGTTATATCAGCAAAGTTTTAAATGGGAGCAAGCTCTCAAACACAAAATATGCTACTTTGAGCTTTTTTTGGAATGTTATGCGGTTTTCCATCTTGTATCGAATATAAAGCCATGTGAATGTAGAAAATAGTGGAACAGAGTGGGGGGTACTTACAGCAGCTAGAGGTGGAGCACTGAGTCTAAATGAGTCAGCACCTTGATACCAATTTTGATTCAAAGAACAGTTGTATTAGATTACAAGCACTTTTTTAAACCTGTATTTGGACACTGTCAAAATAGAACAGCTTGCTTTCAGCAGTGATTTGGATCTATTGAGACCCATGAAGGAACAGGAAACATGTCTATTCAGTTGTTGCCCTGCAGCATCAAAACAGAATTAATAATGGCTGATGTAATTACAGTAGTCATTAGATGTCTCCAGTTACTTTGCTTCCTTCAGATAAGTTATTCATTAGTGTATTGAACATACAGCAGTTTCCATGCTGTAGTCGGAGCAAGTATATTTTTATTTAATGAAGAAAGCTATTTACAAAGATACATGTTTAATGCTGTAAAAGCATGAAAATTTGTGCATGAGCCTTATTTCTATTGGCATGTTTAAGTATTTTTAATAAATTTTTACAGTATTGATTACTAATAAGTTAAACCGCTATATTCTGTTTTAAAGGTGTTCCAATTTTTTCTTTTTCTTTTTTTTTTTGCAGGAAGAAAACATCCACAATTAATTTGGGTCATGTTTTAGAGCATGAAACTTTGACTAGCAAAACTAGCAGACTTAAGTAGGAAGTGCAGAAGCATGGTTCAAATACAAGAACTCTGCAAAATAAAACTTTTAGGTTAAATATTTATGAGGTAATGGTGAGATAGGATCTTCAATGGCTTATAGTTTCAAAACTTGTCTGAAGATAGCTTTTGTATTTGTCAGCTACAGACTGATTTAGATGACTTGCAGTTCAGAGGAAAATAACTTGAGTGATCATCTGGTTGAATAATCCCTCTTGGACATGCACCAGATCCCAGTTAGAGAATCCTAGTACACATCCGTGGATGTTCCCTACTTCTGGCATCTAAACTCCAATAAGGTGCTCTTACTCTACGGATCTGTAGATATACTTGCTAGGCACAAAGATTTTCTCATACACCTTCTTATGAGCTTCGATTTGCATTTTTCCCAAAGTCAATGTCTCTGTTTCCTCTCGGTTTTTGGAAGGCCCAAGGGATTCAATCTGCATTTAGAAAGGCTGAGTTCTGCTTTCTTATCAAGCTTGGATATCATAATTTGCATAGGCATATTGCTTGTTGTCACAGTTATTTATTTTAAAGAGAGTTGTGACAACAGACATGTATTTCCTATTTTGCATATTCATTTAGGGATTCTGACCAAAACACTTGATGGATATGATGATTACTTTTACCTTCAGGCTGAGTATCTGGTTCATACCCTTAAGAAAATAGTTTCATGACCAATATTGTTGGCTTCTGGAATGATCTACTTATACCCAGAAAGCATTGCGTCTAAAGAATATGGTTCCATGATGACAGTTTATGGTTACTGATTGGTAAGTAACCTTTCAGATTTTCCCTGAAGTCATAATAAGAACTCTTATTTTTAGCCTGCACAATTACACTTTTAGTTTCCTGCAACCTTTCCTTATGTTAAGCAGGTCTAGCAGTCCACAAAGGGGTTGGATTGGGTCCTAGAGTTTGAGAGCTACAAGAAATTGCTTTAGTAGGTAGCAGTTGTCTTCATTTATGGGGGGAGGGGGAGGATGTGTGTTCATTGTTGCTAGCACTGCTAGCATTCAGAAAGCAAGAAAAAAGGAGTGGTGATTATTAAAAACATTGACTTTTGCAAGAATCAGACTTATTAACCACATTATGAAGTTAATTTTTACTTTCTGTTGCTATTTTCTAATGCATTTTAAAATAGATAACTTATTTTTAAATTATTTTTGACCTTTATTTTTGATGGTTAGCATCATTTTATCCTAGAGATGGTACTGTTTTCTGTGGTATGTAAAATGAATTCTGTTGCTATTATGTGAAAGTCATGAAAAAGTATAGCTACTAACACCCTAGGTATCTTAAAGATGTGTAGTCCACATTTGTTTCTGGATGACTATCCAATAAATACTTGAGGCCATTATTGAGGTTTTTTTTTCCCTAGCAATCTCTGTAAGATGTCACCTACTTCTACCCTCAACACCTGTGTGAATAGTTAGAAAGACCCTCCATAGTCTTTTTGGTCTTAGTTTGCAATGTGAAAAACACTGAGATTCAGAATAAAGACAAAATACAAATCAAGTTTTTAGCCATTAATACTTCATCTCAGGTTGCTCTGTGTTGCTTAGTTAATGAGGGAGCAAGCAAAAGTTTAATGACAGAAATGTAGTATGAAGAAAACTGAGCTGTGTTTACACTCATTATCTTGCTATGCGCAGAAAGGAACACACTTTATATGTGGAGCTAAGAGTTATCAAGAGTCCAGTTAATCTGAAAACAGGCTAATTAATACAGAAAATTCTCATCAATTACACAGCTGAATTTGTTATACAAAGCTGCCTAGTATTTACTCCTTTTATTTGGTGTTTGCACACCATTCCAAGGGTTCTTTGGATCCGAAAGCTGATGGGTTGTCTTCCTCAAGAAGAATGAGAGAGAGCTTGTGACAAGTTGTCAGCATCTTGAGGTTTTCAACAGGAGTATTATGATGTTTGAGGTTTTCTTCCTCCTCTGTCTTGGGTCTCTTTGGGTTTATTTTTAGTAGTTTTTCTCGACAGTCTGGTGATTATCAGCGAAAGTTTGAAGGTTGTATAATAGCCTCCCACAGCATAGCTGAGGTAAGGAGCTATAGTTGATTTAAAGAGCTATTTGTTACACAATGACTCCCAGAGCTTAAGACAGACAGATGAGGCAAGAGTCACTTGACTTTTAGGTGGTTGTTAAAGCCAGTTTAGGCCAAGGCAGTCCTAAACAAGACCTGAGGCCCTTCACTGTTGTCTAAATAAAGAGCCTGTGGCCTTCTAATAGTAAAGGCAAAAAGATCATACTTACTAGGCTACAACTAAAGTAAAGCTGGTCAACTGAGATGGGCTGAGGGCATGGACTGTGAGCTATATATCTATGTATCATTTTGGCATAAGGTAGGGGAGAGGAAATGCCATTGTAGTGTACCCTATGGAAACTGGCAGGACAAAGTGTTTCCAAGTTTGAGCCCTTGAAGGGCTGCTTTTTTTTTCTCTCTTCCTTTTTTTAGTTGTCATAAATTTGGTGGTGTTAGAGTTCTGCCAATTTCTAGCAACAGACATTTAAAGATGCATTGTTTCAAGTTTAACTAGTTCTTTTTTCGATATCTTTTTCCCAGAGACTGGCAGCTCATCTTTTTGCACTTCTACACATTTTCTTGATATTCGTTATCAGCATTCAGTAAGCATCTTTAATATAGTTCAGAAAATAGAATGGTAAATTAATCACCTATTATTTGCAGCAGTTCTAGATGACAGAATTACTCATTTCTTTTTTAGACTTCAAAAGCAGTGAGCAAGAAAAAGGGACCTTATTTGTCTACTTTACAGTGGCAATGTGTGACAAGTCAACAACACATCTTGGATATTATTAATATAAATTGACATAACTGCATGAGAACAGTAAACTGAATAAACATAATTACCGTGTACTGCATTTGTTTTTCTTCTCTGATTAAATATGCCTGCTTTCGTTTTGCTCTGTGAATAGTAAAAAGCTTCCTGTTCATTATGGATGCATTGAGAGCTTCTGCCTGCCAAAGCCAGGTCAAACTTCTGTTTCACAGCTGATGGTAATGCAGACCCTACAGGAGAAAAAGAAGCTGTGGTGTTTGGAGTAGTAGTGTGAGATCTTCCAGAAAAAAAGGAGAATTCCAAACTCAGTCCTGGTGATTTAAATTAATGATAGACTGATTTTGGATATAGAGTTTTCAAATATGTTGTAGTCATTCTTTTAGGAGCTATCTAAAATTTATTCATTTGATGCTTTTTTTTATATTTTATGTTGCTATAGTTTACCTTTTAAGAAAACATTCAATAACTTTTAAAGCAATTGCTATAGCTATTAATAAAGAATATGTTGACATCAAATGAAAGGTGAGATTTTGGATTTTCTAAAAGCTAGATTGTTTCACAAAGCAACTACCAACTGCTTAAAAAAAAAAAAAAACAACCTGCCAATTTTGAGGAAACTGTCAATATGCCAGAGAGTTCCTCTTAGCAGATGCATTAACTCAGGGTGAAATTCACTGTTGCAGATGGGTAATACAAAGCCTTTTCTTTAGTGCCATGAGGGCTGGCTTCATACTGTGTCTGACTGATTATACAGCATCCATGGTCTGCGGAGTTCTTGTCAGTGCTTACAAATCTAATGTATTATGGGAACAATAGATTGTGCCTGACCTTAGGGTGTTTTTGGGCTGGGGTGGAGGATTATAAGAACTTACAAGATAGAACTTCCAAAAAGATTAAAAAAAAAAAAAAGTGATGTAAATATCTTGCCACAAGTGTCTAGTCCACTCAGAGGGCCGTTGTATATACAGAGGCTTTCAAAAATGTTTTGAATCAGATACTGCTGTGAGTATCATTGATACATTTTACCTGGTAGCAGTGTATAATTTAAACAAATTCAACAGGAATCAATTATTGGCCTATCTGAATTGACTTAAAACGCTTTCAAGAAAAGATAATGTCAAAAATGCAAAACCAGTGTTATTTGATATTTTGACCTTGAAATAGTTTTATTTACCAATTTTTTGATGTAACTTAAGAAATAGCTATTAAAATGTATGGTTATCTTCAGTGTCATTTTGGATAAAGGAAAAATATGGACTATTTAGAGAAAATGTTGTGTGTAGCCATTTCTACTTTCTTTTGCTGTAACTCTGATTTGCCTTATTGATTAACCTGCTGAGTCCCAAAGTTAGTATTTATAAATGAGATTAATTTACTGAATGCATTTCTGGGAATATTGGATTTTATTGGCTTGCTTGTGTTACTTTTATACATCTAGCTTCTGTTCGTAGTTCTCCCTGTTCAGGTTTCCTGTTCTTTTAGTCTTGTAAAGCCACTTAGCAATGATGTGACCCATTTCTATGTTTTCGTCTTTGAGCTTGCGTCAGGGAGCAGTAGTGAATAATTGACTGAGTGATACTTATAATGGACTCTTTTAGACTTGTGTTTCCTTTTATTAGAAAAATGTGGATTAATGCATTTAGTCCAAAAACTGCTAGGGTGCTGGACTATTTTTCCTGATGGAGATGTGTGCCTTCCTTACTCTGTTAAGAATAATTGCAATATCCAATAAACTCATGTAGCTTACCTAAGTTCGTCTAAATGCTGTTCTCCAGAAGATGATGATCTAGATAACAGTGGAGTCCCTGAGAGGAAGCCATAATCTTGAAAATTTTGAGTTAGTAGGTACCATATATGCTCTGTTTCATTACATATCCTATATGCACTGCACAAAGTTAGAGTTGAAAGTGTAGTATTAACTGTGTAGCATGATATGTTTAATGATGCATTAAGATTGTTAGCAAATATTGTTTAAAATTTGTATTCATTATAAGCATACAAGATGTTTTTATATCTGAAAGTTTCACCAACAGCCTTGCTTAATTAAGAGTTGTTTCTTGTTTGCATTGTTGATGAATTGGTAGCCATAATGGGCGTCAATTCTGAGATCGGAATTATTTTTGATAGCTACAGGAAATCATGATCTTATGGGCTGTAGCACAAGAGGACGATTGCTGTCCTACATTGCTTTCGTGCTTTAGAGATAGATATGAATACATCAAATGCTTTTTAGTTTGTGATCGAAGCAAGATTTTAGATATATGTGTACACATACACAAACATGTATCAATGCTTCAAAAGCCCACACCCTGTGGCTTATTCATTAATTCATTGGGCTTGAGTATGATTATTGTATAAACTTGTTGAATTAAACATACTGTGCATAAAGGAATCTGAGGGCAAAAGATTAAGAGTTAATAGGATAAAAGCTTAGCAGATTTGGAGATATTTAAAAGAAAAAGGTCTAATCTTTATGCATATAGTTTTCAATATGTGTTTTCCAATCTTGATTTGAATGATCCAGAAAATGAAGCTAATTCAATACTGTATTTTTAGGATTAACATTAAATGCCACATACCTTAGACTAGTTTTCATTGATAACTATTTTCTTGTGTCCTGGTGAAAATAATTGTATTCAGACTTTTAGCTGATTTTCTCAGTGCTATTCCTATCATAAATGAGTTTCTGAGTACCTTTTGCATCTGCTGGATTGGTGCATTAGACAAGTACAATGCATCCATATTAAGTCATTTTTAAACTATGCAATTGTCACAGCTGGTTAAGTAGTTGTTCAGTTGTGTGCAACTGGTGTATTTTCAATAGAGAAAACATTAGAGGTGCTTCACAGTGATGTTTGTCTGTCAGGCAGGTCATCCATGCAGATGGTAGCATATTGAATTCAGTGGTCTGCATTCTTGTAGAGTCACATTCACTTTGGAGGACACATTCTAGAAAAGAGTTATAATCCTAATGCCTGTGATGAATTTGGTCTATGCAGGCAGAATTTAACCCTGCCCTGAAGCAGGTCAGTAACTATTGAATTGAACTATTAGATTACAGGACTGTTTGTCTGGTCATGCCTAGTACCACACTGCAACCCTTCTTTAGTCTTGCTTCTTCGTATTGAAGTCTGCAGATAACATACAAGACGAATATCCTTGTCTTGGAAATATGCTAGACAATATTAGGATCAGGTTTAACATTTAGTATGCTAGCAAATTTTTAGATGTAACTTTTGAGGTATTTAATAATAGGGCTGATGGCTTAAAACATGATTATGGGCTGAAAGTGCTATGTATTCAAGAGTTTCAGCTGTACAGTGTAGCTTTTTGACCTTTCATAATTATAGAGTGCATGTGAGTGCATAATGGGCAATGGTATTCTGCAATGGGGTGGAATTCTTGTCTCTCCAAATAATAGTACTTTTAAAAGCCCTTTAATACAAAATCTTTTATTTATTTATTTTGCTAAGTGTATTAAATAAGCATTTCTGGATCTTACTGGATACAACTGGCACACTTAGATTGTATTGCTGTTAGTGTGTTGCTGTTAGTGCTGAAGTTGTTTCTATCAAGTTCATGTTTTCACATGTATAATTATGCCTCAGCTGCTCTCTACCCCTGTACAAACATAATACTTTGACAGTAAGCTTTTGTATAACTTTCACCCTTTGGTAATGCACATCTGTTTCCCTCTCTTTCCCAGGCTAACTGCATAGCTGGTAAATTTCCTACCTCTTGGTAGAGGTAATCCCTTATGTGAAGGCAGAAGCACAGAGGTAAGGATTCTTGTGAGAGGCGAGTTGGGCTGTCTAGGATCAGAGATATGGAGCTACTGAGAGTGAAGGAGCCCTGGGCTAAAAGTTCTTGTACTACCTGTGCAGACATAAAACTGCTGCTGAATTACAGTTTTTTTTCTACAGGGTTATGTCCTTTGTTTTTTTTAACAGACTTCCTGCTCTGGGTGCTAAAATACTTTATTCCAGGTGCGCTACAGTGCTATCACATAGCATGGATGTTTGCAAGTTCTGAAGAGTATAGATGCTTTATAAGTAAGATTGCTAAGGTGCTTTCCAAATAAAATACATGTAATCAGGTGAACAATAGAATAAGTATTTCAGAAAATGCTTCAATTCATAGCTAAAAAACACTGCTTTAATACACAAGTTATCCAGTATGTTAAACTCCTGTAAATGTTGATGCCCTATGAGTGTTCAGTAGGTGTCTCTCATAACCAGCCTATGAAAAAGACTCTGCGTGCATTTTTTAAAAACTATAAATATTTGTAGGTTTTTACATTTTATTGAAAGTATATTGTTTTAAGTAGTACAGCAAAATGTTTTCTGTGAACATTTCTGGTGGAAACATAATTGCAAGGCACAAATAACTACATCTGCATATTTCTATATACAGTTACCTATCTTAAAGAAAAAGTAATTGATGTTCTTGACTAGAAAAAAATGAAAATCGTAGTAGAGGTCTTTTCATAATAGCATTATCCATTATTCTGAGCCTTCCAAATACTTGTGCAAGTCTAATGTACAAATGTGTAATACAGAAGTTAGCACAGTAGCTATAGTCACTGTATACTAATGACCAGCTAGAAACTGAGAAACTGGTGTCCAGATAAAACTGAATTAGGAATCGACCACAAGTCTTTTATCATGGAACTAGACTTGTATAGATATTCTTATTGATCAACTTTAATAAGAACACCAAGCTAACAGCTCACAGATCTTTGGGGTCCTTTCTTTGCGTGCAGGCTTCAGAAAGGTAAAATTATTTTCCAAGGGGATAAATACACATGAATAAAACTCGGACAAGACTGAGACTTTTTTTCTTAGCAGTTTGCAAGTATGGGTTTGAATCTGAGTACTTGGTGGTGCAAGTGCTAATGATAAACAATATAGGTGACTTACGTGGCGGAGCGGAGGGAAGAGGGTCAGGAAAAAAGCGATTCTGGCAAACACCATACTCCAGGTGACTAAAACAAGGAATGTAAATGGTATGACAATGGAAAAACAAGAAACATTTTGTTTCCCTTTGTGTGAAGCTGATATGACCTTCATGGTCTGAAATATCAGGAAATAATATTTCTCCAGTAACTATTCTACACTTTTAGCCTGATGGTTGTTAAGCAGAAGCTTAGCATGAATAAATATAGATAGAAATTGTCAGGTCACATTTCAGTGAGAGTTCATGTTAAGCAGTAATATAAATGTAAGAGCTTACAATGAAATGAAATTCATAGTGTAAAGGTCAAACCTGCCTATAAGAGTCTTTTAAGGCAAGCTGTTGGACTGAAAAGATTCCAATTTTGTTTTAATAGATGGTAACATATTACAAAACTGGGGCATTTCTGCTGGATAAAATATGACATAAATTAGGGTCTGATTCAGCAGAAAAACTGCATCAGATTCCATGTGGATGATCTTTCCATGTGACAAAAACTGGCTTGCTTTCTTCTGAATGTTGCTTGCAGATCCAACTTAAAAAAAAAAAAAAAAAATAGTTCTAATTTTTTACTTAAAACTACTCATTTATTAAAAAATCTTTATGAATGCTGAAGTGCTTCAGTGGTTTAAATTCAAGCATCTCATAGTTTGAATATTAGCATAAGTAAAATATTAGTTTATGGTATTCACAGAGGCTATGTTTGCACCTTTTCTGCAGCAAGGACACTACTGTAAGTTAAAGAGCAACGCAGCAGTGAACCATCATAACCTATAAAGGAAGGTGCAGAGTTAAATGTGGAAAAATTCAGCCTGCGTGGAAACTCAGCAAACCACTTCTAGTCAGTGGTTCATGTGGGGATACAAGAGTTGTCTGGCCCAACAGCTGTCAGGCTTTTAATGAAGTGTACTTAAACTAGGATGGCTTAGCAGAAACCCTAAGCAGTCTCAACATAGACAGGTGGTGACAGGGACATTGCTAAGGAATTTCTGTGATTTTTCAAATGTGCTTAATTTAAGAGTGAAAACAGAAGTGTTTTGAAAATCTCACTCTGAGAACAGCCATACTGCAGCAGACCAAATATTTATTTAGCAGAGTATCCTGTCTCCAGCAGTGATCACTATCAGATGCCTCAGGAGAATACAAGAGGAGGAAAGCATATAGTAATACTTTCCCCAGTACTCTCCTTGTTCAGCATTCTGCAGTTCAGGGACTTCCTGAGCTGCTACTTCCATGTGCTGTTTGTCTGTTTAATATCCTTGATGGATTCTTTTCTTCCATTAATTTGATTACTTTTTGAACTTAAACATCTGCATATATCCACAGTATCCTGTGACGCAGACTTTCATGTTCTACGATGAGTTGACTGAGAGTCGTGTACCTCTTTAGACACTAGATACTTGGAAAATCATGCTGTTAATCTTCCTCGATTAGTTCAGCAGCCCTTGTCAAAAACAAGCTTTTTTAACTTTTGAAAATGTACCTTTGTCCTACTATATGGAAGAAGTCAGTTCTGTGCAGTAATCTTAAAACTTCAAAGACTGATTCTCAGTATGCAAGTTCATAAAATGTTACCACTTGACCTGGGATAGTTTTTCCCCCTGTAAAACATCCTACTCTGCTTACCACAGGTGCAATTCCAGTATGCTAAGAATGAAAGCTTTAGGGCCTAGATGCTGTTGCTACTAGTGTTTTAGAAATTGGCTGTAGACTGTCACTGAACAAGTTTAGCAATGCCTGATTACAATGCCAGGGCCTGATTTCACAGATTTCCCCTCTAGTGCTATAGCATAGCAGTGGTGGTGAAATTCAGTAACAGCTGCAGCATTAGTTGTATTGATGGGTTCTGGTTGTAGTTTTGGTTGCACTGGCACATTAGCTAGTGTTATGTATTATTATATATATATTGTTAACAATATATAGTGCTGCTTCCTTTTTCATATTTATCTTTGATTTTAGTTTGTTGTTGATAATGTATTGCAATATTTATTGATGTCAAGGAAAATCTGGAACAGACAATTGCCATCCTCTTTCCCTTTGGAATACCAGTTTTACCATTTGGCATCTTTTATCTGTAGCTAAATTTGTCCTCAACTGGTAACTGTTGGAACTTAAATCAATTTTCAGTAAACACTGAAGGTCTCTATTTCTGAGCAACTAACACATGATAAGATGTAGGCTGTTCAATTATCCTTCTCCCAGTTACATACATGTCTGTTTAAAAATACTTGAGGCAGAAATTAAAAATGTCAGTGTGACACCAGCTGGTTCCAGCTGTGATCTTGGAACACTGGAAGGGAAAAATACTGATGCTACAGCATATGCATCACATTTGAACGTGAGGGTTTTTTTTTTTTTAAATGTTCATTCCCTGTTCATCCACAGGCTTCCTAAATGGAAGTTTTATTCTGCACTTCTTTTTTGCCAGAGTGAATTGTGACTTGTATTTAAAATGCTTCCTCAAGACCTTTCTTTTTCCAATCATCTGACAAGTGTATCTCTAATTCCCTTTAAACAACAATATAAGTTAATGCTGTAATTAACGAAAGTGCTATTAACTAACGTTATGCATACGTGCCTGTAACTGATTCTAACTTTATTTTGTGCATTTTGTCTTCATGATGCCATTTTCCCCTAGGCTTCCCCTTCTATTTCAGTTCTCATTTTAGCTTGTATATTCATTGGCATAATGACTTGCCTTTACTTGCCATGTAAAGTACCATGCTATGGCATTAATATTTACAGTGGAAATATATTGCTTTGTGACACTGTGCATACAAAAGCTCAGTAATAAAGGGATGGATAGAACACAAGTTTCTTGCCTGCTGCCTTAGCATCATTACTTACAGTTTATGAACTGTTTACTGCAACATTAGGCACATGAAAGCAAAACTCTGGAGTCGTAATAGCTGGCTTCAGTAAACCCAGTCTTCTATCAAATCAGCCATTGGCTACTCTGAGTTTCTGCTTGTAAAGCTCTGGAGAGCACCTAGTAATACTGTAACTTGAAAGAGATTGTGGTGGTTTCTTATTCTTTCATTTCTTCAACGGTGTAATAGTTAATTTGCCATTCACTATAAATGGCACTTTAGTGGCTAATGCTTGTAACAGTCTGGCTGGTGATGAGTAAAAGTTGCACATGTACACAAGAACTGGTTTAGATCACCCTTCTTCAACACTTTGGAAGCTGTCCATGCAGAAATAATGCATGGAGGAAGGGGTCTCTGAGCATACTTAGATAATCTGACTGCTTCACAGACAAATCAAATAAAAAGAAAGCTCTTTCCTCAAATAACTTCTGCCAGTAAAGCAGTTACTTTCTGTCCCACACCTCTTTATTTCTATTCATGAGACAAAAGCTGTAAAAATGTATTTAAACACCTGCTTGAGCCCAAAAATGTTGAGTCAAGTTAATTGTCTAAGGAGAGACTTATCTCTTTCAGACAAGTGCTGGTTTTGTTGGAGGGTAAATCAGACTCTTATTTTTTTGGATATCCTGTTTTACCCAGCTCTCAGGAATATTGTGAATAGCCTTGCCTGTGAAGTGTTTGGAGATGGTCAGGTGATGAGCATCGTGAGTGTGAGCTCTTCAGATACAACGGGTCCTTGTCTCTTTCTGGCCCCTAGGACTTACGTAGTATATTGAACACCCTGAATTACATGCCCACTATAACTGCAAAGTGTTTTTATTTTTCTAGGTTGTATATGTGGGCAAACTTATTTCAGAAAGTGACAAAAGACCCTTTGCTTGGCAGGAGGCTGAAATGTGCTTACTGATGTTTTAGGGTGGTTTAGAAGATCTGGCTGTAGATTTTGGTCCAGGGAACACAGGAATGAATAATCTTTGGTGGTCTGTCTAGGTCTTGGGGTTAGGCTTGTATGAATTTATTAGTCATGGGGTGTTTGCTGCTCTTTGTCACAACCCTGAATGTGGTAGCTGGCAGTGGATTGAGTTTCAGCTGGTCAACAGAGCTGAGGGATGGTAGACAACAGTACCCACACCCTGGAAGAGCTGGTGGGACACTAGAATCCATAGGGAAAAATATGAACTTGTCCAAAAAGAGTCTTGCATCCCTTCCCTCTATTTTTTGTGCTCTTCCTTTTATTTGTGTACATATTGGGAAGTATATGCCAGTAAGTCAGAACTGGCAAATACGACCAGTATTGCAACTGTTAAGTTTTGCCGCTTGATGGCAGCATTGGCTATATGTTTGCGTCGAGTTTACTGGCTCTAAGGCTAGACTGAGCTCTTGTTCGGCCTCGTTAAACATCGGTCGTGTAAAAGATTGATAGCAATGCAAATGTATTTATAACCACTAGAGATAGTCACCTTCCACCCCAATTAGCCTTTGAATTGATTTAGGGAGAAAAAAACATCTATTATGGAAAAAAGTCTTACAGATTAGTGTTGCATTATTTCACCACGTTTGATGTATCTGTAGGTAAAAGGACCTTACAGGCATCAGTAAGCTTTAGTAAAATAATGTGCTTTTAGGCTACATCAGAAACAAGTTACAATGTTGAAGGTTTGTTTCCTGAATGAAGTATAAATACAGGTATGCTGGATTCTGTTGGGCCTCTGTTGCATTTACAAATTCTAGATCACAAGTTTTCTTCTCATACTTTTATTTTTGAAGGTGATTAATTCATGAGCAGTTGCTTAAAATGATTACAAAAAATCTGCTGCTTTTTGCAAGCTAGCAGAAATCAATTATGTCTTGAAGTTAAGTCTATTTTTTATCTATTCTCCCTTCTCCCCAGACCCAGCATGCTGAAAAGAGCCTTGAGAGAGAGTAGTGGTAACAGTTCTCACTATGGAGTGCAAGTCCTAGATACATCCTGGTGACTGACTAGTGCTGCTACGGGAGGGTCCAGGAAAGAGCAGAGTTCAGGTATAAAACTTGACATGGAGCAAAAAGGAACAATTGTGAAGGGCTGAGATGGTTTAGTGCTTTGAGTTTAAAGGAAGGAAAAACATTCTTTCGGTTTAGAAAGAAAAAAATTAGGTCACGTTGTGTTCTTATTACAGGTGAGAAATGCTTTTTCTCTGAAAGACAGAATTTCCCCAATATTTTATACTATTGCCCTGTTTTTTGCTGCTTTGCAGTTGTGATATAACTAAGCTCTCTTGCTAAGGAGTATAGTGTGAACAAATAGGAGGTTTTGACAACAGAATTGGTGCAGTAGCTGGGTGCTTGCTGATTAAGACTTCTTCCACTCTTCCTAGTGTAAAATCTGTGCAACTCTTTGCTTTCTGTTTATGTATTCATTTGTGTTTATATGAAGGACTGAAGCTTAATGAAGTTTATGAGGTCACAGCAGGATAAACCACTGAGATCAGATGTGGCCCTCTGCTGTGTGTGAGAGCAAGACCTTTGAGCTGTGAGTGTTCTGTTCATTGTTTCTCGGTACATTTTTACTATGTAGCTTATATGGTTACCACCATTAGAACTTAAAGGTCATTTCAAAATATATTCTTTTTACTTTTAGCGCAAAATTGAGGCACCAATTTATTACAAAAGAAAAATATTTCCCACAAGCCAGTTTGCTATGGGTTTTGGGGAATGAAACCTTTAAAGATCACCTTTCAATCCTCACAGCAGCTATTGTGACCATTTCAAACCCTACTCTTAAATTTACTTGAATTCACAAAGAACGTGTTTCCAAATGACAGAGTATTTTGATTAACCCCAAACAAAAAGACCCTTCTTTATGTGAAGCTGTAATTTTACTTTAGGTATTTGTAGTTTGCTTTCTAACATTTAATCAATGGGTGTGTGGACAAAGAAATGGCAAAATAAGAAAGAAATTAGCAACATTTGCCAAGTATTTATTTGTAAGCACAACAGGCTGGTAAAGTTTGCTAAATCTAGATTACCATATAAAAATTAAAAAAAAATCAAATGAATAATCCTGCTTTTAGCTTCTCTTGTATCCCTGTATTGAATCTCTGTGGTGCACTGCAACGTTGATATCAGATAATACAATGCTATCCCACTTAGTCGTTGTGAAGAGTGCTTGGCAATCAATCAAAAATCAGCTAGAAGCAAAATCTCATAAAGGCAGCCTAGATCTGATGGGATTTGTCTTTGTGTGTGTGCATAAGTGTGAGAGACATGCAAGCTTTGATCATAAATGACATGCACGCAGACTACACTGGGATTTAAAACATATATTGTGCATTCTGCAAAAGATTTGCTTCTGCATATCTCTAATTTGAAAGAAATAACCAGTTGTTCAATAAAAATAGCATCCAGGGAACTAAAATTGGCATTGATTTTTCATTTGCACAGAATTTATTACAAATATATATCAGTGTCAATTAAAGCAGTTTCATTGCTTACAATGTATAGGAAATCAAATTCCATAATTACATTTGCCACATGGAAAGTAGCACTACTTTCAGAGTTCGAAGGTCACTGACAATTAGCATAGGAGTTAAAAATTAAATTATATTAAATACTGTTCCCTGGCATTGCTTTAAAATTTGACAGGAAATAGTGGATGTTAAATATGAATCATATATTCTGGCATAAAACCTTAGCTGTCCTTTTCCCCACATTTGCATTTTTAGATGTTTAATTTTCTATTCAGTGCATAGAAAATGGTTTGCATCTTGCCTAGGTAACCAGAAAGAGCCTATTTACCATATAAACAAGGGTTTATGCAATGTTTGTACTAGCCTGGGAAAACAACAGTGCAGATAAGACTGCTAAAAATGCAAAGGTAAAAATCTGGCCCTGGTTACACATTTCACAGGATAGCAACAAAAATAGCCCAGTTCAATCAATAATTCTAGGGTTGTATTCATATTTGTAAGATTGATTTATCTGTTTTTCCTCGCAACTTTTTTGTGGTTCAATTTCTTCTCCAGTTTTATTATGTTTTTACTGATTAAAGTGTGTGTGTGTGTGTGTGTGTTAAGTCTAGTGGATGCTTTTCCCCTAGGAAGGGAATACTAAAATGTGGAAGGCCTTACGGAAGTAAGGACATAATTTTAAAACAGGTATTCTAGTAGTAGAGTAGATTAGATTTAAAGGAGAGAAACTATTTCAATTTTGTCTGTAGATACAATTTGAATGGTTATAGAATGGTCTCTGCAGCAATTTAAGGATACTGAGGCAGAAGCATGTCAATGCAGAGCCTACCCTAATTGAGTTTTTTCTTGTGTCCTGACTGGCAGTTTCAGATGTGCTAAGAATATCTGCATAACCAGCTGAATATGAGATCTGTGTGCCTTATGTAGCTGTAGAAAAGAAGTGGGGGATAGACTTGGGCCTATTGTTGGAAGGGTTTGCTAATGCCTGTTTAAATGAGGGCAAGCTGTCAGCAGTCCTCAAACAAGTGATGGCTCAGTCTTTGTTTGAGAAACTGTTTCTTGATGCTAATGTCCTCTTTAGTTATTGTCTGATTGCTGAGAGATTAGAAGATGTTATAGTCTATGATGCTTTCCATATGTTGATAGAGTTAATTATGTATAGTAAAGAGAGGAAGCTGGCCAGAAGTTAGTTGACTTCAGATCAGCCTGGACAAAAAGACAGTTTTCAGGAGATAGAAATATATAGCAATTCACTTGACTGAACATGTTTTCAGATGTGTGCAAGACCATAGAAAGTATCTCCCATGTCCAAACATTTGAGAGAGGTGTCACAAAACATGAAACCCATAAATGCCTCAGTTTTCTCGCATTAACAGATGTGATATGTTAGATGTAAAATATTTGCTTGTAAAATCAGGTTGCAGCAGGGGGATAGAAATCTAGTACTAGAAAAAAGATTCTTGGAACATCCTGGTTTAAACTTAAATCTGGAATTTTCTGGATTATAGAACATGATCAGACAAGTCCTGAACTTAGGAAACAAGGCAAGACTACTATAGTCTGGGTTAGTCTTCTACAAACTTAGATGTAGAAGGAAAGCAGTAGTGAAATCTGTAAGAAAGAATCTGCGATATGTAAAAGGGGTGAGTATGCAAGGGTTTGTGTGAAGATCACGTGACATGAAAAGATCACAGGTCTAAAATGTCAAGCTTCTGGACAGAGCTCTTTTATTAATAAGAACCCAACCAAAAAAAACACTAAAGCCTCTACCTCCCCCACTCCCAAATAATGCATTTTCTGTATTCTGAAGAATCATTTGTAGAAAATTCTCAGACAGCGGTGTACTAAATGATTATAGTATCCTGAATGGAAACTTTATTGTTTAACTTGTGCGCCAGAGTATGTTTATAATTTTTTTAACTGAAATCACAGTAAAGTGTTTGTAGATAAAATCCAGCTATGTGGAACACACATGTGCTAATCCTATTAGAGATGATTTTTACTGGGAAAATGAGTGAGTCCGAAGTAAAGGTGAAACAAAATCTCAAGAAACACCACAGAGGCCTACTGAAGGGGATACATCTATAAATCAGCCTGAGGAAACTGCAAGGCTATAGTCAAAAACTGGCAGAGATTTGTGTGTATGTTAGAAAAATCAAATGCCATGTTGACTCTGGATGATTATTCTAAAATAGCTTTTTAAAAATAGCATTGTAATCTTGTATGTATAATTGTTTCTAGATAGAACATATCAATTGTCATGGCAGATAGTGGGGCACAATGTGAATGACTTTGAATTGCTAAAGCATATGATTTTAATTTAATGTTGAATCAAATGTGTGCATTCTGTTGTTATGTGAAAAAGCAGTCTTTAAAAGCAGTAATGCTTTCGAAATTGCAAAGTAGTCACTTTATAGAAGCAATGATCATTGAAGATTTTCCTGTTTCTTTTGTCTGTTCGACAGAAGAGGTAGGAAAAAATAGGTGTTGAGTGTCTGACCTCAGGGAGAATGGAGTTGCAGGTGATCAAACGACAACAGGAGAATAGACTGAGAAGAACGATAAAGAGATGATTCAAAGATTAACAAAAGAAGATTGCATCAGAGACTGAAAAATTTTAATGATAATTACCATATGCTTTTTTTAGCAGTGAAAGATGTAAAGTGATCTTGTCCCTTAAAATTCTGGCTGACATGTGACACCCTTGGAATATTCTGACTTAGATGGTTTTGGTTAATCAGTCTGTTCTATGCTGTATCTTTTGAGAAACATTCAGTTTTCTTTCTCTTCTCTTTAAAGTATGTTATTTCTTTTAATGCTAAAAGGTTCCTTTTACTTCTTAAGCCCTATCACAGACTTTTCTTCAATGACCAGAGCACAGTAGCTAGTCAAAAATTGGGAGAACGTCGTGAAGCCACATAAGCAGTCTCATTTTTCTCATCTGAAAATATTGAAATATACCTGTGAGTCAGAGCACTGAATGTTATTGCTAGGAAATTTGAATGCAGATTGTGCTAGGAAATTTGACATTTGTGATTATGGTTGGTCTCTGCAAAGCCCAATATAGCATATAGTCTACCATCTTAGTTTTTGTCTGGGAGAAATTCTTTTAACATTTTAGGGCAAAAGAAGAAAATTACATTGAACAATAGGTTTAATTTTACACACCCTTGCTCATATGAGTGGTCCAAATTCATAGAGATAGTCTCAGTGCTTGCACAGAACCTGCAATAAGAATAAGAGCTTGAAGGTTTAAGACCTCACTGCAGCCCTATTTATTTTTGAGTAGAACTAAAAGAAGCTAATGTGCCTGTACATCTTAAATGTGCCTGAATGATATGTTACCTCTCAAAGATCTTTTGGAAGTACCTAGTGAAACAAAGGTGGCAAACCTCTGTTGTACAGTGCTTTCAAATCTGGCTTAGGTTGAGAACAGTTACTACCTGATGTTGTTCAGCATCATGAGTGCTTTGAAACTAGTTTATAATTGACAGGAGTTCACATGACATAAACCATTATCAGTACTGGCATTCTCAGAAGACACAATATATAAGATCAATACAGTGACTAAACTAGGTAAAGGCAAACTTCAAAAATGAATGATGAGGGTTTTAAAAGATAAATTAGATGTCAGACTGAATGGGAGGATAATGCTCTCCAGTCTGCAATGGTCTGAGAATTATAACGCCCAGAAGCAGGAGACTGAGATCAAATTCCCATATCAGAACCTTTTCTAAATTTTCTTCTCTCTCCTCTTTTGGGTCAGAGAAGGATTTCTGGACTAATGAGAACTCTAGTCCTAATTCATCCAACATCCTTACATGGACATAGGTCAAATGAGAATAGCTGATCCGCAGTTGCACATGTTCTTGGCTTCTGGCCCTGTGCTTTGAATTTTCATATTCTTTTAGGCCATGTATAATCTGAAATGTATCAGGTCTTGGTAAGAAACAGATTTCAGGAGATGCATCTGTTCACCTCTAGAGGTATAGGAGATGATCTGGGGAGTTGCTGCATTTTTTGTACTGTAAAGGGTCAGACAACCCTCATGAAATACATCTGTATGTAGCACAATATGGCAATTATACGTTCTACTTAACTTTTCTTAGGTAGCCATGCAGATAGATGTAAGCAGTATCTTTCCCTGAGTATTATCTAGTATCACAAACATAATCTTCCCCATTTTACAGATAGCAAATCAAAGCTATGAGAGGTTAAATCATTCGCAAATCTCTGATGCAGGCAAGACTGAGTATATAGTGCTTCAATCTAAAGCTTCAGGCAGCAATTCTGCTGCCGCTTAGGTTATAGGATGATTTGTGGCCTAGTGGCACTTTTTATCGCACATTAACAGTTACAATGACATGTTGTAAATACACTGTAAAAATGCTTCTTTGTAAGAAACAGTATGGTGGTTTCTTTATTTTCATTTTAGAAATTCTTATGAGTGCCATGCTATTTTGGACCACTGAGTAGTTTTAGTATTATCCTCATTATCTTGACTGCTTGCAAACTGGTTAGCCATTGTCATGTTTATAATTTGAATGAGATATAGTTAGCAATGAGTTAATCTTTTTTAGTTTTGTTTTTAACGGGCTCTTTCAATTTGTGCAAATGTAGAATTTGTTTCCATGGTAACTTTTAGGCTTCAAGGCTTGTGGAAAAAAAACTGGTAAGTGTATGATTTAGATTATAGCTGCTGAGTTTTATTGTTTAGAATGTGGTTAAGTTGAAGCAATTTAGAGAAGTGAGTTTTGGAAGGTCTGACTGAGCCATTTTGCTAATGTCCTCATTATTCTGAGGTACAAATAATTCCAATGAAAATTTAACTCAGACTAGGCATTTTTTTATTAAGTGAGCTTGCTATGCAGTGTCTGCAGTTGTGGACTGAAGTGGTGTTTGCATGCTGCTATTTCAACAGGAACATTTTATTTTGTGAAAATGATAAATTTTTTTATGGGGAAATATTGAAACTTGAAGGCTGAACTAAATTCCCAGGATTTGTTGTTAGTAGCTGTAAACATAAAAGGAATCTATTTCTTAATTATGAATTCAACTGCCAGTATAATCAGGAAAACTCAAATATTCATATACCATTTCACCTCAAGGTCATAGAAACTGAAAGTAAGCTCTTGAAATTTGAAAATGATGCTGTAGCTTTGGACTACCATCTTATGATTTCAGTACATCAAATCCAAACTTGAACATATATTTTGATTCAGCTTCATACTTTAATCTGTATCTGATCCAATTATGGTTACTGTCATCTTGGACTTCGTTTTCTTCTGTCAGAGGCGTCTGTCATGCACAGACCACTACCTATATCAAAGCTGTGGTATGTGTAGCTGGTCTTCAGGGCTGGTCTCAGGTGGTCCTAAGCAACATCTTGCACTCTAGTGTCTTCATTTATAAATTTTATGAGTAACTTTGAGGGCTGACAAAGGTCTAGGATCCAAAAAATTAGGAAACCTCTGGTCTATGTTGAGTATTGGTTGTTTTTAGTGTCTTTCAGTGTGAGAGATTATCTCTGGCCATGCAGCTTGATAGGACTCAAACACGGAATCTGAACTGTCATGGTAAAAGAGATGTTTATTTTTCTGTAACTTAATTTTCTTTGACTAAGCTAATTCTTAACAATTTTCTTTAGCTTTCACAATAAAAAAACTTCATTTAAATGCATCTGTTCTTCATGGTGTGGAAAATGTCTATTGTTCATAAACAGCCTTTTGTGAAGGCCTTTCATATGCAAAGCAAGAAACCAGAACGCAGTGAGACCTTGCAAGTTCAATAATTCTGCTGAGAAGTATTTGGCATGGCCTGAAGTTGATCTGTTGATAATCAGTTTTACTTCTCAGTTTTAGATCCTGTCCATAGAATCTCCTTGCTCTCACAGTGTTTTGTGGAAGGGAATACATATTTGAAACTACTGAATGGATAACAAATCAGTCCAGTTGCTGCTGAAATGTAAAAAATATGGACTACTTATTTCTTAGGTGAGGGCTAGATCTGCTTAAATGTGTGTGCTTGAAAATGTGATGTTTTGTTTCTCAGATTTACCATTTTAGAGAGGTTTAAGTGCAATACATTTGTCATATCTTTTGATAATTTTTGTAGGTGATATCCTGCTTCCTTTCCAGCTTAAATGCATGATCTATGTCTGGTAACAACTCTTCAGATAGTGCTACTGTTATGTTGAGACTGCCTTCTCCAAAAATTTGTTAATATATCAAATATTTCAAGAACACTTGAACACCAAGAACTATACATATTCCTTGAAACAAACATGAACTGACAAATGTTATACAAACTAGTGATTATTTTTATATTTACACAGACCTTGGGAGGAAAATTTTGTTCTTTTTACTGTGCATAATATCACTGGACCATGTTCCTAACTGGTGTGTCTGTATGCAATTATGATACTCCTACTACTCTTAGATAAAAGTTCATAAAAGTACCTACCTTATTGTTAGAATAGTCTCATGAGATTCTTTAGAAGAAAATGGCAGGTATTATGAAAGTGAGTAGCTGTGCAAAGTTTACCAAAATGTTATATTTTATAACTATATTATGTGAAAATCCATGCATAACAGATGAAATGCTTTTAAATTTCCTAAGTTATATTTGTAAAAGTCCTGAGAATTTAAGTGCCCAGAGGGAGGAGGGATGTTCCTTCCATATTCATTTGTGCAATTGGGTAGTAAAGGTGTACCAGATAACACTGAAGATTCAGATTCTTTTAACTTTGAAGTGACTGATTTTGAATTAAGTGGTTTGGGGCTCTCTTTTTTAGTAGATAGCTATTTTTCAATTCCTATCATGAAATATTTACTTCCATACATGTAAGTTAGGTAGAAGTTCTTCAGCTTTTAACAGATATTATCTGTTATTTTGCTAAGACACCATGTGGGGAACCTCTCTCTCATATCCTATTCTATGATTCTACTTTTGCTACAGAACTCTAATGCTGGAGAAATTGTGGTAGTTACAGAATGTTAGATGGAGGTATGTTGACCTGGTCAATCATAGATCTAAACTGTTATTTTTATTTGATTTCAAATGCCTAGATATGCTTTAGGCATTTTTTCATGGATGGTTACATGGATCTGTTGCCTTTAGCAGCCAAACTGTTGTCTTCATCAGCAGCTGGAAAAGCCATTGCTTGTACTGCTTATCAACTTGACTTATCCTACACAAAGCACTGGACAAGCCCCTTCAAGTAATGGTAGCAAAGTTGCATCTTGCAGTAGGTGCTAGCCTAGCTATCTCAAACAGTAACAAATTGAGAACAGATGAGCAAAAAAGATAATACCCATACTACTCCATTTCATTTTGTAAATGAGTGGTTAAAATGCCTAGCTTCTGAAGGAAGCCATCTGTTGGTTCCCTTCATCTCCTCCAAAAATTGGTCTATTTTGAAGAAATTCGAAGGAGAGATTTCTCAAAGATAATTGCATTCCTTCAAGATTTGTGAAAATCGGTGGATTGAGAGACATAGCAGGAACAGCAAGCAGAGCTCAACCATTTTCCATTCATTTGGCAGCACCCCAACCAGCACACATCCCTCACTGCTGGAGATAAATCATAGGGGCTGTAAGGAAGATTAGGGCTGTTGATAAAGATGATCAGGGAACACTGTAGGAAACAAGGCTTCAAGAGTTCTGGCCCTTTTGTTGTTTTAAAAATATTTTAAAATACTTTCTTTGCACAAAGAATGGCCACAGGCGAGAAGTAGATCCATCTTTCCCCTTTCTTTTCTTCTAACCCCCCCCCCCAATTTTGATCAAAGATTTGAAGTTTTAAAGTTGAAGAGTTATCAAGAAAAAAACTTTGTAGTTCATCATTAAAATCCAAGGTATCTGCATTTATATCTAAGGTATCTGCATCTATATCATCAGTACAGAGCTATTTTTTGCTCTGTTTGCATTCCAACCTGTTCGGAAAAAAACATGTTGTAATCTGAGGGCTCCGTGCTCAATTATACATCATAGTATTATTTTACGTTTATGGACAATACTGTTGGATAATGATTTTTCAGGTAGGTAGTCATATGTTAATTTATTGAACACTTAGGGGAAAATCAGAGGGAAACAGTTCTGCAGGGTTTTTTGTGCTGATGTTACATTTTTATTGATGGATTACATTTCAGGGAGAAAGGAGGTTTCAAGATAAGTAGTACATTCTTTCAAATTGAAAAATATGAAATGTGGTAAGAGTTCCTGGGGACCCGACTGTGAATAATCAGTACTAGGAGCTTTGCCTGTCTGTAAGACCCAGATTTGCTTCCCTGTAAGAGTCTATTGGTCCTTGGGGCCTGAAAGAAGCAAATGTTGACAGCAGTGCTTAAATCAGTGTGGTGTTTTTTACCGCAGGCACTTTTTTTGCTTTGCAGAGGCATAATGGTCATGCTGTTGTGCATTTTTTTTCTAATCGTAGATTAGATTTTCCAGGTGAATAGGACTTGAAGCACTCAACTGTTAGAGTATTCCTTCAAGAAATTATGTAAGCAAGGTGGGAATCTGCTTCGTGAACGGTTGCAAAATAAACCCACTTTCTCAACGAAAAAACCTTGCCACCAGCAAACCAAACACCTTCATGCTATTGTTGCACATGCAATAATGGATTATGCTGTCCGAATTTGTGTCACGTCAGTGGCCAATGGCACAAAATGAGCAACCTACTGTTTCGATTTCTGCATGGTTTGCATCGTTTGACCAAATGAGCAATAGATATAGCTTATGCTTTAGGCCCCAATGTGTCATGGGCCATGAGTGGAGAAGGCTGTGTTTATTCTGCTAGAGGGACTGTTCTGTATGCATGTTTTCCCATTAGAATCTGCAAAACAAATATGTTCCTGGTGTAGCCGTGAAATTTGGTTCTTTGTTTGATTTGTAGATGCTGCGTTTTGGTATCTGCTGATAAAACATTCAGTGTCATCTGTTATGAGAAGACTTATGTTGCTTAGTCTGCTGCTTTGCTCTATTCTCCTCCTTCCTGAAGTCAGAAAAACCAGAAAAAAATTAAAATGACCTTTTATTCTTGTTTGGTTTTTTTAGTAATCACCAAATCTATATTTTAAAAATCTATGGAATGTCCTGTTTGCTTCTTTCCCTGTTCCTTCTGCTTTATTCCAAAATCAACTCACTCTTTTTCTAGTTGCATGAAGATACACAGGAAAATTGTACTATTACCTGCCCATGAGATAAGAAAAAAAAAAAAACCCAGCAACTTTGCAAAAGCCACTTCCAGTTGGTGCTGATGTTTTTGCTTTTTGAAATATCAAGCAGCTGAGCATTTGATTGCACAGGATCAGATTGGAAGTAATTTCCTTGATTTTCTTTGGTCTCCAAAGACAGCAGGAGTTGAGTTTACCTTTTTTGAATGCCTCTTGGCTGTAGGCTTAAAAAAAAAAAAAATTTACAGCTTGTGTGATTGTCAGTTAGGGACAATTATATCCTGAATGACCTGCCCTGGTATTAGAATGCCTAGCACAAATTGTTCTGTCTTTAAATAGAAGTTTTGTCTGATTATGTGTCTGAAATTTACTATTTGTAGGATTTAAGTCATGACCATTTAACTATAATAATCAGAATTGATTGTCCAAGTCTTTGTAACTGGGTTCCATGGTAACAGTTTGGATACTAGTATGTTACAATAAAAGTGCCATTTCTATGGCTACACTGACTGAGGTCTTGATCTTAAAATGAGCTTCATATGAGAACAGGGGCTTACACTTGTCTAATCACTGGCATTTTCATAGGCTGTTGAAATCAATTGGCAAAACACTCAGGCATGAGCAGGAAAAACTGCTTCTCCTGGCCATTTTAATGTTAATCTCTCTGCAATAAGGGCAGCAAAAGATGTTAGGAAGAACCTTTATAAAAGTTTAAAAATATAGTAATGGTACAATAGCTAGTGGCTAATGCCAGGGGTTTGGGGAATATATAATAATGACTGTGCATGCTAGACAGGGCATGCATTTTTTCCTCGTGTGAATGAGCAGGATTTTGTTGAAATCTGTTGACTCCCACTGACTTCAGCTGATCTTTGATAAGGCCTTTACCACCAGCAGACAACTTGGTTATACTGTTTTCTTGAGGTTCTGTCAGAGGATGCCTGGGATTTCTTAGTGAAGATGATCTAGCACAATCTTCCTAGAGCAAATTCAGCTCAGTTTTACCAGACTAGGATGGTGAGAGGTCAAATAAGTGTAATAGGTAGAGAAAAAGAGGAGAATTGGATACTACTAGGAGAGTGAGGGAAGAAAGTCTTCTAGGGAGGTGTTTAGGAGGTTTCTGGAGGAGAGACAGGTACTGTCTGGAATGTTGACATATCACTTGCTCTTAACTGTCTTTGAAAATCTAGTATTTCTTGTGTTATCATTTGATGTAAGAAGTTATAGGCAATAGTATAAAATAAGCATTGACGGTATAACAGGATGAAAATATAAGTAATAATGTAGTGTATATGATCAACAATTACAAGCAGCTTAGGTCAGTTTAGCTTTAGGCTAGGTGAAAGCAAAAGGACCACAGAATACGAGATGTGAGAGAGGCTGGGGCTTTCCACAGGCACAGATTAGAAGAAACAGCTTGAGCACTTTTGTGTCTTAAATTATAAGAAGACAGGCTTATATCTGATTACCTTATATGGATATTGGATGTCTTTAAAATAGGAAAGAGAGATCCAGCTTCAAGGATCCAGAGGGAGATCCTTCAAAAGATTGCTTGAGCAGCCTGAGAATGAAGGAAGATGATTCCTCCAAATGAAGAATCTAGGTAGCTTCTGCCTGGAAGAACTTTCTTGGAAGGACTGGGGCTGGTAGAAAGGAAATCAAAAAGACAGAGGGGATGTTGACTCTGGTATGTGTGTGGCTACATTATGTATTTGCAACTCTGAGGTTATGGTTGCATGATTCATGGCAGTGTTATGCAAAGAGGTCCTGAAGGGTGGATAGCTACATCAGTACTAGTTAATCAGTACTATTGAACTAGTTAATCCTACTTCTCAGGGGCAATACAGCTATACTTCTGCATATTGAGCTATCATATCTGCAATGCACTATTCTTGTAGACCCAGTAGGGTAGTGTGTGAGTGTACTTTTGCATGGTATACACTGGCCTGGAAAGCTGCATGTCCTTGGTAAGTAGACCACCTTGTGTTGAGACTGAAGGCTGAGAACTTTACTTGTATTTTTAAATAGTTGCATCTGCTGTAATACTAGCAAACCCTCAAGTGAAATCCTTACAGTAGTGAGAATAGAGAGAAGATGGAGGCAGCTGGAGACACCCCTTCCCTAGGCCTCTAGCTCTGAATGGGTGAGGAAGGAGAGGCTGTGCGTTTCTTCAGTTCAGCAGCTTAAAACAAAACAAATCCTCCAACCCTGCAAAAATTTGTTTTCTCTTAACAGATGTTCCTAAGAGGTAATGCATATGTTTCTGTAAATTGAATTGTTTTGAATTGTTTCCTGGGCTTTCGACCATTTAATTCTAATGCAAGCACCTTCCAATTTTTATTATTTGACTGAAGTCATTTCCTTTTAATCTAAGTTCTGCAATTTGCGAGCTTGTTTACCAGCTTTTCTTTTTCTGAAAATTTCTGATTTGACTCAAATCAGAGTTACCGTTTTATTTAAGTAATGTTGACATTGCATATAAAATGATGTTTTTAAGTGTCCCCAATGCCTTGCAAGCTTTATTGTTAAATGACTTGTTAGCAGAATGTCTTGTTAGCTGCTATGTAATTGTTCTTAATGCTTTTAGGTTTGCTGTTGATTTATAGCTCATACCATTAATAATGCACAGAAGAAAAAAAAATGCACAAAGAATTGTAAATTGTTTCAGAAGTAGTTGGTGAAGTTATGACAAGCTGATAACAAATTGATGCTGTTTCCCAATTGAAAAAAAAGTTTCTTTAAAAAGGTATTATTTCACCATAATCTAGAAAATAACACTTTTGTCTTCTAGGCATCAATATTAATCTTTCTGTATGTGAATACAGCAAAGCGATTACCAGGAATAACATCAGATCAAGGCAATGACTGCAAATAAAAGGAAATCTTTAAAACTTTTCAGGTAAAAAAAAAAAAAAAAAAAAAAAGCACTCTGTACAACACATAGTGTTAGAATATCTTTGACATGCTATTTTGAAACCAACCTTAAGTGACTCTCTGTATTAAAGTATTAAGGTGATGTTTACCCAGAAAGGCTGAAGTCTTTTTTGATTACCATCTTAGCTGTGCTTTTACTCTGAGTGCATCACCTTGGAGATCAAACTTCAGTCTTTCCCTTTGCTGGCAGGGCATCGTGCAGTTCTCCTGTTCTTAGATTGCAGGAATAGGGGAGAGGAAGTCTTCTGTACTTTGGCCCCTCTTACATGGTTTGGGTACCTATCAGCATCCTTTGCAGAGGGTAAACAGAGCAACCAGATGACCTTTGCTGACTGAAGTCTTTGGTTTAATTGAAAGAGTAGGAACATAACTTACTACAAGAGGAAGACAGTTTTGGAAGGCAGTGCAGGTTAGATATCTCTTAATAGGGGTCCTGCACCTTTCTTGTTGAGAACTGAGATGAGGCCCCACTGTCCTGGTTAGTCTTAGTTACAGGAGGCTATCTTTGGGCCTGCTTCTTCTCTCTGTCCCTTCTAGAAATTAAATATTTTTTTTATCTAGACTGATGTATTTTGTTAGCTCAAGGTTTCTTCACCTTTTTAATCTTGATCAAAACTGATAGAATGTGTTCTACGGAAAGTTGACCCAGTCCTTTCAGAGTAAGTGAGGACTCCTTATCACCTTTTATAAGCGTTTACCCGATCAGAGGGAGATTGATTTTGAAGCAAGCAGAAACAACTGGGCAAGATGATTTCCCGAAGTCTTGTTGGTTTAGCCCAATAGTTTGACAACAACTGGGTCAGGTACAGCAAGAGTAAATTGCTATGTAGCTCTACTTCTGCTGAAAATAAGTGATAAATGATTGAAATTAGTAACTCCTGCTCCCAGTGACTCAATACCTTTCTTTGGAGGGTGTGAATGGATCTGAAAATAAAATGTAAAACTACCACAGGTTGAACGAAATATCCAAAAGTTCAATTTAGGAAGAAGAGCAGTAGGAAAGTTTAGTAGGGAATGGAAAATCAAGCATTGTTTTGTTTGGCATCATACTGTACAACAAAATTATATAGCATTCACATGAATGTAAATGCTGTTCAGTGCTCGAGCCTATGATAAAGGAATTTCATCTTAGTGTTGACCTTTATTTTCTCAGTATTTTCAACAGAGAAGAGTTTGATTTAAATCTTGCCGGTTATTTTTTAAATAATGAGCTTTTTCCTATAATAGGAGCCTATCTTAAGAACTGGTTTCCTGAATCACCAAAGCATATTTCTTATTTCTCTGTTTCTTTTGACCTGTATTTTAGTTGTCAAAATGCAAACAGATTCACAGGCTCTGTTACATTTCAACAGAGTAATTGCTAAATCATTTAGGAAAAAAAAATCAAAAAGTCATATAGGCACTTATTATGCATGTGTATTTTTAATGTCTGATTCTCAGCATAACCTTAAATTACAATGCAGATTAAATTTCCCTTGCTGATTTATAAGTATAATGTAAACTCTAGACACAGCTAATGATATTGCTATGTAAAACTGTTCTCTTGCAAACTAAAGACCTTGCTTAGCACTGCAAAGCTGTAGGTTCATTTCAGTGTGATCATTCAGGCACTATGCAGGGATTATGCTTTTATTGTATTTTTTTCATGAATACATGAATGAATAATAAGTTCAACAAACAAGAGTTTCCTACTGGGTATGTCAAACAAATCATTCTGTAAGGTGCTCTGAATTTCAATCAATCATCCTCAACACTCCTTGTCCTGCTGAGGTCTGTGCATTAACAAAGTCAGCATTTTGGAACTACTATAAATGGTCTTGAGTCTTGAGCAGAATGTCCAAGATCTGGAAGCTCAAAAGGAGTGCAAGAGATGAAGTTTCCTTTGCATTCATCTGTATTTTGCTTGCACCTACCTTTTCACACATGACAAGTATTGCTTGTGTTAAATTTGCATGGCCAGAGCATGTGTTTGTATTGTGTGCCTTCAAATTAAATGAGTCATCTCCCTCAAAAAATAGGTAATACTAAAGCCACAAATCATATACCCCTGTGTGTGTGTACACACACACACACACACACACACACACACACACACACACACACACACACACACACACACACACACACACACACACACACACGTAAGAAAGACTGGGAGCTAGAAAAAGAGCAAGATGGAAATGCACAAAGAATGAAGGCTATACCCAGAGCGCTACAGTTTTAATTCCACCTCTGGAATTTTATGGATGTGTGCACTAAATGATAAACTAATGCTAAAATCCTGGTTCTTTAAAGGGGGAAAAAAAAATCACATTCATAGCAAGGCCAGAACTTCGCAATATTTGCATGTAAGGCATCATCAGTATCAAAGCTATCTAATTTGTCTATATGTTTTACAATAAATAGTAGAATTAGATACACAGTATAGTACAGTATGGGTACACTGTATATACTCTCCTGGGGCTAGATGTCTTGTGGAGATGTATCAGCTCTGAATTAAAAAAAAAAAAAAAAAAAAAAAAAGTGGGAGTAGGGAATTGTTGGGAGGATTTCCCAAAGATGAGATGGGACATGTGGAAAAAAACCCAAAGATCTATTCCAGTGGAATGAATAGTCTAGTACCAGTGGTGTAAATCTGTGCCTTGACTCAGCTTTATCTGTACCTTACATTTTTCTGAGAAGGGTAAGGATTGTGTCCTTCATTCCCTGCTCTCCCTCCAGCCCTTCCTACCCCAACCTATTGCTAAGGCCTTTTTTGTTGTTTTTGTATCAGAACAAATCCAGATCGTGAACTGCAGTTTTGTGAATAGCAAATGATTTTTACAGATAGTCTTCCACATAAGCATCCAATTAGCTATCAGGCTTCCAACTGTGAAAGCTGAAAATGATGATGTTAGGTGTCATATTCTGCAAAAGTTAAAGCTTATTTTTGACACGTTTTTCTTGGTGTAGATATCTGGTCAGCACTAAACTTTCCAAGGATATAGTTTCTACACACACCAACCTCTCCAGCATCCCTCTAGGAGGTACCGCTAGTGGCTGGCCCTTTAAATTTGGCAGAGACAAGTAGCTATGCCAACTAATATAGTTATTTGGCAGCTTGCTGCTGTTTACAGTATCTTCCTTCCCTCCAGCTGGTAAGTATTGCTCTTATGTCTTCTCCTTTATCACTGAGGACTTGGCACATCCTCACAGCACTCTTCTCGGATTGATTTAGGGGACATTACAGAATGTTAATTTTTCAGATCAGTTTAAGGATGTCTGCGTTTTCAGCTGGACATCTTTAAGTGCGAGAGGTCAGTTAAATGGGATGGTGAAATTGTTGACTTGATTTATGGGATCTCTATCTAACTCTTGTGCATGAATGTCAAGAGTGGAAGGTCATTTGAAAACTGTTTTCTCTTTATAAATACCAGCATAAAGTTCAGTGCCTGCAATTTTGATTACCTTTCAGTGCTGAATTATTTGGTGAATGGGAGGATGGCAATAAGATCCAGTCCTAAAATTTTTGGCTTTTATATGTAAATACTGTTTTTTTAAAGTTGTTTTGGCACTTTGAAAAAGATGATGCCAATAGGTTTTTCATACGGAAACAGTCTGACATAGTATGTAAAGCCAGTGTTTTGGATATGCATGTTTGTATCTACATTCAAATATTTGGAAGTACATTCATGGGAAGCAGTCTCTACAGATAATACAGATGATATACTCTTGGTGATGACTGGAATGTTCATTCTCCTGATACGAGTTTTCTTTTCTTTTTCCTGTTTATGTGTAGAGTTGCGGTTTTGGTAGCGAGTTGCCTGCGAACAATTGCAGGAATTGCAAATGTGAAACAAACAACGTCTAATGTTCTCAAACCTAAAATACACTGAATCTGGATATCTTATTCCATCTTTAACTTTCTAACTCCTTTTTAATATTTTGTATATGGTACAGTATTTATAATATTTAAAATTTTAGATTTATATTTAATATAGGCATTTATTCTTCATTTCCTAAAGATCATAGTACCTGCTGGGAGTCGCTAAGGACAATAAGAAAGGAATCCCAAAACAAAACAAAAAGTGGCTATCACTTAAAGGAAGTTGAGGCCAGAATTATATTATCAATTCATTTGACCCAGCTGTTTGCTCTCCCAATCCATAATTGAAGCTGTGTTATATCAACAACATATCAATAATATAATCAAATATATCAGTAAAAGCACTTGCATTCTTAATGAATTTTCAAACAAAATGATTCCTAAATGAATGTCTTAGCAATATTCAAAAAAGTGAGAGAGCTCTTCCATGCAGCTTCCATGAGTGAGGTGAATAAAAAAAGGCAGGATTAATGTCTATCAAAAACCAGCATGGATGAAAAAGCAGAACACTGCAATTAACTTCTAATGGTACTGTGCTCCATTCTGAAGGTATTCTCATGTCACACTCACTTTGGTCAGTCAGTCATTGGGTTGCTCAGTTGCCAATAAACTGGGCTTCCTTTCAGTGAAACGAATGCAATTGTGTCTTTGACTCTACTAGATACTGTATAAATTAATGCAAGTGGACCTTTAGCCTCTTCCATGTCCGTATACTTTGTAAGTGCTGTCTTTGTCACACTCTTTGAAAAACGCTGTTGTAATTTTTACATAATAATAAGATAGTACTAGTGCAGAAAAATGTGTTCAAGGCCCTGTGTGTAAAGCCTTTGGGAATGAGTTATATCTCAACTCTTGCCCCCAAATAAACCATTTATTGGTATACTAATCAATTAATTTCTTCTCACCAAAATTGTCAAACTCCCTTTCAAACTGATTTTCACCACCTCTTGTTTGCTTTGGCACTATGTTCCAAGGTCAGCCACTGTTTATATATAGAAGTTCAAACAGGATTTTTTTTCACTTTCCTGTTTAAGTCCAAAAAGATAACTTTCCATTAATTAGCAATCTGACCAATTTACTGGCTTGCTTCTTTTCTTGTTCTCATAAGCTTCCTCACTTGTCTCTATTCTTCTTAGTTTTAGAAGCCAACTTCTATCCTTGAATTCTTGAATAATTCTGAGAGCTATTTGCAATTTTGTCATTATTCTTTTCAAAATATATTGACCAAAATGCATACAGTACATCCAATATGGTCTCATTAATGCCAGAACCCAGCAACCATCTTTGCTCATCTGTCCTTCCCTTTGGTACCTTCTCTTAGGCTTGTTCACTGAGAAACTTTTTTCTGTTCAAATATAATGCAGAAAGAATGTTTCTTTTCCACTATAGGACTAAAGATGATTTATGCTAGGAGGTAGTAAACTTTGGATTTTACAAAAATGTGCACACGTGCCTGAGTGGGTGCACTGTGTGTAACCTCATTAAAAACAGTTTTTCCTTCTCATTTAAAGATATTTTGCAGTATTCTGTATGCTTCCATTTCTGGAAAAAGTGACTCTAGACTTATGGCTTATCTTTGTCATTTAACTTATTTTTCTTTTCCTATACAAACTGTCCACAAACAACCACATCTTAACATCAGTCATTTATTTTAAACATACTAGCTAGTCACCTATTTCATTGAAGAGATAGGTCCTTTTCTCTATAAAAACTTTATTTACCCCAGAACATGTCTCCAGAGGGTTTTCTCACATGCTTCAAGACTAGAATGTCGTTGACTTTTATGAAAAGCTTATTAATGCTGTTTGTGGTTTTTCTATCTAGTGATGTCTCGGTACTTCAGATAGGAGGCATCTACATTGTGCTGTGCTAAGAGAGCTGCTGCATTAAGAGCTCACAGCCCTACAGGGCTTGACAATGAACAGAGTAATTATTATATGGAGGAGGAAGGAAGTGAGAAAAAAGGTGATTAAGTGAGTCACTCGAGGTCACAGAAGTCTTTAATAGAGTTTAACTGAAAAAAAAAACTTTCCTGAATATTTTAATCTTAAAGAACAGAATGCACTTCAAACTATTTGCTTAGCAAAAGCAAACAAATACTTGATAGCTACAGACACCCTATTTAACCAGTTGGTATAAAACAGTTCCATCTGGTTAATGCCCTGGTGGATTCATGCAGGTAATTCACTTTTAAAAGTTGCACAGGGTATACTGCATTCACTTACCAGTATGGGGAATAAGATAGGCATGTTCTGTTATGCCCTTGTGTGCTGATCATTTTCCAACTCATCTGCAGGTTCAGTAAATTATATATTTGTTTTGGTGGTTTGAGAAATCCTTCTAGTTCTTTTTTTGTGTCTGAAATGGTTCCTATTAAAGCTTTCATAATACCCTTCAGTTTCTGTGTTAAATTGATGTTTAAATTGGAATGAAAGTAGGAACCTTGGCAGTTTAGATAATTCACTTCATCTGGTGGCCAGCTATGTTAACAATCACATCATATGCCAGCACTTACACTAGATGAAAGGAGTCCCTGGGGCACAGAACTGCATTTTAGAAGCAGAGTGAAAATACAGTTATAGTCTTTGTTTCATCGTTTTATTCTGTAAAATGGTAAATTATTTTAACTAGAAATTTAAAGTGTTAAAAGAATATTTTAAAGGTTATCTTGAGGGTTATTTTGGGTGGATTAGCCTTGGAAGCTGAATGACAATTGATCAGTATTCTGGACAGGAAGTGTTCAGCACAATGTCAGCAAATTATGTCTTTTTATTCCAATGTACTGAGCACTTGGAGGAAATGGTATATTGTTAGCATATGAATAACATCAAAGCCCCACATTGCAAGATGTATTTCAGTCTTCTGAAATAAAATGCAAGGCCTCCCCTTCGTGTTTTTAAGTGCCTTCCCTTGTAATAGAGTGCACGCTTGAACCCAAAAGCTTTTTCTGCCTAGCATGGGCAAGCTGAATTTCAGGACTCAATTGCTGGTGCATGACTGCACATTCCATCACTTAGCAAAAACATCTGCAATAGCAAATTGGCTTCCTGCACGGAGAGTAGGAAGTGTATTCGATTAAAAATAAGATCCTTACAGGAAAAGGCATTTTTTAAGAGCAGTTCTTACAGAATGCATTTATATCATCTACGTTTCCCTGATAATATTAGTGACTATAACTGCCCAGCATAAAAAGCATGACTTTAGACAGTGCTTGGCATCAGAGGCTGTTCTGATTTGTCCTTTGTCACCCTCTGCTGTGATTACATTTATAAAATTAAGCCAAATTAAAAAACAAAAGTAAATCCCACAGATGACTCCAAACTACTGTCCTTCTTGATGAATATACTTTTCCTTCTTTTCTTCTCCCCTAACAAAGATAAGCAAACTGGATTTTCCTTTTTTTTTGTCAGGACACTATGCACAAAAAAAATGCTTGTAACTTGAAAATCTCAGCTAGATTGAGTCTGTGGGTTGAGATTTTATCTGACAGCTTATCACATGTACAGTAATTCCAGGTGCTTAAAATATTTAGTTTATTAGGTAAAAGCTGTAGGTAAGAAATAAAGTGTGTTTCCACTAACATTCAACTAGTATTGGCAGATACATTTGGCTCATGAAGCCTTTGCTCATTTTCTGTAGCAGCTCTACTGGTTACTGGTGGAATAGGACAGCATTTGTAAATGGGGGCCAGTAAAAGTTAAATTAAAAACATCATTTAAGGCTAATGTGAAGCTAGTGGAAACTGGTGGCTCAGCACCTGTCAGGAGATTTCCAATACTTTGAGCCTATCACAATTCTTACTAGCTGAGAGTCTGGCTCAGTATAGTTTTGTGTCAAATCAATGTTGGTTTATCTGCTCTTGAACATCATTTGTTATAATTTTGCTTCTCTTTCGTTATCCTTTTTTAAACAGTGAAGTGCTGTATTTGACAAATCCCTTTGCATTCTGATTTATTGCTAACAATTCAAAGGCCGTTGTTCCTGAAATACTATACTATTGTTATTGCAGTATTTCCAGCACTAGAGGCTCTGTACAAGGTTCTGCTTTGCTACCCTTGCTCAGAAATGCTCTGATCCACTGAAGCACTTAAGCACATGTTTGACTTTAAGCCTGTGAATAATCCTGTTGAAGCTGAGGAGGCTACACATGCTTAAGTGCTTTGCTGGACTGGGGACAAAGTGTGTCCTTCACTTCAAATGGCAATACAGATGGAGGAAGAGTGAACAGATCTGTTTCATAGTTACTGAAAATGATGCTGTTTGCACTTTCACCTTATTATCAATATGAAATACCATTCAGATACTTAGGAAATGTCTCCTAAAAAAAAATTTTACAGGAAAGGATAGGTTTTCTAAAAAATATTTACCACATGATAAATATTCTATCGCAATCACACAGTCGCATAAAACTCTAAAGATGCTCTCCAGACTATTGTCACACTGGACATGCAGGTCTAGTTTCATGTAAGTCAACGAAGAAAAAAGAAAAAATTTAATTCCATCAATTTACTGTGCACGCATGGCCTCATTCTAAAATAAAATCACTGTTGTCCTTCAAAATATTTCTCCATCAGTTAACTGATAGAAAGATTTACAGCAAACCATTTTTATTTTTAAAGGACACTTGGGAAACATAGTTCCCTGAAATGAATCTATAACTTTAAAAGGTGAATCAGCCAATAGTGTGATGACTACATATTTGGGATTATTGCTGGTCTTGCTGCACTTAAACATATGCTGAAGATTTAAAGACATCTCAGGTGGTCTAAACCTCTTGCCACCCAGCCTGATTTTGGTTTTAGTGTACTATAAATAAATGTCAGAAACCGCATATTGTTATTAAACAGCACTATGGTAACTCTTAAGACTGGCAGTAAGTCAGTGGGAATGGTCTGTTAAAATGAACTGGAATAAGACTGGGAGACTCCTGTTTTTCAAGGAATAACTACCCATCACAGTAGCCCAGTTCTGCCCCTATACATCATTTGATCATGGAAGGTGTGATTAAAGACTCTATGCTAATTGACTGTCAAGAGTATATGAATGCAATAAATGATAATGAGAATCTGCATACTCAAGTACTTTTTAGAAGTGGAAGCATTGCATAATATCATTCACACAGATTTTTAAAACATCAGATTTGTAGTAAGGTGCATTTACCAGAAATGCACAGGTATTTTCAGCAGGATCTAGAAAAACATTAGATTTTTTGGGTGGGCTTTGAAAGGGCCATAACCTGTTAAAAACTAACTTTTCCTAATGAATCCTAGTCCCAGAAACACCTGTGCTTTGTGCTGATCTGTGAAAATTGGCAGAACATTCCCACATTTTGCTGAATAAAACTTGGATGAAAATCTTCTCAATGACTTTTTAAGGCATTCCCTGCCAGGTCTATGCAACTGTCCCTCACTTCCATATTTGTTTAGCATAACTGAAATAAGCTAAATACTGCAGCTGAAATACTGGTAGAGTGAAGCAGGATGAAAGGGAGCCTAAGGACTTTGCTTGTCTGCAAAGAAATAGCTGTGGAGTTTTGTTATGTATGGTTATACATTTGTACCAAAATCACACAGGAAAAGTAGAGCAAAAATATTTTTCTTTGAGTGTGGAGGCTACTTTCCTTGTGTGATTTGTCTAAAACTTGACAAATTGGCAGGAGAAGCAGATAACAATAAAGATAAGGATGAGTTCATACCCCCTACGATTACCCACACTCTAGTCTTCTCCTCCCTCACTCTTCACTCATGCACACAGAGGAGAGAGAGAGGGGAAAAAAAAAATTTTCTTCTTAAATTCTGTTGAGAATGTGAAAAATCTGAAGGAGACTGCAACTGTGTTAAGCTTGTTGGTGCAGGTGACCCAACAACCACCTTTAGGACTCTGGATTTGTTGCAGTTGCTCACAAGGTCTTTGAACTACCATTTCTATTGGCTCCTTTTGTTTGAACCAGCAGGAGACTGCAAAGGACAAGACTACAACTTACTGATGTGTTCAGAGGGCTGCAATCTTGTGAATTCTGTTTCCTGCTGACATGAAGAATGGCACAGAAGAGAAGAGCAGAGCAGCAGTACAATATGCCCTGACAGTATCAAATCTCTGTGCCCTGGATGGTTTGTTTGATCACCTTTTTAAGAAGCTGTAATTTTAACATTATTGTGACCCTTTTTCTAGGTCAGGGGAAGAAGACTTCTGTCCTCACTCCTACCCTACTTATCCTTTCACTGTTATCTAGAGAGGAATGTATTTTTTCAGGTCTGATGGTAATGAGAGTAAGGCTGTAAAAGGGAAAAAATTAGTGAGAAGTTGGGAAGAAAATAAATCGGCAAAAAATGTCCACAGTGAAACCTGAAACTCAAAGGTTGCTTCCTTGCTATTTTGTTACAGAGCAAAGATCAGATCACATGTGCTGAAAGGTCTGATTAGGCTTGCAAATGTTTCCAACTATGTAGGCCTAGCTGTAATGAAAAAACATTGACTTGTTTAGTGTTGCAGCAGTTTCATGTGAAGTTAACTATTCTTTATGGTAAAGTGTATGAGACTAGGCATTTGTTAATAGATTTTTCTTTAAACCTTAAGTATGGACTTGTAATTTTTTAAAATTTGTAGAGCAAGAAGAAACAGACTGTATTCACGTGAACCTCTGCAACGTGCAAGCTTGAGTGCTGCTGACCCACTGGAATGGGCCATGAAGACAAACAGCACTGAAGCACTGCCTGCTTCACTGTTTCTCTCACTTGTGTAACTCTTGCCAATTTACTTTTGTCTAAGATCTATTTCAGTCTTAGGGCCCAGCCTTGCATAGAAGGTATAAACAATTCTCTGTATAATCTTCAGGAGCAGTAAACAGTACCTGGAGAACAGGGGAATTTCACCTAATCCAAGAATGCTTCTTTAGAGCCACAAAGCTGATGTGTCAGAGAAGCAATAAGATAATTTTATCAGCTCAGTATCTTATTAACATGATTAACTATTCTCAATACAACTTTTTGGTTTTACTGTAGGTCTTGATGAATAAAAAGTAGTAAGCAAGGAACCTTAGATTTATCACATCTCTGCTACTGCTAGTGCTGAGCTTTGCTTATGCCAACGCATAATATGGTGGTGACTGCAACAACCAGCTTCAAGGCCATAATCTTATCAGAGTTTTCTGACAGACTTAAATTTTGTGTGTGTTATAAAGCAGTTGCTTAAATAGCTTTTAGTGAGTGCATTCTTCTGTTTCCTGTGAGTCTTACCTCTCTGCTTACATAAATACTGCTCAGTGGAAAATACTAATTAGACATGTAATTAATGCTGAATTTTAACTTGCAGGCTCTAACCATAAAGAATTGTTTGCATATAGTATTAAGATGGATTTACCTCTTGAGTCCGCACATATTGTCTACTTTTTAGTAGTGCTACTGTAGTAAACCCCCTTGTCTATTAATATATCAAGCCAAACAACAATGGGACAAAAATCAGTAAAGAAAGTTTTGTCATTTTAGGCACAAGTCCTATATATTAGAAATCTGGATTTTATTGGTCCACATATCTTGTAATTCTTACATCTATGTTTCTTGAAGTTAACTCAATCTACAGGTAAGTCAGTAAAAAGTTCATATTTGTTTCAAGCAAAATTGGACCAGGATCTTAATCTACCTTTTTTCTCTCTGAACTTTTGAGTTAATATGTATTTACCATGTGCACATTATCAAACTGATTGTATTCTTTACTGCACTGGAAATGTAGGGGGTGAGTGTGCCAATAGGTACTTTGGTCCTCTAAGAGAAAGTAGAAATAATTATCCATGTATATCAAGTATTTTGGCACTAACTACAGCCTAAGCAGTAATGGTCATCTTTTTTCTACCAGTTTTCTGTAATGGCATTTGCTATTGAGAGCTAATAGTGCTGTATTGTGGTTTTATTTTTTTTTTCCTGGAGTAAATTATGGTCTCGCTAAATCATTAGGGCTGGGTCCTGTAGCCATAAGATTATTGATTTTTGTGTTAACAAGCAGAAAATGCTAATCAATTACATAAAACGGTTTGATAGTTTATTGGTTGCTTTTCCAATAGTGACGTGACTTTCAGGAGGACGATTCTGACCACTGGGTAATATTGCAAGTAAATTTTTAACATATCTTTTGCTTCTGCTCAAAGAAGTTGGGAAATGGCTGTTTCTAATTCTTGGAAAAAGTCGGAAGTATGGTGCTGCTAAACTAGCAGTAAGAGACCTATGTGCAAGGTGCATCATTACAGTATACAAAGAAGTAGCTGCACAATGGATTTTATTGCATGCAATGTGCTATGAAAAGTATACCAATAAAAGAGATCCCTGCTCTGTGAAGTGAGTTTCATATTTCACTGCTGCTAATGTGTACAAAGTGCAGGAGCTCAAATGTTACAACGTGGAAATTAATATGTATGGATGATCTTCAAACAATGGTGGTACTGCATCCATTTAGAGTCTGGAGCCTCTGCTGTGAGCTTCCACAAAGCTCACTGGCCTTTCCTGCAGTGTGTTCTATAAATCAGTATGGTTTAAATAGTGCTGCCCTCTTGAACACCTGCTTATCTGTCTTGAGAAAATTCTGTAGTGTTTTAAACATCACTTTATGACATTATAAGTAATGCCTGCTCTAAGAAGCGCTTGGAAGAGCTGTTAAAGATAAGGGTCTATCAGCATTTCTATTATAAAACTTGATTTCAAGGGGTTTATAACTCAGCCATTTAAAAATGCATTCGACTGAAACCTGGTATGTGACTTTTTTTTCCTTTCTTTTTAATGTTGGACGCATTACTTCTGATGATCTTTTTATTCATGGTAGGAGAGGGGAAGATTGTAGGTATAAATATTTTTCCTTACAAAAGAATTTCTTTCTTACAGACAACGAGCCATGAGTGTAAGTATTTTGTTTCCATACAAAATGGCTTTCCAATTATGTATTTTTGAAAGATCTTATCTTGGAATATGAATTAATTGCTTGCCATTATCATATTCTAATATGTGTATTCTTAATGTTGACATAAATGTTTTGTGGTTTTTTTCCAAAGACCATATTAAGATATGCTTTTATTTTTTCTTTGATTTTAACAAATCATATTAGCCAGATGCTTCATATAATGGAAGGTAACATTGAACTCTAATTTAGGGTTTATAATGATTTTATTGTCACTGCAATTTTATAGAAAGTCTATCAAGTGACATCTGTATCACCTGCATGAATACATCAATGCTGTACTTTGATCTATCCCATTTGATACTCTATAGGGGAATGATAGGATTTGAAATATGCCTGCAAGTTAGCTGTGTGGGGATGCCAGACCTGATGTAGTTTTGTGAATAAATTAATCTGTAAAGAGGGCTAAAGGATAGTGTTATAAAATGAAGCTCTCCTAACTGCTCTTATTTAGAATTAAAAAGCTCCTGAATATGTAACTTAGCCACAGTAAAATGGGATAGAGAAACAGTCTTGTTCTGAGATGCTTATAAACATTCCAAACTTTATAGATAAAACAGCACTTTGCAATTCACTTGGAAACGCATTGATGTAGGTTCAAGACAATAAACATAATGTACTCTCAGCAGAAAACACTGCTAGGTAAGTAGGCATTTTATGCCATCTTCAGTGTCAAAATTATCTTGATCTACAACTCTATTTGAAGGGCAGGGCAACAGAAAGTTGTGGTATGGGGATAGCTCAGCTGAAATACTGTGAAATTATTGTTATTTTTGGTAAAGTACTTAGTTGTACCATTGCTTTGTGACTTTATCTTCTTTAACACAGCATGTTGACATTTAAATGTTCCTGATTATGCAGGATAGAAAGCCATTTGTATTACATTTGAAAGTCGATTTAGGAGTTGACTTAGTGTTTTTTTTTCTTTCCACTTGTTCTTTCCACTTAAAATCTGGATAATTCTAATTTAAAGTAGATGTTTGCTCTTTGTGTATGAAGCTAGATTACATAAAGGCTACTTGAAGTATTTTGCATTCCCTAAATGAGGACAAGGGAATGAAGAGAAAATGACTTAAGGTAGTCTGAATCTGTCTTTACCTGAATTCAGCCAGTTGGCTACAGAGCTGTAGTTCAAGCAGTATCTTTTTGCCTTGTTTTAAGTTCCCTTGAACATAGCTGTATATCACATAATCACAGGTTTGGAAGGGACTTCACTAGGTTTCAGGACTAATATGGCTAATTGTAGAAAGCTTTTGGTGAGGAACTGAGGCAGTCTGGATAGCAGCTAACAGCCTGGGCGGGGGTGTGGGGGGGAGGTGTTTCATTTTCTCCTTTGGACAACAGTAGAAAGGTAGAGTCTCAGCACAGACTTCCATAGCTCTGTGTGTGGATGCATGTGAACACATTTATACTTAGCTCTAAGTAGTCTATAGAGCTAAAGTTGTATGCATAATGGAATTATGCCTTGTTTGCTTAATGAAAGTTTTTGTGACTTTTAGCCCCTCTTTCTGCTTAGCCATTTTCATAGACTCCCCTGACCATTCAGCCAGAGATAACTTTGCTGTCATAGCATTTTTTTGGTGAATACAGATGAAAAACTGATGCTGCTCCTTACTGTGTAGAATTTACTTGTTTTTTCCTGTGTTGTTCTTATACTTTCTCCAGTCTAAACAAAATCAACTGTCTCATCTTTCTGTTGCATTTAAATTTTATGCTATTGGATTATACATTCATTATAGAATTTAACAGGGCTAGTTATCTACTTGCCTCCCGTGCTCCAGAGGCCTGTCAGTTTACGGGGACAGGCATTCAGTGGCTGTATTTCATATTGCCTGCAGCTTTTTTGCAATGCATGGTCCAGCTGAGCTTGAACAGAAGATGCTCAGTTGCTCCTTGGTTAGGGAGATGCACTAAATGACCTCTGTAAAGCTGTCTAGTCCTCTCACACTGTGAATGCATTGTCCGAGAAGGGCATATAAAAAGTGAGTCAATGGGACCCAGATCAAAGTAAAGGACACTGACAACACAATGATAGTTCTCTCTTGATCTGGACTGCTATGAGGACTTTCACATACACCAAGAACAGAGCTGTATACCTCAGCTGGCAGTCTAGTGAAACAGGAGTTTGATTTATTTAAAAAAAAAAAAAAAAAAGTCTATTACTGTTATTCCTTTCTTAAACCAGACCATGAAAGCAAAAGGTGTGAATGGCCAGGAACAAATAATATGATCAACATCTAAGTGATGTTAGGTTGATTTCCTTGGATAGACTGGAGCTAGTACTGTAGGTGCGTAAACGACCGCTACAAACTTTGCGGGAAAAGAAACTTAAGGTTTTCACTGTCCAATGTGGTAGCTGTTTTGGAGGAATTTTTTGTGCTCTGAGGTTGCTGTTGCTTTAATTGACTTTGTTGCCTTCACTTTGAGTAATGTGTGTAGGGGAAGTGAGTGTGTGAAAGTAGCAAAAATATGTAAACAAGCATTTAGTGATTTATCCTAGCAAAGATTTAGATGGTTGCTTCTAACTTATTTAAAGCTGGGATTACAGGCTTAACAAAAGCATGAACGCATAGCTAAATACATATCAACTATACAGTGTTTACAACTGTGATACTGCTGCTAGCATTACAGCAGTGTCCCAGACAGAACATGTCATAAATTCCCCAAGTTATACTAAGTGGAAAAGTCTTTGGTCCTGGTAGTGATTGCCCCCATGTACTCTTGTTTCATAGCTCTCTCTTCTTCAAGGGGAGGAGGGAAAAGGGAGAAAAAGAAATTCTGTTGTTAGCAAGCCTCTGGATCCAGATTCAGCAGTTTGTTATTAGTTATCTGAATCTAATACTTGTTGTTCTCATTCTTACCCAGTGAGCTTTTCTTCCTAGTATTCACAGGAGGAGACTCTGGATCGCGATGCATGTCCCATGCCTACCCCTCTAAACTCCTAATCTTCTTTAGTTACTGATTTTCTGCTCAGTCACCAGGCAATGAAATATCTGTTTGGCTGAGGTAGTTGGTTTTCTGCCACAGGCCTGGAAACTGCTCATCTGCCCTTGGTTCCAGACTGAAATATTTGTAATCACTGTGGTTTCCTCAGGTTAAGATCACAGTGCAATCTGGCTGTATTTTTTTTTCTCACCAGTTACCACAAAGCCAAAGCGGAGGTGAACACTAATTCTTGTCTCTGGTTTGTTAATCTGTGATGCCAGGGTTTCTGATCAACCCTGTATAGAGGTGAAATACAGATTTAGGTTATCTGTAGTTATCATCAGCATGTGGCTTTGTAATATAGAAGGTAAGAGGACCAGAAATAATAATGATAAATGCTCTGTCATTGTCTTGACAATAACTTTTTCTCTGCAATACTGGAAGGGAGAGGATGCAGCAGTAGTGGCCGACTAGGCTGGTACGTGGGTAGAAATACCTATGGCCAATAACGTGCAGTGAGCTACTTGACTTTGTCTCAGCAGCCTTAGTTTTGCATTTTTCATTTCCTGTGCTGTGGTCAATACTGGAAAGCCTTTAGGGCAACAAGATCCTTGGTTTGGGGACCACTGAGGATGACAGCTCTTATAACCATCCAGTAAGTTGCAGATCCCAACAGTACCAGTGTTGCATTTCCCTCAACTGTGTCCTCCCCTGAAGTCCCCCAGACAGTTCTGGCCTGACTGATCTGTCTGGGAGCTCCTGGTATTGAGATGCACTTCTGAAAGGGGTACACATGGTCCAGTGCTTAATCCACAGCCCCGCTTATCCTCCCTGCATATGACACATTCCTTTCTTGTGGAAGCTGGACTCACTCTGGCATTCACTGTGGTTCCTATTTTCTGGTGTTGTATCCTTTTGCTGTCTGCTGGTTTTTTTTCTGATTCTTAAATGTGAAGCGAATGTACATACTCAGAAATGGAACAACTCAATTATCTAAGTGTAATCACTGAACAACCATCACTGACATCCAAACCTGATCCACTTTTTGATAATTCTTTTATCTGAAGTTGGAGCCTAAAAATTGCCTTTAGTATCCATTCAGTGAAGCACCTGGCTAGTCTGGATTAGTTCCAGCTCTTTCATCATGAGGAATCATCTGATTTCAGTTCAGACATGTATTTATCAGCTAACATTTCCCCCCATTTTCAGGAACATTAAGAACAGTCACAAATTAAAAACTGAAGATGCTACAGGAAAAACGAGGAAATGGAGTATATTTATATTTTACCCACCCAGTGTAAAACTGGAAATGCTGTAAATCAGCACTTTAACCAAAACACCCACTTTGGAATGGTGATGTGTTCAGCATGGGCTCAGGAAAGGTGCAAGTGAAAATGTATCAGATGGTGGTAGTTGCTGAATACCAAATTCCATATTTACTTCATTGTATGCATATGCATTCTCAGGTCATTCTATCACTTTTTTTTAACTAATGGAGGAAATGACTTATGTTTCCCTACATAACACACTAAGAACGTGGAATGGTCATTACATCATCTGGTTTTCTGAGTGCAAAATAGTTTATGAAAACAAACATGCCCATTGGAGACTCCCACTTTACATAGGCCCTTTTAAAGTGTTTTCCAGTTACTTCTGCAGAAACATCTATTTTTTAAGAGAACTGGAATTTACAAGAGGAAAAAAAAAAAAAACAGGGAAGAGTAGGGCGAGAAGGCTTAGTCCACACTGTTAAGGATATAACATGCACATAATTATGTGAGCTGGATAGAATGCTACTGGGTTATCATGTATGCCTTGGTGAGGAGATGGTACAGCTTCTTGAATGTGGTAGGCAGGCAAGATGAATCCAGTAAAGTAACATCTGTGATCTCTGTACTTTCTCATCCGATGAATGCTTCTAATTGTGGGTACAGAGAACGTATCCCTATTTTTTGTTCTGGCCAACCTGATGTACCTCACCTGCAATACCTAATTTGTAGTTGAGATCCATGGACACAAAAAATGCAGCTTCCTTTTCTGCTTGCACCTGTGTGGCAAAAATGCTTTAGTTCTGTTGTCCTTGAAGTCCTTCAATCCCAGGGCATTATTTCCCCTATTCAGCCTTTTGCAAGCCAAGTTCTGAAATGTTAAATGTCAGTCATTTCTGTTCCTTTCTGGCAGAATAGTAGTACACAAGTAGCTTAGCTGTGCTCAAAATTATTCACAAAAATTGTCTTAATCCTTAAAGCTGTTTTTGGATTAGAAATTGGCAATGAAACCATGCATTCCTCAGGCTTTCTGAGGTTTTGTTTGCCAAGTCTGCAGTGGAAAAAAATAAGGAACTAATCTTCAGCTGTTTTTATGGATAGAAAGTATTTTTCTGATGTTTTGAAGTAGTTTGGTGTGTGTGTGTGTGTGTGTACATGGATGTGTTTGTGCATGTGGACACAGCACGTTCACCTTTGCACTTACAGGTGTTACATTAGGAAGAGAAGTGTTTAAGATTCAGTTTGAAAGCAGGACTTTGATTCTTTGTCCAATGGGGTTTTGCTTTCAAGATTCAGACCTGGATTTGATCTAGGATATTTGAGAACTCTCTCTATGGAAAGCTATTTTTAGTATCAGGGACAGCATTAGAGTCAGTTCTGGCAAACATGATAATTGAATATGGTGCAGTAAACCAGGCCTGGGTGAAGTTTCAGTGTAGCTGGAGAAGCTCTATAGCTACAAGACCTTTCCTATATCGTGTGCTGTGGAGTGGACTTTGAATCTGGAAGGTCTCTGGGGGAGATGCAGCCTTCTAAAGACTCTCTTCAGCCTCTCTCTACATGAAGAATCTGTTGTTTCGTGACTAATTTTTAATATACTCATTCTAAACAGCACGGGTGTTGTCTGTTCAGTGGCCATTGGGCTCTTGGTTAAGACTCCCAACAAAGCTACCAAGCAGGGATTTTAGGGTTCAGAGAAACTTAGCAATATGGAAAAGTCTTTCAGGCACTAGACTGTATTCATAAGTACATTTCCACAGAGAATCTTGTTTATTCCATGTTCTTAAGCACAAAGATAAGGAATTTAAAATATGACCAATTTTTCTTTTGGAAAATGAAGGCGTACTGGCAGGGACCTGGTGATGTGCCATGGACTGATGACTATTGCTTGTGATGAGCTCAGGATCAGACACTACAGCTTCAGCTGTGTTTGTCTGGCCCAGTCAGAAGCATGCATGTTCCTTCATTTCTTGTGCTTGTTTTTGAGGTTAGACAGTACAATTATAGAAAGATGTCGGGATGTCATATCACAGCTTTAGGTTATGTTGTCTACATTGCAAAACTATGCTGGGGCACAGCTGACTGTAACCATGCCAGACAAATTCATGTCAGCTCTTTTAGAGCTGTCATGCTGATAGGTGCTGAGCAACACAAAAAAGAAAACTGTGGAAGAAGCAGTTTCTTTTTTTCCTCTTTTTCTTCATGAGCCAATTTGATTTTGAAATATATTTGGAAAGTATTTTACATACATTGTTTGAGGTGTTTGATACCAGTCTTATTTTCTTACTTCTTTTATATACATGTTTTGAAAATGTAATTTTTGTTCCAAATTCTTGTTTAACATAAATAGCAATGGTCTGATCTTACTAGAGCAGATCATAGTGGTTCTTTGCAAGAATCTTGACTAAGTGAAAATAAATTGATGATCTGTTTGTTGAGATGCTTTCATTGAAGCTTACATGGTCTGTGGAAGCAATATGAAAGGGATGATCTTGCATGTGGGGTATCTGGTATCTGTTTAGCATGGGCAAGCACTTGCTGGCTGGGGTTTACCTAGGACTATCAAAAATGCAGTGAATCATTCTCAGAGAGAACTGTCTAAAAGAGTCTTCATCACGTGACTCTCTAAGTCTTTATTCAGTGATGTTCTTCCTCATCCACCAAAATGTATGATCAAGTTGGTGTTTCCTGCTTGTATAAAAATTTACTATAAAAAGAAGATAGTTTCTTATCACAAAATCACTTCCCTCCTTACTCATCAGAAGCTACAGACAATGAAGTAAGTAAAATTGCATCTGTCTTTTAGTCTGAGCATTGTTTTGTGCTTATTTCTGAATTTCATAATTTTTTGGTAATTGAGTGTCATTTTGATTGATACTTTTTGTCAGGTTATGTAGTAAGTGTAAGTAAGTATATGCAGTGTAAGCCTAGAGGACCTTACTGTTATGATGACAGATTGTGTAGAGCTTTTTGAAGCTTGATGATCAAGCATTAATATTTTTGTGAAAGTTTCAGAATTTCCAAAATGTTATTTGAATGAGTTTACTAATCCTTTGTCTCATACTCTGGTAAATATAAACTTTGCAAGTCTTATTGCTTAAATTATATGTTTCAAATTACCGATTTATGCAAGCCTGACACACTGCAGACATTTTATGCATATCCAATTGACAGTCTGCCAGCCAGTTATCGTGGGCTTTTAATGCTGTAGTATACTCGTGCACAGAAAGGAAATTTAATACAACACAGGCTAACATTTCTTACAGCTTATTGCATCTGGTACATTGTGAATATATCTGTATTTTTCACCTTCCCAAAGGAATTGGGATTTAAAAGATCCCTTTGCCACATATTACAGGAAAACACACATCATTCTTGTGTGAGGAAACCTTTTGTGTTCAAAGGCTTTATTAATCAGCGACATCTCTCAGCAGTATGAAAACTGAAGGATTTATGGGAGTTATTCTTTCAGAATGGTTGCAAATGATTACCGCATGTTTATCTGAAATAACCTGGTCCTGGTATTTTCCTGCTTTTGTTTACTTTCAAGTTTAATGGACTTGTTTATAGAAAGTCTTTGGATCTGCTATGCTGAAAATGTGGCTCTAATCTCTCTACTCTTGTTCATGTGAAAAATTCTTGTCAAGGTGATTAGGCTCTATGAAATAGTAAGAACTGTTTGTGGGAGCAGAGGTTGCCACGTCAAGTCTGATCTGATCTGGGCTGCAGCACTTTGCTCCTTCCAGCTATGTATTTTGTTGGAAGATCAAACAAAGCCATGCAAATGACGATAACATACTATAAAGAAGAGCCTGTCTCAATATTTCTGTCGTCTTGTAGCATGAGCCAGAGAGACAGCTGTTTTCTCCCCTACTAGGAAGACGTAGATGCATATTAAACTGTGGTTTCTGGCTGCCTTTCAGAACAATAAGAAACTACACACCTGTCAGCTCTTGGCAAGCATGGATAGTAAAATTACTAACTTTGTTTCCACAGCATTCTCTCACTGACAAACACACCATTGGCTTCATTTTTCTCTCCATCACTTCTCAAAAGGCTTAGATTTCTCCCCAGAGGCACAGAAGAATTAAGCAGTTTTACTACTGCTTCTCATAAACGGCTTACTTTTTAGAAAGGGTACATTTTCATGCTAGGCTTGCTTTATTACTACTTTTCTTCTTGAACATTTTTTTTCCCAATCAGTGTTTTGCATCTGTAAGCCTTTGTGTTATGCAGCACCCTGCTTTCCTAAAGGCGATCCAAAAACCCTGTGAGCTAATGGCTCATTTAGTGATCAATTTGTCAAATAATGTTCACAGATGTTTTTCTGGTAGTACAGGGCAGGTAATACCCATGTGAATGATTCCTTGTCGTATGCGGCTAGGTACAGGGTTATTTTGTAATGTGTAGCGTGGAGTTCTTCAGCAGCTAAATATCCTTCTTGTCTGTCAAGCCTTTAATCCTTGCATTCAATTTAAATATAGAAATGTGAATGAGCATAGGAGAAAAATTGTTTGTTTCTCATACCTCATGTGATTCTCATTTAAGATCCTTAGGGAGCTGCAGTAGCCAAGGTCCTAAGGTGGACTTAGACTGACTTTCAGTCTTAACTCTGCATCTCTAGCTCTTGTGGTCTTAGCTAAAGCATTAATGTTATAAGAACATTGCTAACCTCTTTATTTGTTCCCCCCCCCCCCATGCACACACTTTGTGTGTTAATAACCAGAACACAAACTGAAGAGAAAGACAGTTCAAAACACTCAAACAACTGAAAACTTCCCCTATCTCCTTTTGCTTCCCTGTCCTTCTCTTCCTAGTTCTTACATCTTCCTCCCACCCCACCCCCCAAATTAAAAGCACAAACCAGGAATTCCTCAGGAACAGTCTTTTACAAGGAATGTTGAAAACTTTGAGGACATTAATCTGAAATGATCTGTCAAAGATCTAGAAGAATGGAATCCAACTGAACTTTAACTACTTTATCCTACTTAAGCCGGAACAGAACTGCTGAGCCGAGCAATTTAAGATTCCCACAGCTGCACTAGCTATGTTTTCGTTCATGGTACTAAATTGTTTCCATTAGCCTGAAAAGGGTTATAAAACCTACAATCAATTTAGTTTCTGGGGCATTGTGTTTTGAATACCGTTTAACAGGGTGTGACAAAAACACATAATTTCTCCACATGTTCTTACATTGCAAGCAGATTTTGCTTGGTACTAGGCAGTGCACCAAATGTTCTGGACAGCAGAGAAAGCATTGGAATTTGAAATAAAGGAACAGTATCAGACAGCTAGAATGCCCAGGGCATGACAAGAATCTTAAGTGCAATAGACGAGCACAAAGGAATAATAGGAATTTTTATCATCCATTTGCTCATCAGCTCCCCATTTGCTCTGGATAGAAATCATTAGATTAGTTTAACGTAGGGGAAAAGAATAGATTCAAAAACTGGAAACATAAGTTAACCCAGTTGGACAGGAATACATTTAAAACTAATATTAATAACCAGAGATGGCTGAATGTGATGAACGGATGTGGGCAGAAGGAGGAGGATTCTTGCTTTCTTCCAATGATCTGAGTGGCTTGCATTACTTTCTCAGCCTAATACACCCACAACATTTTTTTTTTTACATGAATAACCACATTTATTTTAATAAGACTTCTTGATAGGGGAGGACAGAGTGATTTACTTACCTTTATTAATGCTCCTAATCTGTTTATATACCATACCTCCTTAAAGTGCTAGCACTTCAGCTTGTGTTTTATATTCACAGTGTATCTTATACTAGGCTATTGCATGGGAAAATGAGACTGCTTAATAGCTTTCATCAGAAATTGTGAATAAATGTATTCAAGCAAGTTATGAGATAAGGCATTTCTGAATCCTGATGTAGAGGAGAATACTGTCCCACAACAGCATGTGCCTAACAGTGTGGTTTGGTGGTTCTGTAATCACATGCTTATCTGCACTGTAAAACACGTGTATATTGTCCATCCAAAAATGGCTCATTTTTTTTCCTGACTCAGGATGAGCTTAATTGGCTTTCGTAGATGTTTTATTTTCTCTTAACTTACACTTAGCACTTTATAAAGTAGAAGCAAAATAAACCTGACAAATTTTACTTTGAGTCTAGAAAGATTATGATGTTAACTAACTCCTGGCCAACCAGTGCTATGGGGGAAGGAGAGGAGCAATGATGAGAGAGAAATTGGATTGTATAGGTCATAATGCACTGATTTCAAGGTGTGCTTTTCCATCTGATTTCTGCTTATGAATATTTTTAATGGATCCTATTAGAGATCTTGCATTAGATGAGAACCTTTTCAGATCAATTTTTTAAGCAGAAAAAAGTAGCTGCTGCTGAAGGAGTGTACGCCATAGACACGTCTAAGTTCCTTCTCACTTGTATGTATTGTGGTTATTTAGGTGCTATACAGCAATAGGAGAGATCACTAAAGTATTTTGTAAAGCTTAATGTGTTTTAGTTGATATATGAAAGTAGTGAGCATGAAAACAGATTGGGAATTGGTGCATAGTTTTGCATGTTTTTGTCATACAACAATATTTAAGATGCGAAAATATTAGTTATACCAATGAGCTTAATGTTGGAAATAGTTATGTGTTATAGGGCAGACAAATCATAGAAAGATAGGGATTTAGGGAGGTCATCCCATCCATCCTATTGTCCCAAAGTGGAACAAAGTGTCAGTCATTTCTAAGGATGTCTCCTTCACATATTCTTACATCTTTCCAATGGTAGAGACTTAGCAACCTTCTCAGACTATTCCAGACTTTCTCTGTCTTTTCCACTGAAAAAATTTGCTTCATATCTATCTTGGCATATCTTCCCTACTACCTTTTAACCCTATACCTTGTCCCAGACTTGGCAAATATGGAAAACAGTTTTTCCCTTTGCTGTTACATTTTACACATTTCAAGACTATCGTATCTCTCTTCCTTTTAATTGTCACCATAACAGTCACCCCTGTTATTTTTATTTCTCAGTCATGTTTTATAGCTATCTGAGTACTTCTCTGGGCTGTCTTTGGTTGAGCACATCCTACACTGCAGTGCCCAGCTGGGGCCATCCCCGGGCTCTGTGCAGGACGGAGGGATTCTTATGTGTGTTCGTGCACAGGGAACTCCCAGCATGAAGTGCTCTTGCCTCACCTTGATTTGTGGTCTTTGATTATCCCCAGAGCCAAAATTACCACCAAGCCAATGTTATATTTGTACTGTTGGTTATCCCAAAGTAAAGGCAGAATCTTTTTCATGTCTTCATTGAATGGAAATTGATTTTTTTTTCTCAGCCATTACATCAATTTCCTGAAATCCTTGTGATTTCAAATCATATTGTCCAGTGTGATTTCAGTCCACCACCTACCTTAATGGTCTCTGAAATGGCTCTCTTCTGCCATCCAAGTCATGAATGAAAACATTGAATGACACTGGTTCTTTTGATACCAAATTTGGCAGGGTGGCAAATTTAAATTTTGGCGTGTCCTTCTTTTGTTAGTGATTGCTGAAAACCTCATAGTTTAACTGATTTTGTCTCTTATTATGTTGCATGTCCTTTCTCTGCACTATTGTAGCTTGCTTTTTACCTGGAATGTATTTTTTCTTAAGGAACCGCCAACGGTCTGGCAGTTTGTATTCCACAGGGTGTAATCTACTGTTTCTCGGAGGTTTCCTTTACTAAAGTCAATTGTCATTATTTTGCTAATTGCCCTTCTAAAGATGACTATGCTTACAGATAAGGTTGTTAAGTACTTCTAGTAACTATCTGGTTTCAATTGCTAAAACACTCTCAAAAAAAAAAAATTGTCATAGCTGACTCTTTCTCAGACTTGTTTTTGGTCAGAGTGTTTTTAGAGCAAAACAGCTCATCCATTTTTGTAGAGAGAATTTAGTATTTCTGTAATTATTTTTTAAACTTTGCAGCATTGAGATCCACCTGTCAAAGCAGACAGAAATGTGAATGTGTGGACATAGTGAGATCGTGCCTGTTCTACGCTGCATTTTTGACTCTACCCCACCTGAGCAGTTTGTTCATGTTAATTTTTATTAAGAGTAAACTGTTCAACAGCTGGCAATAGAGATAGAATATGAACGCAAAGATCTTGTAAAACAGTGTGACTTTGGAAGTGCAATGAAACTGTAAAGGTAACTGTAGCTTGGGTCTATTAGGATTGTACAAAGGCTCTTTTTAAAGTATTGTTAAAATTTTTTAAATGTGTGGTTGAGAAAAATGAACCAGTTCATAGCATGATTGAGAATGGGACTTTAGGATGCAGAATGACTGGAAAAGAATAATATTATTATTCATATAAATGTGGAGAAAAAGGATGGTTTCACTGAAGTATGCTGGGCAATGACTCTTCTAAACTACTGTATAATTTAGCTCCTACTAAACTAACGGAGAAATATGGAGAAATGCTTGGAAATTTTATGAAATAATTTACCCCTAAAGTCACCAATGATTGCAGAAAAGGGGAGGTGAGAAGGAGAAACTGTTAAGACCTGTTACCCAAGAGATGCAAACCCTGACAGATATACTCCAGCAAATATAGTAGCAGCAGTTAATTCATGGGGGGAAAAAAAGCCTTTTGTTAGACGTTAGCCATGGCAGCTGGGAAAAGGGACTCTACACCTATGCCTCAGATGCTTCCTTGCTTAATCTTCTGATGAAGAAGAGTTTGTGCTAAGGTGCTGGAATTTGTGCTGGAGTGACTGACACACAGGGATATTTAACAGAGCCAAAATGAAAACAGGGTAAGATCCTTCAGCAGAAAGGCAGTAGTAGATGTGGTATACACATATGAATATTTAACCCACCATGGCTGTTTGCTAAGTGAAAGTGAATCAAAGCCTTCCCAAACACATTTTGAACCCTATGCAGTTTGACATGTTTGCTGAAGAAAGCTGACTAAAGATGGCACTAGTAGTTTATGAAGATGCAATATGGTAAAAATTGGTTCCTGTTTGTCCTGGTCACCTACGTGAGTGCAGTTCTGAACATGCACTTCCCAGTTAAAGGATGAATGCCTACAAAGCTAATGAACTAGCACCTGGATGTCTTTGACAAAGTCCTTCCAGAGAACCTAAAAACTGATTTATTAAATTGGTTGTTCCTCAGTTACAGTTAAAACAATTGACTTTTGTGGAAGGAGATTGTTTGCCAGCTTGTGTGAGAAATTTTCAAGACATGTCAAATTCTTGCCCTGTCTTTTTTCTAGTGGGTTTTTTTTCTTGGCAAGAAACACTATAGACTCTGCACCCAAATTGTTCCAATCAATGATCCAGCTTTAGACATTCTTTTTTAAAATACAGTTGTCTACTGCCATTGTGATATCCCTGGAAGGATTAAATTGCATATTGCAAAGCATGGTAAATCCAACTTTAAGTGTTTAAAAACCAGTGTTCTGTAAATCATGCAGTAAATACAAGTGAAACACTTGTATTTAATGAGGACTTGCAGAAGCCATGCTCTGAGTGTGACTTCATTAAACTGCAAATGGTTTCCAGATTAAGTTATTGATCATCTTTTGCAAGGTCTTGAAACAAACTTCTGCAGATGAGATTGAGCCTGAATCCTTAAATGTGCTGGAAGTTCATTTGTGCTAGCCTTTCACCAACAAATGATAGAAGGAAAACAACACTGGAAGAAGTTGTCTATTCAGTTGGCTATAAGTGTAGCGTGAGTACCTCAGAAACCTAAAATTAGGTAGTGTCCAGGTACTTAAAAGCTGCACGTTATAATGCTCTGCAGCCCACTTTTCCTCAATCGTTTGATACCACTGGTCATTTTTACTGAACTGAGAGTAATGATACTCTTGCAACATCAGTGGTTTCCAACCTTTTTTGTAAATAAGGTGCATCTGAGAGAATGGAGACCCTGTTATTGTAGTTGTCCCTGATCAAGGACAGTACACAGTCTGCCCGCCATTCTGATCTGTGAAACAATTTTTTTGGCTTACAGGACGGCACTCATATGGCATGTTTATTGATATGACTGTGAGAGGCTGTGAGAGCTTGTAGCTTTTCTTCCTGTCCCTTCACCTGCTTGGCAGCATCCGAGTGACCCCACTGCTGGAAACCTTGCTTTTGGTGAGGGTACATGATAGGAAGGAGGGCTCAAGAAGCTTGGAGGAGTAGGGAACAATTGTTGGAGGAGGTGGCCTGTTGACAAGTTATAGTTTTTAATGGCTTATCCTCTTTTTTTGAATCACTTGCCTCTCCACTAAATAGTTATTAGAGAGAGTGTTTAAATAGGCTTACACAGGCAATAGTAAAGAGACTAAAGAGATAAATTTTGATGTTATATGATACTGTGATCTTGCAGGCCATGGGAAGGTCCATTGATTACTGTAATTTCTTCTGACCATGCCTTCTTGCTCTCAAACTTGAGGAAGAGGAGAGATGTCATTAATTTCATGACAGTTTGGACTTTCCATGGAGGTTGATTCTATCTGAAGTACAATTTCACTAGAATCTGTTTTGTAGACTTTATTACAGTATTATGTGAACACTACAGAACAATTTTTAAAATCCAGCCAACTGGACCTTTTTCATACAGATGTCTCTCAGTATTAACTAACTGTAAGTTCAATGTATTTACTTTTGTTAAGCATTTTAATTCTATTAGAATTAAATTAATTTTATTATTGCTGGATGGGATATTTTGTGATTGAAAGAGGGATTTATGTTAGTTTGTAAATTCTGCTGAATGACTGATTTTTATCCCTTTTATGGACAGATAAAAATTCAGCAGGACACAAGTTAATTGAAATATCTGCCTAGATTTTACTCAGCAGTATAAATAGGACTTAAATGACTCTCAATATTAGGAAGTTAGCTTGAGATGGCCAGTATGCCCATTGTCAAAATGATAAAAGTTCCTTGACTTTAAACAATGGCATATGGCTTCAAAGACCTGTTCATTTTAATGGTTGTCTGTTGCTTTCTGGCTGTATGCTTTTCACAGAGAGATAATATTTATAATTTCTTCTAACTAAATTAAATGGAAAATATGCAAGATGTTCATTAATAATCAGAGTAGTATTGCTCTGAGAAATACATTTCAAACCAGGTGCGGTAGAAGGAGACTGTAGGAAAAGCACAATTTTGACGTAAATTCATGAATTTCTAAAAAGAAAATGAAAACCAGAATACCAGAAATCATAAAGTTTGAAAGTTCTTAATGCTGTTGGCTCTTTTCAAATCTTAAATTTTGCTATTACTGCATCAAGGCAAAAGTGTGAAATTTTGGGTGTGAAATTTATAATCATATATGTTGGCTTAACCATAATGCAATGTAGTTGATATCTTAATTTTACTAAGTTATGGTTTGCCGCTGCCTTCATGCTTGAAACTGCAGACACCTTTGACTAAGTTTTCCAAAATGCATTCCCAAAGCGTGCTTATAAAATGAAGCTGATTGTTGCATGCAGAAAAGTTATATTTACAAAGTTTATGATTTCACAGAATGATACAATTATTTGTGTAGTTTGGAAATATGAATATCAGTTTGGACTGGTAGATACTTGCATGCTCTAACGTATGCCTACATTAGACCTCGAGCTTTGCAAGACTAACTACATATTTCTAATAGAATTAGAAACACAGTAACAGTATGTTACCGGTGTACTTCTATGGCATTACATAAATGATGAATAGAAAATTGGAAAGTTGAATGGTAGTTCATTAGCTACCAAGGAGGCATAACTCACCTTAAGGACTCTTTTGGCTGATATATGGTTGGTTAAGAGAAAAGAGCTGAGTTTAGCTCATGTCTCTGTCAGGAAAAGAAGGTCCTCTACAAAGGAAATCTCTCTATGCTTTCCTTAAAATAAAAAAATAATAAAATAAAAATAAACAATAAAAAATTTATTCAAAGAACATGTTGACATTTTGTTGGCATCAGCTGTGGCAATGTCAAAAATTTTCCACAATAGATCCAGTACCTGGTTAAAAATAAAATAAAAATTCTTGGGCTGTATGAGTGTTCTTATGTTTGTTATTTTTCAGCACGTGCAGATCCTGGACCACTGTGGCATAGACTGAAGAATGTGAGTTACTTCCATTTTCTTGCACTCTTCTAAGTCTCAAGCTTGTAGAGAGTCAACTATAGACCTGTCTGTAGCCTTGCCTACCCTCAGTCAATACCCTTATATATTCTTAAACACCTGGGTTGAGCTGAATCTTCCAGACTTTATATGACTGCCTCTGGTCCTCAAACTTTCCATCTATATTCTCTCAACCACTGGAAATGTTTTAGCTGCCTGCTGCAAAGGAAGGACAGTAATAAATACAAGAGGTTATGTAATTTATTTGTATGTGGATATCCATTCCATCTTCTTGCAATACGGGAAGCATTCTATTTGTTTTGACCCAGTCTACTTTTACTTGGTATGGTTTGTGTTGCATGTTATCTTTTTAAATGTTTACATGTTTTTGTTTGTCTTGCTACATGTGCGTAAATGAATTGGATCAGTTCTGTGCACCAAGTTATTTGTGTGAGCTAGGGTTTGAAAAGTTAGCACTGAGGAGTTTACCAGGTCAGACTGTGTTATTTAAAGCAGTATTTTAGTTTCTGACAGATTAGGTATAGGAAGAAAATAAAGACCTGCAGAACAGATGAGAATATAACAGCACACAGGTAATGGAAAATAAAAAGCTGAGGGAGAGCGAAAAGCGCTCAATTTGGAGCAGATGAGTATGACTTAGGCTTCTGCAGTTTGTATGGAAAATGAGCACGAATATAATTGAAAGCTGATTTTGGAACTTATCCATTGCTTTCTATTTAACATGAAAAATATGCATGTGAAAAATACGTCCTAATTATCTTAAACTACTGGAAAGATGAATTACTTCCCCCCAGTTATAATCTGCCTTTCCAGAAATGTAATGTATAAGCATCTATTCTAATGTAGCTGTTGTTTCCAGTACTACTGCTGAAACCTCGCTGTTTGCTTTTAACAGCAGTGTGACGTTCTCTGGAGCATGAGAACCTGGTTGTTCTGTTTGCCATGGCTTGACCAAAAAGTTTGGGTTTTTAGTAGTTAAAATATAAACCTGACTTGAAACTTCGTGTTCTGGAACTGTTTTTGCTAAGAACCAGGATCTACAAAAACCATTTTTTTATGAATTAATGTTGTTGGTGAATGTGAAAGACAATGGGCCAGCTTGTAAAGAAAGTACTGAAGAATCACTGGTCTGTTTGCCTTCATAAATCTCAAAGGAAAACTGAGGCCAAACTTTTTGTTTTTTTTGTTAACAAAACTTTTTTGTTTTGTTATTTTTCCCTCATTTTATAACTGAATTAAATTTTCTTATTTAGAAAGAAATCTCTTGACCCCTTAATGACTGAATGAACTAAGCAAGGAAGTTAAAGGTGAAAGCTACTACGCTTTTCTGTCAATCTCTTCAGTTGTTCACTTGCTCTCATTGGACTTCTCTGAAATTGTCTCCTGCAGTCTTTGCCACCCATGTGCACTTTTCCTTCACATCAACCATAAAGTTTGTATCATTTTTGAAAATAATGAGTCAATAAGCAAAATACTGTGCTACAAACGAGCGTATACACAATGAACTAAAGCATCAGTGGTTGTATAATAGCTGGCCGTAGTTCTAAAGGCTGTAAATAATCACTGGAAGTAAGCTGAAGCCAAATTTATTTTGACAGGCACAGACTTGGTAGTTAGAAGTTTGCAGATGACCTGTATCCAGTGGTAGGTTGTGGCTACCCTTTCAAAGCTGTGACATGTGGGGATGTGGTAATCTGTGGCACAGTGTCATGAAAACATGGCAACATCATTGTTTCCCATTATTTCAGAATGTTTTTCTGTGTTTGAGGTTGTGTGTACATCCATGAGGAATGGGTGCGTTGGGGGAAAAAAAAAAAAACAGATATGTCTGAAGAAGGAAAACTATTGGACTGATATTTTTCTATTCAGACTATTAAAGCTAGTAGGAATTATGACTGCTAGCAATGTGTTGGTTCTTCCCTGGCAAGGTGACCAAGTCCTTCACACTCTCCCCTCAATGGAAACATGGCATAAATGCATACTGAAATATAGTGATTCAGTTGTACTTGTGCTCACGCAAAAATATAAGTGAGGAAAAGTTTGGGGATCCGTTACCTTGAGCAATACAGTTGGAAAAAGAGATAATCTGTTATATATTGAAATAAGATAACATTCTCCAAAACTTCAGGAAAACACTTAAGGTTTTTCTGGAATGGGAACATATACTTTCATTTACAATGATATGTTTTTCCTTTAAGCATAACTGCCTATAGTACATTGTGAAAAGACAATATTATTTAAGTGAAATTGCTATTATATTTTCTTTATATATGAGAATGTCCACATTTAGACAGATGGATGCTGTCTTTTTGTAGAAAGACATAGAGTACAAAGTTACCGAATGAAGAAGAATAATCCATCTAATCTATTTTCTGAGAATGTGGCATACTGACTGATTAACCTTATTGGCAGCTTTCTTCCCTTTCCATTTTCAGGTTAGCTCTGGAAATGGAGTAAGTGATAGACTTAAAGCTTTTACGTTTAAGAGGGAATGCTGATTCTGATTTTTCATTGAAAAGCAGAATTAAGCAGTGCAGTATAGTGTATAGGGATACATATATGTGGATGTGAATGTTGTGTCTGTGTGCATTTGATATGTAAAATTTTTAACGGATTGTTTAGAAATTGCGTTCGGGAAGAGATGAAGGGGGAGACGCAAGGAGGTGTTAAAAAGAATGTGTCATAGACAGTCACTAAGGCATAGTCTATTTTGACTAAATATAGTAGCATTTGCAGAATGCAACCCACACAACTGGGATTCGTGTGTGTGTTTGCTTTAAAAATAGAACAAAATGTGAAGGCTTAAAGAAAGATGTGAGCAATGACCAGTCTTGCTAACTTGTATGGCTTTGCCACATTTTGCAGAACAAACAGCTATTAAAATCTGAGCACACAAAGCATGTAGTAGGTTTAGTAATGACAAGCAGTGTCAGCACACCATAATTAACATAGGGTGGTATAATTTATAAGGAATGTACTGTGCAGTTTAACACCAACGCAGAAAGAAGGGGAGGAGGGAACGAATCTATTGTTAGTCTGCAAAATCAAGAGTGGCTTTTATCCTTAGATGTAAACATCTTATTTTTCAAATGCTCTTTACATTTTTTTTATTACTAACAAAAGGCCTCTGTCATTTTGAGTTAATGCAGTGCCAAGCAAGAGAGTCATGAAGATGACCTCTGTCCTTATGCCACCATATTAATCTGAAAGGGAGAGTCTCAGCAGACTGTTTTTACTGTACATAATTAAGCAATTCTGAATGCTCAGTGAAACTTGAATGGTATGGCATAGAGCCTGGTAATATGACAGTTAATGAGATGAGACTTGCACTTATTCTGCCTCTATAACAAGTGAAAGCTTGTGCCTTCAGATTGAGGGCAGACAGATACCAAAGTATTCATTAAAAATGCTAAAACCACCAACAAGGCCGCTGTTCTGTGCCTCTCTGTTTTATGATCTCTCTTCAAGAAAGGAGAAACTAGATGAAATTATTTCTTAATTATACTTATTCAAAATCTGTAATAAGCTGTGATATTTGCATTCATGGTGGGGAAGGCTAAAAAGGAGACATTCAGGAAACTGCTAACACCACAGGGAGTGCTTTATGCTACTGTATCTTTTCTTTCAGAGTCCAAAATATTCACAGACTGGCTGAAACTACGTAATTAATTTCACTCTGTGTCTGTAATAAGAAGATAATATTGCCCTGAAAAGACCTTTTCACCTTTTTCTCTGCTGCCTTTCCACATTCATGTGACAAATAATTTTACCTTGTGCAAGTTTTCTACTGCCTTTGGTGCTGCTTGTGCATTTGCAGCATTATGATCTTTGCAGCTTTAATATATTACATGCATATATATGCGTGTGTATATATGTATAATGTGTGTCTGTGTGCATGTTCAGGCTTTCCAATGAGTGGCACAACTTAGCTGATGTTGAGAAAGTGTATTATTTGTTTTTTTAAAAAATGTGCTAATTAATGTTGATAAGCACAGTTTCATTTGGATTGTGTATTTTCAAAAAATATATATTTTTGCTCAAAAATGATCACCGAAAAGAATGTTATGAATGAGTCTCCGAATATGTATTTACATAGTATTAATACTGGAAATGAGTCATTCCTTGGGGGTACCTAGCTTGGTTATGTATATTTGGCAGCAGTCACTGAAGTCCAGACACCTCCCCAGAGAAGTTATGTGACAAGACCATGTCTACACCTGAAAATGTGATCAAGGTCTGAGCCCAAAGCTTTAACCCAGCAAGCCTACTGAGACATCACTGTTGCGTTCAAATTAGGACTTTGGTCTTGTTTTGAAGGTGGCAGCTGCGGCACTCGCCTCCCTTCTCCGCTCTGCTCTGCTCTGTTTCCCTGGTGGCTTGAGCTAACCTCTTTGATTTCTCTCTTAACCTGTTTACATCTCACAAGGGTTCAGGCTCTCCCTTGCCCTCCTTGAGCTAGAGGGATTTTGAGACATTGTGTGGAGACTGTCGTGTCCCAGGATCATGACCCTAATTGCTGAAAAAGGCAGTGGGGGAAGGTAGATCCTTAGACCCAGGTATTTGTATATTACCGATGTACCATATTGCTCAGTAATTCAATGCTAGTGACAAGAACAAAGTGAATCTACTCACTCTAGATCACATGAGCTTATTGTTGCTTTCTGTGAAGATGCAACTGAAAGCTGCCTATTTCAGATGTCTTGAGTTGTAGAGAGAGACCAGTTAATAGATGACTTATAAATTACACAGAGATTAGTCTTTAGCAGACAGAGTCATTGAAGGATCGGTGGTTCATAAAAAAGACTCAGATCTGTTCTGTCATTATCCACTCCAAAAGCAGATATAGATGAGCTTCTGATCCACAGAGAATTGTTGTTCTGTGTTTTTCTTAAATTGAAGAGTATTTGGTAGAAAGACCAGGAATTGCATGTGCTCAAGAAGTGGTTTTTTATTCTGCAGTACTGTAACTTTCAGAATTATTTTATTTCAGAATTTTGTTTCACAGTCAATGTTTTAACCAAAAAACTCATAAAACCCGAGGTTGTACTGTAGCATTGGCAGAGGTGTTTAGTGGTTCAGATGTGATTTATTTTAGAGTATTTTGAGACCCTAGGCCTGAATCCAAAAACAGTGGAACTTGAGACAGAATTCCTGATTATGGCAATGAAAGCTTTGCCTGAGAAAGGCTTCAGGGTTAGGGGTGTTACAGTATTCCTTTTTCACTGACTCTAGGTATACACTTCAGGAGAGAGAAATGACCTTTCCTGTTGAATTTTTTTTTCCCTTGATTATTATAAATGTCACAAACAGCAAGTGAATTTGTGGAGGAGGGGAACTGAGAACATTTTGTAATTCTTGAAAGGTTAATTGCACTATTTATAGACCAAACTGCAAAGGGAAAAAACCCTCAGCATGACCTGGCAGGGTCAACGTAGTAATAGCAACCTAAATGGAGCTCTGACCAGTCATGAATTACTGTCTGTGATCCTGAGAATGCTGACAGTTCAATCACAGCACTGTTTCAATGGAGAACTCCATATATTTAAAGCGCTGATACTGTTTTCCCTCTAAATGACAGGCTTGACAGATGGGCCGAAAGCACTGCAGACGTTTGAACAAGGAAATAGAGAGGGAGCCTGCTGGAAGCAGGGCTTCACGCAGCCAGCCGCGAATGATGAATAGAGTGTGATTGTGTCTGACAGGTAGTAATATAACTATTCATTCACCACCGAACACCTGGAGCACACTATATTAAATGGTACAAGATGGAGAGATTCTGTGACAGGAATGGGAAGTGTGAATCCCATGCTGAGTTTAGGTACAGCAATATAAAAGGTCGAGGGTCGTGCAATATAAACTGCCTCGGAGAAGGCTGTAATTAAATTATTTGCTTACTAAAGTGTTTCTAATGTTTTGCTAACATGTTGCCAGGATCATTATTTCAGCATGTCTGTATGGCTGAAATGAAAATAGCAAATGCTGCTTTGCTGACTACTGCACTCCCATTCTGCATTTGGAGGCTCACTAATCAAAGTGTCGTCATTATTGCACAAAGCTATATCATGGAGCAGGGCTGAGGAGGGGCAGAAATTCCTAATGGCATTATAAGTCCTAAAAGCAGTGTGCTGGTTTTTGTCTAGCATTCTGAAGCTTTTAGCTGACCTTATTAGAGGACTTTCTAGAACAAAAATTTACTGTATTTTATGGCCACTGAAGAATCAATGGATATTGCACTCGTGGAAAGTCAGGACTATGCAGCTATGTAACCTAGTGATTTTGTTTTGTATACCGTACCTTTAAGTTCTCAAAAAAGCTGAAAGAATCTGCCATTTTCATCTTGTGAGAGGGCTACTATTCAAAGCCAGAGAAACCTTCTTTGGTTAATATTTGTTTTGTTATATTTCTTTATTAAGGAACAGATTATGCTTACAGGATAGAATCTTTTTTTTTGTGCCTGCAAAACCATGACCTGAGAATAGATTTGATATCAGTATGAGGTGGAGCTGAGCAGTAGTAAGTTGGCATATTATATTACCAAATGTTTTCCAGACATCAATTATTGAAAACTTTGGGAACACTTGTTAAACTTTATTGGAGTATACCCGGGATAATTAGAAACTGCTTGGAAATTTTCAGTTGGTATTGTTTATGAGACTATGTGCTTCTAATGAATAATATCACAAACAAAATCTTGCTAGCAGTCGTGTTCAGGTGAAGATTTATAATGCAATTCATGTCTTGCTGGGCAGGAGCAATAACCGTATTTTTTCAGTACGCTTACTTCCATCTGACTATTGGCAACTTGTAAAACGTAATACACAAAAAAAGCCTTAATACCACAAAAATACAGTGTCTCTTGAAAATATAGGTAGCTGATATATATAAAATGCTTTATTTTGTGCGTCTTTGCTTTGGCAAGTATAGGCAAAGGAGCAAATTAAAAATCAAGCAGGCTTACAGATTTTTCATAGCAATTTGTTTTCATTTGCTGAAAATCTGGCTGTTGATATAATTCTTAGAAATACTACTGTGGAAGTGATCATGCTTGATATTACCATGCTTTGACCCGAGGTGCTTGAAAAATTTTGACTAGAAAAGTAGAAAATGTGACTTTTGTCAAAATTTAATTAGCTAATGAATGTATTGATTTTTGTGATTTTTTAAAACTCAAACATCAAAAGGAACAACCAGATAAAAACATGCTGCTTTGTGGTAGTTGAAATAGCCAATTTCCTGTTAATTTTTTACTTGAAATATTTTAATTATGTCTACCATGTGCCATATGCTATTTGACATTATACACATAAAATATTTCACATTAAAAATATATTTTCAAAGCAATATAATTTACAGTACCAATTATTTATTTGTTGAATTTTCATTTTATACATACTAAAATTGTCAGTAGTTTTTAATTCTGTTTTGAAATAATAATCAATGTTACAATTTGCCACAGAATGGACATTCCAGTTTCCATTTTAATACAAAATAGCTAGTGATGTAAATTTTGTTTTCAGTGTACTTGAACTGTTTGTGATCTCTCAGACTCCACTATGGGTTGGTTTGATTTTCTTCTTTGTCTGAATTTCTAATTATAGCAATACTGATGTATTTTTCATTTTTTTCAAAATGCAATGTAAAACGTTGGTTTCCATTATCATTGTAAAAAAATGTGGTTGGGTGATTTTATGTGGCATTTCAGGCATTGAAGTAGTCACTTTGGATACCTCATAAGAAATAATTGAGAGAACCATATGCCTAAATATACATAGTGACATGATTCCTGACTTGTCTTGGAATGTCCTTGTGAAGGGTTTGGTTGTTGATTTTACATAGGAAGATGTTCAGCAGCTTTCATCTCAAATTAGGTTTGCTTGTCACTTGCCTTATTTGCAGAGTTCTCTGACTAGGTCAGTTACCATCTCGGTGCTTATTTAGGGACCTTTCCTGAAAGCAGCAGAAGAAAGCAGGCGCTCTTTCCTTTCTTTTCTTACTCTTACATTTCCAAGCAAACTTAAAAAGTAAAAAAAGTTGTATGACTGATTTTTTTTCCTGCTGATTCAATATCCCTTTTTCATGAAAATAAAATATAGAAAGAATTGATCTATATATGTAGCAAATTAAAGAAACTGCTCATGAACCCTGTCTTGAAGAAGTTAGACTGTCAGTCTATTTGGCCAAAGGTATTACTACTGTTAGGAAGTCTCTCTCTTTCACTAGAAAGACTCCTCAGGATTAAACCTTTATTGGACTGTTTCCTTCAAAAACTTCATAGCGTCTTTGTCAGATTGGTTACTGCTTATTCATATTCTATGTAGATAATCTATTTTTGACCTTACTGTTGGCTAAAAGATAATTCTATCAGATTGTAAAAGATGGATAATAAATAAAAGTCAAAAACCTTTTTGACAAAGAGCATGGATTTGATTTTTTTTCCTTAAGTAAAACAAGTGCAATATTCTAACTTTGGAAGTTTCAAAAGGATCTATGTATCATTTTTTTGTCCCTGACATCAGTCGGGGGATATTTGCTCAATGATTTTGTAATTCTACACTGAGGCTGCACCTCCCTTGAAGAAATTACCTTTTATAAGACATGTTTTTACACTATTTGATTTAACAAAAAGTTTATCACAATTTATTGTATAAATCATTAGAAATATTTGTCTGTTATATTCGTTTGTTTGTTTTACTTAGGAAAGGGACATCTGATTATTTGGCATATAAGGAACATGGATAATGTACAAAACAGTGTCACTTGAGCACAAGAGACCTGCAAAGGTTTCTGCTGTGGGAATTGAGGGCAATTGCAGCCTTGCATTAGTAGAACCTTAATTACCAAATAATTACCAAATAAGGTTGTTTTGTCAGGAACAGAGTGTTCGTGGTGTGTTTTTTTTTTTTTTTTTTTTTTTTTTTCTTCTCTCCCTCTCAATGTTTGATGATTCCTTTCAGTATTAAAGGAGGCCACAGCTGTGGCTCAAGGAAATATTCTTGAGGAATTTATCATCTTTTGTGGGTATTTAAAAACACTCTGGCAGGAAAATGTCCTAAACTGGGCGATGTCATGAATTTAGTCTTTTTACTTTTCAGTGCCTAGATGGAGTTATGTCATAATGGTCACCTTTCATGCATGGTCACCTTTCATGCATGATTTATGAAAGCTGCTGTGGCTATACATGAGTAAGGAGTGTGCCACAGAATGAGGCTATCCTCCTCATCCTCAGGATGGATATAGTCTTCCCTCAGATATAAAGATGTACTCAACTCCTATTTCAGTCAATTCTGTCCTAAATGGTGGATATATTTAAATCAACTTTCTCCTTTTTCCTAGACCAGTTCCATGCAGCACAGACAAAAATTTTGCTTTCATTTTCTGTGTATGAGTCTGTCAACATCCGTTAACAATATCTCCACATCAAGGAGCCTTTTAGCACTATTCTGATGTTTCTCTATGAAATATGAAGAGAAGGAAGAGAAGAGTAAAGGTCTAACACCAGTATCTTTTGTTCTGTGGGCCTGCAGTTAGTGCACATTATGTAAAGGATAACAATTATTCAAAGTAATTTCCTTGCCTGCTCTCATTTTAACAGCCTGATGAGATACCTAGATGAAATCGTTAGTGTGATCCAAGAGATGCACTTGACCACGTTTGTTCTTCAGATCTCCCATACGTACAGAATTCCTTTGTATTTTTTCCTTGCTTGGTATTGAATTGGATCCTGGGATGTATATGGCAAGTCCTCAACATTTTAGAACTTCAGCAAGTTTACCATCTACTGAATAGACCCCTGGATAGGAATTCAGATAACTCAGTTGTTGAATACAAGTGGCACATACAGGCAGGCAAAGGAGCCCTGATTATGTAAAAAGTATGTTCTTTACCTAAGAGAACCTAGCTGATCCATCAAAGATAGAAAAGTATGGTTACTGTCGGCCATCTTCCCCACATTTTCTCCCCTTTTTACAGTGATAGATGTCCCAGTCTACACACAGATGCATCTAAAGGAGTTAAATGAATATGTAAAAGTTGTGTCCCCTCCTTCTGTCCTTCCCCCCCTCCCACCCCAACCCTAATGACTCTCGTAGGCTGAGACCAAGCATGTCTTTATGGATGTTCTTTCATTCTGTGCCTTAGGAAGAGGAGCTTTCTTAAGGGAAAAATACAGAATGGTTAGGCTCTCTGGCCGTCTTCTGCAGCTCTTTCTGTTAGCATCCTCTGCAATCACTGTGGGTACGTTTTACCCCCGCCCCCCCGCAAGTGCACCCTCTTCATGAGAGCATTCATCTGCTGCACTTTTAATCCAATACTGAGTACTTTTTTCCTCCAGGACTATTACAAATTGTTTCTTTGCTAATTTGTTATTTACCCAGATGTTCTTAGTTCATATACCCCAAGAGAAGAATTTTATCCAGTTACTTTGTAATGATTGCAACTTTCCTTTTAGTGTTATGATTGCTGTTTTTGGCAGCTCCTTACCTTTTGTATCATTGACCCATTTGAAATAAATATCCTGCTAGTTTTCATGTTGAGCATCGCATGATTTTAGTGCTGTCCTTTATTCATATGAGAATTTTATCAGAGCTAGTTAGGCTATTGCTACTCTCTCTTTTTTTTATGTTGTCTGCATCTGTGGAGTTTGCAAATTTTTGTTATATGATGTAATCTATTGCATTTCTTTGAGTCTTTTTTCCAATTTCCATTTGTTACCTTGGCTTATGTTTATCATGTCCCTATGATTGAACAGTTTTATCACATCTGTGTGCTTTTTTACTTCTACTCTAAGTTCGATATGCCTTTCTGTCTCAAATAACTTTTCTCGTAATATAGTATTTTTTGTGCGCTATATCTTTTGAGGTCAGTCCACCCTGCTGAATCTTCTATATGGATTGGATTGACCCTCTGTGCTTTGTAGGTTCTCAGTGGTTGTACAAAGGCTGATTCTGGTTCTTCTGATGGTTTCGACTTGTTTCAATTCTCGGTGTTTGATTTCATCTGGCAAATTTGGCTTTTCAACCTTAGATGAGTTAAAGATCATATTTTTCTATGATTCAAAAATAACTTTTGTTACCTGTTAAAATGGTATTCCTAACCGATCTTGTTTCTGTATGGAGCACAGTACTTCAATTTGTATAAAAGTTTCATAGTTGCCTGCATCTGTGTAATTAACTGAAGTCTGTTTAGTGTATTCCAGAATTGGCAGTTAGAAATAAAGCTACTTCCTCTTTTCCTGACATCCACTCCTTGCAGGTATACAGTTGTGCTCTAATAAGCCTTATTTATATTCTAATGTAGCTATATTTCACATTTCTGTGAATTACAGCTCTGAGGAGGCTTTTAGCAGGAAGCTTCCTGCCTCTCCATTGTTTTCAGAGTTCATTTATTTGGAGTTCAGAAAGACTTCAAAACCTTGGTTCCAGCTGTTTGCTTTATTGTCTAATGTGAGCTTCTTGATAGTCAACAACCAGTTCCCACTGGTTTATGCATATAGCTCTTAAAGGATAGGAGGAGGACTTCAGGCATTGAGGATGGAAGAGAGAGAACTGAAGATTTAGAAGTGGCTTCAAAACTTTGGTAAAACAAAGTTGTTATTGTTGGCCCAAATGAATAGGACAGTTAGATTCTGGAAGAAAAAACAATTTAAGATAGATCTTGATAATTTAATGAGAAGGTTTGTATCTTAGCATGGTTTGGGAACAGAAGGCTCAAAGGCTCAAAGAATCCCTTCCTCGTCAGCTTGGCCCAGCTTTATAAGAGGACCTGCCTTTTCATCTTGTCACTTCTCAAGTGCACAAGTGATCTACTAGCCAGAAAGCCTGCTGGGGTCTTAGTTACGTCAAAGTGAACTAGTGATGCTTTGGAAAAAGATAAGGAAACTGTAATTGCCTGAATTGAAAGGGCAAAGGAACTTGTGGAAACTGAAGATCTTTGTTTTATGCTGAGTTTTTTGGGGTACTCTCAAATTTTTAACTGGTGTATGGTTGAGTATTTGCCCATGATGCAGCACATAATCACTGTTCTGCTGGTGAAGGGTAAGGGCTACCAGCTTGCAGAGGGAAAGAGAGGCACTGGCTATGGCTTGGTAGATAGGAGAGATAAGAGACTTGCCCACACTCTGGAAGTCCGAAAGACTTAAAAAGGCATCTGCTGTGCAATGCAATCCCTTGCTTAGTGCTGATTGAGCTAGCATAATAATTGGAGACAGAACAGCTGTACTGGTGCAGTGTTTTATTCCTGTCTTGTGCCATAGAGACATACCAGTTTATTGGAGGTATATCCACTGTCCCTATCAATATTTTTTGCTTTATATGCAGGACTTTCATCTTACGTCATTTCTTAGTCCTATCACTTTTATTGGACAAATGTTTTAAAACTTTCCATGTACGCTGCCTCAAAGTAGGTTACAAGAAAGTTTTGCTTGATGTTGTATCTTAAGTAGTTGCAGTCTTGCTTGTCTTTTTCATCCTATGCATTGCTTTAAAGGAAATGCTCATTTAAGTAGGCAGTTACACATTTCTAAATGGAGTAATATAGACTGGATGACCTATCAGTTAAATAGTTAAGGAATGAACTTGGATCACGTACGCTATAGACTCTTCAGTCTTTGGTAATGTCTCATTTTTATTGACTGGAAGAAGAGCTGAAGAGTAAATATCTTAACATCGTTTGTGGTAAATATTGTCACTGAGAAATCTTTCAGCTTCTCTGAAATGTCATCTTCATTGTTTATAGCTGCCTTTCCACTTTGGTAGTATACAAAATTCATCATTGTTGTGTGGACATTTTTCTTCTAATAAATACTTTCTTACTCATTCCTCTCATTGCTTTTTTTTGCTTTTGTTCCCTGAAGTTTTGTTTAGCCTTCCTAATTTCTATTTTATGTTTTACCCAATACTGCTTTCTATAGGACTTATGTGAACTGAGGTTGCATCTTCTTAGGCTTTCATGTCAGTCTTGTATAACCTTTTCAGTAGAACTTTTTACCATATTGACTCTATCTCACTTTTGTGCTTTTTTTTGGTTCTTTTATGAGGCTGTATCTACACTGCAGTGTCATGCTGGTATGGTAAAGCAGCTTAATCCGATATCAGAGAATTTCAGTGTCCTCATTTTTTTCTCTAAGATGATCTTGGTTAGTTTTCTTGTCTGAAGCTTAGGTCAACAGCTCTTGGTTTCAGTGTTTCATGTTTAAAGGATGACTAATTTAATTAGATTGTGGTCACTATTACTTAATGAATGATCTGTAGGTTCTTGGATTTCTTCCTGATGATTAATAGTAGAAAGCCCTCTTGTATATTTAAGAACTAGCTATTTTGAGCAGGAAAAAAAAAAAAAAAAAAGAAAGAAAAGAAAAAAAATACACTCTGAAGAAATTGTTTTGTAGTTTAAGAAAGAATTTTCTTTCAAGTCAGATTGTCAGCAACTGTGTGTGCAGAGGGCAGGCCTATATGTTTATTTACTGCCTTCAGGTATGCTATGGGGCATACTGGACTTTCTCAGATTATCTGGAAAATGTTGTTAAACACTTTCTCTGATCCATAGGGACCCAAGATAAAGGATCTCCTTCCACATTCACCCCCTCTGGTATATTACACTCACAGTTTTTGGCCTTTTCTGGAGGTCTTACATCTAAGCCACAGAATATGTCTCAGTACGTTACAGTAAATGTAAGGTAGCAGGTGGAAAGGATATCCTGTGGACGCATCTGAAGTAAACATCTATCACATGGTCACCTCTGACTTTTGGGAGCTAGACTCGATGACTCATACAGTCTATTCCAGTTCTGTGGACGTTAACATAAGGTGCCATTTGACCAATTCTGAACTATAATATACTGCTTATTTATCACTGCTTTGATCACATTTACGGCTGTGCTCTGTAGGTTTTTCCTGATCTAGAGATTACTAATGATATGTCTTATAACTGCAACATTTTTGAGACTTTGTCATTTTTTTATTCAGAAATAGGTCTGATTAACTATCACTACTATATAAATTACATAATAATCATAACATTTGAATGACTAATTCTATTGTCATTCAACTGTCTATATAGACAACATAGCATCATTGAAATGTTTCTGATGATCCCTTACATTTCTGTATTTGATGGCTACGGAGACCATAATTTGTGTGTTTTACAAGAGAGCATATTTTTATCACTCTGCCTTTCTAAGCAGCATCCATTGTTCAGCCAATATACTTGAGATGGGAATTTATGTTCATAGACTGTAAGCATGAGACATCACTACAGTCCATAATGAGGCCATTAGCATTCTGCTCATGCAAGGCAGTGTGAGTACAATTTTCAGTGGCCTAATGTAACAGGTAATCATAAATTAGTATTTGCTTTAAAACAACACCAGACTACACAGCCTGCATGCTTAAGGAGAATGACTCAGTAAGTAGTGCAGCTCTGTAATGAAGTGGGAGCTCATTAAACAGATGCTATCTACTTCAGTGATCTGCATAAGCAGCAAACAAACCAAATGGAAATGTTTCAGCAGAGCAGTGCAGTCAACCAGAACAAGTTTGGGTTCATTTGCTGTGGCACCATCTACAGGAATTAGTCACAGTAATAATTGAATAGTTGCTTGCTAATTTATCATTTTACATTTGTTAGTGCATTTGCATAATGTGTTTTTTTCATGTCTTTGGTTACATTAAAATGCCCTCATCTGTGTATACAAAAACAGAAAACAGTGGGGGATTTTTACGACTTATCCAACTGCTAGTGTTCAGTGTTTGGCTAGTGATAACATCAGTGCTTGACTCATGTTTTTTAAAGTGTCTTTTTTTTCCTGGTTTGTGTGTTAAATCTTTGCACAGGCAAGCCAGTAATCAGCATTTAGGAAAACTGAAATGTTTATTTCTTAATGAATCCAAGATAGAAGCATGCAGATAGGAGCAATGACTAAGCATCCAGTGGTTTTGGCACTAGAAGTGGCATAGGACACTTTTTCAGTAAGCAGGATGGTCAGAAATAACAATCCTTTTGAACCAGACTCCATGCTTAATTTAAAAGGTCAGTATTAGTTTTACAGCATGTTACCTGAAGGACATGTAGCTGGTTTTAGAGGCTGTGCAGCTGCCAGGGAACAACAGTTCTGTGTAACAGCATTATGCAATTATTTGAGGTGAATGAAATGGAACAAGGCTAATGACTAGAATTTTAAAAATAACTATGATTTTTGTCATGGTTTTAACAATCTCTGATGTGCATTAGTTACAGAACGTGTGGGAGCTGTAGCTATTAAAATGGAGATAAGTTGGTTCTTGCTTTTTGTTTGGTGTTATTTTTTGTACTAGATTGTTTCTTGTAAGTGATGATGCAATGAGATACTAGTTAGAGATACAACACCTGGCAGAATCCTTCATTGCTTCCATGAGATTTTAAATGTTGTTAGACCCTGTAAAAATGTGTATTTAATGCTTTATTTTCTTTTGGTTTTAAACTATTCCTTTCTAGGACAACTTTGATCCCACAGATACATCAGTTACACTGTGAATTATGAAGTGTCTGAGGGTTTTTTCTGTCCTCTGCAAAAAGCTCTTACTGCTGTGAGCACTTGTCAAAAATTGCTATTTTAGAAGTAGCCAAACCTAATACTTGTGACCTGGATGTAGTCTGTGAACAAAGTAGCTGTAGCAGCTTTCTTTCTCTGTGCTAATTAGTCATACATGGAGTCCTAATCATTAAGCATGGGTGGCTGAGCTCAGTATTGGTAAGGAAAAGAGAAGAATTCAGGAAATGTTAGTGTTTAGTTCAAAAATAAATTTGAGGGGAAAACATTTATCAAATACCTACCAGCAAAACTGGTTAGAAGTCTGCCAGGGAGCAAAACCCATATGCTTGCAAGTAAGGTGTATTGTTAAAGTGAAAAGAACATCTCTGTTCTGATTATTGTTCACAAAAGAGTATCAGACCACCTTTTCTATAGGGATATTGTATTCTAAAGAGATTCAAAACTTATTTCTATGTCTTTACATGGAACTGTGGTAAAGGACCAAGCACATACCTGTGGGTTGAAAAATACTCTTACTTTTGGGATCCTGGTCTTAGGGGGAGGAAGGTTGTGCCATTGCTTGCATCTTATTCCACTTATTAGGAGCACAAGTTCTATGTATGCACAATGGATATTTTTATGTCTCTTAGTTACCCAGAAGTACCCCTGTAAACATCATGAGAGGTTCTATTAGTGATTAAGCAATTTCCAGACCTTGGTGACTCTGCTTGTTACTGTAGGCAAATATGAACTTTGCAGCAGTGGTGTTTGAGCCAGCAGGAGCAAGACTAAAAGGCATTTGAGGATGCTGAGGGACGCTGGCAGAGCATCAGTGGGATCTTGTAGGAGGCCAGTGAAACTCCAGGCTGCTGAGGAGGATTTGGGGAAGGTTGTGAGAAGGATGTGTTGACCCTGCTTTGGGCAGGAGGCTGTATCCCCTTCTGGCCTGGATGATTCTGGCTCCTTCACCTTCCCTTGGGCCTCTCTTCGGCCCCAGAACCTTTGGCCTGTATTATGCTTTCTCTTTAAATGACTGCAGCTATAAGTGATGCATTTAACATTGCCTAGTATTTTCACTACTGTACCTTATTTTAGATCATTGAATACTTTGCTAGAAAAACTCCTGACTATAAATATTCATCATGGATGCCGATATTAGACCCATTTTTTCCACAGCATCATATGAAATTTTTCAGTTAAAAGACACAGATTTACTTGTGGGTAAGCTAAGATGCTCTAACCTCTTAGCATCACTTGGTACAACATAAATATTTCTGGTGACATGGTGTGCTAGTGTCTGCATAACTTTATCCTTTGCATTTTAGCTGCATTTCCCCATGCCTCTCATTCTGAGAATGAAGCTTCAAAGTATATTATTTTGCCTACATATAAAAGAAAACTTGCAGCTGTTTCATTAAGAATATTGAACTCCTCTGTGCTTGAAATTTATCATGGTTTTATTGATGTCAAGGATGTCTTTCCCTGGAAAATAAAACAGAACTCTACACTAATTCATCTATAGCTATAAAGCTTTTGAAAATCTTAGTTTGCACATATCCCTTTGAGACTTGCTACGATTTGGCAGCAAATTATTTAAGGTTGGCATCAGAAATGAACAATTTTTATTTGTTTGCAGCTCCTACCTGGGGACTTGATTGCATAAATATGAAACAACTCAACTTTGGAGTTAGAAGGGTAGGGCAGAATACTCATTGTATTTATTTCTGTTCCAGGTGATAGGAGTTAATAATAGAATTATGGAAGATATATGCAAACATCTTGTAACATGCTAGTGAAAGATATAAATGAAGTTCTAGCAGAAATCATACATTTGGTGCAAGACCACATCTACAACTAACTCTGCTTCAATAGCCCGCAGCGTTAGCAATAATTCTGCTGAGATATGTAGTTACAAATTGTATCTTCAAGAAAGCATAGCAAAACAATGTGAACTGCAGCAAATAGTTGTTGAGAATGTTGCTTCAGCTTTGTGCAAATCTACTGAAAATCTGCACAGATAAGAAATATCTTGTAAGCATTGACTTGTAAATTGATCAGCTGTCCAGGATTTTACTTTATGGTTACTTAATAATTGCACTAAAATTTAGCATTCTTTATCCCTACATCAATAAAAAGAACTAGAATTTTGGTTTATAAATGTATGTTTATATGGAAAAACATTCATGTTCAATGTAACTGGAGTTTCTGAGTAGCTGCTGTATTCCAGGAATATCAAACTTCTGTCAAAGAGAAAGTTTTCATGGACTGCAGAAGACAAAAATTTGACAACAGTGCCAGAACTTTGAACCTTGTCAGCTTATGGAGTTTACCAATATAGCAGAAGAAAGCATTAGAACTGGAAAGTCTAACTCAGGGTGGCTTCTGACAGTCCCCGTTGACAATATCAGTTTATTATTTTAGTGTATTTGGAATATTTTGATATAGGTCATTAAGTTTTTGTTATGCATTTGTGGGTTTTGTGGGTTTCTTTCTTCATGGCCTTTAAGAGGTTGATAAAATTGCCTAAAGCCTTTAGTTGTCTTTATGCTTTTCTATATTCTTATATCTGCTATATCAGTAAACTTTAGCAATGTGTGCCTCGTGATCTAGAACCAGCTGTATTGCACTTTAACACCTAGTTCATATTAACATTCAGCTGCACATCTTAATACCATACCAGAGTGATAAGCAGTTATTGAGACCTAGTTCAGACATGAAGCAAGCTTCTGGTTACATTGTCCTCATATATAGATAGATTCAATCCTTATAAACAGCACATTTTAAACAACAGGATCAAATTAAGAGGTAAAGAAAATGGTTGTAGAAAAATACAAGGAGATCCATGTTGATGAAGCTTTCATCTAAAATGATAATTGAATATTAGATTTACAGGATATTCTGCTCTTCTTTTGGCTTGCTTTTCCACTTTCCTGGAATAGATTACATGAAATCTGACTCAATTAAATGTATTTATTAATTTTTAACAAATAGTCCTTAACACGCCTATCTCTGAATTTCATCTTAGATTAGATTCTTTCTTTGTTTAGTTATCCACCCTGAGAGATTGCTTGAGCTCCCCAATGGACTAGGACAGTGTGTTAACACGAGTTCAACAGACTGAGATGCTATTCTTCTATTCTTTTCTGAAGCTCTACTTCCATCACCAGGAACAAACAATGATGTGCAGCTGCAAGTTAGCATTTTCACCAAGTCCACTTTTGAATCAGAAGTCTCCCCGTTTGAGATGACAGCATGAGTTCTGTATTCTATTTTTATTTTAGTATTGTATTTCCTCCCCTCCTCTCCCTCCCCCTCTCCAACTATTGAAACTTTTCACTTGGAGTTTGTCTTCTGATACATTTGCTTTTAGTGCTGAAATTCCCACTGATAGCTTTGAAAAGCATAGATGAAATCTGCAGTTCCCAGTGTAGCCTGTAATGAAAACTATTCCATGTATACTGCTCTGTTTGCGTGGATTGGTACCAATCGTGGAATGATGATATAAAACTTTGTGGTGCTGATTTATCTATCACCTTGTCACTAAAAGTTGTGTTAAATAGAGTGTTTATCAATGTTTTCAGCGATAAAAACAATGGTGAATATTTCCACAATTACAAATAAGTTGCCTGTACCTTCTTTTTCCTAAGCCATCCAATAAATTCACTGTAGTAACTTGGGTAGTTGTGTGAGATTAAAAAAAGTTTGGGCAATTACATGATAATAGTAGAACAAATATATGAAGTATATGACCGTATGATTCCTTTCTCTTCTTTTGGTAGCTTTATCGTTCATGGCTTCTCCCTGCATTTGAGGCCATGTATTTGTTTACTGAATTTAATCTTATTGCCAGGCATTCCTACCTTCTCTGATCTCTTGCACTTTTTGTTTCAAGTTTGACTTTCTCTTTCTGTGTGTTCCTGTGTCTTCTACCTAAATGTTACCTACATCCTGGATTGGGGTTTTGCACTTATCACAAATGAAAGAACTGACCAAAAAGAGGACACATCAGTGCAGACTGAAAATTCAGTTCTTTCCATATTTCCATATTTGGAATTCCTAATTTTGCTTGACATCTTCACACTTCAGTATTATCATATTCTGTCTGTTCCTCTCAAAATTGGGTATCTGCTTCCCAGAGGAGGAGAGGGAACAATGATTTCCTCACTTAAGCTATACTGGATTGCTCCTGTTTCCCTATTACTTTTTTGGAAGGTAGGAAGCAGTGATTCTGAAACAAGTACTTTTATCTGGATGGTTTCTTTATGTGTCTGCTAATTTTCTTACTAGGAACAGGACTCTATTAAGGACTCTGACTTAGAACTGTTTTAGGAGTAGGTTTTCTTTGGCTAATAGTGTAGTTCTTTAGGACAGAGATTTACTGTCTTCAGTTATAAAACTGATGTGTTCTCAGCTCAAGCTTGCAGTAGACATTTGCAGCACAATGGACAAACCTAATAGGTGGCCAGAGAAATATTGACTAAAAGTATTTACCAAGCTAACTATAGCAGCCTACAACAAGTGATAACTAAGTGCCTCCAAACTGGAGCCCTTTCCAAGTTCTTCCTAAAGATGAGCCCATAGGACCGTGATCATCTTGAGCAGCTGTATTTCTGTAGGTGCCTCAGCTGTAGATGCTTCTGCACCAAACTTATAAAACATGGTCTGCTTGAAGCTGGGCTTTGAAATATGGCGTTCAGTTTGCCAGACCACAGTGCAATATGTTCAGGCATTTCCACAGCATGTGTCTGGCTTTAAACAAGAGAATGGGTTTCAAAAATGTTTCAAAAAATATCATGACAGACAGGAAATATGGACCATTGTTAATTATGTTGTTATCAGCTTAACTGCCATTGTTAGCCTGACTGAGGGTGAGTCTCAGTGCTATGAGAATCTCTTGAAAGATTGTGTGACAGTGAATATGGTTACAATTTTACACAGGGCAGAGAGCGAGCAGTATCTGCTCTTCGGGAGTAGCTAACCATTTCCTTCTGTGATAGCCAGCCAGTGCAGAAATTGAGTATGCACTGCAGGCTAATGAGCTGCACGGCAGGAGGTGAACAAAAGAAATCCCTGAAGGTGGCGCGGGGGAAGAAACCTTCTCCTACTTGCACATTTCAGAAGAAAAACAGGAGGAAAGTCAAATTTCAGACAGGAAAGAGGTGTCAAAAATAGAGATATTGGGCTTGAGTCTGTAAGCTGTTAGAGAAAAAGGAAATAGATGATTAGATTGTGAGGGTGTAACAAGCATAGGAATAGTTTAGATGGCCCAGTAAATGTGCAAATTATGCTTGCGACAGTTAAAATCAAAGGAAAGGAAAAGGTAGCCAGTTCATCTGTCGTAATGTAAAGAGAGGTCTGTAATGAATAGAAACTGAAAAGGCTGAGCAAGAGCAAGGTAACGCTGATGTGGACCAAGTGCTAGCACTTTGATTTGGTCTGAGTTTGATCTGGATTTGCAAAGCAGCGGTGACTTAAGAATATATCTTTTGGTGCGCAAAGTATGAGTCTCTGTGTGTCCTCCTTTTCCCTTCTTTGATACTTTTCAATTATTCATGTTGCTGCTACTCACTCCCTGGGATGTGATTTAAGCCTAGGTCACAGAAAAATGATCCAGAGAACTTTTCATGATGTTTTACTTGTGTTTTAAAAGGTTGAGCATAACTCTTACATGATTAAAGGGTTTGTCCAGCAAACTGATTTCTTAGAGAAAGGATGTGTTTTTACAGATCTTGGTTCTTTTGCTTTCCTCACCTGACCTAGGCTGTCAGTAGCCAAGCCCATTTACCCTTTTATTTATTTATTTTTTAAACCAAAGGCTCACTAGCTTTTTGGAATCACAAATATACACCCTCTCTTCCCTTTCCCCACCCAAAAAGACTCCTCAAAATCCATCTAGCTCAGCTTTTCCACATTAGTTTCCTTTGATAACCAAATAAAAATGAGGCTAAAAAGTGGGTGGTGGTTATTTTTACTCTGACCCCACTATATTTATTTTGCACGCATGGGAAAGTCTGGATTTTTTTCGAAATTGGGAGTGGTCAGGGAATAGAAAGGGAGATTTTCACAGATCATCTAATGATCACCCCCCTCCAAATATCACAGACCCAGGAAAACTGCTCTAGCCAATTCACTGCTTTTGCCATTGTTTCAAATGGTTTTGTTTCATCCTTCAAAAGGGGAAGTTTTTGAAAGTTCCTTTCTTAGAGAAGTTGATTTGTTTGGAGTCTGAAAAGACATGGATGATTTGGATATGCTGAGATATGCATGTACAAAGTGCTGTAAGCAGCAGTTTTGGGCTAAGGATAATTGCAGGAAATACAAAAATTATCAGAAAAAATAAACACTCCAGACCTTGCCAGGAACTTGAAGGCCCAGTCATTATTAGTACTCCTTGTATTCAAAGGCATACCTTTCCTGCCAAGGAGGAGACAGGGTACGATCAGTACTGCTGCACTTGGAGAGGCTGCAGATCCTCTTTAATATCTTTTTCTAGTCATAGTGTTGTAACTGAACAGCTTTATGAGCTTGGAGAAGAATTTTCAGAAATGATATTAGGTGCATAGGACATATTTATGTGAGGAGCAGAAGAGCTTATTTTTGGAAGACAGGAGAGGAGCAAGTATAAATTGTCTCAGCTTTGTCCTAACTACATTAACCTGCTACACAGCTGAAGAAAATGAGAAGAACAAAAATTGCAAGGGCCGTATCTAAGTGTTACAAATTTTGTGGCTGTCAGTGAGAAAAACAGGGCATCCATGGTTGTCACAAGAGCACAAGGGAACAAAGACAACTTTCTGGTTGAAGAGAAAGATTATAGGGCTGGGAATAAAGAGCTTAGGAGGGAGCTGAAAATGAAAACTTAGCCCACACAAACGGGGACAAAGGAGAGTTGAATGTTCAAAGAAGGTACATTCAGAGCCAAATAGAGTACAATGATCAGTGAAAATCTCAAAGGAGTGGTGTGTCTGGGGTTCCTAAGTGAATGCACTGGTCTCATTCTTTGGGACAGATTCAGGGGTGAGGAGGAAGTAAGTGGGTGCAAGGAAGTCAAAGTCTAACTTTGAAGCCTGGAAAGTGCAAATGAAGCGCAAAAGAATGGAACTTTCTTATATCCTTTCCATCTCTTTAATACACTTCTAGGTCCTCTGTATACATGGCTGACTTGGCCCCCTTATGCTTAAAGCATGAAAGTTAGCTGTTACGTGAAAGAATATTTATTATACCAATGTTTGAGCATACGACTGAACTGGTATATAACTGGTGAATTGAGGTGAAGGGGAGGAAAAATTTTTTACGCTAACTTTGAGTCTACTTTGAATTAGCCCTCAAAGGGGCTTGTGTGTGTGTGTGTGTGTGTGTGTGTAAAGGTGGGGAGTGCATGGTGATACTTTGAAACTTAGATTTCTTGAACACAAGTCCAAATGAAAGAAAGAACTTGTCAGTGGTTAACTATTATTGGAGAATCTTATTTGGGGAATCAGATTGTAAACAGAGGTTTATGGGTTGAATTTTTCAATGGTGTTTTTAAAGGGTATTAAGATTTAGGAATAAAATTTACATTGTAGTATTTGCTGCTTTCTTTAATCCATGGAAGTTTAGTAATTTAATAGAAGGGAAGAAGTTCATACCAGGAACTTCCTTTCTCTTTCAAATATTTTAAGTCATATTTTTATAGGATTCTTAAAATTGCTTTAAACTGCATATCTGTGATTTTAAAACAGATGTTTTAGGGCACTACTATTTGGCCTGGAATCTTTAGCTAAAGATAAGCTTAGTGATATGGATCAGGGTTGGAGGAACTTTACTGCAAAAGTTGCCAGGCTTCAGTGAGTCCCGTATGTAATGAGTTCTGTAATGTGTGGGATTTTTTTTCTTTTTTTCACCTCTGTCTCATCTCTTCACGTTTGATGCTGGTACTGAGAGTTCAAAATTTCAACTCAAAGCAAGACTGAAATAAATATATTCATTATCACATTTACTAGATTGGTAACAAAAAAAACCCAAGAAAGGTACGTATGTCAGTATCTGGGTGGTGGATCAAAGATACCTAAGGACCTACCCACCTACCTATCTTATTTATATCCAATACCTTTTGACTCTTCAACTGTCTAAAGGTCTTTTTCACTAAAGAGAATTGAAAAACACTCAGCTGTGTGCAAGGTAACATGATGGCGATGCAATACTAAGGAGTTCTAGGATGGCAGGTGCTATAATTGCTTCAAAAGTGCTTATAATGTAGATAGATCAGATATGAGCAATAAATGACAGACAATACCCAAACAAAATGCCAAGTGCAGGATGTGATTTAAAGTTTTGTCCTTCACTGCTATGATCCATTATTATGATTTAAAGAAGTATCAGAGAAAGAAGAAAAAGTACCTGTGAGCAAGATGATAGGTGGGTGTTGGGAAGTCTGAGTCATCCAGAAACAGTAATCAAACTCCAGTCTAGTGAGGGAGTATGCTTGACTTCAGAGTCTTCAGCCAAAGAAGGCCACTTTAAAACAAAGATGTTCTTTTGAGTCATGTATCCCTGGGAGGAATGATGTCATATTCTGTATTACTGTATCCAGTTACTGTATGTAGATTAAAAAATATATTCCATAAGCTTAGGTTTTAAGCCGGTTTGATAGTTCTCCACACCTCCCACCCAGTTTATATTTCACTTGTCTTTTTAATTCATGAGGAGATCTGCTATTGTGGAAGACTTAAAATTTCTTCTCTAATATTTTGGTTTGAGGGTAGTTACTTGATGTTCTGAGATCAGTTCTTTGACCTCTATAAAGGTAGCGTTGAAAGTAATGCTTGGAGGTGATATCAGGGGTGAGAATGGCTGTATTAATTGCTCCCACACTCATCAGAAAGAGGTTGGTGCCAACAATGCTCTGAGAAAAGGAGTCTTCAGGACTGTTGAGACTGAAACTGGAAAAAAAGTGTCAAGCAAACATTAAGGCTGGCACTTTCTCTTATTAAGGGAGGATTAAATCAACAGCATGAAGGTAAGTACTGAAGTGACAGTAGTGGGATAGTCTAAAAGCTTCTGATAGGCTTTCAAAGAAAAGAGTTGAAGACTTAGAACCCCAGAAGAAATATTTGGCACTTTTGAAGATTTGCACCAAATGTCATTATAACTGCAGGAAGATTAAATGCCAGCTGGGAAAGTTCTCTCCTCGTTTACCACTGATGTTCGTTATGTCTTACTCTCTCTTATTTCTTGTGGTTTTCTCTGATGCTTCATTTGAAAGAGTCCAGAGGAGTATTAGAGTCTTCCAAATGCATTTTGTGCTTTTCCTGTTTCTTACATTCATAATGTTTTTAATTATCCAAGTTTTTTTTCTTCGACATGGTCCCCAGTTTCACTTCTGATGTGTTTCTCAATTGCTATTTTTGTTCAGGAAGCTTCAACCAATTTGGACAGCAGAATTCTCAAGGTCCTCAAAGTGGGAGTCAAGCAGGATGTCAAATTTATTACAGGTAAGCAGAAATGGGGAAGTAATACATTACTGAGCTTCACCGAAATGTTGACCAAGCAGTTCTGGCAAAAATGGTACAAGCAGCCCATCCTCATTCTTTATAGCACTCAAATAAGGTGGTGAGAAAATGAATTGTTTCAGTTGAGAAAGCAATAGTTGATGTAAAATCCTTGCAAATCTAGTTGTGAAACTAGAGCATCAGCAATTACCAGTTTGACTCTAAATCACAAGAAATAATTGGTGTATGTAAACCATGCATCAGTAGTATATGTTTTCAAAGAGATTTATTTACAGTTGAGCAGGTGTTGTTTCAGTCAATGCCTAATACTAAGCCTCAAGGCAGCCAGTTTTCTGAACAAAATATTGCAATCCCTTACTGGTTTCAGTCATTTTTCCCTCTTCAGTAGTCTTGCATGTAATAACCATTCCAAATGCATTGCTGATGGAGATGCTGTAGGTCAATGTTAGAAATGTATTTTTTCTGCAGACAATTGTATTCCATAAAGAGTAGAGCCACTTTGTTATTAAAGTAAATCAAGGACTCTTTTTTGTATCTCAAGTTTATGTATGCAATAGGACCCTCCTAGTTGCTAAGTCTTTCTTATTTCAGAATTCAACAAAAATTTTCTTCAGTCAGTCTGCAGGGCTGGTGGTAGAAAATATGATTCCACATTTATAAAATCTGAATAGCAAAAACATCCATATGCTTTGCTTTGGTTCACTTATTCATGAGTGCCAGAAGAAGTGTCATTTGTAGGGCGGTTGCACTAATTTATGGGAAGGTGATTTGGTGTGTCAAGCACCTCACTATTAGAAGTATTTGTCCTTTTAGTACCATGTGTATTTGCTTTGTATCGAAAAAGAAAAGTCTGAAAGGCAGAGCAGTCAAAAGAGTAGCGGTACTCTGGATGACTGAATGGTTGTTCAGAAAGGGCCTCGGTGAAAAGAAGGTAGAAGGAAAGGACAATTGGACAGTAAATAGGTTGCTTTCTTTGAAAGATTTTGCACCTATTTTAAGCTGAAAATGGTGAGCAAGAGGTCAGCATTGAAGTCAATATTGATTTTTGGGGCCACCTGCATATAGCCAGCTTCTTTTACATGTGCAGTCTGTATTAACACTTCCCATTATATCCATCTGTGGTTTTTGGAATCACTTCTTCACAGATTGTTCTACATGTAAGAGAGAGATGATGCATAAAGTCCCCACATCCTCATGTCTGCTCCCTCAATTATTTTGAGCTTATATTGGCTTATGTCTGAAGAGTGAAGGAATTTTCTGCTTTTTAATTGTTTGAATAAACTGTGGAGAGAGGGAGAGGGAGGTATTGCTGAAGTGTTCCTCTGGATGTCCTTATCAGTACAAAAATTATTCATTATTTGAATCTGAGGTATCTTTTCATTTATAAATAAATGATAAATGCTTTTTAGATATGTCAGTGAGTTCTATGTTTTGCTAAAGAAAGAAATGTTGTCCATTGACTCTTTTGAACAGCAGTAGAAATGTTTCTACAGTTGAGGAAGTAATAGTATAAATATTAAAAAATGAGGCTTATGTTTCTATGCTGGTTGCATCTATGAACTTAGCCTTTTTTCACTCTTTCATACTACAGCAAATCACCATCTAAAAATTACTTTCAAAAGATATAATTCTTGCGTGGTCCTTCTGGCACTCTATCTCAAATGTAATATAAGCACTGGATGATTTAGGATGGCTTCTGGATACAATGGTCACAGCCTGATACAGTGGAGAGTCTGTTCTCAGTGTGCCATGTAGGCAAAAGGCAATAAATAGTCAGAATTCATTTCTGCAACTCTCCGAAGGTTGCATGTAAGACCATAGAACTGGCCTCTGTGGATTGAAAGGATAATAAAAACCCAAATAAAACTTCATAGAAGAAAACTGAGCTATTCTCCTCCAACTGTTTCAAGCTCTAGCAAAAATCAAACTGATGGGGAGCAGAGAGAGGAGTATTTCCCAGTAGAGGACATGAAAATATTTCATTCTCTCTTGGTTGCTCTTTGCCTAACTAGAATTTAATAGAAGTATTACTTGCTATTTGCCTTGGTATAGTGACATCATAGAAAAAGAGCAGCTAAAATACTTTCTTCTGGGAAATATTTTTTATTTTTATGTAAGTTAGATGAAAGTTAAGTGCTTTTAAATCCCAATACACTGAAAGGGAGACATCTCTCAAAATTTTGCTTATCTGTATGAGAGGATCTTCTGCTACAGTTGTTCTCCTTGCTGTATCTCATTGCCTGAGTCTGTCTTCATTATAACCAATTGCATTGCTTTCAGGTTAAGAGGAGAACAGGTGACAAAATAATTGAAAAAAAAAGCCAGTTAAGTTTCAGAGGAAATACAGAGAGAAAATTTCTAGAAGTACATCTCAGAAGATCAACCCTCTTGCCCAAGCTAAAGCTGTGTTTCCTCTGGTAAAGGGGCGTGACAGCTAGCATCTTTTTGTAGGTCCAAAACAGCATTATTCTGCTTTTTTTGCCATCTGCAAACCACCTAAATTATACCAACACAGCAATGAATACCCTGATTTGCCGGCTGCCACACAACTGGGTAAAATAAAAGTCCAAATGTTCCAATGCTTTTTTAAATGGTTTGGCATTTACCATCAGTCATGATGCGGTCTTAACTTGTTTTTAATTAAAAAGTTTATTTCATTCACTTACTTGTTATATTGATAATGCAGTAATGCATTGTGGTATTTTCTGAAACACAATACTCTCCAAGAATAATTAGCAATTGCTAGACCTCAAAGGATCCTGACTTTTTTTCCTTTTTCCTGAGATTATCTGTGTCCAAAGGTAGTTCCAGTGTTCTCCTATCTTCAACTTTGCAAACATTTTTTTTTTTATTACTATTCTGTGGGACAAGGAAAGAAGGGAGGGTGACAGGACCATACTCTAACAGATACTTATTTGCGTTAGGATAAACACAATCAGAAATGAATGTAATTTGGAGATACAAAGAGGAATGTAATCATATGCTCTTGCAAAAACAAAACTTGTCTTCAGCCTGACTCTGGTCTCAGCTAAATACATACACGTTTGCAATACTCCAGGCTTATGTAACTTCATCCCTGTTCACTAAATTAATGTGTTGATGAACACAATAGCAGATACACAACCCTTCTTATATGAAATATCTTTTCCTTCTGAAAGGATACTTAGTTGGGCAAGGGGTTACTGTTCTCTTTTTTATTGCGGGAGAAAAAAAAAAAAAGGCAGGCATCTGATTATTTGATTTTTTTTTTCCCCCATAGGCTTTTGAGCTGTGCAGTTCCATGTGTTAAGAGTAATGATGGAGTACCAAGTGTTGCCTTTGGGTTACTGAGAAGTGTTGTGTGAACGGCTATGTTGTATGTCATAGCTCTTATTAACTCCAGTGCCATCGCTAATGTCTTAATGTATGCGTATATGTGCCTTGAGGGAGTAGTTTGTGTGTTTTACTAGTGTGATGCACAAAAATACTCCCTTCCTTTTGCCTTTATTATAAATTAATACATGCCATCAAGGGACCTCTTATGATGCAAAATTGCCTTCTTGTGAATGGTATGGATGAGATCCCCACTAAAGTGGAGCTGAGCAGCTACCCATCCTGTGAACAAAACAAAACTCTAACTCTGCTAACCCCTGGTGGTTTGCATTAATTTGCTATGAATAATTCACATTCCTTTATCACAGTGATTATTCCTTGCCTCCACTTTTGTTCATTAGTTTTTGGGGCACACCCAGCTCACCTGGTGAGTATCCCATCAGAGTTCACTGATGCTGAGACACATGTACATTTTCATGCAGGTCTGATATCATGCGTTGCAGAACGACAAATCCTGTTGGATTCATAGACCCATTAGCACCAGACTTTGAAACAAATGTTTTAATTTAGACACTAATGAGTTAATTGGTGTCTAACCTGATCTGGGCTGACATGGTGCCTGTGTTGCAGAAGGGAAGGATTGCCTGGCAACTCTACCTGCGAAACCACCATGTCCCCTGCTCCTGCCTGTTTCAGCTCTCATCTTGTGAGCGCTGGGCAAAAGGAGCTCCTCATTTGCAGAGCCTCCACGTTTTTTTGCCACCTGACTGAAAGTACTGCAGGATGACTGTCAAAGAGCTGTGAATTTTGTCTCAGTAATTGTAAGGCTTCCAAAGTTCAGGCACTTATCTGAACTTTTTGAAGTTTCGCTTCTGCTTTGTAACCTAGACAGATCATTCTCTACCATTCCTCTGCTCCCCTGACCCGCATTCACATCGCTCTCTAAATCCACCAAGCTACTGCCATTGACCTTTTTTTTTCCTCAGCAGGCCTTCTCTTATCTGATTTCTTATAAACAGCTGCCCAAAGCCCCCTCAAATTTTGGTGACACTAGGTTGCAAGAAATCTGTCCCTCTTGTCACTCTGCGAGTTGTTCAGCTGGCAGCTCAGTTCAGGGTTTGCTCAAGCTTAAGTATCTCAGGATGCATTGTCACCCCAGAGAAACATCAGAGCGCAAAGTTGAGGGTACCTGACTCGACACAGATTACCTATTTTTCATTTGAGAACTGAAAAGGAAAAGTCTGCGGTGGTTATTCTGGAAGTATAGCTATTTCTCTAGATGCCTTTCAGTCTCTAGAGTTTTGGAGGCTTTGGGGCTCTGGGCAGAGGTTAAGGCTCGTTCTCTTTGCCTGAATGCTAGCAGAAACCTCATTATGAAATCAGCAAACTCTGCCTCACTACTTTGAGGCAACACAGAGTTTCATATGATTTTTGGCATGTTAATAGGTTTTCACACAAGTGCAGTGAGTATTATTTTCCGTTTATGCAAGCTATGCACTTCGGTTAAAAAGTCCTTCGTATGGTGCAGTATCTTACTTTGTCAGTTTGTTTAGTAAAACTCAGTGCTGCTTTGATCCCATTTCTGTACTTTTATCTGCATGCAAAAACCATCTCTCTAAATGAGCAAGGTTTGCAAAACTCAAATGTTTATAAATGTATGCGTAAAGAGACATGTCTACTTCAGGAAAAACTCTTTAAATCCCTCTCCCATGGCTCTTTCCTAGCATGTTAGCTATGTATTATATGACTCGAATACAGCTTTTACAATGTTGATGGCTTTTTTTGAGTAAGAGTCCTCTAGCTATGTAGCACTTTTTTGCCTCCATTTACTATGCAGGAGAAACACAGGGGGCTGTGACATTTATATACTCATCTCTTTATGTACCATGTCATCTGGCACAATTGTATTGTGATTTACTTATTTTTAACAGTAAAATTACTGTGACATGGGATGCTCTTCAATAAGCCACATGGAAAGAACCTTCCTCTGGGCAAGCATAATACGCATTTAAGTAGGTAAGCCAAGTGTCAGAATGCAGACTTTGCAAGTATTAGACTATCTCATTCATTGCATCTTTATGAAATACAGTGACAAATATCTGGTGGGACCGAGAAATTGCACTATAGTACCTCATTTTGTTTCTCAGGCCACTGTAGGCTGTATTGTAATATCTTACTACTGATTCAGGTAAGATTGACTTCCTCAGATTTGTTTCCTACTTCGCTTGTGTCTTGAGACAATTTGCAGTGATCCTGTAGAGCTATTAAAATGTCCTTTTGTATGGAAACTGAGACTTCTCTGACAAGCTCTGTGCCTGTCATCCTGAGACCATGTAACCAGCCTGTTTTTGATCTGTTGGGAAGGCTGTGCTGAGAAGGACAAGGCACTAGTCAGATCAGTTAATGTGGTTTGCTAAAGGGAAAAGCATAACAGAGATTAGGACCTGGGACTCCACGAGGGAGTTTATGGCAGAGTGTATCAGAAGATGAGTCAAACAAAGAGATAATTCTGACTCTTTTTTATTTGGAATAGAATAATAATAGAACACAAACATATGTATCCCCCACATAATGTTGAAAAGGATGCCTTTCTTTTAAAGGAGAGCCTACTCATGTTTTAAGTGATCAGGACATGATGTTTTATGTTCGTTGTCAGGCTAAAACTGTTACTTCGTATCAGAAAGTTTCTGAATGCATTTTTTCTAATTTGGTAATTACGTTGCTGATGCAGCAAGCTATATGCACTTTAAAAATAGTGCTACAGGGTGTAATAGGAAGCCAGTCAAGAAGGCTGAGGAAAGCTGAAGTTCATTCTTTGAATTTAATAAGCACCATCCTTACCAGAGCAGTATTTTTCTTACAAATACCCAACAAACTGCTGTTTACAGGTATATGTACTAGTTGCCCTACTTTTGACTTTAATCACCACACGTGATGCTGGGAGAATTCTCCATGGGCTAAAGTTTGCCAGGAATATGTTAAAAAGTACTCATAGAGTCAGAATTCTGGAGCAGTGGGACTATAGCAGTTGTATGGGTTAAGTCTCTCTGGTAGCATAATGATGGCAATGCATCTTTCTTTGCGATGCTGGTGCCTGTCCTCTGCTGAAGCAGAGTGGTGGAAGCCTTGCACTCTGCTCTGCCCTTACTAGAGCAGAAGCCATGAAAAATCGCACAGATGCACTACTTCAAGTGTGTCTTAGGCTATTTATATGTGTGTGTGTGTGTGTATACATAGATAGATACAATCCTCACCCCACCCCCCAAATGAGGTAGCCTAACAGCATGTCAGGCATGGTGAGGTGTTCTCTTAATGTCAAGTCAAAGCTCAGATCCTGGGTAACAATGCTGTTTGAAGAATTCACCAGATCGTAGCATGAGCAATGTCATCTCCTCTTGTATATAAGTATCACCTGCTCCTTAAAGACTGTTCACAAAGGTGGCAGGTGATTTTGCTGTGACTAGGCTGGGATATGGAACTTGCACCATAATCACCTATCTATTCCTCTTCTGAAACGTTAGTGAGGAAAAGAATGTTTTTAACATGACTGCTATGGGCCTATATTAGATATGTTTTAAATTCATTTCTTTCTTCCCTTAGCCCCTGATAGAGTAACTAATGAAGGGATCTCTGCAAATTAATTTGTTTTTTTTTAAGCCAGCTCAGAGATTTCTCTTGAACATTAAACATGCAGATACTGTGGGATGTTGTTTGAAAATAGACTCCTTTACATATTTTTATGTTTCTGGATTCTAAGAGGAAAGGATCTGATGCTGTACCTGTTAGTGCTCTGTTGTTCAGTGTGAATGGAGCAAGCAGTAGAATGAAAAGTTTCACATATTCTTATGGTGAGAATTCTCTTCTCCCTCTCAATGAACATGTAATAGTGCACCAGCTTTTTGGATGCCAGGAATTCACGGTAATTTGAATCCTGACTCTCTCTCTCTCATGAGGAAGGCCTAATTGAATGAAGGATTTAGGATTCAGGGCTGTAGAACCACAGAACATGTTCTTGCAGGAGAGTCCTATCTGATAGCAACCACACTCACTTGACAACTGCAGAAAGTGTCTAATGATAAGGTTCTGTGAAGTTAGTAGGAATTTTGAAGCTTGATTTTTGCTTCCAGTGCTGTTGAACAGGGTATACTTAGAGTAGAATTGTTGTGCTTCAGGGTAATAAAAGTGTAAGCATTGGTAATAGTTTGATTACGTTACTTGGGACATTATAGTTTTATGTCACTGTTAACTTAAAATGGTTTGGGCTTGAGTTCTTTAGCACTCTATTTAAAGTTTATATAATGCATATTAATGCTCTCTAATTCTCTTTGTATAATCTGAAGTTGAGGAAAGAAATCCACAAGAGAAGTAGAGGGTATTTAGCAGCCAGTCAGAAACCTGAGCTGAATATTATTTGCATTTAAATATTGTAGCGCATATACGATTGGAGTACAAGAGAATTTTTGAATTAGAGAATTTGAACACTGTAGGCTTTTAGGCTCAGTTCTGCTTGCCATGAAATAGGGTGCCAGGAACCTGATCAATGGGCATAGCAGTGCGCCTTGGTTTGTCTTCACTTTTCACACTTGGAAACAGATGTTGGAACACTGTGTCATTTAGAGCTGGGCGAAATACTCTGTGCTTACTCTCCTGGGAGCCAGAAATGGAAACAAACCTGCTTTGTGCCTGATTTTGGATCGGGATTTCAGCAGAGACCTCCCACTTTCGGTGAACTGGGATGAACTCCCCAGCAGTCTCTGAGCACAGCCAGAGGAGGCTCTTTCAGTCCTTTCTTTTGGGTCTGTTCCACTTTGCATAAAAACTAAAGAGTCATTAAATGACCCTCTAAAGTGACTCTCTAGGGTGTCTCTAAACTGGTGATTAGGGCACTGGCTCTCGGCTGCCTGGGTAATCCTTTATGCAAGGGGGAAAGCGTTAACAGGGAGAGCAAGAGCGTGTTGACTCAGGCCGGGCACCCGGTGCTCCCACAGCCTGTGTCGCGGGCGCAGGTTTGCTGGGAGGAGCGGGAGCCAGGTTTGTGCCCTGCTGGTGCCCCCCAAGAGACACCCGTGCTTCTGCGCTGTGGCTGGGGGCAGTGGCATGCTCTGTGCCGCTGCTGCGGTGGTGGTGCCGTGGCCCCTGGGGCCACCCGCTCGCAGGCCGGGCGGGAGGGAAGGGGGCCTGTGCCACCGCCTCTTCCTCTTGCGGCTGCGGCTCTTCTTCTGTCTTTCTTAGATAGAAGCGTTAGATAGATAGCAGCGTTTCATTTGAGTCAGGCAGGACAGTTCAGGCTGGATGGAACAGTTCCTCCCTCCACTGCTTTTTTCATTAGATCAAGAAAAAGAAAATTTACATGCATTTTGGATCGGACCTTTTTTTTTTCCCCTCAGTTCAGCTGTTGAGCTGAAAATCAATTATTTGCACAGCCTTCGTATCAGGAGAGAGATCTTCTATTACCATTTCCTATACTGAAGAGCTTATTATGACTACATAAGGGTTATTGTATTCTGAAGTAAAGGGATTACAAATAACTCAATGTCTTCTGTGACTGCTAGTAATTATTTTTGCTTCCAGCTATTTTACAACCATCAAAGTTCATGTTTAGGTTACAACATTCCTTGTGTGAATATTTGCTTTTAATTAATAAAGCATGTGTTTTGGGGTTTGTTCTTCCAGAACAGAAATCCTAAATCTAGCAGAAATAGCTTACAGTAATGGAAGAATTCTGCAAACATCCTTCCTGTGACAGGCACTGTCTGAATTCCTGCACTTCCATACTATTAGCCAGACTTAATAATCTTTGGGGTTTTTTTCCTACTGGGTGTATTAGGTAGCTCTGTTTCCTCTGCATAAGATGTAGCCTCTGACTTTTATCAGCTGGGTGTATTTTTCTAAGCCTGCAAAGAAATAGCTGCTAACAAGCAAGTAGTATAGTTAAAATTCAATGTAGATGATAGCTAGTAACACGCTGAGGGTAAAAAGGCTACAAGCATTTCGGCTCACTGTTCCATAACAAACTGCAGAGCCCCTAATAGAACTAAATGTTCTGGCTCTTCTTTCCCTTTGTGGAAACGCTTTCCCCCTCCCTCCCCTTTCCTTTCACAGGGATGAGAAAAACTCAGTGTAATCTAAACATTTACTGATATCATCTGTCACAAATAATCCCTAAAAAAATATTAAGGGAGAGGGGAGAGCAGCAAACCTCCAACCAGTACTTAGGCCATAAAGGCCAAAGGCATTTGTGTTTGTTTCAAGATAGTCGAGAGCAGAGTGGAGGTCTGGTATTTTGCTGGTGACCGCTGAAGACGAGAGATTTGGCTGCTGGCAGAACATAAAGCAAAGCTGACAACAAAGCTTTCCTTTCATGCTATCCAAATGAACACATTTCTAATCTGAAATTCAAATACTTGACAACAGAGAGCCTGTGAGCTGGGCTTTGAACAGGAAATTGCTTCATGGTTTTAGCATAATGAATTAGGCAGTTAGAGTAAATCCATTTAGAAGGCATAGAATGCTTTCACATGCCTTGTAAAAGCTAAAAAACCCTGCTAATTTCCTAAATTTCTCATGACTTGCAAAAATGTCAAAATGTTCTGCGAAAATGTGGTTGTGCGTGTTATGTTTGGCTTATTGCAGAGATGTACAGTTTGACTCTTGCATTTCAAAACATGCTGATTATTTAGATAAGATTGTGCCTTAATTAAATGCCATAAATAACAGCCAGGGCATTCTTTGGAAACCAGCGCGCTCTCCAATAACGAGAGTACATTAATTAATGCTGACACTCTGTTCTGGCCAATTACAATTACACATTCTGGAGATGCAGCACTAGGCTGAGAAAACAGCCTGGGTGGAGCCCCGCAATCAAATCAATGCAGGGTGTCTCCAAACGCTTAGCAAGGCGCAGCTTCGCTTTCATGTTCTGGGCAACGCTGGGCCACTTTTGCATGGCAGCCTTCGTACCCCTTCCAAGCCGAGTCAATGTCACAGGCAGCAGAAGGAGGGACGCTGTAGCAGGGCTGAGAAGGAGGGCTTGTTGTTTCCTTTGTGCACATACCTGACCTTGGAAATGATTTGTCGGGCCCCCTGGGAATGCTGTGTTCCTTTCTTCTATGCTTTGCTTAAGCAAACAATCGCAAACAGTACCACTTGGAAAGCCAGGGTGAAACTGCGTAGCAGTCACGCTTGCAAAAAGGCTGTTTTTTTGTGATAGCCCTCAGCACCTTATTAACAGCGTTTTGGAGGCTAGAGAAAAATGCTCAAATTCTTGTTTTCGAGATTCTATTCTGCTACAGTGGCTAAGCCTAAGAAATACACGTTGAGTATACAGGCAATCGCATAATGGCTCTTCAGCAAATGCATACAAACAGATAATAAAGCATGACATTCTTGTATTCAGAAACTTACTAGCTATCACTGCAAAACCATTTTTCCCTTGGAAACAAACTGAATAAATAAATGGATTTTATTTTAACGCATTGTTTTTAACTTTCGCGTCAGAGATAACACAGTACAGTAAAATGTTTCTTTGGGTTGGCATAGTAATAAAAGAATTATGATGGATTATTTTACAAAGGATTTTTTAAATCATTAATGGGTGTCAAGCATCTAATTAATGTTTACAGTTAGAAATGTAAAGGAAATCTGTCCTCTGTTTCTTACAGCTGCTATAATATGAATAGGCCTTTTTAGGTCCTTGGAGATGCATACTGAATATATGTATACAAGCACCTGTATGTATGCATGATGAATTAAACCAAGAAACACTGACATTTAAATGCATTAAAACTATACTCGTCTGGAATAATAATAATCACCAGCAGCACAATATAAATATTTAAAGCTACTGTATCTATGCAGTAGTCACAGAGGCACCAGACTGAATTTATCAAAAATCAATTCTGAATGGCACCTCTGGCAAAATAATGGGCACTGGAAAGAAGACATCTTCAAATCTCTAGCATGGAGGAAAACTTAGTCCTGCATTATAAGCTTGTTCCTAGGTGCCAACACAAACAGTAGGTTTCCATATCAAGCCTTTCCATATACAAGAGTGTCATAAACATCAAGAAGTGCAGCTAAGATCTGCCCCACTTAATGCTAGCTATACTACTGACTAAAATCCTGCACTATATTAGGGACAGAAATTCTATGCCTCCCAAAACCTCTCCACATTTTCCATTTAACAATTAGCTGAGAGGAGGCCTACACTGTTTTTTCTTTTTAACTTGGTCAGATGTCATAAGTTTCTAACATCCAAAAGCATATTTCTTTCATACAGTATTGTACCCTATGTAGGAAACAACAGCAGTATGCCTGTGAAAGAATGTTATAAAAAAATATATATGAAAGCTTAATTTAGAGCAAGCGGTCCAACTAATTAGTGGGGAATAACTGCAAAGATATTAATGTTTTGGCAAGGAAAAAAGTTTTTTGTTGATTTTCAGCAAGTGACCTTCTTGAGATTTGGGGCTCATACCAAAATCTCATTGAAGTTTATGAAATTCTCTGGTGGCTAAGGAGAATTTTTGCCTGTGCATAGACTATGGGATTGAGTCCAGAATTTTATGCACTGGTGCAATATAGTGCTCCTTTGGGAATGAAAGAGTTGTTTAAAGGCAAGATAAAAAGTCATAAAAGACTAAAAGCTTGGGTCAAAAGCAGAGCATCATGTTAGGGAAAAAGACAAATATATTCAGCCTAGTAATAGCTCTTTCTGGAAGAGTGTGTCACAAAAGTGATGTCTAAGCACTATTTCAGCAAGACTACACAAACCAACCACACTCACTGATTGCAATTAAAAAATTCAGCTTTAATGACTAATTTCTGACATTTTAAGTTTAGAATCTTGGTCAGTTTTTAATTAGTTTAACACATCAGAGCAATTTATTTTCCTTTGTTTCTTGGTTTCACAGTGTGAAAACAATTTTGCAGGCATTAGTGAATAGGGGAAACAGATTACAATCTTCCCTTCTCTGACAGAAATAATTCTCTATCCTGCCTTAGCTTATAAATTATTTGTAATAAAATTTGTATGTAAAACACTAATAATATTGCCTAAAATGCATGATAATTCTTGACTTCCATTGCTTAAATTTTAGTGTCTAATTTTGGACATGCCTAAGAAGCACAAGGTTTCTACGTGGTATAACCCTGTAACTGTGTTGCATATGCACTGTCACTGGAAGACCGAGAGGTAAGGTGTAGTATTTGAAGGCAATGGAAGCTTTTAGGCAAATTTATGTCTTTCTGATATTGTCGCTCTCTGAAGCACAATTACACCTCTTCTTTCTTTATAAGACCATTGGATAATCTTGGGGAGGAGAGAAGATGTTTAGATTATAACAGATTTCTTGAAGGTTAACAGTGATGACTGGAAACTCTGCAGGGTTTGTACTGCAATGTAGAGTAGAATGTGCCTCGTATTTCAGCATATTTAGTTCCCTACATTAAGACCTATGAGGGAGTATGGTGGTACAGCTCTTTTACACAACATCTGCGATGGGAGAAACTTCTCGCAGCTGGAAATGATGCCTTAGGCCCCTTTCACAATGATGTGGTCCTTTATGCAGGAGAACAGACAAGATGCTACCTTTCACGAGCAAGAGCTTCAAGATCTGGTCTTAAGTCACCTGTGCCATTTAACAGATAAGACAGAATTGCACCATATCGTTTCGTAAATGTGGAACATGTAAAAGATACCATCCCCCCCACTACTATTACTAAATTTTCTCTCTCAAGAAATGTCTCCAAGCAAATGAAAGAGGTATGTTTTCCATAAGCTGACTACTGTTAATTTTAATGTTGCAATGTGAAGATTTTTTGGCAGAATTAAATGCCAAAAGAAGTCTTGGATAAAAGTTAGAGAGTATTACAAAGTAATTTAACATGCTCAATGTATTAAATGCTAATCCTGGGCCTCAAACAGGAAACATAAAATATAAGATATCAGTCTTATTAAAGATTCAAAATGTATGATGAATTTATGTTGCAGTGACCAGCTTCCTTTTATTCCTTGACCATACCTGTATTAGAAAATATTTCATCTCATTTCTCTGCTGACCCCCACCAATTTAGCCAATTGTTAAACTTAAGTTTAAATTTTATTATGTTATATTTAGCTTTTGGAATTATTATATGTGAAAGGAAGCTCCTTAAAGGCAGTTTGTCCTGTGAATGAAATATGGTCAGAGTTGAAAGGCACTTCAGTTACACCAAGGTATTGAAGTAGGTTGAAATGAGATTCAGTAAAACCTACTTTTTCAGCAAGCTCACTGCAGTGATGAAATGGTACTTTCCCAAAGCGATTAATTTGTTGAAGGGAAGATGCTTACTGTCTGCTAATTGTCGGATATGTCTAATTGCTTGGAAATCAAATACCTTCTGTAGCAGAGGAAGATTCAAGAAATGCTATAAGATAATTAAAGCATAAAGGTTATGCACAAATGTCAAATCAATAAGGACAGTAAACGTGGGTTATCAACCACCCAAGTACATTTTTTCAATTGCAAAATGTAAATACGTTTAGGATAGAGCAGTCTGGTGGGATGATGGATAGGATGCCCATAACAGTTTAATTAACTCCAGTTTCCTACATGTTAAAGGTTTCTTCAGTCCACTGGCTTATGTAACAAACCCTCTTAGGATTTCATTAGCTGTTGCTCGATATGAAGCACAGTATGCTGTCTTAAGAGGTTACATTTTGCCCTGCCCTTCTGCTGAGTTAAGAGTCTTATCAAAATACTACCTCTGTTTTTTCTGCAAATATCCAGATATTTTAAAATATCAGCTGCAAGTGTTGATTCAGGATTTTGCTTTTTATTATCAGGAAATAAAAGAGCAGCAGCCTCTAACAATGAACCATAAATGCTCCTCTAACTGCACATGATCTGATTTGATGCTGAAAGGATACTATGTTGGCTCAGCAGTGGCTGGGTGCAAATTTCCTCCCTAAAATTTGAGGTTGAATTTAGCTTCAGTTCTTCCCATTTCCCTTGTCTTTTTGGAGATTTCAACTATTTTATGGTTGATAGCAGGAAGAAAAGTTGCTTTTTTTCAGCTCAGAGGAAGTGATTAAAAGAGAATTCACCTTTGGAGCTGCAACAAAATTAAGTTTGGGGATTTTTTTCTGTAGCTGATAAGGAGCTTTTTCTTTACACCATTTCATCCATTAAAGGATATTCACATGTTCTATTTTAAGGGAATAAATTGTTACACCCCGAAAGCCAGGGTTCTGAAGATGGGGTGAACATTTCCAGCTGTTTCTGCTAAGGATGCTCTTTTATTTCTATAGAAAGAAAAACATAAATCATATTCAATTTGGCTTTGGGCAATTAAATTTATCATTAGCAAATAAAAGGGTTATTTAACCTTTAACCTTAACAGAATAGCTTTATTTTTCATTTAGAAGGAAAAAAAGGCTTTTTTGAAAGCAAAATACTCTCTACAGTTTTTCATGCTGCTGCTTTAGAGCTATGACACAGGAAAACATCACATATAACCTCAGCTAATAAAGATCTATTTGCTTACAGAAGCAGGCTTTAATACTGCTCATTAACACCATTTTCTAATGTTCCCATGGGAAATGTTATCAAGCTCTCTGTTAAGGACTTATTTAAATTAGCAATTGCTGACCTACCTTGTACAGAGGATGTTATGAGCAAGTGTATTTTGATTCTGTCACAGCATCATTTTGCTTTAAGATGAGGGTATGACAACTATATTTCACATGCTTTGGAAATGGCTTTCAGAAACATCCACTGCCAGTGCATTTTAAAACTACTCTTTTAAGATGCTTCTTAGTGTCCCCAGACTGAGTCAGACATGCATGACTTTCCCTATAAACAATGATTTAGAGGAAGAAATTCGGCACTCTAGATTTGCTGCTTCCATTTCTCAATAATTTTGTGCTTTCCTTGCCCTCTGCTGTGTTATCAGTCATCCATGTCCCAGGGGAAATACTGCAGGCTTGAGGTTAAATTAAGGTTGTATCTCCAGTGATTGTCTTCTGCAAACTCTGTACCTTCCCAAACAAACCTTATCTGCATTGAACGCAGCCTTAAATGCCAAGGGACAACAGCGACAGCTTTCTTCCTTGTTGACACAAGTGCTAGGATTAATATAGGATAGTGTTTGAAAGGCAGAAAAAGTAATGGAGCTTAAAAATAAATTGTACATATATTAACCTATTAATCAGGACTATGCTCTGAGGTGCAGATGGGCTTGGGACAAATGTTACCAGCCCTCGTCTGCTACCTGAGAGAAAAATAACATCGGACTCTGAAAAAAGCATTGTTATTGCATCTCTCTTATTTAGCTTTTCTAATTAAAAACAAATATAAAAATTAAGCCTCTTCATGTGGCGCTACATGTAGGCCACTCTAATACTTATTTCTGGATATAGCTTCAGGGGGTCCCTGGCTCAAAAGATAGTGTTATGTGGGCTTATCAAATAAAAGCAGCACAAAATAATAAACTAATTCAATAAAAGGCTTTTCCCAGCTGCTCTGAGGTAGGATGATAGAAAATTAGGCTCTCAGCAATTGTATGTAGGTGTATGGGCTGAATTGCTCAAACTAAGCATCAGGCCTTTCCTGTGGTGAATAATGACCTTTGGAGGAATGGACCTGCATCGCTTTTTCATAGGAAATGCTTTTAAAGAAATATGGGGTGGCCAGTCCTCTGCCCTACGCCAGGTGCTAGTGCTGCACATGGGCAAATCTCATGGTTCTCTCAAAGTGCCCCGGTGTTGCCGCTGGTATGCCAGTGAGGGGAAAATAATTTCTTTTTAAGTGCATTGGATATTTATTCTTTTATGTAATCTAATGAAAGCAGGTCTGGGTTTGTTCACATGATTTTTGCTGTGTTAAAGGATTGTTTCTTCTGGTGAGAGAAAGATATTGGAAGTAATAATGAATGCTGGGGATGGACCTTGAAGATTAAATAGAATAAATTTTAACAGAGGACTCGTGCATTTCTACTAACATTAGGAACAAAATTCTTAGGTTTCAAATCAAGAATCAAACCCCAAATCTCCAGTTTTTAACCCGTTAGATGAGTTTGAAATGAGGGTTGATACAGTGCCACATTTTGACTTGGTGTAAACTCTGTATTTAGAATGTTACTCACTTCCAAAGCCCACAGACTTACTGTGCAAATGGAAAATTAAAAAAAAAAAATAAAATTATGCAATAGGTAATGCTTTTTTAAACAAGAAGGAACTGTTATTCCTGCCAATGTACTCTTATTGCATGGTTACTGCATTACTGCACTTAACTTTGAAATATGTTTAGATCCTTTAAAAATAATAATTATGCCTATAGCTCACCTTTAGAGTGAATTTTTAAAATGAAAATGGTGAGTATTTCTGAAGAATGATTTGGGTTCCTTTCAATCATCTTACATGTGTTTTTCAAGGGTGGGAGAAAAAGCAGGGCGGGGGGAATCTGACTAATGAAGCTTCCAGAGGGTTACAGTACTTATTTGCTACTTTACATCCTCATCTAGTCTGGTTTTGTGTAGATTACCATTGCCTTTATACTGCTACTTTATCAGTGCAAATGATATTACTTTCCCACTTACCCCCTTTTTCTCACTCGGTAATGCTGGATATGTAACTCATTCTAGAAGTCTTCTCACTAATGAATTTAGTGTGGTGATATCTGTGGGAGTTGTACTTGCACTAGATCTGAATTTATCAGAGATTTTTTCCCCTGTGGGTGGCAAGCAATAGCTATTTTTTCTCCCAGCAAAATAATCAAAATGATCTGTGCTGCTGTGTTTGAGTACGGTCTCAGACCAATGCTCGCATTTAACAAGAAGAAGAAAAAATGCTTATTTGAATAGAAATTACATATGAATGCTTTAACATATGTTATACACACTTTCCTTTTTACGATCACACTGTCACCCTCCAATAAATGATGGCAGAAACTGGGGCATGGCAAAAGCTATACTTATGTTGGAGAAATTAGTGATACTGAGCCTGGATGCGATCTTTATGCAACTAGCTTATGAAGAGCGGATGTGCTCATCCTTTAGCACAGGTGATTGCAGACCCGACTGCCCAGTTCCTCCGGAGCACTTCTGTTGGGGGAATTGCCTCAAATGAAAGGCTAAAACACACAGAAACCTGCCCTGCTCTTCCAAAGAAATGCGAATCAGAAAAACAGTAATGACTTGATATTTTTGTGTAAAGCAAACACAGCTCACCTGTCTAGAAAAAGAACTTGTAAGGCAACGCATAGCCATGCCACCAGGTGCCCCCTGCAAAAACAGTGTATTTAGACAGATGTAGCTTAATTGAAATAATCCATCTCAATCAACTGAGCTGTGCAACTCAAAGATGCATCATGGAATGATGTGGGGAAAATTTCTCAGCCTTTCTTTCCACGTATGTTTGCATTTTTCATGGTTAATGCAAACTACAAGTGCATTTTAATCTATCAGGAAATAGTTTGCATTTTTTGGACTGAAACACAGAAGCTGTAGTCAACATCATGGGTATTACTAAAAAGTTAGCAAAGTTTTCTCATGATAAATTTTGTTCTAATGTTTGGGACTAGGTAACATTAAAAATTATCGTGAAATTATCTTCTCATAATATTATCCTGTCTGTCATAGTTTACATTGCCATCTGTATAGGAATAGTAGCACTAAAGAATAATAAGCTTAATCCCCAATAACAAATTGTTTAATGAAAATAACCACATCTTCATTCTCTTGGTTTTGCCCAAGGATCCATGTGTAGCTGCCTCGGCCTTTACAATCCTCTGAGCTTGCAGGTTTCCAGGCTGATTACATTATGCTGGAAGGACACTGATCTCTGCGTGGATTTGAGATCTCTTGCTCTCCAGGAACAGCAGAACCGTTGTCTTTTCTTTTTATCTAAGCCTTCTGCCCAAAGCGTTTGCTGCTTCCGCAGCTGCAGAGGTTATTGACTCGCTCACAACAGCAAAACAAATTGCAATGTGATACACCAAGCAGTGCTGTTTGTTAAGCTGAAAGTGCCGGGGAGCAAATAGATCCACCCTGCTTCTCTGGTGCTCCGGGCAGAATAGCCCTTTGCTGATGCTTCTTGCCAAAACTTATATCTCGGTGTTGCTGATCTGGGGTTTATCTTGATGAGAAGGATGTTATTATGGCCTCAGAGCATCATTCAAAACACCGAAAGTTAGATTTTGAGGAAGGTTAATTGTTAATAGACTTGGGTGTGCCCTGTTCTGTGCCTGTCCATGGTGTTTGTTTGCGGAGAAGTCGATGCCTAACTGATTCTTTCTCTGTGATCTTAGCATCATCTGACTGCTCGTTTTTAAGCTTTTGGGGGGAACTGGGAACACGTTTCACTGTCCTACTAGAGACGTGAAAGTTTCAATTAATTATGAGTTCTGGCAGGCAGATCCAGGCTCTAACAAGAGATTTTTTCGTGGGGAAACAACGCTGTTGGGTTGCTAAAGTTAAAGCAGCACATGCAACCATGACGGACACCATCTGTAGTTTAACTCTCATCAAAGATTTTTTATCTTTTGATCTACTAAGGGAAATTTGTTTGAAAACCTAAATATGTTGTATACATCCTTATATGCTTAGCTTTTGATAAGTTTTTTTTCTCCTACTTGTTTTTACTGGAATCTATACTAAATGAATATTGTCAACATCAGACAAATAACTTATTTTTACTTGCAAATATTTGATACATCAAAAATAATTGAATGAGAGTATTTTGTTTTGTTTGTAATTTTAGATTGATTTTTGCAAGACTGTTGTAAAAATGGTGCATCCAAGAGAGCCAATGTATCCATTTTTCCTTAATGATTATGACTGGTACTGAAAAAATAAATATTCCGTGCTTGCAGAGAGAGATCTCTGGGGCAGCAAGATCCATTTCAAATAATAACTTATGACAATTACTGACCTACTGAAGTTTATTTGTCATTAGCTTCTGATCCTAAAATTTCTCCTGGCAAGAAGTAGAAGTTTGGCTGTTCTTTAGAAATATGGGAGAGCAGCACTGACCCACCAAGTAAGCATGATGAGTGTTTGGCTTACTTGAGAGAATGTACGAAAATATTAAATGTCAAAACCTGAAAAAAGCTGTGACTGTGAACTAATTTGAAAAGACACAGGATTATTTCCAAGTCACCTCACGCATTTGGAGAAGGAAAGGTTAACAAATCATTATAATCAGTATCTTCTTTGTATCATATTTGCATTTTTCAGCTTTAAATGGCTTGCTAATTCCACATAAGTTACAACTTCAAACCAATCGTTAAGTGAATAATTTCTGTCCCTGAAGAAATTGAAACTAGGCTTTCTCTCAGGGTTTTTAGTGACGTGAAATCACTTCCATATTATGTGAGGGCTACTATCATGGCCTATTTCAATCTGAAGGTCACTGGTTTAAGAATAATTTTACTAGGCACGTTTCTACAAGTAGTATTAGCAAAGTGCTATGCATATTGATATTTTAAGCTGCGCTTGTCAAAGGTTAAGGTAGAAACGTATCCTAGAAGAGATTGCTTGACTAATGTAGAAGGTGAAAATGTCCAAAATATGTATTTTGTAAATAGATTATGCAGGTCTGTCATCAAAATGAGTTTGAATTAGAATAACTTATTTATTGTATGGTCTTAAAATATGATAGAAAGGTAAAAATATATCTCTCTGGAGATTCAACATTTTTTTTCTGTTGAAACTTTGTATGCCACTGATGGGTTAACTTTTACTGTGACTGCACAAAATACAATGATCTTTGTAAATGACACATGTATGCTTTTGCATATTCAGTTCATAAAAACTGTGGCTCTTGTTCTTCCTAATGACCACTAATGACAGTTCATCTGTGCTCTGAAAGAAGTGATTTTTGTGTTCAAAGGGTTTGATTGCTTTGATAGATATATGTGTGAGAATTGCTTTCTCTTCTGTTCCAATATACTCTAAATTGGAACATAGTTCTTCGGATACCTAAGGTTAACTATCTTAAAATATTAAAGTGGAAAGTCTGTTCTTCTAGATCCTGTTCTGTACATAGTTTTTACTGGCTTTACTTTGTTTATTTTTTATTGTTTAATATGGAAGACCCATTTCCCCCCCGCAACCTTTTTGCTTTCAGAAATATTTTTGTCATAGGCAAGTTGTCATTTAAAGGACTTCTACCCCAAATTGTTCTGTTTTTGTGTCTTTCTAGAAGTCCAACGTTTAATGAGATAACTGACCTAAGCGGAGATCCAGAGCCATGAAAAGATGAAGTGCAGCCAAGGCTTTTGAAGGAGGATAGGAATGGAGTGATTACTCTACTCTGAGACAGGTTTCCATATTCTCTATTTGTATTTCAGAATAGCCCTTAATGTTCTGTTGAGCAGAGATTTCTGCTCTCTGTTTAGAAGCTGTAGTAGTGCTGTAATACTTATCTGCGATGAAGATTACCTAGAGAGCTCTGACTGGAGAAAGCCTTGTGTGGCCTCTTCATACCTTGTCCAAGGAACGCTGAAGAGTAAATCACTAAGCGATGTTGAGATTCTTTTCTTCACACAGCAAAACCCATTGCAGTTTTTCAAAAATCTATTTCTGTCTGCCTGTTTTTTCCTATCCTCCCCACTTTCCACAATGTCACTTTTAGTTTAGTGAAGTCTTCCATGTAAGCTTTTTATGTGTCAGATTAGGTTATGTCCGAGGACATAATGCAACTTGACCCAGTCAAACATTTGAGAAAATTTTGATTTTTGTAGTTTTACTTAGGCAATTCTCATATGTTTGTTGCTGCTTGCATGACATCTCTAGTTTTTGATATGTCATGTAACTGTACTCTGTTGCATGTACAATTGACCTAATTACGTTCCCACTTGTAGGGAAGAAAAAGGAAGTTCAAATGACTCCTGGCATGCATGTTTTATAAATGAAAAAAGCTTTGTTTGTTTGTTTACTAATTGGCTTGCAGGTCTTGTTAAGAGTTGAGGAGTAAATGGCTCTTGGGACCAACAGCGACAACAGGTAAAGTATTAAAACAAGATAAGAAATTACGTCAAAAATATAGTTGATATCATTAACATTAACTCAAAGGGCATATTTTTGTTATAAAAATATTCCTCTCTGTGTTGTTCCATTTAATTTAAATTTAAAGAGGCTGTAAAGCAGATTAAATATATCCCTCAATAGAGAAAAAGGCAGTTTTAATTGAATATAATTTTCCAGCTCTCTTGTCTCTGGGTTATTTTGTTTGTTGGTCATCAAATATACAATTTAATAAATGTTTTCTTCAACCACTTTACATTTCTCTTTCAAAATTTAAATGTACTCATAAATTTTATAGTAGACTGTGGAAACATATTTAAGTCTGTAATGAGTTTTGTCAAAATATGCATTTTTGGTGGCTCAACTAATAGGAGCCAATGGGATCTTCCTTGTTCAGGTCGACTATAATTGGGTAAGAAGGGGAAAAGTATTTTTACTGAAAGTAATGGTAATAAATACTTACTGAACTGCTGGAAATAATTTTATATCAGTCTAGCTCCCAAGTGATAGTTGTCCACCTTCTCAGATGTGTGGTACATGCGGGATGTGGGTTGACAACAGAGAGGCAAATAACCAAGTAACCATGCCATTTGAGATATCTTTCTATCCATGGAGGACTAAGTAAACTTGTTATTCTGGAAAGAGAAAATAGACCTATTTGCTAATAAATGACTTGCATTTAATTGATGCTGTCTTTGGGTCGTATCACATCATACATCATTTGCACATATTCCTGACACTATGAGTGACTTGGGTTTCCCAAATATGTCCATGAAGTTTCAAAGAATATCATCAGAATGTTTGTTTTCAGCTGTGAAACGTGGGAAGCTTGTGGCTTTCCTAATCAGTGAGCAGAATGTGTTCTTTTCTTGTTCCAAGCACACTGTGCATGTAGGTAGTTGAGATTAAGTGTTTTCAAAGCCTGTAGGAAAATTGAATAATTTAAAGAAATATATTGATCTTATTAAAGCCCATAATGGCTCCTTATTTGCATGTATTTCAGTAGCAGAGATGAAAAATGGACCCTGTTTAACTTAATCTCATGATATTAGTTTCTCCTAGAGCATTTTTAATGACAATTCACTATGCTGTCCTTAAGATAATTATCTTTCAGAGATAGATTTGTATTGTACTAGATATGATTAGAACACTTCTCATGCAACTGACTTTGCTTGGAAATTTCAATCTGTCAAAATCAAAATGTTAGTAGAAACTTGTACTCTTGGAGTGACAGGAAGAATAACTTCATTTGTGTTCCTAATCATTGTGGGGGCTTACGTTCCCATGTTCAAGCAGACTTCTGTTTCTGAATATTTTAGCATTATGTACCTCTTCAGAACACCCAGTTCTGTTATTTATGACTTTCCATTGAAGGATCAAGACAAAAAACCTACTGCTAAAGTCTCCAGCTTGCTATAGCATACGAGGAAAACCTGTACATGTCGCAATACTCACGCCTCTGCAGTTCGGAAAGCTTGTGTGTGCAAAACCATGATGAATCTCCTAAGCGCTGGGACAACGCAATGGCACCTGGAGACTCTTGTCCTGTCTGATAACAAAACAAAGCTCCAACAGGCGATCTCCCAACATCAAACTAATCAGCTAGTGCCTGGTGATGGCTGTGGGTGTTGAACTTTGTGTCTGTGGGAGCACAGTGCTCCCGTAAACCAAGGAGAAGCTTTATGTTGGTGTTTGTCTGCAGCAGCTCCTTGTGAGCTCTGCCCAGAGAGGACTCTGAGGAAGTTTTGCCATATTGAAACCATGCCAGTAGTCATCCTATTTCTGCAGAAAGGAAAATCTATCCACTGGTGCTACAGCAAATGTGCATGTGTGTGTGCGATTTTGTTTATATTACGATAATCATAATGTTAAGTAATGAATCATCCATGCTGCATGACGGCAGTTGAGTAATGCTTTTGAAGATGTTAATGGATGCCAGGAAAAGATTTCAAGGAGTTCATTGATTTGATACTGTTTTGCTCCTCTGCCCACAAATTTCTGTAATTTCAAGTGGACCTCCTACAGTGCAGGAAGAGTCATAGGGTAGAGTTGTAAACACTGAGCCATGAAATATTGGCTGAGAAGTTGGGGCAGTCAATTCAGACAAGCACAGAGCTGTTTGGATGTTATGATTAATAAGGAAGGTATTTTAAGCCGGCATGACAAACTGGTGCAAAAGCCTTTCAGTTGGATGTATTTAAATTGCTGCACTTAGAGTGAACAAACTAGATTGATGTAACGTAGAGTGAACAAACTAGATTGATGTAACGTCCCTGTGTAGACATGCCCCTGCTCTGCTTGCCTCCCTGCTTTGATCTGAGATCAGGCAGTGAGATGAAAGCAGAGCAGAAGAGAGCTCCCTATTGTACCTCCTTAAGTGATCACATCTATCTTCATGTGGTGCCCTGGCAGCTGAGGCCAGCTCAGGTGGCAGAGCTGATTTCCCGCAGTTCTAAATGCTGCAGACAAGGCATTTCAATGAGGGGCACTTGATTTTGCAACCTGTTTCCAAGCCTAACCACTAGGGCCTGAGTCAGTAGGCTCTCTGAACTTTTTGCATTGCCTATGCATGTAGCCAGGTTTTGGAGAAGGGGTCGCACTTGAGACAGTGGTAAAGATGTAAGTCCATTGTATATTTTACAGCATAGGATACATTGTTATTTAAATGATATATGCAAATTAGGAGTAGTTTCTTGAAAATAATGTAGCTGTTCCGGTGTAAAAGAGAAAATGAGCAGAGTGTAATTGAACATGTTATAGATGTGATATATGGAAAAATACGTATGCATTATTGGTAGATCTATATACAAGAAATTATTACTTACTTATTTTATGGTGGTAACAAAGAACATGAGTCATGATTCCAGTGTATTGTTAGGTGCTGCACAGAGAAACTGTCTTCACCTAAAGGAGCTTATGAGACCTGAATACATCTATAGTTATGCCAATTCCTTAAGATTGGAGGGACGCAGTGCAATTTGTTTTCATTCAGGATGAAATTTTTGTATTCCCTGCTGAATGCAGTGTGGAGGAAATAGTAGAATCTTGCCCTTCTGAGTTTCTGTGGCTTGCTGGAAGCTGTAACGTGTCAGCTTTTATTGGAAGACAGCATTGCTGGAGCACTGAATCACACCCTTTACAAAATGTTAAGATAACTCAATGTTTGTAACTTTCATACAAAGAGCCTTTTTTCTGCAATCTGTTGGTCAAATGTTCTCCCCCTTTTTATGCAATCATGCAGAAGCTAGCTTCATTCTGCGCTTTGAAAAGTTGACTTACTGTAATTTTTTTGTTGTTTATAAAATATCAAAGAATACTCTTGGCAATCATTAAAGATAGCCATCCTTCATAACAAGAATCTTTGTTTACTCTAGTAATGTAAATGGAAATAAGACAGCATATATCACTTTTAAATTAGACCTTTTATGGCCCATAACTGAATGAGAGTCAAAAGCTTCAAGTGTGTTATAAATGGTTTGTCGGTGCAGGTAAAATGGTATCATGTTCACTTACCTTGTCTGTAGATTCTCTGTGAGAATTATGGGTGTTTTGACTGAGATCTAGGTACAGAGTTTATTTTATTGAAAATTAATTCATTAGTATAGCAAATTAGTTCCCTCGGCTAAATGATTTGTTTTCCTCTTGCCGCTATTCATCAAACTTTTCATGGCAAATCAGCAAGAACTGAACTAATCTGAATTAGTCCATTCAGACTGTTGTTCTTTCTATGGCAGCGGTCATTACTGGTTGCTTAAAATCCCCCAAATAACTTGAATTGGAGGAATTCTCTGCCCAGTACAGAATCTGATCATTCATAGCGTGTGAACAATTGAAATGTTATTTTGAGTATGACAGAGTAAAGAGAGACCTCAAACAATTTCATTTTCTTATTTCTTGTGTTTTCTTGGTTTGAGTGCCACCATAAGAAAAGATGAGCTGCTTCAAGGACATTAGTGAAGTATGACTCTGAATATAGACTTATTCCATGAGACTTGAATCTTAGTTTTTGTCATCTTTCTTGAAACCTAGAAACCTGTGGCTGCAAGAACTGTCAGTTGTTACTGTGACTGTTGAAAGCTGTTTCTGAGTTTGCATGAGAATGAATAGCTTTTTAGCCAGGGATTTTAGCATTTGTACTAATTTAGTGCTTTGCACTGAATTGGCGTTCAGATTTCTGAAAATGGGTAAACGGGTAGCAGAGGGAAAAAGGCAAGCCCTTCATTATTCACAAGAAGATGAATGGAAAGGAGGCAGCCAACAAAATTAGCTCCCTCCCTGGAGGCGAGGGAAAATAGTCTCCATTGTAGTTCAGAGCGGGACTTTCATGAGCAAAGACAGACAATTGCATGAAATTGGGTTGAATTATGGGTAGGTAGTTTAGTAAGATGGACTACTGCCCACTGGGGAGAATTTTGGAGCTGTGAAAAAATGATCTCTAATAATGATAATGGATGTAAAGATAACAGTTTGTCTTCGACCGAGATGACTTTAAACGTCTTTGGCCTTCTTTCTTTTTCCTGAGCATGAGAGCAGTCTATGTAGAATAAAAGGAAAAATGCAAATAAAAAAGGGTGAAAAATCCAAAAATGACATACACTTTCACTTTTGAATAACACAAACAAGTTGATTTTATGTAATTTACCTATTTCTAATCCAAATGACGCTATTTCAAATATTTAGAAATTGCAATGTTTATGCAGGAACCTAGGTCTAATAACATAACAAGTAATTCTAAATAATAGCCTAACATATAATTCAATTACAGCATACTTTAATATAATCAGTTTGTACAAAAACACATTAAAAGAGACAATCTGTCTCATTAAAATTCAACAGACATTTAGCTCAGCTGGAACAGGACTTATTTCAGACTCATTCACACTGAATTTTCAGATAGATTACAAATACACAGGCTTAAAGAAAATTAAATACAAAATACTTTAAGAGCTACAGCACTGAAATTATTTTAGTGGCAGCATCTGTATATTTTTATGACATACTGTATCATTGCCTTTTCAAATTTGAGTAAATTACAGTTTTGCAAACCATAATTATATTGGATCATACTTGATGGTTACACTTTGTAATGCTGAGCCAATATTAATCAAGTTTCTCTAAATTTATATGTACTTTCTCCTATCTCCTGTTGGTACTTAAGTGCTTTGGGTAATTACAGTCATCTATAACTTTTATATGTGGTTGAGTGCCACTCCTGTGAATCTAGATATGTTTGGGATCCAAACTTTCACACTGTGGTTCTTTTCACAACTCTTTCAATTGGGCAATACTTTTCACTCCTTTACCACATCAAAAACAGATCACATTCTGTATAAGGCAAATATCTTCAATTTAAAGGGTTACAAAAGAAAGGGAGATTATTTGCAGAGACCTCTGCCTACTGAACTGCTGAAGAATAAAGCAGTAGGATTTATATCGCTTGTGTTGAGGGGAAAGAAAAAGATAATTTTACGATTTTAAGTATGTGTGTTTTTGCAGTAATAGGTCTAAATGGAGACAGAGACTATCAGTCCTTGTGATGGGAGAAGCTGTGTGTTATTATCCTGCTTAGTAGTATGAAACCTGATTTTAAGAAATTTGCTTCTGTACATGCGCAGTGTACTCATATAAGCTGCTCTCCGAGTCCTACCCCGTGGACGCTTTAACTTGGATTTGAGCCGCCAGCTGCTGTTCCGGCCATTTGAACCCCTGCCCTGTGCCCGCCTGGATTTCTTAACTACGCTTCTCCCCCTCTGCCCTGCAAATTCTTGAACCCTGAGGTAGTTTCTTGCTAGTCTTGTGTGATCAAAAGACCACATTCCTGATCAGCTTCTCTTACCTAGTAAATAGACCAGCAACTGGGGAAAATCTCTCCCTTTCTGGACTGCAAAGTTGTCCTTTGTTTAATTTAGGGACTACTTTTCAGCATGTTTCCCCCTCCTCTTCCTCTGTTACCCAGCTGGTAACATTTTCCGCCTTTCTCTTGACACTCTGAATCATCTTTGTTTTGAAGATGAAAGGAAATGAGGAACTGAGATGTCCATGTGCTCTGTTACAGCCCAGGCTACAGAGAGAAGCAGAGCTGGGTCCTGATTCCCCCCTTTCCATTTCACCTGATCAGCCGGGGTGCTTAAAATTTCCCAGGAGGGTGCTGTCCTGCAGGTCAGACCCCCGGCGTGCAGCCCCACGAGTTCTTTGCTCTCGTGTGCTTTCCGACTGCAATGAATGCCAGGGGTTGTTTCTGTCTCTCTGGTCCTTCTAGTTTTGCAGGAAGACTGACTTTCCACAATAGCCCTAGTAGCTCTCTAGCATTTGCAATGTGGCTGTTCTAATTTATTGCCACTTTTCCTGTTCTTTCTGTATGTAGATTTAAAAATCATAATCGGAAAATAACAAGTCTAGGCAAGTTCTGTTATGTCTAATAAATCAGGATCTTTGTCATTTAGTGTGCCCTCTGATTCTGCTAGCATCTTTTCTGCTCTTTATGCATGTAAATATTTTTGTGAATTTAGAATTTTCTTCTTCATTTCTCATTTCACAGCTCTGCCATTTTCTGCAGTTCTGGGTGTGTTGAAGGTAGATACAATGTGAGCTAGGTGAGAAAGTTGTCATCTCTCCCATTTATGTTGCTCATTATCTTCTCATTTGTTTGTAAGGTTGGAGGAGGAGAAATGATCTAGGAGCCTGCATGTGAAAAGTCACAACCTGAGAAGGGAATTACTTGCAGCTCTCCTCTTCTGTACAGCCTGAGAGGGTTGCACCAACAAGCTTCATAGTAAAATTCAAGCAGCACGCTCCGTACTCTATTTCTTTGCATTCAGCCTTTTTTTTCCCCTCACATGCTGTTGCCAGTATTGCAGCTCATTGTCTGCAGAAGTCAAAAGAAGGATTTTGTCACACTTAGGGTTGTCTTCCTAACTTAGTAGTTTCAGGGATGGCTCACAGACAGTAAGGCTTATACCCATACACGTATTTAGTTGCTTAGCTCGTACAAGGAAACAAATAGAAAGGAATTTTAAGCCTGAATATGGCTTTGAATTTACCCTTCTATCCGGTATAGCTGAGTGACTCCCCCCACCCCCCCTTCATTGTCAGCTGTGGATGACCTTGGGATAAAAGGTGATCAAGTGCTACCACGTATTATGTCCCTTAGCTTTGAGGGTTCAATTAGTCCTGGAAGCACCGTGCAGCTGTTGTCACCTGTAGCTCTGAGGAAGGATGTTCACGTGGGCAAAAGGGAAGAAGCAAAATGCAAAGAGTTTCGCCAACCTACCTGTGACAACATATCTAGCTTCCACCCTTGGGAGCTGCCCCATCATGCTCTGAGGAGAAAATCCTGTTCAAAAAATGCCTGCAGCCTGGCTCCCCAGCTCAGAGAGGAGAGGAGTTTGGACCTGCCATCACCAGGTAATGGAACTATGGGACTGACATCAAAACCGGATAAGAAGAAATAAGGGGTAAATTTTCCAACAGAGTGCTTTTTTTTCTCTCTCTCTCTCATTCTCTCTCTGTGGAAAGGACTCAATGCAGAGAAGCCTGTTTTTGGACTTAGGTTTTTAAATTATTAGTATCATTTTTTATTTCTTAGTCCTCCCCCAAAAGATACCGTTGAATGGTTTAGCTGTGTACTCTGAGACTGGAATTATTTGATGACTATTTAAGTTATTTTGCTAAGAAAGTGAATGATTGTGGTTAATTTCTCTGTTCTTGAGAGGAAAGATTATTGGTCTTATCCATCCTGCCGGGCTCCTTGAAGAGCTGTTCCTAGTGCTGGCTTACTCCTACCTTGGTTCTAGAGCTGCTTTTTTGTTCCCATTCAACTCCACCCTCTCTTTAAAGGGTTGGCAACCTATACTTCAGGGGTTGTAGTAGCAATTCTGTAAAATTTGCCTTTCAAAGAGATTTTTTTTTTTTGAGGACAAAAAGAAAAAAGATGTTACCGTATGATTAAGGACCTGTAATCTGTCATTTGTGGTGTACTGCCTTGACTGAAGTTAAATTTAGCAAGACTGCACAACCACATGACAATTACATAGCTTTAAAAAAAATGTGTGAAATGCTAGGTTTTATTTCAAAGGCAAATGATTCATTTTAAGTAGACACTTTGCCTAATCTCTCACACACTTTTTTAAAAAAGCGCAACATCCCCACCTCTGATTTTTTTTTCCTTCCGTGTTTCTGGGATGCACCATTTGCCTTGGGCCAAAAAAGCAGTAAAGCACTCTTGACTTTTATGCCCTTTACCTTACCCACAGGAGCTGCTTTGTCACGTCACCAGCATGGTACAGATCATTTGTACCGGAGAGGAAGGAACCGAGAAACCAATGAATTGTAGCTGCTTTTAAAAAGGAGCTGAAAATCAATAATAAATTATCGTTTGCTTTAGCAGTTTGGGTTCCTCATGTGTCCCCTCTGACATGTAGATGTATCTATAAATTAATTTAGTCTGAGGCCATAAAGAACCTAACTTTCTCTAGACTGACTAGCAAACGTGCATTAGCGATATAAAAATAACGCACCTTGGCAGGATAACTTTCTAGGAGCTGCCGAATGCTGCAAGTTATTTTTATAGTTTAATGAGGTATAGGCCCATACTTCCAGAGGGAGACACAGTGAGCTGAGCACTCTATAATTTACTGCTGTAAAATGATCAGGACTCATGTTGTCTATAAAACATGAAAAACATTCTTCATTCCTTACCAATTAGATCATAGTTACAACTCTTGGTTCCTTTGAGCTTAAAAGAAAATTCTAACTGCTAGACATAAATGAATGCTGCGGTTAAATTAAACCCTTCAACAGCCCAAACAGGCTTGAAAGAAATGCCTTCTGGATGTTATTAACGTGCATATTTAAGTGCTATTTTTAAAATTTAACTGCAAGCCATAGCAAGCACAAATGTTTATAATAGCTATTTCGAAATCGAAGCATTACTTTGAAAAGCATTTTCATTGCTGGTAATTTCTTTCCAATAATTTTATTTCAGCTTTTACTCTTGTTGATTTATTTATTTTATTTTATTTCTGAGTGCGATGACAGGAAGCTTGCACCGAAGACACCGTATTTTTCCGACTTGAAATGATGCTTCCTTAAAATGTGTCACATACTAACTCAGGGCTCAATTCTGCAAACATGTCTGTGATTTACCAAGTGAGCAATCCCATTGATTTCAGTGGGACTGTCACAGTAGGGAAGGGAGATGCACGTGTTTGCAGGGTCAGGGCTTCAGTCTCGTGTAAATGGCACAGTGCAAGGTCTCATAATCTGTCTGGAGAGTGTGTTAAAGTACTGGAGAAAGCTCGAGGGTTTCGGGAAATTTCGTACTAATGACAAGTTTTGAAGCCAATCTTTTTTGTGTTGCATATGAAATCAGAGCTGAGACATCAGATGTAATCGATAACCACAACTAAAATGTGTGCACCCAGTATTTTACCCAGCTATGCTGATAAGCAATAAATGATTGCAGGTTTTGGCCGGTGGGCCGCGCGGAGCCCAGGGACTCGTGATGCCGGTTTGCTGCCTCATCCTCGGCGAAGGGCTGCTGATGGGGCAGTGTGTGCTGTCCTGCCCGCTGACCTCCTCCTGGTGTCTGGCTGAGCACGCAGAGCCTGAGCTGCTGCCCTGCTGCGTTTGCCTGGGAAGGAGGAGAGGAGCAGGAGGGGACGCTGAAGTCCACCCTGCAGCACAGTGTGCGTGGGGCAGCCTGTGGCAGCAGGAGGCAAAGAGAAGAAGAGATAGCGAAGGGTTTAGGTTTGCTGTCGCAGGTTGCTGGCGTGGTTAATCTGCTTTGCTTCAGTACTGCACAGTTTCAATTCTTTTGCAATTTGGTCACACGGACAAGCCACAAACACTTCTTGTTCCTTACAGGAAATGTTGATTGCTAGACACAAATGAATTCAGTGATGGCTGAGAGGTGACCTTGCAAGACTTCTAAATATCAAAGTGTGTCATTCTGATAAGCCTGACAAAAGTGTTATTTAAATGTCCATGGAAACTGGCTTTCACATTCAACTTGGGGGCTTTGGTCATAAACAAAATACTGGACTGTGAAGGCATTTCAAAGATGTATCTAGTTCTTTTGATCTCTGCAGCTAATTCCTTTCCTCAACTCAGTCCTTAGAAAGGCCATTAAAGGTGCAGCTAAGCTAAATGTTCAGTAGGAGCGCTGTGATGTTTACTGCTTGGATGTTCCCTATAGACTACTGCTTCCTATGAACTGGGAGTCCATGCTGAAAGGTATGTGAATCCCCTCCTCTGTCTTTAAAAATTAAAAATGTGTTTATCCACGCTTATGTCTGTATCTGCATATGATGGTGGGAAGCAAGAGAAAGTGTCCTATATGGGCACGGAAGTATTCAAAACCAGGCATCAAATTCACAGTAAGAACTAAAGTGTCCAGTTTTTGCAGCAAGTTTGGAAATACATTTGTGCTGTGCACTGTGGTCAGGATCCTCTCCAATGTTTCATTTTTGGGAGCAGTATTTAAAGCATAGCTTGCTTAATTTATTATCTTGTTTAGCAATAGAATATTTGTGAAACTACAAATGGCCTATCTCATTGTTAATATCGAACACTTTTCCTGCCTTTTAAAATTTCACTGAAAATTCCCGGGGAATGGATTGTTGTATGTAGATATACAATGATATAAGAAAGTCCATGGTATTTTGAAGTTTCTGCTTAGCTTCAGAATTACTGAGCAGACTAACAAACAAAAAAAAGATGAATTTCTTTAAAGTACTTGACACCTCTTGTTGTTTAAATCTTAATCAGGACTTTCCGGTTTTCTAGAGGATCAGTTCAACAATATCTTCCTAAATTTTCCAGTCTTTTTCCAATACTTTATTGATTTCTTTTTTTTCATTTTTTTACACTATACGTGATGTATAGGCCTTTATTTAGCAATTTTCTTGACAATGTAAAAATGAGGGGACCCCTTTCATTAGCATTTATAGGTTGCTGTTTTTTATAAGAAATGAACAGAAGAATAAGAATGTCATTAAATTGGAATAACTGGTTTGGAATAACTAATGAATGATACTGTTACTTTTATGTGAGAGTTTCAAAGTGCTTTTAAGTGTAAGTTAATTGAGCCTACTGACACTCTTTGGGGTGAAGAGTTAATTAATCTTATCCCCTTCATCACAGGCCCCGGCTGTGAACAGTCCTGGGCCTCTCCTGGATAATAAAACCCAGCAATAAACAACAGTGTATTTTGTGAATAGATGGGGACTGATGCTTTCTTTGAAGATGTGACCTGCTGACCTTATTAAAAATACAGTGCATGGACTTTCCTACGAGCAGGTGAGAGAGAGTCATCTGAAGACAGCTTAAGATAGTCATCTAAGTTAAGTTTACACTCACTGCCGGTCTCCTGTGGGGCTCTGACCACAAGCTGTGGTGAATTTTGCTGTTGGGACTGAAGAAGTCGTGTCTGCCCTGGCCTGCAGGGCTCGTCGCCCCGGGAGGAGCAGTGAGGAGAGCAGGACCCCGTGCTCATGCCGTGGCCGCTCCGCTCCAGGCAGCAGCCTGACCTGCCGAGGAAGGTATGTTTTTGCTGATGTGTTAATCTAAGAGCAGGAGTGGCTGAGGCAGTGCACAACTTCCCTTCTGCAGTAAAGGAGCTCTGCTGTAAGGGCAATAACTGCCAGTGTTTCCAAGAGCTTCCATCTCCCGTCTTTCCTCTTCCTACGTGCAAGCACTGGACGTATGGAGAGGAAGGAGGAGAGGAAGGAGGAGAAGAGGTGGAAACTGCCATACAGGCATTAGCACAGTGAATGTAAATTAAATTCCTATCTCTGCCAAGACCAGTATAATGAAGGAGAATAGAAGGTCTTGATTAAGAAAAGAATCATGGGCTCAAATAAGAAAACATATAAAGTATCCTGTCTTCCACTTATTTTATTTTCAGTAATGCTAAGGTATAGGAACTAGAGTGTGATAATCTGCAAAGAAATAATATAACATGGCTTGAACTGCATGCCAGCTGTGTGAAACATTAGCTTTAACTTAGCTCTATATAAGGGAAAAATATAATGCCCCAGCTCTTGGAACCGAGGAGGGGAAAAAAGACCAGTAACTGGTAAAAGGCAGAGGAGGTTCATGATGTTAGGGCAGATGGCAACTGAACTGATTGGGGCAGGGGCAATCGGGACTCGAAGCCTGTTAAAGATTTGACTTATGTGGAAGTGGTAGGTGGAATGTGAAGGAGTCTTGCCCACTCTCTTGCCCTGCAGAAAGGAGTCACACTTCTTGAAAAAGTCTACAGTAAAAACAAGTTTTCATTCACTTTGGCCACAGGAATAGTATCTTCTTTGATCTTCCACTCACTCAAGCAGCTTCCCACTGTCCTACTTCAAAGCCAAGTTTTAGAAGTGAAGGATATTTTAATAAAGCATCCTCAAAAACACTGTGTCTATTGGCTGTGATGGGGGGGGTTAAACAAATCACGAGGTCATTCAGTGCCACAGCCATCGAGGAGGTTATGTAAGAGTGAGTGAAAATGGAGCAATCTGAGGAGTAACTCTTGTAAATGTCTGTAGTTAGTCCTATGTACTTTATCACTGCTTGCTTTGCTCTTACTCTCTCCTTGCTTTAGAAGGGCAACTTTGATTCACTTTCCCTTCCCCAGTTTGCAAATGTGGTGGGTGTTCCCCCCCCCCCCCCGATATCCTAATTGAGAATAAAGGTATGGTCAGACAAGGGGAAAAAAATAATGACAATGAGATAATTCAAACACTGGATGAAGCAACTAATTGATTAGTCTCCTTTTAAAGGCCACTGTGGGCACACAGTAATGAAGTACAGTGCGGAGAGAATTTTGAAAGCAATGGAAAGAAAGGGTATGCGTGTTTCAGAACTCAGCAAGCTCAAATTAAACACGCTACTCTTTTCTACTGACTGAGACTGTAACTGAGCTGCACAGTTAGATCAGAGAGCTCAAGATATGAGGATTTTTGCATGCCATATAAATAGGGTTTCTTCTATTTTGAGAAGGCTCTGTGGATTTGGAGCAAGATTCAGCTCTTTTATTGTTAGCTAAGTGCCAAATCCTAATTGTGGGTGAAAGAGCACTGAACCTGCCACATGTGTATTCATAAGGAGTGAGCTCTGCATGGGGGATTCACAGTTTGCTGTGCATCCTGAAACAGTGCTCCAGGTTCTCTGACATGGTCTAAAAAAGGAAGGGCAGGTCTATATCCAAAGTGTAAGTGGATATCTGGCCTCACTTGTCAAAACTCTGCATACTTAAAGCACAGCATCCTCTATTGGCAATATAGTCTGGCTTAAGTTCTGCATAGCTGTTAAAGCTGCAAAACTCTTGCAGTGGGGCTCCACATGCACTGAGGTGAATTTGGTTCCTCTTTTTTCCTCCTTTCAAAGATCATTGTCTTCTTTTGAGGGAGGAGGAGCTAGAGTTTGACCAGAAAATGACTGGAAGAAATGATCTGCTATGAAGTTTCCAAGAGATTGCCCCTTCTCTTTCAGCTCACTTAGAGCTCAGTTTTACTTTTCCTTTCTTGCTCTGCTCCTAATCTTACTCTTCTTCCCTGTTCTTTTCTGCTTGGTTCCTAATCTGTCTTTTTTATTTATTCTTCTTCTATTGTTGACACACTTTCTTATGCCTCCCCATTCCCTGAAGCATTTTCTACATCCTTCCTTTATCTTTCATTCCCAGATGTCTGTCTTAATCTACTCCTTATTTTTTTCATCCACCTATCCTGTCCCTTGTGTTCCCGCTTCCTATCTCAGTAATGATACTTATCTCTTTATGTGAGGTGATTGGAGATGTACAGTTAAAGGAAACACACTATTACTCTGCTTTACACATGCTCTTGCTCTATTCACTCAGCACCTTTTTTCCAGTCTTCTCTCGGTCTTCTCTTCCAAATCATGTGTCACGCATCCTGAAACTCTGCCCTTCATCACTGCTCTCCAGGAGGTTGTGGTGATTATTGTCTATCATCCTATGGGAGCTTTGCTTTCTTCACTTTGCTTTTCGATTTTTCTCTCTATTTCTTCTCCTCTGTCCCACTATTCTTCTCTGCCTCTTATCCTTCTATATTCTCTTCTTTCAGACTTGTGATGAAAAAGCGCCACTGAAAGGTTCGCAAAAGTCAGCTAAAATGAACAGCCCTGTACCCACCCTTATATACATTTAAACTAACTGCACAGACCCACAGAGAGCATAATGAGGTGAAAACCAGCAGGAATCTAGATTTCCTCTAGTTGTCTAGAAGTTCTTTGTTTGCCGGAACTCTGACTTCTGGTGAGCAGGAGGTTTAATCTTTAAGTACAAGTTTATTTGCAATTCATGACTTTCTTTGTGAAATGGACATCTGAAATAGTCGCAGGATGCTTCACAATGGGGCTGGGGTTCAGTAGCTGAAGTTCAGCACGGCCTTGGACCACTGCTGAATCACACTCTTTGGGCAAAGGAGGCTTGGCTTGCTTTCTGTGCTTCTATTTCATTTCTGTGCTGCATCTTCTATACTCTCTGTGAAGCTGGGTGGTGAAGGCCTTGAGGATTTTAATTGAAAAGCGAAGGAGGGGGAGGGAGAGCATTAGGCAAGAAAATATTTTTTAATGCAGAACTTGATGGGTATTTTCTAAGTCTATTATAGATTTTTGTGGGTTTTTTTTTTTTTTTTGCTTGTTTTCCTAATCGTTAACAATGCAGAATGACAAATATTCTGGGAGGGTCAAGGGAGGACATCTTTAATAGTGTGTCATGTATAACAGTTTCTAGTACATTACAGCAATTTCATCATAGCTAAGTTGGAACCTTCTATTAATTAGAAAATTGGCCCTCTGTGGAATCACCAAGCAATTGTTTTCCTCTTGTGTAAGCAAAGCAAAATGTGAAAGAGAAGGGAGTCAGAAGCAGGAAAATAGTGTAAGATGAACCAGAGTTGTCTTATATTGAATCATTGGTCTCTGTAATGACCTAGTTCTCATTTGCTGATTTAATATATATAAATCAGGGATACTATATGACACTGGTTTGTAAAAAAAAATAGTGAGGTTTTTTTTAACCTAATGAATATTTTATTTTGAGTACAGCTCTAGGGCAAATAGTAACTTATTATGGTGTGCTTTTCCCTCCCTACTGCATGGAGGGAGCAAGAAACTCTCCACAAACTGTACAACTTCCATTGCCTTGTGGTAAGCTGGAGAGGAGCAAAGAATTAAGTGTCTCAACTCCATATCTCTGCAACTAAATGGATGTGGCCAGTAGGATTCATTCCTCTCTGTGCAGTGTAGAAACTCGAAAGAAACCACTATCTTCTGGACCAACATAAAATGCTACTCTTTACTATGCACAGATAGCAAACTCGTCTTTCCTGTGCGTAATAACTGTCAGTTAAACTGTTTATTGACTTCTCTCATGAGTTCAAACACATAGTCAAGTTGCTGCATATCAGCTGAACTGCAGTTCAGGCTGTGTGCTTGCTTTTAGCTGTTGGCAAAGTGAGGTAAAAGACATTTTCTTAAACCTAAATAAAAGAGGTTTAAATTACCTCACGTTTGCAGTGGGCTAAGAGCCAACACACAGCTTATTACACTAGCTCAGCTGACAGGGAATTCATCATGCTATTGCAACTCAATCATGTATCTGACCCCTTCCATAATGTCTTACAGTGATAAGACAGCTCATAATGGGGTTTCGTGTAAGCATTATCCAGGATATCCTGGGAAAAACACCTAAAAACTTAAGGTAGCTCATGGTACAAAGGCCAGCTTCATTAATAATTATTCTCCCAAGGTAAGGAATGAATGTATCCCTTATTATAAGGGACTGAACTAGGCTGCACTAGCAGAGCGAAGCTCTGCTTTAGCTTAACTCGCAAAGTCCTGGGCCAGCGTTGTTTTTTGGTCATGAAAACTCTGCAGCCTGCAGCCCTTCTTACAGGACTTACAGAGGTGTCCCTAAAGATCCCCTAAAAAGATGTGGTGAAGCTACTGCTCAGCAGTTTCTAGTAGCAAGTCTCTGAAGACTCTAACAACTCTGAGAGATTTTTTACTGTTCCCCAGCACCTGTGGCCAGGTAGACAAATCCATCCTTTACAAAATCACTTAGGCTCCCAGAAGAGATGTAAGCCTAAATATTCTGGCCTAGGCAGAACCGGGAGGGGGGAAAAAAGCAAATGAAAGACAGTGCAATCTAATCATTAAAGCATTTGCTATGGTGCAAGAGAAGGGCAACCACCTTATACCATTACTTATGAAAAGGAAGAGCTGACAAAAGGTGGAGAGCTGAAAACTTTGGAGGTCCTTGCATCTTCCACAGTTCCCCCTAAAAGTGACTGTGAAAAAGCAATTTCCCTCCTGCACCTCGTCAAGCTCAAAAAATAATGTCCATGTTGCAATCAATATTAACCTCAAAGACCACACAATATCCTTTAAAAGAATGTCGCAGGAAACCTAGCTTTAATGGTCACTGCCCTGTGAGATTTTTGGAGGAGATGCCTGAGCTAATTTATGAACCTGTCATTCATTGTGTTTATATTGATCCGAGGCAGCACAGAGTTTAACCTGAAGAAATGAGCTAATGTCCAAATGGTGAGGATTTTAGGCACAGATGTGTTCTTTAAGCTTGTGCAGTTACCTGTGAACACAGAGATTTGGTTCTTTTGTCCTCCAGCTTGGCTGTCTTTCTCCTCCTGTTTGTGCAGTTTAGGAGTGATGCTGCATTGGGATTCTAGTCAACATCCACCATAATCAATGGCTCTAATCAATATTGCTCTGTTGGCATCACACATGGAAGAGAGCACAGTGCCTGGTCAGCACAATGCAAGGACGGGACGAAAATGAGAAAGAGAGAGACAGAGAGGCAGAAAGGAGACCGGAGACAAATTAAAAAGTCAAGCTGAAATAAGTGGAAAAGGCAATCTTCAGGTATTTGTTACAAATCAACAGGAATGTGGTTAGACTGTGCACTTAACTGCATGTCTTCTGTCTGTGAGCACTTCATCATTCTTGTTTTATTGGCATCACTGTTTGCAATAGCACGTGCTTGAATTTGGTGCACTCAGGTATTCACTGGAAGTATTGTTTGGGGCAAACCCTGTGCTGCAGAGGGTAGTTTGCGAAGATGACTACTCAGAAAAAAGAACATTTGAAATTTGATATAGTATTCTGTATTGGATGTTGATTTGTAACCTCCAAGCAGTTTTCAGGCTAGCCTAACAGTGAAAACAATCTGAAGTTTCAAATAACTAAATTGACTTGAAAATAGTGTATTTTACTGAAGAAAATGTCACTAGAAAAAGTATAGATCAGTAACTGGGCTGATTATAGAAGATTACATCGAGAAAGAGCAACTGAGCAGAGACTTATGAAAAAAAAATATATGAGAAACCTGGAAGTAAAAAATGTTTGTCAAACGTTTGTCTTTTATATTGATATAATAAAGCAATACTTGAGGTACAGGTATCCTTTATACCACTGGAAGAATACAGGTGGCCTTCCAGGCCATGTTTGAGTGAGCAAAAATACTTCCTCTCTGATCTGCTGCTCAGTTCTTAATATTTTTATCCCAGGTCTTCTGTCAGCCATCTGCTAGTCAGTGAAGACAAGTATAAAAACTCCATTTGACAAAAAGCTTCATGTAAACTGTGTTTTTTATTAATCCTTCTGAGATCACAAGTGGCATATTAATACCATGTTCCTATTGTTAGCTACAGCATTTTTGATTTAGACAATATTAACATTTCTTGATCAAATTCTACATTTGTTCCGTCCTTTTTAAGAAGAGAAACGGAATTATTTTTATTGCAGTAATTGGTGATTGATTTTGCCAACTGTAGTTTACTGCAATTATTTTAGCTCAGTAGCAAATGGGTAAAAGCCTCTGTATTGATGCTATACCACGTAGATGATGCTTCTTTAAAGAGATACATTGTCTTGCTCTTGTATGTGAGGGGACGATTCAAAATTATTTTATTGTATATCAAAGGCTTTACTCTGTCTGTAGATCTTTATCAAATACTTTTGTGAGACACTTTTAGAATGTTCTGACTTAAGGTAATAAGATGGTTCTCTTTGAAGAAAATCTAAACCCATAAATGAAAGAGTATGTGCTTTTGAAATGCTTTAAGAAGAGTTTTTGTACTGATACAGGGGACTGTTCATGCAGAATATCATCCACTTATAAGCAATTATCATTTAACAGTTTAAACAACAGCATTTACAGAAGAAAACATTTGAAAGAAATAGCTATCTATTTTAGAGTTATGTGGCTACAAAAGTCTGACATGGTGCGAGTGTCACTTCTCGGAGTTGGAGATCACGCCTGCAGTAGTCATAGTATGTTTTTTGGATGAAAGATATCTCACTTAGGAAAAATTAAGTTTATCACAACATGCACTTTCATCAGTGAAACAATAATGAATAGAGATCTAATACCTTGTTTTTCAGCTGTTGGCTATGAGATTAAAAGAAAGGATGGTGCTAGTAGTGACAACTACAATTTTCTTTCTTCCCACTAATTTCACGTTAGCGTCTAAATAGTTTGGATTTGTCTTGTTCCTCAGCAAACCATATACAGGGATAAAAATAATAGATTGTGAAGATGATGTGTGGTCCAGTAGTCTGTGCATGAGACTGAGACCAGGAGCTTAGTATGTAGCTATGTTGAATCGATGAGCATCTTTTTCAGAAGATTTATTTCTTCTTCCCACTTGCAGTCTCAGTGGCCTCATGAAAGCTGAATGGGGTAGAGCAGGGTCATTGATATCTGCTTACCATTTGCATTTAATGGACATGTTTCAAATTTTGTTGAACCCACAGCTTATATTTTTTCGTAGATGCTTAGTTCCTGTTCAGGATGGATCTGCTTTAGCAATCTGGTTTGGAGTAACAGCATGATTTTGAAGCAGTTTTTCTGACTGTCTCCATTTGCCGTATGTTCAGTTGGGTCTGTAAGTGATTTTGAGATGCCCAAATATTATTCCTTTCAGGAGAAACTGAAAAGGTAACCCTACTTCAACTGTGCTTTCCTATGTGTTGGGGACAGAAGGTTTCAAATCCATGTGTGGGACACTGAAATCCTCCAGCAGTACCTGTCACATGTTCACTGCTAAACGACTCTCAAAACCTCAAGAGCTCCTGTGAAATGTGAGTGGTTTGTGTACTGCCTAGAAGGTCACATACTATGTGTGCTTTCCCTATTCGCCATTGAGTGCCAGCCCTCGGATGACTTTCTGCCAACTGATATATTTATTTGCAACTGCTTCCTCAGATGCCTACTTTTCTGATATAAAACTATTTCTCTGCTGTCTGCTCTACCCTACCGTCTCCTGCCATCCTTCCTTCCTGCATTTTTCTCTTTTATTTGCCTTCTTTCTTATTCCTGCCCAATTTCTTCTTAAAATGGATTCTGCCGTTTTGTTAGCCACTGCTTCCACACAGCAGAAAATTCACAGAGGAGAGGGCTCAGGGGAGAATCTTATTGCTGTCTTCAACTATCTCATGGCAGTTTATAGAAAAGACAGAGCCAGACTATTCTCAGAGGTGTACAAAGATAGGACTGGAAGCAACAGTCGTATGTTACAGCAAGGGAAATTCCAGTTAGGTATTACAAAAAAAATACCATGAGGGTATTCAAACACTGGCACAGGTTGCCCAGAGATGCGGTGTCTCCATCCTTAAAGGTATTCAAAATTTGACTGGACAAAAGCCTGAGCAACCTGATTTCAGGTGGCTCTGCTTTGGTTGTGAAGCTGGACCAGGTAACCTCCAGACATCTCTTCCAACCTAAATTATTCTATGTAAGATAAGTTTCCCCTCACTCCTGACTTGTGGATATACTTTTGATTCTTCTTGAACAAGACTCCAGTGAGCATATGCCCCATTTTGTTAGTCTGTGGCTAACTAATGCTCACATGGTGGCTAGTACCTGCGAAGAGTCGACTTGAAGCAGTGGTGGTGTGCACTGAAATAAGACTGTGTTCTTATGCATGTAGAGTACAGTTGATATATACAAAACAAACAAAAATGCCCAAATAAGCAAAGACTCCCCCAAAAAACAGGTGGAAACCCCCCAACCAACCAAACCAAAACACCCCCCTGCACCCCAACCTTCTACTCAGAAGTGCAAGATGTGTGTGGACAATTCAAAGATAAATTTACCCCAAACCTCCTTTTAACCTATTAGTTTTCTTTGCCTTTGATTTTATGTGGATTATCTGAGGACTTACTTTCAAGGACAGTATCTACAATGGGTTGTGGGTTATCTGAGCTACAGGTTATAGCTGTGACAATACAGGATATGTATTGTTGTCACTGTAAGCAGGAATGTGGCTCAAAGACAGTGTCCTTGGAGATAATGTGGGAAGGTAATTTGCTTGTATTACTTACTCTAAAGTTGTAATTTTATTTAAGCCAATATTTGGCATTAGCTTAACCGATGCTGAAGTAAACCATCCTTGAGCGAAATATGTCTATGCAGAGATTTCCACAAGTTTAAACAGATCAATTTAAAAATCCCATGTAGTGATTGCTTCAGTAGCTCTAGAAGAGCCCCAGATCAGAGATACAGCCAGCAGATAAAAAGGCAGTGCTTCAGATGGAGGTGAAGAGCAATGTAAAAACACAGATATGGGATACAGAGTAATAAAGTACATCCCTCCAGCACCTGAAAAAGAGTGCCTGCCTCAGAATACGACTACTAGCAGGAAGAGCAAAATCTCTTACTTTTGAAGCAAAATGCAAAGTTTCTTCTAGTGTCGCTGGAAGTGAGATCTGCCTCAAAAGGTTTGTCCCAGGGAAACTGGTAAGCATTTATTTCACTTCCAATCAGTGAATAATTACATTCACTTTTTTGGACCATGAACTAAAAATAATCATGTTGAATTCATTAAAATGCAAAATATATTATGGAATAACTCCCATAATTGTACATTATGAAAATGACCAGTTTTTCCTCCTTCTGTTGATTTTTTTTTTCCTTGAAATGTTGCTGCTGTGTTTTTGCTTTCATCTCATCACCATTTTATACTGTGTTTGTTTTCTGCTGCTTGTCTTCTGACAAGTGTGTTTTAAGACTGGGTGCCACACAATCACTTCTGGTATTTGTTTGAACTGATGTCGATATCTGTCTGAAAGTTTTACTTTGAAATGTGACATAAATGTACTTTGATTCCAGCATATTTGTATCTCAAAACCATTAGTACTTGGTATCTTATTTTTGCTTTCTGATATTAAAAAAAAAAAAGAAAAAAAAAAAAAGACTTGGAAAATAAAACTTGTCAAATCCTCCAGGAATAAAAGTAGTTTTAGAGTTCTCCCTGCAAGTATATAAGAAATGTCATCTTTTTTAGATAGTTAACAAATAGTCCTCTTTCAAATACAAAAATTGCAAGACTTAAACTTTATGAATAGTTGTCAGGCATCACATTTTATGAAATGCCTTTATTTAATAGATAATATACTGTAATCAGTTTTGGGACATTACCATCTGTGCTATGGGAAAAACGCTTTAATTTCTCTTTATTCCAGTGATTCAGAAGCTACACAATGACCTTTTTCAGGGACAAAAATAAATGCCAGTTCTTCCAAGAACAAGATGTGCACAGTGGAAATATAAAAACTGCACAGCGGTATTAAAGCAGCCAGAGTCGTAGAAGGACTGGATCAGCACAGGCATCAGGCAGGAAATGTATTGCACTCAATTTGACAGTTGGGATGGTATGGTTATATACGGTAGTGGATAACTATCCCAATAGTTAAGCAGAAATATCGTGAATGGTTTAAATGGAAATAACAGCAAAATCGTCCTCTGGTGTATCACAAGAAAAGTAGCAAGCCACCGGAAAGGCGCTATATATTTCCCTTAGGTAATACACTGGGGACTGTCTGGCAGCAGTCTGTACAGCCCTGGTGCCCTTCTTCAGGAACTCCTTCCCCATGCCAGATTGAAGCCAGTGACAGAGGTAAGCGTAGTCTCCACGGAAGGCCCAGTTAAATATCTTTTATTTAGTAGAGACAGCTACAGACAATGGAGGAACAGCCCAAGGCACTCGGCAGGTCAAAGCAGCAAAGGCTGGATGGGTATTGGTTTCTGTACGTATTAAAGCAGAGGGACAGGAGAAGGCCCTGTGTGCAGGCGGAGAGCGAGGGCTGCTCTGGCACAGAGTTCACTAGATGCATATACTGGGATTACTGAGCAATGAAACACATGTTGTTGTTTTCTTCCTATGATGAAGGAACAGACCTTTATGTGCAGTAAACACATCTGAATTCCTCCATCAGTTTTTCATCTAGGTGAAACAGGTTCTCTTAGATGTGAGTTTCTAACGTCGAAACTGCAAGGCAAACCGGCTGGGCTGAAAGGGCACCTGCTGTGTACGAGGTACAGCTTTGCTCCTGCAGGAGCCGGGGTGCAATTCCCGTCAGACTCGGAGAATGCCTGTCCTCCAGCCTGGTGATGTAGGGGGCTTAAAGACATCTCTTTCCTTCCTACTGTAGCTATATGCTCTGGCTTGTAACCGAGGTGAGTCTGGCCACTGCCACTCTTTCCTCCTCTCTTCAGTGTGTTGCTGGAGAGCTGGGAGGAAAAACGAGCGTTATGTTTGCCTCTCCCTGCGCTCTGCTACCGCCCAGGAGCAGCCTTCCTGCAACCTCAGCCAAGAGAGCAAGGGCTGAACAGGGCTGAGAGCAGGGGTACTCCCTTCCGGAGCCCGGTCCTGGGTGGGAAACTCACGTGACTGCCACGGGGTACCTCACCTTCTGGTGTCTGCAGTACAGTTCCCTTTTCGACTCTCGTCTCTCTCCCCAACTAACTGGTGTTGCAGGGCTGTACCTCTCATGCTCCTCACTACCGTCGTCTGGTCCTGTCCAGTTTTGTGGTACGTGTTTCTATATCCTAGTATTGCCGCCTCTGGCTGTGGGGCAGAAAGGCAGCTGGGAGGTCTCAAGGGTGGCTGCAGCTCTCTTCTGGCCCAGGGAGCTGCATGCACATAACTGCATTGAAACTTGGTGCGCGGCACCCACCGGGGAGTCACGGCATCGGGGGCCCTGGCTTTCCCGGGCAGAGCTGTTCCCATGGCTTGCAGTTCTGAAAGCTTCGGGCCTTGGGCTCGTGTGGTCTGGCTCTCAGCCTCATCCTTCCAGTATTTTACTTGTCTTAAAAATGTGTTTCTAGCTTTCATAAAGGTGGACAAGAGCCTGGAAGGATGAATTTTAAAGGTTTTAGTACCAGAAGTTAAATAAACACATTTCATAGTGTTAAAAAAACTCAGACTTTATGTGCCTTGATTCACAATTCTTTGAAAACGTGGCAATATTGCTCTTTGCAGTAACCCCATCCTTGTTCATTTGTATTCATTGTCTATCACAGATGAGACTGGAAATCCTATGTATGTCTAGAAACTTAAGGTGGATGTGGCTCATTCATTATATCTTTCTTTCCTTCTCTAGTTCTCTATGCACAGTGTTACATTGTCCCTTTCCTTGTTGTTACGTTACTTGTTGGCCTATTTTAGAGAGACTTTTCAAATGCCTTAAGAAAATAAGAATAGTAAGTAAATAAATTGTATCCATGGGGTTACTGCTGTCAACTCCTTTAAAACACAAACAACTTATCTGAAAAGAACTCTAGCAGGTTTGAGGGACATGGTTTCACTTTTAGACTGTGCTCATTTGACCTTACAGAGCTGGTTTTATTCTGGTCATGTAGTGTTTTATCCTTAATTAGAGTCTCAGTCCATTTTTTTCAGAGCACAGAGCTTTAGTGCAGGGATCTATAGTTTCTATGACACCCTTTGCTCCGGTTTCACAGAGAGGTCCCTGGTTAATGACTTTTCAGTTTCTGTAAACAGTCACCGTTTCTATGGATGCAGCACATCGTGTGTCCTTGCCCAGTGTCCCCACTGTATAACGCTGTCCTCTTCTGAAACTTCAGATAACTTCAGTTTCTCAAATTCCTCAGTAATTTTCTGCCCTGCAATGTAAATGTTTTTCAAAGCAAGATTCCCTTAATCTGTCCTGTGTTTTGTGCTTCGAAATTTCCTTATCTTTTAGAGTAAAAATGCGGGTTATGAACAGGAAAGACTTTATTCCTAATTTCCCTTTCTGTTTCAATGATCCGTCATTGTTGACCTAGAAGGCTAGCAGCTTTAAAACCCCCTCCTTTCAAATACATTTCTAAAAAGCTTTACCTTGATATGCACCCCTTTTTTACTCAATTTCCATTTTCCATTACCTATCATCATTTTCCAGAGCTACTTTGAATTTCTAATGTTATCAGTAGAGAAAAAGAAAATAAATGGTTACTGGGGTTTGATTTAGGTTCACGTAACATTATTTAAACAATCCTCCTTATTTAAATTACTATTGCAGGCCAACTGAGGCAACAAGATTTCACCCCTAAATCAATGAGTATGCTGATTCAGAAATTTGCCACACATTTTATACTGGCTGTATAACATACATCTTTGGCTGTTTAGCAAAAGTTTCCTATCACCTTCACTAAAAGGAAGGTTAGAGAAATTTTCAAAAGTGCTGAAATGTCATTTTACATGTTCAGGCCCCTAAACTTAAGATTGCATCCTAAATAATTTAATATATCATTCAAATATATTAAAGCTATGATAAAGGTACATTCATTTGAAGTTTTCTTTTGAAAGAAAGACGAAAGCCCAGTATTCTTGTCATTCTTCTGCAGCACCTTTTTCTCACCATTGCTATATAATTTGAACTCTGTTATCTGCTGCCCTTTAATCCTCCATGCTCTTTCTTAAGAAACCTTTTTTCTTCATCACTATGATCTCAAAATAAAGGCCTCAAAAGGGCATTTTGGTTTTGACTTATAAAACATCTTAGCTTCTCTTGGGGGGAGGGGGGAAGAGCAAAAAGAAAGTAAGTTATTTTTAATGTGTGTGTCACTGTAGGAAATCAAGGCATGAACTTTATCCTGGTTATTTTCCTGTGTAGTGACAGTTCCAAAACAAGTCTGCTCAATGTAATCTAAATATGCAATAGAAAAATGTCATGTCAGTTGCCAAAAATGCTTGTATAACTTTGAGGACCAAACCTCTCTTAGGTTTAAAGCAGAATGAAATTGTATCAGACAGCTAGAACTCAAAGTTAAAACAAACTATGGAATTTGCGTATGCTTTTAAACATGTTTTCAGACTGTTGTGCTTGAGTTGAAAGTATCTGGGAAATGACACTTTGTTATTAAGAAATCCTCCTTTTTTTTTTTTCCTTCTTTCTCCAAGGCCTCTACTCAGAGGTGTTGGCTTGATACCTAGGGAGGCTGTGTTTGTCTATTTGCTATAATAGGGCATAAGCTGACTCCATAAGCCTAAGGCTGACCGAGTTTCCTCAGGATGTCTTGCTAATGTGTATAAGCCAAATCACTAAGTGTATGACATGATACTAACTCACTGCCAGTCTGTTACCATCAATTTTTGTTTTATGGCTAACATATGAATGTAATTGGACACCTACTTCCTAAGAAGGCTGAAAAATAGTACAAGGAGTTAAGAGTTGAAAGCATGACTTTACCTTCCAAAATGATTTTGAGCTTGTTTCCCAGAGCTGTTTCTTAGGATGTAAGACCATGCTTTAGGTGCCAACAACATCTTTGTCTCTCTGGCTTTTTAGTCAGGGAAATCAGGCTCAGGCGCCCAACTCCTGGAGAGGTTTCACAGCAAAGGCGAGAGAGGAATTCCTGTCCGGCCCCATCAGCTGCTTCACTCTATGTTTTGCACTAGCTATTTCCCTCTAGCTTTTCTGAGGACCCCTTTTCAGGTACTTAGCTTTCCTGTGCTTTACGTAGTCCTAGCAGATACCTGGGTGTGCGTCTTAGGGGTGAGAATTCAGCTAGGCAGCAAGACAGCTGGCATTTAAGCACTGCAGCATCAGCTATCTTTTAGGACATAGCTCTTCTCTGAGCCAGGTTAAAGGATGAATCTGATTTAATACAACTGTCCATCTTGATCTATGTATTTTTATCTTTCTAGATTTGCTTTCTTTTTACGTGGTTGCACTCACACCCACATATCAACAAGTGACGAGTGCATTCACAGTACGTTGATATGTGTATATTTCCTTTTTAGTTTTTCCTCATCATTGAATTCTTCTGAGTCAGTCTAAAGTGCTAGAGGTTGACTGTGTGTACCTAAAGGTGTAGAAGACAGAAGTATAGCAAGAAGAATAAAATAAATGAGAGGTACAAGGAGACAAACATATCCTTGTCGTCTTTGCTTATATTCTGAAGTTTGGCCTCTCTTTTCTCCTTTGTAAAGCAAACAATAACAAAAGCTGGAAGAATCATTCTGAAATTTAATTGTTGGCATCAGACCCTTAAGTTCCAAGGACTCTGGATAAGATTAATAAAGACTGATTTATTTCAAATGTTGAGAGAATGGATGGAAGGGAAAAGGGAAAGGGGGAAAACTGTTCTCAAGAAAAAATTCACCCTGCTATTTTCAGTGAGGTTGAATCCAAACACAAAATATTTGGATCTTCCACAACATTCGCCACCTTTACTGTAGCTCATTTAAGCTAGCCTGCTTACTGGCTGATGCAGCAGCTGGTAGGCATGGGGGAAAAAAATTCAAGGAGAGCGCTGGCTTTGAGAGGGGCTTTCAAAACGACGAAGGGAGCTCTGCCACTCCTCCCCTGCAGGTTGATGAGGATGAAGGACAAGCCGTACCTTTCACTTAGCCGCTGCCTTTGAAAGGGGAAATGCACGGTCCTGTATATGGAGTCATCATGAGGCAGCTCTGATGAGCATGTTGTTCACTGTAAGTGTGAAGCAACAGCAGCTTCCAATCCTCAGCAAGCCCTTCTTTTTACAATCCACGTGGTAAACCTTTTATTATTATTTATTATTATTATTTATTCTTATTATTTTAAGCACCATTGAGACAATGGCAGTCCTGCTAAGTTTGTGACGATTTGGGGGATGAAACAAACATCTGGCAAATGAAAGAGCTATGATGAGGACGAAGCAAACTCAGGTAATAAATCTTCCCAGATTCCGTTCAGAGGGAAATTTGTGTTTCAAGAGTGGGCTGTGAAAGGCTTGAAAGAAATGCAGGAACTGTGATCATTCCATGAATCATCTCTGAGCCATTGTTGTATATTTGCCACCCGCTTATTACCTAGCGTGGTATATAATTAGAAATCTGGGCCTCTTGCAGAAAGGAAATCTTACTGCAATTTAAAAAAATACCCATTTCCAATCTGATTGCATTTACTGGGACACACTTTGTTCCAACTATCTAGTCTAGAGATGAATTGCCCATTGGCTCCATTGTCAGAATGACAGCATGAAAAGGGAAGCATGCGGGTTGTAATAATAATGTGGTACATGTGTAGAAGGTCAGAGAAGCAACAGATTAACATTCCTGTAGAAGATTTCCCTAGGGACAACTCTTGAAAGTATCAAAGGCCAAAGATCATGACACTGATAATGTGTCTAGTGTTGTTGGTAAAATAGTTGCTTGAATTTGTCCGTTGTGGGGCTAATGCTTTTTTTCTTTTTTCAATTAAGTAGTGAAACCTGCTGTGAACATTGAAAAATTAGTTCCATAAATATTCCTCTAATTATATGAGTAGTAATGGGGCTTAAATCAACCAATTGTCCAGTCTCCATTATGTCATGTATTAAAATCAAGGAGACTAAAACTAATGGGCTATCTGAAGAAGTTTGCTTTGTTTTTGCTGTGACCTAAAATTGTGGCATGGAAAAGTTTATAAAATATGTGCAAGCCTCTTTTATTGCAGGCAGTGCGCGCAATGAATGCTATGCTTACACTCCATCACAGGAAGCACAAAAGCTGGGAAACGTTAGTGTTTGGGCAAAAACGCATTTTAAAAGTGCCCCAGTCTGAAAAGTCACTGGAAAAAAAATGGTATTCTGGGCTTTGAATCACATGGACCTAGTTGGTAAGTAAAAAGATATTTCTTCTAACTGCAAGCTTTGCAAAACCTGAGCTAGGTCTGAAATTCAAGATGAATGCTTTAGTGAATAAGGTGTTTGAAAATGATTAAGACTAGAACCTGCTAATGGACTCTCTTAATTAGCTTGAGGTACCAGGATGAAAGAGTCAGCTCTTTTGACTCTTCTGTTTTTCACTGTATTTCCCTCCCCCCCTCCAAATGGGACATAGGTGTGCCTAACCAATACTTCATTATACAGAAATAGAAAAAGTGATTCTCGATTCATTTTAATATATGACATATGGGCTGGAGTAAGCAGCATTAACATGCCCGTGTAGCCTGCAGCGAGTAGTTTAATAGATTCCATGACTACTTGATGAGTCTGAACACCAAAGAGGGGCAAGGGGGGCTCTGGCGAGAAGGAGCAGGAGGAAAACGCAGTAGGCACATAGAATGAACCAGAGATTTTCTCCTGTTTCTTAAAATATTGGTATGTCTGCTCTGCTGAATGTACTGTTTCTTTTAAAAGCTTCTGGAAATACTCTTACCAAAATTCAAAACATAGCCACAAATCATTTATAGGAGACAAAAAACAATAAGTAGTGTCAGCACAGAGGGATATATTTTACTTGGCAGTGCCAGGAGGAATTATGGTGGGCTGTGATGAGTGGAATATAAAGTAACATAAGTTGCCTGTTGACAACAGGGTTTGAAATTATAAAATGTAAAACCAATATATTTCCTCCACAGTATCAAACAGCTGGGATTTTTTATAGCTTCTAGCAGAATACCATGTCATTTTTCAAAGTCCCGTAATTCTGTAAGCATGTTTAAGTGCATGCTGTTATTTATTTTGTTTGTGTATTTGGTTTCAAGTATTACATGGACTGTGATGCACGGAGATGCAAATATAACACAAGTGATCAGCATTTTGTTGAAAGCTGTTATCATAGCTGATTTTCTGATCTTAACTTTATTTTCGGTCATTAAATGGATTGTATTTAATATACTAAAATAGCTAGCAATAGTACCACCCTCTTGTGTACCATCACTGAACCAAAAATCCTGCATGAACCTTATTTTTTCATGCTATTTAAAAATCTAATTATAAAAATTAGTCTTTATGAGGAACCGACAGCAGCAGAGTTCAAGTAAGAGCTCTTCAAGTGACAGATGGTAATAAGCAAGTCAGACAGTTAGATGATGGTTTATGTGCTAGACATTATAGGTGTTGTAACTATTGACCCATGTTAATGTGGTTACTCTGGCAAATAAAATGCAGGAAACAAAGCTACACTGAGTGACTCTTATGCCAGCTGCTGATTAGTAGAGTATCTGTCAGTCAGCAGCATGATCTGGTTGGTTGGCAGATCTTAAACCTTTACAACCTATAACGCTGTATAGACTTGTCTTTTCCCCCTCAGTCTCTCTCCTCCATGCTTCTTCATTCCTACTGCCATTCTTTCAGTACGCCGGCTCATACCTGGACGGTTTTGGTAGGGAACCTGTTTCTGATGAGTAGAGCTATTCGAGGCAAGGAAAGCAGATGCAGTAGGGAAGGTATTTACCTCTTCTTGCAAGAGGTAAACGAGTCTTTTGTCTACAAGGCGCTCTGAAGGCTTTTCAAACAGGATGGTGACAAAAGAAAATGAGGAGGAGTGATGGGAAAGACAGCAGGGATGGTTGCAGGGTATGCCATCCATACAAGCTGACCCTATCATGCATAATTATAACACTGGGGGACAAATAATCTATGATCTGGAGACAGGTGATTCAAGTTACAGAAAAATACGTGTGAATACATCTGAAAAAAATCAGGCTTGGTTTGTGAAGTGTTTAGTTTTGCTGTATAAGAGCAAATATTTCAATCTTTTTTGTAATTGCACTGGGATGTGCAGTAAAGATACAGCTGCTTTTGCAGTCCAACGCTCTGTTGCTTTCTGCCGCGCTGTGTTGTGTAGAAGAAAGCTGGCACGGCTTTTGGGTCCCTGCCAGGTTCAGGAGGTACGCCTGCACTGGAGAAGTGGGCTGTTGGTAAGTGAACCAGCAGGATAACAGCATTTGCTCAGTAATTACGTTGGGGTGATTATGATATTCTCTCGCTACATCTCTTCTGGTTAATCTTTGTTATCCTCTAAATCAGACCATAAAAACAACAATTCCAGTCTTTCCAGGAGAGAAAGCGAGTGCTGACCGTCTATTGACGTTAGCCACCTGAAGCAGTGGGTTTTGAGTTGGCTGCCAGGGCAGGGTCAGGGGGCTCTCGGGCGGATGAGGATGATATGAAGATGCGAATGGCGTTGCAGGGCATACGCTTGAGATAGCCATGTCAGAGACCATTAAATAGTTTAAATAGCTGCACTGCCTGAACTGTGCGTGAGCTGTTGATGGACCACGGGCGCCTGTTCAATGTTCTGTCCTCTAGCCTAAACAAGCTCCAGGCTGTAACCCAAAGAGGTGCTGCCTGGGAGGTTGCTGCCTGGGGTCCTGCGGTGTAACTTGTGATGTGAACAGAGCGTATCCAGGTAAGAGTCTGTGATCTCAGAAATTCAGTCCTTTGGATTCCTTCAAAAACAGGAAGAGTAGTGTTTAGTCTCTCTGTACTACAATAACAACACACTCCCCTCTTTTTCCCCCCACTGTAGATTCCCCTGGCTGCCTGTGACTTCAGCCTTACTTTCTAAAACTATTCCTAGGTTAAACAAACAGAAAGAAACTGAGTCAGCTGCATTCACACAAGATTCAGTGTGAATATACACAATCTGCTTTTTGGTGGTTAAACGCAACGTGGAGAGGTGTGTGGTTCCCAGCAACAATCCCGTGACACTTGGGGTACTTTTATAATACGGGCTGCTGCGTCTTTGCAAGGTATCTAAAAAAGCAGAGTGAAGACTTCAGTGCATACTGAAGTAGCAGGATTGATTTCTGCTGTAATCTAGGCTGTGACAAACAAACCATATATAGCGCAGTCCTTAGCCAGCCTGTTGTCAAACAGGACCGTTCTTTGCTTAGGCGGGGGAAATCACACGTATCAGATGCGTTCCGTACAGAAATCTTATCTATTTCAAAATAGCCACCAGCACGGTTATTAAAGCCTTCTTTTATGATGCAGGGAACTGTGGTTGAATGCCTAGTTTGAAGGAGACAGAACTTCTTCAAATTTCTAATGAGGCTAGTGAAATATAACTGCATTTGGTTGTAAAGGTGTGGGGAAGTGTCTTGAGAAGGCTATTTGAGCAGAGTATTTTCCCTTTCAGGAGAACAGTTTGAATAAGAGTTTTGCTGAGAAAGGTACTTGGCTTCAAGAGAAAAATATGGGAAAGGAAAATCTTCCCTTTCATCCTGTTACATCCAAAATTCAGTGGCCAGGCCATTCTCCTGTCTGTGGTATGTTCAAACTGGGGACAAAGTAGTATCGAGGTCACCTGACTCCGAGGTGAGGACTCTAATCACTGAGTTAGTGACTGCTTGGGACTAAACAAGGTGTTTGTGGATGTGATGTGTGATTTTACATTTTCCCTGAAAAAAATATAGATTTTTATAATATATTTATAAATAGTATATGTCTACATTTATATATTATATATTGTGTGTGTGTGTAAATATATAAATATAGAGTTCCTGGTTTCATTCTGATGTGGAACAGGTTAGTGTCCCACAGGATGGAAAGTAACTTCCTGTCCAGCTCTGCGAATAAATTCTTAGCAGCAAACTTATTTCTGTGTTATTTTTCAAGTTCATATATTTTCCCTATTCATCTCCTGTTTTCAGGTAGACTGTGGCAGAATTGCTTAGAGAGCTGACGCCCGCACTGAGCTCAGCACATCCGCTTCAGCTGAGAAAGCTGAAGCCAAAAAGGTGTGAGGGGAGATTTACTGACACACATTGAACCCAGTGAAATACTGAGGAAATGAAACTAGGTTAGGTGAATAAGGACATGAGGTCCACTGCATGTGTTTGGGAGGAAGGAGGATGGATGGGCAGGCAGAAAAGAAGGGCAGTTACCCCTCGGAGGAGGCTACTAGGGAGCTACTCAGCTCCCTAAGACTGGTAGAGCGCTTTAGGTCCCACTGCTTCATCTCTGCTATGGCAAAAGACGGAGCTTTCTGGAATATGCTGCGATAAATGATGTGTGTCTGGCATACAGGACTCCTCATAATTTTGTTTTTCCTCCTCTTTCCAAACTAGTCTTGTTAGTATTGTGTATGCATTGGGATATCGTAGTCCTAAAGTCTTGTTTTTTTCCCTTTCAACTTTTTATCCATCCTGTTGAGCCTGGTCAATGGAGCAGGTTGTCTTCTCAGACCAAACCACTGAATGACAAAGTTGTTTTATGTTTTCCTGCAGTGTCAAAGAAGGTTACATGGAAGAGCAAGTACCAAGGATGCAAAGCAGGGCTTCAAAAACCAAGTATGTTTTCAATCACTACATCAGATCTGTTGTTACAGTTATCCTGGGCTTTGTACGTAAGGCTTAGTTACCTCTGAAATAGACCTCTCAGATGTTCTTTCTTTTTTTTCCTGAACTTATTCATCTATGCCCAAGTTGCTCATGCTTCTTGCTCTCAATTTCTTTTTAAGTCCTGTTTATACCCAGCGAGTAGCTCAAATAAGTGGTTTCCTAAATATTACTTACTGATGAGTTCAGCTAGGACTGGCTTTGTTTGCATCCCTAGGATATTGCCAATGCCCACGTGCCAGCTGGCAGTAAGCATTTAGGACCTGCCACAGGCCCATGATTGACACAGACTGATGTTGATTGCTCTTAATGGGAAGCATAGCGTTGTCTGGGATCTGGGGCTTCTCTGGGTCCTGTGGAAAGAGGAAACACCATTTTTACAGGCAAGAAGAGCCTCCTGGCAGGTGACTTCAGTGCAGTGGAGTGCAGAAAGCAGACTTGACAGACCATCTAAGTAGTGACTGGGGGATAGTAATGGAAGGTCTGCTTGTACCATGTGAGCTATTATGCCAACAACAGTTGTCTTTATTGGCAGGGTGCCAGGGAAGACTGGCACCGTGAAGGAGTTCTTGCTGAAGACAGGTCTGAACTATTAAGCTGATGTTTTATTGCTCAGATTTTCAAAGAGCTTGCAGAGTGCTTTGAATTTGGACAAAAACATGCATTCATTAAATCAACCAAAGGACAATGTAATTGTTTAGTAATATGTTACATTTCCTTGGCACATCTTGAAAATATGAAACTAAAATCTCTCCTGAACACACTATCCCTCTTAAAAGGGGCTTTCTTATCTTGACTGTCAATAGCATTGTGTCCTAGTTGTTGGCAACGAGTAATAGACTGCAGAGAATTTGGGAGAGAGCTGGTCAAAAGAGGAGACAAGACCTGAGGCTCTACACTTTGCATAGGTCCCTGCAGGGCAAAGACCCTAACTGCAGCTAGAGAAAAGAGCCATTTCAGATGATCTGTTTTTTTTCTTCTCCAGCTTGGGCAGATGGAGGAAAGGTCTTAGGTAACTTTCTCAAGCTAAAAACTAGTCAAATGTACCACTCAGATACATACCTGACTCCACATCTAAGCATCGGCATATGTGGTTGTGTGATTTCTGTTTCTGTGGATGCAATTGTGCTTCCTTTTAAAACTGCCTGGAACTGTACTTGCTTCTTGCCACTGGAAAATAATCATCTTTTATTTAGAAGCTCAAATGTAGATTTAGATGCCTACATATAAGCATTCTTTTTTAAAATATTTGGTGTTCATTTTGCTGCTTGAAAATCAATCAAAACTATGTGAAATCATAGAGTAAATGCAAGCAAAGTGTTCTGCTTGGATTTATTTGACTAAGCCCAGTCTCAGTCGGCAAACTCTTTACTAATTTTCCATTTCATTTAATTGTCAGGTGCCTGTAACACAAAACTGGCTTAGACTTGTTCTGAATCAAGGGGAGGAAAATGAAGTGACTGGAAGTCTACATGGAACTGCTGATCAGGGAGAAGGGAGAACAAGGTTTAGCTATCAGATAATAAATGGCCTTGAATGGAAGAAAACTGCATTAAAATGAAGCAGCTTCCCTTGAGACGAAAGGCACTGAGCAAGTCTGAAAACAAATTCTGTCTCAAGCTGTGATACCTTTCTTTTTCTTTTGCCTTAGGAAGTTGGTAAGGATAAGCAGTGCTTGTCAAATAGCAGTTTGTTAGCTGTCAGCAGCACCTGGAGGTGACAAAACCAAAAATCAGTTTTTGCACATTTTCAAATAGTGGCCAGTTGTTGAGTTGAAAAGAGAGGAATCATCAGATGTTGCTTATCAAACAAAGACATAGTTTTCATGCTCAGCACCTCAAAGAAAACTTAGATTTTCAGTTCTTAGGACTCAGAAAAAGACCTTTGTTCCTTTGAAGTAATAACAAGCAATGTGAAATGAATTTTAATCAGGACCTGCCAATATCTATCAGTGCACAGCATTTCATATCTCAGATAGTAACAGTCTGGAGAAAATGACAGACTGCAGAAAGTAAAATCTGGAGGCGAAGCACAGTTTCCTGTATCCAGGTCAGATAAAGGTGCAGAATGTCTTTTGGGTATCAGCAGTGCCTTCTACCAGAGGATAAAAAGCACAAGACAGCTCCTCTTCTACATATCCTTAATATGACCCTGGTATGTGATGGATTTTTAAATATCTGCCATTAAAACCCAAATGGAATGAATGTGTTTGCAAAAGAAATACAAAACAAAGCAAATAGAACAGGGGCCTGTAATACAGCAGCAATATTCTGTGTTTACCAATAAAGATACTTGATGCAATAATGAAAAATAAGATGTAGAAGTTAAAAACACAGAAATCAGTTCCATGAGTCAATAACTGTCAGTGTGGAAGCAGTTAAAATCAGGGTAATAGGAGAGAAGATTTAAGAAATAAGTGATGATTCTGATATGCTTGTTTTGCTCACTTTCTAGGCGGTGTTGTGCCTTAGTGTTATTTTTCCATAACATGAAGCTCTGATGACTCTGGTAGGAAGATACGATTATTTTTAAGACAAAAAAGAGGAGATAAGAGTGACCTCAAGATTACTCTCATTAGCTCTTCTGTAGGTGGCATAAAACTGGAGCATGAATCTCAGTTACAGATATCAAGACCCTTAATGTGGCTCTGACACAATTTTTAGGAAAACACCCAACCCATGCTCTTAAACTGCATGAAAAGCGAGGCCCATGGACAAGATAAAACAGTTCAAATGCACAAGAGCATTTATTATTTCATCTCCAGGCCTCTGGTGAGGAAGTCTCTTGCTTGGTCTTTTTTGAAGTGAGACTTTAGGCGCTCTCTTTATTTAACCTCATGCTTCAGGGCATAAGCCAGTCTTCCTAAGATATTATGGGGATGTCTAGTGTACACGGATTTTGCTATCGTCTCCCTGAAGCATCTGTTCTGGTCACTGGATTAGCTGTAACCTGAGTCCCATCCAGCAACAAGACCCCTGCGTTCACAAATTCTTCCAGGGATCCCAGTTATATTCCTGTTTAGCAGTCACTGCTCAGAATGGCCTTGCTTCAAGGCTTTATAGTGCTGACCATCGTAATGATGGTGAAAAGAAGGAAAGCAGTGTTAGATGGACGGATGGATGGAAGGAAAACGTTCTGAACAATGTCCAGTGGGCAGAAACACAAGAAGTTATGTGCCAAGGAGAAAGATTTTACTCTTTTCAGATGCCCAGATGCTCTCTGACTGCGAGAGGAGAGAAAACGTATGTAGCTCACAAGACAACCAACACTTACTCGCAGGTACTTCTGTTTATATAGGGCCATGGGGAGTGTGAACCTAAGTGTTACAGCACTGAATCAGGGTAGAGCACTGCTAGAGCCGGAGGAGGATGACAAATCCTCTTGCCCCTGTCTTTTGTTTTGATATCACCCTCAAAGCATGAGCAGGATTTGTAAGCTTTCTTTAAGGGTTTTTCCCTTTCTCTCCCTCTTCCCTTGTGTCATCCCCCAGGTCGCTCTCCTTGCACAAAAAAAAGGGTAAAAGCCAAACCAGTAGTTTTATTTCTCGTTCATGTTCAGAAGGGACAGAAATGCATCTATAGATCAAGACTCCTATGCCTGCAGCTAAGTGCACGGAGAACTAAAATGACTGCACACAACACCTGAAGTCAGGCATTGAATGTGAAGAACTAAGAGAAAACTACTTAAGGGTTCAAAACAAAGGTCACTAACATGTAACAGCAACGTACCCCTGGGCTTGTGCCCCAGTCTGGGGAAAGAAGGCTAGGGAACACGTTATCCTGGGACCTTTACACAACACATCTGGATTTTCTATGCCCCATGTGGATCTGTTTTCTCTTTTCTGAAAGAATACAGAGATGTTTTGCTGGTTTCTCAGCAGGCCATGTTAAAAGCAAAATGGATGCTTACTGTCCAGTTCAGAATAAAATAACTAGGCATTCTCGGGGAACTGTATCCTTATGACATGCTTCACAGCCCCTGACTGGAAAAAGCAAAAAGAATATTTAACCTTCAAATATGCAACAATGCCCTAACTGGCATGTAAAATGCTGATTTCACACCTGCCTACACACCTCCCTCTCAAACACTGACATAACCCTCATGTTCCCCAGAAGTTCCCGCTGCAACTCTTGCCGAAAGAACCCAGCAAATCCAGAATTCAGGCATGTCACTGCAGAATACTGTGACGCGCTTGAATGAAACCCAAAGAATCATCCACTTTATTGTAGAGAATCTATAAGCACCCAGGCCGATTCTTGAATCAACTAAGGAAAAGGCCTGCCCTCTTCAAAAAACACTAAGGAGCTAGACAAGCTTACTTCCAGCTGAGGGAAGCATGTCATACTGACTATAAAACTTGTGAAATTTAACATGGTTGTGTTCACACGAACTGTGTAACTCTAACATCCTAAATTACTGTTCTCATGGCACCAATCCTACTCCACTTTCTGAGCCAGTAACAAATCAGAAAAACACTACTGAAACAGAACATAACAGGAGAATTGCCTATTTGTCTGTTTAGCCATCCCCATATCCATCCTAGGTACTTCTACAATGACCATCTCTTTATAGCTTACGTTCTCGGGACTGGAGACTAGAAGGATTTGAGGCTTGTCAGATGATGACATCAGGATTGAATTGCAGAGATTTCTGCCTTCTGAAGTGCTACAAAAGTCATTCTGGAATTTCTTACTGCAATTGTTTTTTTCTTCCCTGATTGTTAGAGCCAGCTGCAGAGCCAACCACATCTGGTTACTCCAAGTGCAGAGGCAAACGTAGCTAAGAGGTGGTGATGAGAGTCTGGATTTCACAGCGCCAGTTCCTGGTCGTAAGTACAGTTCCTAGGTTTATTATGATATCATGATAAAGTAATATGACATTACATTCCAGGAAGACCACTCCATGTATTCTACTGAGAGGGATTTTGTCTCTCCCCCCCCCCCCCCCTTTTGTGGACAATGAGGCTTTTAGACCTAATTAAGGCATGAGAGGTAAAAAGAAATATCCTGTTTTTATTCATGTAGACTTTCCAAACTGAATGACAGACTTCAAGTTTGAATATGGTAAAAACAGAAAGAAAAAAGAAAGCTTTACATCCTTGCAGCTGGTTCCAGTTTTCTTCTCCAAATGTGTTTTTTTTTTTCCTGCTCTGTTCTGGTCTTTCTTCCTTGACTGAAAGATGACTAGGCAACAAAATGCATTTTGCTTCATGTAGATTTCTCACCAGTTTACCATTAGGAAGGCTGGTGTATGTAGAGTTTGACTTGTGTCTTCAGGATCTATACAGATCCGGTTAGAAACTACTCCAGCTTTGTGTTTCTGGGAGAAAAGCTTGTCTAATGGTAGAGCGCTGTAGCAGTGGTGTTGCTGCTGCTGCCCCGTCACGAAGCGTTTTGTGTGGTGTCCTCTACAGACAGGTGAGACAGCGGGAATTCCCCGCTAAAAAGGTGGAACTAGCCAGGAAGTACATTCTCTTTACCAGGGAAAGAAGACTGTATCTATCTTTCTCACACAAGGTCACAGAAAGCCTGCATTTCCAATGCTGAGATCCATGCTCTGGTATCATGAGAAAAACTGCCAGAAAGCCTGAATTTTGTTTACCATTTTGGTGGCATGCCACTTACAGATACATAATATTAGAAGTACTCTGGTAAAAATCTTCATCTCCCTTCTCTTCCTAGGCCATTGATTTCCCATTTCAGCATTTCTCAGCATATGAAGAAATCTCTGATGCTTTCTTTCAGTATTGCATCCCACAAACCTAAAGTAGATCTGCACCCTCCTCACACATCGTGCCCCCCTGCAGCCGTTCCCGTGTCTGAACAGCCTTTTCACATCCCTCTACAAACTTCCTTTCTGAGACGCCTGCTCACTGTGAGCCGCAAATCCCTCCCTACAGCATCCTTGACTACTTATTAAGCTCTGAGAAGGTGTTCAATAACATGAAGATATCAGCTGAAGACATTGCCTGCTCTGAAGAACTTAATCGAAAATGTATAAGGGAGAAAGACATAGTGCTGTGAAACTGAGGGAAAAGATTAGCTTTGATATACTAGTGTATGTGTGCTTGCACATATAGTGTGGTTTTACTTACTGTCTGCAAGCTCTCCTCTTTATTTTTATACTGCTCTCAGTGGCAGCCACAGGTATAAGGCATACAGCTGTCTACAACAGCTCATGTAGAAGTCAGATTTTTAATAAAAAAAAATCTATATTTTTCTCATGACTGGACTTGACAGATGGGAGGTTTGTGCACATATGCACACAAAGGAGATTTTGCTTATGGAGAGAACAAGGAAGTTCTTAAAAAAATTACTTTAAAAAACATCCAAATGTGTTTGTTTTCAGTAGATATTTGTTTACCACAGTTTTTCAGTATCCTTGTAACTGACAATTTGCTTTTCAACCTGATATATAATTTGTTTTCTAATTAAAAAAAAAAAAAAGCAGCAAAATTGACTTGCTTAGTTCTAGGCAGTGTGACTTCAGCCTTAGTATTTAGATGAGTGTGTTAATAGAGTGTGCATACACTATTAGCCAGCCCTCCGCTTCCAGGTCCTCCTCCCATTGTAGAGTCCTCATCTGAGTCCTGGGGCTTTCGTTCCTTCACAAGCTCTCTTTCTGCATTTGTGCAAGAAAAATGTAAAATGGCTAATAAAAGAAATTGGAAGCTGTTCATGGAATCTATAAGCTTCTGACAATACGGTAAGGAACACTGCCTGCACAGCATACATACATGCTAGAACAGCCAGTGAGAAGAATAAAATTAGGAAAGCTATTATGAGGATATGCATTGTTGAAGCACAGGGGTACAATAGAAATATAAGGGCACTTTTTTATATTGAGCTTCAGGGGATGCTTAGTGGGTAGAATCAGGCTCCTCATGCAGTAACAACTGAGAAGGAGCCAGCCATGCTCAGGTGATGAAATATTCTCTTTCAGGTTAGCAGGGGACTCTCCCAGTGCTTTTCATTCCTCACTGAGTAAAGTTTCCAAGCAGCGCTTGCAAAATGCGGCTGCACCTGCTCGCTGTCAGACTCCGAGTGCAAATGAAAGCTTAGGATGTGCACTTCTACGACTAGGAAGCTGCGTGTGAAAAAGCCATCTACATGATAGCACTATGCCTGCCATAAGGCAACGTTATTTTCTCTTCTAAATAACCTAATGGTGACTGAGACAACTGAATAATTTTGCCTTGGGACAGAGGTACAGAAGTCCAGTGGGAAAATTGTTTCCAGGGCCTTGGGTTCTCTGACTCTTGTGTTGATGGGTTTGGGCAGGCACAAGATCTTACAGGCATTAATGACTGCTAATTATTCCACAGTTTTCTTTGGAGATTTCATTTTGAAAGCCTGCAGTGTCAGAATGCCCAATGCCCCGATCAAGCCGTTTTACCAAACAAGACATCTAATAAAGGGCTATAAACTTGGGGGGGGGGGGGGCAGTTGGCAAGGTGGCACATCACTGCTGTTTGCTCGTCACCGCATGTGCAAAACTAACTCTGACCCACAACCACTTTCATTTCTTTTGCCTTTTCATTTTCCTGTGCTTGCCTAGGGTGTGAGCTGGAGACAAAGTTGCAGTAAGACCAGACAAGTGTTAGCTCTCATGCATTTCTGATCTTTTCATGAGATGAATTTCTTTTGTATAGCAAATAGTATTGGTTGGGTTTACTTTCATGTATAAATTGAGTGTTGGTGGAGACTTTAATTCTTAGTCTGACTCATGATTTCATGGCCATCGCAAGCCTATCACTTCTAACACTGTACTGGAGCTGAACAAACATTCATTGCAAATAATGCATTCATTGATTGTAGCTCATCTTTCTGTTTGCAAATTAACAACGTGCAGATGGATTAAAATGCATTTTGTTTGCTATTTGAAATTGTTCAAGCACTTTATTCAAATGTGTTTCCCCTTCGAATGAATACATAATGGAAAAGCTTGTCAGAAACCCTAGTATTTGCTAGGAGTATAAGTATTTGGTAGGTATGAGTGGTCGGTTACCTGTGTCATGTGATGCTCTTTCTGTTTTGTGGCTGCAACTTTTCCAAGCAAAATGAGGGAAATCAGAAATTCCAGTATGGCCTTGGGAAGAGTTTTTAATACAAGACCTCACACTAACACATGAACAGTGACAGAGCAATGAAGGAAATGGTTTGCATATTTTACCAAGGAAAACACCAAGAGCTGGGCACTCTAGCAAACCGTCTTTTCCTCTAGAAATATATTATTCTAGAGACTTTGTTCTTCTTTAAAACTTTGCACAGCGTCTTCTCAGATAGCCATGTCTCTATAGTGTCTCTATAGACATTGTTCTGTGAATGCGTTTGTGGGTGTATGTATATGCTCCTCTAGGTAAAGGAGCTGGGGATTTTTTTCCTGACTTGTTGTCAAAAATAGTTTGGAGAAATGGTTTACCTGCACCTTGAGGGTTTCTCAGTTAGACATCTTTTCATATAGACACAAGAATGAAAATACCCATCAGACTGGGTATAGCTATAATTGCCCTCTAACCACTCCCCCCCCCCCCCAAAAAAAAATCTCATTATCTTTTTTTATAAGTCATTATAAGTTATAAAACACTTTTGTGTTCTTATTTATCAATTGCTGTAAATTCAGTTTTGGTAGTAACTTGGATGCATCCTAAATATCTGTAAGCATTTTCTAGGCACTTATTAACATTCAGAGAAATAACTTCAGATTCCTTACAAAATGCATGTATCGACCTGTACTTGCTTATCCAAATAGATCAATACTGAGAAGCCCCTAGATGAAGGTGAACATCAAGTACAAAGGCAGCAGCACAGTAAAGCATCAGCACAAAAAGTACTGCACAGTAGAAATTGTGAACTGTATATATTTAGGAGCAGCATTATAATCCTTGTTCTGGATTCTCTGGGTCCGCCTTGTGTCAGGGAGGAAAAGAAAGAGAACTTTTAATATCTCCCATTTGTCACACTTACCTCTGAGGTGCATTGCAAAAACACACAACATCCTAATTGCACCATAAAAAGGAAATTATTTATAAAAGGGAAAGCTAGACCCTATGGACTGTGAACCATTCACATAGTAACTATAAAACAAATCAAATTAATCTAACAATTCCAAAGGGAGCTATATAGTTTAACCAAAGTAGGGAAAAAGAAGAAACCCACAACAGTTTGACAGAAAATACGCAGCACCATGTTAAGCAAATGGTTTGCTACTGAATAACAGTTTCTAATTTATGTGACAATGAGAGAGTGTAGTAATTAGACACAAATTTCATTATCTATATTTTGCCAGAGTCTGAGTACAAATTGGTTTCTTGATGTGTTTTCCTATTTTCTACCAGCTCACTCAGAAATGATCTCAACTGACTTGCTCTATTCTAAAATAAGAGAGGAACTGGTCCCCAAATTTTGCTGGAATCAAAATAATTAAATAGCCCTGTACCTGAAGGAGTAAAGCCTTTTGTTGTTGCTGTTGCTTTGATAAAGCTGATTTTCCAACCCCCCCCCTCCCAAATTCTCACTGTTGGGAGATTCTTTACTTGCCCCAGTTTATATCCATGTAATTTTATTGACCTCAGAGGAGTTGCGCCTGATTCACGCTGCTGAGAGAGGAGAATTAACTGCCCTGTTTTCATTCTGCTGCTTTGTTGCCTTCAGCCTGAAGCACAAGGGAAGCGAGGGTCGTTTATCCCGGCCAAACTTTCCGCACCCTCCACAAGTGCATGGCCCCCGCTCACCCTCTGTAGCTCGGTGACGCTCCGGCACGTCCCCAGCACGGCTTGGTAAGAGGCAGCGAACGGCTCCGTGGCTCTGGGCAGAGGCAGCGGCTGCGGACAGCAGGCTTTCGGCCCGTCTCTGCCCAGCTGCTCACCCCTGGAGGGCAGCTACCCTCTCCCCAGGAGAGGAGGGAGGCCCCAGGGCAGTGATGGAGCCGGCGGGAGCCCCTCGATGCAGCTCTGGGAGCCTCAGTCGTGCGGTGCTGCTGCTGTCCTCGCTGGGCAGGAGAGAGGACCTCCACCGCCGAGCCTCTGCGGGGCACCTGGTCTGGCCCGGCGCGCTCTGCCTGGCAGCCGTGCTTGCAAAACGCCCTGGGCACCTGGTCACTGGGAGCAGGCACCCTGTCTCCCTTGAGACGTACACTCTCCGCGTGCGACTTTGCTCGCAAGTGTAGGTGTAGGAGAATTTATCCGGCTGATGCAGGTAAGAGTGGGGTGGGGAGCTCTAGGGAAGGGAGAGACAGCATTTGCTCTTTCCTCCCCGTAGAGCACTCCATGGCTATGCCTTGGGGAGCTAAATCTGGATCTGAGCATTTTGTCCATCTTTGCCCATAATTGCTGGCTGCAGAGTCCGAGTTTTAACGGTTTTTTCCAGTTTCACTATTACAGGTAAAATGTGCACCTTCTCTGGCTGTATGTTGTATCACGGACTCCGAAGGACTTTATTCTAGGTCTCATATTTTGCCAATAGGAGCCTGAACTGGAGGTTGCATCCTTCACTCGCGATCGGATTAACATACGCCATACTTATTGCTGCAGGTTTCAGGCTCCATTCCGTGTATAAGCGAAGGATGTTCAGGTCCTGATCATCTTTACACCTAGCAGCTCCAGGAGGCATGGCCCAGACGGACAGCTGTCTTGTTAGGCAGGAACTCCTATTTGTTTGGGGTTTTTAAATCTCATTAAGGGTAGAAGTTCTTCTCCAAATTGTAGTGCTATTAGTGATGAGGTCTCTGCGTTACTGATTAATCTCCTTGGCTGAAACTCTTAGAAGCCTAATTGTGGCTCACTGCTCTCTGTATGTTCCTCCATGTGTTCACCCCAGATGGCCAATTGATCTAATTTGATGTCCGAGGCAGGAGTAGTTTCTTGTAGCCTGACAGATATTGATATTTTGCAGCAGTGTGATTACAGATCCTTCCCTTCTGGATTGCATTACAGTACCAGGGGAAGAAAGATGGATCAGCTTTGTGCCCCCGTCTGAGGGGAAGAGTGATTTTTGTGACCACTGGCAGTGGGCGCTTTGTTTGCGGGCAAGGAGGGGGAAACCATGCTGCTATTTGTTGCTGATGCTCTCTCTCACTTTGAGAAGAAAGGGTTTGCTTTTTTCTTTTTTTTAATAAATACTTGAATGTATAAACCCACCACTTGTGATTGAATTCTTGTTTTTGATTGTATAGATTTTATGTTAGCTTTAAAAATTTTAAAGGCTATTTATGAGCAATCTCTGTCTGGATATAATGATATTAAGTAATTCTGATGCTTGATTTTCCTAAAGGATATCCAGATTAGATATAATATTTTAAAGCTAGTTCTCAATCTGTAGAAACATAAATTGTAAATAATTTTGTATATTATCCACTATATAAAAATCTTTGCTTCTTTTGATACGAAGTGTTATTCATCCAGAGAACAAATCCTCCAAAAATGCTGCTACAGGTAATGTATGTATCCTTTTATATCAGAGTTTTAAGCATGGCAACTGCATTGGACAGTACCCAAATGTTCTTTGAAATTGATTAAAGTTTAATTGTAGAGGGAAGAATAGAATTAATAAATGCCCAGCTGTGTTTCTTGATCTTTTTTCTGGTTTATAGTTGGTAGAAGATAAAAAGAGGCAATCACTCTTTAACCATGTAATTAATTTAAATATGGAATAACTTAGCATTCATGAACGTCTCTCTGTTTTATCTCATCTTTTTATATCTTTGTTTATCTTACCATAAAATGTGCAAAGTCTGTTGATGTCTTCTATGTCCAGGCCTGTGGCTGCAAAGGAAGAGAAATTTCAGTTTTGTTGTTAGTGAAACAAATATACCATAATTAGTATGCTGGCCTTTGCTTTTTGTGGACAAAGGCATTTTGATTTTTGAGGAAAATATCAGCGGGTAATGACACTGGACTGGTTTGATTTACACTAGTGATGATGTCTTCATTAGCCAGAACAAATGATTAATCTTCTTTTGCTGCAGCGGCTGTTGTGCTTTCTCAACCAGCCATTTTAATTTTTGGGTTGACAACCAGTCAGAAAGAATCTATTACAGATGATCAAAGCTCACACTAGATAGTTTTTGCCTTAAAATGACAAGTGGAACATTTTTGAAGTCTAGAAAAGTTATTTGTGCTTTAATCTGTATGTTTTGATGCTCGGCGCGTAGCGTTCTGTTTGCTGACATATATCTTGTTCTTTTATGTGTTAGGGAATTTTACCTCTTTAACCACTTTGTAAAGGTAAGGAGGAAAGCTGGGGGGAACCGAGCCCGGCAAATACCAGGGGTCCCTTTCCCCGTCACATCCCGCCTCCAGCGCGGCGGCGGGGGCGAGACGAGGATGGGCAAGGGCCGCGGCTCGGGCTGGATGGGCGCCGCGCAAGCACCTCCCGGAGCCTCCCTGCGTGTCAGCGGGACACGAACTGGGAAGCTTTTACACAAGTGTTGTTGTAAAAACGTTTGATCTGCCATTTGCATAGACCTTCATGCTGCAGGCTGATGAGTTTTAAACAAGGACCTCCTGGATGTGAGCGGAGATTGCTAACAAGGAGGAGAATGGTGTTTCTGGCTGGCTCCCTTATGCCCACGTTGGAGAAGGAGTGTTAATTTGCATTATTTTGGGTTTTTGTTTCCTTGCAGTATGCTCCCACGGGTATGCTCAATGTTTTGTTTTAACCAGCTCTCCTCCACGCTGTTCGCTGCGCTGTGGCCACCGCGGTACTGGGAAATGAAAAAGGCGATATTCCTGCGGGCTGTCCCGTGTTCACCCGGGCTGCGAAATCGCTAGAGCGGTCCCCGGCGTGGTTTTGGCCCATCCCAACTAGTGTTCTCCCTAGCAAATTTTAAGCACAGTTTGGGAATTATCATGGGCCAAGCACCGCTCCCAATAAGCAGTTTGGATGTGCACGGTTCACGGTATGCTTTTATTTATTAGCATAGACGTAGCCTCTGCTATTTCTTTCTGCCGAGCTCGGCATGGTATGTGGTACCCAGATATTTTTGCTAGCGGCAGTCAACCAAGCCCCAGACCTGAAACTAGTAGTGACTAATCAGTGCTAATAAATACTAATAAAGTCTGCTGCGCTGTGAGGTTTCTTAGCTTGGGTTCAACATCACACTGAGACTTTTCAGGCTCGGTGCAGACGCAGACTACCGGGACTGTAGCACTGCAGTATTTTTGCAAGTTCACAGCTTTTCTGTGCTGTGTGATTAGGGGTCACAGCTCTTCTGTTAATCTAGGAGTTAGAGCAGAAGCTGCCGTGGAGAGGTAAAGACCCTTCACAGCCACTCCACGAGTTAAAGCTGCCAAAGTGTTGGTAATGGGTCTAAGCTGGGGTTTCAGGCAGCTCAGGGATCTCCACGCTAGCCTCCAAAACGCAGTGTGTGTGTGGGTGGGCGAAAGAGAGAAAGACAAGAGGTTTGGTTATGTTCAGCTGAAGCTTTTAAAGCTGCAAAATATGGTCACTGAAATTTTTTAATATTTTAAAATTACCCTTAGGATGAAAATCATATATTTTTTTTGTTTGCTTCCCTAGAAAAAAGAGGAAATAAGACCTCTCCTCTCAGTAGCCCATTGGTTAGGAGAGGCAGTTCAGACTGAAAGACAAGTTCAAGTCCCTGCCTTGAACTGCACAGACTGTCCATAGGGTAATGATTTTGCCTTCCCACAAGTTTCCTGTACAGTATGGCTGTGGCTGGCAGTTTTTCTTCCATCATAAGAGCTAGACTGGATCATTCAGGAAGCCATGGAGATGCCTCACGTGCACTGCGTGCATACAGAGCAAACACTGCTCTTCCCTCAGTGTTTTGATACCACATTTGTTACTTCTGCCTTTTTACATGGAAAGAAAAAATATCAGTTTCTTTTTAATTGTACAGTTACAGCCATGTTTTAAGACTTTAGGGTACCTCATAATATGCTTACAAAGATGGTTTTTCTCATAAAGCAAATTTAGTTCCATGTTGCTTGTAAAATTGTATGTTATATATTCTTTTATGATGAGCCCAATATAACTGTTAACCACAAAGGGAAGTTGGAGCTTTCTGATAGGAGGCTAGGATACTATGTACTATATATACACTATATACTCCTTTCTTCTCTGTCATGACAGGAACTTTACACTCTTTCCTGTTTCTTCCATTTTATGGTATTTTTCTCTGTGGGAAATTATTTGCAAAACAACTTCTATACTTTTTACACTTCAGTTAATTCTGGTAAGAAGAAAAGAGAGAGTTTTATTTATTTGCTTATCACAAGCCTCCAATCTCAAAATATTACAGTCCCCTTCAACTCCCCCAATAATGAAGAGTAGTATTGGCACTTTACAATATCAGTTTTATATTTCCTCTATGGCCAACCCTTTCTGATGCCAATGGGGAAAAAAATATGGAAAAAAATACCCATTAAAATTGCAGTTTTAGGATTTCTTTTTGTACCAAGAAAAAAAAAAATCTGTATTTACTTCTGTCTGCCTACTTTCAGTTCAGGTATTTTGCTTTTCCTCTGTCTTTCAGCTTCCAAATGGCCTATTAGCATGAATTCCCTAAGCACAAGCAGAAATAAATCCCACAGTTGATTTGAAAAGAAAATTGTATCCTACAAATATAGCTCTGCTATTCCAACTACAAAATTCTTGCTCTCTGACGTAGTCAGATCTGTCAAGGCTCATCATGTAATACACTGTACACAGAAAGGTTCATAGATGGAACAGGGTGGCAAGACTTGTATCTCCTGAATATTTAATAGACTCTTTAGCAAATTTTTGTTTACATAATTGTAATGGTTTAATTCAGCAATTCAACTTAGCTGCTCTGGTGCTTTCAGTAAGCCTTAAACTTAGCGATATTGCTACTGAAAGAAATGTCACTGGATATTAAATACTTCCTCAATTGAAAAGGGAAGGACAAGGAAATCCCCCTGGAAACGTCATTGCATTAATACCAGACATACCGTCCTGCTGTTGGATATAAGCTAGAGGTGGTGGTATTGCTGACAAAACTGGCCACAGCATTACCTTTTTTTTGGAAAACTTTAAGAGAAAAAAAGGATATTTGACAAAAATCAGCTCTCTCCTCACAAACCAAATCTCACTTTCTCGATAATTTGGGCGCTTCCTCGAATGCCAGCGCTTTCACGTGCTGCTGCCGCCCTCGTGGCAGGGGGACGGGCGAGCGCGCGTACCGGTGGCGAGGCACCGCGAGCCTTGGCTCGCAGGAGACAGCGGGGCCTGCGATAACCGAACAACGGCTCCCACCAGGAACCATGACCTGAAACTTTTTGGGTGTTGCAATCATCAGTAGACTTACTGAAGAAATCAACTGTAAAATGACTGTCTAGCAAAAGGCAGAGGAAATCTTCAGCCAGTTTTGTGGCAAGGTTATGCTGCGTTCTGGCTATGTAAAAGCCTCGAAGACCGTTGCCTGCTTGCATGTGTTTTGGTGTTGTCCTTGTGCCAGGGCCTTGGTTCACGGTACGGGAGGTACACCTGATAAAACTTTACTGGAAGGTCTAACCTGTTGTCTCTGCTGCAAAACCGTGTGATTTTAGGCTATGGTTATCCAAAAAATAAAATACTCGTGCATTCAGAAAGCAGGAGGGAAAAGATTTGTAGAGCTGTAGAACTGTAAGTAATAAACTGCATTATACTTATTCGTGGACAAAGTGGTTCAGGAGAACCAATGCAAATGTGCTAACATACTTGTTTTGCTGGGAAGAGAGAACTTCCCCGTATAACTAAAAGCAAAGGCCCAGAGCCAGTGAGCTTACACGGTTTGCAAGGTGGGCTCTCTGAAAGAAGAAAATTGTAGGAGGCTGTTCATTGCAAAGGCATTGCTATCTCTGCAAAAAAGGTGAGCATTTGGTGAGATCCAGCTAACGATCTTACAGTGAAATCAAATCCAGAAGATTTGCGGCCTTTTCTGCTCACCTTCACAAGAGGGCATTTCTAGTAAGGGCTTCCAAAAAAAACTAACTTGGAAAACTCACAGAAGGAATCAAGTGAGATTATCTTCTAAGCATCCTATGAGCTTGATTACACTGATGTGACCAATCTGCTGTAAACCCTTGGATTATTAAGGACTTTCCAAGCTTTATTTTTATTTTTTAGTGTGACATTTTGTGTATAAGTATATATCTTCTGTCCATGTCTGGGCCCTCTGTCTCAAGTGATAAATCCACTTTTGTGGACAAAATTCAATGAGGAAGTCTTGGGCAGTCTTAGTCTCTTCATACTATAGGTATTTCTTAGATTTGCATTGCATTTAACCAACTTAGACCTCCTTACCCAGTATAAGGGACTCTGAGTTGATATAAAAAACATGCCAAGAAGGCATACTTCAATAGTTATATTTTCTTATACACGTTTTTATGCCTTCCTGGTGATGACTGAGTTTCTTAATGCCTGCTGTTAAATCTCCTGAAATATGAGTTATGTTACCACTGACACTGTACTATTTAATGAGGCAAATTAAGATTTGATGGACAAACTTCTAGTTACAGCCTTGTGGATGTTCATTATTTTCTGTGCCCATTTTTCATGGAATGCTATACCTGCAAAATACGTGCATTTAAGTTGTGTATGTATATAGAGAGTACTGAATGAGTATGATATCTGTCATTGTATTACTGTAGCATTGAAAAAGCCCATCATGGACTTGAACCCCACTGTGCCAGGCACTATGCAAGTGCAGAACAAAAGTACAGCTTCTCTGCAGATTTACAGTCTAGGTGTGCTTTCCTCTTGGGCAGAAGGCATTAATATGAATAATGTTATCTAATATTATTTGTACTAATATTGTCATATTCCCTGAGTCACAAACTCAACAAAGTTCTCATTAAAGTTCAATACCCTGGGAACTTCTTTCACCACAAGCCCCATCAGTCCTTTGAAAAGTATGGTTTTCAAAATTTTTTCTTTGAACGATGAATAAAAGAAGCTGAAATATTAGTCCTTCTCATCAAAGATCTCATTGTTTAGGATTATGAGAGTAAATAAGAGCTGAATGCCTGAGCTGAGATTGTAGCAGCTTCACAAAAGAGGTGAAGGCAAGAGCAAGCTGTCTTGCTTTGTCAGCAAGTTCCTGTTCTTATGAAGCCTGTGAAAGTGCTATTATGTGTGTTAAATAACTGCCTAATTCAGGCCCAAATTTTGCTATTGTGCTGAAAATCTATCCAACAGTTCTGTTTTATAAATGGCTGAAAAATTGGATTGTAATTAATATTTTTGGTTCTTTCTGAGAATGCACTAAGTGATTTTCAATAATAATAAATTCCTTTCTTATTTCTATCGACTTTCCAACAGGTACTAGTGACAGATGTAACAGGTCATTTTGTCCCATATTGTCCAGAACAGAGAGAATTTTGAGCTTCTAGTCCAGTGCATTGCAGCACTGCCAAGTACTTTATACTCCTATGTTCACATTTTAAAAGGAACAATCTATGTTTTGAGCCATATTTTGTTTCTTTTACATGGGCGTAAATCTAGAGCAACTAGCATAAGTAGTCTTGCTAAGAAGCTTTATAATCAAAAAAATTCCATCCAAAATGCTGCTTTGGTCTGGTTTCATTGATGAAACTTAGGGAAAATATTCCAAAATATTTTGTTCTGACTTTATCATTTTGATTTTGCTACTATGTATTATATTATAAGATACTGAAGTCTGTATATTTCAACTGTAACAAAACCCTTTTAATTTTATTGAAGAGGAAAAAATGGCAATAGGCACTTCTGCGGGGTCCCCTGAGTGCTGGGAGGAATCTGGCTGTGAATAGCGTTATACTAAAAGCTCGGGGTCGTCCTTCTGTCTGTGGTATCTGCAAATCTGCTTCACATTCCCTCCGTTCACTCAGCTTTGCTTTTGTCATAGTTGTTAAAGCAACAGCTCTAACCTAATCTAATTCTCCAAGTACCTTGGTGTGCGGGTTTCACCGTTATCTCTAATGCTGTTACAAGAAACTTTGGGTACCAGGGAAGAGCGATTCCTGCTGACTTGCAATTAGAAAAACGTGTTTCCTGGGATGAGTCCTGCTATCCTCTGAGCTGTCTGAAGATGGGTGTCAAACTGAGGTGAAAAGGGGTTTTCATAGGTTTTGCCTTCCTGCAATCCAAAGACATGGCCATAGCTAGTAAAACATACCTGAGCTGGATTTAAACCTTGGGCGCATATAGCGGGCAAGCTGCTGAAGGACGGGCTTTAGCTGTCGCACGTCAGGGTCCCCTCAAGGTCTAGGACATGGGTTAGCCCTACGCTGTGTTCAGATGAATAAACTGCAGGCTTACGCACCCAGTGTGTATCTCGGCAAGACGTGTTGGCTTGGCCAGTGACATGCTAAGGCAAGAAAGCAGTTTCTGGAACGTTTAATACTCTCTGATTTAGAGTGCCTGTGTGGGAGACTCCTAGGTTTGTCTGCATCTGCGTGTGGCTGACCCAAGTTATTGCGCTCAGTGTATAACATTAGGTACATAAAATGTCTCATGCCTATTATACGCAAAATGCATTTGCAAAAAAACTTTATTGCAGTGAAAGGTTTTTCATTTTCAGGAAAGCTAGCTTCTCCTAAACTAAAATACTTTTCTCAAAAATGGACTTTTCATTATTTCTACCAGAAATTAACATTTGTAATGGGAGTTAAATGGACTTTTTTGTTTTGTTTTCTCAAATTTTTCTTTAAAGGTTGTTCCGGAAAATATTGGGTAGAGTTATACACTTGCTGAATTTTATTAGTCAGGCTGCTGTTGCTTGGCTTTGCCAGATGAGGTAGTACTACAAATAAAGCTTTTACAGGTAAAATTCTTTTATATGTGTTTTCGGTTAGCCCTGTTTTGCAATTTCTTGTCTCCAGTTTTTTTCTATCCCTCCCTTTCTAAATTCCTCCCTGTAAACCTGAAGCCTTGGGACAAATGAACTTGTGTTTAGATGATCTTGGTTCTTCCATGAACTACCCATATACTTTTAATCCAAATTCTGCTGTACAGAAGAGAGACAATACTATTTCCTTATCTCTAGGAGTATAGTGAATATGTATTTATTACATCTTGCAAACCTCTGACTGCAGTAGTAGGAGGCATAGGAATGTTCAAAATGACAGAGGGGGGGAAAAGACAGAGCGAGTAGTATTATCACAATGTACTGTATGGAATTACTTGTAAAGATAATGAGGTCCATTGATTCCTGGTGAAATAGCTCCAGGCAACAGAGGTACCTACTCGGTTTCTGTAGATATTACTAAAGGTGAGCACAGAAATAGTCATTGCCAGAAGCTCAGCTCGAAGTATAAACATGCCAGATTTCTATAGATTTTTTTTTTTTTTTAACCACTGGCAAACTTATGTTGCATCATGTAATTACCCATTCTCCTCTGATCTACAAGAACTGCGTAAGCCTTCAATATATTAAATACAAATACAAAAACAACCAAACAACTTTTAAGCACAAGCAATTACTATACCATAAATGCTCATATGCTCACCTGGCCAAAAAGATATAGATTTTGTTTACCCCTCAAACTTTTGTTTTTTTTCTTGTGGTAACACCTACAAACCTCAGGTACCAGTCAGCAAGCCTGAAGCTACATACTCTATAAGTGCAAAACATAAAGCTGGTCATTGCTTTAATATCATTACAGTCTAACTGGAGATCAGCAAGCACTGATAGGCCTTATGTACAGTAACCATTTTTTTATTCCAAAATTGTATGCTGGAAAAGGAGAACAAAGAAGCATATCAAAGTTATGCAGCTTTTTGAAAACTGCATTGCTAGAAGCTGAGTCTGTGACTCTCTTAGGTGAGGTTCAGCAGTGACTCCTTACGCCTTGGCCATCCGTGATTGTAGTGATCGGTTCAAAGACATACGTGGCTCTTGTCAGTAAGGAGAGGTCGCAGTACAAAAGACATTTCTTAGCATCCAGGTGTGTGTGTGTATAAATGTTTATATACACAAGAAAAATAGGCATAATTTATTGTTCTTATGCTGAAAAGGTATGATCATGTACTATTTTCTTTGGCAGGTTTCCAACAAGATCAATGAAAGGCAGAAAACTGAAGCTTTAGAGACTGAACACAGCAGAATAACAATAGGATGGATGCAAAGTCTGGGTTAACTCCGTGTGTATTAAAAAAAAAGATTTAATACACTTCATGTGGCTATAGATAGCATGACATTAAAGGCAAACAGAAAATAATGTAATATTTTATATCTAAGTAAGAGAAAAGAGTGAATGGGATGTCAGGGCATGTTGCTTTTCAAAGTTTTTCACAGCTTCAGGCACTAAGAACTTCAAAACTTCCATGCCAAGATAGATGCTTTTGATACGTCATTTAGCAAGTTTTCTGTTCCAAGATTACCACTTGCTATTACTTCTATAGCTGAAATATTGCTGCGAATTATGAAATACGTATTTGAGAGCTTAAAAGTCATAACAGTGCTTGCTGACTGTATTTACAATGCCATTTGGTGCACATGAGCAGTATGGCAGTTCTAGTTTCAGGAAGATAAATTGTTTCTTTTTGACTGTTTATGCAGTCTGATGCAAACAGCAAGGTGCTGAAATTATGCCAAAGCTAAAAGCCAAAGAAAAGCATGTATTGGACAGTAGGTATGACTAATTATTTGACTACATTTTTAGCAAACTGACAGCAACCTCTAAAAAGCTCAAGGGGACCCTTCAGCAGAGAAAAAGTTTTAGTAGTTGTGGTAAGAAACAAAGTAAGTAGATAGAGCTGGTGCGTTTTAATCACCAGGGTACTGCTGATGTTCTCTAATCTGAGCAATGAGTGCAAACATCTGTTAATATCTCCATGCACAGTTGAAAGGGAATAATTCCCTAGGAGATTTTTGGCTTTTGTGGCGTATGGTCAAGACTGACGTCTGAGACGGAACTGCTCAGACCACCTAAAACCAAATTCAGATTTATTCCATGGATGCATTTCATAAACTTTGTTTGAGTTCTTTCCCAGATGCCATCAACTTTAGTGGAAGGAATTACTCCTGGAATGGATTTGGCATCTTGTTCTTCCAGATTGTTCACTGAGGCATAAAATGGGGTGGAAACTGGAGATGTGGAATCGCTTCCTAAAATGCAAACTGTTAAACTTGTGCAAACACTTCGAGGGCAAGATTTGTGAGCAGTGGGATAAAGTTGGTAGACTTCATAAATTTGGGTGCTAGAGAGCTCAAAGTAAAAGCTGTATCAATTAATGAAAGTGATAATGCTTATATAGAGGCAGAAACAAAAACCTGCCAGTAATTGGAAGTATAGCTATATCTTTATCTTTGGGTCTCAGTACTAAGCATGGCATTGTATGCTCTAAATGCCTTAGATGGGATATCACAATAAACTCTCCATCTTATGGAAGAAGAACCCTTCCGGTGACATCCCAGAAACTTGCTGATTTTGAAACACTTGAAAGAAATGAGTATATACTGAAATTAAGAAATCTTCTTCAGTGAAATAACATATGTATTTTATATTTAGATTTTCAAGAGTATCTCACCTTCTCTTAGGCACTGTCTGGGAAAAACATATGCACATGCTTCTGCAAATGAAGTCTCCTTTTTAAGCCAGTGGAATTCTTTACGAATGTTAAATATATGCATAACTCAGAACAGAGACCCTACATAGCAAGCTGTAGAGGGAAAGGTTTATCTACCTAAGTATATTAATAAATACACATTGTTGGATTCAATTGCTATGGTTACTGATAACGTGTAACATCACCATGAGAAAATGAAGAGTTAAAATATATTTCAAGGAAGATTATGGCTTTTATGCACTCTAATAAAAAGGTTCTTATATAGTTCCTTAGTGGAGTTTATTAATTCAATTTAAAAAAAAGTGTTTACAACTAAAACATTTTAATTTAGCCAAGGACAGAATCTGAGTTGCTTCTTCAGAGAAATATTTAATATTCTCTGTTCCTTTTAATGCTCTGTATTGAGTGACAGTCTTATCTGACATCATTTTAATCAGGAGTCACCAGAGATGGAATTATTCCAGTACCTGAGACTGGATTCTGGATCTGCCATGTAAGTAATGACCACTGTACATGATGAACATACAATATATGTAATTTTCCCACAACCTTCAACTCCACAAAACCATGTGACTGCTTCTTGGGTATGTGTTGTCTCCTGTCAATGGAAACAAAATGACTCGGGGACACTTGTGGCAATAGCTTCTTCCTCTTGTGACTGCTTTAATGATAGATTCAGGATAGAGCTTTTAAATTGCATTAAGGCTAGGCTGTGCTAGAAGCGCTCTGGGTCCAGCTTAACTGAGCCAGGCATTAGACCCTGCAGCCAGTTCTCGTCCATCCTTTTGGGCTGTATCCGGATCAGATTTAGAAACAGAACACACTGCTTTTGCTCCGAACCAGATCTTAGTTTTCTGACTGAGAGCTCTTGATCTTGAAATGTGTTTTGCTGTGTTGGATTTGAGTTCCCAGCCCCTCTCCGATATAAAAGCAGAGCTTTCCATGCTGTGTCATTAACACGTAGTTGCCCTAAGTAATGAGTGGCTAAAAAAGCTGCCTTTCCCCTTTCAGTTTTTCATGTCAGATACAAATTGAAAACCATGTGTAGAAACATACAGTTTCTAAAGGACAAGCTTTTGAGCTGGAATCTGCGTCATTTTTCAGACATTTCCAATGAGGTGTGTGGTAAGGTATGTCTTCCTCATCTTTCTCTTTCCTCCTGTTAAAATGTAACGCTTGAATTTCTTTAGACTTTCTTTACTGGAGAGGTACCTCAATGTGTGAACACTCGTGTGGGCTTCACTGTTCCTTGGGCAGAAGTTTTAGCCCAGATAAGGGCCATTGGAGGAGGCCTGACAAGAATGTCGACCCTCTGCTCTCCTTGATCAAGTGCCTTTCAGCAGATTTTTCACGACAGAATAATAGGTAAAAACTTTCCATTCAACATGAAGCTATGAAAGTCTATTCAAGATAACTTTCTTTGTCAGTATTCAATCCTTTTTTCTATTCCTAACTTTGTCACTGGCTCACTTCATGATCTTGAACAAATCTCTTCATCCTTCTTTCCCCTTTTCCTTCTCCCAGTTTTCCTCAATGGATGCGAAGATCTCCTTTTGCATGCTGCGATCTATTGATAATAAGTATTACACTGATGTTTGCATACTTCTTTACCAAAATATGTAAATCTTCACAGGAAAAAAAGGAAAAGTACTGAAACGACCTACTAACTTGGTCAGCTAGCCATAATGTTTGAAGAACTTCATAAAACCCTTCAGGCAAAACTGCAATGATTGGAATGGTGCTATCCCAGGAATGCATTTGTCCCAGTATTTTTTGTTAACTTCTATTTCCTGTGAAAGACAAGCTCAAATTAAGTCTGTTCCCTTTTCACTGCCACTAAATGTAGGAATACTCTATGGGGATAATGTAGTGACCCAGGGTGTGCACTAAATCCTTACAAGAGTAAAATTTGTACTTTGTTCAAACCATGTTGATTCAAAATAAGAAAAATAATCAGCAATTAGAGTTTACTGGATCAAGTTCCCACATTTCTTATATAATGGAAACTTGTTTTGGATCTGTTGTCTTGTGACATGATTAAAATCTTCTCCTGTAACTTGTAAATTGACATTTGTCAGCATCACAAAATCAATACACATTTCAACACATCTGGTGTTATATGGCCACTAGGGTCCCCAGATTAAAATGACATCAGTAGCAGAGTTCAGGGTTGGCAGGTTTCCTGCCTATAGCATATGAGACTCCCTCCAGGAAAATTTTCATTCATGTCCGTAAGCACTAGAAATTGCCAGAGTTAGCTCAAAAAAATAGGTGAAGAATGTATATCAGCCCTTTATTACTTAGAGTAGAATGTCTCTATCAGCTGTTGAAAGGTATCTGAGCAACCACTCAAAATTTTTGACGGAGAAGGGACAGATATACAACTCCTTTCAATGTCACAGAACTGCAATGCGCACTTCAAACCAGAAAGTGCAGCAGGTTAATTTCAGTGGTACGTTTTTATCTTTGCAGCAAATAGCCTTTAAATCTACATCAGGCATTTCTAAACGTATTGAAATTGGGTCAGCGCTAAACTGTAGATCACAGCGGCTGAGCAGCTTTGACACTGACTGGTAGCAGGGAGAGAGAGAACAGAATGAGGGCTGATGATATAGCGCACCTTGTAACTTGAGCGGGTAGCATAGCAACTGGAGAAATGCTGAAGAAAAATCCTCTTGTTGACTGCATAGCACTGGAAATGTATTTAGTCTGCAACGCAGCTTTTATGCCCAGCTTGCGGAATTGCAGAATTTTTCAATTTGGTGTTGCTCCAGGTTAAAAAACATACCAGCTGAAAAATGTGAATTGGAATCGTTTGCCATCAGTTCTTAATATAATGACTGATTTCCCACTCTGTATTCAGCAAGCTGCAGGCAATGGGTTTGAACTGAATCCAGGTGGAAGTAGGCCAGACACGTTAAATTTAAGACCTCTATTTCACAACTCCCTACAGAAATTGTGCAAATAATGTAGCTGAAGTGCTTTCTACATACTGTGTAACCCAACTCTTTTGGCATTCTGATTAATTCCTTGCCCTTTTCTGCTGCAGGCACAGTTAAGAAATGTACTAAACAGGAGGAAGAAATCATAATAGGATCTGTCAAGCATTAGATGCAAAATGTTCTTGTATTAATTTTAAATTTAGATATAAATAGGAGGAAAAAGACTGAAGTTCATACGCTGATGTGCTACGTAGTCAGGCTTTTCAACTTAATTGTCATTTCCACACCTTTCGTCTAGCGAGGGCTGCAAGCAATGAAAATGTGTAGCAGTAATCCAGTCCCCAGAGTTTAGGTATGCTCTCCTATTTATTTTGAAGACTGAGTTTAAACATGTACTTCCCTCCTAAATCCTTTATGCTTCTTTCTGAGTAGTGTGTGGTGGTACAGACCTGATCTTTTTAAAGCATAAGGTAATGAGATGAGTTTCATCCAATTATTTTGCCTCTTGTATTGCTCTTTACTTCAGTGGATGCACTGATGTTGTCAAGCTTCCAGTGCGAAATGCAATGCCAGGACTGACATGCTGAATTTTCTGCGTGCCAACAGAAACCTCAACTTGCCAGATGGAACTAACACATTATATAGATCATTTTATTTCAAATGGTAACATTTTAATGATTGTTTCTGTGCTGTTTTCCTGCTCAGATTTTATTAAAATTTTGCACTTGAATGGCTGAGAAAGTTCAAGATCTTGCTATTGAATACCAACTTTATCATTTGGAAGCCAAGTTATGTATATAGCAAAAAATACAAGCCCAGATGAAGAGAGGTGAAAGTACCCTGAGTCCTTAGGAGAACTCATGCGTCGAGTTACGGATACTGTAAAGGCAAAAAAGGCTTTGCACCAAGGTTCAATAGAAGTTCAAAATATAAAATAGAAATGGCTCAGTACCAAAATCCTGGTATCTGAAAATCCCACAGCCTTTGGAATCTGAAGTTCATGGTATTAATCTAATTTGTTCTAGATGAGTAGCCAGCCCTTTGTGTGCCTGACAGCTGTCTGTTATGAGCAAGAGCATGTCTGATAGGGTAGAGGGATATACTGCCCTTCTCTGCTTCCTAAACAGAGGAGAATCTGACATTTCTAACTGGAGCTAGCACAGAAGCAAAGGGACAACTGGGTAATTATAGTATTTTGTCATATATATTTACATTAACTTTGAGTTTAAGAATCACTGTTCTTCCTCATTATGGATTACACGATAGAAAATGGGCAATATTCTGATCTGTCTCAGCCCAGTGAAAATTTGATGTAATTTAACTATCTTTTCTAATACACAAATTTACACTACTGAAAAAAAAGTTCTTCAGATAGATAGGTGATTGCAAAAAGATACACAAGCTGTTATTTTTTAAGGCTTTCTTTGACTATGTGCACAGTCCCTTTTGTGTTCTGTGACTGAGCAAAAATATTTAAGAAAAGCAAAGACTCTAGCACTTAGTGCAGTTTAAATTAACATGTGTAAAGTGAATATATATTCATAAAGTGAAAACTAGAAAGAATTCTATTTGACCAGGCACCCACATTCAGCAGAAGTGTTGAATATTTGCATCTGATCAATAGAGAAGTTGTACAAAGATATCTTGTATAAAGCTTTGTATACTGAATATGTTTGGGTAAATTATAACTACTCAGATATAACCTGAACACAAAAGGACCACTTTCCATAAATAAGTTATCTGTTGCAAATGATTTGTCAGATATCTGCCATGCTAGTATGCTAGCTCCATTTAATAACAAGAAAGGCAATGCAGACCGTACACAAGAAATGCAGACCCCTAGAAAAACATAATCTTTTCTCCGTGTTTCTTCATTTTGTACATTTGATTTGTATGAAAGTTACTGTGCTTTCCCCAGTAGCCGCCGAAGTCAGAGACTGTGTGACCCAGCCAGTGAGCCGTGGGTAAACAAGGAGGAGAAAAGGGTGATGGGCTGTGAGACAAACCTGGGAGCTGAGGCAGAGATGCCTACATCATGCTGATGCTTTTATTTATTTAGGGTTTTTTGACAGAACATGTTAGACAGCAGTAAAAAAAGGCATTATACTTTTTTGGGTTAGTCTCTTGGGTTAAAAATAAAGCTGTTGGCTTTTTCAAGAGACGTCCTTGGTGTAAGAATCTTTTAATTTCTTTGTTTTATTTCCTTCTTGTAGTTCCTCTTTCCCTGTTGTTCATGTCTAAACAGTTACTTTTTTGTTGGCTACCCCAGATTGCTTTGTTTACTTGTGCTTCTATTCAAAGACATTTTTTATTTAAAATTATACAGTCTCTAAGGTACTGGCAAGCACAGGTTTGCAGTTCCTGTGCTTTTTATTTTTGGTGTTTCCTTCTGCAGCCTGCACGTTCCTTGCCCATCTCGGAGGGGTGCCTGCTGTTCTGTTAAATGATGTCAGCTCGGAAAGCAGTGTTCCTTACTCCACAGTTTCTTGTCTGAAAAGCAGCAGAAACGGTGCTGCAGGTGTAAGCTGGCACCCTGCCCACTCCAGTACTGATAGCTTCATAAATCCTGACCCTGCCATAGCCCCAGCATTACATTTCACGACACAAAGCCAAGCTGTGTTATTCACCCAGTGCCCTAATTTACATTTCCCAAGACAAAAGAACATACAGATAGTGTTTCAGAGCTGTCTTTGCTTTTACATTTGTCTAAAGGTTAGTTTCAGGTCAAGTACAAGGACCTTGGCCAAGGGGGTGGTGGTGAATAAACTTTAAAATGAATTAAAACTAAATTAAGATTAAGGACAATGCAAGACTTAAGCTCCCATTGTTCTTGTGCCAGCTGAAACTAAAGATCAGTGTATATTCTAATATCAGAAACGAGCAGCTGCTATTTCTTTTGTAGAAGGGAAAATAACTATTATGTTCCTTTTGCCGTGTCTGATGAAAGGCAAACTTGTCTTCTATATAAGTCCTTGGTATTAGTTTTGTGCTTAGAACACCTTAAGTAAGGGACGACTCGACTTGAAATGTTCTGAGAAAAGTGCCCAGCTGTGTGTCTCCAGATATTTTAACAGGACGGGGATTTACATCACGTAACTTTAGACATCTGCATTGCAGATGTCTGCTTCTGCACTGCTCGTCCAGCCTTCTTAATAATCAATAGGAAGAAATAAGCCCAGCTCAGGCGTGAGTCACATCTGTCGTAGAGGTCTATTTTGGATGAGATGAATTATGTGAATTGAGAAGTGTTCGTTCCGCTGATGTCCACAGAGGAAGTCTAGACAGCTACTGCAGATGGAGATGTCTACCCTGGAGATGTCTAACACAGAGTGACCTGAATGCCACCCTCTTCTAGTTAGGCCAAATGTAATAGGATTTCCAGTGAGAAACTTTAAAGCTGTAAGAAAGACCTTGGCAGCATTCAAAATGCAGGTATTATCTGTTAGAAGAGTTTATGGTCAGTATTGTCATGCTGTATTTTACAACTGCTGTTTTGCGGCTCTGTATTATCGCAGCTTCTAGGGGCTACACTTGAAATGAGATTTGCTTGTGCTGAGCCCTCTGTAAAGATACAAAGCACAAATTTGGTTTTGGCCAGTTTGCAGTCTGGTCTTCCAGGAAGACTGGGAGCAAAAGACAAGTAAGTGATGCAGTTGAAAATAGCAGCTAATGGGTTGGATGCATCTACAGTCTAAGCATTATCCAGCTTTCCTTTTAAGGAACTGTTTGAAGGAAGATTATGAGGTAGTTTGGGGGTTTTACTAGGAATTTCTCCCAAGCTTGTAGGAGATCTTGGGGGAAAGCCTGAAGCTGCTTATGAAAATTCACCAGATGACTTATGAATGAGGTCATCATGAGCTGAAGGTGGAGTTCAACCTCTGGAAGCTGAGTGAGATATGATAGCTAAACAGGGTCAGGATAAGCTGTGAACGGCTACAGAAAGTCACTTATGTGGTGGCAGAGGGGGGAAAGGCTATGCTGTAAAGCGAAGCGTTGCTTCTTTCACTCAGTGAGCCAGGGATGACCTTTGCAAGCATAGTATTTTGAACACACGAACGTGGTGAGATTTCTTTTGTGAATCCTAAAGAAAAGAATGCCCCAGTAACCAAGGCGGATGACGAGGGCCACCCGGACAAAAGTTTTAGCTGTATGGACAGGTGAAAAAGGGTATATTTAGAGGTGTTATGTGGAAAAAGTCTGAAAGACCTTAGGCATAATCCTGATGTTTGGAGCCAAAGAGGAATCCAAGCTGAAGATGACACCTATGTGATATGAATACAGATGATACCATTGCACATAGTGATAGAGTAAGAAAATAGCAGAAATGCCTTGGGAAAAAGATGTAGCCATTCTGAGCTTAATTTGACAGTTATCCACAGGAGGTCAAAGCGACATACTGCGAATTTAGTTTGGAAAGCAGTAAGGTCTGGAATAAAAAGGTAGGTTTGTCACTCTGCAACATGGAGATAGTGGCTGAACTTCCCCATAGTATGACAGATGTGAGAGTCAGAAAGAGAAGTGTAAGGAGCTCTGCAGAGCCCCAAAATGAAATTAGGGCCCGGGATTAGAAGAACCCTTGAAAGGCCAATACTGAAGGGATGAAGGGAGAACCTGGGGTATGTCTAAGAGAAAAAAGGCATGTGTGCATCCCCTTTATGACTGCCTCTGTGCTAGAAAACATTGGACGTATTTTGAAAACTAGTAAATTGGATACATTTTGAAAATAATCCACACGATGGTGATTTCTGATTGTGCTGGCAGTACCTGCCATGGACAAAAACAAGCTTTCAGGAGATGAAAAATCTCCCCAGAAGGAACAGCAAGACTAAAAAGGCTCTTAGTGACATGAAGAAATATGTGCTAGCAAACACAGTGCTCCTGACTGCTTGCAACATGGGGGATTGGACTTGATGATCCAGAATCCAGGTCTTCTCTGGCCTGTATGTCATACCACCATGTGGGAGAGCTAGTTTATTGCTTGGTCCTACCCTCACTTCAGGCAGTGAAGTGCTCAAAGGGGGAAAATGGGTAATTTGGACAGAACTGACTGCTTTTCTATTCTTCCACAGTTGTCTGTCTATCTGATGAAGATTGGTTTTGAAATGCATCCCATCTCTGACTGGAGGGAATGTGGCCAGGACAAGAGGCTTCCAGGGTTAAAAGCAGATGAGTGTCTATCCGAGTGAGTATCCTCAAGTGTTTGGAATGCAGGGGATACCATGAGAAACAAGTGAAGCCATTACATTCATTGTTAACAGAATTAGGCATCACAGATGTTTCTGTAATGCACGGATTGCTGCCATCTCAAAGCTGCTTTTCAGCTGTCCTTGCAATTTTAAGAGCAAAATATTCTATTAAAAGAACAAGTGAAAATAAATGAAACATATCATTACTTTTACAATGGACAAATTGTCGATTTGTCAAACCACAGAGACAGGAACTCTAAGTTACAATTCTCTTTCCCATTTAAGAATGTGTTTGAAGAAATAATTAGAAAAATACAAGCCATGCCCCTCTTTCAATGCCTTCCTGAAGCCTTCTTTACAGATCCATTTAACAATCTTTCTTTTTTTTTTAATCTCTCCATGCTTTAGCACAGGAATCATTGCAGTTGAAAATGAACAATGCAATTTTGGGGGTGTTAGTTTAACAGTTCATCTGAAAAGTGAGGACGTAGTGGGCTTATACAAATTCCTTGTGGCTTGGGTATGCCAGACATTTACAGCTGCATTCTTCTTTATCAACCTATCAAAACCCTTTAGTGCTATCTTTCAGCAAAGCAGCGAATTATTTATCCCTTTGGATTTGGACGTTTTTACAAATGTCAATGTGGCTGCAGTGTGCAATGAAGCCAATCATTTCGCTGCCCCCTCCATTATGTGAAATAATAGTGCATCTTTTGTGTGGACACTATTGATACAGAAGGGAATGAGCCATGAAATCAAGGTGTGAATCACTGTAGGAGTGTCTGCCATCCCTCCCCCTTTCCTTTTTAGATCTTTTCTTGGAACCAGATTCCTGGTAAAAATTCTTCTAACCCTTGCACAATCTCACTTTGTATCTCAGTATCTTATTATCCCTTAGTTACAAGAGATTGAGTTTATGTTTGTCTTAGACTTTATAGAAGACAGCCTTGACCCAAATCGAAGCTTGATAAATGATACTTCTACAACAATATTACACATGTTCTCACTCGCTGTCATTTTGAACTGTTAAACAAAAGGAATAGGTAGCGAGTTTAGTAGCTTAAAATTATATTTTGTAAGTGTTGTCTTTAAAGGAAACTGAAAAAAGAAATTTGCTTCTATTTTTCCCTCAGAAGTGTCCTATCTTGTTTTCTTTTAGTGACAGATGGGTTATAGGTTTCCATCACTAGATTGTTTTTGCATGGGTGGAAGGGAGGGAGGAGCAGCCTATAATGGGGTCAAGAATTCTGTTAAAAATACAAAGAAAGAAAAAGAAGTGTGGTCTGATGACTAATTTCAGTCAAGAAACTCTGGAGTGGTGCTGGATAAAGAAGTTCTGATAAACTTTTTCCTCCTCTTCTGCGATCTTAGTGCAAAAGTAGACCTCATCTTTCAAAGCATCCTGCATTTCCTGCTGTCAATATACACTAAAAGCTTTCAGTTTCCTACTCAAACTAACCAGTTCTTGCAATTTCATGTATTCTAATCACTAAGTAATATTAGAAGAACTGAGCAGGCAATTATTTGCTTAGGTGTATATATAGCGCTGATCCTTCCCCCACCAAAAATAAAAAAATCCAAATTGAAAAGCAAGACAAAACATTCTACCTTTTCTCCCTCCTCCCCAGATAGGTCAGTTTTCAGTCTGCAGTGACCTGGAGCTCTCCTTGCCCTGATGTTGTTGAAGGATTAACTTCTCTGAGTTGCTGAAAACTTACTTGATTTGCAGAACTAAAATGTGCTTTCCTGGTTATTTTATTTCCATGTCCTAGCACTTCCTCTCTGAACAGAAAATTTGTCCAGATGTGAGCTATAGTGATGCAGAGTATTCCAGATCTTCATGCAGTCAATAAAGGTAGGGCCAGCTAGCTGATAGCTGATGGGGTTAATTCAATGCAAAAGTATTCTGTTATGATGGAAATGTTTGCTAGCATTATGTGTTCCTTTGGATAATATTGATAGGAAACGGTTGGGGAAGATGGATTAAAATGGACCTCCCAACACTTGTAATGACTTTTGCATGGCGGTTTGATGTTAATAGCAACCAGACTAAAACATACGTGAGCTGAAAATAACAGCAGAGCATTTCAAGAACACGATGTTCCCATAACCTCACTTACAACCATTTCACACGCGCTGGTGCGCCGTCCAGCTCGGTAGGGGTGCGTGCAGCACAGAGAGCTGCACATGCACAGTGTCGCACGTGGGCTAGTGACCAGCCTTGGCCACGTGCCCACACTGCTCCCGGTTCTGCCGTGCTCCCACGCCACTGTGAGCCCCTGGGTCTGTCTGCCGGACTGCGCAGTGCGGATGCGCCATGGGATGGGCTAGGAGAGGGGCACCTGCCTGGGGGCAGGGTGATCTGCTGAGGACCTCTCCGGTCTGACATCTCTGTGATGATACGTGAGTCACTGTTAGAGTTTCCTTTTGTCATGAAGTGGTTTTAGTGTTCTGCTTTTTCTCTCTCTCTTAATAAATACTTTTTGGCCAGCAGTGCTGTAACAAACCACATGCTGGGAGGCAGCAAGAGAAGCAGTACCATTCTCTTTTGAAGAAAACTTGAGTTTTCATTGTACTCATGGTAATTTAGCCTTTCTGTGTGTCTGCTGTAGGAAGGGAGTTACGCTCTTGATCTCTACTTGCAGAAAATGGCAGGTGAAATGTATGCTAGAAGCAACAGGATCCATAACTCTGATTAAAGAGGTCAGTGTCTTATCCCTTAGCTTAGCACAGAGGTCGCTTTTAGGGCAGTTGTGCCAAACCAAAAGAGTACAGTTTCTAGCTGCTCCACTTTTTATTGCTACACTTTTCAGTTGCTGGGATTATTGAACAGATGCTTTTTGTCCTTATTGGATAAAACAGGTTTTTATTTCCTTTTTCAGTTTTATCTGTAACCCGAAACTGCTTTTTGAATATGTTTACAAATTGCCCACCTATTGCTGCTGTGTTCAAGTTGAGGTAGAGGTGGCAGTTAGACCATTGTCTCACCTATTATGGTTCTTCTTGGGGATAAAATACCATGAAAGACTTTGTAAAGGCCACTAGAATCACTGCCTCCTCAAAGAAAAGAATATCTGCAATATCCCAAACTCCTCACCTCACTTTCTTGAAAAATTCCTTCCCTCTCTTTCTCCTGGTTTTCATTGGCAACCATATACTAAATAAGAAGCCTTGCAATGTAGTTTACTAAGCATTTCCTCTGGCATCTGTCAATTGTTCCTAACCCTGTGACACCTGCACATCCCTGCCCTGGTACCAGTATGTCTGAGTCACATGGTGACTTGGATTGGAGAACTGACCTCAGTATAAAACAACTTTGCAAAAGATAACCTAGACCAGTTCTCCAGTCTGGTCTGCAGTGTGACCCCACTGCATTTGCATGAATGATTGGCTTTGCCACTGAAAGCAATATTCATTAAATTATGCAGTCGATGATATTTGTTGTCAACACATATTTCTAGGCTGGGACAGAGCTTAACATATCCAGATCTAGATTAATTTAGAAGAAAACCTTTTTTTCTTGCATTTAGTTGTGAGGGTTTTTTTTCCCTTTCTTTGCCCAAAAGCTACTTTGTGTGCAGAGAGACAAGTGCCTAAAACCATAACAAACAATAGAGGGATGAATGTTTTAGATTCTCCATTGTTTTTACTGTCATGTAGTGTTTACATAGCTTTGGTATCATTGGAAAGATCCAGGGTATCATTTAACCATTTAATGTTTTTGGAAGATCTCATCTGTTTCTTACCTAATGTAAAATGTGTCTAATTTGAAACAAGAAAATCTGTTGTGGGCTTTGAAGTATGTATTTGCTTGGCCCATTTTTCCAAACTCCTGGCACCGCTTTTGCTCCTGGGTCCTTTGGAGTGAGTGAGAAGGTTGCCATGGATTTGAGTAGGAGCTAGCCTTTCGGTCATTCCCAAAATGCAGAGAACTGCCAGCAAGATTTACAGATTTTCTACTAACTCCCTTTAGTAAAGAGCTGATTCAATTAAAAAAATCTGCGTGTGATTCAACAGGTGCCTGTTCGTGCTCACCAGCCCTTGTGCTCAGAGCCAGAAGAGTCACAGGTATTCCTTCAGCCCCGGCAGGGAGAGCATAGGTAATTCCTGCCATCAGCATCATGATGAAAAACTGCTCCAGGATGTTTGGCCTCAATGTTTTTCAGTGGGCTCCCACAGTTTTTCCACTTTCACATTTTCTCACTTCAGAAGATTGTCTCCTACTTTATGATAGAAACTTTTTCCATTAGTCTAGTCACTTCTCTTTCTTTATATTCGTCCCAAAGCATTCCATTTTTTTGCTGAGTCCTTCATAAAAAAAAAAAAAAAAGAAAATCTTTAACCTTCATGCCTGTGTACAAACTCTTAAGTGCTTTTCTTAGAACAAAAGTCTTTTGAGTACAGTAATATATCAATAAACTGGAAAGCATTTGATCTATCAAGATGAAATGGTGCTTGAAAACATCTTCAAATACACCAAACAAGAAAAACATATGTAAGAGAAAATCCCATAAACCTTTGAACTGTAAGCTTTCATTTGGAAACTTCCATCTTTAAACATGAAAGACAGATCAGACTGTACATATCTGGTACTAATGCAGTGCTGATTCCCCAGACTGTTACTGAAGACTTACCTCTTCAGAGAGAAAATAGGTACGGAGTTTAATGGGTGTGTCTTTGGAAAGTCTAGTCCACTTACATAAATAATATTTCATGGTTTTAAGTATAAACCGCATTAAGCACATAATTTGTGGTTGTATGAAATACTGTATTTCCAGTGCATTTATTATGAGAAAGCAGGTGTTACAATTTCCTTTTCTATGAAAACTGGTATACAACCCTAAGAAACAATGGTATATTGCACTGCTAGCAACTTACACTACATCGGAATCATCAGTAATTTCCCCAATAATCATTCCCCCAAGCATCTACTTAGCTAGCTTTATTTCTACCCATTGCTGCATTCATCACTACTTCCCACCAAAAGACTGATAAAATGGGGATAATTTTTAACTGGAGTTCTTTCTTTGACTGATGACTTTATAAATGCTGTTTTATAATTCAACTGCTTGGCCAACAGAAGCATCGTTTTTTTCTCTATGGCAGATTCAGCCTTTTCCCTTTTGATCTACTGCGACACTGACTGTAGCTGCCTTTAGATATTGCTGTTGTAACTAAACCATGGCAAAGTTTTGCTCCCTGTTTGTAGCCCCCTGCTACACGTAGCCCGTCCCAGGCTGCTGCATGTCCCAGACCGCTCAGCCGTCGCCAGTCTGTACTTTTCTGATCTCTTGAGTTTCTTGAAGCCTGTTGCAAGAAACCCGTGTGCATTTGAACCTGGACCGCTGAAGTTTTACTCTGCCGCTCTGGCTCCGTGATCTAGGGAAATCTAATCTCGCCCTTTGCACCGTTAACAGGGTGAGAAGTGCCCTCCCCTAAAGCCGCGGACTGGAGCACCGTTTTAGCTCCTGTTACCAGCGGTGAAAGCCCATCTCACCGGAAAGGCTCGGCCAGGCACTAAGAAGGATCGGCAGATACGTTTTGCAAGGGAGGGGGATGAACCAGGCCAAGGATGGGAGAGCGACAGGCTGCGGATGGGTGAAATTGTAAGCAGAGTAGTGAAAGGTAGGAAAAAGACGAGAAGATTTTGCTTTTACAAACAACTAGAAATGCGTGACTAGAAGAACCAATATAGTGAGTACTTCTCAGTATACGTCCTCTTGTCCGTTTTTCAGAACTAGAGACAAATATCCAGCCTCAGGGCTAACAAAAAATTAAAACCAGTAAATTCACAGAGGGAAGGCCGCTTTGAATTTAGTTCATTGGTGTAAAAAGTTTCATGTCTTCCCCCCTCCTTTAATTCGTGGCTATTTTACTGTTAGCTGAAACAGACCATAAACCATTTATTAACATTGCCAAAAGGAGCCTGTCAAACACACATGAATAAAGAGAATATTTTTCAGCAACAGACTTATGGTTTGCAAATTGAAAACAAGCTGGAGAGGGATTTGATGGTTAGGTGCAAATTCTCCGGATCACAATGCTTTAAAGCACTCAATTTCAGATCTGTCAATTTGGAGGAAAAAAAAAAAGTGTCATAGGAAACTTTGCCTGCCTCAGATCAGAAGTGAACTGTGATTACCTGAACTATTTCTAGGGATAAAACCCCGCAAAGGTAAGTGAGAGTATTAGACCACGGTGGTTTGGACGGCTTGCTTCCAGCCCCTATTATGTTCTTACAAGGAAACACCATATATTTGATGGGTTTTATTTAAAGGCCACAAGATGGTGCTCCTTCAGGTGTTGATGAAAAATATGTTTCAGAGGATATAGAAGGTCATTTAAGGATTGAGAAGTCGATGAGAAAACCTTGGGACATTTAATACTGGCTTCGAATGAATGGGGACGTGGAAGAAGCTCTCAGGTTCACTGCACATGCCAACAACCTCCAGACCAGATCAAGCAAAGGCGCTATTGTTATCGGTCCAGGAAACACAGGTTTCTAAAACAAGCAAGCATTGATTTGTTTGCAGAAGGAAACCTCTCTATTTGTCATAGACAGCAGTGCCCGGGATGTTTTACGGGACTGGCAGTTTCTTCGTTTCCGTGGTGGAGGGAAGGTGGCAGGCCACAGCTTTTCCTCCGTGCTGGCATTTCCTGGCAATGCTGGGTTTGCTGCGCTCGCCCAATAAAGCCGAGATACCGAGGAGCGCTGGACCTGCCGCGCCAGCTCTGCAGAGCCGCTCTGGGCTCAGCGCATTCGGCACGCTCGGGAGGGGCTTGGTTTCCCTGCTGCTGCTGCTGCGCTGATGTATGCATGCGCAGCACGAGCACCTCGCGCGTGCAGAGCGGTTGTTCTGAGTACGTGCAGCGCTGCGATGAGGGAGGGGGCTGCGACGTGGTGAGCGGAGGTGGTGGCAGAGAACGGGCTCTTGTCATCGCTCGGGTGTTCTGCCGTGATTTCCGCTATTCTGAAATTGCCCTATGGAAAATTTTACTGACCTCTCAAGTCTTGTCTTTTTTTTTCCAACACGGTGTATAGAATAGAGTGTTCTATGACTATGGGTCCCATTTCAATGACTGTGAATTTAAGTGATTTATGGTGAGGTAGGCGTTTAGACATGTAACTGCTGCTCCTTTTCATCTCTAAGAAACTGGTAGAAAATGTATCAAAGTGCTGGCAGACAAAGCCTGCAGATGAAGACCCTAACCCACATTTGGAGCAAGTAGATGTGGTTTAGTCAATAGGTTGTTACAAGTATTTTTGTGTTACAATAGTGTCATTTTTGAAGCGTTTTTGTTACAAGATTTTGTCTCGGAAGGAAGACCTGACAGTGAGGAGAACAAACAGGAGAGGAGAAGAACGTGGGCAAGGGGCTGCCCAAGGCCTTGTTGCGGGAACGGTGGAAGCAGACGGGGAATAAAGCTGCTCTCTGCAGGCACCCGCAGTGCAGAATAACCACTGCGCGCTGCAGCCGCGTCTTGCACCCTCAGCGCCTCGGCGGTCTCCGGGCCAGCGCTGGCGTGTGCCAGCATTCCCGCTGCAGCCGCTGGGCAGAGGGCTCCTCGTTTTCTGGCCTTAAAGTGTCCGCTCATGCTGTTACACCCCTCCTGCTTCTTTTTCTTGTAAGGCCAGAGTAAATTTCTGCTTCTCAGTGGTGCCCAAAGGAGGTTGCTCCAACTAAAATAAAGATAAAATAGAAGATATGTGTGCTTGTGCACACTGTATATAAATATCCGGTTTGTCCTTAGTTGGAGGCTGAGGTAGCAGCGCTGCTAGGCATTCACAAATGCTGTTTGTGTAAAGAAGTCTTTTTTCACATAGCAGTTAAGCACATGTTTAGTGCCTAAGCCTGAAGACTGCCAGAGTGTTTTGCTCTTCATCTGGTTAGTGTTTATCTAAATACTGATTTGCATTTAATAAAAAGGATTCCCTTTTTGTCCCGAAGGGAAGGGTGGCCAGCAGGTGGATCACAAGAAATGTCATTAGCCACTTAGGTTGTCTTGACAGCTTGCTGAAGATTGCTTCATTACCAGTGCAACGAAATTGCTCTTCTCCTTGTCTGGCATCTAACATTATATAGAGAATGCTATTATTATGGCAAAGATTGTGAAAGGTATGTTTGAGTTACTGAGATAGATGTTCTTGAGATGAAAGGCTCTATGTATAGATGTACGAAGGACCTAACCATAGCGATCCCTGCCCAAGGCCAAACTTGTGCTTGTTGATAAAGGCTGGTTTTAGACAAAATGCAATTTTAAAAACTTTTTTCCTTTAGGCTTAGTTTGGTTGGGATAAAATTTAAAGGAATATTTTGGGAGAAAATGCAGAGATTATTAGGAAATGTATACTTTTTAAATTTTCGTCTCATGTACAAGTTGTCCAGCTATTTTTACTCAAAGATTAGATCTACAAATTTTCAGCTCAAAGTTTGATTTGATAATAAAAATATGATAACTGAGAAATTATTTTGGGCATTCTACAAAAGTAACTGTTCTGCTGATTAATGAGTTGAGGTCCTCTATAAGCTCCTAAATAACTAAGATGTGCACAGGGAATTTTCTCACGTGTGTTTTCCTTATGTACTCAACATGTGATATAAAGTTCAATTAATTCTCTGTGTTAATAACTTTTCTAAATGAACATACTAGTAAGTGGTGATACTGGCAATGGAATAGTAAGTATGAGAGCTTTGCAGAAGCTGGGAGAGGGTGTTAGACTGGCCAGAAAACAAGATTCCTGAAAGAATATTTGGGTTTGCGGATGTTTGCTTATGCAACGGAAGCAAAATCAGATTTTCCAAAATTGTTCTTGAAAAGTTATGCTAGGTGTCCCAGAATCGCCAGCAACAGGAGGGTTGTCCCCTGTGCATGGGCGCCCCAGCCACCAGACTGTGGGCTGCCTTAGGATGGCTGGGACGCTGGCCTCTCTCCTCTCCGCTGCTTGTTTTGCCCAGAAATTCCCTCCTTGGCCGAAGAGCTCGCTCTGCCCATATGTCATTTTCAATGAAAGAGATGTTAGCTAAAAGCTGTCATCCAGCTCTAATAAATACGGATACCCAAGCATTTCAAATAAAGTCTGTCCAAAAACTGAGCGAAATATGCCACCTAAAAAAAAAGGTGTCTGAATAAAAAACAAAGCTAAACACTTAGATCTTTTTCCAGACCTGAAGTCAGGGACTGTGTATTTCCTCACTAATATGCTATAACAGTTAGATCTTTATTACAGTCTCCAACCACAGTTTTTAGAAGACACATGTGGTACTGCAGGAGAACTAAAGCATATGTGTCAGCTCCTGCTGCCAAACAAAGTTGTTCTTGGCATAAAGTCATTTGCCTGTGAACTGTGATTGAAGCTGCTGTCCAAAGCCAGTGGCCTAAAATCAAACGGAAACTGCTGAAGAGCTAAAGAGCTCAACTGATGGATCTTGCCTTTTAGAAGCACTAGTTACGTGTCAGAATCTTTGGAAATACCATTTTCTACACTGTACACAAAATTCCTAACATCTTCCAGCAAATGAATTTCAGTTTACTGCTGCTATGGCATTAAAGGGGGAGTCTTCTGTGCAATTTACCATCACTTTCTTTCCCACTGTACCCTTAGTTTCAAACTGCGTTTATTTTTTCTAAAGCTTTTGCTTGCGTGAGTATGCAGATGAATCTACATTTAACAAAAATTATTTCTATTTTTAATTTTCTATTAGTATTGCGAACAAAATTTTAATGGAATGGATTTTTAGTGTAAATATATTGAGATTTCATTTTCTCCCTAAGCACATATAACAACATACAGAAGATTTTTCTATTATGGACTCTTTCATATTAATTATCTCTGCAGCAAAGTTGCAAAACAAGGTTTATAATCATGGTGTTTTTTGCCTCTCCACCTGAAGGATCTCAAAGCACTGTGTAAACTATGACCCATACACTTCGACATATATACTGCTGAATTGTGTGTCTTGAATGCAGCTGATACTACTGAACTGGGGTTGTAAGCCTACAGCACCCCTGAAAAGGAGGTACCAGTAGTGTCTATCTGATTTCCACTACGCTGCAGAAAAGTGGCAGAAAAATTTTTTGGCCAAGCTCAAAACAACAAAAAAACCACCTTCATATCTGTGCTAAATACTAACTCCTTTTGCAAAGTCTCCTTCAGCAGCCCTAGCAAGCGTATGTTCTGGTTTGCTTCTGCAGGCTGGGGTGTTCAGGAAGCTCCTCCTTTGGTACCGACATGGAGTGTTGTGTCTGTATAACAGTGATGGTAAAGAAATGGACTTGTTAGCAGAGACAAGTTATGGGGTTTCTTTAGCGAGGCCAAGGTCGTACCTGTCCAAAAATTATGTTACAGTGTCTCTTGGATGTTACAAGCTAAACTAGAAAAACACCGTTCTCACTTTCTATAGGTGAAGGATGGACCGAGTGCTATGGCTACTCTGCTCCCTTTCCTGTAATTTTTCTGTAATTGCATATATTTCTTGAGAAAATAGAGTTTACAGATGACAGCAGCACTGTACTTTAAATAGTAATATATAAAGGCATTCCTATCAAACTCTGGCTAGAGAGTACTTGACAGTAATGATAGACCACAGTTTAAACGCCAGCAGCCACAAATACTCCTGTTCTATTCATGAGACTTTATGTTAACACTAGCAAATCAAGTGATTGCATGCATACAAGTACTTGAATATTTGCTGTTCCTTCGAAATGCTCTCCCTCATAGGAGCTTACATGGAGAAATGTAAAGTTTTGTGATCCCAGCTGATCCTTGTGCATTTTCCTTGTGCATTCCCACCATTCAGGGCCTCGAAAGTGTTGCCCTGGGTAAGTACATTTGCACTGCAATAAAATAAATAAAAGGCTTAAAACCTGTTAGTATTATGGCACAAAGCATATTAACATTCATTACATTGTATTTCTCTCAGCCTCTGTAATTACATAATATTGAATCTATTGCTATTTTATGTGAAAACAGTAGCTTGAGATATTTTACTGTCCTTATCTTAGTGTGACATTTTATTGGCAAAATCTACTCATACAAAACATTACTTTCTGAAACTAATGCACACGAAATTACCAATCAAGTACGTGAAAGAGGAATAGAGACTTCCCTGGTTTTAAATGAAGACTAATACATTTTACATTCTTCATGCTTGCTGCTTTGTCTCATTCTGAATGCATGACTCTGTCATAGTCCCCGAGTGCTCTGAATTTTAAATAAAATCTTAAAAGTTGTTCCGCTTTGCTTGTGGCCTGTTATAAATATTAGGCTGTTCCTCCCCCACAGAGCCAAATCTGCTAAACCTGCTAGCGGAAAAGGGGACGTGTGCTGTGTGGTCGGCTCCTCGCGCTTCGTCGCCACCGGGCCTCAACGTAACGTGCATCTCTGCTTGTGCATGCATGCCAAAATACAGGTGTGTTAGAGAAAGGTGGGAAAAAGAACTGAGAGCTGGACCGAACTGAAAAGTGAAGAGCACAGAGTGCATGGTGTTAAAAAGAAAAAAAAAAAAAAAGCCGCTCTGGTAAGTAATTGAGGAGGGCGTAGCGTTTCTTCTTCTGACTGAGCGTAACCCCTGTAGTGCTTGTGAGCAGCCTCACAAAAGGGAAGGGGAAAATGCGAGTAACACTGAGGAAAATTATAAAAATTATAAACTTATCCCTAGGAAGAAGACAGACATGACATAAAAGTATGGCTTAAGCCAGGGCTATATATAATACTGAGAAAGGAGATAATTTTTCTGCTGCTTAGGACAAGCACCCTGGGTCGTTCATTAATTGGACTTTAGCTCCGTTGCCGGAGTTTCCGCTGTCCCCTCTGCGTGAAGGTTAAGGCTTTAGCAAAAGGTGTCCTTTGCTGGACTGATCGTTTGTGCTGAGCGCTTTTTGCTGCAGCTACGTTCAGCTGAGCAGGGTGTCTCTGTTTTCCTCCTGCCACGTCTGTAATTGGGGCAAAAACACCTCCAGTCTTCCTGAGCTCACGATACGGTTTACTTTGGTAACTGGGCACCTACACGGGGCCCACGCCAGGTTGCACCAAGCAGAGAAAGGATACTACTGACCCAGGTCCTAAAATATCCGCTGCTGTCAGGGGCGTGGAAAAGCTCGGTCAGGCGGTGGCACCACCTTTCCTCTCCGCTCCACAAAGTCAATAACCGAATGCTCCAAATATTTCCAGACACGTGGTCTTGTCTCTGCCCAGGAGAGGCTGAAAAGAAGGGCAGCATTTGCCCTGTTTTTCTCCCCTCCTAACGCTTCTCAGGAGGATGTAGGACGGGAGCAGCTGCCGGAAGGGCACAGTGCGAGAAGTGCACATGGCATATGTGATAGAAAGGGGAATAGGAAAGATATAAAGTGAAATTAGGGTTGTTTCTGTGTTTAAATCCACCTCTTGTGTATTTTTAGGAGGAAGGAGGTGGCGGCATGGCCATTTCAGGCTTGGTTGGAAGGAGACGTGCTGCCAGCCATCAAACAGCTGTGGACAGGGCCGGTAGGACATCTGGGCTCCGCGCTAAAATGCGGCGCAATGCGGGGTGGTGCCCAGCCGCAGCGAGCGTCACAAAAGGGGGTCTGCTTCTCCCCTCGGGGAGCCCGCCGCGACAGCCGGGGCAGCACACGCGAGGCAGGAGAATCGGGTCCGCGCCGGGTTTTGGCGGACACACGCCCCCGCGGCAGAAGGTGCCTCCGACAGCCGCTCCTCTCAGTGGTATCGCTGGCTGATGGCAGTCCTGGTCGCCCTTCCCTCTCTCGGCACCAGCTGAGCATGCTAAATGAGACAAGCAGTGACTATCGCTGTTGGTGATGTTCTGCACATGTAGTTAACCTCAGAACTTACGGGCTTTATTACTCTGAGCACAAACCTGTCTTTTGAGGAGAGACTAATGTAATTCTACCTCATCATTTTCAAAGAGGTTTTCTTTTAGTTCTAGCCATACGTGCACCAGTGTACGCTCAGCTCTGAGAAGCAAGGCTTCTCAAAAAACATGCACGCACACATGCACGCACGCACATCTTTAATTGCTTGGTGTTTCTTAAATAAATGTTTCATAAGATTAAGTTCTGCAGGAAAATGAAGCTGCTATGAAGCTCTTGCTGTGCATCCACAGGCTTTTTCTGACAGTGTATCATTTACAGCGTCCTGAATCCTCATTACTGTGCTCAGCAGGCAATAGGAAGCTGCTGTACTGATAGCATTCCTGTTATCTGTTTTAATAAAAACTTAATTTCCTTCCTTTCTCCCTACACTTACAGAATTTTTAAATGATTTATTTTTCTGACTGCTGCTGGTCATCTTGCAAGCATCCAAATCATGTTGTCTTAATCCTTGGAGAAAGGAATAGAACAAAGATCAAGTTGACTGTGAAGCTGAGCCCAGACTGCACAAGCAGGGTTTCTCCAAGTCTTTGACAGTTTATCACAGAGAAAATGTTCTTGGGGCATCCTTGGCACGTACAGGTCTGTCAGATGCTTCACCGTACATTTGGAAAGTGCTAATCAAAGGCAGTGCAACAAATGAGAATAAAATATATCCTCCAGATTCTTTGCTATTCTTTTTTATTGCAAGTAATATTTATTAGGAAGCTGTTTCTCCATGGCATGGCTTAATGATCAGCACCCTTTGGTAGTCCTGATTGGGTATGTGCTTGCTCTGAGAGTGCCTCGGTTATGTCAGGACCTATCAAACGTGTTTTTGACGTGGCTCGACAGGATGTATTTGCGTTGACTGAGATGGTCTAGTGCCAAAAATGTATCCGAACAGACTCCCTAAATGTTTCTTTCTTAAACGATAATTTTGGTGCTGTTAGCCTTCAAGGAGTTACTGGAGATCAGTCATTCATTTCTGAGGCCCCAAGTGCAATATGGAGCTCTTTTTGTGCAAGGAAAGGCAGATCGCTTTTCTGCAGTCCACATGCTTTTGCAGTGTGTGAATGTGTGAGGCAGAGCACAAGTACATACAATCACCCCCTGATGTGCTTATTTATTCATCCTGATCTTAGTCCCAGTTGGTTTTTATATAGGTGTAATTTCTCAAGCTCAAGTGTATTTACCTTTGATTTATACTGGTAAATCCACCATGCTGGGTGCTCACAGTCCATTTGCTGCTGGTGAAACCCAGAGAGTGGCTTCATTCACTGTATTTCAAAATACTGGGATAAAATTCTGGGCTTTCTGAAGTCAAAGGGAAAACTATCACTGAAGGACCGAGGGCAGAAGTCCCTCTTTCATATTAACCTGAACCACACCTGAAATAGTCAAATCTCTTGGCGATGTAAAATCACCCTGAAAATCTCATGGATTTAGCCATAGTTAGGGACTGATGGGACTTACGGGACTTTTTTTTTTTTTTTTCTCCTCAGTGTGATTTTTGCAAAATTTGTCTTTGTCAAGCAGCATTTCGGTACGCCATCTCTAACTAGAGTTAGAAGTGAGGATATGCAAAGAAACTGGAAGCAAATAAAGTTAAGCCAACCTTTTTTTAATGCTGGGAGCAGCCAGGTCTGGAGAGTTTTTTCCCTTCTGTCCAAACCACTTGATGCAGTCCCTTTCTTAGTGTGCCTGGTCTGTAGGCAGCACGTGAAGCTTTGCTACAGCCTGGTAGCAGCCTCTGTCTACCGCATGTTTCAGAACTGGAGACTGAGGAGAGCTGAGCAGGTCAGTGTAGACCATTCCCAGAAGCTGATTTTGCCTTCTAGTGTATTTCCTAGGGCTCTGTTACAGCCGGGCGCTTCCTGCCTCAAATTTTGTATGCTAATGGCATTGCTGTAGTTGGTAGTTCTCATTATGGTATCAACATCTATTTTTTTTCAGTGATTTATAACCAACCGTTAATATTCACTGTGCGTTGAAAATCTGCAGGGCATTTTCAGTCCTGGGGATAATTTTTTAAAACGTATGAAGGGAATGCTATGGCTATTTTAAAATTATGGTAATAAAGGATGTATATTTTGAAAACTATGAGATTCCATGGCAGGGCAGAGATGTTGATTCCTTGTTCCCTTGATTGGACCAATTCTAAAGGAATAAAATTCTTTTTATTCTTGTTGCAAAACCTTTGGCATCTCAGGTTAGATCATTGACTCTACAAACTGAGGGACTGTGTTTAACGTAGGCATTTAGTAAAGGGCTTCATCATAAGTCTGTGGTTGAGCTTCCGCTTTGAGTTATGTATATCTCTGTTCCAGGGAAGCCATATCACTTGCTTAGTGAGGCACCAGTAAAGCTGCAATTGAATCTGACTGCAATGAAAATAGATCTCAAAGCATTCATAAAATTAATTGCAAGGTTTTGTCCAAAATACAACCAAGAAAGCATAAACCAAAAACAGTCTTTGTACCAATCACTGTTTTGTTAACGCCTTCTTTTGCTGCATGTTGTATCGCTTGCAGTTTGTGTTATCAAACATGCTTGCTACAGCAAGAAGGAGGTTTGCCTTCCCAGTAACTGGAAGGTGCATTTGAAAGACAGCAAAAGGAAAATGCGTGCTGCTGTTTTGTTAGAACCAGCCTATTTAAAACTATTGATTTATTACAGCCAGAGTCCATTTTTGGGCCCCCCGCTCCCGGAAAAAAAAAAAAAAAATCCAGAGAGGAGGTGAGAGAAAACACAGATAATCTTATTTGAAAAGAAACGACCACAGAACTTTTTGGTCATTACACCTACATTAGCTCCTGTGAAATCATCAAATAAAATACATTAAACCTTCACAGAAAATTTTCCTTCTGAGGAGGCAGAGGAAAGTAGAAGCAGGTCTTTAAGGAAGACTTGCAAGGAGGGTTTTGCAGCAGTTGTCACGCTACTAATCAGCTGGAGGACTTTATTATTATTCTCTGTTAATGCTCAAAAATAGTCTTGTCTCAGCCTCATGCAGGAGGAGCACTATGAGTCAAGCAAGGAAACTCTGAAAAAAGACTTTGCGAAAGTCCAGCAGAAGGAGAGAACTTTTCATGTGCATTCATACACAAGAGGATTTCTTTTTTCGGCTAAAGGATAGAGAGGGTGTCCTCAGAGTTTTAGCCCAAAGAAATTGTCCAGGCTTTAAGAAATGTCCTTTTAAAGCTTCCTTATTAATGATAGCAGCCTGCAGATAATGCACATCAATGACTTCAGCTTAGAGAGTTGGGATTTGAATGTGCCAGTGTCGCCCGGCCTTTTCAAGCAAACTATTCAGATAATAAAGCTTTTTTTCCCTCTCTCTCTCTCGCTCGCTTGCTCGTTCTTTTTTTTTTTTTTTTTTTTTTTTGGATTAGGGAAGTGCTATCAAACTGGGCCCTCTTAATTTAAAAGGATTCCTCTTTTCTTTTCCTTTCTAAACCTTGGTACGGAGTGTAAGAATAGCACAATGTGAGACTGATTTCCCCAAAAAGATAGAGCGGCGACGTAATGAAACTGAAGCGGTGGCGTTGGAGATTGTAATCCTGCCAAAGAAGAAGAAAGCCCGACTTGAAAGGGAAGCGCTGGCATATGCTGCCCGAGATGAAAGCTGCTGGGGCAGGTATTGGTGTTTTGACCTAATGGGAGATGTAAAGAGAATAACGAGGTTACATGACCCCACACTAGTTTTTAAACGACTGCTTGCTTAAAGAAGCATTTCGACAGCGGCTGTCTACCAATTATATCATCTGATAAAACAGCCCTCCCCCCCACCCCCCAAAAAACTAGCGGTCTCTCTTGCTCCCTTTCTACACTTAAAAAAGAAAGCAGAAGAAAGGCTTCATTTTAACTTCAAGTATGCTTTAGATGGATTTAAAGGAAGTTAATTTGAAATGACAGTAAATAATCCTCCAGCATTCAGTCATCGGTTTTACGTTTCTCTGTAATTATCATTGAATAAGCTTCTTTTTAAGCATGCTTAATACATACTTAAAAAAAATTTTTCTTCCTTCACTGCTTTATGCCGCAGATAAAAATGACATTTCTGTAAGGAAACCTAAGCTACTATTCTTTGCCTTTAGGGACCTGTTCAAGGAGACTTATGAATTGTTCGGGTATTGTAAGTGCCAGCCGATGCAGATTTTAACCGCGCTTCCTTGCCCTGCAACCCTCCTACTGCTTCAAAGTAAATAGCTTTGTCCTGCCTGTCACCGTTTGATCAATGTCTTTACGATGCCACGAGAAGCTTCACGGAGACGGCAAGGGAAAAGGTGGAGATGATTAACACGTGTATAAAAACAATGCAGGCTGCAGCAGGAAAAGGTGAGGAGATAAAAACAAATATATGCCCCAGACTCCAACAGATGAGTATTCGGGCAAGGACTGGACATGTCACCTCTTGCTATGGTCGTAAAATTAGGCAGGGCATGCTCTGCTTTACCTCCACCTCTAAACAGCATCCTTATTACCTAATTATTAGTTACTTCCCAATATGTGACCCACTCTCTGTAAAAGGAAGGAGTCCACACAGCTCATTTTTCTAAGGCACTTAGGGGTCACTAGCCTAGTGCTGCAGCAAATGCATTATTCATTTTGCCATAGCCCAATTTCTCTGCTAAGACTTTTGTATCCAAATGCTACACAGCTCAGCAGAGAGGTGATTGATTAAGCAAGAGGGAGCAGGATTTGGGCATCCTGCTAAAAGTTTCTCAGAGTCTGCTCAGGTAACATCCATCAGTTTTATCCAGGTAGTAACACTTGAATGCTAACTAGCCAATGCCATCCATTGGAGAAAAATGGGTGACGATACCTTGAGGTTAATATTACTTGAACATTTTGATCTTGAATAATTTATACCTGTTGATGAGTCTCTCTTCCCAACTGTTTTTTTTTTTTTTTTTTTGGTTTCACTAGGGTTGTGTCGATGCTGGCAGTATTGGTCTAATGTAGGAAGACACGGTCCTCCGCGAGCGAACACAACTGGTAGCAAGGATGCGTTTCTGGGTGAGTACAGTAAATCTGTGCCTGTCAGGGAAATGAGCTTAATTGACAAAAGCATCATTTTACCAAGTAAAATTGCATCTACCCAGAGGCTGCATAACTGCCTTGGTCCAAGATTGCTGCTCTTCAGCCGGGCGCAGACCCCACAGCGCGGGCAGGCTCCCCGGGCACGTGCGGCACCAGCCTCCGAAACGAGCCCGGGCTGCTAAACCCCGCTGACCTCAAAATCCCGGTCTACGCGTAACCAGGCTCTTGCCAACGTAGCTACAAAAATGCCCATTACCCTGTTTGTTTTGCACTAATGGGAGTGCTTGTTTTCTTCTACCAAGCAGCTTTTCCAAGCAGCGTATCCACTTGCATGGGAAAAGCAGAAGCCTCTTTAGCTAAACAGAAGCACTGGCCGAGCTGCTGCAGATACCCATTGAAGGGAAAAAAAACAGCCTAACTTTTAGACTAAGGAGTAATGTTTCTGCAAACTGAGATGGATACACACACCATTACAGGAGTTAGTGATTCCTTTTTTATTTTCTGGTACAAAATGTTCAACTCTGCATGTTCAACTCTAAATTAAACAAATCTGCCTCATATTACGGAGATTTTTAAGGCCTATCCATATAGCACTGAATGAAGTATGCTGATTTTAATTTTTCTATAAATAAAAACAATGACATTGCTACAGAAATTTTGTATAGCAATGATCAAGTCCTAACTACCAGGCAACCACTGTTTGTATACGGTAACTGAGTGCCTTTTTGCAAATAGTCGATAGAGCAGCTCATATTTGCCACTTCTGCCTCTGTCTCCTCTACAAGTATTCCCTTCAACCCCCGGAGAAATGTTTTTAACTCTAGTGTTCATTTTGGACTGAAAACGAAAAAAGGAAAGAAAAATCTAATTCTTGTGAATTTGATTGAAGAGAATGTGATACGGTTTGGATTGAAAGTGCTCTGGGCCTCTTTCGGTGCACTTGAGCCAAATAGACTTGATTTGTATTGGACATATGTGTAAAATTATATAATGGACTGACCTTTGTAACAGAAATATATGGTTCATTCTGAGGTGCAGATTTCCCAATGATAATATATTTTTAAAAAGAAAATAGGGGGGAAAGGTAACCAGATCACATCAGTCAGAGGAGCTGAACTGAGCCAGGAATGTGTCAGCTTGAATTTCCTTCTTGTCAGAAACACCCTATATTATCAGCAAAGAGGAAAACCTATTACCATTACTTTTACATTTCTACATGATACAAAAAAAAGGTGGGAGAAAGAACAGGACCCTTTATGATACACTCGGTTAAAAGTCTCCGTTGGACCAGAAAGAATTTTTTTCACCTCATGAAACACAGAGACTTTTAAAGAGCTGCGTTCAGGCAGTTGTTTCTTACACAGTCTTGCTCTGGGAAAACGTTTGACAGCTGTAGCGGGGCACGCTGTTGCGCGCTGTAGAGCCCTGTTCACGGGCCCGTCCCGGTGACAGCAGGCACCCGACGCTCCCTGGCTCGGCCTCGCAAACGCCGACGTGTCTCAGCGAGAGGCTCAGGGAGCGCTGGCTGCTGTAGAGGCTCTTCTCGCCGCCCGCGGGGGCCGCGGACGCTGCATTTGGCCCCCGTGGGGGGCGGAGGCGCCTGGGGGCGTGGGGGTGGCCCGAGGAGCGGGCCCCACGCCTGCACCGGGCCCTCTGAGGGCTGCAGTCAGCAGGCCGCTGCTTTAGAGGTCTAGCCTGTGCACTGCACCCGCGGGGCCTCCCCCAAACGTCGGCGGTGCTGTGAACTCGATGCGAGTTTAGACGAGACGTCGTTTCCTAAGTGAGCCAGTGTGATTGCCGTCAGATTTGAAACCCTCAGCAGCAGAACGGGAAAATAGCCGTACCCCTAAAGGATCCCCTCTCAGCCTTAGCTCTCAAGTAATTGCGTTGTAACCGGAGCTCTTTGATGTGGCCTCTCTTTTGTTTACTTACGGGTAATTTTTCACATCACTTACGCCCTGGATCCAGATGTGTGACCGACTCGTGTGCCCCCCAAACCTGTAACCCTATATCTCGTATGTGCAAGTGATAGTCCAGCTGTGGCTGCGCCGGGCTTCCAGGTACTCCGCAGAGTCGCTCTGCCTCCCTGGTGCGCCGTCCGCCCGCCTTGCAGGAGGGCAGTCCTCTCCCGGCCTCTGCTCGAGCGCGTGGCGAAGCCGAAAAGCAAACGGAGCAACCGAACCAAGGCGCTCCTTCTTGCTTCTTAAAGTCCACTTCTGTATTTCATACAAACTAGATCTTGTTAAGCTTTATCATGTGACATCAAATCTGAAGGTACAGTAGACGTGCAAAGGAGTGGTAAACTGAACTGTTTGGCAAGAGGAAAATAATAGGCTCCTGATGGGGAGCCATTGGAATATATGTGTATATGTTCAGTTCCCAAGGGGAGGAAATTATTTCGTATGGGGAAGACAATAAATTATTAATTCCTCCACTAACTATTATTCCCATAATTATCAGTACTTTTTCTTTGGTAATGCCCCCATAACATTTTCTTTTATACTGAAATAGTAGAAAGTTGCGACAGGGAAGCTGTAGAATAAGTCAAGGCAGAAATAGAAGGTGGGTTATTTCAAGTCAGTACAGTGCCGATGACCCTATGGCAATAGCCGCTCACACATGCTGAGGATTTCACCCAGATGCTGTCCAGAAGGCAAGCAAGGATCTTGCTTCCGTCTTTAGAAGTGATCCTGATAGAAAAGAAGTTTAAGAATAGTTCATGGCTATATGAGCTGTTGACAAGAGAAACAGAAAACTATGCAGCGTTTTATCTACAGTTTTAAACAATGATACGGAAGGAATTTTCCTATGTTTTTTCAGCTTACTGTTGTGGAAAATTCCTGTTTCTTTTTAAATTAGGAGCTGCTGGCCAGTGGGTGATAGTTATATTTTTTTCTTTAAAAAGCGTGAACAATGTTGAAGAAAGTTTCTTGCAGACGCAGATGAGAATACCGGGTGTATTTCTCATTGCACAACTTAATGAGCTTCAGGAACAAACTCGGGCAGGAATGTCGCATACCCGCATGATGTAACAAGTGCTGCACTTCACATTGGGGTCTCTGTTATAGCCGACAGATGGCTAAAATGACATGCAGCCAGGCAGGTCCCTGCTGACTTCACATCTGAGATGGATCAAGAATGAACTTTACTGAACTATATTTCGCTCTTGTCCATCATTAACTTAAATGCGCAAAAATTGACTCCAGATCCACCTGCTTCAGACTATTGTGTAGGAGTATTTTTTGCTGCCAGTTTCATCCCCTGTAATGTAACTGTTCTACTTTTCCTAGCTGTCCCAACAGAAATAGAAACTGAGAGCTTAGCTGGCTCTTTAATGCCTCTAGACTGATTTCTTTCTTAGAGCTACCAAGGAATAAGAAAATGCCTACACATCGTCAAAAAAAAAAAAAAAAAAAAAAAAAAGACTTTTTGGTCTAGCAGACATACAGCTAAATGAGCATTACAGAAATCTGTAATATGCTTCTGCTGACAGGATGCTAACCACAAACTAAAGTCATAAAGATCATCTTCTTCTATAACTTTCCTGAACACCTAAGAAATACCAAATTATGGACCTTTACAAATAGATGTTATTCATTTTGTGATAACTACATTAAGGCTGTTGTAGCTATCGTTCTGACAATGTGTTTTACAGGCTTTCTGAAACACATTCTACTAGACAATATCATCGATGCTATTGATTGCACCTTAAGACAAATTTATTTTCCACTAGCCATTCATGGTGGCATGGTAGAACAGTTTTAATAAAGATCGAAGATTTATTTGAAGTGGCCCTTATCTTAAGATCTACTTTCTTTTTCTGAAAGTTTCCATTTGTGTGTTTGTGTGTGTTTATATGTGTATATATACACGCACACACACACACACACACACACGTATGTATGTATAGTATGTATATATGTATGCACACAAACATGCACAGAGCTATAGAGGTATATATGCATGTGCTAGCTATTTCTGTAGAGTCAAACGGAATACGGATCAAGGCACAAATCATCTAAAATACCAAATTCTCTTCTTAGTAGAAAAATGACCTTTTCACAAGTTAAATGTACCTCCTCAAATGACAGTTCATGCAATGAGAGGTAGCAGACTTGAGAAACTTGCTGACAAATGCCATCCTTGTTTAATTTCAAGGATCCAGGGCAAAGGGCATGTTGGAAATTATTAGCTTAGAAAAAAAGAAAAAAATTGACAAACCAGACAGGCAGGCATTTAAGCTCCACAAAGGACTTTTGGGAGAAAATCATTTAATTCCCATATTAAAGTTATACTCGTCAGCTTTGATATGTAATAATTTCCTAAGCTATTGCCTTTGAGTTTCAAAATACTGCGTATAGGTTCTAAAGACAGGAGAATCCTCTTAATGGGAGCTGCCTGGAGATCAGTCTATCATCCCGATTAAGAAAAGACGCCACTAACAACAAGTCTGACTGGAAGTAGAATTGCTCTCGAAAGTTTTGCCTGGCAGAATTGATTAATTTTCTGCTGTTCCTGAGAGTGTTGGACATTTATTGACATAATAGCAGCTGTAATGCAACTGGGCAGAGCAGACTCTCAGAAGTCAGAAGAAATGCTGTGCGATATATCATGAAGACTTTTTTTGAGGTAGATATTTCTATAGAAAGAGACCCATGTTCAGAATACTGGATTTATTTAATCTGACCCAAACTGAATTTTCCAAAATAAAAAGCATCTTAACAGTGCCTCTATTTTTAGGCTAACTGTAAAGATGGTTAGAATGCTTTCATATGGCAGTATTTGTTCAAAATCTTTAATTTTGAGCAAAGTGAATTTATAACTGTAAGGGAATTTCTACTTTTTCAAGTGGCTATATGGAACACTAATGTAATAATGTCACATAACCTTCATGCTACTGCAAAGCACTGAAGGGTTTTTTTGCAGTCATTTGGTATGCGTAGAATAGAGGATTTTGGTCATTACCATAATAGGCAGTATCTGTTTCTACCTACTCTTATGTAAGTGAAATGATTTCCCCGGAATGCACTGTTATTCATTAGTAATAATTTCGGAATATGTTGCAGTTAAAGTGAAATAAAATCTACCGTGAAGACAGCTAAACAAAACGTAAGTACAAGACATAGACATATTAAAAACATAGCTTCCGTTTCAGTAGTAATGAACGTTAGCATATAAACCTCTGGGAACATGCAAGAAGCAAAGAGAATTAAAAAATTAGATGGACCTAGAACTGTAGCTTTCAACAGACAATATTGGCGCTTTGCTTATGGGGATAGTTTCTCCAAAGAATTAGGGAAGTCATGCTTTATGCCATGTCTCTAAAAAGCGCACATTTTATGCAAGGTTTTTAAACCACAGCCAACTTCTCATATCAAATACATAAATGCCTAAGATGTAAATAGAGCTAACAACCCTTGCTGTCTTCCATCTGTCCCCCAAAACATGGTGTTTACCGCATTTTGTTCAAAGTAAAAACAATTTTGTTTACCCTACTCATAACTTAGACCCATTCCTAAAGATATCTATAGAGAGAATAAAAATTACACAAATATATACACACTATTGTAGTGCAAAGGTATTGTGTACCATACTATTAACTCTGTATGTAGTTAACTTTCAACTTGTGCTGATGGGACTGTAAATATTTGGTACATAATTACTGTCCTGTGATAGGAAGGTGCTGCTATTACTTTTACAGTAGATGAGGGTGACATCTTTTAACACATCATTATTAATTTTTATTAGCAGCCTGGCTGAAGATACTGCTGTGCACCTTCTTTCAGAAAAGCGATCACATTCCTTCAGTGCAGACTGTTTTAGATAAGTCCGGACTAAACTTACTCTTCTCCTATTTTAGACAACATTGTTGAAAGACTTTTTGAAAATATTAGCTTCAAGGGCAGTTGACATGTCTTGACGAAGAAGGGAGGAGAGAATTTCCCACTGTTGAGACTGTAGGTGGCTGTTGTGCTCAAGGTTTCTGAGTGATGCTCGGGCGTGTTGAAGGCTCGCAGCCTGCCAGGCGTAATATTCACGTGGTACCAAAGGCCTCTGCTCTGCTTGCATGCGTCGCCTTGGACTGTGGTTCAGTCCCCAGTTGCTGACTGTAAGGAAATGGGTTTGGGCTGAGAAGGAAGGTCCAAAGCATCTGACCTGGAGAGCCTCCACCATGATGGTGTGCAGGTGTCACAGCCACCGCGGCTCCAGCCTTCATAACTACTCGGGGTAACTCCTAACCCCTGTTATGGTGTGAGGCATTGGACTGTTCCTACAGAGTGACGGTACATGCGATCGACAGTCAGATTAGAGTTTGTGTGCGGTTTTGAGCCCTAACCACAATTTCTCTGGACTGTTATGGTTGTGTTTTTGAGTTACCCTTTGGTTGACTGGAAAACAGAAAAGCATTGCTACAAGTTCCTGAGAGGGGATCAGCCTGCATTTTGCAGTTTTGGGGGGTGTGAGTGTGAGAGAAGATTTTGGCTTTAATTTAAGTGCTATGGTATTTGAAAATATGTGTTATTAGAATAAGAAAGGAAGAGGAGGCAGGAGATCCATTACAGACAAGGAAGTGTATTCAACATATAAACAGAACTGTTTGTTGTGTAAAAATATAAAGGTGCATGATAAAAAGATATTTCTTGATTAGCAGCTTATAATGATTTTCTGAACTTGCAACATTCACTCTGGGAAATAGAGATTTTTTAATTTTGTGGTCAGTGGCATGGTCCAACCATCATCTCCTCCTGAGTGACCCTGGGTACCACGGTTTTGAATATCTCATGAAATCTGTGAATGAAAATATTTTGAAAATTAAAAGACTGTATTCTTGGTTTCACTGTTCTCTCTAGTTTCTTATCTGTCACTAGTAGTGGGCGATGCCAACCGATTTTTCAGAAGGTTCAGTAAATGTTGTGTTTGCAAGCTTTGGACAAACCTGCTCTGAGTGACTGCTTCCACTCTACGGGAGACCGAATTAAGTCCTGAACTGTGAGCGTTTACAGTCCTAATGTTCTTATTTCTAGTGCTTACTTTTACAACTCCGCATATTTTAATATCTGTATAAATACCTGATCTCTTTCTGAATCCTGCTGCAGTCTTTGCTACAGTGATATTTTTTGGCGCTAAGGAAGGATGCTTCAGTGATTAGAGGGCTGCACTGGGAGCTGCAAAAAATGCTGGCTTTGATCCCTTGCTTTGCCAAAGGCTGCATGAATTGGGTCAAGTCATTTAAAGATATTTATAAGAAGATGTTTAGGATGCTTGAGATTTTTTTTAGATGTACCTGACTTTCAGCATGACTTAGGGGCCTGATTTTTTTGGACACATCTGTATTTGTCGACTCCAAAATATGTCCTTTGTAAAGCTGTCCTTATACCTGTGTGCTTCCAGCTGTGCCTAACCCATTGAACACATGACGGTTCACAGCTCCTAAAGCTCATTCTCCCATGCAGCAGAGCTGATGACGAAGGGTGATGGCCCCCTCTGCGGGGCCCCTCCTGCACCCTGGTTGTAGGAGCCTTGCGAGCACCTGGATGGCATGAAAAAGTGGGGGGTTTTGCTGGTTTTGAATTTGGCGCCTATAAGACTAGTACCAGGTGTCTTCAGAGAGAAATAGTTGAGGTTTGCTCCTCCTCCAAAAGGCAATTAGGTGACATGGAAGACATTTCATATCCCAAACTTCTTATTAATGAAGTCATTAGTAGCTAGAGAGCTATAGTAAATAAGTAAAATCCATAACAGTATGTGGCATAATTTATTTATTTCTCTTTTAAAATTCAGCTGTTAACACACCACTTCTTCTTTTAATAGCATCAGCGCTGACATCCTGTACGCCATTCTTTGGCTCCCTGCCACTTTTTACAGGTCTATTCTTCTGAAACAGGAAGCAAATGTTAATGATGGAAAATCTGAAAAATCCTTAATAGCACCCAAATAGAAATAATAATACGAATGTGAACCTTAAGATTAGTAGTGTACTTTTCCTCCATGGAAATGCCATAGAGCCCTTCGTCTGAGACAATTAGTCAAAGATTCGGCATAGCCGCAGGAGGATTTTAAGCAGATGACCTGTGCAAGCTTGTGTGCAAGCTCTGCCTGAAGCACTCCTGTGAGTTTCCTTGAGACAACTAACAGAAGTTGGGGGGAAAACAGACACCAGCACTTCAAGCCTTGTTTAGCTTGAGCAGCCACAAAGGACCTTTTGTACTTTGTGCCTAATAGGTTTTGCTCTGAAAATCTTTAGCCATTAGTGTGCCAAATACCCTCCTCCTCCTGCAGCATGTTATGTTCAGCAATTGCATTAGTTAATAAATCCCATGTTCCCTTGAAATCCCCTCTGCCTGGGCCCAAGGCTGTGACAATGAGTTATGAGGGTATTTGGGCTATAACAATTTTCCCAAGACCCTCAGTTCCGAGTTCAAAAAAATATAGAGAATTCTGGAAACCAGCTACTCCGAAGCCCTTCTAGCCCCCTTCCCTGCATTGTCCAAATCAGCACGGCTTATGGATGCCTCTCTTTTTTTGTTCATTAAAATCAGGGACTGACAACTCACAGGAAACGTCTACTGCTCTTTGATCATTTTTGCCCAGCCTGCAAAGTCTGGCCTGCTTTATTTGACAAGAGCAGTCCGAAATGCACAAAAAAGAAAATAGGATTTCAAAATATAGGAGGCAAGAGTGCACGTATTGAAACGGAGGAATCGACAGGCTGGGTCTCACATGCACAGCTACAGACTAGAAATGCTGAGGACAACCGCAGAGACACAGAGTGCTCTTTCTGTGTATCATCTGCTGCCTTTTTATAGTCTGTAGTGTAAATCTGTCTGGTGCTTTTGCTTCCCCTGAGTTTATTCAGGTGGAGGTATAAAACTGATGAGTGTTGGAAAAGGTCAGTGTTACATATTCATTTTATTTTAAATAATTGATGATGTTTCCTGTTTCTGCTTACATTAATTGCTCTCAGGTGTTGGAGAATTGCTCAGTGAGTTGCCTTTTAATTTGTTTCTTCAGAAAAGCTGTGTGCTGCTTTGCAGAGCGCTAGAAGTAATGTGTTGCAGGCAGTGCTTCCTAACTGGAGGTTAATGAGGGTGCACTGAACGTGGGCTTGGGTGCTGCCGCCTCGCCACGTGCTTGTGCTTGTGCTTGTGTGTGTGTGTGGGAAGAGAGGAGGATGAGGTGGAGGAGTGCAGACAGGGAAGAGCCTCAGATGCCTCTGCGCTGATTTTTCAAAAGGTAATTTATGCTCTCCTGATGTTTAAGGCTATACATTAAGGCCCTGATCCAAGAGAGTGCTGAGTACTCAGCCGCTATTGATTTCAGAAGAGTTGGTATTACTCAACACCTGCAAGAACCTGGATCACAAATAACATTGCTTTGATTGCTTTTCAAATGGCAGGCTTAGTTTCATCATGTAATTTATCTGTTTTGCTACAGAAACAAGAAAACAAGATTTACAAACCCACATTACCTGAAATCCAAGCCAAATTGTTTTACAGCTATTAAACCTATAAAATAATAGACTACTATCATTAATTTTTCCTTCCTTCCTGTGCCCTTTTCTTATGCAAATACAGTGTTTTTACAGTTTATAACTGACATGCCAGTGAGGCTCAAAATGTACTTGTGGTACATTTTGTGAGTGGAATTGTGTGACAGGAGCTGATTAAAACCCAGCTACATCTGTGTTAGTTTATTATCTTGGGCCCAAGCTTTGACTGAGTCTAAACTTCCTGGCCGTCCAAAGAGCCTTACGTTTTGGCTCGAGTCTGGAGGGACATAAACCAACTGGTTTCTCAGGCAGTGAAAGTCCGATGAAGGTGGGGGCTGGCTTGAACTCAAGCCTTGTCACTCCGGGCAGTCTTGGGGCAGGGCTGCTTTTTAATTTTAGCTGAACCGTTTAAGGACAAGGAGTGCTCTCCTATTGGGGTAATGCCTCTTGACTCCACCTATTGAAATTCACATTATTATTCATTTGCATTACGATGGAAGAGCATATTGGCTCAGCAAGTTGCGAATATTGCATGATTTTTGAAGGGTCAAATCAGATCCCATCTTGTTGTTTCTGTTTTTCTGTGTCGGCAAATAGCGTACCTGTTTGCTTTCAGTTTCCGTAATGTTTGTGTCACTGTTGTAGGCTGAGATTGGCCGTATTTTACGGTGTTCCTGAAGGAATACATATGTTTCACCTCTTTAAGCTGTCTGCAATCTTGTGTTGCTCTATCAATATACTTTGCCGGAGTCTTTAGCCCTTTCTCTTCCCTGCAGCCACCAGTCTTCTTGCCTGTGGCTGAGAAAAGGATGCTGGCTTGGCCCAGGGAAAACACGTGGCAATTTCTGAAAGCCAGACATCAACCGTATATTGGTGTTGATAAATCAGCCCTGGTGGCCCCCCATAGCCTGTTTTATAAGCCAGTAGCAGCCTTTGCATATCCGATTACGGACACTTCCCTCGGGTGGGCGGCAGATTGGAGTGTGAATGTCATCTCAGAGTCCTGCATTGCTAAAAATGTTGTCAAGCAAATTTCTGGTGCTCTAGGCAACATCTCTTATTCCCACTGTAGAGGCGCAGAACAAAATCTCTAATTGCTCGCCGAGCGACAGGAGCGCGGGAGGGCTGCGTGCTGGAGCACGAGAGCTTTCTTGGGCTGGAGAAAAACTGTGCAAGAAGGCACTTTTTGGTCAAGAGGTTTGCCGTGTTTCCTATTATGCAGTGCGGGATACAGGTCAAAGAAGCTGTCGGGTCTCCCCATCCCCGTGCCTGGCACCACAGAGGATGGGGATGGTCCGGGGTGGATGCTGGCCGAGGCTGAGGGACCTCACCTGCTCCACTGGGAACAGCAGGAGGGTGCCCAGCACCAACATGGATGACCGAGGTGCGCTGGGCCTTTCCACAGAGTGTGTTGGGGGGTACTGGGCAGACTGGGGTGCATTAGAAGGGGCTGGCATGTGGGATGGTGAAGGCACATGGAGTAATTAGTATACCTAAGTCTGGTCTCGCAACCTCTTGTCCCAGAGGCATATGGAGTAATTAGTGTGCCCAAGTTTGGTCTTGCAATTTGATTAGCACAGGCTAAAGTTGAAGGAGAGCTATGCCTGCAGCATGGCTATAACTGATCTAAATCACAGCAGCTTGAACTCAAAATCAGTCCCATCCACCAACAGCAGTAGAAATGTAAGGGACTCAGGCGAGCCCTCGTAGTTGCCTGTTCCTTGCATACATAGTCCTGGAGGGATTGTGAAGTGAATTTTGCATATGAATATGATAGGACTGAATGTTTTTGAGAACAGGCAGTTTGGGAATATAAATATATATGTATATATAGATATATATATAGTGTGTGTGAGTTTTTTCAAAAATGAACCTGTATTTTGAAGTAGATAGATAGCGCAGTCTTACCCCTCTCCCTTTGAAATAAAGCCAAATGTTTTCATGCCAAGGAATTGAAGTAGTTAGGTTTCAACCCTGACTCAGTTTGTTGGTGCAACAGAAACATATATGCAGTAAAATCTGCCACACAGAAGGGTTCGCTGACACCAGCTTTCCACTGTTTGCCGTTTTGACCTTGCACCAGCCAACACGTCCCCCCCAGCCCTGGTGGCAGGGTCCTCAGCTGCTGGGCAAGGTGCTGATTCAGGGCTTTCTGGTGCCACCTCTGCCAGAGTGGTGGCAGCCCCCGAGAAGGGTGTCAGTAGCAAAGCCACCTGCCCACCCCGGGAGAAACGCCATGGCCAGCTCAGCTTCTCTTGCAGGGTATAAGCACCATCTCCTTTCCCCTGTAAGGGTAATTCTGGCTCCTTCAGCTCTGAAAGGGAATGCTAGCCTGATCTGTGTCATCTATTTTTATATCTGTATCATCCACTGTGTCTGAATATCCACCCAAACACACACCACAAGTCAATAAGCCCAGCTGTTTGATATTATTTACATTATGCTGGCATGTCTGCTGACCTAAAGAGCAAAAGAAAATAACAGGGCATATTTGAGGCTAAATAAAACATTGCAGTAGGGAGTCCTTTCTGAACCATTACAAGCATTTGCTGGAAGTGCATTTGCTGATTTAACAAACTGGTTAGGACAAATGTTTAACATGCTGTTGTAATGATGTTCAGATGCTTTTCTTAGTATTTGTTGATCTGCGAAAATGTGTCCTTGCCCAATTGCACTAGAGAGTGGGATTAAATAAATAAATAAATGCAATGTGATGCGCTTGCACAAAAGCGGAGCAGTGACTGCCCCTGACAGATGGAAAAAAAGTCAATATGATGTCTGAGACAGCCCAGGCTCTGCACTGCAGAATAAATTACATGATTCGCTGAATGCCTGGGCTTCACACAGACATACACAAAATTGGAAAGATAAAAGCTTGCATTGGCTTCAGATGATATTTACTGCTTGATGGATTTACTAGCAGCCCCAGTACAGTCATACTGTATTGAATTATTGGCCTCTATTTAGCTGTGTGTCCGTCGAAGCTTGAGTGTCCATTTAAGCGTAAGTGAGCTGGAGCCCTGCCAAGGCTTTTTGAAGCTTTGTGTACAGAGGAAGATGCGAGCTAATGGCTACTAGCTTGAATAACAGGGAACTTAAGGATGCTGAGGGTAGACAACAAAGCATAAGGTGCATTCTTATCAATATTAATACCAACATAAATATTAATGCTGGCTGCCTGGCACCTCATTTTTGAATGATTCTTGTTTTCTTTGTATTTTAACACAAATGGCTGGAAATGACTGTGATTTCTCTCTCCCTTTCTCTTTCTCGGAAGGGGGAGTTTAAGAAAGACCATTAGCTTTACAGCCTGCCATTGTCACAGCAGCAGGATTTCTACAAGGCTAAGGAGGCAAATGAAATACTAGCTTTAGGAAGCATACTGCTCCCAATAAAATATCTGATTAGAATAGCAATGTACTGTACAAAGCTATTGTTATGGATTCATTATTACATTGTGCCCTGGCAGTTCAGTTAAGAGGTAGCATTTCATTTACGGCGAGCCCCGCGAGACGGTCCCGCGTTGCTGTAGCTACGGCGTAGGGCAGGCAGGCTGAGCGCTTAGCTGCTTAACGCGCTGGCTTGTGCTGCATGAAGCCCGGGGCTCAGTTTTCGGCCTGGCCCTCGCACGTGATGAGTTTAGCTCGTGTAATGGTTCGGCACGCCGAGGGAGGGGGACTGCCGAGGAGAAACGGCTGTCAGTGGCGACGCTGTCGGCAGAGGGTTTATCCAGTTAACTATGCTTCAGGAAAAGGGAAATAACTGCGAGACCGCATTGTGCTCCTCAGCTGGATGGGCCACAGAAATTAGCAGGGTTTTGCTCCCGGTGAATTTGCTGCAGCCACGGTGCAAGGGAAAGAGATGATGAGAAAAGAAAGATGTGCCCATGGGGGCAAGGAGGCATGGAGACCGAAGAAGGAAGAGACTTTATTTAGAGCCTCCCGAAGCCACATCAAATACCTCCCGAAGCCACATCTTCCTAGAGATAACATGTCCATGATCAGGACTCTGACTCACGATCTCTGGCAACTCATGTTGGGGATATTTAAAAGGTTACTGCTCTCAGCTGTCCCTTTGTGCCTCCGCCAAAGGTTACAGCCCTGGAGCGGGTACGGCAGATGTGAGCATGCACTGGCTCCTCAGCTGCCCCCGTCACAGCCCACACGCTAGCCCGAGCCCGAGCAGCTTGACGTGCCTCGGCCGAAGCGGGCGGAGATAGCCCGAGCGCCCGGTTTTGCCCCTTCACCTCTGGAACGAGCAGGGAGTTGAGCAGCTATTTTTCTCCAGAGTTTCAGGAACAGTGGTAACAGACTTTACCAATAAGCAGACTGTTTATCCCTGAATTAGAAAAGAGAGAGAGAATGTATCCAGCTGTTACCTGATAAAGTCAAACAGAGGGAGTGTTAGGAAGAAAGATCTCTTGATTTAGCACTCTGGCAGTTTTCTTGGGTTCCCCCCACCCCAGCTTTCCTCAGAAATTACTCCTTGCTAAAAATGAAACTGAGCTGGCCAGGTCTCTCTGGCGATACCAAGAATCATCTCTCTAGGTACCTTGGTGTGTTTTGGTCACACGTTCATAGCCAGACAGGGCAACCAAAACTGAGGTAAGGAGGAAAATTTCTTCTAATAACACTTCTGGAAAGACTTTGGAGACATGTGTGAATTTGTAGAGCAATTATAGTCTTCCGTTTTGCCTGCCTGACTGAGGAGCTGTTCCTCCCCATGGAAGGAGTTTCAGCTGGGAGCAACACCTCAGTTTCTCCCATTTTCTTTGCTTTGGACTGAAGTGCTTTGCTTTAGTTGAAGTCATAGCACTCATTAAAAGTTAGTTCCCGTGCCAGATGAGGGCTGAAGAGATGATTCAATAGCCCCCTGGCTGTAAATGCTGGGAAAACTGAGATTCACCTGTGCTTATGCACCACAACATGAAGTTCATTACGAACTCTTCAACTGATCAACATGAAAAGCCATCACTTCCACATCTTCTGTCGTACGAATGCACATTAACAGATTTCAGGGAGGAGCAATATCAAGACAGAATGATAACTACTGAATGTCACCTGGAAAAACACTTTTTTCACATTTTTAGCTGATGGTAGGTATCATGATGATGGATGTTAATTCATTTATGATAGAAATAGAACTACATAATCTCTGGTAACATACTAAACAGTATGGAATTCTCCAAATGATACGTTATGATGCTGGCAAATTATGCCTGATTCTTATTTGTGCTACCATCTCTACAATTTTCTGCAAAATGAAAGAGTCACAGAAGGGTGTAAATTTAATAAAAATCCCACCTTTTTTTTGCTTGCCAAGTGCCAAATCTGTCTATTCTTTGTCACGTGTAAAAAGGGAAATTGCGGGTCCTGTGTCTTGGTCCAAACGCCTATGACTTCTCTAATGCTTCAAGGTCAAATGTCAGTCTCCAGACTTCTGGAGTGCCTGACGGTAGATGTTTCCAGATTTAATACATGCAATCTACTCTAATTATCTTTTTAAAAATTCAAAATATATTTTGCTCAGGAGGGAAACGAAATCAAAAGAAAGTCCCAAGCAAATGTTAAGCAGCATATTAATGAAGCAAGGCTAATTGATGTGAAAAGAATAGTTATCTAGGTTCCAAGATTAGTTAGATGTGCTCTGGTTAATAAGATGAAACCTTACATATCGGAAAGTCCTTTGTCTCATCCAGCTGTTTCCAGTTTCCCTGTCATTCAGTGTTGTGGAATACTGTGTCAAAAATCCTTGGAAGGCTGTGGGTGTCTTTTCACAGAAACAGTGTTCACACAGTCTAATACTCTTTTATTCCCTGTCCTATCACAATAAGCTCTGAGGTAAGAGCATTCCCTAATTCTAAACCCACTTATCCCTTCTCACTAATAAACATTAATAAGCACTTGAGAATTAATTGAAGTAGTTTAGTCTGAGACTGTTTGTTTGTCTTGGATGGAGTTTCTTTTATTTCTTAGTCATTTCTTGGGTTGGAAATGACAAAATACATTGTTTTGCCTTTGTTGAATAAATACCACTAAATTTCCCTCTGAAAAATTATCACTCCACATGATGGAGGGCAGAACTGATATTTGTTTATTTTTGCAAGATCAGCATATTTTGTCATCACTATGAACATTGACCAAGTACCAGACTTTGAAAAAAACTAGTTCTTTTCATGAGCAGTGGAGGTTTCTGGATTACCTGGCAATTCGTGCAGTACCGGGCAGGCCTTATCCAAGAACTTTCCAAGCAACTACTGTGCAGCTCTGGCCATTTAAAATGAGAGCAAGGACTTTCTTTCACGCTTTTGTTGGTCCTAGGCACTGAGGAAAAGAAAGCTCCCAAATCTGAATGCAGAGAGGTCAAGAACATGGTTTGCTGCTGCAGTTTCCTAGCAGTACTGCTCGGTGTCACTTGCACAAGTGCTTATAGTTTGCCAAATATGTCTTTAGGAAAGAATTTTCCCAAGGTCGTACTGGCAGGGCTATTGCAGTTATTTTGTCTTCCTCTGTGGCATAATCTATCTTCCAAAGTCATCTGGTAATTTCCACATTTCCTGCTACTTCATGGATTTAGTACTTTTAAAGCGTCCTTGTTCTTTTCTGCTTCATTTCCTGTGACACATTATAGCTCCTGTGGCCTGGGTTTTGTACTAGAGGTTTTAATTTCGCTGTGGGGTATTGGAAAGTTTTTTTTTGTTTGTTTTTTTTTTTTTTTTTTTTTTAATGGCTTGCGGAGCGCATGAGGCTCTGCGGACTCTTTTGGTGACTTGCTGGTCACACAACTGGCTGGGCTCACGAGGGGGTGGTCTCGGCTCCTCCTGCAGCCCCCTCCAGTCCCACGTTACAGAGGTTGTTTCCAGGAATTTGCTTTGAGCCCTTCTTGTGGGCTTTCCCCCTGCTCCTGGTGTCTTCCGTGGTGGAAACCAGCATTTCTGCCTGTAACCTGTGGCTCCTGCCCGGTCACGTGCATGCCGCCTCTCCCCATGGCCGATGGAAAGCAAGGCTTACGAGGAATGTAAGTCTCCGAAAGATTTCCCAAGTGACATGATGGTCTAAAGATCCCTCCCCAAATAATACATCTGATGATATAAAGAAAGAAACACTGCAAGTTAATAAATCCCTGAAGTATGCTTAGGGAAAAACAAGCTATTAAACTGAGCTAGTTTCCCAGGTGGACTGGAGATAGGATAATTGTGAAGGTTTTCTATGATTTGGAAATTGAATAATATATTCCAGAAGTAGAACTGTACCGTTATGTACGGTTATGATCTTTTCTATTCACAAATACACAGTATATTTATAACGCTCTTCAGGTTTCAGATTATGCAAGTTATGTGGTGCTTCACTAAGTGTAGTGCAGATTTTACAGCTGGATATCCACATACAGCCACAAGCCACAAATACATGCTATATGTTGCCACACAGTGCTAACCGAGTGTACTCTACTGCATATTCAGAATATCATAACTAAAGTCCTGTCACGTAAATGATGTGACTCCTGAAAAAGGAAGGTAAAAAGAAGAACAAATGACTCATTCCCAGCTGTCTAAAAAAGATGGTGGTGTTTAAGCTGCTTATTAATAAGTTGGTGGAGATGGTAACTACTGCGATGGAAGTACATACAGCAGATGGCACAAGTACTGAAGCTATGCAGTAGCGAAGAGGACAACCCAGTAGCAGATGACATGCAACACAGCCATGCACGCTTCAAGGAAGATTTCAGACCGCTGGTGGGTTCTGCTTTGGCCATTACTTCTGCAGGGACAACGTAGGCATCACTGTGAACAACTCGGTGAAGACGTCTGCTCGGCACACACTTGTGCTCGTAAAAGTGAGTAAGAGCTCTGTCTAGGCTAAATTTGCTGCGATGGCTGCTAGCCCACAGAGGCTGTCCAAGACCGATGAACTATGCAGCCACAGACCTGGCTAACTGAAGTATTATATCCGCTTCAGAAAGGTCTAAAATAATGCCTCGGTGTGTAAGGATTGCCCTTCCTGTGGCCAGATGTCATAAAATATGTCAAGCTCAATTGAAATCAAGTTTCTAGTGCTGATATGCAGACCCTTGCCGCTCAGTTTATCCTGCGGCATCCTAATATGGGGAACAGATTGTCCTAAGCTAATTAGATGCTTTTCTACCAAGTGTCTTGCCAGTGTCTGCCATGGGCAATTGCCCTTGCAGAAGGCAGGGGCTCGTAAAGGATTAGCATCTAGATGGTGTCTGTAGCTGCGTCCTACATGACTCATAAGCAGGGCTGAAATTTCATCTTCTGTTATAGCAGTTGAAGGAAAGATAAGTGAATGAAACAGCCTGATCGGAGAGGAAGCCACAAGGCTTTGGCTTTTTACGTTCTTTGTGGGGAGGGGGACAGCTCTGGTAGGAGCATTGCTACCATGGGAGGGAGGGCACGGGGCAAAGCTTCTCTTATACACCTCTGCTTGGCGCGAGGTTTATGCCCATTAGGCTGCAGGACTCTCGCATACGCAGTTCAGTTCTCATTTTGTGACTACCGTCTGTTAAGAAAGTGTCAAAATGGAGCACGGAAGAAGAAGAAGAAATGCTGACCAAACTGACATCGCCTGTGCAAACACGAGTGCTGGGCAGCTGCAGCTGCGGCAGGCGCAGGAAGCACAGCTTCTGTCCCGGCTCGGCACAGCCAATTTTCACCAGACCTCCTAAGGCACCTCTGCGACCGCAGACTAAGGCCCTGCCAAACATCAGGTTTCTGCAGCACTTTATTCTCCAGTGTGTAAAATTCAATTCAGGAAAAGATACAGTGATGGAATTAATGTGGGGAAAATGTAGACGCTTGTTTCAATTCTTCAAAATAGCCTAGCCAGCTTAGCGCAAACTCTGGGAAAAAAGTTTTTCCCCTCAAATATCCCTTCAGAATGCAGACTGTGGGCAGTTTTTGCTATTGGTGTCACTTTATGCTTTTTCTTGTGGTGATTTTAATCATCCAACAGACAGAGTAGGTGTACAGAAGGCAAATGAATGAGTTCCTTCTGTGTTTCTGGAATAGGTTTTTCAGTAAGGTATATTGTATGTATAGTAGCTTCCTTCCCAGTGTAATTGCAGTTATATTTTTAAATAAGGAAATATATCACCCTCAAGAAAATAATAAATTCATCAGTTCAAAGCAAGCCCAAATGTTTAATGCATGTAAAAAAGAAATACGAACAAAAGAAATACATCATTGTATCACCAGTGTTTCCAACTGAATCCTTTCCAAAGTAAATCAAAAATCTTATTGAAATTGTTTCTAGTTATCATGATCTCACTGGGAAACGAAAGGATTTTCTTCAATAGCCTGTTATAACTCAGTCATTATACCACAGTGAGGTAATTTGCTAAAACAGCTGCCTCTAATGAGCAAACCTTTCCATCTGGCAGAGCCCAAATAGACACAAACAAACTCGTGTCAGTTTTTCTTACCAAAATATAAAATCAAAATAAGCTCCTTCTGCTCTGGTGGGAAGGGTCTTTGAACTGCGGGAACCAAGATTTATTTCTCTTTTGATGCCCTTTCTCTTACCCTCCTACCCCCAGACTTGGCCCTGGCTGCGGGAGTGTTGATATCATGCCACCTTTGAGATGGATTACAGCATAACTGGGAACATGTTTGCAATATAAACCTTCCACCAAGGAACCAGACAAAATTAACAGTTGTTGGAACTTGTTAGCTTTAGCGAGACAGCACTTGTGGACAGTTTGTTTTCATAGTAGCTTTTTTCTTAAAAACTCCTTTTTTTTTTTTTTTTTTTTAAACTGTGTTAAGGAAATTTCCATGGATTCGTAGTAAAAACCAAGGTACTGCTGCACGCACAACCCACTAGCTATTCAGACTGCACTTCTCACAAAGGATCAATGAAGAAAAGGACTGACATAAGTTTTGTGCTCTCTGGAGAGCTGTATAGAGCCATAATCTCTTAAATTAATACCAAATGTGACCTGGCTTTGAGTATCTCAATTGTTTTTTCCTAAACCATACAAATAGTGCTGTTTTTTCCATGAGCATTTTGACTCAAACACAATAGTAAAATTTTCGTAGGATTTTTTTAAAACACACACATTTTTCCTCTTGCAAATCTCAGGAGTGTATGTATAATAAATGAGTATATGCATTTTGCATGAGTATTTTAATTTGTAGTTAGAAAAGACTTTGCAATAAATTATCCAGACAGACAAAATTCATGTTCAGAAAGGCATTTTGCTTTATTAGCTCTTCTTCTGAATGGAAAATCTTCTAAGGAAAGTTTAAAAACATGTTTATCAAAATTAGTGATGGGCTGAACTCGTCTGTCTAAATATTTTCTCAACCAAGGGCCTGAGGTACTTTGAGTGAAGTCAGTGGAAAGTCTCCCACTGGCTTTGATGGAAGTTACATCAAGCACCAAACAGGGAAAACTTGGATCCTTGTGTAGCTCTGGATCCAAATATTGCACTTGGGTCCCGTTTCTGTAAAGACTGGTGCCAAAATGCTAATTCTAGAAAGTCTTAAACTTTTAGGAAGTTCGGCAGGGGATTTGGGTCCATCTCTGCACACTCTTAACTCTCCGAGATGGAAATCTTCATCTATGGAAGTGTTTTTCCCAGTACACGATATTATCAACATGGTTAAAATTATTACGCTCCCTAGCAGCCTCGCGAATTCGCCAGAATATAACAAGGTCCCTCGACATGGCAGTGATGAAAACACAGGGACAATAACACACAAAAAGATCAAAGTAGTACTTTGTGGAAAATCTGCCCCATGATAAGTGGCTGTGCATGTTGTTCTGTTGCCTTTCCTGCAGTGCCAACGGGATTCGGCCGCGCTGGATGACCTCTGCCTCGCAGAGCGCTTGCAATCTGAGAGACTCAGTCAGCGACCATTAATAAAGCCCTGTTCTGTCTAAAATTGCACGAGTCCATGTAGTAAAAAATCATATCAGCGCTTTGGCAGAAAGGATATTATGAGCCTGTAATACCAACATATTTAATGTTCTCCTTGACTGCTGGGTATAATGTAAGTTTAATGTACAATATGGCAAGGTTGCGATGCTCTGCGTTGTCTGAAAGTACCGGCTGCCTCTTGCGCCTCTTTCACCCATATGCTGCGCATTACTGGTAATGGGACTATATGATTGAAAGCAAATTTCTCTGTCGGTGGCCTCAGCCTTGTGCCAGGTGCAGCTAATGGCAAAGTCGCATTTGACTTCAGAAGGAGAAGGACCACTGTCAAAGGCAGGAAACGCCGCCAAAAGATCTAGCAGTTAATTACACCAAAGAAAGGTAAGAAAGAAGCTTCTGTCAATCAGTCAGCTGCTGAGATGGTTATGAAACATGTTTTGCAGGAATGAGCCCTCCTCTCTAAACACAAACGCAGCTAGAAAAGATTAAAAAGCAAACGCTGTGTTTACTGACATTTAATGTGCAGAGATCTAACTGTGTGCACCTGTCTGCCGGGTTCTTTTCATTTAAAGTACTTACATTCTCACTCAAGCTATTCTATATTCATTTAGCTTGGTCTTCTGTTTATACAAAGTGTATCCTCCTCACTCTTTGGTAAACCACACTGATAAATGCTAAATTCAATTTGCATATTTTATAAACAGCTTTGTGTAGCAAACAGACCTATAGGAATGAGACAGGTCGGTGTTTGGAAAAACGTTACCTGGAACATAACTGGCTTGTGAGTCTTACGGTTGCTTAGTTTAACCCACAGAAGGAGTTAAAGAACTATTTAGATGAAATTAGTGTTATACAAAGCACAAAAGGTGGCACTGCTCAATATTCTCAGCTAATATTTATTTTTCTGTTTTATATTAGCTGCAATAAATGGTGTAATCATGCTGCATCTTAATTTTGCTTTAAACTTCACAAATACAGCTGTGGTCAAGCTTAAAGGAAGTAGTGTACAGCAGGTTTCTTAAGTATTTCGGCAGCCGTAGCAGTAATATAGCTACTGCCTGCATGTCTGTGTGCTGTTTCATGCATATGGCTTTGATTTTATATTTGTTACAGTAGTTAGCCTGCAGCATCTAGAGTTTTGTGGAAAGGAGGTTATCATTGTCCCCAGATGCTGGTGAGCAAGAGCAAGAAAATAGTCTGCTACCACTAGGATCTTTCCAAAAATTTGCTGCTTTGAGAAAGAAGTGCTGACTTCGTTCAGTTCTAAGTAACCATAATGCTCCCCTTCTTTTCCTTAATGGCGTGGAAGATCACTTTGGCTGAAACTAGGGGCTGACAAAAATAGTATATTTAAGACCCAGCTCCTGCTTGGCCATAAAGGTAGCCGGGAAAGGACACCCACCCAGTTCCCTTTTTCAGGCTCGAGCATTTCAGCCATATTTTTCAGCATGGCCTTTAATCTTTTATTGGACACTCTGACCTTCTTTTGATTTTAAAATCACCAACATTGGGTGAAAGCCAGCAAACCCAGAAAACTAGAAGGGCTTGTTGATTAAGAAAGAAATCCCAGTCATTCATTTTCTGAGACAAGTGAATTCTGACATATTTCTAGTGCTTATTCCCTAAGAATACTCATACTTCTGATAGAAATTTCTGTAGAGGAGAGTAGACTTAATTATAGAAAACTCGAGAGAAAATCTATGGGAAAAAGTGTAAAGTTCTCTCAGCCCTGTGCTCCAAACTCAACCGAAGGCTGGACTTACTTGATTTTGAATTTCCCTACTCTCAGTTATTTATACCACAGCGTTAACTCTATTTAATCTTTCTGGCCATTAGAAATGGGCTCGGAACTCCAGTTTTGAATTGAGCTTTCAAACACCCCAAAGTTCAAGGAAGTTCAACTCTGCGAGTTTTGTTTGGCCTCTTACAAAGAGCAAAATTCAGACTTGGCTTTGAGTCTTGACACACCCAGTAGTTGGATATTGCTTTTGGCCCAAAATCTTTTCTACTTGCAATGTAGCTACGGGGCTTGGATCTCCAGAGCTTTGCATACTTATGGCTGTGCGGTGTTTACAAAATGCTGTTATTCTGATTTGCACATGATTGTGCAAGGGGAGGTGAACAGTCAAGCCCCTGTTTTATGTTTATGTAATACTCGAAAATATTTGGCAGCCCTTATGAAGGCATGGTTACCCTTTAACCAAAAATGTTTTTACACAGTGGGTGCATCCAGGTTTTGAAATCCAAGTTCGCAGCTTCCTTGCAGGGGAAAGTCTTCTGGGAGTGCGGTTGTAACGAGACAACCTCCTTGTGCCTTAGTGCTGGCCAGCTTGCCGCGATCGGGCTCATCAGGAAACAAGCCGAGCTAGGACATGTAACATCTTATGTGCTTTCCAGAAAGCCTTCATTACTGCATTTGTCAGAGAGCACCAGGCAGAATAAAACCTCCCAGAAACATGCCGTCACCTGTCCCAGCAGCTTCGGGAACGTCGCGATCACCAGCTGCATCCATCTGCCCTGACAAGGGAGGAATCCAGCGCGGTGCACTGAGTGTACTTACTTCTTGGCAAAACATGTAGCTTTTTTTTTTCTTGTGCCCAAAGATCAGCCAGACAATTTAGAGGTCAGCCGTGAATATGTGGTAATTTAAAAATGATTAACAGCACGTTCAGCTGTAATTTCAAGATCGGAAAACTGCTTGGCACAGGGAGCAATTTTAATGGCTGTTAAAACATTTTTAAAATATAGAATAATACATAAAGCTTGCTTTGCTGCACAGTGTCTTTAATGGTCAGCTTGCTTTTAATCAGATTCTACAATATTCATTTTCTCAAGAATAATGCTACTTAATTATAAGAACTTTAATAAACTAATTCTGTTGGTTGTAGATGTCTTGGGATAATCAAATTCTCAGGAGTAGAGAGGTGTTTTGCTTCTGCCTCATAATTGGCCAGGATTGTGATTATTTTATGATAAAACTGCACCTCCTGCTAGGTCATGCTGCTTAATTAACGCACTCTTTCTCAAAGAACTTACCAGCCTATGAGAAACGGGGCTGTAGCCAGATCTTAGACTTGCACTACTGGAATTATTTAACATGTAGGAAAGCATTTGTTTCCATCTTTGAAGTAAAAAGGTTTTGTTCTTTGGCACAGCGAGGAAAGCCAGTCTTCTACTCTTCCTTATTTCTCCTTTGCTGAGCAGTTTCAGATCATTGCTTACTGGAGTGTGGCATGCAACATTTTTATTTAACTGTATCTGAGGTCTACCAGGGTAGGGTGAGAGGGTGAAAAGCTCAGTCTGCAGCCCAGTTATAGAAGAGAACACATAAATGTCAAAGTTTGTTTAGTTTTAGCCTTCAAGCCTAACTCCAGGAAGGAATGAGAGGGTATCACAGTCTAGTTTCTGTGGCAAATTGGGCTTTGCCCCCCTTGCGGAGGCTGCCAGCAGGAGCGCTGGGAGGATACTGCTCCCGGTGCATCTGGTAGCACTTGCACGGGCGCCCACGAAACCTTTCACCTGGTGACCTGGAGGGTACGAGCTCCACGGCCATATCGCCAGCCACCTGAACCACCAAGGACATTGGCAAAGCCCATCTTCACGCCTCCGTAAACAAAGGGCCGGGCTTCTAGTTGATCGCCTCTTGATTGCTGAAGGATTAAGCCAATAAAAGGTCTGGCCACGGGGTCCTGGGCTGTCTGTGAGCCTTTGGAGACTCTGCTCCTTCCTGGCCGGAGGTCCTCTGCACTGTTCTTCAGTAGCCTCCGTGTCGGGGAAAGACAAAAAATAACCCAGCGGTAAGTAAATCTCTGCAATGCCCCACACCGGTGCAATAGCAATGAATTTATAGCTTTCACACTTTCAAAAATGAAATGTTTTGACCTGCTGTTAGATTGGCTGAAGCCTTCTTTGAACAAGCTTCAATTTATCAGTATTACGTTGCAAACGTGCTGATACCATCAGCGATAGTGGCACCTGTTGAAGCAGAAATACCCGACACCAAGCACATTTTGAAAATAACATTACCACCTAAAAGCTTCTCTCCTGCAGAAAATAGATTGTACAATAGCTTATCAGTTGGAGAAGAGTGCACAGGAGAAAAAAAAGGAGAAATAAAAATAATAAAAGCCACTCCTGTGTAGAACATTAGAAATGTGGCACTAACAAAGACTTTCCGTTCCACCTAGAATTAGTGCTGGCAGAGGCACCTCGCAGGGCTGTGGGTGTACTCAGCTGTGCAGAGCTGATTATAGAAGATGAAAGAGCCTGGCAATTTATTTCATCTCGCACTGAAGCACTGCTGACAACTGAAAGTGAGGACAGAAGGATTCATTTGTTCAACTTCTGTTTTAGAAAGCAGGCTTCAAATGATACCACAGAGAAAGCGGAGGGAAATGCTGTGGTGTAATAAAGTGTCTATTTTTTATTTCACTGACTCCAAGATTTATATTTTTAGCTGTTGGGGATTTTTGGGGATGGGAAGGAGAGTTGATATTTGAGATGTTTGCAACACTAGGTTACGAGTGAAAAAAGTAGGTGGCATTGGCTTAACTGAATACATGTAACCTAAAGTTATATACACATACAAATATGCAAACAGGGAAGCTATAAATAAATACATGTATAAATAAATATATATAACACCTTTCTTTCCATTCTATTGAACTACTGTGGTCTTGAGAGTTTCATAATCTTTTTCAGTCCTGAAACGTTTAAACTGGGATATGTAATTGTAGTATTAAAATTTACTCAGCAACCATAATAGTATATAATTCTTGGCAAATTGGATGACATATATTTTACTCTTAATGCTTTCTTCATGCAATAAAACCTCAGGGATAGACGGGTGGAGCCCTTAAGAAGGGGATACGTGCAGGCGAACAGTACAAGAAACAGGTATGGTATGAAACCACCATCTGGAGAAGTGGGTGAGACCCTGCTTTCCCCTCATGGTCTGTGCATGCGGCAGACGGAGCAAGAACCTGCGGGCTTAAATTGTGGGTGGAAAAAGTTGCATTAGGCATTAGGAAAACTTTCAAAGAGTAAGGGTAGTGAAACATGGGAAAAGAGTGCCTGGGGATGTCATGGAGCCTTCCTTGTTGGGAGTCTGTAAGACTGAGCTAGACTAACATCTGTCAAGATTGACAGTAGTATGATTGATCCTGCCTTGGGGCAGGAAGAAAACCAGATGATGTCTTGAGGTTCCCATGATTCTATGTGTGTGTTGGTTGTTTTTAAGGACTTCATCTTTATTTTTAAATCATGGTTAACCAAGCATGTTATTTTCCTTTAGTGCTAAAACATAGTTTACAAGTGAAAACAGCCTGACTGTATCAGAATCAGAAAAAAGATCTGCTGAAATGGTTGTTACATTGAAATCTGGTTAAAATCTGACCCTATGTTCTGAACATATCCTAACTGCTAGCTGCAACCTGTAGGATTTGGGATCTCAGAGCACTGAATCATTGCACCCCTCAGACTTTGCAATTCGAGACTCAGCAGAGAAGACATCCCTCCTAAGATTTTGTCATAATTGCGTGTTTAGTTCTAGGGTTATAACATAATTACAGGCCAAATTCTTATCCTTGGAACTCCAAATTCCCATTGCTTTATCTTTTTGCCTGCAACGAATATTGGGTTAGAGACACAGCTAAACTGGTATCATAGACTGTAAGCTATATGAGTATAACTTTTTTAAAATAAAAATTTCAGGTCTAACAAACATGAAAATAGTAACAAATACCTTCAAATTGAGCCAAAGCAAAAAATAATGACTTTTCTCATGCAAAGAGGATTCAATAAGGTCATATTTATGTTGAAAAATATATTTTGCTGAAGGAGTTCAAAGGTGTTACAAAATAAGTATTGAAAATATCATTTTACAATTATCAGAATGAAAAGTTTTGGTCTTTCCTTTTTTTAAAGATTTTATTATCCAAAATTATATGAACAGAACAAAATTCAAAATCCTTCAGATGGCCCAGGTCTTCAGTTTTTAAATTTAGGTTAAAATTTTCACCCAGCTGGATCAAGCATGAAGTCTACCAGCACATCCAGCTTAACAGCAGTTATAAAAAAGTACTGAAATATTTATGATAAAAGAGAGATTATGCTGAATCACAGCTTTTGTGCAAGTTTACAGGAGCAGGTGCAGCATCAAAGTGAGTTGGAGGGGGCCATGCAGTTGCTAGTGCATCAAATCAAGATAGTGCTAATGGTGGGACTGTGTTAAACTAGATTAAACTGCTTGTGTAATTTTAACCATTGTTGCCTTTTGCTGTAATGTAAAACTCAAAGTCTTTCCCCAAATGTGTTTAAGATACCACATGCTGCCACTGGATTGCATTGCAGCATCATAATGCAAAGAGAATTCTTTTCAGCAGAACTCCTTTATTACTAACTTCCCCCTTGCACAATTGCCCTTAAATACAAACTTTTTCCCCAAATTTTGTTATACCAGTGTATGCTTGCAGTGAGGAACATTTTTGGATGTCCCCCCTCTCCCCTCTAGCGAAAGGTACAGTCGCTTAGTTACAATATTTCCAGGAACTGAGATGTTGGAGCTTTCAAGGATGATACTTCTCAGTGCTGTGACCTACTGAGAAGAGAAAATATCATGCTAGTATTTGTCACAGCGGGTTGCCGGGTAAACAGCCATTTGTCATTCGGTACTTTTACATATAAAAATCAGTTAAATGTTAACATGCCAAATACTCTCAATTGCTGCGTTCTGGACCCTCTGTACAATATGCAGTGTTATAGTAGGAAAAAACAGAGAGAAAATGATTAGAAAAGTGGTCACTAATTAATGAAAAAATTTCCGATTTGCAAAGCGAGGAACACCACACCAAACTACAACTTTCCAAAGTGCAGCTTGGCTAACGCAGATGAGAAGCTACATAAGACATGTTGCTTACACGAATCGTAATTCTTTCCTGTTAACTATTGTCAGGCCACGTCCACCCAAATCTGAATACTTTGTTCTGTTGCAACTCTCTCGTGAAAGCTATGCCTAGCCAAATTAAAAAGCAAGGCATAGTTCTCTTTTCTCTGCCTGCTTAATAGAGAGGGATGGACTCAGCCTTGGAAAAATGTGGAGGAACGGAGAGTCACACAGCAGAAAGCATACTGGACCATTTGGGAGCAGAAAGCTCATCAGACCAAGCTCTGCTGATCCGTGCAAGTAAAGACCAGGGCATCCTCCAGCAAAGCCCTGCCTAATACCCACTGTGCCTCCAGACTAGCTGAACATCCTCCAGTGCAACCTACTTTACTCCTCTTATTTTCAGTATTATTCTTCATATAAACTGAGCAGCCTTTGATTGTCCTGTGGCTCAGAGGACAAATTTAGGGTCTGCAGTATGGCGCTGTTCAGCCGCACCTGGTGGAGGTGTATTCTTTTTTGTTTCTGATGGGACTCTGGTACATACCTTTGAATCCACATTTCAGCCTATTTGTCCATCCCTACTGTGCTTGTAAGTAGTCAGTAATCACCTCAGTGTCATCAGACTCATACGTGGAGGAATTTGCATCGTGTATTTTGTTGGTTCCTCCTAAACTAAACATTTTCTGTTCTAAATCAACATGAAAAGAAAAAGACTTGGAGATGAAGGAGCCTCGGTACATGGCATGGATTATTAGAATACAGACTATGATGCTAGATGGCAATAAGCACTAACTGCAGGCAGCATCCATTGAACTGACACATTTTCTTTGTATATGGTGTCTCTAGCCCGCATTTTGACACCAAAGATGATGACTGGTTTGCTACCACTTGCCTTGTTAGCACTGTATTATAGAGTATATATTATTACAGAAAAATGACAAGGTGGTGTTCTGGCCAAGAGAATATCCAGTTTTTAATGAATGTTGTTTCATAAAGAAATGTGTTGATAACAGCTTATTTCAGAGGATGTATATTTTGTCAAGCAATAGCATATCAGTAGTAATTATGTTTGAAGACGTACACTAGATGCTGACAAAATAATTTCTCCAGCATCCTTTCAGATTTTTTTTCTTAAATTGGGAAACAAAGAATATTTAATATATTTAACTACTATATTAGTTCAACAGTTATCAAGATCAGCTTTTCTCCTGTGGAAGAATTAAGGTTTAGAACAAACTGTAACATAGGTAGTTTCAATCTAAGTCACACTGGGCCAATTTTCTCCTTTCAAAACAGTAGTATCAGTATTGACATTACGTGGTGCTGTTTGTGACAGGGGATGGTGTCTTCCAGCAGAAAAACATTAAAAAAATGTCATATAGCTATCGTTCCTCTATATAGGAGGTCATATTTACTTAAGTTAGGGCCATGTTTTCGGGATTATGTTGGGAATTTCTGTTGTGTGGATGACCAGGTCAAAGCAAGAGCCTTGTGAGACCTTCACCTATGGCAAGCCTTTGGGAAGTTTCTTGAATCTTTAATCTTTACCTGCAGCAACTAATCCTCTCCTTGTGTGAAGGTGTGAGAAGGAAGGAGCAAGGACTTAGTGTCCTTGCCCTCACTCTTACTGCCCAGGTCTTACTATCATATTCAGAAGTTGCTTGGTGGCCTCCACACTGAGTAGACAAAACACCAGTAGATATCAAAACTCACAATTTATATTATGCGGCATGAAGGCTGGTGCTTCTTTTTGTCTGTGAATTATGTATTGCAGGTAAACTATGGAGAAAACCTACACTGGCACGAGATTTCGTTACTATTAAGTAAGTGCTACCAAAGAAATAAGAAGATAACCCGGTCATGATGAGTTGCAGAGAAGGTTGAAACGCTGTGGAGAAGTAGGTAAGGGAAGAGAACTCAAAACAGTGCATGGGGCAGAGGGGATCAAAAGGTAAAATAGGGGCTCTATCAGTAATGAATCTTTTCAGCAGTTGCAGATCCTGGGTCTGCTTCTGAAAGACTCCAGACTGATAAGTCTGAATGACTTCTCTGTTGGAGATTCATTTGGAAGACAAACCTAACTCATTGCAAAGTGCCTAAAAATACGTCAGCCTCGCAAAAGACACTAGAAACTTAAGAAAGGGAAAGAAGTTGCTATTTTTTTCTTTTCAGTATTGACCTTGACTGGAAAAGGTGCATTGCACAAATCCTGAAGTTGAGCAGAACTCGCATTTTAGGAAGGTTTCTCAATGTAACAGTAAATGATTAAATGTGTTTATGCCATCACCAGCTATTATTATAATTCCCAGTCATTCCAGTGTCTCCCATTTTGAACCTAACAGTATGCCTTTTCCTTCCGATTTTATAGGCCTTAGAATTATAAACTGGTGTAATGACTATACACTAAAAGAGCAGAAGCACAAGAGGAGGATAATTTAGTACATTCTATCTGTTAAAGAAATAAATTTCACATCTTTTAAAGAAGCATTTTATAAAAAAAATTGTTGTATTGTTCTCATGACTATTTGTCATGTTATGTACATGTCGAAGCCTTAACAGGCTTGGGCTGTGAAGGTACTGATGCTAGGGCTTTCCATAAACAGTGCAAAAATGGTGAAGATACAATTGTCAAAATTGTACAGTTCAATCTGTGTTCGTAAAACAGCTGGGAAAAATGAACTTGAGCCACTGCCAGAAGAAAATCTGGTCCAAGATAAGCTGATGGTAGTTTGGATACTTCATCACATGTCTGTAGTGTGTGTAATAAGTTTTTATCTTTCCAATGCATTTTAATCTAGTTGTAGGAATGAACGCTGCTTTGTTGGAAAACAAAGAAGGAATGATCATTCCTTTCATAATGTTGCCATTTCTACTCCCTTTTTCTGCTCTAGCAGATACCAGCAGTGAAAGCAGGATTCTCTGGATGTCTAGGTTGTGTGAGGTTAGTTAGAACGGGAAATCAGCATAAGTTTTTGTTTAAGGAGTAGAGATGGTGATAGATGTAGGAAACAAATGAAGTATTGGTCGGTTAATATGGAAAGCTGTGTGATATAGAAAGGTCTGTGATGTTTTAAGTAGGGAATTATCAACAAAATTAAGAAATGGAACAAGGAAAAAGGCACTGTGGGATTAATTAGACTGTGGTCCTCTACCATGCTAAGCAGTCCTGTGAGGAGATGCAACTCTTGCAGTATTTCCTGTGCAGAAGGCAGGCATTTTCCAGGGTTTAGCCCTTGATTACCCTCACAAAGGAGCAAATCATGAGGGACTGAGGAATAGTCTAGTGGATAGGATGTGCGTCAGGTATTCAGTCTCACAGGAAACCAGGGCCCAATTCCCAGCCCTATTATAGGCTGTAGTCTGTGGAAATCATTTAATTATTTCCTGCCTCAGTTTCCCATCTGTTTTAGTACCTCCCTATGTCCCAAAAGCTTCAAAAGATATATTCTGTTAACTGCTGGGGCTGTGCTTGGGAGCATTACCGGGTCTTGAAGAGTGGTTTTGGTGTTAAACTGTTATGGTGGTCCTCTAGCGTGCTTTTAGCCCATGGGAAATAGCATCCTACCAAACAACTCCTGAGCACATTTGGGGAGTTAGGTGGTCCCATGGGCTGCTCTCAGGGGCTGTTTGCTCTCAGTCTTCCTCCTCTGGGCAGAGGAGGCTGCAGGCTGGCAGCGACACGGGCTGTGCCGAGCTGGCTGAGCACTAGGTGGTCTCAAACCAGCTTTGGGTGGGATCTTGTCCCCTGAATCCTACTGCTTTCTGATGTGAGGCAGTGCTTTCATAGCTCTTTCAGAGATATAAATTGTAGCTATAGCTAAATTAGGAGAAATAATGTTATCTTATTTGGTAAAAGCTCATTCATTTTATAAGCAAGGCTGGAAGATCTTAATCCTCCCGACCAAGGTGGCATTGGACAGAGTTTGAATGCAATGGCCTAGGCAGGATCCAAAACTTTCAGGACTCTCCATCGGCTGCCTAACCTCAGCTGCTTCTTCCCCAGATTCTAGGTCTTACTTCTGGTTCCCAAGACTCCCATGTGTAGTTGCAAGAGGGGAGGAAAATGTCAGCATAGGTGATTAAGGTGAACTGCTAATTTCCCTAAGCCAGAATAATGAGAATGACTCTAAATGGGAAGCGAGGGTGAAGGGACCCACACTACAGATCTGGCCCTTGTTACTTTTATTGGTAAGTGGTAGTGTAGTTTCCTTATAATATAGCTCCGAAATGTCATTGCACACGCAAAGGGATTTCAAAGCATTTAGCAGTACTTGCAAATGGGTTCCAAGTACACAATTATTTTCCATACATTACTAATGCCATGGCCTCCATCTCACCCCAAATTGCTGTTTTACATTCCATAATAAAGACAGAAAAAATAGATTAGGCTCAGGTGCTGTATAAGCCTTTACAAATTTCCTTTCTTTTGCTAGCATCTTAGACTTTTTTTTTCTGTATGGGCTGATGTAGGTGCCTGCTTATGTCTAAACCTTTTATAGTGCTTTGTCCTCATACAAACAATCATGAAAGCACATCAGATAATGACAGCAGGGGAATCACTATGCTGCCAAAAGGTTCCCATCAAGCAGCTAGAGTATAGTCATCATTAAAATCATTTTGAGATGTTGAATGTAGTTAAACCAGCTAGCTCAGCTCTTTGGAAAACTCTGAAGCTTTTCTCCTAAGAGTAAAGAAAGATCCAAGTATAAATACGGATAGGTAAAGTCTATTAGAGAAAAAAAGTCATCTGCGGTGCTGCATGCGTGCATACATACATATATATATGTGTGTTTGTGTGTGCGCATGTGTGCACATATGTGTGTATGTGCGTATATGCCTGGCTCCGCAACCATGAAGTAAATCTCTTTTTAAAGGTTTAAATAATTCATTACATCATTTTGGCTATGCTTGAATGTGAATATGTGGAACACATAACAAGAAAGGGATGTCTGCCTTAGCCTTTCTTTTAATTCCTCAGTCTCTCACTGCTCCTGCTAGTGCGGTTCTGTGCAGGAATGCCGCAAGTTAGCAGAGGACATTGAGCGTCCCAGGTGATCTCTGTGGTTAACTGACTCAGCCCAGAAAATTGTCCTACTGTTTTGTGCCCTGTTGTAACCATTAGTGAAATGGAATTATATGATTCTACCTCACAAAAGTGCAGTGAAATTTACCATATAATTTTGAGTTCCCTTAAAAAAGAGGAATTACCTAGACATGCTAAGTGTTATGTCAGTGCTGCTGTTAAATTAGTTGTAGGAATGTATTTTGTCTTTGGCCTCTGATTCCTAATGTTAATTGCAGAGACATCTACATTCATCACTCTTACTGAAGAGTCATTTCATATTTTTAATTTCTGCTGTAAGAAAACTTTATTTGTGACTCTCATTTTCCATTGAACTTCTTTAAAATTTTTTTTTCACCCGCTCTCTCTGCTGGTTGGTTCTTCTTATCTACATTTTTTAAGTTCTCTCTCCAAACTACTGAGATTCCTTTCTCTTAATCTGTCCTTACACCTCAGGAAACATTTTGTGTTTAAGGCTATTCCGCTTCTCCCGAGCTCCCTGTGACCCTCCGACAACACTGCGGCAGGCCTACCTCCGGCTGTTTTCCTCACGTGCCCACGCGTCTTATTCCATGTGGATGGGGAGGCGTGCTGGGGAAAGCAAAGCGTTGTGCAATATGCTGGCTGCAGTTTAAAATACCTGAGGTAGATAACGTTTGTGCTGAGGCGCTGTGAAAACGCACAGAGTTCAACTACAGTCAGTCTCGGTGTTATTTGTCCTCTGTGGCAAATGGTGTAGTATTTGCATATTAGCCAAGCTGCAGAAACAGAGATGACACCCTCCGGGTTTTTCATTATATTTCTGACATTGCCTCCGAGTTCTACGTTGTCTCTTTGGTGCTTTTACACTTTACAAATATAACGGGAAGTAATGTATCATAAAGAGATAAGCCTGCAGTGTCTACACTTCACTATAATGCATTCGGCATATCTGTTTCCACCTCTTAGAAGATGTTTGGCGAGCTGTACATTTCACAGAATATACCACAGGGTGCTTGCCGTGAAATATTATCATAAAGCATTAAGCAACCATTGTGGAAATAAATGAACAGCAGAAGTGTATAGTGTCTCAGCCTTAATTTTTTCTTTTATTCGCTCAGTTCATAAAAGGCATTGTAGATACAAGTATGTGTTATAATTCCACTACTCAAGTGGAACTGAGCTTCTTCAGAAAATATAAATCAACAGTTTGCTGGAGTCACTAGGGTATGTAACCTGGCTGTTGCCAGGGTTACGACTGAAGTTCTGAAATCATAAGGAAACTCTCCCAAAACACCAAAGGTGGTGGGAGATAGAGTATTTTGTTTTCCTCCCAGACCGTGTTACATCAGAGTTCGGCATATCTTTGTGCACATCTAAAAGAGGAGAAGGACAAGAAGTCGTCCTTTGGTTCTCCAGCTCTGCAAATCCTTGCTCAGGTAAATGACACCTGTCCCTGTGATCCACTGAATGACCAGGAAAAGTGACCTGCGACAGAGTTTTCAAGATCCTATGCTAATGCTGACGTGAGAGGCACCAAAGCTTTTCTGAATTCCCTTTTATTCATCGGTCATGGAGACTGTTCCCACCAGTCACCTTTAAGCATCTATCTAACTTCATGTGCCCAAGTTAGGACCCTAATTGCCCTTAAAAAGGTACCTCGTTTAGGAAAGAGAAAAGACCGAGGCCGTGTGACTCAGATCTGCGCTGTCCCTTTGGAGCTGCCTAGCGCTCTGCAGGCACATTACCGGCAGCCTGGTGTGACTTCGGTTCCTAGCTTTGGTGTCTCAGGCAGGTGCTTGAAGTTGGGTTATATGAATTGCCCCTTTGTGTCTGGCCCTGCCTTTCCTGAAAGCCTTGGGAATCCTTTTGTTCATTTGAATAGAAGTAGAAACAGCTCTAGCTCTCTTGCCTGAATCCAGCCCATAAGCAGAGTTTAAGATACACCTTGAATTTCTTGACCTATTTTTTCCTGCAATTCAAATTAGCCTTTTTTAAACCTCAGCACTTTCAGGTATTGCTGCAGAAATGACGGTGTTTCTTCTCTGAAAACTCATTACTAACGTTGTGAAACACCCTGTTTATGAAAGCTTTCCTCTCATCCATTAAAACAAATGAATGACTTGCCAGATTTCAGAATACCTGTAAGGTGAGCTTTACAGTTCCCATTAAATGTTAAGGCCTGTTTGCAAGAACTGTGCACCTGTCTTCAAGGGTTCAGGTCACAGTATGCTTTCTCCAGATTTTCAGATTTGTGAGATCCACCGACAAAATATAGAAAAAGAATTATTCTAATTTGAAATGGGTCAGTCTAAAGGTGAAATCCCAAGATTGATTATTTTAACTCTCCAGTGCTCCCAACAAAGTTCAGGAAGGTTGAGAATATAATACGGGAAAGAATGGACTGAAGTACAGGAAAGATTAAGTGAGTGAACCATACAATCATGACCCCTGTATATAATAAAAGCATTTTCTGGGCAAAATTAAGACTGCTGTTAGATGTGCATGTACAGATTGACTGCAGATATATACAGCAGTGTAATTTTTGTCCACTCTGACTTTTCTACCGCTTGATTAAAAGACTAGACGTTTCCCCTTGAGATTCGCTCCTCTGCCTAATGTGCTGTAATTGCAACAGAGTGCTTGGTACAGCAGCAACGAGCACTATTCTGTAATAAATTTAGGTCACTGCAGAGTTCATCATGTAGTCCATGGCAACAGAAGATAAAGCGCTGGTTAGTTCATCTCTAGCTTTTAGCCGCAGTGTCACTGATTCTCCTGTCTAATGATATTAATAGAGCTAAATGTAGGCAAATTGTCTAAGTCCCAAGGTCTCTTCCTTCCTACTGTGTATGTAATATTTCAGCTAAGGAAAGCATAACGTGGCAGCATTATAACAGAAATGTGAACCAGAAGAGTTCTTAGCCAAGAAAAAGACAATCACACTTTACGTTAGTGCATTCCTTTCCTATTACCGTGTAATCCCTCAGATCAATATTTTTGAAATCCTTTTGTTTTTACAACCCCCTGCACTTATTTCTCTAGTGAAATCCAGACAGAAATTGTGTAAGGCTTTCAGAAATGCTGATTGCAATTGCTAAGTATTTGCAATGAGTTGCGGGAGCACTTTGCTACAAGAAATTTTTCTGTCTGTCTATTTGCTTGACCTTGTGCTTGAGAAGATTTTATTTATTGAGTTTTTTTGCAAAGTGGCCATTCAGATTAAATCCTAGCTGCTGGCTGTTTCTAATTTTTTTCCCTTCAAGGTTCTTTAAGTTTTATTGCTTCACCATCTGATAAACTCAAAGAGCACTAAAAGCCTCTTTCTGCTCTCATGCTACGTTAGAAATATCAGTAGGACTAAAATACAGTATCCTGGTTTGCATAAAACTGTACACAACCGACTATTTCTTCATTTTGTGATATATTTTACCCCTTTATTGTTGCTGCTGGTGGTGTTTGTCGACTCCCATATCTCTTGTGAAAGGGTTGACAGGAAAGTTTAAAGCACTGAAGCATAAATATAAGGCAGTGAGATTAAAAAAAAGGGGGGGGCATGGTTTGATTTTAACACTAGCATATTTATACTTAGAACTGTGAAAGTTAAGCAGTGATGGGCTGCAGAAGCTGGATGCATTTCTTTTTAGTTTTGAAGATAGCCTTAAATATCTCAAATATTTTTGAAGAATTTAACAACAATTTTACGTAGTACAATTGTGACAATGTAGTACAGTTGTGATTTCTCTCTTGTAGATGTGAATATCAAGAACAGCAACAAAAACTGTGTTTTGTAAGGATATGGAGAGCAGAAAGATGTGGGTTAACTTGCACCTATGTCTACAAAAATAACGGCATCAGGTTGCATCAGTCTTAGTTCTTTGATCTGTGGCAAAACCAAGGTACTGAGTCTGCATGATTAAGATGAATATTTTGAAGGGAATCTGGGGAGGCCATAAGCTTCCCACCTGTAACCCGTATGTTCATGAGCATTCATGATACCATCTGGAATTTCATTGTAAAACTTTTCCCATGCGTGCTCCTAAAACTGAGCTTTTCTAAATCCATAAGTTGGTTTTATTTGAGTGTCTAAGTTGCCACATCAAAGGTGAAATCCAAACTATTATGTGTGTGGTATTGTATGACCAATGGCACAGTTGGCAGATTTTCTCCACAGGCTTCCCTAATTCTTCTTTAGGCTTCAGGTTTTTTTTATAGTAAAACATTTCTCAAACACATGGGCCCTAATATTATTCATCAGGTGTAAATTATCTTCATTCTAGTGAAGTCAGTGGAGCTACAAGAATTTATATCAATGGATGATCTGGTCCATATTTTTTTACACTGTTCTTGCTTATGAAAAAGGGTTGGAATTTTAAAATGTTAGAAAAGCCCATTGGATAGTCTATGAAGAGACTTTTTTTCTGGAAAATACAGATTTGAAAGAGAAATAATCAAAGAAAGTACAGTTCAGCTTATGTATTAGTGAAATGATTTATACAGTGCAGAAGTGAGAGACAAAGGGGAATTTTAAAGACTTTTCAAGCCTCTACATTTTCAGACCCTTTCACTGAACGTAGCTTTGACCTGAATCTGCAGCCATACGACACTCCTCTTTAAACCAGTACTGAACTGATTATGGCTCCTGAGTTTGATTCCAGATCTGTGGTGTGCCAATAATTTTGAGTGAAGTTGGTGAGTGGTACTAAGATCTTGCCGAGATAGCATCAGATCATAGGTTTTCCATAGCACATCACTTTTGTCTTCCATTTTTAAGAGTTCAGAGTAATCGCTTTAATATGGCTTTTCCATCCCTACCTTATTTGCTTCCCTTATCTTTCTGCAACATTTATGATAAGATCTTTTTTCAGGACTGATTTTTCTTGTACTCCAGCTGCTCTTACAGTTCTATCTTCAGAGTTCCTTTCTCCAGATGTCTCTGCTGTCAATTTACTCCTGTTTTCACTCACTCAGTCTTTTCCCCAAGTAAGGATATTGTTACAGACCTCAAGATTTGTCTCCAGATAATCCTGTCCCCAGCAGTCGTGACTGTTTCATTCTAGTTTTTATTGCGAGATTAAAAAACAAAACACAACTTTCTTGCTTCAACTTTAGTTTTTATTATTAAATGTCTGTGGTTTTCTTGAGTGCTTTCAGTCAGCTGGAATTTGATTCTCACACCAGGCAAGCAGCTCTAATATCAGACTATGAGGCCATGCTGATCATCTGCAGGTTTTTAACCTCATGTCACTGTAAATTTTTAGACACTTGCAAGATAATCCTGTATAGAGTCCATAATTCAAGATCTTAAAATAGACATAGATTCAGCATAGACATTCAGTATGGTTCTTTAGCGAAAATTTTCCTTTACAATGGCAGCTGGTAAGCTGGAGACAGCCTTCTGTAATGAAGTCTTTGTAAGGTGCTACTATTAGAATATAGAACATTAATGATAAACTTTGGAATTCAATATCCCAGTGCCTTATCACCTATCATGATAACCATGAGAACAGATTATCCCCTGACGAACAATACTGAATGAAGAGAAAGTTTGTGAAGTTATGCTAACTGGAGAAAATAATTGATTTTTGATGGACATTATATTGCCAATGGAATTTAAGATTTTTTATGAACTAAGGAAGGGAAGCTTCACTCAAGGCAGGCTGCCTTGCAGAAAAACATCTGGGGATTTGATCTGGCATTTTAGATGTTTTACATAGTTAAACCTGTTTTGCTGGTTTAAATTTAAAAGGGATTCAAACCTTTCAGAACAATGAACAAAAGCTGAACTACAAATTCTTCTGTGTTACAACAGAAGGCTTCTGAAGTCTTTTGGTTTTACATATCTTAGATATTTTTGGAAGCCTGAGCGGAAATTACTACCTGGAGACAGGCTGTTGTTTTTCTGTTTAGAAACCCTGGAGATGGCTGGAATCCAGATCTCCAAACTAGCTGTCTAGAAGATGACAAGAATTACACAAAGATTCTTACCAAACTGGGGGAAATGGGTAGAAAAATTAAACACCTGATGATCAAGTGCTTCTTCTGAACTTGCAGAGATTTCAAGATTTTGACACATGCTGGGATTAACTGAAATAACTGAGTTGAAGGGTAATAGAGGTCTGTTAAACACATGTTTTTTTTTCTTTTTCTCAACATAGTGTAAATACTCTTAAAGTAAAAAAATCATCAGTAAAAGCCAAACAGTAGTGTCTGAGTGTCAAGCACTTCTCCTATATTTACAGTAAGATTAACTCTGATTTTCAGATAATACTTAATGTTAATGGGTAGTAAATGTTATTGACATACTGTCATATAACACTGTTATTGTTAAATATTAATTGTATAAATAACTGAAATAGAAAAGAAATTTTGCATTCTCTTAGGATGTTGTGACCTGTGTGCTGAATTCCCTCACCTGTGGATGTCACACCCTACATCAGAGGTACTGTGCTGTAGTACTGCTGTACTGTAGCAAATGGACTGATCATCTGATGTCTGGAAACTGGTAGAAAGTTCATGGCTTAACGTGTTCTTAGAATAATGCTGAACTTGGGAAATAGTAGTGTCCGCAGGTTGGCAAGATCATTTATTCCAGTGCTTGTCACAGTTCTGTTGCCAATATATGCTTTTGTTTCTCTCAGTGTTTCAGTACTGCTTTGTCTTTTGACCACACTTGCTCATCTTCGCAACCAAAATGTGCTTAGGATTAAAAGCTGAGGCTGTAGCACCAAATTTAGAAGAAAGAGAACAAGTGGATCTGCCAAACAAAAAATACAGGTATCATTAGCAGCAGAAGTGGCCATCTGCCTCTCATCCCTGAGCAAGGGCACCAGGAAGCGGTTCATTTGTTGGCTACACCCTTTAAATTCATAGACCTGGTCTGCTAGATGAGCTCCTACTTACCTATGAATCCTGAGTCCAAACTCCATTGCCAAATAATTGTCCGTAGGCTTCATGTTAGATGAAGACGGGTCAGGATTGATGTGTCTCTCTGCACCTCTTTCCCTCCTTTCCGGCATAATTACCAGCCGTGCTATACACTCCCTGTAGACAGAGAAGAGAATCTACTCTCAATATTTTGATGATCCATTAATGCAGGTCCTATCTGATTAAGTTCTCTGCTTGTTCACTTCAAATGTAACACTTGGTGACCTTGAAATATGAGTGTTAAAGACAGGATACCTTATCTTGCTGCATGTCACTGTCAGCAAATAAAGCTTCTATTACGGGTGCTTTGAAATGAGCTGGTGGTGAAAAGAGAACCTCCACTGTTAAACCTACCTTAACAGAAAGTCTGTGTTATTTATTTATGATGTTACATGAATCATCTGCACTTTCTCTGATAAGCCCAGGGCTGTGTGTCTTTCATTTCAGCTGACATTTTGCTGCCATTTGCCAGGCTAAGTAACTACTGTGCAATCACTCCAAGCTGATGCATGGTCATTGTTTGGCACAAAATGGATATTTAAGTCAGCTGAAAGACTTTGTTGAAGAATATAATTTGACAAAGTAAATTTTTGCTCATATAAGAGAAATCAAGTAGCTCTGTACCAAATATATTTTTTGAGAAAGCTATAAAGATTTCTACAGAGAGTTTGACGAAGTATTTCACTCTTGTGCATAAAGCAAAAATTGATTAGTTTTGAACAAAAAGGATTTCTCAGGGCACTGAAAGGCTTTTATTTGGAATTAAATATATTCTTAGCCTTGCTTGATAAGATGCTTGAAAGCTGTGTCTTTGTAAAGACAAATAGCTGTCAGTTATATATCTTTTGAATGTTTTAAAAAGGATCTAATAAAATGACATTTTCTCCACCTTATATTTGCTTTTGCTCCAGAGATCTAATTTTGAATCACAGTCCCAATCCTTGGTATGCCTACTGCATTGCACGATTCTTTAGCTTGCTTGATCATGCCCTAAAAATGATAGAATCACCAAGTGTGTTGTGCATAGCCTAAGTGAGCATTTTTTGCCCTGCAACTGTAAGAAGGCAGAAAACCAAGCACAATTCAAGGATAAGAAGTTTTGCCTGAATGTGTTTAGCTGCTGGGAAAATTTGCTGACAGGTTTGTTTGGATGCATGCACTCCTATTTGAGCCAAAAAAAAAAAAAAAAAAAAAAAGAAAAAAGAAAAAAAAAGAGAGAGAAATATGCAAGCCATATAAAAATGGACTAGAATTGTCCACAACTGACAAGTTACTGCCAGTTAGAGATTTAGAGACTGGTGGTTAATAATTTATGAGCTTCTTATGCAGTACACTATGTGACTTTCATTTTCTTGTTCATGGAGCATATCAAACGCAAGGTGTTACTTGGAGGTCTGGACAGATCTTCCCTTTTTTTTTCCTCTTCCAATTATTTGTTAAATACCTGGTCTGTTATGCAGAATTGAGGGGGGAAAGGCAAATAACTCTAGCCTGAGAAAATGTCACCATGGTATTCATCATAACTTTGTGACATTTGCTGTCCTTTTATTAAACTGCTTGGCATTTCATGAACCATGCCCAGACTAATTGTGCGTTCATAAACTGTTGTTTTCCACTATTATATGATTTGATAGTGTTTTCCTTGCAGGAACATTGTCATGTTTAACAAGCGCTGATGACTAGAGCTTTGAAACACACAATGATGTAGTGCAGGAAAGCCTGTCCTCACCTTAGTCTGAGACACAGTTTTCAACAACCCATTTGTGGGCATCATATTCTGTTGAATCTGGTGTTGATGGTGTGAAAGGGAGTCAGGATCACTCCTGTCTGATGGTCTGTTTTCAGTTCCCTCCCCAAAACGTCTTGGCTTTGGTTGAAAGGTTTCTCCCCTTCTCCTTTGGTGCATCTCGCCCTTCTCTTTTGGTGTGTAGTCTTCAATAAATGCAAAGGGTAAATTTGCCATGGTGGATCCAGTAGCGCTTTTGTCTGACATCATGTTTGTTTTCATGTCCCCACAGGATGTTTTCTGTTCTTTAGCTCCTATGTTACAGTTTTTAGCTGAAGTTCATATTCCCTTGCAGAAAGCCAGCTTTGGTAGATTTTCTACAAGGGCGGTATGCAAGGGAGCAGCTGAGGTGAGGTCCTCTTAGGGTAGCCCTGCAGTGAGCTTGTGAAGGTGGCTATAACCCATGGGCTATAGTCGAAGCTGAGATCTGCCATCTCCTCCGCTGCTCTCTTACAGGAGATTTGATCTGGTGGATCGACACGCTGTGAGTATGGCAGCCACAAACGCACCAGTCCCTAATGCTCTGCACAAGCCTTGGGATCTTGTGGATCTCAGGTCGTGGGCAGCATTGCCGAACGCCTGCTTCCCAGTACCTCCTCCTGCAGCAGCACTAGCTGGTTTTATCTGGTCCTTTAGGACTCCCTGGAAGCCTGGATTTTACTTTTGCTTAATAAAAACACTTTCATAGAGGCACTGTATGCAAAGATGCACATAGGGCCATTTCTCTTAGGAAGAGGTTTCCAGCATATTTTCTGACCTTAGAATTTAGATGAAAATCTCAAACTATTAATTCCTTGGGAATAGATTATGGATGTAAACACAAATCAGTGGTAAAGGCAGAAATGCTAGTCATTTGTTAGTCATGTAAAAAATTAACGTGAGGCAAATAATCTTATGTGCTTGCTATCTTGTCAAAAATAATTGGCTCATTAATCTTAGCTATATTAATTTAGTTGTATTATGAAGATCAAATGCAAGAAGTTCCTTTTGGGTTCTCATCACATTAAACATAGCTCTCTATATATTTACCAGTGTTTCTTTCTCTCTAAAAATAAAATTTCAATAACACCTTGAGCAATTTAATTGGAGAAAATAATCAGGGGTGTACCGAGAGACATGCTGAGAAAGCAAAAAGACCACTCAGCCACAAGGAGAAATAAACAACACCAAACACGTTGCTCATATACATCACTTGATATGAAAATAATATTACTAGACCATAAAACAGATACGGATCTACCTCTGGCAACTACATTCAGATGAACTGAGGAAAGGAGATCAAGCAAAACCACAGCTGAATTTTGGAACAAATAAAGTTTTGATTGGTTATTGGTATTGGGTCAGTTATCTCGTATAAATGCACACAAATAGACATATGCCCTTTTTGGATTTGCTGGACAAGAGACAGTACATGATTTTTCCTGTATTCCTAACTCCTTTTCCATGATGTCCCAGTTCGATTGCCTCTTCAAGACCAAAACATCATTTGGGAGTCTTTGCAATGTACAAAAACATGGAAAAACTGATCTAACTAAGCAATCTTTGTATTTGTTCTTCATTGCCTTACAGATAGCGATGATCCTGGACTGCAGCTTAACCTCTGAGACAGAGTAGATCATTAAAATATGTCTCCAAATCCACTAACTCTCTGTCAAGCTCCATACTACATGTAGACATTCTTCTGACTTCACTGATTCATAAAATAGCAAGGTAAGAAGTTTCAACACAATAGAGGGTAATGGGTGATATAACGGCTGCTTAGAGGAAAAAAAGAGTTGTCAGCCAGCGCTGAAGTTCATAGGTGGAATCATTTCAATTCCCATATGTAAAACTTGAATTTTAGGTAGTTGGTTATAGTTTTAGTTGCTGAAAAATCTATTTTTTTGGTCTGAATCCATGAAGCAGCATTTTTGATCATACATGTTTTACATTTTCTCCTTGTGCTCTTTCTATCTACATGATTTTAGGCATTCTGAGTTTTCCGGTAATGCTTTTTGCCATTCATAAGCAAGTTGTCATGTGGTTCTCTAAAAAGGAATTGTCTAGGACAATACTTCTTGCCTCATGAGACTTCTTTAGTCAAAGCAAATATCTTATGGTCACTGCATGCACACTTGCTCTTATTTCAAGACTATTTTGACTTGCTGCCATCAAAATTTGTGCTTTCACCTGTAGTTTCAGAAATGTCAGTCCATCTGGACCCTTTTTCTGGCACATTTGGCTTTTATGATTTCTTTAACTTGGTTCTCTTTTTGCTTTCAACAGTAATTTATTCCACATGCATACAGGCTAGAGTGAAACCTGCTATCTTCCACTCACTTTGGACAACACAAGCCCATAGAGAAGTCCAGGCATGGTAATGCAGGAAGAGAAGGAAAAGGAAAATGCAGAATGATGGTTAAACTTGGGGCATGAGACAATGACTGTTTAAGATTGACTGTGCCTGTGTTTGACTGTATTGAGTTGCTCTAACAGGTAGAAAAGCAGAGGTAGCTGAGAGAGTTGCCAGGCTGCTTGGGAGAAGGATTGCAGCTCTCTGGCAGAGCTGGGGGGTCTTGGCCGGAAGAGCTCTGCCGCACGGGAGGTGCTGCTGAGCTATAAAGCCTGGACTACTGCCTCCTGTCACTACCAAAAGGCTCGTTGTGAGTGTATTGGTCAAAGGTGACTGACACTTGAAAAACATTTCCAAAGTGCCTCAAGTAGTTTTGCCAACTATACGTGGCCAACAAAGATAATATCTACACTGCACAAAGTGCTGTTGTGTAGAAATAGCTGAAAACCCCTAAAACTGGTGTTATCTTGCAGCCAATAAACTGAAAAAAATTGCCGCAAGTAATTTGTACAGACTCTCATCTAACACTTTTCTAAGAAGTATTTCACCTTGCCAGTTGCTACCTTATTGCTTACTATGCAACTGAATCCTAGTTATTTTTTCATTACATTTTTCTCTGACAGTTTTTTTGAACCAGGTTACTTTATTGTTTTGTCATATTTAGTTCCCCAGATGCTGCACGTTATCACCTTTGTCACTTCATGTCTACTTTATATTCTTCCAGATCATGACAAACATTCAGACCTATCCAGCTAAGCTTATTATGCGTGGAGAGCGCTCAAGAAGAGCCGGCTAGAATTAAAGCACGACGTGACTCAAGCTCACGGAGAGGAGAGGGAATCTGCAAAGCTGCGTTCTCCAGGCAGTGGGTGCCGTCCTCTTTATCTCTTCCTTCTCAGGCCCAGTAAATCCTTACTTACATTTCTTCTTACACTTTTTGGTATACGCAGCAAATCTACAGGACCTAACAAATGTGAGGGGTCTTTCCAGCACCTGCATCAGTAGAGGCCTAGGAGAGTTCAAAAGTGGCTTTAAAGCTACGTTTACTTCCCCTTGCAAGGGGAAGTAAAGTGGTGGTAAGTTCTGAGATACAAATTTTCTTTTAAGTGACAAGAGTAAGGAACGTTGCCATCTGTTTCCTCCAGGTAATTATTTGTGTGATCTTCTTTCATCTCAAATATAAGACATATAAGGTTTAGTCTTGTACATAATTTCATTTTGTATGTATATAGGGTAAGATGCAAGGTATACTTGTGCCCAATTACTTTCAAGTTAGTAGCTACCACATCTCAAAATTTCTGTGCATTGATGTGAATTTTTTAAAACAGAATACTACTGCTGAAAAGTAGGCTGAGCCTTTCTCACCGATATGCCTTGGAAGTCCAGGAAATCCAAATGACATCTGCTTCCTCACCACAGCCTGGGGGTCTATAGCAGGAGACAAGAGAAAAGAAGAGACTTTTCCACTTCTTCCCGTTGCCACTCTCTGGGTGTCTTACTCTCAAATAAGGCATTGCTACCTAGCCTAGTCTTTTTCTGGAAGTGAGTCTCAACTGCAATTTGGAAAGTGAGTTCACAACAGTGCTGTGTCTGCCTTGTTGTGCTCCAGATTAACTCTGAATTCTATTCCTGAGGGTGCCAGTGGAGCATGTGTTCTGAATAAACATGACAACACAAAATTAATCCCATTTCTATAGGCTTATTCAGTTTTTACAATTTAATATTCTGCAGTGACGGATGTACTGTCACCTGGAACATGTGCTCTATTTAAGAAAAATGCTGGTGCGAAGTGTCCTGTGGGGAGTGATAATAAGACTTGTAGCCTTTACATCATTCGTTTCTTAACTCAGAGTTGTGGTTTTGCTGTGCAGTCAGTATAATTCTTTTTTATGTGGAATTTAGAGGGGGCTGTGTGAATGTTGTAGTCAATGATCCTTATTAAGCTAGTAGATTAACCTGGAAGTGAATAAGAGTATAAAATAATTGCTGAAGTAAAAATTTACAGAAAGGAACATTTGATGATGCATTCACTCAGTTTTTCCAGACCTGGCAAAACTATTTTCATTTAAAATATTCAGACCTGGCTTTCTAGTAGGTGCTGTAATTTAGGCTTCCTTCTGCATGTTTTGCCGTTCTAGTTACGCAGTTTCTCATAAGTGCTAACCCTTGCAGCAGTTTCCAATAGGTCACAGATTACTGAAAAATGGGCATTTTGAAAATGATGTATCTTGTATCGATAACTATATAGATGTAGTTATATAGCTAGCTCATATAGATACAGGGACTTAAGACAGCTACATTTAAGGATTTCTATCTTAATGGTTCTTTGAGGTTTTATTCTCTTACACTGTTTTATAGGCAGGTACAGCTTGCCCAGCCTTTCATTGAGTGTGCACGGGATGAGAGCTGTATAAAATCAAGCTGAGAAAAAAAAGTAAATTATTACAAGTAGGTTTCATTCCCTAGAACATTTACGGCAAAAGTTTTGCATGTAAAGGAAAATTAGCATAATGTCTTTCTGTTAGATCTGTTAAAGGATGATAGTAAAATGTCTTTCTGCTAGTGTCATTTCACAGCTTGCATTTGCTAGAAAATGCTGTTTTATTAGCACGTTGCCTCAGTCTGTGAGACTACCACAATGTTAATCACCTGTCCACTGCCAGTTTTACTGAAATTACTTTGTGGTGATTCATTTTGATCTAAGAGCCACTTGCCTTGCTCTTTCTGTGTGGAGAAGTGAACAAATATACTTGTTTTCTTCCTTCCTCATAAATAGCTCCCAATGCCATGCACAGTTTACTAGTTTGCGTTATGGTTGTTCATCTATCACTCTTCAGTGATCCAGGGGACAGGGCACTACAAGGGCGACCAAGTGACTCGGCTTCTGTTCCTATTACCATCATGGGATAGAAGTAATAGTTGGTAGCATTTCTTAAAATTGAGTTGAACTGTTCTGGTTCTGGTAGTTTTTGAAACTTTTTTCAAGAGCAATGATAGCATCAGTGTCCTCAGCAAATTTGGCCTACGCTAAATCTTCTTGCTGCTTCAAATAGAGATGACATTTCTTCTTTCCCATCACCACACAGGAGTGTGCTTTTGCGGGGCGACGTGGCTACAATAATACGCCTATTCATTGTCGCAAATAGCGAAGCCTTTATGTAGGGTCTGAGGCATGGCTGGAAATGTGAGCAAGAGGCATCTTGTTTTATTTACAGCGACGTGCAGACAGCAGGCAAGCAGCCAACACGTTTATTTCTGTTCGTATTTATTACTGCCTGCTATAGCGCTGCTGCCACTTGGAGAACCACTTGGCATTTTGTGCAGCGCAGGTTCTCGGCAGAGCCAGCGAGTCGTTAATATTACGGGAGGACATTTCATTGATGACTTTTATTATTTAAAGGGTCTGTGGGAAGCACTAAAGGTTAAGATGATCGAATTCGCTGTCTTCTGTCCGTACATATTCCCCGAACCCGTCTCCTTTAGCAAAAATGTGTCTGTAAGTTGCTTAAGGCACTACCTTGTCTTTGCTGTCTTCCCAACTCTTTCTCTTTCCCACTGCAAAAGCAAATTACAGCCCCCCCCCCAGCACTGATCTGTCTTTTGTTTAAAGAGCTTTTGTCCATGTCTTGTGATGATGCTAAAGCAAAAAGAAAGGAGACTTGCCTAATAATATATGGCCCCTGGTGCCAAGGCGCAGTGTCCTAGGTGGTTGATGGTACAACCACTGCCCTTTCCCCTGCAGCTCCGAGTGCTGTTAAGCTGCCAGCCGACAGAATTAATAGTGCCCTCTGCTCTGCACACGCTCTGCTTCCACCGGTTAAACGCTTTCTCCTCAGGAATCAAGAAGGAGAAGGAAAAAAAAAAAGAAGAATTTAATTAATTTTTAAGTGAATTTCTCTTCACATTGTTAGATGACTCACATCGAAGCTGATGGTTATTTTTAAATTCAGTGCTCTTGCTCTCCTCTTAGTAACTGCAGAGCAGTCCATCTGATCCCTTTAAGTGTGACTTATTCACCACGAGTGTTTCCCACAGCCTAAAAATGTCCATCGCTCAGCTATTTCCACATATTATTTGTGCTGTTCTGCTTTTCTCATGGCTTTGAATCAATGTGTCCTTAAGTAAAGGACAGTATTTCCATCCCGCATGGTAACTGAAATGTAGACTTTAAAAGCTGAAATGGATATTCTGTTAGGGTACACGCAGCAGCAGGTGCGACCTGAATGAGGAGGGGGTGGGTTGAGCCCACCTTCGCAGTGTGGGACGCGTGGCGGGGGGCAGACGTGCTCTTCAGCGTGCAGCTTGGCAGGAAGGGAGCTCAAATCCAGAGCTCGTCGGCACCAGACCTTCCCTCGAACACCTCCGGGGGGACGGCAGGACTGACCTCGTAGCCCCCAGACCAGCCGCAGTCATGAAGGAAGGGGCCGGCTGTTGTCCACTGCTCCCTTGCCGTGGTACCGGCGCTATCAGGGTCCCAGGGAAATGTAAATGATACCAGTGCCTTCGTAGGGCTGAAAGAGTTAAGACCTAATGGAGAGGCGAAAGAGTTTTTAGCTCCTTACTTTCCTGTAAATCTATGCCAGGCTGCACACAGAAGACTGGAAGTGCTGTAACTTCTGTTAAGGAAAAACATACATAACCCGCAAGATTTCCCACAAAAAGCCATGGACCTTTTCCCTCTGTTTCTTCTTGCCTCTGAACACCATTTTTTTCCCCACGAAGGGCATACAGCTGGAATGGGACTTTTCAGATGTGGTAAGGATTGTTCTAAATCTGCTCCCATCAAAGCTGGTAGAAAAACTTCGACTCCTGACAGTGCCAAGAATTTAGGCCAATACTGAGAATTATGAAAGTCTTATCTTCGGCCTAGTTTGGTGTTTGCTTTAGTTTATGTCTTAGCAGGAAAATAACATCTGTTTGTTGTGTTCCTACTGGAAAATAAATTCAAAGAGAAGCAATATTTTTGCCATCTTTTTTTTATTACTGTTTTTACCATTGAATGTTGATTAGTGCACTATTTTGATACGGGACGCTTTTTTGCTTGCCCCATGTTAGGTAACTAGCCTTATATAGAATATGCCCTTGCCCAATCTTCTCTCACTCTTTTTTAAAATAACATATAATATCTCTATATATTGTGCATCTCTCAGGACAATGCTCACTCATTCCTCACGTATTATTGTCAAAAATTGGTTATTTACAGTGCAACCCAGGAGGGTAATGGTAATCCTGACTATTTACCATCCTGTTGTCCTAGTGCCTTAATAAAGATGAGCAGTATTTAACTGCCAGGCATCAGAGATCTCTTTATTTTAATTAGCAAGGGTGCTTTTCCTATTATTTTCCTGGGAACGAAATATATCCTAAAAGATTCCTTGCTCGGCTCGCCTGGCTGTTGATTTGGAGTGAATTAAAGGAAACACACTGTGAAAGGTGAATAGCTGGGGAAAAAAATAAAGTATAACATTAAACAATATAAATGTTCCAGCCTTTTGCTCTATCAAACCTTAGGGCAATGTCTTTTCAATGTCATGCTTTAGTAAAAGTCTTTTTAGCCCATGCATGTCTTTCTAAACAAGACAGACAAAAGCTTTTACTTTAAAAGCAAACAGCTAAGTGATTTGCTGTACACTTGCCATGAATAGTAACGAGTAGATTTGTGGTGTGTTCCTCTTTTTAATTAGCACATCGCTATAACTTGACTGCTGTTGTTGCTGTATGGATGAGCACTGTCTTATTGCAATGCATCTAGAGGATACCACTTGGAGCAGTTCATGAAACAAGTTAGAAAAAAAATACCATAGAGTATTCCTGGGATTGGCTTAAAAAACTTTTCCATTATACTCACTTTTTTCTGGAAAGAATTGGCTGTTAAAGCTGAAAGTAAACCCAGTTGTAGGTATGCTGTTGTGTAAAAATAACTTTAAAATAGATTTTTCATGGACTTAGTTGAGGGAGGGTTATTTTCCAGAACAGGAATATGAGGTGTATATGCTGTTTTACAAACAAAAGCATTGCTAGCCTCAGTTCTCCTATTAAAAACCATTTCCATGCACCTTAAACGTAATGACATTTTAAAGTTTCATAATTGAATAAGATGGAAAGGAGGAATTTAAAACAACCACCTTTTTGGTAAATTGATCTAATCTCCTGTTTGAAATGCTTCTCAACATTCTCCTAGCTGTTCCAGGCAGAGCAGAATTTTGAAGTAGCGATGTTAAGGTAGACAAATACTAGGAGCGTTGTTGAATGACAGGGAGAATGGGGACTGACCGGAAACGTTGTCACAAGTTTCAGGTGATAAAAGAAGAAAAGAAAACGGTCAGCATGAGGGAACCCATATTCCCTGCTCTCAGCTGCACTTTTAATAGGGACTTGTGGCAATTCAGAAAAATGTGCTAAGGTACATAGCATACCAATACAACACCATACCTATTATGTAACAAAGCCTAAAAAGATATCAAAGAATAAAATAGTGTGGTTAACTCTACTGTCAGCTTCTTCTCTTGCCGCAGCTGTCCGAGATATCCCGTTTGGAGACTTACCCAGATGTGCATCTCGTGCTGGCTTCATGGTCAGAGGATGTTCATGATTTTCCCATGTCCTGCTACATGGCTCTTGAGGACGCCACCAGCTCCTGTCTCTGAGGGTTTCCTGCCCCGGGAATTTCCTCTGCTGCCTGCTGTGCAATATGGGAGGTAGGTGCATGGCGATGTAGGGGTCACTGACACTGGGGAACAGGACGTGGAAACGGCACGGTTCTTTGCTGATTTTGTGTTTCTCAAAAGCTCCTAGTGGATCCTCAGTGGCAAGGTGTACGAAGCCTCTCTGTCACTGCACTAGGAATGTGGCCTCCTGAGTTATGACTGACACCAAAGTATCTAAGAGAGTAACCAGGCCTTTAAAACAAATTGTTATGAAAATATCAGGAATATTCGAACACCTGTACTGAGCTGGATACTGTCCAAAGTGAACAGAAAAGAGGCTGTCTTTTTATGAGCTAAATTAGGGTTAAATGTTAGTGCAAAAAAATTTGTTGTTTAAATAGCGTAGAAGGAGGTTTGAGAAATTTAACATTCTTTGCTGTGGAATTCCTATTTTTTGAAGTGACTTATTGGTCTCCAGTAAGATCCATAGTAAAAGAACTAGGAAGTATTTGCCGTATTAGTCACAATTTGATGTTTTTATGAGAGAATTTGGGGATTCCCATGTAAAAAGCATCAATTGAAGAGGATGGATAATACAGAAAATGCAGACCACACTCCTAACAGTAATTAAGAATCATTCCAAAACGATGTGAAGTCCAAGGAGCCATAGTGTTTTCCTGAGGCATCTGTATATTAATTCATACTGTGTGGAAGTGAAAAGAATTGATACACTTCTCCATCCTACACAGTGTGAGTACAAAAATATTACAGCTTTTCAGACTTCACATCATTTTGGAATGTGCTAAACTCCTTTGTATTTATACAATATAGTTGTATGTATGTAGAACACGTGGATTTCTTTTACAGGCTACTCGTAATTCTGCATGCTACTTTGGAAGGGCTTGGATTTTCAGATGGTGCAATTCTGATCGCTCACAGCATGACATTCAGGTCACCAAGTCACATGCCGTTTTTGGAAATCTTGTTCAAATATAAGGAGAGAAATAAAGGATGTTATTGTATTAGCTACAGATCTAATTGTTACTCATTGGTAGTGAAGCCCTGATTGAATTTGCAGACCGTGAGCAATAAAATGGTTCTAAATCCTTTTATGCTGTAACACATTGTTTATATATGGCACGTACGTTGCAAAAAAACTACCTGTCTTAAGGCTTTAAAACCATTTTTTATCCCATGGGATTTTGTAACCCATTGCCTGGAAAATCAAGAGTCTAAATATGCAGGGCTGAGAATGGGAAATTTATCAAATTATTAAATTATATTATGAAATTAATGACCGTAAAAAGGATCTCAAATGACTTAAAATCATGTGTGTGATGTTTTATACATAAAGAGCATGCATATACTTATTTTTATATAATACATAGAAAATAAATGCCATACTTTCGAAGCCTGGTTTCTAGCTAATTTCTAAGAATACCAGATGTGAACCTGAATACTGTCTCTAATAAAGCAAGATGCATGTTTCTAATGCTGTAGGCGTGAGAAGTGGTGCTATTTAAACTGCCATCACATCAAACTGTCTTTGACCCAGGCCTGACATTATCCCAAGGTGCTCTTGGAGGTGGAGAAGAAGGTATAGAAAGTTCCATATTTGGGAAATGAGAGGAAAAAATGGCTTTGCTTTCTGGTTTTCAAAAATGGAGACATTCTGAAGCTTCTTGGAGGTTTCGAATAAATGCCAGAGAAGGATAATGAGCGGGGGGTGGGCTGTGCAGTCAAGCTGAATGATAAATAAGTATTTCATACAGAGTGTGCCTTGCCCTATACCACGTATCTACCAAATTTGCCTGCATAATTAAAATACACAGAGCCCATAGCAAAGTTTTAGTTTGATTTCTCCACCACCAAGTATATCTGAGTGTGTAGGCACAGATAACACAAAGTGTCTGAAATTCTTCCAGAACTTGATTTTCCTAGCACTTTGCCTACAGCTGTAATTGATAGTGCACCGCAGTGATGTGACACCTTTCCGGCAAGGTCTTTTGTGGAATACATCTGCTGTACAGTGGGGAAACAAAATGTGAGTCTTGCCTGAATCTTGTGGTAGAAAGGATTCAAACTGGGAAACTGTTCAACACAATTTGCGTATTATGCAGATGAAAACCTAATGACAAAAGAGTATATTGGCATGCTCTGCCTTGTTATCTGGCAATGATGTGCATAGCAGCATGGGGTACCTTGACATAATCTCTTCTAATGTTATTTTGCTGTTTAAAAAAAATAAACTGAAGTCAGAGAAAAGCGGAGAGGGACGCATACGTAAATAAAATGCACTTGTGACGAATCACGTAATCCCGTGCAATCCAAGTAATCCAGTTCATTTTGGGACACAGGCATCAGGACTGTATGTTATTAATTCTGAATGGGGGAAGAGGGAAAGTAGCCAAGTGCTTACTGAATCCTCATTTCTAGTTTGAGCGGCTGCTTCTTCAGCCTAGCTTGCCAGTTCTGAGTGTGTTTCAAGGAACATTACTGAGAACAAAATCGAACACCATCAATATTAATGATCTGAACTAGGAAGATAGCTTTTAGTGTGCAAATTAATTACCCTAATCACAGGGTTTTTTGTATCCATTTTAATGAAATAACTATTTATTTCACCGAGTCCTGAGCTTTTCTTTTGCAAATAAGGCGCATTTACATGATAAATACATGAAATTTAAATGGATGACTAAATTAAATTGAGGGGAAAAAAAGACCTTTTTAAATACAATTTTCATAGGAAAAACAGCTAGATTAATGGGTTGGTTAGCTGACTGGCATCTGTGATTAAATCTTTTTAATGTATGTCAAATAGAATTTAATGGACCTCAAGAAATGTCTACATAGTCAGTAATATTCAGGATTTAGTGAAGATGCATTTTATCTCCTGTTATTTGAAGTGTAGACAGCTGAAGGCATATTGCTTGTAGTTGCCCAGTACAGTATAGAGATATTATAGTATGGAAATAATAGTAACATAAGTTCATATTTCTCCTTTTGTGTGCTGCCTGCCTGCTGCTCTGAAAGTAATTAATATTTCTACCTGCAGGAACCTAAAACAAGAAGCCCCACTCTAAAATGGTCGTTTCTGACTGTTTGCAAGGTCTTCTGATTCAATCACCTCACGCCCGTTACTTCCACACTGTTGTTTTCCGATGCCAAGAAAGGAGAAAATGCTTAGTTCAGAGGAATTTTCAATGTATCCTTTAGACGCTATGTGTTTTGAAAACTTTATTTATTGTGGCGCAGCTTTGAAGGGCTCCAAATTCAACAGAGGCAAGATTTGAAACACATTCCGCCTCATTTTTTTTGATAAGAGTCCTGCAGAACAGAGCATCTTTCTCTGCTCTGCGGTTTTTTTCCCAGCCGAGCCACCCGAGACATCTCCAGCTCCCTTTGATTTGCGATGATCAATGGCAGCTGCGGCAGGCAGGCAGGGTGCCCCAGGCACAATGCAAACAAGTCTCTCTCCCGGCTCACGAGGATTTACATTTCAATTGCTGCCACATTTTTAAAGATAATTATAACCTTTTTATATTAATATTTTTTCCGTGGCCGCTCTGATATTTTAACAACATAAATATTAATTTAGCACATCAAGGAGAACATGCTGTCTTTGGCACGATAGCCTGCGCAGATATCTCCTAAAAACACAGGGCATCAAACATGGCATCACGGTCTCAGAGCATTATATGCCCCTATGAAATGCAGTGTCTGCTGGATTTGATTTTGCCTGGTCCTGTGCTGTTTTGGAGATTACCATTGCAGAGAATAGCCTTTTCCCTTGGCTTGAGACCAAACTGTCCGGCTACAGTAGCAGAATGTGTTCGCTGTCCGAGCTGACATCTGTGACTTATGTGCCTCCAAACAGTGTCTTTAGCGTGGTGAGAAATATCAACTAGATACAGCTGCCTCGATAAAATTGATTTTCTTGGAAAGAGAAAGGGGAAATTGCTACTGCTAGTATTGCGAATTTCTAACGGGTTTTGCCTTTCATTACTGCAGTCTTCTTTTATGCTTATTACCACTCCAGCCCTTTATTTCCTCCCACTCTTGCAGCAGGAAAAGCCATCACAGCGTACAAAACAGATGTTACTCTACCTACCCTGATCATATGTTGGATCATAATACATTTTTTCCAGCCTGCCCTATAAATGTTTATCATGTAGCAGGCTTGATTTTTTTTATTTTTAAGTCCCCCATCCCTTTTTCTCACTTCCTGAGTTTCTAATGCTACAGCAACCTTTCTAACTACCCTCCGAAGCCCAGTATCACTCCTGGTTTTTACATTCAAGTACATATGTGTGGGAATTACGCATTTTCTGTAGCAACTGACAAGCGAGAGGAATTAATGTATATTAAGGAGAATATTGATACCAGCAGCGGTCAGATGTTACAAGCCGGTCACTCGGTTGCTCTCCTTGCTGAAGTGCCGAGTTACAGCCGTTGCCTTGGAATGTTTTTATGGACAAGACCTTTATTTCCTATGCGCCGAAGCCAGGAGCTTGAGCATGGCTTGAAGCTGAGTGGGGGAATAAAACTGCTCATGAAATATGCATGACTAACACATATGCTGCCAGGGGAACTTAGTGTATTATGTATGACCCTTCTGTAATTGTAAGGAAATGATATTCATTTAAATGGATGTTTATCACAGTTAAAGGTACACCTAATGAGACAAAGGTCAGATGCCTAAAAACACAAGGTTAGCCCGCTATTTCTGGCCTCGTTTGAAAAGGCTCTGCTTTTTTCCCATTGTTTCTCCAGCACACGTGATCTTTATTTATGCAGCTTAAAAGAGTCCCTGTCTCCTGTATTTGGATGCCAAATGCAGTATTAAACTAAGTGCAATGCTAATATTATATGCATACATCTGGGAAATATCTAGACAGCATATTAAAATTCACATGAAACCTAACTCTACTTTTCAGCTGCTGTTGTTTGGAGCAGCCATGATTTTTTTTATTTATTTATTTTTATTAGTTGCCTTTATGAGATTTATGTATTTTTGTTCTAAAAAAATCAAACCCAAGTCTCCTAATGGGGATAGGCTTTTGCAGCTTGAAGAGAGCGCTGCAACATAGGTTGTTTATTCCTGTTTCTGTCAGCCCTCTTCCATGCAAATGTATTTCAAGCAATATGTTTTCATTTGGTTCCTCCTAAACTGTAACATTTTTGTACTATGGATTTGGCTTTGTCATTGCATGAATATGTTCTTAGAGTTCAGGGAGAGATGTTACACAGAACATTACACACAGTATCCTTCAGCTAAACCAGCTTCGGTGCGATAAATGGACCTTTTGATTAGTGCTGCAGCTCTTCACCAGAGATTGCTCTCCCCGAATCGCTGGTCTCCGCAAAGATCCCTGACACTTTCTTGCAGTGCTCATGAGGATGACTCTATAGCTCAACAAAACAGCCGTGTCAAAGAAGAGAAAAGCAATCTACCAAAATTCAAATTGCTGATAGGAGAAGCTGACAAACTGCAAGACATGTAACGACTCCAGAAAAGATAGCTGAGTCTGGATTTCATTATGCTCAAGGAAGTGAGCCAAGTTCATCTTGGTCTGATGCCATTGATTTAATACCTCATCATCAATGATATTGAAAGCAGCTGATAAATCTAAAAGAATCACTGTGGATACCTGGTCTTCCTCCAGGCCAAACAACGTTGACCAGTACAGGACAACTGCTGTACTGGAGCAGGCTTGCAGCCAGACTGTCTGGGGTAAAAGAAAGAGCTGCAGATATTTCAGAAGGTATTTCTTTATACCACGTCCAGGAAAAAGATGTTTGAAAAAGCCGGATGATTAGTTGGACGTCACAAAGCTCAGTAGAATCAGCCCTTTCACCTGCCTGTGCCCCGAGTTTCTGGAGGGGCACGGACGGGCTTGGGGCTGTCTTCTTGGCTTTTGCAGCAAATGAGTTATCCTGGCTTTGCACCTGTGTAAACAAGAACAGAATTTGATCTGCTCTTCGCCGTGTCTGTAGTGTTGAAGTCCGAACACTGGACTCCAAATCCACTCCATGACATGGGGTCACATGAAGACTGCAAAAGTTGCAATATAAATTGAAGAAAATCTGCCACAACCATACAAAGCACAAGCTACTTCTCATTTCAGTTTCTCATCTGTTTACTTGCGGTGTGTATAGCACACAGCCTGTTCCTGACAGTAGCTTCATCCCATTTGCCTGCAGTCGTAGGCTATTGGTCTGTGTTCAAGGTCCCTCTAAAATTCTGTCTCAAGTGAAGTGACAAGGAAAAAGAAAAGAAAACTGGAAAAATAAGCTGGATGCAATCACAGAAGGATTTTACTGCCACAGGTACTACCTGTTCCTCTGATTATCAACCTAATGAAATTTTTTTTGTCAGACTTCTGTAGCAACACCTTTTATAGCAGGTCACAAGATGCAGTTGGTTGGGTCATTGGTGGTAGCCAGCCCAAGACATAGGGATATAATACTGAACACAATGCCAATGAATATAGCAACGTAAAAAGCTCTAGCGGGTGCTGATGGTGCAGTTGTGCTGCCGAAATCCCACTTGTACTTCTGCAAGCTGTCTCTGAGCCTGAGGAACCCGAGGAGAAGGGAAGGAGCGGTTCACTGCAGATTTTTGAAAGATTGAGGTGGTTAAAACAGCTGATAAATTTCAGATAAATTTCTACAGAAAACTGAAATAAGAGGAAAACTCGAGACCACAAAACATGCTTAAGTGACTGGATTGCTCTCTCTTCAAAGCTCAGGTGTATTTTGCAAAACCTTCTCCGGTGTTCTGAATATACCCATAGAGCGTGGATTGCCCAAGCCTCTTCCGAGCCTGGATTTGATGTAAATTAATTGAATTAATTAGTAGACAACATTGAACTCATGCCATTAACCGGTTCCTGTCCTTGAAACAGAACTGTCAGAAATGGGGAGAGAAGGCTGTTTGTTTTCTCTCTTTTTTTTAAAACTTCTTGTGAAGAGATACTGTATCTTCTCTCCATCTTGCTGCTTAAATGGAAGTTGTAAGAGGGCTGTAGTTCACAAGGATACATTTATACTGGGCACCCTCCATAAGGAGTTCATCCACATCAATATGCTGCATCCTGCCAACGGCAGTGATTCCTTTTCAACAGCCGTGAACTCGCTGCACTTTTCTTTTGCTGCGCGAACTATCAGAAAACCAAGTGCAGAGGTAAGAATGAAAAATAAGAAGCGAGAGTCCCCAGCATGATTTCGAAACATTTCATCAAACAATTTGGCCTGAACAGTATGTGCATAGAAAGATAGTGGCTCTGTGCACACTTTATATGTTCCTTAAACAGACTCATTGCAGCATTCGTCTACCAGAAGGCCCAAAGCGTATCGTGCAGATACCACTCCGCTAGTCTAACTGCACAGATGGCTGCGGGGATATTCTTGAGATTATCATCACTGAGTCTCTCCTTTTCTTTTCCCCATCAGATCAATTAAGAAACAAAATCTTTTTCTTCTTGGTGCTCTCTGTTTATCTTTTGTCTTGTGATAACTCAAAGGCTTTCCATGCCTTTGTGCTATGGCAGCAGTGAAAATTTCACATGAGATAAAGCTTAATGGAATACAGTCCCAAAATGTAAAAAATACATATTATATTATATTCTAATACTGCTAAAATTGTCAAGATACTACCTATCTGAAGGTATGAATTAGGTGATTTGAGTTACCTTGTAACATCTTAGTGTTAGGCACTAAGCCTAAAAGCACCAAATATACCAAATACTCCTCAGCTCTGCTTTTCAAATGATATGTTTTGCTCTATTTTTGACACTTTGGCATTACCTGCAGAGCATTTTAAACCAAACAGCCATTTCCTTAATGGCTCATTAGGAGAGACTGGAAGGAAAAGGAATGCTCAACCAAAAATGTAAGGTAAGGATAGGCCAGACCTAAACGCTCTGAAAATGTCCTTTTGGGGCAATGGGAGAAGTTCTGTTTTTGTAACATCTAAGATGAAACACCTTAAATAAACAATCTGTATATTTTGCAAATTATTGTTTCCATGCAATATTCTCCTTATTTTTGGTCGAAATCATGATGGTAAGTACTGTCTGTGCTTGTAATAGTATTACATTTCGGTCCAGAATTACACTTTCAAAGCAGATCTGCTGAGTGTTGTCACGCCCCAGGCTTTGGTTCACATGGCGGAGCTGTCTCCGTGCAGACCTGCGCTCCCGAGGCTGCACCTAATGCACTCCAGTAGCTAATGGGCATTGAGTCCCTGGGACCACACTGGAGCCAGTCCTCTTGAGCTGCAAACAGAGCACCCTTTGCCTTCTCAGCACCAACTGCTTTTTCCTGCAGATCTGCTTCTGTCGAGCCTCACCTCTTGCTGAGGTAGTCACAGCCTGAAGTCCTATGAGCTAGAAAAGAGTACAGATCTGGCTCTGTTGGAATAGGTAGCAAAATATCTAGTGACATAGGCAATACTTACACTTATTCAGTGGTTATTTGCATCCTCAGCTATTAGAGTGTTAAATCTGGCAATGGCAAACAGGGGATGTTGTTTATTAGTGGTTTTGTCCCAATGAGTTTTGTATGCACAATTACAGGTTATACCTTCATGTTATGACCAGATTTGGCAGTCTTACTTTTTTTTAAAGATGACCCTTGATGATTGCCTACTTATTCTCCTTTTTAATTTTTTTTTTTACATTTATTGCCCATTCACATACACTTCCTAGTTCACAACTGAATTTTAATTAAAACTTCTTTTCACTCATGAGCTTGGTGACTTCTTTAAGTGCTCTTTTCCTTACTAATCAGAATTTCCCGGATTCTCCTGAGTCTACTCTCAGCTTTAACAGTCATCTTCAGTTCATACAAATCTATCGTCTTGGCTATAAGAACTGTTCATTTATTCATAAGGTGCCATCAGTAGAGATGGAGCAAAAAAGGACAACCTGAAAGTCATCCTGAAACAGCAGCAACAGATAACAAGTTGGGACAACCCATTATTTTATTACCTAGAGCCATATGTCAAGCAATAACAAAGAAATCACAACAATATACTGAAGTGCTGTTGTATATAGATTCAGAGGGAGAGCTCATGAATAGCAAACCTTGAACAATAAGCCTAAGTCCTCTGAGTATTTAATCCCCAAAGACGATAGAAAGCAACCCCCCATGCAAATTAGGAGGAGTTTGTAATTTCATGTCTGTCTATATTCTGCTGGGCCAAGAGCTTTTTACTGTTCTCCCTGAAGGATACTCTGAAAATTTATCAAATAAGCATTACACTGTGGTAGGAGGCAAGATGAGTGTGTGTGTTGGGGGGGGGGGGGGTTGCAGGTGGCAAGAGGGAAACTGCAGAATTGCTCTATGATGAACAGTGTTAGCATGGGTGCATATGGTAAACAACTTAAAGGTTAAACAGCAATCAGGAGTAATACTGGAAATTGCAGCCTAGGCCGGTTTGCAGTTTGGGGGGGTATAAATATAGGAGTTGAATGGTAATTTTCTTTAAGGCTTCATAGATCTGCCAAATTTCTTTTCCCTTGCTGCCTCTCTTCTGCATGGCTGTGCACACACACACGTGCATACACACACCTACATCTACCTGTGAAACCTGATTAGACCCTGAAACCAATTCCTTCTAGGAGAGCTTTCCTGCCGGGCAGAGGGACATTCACGCATCTCCGACTGCCTCCCAGAGCCTGTTCTTTCGCTCAGTAGGAAATCTTCAGGAAAGGCCCTCAAGCAGGATCTAAGCAGCAAGTCCTTACGCCTGTGGAGTTTATTTTCTCCCATGTGCCAGTAACCATTTTGCTAGGGCTAACTGTGCTCCAGAGTCTGCCTGCCACGGCCTCGTCCCAGCACCCAGCGCTTGAGGCGTTCGCGACCCTCGGCGGCGCAGCGGGCGAGCTCGTGGGGCCCGGTAAAACAGAAAGCGTCCCTCCAAGCCAGCCTATCTGCATTAACAGCACTTGATTCTAGATAGTCGCAGTGCCCCAACAATTCAAACCAGAAGAATAACAGTGGCTGAGCAGAACAAACTTCCCACTGTGCAGCAATTACAGCGCTGCTGAATGGCTGATTGCTTGCGTGTGGTCCCTTCGGTTCCCTGCTTATACTTTTGCAATCGGGTAAAATAGATGGGAATGAGTGCCGTCGCAGAGACCTGCCAGCTGTTCCGCTGTTAATAAAGACACTGTTTAGCTATTAATACATCCCATTCTTCTCTGCTGTGCTTACTCAAACAAAATAGCTTTGTTTGCCGAGAGGGTGTGACTGCACCTGTTCGGGATTCGGGAACCCGTGGCCGAGGCAAGACCCCTTGATATTCTTAAATAACAGCCTGAGCGCCACACAAAGCCCCGGCAGCAGGGCCTTGCTTTGCCAACACACCCCGCAGACAATGCACTAAAAATATACGGGCTCTGGAGCGAGCTTCCTCCTGCTCGTGCTTGTGCCTTTATTGATGAAACCAGCCAGTTTACTTCTAACATGGGCACTCCTTATCAGCACTCAAGGTTTAATTTTGAGCCGTTTGTAGGAAGAAAAAAAAAGCACTAAGGCATAGAGAACTTGAAGGAATTGCCTGTGGCATCTGCTATATACGATTTGGCTGGAGGGTCAAGACCTGTTTCTGTGCATTTTGAAGGAATGGAAGAAAGGGGCCAAATTTTCTTCTGGCATAAGACCATTGAAGGCATCTGACGTTCCTTAGAAGATATTTATTTTTAGACTACATGACATGTAGTCCATTTATGAGGGCTGCCTAGAAACTATATTTTGCTGTGTCGGTAAAAGAAAACTGATGCTAAACCTGGCTTTAAACAAACACAAAAAGATACTGGAATAGTCCTAAAAAAGTCATTTTGGAAATTTGCAGAAAGCTATAGCTGGTGCTTTTTTAACCAGTCTGGATGCTAGGAGGAGATGAAGGTCGCAGGTGGCTTACGAGAATCCCAGGTCCTTCATCTGGCGCTACTAATGACTTGCGGTGTGAACCTGGGGAAGGCCTCTCTTTTTTTCTTCATAGAAGAATATTGCTGTTATCATCCAGTTCAAGTGTGGGAAAAGTTCACCATAATTCACCATAAAAAAAAGAAAAAACACAGTTAAAAATCAGTGCTACTAACCTTAGAGGACACTGATTGAGGGTTTTTTTGAAATAATTTGGATGCTTAAATAAAATGCCAGTACAGAGATACTGTTTATTGATCATGCTTTCTGTTTAAATCTAGGGCCAAGTTTAGAATATCTAGTGCCTCAGATATGCAAATACTCTGAAAAACAAAAAAGGTGAGTACTTTGCAGTAGCCACAGAGTTATGATATAACCAAACTGAATGCTGGGACACTATTAAGGAAAAAAATGTTTTCAAATTAACTTTTAATTGAAGCTAAAAACTGTAAGTTTTTTAACTTTCAAGTTCCCAGAAAGAAGCAAAGCTTATATGTACTTTCCTAAAGTCAATTATTTGGAAGCTTTGATACTGTGATTTCATATTGTTTTAAGATCGTGCTTAAAGACTAAATAGGAGAAAATCATAGTTCATAACAAATAACGTGCGAGTTTAGCTATAGGGCTTAGCTGCTGTTAGCAAAAATAATCTTCTAATTTGGAGTCCCCTTGCTCTGGTAAGAGTAAAATTATCTTCTAAAATTACCCAGTGCTTAAACAGACATGCCATTGAGTGGAATATTACTAAGAAGTTGTTCCTTGAGCTCATTCTCTCTCCTGGTTCTGTCTCCTATCTCCAAATATCTTTGCAACATGTGGAGGTTACATGGCTGCAAGCCTGGTGCCAGGGCTCAGCACTGGTGGGCACAGCTCCTGCCTGATCGTGTGGTTGGGGCCGGACGTCGGGGAACACTGACAGCGGCTCCTGGCTCTGCCATGCACTTGCTAAATAAACTTGAGAAAAGCACCTCATCTCTGGAGCACTGCTTCTCCTCTCTGTGTGATAACTGTGATTTACCTTAGCAGCTGCAAAGACAAACCTATTTCTCCCTTTCAAGGTCCTTCGTCTGTCTTGTCTCTTCAGGTTGTCAACTCTTCAGATCAGGCAGTATTTCTTACTTTGGGTTTATACGGTGATGAGTGCAATGAATTCCTATTTACATTGGAGCTCCTTTGTGTTAGTGCAAATACACAGATAGAGATGTCAAAACAGATGATAAAAAGTCCTTCGTGCCAAACTCCGATTCATTTTTTCAGGAGAAAAGTAGTGAAGATTGTTCAAAAGTGATCTGCCTAGGTAATTGTTTTGTTGTCTTGCTTAGTTCTTCTTTAGACTCTATGTAAAAATAAAGAGCAATAAATGAAATATTTTGTGGGTTGCACAAAAGAGAAAGAAAGAGAGAGGCAAATGAAAAGAGCAAATATAAACACAAATAAATAGCATGAGCTTCCTCTTCCTGCTGAGGAAAGAAAGTACTTGAATTTGTCCATCCATTGCAATTCATTTTAATGTTTCACTATTTACAAATATAATGTATCAGCTCACTTGTTGGGGTTTGCATTATTGATGTGCTTTTTTGTTAAACTAGGCCAGTGAAATTTTTAAACAAAGGCATTTTGTAACATGAATACACAGAGAACAAAATGAAAGGAATCTGTGCTGATAACTTGTGAAGGTTACATTAAACACATTTATTCTTGGTTGCGGATTGCACTTATGTGTGAGTCTCACAGTATAACTCCTGGCTCAGTTCTGCACTTGTTAAGCAGTTTTACTCTGATGTAAATGCTTTGACTTCTTCGAGTTACTCCTAATTCATAGCAATGTAAGCAAGAAGAGAGTCAGGCCGTGAATGTTTTTCCCATATCTGTAACTTGTCAAAAGATAACAGCTGAAGAATATTATCATCTCTAAAGGACTGAAGCAAATATTTGTAAATGTTAATATCTTGAGAGAAGATGAGATTTTACTTTTCCTTGAGGCATTTGTTTGTAACATTGACACATAATAATAAACCCTGTAGTGAATGATAAAATGACATTTACAAATTCTGACTTTCTGAATATATTTTTTTTACAGAATTGACAGTGAGATGATGAATAAGCCACTCACCATAAAACATCTGGGATTAATCTGCACAAAAGAGCTAAAGCTGCTCCAGCTGATGTCATTGCAAAACCTCTGATTACCTTGAAAGGGAGCAGGTGTGGGCCACACCTCATGGTCTTCTTTTTTATGCTAGCCTGGCTACAAAGTTTTCAGAAGACCCCTATGGATTTTATCTTACATGCTTAGCTGAATTTCACAGCATTAAGCTTCAGTGTTTGTGCCTTTGTGCTGCATTGCTTGGGGCCTGGTGAGTGATTCTGGAATAACAAAACAGGACAAAGTGCAATACGGTGAGGTTGAATTCCAGCGATAAGAGCAATGGTATGATATAGTTATGGCTAAAATGCAATTCCGTTTGTGATTAACTGAGCCTTCGTGCTTGATGCAGGCTGGTGTGCTGAGGGATGTGAGAAAAGGAGAGTGTGAAAATGCCCCTTGGGGTTTCTTGAGAGACAAAGTTCAACATTTTAATGGCCGAGCCGTCATATTAAGAGCAGGAATTTCAAACCACACATTGGTATGGGAGATGAGATAGAGAGAACATATAAACAGTTGTAATCCCAGCCTGCATTCCTGCACAATCGTGTCCTCTGTTTCTCCTGACCTCAATTCAGGAATGTACCCGTGCTCTTTAATCTCTCTCGTTGCACCTGCTCCTTCAGTCATATCTGGAGCTGACTGAACTACTTATCATGAGCAATTTATCAGATCTGCTGAGGGGATATTTTCAGAAGGGTTCAGTGACTCAGATGCCAGGGAGCAGTTTCTAAAAGTGACCCAAGCATTTAGGAATCTGATTCAGGAGCTCGTGACTCTGGCTACTAAGTGCCCGTGTCACATTTAGAAACAGGACCTCTACTTTTGCCCTGTCCTAACTCTCACTTCACAGAAGGGCTTGAGTGCAAAGCTTATTTTTTTTTATTCACTTGGCTATTTTTCATAATTTATTGACAATCCATGCCTTGAATGCCTATAAAATTGTGGGGTTATGAACTGTTCATAGACAGTATTCCCCTGAGTGTCTCACTTGCTGCACCTATGTTTAGTCACCTCATTTCTATGACGTGGCTTTTAAAATCCTTTGAAGCAGCAGCAAGTTCTGAAGAAATCACTGAGTTTGTATCTTTTAGGCAGAAGATGGGAGCATTTGAAGGAGAAAGAGAGAGACATAAAAATTAACAGGCAAAGGAAGCCTTAAGGGATTTAAAATCTCTTCCTGGACTCTTTTCCTGTCTTCCTGTTGGCTGGTTTCCTGGAATCTAGCTTTAAAATACCTGGGCTCCTTACAGGCTGAGGGAGAGAGGAAGATAAAAGTCAGCTAGACAGCCAATAAATCAGGCTTAACTTTCAATTTTCCCTTGTCACATTTCCAATGAGTAATTGGCCATCCTAAATATAGGCTGGCCAGGTAGGCACCTCCAGCATCCATACACTTGCTTGTCTGATAAAGATGAAGTTCATGGGCAAGTGATCCTCCTTGTGCATTTATATCAGATGTACTCAATTAAAAGTTTCTGCCTAGGTTCTCATGCAAAATAATAATAATAAAAAAAATAGACAGTAGAAAAGTGAGCAAAAGTTAACCCAAACATTCCAGATCCCAGTCGGATTTCCCAAGCCTCTGTGTTACACAAGTTCTACCATTTTCATAGTTTGAGCCTTACCCATTTTTTCCCTTTCCATCAACGAACAAGCTTTCCTAATACTACCATATCCAACAGATTATGCCAATGTCTGTACTCCCCCATAGGCTTTCAAAGACTCCTTTAACTCCTCTATCAGAACAACAGGAAAAATACAAGAACAAGTGCAAATAATATATATATATTTACTCTGAGGTTTTGGACCTTTCTGCTTTTCCTTCCATTTTTCTTTCTGTTCTGTCTCTCCACCAATATCTTTTCCTTTTCCTTTGCATTCCAGTTTTTCCTGTCATTTTTATTCTATTTTGTGGGTACTGTTTTCTTAATCTCCAGGAAGTTCATTCTGCACTCATTTAATGCCATTGGCCCCCACTAGGACAGAATTCAGCTGCAAAGTCCAATCTGTTGCTCTTTCCAAATTCCTCCACAGCAGTTCCTTCCTCTCTCTCTCAGGTTTCCACATCTCATCACATCTTTCCTCCTACCATCTGTTTGCTTCTGCCTGTTTCTCTTTCTCCTGATATGATGGATTCTTTAGTTTCCACATCTCCTCCCTGCTTCTTGTGACCTCTCAGCTTCCAGAAATGCTCACTCAGGAGGCAGTGAAAGAATGACAAACCTTGATGAAAGCGGCATGTTAAAATAAAGAAATCAGCCAATGTGCTGTGAGATGGATTGAATCTGTACATTTTCAATCCATCTGTGCAAAACAATACAATTTTGTTTGGACTAGTGCTGTTGTGATATTTATATTACATAGGAATGTGGAAGAGAGCAGCGCATTAGTTGCATAGCTTCTGTGGCACTCACTGGGATGGGCGGCACTCACGGAAATGTAATGCTGAAGAATCAAAATTCTCTGCTTTTGGTAACTTTGTATTTGTTCAGGGCTTGCATGCTTCTGCCATACCAAGGAGTTTCTTTATCTTGTGTTATGCTGTTGCCAAATTGCTTCCATTTGTAAATTATTCATATGCGGCAAAAGCTTTTAAATATGTTTGACAAGACAACTTCTTTAGCAAAGTCATTAAGATAAGAGACCTCTGCAGGGATAGAAGTTATTCAGACTATATACAAAACCTCTTGTATGTACGTACTGTGAATTTTCCCCTCATTCCTCTCACTCCCCTTCCCTCCCCTCCTTTCTTCATGGGGGAAGGGGCAGGAAAGGGGGGGGTGTCTCTTCAACTAAATGCAGTGCAATGTAACAAATCACCATACTGCCACAAGTAATGGATGCCTCTGTCATCGTGCAAAGCACTTCCACTCACGGGGTTATAAAACATTGAAAACGGAAATGTAGCCTAAGGAAGTTTTGCATTCTAAGCTCAAAGGTAATCTTAGGGACAGTGGATATTAGAAAGACAACACACTACTTCTTCCCATAGAAAAAACCATGCAAAAGTAGAAGGCATGGAGTCACTAGACAACCTATATATCAGAAATGCGTAGTTAAAAAGCTGGACACGATGCTTGAAGGCAGAAAGAGCTATGCTGTTGCCATTATCTTACTGATTTCTTTGTGCTGCAAGACAGGCTAGCAGCATTTGGTTATATTTTGTTTAGAGTTGTTAAAAGGAAAAAAAGAAAAAGAATAGAGAACTGGAAAGACCTTTCCCCCCCGTCCCCCCCCCCCCTTTCAGTCTCCAAAGAGAAAAATGCATAGGACACAAAATATGGGAAAAAGTGTATTTTCCCACCTCTTTTTCCAGGCCTGAGAACCCCTGTGTTATCTGAACTAGAATTCTTCAAAGCTGCTGTGTGGGAAAGGGACCATAGCCATTGTTTGCTGATTTTTCCAGCTTAAAAGAACTGTTCATTTCCAAGATGGGTGGCTGTTGGCTAAATATTGCCTTACTAGATCTTGGATTGCTGAATAGGACTGTTTTTCCAGATTGTAAACTATCCATACTGTAGACTTTTCTTTCATTTGTCATATATAAGAATTAGTATTCAAATAGCCACTGTAAGACTAATAGGTAACAGTAAAAACAATCTTGTATTCCACAAATTTACTGGGAGAATTGCCCATATTGCCTCTCTTACTGGCAGACTAATTCCTACCAGTGAAATATCTACTCAGAGTGTAATACAAAAATAAACATGCAATATCTATTAAAGAGTTAGCAAAGAGACCAGCATGCACTGTACAGCACACAGCAGTATGCGAGATGCAGCTGAATCGCTCGGTACTTGGAACAGGAACTATTTCTGTATCTCAGATGTACAATCATTTTTAGTATGTGTTGTCTTTTCCAATGGCTACCTCTGTAAGTCTGATTTCTGTCATGTCAACACTCTGTGCACATTCAACCCATCATCTGCAAAGCGCTTGCAGAGCGCTCCGATGGCGCTGCCTACAGCTACGCTGCCGAGAGGGGTGAACCGTGGGCCACTGCGTTCGGTACCGGTGTCAAGCTCTTGTGGCTAGCAGGACCATAAGTGAGCTTGGCCCAGTAGTTTACGGCGAGTACAAGCATGAAAAGAGTGGGAACAAGCCACTCTGACAAAATGTAGCGTAGTGTGGGGCTGCAAGAGAACCAAGACACCAACCTTTTTTAAATGTCTGCAAAGCGTTTGGGTACAGAACGTGATTGAATTTGTAACAGACTGGTTTAATTTTGCTCTCTACTCCAAGAGCTCTTAGTTTCCATCGCTTGCAAACCTCACCCACAGGTCATTGCGGTTCCCAGCTTGGGCACAGAATGAGGCTGAGCGATTCCCCTTTCAGCTGTATCATATGTTTTCAGCAGGCGTGAGGCTTGGAGCAATGTGATGTTTCCTGACAGCTAGCAGCTTGCTGCAAGATGGGTTCGGGTTCACTCCTCTTCACCGTGATAGCAGGTGACTGTGATAACAGGTAGCAAAGCCTGGGAACCGGGGCAGGGTGGTGAAGAGGAGTTTGACTTCTCAGGGTTTGATGGCTTGAAGCAGGCTTAGTAATGAGGCATGAAAGGGGTTGTGTCCATAATTTTAAACAAATAAGCACCATTGTGTTTGATACTGATATGCAATTATAATCAGCTTATTCAGGGATTGGTAGTATTCATCATGTTGTTGGTATTGTAAATTTGTACCATTGTAGACAGGAGTCACGCAGCTTGGGGCCTTGTACCTTCACCTATTGTTTTCCCTGTGTTATGATAAATTTTCAGCAACACTTGATTAAAACTGCCAATTTGTTGGGTATAAAGAAAATCTCTCGACACTACCAGGACTAATTACGTTGTCCTTGCCAAAGGGGTAGTTGAATAATTGCATGAGATTATTGCACAGCTATGGTGCTTTTCATGTCAGTGGCAATGCAATGAAGATTGATTCCCTTTAATTAATCATTCAGAAATAACCCCCTCGTATCATTCCCCAAATAGGAACAAACATGTTCCTACATCTTTCTTCCAAAAGGCTGCTAGATGCAATTGGTTCCCTGATGAGATAGTATTGCAGTGCATGTGTGTGCGTCCTAGATAGGAGGGCCTGCTTTATAGTTGTCTGGCCAAGTGTTTGATCTCCTTATTCTTCCAGTTCATTCTCGAACTCGGTTTCTAATTCTAAAAGCCACAAGCAGCTGAACGTAACCTTCTTACTTATATTTGTCTATTCCTTCCCTGTCCATTTGTATCAACGGGTCTCATGCAACCACGCAGTGTTACATGGTAAAATTTTTTACTGTAAGGAAATCTTTTCTTCACAAAATATGAAGTAGCTGGGTTACATCCTGCTGTAACTACTGCACTCACTCAATATCTGTGACAGATATTGTGACAGAAGTAAACCAGTTAGATTTATTTCTTTGCCACCCCTAAACTTACTTACATTTTCTAAATTCTGGAGCATTCTCTTCTGAGGAAACCGATTCTTCAGTTAATTTTGTTTCTATACTGATATTAAAATACCAGACATACTAATAGGATGGTATCATTTAAACATAGCAGCCCTGTCTGTAATCTGATGCCACAGAATATTTTTTTATTCCACCAATAGCTTTACAGATCGTTTTTGGTACTGTAAAGTTCTTTCAGACAATACCTCACTTTAACTAATATGCCTAAAGTGCAGCGGTAATGAGTATGTGGACTTAGGGGCACAATTAATGTCTATTTCTAAGTAAGATTTAACATAATCTGAGCAAATATGATGGTTACATAAACCATGAACACAACAATTTTTCTTTTATTATAAAATATCTGTGAGTCTTTTGACTCTGGAGGATATAATGAAATAGCTTGACAAGTAAAGTTACACATACTGATACATATGCATGAATTTGAATTCTTCTAACACGTTTCATAATTCAAGGCTCGGAATAAAAAGTTTAGCATTTCCTCTGAGTTATAATATCGTAGTGTCTGTCTGCATCAAAACCTACACACAGGCTGTTTCCGTAGTACTTCTAATCAAAGATTTAAGTTTATGCATAATTAAAATACACTACAACAGCTAGGCTGCTATATAAAGACTTTTATGTATGTCCTGTATTTATGCACCTAAGATATCAAATCCAGATTACTGTTTGTACTGTTTTATTTTACTGTATTGTGTGTGATGGATATTACTGAGTACTTTGCCTTCAAGCACGTGGAGTGGCAGTGGGTGCCATGCACCAGAAGGCACGGGGCGGCAAGGAAAGTGCGTTGTGGGGCCACAGAGTTGCAACCTGGGAGCTGGTGGGAGAAGGGTGTAAATCCTGGCCAAATAACTTTCAGGTCCTAGAAGTTACTGCCCATGGAGGTATGGAGCACAGTGGGCTTTAAAACTGCCCCATTGACCAATACCAGCATAGTCATGGACAAGCCTCCAACTTGCAGCTAGAAGTACCAGCTGAGCCACCTACCTTGTCTGGCCCAGAGCAATTCCCTCACAGGCCCAGGGGTTCAGTGGGTACAAGAGCAAGAGTTTGCCTCCCCCTGCACAGTCCTCTCGGGCACCCGACGGCAGGGCCTTGCTTGGCAGAGGAAGATTTTCCCTATAATGAAACGTAAGTGCGGGCACCTTGTAAACTTCTGCAAATCCCACTAGACCTCCATTGCTATCCCCATGCACTTTTGAAGTCTTCTCACATGGTGATATGCACGTGAATGTACTCTGAACAAATAAAATCCCAAACCTACTTTAATATTCAATTTGAATTCCATTCTAGCCAAGTAAACTTCCAACCTGGAGGTCGTTTCATGGGCATGGGCTAGGACCAAATGGGAGTCTGGTGAGAGCTCAGTTGTGGGGGGCTTCTCTGGGCATCCTTGCTCCCCTTGCTGGGGGTAACAGGATGGGTCTGGCTGGTGAGGCCCTGCCAGGGCCAGGCATTATGGTGTTGCCTGGGGTCCCTTGTGGGAGAGTGGCAGGCCAGGCCACAGGCAGCAATCCCCAAGGCCAATTGAAAACCTGATGCAAGTCACCTAAAATACACACAGGAGAATGGAAAGGTGCATTCCTCAGTCCGTGCTAGCACTCCCGTAGTCCCAGTGCAGCCAGTGCATGCACCGCACCATGAAGACACCATCCAAAATGAATCCTTTTTAATGACTTCCTCCTCCCCAGCAGAGATTAGACGTGGCTCCTGCATTAAACCAAAAGCAAGAGTCTATGCCCTCAAGAGTGGTAAGGAGAAAAAGTCAGCCATAATAGAAAATGTTAAGTTCGTTATCGGAAACAAGTGCTTGGACATTATCCATGTCATGCCAGAAAGGAAAATAATGTTTTACCACTGTACGTTTTAGTTTACCAAATCATCTCTCTAGGAACCTATTTAGTAGAAGGAAGAACACAAAAGAGAGGTAGCAGTGAATGTAGATGTTATGAATTCCTCTGGGGTTTAAGAAGCTGAACCACGTATTTTATTTTTGCAAAAGCTGTTTTCTATATATGCTGATTGCACATTCATTCTTTAATCTTTATATGTTTAAAGCTTAAAAAAAAGCTATGAACTAAAATTTCTCCTGTAAATTGTTGAACATTTGCAATAGATATAGAAAATCACAGTTGGAAATCTGCTAACACTGTGAAAAAGTAAATTGGAGCCACGGCAGGAAATAAACTTTATATACAAGGATTCAAGAGCTCACTAGAATGCCAGAGTGTATTTTGTGCTAAAAGAAATTATACTGCCTGTAAACTCTGCTTGTAGAGTAGTACCTCAGGTTGACTAATACATCTGCAACAATTAATATTAAATTCTCTCAGTTTATGAACCAGAACTACATATTTTCAACTGATTTTCCTGGCGAATATTGCTTATGAGCACCAGAGTTGTTGATTAGGTTGAAATATAAAGCTTTTATTTTATTTATTTCAGCGTGTTGCACAAAGGACTGCCATGGTACAAGCTCCCATTTTTGGTCCGTGCTTGCAAAATAGGGGCTTGAGATAAAAGATGAAAGAGCAAGCAGTTCTATTAAATTAGGCACATACTTTTGATGGAAAAGCTGAACCTCCCTATAGCTGCTTGTGTTCCCTTCAGCAGGATGTTATCAAGACTAACAAGGCCATAGCCTCAGTATGGTGATTGCAGATTCTACCTACATATGCACTGGTGCAAATTCCCCTACAAATATATACTTGTGTACAAAGGGCAAAACTGTATTTACCTTGTTTTTGATTACCAAGGTTTTTAGGGTATCTGTAACACTAAAAATCCAGGCTTGTGACCAAATATTTGTTAATGTGTAAAGCAAAGTATTGTAATAAAAATTGCATCCATTGTGGTAAGATAGAAAATGGGAGATGAAGCTGTATAAGAAGGGTTCTTCCTACTTTACATATGGTACCTCACCACAGAATGGGACTGTGAAGCAGTCTGAGGATAACTGTTGTAGTTATCCTCATCACTAGAATAAACGAGAGGGAATGGCTGTTTTCTGTATTTCACAGCTGGGGAGCTGTTGCTCAAAAAGGTGAAATGACCTGCTTCAGATCACTTGGTAAAGCTGTTGTAGACCAGGGCTTTGTGTTCAGGCAGCCCAAGTCCCAGGACCAGTGCTACAACAGTTTTTTGGCTGAGTGGTAAAGGTAGAATTTCTTTTATATTAGGATCTGCCTATACTAGTAGGCTACAAAAGGGCCTTTGCCTTTCCTGGTCTCTTGAATTTTGTCTTTTTGGCCTGTCAGTAGACTGATATTCACAGAAAGGACAGAGGGTGCTTCCAGATGTGCTATTCTGCCTTACGTGACCAGTACAGTCTTTTGGGGGATGGAGGTGGCTGAACTGGGGATCACGCTCCCACCTTACACCTTAATCATGCTTTGCCTAAGCAGCTACTCTTTACCCTATGGCTGTTGTGCTGTACTTAGTGCTACTGGGGCTGTGAACATGCTGAGTGAGCTTGTCTAGCAGAGGTTAGGCATCTCTCTGTTTCATCTCCAGATCATGATAGATCATAGACAGGAGCCCAATATTCACTTCTCCAGGTTGGAATGCTTTTGCACTTACTTGCATTAGACACCCAGGAAACTTTCAGGGCAAGTGGAAAAATGCCTAGTGAATAAGGTAGCATATGAAACATAGGTGTTCTTAATCACTTCTTTAGACTGAGATACCTCTTAGTTTTTGCTGGGCTATATTTTAGGTGCCAAAGTAGGTGCACTGGAGTGGGGAAAAAAAGCAGCTAAAAAGCTGCCTGTGCTTTCTCAGATCATACTTGTATCTAGTTTTATTGACAGGATGATAGTAAATAAAATTCTTCCACATTCTCCATTCAAGAGAATTTGGCAGCTGCTGCTGAAAGGTACTTTGAAGTCAATTAGATCAACATTCTTCTTTGGAAAGAGCAGTGTAATCTCTGATAATGACATAAAGTATCTATCTTTTCACCCTGTATTTACAACCTTGTGCCAAGTTCTGAATGTGATATGCCTATTAGCTTTTGGTGCTAGACTTGGAATGACTCCCAAATGAGGTTTGATTCTCATCTTGCCAAAGTGGTGTGTCCTTTGACTCCAGCAGAATTATTCCTGGTTTACACCAGCATAAGCGAGGTCAGAACCAATCCAGCAGTTCAAGTGAAAAATGTAAAAGATGGCTGAGATGATGCCTTTGTATTGTGTATTGTGGGCCAATCACTTTATAAAAAAGGAAAATACATATGTTTGGGGCTTAAAGATACAGCCATATCATACAGATATAGCCAGCTGTCTGTGTTGTGGGAACATTGTACCTTTTTCATTTGTTTGGAATCAAAGTGCTGAATGCACAACACTTACCCTTATTTTCCATCAGCAACAGCGAAGGAAATTCTGTCTGATGTGACATGTCAGTTGAAACCAGCAAACAGCATTTCTTGGCTACATTGTATCCCTGTGTCAGTCAAACGAGTGGCAAGAGAAAACTCACGTTACCACTAACCTTGTAACTGTCTCATTTTGGTTTTTCATTTCAAAGCTTTTGTTTTACACTAGCTAAAGGTAAATAATGAGAAGTGGTGGGAGAAGTGTTACTCAACAATTATGACTTTGTTGGAGTAATCAAAGTGGCTGCAATTATGACTAAAATTACATAATAATAAAGCCAAAGTCTACAATAATTATTGTTTTTTAGTAAAAAGCCATGTGGCATTTTCATTGTCAATCAGCAAAAATCAGACGACTGCCTGAAGCCCTTTGAGCAGAACTTGGGGTAAGCAATGTAATGTCACAGGCAAAGGCATGCTAAAAGCCATCCAGTCATTTTGTGATGAGTATATTAGAATTATCTTAATGAAAGAAGAATTGACCTTGCAGAAATTGCTAGAGTTATGAGTTATTTCTACAAGAAATCCTTTAAAAGACAGCTGGCCCAGCAGTGGGTTTGAGATGACTGCAAGGTTTTGCAGACAGGCTATTTGAAGTCAGTTTCTGTGGCTGGTTTGGGAATCTTCAAATCAAATGCTCATAATTATACTTCAAATGTGTTGTCTAAGACAACACAGATGGAGAGCCACAAGTCTATTTTTGCAAGTAGAGCTTGTTTACTCTACTGGGTCATCAGCTGTCAAGCTTCAGCTTAGGAGACTTGGATCAAGGATATGTTGATGGCATTTAAGAGAATGTGGTGCAGAAATGCCCAAGGTGGCATCAGCTGGAGCTGACATAGTTGTAAGAAGCAGCACAGCCTTGTTCAGAGATGCTAGCCCAGTCCTGGGTGCAATAACGCTGCATCACCTCTTCACAATGTCTGCTGCTAAGTCCTGCTGTCTCTCGGCATATGCCGTTAGCTTGGATGTAGTGCCATGCTGATGGCATTCTGGTACTGCCAAATCCAGAGCATCAGCAAAGTCTGAGGTGAAACTAAAATACAGCCTTTCTGTGTTAGGGATATATTCCTTTTTTAAAGAAGAGCAAACACGACCAGAAGAAACTAGATGATTAACCTGAGATTTCACCGTGGCGCAGATAAGAATAGGATGTGGCGATTCCCACTCTTGGCTCTCCATTCTTCTCATTAGGTCGTACATATACATTTACACTAGAGATTCATGTCATGAAAGTGACAGTGTCAAGAAGGACTTAGTCACAACATCACAAGTCCGTATATGACACTACCTAACAAGTGATTTTCACCACATGAATTCTCACATTACTGTGCTGGGCAAAAGTGCCATTTACAGATGAGCATTATTTCCACATTGAGTAAGAAAAGAATCAGACTTGGTAAAATGGAAATGCTGTGAGAATATGACAAATTTTATCTAAAGAGATGAACAATAAATACACACAGCGGCAGCTGTAGCACTGTTTTGTAAGATGACTATGAAAAGGAAATAAGCTGAACATGGGAAAATCTTATTTGGGAGCAATAAAGGCTTGATATATATTCTACAGAGCATTGTTTTCCAGAGTTTAAAAGGAAAACATCTGACAGTAATTCTTCAATAGATAGTCTGTCATCTAACTATTAGAATCTGAGAATACAATTAAAGATTAACAAAAATTACTTTATCCTGCATATTTAAAATTACACCATTTGTGGCTAAGGGTATAATCATGAAATTCCCTATTTAATTGCCACCTGCATTTATCTGACTATTTAAAATTAGACTCCAGCATGACATATTGATTTCCTATTGATAGATATCATCTGTGCTCTAATACGATGACAGACTTTCAAAAATCTACCAGCAGAGACCTTTAGAATACATGACATAGGTTAAACATATTTTATTTAATGCTGGAGAAAATTTGCATTTCATCTCTCAGCCTTTTACGAAACTGCTGTAAATGATTTAGCTTGGCTTTTAGATTTCAGAGTCATTTCATTTCAATTTGGGCTCACTCTTGTATAATTCCTAGGTTTTGTTCAACCAAATGTAGACTACTGACACTTAGCATGTGGAATAACATGTCAAAAATATGAGACGCTTAAATTCACGGTTTGTGGATTTAGTAAAGATGTGAAATAAAGTATTTGATGTGTGCTAAAATCACAGTAAAATGTAAGTGAAACCTAATTGTAAAATGTAAATGAAGCTTAATTGTTTACCATGCACTTGTAGTTGAAATCCTGCTGTGTAACGCATGGCAGAATCTTTTCAGGATATATCAGAGCTCCAAAACAAAGTCCAAGACATTTTGCCTGTGACAAATACCCTGACTGTTCATGAGCCAAATGGGGGAGAGCTTTTCAGGTGAAGAAATGAGTCTTCTCTACTAGAACTCTGAAAAGAACAGCCCCAGAGAACAAAGAAAACATTAATTATGGAGGAAACACCAGGTATTAACATTTGTTTTGATTTGCCACCTAGGAAAGATTTAAATAGTAAAATTTTGTTGTACACATGTTATTGGCTCTAAAATATTTTTTTCCCTTTGGTTTCCAGGGGAAAACCAGCTTCCTATCAAGCTCATTAGTCCAATGAGCATTCATTTAAAACACAGTCCACTTCAGTGGAATACTTACTCCAAATTCCTGTGCAAAGCCTTCTAAACAACTAAAATGTCAAGGCAATAAATTAACTAAGACACCAACAATTTCCCTAGCGTGGTGACGAGCTGGCTCCAAAATGACATCAGCCCATTTTAAAAGCTGAGCTTTTAAAGATTCCTTTAAGCCAAATGTTGGGATACAGAGGAATCAGTTTTTTCCTTCCAGTTCATTAGTGTTCAATGTGTCTTAGGTCTTCTCTCTGAAATGAAAGCATGCTTCATTTCTTTAAAGATTCTTTTTAATAATTTTCTTTTAAAACCGGCTATAATGTCTAACCAAAAATATTTAATTTTCCACTGACGAAAGGAATATTTACATGTGCTGAACCCCGATTCTGTTCTTACACTTGTATAAACTACATCAGAAAAAGTGCATCTCGTTTTGAAAAGCAGGCAGGATTACAGTAATAAATCACTGACTTCAAAATCTGCTCTCAATTATGATCAGAGTTAATCTCAGTGTCTTCATGTTTGACAGGGAGTGTGGCCCTGATTCTGGCCTTTATCATGAGCTGTTTTTGCAGTGACGTAACTCTTTCCAGTAGAGCTGCTTCTTGCTTTTATCAGTATGAGAAGGATCTACATTAGATGCATTGTCTTTTATATGAAACCCAGTTTCAACGTAAAATGGTGAGATGGTGTTTTTTATTAAATATATAATAAAAAAGAGATTGCATAGTGTCCAAGACTGATTGCAATATTTTAGACTTTCTTGGGCATAATTCTTTAACCAACCAAAACCTGGATATTCTGTGACTGTGTCTGTTCCAGAAAGCAGTGAAAGAGAATTTAGCAACACGGTCGCCAATGCTCCCTGCTCTCTTACAGACTGAAAGATTAAATCTGTGACTGTTAAGTCAGCAGCTACTTAATTTCTTCCCATCTCATTGTGTACAAGCTTTCCCAAATGCCTGAACCTTCAAAAAGAGATATGCACCATTCGCCTGGTACGTTTAGCAGATGAGAAGGGCAACTATTTGATTTGGGTTGTGTATGCCTAAAAAGCCCTACGATTAACCGCCCTGCAATGTTTTGAATGCACAGCCATGTATTTAGCGTAAGCCTGGCTCTGAAGGACAGGTGTTACTGAATTTATTTGCGGCTATGAGTTAAATATTTTCTTCCTCATGCTTGGTCCCGCTGCAGTTTTTATGCAACTATATAATGTTTCCTCTGTGTCCTGTACGAGGTGTTTTGCATCACTCGTAATTTCGAGTCAGTTTGGGCTCTGAGTAAACGTGTCTGCTTAATCAGTGATTTTACCTCACCTTCCCTTGAACATGGAAACCATAAACTGATCCACTGATTGATTAACCACACCATGGTTAGAATGTGTTTCTCCTAGAATGTATTTTCATTGGGAAGCCTGAGTTTTATTTCCTTCTTTAACTTCCTCTGCAGATCTCATAGATACCCCCCGCCCTTATTTCAAACCTCCTGCCCAGCACGCAGATGGAGACCGAGCCCCATTTGATCAGGAGCTACACTTTGTGATGGGACATGATGTGATGTGATTTGACATACACAAGCGTAAGGGACTGCTCCCTGTAGTGCACTGGAAATACTGGATTAGACTCCTGTTTGTGGTGAGAGTGGGAATTATATAAAAATGCTGTGTTTCTTTTGCCATATTCATTGCTGTGTAGCCACATGTACGTGTAAAAACCATAGCTGGAAAGTTCCACCAGATTATTACTTACAGCCCCCGCCCTCTTTTTTATTAGGAGAAGAGGATGTTACAACATATTTCTTATAACTGAACCAAAACTTCAGTCTATAAAGCTGAAGACAGAGCCTTCGGAGCTCTTTAACGGGCGGTAGCACTCAAAGAGTCAGTGCTCCCGTGTCGCTGATGTCACTCCGTGCTGTGGGAGGTCAGTGAGAGTGTCAGGCCTCGGGAATTTGTACTTATTTTCCTCCCCTGTTGCAGGCAAAACAGCCTCCCCACAGAAAGGCGCGAGCTGGGGTGTGGGGCACCCCAGGGCTGGCAGCCGAGGTGGGCGGCAGGGTGCTCCCCACCGGCTGGAACTGGCTGGGACCGGCGGCGGGCGGTGGCTGGTGGCTGTGGCCCGAGCTGCCCGTGGCCCCTGCCCCGCCGCTGCCCAGCGCCTCCTGCCCCAGCCTCCTCCCAACCGCTCTCGCAACCGTGTAACGTAGTTCTGAACAGGTGAGGGTTTCAGAGCGTGCGAGGGAGCGAAATTTATTTGGCCTCGACGGTTAAGGCAGTGGTAAGACTTTGAAGCTTTCCTTTGGCCTCCCTGGGGCAGGGACAAGGCAAGCAGACGCGCGGATAAGCCTCGTCGCAGCGACCTATGTCCGCCGGAGGTGAGCCCAGGCCAAGCAAGACCGCTGTTGGTGGAGAGGAGCGCTGGTCTGACCTGCAGACCCACAGAGCAGGGCGGGTTATTCTCCCTGGGAGCCGGTCTGGTGCCATCAAGCTCCCTCAGACGGGGCTCTGGCTTGGGCTTAGGGATTGCACCGAGACTGGGGACGCGTCCGCTCGCTGCCTAGGTTGCAGCTCTCTTGTCTCGGGGCCTTTTCACTTGTGCCGTTCTTTTCCAAATGAAAGATTTCCTTTCCCCCTTCAGCTCTTTGGTGTCCTGTGATTATCCGAATAAAGAACGTGAAACTGTAGCCAGTCCCACAAGTGATGACAGTTCAACCGTCATCATGCCCAGATGCCCATTGCGTTCCCGTTACTCGTTATAGCACAAGAGCTTCCTCATCCCAGTCATTTTTCCAATATTTTTCTTATATTTGTATTTTATGGGTAGTTGTGCTATAATCGTGATAGCTTTATATTATTATTTTTTGCTATGCCTAGGCATAGCGATGGTATGGATGAGATACAGGGTATGGATGAGACAGAGGGTTGTATATCATCTAGGATATTCACATTAGAATTATCTTAACGACATATACACTTATAACTATAATGGTACCTTCTGCAAGTGCTTAGTAACTCCTCTGTCAATAACAATAAGAACTTAAACCAGTACACTTTTACTTCCATGCTATACCAACATTGTAAAATGCTCAGTAACTTTTAATTCCATTACTGTTGCATTTCTATTATTTTGCATTAATTTGAAGATGGATACAGAGCACTAACTAGAGGGAGCTAAACTATGACAAAAATATTGTTTTAAGGATTTTATACAAGTAGTTTTTTGATTGCACTAATTATTGAGAGATTTTTTCATATTGATGCCTGTTTTCACATTAATACCAAATTATTCATATGACAACAAGAGTATTCACTTTTACCGTGTACTAATTACTGTTTGTGACTCATTCTTTTCTAGTTTTCAGAAGTTTCAGGCATCCAATCAGGATACAGAACCAATACTTAATCACTGAGGTAATTAATCATAGACCACAAATAAGGAACAGAAAGTAAAGTGGAAAGTGTCTAGATAATCCATTGATTTAAAATTGTCCCTCCAGACTATTTAGCTGATCTTTATAAATAAGGCAAACATAAAAATCAGGCCTGAGTCACAACAAATTTGAGTAAGATAAAGGGCTAAATTTTTCCGCTCGTTTATTTGCAAAGAATGACTCAGTCAAATATAATGCAAACCTTGTCAGAAAGGATTAGTTTCATCAGTCCTCTGACTACTGAAAAATATGTAAAACAGAGACTCTCTTGTGACTGTTGAAAGCCACATTTACATGCCACTATTACTAAATACTATTACATCATGTGCCTAAAAAGGGGCAGGCCATGAGGTATGCAATCCATCAATTTGTATACACAAAGCTCTGTTTGCATTCAAAATACAGTAGCTATATATATGAAGTGGGCACTGCATATATGTAAAGCTGTGAGAATAACTGATTTTTCACTGTGACATCCAAATCAAAAACATTATAGTGTTCCTTTCCTCTTTGATTTTAAAAAGCTAAGTATTTTTTTTCTTGTCCATTTCTGGACCATTTAAATCTCTATTTTGAATCTATGAAAATGGTCCACAATTTTATTTCTTTTCTTTTCTTGATTATTAATAGCCCTGTTTGCAGGAAATTTAGTTACATTTGTCAGAGAAACAGAAAGTTGAAATCTTCATATTGCCAGTATAAAATATTTATGTTCGTTTTTTTCTAGCCAATATCCTTTGCCAAATTTGGTCTAAATTCACAAACTGTTTTGGTTTATCAAGAACTGTATTTTTTGTAAATAAAATATTTACAAAATATTTACTCGAGGAACATTCCTCAAGTTTGTACACAGACTAGTGGGTGTTTAAGTAGAGATCATGATGTCATGGCTAAATTTTGATTAGCTACTTTTATGTACTTAAAATTTTTCCCTCTCTTCAGCTGGAAATTGTATTCTTAATTTCTGCTTTGTGCTCTTGTGCAGTGATGGTATCTCACCCAAGGCGTGACTGAACATTAAGTCTTTGTGTTGTATATCTGTGTAAAGGATTACTTACAGGGTTGTGTACCATTCAGAACTCCAATACTCAGCTAGTTTTAATAGGGCTGCATGGTTACTAATCTGTTCATCTACAGTCTGAGCACTTGTTTTGGTATGAAAGTAATTATTATATGTGTGATACTATTATTTTATAAAACCTCACTTTATCTCCTGTGCTTAATGCCTGTGTTAACCAGCTCTTGGATATTTTGAAATAATTATCACTCTGTTTTCAGTTTTGCTTGTCTTCATAATGTTTTTGTTCTAGGAACAATACTTACTAATACATTTACTAATATCCAGTTGTTCATTGCAAGCAATATGTGCAGTGAATCATTAAGCTTTAGGTTAAGAGAGAGAACGGTAACATTCATTCAACAGCACTGATGCTTAAGATGAGAAGTGGTATTACTTTGTAAGCTGTGTAGCTCTCAATAATTTAATAGTATATACATGTACCCACACACATATGTGTATGTGCTCCTGAACCAGCAAAGCACTTTTGCATGTGCTTAATTGTAAACATATGAATGGTGCTGTTGACTTGAATGGGACTACTCACATACTTAAATTTAAGCATCTGTTTAAGTGCTGTGCTTAGGGCTGGAGCCATAGAAACAAGGATAAAGCCCACAGAGTTTCATTCAGTCCCCACTGAAGCCAGTAAGACTCCTGCCACTGCCTACGGTGTGAGCTGGATCAGATCCAATCATGGATGAAGTTCTCAGTATGAGAAGGCCACTGAAATGTGCAAGACGTTTGTAACTAAAACATTTCCGAAGGAAAGGGACGCTCCTGACATATAAGCATGAGATTGTGCTGAATCTGTGACACTGAAAAGCTTTTATCTATATTCATGTAATATCTGAGGGAAAAAAATGGTAACCATCAAGGGAGTGACGCCTCCGAGGTTATGTGGAGGAGAGAAAAACTTAAAAAATGAAGAGGGCAACAATAACAAGAGAAAGACACTTTTCCTTAAATCACACTGCATCAAATGCATGTCCGAGTTGTTTTGTTTAGTTTTCTTTTTCTGCCAGTTGAGTGATTTTTGAGCTATTGCTGAATACTGAACAATAAGACATTCAAGTACTAAAAGTGAAGTCATATTTTTCAAGCATAACACCCTCAGGTAGCCGTTAGCTGTCTCTGGAAGACAAAATTATTTTGCAGCCTACTCCTTGAGGACTATCTATAAACAAATTGGATATTTCAGTGGGTTTGCTGTCTGCCTCCTGGCTGCCAGGAATGACCGTACTCTTAGTGTCCTTCATTTGATGAAGTAATTTGAAAAAAAAAAAAATTGGCCTTTACGTGAAATTCATAAACAAGGTCTCATCTTTGTATCTGCTTGAAGCTCTCTTCCCTCACTCTCATCTTCATCCTTCATCGTCACATCTGGTCAGTTTTCTGTCAAACTAAGTTTTATCATCTACCACTTGAAGTCCTGCAGGGCATGTGTAACCCGTGAGATGAGCTATTTTCCTTGAGCAATATTATCAATAAGAAGAAAATGGAAAATAAATCCTTATTTAGGGCTTGTTCTAAACCATGGCACTATAACATGAAGCTGCAATGTGCATCACTTCAGCCTATGTTCTATAAGCACATAAATGTATAGCATATAGCAAATTAGCAGTAAAATAGGTACTATATGGCTATATATTTTCCATAAATTAGTCAATTTTAGTCTTAGAAATTATCTTTACCCGTTAGAAGAATGTTCAACACATTTCAATGCAGTTCACATCACCAGAGTTTTACATAGTAGTTTTATACCATTTACATAGTAGTTTTATACCATTTACATAGTAGTTTTATACCGTCAGTTACTTCTAAGCTGCAATCATAATACACAAATACTTTAGGCATCAAAGTACTCTCACTGGTGGCCAACATGAAAGCAAATTAAGCATGAAAAGTTCAGAAAAATTTGACAAAAGTTCCTATCATTCAGATTTATTCTTAAAGGAAGGAAAATTGTCTTCATATAGTTGTAGAAGGTATCAGTGTTCTTGTCCTCCTTTTCTCTATTTCACAGTACTTTACACACAGATCACTATTAGTCCAAATTTCCAGTTAAGATTTTAGATTCTCAGATTACTGTGCGTACATAATTATTGTTATTTGAATTGTAATATCAGTCGTGGACCCCAGTCAAGACTTAAGGATTCATTGCAGTAAGTGCTATCTGCAGGTATCAGATCTCAATGGGCAATTTGATGGCAATTTTCTTTGTACCTCCATTTGTTTATTTGCACACATGTGCAAATTATTCCCCTTATTAAAAAAAAAAAATGGTGATCTCCTCTATGGTAGATCTAAGAACATAGTAAGAAAAATAATACAGAAACTTCAGGAAAAAATGGATGGACCTCTAAATTCAGTTACTGAGATTCATCTTTTGGTGGAATTTTGCCTAAGCTGATCCACGTAGTGCTGAACCAGTGAATTCTAGAGCTGGACATGTGTATAAGAACAACAATCTGCAGATGCAGGATGCATTCTGTGTGATAGGGTTTAAAAGATGGCATGGGCTAATGGCAAAGGTTACATTTAAATAGTAGGAATGCTCAGACTCTTGTACTGAGGTTTCTATCTGTTTAGGTCTCCACTGACTTTTACAGATGAAAGTGCAACACTGCAGAAAACACCTTTTGAGCATTAGGAAACCACAGTAACTATGTTTTCTGTTGACAGTATAATAACAACACGTATTCCTCAATGGTTTGCAACTGCGTAATAGTGCACATTGCTTGACTACATCAGTAAACTTAAAATGTTTGAATTAGCAACTCACAAAAGTGTACAAGTGAAATTCATCCAAACATGGACATTGATAGAGCACACACACTCACTCACTCACTCAAAAAAAAAAAAAAAAAAAAAAAAAGGAAAAATAAAGGATATGGGAGAGAGGGGGAAAATTATCTCCAATACAGCTTTCCAGCCTTTACTGATGAACTTTGTAAAACTGGGATATTTTACATCTCAGGCTAGCCCATGCTAAGGGACTATAATACTGTGTTGGTGAGGGGTTGGCTGGTCTTGGGGGCGAGCAGTATTTTATTTTCTCCCTCTTTTCTGTTCTTCCTCTCTTCACACCGAAATCCCTAAGCAAAGAGAGTGTGGTGGAGCCCATCTGAGAGGAATTAGCAAGTGATGGCCAGCAATGGTGCCTCAGTTTGCAGACTCTGCACAGCTGGCCCTCCAGCTGTGGAGGTGTATCCTATGACCTATTGCGTGCAGGAGCAAATCCTGCCTCACCCTTTCCTGCTAGCATGGGGCAAAATAGGAGAAATGACATAAAGGGAACCTCCTCCTCCAGAGCTCCCTTGGGGAGGGAGGGAGGGGAGAGCTGTGGGAGGGGGTGCTTTGGGGCAATATGATTAAGCGAATGTAATCCACACGAATGAAATGTAAATCTCAGAGGGAATTTATACAGTTTGTTCAGGACTGTGGTGCCAGTTTTACAAAGTGATTTTGTGCCAGCTGGACTCTTTAAGTTCCTCTACAAATACACAAGTTCTAATGTAAAATCCACATGATGAGATTTAGTGGCTCACAGAGCTTTTGGGATGTTTGCCAAGCAACCTATATGGGGTTATTTCTAAACTTGTACAGCTCTATGTGCTGAAAAAAAGCAACATTTAATTCAAAATTTGGCCTTCTGATATTAAGTAGATTTCAGTAATGCTGCAGTTCAGGATCCGTTTAATAATGATAACCTACTTTCTAGTGCAAATATTCTACAGCCATGCAGTAGCTATTCAGATATGTATTCAAGGACAAAAGGACATTGCAGTCCACACAGGTTGAGGAAGCAGAAATCGGAAGTGAAGACGCACCATGTGTTCAAAGAACATAATTCTGGCCCACATAGTTTGCAGTCAGAGCTAGTTTTAACCTCTAAGGCATTCAAATTCAAAACATACAAGCAATACTGTCCTAAAAGGCCTTGCTGTTCTCAGAAGAGGCTAATTCAGCATTTCAGTTTCAAACCGTTAGTCTGCTCTCTTCTAGTTACTTACAGAGTTTTGCACATCTAGCAAAATTGTACCTGATAAATGTAGCAATTGTTACATGTTTTGCATCTAAAGGATCGTAATCGTTGTTTCCACCGTGGCCACCCTGTGCTGTGATGAGCTGCCTACTCCTCAGAAAACATGCTTGTGTGTAATTAATGAAAGAAATGGGTGACTTATTTTTAAAGATGTCTTTCCCTTGCTAATAATCTGGTTTTCATGAACTGCAGCTGCTCCAGCTTTAGAATCATTGATCTGTCATGTGCACAGAGACACAATTCTTTCCACAAAAAGCACATAAAAAGGTAAAGCAATCAAATCATTTCCTTTTGGAAACATGATCTATGCTCTAGGAATTGCTCATGAGTATCTCAGGTGGTACTGTACAAGCAAACTCCCAAATAAATTGGCTCTTACTCTGTTTAGCACAGGCAATAATTCCTTTTTAGGGTACTTCATTTTCATTTAGTCTCTGGTTCAGTTCTATGCTGATGCTTTGCATTAATGTAGCCATGTGTTAATTGAACATAAACCACAATATAAATGCAACATTTCTGTCTTGAAATTAATAACCATCATTTGTAGACCACATCATGTATTTTATTGTAGGAATAATTTACTGATAGGGTGTTTTATGTTTAGCAGTGATTAAGAAACTGTGCAATTTACAACAGAAACAAACAGAGTCATATAAAATGGGTAATAAAATGTGTGTGCATGTATATAAATTTGTTTATATGAAGCACAAATTAAAAATTTAAATGCTTCTGTAATATAAGGCAAAGTAGAAAGGGCTTTTTATATTATTATCCTTCAAACTGATATGCAACCAAATAAAAGATCCAGATTTACAGGAGGATTTGCTTTATATAAAAACAAACCCTTTCACTAGAAGGAAGCATCTGTTTCAACCATTAATAACATGTGTAATGTATACGCTGCTTTGAACTAAACACTTCCATTATAGCTGAAAGCCCATTTACAGAGACAGAAGCAGTGCCTGAGTGTGATCAGTCATAGTGTCACCCTAGCATATAACTGCTGCAGAGCTGGGAACTTGGACATACGCTTCACTGAAAGCCTCCAATATCATTCTCAAGCAGCAAAGGGGGGAAACATTCGGTGCACCTTGCCACCATTAGAGTGGAAAGTAGCATAAGTCCCAAAGATTTGCCTGGCAAGTTGCATTGAGTGCTGAGCCGTGTTTATAAAAGTTAAACTGCTGCACTGAAACTAATGCAAAAGCTATATTCTTGGCTTATGGTTTTTTAGCAGGCTCTCTCTGTGTTCCCTCCTGACAACAAAATGCTCTCTTTTCCTCTCCTCCACCCTGTTCTTTCTGCTTTTTAAAGGTTTGAGCAAAAGCAATTTTTTGAACAGAGCTTTCGGGAGAAGGCTGCAAGCGTTTTTAAGTTTTTACAACACAACTTGAATATGAGAAAGCCCGCACCTGCATTATTGACCTTAAATACTGTTAGCTAATGTAGTGCAAAGGCATTCAGCAGACTTTTCACACCAAAGTTTTCTGGGCAGCCTTCCAAAACATAGCAGTAGTTTAAAATGACCCCAAGTTTGTGAATGTGAATGGAGCCATTATAGGGTAATCGTCTTTCCTGAGCTTTGAGTTACATTTAGCGGCTTAGGCTGAACTAAGGATTTTTTTAAAAAATGCCAAGCTTTAACTCCTTATAAATTTAATTCTTCTGCAGATTTTTTATTTCAGTAATTCACAATGAAATCATTCCTAGCTTGTCTATATAGAGAAAAATCCGCAATGGCTTGTCACATGCATATACTGCAGTGATTTCTTTGATGAAAAGTAGGATATGATTTGAGGGCTCAGGTTATTAGGATCACTTTTACAGCCTTTAAACATAAAATCTGTGTTTGGCTTTGCTAGTACATGACCAAGAAATGTGTTGAGCATAGGAAACTGAAACAGGTAGGGCTGGAGGGAGGGATGTGATATAGTTGTAAAGCTCTGTGCATAAAAACCTTTGAACTACTCACTGTAACCTGTGTTGAGTAAAAAGCACCTGGGCTGATACTGGGGGTCCTTCAAACCCCTCAGCTGTGTGATAGGGACCCTGCAAGCCCAAAGGTCCCATCTTCAGCCTGATTCACATGGCAGAGCTGCCTCGATACATTTGATGTGGTGAAGCTACGCTCAATCCAAACACTGCAGCAGGTGAGCTCCCAGGACCTGACAGAGTTGCACTGAAACGCTGTCATTGTGTCAGCAGAAGTTCACAGAAATGGAGATGTTACTGTGAAATGTATTAGTCTGATAAGTGCAGTAACTTCCTGTTCTCCGAATAGTTGCACCCCAGTTGTGTAGTCCGTATTATGTAGTTTAAGCACAGATAAAGTAAAAGAAATCCTTTTTTTTAAGTATTAGAATTTTTGCTCAAGGGAAAAGAAGTTTTAACCTTCTGAGAGGGAAGTGAAAGGGCAACCTATTTTTATACGGCAAGATGAGAAAGTCAGAACAAAACTGGAGATATACAAACTTCTGTGGACAGCCCAACCAGAGGAGATTCTGTTCTTTAATCTATCTGAGATGTCTCCAGTGCCATTAATGTTCAGCTCAGTATACTGGGATAATAGCATTCAGTTTTGCTTTCCTTTTTGTAGTTCAGACTATTAATATTTTATGAAAGCGAGTACAATGCCTGCAGGAATAAGACAATATTTTATTGCTTCCTAAAATTACTTACAATTCCTCCTTCTAGCTGAATATCAGAAATTGATATTAGTTGAATTACTAAAGCAACTACATTTGTCCTGAAGCCATGAGAGAGTTTGGTAACCCACTAAGAGAAGTGTGCTTCTGTCACAAATACGTGGGAGGCTCTCAGACTGTCAAGCAATTAAGTGGACCTGAATAATCCTATGTAATTAAGCTTCTTACTGCATAATTATCTTTATTTTAAATGTGTCTTTTGATGAAACATCTGTTCCCTGCTCTTGATTTGAAAGGATATACCCATGCACATGATGAAAATGGTGCTTGTGAGGCCATCACACACGGTACTGCAGCTCAGTTCCTTGGCTACAAATGTTGTCATTTGTTCTGTCTTTGCGTGCAAGGGGCAGGTGCCGTTGCGTCCGTGGTTTGCTTTGCCTGACCTCCGCGCTCACTGCAGCTGCCTTTCATATTGTTACCCAGAGAAGTAATTGTGTTTGACAACCAGGCTGAGGATCGTTACATAGTGAAGTGGGGAAGGGGTGCGCACAGTGTAACTACTGTCAGAGCTCTTGGAGGTAGCTATGCTAACACACTGGGCAGCAAGGAGGGGGGAAACAGCGGGTCTTAATAATGGGATTCTGCTTTTTTTTCCCCTCTAACATCATATACTGTTTGACTGTCACTGCAAAGAAGGCAATTGCATTCATGTTAAATATATTTTTCCCAGGTATTTTCAATTCATAGGATCCTATATGTCTTAATTTACAAGCTACAGCCTCTATTAAGTAGAATTACCTTCTCTTACCGATTTTTAAAGCAAAAGCAATGTCTGTTAAATATAATAATTATTTTCCCCTTGGGCTTGCATGGTAAATGTGCTACTAACCAGAAGTTTCTTCTCAACAAGACCATATGAAGTATTGGTGGTGCTTTTTTTTGGTACCTGAACTGTGCTTGTTCCACTGTAAGGGTCATGCTGGCAACTTATTTCTACTCCCTTTGACTCTGGGACGCTCAGGAATAATCCTTAGGCTTCTCAGAGCTGTGCATGGCCTCAGATGAGATATCTGTAGATCCCCAGACAGAGACATCCTGCTCATTATCCTCTTTTCTTTATGTGTTATTTATGTCTGTATCTACAGGATGAGATCATGTGTAAACATTACAGCAGCCTATAGTAACTCACATATATAGTGGGAAAAAATTCCCCACTGTCTGCCTGAACAGACACCATAGCTACCTTGCAGAGCACCAGCAGGCTTCAGAATCAGGTTCAGGAGCTTAAAATTTGGCTCAGTCTAGTTAGAATGAACAAAAGCATGGCTGTTAACTTCACTGGGAGCTGGACCAGCCTCTTTTATTTTTCCTGTACTGCTCTAGTATGTACTGTTATCTCCATATTATGGGTGTGGAAACTGGCACAAAGTAGCTGAACAATGTGCTTGTAGTTATAGAAAGAGGCACTGGCAGAATTGCTTGAGTGCTCCCAGGCTCTCAGTTACCTGTTCTGTTATCACACAAAGCTTTGTAAAGCTTCTTTTCTTTAATGACCCAATTCAATGCAAAATAAACCACGCTGGCTGGATACTGAAAGCTCAGTTTGATGGCTCTTTTTGATAAAACATGCCAAATAGTTGAGCCATCTTAAAAAATGTGCATAACTTCTGTTGGTCAGCACAGCTGAATGAGCTGTTGAAAATAGCCTGGGGAGGTTTATAAACAGACTGACATGCTGAAGTATTTAGAGCCTAGGCATAGCCTAGACTGAAATTTTGAAATGTTTTGGAAGGAAAGAGTTCTAAACAGCATCCCATCAGCACCCCTAATTACTGTCATGTATTCAATTTTTACAGCAAACTCTCCTTCAGGATTCCTCAGGCAAACCATTTGGCCTGGGTCCTTGGCAGGAATCCTGGTCCATCATTTGTAGTGACAATGCCTGCTAACACCACTGTGATTAAGCTTATATCTAGCATTTAAGGTAGGGTGAGGGACAGGGTTGTGGGATTATCCAAACATAATAACTGAAGTCTGGAGCCACTGTAACATAGAGGACAGTTTGAGATGATCAGCTACTTCCAACAGAAGTTGGAAGTAACTCAGTTCCCAAGGACCCTGCAGGAGAGAGGAGGTGGCTGCCTGACTGGTCATCTTACTTGAGCCCCTTCACCTAAGAGCCCTGTATAAATCAATGAGGGCAAGAGATACTCTCTCCTTATTACCTTAGCTACCGATCTACAAGGCAACAGTTCCCATCAAATTCAGGCATCCAGAGGACAGTCATTTCCTCAACATTCATTTCCATCAGCACTACGTGTTGCTTTTTCAGGTAAAAAAAAATGAAAAAGCAATGTGTAATGCTGATGGAAATGATAATAAAGCTAAAAGCAACATGGCCTATCACCTCCTATTCCCCACTATGACCATTGCATTCAGAGTCACCATGTTCAGTTATAAGTTACATTGGCCCTTTAAAATTGCCCTTCCTATGAATTTTGACTCTGACTTTTCACAATGATTTATGAGCATAAGTTTCTTTTAAAAACTGCTAATAGTTACTTGACAAAACTTTTGAGAATGCCTCTGAGGCGTTTTTGGAGAGACTTAAACAGGCTAGAGGAATGGGCCGACAGGGATCTCATCAAGCTCAACAGGGACAAATGCAAAATCCTGCCCTGGGAAGGAATAACTCCTTGCAGTGGTACAGGCTGGGGACTGCCTGGCTGGGGACCAGCTCTGATGAAAAAGCCCTGAGGGTCCTGGTGGGCAGCGAGCTGAGCATGAGCCAGCAGTGTGCCCTGGCAGGAACAAGGCCAACAGCATCCAGCGCTGTATGAGCAGTAGCACAGCCAGCTGATCGAAGAATGCAATTATCCCCCTTTAGTCAGTGCGTTTTAGACTGCATCTAAATAGTGCGTTCAGTTTTGGGCCCCTGAGTACACAGCAGACATCCATAAACTGGAGTAAGTTCAGTCAAAGGCCACGAGGATGGGGGGCTGGAGCACTCACCCTGTGCAGAGAGGCTGAAGGCTGGGGCTGGTCCAGCCTGGAGCAGAGATAGGTCTGGGGGCATCTAACAGCAGCCTCCAGCACCTACTGGGGTTGCTGGGCGTTTCTCCATGGCGCGTGGCAGGAGGGAAGGGACGATGGACAGAAGCTGGGATGAGAGAAAGTTGGGCTGGCCGTAAGGAGCCTTTTTGCCCCTGAGGAAGCCAGGCAGGGGCACAGGCGGCCCAGGGAGACTGGGCAGCTCCCTGCCTCCTCAGGGGCTTCCAGCCCCAACAGGATGAAGCCCTGAGCAACCTGATCAGAGCTTGGAGCTGACCCTGCAGTGAGCAGCAGGTTGGGCCAGAGACCTCCTGAGGGCTGAATTATCCTATGTGTCTATTCTGTGATTTTCTTTGGATGCAAGAGACCTTAATCCAAAGCTATTTTGTAAATGTTCTGAAAATATATTAAATCATTAAGCAATGTAGGCTTCATTTAAGGGGTGGGGGATGTTGATAAGGTTGCTTGTAGTCTTGCGCTGCAGTGTTTTCTGCTATAAAGCTTTCTTGTCATTTGTTTATGACTTTCCAAGGTTTTATCCATTTGGTCTCAGGCTTCCAAATGTTTGCAGTCAGATGGTTCATCCATTTCTAGAAATCGGGTTAGGGAGAAATTAAGTGTCTCTTCACAGTTTTTCCTTTAGAAAGCTGCAGTTTGGAGCAAGAGGGCTGAGAACCGGTCTTTACTTCATAGTTGTGCCTTTTTCTGCCCTTGTGAGAATCTGCCTACATTTAGACAAATTATAAACCTGTGAAAAATTGGAATGTCATGTACTCAGCCAAAGCTATTTTTAAATTTGAGCTGCCAAAATGGAGCATCCGCACCCAAGGCTGAGCAGTGCATCCCTGCTGGTGTTGCTCTCCTTACCACCAGCCAGGCCCTTCTCCTCACTCTGTGGCAGAGGCTGGTCCCGGCCCAGGTGAAGGAGAAAGCAGCCTGAGTTGAAAGCAGGTGATATAAGCTTCACAGAAATTCAGGAGCCAGAGAGAGAAGAGTGAAAATCAGGGATAAGGGTTGTCTGTGCAGGACCTTCTAAAGGGGACCTGGAAGAAGTAGGAGCAAGTAAGTTATTATGATGGAGAAAGAAGGGAGGAACTGAGAATTCAGGGTTCTACCAAATCCTTACAAATGCCAGATTGTCTATTTTTGTGTGGAAACATTTAACGTTAATTGTATGAAGGATTTTTGCCTTTTGCTGGCTTTTTACCCATGTGTACAGCCTGGTCCCTCAATCTTTCCTAAGGTGAATTTACTGTTGAAGTCAAAAGGGATAAAATAAAAGGTAAGGCTTAGTAGTTTAAATTTCAATTTAGGGCAAATATACTTTATTTAGGTGGTGAAGATATAATAGGAGATTGAAATGACAGTAGCATAGCCATGAATATGCTGAATTCATGCAGGGTTTTTAATGTAATTTCCACTTGTCAACATCTATTCCAGACATTTTTATTACTAAAGACAGTACCAATTTAGGTAAAATGTATTTTATGAATACTATGTATCCTGCAGTCTTCTATGTGAAATACTGCATACAGAACTTTGCTTTTAAAGACTTTGAATGCTGACATGAGAAGTGCTTTACTTTACAATAAAATGTGCAAATTGCATGCCCTTATTGTGTGCACTGTATGCAAATTGGCTTGATTGAACTCATTTGAATGTCTTATGTGCTGGTGGGTGTGTAATGGCTAACAAGCTTTTTTTATGCTGCTTTTATGATTTTTTTTTTTCTTTTCAAAGTGTGTTCCAATGAGCTGAAAACTCCCTTTTACATATTTTTAAAAAACCCTTCCAGGCCATTGCATTATCAAAGAGCAAAGATGAAATTCTAGAAATAAAAACAGCATAATACAGGCAGCTCTGTGGTCCCTTACAGGTGTCTTGGTCCTGTTCCTGCATTCACTACAGGTCAATTCTCATTCTGTCTCTCCTTCCCACCCCGGCCCATGCAGATTGCACACAGCCCAAAGTATGGGTGGCATCTTCCCCTATATAAAGTCTAAAGACAGAATGAGACTTGACCTGAGTGAGAAAAAAAGGAGAAGAGGCGGAAAAAAACCAGTTTGAATCTAACTCATTGATTGCTTTTGATGGGAATTTTTTGGTGCTCATGTGCACTGAAGGATCTGACTTCTGATTATACCAGAGGGCACTTTACTTAGTAGATTTCTGGGCAAATGTTTCTTTGGAGCCAAAGGAAAAGGCTTGTATCTTTTGTGTGACAGCCCGAGTAGAGAGACTATGTGTAGCAACTGATTATGCTTTACAAGACTTTTAGGTCAGGATGCAGGTCACAGCTGGAACGGCCGGTTATGACCTTGTGTCTCTTTGGGGAATTTTTCTAGCAGCATAAGCTTGACAGTCAGTAGTTTAACTGTGGATATATACATTTGCCAAGCATGGTCTTCTCTGCAGAATAGCTGGAATTACCACACAGGACTGGAGCTGAGCCAGCACTCTGTCTCTGCCGGTGGCCGGCCCTCGGCCGGCAGTGAAATTGCTGCTAGTCTTAAAGTCTCAAGGAAAAGCTATCAAAAGGCACCAATGATTTTCTTAAAACAGAAGAACACCTATTGTTGCTGCAGTCTTCTGTTCTCAGGGATTTCTATAAAATGAAATGTTTCAGTACGTTTCCTCCATTAATTAACCCAAATCTTGGAAATATCTCTTTGTCTATTCCCACCGGTAATTTTTGACACTGTGATGGAAAGGTTTTTGGCATGAGGGCAATCAGGTGGGGGTGGCTACCCAGAGACTGGAAATGTAAAAGAGATCTGGAGCAAACACAGAAGCCGCAGAGGAGGAAGGAGAGCTGTAGAGGAATTGATGAAGTGCTGATGGAGAGGGGCAATTTGAACAGACTATGTTGAAGTGGCACATGGAGAACTAGTAGCAGAAAAGATGTGCTGATACAGAGAGAACAGAATGAGGAATGATTCTCATTTCCAGTAATGCTCTTTTACTCTATTCTGACATTATGAAGCAACCTTAATTTGTGTAATGCAATGCAAATTTGATTTTCCAGCCACTAAGCATTGTTATTTTATGGAAAAGGGATGTTTTATAAATGCGAGTCTGACTTTGAGATTTGGAAGAAAGACCCTTGCAGCCCATCTCCCCCCCCACACACACACACATAAAAACCTTCTGAAAGGCAGTGTACACTGCATAGCCATTTGCCTTCAAATAACTTTTCAGGAGATTTGGAAGAAAGACCCTTGCAGCCCATCTCCCCCCCCCCCCCCCACACACACATAAAAACCTTCTGAAAGGTAGTGTACACTACATAGCCATTTGCCTTCAAATAATTTTTCAGTTTTGGGGGTGACTGAGAGAGGGACCAAGAGAAGAGGAATCTGTGTGGATCCTCAAGTTGGAAGAGAACTAAATGGGAAATCTTTCCTTGGAGTTCTGTAGGTGTTTCAGGATGTTACTGATACTGTAACTGTTGCTGTTTGTTATTTAGTCTGAACCCTGGATTTCTTTATAGATTGCTATCATTTTCCTCTTGCTTAAATTTGAGCTCCTCTACTGCTTAATGGTATTCATCTTAATGCCACTGAATTCTGGATTAACATAAACTTCTCTCCCCCCCAAAATCATAGTGAAGTAGTTTCTGTGAACATCTTTTTCTTCTTTTTCTGCATGTTATTCTTACAGCCTCATAACTGCATTGTGAGTTATACAATCCTGTCTATGACATGCGTTTAACATTCCATGTGCATGTTTGATATAGCATTTTAAAGAGTGCAAGTCTGGGCCCATAACGATAAACATGTAGGGACAAGAGGCAAAAGAACAGGGAAGCATGAAAAATCTTGATCTTGCTACAGACCTCTATTCTTTGAATAACCTCATTGCGGGATCTGTGACAAATGATACTTTTTCTTAATCATAATCTCTGCCTTTCCAGTGGAGTGATGATAGCTTTGTTGATCTTGATCCTTTGAATTTCGAAGCCCTTGTGTGCCTCACAGAATGAATAAGGGCTTCTTTTTCCTTTTTTTCCCCTTTCTTTCTTTTTCTTTTTCTTTTTTTTTGTTTTTGTTTCTTATAGTAAAGAGTAATTGACCTATGGGGACAAAGGAGAAAGTTGACTTAGGTTCCCTTGGTATTTGGATCACTTGTAATCTAGAAAATGGACATTGGATTACGGATGGCTTAGCATAATTTAGTGGTAAGCACATGTAGAACCATTTATATTCTTCAAGGATGGTTGTTGAACTGCATATCTTCTTTATGCTCTCACTCTTACCTGCCTGAGTTTAGCAAAGAAGAACAAAAAGGAGGATAATAATACCAACTTTGAAAGAATGACTAAAAGTATGATCCTATTTATATTGTGTATTATGTTAAAAGGGGTGCATTGCTATAAGACAAAAATTTCAATGCTCTAAGTAGATATGCAAACAAAACAAGGAGGATTTTAAAAATTAAAAGGTCTTTTTCCTGGGCAACTTCAGTTTTTATTTTACACTCTGCAAAATATTATTTGTGTTAAAGCAATCCGAAATATACATCTGCTAGCTAGGTTACAGCCAACTATTGTAATGACTTCTGCTCTAGCTGTGTTACTCTACTTTGTATTGCTCTTGAGTTTCACCCAATTTCTTGTTATATGATTGTATCTAAATTGTCATTAATAACTGAGTTCTCATTAATAACTGAGTTCTATCATGAAGCCCTGGGTAATGCCTGTATCCACTCTTCTGCTCATGATTCCTAAATTAGAATCCCTGTTCTCTGAGCTCTATATAGTACATGATAGTTTACCAAAACTAGCCCATGACCTTTCAATAAAAGATTTCTGTGCTATCTTTTGTCGTTTGAAAACCCTGGCTGCTTTTGTTTTTTACGTGGAGATATCATCAAGGGAGAAATGCAAAACCTGTTTCTAAAAGGTCTTTGGGGGGTTGCTTTGATGAAATTTCTTTTAAGCAATATGTAAGGGAATTGCCCAAGAGCACCTTTCTTCACTGATACCATTTAGGATTAGTTTAGGCACCTTTGCTGTCAAAGTTACCTCATCTAGCAGTGTAAACAGTATAACAAATATGAGGGAATATTAACTGATGAACAAATATGTAATCTACCTCTGTCAAGGACTGTTTTCAAACTATGAAAGCCAGATAATAAACACTTCACTCTCACTTTTCAAGCAATTGAACTGAGTTGTAATTGTGTCCCTCCCTTTACTCTTAATGGAAACATTGTGTTTATTACAAGGCACAAGCAAAAGTTACATTTTTTCTTTAAACTGATTTACTTTTAAGATGCTATGTTTTGTTAGCACTTGGGGGGAAAAAGAAAATACCTCTTTTTGAACGTTTTTCTTGCAGCCTTTGGAAAACATATGAAATCACAGCCCATTAAAGGAGGCAGTAGTGAATGATGAAAATATTCTAAAAACGAGAAGTAATAAAGACAAAATGGGCAAATCCAAAATGTAAGGAGTTATTAGCCACATTTCCAGTTTGCAAAGTGCTGTGGAAGAGTTGGTAAGCAGCCTTGCTCTCTCTGGGCAGTAATGCAGCACCAGTAGCCAGCAGCAGAACTGAGGCCTCTCGATGGCCAAGCGTTACCCACGCTGAATTACGTCTTTCAGTTTTGTGTGCGCTCCACCATGTAATAGTGGTACTCAGTGAAGAGGGACAACCACTGAGCAGGCACTTTCAGAAAAGCACTGTGCGTTCTCCCAAACATACCTACCCATCTTTACACAACTGCTTCAGTAAATGTTTCCATAAAAGCAATGGGGTAATCCTGTTTCCCTGAGCAGAAAAACTGCAAAAGGAAAAAATACATCTTCCTCAAAACTCTGTAAACTCTGTTCATAGGATTCTCTCTAGCCTATGTTGCATACACCGGGTTGGCAAAGAGGCCTCTCCAGTCACTTTCCTGCAATCTCCTGAATATTCACGCTGTGTTGCAACACAGATCTCTAGGGAGCCCTTCTTCCACGTAGACCCCAATGGTTCATCGGCCTGATTGCAAACTAAAATTTTTTTTTTTTAATGCTTTAGCAAGCTAATATGACTCACTTTGCAACCACATATTGTGAGAGCTGGGCAAGAGGGAAACAGTGAGAAAACACTGATGAGAGCAGATGGGAGGGCAAGGTTTTCCCTTTCGGCAGCAGTTCAGTTCTAGACCCATTTAAGCCGTCTGTGAACCTGCAGCCTTAAAACTATCATGTTGCCTTGTTCCTTTAAATCTTTTGCCTCTCCTTACTTGAAAGACTTTTTCTCCCATCCTCCAATGTTTTCCAAAGCTTTTGGGAGAAGGGAGTGAGAAGAGGGGAGGAAGGGGAGGAGGAGGAAGGGGAGGAGGAGGAAGAAGCTAGTATTGGGATTTGAACAATTAAGCCTTTTCATTGTGAAGGGGACAATCTGTTTCACTGTCAGCTCTCCCTTTGGGTGTGTCGAAGGAAGGGTTCTGCCTACATTGTTTGCTCCCTTTCCAAAATCCAGATGTCTTTGTTTGCTTATCACAGGGAATGATATTTGGTTTTTAGAGCATCTTTCACACAGAGGAAAATACATATTCATTATAGATTAATGGCTTGCTACAAATGACTACAAATTCCAGTATGCAGATTTCTTGCCTTTGTAAATCTTACCTAAATGGTTGGTCCATCTTTTTTTCACATTTCTTCTGACCTTATATCACTCTTTTATTGCCTCAGTTTTTCCCTCCTCCTCTTGACTGTTGTTGCTTTGTGTAATCTTTTCCCATAGAGTGCTTTGAGATTTGTAAACCACTGTGTAAATATTACACATTAAACAGTAATTATGAGCTCTTAAACTTAGTTTCTGTTGATAGAATGATACTAATATGATGCTGTCAAACTGATGCTTGACAACAAAATGTTCAAGCAAAATAAGCCCAGCCTTTGGTACAGAAATCGTTTCCCAGCAAACGTTCATTTTGAAACAAACAGCAGTACATGCAATAAGTATCTGATTAAGCTGATAAATGTATCAGTTTGTTGGAGCTGTCTTTGATACTGATTCCTATCCCTCCTTCTGAGGTATACAAGGATATTTCTGGTTTTGTGTCAAATATAATTCACAAGGGTGCCGACCTATTCTGGCACACTCAGGTGAGTTTGTAGTTCTGCGTACAAGTTGAAACTTGCCGTCAAGACAGGCTGTAGAGGGATTATGTGCTGTGAGCTCGTTCTTCTCTGCTGGCTCTGCCACAGGCGCAGTGGCCTTCATCACTCGTAACAGCTTCACGGCTCTTGTTCTGTGAACGTGAGTCAGTGTCCTTGCATTTGTTTCTGAAGAGGGTCTCAGACAAGCACCAAAACTGGACATGTGCTCTAGTTCTAGTACCTTTACTAGCATTTTTGTAACAAGCTAGCTACAAAACAGAAATGTCAACTATGCTAGATTGTTCCAAGGAGGTTCGAGAGAAACTGTTCTATTCTAAAATATTCTAAACATTCTGTCCTGAAATATTCTGTTCTAAAGTCGCTATAACCTTCTGTGCAGTTTCAAGCTCTACAGAAAACATTCTTTTTAGTTGAGTGGTGCTAAACTGAGTAGTTGTGCTTTAATCAGTCAAGTCATTCTAGATTGGTACATAATAACAAATCTAAATCTAGTTTTCCTAAACAGGATGCAACTCAAGTTTTGCACTAAAGACATTTGTACTTGTGACTTTTATTTTTTTAAGATAAACTGTAAATGCATTTTGATGGGAAATGTTGATTACAGAAATGATATTTATGACGTGTCTGTACTAGTAAAGGCCTCATAGTACTTGCAACTTTGCCATCTGAAAAGTACTTTTGCCTGCATGTTTTGTTTGAGAGAGGGGTTGAGTCCGTATCAACACAAACACTTTTTTTGCCTACAGTAGGCAAAATTGTAGACTAAGCCTCGTGATCTTGAGTAGAATAGGCTTCATGCAGTCCTTGAAGCATGTACCCTGCCAGCTCATTGTATAGCACTGACTGCAGGACTTATGACAAACAGATTACAAAGCTAGTTTATTCAGCTATTGTATTTTGTCTGAGTCCTTTCTGAAGCTGAAGCAGTCATTGCAGCAGGGTGCACTAATTGCTCATTTGCTGCAGTAACCTTTTCAACTGGACAGCATCTCGTGTCTGATTTCATGTTGATGTCTCTTTCCTTTAATTACAGTGTGCTGGCAGGGAGAGAAAGCCCAGTGGTGTGAACTGCTGTATAATGCCTGCAATGGGCTTGCTGTGCTCTTCAGAGATTTACTCTAAGACCAGAGTTGCATGAATGTGTTTTCTGTGGAATTTATTTCTATACACCGCATCCTGGCCAAGCTTAAAGCCAGTAGTATGAGTACAGTACTACAGTATGTATGTTGAAACTCCTTTCCAAATAACTTATGAATGAAGGCAATGCCCAGATTAATTTGGGAATTTATAGCATCTTCAGATATGAAAGGAACTAAATATGAGCAGAAGAGGGGGGAAAAGAGAAAGTAAGAAGTCGATGCCCTTTCTTTAATGCTTCATTAAAAATTCCATAAGTGATTGATTCTACTAATGATCACAATAATGGTAATTCTTGCTTCTCGCCCTGAAAATATCAGAACTATAAAGACTTATATTCCTTATTTTTGTTTATACAGTGTTGATATATGATTTGGAATCTTCCCTGGATTTCAGTTATATGGATAAATGGGACAGAGTATTTAACGACTTCTGAGTCTCTCCTAAGTATCTGATATCAATCAGGTATCAAAGAAAAAAAAAAGACAAAATCAGCAACATAACCAAGAGTTTTAAACCTGCTAGATAAATATATCATGAATTCAAGTCTTGTCTCCTTGTTCTCAAAATGCTATAAAGCCGGTTGTCTGTGCACTCATCTGCAGTATCTTCCAGTAACTAAAATTTGGAAAGACCGTTTATAAAATTTTCATTTCAATGCTTTGTTTTTAAGAAAAGAAAATGTGTTGATATTTCTTTTTGTAAATGGCTTGCATTTATGAGTTGGTGGCTAAAAGGCAATAGACCACAGTACACATACAGTCTGTGCAATTATCCATTGGGTATGGCCCAGTCCTTGAGCTTTAAAGGTTGGCAAATTACAGCTTGAGGTAAAAATTAGGAGGATCACCTCTGTATGTTTACTGTAAAAGTTAGCATAAAATCTGTTTCAGTGAAAACAATGCTAAGCTTTTGTTCTTAAATTGCATGTGTTTCTACTGCATACAGTTTAGAAGGCTGCACACAGCATACTGTTTCTTGAAGGATAATACATTCAAGGAGAAGAGCACAGTTTGTTTTAGACTGTGATGTATTTTTGATGCATTTGTCCTCTTATGAGCATGCATTGGGACCTGAGGATGACATGTGAAGATAGGGGTGTGTGATAAAAGAAGAGAAATAGAGATAATTGATGGAAGCAATTTTTTGGGACTATATATCTTATTCTACATTTCCATAAAATCTTTGTGAATTTTTTTATGTAGGAAGTTTCCAGCTTTCATTAAGAAAAGTGTCATCATAAATAACTGCTGAAACTATGAGCACATTTCCTCTGCAATCCAAAACTAATTTTAGGGGAGCTGAGGAGGGGGAATCAAACCTGAAGTATCATTAAGCAATGCAACGTGGCCACTTTTTTTTTTTTTTTTTTTTTAGTATGTCTTTATATGTCTGTTTCAGGATATGTACATCTTTCTCTCGCAATACCAAAAGAGAGTAATATTGTCCTGGAAACTGGCTGGCCAAAATGGGAAACTAGTAATCAAAGGGTCTTTTTTGTTGTGGTAGTGATTTCTTTTGGTTTGAATATTTCTCTATCACAACTTAACTGATGCAATTTAGAATGAAAACATATTTGTCTACATATGACAGCTAAATTATTATGAAGGTGATTCTTCACAGTAACAGCCCAATTCCATGCAGTGGGAATGCCAGGAAATGTATTTTAATTCTCAAAATTGTAAACAGAGGAAATATCCAGTAATTATGGAGTGGGATCTTTTTTTTTAATTTTGTCTTGTTTTTAATAAAACTGCTGCAGAGAAAAATTCTGTCCTTCTCTTCAGTGGCATGTATCCAAAGAAAGTTTGTTGTTTCCTCTGTGTAATTCAAGCAACTTTGGCCATGGACCATTAAGGGTTCTTTACATCTCTGTGTTGTCTGTTAAAGCTTATGATTCTCCTGCTTAGGTGCAACTAAGCCAAAACCATCAGCTTTGACAGATAATTCAGCCACGTGGAATCTGAATACGTGGTACATGATTAAACATATTGGAAATTATTTTTTGCCTGCCCTCAGCCCAGCCTCCAATCTTATGACTGCAACTGTTTGCCTGTAATTAAATGTGAGCACGATGGCTTGCAGACACACTCCAGTAGTTAAGCATCTGCACCACTGCTCTAGAGGCTGTTTCATTAAATGTGAGGCCTTAACAGCAGTGGGATGGAGGACGATGTTCTGCATCGTTATGTAAATCCTGTTGGGATACTTTTTAAATGATTTTAAAACTATTAGTGAATTACAAAAGCTATGCGATATAGTTCTATTAAAATGAAAGAGCTTTGACATTAGGTTAGTTGTTTTTACTTACTCAGCAGAATGGTGGTTAAAAATGGACTAAAGGAAGAAAATCTGGAATAAATCCAGGTCTTGCCATGTGTTTCTTTTTTTTTCCTTTTCTGAGGTTTATTGTCAGTATCCTTATGCACCACCTTAGTATTTTGTGGATTTTTTTTATTGCTAAGCTTTACCTAGATCCCAGGAATTTTGGTAAATTTGGAGGAACTTGCAGAAAACTGTCCTAACTTGAGTTTACTTCAGGTTTGGCTATCAGTAGCTTGGGGTATAGGATTTTCTCTGTATTTTGGGCGTTTCTTATTTATCATTATCTAAATGATAAATGCAGTTCAATATTTGTGTTTCATTAAATGAAATATAGAGTAAATAAAATCAAACAACAAGGAAAAGTTATTTCAAGACTGCCTTAACCTTTGTCTTTTCCACTTACTCAACTTTCCATCTTCAATCTACTGCGAGGAAACATGACAGAGAAAAGGCTTTCTATTGTTTACAATTGACACGTACAGCGAGAACAAAGAGAGCAATCAAAGATTGTTCCATGAGATCCATCCATCTGTCACAATATTTCATAGTTACCACTGTGACTGAAAAAGCCGGCATGAAAATTTAAAATAAAATACATACAAAATGCTTTTTTTTCTCCTTGAAGTAAATAAATCCCGTGGTGTAGCACATGAACTACAGCAAGCTCTATGTAATGAGGCCTTAAAGTCTTCAGACTTAGTCTCAAAGTGTCCGTATCAAGAGTGTCAAAGCCCCTTTTCTAGTTATAATGATGACAGGTTAATCTATAGGAAGATAGGCACACTTTGTTTGCACTTGAAACAATAGCAACAGGCCAGCCCAGCAGAGATGATGGTATCATTAATAGTCTGAAAGGATGTAAGTTATTCTTCCTGCCTAGAAAATACTTAGCAAGGCACTGAAGAAAAGAGAAAAACAGGAGAGTAGTCCAAGATAGCAAAATATCCATTTCTTAACGCCTTAATTGCTGTATTGCTGCACTGTAAAATGTCGTATTTCTAAATGTAACCAATATTAACAAAATGCCATCTGTGAACTGTTAAGGAGGTGAAGGAAAAAAGAGCCGAGAGTTCTGATGGAAAAATAATAGGACTAAAAATATTCCCAAAGGATGGGGTTCCTTATTACTGGAAATTACATTTGACAGATGTCAGTTTGTTGGTGAGAGTTGCTTCTCTTAGATTCTTTTTTCTCCATTTGCAGAGATGTATTAACTGTTTTGGCAAGACAAATTGGCATAACGAAGATAGGAATATTAATGCTTGAGTTTGAAAACCACCCCCTATTTTGTACCCACGACTAATTATAGTCCTATGTGGCGGCAGTTTGCTAAGAGCTAGGCATGTGGATTAGCCACCTGAGCATAGTCCATTGCACCAGTACAGCAATGTAATTCCCTTCATTTGCCACTAGCATTGGAAACAATATTTATAAAATTGAGCTCAGTAAAAATGGCTCCATGCATTAAAAAAGAGTCCAGCAGAAATGCAGTGATTTTGTTCTTACTTATGATTTTGCCTTGTGTATTAGTTCCTATGAGGCCTGACCACATCTGACAGATCTAACAGTCTAAGAGCCTAACCCTCTTCTACTTCAGCAGACCCAGAAGTCCAGAAAATGCAGCAGCACCTCAATGTTCACTTCAGTTAATGCTCTGTGTGTTATTTTAAGCCTACTGTCACTGGAGGTTTGCAGTTTGCCACTGGACTTTGCACTGAAGTGTAAGAGGATGGCTGGGGTGGTGACAGCTCTGGCAGAAGCACCAAATAGCTCTGATTATCTAGGGCTGTTTTTACCAAGAATGCTTGTCCATAACCTATGACTGGTCTGTCTGCCCTATCTTGACCTGTTTTGAAACCTCCTAAATTTGTCCTCTTCAGAATTACACTGTTACTAAGTGACTGCTGTGCAGCTAACCACTTGCGGGTGGCAAGAGCCGAACTTGGTATAAAGGTTGAATTGCTGCAATATTCTGCCCACTGTTAGTTTTCCTTTTGCTCCTTCCTAGTACGTTCCTTACCAAATTCAAAATCAAGAGATGTGCCCATTGTTATCTCCATGCACGTGTTTGCTACTAATTTCCATGAGACATAGGTCAACTTATTTTTCTTTCCACCTCAGAAGTTGCCCCTGCTGCCGTGAATCAAGTCCATTAAGTTTACAAGCATAACTGTCCCTTCTCTCCACATTGTGAACAGTTTTATTCTGATCGCCAAGATATTTTCAGTTAAATTTATGTCACAGAGAAGGAGTTTAAGACAAAGCAATAAGCCCCTCGGACAACTTAAGAGAACGTTAAACTTGTCCACGCAGAGGTTCACGCTGTCAAACCTGTATTAATTAGATATTTTAGCATATTATACAGGGGAAACTGGTACAATTTTTCTGTGTAGTCAAACCACTAGAGGTAATTTTTGCAAAAAAATGTCACCATACCTGAAGGAGAAAGTGCCCTTGTGCAAGAAGTTTCTTTTTCAAATCTCCTGTTGCATTTGCACACTTGGGATCACAGAACTGTTGACCAGGAAGGTGAGAGGGAAAGGAAGGAAACAGGCTGTGCTAGTTCTGCCAGCCTGGCAGCTGAGACCTCCGCCCGCTGCTTGCTGGGGATGCACTGGTTTCCAGAGCAGATATCCACAAAGAGACAGGCAGTGTGAAGCAGGGGAGAGAGGCTTACGACATTCAAGAGCAAACGTGAGAGGATAAATAAGGAGGCAAAAGGGTGACAAAGGAGAGCCAAGTAAGAGAGAGAGGAGGCAAAAAAGGGTGGAAAGTGGTGTTGGGAAACAGAAAAAGCATCTCAGCGGGGGAGGTATGAAACCTGCCAGGGTGTGAGGAGGAAACAAGAGTGAGGTGGAACCATGAAGGAGTGCAGAGTGATAAAAGAACAAGTTCAAGCTAGGGAACCACTGTCAGCAGGGAATATGGGCTGTGCAGGGAGAGACTGAGAAGTGGGCTGTATGAACAAAAAGGACACTAAAGAAATGTAGCTTCAAGAGCAGTCCTGAGGCTGGAGGGAGATGCAGAGATGTCAGCATGTGAAACTAAGGAGAGATTCAGGAAAGTTTGAGGGAGGATGAAGTGCAAGAAAGAAGAATATAGTGGTTTGAGAAAGGCAGGAGAAAGGAGATTAAAGGGACTATGAGAAGCAGGAGAGATTGTATATCCTTACACAATGGCCTGGATGGAGTATACCTGATAAAGAAGCTGTTCTGATAGATAAGGACAGGCAGAAATCCAGCTGTCTTACACCACTAGCTGAGGTAGGTAAAGTGCAGTCTCCCTTTAAGAGCCAAATCACAATTTGGCATGTAGAGCTAGTGTTGTGCTTCAAACTGAATACTTGAACTTACAGCATTTGCATTAAAGGGTATGGCAGTCCCCTAGAGGTTCAAAAATTGGAAGGCAGGAAGGATGAAAAAAATGTATTCTTTACATATATATATTTTCAAGCCAGTCTTATGATTTTTATTGGGGGGGGGGGGGGAGTCATTTGCAACTTGTGAACACAAGGGATTTGCAGTGAATTATATCTTAAAAATAATTTCACTAAAGCTTATGGGAGGAAGGGTTAATAACACTCGTTAAGAAAACAGACTCTTCAACTTTTCATAACTTTTTAAAGTCAATGAAGTTCTTAAAATAGCAAATCTGAACTGTTAGATTTTGGCACACACAAATTGGAGACTGCTTTCTTAAAAAATAAAGCCAACAGTGGCAGATTCTGTTTTTCAGAAAGCCATTTTCATCCCCATTATTATATAATATACTCTGCACTGTGTGGCGTTCATAATATGGAGCAATGCCCAGTTATGTCCCATCATATGAATTCATGTGACTTGATGTAATCTGGCACATCACAGCTTACCCATTGTGTTGCCTGACCAAATCAGTACTTTGCAAAGTCTTTCTAAAAAATAAATAAATAAATAATACCAAGTAATTAAATAACATTACAAAAGGGCTTTAGAAATCAGGCTGTACTGGTGCTGTGTGATGAGCTGGCAGCATCAACAAGTCCTGCGTGTAACAAGAGTATGAGCGTTCATTCTGTCTTGTCTTTTGGGTGACTCACATTTAAACCTAACCATATGACAATCCAAGCAGCATATTTCATGATACACTTTCCAGGATGCTATGCTCCCTAATTTTCAGAAATGACCTTGGTGAAATGTATTTTTTGCTATAGTTTAGAGAAAGAATAATCACAGCAAGGACTGCAGTTGTTCTATACTAAGTTTCATTGGCTGAATGCTAAAGTGTACGATCTAAAGAGTGCATGGAAGTGGTTACCTCACATGTCCTTGCCTCATAGGAAGTATTTCATTTGGACATTTGAGATGGAGAATATCCATTTGTCCAAGTACATACCAAAATGCACATATAAAGAAAAAAATCATTTTTGAGTTCAGTAGGGTCAGAATTTCACTTCTGGAGTCTTAATTCCATAATCTAAAAAGTATTCTACACAATGTAGAATATGCAATGAAGCTACATCCTGCAAAATTTCAACCTTTAATTGTGAGCACCCTTGCAAGTCATTATCTATTTTCAATTATGTTGTTAAATTATACAGCTGGTATGTTCTTCCTGTCTGTTCATAGCAAGAAAAACAATAACTTTTTTACTCTTATACCTGGAATGAAAATGTAATCAAATCATATTACGTTTATGTGATTTGTTTAAAGTCAGAATTATGATAAAAGCCTAGAATAAGCAATTATTGAAATAATATTTGGTTCCTTTTCTTTTGTCTAAATGTTATAGATAATGTTAGTACAGGAGGTTTAAACTCAAAGCTTTGACTCAGCATTTCATATTTCATATATGAAATATTCAATTTTTTCAAGTTTCTGTTACCAGATGGTTTGCCAGTGTGTGTTTTGACCTTGGCCAAGGGTTACTCAGTCTTCATGTTACTCATCCAAGTAAACCTTTTACATGATGCCAAGAAGCAAGTGAATGGAGGGGAGAATAAAAGGTGTAAAAGCAGGATAAAATTCCTTAGTTCTATGTAAGTGCTCACAGGTCTTAGGAAAAAATAAACTGATGCTGCCCAGAGGAGCTGCTGATATTCCCCACTACTCTCTCCAGCAACTTGGAGAGAAGCTACAGGTACCAGAGGGTGTTTTTCACTGGCTATAGGGAGGGGAGGGGAAGAGGAAGAGAGTTATTGTCAATCTGTTGGATTTTCAGAGGCTTCATGAACTGAAATGGCTCTCCTGGAGCTCTTTACCTCACGGTTATAATCACATTCTGCCTGTTAGGAGACACAAAAGAAGCCTGGCAATCTGACTGGTTTTATTTAATTAATTTTTTTAAACAAATAATTTTTTGTCTATGGTATGATTACACTGCTAAACAGATTGATCTATTGCAGAATATACTATTGACTTCTTCTCCTTTCCATGTCTAGGTATATGTAATTTAGCAAAGGAACCTACACATTCTGTAGAATAACAATGTATTTTTCCCCCTCCCCCTTTCTTTTATTTCTCTGTATAGAAGGCTGGACTGATTAATCCAAATATATCCATGTATGTTGATTATGAATTTCATATTTTAGTGCTTCATTTACACTTGACATACATGGTTGATGATCCTTGTTGGTTAACATATTTTGGCAAGATGGGAACCTATAGCTTTGTATAACTGGAAAGAAACCTTTTCATATTTTAGGGTGATAAGAATTGCTATAGCATAACTGATTGCAACAATTAGGGGAATATTATTGCATTACAGCTAAATTCTGATTTGATGACATGTGGCCTAGAGCTGACAATAAACTCCTTGCTCCAGCATAAAAACATTAATCATTCTCTAATAAAACCATGAAATGTTGACATGTACAAGTCTAATTGCAGTAATGACCTCAAATTTGGGCATTTCTTCTGCATTAATCCCACTAGCTTTGGTAAAACTACCTAATAGAGCCATAGAACTCTGACATGTACGGGTGTAATTGTAGTAATAACTCCAATCGTGGGTATTTTCTTAGGTTAATCCCACTAGCCTTCATTAAACCTTCTGCCAGGAGTTAAATATTTACTTAGGGAAACACTACAGTTTAACTAACTTTCAGAAAAATCTCAATTTTATTGAAACTTAGGCTTTGACAGTGAGAACAAAACCCAAGAACAAATTTAAGTGCTTGTTATTTCAGCTTTTTTTTTTTTTTAAAAGCTTTGCAAGTCAAATTCAGCTTCTTAACATGGAAGTTCCAGTTTCTTATTACCTTTATTGCAACCAGCCAGCTGCTTTTTCAATATTAGTATTGATTATTTATTATTTATTTTGCCATTCTTCTCTACTGTTCAGTCTGTGAGTTTAACTGCAGTGTTCATTTTGGGCCTGGGGCCACTTACAAATCATTTTCACTGATATTCAATGAAATCTCAAGCTTTATTATTTTCTGTGGCAAGGAAGGATGACTTCTGATCATCCATATAAGCTTGTTTTCCTTTTTAAAACAGCAATTGCTTTCCAGAAACAACGACTGTTACTGTGTCTCTATGCAGACTGAAGATAAATCCCAGCAGCAAATTCTCACTGTTGTAATCACATTGGGTTACATTAATCTTGGTAGTAATATGAACTTCAGTGCATTACAGCAGTAATGAATTTGGCCCTTTGAGGTTAACTCTCTTTTTGCATCTGTTGTGGCAATATGCAAAAGGCATATTTACCTCCTCTTGGGGCAAAAACAATGGGCTCTGTAATAAATGTGAATTGGCAACTACTGCTGTTCTGTCAAAAGGATAGTGCTTACATCCATAAGCAAAAGACGTAAGAGAGAAAAGTGCATTGCCTAGTTTTCTGACAGGGAACCTAAGGACCCTAGCAGATAGGTAGCAATGATATAATAGCAATAGAGAGCTGAAAAACAGTATGTGAAGAGGACTTTTCAAGTGTGGATTTCCCCTCTTGCCAGCACAGAGCTTAATCTAGGCCTTTTCCCAGCTTCCATGTTAACTGAACGCATCTTTCCATGACTGCACTGGTGATGCCCACATGTGCACCTCAGCTGCTCTGAAACCTGATTTCTCATGCCTGGTGCCTTTTAGTTGCAGCCTTTGAGAGGGACATTCAGCCCCTCTAACTTCAAACTTTGACAGTGCAGACAAATCCAAATCTGTTGTCTAGACTCCCTTTATAAGTACTGGAGAGAAATAGGGTCTTCTGGGAACTCATCTGAGAGTATTTGTGACCTCTCCTTTAGGGTGAGATTAACAAAGCCTCAGAAGTGCCTCTCTCCTGTGACTGATTACATAGGGAGCCTAGATAACTACTTTAGCTGTAGATGTCTACACAGTGTTAAGTGAGACAGTTTCCCCACCATCTCACTTAAAACTTCTATTCAGAGTTTGAGCTCAGGTTTTCCAAGGTTATTAGGCCAGAGTAGCAAAACAGACTTTCTACACTGTCCTATGTGTATGTGGAAGGTGGCAAGGCTCAAGTCCTCTGTGATGTTGATATGAAGGTCAGTCCTAAGAAGCAAAATTATGTAAACAAACTTTTCTACCAATCCAACCATCTTATGTTGCCTAAACATAGAAATTGTTCACAGTCCCAACATTTTTAGAGGGCTGCTGGTTTTCAGTTGGTTTATGTTTAGCTTTATCTCTGTTGGCATCTGTATGCTTCACTTTCTTTTCAAAGTCTAAAAGTATAAAGGGTTATCTGCTTCCAAAAGGGTTGTCTCACAGGCAGACCTATATGGTCTTTGACAATGAACCACAATTTAGTAAGTCTGCAGGGGCAAGCAGAGAAACAGACCCTGTTGCCCTCTCCAACTTCCTGCTGTGCCTGCTGGAGGCAAAGGGTACTGGTATTGGAGAGCACATTGGACCTCTGACAGCACAACATGAGAAATAATGTAATGTGTATAATAAGAAACACATCTGATATAAATTTAGTCAAAGTCTTCAGAATTAATTGCTTGAGGGGGTTAGGGAAGTTAATGGAATATAATAGACTGTTTTCTTGTTTTTGGCAAAAGCAACATTGAACGCTGGGCTTAATAAATCACTACGCTTGCAAACTAAGTATAAAATTTTTGCTAGTATTAGCTATATAGATGGGCTTAATGAAAGAGAAGCTGTATAGTATGCTTGAAAATGTAAAGCAAGTCTGAGACCTGAATGCCATAACTATAGGCATTATGTCTAAAAGACGTCTAGGCTCTGAAATAGACTCTTTATTCATGTTACTGGTATGTCAGAAAAGCCTGTTACCTTCTGAGGACTGAACTTTAGTTGTCCAGCTGTGCAAATGCAGCATATATATTTTAAACCATCCACACAAACATAGAATGAGATCTATAAGTGATCAGAGGTATGTGCCATAAGCAGCTTGTACTTTCTGTCCATATTCTCATTGGCATGTTTTTCTTTAGACATGAATGTTAAAATCATACTTTTATAAAATGTAAGAACCAACATTCTGATTTAACTTCCTAAAACCATGGTCAAGTATCCTAAGCACAGGCGTAGTGTATATTTAATCTAGCTCAGCCGATAGCTACATGTCATTCTTTTCTAGAAGAAAATCTTAAGATTTAATATAGTCGCAGGGGTAAAGGAGGGGAGGAGGGATGTGGAATTTAATCCTTATGATTCACCAATTCTCAGATCATTTGATGGTAAAGGCCCTTTCGGCACTACCCTTAGCTGAAGTGCTCGTCAGCTCTTACAAGTATAATTGCAGTAATGACTAAAGGGCTTGGTGGGAGCCTTCTTAAACATGACCAGTAGGGTTAACAGGGGCGTGACACTGTTAACTAAAAGTGACCCTCAAATATGCATGCAAAAGTCCCATTAGCATCATCAAGAGTTCTGCTACTATGTCACTGATCATTTGGCCCTTATTTTCCAGTGTTACCTCAAGATTGCATTAATTGGGGACACTTGTTTCCAACAAGCTATGTTCTAGTGGAGTTTCATCACAGTGATAGACCTGCTGTGACACTGGGCTGACCAAAAGCTTGTACAGGCATTTACAGTTTTTTAATGTTTATGTACCTTTTTTAAAATTTAGAGAAAGTTGTTGTCTTTACGATTATAATCCATTTTCCAAGAGGCCCCTCTTGGTACATGGCCTCCTATTCATTATAGGTTTTGAAGCTTTTTTTAAGAGGAAATGTGTATTACAAGAGGAAGTGCCTACAAATTTATTTTAATCTATAACATACAGTGTCTAGTTTTGGCCTAACTCCAAGATTACGATTCCTGATATCAGAAATACAGCTCAAGATATGGTAGAAACAAGTTTCTTAAATGTGGAATTCTGAATGAGAAAGGAATCACATCATCTCTACTGCGTCTTCATGCACCATCCCAGAACAGCCATATTTCAGCACAGTATATCAAATTAACTCACACAAGATGATGCTGTAATCCAGGAAATGGGAATGGGTCCAGCAAGACTTAGATTACCTTCTGGGTTTTTGACGAAAACAGATAGGGTTCCATGCTAAAGTTATAAAGTTATTAAAAGCTGTGACATGATCAAACATACTAAAATCACATCTTTCCCTCGTCTTTGTGTTCACTCTGCAGTCTTTCCTAACGAGCTCAGTGGCTGTAACAGTTCAACTTGTTGATATGCTGAATTAGATCAAGATGGTTCCTATCCCTGTTTTTTTGATTAATAATTGTGTTAAATCTTTTCATTCTTCTTCTGCAGTATGGCAGCAAATAAAAAAAGATAGGTTGGGTAAAAAGTCATTTAAACTATTCCTAGAAAAAAACTAGTCTTCCACATAGTTTGCTTTTTTGTTTAATAATTCTTACAGATGTTAAATGCTTTAAAAGAGTAAGTTATTTAGGTTCACAACAGTGTATTGGCTTAACTATGTATTCAGCCCCTTACGATTTTCTGGTACTTTATTGAAGAAGTCTATGAATTAAAAAAATGGAAGAAGTGCCCAAGGCAAGTGTCATGCTGTAACTCTCATCTCCATTTAGTAGACCAAATGATTTTATTTCATATACAGTACATGGGGAAAAAACAGGTTCAAAATTCTATATATATAGCCCAAGTAAGCATCAGCTATGCACAAATAGAAGCAGTCCCAGTTACGCTGTGCAGTTCTTTCCAGTGTGAGTTCAGAAAGTTATTTGACATGATACTGAATGTGATTTGGTCTGTTGATCATTGATCAGTCATTTGTAGTTAACGCGATGTGAACTAACTGAACTTCTTACGATCATATTCAAGTTTTCTTCTAAGCACATGTGCTCTGTGTTTAGAAAAGCTAAACCAAAAACAGAGCATGTCTCCAGAGCTTCCCATTTTTATCCCTTTTGTAAGTGCTGTAAGTGACTAAGGAGTCTGTGAAAAGTTCCCCATACAGCGAACAGAGCATTCTGCTCATTCTGGGTTTGCAGAAAATATCCTTTGAAGGAGTCCTTCGCAGTCCCACAGAGATTTTGTGCTCGGGCCACAGAGCAACTCTGAAACTTCTCTAAATGAAACAGGCAGTAGCCTTCTCTCTTCCTCATGTGTGAGTTCTTGGTCTCTCTGACAACAGTCTCCGCACAGAATAACCCAAAAGTATAAAAAGAATCAGTCAAAGTAAAAAAAGTGACTGGAGTGGAGATCTCTACTTCGGGAAAGCTTATTGAATATGCATAAGAAAAACATACAACAAAAATCCTGTATAAAGCTGTTCCAAAGGCCTTCAAGTTAATCTGTGTGCGTGGGTGGCCATGGACAAGAGTTATTTATTTTAACCCAAAAAGCAGTGGAACATGTTGTTTCTAAATTAATTTACTTCATATAAGGAAAATAAGAAAGAACAAAAGTGATGTCTTCACATGGGAGCAGGCATGAAACAGAGTGCATGTGAACTGCCCTTCTGTAGCTCTCTCCAGCAGCACACTGGTTTCAACAGGAAACATGTAAGGAAAAGTAGAAAAATAGTTCAAGATAGATTCCTGGATTACCTTCCCATCCCCCAACAATCTGCAGCCTCCTGAATAATAGAAATACAAATAATAGTAAATAATTGTATCAAGTAATATTTGTTATGAATTATTCACCACATAATATATATAAACAGTGTCTTTCTCTCATGCGTGTACAAACACATATACACCCAGAAAGACTAATCTATGTTGCAATGTTCAAGTGTATTCACAGCCAACAAAAGAAGGGTCTATTTTTCTCTCATGAAAGAAAGAAAAAAGGAAAAACAGGCACAGGAGGTTTCTTTCCATTTTTTGTATTTGCAGTATTCCATTATGCCTTTTTGACCTAAGCAGTTAGCCAAAGTCCGAACTCGGAAGGCTGTTTCTGTAAGAGGAGAACCTGACCACGGAGTTACACATTTCTTTGTTATAATCTTGTCTATTTCAGAAAATATCGGGTTTAGTTTCCTTTAATGCATGAGGAATCTAACAACGGGATATAGCCTCATTCAGCCAGTGTTCTGTCCGAAAGGTGTCTCCTTGGGGACTTTGGCTTTCAGGGCCATGCCTCTTTCATTGTGTTTGCTTTCCTTGTCTTTCTCCCCCTCTGCCAGACCTGCAGACAAATGCAGTTCTGCCACTTGGTGCTCTCCTCATTCATTTGCTTTTCCAATCTCCAGGGAAACCCTTTGGACCATACGATTCCATTTTTGTTCACAATACTTTTGTGTTTCAGTTGCCTGACTATGGGGGGGGGGGGTCTATACGGCTATCTTAAGTAAAGACTGTTGTTATCCACTCACCATCTTCAAAGAAGTTACCCGACCCTTGACGGTACCCTTTGCTGATTGCATTTTCATGACTGAAACCATCTTCTGTACAGGAAAAATGTAAAGGCCTGCTATTTTCAGAACAAGAAATCTGTAATTTATTTTGAGTAATTAATTTTGAGTATTTAAGAGCAGTTTACAAAATAATGCCTAGAATGAAATAAATTTGAAAGCAAGGGAGTTTTTTTTGTTTGTTTTGGCTTAATGAGTTAAATGCTGCATGGCTGAGAGTACTGAGGCTGGAAAGAGAAAAGACTGTCAGTACAAGTGTGGGGATTGCTGTTTCATAAATTCATTTTTTTTCCTTGCTCTAGAGCATTTAATCATAACCTGAGGTGAATCGTTCTTGACTGAGCTGTGCATTTGAAGGTAATCCTGTTAAAAGTCTAGTTTCCTGCAGGTCTTACACAGTATCATTAGGCAGACGCAGGTGACCAGTTCTTTCTAGTAGATTCCTCTGCCTTAGTCAGTGGCATAGCATTTCATTAGCTTTGTCCTATAAAGAAAGAAACAAGAAATGTCTAGAAGAAATACTTTGGTATGGTGGCTGTTCAAGTATAGTGCCCTGCATGCTTGTGCTTTGCTGTCTGTGCAGGCAGTGAAATAAGTAACAGTCAAAGGAACATGAGGCTTGCAGTTTAGATGAGGACTATTGATCTGCGTAATTTATCTCCTTGTTAATTACCAGGAATTTGAAACAAATTCAGCTGTATGGATCTATTCAGCTCAGCTACGTGTACACTTTAACACAAGAGCAGAGCTAACATGAGTAGTCCTATAAAGTTGCATCTTTCCCTTAAGAATCTTGCCAAAGCAGGACCCAGTTCCCACAGAAGAGATGGTTGCTAATATCTTTATTTAAATATGCTTGTATAATAGACTTAATTGTATTTCCTGAATCCTTCACCCTGGTTAGTTTAGGTCATCAGTAAAAGGAACCCTTGAAGGAAACTCGTCTTTTTGCACATTCAACGGCTCATGTTGAAGAAATGCCATCTTTTAGGCGGAAGAAATGCCTTATTTTTCAGCTTCAGTCTTCACTGGTAACGCCTGCTCTTGGGTTGCCCAGGTCTCAGCACCTACTAGCAAAGTTTAGGGAGAGAGATGCTACTAACAGAGGAGGAGAATTGAGCTAGGGACTGCTTAAGTAATATTGACATATACAGGCTCACAGCCAACGTATGAGGAGAGTTATCTGATATTATTGTGAGCTTGTTCTCTACTATCTTTGCAGGGTCATGGAGATAGGGAGAGGTTCTCAATGGCTGGAAGAAGGCAAACATTTTGCACATCTTCAAAAGCGGCAAGAAGGAGGATTTGGAGAACTATAGACTAGTCAGCCTCACTTCAATCTCTAGGCAAATAATGGACATGAAAGACAAGAATGTGATTGGGAACAGAAGGTGAGCAAAAAACTGATATTTAAAAAAACATTTGGGCTCATATAGTAGTTGTTTACAGTTTGAAGGCAAACTCATGGCCAGTTATGAGTGGCATGTCTTGGGGTCAAAACGGGGACTGAAAGTGTTTAATCTGTCAACACCAGCCAGTGGGATGAAAAGCATCCTTAGCAAGTTTGAACAACAGCAAGTTGTGGGCAGGGGAAGCAGCTGATATGCTGGAGGGCAGGGCTGCCACTCAAAGCAACCTGACCGGGTAAGAAAAATGGGCCAGCAGGAACCTCTCAGAGTACTGCAGGGACAAGTGCAAAGCTGGGGCAGAACAACCCCATGCGCTGATACAAGTGGGGCTGGCTGCTACCTAACAGCCCTGCTGAAAAGGGCTTGGGGGACCTGGGGGACAATCTGAACAAGTTAAGCACATCTATTATCTCAGGCACAAGTATGTGAATCTGAAGTGATTTCATTGATTTCAGTAGTTATTCTAAATGACGTCAGTGAAGTTTCTCCAGATTTATGTCAGTATGAGAGATCAAAACTGAGCAGTACTTTCCTTGTTGTGCCAAGTAATATGATTCATTACTATGGTTTAAGATTCCTACTACATACAAGCAGTGGATATGTCAGTTCTCTCCTCTAACCATCACAGGCGCACACACATAAACCACTGTGAACGTCATTTTAACATCCAAGCAATGAGTCCAAATGTTCAAATACCTTAGCCAGGCTATATTAAACTACTAATTCAAAAACATTCCAATTCTATGACTCTCTGCAAAAGCTTATTTTGGAAATTGTGGTCTTTTTGCTTCACAAGAAAACAGGAGATTCTCGGATATTCAGGACCTTAAAAATGCAGGCTATTCCAAAGTGCTCTGCTTCAGTTAAACTCAGCCAGAAAATGAGCACTTCGGAAATCTTGCACAAAAAGGACAAAGACGAAACAAAGAGGAATTATGACTGACCAGCATAGCAGAACTGATAAAATAATTATCACATGTACAAATACAATTAACCTCAACTTCACCCTGTGCTGCTGTTGCTGCCTTGGTTATTCTTTAATTGCTTGCCTTTTATATAGATCATCATCAGTGAGAATGAGGAAAAAAGAAGGCTAAATAGGAAAACAAAGAGCATATCATTATAATATTTTGTCATAAATATGCAATAAATTATGTATCAGGTAAAAATAAGCAGTGAAGTCACAGCTTCATGGCTCTGCTAAAATCTACACTGTAAAAGAAAGAAACATACATCTAAGACACAGATGGTGAATCTTTTTTGTTCTCTATTATTAAGCTTATTTTCAAAAAACATTCTTGCTTATTGTCATTGATGGTGACCTAGATCTCTGTAGGTACCAAATTCAGCATTGCTGCTAATGGTTTGCCATCTTTTAGGTAAGGGTTATGTATTTCTTACATCCTCCTCTGTTCAATTGCACTTTGTTTTCCCTCACAATTAGTAGAGCCTTTATTTAGGCTGTTGTGCACAGCAAACAAAAATGTTCCTGTTGCCTTCTATAGAAATGTAGATCTCTACATCTTTGTTTTGCATTTGCATTGTTTCATTCAGAAGGGTGAATTAAGTGCTAACTGACTTGTACTAGTCCTATCCCCAGGCAACTGCAACTTTACATTTCCCATCCATGTGTGATTAATCATATTAAAAATTTCCAAGAAGCAATTTTGATCCCATGTCAAATAGACAAATGATATCTTTAGAGGAATACCAAGCCTGTAAAATGGAATATATTTGCTTCTTTTAGGTAAGCAAAGTATCTTCTCTGTCCCATAATAACAAAGGTTTACTCTCAGCTGAGAAAGTAGATAGTATTTTTCAGAGGCTTAACACAATTAGCAGACACAGCGTAACGGTCTTGCCCAACTGAGGCAGCCTCAAAGGAAAATAAAAGTGAAAAGATAGCCAGATTCTCTACACATGACAATATTTTATGAGATCATCACAGCTGGGGCAACTGTTAACAGAGAGCTGCCAGAGGTTGGCATCACAATGTGCTGCCTTCTCAGCCTTTATGCCAAACGTGATTTGTAATGGAGAAAGGGATCAGCTTCTATAAGCAATACAGTGTTGGGCTTAAAGCACGTGTTAAAAATACCACTGAGAGACTTTATCTTCCTTGAATATTTAATCTCCTTGGAGCTACCATCTGCATGTCACAAAACCCTCATAGATATGTATGTATTTTTTAAATATCATTTTAATTGCAAACACCGTGTCCTGAAACTTGCTTAATGCTTCTTGCTTGCTTTGTTTTAATATGCTGTGGAAACTTAAAACAAAAGTGTATACAACACAGTGAGGGTGGAGGGGAAACAGATTCTTGCCATTGTTTTCCATGAAACCCAGCTCACTGTTCACTGATGTCTTGAATACTGTTTAATTTTTGCTGATTTCTTTTTATTTAGTGCTGTATGTGAATGTAAAAACAACTGTTTTTAAGCACTGATATGCATCTTACTTTGTATTATGATATCCTGTGCCCTGTCGCACTGGAGAAGCCTGCAGCTGTCTAAAGCTTAATTATGCATGAATGCAAAGCCCAGATGCTTGGCCAATAGTGCCTCAGCAGAGTACAGTTTCTCACTTGTTTTTGTTTGAATTATAATTGGGTAGATTTATATTTCCCAGTCCACTTTGCCTCTTGTGCATGTTCTTCCTTGCTTCTGTTGCCTTTGTTTGAATCTGCTTCTGAACAAGCCTTTTTGAATGTGAAGTGTCTATTAGATCTAAGATAGGTCATTAATGGGTTTGACAAATCCTTTCACCTTTAAGACTGTTAAAAAAGGTACAAAAATGAGACCCCTCCCCTATCAGTTCTACTCCAGATGGTTGAGGGTTTTTTTCTTTCTTTTTCTTTTTTTAATGAATAGTTAAATAGAGGCTGGCATCTGGGTTGAAACAAAGGAGGCTTGGAGCCAGGCTTCTAAAAGGGAGAGTAGTACCGAGCAATAAAGTGCCACACCTGCTGAAGGGAAGGTACTAGAGGCATTGAAAGCACATTTGTAGCCAAATTACCCTGTATATAAAGGCTTTTGTCAATTGTTGTCAAGCAGACATAGGTGGTCAATCTACAAAGTCAACAAATAACATTGTCAGGGATGTTTAAATATATGGTCCTATCATTTTATATGAATAGCACAAATCAGTGACAGCAATATCACCTATTTTTTTAAGAGCTCTGCATATTTATTCAGCCTTTTTCTTAGCAGCTGAACATCTAGGTTGCTGCTCTGCTTTTGTTAGATTTATGGTGTCAACTCCTGTCCCTTGTAAAATACACTTAAAGTCAACATCTGCATGCACATCCTTTAGAGCTGTGTAGCCTTAAACATGGCAAGATTCATAGGAGACCCAGAGGCAGGTGGCTAAGTTCTTGCACTGACTGTGCCGATTTTAGAAAAATAAATGCTATTTGGGATGTAGAGAACTACTGTTGCTGGAATTGCAAGCCCAGAAGAAGGTAATACTTCTCATGAAAAAGCTTTTACCCCAGCACCACCTGAAGGGTTGCTGACAAGGAATGTGATTATTTCCCCACGATTGCCTCCAGACTGAAGTGCTGCATAGAGGATTCCTACGCGTTAGCTTGCGTACAAGTGCAGAACCACGTAGTTGCTTTCTACCGGGATCCCAGCACAGTTAGCAGTGTCCTGCCTGCTGGCAAGCGGGTCTAGCTTGTGCCCTGCTTCATTTCGTAATGTGGTTGTGAAGGTCATAGTGGATGTTCAGAAGTGCTGTAGCACATCCCCATCTCCCTACTTGCCCCTTTCTGGAGGAGAGCCGTGTGTGGCAGAGTGCGGCCATGACCCTCCCCGTGCTGCTGCCCACCTCCCTCATGCCCTCATCCTCCTCGGACGAGAGCCGTGCCTGGGAGTGGGGTGAGGGCTGTGGTGTGCCTCTCCGCTGCTGCTCCCAGCCTCGGCCCCGGGCTTCCTAAATTGCTCTCCTCTGGGACTGAACAGTGGCGTGGTGAACTTGCGTCCTAGGATTGCTTCGGAGTGTTAGCCCTTACTAAAGATTCAGTACTTGGGAAATTTGAATAACTACTACTAAATGACTGTTGTGCCAAATGGCTCTGCATTGTGACATTTCCTTCTTCATGGGTTTAGCTCTATTTTAACATTGTTTTAATGTGGTTTTAACACTGACTTCAGTGTGAACCGGATCAGGTTTTTATTTTATGTCTCTTTTTTTTTAGATTCTAGCACATCATGTCAAGCAAGCTTCTGGCAAGTGCTTCTTATACCTGCAGGTGTTTCTAAATATGTATTTTAATGGAGTATGAAGGAATCCATTTTTTGTTCTTAATGTATTATTCCCTGCTGGCCCTGACACATACCATTCAGCATATGTCTTACAAGGGACTGCAGGGTAACAAAGAAAAATAATATCCACAATAGATAAGGGCTGTTTTTCCCAGTGGATGATGGGAAAATGATTGGGTGGGTAGAGGGCAATTCCTTGCCCTCTTGAAATTTGAGGCCCAGAAAGATGGAGCTTTTGTGTGTCTGTTTAAAAGGACTGAAATCCATTTACACATCAATGTCAGCTGCTGCTAAAGAAAGCCAACATTGTTGATGTTATGCTTGTCAAATACAAACAATTTGTTTTCAAGGGAAGACAAGTACAAAGCTTCTTGTCCACTAAACAGAGCACATTAAATATGACCCTTTCTCTGGGCACATGTTCACTAGCACCAGAAAGCACGGGAGATATATAATTAATATTAGCTAACACACAGTAAGGTTAATTGTTGCTTCTCTGAACACTTAATCTGCAAGCAGTTGATAAATCCCACAATGAATAAAAGCGGCTCATATTTAGGTCACACAAAGTCATTGCCGTTTTTTAATTTAAACTGTGCACTAGATTAAAACACAAGAGCATTTCAGGAGGACAATTCAGAAGCAGTAGCAATAGGCTGTCATTTGGCGTAAAAAGTTTCCCCAGCACACCCCAGGGACATGTTAATCAAAGCTTTTTAATGGATTCAGTCTGATCTGTGACAGGCTTTGTTCCAGAGATGGCATTTGCAGGATAGAGCTGCAAGTTATCAATAAGACACAGTAATTGCTGGGAGTGATTGAGCCTTGTTCCTTAGGCTTCATACCATTCAGTCCTTTTTATTATCAGTCAAGGCCAGAGATGTCTTGCAATAGGCAGTCAAGTGATGACTTGTTTCTTTCTTTAATCCTAAAACATATAATGAAAGAAAATGAAGCAATGTGAAAATTTGCATTAATTAAAAATCGTGTACCACTCGTTTCTGTTTTTCCCTTGCTATGTTTTATATTATTTTTGACAGGATTTGGTGGTAATTCTTCAACCTGTATCGTGTACTGATAAATCCTTTTTAAGCAGTGAACGCCTTTCGGTGCTTGGCTAAAGGCTTCAGTTCTTCCACTGACAGTTCTTTATTAAGTTATTCATTATCTTTTGGAAATCAAAGCATTGGCACAATCAGTAATGACTGGGGATAACACTTATCACGTACATGGATAGTTAGCCCTACATCCATTTAGGAAAGATAACTCCAATGCTGAAATGAAAATGCCTCAGTGCTATTCAAAAAGGTAATGGAAACCTAACATTTTTATATAGTGAAAGGTCATAATCCTCCTTTTGTAACACCACAATCATTCCCATAGCAACAGATTATATATAAGGCCACTAGGGATTATGACCTCTCAGTATGAACAAACAGGAGGAAAAGATGTTTAGCAAAGGAAGAATCTCTTTGATTAGTAAAAGGCAACAGCAGCCAGCCTCCTGTGTATGCATGCACAACACGGGCACACACACTGGCTGAACTGGTTCTTGTTTAAAGCACGAAAGAAAAATGGTTAAAACTGGTTTGTTGTTATTAATCAGGGTTTATTTTGGGCTGCAACAAAACAGACTAATAGATCATCCACTTTAACTTTTTTTTTTCCTGCATTTATGTTTGCCAGAAGTGGCAAACATAAGCCATTAAAGCTAAATTATTCTGGTAACCTTATTCTTGGCAAACTTTGGCCATGTTAACAAGTGGAAGCTACAACCTGGATAAAAATGAAGGTGGTGGAGGAACAATTAGTCCAGGCTCCTTGTTTTTACTGTCCAGTAAATAATCAGTCAAGGCAATAATTACAGACGATTCGAAGACGTTTTCAGGTAGTTTTGAAGCTCTCTGGTGAAAAAACTGCTTTAATTGAAACTTCTTTTTTATATGTCAGTCTCCAATGTAATTTTAGAATAAAAAAGAGATGAAGTATTGCATTACTTTGGGAATATGTAATGTTCTTGATGATTTTTTTATTTCTAATGTTTGAAATTAGTGTATCTTTTAATGTATCTCATTTTTAACAGTTAAGCTCTGAAAAGATTATTTGACTTTTATAGAAACAACTTCTAAGATGTCATAGTGGGTCATCTGTATTCTTATTTTTTCCATTCTACTTCTGCTTGAGGCTGGAGGAAGGATCACAGAATTTCCCATGAAGCAGGAAAGGTGGTAGTCACCCCACCTACTAATGATGCCTTTACCTCACAAGGGAATTATTAGGCTCTGTGCTAGTTTGTGAAATGTTCTGAGGTCCTCATTTTGAAAATGCTAGAAATGCCATTTTCCTACTCTTTTGTGTGTCAGGCATGTTGGTACTGAAATTTAAAAAGCCATTTGAAATGTTTTGAGAGTTAAAAATTCAGAGATGCTAATTCTATATGAGCTTATGAATTTTCCATTTTCCATCATTTTGAAAAGCTGCGTAGTTTTCTTACTGTGCTACTAATTTGTCTCCAATTATACTAATGCAAAGCTAAGCAAGGATGCTCTCTCTTAGACACAGAAGCAATCTGTATAATATTCTGCCATATCACAATGTATATGTGTTCATGGTTTTTGATTTTAAAGACATGCTTATCAACTCCTCTGCAGCATGTAAGAAGTGAGTTACTTCCGCCCAGGAGCAGTGTTTACCTTACGATGTGTCGTGTGTCTTTCTTTCCTGCGTGCTCTTTGAGCTGCAGTTCCCGTAGTAGGCATTTGGGCAAGCGCGGTCATTATCCATGAGCTATCTTGTACTGGGGCCCTGGGAGTATCACATACAACTAGTCTCTGGATTCTGTGCACCTTCTTTGCTTACGTGAGGTGAAAGCGTAAGGCAAATAGCAGTACCTTGTTTCAATCTTCATCCTCAACAGTATGGTTTATTCCTTAAATTGTCCTTTACTGTAATAATAGCTGGTATCTAAAATGGCCAGTTATTGATTTTTTAGTGAAAATATCAAGTTTTTATGAGCCTACATCTAGTCCTGATATTTTGGAAAAAAACCATGTGATATTTCACTGAATGTCCTACAATAAGGTGGGCAGTTAAATATAACAGAGTATTTATTAGACTTTATACTTTGCTTGGTACAGTGAAATAACTATGTGGCTGCAACTGCTGAAAAGCTTGTAGCCAAAGCAAAAAACTTAAGTCTTTTTATAACCTATTGCAAAGCAAATTCATTTTTAGTTTGACTTTGACTTTGCGCAGTTGGCTATAGATGCAGGCTTGTCCATACCTATCAACACAGGATTTGGGACCACTGCACAGCACAGATCAAATAGCAAGGTTTGTCTGATTGATTTTTTTGTTGCTCTCACTGTCCACATTATCTCCTTGTCCATGTCATTGGTACCTAATGGCCTATTGTTGCTGCTCAGGATCTCTTTTACGTGGGACCATTTCATCTTCCTCACTAGGATGTTTTATGTGAAATATTTACTGGAATGAGTGCCGAATTGAATTCAATACATGGTCTCAGAAATGGGCCCCTCTAGCCTGCCCTGAGGAGTAAGGAGTTTTAAAAAAGGAGCTTTTAGATGAGTGTTGGAACACCCCACATAGAAAGCCTTTCAGAAAGTGTAACTTGGTAGTGTTTCTGAAACAAGTTGTTAGATCCTGTTTCCTGGAACAAACCCAGACAATTCTTTCATTTCTTGACGCATTTGAACAGAAAAGGGATAATAAGGGCACAGTCTCTACTTGATTTAGAGTGTAAAGCTGTTTCTTGGAGATCATAGCTTCTGAGGAGACTTGGAAACATTTTGGACTTCTTAAAATCTCTTATAATTTTCACCTTTCTAGGAATAACTGGATTCAGATATATTGTGATGGTAATAATTCCTTTTAGTAAATCTAAGATGACTAATTTTCCATCAAACTGTCACCTGTCAAAGCAAGTGCTTTCACAAGATTAGGGTCAAGAAGCCATATTCTGATCTCACTGGCAGTAGTGTATATCCAGAATAAACCTGATGGTTTCAGTGGAGTTCAATTTAGATTTCTCCTAGTGTAACTAAGTCAACCTTAGCCCAAGCTTTTTATTAGAAAGAAATGGAATAAAATGCTTACACAGCACATGCACACATTCAAGGGGAGCTAACACGAGTCTGGGAGGGAGAAGTTAGTATAAGTTGCCAACACACAAGGTGATTTTTCTCCAGTGACACAATAGACAGGTTTAGCTTCTGTTCTTTTCTTTTTTTTCCCCTGTACATTTATATTTGTTGTCTTTCATCCCTTGTCCTGCATTGAAATCCTCTAGTGCCAAGGCTTGTAACTCTGTAGAGCGCCATTTGTTTCAGTGAAATACTACAGAGGTGCAGGCTGGCATGCCCGTGGATTTTCCTGCAGGACAGAGGATTAAAATTATCACCCAAGATCTTCCTAACTCTCCTGTCGGTTGCCAAATATGACTTTAAATTTACTTTTAACCATTTATGGGGTAGGCTAACAATTTCTGCCGGAGCCCCTCACATGCCATTAATTTCAATTAGAACCAAGTCTGGTCAGTGCTGCAGAAGGAGAATTAAACACCTTTTAGTGCATGGTGAGAAATTTATGCTGGTTATCGGAACAGTTACGGCAGGAAAGCACTCTGTGTTTTGGAAATGCAGTCTCATAAAAGAGGTATGAAGTGCAATGCCTCAGGAATTCAGGAGAAAGCAGTGGAGAAAGGCAGTGTGGCTTGATGTTAATGTAAACTTTTGAATGAAACAGAGCCTTGGAGTCTGCTAGAAATGGAGCAATTTATTGCCCTGTTTCTGCAATAAAACTTGACTTTCTCTTGGTTCTTCCACATAACATCTGAGCTCCTCATATATTTACAAATGTATTCTCCTGGCTCCCTCAGTGAGACAAAGAACTGTTACGTATCCATTTTTACTATAAAGGAGCTAAAAAGCAGAGAACCCAATACTGCTGATTTTCCAAGTAGCTCAGTACCTGTTTAGACAACAAATTACACTGTTTTAAGGAACACAATGCAGCATTTTCCTCCTTCCAAAATTCTGACCATAAATCCTTAATGTTCAGTGCTGCATGCCTTTAAAAAGAATCAGCTCATTTGTGATACTTTGGACTACCCCACGGGGCATGCCTTGCATCGGGCAGGATACCTGTGGCAGAGCCAAGTAATGAACACAGCCCCCTAAATCCAGGAACTCAGCAAGAACAGACATTTACCATAAGAACATACAGATTTATCATGGAGACCAAGTCTTCTCCCGTTTTTCCCCACATGCCATTGGGAGTTACCCGTGCAGCACAAACTCCTGTGTTACAACTGAGCAGAGATTTCCACCTTCACTCTTCGCTTTCGCTGCCAGTTAAATGGTGGCTCTGTCTGCTCAGTTAAAAATCTAAAGAGATCATCGGTGGGCCAAGCAAAGCTGTCTGCAAAATACAGAAAAATCCCATATAAAATGCAAGTGCTGGAGTAAATCGAACATAAAGATTGTCTTCAATGGAGATGAGAAACAAAGGAGATTTAGTCCATGAGCAGTAGACATTATCAAAAGCAAAACTGTAGTAAATCTGAAAGTTGGTCCAGTTCTGTTTCTTGCACTTTCTCCTTTTTCTTATTGTCTGTTAAACTACCTCCTTACCTTTTATTTAAAATGTTTGAATTATTTTCCCTTCTAACTTTAAGATGTTCTTTCTATGAAAATTTCTGATTGTATTTGAAGATATTTCTTTTGCTAATACAGAGTGTAGCTATAGTCATTAAGGCTTTTTTGGTCTTTCTATTTTATGAGGGCAGAAAGGCCATTTTGGAGCGCCTAGAAACAGAAGTCACATGCCTTAGCAGAGAAAGACAGTAGTAGTTCAGCCCCTCCATGCTGACTTCTGATGTATCTTGGAGAGTGGTTCAACCAGTTTCTGAAATAGTGCCGTGCATGAGCAGGTCCCACTTACACTCGCAGAGAAGTTAGATGTATCCCCATGTCAGATCAACCTGCCCCATTGCTGACACCCTCTGACAGCACTTCTGACAGGGAAGTTCAAGCACCTGAAGGTAAAAGTGAACAGTGTTGCTTGAGATGATCTTGCAGCTCCTGGCAGCTAAGGGAGAAGCTGTCCTTTCCCTTCCTAAGGGAAGCTGCTCCCTCTCCCAGCCATGGGCTCTGATGCCTCCCTACTGCCAGCTCCAGAGTCCTCACCCTACCCTGAGCTGATTCAGCAATGAAACCAGAGTGAACCAAACAAAACCAAAAGTTACCAACCATTAACCAAACAAACCAACCAATCATTAACTGACCAAAAAAGTGAATCATTCTGCAGTTTGTTCTATAATGGCTCTAAAAATGTCCGTCTAGTTCGCACTCACAATTCATAAGAAAAGAGCATCCACATGAAGAAAGAAATTGAAAAACAACCTGAAAAAATGTCTAAAATATTTCTTCTCCTCATAACTAAGGCATTGCTAAATTTCTGCCTCCTAATTTTTTCGATCTGTGCATACAAGATTAAACTACAAAAACTGTCATACATACTTCTAGATGCAAGTAAAAATTAAACTCTAAACAGACCCTTCTTTCTAAATCCCACTGACATTTATGTGCTTATTATTGTTTCATCCAGCAGAATCTTATTAGTGCTAAGAGAAAAAATAAGAACCTGTGTATTAGAAAGTATTTTGAAATCTTTCATTTGAATATTAGCACCCTAAGATTAAAAATATAGGATACGCTGATTTTTTGCAGTCATGATAAGTAATGAACTTGTTCTTTTTTCTTCTGGAGACTTTTTACCTAATGACAGAAAACCCTCTTCCATACTTAAAAATACAATGGAAGAGAGGCTGTGGAATTGATAGGAGACTTGCAAGGGCACTTGCAGCTCTTCTTCCAATTCTGGAAAAGAATATGGAAACAAAGATATAGCTATGCCAAAGCTAAGTGAAAGTCTGTGCTGGTGAGATTGTACTACTAATTTTTCCTGTTAGTCCTTAGGTTTACTAGCTGTGATAGTTCCGTTTTGAAAGCAGTAATACTGAATTATTGGTGCAATCATTGTGATGGTTAATATCCAAATGGGTATAACTACAGGATGTGAGCTATACTAAATATTTTCTTCTGAAGCACTGGCAACTATGTACGAGTGTCAAGTCTTTGCACAAGGCTCCCACAAACCTATAAACCAGAGATAAATTTGCAATCTCTATGAAGACTGAAGAAATCAGATGGTGATTAAAATTTTCGTCTAACACACACATGCACACACACCACTTCACTTAAGGATACCCTGAAACTAAAAATAAATTTGACTGAGCTTTTGCCTGAAAAAACAAAGAACTTCTCACAGATGGTCCACATTATTCTCCAGGCTACACCATGTCTATCTACCCAGCAGCTCTAACCAAAGAGAATAAAAAATGAGAATTGTCTTTTTTAACTGAGAATAATGCACAATACCCATGCCATGTTTTTTATATATGGGCATAAATCTGAATTTCAAAAATTTTAACAACATACCTCCTAAAGCATAACATTCATGATGTATGAAGATAGAAACTCAGAAGATTTTCTACTGTATGGAAAGCTGCCTTTCAAAAGAACTATTTATTCTGGTGATAGGTGCCCAAAGAGATCTCATAACATCTAGAATTTGGTCAAGACTTCAGGTGCTCCGTTATTATGTTTGTAACTAGAGAACAAGCATGTACATATATTTGAGCAGAACTGCAATTTTGGTAAGACAACTATCACTTGTATGAGTGTCCAGGTGAAGAGTGGACTAAAAGTAGACAAAATGTATGTTACATTCACACTGTGAACACACTTTACTGTGTGAAAGAAATATTTGGTCATTTTTTTTAAAGGTACATGTAATTGTGTAACTGCATAGAACTTGCATGTTCCTACCCTTTTATGTACAAAACTCTAGTGAATAAAGTCATACCTGTCTGAATAAAGCATACCATATGTACTTTATTGCAAACATCACTCACTATATTATAGATAATTATAAATGGCAGTGTTTTAACTGTGCTGAGACTTTAGTCTAATGGTTTAATTCATTCTACGGCTGTTTATTTCACAGACTTGTCTGAAACTGTACACAAGAATGGTTTGGAGAATATTCACCTTCTTTTCTAGACATCTAATTTTGGGACTAATCTCATTAGGCTCCTTTAAGGACAGTTGAGGCTCCTCATATGATTGACTGAGAAGTCAGGTTCCATGTGAGAGCAGTTTGGAGCAAGAACTGCATTTACCTTCCCTCACTTACACTAACGAGGAGCTCATCTTTTTCCATTGATGACAATGAGAAATACCTAGATTGAAGTTCCTCAAACAGAGATCAGAAAAACCTGCATGTTGTCTTTGTTTGTCATCTATGAAAGATAGATGAGAATATATCTCATAGAGAAGGTAATCATCACTTATTTTATTGTTGTTTTAAAACACCTGAAGAATTTCAGGAGGAAGGTGCTACAGAAATGTATATCACTATTATCCCTCATGTTCTGAAGTTCAAATTAGTAACCGTAATTTATGGCAGAGTTATGATTTCTTTATGATTTCTAACCAGCTAATCATTTTTTTCAAGTAATACTTTTCCATTTCCCTTTAGCCTCTCCTCTTCTCTTCTAGTTGTATATTTTCTTCCTTTCTTTAGGTTGCAGTTAAAATAACTGGCACACCTGGCTTAGAAACACTCTTCCTCTGGCTTTGTCCCCTCTAATGTTCCTCAAAAATCTTGGCTTGTTGTTCTAGCAGAGCTGTTCTTTCCCAGCGTACAAGGAGAGTGGTCAGCTATGAGAATACAGCACCAGTATTCAGACTCTGAGTAGCAGCTGTTTGGTGTGACTAGACTGAGCGAAGAGTGAGCAAAGGTATGAAACTTTTCCTACATAAGAAATAGATTACACAGGTCTCTAGCCTGAAAAAGAGAAATGGGGCCAGGAGGCTGGGAAATGGTAGAGATTTATTAAATTACGAGTAGCATAAAGAAGTTGAATAGGAAATTATTAGCTTCTGTTTCTTACCAATGGGCATCAAAGAAAAATATCAGGTTCAAAACAAACCAGAGGAAGTGGTTCCCCACACAGTATGTAATTATGCTGTAGAACTCCTCTCCCCAGGTAACAGTCCGCAATGTTTCAAAAAGCATTTGGGCAAATTAATATTCTAAGGAAGGTTGTTCTTAAGTGATCATATGATTTAAACTATTTTTTCCGTAGCTGTTAACACCTCTAGGAAGAAAGTAAATCTCAAATGTTACTGTAAATTAGCAAAAAGGTAGAACTGGGCAAAAAAAGATAAGTGCCAAAATTGTCACCAAAAATTTAACTCTTCCCTTCTACTCTCCCAGTTTTGTATGCAAAACTTTACTGAGCTCTGTTGGTTCTCAATATTTTGATGCCTATTGAAACAGTAGGGAAATAGAAATTCAGAATTACTGGCATCCTGCTTCGACATGTTTTCCTTACCCCCTGTAAATGTCCAAGGATTGCCAGCCTGAGTACGCTAGCATAACTCAGCTCTTGTGACTTCCTAACTGACAGTCAATCTCACAGGCAGAACCACCTTCATGACTTCATGAAACAATTAAAATGGATATTTGTAAAAGCGCTCAGTAGCTAACTGGAAAACAGTGCAGCCTGTATGGCCCAGACCTACACAAGGTTGTGTCTGTGTTAGGCACCAGCCCATTCTGCACAGGCTGATTGGATGACTTTTTCGACAACATCCTTGACTATTTACTGATAGACGAGAATGGAATTAATCTGTACCTCCTACAGATCTCCTAGTAGCTGAGAATTTTAGGGGCAGTAATTTCTGTTTGCAGCTGTTTGATCGAAAGTGATGGCAGTGATCTGTGGATTTATGGATTAATGGGTTAGGAAGCATCTTGAGAATTAGCTAATGCAGAACCTAGTAGAGTTTCCCTACCTTCTTTTCTTTCCTTCTTTGCTCATGTTTTGTTTTGGGGTAATTTCCTCTTTAGGTAAGCTGAGTCTTTTTGTGCTAGATTAACAGATATTCAAACACTAAAAATCCTTGACTTGTGAGAGAGAGAGAACAATAATAAGGTTAAAATGTCCAGGCACAACCAGCAAATCCAAGCAGATGTTTGACATCCTCACTAAATAACCCCTTCCAGTTCCTCAACCAGCTTTCTGAAACACTTTGTAAGAGAAACTATGGAAGATGGCCAAACAGTTGTAACTTAAAATGCATAAATAGGAAGAGACCTTTGAGGACAGCTGGGCACAGATGTTGTTTATCTTGTCTACAAACTAAGTGAGAAAACATTCTCAGGATTCTGCATACTGTTACTAGTCTCTTAGGACATTAATGCTGTAAGTAATTTGGAATTGAGTCTTGCTCATGATACAGTGTTGAATGGTATCTCTTCCTAAGTATTTCTTGTCACTCCCAATACTGTACAGGAAAGGATCTGCTGGTAATGGACAGTCAGGAACTTCAGTTGTGAGTCTCCCTTAGATATCTTATTGTTTTTCAACCCAGCTAGGATTTTGCCCATGCATTATGCTTATGCACTTCTTTTTCTCTGATTTCTTTTTTACTACTTCTTTTCTTCTTCCTGCCTGCTTACTCTTCAAATCCTTATTCGTGAATTCCAGAGGATCCAAAATCTCTTGATCCCATTCTCCTTATTCCTCTCTGAGTGAAAAGAGAGAGTCTGGCTCACACAAAAGAGAGGTCTCCAACCCTCACAGGACTCTCTGGGCTATGACTTGTAATAACAAAATACATTCTAATCATTCAAGCTGCCCTAGGAAAGCTGTGTTGATGATGGAGAAAGGGAGGATAAAATGGACTCATAAACAAAGTATGAATTTTCATAGGTACTTTCGTTAGTCTTTGACAAAAAGAAATCAAAACCATTTTTCATTGGTCTTTGGATTTGGGCCTTTGATGCTGTTGTCTCTCTGATTTTTCAGCCATATAACAAAGGCAGGGAGAGACAGAAAAGCTGAGAAAACCTGAATACCCAAATATTTGAGGAAGTTTTTCACCTAAGGTGAACATTAAGTTGAAAAGCTATTAAACTTTTTAACCTAAAGGTCAAAAGCTTAACTTTCTGAAGTTAAAAAGCTTTTTCATTAGGAAGAAAGCGTGTGGACAGAAATATTCAAGCCAACTCTAAAAATTATATACGTTTAGCCAAAGTGATTTCTATTTTAAAATAGGTGAGTAACTGAACCAGACAAAACAAAACTAAAGTTCTGTGAAAAAACAAAGATGGGAGGGAACCTTCATTCCAGCTAACTTTATCGTTAATGTAGAAAAATAGGCACTTTTAGGGTACTATTCATCTCAGCCTAATGTAAACATCTAAAATAGCTGCTTTCAGGTGTAATGTAGCTAATCTGTTTCTCTCAATTGACAGTAAAGGAGCACAGAGCAACTTAGACAAATGTAGGCTGTAGGTCTCTAAAGGTAAGAATCCCACCCAAAGGGTGTAAGGCAAATTCTATTAAAAAATGAAATTTATCAGCACTGGTGTACAATGTGGAAGTCAGCATATACTCTGTGCCTTAATAAACCAGAATGGATCAGGCTGCATAGTGTTTAGAGATACAAAGTGCTAAAGTGATTATTTTCTGAATATGAAAAACTCCTGTGTGAGCTACATAAGAGAGAAAAAATAGGTTGTTTGTACTTTTTCCCTCTCTTGTTTCTGTGCTATGGTCACTAGAGTCCAAATTGTTTGGAGATCTTCCTAACTCAACCACAAACACAAGACAAGAAATGGAGAAGTTAAGGCATTTAGTGGCAGGGGATTCATTACTATATAAATGTCCTTATGAGTTTAGTGAGTACCATAGAACTGAGGTGCCTAGTATGTTGCTTACAGATGCAACAGCCTTGTCTGTTTTCCTCACTCCTGACTATCTAGATTATAAGGTCTCCAGTGCAAAGACTACTTTCATAATCTGTAATTGTACAGAACCTAGCACAACAAAACCCTGATTTTGATCTGTCCCTGGCAGTGCTACTGGAATACTAATAATTACTGTTGTTATTTTTTTGATTAGGCTCATGCAATCTCGTATATGTTATGCAAACTAATTTATATGAACATTAATATTAAGAGAAAGACATTCAATGAGTTTGACATTCAGTATACCAACAAGTTTTGAATGACATAGACGTAGTGTTGTCATGAATACGTAAAATATTATGATCATTGCCATACCTAGATAATTGCATTTGAAACAAGCTGGCCATAAAATAATTAATTAGTAGTACAGGAAGTCATCGTGATATCGGCTATAAATACCAAACATAACTAATTATTTCAGCCATAAAATGGTCCTGCCAAGTAATTTTTAATGAGGCATTATGTTGAAAAAACGCTGTTTTTCTCACCACGTTTCTACATGCAACCTGTGACATTGCAGTCATTGTCTTTTGCGATACTCTCTGTATTAGTGGATACCAAATTGAACATAAACTAAAATGAAACTAATTTTGGATTTTCAATGTTCTCGAGCTGTTTTGTGATTGTTGTGGAAAATGCAGGCAGATTCTTTTGTTGTTGACATCAGAAGCAGGGGTCACTCTGGGCCTGCTGAGTACATTCTGAGCTCAAGCAAAAATTGATTTCCTTTTTTTTAAAAAGCAGCTGGCATTACAATGAATAGCTTTCTTTCGATTTTTCTTTTCCACTGAAGCATTCAGTGAATGCAGCAGGCATAATAGGCTGAAGTAAACAGTGTCAGGTTCTGTTATATCAAGAGCTCTTTTAAACTAAGCAGACAAGCTATCATCAGTGCCTGAAACCCTGTAAATGGCAGTAGAGACTGAAAATGAGTTTGTTTCCTGACAAGTGTTTTGACGACATTTTGAAGAATGGAAGGAGATGCTTTGCTAATTACTGTGGCTGCCACACGTTCAGTCATGATACTGTTTCATTAATGAGCAAATATAAACAGCCTGTGTAAGGCAGTAATAGAATTAGAGATTCAGTGAAATATATGCCAGTAGCTCAGACTCTCATAAAAAAGAAAAATATAGGCAGACCCTCTCAGTTTGCCCATGTTCACCTTTATTCATTGGAGGAGGCTGTATCAATCTCTTGAATGTTTTTGTAATCCAAGAGATCTCTGGGGTGGGGAGAGTCCTTAAGTGAGTACGAAAAGGGTAGCGGTGAATTCTTTTCAGTAAGCTCACAAGTATGGGGTAGCTATCATTCAGCTGGAGTGTAAATTAAAAATGAGCAATATTTGTAGCAATAGGTGGAATCAGTCCCTCTGAACCTAGTCTGGCTTCAGCCTTGGTGAGGCATTGGATTGTAAGACTTGCAATGCTGTAGGTAATTGAAACTGGACATATTATGGAGTAGCAGCAAGATAAAGTCTTAATAAGTTTTGACAGCTGGAAAATGGTACTGAAGTTGACCACTACCCTTTCTGTATTAGGTTTCAACAGAGGGAATTTCAGTTATGGCTAGATTGACAGAGTTGGCTCCAGAAGTATGAGCAAGATTTTACTCATTAAGCAGAAGACCTGCAAAAATCCTTTGTCACTTTTCAAGAAGTAAAGCCACATAAGAAAATCATATACATAACTTTAAGCTGTCAGGTTGCCAAGAACTAGTTCTCAGTATTGTTTAAGGTGGACACTGCCTTTTCCCATACAGTCCCCCATACACTGGGATACACTTTTCTGTATAACTGAACTTTGGAAATATAAAAGGAAAATGTCTTTTGGGGCCAGATATGTGTCCTCTTATGACACCAGTATAAAAGGGCATGTCGGGTCTTTCATTTTCCCAGCTGGTAGTGGAGGGAAGGAGGTCCCTCCGTATGCTTTGTGCAATTCCAGGACTCTTGTTTATATAAACTTCTTTGCAGTGTTTATGTTTAATTTGTATCCAAAGGCTACTGTTCTCCCTTGAGATAGAGAAGAAAATTTCTCTCAGCTTCTCTGGTGACTTGCAACTGCCAGTTCCGGCTTCCCCCCTTATTTTTCTTCACTTTATTCCAAAGTACACGTGCCACTTGTCAAACTAGATCAATAAATGTCAAGGAAAAATTTTAAAAACATACATTCTTCCATTTTAAAAAAGTTAATAGCTTTAGTTTAAAAAGAATTCAAGGTTGTTAAATATTTTTGTTTGCAGAAAGGTGTACTCTTATCTTTCTTTTTGTGAATATTAATGTTTTGAAACATTTCTATCAACATGGCCAACAGGAGGCAATGCAGTGTGACTGACTGATACTCAGAAATAGCTCATGAGAAGAAGGAATCAAGGTTGAATACTACAGAAAGAGTTAAGAGTGTGAGTGGAAAAATGTGAAGAGAAAAAGTAGTGGTAAGGATGTTAAGATATTAAGGTGAAAATATCAAAGTGATAAAGTGGCTGGTAAAGCAAACAGACTTTCAAAGCACTTAAACTCTGCCAGTCGCATCAAACTGAGCCGAAGCTATAAAAATAAGTATAGGCCATGATGGAAATATATTAACGTTGTATGCATCAAAGGCCAAATCTGAGTATCTGAATTATTCTTTTTTTTTTTTTTTTCTGAGATTGCTTTCAGTCCTTGTCCTGCAAAACTTTGTTAAATTGTGCTATTATCATATGGAGACAATGAAAAGCATAGCTGAAGATAGTTGTTAGTGTGTATAACCAAATATATATACTCATGTAAGCTAACAAATTTCAATGGAAAAAAAATCCTAAATATAAATATAAACTCTGTAGACAGATTCAGTATTTCCTCTTTTTTTCTTATTAGAGCTATAGATATAGATGGTGCTTGCCAGACAGAAAAGAGCCTCTCGATGTTAGAAGAAATCTCTTTTCTTTGGCTTGCTATGGGATGTGGCCACCCCTTTCTCATTCTATGTTTAGAGAAACATATCCCTGATCACTAAGTAACTAGTAACCTTCTAAGTAAATTAGTTCCTAAGATTTATGTCAGAGTCTTTCAAGCTGGAACATAGCCTTTGGATCATTCCATCGTTGGAGTATCTGGGGAGCCTTTGGACAACCAACTTAAAAGACAAATTCTCTTCTGATGTTAATGCTGGGCTATGGGACATTTCCTCACTGCCAGGACATGCAGGAGAATAGGCTGACTTTTTCAAATAACACACCCAGGATTTCCATCATTTCTATGAATCTTCTGGTATTTTTACCATATGCTATAGGAAACTGGATGTTAACACTTTGTCTAGAGGATTTTGAGACTTTCTTTGCGTAGGAGTGGGCTACCTAAGAAATCAATAAAGTTTTGTTAGTCTTTTAGTGTGTTTTTGTAGCACTCATCCTTAAGGAAACGAATGGTATTTGTTCTAAAACCCTCCATATTCATTACATATTTGTCCAAATAGTCACACTAAGGTAGTGGGCAATGTCCTACCCCTAATGGAATTTTTAAATATCCATGGACAAACTGTGTGAGAGCTATCATCCCGTGATGTTAGCTCACAGATTTCCACATATTCTTTTTTACAGAGAGATCTATATTTGTTGCAATTCTGTGAGCCCCAATACAAAGGTTCTGCTCTTGACCCTGTGTGGCAAATTCTGCAGAGAGCACTGCAGATAATGGTGAGGCTGCACAGCTTTTGGATCAGAGAGTGCATGAGGCCAGATGTCTTGATAGAGTGAGTCCAGACCTGTCTGAAACAGGCTATTGAGTCACTGCAATAGGATAGATCACTCACTAATAAAATAATTACACTAATTTGGAGGGCAAAATCGAAGGGAAGCAATGCTGCTCTTATTTGAACAAAACGATATTTGGGATGGTGTAGATGTTCTTGGATGATATTGTTTACCACTCTAAGATGGCTCTATAAATGGCACCACTATGATCCTTGCCATCCGAGAAGTCTGTAAAGCCGCTACCTTTTGTCTGTTTGCATGTTAATTTATCATCCTTTTTTGTCTTGGCTCCTAGCTCTAAGGCCTGCTCCTTTGAGGTTGTAATCACCAAGCTTCCATAGATGAGAAGGTACTTGATAGCTCCTTAGGAATGCCATCTCTGTGCACAAACAATATGAAACTGCTTGTCTCCCTCTGCGCCCGTTCTCACAGTAGGATTCAGAACAGGGAACAGGGGGGAACTGTGGCTGCAGAGCCATGTTGTAACCTTGACTTTCATTGTTTGGTGTTGCAAAAGAAAGGTCTTTTTGCTCCAAGGTGCTGCTTTTCAGAGGGTGCCTATATCTCCATGACAGAGGTCAAAGCTGAAGATGCATCCTACAAGTGCAGTTGTGCAGAAGTTACAGAAGTTACACTGTCAATGACCCATGGTTACGATGGCTACTATGACAAGTAACTGCTTTTTTTTTTTTTTCTTCCATTTCACAAAGACTGTACCAATACAGGTTTATAGTGTGTGCTTATGGTGAGAAATTACATTTAAGAATTGGTTTGAATGTTATGGACTACATTCTGTGTGTCCGGTTAAATAGAAATTCAAATAGTAAAAGCAAAAGAACATAATTATATTCCCTTTCCGTTCAGTCAGGGCAAAAAGGGACTTATCTTATTCAGGGAAAATTATAAGGTCATTTGAGTTCCTCCAGGATGATCCTTCTAGTTGACTGGATGTCACTGATAGCTTCTGAGGATAGTTTTGGCCAGGCATATCATGGTGAAGGTGCACATTCTCTGTATGAGGTCTGGACAGTATGCATGTGTGTGCTGGGACCTGAAAAGGGGGCTCATTCCATCCTCTGGAATTCTTCTGTGGCTCCAAAGACCTGATTTTCCACATTTCTTGGTGAAGACAGGCCAAGCAGGTGTTTCTGAGTGCTTATACTTCTAAACAGAATGTATTTATTGAGGAAATTAACTTCACAGCTAAAGATTGCGGTGTCATGATAATTTAGAGGAGTGGGAAGGATGTTTTCTGAGCAATCACTAATCTCCCCCCCCCCCTTCTTTTTGGTTATCACTTAATAGCATTCATTAAAACTGATAACAGGAATTGCTTCTCTTTAAATTTCCTACTGAGTCTCAGTTTAGTTGAGTTAAACTTTTCTTGGAACAATATATTAGTGTCATGCTCAATTGACTTTCCTTATAACAGAAATTCATCTTTTGTACAGGTTTATTCTTAGCAGCACTAGAAACATTAAAAAAAACATATGTTGCTGGTTGCTTGTTAAAATAATTGTGAATGCCAGCTCTAGTTGTCAGGCACAACCTTTCTACCCTGATGAGTACCAGCTTATTGAAGCTCTTTCTTGTGGGAAAGCAGCCGTTGCCTTTGGAGTCAAGAGGAGGTTAGCAGACAGCAAAGGTGTAAGTTTCCATTGTTATCAAACCATCTTCTTCTCATTTTTTCCTCCTTTTCCAGCTGCAGCCTACAGCAAGAAAACATGCTGACTTCTAGGGCAATTGTTTTCCTATTTAAGTTCTGTGTTATAGATACTGGTCACTTGCTACTAGAGTGAATGAAAGAAAAACTAAACTAAGTCTTCTCTTCCTGCTTCCTCTCCACTCTCTGTTTGTCCTGGTTTAGTAGGTCTCTGAACAGCAAATTGAACAAAGTTCAAAGTTGAAGAAATAGCGACCGTCTCTTACTCTAGGGTTAATCCCTCCCTCATTTAAGTCAGAGGTAGGTTTAAATAAGAGCAAAATGAGGCCTTTTCATAAAATACTGTGAGATACATAAAATACCTCAGAGCAAATACTTTGATCATCATTCAAGCAAAGCTCTTCTATTTGAGTTAATTATGTGTGTTGAGGGGGAATTCTGTGAATTTCCATTCATGGTGTTTCTTTGTCATTTCTTTCCATTGGGATGACCTGAGGAAGTTATTTGTCAAGATCGTCTCCCATTTTGGAACTTCAGAGAATGAAATGCGTAATGGTAGAAAGCATTCACCCTCTTTATAGTCCATCACCTAAATTAAATTATTAAAAATGCAGTAACACCTGCTTGTTCAGGAGATATTGGGTAGCTTATGAAGAGAACACTTTGCCCTCCCAAAACAATGTATTTTAAAAACAATCATAGAAGAGGAAGGGATCTGAAAATATACCGCTATTCACCCCACCAAATCTTTACTCTTTTTGCTAAAAGAACATTTAATCAAGAAAAAAGCCTCTGTCAGTTGCAAGAAATGGTATAAATGTAATTTTGCAGAAATGAAAGATATGCTTAATACATATTATATGAACACCTTTAGTCACCCAAAGACCATTCCAGAATACACAGGAATAAAATGAAAATAGCATTTTGCATTATAAGTTCATTTTTACTGAAGCAGTAAAGAGTCACATGACTTTGTATCTAGCCCTTAGGATAGCAATAGAACTCACTTTGACAGTCAGCCTGAAAAATATTGCAGTTTCACAGAGAAGGAAGAGTGCTAAAATTGATCCATTTCTTGGCTAGTGGTGATGAAAGTAGTACATGGGTGATAGCTATTACAATTTAAATATCACATGCAGAAGTTTTTATTTCAGCAGCCTCTACTTGTGTTATCAAAATGGAGATTGGAAGTCAGAGCAAAATGCCATATTATCTGTCTCTGACTGCCAACTGATCGGCTGCAAAATGGTATGGAGGGCTGTGTTCACAATAAGGGACAACGATTACAGGACTCTGTATAGTAGCAACGTTCAGAAGTCTTTGAAGGTATGAGGTCTGTGCAGGTATAGGAAGACAAGATTTTTGTACCAAAAGCTAGGTGCATATAGGAAAGAGTAAATACAAAAAGTGCTTTTGTAATATACAGTCTGAGTGCCGGTTGGAATGTGCGCACGACTGAATGCCGGATTCTGTTGTGGTCACAAGTGGTGCTGAGTAAGAGCCAGCATGGCCAGCAGTTTAATTCCTAAACTAATGTGACACAGAAGTCTTTTATTAGCAACTTTCCATCATATTCTAAATTGTACTGGTATGTGCTTTAGAAGTTGGTAGAAAAACTGTTACAACGTTGCCCATTTTGAATTGCAGTAATGAGAGCAAAACCCTGATAGAGCACTCTCTCAGGGGTAGATTGCAGCTTTCTCCGTCTTTTTCCATAGATTTGAAATTAAGGAAAAGTAGATGACATACATAAGAAAGAAAATGTATCAGAAAACATGCAAGAGATGAATCCCATATTTCCTAATTTCTAAAAATTGCTTCTGAAATGTGCACATTTTCACCCGCACATGCTAATGCAATTTTGAGAATGCTAGCCATTCACATCATGTTTATACATGCTTAAACACTTCTTAATATATGCCTCAGTTGTACAAAGGACCCAAGAGACAGACCCAAAGTCCTTTGTTTATTTCTCTCTATATATGTTTATATGTAGGAAATGTAAAGTGTGGGCAAATATCCAACCACCGTATCTTCGGTATGCATCAGTATTATCTGTTGAAGTGAAGTGATAAATCTTGTGCTAAATCCTTTAAATACTGAAGCCAACAAGGGCACTCTTCATGCTCCTGGCAGGTACCAAATGATGCTACCTGTAAACCTGATCTAAATAAAAGGCCTAAAATATCTTTAATGAATCTTTTTTACTGGTGGAGCTGTTGTAAACATCTTGCAACAGTCTGGGTAGTTAAAAAGGACAAATTAAATCTCTTCAGGTGAATGAAATATTATTATTAAGTACAAATCAGCTGCCTGATAGCATTGAAGATTTCGCACTGAATTCTTTAGAGCTTAAAAGAAATATAAATAAATTGAATTAGAATCAAACTCTCCCTGACATCTGTGGTCTGTTCAAGGTCCAAAATATCAGTTGGAATTTGTTCTAGAAAAAGTGCTAAAGATCTTTCATTATATAACAAGTGCACCAGGCTTTCCGATGATGGGAATTTGATTTTCTTGAGAAGCTGGTAGCATGATGGTCTTTGGAGAAAAAAGGTTATTTCTTCCCATACTTTAAAGTCAAGTCTATAGACCAAAAATTAGCTTTTGCCTCTTCTGCTTTTTTTCCTCTCCTATCCCAGTTGGTTATACTGTCAGTAATGGCCAACTTCAGCATGTTTGTGTTTTCACACCTTTTATTTTACCGTGTTCTACTTGATTTTTATCAGTTAAACTTTAATTGCAACGAACTGATCTGGATTCTACTAGTTTACCCTGGAGTTAAAAATTACTATGTGTTCTCAGGGGAAAACCTTTTCATTGTTTTAAAAGCCAACAAAAAACCCCCAAAGCCCCAAAACATAAAGTTCTAAGCTGTTAATGTTCAAACATAATGGTGCCTGTTGTCCAAAGGTGTTACTCATACTACACTTCTTTTCCACTTAAGATATTCAATAAGAACTGTATAGAACTTGCGTGGTAGTCAGCTGGAATTTAAAGACCTGAAGGCCAGCATAGATGGTTTTATTACTGTTTCTAGAAACTGAATTAATTATCTCTAATTTATTCTGTGTTGGCTATTAAATGGTCAATGGCCTGAAGATTTGGAGATGGATCTAAACTGGAGAGTTAAAGGTGAATAGTTCTATAATTCAATATCTTCTGAAGTCTTATTATCCTGTTGTACCGTACATTTGCTAGTAGCAGTACATTGCATCTAAGGGGAATGGACCAGTGCTCTCAATTACACCAACAAAAGACCAGAAAGCTTTGCTGCTGTCAGTGGAACTACTAAGCAGAACCAGGACAAGAAACTGGGCTTATGTTATGCAGAAGGGTATCAAATGTTCCTGAAAAGTCGACATTGTATTTTTCTTCTCATTTGGGTGGGTAATATATCAGGTTACAGATCCTTGTTTATTCCCCCTGGACCTCTCCTGTAGTGTATGTGCATGAATAATATCCACCACCTAAGCCAGAAGCCAGCCATTTCTCATAGCATCTACCTTCATTTTTTCCTTGTTAATTATAGCAAATGATTGGCAGTCTCCATTGCTTTTCTTGCTGGTGTGGCAGTTTTATAGCATAATCCTAATATTCCTATACCTAACATCTCTGTATGGAAAACATGGGCTTTTTGTTTGTTTATTCCTTTTAAAACCACTGTTTCTTACTGTTACAGCCTTTTCCAATACAGGAAAGTTACAAGCTTCTCAAGGGATATATTTTTATATGCTTGTTCAGATGATGTCAATATTATTATACTGAATTAGCAAGAGATTATGAAATTTGACTTTAACAAATGTCATTAAAATGTATTTTAAATATTGGTACTTACATCAGGGTTTGTGCCAGGTGTTCATTACCCTGAACATTATGTGTGAACAATTGAGTAGAATGTGTGAAAAGAGTCTCTCTCTCTCTGCTATCTTTGGCTTGGTCTGATACTCGTATACAAGAGAAATATGGGGAAAAGTGGAGTTAGGTCTGGCACGTCTGAGTGTAATACCATTGGGGCTGGCAGAAAAATTTGGATTGTAAACTGTACTTCCATTGCTGAGATAGTATCACCCAACAAAGCTTCAACTATACCATACTGAATGCTGGAGAGAGTAAACATCTGGATCTGTAAGCAAGCTCTCTAGAGAGTGGCAGATCCAAAGCATCAGGTCCAGACAGCTGAAAAACAGGGGAGGTTATGGAAGTTTCTGGTTCTGATTAAACTGGCTCAGAGTTCTAGTTATTATTTTTTGAAAATGTGAATACTGGAATGCATCTATCTGTGAAGTGGACACCTCTTAATACACACAACTGTGCCACAAAGACAAACCATTTATATCTAGGATATAACTTTTTCATTCTTTTTTAAGGGCAGCGTATCTTAGTGCAAAAGACCTAACCTAAACAGAAAGTCTGAGCCGAACACCTCTAAACTTTGGGATATCAGTGTTCCACATCCGGTATGGATATGTTTTGAATTTGATATATAAGCCATAAGTCAGAAACAGTCCAAGTCAAAACTTCGCCCTGATCATGAGAGTTATGGATTTTTTTGGTTTCTTTGTTTTGTTGGGTTTTTTTTTCAAAAAATCTGTAGCACACAGAAGAAGAATGTTGGTAAAGGGACAGGTCCTTGCAATCTAGTAAAATTATGTTTTTGTACTGAATTGATATGGTATAGAAAAACCAACCTTATGATAGAGTTTTCCTAGCAGCATCAAGCTGAAAGGTAGCTGGTGCAAACTGAACCATCTCAATGTTTTATTCTGTCTAAGCCAAACTATGCAGAACATTTATGTTGGTCTTTAACCTCTGGAGACTTGGACTAAGTCTTAACTTAAGCTGCAATGTTGAATTAGCTTGTCATTCATATCACTGATTAAAAAAATCTATTCCTGTCACAAATTTCTCACACCATTTATTGCTAACATGATTGACAGTGTCTGCTAAAAAGTAATCTGGGCTAATAAGGTATAACATACACTGAATTTAAGGTGCAATAAGAATTTCTGTGCTGCCCATGCCACCATTATGCCCATTGAATAAAATGAAGTATTTCATGATTTCATGATCACCTCAAGCAATTACTACATTACACTTAAAAAAAAAAAATCAGGATTTACAGCTTAGTTGCACTATTATGATCCCTCTACTTTGTTCTTATGTTTTACTGCTTTTCTGCTTACTTTTCAGCTGTCTACCACATTATAGTACCAACTTAAAAGGCAACGTGCTGGGAAATACTGTCAGGAGTGGCCATAGGTTTTAGCATAGGTTTTAGCAAAGTAGGCAGCTGCACAGGACAGCGAACAAAACAACAAAATGCCTATGCTAGAATCATGAGTAATTCCCCCACTATTCATATGCCATAGCTGTATCTTGAGTAGCAAGCTTATTTGCCAACACCTTTCTCTAGGATTCTTTCCAGATCTCCTCCCTTCCTACACAGGAGCAGTCCCATTCTGAGAGGCAGCCACAGTGACTTTTGCCTGCACAGTTAAAAAGCCTTGAGCCAGCATCAAAACTGTGTTAAGGTTCACTAACAGACTTGTGAAATACACGGTCCTCCATTGCAGATTCTGCACAAATCTCTGTCTGAGTGCTAGCTGTTGGTAAATGAATGCCTACCAGACATGCACTCAATAAATTGGATGTAGTCCAACAGCTACTAGTGTAGGAGCACTTCATGTTTCCAGAAATTCAAAAGTTTGCATAAACTTACTGAAGTTTTTACTGGTTGACAGAGAGACAGTAATCCACAAAGGGTGGTCTTATTCTCTTACAATAAAGAAATCCAAGTTCCGTCAAACACTCAGTTAACTGTGACACGCATCTGAGTGATGAAAGAGAGCAAGTGGGGGCGTGTCATCTGGACCTCAGATTGGCCTCTAATTCAAGCTACCAGTAGCTTGTGTTCTAGAGCAAAAATATGCTTTTGAGCGCTTTGTTCAGGAGGAAAGATTTGTATTTTAGGTTATTTTATTTCAGCTCTTATTGCATGAAAATGATTAGTAAGTACATGCACTACTTTCACCCTTCATTTTTAGGAAAACTAGGTTTCTTCAAATTTACTTTGGAATTTCAGTAGTTGGTTGCAAACACCTGGTTTTATAGATAATGGGTAATGTTGCTTACATTACACTTTGTAAAATGTCTAGAAACAGGATCTGAATGAGGAGGCGGCAGTGAAAACTGGGAGATATATACACTGAGGCAACAGATATTAAAGAAATTCACAATCAGTTATGCTTTATGTATTTTGTAGAGAGGACTTTATAGGTATTGATATATAACCTTTGTGCATAGTTTTTTATGCACAAAGCTCAAAGAAACATTATTTATTACTGACTTAGGAACAGAAGTAAAGGCATGTGAAAGGAAAGGCATTGAAACCTTTTTTAAGAGAAATTTGGAATATTTAATTTCAGATGGAGAACAGTGATGAGCTGTATGTTTCCAGAAAGAAATCCTAATATCTTTCAGTTATGCTGGGCTAGCTAAAGTATGTGACTGCTTAGGGACCTAACTAATGTGTTAGAAAAAACATGCATGGAAGGAAGTGGCTGACACAAAGAAAGAAATATCTCATTCAAAGATATTATAAACCCAAGCTCTAAACTATGACTTTTCTAAAACGTTGGCGCATTTATAACTTCATAGAGTTCTGAGCTGTGTATTTGTTCTACATAACATCACATTCATCATTAGGCTCCTGGGTTTTTTTCTCCCTTTCAGTTTCCCTGTCTCAGTGAGAAAACTGCTCAGAAAATTCTGTCTTGTCAGTATCCAACAGCTTTCTGAAGAATGCAGTTGTAATTATCATGAATAAAGGTGTGTGAAAAACTGTCACAAATGCTTCCAAAACAGTGACACTCATGCTTTGGTTTTATGACTGATTAATTTTGCTGTATGCAGAGGAAAAATTCTAATAACTTGTTTTAATCAGGAAATCTGCCCTGCACATAATTCAGGGAACGTAACTGTCAAATGCATGGAAAATTAGCTAGAACATGAGGAGTGAGCACAAGCATGTAATGTGCATTAGTTGAACCAAGTGACATGGAAGACTTATTCATTATTGACTTGTTTTTAAAGTGTTATTTTCCCATGGGAACTCAATTTTTTGACAGTTAAGGGATTGAGCATCAGTAAGTAAAGTAAATGGTTGAAACTCCAACCTCACAGGGACAGCAGCAGCTTTCAGGCCTTCCTTTACCTCCTTGCACTTCTCTTCTGCCTCTGAAATTTCTACATGTTTAATGTGATATTGAGTACAGCCTGTAGAAGTGCATTTCCATGGGGGTAAAACTGGCTGTCTCTTGTTTTGGGTGCACAGTGCCTTCTCCTCTTTATTTTCTGTGCTCACAGAGTGGCTTGCTTCTGTGCTGAGGTGCACGCGAATTGGCCAGCGCTTTGGGGAGTTCAGCTGGTGGTGCTGGTGCCTGCTGCCTGTTTGGTCATCTCACAAGATGTCACTTTTCTGACAATTGAAGTCAAAGCAGAAGAGCTGGTTTTGAGCCAACATTTTTGGTTAGGTCCACATCATAAACAGCATAACATAAGCTTATTTGGGAAACAGGAAGAAGACTCTTTTTTCCACAAGAGATGGGTCTGTATGCTGCCATCAGTGTAAGGGCTCCCTGGGATCAGGTTTTTCCAAGGTGTCCTTTAACACAAGAGTGTATTTATTTCTGAGGTAGCCTATCTCTCTCCATATTTCAGTGATGTCTTGGAATTGCTCCATATAGGGCTATTCTTGATGGACAGTTGGACATTCCATAAATCATTTTTCAATAAACATATCTACTACCCAAATCCCAGTGGAAGTTGTTATCCTGGGAGTGGCAGCCCTGATGCCTGTTGGTTCTATCCAGGAAGTTGTTTCTGTTGTTCCATATACAGATAATGCAGATATGGTATGGGTATACACTAAATGACCAATTATACTCCTCTTGTGAGAGTAGTAGTATTTCTTCTTTTCCACTTGCTGGAAAAATAGTTTTGCTAATGCTGAATACTGCTAATAATGAAATTACATTTCAGTAGGGTAAAATAGGTAGAAAATTCGATTTCAGATTATCAACTAAGTGGTTTTCTTTTGCTTTTAAAAATTCACTGCTTTTTCCTACCTTTTATCTCTACCATCAATAATCGTAGATTGCGTGTACCTTTGCACTTTGCCAAGACTCACTGTGGTTACTCCATTATGCATTTTTCCCTCTGGTTACAGTAGAGCTGGGAAACTATATGACACTCATGCTTTAGTTGCACTATCACCTCTTTGCTAAATATGTTATTGTAACAAAACAAGTCTTATTGGGTGCTTTCTTGGGGCCTAATACCTGATACTCCTGCCCTGGGACCTTTACTACAGTGCTGTAGTCATTTAGAGATTCCAGTCTCAATGGGAAACTGGCTAAAATGTTGTTGTTGTTCTTCTTTTTCCTGTGAAAGTTACCCTGGTGTTTTCTTCAAAAGATTTTTCTAAAGGACTTAGAGGAACATACTCAGGTTCAATTCCCAGCACGTGCCGTGCACCTTATCCTCTCCTGCTGCAACATTTGGTTCTATCACTGTATTTCCCACTCTTTTGTAATTGTAGCTCATGATTGTCCATTTATAAAGCAACCTGGGGTTTGACAGTTTCCTAATGAGATGTTACAAGCCCTCATTACAGCTACTTTCAAACGGCTGAATGTGGTGTCTTTTTTTTTTTTTTAAAAAAAAACTTTTTTGTCATGGCTTTCCCTTCAGTGATAAGGTTAAGCAAGCAGGGATTCTTTTATTTCATTTGTAGCCCCTTATTTTCAGTTCTCTAGAGAAGATGATTAACAGAGCAGCCCTAGAGAGCTTTCAGTTTTGAATGTTGAACTCCACCTATAGCAGTTACTTCCTTTTCCCTGTTTCAGTCATAAGTTTTGACGACTTAGAAATACATTTTCATTCTCAGGTACTCTGAACAATAGCTTCTCTCTAACCTATTCTAATCTTTGGAGGGAGTCTGATGCCTTTCTGATGTTGTTTGGCAGACACATGAAAAGACTGTTAATCATCCTCCAAGTCCGACTTTGCCAGCTGGATCAGAGGATCCTATTTTCTGGGCAGATTAATTTGCTGTCCTATAACCTACTTTGAGATTTCAGCCCTCATTCTGCTGGAAAAATGCAGTGTAGTGGATGGAGAGAAATCAGTCCTTTTATAGACTGTAGGGCTGCTACTAAGTCATTATTTTTCAAAACACTGCAGGACTCAGTGTCTGTCTTCCCATGGATTTGATTCCAGGCAATAGGTCTCTCAGTCTGCTGCTCATATTGTATACATAAAGTAAACAGATAAATATGTATGGTGACTTAAAATTTTAGGTGTTCAAACCAGGACACTTTGGAAGATGTATCTTTAAAAAGCAGATAAGCATTCCGATAAAGTTATTCCAAGCAAATCATTGATTTATTCTGAAAATAAATTTGATGTACGAATATATATATTCATTTGTACATGTGTGCAATAGTGGGGTAGTAGTGAATACACATATAACAGTGAATACACATATAAATACATTCATGCATATATATACACTAACAGAGAGAAAGAGGGAGATAGGGGCTTTTTTCTGGGAAGAACAAAAGAAAATAAAGAACAAGAAAAAATCTATTAAAATGTAATCAATTAGCATTTACAATACCTGTTAAATCTCCCACTGCAGTTAGTTTTAGTAATGTATTTTGTTAGTTTGCAAGTACTATTGTGATATCTGTGCAAAGACAGTCATATGCAAAGTAATAAACAATTGTCCATTAAACCACTCCCCATATTTTATAGAATTTGGAAGCACATAGTGAATGAGGCAAGGAACAGTAAAGCAAATAGATGATATCTTCACTTAAGCTGCTAAATGTCAAATGAATTCTATTCTTGCCACTGAGTCTCCATGCGATGATGTAGTAGCAAGTCACTTAAAACAGATTTTTACCTGAAGTCATTTTAAGTTAAGCACCCAGCTTTAGACACCACTGATGAGATTTGCAAATCTCAGAACTTACTGCTGTTTCTGACATCAGGGAGATTTATGTTTGCATTTACCAAGTGAGGTAATAATCTTAAATATTCTGAGAGAAAAGGCTGTAGAGGTTCCAAGTTGGATACCCCAAAAGAACTGACATACCTCAGAATTCAGCCTTAATGTCACTCCAATACTGGGCTCCATTTACAAAATGGGTGAGACTGAGGGGTGTTCAAGATAACTATAGTGATGCCCGTTACAGAAGTCCCTGAGAAAATCTGCAGTTCTCTATGGACAGGAAGCTTTAAACAGTATGTAATGAATAGGACCATAGGCTGAGTAGAGGTAAACCTGCAGAATGGCTGCTTTTTCAGAAAGCACCGCTTGTTTGTGTTAATGAGTAAGATGGGTGACCTGTGGAAAAGAGCACCTAATTTAATATCATGCCCAATACATTCTGTTAGAACTTTCATTTTCTTTCCTGTCAGAATAGAAAAGGAACTCAAATGATGGTGGAATGAAAGAACAATAGCACTGACCAATGACTGCATTTGTTGCTTCAGTTTGTAATTGTATTATTCCAATTATACTTCATATTTTTTTGTTAGCAAGCATCTGCCCAACAAAGTCCAGATCACTTCAGAAACAAAGTCCTCCCCCAAAATTTTTAACTATAACTCTTCCTTTCATTCAGATAGATCAGTCAGGACTTACCATAAATTGTAGACATCATTGTGGAACATAGATTCTTAAACAAGAAATAAATGAGAAGAAAAATTTGCTTTTGCTTACGTTGTGGGTATGAAATTTAGGAAATAATGTAGTGGACATCAATATAAAACTTTTTGGTTTTACTTTTTTGTTATCTAAAATAAAACAGAAGTGCCCGGCAAACTGGCTCATCTGTACCACCATCTACACCTGTCTTATCTACTTTGTGTCTTCTGTGGTTTGAGCACAACTCAGTTTTATTATACCTTCTCTGACCAAAGATGTAAGACAGATGTGGATTATTTCCTTTTCCATCTGCCTTGATGTATATTCTCACAGTCATGAAGGATGGGAACAGTTGTTTCAGTTGACCTCCATTAGACTTTTGGAGCATTTGCTTAAAGCATCTATAATTAAAATTCTTTGTAAATTTTCATGTAGTTGTAAGATCTTGACCTTGGGTTCTCCTATCATTCTGGGTGTTTGATCCCCTCTAAACCTATTATGTTATGAATCTACAGACCTTATCTGTTACACACTGTTCCTTAATTAGCAGAGATATAGCTTTCGGAGCTGAAATTTGGGACCGATACATTTTACTAGAAATTTTTAACTGAAAGTTCATCTCTGCTATGAAGCTTCCACTAAGTGCTACAGGGCATTTTTTTCAGTTATCACATACAATAGTGTCAGCCATTATTTTGTAACAGCAAATGCAAATACCTAGGGTATTTCTGAGACACTATTCCTTCTCTGTTGGAAGTACGATGTAGCACTGGAAGAAAACCGAGATGGTTTAGCACACAATGGGTTTCAAAGCCATTGCTGGTAAGAGTAAATTCACTTTTTTCCCTCACCTCTTACCTTAGTATTGTATCCCATGTTCTGGAATTGCCTGTGGTTAGCACTGTTAGCACTACAGCACTGTTATTTAGTAAGTATGCCTTTCTTATTTCTTTCGACAGTATAAGTCTAAAGATTGAATATCAGTCAAACAGCTAGACTGAATAAGAGATTTCAAGCTCCCGGAGAATAAGAAACCCTCACACTCTAATTATTCTGAAGTAGATAAAGGATTTTTTCCCTCTTCTTTGGTGCCTTTTTTTTTTAGGGAAAATTGCTTTGCACATGATCATTACTTACAGATTTGTACTTACAGGTTCTTTTTACATCTCTTTAATATGCTCAAGATTATTGCAGGCATTTTTGATATCCAAAACTAGATAATGATATCATTTTATCTCCAGATCTTAAGTACGTATTTTGGAAGGTATCCTCTGGGATGATTCAAAATAATCCTTTATTTTATGTTAGTCTGCTGTCTGGTCTCTGTAATACAGCTCTTTTTCTTCTGCAGCTGATATAAAGTAAATGGAGGGGATTCTAATTTTACTTTGTTGGTGTATAAATGTGTCATTTCATACAACTAGCTGTTTTTCTTTGTTGTAACTTCTTTCTCTCTGTTTTAGCCTACGGCTCTCCTTTTTATTTGATCAGTATAGTTTATATCATATTCCAGGCATCACTTCTTCCCAGGAGAAAAACAGGATTTCAAATTGCTACTCATGATTCCTAAGGCGAACTGAAAGGGCGCTGACTGAATTAATGTTTCCTTTACTGTTTTCAGGGCTTATTGGTTTTATTTCCATTAGCTCATGGATACTTTTTTCTACCTTTCACAACATTCTTTTTTCAATTATGGACAATTATTTTTTCTCAGTTGTTTACAGTTCACCAGAATACAATTTCTGTTAAGTAGAAAATTAATCAACCTGATTATTTCATGACAAAAGGAAAGAGTCAAAAATACGCAAAGCCTAGAATACCAAATTTTTTATCTATGCCTTTGGAAGGCAAGACACATAGGCTGGCATTCAGGTTATATACCTGTCTCCAGGAACAATTCTTCCAGAACTGGAACAATTGCTATGAGTTTCTTAATATTCTTAAATCTATAAAATGATTTATTTTGCTGGTTAAAATGCCATCCTACATCACACCAAAGCAACTACAATTAATAACATCTTTAAAGAGAGTCATCTTCTAAAACTAATTCAATTTCCACTGAGAAAATTCCCATCTGTTATAGTCTAATGTTAGAAATAAAAGTTCAGACCCTGCCATTACTGATGTAGAGAATTAATCTTGTTTTATTTTCTCCCTCAAAATGACTGTATCCTCTTTATTGTAAACCTGATCTTATACATTTGAAGCCATTGGCAAACCTGCCATTGGTATGAATAAAACAGGCAGACCTAGATCTAAAAATACCACTTCCTCTCCAGATTTGTGTACGATAGCATAGAATTATGTTCCTTATTCGCCAAATAAGTAACATCGGAAGTTGTAACTGACACGGACAGTGTAATTGAACTTAACATAGAAGTCAAATACTCAGTGTACAAGAAGATCAATTAACAGAAGATTTTCTGGTAGTCGAAGGTTTGATATTAAGTACTTTCATATCTAGAAAGGAATCTATTGGCTCTCTCTACTTCCATTTTCTGTCCAAAATCCGACTGTGGATCATGACACACTCTTGGGGATTAAGACTCTGTAGCTTAGAGAGGTATTATAACTTCAACCAAAGGTTATGTTCAGACCACCTCACTCCAAAAGTTGTACGTATAGGACAGGAACATGATCCCAGAAAGAATTATTAGATATATTCTGCTCTCCTCCTTATCATACAACAAGTGAACAATTCCACACAGTCCTGGGCCAGAAACTCTGAACATTTGTCTATCACCAATGACATTGATGCCCTTATTGATATCTGACCCACATAGAGTTACTGATGTCCCGTTTGTCATTTCTGTCCAGACAGCTCTCTCTCAAACACTTACTCAGTGTTTGATGCCAGCCTGGAAATTTTTTTCAAGTAAACTCTAATCCTAAATAGATATCAGTGGAAAAATCAACAAACAGAGGGGAGAAAAGGAATTCAAATCACTTGTGAGGCAGGAAATAGAGTTTTAGCATAATTTCACATTGCAGTGCAACGTATTGGCTTTTTCTCCTTGCCCAGTGGTGATACTGTTTGAGGCTAGTTCAGGGAAAGGCTATTTTCTGAAAACAAGATATTAAGTATGTTTCACAAAGTCTTTTTTTTAACATCTTCAGTAACCATTGTTCATAACCATTTTACAATGCCTAATGTGAAGATACTTAAAGTTATGGGTCAATTTTAAATGACACTTGGCACTCAGTGCATATTAAAAATGCTGCTAATTTAGGAGCCTGACTGCTTTTGCTCCCACCCTTAGCCTTCATCACTGATTGGAGAAGGGGACACTTCTTGCAGTTATTCAGATCTAAAGAAGGATGAATCTGTACCTTGAAGTCTTTTTATTTATTTTTTATTTTTATTTCTCACTTTTACTTTCGTGTGGACTTAAATGTTTACTCAACACAATGATGTTTAACCCTTCCTTGATTAAATGAATATATTCACAATAAATGGAGATGGCAGGACCAGCTCACTGGGTCTTTGATTATCTGTGGAAAGAATATAGAATTGGAGGGGCTGGGACATCAGACCTAGGCAGCTACTGTGAAGTACTGAATCTTTTGTTTGGCCATTTGACATACCTTTGACGGAGAAGTAGGAGCTTGGAAATATGTGCTATTGTAATATTGTAGGCCAGGGTCAGAGTTCCAGCAAAGCTTCTTTCATCATATTCACACAAATTAATTAAGTCTGGCATAGTCAATTTTGTCTGTTTATTTTTTTTTAACTGACTCTGTACAGGGCTCTGGTCAGGGGTTTGGTGTGTACCCTGCTGCGAAGGGCACAATTGTGTTTGTCTTCTTCATCCTATCAAACTCCATCAGCATCTTGGCTGTTGCTTTTAGGAAAACAGTGCGAGTGTCCTGATGCTGAGCACTATTGTCAAGCAGAGGTCAACAATATATTGTATATCTATCAAACTGACTCATTTCAACCATCTGTAGTTTACTGGAAGCTATCAATACTATGTAACCCAACACTACATGAAATATTATGGAACTCTTCTAACAGATGCAAATAACTCTGCTTTTGCTGTCAGGGGAAAAAATTAGTGAGTAGGTAAGCATGTTTAGGCACTCCTCCTGAGGTCTGTAACAGCTTCCCAGTCAAAGCGCTGATCAAGAGCACATCTCTTCCCTCTAGGTCTGTGTTAAGCAGCATGCCATACTGATGAAAAATTTCATCTGTAGGAGAAGTGTGTCTCTGCACTTGTCTTTATTTTTTACGACAATATGATAGGATTTTTTATTCTAATCAGTGGATGTATCAAAGTTTGTGATTTATCGTGGAAAAGGTGTGGCAATGCTCCATGCTGCTGTGTCCTGATCTGAAACAGGAGAGGAGCTCAGCAGGTCCATGCCCTCTGGCATATTAGCTTGGTGGTTCGAGTTTATTTGTCAGCCTCTTTATTGGTCAGAGTCTTTATTGGTCATCAGTATGAAAAATTGGAAAAGTGAGCAGAACCTTGAAGAAGATATCTGTCTGCCTTAAAAAAGAAAAAAAAAGGCAATGTTGAAAAAATCCCATGACCTTTGTAGCATAGCTTTTTCATTACAACCTGACAGCCTGCTGTTTGAAGTCCCAGTAACCTTCTCACTTTTTCTACTTCCTTCCTGGTCTCTCCCAGTCCCTAAGTAGTCTTTCTGTCATAGGATTGGTTGGAAAAATTACAGAAACTGCAGCTTCTGGTGATATCAGAAATTTTGCTCAGGTTACCACAAAATAGATGTTAGCAGAGAGCCCCAAACACACTTTCTGTGAAATTCAATGGCAGAAATATTTGCCTCATAAAACTGCTTGTGAAAAGTAGCTACTAGCATAGCAAATGAATTCAAAAATGACTTTCAGGTTATTATTCATCTTTACTACGCATATAGAGGTAAAAATCCACCTATGTAATTCTTTTATCATTGAATTTACCTTTTAAATACTTGAAAATGACTTCTAGGCCTTTGGAGGCAATGAATTACATAACTGTTTTGTGTCAAGAAAAGGATTGTTGTCTCTGCTTTTTCTCCTTGGCTATTGCAATATGACAATGTCAGAGTGATAGCAGCCAGCAGTTCTTGGCCTCCTTATTCTAATTCTATCTGATATCAATTGACAACACTGCAAAATGCTGACATTTTTTTTCACTGACTTTACAGTATGTAAAACTTTACCTTGGGATGGACAGCAAAGCTAAGAAAAAATGCTGGTGCAGCCAAAATACTGCTGCATAGTGCTGTTATGGCAATAAGGGACCTATTGTTTTGTACTCTAGTTGGCTGAAGGAAGCACCTTATAATCATAAAAGAGGCATTTGTTTCATGAACATATTTCAAGTAATATTTAAAAGCACACTATTGATTTTTCTGCACTGAATGTTGTTAAAGATTGTGTATTATGTGATAATGTTCTTCAGCTGTATAATGTTTTTCCTGAAAAGACCCTGGGTGGACTATGGAGCCTTTCCCTTACTTTGGGAGCAGACTCCACACCAAACCCTGACCATACGAACTTTGCGTGAGGCCCAGGTATGATGTCTCCTACCATTTACCCAGGCTCTCAGATACTGAGGCACCACTGAGCGTCCCTGCACTGAGGGCAGAGCTAGCATGTAGCTTCCTGCTAGTGGACCTCAGTGAGAAAGAAAAGCAATTAAAACCAAACTGGTCAAATTAGCTGTCCTAGTAAAATTACCTAGCAAAGTAGGATAGAAATGAGTAGCTGTATCTGCAGGAGACAAGCAGTCTTAACTTTTAAATAGTGTTTTACCACTTGTCTCACTGTATGGCCTTGGACACATCACTCGCACACTCATTTCCTTCATCTGAGGCACAGAGAATCTAATGCTTATTTACCTGCCTAATGGGTATCTTATGAGAATTAAGGAATCGATGTTCGGTAACACATTTAACTAATGTAACCAAATAAAACTAATTAAATGTTTAAACAATGTTAGGTGGCTGATCCAAAACAGGATAGAAATCACTCTGGAAGGCAAGTTGGAACCCTAAAATTTGGAGCAAAGAATCCCCTTTTATTTCAGTTCATTATGATCTGTGATCATGGCATCTGCATTTGAACTGGACATGCAGATTTCAAAGCAATTCTGTGGCATTTTAAGCTCCCTGTATCCTGAGTTCAGGTGAGCCTTTCACAAGCACCTTGGAAGTCAAAGCCTCTAGCCTTGCTGGCTTGCTTTGTGCTGTGGAATCAGCTTACCAGACCCTGGACCGTATCAACTACTCCAATCTCTTTGATACAGAGGAACATTTCTCTATCTACAGAAAAGATTTGGTTGATTAGACCACCTCTTCTGACTGGAAAGACAAAATACTCTAACTCCAGCCAGACTTTCCCCTTGAGACTGAAAAAAATCCCGTCAAGATATATTACAGCTGTAAAGGTTGCTCCACTCCTTTATGTCAGGAAACACAATTATTGATGGTATTCTTCAGCATTTAGTACTTGGACTCTTCCAAAAAAAAAAAAATGGTTGAGTAACTGGGGAAAATGTACCTTTCAAAAGCATTTTAAGAGCTGCAATGGAGACATAAGCATTACCCTGGCAGAAGGCATGTGTCAAAAATGGAAGATTATTCCCCAAATCTTGAATTTAATGATTCAAATTCTGAACCTTGCAAATTTCCAGGACCTATTTTCAGGTCATCATAGTTAATGTGGTAATCTGCTACAGGAGCTTTTTCTGTCTGAAAATAGGTGTCCTTAAATATTGATATAATGGTGCTATCTAAAGCAGAATTATTTTGACATGACCTGCCTTTCAAGTGAATGCTTTTTCCTTGCCGGACAGTGATACTTTAGAATTGCCAAACTGGGTCAGATGGAAGGTCCATCAAACGCGCATCCTATGTGTGAAAGAGACCTGTAGCAGATGCTTTGGAAAAAGGAATAGGGTATATTAGAAATGATTTGGCCCCTCTCATCTCCTTCCAGCTTCCTTCCCATGGCAACTTAGTGACTTTCTGTCCTAGAGATTGCATCTGGACAGTTATGTTTAACAGACACCAAAAGATCTATTCTCTAATTTATTTTTTAACATATTTATGCATTCAGTCTTCTGTGGGAATACTTCTATAGTCTTCATTTTTGTGTGTTCCATGACAGAATATTTCCTTTTATTTGTTTTAAACTTACAGCTTGAGAAATTCATTGGTATTCCCCTTTTTCTTCTGAGAAATCATGAATAATCTCAGCACCATTCATTATTTTATGAATGTCATGTTATGTCTCACCCAATCAGTAGAGTTCTTGACTATTTTGCTTGTAACTTGTTCCACACCTCTGATCACACATGTGGCCCTTCTTGATGGTGTTTCTGTATCTTTTTTGAGATGGAGTAACCAGAACTGTGTGCCATATTCAAGTAATGGTATTTGGACAATGACCAAAATAGTGATTTCTATCTAGTTTTCAGATTCTTTTCAAATACGTCCAAATACTCTGCTTGCATTTCAGACTGATGCTGACCATTAAGCTGATGTCCACAGTCAAATGATTCCAAATCAGATACTTGTTTTCAAAAGAAAATGTAACCAAGACATATAGTTTACTAGGATTTATGACTGTTGAGATGATGTTATTTACATTTCTGTTATTCCCAAGCCATCTTAAAATAAAGCATGCTCATAGAGCTGTCTTGATTGCAAATTACAAAAATTAAAAGAATGTCAAATGTCATTCCAGTGTGTATTTTATTGCCATGGTAACACAAAGGTAACTGAGTAGGTTAAGCTACAAATTACGTACTCAGCTATTTAAAGACCTCAATGAAATAAAGTCACTTAATCAAGCTTATCATTGCTTGTGCTATGTAATCAAGACAACCCTATTAAAGCCAAAGTCAAAATGCTGGATGTTTCTCCGTTCTCTCTATTCAAACAGCATTCTGTATGCTCTAGTATGTCAAACACAGCCAATCAATGAACATTACTCATGGTTACAGGCTATGTTTTGCAACAATGTTAAATAGAAGTTAGTTTTCTTTTGCAAATACTCTGCATTGTGAGTTTTCCAGCATCATTTATAGTGTGTTCAAGCTTAATCTTTTCAAATATATCCTTTCATATGCTAGATGCTCTCCAATTGCACACATCTTAAGCAACAACAAAAACAGATGTACTGAAAAGTACACTCTTGGGTTTTCTACTTCTAACTCAAAATTATATGCATGGAATACAATTTTAAGCTGTGGCTGTTGCCAAGCAAAACTGCATTGTAATCCAAAGCACACAGAACAAGGGTAAAAAATAAAAAATACTTCTTAACTGAATTAAGTTGCTGTGCCAGGATAGTAGAAAAGTCTTTATTTGGCAAAATCAGTAAAAATATTTGCTGCAATTTATTCTCCCAGTAAGGCAGTAGAAATTTACATTGGTTAATCCTGTTAACTCCAGTAATAACTTATGTAAGTATAGCACCTTCCCTTATGAAGTACCCTGAAGTGTTGTTCTACAAACTGTAATATAGATCACTGCTTACTCCACAGATACATTTGCCCTTGGCTGTAGAGTTTTGTGGTCCCCTATCAAATTCTCCATCCATTTTGTATCTAGAACTTTACCATACCAGAAATCAACACCTTTTTCAAAACCCCTGCTCTTTTTTTCAAATGAAAATACAGGAAAAATTTACAGAGGCCTGGACAAGCCATAGTACAATGTTCAGGAACAAGTCACTTAAAAGCCAAAGAGGAAGCATCCCCTTGAACTTAACTTTCATGAAAAAAAGTTTGTTCCTGTTGGAAAGTCTCATAGGCCCAACATTTATATTACCTTTTATTTGCATGAACAGTCTACACTAGCATTACAATAGCTAGCCAATGTAATAATTTCTAAATAACAGTGTGGCTGCTCAAGTGCTACCTACTTGTTCTGTCTTTACAAAGCATGTCATGGGAGCACAGGTGCCTAAGCTAGACCATTAGGGATTCTCTCTTCATCCTCTCCTAAAGGACATCTCCTGCAGCAGGCATCTTCCCAAGGATTCAGACCCCAGTCCAGAAAATCACTTAAGCACCTATTTAAATTTAAGCATGTGAATAATCCTATTGACTTCAAAGAGAATACTTGTGCTTAAATTTAAGCATATGTTGAAGTTAAGGCTGATGAGGGCCTACAGTAAATCATTAATAAAAGCCGTACTACAGAGAAACATGCCATCAACATTGTGTCCTACAGCACCTGGGTTTTCTTTGGAAATCTTCCATCTCATTAAAAGCAGGCCCAAACTTGGTTAGCTTGTAAAAACTTGGATAGCTTGCAGTCTGAGGTGGCTCAGCTGTGCATGAGTGGGCAAAAGAAGTTGTGTGCCAGGAAAATAGACTCCCTCATTTTTCAAAATGAGCTAATGTTTTCCACTGGCTTTTCATTCATATCAAGATAAATTATTAGAAGGAAATTACAATTTATTCACCTTATGAGACATTTACAGTCTTGTCACCATTTTCATCGTATCAATATAGGCCTCAGTCCTGTTCTTGTTGATTTCAAAGGAAACAAGATCAAACCTACAGAAAATAAAAAAAGCTTTCAGCAACATATTTCTGCTAAAATCATTAACCAAAAATAAATAATTTTACTATATTTGTACAAGAACAGTAATGATTTTTTCACATTCATGAGTATTTGAGGTTTGACTCCACTGGATCAAATGGAGAAAACCCAAATAGCTCGAACTTTGCAGACAGCTCAAACCAGGTTTGTGTGTTTGGCCTCAGCAGTGGTGACTGATCACTCATTTCAGTGCAGCTTGTTGGAGCTCGTAGTATGGTGTGGTGGATACTGTAAAAAGGTCATCTTAATTTCATATGACTTGGGTCTATAATGCATTAGGGTGTAGGTGTATAGCAAGACACAAGAAAGATCTTGAGATAATCAGAAATAGTACTGGAACATTAAAAAAAATATATACCTTGCTGTAGCTCAAGTATTGTGTTACATACCGAACCAGCTTTATGCACGTGTGCATGTCTATGGTTAAAAACTTCATTTAAACATTGATGGAATTTTCTACCGCGTTTGCTCTGGGGCACACTTTAAAATCTTCATAACTCTATTATTTTACAATCAACTCTTATACAACCTAGCAAAATATGTACTATTCACTGGGGACTAGTTACAGGCTGAGTTTCATATATCAAAGTTTTGTCATTTCTGAGTTATGCTAAGAAGAAAAAATCCAGTCGCAACAACTTTTTCTTTATTAAAAAAGTGTAGTGTTTTCAACTCAGGCAAAAATCAGAAACAGCTGAATGTATTTTCCTCCAACTGCAAAAAGGGGAAAAAAGCACCTTTGAGCAGAGATCAGTCATATATAATCACAGGGCAAAAAGGTGAGAACTTTGGAACAATGAGCATCTTTAACAGACACTTTCTACAGCACACATTTTCAGTGTTAAATACATCTTCATCTCTTTTCCCCAATCTCTCTTCCTCCCCAGTGCCTTTCTGGTCTTTCTCTCTACTTTTGCCTCCCTAGCTTAGAATAGTTACCAGTATGACTTTTGCCCCTTTTCTAAGTAACCTTCCTTTTCCCCTTCTCTCATTGCCCACCCTTTGTTGTTTCTGTGGCTATCTGTTGACACCTAGGAAGCAATAAACTGACATGGCTTGAAAGATGCCGATAGCAACAGGAGCTTACTATGTTTAAAGCAAATACCTGGATTTCACTGAACCTGAAGCACTAGAGCCGTCAGCATGGGCCTAATGCCCACAAACAAAACTCTTTGAAGGTGTACTTTGAGCCATCATTTTAGCAGTGTGTGATGCAGATGAGAAAGCTAATATGAAAGCTAAGCAAGGGGAAGGAGAGGACACAGCAGAGGGCCATGCAGCAAATTCTAGCTGCAGTTAGTACATCCTAGAAGAACTGTGATCCATGGGCATGATTACATTACTGCCATGAATTACACATTTTCAGAAATGCTTATCTGTAATTAATTTGCAAATTACATACCATTAATTTATCATGCAACTTTCTTTGCTCCTCCTCTTCTCTTGTAACCCCCTCCAGTGAATTAACCAGATGAATCCTTGGTAATGAACTGAGAGACATGAATGATCCTAATAGCCATAGGCCATCCTCGTTTTCCTGTTTTGTCAGACATAATAAGGTATTTCAGAAGAGGTATTTAGAGTGTGCTAGCTATCTCTGTGAATGGAAATGGTGATGGTGCTTGAGCTTGCACTCTCACAATTGCACTTTATAGAGAGCTTTTTCAGTAACTGGCCCAGGGACAGTAAAAGCTGCACTCTGGTGGACTCAAGCAAGTTTCTCCTAATGTCATCAGTGAGCTCTCTGACAGAGCCTTAAAAATGTTTCAGTGCTGCTATGCCGATTAAAAGCAGATAACTGTCATCAGGAGTTTTAAATCTGACTCTGTCATGTTGCTGTACATCAGAGTTCAGCTCTTTGCGTATCCTTGTGTATGACTGTGACCTCTTAACTACTAAATAAGTCCCCTGTAGGCTAAATACACCGTATTGCTGATGTACACAAATAGGCAGTGTGTATATTTACAAAAGAACTGCTCCAAATACATGTCCCTCTGCAGCAGTTGCTCCTCAGCTAAACGGCATGTGTGCATTGCATTTTATTTCATATTCAATTTGTTCTTCTCCAGTTATAGCATTATTGCTGCCCTTTCTGTAAACAGAACTCTAATCCAGCCAAGTGCAGAAAATCACGTATCTGTGACTGAATCTGAGCAGAAAGCTATCAATCCACTAACATACAAACATACTGAAAGATAACGTGTGACACCTCGTTCACCTTAATTAGAGCTTATTAGAACCTGCTTTGATTCTTGCAGTGGTGAATCCAAAGCTCTTAACTGACAGGTTAATGAGGATCTGAAATGAATAGTGTTGCTAATGAGGATCTCCCGAAATTAATCATCTGTTATTATTAACAACTCCAAAAACTAAAATTCTAAAGATTAGATTATGTAAGATAATGTACAAAATGGAAACAGCCAAAGTGAAATGTTGTAAAGTAGCAGGTTATTTTCAAGCCAAAAGCAGAGAGAGCATCAGTGGTATTTTTGAGGGAGGAAATTCAGTTATTTATTTCTAAGAGAAATTGTTTTGATCCTTTCAGAGCATTTCTTTACACTCAGATTTTTTAAAAGAAAGAACTAGAAAATTTTCTATGAGCAATCATTTGAAGTTAAATAATAAAATACCTTTATCACAGTGGATGGAGGAACTATAGGATATAAATTGGACTTAGTTTTACAAGCCTTGAAATGTAAAGTTGAGAAGTCTGAGGCCTCTAAACCCATAAAATGCCAGGTCTATTAGCTATTCATCTCTGATTTAAGAACTGCCCCTGTTTATGCTCCTCTTCAGCCTTCCTTGTTCTCACTGGTCTCTAGTTTTGGAAAAACAGCCTGCAGGCTGTGAAGTTGGCTTCTCTGTCATTCAAAATTTCATCCTTTGTAAAGCAGAGAATAGGGGAGAAATACCTTAACAAAGGTTGTTGCTTTGAATATTGCACCTTCAGATCTTTAAAGGAGTTGCTTCTCCTGACATCTTCGCAGTACTGGAAAGAGGACAGATGAGAGAAAAAGAAAGCATATGTTAGTTTGATAATACTCTCCTGATTCACTCAGTACATGATTTTTATCCTTTTTCCTTCCTCTGTCTGACCATATGGTGGTTTTAAATCAGGTGGGTTAAGCAATCCTGGAAGGAAAAATAACTCTTCTTAACAATTCCTCTGAATATAGAACTAATCATTTGCAGTGTATTCTGCTTCAGTTTTGGTGGAGTGGCGAGACAACCTTTTCCATTGATTTTATGACATATGCCTATTATGTCCTCTCTTATTTTTTTTCCTTCCTAAACTAAACAGCCTTATTCTTTTAAATAACTGTTTCAGTGAGCATTTTCTGTTGCAATCATTTTCATTGCCCTTTCCTAGAGTCTTTCCTTTCCCTCCTGTTATCTGATATTTTCTCATCTGAGATAGGTTGGACAGAACTGAACACTGTATTCAAAGCAAGAAAATGTCAGTGATTTGCTGTTTAAAATAACATTAGGCCACTTTCAATGTTATTTCTTGTACTTTTCCTAAGACAGCCTAGCATCTCGGATTCTGCTGTTTTTTCCCTCATTGCTGTATATGCTGAAGATCTATTTTTAAACAACATGAGGGGTAGCAGGCACTTTTTTCCTGAATATTTAACAATTCATGTGTTGTGAGAATGCTGGATGATTTCTTTCTGTGTGTAATATACCCCAATGTCCCATGCCAGAGAATCCCACCCTCTAACTATGCACCGTGTGAAGAGTTTGTGTTAAACTTGCTACTTGATAAATTCGTTGAGTCAAGTCCTCCCCAGCCCCTATATTGTGAGACTCTGAATAAGCATTCCCTGCTTATCCACAATCTATGATTTTATAGGCCTTCCTCTTTCCCTTCCAATTCATCTTTTTTCCAAGCTGAAATTTCTTATTCTTTTTTCTCCTTGGATAGATGCCATTTGTCTATCCTGATAATTCTTGTTGCTTTTCCTTATATATGTCTTCATTTGACTACATCCTTTCTGAGATGGAGAAACTACTTTCTGCAATGTTCAAGAAGGGCCTATAGAGCAGATTTTATACATTGGCATAAAGAGATTTTCTGTTTTATTTTCACAGCCTTTCCTAATAACTCTTAACATTAACATTTGCCTTTTTCAATTGCCATTGAACTGACTTTTTTTTATAGAACTGTTTACAGTGATAAGCCTTCTTTTCTGAGCCAGTTTACAGCCTATCACTGTACATGTATAATTAGGACTTTTTTTCTGCATGTGCATTACTTTGCATTTATAGCCACTGAGTTTCATCTGCTGTTTTTATCACCCAGTCACTCAGTTTTGTGAGACTCTTCTGCAGCTCTTTGCAGATAAATGCAAATATCATTCTAGGCTTGAGGAAAGGAATGAAAAGATATTCTGGTGAGAATCTGTGTCCTGACAGAGTTAAAATAAAAGTAGGTATCTTGGGTGAACATGCACATACTCAGAACATCTCTACAGGTCCTGGCTGTCCAGTTGCCCTCTGTTATAGTCAACCATACTTAAATGGCCCCACTGAAGGTCTGAAAAACTCCTGCTGATTTTACTGGGGCCAAGATTTCACCAATACATTTCTGATCCAAGGAGAAGAAAGTCACTGAAATAGGAATTCATGTGAGTTTGAAATCAGCTTTGTACAGTTGCCACCAAGAAAAAGGGCACCTAAAGAAAAGGCAGCAGCCTTCAACTCTTTGTACCTAAAGCCCTAAAGGTATTTCTTAATCCTCAAGGAAAGAACTATAGGAATGTTTGCAAATTACAGTTTCTTTTGCTCTCCCTCATTATCACTCTCTCTCTTTTAATTTTTTTGACTGCCTGAAATTTTTGTCACACTTTAGCCAGCTCTAATTAGCATATTTTTACAAACTGGTGAAACAGGCAACATTTTCAATCTCCATCTGAACGTTTTGTGAGGCAAAACACAGAAGTAACACCTACATGTAGAGGGTTCTGCTATTGGCCTTGTTCCAAGCATCATTTCAAACTAGCTCTAAGAAATCCAAGAGAAGAAGACGAGTTGCACCCTGCAGTCCCATATGGAACTAAAAGTCTAATGACAACAGAGGAAACTGGCAGCTGGTTCCTGAGGTGTCACACAAGAAAGCAAAGCATTACCAGAAATCTAGTTTATTGAACCTAACTGACATGAACAACAACAAACCAAAATTAGTAAAAGCATGTGCCTAGGGCAATCTACTGCTGTTTATTTATTTTAGGTTTCCTAAACCTGCTTATTCCTTAGGGGTGTTTTGTTGGATTTTGTGATACAGCAATCTTGCTATGGTTAAATGCTATCTTCAGAGGGGACAATTGATAACCTGTATAAAGACACAGTATGTTTCTAAGTAAACAAAATAAAAATTCCATATATTCCATTATAAATATAAAATATAATAATAATAAAAAAATCCATTGCAAATGCATAGCTTTGTCTTCATGTCCTTTTACTTCCTCTCATATCAGAAAAAACAAAACAAAACATAATAGACTTTCAAAGTACTAGTTCTCTTTGTAGATTAGACTAAGGAGGTATGAAGTCTTCCAGTTCCTTTGAAGTATCTGTCTCCTACCCACTGATCTGAACAGGGCAGAGCTCTTTGCTTTGAATGTATAACTGCCACTTCCTCCCCAAATATAAGTGATGAATTCCTCTTCTGGTCTGCTAAGTCCAAGCTGGAGAATGTAGTTTGCCACTGATTCATGATTTACCTCTGTTCAGACCTTCAGATGGCAGCTAAGATATTCTTCTTCATAACTCTGTTTTTCTTCGTCTAAAACTCTCTTGTCTTATTAATTTGATAAATAGACTTCTCAAGGAAGACTTCATCATGGTGGACTCCTTCAGACACTGTAACCAGCATCTGGATACCACTGGCATGCACAGAACCCTGATGAGCCCCTGAAGCCTCCCAGTTTTGAGGAGCAGTCCCGCAAGGTCCTCAGCTACTACAGGCACCTGCATGCATTGTGGCACTATGGAGTAAGAGCACAAACTTGTTCCCTACCTATACCAGGCCTTGAGCCAGTTAGACATGCTCTGAACAAGCTTATCCCCACAAAAGAGGCAGCTGGATAAGGTTGGATCTAACCCAGGGAGTCAGTGCTGGAAATAGGTCACGCACTGTTTCCGATCTCATCTCTGTCTGAGAAGATTTGAACTTCCATCTCTTTGGTGCATTATGCAAACTGGTAGGTTATTAGGCAGACACTACTTTTGTGTGCGTGCGTGTGTGTGTGTGTGTGTGTGTGTATGTATGAATATGTTATGTAAATTTATTCTGAAAATAGTGAAATTAAGGAATAGAGATTATTATCCCCTTGCAGAAAAGATTTAGGTCTCTAACTTAGGGAAGCAGGGATCTGTCCTACAGGTATTTTGTATCGATCACCTAACATGGGCTCTTGCCTGCATACTAGCTACGGTGAATTACATTCATGGTCACCCAACTGTCTCTTCTGTTGTACAACAAAAAGTAGGACTTCAGTGTGGTAAGGTGACTTCCATTTGGAGAGACGTAGAAATGACAGACTTGCAAAGTCTTGTGGAATTGAAGCTCTTTTCCCCAGATCTTCCCTTTCCCTCAAAGAAATTTCCCTCTAAATCCAGTTCTGCGCCGTCTTTCTCTCTGGAACCTCTGTCAGGCCTTCTTCTCTCAGGCATTACATATTATAATTTCAAAGTTTTTAATATAGCCCAGAAGCCAATAAGATATAATGGCTAAAAATGAGTCTTGATGACACCAGAGGGACTCCGTTCATTCCAGTGGCTTTACTTTTATTGTACGTGGATGCAAATTGGCAACAGCACAGCTCAGTTCCATAATCTCTAACAGACAGTAGAATTTGGCCCACTATATATAACGACATGTATTCACAACATAAACCAATGATTATATTACCACACAGTACAGCAAATTGTTTTTTAGGCAATAAAAAAGCATTATCAGCTCCAAAGGAGCAATTTCACTGCACACTGTGAATGCATATTAAGAATAATACACGAAACCCATCTCAGTCTAAATTAGTATATTGACATGATGACAGATCCAAAGACAGAAGAGTATAGGAGACTTGGGCATTCTGTACATTAAAGAAATTCTCAGCAGTGTAAGTAAATTGACATAAAAATGTAAGTGAAAACACTAGAGACGGATCCTCTGCTGATGTAAAATACTGTTGATTTCAGTGGAACCCAGATAGCTTAAGCTAACTGTTCTTTGCCCAATCCTTTAATAGAGACAAAGTAAACTGGTATGAAATGGAGTTTATGCTTTATTCACCTAACTGAATAGAGCTATGCCAACATAAATTCTGCATTTTTCCAGTGCAACACATCTGCATTGCATTAATGACTCCTCAGTGCTCATTCTGTAAATGCACAGGGCCTTACCAAGAGGTCTGACCCTGCCCTCTGTGCTGTCCGTGCAGGACCTCTGAAGGCAATGGAAGTGGTGTGAGTGTAAATGAGATTAGTGTTTGAAACCAAATCAGTATCTTGCGCGGACAGATAAACCCTGATCTTTTCGACTGCTTGGGTGAAGGTACCACATATGGGCACCCCTTCTGTTGCTGTTATTTTCTTTCCCCTCCTAAAAGTTATCCTGGAAGTGTGAGTGGTTGGAAGGAAGATTAGAGGGGAAGATTTAACATAACACAACCCTGAGAAGAACATTTGTAAATCCTCTGATTCCACTCAGGTTATTTCATTTGAAAATCATTCTTTCTTATGCAGCCTGCAAGTCTATTACTGCCACTGTAGGGCTGGTTTTAGAATCTGCCAGATTTATTACACTTGTTATGGCACAGACATGGAGAACACTAACCATAATATGTGAAATCAGATTCTTTCACTGCTGCATTGCAAATCTCATTGGAAGCAATGAATTTCCTTTATTTAGACCTATTCCACACTAATAGGTAGGGAAATATAGATTTTTTTTTCGTACTTATAAACAAGAAAGACTTGTTAGTGATTTACTTCTGAAGTTTATGGATTTCTCTTTAGCACATACAGTATATAGCAAATTGTTTTTAGGCAATAAACAATAATTGTATTTTAGGACTCAGAGGCGTCAGTGCCATATTATATTCAGAACCCTGGTAAATTTCCCTGTTCAGCTTTTCTTCTGCAGACAGAAAAATATAAGACAAATAATGTTTATTGCCTCCCAGTCTACCTTTCCTTCTCCTTTTCTCTTTCACACCATGTTTTTAGATTAATGATACTTACTAGATTGTGCTAAAAACAAAAAAATGTTGCAGATGACTGTTTGCAATTATGGTGCCAGCTACCCTTCAAGGACTCAGTAGAAAAAGAGAAGGTTTTAATCTAGAGCTGCTTTACAAGTCACCAGAGCTAAAAGTTAACTAGAAATTAATTCCATATTCTGTGTAAAATATTTATGTTAAATCATGTGTTTCTGTATAAATAATATACAGTTAAACAGGCTATTGTAAACATAAAATGATTAGAATAAACAGAAAGCATTATTCTGTAATAGAACGCTTTGGCCAAGTCCAATTTAATTTTCTCACTTATAACACTAAATGAACATCTTACGTTTCTACTTTATATGCAAGTCACAACAGTTCTGTTCATAACCACCCTGCCTCTCTTTTGTATAGTCAAGCCATTTGCAAAATTTCCATGATCCACAACAAAAATCAGACATTGCTATAGGTGTAGGGCTTGGGTTTTTTTCACCCTGAAATCATTTCACTTAATTTTGTTACAAAACAGATGAATGTCTAAATTGGGAATAACTTCAGAGCAAATTCTAGTCTTGCTTGAGATTCTAAGAATCCGGTGCATTTATACTGAAAATAGATGTACGTGACTGTTAGATTTTGGAGATCATTCTTTTTTCTGGTCAGGCTACTGACACTTATACAATGTTCTACACATAGCTTACATTAAATGTAATCTAATGAAGAGTTTCTACCTAAATGCAGCTACCTGAGAAATTCTCTAGGAAACATTAATTGAATTTTTTTTATTCATGTCTGTCAGTAACAAATACTGAGCAGCTTTTGCTTTGTTAGTGTAGGTGTTGTTAATGCACTTTCCGCATCCATTTAAATGCAAATCCTCATGCAAATAATCGTTTGGAGGAGAAAAAAAAGGAATGTGTTCAGCTGAAGACAAAGCTGGAAGGATAATAGAAAGCATGAGCAGAGTGTCAGTGGAGGGCTTTACAATAAAAAACCCTTTTCAGAACCAAAATGCAAACACATTAATGATTTCATAGAAAATTTGTCAATAGATTATTACTGTAGAGTAGTATGTAATCATGATTTCCAGAAAGTAAAATAAAATGAATTCATTTAAAAGATATGTATGTTGTATATTTGTTTGTGTACATGTAGAACTGTAGTTGCATTCATGTCAGAGCCATAAACAGAGCCTGAAGTATTGGCCTCATGCAAATATTTGTTCTTTGAATCTAAAACTGGAGAAGGAGAATCATTAAACAGACTACTGTATAACCAAATAATGCTTTGGGGTGGCATTTGTGCAGGAAAACAGGAAATGAACTGGGACTTAATAAACATAATTAAACTAGAGAGCAGCAATTTCGGACCTATTTACTCTGGGGATGTATGTTCGCAGAAAAAGTTCCAGTTTACACATTTCCCAAGACCACTTATGTAGCTAAAAATCACAAACCTCTAGACTGCTAGAGTTTAGAAACAAGCTTCTTGCCTGCTAGTATCCTTTTAGTATTTCCAGCATCTCTGATTCTGAGTGAGTTAGCCTATCTGACATGCAATGTGTTACCATGGTTAAAAAGAGCACTTTAGTTTTACTGCACTGCAAATTTCATGGCTTACTACTGACTCATTTGATAACAGCACCATGACAATAAAGCTTGGAAATGTTATTCAAGCCATACACTGGGAGAGACAACAGTCTTTAGGTTATGTAGAGCAGAATATTCTCCAGTGTAGGGTAGGCACCTTCTTTCTCAGAGATTTATTTCTCGAAGTCTGTGCTCTCTTGCATAGCCATAAAGTTGGAAATCCAAGAAAAGTAATCTCTGAATTTTGAGAGCATTTGTCTAGATTATGCTGTAAAGGCTGCGTACTGAAGGCTGTGCGGAATTGCTCTTGTCCCCCATTTATCGCAGCAGGCAGCAGGAGTGTGTGCTCAGAGTGGTGTGCACCACTACAACTGCACAGTCTTTGGGGCTCAGGCACCATGATATTCCTTGGCAACTTTTTGTATGCCAAATATCATCAGATTGAATTTCTTACATTGCAAAGTTGTATATATATTGCAAAATTGTTGGGCAGAATGGCACAACCGTATATGGACAGCTGTACACAGCCGAGAGTGGGTGGCTGGTTAGAGGGAAGACATGTAGGATGGGGAAATCCAGAAAGTAGGAGATCCAACAGGGAGTGGGAGAGACAGAAGGGATAGGGAAAGACAGGAGGAAGAAACAATGCATTAGAATGAAAGCAAAAGATTTATTCCCTTGCATGGTGAACAGAGAACAGGAGATTGAAAAAGGAACTTACTGGGGGAAGGGACACAGAACATGCTGCATTTTTGTGTGAGTTAAGTTTATTAAGTTGTTGCTTTCACAGGCAGGAGGAAAAATAACTCTAGACTTAACTGCATTTGTATATCTGTCTCTCTGTTCATCAGTCAAAATGCGACTCTTTCAGGTAGCCTCTCTCCATTAATTAACTCGGAGTTGGTTATTACCTGTGTGGAAATGACTAGATCTTAAGGAAATGTTTAGGTTCATGAAATTTTCCCTCTTTCTCTCAGACCTGGAAAGAAGGTAACTCCAGAGATTCCTTCCTCCCGCCCCCGCCAAGGAGAGTAGTTTGAGAGGGGATCCTTTTTCTCAAGCTTGAAGCATGGGAAGAGAAGAAGGGAAGAGGCAGAACATAACCAACATGAATTTTGTATAGGACAGGGAGGAGTAAGGAGGGTGAGGCAAAAGAAAAAAAATCTGTCTTATGGTGAGCCTTGGAACACAGCTGTCAAATATGACCCTCTACAGTGAGAGCGTTTTTTTCCATTGCTGGCCATAGCAGACACTTTTGTTTAGTAGAGGGAGCTGGTGACCTCCTTCTGCATGGGGTGTGAAAGGGGCACACCCTGGCCTTTAGGTGATATATATGTAGTGCAATTCAAATATCTAGCAATAATATTGCTTTTATTCACCTTCCTTGTGTAATGCCTTGGCTTTTCGCTGTTCTCCTTCTAGATCAGATGAGTAATAATAAACTTAATTAGAGTTAAGCAAATAATTTGCAATGAATAATTTAGCAGATGAATTTAGTCTCTTTTCATGCTTATGGAATACTGTTGAGCAGATCACGATCTCCTTTAACATATTCATTATTCTAATTTATTCCAAATATGTACTCCATGAAATCTTCCGTACACGCGGCACTCAGCATTTCCTCTGTGTTGCCTGACTATGATTGGTCAGTTGTGTCACCGGTGTTGATATTGTTGCCTTACTGGATAAACACTTGCATACAGCGTATCAGATGAACATATATTAATTTCTCTTTGGTTTGGTTGCTACTCTGAAATTCATTTTCTGTCAAAAATTCACAACAGAAAGAAAGATCTTGCGTGTCTTATCATCCTTCAGTCAGTTGATGGGATGCTAGGTTCCAGATGCAGCTTGTGCGCATATCTCCGCCCCAGATGAAGGCAAGTGCAGAAAATTCTGTAGTCTTGCATTTGTTTTCAGTGGCAGACACGTACACTCCTCCCATCAGAGCTCAGCCAGTGGTGCCAATAAAATTTCACAATCCTAACCACCCAGATTATCAAATTGCAATTCACAGTGTTACAGTTTCATTTTAATATTCCTCCATATTTTTTTTACTGATGCAGGGATAGTGTTAACACACATCAAAAGGGATTTATTCCATCCTGTGTTGAACAGATGGCAGATAGAGGACTGTGTGAGCAGAAAAGGATATAGCTGTGGGGTGTGTGCTCGCTAATATTAGCTGGGCTAACAGTTCTCGAGCTCCATTATGTGTCTGTGTGCTTGGGAGTGTTGGTTTATGAGGAGTCTGCAGTTCAGCAACTCACTGAGATATAAGCACATAAAACAAAGTCCTCTCTTTCAAACGACTGCTAAAATTAAAAAGCAGCTGTTCGAGTTCAAACATAATTTCGCTGTTGTTTTAGGCTCACCTGTACTTACTTTGAAGGCTGACATGGAAAAGCCACACACACATGCGCAAACAAAGATTTCAAAAGGAAGTCTTTCTCACAGCTTTCAGGGAGGCCTTTTGTTTTTTAACCACTAACTCCTCTCATGTCCCAAGCACCTGGTGACCTCTTCTGTGCTAATATGGGCCACAGAGCCCAGGGGAGCCTGTGGATTGCATCAGATTTGAGATGCTCTCCTTGATGCTACAGTACTTGCTGCCACCACATCTTTAATAAAAGCCTGAAGAAACTGCAATAAACATCATTATAAACAGATACAGTAAAACTAATACCTGAGGTATGAAAAGGACAGAGAAATGCACAATCATATTAAACAAGTCTGTATTAGACTATACAATCTTATCTTGTATCTTGCCTTAATAATGTTACAATTATTAATTTGTGATTGGAACTTTAGAAAGGGTTTAGAGACTATAGAAATGATCTGAATACAAAATCCCTCTTTAAAAATATGTGATTGTGATACAATTCATGGGGACTGTAAGAATTTATTAAAACATGCCTATTGTCTGCAAGGATATGATAAGTTAATGGTTCAGTTATCAGGTAATTATATGGTAATGTTGGCATGCATTGTCATGTAATTACCATTGTGCATTATTTTACATTAGCCCATGGCACCATTTTATTCTACTATTATTTACATGAAGAAACTTCAAAAGCAAATGTGTGGCCCTGAGCGAGCTTCAAGTTGTGATGGAGAGCTTATTCTTATGTTCTGAGGGTGCAAACAAATAGGATTTCATTTCTATTAGCTATTGTCCTAGCTATATGTGGCATATGTAGGTTAGCAATGCAGGCATACAAAGGTAACTTGCAAAATATGAAATAAAAACACACTGCAACAGTGACAATTTTAGTCCTTCATTCTCCAATTCAGCCCAACTGGTTAGACTTTTATGTGAGTATGGAGTCCTTCAGACAGGATTAATGTTAAGAACATTAGTGGAAAAGTTAATATAATATAGTGTAATATAATATAATAAAATAATGGAATAGTCAAAGGCCATACTGGCATATAGGCAATATGTCTATGCATGTACATTAGCTTTTTGGTGTCTTCTTCCTTGCAAAATTTACTCTGTTTTTTTGTGAAGAATACAGAAAATGAATCTGAATGAATAATTGCGTCCTTATACCAAAACCCTTGGCTCAGTATCTTTTACATGGAATTTTCTTCAACTTACATTCCATTCCTATCTTATCCTATCCTACATACTAGAGACAAAAGCAAAAATCTTCCCTATATCTTGCTTTGTTGTATAATACTGTGTACATGAATGTAAAGCACTGAGATAAAACTCTGAATTCTTCGCAGAATTTCATCCTAATGTATTGTTTTTGTAGCACCTGAATTGACCATGTGCTTTAGACGACACAGAAGGTTTATACTTCAGGGTAAACAATCTTCTTTATAATATCCAAATCTGAATCCTTTACATGTTGATCTATTTCTCTTGTCAGTACTGGACCAGTCCTGATATGTGCTTTGTGCTGTAAAGTTTCCTAAATTTGGTCGCTCTGCAAATTGTTCAACAAAAGAGAAATTCTTTTGTCCAGCCACTGTTGCATGTTCTATCAGCTGCCTCATGGTATGCCATGACAGACCCTCTGGCTTCACTCTAACATGTGTCTGAAACATTTCCCTCTTTTTAATTTGGTAACTTTGGAGAGAAGGGTTATTAAATTCTGACAAATCTTCACACTTGTCATCTATCCTTTCCATTGATTAGCTTTTATTTTTCTAAGCCATTTGTGGTCAGATATCCTTGAGCTATGCATTTAAGATTTCTAACACATCACATGGTAGTAAACCTCCCTTGATTTCCAAATATTATTTCAGCGTAATCATGTTGTTACTTCACTGATCAACCTATGTGAGCAGTGACCTGGAAGAGACATTATACTTCATTTATTTTTCCTTTTTTTATTAGGTCTCATAATGCACACATATCACTCTCAAATTGTATATACAGTCTGTCTACAAAGGTAAGTAACAGTCATTTGAAAGTCAATAGGACTCTTCTGATGAATGGATAGGAAGTTATAGCACATTTGGTTAGGCTGTAATTTGACTTAAAACATATAATTATATGTGTATATTGCATTCAAGAAAACAAAATCCCTCCTGCAGGTCTTGCTGGGATTAGAAAAGATAGATTTAAAGGCTGGGTACTGATAGCCTTGCTTTAAAAAAACCAAAAAACTATATATTTAGCTAATAATAATAAGAATTAGCATATAACCTTTTTTTGAAGAGGTGACTGTTTCATGACACGAACAAAGAATGATCAATATCATTATCGTACTGTATTTGATCATTCTTTACTGTGGTAAGACCTCGAGGCTTCAAGCAGGTCAGGGCGTCATTGTATGAGAAACTGTGCAAACATGACAAAAGATAAGCCACACTTTGCCCCAAGAATTACTTTAGAAGACAGCATTCAGGATCAAAGACATATCCGCCCTATAAGAAGTTTGTGAGATATCTTTGTATGTCCAGTCTGGGTGAGTTAGGAATCATTCATTTTCAGCTCACTGTTCTTTTGGACTGACACGCCAGCACAGCTTATACAAAAACATTCTGTAACAAAAAAAGAGATGCAGATGGATTTGTGTGTTGGTAGCTATTGTGGAATCGAATACTCGTATATGAGAACTGAAAGGGTGTCAGAGGAATGGTACAGCTTAAAACTCAGTGCCTAGAAGGAGATGCAAAAGTAAACTAAACTGAAAAGTCGTCTATTCAATGCCTCTTTGTCAGCTGTGCACAACACTTTCTGATTCTATTAAGATGTTTGTATTTATAGACGTTAACAGACCTCAGCTTGTTAGGACAGTGTGCTGGAATGCTTTGCTTCTTTGTAAAAACTCTTTTCATACCTCTTACGAGAAATGAATCTAACAGAGTTCTCCGGTCATGAGAATATGATCGTGTTGCGCAAGACCAATGGTCTGTTTAGCCCTGTTCTTTGTTACTAATCATGGCCAGTAACATCTGCTACCGGAAGGAGTACGAGACGCAGAGCTAGAGTAGCCTTTCCTCCAGTATATGTTCCCAGCTTCCAGATCCAGGAAAGGCACCTCGATCATTGTACGTAAGCACCGATGATGTATGTGACTTCTGGGGAATCTTTTTTCTAGGAATTTGTCTGCATTTAATATTCATATTGCATACATTAATACTTGGGCATACAAAATATGTGGTATTCATGAATTCCACTTTTTTCCCCTTTCTTTTTTAGCTTTAAGCCTTCTGCCTGATAGTTTCATTGGATGGTAGCTGGTTCTTAATTTGTGCTAAATGTGAATCCTTACTTCAAACCCTTCGTACCCTGTTATTCAGCGTTTCAGAGGCTTTTGTCACATTCTCCAATCCGTCATTTCCTTTTTCTAGTTCTAGTTCCAATTTCTAGTTCTTCTCCGTCTACTCTGGGTGTCTTCATACAGAAGTTGTTCCTATCTCTGACTATCTCTGTCACTCTCCTCTGTACTTTTTATAGTATCCAGTCAAGTAGCTCAGTATTTTCTAATTTCAGACTGCTTGAAATGTTTCACTTTATAGCTATAGAAACTTATGTAATTTCTTATATTTATTCATATATTATAGAAATATATGTATTTCTTATATTTATTACCTGAAAAAGACATTAATTTTGAAACAGAAACCAATACAAAAACTGTTGGTTAAAAAAAAAATAGAGTCACTTTATCTACATGGTTTGGGAAGCAACACTGGCCTATCGTCTCTCTTTAAAACAACCTTTTTCCCTGGTTTAATGGCTATAAAAATACTGAGCTCTAATTTTTTTTTAATTAAGATTTTAATCAAAAGACTTCCAAACAGTTGAGGAAGAGAAGTCGAACTCATTGGGTCTTAAAATACATAGTACATACATAGCACCTATGTTCTCTGCCAATTGATCTTAGTATCTTCATTTTTTTCACTCACAAAGCTATATCTGGTTGATATTACTGCACATAAAACAACAAAGCGAGAGTCTGATGTTAATGAGACTATATAGGTATAATTTTTTACAAAGCAGCCTAATTAATAATTTTGTGGTTGTAAATTTTAATCTTTTTTATCTGTAAAACGTTATGAAACTTGGCCTGAATTGAATTTCTAAAAAGAAGGAATGTTTTTAATGATTTTATTGTTTTTTTTGGGGGGGGTTGCATTTTAAAATGACAAATGTATACTTCCAAATTTTCATTCAGAAAGCTTAATTTTCCTGTCCAGTCATCTGGTTGCCACCTTCATAGCATCTGGCCCTCTTGTCATCCTCTCCCAAACATTAACACGGATATCCTCACCATGCCACTGGCATTTAAAAATTATCATTCTCCTTATTTTTTGAACACCTGTCATGGGTTAGTGAGGCAGAGATCTGCAAAAATATTTAGACATCTAATCCTTGCTTTTATGAAACTACTTGATAGGTGGCATAATAAGCAAAAATTAGGCACCGACGTACGTTAGTGGGTCCATACTAAGTGATTTCCTCAGGTTCAAGCTGTGAGAAGAAAGAAAATCATCTGAGGCTCTGCTGAGCAGATTAAACCACATTGACCTTCTTCTCTCAACATGGTCTTCTACTAGAGACCAATATGATTGGTCCCATGTTCTGAACGTTTCCTTGAAAAGTGTCACTCTCCAGCTTGTTTCCCATTTCCAAATGCAGTTGTGCTGTTGTGCAGAGTTTGGGCTCCAGCCTGTTTTGGGGAGCACTGCTTGTCCTTGCTGCATCACGTAATACACAGCTCGGTGGGGGAAAAAATCCTTTGCTTGGCAAGGATTCAGCAAAGATTTAACATTAGCTAAAGTAGAGCCATATGAAACCAAAAACTTAAGAGTGTGGCTAACTTTAAGTACTACTTAATTGTCATTGACTTAATGGGATGCTGGCAGGCGCTTAAGATGCACTTGTACTTATTGAAGTCAGTGAGATGTAAACCAATAGGGCCTGCATAAACTTAGGTGTTTTCTGGAAGAAGAGTAGGCCGCTGAGTCAGATGTGCCCCATGTTTTTTAACTTGCTATGTTGAGCCTTAAATTGATGTACAGAAAGCTTTAAAGCACAGTAATTACACGTAAGCACACTTTTTGTTGTTGTTTTGCTTCTTGGACTGTTGCATCAGACTTACTCTGAGGAGGAATAATTGTTTCATTGTTTTCTTATATCTGTTACATTAGCTAAATTTACATAACTCAGTCAAAAGACACCTTAAGATCAACAGTTTTCCCTTATGCAGTAATTCCTCTACCAAAAAGCCAGAACAAAGACATACAACTTAGCTTCACTTTGCCTCATAGCTTCACTGTGAAGCACAGGTTCAGTCCCAAGCAGATTTTGAAGCACTGTATAATGCAAAGAGGGACACCTGAGGGCTTTATGTAAATGTAATTAGTTTATAAGGATTACATTTTATTGATTATTAATAAAAGGAACCACATGAATTTCTAATGATTTCAGAGAAGGTGAATATGGATACACTTCTTTCTGGAGCCTCCAAAACCATATTCAGAGAGGTCTTTTTATTTTTATCCACCACTTTCAACAATAAACAGGATTAAATGACATGTATTATCTAAATTGTATGATCTGATGCATCTCATAAAATGGACTGTATTTATGGGATTATACTGTTTTGGGAAGCAGGGAAAGCTAACATCATTATGAAACAAGTAAAATTCCAGCTACCAGTAGGCTTCAGCTCTGCATTTCTTGCACACAAAACACTCATTAGTCTACACTGTGTGTCATGCAAGAATACGAATGTGAAAACTGTATAATTCTGCAACTGTAGAACAACTACAACAACTCAACATCGTTAACAAGAATAATTTCTTAGGCTACTTCTTCACAACACAGAAATGTGTGGTTTACCGCAGGATAACAAATGTAAAAATGTAGTGTGGGAAAGGCATTGAAGACTAGCAATGAGGTGACCATGGACTAGCAGCAGTGATAATTCAGAGCAAAACTACATGTGCTTTGTGTCCATTTAAGCTTTTACAGAATGATAACAATTATGCATTAGAATTATTTCCGTGTAAAAGTTAAAAAAAAAAAAAATCCCCTGAACTGTCAGTAAGAAGAAACAACCTTAAACTCTTCTCTGGGAAACTTCTGCGAGTTGTCTCCTTTTTTTCTAAAGCAGGAGCTGTGTGCTGTTTGCTGGTATGTAGGGGAGGTGCATCCACATCCTGATGCATAGCTGGCGCTTGGGAACACAAGGGAAATTCCCCTTTGCTGTCTAGTCAGGGAGGGAAGGCAGAGCTTTTTTGTTTCTTCATTGACCTAGGGGAGATTATTTCTTCTGAGAGAGCTATAATAGTTACTCTGTCATTTGGTTGTGATGGTCATATTCTCTCCTGTATGCTTCTGCCAAACAGGAAGAAAAAAATATAGGAGCTGTAGAAATGGCACAGAACCTCTTAAGCCTGCAGTGGCTGTTCCTCCCCTTCCAGCACCTTAATTATACCTTTCAGAGACTGAATTCTTTCTGAAAATTTATTATTATGTAATATTTTTGCTTTAAAAGAAAATGTGTTTGTTGGACAAAGGGGCTTTCTCTTTCCTGTTCCTATATGATAGGGCAATTAGACTTCATCACAAACTTCTCTAATAATTATACAGAATGAAAGGAGAACCTTAATTAAATTTTAACAATGAGTGTAATTGTTCTGAATAGGATAATAGTGGTCATTAAAAACTATTGCAAGGTTTCTTGTTTATATTGTAGCTCAGGAGCTGTTCTTTCTATGCATGTTGCTACTGTCATGATGCTTATCTCAAAGTTTGTATTTATCTTTGATCGGTCATCTCTGGTGTTATTAATTACAAAATCCATTTACACTATCTGCACCTCATCACTACTATAATATTGTTATGCATTTCTCAAATAGGAACATTTTATGAAAGGCAACAATCTTTATGTACCAAAAAAAATACATTTTTTTCTCATGTAGCTTCTAGGAACTGGATGAACTAAAGTAGATTGGACTCTAGGTTTGAGCACCAAAATGTTGACATAGACTTTGAGAGCTTTCAGTTTGCTCTGTTCTGGAAAACTGGCTGGATATCTCATAAGGTAGGCTGTAGGACTGTTATCGATCTGTTTTTCTGTGCTCATCATTGTGATAGGCTAGTAGAAGGCTGGTAGAATAGGCTTCGAGGCTAGTAGAAGAACTTGGGGGATAGGAAGCAATACACATTGCTTATTATCACATCCCACCAGAAAAGAGGAGTCCAGGAGGACACCATGACTTACAGGTGGCTGTTGGTAAATGAGAAGGATGGAGGCATAAATGGTATACCAAAGAGCTCTGGAGGACATCTGGGGGATGACGAGTCTTCTCTTACTGTCCCCACTGCTCCCTCTTCCATCAGTGCCAAGGTAGAAAACCACCTCCTCCATCTTCCCTTTCCCTCATAGGCCTCCTGTCTGCCCTTAAAGGCGGCCTCAGCAATAACTCTTGAAGCTGCATTGATCCTAGTAGCTGTGCATCCTGATACAAATGATCGCTAGCAGCCTTACTGTTGTTTTGTCTTAAATGATAAGGTGAACAATGTGGCAAGTTATGGAGTCAGCATCAACTCAAAAGAAATGTTTGAGTCCTGGTTCTGCCATGTCATTATAACGTCGGTCAGTCTCAATTGCCTCCATCTTCACTGAGATTGCCTTTGTTAGGGACAGCCTGCCGGCTGTTGGTTGCTGGCTTACACAGCAGTTGTGCCCCTCTTGGGGATACAGATATATAGTTTTATATTGATGCAAGTGTAAATTACATTATCAGTTTGAGATATAATTGACTGATGAATGTGTTCATGCTCTAAGGTGGCTGAAGGCAAACAGCTTTGCAATAGCTTTGCGGCTTTCACAAGCTGCAGCTCTCAGTCCCACACATAGGATGCGATCCTCTGAATGGAGGAAGTGTGAGTTAGCAGGAGCAGAAACACATGGTTTGGGATAAGCAAAGGGCTTGGCCTTTGTAGTACAGTCTTCCAGATCTCAGTACCAGAAGTGTGGAGGACCGCTTGGGGTCTTTTCCTAGAGAACATCTGAAGAAGTGATAAACAGTGAAGAAGAGACACGATCAATAGATTATCTCCAGTTTACATTTGTTATAATTCTCACCTAATTGCTTGCTTGGGTCTGACCATGGCCTTAATTGCATGCTGGTATGTCACCTTTGAACTCTGCTCTGTTATTTTTAATAGTAAACAATGAACTGTCTTTGAAATATTTCTTCCAATTTTCTTTCTACTCTGTCACAACTGAACCTGTGCCTCCCTGATGTGCTACCAAAAATATCCCTCCACTGTGCCTAAAAAGCGACCCTGAGACAAAATTCAGAGGTTTCTAATGGCCTAGATCTAAGACCGGCCCAAGAAGAACCAGTACTATTTACAGTAAACAGGCAAGGTCATTCGTCTAGTATGGAACTTGTTTAATATGCCTGTACACGTGTGTGCACACGCATACTCCTGTGTTCAAACTAATTCAAAATGCCGTGTGAGGTAGGAGTTCTCTCAGCTGAATAGCAAAATTTGCAGAATTTGTGGATTTGCTTTTTCTTAACATTGCCTGCAGGCCTTAAAGAATAATGTTGCACCACTAAGGTCCTTCAACTTGTACTAATATGAATCAGGAACAGATCTTTCTATCCACTGGGTAACATTTACATTTATTCCTTTGTATGTCATACAGGGCCATTAATCATTCTAGCAGCCTCCCTACCTCATAGGAGATGTGGGGAAATGATAATGTTTTATGTGTGTAATTAATCCTGTGGCAGATGTGTAGTTTCCAAGACTACTGCCATTAGAGTATTGACAGGATTCAGAACAAATATTCAGTCACTGGGTTAGTAATGATTTTAATATGATAATATCCAGTTCCTCATAAACACAGAGCATTCAGACCTTAAGTTTTACATAAGTGTTATTACTTGTAAAGGCTGTCAGAGAACTAGTGAGGAGGGTTTTATATTCCTAATGTTGCTGTTGAATAAACAGCACACAATTAACATACCAGCTGGATGTGCATAATTCCTCAATTCCCCTCCACTCTACGATAGTCACAATTCGTAAAGTGAGAGGTGTAATTTATAGTGAAATGAAAGGTCATCCAGGGAAAACAAATGATGATATACCTTTAAAGGTTTGCTTTTAAAATTATGCTTGCTTTCATTCCTGCTAAAATGACCTGCTTAGTTGGATTCTTGTCAAAGGGACAAATTCAATTACATATCTTGGTAAGACCAAAGAAGAAGTAAAATGCCCCTACTTTTCTTTCTTAGTGCAACCTCTTTGCAATGCATGCAGGTCTTGAGCTGAGGATGTGCAGGACTGCCACTTTCCCAGGTTCTGATGTTTTTTTTCCTCTACTGACTTTTCATTATCTTTTATTATATTTTTTCTTATTCTGCTGGGAGGTGGGCATGCTGAAGAGCCCCACATATTTGAAGGCTACACTTTACCCAGATGTGATTCTTCACATCGTTTCGAAACAATATACTCTTTCTAAAATACATAGGTTGCAGTGCCTCCTAATTGCAAATCATACAACCATTTACAGCTATTATTCCATCCTTATGGACTGGAAGAATATACTTTATGTTTTGACTCTCCAGTTCTGTGGGAATAATGAATATGTTAACCCATTAGTCCTTCGTGTGATGGCTCTCTGTCAGATTATCTCATCATAAAGAAAGGTGGGACCAGTATGGGAAAGGCAGAATTTATCTGCAATGGCTCCACAGCATGGGTATTAAAACTGCTAAACAGCTATAAATCTTTTGCTCTCTACATCTGTTAGAGCCTTTGTGGAAACTATTGCAGAGTGGGGGAGAAACAGATCTGCAGCGTTTGCTTCCCCATCCTCTAAGCCAGACGAACAAACAAAGATGGGAGCAGTCAGCGGTTTCCATTGTTCAGAAGAGGACTTGGGGAAGCATACTATTCACAGGAGAAAGTTTATGAAGCGCTTGTGGGTCATGAATGCTGCCTACCCTCAACACCTATTTGTGCACCTTTATGCAACCTTATCTAACCTGAAACTGAAAACAGACGGACGTCAATGAAGTTCAGCACAGCAGCGGCAGATCGTTTTCGATAGTTTCGTGCACTGTGTGTGGCAAAGATGAATAGAAAGGAATTTCAGCTCCGCTGTGTGATGCCTCCAAATCTGGCTTCTGTGGCACAGCCATGATTCACTTCAAACTTTCAGCTCCTTCATTGCCTTGAACAGCACTGCCCATAGTGTCGCCCTTGGGACATTTTCATCTCCAACTCTGCCTCTACACCTTTAAATGACATGTAGAGATAGGGCAAATGTGCATGCCTCCGTGGACAGGGGTTAGCCTCAACTGAATGTATATTGACCCTACTCAAAAAAATCCATGTAACTTGTGACTGAATGCTTTGGGTCTGCAGAAGAAAAGTGGATTAGGTAGAGTTTCTATTCATTTTAATTATCCTTTGTCACAGTTCTGTATGAGGACATTTTTGACTTATCCCTTTGTAATATTCTCGATGCTATTTTTTGGGTAGGGAACTAGATTATCAACATTAGACACTGACTTGATTCAGGATGAAGGTAGTCTCAGCAGTCCCTCCAGAACTAGGGCATTTCTCTTAGAGACATTGGGAATGCATAGCCAGTTTGACCACCCGTGTTAGATGTGGTTACCTGCCCTCCGATATTTGCCTCATTTGATCCATTTATTGAACGGAGGATTTTCTCTTTTACATTTCCTTCCGCAGCAGCAGTAGCTACAATTTGCTATATGATTTTGCATTTACTGAAATTATAGAATTTTGCATCACCTAAATTAATGTTTTATGAAGACTTAATTTAGCAAAAAGCTAAAGATATTGGTATATATGTACACTTTATTATTGTTTGATTACCTTTCATTTATACAAAATACGTTTGACTCCATACTTCCATTTTTTTCACCTAGCCTGTAGCAATATATGAGTTCTGTATGCACTTTTGAGTTGCTGTTAACAGCATAATTAACTGTAGGGAACTTTTTAATATTAAAATGGTGAAAGAAAGGATAATAAACACGTTTTCAGAAATGTTTGGAAAGCCTGAATTCTGTGATTAATATCTGTGAATTTGTGAGTAGCTGCTTGCCAATTTGTTCCAATTAAAATGTGAAAAATAAGGTTATTCCTTATAAACAGTACAATTATTATATACACTGCTCCTTTGCTTTTATTAGGTTAAATGGAGCTGGCTTCTTTCATTATAGAAACAGTATGTAATAAGGTTGAAGTTGTTACCACATTTTATCTTAAGCAACATGATTCTGTGTTAAAGAAAAGAAAATCCAGCCCAGTAGCAAGCAGCAGTCAGCAGATGGTGCTTAGGAGTGGGATGCTATAGCATAATGTATGTCCTAGCTTCTGGCAGTCCAGGGGTTAGAGACTTCCTGAGTTGGAAGTTGCATCAAGGCCCTCATTTTTGATAGCCGTTGAGTAACCCAGTTCTGTGAATTTATCAAATCCCTCTCTGTATCCGTTTATACTTAAGACCTTCACAGTCTCCTGTGCCAGTTAGCACTGTGATTTTAATTGCGTTGTATGGATTAATAAAGTTCTTCTTTTTGTTTGTTTTTAAAATACTGCCCACTACTTCTAGTGCATGCGCCCTGTTCCTGGTATTATGAGAAAGAATGGAGAAATACTGTATCTTCACCTTCAGTGCTGCTTATGGTCTTTCAGATATCTGTCCATCACCTTTCTCCTGAATTGTTTCTTTTCCTACTGAACCACATGGGCCAATTTAGTTTCTTTGTACGAAAATCGTTCCGTGTTTCTGAGCATCCCTGTTGTCCTTTTCTGTGTTTTCCCGCACGACCTCTTGAGGTGAGGTGACCATAGCTGTATTTAGGAATCAAGACTTGTGTTATTAGGTGTAGCCAAGGATTTACGCACTGGCATGATGATGTTCTGTATTTTGCTCTCAGTTCTCTCCTGCAGGCCACAGCGAGAGGAGACTGCATGAGCAGAGTGCCCACCTTCCCCTCCCTTCAGAGAGATGCCTAATGGAGCCAGTACACCCAGGCTCCCCTGAGTGCTGGGAGCACTCCTCAAATTGAAGTGTCAGTAAGACCTTTTTTAGAACAAATCCATAAAGGGACTGTGTGTCCATATTCATCAGATAAATGAAAGCAGGTGGAAGGAGCCTGAAGAGGAGTAAAAATAGGAAGGTTGAAGGAATCATTATCCCAAGTCTAGAACATTTCAAGGTGATTCTGCTTAGTAATTTGTTCCTGTTTCTGCTGTTGGTTTGTTTAGAAATAGGTTTTGTTGACAGTTCGGCTTAGGCAGTTCCATAGATTTATCCATCATAACTGAAAGGGTCAGAGAACCTTCAGGATTTTCTCTGGAGTGAAATAACGCAAACAATCTATTTCCTTTTCTGCTGTGCTTTTGTCTTCCTTTTATACTTCAGTCATGTATTAGTCCCACTAGCTCTCCAGCTAGCTTTCTGCTTCTGTGATGCTTAAAATAATTTATTATGAACTTCTTTGTTTTTAGCAAGTTGCTCTTCAAAATCTTTTGTGGCCAGCCTTATTTCAGTTTTACATTTAATTTGTCAGAGCTAATTTTATTTTCTATTTTTCTTTTTAGGATGTGACTTCTGTATTCTGCAGGATATCTTTTTAACTCCTAATAGCCTCCTTTCACCATCTTTTTAGCAATGTAGGGTTTTTTTTGTGGGAAGAGGAGAGTGGGTTTTGGTATTTTTAATATTACTGTTGATATTTTCTTCTTTCCCCCCACAAATCCTGCAGCCTTTCTTATCTCTCTTTATTCTTTTGGTTCCATTAGTTCGACTTTCTCATTCTCTTGTGATGCTTGACCTGAAAGCATACAGTTGACAAGCTAAGATACAGTGTGCAAAGCAAAAAAAAGGGAACCAAAAAATCTTGCGAAAATAAAGTTGCACTGAGTTATGTCTCTCTGACAAATAATCTGGGTAACAAAGGAGTGAAAAATAATAGTTCATATTCAGGATATTAGCCATTTTATGCTTAATTTTAGCACAGAAGGAATTTTTTAAGATAAATTACTACCTTCTTTAAAAACAGAGCATGCAAAGAAAGCTCATATAATAATGCAAAAATGTAATAGGATACCCATTAGCCAGTTCAGGCTAAGAAATACTTGATGTACCTAAATCTTCTGTTTTCCTCCAGTAAATTCTGATATACCTTTCTTTTAAATAATTTCCTAGTATGCACTGAAGAGTGGGTTATAATTAATTGCATGACATGGTTTATTTGGAATGTATCCTCAAATTTTTGCCATACACATTTGCCAGCACTATCAATCATTTCCAACATGAAAGAGACGTTGTTTAATTCCAGCCCAGCTGCATAGATCTCCATGTTACTAATTTGAACTATATACAATGTACGAGCTTAACCTAAGAACTGTGCAATGCAGTATATTGTTTCCTCTTGGCAGTGTTTATAGCTACAAGAGAGGAACTAGTGTAATTTTTGCAAATTGACTTAATATCTGTTTATGATCTCTCATTAACACATGCTGCACCCATTTGTACTATAACTTGCTTTTAAACTAGATACCATGAGCTGTGGAGAAATATTGGCTATTGCAGCATGTCAAGATATAATACGGCGTCATGAATCCTCTCTCCTGGGAGTGTTGGGACAGAGAGAAATGCCTACGAAATTCCAGGCTGTTAAACAGATTTCAGATTTGCTTTGTGGAAATCCCTGTCATGCAATAAACCATGCATTGAATAAACTGTGAGTAAAAATAGCTTTTGTTATGCTTTTAAACTTCTGGCATATCTTACCAAAATATGTAAGGCAAAATGGCTCTCTGATTTTGGGGAGATCTCCTACTGCTGACCAAGCAGCAATGGCAGAAGTAGTGTTGTCTCACAGACTGCATTTTTAGCACTGTATTATCCACCATTACTCAGAGCAGATGCTCCTTGATTTATGCCAAAATGCACTAAATTCAAGCCAGTGACATCCATATGAAACAGTTTAACCCACAGCCAATGCAATATACCATGTGGTCTCTGATTTCTTACTCTTTCAAGACTGTCATTGCACATGAGAATAAAATATTAGGTAATGCTTTAACAACAACAACTGTAATTAAAACCCTATCAAAATGACAATCCATGGAAAATAAATTATTGGGGGGGGGAGTACAGTTCTTATTCATGGTAAAAATTGCTGTAGGATTAATGCTAGTGTTACTAATAATGTTAATATATACAGTAGTCTTTACACAGTTATACACACTGGTCAATTTTAATGTAAATTAATTGGCAAGAATTTACTGCCTCTGGTTAAAACTGCACACAACCTAGAGAATACACCCCTGAATGATTAATTTTTCTTCATCTTTCACTGTATGGTTTCAGAAAATACCTGACTTCTTGTTATTTAGAAAAATAATTTCACTCAGCAAATAAAAAGCACTATGTAATACAAATGCTTAAAATAAGTCATTTGGGGGTTGATCCAAAGCCCTTTGAAGTCAATGAGAGGCTGCCATTGACATCAGTAGCTTTTGAATTGGATCCTCTAAGGGATAGATATAATAAAAGCTGATGACAGAGAAGAAGGTTAAAGCTAAAAGGTAGATAAAAAGAGATGAAAGGAGGAAAAATTGCTACGCTCACTCAGCTTCATACCACTTACAGTGAATCCATCAGGATCTTTAACCATTTAAACTAAATCAGAGTTTCTCTTTATCATGATCTATTAAATGATAGGGAGAGTATGCAAACTGTCCAAGATTTTCAATGAGTTTGGCTCCTAAATCAGTCTGTGAGCCATTAAAAAGTGTTGCACTTCTAGAGGCAGTTCAGAGACAGTAAAGGCTTCACAGCAACATATATGAGATGCTTAGTATCTTTTAAGGTTGAGTCTTGATAATCTCTGTTTAGCCAAGAAATTCAATGCTAAAGAACTATAACATGTCAGAACTGCAAAGATTTAAACACCCTTTCAAATCCTATTCTCTCTTTATGGCTGGGTTTCCTCTTCTTCTTTGAAAAAAAATCCTCCTTCCAAATACTATCATTTAAGCACATTTCAGGGTTCTTTTAGTAGCAACATTTTCTCATCCATTTTCTTTCCTTCTGTAACATCTATTCTTGAGCCCTGTATTCTAAATTTGTATTTTTCAGCTGGAACAAGCAGTCTAAGCAAATAGAAGATAAATATTTTAATCACAGCTGGCATTTTTTAATGTTAATATGCACTTAGGCAAACACACACTGGTGGAAGCCAGGATAATCTTTGTTAGGGTAATTTTGAGCCACTATTTTCTAAATTAGGTGATTATAACAGTATGCACACTTTCTATAACACATGAATGCATTTTCTGGAAATACTTGCATAGTCAGGCTAGAAAGTTATATGACCCCCTCCAGCTTTAGTCCAGATCAAATACAAGGTCTGCCTGGTGGGCCTTTGAATTTATGCTCAAAAATTCAGTGTGTATAATATTTGTATGGGCAAATACAAGCACCTAGCTTTGAAAATTCAATCCATTTAAATGTTCTTACTTGTCATAACTGTATCAGTTATGAAGCTTTCATTCAGTTCCTAAAGAGCTCTTATCTTTTTCTGAAGTGGTATGCTCTAAATCTCTTTCTATTCAGCCCACAATCAACAGCTTATGTCTTTCCTCATATTTTTTAAAAGTTCTTTTGAAATTTTCAAATTTTCAATACACCCGGCCATGCTATAAATTGAGCAAACTGAGGTCAGGCTTACATTGAAAGCTCACAATCCAGGCTTTACTTTCATGATTTATTACATCAAAACTGCCAAAATTTGCTATCATGTAGAACGAGGACTAGGATTACTTTATGTGATCTGCTGGGAATATGGGAATACACATACATGAAATAAATGAAATGGCCAATATTTTCCTCAAGCAAAGCTAAATACCAATGAAGATTTAGAAAGCAGAAGCATTGGTCTAATTAGAACTGTGTACTAGAGAACCGGGCAGACTTGTTATCTCTGCATACTTAGAAGCAAAAAAAGCATTTGACAGTGTAGGATTGAAGTATGTCATCTTTTGAAAGTTTTATGTTTTTATCCAGCCTTTATTAACAGCCAAGGCCCTCAAAGCCAACAGGAAGATTCTCCTTTATTTTCGTAGAGCAAGTTCAAGATGAATTAGCTTACATTCACTAAAATTGTCAGTACAGGTCAGGTAATGCCCAAGGATAAATCTGGCTCAAGTCAAGACCACCACTTTTGCTTGTATAATCACCACAGAATCTCCATGTTTTGTAGGAAGATTTAATCCATCTACAGAGGGATATAGGTAAGGAGGAACATACAATAAAGAGACTAAACACTTCTCTTAATGACAAATCCTGGGCATTTTCTCAAAGGTTTAATGAACACTCTGGAAGACTTTGGTCTATACTAAAGATCAAAATGAAGTAGGCCAAAAAAACTTATTTTCATTCTGAGTTTTGCTGTTATTATAATAAAACCCTTCAATTTGAATGATAAAACTGGTAAAATGGCTATGAATTTTTTAATTTCTTTCAATTTTTTTCATGGATTTAGTTATTGAAGCCATGAATAGCAATGTATAATCATATCTTCTGGATGATAAAAATTCTGACACACAAACACACAAAAAAAAGAATAAATAGGGTTTTTCATTGTAGTTCTATAACAAATATATATATGTGCGTACAGGTGATTAGTCTCTGTTTGAAACTATACGTTCTTAGCAACTGATACAGGTTACATACAAAGGGGGCAGTGAAATTGAGGGAGGAAATCAAATCACATCTAGACTTTTTTTCTTCTGTGGTGTTACCTGTAAGGGCTTCAACAGACTAAAACCTATTGCTGTGCTTTTAAAAGACCCTTTGGATCAAACATCATGAACTGAATAGTATGGATCTCAATAAGAAAAATAGTCTTTAGGGCAAATGTTTAAGGATTTTTGGAACCTTTAAAGTACTGCCATTGCATGGTACTGGATATTTTTGTTTCTGTACATTAATAGCTTTGATTTTCTAATACCAGTCAAACACAATGTAAGGTTAGTGTGCTGGGTTGTATAGTCTATTGCTTACTGCAGTTTTTTATTGATGTGCATTGCTTCCTTTACAGAAGAGACATAATTATATGGAGTTTTTATTATATTTTGGTAACTTCTGGACACCTAAAGCCTGGAGATTTAGACAGAGTTAACCTGGACTTTTCAAAATAGCAGTAGCAGAGAAACTAAAATTATTGTAGAGTATCTTAATCATTCACATGACAACTGTTAAATTAGAAAAGGTCCACAAACCTCTCTGCAAATGTTTAGCAACTTAACTGCCAAAGAACTAGAGAAATGCTTTTTAAAAGCTTTTCCTTCCTATTATATCCAAAACCAAGATCTTAAGGTGAAAAATAGTGAGTAAAAGGCTGTTCTTTCAGGGAGTCAGACTCTGTGTGCCCAGTCACTGTGGATTTGTAGTCTCAGGACAGCCAGAAGCACACGTGGGCAGCAGGAGGCATTTGGCTCTGAGGCTTTGCTCGCAGCCCAAAACTTGCTGTTGCTTCGGCCAACATGCGCAAAGGGGAACGGGCTGGGAATGGCGGTGCCAGGGAATGGCTCTTAGGGGGTCCATGAATCAGAGAGTCGTGTAGCAGGGAAGGGAGCTGGGGATGTCATCTGGGCCTGCGTGCTGCTCAGAGACAGCCTGAGTATATCAGGATGCTCAAGGCTGTGGACAGTCAGGTTTTGACCACCTGCAAGGCTGGAGATCCCACAGCCTCTGTGGGCTCTGTTCTATATTTGATGACCCTCATGGAAAAAATTATTTTTGCTTACATTGAGTCAGAATCTCCCATGCTGCCACTTCTGCCCGTTGCCTCTCATCCTGCCACCGGGTACCTCTGAGGAGAGTCTGGTTCTGTCTTCAAGGCACCTTCCCATTAGGTAGTTAAAGACAGCAATAAGATGTCTCCTTCACCTTTCCTTCTCTTGGCTCAACAAACCCAGCTCCCTCAGCCTCTCCTCACACAAGTGCTCCAGCCCCCTGGCCAGTTTGGTGACCCTCCTCTGGACTTGCTGCAGTATGTTCATGCTTTTCCTGTGCTGGGGCACCCCGTCACTGCACTCCAGGTGCAGTCTCACACGTGAATCCCCACAGCTGAACAGTTACCCAGCATCTCCAGTCTCACTTCTTTCTCCTCCCACACAGATGCAGTAGCTCATAAATCTAGGGGTTCAGTTTGGTTGCCTGTATATGGGTGCCTTATGCCACTACAGGTTAGCCAAGCTCAGACCTTAGTGTGTCTGAGACACCTACCAGCTCTGTGCCTATATGATACCAGCTCTGGGGAAACCTGTGCCTTCCTGGAGTGGCAGCTAGAAATCAGCTAGGGTACTCAGAGGCACTTCAAATGACGGTAAAGATCTACATGTGGGCAGCTAAATCCCTCCTTCAGTGCTTGATTGCACAGAGCTGCTATAGGAGACATTCAGGCGCTGGCCATCAGAAGCTGCCCTAACAACTTCCCACATCTCTTTCAAGGCAAAGGTGATGGCCCAGATAAAGTCATACTGCGGCCAAGCAGTTTATATAGTGCTTTTAGTTTTGCTTTTTATCAGTCTGTCTATCTGAAATGCTCCTCACGTCTGTGTGCTTCAGTATTCATCCATTCTTTATTTATCTGATCACTATTCCATTCTCCCCTATCACTAACACCAAAATATTATGACTTGGAGCCCTGGGTTACAACTACGTGAAATAGCTGTATTTAGGTAGGAATATGTGTGGGGGTATGTTGGGTTTCTCTTCATATCTTTCTGAAACATAAAACTGCCAGGTGGGAGCTGAGAAAGGAAATCTGCAGTTAGAGTAATAAGGAGGAAAAGATATTTAATGTAATGCTGTAATTCTGCCAATTCAACTGGATTTAAATGCAGACTAGAAATGTAAGATAATAAAGTTCCTAAACCTTGTGTGAAAATTGGCAGCTGGGTAGAGGACAGAAATATTCCCAGTGCCCCTGCAAAGGGAAAGACAGGCCGTACTCGGCCGTAATATGTGCTGTTTGACAGCAGCTAGCTGGCCAGTCACTGTGTGAGTAGCTCCAGATCAGGCTGTCTCTGCCTGGAAATGGGGTCAGGAAGAGTGTAGAGAGATGCAACATTGATGAGATGGATGGAGCACTACAGGATAAAGCAGCCTGCTCTTAGAAAACCTGCTTTCATTAATTCTGTTCACTGATAACCTTTTTTTTTTTTTAAACAGCAGTAGCAACCCACCACCAAAGTCATGGCACTAACAATAACACGGGACATAATTACTCTTTTTGTCTGAATGCCTTCACCTCTACCCCTTCCCTTTCTTGACAATTTAGATCGATGCTTTTAAGAGCAGAGCTTGTCTCTTACTGAGTGTTCAGTAGCATCTTAATAGTTGTGAAGGTCCCACAGAATGACAAAAAATGATGTTTACTGTTCAGTACAGTACGACTGATTTGGAGCCCAAAATAACCCAGATGAGTAGGAGAACTTGATTTGATAGTTGATCCTGAGCTATCAAAACTAGCTCAGCACCGTAGAAATACAGAAGATCAAACTGAATACCCAGTAATGAGACAAATCAGCATGGTATCAACACAGAGGCTGACGGTGGGTGTTAAAACCCACAATTAGTAATCTGCAGTTAAAATGCAAGTCAAACTGCTGCAATGAGCTAAGGATGTTCAGCAACCAGTGAAGTGTTTTTTCGTGGCAGGGCTCGTGCCAGTGCTCTGGGAAGACCTGTGGGCTGCAGTTTCAAGTCTGGTGGCAGGGCCCGCCTGATTTTTTTTCTGCAAGATTGGTGCGCCAGCCCAGGGTCACCCTGAAACCACGCAGTCTCCTGTGCTGGAGTGGAAATGACTGACTGGGGAAAGGGGAAGACTCAGCTTTCTATGCCCACATTGCTGCTGAAGACATTTTTGTGAGACTGTGGCTTTAGTTTCTGATATGTGACCATTCTGGATGACTCCCAAGATCATCACCTTTCTAGATGGCTTTGTAATTAGCAGGAAAGTCTCTCAATACCCTAGGGGGGGTTATGCAGACTACTGTCAAAGGACAAATAATCTCAGAAGTGTTTTCTAATGTTCAGGAACAATCTCTCGAATCCAGTGCAACTTAGGGCCAAAGAGACTTTTCCCTTGCCATTTTTCGGTTCCTTTCCTGGCTTCAGAAAAATCTCTCTGTGGCACACACAATGGAGATATCATGCCATGCTTGCTTGGCTTTCTGACAACACTGAAAAAATCCTAGACAGACACTTCTATTTTCCTGATCAATGATACTGTACCTCAGAACAGGTCGTGCTGCACTATGAGCTGATCTCTGCCATAAAAATGCATGCATAATATATAACACACACGCACACACACACACACACACACACACACACACACACGCACTCATTTATATTCTCCACACAGAGGATGAAATAATTCTGCACCTTGTACATTTTTGCGCCGTTAAGGCACGCTGTTGCTTTGCAAGCAAAACAGTAGATCTTTCATTTGCCAGTGACATTCCACAAAGTGCTTATAATTCAGTGCGAGCTTATCAGCCGTCCAATCACCCACTCCAGGGAATGTGTCAACCATCAAAAGGAGTGGAGGAGGTGTGCTGAATCTTAATGGCTTCTATTTCATCAGACTCACTTTCTTAAGGGCATTTAATCAATGAGGACAAGTAGTAGGCAGATTTTTAAATAAATGTGTCACTTTAGGTTAATCCACAGTACAGTTGAATGTATTTGTTTATGCGATTCCCTGAATATGTTCCACTGCTGCTCAGCTGAATTGATAATCTGTAAATCAAAACATGTTACAAGTAGCTTTAAACTAGCCCTTGAGCAATAACTTCATTTGACCTACTGGTATCTAAACCAGCCAGAAGTTTCAGATCCAAGGGTGCTTAATGTCAGTGTTTCATATTCAGCACAGTTTCAAGCAAACATTTGCTTCAGTGAATCACATTGTTTTTCTGGTCGTTGTAGGTATATGGAACGCTTTGGTGGATTGTTTTGATTTGACTGTGGGTTCTTTGTTAAAAAACAATCTTTTGGAAGAAAGGATAACCTAAATGAGAAAGTGAACCCCCCTCCCCACAAAATCATTGAAATAATTAAGCCTCCCGGTGTTATTTATTATTATTTAATGGCTATATGACAGGACAACATATATAACTAAAAACATGCAAATACAGATAAAATTGATTGTATATGTATGTACATATATATGTGTGTCCATGTGCATGCGATAAGCAATTACTCATGAGTGCTGATTTACCACATGTTAACTCCGTGCTAATTAAAATGTTCCATCTATTTATCCTTCCTGCTCATACATGAAAAAAAGGTTATCACATAATTCATGGGGGAGAATGTGTCACGCGTTAGTATATGACAATCATTGCTAGTCTATAGTAAAAAGGATTTAAATTAGCCATTGTTACAATTATACCAACATATCTTGGTGTTCACAGAAAGGAAAACTGATGAGCTAGTGGGAAAAAATGGCTAGCCCATCTGTACTGGAGATTTGCACTAATGCAAAATATTGGTAAAGCTGCTTTGATTTACACTGATATGAACAAGATTATAATCAAGCCTAACAGCTAGAATGGATGCTACTTATGTTACTCAGCTGCGAGAACATATAAGGCCTGACTGTGCAGTTAAAATCCCCTTGGAGACCAATGGCAGTTTTGCCTGCATAATGACCTCCGAGCCGTACTGTAATAGAGTAGAAATTATTCTGTGCTGTAATAGAAAACTTTACCTACAGCCATTTATTGAGGTCTTTGGTGGAAATACTCTCCAGATCGAAGTGTGTGACATTGCAAAGGACATCTGTGCTTATGAAAGGCTGCTTGTGTTATGCAATATAAATCATTCGAGCATGGGCATCCAACCAGAATATGACTTTCCAGTTCGTGTGAGGAGCAATTAGATTCGTGAGCGTGCGCCACACACAGAATAGTGAAATAAAATAAAATAAAATAAAATGAGTCAACAGAGCTCGTATACAAAATCAAGAAATAAAGGTTGAAGATGTGTTACAGGTGCTCTCAGCAATGTTCTTATGATTTTAAGGGTGATTCTTGCATGACCTTAGCCTGTCACAACTGCTCCATTTCCGAGCTTCTCAGCACTAGCACCGTAAGTGCACTTGTAAACATACATATAATGGGTACTTTCAAATGGATATTCATGTGCCAATTTGTATCACAATTTCGCTCTTCTCCATTCAAGACAAATTAAATTCATTCTTGTGCATCCTACTGGTAATGTACAATTAGCTTCCTGAGACTGCAATCTATTTTTTTCTCCTGACTTGCAGGAGGCTTTGAAAACACCAGGTAAAACCTACCCCACCCCTTTAAAAAGGATCTTTAATATGGATCTGAAAGTCATGTAAATCAAACCATTTCATAAACTGTGCCTCAACCTCTTTAAACATATCTCCATGTTAGCTTTAACATCATTATGTCCCATTGTGATGAAAATGGACTTTCTGTTTCCTGTGATAATGAAAATAGCCACTTTATGCAGTTTCTGCCTGCAATTACCCAGGCTTTTCTCAGGCTCTAGAGAAATCTAAGCTAATTGCTTTGGGACTTTTGCTACATTTCCATAAATTCTTTGTTAATTTTTCATGAGAAACTGTTATTGCAGTTGGCCTTAAAGTTCCCATTGTATTCAATAATGTAAAGAAGTCATTATGAAAACATAACCAATTCACTAGTGCCTCCATCAAAGCTACACTCTTTTATCTACATGTATTCTCAGGTGAGACTGAATGACTCATCCAAACCCTTCAATGGCTCTTTTTTATTTTGATACAAGCTTTTCTTCATCTGAGCTTACTCAAAGCAAATCTAAAAGTGGTTCTATGTGGTGCATGACCTTGTCATTATAGGACATGAATTGAGTTTGCTTTATCTGACAGTTGGCTGTGGAATTGCTTTTATACCTACTCATCAAGCCAAAGACAAAGAATTCTGTTTTAAGTGACATGGTAGTAATAAAAATGAGGCACATTTCCAAGGGAACGCTTCACAACTTGTGATGTTATATTTGATTTATTGATTATTTCGAGCTCAAAGTCACAGTTTCTGTAGACTAGAAACAGCAATAAAATATTAATCTGAATCCATTTTAGTGCACTTTGCTCAGATATTCAGTAATACAAACCTAGCCTCTATCCTGATGGGTGTCAGGCACTTCTTACTAGGGTCCTTTTTTCTTTCCTTACACAGCTGGGCCTCAATACAATGATGCATGTTTTTCTCTGCAGCATTTTTATAAAATGCAGCAATTACGTATGTTAACTGTTATTAATTACGTAAAACCCCACCAAGCAGTAAGAAAGAACTGATGGTGGTTGAGGTTCTGGAGATTCCTGGAACAATAGCAGCTCTGTGTATCTGGCTGCAACTGGGCAAGTGTTTTTATTAAAAAAAAATAATATATGAATTAGAAAGCAAGAAATGTCAAAAGCTTGGCTAAAGTTCTGTTGCTGACTGTGAAAATATCTTTCACTGTCTTCCTCTGCAAGCTGCAGTGTTAAAGCTTTGCCTGCATTATAAGGACAGGCCTCTCAATACATAAAACAGAAGATTTGCATTGATTTTGGTGGCACCATGCCAGCTTACATTAGCTACAAACCCAGCCCTGATTAGGTCTGTACTTGAAGAAAGGCATCAGAGCTGTCCACTGAGATGCTCCTTAAAAAGTCCTCGGGCCATAGCAAACCTGCTTAGCTCTCGCACAGCCCTGAAACACCTTAATATAACAAAAATATCTACGCCGTTTTAGGAGCTTATTGCATTTTTACCAGTTTTCACCATGTAGGTCTTTCTGTTATGATCATAAAATATTGATATATTTGTAATCAAATATGTGTCACTGCCAACTCTCAAGCAGTTAATGTAATTTGCAGTGCAAAATCTACTTCCACAAGGATTTTCCCTTGTATTTTGCAATAGAAAAACAACCACTTTTATTAAAAAAAAAAAAAAAAAAAGAAAAAGAAAGAAAGATCAGGGTGAAAAATCACCCTGAAAAATCATGATGAGCCAGTATTTTTCCAGTCAGGGAAAACTGCTTAGTGATATGATTTATGGAATGCACAGGTTTTGTTGATACCAAGAGTAACCATTAGAGATTAGAACTGTGTCATTTAATGACCTATCTCTCTCTAAGGTCCTCTAGCTTCTGAAAGCTGAAAAAAGGCAAGGTATCATAAGCAAACCTCAAAAAGCTCTAAGGTTTGACTCAGAAACATGTCACAAATCCCATTGCTTGTCCTAAGCTTTTCCAGACCTCTTTTGTGTGGTAATGAAGGAGAGGATCATTGTATGATTTGACCACTTTTTCTCTTGTAGCTGGTCTAAAAATAGAACAAAACTAATATTGCTTGTGATATCTATAAATCATTGATAACGTTCTGACCAAAATTTGGAAACACTCCATGCAAAGATCTTAAACAAATAAAATTTAAGCCCTACTTTTTTGCTTTCCCACAAAAAAAGATAATGCTGGCTTTGGTTTTACATACAAACTGAGTTTTTTTCATATTTATCAGTGGTTTCCCTATGCTGGGGACTATTGATTCAAGAACCATGCCTTTCCCATACTTCTTATGAGCTGCAGTGCTTTATTCTCTGGGGAGCTAACTGAAGTGAATGGGAATATTGGCAGCATATGGCACTACTCAGGGTATTCGAAGTGGAAGGTTTGCTGGACTGGAGGGAAATTTACTCTGTTCTTGTTGTCATGCGTATTACCAAGCAGTGTACATTCACAGGCTCTCTGAGATGGCAATTTTAATACCACTGCTTTTCAGTGATTTGCCACCACTGATGCTAATGGCAGTGGGAGCAAAAGAAGCAGTACAGTAGCTAGTTGGCTACTTCAACTACTCAGACTTTAAACTTTTCTTTTTACTGCAGTGATAGCAACAACAGTGAGTTGTGTCAGGGACCTAAAGCTTGTATATATATGACTTCTAAAGTGCTTGAGCATACTTTATTAATACTTTATCCAGAGCACTGGATCTATATTTTCCCGAAGAGGTAAAAGCCTCCTCTTCACACTGTTTCTCTTCCATAGGAAATTTGGTTTGCTTTGATTGAAAGAGAGAAACAACCGAAAGGCCTGCGCTTCTCCCAGAAGTGTACACCTGTTGGAAGACTAATGGTCTTACAGCTGGTCTGCATTTATTTTCATCATCTTCCCTCTAACATCTGTCCCAAACAGGGCCTTCAGCCTGTTTGTTGGTAAAAATGCAGGAAGAGAGGGTGGGAGGATACATGGATCCACTGGCAGGGGATATGAAACATCTAGAGACCAGTCTGCATTGTCATACCTGGGGTCTCTGAATTCACAAGGAACGTGAAAAGTAGGAAAGTTTGATTGCGTTTTTGCCTGCAATTGCTGAGTGGATTCAAGGAAATGGGGTCTTATTTGGGATTGTGCTAAAGCAGGTATTAACTGAGGGGGGTGGAACGAAGATTAGTGGAAGAGAGGTGGGACATGAAACGCTGGAAGCTCTGACATCCAAATAGGAAAGGAGGTATAAACATGTGTGCTTATGTGAATATGTGTGCACATCTGGGTGCTCACAGAGGACTGTTGTGGGAGCCAAAAGAAAGGGAGGAAAGAGGAGCCGAAAGGCACAAATGGAGAGAGCACATCCAAGCCTTTTTGCTTTTTGAGTTAAGAGAACAGCAGTAGTGGATGTTTCTTATACAAACAGTGCTTCAGTAACACAGGAAAGCTGACTTTGAACTTCTTGGAACTAATTGAGTGGTTTGGCCGTGCTTGCCTAAGGAAGTCATTCTGCTTCGGTTGTACACGATAATTGCAACAGGCTTCACAGCTAGTAGCCCCCTTGCTGTTACAGAAAATTTCACTTTGACCAACTCGGTCCAGCAAGTCTGGTTTATTGTGTTTTGAATATGTTCACAAGTTCATACACATTAGGTAATTCCATCTCCTTTTGTAGCTCTGTCCTAATGGTGTTTCTTTTACATGCCAGTTATTTTCTAGCTTTTAGATATTTTGTTACTCTGATATTACCTGAACCGTAGGGGCAAATGAAATGTTTGCACGAGCTACTGAACGTGGCTTGTTCTTTTTTCTTTTTTCTTTTTTCCCCTTTCCTTTGCTAGAAAATCTACTAGCTCAAATAGGTGAGAGGAACAAAGTTCCCTGAACTTTAGGGGAAAAAACATAAACAAGGGCAAACACACACAGTAAAGTAGCCTTGGATTTTTCCAGACCCCTAAGTGCTTCGTTTCAGAAGATTTCCAAGTTTATTTAGGAAACACATATACAAGGCGTGTGTAAAACCTTCCCTGAATGGTTAGCTGGCTATAAGACTGATCACTGAAAGCAATGCAAAAAGACCTTTCATTCTCACAACAATCATTCTTTCTTGATTGGCTAAGTGTATGGAAAAATCCCTTGACATACATATAGTACCAATTTCCATATAAGTAAGTGCAGTCCAGCACTATCGCATTCCAGCTAGCTGTGCAGTGAAGACAATTGGTCATTGAAAGCTATTGGGAAGATAAAGTTCATGTGCTTTAAAAAAAATGCAAACTTTTGACTGTTAAAGTCCATTATGCATTATGCAGTTCTTTACTTCAATGAAGGATCTCAGGAAAAAGCTGTTACAATAACAATGAATAACACATTGCTTTACATGATGCTTCATTTGCGAATTCCCTGTGGCTAGTGCATTTCTTTTCCAAACGGAAAGAAATGAAGTGTCATGTGTATCAGCTTGTTCTTCATTGCTCACATTCCTCTTTGTGTTGACTAGAATTTTTCAGTACAAGGACGCAAGAATGGTGCTTTACTTAAGGATACTGCGTTATGTTAAGCAGACAGTATTGTCATTATTTAGCTGCTATGGTAGACTGTGGATGCAGTCCTGTTGATTTTATTAAAGAGGCTGTCAGGATCTATAATTCACACATCATTAACCGCTTCATTAAGACTACAGCAGCTCTGTGAGCCCTAAACTTGTAGCAGTTTCAAGACAATACAAGTAAATGCTCACTGGCTGCGACATGCAAGCATCTCCAGTGACTTGTTCACTGGATAGTTAAAAGGCAGTACTGTTTTTTAGGAAACGCTTTTTTTCAAATTATAAGCATAAATGCATAAAACATGTTCACTTACAATTGATTTGATTTAAGTTAAAAGCATTACTTTGCAATGAGGTGCACACTCTCACATCGTCAATCAGAAAAAAGGGCAATAACATAACGAAATGTACAGTTATTTAAGTACTTTCATATGTTTTAGGTTTTCTTTACTGGAATATGGAGCAGCCTGTGTGCTGAAACAATGTGAAGCAGAACTCTAACAGACCTGAACAATGTGAAGCATATCTATTTAAGAATTTAGAATTAATGGAGCATTAATTATATGAAGTAATTTTTATTTTCCTCTTATTTTCCCTAAGTCTTACTATATTTCCATTTTTACTCTGCTCAGTCCCTTGCACTTGCTTTCCGTTCCTCACTTTCACTAGCCACCTCCTTCCCTCTCTCTCCCTGCTTCTTTTGTTAGAGCTACCACATAGCACTGGATTTTAAGCTGTGTTTTGGAACCTGATAGATTTGAGCGGATTTAAAAAAACAGCAAAAAGACTTGTGTTTCCACCCATTACACAGGGCCAACCGTGGAAGCTTTGTGGGTGGGATTGCTGTGCAGCTCTTTGGCAGCACTGCCCTGCTTTCACGGACCCTTCTTGCCTTCTTCCCTTGCCTTCCTGTTGCATCGACGCAGCCATTTGTGCACCCACAAGAGGAACGGGGCCAGGCAAAGGGTTCGGCGTCTTGGTGCTGCTGGTTTAGGCTGGCCCTGACACCTCCCTTGGAGGAGCTCATGCCTCCTCACCTGCTACCAGGGCACTGCTTGTATTCTGCAAACACGGGGCTGCCAGCAGGGAAGGACCTTTACTTCTCTTGCCAGAAATCACAAATTTCCAGCCTTCCCCTGCCTTGGGAGCTGCGCGTTCAGCTTGCTCCAGCATAGCCACTAGCCGTCCCTCCAAACCCAATGGGGCTTGCGGCTCTTGGCTTTATGGGGGTCTCTGCGAAGGTCCTGCCCAGCCACGCTGGAGGCCACCAGTCTCTCTCTCTCCACAGCTTCTTCATCCCATGGTGACTTGGCACCTCAACCACCCGCTCTAGGGCTGATGCTGCCCTGTGGCCTCCAGCAGAGGCACCGCCCCCCCGAGCTGCTCTGGCTCAGGGCCACAATGCCCCAGGGCAGATGCTGGGGATTACGCCTTGCAGTGGGTCACTACCATCGCTGCACTGAGTCTAGGTGTCCTGTAGGGTCTCCAGCAGCGTTTCTGGGGCACATATGTGCTCCTCAGCGATGGGAGCCTGACATCCCCAAACTGGCGCTGAGCAGTGAGGCACTCCCTAACAGGAAACCATGGACAAAAAGAGCCAAAATCTAGCTTACTTTGGAAAAAACAAGCAAATGCTGCCCTGACCGCTGGGGAAGGCTGGCAGGCTTTGCGGGAGGCTCAGCCTGGTGCTAGGGTTAGGGTTAGGGTCAAGAGAAGAGAAAGTTGAAAGCTATAGTGAGAGTGGGGCTGCAAAGGAGCCGCCAAAAGAAACCGAGAGCCGCCTTGCAGTCCTGCTCCCTGCAGTTTTTATGAGGTACTCTTTGAAAGATGCTGAACAAAATAAATGGCTTTGTATTGTATTTGTTGATATTAGCCCAGGAGCACCATGCAAAGCATAATTGATTGATGTTACCCTAAAAGTCCATTTGAATTTTGCTAACTTAATTCATTGCAGCTTTACTGACAATTTAAATAGTGTATTTGTTGCCATAAAGTAAGTCTCAGGGTAAATGTACTGTCAGCAAACATATTGTACCTTTCTTGGAGCCAATATGTGAATATTTCTATTGACATTTTTGTAGGGAAATAAGTCAAATTTTTATTTATAAGAAGTTTATTTTCTTCTTCTTCTCTGCATTTACTTAGAAAGATGTACATACATACCAAAAGATTTCTGCTCAGTCACGGTGGATTCTTTCAAGGTTAAATCCCAAGTCTCCATGGGAGTGTGTTATTCTCTCTGTAAGATGTCAATCTTTCTCAGACTGTTCTAATCAGGGAAAACAAATCTTTTACCAACAGCACACTGCTGATAACTATTTTTTTGCTGGGGGAGAGTGATTGCATAATGGTCACCAGTTATAACATGCTTACAATTTATTGGGATGTCTAGGCTGTAAGATTGTTGATAGGGTTGAGATTACTCTTTTCATGCTTTGGTGTGCTAGTGGTTACTGAGAAATAAAATTGGCTATGGTTTTCCAGCCTTTGTCTTCAGACCTGTACAAATATATGTCAAATAGTATAGGACAAAGTTAGCTTTGGTAAAAGGGGAAGGAGCGAGGAACTCTATTTTTTCCTGTAATTATCACTGGTGAGTATTTGTGTTCTTAACAGCAAAAGTGCTGGTTATGTTGGGAACTGGCAGATCTTGTACAAACCAGAAGGGTAGTCACTGTGTAAACAGTTAGAGGCCAAGATTTTTCACAGTGACCTTGCACTGACCTCAGCCTTGAGGTAGAAACTTCTTTACTAGAGATAAAACATTAATGCCTTCCTGTCTGTCCAGGACAGATGGCCTATGATATGGCAGTAAATTCAATGTGCCCAAGGCCATTCTCTGGCAATGAGGCCAACCGACACAGAGTAGCACAAATCCCTTCCTTTAAACTACCTTTAAACTACCTTATTCTTCAAAACAAGGTGGCCAAATGCAAACCAATAACGAGGAAGGGCCCAAGGTTCCCACCCCACGCTGGGAAGGGCCCACCCCATGGATTGGCATGGGCCAAAAATGGGCTGAGGTGGCCCTGGCATGGTGTCACTGTAGATGGATGGGTCTAGTACCCAGCAGCAACCCCCAGCCCTCTTTAATTTAATAGTATAGAAATAGCAAGAGGGCTTTTTTTCCCCTGGTGCTCTTCGTTCTTTCTGGGAAGTAAATCTAACCATTCCGCATTCATTTCACTTAGAAAATCTGAAAGAAATACAAGTAGTTACCTCTTAAAGGAAGGTCAATAGTCACCACAAAAGCGTCTGAACAAGTCAAGTCATATTCATACATTTTCCCAGCACAACCAGCATATTCCATTCACAGCTTCATCCTTTCCCTGCAACCTTTTTTTATTGTCAAGTTAGAAAAAGATGAAAAACATAACAATTCAGCTCAAATATTCTCAGCTGACCTGACTGTATGGAGGGCTTTCCACTTAGGACTGTTTGGGTCCTGAGCCAAGATGGCAAGAAGATTGCAGCTATGGTAAATCAATGAGCTGTAAATGCTACAGAAAGTTAGCAAGGCTTAATTAATTAGTCCTGCAAAATACCTTTGCTGACTAACTGAACAAGTCAACAGTAAAATATTTTTCCTAAAAGATCATCTGCAAGAGCTGAAAACACAACAACCCGTACTTATTGCAAACAAAAACCTGTGGAAAGGAACATGAGAAAATGTTTGTGACTGATAATTGTAAAAAAGAAAATGTCTGAAAAATAATCAAAAAAACAGAAAAACAAGCAGATAAAAGCTAAGAGGGAACAGCCCTATCCATTCCATATAATTCCAGAAACCTGCAAACATAACAGAAAGATATTGTGAAAGCAGCAGGTATATCTGTGATATCCGTGTAAGCCCTTCTCCCAGTGACAGGGGATCATCGTCATTAGTGCACTAAAACAAACACAGTCCATGCAAAACTGAGACATTCCCTCAGGAACATGCAGGCATCACCACAACCTTTTTAATCAAGAACAACAGAAAAGCTAGATACGTTGGACAGATCTCAATAGGAAATGCTAGCTTCCAGAGCTCAGACCTTACCAGTGCTTCAATAATTAATACTAGATGGTGGCCTAGATGGCCAGTATTTGGGCTACAAGGACTTGTGGTATGACCCAGTACGGCAGTCCTTAGCAGCTTGCCTTTCTGGTGTGCAACTTAAATCTCCCTTGCTGAGATTGCTTTCCTTTTCAGCCTATCCACAGTAGCCAGGAAGAGTAAGTTACTTTCCCACTTGGTTGTTACTTTTATACCTTTGAAGGCTTGTATCTCTGCTCAGACTCTTCTCAAAAGTGACATCCCTCATTTCTGGCTATTCTCATTTTCCTTTGGGCTCACTCTAATCGGTCACATCTTGAAGTGTAACGTCCAAAACCAGGCAGAGCACAGAGCCAAATTCTTCCCATTGCTCAAGCGAGAAGAATCTTTACTTCACATGTTGCAGACTATGCTATTTCATATCCCAGCATGATGGCTGATGCTTTCACAAAAGCACAACATTGCTGACATTGTTCCGTTTGATCCATGATAAACCCCTACGGAGCTGCTACATAACCAGTACTTGGGTGGTTTATTGTCCTTACCTGCATATCACACTTTGCATTTGTACTGTTTTTTCCAGTGCATATTGCCGATTTGTGAAGATTATTTAGCACTGCAGTACCATCTTTCTATGCACTTCCAGACCGTTCCAGTTTCGTAGAAGCTGTATATTTTTAAGGATATATACTCTATTTTGTTATGTAAGTTATTCATTAATATACTGAAAATAGTGGATGGGAAGCACCTGAATGGGAATCCCCTCTCAGTACATACTGCGAGTTTGATAGTGAAGCATTGATAGCTATTCTCCAAACACTGTCTTCCAGTTAGGTTTGTTCCTACTTCACAGCTCTTTAATGGACAACACATATTCCTCACTTATATTTGAGAGCATTGTATAACACCTAATCAAAGGCATACTAAAGTCAAGACAGGTGGCATCCATTGCTACTCTCTTACTGTCCTACTATAGAAGGAATCCAGATGTTTTGCCTTGAATTGTTCCTCTCTTTGTTCTAAGTAAGTCATTACAAACAATTTGTTTATCATTTTTTTGAGTATCATTCTGTGAGTTTGAAAATAAGCTAACCTGTCCTCTGCTAACAAGCTGAGCTAACCTTAGATCTCCTATTATCTCCCTGTTGCGCATATGGGAATATTTATGCAGTAAATACACAAAATAAAGCCAGCTGGTCTTACAGTTTAGGCAGAGAACCACTTCTTGCACACTTGCGTAGACATACCTTAAAACCCAAAGGTTTTTAAGTTTTTTGTGATAGGCAGCTGTTTCAAGCTGATGATATCAGCCATAAGCAGTTGTCTCCTTTTTGTCCTAACAGCATGGGTTGCAGATGAACTCTGAACTATCATGTCCTACAAGTCCTAAGCTTGCCAAAAAAACAAATAAGGGTTGATCAAATCAGCAGTTGAAGATGAAAGAACTATATTAAAAACTATCTGTGGTTAAATAGAAGTATCCTGGCATAAACACTTTCTCCCGTTAGGCCCTTAGCCTTCCCTTTTGGTACTATGTCCTTTTTCTAAGGTAAAACTAACAATTCAAACACAAAAACTTTAAAAAAACCCTCTAAGTTCCATCATGAAATTGAGCTTCAACTACATTATTACTTTAAACAGCGCCCATCAGATACTGACATAAGTTGGCATAACTGGGCATTAAAATCTCTTACCAAAGTCCTAGAACAACTCTACAAGTTGTAAAATCCAATCACTTATGGATTCTTTAAGACTGTGTGGAAACTGAAGTCTCAAAGTAGTCTCATTTTCATATTTATCATGTATTTCACATTTACCATGTATTTTGCATTTATTTTTCATATTTATTAGGTATTTATCAGGTATCTCACATTTGTGGTAGATATACTATCTTTGATATTGTTTCAGGTAAAATACTAGATCTAGGGTAACCTGCACAAAGTCATAGGAACTGCAATAATCCCTCTGCTGCACATGCTTTATAAAATGCCTGTCTGACACCACTGTGATAGTAGGAGTCCAAAGTATTGCTCAGCTGGTACTTCTCCAAAAAAAGCCTTTTTCTCATTTGAACTGTATATTCACCTTTATCTGTTATAACCAATAGCTTAACCATCAGACAACTGGTTATGGATAAAACTATGCAGTTACTGTACTTGTGAAGCCTGGGATCACGGAAAATCACTATAAAGATATTTGTATACCCCCATCATCAGGTACTATGCACTGTTGTTTTCTGGGATTTGGCCCAGAATTTCTGACCTTTTTCTGCTGGGTACACCAAGTCTGTATACGTGGCCTGGATGTATGTAATACACAGAACACCCATGCTAAGGAGGGCATTTCTCACATGTGGCATCACTTACTTACATACAAGCAAGTCCGCACAGTGTAGTGATAGCTTTCTGTAAGTTGATAGCCTTTGTCTTAAGTTTGTGTCCTCTCTGGTTTTTTGTTTGTTTGTTTGTTTTGGCTAAATATTACTCTAATGCAGTAAAACCTTGTGTATAGGTAAGAAGATTTTAGAGAAATTAAATTGCCACTGGCTTTAAAAATGTCTTTTCTGTCATGGAAGTAATGTGAGGACAACTAATTCAAGATGCTAACATTAATAGAAGTTGATAAAGTGTTTGAGTAGACAGTTGTATGGATTTATCAAGTGAAGCATGCATCTTAAATACATTAGAAAATGATCACCTCGCACTGATTAAGGATGTAACATTTCTTTCTATTGAGATGTGTTTTACATCTGTGAGGCTGTAACGTGTCTTGCAAATGGCTTCAGTATTTCACAGACAAATTATATGTTTCTCACTTCTGCATGTTCTGTCACTAAGTGAGAGGAGATGCTAGAGAACTTAGAAAGCTCTAAAAAATTTCCACTGGTTTTCTGTCCAAAGCAGCCTGTTCATTGTGAACCAACCTTTTTCAAGGGCCTTCATATATTTTATTTGTCTTTTATTCCATTAGTACATTATGACGCAGTTAGACAGACATGAAGAAACTTCAGCCCTGTGAACACTTGCCACTGGAGACATGCAATCCCTGGCAGGAGCGCTTAATCACATTCCTCAGTCAGGTGTCAAACAGAGCAAAGGCACAAACACACAAGCAAGTTTTGTTTAGAGGACCTCAAAAAACCAGCCAAGTGGCAAATTTGGACATCTGTGCTAGACTGTGGCTGTCCTGTTTTTTCAATCTAATCTGTCAAGATAACCATTTCCCCATTCTCTTAAACAAACACAGACTTCCTTGTTTAAACACTATAACAGTTCTAACAGAGCACACGGTTTTTAATCATGCTCTGCTAAGTACACTAGCAAGAGCCTGAGAAAAGCAGCAAAACATCTTAAATGTAAGCTGCTGAATTTGCTATGTGCAAAAGAATAGGGCATGCAACCCTCAAATTTTGGATGGACTGTAAATAGTGCTTGTAAGAAAAAGTGCAGCTTAAAAAGACATGAGCTCTTTTCTGGCCTCTTAGTTAACAGAGCAGCTGAATTCAATTTTACTCCAAAAGAATAATTAGGATAATGAATGTGGGGGGTTCATTTTTCTTTTCCTATAGGGTGTCCCTTCCTACAGATTTCCTCTACTACTCAGATTATCCTAATGTAGCATTAGTAACAGATTTTCCATGAGTAATAGAATCATAAAATATGGTAAATGCTGAACAGCAGTCTGTAGGTAGTCATTACATTTAATACTAAAATTTAGAAAGACAGGCCTGCTGCAGAAAGACTATTAAATATAGACATTGAATAAATCCAATTAAAATCACTGATCTATTTTTGCTGAATATTGACTTTGCTTTTTACTCTCTTCAGTCTTTTTCCCCTCCTTTTCTTTCCTATTATCTCCGATTCATTCTATCCACTTCTGTATTATTTATGTTTAATTTTTTCTTGCTTTACACATTATTCTCTCACCTTTCTCTTCTGTAACTACTTGTTCTTTTTATCTCTGAATGGAGCATTTCCTTTCTGTTCATTCTTTATTGTTTTTTATGCCGGGTACACTATGTTGACCTTCTCATTCTCTCTCCTTTTCCTATGACTTTCCTCTTTTTTTCTTTTGTCTGTTTCTTTTCATTGCATTCTGTTGTCCCTTTCTTGCTTTCCACCACCACATTCTTCCTTCTTTATCCTTTATCCCCGAAGTCTCCTTCTTTTTGTCTTGAATCCTTCCCTTTAGCTGTTTCTCTGTATGGAATTTTCCCATATCTTAGTCTTACATCTTTTCCTGATCCACCATATGGTGTCTCCTATCCTCTCGTTTCTCATGGGGTCCTTCTTCCCGACCTGCTCCAGAAGATACATTTCTATTGATGGGAATGCTACTTTCCCGTCTTGCTCCTTTACCTCTGTGCTTCATTTATATTACAGACTAGCTAAGTCATACCATGTGCTTGGAAATCAGTCTGCCCAAGGCTTGGATCTTGTGATTTCCCACACAAACGAACCTGATTGTTTCCCACCTGCAGGTTGCCCGGGTGTACTCCTGGGGTAGGCATTCTGTGTTGGGAACCTCCTTCCGCTGTGGATGGGCGACTCGGCAAGGTCAGCCCAAAAGCTCCCCTTCACAAAGTTTCCTAGATGGTTTATGCAGACTTCCCGGAGCTCTTCTTTTACGACACTCTGGTCTAAGCTGTTTCTCATTGGAAACCACAGTTAAAGAACACACAAGGTATGCAGGGGAATATTTAAAACACCTTATTCTTGGACAGTATAGGAACTACACAGATCCGTGCACAAATGAAAACGTTTAGATACTGTATCACAACAGGAGTTTATTCTCACCTCTTCAGGGATTCTTTAGGTCCAATCTATGATTGAGGCAGCTGTAGTCCTTTTCTCTTCTTTGTTGCTCTCCTAGTTTCCCAGGATGGTTCCTTAGTGAAGGAGGTAAAGAGATCAGGTAGCTCTGGAGAAGATACCATCTTCAGAAAAAACATCATTCACCTTTGTCAGGTTACTCATCGTTTTTAATATCCTGGTCATATGGCTCATACACAGCTCTCAGAGAAAGACTAAGACTACTGGCTTCTACTAGCTTAGTCTAATTGTTCTTAGCAAAGACAGTTAACAAAGTATCTCCCTTCATCTTCTACATTCAGGACCAAAAAAACTAGGCATCTGGCTTTGTAACACGAGTGGAATAAAACAATCCCCTGAAAGTGCCATGTACAATGAGTCTGAAATATAGTGTGTTTCAACAAAATGAGATGCAGTCAAAATCTTCAGACCATCATGTTTTCTTGCACAGGACTCCAGTCATGTCTGGACACTGGAAATAGCAGGTCACATACCTGGAAACTCTTTTTTCCTGCTCAAAAGGTGTAGTGGTCTGCTCAGACCAGTACTTCAGATTGGGCAAAACAGGCACTCCAGTGATACAGCTATCCTACCAGATCATTGCTATGTTAATTCCCAAATTAGCATCCAGAAAGAAGTAATAGCTGAGGGTCATATGTAGCTCAGATCTGGAAAGTGCCAGAAGCTGTGCATGGAAAGAGTAGTAGGCATGAAGCCTCACATGCCTAGAAACCAGAACCAAAAGACTGCCAATTCACCTAGAAAGCAACCCAGGGCTATTGAGATGCCAGCTGTAACAGTGTGGGACAGGAGGGCAAAAAAGGCCCTGAATTGACTAATAAGAACAAGCAGGACAGAAGCAGCAAATTCTGGCAATGGGCTCTGTGACCTTGGGCCTGATTGCCTCCCGAGTTTTGTTAGTACCATGCACATGGAGCACAAGCTCCCGTTTGCTATAGTGGGCTCCTTAAAGTGCCAAGTGCAGGACAGCTGGTTGTCCATAGTCTGCACCTGAAAACAGTCATGTTAAAATTTTTGCAAAGATTTCTAGTAGCACTTACACAGAAATTCTTTCTGTTGCTGAAGAGCGTGAGTATTTGTTTTGAATCTGGAACTCATGTAAAGATAGATTTTTTAAATCTCTAAAATTATTTTGTACTTTGCTGTACTTACAAAAATTTATGTTTATACGACGTTATGGTGCCTTTCATCAGTTCTGATAAGAAGGCTAACAAATTCATGGAAGGATCATGGATTAGAGACACAATGTTCAGATTTTCTTCCGTAGCTGAATCCTGGCCTACAAGGAGGTCAGCTAAACAATTTCATAATCCATCAAATACTCCAACACTCCGCAATTATTAGTCACCTAGAGGAATTTACAATTTGGGGAAAAGGCTATAGTATCAACGTGAATCCAGATACTAGTGAAGGTTAAGGTTTTAGGGTCAAAGGATTTTCTCACAAAGGGAATATTGTGCTGAAGATTTAAATGTCAGAAGTCTATGTGGGAAAATACGAATGACTATCTCAGGCAATGAAAAACTAAGCTTTTCATAAAACTTCATGCAAAGAATGTGGAAAAAAAAGGAATTTAGAGGAAAGGGAGTGGAGTCTGCAACCAAGAACAAAAACTAAAATAGAAACATCAGAGGCATCAGAATGGAACAAGTGGCTACAAAAAGAAATCTGAGAATGAATAAATAGGGCTGTAGAAGTTCAGACCTGTCAGATATGGTATGTGACTCTGACTATTTCAGGTTGGTGTCCAGGCTAGAATAAAATTTGGCCTGTCTCACAATATGCAGGCAGGGTGAACCTTCTCAGAGAGGTCTGGACGATTAAAGTAGGAGAGCAATTTGCAAGCAGGCAGAGATAAGAAATATGTACAAGACTGTTGGGAGGTGTAAGCTGAAATATTCCACAAAATATTCAGAAAACAGAATGATTACTAAATCCTGAAAAAGGCAATGCACAGCTTAATGTGGGCTGGCTTGGGTGCATTTTGTATATATATATATGGTTATGTCTTGCATTAAATATAAGGTTATGAGGATGGAACAGAGTGAAGTGAAATGCTAGTATAATTAAATGAGAGACAGTACCCATCTGTATCTATAACTAAGGTGAAAATAAACACAAAAAAATGGTAAGGCCAAATATTCAACTTAAAATATTAAAACTCAGAGAATGACAGAATCACAGAAAACTCTAGGCTGGAAAGGACCCCTGGAGATCAGCTGATCCAGCCTTCTGTTGAAATCAGGGCCTTAAATTAGGTTAACTAAGGCCCAATCAAGCCAAGTTTTGAATATTTCTGATGAGGAAGATTCCATCACTTCTCTGGGTACCTGTTTAATTGTTCTGACAATTAAGATTTTTTTTATTTTATCCAGATGGAATTTCCCCTGAGGCAACTTGTGCCTGTTGTCTCTCATCCTGTCACCATGCAACCCTGTGAAGAAAGCACCTCCATTTCCTCTACAACTACCTTTGAGGTATGGGAAGACTGTGATTAGATCCCTGCAAGCCCTAGCTTCTCAAGGCTGCACAAACCCCATTTCTTCAACCTTCCTACATATGTTAAGTTCTCCAACCCTCTAGTCATCTTAGTGGTCCTCCTCTGCTGGACCCTCTCATATTTTTCTGTCTCTCTTGAACTGTGGGGACCAACACAGGATGCAGTATTCCAGGCACGGACTGACAGGTACCCAGTAGAGTGGGATAACCACGTCCCTCAATCTGCATCCAAGGTGCAGGATTTAACATTTACCTTTGCTAAACATCATGCAATTCTTTATGGTTCGATCTTCCAGCCTGTCAGTATCTCTCTATACAGTGACTCTTCCCTCCTGTGTATGTACTGCTCCTCCCTGTTTGGTGTCATACACAAATTTGGAGAAGGTGCATTCAATCCTGTCATCTGGATCATTTATAAGGATATTGAACAGTATCGCAGCTAGTATCAAGCCTGAGGAACACCACGTGACCAGCTGCCATTTCAACTTGGAGCCATTGACCACTACCCCTTGAGCTCAGCAGTTCAGCCAATTTTCCACCCATCTCCTGGTCCATCCATCCAGTCCATATCTACCAGTTTGTCAGCAAGCACATTGCGAGAAACCATGTCAAACACCTTGCTAAAATCAAAGTAAGTGAAGTCCACAGCTCTTACCTCACCCACTGAGCAAGGTGTTTCATCATAGAAGGCAACCGTGTGGGTCAAGCACAATTTGCCATTGGTGAATCCGTGTTGGCTTTTCCCAGTCACCTTCTTGTGCTTCATGTGCTTGGAAATAGCCTATAGGAGGATCCGTACCACAATTTTCGCAGCGACTGAAGTGATGCTGGCTGGTTCGTAATTTTCTGGATCTTCTTAATTTTCAGTTTAATGTGATATATATTGGAAAGATACGAATGAGGTGCCTCCATAATTTGTGTATAACACTCAAGGAGAGGTCATACAAAATGGTGTGGTAGAGGCAAATGCTCCTGTAACTTATTTAGACCCCCAAAAGCTCTTTATAGGCTTATTTGCGTCTTACAGCATCCTATAGTGTAGCTCATGGAACAATTACAATATATCCTGTGGAGAACTATGGAAGGAAAAAAGAAGAAAAATCCCATCTAGATTTGAAGACGTTCTGTAAAGAATGTCTTCAGTACGCAGGCCAGGGCAGGGACCGATGATGGTGCCCCTCCCCTTTTCCCCATGACCCGATACGTGTCCATGCTGCGTTACCCAGTCATACACAAATAGCATATCTGAATGTCCTCTGGTGAGGCACTGAGCACCTGTGATATCAGCGCCTTCCCTCTCACGTGCCCTCCAAGGAGGAAACATGCATATACCCTGGGGGTTTTGTCTGTACATGTGTTAGGATGTGGGTGTGTTTATTTGTGCAGGCCAGGCTGCCTTGACTTACGCCTTAAGATCTTTCTGTTGAGGAGCTGCATCTCTTGTCAGAACACCCTAAAAAAAATAAATTCTAATGGGCCAAAACCCAGAAGGTAGAATGAATATTTGTTTGATAAACTCAATAGATTTGAAACCTGAATGCATTTTCACAGGGCAACATAAAAGAGGTCTTAGAAAACAACAAAACTCTACTTTGAATATTTGCTAAGGGAAGAAATAGGTTTTGTAGAGTAATACAATAGTGAAGGAACAAAGCTATCTCTAATATATTTCAATGGTAGTATATCTCTGCTTTCACTTTTAGGCATGGTAATTTCATCTTTTACACTGTATAGATAACTGAGAGAAAGTCATGGAAAGGCTGCAATTCTTTTTCAAAGGAACGTGAATTTTAGCTATTCAACAGTGAGGTACACTCAAAAGCCATGTTGGCACGATCAATATAGTTTTATGAATACTTAGTTTACTGGTGTCATAAATAATTAATTCAATCCAGGTAGACTCCCTTAAAAAGCAATTTACTAAGCTGTCAACCAATACAGCAACAACATACCAGGAATACTTTTTGCTAAGAGGCATGATTTTAAAAAAAGGATTAATTATAAGATTGAAGATATGATGAACACTTTTCTTCTGAACTCTGCAGTTCAATTGCAGTATTGTCTTCACAAAAATTCATGACTGTAAAATGGGAGACAAACAGAAGATTTTATTTTAAATAATAAACATTTTGAAAAGTGACATACCGTAAGAGATATTTCCCATCTAAAAGAGGTGGTAAATGAATGTATTACTTACTTCACAATGATTTAAATATTGTTCAATAATTAATGCGGTGCTGTGCTAACGTGGCATTATAGAGAAGAACTAATTCAAAGGCAATTAGTAGTATTAGATGAAAGTTTTGCTTTGGGGACTTTTATTATTTAGAAGCTATTTTTTATCATTAATTTAAACCAGTGAGCTTACATTTAAGGTTATGTGGCGGTGGCTGCCTGCTACTTACTGAATTTGGAAAAGCTGCATATTCTCAAGCCAGTCGGTCTTACAAGCCAGAGATAGCAAGGCCAGGACAGCCCTGTGCATTCAAGGTATCCCATGGGTGTGCAAACATTTTTAACCCTGCCACCTCCTCGCTATTGTAGCCAAGATATAAAGGAAGAATGCAGTGGCTCGGCTTTGTCTTGCACTTCAGTCCCAGGGAGAGGCAAAGGTTAAGAATGAGGAAAATTAGGCAGGCAGCCCTGTGTGGCCCAGAGAAAGACATGCTCTTCTGTGGGGGCCAACTCCCCTTACATAAATGGGCGAAAGCCCCATGAATGAGATCATTTTGACTTCCTTTGCTCACATGCTAATGTGGGCTTTCTCTCCTTTAGTTAAAGCAGGTCAGCCATGCACTAAGGTTCAGCACTGCTTTGTGAAATATTTCCGAACCCCTGGTGCCTGCGCTGTGACTCAGGTCTGAAGTACGTGACTCACATGGGTCGTCCTTGCTCTGCAACGGGTGCGTAAGGCCTGGCGCACCTGAGCCCACCTTCGTGTTCCCGGTGAGGTCTGAAGAGCGAAGACCCCAGCAATCAGCACGCTCGAGAGGAAACACGGGCAGTGGGGTTTATTTCAGACCACTACTCAAGGGCTTACTAAAATGGCATTTGTGTACGCTCTGCCCTCATTGATAGCAAATTGAATGTTAATGGGGGGCAGTTCTGGCATTTAGGAGCGCCAGTAATCACATACTAGTCACAGTGATAAGGTTTCAGACTGCCACTCTTTTTGCTGCTGTTTGGCTTTTTTTTTTTAATCCTTGGATTTACTTTGCTCTCAAATTCTTTTACAGTTTGCTCACTGAATTATGTTCACTCCAAAGAAGTGAATCCAGTTTCTTCTGTTCCCACAGTAATCATCAATTCAAGCTAAAGTGAAAGGGTCAAATCCAGAGGCAAAGTAAATGGTGGTGTAAATTTCTCATTAGCAAATCAATGCAAATCAGTGAAATTCAGTGTCACTGAACCAAAGTCAGCTCTGCTTTAAGTGAGAACAACCTCCATCAATAGCTTCTTTCTACTCTGCGTTTGATCCATTGGGCCAAATTACACTTATACCCTTGACATCACTGTGAAGTTGAATTAATCATGGGAGGGCACTGTCTCTGCCACTGTGAATGTAAATCTGTATAATTCTCCTGCTAAGGGGAAAAAGGAGCTGAAGTAGCAAAAGAAAAGAGTGTGAACAACAAAATAAATTTACCCTCTTCAACCTTTTTAGCATCCTCCTGAACCTTGCTGTTGGCTGCACCTTCTAGCTTCACAAAATGCATGCGGCATTAACAGCTTCCTATACACTCAATGCAGGCTGGCAGGTGGGAGAAGAAGGGCCTGAAGGGAGGTCGTGGTGCACGCAGTGCAGGTCACATCCCTGCTCCCCACGGCTCCTCCTCGACTGGCACTGCCCCAGACTGAAGAATGCTGAAGGGGGGAGACAGCGTCAGGGAGCTCTCTGGAGTATAGGCTAAATATGTGCCGGCCAGCAGTAGGTTAACTTATACATATGAAAATCCTTTTAAACAAATCAGAAATGGTGAGGAAATGTGGAGAATCCAACGCCTTTCCTTGCTCCAAACCTTTAAGATTTCCTTCAACCAACTAAAAAGTTAAACCACAGTTCACACTCCGCATATGCTGTCTGCTCGCCTTTCCAGAGGCTCGCAGCTGCCTCGGCCGTGAGGGAGCCTAGTCTGTAAATCACTGCACGGAGGAGACTGGCGCAATTTATTTCTTCTGGCACAAGCAAGGAAAGTTGCCACAGCTGTTGGCTGGTACGGGGGTGCACTCTGGCTCATGGGCGACAGCCGTTCGCCATTTCTATACCACAAGCCTTGCATATGTTAATGATGCTCCTTAATCCCCACCAGTTTATTTCAAAAATATCTTTAAATCAGGCTTCTGCAGTTATGGCCAAGTTAACAATTTATTTCACTCAGGCCTGAAAATACAACATGTAATTTAGCTGTTTTAAATTCCAGAATGTAGCTGTGTGTGTGTACACATATATATATGTTTACATGTATATGTATATACACACACACATATATTAAATATATATAAAACTTTAAAAGTAGACTTAAATATAAATTGTAACATATCAAAAGTAAGAAGAATAGAAAGGGAAAGAAATAGCCTTCACTGTAAATTAGGTCTAACCATAAGCTTTTTAATGAGCCTTCATTCATGCAAACTTTGCATCAGATCTATTTTTTCCCTCATTTTCCAAAGACATTTTGCAGGTACTATGTCATATTACAAAACCACTGTGAGAGGCTTAAATCCTTATGAAATGGATGCATTAGTCAGGATAGGTCAGGTCTAGCAGTAATGTTGTCAAGGACAGCTTCTGTTACTTTTTTATTTATTTTTCACATTGTCCAGATTTGCTTGATGTTGTTTTGCACTTTTAGCACTGTTACCTCTAAAAACATGGATGAAGCATTATACCAGAGTCTTATTATGATCTCTGAAATACTTATGAACAAAGGCATATTCTGAAGTGTAAGTAGTTTGGACAAAATACTATATTCAACACTGGAAATATTTAACAGATCACATACTAGTTGGTACCTCTAGGCAGACCTGATTCTTCCCCACACATGCATACAAGGTTATTAATGTATTTTTAAAGCAGATTGTTGACTTAGCTCTGTGTTTTTACCTGTATAAGAGCCTTTACAGAACTCCTATTAAGGCTAGAACAAATCTGTGTATGAGTCAAAACAGGATGATAATACCTACAGGTGTAAAGACCATTTAACTATATGTCCCAGACAGGAAGAGTTGTCCACATCTCCAGCAACAGATGTCAAGTTAAGTTGGGATGGACCATACTCTCTAGAGTTAGCACTGGAGTCTGGGTTGCTGTCATGTATTTGTCTACAATAAAAGATAGAGCTTGGTTTGAAGTCTGTAATAGTGCTTCTCGTTTGACACCTACTTAACATATGTTTTCATATTGGCAGAGGATTACAGTAAATTTCAGGATTATAGATCTGAATAGACGCAGCCTGTGTTCAAATTCTTGGCTCTGAATGTTTTAGATTTCAGATTTGGATCATAATCTAAGTAGACAGTGTCGGATTTGCTGTGGTCAGAGTCTCATGCAAGCTGCCAGTCGTATTTCCTATCAAGATAGCAGGAATTTTATGAAAGCAGCTGTTCTGGAGAGATTTCTGCTATACTCCAGCATCAGCTTCAGCTGATTTGTCTTTATCCGCTTCACAGTCATACTCAAACTTTGGGAAGTGTATTTCAGTGTACTCTTCAGATTGACTGAGAGATACTTATCACCAGCAGACTGAAAAGACTCAGCTCACCTTCCCACTTTACTCACTAGTGGACTCGCATACATGAAAAAAGCAGAGGAGATTTGTGTGGTATATACTATATAACGTACCCTCAGACAGGGGAGCAGTCACCCAGCACCATAGGCTGGGCTCTCTTGGCAAGGGAGGACAACTTTCCTCATTGGAGCCCCATCACTTCTGCCAGGAACCACGTGGATGTCAAGAGCAACGCACAGTCTCTGGTGAGCGTAAGAGCCAACAGTTCGAACTACATGCTGGTGCAAGCCAGCAGTTAAAACCTCAGCTGGTCTTTCCAGAGCTCATCATACACCCTGATGGATCATGGTACTGGAATTACTTCAGTGCAAGTTAGAGCATCCTGAATTGCTTTAATTTCTACCAGTTTTTGACGGCCCCCTCAGGGGTCATTATTCTATTAGGGTTGTTCTTCCTAGTCCCCACAGTCTCTATCCTGATATGTACTGTACATCCTACATCATTCAGCCAGTTCTTAAGGAAGTATTAGTCATTGACTTCCAATGAAATTCTTTAGATCTAACTGCCTGTTCTTGAGCAGCCTAATTAAAAAACTTGTTAAGGATTTCTTCCAACTCCATGTGGATAACACCAGCCTTTCCCATTCATTATTAAGAACAAGATTTGAAACATGCTGCTGCTGCTGTCAAACCAATGTTATCATCTCTTTTTGGCTAAAAGAACTGGGTTTGTTCAGCCTTAAGAAGAGATGGCTGAAGGGAGATTTGATTGCTGTCAACAACCACCTAATTGGAGAATGTAGAAGAATGGAGCCAGGCCCCTCCCAAAGGTGGACATGGGTAGGAGAAAAGACAACAGACACAAGTTAGAACACAGGAAATTCCAATTAGGTATAAGGAAAATAATTTTCACCATGTGGAGGTGAAAAACTTGAACTGGGCCAGGAGAGGTGTGGGATCTCTGTCCTTGGGGTTATTTGAAAGCCAGCTGGACACAGTCCTAGGCAATGTCATGTAACCAGACCTGGTTGAGCCCAGGGTTGGACTAGAGATGTCCACAAGTCCCTTCCAGCAGAAATTATTCCGTGGTTCTAAGAACAAAACAAGAAGGCAGATTTAATAAAATGCTGCTGAGGGCACCTGTCTCTCATCTTCCTAACTTCTCTCCCGCAAAGTGTGTGTGTCTCACCTGCTCTATTCCTACCTAGTCTGTATAAAACCACAAGAGAATTCACAGACCTAGATTAAAACATCAAAGTTCCCATGACTTTGAGCAACTTTACATCCTTCTCATACTGGTTACTAATACAAAATACACTTCCAGGCCTGGTTTCTATATACAGTTTCTGGCAAGGGAAGTCCTGCCTTGTAAACCTCTTGATGGTCTCTCATGGGATGAACAAGCATGTGGAAAAGAAGGCATCAACCAGATCACCCAACTGATGTCTTTTTTGCTTTCCGAAAGGCTTTTGACAATTGACCTTCACTGGGGCTTTTAAGAAAACTCACCAGCCATGACATAGGAGAGCATATAGAAAAATAACTGGCTAAAACCTAGGAAGTCAAAGGTAAATGGGCAGTTTTCACAACGGAAAAATGGTTGTGTCCCCCTACAACTATAAAGGATATATTAGAAATAAAAGAGGTTCAGAGAAGGGTGACAAGGATGCTTAATAGGTTCCATATAGGAAAAAAAAGATTAGGCTGGGAGACTTTAGTATGGGGGAAAAAAAGATGGCTTGAGGTGTTGATGTTAAAGTCTACAGAATTATGAGCGGTATGGCGTAGATGACTAGGAAAGAAATTGTTTGCTGTTTCTTCCAATACGAGAACCCAGGGTCACCAAAGCAAGACAGCAGGAATCACACTCAGAACAAACAGAGGTTCTTCGTGCGATGGATAATGGATGTGGGAAGCTCCTTGCCAAAGGACACTGAGTACAAGAAGTTTATATTGAATTCAAGAGGAGACTGAACAAAGACTTTGAAAAAGATTATAAATTTATTGAATAGAAAAACCACAAAGGGTTCAGAAAATCCCCTGGCTGAAAATTGTTAGGAGATGGGAACGTATTAGTACAGATATGTGCCCTATTCTTGCTCTTTTCTAGGTTTGTGGCCACTATTGATGACTGAGCTAGCCAGGATATGGTTGGGTCTGTATTCCTTGACCTCCAAAGAGACTGGTGACGTGGATGGTGATTTTGACCTTTCCTTTACCCAAAGCTGAGTGAGTAAACCCCCATGCCATGTCTCAGTGCAGTCTGGAAATAGTCAATATTTACAAGATGCGGTGCTTGAGCTCCTGCAGCTGCACTGCTGCTGGACCTCAGCTGGCTCACCTATGGCCGTTAGGTTTTCTCCCTCTTGACTCCCCAGCATTTCTAATTCCCGGGACAGACAGCATATGTGTGTCCTCCTGAGCAATGTAAGCACATCTGATTTCAGAACTTTAAATCTTGGCCCTGAAGCTTAATCTTGGCAAACCTGAGCTGGTGGGGGGGTGGGGGGGGGGGGTGGGGCAGAGAAACCACTGGTGACCTCTGCTATGTTGTCTGAACTTTTCTACTCCAAAAGCAACTGGATTTTTGAGAGCATTCAGGCACCTAGACAAGCTCCTTGTGGGCATCTCAAAATCTGCTTTACAAGATTGTTGCCAGATGCCTAACTCCCCTTGACTTCAGTGCAATAGCACTTCTGAAAATCCTTAAGACACCTATCTACATCTTTAGGTGCTTAAATATCTCTAGTGTGCTGATCCTGTGCCCTCCAGAACTTAAAAATAACTTTGTCTAATTGGAATCCTACTTGACCCTGGGTGGTTTGAGGCCTGCTCCATCTGCATAGGCTGACAGGACAAATGAAAATATATTAATCTGAAGTGAAAAGCACTTATTGCAGATGGAGTAAGATCCCTTGAGGTATGTGTCTGATTCCAAAGTTATGGACAGGCACAGCAATTTTAATATTAATACGATGTTTTAAATAATAGAGAAGCTGTGAGATTATCAATTTATGGCCAAACAAAATATGAAGCACACCGTTATATGCTAGATTAAAAGAATGCAATCTGTAACTTTTCATGGTTCGCTATTACAACAATACTATGGTGGTAACTAGTATTAAACAGGAAATTACTATGCTTTTTTTTTTTTTCCCCCAGAATGCAGCAAAAGAGAAAGAAAGAAAAATGAAAATCACTGGGACAGGACCCTGTCCTTAAATGTGTTTGTATAGCATTGAGCTGAGCGGATTGAAATCTTTGGAGGGCAGGATAAAATAAATTAACGAAGAATACTAAATCATGACTCCAAACAAAAGAGCTCAGAAATGCGAAAGACAGAGCAGGAGGGATTTCAGCCAACAGTGTTATAATCACTGTGTGCGCGCATGTGCCAGAGATGTAGCTGATCACTAGGTGATCTTGTACCTAGGCATACTTAGCTCAGGGTTCCAGTATTTTTTTCTCTCAGAGAGCAATTTTGTTATTAAACAAACACAGGCATTTTCATGTTTGGCACATTCAGGATTCATTCCCATCCCTTTGCTCTTTTTTTGCTTTGTTTTCTCCAGTGCAATGTCAGGAGCTGTAAGCACATTTTTTTCAGCTCCTGATTAGGTGGAGAGGTCTTCTTGTCTAATTCAAGGACACATTCACTCACAGTTTCAAAGCAGATGATTAGCTGTCCCTGGCTTTGCCAAGACAGTGGGAGTTGTATGACTAAATCCTTGTGCCGGTCTTTTAAAATATTCTCTCTTGATAATTAACTGGAGCCGCTGACCTTCCTGATTTCACCTCCTACCACAGTTTCTGAGCAATGGTGCAGTGTGCCACCTACAATGCAAGTTAGCCAACGGCCATTATTTTCAGAACTGCACCAAAATTATTTTTGTACTTATTCCATTGCCTTACACTCAAAAGCAGTTAACGTCGGGCTCTCATCCCGCTGCACTCCCTCAGCACTTGCTCACCGCGCCGCAGCAGCAGTACAGCTCGCATGATGCACTTTGCACACCGCATGAGGACATCTGCAGGACTGAAGTCTCCTTCACGCTTAAAAGCCTGAGGCACAGAGGGACGAACTTGAGTGGACTGAAATATGACGTCTGAGAATGTTATTACCCCCAACTGCCCTCCTCGCCCCCTTTTCTGAAATCGGCATGCCTAGGCGAGAAGGGGCAGGCCGGGTGGTGCAGCCTCAGGTCTCCACTTGGCAACACCGGCCGTGGCTGGCGGTCAGGCACGAGTGGCAATAACATCCTAAACCCCCAGAGGTGCAGTCACCACGGCTCATCCCTCTGATCCCCAAGGTTGTGGCTCTGAAGCAGATGGAGATAGGAAGGAAATTCTCTTGCCGTTAGCTTTATCTTTGGCAGAAGCAGGCAGTTTGCAGTATCCTTGAAGGAGCTTCTTTGGATTACAGCAACTATTAGCTGAGTGTTTAACAAATAAATTCAAATGAAAACCAAATGTCTTCAGCAACACAGCAAAGAGCATTTGGTTACCAGTGCAGATCAGCCTATACCAAAGCTTGGGTTCGGAAAGTTTGGGTTCAGCCTTTGAGGCTGTAGCCCTGCTGCAGTCAGGATGCACTCTTGCCTCAGCTGTTTATTTATCTGAAATGCGTAATGCTCTTGTCCATGCAGTTCGGGTAGGACATTTCCTTTATCTCTCTTCCAAGAGAAGCAACGTTCTCTAAGAAAAAACAGCTCATGACTAAGAGTAAATAAGTTATCAAAACAGCTGTGTCAATGGGCAACATGAGCACTCTCCCTTCCCTCACAAAGCAGCTCATTTATTTGGATGGTTAAGTAAGAAAATAGGTGCGTGAGTTGAGGTGCCCAAGTCTGCAAGTGTTGGCCTGCGTTCCTGAACTGAGTCTTCTCATGCCCTGATTCAATTCATATCCACCTCTTTACAGCAGAGCTGTGAATCCTAAAAATGGATGTTTGCTGTAAAAAAATCACTGCTGCAATTTCAATTATAGTTATCTAAGCTCAGCACTGTGATACAGGTATGGTCTTTGCTTGATATTTCCTAACACTAACTGGACATGTGCGTGAAAGGGAAAGAAAGACCCCAGAAAAGAAAGACCTCGCCAACCTCACTTGAACATTAGATTATTCACTTTCCCAACTAATCAATAATCGTTATAATTAAAATTGATAGCTGCAAATAACATGACAGAGTGCTGCTGCCAGAATACTGATTGTGTATTTGGCTTGGAAAGATATGCAGTAGCGTGGAACACTTATTTTCCAATTTGCTTTTAGCTGTGTGCAAATTGCTTTAGCTGTATCCAGCTGATTTAGACCTTGCCTGGAGGTACACTAGATTAATTGGGAGCCACACATTCATTGCTTACAGAATGGACTCTGTAATTGGTGGAATTTGTTAGTGCCAGTTATAAAATAACTATATAGTTCTGCTTTTTTTTGTTGTCCTTTCATTACTCTTTCAGGATAGGGGAAAAAACAATTAGAACCCTTCAGACAATCAAGATTGCTTTTAAGTCTTTATGTAAAACCGCCAATGTGACTACAGTCAATATTTTATGCAAGCAAACATTACTGTGACTATGGTATTGATTTTTTTTTCAAAACTGAAAAGCTCTTCAGCATACACAAGAGGGATTTTTTTTTTGTCCTTGTTGTGACTGAACTTTAGATAATGAAACCATTATGTTGTTACTACCAATGGCTTTCAAAAATAACTCTTTGTTCTTTTTTGTATCTTAACTAGCTTATTATTAAATAGTGGGAAAACTTATTGTTGTTTGTTGGCACCTAAAAGCATTAAAAAAGAATCTAGGGCCATAGCTTTTCTTAAATCCAGGCTGCTCTTTTGTTTATGTATGTATAATAGGGATGGGTAAAGCCTAGAGCTAAAAACATAAATATCTCTATAATGGACTAATTCAAAGTTATAAATAATCTGATTATTGATGGATTTAGGCGTTAAGAGCCATGACCTGGGCTTACTTCAGTTTCCCTTGTTGTTCATGTCTTCACCTTGGAAACGAACAAATGATAAAACTGTTTTTACAACCTCTGCATCTTACGCACGGTGCAGAGCACAGGACAAGACACTGGAGCCTGGAGGATTTCACAGCCAGGGGCCGTATTGGGCCTGACCATGCCCCATTTTTGCGAGGGGCAAAACCGTGACGCTCATAGCCGCCACTCGGTCGTTCACAGCTCACAATACACGTGTGACAAGGCTGCGCTGCCGAGACCCTCGCGCAACCCTCATTTACAGCTCCTGCGCTCACACCATGTGCATGGCCTTTCCCTCACACACAACACTTAAGCCTGTTGGCCAGCTGCAATTAAACTAAAGGTCAATGCTCCGAAGACATTCTTTTTTGATAATTTAGCAAGTATTGGTAAGCAGGCAGAGGACAGACAGCCTGTTAGTGGCCTCATTTAGGAAAAATTCCCACTTCACTGAACATCTGAGAGTCCGAACAGGCAAGAAAGCCATTGGAAACTGGTCTTCATTAGCTCCACTGGTCCCAGAACTACCTGTTCTTCTTCAAGTCTCTTTAGCTATTAGCCAGCAATTTGCTTCTGATGGTACTGGAAGATAGGAGTATTTCTACTGCTCATTCAAACTGAGCATCCAACCTTCATGCTATCACTAGGGAATAATGGATAGTAAATATGAGAAGAAGTGAGCCTGGGGCAGACACATGATCTAGAAAAGGGTGTATGTGAAAGGAAGACAAGAAAGGGGCCTGGATCAGTCACCACCCTTAGCTGCCCTCATATGTGCATAGACACAAGGAAGAATTAAAGAGCTATACTGAATCACAATGATGACTGTCTCAGGGGACCAAACTCTTACATAGTTGCAGCACACCTCACCTGAGATTAGCGAGAGGTGCCCTAGCATAAGAGACAGTGGACTCTGTCCTGCCATTTTTGGTTCTTTCTTTTTGTGGTAGTTTCCTCTGCAGCTTTTTGGTTCTTTAGAGCAATAAGCTGATGGAGACCGACTTTTGGCAGGTGCAAAGGGAAAGTGGTCAACTGACTTCAGCAGAGTCACAGCCGTCTCCACAGGCTGAGGGTATGGCAAATTCTCTATTAAAGGAAGCCAGGAGCCAGCCTCTCATTTCTAAGTAGGAAGATTGTGAATTAGCTCAGCAGATACTTGCGGCAAGGCTCGGTATTAAATTGTCACATTCCAGGACACGGCATGGGAAGACATACTGTGCCATTGACATTTTAATGACCTTTTCAGTATGGAGCTCTGCTTAAAAAATCAGCGCCTTGATGAGGCTCATCACTGCACACACTGGAACTGATTTAGGACAGATTTGGAGAAAGGTGTGGATGAAAGGAGACTATAAAAGCCTTGCTCTGGCATGTATATGCAATGCAAAAGCAGAACCTTCCCTGCAGTCCTTGTAGTCCTTGGCCTGCTTCCTCCCATTGTCTCTGGGGAAACGCAGAGCCCCAAAGGAAGGAGGTTGAGTCATTTCTACAGTGGCCAACAGAGCCGACCACTGCTGAACAGGGAGCAGAGCAGGGAGAAGCCTCTTCCGCATGGGGAAGCTGCCCATACAGCTGAGCACACATAGTAGAGGCCAGCTCCTGTTAAAGCAAATTGCAAATCTTGCCCTTTTCAGTGGCCCATATCGGATGAGGAAAGAAAAACCACCTCCTCTCCCCTCTATTTCTAGTGTCACTGATATAGTTCTCGGACTCTTAAACACAGGTTTATATTATTGAGAAAATGGGGGAAAGATAATAATAAAAAGGAACATTTTTCATGGCAGCCTCTTACCTATGTAGGAAGTTCTTCAACCAGAAGACTCTAGGGCTTCTTGTACTATATCTCATTTCCACTATTCTGTGCAAATTTGATCTGAACCATATAAAGGCAAAACTCCTCTTTCACTTTTCATATGGCTAATTTTTTGGCTTGTTTTTTTAAGCTGGCATTGCTATACAATTCAGTTTCATGAACATGCATTACTCTCAAAATAATAAATAAGCACTACTCTAGCATCAGCAAGTTCAAATGGCCAAAATCCTGTAATTAAGATACACCACTGCACCATCCAAAATGCCTTCCAAATGCTGCTGAAGTGACCAGCTATGAAGCCACGGAAATAGTCTACAGGAGTTCATTCATCTATAGTGAAAACTGCTTTCAAACTCCTCAAAGCACTTTTGTGTAATATTATGGTGAAGAGTAACAAGCTTTCCGCATGATTAACATTGACAGGTTGCAACTAATAATTACCTTTGCTAAATCCTAAAGTTTGCTAATTTGTCAGTCCAGACGAGAAGTTTCAGAGCTGCTACTGAGGTTGGAAGCACCATTTAGCATAGGCTCCATAGAAATTACTAACAACCACCGTGAATATTTTAATAGGGCCTAGCTTCCCATCACTGCACATGTGTAACTTCAGCTTATGTTAATGATTTTCTACATGCATCACAGAGCCTTAAAAAATGGTTAAGTAAGTAAAAAACACAGTGTCTTCAAAAGGCTTTCTCCCTCCCCTCATAACGAAACAGATTCAACATCGGATACACCAAAAAGGGAAAAATGAGCTGCAAAGCTCTTATAAGTCATTAGACATTTTTGTTTTCAAATCTCTCTGAAAAATACAAAATTTTCTAAATCTCATGCTATAAAGAAAGGGGTAAAGAAGATAAAGACAGTACAAACCAAGACTTAGGAGTTTTCCATGTTAAATTGAAATGGAAAACTTACTCCGCTACCAACAGTCAAGTGTCTCTTCTGCCTCACGCAATCCTCTTGTGTTGCTCAGTAAAAGAAAGACCCGCACAAAAATACAAAAATTAAAGAAAAGGCTAAAGTTAAGTGAACCTAGGAAAAATTGACCTGAGCAAAATAACTGCATCAAGGGAAGCTCATGCTAACACTATAGAGAGATTAGTACAGCCAGGCAAGTAGAGGGCTAAAACTTGAATAAATGAAGAAAACAGGGCTGCCTTTGTAAAACAAAGCAAAGCTGGTTCGGTAAGTAATGACCGTATGGCTGCAATTCACTCTGATATGTGGAGACAAAGCTTCGAAACGCCTATGTGGGCTTGGTTTTGTTCCCAATTTTTGAGGAGTAAGGTGCTTTCAAGAGACCTTTTAGAACTGTAATGGCTTTTGTCAGTTATCTTCAGCTGCTTGTTAATAATGGCCTGTTCTAGCTACTCATCAAACATCTTGTGCTATCTCCTGTGAGATGCTAAAAGCATCCATTGCTGTTATTCAGAAGGAACTATAAATATGAACCATGCTGTACAAATTTGAAGTGAGACATGTTCCCTGTCCCAAACACTTCAGGCTGAAGAGAGACAGGATACATTAACACAGCGTAAGATACAGGGGAAAAAGAAAAGTACAGGTCAAAGGAAGCAGTGTGATAAAAGCAAAAAGAGAGAGGTAATCACAGGCTGAGAACACGACTGCACGCAGAAGATTTCAGCTGTACAAACAGAAAGAAAAGAGTGAGTTTTGATGACACCAAATGGAAGTAAGTTAGAGGGCTTATTAAGTGGGCAAGAGGGGGAGCGAGAGAAGAGAAGGAGAGAGAAATGGGAAAAAGAGAGGGGGAAAAAAAGTGAAAGGGCACAAGAGTGTTGCAAGCCAATGCTAGAGTGACATTCTGAGGCAGAACAATGAGGACAGTAAATCCGTCAGTTGTCAATAAAAGTGCGACAAGACCGTGACTCCAGAAGGAAGCAAGAGCGGGGTTCCCTTATGTGTCCCCTAGGGTCACCAGGGAATCCAAAAAGATAAACTGGAAGAACGTCACTCCCCACCCCCACGAGAAAAGCTCTACCCCAGCTCTGCCAGCCCTTCGTTTTAGCCAGGTGGACCCCCGTCCTATTTCAGGCTCTGAAGCTACATAATTGCTCTAAAAAAACCCACCCCTTCTCTGTACACATCCATTTTATCCCCACGTGAGCCCCACGGGCAGTAACTCCCGGGCTGAGGTTTCCGGGCCAGCATGAGGGGCTCTCACTGGCAGACCCTTCGGCTGCATCCCACAGACAGGCTGGAAATGCGAAGTCAGCGCATAGGCGAGCTCCAGGTTACCTCTGCAGACATCCAGCAGCATCCGGACGAAAGACAGGAGCAGAGGGAGCGACTGGGGCTGCTGGAAGAGCAGAGCAGGAGAGGTGCCAGCCGGAAGAGACACGAGCCCGGGCCCTGTCCGTGGGCAAAAGCGCTCAGCTGCGGCCGTCCCACGGTGCGTGAACTGCCCCTTTCCAGTGACCGGCTCCTGTGGCATGCAGACAGCTCCCAGGTTTGTAAAATTTCTTCCTCACGGCGGTGAGATGGTTACAGCCACTGCGTGTCAAAGCCTGGACGTGAGGACACCGTTTGGCTTTGGGGAGCCAGAGAGTCACGCGCATCGGCTGCACAGCCTCTGAGAGGTCAGCGCGGCAAGCGTTAAACCGAGAGGAACGCTATAAAGACGGAAGGAAAATAATACCCTTCAGTGGAGGAAGACAATAAATGGCAATGACAGTTAGCCCCTCTTACAGACTTCAAGGATATAATAAAGCTATAACATTAATTATCATTTAAACTGCTGCTTACCCTGTATCAATCAGAGTAATTCATTCCAGTTACTTACGACACTCAATCTTAAACCACACTAAATCAAAATCACCAACAGTGTGAATTTATAAGATCTGTTTTGCTGCAGAAGCATTAATGGTCTGGGCTGAAAAAAAAAAAAATCAATGGCGCATTTCAATAAAAAAGCCATCAGAGCTTTTAATATAGAAGTAAGAGGGCACTTATTTAATTGTTCAGGAGCTTTGCACTCACAACATCCCCACCCCACAGAAAACACCCCTTCCTTCCCATTTCTGATGAGGCTAATTTGTCGTATGTCAGTGCTGGGAGATTTCTGAATGTGTTCAGAACAAGATGATAAGAGTAAGCCAGAGATGAATGTGTAGTAAAAATCAATAAACCTTATTACTAGTCACTAAGGGGACTGATTTTATGTCTGTAAAAATAAAACAATTATAGCAATATTAATGGCAGATTCATCATGGTAATATAAAAAGTCCAAGTGTGCTTGTCTGTTGGGAATCCTTAATTCATCCTTCTATATTAAGTATTCACAAGGCAAGAGAAATGGAACCCACTTCATAAACAAGTTCTAACCTCCAGTAATTCATCTTGCCAAGAAAAAAAAAAAAGACAGTAAAACTTTAAAACCAATTTTGCCGCCCAATGTAAATGGAACGTGCAGGAAAGGATAAAAGTTAAAGCCTTAAAAACGTGACCAGTAAATCGCGTTTTTTTTTTTCATGTCATAACCAGTGCTCTTTCATGTTACTGTGTATTGTGGTTACAGCACTGGAACAAAATAGGTGGCAAGTCTACAAAATTATTTATTTTTTGGTAATAAGGGTAGGAATGGGACTTTTTCTATCTACATGTCCTCCGTTGTTAGGTGTCTATTCATTTTACTGAGGCAGTACAGATGAAACAGAAAAAGAATAGCCTATAATTTATAGCGCACACAGCTGCTCTGCAAAAGGCATTAGAGATTTAAGTACCGCTAATACCACCCAAGCTTATTAGGGGCCTTCCTCCAGCCTGCTGAAGCCAAGGGAAGGAGACCCTCGGCAGTCACCCGGCTCAGGTGCCGCGCTGCCACCCAGGAGAGGCAGCGGAGGTGCTGCGGGCCCGGGGCCACCGCTGGCCTGTTGCCGGTGCCGGCGGCTCCCGAGCCGCAGAGAGCCGCGCCGCAGACACGCTGGGCTCTCCTGCCTGCATCGATGGCACCGCTCCCAAAGCGGGCCACAGGAAAGCAAGTTGAGACAGACACCAAGAAAGTACAAAAACAACTTTTTTTCTTTATTCTGATTGCCAAATTATTTAAGGCAGGTATAAAAATGAAAGCATTCAATATACATTTTACATAAAATAAACTAGATTACAGCATAAAACAAGTAACCAGGCAATGGCATTAAAGTCTCTCTTCTAAAACTGGATAATTGTAAACATTAAAAAAAAGACTGCAGGACTATTCAAGTAATAGAACAATCACAGATGTCTTCTGGTATGCAGGCTATTGGGTTATTTGCCATTCAAGATTATCAAAAAAGACATTTCATTATTCACAGATGCTCATTATTTCCCCATTTAAAATCTATACATTATGTACAACACAGTTTTTGTGGTACTGGCAACCCCATGCCTTCCAAATGTATATCTCTCACAATACACAATTACAATGAAACAGTGAATACAGTAACATTTTACACTGATGCATCTTAATAGGAGCCACCAAATAGACATCTACATTGTACCAAAGTGTCATCACAGTTAGCCTCTCTGAGGGCTTGTGGGAAATATCAGAAGGGTATGCAAGGTTCAGGCACACTGATACATAACATTATTTATTTACAATTACAAAGCAAAAAAAAAAAAAAAAGAAAGAAAGAAAAGGGAAGAAGAGAAGAGAAAAGAAACAAACAGCCTTTCGTGGTTAACACTTTCTAAACATGACAAATACATTTCTCCTTTACTGTGTGGTTTGCAACTTAGCAGCAGACCCTGTGTGCGAGCCTGGTTACTGATACAAAAAAAGTAAAGAATATATATATATTTTTATATATATATGTATATATATATACGCATATATATATATAAAAACAGAAGTCTAATTACAGCAACATTTGTTACTCTGTGATAAAATCTGCAATTTACAAAAATGAAATGACTGGTTTTTGCCTGCCATTAAGGCATTTCAAATTAACACCATGGAACTGATGTCTGTAATAAAGCGCTTCCTCATGTGATCCAGTCACATGACAATGTACATTTCCAAACTCATCATTCTCTGAAAAGAGAAAGAAGAACGTTTAAGCATGGCGTGTCCTTTTCTCCTAATGTTTTCTGCATCTCGGACACGCTGTGAAATGAGATCTGCACAGAACTCTATCTCAAGCGACAAAGAGAGCAAGTCACATCCTCTTCCCTCCCCCACAAAGGTCAACATACAACAAACGTGTCGGGATTTATCTTCCGAGTTCTGACACCCTGGACCACATCGGGTCTTTCAGAGCCAGAAACCTCCTCTCCCACTCAAATAATTCAAGCTAGAAGTCTTACGCGCTCACTTGTTCCCAGAAAGACACCAATAACCACGGAACTTTATAGCACTACATAAGACATTAAACTCTGAGACTTAACATGGAGGTGATGAAAGAGACCCTACTGTTACGGATGCATTGGGTTTTTCACTTAAAATAAGATGACTGTGACACAGAAGGGTGTCTCCCCTGTTGGGGGTCGAAGAGTAAATCTTATTCACAACCTATTAAATAACTAAGACGTGAATGCATGGAATTCCTATGTGACTGAAAAATGATGTAACCTCTAACGGACTCCCTAGCAAACCCTCTGAAAATAAAATCAGCAAACTAGACAGATTTGCAGATTACATAAAAGCATAAGTTTATCTGGTAGTAGATGGATCTTAATTGAACATGAAATGTTATCCACCTCGTAATATCATTTGGATCTTAATTATATTTCATAATCACTTGTTTTTTCTTAATAATAGCTAAACCTAAAACATAATCTATGAAAAAACTCAAAAAACAGACTATTTGTTTCCCCTTAATGATCTACATTATAATTAAAGGACACAATTCAAAGACAAAATGTCATCTTAATGAGAATAAAACTACAATTAGCCTCAAAACCCAGCCAACCTTTTCCCCCTCCTTAAAAACTGTGTCTTATAAGGAACTGCAGCCCTCTAGGCTATAAAAACTATGCTTTGCCTTCTCCTCTCTATATTAAGATGTATAATTCAAGATTTACTGGATATTTACCTTCTTTGTGCAGGAAACATACCAGACGCAGATGCCTGAGCAGCCACCTGCTGAGTGGCAACAAGGGCAGCAGAGGTCAATCCTGAAGGAAAGGAGAAACAAAAGAATGTGGATGCACTTCTGGTTTTAATGGATTTTTCTGTTCAGAGAACGGTAGGAAGAATCCCTAACGCAAACAAATAAAAAAACCCCACCATCAGAAAATGGCTTTTAACACTACACAAAAGGCAAATGTTTCAGACAGCCGTGTTGAGACAGTCTGCCCAGTATGACCAATATGCCTTCACAGAGTATACTGAATTCTCCTTGATAGGTATTTTACAAGAAAATACAGCATTCCGACTTATTGTATTACTTTCCAAGTACTGCACTGTGTGGTGCTAAATGGTTTGTATGAATTCCTGAAAGCTCAGTAGAAATAACAGGTACCAGGAAACAACAAGAACAAAAAGTCACAGTGAATTACAGAAACGACATGCTAGCTGCTCAGAATACAATACTTTCATATTAACTTATCATTTTTACAGTTTTCCTACTGAACAGGCATAATGCATCCCATAAGGCATATGGAATCACTGAATCAAACTGAGAAATTTCAAGACTTTTACACAGGAAAAATAACTTCTGAGGCACTGAGTGAATGTAATGAATTAATGTCATTTTAGCTACCAATTGTGTTAGCATATACTTTGCTGCATGGGAGGAAATCTCCTTTTAATTCAGCTAGAATCCAGGGTTAGAGAAAACCAGTCAAAGACTGGTATAAAACCTAGGGAGAATGAATCATGCCTTACTGTGGTGCCTTTTCCCTGACTGCAACTCTGCGCACTGCATTTGCTGAAATACAAAGAGATCCCTTTCAGAGGCTCAAACTAGCAAACTCAAACCGTTGTGACTCCAATGCCCTGTACATAAAATATGTTCCGGATAAAAAGCTTTTGTCTTTGCTAGACTTCTTCCACTGCTTACACAACCCTAATTACATAAAAAGGGGTTTGTTTGGTTTGTTTTTTTTACCGCCTTTTACCCGGTTAATGTCAGTTTGCAGTAGGATTCCAAAAGTTCAAGTGAACAACAGTCTAACTAGTAGATCTTTAATAATATGTTGACAACCAGTTGTGGAAAGAAAACTTGGTATTTCTCAGGCACGAAGCTGTTTACTTGAGGTTTTCCTTGCTGCTAGTCCTTGATGGGAATTTTCAAGCCTCCTGCCTAAATGTAAAGCCCTTCTGATTTAACAACGGGGTCTCTACTCAAAACGCTTCATGTACGTACGGCTTGCAAGGTCAAAGAAACAACTCCACCAGGCATGCTAACCCCATTACTGCTCACCTTGAAATGGGTCGTATTGACCAGGTATAAGCGGGTAACCCATTCCAACGTGCGTGTGATGGTGCGTATGGAGGTGCCGCTGGCTGAAAGGAGAATGACGGTCTCGTTCCCTCTCTGCTTCCCGTTCACGCTCAGCTGCAGATTTTTCCACAGGCTGACAATAAAATGGTGGAAGAAAATTGACGTGAGAATTTCAAAGGGGAGGAAATCGTAACCAAAATACACTTGCTAGTATTACCTGGCAATGATCTTTTAAATTCAGATGATGAAGCTGATTCTCCAGTGTACTGGAGACCTGCACTTGTTCTAGCACAAAGCAAGTGTATCTGGTTATTTCTGGTATTCTGGTTATATATAATCTGGAAGATTTTCAAAGCACAGATTTTCAGGTGACACCCTGCAGCATGAAGCCACCAGGCTGACCTCTATTTTTGCACTCCCTCAAGTTTGGCTGACCCGCCAATGCCTGAACATCCTCTTTGGGCTGCTGAGAGCTGATGTAAATTAGTCCTCAGGCCTCTTTAATGCACACTAGGGAACAAACCTGCCTGAGCAGCAAGAAAGCCCTTTTTAAAACAGAATCAGAGTCAGTGACTTGCTCACAATTAAAGATAGCACCAACTTATCTGAAAGTAAAATAACAGTGTTTGTTCCAACATGGAAATATTCAGAAGTAGATGCTGGGAATCTGCTATTCAGAAGATATGGCTTCATGGCAAATCTACTGAGGGGATATTAGCGAATCCCACAGCTGAACTTATTTCATTTTCTGCTTTCAAACAGGAGCTTCCCATTTAACCGCAACAAACTCTGCCATGCACCAAGAGATATCTCTGAATCTAGGTTTCTATATAAGTCCTCTTATTTAAGTTAGGAAGACTGTGCACAGAACTCTGTTATACGTATCACTTCCAATTTATGCCAAGGAAGCATCCGGACTTTAAACTACTTTTACTTTAAGTAGCAGTATAAAGAAGCATCATGCATTCATAGTTTGATGCCAGACTCTGTGTGCATATTAAAATGATATTCTCTAGCCCTCCCCAAAGGTACTGCTCTTCAGTAACAACAGAAGAAGCCTTACAACAGGGGACTTGCTGCGATACTGGTTGGCATGCTGCTGGAGCAAATCCAGTGCTTTAGACTCAGTGGTTGATTTCGCATTGATGCTCGGGCTGGTATTGACTTTCTCCGCCTCTTCTCTCCCTGACATCTTCCCATAAACAGGATAATGAAATCCTGGAGAGAGATAGGCCCCTGCAGGTAAACAATAAATGCCACATCAAGTTACTGTTTTTACATTTTGGTTATACCAAGGTGGGAGGAAGGGATGGCCAGGACAGAGAGTAACAACAGAAAGGGATCACGCGACTATCAAACTGTATCTTTGCTCTTCGATTTTTTCCCCTAATTTGCCCTGATGAATGGAGGTTATAAAGAGGGCTGAGCTGATAGCCATTTCAGACATTTATGGGTCCTCTTTAAGTGAAAGGAATAGTAACTCTAATGGTTCTGACAGTAAGTGCTTAGAATATTTTTATAGGCAATAAACTATCTGTCAGTCTAACAGCAATAGCAAACTGTCAAGGGTTGAGGAAACTGTAGCCGGGAACTCTGACAGTTCATAAAAGGCACACCTTGTGTTGACTTTCCCTAGCATAAGCTCAAGCAAAATGAATGTCATCTATGAAGCTTCTAATTTACTCCAGCAACAAATAGAAATATTAAAATGCAGGCTTTGCTGCATTTTGAGTGTGCAAATCTTTACCAGTGCGCAAGGCAAGTTTCAGAATACATACCAGGATAGCTGTGCATTAGGACAGGAGAGACTGCACGATAGGCTGGATGGTTGGGATCGTACATCTGTGGATAAGGATAAGCATGCAAGTACTGGATATATGACTGATGCTGACTCATTGGTGAAGAAACTGCCACTCTAGCGCCCCGAGAGTCCTTCCAATTTACAGGAGTCTTTCGATCATCGTTTTTTATCTTGTTCTCATCCACTGATTGAGAATCAGAACGCTTGACCTCTTTAGGCTCCTCTTTAATGCTTGCTAATGAGACAGGAAGGTTAGGCAGGGAACTTTCCTTGTTAGGTGTTTTTCTTGGGCTGTCTTCTTTTAACTTTTTCTCACGATCAAGTTCTTCTGATTTTTGCTGATCGAGGTATTTGGGCTGATAGACATAATGATGCCATGTTCGTGAATCTGGGTCCTGAAGCGGAGGAGAAAAAAATTTTGGTCTGAACTTAGATGTTGAAATACAATATTGATATTTCCCATATTTTGGTTAATGTATTTTTAATAGCTGTTTTAATAACATATCTGTATTACAAGAGGAGAGGTGTGCTTGCTACAGAGTGCCTTGAGCTCAAAGTCAAACCAATATTACCATGAAAGAGTAAGAGACTGTTATCAAAATGTAATTCAGTTGCTTCATCTTATATCTTCCGTCATGCCTTTAACTAGTTTAATCATGAAATACATATGCATTTTATCAAAGTTCTGCGACCACACCATACATAAAACATTTTAATTAAAACCCACTGAGAGATTTTCCCACTAGAGAGCAAAAAATATCTGTGAACCACAAAATTAAAGCTGCCTAATGATATGTCTGGGTGCTCAGATTACCTGGAACAACGAACCTGAAAAACTGATTTAGCTGGAAAGATACTTGTGCTGCCTCTGATACTGCAAACACTGACGAATCAGTGGAATGCCAGACATTTAGGCAGACTCCTGCCGCTGACAGACAGTCTTATTTTAAGTTTGTAAAATGACACATGCGTAAGTATTTACAGGATCAGGACCACAAGGTTTAAGGAACAAGTACAGGATATAAAAAATGTATTTTTGCATAATATACTATCTAGACCAGTTTATAAACATTGTATAGAAGTAGATAGGTGTGTTCTTTACAAGACTACGTCAATCAGTACTGAACAACAACAAGAAGACTTAAGTACAACCTATGTAAGGGCTAACTGTAAACATCATCTCCAACAGATCCACATCATGGCAGACACAGCGGAAACATGAGCACAGAACTAGACGCTTGGATGGTCTGGTTCAAATACTCATTTGAATCAGCAGAAATCTCCTCCTTAGGCCCATACCATCCCACTTCCTTTATAGCTCCCACCTCCCACTCACCTGACCCCACCACATCTTGAAAGACAGCCTGTTAGGGTGAAGTCTAGGATGTACCGTACACCACAACATGAAAGCGTTCGACACTGAGGCTCCGGCTCAGAGCAGAGAGACAGTAACGTTACCTCCAGTGAAGGAAAACCGACATCTAGGAAGGTCAGCATGAGCCACTGGATGAAATTCTGGTTCCACTAAAGTCAATGGCAAAACTAACACTGACTTCAATGGAGAGATGATTTCATCCATTGTGTAGGCCCGTAGGGGCTTGGGGTTGGTTGAGGAGAGAAGGGGAACTTAACTGTTTTGAAAAGGTCACCTTGGGTTAAGATAAAGAGCTGAGCTTCAAGCCAACTCTTCAAAGAATCAGCTCACCCATCTTTAGTAAATGCCAACTGTCATTTAACAAAAAAAAAAAAAAAAAAAGAAACACTTCAAACTGTGTTTCAAATCTACTTTAAGTCCTCTCACAATGAAAGCTGCTTATTTTGCTTCAAATTTTTCATTTCTGAACTAAGCAAATTGCTTGGAATTTACATCTAAAAGAGAAATCTAACTCTATTTCATTCTTGCATGTAATTTTAAATAGTCTATTCATGTCTTAGGCCTGGATTCTGTCACCACCTTGCTAGATAGTTTTTTTCTTTTCAAACAGCTCAGCTGAAAGCTAACTTCTTTTCAAACAGCTAAACCGGTTTATTCACCAACTACAGTAATATCCAGCAAGAAAAAACAGATGGCGGCGCTTGTTTGGCTGCAAAGGTAAAAGGCCATAACAAAATCAGGGACAAAACCTCACACGATTTAAGAATAAATCAAGACACCTGTGTTTCATTTCCTGTGATCTCACCTGTTTAAATCTTGTAGTCGGATCTACTCCTGTCTGCTTCATGGAGTCCATAACAGATTTCATCTCCACAGCCTCTTTTATGAGTTGGTGGTTTTCCATTTGTTTGGCTTTGAAACTGTCAGACTGAAGCTGCTGCTGGTGATTGGAAAGGATCTGCGATTTGCTCGTCTCCTCACCTTTGTTAGGGACTGATGACCCTATTTTAGTGTTATTTTTGCTCGACTCTGGAGTTGAAGGGGCCTTTGAAATAGTAGCAGATGGGATATTCTTCTGCTTATTATCATCCTTTCCTATTTCCTTCAAGGGGGGTTCGTTCTTCCTTTCACAGTCTCTTCCAGTTTGTGCCATTTTCTGTTCTGCTAGTCTCTGGTCCTCGTAGTATTTTTCATACTGCTGTCTGTAAGCAGGGTTGGAGGCCATTAAGGACTTTTGGTCCATATAGAGTCCATAAGCATACTGTCCGTAATAAAGTGACTGGGCGAGTGCAGGGTGTCTTTGTGTTATTACCGACTGATGCTGTGGCTGCAAATTAGAGGAATTGGTTTCACTTTTCTTGGAATCCGATGGTTCGGTCTTCTCTTTCTTTTCAGCCTCTTCCTCAGCCTCTTTTTTGATCTTCAGCCCCTGCGGGGTACTGCTGTTCCCAGCTGCTGGGGCACTGACCTGTCCAGAGTGCATGTAACTTGGAGAATAATAAGGATCGTAGCCATGGTAATAGGGAGAATGGGACTCTTTTGCTTGAGCCGATTGTGCCGCGGTTGAAGAATGTCCTTTTACAACACTGTCCTTACTAGAAATAATATCCGACGGAGAGCTGGCCTTTGACCTCATGCCCTCTGACCGGCTGTCAGAACCACCGTCATCAGCCGCATCAGAAATATCGGAGTAAGCGGGGCTGTTGGTTTTAGCGGCCGCGCTGTCCGCACCGTTTTGCGTCAACACGTGCAGCGGCGCCATCGAGGACTGTCCATTCACCAAAGTGCTGCAATCCATCCGGGAGGCACTCCCTATCGACGGGCTGGGAGCGTTGTCCGTGAATGTGTAAACCTTATCGGCTTCGGCCTTAATACTCGCCATCCTGCTCTCTTGCGACTCCGACAGTCCGTTAGCTAACGCTTCGTTCTTGTTGAGATGGTCCTTTAAAAAATGGCCAGGTAAATCTTTCCCAGACCCCTTTGAATCCTCCAGCTTTCCCAGCTTAGAATCCATCTTCGGGCTCCCAGACTCTTTGCTTTCTTTGTCCTTTAGCTTTCTCTTCTCCTTTTTCTTTTTGTCTTTGAGCGATGTGAGAGCTGGGTTTACAGTGCTTGGCTCTCCCATAATTGTGGGCTTTGGTTGAATAGGTTTTAGCGGAGGGCTCTTTGGTGTAGCCTGAACAACAGTAGTTGTTAGAGAGGGCAGTCCTGGTATTGTCCCTGTAGTGGTGGTTGTAAAGGCCGTAGTAGGTATCGCTATTAATTGGGGAGGAGTCGGCGCTGGCGCGGGGGCAATGGGCCTGGCTGTTTTCAGTTTGGAAAGGTTTTTATCCACTTTGCAATTATTAGCTTTTTTGCCTTTGTCTTTATCACCCAAACCTTTCTTGTCTATTAACCCTTCAGCCTCCAACTTAGGCATTTCAGTCTGCAAATTGCCATCTGCTACCGAGCAATTGTCCAGGGTGGCTGCCATATTAGAAATCACCGGCAGGCTGTTCAACTCACTGTTCAGACCCTTCTTTTTGCCCGAATTCTTGCCAGTTTTGGAACTGATAACTGAACTGGGGCCATTGCTGGTCAGCTCCCTTTTTCCCTTGGGGGTCCCTGGGGTAGTGATGGAGGAAGGAGACGTCGGTGCTTTTAGTGGATCAAAGCCGGACAAATTTGTGCTTGGCTCGCTGCATTCAAGTGCCACATTACTCAGTGCTTCCTCGCAGTCTGAAATTTTGTCTTCGCTGTCAGGCTCAAACTCCAGCTTGTTTTCTGGGTCTAAATGTGCATGAGCCTGGTGGTATCGCAGTCCGTTAATGTGCTTGTACTTCTTGTTGCAGTTGGGGTGAGGACAGTCAATCAGCACTGGAGAAGAGCAGCCTTGGTCCAAAAATGTGGTCTCTGGTTTCCCCTGTGGGGTGGTAGGAGTGCTTCTAGAGTTAGTACGAACACGTTTTCCAGATTTATTGTCCTCTGAACTGGAGTTCAAATCAAGCTCCATCGGAGGCTTATTTTTCCTCTTGTTGGTGGATGAGGGGCTGGCTTTGACGTCATCTACAGCACAGTTCGGGGGTGTCCTGCGCCCGCTCGAGTTAAGGCTGCCCCTCCTTCCCTTCCCGTTGGCGCCTCCTCGATTCTTGTTCTGGAGTCCTCTAGACTCTGTAAAACTCGCATCGTTTCCAGGTACAGCTGCAGCTGCAGCGGACCTTGCCCGCTTCCCTCTGCCCCGACCTCCTCTCATTTCCAGGTCACTCGTTGGCGATTCACAAAACCTATATAAACAAGAGCAGATGTCATCAGCAGGAACTGTGAACTAAATAAATACTGAAACAACACCGCTTCCCGTAACAGAGCCTTCAGCCGTGTTAAGGGAAGGATGTGCTTCTTCCACATGAGAACGTTACAGTCTCAAAGGGAGTGTCAATTAAAAAAAAAAAAAAAAAAAAAAGGGAAAAAAAATCTAATTAGAGCAACAGAGAGAAAATGTTTCCAAACTTATAAAAATGTATTTTTAAATTAATTCCCCTTTGATTTCATCCCACATACTTCCCTTCCCCTCTCAAAAACACAAAGCAAAAGGAAACAAAAACGCTCACCCTAATGTCCCCACTTTCCAGTGTGGAACAGAGAATTATTCATTTCACTGATGCATGTTTTCAATTACACCCAGTTGTTTTTTATTAATGTCTGTATAGTTTCTTGACAGGGACTGGGGGGGAAAGGGGCTGAAAATACAGCAGAGCAAAACCAGATGCAAAACGCTTGCCTACCTGGGAGGGGCCCAGTCGTGCTTTGTGCAGTCCAGCAGCGTTCCCACGTAGGTCTTGTTCCTCCATGTAACATTTACCACTAGAACACCTGCCGGTGGGAGAAAAACAAAGTATTATCACAGTCAGAACAATAACTAGGGCAGGTTTTTTGTTTTGTTCTTTTTTCTTTTTTTCCTTCCCCACAAAGCGAGAGCTTTATTCTCACTTGCTTTCAAAAGCTGTGGTCTATACTCTTCCTCTTTTCTGGTTTCACTGACCTCAAGCTAAAACCCACAGGAAAGAGAGCGAGCAAGAAAGAACAAGAGCGTGTGTGTAAATGTGTGTGTGCGGCTGTGTGTGTGCGCGGGTGTCGGTGTAAGAGACAGTATGTGCCTGTGTGACTGTGAGTGTGTGTAATCAAGATACAGCTGACAGAAGGAAATGGGTTTTGCCATGTCCTGCTGTAAAACGGCAACACTCACCTCTTAATTTTGCTATTATTGCACATAATTGCTTTCGTTTGGCAGCCAGCCAGCATAAACTGAGCACCAGTTACAGTGTTTAAATCAGTAGGTGACTGAGAAGAATCTGCTTTGCTTTAAACAATATGATAATGATGCTTCTATTTATTTGAAATTGCATATATCCAAACACACAAAAACATACACATATATGCATTGTAAGTTTGGTTCAGCAGACTGATATGAACACGTATTATCTGCCTTGCCTTCTCCTCCGCGGAAAGAGAGGGATTAAACGAGAAACTGCAACCTTACAGTAAAGCTAGAGGAATCAAAATGTAAATATTTAGAAAGAGGGCTACTTTAAAAAAATGCATTGTGTTCATTTAATGGCTTTTCCATTTAAGACTTCTGTTAAAATGTAAATACATCTGCCCACCTAAGACAGACTTAGAGTTTTGCTTTATTCAAAACATCTGTGTAAGATGTATACATGGTACGGATGTCTTAAACAGAATTAAAAAGGGGGGGGGTCATTCAAATGTTTTCAGGCTCCCCTCAAATTTGCCTTCACAGAGATAATTTATCACCATGTTTATGGACTAGCCAACATAATTACCCCTTTCATTCATTAACTACCGCAGATAAACACAAGGTAATATTCCTGAGGCAGCCGCCTCTTCCCTTCGGACCTCACACCAAAATAAGAGATTATCCCACCCAGCCCAAGGAAGGCGCAGGGTGCAAAATGTTTCCAGTTCATAAGAGGCATTAGACACTGAATCGCAGCCGCCAGCCCTGTGACTTTCTTTTCTTCTACGCTCTCCTTGTTCCAGCTCTGGCTCTTCCACAATGGATATAATAATGGCACAGTGCCAAAGTGTTTCCAGCCTGTCCCTGCCTTTGTGTTACCAGTGTGATTTCTAATTTTGCACTAAAACTCTCCCTCTCTGCTGCACCAAGGTAAAGTAAACATGTAACCAGCAGCTTATTTCCTCCGGGGCCTTTTAACAGCAGGGAAGTATTTGAAGTGTTGTTAGCGGAGGTACATGGGAAGAAGGGATTTCCTTGAAAATTCTCAATAGCAGATTTGAAATTTATTCCCCATATGGTTTTAAGTTGCCCTTATGATGAGACGTCTGTACGATTTCAGACATTGAGGGTAACACGGTCTAAGGGATAAAAGATAAAATAGTCTCCCAGTCAGGTCCAAGCCCCGACTTTCGACACAGAAAAGGATTAAGGTAAAACTGATACGCAGGCAATCAAAATCAAAATTAAGTTTATTTTTATGATCTGCGCCACTTCCGTAGAATGGAAGAACACATTTTATTCCTGCCCCCTTCAAGTGACAACAGACACCTGAAAAAGCTATGAGGGGAGGGGGGTCCGTTGCTTTTCTCGTCGCCGCTCTCCAGCGCGTCGTGCGCGGTGCCAGGGACCTTCCAGCTCCCCCAGACCCGGCCGAGGGCAGCGCCCGCCGCGCTCCTCGGGGCCGCCCGCGGGTGGGGGCGGCGCGCGTGGCGGCCGTTGCCTCGCGCAAGAGCCGCGCGAACAATGAGGGCGCCGCTCGCCCCCTCCCCTCCGCGGAGCCCGGGGCGCTCGGCGCGACGAAGGGCTACGGTCCGCCCCGCCGCAGGCAGCGCTCAGCCCCGCGGGGAAGCGGGGCCGCGGCGGCAGCCGTTAGCCCCTGCGCCTCTGCGGTGCGGCGGCGGGGGGAGGGGCGACGCCTGACCAACGCGCGCAACCGCCACCCCAACGGGCGCAACCGCCCTCTGCCAGCCCGTGAGCCGCCGCCGCGGGCCGGCACGGCACCGAGCGGCCCTGCCGCCAGCACCAGAGGAGCAGTGCTCAGCGCACGTCATGTTTGGTGTCCCCTAAACCTACTTACACGTATGGGCAAACGCTTCAAAGCATGAAAAGCAACCGCCGGTAGAATCAGAGAGGAAACATTTGCCAGTGGAAATCTGGTTTCCCCAGCAGCTCCCAGCCAAATGCCCACCTGCCACTTGTACACCAGAGAGATGCATTAAAATAGTGTTTCTCTGGTAACCTTGATGCTTTTCCTCCCACTTTAACAACTTGTCAGCCACGACTCCTTAGTGCTAGGAGTGAAAACGACGGGTATTTTCCATCTCTGAAGCCTGCTCTGTCACGCAGCCCACCTGTCTGCGGCACCTCAGCGGTGCCCTCCCGTCCCGTCACCAGCGCCTGTCCCATCTCCTAAACTCCGGGGCAAGGAGGGCTCTCCGGCCTCCCACCAAAGATTACCGGAGACTTAGGCGTGCTTGCCCTTTCCTGCTAACTAGTCCACCTTTTTTTTTTTTATGTAATTGTTACATTCTTAAAAATCACGGAATACTCCTAAATAATTCTGCGTCCTCAACTCTTCTTGTCTCTTTCTGTGTCCTGTATTTATTTAATAATTTATATAACAGAACCATGGGTAGTCTGTTATCTATTAATAGAACAGAAGGCAAAAGAGAAGGCATAAAGAGTAGTATAATGAAAAATAACTGAAATCAATAAATATTTCAGTAATTCTCTTAGAAGACATTCAAATGACCTTCCAGTGTGAGAAAGTCAATACTTCAAAGCAAACACGAACAAGCTCCTCCTCTAAAGTCAGTTACATTTAGCATCTTACTAATTTTGTTGGTCTTAGCTAAGGCCCCGGTAAGTAAGTAGAAGGGAAGATTAATCCCCACGCTGTTTTAGAATAACTGTGGTAAGGAGTAAATTTCCTTCCTCTAATGAACAGCATATTACTCAGCCACAGGTACAATTTCACAGATCAGGCAGTGAAGGGAGCTCATTTAATCTATTAAAATCATCACAGAAATGGGTCAAAAGAATAGAAGTAACATGGGAGCTAGGACCGACCCCTAGGGAAACGTGCAACTGGGAGGCTAATTAGACCAAAGCACTGGAAAGCCAAAAGGGAGAGCAGAAAGATGCTACATGCTTGATGCACCTAGAGAAGAGGAAGGACTATCCCTGCTGCACCCACTCAGGGGGGACTGTTACAGATTTCTCTCATCCAAAATATTTGTCCGTGGCACAAAGCTCAAGTGAGTCCACTTCGAAACAAGAATCTCTCCTGGGACTTCTTTCCAGGAAGCAGCACACAAATAATACTGGAGCAGTCTTCAATACATCCCTGAGTAATGCATCCGAATACACAGCGCAGGTAGTCACAGACGCATTAGCTTTCGCTAATTTGTTCTCAGCCCTCCTGTGTGCGTGTGTGCTGGGACACAGCTCTCCACACACTGGCACATCTATCTGACGAAGTAAGTAACATAGCACTCACAGGACCAACCCTCACTGAGGCTGTATCCAGCTGCAAGAAATCTCTGTAATGGCGGTGGGGGGTTCCTATCCACTAGAATACATGCCTTGTAACAACCATTTCTTTAGCGTTGTCTCAGCGGAGGAGGGAAGATGGGGAGACAGTCTGAGGAACCCACAGGCTTCATACCACCTGAATACAGAAATGCATTTTCACATGAAAAAAACAAGAGGCTAAACTATCCAAAATAACCACTACTGCTGAATGGGAGAAAAAAATCAGATGCTTGTGTATTACAAGTGTATCTAAGGGTATCTGGACTCTAAGATTGCAGTTCAAGGAACCTACCTGAAATCCTAAATTAAAGCAGCCAAGAATAAGAAATTGTCTTTTCACTATTTCAGAAGTTACTACCCATGCTACTCGTTATTCCTGAAGAGTAGATAGAGTAACCAGTAAACCTATGCTCAAGGATTGTCAAACACAATCTAGTACAGATAAACAAGGTCATGTTACCTAGAAATTTTACAGTTCAACCACCTATGCTAGCTAGTCAGTATCTTTTCTGCTCAAATCTGTTATTAGCCAAGACAGGATCATACGCAAAAGCCTTAATGTAAAGTGAAGGTGCACACTGGATGTTACCCAGTGCCCACCACTGTCACTCCTCTAACATCAAGGGACATTTCGTCAGCCTGTTGGGAGCAAGAAAAGATTCTGCATTTGGGTGTTTTCTTTCTCACTGGATGTACCTTTATAAGCTTTTTCTTTTACTCATCACATTCAGAACTACAATGTAGGAAGCTACATTCACGGCAAAAAGAAGCTCAAGAATAGTTAGAGCAGCATTAAAATGTCATTGGCTATTTACTATTAATTAAATTTAGAGAATAAGGTATGTCACCACAATTTGGAAATGAAGGCATCTAAATTACTTCCAAAGCACTTTAAAGACAAAAACAAAGGCAATTCACAGTGGTTCTGTATAACCTATCATTAAATTATTTCTTAGTTCTGTGCTGCAAACAATGTAAGACATTAGTCTTACATTGTCTTACTGGTGAGACATTAACAGAAGACTGAAATCATGAATACTGTCCAATGCCCAGCCTTAGGCTCTTAGCTGTATAATACTGATCTTCTGTAGGTCTCAGACCTGAAACTGCAGATTAGCACTGGGAATCTTTACAGGGCTTGCATTCACAATAAAAAGAAAACAACCCACGTTCTTTTAATGTTAGCATAACAAATGCAGATGTACTGTTTTGACATAAAAACATCACAGTGACAAGGCATCTTTAGCACCACTCCAGGATACTGTGCACATTAATTACCTTGAAGTAAAAAAAGACATGGCACTTTTAGCAGCAACCTCAAGCTTGTAGGGATCTACTCACATCTAACAAAATACGCTCTTGCAGATGTTCTCTCATCTAATGCAGAAAAGACGAAAGGACTATTCTAAAACAGACACAAAGTTTTTTGCTTTCATGACTCCACTTTATGCATATAATAAAATCAAGACTTTTTACGCTTTGTATTCAAAACTTTGAAAATGAGATCATTTGTTTAGGAATCAAATTATCACATTAACAGCTTAAATGCAGGCCCCAATTTTTGAAAAAGTTGGCTTTGGAAAATAAACACCTTCAAAGTCCAGTATAAGTAGACATTACTCAATTAATTAGACTGGAAAGCCTGACTTAATGTTTACAGCATAGGCTGCTTTGGTGTTCAGATCACAGTAAATGCTACAAAATTCTGCTTTAGTTAAAGTTGATTATTTTCCCAGGCAACTCAAAAGACCAGTTATCTGAGAGCGTGAATGGGCATGGCTTCATTTTGGTAATGAGAAAGAGGAAGCTCTTCCCTCTTTTCTTAATTGAGAATCCAGCCCAGAATAATTGCAACATTTTGGGGAAAGCAGAGCTGCACACAGGCTTTCTGAATATGTATGTCACTCATTTGTGGAAGATTATCCAGATGATCTTCCACCAGTAGGAACTGTTTGTTTGCTTTTCAGTTATCAAAAACTACCGTTTAAACATCAGTGCAGTCCTGCTTGCTCAAAACTCCTATTTGGATAATAGTTCTGCCTACTGCCTTTACTATGCTGAGCATTATTTTAGACAAATTTGCTGATGCTAAAGCAAGACTCACCAAACTATACTGTGCTTTGTAGTCATTTTTACAAGATTATTTAACAAAACTTTAATATTACAAATTCTTTCAGCAATACTCCTGTGGTACAGCAGGTCTTCAAAGCTGAGCTGCAATTCTCAATACTGAGAAGGCATCATATCATCACTTGACATAACATGAGAGCAAAATCAATTCCTCATATCTTTACCATCGGTGAATCCACAAATTCATTTGCAAGCCAAATTCAATTTGCCTTTTGTGCCAGCCTTGCTAAGTACAAACAATCCCAACATGCCTGGAATAGCCAAATCGTGGTGTGTGCTTCATCTGTGAGTACACCACCATCATGGATTAAATAAGCACATCTTATTTTGCAAGTAGCACTGTCAACTTTCTAATCCCACATGTACCTATTTGACATCACTGTTCTAACACTAAAGCATTTTGAGTGCAAAAAGCAGCAGGGTGAAAATCCCTAACTTTAGGATTATCTCAAGCTTTTTTTATTGCCACTGGTTTCGTAAAGAATGCAGTAACTCCTTTGCCTCACAACACCCACCACAGGCTCATCAAACCCAGCTCCACATACACACCTGCCATCCATCCAGGCATATAGCCCATAGAACGATGTTTACATTAGACTCGCGAAGCAAATGCCCCACTTTCTCCTGATTGCTTCCATCAAGGAGGTAATCTAAAATTAACAGCACACATTCTACCTATAAAGTCAAGTCTCCTCTGCTGAATACTGATCCGGTAGCCACACAGTTTGTTTACTACCTTAATCATACACAGTGCCTAACATGGCACAAGAACTTAACTGCATCTACAGCAGGTGCACATGTAACAGACATCAAGATCAGCAAGGCTGAGAATGTAATGATTGTCAGGTGGCCAGAAAATGCAAGACTGGGGATTTTTTTTTTTTTTTTTTTTTTTTAAGTGCCCTACTGCTGGGCTGAATGTTTGAAGAGTCGCTTTAACCACATCCTGTAATCAAACCATCTGGAGCCCAGATCTGCAATTAGTCATCCTGGACATTGGACTTTATCTGAACAAATACGGTACAGCAATGAAGCTGAGAAGATTGGACAGCATTAAGGAAAAGAAGCATAATGAAATACTGCTGCTACAGTCATAAACCTTTGAGACACTTAGATGTGGTGTTAATTTACTACTTTATGAAAGCACAGTAAGCTTAGAGGGCTGAAAGGCTAAAAACTGCTAGTTTAGATAATGTTGCCCTGCTGGTGGCTAAAGCAGGTTGGCATTACTCGAGCCACATAAATTATAGCCTCTTCAACAGCATAACAAACTCAATTCATATCCATGTGATTTCCAGTGGGTTTTGAATAACACCAACCTAAATTTGATGGGTACTTTATCCAAATGTCATGCCCTCTCTTTCCACTTTAATTGGGAAGCCATCAGCACAAGGTATTTAAAGTAGCAACCACCACCTTAACGCAAAAAATCTGTGTTATACCTTTATTGAGATATGAGCAAAACATACATCCCCCGGACTCATGCTGCAAACTCCCATTTACACTCAGAAAAGCAGCAGCAATTTCACAGGGAGGAGGAGTACCTCTTGAAGCCATTGAGTCGGGCCATCAAGGAGACAGCCTTTTCATCCCACCTCATAATAATAATTTTTTTTTAATCTCAATCTATCCCAGAGCATACAGAAGAATAAGCATTGAAATAACCAAAGAAGGCCTGTTTCCCCATGGGCCTGTGTGCTTTAATACACAAAAGCACACACAGCCACTTCCATCACTGTCACGTCCCCCACAGCCTTTGTTCTGAAGCCTGATGAGCTGTATTGATTTGGGAAAATCGTTGAGCTTCTTCGAAAACTAGACTCTAGCTTATTCGCCACCATCTATTTCTTTCTCGTGAAGACAGTTGGTCAATATTCAGTTGACTGGTCAGCTACAAGAAGCTCTGGTTTCTTTTCTTTCCCTTGCCTCCCTAGTAACATTATACTTTTCCAGCTTTAGTATAAAATAAACGTTAGGAAGGCTTGTTGCTAGGGGTGATATGAAATGGTAATGCCTCTGGACAAAGCAATGACCTAAATGCTAGAGTTAGGTTGGCTTTGGAAGATGGGGCAGCATCTAATCAAAGAGCTAATGTCCCTTACCAGTTATAATAATAACAGCACTATAACGTTTTCAGTGTATGTTTCTCTTAAAGACAGTCTGCCTAACAAATAAGCAATAAGCAAAATCTAAATGCAAATGGAAAGCTGAGGAAAAAAAACCCAACCAAATGGCCCTAATTAAATACAAGGCTAAATTCTGTACTCATTAAAAGAGCAATAAAAGACTCACTGAAAACTGGGAAATAACTCCAGAAAATACACCAGATTGGGTCCCAAATGGCTTGTAGGTTTATCTGCAACTGAATAGTTCTACTAAAATACGAGCTACTTAGAATGGTGATTTCCAAAACTATGAAGCCACAGTGACCAAAATAGTTTTCTCCTGTCAGATTTATATCAAAATGATTAGTTCTTGGCAGAACTAGGAAAATTTTTGGATAAATTGCTGTTACACCTCCTGAATGTCAGACCACATGTTTGCAGTGTTTACAGGAAAAAGTGCAATTAATGTTACTATAAACTAACCATAGGTTTCTGACCTCCAGAGTACAACTAAAGATTTATTTTTATACAACCCGTACCTTTCCTTTGGCCAGAGTAGCTGAACCATTTCACTGTTCTACTGAAGCCTGAGAATAAAACTGCAGTCTTACTCCTTCTCAGCCGACGCTAAAAATGTTAGTTGCAAATCATTTAACATCTGTGTGTTCTGAAGAAAAGCAAATCTGTTTCAGAAATACAGTATTTTGTATCTGGCAGATTTTTTTCTCTTTGACTTCAATAATCACAACTGCAATTCACATAGCCTGGCCCTAAGAAAAACGGCACAGCGTCTCAAATTTAGACGAGGAAATGCTCTTCTGTAATCCCCTAAATTTCCCACTCACTTCTCAAGGAGCGTTATTTCAGCCCCTCCACTGCAGCCCTGTGGAACACATGGCCACTCTTTTGCCTTCTCCCACAGTGAAAGAAGGGGGAAAAAAAACCCAAAACCCAACGCACAACCCACTGCCTTTGCTTGTACTCCTAGGACCATATGTCACTTGAGATAAGCAACAGAACACAGGGCTTTTCAACTCATCTGTCACACTTGCTTCCTGCAGTTTATATTAATTACAGGATCTCTTCAGCTAGTTATTTCTCTCTCAAACTCTTTCACCCTGCAAAGCGAGTAAATAGAAAAGCAAAACAAGTCTGCAGTGTAGGGAAAAGCACTGTTGTTTAAATAGGAGAAGTAAGACCAAAAAGGGAAAACCAAAACCATTTTTTCTCACCCTGACAAGCATTCAGGAGTTCCTTTAATAATTATCTGCCTCCTTCCTATTTTTCATCTTAGACACCAGACCACAGAAGTACTGTTTTCACCAGCAGACTGTTGAGAAACAGCTGCAGAAATAGGGAAGCTGATATATATATTTATGTATGTGTGTGTATCTAGCTACCTATCTAAAAAACCCCTTAAGGATCTTACACTGTTTTACTTTTCTTCTTAAGGTCAGTATTAGCACATCTCAACAGAAAAGTTTGCATCCCAGCTCTGAACTCTGCTACTGTAGGAACAATTCACCGGGTGAGTAAAAAGCAAACAAACAACAGATGACAAAAAAAAGAAAACCCTATAACCTTTCAGGTGTCTTTGGTGATTAGTCCCCCAGTGCTCTACAACATGACAAAGAGCTGCCAGGTGCAAACGGTGGCACAAGTCTTTATCGAACAGCAGAGCAGCTAATGCAACATAAAGGACCGGGAGAGGAAAGAGGTGGAATTTGTGGAAAAGAAAGCAGCACGGATAAAGGAAAAATCCCAAGCCAAAACCATGAAAACGCTCTCCAGTCTGTAGACTGCAGATATCAGAATGCAGTACAGCCAGGCAAACGATTCTGCTCAACCTCAAAAAGCTGCTGCTGATCCATGTACCTCACTGGGACTGAGAAGCAGAGCCTCTTATAAATTATGATGCTTTATTTAAAGTCAAAGCATTTATTTGCTTTTGTGCCAGCTTTGGATCCTTTTCATCTCTAGCTACCAGGCCCAAGAGAGAACACATTCCTATAGCTCTGCTGGCAGCCAGCTGTGGCCTCAGTAAATCATAAAGCCTCCTAACAAGCCATTCTTTACAAAGGCCAACTGCAGTTACTAGACATGATAACTTCTCTATTATTCCACTCACTGGAATTTAAAATAGCAATTTAAAGTGGTGGCTGAAAACACTGAAATCTCCTGAACTGCATTTTACCCGTTTGTGTATGTGTGTGTATGTGCGTCTGCATTAAGCTCCACTTATCACATGACGACTTCATTGTCCTCAGCCTGGGAAAACCATAAGTAAACACCTGAGACAGATGCATCTGAGACAAAGGGGGGGGAAAAAGCATTTGGGATTTATTTTGCACAACTCCCTCAGGATTTCTGAATACATCTAAAAAGAGGTAAGTGCCCCCCCCCCCCCCCATACAGTCTGTGGGGCTCGTAGGGCCACATCTTTTATGCTTGTGAAGGTAAACTCTCTTAAGATCTTAAGACCATAATACCCCATTATGAAAGGTCACAGTAAAATATGTAGAGCTAAAATCTGTGAACAGCTGATCATGGGATGTACTTCAGAGTACTGCAAGTAAATGAAGAGCTCTGTCCCTTCCACCTCTCATTCCCACCCCTCCACCTAAAATGCATCAGTTAAAAACAGCCTGGTGAGGCCCACCACTCCACTTTTACCTCTGTCTAGGAAAAGCAGACCGAAACCTTACAAGTCTGAGGCCCTCCTTCACATACAATTCTTAAAATGAGTGCCTCAGTTTAGGATTTGCAGTAGCATTGCTGTAAGGTCTTTTGTTGGTACAGTTAACAGATGAAAAACAAAACTCTGCCTGAAACTCTACTTTCTAGATTTCAATACCACAAAACACGTATTATGCATTGCCAAGTTCTTAAAAAAAGGACCTGAAAGAATAAAGGTGGCTAAATGCCACATAAATTTTACAGTTCTTATCTGATAGGCTAATTTTTCTCAAATATAACAGGCAGTGGTGTCCTTCCCATTACAAAATTCTTGTCTTTTAGCAGGGGAAAAAGATGCCCAGAACAGTTCCAAGTATTTCAGCAACACGCTTAGACACCAGCTCTTTTTTGTAAGCAAGCCTAACGAAGTATGACTAATAATGTTCTCCTTGAGCAGAAGAAAGGTAAAAGGGCCTTTGTTAGCATCTACTGAAGCAAAGTAGTCATTTCGCGGGGACCGCACAAAAGTTAGCTACTTATCAATTGACCAGCTTCAATAGGTGTCAGGATTCTGCGCAGCGGTTCAACGTGCACTTTTTTTTTCCCTCCCCTGCTCACTTTTAAATTACCTCCCAAGTGGGTAAACCAGTAAAACGTCTAGTTAACCAGTTGGCTTTGCCCAGCTGTTCCTCAGTACCGACGCAATGCAAAAGGAGGTTACCGGCGAACTGATTTCCCAGCAGTGCTCAAGCACACATCCCGGCAGACTTCTCTTCTTCTGCTGCTGATGACTTGGACTAATTTCCTGTAAGTCTCCTTTGTGCAGCATGTCCCAGTGTCTCCATTTATTAGTAAGAGACAGGCAAGTTTTCCCTGACCTGCTGTGATCCGTGCCGCTACTACAGCTTCGCTTGCCTTTTTCATGCACTAGAGCTGATCCACCTCTGACCTTCACAGGTTTGGAAACAAAACTATTCAGACACCCAGAGTAGGCCAATGTCGCATAAAATGTAAATCAAATCTTAAGTTTCCAGCAATCCTGATATTTAAGACTAAGAATCGCTAGATTAAGAAACCTAAATTCAAACCTAATCTGAGGTTAAAAATCTCTGCTTTTGTTTTGGCAATGAAATTTCCCTCGAGTGACCAACCCAGGTGTGCCCTCCCTCAGTAAGGTACAACTAACGCGATGATGGAAGTGAATTTCGACACTATTAAACGATTTTCCCACGCTGCTAAAAGCAAAAAGAGGTTGGACTTTCAGCCCTGACTTAATTCTTTCTTTGCTCAGCCAGGCAATGCCAAGATGAAACTTGCTTTGCTCCAGAGCCTACACCCAAATTTGCGTATAAATTATCGGCTGCGCTTTGGCCTCGTCCGAAACGCCAGCCCCGGGGGCCGATAAACCCTGACCCCAGGCGGCACACGCAGCCCTCTCACCAGAGGCAGCGACGTTACTGCTCTGAGCCCAGGACCGTGCCGCGAGAGCCCATCAATCAAGGGCCTCGACAGCTTTTACAGCCTCCCCGCTCTCGGCCCAAGTCAAACGCCGCGACTCCCAGGGCTGCCGTTCCTCGCCCTCTTGCTGCTCTGAGGAAGTTCGGGCAAGTCCAAGGCCTCAGCGAGAAAGACAGACTGTTACGAGCAGCTCCCCATTTATTGACTCGGACCTGCAGAACAGCGGCCCCAAAGCCTTTTCCCCCCAGAGTAACACACTCCTAATTGCTAGTCGTCATCAGGGACCCTCATTGGCTCTTAGACATCTACTTCCAGGAGAGGAAGGCATAATTGACATGCAAACAGCTAGTCTCATGATCTTTACATACTAAAAAAGACTTCTTGTGGTAAATGTACGCAGAGCAAGAACTGCAAGCGTTCAGTCACACAGAACCGTCAGAAAAATATTGATATTTTTCCATAATACAACTAGTTCATTAGAAAACTAGTGACCAAAACAGATTGTGATTCAAAATTGTGGACTAGCGGATATGTTTTTCTTTATTCACTCTGTAACATTTCAAGATCAATATCACGTTGTGCTCAAAATGGAAAAACACTTTTGGACCTGATTCATGATGTCATTATTTCTCCCTAGCATTTTTCTCTGAGGCCTAAAGATCATTTAAATGAAACTCGTACATACCTGACATGAAAGTAGACTGACTTGCCAGCAATAATATTAACCCCTAATTATTACGATTATTTTTAAACAACCACATGTTACTCTAGCTGCATGCATAAATCTTACTACCACCAACAGGTCATTTACAGTGTCTTAATGTGGTGGTGCCGAATGCACACACACTCTCTTTCGTGTAAGAATTTCACCACTGCTTAACAGTTGGCAAAGACGTCCATCTCTATTTCCTACTTCTCAAAGCTAAAACTGGAGCAAATAAAAGAAGAGGAGGAAAAAAAAAAAACGCTTAAGAGCTTGTTTTGGTAGGAACCGAACTCCTGATCAACTAGCAAAAACTAACTGCAATAACTCCAGAAATCAATCTCCCTGGATACTGAGGGAACAGAAGGGAGGGAATGGCTCTTTTTTATCTTAGCTGTAGCTTTAGATGATTCCGCCATAAAATCTTCAGCCTTTAGGAAAGGATTAGCTCATTTTAAATTATAGAACAGCCCGCGATAGCAGTGCATGAATATTTATTTGCTTTCTTAAACCCGAATATCAGGACTAAGATAGTGAAGGGCATTTCCAATTAAAGTGTTCACCCACATGTTTGTTAGTGCCCTGCCTTCCCAACTGGGCTGGAAGCGCTAAGAGTTTCAGTGAGCTTTCTGCAGAGCTGCTGGTTGAGAGAACAGCAGTTTCCTTCTGCTAAATCCCCTGATAGAGCAGCTTGCCCTTTCAGCTGTCATTCAGTCCAACATGGCTTTTCATACAAAACCTGAGGAGATCAAGTGCAGACTAAAAGCTTGTTTCAAATGACGAATTTCCCTCCCTCTCTGGCTTTCAGCTTCCCATATTTACGTCCTGAAGAATAAAAAGAACTCATAATTTGTAGTCCATCAAATAATGTGTTTTCAGATTGTGCCAAAGATGCAATTTCACAGTTATATAGATGGACACCTGAATAAACAGAGCAATAAGAGAAGAACTAAGCAGCGCTTCTGGAGTAGAATAATAGAAATTAAAATACAGCAGGTCTTTCAATTTACTTATGTAGTTACTGTGGATGAAATAGTCACACAGTACTTAATAAACCAAGTTCTTCCCTTACAAATATTCCCTTATTTCCTTTCTCAAAAATAACAACAATCAATGCATGCAATATCACATTTCTTGTCCCTACAGGCTAAAATCATTCTTCCTGGATTTTAGTGAGGTCAAGTAGAGAATGAACAGCGTAAGAGGTGGCTGAGAAAAACTGACAAAGCAGCACAAAAAGGTATGCACTGCAGCACCCTGAACTGTACTCATGGTGCACGTAAAAAGAGGATTCCTGCTTACAGCGCTGTCAATTAGCTATCACTCACAGGCACTGCATTCAGCCTGAGAATTTTTTTTAAGGGAAATAAAATCAGAAAATCAATATGGCATGCTATTCTTGTCAAGTTACAAAGCTGAGAAGTAGTGCTGCAATATTTAACCTAACCTGTTTTTCATAGGTCCTCTGCAAGGTGAGTGATACCTGACTTAGAAAAACGACGGTGATTTTGCTGAGCTTTCCAAAATCAACCGCCATTTTCGTTGAACAAAACCAGAGGCTGCTGAAGCACATTTGTCTTTCCGCTGATATACGCTCCCTCAGTGCAGCCCATAACCCACCTACCCACAGCAGCTCCAGACAGTTAGCCTCACCCACAGCTCCTCGCAATTTAATGAACAGTCACATCCAACAAATCTCTTACCAACAGCCTGACAGTAGTCAGACACTGGGCCCAAAAGAGAAATTTGTCATTGCTTAAATACATTTTACAGATGTAACAGATAAAGGCAATAAAGAAAACAGAGCTTTTATAAAACAAAGTCGACTGAGCAGAAAGCTGTTCCTCCAGAAAGTGCGTCTGTGCACGCAGGCGCACCGGGCCCGCGCGTACCGACGGCACGGAGACAATGCAGGTTAGCAAGCATGAAACGACAGCCCACGCTGCCTTTCAGGAGGCCTAAATGTTATTTGCAGAATGTAAATCTCAAAGCCATGCTTTTCAATCTGCGTGTGTGATCACCAGAAATTGATTTCAAGGAGATTTGGAAGTATTTAACTTATTGCTTAGAGATGCAAATCCCATCTTGTACAAACGCTATTGTAAAAAGGGAGGAAAAACCTGGGTGACATTTCTGGGTTCTGCTTATACGTTTTCATTTTTCAGCTGCTCACAGCTCATTAAGCTTTCATTTAAAATAAGGACCTGTCTATACTGAAGCACACAAATAAAACTATGTATGTTCCACGTGTTTTAAGCCAGCTTAAAACTCTTAGTGAACAATACAGCTTAAACGCAAGATGTTCTTGAAAGCATTTGCCACGATATAACACAAACGTGCTTATGTCCCTCCCTAAACGTGCGTGAAGATACTGTTCAACAGCTTCAGCAAACACGGCAGTGGATGCAGCGCTGAAAAGTTTTTGGAAATGCACAAAAACATTTCCCAACTTCAGCACGCCTGCTGCATCTCCCAGTGGCTTTCTTACAATTTGATACTTCCTTCTTGATACTTCACTGTTTAGCCCAAAACCAATCAGGTACAAAAGCTGCTGCTGTTAAATTAAGAAAGCCCAAACCACAGATTCTCGTGCATGGTATGTCATGTTCATGCACGACAGTATTAAAAATATCTCTGAAGCGCAGCATTTTCCAACAGAAAACAGATCTATTCTTGAGCACAGATGAGCTTCCTCTGTGTCAATAAACACAAATTGACTCTGTTTAAAACACAGAGGAAACTGGTTAATTTCTATCTCAATAAAATTTATGAAGCAATAAAAACTTTGTAGTACACACTGTGTGGTTTGCTTCACTTCCTTGTCACATGAATTCATGAGGAGAATTTTTCCTCTCCCTCAGACGCTTTTTTTTGGCTGCTCGGCTGCCCGCTGCAGAGTACCTTACAGAGGTCAAAAGCCCAGCGAGGCCAGTTCTCCTGCCCACTCCTCACCCTCATGTTCTCCTGAAGGTTGGCAAGGAACATCTTAATTTCTCATCTTTGCAATGACAGTATTTGCAAACTCAATCACAGTGTGAATTGTGCTGAGGAATATAGTCTAACTGAGAGAAAAAGGAAACAAAAAGAAATAGCATGTCTGAATTGGGGTAACTGTCACCAGAGCGTACTAGTGTAACCCTTAATCCTAGCTACTTATGATACTAAAAATGTCAGACAATTCAAACGCTTGCAATCCCTGAACTAGAACCAAAAGGAAAAAAGCAAATATACTGTCTGAAACTGTACATCTGCAAGAGCAGGAGCAGAAAAAACTGATAAAGACTTTGTGCATAGTATTTGGTCAGATTAAGTATAACTCTTCCCTGCATGTTTTATTGTCATTTATGTTCTCTCTGACCACTCGCAGAAAGCTGCTTTTGACAGGCCACAAGATCAAGGCTTCTGGGAATGTTTTGTTCTCTCTCTGCAAATCCCCTGATGCATTAATTTCCTGACCTCTCTCCTAATATAAAACTACAGCTCGCTCCTTACATGATCATCTTTGTCAGAACAACTTCCATTCAGACAGCAGCTAATCCACTCCAGCTAATGGCTTCTGTCAGGAAGGAAGCCAGTGAAACGATGCTATCATTAAACTATAGAGAAGCATCTCCGCACCTCGCGCGGCCATCCCCTTTTGGCAAATACCAGCACGATGGAGCCAAGCCCCATCAAATCTAGTTTGCTCAGTCCTAACGCATGCAAACACAGTGCCACTTAGCCAAAGCCGCTTCGGTGACCTGGTTACACCACTGGGGACTGGGGGGCTGCCTGGGGTGAGTATTTGTTCTCTTGTAAGCTGGGAGCCAGCCGCACGGGAAGACTTCTCCCTCGCTCCTGGTCCTCCATGCTGCTTGTAGAGTTGTTGCAACTTGCTAACCCACCCACCTTATAAAGAGGTGTCTCTGCGTTTCAGGGCACAAGATGTAAAGATGACCATCTGAAACCACAAAAGTCATCAGCAAACAAAATACTGTCTTCCTCTCCTCCCCCTTCCTCCCCTCCATACTTTCTGTGCAATAGTCACCAACAAATTTGAGGAGGCTTGGAGGAAGGGAGGGAGGGGGCAGAATCACACAGACTCGGGATGTCTTATCAGGAAAAGCAGAAGGCACCACTGACAGAGGAAAAGGTGCCGATGGGGAAAAGGGCAGACCTCCGTATGTCTCCTCCCATGGGTTTCCGCTAATGGACCACCTCTCTAAACAGTAGACAACCAAATGCAGTAACAACAGATGCCGTGACAAGGAGTCTGTAACACTTCGGGAAGGCGTGAGAAGAGTGACAGTTGGCTGCCTTTCGCGATTCCTCGGCACAAGCCTCTCTGCTCACCCAGAAGGCAGCCGAGGCTGTGGCACCATTTCCTCACAGTTTCACTGCACGTACAGCGCCTACCAATGATCCTTCGGCTATGTTATTTTAGGTAATTAGATTAAACTGGCTTGGTTTCTCTCTCAGGGTCTCGCCTCTGACAGAGACAGAAAAGAGTACTAGAAATTCAGACCATACATGTAGCATAATGGTCAAGGGACACAAAAACATGGAATTTTTTCTGCCTGTTTTGGGAACTTAACAAAAGACGTGTCCAGCTGTAAAGATTAGAGCAGAAAAAAAAGTAGATCTTGTGTACAAAAATCACATTTTCTTCTGGAAGACTTTTCCTTTTCTGGTTGAATAGCTATTACAAAAGGCATTTTGAGAAAGAAATGTTAAAATGACCAATGAAAACAGCATGGAACGGGAGGCATCTTGCTTTTGAAGAAATAAAGGTGGAGATGGAGGACTGCAGACTTAATAACCAAGAGTGATGTATTCCTCATATTGAAGCTCTGAAAGCACCTAGAACAGATACAGAATACTAAGTAGAATAAGCTGGATTTTTCATGAGTGCCCATGAAGAATGTTTTTAGAGGCAACATGAAATGTCTTTTTCCCTTCACCGTATTACAGCCAGCGCAGATCCAGATAGCGTCTTTTGAGACATCCCTTTTTTCTTTGCAGAGTCCAATGCATTATGCACAATCACCAGAAACCACCTCCTTTAGTAGTAAGTCTTTCGGGGACAGGCAGATAGAGAGCTGCCTGGGGAGCTGAGCCAGATTCCAAGGAAGCAGGCTTGGGGACACCGGAGGAGGCGTGCACCAAAGGAGAGCCACCACCGCAGCTTTTTGTGGGCTCCTCCCAGCTCACAGGATTGGTAGGTGGGCGGAAGCCTGCTGCCTTTAGCACTTCATTTGTGAGAAGGGTCAGAAGATTACGACAACTGAAGGGATGCTACGAAAAAAACTCTTGGGCAAAGATTCCCTGTTCTGATAAAATGTTGCCAAAACAGACCCATTCAAACCTCTCTTCAGTTTGGCGAACTCACTTTACTTTTCGCTTCTCTCATCCAGAAAAGCCCTTTTTTTCCTCTCTTCATAAAACTGTCCAGTGAATGACATCTAGAGATGTCTGAGAACAAACACCAAAACTTGATTTTAGTTCACCACACTGCAAAATTTACCAAAGGTTTTATACAGGCTCTTTACATAGACATTTTGTTCGCTCTGACAAGGTCCTGCAAGTAAAAGCACACTCTTGAAGCAACCTGTTTTTCTCAAACAATGATGTATTCAGCAACCATTCCTTCCAAAAAGTTTCCATTTTCCTGAAAAGATTTCATATGGTCTTTAATCATGTTTAGACTAGGGAAAAGACACCACTCACAGTATTTCAAATGCCTAATGACAAAAGGCAAATCTCCAGAAGCAGATAAGCTTGAAAAACTGGAATGTGGAAATAAAACATCCTTAAACCAAAAGACTGCAGGTAATTCTTTCAGTATATAGCCTTCAAGAAAGTCCAGACATGCTTCCATCCAGAATGGCAGCCACTCAGTTTGCCTCAAGCACTTTTAAGTCCCACCAGTCAACAGTCACTGTTTTACAAATCTGAACAGAGTAATTTTTTTGTCTTTGGTATGTCGTTCTTTAGGGGTTAAATATACCTACTTCAAGTACACGAGAAAACTGTCTAGAAAGAGCCCTCTTGTCTACAGACCTCCATGGACAGGAGGATGACAGGAGACCAGCAGAAACAGTCTGAATCTAGCGAGTAGAACAAGGAATGCCTCTCTCTCTAAAGGATGTCCTACCTACATAACTAACAGGCTTGATTTTCAAAGACAGAAAATAATTTTGTCATCTAGGTGATTCCACGGGGTCTTCCAAACTATTGCAGCAGGATCTCAAATAAGAGGAGTTTAGCCTTCTGCAACAGAGAAGGAAAACACTATTCTCAATGACATCTCTAAAAATTGCCAAATGCGAACAAACTTCCAAAAAAATCTTTATTCTCTGAATGGAAGACAATCTTAGCTGTAATTAGGACACCTCACTGGACAAGTTTAGAGCCCTGAAAATCCACACAGCATGCTTCCAAAGAGACTTAAGTCAACCTTGGGCTATGTTTCTGAAAGCAAAGGCACTGTATACAGAACCTTCCAAATTGCTTCAGAGTTCAGATATTCACAATGACAGCTGCTGCAGCCATAAAAGATGAATCTGCACCGAGGGAAAACTGCCTTAAACTTTTTTTTCAGACTACACTATTTCATCTGTCCTGTCTAGGGATGTAGAAGAAACAAGCAAAAGCCAGGTTGTTATTGGCTGAGGACCCCTTTTCTTCAAGGACTTCTCAATGGGAGATAAATAAAATACCTACAAAAAATACTTTCAGAAAAGTGTGGGTTTTTCTCTGGTTGGCCATGAGTAAAGTTCCTCTTTCTTTAGAGAATGAATTTGCAACCCAGTTGCTCACTGGAGGAAAGGAAACACTGATAGATAATCAAATGGCTAAAACCTGCTCTCTGACCAAACTACTACATGGCAGACCAACTCAGAAACTCATATGAGAACTTAAAACTTCACCAAATATCAGGGGAAAAAAAGCAATTTTTTAAAATCTTCATTAGGTGTACCCTGATACAAAAATGACAGGTGTTTCACAAAGACAGATGAAAAAAAGACTAGTGATTTCACAACCCTTTGGGGTTTTCTAAGGTGCAAAGAAGGATGTTTGTGTGAAGGTCTGCCTATGGGATAGTTAGGTTGTAAACACATCTGCTTAAACTGACGATACCTATGGTTGTGTCTTCTGATCTTAAAGATGGTGCAAGCAATGACTGCAGAAAGAACCCGAATGAATGATGAACAGAAGATAATATTGTTTGGTTATGCTCACTGTTACTCTGTTTCTCTGTCACACTCAGTCGTTCATAAGGAAAATAACGGAGAATTCAGAAAATCCTAAATACTATTCCTGGTAGGCAGCAGGACATAATGAGAAAAGAATGAGATGAATGGAAGGACTGAGAGTGAAATTCTTTTTTCATATGGCTGACTGCCAGCTGCTTTACAGATGCCATAAATAACATACACCTGGCCAAATCTTTGAGACCTTGAAGATAATTTTTTCTTCTCTCCAAGCAAAACTCAACGTACAACCAATACCCCTCAAAAGAAGCAAAGAAATGCTAATAAATATTTACTGCTGGAAAAATATTGCATTGGAAATAGTTTGACAAGCTAAAGGAAAAGAGCAGTATATCTTATTTACTTTCCAAATTGAAACCAAGAGCTATCTTCACAGATGAAAGATTAGTGTTATTTATGTGCCTCACTCAGCATCAGTGGTACATTTCTTGGATCTCAGTATGCTGTACTACGCTTACAACACCGCCTTCCCCCATTCCTCATAAGACAACTCTAAAAGGTTATGTTACAGAAAAGGGTAGGTTACTGGAGAAGCCTCCTGCAAATTTATGAGATATCTACTAGCTAGGTATTGGTATGAAAAATGAAGGTTTAAGCCAAGCGCAGGGGTAGCTTTCCAGTCAGAGTACCTGCACACTCTCCTTTTTTTCCCCAGAGCTGTATGGATTCAACAGTTGGTCTCTTCATTACCAGGCTGTCCACAGGAGAGCTGTTCTCCGTTTCATATTCGGTTCTCGTGGGTCCATTTGATTAATAGGTGCCTACTATAATTTGTATACAGCTCTCATTCAGGCAGCATAATTTCCTTTTTACTGCTATTTTTAAGCATTTCTCAAAATGTTGTTTGATTAATTTTAAATCTAAAAACATTAAAGGTGACACACCATGTCCTGCTTTCCTACGAAGTCCCTGTACGACAAGTAAAAAAAACCATTATAACTATCTTTCCTTTAGACATACAGAAACCGAGGGCAGAGGGGGACCTCAGGAAGTTGTCCAGGCTATCCCCCCAGCTTCTGAAGCAGCAACCGTGTCCTTCCTGACAGATATTTGCCCAGCCTTTCCCCTAATGGCAGGCTCCGCAAGCTCCCAGACAACCTATTCCACAGCCCCATTACCCCTGCTGTTGGAAATACTTTTCTAGTATCTAACTTGGGTCTTTCTTGCCTTCATTCAAGACCATGATGTCCTGTGCTTTCTGGAATGGCTCTTAAGACCAGACCAACTTGTGACACACCGTGGCCCTCACATCTCACCTGGATTAATAAAAACCAAACCAAACCAAACCTACATTTATCTTCACTGTGTTATTCAATAGCAGGCCCTGTGCAAAAGGGATTGATAAAACTCAGATTATGCAATTTCACACTGAGCATTTCAGTATGGTGGTATCTTTTCTAACCTATGTTGTCTTTAGACTTCTTCAGACAAGATCTGAGTCTAAACAGGGCTGGGGGCAAAACGGACACTAATTTAATCCTGTGGTTCGGAACATAATGCTCTTTACTACTCTATTTCCACCAAACTGTATTTCCAGCATAAATGCATTGTGGCTGACCCAGACTTTCTGTTATAAACACCTTATATTAGAGTGGCAGCCTAGCACTCATTTTTCACAAAGTTTTTCAAGGAACGGGTTTGGTGGTTTGTCGGGGAGTTATTTTTAAGGCCTGAGGCGGAAAGGCTGTTGCGCTGCTTTTTTGCACTGCTTCGAACAGAAACCTCTTGTGAGGTCTTCTAAAATAACAGTTCAGCAAAAAGTGAGTGCCGAAGCCACTGAGTCAGCCCTTAGATGCCTTTTTTTCAAAAACGCAGCTTCCAATGAATCCATTTTAAATGTTCCTTTCCCCCCCAGTTATTCTTACATAAAAACTTTCCCTCCCAACCCTTTCTCCTTGGAAATTTGGTAACCATAGTTTCTGTATCCTGCTGAGACTTGATATGTAGAGCTGTATTCTACCTGCTATTAAGCTGCTGATAGCAGTGTTTCTGTTGCAATTTATGAGAAATGTCAGTTGAAGGCAGAGAGTATTGTACACACTATATTTTCCCAGCTGGATACCTCCGTGAAGAGAAAGCAAAAACATGAATACACATGCGCTTGAGGTTTTGGGGGAGGGGAGGAGAGCGACTGCGGGGAAAAAAAGGCTGCAGGTTAGATGCGCTGCTGGGTGGGCTAAAGCCAGTAGGAAATGAATACATGAAGGGGAAGATGCCTCTAAGATTATTAGGAAACACCGGAGGATCTCAATGCAGTTGTTGGTGCTGTAGCAGCAATTGGGAGACCCCTCCGCAGAGTCCTCAGATGCCCCTTTCCCCGGCACAAACTGAATTTTTGCCTTTGGAGAATTGTAGCCTTCCTGTGTTGGTTCGTCTGAGCCAGTCCTGAAGGTTTTTGTTTAATGTTTAGCATGAAGACATCTTCATCCTGAATACGGTTAAGCCATTTTTGCAGTAGTCACATCTGAGGGGCTTTTGTTTCATCTCTTTTGTTTTTCGGTAGAAAGAGAACCAAGCCGCCAAGTGCAGGAAACGCAATCGTGTCTCAGCTTGCTCTGCAAAGCTCTTCCAGATCAGTTTGCTTCCTTTAATGCTAGCGATATATTTGCTGGCAAAAATATTTTAGCCTTTCCTGAGTAACAAGGACAGCAGTTTTCATTTTTCTTCATCACCCAAGCAGCTGAAGGTAATGGACCTTACAGGAGAGAGGAGCGGAAGTCCAATTCAGCAAGCAGTGAATGGGCATTAAAGGAAAATGCCTGCTCTGTCTTCTAAAAACACCATGGGTCCGTAACTTTTTCTACACCAGAAAGTACTGAGGATTACAGTAGAAAGCATTCACCAACGATTACCATTTAAAGGCACTGGCTCCCCGGAGACCAGAGTTCTGTGGCCAAGGCTTTTCTCTCCACAGAGCACTGTATTGAGCCAAAAATGTTACAGCAAATAATTTAGCAAGACCCAAAGTTTATGCTTACTTCACAGTCCACGCTATATGGAAACACAAGTCACCAGTAAAGAAGAGCCAGACTATTACAACAGCAAAATCATTTATTATGGAACACGTTGCTCAGCTAGCATATGTGCCTTCCCCAAAGTTATCGACTCTTGCCACAAGTAACCGGCTTCCAAATTTGCAATTAATCCTTGTCATTCCCCAAATCACCTCTTCCATTAGAGCCGCGGAACTGGAAAGAATGAAAATCGCAAACCTACTAAAGTTAAAATGCTCATAGTCAAACTGAGGATAGAGCCAATTACCATTTAAATAACAACACGAAACTCTTTGAAGGAAGGGCCTTTTGATCTCCAAGATTCAAATGCTGAACAGTGAGAATCCAAGTTCTTTAAATTTCCAGGGAAAAAGCTACAAAAAAAGAACTGTGACCCAGGCTGTCAGTCATGTGCTTAAATCCCTAGCATTTTTTACTGTTAAATGTAGCTCTCTTGGCGTGTAATTAGTGGCAATGTCATCATCAATACCATGGTTATTAAATGCTTAAGTAACTCTTTTCTTACAGTTTGTTCTGGTGCGGAGAGGCAGGGAGCAGGAACGGAGTGAGGGGGAGACGCATCAAGGGTAAAATACAAGTTGTGTTTTTCTCCCTTCTCCGTGGGCAACGCCAAATTGCAGCTCTCCAGACGGTGATCAAATCACGCTTAGTTGTTAATGCAGATTTTGTCAATTTGAGTGCCTCGTTTCATCTCAAAGTCCAAACAACGTAAGGTCAAATGGCATTAAAAAAAGTCTCATCTGTGGCCGGACTGAGAGCACTGTTCCTTTTGAGAGGCAGAGCCAAACAATAACCCTGAACCGACCTGCAGCTCCAACTTCTGGCTCCTTTTTTTAGCCTCGCTCCGGAAAGCTGTGAAGGAGCGATGCTTTTGAAAGCTGCGGTAGCCCCTGACAGCCTAGGGAGCTTGCTGATGCCACACGTCCCAATTGACACAACGCAGGGCCTGCACGGCACATTGCTACAGCCGTTGTTTTACAAGTGCAGATTTCACAGGAAACCAACCATTAATTTCCCCAAGACTTACAGGCATACATTTCCAAAAAGGGAAAAAATAAAACTGTTACATATCCATACAAATCAAAATTCATAGAAGGGTGGCAGCCAGCCAGCCAAACCACTCCAGGTCTGCTCTCCCATCTGCTTGGCCTGTTAACTATCAGAAAATAAAAGCAAATTGCTTCTTCTGCAACTAATTCTCAGAAGGACTCCTTAAAAAAAACAAAAAAAAAACCAAAAAAACCAATTCCGCAACAGGACTTTAATCGCACAGAACGCCTGACGACAGTCGAGAGACCTCCTAGCCCCCCACAAGGTAGGCAGTGCAGCTCAGCAAGGGGTATCGGGAAAAGAAGAGCTCCCTTCCCCCGTGCTAACAAGGCACTGGGCCAAGGCGCCATGGCTGCTCAGGAACCAGACCTCTCCCCTCTTGCCCTCTTGCAAGCCGAGCCCTCCAGCAGGTGAGCTCGGCCAACTCTTGACGCAGTGGCTGATGCCACCCCTCCCGTCCGTCTGCCCCAACCCTTTGCCGGAGGCTCCGGCCCTCGGAGCAGGGACAGCAGAAACAAGCGGGTGCCAGGTCCTGGGTCACCACCATCCACAGCGTTAACGTAACACCGAACTGATGCTGGCTCATGCCGCTTGGTGAATGCGCTGGCGCTGGGGAGCACACAGCATCCCTCCTTCTGCCTCTGCTAAATGGGAGGTAACCTCCGCAGATGAATAGGCCGAGCAGTTGAGGTCGATAACGCCTTCAGCTATTTGTCTGCTGGAGCCCTGACAAGTGATTCTCAGTTTATGGCAGCGTACCATGTCAAAATCATTACTTTTTCTTTTAATCTATAAACTAAAAACCCGTAGTAAAGACTTGCACAGCTTTTGTCTGTCTACCACTGCAGTGGTATACAGTAATTAATATACTACAGGTTTCTACTTCACAGATTAAAATATAATTTGACTAAAAGCACTTTCAACAGCTGCCTATAAATCAGCCCGCTCTGCCTGCAAAGTTCAACTCAAGAGTTATTGTGTCTATTGTGCATCTTAAGGTTCAAAGAAAGATTATTCATGCATTCATTCATAGCCAAGAATGTATCCCAGCAATGAAATTTACCCTTCAAAGCTGACCTAAGCTTAACCACTGCATTGACTAAATAATTTAATTGCTCCATGATATGCTATATCCCTTTTCTGAAGACTGCATTTTTGGTGACTTGAGCTAGGATTATAACTAGTGGTATGTTAATGGCACCGATTCTAAAAATGTAAATGGTTGCTTTCCATAAACACTGCCAAACTGTGAATAAGGGAATAATAGGAATGCAAACAAATCTCCTGGTATACAGATAGGTTTCTTAAAGTATTTAAAAATTGTAGGGCTATAAAATTAGTTTTGTGGAAGAGAGAGAGACAGAAAATAGATGAAAGCAAAGCTGTTACTTACAGAGAGCCCCTAATAACTGAGTAACGTTGCCAGTGTAAGAGCATTAATTCTGTCACCCACTCTTCGTACCCACCAATTTGTTTTCCTTTCTGTGCCTCGATCTAATCGCACAAAGCCCAGCGAGTACTCTCAGTGCGAACGGGAGAGTCAGCAGAGTCCCTGAGCAACTTCTCCGGCCTTGCCAGAGCAGCTCTCCGGGGCACTAATTCGGCAAACATTCCAGCCTCTCCTAGCTACACTAAGCCAATGCAACGAGGCTGAAGATTAAGGAGAAGGGAAACAACTACATTGTGTGCTACTGCCAAGGATCCAAAGTCTCTAAATCTCCTTGAAGCTGAAAACAAATTAGCAGCTTTGCCTGCATCAAGCTGGCTGTCCAAATGGAGGTCGCTTTGCACAACCGCATCACTGACTGTGCTCCTCCAAGATAACGCTGGAGGGATACAAAAACATCGTCTCTAACTTATTTCCTGTCACTTTCTTGTCTAGCCCAACAGAACAGCTTGTAACCCAATCACCCCTCCAACCCTGGAGCAAAACCAAGCATGGATTTACTCTCACCCCTCTAGCTCCCCACTTTTTTTAACCCATCTAATATGCCACTTCCTTGGGCAGAATGAAGATAAGAGTAAAGAAACTGACTTTGTTTTCTGGTTCTTGTTTCATAGAAACGCACCTTCAGTGGGTAAATCCCAATCTCTGTGCCACCTTTAATCTTTATGTGAAAGAGAAACTGCCTGTCAATTCTTGTGGAAAAACCTCCAGTCTGGTATCATGAAACAAATAACTAACATGCTGCACAGCTTCATTCCTATGGTGAATATGAAGGGGTTAGCAGAAAAAGTGTACCGCTGATCAAAATGCGATTTAGCTGTGTGGGCGCCTACAGCTTCCCCGGTCAGCCGCTTGAAGCGTGCATCTCACTGCAACCAAGCAGAGAGTGAGGGCTGCAGAACTGCATGCCCAGGAAAAGGGACAATTCAAAGAAACCAGTGTGAGCAGTTTTGGGGGGACACAGAAAACCCAGGAGAAAACTCCCAAGTAAGACACTAAGGTCTGTGGCGGAAAATATGCAAAAGAGCTACACTGGAAGAAAGTGCCTGTTGTTAGATGAGCGCCTCGGGCTGTGAGACTGCCTCGGCAGAGGTCGGAAGCGCTGCAGAGGTGTCTGGCGCTTGCACCAGCACTCGCAAGGACATCGCTGCTGCCTTCCCCGCCAGAACGTGGTCCCCGCTAGTTCTGTTTCTAACAAACGCTGACTAGCCAGTTTAATTCAAAACAAACCACGGTGTCACTGTGTTTCAAAAGCAAGATGCTTCACTCCCCTCTTAGCTAGCTCTCGGCTCTTGAGGAAACAGGGCCCGGTCAGGGTTTGCACAAACCTGGCCAAGCTGAGAAAGTTCAGAAGAAGCTACCGTCCAGGGGCTAAACTATAAAGCCACCTGAGAGTCACAGAGGCCCTCTGATGTGCTAATAAATATTAAATTCTTAATTTTTACAAGACTACCATGTAAGAGGTTTTCTTTCCTTTACACAACAATGGAAAAAGGAAAGACTTTCTGAAGTGCATAGGGACGATGCTGAAATGCCGGTCTGCCATTTAGAATCCATACAACAATAATCCGATTTTCCAAAGTAATGAGCATCAGGAGCTTCCACTGACCTTACAGCAGGTTGTATCATCTCTAAATACAGGTCTCTACCTGGGAATTGTTCCAACCCCACATTTGTTCCCTCCTTCTCTTTTTTTTATAGCTTTTAATTCCTGTAGCCAGTGATAGTTCTTACTCTGAAGCTGAGCCAAGTCTCCTGATAGCCAGGGGTCCTTCTGCCTGAACCTGGCTTAGATGCAGATAATGGGAAACTTTTATTGGCTTCACTGCCACCAGTAATGGCTTTAGCAAAACTTCTCAGGAAGCAAATAGTAATTCATTGCAAAACTTTTTCAGAAATCCCAGAACGTACAGCCATAATTTTCATGACTTTAACAAGATTGCAGAGAATAAGCTGAAAGTAAACTTTTTTTTTTTTTAATCCATAACAGACATTAGAAGTGACACTCTTCTGAAAGTTGATATCAGCTTACCTCTTCTCTAAGGAAAACAGCTCCTTCAGTGAAACCTGAGACTCCTCTTTCTATTTCTAAAATCTCCCAATTAGAGGGGGGTCACACAGCCGCAGGCTTTAAAGATCCACAAAAGCCAACTCTATGTGAATGCAAGGTTAGGAAGTTTAGGTTCAATCACTGTAGGGGAAAGTAAACAGGCAGTAAAACATAATTAATTCTTTCAACTTACTTAAAGGCAGTTTTAAAGTGATTGTGGGAAAAAAACACCTCTAGATTAATTGAAGATTTATCTGGAACCGCCTCTGCTTGAAAACGTTTCTCCACAGTGCGAAGGACCATGATGGAATTGCCATCTACTGACACTTAACTTCAGCTCCATTTTATTAAAGGACATCTTTATGTTATTGGTTGAGTTACCTGAGAAAACCAAACGGCTTGACCTAGCTGCTATGGCCATATAGAAATAGCCCCCCCACCCTCCCAATAAAATCTCTTAAATACAGTAAAATATCAGGTAAAGCAAAGCCCGAGTAACCTTCCCAAATAAGGGACTATTTAACAAGTAACGGACATCCACCAAAAAAAATCTGTAGCCTCAGATGATGGGGAAAAGAAGGATTTTCTTAAATTATTTTTCCAATTAAACCTTTAACAAGGATAATCAATTCTGTCTTTAAAAATGAATTCTATAACCTTTTATTTCTATAGCTATATCCATGTAAAAATTCTTCAAGATTTAACTTTGCAGCAAGAAAATACAAACAAGCATTAATGCTGATGTAAATATAAATGTTTCTGTCTTAGTTGATACTCCTTTAAAACACAGAATTAAAACAAAGTGCTCTAAAATGGGCCTTTTTTCCCCCCAGATGTTATTTCTTCCCACAAATCTGATGGGGTTTGGGAATTGATGAACCTTGATTGGGGCTTCCATTGCAACACTAACTTTAATAAAACTAGACCTAGTTTTTCAGTCTAAATCAAGAAAGCTATACCCCTTGAGCTTTTCCTTTTTGATACTCTTTGTTTTCACCCTCGACCTCTACCTTTCCTCTCTCCCTCTTTTAGAACAAAAATATAACCTGTAATCTTTTAGTTACCCTAAAGGCCAAAGAAACCTTCACTGTTCAAAATTTTTAAACAGAGGTTTTCCTCGTGCTTTTGGGATTGCCTCTTGTCACCCGTAGTTCCAGACTAGTAGCTAGTTACTACCACGTCACTAACAATTTGAATGAATTAGGAATATGCCCTCGGGGTGAAGAAATGCAAGTTCCCATCAATTCCAAAATATGAAAAGCTGGATATTAAGCCAGACATTGGTCTTATACAGGCTTGTCAGTCCCAATACCAAAAGCAGATTTTTGCTATGCAACCCAGAAGGCCAAAAAAAACCCCCACCCTTCTTATTAAGCTGCTATTAATCTGTATTAGTGAAAATGTGCAGTCCAGCAACAGAGAGAGCCCCTCATGCACCACACTGTACAACATAGGCAAAACTTATGAGCATAACAAACTAGAAGACCACAGCTTGTCCTAACCAGTTAGACGATATACAAAATTGTCATGGAGTGACTGTGAGAACATCTTCAAATAAGTGGGTTACTCCTTGAGTCACATCAGTTAGACACAGCATTTCTACTGGGTTTTCATTCCTTCCTCCCGTGGTATTTATTCAGTAAGAAACCACTTGCACGCATACACACTTTCTTCATTAACAGGCATCCCTCCTCCCCCTCGCTATCTACAAACCCGAGCACCACATGTTGCAAGCGTTTTATACTGGAATGGTCTCACTTCTAAGCAATCTGCGGCTATTGTGATTTTGCTTTTGAGCAGTAAATGCTCAAAACTGTTGCTTTTCTTAAAGCAGCTCCTTCAGTGTTCATAACCTCACTGCTTGAGCAGGCTCAGTTTCATGTTCAAATAGCTCCAAGCCAATGTTTCCAATCTCAATTATCCGCCTTCCTTTTTCTGTGCACCCTCCCTGCCCCCATACGCTTGTTTGCAAAAGGGATAATTTTCTATGTATGTATAAGCAGTGCAGGGAGTCTTCCTCCGCAGCAGTCTGGCAAGATACAGCTTTTTATGTACGCACTGTCTGGAACGTGTTAAGGTTTTTCACTCTCTGCCTTGGGTTATACCAAGATAAGTCGCGCTCCGTCTTCTCAGAGAGCTGTAAACAGTGGCATTTGCCAGTTCCCCTCAGACAAGCTGGCTGTTCCTGCCCTGGCTAAATAGATACCTTGGATAATCTTGGTCAGTTAGGTCACTCAGCTGTGGCTACGCTCTACTTAGCATTACATCTGCATCCATAAGGCTGAAGCAACACGACCGGCACTAGGTGATAAACAAATTACGCCTTCCTCCACGCACAGCCAGGCAATAAGCAAAGTCATAGGACGAGCGCTACGGCGCGTATATGTTTGGGGAAGAAAGCTGACATTTAAAAATCAAATTTAGCATTTAACATAACAACAGCATCTTTACGCACCTTTCCTAGGTGTTTTTCTTTCAAGAGTCTGTACAGTCCTAAAAAAAATCTGCTGACCTGAAGTGACAGTGTTGGGAAGGAATGGGAGAGGGGACGAACCAACTTCACTTCTCTGCTTACATATAAAAAGCCTGGAAAGTGGCAGTGGTTCTGTTTTTTTCCTCACTTTTTTCAAGTTTTTCCTGTTACAGATCTTCAGTACTCTGTGATACCTAGACAAATAACCTCAAACTGAAATTAGTGCTAAAAGGAATGACTAACTGAACATTTCTGGAAAAAGGAGCGCTTTGTTAAAGAATCAAAATTCAATTGGAAGAGGTCAAAATATCCCCCTCTGACATATAACTCTGCCAGCAGGGAACACCCAGGATCTATTTCACGTTTCTCCTTCACTAAGAAGGTTTGTACAGACGTGATTTATCTATTGTTTGCTGTGCGCTAAGAGCCTGCAAAGGTTTGGTTACCGTAGCTCAGCTGATTCATGGCAACTCATTAAAGCCACATCAACTCAACCATGTACCTGGGTCATAAGAGTCAGTCCCAATGGCTTAAAACCACTTTAAGGGGATTCTGTTGATGCACAGGGGCTTGCCTTTAAAATTACTATTTGCTTCAGTTATTTTAGATGAAAACAGTATCAAATAGAGAACAAGTAGCAGTGCAATTTGGAAACTGAAGGCTACATGCAGAACAGTTACTTGGCTGGGTCAAAAACGGTTCCCTTTTCCGTTCTCTGAGCACAAACATTTTGCTACAGCTGTGTCGTAGCTGTAAAATATGTCAGGAGGAGATTCCTGCCATGCTGGCTCAGACCAAGCAGTCCCCCCAGCCCCACAAGCTTGCCTCTAAGGGCGGGCAGCACTGAACGTTTCGGAGGAATGTGCAATGAGCACTGCAGGAGCCAGTTACAGGACAAGGGATACAGATTCTGTATCCCTAAGCAAGCACGTACACTGATCAGATAAAGTTGGGCATACTGGTGAAGTCACCAGAAAGGCCCCACTTACAAAACCTCAACAAACTGACTGCCAAATCCCTCTCCTGGTCCAAATCCTGTAACACTAATCTCTTAAACTTTTTGCGGACACTGTTTACGTCCAGAAGTACAACCTCCCAAACTCCTTTTGTAAAGGAGGCAGAGCTGCCGTAAGGGCACAGCGCAGGTTTCCACGCAAGCCTGCCTCCCCACTGAGAGACGGAGCCCGTTTCTGCTTTGCTACGGGCTTCTGTGTGACACAGACTAGGGGTCAGACTCAAAACACCCTGGGAAATAAAATGAGACAGTTGAGGGCTATGAAGAATTGGGTACCGCAGGCTTCCGTGAGTCCCTTAACTCACTGGGTCCGCTATCTTAAACAGCAGAAAGAGGAAGAACAAAACATTTAAAAATAGAAAACACACATGTCTAGACTTCTTCTGCACAGACTGCATTTTGATACTGGCGGATGTTCATGCGGGTCAGCAGATGACTCACATGAGTAGAAGAGAGCTGAATTTCAGGTGTTCTCTTAAGGTAGCCGGCCAAAAAAGCCACCGCCTCCGTGAAACACTTCCCTCGACCACGGATGTAAGGAAGCCTCATTTCTGAGCTTCTTCAGTGCTTCTCTCCCATAAAATCCCCACTGCCTTTACAGCTCTGTGCTGGATATGGGAAAGAATACCAGACTGCTGCTGCCTGTGTGCAGCAAGTTAATGCTCTCCATCACTCAGAAAGGAGAGAAACTAAGTGCGCTGAGCTTGAAAGCTTATCTGTTCTTTCAGCTGTATCACTTGGTTTAATAAAGCGTATTACCTCTCTCCATAAACCTTGCCTGAACTTAAGAAGACAGTGTTGATTTAATCGTGTTTGTCTGAATTTCTATGGTTTATTGTAAGGTTCTTTGATAAAAGAGATTAGAAAAACAAAAACAATTTTCTCTAATTTCTGCATTTGTCTACTTATGCATTTGACAGTGCTTTCAACATTACAAGTTCATTGTTTCATCATGCCTTTGTATTTGTGAAAGTAGGAAAATGTGGTTGTTAAACCACAAAAAATGCTAAGGGGAATCAGCGGCAGTCCGACTACTTCTGATGCTTTTAATTCTATACACTCGTACACACCCTTGCTTATACACACATGTACAAACACATATAGCACTAACGAGATTTCAAACCAACTGTATTCTTTTAAAACACTTTTTGCAAAACTAACACTGCATAGTAAAAAGCGGAGAGGAATCAAGCTCAGTTCTGTGCAATAGGTATGTTTTCAAAACAAGGTCTATGCATACAAAATACAAACGTGGCAGGTGGGGAAACCCATCCACGACAGGTATCAGCACGCCTCCGTGTAAATTATGTCTTCTCCTTTCTACCGGAAATTTCTGCAAAACGGTGTCAGAACTGATGACAGTACCCATCTGGAAAACCCCAGCGCTGATCCCATCAGATTTCCAAGATCCAAAATAAAATTACAGCAATCCCCAGATTCCTAGTTCTCACATCTGACAACCAGCCTTGAGTTAAAAAGCCAATGCGCTAACGCTGACAAGAGAACTCTTTAAAAAATACAATTCATTTCTCCATTATTTATGGCCAAACAACAACGGCAAGTTGTACCCAAACTGCACAAAGAGGAAGGACGTCAGCGCAGCAACGTGAGAAGCCGAGCGTGGCGCGCTGACAGCTTGCTCTGCACACAAAGGCGGCGAGGTGACGGATGGCTGTCTCCTCCGCCGTCTTCAAGCAAACAAGACATCAGCAGAACAAGCGCTCCTCACCACTGCAAGCTGACTCCGCTCCTAGATGCGGCACCAAAAGCAGGACTTGACCCCGGGCAACCGAGTGTGAGAAGCAAAACAAAACAGAAAAACCAAGCTCTAAGCAATTTAGAAAGTTGGTTGGTGGTTTCCCCTTTTTCTGGGTCATTTTTATTTCCTCTAGGCGGTAAGAAACAATTACTGCTCTCTTCAGAGCTGCTTTCCCAGAAGATAATTACATCGTTTAGTAAGTACCTGATTCTAGATTAACCTTACTTCTCAATATAGAAATACAGACTTTTAGCAGTTGTTTCCCAGAGAAAACAGAGCATGAGAAGAACCAAATGAACAAAAAGCCCGCTCCAGCAACGCTACCAAGCTGCTTGATGTAATGGATTTTTACTGTTACTGAAGAGTAGTTTATGGTATCAAATATCCACATCAGCTGCCAGCTTTCAGGTTGACTTGCCGATAAACTATTTCTCATTCCAATACTGCAAGGTAGCCTCAACCAGTTTCCTCGTTTCCCCCCGCCACCCATTAACACCACTTTGAATACACACCAAGTCATAGCCAAACAAGGATGTTACACAGAAGAAAATGCCTACTGCGCACGCATGTGAAAATTAAGCAGTATACAACTGTGAGCAGTGCAACTGAGAAATGCCCACGTGATAACCAGCCTTCTCAGTCAATTATATTAGTAAAACCACAGCCATGGTTAGTTACAAAGCCCCATAATAAAATGTGACAGACTTCAGATGCCAGCTTCCCTCTACACATCTTAAGATTGAAACACTCCGGGAAAAACGGTCTCATTTATTAAATCCACTGATCAAATCAGCTGCACAGACTGGCATGGGATAAATGAAAAGAGCTGTAGTAGTAACGCTGTCTTTGATCAGCCACAATTTTGTCTGAAAACCAATGCTTGCTTTTATTTTTTTTTTCTCCTTTGGACTGATTATCTTAAAAACATGAATAACAAAACCAAACACCATCCTTCTTGTGACCTTGAAGAACAAATGCAGCAGAACGTGACAACCTGTTTAACACTCCTAAAAGAAAACCACTTATTTCAGATGCTGATAACCTTCACACCACGAATTCCCAAGCACACACCTTCTCTTCCAGAGAGCATGGATTAGATTTAGTAATGAGGTCTACATAAACTATCTGACTTCATCTTCCTCTGCTGACTGCACTGTTCTCATTATAACTCTGATGGCCACATCCTTGCTGTATTTGCACTCCCGTTGCTAGCTACGGCAGCGCGTGAAGGCTGCCCAGCACGCACATGGGGCTCATCGTTCCCATATGCTATAGGGTGCGCAGACATCCTCCCAGCATATCCTAATTGCCTCACGATTCCTCTTACAGAAAGGCTAAAGCATTCAAATATCGCAAAACACAGGCCAAGGTCAGCAATTCTTGCACCTTGGCTTCTTAGAACTGTTTTACCTTAAAAAAGCCATCAGATGTAGAGACAGATGTCAGTTTGCATGTGTGTTTTATTAGGCCTTGGAGAGCAGTGGAGGGGGGTGGATATGAACGAAACATATGGGCAGCACAAAAGAGACTCGTATTTCAGTCGGACATTATGCACAACAAGATGGTTTTGGATCTCACCAATTACAATGATTTCAGTTAGAGTATTCTGGATTTACACCAGTTTAGCAAAGGTCATGTTCTGGCCTAATTAAAGTCAAAATCATAACCGGAGAAAATGCGAATCTGATAATCATCCTTCTGTTAAAGGTAAATAAAAGACCCATCTGCACCCTGCTTTCTAAAATTTGGCAGACATGGCTTCATGCAAGCTGCTATATAGCTGCTTTCATGAACATATCAGGAAATTTGAAAACAGCTAAATATATACATGCATGTGTGCCCCAAACGTCAAAACAGAATTAAAATGCAAAGCTGATCATTAGGAAGTCATTTTTTAATAACACAGAGTGAACTGAGAACACTGGTTTGGGGGGAAAACAGAGTAAAAGTAATGACATTTTCTTCAGTAAAGCAGGTCTCAAATGGTAAAATTTCTTGAGAGAAAATCATACCTATTATCTTCAGTCTTTTAAACAATCTGCACTCTACCTATATCACCAGAGTGGTATTTTAAAATCCCATTTTGTCTATTACTGTAGCCACTCACACCTGTAGTGTCACTCCACACTGTTTGTGAACCGGTGAAAACAGGCACATTCAAAACCATTTCACTCAAACCCGTCTTCATTGCACCCTCGGTTGTTTCAGAAAATTGTTTTAGACAAAGTGGGAAAAGGTTAAGGGAGTTAATTTCCATTAAATAACATGAGCTTTTAAACCAGTAGAGTGCTGAGAAAATGTTAAATGGAATGTCATCCCGGCCAGAATGCACTTCTTTAAATACTTCATTTCTGGTGCCAAACCTTTAACAAGGCAGGCTTCTTAAATTCAGTGGGGGTCAGAAGTTTAGTTTATTCAGCAAGAATAACACTATTAACAGCTACTGCTCTTTCATGTCACCACAGTTAACACCCACACATTCCAGCACTGGTTAATACAGGCCAGTCAAGGAAGATTGGAGCTGCTAAGGGCAGTCATCTCTGCAGGGATATTTTAAAACAGAATTTATACTGTGCTTTAAAAACAATCTAAAAGGATCAATCTACCTTATGAATCTGCTGTAGACATAGACAGAGAGAAAGATGGATGGATGAGAGCATATAAAAGCAAGTAAATCTGACTCTCTATATTGATTTTTGCGAGGACAGTGTAGAGCACTTTGGTGAGGTCTTATATATCACTGGAAAGGACCAAATGCCACTGTGCATATGTCTGAAGGATGTCAGGATTTATCGTGAAGCAAAGCACGGCTGTATTCTTTCATTATGTCCTTTCGTAAATAACCTTGTTTTCACGGCTGAGGAAGGTAGACCACTGCAAATTAAATACTCCTCAATACAAACAAGAGAAAACAATTACAGGAGGACTCTCGAGCAGCTGTAACTGGAGAAATACACCGCTATTAAACCAAAAATTGCAGGAGCTTAGAGTACACATGCAGTATTTTTAGCATTAACAAGAGAAAGCTGGTATTTTAATAATGAGCTTTTGAAAACCAGAATGGAAAAATCTGCATATCAGAGCATAATCCTCTTTCTACTGACTTTGTTCTCAATTGCAGCCAATCGCCGTGGAGCCTCCCCCAAAGCTCCCCAGCGCGCCTCCTTGGCCAGACACCGCCCAGGGATACTCAAGAAATCGCTCTGGTTTAGCTAGCACTTCTTCACCAGATGGAGCATTTCTCTTTGAACGCGCATGTTTTCCTCTTAAAACATGTTTCGAGCAACCAGAATGCAAACAAAATAATCACAACATCAAATACAGTCTTTAAGAGGGCTCTGGGGCCTCTATTCTTGTGTAATGGTGACAGTTTTGATCATAAGATCTGAGTTCCAAAATTACTCAGCTTTGCACGCTTTCACCTAACCTCTTCACATAGCCACTCCCATCCTTATATTCCCCTCATGTTGTATATTTAACGAAGATCCTGCTGCTTAGCATACTTATGCTATCCTGCTAGCTATTTCTTAATATGCTTTTCTCAATATAGCATTAGAAAACAAATCTATTTCGAATTGGAGTTACCTTGTAGGTCATTTGGAAAATCTGACTGTTTAAATTAAAAATTGTTGGGTTTTATAAAATAAAAAGCTCACCAGCTTAGCTATAAAGCTGCGACTGCCATCGTACACAACGGCATCCCAACAGACTAGCGAGGCCCCAGTTAGCGTCCAGGCAGACAGAGCACAGTCTCCTCGTTAACATATCTAATAGACAAGCCTAATGAAAAAACAATTTACCTTCTTCAGTTTCATGCCACACAATTCCTTCCAAGTTCACGCTGGTCCCAGGCTCACAGGGTCCAAGGCATTCGGGTTCTGTTACTACTCCAACCTCGCAAGTATTTACACCCACTGAACGAGTCCGTACCAAAAGCTGCTCGACTGGTGCTGCAATATTGGATGAAGATGGGGAAAAGTAGGAAGGCAGAATCTGAGGTGTGATACTGCTGGAAATCGGAGGTGGAGGTGCAGGCACTGTAAACAGGGGATCAACCTGAAAACAACAGACAAACTTACTATAATGGTGCTGTGAGATTAAAAAAAAAAAAAAACAACAACCCAAAACAAACAAAAGAAAACCCAGTTTGCTTAGACTGCATTTGTGTATGTAGGGATTTGGTTATCATGGGTGATTTCAGTCTTATGAGCTCATCTAATTTTTTTTTTTTTTTAGCATCAGCCCAAATGCTGCACATGAAAAATTAAGCACAAAAAAACTATCATGCTAAACAAGTCAAATTGCTAAGTTGCTACAAGACTATTCCCTGTTGTCATAGACTGCTAGCATGAAATAATAATAAAAATTTTAAAAAAAGGATTAACGCCACTTTTTTCTTGGTGCTGACAGAGACTGATTTGTGAATGGAAATTAATTTTGCAAACTGGGAACTGCATTTTCTATTTAAAGAAAAACATTTAGAAAGACAGTACAAAGACATATAAACGCCATTTTGTTTCCTGTGCATCACAGAAAAAATAGCACTTGGAACAATTCTAATATCCATATGCCATCAAACATAATCTCTTGTCATCCAGTCATTTAAAATACATTAGGATCACCCACCTAACAGCTTACAGATAACATTTACATCTTTCTACTTGAAATAACAGCTGAGGACTTTTACAAGAGTCTATCCAATCCATCTTGTTTCTACGAATTCCCAAAACGTGTACATGGAAGAACACAACTCGCCAGGCAAGCGGCCTGTACACAGACAGTTCACATAGCCACAGGATCTATGTATGAATTGAAAAAGTTACTGGTCTTGCATGGCTTCCAATACCCCCAGGAAGAGATTTGCTGTATACGGGTTTGGTCCTCAAGGTGCTCAGTATTTTACTGTGGCCATAAGGTCCTTCGTCGCATGAGAGATTAAATGAGGAATGTTAAATGAGGACATGAGTGCGCCCACTTAAGTAGTTGGTGATCCTCAGCACACCTGCTTGTCCCTGCCACTTGGGGAATCCTCCCTCCATTTGTTACATACCAAAACTCATGTTTGTTTGGCCCACTGGATCATAGGTTTCACACCAAGAATTCCTTCTTCAGTCCAAGGGTTTAAAAAAACAGCATTACCTGCTTTCAGATAGATGATGAAACACCTTCAAGTCTATGTAGCTTTTCATCCTGGGCCCCTGTAAGAAGGGCCAACAGGAAAGACAAGCTGTCTCACAGCACATTGCGATCTAGGGTTTGTTTAAGCGCTTCTCAGTGTGGCTCAGAGTTAATTTTGCTTTCTTTTAAAGCACAGTTGGCAAATACGCAGAAAGAGGAAAGGACTGAAGGGCATATCCTTGTGTCCTGTACTTTTTGTAACACAGATCAGATCACTTAATCATGTGGCCGCTTTTCCTAATGAGAAAATGAGATGGAAATCTAAAATCGTAAAGAACTTCCTTAAAATAGCAAATGGCCCTTCCAGCTGTGGATCCCTTTTCATTCTTTTTCTTGAAGCATCATCCATACAAACTGAGAACCAGCCCTTCTGAATCGCGCACCCAAGCCCAAGGATGCTAAATATATGTATTTTTATATATATATAAAGTTCTGTATGATCATTTATTTTTTGTCCTACATGGCCATAAGCAAATACTAAAATAATAATAATAATAATAACAAGCCTGGATTCTGATATTGATTACACTAGAACGGTAATGAAGAGGAGCCATAATCAGATTCTTACTGATACTGCTGGCTGGTGGGGGCCGAGGGGTGGCCCCGAGCAGAGCCCTGCCAGGACAGCGGAGGCAATACGTACTCCGGCAGAGCTCTGAGTCGCTCTCCGCGTATTTCACCTCCAGGCAGAGGAGAGAACGGGCAGCGAAATGGAGCCCCGGCGCTCCAAAAGCAAGGCTGCCTACTTCTGCAAATGGAGCAAGGCTGAAGGAACGGCCTGCCTCAAAGCTTGCACGCGGCTTTGGAAACCTGGGCAAAAGCTGCCAGTACCCAGCGCTCTGCCATAAAACACACTCGTCCCAAAGCCAGGGGCAACACACCAAACGTTTGCCCTTATCATACCGGAAGGGCGAATGTTTTACATGACTGTAGACGAAACTGGCAGATGTTGTCTTCCGTTTTCCAAGTATTATAAACAGGGAGGGGGGGCCAAAGAAGAAAGCCCAGATCTGACAGTGTCCCCTGCTAAGTTCGTTTTTATGAATACTTGTACTTAGTTCTGGTTTATTTTGACTTGCTCATGAAAGTTCATGTTTTCCACTAAAATCACTTGGAGCAGACAAGGCCAAAAAAGCAGCTATTGCAGCAAAAGGGGCCATTACGCTGTCAGACCAGACCACTAAGGTTCGGTCACCAAGTAGGTGGACGTTTACCGGCCCTGACGTCCACAGTCGTTGTGCAAGTATGACCTTCCTCGTGAGAATAAATCTGCAGAGCTTAAATATCGCTCCACCTTCCCCTGTTTTAAAACTATCCTATCTTGTCGGACAACCAGGCCATCGGCAGAGCGAAGCAGTGGCTCTTCGTGATACTGGAGTGACACGGCCGCGCTCCCGAACCCGCCGGAGGGCACTGATGTAAGCGATTAGCAGCCCCGAGAGAGGCAGGAAGGCGGCCATCTCCAGCGGAAAAAAGGCACATAAGTCTAAACATCTGGTGGTGGCAGTCTGTCAAACTGAGGAAAGTTAATGTCAAGAACAGACGCTCTGCAGTTTCTCACTGTTATTTTTGCATGATTATTGCCAGGTGCTGGTGCACGCCGAGCGGTAGCCTGGCTATTTATCACGCCAGAGATTCCAATAGGAGGACGACAAGCTAAACCAGAGTAAGGTTGTTTACACAGATACTCTCTTAATGCCCATAATGGAAGGGCTCCCAACCCAACGGAAGTATTCAAGCGATATTTTCTTCATTCACCCCATTTCAAGGGCTTTCGAGAGCTGATTAGTACCAAAGGCTACAAGGTGGGAGCGTTACCCGTGGCAGCGCCCCACCACCGAGGCTTCGAAGGCATCAGGCAGCGATGGCTCCCGGCAGCAGAAATCACGACCAAGGGACAGAAAACGCTCCACGGAGCCCTCCTCGCTCTGGACAGGGCACAGAGACGTTGTGGTGGCTGCATGATGCTGGTCTGCAGGCAGGAGAGGGTACAGAAGAGAGAAGACACATCGCCCCAACCAGGAAGAGGCAAATCTTTCTAATAAACAGGGATTTCCTGCAGTTACTCGGGCACTTTAATTTACACACTCAAATTAAGTTCTTCTCATGAAAGCTCATCTTCTTGATGCAATGTAACCTCCTAAAAATGTGTTTGAAAATTAACATTTTGTGTCCTTTGTAAGCGATTTCCTGACAACCAGGAGGATCTGGTGGAGCTGACGGCAGCTCATGGCAGAAGGGACACATATTTGAGCGGACATCCTAGGTCAGAAAGCCCAGCATCATACTACCACAATCAGCCATAGCCCAGTTCCCTTCTTGCAAGCATAGAAGAGCCTTAAGTCTTTATGGGACAGAGCCTCTAATCTACTCCCACAGAAAACCCCAGGGAATGAAAGAAGAGTGGTAACCCAGAAACCCCCATGACCTTAATTTGCTATGGTACTAATCTGACCATGGGGGATTAGTTTTATCATTTTACTCAAAATAACCTATTTTTTCCCAGATACTTAAATAGATGGCTTTTGATCATATTACCAAATGGATGTATTCTGCATATAGGTATTTCATTCATTTTAACTTTGAAAACTTTCTGAGGGTGTGTATCTGAAGTGTGAAATGTTTTTGTCATAAATCACAAAATACAAACTAAAAAACTAATAGCTCCCAAACTGCCCAGCAATGTGATGTGAACCATCAAAGTGTGCAAGCAGGTGTATAACTATAAAAATATATGTAGTTCCGCCTTATTAATGAAAATATTCCTTTGGCAGTGATCTCTGAAGGAGAGGAGACAGAGCTACCAGACTAAGACCTGACAAGGTCATACGCTCCTGCAGCATCACCCAGCACATGATTTTGACATGCACATGCCATACACCATTTAATCCATGTACCATCACACAGCTCAGACCAAGGCAGAGGAGCAGGTTCAAAGCTTGGGATAGCCCCTTCCACAAGAGCCCTGCTTTTTAAATTGAGAAAAATAAGCACTGCCAGCAGGAATGTCTGTAGAAAGAATGCAGAAAGAAGGAGATCCCAGACCTATTATGGGATATACCTAAAAACAAAAACCTGACCCTTTGCAAAACTAAGCCCTTCCTTAAGGAAGACGCCAATGTAAGACCAAAAGGAATGAGAAACCTCCAGCCTTGAAACCGGCATCAACAAGTTCCTTAGATTTACACAGTAATACTTCACAGAATCACTATACCCGAAACGAAAAGCAGGAAATAAAGGAATCCATCTCTGCATGGAAGTGCTGCTTTTCTCCAAATTCCTTTACCAAGATTTTAGGGTAAAAGGGAGATTGACTTGTTTTTGCATAAAGTATGCCCGTCCTGCCTTCACGCACTTCTAAAGCAACAAGGACCCCAGAAGACCTCATTCCAATCTCATTCATGGCACCACAAACCAGAAGTACTGCTAATGAAATCAATAAAATTACTTTGGAAGAAAACAAACGTGGGAGAATGTAACACGGAAAAAACGCCTGTGTGCTTGAAAGTCTGTCTGTTTCTCCAGCCATCTCACTGATCCAAGAAAAGATGCCTCTTTTCTCAGCGAACCTTGCCCCACAAAGAATTTATACAAAATGAAGCTATCCACCCATATTCTACCATGTAATAAAAATGGCCCCTATGAAGAATCTCTCCTTCATCTGAAAAATCTCAATTTAAACTCAATTCAGGATTTTTTGCATCTAAGCTCACCCAAGAAGCCACTCAGGTGCATTTTGCCACCATACTTAACAGAACTGATGTTTAAAAAAAACTATCCATTTTCAGATGAGAAGGTTTTAATTATATCCTTGAAATCTTTGGTCATTTTCTCAATACAATTTGTTTATTACAAGACATTTATTATTTAATAAAGACATTTAGATGAACAAACTTTCTACAACAAATTAATGGGGGGGGGGGGGGAATAGATTACTGCCATGTCTGGAAAATAGAAAAGAAACATTACATGACTTGGCTGTAGAAAAGAATTTTGATCACCAGAAAGGCAAATCTACAAGTCTTATATTCAACATATGGAAAAGTCAGAGGAACTAAGGAGGTTAGTTATTATGGTCAATTGAACTGAGGATCACAAGAGTTTGAATGTGAAGGAACAATGAAGGAGATTCAGACTGCCTAAATTTCATCCACATTTTAGACTTAAGATCCTATGCCTAAGAGTAATCCAAAAAATATGCTTTCCAAATTCTGTAGCATGGACAAGAAACCTGAGATGTAATTATGTTCAACTGACTAATACAAGTAGCATCTACTTGGAGATTTCAAGTATTTCCTACTCTTAAAATGAACCTTTCTGCTTCAACCAAGTAGTTAAAAAAAATAAAAAAGCAAACAAAAAGACACTGCAAAACAAAACCTGAACTCTTGCAGTACTATTAACCTTTTACTGCAAGGAAGAGGGAAAAATTTCCCCCTTGTATTCAAGATCTTCTATGCCACTCCAATCAACTGTGCAACCAGCAAACACAGTTCTGCCAACACCCGTGCTGTTGGTAATTACATATTCCTTCCACATACAGATTTCCAGACCTCCTCAGACACTGTGCAACTCTATCAGCAGCGGTTCCACAGATGGGGTAACGATAATGCTTTCTAGGACAATAATAACATACAACGATGATCATAACGAGAACTCAAATCTTTCAGTAGGGTCTAATGCAGATATAATGGTGCTAAACTATTCCAAACATGGACTTTCAAGGGAGATCAACGAAAAACAAGAAGAACTGCAGGCACGGAGAATTCCTTGTTCTCCCTTATATCTTCTATCCTAGCTAGCAATCCTAGCTCAAATGCTTGGGATTTCCCAGAGCCATTCACCCATTTTAGTATGGGAAAGATTAGCATTTGACAGCTGCCAGCGATATCCTTCTGCCAAAGGCTGCATCTGTGAAAAACTGTATGTCAACTCTAACGTTTGGCAGAGGCCTGGGAAGATGCCCAGATTACCACCTGCAAATTTCTAGTAAAGACATTTCTCCTATCTCAGCCCAGGAAAATCATATTGATTGAGATAACTCTGCTTGAAAGTCTCTAGAGCACCTTTCTCCATTGAAACTTGGTTTCTCATAGTCAATTCCTCAATTCGCACTTCCAAACTTTTATGTCAGTCACTGCCTGACCCTTTGCTGAGCTTTAAAACAGAATAAACAAGCCCTGAAATTCCCTCAAGATCCCTGTCCTGTCTAGACAGATTCACAGTATTCCAAGTCAAGAAAAGAATTTCTCTGTTTGCATTTAGACAGAATATGCATAAGACGAGCTCCTGTATCAGATGGTGTCTTGCAACCAAATATGGTAAAAATTGAGGCATAGTCACGTCCTGGTAAGGGATTAGATACTTCTTTACCTAGGTCTGTGACCCTTTGGAAAACTGTAATGATGAAGATTTTAATTTTAAAGATGGCAATCACATCTTTTTTTCCACAAGTTTCTTCTATACACACCCCCTCAGGGTTCTGAACCTAGATAAAAAGATAAGGTATTTACATATGGCAATTCCACAGCATTACTAATAATTGATACCTTGAAGTTGCCAATGTTCAGTCCTAACAGGCCTGAGACTTTGATGAGGAATGAAGCTGTACTTGCTGTATCACTTATCAAGATATCAATTCATCAAGGAAAGTTTTCCCATTCTGAACTGTAAATAGGAAGATAATGGATAATTTAATTGCATCATGACTGACTTCCATTTAACTGTTGCATTTCTTCTCAAGTTTTTATTCTCAGGGTCCAGGCAAATCACACCACATCCCTCTGACCCCACAGCAGAAGTTCTCCGTTACCAGCAGACTGCAGTCTGGTGGAAGGGCCGCCTCTTTAGCCGCTCTGAACACGGGGCTATGCAGAACCAACATAATTGCGTGAGGAGGAACCTGCAGTGTACATAACCAGAGTAAAGCAAGACTGCACGTAAAGCAAAGCTAGGGTGTCTTTTAGTCTGGCTTCTTTGCATCTCTCGGCATTTCTGCACTTCAGTGTCCCATAACTAGATTTTGTTGCCTTCTACCTCTTTATTGTCTACTCTACCTTGTGAGTTTAAAGTTGCAAGCATTACGATTCAGACCCATGCTTCCTCAATTCAAGTAGATTTTGGTGAAAGAAACTATTGGACTGTTAATTTCTCTTGCCACAGTTTGTCAAAGAACTTCTACAATCCTCAGAAACAGGATGAGCTCCCTTGATGGTTAACACATACCAAACCCTTTTCTTTGTCTGACTAGATTCTTACGGATGACACTTTTCAGCACGTTCTGAAAATTCACAGACCAGTATCTTGGACCATGGACCAATATCTGTCAGTGTCCGCCAACACCAAAATTTCTAATTTAGCTAGCCCTTCGGCTTCTTAGGCAAGACAGACGGATCTGGGTTAGTATCTTCCAATATACTATTGCCTTAGGTCTCCCACATCAGCCAGCTTCTCTCTTTCTCATATGACTTTACGCCATTACCTACAAATACTACGAAGAACTCAGTGCCCTAATTTTATTTAAAGAGCAAGATAGTATTATTGCTATTAAAAATGGGATGTATACATTCACAGTTATTTAGCAAGTCATTAAATGAAACCATTTTTAAAATTGCCTTTCGACTTTTTCACTCTGGTAATTCTACTGAAAAGGGAGTGGAATCGTTATTTAGCTTTAGCTATCCCTGCAAATGCCTGCAGTTGAAGATCTACATTTAACAAAAAAATCTTTATTCTCAAATGGAGTTTGGAGTTTTTACAATATGTTAGGGAATGTCAGTTACTTACAACAGTCAAATGTTCCTCTCAACTGGCATACACCTTTGCTCTAGTGTAAAACCGGAGTAGTTCCACTGAAGCACAACTGTGGGCAGAATTTGAATTGCAGTGTTTGTTTTACCAGGGAGAGAGGAGGTCAGCATTTCTAATAATTTTTCAAGAGGCCTTAAAAAAATTCTGAAAATAATCTAAGTACAGTGAAGATTCTGAACAGAAAAAATAATCCACATGAGGAGGAAACGGCTAATAACCATTCCCTCCAAAATGTTTATTTTTTTCCTTTTTCTAAATTGAACATGGTACTGATACGAAATGTCAGACAGACAGTCCTTAAGAGGGAGACTAAAAGATTAAACTTACAGTACAAAGACAAATACATGAGTTGGAGTCAGTAAGGAAGATCTTCCTGAGTTTACTTACCTGCTTCAGTTTTGAGACAATTCAATTTTGGCAGAGAGGGGAAACCTAGGTTTCATGTTCATGTAGTCCTCTTTTACGAAAGTAGCTAGACTATCAGCACCAAATTGTCTGATTACAGGCCACTGAACCAGACAGCACATCTTTTCCTCTGTATGGCTTAGAAGTGGGTGACCTTGAGATCTCTGTTCTCATGTCCCTAACTCAAAGACATTAATTCCTATTGATTTTGCCTTAGTACCTAGGGATCCTCATTAGCATGCTAGGTAAGCACCCAAAAAGACACAAGTTCATGTTTGCCAGAGTTCCAGCTGGGGCTTATGCATCCTGTTTTGCTGAGAAAGAACAGAGAAATGGAGAGGATGCAATTTCACTCAGAAAATCCCAAACACCATAGCTAAAACATCTTGTGTTTCAGAACATCAACCTGGCCTTAAACTTCCTCCTTTCTTACACTGTCTCACAGACTATTTTTATAGCCTGACAAAGTGATCAGCACCTGCTGCAAATGAAACTCCCCCTCTGTTCAAGCAAGAAAGCAAAAGAAATATTTATTCCAAATATTCCACATTTCACATGTGATATCCTAGTTACATGCACCTTCTATTCTCTGCTCCGCCCTGACTGTACATATCCTTTTTATTCCAATCACTGCATGATGAGATTAGTAACAACAAAAGCCAGTTCTTTCTACACTTGGTAGAAATTCAAATATTTTGCCCAACTGAAATAAAAAATAAACCTAATCTAAACTGTCATGAATTCATGAAATGCCTCTGGCAGTTCTATCAAAGTATATAGACATGTACAGACTCTTTGAAGAAACGAAACTGCAGTTTATCAAGTGTGATTTATAAGCAACACTGATTTAGCTGGGAGATAACACTGCTGTCTAATCATTAGTAGTCAGACAACAGCCATGTGAACACATCAATTATGGGCCACTGCCAAAAGCCCTTGAGATCCCAGAGATTAACAGCCAATCCTCTGTTTTACAAGCTCACATCAAAAAGAATATTAATAAGAGGAGGGGCAATGTGAAAGCTTGTCAGAGTAATTCAGGCACTAAAACAAGCCATTTTTTTCCCTTTGCTCTGCCTTGAACTGGTCCACGAAAAAAGCTGGCATCAGCTACAAAGCACAAAGCTGCCAATTTCTCGGAAAATGTTTTTTATTAACATATGGGAAGTTGTAAAGGGCTGCAAAAGCTCTGTTTGGTGGATAAAGGCGATGACTTCTATGCATTCCTTTCCTGAATGTATCCTGTATACAACATCAATCATTATTCAGATATTTGGAAATGAACACCCATGCATAGAAGTGTTTGATGGCTTTTCTCTTCCCTCAAAACCAGAGCCATTTAGTATTATAAACAAATTAGCCAGCCCTAAAGGCATCCATTTACTCTATCTCGCTAATGACTTAGCAAAACTATAAAGTAGGAATACTAACAACTCATCTTCAGGTTCATTCGCGTCTTCGAACTTGTGGGAAAAAAATCCTACAATTGTGCCTTATTGACTTTACTCATATCCTGGGTGTTTGATTAGGGGTTTACTATTCTTACATATAAATGAAGGGACACAAGAGAAGAATACACTTCCAAAGGGAGCACTTATTCCTTCATACAAATGTAAACATGCCCACTGAGACGGAGTTCAAACAGCCGGCTGCTGGCATTTTAAATACAGCAGTATTAATTGGCATAGCCTTTGCGCTTGGTCCACTCATCAATTAGCCATGTCTGGACCCTAGTTGAGGGCCTAAAAATAAACAGAGCTGTCTTACAGCCTGTCTGCGAACACCCTGGGTTCACTTCAGCCAAGGATATATTTTAGGGTATGTAATGTGGAAGAGAGAATTTGGTTTGTGGGGTTTTACCGGGAGCTCCCTTTGCACGAGCTAGCAATGAACCTCTGAGCTGAGAGGGAAGGAGGAGGAGGAGCCTCTTAGGCTGGCTCTGCTGCCCCAGGCCCTATAATTTGAAACGTGTACCTTTGGGCACAGCTCCAAAATACATATTCTTTGTCAGATGAGCCAGTTTAAAAGGTTCCCAATGCCCCCCTATCTTTCTGGTATCATTCCCATCTTCAGTCGTTTTTAACTGGACTATTACACATACACAACCTGCTGGAGGATTGCATACTATTAGTCAAATGGACATAGCTGTGGGGGCCGCAATCACGCATGGAAGGACATGCGGGCAGGAAACTTTCCAAGCAGCAGACTGATTTTGTATAACTGCCCCTTTAGGAAACAGCTGCAGCAATGAGGTGTGGGTCCCAGGTCTCAGGTAACCTTGGCAGGGTTGCCACCACAGCTTAAACTGCTTCAGGGACACCTCTCATGACAATTTTAACTAAGGATACAGTCCTGGTGTTCATACAGCCAAGCAGGCGGCCAACTCACATCTGGCCAAAAAGCAAAACAAAACAACACAATCATGATTGGTTTGGGGTTTTTGGTGGGATTCATCTTAAGAGCCCAGCCAGAGCCCACAGGCAGGCAAGACAGTGACGGCTCACTTTGGGACAGCTTTGTGCAGAGGTGGACTCACAGGCTAAGTGCACGCTCTGTGCTGAAGGGGGTGGAGGACTCTCATGCTGCTGACACAGCCATGGCCATAGCAGCTAGTGGCAGAAGCCTGTAACATCTTAAACTAACACGGACATTTTCTAACTGAATACCGTGTGCCAGAGTCCTTGGCTAATTTGGATTAACGTTTTTTTTTTTTTTTCCCTCCTCATAGAGAAAGCAATGCCTAAAAGTATAGCCTCCTGTACACACACAAAGTCCTTAAAAATCTACTACTTTCAGCTTAACAGCTGATACAATTTTAGAAATACCTTTTCTTTTTCCTAGACATAGCTTAGGAATATATCCACCAGTTTAAAGAAAAGAATCTCTCCGATATACATCCAAGGTGGATGTATGCCTCTTACATGTCCAATAAGGCCACCCTGCTGTGAGGAGCCACCTTCGAAAACCTGACATTTTTAATTTCAATGTATTTCTTCTCCCTCTCTCTCTCTCCCCCTGTGAGGATTACTGATTTTGATATTCAGCTGCTTAAAAGCCAACCTGGGAAACATATTTTCCTGGGAACCTGGGAAAACATATTTTTCAGGGAGATGTCTTTTAAATCAGTAGCTTACATTTGTAACCGAATCATAAAATAAGGAAGTGAATCAAACACTGTGGCGCAGATAGTGGCAAAAATTTTATCTTCAAAGTGGAAAGAAGCTAAATTTATTAAGAGGCCATGTTTTCCTTCAGCTGGCTGAGACAGGAAATTCATCTTCCAAATGTTCTCTAACATTGTTTTCAAGTTTGAATGAGCTAATACAAACTAACGCCAAGTGTTGAACTTAACGTGTCCAGTGACATAAGTTCATTTTGACAGGAGTGGCCTTCCAGTATCTAGCAAATTATGAAGAGATACTGCTTATCTATTTTTAGACCATATTCAAAACAGCATCAACATTTTCAGACTTTCCAGCTGAAGAGATCATTCTCAGAAAGTGCTGAGCACTGCGTACAAAAATCTGGAACTTCTGAGATGTCTCAGATCAGGCCATTATGGATCTCTTAAATCAACATTCAAAAATTCAGCTCAAGAACACGATCAATTAATATAGGGCCTGGATGAACGAGATCCTATTAGAAAAGTGGTAAGACTGACTGACTCGAATGACTTCTGGACTGGCCCTTACTATGTCCCCTAACTCAGGCTACTAATAAATGCAGGCTGTATCAGTAAGCGAAAACAAAACCTTTCATAAAGTAAGCGTAGGGCAGGACTTTAATTAATTTACTCTTTACTGGTGGTGATCCGGTAGCAACCTTCTGCAGGCTCTGTAAGACACAGCTTTGAAGGAAGCTTGAACTGATGGAGATATGATTGCTGTAAAATAAGGGAGTGCATGAGAAGTCTAACGACAAGGGGATGGTTGTCTTAATGCGGAGCTCGAGAAGACGCACAGTGGCACAATCTTTGTTCTAGGCAACACTGGTTACTTTTTAAATTCTCTATTAGCAAGTCGCTGATATACAGGTTTTCAGCACTAAGCGTGTCAGGCTTTAAACACTTATTTGATTTAAGGCAGTGTTAATGACTTAGCCAATCACACAATTTTATAGTTCTATAATGTACTGTGCTGTAAAAATTAAACCAGTGTTTATTACACCTCTGCTGCCTTTACTTTCCTTCTTATTGCATGGACTCTTAAATGAGCTAAAGCAAATACTGTACTACAATAAAACATAAAATGTGCACTGGTTCACAACACTTCTCAATGCGTTACACAGTATTTTTGTTCAAAGCCATATACACTACTTTCAGATAGTGAATATAACACTATACTTATTTTTCAATTTTGAGGGAGCTATTCAGCATCAAAACGTAGAAAACATTATCAACACTGAACTACCTTAAAGGGATACTGACAGATTAAAAATGAAACTACTTTGCTTATATTATTACTAGCATTTTAGGTAACTAAAAATAGAAATTGTTAGATTTGCTTGTCATTACTTTTATTTGCTTCTGGAATTTCACTCCTTCTGGACACCAAAGGCAGACTCGTCACTTTTCCTTTTAGAACGCAAAATATGAAAGGTGAAAATACAACTTGGTTTGTATTTTTGCAAAATTATAGGTTTCTGCAAAATCTCTTTGATGTCAACAGTGTATATGTGACAGGTCCTGGTATGTACGGTTAAAACGACATTGGGAATAACGCTTCCTTTATCACTGAAGTATCATTGTGACTAATGGTCAAGCAGGAAAGATTGAATGAAAGCTTCCTGAAGAGTGGTGAGGATAGGAAAGAAGGTACATCCAAAATAACTTTGAAAAAACATAAATAGACATCTAAGATACAGAGATGGAGTCGGCAGACCTCTGAAAAAGAACTTCACATACACCATACATGTTCTTACACTGCAACCTAGGATTTCTGTAGAGGAAAAAAGAATGGCCGAAAGACTCGGATAAATACAAACCTCTTGGATCTTGGTATGCAAAACATACAGAAAATTCTGTAATCCTACACAGCAAGGAAACAAGTGTTTAAGACACGCTAGACAAGATTAGCTTGAGCATCTACTGAAGACTTGCCACTAGCTTTCAATATTGTCAATAATTAAAGGGAATCACCAGCTAACTGCATGGGTTTTTTACAATTAGCTCTGCGGCCTTTACATTCTGCAGAGTATTTGTTTACTACTCCACAGAAAGAATATACTATTTGCTCTTCTACTAAGTTAAAAACAAGTATTAATTCACATTCCCAAACTGTGTTGAAGAGATTGATGTTAATGTAGGAATGGATACCACCAATCCTCATGGCATAGTATGACTGATTTCCTGGCCATAGCGTAATTAATTTGCTTAGTGGTTCTACAACCTAGAACTGTTGAAATCGTAGAATCGTAGACATATTTCTTTTGGTCTGAATTTAGGCTCTAAAAGCCACTTCTGAGGGAACTGTTCAGTATGGAAATGTATTGACAATTTTCAATAAGCCAGTAAGTGATCTATCTCAGTTTCATTGTTTTTAAAATATGGACAGGTTTTTTCTTTCCTCTCCCCTCTCTCGGTATTGGGAAGCTTATAGCCAGGCTGTGTACTATATTTAATTAGAGCTTAAAACCCAGAACTGATGCCAGATTTTCAAAACAGCTCACCAAGCAAAATAAGAGGCCAGATGTTCAAAAGAACAAAGCACATTGGGTGCAGGGCTTTCCCTCAGACTCTCATAATGGCAGGAGTAGGTGCTAGACTGTTGAAAATCTTGCCACAGTTGTACGTGTTAACCACATAAAAATCTGCCTTTCAAAAACCGTCTCTCTAATGCCTAGAAGTGCTCTGAGATCCTTGGAAGGAGAAGAAAACAACTGAACACGGAATTATTTAGACCTGAGCCCTCTTTTCCTTCCCATAAAAGGAATCTAGCATTTGGTCTCTTATTTGTTTGGGGGCAAAAAAGATCATTTCTTGGCTCGCTTCTTCCTTAGCAGCACAGAAGAAGCTTTGTGGGGTGTGTGTGCCTGTGTGTGTGTGTGTGTGTTCTAAATAAAAGTAAGAAAGAAGAGTAAAATTGGAGCAGGATGCCAGTGGATAAATCTGACAAATGAAGCTATGTTTCCCTCTCCTACACACAAGCCTTCAGCTCGGTCCCATACGTCACAGCAGCACAACAGAACAGAATGTATTGGCTTTTTCTGTTACATTCACATTTGCATGAAAAGGAGCAGTCAAATGAAAATTAAGCACTTAAACAGCTTAAAAAGCACTGGTTCAGAATACTGTACTTCAAGAAAACATTCATTGTTATTCAGTGCTTGGCAAATGACATTGCCATCAAATACTAGTAGAAGAACTGTGAAGAATAAATGCTATCTGAAAAAGAGGCTTGTACTTATGCAGCGCTAATGACCATCTAAAAGAGCGATCCTGCATGGTTACATCCTCTTTTAGATTCACAGCTGCAGTTTCACAAGAGCAGCCATACATCATAATCTGCAGCCATTTTAGGCTATCCTTGCGCTTTCAAGAGCAATATGGGCAGTAAAGAACTGCTAATCAGCAAAGTGGAGTTCCCAATCAATAACAAGTTTATTTAACAGAGATGATTGGGGAGGAAGCATTCAAATTTTAATACAGACAACACAGCTCATTGTAACAGCAGGGACAAATAGTGAGGAGATCTCTATATTTAGTTTCATTAGAGAGTAAACATTCCCATTATTAGAATGTGATTTCTAATTAAACGCAGCACAGGCACAGAGTGGCACATAAGCTAGATCTTTAAAGAGGTCAGATAACTGTATTTTAAGATTATCATACTCACATTTTAATTACTGTCAGGAATTTGTTTATTTAATAACATGCTGAACCTATAAACACCACTAATTAACTGGTATACTGTGCCTTTTCAGAAAGTTAACATCTTGGGAACAAACATCATTTCACCAAACTTTGAAACAGTTTCAGAATCAAAGGCAAGCATATGGGCAGAAACGTTAACATCCACTAAATTAGTCACAGACTTTGCGGGCAGGCCAAATATAGCCTTTACTTTCTAAACGCGTAAAATTCAGAGCCACACCCACCTCAGCAAAGCATTTTCTCCAATTATGCGCACTTTTTCAAGCCCAAGTAACCTGGGAGCAACCACGGGTCTCGGCGCAGCACGTATCTGTGGCTTATTAGCACGACTCTTTAGATCTTTAATTGGGTTAGACAAAAAGCAAAACAGTCTGGAAGTCTTTTGGCGGTAACATATCAGGTGAACAAGTACCGTAAATAGTTTTGCCTCTTTTTTGCAACCAACTAAAGCCCATTTGTCAGGCCAGGCCATTCAAGCTCGCTCTCCAGTGCCCGGGCAATGACATCAGTCATCATTATGGTAACTCCCAACATATCTTTACCTACAAATTTGGAAGAGGAAGTTCCAGAATGGAGAAATGGGGCCGGTGCCAGTTTCAACCGCCCGGAGTTCAAGCAGAGGTTAACTGCAACCAGGAAAGATGGTGTTTTGCTTTCAGCCCCCAGTTCTAAAGAAAGCAACTGCTGATATGCATCTCTCGTGCTCCTTACGCTTCTCTTGCTGAGATGAAAGCAGTTTGAAATCCAAGTTACTACAAGCATAAGCATCTATATGAAAATGTGGGCATACTGAAGAGAAACTAACTCTTTGGTAATTAGTTACTGCCATATGCTCCTCTCCACTGTGAAAACGCAGCTAAGAGGAATACGTGCATACCAAATGCTCATATGGGTATACATTGGTCGCTGAGAAGCTAAATTTCAGCTTCACGTATCCAAGACTGGCAAAATCACAGTAGGGCCATATTATAGCCAGGAAAAAAAAACAAGAAAGCCCAGATTCGTAGGTTATATCCCAACCTCAATTTGACAACGCAGGGACTCACCGCACAGACCGCCCTGCCCTAACTGAGGGCTTCTGCTCTCCTGCTGCCTCTTCTCTGCCAAAGAGGCACTTTTGCTATTTTCGCACCGGGGATAACTCACCTACCTCTTACATTCAGAAGCACAGCAATGCAACTAGCAGCTTCAAGCCATACCATTTCTGCAACTGGATCATAGCTTGGGGCCCTAAACAACACAGAGTTGTCACGCAAGCACAAAATCTATCAATTAAACCAGCTGCACAAGGGATTATATAGTTACCTGTTACCGAAGGTGACCCATACCTATTACATCAGGTATAAAAGGCCAGCAGCAGCCCCAAGGAAGATCCCCAAAAGATCGACGAGCACTCGAGAGAGCCACAAAGCCAAGGCTGTTTACGTTTTACGCCAGCTCCAAAATGCTTTCTGAGCTGAAAAGTGAGTTCTCCAGAATCTGGTGGCAAGTGTCCACAAAATCCCTCCCCTAGCCAAGATGACAGATATTACTCAACCCCTCCCTCCCCCCCCCAAAAAAAAGCTCTCTCTGAAAAACAGGGGAGTGGATTTCCTTCTCATCCAAGCAAATTACACTTATATTAAGTGACCCACTGCCAGCTTCTACCATTATGCCTTAAAACGCTGTCCTTGTTGCTAGCTGGGACATCCTTCCCAGTGACCACCACAGCCCCTGGCCAGCGGGCAGGCAGCTGAGCACCTTCCAACCCTACTAAAGAGGAGTTCTAGATGGGGCTTCCAGGGCAGGACAATAAAGGACGTATGGATTTCTGCCCTCAGCTGTCATTAACCCACAGCAACAGTGCCTGTCGAAGCCTAGGTGGTTCCCCAAATAAAAAGAAAGCCCTAAAAGAGTTGTTCCAGATACAGTGCTTACACTGGAGGCTTCTAAGTATTTTTGTGGTTTCACAACACATTTTCCTATTAATTCGGAAATACTTTTTCTCCTCAGTAGCTGGCTGATAAATCCACAGAAACAACAGGGGAACCTGACAGACTACACCAGGGAACTAGAGATCTGAAGACATATACAATCTGTGAAATGAACGGGAAGGTCTGGGAGAAAATTTTCTCCCTACACTCCACCTGTTTGACTAATATTGAATACAGCACAAGATAGGAAAAGAAACTGAAAGACGCACTTCAATACAAGAATACCATGCAAGGAATTAGTATCACATCAAATGCAAGCAAAAGTAATGATAATCACTAACCTAGTGGAAATCAGGAGAAAAAATTACGCATTAAAAAGTGATAGCCTTCACGAAGAAAGCAGGTAATGTGATATAATAAAGAAAAAGGAATTAAAGTGCTCAATCCTCTTGATTTTTTTTTAATAAATTGCTCTACATCAGTCTAAATGCCCCAAACAAACTCAGTACATTTAGCCTGCAGTCACATATCTCGTTATGCCTGCAAGTAAGGCATGCCGACTGAGAGTATTGAACCCAGGCCTCCATCACCGATGTGAGATCATTGCCTCCCCCTCCAAGTTGTCCGTGTAACCCCGCATGCAGACACTTCCCATCCCAGCCAAGTCCAACACTGGGTTAGGAAAAGCTCACTACTTAGATCACCTGGACTTGCTTCGTTTAATTGTTTTTTGAAAGAAGCAGGCTAAGGAATGGCCACCTCGTGGAAAGTAAGGTGGGAAGGGAAGTGATGAGTCCCGATAGTACTCTGGGTAGATGCAGCCACAACCAGATATGGCATCACAGCTGGCATTTCTTTAGAAGCCTCCCCAAATGGTTTCACTGATACCTGCAGGCTGAGACACACTTGGGCAATCAGCAGCCAATTCTGTCCTGGCATGGATCCATTTACACCCATTTTGCAGGTATAGCCTCACTATACATTAGAAGTCTGTGAATACAAAGACTACAGCCCAGAGAGATTTGATGACACTATTTTGCAAGAGAGCTATGCAAATTCTTTTGTAAGAGAAGCAAGCAAAAATGTGACATTTCATGTCCTGAAATCAAGAAAACAAGATTTAGCATAGTCCACTTCCACACTGGCAAACCAATTCAGATACTAAAGAATTGTCATAGTGCTGTAACAGAATTTAGCAAGCACAGCCTGGCTTAAACTAAACCAAAGAAATTACTTTTCTCTTCTTGAGGGACTTGTAATGATGCTCTGCTGTCATACCCAATGAATTTATTAATTAAGCTCTAAAGTGGGCTACAGGTATATTTTTAAGCTAAGCTGTGATTTAAAAGGAGAGTCAATTAATCTCGAAACAGCTTACATTTCCTCCCTGTTCATAACCTGGTTTCTCAGGGAAGGTTTTACAAATTTAGCAGTGACTAAAACAAATTAGCCTAGTTATCTGAAAAAATGGATACACTGACTTCCAGTTTCCAGATAGGGTGACCTTCTCTAGGTCAAAACACTGAAAATACTGTAGGTACAGGAATGAACAACACAGGTGCCACACTTTCTCATCGGTGGAGCTGGAGGTCCACTCACATGAGTAAATGCACCGGCCTGTTTGTGCAACAGAGGCAAGATCTGATCGAAAACACCCATGGACCATACACATGAAGGTCTGACGGGGCAAGAGAAAAAACGTACTTGACCTCTATATTTAAAGGTTTTCAAAGGTATTCAAAGGTTTGCTTCCTGGAAGACACTGAAAATTCGTAACAGATTAACCTGCTTTCCTCCCCCCACACCCATTCAATTCTGAAAATAATATTACATTTGCATAGCTTTTCTTGGAAGAATTAAAAGTGGTTAAACATAACTACAAGGCAGAAGAGCTTTTATGCTGCCATAAATATTATCCGCAGCTATTTTTATCTTAATGAGTTAGAACCATTTCAGCAACTTCCTTTGTTTTTCTCAGAACTTGACCAGCCCTTTGGCTCCTGGTACAAAATGAAACTGAGCTCATATCAAATTTTGCAAAATGCTGAGATGAAATAATTTCTTGGGCTTAAATTGTTCAGTTAGAAGGCAAGTTTCCTTTTCAACTTACTGAGGCCCACATTCATGGCAACACTGCTTAATTATCATTTCTGACTCTACCAAGGAGACAGAGAAGTTCAATAAGTCTATCAAGCATTTGGACACAGTACTACTGATAAAGAAAACATACAAATGTTGATGTACTTGATTACATTGATCAAAAAGCTAACGATTAGCCTGGGGTGGGTTTGACTGCTGATAGCTGTCTGAAGCCTAGCCTACATATACAAAGGAATAATTCTGTCTCAAGATTTTATGAAACTTTGTCTGTTATTTCAATGCTATCATTTTTACCATGCAGCGTGAAGACCACCCATCTGTGTATCTGTTAGAAGCAGTAACAACAATGAAACTATAAACCTGTAATTAGATGCAAAAAATATGGCCATTTTGAGACTACGCTTTCCAAAACAAAATGCCTCTCACAGGCTGCTTTTGTAATTCTACCATTTATGTTATACAAGTTCTGAAGCACAACGTGAACACAATCACAATACCAGAACACACTGTAAAGCAAAGTTCTTCAAGGGTCACTTAGAACACTGCTTTCAATCACTTAACATATGATGTCAATGCTCTTTTTACCAAATAGATATCAGATAACAGACTGTAGTTTAATGTTCCAGAGGAAATAGCCCTTTCACTGCCAGGGGAAAAAACAAAGGGAAATACTGCATACACAGATATGCATATAATTAGACTGCATACAACAGACCCATTTCTTATATAACTTTCAAATATTGAAATATTTGAATATTGAGAAGAATATTGTTCTTAGGGTAACTATTTAGCAGACTACAGTTTGTAAGAGAGGAATATTTCTAATAGCACAAGTTCCTGGCAGTGCTCCTGGCAATGTTACTTGTGATGTTCATCTATAAGCAGAGAGCATAATATTTTATATGGTGGTACTAAATTTCAGTCAAGCCATATTAAAAGAAACCACAGGTAGCACTGCTAAGCTTTTAAAATGCCAAACCTGAAGCTCATTAACATTTTTACTGTCCCCTTACAATTATACAGCACGAGGTACACTAAAAACTTATCTACTCCTTTACTGGATGTGAACAATTGACAAGTTATTCTTCATGTAAACTTGTCCTAGTTAATTAAAGCGATACAAACCTTCGATGTCTACTTTACTATAAGGGGACTAAACTAAAAATATAGTTTAAAATGATTGCACATGACCAGACACAACCTGCCAACCGCAGCTATACCCACTCCTTCCCTCACCCAAAGTTACAATAGCCATGGCAGATGGAAAATGGGGTATTTACAATCCTTATTACACAGGCCGAGCATATTCTTCAAAAGGTTCATAATCTGATCACATCAAAGCCAATTTTCACATAAACAATCACGACACATTTTTCAAGAAGGCTTTGCCTACCAAGCTATTGGAAGTGTGGATAGGGACGTTTCATATAAATAATATATGTTGTTCTGAATGGGACTTTTTTCTAATAAACTTTTTCTATATTCAGACTTGGCACATTCTGTTTCGTGGTGGTCATGGTGGGAAAATAGGCAAATGAGTGGGGAATAAAAAAGTCACAGGAAATTCAGCTTAAGAGTTTTGAAAAGTTGCAAATTATTGAAAAACAGGAGGTTCAAATAAAAAAAAAGCTTAAACAACCTTCAATGTAGAGGTTATTCCACATCTGCTATAATACTTTCTTTCCTTTGATCTTTAAACCAATGACTCATGAAAACGATATCTTTAAATTCACAGGCCACCAGTAACTGGGTCTTTAAAAAAATGTTGTACAACAATAAAGCAGGAACCGCAAGCTCTTCTTAACCATTTGGACTGTCCGCTAATTAATTAGGGTACTGAAACAAAGGCCCATTTACACAACTTGCCATTAAAAGGAAGAAAAAAAAAAGATTTTGTGAGAAAGCCAAACTGCCTTTCAGGGAGACAGGTTCAAAAAAAATGTATTATGTTTGCTCAGATTGACAAAAGCATTTCTGCCCCTGCAAATTCAGGCAAGCAAAACAGGGCAGCTCTTCCAGCCACCGACGGGTGCCCCTCAGCTGGGAGCAGCGCCAGTGGTCGGGTCCGAGGCAGAGCGCACAGCGCACCCACACTTCCCTTCTCCCACCCTTTTGTTCCTCCTAAGGACGTGCGCTTTGCCCAGCAGCCTGCCCGGGAACAATTCCGGTTTTTCCTTGCCTCCCCTGCTTCAGGAGGGGGTAAAAATAGCAGAACTTGGTCACAAAATATAAAGCCAGACACTCATTTCCTGTACCTTAGAGCCTCATTCTTTCACCTCCTTGTCCATAGGATTTAGCTACCAAATAGGTCTTAATCTGTAAACAAATGATTTGCTCTACAATTAAACCATTCATTTCTTTCTTTTTTTTTTTTCTTTCTGTGCCTGCTTGGCTGCTGTCCAGTGCAGAGGCTCATAGGTTCTTCTATTATTTAGTGCTGGTTAAAATGCAATAAGCTCATTTAGAGTTTATAAAACTATAAGCCATCAACAAAAGCATTTAATGCTTCTCAGAAGCACTGTGGCTTTTGCCTGAAAAATTAATAATGTGTGGATATGTGTGGGGGTCCGCGTGTGTGTGTGTCTGTATGCACATATGTGTGTACGTGTGTGTGTTTTTTTTAAGTGCTGGCCTGGTTAAACACTTCAGATGTCTTTAAGTCAGTTATAGTAGGCTAAAAATGCACACACTCCACTTGAATTTTAATTGCCTGTGTACTTTCTTCTTAACAGCTGACAATCACAGCAACTGCAGTTCACCCTGCCTACAGAGCTGAACCTCAAAGACTTTGATGTTGTATGGAAAAAAAAAAGTCATGCTGCTGGAGCATTTCACAATGTTTGCAAATATTGTTTCCTCATAAAACGATGCTGTGAATCACAGGAGTCTAGTAGAGTAAGCGAAATCTTTAGAGAAATAAAGACATGTTAGGTTTCTCATCTCTGCAGTAAGCGTCATTTATGACCCCAGAGAAAACGAAATATCAAGGTCGTTTTCCTTTGTCTCTATTTTTACGTTTTTGGTCTTGATGGAAAATAAGTTAGAGGGTGTGAACCCAAAGACCTTAAATGTGTGTGCATTCACCTTTGTTCAGATGTGCACACACAAAGAATATGGGGCCAGCAGGCTACCACCTCCATCTACAATGGGTAAAGATAATGATACATTAAAAAAAACCGCTGTCTATAAATAAGTGAATTATTGTAAACGAATAGCTAAATTTACAGGTGCAAATCTCATTTAGAAATGACAGGTACTTAGCAATATCAACTTCAGCAATTTACTTTCAATGAAATTCTGCAAGCCTATTTAAAGTCTATTACGGCTGCTGACATCAATCTGCCAAGCTGCAGAGTGCTAAGCTCTACTAAAGATTTGCACCTATAAATTTAGCTACTGGTGTACTTGAATTAAATACACAGCATTTCGCCATATTGGCAATACAGACTTTGAGGTGGAAGGGCATTGAGGTAGAAGGGTAATAAGGTGGAAATGTCATGGAGACTTTGATGCCAGTTTTGCCTGAACAAGCACTGAAGGTTCAGACTCCCACTTGGGTGTAGATTTCAGTCCTTCCTTCAGTCCTTCCTCGGTGCATTAGAGTCTAGGTCTCCACAGTTTCCACTCAAAATTTCACTTCTTCCCCAACAAATACCATAAAGGCCATAATTATATATATAATATGCATAATATAATACCGTAAAGGCCATAATTCTAACCTAACGGCTCACCGGAGTATGAATGCTACCTGAGACTCCTGCAAACTCCGTTCAGCTTAAGTATTTGAAAGATACACCCATGTGCCAATGTGTATGCACACACGTACAAGCACAGACACATACAGAGGGGGACACATAAATATGTTCTCATCAGTCGTATCTATTAACACTCACTAAAGACCAGATGAATCTCAAGCTCCTCCCTCCAAAATAAATGACAGCTTATGGAGTTGCAGATAATAGTTGGCAGGCAGACAGGTGGCAAAAAAGTATGTTCCTCCTTCTGAAAAGCTACAGTCATAGGTGAAAAAGTATCTGTAGTGCTAACCCTGCAGAACAAAAATGCCTCCCATCCTGAACTGATAGGGTAATTATAAACAAATTATTCTGACTTTAATTGTAAGTATTGTTCATTTGCAGATTTTATCCATATGCAATGTATTTTCAATAATTACCAATCAGCTGGAAAGGTTTTTTTAAAAATTAAATAGTAAGAGACATTTTAAATCTGTGATAAATATTACAGTTTGAGGAAAAATGTAAATCTTGGAAGTAATTTGAAAATAGTTGGCAACTTTTCCTCCCAAAGTAAATCCAAAGGCTCAAAAAATAAATATTCAAGAGCATTAATTTGTTTCTAGATGTGTGCGTGCAAGTAAAACAGCAGTCATAATGTGGAAATTTGAGTCACATTTTGCAACTAATTGGAAGCAGATTAGAATTCTGCCTCAGGGGAACATTGTCAAACTAGAAGCTGAAGCAAATGAAGAAAGAGGTGAAAGCATCGTGAAGAGCTGACAGATTTACAGTGCTCAAGGCAATAAACGGGTACTAGATGAAAATGAATGTGCTTCACTGTACTGCATGCAGTTCTCAGTCATATCTCAGCAGTAACAGCACACAGCCATGAAACTATTATTTTCAGAGAGATGGTGGAGATGGAAAGAGTAAGAATGAAAAAAGCTACTATTCAGACTGTGTGCAAAAAAATATAAAGCACATAGTGACTCAAGCTGTTATAACAATAATCAAATTGGTAATACTGGGCCTTGTTTTGTAACCTGGACTCATTTCAAGTAGGACTTACACAGACATAATGCGATGATCTACTTCTGTGAGTTGAGAAAGGACCGCAGACTCACTGTCAGCAAGAGACAAAGCATTAAGCTCTCAAGAGAAAAAAAAAATCAAGCAGATTCTATTTTTTTTAAAGCTAAGAATAATACATAGTCCTGCAGACAGACAAATCAGAGGCAGAATGAAAAAAATCTTTTTTAATGGGTGAGCAGGGAAAGGTTGGAGGAGAATATAAAAATGAATATAAAGTGTAAGGGATAAAGTGCCAATGGTGTAATGGAAACAGCTGCTAGCTTTCTCCTTCAGTGTTTGGCATCTGGTGCAGCATCATAGGAAAGACTGTTAAAGGATCTGGACATGGAATGTAAATACAGACAATCAGCCAAATCTCAGCTGCTGTATTTATAAAACAGTAGCGGAGTTTTATATAGATATACATGTGTGTGTGCATGTAGACACACACACGCTATACAATCCTATCCTTTAACGGCAACTAGTAACACTAAGTTTATTACATCAAACTACACCTTACTACCAGGTTGAAGGAGGTAGGAACATGAATTTAGTTTTCTTTAGTAACAGAGGATGTAGAAGAACAACCTTCTTTGTGCTCAAATTACTACAATATTTTCCCCTCAAATTCCAGAACAGAATGCAATTGAATATATGCTGCCTAACATTAAACCCACGGCAGTGAAATTTTATGTCAAATATGTTCAATACATCCAACATACTCCCGGAGTATTAAAGCTGTACTTTCAGAACGGGCTAACTAAACAACTCCCTGGACATTTGCTCAATCAGATTTGAAACTTATAGCCGCAAAACAAAGTTCAACTCAGATATCAGGTCCATTTTTAATTGAATTTGCTTCTGTTACCTTTTGTTGCAGAGATACAGACTTTCATTTCCCTCCTCCAAAAAGGAAGAATTGGCAAGAACATGAAACCCAGAAATACACAACTACTGCTGTTACTCTACTGTTATAAGCCTATAATAAAGCACAGATTTGATAGTACTATCCATGTACTGTGGCGAACCACACACAAATAAACAGTTCTCCATGAAGAATGAAAACCCAAAGACCAAACTCTTCCAATTCAAACATTATTGTTGCTTTTAACATGAGCCATCCGCAAAAAATCAGCCAAGGAGGTAACAGGAAATCCAAAAATAATTTGGTCTGGCCCTATGCACTATGAGAACGGAGGTTACAAGTTGCATTTGACTCTTTGTAACGGTTGAGGGAAAGGAAGTAGTGAAAACTATAAAATCTAAGCTTACGTAACAAACACCTACGGCACCACAGAGACATATTTCCATCACAGTTCAGCACAGTATCGCTGAAATTCATCAATGAAGGTGGCGCATGACCAGGGTGAATTTATGTCGGGGGCGGAGGGGGAACCTTAACAAAACCTCTGAATTAAGTCAATGGCTAATGTGAAAGCCTAAAAGTGTGCAAAATCAAACTGTCTAATGTCCCCAGTTAAAGAGGCCAGATGTGCCTCAAAATTTCCTGGGAAACTGAGCCTAAACTTGGGCGCTTTCTTTCATCAGAAGGATGAAAGCAAGTGACTTCTAGGAGTTTACAAAAGTGTGACCAATTGGAGCTTAGTCTTCTGTTGCTAATTGAAGCATAAAAAAAGAGAGCCAGTTTCTGAGGGCAAATGACAAACATATACTTTTTTATAATCCACTGCCACATGATAAAAAACAGAATCAAGCTGACTGGTAGAAACTTGACTGGCAACCAAAGACCAAGCTATTACTTCAAACTGTCATGGGAAAGCAATAAAATTGCTACCAGGTCTCCTCATGTTACTCTTCAATAAAAAGAAGCCATCAGGGAAATAAGAGGAAAAGAAAACACATCAAAACCTCTAAAGTTCCTTTAAGTAAAAGTATACTTTAGTGGCATAATGCCATCTGCTTCCTGGTTAACATGACAAGACACTTCAACAACATGAATATGAGTGTTTTATAAATACCAAGCAAACACAATCAATGTATTCTAGTTTCCTCTTTTAACTGTAAAAACTGCATTCGCATACCACTATTGGCATATGTTTGAAACACCCCCACGGGCACATTTTTCTTATGGTAGTAGTTGACAATGGATATTCCCAGGGGACCGAAATACCTCAGCCAAGCTGGGTTTGTGGTCAGGAATAATATTTAGGCTGTGAAGACTTAAAAACTGAGAGTGGAAGATGGGACAAGATAAAGGAACCAAATTTTCAGTATTTAATTTTTCTGAAGACTGGTAAGTCATAACGGTCAAGGAAGATTTATCATAAAGGACAATTCAACACAGCATGGTATACCAACAACTTATTTACTTCAAAATTTACTAAGACAAAGAGCTTCAATTTTAAATTCACACTGCCTTTGACCTGAATAGCCTCACGGGATGTTACAGGTAGATGCTGGAAAAGCTAAGCCCTTTGTTTTGAGACTTAGCAGTGTTTGCCTACCTACGGGAAACGCAGACATTCATATTATCAAACATCTCTCCCCAAAATGCATCATTTTTACTTTTACTGAAATCTTAAGCCAACAGTACATGTAAAGCAATCAAACACCACAGATGCACATGAGATGGAAAACCTACATGGACAGTCACTAATCCTGTTTCACTGCGTGCAAATCACACTACTCACTCGCTCAAACTGTTTAATCAAATTTAAGTGGTCCTGTATATAAGCATATATTTTATGTACTTGTACATGTACACACACACACACACACAGGAACATCAGAGAAAAGCTATCTATTCCCACCCCCTTGAATTTTCTTTCAGCTTTCTTTTTCAAAAAAAGGAAAAAATTACAAAGAACTTGCTTGTCAGTCAACTCCTTCTGAATAGTTTTACAACCTTTCATCCAAATGTAAAGGCTTTGTTCCAATTGCCAAGACCATTTAGTCAGAATTAAAAGAGAACGCAACAGAGAATGCTTAGTGAAACCTTGGCTACAGCACAACGAAAAGTTATAGTCTGATCTTCATATTTGCCCAAATGGCTACTCATAGCCTGCAGTAAATTGCGGTTTTAATTTCATGAATGTAACCAAAAAAATACTGCGATTTAAAAATCTCATTTTAAGAAAATCCCTCAAGTCCTGTTTTGAAAACTGGTAATTATCTTTATTCAAATTCTCTTATTTCAAACATATTTTTAAGCAAAGTAAAAAATGGTAGTCTGTATTATTATTCACTTAGGTTAAACACTACACCACAAGAGAGCTTCACTGGGCAGAAACATTCTGGTGTGCAAAGGAAAAAAAAAGTTTGCCAAATTGAAAAAAGAATGAAGAAATATAAATAACCATTCCTAATTTTTAGAAAAGTATTTACATTTTGTAATTACACTATCATCAGAAAGTTTCAAGAGCCACCATTGTGCTATCTTTCACCCAACAGATAACATTATGTACAGACCAAAAAAAAAGAGAAGACCCAAAGTCAATATAATTGCTATGATTATTAATAAACAAAACCTCACTGACATGTAAACATACTAAAACCAACACAAGATTTTAGCAAAACTGTGGGCAGCCCTTCAACTGAAGTCTACAGCTCCACAGGCGTGACACCATCTGAGGTTTCAGCAAGAAACAGAGCACAGGTCAGAAGCCAGATACTCTCTCCAAACTTTGGGGGAAATACAATGACATATCAGAGTGTATGTTATGACATTATGTAAGTGCAATGTAAAACTGGTACAGTGCTAAGCATATTAAGGGAAGACTAAACTGGTTGTTGGACCATCTTTCTGTGTCCAACAGGAAGTATCCTAGCTCAGAGCAAAGCAGACTCTAAAGCTAGATTATATTCAGGCATCCCAATTGTATACCATGCAAAAAAATCTGGAATATGTAGCCGACATACAGTTCAAGCTATATAAATGAGCAGCATAACTGAGAAGTGCAGAACACTGAGTAATGACATCCAGAAAGTCAATATACACAGCTGCCTAAGTAAGTGGAAATGATCTAACCTTTCTTCAGGGGTGTGCCACGGAAATCCAAACTATATAACTATATTTATCCAAACTAGAAGTGAAGGTGGTATTTCTGATAGCATAAATGTTAGCATTTCCAACACCGTATTCTTGATAACACTTGTAAAATGTGCTCAGATATGACATATACCGGTAATATCATTCAAAACTTTGCAGAAACACAGCATGTAACTGAAAAGAAAGCTTCATTAAGACTATTACAACAAAGACTATGGCTGGAGGGGTAAACATGCATGTATGGCCTGTCAAGACACTGCTGACACAGTAGGCATTTTGAAGGAACCTCTAATGCTAAATATATTTGGCCTAGGTCTCCCAACTCCATTTCTTTATGTTCTCTATTCAGACTAGTCTTCTGATCTAGAGTTTCACAGACCATGTTCTGTGGCCTTTAATCCCATGTGTGTTTCCTGGATACATGAGCCATCTCAGTGGCTTCAGAGGGGGTAAAAAAGGTGCCAGGATACAATTTTGTGCTTAATATTAACCCCATGCTTGACATTATTTCAAGGACGTCTTAGATCACCTGCTCTGCTACCTCTATTCCTGGATTTTAACAAATGGAGGCATACAAGTGTCCTCCAGTCTAACTCTCAGCTGGACCAAGGTCTAGAAACAACCCGGGTAGCAAATGAAAGCTGTGGGACGTACACAAGCGTTCTGAGATCTGGCAGCTCCCCATAGAAACCACAGCAAGTTGGGAGCGTAAAAAAACAACACGCCACGGGGAACAGCCAACCCTGGAGCTCGCTGGCATGGAATACGCTTATGGACTTACGGGACGTGGTGAGCAAAGTGCTAATAGGAAGAAACAGGAGCAGAGCTGCAAAGCCCTGTACCATGTCTGGTCTTTAGTTTGTAATGGATACCACTATGTCCCACTGTCCCCTCAACCGGCTTATGTAAGGCAGCATATTTTTCTGCCTTTTTTCTTTTTTTAATCCACCTGTTTTACAAAGCAAGCACAGGACAAATCTTGCTCTCACTGAAGTAAACAGCCTGCTTTTACAAATGCAAATCCCACAGCTAACACAGACCAAAGGGAGGGGAACACTGCATTCAACATCCAAAGGATGTGTTCAATTAATGGGAAGCAGGCCACAGAATCTCCCACAAATGTCAGCATTAGGCAGCCCGGAGCTGATACCTTTTTAAAAGTAGATCACACATTTCTTATGCAATAAAAAAAACCACACACACAAGTTTTAGCATGCAAGAGAAACTTCACATTGCAGACCTATGATTTCAGTTGTTGTTGATAAAATAGCTTTCCAATTATCAGGGCCCTCGTAGGAGAAGCAGGAATGCATTATGTGTTAATGATCACAACCAGGGGTCCGAGCTTTACTCTTTTGTCAGAACTAGAGCAGATCCTCCCCGCAGCTTCACCATTAACATGTCTGTTTCCTGTCAGACCACTCAGAGATAATGTCATTTATCTCGGGGCGGCACAAGACCAGTCATTAGCTTCAATAAAAGACCTCAAACAAAGGCCGGATGGCGTTTTATCCAGGGCTCATAGGCTGCAGCCAAGAATCTCACTGCCTAACAGTTCAGAACTTAAGTTACCTTTAAAAGAATAATTTTCCAGCTATCAACAATTCTAGAGCACTTCTCTGAAGAGCAGAAAAGTCGCTGCATGGAAAATTTTAGTCAATGGTTTTATCATATAAAATTAGGTGACTGATAAGAGCTTGCGAAAGTTATCCTTTGAGAGTCTTTTTTTTCCCCTCCTCTTTCTTTCTTTTACCTCTCAGGGAAAAAGTGACAGAATAATTCAGGTTCTAGCTAAATAGTAAGATCTTTGAAGAACTGACCCTTATTGTGTTTGCCTGCAGGAGGTGATTCACTATTATAAATTCTTCAATGTCTGAGCTTCTGGGAATCTCTTTAAATGAAAGTGGAACCGGTTAAATGTATGTATGAACATGTGTTTTCACAGTCTCTCCTGTATTATTGCATTTCAGAAAGCTTCTATAAAGTGCCAGGTGAACTTTTTAAAATAATAATAATAAAAAAAAGAACGAGAGTCAAAAAGTATGAGCAAATCGCAGCTATTCAATTCCTGTTTTTATGTTGCAAACTAGGAACAGATGGTACTTTCCACGTTACTTGAATCTGGTTATTGAACACCTCTGTGGTTACGGGAGATTTTGCTTAGCACTTTTAACACACATTTCATTTATTGGACTATAAAATGCTACTTTGGAAAAACAAGTCTTTATATAACTGTAATTAAAACAATCTTGCAGCAAAGCCCTTTAACAGGGAGAACACGCTTAACCTCATGACATCTGGACAATCAATCCTTTCCTTTTTACTGGCTATTTATGAAGTTATTAAAATTGTAAAATTACCAATGCCCAAAGTGAAATATTTCCCCAGGAGTTCTGACTAAGCTTATCAGCGGCAATACTTGGCCGTGTAACTGTCCGGGACGAGCCCCCATGGCGTTGCGCTATCTCCCGCTCTGCCCAGGAATTCAATGGCAGCTCTTGGGCATACATATTGGCCGGGGTCAGCAGGTTCACGCCAGAAGCTTTCCTCGGCCAAAGGGCACCACCTCTTCACCCAGCTCCAAAAGCCCTGTCACACTACTAGACAACACTACAGAACTTTAAGAACCTTGAGCTGTGCTTATTGTTAGACACCCATAGTTATCAATGTTTTTAACAGCTAAATCCCTTATGTAGCTTTCAAAACAGTTTGCTGTCAAACAACAATAGACTTTGTTCTTTAATTACAGCAAGTGACCCCCATGCCCTTTTATTTCACAGCGAATAAACTACACCCATGGCCAGGGAGAAAAGTACATGAAAAGCATATCTCCATAGCATCATTAATCACAGCATGCACTTAAATGATTTACATCAATAGGTAAAATGCACAGAGAATTTCCTGATGAAGTGTAAAACACCCTCAATCCTGCTATAAAACATGAAGAATGAAATAAGCAATACCAGCCAACATGTTAATTTATTGAAGACAACTTTCAGATGTGAAATGCAGTCCTAATGAAAAACAATAAACTAATACAAAAGAAATAAATGCCATCCTGCAATATTACTAGACCGATTCATTTTAAAACTGCAAGCAGAATTTTTACAGCTCTGACTGTAGCTTCATTCTTCTATATCTACTTAAACACAGATTTTCATAGGCCAAATATAACCTTCCCATATCTCAAAGTAAAGTGAGTCCTTAAATCCCAAACTCTTCCTGTAATGCACAAAGCAAAACTGTGTAGATAATCTGAACACTTTTCAATGTAACAGCTGTTAAAATTACAAAAGCATAGCAAATAAAAAAGATGGAAGAGTTCATGCTGACAAACCCTCAGTAACTGTGCTAAAAAAAAAAGTGTGGATGAGGAATGGAGAATGGAGACAGGTTTTAACACCAAAAATCTTAGGAGTGGTTAGCATACCTGTCAAAGCTACTTATTCAGACATGTCACTGGTGGCTTAACCACAAAATGGGCTGCACGAATATAGCTCAAACATCTTAGAATTACAGCATACTTTGACTTTATGCACATATTAGGGGAGTGGCGACTTTTACAACATACTTGCGGTTTCTGCATAAAAGAGCCAGCAGAACACAGTCATTGATTTAATTAGGCCTCATAAGATCCAATTTATCATGTTTTACATGACTTTCTGCAGCAAGGAAACAGAATAAATAGACCAAAAATAGACATTGAAGCATGCTGTGAAAATTAAACAGTGACTACAACTCTTCGGAATCTGCTCCAAGCTTTTCACAAATAGTAAACAAATGCAATATTATATTCCACACCACATGCAAAAAACCTCAGATTTTGAATTGGTAGGCATTAACTCACTTGTATCTAGCAAGAAAGCATACAAATTCATGAGACATGTCTTCCATGAACATTAAGACAACTGGAAATTGATTAAAACATGCAGGCTTGAAAATTATACACTCATCTAGAGACACAAAGGTGCTTTGTGCAAGCATTGCACGTCTAGTGTGTAAATAGTCAAAACAAGAACACTTTAATGAATCTAAAATCCTTTAAAAATATATAACGATTATTAAACATTAGGGGGAAAAGCCAAAACAACAAGCATAAAACATTTAAGTTTCACTAATAATACCACAGGCAGGGTTTAAAGTTGCAACTATTGCCAGCCAGGAGCTTTATTATTATCATATGGCTATAAAGGAAACATTCTTTAGGGAGAGAAACGCTAGGAGATGTTATTGAAGACAGCAAGCAAGCACATCATTGTGCCAGACAATGGCCAACCCTGCACGACTCTAATGGGCGAAGCCTATATTAAAGTCACTGTGTGCCAACAGCAGTGGCTGTTACTGGAAATGCAAGCTCCAAACCTCCCATAGAAGCAACAACTACAACACAAAGTGCACTCCCGGCTCTAAACCACTCCATACATGTTTGCTCTTAATTTACATATGCTCCGATTTACATTGCACGTACGATTACTCGCATGTGTATGAATTCTTCATACAATTTCCTGTGTGACTAGAGAGTGAAAAGAACACAAAAACTGGAGAAACCACACCACTCTCTAATCTCTGTTGCCATGACAGCAGCCTTTGAGATACTGAAATGTTCAGATTGCCAGCTAAACAAAATTGTTGAATGTGAACATTTGGCTGGAAGATTAAAAGGCTAAGGGGGTTGCGAAAGGGCAGTACCTCCCACATTCCAAGCAGCCACTGAATCCAATCAAATGGCTCTGACTCTTTAACCACAACCATTGTGAAGACCGGATTAGGGCAATTTATCTAGATAGTTAAAGCAGATTAGAGAACTGCAATTTGAAGACTATTGGCAACAAAAGTAAATGCCTACTGTACTAAGTTAATAAAGAGACCATGGGATTTTAGGACACTTTTCCACAGCGAGCACAACTTTCATAAATCAAAGTGCAAACATATACCTATGAATTAAAGCAATCTGCTTTTCTTTCCCCTCATCTGCATTTAGAAAAGGTCACAAGGCTCATTCAAATTCATCTGTAGATATGCTATCTTAAAAGCAATAATACGCATACAATATGAAATTTAATTTGCTCCTTGCCTTGAACACGAGCCCTTGAAATTATCTTTGTTTTCTTAACAAATATTTGATGTCACAAACACCCAAATCTAATCCTTAAAAGTCTACTGAGAAATTACACAACCTTCAACATCACTGAAAAATAAAAAGCCAGTAACAGGTCATAAAAAGGTAGAACTTTTTCCCTGAGACCTCCAGCCCTCCCAGACGCTTGCAGACCACTCCGTACAGTTAACACCAACCCGAAAGTTTTCCCATCACTGAACCTTTGCCCAGGGAAGCTGTAAAAGCAGGCAAGTTAAGACCGACAGCAGACAATCAAGTCACAATCTAACACCCTGACGCTGCTCATTTGGAGGTGGGTAGCTTTTGCTTTCCTTTCCAGGCAGGCTAGGGTCTCGTGGCGTAACAACCTGTAGAATTCATCTGCCTCGTAGTCCCGGGCCAACACCAGCCCCGAGATCCCAGAGAAGCAGCCTCCTGCCCTCTGGACCCAACAGCTCCTGCTGCCTCCAGAACCTGCCTGAATGAGCAGTAACAAAAGGCGAACTCTCCCCCCGCCCTTCCCCAAGAACACAAGGCCGTTTATTCTTCCAGAAAGCATCCTTCACACATTAATAGAAAGCAAGAAAAACACACACCCCCATCTGATGTCTTTCATACATTTCAACCACTCGGCAAACAAGTAGTTCACATCCAAGAACCCACAGGGCTCAGATAAGAAAGCTCCCCAGACAGGAGACACACTGTTCTGCAAGCTGTTTTGCACACACAGCTCAGTACAAGGTGCATTCCCCTCCTCCCAGCCTCCTCCTTCCAGCAGGACTAGAGGCACCGCCTGTCTACTGGCTCACTCCTTCCCCTTCTCCACAGCAGCTTTCGGGGCCTCGGGGCACCACAAGAGCCCCCGGTACGACAAGCATCCCACATCTCCGCCAAGGGGAGTGGCGGAGCCCAGGTCTCTGCTGATGCCTCTCTTCTCCCAGGCACAATCCGGACTCCAAAGCAGGGGTCAGGGAGCAGGGAGGGAGAGTCCCTTTACAGCCTGGGAGAGGAACGGCTGCGAATATCCGCCGGTGTCACAGAAAGGGGTCAGTACATATAACTCCAAGACCTGCTACTGGTGCAGCCTGAGCTACACAGCCCCCTAGGCAAACACACAAACCTCCAGCCTGACAACACGTGCCATCCCACTGGTACCAACACTGCTGCTCACTGCTGAAACCAGAGACAGCTCAGTCAGGGTCATCTTGGGGTTTTGTCCTTTCAGGTGAATGCAATCAAAAGAGGCAGACAACACGAAACAGAAATGTTCTCCAGGTCTGGGGATGGGGAGAGGAAATCAAAAGGAAAAGCAGCACACTCAAAACGTGGTGTCTTCTGCCTAGGGACAGGGATTTTCGGTTTAGAGGAAGAACAGATGCATGTCACATACACAACAGAGAACAGGAGCCAAGCACACAGTTGTGGGAAGTTTATCATAGACACAGGGAGACACAGAAGAGAGGTGGTGGAGAGGAGCTTGTCCTACCTTTTCTGTTTTCAATTTCTTGATTCGCCTGTGGCTCTCCTCCTCCTCCTCTTCCTTCTTTACCAAAATAGAGTTCCCCATTAACCCTGAATCCGGGGTACTTTTGCTCACCTCCCCCACGGCGGAGGAGGCGCAGTGGAAGGGGCTGCTGCTCCCACCACCGCCTCCCTTGGCCCCGTAGCCATACAGGTGCCCAGGGGGAGCTTGGCTGCCGCCACCCCCACTGCCGTTGGGGTGGCCCTGCTGCAGGTCATGCTGCTTGTCCTTCCTGGATTTCCCCGCATCCTTATCCCGCTTGGAGCCTCTGCTGCCCTGGTTTTTACCTGGTTTCTCCTCTTTGTTTTTCCCACAAGAGGCAATAGTGTTGTTGTTGCTGGTGTTGTTATTGCCATTTGGGTTACTGCTCACACTTTGACCCAGAGCTGAATTCATGCCAGCTGCCTCTCCAGGGCGCCCTTGGACTTCCTGCCTCTTGCCAGCACTGCTGATCTCAGGAATCCCATACAAGGCAGCAGAAGGCAGAGATTTATTAGCATCCTTAGAAGTTTTACTCCTTTTCACTTTTGATTTGCTAGTCTCTTTGTGAGAGGAATTCCCCTGGGGAGCAGAGGGCTGAACAGAAGCAAATTTTAGGCCATCAGCTAAGGCTGAGGTAGCATTAGCCCCACTGGAAGCCAGACCCCCGCAATCCTTGGAGCTGGTGTTGCTGCTGCTGCTGGTATTCGTGGAATTATTCATCTCAAATTTCTGTCTGTCCTTTTCCAAATCGGCGTCCAAATCGATTATTAAATTCCCAACCCCGATTTCCCAATCATCGCCACTGTCATAAGTATCAACTGCGTTTGGATCCACACCTTTTCCTGCAGTGGAAGTGTTCACTGACATCCTGAAGATGAGATCTCTAGAATAAAAATCCGATGAACTTTCCTTTGGAGATGTGGGGACATTCGTTTATCTCCGTTGGGCTTTTTTAAATTTAACTCTTCTTGTCTTCCTCCCCCAGGTATGTCTAGGTTTATACCCTGCAGTCCACGTCCACCTTTTCCTGTGAGGAGGGGAAAAGTCGAATATTTCTTGTCTGGGTGTTACCAGAATATAATACGATTAATAAAAAGGGAGAAGGCAGGGGGAGCGAAATCATTCAATATTTCCACGGGTTGGTTTGTTTTTAAGTTTGTTAAACCGGAGGCAAAGGCTGTGATGCTTTTATAGTGAGCATCTTGAATCTAGTTGTATCCCAACATCCACGATCTCTCTTAAAAAGTCATGTCCAAAAAAAGAAGAAGAAAAAAAAAACACAAAAATTTAACTACATGATTTAAATCCACAAAGCTCAGGAAATACAGACTTAGGACTCGTGCCTAGCTGTTGGAGCACATGTTGTAATCTAACCCCCTGGACCACCACCTAGGCACAAAAGGGAGAAAAGGAAGGACACAGATTCACTCTTCAGTGCATTCCATGGATTTTGTGGCTTTAAACCAGACCCTTGAAGTTTTGTGACTTTCCTGTATTATCTTTACCTCTTTCTACTTAATCGGTTTTTTTTTTTTTTGAAAGGGGGGGAGGGAAGAACAGCAAGAAGTGGGAAACCTAATTTTCCTTGACACAATACAGCTTCTATTAAAAGCCAGCAACCTACATATACAAATGTTTACTGAAAATTATTAAACTCCACTGGTAAAAAAATAGAAAAAGAAATAAAAAAGTCTTCTTTCTTTTAAAAATATGCCCAAGATAACAGTTCTACAAGCAGTTCTAATGTACTCCTAGGTCACACAATTGTTAGGTCTGTTAAATATAGTATTACTGACTGTACAGGAAACTGATTAAGACATACACTTTAAGTGATCTGCACCAAGGTGGCCTCAGTGACCGCAAATGAGTGTGTGTTTGACAAAGCTTAGTTAAAACGATTTTTAAAGGGATCTCTCCCTCTTACAGTCGACTGTTGAAATATTTATACATATACATATATATGCGTATTGCTTACCTTTAATCCTTTATCATTTTTTTAATTAAACCAGCAAATCAAAATGCTGTTCCCACTCGTCTCAGCAACAACTCTGTGCCTCATTTTACTTAAAGAGCAAGTGATCAAGAAGTAGAAAGCAAGTAACATCTCAGCCAGTATAAATCGGTCAATAACATATCTCCCCCTACTTTGGCACACGGATCAGAAGTCCTTTTTTGTTTGTTTTGTTTTTCCTCCTTGCTTAAAAAGAAAAAAAATGCTGTTCCTCACAACTTTACAAGCTGGTAGGTCACATCTCACATTCAGAACAGGAGCATCGAGGACCAGATTTTTGTTTGCTTTCCCGAATGAGCACCGAGAGGCAGTAATAATCACAGTAATCTTAAAAATGTTTCCCCAACTTCACACTCCGTCTTCAGCCCCGGACCTCGGAGCCCTCCTGATCAGTAAGTAATGATCCCATGAAACAAACCTACAGGCGTCCGGGTGTTACAAGACAGAATGTGCTAACATCGGGATAAATTAGTGAAAGGGAGGAAGGAAAAAAAGAAGAAGAAAGGACTGAAAATCTGGGCTGGATTCCGCCTGTTAGTTGGGAAGTGGCATTTTTTTCGCCCGTCCTGACAGATCTGATTTCTTGAACTAACTTGAGGGGAAACGGAGGGGGAGGGGGGCCGAGGAAGAGGAGGAGGAGCGGGAGGGGGGAACCACTGATCTGATAAACCAGTTATCAAAACATTTTGTGGGAGTGGAGGAAGGAGAGCGTGCTCTCAAATGAAGTAAATTTTCCCAAGGATAGGATTTGGGGGGGGGGGGTCTTCAAAATATACGTTTAAAAAAAAAAACCGCACAGACCAGAGTTCCAAATTGCTGTCTAGAAAAAAAAAAATTAAAAAAGGTAGCTTGGGCTAATCAGTCATGTGGTAAGTAATTCAGTAATTAGAGTCCAAAGAGATAAAACAGACGACCTTTTTTCAGGACAGATCGCTCCCCCCCCCCCCCTTATTGTTTCAGCAAACCTCGCAGTCTATTTCTTTTCTCCCCCTCTTCCACCACCAGCCCTCCTTCCCCCCCCCCCCCCCCCCCAAAGTCAGACGGGCTCGGAGCTTTAGCTTAGTATTTTTAATTAGCCGGCGTTGGGAAGCTAAAAGCCGTAATGAATTGCCGGTGGCGGGGGGTGGCGGGGGGGGAGGGGCGGCCGCGCCAGCAACCGCCAACCCCCGAGGAGCGGCGGTTCCGTTACAGTTCAGGCCTCCCGCGTCACGTGAGGCTCACGGGCTCAATTGGTTGTCGTGAGAACAAAAATGGGTGACAAGCGTATCAAGCAAATACTGATCTGGTCTTTAAAAAAAACACACACACACACACACACACACACACCACAGAGCCCGTAAGGTCTCTCTCTCCCCCCCCACCCGCCGCTGGCACCGCTACCAGTCACAGAGGTGAAGCGTTCTCCTCAGCCAAGGGGATCCCTCAAGCTGGGGGGGGGGGGGGGGGGGCTGAATGCCATGGCAAAAGCGTATGTTTCAGAGAAACACCTTATAAACCTTTCCTCGACTTATCTAAAGTACTACAAATTGCAGAGAGAGGAGATGGGGGGGGAGTTATTTCGAGGTTTTCACGTCCTCTCGGCTGAAGAAGGTGGCTCGCGGTCTGATAGCCCCCAGCCAGCCGCCGCGGCGGGGGTCTGCTGGGGGCTCGTTTGGTGGGAGAGGTCGGCAGGAAGCGCTCAAGGCATCGGGACCAAACGGGCGATGCCACCCCCCGACTTCAGCCTTGCACTTCTGGCATTAACATGTGACAGGAGAAACACCTCCTGTGCCACCGGGATCCGTCTGAACCCCATCACTCCTATTAACAAGTTACTTGCTTTTGAGGGGTGGGGTGGGGGGGTGCAGACTGCTCTGTAATTGTGTCACTTTTATTTCCCCCTCTTGGTTAGTTAAAACCCCCAAAAGGCACTACGCTTTAACGCCCCCCGAGTGCACCGTCAAGTATGATTTGTGTGACTACAGTGCTTTCACCCTCATATTTCCCTCAAATAACTCATCCTCCTGCTTGTGGAATTTTCTTTTTTTAACCCCCCCAAAAAACCCTAGTTATTTCAACGCCCAAAACTCTTAACACTCCCATTTGCATGAAAAAAAATCCCCTCTAAGTGCTATAGACACATCACGCAACCGTACTTACGATCTGTATTGGATCGAGTTGACCTTTTCCTTCTAACTGCATTGAGTGTGTTTTTGTTGCAGCCGCTTTTTATTTTTGGAAAAAAAAATTTCTAATGTCTTCAACAGATTTATTGTGTGTGGAAGAAGCGAGCACCAGATACCGTGAACCTTCCTTTCTTAAAACAAAATCAAAACAACCAAAAAAAACAAAAACAAAAACAAAATCAGAGTCCCCCTGCACACACACATGTACACACACACACTACACAACAAGCTGCCTTTACAGCACCCGCGAGCGGCAGCGGCCGGGAGCGGAGGAGGGGGAGCGGGAGCCGGCTCGGGCTCGGTACCTGAAAGGGACTTTTCTTTGTTCCCAATGCCCTTCCCCACGCGGCCAATCAGAGACCAGCTTTTATGAAACCGGGCTCTCTGATTGGCCCGCCGCTCCTCCTGCCTGCCGGCGGGGGTGAGAGACAGAAACACGCACGCACACACACAAGCACACGCGCACACACACGCACACACACAAGCACACGCGCACACACACACACACACACACACGCACGCACGCACGCACGCACGCACACGCACGCACGCACGCACAGCCCCGCGTTTTGCAACCCTCCGACTACCCCCAGTGCTACAGTAGGCAGCCTCCTGCTGCAGCGAGATACAAATCATGTTTCCCATTTCAATTACGGCATTATCCTGCATAGTGCTTAAAAGAGAGAGAGGAGAGAGAGGAAAAAAAACAAGGTGGAGAGTAGCTCTGCCAAGACTCACACGTTGGGAGGAAGACTCCTTCATTTCATTTTAATTTAATTTCAGGGCAGTTTTCGAAGTGATGATGAATGATTTTTCTGTGCCGGTTTCAAAGAGGCAATTTAGAGTCTCACTCATAATTTTTAAATGCCCCCTCATTCAAAATTATAACAGCTTGAACCCAGCGAGAGAGAGCTGGCACTACACATGTGCGATTATTTTCGTGCTTAGCGAAGGAGAAAAGCAAACAGTGTCTGAAGGAAGGGGCTGAAGGGAGGTTCAGGGGAAGGCAGCCCCCCCACCTCTGCTCTGAGGGACACCGAGGTACTGCAGTCTGCTCACATCAGCCCTATTTCTCAGCTTCACCCTGCTTCCCTCCCCGCGTATTTTATTTCATGATCATTTTTACAATATGGCTTAAGTTAGGCAGGTCGGGTTTTATTTATTTTCCCCCTCTACGAAGGAGGGGGAGCAGAAAATAACCCTTTTGTTTCCAGGCGCCTGATTTACTGCTGCAAGCACTGAACTGTGAATGCAAGCGACCATATAACTACCACGTGAACATCCTTTCACAGGAATTAGTAACACAAATCTTCCCTATCGGGCTTTGTGTAGCTCGAAAATATCCCCCCTTAATCATTCCTTTTGTTTAGGTTGGGAGCCATTACGCCGCACAACTGCAAATTGCGCTTAACCCTTTGCGCGCTGCGGGGGCGGGCCGGGGCCACGTGTGAGCGCCGCCGCCGCCCGCGACACGTGGGGCGGGACCGGCCCCCGGCCCCGCCGCTGCCACCCGCGACACGTGGGGCGGGACCGGCCCCCGACCCCGCCGCTGCCACCCGCGACACGGCGAGGGGGAGCGGGGGGGGCAGATCCGCCCCTGCCCCTGCCCCGCGCCGGCCGTTGGTGCCCGCGCGACCCCCATCAACGGCCATAACGGCCGCGCCCGCAGGGCGGGCCGAGGACTCGACTGCCGTTGTTTTTCATACGGAGGCACAATTTGCTCCCTTTCCCTTTTCTTTAATTTTTTTTATTTTTAATCTCACTCTGAATGATCTCCCTGTGAAAATCGATAGGGGATGTTTTTCCTCGCCAAACGCAAGCGTTGCCTGAGCCGTGGTTTCCGGAGAGAAGTGGAAGCGCGGCTTTTGCAATGTCCCACGCGCACAGGGCAGGGTGACAAAACGCGCCTTTGGATTTCATCCAGCTGAGCAAATTATGGGCATTAATGTCCCCACGTTACACACTTTCCATCAAAGGGGTGATAAGGGGAGGACACACCCGAGGAGGGAAGCCACCTAAACCTGCTCACTGCTGGGGCATCGGGGAAAAACGACACCGTTTTGGGGAGGAAAAGCTGCCTGTGGCACCCTGCCTCGCTGTCCCCGGCAGCCAAAGGGCCCTCGGGAGGCACCTGCTGCCCCTGGCCCCCAGCTAAGGGTGGCCCCTGCCCCAGGTCGATGGCTGTGGGGCAGCCAGCACCTACCCCCTTGGGGGGCTTGGAAATCACCTGGAGGAAACCATGTCTCCTGGTGTAAAAACACTTCCCCTTCTGGGGCTGATAACGAAGGGCTTATTAGCACCGATAAGTCCATTGCCAGACAGGCCCTCCATCACGTTACATTTTTCCACGATTACGAAAAGAAAACAAACACAGCTAGAGTACGGGACAGCAGAAAATACCGCGGGAGACGCTTGCTGGCCTGGCCTACGCGAAGGCCTGGATGTGAGACCAGCCCACATCAGGGCCCCGCACGGCCTGGCCCCGCAAAGGCTTGTTCGTGGAGGAACAGGGTTCGTGGAGGAACAGGGTCTGCGGTGGCCCCGGGCCCGCCATGCAGGGAGGTGAAATGGACCCCCATATGGAGGGTGACCGCCTGCACCTGGGTATTTGCCACACATGGGGAACGAGCATGCACAATTTTACAAGGCACCAAAAGTCGCAGGCTCACCAGGGTAGCTCTGAAGTGATGTTGCTGGGTGGTTAGCGAGGATTTTTAAGATCAGCAATATCAAGCCTACTTTTTATGCTACTTAGTCACCGATCAGTGTTGCTGTGTTTTTGGGTTTTTTTTAACAATATGTATTTTTCAGATTTAGGTAATAGCCCTGATCTCTCAAAATCGACCCCTGTTTAGACATGTTTCACTTTGGGCTGCTTCTCGCCTGCAAAATTACAGTCATTTTCACGTTATTATACAGTGAGTAGGAGACATTGTATTTAGCATTGGGTGGGGGAAGGGTTATTATGGGAAGTGATCTGCTACGGTCAGCACATAATTTCAGCCCAAAGAAAATTGCTTCTGAATAGCTGGTCTGTTAACTAGCCAAGGAACGGTCACTGGGAGATATTGCAAAAATGCCTCCGCTTTATCTGCATTACACCATCCTTTTAATTCCTCAAAGCAATGGTCGATGAAAGAGCCGTTTTTGCAACCACAACTGCCAATTCCGGGGTAAAATATCTTCACACACTTCCTTAGATCATGATACTCAGAAGAGAGCCGCTCCTCTCGCCCCTCTCCCATCTGGCTTTTGCATATGTCTATACAGTGAAAGAGGCTGTCCAACGTACTACACTGATTATCAAAGAGGGGCTTTTATTTATCTGTTCCTGAGGCAGAAATTGCAGCAAGCCCACTCACAGGCCTAAGGGTGCATCTGCAGCCGTCACCTCCCAGAAGCAGCTGCAAAAAGACCACTTAACTCATACCCTCTTGTCAGGGTGGAAATGTCCTTATTTCAAAAAGAAGCCAACGCCCCTTGTATGATTTAGTGGCTTTTTCGCCTTCATTAATTTCTGCCTGCTCGCTAAATTAAATTACAACTTCGTGCTCGTGTACGTTTTACAAGACAGACAGAAGGCCAATAAATTAGTGATGTTTGTCTAAAATAGGAAATCCCTTTCTAATTAATGCAGCTGCAGACCGCTAGTAATCTCAAAGAAAACCTCAGGCTTTTTTTTCCCATTATCTTGCCAGACATATGCATCATATACGCTAAGAAAAATCACCAGCAAATGTCTATTTTTAGCAAAAGGCATGTGAGGCTCTTATCTCACACTCCTGGACGGTTTAAAAACACGTTTGTTACGAGCAAACGCTCCTTTTTCCTCCTCCCAGAACAGCTTGGCAACAAGATAAATCAGTGCAATCGGCCTCAGAACATTTAGCAAGAAACAGAGGAGCAGAAAGTCGCTGCCCGCCGCGGCGCGCCTCTGCCCGCGCCCGCGCCGAGGCCAGCGCCGGGCCGCAGCGGCCAATCACCGCGAGGAAAATGTGCTTTTCCGCCTCCTCATTGGCTGAGCCTCGCCGCGGGGTTCTGCGGCCGCGCCGCACCGCACCGCGCCCGATCCGCTTGTGCCTTGGGCGCGTGCTGGATGCTTCCGCCACCCCCGGCACCTGTGTCCTTGGGCAACGTAGGGTCAAGTCAGTATTTCCTAGTGGACGGCTTTCGGAAGGAGCACTTCTTAGTTCCTCCTCGTACTCCGCGGAAAGGACCAACTTTAAAATCAGTGGTGTTAAATGTATTCATGTTTGAAAGTGCCAGCTAGTCTTACCGTCATTTGCAGCTGGGTCTTAATTACCTTTCCTCGGGGGAGCTCTTCCGATTGCACCCTTTGTTCCTGAATTTCACGTTGGGGGAGTGGAGTTGCATGTATGTGCTGGCAATCGCAATATTAAACATGGCATGTTCACAGTGATTACACCAGCATTCTTTTTTTTCTTTAACTTGGCACTAAAGAGAGAACAAAAATCTACTTCTTTTGAGGATTCATTTGCCAGGTTAATATGCTAAACAGAGAATGGCATTTCTCTTGTATATAACTTACTTTTTTATTTTATTTTATTTTATTTTTTGCAAATACAAGGTTGCTCACAGCAGTTTTGAATGCAGTACATTGGAAGCTATCGTATTGATCCGAGGAATTGGATTAGTAAATCATTACAACTACCCAAATTTATCACAGCCTATCCTGTAGTCTCATGATCAAACTTTTAATTGATGTGGGCAAACATTACTTGCTCTGCAGATTAGCTGTGGTTCATTCATTATGGCTCTGCAGACTGCCAATGATCCACAGACTGGACTGTGGGAACTGGTGATACAAACATACAGACGAGTCATTATACACTTGGCAAATACGTATGTTAGATACTACTTTTTTTGAAAGAGGCAATGCTAACAGTGTTTTCTTCTTTAGAGCAGTCCATAGACTCTTTTACATCCATCTGCATTCTCACAAGGACTCTCAGTTGGATATCTAATCTAAAGGTCAGTATCTCTGATGGTTCAGCACACAGATCTATGTTATATATGGAAACAAAGTACCACTGTGGTGTTTATAGAAGAGCAACAAAAATGACCTGGCAACTAGAGGGAATGATTTATGAAAGACTGTATGTGTGTGTGTTGGGAGACCAGGAGACTGGGAGAGAGTGAGAGAGTGCAAAAGGTAGACAGGACAGAACCTGTCTTTCCAAGAGCAAGGAAGATAAAAACAAGAAAAAAAAAGTTTAAGATTAAAAAAAAATCCTAACAGTAAAATGTGCTAATCAGTGAAATAAATAATGTCCCAAAGGAAGTTGTTAAGTCCCATTGCTTGGGACTTTAAAACTAGGCTGGAAAAAGCATTAAAAATGTACTATGGGGAATGAGTCTATTTTGGCATTGGAATGGACTGAATGACCTAGTAAGTCTTTCCCATCTCTTAACTTAGCAGCTCTGTGAAATCCTGCTGTAGAATTTGAACTACAAACCTTTGACCCAGACATGGGTATAGCCTTCAGTTTGCTATATAGACACTCAATTTCTGCTCAAGTAATTTAAACAACAGATTATTTATTTATGTAGAGTGTTGTGTAAACATTCAGATAATACTGAAAAAACTGTATTTCTTGCTTAATAGACTGTGTGTGATGAGAAACAGGCGATACATGTTAAAATCTATTACAGCCTTTTGTCATAGCCTTAATATTCTATTACACAATGTATTTTTTTACAACTTCTTTCATACAAACTAGCATAATGTTTCACAGTCAATTATAATTTGTAATACAAATGATGGATGGAAGTACAGAATTTTATCTGGGCAGCATCCACATTATAGTAGTGCTAAGGTGAAAAACGTACAAAAGGCCAGTGGCTGGGTGCCATACTTCAGGTTTTCAGAGAGAACAAATGAGCATGAGGAAATGAAACTGAGGTTTAGAGAATAGGATTAGATTGTTTTATTAGAGAGAAGGCTGGGAGTCATAGGCCAGGGAGAGAGAAGATGAGTCTTGAAATGGAATTTGCAGAGAAGTAGTCAATTAGGCATAAGGAGTCTGCAGTGGAAGCTGGGGTGAGAGGGATTTGTTGTCCAGTGTGAAAAAGGAGAGAGACTAGGAAGAGGTCTGATGCTGGATGGGCAGCTGAAATGAGCCAGAGACAAGATCAGATAGTATAATAGGAGTAAGGTAATGATGATGAAGAGTCAGCGTGTGTACTGGCTGGCAAAAGGAAGAATGCAGCCATCAAAGTTTCTGTGGCTAAGGTTAGGAGGAATGAGGAAACATACTGCTACATTTTTGACAGAAAGAAGCTTGAAGAGGAATGACACTGAAAACTCACCACAGAAGTTATCAGAACATGTTTGGGATTTGACAACTGTAGATTTAAAGACATGCAGAGGTGTGGAAGGAGAAAGGGAATGCTTTAGGGCAAGATGAATGCCTGAGATCTTGATAATCGAGGTGAGAGACATAGTAATAAATGAAGTACATGGGCCACTGTAGCTACAACTGAAGAGACTATCCCTAAGTAGTGCGGTATGGGTGCCAGAGCAGGCAGCTGTGGCTTCTTGCTTTGCTGACTGCCCTTGCTCCACCATTGTTTCCTTTGCTGTGGTGGGGCAGGAAGAGAGATACCCAGAGACCTATGTACCCTCAAGGGTACAAGAAAGGACCTTCTGGAAAAGCAGTATGTAGACACAGAGGTCAGACAGTAGAAGAAAAAGGAGAGAGAGACTTAAGACCAAGAGAGGGAGACAAAGGAAGAGGACAGTGTAAATACAGAAGTGGAAGAATGCGCTCATTAGTGCAAAGGATGGGGAACTGGGGTTCTTTCCTCAGCTCTCTTGTGCTTATTATGTGACCTCAGGAAAGTCATGGTACCTGTCTCTGTGACTCAGTCATCTTGCCTTGAAAAGGAACAAAACTAATGCAGGTAGATTAAGACTTGTTAATTCCTCAGCCAAAAATAACACAGTTACATTTTTTAGCAAAAAAGAGAGCCTGAATCGGAAGAGGCATTACTCACTTTCTAGGCTTACATTCTCCATGGTGCTACTCTAAACATTGCAGAACTACACTGATCATATTTGAGAAGAAGGCACATCCAGCCTTTAGTTATTATTTGTGGAAATATGATTGTGAAAGTTTAATTTTAAGCGAGAAGAAGCCAGATAAATAGAGGAGAAAATGAGAGGAGAAAATTCTGAGGTGTGCCTTGATTTAGAAGTCTGGTGATAAGGAATACCTCGTCACGAAAAAAATGGAACACTGTGAGAATTTCCTACAAAAGGAAATAAAGCATCCACAAACACAGAAAAATTTATCCAACATTCAAAAAGGCATTAATGATGTCTTACCCTGTCAACCTGAGGCGTGTGTACAACTCGCCAGCAGGCTTGTTAAGCTCCTTGGTGTAATGTCTAGGACTTGTAGCACAGCAGAGGCTGTGAAATTTAGCTGGTGTTTCCAGACATTACTGTAAGACAAACAAATAACAAACACCATCACTGGCTGATCATTCATCTTACTAGCAAAAAAAGATATGACTGTAGCTATCCTGAGTGCATTACTTATGTCTCTGTTTTAAAATAGCAGCATGCACTGAAGCTGCCACTGTTCGTGTGGGACTCAAAGAACAGCTGATCTGTCTAGGAAGCTGCTGAGCCTCTGCAGTCTAGCCTTTCAAATCTGTGGGTCTTCTCTTCTCACTGCTTCTGCTTCCTAGGCCATAATTTGGTGTAACAGTGATTACTTAACTTACAGGGTGCTTTGAAAGCTGTGTTTGTAAGGCATGTTGAGATCAAGTGTAATGTGATTAAGAACATCTGCATTAGCTTTACAATTGTGTATAGTAAATAACTACTAAAAAAGCAGACCTTTGGTGCCTGCAACTGCTCTCTTCCATGGGCCTAAAGCAAAAGACTGGCCTACAGTCCAAAGAATCACCCACAGCCCTCAGCTATATCTACTTTTGCGTAAAGACTTTCTATGCTTTCAAACTCTTTAAGGGGGGGATGAGTGCAGACTTTTTGCCTTGTTCGCTGAACAGCCACAGGGGTGTGAAGAGCGGCCTGATGCACAGGTATCCATCCCCAACATACTCTGAGCCCAGAGGGCCTCTGAATGCATCTCCTAATTCTGGTTAAAGCAGTCTAACTCGTTAGGAGATGCCCAGAGGTCCTTGTGGAGCCTGAGGTGGTTTGCAGTGTCCTGGAACCACAAATGCTATTTTTTCAGCTGTCTTCTAATAGAATTACCAGAAAAAGAACCTGAAAGAAATTCCATGAGGATCATTCCTCCATTGCTTCACCAGACTGCATTCCAGCTCCTTTTCATCAAGAACGCCTAACAGAAGATCTCCAGATTGTACTTAAATGACACAGATACTTATGAATTATACCATACTCTAGACTGTGGAATAGTATTCTGCAGAGTACATACTCCCCCTTCCCCTTCTCTCCCAGATTTGAAATTTAGGAACAAATATCTGTATAAAAATCTGGCTTTCTAATTTTACACTTCTCTAATTTTAGGTGCTCAAATATAATGCCCTCAGAATTAAAACATGTTAAAATTTTGCCTTGAGCAAAGTTTTATAGCTTTTAAACAGGCTTGTTGGTTTTTATTTTCAACAGTGATATTAAAAGACACCTTTAACTAAGCTGATATTAGTAAGAAGTACTAAAATACACTGTTTTAATTTGGAGAAATGAGTTTGCGTGAACTATGTGTAGCCATAAATCTTTTTATCTAGCGCTCTGTATTTTGCTGGTTAAAAGCATTCTTGTGAGGTCAAATGAAAGTTTGTGATCAAATGCAGACCAACTTTCTCTTGTAATGCTGTTCAAAATGGTGAATTAGTTCTGAAATATAATCTGTTAGCTTATTATTAATGAAAACATTTAAGCACCGAGGTCAAGGCTTTTTAGAAAAAAAGTGCACTTTTCCAGGAAAATACTGGGTGCCTACCCTTCTTATGTGTTATGTGTACTAAAACTAGGTTATAATTTGTCTTTTCCAGAGAAAATACTTGGCAAGAATGCATGGCAAATGCATCAAATAAGTTGGCCATGGCTTTCTCCTGATTCCTGAGGAGTAGGTGTGAGAACTGTGCTGATGTTGAGCACAACACATCACATCAGCAGTGCCACAGGCTTCAAGGTGAGGAAGGATGGCAGCATGTGGCCCTAAAGCAGAAAATATGAAGCCCTGTGTATTATCTTCCCAACATTTTTACATGTTCACACATTTCAGACTGATCAGAAAATTCCAAGGGTATGTTCCTGTATTCACACATAATGTTACAACCACTCAGACTGCAGATAATTATTCCTAAACTCAGTTCTCCAGAAGGTATTTATAGAAAGAGCTTTGAGGAGAATGTGATTGTGTTCCTTTTATTTCTCCCTATTTTAGCCTTATTAAAAGGAGAAACTATGCATCTGAAAAGAAAAACATGAAGAGGAGACCCCAATGCCATTACTTTGGAGTGCTGAGAGGTGGAGAATGAAAAAGCCATTGGTCTCAGTTTTACTACCACAATGGCCTTTTATGAGAGGGATTAGATACGCCTAGAGCTGGTGCAGCATTCAGTGCTGCCCTGGACAACAATCTGGAAAGAAAGACGATAAAAATCAGTTTGTCGTAAGGTTAAATCACCACAGACTTGCTAGATTGGCTTTTCAGATTGTTTTTCGTTGAGGAAGGGGGGAGAAAAAGAGAGAGAAATATGGCTTAAAGGCTAATTTTTTATTTTTTTTCTTCTCTCTTTTTTTTTTCCTCCTGCAAGATGTAGCATTCAGAAAACATGTTGAGCGAGTTGAGGCATTAAAAAGATCAGTCTTTGGTTGCTGAATGAAAGACTGTTGTGCGTGTGACTCACATACTAAACAGAAATCTGCCTTCAAAGCCTATTTTACTGCCTAATTATATATACACAAAATGTAGCTGTCTGTTTCAATCAAATCCTGGGAAAAAGAATATAACTCCTCTTAAGATGCAATTTTCATGGTTTGTCATAACCTTAGAACACACACTGCTAATGCAAAAGGGGGAAGTACAGCTGCAAGGTCCAGATAAGGCACCAGTAATTGTTTTTCTTTTAATTATTACTTTATAAAGACATTACACCTCCTACTCGGAATGAGGAAAATTAGTGTCCTCTCCAGGTTTTTCTTTTAAGATTTTCCTTTTTTTCAGAGAAAGCTTGTTGTTATGCATTTCAGAAGCAGTCAGCAGCTATAGAAAGTACTTTTAAGTAGCCTCCCTAATAACAAGCTTTCAGGAGGAATCTAGGAATTCCAGCTTCTACAAACCTTTGTATTGAACTGAGCACTCCATATGAACAAACCCAAATATAGAATGAAAGAATGCATCATAAAATATAAAATAATTGTTGGTAATCAGCTCTCTTGCAAACTTTCAAGCTGGACAACATGTGTGAGCCATTTGTTTTATAAGGCCAAAACCCCCAAACTGATTTCAGTCCTTGCAGTATTGCAGTAATGTGATTGTGTGCCTGTTTGTGAGTGTACATGCGTTTGTGTGTGTGTGTGTATATATATACACACACATCATTTTTTAAATCTGCTAATATTCACAGGTCTTTTTTGAATAACTTAAATGGTAAAGTTTAATAGGCCATTACTAATTTACATCCTCTTGCAGATACAAATCATTAAAATGAAATGATGTTTTAATGGCTTATTCAATATGTATCTAATTGCTCCTTAAAAGTTTCTCACTCAGAAGACATCACTGGAGATCTCCCCAGGAGACTGGAAGGGTAGAGACATGCATTCTGCAGATGGCTCTGCCGGGGAAGAGAGACTGCCCGTAACCTGCCAAGGAAGAGCACATCACTCTCCCTCCCCCTGCTCCAAACTGCCCATGCAACTACTTATTTGAATGCTCCCTAGACCATTTCAGTAAAAATGAGACAGATTAGCAAACTCCTGTTATTCACACTGTTTAAGGTAGTTGAATCCACTTAGGCTTGAGCAAGTTGTGGAGGGCTTTTCTTAGCTCACCTGGCAGAGCTGAGGTTTAGTAACTTCTGGGAAGAGACATGGGAGTGCAGTGACAAGCAAGTCGTGTAGACTTAGAGAATAACCCTATTTTATCAACACAGTTGTTTGCAGCCTCATAGTTGTATCCTGAACCTGCCTCCATTGCTGTTAAGCCACTGAGCCTAGCAGAATATGCTTGCTCATTACTAGAGGGAATAAGGGCAAACTTGGTCACTGACAATTTAATTCAAATATATATTTGCTCTCCCAGCCACTGGCATTACGTGTGTTCCAAAAAAAGGCACATCTCTCCCAAACTGGGCAATGCCTGTCAATTACAGAATTAATTAGATAAGGGGCCCGCCATGTTCTGCCGTGTAATGTATGTGCATTCAGCCAGAAGTAGTTTCCTGGCAAACCTTCCTCCCACCTAATCGAAGCCTAGCGATTTGAGCCCTGACATAAGGCAGGGATGGGGAACTGGGGAAAACTTGGGTAAATCTGGTTGCTGCGCTGAGCGAAGAGGTTTGCTGGGCCACTGAGCACCCCTGCAAAGGGGTACCCGCCTCGCCTGGACTGTGGCCTGTCTCTCCCGGCCCAGTTACAATGGAGGCTTGTTGGACATAATGACTGTACTTTAGCCAGACAATAGGTATGCTAAGGAGATTAGCTGAAGCCACTTCCCTTACCTGCCTGCAGGGAGGGAATTTGGAGAACAAACGGGGAACAAAAGACCTCTGGATCGAGTGAAGTTGCTGCAGAGTAAGGGAGGGTGTGACTTTACAGCACACCAACTGCTGCAGCCTTTCTCATGGGGGCATCCTTTGTGCGCTGTGAGGGTGCCGCCCAGCCAGACACTTGAGCTGCTCTAACAGCTTGCTGCTGCCAAAAGGGGCAGGCCCAGGCCCCAGGCCCCGTTTTCCCACTTTGCTCTCCAGCCCTTCGAGCTGTGTGGTCTCATCTTCTCCATTGCACAGCCCTGGCACTCCTTTGACCCCTCAGGGAGTCAGTGGAGTTTGTTAAGCCAACAGAAAAACCATTGACTTTTTGGGAGGTTAGTTTGCTGCTGGCTCAGTGAGCTGAATCAGCTCCCAGTGTGGCGAGAGGGGCACCCGCACCCTGGGAGGGAGCCACCGCCAGCAGGTGGGTGGGAGCGAGGGACAGAAGATTGAGGGGGTGAGCGGGGCAGGACCCCTCCTTTTAGGGGCAATGAACCATGCAATTGGCTTCTGCCATTTTGTCTAACTGTACCCTGAGGGCAGAGATGTGTGCTCAACAGCCATCGCCAGATATGCCAGCTGAATTGCCAAAAAATGCATTTAAACTATAAACCACCACTCCAGCTCATTTTGACTGGAACAGGCTAAAGCACACTCAGAAAAGCACCTTACTCCCAATAAAGGGTAAAAATTTTTGGTAGCTAGGGATAGAAGGCACTGGCATGGCTGTAGTGCAAAAAAAAAAAAAAAAAAAAAAAAAGCCTCTGCTGTCAGCACATCTGTGCTGTGAGGGAACTGATCCAGAAAAATGGTCAGGCGGTAAGTTTGCAAGAGTTTCCTTTGCCATAGCTTCCTTGCATAAAAAAGCAAAGAAATCAAGGTGTTGGAATAAGGATGTATAGGTGGACTCGCAGGCACACATGGGAAATCCTAGACAAATGAAGGGGAGACGTCAACATGCTTTGATAGCAGAGCAGAGAGGTTTGGCTGTTAGATCAACAGATGCGCAAGATTGTGATCTGAGCTGAAGGCAGTAAATGATTTGGAGAAAAAAGGATTTGGAAGAGTCACTCAGACTGTTCTGGGCCAGGCCATCGACTCCGGAAGAGTGCTCCAAATTGGTAAGAAAGTAGAAGCAAGGAAATAATTGCAAGAAGTATTATTTCTCGTCTTGATCTGTGTATTTTTGTGTTAAGTGAAACCCAGTGGGCGATTTTAGAAACCCAAAACAAAGTCCATCTCTGTATTGGTTCCTTCCAAAAGTCACGTGGTTTCCTGTCACGTTGCTGTTGCCCACTGGCTCCGTCCTCAGCTTCTGGGCAGGCCACGTACTCGTCAAAGCATCACATACCTCTGGCTCAGACTCACCCAAGAGGACTCCTTTGTGTTTTATCTCCCTTGGCCTTCAGTGCACCGGTCTGGGACTACACTGCCACCTTCGCTGGCAGTCATAGACCCACAGCTTCATTCCCTTTCACAGAGAGTTTTGACAGTCTGATTCTTCACTCTGAGTTTAACCAAATCAGAAGTTTTTACTGACATTCTTGACACATTCACTTTGATTTGTCAGTTCTAAAGTTAAGCATGCAGAAATATTTCTGAGAGACTGCCCCACTGCTAGGACTGGCATAGGTTTACTGTTAAGTTACTCAGTATTGTGGTATCAGTCATTCAATTAATAATAAAAATAAGAATTGACACAGAAAACCAGTATCAGGTTATTACAGTGGTGGAACTTTAGCTGTAGTAATGATGCCAACTGAGCACAATGTTATGGCACCATGTAAAACCAATGGGACAGTTATTGGTGCAATTTGGTCTCGGATAAAGCCAGTGCTGTATTCTGCTTCCAGAGGCACATGCCTGCAGGCATGCAAGGCCCTGTCAAGTCAACTTTAAACTTGTATTAATGAAGTTTTTGGAAGCAAATATTTCTCAAAGGCAGAAAAGAAGGGGCAAAACATTTTAAAATGTTTTCTTAAACTTTTATTTTCTACAAACAGTAAAAGAATAAGAGAGTATGGTTTCTTTCTGGAGCACATATTCATAACATACCATTTCAGAGGATGTGACAGACCCCCAAATATGACAGAAATATCTAACAGACAGATTGCTAGATAGACAGATAATATGGAAGGGTACAATTCAACTATTGTGCATGAAGTCTGTGGCAGAATCAGGAGCACCGTCTACATCACCGGACTCCTTGCCATTTTGCAAGACAGCATAAGAGTGCGGGTCAGGAAAGGACACTGTTCTGCCATTGCAGAAAACCATGCAATAAATATCTGCATTAGGAGATGCACAGCACATGTATTCTACATCCCACCACAACATCACAGGCCCCAGAGTTCATTCCAAAGTCCTACAGCAAACACCAGACCTGTATCCAAACAACAAGAAGGCACAGCTATAGTATGTCCCGGGAAGACAGCAGGCGTTTTTCCAGTGCTGTAAGCCTCTGCACAGAAGGGAGCTTATTAGAGAAACCTCCCAGATGACCACTGGGAAAAGAGTATGTTTAATTCTGCAGAGGAACACCACAAGTACATGCCAATCAGATCTCAATAACAATTGTTTCCAGACCTCACTTTGGCACAAGTGTGGGAAAGGACACATGAACCAGATGCCTGAGAAATTTCATTGCTACTAGAAGCCTCTCCTGCCTTAAGTTGTGACCAATTTCCACTGCTTCACAGGAAGGAGAAATACCTTCTTTCTCTCTCCACTCTGCCTGAGCTCCAGGGGGGAAAACAACACAAAAATAAGAGAAAGAAAAAAGCATCATTTGCCATATGGAATTCCCTCTGCTTGTCACTTGATTCAGTAAGAAAGTTCATATAACTGAAAGGCTTCTTTCAAAAGTTTTTAAGTTGATTTTTAAACTTAACTTTTCTTGTAAGTCTCTAGTATTAGAGACAAAAAACATTTGTTACTGGAAAATATTAGAACTTTTCCACCAAGGCTTGTGGGAAAATAACATGGGTGTGCATGTGAGCTTCCTTAGCGCTATGAGGACAGATACACTAGTGAGCTGCCAGGTCCATTTGGGAGCTCACTCTCTCACTCCTTCCAGCTCCCAGATACCCTACAAGGTAGAGTGCCACGATTTCCCTTCCCTCAGCACTTCTTGAAATCTTGTTGCCATCATTTTTCTCATTCCCAGCAAAACAACACCCATTTGACTAAGCAGCAAGAGATTCCTCAAGCACTGAAAAAAGCACATTGGTGCTGATTTGGCACCACCTGATACGCAGACTGGCACCAGTAAGTTACATTCCTTGTAAAAATGTTTACCACAACATATACCAACATATTTTTTCCTGATCTTTTGCTTCCACATTGCCAGTACTTCAAAATTGAGTTATCCCATGGTTTCTGTGTTTCTGCTCAGTTTCCAAAGCAGTGGAAATGCCTCCTGATAGAGAAAGCATAAAAATAAGCAAATATGGTCTCTGGTAAAAATGAACGTGAACCTTTGAGTAAATCAAATGAAAAGCTTACTATGAGAAGGACCCAGATGAAGGAGAACTTTTTTGCAAGAGGAGATCTGGCACTTTTCTGTCTATTCCCAACAGCAATTCTCCGGTGGTTCACAGCAGCAGGACTTGTCTCTGATGATCCATCAGATAAACGTTTACTTCTAAGTGCAGGGAAGCATTTGATTGCTCCGCTTTCTGCCTTTGTCAGCTATGAAGAGTCCACTCTTGCTCGTGAAGGTTCACAGGGAAGGAGATTATAAACTGAATAGCATCTGAACCCTGGAGAAACACCTAAAGCTTGTGGAGTTTGGTGGCAGTGATACTTTTCAGCATGAGTGTCTTCACCAAGACAAGATGCCACTTACTCATTCTACAGTATCAGGATTTCCTCTTGAGGATCCCAGGGAGGCGATATCCCCCCCCACACACACATCACAGAAAGGAAGGAATATGGGACTTGGCAACAGGAGAGAAAGATACCCTTCAATGTGCAGTTCTTCTAGCCCCAGCCAGGAGTGTATTTTGTGTGCTGAGAGCATGTTTCATTTATTCTCTGTGACTCTGTGGTAGGCCACCGCCTTTAGTTACAATTAGGGCAAGTCTAGATTTTGGGGGTTGGTTGCATGAAGAAACTTTCCATTTTCATTGAAAAAGACAGCATTTGATATTACCAGGACATTGCAAAAGGGCAAAATAAAGTTAATCCGCCTCCTTTACTTTTATCTTTGGAGCTCGGCATATTTCGTTTCCTTTTTAACACTATTGCTGAATTGTCTAGCTCCCTAATTTTTCCAAAACATGAATCTAGTGTTTTTGACACAGCAATATATTCTCAAGACACAGATAACTGACTGTAAACCTCATGTCACTATAGGTTTTTCTCCTTGGGGTTTTCAGCAGGAATTATTTGTGCTTCAGTTACCCTTTTATGACAGAGTAATGCACTAAAAATAAATGTTTAATGGAAGTTTACAAGAACAGACAAAGAAATTGTTACAGTCCACCATGTAGAACATAAAGGCATAGTTTAAAATGCATAGTTTATACTTGCAGCATACAGCCACTTTAAATGACATCAGCATAAAATATGAAGCATTATGGTACTAATATATGTGCACACAAAAAGAATAGAAAAGAATACAAGAAGAATAGAAAGTAAGTGTAAGTAGTAACTGATTTTAAATATCCTTTGACTATAAACTTTGCTGTCTTAAAATATTGCAGGGTTCTATTACCTGGTTGTTAAAAATCCCAGAAGCCGAATCTGAGTTACATAAGAATGCATTAATGCATTTTTAAAATATATGAATAAGTAAAAGGGACAAAAATCACTCTTACAATCCAGAGTGGATTTTAGTGGTTTTATTTAAAACTTCTAAAAAACGGGTTAAATAAAGGAGACATCAACAAAGCCTTAAATATAGATGAGCTGACACCAACACAGTAGGAAAAATCCCATATCATTCTGAAAGCTTGCTACAGTGCTGCTAACATATTTTGTTACAGTGCTCTCTTAGTTCTTCACCAAATGTCTAATTTCAGATCCGTTTCACGTGCTTTCCTTGCAGGGTTTAATGTACGTGATTAATCTTGACTCGGCTTAATACTGCTAGAAATGTGGCAATGACCTCAGCTGAACACTGGCAAAGTGATTAATGTTACATGAACTGGGATATTTTTTACTCAGGATCCTGAATAAACACAGACATGCTGTATTCCGTTACAGACCTTTGCTCAATTGAAAATGTACCGTGGTTTCAAAGAGTAATGTTTCAGATGCAATAAACAACGTTAGAGGAAACATGGCTCTTGTTAAAGAAAATGCTGTTTCAGGCTAAAGTCCCAGTGATCATAAAAGATATATGATGCAATAAACAAAATGAACCACAGGCAAGACAGGTCCATTCGATGACTAACCACTGATTGAATTTTCCAACACTCCTGGACATTCTGTGAGATAAACTATTCACAAAAGGTCCCTATTAAATATAAGGTTGTCATTTCTTTTTTATTTTTATAGTGAGGTCCATGAACTGTATGAATTTCCCCCTATTGGTTGTTTGTGTTTTTGAATTTTTTATGATGTGGGAAGACAGGCAAACAGTTGCTGTGATTGTCAAATGTCTTAAATCAAGTAGAGAAAATGCAATAAAACACAGTTTCCATGGCAACGCATTGTAACCTAGTACCTCTGGATTATGAGCCAGCTCACATCTATGATCATTATTTGTTGACAGGCATAAATTGAGCCTAAAAGCATTAATTTCAGAGATAAAACTGGAATGTTGAGCTAAGTTATAATAATGTTTAAATATTTCCGAGGCAGTGGCAGCAAATCAACAGTAGTTATGTTGCCATTTACATAATGTTAATAAACTAAATGAAAACACTTTTATTTTCAAGCCTTTTTTCAGGAAAGATGGTGTAGCAAATATATACATCTCCAAACCTGCAAATAGTAATTGACATGTATTCCGCGCTGCTAAAGGAGATACAATAGGACCAATTATGCAGCATGATATACAAGACATTTTAATCAAATAATGTGATTTTGATTTGCAGTTGCTTGACAAAAAAACAGAAAGAAAAACAAATATTAAAGCCACCCATTTACTAAGACCATCTCCCTTTTCTGCGCTCTATCTTCCATATCAGCCCCTGGCGTTCTTGTAGGATGCTATGAAGCACTAAAAGCAGAAAAAGGAAGTGGACCGTGTAGGCAGGACATAGGTATGCCCATCGCCACCACATACATTTCCAAACCATGAAGGTTGCTCTGTCTGTTTTTCACAACTCAGTAATAATTGACCAAAACAATCAACAAGGATGATGGATCTGCTTTTAAGTGCTTCTCGCTATTACTACTAGTAGTTGGCACCATGGCAGCACAGGAGCCCTGGGAGCCCCAGACGGCCTGGCAGCCAGTGGGGCGAGTCCAACGCCAAGCACCAGGTATCTATTGCACTTGCCCTGCAAAGCTGCTCTGCAAACCTGCGGATGGACCCTCTGCTGCTTGGGCATCCTGCTTCTAGAGAGGGTCTAGTTTGCTAGTCTGTGGCTTTCCTGTATGAAAGTTAAAATCAGTGAAGTTTCTTTGGAAATCTTCTAGTGGTTTATCAACAGCCACAGATGGCTACGCATCTCACTGTCTCTAACTCAAAATCCCTGCCATTCAAAGGCTTTGGTGTAACCTTCTTTAAGGCTGTGTGTCTTGAATACTGCCTTTACAGTGCTGCCAGGGTTTATAGAAGAGACTTGAGGAAATAGCTCCTAAACATAGATTTGTATTCACTGGAACTCTGGATCGTACAGCTCAGGAGGCTATTTAAAGAAAATCGATTGTTGTCCTTTTAGTTGCAAAAAAAAATCATATTTGACCAGCTCTATCCACTGCAAAGGGCCAATTCAATAAATGTATGCAGCAGCTTTGGGAACAATGGAAGCATATGCACAGCCATTTAAAACTTTAGAGTCTAGTATGTGAATGAATAAATGCTTCTTAAAATGCAGATTTTTTTTTTTCCTGGCTAGATAGCAACAGCTTCATAGGCATTCCTTTAACATTTTGTGAAAAGGTCCTGGCAATTGTAGAAACAAGTGACTTACAGAGGTTTGCCTGGCAGAACACACCTGCTCCTTCACAATGATTATTATATACATATCCATTTGAAGAGCTTTCAAAATACAAGCCTCTCGGACTTCTTTATGTAGTACTATTGCTGTGACATATCTTAATGGCTATAAATAATGCATCGGGGCTCTAATTCTGACCGTCATTACGCCTTATATATTTTGACATTTTGTGTGTTTTAGGGAAAAATACAGAACTGGCTTTCATTCAAATACAGTGAAGGGGGAATTCAGTGCTCTGAAGCTCACACACATTCCCAAGCACGCTCTGGGTACCTGAAGGGCAATGCCAGTGCATTCAGGGACTGGGGGAAAGTTGAAGTGAGCAAGCTGGTTACACCTCTTGTTGGAAAATTGTATGCAGCCCAAAGATACTTATTAGAAGTTCAATGATTCACTGAGTGATGCATTATACTTGACAAGATTCTTCAGCGTAGAGGGAACAAAAGGATATTTAAGCACCAGAGGCATGTGGCTGTTCTCCTTTTACCAGGTGTCTACCATAAATACGTTCCAAGAGGGGATGAAGAATTGGCAATTAAGCATTGCCGTTCTAACACAGGCACAGTCAGGCCCTGCCTTCTTTCCATAAAGTGTAATGGCACAATAGAAGACAAAGGAAATTTGGAAATCTCTGTGCAGCAATTTACCCCTCCTCTCCTGACCCTTCTGCGATCAGAATACACTGTCTGTGGGTTGAATCTCCCTGCGTTGGACAGAATAAGCACTCTACTTGGATTGTTTCTTCTGTGTGAGTACCTACCTTGGGTGCTGGATGGCCTTCAGCTTCAGGTCTCTGCATCAAATGGGGCCAGGGACAAGCTCCACTTTCCACGGCAGGAGTCCTTCTGCTCTGCGTTCTTCTACTATATTGGGTCTCATCAGCTGCACTTTTCATGTGTGTTGCATCTGCTCTGTAGTTTCCTAATTATAAGGCAACTTTGGAGGTAATCAAAGCTAGAATTTCTGTCTAGCATCTGAATTCAGTTTGAAGGTGGCTTCTGAAGCGTACACTTGTCTGAACCAGGAATCCCATAATCCTGGATGAAGATAGAAGGTATGACAGTTCTCAAGACAGTACTGAGTATTCAACAACTATAAGGATGGGCAAAATATGAAAACCTAGCCAGATTAGATAGCTACATATTTCTCAGTTATGTTATTAAGAAAAGAGAGGTTAGAAGAAAGAGAGCTATAAAGCCTGAAATTATTAGCATCAAGCACAGGCTTTTTCCAGAAGGGACCAGCCTGATGTAAACTTTAGGGTGGTTCCTGGACTGTATTGCTTGAAGCAGATACTTGTGATTTCAATGATATGATTAAGTATTCTTTGATGCTCTTCAACAATGCTAGCAGTCACAAATTTTAGTTTCAGCGATGGTGCCCGAGACATTCGTCAAGAAGTTAGTGCTTCTTTTTGGGAGACTATTTCAACTGCCATCTTAGCTACTTGCCTTGGTTTACAGCTTGTCCGCTTGCTCCACGATGGTGCAAATTCCACTCGTCTTCGGCTGTGCGGTTGTCATGGGCCTGTTGCATGTTGCACTCATCTTTTTGTCTGAAGTGCACCTTCCTCAAAGTCAATGGAGTTATCTGGGAATAAAAGTAGAAGAACGATGGATTGGAAAAACGAAGGAACATCTCCTTTGCCTGTTAAATTCCCAATTAAACACATCATTGGTCCAAATCATTTGCAAAGGCCAGTGCAAGGTTATGTAGTTTATGTTACTTAGGCAGAATAGTTTATAGCTGGCATATCTGTCCTGCTGAGCAGATGATCTGCAAAAGGGAAATGTACACATACATGTTTAGAAGGCCAGAGCTAAATCCACAGAAAAGCTTCAGGTTGCAGGAACTGTTTAAAGTCACTACATAATATATATTTAGAGACTTAAATGTTGAAAGACTGTAACAAATCTATTGAGCTATCACATTAACTTTTCTTCTTCTTTCAAACTGTTTATGTACTGCTATGGATATTAATTGCTCTGTATTTGCTTTCAATATATCTTGGCATATATACTCACAGTTGCATGCTAAAAAAAAATCACTGTGAAATTTTGTTAAGCAGAATTAATAAACATACGAAGTATCCACTTTTCTATATAAACCATCTTGTTTAAAGGGTGTAGCTTGCTGACATCAGTGAGAATTTGCTCAGACAAAACCCCAAAATGTTGGGCCTCCTCCCCCTGCCCCGCATTTTGATCATTAACACCTGTCTGATTCAAAAGCAGCTTCATCTACATTACAAAGTATTTCAGATAAAAGGCATAATCTATGTTGAGTCACAGAAGCTTAGAAAGAATATTACAGCATAAAACTCGAGGGAATTTATACTGCTGATTTATCCAAGAGGTGCTAGAAGGGACTAGATAGCTGGTATGCTTATTTTTGGTGTGATGCTTTAAAATGCTGCGACTTCACATTGCCGTTACTGGATACTAAAGAGGGACCCTCAAGGATGTCGTTAAACAGTCTGAAGCATTGTCCCCCGTTGCAACGCCAGATCCCGAGGTGGACCCGGCTCTCGCCTACCGGTGCGGCGGGCCGGGCGCGCAGGAGCTGCCGCTCACGACCTGCTCGCTGAGCCCCAAAGGCCCCGTACTAGCTGACAACGCGATCTGGAAAGCCTCCTTCGCCCTCCGCTGCGCAGGCCTGCCTCGCGAAAGGCATATTGCAACCCTAAAGCTTTATGGCATTTGCATTCGCTCTAATGCAATTACGACTTATTGACTTGCGTGCAGTAAGGGTATGTTGCACTGGGAGCAAAGTTTTCTGCTTCTTTTTTTTTCTTGCTTGGAGCTTCCCAGCGAATATTTTTTACTCTGCTATAATTAATTGGCTCTTGGATTGGATTTAGAAGGTAAGTAACGTGTTTGCCTAGCTGCAAGGGAGAGCACTTTATTCTTTAACTCCAGCTTCACAGAATGAAGTACTAGCTGTCATAGCCGATCCACAGCATTTAATTTTCTAAACTCGATCTTTGAGAAAAAAAGATACCCTTACTACTACCTTGGGAAAAACAAAACAGCAAAGTTGAGATAGCTGAGAGGATGATCTATTCAGACCAGGTGGGAGAAGGAAAGGCCACTCTGCTGGCGTGCCCTTGTTCCACCTCCTCTTATCATTAGTAATTCTACGCTGCTCTTATCTGATTATGCAGGGACACATTAACTCACTGGCAAATGAATACGCTATGGAAAAACCTCCCTCGGATGCAAATGGCTCCGGAGTTGCTGATAGGGAGTACAAGGAAGCTGCTTGTACTCCTACCCGTCTGCTGCCGGGAGCTGCCAGCCGCCCCGCCAGCAGCTACCCTCCCTGCAAAAATAAAAGCCCTAAGCTAGCAAACGTTACCGAAATTATGCCTTTGCCATCTCTTTGGAGGAAATCTGATATGCAGCAAAACCCTTAACATTCAGGCTTATTACTTATCTGACGTTACATTTTTAAAATGCCACGTTTCAACCTTTAAGACAAAGCAAAGAGCAAACGCAGATAAAATGCGTACACTTCGAGCCCAGTCACGGGGCCCACAGACACATGGGCCCCATCCTCGGGGGTGCACGATTTTTCCGGGTTTATCAGCTCACCCAGCTCAGGCCAACGACAAGAGTTAAACTCTGGCACATTGCCGGATTGGACAGAGAGCAAAGGCGCCAATGTTTTTAACGTAGGTTTTTTAGGGTTTCCCGTCATCTTCCTTAGGCTCACTGAACCAAAAATAGAAAAAAAAAAGACTTTAAGAGTATAAAGTATTGTCTGCGTGAGAACAAAGTCAATCAAAACAAGCAAAAACTTTAAAAAAAAGAAAAGGATCAAAGGTAACCCCAGAGAGGCCATACACCAAAATGAGCATGGTGAGAACCACTGGCATCTTTTCAGGTTTGCTAATGTTCAGGGCTCATTGCTGGATCAAGAGAAAGTCCTCATAAAGTTGTTTTTAGAACTGGATCATTTCTAAATTACATTAATAACCATAATAACCATACTTTAGAAAAACAACTCTTTTGGATCCTTTTAATAGTGTGAAGGGCCTATGGGTAAAGGAGACCATATTATGAAGTATGCATTTCTGTGCCCTTTGAATACCTACTGGGCCTGATTCACAGGCAAAACAAGGATTTCTGCCTCAAGCCAATGCACACACAAGATTCAACACTCAGGAATACTTGGTTTTGCAAGTGCATGCAGCTGTATATGTTCATAACCCTTTCCTATTAAGTGGGTGCTTGTATTGTGGAGAACTGCACCCACAGAGACTGCTGGAAAACCTTCCTATGTTGTCAGGTTCACAGTGAAAAATCCTTTTTTAAACCTATAACACAAAGCTTTTAGCAAGCAAGTGTGGAAGAGCACAGGGAGGAAGAGGGGAAAAACCACAGGGTACAAATGGCAGCTTCTGTTCTTTGAAGTGCTTGCAGGAAAAAAATATCCTCCTTTACTGAGTTTCTATATGAGCAGCTTTCTGAGCAAAAACAATTATTTTCTGCTTTATATATGTTATGTTGAGTTACTCATACATTTTGTTATTTAGTTTTATCTAACACAGATTTACTTTACTTCATCCTTCAGGTTAAGGCAATGAAAACTAAGAAGTTGCACAGTATGAACTTACAATTTATTTAATACTTTGACTTTCCAGAGCTCCAGTACCTCTGATCCATTTGTTTCATGGTGTTAGTTGGCTTAACCTTTTTAGATTTCTCCAAACAAAATAACTTCAGCTGCAGCAAGCTGTTTGCCAGAGATTTGAACTCTGAAAAGAATGGGGAAAAAAGCCACTTAGCTCCTGCAGCATGTAGGAAAAAATATATTTACTCTCGTTTGCGTGTTAGACTCCTGCTCACCTGGCTTCATTCCTATCAAGCCAGTTCTGCTTTTGCTGCCTTTCCAAGACGAATCCTGGCAATTACTTCTTGAAATGTAGGCGACATGAGTAAAAGTAATATTAAAAAAAGTATTCAATGTGAATGCCTTTTCAGTATTAGCTACAGTGTAAATATAACAATTCCCACCTACAATCTGTATTTGTTCCATGGGAAAAACTACTGAACTTATGGCAGTTGTATGAAAGGATCCTCTGTATTAGCACACGCAGGCTCTTTGCACCTGTTATTTTAAAATATGACTTCCTTCACTTTGACACACCACAGTGGCTTTTCTTAAACAAAAAAGAAACAGCAAGTGACCAGCCATACCGTAGAGCAATTCAGCGAGGAACAAATAAGAGAGGCCATTACTTACAGGGGAAAGGATTTCAGCAGCTCTGAAAATGAGCTGAGGTTTACGGGGAATAGTCAGCTGAATGATAAAGCTGGGCGACTCTCAAATAAGATTCAGGAGATTTAGTCTTACCTTTCTATTTTTGGCGGTGGGATGATGTGTACGGGAGCATGCTGTTCAAGGAGGATGTTGGTGCTTTGCAGAATGCTCAAAGAAGAATCAAACCAGAAATTAAAAGGCTGGAAAATGAGCCTCACGGAAAGGTTCGGGGAGCGAAGTCTGTTTTATCATAGAGAAGTTAAATGGGGACACTGGTGCAGTCAAATTCCTACAAGAAATCAGAAATTTAATAACACAGGGCTGCAGAGAGGCATGGAAAGCATGGAGAATAAACGTAGACAACCTCACACCGGCTCTAGCACAAACTTGGTGGGGAACATGCCTTTTAACAATAAAGGCCATCACCTACTTTCATGGTTTACCAAAATTTGTGATAGACTCTCCAGTGCTGGTCCAAACACCCGCCCCAAGCAACGACGGGGGGCGGGGAGGGGGGGAATATGTGCCTACGAATATTTGCCTGAGCCTGGACCTGCCCTACAACAAATTTCTTCATCGTTGGCTTGGTTGCTCTGGGCTTCCCGGACAGCAGCACAGCACGCGCAGGGGACAGGGCTTCTCCTTCTGAGCAAGCGACCTGGTGTGAGGCCGGGTGGCCACCTGGTGACCTTTGCAGCCCTGGCTGCCCGGAGCAGCAGCCCTCGCCCTCGTCCACAGCCCGACGGGACGTGTGAGGAGCTGGTGAGGCCTGGGAATGTGCGGCAAGACAGCTGGACACAGGATGCCTTTCTCAGCCCTATCTCACCTCCGGGCCGATGTGCCAAGCGGCATTTGCTTCTGAGTGAGAGAGTAATTTAGTTTCGGTGAGTCATCCAGCCCTTTTGCTTGAGGGAAAGAAAAAAAGAAAAAGAGGGTTTTGTCCATTTTTTAGCAGTGTTTTCTTTGTGATAGGGATCCTCAACCAAGGGAAAAACAGATCAAGAGCATTGGTTCATTTTGTGTGAATCACTAGACAGCCTTCAAGTCCTGATGACACTGGTGACCCAGCTGGGATAGGCTATGTGTCTAAATGAAATGCCTGTGCTTTTCGAATCTCTTTTTGGATAGCTGAATATAAAACGGAGGGACTGCACATTATCAGTGGCCTTCAACAGCTTCGCCCAAGTCTCCAGATTATCCTCAGGTCAAATTGGAAACCTCGCTCAGCCAGACATCGTGGCTGCCTTGGAGCAGAGAAAGTTACAGTCAGAGTAATAGGAAATCGTTTCAAATAATGCCTTCTTATGACAGCGAATTCTGAGGATTTGGTTTTCTGAAATATATATAAACACACACAAATGAAAAGAGAGGCTGTTTGCCAGGCGGTACGTTTTCCAACCTCTTACAGCTCCAAAAATATTCTAAGAAAGATTTTATGGTGTACATTTTCCGATTTAGCACAATTATAGCAACTGAATATTTGACCCATTTTCCTTGGAGAAGTATTTTCAATGGATCCTTATACAGCAACAATCTCTCTATTATTGTGAAAACTGTGGGTTTGAGGCTGCTTTTTTTTTTCGCCTTAATTTAACGACTGCCACATTCCACTGCAAGAAAATTATTACCGCGCTCCGCTTTCTCCCGCGCTTCTCTGTTACTTTTCATTTCAGGTGGATGATGTAAAGTCGCCTTAACGAAGAAGCGAGCCGCGCGCCGCGTCTGAGAGCTCTTTACACGCCGCGCTAACAGGGTTTGGCTCTGCTCCCCCCGCTCTCCGCCTGCCCCGGAGCCGCCGGAGGAGCTTGGCGGTGCCTGTGCCGCGGCCGGAGCTGGCAGCTTGCCCGGCGGGCCGCGCTCCCGTCGCTCCCCGCTCGCTCCGGGAGCTGCCGGCCCGCAGCATAATGGGCAACATTGAAAGCAGCAAGGCGCTTGGGCGGCAAGGTCAGGGTGCCTTTCATTCCGGCAATAATCAACCAGTGTCGCTCTTCCCCGGACCTGGGGAGAGAGGAGATAGAGGTCAAAAGAGCAATTACATTTCACGTTGACTCCGGGAGAGGCTTGGGACACAAAACTGAGGAGAAAAACAGCGCGGAGCTGCTCTCCTCCACCTTCCTTTTCTGGCCATCAGCGTTAAAGCAGAGCAGCAACCATGTCCATTATAAGCGCTGTAACGCGGAGAACCATTTTCCTGTGGCGGATGAGATCTTTCTTCGCAGACATTTAGCCCTGTCAGCATATTGCAAAGGAATGTAAATGAGAAACACCATGTATAGCCAGATACACGGAGGAAAGGCTATTAATTACACTAAGAACATTAACCCGCGTCAACTGCGGAGCAAGTAGTCGCGCTAATTTAAGTCTGCAATCAGTCTTTGAATTATCATAACTTTATTTATTTAGTATTAAGACAATAATTTAGAGAGTATAATTTGGTTGGAAATGTCTGTAATTTTCTCCTGGCATATTGTTGTTATGAAGCTATCTTTATTTGACCTTACAGCTGCCAGGCCTAATTACTTTCGTGGCATTAATTGTACTGACCGTTGTGGTATTGTAGCTTTTAATTGCTACTGCTGCATAGCTGAGATCATTGCAAAATGTGTCATGGTTGTTTCACAGACACCTTCTATTGCTTCCCCATACTCTTACAGCACAGGCTGCCAAAGATTTATCCAAAAAATCCCCGTGAAGCATAAATCTGAGGCAGCCCTTTAAGCAGAGCAACCTGCAAACGCTAATGTTAGTATAATGTGATATTAGAGGAATGTAACTGACCCATTTACTCGTTGCCCTGCCCTGTCTTTATGAAAGCTGAATTAGCTCGCTGTTGACAAAGGATTAAGGAACTTGGTAGTGACATTCCTCACTGTAAACAAAACCTCCCTCATTCCACATTTCACGCTGAAGGCAGCCACTTCAAGAATATTCACTTCTTTGTTTCCAGCCATAAAACGCAAACATGGCTTTATTCCATGGTTTCCTGTGAAACAAAATGAGAATACAATGTCTCTGTCCCATGGAACACCTGGTATTATTCACTCCTCTGCTGAAAGCACTATATCACTAACGGATTGAAAAACATATTTATTTTACCAACCGTGACAAGCAACAGGATATATATTTTTTTCTTTGCAACATTACAGGTGTATGGCGAGAGGAAAAGAGCCACAACACTTAGCTCGGGATCTTGCGACCGAGCTCAGGACCGTGCGGGTACAATACAACCAGCTGCCCACGTTTAAAAATCTCACGTAAACAGGGTAGTGCTATCGGCCAGATCCTACACCTTAGACCTCGCCAAGGCAAGACAAATTGGCAGTAACTGGTGATGCAGCGGCAGCTGAATCAACACTAAATAGGGATTTCATTAGACGCGCAGGAGCTGTTGACACCCTGGTGGGACGCGTTCCCGCAGCCCTACCGGTTCTCACGTTTCTCCGGTCACGTCAGCATCTGAGCTGCTGGGGACATCTTTGACAGTTGGCACCATTTTCCCCTCTGCTTTAGTGAGAGAGATGCTATTCAAACTGTTGATACAGACTTTTCTAACTGCATATTTTTTTTTCCTACGGCTCCCCCTTGCTTGAAGAGTGAATTTCAAGTGGGAGTGCTGCAGTATATAGCATCAGGACAGATATGGCCTTAACAGGGTGGTTGGGGATGGTGGTGTAAAGGAGAATTCAGTTCCTTTCCTCTCTTTGCCTAAGTACAAGTGGACCTTACATGGATACACGGACCGGTCACACAGAAGAAAACATTTGTAAAAATGTTCCACAGGGAATGATCCTGCGATAATAATTACCTAGATAGTCTGTGCAGGGAAAGAGGGATAAAAAGAGTACAAATGTTAACTTTCTTGTTGCTATTCTAAAAATCACATGCAATCCCTTCAGAATTTCTGTCTACACGATGCATCAGTGCTCCCTGTTTGGAAGATATTTGCCTACCAGGATGACATCTTTGAATAATTACAAAGGTACATAATACGGCTTGAAAATTTCTTCTTTCCAACAGGCATATTGATTGCTCACCTCTGCATTACCTTGGATAACCTTAACGAAGGAGAAACTGCATCAATAAGTGATCTTGATTCTCTACTCTTGCCCTCATTAAAATAGGTGATAAGACAAGGCCATCTCATAGAGCTACCAAGAGATTACTGTATTAAAGGAGGTCTTAACTGAATGACCTCATCTTATGTGCAGAGACAGATATTATACAGAAAGGAGAAAACGCCACACTGGTAAACTATTGCTAAGTCTATATTATGTGCGTGTTTTCAGATGTATTTTAGTTATAAGTTCTGTACCAGCAGCATACAGATATTTTTCAGTCCTGTCGGATTTATAAGACAAAAGAATTCAGAGGGCCCTTGTGCCACAGAAAGTAGCCTCGGCATTTATTGAAAATCTTAGGCTGTGCTTTTAGGTATCTGGAAGCTGGCGCTGCTGCCAAAATCACAGCCATCCCCAGCGGCGCTAACGCTGCCCTCGGCTGCGCCGACCCGCAGCGCCCCAGAAGTGGTTGTGAAGCAGGGACCAAAAAGAGCTGAGGGAACTGGTCCGCCTGAAGGGCGCGGAGAGGGTTTTGCTGGACTGCCCTTCAGCCGCGTGAGCTTCCCGTTCAGGACACGGCCGTGCCGGCACTTCTGCTGCCCTCAGGCTGGCAGACGCCTCCAGACGCGAGGGCAGACCCTCTCCGGCAGCTGGGCTGGCCTCCGTGCACGGCAAAGTGCGGCTCTAATACACCGGCAGACTTCTGCCCTCTCCTCCCTTGCCTCTCTTTTCTACACAAAGGACGCTAATGCTGTCCTAAGCAAAATATGAGTATTAATTAGCTAAGTCTGTCTGACAAGGGCATTATATTGCTCACAGATGGTTTTAAGCCCAGCATTTTTTTCCCCAAATCGTGAATGTCTGATTTTTCTTCCTTAACTAGACACCTTAAAAGCCTTAATTTTCAGAAAATTATCCGCTGCCTCAGTGTCTCGAGGTGAGCAAGACGGAAGCGTTCAACATGGAGGCCTCAGAGCATCAGGAGCAGAGGAGCGAGGCCAGGCCGAGGGGTGGGATGTCCTGACTGAGGCCGCTCGGCAGCCTGCAGCAGCCCCCGGGGCGAGCGGCTGGGGTCGCTCACTGGTACAGGCACTTCTTCAGGCAAGAGACGGCCTTAGTTTAGTCCCTACTCTCTACACTTTCACTGTAAGGCGTATCTTAGAAAAGTACAAACTTCTCAAACGGCACAGGATAGAGTTCAATCTGCTAAAAATAAGAAACTTTTTCCAATAAAAGTCATGGAGAAAACTCTCATCAACATCGTTCAGAGCAGGAAAAAGACCAATAGTCTATAAAATGTGTATATGTGCTCTGTTTATGGAAATATATGCAATATGAAACATATGGTAATGCCACATGGAAGGAAATATTTCAAAGAAATATTTGCTAAAGGAATAAACCTGTCAAGGGAAGAGTTCGCGATGGAGCTCTTTAAATAATGTTAAGCATTTCAACCCAGACTTGCCTTCGTTTTGTAACTTCAGCTCTTACTGATGGGAATTATTTCTTTCATTTCATTTTACTCTTTTCCTGGTACCTATCCAGACTTCTTGGAACCCTCTAAAATTTAACACCCCATCAGAAAATGTAACATTTCCCAGTAAAAGATCTATATTCATTAAATTGCTTATTATGCATTTTCCAGTTAGTAGATTCTCACAGAACCTGAAGCAATACCGCTTAACAATGGCATGCCATAAAAAATCAGCTAAATCATCCATAATCTTCAGCTCTTTCTTTTACAAACCTGCAGACTCCCTAAATACCTACAAAGATAAGAAGGGCTTTGCAACATGCCCAGAAGAGCAACAGATGTAACACATGGGATGAAGCAGAAAGATGACGACTAAATTACTCAGAAGTCAGCTCTTCTACCATCAGAAACTACTCTTTGAACCAAACCAAACTCCTTAGAGCCTGATCTTTTTCCAGCTCCGACAACCTGTAGAACAACTACCGTGCAAAATCCCCATTGAGAATGACTCCACAAACATGCCTAAAACCTCCATGTTAGTGATCCCTAAATCTCCGGTGATACCTTTCCAGCAAGCTCTTAATCTCCATAAATTGCCAACGAGATCTGCTTTAACACAGCCTGTCACCAACATCGCTTCTCACCATTGTAATTCAAAGAGATTCACTACCTCTGATCGCGTAGAAAAAACGGCAACTTCTGAGAGCGCACTTCAGCAAGCGCTGTAATAAACAATGCATTCGCACACTGATCTATCTCTATCATCTCTCACGTATACAGCCGGTGGCCAAACCGCCATCAACAACATATAGACTGCTCAGTTACGTGCATATGTAAAAACTGGTCAGGCTCCTGTTGTCAGGATGCGCCCCACAACTTTTCTTTCAGGGCTTCAAGTCACAGCTTCTCACCATCTCACAGCTTCCTTAATGCAAATAAAAGACAGAGTAACCCGTCTGTACTGCAGCTGGTAATTATGTCATATTTTTTCTTTGACTGTGAAACTGGCTTAAGTTGTTCCTCCTTTCTCCCAGGCCTGGCTGCGTGTTTCCACCTGCATGCCAAAGGTTACTGACCCTCCAGCAAGCGTGGTACAGCGGTTTGGGGGGCCACGCTGTTCCCCAGAACATGAAGTGAGATATTTTAAAAAATGTTGGGTTTGGCTTTTCTGGAGGACATCCCCAATACTTACCTTGTAAGTTTGTCTTCGGCTCCTTTGCTGTAGAAGACAAGACACTTACCTCCAGAGTAAAGAACCTGGAGAAGAACTGCTGAGGAAAAGTGCCACGTAAACCTGGAAGAAACTGTGTAGAGGGAGAAACTTCACAACATGTCCCAGCACACCTCATAACGTTTGTTTAGTTTAAAAGCAATTTCCTGACAAGTAATATAGCATTTAAATAATATTAAATTAAAACATAAGTGATGTATCAAGGAAAGGTAGTTACCTTTCTGTAATTGTTATTATTTACCCATCTTAGACCACTAAGAGGTTTTTTTTTTTATTGAATTTCCATGTGTTGTTGCCTTCCCCAAAGACTAGCATGAAGCACTGTTATGAAGGCTGCAGGAGTTATTACAGATATTAGGAAGTCCACAGGAGTGGCTGATGCCCCAGTTTGTACATCACGAAGTGCAGTTAACTCAAATATACTTCAGTACAGAGGATGCTAAGTTATTAGGAATAGAAGCAGTGAATCAGGAAAACCTTGGGGCAAACGAGAAAGCTGTGAAAGGGTAGGGGTGTCCAGATGAAGACCACATATGTATGAGAACAGGCATTCTTTTCATAAGATATATATTTATCACTGTAAAATATAGATAGCAGACTAGATATAAAAATCCTTCAGAGTGAGTAAGCAAGGATGCTAAAGACTTTGCAGTGACTCATCTGGTTGCTGAAACTCCTGCAGCTTCTTTTTTGTCCTAGCCTCTCGCAGTAAGTACTCTTTACCCCCAAATTCAATCTCTCCGAAGACTTTCTAAAGTCTTAAGGTTCCAAGAATAATGTTCCAACACATATTTTCACATGTATGTGCCACAGGGCTTCTCTCATGGTGCCTCCTTAAAGGTGCAAAAATCCAGACAACTTGGATGTCAGGTGTCAGAATCCCACTCTGGTTCCTAAGCTTTGCAGAATATAAAGAGGAGATTTTCTTAGGCACAGTGGTCAGTCACCTTATCCAAAAGCCAATGAATAAATAATGCAGTGATAAAGTTCTTATAAATATGAATATTTTATTTGACTATTGGTATTTGTCACTTATTATTTACTATTAGTGAATTTAACACTTATTAGTTTGTTATTTATTATTTTCTATGATCCTTTTACTTATTTTATTACAAATATAAATAAATCTACTATAAATAACAGAACTACTTAAGAAAATATTTGCCTTTGTGCTGCTGGAGAAATCCTCTGTAGAAAGTCTCATTGATTCTTAGAAGTGTTTCCCAAGACAAGCAGTAATGCAGTAGAGTTTATTGTGCTGATCTGTTTATTTTTCTTGCAGTAAGACATCCACAGTTGAGTTTCTGTTCCATATTGCTGCCCACAAGACTGTTATTGAAACACACGGCCATTAGTGAGCGTGTGCATCTGCCACCTTCCACTTTTCTCTGCTTCTTTCCTGGGGAAAAAAAAAGCAGAGTTGAAAAACATGTCCAGCATTGTGCAATGAAGTTCAGGCTGCTCATGTAGAATATCAAGCCAGAGGCACGATTCCCTCTCCTATCGCCTTCAAAGACAGAGTCTTGTGTGCTAAGACTGCGATGGATACTATTCTCAGGGTTGGCAGCTGTAATTTCCCTCCCCCTTTAAGTATATGAAGGACACAAAGATATGTAAAGAAACTTCAGAATAATTCCTTCAGGTGAGTTTTAACAGTCTCTGACTGGAACGGTATTTGTTCAATTTCCTTCAACAATTTTCTTGTAACTTTTGAGAAAATTGAATCATTATCCACAGAGGAGGTGGTGTAATTTTCGTTATGATCCACATTTGCTCTTTTGCTTAATAAATGGATGTAAGCTCCATTTTATCAGACAGAGTCAATCCAGCTTTAACAGTGGAATCTCTAATGGCTCCATCATTTTACATAAATCTTTTTACCACTCTTCTGTTCCCTTTGGCTGTTCTCTGTTTTCAGCCTTTTGGCCTTCTACAGCTCTGAGGACCTTCTCTGTATCCCCTTTACTTCTCTGCTCCCCTCTTGCCACCCTTTCTTTCTGCAGAAATGTCTTTTGCCACCCTTTCTTTCTGCAGAAATGTCTTTTGCTGCTCCCTGCTGCTCTCGTGAGTCTGCAGTTAACTTTGTCCCTTCATGCTTCTCCTGTGTAAAGTCCGTATGTCCGGTACGCACCTAGTCACACGCTTTTCTAACTCTGCCTTCGCAGACGAGTATTACATGACTTGTCAGATTAGTAAGATGCATCCACATTTATCTTCAGCCCTTTCCATGCCAATATAAACATTCCCTGAAGCAGGATCGGAGCAAAGTTTAGAGAATCTTGCTCCCCCTCTGGGACTAATCCTGCTAATCCTGTAGTGTTTTCTTCCCAGTAAAATAGCTCCAAGAAAAAGACTCAATAGTGCCTCAGACCCAGAACGCCCTGTTGTTTGGTAGTTTGGTGGGAACAGGAAGACGGAGGTGATGATCTTATTTCCCTTGGGCTGGAAAGGCAACTCAAGAGATGACTTTCTGTGCAACTTTTACACTCCCTCGAAGTATTTAAAAGAAAGAGAGAGGATTCCTGAAGGAAAGATTGCACATGGCCATCTGCAGGAGGAGATTTCAGCCCGGATATGCAGAACAAGACTGCGTTGGCCTGCTGCGACGACGGACGGATGGGCGCAGCCTCGGTGTGCCCCCGTGCTTGGTGCGCCGACCGGAGTGCACCCCTGGGGAGGGGCCCAGCTCTCACCCAGCCCCCCACAGACAGCCTGCACCCCTCCCGCAGGGACCCCTCTCTGGGATCCCACCTACCTTGAAGCTGTGTGCTGCAGCTGAAGTTGTTTTGAAAATCTGGCCCTAAGTAATGTGGGAATATATGCCTCCTGTTTTAAAACTAGGAAAACGAGCTAAATTAAAGCACTCACCTTCAGGCGGCTATTTTCTCTGCATTCCTTATCAACTTAGCAAAGAGAATGAGGTTCTCCCTGAGGAAGCAGGTACTTCAGTGTGGTGACTCACCCACCGCCCCTAGTGCCAGAGCTCAGGCACTTTCATTAGAAGTGCGTGTGCGGTGAGGGCAACGCTTCCCCCCAGAACTTCCCTTCCACCAATTTTCTTGTGTCACTTTGCTGATAAAATACTTGAACTCTTGATCTCAGTTTACTAGCTATAGATCTGATAAATTCTGTTTCATTCAGGAAGCTTGTTACCTTCCTAAAACAACAGTAACAGATACTGTGCTGGCACAGTAAGTAGGGGACAAGTTCTCTTAAGCCTCAGAATATCTATGTCCTCTTCTGCAGCTTCTTGGTTGCATATAAGCAAATACATGCACAGGTGAACACTGCTGATACTGGTGGAAGAAAGGAAATCCCAATGTTAATCAGTTACCAAGAGCAACTGTTATCAGATAATTAAATATATTGAGCATATGGAGGCTTTATATAATAATATCAATCAATCTATCCTTGGGCATGCGCTTGCTTTAAATTGTTCACAGTTAAAATCGAACTGGAAGTCCTGTGCGATATACGTAAGCTGAGATTTCATTCCTGCTATTGGCTAGCTAGATGAATGGTTCGCCATTTGCACCTGCAAGCCTTCGTGGAACGCCGAAGGTGCGTTTCCACATAAAATTGTGTCTAGCTAGAGATGTTTATAGCAGGTGAGGGCCTGGCCTCAAGGCTAATGGTACAGTAATTTTAGATTTTTGGTGCTCTTTGGGTGAAATTTTCAAAAAGAATAGTGAAAAATAGCCAAAAATTTAGTAAGAGACTAACATACTGTTTTGCAGACTTTTGAAAGCACCAGGAAGGGCCTAAAGTAGTTTATGACAATACTGACACCTGTAATAAATTTTATCTATATCTATATCTATCCGTATCTATAAGAATTCTACATCAGTTACCTCAAGTTCCAGCCCATTATTAATTCAATCATTTGAACGCTAAGCAAAACACAGCATTGCCCAGATGTCATGGTGTGAAAGGCTCAGTGGAGAAAACAAGAAGAGACGATGTTTCTGACACAAATAGCCGCAAAACACAGTAAGAAGAAGAGATGAACAGATGGAGAGAGTAGCAAACAAGGAAGCTGAAAACCAACCAACCAACCAAACCCTCTCCACAAGGCAGATAACAGTCTAGGCTTCAAGCATGCTTCTGAAAACATGCACAAGAAAAAGCCCTGTAGAACATTTTTCTCTCGGCTGTTCTGCAAACAAACACTTCTGCGGAGTTACAGGCTCCTTCCTAGCTGTGGTCCACTTGCAATGGATCCACTGCCTTATTTTTGAGTCATGCGAAAAGAAAAAAATGTGCGAGGTAAGCAAAATTAGCATGTGTAATACAGCAAGCAACAGTTCCTCTAGGGTCCTGGGGTTAACCACAGAATAATAATAAAAACAAAGAGTAGTAGTAAAAACAGTTACACAGCTAGAGTTGTATAACAAACAAAAATGGAGATCACTGATATCTCAGGCTTGAATGTGAAAGGTCAAATGCGCAATGCTGCACAAAAATCTTGCAGCCAGTAGCCTGCCTGGTCTATTCCTCAGTGAGCATAGCTGAGAGCAAAGCAGTCTTGGTGCATGCGGTCGTCTCCAAACAGTTGCACAATTCCCCTCCTGCAAATATCAAATTCGTAGGCGCAATCTTTTTTACTGAACACAAATGCTTATACATACAATGTATTCCTGACCCTTAAAAACAGCAAAGCGATCAGCCTGTGTTTGACGGCTCAAGTTCTTGCCTAGAAAAGGAACAGGAACCTAAAACCTGGGCCATCACCTGGTCCCCTGTGATTACGGGCAACATCACAACACCCCGTCCCACCCCATTATGCATTTGCGAGCCCAGAAACACTTCGCTGCAGCATTTTTTTTGTATAAAACAATGAAGGGAGACTGAATTACAGGAAGAGAATGGGGGAGACCAAAGTCACCTCTAGCAGCCTAAGTCTCCACCATTTCAGGGAATTTTTTATATGAGAGTGCAGAGGCAATAGGACAGCTATTGCCATCGATCAACAGAATGAATTGGTCGGAAATCTGCAGAAGCTCAAGTATTACAAGCAATAAACATGCACCATAATAAAAGCTGCAATGCACTACACAAGAAGACTTCTACCCTGTATAAATACAAATTCTTTTGGCTTCCTCTGCTAGTTTATTCACTAACATGCAACAGTGTGCAATCATGATGCACAGAGGTGGCCTGATGAAGTTCTCATAGTCATCTCTGCAAAGACAAGACAAAGCTTTCTTCACTAGCAGCTCCTTGCTAACGTGGGGCCTGTCTCCAAAAAGGCTCTTTGTAGCTCCTACTGAGTGTTCTGGTTGAAAACAAAAAAAGCTCAGCTGTTTTACTTTGTAAAACAATTGCACTAGTTCCTCAAAAGCTTTGACTGTGTGTAAAATTAAAACAAGAAGCAGAGCAGCTAATTTGTACACATGCCAAGTGTATCTGCACACCTGCATACACATGCAAAACCTGCATTTGTAAGCCTAACTGGTTGGTCTGCAAGTTCCTATCTGCACAGGCGTATGTGAGTATTCCCATGCATCACCACCATGTTGATATACTAGCCTGAACCTACAACAAAGCTGAGTTAAGAAAGCAAGTTCTGCCCAATGGTAAGACAGCTTTGCAGCGCTCAAGTAGTACATCAAAGATCTGCTGGCCTGAAATGGTAAATAAAGCAGGAACTAGCTGTGGAGCGCATAGGCATGCAAATCTGTGGAGGTTCATGGGGCAGAGCTTCGCGGGTCTAAGACTCCTGCCGTGGAGATGCGGCTGTGAGCTGTGGGAGGTACCTGAACCCTTTGCAATCGCCTTTGCGATCTAAACTAGGACGCTGTCTAGCTGATGGTGCAAAGCTGGTGTGACTGCTTGTGTGCCATTCAGTCCCGCCTAACCCCAGGACGTTCAACAGATCAAGCGAGGGAAGGAGGACACAGAGATAATTCACAACTATCCTTCTCTCCATAAAGCAGAGCTCAGCTTAGCCAAAGGATGATAAACACTAGAAGGTGCTTAGCTTTGTCGTATTTGAACCTTGTAAGTGTTATTTTGAGGTTATGCCAAATAATTTTGTCAAACCCACAAAAAAAGCCCCTCTGGATTTAAGATTTTACTATTGCATTTGTGAAGGGAGACTCACATGCTGTTTTGTTAGAAAATGAAGCTCAGTTCATGGCTATATGATTAAAACAGCCTCTTTCCTGTCCCCTAAAAAAAATAAAATCACATGGGCTCACTTACAAAAGCAACAGTCAAATCCTGGGGTTTGCTGCAATATATAAAAACACTTAGCACCGTTAACCATTTCCTGGGATAATCAACTCACGCAGCTGAGGATTGGGCAAATGAGTGAAAGGCAGCAAAGGGTTTTTTATTTTCTCTGTCTGAAACCTGTTGTAGAAGTGTATAAGGAACAGTTGCAGGGGCAGTTCAACGATCACAAAAGCTGGAGAAACCAGAAGAATGGGGAGACTGATCAGACATGGCGGGAGGCCAGAGGAACATCACACACATTAAAAATCATTTGGAAGTTTCCTATGGAGGTTTGTCTCCAGGCTGTGTGACAGCAGTTATTTTTTATTATCATTACTGGCCTCGAAACTTTTTCCGGATTCCACAGTGAGGGCAAAATGTTACTATTTCCCTTGCTGCAATTTTGAGAAGCATGCAATGAAGGTTTCCTTTCCCTTCAGCATGCCACTGTTAATGGCCTGATTCTACGTGGTGCTGGGTGACCTCCACTCCCACTGAGGCAGTGAAGCACTCAGCAACATTCACGAGGGGACTTTTTTTCCCCAAAGGTATGAAAAGAATACTCAGTAAAACCCATAGCTATTAAACTAAAAAGAAAAGAGAAGAAAGCACAGAGAAAGTCTCATAGCTACAATGCTTAGACCCGCTGTAATGCCAAACGCTTCATCTTGGAGTGGCCCCGGCTTACCTTTCATGTCAGGACTGACTCTGAACTGTGCTCAGACAGCTCTGCCCACCAGTGCACGGGCTGCTTCAGAGAACAAGGAACCCTTCCTTCACCGCGGCTTCATCTTTTACCATGCTGTGCCATTGTGAAACATCAAGAGGGGCCAATTCCAATAAAGGTCATGTTGTTAATGGAAAAGAAAAAAAAAAGAAAAAGAAAAAGTGCTCTCTCTGCAAAAACTGCATATTAAACCTGTGCTGTTTAATCTGATTCTGCTGAACTTGGGCTGGCATGGGCAGTCCAAAGCTCCACGCAGTGCGGGATTTAATGCCATTATGAGATAATTAATAACGCTCTAATCTCCACCCCAACACCTCTGCAAAGAATGAGAGCCAGGCCATAATCAGCTCGAGTGCCAACTCCCCGCAGCGCAGCTCCCGCCGAGCCAACGTGTTCCGATATGAAAAATGGGTGCTGAAATGCTGATGTCAAATAAAGAGGTGTAGGAGTTCTTTCAGCGGAAATAAAACAAAAGCAAAGAACGCTTTGAAAAGGCACATAGCTACATGGGGAGGTCTCATCCTATCTGTCCAGATCTCCTTTTCTTATTAAAGTAAGAGGAGACCCAGCTGCCTGGACAGTCTCTCAGCTGGAGGAGGTGTGGTATGGTACCCTGGAAATCTTCAGTGCTGAGCTGATTTACATTGGCTGAGGACACAGCACCTCTTTTGAAGAGGTGATTAATATCCACAAGCTCTATTTGAAGTTTATCTAATTCTCACAAATTACAATATTTAAACAAGAGGAGAAATGTTCATGTTTCTGTTGTGAGTGTGAAAATCTCAGTGCTGCATTTAACCTTCCTAGGACCTCTTCTGCCTTCTGATTATTCTGCCTCTGTCGCCATGCACTAGTCAATGTGCTTTTCTCTACCCCTCAGCCAGCTGAATTTCCTAACTTACCTATAAAAGTTCTAACTACACCAAATCCATGGATCTGCTTGCAGCAGGCTAGTTAGACTAAATGTATTTCCTGTAAATGGGAAACAGCAGAGATGTCTGTTGTGCAAGTAACAAGGTCACTGGCTGCTCGGCTGTAGGAGCAAACTCGATTAAGACTGGTGATAATCTTTTGAAAGATAGTAATTTATCTCCATTTGAAGAGTATTATCTTTGTTCTACAGCTATCACAGAGAATAAGGTTAACAAATATTCAGCGATGAATTTTTGAAAGCTTTAGTCAGATCTTGTACATTTAAACCTTTCCAAAGGACTGTCAAAGGCAAGGAAGCTGTGTCAAATTTGCACACAGACTTCCTTAATGGCCTTTATCTGAGAAAATGGGTTGTGATTTATACAGTCACTGCCTTTACTTAAACAATTTCTCTGTTGCTCTGTAGTGAAGGCAATCTCCTAGCATTGCTCACGTGGGAGAGATTAGCCCCATAGACTGATCTTACTGAAAGAAGTTAGGAGATTCAAAACATTCAGAGACATGATGCAGACCATATGATAATCAGCTTTTATTACTAATTGCTTGTGAATTGCCAGTTCACTGTGTTTGGGTATAAAAGTTGTAATTATAAGTGCATGCTATATTGAAAGGTATCATGCTTATAAAACATTTATTATTCTCCTTAAATTCCAAGTAAACCATCACCTTCAATGAGCATTGCATAAATCTCAGTAAAAGTGCATATTTCTATCCTTGAAAAACACTAGCAGAGTAAGTAAATAAGATTAAGAGCTCCATGTTGCATACAAATTCATGAAGCTCCTACTCTTAAGAAAAAAGGAAGAAGCAATTTCTGTTTTTCATGAAGAAATAATCAATATTGCATCCTATGTATGCTTTTTTAAAGAAAACTGATTCTTGTAGTCTCTTTTTGGGGCCTTTTGTTACATATAGGTTTGCTATCTGGATATCACAGAGAAGCTATATATCTATTTAAGAATATAAATTATACATATATTGCATATATGTATTTTATTTAATCAGAAAGCCTTTCATTTAAGGAATATAACAGGATGAAAAAGTAGAAAAAATGCATCAAGACTCTACGTTTCTTTGAACATATTCATGTTGGTGAAATTCCTGTGCAACTGCTCTGTGATCAAACACTGTCAAAGCACTTAGGTTATGGAATAGATTTTGTGGACTTCAGTGAAAAAGAACCTGAGATTATTTAAGTGTAAAAATATAATTTTACAGACGCATACACACATATTCTAAGTTAGGTAGAGAGTTTGCATCTGAAATTTAAACAAGATCCTTCATACCTTAGTGCCACTTGGTCTGAGAGGTTGTAGCTCTTCTATTTTTCTCAGGACCTAGCTATCAGTCTGTAGATAACGTTTTATTAGTGATGGCAACTGACTTCTTGGTGAGCCCTGTTGCCAGCTGTTTCTGCAGCTTTGCGGTTGCCATTTGGTCTGAGGATTAGCACTGTTGAGAGTCTGCCAAGGCCACCTTGTACTTTGAGACAGCATTTTCCTCTGGCTCCCTTTTGATTGACAGTCCTATTACAGATATCTTGTGGAATTACTAGAAAGGACTATGGACACAAGGTAAAAAAAATAGTACCCATGGTACACGTACACCCACACATCAAGGATCAAGCCTGTGAAATGAAAGGCAGATGTAATAATACTGATTGTATTTAATTTACATTCCCAGCAAGTCAGGGATCCATATCACACAGAGGAGATGAGAATAATAAGGTGCATGTCACGTCATAAATTATGCCAGAGGTGGTCAACCTATAGCTTGCAAACCATGGGGTCGCAAACCAGTTAAGTACGGTTCAAAGGCAAACGTATCCCCTGTCCAGATCAACAGAGGGAAATGGGACTGAGCCAGCTGGAACTGCAGCAAGCGATGTGGGAGACCATGCCCACAGCTTGCATTCATAGCAAATCTAGTGCAGCAGGACGCACCAGACCTATGAGATAGATGGCCAATGCTTACAAAAATGAAGCCTACCAAGGCGGGCATAGTGAGGCACTCACCATGCACGCTGAATTAGTCTAACATATTGGACAAATGTCCCAAACAGACAGACAGAGGCCAGAGGTGGAGAATTTTAGCCAAATGAAACACTGCAACTGCTTTGCAAATCTGATAACTCTTGCTAAAAAACACATTACCAAAATGTCAGGACATTAAATGGATACTCATTTGGTTGTCCCTGTTTCTGAAATTCTTAATTGCTGATACCCACATGCATACCTGCTCTAGACATGGGAATAACATACTGGCCAGTGCCCAGGAAAGGGAAGAGAAATTTTTAAATCTTCATTTTCCATACTATCTTACCTTTTCTTGTCTGTTACTGCTGTAGTATGGCAGGGAGAACACAACTTGTTTCAGGTACTTTGGCCCATGACGTAATAACAGCTAACATATGACACAACAGGAAGGAGGAAAAGCTACGTTAACATCGTGCTTGACCTTATCTGCACCCCGCTAGCTCTCCAAAATCTTGTTGACTGATGTTCACTTTCAGTACAAGAAAAATCTGAAAATTAGATGGTTTTGTCACGTGGCAGACATGCAAAAGTAGGAGTTTTGCTTGGATTCGCCTCAGACCCAGCAGGATGATGTTATCAAGTCACTGGTCTGAGCTCACTCAGTGAGGATACATTTAACGATCTATCTGCTCCTGATGGCTTCCTCCCTTGCCTCATGCTTCCAGTCCTAGGTACAGATAGTGCTTTTGGATCTAAGCTGCATCTGCACCCGTGGAAGAGATAATATATGTTCTGGATTACCGATGGCAGATAAGAAAGATTAACCGAAGGACATGTAGGCACATGAACAGCGGGGTATATGCTATTCAAAAATTCGTTATGCTGGAATTGGAGAGATGCCTATTCATTAGCACAGTGAAGTCCTGGAAATTCCACAGAAATAACACAGGGAAAAACCTTACCGTTTTCAAGTGCATCCTTCCTGCTTCCTTCATCCCTTCCTCCCTCTCCTTTGCCATTTACAAAAATGATAACAGGAAACTAAAACTGATGGCACAGAAGTCATCAAATTCCCTCTGGTCTGGTCCCAGAATATTAAATCGCTGTGAATGGTGACCTAGAAACCCTCCCAAACAATTGGATAATTTACAGTGTAATCTCATAAAACAGAGATTACAATTAAATAGCATCTGCAACACACAAACAGATGTGCAAATAAGACCTTTCATAGGTGAATCTAGAAATGTCATGTTCTTGTACGCTTGTAAAGTGTTTGCGCAGCCAGGGTTCACACATGACAATATAACTTGTCCTCTCTCGCTTGCATTGCACTCCTTGTACACATCTTCTGCATCAGCTTACACACTGGTATCGAGAAAACATAGCTAAGTCAATAACTTAATCCTCTGATTAGCGCTGGGGAGTGAGTGATGATAAAGAAGATGGTGCTTCCAAACTGATAGCAAATATGTCTTGAATACCAGACAGTCTTTCGGGTCATCAAAGTTTTGCCTGCAGTAGTGAGAGAGGATATAAGACCACACAATTAATACAATTTTAAGTCCTAGAGAGTGGAAACAGAATGTATCTTGTGACAGGGCAATATTCTCAAGGGCCCAGCTTCCACAGATTGTGTATTTGGCAGGGAGAGTATTTGTGCTACAACTGTTTTTCCTGAGCACTTCAGGGCATTCTTGGCGATGTATTGTATATTAGCATGTAAGGGTCACAGAAATATTAGGAAAGGACAGCCTAGCTACTGGGCCAAGCTGAAGTGAAATCATCCAAATATCATGCAATGTCTGTGCTGACCTGTTTATTTATTTATGAGACTACTCATCTTGCTTTTATCTTTTGTTTGGACTCCTTAGGACATGTAAGACTCTTCCTTATTGAGAAACGCATTTTCCAACAACATGAGCTCTCAACACTGAAAGCTGAGAGGAAACTAGATTTTCGGAAGTACTGGTTGTTCACGCTGACTAACAAAGGTGACATTCTGAGGCATCAGAAGCTAGATGTGGTCATCTGGGAACACTGGGGTAACCCACTAGCAAACTAATATTCTCTTAGGCTTGCCTTTTTTCCTCTTTATCCAATACAACTATCCTGCCATCCATTACTTCTGATGTTTGCATTCTTTAGTCTATATGACCGAAACAGAGAGACCCATTTTGTATACATATTCAGGGAAGCTCCTAGAGTCCCTAATCTGTCTAGTTTCCATTAAACAAGGGTGGTATCAGAAACCAGGGCAGCACTACCTCAAACTAAAAGCATGAAAGTTCTTTATAAAACTTGGCCATCACTTCTTCATAGAATAACACTTTGTAAGTCTATAAACTTTCCTAAGCCTCTGTACAACCCTTGGAGCCTAGAAATAGTCCAATAAATAAGACTGCTTAAACACTGTTTGGGAGGTTACTTTTTTAGTTTAAATAAAACAACTAGAGCTAATGGAAAATGAAACTAATACGTCAGTATTGACAGGAAATATGGCTATGGTTAAAATCAATTCCTCCTTCACACAGTTTACTTTTTATCATTTTTACAGTCCTTTCCTTTGTTCTCATCACCAAATTATCTACAGTCTTCATAGACACCAGTGAGGTTAGCATTGGACAGTGCCTGTGAGACCAGAAAGATTAGTGTCTTCATTTTTCCGATGAGAAAATAAAGTTACAGGTTGCAGAAGTGACTTCCTCCAGATTACAGAGGACAACAGGAACTGAACAGAAATTGATCACCATGGCAGTAAGAGCTGAATTTCACAATTTCCACTTCCCAATCCAATGCCTTCAACTTCATGCTGTCTTTCCTACAGAGGTAGATGACACATAAAACCAAAATAACTCTATCTGACTCAACATACGTAATAGCTATTACTAACATTTGCAATCAATGGAGGAATAAATAATCTGTTGACTGAGAGGGAGAAAAACAAGTAAGAGAAAGGAATATAAAGTGTACGTTAACATTTTAAGAAGGTAAATACTGATATATTCTTCTGTTTAATGTTCCATGCTAGAAGTTGGTAAATGCCCAAATGTGAACTGAGTAGACTCTGTTAATCTCTATTTACATGTTTTCAATAATCTGTGATCTTATATTTATCATAATGCTTACATTTTCTTCCTCTGTATTTGCAGTAAGTGTAAATCTGAATTATTCTCCCCCATTGTGGGCTTTGCTAGCTTTTTTTTTCATGTGATGAAAAGAAAATAATGACTTAAAATCTGAAGTACATGTGTTTAAGGCCAGTCAACAGCTCTAGTCAGACAAATTTTTTTTGGCCTTAAGAAATGCGGTGGGTTCAGACCCTAACCATGAAAGAGGAAGAATTAAAAAATGACCCAAGCTTATTTAGAGGAGGAGAAAGACAATTAAATGGTAACTTAGTGCTAACAATTTTGCTTATGACATACAAGTTTTATACCATCTCATAGAGCAAATCCAGCAATCCCAGCAAATTATTCATTGGGAATGAATCAGAGCCATTGTTGGGAGGAGAGATTTTAATGGCCAGTTGGTTTAGAGAAAGATTCTCTGAAAGGAATTGGTCGACTGCCAGAAGCTGTTTGCAATGACAAATTGCTCACAATGAATTGTTTAGAGAGAAAACACTACTTTTTGTTTATGAAACAAATCTGCATGCCAGTCAGACTAGCCTGAGTATGAAGAATGTTTGGTATCGGGTCATTAATGCGACACTGGTTGGCCTTCCTCAGTATGTGCCATTTATTCCTCTTGAAACCATAAGCCCTAAATAGCACGAAAAGGTAGTTTGCAACTCCAGAGTTGGGGCTGGTTTTGTCACGGAGAAAGGCTTTCTGGCAATCTTTTCACAGCCATCTCTTTTCTTCATTGCCAGTCCTCCTGTATTCAAGGGGTAATCTGAAAATATCTGTGTGCAATGACTTGCAGACATTTTCAGGAATTTTAACGATTGTGCTGAATCATTTAAATTCAGTAACCTATCTTTCACAGATGCACAGCCTCCCTGAGTGTTTCATTCAAGCTATCTAGCTCCTGTGAAGAAGTAATACGATTGCCAATGCTCACTCAGAGCCGTTACAAAATAACCATTAAAATTTGTTTTTTAGCGGTATTTCTTACAGCATAGGAATTTAATAAGATATAGGTGCTGTCTGCAGAAGTTGCAAACAGAGGTGGCTTGCACAGTAGTCAGTATGTCCAATCAAATTAATGGTTTTGCCAAAAAACTTTATTGTAAATGTACTCACAGAAGATTACAATCAATTTTCTCCATAGCCCAGAACACAGTCTATGTCCTGGTGCCTAATGCCATGTGACACTTTCCTCTTGCCTACATGGGAACAACTTCCAAGAGGCCGTGTTGCATCTCCAGTGCATTTATCACTGTCCTAGTCTAAAAATAATACATGCCTGCCTATTCTTTAAAGACAGAATCCTGTTGTATATGGAAGAGCTTTTGTGCAAAAAGATGGTTACATTTTGATGGCTAAAAAACCCTCCCAGACAACTGTGTCATTTCAAACTTCGCACTTCATGCAGCAGCTGCTTCCAAGTGTGTCACTACATACCTGATGGGCAAGGGGGATGTTTTGCGGTACAGTCGACCAACTACTTTTCAGCAGAGGAGAAATGTACTTTCTGCGGTCTGTGACCGACGTTCCAACAGACAGAATCCTATACCAATGTACAAGACAGACAAGGGAAATGCTACTCCAAGGTGTTCAAATGCTTTACGCTGTATAAGCAGAGAAAGATCCCCCATTACAGTGGCTGTGATGGGAAACGGGGGGGGCTCACTTAGCAGTGGACCGTACTGAGCATGGAGACAGAGCACTGGGGTTGTTCCCGAGTCCCATTGCATTGCGGAACAACTCAAGAAAAGCCTCCAAAAATTCCAGGCAAGGCTGACCACACTGATGATCATTTTTATACCCTTTTGAAAACAAAACCTACCCTGGAGCTGATGACATTTCCTCTGTCAGTGGAGAATAAATAATTGCTTTTTAACTTGTTCTTTTATTCGTGATAAAATTTACATCTTGTGCAGATTTTAGACTGAAAACTACCTATTTGCTAGTGAGCTCATACTTTTCTGTAACTTCACATTCATTTAAAAAACACTCATACATCATCTAAAGATAGTTGCAACATGAACAAAAGGAATGGGAAAGGTTCTTTGGTGTTTGAACTCAAATATTGCCTGAGAGCTTTAGGACATTTGTCCCTAATTATTCTGAACATGCATACAGTGAATAATGGAGGAGAAAAATCATGCACTCATTTACACATGCAAAGTAACTCCACTGAAGTCAGCAAGTTTTTAAGGTCATTGCACATACACCTTTTTTTAGGGTTGCAACCCTGTTGCAAACACAACTAGCACTGAAAGGCTGAAACATCACACAGCTTTGCTGTTAGCAATGTTTATGTGAATAAGAGAAAATTCATATAGAACCCAAATGTGGCTGAAAAGGCTGTGCTACAAAATGTCTTCATAAATTATCATCATCACCATCACGTCAGCAGCAGGCTGCGTTCTGCAGATAGGAATGACCCCTCTTTTGGTCGTTTCTGTTTCCTTTCTGGCTTTCACCACCTTTGTTTATCAGCTTGACACAAACCTTTGGATTCCTTTGCTAGGGGAAATGGCTTCCGAGTCCTGCAAGGATGAACATTGCTCAAAAGTGTGGGCAGGAATTTGGAAACGAACCCCAAGCTCTGCAAAACTTATCATCTTGCCTTGTCAGGTGCAAGTACTAGGCTGATGAGAATGGCCACCTATTTCAGCATCTAGTGAGCTGGTTTTTTTCTCCTCCCGAGTACTAACCTCCTTTCCTGTAGCTGAGTAACGGCACAGAAGTAGGAACAGTAAAGTAGCAGTCCCTGTTCTATGTAAATATTATTTCTCTGTCTTTTTTTTTTAATACTCATTCTGACAGACTCAGCTATAAACAGTTTTCTGCAGGCTTTCTAATTTGGTCCATCACAACTTCTCAGCAAGTTAAACAGGTCTCTGTGACTAGGGCAGATAAGCATGACCGAGAATGGGCCTCTATAAACAGAGACAGAAAAAAATACAAGTTCACATCTGGGTCAGTGAACAATTGCTGGTGTCTGGGAAACAATGTCAATGAACAGCAACATTTAACATTACTTTAAAAAAATAGTGCTCCAGGTCTTATCTAGCTCTCACTGAAATCAGAGGGAATCTTTATACTGATTGTAATGGGAGCTGAATAGAAATGTAATTCAAATACCAAGCTGATTACATCCTTAATACATTCCACAAATCTAGTTATTTATTAGAAACATGGAGTAGTACATAAACCATTGTCAGAAAAAATAGTTGGCCATTGGCAGAAGAGTTGAGTGAACTTACCATCATTCTGTTATGTGAACCCTCCCAGAAATGTTCTTGGGGTTCATCCATTCCTACTTTGCATTCAAAAAGTGGTATGCACATTTAAAAAAATGGTGTGCACTAGCGTTTTAAACTTCAGCAAAAAGGTGGTTTTGCACTGGAACATATATATTGGTAAACATTTGAAACTTGCTCGTACAAGTCTTTGTACACACCTGGTAGGTGCGTACAAGCACAGGTCTTTGTGGATGCACTGCATCTCCTGTTACAACAAACTTTGAATATAAGCTCTTATTTCCAAATTCTGCCGCACCTTCCAGGGTAAAAGCAGAGTAAATGCTGATTTCACAGGCCAGGGAATGTAGGGTTACGTCACTTCAGGGCAGTGGGGGCTTTTCAAAACTTCTTTGCAAAAAGAAATGCAACTACATCTAATACTGGAGGAGTGGCCTCAGGGAGCCTAGAAAGTGACAGTTCAACCCACCTGCCAATCAAACAGCTAAATCAAAGAGCTGGGAACACTGGTGACAAGGGCACTGCAGCCAGCGGTAGAGCGCAGGAGCTACGGTGCTGCTTCCAGATGCAGGCTGTTGAGGTCTTCCTGCCCAGGCAAAGCCAACTGAAAACTCCAGTGCAACACCAGTTTATCTGTGATGGGAAGAATTATTGGATTGGCCTAAGTCGTCAGAAAATACTATTCTCCACAGAAAAATAGCCTTCTCATGCCCCCTATATACATTATTTTCCTTTGCTGTTTAAAACATCTGGTAGAGGTCAAGCCTTCTCTTGAAAAGTGCAGCTTCACTTATGGCATGAGCTGTCCAGTTGAGTCTCCCATGAACCATTTGGACATTTCTGCCAGTTCAGCCCCCTCATTTGCTCCCAACTTGGTGAAACAGCCTTCTTCGGTTGACTATACCATTCTGACCGCACTACCTTTGGTTTTGTTTTCTGGACAGGCCCCAAAAATCATATCACTAATAAATGAGCTGTGCCTACAACACCAACGACCCACATGCTTCTGGCAAATGAAGCCTTGAGGCACTTACCTCATTGAAGTATTTGATGTTTTTCCCATATTCTTCTAAATTTCCTGTCGCTTGCTATTGCATTGATTACAAACGTAGTTGTTACATCACTGAGCAGTCTGAAGTATGATGACTCTGAATGAAAACCAAACATTTATTATCCCAAAGAAAGTAGCCAGGGCCAAATATACTGTGGTTGAGGAAACTGTGACAGAAAGGAACAGAAAAGAAGGATGACCAAAGGCTAGGAAGGAAAACACAAGGCCTTCATGAAGGTATCAGAGGAAAAGGAAGGATTTCAAAAGAGAGAAAATAGATAAAAGCTTATAAACAAACAGTGGGACAAATAAAAGCCGGAGAGTATTTACTAAGTCCTCAATGGTTTTACCTCATAAGCTCCAGTTTCTGGTTGGATATTCTGACATGATTACATATTTCAGTGACTTTGTGCTGTCAGTTGTGTTCTTTTATTCCAAGAGGTTTTTTTTTTTTTTTTAATTTTTACAATAGGTGTTTCTGTGGACAGTGTAAGATAATCATTTCTTGAGGTTTCTTATTAGCACCTCGAAATTAGCTCAGACAATCCTTGAATTTTTCACATATATTTCCACTTTTTAAATTACTTACTGCCTTGTAGGTTTTCCATTTTTCTCTCTGTGCTAGGTAATCTTGATAGCATGATTAAGATGGTTTAAAACTTTTCACTAAAGCTTCTTGATATTTAAAACATAATTAAATCATTGGGAATTTGCAGCGTTCCTTAGATCTTTTTAAAGAAGTGGCAGAATATTGCCATTTAAACAACATATATTCCATGATACGCTGAGTTTTTGCTCTACTGCATAATGAAAAGGAGATAAAGCCTCACAAAGGCATTTTAATGTACCATATAGCAATCTATTTCAGACACTTCTCAAAAAAAATCAATCATTGTATACCACCTTGCTAGTTAGATTACAGCTGAAAAAATCAGAGTAGCTATACTGATTTTTTTTTTTTTTTAAAGATGAACTGTAAAGCTAAAATGGAATTGTATAGCTTCCCAAAAATCAGGTAGCACATAACCAGATTACACTGTGGGTGCTTGCAAAGGTTATGCTGAACATTGTTAACTTTCAGCTCACCTTTATATAAAGATTATTTCCTCCACTCTATTAACCAGTTGAGTCTGATTTTCCAAAGTTGTAAATTGTCCAGGAATCTGCCATCTACTGATGTTAATAATTCTGGAGATGAAATCCTGGCCCTTCTAACAACAGTGAGGCTTTTCCCATTCCAGTCAGAGCAAAAGTCTAATGCAACACAGAGACTTACCGCAGAAAACCCATCCTGCACAGTGCCGAGCTCGCTCAGCTGACTGCAATGTCAAGAATGATTTACCTGGTGACAGCTTTGGCAAATCAGCAAGTGCTGAGAAAGAGAGTGAGTATTATAGGGATATATATAAATATGGAGCAACATCCTGATTAATTAGTTTTTCATTGGCTCTCAAATTCATTTTTCACATATAAAGATTACTAAATTTATTATTTTTTTAGGAGGGGTGGCATGTAAGCACTTCCAGCAAGATAAGATGTCATCATGCCTGTCCCAAAGGCTTGCATCTTAAATTTACAGAAGACAGGAATAAAATAGACTGATCAATGTCTTTCTTTTTCCAGTAAAGGTTTGTAATTTTTATTGTTCTTTTCTGTAGAAAATTGAATGATGTATCTTGTAGGAGTGGATACTGTCATGAACACGAGCTGTTATTTTGCCTGCCTTGAAGAGTAGGCATTGATATTTGCAGCTGACTCACTAATATCACACAGGGAGAACGAACAGTTTTCCAAAGGTCAAAGCAGAGCCGTGAACCGAACCCGGCTTCCTGAGTCCCAGCCATGTGCTAACTGCAGCACCATCGATTTATATTCTAAAATTAATTACTCTAACTCTGGCTTCTAACACATGCAGAGCCATCAGGACAAGTTCCTTTGACTTTGTTGCAAGTTGTAGTAGCTGACTCCTCCAGAGCTGACCCTGAACTATAAAACTAAAATAAGCAGGCAGAAATATAGTGATCACCAAATGCTCAGCTCAATCTTTTACTTTTTTGCTTTCTCTCGTTTCATTTCAAAATAGCATTACTCTTATTTCGAGCTAAGTGGAACAATGTTCATACAGCCTCTCAGTCTTTCCCTTTCAGGTTACTATTCTCACTTCCAAATTAAAAAGCCATTTTACAACCAGGAAATAATACCAGCTGGGTAAATGTGTAACGTTGGGGTTTCTGTTCTACCAATTCTATCGCCTGCCAGTATCATCTCCTTGGTGGCTGGCTGCTGCAATACAGTAATATTAAAAAAGAAAAAAAAATCACTCAAGGAATCATGCCCATAGTACAAAACCATGTTCAGCTTCTGTTATTGCTTGAAACATGCAATTCGAGTTCAAGTGGGGTTTTGCAACCAGACAGAAATCTTAGAGCTAGAAATGAACTTTCGCTAACCCGGGACCTTTCTGCTTCTCTCTTTCTCATTCTTTCCTTCTGTATCCACCAAGCCCACAGCCAGATAACACGTTCCTGCTGTGAATTTTTTTTTAAGTCACCCAACAGCTCTGGCAAATGAGAGCTGTCATAGTTTTCGGATGAGAAAATCAACTGCAGCTCACACAGATCTATGAGCTGATAGGAGTTAATTGACAGCTTGCAGGATTCGGTCTCCAAGCAGGGTTAGAGGGAATGGGAGCCCTGTGGGTTTCATTTAGGCAGAGATAAAGCAGGTTTTTATTCAGTACTCATGGAAAGAGCATAATTAACCTTTTAGAAGTTTTAAGAATGATCAAATTGCTATTCATTTTTGCAAATGAGAAAAGAGAGCTTCTTTCTCTGCCAGGAAAATGCCAGTGCAGATTTCAAGGTCACTTGATGATTTCCTTTGACTGAAAAGATGGAAATTAAAAGAAAAAAAAAGAAGAAGAAAATACAAAGATTGAGAAATGGCATCATAAAACCATGCATCATTCAGGATGCAAAATGAAAAAATGTCCTTTTCTAATATAATATACTTCAGCTAAAATTTACTGTACATTCATATTAGCCTGCTGGACTCTGCAGGTGATTAAGGTTTCCATTGTTATTGTAAATAAGAGAGTTGGTGCCAGCTGCTGTCTTTTATGTTCCTGATATTGCTTTTTTTATTCTTAAGGGAGAAAATGGACCATTCTACAAGACAAGAAGCTTGAATTTAAAGATGAGTAATATAATATTTTCAAATGCTGTAAATTCCTAGAATTATTATATGAATACAGAATAGGAATATTAAATACTTTTTCTGTAAATTGAAAATAAATATACCTTCAGCCCTTTTAAACACAGACAAAAAAAATCTAATAACTGGGACTCTTGCTGTCCTAAATAGCCTTTAATGGAAAAACAAAACTCTCAGGTTTTTCCCTATTGACTAGGCAATAGCTTTCATAAAATATAGACTAACATAGCCATGCTCCAGTTTCTGTTTGACAGAGTTTCACTTTTCTAGACCAGCAGACACAAGGCACAAAATACCTCACAAAATTATTTATAACCTCTTTGCTCCTTCTATTACTTGCTGCCAATTTCTAGAGCAAGGAGCAGGACAACCTATCTCCTGCACACAAGAACAGACCCAGGCGCTGCACTGCCTGGAAGCAAGACAGCAGTCAGCAGCCGGAAGCCATGAACAAGAATATCAATAAACCCAGTCTTCCTATCCAAGCTGTAGATTTTTTGACAGTACCCTAATTCCGGTCTTTTGGAATATCATTTTTCTCTCCCGCTTCATGCTGATACCTTCCAGGTGCATTATCCTTTCTCTCTCCCCCCACTTCCCCGCTACTCCCAGACTTTTTAGACCTGAAGAGTGCACAAGATGACCAAAATCATCACAACGTGATCCCATTCCCTTCTCTGGACTGGTAGCGCTTAGTGACCTCCGACGACTCAAGCAGCAGGAGTTTTTCTGCTGCACTAAAGGGGTGAACTACAGTTTCTGGGAGTCCTGCCCTGGAGCGGGCCCCTGGCCTCTGCGCTGTACCTGCCTGCTGTAGGATGCACTCTCTGCCCCTGGCTTTTTTTCCTGGATGGAGATGTGAGTGCCAAAATTGTGGAAACTTTTGACACACTCTTTTAACAGCAACCTTGTAAATAAGTTTACTGCTTAAAGAAATCAGCTTAGGGAATAAGGGATCACAGACTTTGCAATGAGACTTTAAAGAGTCCTTTCCTTTAGCACACAAACATTATCTTATCTTGTTTTGTTTGAAGTAAATCTTTATTATTACAGTACATGAGGGAAAGATTGTTTTGGCTTCCTAAAACCCGCATGTGAGGACAAGGCGTTCTTGGCATGATTTTTGTTTATGTTACCTGCTCTTTATAATGTATTTTTGCTCTCATAAATGCTGTTGTCCCTCTGATTTAGACAGGCTGGATGGTAAACCGATACCCTTGGTAACTCTCAAAAAAGTGCTGAGACTGTGGTTGTCCTGAACTACCTTTTTATTCTTAAGTTGTATTTCAGAACAATGGAATAAAGAAGACATAAACAATGACACCCCCTCTCCCCTTTCTTCTGTGGCATGGTTATTACTGTGCTATTTACTCTTTTAAAGGAGAATTTTAGAGGGTTAGGTTATGAAAACCTGCTTTTTCAAATCTCAGTAATCCAAAATTCATGACTCCATTCTTCACCTAAGCAAATGGAAAAACTCTCCACCCTGTGGCTTCAAACATCTGTGCTTTCCATTCCAGTTAGGCACAGAACCCCCGGAAGAAAATAACCCAAACGTTCCTACTCACGTACCACAGCTCCCTGCTAGTGGATGCAAATGATAATGCTCAACCAAGAAAAAGGGTGAGTAGCTTTTCACCCCAAGTGCCAGTGGATCCATAAGAGGAGAATATTTCTGATGAGACTCAGGAAGGCTCTCCAGTTAAATCCTTTTATCACCATGAATTATTCATACTCAGATCGTGGGTGCCAGTAAATAGGAAGAATCTGCAGTAATAACACTGCCAGACAGTTAAATGTTCAGCTCTACACTTTAGCCTAAAACTCACACAGTTTTACAAAAATGTGTCTGTCATATCAGTTTCAACAAACTAATAATGAGCTGGTTTGTATCTTCAAACTTGCAGCAGGCCTTTAGGCTTTCATTCCAAAAAACTTATTTAGTTTTTACAATATGAAAATTATAGACACAGTGACATTTAAACCTTTGCTTTCCATAGCATTTCACACTTACACCATTTTAAAAGACAGCTATTAACATTTACAAAAATCTTTCAGAAACCAAATGTTCTAACATGCAGAATTCCAATTATACTGTGTAAGAGGGTTATCGACTATTCTTCTACAAGAATACTTTGAAGTGCTTGGTATTAAACCAAGAGCTAAAATGTCAGTTGCACATAGACAATAAATTAGGGTTTATAAAACCATGTAAGATTTATTTAATATTACAATTTTGACCTTTAGACTGCCTTAACCATAGCTTGCTTAAGTTTTCCTCTCTCTTGCCTTCTTTCTTTATCTGCCTAATCTTACTTGAATGTTAAACAAAGGTTGTGATGCCAGTTATGCAAAGTAATATAAACCATTCAGAGTATCAGGACTTTCCTCCAACTGCTGTAGCACAGGCACATAAAGCATGTTACATTTTTCAGCAGAGACGTTTTCTGAACCGCTCAGTGAGTTCAAAATTCCAGCGCGCAGTATTTCTAGGGCTGCCAAGCCACAGCTGCCTAGCTTTTAAGTTCTCATTACAAACCTCCAAAACGTCTTACGCTTTCAATGAAATGCAAAACTAAAAATACATTTGCAGGGTCGGTCCTTGTGTCCTACCCACAGACCCTGACAGGGAGACAAGCAAAGTCAAAAGAAAGGGGGTGATAACAGGAAAAAAGCAACTTAGTTTTGAAAGAAAAGGCAATGTTTGCTGAAGATGCATGTAAGTGAACACTGTTTTGAAATGTTTCAGCTCAGCTCCGCAGTAAACAAAGTGCCACTCTGTGAACTTACAATGTAGAGGACGAATTAACCACTTTTTGCTGGGTATGCACTAAGGAGACTCCCTCTCCCCAGCAGGAGAAGCTCCTATGTTGGACTCAGAAGCAAATATCTAACCTATTTTTTCCGACTCTCATAAGCAGTAGCATTATTAATTAATAATAACCAGAAAAGTCAGGAAAGCAACTAGTTAAGGAAATAAATAGTGAAGACTACAAATTATATCTGCAACCGCCTACCTTGGAGAAAGCACACACTGAAAGATACAGGGACATTAAAAACTCTGCCTAAAGATGCTTTTTCTTCACAGAGCGAGATGGATAGTGTTGAGGAGCATTCGTACAGAAAAACATGTCAGGCTTGTACCTGTCATGAAGGAAATGGAAGGAGCATATGTGGAAAACTATTGGAGCTCTACTCTAAATAATACTGTGCTATGAGCTGAGCCGTGAGACCGCGATGACTGAAAGGGCACGCAGAGCGCCAGTGCCGAGTCACCACCTGGGAGCTCTCCCTAGACGCTTTCCTTCAGATGTCTCAACTACAGAGATAAGGTTAAAATGTTGAGATTTGCTGGACAAAGATCAGAAATTAAATTCATCTCTCTGTTCATTTCTTTTTACCCAGACTGTAGTTTAAAGATCCAAAGAGGTCACTGTTATTTTCTGCAATGTGAAGAAAGTTCTCAGAGATCAAAATGTCCACTCTGTCACAGCATGCTGCTTTCTCTGAAGTTGAGAGGTGAGCTATAGTAGAAGGAAACACTCCACTTTTTAACTCCACCCAAAAGCAGCTTAAAATTTCAGCTTCACCAAAGCCACAGCATTGCTTCTGCTAACTCACCTTCAGAGCGAGGACTTCAAAACAGCAAAAGTAGGTTTGGGTTTTGTTTGCTTTCACTACAGCTAAGTAGCTGAAAAACTATGCAGAACAAGGGAATAGTTTTCCCTCCAGCATGGACAGCAAACTTGAAAATGCAAGTATTTTTTTCTGATAGCCAGTCTTAGTAAAGGCGTATGCACTGCTTTCCTTACTCAACATCAACCCAATAAAACGTGTCAAATTCTTCAGCTGCAGTTTGTTCTCTGTGAGGAGACTCTGCTCAGATAGAGCAATTTTGCAGCCATGCAAACCGTGTCATGAATCCACCTTTTCTAACGCTTAGCAGCTTCTCAGATTCCTTGTCTCCTTTCACCTTCTCTCTCCGCTTTTGCGGTTAGCCAAGAAAAGGCATTTCTGGGCAGAGCTCAAACATCACAGGAAAGGGGTCTGCTACCTCCTCCCATAAATCTTCCCTTGGCCCACACAAGTCCGTGTTTTACTTTGCAGGCTGCCTTTCACTCTGGCTTTCAGCAGGCCACGGGACAGTCCAGATGGGCTCCTGTCCTGTCAATCCACAGCAACTGCATTGCTCTGCTAGCGGACAAGTAAAGAAGTGTACTGGCAGGGCATTTCTCCAACCACTGTGAAGCTTTAGGAATATTTTAATTGAAGATTAGATTCAGTTGAAGATTATTGTATAATTCTGTGGTCAGTCGCCTTTCCCTTATAATTTTCATTTGTCTCAACTTAAAAGCACAAGGCCCTGTCATGCAAGTTTGTCACAATTTGAGGATTCATGTTGTCATGCAAAGGAGAATTAAGAGTCAGATCATGATAATAACTTCAACAAAAGGGGTTTGGTAAATTCCATGAAGAGTAATTTCATTCAGTCTCGTACCGAAGTTGATAGCAATTATTTGCAGGATCGAGGTCGCAGAGAGCGGTCATCTCAGAACAATACAGTGGGCAACTTTTCCCAGAAAAGTGTAGTACCCAGCAGAGAGGCAATATTAGGGAGCTGCAGGAGAGGCAAGAAAGTGAAAAGGTTTATGTTATTGATTGCAGAAAAGGGAAAAAGACAAAGAGGAGCCTTCAGTCACATATCAAATCAATCAACCGCTCTATTTTGGTCTAGTATGTTATTCATTTGCTACATTTAGTAATGCCTTTAATTGCTTGCAGTATGATGAGCTTTGCAGACTTCTTGAGAATTTCCACAAGATTAAATCTGGAGACCTAACAGTTAAGTCTTTATTATCTTTTGAATTTTTTTTATGTTTCCTTTCTTTTTTTCTTTTTCCTGACCGGTACTATATGAGGGAGTAAGGGCACTCAATCAACTTTATTGAGCCACAGCCGTTTCCATACCTCTCAAGTGCCTGGATTTTATTGGAAAGTCCTCCACTTACTGGAATTTGAATTATGGGCTAAGCAGTGTTTTCTTGTTTTGTTCCAATTTTTACTCTGTGGCCACTGAAGTTGCAAGCAGATATCTCTAAAGGCCTAAGAAATGCAGTCAGATTCCTGTAAGTTAAATTTATTGTGTTGACTCAAATACTGTGCAATTTTTTTCTGCCACCTAGAACCAATATTGATTTGAAAAGGAATAAAAAAAAGCAAAGAAAACAATGAACTAATCCATCTAATTTATGTGTCCAGCATGACCACTTCTGTGCCCGTATTTTCTTTATTTATATTGGGTTGGTAAAGACTCTGCAGTGCATGCTGGAATGATAGAAGTATAAGGCTGAATATATTAGAATTGGGATTTAGATAAAGTGCAAGACTGAATAAGAAAATGATTAATGCTATTGGGAGGTATGGGATAAAAGAACTTGAGGATCTTAGTGCCATTTGACATGTATGGTTATTACATGCATTTTTTAATTTTCTCTCATTTAGCCTTGTATGCTTAGCTGCATACTGAGCTAAATAAATAAGTGAAAGAAACCATTTTCATCTGGGACTTAATAACTTTCCATTCAGTATGTGGTGCATTGTTGTACATTAAAGGACAGCTCTGTTTCCTGGATGCTAATGAGGATGTTCTTTGATTTAAATGGCACTAGAGCCAGAGAGCCTTACAGTTACCATATGCTTAAAACTTTCCTCACATAATTTCTAAGACTGGAAATCACCAGAACCAGCAGGAAGAAATCCCTCTGTCTGTTCAAGCTGTATTTGTATCACCTGTACATTACTTGCTGTAAATGTAGGTTGTAAATTGGGTCATAATTCATAAACAGATTTTTGGCACCATTTTATAATGAAGATTTTCATGTAGTGATAGAAGAAAGAAGAGAGTGAATTAGGTAGAATGAAAGTAGAATTGCTTCAGCCAAAGGCAACTTATTTAGAAGCAAGCTTGTCTTCATTAATATGGTATTAAAACAAGCAGGACACAAGCAACTGGTTTTTTACTTTGGCTGTTAGAGTCCTATTTTCTAATCCCGCACCTGAGAAGATCTCCTGTGCACGTGCAATTGGGGTGGTCGTATATCTGAAGGAAACAAGCAGTTGAGCGACAGCGCTCACGTTTCTGAGTACAGACTTCGTATCTTTGACTGCCTAGACCACAAGCTGTCTGCAAGAACGGCTCCTTCCATCATCTCTTTTGATCAGCTATAACAGCGAAACCGTGTGGCCCAAGAGTACGTAACAGTTTGGGGCCAATCTTTGGAGCCTTTATGCATGTGACACTGCAAGATCGGGCCCGCAGCCCCAACGCACGAGATGAAGAACATTGCATTTAAGGAAACCATTGGGTAAGTGTAGTCAGAGCAAATATAATTGCCCTCAAACCTGTCCTTAGGGCCACCTATGAGCCATGACCCTGAGCGAACAACATGTTATCTGGCCTTAAAAGTCTTTCCCATTTGAAACGACCTGCCTAACACACGTAGCACAGACACCTGCTCCACTAGCTATGACAAATACTGCCGTATTTTTAACCACATTACTCTAATGTCCACATGGAAATTATGTTCTAACTGTAAAGTAAATGAAGATCAAAGAAGGATTTAAAAGCCTTGGCGGGGGGGGGGGGGGGGGGGGGGGGTGTGTGCAGATGCTGAAATCTCCTTGTAAAGCCTGCCCTGCATTTTGCCACGGGACCAAACCTGGGCTGCTTTTAGGAAAGACGGCCACCCGCTACCCTGTAAGGTGAGGGCCGGGAAAGCGTGCCGAGCACGGGGGATGCAAAGCAGAGCGCACGCCAGAGAGCCGGGGAATTCATACAGTGGAGCATGGAAATACTCGGGGAGGGCAGGGAGGCAGGCACAGAAGAAAAGGGCAGAAAAGGAAGGCATTTGCCTACAGGACGTGGGGTAGGAGGAGGATAACGCCGTTCCCAACACCCATTCCATGGGACCCCACTCCTGTGCGACTTACGAGTAATGAAAAGCCTTTCCTATGCAGCCCGTTTATTAAATTTTAAAAGTACTAAAAATTAAAAAGAAAGAAAAAAAAAAAAGAACAGTGAAACTTTGACTGAGCAGACACCTGCTATAACAGCTGAGCTAGGACTAGTCTCTCCCATGGTTGTTACAAGGGTTTTCACTGTGCTTAACTTGGGACAGTGCCAGGCACTGACCGGGCAGCCCCACTTTTTGTAGCGTAACCTAGGGGATTTTAATGATTGTGAATGACTGAAAGATCAAGTTTCTATCTAACGCAAGTGATGCTGTAATAACAAGTAAAGGAGAATGATAAAAGCTTAACATTAGCTTTCTTTTTTTTTTCTTTTTTTTTTTCTTTTTTCTTTTTAAATAAGCTGTGTGGTTTCCTTAGGACTTCTTATCCTCTGCATTTTTTTAAACAGATGTAAAAAACAAAGTTAACTGCCAGTGATCGGAAATAAAACCACAATGCAATCTCCTGCTTGTCTGTCTTCATTCTAACGTAATTTATCTAAAAATGCATCACTTTGTACATATGGGAAGCTGGGATGAGTTCATCTGAGTGCTTTTCAAGTGCACTGTAATTGTATGTTTCTGTGCTGCAAAAGGCCAACAGAAAATTGGACTGCACAAAACAAAACAGTTTTTTTTTGTTTTGTTTTTTTTTTGTTTTTTGCATAACCACCCACTTTCAGGGGTGGAAACTGTGTAAACAAGATAGAGTGGAGTGGAAATCACTTAACATCAGGCTTGTGCATTCGGCTTTAGGAGCAGCTTTTTCAGCTTGCGTTTGTATTTATAGAATCACCACTGGACCAGACCCTTTAGTGAGCTGTAACTGGGAGCAGATTCAGAAGAACATCAAGTACTTTTAAAAAATTCAATCCAGTAACCAAAAGTATTTGATCTTTTATTGGCAGGGTATGGCTGTTGTAAAAAGAAATGAAATACACTGACTAGTCAATGTTGAGTAACTGTAGATGACTTCAACGTAAGCTGGATGTTGAGTAACTGTAGATGACTTCAACGTAAGCTGGGTTCAGATAATTTTTGGAGTATGCTCTGCATTACGATCAGCTCCAGGTCAGACAAACACATGTGCATACGTATGCATTTGAGTTCATAATGTTTTGCACTCTTCCTGTTTTTTTTTTCTTTTCTCTTAAAAGGATACTTTTATTTTTTTAATGGGCACACTGAAAATTAATGAAATTCTTGTGCTGATATAGTCTTTTTCAAAAACAGGTTATTTCTGAAGGATTCTTCAATTTTACATGCATGCCAATAAATAGTATGCAAATAATATACACAGATGTCTCCTTTCTAGAGTGGAAGAATATATTTTCCTCTAAACCTGATTCAGTTTGATAAATGTGAGAATATACTGCAACAAGATACTTTAGGCTATGCAAAATACTGGACTGGAGCTACATTTAGTCATGGCATGGCAAATCCACTTATGAGTCCCCTGAGAGAGCCTGGTAGGCTAGAATAACAGCTCCATTATTCCAAGTTGCATGTCTATCACCCCACTTATTAGCATAGTTTTGAGGTTAAACAATGGTGTTAGTTTTCTGTGTGCATCCTCCCACTTACTCATTATCAAATTACTTTACAATGTTAATTTAGACTACTATCACTTACTTAGATCAAGCATACCAAGTTCTAAAAATGTGACTTCTCCAGAAACAGGGAATTTTCAGTGAACTGTTTTAACATCTATCTTTAACATGGAATTGGAACCCCTTAAGAAACACGCATTCAAAGTCTTTTCACAGGAAAGAAATATTGACCCTGATGAACAGGGGACAGTGGAAGGTCTTTCAATGATTTCAGTGGCCTTTGGATCAAGACTAAGGCCTCATTTTTGTAAAGTGCTTAAATACGTGGATATAGCTGTCCCTGTTCAGAAAAAGCATTTAAGGACATATGCCAGTGGATTTTGGTTCATGATTAGAGGTCAAGCAGATTAATAAGTGCTTTCCTGATCAAGTAGTTCAATACTGTGAAAAATAGTCAGCGCTTAGTACGAAAAATACAAACTTCACAGGGATCCCTTGGCCCATGCCTAGGTTTTTATACATGTTAGAGTAAAACAAATAAATATTTTTTCCCCTAGCTTAAGAGAACACTTTGTTCCAAGCTACTGTTTATGCTCATCACATCTATTCAGGTCGTTAACACTTAATAAAAGTCCTCCAGTGCGCTGCCAGTGCTGTTGTCACTTTTTAGCTCGTGCTTAGCATACAGCACGCCTCACCTGCATCATGGCACTCAGGGTTTTCTCATAACACTTTTGAGAGCCAACAAGAGTCAACCTAACCAACTGACATGGTTATGTCTAAAAATTTAATCAAACAAAAAAATGCTAGTCTTATGGATGTATCAACCCAGACTCTTTGGCTTCAGTAACTTAAAGCTTCCTAATTCGCACTTACTATATTTGCATAATGTGAGACCTGCTCTAGGCGCACATACACGCTAAGCTGGGTAGTAACACTGGAGAAGCACAGACAACAAGAAGCAACTCTGATCTTAAATTATGAAATACAGACAGTACCCAGTTCCTGGGTAAGTTACCTATAAATGGCACAGGCATCTCTCTAGGAGAGGCTTTAATTTGGCCTGTTTTCAGAGGCAACTTACAGCTCATAGGACTGGTCTCTGCTTCTGCAAAGCCTGACATGACTGAAGCTGAAGACAGGAAGTTTTCTTGGTCAAGGCACCACAGTCCCTTCTTGCTCCTCCTTTGCTGTTTTTGCCTACATCCACCCACAAATGGCTTAGGAAAACTCTGAACTGAGCTAATTTAATTCATTCCAGTATTCAAACTGAACTACAGCTGAACAGCATTTGATGGCATTCCCATGGCTTGTGCGCAATGCTACAAACAAGGGGAAATTGCAGATCAGAATGACGCTCCTGTCAGCTGTCATTTCCCACTGATTTATTCTGCTGTAATTATTACTTTTTTGAAAACTGGCATACACTGTACATTACAAGGTCATTTATGTTCTGAAGATGTACTACATTCCTGCTCTCAAGTTTCTGAAGAAATTACTTCTTTTTATGTGTTTACACTAAAGCTCAAGTCTGCCAGAAAGGAAACTATACCATGTTTTAAAGTGATGTGAGACTAAAATAAATCCATGCAATGCATTTCAGTTTCTCTCTTTGGCATCTCTGCACATTTATTTGGAGGCAATACATGTAAAGGGGATCTGTTTAGCACCGGTCTAATATTTTTGTGAGACGGATTGCATCACATCCAGAATATATTATGATGCTTCTGTTTAACATGCAGCCTTACTAGAGGTACAGATTTGATATGCTATACTTCTCTAACCTTATGTTTACAGTACAATACTATGCCTTTTTATCGTTGACTAAGAAATCAGATTGAATGTGTCTGGGAATACGGTTTCACATTGTGCATAATCCTGGTTCTGCGACTGAAGAAAATCAATGAGGGTGAGGCATTGATCTCCTTGCAGAGTGCAAACGCAGTTAGCTCTGAAACACTCTGCTGGGGATTTTGTTATTCAAGTCATTCGATTGCTCAACATGTTTGCTAACCAAGTTCTTATCATGCAGCACCTTACTAGCCTAAGCTTAGCTTCAGTTATGTATATAGCAAAAAAAAGGTCCCTTTTGGAAGAAGAAAAAGGCTTTGCATATGCACAGTGCTTCTACTACGTGTATGTTTGCTCAAGGCTAAACTGAAATGCCTTTTCTTCAATGACATTTCACAATGTCACCAAATATATGAAAGTCTCACAGAAGGATGTGCGAATATAAATTCTCTCTAGGACAATATTCTCTTCTGTTATGACGGATCTTATTTTAGTCTGCACTGGTTAGTCAATTTGCTTTGCTTTTTTCTTAGAGAAGGAATGTGACCAAGTATTTCCCAACGTGGCCAAAATATATATATTCATACCCATAGATACCTACGTAATTACAGGGAAGAGAAATGCATGTGCGTACACACATACATACACACACACACACACACACACACAAACACTTCAGATAGCCAGAGAGATGTATTTTTTTTTTATTTATATCTGGACTGTATTTCATTCTTGTCAGCAAAAATATTTTCCTAACTTACAGCCTCCCAACTGCGGAAAATAAATCAAGCATTTTAAAAGTGATTGCAGATGATTCATTTAGCGCTGTCATAATATACTGTTTTCTTTAATGAAAATTTATATCATTTCCCCTGGAATAAAACTCAGTGAGATAAATTTTTACTGAAAGATGCAAAGGAAACTGATACTTTCTGTGGTAAACACTGTCTGGTACTTGACAATAAACAGGACCCTGACCTGCTGAAGTACTCTGACATTATTTAGTACATCTACTCTGAGCTAAGATTTTCCATGTTATTGCCATCGTACAAACATGTGTGGCTGAACCAGGTGGCATTTGTATTAAGACATAACACTTGCAGATCACCATTAAGCTGCTACTATATAAAGCCGTTTCTCAGATTAAGATAGTCAATTCTGCTTTTAGAGCGTACTAAGAACAGACAGCAGCTCTGGTAACGGAAAGGAAAAAACACTCTCCAGTGTTACTATTGTTCGAGTATTCAAAATTTAGAAAGAGGAAATATTACCTGAAATATTAGAGGTAGATGAAAGCAGCACTCTGCAAAGCGTTATCTAACGAACTAATAAATATACTTATTACCCTTAAATTTATACTCATTATATTTATGTTTACTTACTATGACCATACGCTTGGTGTACTTACAGTATTAAACAAACAAACAAACAAAAAAACCAGGAGAGTTTCAAACGAGAGGTTTCCTTTGGCCAGTCAGTGTTATACCAGGAGCAGCTGAAGTTCCCAAGACAGCCTTCTATATTTAAGCAAAGAGCTGCTTTGTATGAGATACAATAAATCACCAAAAGCATCATGCAGAACTCAACTGATGCTGGAACATGCAATACCAATTGAGCAGCAGTACAAAATTAATAGCTGAGGTTTTCATCTGTCTTTTGTATCAGTGGATTGAATCCACTCACTTAAAAATTGTGAATAATTTGAGAAATTTTGATGTTGCATAATTATGTACTTCATCACAATGGCATGTAAATATAATAAATATAATGTCTGCCATGTGTATAGCATTGCCTTTCAGAAGTCTTCAAAGCACATACCACAAAATATGAATGGTACAATGTGAATGAATAAAACAGACTGCTTCTTATTCCTTTTTGTTTGTAACCCTGGATCAGGATGAAAAAGAAATTCCTAAAACCCTTAAAAGCATCCAAATTAAATGAGTGTTTTCTTTTATGCCCACTGACTTAATTGTATGCATCCAGTCATTCAAAATTTGGCCTCACAAAACTCACCATGATGGGATCTTCTTCAACAGTGGAGTGATAGATAACCTAAGCTGATTTTAACTACTTGTTTTAAATAACACATTTAAAGCGAAACATAAGACACCCAATCCCAGGGCAACCTCATTCAGCCACATGACTTCAACTATGACTCCACCACCTCTTGTCACTGTTGAACCTCCAGCTGTGACTTCAAATAACAAGATATGGATGAACTAAGCGAATCTCTACCTGGCAAAGTAGAACATCATCTTTTTGTCCTCCCTTGTCTGTTACTGCTGGCATTCAATCACTTATTACTTTCCCTGTCCTTTGGACTTGCAAATCAACATTTTCATTTTTGCCATTTCCCTAAATTCATGGATACTGTGGGAACATCCCATCACAACATCTCTAAAATCCATTAATTTTATTTCTACAATTGAAACGCCAGTGCAGATTCATATTACGTTTCCCTGTGAATATTAAATTTCCAGAGAGGAGAATGAATGGTTCCTCGCTATCTGCATTTCACTCAAAATAAAAAAAATTATTTAGCCCACTGTTTCAACTACGTGGAGCTTAACACATCCCTATATAGAAACTCTTAATCCTTTTCTTCAAGGACAACTTACTTACATTTCAGTTACTGTCTTTTTCCACTCTTCCATAACTTCATCAAATCCCCTTTCACATCTGGTTTACCTTTCTTGTCTATGTACCAACAGCAAGAAACTACTATAGCCCTGAAGAGTGGGACATAACCATGCTCCGCCCGCCCCCAACAGGCACCTAGCTAAAGCATATTTCGTCCACAGACACGGAAAATATAGTTAGTTTCTTTGAGAAGTGTGCGAAACTCAGACAGTAAAGATTAAAATCAGAGGAAAATAGAAAAATAGATCTATCCCTCCCCCTTGCTTTCCCTCAATAAACCCCTAAAAAAAAATCACAAATCAACAAACTACAACTTCCAAAGAAATGCCGGCAATGACAAGAATGCTGAAGCTAAAATACAAACATGGAGAACACATTTCATAATATTATGTTTTCAAGCTTAAGTGAAGTTTTCAGAGGAGGCAATCACAAAGGTGAGTTTTAACTTTGTGGCTGTCTTTGGAAAGAGGAGGCTTCACAGGAGGATTTCTTGCAGTTCAAAGAACGTTTCAGAGACGTGTGGGGTCTCTCGTCTCTGAACGGCCTCCAGAGGAGCCCCGCTACTGCCGCGGCCCTGTAGCGGGATGCTGGGGGTAGGGAGCTCGCTAGGGTAAAGCCAGGCTTTGCGAGTACCCCCTTCTCGTTCACCCTCCTCAGCTTCGAAGCTGAAGTTGAAGTCAAAGTAAGTCTCTCTTTGTCGGCAGAACTGCTTTGCTCTTCCACATGTTTTTTTTAACTGTGCCACTGTCAACTCACCTCAAAATTAAGTAGGACAATGTGCTAATTTTGTTTAAAATAATAGTTAAAAAAAAGAGAGAATACATGCCATCTCAATATTCTCAGCATCCCTACTAGAGTGGTTTAATTATTAATTGTGAACAAAATATCTGATGACTGTAGTGTTTTTCTGTATGTGAATCATTTGTAAACTAATCCTGCTTTCCACAAGATATCTTTCTATGCATCTGTGCTGAATAGTTTATGCAAACAAATATTAGCCCATGGCTTGTTTGCAAACTGCTCACTTAAAATATTTGTTATTCATGGCAGACAACTGATCAGAGAGTTAACACTATTGATTTGGTCTCCTGATAGTACTTCACTTTTACAGCAACTACAATCAACACTCTATCATATGGGAGGTAGTGTGGGGGGTTGGGGGGAGAGGGAGGATGAGTAACCCAAATAAAACTAAAAAAAAAGCGGGGGAGAATTAGTCTATAGGAACACAGTATGTTGACTTTAAAAACAAAGGTGAATGTGGAATGGAATTTTAAATATTATACTGTTTTTTAAAAAAACAGTATCACTAATCCACAACCCTGATAATCCACTGAAGTGTGACAGAATATACAGTTAATGACATTTTGAGTATAGATTTTCAAGTGAATTTCTCATATCCACTGAAATGCTAAAATTCTGGTTTGGGAATCAGAAACTTTCAGTAATCAGTTGGTGATTATCCAATTAGTCACAACTAATGACTAGCGCAAGCTATTTATACCAATGAAATGAACATATGCTATATAAATTCAAAAATACAACTATCCTGTACAGTTCTCCAATAATTTTTAATCCTTGTATTGAGAAACCAATTCACTTTCAATAATGGTAACTCATGTAATGTTACAGAACTATGTACTTACACAAGAGTTTAGTCTCTGGAAATGTTAATGAAACAAATGTAAATTTTAACTCGTCTAAGGCTGTATTAAGCAACAACACCGAACAAACAATGAGCCTTCAAAACTGTGAAAACACAAAACCCCACAGATTCTAGATTTTCTAATTATTTCATAATATATAGAGAGAACATTTTTTCACAAAAAAGTGAAGACATACAAAGCTATCTTTTGCCTGTAAAAGGAATTAAAGAAAGGCAGCTCAGAAATGGTTGCCAATATGGGAACGCTGCCCAGAGACCCAGACCCGACATCTGCTTACCGCCACTTTGGGAAGCCGGCTGCCACGCTGGGTTCAACCTCTTGTCAGGTCTCATCGCCACAACCTCAAGGAAAGAAAGAGTAGAGTCGGGACCTGATAATTTAGATCTTTTTTGTGAGTATATATTAATTATATTTTGTTTTTACATAAGACAGTGGTGATAATCTTCAGTGACATCTTCGGCTCTTTCCTTTTGTGAGGCATAGTGAATATTACCTTGAAGAAATACTATTGTGTAAAACTGAAAATCCGCAAGTTTCTGAGGGAGAATTCCAACATAATATGAATTCTGAGTGTTTGGGGCTTGAGAGAGCAGGAACTGGCAAAGAATAAGTTTCCTAGTATTAAAGCTGTAGAGCCACAATGGATGAGTCCTATCGCCATACAGACTATTTATCGGAAACAATGTCAAAGCATGTAATTTATTGTATGCATATGAATTACTAATTAAACCTGACATATTTATGCCGTTGTTTTGCAGCACAGCAACTGATTGCTTACATTTCTAACACTGAAAGAAAAAAACGCAGTATTTCCTTCTTGCAAATAAAATCAGAGCTTTGTGGTGAAGTGCGCAGTGCCCTTGCAGGAACTCAGTCAATGTCATATACTTAATCTAGACTTGAACTTCATGACTGTGCAGTCACCTGAAGTACACGCTTATAGACATAACAGGATTACAGGTCTAAATCTTATATATTGGTAGTTTTTGAACCTTCAGGGTGTTAGAGAAACATAAATATGCATCTCTGGGCAAACCCTCTGCCATAGCAGTCTTCCTCAGAACACAAAGGTTTGATCTGAGTCTGTGGTTCTTGCTGAGATATGCATTGCATCATTGTCTATTTTCAGCTTGTTACATTAATCAAAACCTATCCCATTTATTAAACTGCTTCCTGCAGCTCAGGCATTTGAAATTCAGAGTGCCAGCCAGCAGCTGCTAGGCACCGTGAAGGAAAGAGGTGGGGTAGATTCGAGTAATGTACAAATTGAATTTCAAGTGACTGAGCAGCCTCTTTATCTCTTGGTGACACAACCAGTGATTGTAACAGTATTCTTAAAGGAAATGAAACCTGGAGCCACGGTTCAATCATTGGGTAGTTACTGTAGCCCTTCCCAGCAGTCTTTCCGCAACTACTGATGAGTGTGACCTTTGCAAAAATGCACAAAGCCTTGATTTCTGCACGGTTAACCTTTACAAGCTGGAACCCTCCTGTGGAACCTAACCACAACAGAGCGATGCTTTGGAATAAAAACGCAGACACGTACATTTTATGAAAGAGCAAATTTCCAAAAAAAGGGAAAAAAAGAGAGAGGGAGAGAAAGAACACTTCGGATGGAGGCGTTTAACAGTTTTCCAAATATTCAATTACCACCATCACTGTTTTGATTGGTGCTTTTCATTCTTCTTACATTCCACAGATAACAGGCAATCCAAAAGTCTAGCACCAGAACTGCTCTTAAGAAGTCACTCAGCCAAGAAGCTGACAAAAATTCGGTATTAACACTGGGCGTTCCACTGAAACCACAATGATACAAGGACTGCACACCCAGGCAGGCTCTTACCTCTCCATCAGCGTCCCCTGTGCACCTGATGTCTCTGAAGGACTCCAGGAATCCAGATTTGCACATGAGAATAACTTTTAACGAGAGGGTGAACTACCAGTCTCCCATCCTTGCACTTCAAAACTTTAGCTCAGCCACGGGCACTGTTTTTATGAGGACTGCAGGAATCCACGTTGTCTCCAGCCAAGCGCGCGTGCTTCCAGCCTTCCTTCAAAGCTGCCTGAGAAAGCAAAAGTCTGTAAAAAGGCAAAATTCCAACAAATGCCAGGCAAATTATTGGCGAGCCTTTCAGTCATGCCACAGCCAGCTGGTAGAAAGAAAAAGAAAACTGGTGGAACGCTTTGCAAGAACCCTTTTAGAGGAATCTTGATATTTTGTTCCTGCTCCAGGCCTCTTTCTCAGTAACCCTGATGGTACCAATAGCCGTTTGGAAAGCTTTGAATGTATCTTAGAATAGCATGAAAGGCAAAGGAATAGTCTTCTATATTTTAATGAGTTTATGTTGATTTGTTTTCTTGAGCGTGTTTCTTTGCAGAAATGATCTTTGGAAAAAATATACTGTCCTGTTGAATGAAATTTCAGCTATTCAGGTACGTTAACCAAAGTTTCAGCGCAGCAGAGTGCAATCATTTTTACAAAATAGGCTACAAAACCTACAAAAATGTCATAAAAAAGCAAAACATTCCAAAAGAACAAGTCATTCTGATCTTTGGAGATGGGCCCAAACCAGCAAGTTCAGAATCAAACACAGTTTGTCTTGCCTCAGTACTGGGAAACTCAGACGCTGATTTGGAGCGCTCAGTGAGGTTCAAGGGTATTTGGAATTTATGTTTTAATTCATCATTCAAACTCAGGCTTTCTTTGCAGGCTTTTGTAACCCTTCAGTTTTTGCCTCTACCTCAGAACAGCTTAGACCAAGAGACTTACCATCTCGTACTTTGACATGCGATATTGCTTGCATAGAACAGTAAGAGAAAAATAAGGTGAAACGCCCTTTCTGAATAAGATATATTTCTTCCCCTCTTTTGGTTTCACCTCCTAATGTCTTGTCATATAAAAAGGAAAAAAAGCACATTTTGATATTGCTTGCAATTAATACTTTTTATAATTCTAGTTAAATGGAACTATATATTATAGCAACTTTGCACCTTTTTTTTCAAAAAAAAAAAAGAAGAAAAAAAGAATCCTTACAGTATAAACAGTGCACTGATAGATTTGACTGTATGCCTTTTAGTCTGAGGTATAGAAGCCTTCTCTCACATTTTCTGTCTCAGCGTCCCTCCTTGTCATTCTGGTAGTTTGAAATTCTGGCCATTGTATTTTCTCACATCATTTCATTCGAGCCAAGTTATCAACTAAAATATTAAACATCGCAAGAGAATGAAAACGCGAGCAATACTAAAAACCGAGAAGGATTAACTGATGTAAGAGTGTCGCTAAAAGAGACCAAACTGAATAAATAACCACCTTGCAAAAGTCTTTTGCCTTTATTATCAATACTAGAAACTTCATCTTGGAAGGCCATTTATTAATTGCTGCAACTTGGTTTGCCTTGACAAACTGAAAACATGTCACAGATTTTTGCAAGGCATTTTGTAAAACTCTACATCTCCAAGATACATGGATAAGAACAACTTTATTCTAGCCTTCAAAGTGAAGCCACATGCTTGGACCTCAGCAGGAAAATGACTTTAATTCATTCTGGATGACCTTTTCATTGAAAAGCAAAACCTTGCCCTCAGGCTATTTAGAAAGGTTAGGTGTACTTTTTTCCTTTTACTATTATGAGGCATATATTTATTAGTTCTCTCTAGTGTTTTTCTCACACTAACTGCAGTTAGCCTTTAGAAAAACCAAACAGTTCCCACCTCCATCCCTACCCTTTCCCCTTTTGTAGATCACTAACTAGTTCCAGCCTCCTGCTTGCTAGATCTGAGTGTAAAAAATTTTATGTAAAAAACAGAGGAAAGGGAAAAGGATCAACATGATTAATACTATTCAGGAAACAATAGCTCATTAAATAGCCAGGCTTCCTATTCTTTAAAAATTGTTTTGGTTGTTTTAAATAGCCGATTTAAAGAAAAAAATCTCTAGTGAAATGGTATTAAATTTGCAGCTTTTCATCTCTGCCAATGTGGGATTGAATGTAGTATGGATATATGGAGTTAGCACCCAGGGGACAATGTTAATTACCAACTGAGGAAATCATGTCCTGTATGCAGATTGGTGAAAAGTCTTTATTAACTGCTAAGAAATAGTTAATTTGTCATTAGTCAGAACACTGAACCAGAGGCTGCTGCCTATGAACCATTGATTAAAGTTTATGGTAGCAATAACCTCACTGGAAAACATTTGTTACCATATTTAATGACCAGTTTTTAGACCATTAATCTTCCTTTGGAGGTCAGTCAACAAAATGGATGTCAGCTATTTGTAAAAAACAGTATCACTGATACTAATATCCAGATGCCTTGAGCATCAGACAAGTGTCTTAATACATAGAGTCTGTAGTGACTTGTATATTACTAACACCAAAAATGAGGGGAAAGGGCTTCCATTCCAAACAGACATCGCATGATATTATAAATAAAAAGCTATCATTTGGCCCTTAAACAGCACTTCTCCATCGAGTACGCAGGTTGTACACAAGTGGATTGTAATAGCCCCCTTCTAGAGAAGCACTGCGAGATGGGGGGAATTCGCAAGGGCGCACAAGATGTCTGCTTGATGGGCAAAGTCAAGGACAGTACCCACTCTGAGAGTTACCACAGGGACAGCGTTGTAACCACTGGCTTGCCCACCTTCACGGTCACGCTTTGCCGACGATACCAATATAGACCTGCTCTGCCTGAAAGGCTAGTCCCCATTTCAGTTGGGAGTAGCAGGCAAACGGTCTATCTGCCAGTGCAGACACAGAGTACACCAAAGGAAAGCTGTAATTTCCGCTGGTGGCAATTAGTCAGTTGGAGATCATCTCAACCAAGCGCAGACCAATGCAGCAATTTTCTACTGTGGTAGCTGCAGCCCTTGCTCTTCCCTCACTGGCGCAGTGCTCGCACACACTAGTCCAGACAAGCCTAAGGTACAGAGCAAACCACTTGTGTGAGTAATTCCTTCTGCTGGGGTTTCTGCTTAGTTCCTTCCAGTCTGGGAAAAATAAAACAAAGGCTGCACTTATTCCGAAACCAGTCCAGCAACATTTCTCTCAGGAGTACTTCTAGAATATGAATGTGCCCCAGATTGCTGACTATACCCTCTAGAAATGTCTTGATTTGGTTAGTGTGTAGCGTGTGCTTCACTCTGGATGTCTGTAGTCTTTGGGCCAGTGCCCAAACCAAGAAGCAATGCTATTATTAGAAATCCCATTTGAAGGTTACAAAACATTGCAGGATTCTATTTTAGTGCAAACTCCACTGCGCTATGACCTATTGCAGCCAAAGCTGAAGAGCCTGCAATGGACAACTGATGTTTTTTGAGAAAGATTTTTCCCCTTGAAGAACCCAGTATAGCTTGGCTAAATATGCACAGTAGTTTGCACCTGAAAATGCTTCAGTGGTAGCATTTTTAGGCTGCAGATAAAATACAGACAGCCTTAGCTGTGCATAAGCACCTGCCAGAGTCCAAAGAACTTAACTAATGCAGCTTTACTATATATGATACCTTTGGGATCTCAGTAATGAAGTGACCCATCTTTAATAATTCTCCAAATCACAGTAATAAAATAACATTTTTGACCTAATCATTTAAGATAGTTATTCTTGAGTAGCAAAATAATAAACTGGGAACACGTGGGGTTGTTAGATCAATAACAATGGTAATGATGTAAAATGCATCAAACTGCAGAGCTCTGTTACGAGAGCAGTGGGTCCTCACAGCCAAGGAGTGCAGCTCTGTGGAATTCAACCACTCTCGACCGTTTCCCCTTCTGATGGCTATTTCAGAATTGTGGGAAATTTCATGTACATTTTACTTTTTTGAATATTCTTGGCCAGCTTCCATCCAGTAAACAAGCTGTGTTATTATCTGAATATTTAACTCAACCAAGCTCTCAACAGTAATAATTTAATGACTGAATTCCATATTGCCTTGGGAATACTTGTTACTGAAAGGCTACACTGTTGCTGCAATAAAGTAATTCCTCCTTATTGTTGTAACCATTTCAACAGGTTTTTTTTTTGCTTTGTTTTCATTTTGAGGTTTGTATTGTTTGCTTTCCCCATCCCTTATAGTATTGCCAAAAAAAAAGAAAGTGTGGTCCATTACACAATACAACACTCAACAACATTAATCTTGCAGCATGTGCGTGTGAATTAGGTACTCGAATTTCAGCAGACAAACTACTTTTGAGATAAACCCTGTCTAACAGAGGTGACTTCCTTGAAAACAGATATTCAGAAGATAATTACATCTTGGTTTAAAGTTCCTACAATTCCTTGTGAATTTGTCCTATGGCCCATTAATGAAATAATACTTAAGAATATTTGAGTTCCAATACGGACCTCGCACCTGACTGTGTTGAAGTAGAGTTTTAACCCCAAGTAAAATGTAGATGATAAGCACAGAAAATCCACCTATGCATAGTGCATGATGGTACTCATAGCAGGGACTTTGCAACACGCAAATGTTTCGCTACTGATGGCTTAAAAAGTACAACTTCCTTGGTGTGGGCACCACCACGGAGAGGTGAGAACGGCTGTGCAAATATAATGTTTCCCTACATTAGGTAGGGAATAAACTACACAGGCAGATGCAGTGTTTTTTTTACGGGTGTAAACAGAATCAGACACAAAGACTAATACCAATGTAACTATACTGGTAAAATGTTACACCACAACGGGATCAGCAACACTGTGCCTCGACGAGGCCTTACCCTTTAGTTCTTAATGAACTTTGATGCTCTCCTTCCTGAAAAACCTTTTAATGCTTTCTGTTGACTCCATATGGCACTCTGATGAGCTCACACTTCTTCTTAAGTACTTCTGTATCAGAAAACAAGAGCAAAGCTGAAACAAAGTGAGTCATCTGTTTTTGTCTTTGCTTTCACTGCATGAGATAATGTGGAGGTGTTAATTACAAGACTTCACTGAGTCTTGACTAATAACAGTGTGCAAACAAATGTATGTCAGACTCAGCTTCAGAAAGCTTCTACTAATAAGGTAAAACTAGCAATTACAGCTGACAATGAAGTCATACTTTTCCTTGAATATTCATTTATGAAGTTTTTGTTTGTAGACGTGCTTCTGTTTTCCTTAAGAAAACTAATAGAAACTGCTAGTCATTCATTAAAAATGACTTAAATATCATTTGGTGAGCCAGCACACTGGATTAATTCTCCTTTGTACTAATCCACTGACCCTTTGCATCAAAGGCAGAGAAGTAATGTTCTCTAAGATTCCCCAATCTGTGACCTTGGCATAATAGGAACAAATTGAATTCCCAGAAGAAGAAAAATGACAGTGACCATATAAAATCACTAACCGCTTGTCTGAAACACCATTCATTTCATTTAAATTCTACAGTGCAACTCCTTAGGTTACAAGAAGAACGAATATGATTAGCACACTAAACTTGGTCCTGTCACTTGGTCTAGGGCTTCCCCCCCCCCCCCCCCCCCCCACTTCTTCTTAACAAAGCAGTTTTGACATGCCTCTTTAAGCACACAAGCTTCATGTTCCCATGCTGGATGAATGCATACCAGAAGGAAGCAGGCCGCACACTCAAATCTCTTTATGTGCTTGGATCCCAAAATAAAAACAATTGCAAGTTCAAACTCAGCCATGCTGTCTAATTCCATACCCATGGATTTATCTTTCCTCTAAAACTATTTAAAGATTATTCCAAATCTATTAAATGAAAGACAGATCATTTCAGTTCATTTGTATAGCACTTCTAGTGGAAAATACCATCCTAGAAAACCAGTCACTAGAAAATATTTCGTATGTAGTTGGCAAACTGATAACATAACTTTATAAAAAGAATATAAGGAAGTGAAAAAAATTATTCCATTTGGAAAGATCCTTCCTTTCATCACCAACCTCCTTTTTTTTCCTCTAAGTTATATAGTAACCCATTCCCAGTGTTAACATATGGTGAGTATGCACCACTGCAGAACATTGCTGAAACGGCGCTGAATACATGGTTGCTCTAGAGTATCTTTCCTCACTGCCCAGGTAATGTTTGGTTTCACATCATTTGATCACTTCCCAGATAACCTCCTGTTTTTCTAGGTCTATATGTCTACATCTATAGGTATCTATACATATATATGGATATTTATATATATGTATGTACAGACAGACACACATTATCAATCTCTCAAATCCTATGGCTCCTCTCCTAACTTTTTCCACATCAAATTCAAGGTTCTCGTGGGCCTGCTACTCTGGGAAGGGTAAGCAGAGATGAGGAGCCACCACATGCTGTCATTTCTGCTTCCCCTTGTACGTTGGCACCGGTGATAAGGACAGACCGCACTGACAAGCACAAATCTGCAAACCTCATGCAGAGACCTGGCAGTATGGTGGAGTCTCATCTCTTCTAGGGGAGGCTGAAGAACTGGAAGGCTAAACTTTTGGTAGCTACAGCTTCTACTTTAATTTAGAATGTATCTATAGAGATGGAGGTATTATAACACCTCTGTTACTTTCACAGCCCCAAACCACACTGATATGAAAACTTCTTCATACCTTCCATTTCTTTATCTGGTAATCAAAGCAAATATATTTGAAAATAAATAAGAATGATGTTAATGAATTCAAGATGAGGTTTGCAGTTAGAGGTAATAGCTTTTATTAGACCAATATAGTTGGAAAGTTAGCAAATTTTTCATTCTGAAGTATTTTATTTGGTTGTGACATTAACCAAAGCTTTGAAACAATGATCGCATTCTTTAGATATTGTTCAGAGGCCATATCATACAATTACACCTTTAATAAAGAGAGCTGGTAAAAGTAGACTGTTTTATGCGTGCATATTTTATTTGTAAGTTTATGACTACTTACAGGCACTTCAATCACACAGATCTCATCTGCTTTCATAATGCTGAATCCACTGTAGACCTCTACTGCAAAATAGTTAAAAACAAACAGTTAAAGGGGAAAAAAATCAAGAGGAAAACTTTTGCTTTTAGTGAAACAGAATTTAATAAAAAGCATTTCTGTTAATTATTTCTTGCAGCAGGTATTGGCTGTCAAGGTAATGCATTACTACACCATTTGGAAAAAACTACAGTTCTAATTAGATGAGCAAATAAATGTTCTTTTCAATTTATTAATATAGCTGCAAGCCTTGTTGCAATTTATCTCTCATTTCTGAGACCAATCCATTGCAGGCTGGAAATCATTGTGGCGAAGTAACTGGCTTTAATAATGGATACAGGCAGTGAATTATTCATGCAGAGGGGAGCAAGCCTTGATGCTTTCCACTCACTCCTTTAATTAACTGTGAGATGCTGACGAGCCCTATAGTGCGTCTAAGCTTTCTAAGCTTATCTCCCCTGGAAATGTGAATTCTCTTGTAGCCATAAAAATACTCTGTTTATCAACAGCTTAATCCAGAAAATACAATCCTGACAAAGTAACAGCTCCACCGCTGTTATTTTCTGAACCTCAAGTTTGTACTGCTTTCATGCCGGCACCATTTCTATAACCCAGATCTTCAATTTCAGCCCCCGAATTAACCCAGTTTTCCTCTGCAAATATTATACAGCTTACAAATGCTGGAAAAAGTTGCCTTACAGCTTTGGTATCCAACGGCTCTTTCTCCACTGAAAATGATGGACAGGAAACTCACTGTTGAAAAACCATGCTGTACTCAGCACATGCTCACCACAAAAGTGCACGAAGTGCCTTTTTTTTTTTTAATCCTAAGGCTTGCACCAGCATAATGGGCTACCAGTGGCAAGGCTGGAGAGGAATTCAGACTCTCTCTGAGGCTCAAGCGATCAGCCAAAGGAATACCCTTCAAACTCCTGGGCATATAAAACTGTATAGTTTTGATGATGTTTCATTCAACAAAACTACCTCTGTGAGCCCAGTTATACATATGCATGACAATTCGTAGGATCTGGCTCCAAGCCAGGAAAAATCCAAAAGAATACAGTTCAAGAAAACTTTACTAAGACATTTAAAGTAATTCAATTTTTCCTCTTGGTATATTGGACTAAACTTTTGTTTAAAGCCATCAGTTTGTAGCTGCTTAAAGTTAATGAGCTACAAAAGACCTTTTTAAGCCTGTATTTGATGCAGCATCAAACAAACATTCTAAATTCATACCAAATGTGAGCGCTGCAATTATTTGTATGGGGCTCTGTATGGTATTCATGCGGGTTTACGAATGCGCTTTAAGTGTTTCCTGTAGTGAATCGCTGATTATATTTTCTTAATGAAAAAAGAATCATAGCAAGACCTTCAGATTTTTTTCCTCTGTTTACCTTACAGGTTTCTCACTGACACGTATGGAGTAGAGCAGGAGAAATGCACTTCACAGACACTTTCTGCTGGGATATAAATCAATGGTTTTGCTGCAATCACATTAGCGACATGCTTAGATAATTGATTGTCCTTTATCTGACACATCTACATTGCTATTACCTATTACTAGGCAAGTAAAATATGTACTGCACATGAACATTTATTGAGCAATTTTTGCATTGCAATGATAGGCTTCCTCTCTCCGACTTTCCGCGTTTCTGAGCTAAAGGAAGGATCTGGGGGAGGTCTTAGCCTACCGCTTCTTTGTAGAAATTGAATCACTATTTCTATAAATCAAATACTATGTTAAAAGCTCTGTGAAGTAAACAATGATGTATGTGAATTAGCAGCACAACCTTAGTCAATACAAATCAAAGTGGCTTTATGAAGGTATTGATGTTTTCAGCTCTTACGAAGGTTGAATACATTTAAGCATTTACCCCTGGGGGGACTGTTGATCCAAATGAATCTATTCACTTTGAAACCAGATCATGGTCATGGCAGCAAACAAGCTTACATATACCAAACTAAATGTGGCACTTATATTAATCATAGTAACTGAAAAACTCATATCAAAGCAGGGGTGCTAACCTTAATGCAACAAAATGGAGTTGAAAAGAAATACTTGATTGCAATATACAGGCTATATTTTAAATCAATTTTCCATTTATTTTTGTAATTTCAGGTAACAGGACTTGTGGTCGAATGCAAATATAATAATGATTTCACTCATTCCACCCCAAAAGAAGAGAGCTGATTGTGATAACAAAACTGTTATTTTCTCATTTTCTCTACTAGATTAAAATAATGCCTGCTTTAAAAGAGAAAATCTAGTTTGTGTTTACGCAAAAATCATGCAGGACGTGCCAAATGCACTCCTGCCTGCATCTGTGTAAACGCAGAGTGACTCCCGTGAAGCCTTCCCTGAGTAACGCCGCTGGTTTCCAAAGAGTTACTTGACATTCATGCTGATGTGGCAGAACTAGTTGGCCCCGTGTGTCTAATATTGATAGGAAGCAGCGTAAAGCACAGGTCGTATTTATTTCCAGAGAAATAACGACAGTATGGAAAATATCTTATTTCTGTTTGAATAAGATAATGAAAACGGTCAGGCTTTACAGGATTAGCTGCAGAACACAGCACATGACGATTGTAATCGTATGACTAGAGGGAAAAATCATGGAATGCCTCATTCAATAAAGAAAACTACACCCTTTGGTTCGAGCACAAAATGCACGCTGTAAGTCTTCATCTGACAACTTAAAATCTTTTTTCTCTCTACCCTCGACTCTGAAAAAGTTGACCAGTACCCATGGGCTTAAAGGGTAACATATTGCCTGCACTTGAGTGCACAAAAGGGCAAACCTCCTCTGAATCCCTTTGCCTTTTCCTCCAAGAAAATAAAAACATATAAATATCTTCTCAAACCCATCATGCTTAATAAATGTCAGCTTGCCTGAGGGTGCTTGCGAGAGACAAACATATATCAGAGGAACCTTAGAAAAATAAAAAACAAAACTGGTGCGTAGTTGGAAGCAATCGATCTTTTTAAGCACATAGGAAAAAAAGAATTGTAAATTAAAATGTCCTCCACAATGTTTTTCTTTCTTTCTTTCTTTCTTTCTTTTTTTTTTTTTTTGGAGCTCCCTCCTTCTCTAAAGAGTAGTGCAGCATTCAAGTGTGGGAATGTTTCTCTTAAACATGTGTAAATCACACGTTTAGCCATGCAGGCTGCAGCAGGGCCACGGCGATGGGGGAAGGGAGAATTAAACACTGGTCAAGCAGTGTGTTAATGAAACATTTACACAAGCAGTTTATGTGGTCATAATGAAAAAGGCCTCTTTCATCCCATCCTTTCATTGCTTAGCACAATCTTTAAGAGGATTAACTTAAAAAAAAAGGGAGGGGGAGAATGTGCTTATCAGTTGATTCTCAGGATCGGTGATGCTGAGTTCTTAATAGATTGCCCCTGGATTTGGGATTACTGCAGGCAAGTCCTTTCAGGCATTGCCACCGCATGGAAGGCAGTTTGTTTTTGCACCACTCTCCCCCTTGCATGAGGAGAGCTATTGACTTTGCCGTGAAAGGACACAGGGCTCCAAGTCGCTCCGGACTGATCCCCGCTGCTGCTCCGTCTCCACCTGAAAGAAGAAAGCACTTATTTCTAATTATTTCTTTATGGTGGATGATACAGATTGCATTGAGACATGCACTAATTCCTCAGCTAATGTGATTAAAAGCTGCTGACACTGTGAGTTTAGTCACAGTAAGCAGCAGACTCTCATGAAATCCCTGTACAAGAGCTAGGGTTCGCCTCTGCAAGAGATTTACCCTGGAGCAAAGTGGTTACGATTCCTTGTGCAAACGGGGACGTTTTTGGTCTGCTTGGACCAGGAATCATTTTGTAGGGGAGCAGATCATGCCGGAGCGATGTGCGCTTGCGTGTGTCTCTCCCTAAGGTGCTCGGCGCTGAGCTTCGCGCACTGCGCAGCTCTGTCTCGTGGGCGTCGGGCACCCCTCCTCTAGCGTTGGCCTCTCAGCATCTGCCACCCGCTTCACGCCTCCGCTCTCACCCTGCCTCAAGGAAGCAAACCCACGAGAGGGAAACGGGTACAACTGGGATCGTGACTGCTAGTGACGTTCGTTTCTGCTTTTACTGTAATTTCATTATGCACTGTCATGGAGGGTTTTATTTTCTGATAGGTCTGGGGAATAATTCCAAAAGAAGATGATCAGATAGTTGTATTAGATTTGTGTGCAATCTCTCACTTGATATCTTTCAAGGTGGAAGAAGAATACTGGATGCCAAGAGAAGAAGTAGACATCCTTATCGATACTCGCATTCGGAAAGGGACTTAAACCTACAAAAAAGTTTCAGCAATCTTTAAAATACCTTCCCACATTCAGTTAAGAAATCAAACATTTTGCTTTCTCTATAACCCTTAGTGATATTATACAGGAGTACTTTTCAACAACAACGAAACAAATTACAATTAATGATCTAGTTAAAAGCATGATTAAATAAGTTTTTTACCGGGTTTTAAGAATTGCAGCGGACTCCCTGCATCTGGAATCCCCAAATGAGATAAAAGTATTTCATAATTCATTAACTATCTGCCCTTTGCTGATAGGTTTAGATGGATCATCTCAAGCAGGCCTGGAGCATTTTACCATTAAAATGTGCTCTCTTGCCTTCAGATGTTCTTTTATTTTAAAGAGTTTTCTTCGCCTTTGTTTCTAGAGAGAGAGGAAATAAAGTTTGGCATTTGGGCAAGGGAGTACAAGAGAGTAAAAACACTGAAGTGTTTCCAGTTTTCATTTTGCTGTTCTGTTTTTGATTTTGATCTGGAAATCTTCGCTTATTGGGCTTTTCAGTCCAAATGGGGCTCTTAACTAAGAGCATGCATCTCACAATCGGTATCCGTGCAAACTAATTATTTTGCAACACTGAGGATTTTCCTTTTGTTCCATACAAAAATCTATATTGAGGAGAATACTATGGTAGCATGGTTAAGAATTCAATAGTCGGCATGTACAGCCTTAGCTCTGTATCCCCAACATTTTCAGTACAATGGACCTTAATTACAGAATTAACCTTCAGAAGTGCTGAGCACTTCTTCTACAGTCTGTGTACAGCATATGGTAAGACCTCCCCAATGCTCTTTTGTATTTCATTTCTTGTAATGTCATAATGATTCGAGGTGTTTCACTAACCTAACTTTCAGACAAGAAGTTCCATCAGAGTGGATGGTTTGGTATTTTAGCAAAATTTATGGATTTCCATCACATACAGCATAGTTCTTTCTGGAAACACTTCTTCGAAATGAGTCAGGGGTTAACCACAAAGTTAATGTAGTTGGAAAATTCCGTGGACTGTGGAATACTATATATGTATGTTTCTGTATATGGATATACACCCACACATATATCCATACATACACCCATGATGTTATTAACAGGGCAAAAACAAAAAGCATTTTACTGGAAATCAAACCATCAGAGTTGCTTGATTCAAAATAAAAATTTGTAGTCCACTTTCCCACTTAATCTTGCTATAGCGGTATTTTTATTTGTGTATAAAGTTTTACGAAAAACTTACTTTTAAGCAAAAATAGAGGGTTTTAAAGATGCAAACTGACAACAGCTGGGCAATCTAATATCATAGTGCCCTGAAAATGAGCAGTGGCATCCCCCCACACCTTGCTCTTCCTTTTCCTAGCCGTGTGCATGAGCAAATTCAGCTCACTAAATCTGCAGAAAAATGACCCTTGGAGCAAAAAAAATACGCATTTTTAGCTAAACTAACTTACTGGCCTGTGAGAAGGGGTGAGATTTCACAGCCAGATAAAGGGAAGAGAACGGAGGATGAGACCTGCCTCTTACAAGGGTAGTGAAATCAACTCAGCTGCCTCAGAGAGTAATACTCTGAGCAATATCGACAAAAATGTATGTTTTTAATGCATGTGTAGCCAAAAGGTCATTTTTTTTTATAAGAGTCTTTCCATTAAAAATAATTATCTGGGAACTTGATTAGTTTTGATGCATAAATACACACACACAGAGTCTGTGTTCCTTTGAGCATCTCTTATACACAACTTCCAAGAGTGATTTTGTTTAGCAGTATTACAGGATATCCCAAAATACCATAATCTCCTGTCTAAAACACTGGTCCTCCAAAAACTTCTACATTCAGTTGGCTTTATGCAATGACATATTGTGGGACTGTGCTGTGTCCATCCTTGGAGGTTTTCAAGACCTGGCTGGATAAAGCCCTGAGCAACCTGGTCCAACCTGACAGCTGACCCTGCAGTGAGCAGGAGGTCAGACTAGAGACCTCCTGAGGTCCCTCCCAATATGAATTTTCCCATGATCCTAAGTTGTCCCATATAACTTAAATCTAAATAGTGAACAAATCTTTGCAGGGCTGGGAGATGAATGTTCAGGGACAATGGTATAGTAATTTAAATAGGGTATGGTGTGAGACCACATAATTAAGCAATATGTGTAAGTATTAAAAGGCAATAATAATTCTGGAAATATTACTGCTAGTAGTAGAAAGAAAGGCAAAAAACAGTCAAAATAAACACAATCTGTAAAAGACAAAATCTATAGTAGGTCAGAAAGTAATAAACTTGTTTGGTAGGAGCTCCTGATTGCATGCGATAAACTGGCTCTGTTCCCGTACACAAAAGCAGAAAGCATCATCACAAAAATCTCAATGGACCATAGAAGAAAACAGAACCATTCGATTTTGCTACTTCAAATGGAGACCAGATGAAAGAAAGAAACAGCACAGTTTATTCCATGTGGCTGGATTTATGCCTGCAGAAAGATACAGATGTAAATAGACTGGCAAGCCAAAGTTGTTTCAATTTAAAGTCTAATTGTTCAACTTAGAAAGAAATTGAGGAAATTAAAGACAAAAGATTCAGATAACATATGCTGATCAGTCACCATCTCAAGAAGAATTTAAATTAACAGAGAAACCTAGGTTTCAAAGTCCTTTTCAAACCAGCTCAAAACCCAGTGCAGAGCTAGTACTCTCGAACCTATCTCCATCGCTCTCCTGTGCACACAAAAATCTCTCACACAAGTTAGGTGATAAACTCAGCCCAGGCTAACCTCACTGAGGATGCACATAATCCTCCAGTGCCCTCCCACAGTCCCTGCCACTCTTTCACCAATCAGGAAATAACCGAAAGGTTTCATTTACCTCACGAAAAAAAGAACTATGAAATACATTTCCCAGTATCATCACAGCACAAATAAAGAGCACATTAACCTTGCAGTGGGGCAGCTTACAGCTAGACTGGATTGGATTAACTCGGGTCCTGTGACAGAGGCATACCATAAATTTGGTAGGTGGTCTATGCACGCCTTGTAAGGGATCAAGGCCAATGTACCTCTTATTTCTCGTCCTATCTCATCGATCTCCTCCAAGCTCAAGTTGCGAGAGGTATAACATAATCATGTCCCTTTCGTACAAAGGTGCGACCAAGCCCACAGCAGTATATACCTTAACCAAAATTTTTTCTCACTGTACTTAAAAGTGGGCTGTGTTCAAGAGCTTTCACCCAAACACAGCTAAGCTTCAGGAAATAAAAATCTATGATCTCCAAATATCGCAGCTGCTTCTTTTCATTGTATTAAAAGGCTAGAAAATTCTCAAACTTGGATTCAGTCTGCTCTTAGCATCGTAGGTGCCTCACGTCTGTACCAAGAGTTGACACAGAAAAGGAGGTGAGTAAAAAACTCCAGTGTCGACTTTTGTTGTCATACTGTTCCTCCTGAACACTCTCGATACGTATGTCAAACACTTAATTCACCGTGTCATTAAAAGAGCTGTGACTAGGACAAAAGGAAGTGAAGATACAGTTAGCATATTGAATGTGGAGGCTCTTTTTTTCACCATGCCTTCTTTCTCTCTCTCTCTTTTCTTTTTTTCTGGGGGCCTAAGCCATTTCTAGTCAAAATATCTCTGCTAACTTTATTTTCCACTCCTAGAACCAATTTAGAACAATGCTTTTGTTCTGTGGGCATTCCCATCCTGAAGTAGCGTTCCCTTCTCCTTTTGTTCCTACAACACAGTTCTTCAGCAGCAGTGGATTACAATAGCCTTGTTATGGTTGGTAATAACAGGGAATCGGCAGGGCTGACTTAATTTGTGCGGACATAGGGAAGATGGTTAACCTCTCTGTAGCTTCATTTCCTCATTGGTAAAATAGTTCTACAGGGGTACTGTGAGGGTTCATCAATTAGCATCAGTTAGGATGGTCAGAGCTACATATATATATATTGATTCATATATATGTGTACACATATATGCACGTGTGTGTGTGTGTAAATATATATATGTATATATATCACAAATAAATTGCTATTTGGTTACTGACATCCTCTTCTGTTTTAAATGTTGCTCTTAATGTATTTTCCCTGCATGGTATGAATAAGGATTTTTCCTCCACTGAAAACCACCCTTACCCTCTTTTAAAAATCTGTGTGCCGCCCCCAGGAATGTAGAGTGTTTTGTGTTTCCATGTGTTTTAGCTTACGAATTAGGAAATAGCTTCCTTCTGCTTTCCCAGGCTGCTCTATGGCAGAGCTTATGGAGGCTGTAAGTCTTCCCTTCTTGGCCTTGCGAAGATGGCCTTTTTGAACCAAAAGGAGAATAATTTTGCAGCCACTGATGCCTTCCACAGGGTACAGCCCTCTTCCTTTTGTGACTGTACTTTTATTGTCATGCTCGACACTGAACATTGTTAGTAGACAAGTACCTCATGCAAAATTTCAACCAATAATTTCTTAAGAAAATGAATGCAATTAGTACACAAAAGGAAATGGTTCACAAATCAAAATACCAAGAATTCAGCCATTATTGCATTTAGACCAATGATAGGCAAACTTCATGCCTCAAAAATATTTTCAGTACAGTAGTAATTACTGTATAAAAATGAAGATGAATTGGAAAAGAAAAGAAATAGAGTTCCATCTTCTAGGGACACTGATGTCTTTTTATTGTTGTGAGGCATCAAGGCACTAGAATTACAAGTACTACAGAAATGCCTTTACATTCAAGAAGTATGGGGAATAAATTACAGCCATTAACAGCCTGGTAATAACACTGAAGTACTTACAGCTTCCTTATTCTTTTGATGAACAGGAAAGTTTTCTTAGGTGCAAGATGCAAGTCTGCTTGGGAAAGTAGTGTAAAAATCCCAGTACACTGATACAGGAGACAGACCACTGTCAGGTCCTGCCGATAAGGAAGAGCAAGGCAACACATCCTGGATAAGTGTTGTCTAGCCAGCTTTTGGATATAGCGGGGGAAATGCATTTCAGAACTCAGTAGTTTTCTATAAAACTGAATTCATTTTCTTCAAAACCTCCTAACACTCATACCCCATAGAAAAGTAGAGGCCTTTCTATTTGTATTAATTTGATTCATTACGACAGTACTGTCACATCCCAGTTACAAGCTACAAAGAAATCCCCAAGTATGTGCTACATGTTTTACACTACCCAGCAAACAAACAATAATGGAAGGAAAAAAAAAGATGCAAGTACAGGAATGATACCACCCCCACATACTTGCTGATTTTCTAGAAAGTGAAAACATTATGAAACATAAAAGAGAAACACAAGAATTTCTCTCCCAAAGAATGAGTAGCTGTTCTAAGACAAATGACAAGATATAAAATAGCATCCATAAAAGCCATGAATCATCTGGCTCTACAGGAATTTAATGGTATTGCACAGATGATAAGTGAATTTGCTGTTGTTGATCATCTAGAGTAATTTCTAACAAAACATCAAACAATTCATAGATATATGAGAATCCCAATGGGTGTTGTTTTCATCCCCTCACTAGTATATGGAGAAATTTCTTTAAAGGCGTTACAGAAGAACTGGCAAATTTACACCTGCCTCTCTCCTTTCATTGTGCTCTGTTCTTTGATCTTGAGGGCTAATACAAAATCCTTGAAACCAATGGAAAGAATTTCTTTTTACAATGGGATTTAGAACGTATCCTAAAGAAAGTTTCATAGCATGGTTAAGACCTTTTTTTCAGTTAGAAGATGAGAGTCATTTTCACTCAAGTCTCTGAGCTCTGAATTAACAATATGAAATTATATTGCTGTCATAGCCGTCAGTACCTCTCCATCTCCCCACGCACCTCAGCTTTTGCTGCCGCACCCAGTTTGCTCTCGATAGGCATCAACGACTATCAGCATCAACACCTCTTGATAGTGATCCCTATCCATGCCTCTCCATTTCCACACCTAGCAATAGGCATCGATATCGATGCCTAATGATATCTATCGATTCGATGCCTATCGATAGGCATCGATACAGCTCCATCTCCACAGGCATCTATAGCTTTGCCTCTCGCACTGTCGATAACTGTCCATCTGGACCGGCATCCACGGCCTTCATTCTCCCATTGATTCTGCTCTCAGGACACACGGACGACTATCAAAGCTGACCATTCACAATATCGAGAGGCTGTGCTGAGTATCAATTACCAGACGTATCGCTAGAGAATGACATCTATAGATAACCAGCCCTATTCATAGGCATCAATCTCTCTCCATCTCCACAGGCATCTATAGCTTTGCCTCTCACACTGTTGGTAATTCTCCATCTCCATTTGCATCTTTAGCCTTTGTTCTCGCAACGATCCTGCTCGCTGGACTCACTGACAACTATCAAAGTTGACCATTCACAATATCAAGAGGCTTTGCTGAGTACCAATTACCAGAGGTATCGCGAGGGAATGACGGCTGTAGATATCCAGTCCTATCCATAGCCATCAATACCTCTCCATCTCCACATGCACCTCAGCTTTTGTTCTCAGACCCAGTTTGCTCTTGGTAGGCATCAATGACTATCAGCCTCAACCTCTCTATTGCAATCCCTATCCATGCCTGACCATTTCTGTAACTATTGATAGGCATCAACTGGGAGGTGACTTGGATTCCAAGCTGACTATAGACTTGATTACTAATTGAATTGTTTGAGGGAGAATAATTTATTGGAAAGAAATATTGTTTCAGCCATATCTAAAGGGCAGATATATTGATACCTTTCTTCACTCGTAAGCAAAATGAACTTCCAGAGTACCTATAACTACACATAGACTGCTGAAAGCATAACAATCACATTGGCAGCAACAACAATGGACTTCCATCTATTTCAAAAATAGTGAATACAAATTTCCTTGAAGAGGTCTACTTTTGTCAGGCAAGGTCCTGAAAACTGATAAGAAAGAGACTTCTCTGACAAAAATACACATTCTTAAACTCTGATCTTTCTACTGCTGGTGACAGCATTATGGGTGTCAGAAAAGACACCCATAGCTTAATAGCACACTGTGAGTACTTGAAGCTTAAGAAAAATAACTGCTGAAACAAGGCAATAGCACTGCATATATGAAGAAGTCTTAGCAGCCTCACAAACCTGCTATTTTTTGTCTTCCACATGACAAATTTTAAATAGTTTGTACTTTTTTTTACATACACTTTTTTTGCTTTCTACTGTTCACATGATATACTATAACATTTGTCAAGCGCTGTATGTTCTACAGTGATCTGTGGAAGGGATATTTCTATTTTAAAGGCAGAACTAAATATTTGAGAGAAGGCCTAGGTTCTCTAAGAATGCTGGTGAAGGTCACTGATCCACATATGAACAGTTTATGTACACATGAACACTTTTACAGTTCTTCCTGTGAAATCAAACTGATTTCTGTATTTACAATGACAATTTGAGACAGCCAGACTGACAAGATTTCCAAAACTGTTACGGAATGTTTCTAAACATAACAAAAAATTTAGGACTTCTATCTGAGAAACAGAGATGAAAATTAAACAGAAGAGGCCACTGTGATTATGACTGAAGTAGGCAAAGGGTACAGAACATATAAGAAGTAAATGAGAGTTCTGTTTACAGAATATCTATGCTATCTTATGTTTCTGCAACTTAGCAAAAGAGACTCATGAGATAGAATACACCGCCATATTATCAGATGACAGATTTCTGACTTCATCATTGTAATCCTGTGGGATCAGACCCATAATCCTGATCCAAAACTGATGCAAAATTCCACAAGTCATTGGGAACTTTGTGCCAAGAGATGACAGGATTAGGTCTGTGAGGACCTTAACATTACAGGGAGCTCATAAAAGTCTGAGGAGCTCATGACTCCTATTAATAAATCCTCATGTCAAAGGACACTAATTATCCTGCAGGAGTGAATTTCACCCTGTGTGCAAAGAACTCACTCAAGGCCTTCATATCACTGAAGTCCCAATTAGATCCTAAGAGGAAGGCAGAAGCGGTGCTAAGCAGTGTCAAAAAGATGGCACAGAACCACTAAATGGAGGAGAATGTCGTTCCCTCTGAACGTTACCACTGGAGAATGAGGAAGTTGATCTAACCAAGCATGTTTTTGTCACAGGTACTTGCATCCATAGGCTCCTGCTCACATAAACATGCACCTCTGTGTACTCATGCCTGCCAAGACAAAAGTCAGGGCAACCAAGAGGACATCACACAACTGCGGCTGCAAGCCTGAATTAAAATTACAAAGATAAAATAAAGAAAATGAAGAAAAAGATAGGTCCTATTTAGAAATTAGCTCTAAGGTGACACAGTAAAGTAAATGCAAAAACTCTCTCAGCCTTCCTCTACCTACACTAGCCCCTGCAAACTCCAAAATGATTTAAAATTACATATACATGAGAAGAGAGAGAGGATACACGAGATATTCATACTCCAAATACAGCATCTAAATCAATGTATGACAGACTATGGCTTTACTGTAACCTAATATAATCAGAAGTGCGATTTTTTTTCTTTTGAAGAAGAATCTTATGGGGGGAAAAAAACGGTGCTGGGAAAGCGCCAGTGAAGAACAAGTCGCTCTCTACGACGTTTCATTTCTTAGCAGCTTGAGAGATTAATGCTTTCTTCTGCGGCTCATGCATTACTATTCCTAGCTATCCAGAAATGAAAAATCATGTACTCAACTCATTCTTTACTGCATAAATGTTATACAAAGAGAATGGAAATTTGCATTTAGGTCTTCTTTTCTGTTAAAATATTACAGACTTGATAAGATTAGGGTGAGAAATACTTCAGTGCCTGTACGCTTTCATATTCAGTATCTCTGAAACAGCTTAATATATTATAATTATAAGGTGGGAAATGAGAGACTTAAATTATGTTAAATTATGTGGGGGCTACACCGTTTTGAAAAGTCTTGTCATATCTATATTACATAGCAAACCTAATCATAGATCTTTCCTTATCCAAAATCACTGAGGACAGAATTGCCCAGCTTATCAGCAACATACCATCCAACTGACAGTGGAGTAACAAAATAATGGTGCCACTGGCTTTCTGAACGTTCGAGGCAGAGGCTATTGCAAGGACATTTTAGTGCAAAGAACTGCTCAAGCACATGCAGCAAAACACTCATGGTGCTAATACAGATAGCACATCCACATCTTGGTGAGGCAGAATGGCTTATTAGATGGATAATGCAGTTCAGCTACATCTCTCTTGGAAATGGACAACTCTGCCCTGCTGGTGAAACAACTGAAGGTTGGGTCATCAGGGTAAACTGTTACAGGGACGAGATTGCCACTGATTAATTTACTGCTGGAATCAACAAGCTAAAGCTGAATTCACTTGATCTGAGCGTTGGGGCCAGGAAGGTAAAGTGGCTCCATATTCAAGTGTCGAGAATGAGACCTATATTCTCACAGATCCCTCTTTGTGGCATTCTTCTCTTTTTATAAGACAGTATTTATACCCATACAAGATATTCCTGGCTTAAGTTTTTAGGAAAGCTGACACTTCCATCACATATGTTATGTTGTGTCAAGACAAAGAAACTCCTCAGTTTCATATGCTTTTGTTCACTTTTCATACAATGAGCTATTCAGATGTCCTTCTACTGAAGACTAGCCAGACCAAAGAAGAAATTCAGTTTTAATTAATATTTAAAAGTGGGAGTGGAGAAGTGGTTAAGGGCCTGTTAAGAATATCATTTTAGCATTATTTCAGAAAAGAAGCTTCTAAAAAGACATTTCCCTAGGTTTGGAGAATACCGTGCGAAAGAAATACAAGTTTTCTTCAGATACAAGTTTTATTATATCCACCTACATAAGAGATTTTTCATCCACTAGTAATTAAACATTAATTGAGGTATCTATGGGAAGTCTACCCTCTGAGTTTCTCCCACATGAATATTACACAAGCATGAGAGTAGAGAAAAATAAGATGCTAAAGTTGGAAGCAAAGGCTACCTAAGGAAAGAATCAATTCATCTTCAGCCTACCACAGCTATGGATAGAGAGGGGCCAGCTTTCTCTCTCTGTTGACTCAAAACCCATCCTATTGCAAAGACACCCTCTAATATTTGCAGGAGGCTGTAGACCTTAATGTAATTTTGCATTTCTAACAGTTAAGAATATACCCTACTGCACTTTTTCTTTTTTTTTTAAAACTTCCCAGTTTAGACTTAACCTTGGATCACACAGAAAGAAAAGAAATTGTACCAAAAAGGGAAGGGCAGGAACAATAACAGCACTTCCATATAGCCTAAATTCATTTCATTCGCTTAAAAACTACCATAAAAATAAGTTAACTGGTAAGCACCACACATCTGCTTATGTTGTGCTATAATTTCTACCCTCATAACAATAAAGATGATAGGTGGTGCTTACTAGACTGTAATTTCCACATTTCCCACCAGGGCTCATCTCACAAGTTGACCTTGGCCAGTTCAACTAACCAAGTAGCAAATGTGTACTGACCTTCGGGTTCCTGCTCCAGCAGTTATTTTAAATTTGAGTCTGTGTAAATTGTAAGTGTGAGTACCTTCTTCCTGAATCATGCACCTTGAGGGGGCAAGTACTGAGATGATATTTTATACACTTATGGTTCTAATCACTTTAAAAATCACATGTGATATAACTGGATTTTCTAAGGTGTCAGAACTTTGGTCATTGCCCATCTGGCAATAATTGGAATTTACCCACCCACATTTTCATTCCTAGTACGCTGCTTCTCTTAACATGACAAAAATTGAATTTTAAGTTCAGATTTTCAAAAAGCTAATGTCTAGCCTCATATTTCATTATGATTTTCCACACTCAAAATGCACAACTTCTGTTAGCTATTGTGTCATACAATGCCATAATATTGAAGAAAACAGATGTCAAACTTTTCAACTAGTTGTGGTGAACTATTGAAAGACTAGTCCTAGCAGAGGACCCTTTTTTTTTGTACTTTTGTACAATAAATGTCTGAAAAGTTTGTGATGGCTTTGTCAAGGTTTCATAACTAGGAGCAGAAACAAAACTATTTCACAAATTAAAAGCACTTATTCATTTCCCAGCTACAGTTTATACTTTGGATGGATCAGGAAGAAATGGATAGAAACTAAGAAAAGGAAAGGAGAGATAAGATGTAATATAGAATAAAGGACAAAAATAAGCACATTTTATTTTTCTCTTGGCATGTTACTGCCAAGGAATGACTACCATTCTTTTTGGAGTACAATTTTCCAGTTTCCTTTGGGAAAGTGGTGAATCTCCCAGGAGCTTCAATGGTGCTTCCTGACAAGATTCCCCAAGATTTTACTAAATGTCTGGCCTCTGTGGTATGCAATTATATTGCTCTTTTCTCTTCACGCTGACCTCCAAGTTCAACTGCCTCTGACATGAACAGCAGGAGAGAGCAAGCAGCTCAGTACCATGTGAAAAGAAAATCATGAAGCTGGAAGCTGAATGTAAAGTCATTATCAGGGCAAATGGAAACACCAGAGTGGCTCAACATACCACCTAGGAGAAAAACACTACACAGAAATTTAACAGTGCCAGGAGTGCTTTTTATTCAGCAGTTTTCCAATGTACAGATGGGGCAAAATGTAAAACTTTATTTTCTGAATTTCCTTGTGAAAGTCAGCTTACACTTGGTAATGGGGTGCTGTGAAACAAAGACAGGGAGGAAGGGGCTTTGGAGCAGGTCAAAGTATATAAAGCTAATTGAAGGCAGGTTGCTCACTGATAGCTTTTACATCTAAAGAATGATGACGGGGAGGAACAGTTCATTTGCTTTGGCTCAAAAATATATGCCAGAGGCTTCACTCTGTCAGAGACCACGCGCTTGTTAAGTGTTCTCTGTGATTAGGAGATTAACCCGCATCATATAGCACCGGCAAGTACACTTCTATCCAGCGCCCCCTCCCCAAGATCAATTGCACCCACGCCATGTTAATCTTCCTTTGTGGAGGGGGAGCAGGGAAACGGGGACCAGTACTAAGACTCACAGCAGAAGGAATGATGCATTTGATATGCGTAACATCAGGTGCACGGAAAGGGCACATCTTTGTAATATTGCCCCAAGGGTGAAAACTGGACAACCAGTGTCATCGTTAATCTTGCAGCAGTGTCTAAAATGGTACAGTCATTTAGTCCAACAAAACCCGTCTTAACAGCCAGGATACATATTTGATTTTGATCCAGTGACAAATGTCTTTTGATGGCTTTCTGGCAGGCTAGTAACTTGCTGGATTAAGCGTCTGCAGGAAAGCTGAACACAAGAGTAGTTAGATGGAGCGCTCCAAGTTTGAGGGCCTTTCTGATAAGGACAGTAATATTTTATAAAACACATCCTCGGTGTCTTTGGAGTCTGTTGTGAGATCAGTAGCACCAATATTTATTCATACTCCAGTAATTCCATTAATAAATGAAGAAATTACAAACACTGTTGTTTCTTGTAAGTCATTCAATGTTTAAAAATTAGTCCTACACTGAGTTTTCAATTCAGTGCTCTACTTGTGTAGCATTTTAGGAACCAGGCATCAAGTGGGCACTGAAATACCTCCAGCTTTTGGATAATGAAAATAATATTAACGAAAGCATAACCTTTTCTCCACTACATCATCCTTTGAACATTAGGAATCTGTTCACAGGATTAATTAGGTTACGCACATGCCAATGCAAATGTTCCAGCCTTTAATCTTTTAAAAATATTTGGAAAGGGCTTTTTTTCCTCCTTGCAGAATTTATTTATGTAATTCCTCACCACAGAGCCAGCACTGCCATACATTACAACTCTTTGTTTGCTTCTGTTGAAATGTATACTACTTCCAGACAGAAACAGCATCAGTGAAAATAGAGAGATAGACATCATTTCAGGATAAAATATTTCGGCAAATATTTCAGACAGTTTCATAAAGGCTCATGTTCCATTAACTGCAGCCCGACAGAAGAGACAACTCACAGAACAGGGCAGCAAACTGCCTGCCTTTTATTTGCCTATTTATTCAACAGTTTGATCAGGAGCAAGTACTTACTGCGGAAACATTGTGTGACACAGAGACCGAGAGAACTTTTTCTAAGACACAGATGCTACACATAAGGTACGCGGCTCGTGGAATTTGCACACTGCCCTATTCATGAACAGTGAGAATGACACCACCTTACCCTCAGCAAGCTATGTCTTGAAAACCATACTTCTGGAAAAAAAACATTATTTATGTTACATATGAATAGGTGCAGTCTGTGTGCTTAAGATGTGAATGCCTCCTTTTGGTTGTGCACCCACTGGAACGCTCAACATACCCCTACCCTCCTTCAGTGCTCTGGGAGGGTAATGTTGGACTTAATGACTCGCAATGTGGGATAGCCTTGTGAACATCACAAATGAGACTTTTATTCATTTTCCAAAATGAATGGAGAATGTATAAAGCCACTGCACATGTGGACAGCCTTCATGAATCCACAAAAGTTCAGAAATGGAGGGGTATAACTGGAAACAGATGATTAGGTGCTTATGCACACTAAGACTTAATAGAGGGTTATTTTTTAAAGTGGATATCTTTTTGAATTAAAAGCAAAAGAACTTGAATGAATACATGTTCATGTCCTTTTTGCAGTTATGCATGCATTTTGGGTGGCTGTGTGAATAAGTATCTACAACATTTAACTTCAATCTTGAATCCATTAGTACAGAGCTAGACTCATGATTCATTGTGTTCCACAGGCCCAAGGAGAGGATTCTTCACGGGAGGAAATGTGTGTTAACTCTGAATCTGCTCCCACTTGCCAGCCAGCTGTCGATATTTTGTTGATTCCCTCCACAACCATTTACTTTTCCCACTGAAGTCCTCGTAATACTTTATCATATGTTTGCTATCTATGGAAAGCAGATAACCATTCCTCATCCTCTCTTACTTCCTATCGATCCCAGCGGCTGTTCTTACCTGGAAAGCTATTCAAATGCCCTCACATAGGGACACCCTATTCCATTCAACAAGAAGGAAGGAAAATGCAGCTATCGACTTCCCAGAATAGAGACAGAATGAATAAATAGGGCAACACAGTCTTTAGGTTAGGAACTGGTTATCCAGGTGCTTAACAGAAGAAATGTGTTGGGAAGGACCCAGCACTACACTACCATCTAGGACCTGTCAGACAACAGATCCAACTCACTGAAGGCCATATCCATCCCACAAAACTGTAGAAATGAAACACTTTCCAAAACACAGACAGACACGACAGGGCAAGGATTTGTTGTAAATGTTCTGTGTGGTACATGTGGAAATAATCAACAGAATTATTTAAAAAGTATGTTCCTTGGGTTGAGATTATCCATTTTGTTCTGCATTACGAGAGCATTTAGTGCTATGAAAAATGAAGGAATGCCTTGATCCATCAAGAGGGTCGTGTTCATAGGAGCTTCCTATCATGATGACAAATAACAATGATATAACCCCACAACGTGTCCTGCTACCTAGATTACCATTTTGTTTCTACACAAACCATTTGTTGCAATCTTCTTTAAGTGGGAAATTACAGAGCATGACATGGAGATAAGGCATTTTTCCCCACCATTTCATTACTTCAAGAAGTGCCACATATTACCATTAACCTCTCTGCGTTCTGCTAATAGTTTTTAACCTCCTTCGCAGGAAACAAACGATTATAAATTAATACCTAGGGAAGTTTCATGGCAATAAACACAGAGGATATTCTCTTTAATTTCTTAGAAGGTATTCTAGAATACCCTTCTCCACCAGGCAGGTCTGAATAACTCCAGGTTGGAAACTGAGGCAAACAGTGCCGAGCAAGAGAGAAAGTGAGCAAGGCAACAAAAGAGGGAAGGAGAGCACGCGTGCCTTTCTGACGTGCTGGGTTGTTTGCTCAGCAAAACGGTGTGGATTATCAGATAAACTATTGTAAACCATCGCCATTTTTCTAACATAAATGAAACCACTCAGAGTGGGATGCCCACATATTTTCAGAAATAGATCATGCTAAATAATTATTCTGCAGATCCGTTTGCACAAGACAGCAAATAGCTCTTCTATTACTACTCTCCAAGACATAAGAAGAGCCCAGCCAAGAGCAGCTGAACATATTTTAGGGAGGGTGTGCATGCAAGAGAAAAATGGTTCAGTAATGAGTAATAGGAGGAGAGAGAGGTGTGAAAGACTTCTAATGTTGCAGTGCTGGCTAGCTCTGATAAATTGCCACAGAGAACAGGCAAGAGTAAATATCAGAATTAAGATTTTGTTATATCTCCAGGGGCTATGCTAATGACCCCACCCCAGCTCCTGCTGGAATCAAACCTCAAAGCTATTAACTCATCCAGTTGACTGAAAAATCCTGCCCCAAAGAATATTTTAATTTTTCATCATGTCTACGAGACGCCTAAGAAACCTCAAACAGCCAAGCCTTTATTCTAACACCCATGAAAAGCTTCTATTTAAGTGGCTATGTGACTGAAGCAGTATACCGGACCCTCAAGGGGAAAATATCAAGACTAAATATGGATTCCTCAGTTTCTAAAACACAGCCACACTTCCAGGAAAACGTATACATCCCACTTTACTAAGAAATTACCCATTTCCAGCAGGTTTTTCATGTACAAGCAATAGATGGCTGGTTTAACAGATGCAAGGATTAATATCAGTCATGGGAACATGTAAACTAAATACTTCTTCTTAAAAAACTACCCTTTAAATCCCATTAGTTCAATCTGACACTGAAAGAGCCCTGATTTAGAAATGATTTACACTGCACAGGTTGTTTGTCCAGATTTAGAGTTCTTTTATGAAATGAGAAACATGAAGATGAATTTAATATTTCTCAAATGAATAGGCATGGGGCTCAAAATCTTCCTTTGACAGAGATAACTGCATTTTGTTTTGGTGTTAATAAATTCACTTTTGTGAGATTGTTTTTTGTTCCTTGATTCATTCCTAGTTACTGCCCATCAGTCTCTACGTGTAAAACTATCTCCTCCATCTGAAAAAGCAACATAACCAGCCAGAGAACAAATATATAGGATTAGTACATTATGAAGAATAAAGAGCAGCTTTCAGCTCTCTGTCATGGATGGTATTTATCACATTTTTCTCTACCCAGCTCCTAACAACACCGAGGAGATAAAGTAGGCTGGATACATTTTTTCTGTATAGTGTGTTTTACAACAACAATAATAGTAAGAAGACTGGGAGATGATGCATGTATTTTTTTCTTCTAGTTTTTATTTTTCTTAGAAAGAAAAAAATACTTCTACCAAAAAAGTGGGCTTAGACTTTTCTGTCTGTTATGCTAATATATTCATAGAAAAAGCTGGTGCTAAGGGCGGTTCTCCAATTAAGACAAATGAGGCACATTGAATTTCTCCCTCAGGGCACAGCAGGGGTGCTGGCAAAATCTACTTTATTCTTTTCTGTCAGGGCTGAACTGGAAACAAAAGCATGAAAATTCAACACATCCACTTACAGAATAATAAAGGCTGTTGTTTAAAGCGTGAAGAGTTTTGGCACCCTTCTGGGGCCTTATGCAAATCATTCTTCCTCTCAACTGCTACCAAACCATCGGTCTTGGAAATTAAAGATGTACTTGGTCGGTTAACAGCTGAAAAGAGAAGAGCAGCCTGAAAGTCAATTAGATTTGTATTAAGCAAATAAATCAGGTCTGACTGATATTGGCTAAACTAAAATGCATTATTATGGTCTGACAGTAATTCTAATTTGATTGACAAATGTATGTAGTGTATTATTAAGCTAAATGAAAGATGAGAATAATCCTATTATTTTTTAGAACTGCTTTCAAGCAAATAGCCCCCCTCCCCCAAACCACAATAAAGACCACCAGTGTTGCATTGTTATCTACAGTACGGTTAAAGAAACAAGAAGCATATTTTCTGAGGTATTAAAATAATTAAGATGGAAAAATAAAAACAACACGCCTTTAAAAATAACACTTTTGGAGAGGACTCCTGTACGTCTTCCTACATACAGCAATGTACGAGGTTAAGGGAACCTTCTTTTTCTTTTTTTCCTCCTCTCTGTGCCTCCTCCATACAAGAGGTCTTATCCCGAAAGCGATAATGTTGTGTAGCATATCCTGATAAAATTGCTAGCACCTTGCTTGGAGTGGCACTGTCATCAGCAATACTGCCAACTGTTACAACAGTGGCTAATTTTAGGGAAAATAAAAGCTTAGCACATAAAAAGTTAATTAGAACAACACAGCTATTTTTCCATCGTCGGCGCAAACAAGCAGACTACCGTCACAACCAACAGAGCCTGCAACACTGGGGGAAATGCCCACGTTTGGCCTCGTGGGACTGCAGATCCAACAGTGTGTGAACATAATTTAGCCAGACAGCTATTCTCTGTGCATATGTAAAACAGGATTTGTAATGTAAATGACTCTATAGGCGGCTAGCAGCCTATGCTTGTGTACTAATGCCTAGTCTGTATGCTGCTGCCAAGTACCCCCTGTCAGAAGCGAGGCGCATGCAAGCAGACTTGTGCACTTCTGGAAGTCTGACAGCCAGAGTTTTATCATTCACTCTGCTCCTGAGCGTATTCCTTTTCCCCCCTGAAGAAATACATTATTAATACTACACATTGTTTTTTCTTGTGAAAGGCGAAAGATACCACGCTGCACTAATACAATCAGGAGGCAGGATCTGCCTGTCAAAACACAACACAGAACCCGGCTAGATCAGCGTTAACTTTAAGACTATATACTCAGAAAGTATCATGGTAACCAACAGAGCGACGGTAGAGTGCTTTATGATACAGCTGGCACACCAATATGTGCACGGTTTTTATTCACTGCTTTTGGGGCTTAGGTTTTAGATATTTGAAGGATATCACAAGATTTTAATAAGGAAAAGATGTCAAATACCTCTGCCTCCAGCTTTTCTGCATTCATATCTTTGTAGGAGCCTGTTTGTTAGAGATAACATATGGAATACAGAAAACCAGTGCGAGTGAGTACATGTGGTGGTATGGAGGGAGGAGGAAGAATTTTGTAAATGCTTTTTAAAGTCCAAATTCAAGGCTAGAGCTGGCAGAATACTGCAAGAAAGTATTCACAAACATGTGCTGGAATAAAAATAATGTATCTGCTTTGATGGCATTCACAGCTGTTTTTATTTGTTTTCCATAAACATTTGTACAAGTGATTTTTTTTGTTTTGTTTTCAAGAATGTTAATTGAAAGCAAAGAGCTGGGCAATAGCCATGCAAATTGCTGAAGTGAAAGGTTTTTATTCTGAAGTGAACAACCTCCTCCAGACTGAAAATTTTTGAAAAAATGGACATTTGTTGAAAAAATTTTTGTTGCAAGTTTGCTGTGTGTTTGGCTCTGTTTAAGATTCTTGCACCCTTCCTTTTTCATTTGATATGATGTATTACAAGGTATCATTATTGCAGAATAAAATGGTTTACGGATTAAAAATGATCTTTTTTTGTTTTCTTTCACCTTAAAAAAAGACTTCTCTGTCGGTCTCCAGAGCTTAGAGTCACTTGAGCCATGGGCTAACTGAGGTGGGGAGAGCCCTCAGGAGGTCTCTGGCCCAACCTGCTGCTCACCGCAGGGTCAGCTCCGAGCTCCGATCAGGTTGCTCAGGGCTTCATCCCGTTGGGGCTGGAAGCCCCCGCGGAGGCAGGGAGCTGCCCAGTCTCCCTGGGCCGCCTGCGCCCCTGTCCAGCCTCCTCGGGGGGAAAAGGGCTCCTTACAGCCAGCCAGACCCCATCTCGCCCCAGCTTCTTCTGCCCATCATCCTCACCCTCCTGCCACGCGCCTCAGAGAAGAGCCCATCTCCATCTCCCTGATAACCCTGGTAGGTGCTGGGGGCTGCTGTTAGGTGCCCCCCGAGCCGTCTCTGCTCCAGGCAGGAGCAGCCCTGGCCCCCAGCCTCTCCACACAGGGCAAGTGCTCCACCTCCTCGTCTTGGGGCACCTCTGCCAGGCTCACTCCAGGGAATCGCCTTAAACTACGGTAGCCTCTTAATTATTATGGCCCTCCTAATTATTCCTGAGAATTATATTTCTCTGAAAAAAACAAATGCTTTAACTAATGTGACATTTTCTCTGGATCAGCGTGAGTATAATGATACACTAATAAATTGTCACCTCATCACATGCACGTGTTTATACAAAAAAGTGTACATAAACATTAGCGTTCTAGAAATAGCTGTCTTCAGATACAGTTACTAGCTTTCAGAAAGGAAAAAATGTTAATGGTTAAACACTGTGAACACAGAATAGAAAGGCTGAGTCCTGAACGATGCAGCAAACTTTATATGCACTTCTGGGAAAATCAGTGTTCATTCCTTTAGGATCAATATTATTCTTGAGAATGCGGTTTACTCTGCATATATCAATTTACAAGTTGGAAGAGATATAAAGGGCACTTTTGTTCTCCCGTAAGCACCAGGTCCTGCTCACATGACCGGGTTGCACATAGTGCATGGCTGAGTGGCCCCAGATTATGTTTGCAGGCTGATCATTTAGCATAGTGTCTACTATTTCTTCCGTGTCTCATACATCAAAAATGAGTCAAGAGGCATTTCTTAACAATGTTAGACCCACACAGCTATTAGAAAAATGGAAGAAAAGAGCTTGCTCTTTTTCCTTCAATTGTAACTGACCCTTTCCTGGAAAGGAATGAAGTCAGCTGTTTGAACCAAGCCTTTAATCTGCAATACGTATAGGAACAACAACAACAACAAAATCTGAAAAAAGCCCTAGAAGAACTGAAAGCACATAGGACTATTGCTCAGAAAAAGTGCAAATCCAAGATTTGCACACTTCTGTGCTTAATTAAAAGATCAGGAATTATCAGACTATTATTAGCTTACTATTATTCTTTTTTAATTTAAATCTTGCACAGCATATTGAGTCACAATGTAAGAAATTCCTGCTAAATCACAGAGTTACAAAATGGCTGAGGGTGGAAGGGACCTCTGGAGATCAGCTAGTCCAACCCCAGTGTTCAAAGCAGGGCCAATTACAGCAGGTTGCTCAGGGCCGTGTCCAGTTGAGTTTCACGTATCACCAAGGCCAGAGAATCCACAAGCTCTCTGGACAACCTCTTCCAGTGTTTGACTACCTTTGCATTAAAAAAGGCTTTTGTTTTCCCATGTTTAAATGGAATTTCCTGTATTTCAACTGGTGCCTATTTCCTCTTGTCTTGTCACTGAGCGCCGCTGAGAAGAGTCTGGCTCCATCTTCTTCCCCTCCCTTTTTTCCCCTATTAAGTATTTATATACATTGATAAGATGCCACTGAGCCTTCTCTTTTGGCTAAGCAGTCCCAACTCTCTCAGCTTCTCCTCATATGCCAGATGCTGCAGTCCCTTAATCATCTCTGTGGCCCTTTGCTGGACTCACTCCAGCAGACCCATGTCTCTCTCATACTGGGGAGACCAGATCTGGACCCAGCACTCCAGATGTGGCCTCACCAGTGCTGAGTAGAGGGGAGCAATCACCTCCCTCCACCTTCTGGCAACACTCTTCCTAAGGCAGCCCAGAAGGTATCACCTGCTGCAGATTTCCAGTTGAGTTAGCATGAGGCAATAGCATAAACAAGCATTGACTTTTCCACAATGATCTTTGATACGCCACACTTAAATGAACTATACAAAGCCGTTGCTTTGCACAAATATGCAAGCAGAAATGCCAATTTTGAAAGAAAGAATGGGGCAAAGAAAACTTCAACAGTCTCTAGGGAATCCATACTGAACATTATGTCAGTGACACCCATGTATTTTCTTGTCCTGATCTAACTATAGACAGTGCTTCTCACCCTGAGTTGAAAAGGGATAGAGGAGACTACATTGCAAAAATTACTACCTCCACTTATTCTCACTCTGGAAGCTCACACTGAGGGCTCAAGAAGTTTTCATAGTAGGTCTTATTTTACTTCTTTCACTGCCATTTTGATCACTGACTTAGGAAACTATTAAAGAGGTCTCCTCACTCTGCCTACCTGTGTCAACATGCAGACTCTTCCCCAGCCTCCCAACCACCTTGGGAATGAGACTGGAGAACTTCCACGCTTGCCATCCTGCTCTCTAAAGAAAAAAAAAATCGTATCTCAAGTCTCTTCATCAGCTTTTAAAAAAATTCTCACAGGTATTAACGAGGAAACACCCAAAAGACAAACAGAAAAAAAGGCAGAGAGAAGGGTTTGCTCTCCTACTCACAATGAGTCATCTCTTCCCACACATGAAGAAAACTGTTTCCTAACACCTACAGTCAAGACTGACCATCACTTGCCAGAATTAGTGTTGAGAGAGATGTTTAAACAGATCCCCTCGCAGTCCTAGTACAGTTAGGTTTCAGATTTCCAGGTCAGCAACGTACGACACCAAGAAATGCTTTCAAGATATAAAGGTGCAAAGCGAAGGTCTGAAGGTGGTTCGCTTTGAGGATGTTCTTGTTCGTTTCTGAACTGAAACTGTAGAGATAGGGACGCAAGAGCATTGCTTCTGCTTTAACATGTAACATCTAATGTCTACACCACCTACTTCTTAGATATCAGAAAGGCTAATGTAAAGTGGTTTATATTTAATAACATCCAGTGCTAGCAGCACTTTGATGAACACAAAGCAAAAATGAAGAGGAAATAAATCTCATTTATGACATTTTAGCTCTCATAGCTTTATTAGCAACAAGCTGTAATGAGTACAATACTACTCCAGAAGATACTGGAAGATTTATATGAATTACTCCTTTTTTTCCTCAGAAGCACCCCCTCCTCACTTTCAAACTAGAGGCTGGTAAGTGTTTTAATGAGATTTCTGTTTGGGGGCTTTAAAATAAATGAGAACAGTTCATTTAGTAAAACAGCAATTAATGTTAAGGGGATTATTCCTGCCTTTTGGGTTTTTAAGGTTTTGAAAGCTAATCTAAAAATTTGTTTTCTTAAGATAATATTTTAAAAAACACCCTATCATTTTATGTTTAATAAGCTGCAGACTTACAACTGGAGGTAAATAATACAATAATAATATAAAACTTGGGAACTATATAAATAATACATGATTTTATGATCACTTTTTAATGGCAATTCCCATCGTAGAGCTGCATATACACGCTACAGCACAATTTTGCTCTCTCCCTCAGACACACACACGAATAATATTTAATTTTCCTGCTAGAGCTTTATTAACATTCTTTTGCATTTGGAAGTCTTTCCAAACTAGCACCTTTCTATTAACATCAGATAATTTAAAACAAGTAACTTGACATACCTACTAAAATCTAATGGTAGTGATATAATGTGGTTTCATCACTTCCTTTCATTTTACGTTCTTTTCATTTTGATTGCCTTTTCTGAACAGCACTTGATGGACATTTAATGCACTTGCATTATTCTCCTGTGACTAGCCTTATCATCTAGCTCTCATAAAAAGTACTGAAACTTCTTTGCTGGAATTACTGGACTTGTGGCAATTTACCAAGGCAAATCATTTACAAAAAGAAAAAAGCCTCAGTGCTGTTTTCCAGGATAGCAGATATCACTTCAACATCGGGCAGGGACTGCTAAGGTGGAACCCAGGTGGAAATCCCAAGGTTAGGTACAAAATAATGATGTAGTTCTTAGGCAATAATTACCCTCAGAGAGGAAATGGAAAGTGAGGATCATCTTGAGATGCAGATGTTTCAGTAATCTAGTATAAAAATGTGATGGGCCATGACTGAATTAATGCGATCCCATGGATGGTGTTAGTGACAGCCTGAAAAGTACTTTTTAATTATTGATGGATATTATGTGGATTTTTAGTACTTAAAATAGTAGACTGAAAAAATAAACATTTAGATTTTTACAGCACTTTTCATTTTAGACTTTCAAAGAACCTTGTGAACACTAATGACAGACTTCAGAACACGCCTCTGAGGTATGTAACATCCAGAAAAAGAGTTCTTGGACTGACTGAACTGGAAAATAATCCAATTATGAAAGAGAAAAAATTGCTAGCAGTGCAGCAGAAGAGATGTCCATGCTAACTATGTCTGTCCCTGAGAGACTTTGCAGCGTCAGGATATTCTTTCGTCTGCTATTAAAGTATCAGAGCTTTTGGCTATGCTGAGCATGAGCTGCCCCAAAGTGAGAGGACCACAAATCTAGGCCAATTATAGCTTCAGTTCAAAGGAAAGGTCTTTTATTTGTTGATGCCTCAACACGTCAGCATGATTTATACGGCCTAGTTAGAGCAGAGTGGAGAAAATGAGGAGGGCTCTTTACTTTGTAGAAAGACACTTAACCTAGAAATCTGGCAAAAAAGGTGTTTGTATTTCTGGTAAGCTGTAAACCTCACCTACTGAGCAGCTGTTTCCTGACACCTCCTCCCCGCTTTTTTCCTGAGTAACTTAAACGGCTACCAGACTGACATATCATCATCTGGGAAAATTTCAACCGTGTGAAATTTAGAAAGGTAAAACAACAAAAACAACTCCCCAAACTCTTGAAACTTATGAACAATTCATTTGTAGTTCAGATTTTCTAGATAGGAGAAATGTTTTTTTTTTTCCTAAATGTGTGCAAGCAATGGGTAGTTCCAATTTAAAAAATGTATATACAGTTTTAGAAAAGGAAATTTTTTCTCAAGTTGAAGCATACCAGAGTTTTAATGGATTTAGTGGACTATTTTATATGCCTGCAAAGAGTAAGTCAAAATTCACTGGAGTTACACCAGAACAACTTCCCTGAAATCATCCAGGTGCTACAAAAGATCCAATTTCTCCTCCTATGCCCCACCTTCCCGGGACACCGGTGATCCTTTTTTCAGGTCTGTCCTCAGACATTGAATTGATGCTGTCTTAGAAGCAGGGGGGCAGTGACTTCTTAGTAAGCTTCCTAGCTTAATAGGATGGAGCTTTTATTGCTAGTTTGTACCAGCTTCAGGGCATCCTAGAGGTAACAGGTAAAGAAAGAGGTTTGAATGTATTTCCATTAGGTATTCCTGTAACCTTTCAATTGCATGGAGGAGAAAGAAACCAAGTAGCCTGATACTTATTTCATGTGGAAATCATCACTCAGCTAATAGTTTCCACATACAGGTCACACAGAGGCTATTGCCATTTTTCTTTGAAACCAGAGGAGGCAAAGCAGCCAAACAGGGACTACCCATCTGTCCGCACTGCTGTGAATGGAAATGGAGAACATTGTCCCCTTCATCACTGAGGAGCCTAAATAACGTTCAGTTTGCTTAGACTGCACATCACATGTACGCTTCACCATCCATGCACACAATGGTCAATCCAAGACTGGATGTTTCCGGTTCACTGTATTTTCTGCAATTTTTCTTTTCAAATCAAAATATCTGGGAAGGACTTTTCCTAGCCTATAACCTTCCAAGGCAAAATAAAGCTTCAGGCAGCTGATTAACAACGATTCCAAAGCTAATCTACTAAAAAGCGGGAGGAGGAATAAAACACTGCAGGATGATTCAGAGAACCTATTTATATGGTTTAGCTTCATACTGCCAGAACTAAAGTAACCGTGGTCAAAGATCCTCAGACAGAATGTTTACTGTGAATTACTGGTGTCTGGTAGATTCCAACTTAAATTACTTTTTGGGCATTGCAAAATGAAGCATTTATTGTAAAAATAGTAGTTTCCTTCCTCCCCCCCCCCTTCTGCCCAAGTGTGAAACTGGGCTATTCTGGAAAGAAAAAAATGGGTCTGCTCTTGCTATATTTTTTCAGCTGGACATTGTGCATGCTTGTGGAATGCATCTGCACAAATACCATACTTCTTTTACATTCAGGAAGTGATATTTCAGAACAAGCTCTTGTAAAACAATACTCCATTTTCTGTGGTTTGGGGAGAAGCCAACACAAAATTTAGATTTCTTTCTTTTTCATATACGAACTCTATAATAAACAAAACTAACTCCATAAAGTAGATTTACAATACTGCCATTGTGTGGGGTTCAGCACGACTACAAAATATTACGTTAGACAAAATTAATGCTGCTGAAAATATATGTTGCCAGCAGCTTGGATAATTACAAGGAAAGGCAGTTAGTAATGAATTCCTTTTACTCAGAATTCAAATCTCAGGACTCAATGTTGCCCATTATTGCAGTTCAAAGGCAACTATCTCTAGAATTGTTCTTTTAATGTTTGCTCGATGGTTTCAGTTGTTCTTTTCTTGTAGGCGCACAATTGTTGTCTTGATCTTTGTGATAAAAAGAGCTACACTGGAGCTTTGTAGTGAATCCAGTTGGCTTGGTAATGTGCCCATAGTCAGAATTCCAAAGTGGGAAGACAAAAGCTTAGAAAATATAAGGCTGAGAGCTGTTTGTTCAGGGCTGTGGGAATCTAACACAGACCCATGAAACCAATGAGCTCTCTCCATTACATCCACATTCATAAAGTAACTACCCAATTCTACGCCCTTTTGTCTTTTCCCAAACCAGAGTTTTAACCGCACTTTAAACAAATGTGGCAACTTCTTTGTAGCTCCACTCCTACCAGAATTCCCAGCATGCTATAATTCTTTCCCTTCATGTTAAAGCTCCGCAAGCTCCATTAGCTTAACTTATTCAAAGTTACATTTATTTCCATAAATAACTACACGTCAACAGAAAGGGCTTCACTTAAAGAGACAAAAGCAAAAGCTGCTTTTAAAACCAAGTGTCAGTTTTCACACGGTCACAGATTACATTCCAAAGATATTTTATATGGTTTTCCGAATGTAAAATTAGAATGCATGTCTATCGTTTATACCTTAACTGAAAACATGGGATTTAAGTTGTATCTGAGTAATATGTTTCATCTGCACATCTCAAAGGACTTTGTAAAATGCTCTATAAAAGCTGAGGCACAGAGATCATTTTCCAAGTCAGAGACAGAATGAGAAACAAAACATGGGGCTGGCAACAGCAGCTCCACCATATGTCTTGCTGTACTACTACACTGAAATGCAAAACAGGAGCAAAGGAGCTAGCAGAAAGAGACTGAGGGGGAAGAAGAGTGAGCGAGCCTTGGCTACCTTCTCAGCAACTGGAATAGCAGCTCATTGCTGGTGGCCTTCTTTAAGTGCAACAACAGCTGGGATGAATGACAGAATGACAGCTAAGCAAATGTGTGGCTGTCATTCCAGATGAGTGATATTTGGCTGGGGCATTGTGGCAAGATTTACACCTAAGAGAACCTTTGGAAAATATGCAAGGAGCCAATACTATGCAAGTCCACCGAGCTGAGATAAGTTCAGAGGGGGTCAGCAAAACCAAAAAAGCATTAGTCATACTGTTTCAGAGAAGGGGGTTGGCTGCCTTCTCAAGACACCCAGAAGACTGACAGGAAAGCACGGTTCAGCAAAGGCAAGAGGTTAACAATTTCTCAAACCACAGGAAAAAAGCACTGTGGGGAGAAGAGGACCAAGCCTTTCCAGAAATGGGGGTGGGTGGGTGTGGGTGGGTGTGTCACAGGCATGAAACGTAGGAGTTATGCCAGGTTCTCCCAATCTTCACTTTTTCCCTGAGTCACAGGAGAGAGCGGGGACCTTGAAAGTTACATCTAAGTTATATGATAAGGTCAATATTTACTAGTGGCCTTGCTTCTTTTTCTTTCTTTTTTCTTTTTTCTTTTTTTTCTTTTTTTTTTTGATATCACATACAAGTCAACACATCAATCACAAAGTAATACAGTCAATTAAAAAGACACAGATAAGATAGGAGAGAGCAGCAACTGTGACACCTCACTCCCCTGATAGATGACAGGATATTTTGCTTCATAACACAGGGCTATCAATAATTACTGTCTCTGGCTTATAACAGCTTTCTGCTTGCACAGGCACTTCTCTGTTTCAAAACAATTCCTTTTGCAATGACCTGTGCAGTCGCTGAGCTACTCAGTCACCTGAAACCTGTTTACACGGCTCTTCTTGTTTTACACAGTCAGTGAGTGGGTAGGCATGTGCAAACTCAGAGTTGCAAACAGTAATAAGCTGACTGTCCTCAAAAAGGCTGTACGATCGGCGCCCTTGCACTTGCGTGCTTCAGACTATGATCAGGTTATATATTAAGCCCAAGCTTGAGCCCAGGGCTTCAACCCTGTTGACGACTGCTGACCTTGTGGCTTGGGTGACAGGAGCTGCAGAACACCATCAGGATTACGGCACCAGCTGGGACAGCCACATCTTGCCCTTCCCTCCCTGAGCTAGGTGAAGAGCCTGCTATCCTAATGCTCCGGGAGCCCAGGCAAAAAGGAGAAAAAGACAACGCCTTTTTCTCACTTCTGAGCTGGTACTGGAATCAGGGAACGGGAGATTCCTGTTCTTCATCATTTGCCCTCCATCACACAGCTAAGATGGTGCGTGTGGGTCCAAACCAGAAATCGCCCTGCTGTTCTCATTCTAACGGAGCTGTTACATTTTAGGTTCTGAAACACAGGGAACTCAGGGCTGGGCTTAGTTAAATAAAAAGAATTATCACATGAAATCTGTAATCAATACATGTCCTTTTTCCTTTGGTTTAGCACACAATGTAAAGTTATCCTTGTTTTCTTTGTGTAGGACATGATAACCAAGCTACCAGTTTGATCATAACTATCTGTCTTCTAATGACACTCCTTCTGTTTGAGTTCACTGGGATGTAATCCTAATAAAGCTAATGTTCAAGAAGCTTTTTATGTAGAGATAAATCCTGATTGCAGTGGAGTCAACAGCTCCCCCAGGTTTCAAGGAAAGCCACAGTTTCACAAGTAGCATCTAGACTTTAATCTTCTGTTAGGAAGTCAATGGCCAGGTAATCCCACTAAAGAACTATGGGGCACAATCTTGTCACAGTAAATGGTGTTTTATAGGAGATCTTTGAATCTGACAGGACTTTTCTAACACTGCATTTCTCTACATTTAGGGAGGTTTTGGCTAGCAGGGCTCTCTGTCCACAGTAAAAGCTTCATGTTGTGTACTTGAACTGATACAGCAAGGAGGAGAATGGCTGAATGGCAGTGATAATTAACTTTGCATTAACTAACTCACCTGGAATCTTATGAGGGAGCTAACTGTGATTGAAAATGTTTCACTATTACTCAATCAGTTGTATAAAAATTTCTTTAAAGAGTCCACTAATAAGAAATAACTCCCTGCTCAGTTCAAATATCTTGAATCTGATTTATGGATGATCTGAAATCTTAGTCGCAATTTATCTCATATTTATTGCAGATAGTTGCCAATAGCTTCACTTCAGTGAGTACCATCCATGCCTGCCCAAATTAAACCACCCCAGTGTCTTTTTTGCGGTTCCAAAAACCTAGGTAGGTGCCTATGTGTACCTAAATCACAACAAATGTGCACCCAAATGCTCCTAAACCTAAATGTTGCAGCTAAATGTGCAAAAAAAAAAAAATCACAGTTGGTACTTAATGGCATTTAACTGTCTAAATAGCTTTAAAACTTTGGCCAAAAGCTGTTGGTTTCCACCCATGAGAGAATTCTATTTTCATGTGTTAAATTTCAAATACAATTTCATGTTCAGTGGTTTCTCTGCTGGCTATCTAGCTAATCTTACCTCCCTACGCTTTCCAAAGGACAGGTCATTTTGTTTCTTGTTTGAACTTGTCTAATTTCATTTAGCAAGCTGGCAACACACAAGTCATATTAAACTTCTCTTCTTGCTGCTCCTTGCCTTCACTATTTATAGGCACTCTTGAAAACGTCAGCTCTAAGAAGCTTCTTATCAGACCTGTATTTCACATTTAATGAACACTTGTGCAATTTCATGATCATTTTCTGTAATACATCTTCCTAAGATTTATGATCTGTTTCCACTTTCACTGATTTCTGCCTGTAAACACATTTATGAAGGCACTCACAATCATAAACAATTGCCAGCCCTTTCCCCCTCAGCCAGAGCTCAGTCCTGCTGCAGTGTAGTAAGTGGTCCAGAGGCATTTGGAATTAATTCGTCAAAGGAGCAGATCCCAGCACACGCAACGCTGCAGTGACTCACACCCGGCATTCTTGGTTAGTCTCATGCTGTCTTAATACAACTGCTTCATCACATTCGCATTTAACCCCCCAAGGTTTCTTCTCAGCACTTACGTGGTGCTATTCTGCCCTCTTCACAGATACAACTGAGTAAGAACTGTGACAAATTCAGGGTGCAGATGTGCCCATGAAACTCTCCAAGACATATTTGGTTTTGAGACCTTCTATTTAGAATTTCTTGAAAAATCTTTTGTTTTTACTTGGGAACACACATGATGGGGTTATGTCCTCTTGGGTCATCAAGTCCAGCATGTTACCATTGTAATTATTCTCTTTCCTCAGTTTCTCCCACAGACTTATCAACTTCTTTAGAAAGCTTGCTCCTACTACTTGTATTGGAAGGCTACATCAGCTTGCTGAACTAACAATCATGATAGGAAAGATCTGTATTTTAATAATAGAAATGATTTCCTAGACAGATACTAGTTAATCTGGCAGGAGGTACCTTTGAAAACCCATGCTGAATTTAGCTCTGTGCCTTCAATCATTCTTTCCTTCAGAATTTGTTCTAAAGCTTTGCACATTCTTGAGATTAATTATTTTCTGGATCACTCCCTTTCTTAAATACAGTTATTTCATTTACAGATTGTGTGTCAACAAGTTGGTTGATACCTGTTTAAAAAATACTCGCTAATGAATTTTCAGCATCATACACAAGACCTCTTAGGACGCTGGGTAGAGAGCATTTAGTCCGTTTATCTCGAGAGCTATAAGACTCTCATGGCTGAAAGATCTGCATCTGATGAAACAAAACATCTTGTTTGACCCATATATTTGTGAGGAGGTTAATTCCTTCAAAAAACTTATTTTCAGTTTTAATGTACCTCAGATATATAGGTTTTGATATTTTGTGATCAGATTGAAAAATCAGTTATTTACTGAATTTTGATTCAAATCACATAAACACCAAAGCTAGTTCTCTAGTATCAGTGAAAATTAGATAAAGTGATATTTTTGATTCACTGCCCAGTTTATGGTATATGATTGTGAGTGTACATTATTGCATAGTATACAATAATTTTTTAAAAGTCTGATTCTCTGTTAAAACCATTTCAAGGTGGGCTTTGAAAGAGAAAGCTTACTCTATGCTGTCACTCTTTACCTTAATCAACCCCAGAAAGTTTAAGCTTCCAAAGACCTTAATTTCTGTTTCTGTAAAAATAGAAAAAGACTAGAAAAAGAAAATCTAGTTCCTACCATTCCCCCTTTTCCCTACAGGATTTTGTTACTATTTGGAGTGCTGATATCTGAGATGATGTTTTGTCCATCCCCAGCTGAGATTACAGAGAGCAGTGAGGCTTGGACTGATTAAGCTCATGAGTACTCTGGGATTCATCTCATATTATCTCATCTGGTATCAAGTATTGTTTAGAAATCACTTAAGGTAATGTATTGTATAGGGACGTTTCTAATTTTTTTCCCTAAAGATCCAGGTCAGCTCTCCTTTCCACAACTATGTCTTTATTTTTTATGCTTTTACATTTACATTCCAGATTAAACCATTTCATCCAAAGCATCTAACTGCCAAACAGGGAACAAGGAATACCGGAAAAGTATGATGCAACTATTACACAGGAAGAGAAAACAAAATCTAGAATAAAGACTCCCCTTACTGATCAGTTTGTCCAAATAACACGCATTTTTTGCAGCATATCTGGATCAAAATCTGGTCTGCTTAGGAGTATGGTTAGTATACACTCAATGCATAATACAATACATGGGGCTTTTTCATGTTTAGGTTCTTAAAGGCTTCTAAGACACCATGTTTAATTAATAGGCCACTTCAGATGTTAACAATCAGATTGCTTGAAAGTGTTTATTGTATGTAAGCATATAAAGGTTAGGAGCCCAATACTTCATTCTCTGAATAGCAAAATTTCAAGTAATTTGAGCAGGAAGATTTTTGGGTAAGAGAATCAGTTGTTTTGTGGCTAAAAGAAAGCTTTGCCTTTCGAGAGAGAGAAATACATTTCACTCTCTATGTACTGAGATGCTTTGTCTGTTATCCTCCAAGAACATACATGTATGCATACTCATTAACATTCTCTAGTTCCAGTTTTTAATTGAATAGAAACTGCTCCTCTGACTGCATCTGTTTCTGTCAAATACAGAAACTTCTCTTTGTAACACTTCCTCCACCAGAGATCCCTGAGCTAATTCACGACACTTGACATTAATCAGATGCACAGATCAACAAAGACTTTGCTTTCATATAAAAACTAATTTAGAACATATTTCTAAATTACTGCTTGTTATTGCAGTCAATTTAATTAGCTAGTTAATGACAATATCTGTTCATAATCCAAGTAGTCAAAAATACCAAGTTCAGTAATTAGACCATATAATTCCTTAACAACTCAATTTTATAATGGAAAAGTGCTGTGCTTTAAGTCAATTTGCTTCTAATACTCGCCTATATTCAAAATTAGAAATTCCTTAGTGTATTCTTTTGACATTCAAAGCTTGAGATGGAATATTTGGGTTAGAAAGCTCAGCTCCCCTCTGTATTCCACATTAAATTGCATGTAAGTTATATTGTATTTTATATCATTTGCCCAAACCTTAGTGAATGTATCCTATTTATCTAAATATTGTGCTGAAGAATCTACTTTAAAACAATTTCAAAATTGTATTCTTTGTTGGACAACTATAATGATAAAATAATTACAGAATGTTGTAGCAAGTAATCTGTGACCTTATTATCAACACAGATATTGAACATTATTTCAAATTATGTGACAAAGGAAAGCATATTTTAGCATTTAAGATGGTGTGCATTAAAAAAAAGAAAAAAAAACCAAACAAACCTAACAAAGACAGTACCACAAATCCAAACTGACACTTATAGTAACCCATGGCTATGAAAAAAACCCTGTCAAAAAAGCATTAGAATAAGCTAATTTCATTTCTCCCAGCTGCCTGCCTTTCAATTCTTTATCCCTGCTATCAGGTTTGAATAAATTTCATCTCTCACACTACAAGTAATGAGCAGGCAATGACTTATGAAGCAAAGAGACCAAGTTGAGACAGAATTAGAATACAATTTTAATGAGACAGAGCTGAGAAAGTGGAAGTGTTACTCATTTGACAGACTTGGCAAAATACCCAACATTATTTCAAATGCTCTTTCCTCTCTATAGAGAAACTGTCAAACATTAATTTTTTTTTTTAAATGGGAATACTTAGGAGAATACTTTTAGGGTATATTGTTAATGTGATTTAAGTCAAGAACTAGTTATTAAAGAATTCACTTTATAGAAGACCAAATAGGACTTAAATTAAAATAAACTAAGTCATGCTGGATGACAGACAAACAGAGGAACCTGACTCTCTGCTCTAGTGGTGCTCTTCTGGAGAATCAGCTTCCTCAAAGCCTTTTTTTTGGCCAGCTGAACAAAAGTATGTCATCCTTCCAGCCTTCCTACACACACAAGGCTAAGAAAGTCTTTACCTCATAAAGATATAATAAGCTCTTCTTAGTTCTGATGACTCTGAGGTCTCCAGTAGCACTCCAACACCAACAGTTTCATAAGAGAAAGAGTCCTCAAGAAATTGGGTGTCTCTGCCCAGAAGATAAAAAATATCAAGAAAGAAAGGCAAGTGCATGCAGAGCTGCTTTAGGAAGCTAACAGAATCTCATCCTCAGGTCTAGCTGCAAGAATAGATGCATTTAAACGAATGGATTCTGGCACCCAGGAAAAGTGACAGGAGATTATAAAGCAGTTGCAAAGAATGGCTTTGAACTGAGGAAAAAAAAAATTTTTTTCCTATGTGAAGAAGAGAAATGAAAGACTTAGGCAAAGTTAGGAAAATAACTGTTCCTCAGGTCTTTCAAGCATATCCCTTGCACCCTCCCTTCAAGAGGTATTTACAAAACAGTCTTCCAAATCGATCTGTTAATGGCATAAGTTGAAAGAATAGAAAGTAGAATACAGAATCACTATTTTACTTCCAAAATATCACTGCCTAAGATCTAGAGCTTTCATATGCGCCAGCTTTATACTCCTTTTTTGCCCTAAGCAACAAAACAAGTTTGGAGTACAGGTTAAGCCTACGTGTTTCAGGGATCTGAGACACTGTCCACACTGTCTTTTCCTGACAAACCTGAGCTCATCCTGCTTATGCTCCAAGCTGGGTGGAGGCAAGCCAGGCCTTATCCAAAAGTTGTGCAACTGCTTTAATGCCTCTTAGCAGGGCTTATTAGCTTGGGCTCAGTGCCATCCTAATGTGGCTACACAGCTTCTAGTCTGGACCAAGTTCAGGTCTAGCTGGCTTGGAGAGAGTTTTCATCTGCCTGCCTTTAACTGTATAGACATAACCCATCAAAGCTATCCTTTGTCACTTTTTAGCATACAAAACCAATTCATTCTCACTTAAAAAATTAATAAGAATGAAAAATTTTTCAAAGGTCTATTAAAATTCTCAAGTAAAATTACTGAAACAGATCAGCAACCCAGACTGCATAAAAAGATGCGTAGAAAAGAAAAACTCCAAACTCCAGAATATTGACATACTCTCAGATTTCACAAAAATACAAATAATGACCACTAGGATCATTAATCAAAGGAGGACAGATAAATTTCCTACGGTGAAATGAAGAATTCTACAGCCTCAGACTAAACGTGATTTGATAATTCTCTTTGCTGAAAATATCTGATAAACAGTGCACTCCCTACCCAAGATTTGCAGTTCTGTTAAAAGAGAAGACTAAGATGTACATATTATTGTATGAAAAGAATAATCTAAAGTAGAACTGTACAAATTTTAAACTTATCCCTTTTTTGACTCTTTCAAAATGGTATTACTGCCTCTTGTTTGTATTTATTAACCTGAGGCCAGTCTGACTGCTCAAGTGGTAAGCACCGAGAGATATGGCATCAAGGCTGAAGAATTTTTATTTCATGATTATATAGATTGTTAAGTAGTTAACCTGTATATGGCACATTTTTTTATATATTTGTGTGTGTGTGTGTGTGTCTGTGTGTTAACAAGAAGGCCATACCTATTATCCACTTGCTGAGTGAGCCTTGACAGGAAGGCTTTTGATTGGGTTGAGTGCATATTCTTGAATAAGCAGCTCGTAGCATGGGAACAATCAGTAATTTTCCTTTATGAGGGATACTTTGAAGTGAAGTTTGTGATGTCTCTTTTTTCATTTTTCCTTAAAACCATCTGCTCAGATGAAGCAGCTGAACTCCATAATGTCAAATATCTGAAGTAAAGTTGCCTTCTCTTTTTGCCCTTGTTTTCACTACTTGCTCTAAATGCAGAAATATGTGTATTGATTTCTCCAGACATCAGAGTCTTAAATAAAGCTGCATTTACTTTTGCTGAAAAAAGCAAAGAGAATACTGAAATCAGAGAGAGAGTTTGAGAGAGAAGTACACTGTATTTAAAAAGAGTAGGTATTTACTTCACTTAATTATCTTTGCTACAGCAATCCTCATACACAGCAAATTATATCCACAGATACTGTATGCAACTGGGTTGGTGGTGAACAGGCTAACACATATGACTGGAAGGGCGGTGCCAGCACTGGAATGGGGAAGCTACATGTCACCTGGTAGGTTAAGAAGACCTTTGACTGGTCATTAGGCAGATGCACTCTTGCAAATTGTCCCTCCCGAGAAGGGCCACATGTTCTACTAACCAGCTGCCACTAAGCCCTAGAGTGCACAGGCCAATTAGATCAGCCTTGAGAAGATCATTATATCCAGTGCTCTACACAGCTTTCAGCTCCCTTCCCTAGGAAATCGCCAGGTTCTGACTTCAATGAAACTAGCACTGCAGATGTTCTCATCTGGATTAAGAAAGTCTGAGGAAGACAGTAACTCAAAGCTGCTATTCCCAGACACAAGGTTTTCCAGTGGGCAGTTCACTGAATTCAGCAGTCAAGTAGGTTTTACTGCATTCAGGAAACCACATTAAAAGTCAAAAGGCAGTGGCACATTTAATCCATATCCTGCCTCTGAATTAGAAGCAAGGAAAGGAGAATTCCTTACTTTTATCTACTCTTCAAAAAGGGTCTCCTCCCTCAACCTGTTTCTTAGGTTTGTCTAGGGCCCAGAAATTTCTCAAAAGGGCAAATGAGTGCCTAGGGCCCTCTGCAATGCTAAGCTAAGCTGATTCTAGTATCTGAGTTAATTTGCCAATGTTTGTCTTTTAGTGAAGGGATGGGAACCATAAATCTGCACAGAAGCTTTGTACAAAACAGAAGATAGCATATCCCTACTTCAAATGTGCTCATTCACCATACTTTCTTACTTTCTTATAAAAAAGAAATCTAAAGAGGTCCATTGTGTTGGCTTTGGGGTCCAGAATTCTGTAAACATACCAACTCTCATAAAACCAAAGGGAATTCAATGGCCAACCTTGAAGAGGTCTTTCTGCTCTACAGCTAATGTTGACTTTCCCATATGAGGCCTAGCTCCTTCTGTGTCCTCTTGGTTTCTCCTTTTTGAGCTTTATAGCTGCAGGCTTCGCCACTCTGGGCTGGACTCCCATAGGCCTCTCATCCCTGTCCTGCCATGATGGCTTTGTATCTGAAGTGACAGAAGAACAGTAAGGCATGTATTGTCCCCAGGACCTTCTTAAGACAAAATACTTTTTTAATCTTAATCATAGGAATGTGGCAGAGCCAGAGAAAGAATAAATGGTAAATATGATAGGGAAAATACTGAAGCAAACTCGTCTTCTAACAGCCTCTCTGTCTTTTGGACCTATAGATTGGATGCTTCTGACTCATTTTCTTTATTAACCCAGAGATACTATGAATAAATGTCAGTGTCCTTAAACTGTTCAGAAGTTTGTACCAATGCCTCACCCTCATTCCAAGCACACAAAGATATGTGCCGTATGGAGGCACTCCTGGTAAAAACCCTACTTAACAGTCATCCCATAGGGAGTCTTAGCTAGGTTATTGCAGGGAATGACATCCAGACCAGTTCATCAAGTAATTGCTGTTATCATGATTCATAAACCTTCCTTCCTGGGTACCTCCTGACAACACTGCCAGAGAGCTAAGACACTGTACGTTACAGTACATAACCCAATAGTTTCATCAAAATATAGGATCCCTGTGTAAAAACAAGAAGCCCCCCAAAAGATTCAAAAAATTACACCCTGAGTCTTTTGAAAAAGACAATGCAACATTTAGAATATAAAGCAAAGAAAAGCAACTAGAAAGTTTAGTAGCTGTTATTTCTACAACATTTGGTTTTCTACTCATGATTATTCAGTCTCATTCATACCTCACTGAAAATAAATCTATTACCTTCTGACACTCTTTAAACAAAGTTAATACAACTAATAAGACCCTATCATTGTTGGAAAAACTCTTTGATGAAAAATTCTGTCTTATAGTATTGGAAGGCCTGTCCACATATCTGCAGTTTTTGGTATATCATAAAAAGCAACATTTTTCAAATGACAGATCTTCTGTTTTCATTCAAGCTTTCTTTCCCCTTCCTAAAGGTCTTGTGGCTGTGACTCATATCCATCTCCACAAAGCTGAAATAAACTGAATTTGCATGGAACAACTATGAGACACTGGGAGAGGACAAGAAGAGGTTTTACACAAAATAAAAGCAATATAGGATCTGAAAGGGCAGTTCACAAAGCGTTCTCTCTTCTTGCTCAGTGGAGGTGTTGGTTGCTGTTCAAAGCAGACCTCTGTGGCCTGCTACTTTTTCTTCATTCTGTGCCAATATAATTGAATCAGATATGACTAGATGAAGAGGGGTTTAAGAGCAAATAGAAACTAAAAATTTGAACAATTCTCATTGTATTACTGTTTTTTTTTTTTGTTGTTAATCCATTAAAACCAAAACCAAAGAAGCACTGCTCCCCTCCCACATCTCCACAAAAAAACAAAAAAAGTCCTGAGTTGGCTTGATGCTCATGAAAGGAGAACATGACAACAGTGAATTCATCCTGCACGTGTTAAGCAAGTTTTTAACTAAAAATCTGACAACTGTACCAGGCCACTGCTAAGGAAGAAAATGACAAGAAAACATAAAGCAAAGTTTCTCTTTCTCTCCTCCTCTGCCATCCCCCACTGGTTCTGCTTCTCCTTTAGTGATTGCTTCCTGTCGATTTTTCCAGTGCGTAAAACATCTGTGATTTGCTGCAAGCACTCTCTATTTATATTGAGAATCTCACAGCAGGTGCCACTTAAAAAAAAAAAAAAGAAGAAGAAAGAAAGGGGAGGGGGGAAAGCAAGCAGCAACCCATGAGTGTTATCCCATGACCCTGGAGGGTCATTTTACTTGTTATTGCACAATGCATGCGGGAAGGAGGCTTCCTAAGAAAAGGCTGTGTATACCCAGCAAGCAAGACACAACAGCCTCCCTTTACTACCGGAAAATGCAGGTTTATGAAATAGTTATCTCCCTGAAACAAAAATCTCCATAAATAACATAGTATGTTGAATCTAGAAACAGACCGTGTTCAACAACTGCAAAATATATTGTGTATTTTTAACTAGGGATGATGAGATGTGAAAATCTTTTTCATAGTTATCATGTGAGAACAAACTCATCTTGATGACTTTTATGTTTAACAGCAGTACAGCTGTCAAAGCCTGGTATTTCCCAACCAAAATTAAAATGAAACAGAATTTTATCCTGAGGAATGTATCTGATTACTGTAAGAATTCTTAACACAGTTTATATTTAATACTTTTCCACAAAAAAAGGGTGTGCTTCAACATCATATAAATAACCTGTTCTTTAAACATCATGTTAGGAATTCAGTTAAGGGAATTTATTGGATCTAATTATAGCTCTCTAATCCCCTGCAGCCTTGTTTCTTCTCCTGAGTCATATTTATCAGGGTCATTGAATAAAAAGCCTGAAGGAACTTCCTTAAACTGGATATTTATTTAGCTCTTTCAGGTCTGCCCTCTTCCCTTCCCCCCATACTGTTTCCACTGCCGCTCATTGTGAAAAGCAGAGCTATGAAGCATGAAAGATTATGTCCTGAGACAAGACAGTACTGGAGTTTTAACCTTCAGTGCTAATAAGATGGGCCCTAATTGTCCTCCCAAGTGTCTGCAACAAAGCTAATTTCGGAGTGCCAAAGATAACCCCTGTCGATGACCTAATTAAATTCCTGGGGGGGGGGGGGGAGCTATTATTTTTAGGATGAGGTGTTTGGGGGGATTGGCTATTTAAAAACTGAAGTTTAAAATGTCTGGGATTGTGGCATCTGCAGTTCCTGCCTGGTCAGAACTTCCTATTAATGTCAATAGCAGGTATGGAATTGGAAAAACTGGACCTTTTAGTCCTGTAAATTCAGTATGATCCATCACAAATCTGTTTAACAACCCGAATATTTGTTTCATACAAACATAGCAAGCTGTTTACAGTCTAGTTAGTGCATCTTTTCTGTGGGTATTAAATACACAACAGAATACACAGGGTGAATTGCTGTGTTTAAAATAAAATTAGAGAAAATAAAGGTGGGAATTGCCTCCTTTCAGGTCAAGTAATTGGAAAATTATGCATGTCAATTCGTTAGCTATATTGAAAGCATTCTCAGACTGACCAGCTCTCACTGTGGTGATACTGCGTCTTACCATTATAAGTGTTGGCTAGAGCGTGCTGCATTTAAGCCTTTGCAAAACGTGTGCAGTGTGCTTTGCCTAATGCCGAACTAATATTTGGAAAATTACCTTCCGAACCGTCTAAGAGAAAAGCAATTTGTTTACAATGAGCATCTGGGGTTCAAAGCAAGAAAAGGAGCCATTCCCCAGATAAGACAGGATTCCTGCAAAGAGGTGATGAAGATGATGAAGAAAGGGAAAAGCCCAAGGACAGCTCTGAACAGCTTTCCGCTATCAGGCCAGTGTGCCTGCTGTTAGATCAATGGCTGACAGTGGCACGTCTGCTTTGTAGTAAGGGAAACCCACAATGACATCTCAACTTGCTAACTAGCCATGCTTGTCATTTCAGGCAGGGGAGAGAGGGAATGGAGAAATGGAGAGAATGTTAAAAAAAAGAAGAAAAGAAATGTCCTATGAATATACTAAGCCACTTCAGCAAGGTCCTGTAAATACAGTGCATTTCACTTATTTCAGGCATTACCAGAAACGCCCATCCAACAGCTATTCTCTGTTTGAAGCAAAAAAGCAGGATTCCCCAAACTCATTACTAAATGGGCTTTAAATTTTCCTCAGATGGATGTTTTCTTTTCAACATCTTCTATAGAATCCTAAGAGCCCCAAGTGTCTTTGTCTTCCTTTATCCTAAACTGAGGAATGTAAAAAGGAATATTTATGCCCTATATAAAAAGAGGGCAAACACTTCTCCTTTTATGAGCATTTCTAACACATTGCATCTGACTTTAAAGTGTGCTCATTTTAAAAGCAAATATGCTAATAAGCACATTGCTTTAGATTGTACATGCAAATTAAGAAAGGAAGATGCTTCATGAAACTCCTTTAAGCTGCTGCACGAGTGTAAAGCAGGACTGAACTCACTTTTCTTGCTTAAGATCCCCATTCAACAAGGCTAACAGGAAGCAAAGACCCTCGGTCACCTTACAGCATCACATACTTCGTGCAGGAGCAGACTAACCCAATAGATAGGACCGCAGAGGTCCTCTCTAGCTTGGAAAGATTTGCTCATCATCAGATCTGCTGTGCACACGCTGGTGTTAGGAGCCTCCCTGGCGCTACCAAAGCGGCCTGCAAAGGGCACTGGCCCACAGGCAGCCTTAGCCACCAGCCCTGCTTGTCCAGCCCTGCCCCTCATGCCTCAGTGACAGCTGATTTTTTCCCCCTGAAAGGATGACTTGGGGCAAAAATTCTTGCAATGTTCCCAGGCTTGGGACTGCACTCCTCACTTAAGCTAGAGGGAAATTTGTGTGACTTAGTTTTCATCTCATCAACTCCTACACAAAAAAAGTAAACAAATAGCATAAATAGGAAGCAAGAGGTCTCAATTATTCCTGTCATAACTGAAACATAATTAATACAAACAAAGGCAAGAGCAGTCAGATCTGCGAGCATCCCTTTTACAGCACAATTCAATTATGCGGTTCTACAAGGTTTGAGCATCTACCCGCAAACTCTCTTCACACACTTCAATTCCCACAACTTCTTCCAAGAAGTGATTAAAAAACATTCTCGACAGCAAGGCTAACGAAACCGTAAACCGCGGCACAAAAAGCCTTCCATTACTGAATTTGCTAAAGCCGCATCAGCCTGACAAGCCGGGGTCAGCGAAGTTCAACCCCCAAACGCTCACATCCCCGAGGAGAGCGGGACATTATTAATATTTTTGTAGAGAAGCACTCCTGAGCGTGGCAGCCTCGCTCGGCAATGAAATGAAAAGGGTATTCCACTGTGTACCGTGAAATATATTATATATCTTCCGCATAGTTGGTTGGGGATCAACTGCCAGCTTCTTCACGGTGTGAGCTCCTGATTGAAGCGCCAGCTGTGTGCGAGGCAGTGAAAGAGACCTTGGAAATGGCAAAGCCAGACCCAGCATTCAGAGCTGCCAAAACAAAAGTGACAAGAGAGGCGAGCGCTATTCTTCCCCCGCGCGCATCATAGGAAATGTCACCGAGGAAGAAAAGAACGAGAGAGAAGAAAGGGGAAGGGGAAGGGGGGGCGGGGGAAATCAGACGAGGGCTTGCGGGCGCCTTGAATGTGCTCTTCTTTTTTCTCACACTTTTTTTTTTTTTTTTTGAGAAATAGAACTTGAAGCAAAATTAAAATGCAGGAGTCGGACGACAACGAGCTCCTGCCAGCACCATCCAGAAGAGCCTTGCTTTCTGCTCATGTGCGCTAGAATTAACTGAGGCCGTGGAGCTATGTGGGTGCGAGCTGGGTGTGGAGCAGAAGACAAATCAGGCATCCTGCATTATAAAACTCACAGCAGAGCTAGGGTTGTAAGGGAGCTCTGCCTCCTGATAATTGCTGACAGAATAAAACTACCATGATTCAACTTCCAATGTAACCACTCTCATCTTAAAGTATGCCTGGGTTACTTATAACTCCTGGAAACTTAAAGGGTATTTTTTGAGGGCAAGAAGCATCTAAGGTCAGCCTCCATCTGTCATGTAAAAACACACCGAGAGTAAAATAGATGCTCCCTTTCATGTTACAAATGCACGCTAGTTGTTTTCACCATGCTTTCAACTTTCAAGGCTTTTAATGTTTTTTTTCCCCCCTGTAACTTTTTTTTTTGTACAAGCCCGTTCTTTGGCAGCCAAAGTGTTGAAATGTCAATTGGCATCCCCTGGAGACTTCATTTCCACTGCCTGACACTGCCAACATCGTCATGTGGTTCAGGGTTTATCTTCCCTGCTGTGCCCGAGCTGGAAAGTCTACATCAGCCCTGCACAAAAGGTTGACCAGGGGCCAGTCATAATCAGAGAGCAACTATATATTTTTGACCAAAAGATAGGAGAATGGGGGAGGGGAGAGCATTTTACAAAAGCTATAGATAGCTAATGGCACCCGCTGCCTGCATATAGTGTTCTGTTTAATAAGCAGCTGAATGGGAAAATAACAGAAGGAGAAAAGTGTTTTGCGAAGGGCAGGGGCAAAGCCTCATTCAGCAAAAAAGCAGATAGCTTTTAGGGAAAAAAGATGCGTGAGGGAAGGCGACAGGAGCGGTAGAGAGGATATTTCAAATGGCCTCACGTCTGACTTACGTCATTGCTTACCAACCTGTGCCACCAAGGCAACAGGTCACGGGACTGGGAGTTGGGGAAATTTATGTTTTATCTCTAGTTCTGCCAGCGACCTAATCAACGCTGGGCCAGGATTCCTCACCTCCCCGGGCCACCTTTTATCGCTTTACTTTATAGGCCCTTTGGAAAAGAATCGTATTATACACTTATTTGGTGTGCTCTGCCTACCTCTTTAAGGAGAGAGTTTCTAGGAAGGCTCCCTCCCACTACAAACAATTTAATAATTATAATCTATTTCAAACACAAATTACTAGTTTCACTCTGATACCAGTGCAACTTTTTTTATGTTTGGCTTACAGGCCAACACCTTTACCAGCATATTTGTTCAGCAAAAGATAGAGTGCTAATCTACAGGGACTAGAAATGGCTTTGTCATTTGCTCGATGACAGCTCTTTTTTTCCATTACATTCTGCCAGAGGAATTACCATCAGTCTTCCGTCTTTCTCAATGAGACACTTGCCTGTCTAGTTGCTGGAAATGCTTTTGTTTAAAATCCCCCACAAATAACTCCACTATAGTTTTTTTTAAAAAAAGTTACTTGGTTTGCAAAGCTAAAAACAGAGGCAGAAAGCAGCTGAGGAGCAAACTCCAGTTATTAGGTATAAGCCTTTTTTTTTTTTAATAAAGAAAAGCGAGCACGTTTGCTAAAGCTTAAGGAACTCTACTTCCTTATTTGGAAGGGAATATAAATATATGCCAATATTTGAAAAGAACTATATTAACACCTGAAACTTAGTACAGTTCTGGAGTTGGTGTGACTGTTTGGAGTCAAGCAGAAGCAGGATATAATCCATATTAGATGCTTCAACAATCAAGCAAAGAGAGCCTAATAAAACTGTGCAAACGTATGGAAAGGCAGACCCAGATTGAATACAGGTTGGAAGCAGCAATTGTAAAGCTCACCTTTGTGCTCGGCTAATCCTGAAGCCATTCTGTGTGGTAAAAAAAATAATCTACAGTGGATGCTAGTGATTTCAGCATGTCATAAACCTTTCCCATTTCATTCTTTTGCGCCTAGATGATAGCCGATGAGGATCCTGAACAAAAATCTTGCTAGTCTGTTTGGTCTTTTTGTGATGTATGCTGGTTTTGGAAAGTATGGTCTTGAATAATCCTTTGTGACAACTCCTACTCAGTCACTCCATACATGTGCTTCAGATAATGCTACCCTGGGATGACATTTACTGTAAACTGTGGTTTGTCAATAAATCAACACAATCACTGATTGGAGAGCAAGCACTGGGGACAATGAGAAAGGCAGAATTGCTTGAAAGAGAAATGGGTGAAAACTTGAAAATTGCAACCTTATTTTCTTTTGGAGTGAAAGATAGCAGTAGAATGGGCTGAAATAGACAGAGCTGTATTTGTGCTTAATGCTCAACAACACTAATTTACAATGGACAGAGGCATTCTTGAGACAAAATTAGAGCTAGCTAAAAGGTTCATGGTTCATTACTTCATTCCCCAAATAAATCAAAGGTAAAAAGGATGAAGTCAGTTCAGAGCATTTACATTTTTAGAACTAATTCTGTTCAAAAAATAAAAGCTTTTCTACTGTACAGCACAACAACCCCCCTTTATCATCATATAAATGCAATTTACAATACATAAATAAAACTCATCTTTAAGTGAACAGGCTTCATGTTATTTACGTAAGAACCGTAAATAGGTTTCAAGGAGAGTAAGCTTCTTTTCAGACTAATAAACCTCTGGCTTAGGCATATTCACACACGCACACATGCACACAAAATCATGCCTACGTTACATCTCCTGAAAGCAGTGAGGCCCTTTCCTTCTGCACGCCCATTGAATTTGCCTGGGAAATAGCATGGCTTCTGAGGACACCTCCATGGTGGATTTCACAGCTTGGCCCAGACATAGTTTTGTTGGCGAAACACTCATCAGAAAAAGGCACGTATCAAAAACTAGTTGTCAAGACTTACTAGTTCATCAAAACTCTCTGCATGGGGGATCTCCAGCTCTAGGGAGAATTTTATGGTTGCCAGAGGCCTTCCAGAGCAAGTCAGGGAGAGCAGTTTCATCTGGGGTATGTTCCGAGTCTGCCTGGTTTCAGAAGGGACAGGGAAGGCATCTTGCACATTCCACATCAGGTTTTTCAATCAATTGGCTATGCAGCATGAATATGTGGTTCTACATGTTCTCTGTTACTTAAGAAAAAAAAACAAAAAACAAAAAAAGGTTTTGTAACAAGGATAAATTAAAATGAATTCTGACTTTTTTTTTTTTTTTTTTTTTGGTGAACCTCAATTCTCATTTTACTCCCAGTCCTACTGGCAAGCTCTAGCTGTTCACCACTCTGCCCCAGCTACATCTTTGACCCTAACAGATTTTTTACCATTTTCTCAGGCTTTCACTTGAAACCTGCTATTCACCTGCTCTTTGGGCAATTTCTTTCTTCAACACATCTTATTTTAATCACTATGATTAATCAGCCTTTTCAAAATAAAGTATTGTTTAGGTTCAACATAGGGAACAAGCCAAGAACAAAAGGTACATTAACCCAGTCCACAAGCCATTTGTAGACCTCCACAACCACAACCTGCTCAGCATGTTGGAACAGGAGCAAGGAAAAATTTAGCTATTCAGTCAGATTTCCAAGCAGGGTACATTTGCAAGGGCTCTCCATGCATCTCAACAGCTCTCCACTTATCTGATATGATGTTCAGTCCCCAGATGCCAATTTTTTTCTTTTGCTCTTTTCAATTCACTTGTAGGCTCTCCTTCACCACATCAATCAACAGATCTATTCCTTATACAATTGCAGACAACCTGCCCAGCTGTTTTAGCAGAAACAAAGCATCCAAAGACCAAACTGTATTTCCATCAGCACAAACCTGTAGTTGTTTTAGAGATAACACCCTCAGCAGTTTAGGAACACCATTCTCTGAGAACTAGTTGTTAATTCAGAAGCTTAGCCATGCCCACAGATAAAGAAAAATATTGAATTTTTCAAAGCCACCTTTGCAGCACTGGCAGTTGTTTTCATGTTTGTTTTTTTTAATTACTGCTGTGGTTAATTTTAAACTTGCATCAGTCACAGCTCTTACTCAGCTGAGTAGCAGTTCACTTTTGGACCAGCAGGGCCTTCCTTATTTGGACAGTCTGACTGTCAGTGAGTCAGGACAAGATTTTCATGTGCATATCTGCTATCCTATGAAGTCCAGGAGCCAGGCCTGGTCCTCACCTGCTGAGTGATGAGGTCCCATCACACCACTCTCTTAGTTAGGCCAGAATTGCTGACTAGCATGAATTGCTTCACCTGTAGCTCCCTGAACACATCCCCTCTGCCTTCCAAAAGAGAATTTATCACTGACATTTCTACTCCAATTTCATAGACTTTTAACTGGTGTTCTGCAATAACAGTACATCTTGAGTGGTGGAAGAGCTCCTCCAAACAGACTGCTTCTGGGGAGGAAAGAATATAACCAAGGAAATTGGGTTTTCTGCCCCAGCAGAAAATCTTAGTCCAACTGTGAGTCAGAAGCGCTTTGCTGATTAGGACCAGGTCATAGGTATAGGATTAAGATCTGCCCATTATCATGTTTGAGGTTTGTGTGATTCCACGGGTTTTTTCTGTTTTAAAATAGATAAATAGTGTCATATTTCACAAACACAGATGAGATCTGTGAGAAAAATATCTTTCTTCTTAAAAGGGAACTACTCAGCCATGAAAGAAGTTGTTCATTTGATACCGCGCGCTATAGTAGAATGCACCTGGACTCTCATGGGAAAACTATCTTGCAAGAGACTATCAGCTAGAATTTGTAGACCTTAGAGGCTCAGCAAATTTGTCTTAAATTCCTTTGTAAATCCATGTTGATCCAAACAGATCTCCTTTGGACCATTCTCTCCACTATTGAAAAACACAGAAAGGTCTGTTTTTTCAAGCTAGAAGTATCTAAAACCAAATTGAATATATTTGTTTTAAAGGGACATGCTGTTAGAATTGGCTTCTATATTCATACAAATTCTCTTGCACTGAGTTATATTGGCACAGGCCAGCTTTAGACAGGAAAAGAAAGAGATAGGATGTCTAGTGCAGTTTGTCTATGTGACCCTTTATTTTCTTTTGTTTCCAGGCCCTAGTTTTCAGTATCACTGAAATGGAAAATAGAAAAGAGAGGGGGTGGAGAGGTTTCAGACTGCAAGTTTAGGTAGACAGTCCCTGTAGGCAATCCTGACAATTCCTCCTTCATCCTTATTGAAGGTGAATTCTCCTTCGCAATTGCTCTGCTAATAAGTCCCAGCTGGTTTTAATGACAGGATTTATAGGGTGTTTCCAGACTGTTGTGAATTGCATCCAACAGACCCCTGCAGAAATTGTATCCTGCATCATAAGATCATTTTCACCAGGGGCAGGAGTGCTGGGGTATCATATAACAGGAGCTATCTTTTTCAAACTTCAAAAGAATTCTTACAAACTATGAAGGCCTTCTTCTCCCTCCACTCTCACCTCTCTTCTTATGAGACAATTTCATAAATATTTATAGCTGAAGGGCATGAAAGTTACCTTCCATCACCCATCTGAGTTAGAGAAGGTTCCCCTCCCTTCCCAATTAGCAGGAATTTGGCAGTCCTCCAGGTTTTTGCTGTAATTGTTTTTATAGACAAAAGAACATTGAATTTGTACTTTGCACGTACAAAGAATATATAGCTACTGCCCAAAGAGGGGACAAAATCCAGATGGTTTATTTGTTCGGAGTGTAAGATCACAAAGGGAGTTTGGGCTAATTCTGTCCTTATCGGGAATAATATTGACACATCATTTTAGAGCCCATTCAGCTGGGAAAGACAAGTAAGTCATGATTAAAAACATACCTATTATCCTTGCATCAGGTCAACAGTCAAGGTCCAGTGCCTTCAACACAGACATTACTGTCATTGTAAGGAGTCAAGCTGGCTTAAGGTGAAGAATGCTGCTGATCAGTCTCTTAAGCTGGTCATCTTCTGCTCTGCATTTAAAACAAATGATAAATGGCAGCGGATCATATATTTATTCAAAATATGTCCGATGCTAAGTCGACCAGCAGAAGAATTCCTCCATTATGTTACTGTATCTTTAAGGTTACAGTAAATCACAGGCACATACATATTGTGTGAGAATGGATGTTTCAGATTATGGGAAATGTGATAAAAGAAATACTTTCAGTAAGATAGGATTAATTTCAAAACTCCTCATGAATACTAGAGTGGTATCTCTCTTGGATATAGCCACCATTCAGCAAGGGAAGAGCACCACAAATGTGCAAAACATTTTAATTACACATTACCCCATTATATTTGGGTTATTTTCAGATTAAGAATGCTAACTTTACTTTTTATTTCCATGAAATTGTGTATGTTTGGCTCATCTTGTTGAATGTTATTGTCAACATATGTCAAAGCACCATTAAAAAAGACACAATCCAAAATAACTAATGCAAGCACATATGTGAATTCCCTGTAACACTTGAGAGAACAGCTGATATAAACTAAAGTCATTTTAGAACCCTGATAAGAAATAGAAGATGAAGAAAGTCTAAATCCTGCTAGCCTTTACTATAGTGGAAAATGTGATACATTCCTGGGATTTTTGACTATTTCTTAGTGGAAGTATAGCTGATAAGGATTTTTTTTAAAAAAAAAGAAACACCAGTAAAATAAGAAAATACTAGCACATGAATGGCACACTGACAACCAATCTCAAATACCTTTTCTTTTGCACAAATATTTTTGCATGTGTGGCTTCCGAAACTCATGTAACAGCCGTTGTGCAAACATTTTTGTGCATAGGAACAAATTCAGATCCATTTCTGCAAATAGTAAATAATTATAAGGGAAACAGGCAATTAAGTTCTGCAGCTTTTGAAACAGATTGGCTCAGTGGAGGAAAAATGAGACTAGGTGAGGGTATTACTCTGTTTTCACATTTACATGGGTGAAATTTTGGGAGGGTCCTTTTAATACTGTTGTCTACCATGAAGCTTCCTGCAAGTCACCAGAACCAATTACTCTAGTAATTCAAAGGCAGCTACCATCTTTCCTCAAGCACTGCGGAATGTAAATAGATGCAGCCTCTGCCTGTGAAAAAAGTATCTTTCCCGTGATTAAATATTTAAGCACATTATCAATTATTTAAAATATCTTACATATTAAGCCCAAATTCAGAATTTCAAAGCAGCTCAAATATAAATAGCAAACCATAAATGGATAAAGTCTTTATCAAACCACATTTGATTGTATGATTACTGCTTGCTGAAAATACACATATGAAACATGAGTACAGTGCCTGCTTGCAAAATTACAGCTGCACGTCACTTGCAAATATAACGTTACAGCCCTCTATTTCTATTAAATTGGCTTTACTAATCTGCAAATGAGGCATGTTGTACAGGAAAGAATAATAATTGTAGCTGTTGCACTCAAACTGTTTTTGCATGTAGAACTGGCTTAGGCTCAATCAATCCAAAATGGTCTAATTTATTCCCTCCTAATATTTTCTTGTTCTTCACGCCACAGGAGAGGCCAAATTTTATTCCAGCAAAGAACAACCATTGCCACGATGAACTGAGAAACCGAAGAGCGAGGAATCTTCCTAGCTGTGCTCTCGCCAAAGTGACAGGCAACCCAATGAGCAGAAGCAGAAAAATTATAGTTCTGGAAAGCAAGATGCAGTGGAACATGAAATAGAGACAAGTGTCTTTGTTACCTACTGCATCTGCTATGATTTCCATCTTACACATGTGCAGACAACAAAAGACAGGTCTATGCCACCCCGCAAAGCACAACGAAGAGGGACCGTGGCACCAACACGACGGGACAGCGTGCAGGGACAGCATGAACTAAGCAGCTAGGATTCACAAGCTGTGCGGCCCCTCTTCTGGGGATGACTTGACACTAAAGTCTTTCCAAGAGGCCTTTCCGCCTTCTCTAATCTCAGCTTGGTGATTTCTCAAGCTGTAATGAAGAGTTTAGTGACTTGCTGAATATCACGGACTATATACAGTGGAGAAAGGGACTCAAAATAGCACTATGAGGTCTCAATGCTTATTCGAGAGGGATCTCTAAGAGCTGTAAGGATAATCACTTTCTGCCTGTATACTGTCCAAAGCTAGCTAAATTATCAGCAATTATCTTAAAGTATTTACAAAAAATGTGCTTCCCTCAACAACTGCATTACAACATTTAGAACAGTCTTCCTCCATACCTTTTCGTAGCCTCCACGTCGTAACACCACCCACCTTTACTAAAGTGGTAGCTGGGAATAACAATACAAAACACACGTTGAGAGTTTCTTCCAAAAAAGAAAGTCCCTCAAGAGTAAAACCTCACTTTCAAACCGTGAGTAAAAGCAGAAAACAAAAGCAGCTAATGCACTCTAACCAATGAGATTAAGCAAATATTTATTTAATCATCTGATTCCTCCCTGTTCCTTGACACTTTCCTCCTACATGAACCTGACTCAGGACATAGTTGCTTCTAACCTCACCAGCCCATCAGAAGACCTGGTCCACCATGAACCCAGAGCTCCAATGCCTGGTTATTTCTGTGATCTGTTTGCTCCAGCTCTGAGGCACCCTGTTGTAACTGTCAGAAGTAAAGTCTTTTGGGTGCATTAGCCACAGCTGCAGGCAGGCAGCAGAAAATTAATCATTTCGGGAGCTTTGAATATTAGCAAGAAGAGAAGCAGGCAACTGAAAATGAACAGCTAAACAAATTGGGAGAAAGTATTCTCCTTTTGTTCCTTTAAAGTTAGCCAACAGGGAGAGGGGGAGGAAAAAAAGTCTGAGGGGGAGAAAACTTCCTCTTTTCCCTTGTAAGTGACATCCCTGCCTGTGCAAGATCAAAAGAATTTATGTGCAGACCAGTAAACATTCATACACACATTCTGTAAGGCTAAGTGGTACCAGCAAGGTAAGATCCATTGGGGAGGGCCAATGTCAAGAATCATGGTCTTTCCTGCACGTCAGGGCATTGAGGGAGGAGTGTCAAAGCTGTATGAGCACACCTTTTCTCTGCTGCCTTCGGTGTGAAATCTTTTATTTGAGAACACAGCAAGTTGTAGCCTCACAGAGTTTTGAATAGTGATTGCAGTTGGTTCTTGAGCAACCTTTGTGTTTTGTGCTCTTTGCCAAACAAAACTCCACAAAACCTGATTTGCAAAATGAATCACACCCTACTTCTACTTTTTTTTTTCTTTTTAATTTAAAATAGAAACCAGCTAAAACTAGAACACTCCAATATGAGAGTTCACATAAAGCAGAACCCAGGTTTTAACTAACGTGCAATGCCAAGCCACCTTCATCTGTGCTATGTAGCTCAGATGTTCCCTTGTTCCCTCTTAGAAGGGAATAAATCCCTTTGACTCTCCTATCCAGGTGATTTGATCCTTTCTGTCTCCATCCAGCCCTCTATAATGTTGAAGGTCCCGACTCAGGTTCTTCATGACTTCTGATCATACTGTCTCACCTCCACTGCAAATGGCTCAAAAGGCTAATTCTGTCTAAGACACGGGAGATCTGCTGGAGAAAAGGAACTTTATAAGGGGCCTGTAACCCCCTCCCTCTTCCGAGCAGCACCCGGTGCCCTGCACCCTCATTACGCAGGAACAGGGGAATGAGGGCCCCGCTTAGCAACACATCTCCCACCCAACCATCCAAACTGTCCTGCACCAAAGGGGATGGTGGTCCACCAGCGGCTTTGCTCTCCAGAGTAGTCACCAGTCCATGGCGGTGAGGCAAACATCTCCATATATTTCCATATCTACGTGTACCTCACCTACCTGCTATGTGCACAATGAGACATGCTTTTTAATCTGTGACATCTAAACACACATCTGACTTGGAGAAAGTTTTTATTTTAGATATCATTTTGCCCTAAGAAAACAGCATTAGTAACATTATCTGCATCAGCTCTAATATCTTGTGTCAATTACTATTAATTTAATCAGAGCTTTCAAGCAAAATGTTTGCCATAAGTGTAACTGACTGCAACTCAGTTACTTGAGTGAATAATTTTTAAGTTAAAGGTTTTGAATACATATCCATACACACTCTCATATCCTCCTGGTTGTAATTTCAACAACCTTACATTCCGTACATCAAACGGAGGTTAAGTACCATGTTATTTAAACAAGATGGAGGCATTTGATAATGACTGAGTATGGAAAGTGGAGGAGGAGGAATGCTGGAAGGGAATGCAACTGCTATCAGTGGGGCATGGGAGAGAACAGCAACAGCACATAAATCTACTTTAATAAAAAAATTGCTATCATAACATAATTTATCTCTCTGAACTTCTATGCTGTCCACCTTAGAAAACAAGTACAACTAAGAATACCATTCCATCCTTTTTATTACACATTTGAGAAAGTAGCCAAGACTAGTTAGATTTAATTACCCCCCCATTAAGTTACTTTCAACGTCAAGCTTGACTAACTTGTTCACAAGCTGGTTGAAAGCAAAATGCTTGTTATTAGGCTTCAGCTTTTGGTTTTTAAATTTGTTCAAGGTCATGTAATGGTCAGGGTTGAAAGGTACATGAAACAATGTTGGGATTCTACCTTTTTTCTGATCTTAGACTGGTTCTCTGCATTTGATGACTTTATTGCCATAGCTAAGAATTACACATTTCTGCAAGCTAACACATTAAATTATTTTTAATGTCAGCTTTTTTTTTTTTTAAATGAAGAAACAACCCACCTTTCCTCCTTCCGTTCAAAAAATCCAAAAGCTAAGCCTTGACTTTTCTGATAAGAACCTCAACCAGTTCTTTCTTGTTTATGACTAGCAAATCTAGGAGAGCATCCCCCTTGGTTGGCACGTCTAGAATCTGAGTCAAGAAGCTGCTCCCAATACCCTCCAGAAATCTGACTGCTTATGAGTTAGCAAGTTTTAGAAACATAATAGGTCGACTATGTTGAATAACCAACAAAATAAATAGCTTAAAGACAGACAAGTTTCTGATGGTCACTTGAAGCCTTAATAGCATAAATCTCTGAACACAGAGCTTGCACTGGCTTTAGTAACAACTGAAGCATCTGCACCAATGGGTGGTTGGAATTAGGCCCAAGGACATCATTTCTGGATGCACTTAATTTGATTACATCAGATCATCTTGGAAAAAATAAACACATTTTTGTCTTCCTGAGGGAGCTGTTCCTTGTGTTTGTTCTTGGTACTGACAAAACAATCAAGCTGTCAATTCAGTAATGAACTTTTCATGAGTGTTGGCTGATAACTTGGCAATGATGTGAGCAAACATGGCAAAGGGGCAGAGAGACATGAATTTATCAAGTTACTGCTGTTGATCTCATTGGTGAACTAGAGGTTAGAGTACGATTGGCAAAGCTGGCTTTCTACATAAGGAGAAATCTGAACAGCACTCACAGCAAACAACAAACACCCTAATCGTGAAAAGCATATGTTCTTATCTCCCAGAAAACTCTGTCAGCTGCAACATGAAAAATATTAGAAGGATATTAGGATATTAGAATTGTGTGATCAGGCCCATTTGATGCTCCTGTAAATCTCGCAGGCAGGAAGGTTCAATTAATTGCGAAATAGGAGGGATAAGCCGGGTTCTCTCCCTGTCAGGCAGGTAGGGAGACACAAAGGAGGCCCCTCCATTTGTGCAATCACCGCGATGCAATGTTCACCACATGGCAGAAACTGGCATGTCTGCAGTCCCTAGCTAGTATACTAAGATTGATAAAACATTATATGAATTGATTAAAAAATGTAAATGCATCAGAGAGAGCAATCACAAGACAACAGGGGGAGGGGGTGGGAGGAGTAGGACAGGCCATATGTTCCTCTCCTCTCGCTGCATTTGCAGCTTTTTTTTTTTTTTGAAAGAGAGAATTCCCTGCCCAACAGATGGAAAGAAGTGTGTTTTATGCAAGGTGCAGGCGGGTTTCTCTATCAAAGCTGAAGAGCTACAGAACAAAGCGGAACAATTACGAGTTCTCTGCATAAAAATCTATGACCCTTACCAGATATATTACAGATGAGTTCCAGGGAACTACAGGAAAAGAAAAAAAAAATCACTGCGCATTACTGACAAAGCCACTTGATCACTGGCAGATTGTTATTTTATTTTTAATACGAAATTGATGCTAGGAAGACAACACTCAGTAGCTCAAGAGCCTGGAAGGAAATAATTTCAAGTCTCTGTTTTAAAGAACACTCCATTTTAGCATTCAAAAACTCCTCTTTTTTTTTTTTAATCTTCAGATAGGTACAGATCTATCATTCAACATTATTTGCATGAATGTGTGGAGCTCATAGATTTAGATACTATGGACGGATGGCAGGTTTTTCTTTACCATAAATCCTATCCCACACCAGGCAGCAGCAGAGAAGCATTTTGATAGATAACACAAACTGAACCTTTTTGATAGATAACAAACTCATTAATCACCCCTCCTCTAAGTGCCATAAGAATTTAAAACGTGTGCCACATTCGGCACTTGTGAAAGTTTCTCGCTTCCAGATCGCAGCATTTCTTACCCCGTGCTTTCTAACTAGCCTGAGGAGCCAGGTCAGTATGCAAAGATGACCAGCGAGGGTTAAATTTAGTCTAAGACCAAACAAGGACTAGATTCACAGTGCTATCATTAAAGCTCTCTTCCTCTTCCCAGCGAACGCTGGCAGACTTCCAGTTTATTAAAACAACAATCAAAGGCAGATCTCCTGTCTTTATACACAATGAGTCAAGGATGGATCATTTACTCAGAGCTGTTCGCTGAGGTATAAAAGCAAAAATGCATTTTGGGGGAAATAGTTAGTTCATGAATATTATGTAAAAATGCTCCACTGCTGTGGTTCATACAAAAGCATTCCAATCATTATTAAATAAAAACAGAATACCATGGGTTTTTTTTCCCCCGTAAACTCTAAGCACAAGATCAATTAGCGTATCTGTTGAAAGAAGATTAATTGATAATTATTTACACAAAGAAGTGTTAGCATTTGTGAGCCTAATAATAAAACCAAATATAAAAGGGTTTTTTTCCTTGGTATATGTTTGATTTTAATATTAAAGTTATTAATATTAAATCTTTTTACATGGAAAATATAAATATAGGGAGACCATACATACAATGACAAATATTATAGACATACATTTCTATAAAAAACATAGGGACTGAAATTTGGGGGTTTGGGCTTGTGAAATAACTTCTTGGAGATAGTGGGTAGGAAATTTATCTCAGAAGTCCTCTGACTCACATTGTTCTTCAGCAAAGATGGGGGAAGGGAAGGAAAGAATGAAAGGAGCAGACACAGGGCACGGAAAAAAAATTGCAAAGAAAAATGGAGCTCAGAGTAAACCGAATGGAAAACTAAATACACAGAAGGTGAAATCCTGACCCTATTGAAGCCACCAGGAGCTTTGCCACGGACTTCAAGGAAGCCAAGATTTCATCCAGAGACTGCTAAACAAAAATAAAAAAAAAAGCAGAAGCAGGGAATAGCATTTAAAGATACATATGCTGTCTATCGTGTACAGGTCACCTGTTGGTGGATAATCTCATTTTGGAGAGGCAGAGCTGTTTTCCTATTCTTTAGGTACAACGCAAGCTTCTTCAGCTAGAAAAACACCCTTGTATTTTTTATTTTCAATGAAACACTGCAAAAGAAATTTGAAAAAAATGAAACACTATTCGAAGAGGGAGGGGTGCAGAGCGTTTGGAAATTTTGTTACCTAGGTGCCACCTCAAACCACGTAGGCGCTCAAAACCTCAGCTTCTAGGAGATGCATCCACCCGCGCTAAAAGCCCTGCCAGTCCTGGCAACACCTAATTTCAGAGGTTACGCAGGAGTGCTGCGCATCCAAATGGCAGCTAGAGATGTAAGACAAGCAGACTTCACACTTGAAGGCTCCTCTCAGTCAGCGGAGCCTCAGGGAGAAGCGTCTGCAAAATCTGCTTTGTTTGCAGGCTGCATTTTGTAAATCCGAATCTTTGATAACGACACCAGTGTATTGAATGGGGGCTGAGAGTGAATGCTTGTTGAACTTTTAAGATATGATTCAGCACACCACTATGAGAACAGAGCACAATAACATTAAACACCAGATGGTATTTCAAAGCCCATCAGATACACAGATTCCCTTTTCTTCTGTACAAAAGATCAGCAAGGCCTCATGTCTGAAAAAAGCCCATTAAGATAAATGGAGTTGATTTGGTTTTGTCTTGCTAAGGCTATTATAAGAAAGTCATCTGAATGGGTCAAATTACAAACTGCTCTGGATCAAAGGAGAACTACTGCAGTAGCGGGTCAAATTGATCCAAGCTATGTCAACTGGATCAGCATGAAACCCTAAACCGCAGGGTAAAAACCTCTTAGAACGGGGCTTGGTGATAATAATTAACGGAAGTAATGCCTCTTTTGCACTGGAAGTTAGGACGGCTTTAAGTGGACAGGTTCATCAGAAATCTCTTTCACAGCTGCCAGAGAGGGAGAGATTTATGAAAGCGTAGTCCAAACTCCAGCCTCAACAGGGACAAGCGGCTCCGCAGCCAAGAGCACCCACTGCCAGGCCAGACAAGGGAGTATGGGGCTGCCAACCTCACGGTTATACGTATTTACCCAACTGAGAATCTGGCCGCTGATTTTGCACCGTGCTCAGAAAGGCTCTTAGATTTTCAGCCGTGCTCAGCGCTGGAGCAGCGAGTGAAACTACGCCCGTGATTTATTTGGTCTATTGGCAGCAATGGATTTGTTGCCTTGTCTCAGAGCTCCATTGGTCCAGCGCGGTTTGTGTGAGCAATTGCTGTGGGACAACACCTACGGCACAGACGGGGGCCATGTGTGGCTACGTGTGTGTGAGCATGTAGGTAGCAAAGCTCACAGCGTTATATATAGCGCAGAGACAGAATTTCATAGGAGGAAAATTAGGAAAGGTGGTGTGGGAGAGGGAGAGTAAAGGAGCAGAGCGGGGAGAGGCGGGAGGAAGGAGTCACTGAGCTTAATCAAACTACTGATACAATCCTCCTCTCAGTAAGCTAAATATTTGCCTGAAAATAGGAACGGTAGCTTTGTGCTCCCCTCCTAATTCCTGGTGGCAAAGCACCAGCCAGCAAGAGCTTTCACCGCTTAACAAAGCCTGTTACTTGTGATGCAGGATTCGTACAAAAACCCGGCACAGCGCTGCCAAAAGCAGCAGCCCTCTGCGCTTCGTCACAGATGTCCAAGTGTCTCCCGCTGCCTTACTCATATGCCAGCAACAAACAGCGCTAGCACGTCAAGCAAATGCCCGAAACAGATACATTTTCCTGTGAGTCCAGTCGGGCACCCGGCGTGCAGCTGCAGTACTGCTTGTTGACTCTGCGGAGACCGTTCTCCGAGGAAGTAGTCACCTAGGGGCTGTGTAAATTCCCTACAAATTGCTGTTTGCCTTTTCTGTCCGTTCGACGCAAGCCCTATAAAACTGCAGCACACATCTTTCCGGCAACTGCCGAGTCACCGAATCCATTGCCTGCTCCTCTGCGGAGCTGCTTCGCTCCCCCACGCTGCAGGCCTTCGCGGCATGCCGGAGGGCGCCTGCTTCCCTCTGCTTCATTCTGACGGGGGCTTCAGACACGAGGAGTTCGCCCCGCGTGCCAGGGGCCCGGTTTGATGCGAAGCAGCGGCTTTTAATAAGCCGCACGTATCTCTGCTCAGCTGCAAACATTCGGGTTTCCTCGGGGCCCGGGTGCCGCGAAACGCCAGGGCCCTTCAAAAGGATGAGGGTCCCCCCCTCCGCCATGGCTCCTAACACTCGAGCACATCACACGGCAGCAATTAAACTGACAAGGCGGAGGGAAAAAAGCTCTCCTCTGTCCAGATTTACACTGTGTTCCTATTCACGGCCAAATCAGCAAACATTTCAAACGCCTTGACTGAGTAATGAATGGGTTCTGGGTTAGTTACTGTGCTGACAGCAGGTTTTAAATCCTATTGAGCCGGGCCAGGGAGAAGGTGAATAGGGTAGAATTACAGGAAAGGATTAATGAGGGGTTTCTTGCTGAACATACTGTTGCAGTGTTCGTGCAGTCACTATACCAAGCAGTCACTGATTTTTGCCTTAAGGACTGTACTTTTATAACGTAAAATATGCCTCCTTAAACAAATCCACATCAGGCAATGTGTCAACACTTCATTGGTTTCAATAGAATTAGTTTCCTAAATGCTCTTTTCTAAAGCAATTTTTGTACTTGAAAATGCATTACAAGGAACATTTACTACAACTACAGTACAATGATGTATAATACGACAAACACAGTTTTAATCAGTGCAAGCTGTAACAACGAATACACCACACATATGGTCTCTCTCTTTCTTTCATTCTTTTTGCTCCTCCAGAGTCATAGTTAAAATCTATTCATTCACTTTCGTACAATCATTAGTTGCTACTATTAGATTTAATTATTAGCTTGAAGAAAACAAAGAATACCGCATAAGATTCAGTAACAATTTTCAGATGACGGCTTGACAGATGCCTGTTTACCAATGTTGCATTCCTGTTGCTCATCATATATACAAAAGCAGGCCAAGTCATAACAGCATTTTCCTAGAACAGACTATGCACAGGGCCTCCACTACATCCTGTACGCGAAACCCAAAGTCAGCGCCGTTTGCCAGCCTTAGCTGGGCCACACGCGCTAAAGAGTCTCAGAGGGTGCCAGGGGCTGGGGAGAGGCTCCGCTGCCGGCGCCAGTGCGTTGCACGGCCCAGGCAGCTGCTGCGATTACATTAGGATGGAGACAGTGATCTGAGAGACCAGGAAAAAAAATTATCACTTTTTTTCTTTGCCTATGTATTATTGTTGGGCCTTGTTTCTGAACACCATTTTTGGAGAAGTTTGTTTGTTTTGTTTTTTAAGCAGAATTCAATAGAGGTTGTTCAATAACAAATTATTTAACTTTCAGCCCTTAGTTTTTCCATGACTTTTGTTTTGTTCTCATGCTCTATTTGCTTCCTTGAATCCCCAGTCTTCTAGCAATTTAAGTGATGCCAGCGAGGAGCCTGAACTGCATTTTGGCAAGGGCTGCAGGTTCCTGAGAACCTTGCCTCAGTTGAGGCAAAAATAAATAGTGAGAAAAAAGGTTCTGGTTCCCTTATTTTCAATCCTTCCCCCCTTCCCTCCCCCTCAACCCCAAAAGGAAAAAGAGGCATGCCCTGATTCACCAGAAAGAAGTTTTCTTCCACTACTATAGGTATAGGTGCAGTGGTGTTGCCCTAAGCATAACTCATAGAAAGATGGTATTTAGGTCTGGTTACAGGTGGTACAGCTTTGGTCTGAACATATGAAAGAAAATATAAAAAAAACCCTGCCTAAAGTGAATTATGTCAAAACCATTTGTTGCTATGAGCAAAATTCACAAGACAGAACGGCAAACACTAGAAAAGACAAATCATTTTTACTTGTTTATTATTTTCACAGGCAATGGATAAGCTTAAACACATGTTTTTCATTCTTTCCCCTAGATTGCACTGGTAGCAGCATTTAGAAAGATTTTGAAATGTGATACTTGCCCATTGGCTGTTTTTTTTTTTTTTTTCATGTCTTCTGCAGAGAAAGAACAGGAGGAGAATGAAAAAACCTGAAACCACACACCTGAATTTGAAGGGCACTTACTCCCCCACTCTAGAAAGCCCCCAGCCTTACAGACATGCACAACTATTGACTGATGAGGTACCACAAGAGTATTAGATTTACACATTATTCATGGCAGCCTGGTTGTCTGCCAAGGAAGATAATGATAAAGCTCACTTTGGCTTCCAATCCAAGCACAAGCTGGCCTCTTTCTGGTTTCAAATTCTTGCCCACCCACCTGAAACACGAGTTCAGTAAACTCCTCACATGTGCACAAGGAAAATTGTAGCATATTACATGTCTACAAGGCCTCCTAAGGGTGGGAATCTGTATTAATCGGGCATATTTATGCTGTAGCTATCAAGAACTTGCTTTATGCCCTGTGAAGTAATGAGGTGCTAAGAATTCAGAAACGGAAAACTAAAGATTTCATAAAGAAAGGAGATAAAGAAACACTTAGCAGGATAAAAACAGATGTACAGTGTCAGGCCTGGGGTCTACCTCTATCTAGTCCCGTTCTGCGTCTGATGGCCACAGTGGCTGGCAAGCGCGTGACAACGGGGCAGATAGCAATGCTTCCTCTGGCGCTCTCGCTCCTTATGAGCAGCTGGTGGCTTGTGATCTTCTTCAGGACTTGGCATGTGCAACTTTGCATTTACTGGCCCTACAAGGATTTTGCTTCTATGAATTCATCTAATCGCTTTTGAAGCCCCCTAAGTGGGAGCAGGATGACGGGAGAGGTTTATGAAAGTGAAGTCAGGCCCAAGAGGAAGAAGTAAAACCTGAATGTAAATAGGTCACAACTAGCCATAGCAGAACCACTGTAAGGAAGTTTTTAAAAGAAAAGATTTTTCTAGGAAGAGTTTGCTAGTAAGGATGGTAGAAAAAAAACGTTTTAAGATGGTACAATATTAATTTAACAAAAAGGCTTGTGTGACACACACATTAGATGACTTAAAAAGCTCCTTCCTGTTCCTTTAAGGGCAGATTCAAGAAATTTCTGTTAAAAAAAACCTCACCCTGATTAGTTTCAAATGGGATTTATTCAGGTCCATAAGTCCCTCCTCTTTCAGTTTCTCTAGGCATCGAGTGGGGGAACAGTAACATATATGCGCCATACTCATTGGCGGAGCCTATCGCTCAGCCACTATCAAGTGACACAGGCCGACAAATGTGAACTTCCAAGTCTTCCTTGGGCCTTACAGAGTTGGCACTCATTCGTCTGAGAAAAGAATTTTACTTGGCAGAAATAATAGCTCCAAAAACTCCTCGTATGGATAACTAAATCAATAAAATACAAGGTTCATTAGCTTCAGTGAGGACTTAAACGTCAAATACAACCAACACAACAAGGCTGATGAAACATCATATGAGAGAAAAAGTTCTGCATGAGTAATCTAGAAAATTTTCCCTGTCTCTTAAAATATTAGCATATTTTCTGTGCCAGAAACAAAAGACAATCAGTATCACTATTAGGATGGAAGGTCCTCAGAAGTTTACACATCATTTCCATATGGGCTGCTGGAGTCATATGATATTTAAATCAGCTGCAGCTGCAATGCTGCAAAATAAGGAAGACTTAGCTGAGTACCAGGGACATGGGCGCTGCCAGCTGAAAGCAGCTTGGGCTACAAAGCAACAGAGCATTGTGAGCACTAACAAGTGTGGATGCTGGATCGATTATTGGATATGCAAGTTGAAACAAAATGCTGGTTTATGTCCACTGGGCCAGCCTGCTTGGCTTGATATAAAAGATAAGGATAATTATGCAAACGCAAATATCAGAATTATAGCATTGCCACATACCCTTGTTGAAGAACAAACTGCATGAGTAACAACTGTTTGAATACCACAGTCTCGTGCTCTTTAGAACAGCCGTATCACTTTATTATTATTGGAAAAGCACACAGAGAAAGCTTCCCTGTTGCTGCAGATGTTGTGAATACAGGAAGTTTTCAAACTCTGAGAGGCAGAATGAAAAGGCATACCCTGCATTTTCTCTCAAAATTAATATTCAAGCTAGGAAACCTCTTTTCTCTGGAAAAAACCACACATTATGGACTATCCATATAGAAAAGAAAGAATGCTCACCCCCTTCAAGCTCAGTAGCTCTCTTACACAATTATTCTACAGAATCATTCCTGCATTCCTGTGATAACTGAAAAGATATGCCACACTGTTGTATTGTAAATGAGAAAAAAGAAAAATTAATCCTTGGCCTACCTCCGACTTGTACTCAACTTTCTTGAGCTCCCAAGAAAAGGACACTGGTGTGTGGTGCTTGCTAAATCCAGAAATGAAGTTTGCTCTTTTATGCTTGCATTTTACATGCATCTCGGGAGAAATATCACGAGTCTGTTTTAATTTAAATAGGATTTAAAGCCTTTGAAGAGTGCCAAATTGATAGGACTTTGGACTGAAAACCCGTGTTTACAGAACAGGTTACAGTAATCTCAGAATAGTAAAGGCAGGCCCCAGGGCAGCCTATCACATGACAACCAGAGTTGTCATCCTGACATAGATTGTCAGAAAATGAGAGTTCTTTATCTCAATCCTGACTGTCCATATAAGAATGCATATTTATTATGGACTTAATCTTTTGCCTTTTTGCACAGTGTGCCCAAGAAGCAGGAACTGGAAGCTACTTGTGGTGATGCTTCTTTTGCATAAAGTGGACATTTCTAAAGTACAAGAAATTAATTATGAATATCATATTATTTCAAGCAGAAGCACCACTTGAATTCTTTCATTGGATGCTAGCATAGATTTGTAAGGGATCTTTAGCTGTTCAGCCAGGCCCCTTCATAAGCCATTTTTATTAAGACTGCACAGTGTATTCAGAAAACACCATATATTCCTACAAAATCCACTTCAGGTTCACAAAGTAGAGAATGCTGGGAAATGCCCATGTCAACCTAACTTGAACATTAGGTTGCAAACAGATTGCCCCGGAAAGTGTAAAGTAGCCTGCAGCCCACAGGCAAGGGCAGCATTGGCACCCTGTGCAAAAAGAGCCCTAGGAATAGGAAAAGGGAGAGACACATTTTGGGAGCTCTGCAATATGGCCAAAGGCATGAGCAGAGGCGGCGAGGACCACTACACTGCTCAAGCTATACAGATGGCCTATACAACATTGCTAGGTGCTCGGCAAGCACCAAGCTGTTACGTAGGTATCATAAAATAACACAGAAAATTCATTCGGTCTTAAACAAGGACTGAAATTTCAATAGTCTCAACCCAACTGTTCACTGTGCTATTTGGGATGCATCGTCAATGGGAACATTTCAAGACAAGCACACAAATTGCTCTTCTACATTCATGTTATAATACCTGATATGTACATTTTCTTGATCTCTATTATTAAAATCATCCAGATGTTCCTGAACACAGCTGGCTGTTCACCAGCTCATCACTCAGCTTGGATACGCCTGTAATTCAATCTGGTGTAACACAGAAAAGCTTGACTATTTTTAACAACACTGTGCCCATTTCCAAAGAACTGGAGGCTAGCATTAGCAGATCAGAGTTCTTACAACAGTTCATTATTCCTGTAGTACACACAAGGATGGAGAGTTTACAAGACTTGTGTATTCCCAGCATATATCCAAGTTTTCCACAGTGTGGCTTGGTTTCCGAGTACCTCCTTTTTTTTCATTTCAATGAGCTCATGTAGTCTGTCAGGACAAAATGTAACACAGCTTGGATTGAATCTCCTCTCTTAGTTTTCTAGCAAAAATATAAGCCAAAAAAAGAAAATTTCTGCAACAATACAAATAAGAACTTGAATGTGCTAACAACATCCAAAAAAATCCTCAGTGAAGGGCTTGCTCTGTGCAACCCTGTCAACTTCAGAGGAGTTTCACAAGATGAAAGGTAGTGCATTATATCTCTTGTGGGCTGCAAATTTTAGGACACTGGAAATGCAACAACTCTAGCATTGCTCAACAAGCAAAAATTATCCAGAAGGATAAAGTTTACTGTGGGTCATATAACTCATTAGCGATAGCTGAGCAGTGAAGGCAAGCTCAGTTTTTGAATTAAATAGTCTTCTAGCAGCTTGCTTCTCAAATTTACAGTTTCAATCCAGATTAGATTATTCTGAGACTTTTTTAAAATTAATTTAATCCATATGTCCCTCTGTATAACAATTGTATTAAAAAGCCACATCTACAATCATGAAGGCACACTTTCAGTTAACTAAAAGCAGAAGGTTGGTAAGTACATTGCAGGTCGATTTCCTGATAGTTAACAAAATTACATCCTGGTTGGCTTTAGATTTAGTGGTAGGTAGGAAGCGGCTTTCCCAACCCATACAACTTTTGGGATTTAAGTCATCTTTCCCTTCTATACTTGAATAAATCTCAAGTAGGTGAATACTGTGCACTTGTCAGAGACAGACAGAGGGAGAAAACCTGCATGTGACCTATGCATCTCCAAGCAGCAAATAGTCTGAGAGTTTGGATATTCACCTAGATGTAAAACACGCAGGGTCAGCTCCTTGGTCCGACTCCAGCGCTAAGCTTGGTATTCATCCTAGCACTGCCCCCTTTGCCTTCAAACTGCCACACACCATGCAAGAGGGCACAGTACTCACCTAGACACCAGCTCCCAGGTAACAGGCCAGGTACTCAAATGGCAACTTTGAGCAGACAGCTTGCAAGGGAATAGGTAAGTGGCATTGTCTCCAATGAGAAGTGTTTTGAGGATGCATGACCTTCATGATCAGGAGACATTTTTCCTTATACTTCATTTGTGTCAGAGGGGATCGACAACTTTTTTCCCTGAATACAAGAAGGTCCTGCTGAAAGTTCTCACTCCAGATCCTGTCCCTCTTAAAATCTTGGTTTTATAACCTCGAAAGTACCTCTACTATGAAAGGAAACTGCAAAAGCCTGTGGCTGAAGAATACTTTTCTTTTTTTTAACTGACTTTTTTCATCATTGTTTTTGAAGTAAAGGAGTGTAAATTAGGTTGTTAGTCACCTCTGATTCCTTAAAAATACTTGTCATCTGCTGAAAACTCTTTGCTGTTTTAACGAAAACACAAATCCAAATTCTGAATCTCTCCTCCATACCAAATGAACCCTATACAAGGAAATTAATTTCTTTTTCAAATGAGTGTTGTGAGCTTTTAGAGTAAGAATCTCCAGAAGTCCCACAAGTCTACTACTGCTATTGATTTTATGTGAAAGATGTTCAAATATTGCAGTCATATGCAACAACATAAAATGCTCACACAAACCTTAACACAGATAGCACTTCCGACATAAGTCCAATGTAGGAAACTAATTGCAGTTCCTAGAGGATGGATTTATTATTATTGTTAAAGTGTATGTAGTTTTTAAGTGCGATGCATCTGTTCTTTCGAGGGTTTATTTCAGAGAGAACTTTGGAGATTTCTCAAGAACATGGCCGTCTTTTTCAATTCCCTAATCAAAGGCTTGGAATTTGTATTTTATCTGAACAAGTATTTGAGTTATACAGGAATTCCACAGCAGAAGCCTGATTCACTCTCTTTGTTTCCTCATTTAGTTAAACAAACCCAAAGATAATTTTTCTCACAAAATAATAAATAATAATTTAGCAGCTATTCAACCCAGCCAATTTTTATGCAAGTGCAGTAATGGATCATAGGGTTAGCTGTGAATTGTGATCCCTTGTGCAGTTTCTTAAATAAGGGGCAATGCCAACTCAGCTTTGCTAGCTCATTTACTCTGCATCTGAACTTGTAAATTAATCATTGCTGGCAACATCAATTTGGCTGTAATTAATCATACAGGGAGGAGCAAAGAAATTGCACTGAAGTGAGTCGCATTAACAACGTTATCTGATTGCTCTCAGTGTAATTTACTTGGATCCTGATGTGTGCGTACAAGGCGTCTGGCTGGTGCTTTGGCACACAAGGAGGTGTGCAAATTGCTACGGGCAATAGGTAGAATAATGGGGAGCCCAACAAGCCAGATATGCAGATAGCTAACGAGCCCCGCTTTGAGGCATTGTTTTTGCACTCATAATTGCACAAGCTTTCAGCCCCTCAGCTCTCAAATTGCCAAGGAAGAAAAGGGACCTCTAGTGCCCCTCTACCCTGTAATAAATGAGTCCCATTTTCAGGCCAGCCAAGGAGAATTCTACCCCGGGGAAATGCTGTTACAGTCAAAGATAAAATATGGAGGAAAAGATTGTAATGAATTTAAAACACAAGTTAATTGTAGCAAATCAAAATTGAAAACAGACAGCTAAATAAGTCTGAAGTATTTTTCCCAAAAAGAGCAAATTTAAAGATTAGATGTTGATAGTCATATAAGTGAGGTAATAGAAAATTTAGTTCCACTGTTTCAAAGGAATTCCTCTGTTAATGAGATGCTCAAGATCTTGAAGGACATAACTTGAAGTTTCTTTATACATACAGCTACTCTCAGAACTGGTTAATGATACATATAAATTTATTTTTAAAACAGTTAAACTATGGCATAATTTCCTTCTGAGATGTATAGCACTATCCAGAAAGGAAGCAGGAAAATATTATAGAAAGTAATCTTAGACACTAAAACAAAAAGCCAAAAGCCAAGATTTAGGAGTAAAACAATGTACTTTCTACCTGTGTACATACAACTTCTGAGCTGTGTGTACACCCCAGCTGGATAGCTATTTACAAGCACATGCAGTCTTAATTTGAAACTTGAGGCCATACTCTATCAGAGGGTGTCAAAGTTTCACAGACATCTCCGAGATTGTACATACCATTCACCAATAACTGCCTGCAACAACATGAACATGCAGTGGAAGATGTCATTTCGCACAGCAACCTGCATTAAAGCTCTGAATATATTACTATTAGTTCTTCTACTTTCATGACCCCAATGTTCAAAAGACATAGCTCCCATTAAACCAGTTTTCTCATGGCTGAACTTCAAGGCGAGCAAATGAGAAAGGTCAGAGGTAAAATAGATTGGCTTCATGTCCGTGTGCAGTTCAACTTCTCCAGAAAACCAGCTGACCTACCTGAACGTGGGATATAACAGTAAACCTATTTCAACTTGGACAACAATTACAGGAGGCCAATTATCCAATTACAGGAGACTGTACAACAGGCCACTGGAGGAAACTATTTCATTTCTTCTGATTTAACTGAAACGGCCCTAGAAAAAACAAGCGTCTCCCCTGCCCCAAGAGCACTGAGCTGACTCAGAGAGAGAAAATTCAGGTAATCCGGAGCACAAAATAAATGCTCGCTGACATCCTTCATCTAATTATTCTCCCCTCAATGCAGAGCACCTCTTCACAGAATTGCTCGCTACCTCAGCGAAAAGGCTGCGTGTGGAAACCGAGCTACCAGGTGACACTTGACAGCAGACCTTCCCAGGTCAGGCCAAAGGTCCATCCAGCCTAGCGGCCTATCTCCAGTAGCAAATGCCCAGGGAATACCAGAACAGGACGCGAGCATATAGCGACAGTAATACTTCACCGCCCTCCAGCAATCTACGGCTCATGGACTTCCTGAGCTAGTGGGAAACATTATTTTTAAACTAGGGATATTTAACTTAGAGGTGGTCCTGCAAAAGCAGTTTGAATTGTATTTGGTACGGCTTTACTTTCTAAATCTCTGAAAAATAATTACCCATAACTGATGTTTAATGCTAACTGAGTTCACTGCAAGCTGTCTAATGAAGTTCAATGCTAGCAAACATTTCCTATGCTCTTTCAGAGGATTATTGCCTTCATATTATGCAAAGCTGCTCTAGTTTGAACCCACTGTTTCACAAGGCTAGTGGGAGGCATTCTTAATCTCCCTGCTTTGGTTCTCAGAAAGTAAAATAGAGGTATTATTATTTGCACATCTGAAATTACAGTGCGAGACACTGTCTTTACTCCACTTGTAAGGCCCAGAGCAATAGATCAGCAGTCTTGTTATGCATGACTTCTAGGTCAGACAGTGAAAACGTAAAACAGTAGTAATAAAGAATGTCTACAGGACACTCCTATTCCCATAAGCAATACTGTATTATTTTTCTTCTGAAAGAAGACGTAATGCTAATTGTAGGTAAATCACTGAAAAACATTCTCAGCTAATATTACTCACCGAAACAGCAACCATAAAACTTGTAGATGCCTTAGTAGGTAAACTTTTGAATCTAAATAGAGAGATGGACATCTGTATACATTATTAGTATGCAAGTTCTGGCATGTCACATTCACTGTCCTTTCTTTAAAGAGGAAAAACTAGAAAGGATTTGAAAATAAGCATAAGAGTCTACTCTCTGGAAAACAGGCCTTCTCGAGACACTTAGCTAGCTTGGTCTATTTATTTGTCCACAAGAAGCAGCAACAGTGACTTTGCTAGTGCACACACACGCGTAACAGGCAGAAGTCACAAGGCTGAAGTAGCATGGGCTGCAGTTGTAACCTGTGTAGGAAGACTGCTCTGTGCCAGTCAAAAATGGTTGAAGCCAGCTCCGAAACCAATGTAAGCAATAATGGTGGTGGGGGAACCAGACTTGACAAATATTGCCCTCCAAGACTGTATCTAATCAGAGATGATGTTCAAACATATTTGAGAAAAACACGAGCTGCCACCAGTGGCTAGAGGCACTCTTAGTGGAGGCAGTCATGCCAAAAGGGGGTATGTACATCCCCGATGGGACTGCAGCCCTTGGGTGACCCATGCCAGGGCAGGGACACCAAGGAACAGAGCTGCAGAAACCATTAAGCAGAGCGTGGTAGAAAGAAACCATTATGCACAGAGCAACCAAAAGCCACTTTGCAGACCATCTCAACCTCCTGCGCTACCCAGGAACTTTGACAGACTGAGCATAACTCGCAGAAAAATACGAAAAGCTGAGACTGAGAAGGGGAAAGGAGAGATGTTTATGTACGTATTCGTATAATTGTTTTCATTTTCCCCGCACTATTCAAATCAGTGATAAGAAGTTTGTGTTCACTGGCAATAAATTTAGTCAAATAAAATTCCTCAGCTCAAGATTGTCTTGCTCACGGCAGTGTACTTAAAGGGAGAAGTGGTTTCTGATTGTAAAGGACTAACAGAAGACGACATAATGAAATCCAATTGCTGGAAGACTATGCTAGTCCAATTCAGGCTGGAAAAGAGAGAGCAACACAGACTAATTAATCACATGAACAAGCAGAAACACAGTGGTTTGCTGCTGCCCAAAATCTTGAAACCAAGATTGGATATACGGAAGTCAAGTTTGATTCAGAGAACACCATCTCCAGCCTTCGTGATGCAGGACATCCATTTGGATCACCATAATGGCCCCCTACAGTGTTTTAAATCCTGGAGTAAGTGTCACTCAAAATACCAGAAAGCAGAGTTGGTGCATAATAGCAACGAACAATAAGATGACAGGAAACAAAACAGTGTCTTAGCATCAAAGCTTTATTAAGAAATAGCTGTTTCCCAAGCTCCTGCCTTTTGTACTTGCACCTCTGTTGTGATTTTTTTGCCTGGGAAGCGTCTTGCCGATACAGCCATTTGCGGATCCAGACCACAAGTTAGATAACTTAAGCAATCCATGTTAAAAATAAAACTCAAAAAAAAAAACCAACTGCCAAAGTCAGCATATAGGTAACTATTCCCCAAATAGTTCTTCCAAAGTTTTATATATTTCCTGAACTCAGAACAAAGACTTTTCAAAGAGAACATCAAAATCTCCAATCATTCTTTTACGGCCATGTTGTAACAAGTCCCACTTGTATTACCCTTTGAATAAAGTTTTTGCAAGTATCACAGTAGCTTAGGAAGCAAAATAGGATTTTCAAAACAGATTTTCAGTAAGGTGTAGCACCCTCTGTAACATCAATATGAGCTGTAAGTAGACATTTAAGTACTTTTAAACATTTTCATAAGAAGTGTCTTTCAAAGGCAGAAAAGAGACCTTGAAAAATTGATACTTAAAAATTTGCACCTTTAACTTTTATGAAAGAAATTATTCTGAGGTTTTCCAGCCATACTAGACGAAGCTTTGCCTGTGCCCTGTAGTAATCTCAGCTTGAAACCCCACCTTATTTTAAGTGTGTGTTCCATAAGTTGCTTAGAAACTTATAGGAGGATCACAAAGACTTTAATAAACTGGCTTTAGTTAGCGTGTGGTTTTGTTTGAGAAACACGAGTGTGATTTAAGTCAACCAAACACAGATGCTAGAGTTGGATGAAATCACAACAAAACTATGTTTGCAATTTCGTTAAAATTACAGGTCATCTAGCACTAAAAATACTTAAGTGGATGCCTATGTATAGGACTACTCAAAATATCTCAGCTACCTAGGATTATTGTTGATCAGTACCACACAGAAGACACATTTTTACACAGCACAGTATACTGGAATTTATACTTGAAATATCTGTGGAATTTCTGAATTCTAAGTATATAACTATCAAAAGCATACCTGAAGTTTATTGTTTTTTGTGTGTTTAGATTGTGAATAAATAGCATGCCTATCTATTCCAAGTTTTTCTAATCTTGAAAAACAATAATGTAATGCTATCAATTCTCACCTTTTACCAAGCATCTAAAAAATCAAGCACTGTTAACCTGGCAGAGCCCTGGACATTTCAAGCCATCAGCTGTTCCATAAAAGCTGGAAAGTCATGGCATCATCACAGGCATGTGTTCTCCGCGAGGAGCTTTGTAACCAGATAAGCTGATAAGTTTGTATTGCTGTGCTTTAAATTCCTTTCTAGATCACCACCAAAACTGTCATGTATCCAAAAATAATACGTTTTCCCAACACGATAGCGTTAATCTTGGTAACACCATCTTTTTTTAGCATAGCATGTCGGGCAATTACAACAATAAGATCCAGTAACACCAAACAAAAGATTTCTTAAGACAGAAAGTCTCAAATCAGCACCAGTCTGACAGAATCTAGCGTTTCTTAAAAATGTATAGTCATGGACAAAAAAAGTTCTGTTAATTATTAAGGTAAAAGTGCAATAACAATACAAGAGGTATGACTCTCACACATGAAAACACTCATATCATTTTCAACTGAAATTTCCTTCAACTCAGGTCAAATACTGCTCTCCAAAATCAGCAAGGAATTTTAGGAGAATATAAAGAATGAAAAGCATTGCAACTAAACTGTGCTTTCTAATTTCTAAAACAACAGTTCCTAAAAGTTTATGGGAAGAACTGCATCACAAAGAATTCTTGAACAGAGAAAATTAAGTTTGCAAGGGGAGTTATTATGTATTGTATTACTGTGCTTTAAATTCCTTTCCAAATCTCCAAAATTGTCAGGTATCCAAAAATAATAATACATTTACCAAGCACTATAATGTGTTGGTGTCTGTCAGGGAGTGCAAAATGAGGTGGGGTCTTTGTGTTGGATATGCTAATATTTTGGTATTATTTGGTATATTCCTATCATTTTAACGCTTCTGCTGGCTGCCTGGGGGGCTGGTAAAACCTTTTCTGCCTTTGACACATGCATGGGGAGGGAGGCATGATGGTGGGTTTGTTTCCTCCGATGCTTCTGAGATTTGCTACAGCTAAAGAGAGGCTTGTGTGAGAGGGCTCCTACTAATATTAGAATTTCTCAGGTGCTAGTTTGGCATGTTTTTCTCCATGTCAGGGTTGAAATAATTGCCAGATTTGGGTTCAGAAGTTTTTTCTCTGGTCTTGATTTTGTCCCAGGGGTTAGTTAGGAGGTTTGTGATGCCTGGTGTGTCACATTCAAACGTTCTGCTGATCCTTCCATGCCAGACTTCTTTTATAGATGCCGGTGACAACAGGATCCTGAGCTCAACGGGTCCAATGGCATCTGGGTCATCAGCCCTACGTTCTGACTAATCCATGTGAAATAGCACTGCTCTGCCTATTTTCACAGACTTCACATGGGTTTCTTTGAGAGAGAAGTAGGCTGTTTATAAGCATGTAAAACAGAGATACTTACAGCCATAAGTATGAGTGAGTTTTATGTACATACATAATACAGCAAACACACAATTCTATCTCTGAAGGCTGTGGGAAAATATAGTGTTTTACTTCCAATACGTGAAAAATGAATGAAGGGACCAAATTATTCTAGGGAACTTAATGTAATGCTTCAGCATACAAAACTAGAACAATGGAGCAAGCCAAAAACAGGGTATTGAGATGTAAACCTTGCAAAATTATTATTATTTTTAAGAAAGAGTATGCCCTTGATTCTAACTTGGGGAATTGATATTGTAAACTGTCTCAAAGAATAGCAATTCTAGGCATGACTGAAGTGTATTTTAATGTTAAAGAAAACAATCAGGATTTGTTGGGCCACTGTAAGGGCTGTGGGGGCATTAATTCCCGGATACATGCTACGTATTTGTGGGACGACTGCAGCATCCCAGAGCAATTGCAGTGCTGCTTCACTGTCAGAGCCGGGGGAAAAATAGTTTAAATGACGCTCTTGGCAATTTTCATTTTTGAGACAAATATTAAAATTGAAATAGTGCAACCATAAATTATAAATTCCAATCCCTAGTGAACAAATGGGGGGTGTGTGTGTGCAAGTATCATGTTCTGGAGGGAAAAGGAAGTCCTGCACTCATAAATCATCTGACTGTTGTGCCTTTAAGCTAGTGGAATAGCCCAAACGTGACACTACACACATGCCCATTACATGACAGGGAGTTAATTGCTCCAAAAATATTCTGCTTTGTAAAGCCACCCAAGTGATGGCGGTGCAGTATCACGCCTCCAGTTTTAAAACAAAGTTAGTTGCCGAAGTGCAAGCAAACTGGTCATCGGAGAAAGGAGGATCGTGGTGGCACAGGGCTACAGGAGAAGCAGCTCCCCTCACTGTACCTGAGCAGTGACTGTAAGAACGAAGGCTCTTTTTAAAAGGCATGAAATAGATTTTTTCCTTTATAAGCTTAGTTTGGCCTGTCCTTTTATGGATTGAAAGATATTTTTGAGTTTCACCCACTTCTAAGGAAAAAGCAGTCAGGCTTCCTACAAGTCTGATTTTCTAAAGACCAGATGGTATTGATCTGAACATAAGGTAGATGGCAGAATTAAGGCAGAAAGAATATCACAGAGGGAAAAAACAGCAAATAATCCTTTATGAATTGCATATACCTCTTATTGTTGCATGTTTTTGCCACTTGAAAAATCTGTATTTTTCAGCCTACCTGCAAACACCACACACTGTGTAAAGTGAAACCTTGTGTCATGTATTTCTCTTGCATATAGTAAACTAGCGATACTTGTTTTTCACATTGATTTAGCATTATCTCAAGAAGCAGTTATTACTTGTACCGCTGAGCCTTGCCTCGTATCCCTGAAATTTGCTCTAAATTTAACATGAACATAAGGAGGATAGCAGATAGGAAAGTTAGAGCTACTCAGGTAATTTATCATTGTGGAGAGTGTTTGCAGGATGGCAGCCTAATATACCTGTTTTAACATATGTGAATAGTGACACCTATTTTAAGGGAACTTTATGAATCAAGATAAGCATCTTACACCATTTAAAGTCCTAAATAACATATCAGATCTTATTAACATGCCTGCAATTAAAAATAGTACCCTTAATTTGAAAGTAGCTTAAAATTACAGTAAGTTACAGAAGTTATGGCACAGTAATAAAAAAAATACAGTAAAGTTACAGAAAGTAACAAGATTGCTCTTAGAGTAAGACATGTCTTAACAGAAGGTGTTTATCCATTTCAAATGGATATGTTATTTCATCTTTGAATATTTCTAGTATTTTATGAGCTGCTTATACTTCCTGAAAAGGTTACGTTTCATGATGGAAAATATATAACAACATTCATAGTAATTACATGCACTATTTAGGTGAAGCTGCCCAGCCTAACTTTCTGAATACCATAGATTTTCTTTTGCTTTAACTGATAGGTGACTCCATAATTAGTCAGCTAATGTTAGATTAATTATTTAGATTTTCTGTGGTCTACCTTACCACTGACCACAGAGAACATGGGAGAATAGTGCCAATGATGTGCCTAAGTGTGGAGCATGGGTAAAGTTACCACCTGTGCAAGTTATTCCACCACAAATTAAGAATCATCTACTAACCCCATCAACAAACATGCTGGAAGCACTCCTTCCCAGTCCAAAAATAGGTGGTCAGTTTTATGCTGAATATATGAACAAGACATAACAGCTGTGTTCTCCTTTCTCCATTGACCCTCCTTCATCCAGCATCTTTCCTCCAGATGTGATCAACTCCAGGGGTTTTCAAAGGAGGACAGAAAAAGCTGACAGAAATCTTCTGGTCAATTATAAAGTAGGGGGAAAAAAAAACACCAAAAACTTGTTCCTGACCATACGGTTAGTTGTCTTAAAAACTGGGTTTTAACTGTTTCCTTTGACTTAGTGCAAAGCAAGCAGCTTAGTGACTTTGCTGAGAGGAACACAAGTAACCCTATTACCCATGGCCCATGAAGGAAAATTTTCAATGCAAAGATTCAGAGATACCAAAATGAGAAAGAATCATTACCACTGTCCAGATTAGAAAACTGCACAGAGTTCATAGAATTTCTCCTGGAAACAGATTAAAATTCACATCTAGATTATTTTAGATGAAATTTAAGACTCCAAGCTTCTCTTGGGAAGTTTGTAGTAGCTTCCCCAGCAAATTCTCAGTGCTAGAACACAGCATTTTCATTGCCTCCTCCTGGCTGCTGGAACTTGCTATGCTTTTGTCACTCAGATGGAGAAGTCTGCCCCTTCTGCATGAGGTCTCCAGTCCAGGGTATGTACCTAGATAGAGTAACTTAAGTCACCTTTCTCTTCAATGAGTTGAACTCCTGAAGCTCCCTAATGCAAGGCTAGTTGTCCAGATCCTAGATTATCTTTGCACCATATTACTTCCTATGCAGCCTGAAAGGTTGCCTTGGATCTCTTAGAGTCACTGCTTCCCAGTCCCGAGTTCCCTATCCTACAGTCATCTCCTGGAGTCATGATCCTCACTCGTATTGCCACGCGCATGGCTGTAACACAATGTACGAGTTGAACTGTAACTGTTTGACTAGGTGATTCAGGTCAGTTTGTAAAAAGTGACCTTCCCTTTTTATTTTTTATTGCTAAACCGGTCTTTGTCCCTCTGAAAATATTACAGGAAGGACGTGGCATCATCATTCAGATTTGTTGATAAAAGTATTGTTGGATCAAGAATTATTCTCCTAACAAAAATGTTCCTGTTGATTGATATCACTCTATTAACAACTATATTTTCAGATTTGGCAACAACAGATTAAAATTCCACTTAAATTTTATTTTGCTTATCAGTTGCTTTAAACTCTGGAAAACTGGCCCTACTGAAGATCCAAAAATACACATTACTGGTTGATGATGTGTTTTCTTGCCATAAAGTAGATGCAGCAGGGTCATGAGCACAGATATCTAAGCAGTTGCTAGTTTTAAGTTTAGAAATTTGCTAACAGCCACATTGAGTTACCTTCTGTTAGACACAAGACTTTTTGGATAAACTGGATAATTTCTGTTTCTTTTAGAAATTAAAAGGAAATTTTGTTACTGGATGTTGCAGAGTTTATCAAAACATCACAGAAGAAAACACCTGATGCTATAGTTTTTCTTCATAAGAATTACAAACTAATGCTTTTGAGCCCCCCTCCCCGTTTTTTTGCTGTATGGAAGGGAGAATGTTGTGGCTGAATTATCAATACCCTGAACTGCACAAAAAGCCTAGTCCATACAGCGCTCTGATTCTAAACTGCTGATGATTAACAAGCGTCTGATGTTTAGTATCCCCTTTCTATTACACAAATTATAACAACTGATTTTAATGATTTACTTATATACTGCATTTTATCATCTTTCTGTAATACCAGCGATGCAACCTCTCACACATGAGTATTTCCAAGTCCTCATTTACTGCCTAGAGATATAGCATAAGATATTGACAATGTTCTTAAAGAACACAAATATAATCCCATTTACAAATGCAAACAACGCTGTGCAACATAAATCTTTATGATTAGGCAAAAAAATTTAAATAATAAGCCAACTGCTGTTCTCATGTCAATGCAATGTGTGTTTGCTGCTCAGTAAAAATGACTATGAGATGCTGCTCCCTACTTAAATGTAATGTCTGAATTCATCTTCATGTGGAAAAGGTTTGTCCATTAAAGGAACTGCAGGAAATGGCATTTAATTTAGAAAATCTAGCCCCATTGTGTTTATTTACTTGTTGTTCCTGTTTACATATAAGCCTATACAAAAGCTAACTGTATGCATGCACACACACATTTATTAAGGCTAGCTAGATCTTTTTTTGGCAAAAATAAATAAGCATTTTGCTCAAAGCTGAAAATGTTACAGGGATATATTACTGTAGGCGTTTGTCTTCAGAAAAGAAAGATAGATTTTCATATACATCCCTCCTGATGGCTGCAATGATAATCTAGAATTTGGGAGACCCGTGTCTCCCACGGAGCCGCCCCAACCTGCTGATGTCCCGGCCCAGCCTTGGACCTGCCTTGGCACTGGGGCTGCTGTGGCAGTCACAGGCCCCTCGGCTGTCCCTGGCCACCGTCCCTGGCTCCATTCTGCTCCTCTCGTTTGAGGAGGCCCTGCCTGCTCCGCTGTCGCCCTTGGCTGCCGGCTTCCCAGGGGAGCAGCCCGCTCTCCCACTCCCCGATGAGCGCTGGGTACCACCTTTGCTGGTTCTTCCTTTATTTTTAACTGTAGAACCGAGATCTCAATGCATCTTTATGAAAATACATGAACAAATGCACATCAGAATACGGACGTGTAGGTAATTTCAGACAGAAAACGCATTTAATAGTGGGCAACTGCTCTAAGTTTGAGGAAGAAAGTGGTCAGGTTCTCAAACCTGTACAGAAACCTGAGAAATCTGTTTGGAAGTATTACCCTGAAGTGTGTCTGCATTGCAAACCTGCGATAGTGATTGGGAAGTCTGTCTTTGAGAGACTGATCAACAGGAGCAAGTTGCCTGAAAAGATACCACAAAACTACACGTGGCCTATTACGGACCAGAAACACCAAATAAGGTGCATGCAAACACCCTGAGTACAGAGAGAGTCCTGAATAACAAAACCAGTTAAAGTCAGGGCTTCTGAAGGCTTTTTTCCTCCCCTCTGTTTACTTTGGATTCAAGGAAATAAAACACACACTCTTTGAGCAAAGCTTAGCAAGCTAGAGAGGAAACAGAGGACAGAATTAAGACAGTTTTGAACAGCTATTGAAAGCACCTGCCTGCTACTGCCACGGGGAAAGATAACATACACAGACCTTCTTACAGAGCCTAAGAATACCAGCTGGTAGACTACGATTATACATATTCTGCTTAGTAATAAGGATGACTACAGTGTCTCAAAAGCTGCTTCTTATTAAAGAATTGGACTACAGCAGCACATTTCAGCTTTTTTTCAGCTGAATTTAAGCACACAGTTTGCTGCATCATGTCAGTGACGAGCTTTTTGTAGTTACGCTTCACCAGTTTGGAAGATATCTGCCAGACAAACCGAAAGCCACAGTCGGAACATTTTCACAGCCCTCGGATGAGGATCCACGCACCTACTGCTCTGCGTGCCCAGCAGCTCGACTACACTTAAAGATTCCCACGTGTCGTAGGCTGACGTGACAAACACTCATTCCCAGTAGAGGGTTTTCTCCCTCCCCTTTCCTCATGCCTCTCACAAACCCTTTGCGACACACAACAGCTTCCAAGTAAAGTTGCAACGGTGTTCAGCAGCATAAGTGACAATACAACGTTATGTGACATCTTACGTCTTGTTGCCAATATTATCAGCAGAATATGCAAAATGAGGGAAGCTGCTAAAGAAAAGGTAATACTTGAACAATACTCCCGGTTCCCACTCCAGGCTGGAGCTTCATCAGGAATATAACAGTACTGCTCTACGATCGTCAAGGAGCGCCATGTTTAATAGTATACCGAATATTACTCATAAAGCAGAACTTAAAAAAAACAAGGTGAAATTCTGGGGCAAGAGTGGAAGGAGTTTCTGGGCTCTGGAGAGCACAGAAACTTTTGCAGTACAGCAGTGCCCTTTAACAACAACAGCCTGTGATATAAAATCTCAGATGGAAACTCTATCCCATGTGAACAAAACTCCCAAGGCAAAGTGAGTTGCAACCTCATGGAAGAATTTCTCATCTATAAGGTACAGTTCCAAAGCAGGGCACTTTCAGAATTAAAACATGGACTTAAATATTTATGATTCTATTTAAATAAAAGCTTCTTTTTAAAACGAAGTTTTCAAACCATGTTTTCTAGACCATGCTAAAGACTAGCACTATGAATTGGGTCTTAAAATAAAGCCTCATTTAAGTTTCAAGAATTCAGAAATGCCATCTATATCCAATAAAATTCCACTGTTTTGGGATTTTAAAAACACAACACCTTATTGTTGTCCAAATATAGTGATGCTTAAGAAAAAAAACATTTAAAGGAAGTCTTTCTTTGGCTGAGAAGTTGCTGTTAATTCAGCTTCAGGCTAATGGCAACAACTAAACTTTGAACCCCTAAATAACAGATATTCTGTTCATAACAGAAAAGTTGACAGACACATAACTACTGGCAGGCAGTGTCCCTATAATGCAGTAAACCACAGGAGAAAGGGAGGTATGCTGGGGAGGAAGACTCCTCAGAAGTCAGCAAATATAGAGAGGAGCAGAACATTACTTTATGCCAAACTGTGTTGATTTGTGGTTGGCATTCAGTCTGTAGATATACCGTACAGAGTTAGAGATAGTTAAAGAAAAGAGCCATCAGGATAGGTTTATTGTTCTGTTTTAAATGATAGGGAGAGAGGAAAAATATGATATTTTTTATAGATTGGATTTATAGCCTGTTCTAGATAACTGCAATAACTGAACTGTTAAAATGAATACTCTCTCCCTAGGTATATAAACAAGACTTATCTTACTTTTTAAATATTTATTTTCCCTCTTTGTAATGCAACTTCCTGCTTTGCTGCAATCACACATTGCTCATGACCACATTCGACTGCTAGTCCCATGAAGGACTTTCAGGAATGCTGCCATATTGATTAGACAGATTAGGGAAGCGACGTTCTGGAGGAGATCGTAATCTTCTTTCACCAATGCTGTTGTTGAGCCCTGGCCAAGCACATGACACAAATCATTTATCATCCATAGCAAAGTGGAGAAACAAAACCTTATAATAGTCGGGTAGCCCTTAACAGTAAAACATTAGTCTCCAAACAGCAACGCCAAGGTCAGCTGCTAATATAAATCAACTCTGGGCTTGACCTTGCTCTCACTTTTGTTACCCACAAGTCTCAATGCTTACCTCAGGATCATGCTTTTGATAGTAATACTGGCAGATATGAGAGTTTTACAGTGTTGTTAGTAGGACAGCTGTAAACTATTTAATCACAACACTGCAGGTGACATTAACGAACACATACTCTTTAGAGTAAACAGCTCAGAAGCCAAAGAACAGAGAAAAGAAATGGATGCACATTGCTTGTCAGTCATTCACTAAAGCACTACATGGCAGAACTTCTGGGAGAACTTCAGCCTCAAATCAGTAAGATTAGAAAATGTCTCCCTTTTTAGGAAGGCTAGGGTTTCAGGAGTGGCCACTACCTTGCCTGCCAGAGAGAGCAAACAATGCTGTTTTGGCCAAATTCAGTAACATATTAAAAAAAAAACAAACAAGAAAACCTTCCATATGCCCTACCCCATATATTCCCTACACTCGAGGAATATCAACACACATTTTCTTAAACTCAATCCCCAAGGACATACTATTAACATAGCTGATTACTGTCAACTCCTCCAAGCTCAAGAACAGTCCTTCCTGAAATGCACGAAGTTGAGCAAAAGTGGCAGGAGACCTGCATGGATGTATAAGGAGCTCTGACAAATCTCAGACATAAAAAGAAAGCATACAAGAGGTGGAAGCGGGGACAGATGACCCAGAGGAACACAGAAACATTGTCACAGCATGCAGGGATGGGGTTAGGAAAGCCACTTGGAGTTGACCTTGGTGAGGAACACGAAGGGCAACAAGAAAGGCTTCTACAGGTTTATCAGCAACCAAAGGAAGACAAGGGAAAACACAGGCCCACTACTGAATGGGGCAGGGGACCTGGTGACAAAGGACAAAAAAGGCTCAGCCATTCAATACCTTCTTCACTTTGGTCTTTACTGGTAAGATGTGCCTTCAGAAATACCAGGCTGGAGACCAGTGGAAAAATATGGAGCAAGGAAGACACTCTTGGGGGAAGAGGATCAGGTTAGTGAACATTTAAACAAACTGGGCACACGAGACCTGGGTGCTGAGGACACTGGCTGATGTCATTGTAAGGCCACTTGTCATCTTTGAAAGGTGCTAGCGATCAGGGGAGTTCCTGAGGACTGGAAGAAAGAAAACATCTCTCCTTATCTTCAAGGAGGGCAAGGAAGAGGATTCAGGGAACTACAGACCAGCCAGGCTCACCTCTATCCCTGGGAAGGTGATGAAACAAATTCTCATGGAGGCCAATTCCAAAAATACGAAGGACAAGAAAGTGATTAGGAGTAGTCAGCATTGGTTTAGGAAGGGGAAACAATGCCTGATCAACCCAGTAGCCTTCTACAATGAGATGGCTGCCTCAGTGGATGAGCAGACAGCAATGGATGTTGTTTACCTTGATTTTAACAAGCCTTTCAACGCTCTATCCCTTAACCATCCTTATTGACAACTGATGGAGTATGGACTAGGTAAGTTGACAGTGAGGCAGACTGAAAGTTAGCTGAACTGCCATGCTCAAAGGGCCATGATCAGAGGCATGAAGTCCAGCTTGGAGGTGAGTCACTAGGGGTGCACCCAGTGGTTGATAGTGAGGCTAATACTGCTTAACATCTTCATTAATGACCTGGATGATGGGACAGAGCCCACCCTCAGCAAGTTTGCAGACAATAGGAAACTGGAAGGAGTGATTGATGCACCTGATGGCCATGCTGCCATCAGAGGGACCTCAACAGGCTAGAGAAATGGGCCAACAGGGACCTCATGAAGTTCAAGAAAGGGAAATGCAAAGTCCTGCACCTGAGGAGGAATAGCCCCATGCAGCTGTACAGGCTGGAGGCTGATGGCCTGGAAAGCAGTTTTGCAGAAAAAGACTGGGTGTCCTAGTGGACACCAGGCTGACCATAAGCCAGCAATGTGCCCTTGTAGTAAAGGCTAACAGCATCCTGAGCTATATTAGAAGAGCACTGAGAACAGGTTGAGGAGGGTGTTCCTTCTCCTCTACTCAGCACTGGTGAGATCACATCTGGAGTGCTGTGCCCAGTTCTGGGCTCCCCAGTATGAGAGAGACATGGAGCTACTGGGGCGAGTCCAGTGAAGGACCACAGAGGTGATTAATGGCCTAGAGTATGTGTTATATGTGGAGAGGCTAAGAGATCTGGGATTGTTTATCCTCAAGCAGAGAAGGCACAGAGGGAATCTTATCCATATATATAAATACCTGATGGAGGGCAGTAAAGACAACAGAGCCATACTCTTCTCAGTGGCATTCATCAAAAGAATGAGATGGTGGGTACAAACTGAAATACAGAAAATTCCACTTAAACATAAGAAAAAATAACACTTTTCTGTTGTGCAGGTAGTCAAACACTGGAACAGGTTGTCAGAGAGGTGGTGGATTCTCCATCCTTGGAGATATTGAAAACTTGATTGGACACAGCCCTGAACAACCTGCTCTAGTTGGCCCTGCTTTGAGCAGTGGGTTGCAATAGAAGATCTCCAGAGGTCTCTGCTAACCTCAGAGATCCTGTGAGAAGATAAGACAGAAATTCTGAGCCCATTTACAGGGCTGCTTGCGTGAGTGTCTCAGAGGAAAATGGAAATCCCATTTGGTCCCAGAAATGAGAGTTGGACTCTGTGCTATGGCAGATTTAAAAGAAACGCCACAGATTGCTTGTGATCTTCAAGGGACAAGGTGAGGTATTAATAAATGATGATGAAAGCATAAGCTATAATTTCTGTATGTGTATCTTTTCTAATGATATGCTATTTTTTAGTCTGCATTTATATATATATATATTTAATACCTGTTTTCCTTCAAGATATAATGAACAGCTACAGAAAACAAAGATTTTATGTCATTGCTTTGCTAATGCCCTGGGAACCATTAAATTCCACCCAAATTCTATCGAGATACCATTATGGAAAGAACAAGGTTTTCATAATGCAAGGCAATATCATTTTGAGACTGATCAAGCAACGTATGTGATCATTATAAAAAGATCATTTAAAAATACTGTACCATGAATCACTAGCTAAATCTTCCATTTGAATTCTATATCAAACTAACATTTGAGAAACAGCATTATCAACACTGAAAAAGTAAGCTAGATGAGATCATTCCTAAGAAATCCAAGATTTCACCAAAAGACAGACCTTTATAGGTCCTAGGAAAAAGCCTCCTTTTTCTCACTGTTTTCAGCTCTGAGCTTTCTTGCTTTAGCACCAGAAATGTAATTGTTAAAATACCCTGCAACATCCATTCCAGCCTGGCACAGCTGTTAAAATAGCATCATCTGTTTAAATAGCATCATCTAGAAAACAAGTATATAAGCAAACCCCAAGTACTGTTAATGGGTATCTAAGATAAAGATCACTGATTGCAATATCATTTAGTTCACTTTGGTGACTGTTTCACAGATTCAGTATCAGCGCATGCCTCCTGACCTGATTTGCAGTTTCCAATGCGTGCTATCAACATCCATCCTTGTTTTTGTGATCCTTTCTTTGTTAGGCTGTTTAGCAGTTATCTGTACACACACACACGCAAATAAATATATACATATATATAGATGCTGCTGCATCAAGATTCTCTGAGGATAGCCTAATCACACGTGCTTTCTTACAGTAGCATTTTGCACATTCTTTATTACATTTTACATTTCTTCTTGGGCTAGAGTTATATTTCAGATTTAATTTCATATTCATTTTATGATGACTGAAAGAGAAGTTGGGTTTGTGTCAATCTTACAGAGATATGATTATTTTTTTCTTATTCACCTTATGGAATGGGTACAAAAGTTATTAGTTCTTGTTAAAGTGGTTGGAAGCCTACATTTTTCCTTACATACTCTTTAACTTCTCTCATTTTGCTTAGATGCTGTAAATGCACTGCTGGCTTCATTCAACATTACAGATAACTTTGCGTAAATGTGCTTCATAGCACTGAACATACTGGGTTTACAGTATCTTCCAGGTTACTGGAATATCTTTATGTACTCTCCTCAGACTTCTTCAATAGCAAGCCTATAATTAAATTTTAAAGTGTATTTAAATTACATATTCATTAGATCATACTTATAAAATATAATAGTTACATTAAGTTTGGAGAGTTCGAAATGCAAATGTGTTTTTCATGCTTGATTCTCTTTCAAAATAGTAATAGATTACTTTAATAGAACTATTCATGTGTATAAAGTTAAGCATGTGTGTAAGTGTTTGCATGATTGGATTCTTTGTATTCAAAAGAGACAGTGAAATTAAATTTGTGTAGCTGGACTTCCCAGTTTTCAGGACTGGGGCAAATGCAGCAAATGGAAATTCATGTCTCCTCCAGCATCTAATAAAAGTTAGCACCAATCCTTGACAGGCTAAACTGAGCAAGCCTGGGAAAATGGCACTGAATGCTCGGGGTCTTTTCTGCATTCCTTGGAAAGGAGTGTTGAATCAATCATACGATATTTAAAGTATGAGACAAATTTGCACATTGTAGATGGTGACAGAGTAAAAAGTAGGAGGTTGGACAGGCAATCCACACAGATCTTACTTGTTTGGACCTAGAGGATATTTTTCATGTTGATCCTGAAAAGCACATCAGCTCTCAATCACAAAAGGAGCATGCACAGTTTTGAGGAAGAACAATAGGATCTGACAGAAAACTCTTTGTTTCTACGCTGCCTCCACCATACATCCTAGTTACAAGTAATGAGGCTGTTGCTGAATATTTTATGAATATTTAAATGCAAAAAAGATAAAAAGAAATGAGAACAGAAAGAGAATAGACTGCAATGCTTTGTTATGTAGTTTATAAATTAGTTATATACATTTTGTTTTAGTTTTGTTTGAATTATAGTCTACAGTTTGGGTTTTCTTCCCAAATTCTGTTTATTTCAGAAAACTGATTTGCCACAAATGACTTTTGAGCCATTCTGCTGTGGTGATTACTTTTTGTATGACTGGAAAACTCTTAGGGAGAGATTTAGCTTTATAAGTGTGTGACTATGAGAAATAAAATGCCCTCAGCTATCAGTCAGACCCCGGTGGTTCACAGAATTGGTGTTTAAATATCATACAATCTAGTAAAAAGTTTCTGAAAACTGGAGTAATCCTATCACTATACGATTGTGCTGCAGATACAGACAGTATAATTCACAAAGCTACTCTACATAAAACTCCTGCCCTCTAACTCATCGTGCCTGTTTTCAGCCCACCAAGAAGCCTGCCAACAGCAGAATGCTCACGGCAGAGGTAGCAAGAAGACACAACTGACTTTCAATTCAGCTGCATTACCCAAAGTAGAATAAATTACAATTACAATCACACACAATGACAATTTTCAGTTGGTGACAAAAACACAAATGCTCAGTGGTGGAAAATATAAATGAGTAGAGCCTACAGATAGGGTCACATATTGAAGAACAGGAATACATTTTCTACCTAATCAGAGCATGAATCTTGTTCTGTAATGTGGCTGGTTGGTGAAAAGGTTTAAAGCAGCCGGGAACATGAACATGCAAAATCTGGAACACATTTTGCAACAATAGTAATACCAGAAGTACAACCAAAGTAGGGCTCACACCAAAACAAATGTGAAATTAGCTACAAAACTGTGTTCTTCCACTTCCAAATTATCAGCTCCACTTTAACTTGCATGCTGAAAAACATAGCTCTTGCTGCTTGATAAACACTTATAGAATACATGCTTATATCTGAAGCCCTTCAAAGCTCGTGAGTTCTTCCCTAGCCCTTTAAAGACCAAAGGAAAGAGTTGTTTAGTAAAGCGGTAGACTAGGATGTGGTCTTTCCTGTTTACAGATTCCTAGAACTGTTTTCTGGCAAGGGCTATGGAAGTATGTGCAGACTGGAAACACATCCTCACTTGGAAGCTCACGTCATTTTCCTGCTCGTGGAAATGAGTCGGTGGTTACATATCTGCTGTCCTTATTTTCCCACCTATCAGTGCTCATCTCTTTCCAGTTTAAGATGGTTCCTTAAGATGGGGATCAGGCTTTACAGTAGATATATCCAAGGTGCATCCTCCTCTACTAGGAATTTGGCATTCTCACAGCTGACGCGGGGTATTATTGGAGCCATCTGTGAAAGATGCCCTGGTGCTTGCAGTCATTCTATGTATTTCGCAGCAGATATTTGGAGCAGAAATAGGTGTTAAGAGGGATGCTCAAACAGACCAGTTCTAAGCACCAAATTTAGAACGCTGCTCTCCATAGGCATGTTTCCAGGAGTTTTAGCACAACTGCATTAAGTAAATACATTTAAGTGTAATAGAAATTAATGGTTGATAAGCCCAACTACATGATTTTTGTCAAACATATGATGAATAGTCTTACTAGACAGCACTCTAAGAGAATTCCTTGAGAAGATGTAGAGTCAGCTTTAAGCTCTGGCAGGTAAGTAAGTTGGGAGCTTAAATATAGATAGTGGGAAGGACCAGTAGTATCTTGAATCGCTACAGCTATATGTGAGGTAGGCAGATACCTGACATTCCATGCAGTGAAATATAGAGTAGTGTGAAGTAGAGAAATACAGCTACATCTGGAGTAGATTTAGTGACCTATGGCTCTGTCCCAGAAAGGGAGGAGACAAATATTTGGAAAGGGCTAAAGGGGAGAGGGGAGTCAATAACAGTCCTTTGGCATCTCCAAGCCTATTCACTACTGAAAAGACAGAGGACACCTAATCTTCATGCTCTCAAATTCCCGGTGACTCCTTTTAGCCCTTGAAAGCTACACTGCTGCTATACCAAAGTCAGCTGTGTCAGGGCAAGCAACGAACAACAAATTCCCAAGCCTGATCTATGTCCCCATTCCACAATGGGATAAGACCTAGAAAGGCAAGCAAAGAAAAACTTGGAGTGCTCTGGACATAACTCCCAAAGAGCGGTGTGAGGGGTGAATCCCGGGAAATCAGGATATCTGGGCACAATGATGTCTAGCTTCAGCCCAAGAGGAAGTGGTAATAACATTCAACAGAGTAGCTGCTACACTGAGGTCTTTACTGTGATGTTCATGTTTCACCTGTCATTTAGTCACACGCAGAAAACTCAACCCATCTTCTTTTCTTTTCTCCTATGCAGTTTTGTTTATAAGTGTTGGTTGTATCTTCATCTTTTGATAACTAATCAATCATTTTAAACCTTGCTATCATTGAGATCTCTCCTGTCCCCTGATTCCCCATAGTTCTTTGAAAAAACTACCGAACTATGATCTAGATGTTCTACTTTTCCTCAACTTTTGCAGAGTTATATTGCTTTTTATGTAATAGCATACACCCTTCCCCAACAAGTTTTCAAAAATGGACCTAGTTACTCTGGAGAAATTACACATGCACGTAAACTTTCACCCCAAACTCAACACCTTGATTCCCAAATAGCATTTTAAAAAAACATTAAAATTACTCATTTTTATCTACCTCTGGGAAGCATTAATATATAGGCTAGAATATAGGGGAGGAACCTTTTGAAAGAAGGGAGTACAAGGATTTCCATGTATATTCTTCTTTCATGAGATTTTCTAGTCTTGTTTGGCAACTTCTTCAAAGTATGGAGAAGATCTGGGTAAGCAGCCAAGCTTCATGATGCTTATTCTGACTGCAACAAAGCTCCAAATCTTTTGAGATTTAACCAACACTAATTATTTCATATCTTGCTTTGTAATCGCCAGTGCAAGCAGACTGCATCTACCATCATCCAGCCTTCCTCAAGCTGCCTCAGCTATAGTCTGTACTTGCCTTTTACGAAGTCTTATTTGGTCTATTGACTGACGTTTGATTACTTCCATATTGTTCTGAATTGGTTTAATGTCCCCAAAGACTTTTCCCACTTTGTGCATCACTTTATCTTTGTTTCTTTTGTCTCTTGCTACTTGCATATGAAAACTGTCGACATTTTCAATTACATTTAAATCCTGTAGATACAACGGAATTCTCAAAACTGATTGTTTCCATTTTCTGATACTTAGCTTAGCATTATAATTGCACATCCTCTTTAGGGAATCTGTTTTGAATCAACTCCTTACAATGAAAGTTAGGCATTCGGCATAGAATAGCGAAACCGTAATATTAAGAGAACAATCAGTTGTGAAAGAAACTTTTTTCTCTCCTGACCTGGACAGAATTGCTGGTTTCTTAGGGACATTGTAACATACATCACAACACAACTAAAGACGACTGAACTAAAATTCTTCATTATTCTTTTTCTGGAGTATGACTGCTTCCCCTGAGATTGGTGGCAGCAGATAGGATTTTAATAGGGAAAATTTGAGAAAAATACTTTTGCTTGATACACGCTAGGGTTCTTCGGTAAATTCCACCTTTGCAGCATTCCCCCTTGCAATGATAGAAATGCTATGCTTTCTTTCCTTTTCTATTCCAGTGCCATCCCTTTGCTTCTCTCTGTGTATATTTTCTTCGTACTTTGTAAGTTCAAAGAGGCAGGTCCTAAGCCTACATCATTGTTGCAAAAATATTTCCTTTCTGTTCCTCTGATTTATGGGGGGACAAGATAGCTGATTATCAAGGAATACATGATAATACAGAGAAGAACACTGCAGACAAAATCATCAGTAAATTAGGGAGTGATGAGGTATGCCTCGTTCACATGGAAGTTTCAGGTTTTTGTTCTGTCCAAGTACATATACTCTGCCAATGACAGTAGACTACGTAGAGGGAGACCATACTGTTCACACAACACCTCCATGCAAGAGAAAATCTGAAAATAGGAAGTAAAAACTCTGTGGGTTCCCCCTCCTTGTCCCCCCTCCCCCCCCCCCACCCCAAACAGAGAGAATCTGAGAACTGGATTAACTCTAAACAAATTACAGTTCTCCAGTTTCATATTTAGCCTTTTGTGTAGCTCACTCATGAAATATTTATTATGAAAAAAATAAGAACAGTTCAATTTCCTGAAGCATCATCTACGATGTTTGAAGGATATCATTTAAGAGGTTGATCTCAGTGATATATGTATCTGTCCTTGAAAACCAAGCCTCCTAGCTTACAGGATACTGTGTTCCCACTATGTAAGTAAAGCCTTGTTTCAGCAGCACCCATATATATGTCCCTTACCTTGAGTACTAGACTCAAGCTCTGGGAAGAACAGGATTTTCTTTTCTTTATATATGATTGTCTTCAGCTCCCTGGCCTTCTGCAGGATTCAGTCCTTATCCTTTAAGTACATCAGTCAATCAATAGCTGTTCTGGAGAATATAGCATTTGCGTCTATCTTTGAGTTGTAATCCCGTGAGCATGTTCCAAAACTCGTGTCTCCAGAGCATTTAAATGCAGGGTTTCTGGCAGCCTTCTCCCTAGGAAGAGTAAAGGTTCTTCCTCTTCCTACTTTCTGAGTAATTAAGACTCTCAGGTTTGGACCGAGCTCCATTTGCAATAGGGATAGTAAGTGGTTTGGATAACTAACAGGGTTGCTCACTTTTCTTCCTTTACTTTGAGAAGCTGACAACAGCATCTTCCCTCACCCCCCAACAGAGAAGCATAGGAACACATGGCCAATACGGTTAACAGCAGTTCTTGGATTTCAGCTTTTTATATGATTTTGTTAGCTAAATTTTATTTCTATCAGAAATCTTCAGCTAGTACCACACAGGCCAAATATTGTTTCTCAGCTACTAATACAACCAGGGAATGAATTAATACTTTTATACCAGTGCAACCGAGGGAAAAGTCGGCCTTGTAGACTGTAGTTTACATAAAGTTAACACGGCTTTGTAACAGTGTTCATAGCTTTAAGAAAATATATTAAGATGAGGTATCCATAATTCCCATAAAACCTTTATTTCTATTCAGGTTTGGTCTGTGTTTTACTGGCTAATAATAGGTACACCACAAAAAATGAGAATGTTGTAGGAAGGAACCCAGGTTTGTGTGTGTTCAAGAGACTCAAAATAAATACTAAACAAAGGAATAAAGCCCTGAAATACATGTGATGACCAGAAAAATAAAATGCTTGTCAATAAAATCTAGTCAACTTTTCTGTAGTCTTCTGGAATACAGAGGCTATAAGCAATTCCTTATTAATTCATTGTCATTCTGAAGGACTCTTTTCCGAACTAGGGAAACCATTCCTAGTGCTCAGGGGATGGATGGAAACATTTACATTTTCTGCCAGTCTCCTTTCTCTATTAAGCATCATCAAAACCGTGAAAACTGCTACGATGATCCCAGGCCCAGTCATCAGTTCCTAGCTACCCCCGGCCTTCAGAAAGCAGTGCCCACAAAGGATACAGCTCCAGCTCGCCCAGAGTTGCCACAACACTCAATAAACTCAGCAAATTCAGCAAAAAAACGTGAGGTAATGTCAAACCAGATGGGTTTCAGTGCATTTGGATTTTTATTATTACAGTTACATACAGCTCTGATACAGAGGCTGACACCAGCCTTCATTTTACGTTACAGTACTGTGCAAAAAGAAAAAAAGAAATCTATACATTTTAAACAAAGAGGCTAATTTTGCTCTATAGCAGAGGTGAGGGAATGCTGGAAAACCTAACATTTTCTTTGGGTTATCTATTATTTACCTAGTCCTGCAATGTAAATCGTGGGATAAAAAGCATTTTTTCAAACTAGCTTCCATGACACCTCTACTCGTTCTTTGCTGTAGATTTATTAGTGTGTCCTGTAAAGCTCTAGAGCGAAAGTATGCTAACATATACCTGTAAGAGAATTAACATGAAGTCAAAGGGATCAACTAGTTTAATCATTAAAGCACTGAACTAAAAAGACTTAGGTATTGAAGACATGCACAGGATTTTCATGGCACAAAAACTTTGTACATTCCAAGCACTGAATTACTACAGCTGATTTAGAGACACCGTGTCTTTACGCTCTAAACGTAGTGCCTTATTAACATAACCCTAGGACTCAAACCCTGTGAACTCTTTTCACCAAAACACAGAACTGTGCAAGTCACAGTAGGGTTTAGGGTTTCACTGCAAACTGAAACATTAGGGCATTCAGAAATCTCCAAAGCTAGGTCAACATCTTTTTTTTTTCCTCTCAAGCTAAGTTTTTAAAATAAACTTTTCCGTGATCCAGCTGTCATTCTATAAGTGGAAGCAACGTGGAAATGATGGAGATCACACCACTGCCATTTAACCCTGCTTGGAGCTGCTTACATGAGGACGGGATGACCAAAGGCCAGCATAAGACTGATCTGTGCTGTCACTTATACCACGCAGGCTGAGTGTTACTGGGAGACACGTCCCAGAGACACGTTGCCCGGATAAGCAAAAAGACAATTTGGATTAGCTGGTGAGAGCCATTTCTAAGCAAAACATCCTTCTTCTGTCTTCTTGGGAAGAAATCTCCCTTCTCTAACTGGGTCTGCTCAAAGCGCACACACTGCTTTTCTCCCTTTTGACACGAGTTTGGTATTCAGGAAGCAGAAGAGGAGGGGAAGGTCGCCCACCCACGTTTCCAACACAGTACCAGTTTTGGGGGCAATCACACGAATATTGTGTTTCATGAAAAAGTAAAATTTCATGCCAAATTTTCAGAGGCACAAGGGAGCTTGGTGGTCCCAGTAGTCCACGGAAGGTGGCTAGTGGGAGGTTGAAGATTAAAAGTACTGTGAATTTCATCACCTCCACGTAGCAACAATTTTACCCTACATATATCACTTTGGAAATTATTGTGGAATAACAACTTTTTCAGAGCCATTACCATCCAACGTTAAACAGGAATATGAATCATTAAAAGAAGATCACTCGGAAATTTTTAAAAAGTGACTTTTTTCAGAATGTTTTATGCTTAAGAAGGAATGTTAAAAAAAAAAAAAAGTGTCCTTCAGCAGGAAATCTCCTCATATTAAAGCTGGCTGACAAAGATCCTTTCAAATACACTCTGATGAATCTGCATGAATACACAAAGACGGTGTGTATCTGAAAGCAAAACTGACTCCTGTAATAAGTCTGCCTGCTTAAAATTTGTGAGCTATTTTCATGGAGACAAAATTACCACAAGCACACAGTAGCTAATTTCCTAAATGCAATAATGTGGTTATTTGCCATAATAGCCACAGGCACTGCATCAGTCGACATTAAAGACTAAGAGGTTAATCATTTTGAGTTTAAAAGAAGAAAAACCTGACCAGCTTGCCTGAGTTACACGACTGTAAAATGCATTCGGAATCACCAATTTCATTTTTTGTGGCTTTATAACTTTAAAATGGACACATTTGTATTTATGTATTTATTTATTAAATCTCTTCCTGCCTTAGACCGCATATGCTCAGTATGTGTAATTTTATAGGTCAGTTATGAACCCCCATAAAGAGGTGTGAAATGAAAATATTGACAGCTGAGTTTGCTGGCACAATTATGACATTCTTCAAAGTAAAGGTCACAACACTGAAAATCATGGATATTCCACAGCTCCAAAAATAAACAAAAACATCCGAACAAATGTTAGAATTTTCCTGGAGGTTTTAGTATTTCTTTAGCTCAGCCACTTTTAAATCACACCATTTCCTTTACCAGACAGAGACAACTGGTTGTCTTTGCTAGTCAGCCTTTCCACTGCTTTTCAGAAATATGCAGAAAGGACAAAAATCAGGAAACAAACAAAAAAAATCTTCTGTTGAAAGGAAAGTTGGAACACACGGAAGAATGATTTTAGGGAAGCAAAGGGCAGAATCCATTTGACAAGTTTCCACCAGGATTGGCAGGAAAATGAGCACAACTGGGACGTACGAACTGGCCAAGAAAGAAATCTGAAGACTACAGAACAAGGACAAGAAACAACCCTCGCTAGCACAAGGCCAATGGCAAACAGCTGCAATAACGTAAGCCGGGTTAGTGCCTCACCTTCTAAGACTCTCAAGCTTTGCTTTTTAGCTTGGGGCGAAATCTTACCACCAGCACACAGCCTGGGTGCAGGCAAGGTCTGCATGAGAAAAGCAACAAGAAATCTTCCCCTGCCACCCACCCAGGCACGGGGAAATGGAGAGTTCAACCACAAAACTTTCTCAGTTGTGGGACTGAACATGTTTAGTATACTGAAAACAACCCTCTCCTGTCATCATGCAGAACCATGCTGCAACTTCCCTATAAGGAGGAGGCCTGCACTCTTAACAGATTTTAAGTAGAAGGATAGCAATAAAGAAAGATGTAATGAAGGATTATGGTGGAGAAGGCATCAGCTTGAAGGAATAGTCAGCAAGTTTCTGTGAATATTTATGGCTCTGTTGAACTACCATTTGAAATGAATTCTCACCCCAGATGAAGTCTATGGGAGGTTTAGCTTCAAGGGTAGCAGGTCAATAATAATACTTTAAAATAAACTTTAATGTGGATCATAATCAGTTTAAGAAAGTTTTCCTGCAAAAACATGGGGTGGATTCACCGACCCAGGAAATTCCTTCCACTTGCATGCTCAGCATGGCCAGAATTTCATCCTTGGTTCCTGGCCATCTGCATGTCAACATTTGTAATTTTTTTTTAATTAAAATTTTTCAAAGCATGGTCAGATGTGCTGTGGCTACAGCTTAACTTGATTAGGAGGTTGCTGTCCTCAGCTGCTCACCCCCCTCCTCTGTCCTGCTCCTTCACAGATGCCAACACAACTGTATCAGCAGTGAGGCCCTCACAGGTTTCTGTAAAAAGAAACATTACAATAAGAGAGAACCTTGCCTAAAATGTATGCAAGTTAGCACAGGTCATTTTGAGCAGTTACAAATGCACTTAAACCAGAAAATCTGAACCAGGTGAGAAGGAGCAAATGGAGTCACTCATCTCCTAACCCAACCAGCTGCAACTGAATCAGCATGTCTGGCCACCCCCTTTCACCAAGGGTTTAACCTGGTTTAACTAGAAGCATTATTTTCTAGTGATATAATGAATTCAGCAGCACTATGTGGTGGTTCTGGCTTTGGTTTAGCTTAAGTCACTTGAGAACTGAGATTTAAAGTGGACTCAAATAAACCTGAACAACAGCTTGTGTGGTTTAGAGTGGTTAAACAGAGGGCCTAGTGTATGCTGCTCTTCCTCCCCTCTGCCAAGGCTGTGATCCATGCATGCATAACCTGCACGGGAGCGCGAGGGCACCCCGTAGGTAATTTAAGCATGAGAGAATGCACTGTGATTTAGGTGATGGTTTTTATTTCAGTCACCAAGTACATTCATATGTGAAACATGTCTCACACAGTACCAAGATCCAAGTCTGAAATATAATCCAGGACTTGATGATAGAAGATATTACAGAGTATTAGCAGTGCCTTGAAATCTATCTTTTGTTGCATGGGTAACCAGTGCTAAACAAGGATCAAGTTCATGTCATTCTGCTTTTTTGCACCCTGGCAGCAGAATTTCACACAGAGTTAAAGTGTAGAAAAGCATTTTACTAGGTAAATCAACAAGCACAGCCATTAGTTTAAGCTGGAGGAAATAAAAGCAGACAAGCTTTTGCGAATCAAACAAGCAAGGCTGAAGTCCGGAAATATTTTTCAAATCATAAAGCCTGAAGTACTTTGGTGAATACATTGGAGCACATTCTAAAATCTAAAGACCACCCAGATGGAAAAATAAAAGGCATTATGCCATCTAAAGACCAGATATATCTAGTAGTCTTGTTATACAACCAGCTTCTAGGATAGCTTGTGGCTGTTTCCAAAATTGTTGAAGAGAGCAATTATGACAGAGTACCTGGAAAACCAAAACTGTCATGGACTGCAGCATTTAAGGAGCTATTCATCTTCCAAAAAATGGCTATGCCAATAGTCCAAGTACTCTGCTATAATATCTAGCACAGTTTCTTTGGCTTTATTGAGAGTGCAGGAGCACCTCTTGTTAAGCTGCTGAAAGGATCTACTGGTCCTGCATGAAGTTATGGGAGCTGCCAAAAATGGCTGGAAAAGGAGGAAAGAATCATTCTAAAAGCCCTAACAGCACAGTTTAAAAATTAATTCAGTAGCTGGGGAAAAATGCTTGGCTGACAGACTGAAAACTGAAATCCTCTGTTTAGCCATACAACAGATAAAACATAAGCAACCATTATGCAAAATCCTCTTTGCCAGTTCAGCCGCACTCTGACCTAACGAATTACGTGAGATGAGTGAAAATCCTAAAGACTACTGCAGGAAGGGCCCTGACTCCGAGACAGACGTTTAGCCTTGAAGTCATTTCAGGTCTTGGACTCTTTATTAATACTACCACCAACAAGAACGCCAAGCGGTTGGCAGTTCTGGTGACATAAAGATATTTTGGAACTGGACCGACAACCAACTCATTACACAGAAGCTACAGAAGAACAGCTGCTATATGGAAATGACTTTTAGTTAATAGGCATAGCTGACAGACTGCAACAACTGGCAAATTATTTCATAGGTCTGACGGATAAGAGAATCTGAGGACAGTTGACAAATGACAAAAGAGAACAGCAGATGGGTTTTCATTCAGATTAATCCTTTCATGAAACAGATCCTAAAGCACCCTTCAATAACTCATTAAGGCATACAACACCAAGAGCTGATCCCATTTGATTTCAATGCCAAGTTGCCGAAATAATGAAAATAGAGATATTCTAAAACAGCATTGTAAAAGGCCTTAACCGAATGCTGTGCACAAAAAGGGTAGTATCTCGGATCTCTGAAAAACAGCATTTGTGTCTCCAAATATCAACCCATGCAATTATCTAGGATAACAGTAGAGCACTTGGAAAAGCTGCCTTCAGTTTTGAAAGTTAGGCTTCCCACCACGGATAAGAAATATGAGGAAAAGAAATGCCCTCTCCCATCCACACTACATGCTTCATCCTTGTTTCCTCTTTCTTTAGCAGCGCAGACACTGGGTATCAAACCATTGGGTTTTTGAGACTCTTGTTTTAAGGCTTTACAATACAGAAGGTAAAGAGCATGAAAGATCCTAGTCAATCTGAGACTGACTACAAGCAGGAAAAGTTGAGAAAAGAAAACGCAAAATTGCACCATCTTTGAAGTTCAAGATTACACCACACTACACAGCTGGTCTCATGTGAGAAGGGGTTGCCTCTGGTAGCTGTAACTATACTGGGATTGAGCTCTCACAAATCAAAATTACAGTTCTTAAAGAATGGGTCTTCAGCTTGTCGATGTACTCAAAGATGAGACATTAAGAAATAAAGGCAAAGAAGAAGTTAGGAGGAATACACCTGAATGAGAGGGAAAAAAGTCTTGACTTCACAGACATCACTGCACTATACTCCATGAGCATGCACTAGCAAATATAAACAAATGAAAATAAAAACCAAAACAACCTTCTCCTCCTAATCCAGTATGGAAATTCAAATCGGATCCATCAGCTTCAATAAATGCCACCAAATCCTACTTGATGATGTCTGGAGAGGGAAAGAGGAAACGGACAAGTTAAATATCTGCAGGAAACAGGACAAACTAAAGGAAGTTGAAAAAAGTCATTTACCTGCACTGCCAAATAGGAACAGATGGTGAGATCCAAAGGGAGATAAACATTAAAGACTGGAAACCAAGCAATTCATCCTGCCAGCTTTCAAAGATCCAGTACAGCTGAAAAATCTAAGAACCGTATAACAGCAATGTTAAACAACAATAAAACAAGACTATAGGGCAGGTAAAATGTAGTGAACATGCTGAGCCAAGGGAGTTGAACGCTTTCGACAACAAGCCCGTGAAGGGTTCTTGAAGTCAGATTGCAGGGAGTCGCCAAGCAGAAAAAAAAATTAAGAGAAAGGGGAAAGAGAAAAGGCAAATTGTGTGGTAAAGCACATAAAGCAAACCAGCCTTGTCTTGAGATATTGTGCAATCTCAGCAAGCATTTAAAAAAGCTCAATGGAAAAAGAGGGTCATTTTGAATTTCAAGGGAGTGGGTAACTTTAGAAGAGTGTCTGGAACTCTAGATTTTTTAAATAAGCTCTCTAATAGAGCTCTAAAGACAGTAAAACACAAAGAAAAGCTGTTTGACACTGCCATATCTGGCACTACATAACATTCTTCTAGCCCCTTAGGCGTAAATGCTGGCTTCCTGCTACTAAGTTTTTCTGGCCCATGGAGTACAGATGTCACAAATGAAAGGTCAGAATTTGTCAAGGTCCTCATACGACATTTTGCTCAAAGAGTAGCATTTCTGCATCAGAGCTGTCTTTCTGAAGACTCATCAGATAGTCCGAAAAGCAGCTCTGGAAAGCTCCAAGGGTAGAAAGAGGAGATTGTACATATGGTTGGAAATTTGGCTTGGCACTGAGCAGCTGTAGTTATCGCTTTTTCCCCCCTTTTGAACTGCACTGAATCCAAAGCAGTTAAGAGGGCAGTCATAGAGTATAGTCTGATAGCACCAAACAGAAGGGAGGACACAGATCCAGGCTAAATGGCCTGGGTTGGCTGCGCCGGTGCACAGTGCCACTCAAGCCATGAGCACGCACCACTACTACCCCTGTGAAGGGCAGCACTAAAACATCATCTGCACACATGCCATGCACAATGTAAGGGGAAAACCAGAAATATTTTCACAAGTTTGCAATGTTAGCTGTTCCCTCAACATGTTAATCTCATGTTGGAACCGCACCTGCTTTGGCTTTACTAGATTAGCAAGCTTTAGTCAACACATGGGTAGCACATACATTTTACCTTAGCATAAAACAGCCTTCTGACTTATCAAATTTGACTGAAACTACTAGAGACATTCAAAAGTTAAGAGGGTTGGTGGGAGGGAGACACAAATATAGTGTAGCTCCATAAGTCCCATTTCCTTAGCAAATCAAGCTAATACACAGTTCCAGTTATACATGTCTAGAGGGCTTCTCCTCCACTGCTAGGGAGAATACCAGCCATATCTTGGAAATGTTGAGTATTTGTAATTGGAAAACAGATCCATGACAATTAGTGAAAATAAAATTAAAAAGTCCAAGCTTCTCTCATTCCCAGATACCAAACAAGCCAAATAGCATCTCCTGATTATTGCTTGTATCCTTTTCTCCAAGTTTCTGACCCTTCTCTTCAAAAATCCAGCTGTGCTGAGGTACTGGGAGGTGCTCGGGGCAATTTCAGTGCCCTCTCAGCACATATGGGTTTCCTATTCGGCCAGTGAGATCCCTACCATGGAGGCCAGAGACAGGATTTCAGATGACTTCTGTACAATTGTGGTGCTGCTGCAAACCCATTCAGAGGAAAGCTAGGCCATCTGCAGAGCTGGTTTACCCAAGAAGCCTTTTCCCTTTGCTGAACAGCACCTGGAAGCCCCTCATTTTCAGAGCCCCATTTGTTTCATGCTGTCCTGCCTTGCCTTATGAAAGGCTAGCATGAGCTTTGACATCATTTTCTAAGCAGAGAGATTTTTGGCAGGAGGGACTGTGCCTTGGGCATGGAGATAAACTCCTCCATCCCTCCCTGCATTACAACAGGATGGCTGGGAATTTAACGCCTCTGGGAAAAAAAGCACACTCCAGGGTCCACAGTAATATTAAACATTTATTTAACAATACTTCCTTAAGTTTCTAATGAAAATAAATTTACTAAGCAGTTGGAAAATCAACACCTATCCTTGCCAAAATATAAGTAAAGAGAAATTTGGCTGAAGTCCCTAGGATAATATTACAAATGTTTCCTTTCTAGATGTCCCCCTCTCCTCCTCAACTAGCTTTTTGGCAATTTTCAGGAGACTATCCACTTTCCTATCACCCACTTACCCTCTGCTCAGTTATGGAGACTCTAAACAAAAGCTATAAGGACTCAAGGTGAAACAAATGGAGGAAAACTTGATTTTCTTTGCCTTTTCCCAAGACATGATTTTTCCAGCGCACTTAACCTTAAACCGACTGAAGCTCAGCAGAACAGAAGGGTAACCCAGAGGCAGCAGAACCAAAGACATGCTCCCAGTCAGGGGCATCCATTTGTAAGGGAGGCTCGACTTTTAAAAGACTAAAAAAACACCTGTAACAAAATCTACTAGAATATTGTGGTTGAAGCCAGTTGGTTGTAGTTGGCTACTACCAAAAAATTGGTAAAGGCAAATTCTTGTCTTCTCACAAGTTTTTTCCTCTAATGTTTATGACTTGCCTGTTACATTAAAGGCTCATCATAACCATATACCTCCACCTCAGACTCCCTTTTAATCATCACTGGAGACTTTTCTCCCTTCACTCTGCAATGGGGAGGAGAGCAGTGCTGTGTTTTGGGAAACCCTCTCTGGAAAGTCTTCAGGGAGGCTTGCAAAAAGCCACTTTGGTTACCCCATTGCTGTAACGCTTTTCCCTCGAGAACCTTTGGCCTCTTCTGTGTTGTCTTTTAGTTCCTCTGTTGCAGTTTGCTCAGCCTGAGGTGAGCAGAAAACTTCACTGCTAAGGAAGAATGAACAAAAGCTATAAAGAGTTCAATAGAGATGATTTAATTACTCTGAATAGCATGAAAAGGGAGAAGAAAATAAAGAAGACAGGGAATTCTGTACCTGTAAAATGTCAGATTTTAAAAGGTATTTAGGCAACAGAGTTATCAGTGCCTGAGAGACTTTTAATAGCATCGAGACATCCAGGTTCAAATCACTAAGTAGGTAGTTTATAACCAAAGTTATAAATCTCCAAAATCTGCCTCTCTGTACCTTCTCATGCCTAAATTACCTTAAAAACACAGCTCCAACTGCCCTGGGCAGATAAGATGGGGAATGGCATAGCATCAGCGCGGCGGGAAGTTGTTTGTTTGTCTTTAATTTGTCCCTGGAAGGAAAGTATCCATCATCACCAGAGCAACCGGGCGCAAACAAAGAGCACAGTCATGCGCAGGCCTCCCCGAAACGCAGCCGCGTGCGTGTGTACGGACATACACACACCGTGCACACATTCACTCCCTCTGCAAGCCTGTTTATGTGAGAGAAAACAGTGTGGACCTGTAAGCATTGGGTGAGGCGAATTATTTGGCACGCAAAGAAAAAAGCCGCTGCCGAAGAAACGCGGCAGCGCTGCCGTCGCCGTCTCCCTCCCTTGCCTCACGCGCCCGTCCCTCAGCCTCTGCTTTGGATTACCTCCAAACTCCAGATCTGCGAGTGGCCCGAGGGAGGAACGCGCTCGCGTTTCCTCCTCCTCAAGATTTAGAATTACAAATTAATCTGCAGGAAACAATTGCTCGAGCAATTTAGAAATGGCGTGGGCAAGAGCGAGCCTACACATTTCCGTCTGTGTAGCGGGCTGGGGGAAAGCGGGCGCGGGAGCAAGCGCGGGACCAGCGCGCTGCCATGGTGCGGCCCTGCGCCACGCTGTATTGATAGCATTCATTTCAGCTTCTTAGCAAGGTTAAGCACGGTAATTGAAAATGTTCCTAGCATTACAGTACTAATGCAACCGCATTGTACTTGGTTCCAACGTGATGAAATTATCAGCTATTTAACAGCCTTTTTATGCTACTCTGACTGCAGTACTTTAATCCATACCATAATGCAAATGCAATGCCTGTCACTTTTTTTTTGCTCCTACTGAGCAATGAATAGAATTTTATACCAATTTTTACAAAGCACTTTCTCATGGGGGCAAATACTGTTTTCTCCCATTGTAGAATCATGAAGGCATCTGGAAAAAGAAGTATTTTTTTTTTTAATCTGGCACCTGTTGAAAATATTTGGCTCATAAGCTTGTAACAAAAGACATGTCAAAGGAAAGATAGAGTTACATTGGAAAGAAAACATTTTCTGTCAGCACAGCCTAAGCAAAAGTACTCTTGATGTTTCATACACCGCAGCTTTGTGCAGGTTTATTTATTTTGCGTTGTGTACTGCGTGGGCAGCATAATTTGAAGTAGTGAGAAAACTAACAATTTTATGCTAAAGCAGATTTCTCAGAAAACTCCAGACAGTTTAGAAAGCTAATCCTTTGCAACAGAAACCTCCAAAAGGAAAAGTTATAGCACACACGATGCATAACAGTTGCCACTTCACGGATCCAAAATAAAACAGAAAAAACAATGAAGACACTCAGAAATAAGTACTTGACTCCCCCTTTCAGCACCTGGAGGAGATATTCAAAGGCAATTCAAGGGCTATTAGGTGCCTATTTTCCACAGTGCTTTTGAGATCCCCCTCCTAAATAAGCAGCTAGGCTCTCAAGACTCTGGTACACCTACAAGTTCTTGTTGAAATTTCATGGGAGTTGCAGAGCATCAACACTTTCCAAAGCCTATATCCCACTGTCTGACTCTGGAAGCACATACAGAAGAATTTTATTTTTCTCTAAACACCCTATCCATTGTCTCTGAGGCTCCACCAGGCTAATAAATAAAATTAACCTTGCCTTCTACAAAAGTCATTATCTATCTTTACTTTTACATTTACAGAAAACACTCAAGTGGGACGAATTACATGGCACAGAAGCCAAAGCGTTTATTCAGGAATTTACATACAAGCAAAAGACATGTAGGAAAGAAAAAGCAGCAGCACAAGTCCCTAAGTTAGCACCTAGGAAAATAAAAGTCAAGGTTGCTTGGGCAAATCTTTGGCTGCATCTGTAACAAGATTTCTGTCCAAGCAACAGTGAGGCTTTGAAATGAATCCCTTGTGCATCCTCCCCACCTACTATGCTTTGCTTTGGTCCTCACATGGTTTCGGTGTACATGAACTATATTCCTCGTGGAGGAAACAACTGGAAGCTGCAGACCAGGCACAACCCTAATGACGCCCAGCTGGTAACGGGGATGCAGGCACCTGAGTCAAAGGCTGGTCCTTTGGCAACTTGGAACCACATGTGATGAGAACATCTGGTCTAAGGAACCGGACTAAATTTAGTTTGAGTAAAAGCCACAAGCCACGTAGAGAACAAATATTGGGAACTCAGCATCAACTACTTGAATCTATTGCACCACTCTAATTACATCAAATTACTGCTCATGTGGGCATAGCCTCTACCGTTCAAAATATACATCTCTATTCAGGTCTGTCACCTCAAGCCAGACTTAACCAAGGGGCCTCTCGGTGGATATACTCCTTCCTAGGCTTATATCGCAGTTTTCATTTGTAAAGTTGACCTTTTGCTTGGATGGACAGTTTTCCTTTTTATATCTGATGTGTACACCAGGGAATGCAATCAGGAGATTTCTATTGATTGCTCTCAAGCAATTTAGTTCTGGTCATGGTTGTACCGGATTTGCAATTATACTGAGGAGAGGTATTATTGACTCTGCCTAGTAATTACCAGGCTGACATCAGATTTCTGCTATAGGTGAAACTAACTTACATCTCTCTGACCAAGTTACTGTAATGAGATACTGTTATTCTTTTCCCTAAGCAAAAGTAAGTTTATCATTTTGTCTTCTAGGCAACACGCAGAAATTTAACACCATACTCCTTTAAAGAGAGTTATGTGTACTTACAGTGGAGAATACGTTTAACCTTAATTAGAAAAGGTTTGTGGATCTGGGACATTCTCTAAGTGCTAGTATATTTGTAGAAAAGCAAAGCTAAATCGGGCTTAGAAAAGTGAGATAGGCTGTTATTTGAATAGCTTTAGCTGGACTTCTCTGGAGGCTCGTCCTAGATGCTTGGAGCCATGGTTATCAGTTAAAATGCATTAGGAATCAAATCGGCATCTTTTTCTCCTGAAGCCAGTGATAAAAATAAGAAAGAATGTCAATATTGGCACTTCAGACATATACACTGGGCCCTTTCTAACCCAAACCACAGGAAAAACAATTGTAGCCCAGAACAGCTTCTTAATGGCCATACTAAGACTGAAGTTTCCACTGGCATGCATAATGCACCTACACATTTTTCCCTCAGCAATACAAAAAGTAAACCAAATTAAGTTAAACTGCAACTATAATTTTAGCCTTATCTCATCTACCTTAGTCCTCCAGAAAAGCTAATCAAAACCAGAAGCTGACACTGCACATAGCTTTTCTAGTTTGCTTCTTATTGTTTGCTGGGCAGCTACTGCCACAGTACTTCCCAATAACTAGTAAATTGAAAAGCAATCTCTGTTTTTAAGTCAAAGCCCTGTTTGCACCCTGTCACATAAAACTTCTGAGCAACTTATCTGCTCTCTTAGTTGACTGCCATCCGACTAGGCTAGAGCACAGGCAGGTGTAGGAGGAGAGCTTGGAAGCGGACAGGGGCATGCAGGGAAGGTGCCACATGATGGAAAGCAAGGGAGCCGACCCCTAGATAAATCCAAGCCAGCAAACACCACCACCAAGATGAAAAGGCCTGGCAACTGCAGACGCACAGCGCACACACACACACACACCTGGACTGTGCAAGATGACGCACGGGGCTTCCAGGCCCCCCAGCACCGTTCTGTCAGCTGGGGTGCGTTAACGCGGGACCAAGCCCAGCAGCACGCAAACGCCACGCAATTTTATTGCTCGTTTCGTGGTTAAGCTTTATGGACTCTGCTAAAGATGCAGAGATATTTTCTTCTGTCGACAAGCAAAGCAGGTGGATCCTCCTGGCACCAGCCCAGGCTGGAGCGTGGTGCTTGAACGCCTCTGCGGAGCGCAGGAAACCAGTGACAGGGACAAAGGAGGTCCTGCAGCGAGCGGCCCACGGGGCAGCCCGGCTCAGGAGCAAGACTTGGCAGGCACATTTGTTGTTATTTAAGTTCATCACAAAGGAACCCCAGGAAGGGAGGAATTCTGGAGCATATCCAGCATGTGTATGTGCTGTGTTGGGAGCGGGGTAAGAATGCCATTTGCCAAGCACATAATGTATAGGCATGCACACACACGTGTACGTGCACGCACACAGAGCGGCTCGCCACATTTTCCTGGAGCTGGGAAATAGCTTTTGTCTTGGCCACATATTTGGTGCTGCATGTGACATAAGCGCCGCTGATGAGAACATCAGCGCCATTCACAGCATTTTGCAGAGGACAGCCAGATCTTGCTGTTAATTTGGCTCACGTGGCTCGGCTTTTCTCGCCATGATGCAGTTTCTGTATTTTTCCTCCCATCTCTGCACTAGAAGCAGCAGGACCAGGCTCAGAGCTCCACAGCTTGCCCCAGTTCACATTCGTAACTCCGCAAATGCACGTTGTCCATACAGAGAGAGCATTAATGTTTGGCAGCTATTCCCCAGAAATGGCAAAAAGTTAAGGCTGACGTGCATAATCCTCAGACCATGCTCCCCCGCCCCCCCCACTTTGGTCATCTTTCTTTGCAAGTATGCTCCGAAAAGCTGATAAGCCTGTCGTCTCCTTGGGGTAACGTTTTCCAAAGCCTTTACATTAGCTTTTAGAAATAGCTTGAACATGAAGGAACCCAGCTCGCATCACAAGGCAGTGGCTGGGATCATACCAGCAATTTCCTGCAGTAGCTGAACCAAAACATCGAGGCAAAGCAAGTGTTGCCGAGCTCTGCGCGTATCCTTTATAAGCGAGCGCAGCACCGGGGAAGGTAACTCAGATTTAAATACTCGCGTGAAATACTGAAGCTCGTTTTACTTAAAGCTGCTAATGTAAACATACGCATCAAGATCTTGATGATTGACACACTCCAGTCATGTTTGAAAACAGGACTTGGAATCCAAGGTCAATTCGTGAGCTATTTGCATTGTGGAAAAACAGATGAAGATGGCTGCAGCCCGTCATACACAACTGCTTGCTGCAGTGACCCTGGCAGACTTGAAGCAAAATGGCAAGTAAAAACCTCAATATTTTGAGTGAGTAGCAGCAGCAGCACATTCGCACCTACTGCTTCAAGAAAACAGTAAAGCAGTAAAAGGTTATATTGTTGAGACTTGGGGGACCAAAGGAGATCACTGAGCACAGATTTACTTAGAATTACTTTGTAATGAATAAAATTAAGTTTAAAACTTGCCTTTACCACTAGTTCTCAAATAACACAACATAACCTTGTTTGTTCGAGGGGGTTTCTGGAACCCAAAATACACAGGCATCATCTCACAACACTACGCACTCTTCCATGCTCTGCCTGGGCAGAGTCCCCGAATTTCATTTATGTTACTTCCAGAATTTAACACGATTGAAGCTGATTTTACTATCATTGTTAAATGTACTGAGCTTGCATGAAGAGCAATTTTCCAAGGCTCATAACCTAGCCAAATCAAACCCATTTTTTCTCTGGAATACACAAAGCCCATTATCATCTCTTTCACTGCCAGGTTTCAGCTTTCAGCCTCCAGCTGTTCTGGCTAGGGAGCTGCTTGACATCAAATAAATAAATAAGTGCAAGATTAAGGTAACGAGTAAAGTGTACTCTCTCTGTTTTTCTCTGGTTTGTAAACAGTTTTTCTAAAGACTTGCTCCTGAGGAAATACTACTTTTAATGGAGAGAGTGACCCCCTAAAATTACAACATGTAATATGCACTGTCATAACTGAGCAAGTGGAAGTGTTTAGGCTGACTTTGCCACGGTTCACACCAACGAGAAGACAGCATCTTTTGTACTCGTACAAAGTGCAGCAGAGACGCTACGATTCTACTGAATGTTGAACAAAAGTTTAAAAATTAGGAAGAAAATTCCTGTTTTTTTCCCCCTCTGATATCCCAGGCAACCAACCATGAAAGGCATACTGGAATGCAAAGCAATTTCACAAAGATAGCTAGAAGCTGTACAGCGAGTTCATAACCATTTGGCTTCCTGACCACCTCTCCCTTCCTTCCCAATACAATGCTAACATAAGAGCAGTGAATAAAGGCGGCCAAATTAGAACAGCTGAAAACTACAGCAGCCCAGAGGCTACCGTCACTGCCAAAACCCACCCAAGGCAGGGACAAATGCATAGCTGCAATGCAAATTGCTTCTAAAATACCTTCAAAAATAAGAGCTGGCTGAACAATAAAAATATAGCTACGAAACCCCATCCAGATTCCATCAACAGTTTATACGTGTCCTGAACTTGGTAAGCAGTTTTCCAGCTGACCCTTCTCTCTACAAGTGGGATTTTCTGTTGAGACTAGCACAGACTTAAGGTTCAGGACTTGCCGATAGAAACCGGCATTCAAACTCCCACTGCTTCTTGTTGGATTAAGAGCACCACAAGCAAGAACTTAAAATGTTCAGCCCACTGATCACATCTTTTGCCTTTAAGTTGGGTATATATCCGATAATAAAGGAGGTCCCTGTTATGAAGCTGGGGGTTTTCTTCTAGAAGTTTGAGCTGTTTTTAATGACTTGACCAATGAATCGAATTCTCTTCTGAGCTCTGCGAGCATATATCCATTGCACCTTTGCCGAGCATCTGGAGAGCTATGCAGATTTACACAAAATCCAGATTGGAATTTGGACCCAACGTTCAAGAAAGAAAAATAAATATTCTCTATGATGTAATTTAGATATGCAAACAGAACAAATGCATATATACTTAAAACTGTCCTCAAAATTGTTACGTGTGCCCATTTAATTGGTTGCCTGGCAGTTGCCTATCAGTTCTGTTAGATTTCTGACCATCTTCAAGCTTGTTGAATGGTTAACCCTTTGAAAGACTTTCTTGCTTTGTGACCTCAATACATCTGTATAATTGAGACAAAAATGTTTAAAACGGCTCAACAGGAGTCTGAACTAGCACTGCTTTGTCCTTCCAAATTAGTCTCATGATAGATTTTAAGATACAGTACTTGCAAAAGGGAGGAAAAAAAAAAGAGTCTCAACCCCACTGATCATCTCCTAGGAAACAGTTTGAGGAGAAAGAAGGAACGGACAAAAAGTAATTAGAAAAATGACCTAGCTGGATTCAGATATACATGTGCCTTCATACCTAGGTGCACAGATCTGAACAGAGCTGTGTGTGTACTTCAGAAAGAGACACAAGAGCCTCACGGATTGTGTTACCATAAATGTTTCTAAAATCAGCCACCGCGAGTTAAGTTGCATTTAGCTCCTGCGAGGGAGCCGAGAGGCCAGAAGCAGGCTGAACCCGAAGCGTTGCTCACGCCAGGAGGGCTCAGCCAGGCAGAGTGCTAGGAGCAGCGCGGCTGACAAAGACAGAGCCGAGCGCGCCATGGCTTATCCTTAATTAGGTGTTGGCACTGGTTCTTGTCAAACACAGGGAAAGAGCGTGCGCTGGAGCTCACTGACACACACAGACAGCACCAGTCACAGCTGGGGAGAATACAAAGTGCATTCAAGCTGGCATTGAAAGGGATTTAGATAAGTACTTGAGGTAACAAAAATCGAAAAAAGAGGATGATAGCAATGGAAGCTTTAGATGAATTGCAACTGAGTGCACCTTTATTACAGCTTATCAGTCTCCAGACAGCAACAAGCCAGCCTTCCTAGTGCATTTCTCTTCTTGGTCTCCTGGATTAAAGGTCAAAGTAACTCAAATTTATATGTTCTGTCTCTGTCGCTGCTCACCCACATTCACCACATGTCTTTGTGAATTGGTATACCGAGGGTGAAAGCGTCAGCTCCTTGAATATAACAAAGGCCTTTTCCTTGTCAGAGAGGCTCCGCTTTCCCCCTTAAACAATTATCGGCTGGAAGAGGTTGCAAACAATGTGATATTAAAAGGTCACAATAGTACTGCCGGAATAAATACACATCTGGCAGGACGCCAGCCCTAATCCTTCGCCTCTAGAATCGCTGCTCTATTTTACAATCATTTGACGTATTCAACTAGCTAATATGTGGGTTTATTAATAATACATATAGGCAGTATCCTAACATACACAAAAGCTGTGTGTTTTCACAATATGTATAAGCACTTCCAGCAATAAGCTGTGCACATTTAGCTACCAGATGGTAGTTCTTATCACAGATAAAAGCACATATATGTTACTATAACTACACCCTCAAAAAGAAAATGATAAGAAAAAAATACTCTCCACATCACAGCTTACATTACCCATCTACTTAGGCAGAAAACAGCATATGTTTTACTGCTATGGAAATGTAATACTTGAGAGAAAAAATATGATTGCAAGGGGGAAAAAAGGTAAAAAGCTGGTGTGACAGATTTAATATGAATGTTCAATGAAAGGTTTGTTTGGTGTAATAGCAGCACCTTAGAGAGCACGTGTTGCAGTTAATGTACTTAAGCTCCGAACTCTGTTCCTGTGTCCCGTTCTGTTTTTTGCGCCGCATGAACTTGGTAGGAGGTCTAAAACTAAGTATTTTAAGAAAACACTATTCATTGGGATATGGCAACATTTTGGTAAAAAGCAACAGTAAAGGGGTAAACCTATTTGAATCGCTAATTAATAGGGACATTATAATAAATGGTCCTTGTGACTGAATCTGTATTCATTCAGAAGGTTATTAGGAGTTCACAACTTTGTTTTGTTTTCTATTTCTTTTGTCTCGCGTTTTCCATAAAGAAAGCGGGAGTGAGCCGGCTTCCATTTGACACAGGAAGATTCGGTTCCTCGCAGAAGGCTGCATCCGCATCTGCAGAGAAGCAACCTCGGACGCGTTTGGGTTCGAGGCAAACCCGTGCGACGCCTCCCCCCTTCCCGAGCGTGGGCCCAGCGTCAGCGCGGCTCCCCGGGGCTGGCGCGGCGGCCGCCCCCAGCACGGCGCCTTTGGCCGGCGGCCAACCAACCTCCGCTGCCCAGCCGAGCGCCGATCCCATCTGCTCCGGCAGCGCAATGTATTCCACTGCAGGTCAAAAGCAGGGAGCCAGCAGTATTAACATTACACTAATCTGTAAAGACATTTTCGCTAGGCTAGATAGGCTAATGTTACACGGAGCTTTTAGAGGCGGCAAGAGGAAGGAAGAGCAGTAATTGTCAGGGGAGATGCAGTGTGCAGAGCGCCGGCCGAGACAACGGTGGATAGAGCACTGTCAAAACACAGCTAAACAATCACTTGCTGGGCAGATTTGAGTTTTAATAGGGGCGCAAGCTCACAGCCAATGTCATCTTTCAGGCGTTCAGAAAAATAATTGCAAAAATATTCTCCCTTAATTGAAAGGAGATTCCTCCCATGTAGCAGTCGGGGAAAAAATGGAATATGGAAATAGGTCAGTGTCAGCATTGCCTCCTGTAAGGGAGAAGCCACGGGTATTTTCAAAGCAACGAGCACTGTGCTTTGAAAGAGGCAGCAGATACACCTTTTGTTTCTGGAAATCAATACAGAGCACACATTTTGCAGCTACAGTGGTGCTGTGATCAAGCACTCCTGCGATGTACGTTGTTCTATTTTGATTATTGCAAATGCACAAGAAATACTACAGCAATACAATAAAAGTAGGTTAGCGCACACAATTGAAATTCACTGTTTGCAACTGGGAAAAAAAAAACACAATACATTTTTCCAGTGTTTCCCAACACATTTCAAAAAATGTAGTTTAAGATTCATGCCTTTAGGCACATCAGAAACCATTAGGAAGTACATTTCTGGAAATCATAATGTATAAAAATTCAATTTAGGCTGCTAGAGATAGTCTTCTGAGCTCTGAGGAAAAAATATTTGGCTGGAAATGAACCATCTGCAAATCCACACAATTAAGTATATGACTATGTTTTAATATACTTTGAACCATGTGGCATTGACATGAAAGATAACTTAAATAATAGAACAATAGAGACTGAATAGATGGAAATACATTGTTCTTTAATTAAAAAAATAATTGCTAAAGATCCATCACAGTAATGTATCATTTCTCATATTAAAGTACAGGCTTCATTTATATTTTGCTAGTTATTAATTTCCACCCATCTCACTCTTTCATCTGCATCTTAATGAACAGATGTTAAATGGTTACTTCTTTAGCAGACCTGATTATCGGCTCCGAAGTTCACCGTTTATTACCATTCGGTAAATAGGATTTTGTCCTCATTTGCGAAACAGAGCTCTGCGCTCCCTGCAATTTTTAATTACGCCTCCGCCGCGCAGCCGCACGCATGCAGGCGATGCCCAGGCACACGCGGGGCGCCCGGGGTCCCCTTCCAGCCAAAGAAGCGCTAGGCGGGGAGGTTTTTATCTGCCTGGAAAGCTTTGGTGCGAGCTCAGCCAGAGCACGGCACCTTCGATCCCCTCGGCCTTTGCGGGCGCTTTGCATTCAAGTCACCGCGCGGAGCATCCGCCCCCGCCAGGCGCCTGCTCAGCCGCCCGGAGAGCAAGCGGGGGCTGACGGTGCCTCGGCCCGGCCGTCGCGCAGGCACCGGCTCCCCTGATTAAACAGGCAGCCGGAAAGCGCTTACCGAGCTGTAATTGCCTCGGTTATGAAACATCTTCACCTGTTATCCAGAGCTGCGCTGAATCACAGCAGAAATTATTAACAGTGGCTGTTTTCATGCCAGCTTAATTTGAGCTGATGCTGCTGCTCACTTAGCGCAGATGAATAGGTGTGTAGGATGAGACTTTAAACGGAGATGACACCCCAATGAATATTTGCTAGCAACTGTACTGCAGGGAGCCGGGGCGAAGAACAACAGGCAATTGTTACAGGCAAACAGGCGGGGGAGCAGCCGCCGCCATCCCGCTCCCCGCTCCCCGGCACCTTCCAGCCCCGTGGCAGCTTCTAACAGCTAAATCATTTTTTCAATTAGTTTCCACCAACCTTGGCAAACGCAAACCGACTTTTTGTGCGTACACGACGGCGTGAGAAAACGGCGCTGCATCAAACGTGGCCAGAAATGCACTACTCAGCCAAGCAGGCATTAAATTTTAATAGTCTGCTTTCATTTTCGCTGCAGTGTGCTTCAAGACAGTTATAAATTACAGCATTCTGCTTACTTTTGACTAAATAAGGCATGTTTTAGCATTTGATTTAGAAGTAATGTGTGCTTGACATACGAAACAAATCTTGCAGATGTAATTTATCACACAGGGCTCTGTTTCAATAGAAATAGCTGCACTGCCAAGTCACCGCTTTGATGAGTGGCTCCGACTTAGATGTGGCATTTAGATAAATGCGTTATTGGAGTCAGAATAAGGCCAGGATTTACCTGCGACCTTCAAAACCGAGGGGGCACTGCTTGTGTTTGACTTCCAGAGCCATTAATCAAAAGCCTCCTCGAGGCTCAGAGGGACGGGGGCCCCGCATACAGCCCCCTGGCAAATTACCTTTACTGGGGAATCCCTGCAGGTTGCGGGTGAACAGTCCTTGACCTTCCTGTTTCCCACTCCCACCTCCGCGCATGTGCTTCGCATACCCACAATTAGCCCCAGCGCAGGGGAAAGGAGCTGCCGAGACTGCTGAACACCCGGGCTGCAAGTCTGCGGTGGGATCCCAACGCAGAAAGGAGCTCCTGCAGCGCGGGCAGGCAGGAGGGGCCCACGCCCCAGAAACGTGCCTGGTTTTATACCAGGTTCAACTGCTGCCCGAGGTATTTACACATCGAGGTGCAGTTCTGGCTATGACCATTACCAGTGACCCATCCTCCCCTTCCCAGAGGAGCAGCAGATTACAGCAGAGGAGCAGAAGCATTACTGAATCTTTTAGCTCCGTCTCTGTTATCAGCGAGACATTAGAGATTAGCAAGTCCAGGCTTGGTAGCCAATGCCAGAGCATTGGGTGAATATCTTATCTCTAAGGTCTGTCCGTCTAATGAACCAGGTCAAGATGTCTCTTACGGTCAATCCTTATACAAACAGGAACAGAAGGAATAAAACAGCACATTTAGAGGACGTGGGATGAACAGCAGACCCAGATAGCTGCAAAGTCCTTAGAAAGGCTGAAAATCTGATGGTTGAAGCTTTAATCTTCCTGTGGGGAGTCATGTCTCATTCTGACCACTTTTCCTCTTGAGCCTGTGTATTTTTAGCACACAGAACAAACTTATTTGCTATCCTAAGATGTGGTGCAGTGTTTACTGCTGAATAGTTGCACTGACATGATCTCTAACTTATTACATGTAAGGCTGAGAGGCTTAATTAGCTTGTAAAGCTTTTGAAGTCTTTGGATGAAAATACTTTGGAAATGCTAAACGAATCATGTTCATTTTGCACCCGCCAAGAAAACAGACTTAGACTCCTACTACATGTACTGTCAAGCAACACCAATAACAAGCAGGCTTCATTTCTAATGGTTTAATAAAAGGGATGTGCTGGTTCAGAAAATTGGATACATCCATCTGTTGCACACAAATGAAATCTGAGCAAAACTGAGAGACTTCCTTTCTCCAAATTGTTTCAGAAAGAAAGGGATCACAATTCTTCAGCTCAAGTCATAAAGTATTGATGGGGAAAAAAAAGCAAGGAAAATTTCAGCATAGCTCTTACCAAAGACAAATGGAAAAAATACAATGCTTCAGGTCAAGAGGTGCCCCTCTAAGGTAGAGGCAGACCGAGCACCTCCACTAAAAAAGAAGAAAGCAAGCTAAGTATTCAGATGGTACCACAGGAATTTTTTATTATTATTATTCAGCTTTTAGAAACAGTGCAGTGCAATATATTGCCTCCTTTTAGCTGAACAGCTGAGGGCAAAAGAAGTAGAAAAGGGAAGCTGCAAATGCTTCATGGGCTGCCCTTGCAGGGAGTCCCCCGTGGAAGCCCCTCATGGCTTAAGATTCGAGGCTCTGTACTGGGCACTGGAGTGGCACTGGGACGCAAACAGGCAGCATTCACTCCCCTTTCAGAGCTAAGCCAGTGAGAAATAGTATACGCACATTTTCCCCCCCCATGTCTTCATCCCTGTGGTTGTCTCCATTTATTCTCCTCTCTAGATCTACCCTGCAACAACCTGCTCATTGAGAAATGCTCACCCAGGAAGCTCCGTGCTTTTTAGTACACCCCTTTGCGGGCCAAAAGCTACAGAAATGAAGCAAGGCAACCTTGTGAAAAAACAAGGAACACGGCAGAGTGAGGGAGGTCCCTCTCAGCTTGGTGCCTTGGCAACACAGTAAGGAAGAGCCAATGCTAGAAGGTCAGGCATAAGTAATAAAGGATGCCTGGAAGAGCAAAATCCTTTGACTTGATATAATTTATGGGCCTTAATTTATCCTTTCCCCAACCTAGCTGAGAATTGTTTATCTGGCAGATAGCTGTGACCAGGTAGCATTTTAAACATTTAAATGTCTTTTAAGCTTCCTACTTTCCTTTGGAGAGAAGAGCAAGTAGAAGAGACTAGGACGGCCACCTGAAATGCAGCTGTGCTGACGGGAAGGCTCCAAAAGCGTGGCACTGATGAGGAAGAGAGTCTGAAACCGCAGATCCAGACTTTGGAAGGGTTCCGGTTACATCCTCTGAAGGTTCACAAATGCAGTTTTAAGCAGCCCTAGGAGTTATGGATTAGGTATTAATTCAGTATCAGAAAACCAATAGATAGCAATTAAAAATAATTAAGGTTATAGAACAGATAGCTGAGCTAGATATGTTGCAGGAAATCTCCTTCTAGAAAGGAAAAATCTATCCCTCTTATCTAACAGACTTTGAGAACAGCAATAACGTAGTAGCTATAGATATGATTACCTGGACTTTGAAAAAGCCTTTGACAAAATACTTTACAAGAGCCTTGAGAAATTTAAATGGTAAAGACATAAGGGCTAAAATACTGCCCGAAATCAGAATGAAGAAAAAGAAGGGCTAATGGTCAGTTTTCAACATGACAAACTTGCAATGAGATCCTTCAGGTTCCTGTACTAGGATAAGACTCTGTTCTCTTCATTCATGTTCTGGGAAACAGGGTGGGAAAAGCTTGCAGACAGCAAAATTATTTAGATTAGTCATCACGAGAGAAGGTTGAGACAGTCCAAAGGGACATCACAAAACTAAATGACTAGGCAGCAGGGCTACTTACATATGAAGTTGATAAATGCAAGATAATGCAGCTAGGAAGGAGTAATTAGAAGTAATCAGACTAAATTAATTATAAACATCTGGGCATCACAGCAAACACCACAATGTGAAACTCCACACAACAGAATTGTTGAGAAAGCCAGCAGCATTTTAATGCCTGCTTTTCCTAGAAGGCATGGATGAATCAGGAAAAATTAGAGCAGCACCAGCTCATACCTGGACACAAAGCCAGGCCACAACCAAGTTTCATAATTTAAGGATAGGAGAAGGCTGCCTTTCTCCCTCCCCATCACCCCCCCCCCCCCCAAGTCTTTGCTCATTAGAGGAAGCCATTCCCAGGATTTAAACAAATATAATTTGTAATTTAACACTTAAAAGAAGTCATAAGAGCCACGCAGAATTCCAACAAGTGTAATTAATGTCAAGTTGAGTACAAAGTGATGCTGCCCTCCCCACCTGCTGACTGTCTGGTGCTGCCCTCCCGCTGCTCTCCCCACCTGCCGCCTGTCTGGGATTGCTCTCCAGCTGCCAGGCCCACCTGCTTGCCGAGGCCCTCGGAAGACCACCGGATCAACAGCCTGCCCTCAGCACCCCAGCCTTACTTGGAAACCTCTGCCTGAGGAGAGTGACACGAGAACTGCCAGGGCCTGAAGGGAGATGTGAGCTGGGTCACTCGCCCAACATGAGGGCTGAGGCAGCTCCACTTCCCTTGCAGGAGCTCCCACTCAGGTCCCAGTGCCAAAGACTAGCTCAGCCCTACAGTTCACTTTGCACCGAAATTTCTTGTTCCCGATCCATGCACCTCCTTGGAAGGAAAAGCAAAGGCCTCTTCATCCTCTGAGGATTTTAGATGTCTAGATATTAACATTGTATTTGGTCCAGGAAAGAAGCCAGAAAGCCCAAAGTACCTTTAAAGAGAATGTCAGCACATGGGAGCATCAGCATAGACTGGTTTGCTTCCATCATGGATCAAAACAATAGTCTACTAGACTATACAGTACATTTCCTTGCCATCAAGAAACGAAAAGGATGGTATCTCTTTTCCTTTCATATTTCAAGTTTCACATTATATCAGTGAAGGAAAGCACAGTATCAAGTGACAGAACAACCTGACTGCGCACACACATATCATGTAGATAACAATGGTTAGGGGCCTTCTTCTAAAGTACATACACTGTATTTTTCATAATAGGATTTACTATTTTTGTTTAAAAATAGATTACCTTCCAAACTTAAATCAAATTACATCAATATTTGCTGTAACTTCCTTAATCAAATCACCAGTACACTGGAGCCCCTTGGAGTAACTATGATTCATTCCATAAAGATAAACAAAACATCAAAAATTCAGTATGGGTAAAACACTACAAGTTAATATAATTAATATAAAAATGTTCTCTGAAAGCAAAAAAAATTACATCTGTCCTCAGGTAGGCAAAAGCCTCCTGAATGTTGGCACTCTTACTGGAAATAAACTGAACCATACCATCCCTTTCTAAGCTATGTGTATTTACATATGTTCTTGTCACTCTGCAAGCTGAATATGCAATATTTTCAGCCTGTCAATAATATTCATGTTCATCAGACCTGAAGCTCAGCCAGGAATAAACTCCTCAGTTAAAGAAGCTGTGTGATGGAAGTGAAAAGTGTTTTCGTGATAGAGCATGTTTCATCCCCCAGTAGGAGTAACAGAATTTAGAAGGGTGTTTTGGTGCATCCTCAGACAATTTAGACCATTGGAATCAGAGCAGCTGAGAGTAAACAGTAAAAAGGTCTCATAGCGATCTTCCTGACACACTGGCCTTCGTAATCTCCAGCATACTCTGTCTAGCCTAGACCTAAAGCTACTCAAAACCTGGAGTGCACCATGTAATGCCATATTACTTAGCTGTGCTTCCCTACCTCTACTTCATAATCTGTGCAGACTTCCAGTTTGCTTCCAGATGACACCTATAAGAAACTAACTGGCTGATTATGTCAGATTTAGGCACGGGGGAAAAAAAGAAAAAAAAAATGAATGTCAGTTTGCCATCCAGGTTGGTACATTTTAGTCTTACTTGCCTGGTCTTTGTCTTTTACCAGCCATCTATTTTAGCTGGAAATGGTTTGTGGAAAAAACATTTGTCTCTCATTTGGAAATAACACTGAAAATGCAAAAGATCTAAGAAGCAGGTCAGAAATATAGAATGGTTTAGGTTTGAAAATACATGAATATCCATTCTGTTCACTACAGGGAAACTGGAAGCTCTGTCACAGATGGACTCTTAACTATCAACAGCATTTTTAATGTTGTATTCCATAAGTCTCCTTAAAAAAGGTCCAGAAAATGTTCCCAAGGAGGTAATCAGTATTTATTTCTTTGAGTTTCCTTAGGGTAGACAGATGCTAAAAAAGCTGCCTCAATCCTCTTGTTCTGTGCTGAGATTTGCAGTTATGTGGGATATTCAAACTAGTAGCCCCCAAGTTTACATGTAGGAGGGTTACAGGTACTCTTTATATTCAAGGCAGGAAACCCAAGTTTATTCATCCTGAGCACACACTGCATTGCTTGTGCGAGCTTTTGCAATTGGAAGAGAACTGAAGACAGTTGTGGTACCTCTCTGTGCAGGAAGAGTAGCAAACACCATTCCATTGACTCAGCTCTGTGAGCTGTTGAACTAATTTATTTATTTATTTTTTTAAAGTTTTGACATCTAAAGAATGTAAGTGTTTTATAAATCAAATACAGCTCCCTTCTCAGACGTGTTTTAAAACACTCATGCAGGAGAGAACCTTTGCCTAGAGTGTTATGAATCATTTTGTTCCCAGGTGTCAATTTGAAACAGGGACACATACTAACAAGGAGAGCAAGCTTTGGGAAATTCTCCTCTTCCCCTCCCCCCCCTTTTTTCTTTCCAGACTGCCAGATCATGGCACAGCAAGAAACATTTACCACCTCCTGAACAGTTTTGCACAAGTTGTAATGGAAAACAACAGCAGTAGATATTTACAGAAAAGTATTACAGTCATGGGGTTTGAGGAGCTTTCCATAACGCTGAAGGGATGAACTACACTTTCTGCTACATGACCTTGAGTTTTATCAAAGGCTTGAAAGGCATTTTCCTTTAAAAGTACAGGGTACCCTTTGTGGGGGGCTAATGTTCTTTTTCCTCCTTTAGCACATACGAGGGAGGAAGGATCATCCCATGGGGAACATCGTGGTGCTGGTAGCGACTGCAAGTTGTCCCCCCAGGGACCTCGCATCAGTGGGAGAACCACCAAGTCCTAACGCAGGCAAACGGCCTCCTGCCTACTCTCCTCTAGCACTCCTTGATCTTCCCGGCTGTCACAGCCCGCTGCTCAGCTGCTGCTCCGAGCCTGACGCGTTCCCACTCAAAGTCCGGACGCGCAAGGTATGCTCAGCCATGCTGCAGCATGTATGTGCCATACGCAGCGTGCCTACGGCTCCGCAGCGGCTCCATGAACCATGCCGGCATTTCAATTAAGCTACACAGCATATTGGGTTAGTAGAGCACGTTAGTGCTACTGTGGGGGAAGGTCACATATCCCAGTGCTGCCAGGTTAGTGGCTCCAAGAAGGCAATGCTTCTTTAATACATATGTCAAACAGCCTTTTTTCCCTCAAGTCAGTAAGGTGCAAAATAGATGGTTTTGAAATAAATGCTTGGGATCTAAAGTCTGCAGCAAAGCCCCCCGTTTCACAATTTCTCTTGTCCCATTTTTCTAAATGACCTAGTGAAGTGAAGGGAGCTTTTCCTAATGCACCAACAGCAGCTGGGTTTCTTTCCACCCCCTCCAACTGCTCAGTCTTTTTACCAGCTTGAAGTTATGTGGAAAATAAAATGTCAATAAATGAAGGTCTCAGCATCCATTCTGTGTGTTATTTGCTAGCAGCACTAAAAGGGAAAAAAATGGAACTGGGCTAGGCAGTCTAGAGGGAAACAGTGGAAATGACTTGTAACTAAGAGGATGTGACCCTCTGCATAATTCATAATCATTAGTCTAAGTGACACTTCTGCAGTATGTGCAGTAGTGCTCTCCAATACGACAGGTCTGCGCCCAAACGGCCCACTCAGCAGCAGTCAGCTTGCGATCAGGTTTCCCTGAAAGACAACTCTCAAAGCTGCATTTGCTCTGTGTATGTGTGTATATATGCACACTTTTTTTTTTTAAAGTAAAGATGCTGGCTCAGCTTTATCATGTGTGCAATTTAAGGGTTGCTCAAGTGCTTCTTTAAAACTGCATAAAGGCAATTCTGCTGTGCCTTGGAGACAGTATTGCTATAATGTTCTGTGCATACATCTGCATGATTTCTCAGAGCTAATTCAAATTTAATGCATTGGTAATTCCTTTTCTGCAGAAGTCACCCAGCAGTAATCTGAAGGTTACAGAATGATCTTCTAGATCAAATAACACTTCTAAAATAGTATAAACTGGGAGGCAAGACTATAATGGGGAGAATTAGATTTTCTATGAGTCACTCCACCCTCTTTACAATCCTAAACATAGCAACCCGGTGTCACAAGTATTTTAAGAAGGTGCAGCCAGAAGAAAGGTATACCATTTAAATCTGCTGCAAAGCAGTTTATAGCACTATATTGTCCAAGGGGACATAACAAACTTGAACAAGAACTTTAAGTAGAGAAACTTGTGTGGATGTGCATGAAAGTAAACCAGTTGGTTATTTATGCAATTTAAACAAAATATGAAGACCGTCAGGACTGTTTATGGAAAATGTAAATTATTCACAGCTAAATTTTGGTGTAAATTGAGCCTAAGCAAATGAACAAATAAAAAACCACCCCTCTTGGGGATTAGGTATCACTAATGAGCTACTAGTTTCCATTTCATTTAGACTGGCACCTACTGTAAAGTGTTACCATGTTAGATTACAACGAAGCAGTGAGTTAAATTGATTAAGCTGACAATGACTAGTCACTTCTGAAGACAAAGTTTGTTTAGTTTTGGACAGTCACATTGCAGCTTAGTCCTACTTTGCCTCAAGTTTGACCATGACTGCAAGTATGGGAATATAATTAAATCTCCTAAACCCTTTGACTTTTCTACGCTGTAGCTGGATAAGGTACAAACAAGTTGCAGTCAGTTGCTGTGGCTCGATTATTTCCAGCTTGTCAGCTGTACCTCATAAAACCAAAAGCTGAGTAGGCATGACAAATATAGACTTGAAATGATACAAACTCATCATTTTTGATTTGGGCTGCGTGCTGTTCTCTGGTTTGTTTTGAGCAGTATTTATTTGCAGTTAGGTCAAAGAGATTCCACAACGTCCTCCTCAGCCCTCACTACAAATCCTAAAGATCAACATGGCCTAATTTCTTCACTGCTCCCCATACACTGCCAAGACAGAAGTTGCATCTGTCCACTGCCTCTGCTGTTTGCTTATTGCCACTTACACAGATGGGTCTGTAGCATATGTAGGTGAGAGACTTTGGTCCTTTTAGACAAGTCTGAGGCACATTTAAAAGGTCGGTGTCTCTCACTGAAAAGTACTCTGCGCTCTATACCAAAGGAGCCTGATTCTTCAGAGGAGGTTGGCTTCTTCTGGATTAATACTGTTTGGGGAAAAAGAAAGGACTTTCAACTGTGAGAATTAAAGAAAATATGGGTCAAACCAAGATCCAAGAGCATCACAGTGCATCTCCTTCTGAAAAGGATACTTCACTGTAGGCTTTGCCTCCACACCTCAGAGGAAACATGCAGGTGTGTTATAGTGCGCTCACACTAGTGGGAAATAATATTCCTATTCCGTTCCTCAAAAGATTAATGTTTCCAGGAGGTGGGCTTTTCTTTTGGCAGCACTGACGATGGGGCAAGCTGAGGGGAGGGAAGGGAGCAAGAAAGCCACCCCCCCAAACCCACACGTTTATTCCCATATTAAAATAAAAAAAGGAAGCAGCAAACCTGTGCTTACTCCTGGGTTAAAAAAAAAAAAAAAAAGCTTTCTGACTTTTAGATAGCCTGTAAAATTGACAGGTGGAGAAAAAGCAGGAAAGTAACATTCCTTCCCCCCAGCTTTTGTAAGTCACTTTTAAAAATGGACATAATTTGCATGACTTAAACATTTGATATTAATTATTTGCCATGCTCCATATTGTGTGTGGGTTTAAAAAAAAGATTTTATTGTATGAATTGTGAATGTCAAGGATGACTTATTACCTTGAGCAACTTTAAAAGGAAGGCTAATATGATTTCTTATAGCAAAACCCCTATGACAGCTGCTCCATAGAGTCAATTACACCGCTGTGTGCTCTCAAGCAGACTTATTTTTCACAGTCAGAGTGAATGAAGAACAAGGTGAACAAACATCTCCATAGTGATTGAGGACTGACTTTCTTTGGTTTGCAGAGCCTGGAATAAAGGAACCCTGCCTAATGAACTGAAACCATTTATCACCAAGCTAGACAGGGCAGGCAACACCGCCCTGTCACCCCCCGGAAGAGCTAACACAAAAAACATGACCTGCACAGTCCACCAGCAGTTTTCAGACTCCACCTCCAAAAAAATTTATTCATAAAAATGCTCTTTAAAATACAAGCATTCTCACTTTATGCTGGATCTTGAGCTGTGTCCTTTTGACAGACCTCCACACAAACAAAAGGTTCAAAATTAAAAAACACTGCAATCTGCAGTCCCAAGGCAAGCAAAGTCTGAGCTTAGTAAATTCAAAACAAGTGGGAGGTCTCTCCATAAAAAATAATCCCTGGAGATTTACAAAAATAACTGGAAATCCCCAAAGGATAAGTGCTAGAGAACTGCAAGCCAGGTAAACACTAAGAGTGCAGTTTGCATCTTGGTAACTTTTTTATTGAATGGAACAATCATGTTATTGCAGAGCAGGTACAATTCAGCATTTGCAAAAAGAGATTTTCAGATGGGCTAGGGAAGCAGCAAAACTATATACAAAAAGGAATTGTAGCTATAAAAGCAGTCCCTTCCTTGATATTTGTTTTTGCTCTCTGCAAATTTTCACATTACATGTGACTGTGTGTATTAGTAATACTAACTGCTCCGGTCTACAGCAAACCTCTGCCAGGATTTTTCAATCTAACCCATGCTGTGCTGGTCAGATATACCATTATATGATGGGTGCCATGGCACTTAATGCATTAAAAATGATATACTAACACTTTTAAACTCAGATCCCTGCTATTAAGGGGCTGTTTGTATTCTTAGAATTCCACAATATTTTAATCGGACTCTGTTCTGACTCATATATCCTTTGGATGATCAACACCTATTTAGGGCTACTCTTAAAGAACAGCATAATTTAGTCATTTCATCTAGACTGAAACAGATGGAGGAAGAAATGAAACAAGTTCTATTTTGGTGCATGTGGAAGGTGATTCTAAAATTAAGTTAGGTGTATGCAAGTTTAAATATATACTTAGCTCACTCTGTTTAGAGAGGGTAGCTAGAGATGGTAGCACAGGGTAAGGTTTTCCAGACTTGGGAGAACTGCATTACAAGAGAAGCCAGGCATATCTTGTACAAATCACCCCAAATAAAGTATCTATTGTACCTTCTACCACTCCATGCTGTTATGTGCTCTCAATGTAATTACACAGGCAGAATTTTGGAACTATATCCTAACATTAATAAAATTGTCTCTGGTATCATTTTTCAATTCTTAGCTTTAGAGCCAAAATACTGTGGTACCAGAAGGTCTCCCTGGGAAACAAATACAGGAGAGCAAGAACTGTAAGCAATGCCTTTTAAAATTCACCAACAATAAGCTGAAAGAGTTTTTAACAGTATATTAAGAGAAATGGTACTTCCTGTGCAATAACTAGAAAGATGGTAACCTGGCTTGTTAACAGCAGGAAACACCTGCTTTTATCTTTGACTGATCATGCAATGTCAGCCTAATTCTTCTTTGGTCCTGGACTGCATCTTATACCATCTGTGTATACCAGATCTGTGTAATTTCTTAGGGAAATTCTATATTTACATCCAGTGAAGGAGAGATGTGCTTTTCTGTGAAAGGTAATTAATCCTCTCCGTTAGATGTTTCAAGCAGCGGAGGGTTGAGGGCTGAGCTGGTGCACATCTGTGAGGAAGCTCCTTCACAGACGACACACGGAGAGCACCGAGGACTCCACCACGGAGCAAAAAAAGTCTTGCTCGCTCTTGCCTTCGGCTGACTTGACTCAGCAGTTACTGCTGTTGCGTGGCTGCTTGGGCTTGCTGAAGTGCAAGTGGTCTAAGGTATCTAATCCTCTGTTTCCTATATCTGACGCCACACCCCCAACTTAACTCAGGTTGAAAATTGTTTCCCCTCACCTGGTACCCCTACACATAGCAGGTAAGCAACATGGAATTGGCTTCTGGGCACGTTGTTCATTTTAATCAAACCCTTGCTAACAGGGCTGTCACCTCAGAACACATTCAAAAACCTAGGCTGTAGTCTCATAAATCCATTGCCTTAATCTCAATATTCCTCAGGCTAAGTTACTGCAAAAAGACACGATTGCTCTGACCCCCCCGCCATGGTTCCCCAAATGCGTCATGTTCTGCTTGCAATACACATGCCTCACCTCACTAATCTGTACAATGAATTTAGCAAGAATGACTTCTAATGCTAATACCCAGGCACTGAGAGCTTACAGAGCTCATCAGATGAAAGGAGCTGAATAAATGCCATATTTACAAATGCCTGTTTTGCTGAGAGAAAGAAAAACGTCATTGTAAGAACAAATGCTTAAGAAAACATGGATTAGGTTAACACTCCAATTTAAGACCCTGCAGAAATGCATTTCAAGAAAAACATGTAAAAGCCTTTAGTCATGTCTTCCAATGCATTCACACTTTGCTACAAAATGTGACATTATAGAATTCACAAACAGCACTAAATAAATAGACCCCTTTCTATGTGTCTAATCATTAAGTATATTCTGAAAAAATTTAAACTAAAACAAGATGACAAATACAATAAAAGGTCCTCTGATTGAGCACTGTAGCAATATTTATATCTTTGCTACCAAGAGAGAAAAGATTAATTACACTTCATGTGCCCTGGTTTACAAGCAGTTTAGTGGCCTCCGCTTGATGAAAGTAATCAATGACTGCTCTGGATTTTGTGAGCATCTCAGAGCAACTAAGAAAATTAATACCAGCAGCAATGTGTGCATATGCACACACATGCAGTTTGATGGTCTCTGGACTAGCCAGCAATGGCTCAGGAATTGAGTGTACCAAATGGATAATACTACTGAAATAGAGAGCAGCAAGAGCAGAGCTGAGGGAGAAGTAATCTGGCATATTGCATGAGAAAATTACATTATTATCCAAAAGTAGATTGGTTTACTTGCCCAGTACTCACAAGCCCTATCCCTTGATAATCGTCTTCACACTCAGCTGCACTTCATAGCTTGTTTACCATGTTGCAATGATGTTTACTCCCTAAGTTTATTTGATGTTGGCCATTTGAAAACATTATCATTTAAATTAGTTCCTGTAACTAATGAGCATATGTTTCATGTGTGTTCCACAGGAACAAGGAAGCAAAAATGTTTTGGGTCAGCATCCCCATTTTTGATCAAGTTAAAGCATCTTGGATAATAGAAAACAGACTACACAGATTTATTCTGGCATAAGATAATACAGTGAGAATCTAAAGAAACAAACATGTTATATTATAGGATTTTTAAAGCTTATTTGGATATAACTCAAGACTTTTCCAGCAGAACTAAACCTGATATAGATTTGAGGGCTCTCAGAAAACCTAATTGCTTAACAGCAGCTAGGTTAGCTAGATAAAGAAATTGAGTGCTAGTTCACTTGCCAGCTCATAGTCCAGACTACCACTAAATGACATTAAAGCACTAAAATATCAAAGAAAGAAGGTGCAGAATAAAACAAGGAGGAGGGATAAAAATGACAGAACAACATATTTGATGGCCCTTTGGCAACATTTCTCTGCAACTTTGCCTGGTCTGCTTCTGAAGGTCAAGGGATGGGGGTTTATTTTTTGGAAAGAGATACTAGTCCAATGTACACTTTCAAGATGTCCAAGCAATTTGGAGATTAGCATAAGGGTCCAGAAGAATTTTAGAAGTCTAAAATGCTGAGGCAGGAAAAAGTCCTAAGGCACCAAGTGGCAAAGATGTCATATTGGGAAGAAGAGAACTGTAAGAGGGAGAAGGGGAATTGTGGTGGATATTTAAATATACTATTTGGCCCCCTCTACCTTTCTAGCCAGTTCTGGATGTTGATAAAGTAATCTGGAAATACCTACAGCATCTCCAGAGTTCTGGCTTTGATACATACACTTATTGAAACAGTTGGCATTTAAAAAGCAATCAGCATTTGCCAACTTGTGATGCCCTGATATTTTTGATACCACAGCTTGTGTGGAGAAATTGGTGTTTTCTAGGTAGTTCGGTTGTAAACACAGCATCTGCAAAGAGCATTCCCCAGACTGCTATTTTGAACAGCATCTGAGGAGCCCTCAGGCTCCACCATTGCTTTGTGGAGTTTTACATGAAGACTTGAGGATACCATTTAGGGGGCCTAAATCTACTCTTGTTCCAAGATCACCACCATCCCTATTATTCAGTCAGTCACTCAGGTTTTTACCATTTCTTAAATTTCATAGCCATTTTTGCTGGTTTTATAAATATACAATAAACTTCAAAGCTCCCTTTTTTAATCAAGCAAATATTCACAATGTGGAAAGTAAAATTCTCCTAATTCTTTGGTTGACTGAGAAGCACACAATAGCTGAGTCGCACAAAAAGTCCTTGATTACCATTTCAGATTCTGCTGTGTGTTTTTTCCTTAATTCTGGTTAGCTTGTCAAAAAGTTATGTCCTAGTTAGAGATTTCTCAATCTTAGACACTTGTTTTTCTTTATACTTTTGCAGTACAGTTATGATACATGATCATTCTGTAACATCCTACAAAAATATTTTTATCTTATTGAGCAAAAGCTGCAAGAAGTTACTAATATGCAATTTCTGGTCAAAGTAAAACCTTAACCATGACCAGTCAAGTAGGGAACTGTAAATAATGTGATAAGTGCTATTCTTTATCCTTGAGAATGTGGAACCAGGACCAAACCAGTGGCCAGTGTCAGGACAGAAATATGGAACAATTCTCTTCCCAGATCTGAAGCTTGTCTGCAGCCATGTGTCTGCAGGTAAGTGGCATAGGCAACTGCCCATCACATGGGTGCTTGGAAAAAATAATTTAGGCTTAAGCCAGAAGAATTTCATGTGAAAAGAGAACAGCTTTTTTTTTTTTTTTTTTTTTTAATCATAGCAAGTGCTGACCTCATCATCTTTATTAGGAAAAAAGCAACATGTGCTTGAAGGATATGATGGGAGGGTTATCTACATTTTGAGTTTTCCTCCACTGTGGCAGAGCTGTCATTTAAAATGGAATTTCACATCATTGATGCTTCCTCAACCTTCCAAAAAATATTCAATCTTCCTCTGTCTGTGGGGTAATTTTTGTTAATTCCTTTAGTAAATTCAGAGTTAAAAATAATCCATCAAATATTTTCTTTCATGGCTCACGTTTAACTTCATAGAGATCATCATGTTTTCATGAAAGCAAAAAATTATGGTTGCTGTTTCAGTTTAAAATGATTCATTGCATCTTAGAAGAGACAGAACCTGTGTCGCTCTATAAACCTGAAAGCATAAAACTAGGAAATACCCCTGCAAAAGGACAATTTCACACAAAAAAGTAAGAAGCAATACAGGAGTAAAAAATGAACTGTTTTAAATGGTTCCTTAAAGGAAGGACTATTCCTCCCACTTGTCACCTATCTTTATTTATGAAAGATCTCAGTTCCTTGCCATACCCCATCTGCCCAGGGACTTTGGAGTAATTAAAAACTCCCCTGCTGACAATGAATTTCAGGCTTCACAGCGCTGGACAACCGAACGAGGACAGAGCGTGGTCCTGCCGGTTCTGCCATCTCCCTAAGGGCACGCCAGCCATCCATGCCAGGCTTGCGGACCCTCCGTCCTGCAGCAGGCCGGGAATCCACCCAAGTGCCACCAATGATGTGCCCCACACCGCTAGGTACCCTGCCATTGCCAGGCTGAAAGATTAGCACATGGCCATGGCAGCGTATCCCTTTGAGTCAGCGAGATTCAGCACCCGCTGCCCTCTAACATGTGCCAGTGCAAGTGGAGAAAAAAAAAAAAAGAGACATGCAAAACCCAACAGTACTACCCTCCACAAATAAACCTTGCTGTACAAAACATTTCATTTGGTGGAGTGCATCTTAGTCCGTTTCTAATACTACAAACAACGTTCTAATGGTTGATTATAGGGACAAACAGTTCTTTAATCAATTTAATAAACAATCTTATTAAAGCAGTTCTTGAGTCAACTGTAGTCTATGTCCTCAATTAACCTGAGTTATAAAATACCCTGCTGAATGAACAGAAATCAAAGAGGCTACTGAATTCAAAATAAATTCCGATGTTTGGATGGAGGAGAGAGAATGCATTTTTTGACAGAGGCAGTTTAACTGTTTTGATTTTCCTTGAAATATAAATAAGTAACATTAGCCACAGGTACTTGCAGGAATAAAAGGCATCCAGGAAAAATACAGAACACATGAATTTGAGTTCCAGCAGAACTGCCTGTCCCCCCCACAGCAAGTACTTTAGTTTATCATACCCACAGATGTCTGAAGTCGTGTTGTCCAAGACTCTCCCCGTTTTTGCACAAAACTTTACATTTCTGAACCATAGACCTACTGGTATTATTTATTCCCCATTATAGTCCAGCCCAGGGGGGCAGATTTACAGATGGAAGGACAGTGTGGTGGGAAAGGATGGCTTATTATGTTAAATAAGGCCTCAATCCACACTGGCCTCTTTTGAGGCCTTCCAAAAAAGTGAGCTAATTCTGTTGCTTTGCAACTTCAGAGGTTCTTGCTGGATCATGGATAGGCAGTGACACAAAACTTGGCCCATAGCAGGGGATTTCCATAATCTCTGTAAGGACTCACAAGGCCTCCTGCAGCGTTGCGGCTCCCTCCCGTCTCCCCAGAGGGATCTATCTCATTGCCAGCTCAAAACAAAAGCTGGTAAGAATTCCAGGGCAAGAAACAAATAAAGCAAAAGTGACGACTACCATTTCAGTTCCAACCGTCCTACAGTATCTCAGTGAAACAACTCGAGTGACCAAAAATGGATCTGACAAATCACAAATACTCAGACGTGAGGTCTGTGTTGAAGAATTGCTTAACAGTATCAACAAAAGCAATTAAACTTCTAAACAGGCTCTACTCCCCACCCTTTTCTTTTCCTTTTTTGTATTCTTAGAATAGCTGTTCTTAGCATATATTAAGAGACTTTCATAATGAGTTATAAATGCATTTATTTGTAAACAAATAAATGCTCAGACTATAGTCACAAAAACATAGCTTAAAGGCCTGTTAATAGACACGTTACTGTTCAGTTATTTGCATTTTTGCATTTGGCAGGAGGAAGTTGCAGCTCACCGGTCAATCCATCCCACATTAGGCCCTTACAAATGTGTATGGATGCCTTTCATCACGTAGCAGCAGCTTTAATATAGCGCTGCTCATTGGTACACCTCAGAGCCTTACAAGAGAGATTTAGCATGATATCCCATTTCCATATGGAAAAATAGAGTTGAAGAAGGATTTCACTGTTTTTTGCCCCTTCAGGCTAGCGGCAAAACTAAGAGAAACCAGATGCCCCAAGTGTTAGGCCATTGCCTACCCAAGAGGCAACACCGACGTACGAACTGAGAGCTACACATGCTGCAAGTGATTTCACAACTGGGACATGAGCATTGACATCCAGTATTACTTTCACAGGGTGGCTATATAATTTTTCCTTTTTTTTTTTTATTTATTGCTTTTCACAACAATTCAGTTCTAATTTTACCTAAGGTTGCTTTGAATGAAAGACCTAGAAAAATTCTATTTAAGGGGAGCAATGTCAGTGGATAATCTTATTCATTGTGCAGCAGCTGTTAACCATGGTCATAGGAGACCATTTTGCTCTTACAAGACCAATAAGAGCAAGCTTTGGAGACAGAAAATACAACATTATCCTAAGATTGGTTCATTTTTAATTCAAACTAGTTTGCTAGATGATTAAAAAAGGGAGAGAGAATATTATAATTACAGTATCATGAAGGGAAACAAACACATTAAACTATGAAGGCATGATCATTATCAAGGCTTAAAGAGGAGATCAGGGTCTAAGTCAGGCATTTCTAACAAGAACATCAGTAAGGTTCATTAACTACCCTTACAGCTTTCTGAATATGGTAATTTACATAAAAATAGATTTAGTGACACCAATTGCTCATTACTGTCAGTTTGCATTTAGGTTCATAAAGTATCATGGTAAATAACTACACTTTCAATATATTTTCAAAGGAATATTCTAAGGGATGAGATGACTAAAGATTCAAGTCTTTTTTCAGTCAGTATTATACGGTTATATTTACACATGGACACTTAAAACAGTGTCCTGAGATGGGTACTCTCTGCATTCATTTATCTTCACACAGATCATGTTCTTACTCATCTTTTTTCTTGCCAGAACTTTTAGCATCTTATTTTCCTGCAAAAATTCCTTGATTTATCCTCCTTTTTCTACTTCTTTCAGGACTTCCTATCTACAAGACCATGTACTGGCTTAACTTAATGTGTTATTTTAGACCCATGCCACGTAAACCATGAAAGCTATGTAGATGTTCTAATTCAAGTTATGAAGTAGGCATAGGTCAGTTGAGTTTAAAAGGATTTAAATTGTTTAAACAGGTCACTGTAGTAGCAAAGTAGAAATACTCCCAAGAAATACACAAACCAGCTTAGGTCAGCAGAGCAAGCTTCTTGGCCTCCTCTGCTTGGTCACAAGATGCAATTAGTCCAAGTGAACCATTACACTAGCAGAGCTCTTTGGCTTCTCATCCCAGGTTGGATGAAGCCAATGCATGTAGGAGAAAGGTTTAGCAGGCAAAATAATGTTTCAGTGAACTGATGTAGTTGAGGGGGAGAAAAAACTCAAAACCAAAACAAAGACTTTGGTTAAACAAGATAGTCTTTAGATCTGAAATAGAAGCAAGCTATTCTTCAAGGTGAGAATAGAGTGGAAACAATGATTAATATTAAGCACAGAACAATTAATATGTTTGAAAAAAGCATGTTATGCTGAGGGGGATGTTAGCAAAAGGAATGTCATTAGTCCCTTCAGGGCAAAGAGCCACATTTTATTATGGACTGCTGAAAACAAACTCAGATTGCTGTGTGGTGAATTAACATGCAATAAAACAAGTATTTATATAGAGACCATAATTAGTTTAATAAATATTTAATAAAATGATTAATTTTAAGCTCTGGGTTCTATTTTAAAGGTATTTTCAGAGTCTTGCTTGAGCAACAGGTCTAAAAAAGTAAAGTAGTGCATTCTGTGGAAGACATGCTTGCTTTTCCAGGAGAAAATGGAACCTCTTTCTGCCATCTGCATTAGTTGTCTCATGCATAATGCTTGTTTGTTTTCACTCATGTACTTTTAAGGGCATTTGGTTTTGCTGGATGGAGAACTAGTACATGCTAGACACGTGTAGGAGCCACAAGTTTTTAATGATTCTTCTGCAGGAGTTGTATAAAATTTATTGGTTGACTCAATTTTTTGTTTTGGCCTCATAGTACCAGGGTACTTGCACAAGACACCACATTAATTCTAACTGCATTAAGATAAAATGTTTCTATATAAACTAATTTCTCTTGCTCTTTTCTCCCTCTTAAGAGTTTAAGCATTCCACTTCATCATCTCATTCCCTCTGTTGTCTTTTCTGTGCTGTTATCCTCATGTACATGTCTTGCTTTCCTCACACGATTTCCCTCTATTCCTTCATACAAGCTTGAAGTCCCATAATCTCTTATTCAAATTTCTACATCTTTTTTCCTTTCAGCTCTTAGTTTGTCTCAGATCCTGTTCTGTCTCGTCCTTTAACTTAGGTCCTAATTTAGTTCTGTAAATGGTAACGCCAACAAGCGTTTTGCTAAGAAAAATTGTAACCCTCCAGGCGAGTCAACCATTAGAAGTCATCTCCTCTCAGCATAAGATGAGATTTGGGGTCCCCAGAACCCAAAGCATAGTAGAGTAAGACAAAGCATAGTGAGGTAGACCCCATTTTCTAAACAGCAGCAGCAGCATCCTGCTCTCCCAGGTCTGTATAGCTTTAGGGTAATATGGATTATCCCAGAGACATGTCACTATAGGAGATGAAGCTGGAAGGCTCCCAGAAATATTTAACAAAAAAGTCATTCCAGAAGCAGGCACCTCTCCATCTTATCTTTGAAATATTTTAGTCAGGATCTACTGCTAGTATTTCTTCCTCAGCCTCTAAATGAACATAGTCTACCTGTGCTTCCAAAAATCAAAAGCTGCAAGCAAAGCAAACCAAGGAATTAATTTTGCCATTTATACAAAAGCTACTTAGTTTCAACTATAGAAAGAGTTGCCACAGGACTGAAATACTGTCTTTTCTGGAAAAACACACTCACTCTATTAGCAGGATAATATCATTTGCTACTTGGGAAGCATCCAAAAGCAGCACATTTCAGAAAACAGGAAATTTAGCCACTGCCTGAACACTCTTAGAAAAAGCATAACTTAATGTTTTATACTATATATATAATTTTATGAATTGCCTGTTTGCACAACCTGTTTTCACTATACTAGGCTCAAAATAACATTTATTACAGTAGGGTTGCACCTAGCCCTTTTCAGTGACACCCAAATGGACCAGCAATACGCAAACAGGCAAAAAGGTTATTCCTCCAAGTAGTCAGCTCCAAAGAGTTTAAAGGTACAGATACTGTTTCATTTAATATTGCAAATCTTAAGCAAGCAGCTTAAAGTAGTAAAGACAGATGCCATTGTACCAGAAAAGCTTACTATCTTCAGGCCCAGCTCTTTTCCCATTTCCTTGTAGAATTTTAGCAGAGGCAGTGCATGACAGCATGCTCTCAGTCACACACTAGTACTGAAGTCAGATCTGAAGGCAAAGTCAGACCGTGACGCTAAGCAATATTTAACGCTGTGTTTTGTTAATAAAGTTGGAGTTCCCAGAACCTTACATCAGCTAAGCCACTCTTAGCAACTGTGCAATGGAATCGGGATTTGGCCAAAACAGACTCCTAGGAAGCCACGTTCTTTTGGAAAATTTCCTATATAGCAGTATTGACATAGCTTCTTTTAAATATCTAATAAATTAATGGGTTTTTTAAATGCAATTACTACACACCTAGCACATAATTTGACAGACCATCAAATCCACCATTCTACAGATTGTCAAAGAAATGCAGAAAGACAAAAATACTTAGACACTTTCTACTGGGACATGCAAGTCCACTGGAGTCCAGTCCTCGGTTCTGTCAACACCTTCTCTCTCCACCACCATACGGAAGACTTCCAATAAGCTAGAAATAAAACATGCATCACTGAAGGCAATCATCTTCAGCATCCTCTGGCTAAAACCAGCTACTCAAAACATGGGTTATGAAATCACACATCACAGTTTAGCCATTTGTAACCAACACAAATTACATTTAAGATACTACAATTAAGTACACAGTATTGTTAAAAAACTACACATGCCATTTAGCAGCCAGAACGCAAACAATAACTGCAGCCATTTCCCCCATTCCACATGGTTAAGCAGTACTAGTAAGAAGTCTTCCATTTGCAAACATTACTGTAAACACACATGGCCAATTTCGTATTCTTTCCAAACAGTTTACTTAAAATACAATAATGGCAGTACAACACAAATCCATTAGTAGGTCATTATTTACCCATAAAACATCTACTATTTATTGTATTGTTTGCTTATGAGAGCATCGCCAGCTTTCAGGCCAAAGCTTTCATAATCCTTTGAGGCCTGTTAAATGCTCATCTCCGACAAGCAGTCCACCAACTCAGGATCCCAAAAGCGGGTATTCTAAAATGACAATTTAGTCCGGAATATGCTCTCGCTATACATGGCACGCTCTATTTTTTAGGCAAATGTGCTGAAAGAGGAGCCGCTGGGGAAGTTCTCGGTTCTCTCTTTAGGCTTAGATTACTGTTCTTATTAGCTTACATCTTCTAGCAAATCTTTTGTACATCAGAAGCTCTTTGTAGATCAGAACCTAAATTTACCATGAGGACTCTCTTAACAAGAAGCCTTTTGACTATACACCTATAATAACAGGCAAGAAAATGGAGTACCAATCTACATATAGCTCTAAGACTATAGCTATGCTCTCTGCCCACCAGAAATTCTTTTTTTCCCCCTCTCAAGACAACTGGAGTTCAGTCACTGACTTCACTGGTCCAAAGCCAGGCCCCCAGGCCTAAAAGTCACTCAGTCATGAGATGCCCTACCTTTCAAACATGACATAAATGGAAGTGCAAGTTAAACAACTCGGCTCATGCATGAAATGGGAGGGAAAATTCACTGTGAAAAATCGGTCCCCAGATTAGGGCTCCTAATGGATAATCTGTTAGATGGATTCTGAAGAAGAATAAGAATTTAGCAGTTTAAGTGAGAATTGTCACATCATGTGTGAAAAGCAATTTGTAGACATTTATTACAGTCAGACAGGTTTAGGTGTTACTTAGTACTTGTTAGTGGTGCATCTGAAGTTTTATGGGAACATAGATTTAGATACATTCAGTGCTGTTCTCTACCTACCTGTGAAAGTGATTTTTTGACACTTTATAGTACTATAAACTTTCAAAATCTGCCCCAAGACACTTCTCTACAGCCTTAGGTTTTGTTCAAAGGCTGAACATGGTCCTTTTTGATAAGCAGATATTTCTGTCTGCCTCTATTCTCCTGATACGAATTCTCTTAAGAAACAGTTCAGAGCAAGAAGCTGACTCCACCCACCGCTCCAAGCAGCTCAGCATGGAGGGGAGGTGGGACAGCCATCACCTGCATCAATCCTGTGGATGGTCCCTTTGAATTTGATGACACTGGATCTAAGCACTCTCATTGCAGATATCCAACTGTGCTATCCTTGAGGTAAGCTCCTCAAAAAAGGGTGATTTTGAGAACTAAAATGTGGCTCCTAAAAAGCTTTTTTTTTTTTTTTTTTTTTTTTTAAAGCAGCAAATGCTTTCTTTGCTTGAAAGTGCACCAAAAAAGTCTTGCTGCAAGTGATTAGGAGTAACTAAACTTAAGAGCAAATCCTGTATCTCAGAGCTCTGACTTCCATTAGCTTCATCATATTTATCTTGTGCAAGCTTACTGGTATGGAAAGAACAGTATACTCACATTGTGGATTTGAGGCACACAGATCTCATCCAAAGGCTGATGGCTAGGTGGTTGCAACTGAAGGGTTAATTGCGTGTGGATGTCAATCATCATCAGTCAGTCAATCATGCAGCTAATTCCTTCAGGGGTCCTGGTTCCAGCAGGGACAGCAGTTGACAGGAGGGCTGACAGACCGAGGCCCACCACCTAGGTAACAGTTTGTGCATACCAAGTTGCTCCTTACACAAACAGATGGTACAGTCCGTTCAGCACAAGCTAAGCCCTTGGGCATTTCTTGACATTTTAACCAAAACACTCCTGTGAAGAACAGGAAGAAAAAGGTCTCCATTTTTGTACTGCCACCACACACAGCTTACCACAGCAAACTCATTTGTCTTCCGCCCCCTCTGCACAAAAAAAGCCTTTTGCCAGCAGTAAAATGGGAAGAAAGTGAATCCAATTGATTTTTCCAGGGTTCATTCTTTTAATTGATTATCAATTTATGCAAACATACATACAAGCACCCTGCATCTTGTCAGATTTTCAGAAGAGATAATTATCTTTGCCCAACTATAATGGGTTTGTTATTGCCAGGAAGACAATTGTTGCATAGACAGGCTCCTACCTGCTTTCATAGCAAGGAAGAACTCTACTTAAGGGTCTGTCTTAACAGAACATGAGCCTAAAACCTGCTAGTTTGATTGTTTAATAGAACTGGAAAGTTCCAAAATATTTTCTTACACTTTCTAAGCAAAAAAACCAGTGACCTGCTATTAAATCAATTATATTTGGAAAGGTCCACTATTACGGAAACTTTGAAAAAGAAATAGCTGACAAAACCTTTGGAGCTCTTAGTGCAACAGCAAGGAGTGAGTGTGTATAACCAAGGGACATAAATGATCCGGTAGATATTTAGGAATCCTGAAGGCAGATAACCATCATCTGGATCACTGAATTCAATTCTTTCTTTCCCTGCTAACTTTAGGCACACCATATGCAAGGCGGGTGGAATAAACATACCAGAAAACACTTTGCAACAATTCAATCTCTCTTTTCAACTACTGGCATAACACCCAAATTACTAAGCACTACAGGAAAGGAGAAGGAGAGCTTCAGGTCATCACCACTGTCCTAAGACCCTTGGATAGCCATGCCACTCCCCTAGGAACAGGAGTATATTCCACAATCCAGAGACCTCCGGGAGTCCCTAGCAATCTCAGCTAAGGAAAAATCCTTTCCAGATTGGAATCTGGCCATTCTTCCAATTCTGAGCATATAAGGAAGAGATTTTTCAGTGCCATGGAAATTTGTCTAACACTCCACCACTACCAGTAGAGAATCTCTCATGTTTCTGAGGAAAGTGAAAGAGTTTGCAGAAATCAGTTTACATCTTTAGGGAAAGAAGTCCTGCTAGGCCTCTGCAGTTCACCATCAGAAGCTGTGAAACAAAGATCAACAGAAAGATGGTGCCAAAAATGCAATCAACAAGCAAAGATTAAGTTCTTTGTTTTTTACCTCATGGCCTTGATTTCAAGACTTTTTCAAACTGCTTTTGTTGGCTGCAGAGATACTGACTTCAGAAGTATCAAATCAACTATTAGCTTGATATTGTGCAACCATTGAAGAAAAATGCTTTAAATTGACTTGGATTGCTCCTATTTTCAGCACAGCCATCTGATTAATTACAGCTACGATTTTTTTTGTTAGTTGCCAGCAAGAGATAAAAGGTCATGTTATATTAATGGGCATGTTGTCTTCAAAGAGTTATATTTTATGATTTCCAAATACCAGCGCTGTGAATAGGACATCTTTAAGATGTTAAAAGAGCTCAAGACAACTTTTACATCAGTTCAGCCAATAGGACTGCAATATAAAGTGAGCTAGTCAACTGTATAACCCAGTAACTGGCCAAGTTCTCTGATACGGTGATCCTACCAGTATTGTAATCCTATCACCTAACCATGGGGCTTTCATAGTCTGGAAATCAAGCTGTGACTTTAGAAGCTTACACTTAAGATTACACTTATGAGTCAGACCAAGTTAACAAACGCCAAATGAAGTGTATAAGCAGATAGTAGATATCAACATGAGACACCTTTAAGAGGCAGTTAGAAGTGATCTGTTGCATAATTGAGCTAATAGTCCATATTAGATGAGCAATCATTTATGCATGGAAGTGTTATATTAAAGGCTGATGTTTAAAAAGATTTAGAGGCTTTACTTCTTATCCTTTTAATTTAAAGGAGCAAAATAGTGGAAAAAGCTCTAAAGAAAACAAAAGATTACAGATCTAAAGTGAAGTAACATCACAGATCAAGTCAAATTATGAGCCATAATTGCTACGAAAAATGAAAAAGGTCAATGCATTAAACCAGTGCCAATTTTCAAACAGCTCTTACATGCAGTAAATATGTAGAGCCTGGGAATTTCCTCCTGGAAATTCAAAGAGTATCCCACAGAAGAGGGAAAGAAAAAAGATTTGATTCATGGGAATTTTTTTTCCATTTGATTTCTAATTTGGATCCAAACCAAACTTTTTTAAATTTCCCATGGACCAGAAACTCTGAACCCTACAGCTGGTAAGTCAGATCAATGATCTCACCAGTTTCACTGCTGGTACCAGCAACAAATACACCGGAAGGTCGATTATACTGAGCAGCTGCAAGAGGTTCCCATGGACAGATTTGCCAGCAGAGTGCCTCAGACTAGCAACCCAGCATTTCTCAGTTTCATTGCTTTAGGGTGGACCATCCAGGGCCCTGCCCCAGGGCCAATGATACAAAAAGTAAAAGACTAATGTATGGCACTGTCCCCTCAGCTGCTTAAAAAAGTCTCATCTGAGGTCTCAGCACTCAAAATTTAAAAATACATTTAAGAAAAATGAAGAAAATCTATTTCAAGAGAAAGATTAAATCTCCAAATAAGGGTGCACTTCATGGCAAGGTCCAGTCCTGCCTCCTTGAAGGCTAATTGGCCAATCTTGTCCCCAAAATAGCACAGAGAACTGCTGATGGATGCATATGTGAAATGCATTGTTATGTCTTCCCAAAATATTTCAAACAGAAACCCCTCCCTACAGAAGTGTACACTGTTTTGAGAAATTACTTAAGGATGACCCTAACTTAATGAGCGTCCTTATTGATTTTCCAGGAAAAATCTGCATTTGCATTGCATTCAGGTGACTTCCACCTCGAAGAAAGAGGAAAAGTTTTGTTCCAAGGAGATACTTACTTCATTGATATACCATAATTGATACAAACTGTGAGAGACACTATTATTATAACAAACTATGCTGCATTTTTGCATTCTTCTTTCCACCTCTATTTCTTTTCCTTTCCCTCCTCTCTGAGGCAGCTTTTTTCCTCCTTATTCTAAGAATGGGGAAGGGTGGGTCTATTCTTCTTGCTCCACACTTATCTTTTCCAAGGGGCTTCAGTGTGAGGGCAGATATTTTTAACTGCTTTTCCATATGCTTGCCCTATATTTTGTGCCCCGATATTATAAAGGAAGACTGCTCAGATATCCATCAACATGCCCTGTAACAATTGTCACACAGATGAAGTGTCTCATAGTGAACACAAACCAGCAGTAAAACAAGCTACGCAATCCATTTTTTCTTTTTGATTTGTTAAAAAAAGCCTCTGTCTCTAACTCAGGCTTTTGAGGAGTGAACCTGAACGGACGCTGGCAGAACTCCAGCGCGGTACTCTGGAGACTTCCCAGCTTCCACAGAGGATGAAAACATTTCACATCCATCTGCCTGTTAGCTAGTTACTAATCTATCTACATTTCTAAACAAAAGAAAAAGTCACAGTGCAAAAGGAATAAAAATGCAAAAATCTTGCCTCTCTCTGGCTACAATTTACCAAATGCCGCATATGCTTAAAAGTCAAAAACACCGAAGCCCTCCAAGGCAAGACCCTTCTCCCCCCGTTTCGCTTGCTGTGAATTCTACCCCATCTTTGGAGACGTACAGATTCAAGATGGCAGGCTGAACTAAAATGGATTCCAAGGCATTGCCCTTAAGGGACTGCTTTTGTTCAGAATTACAGATGTGCAAAGTGACAACCTTATAAGTTAGCCTGACCAAAAAAAATTTGCTTTAAACTCTTCAATGTATAATATCTCTTCAATGAAATTTTTAGTTTATTTGTGCTTTAAAAATCTTTGAGGCTAGAAACATGGCTTAACATATATTAACTTTTACATACCATAGGGGGAAGAAAAAATCATACCATGTTGTTTGTACTATATTCACACCAAATACTAGAAATAAGAAGTAAGGGCAGTTAAACTACTGCTAAAAAAATGTGGAGTAGAAACCTAAAAGCAGCTTTCATGACCACAAGAATTATATTTGATTTCCAGAATGGGATGAGAGATCAAGCAAAAAACAGAGAGAATAGAAAAAACAACTTCTTCTGGATTCATTTTGATATACTAACCTTGCCAATAAAAATGCTTAAACCTCAGTTACAACTCCCTGGGGAATGGCAGCTATTATCCCCTATTGAGATGGTGCTTACCATACAGAGCCTGAACAATTCATACAGAAAAATAAACCATAACATTCCTGTTTATTATTACTTTAGCTGAGAGGTGCTGACACTAAACAGTTCTGCACTGCTGCTATAAATCAGCATGCTGTGGATGTTCTCAGCATGGGACTAGGGCTCCCTGGTAACAGCCCTCATCAAGGCAACCAGCTGTCAGAATTCTTCAAATTAAACTGTTATTACTATAGTATTCATTAGTCAGTTACTGACTATTAAGATTTTTTTTATATCTGAGCCATTGACATTGGATATTGCTTTTTAATATGCAAGTTATATATAAACATGATTAAGTGGTTCATGTGGGGTTGACGGCTTCTATTATAGCTTGATCTCCCCTTTGTAGTGACTACAGTGTTGGAGATAACATCCTGGTCCGTACTAAAATTAATTTTCCAATTAAAAGTCTTGTATTTCTACTGTGATTGATAGGCCATGTCCTTAAGCAGCAGCATTCATGTTGCAGAGATAGAACTCGGATACAAAAGGGATGTGTAATAGACAGATTGTTTTGACTGTGATATAGAGCGATGAAAGTTGGCAATTTTAATTGCATTTCTGTCCATGCCAGATTGCTGGTCATTTCATTTAGGAAGAATTATGCAACTATTGTTGTAAGAAAGGTGAGATTCAAAAGCTTTCAGTATATATTTTAGTTGTTTAATTAGGAGGTATAGCAACACAACTCACTTAAATAGAAACGTTCTTAAAGAGAAAACTGCTGAAGTGTTAAGTGTTGACTAATAATTACTGAAGTTTTTCAACATACAGAAGTCTTTATCTAGGATTCTTCTCTCGCTTCCAAATAAAGATGTCAAATTCCATTCCTCCCCCCCTCAACTTCCTCTATATTCAAGTGTTTGGGGAGTACTTTCTGCAGTGATAATCCTGCTTGCACCCCAAACATACACTTCATTTTCTGCATTCTTTGGCCAACTCTCATTTAGCTAAAATCTCGTTTTGATCCTGTTTCAAACTCTGTTCCCTGTTTCCTGCTATGTGGACATTTGTGAGGCATTGTAGAGCTTACGTCTTCACTTTGACATATACCATAGGGTTTTGTTGCCTTGACACGGCCTCTTTAATCTAGGAAAAGTCCGTTTTCCTGACATTAATCTACACTGAAGAGCACAGAAGGAAGGCTTTAGCAAAAGTTTGTACAAAGCCAGCCCTAAAGATCTATATGCATCTAAACTAGAAAGCTTTTGCTAACACTTCCTATTAATCCATCTCCAAAAACAGTAGTAATAAGGTATGTTTAAGCACAGCAGTAGGCAGAACATACTTGCTTTCCTATATCATATGAAACACCTAACCCATTCCTAACCAGAACCATACCATAAACTTGCTTATCGGTCTTATAAAAACCTTTCAAATTTTTCTACCAATATATCTAGAGACCATAGAAAACCATCCTACTATAGACAGTAGGTTTTGCAATAGTGAAAATCACAGCAGAATCTCAACCAGCATTTCTTCTAGGTACACATAACCCTTAACTGCTTCGCATGCTCCTAGGAAAGAATATATTCAGTGATAGGTTTCACAGGATCCAGAAAAGGCTCCCTATCCCCTTTGATGTGTGCAAACATACATCAAAGCTTCAGAACAAGCAAAAATCTAGGTGACGTCAGCCATTTTCTCCCTCTGATGGAAGTGTAGAGTAGTTTTACTGAAATTAAAAGAATTACTGGGATCAGAATACAAACAGTAGTCCTGAAGACTCTTGCAATGGAAGAAGCTCACTGTGATCTCCAAGAAAATATCTTTTTAGAATGCTGTAAAGGAAGGTTCCGTATTATTCTGAGATTTACTTGAAAGAACTCAGAAAACCTTTGTGATGGTGAAAGCCCTTCAGTACACAGGACAGATTTCTGTGCCTTAGTCATGGTCTTATAGGAGGTTAACCAAAAATTAAATCAATAAGAGTATTTTGAGTTCAAGGCGGGGGAATCATAAAGAGATTCTTAATCCCCCTCCCACACACCTTCCTATTTTGACAATTAAACACTGGAAGTAGTTAGAAAAATGAAGATCATGAAAACCATCCCAGAGAAAGGAAAAAGTCAAGATACTTTATACGATCAAAAATCCTACAGGAGTAAAGTTATGACACTTGCAGCTCTGTAAAGCAGCTCCCTATTCCATAGGGAACACAGCATTCTGAGCCACCCTGAAGATGGCTTAAGAGAAGTGGTAATTAATCATTATCATAGGCAAAGAGCTGTGAAGGTTTTCTCCTGCATTTAAGTTGGTGTGTGCCAGTCCAGGCTTGCTAGCTGCCTGTAGTCTCTTCACATAAAACTGCTCTATAGTTTGCATCCACCTCCATTTGGGGTTATTTGCTTGTTTTAATATTCCCCTGTAAATTTTCACATTGACACCACAAACTTACCAATTTTAAGTTGTTTCTAACCACAGTCAAAATGCCCTTGAATTTCTTCCCAGGCTATAGATAGCCAAAGCTTCTATTACTACCCCTAAGTTTCAGCAGCACACCAAGCAGGTTGTAAAAATGCTTCTTAGATCACTTCAAGAGATGCAGATCTGAAGCCTCAGACTGGAAGAAAAATTTAACATGTGGGGGAAAAGGCTAGTTTGAACTCAGAATAAAAGTTTACACCACTGAGACCAAGTGTACTGCCAGGAAGCCACACATGCATGATGAATGAGACAGTAAAAATGTGCTTATGGAAGTGCGATGACAGTTCTGTGTCCATAAGACATCCATCCCCAAGGTACACTTGTGCATCTGTTATATATTTTGGTATCGTTTCTTCTTTAGCTTCAAGTTATTTAAGAAGGTGAGAATCTAGGCTCAAAAGGCCATAAAGAGAGAAGAGTTAGCTGAGGCCATAAGGCAACAACATGAGTGACTGAAAGATTTATCATCAGGAAGAACAGAGAATATTGTAAATACCCTAGAAACACTTAGCAATGGACAAAGGCAGCTCTACCTTCCCACTCTCCCATCATGTCACAGGTGAATTATGTTTTCCTCCTTATGGTGCATCATCCCCACTCAGTGCCCAGTCTGCTCTTCTCACAGGAGAGAACCACTTTTACCCCTGGTAGCTTTCTGAAGTGGAACAACCCTCCTCCCAGTACTCCGTTTTCTTTTTCTTTCTCATTATTACTCGGACTGCCAACAAGTAAACAAAATACTACAAGGTAAGTCTTCTGCAGGAACTGCAAAGTCTGTTTTCTTGACTAAAACAGGCAGGTGCAAGCTTGAGCAGAAGGAAAGAAAATGCAGCAAATCAAAGAAACAAAACAAATGAAAATATCTGAATACCCTACATGTTATTATGCAGTACTTCATGCTGGTTATACGAACTCCAAAATTTTACTGATAAAGCTTGAGCATAAAGGGTTAGTGTTGAATACTCTGTTACGCTCATGTCAGCCTGATCTGTTCCGTACAGCCTTACACAGCTCACTTCCTTGAAGGGAATCAAATGAGTCTCTACATCCAACGTCTGGGTTAGCTGCTGCCCATTTTCTGCTTTGGAGGCAGTGAATACACAAAGCACGACATCCAGGAGCATGCTGTAAAGTTGCTTTGAAGCAACTAGAAAGAAGCCCTAATCTCCAGGGCTTAGACAAGAAGTGTTACAAGAAAAGAAAATTTAGATCAAATGACACAGGTGAAAGGAGCGCAAACAACCAAAACACATGACAACAAGATAAACATCTCAGTAAAATGACACTATGAATATATGAGATGTTTTGCAATATAAAGAATAGGAAAGTTCAGTATACCTTGTCAATCAAGAAACACACTTTGAAGCTATGGGGCACACTAATGGGAATGCCAGAGAGCCAGATCCTGCCATGAAATCAACCTGCATGTAGGGTATACAGGAGTACATATTTAAAGCAATTCAAAAAGCTAGTCACACCACTATCTCATACCAGATACCAAATCAGGCCTGCTCAGTCAGTGCATGAACAAGTCAGCTGTTGTTCAGAGTTCCTCATGCTAAACAAGGGTGGCAGCAGCAAAATAACCCTCCTCTAAAGCCTGGAAGGAGAACGTATTCAGGGCCAATGCTCAAACATTTAATTCTATGAGAGATGACAACAGAAAAGATAGTAGATGCATTTTGGCAGCTTCTGTGCTAGATACAGTCTCCAAGGTGTTTGCAAAAAGTTGATACTGCTTTAGGACAGCTTACATACTGTAGAGTAGTTGCCAGAGACAAAACCCAACACTTTTCCACACATTCACTTGCAGATTTGGGAAATTAAAATCAAACGTAGGTTAGGAAGATCCACCATTCTCACCCCAGCTGTTTCAATATCATAAACCATACCACATTGCCAGTTAATAGGAAAAGAAATTGCCAACTCTCATGTACTATTCATTCTCCTCCTCTTATGCTTGGCAAGGTTTCTGCTCTCTTGGAAAGGAAGCCATAATACTCTATTGTTGTGCAGAAACTGAAAATATAAACATCATACACTTCCTTCATCACCTAAGGGAAACCAGCAGGAAAAAACAACACTCAGAACTGCTACCTCAGAGATACAGAGGAAAGCACCACTAAACCAGCAAAGTGACAGGACAGACAGGATGTTGCACAGCAGCCAAAGAACGCTATTATTCATGTAAAGTTCCTTTTGACATGTGCTTTCTAGTGATTTGTTCTCTGACCTAAAATAGTCTTCAGAACTGGGCAGGACCCTGACAATTGCAGGAGTCAGTTATTTTGGGGCAAAACGATATACTCTGTCAACACAAGTGCAAAGCCATTGTACGCACTTAAACCAACTGCAGCATTATTACTGACAGAAATGTCTGATATTCACTGCTAACAGGAAAAGGTGCTTTTAGAAAAGTAGAATTTTACACACAGGTGTTACATTTTCATCTCATGATAAGAAAAGACTTACAAAGGCTATGTCAAAAATACTGACAGATAGTACCATGACTGAATTTGGTGCACATTCAGAAGTTAAATCCAAAATGGGCTACAAGCCCAGATCCAAGTTCTGCAAAAATATGGCCTCACTATTACACAAAGCTCACAAGACAGCCATGCTTCCATTTCCATAAGCTATGAAACACACAGATGGTAATAGCCGTTAGGAAACTAAATAACAGTTTTGTAATAATGAAGTGTTAGAGCAGGTCATGTTGAGAAAAACCATGCTTTGGATAAATCAGTACCAGGTCCCTTAGTCACTGCTGGACAGCCTGGTAACCAGATGTCTGAAGTTACAGAACCTGCAGGGTTTCAGAGCAATACCTCGCTTGGTAAGAAAGACAAAAAGCCCATCACAGGCTTTCTCATACATGCTAGCAGAGAGGAAGAAAAATTCTTGACTTTAAGGCTTGTCTTTCTGCAGTCTATGCAGAGGTAAAATGGAGGGACAAGGGCAGTGTGGGATGACTCTGGTCATTTGCCTGGATGGAAGGTCTAGGCTGAAGTTCTTCAGTTTTCACTGAAATCTGATGGATAATTTCACCAAGGTCCATCTCTTTCTTCCAACTAGGATCTTCTGCAGAAGGCAGCCAGTAGGCACTGAAGTAGCTGTAGCCGCATTGCTGAACAGTTACTGAACATGACCTTAATACCTGGAAACTAAAGTAGCATTCTGCACACACTCCCAAAAGATCAAAAAAGAAATGAGGTATCCATAAGGAACTGAGGAAATAGTCCGAGTCTTGGACACAATTAAGATCAGGCAGAACATCTCTGATGCACCTTGGATTCCAGTATTTAAGAAATTCCAATGTAGCATAAATCTATTTCATCCCATACATCCAAAAAAACTCATCACAAGAATCTCCCTAACCAAAACAAGACAGGGTTTTGCAGTTTTACCATGCCAGCACATTTCCTACTCTGGACTACAATTTTTTTTTTTTCTCCTTCCTATGAGACTGGACAAGGAAGTAAGGCTTTTTCCCTACCTTCCTTACACTGCCTCCTAGAGCCAGTCAGCAAGTTAGTGTAACAGTCATGCTATTATCAAATGATTACATGCGTGGAGCACTTTCTCATTGATAGGTGCCAATTTCCTAATGATAATTAATTATGTCAGAAGTAATCACCAAGGAACTGGAGTAATTTTGCTATCTTTTTAATTTCCATAGTAGGAGATTTAGTGGACCCTAGTAAAATACCCAGCAGTCTGGTTAATCAAAAGTGACTCTGATACAACAATGGATCAGTGGGAAAAGATGACTTGCAATGACCAAGAGTTCTCAACATATTTTACGCAACTGCCCTATTTACAACTGATGCAAACTTTGCAACAGGGCAACATGCTCTAGGTGACCCTGCTTGAGCAGCGGGGTTGGACTAGATAATCTCCAGCAGTCCCTTCCAACCTCAACCCTTCTGTGTGTGATTGTGCTTGTGTGATTCCTTGTACCCCATCTTTCTGATGGTATACTTTTAAAACAGCACAGATTTTATAACTTTTAGCTTTCTCATAGTCATCAATGTTCTGGGTGCATCAGATTTCTGCAGACCAAGAAGATTTAGATTTTTCATACAGAAAAAAAGTAAAGTATTTGACAGGAAAGTATAAAGAAAAAAAAATCAGTCTTTTGTTTTCATGGAAGTGGGTTGCATGTCATCTCACTGATATGCTTTGCTTAATTTTACACATTCTTATTTATGATATTGCTAACTAAAACACAGAAAGCAAGACTGCTGCATAGTTTTTAAACATGAGATCATTTTTGCGTAGAAATTTTCTACTGTCATTTGAAAGGAAGAAATTGATGAGAATGGTTGGTTTAGTTAATAGCCATAAGGAAAGAATACACATTCAAAAGACCTTACATTTTTAGAGCTATTTGAAACATCAGTGGCAACATGCTGGCTGATCTCATTGAAGTCAAACCACGTTCTCTAGAGACTGTCCCGAAGCCAGGATTTCATCTAGACTTCTAATACTTGCAAGGTTAAAGACCCGTTCTTAAAAACCCATACACCGTTTGTCACTTGGGATATGCGACTACTCGGTTTTCTTTCAAAGAAACAGTTCATCTGCTTAAGGACAAGCATATACGCTTGTTGTGTGTTTGCTTGTTTAAATGCTGGGCATTCTCAGATGACCTCTTAGGCCTAGTTACTGAGCTCACTGTAAGTGAAATCTAGTTGAAACTGAACAATTCCCAATTGAATCAGTTTAACCTAAAGCCATTTGTTCAGTTCTGGCTGACACACTGTAACAGTCTTTCTTTCTTCCTCATGCAATGTTCAAGCAAAGAGGGAAGGAAGAAAAAAGCAGGAGAGAGAGAAGTCACAACCTTGTAAGCATTTTCAAAGTGTGAATGTACAATACTATTCCCTTCAAACAGCTTATATTTAAAATATAAGGTAGGAACCACAGGGAAAGAAAAAGCCCTGTATAATCCTTATGCTGTTTCCATGAAGACTGACTGTGACTTAAAGTAGCCCGAAGTTATTAACACTGTAAATCTTTCTGAAGGAGATATCAGTGCATTCCAAAAAATCAGCATATCATGAATCTCATATAAGTTACACAACTTCAGGCTGTGCTAGAATAATTAAATCATATATTATACCCAAAGTTAGAAGAGAGATATTACAAGGTTTTTTTTTAATCCTTTTTTTAAATTGACAAAAATATAATCAATTGATCAAATCCATCTAGTCCTCAAGTCTGGCAACCTGATTCATCCCTTCTTGCTTTGAGTAAGGCCCTTAATCTGCCAATACCCAAATATGAAGTTATCTTTACACCTGTACATCTTTTGTCAACATGGTTCCTCATGTATAAGAAATTAATTTCAAACATAAGGTCCTCACAGGAGTCATAATTAGAGGGCTGAATTAGACCCAAATGTACTTAATGAATACCATATTTTGCCATGTTAAATATACAAATAACAAACAACCGAAAGAAGACTAAAATCATATAAGTGATTTCTTTTGCATTAAGTCCACAATAAGCACAGTTACCTTAATGCAAAAATAACTAGATGATAGGCCAAGACCTGTGAGATTAGAAGAGTATAATCATTCCTTCTGATATTAGATCTTAAGAACTTCCCAATTACAATTTACACTCTGTATGATGCTTGGGATATTCACCCATGGTATTTTCAGAGTTTTTTTTCCCCTCCCTACCTCTCCAAAATAAAAGTTAAATATTTATTCTAGAAAAGGAAGAACAAAAACAGAACCCAAACATGCTATGATGTATACGAGACACAAATAGAAATACATGGGTCTAATTCACAGCTGGTTTACTCCAACTGCTTCAGACTAAACCAGACTAATGTATTGGTGACTCAAACACATAATATCTAACCAAAATCTAAAAAGCAATTTTCAATCACACTGTTGTATCCAGAAGTTATGTAATTCATATGAAAAAGGATTTGAGGTTTACAATTCAATGTCTTACAAAATTTGTAAAATATCACTGTAATCCTGCTGAAGCACTAGTTAGACCAAACTCATGCTTATACAATCCATTTTATTTACTAGTTAAAAGTAGCTACCTAGTTATCTACCTGGGGATTCCCTTAAAGCAGTTTCCAAAGGACAAGAAACTTCCACTGTAAGTTGGCCAATGACTGAAATGGCACACAAATTGCCATAGCCATTTCACATAAGGATTTAGGGACGAAGGCACAACATAATTGCTAAATGAAAGCATTTGAAAATCTTGCAGAAGTTTGGTATTTTACTGTGCTCTTCAAAACTTGCAAAAGTTGATAATTTGATATATCCATATGTGTATCTCATATTTTAAGGTTTTCACAGACAACTAGCATGGAATGAAATCAGTATTTGTAAAGAAAGCCCATGCTGGGTGAACCCGTAATGCAGAAAAATGTTGACATGAAAAGAGGTTTGTAAAATCCAAAGTAGAAATAGCAAATAGTAAAATATCACCTCTTAACCTTACGTAAGTCTTTTCCACACTGCTGTGGAGGTGAAGGGAATAAAACAGGGTTACAGATAACAGTATATTTTACACACCTCCACACATTATAATTATGTTATTTTGAAAGGTGTGACCTGACTTTACAAGCCAAGTTCTGAGGAGTCATCAGCTGCATAAACACTACCCTTAACCTTTTGCTTTATTCTTGTCTTTTAATTACCTGCTTAGTTCTGTACATTGATTTTCTAAGTACAAAGCAGAAGGCCCAAAAAGGCCTAAAACAGCAGATCTTGTAATATATGATTAACATTTTGGGCCCATATGAAACTTCTTAGTTCTCTTAATTGCTTGTGAATTTATTTAGTTATTTTCTGCCATGCTACAGTTCACTGTGAAATCTATCACACAGCAAAAATCTGGAAGATGTAGATGAAAAACCAAGAGAGACTTGATGTGTGGCAGAAGTAATCACTGTGAATTATCAGAGTCAATAATACTTCAAAAATCAATAAGAGAAAAGTGTTACTCTTTTTAAGTGTCATATTACAACAATGTTTTGCTGAAAACTGTTGTCTGCATCCAATTTAGAAAGGCATCTGCTCATGTTTGCTTAAAACAAAAGGGTGGTTGACTTAATGAATTATTTACAGGCCTGCAATATGGCAACAGTATCATTATGAACTCTCTTCTAAGATCTCCTCTGGCTACTCCTGGCAGGGTGTCAATTTGCTTGTTTTTATGGTAGGTGCATGAAATTATGGAGCTATTCTCTGAAATGAGATTCTGCTATTCTACTTGCTAAATGTTAGTGAAGTCAATGAACAGAAGCATATCATTACTCCATTACTGGGAAAAGGCTTACTTCTTAATAAAAGAACACTGTTCTTAAATACAGTTTTAAAGCAAAATTTTCAAGTAGATATGCAGAGAGCTACCATAGATAGGTAGTTTCCTAAAACCACTGCATTTCAGGAAATACTCTTGACGGTAATTGGGCTTGTCAAGAGCATTTTTAAAGAAGTCTTTTAAACACAAGGATACTTCTTCAGTTTTTATGAACTTTCCTCCTTCTGCAGCAGCATTTTAAGTGCCTGACTGGTTATCAGACCAGTGTGTGTGAATAACAGAAGCCAGGAAAGCACAGTCTTTTTGCTAGGAAGGATACAGAAGTAGGAAGTTTTCTTTCTGAGCAGCAATGGGTGCAGCTTTCAAACTGACTGAAGCCACTTGGGCTCCTGAAGCATTAAGCCCTCAGATCAGCAAAGCCTGGAGAGGCTTTCTGGTGCCATTCCACCACTTCATTATAGTGAAAGCATCCTACACTTGCACAATCACTCTGAGCAGTTATCAATAGCTTACTACAAGAAGAGAAGGGAAAATAAAAATTCAGCAGGGATTTCACAAAGCCCTGCTCTTGGTCACATACTGTTTAGATCACTAATGACCTAGATAATGGAGTAAGAGTACAACTAGTGTATTAGAAGACAACACCAGGCTAAAAGGAGTTGCAAGTGTTGAAGGACAACCTCAGAAAGCAAAATGGTCTCAAAAAGCTGGATAAATAGGCAAACAGGACCCCTGCACCCCAAAAAAAGTATAAACCAGTATGCTTTTTCTTAGGTAGGACTAATCAGTCATTCAAACATGGGATGGAGAACAACTGCTCAGTGGCACTTCTGCAGAAAGATCTCCTCTGCATCTGAGAGCTACGCTTAATCACAAGTAGGACATGAATCAACAGCATTCTGCTGCTGCAATGAAAACACTTAAAACACCAGGAAGCATAAACTATAGCGGGAATATAGACAAGTGAATTAACACTTCTGCTGAACTCACTCTGTTTACTTCACTCCATGAAAGATGCAGATCAACATGAGAGAGGTTGAAAAACTAAGACACCTAAAAACCATGGCTCATGAAGGAAGATTGAACTAACTGGATTACTTTATCCTGAAGAAGCAATAGACCAAGGAAATAATTTTTTTTCATATGACTAACAGACACATGCCTATCCAAACAGCTTCATGTTTCTTACTTTTCCTCATGTTACTCCCCTTCCAAATGTATTGAACAAACATTTACTACTTAAAGAGTTCCCTCACCATTACTGAGTCACATGCAAATAAAAATATTTCAAAATATATTCAGAATTTGTACTAGACAACAAAACGAAAGAGCAATTACTATTAAACATAGCACTCTGGAAACAACTTCCATCATGCATTGCAGTATAAAACAGAGGAAAAGCAGATATAGTTTAGCAACATAGATTTTATCACTTGCACTCAAATTTGAGCCAGTTCTCTCCCCTTCAATGACAGGTTGAGCCAACTGCTCAGTTAATATGAGAATAAGCTGAGAGTAGCACACTTAGCAACATTAAGAGCACTTTATCAGAAACAGAGCCCAAGCCTTCAAGTCTTTGCTTACTTCAGTAGCTTTTGTGTACATGAATAATCTAGCTCAAATCAATATTACGTCTATCTGGGCAGCTCCAACAACTTATGTGGTAATCCTTATTTGTTATCAGAGTAAAAATTAAACTTGCATTACAACACATCCACAATCAAGCTTCTTAGGCACTCACCTGAGCAGACAACAGCCTAGAGACTGCCAAGATCTAGTGTTTATAGCATACTTAGTGCATTGCACATAGAAACTAAACATCAATTATCAAGAAGTTACCTTGCTCCTTTGATGGCAAAGCTGCTTGCTCAGAACTTCTCATATAATGACATGACCCAGGAGACACTGCACCATCCATCTTTAACAGCCACTTCATAGCAAAAGACCTCCCCAAAGAAAAAGAAAAAAAAAAGGAGGGGAAAGAAAGCCTCACTCTTCCTTTTTAAGCCCATTGAGCCTGGCAGCCATATTGTTTCCAAGTGCACCTGTTTGTAATTGGTTTAATAAACATTGTGGTTTTACAAATTACCTTTATGTGCTCAGCTGGGGTGATGAATTGATGTTTCCTATTAACAGAGACCTCATTCATCTAGTTTGTGCTAAATGTCACTTGGTTTTTGACCCAAGCAGTACGCTTATTTCTCTTTGTTTCAAAATCTTCTGGGAACTACAGTACTGCCAAAACAGGTCTTGAATTATGTGGAAGAGGTTTTGGGGAAACTATCCAATGGTTCCATGATCGGTTAATCGGGACAGGTTCTGGGTGGCATTGCATACTCTGTGCTGAGGTCTTTTGTCTGCAGGGAGACAAGGACGGGGAAGCCGGAACTTGCCTGTGTCTCACATCCAGAATGAACTGCTTTCTCTGCATTTATTACACCCAAATTATGTACTGTGAGAGGAATTGCAACTGTGCTTTTCCTTTGGGGGATAAAAAACAGTCAATTTGACAAGTCTGTGGTCCACTGGAATGACATGTGAGTAAATGGGTATTTTTCAGAATTAAGAGGGGGATTTAACTCTTTTAAGGGAGGCAGAGCTGAGAAACTGCAGTGGAATATCCCAGAACACAGAAAGGCAGGTGCTGAGCTCTTATTACAGACTCACAGGAATGAGCTTTAATGCTTATGTGTAGTGCCAGTGCTAGGAAGCTCCTTACTTTGTCATTTTGAAAAATGCTTTCCTCTGAAATCCTCTTAGAGGAATCTTACCTTATCTGATTCAACAGTGAGATATTTCTCCCTTAGTATTTGCAAATTAAAAATTTACCAAATATAGGTTTTAACTGTACTATAGAATAAATCTGAACACTACAGTATTTCCATTATGTTCAAAGAAATTTTTCAAACATAAGTAGGCTACAGACTTCCTAACTCAAAGAGCAGAGTTGAGACATATCCCGTTGTTTAGGTGTACCTCAGCACAAAACAGGCAGGACTGCAGCACTCTAAAAAAGACGCTGTGTAATTTCATTTAATTTCCCTGACTCCTAAAGATAAGTTCCCAGTTAGCAGGAATGACAGTGTCAGCTTGCAACAAGGGTAGGCAGGCTGCAGGCTGCACTGCGGGAGTCCAGCTCGTGGGGACTTAGGCACTTCCAGGCTCTCTGCTTAGCTGCAGGCAGAGTAGTCAGTCTTCGCCTTACAACGGCACTAAAATTTGTTTGAAAAATGCATTGTGTTTATGAAGAGGGAGGAAGAAGGGCTAAAGAGAACTCCTTGAGAATAACAAATGAATTTACCCTTAGGGTTAGGGTACAGTCCCGCATGTCCATAACATCCCGCTGCCCTTCCAAAGCATCTCTTTGCTGTCTCGTCCTAAGGACGGTCCTTGATCTATCTATCTTCCTGCAGTGCCAAATCCTACTCTTCTAACAACGTGCTTCTGCACAGCATGAGGGTCCCAGCAGGACCACCAAGCATAGGCAATGTGAGCTTCTGGGAGCACCTGACGGCGGCGAGCACCGGCGTGTGCGACAGGACATGAACTTTGCAGGGCGATACCAGTGCCTGCCTGCGTTCAGCAAGGCTCTGCGGTCCCAGAGCCACCCCTGCCCGGCTGCAACGCCCGCCGTGCTCCCTGCAGGCCTCCACCACTGTTTCTAGCCCGTGTTTCCACTCCCGAGTTATTCATCTGCTCGCGGGACAGCGGCCTCAAGCCCGTCCAGGCTGTTTGGTCAAGGCTATGCTGGTTTCTGGTGAATGCGCTTTCCTAACTTGCTCTTTTTAAACACACTAAACAAATACCTGCAGGCTGTATAGTAGGGTGAATATGATGCACTCTGTGGCTGTGAACCATCTCCTGTATGTTTTCACTTCACGACACATTGTCTGGCGTTAAGCTGGGCTTTTTCCTGTTTTGCAAAAAAAAAAAAAAAAAGGACATTTAATGTTTAATGAAGCTGAATAGCTGGCCTGAAGGCTAGGGCAGGAGGACACATTAAAATGTTAAATCCGGTGTTATCCAAAGCCAGCTTAAATCTTGCCTGTTCCCACGTCAGGCGCTGTCTCCCGCAACGCGTGAGCTGCGGCACCGGGCAGGGGCGCTGGGGGCATAAAATGGCGGCCGCACCTCCCCCGGCTCCACGCTGCAGGGTCTGCGTGCGTCACGGGAGCAGCCTCTCCACTCGGGGAGTCTCACTTGATTTACTGACAGTCAGCACAAACTTCTGGTCGCAGACCCAGGTATTGAGGGGGAAAAAGGAAAAAAAGGATGTGGTCATTTACACAAAACACGTCAGCCAACATCTACCCCCCCCAGCCCTGCCTCGCCAGCCGGGCCCGGTGCGCCGCGCAGCTTTCTGGGCAAAAAACAACAAATAAAGCAGTACATCCACCTCTGCAGCCACCCCTTCGGGCTTCACTTTTATATTTATTGTTACTAAGCTTGCGAGCTCCGAAGCCACAACAAGTAGGACCAGGGCCCAAAGATGATGTAGAAATACATGAGGCCGCGTTATCATCACCAAAAAGAGGAGAAGGGAGATAATTATATAATGGAGGTGAAGAAAGTAAGTTATTAAGTAAAGCACGAGTAAATTGCAAAGCAAAGTTTTGTGTGCTTTACAAAGATTTTTCTACAGAGCTATATGATAATTTGAAAAATAGTTAAATTGTGCATCTCTGCGTATTACTGCCCCTCTGTCTCACTTCACTTTTCCTGGTAATGGCTGGTAGGTGTCGTTTGAAGGGCGGTGGTGGGAAGTCAGTCGGAAAGGAGGACAAGCTCAGAGCCTGTGCGCCGCACAGGTGAAGGTGGAATAAGCACGAAGACGGCTTTGGGACGCGACTGAGGACAAATGTGACTGTAATTCAGGAGTGGGGCAGAAGAGAAGTGATGTGAAATAAGGGAGAATAAGTACAAGAGAGGAAGTCACAGAAATGGGAGAGGGCAGGTGAGGGAAGGTATAACAATTAGTGCGGCAGGGTGCCTGTCACCACTTAGGAAATTTCTATGAAGAAAGTGTTACATGCCAAATATATTGTCAGCTAAATGTCACAAAAATTTTCAGGAATCACCTGCCTACTGAATTAATCACAAGTCACTTATTATGAGTGTTTGATCTCAGTTTTCTAAAAGTGTGAGAATGTTTTCATTAAGATTTATCACAGAAATAGTATGGCATTAATTCTGTTCTTTGGTGGGGTATTTGTATGAAAACATTCCGAAATATGTGCATAAAAAATGCATTTTCATGAAGCTTTCCAGATTGAAATTAGCTTTCTACAAATATTTTACCAGAAAAAGCTACTGCAGAAATATGTCTGAAACTTGAGTGTTCTTCTTCTGTGCACAGTCTGCTTGTACAGGAGGTCAGTTCTGCATCACCCTTCAAAATGCGGATATAATGATACTCAAATAAGGTATCAATTCTTGTAAATTTGGAAATTTGAAACAGTCATTCAAATAATAAATCATTTCAGAATAAAAGACACATAGATGGTACCAGGATGCCTTCTCTGCCGTTGTTTTAATGTGAACTGTTATTTCCTAGATTTCCTATGAATCCAGACAGTGATAAAAGCAGAAAGGAAATGAAAGATGAGCCTGATAGATGGGGCCACAGATTCCTCAAAGGCTGTTTTTTAAAACCGAAGGAAGTTCTATTCATGGACCAAGCTATATGATGCCAGAAATGTTACGGCACCATAATTATTTTATAATCATTATTGTATTTCTGAAATATCTTGTAATCCTTTTTGTTAGCCTCGGTCATTATACATTATAACATAATGTATGAGCTAAGAAATAAATATGGACTCAATACACTTAGTCCCATTTTGATGTTAGAAGGGAAATGCAGAGAGATGGGAAGAGGGCTTGAGAAGGAGATTGCTGATAATAACAAGGCATTCCCTATTATCATTCCCAGTGATCATTAAAAGTAAATGCATCTGCAACTTAAAATGCAGTGCTGGGGCTTTCAAAAATAAGTACCGTCCAGGTATTACTGCAGCAGACACCACATAAATTGTTATAATTTTACTATTTTCCTAATTAACATTATAGCAATAATCATTGTGTCAGATTCCAAAGTCTTCAGCTTCACATATTTATTCTCCAAACATTGCATTTAATGAGACAACTTGCAGAGTCAGATACCATTCGTATAGTATATCAGATTCGGTTTCCTGTACTAAAGTAAACATGCCACATGAATACTAATTATTTGTATACTGCAATTATAAAAGTCTGCTGGAGAAAAATGTACATCATGCATTTTGCTCTTACTGTGATGGACACCATATCAAGACAGATAAATAGCTGTTTAGACATCCTCAGACAAATTTAAAAAAAGGTGCTCAGAACTGTCAAATTAAATTTAGTCGGTGACTATATGACAGCCAATATTCAAAACACAGGAGCTTCAGCCACTGAGCAAATATACTGTAATGCTGAACAGGTGTCAAGCAGTGGGGCTACACTGCCTGAAGTCCTAAGGATGTGCCACAGTGAGCAGCCTCACAGTCAAAATACTACGCGGTGCTGGTGCAAGTTAGTTGTGGGACAAATAAAAGTGCAGTCCGTGTAAATGGCACTGCTTAAAGAAATGTTCTTACCATGTTGATCACCTTTCTTTTCAGGGAAATAGAGTGGTCAGCTGTGACATCAGGATTATTAGCCTCTCTTGGGAACAGTTAAGTTAATAGAAAAATTATTTGTGAGGATATAGTGCAAGCATTATTCCCCATAGTCTGCAGCCAGCCTGCTCATGTAAAATATATTTTGAATATAGAAAAGGGTATTAAAGCTTTTTTTTAAAGGATGCTTAAATGTTAATATTTATGGAATATGAATTTTGAAACTATAATGTTTCACTTGAATGTCAAAAACTAATTAATTTCAGGTTGAGGTTGTCTGTTGAGGTAAAGAAACACAAGGGCCAGCAATTGACTTAGTTTTCTGTCCTGTCAAACACTGATACTCTCAAAGGAATCATTGTAGCAAATGGTGTAGGAGAAATCAATATGTTGAAATCAAAGACAAAGCTGCTACCCAGAGACCAATAAAATATCTTTTTATCAATAACTTCTAACAATAGCTTCTGATAAACACAGGATTATTCTGATGAATTCATCAGGTAGTATCTAAGCTGTATCTAGGCTTTAATGGTCAGGAATGCAAGACAGACAATGGTATATCATCATCACAGAAATTATACTCTATACTATGTTCAGAAAAGATTTGCACCAGCCCGTGATTATTAGTAGAACTAAATAGAAGAGAATAACCTTTAAGACATGGCTATGGAGGAAAGGAGAGAGTGATGAAGAGGAAAAGAAAGGACTCTCCCCAAATTCCGTGGTGTAGGCATACGTGGAAGCTCAGAGGCCTGTCTTACCAGAAAGTAAGGATGGGGTCTTGCTTTCAAGATGTAAAGATACAAACTTTTGACATCGTGCTCCATACTTCCTGATGATATGGAGTAATAAAACACCTCTCCATTACTTCCAGGAAGAGTGTTCTTGCTCAAATTTCAGGTCAACAGTTCATAAAAACTTGCAGTGGGCCAGACATCATGACACAGAAACTGGTCAGGTCAGTCTTTGGTCAGGTTTCATCAGTAAGTACTCATTGCACTTCCCCATTTTAGAGGCTCAAAGGACAGGAGTAGTCAGGTTTTGAGGTCTCTGCTCAGAGGAAGTATTCCAGTATATGGCCCTTGTCATACAACTTGCGGATGAAGCCAGTTATTTCACTGACATTTTTTTCTTGTTTTTAAAATGAGAAGCATCAATTGGGATAACTTGGTCTGAGTCTGCCAGTGAAAGCTACTGAGGAACTTTCTGGATGTGCCACAAGCTGGCAAAGGATTTGCACCCTGATTATTTGGTGGTGAATTAGCTGTGACATATATGGGTACAAAAAAAAAAAAAAAAAAAAAAAAAAAAGGAGAAAAATATATTACTTAAAACGGTTTCATTATGCTAGAACTGTCAGACAATTTTGCTCCTTTGAGACTTTCAGGTCAGTTTTGCAGATTCAAGAGATTCATTTACTTCAGGCAAAATACGGTTACGTTTATTTTAACTTCAGCCAACCTCATGTGCTGCCAAGTGAGTGGTATTTCTATCTCAAGAGAATCAAAATAGAGGTTATCATGCTTTTGTTTCCTTCCTGAACCACAAAACTATGTCTTCCTTTTAGCAGTGCAGTTATGTTTTCACATGGTTTCCAGTGTTTGAAAATGAGAATGGCAATTAAGAGAAGAGATTCACACAGTTACTGCGCAGAAGAGTGCCCATGTGGAGAAGATGTGCCAGGAAAATGCTGTCACCTCCATCAAGACAGACAGATCAGCAAATAGTGACCAGCTACGTGATATTACAACAAGCTAACTTTAGACAAGGAGCCTTTTTTTTTTTTTTTTAAGATCTATTTTCTCTTCTCTGTTCTGTGCTATAAAGGCTGCTGCATTATTATAGAGCGATGATAAGAACGGTAGGAGAGCTGCATAGCACATGAGGGCGGTGGGGGTTAGGGGCAAGATTTTTCAATGATGATGAATTCCAGTATGTTGCAGTTTTTATCCGCCCTCTTCAACATCATAATTTGACCTAAACTGGTTACATAAATTAGCTTTGTCTTCACGATTTTATTTTCCCATTCATGTGGAATTTGACAAAGCACTGCGATACTTGCGGCTATTAAATAAATCAATCAATAAAAATTGGTCTCAGTAGGTCAGCTGAGTTTGTTTAAAATGAGAATTAAGCCCTTTTTCTGTTCACAATATCATAATGCATATCATACCTTGATGCAGCACTGTGTGATCTCAAGGAAAACCCTGATCATTTTATATTTCTGATTTCTCTGCAGTTTCTCATGCCATTGGCATGCCCCACTTACAACAGGAATTTGAGACTGAAGGTATATATGTTCATCCCCTCTTTCTCTAGCAAGCTAAAACAGAAAATGCTACAGTATTAATAAATGTATTTGTGCTTCAAGTTCTTCTCTTCGTGGAATATGAGAATTTTGAACATCAAAATAATAAATGTGTTGTTCTCTCAGATTAGGTCTGTGTCTTTGAAATACGCTGTGTTAGAATGTTAATTGAGTTTGACATAAGCATGGATATAAAATGCATCATGCCACTCAACTTACCAGCAGTGAAACTGATTACCAATTATAATCATTCTCTGCATGGTGACAGCATACCAAGATGGAGATGTTGAATATTTCAGTTTGCAATATTATCTGGGTTGTTTAAAGTACTGACTACGTGTCCTGAAACCAATAGAGGTAATTGGTATGCATGTAAGAGCTGGCAGGCTGAGCACATCACTTATTTATAGAGTCTTTTGATGTAACTCTGTGGAAAAAAAATGTTAATAAAACATGGTTCAAAGGAAAATTTATACTCACCATTATAATATGACATAAAGTACAAATTATTGTACCTAAATAACTGTTTTCTAGTGAAAAGTGTTCCTTTTCCCTTTTATTGAACTAGTCCACTGAAACCTTAGAGAAAGGGGGAGGGGTACACAAAGAGCAAGGAGGCTATTAACTCTTTTCGTTTTGTGATGCAGCTATCCGAAAATTGAGATACATACACGAGACGCAGAGTGGAAAATCACTGGGTATGACATTGCTTTCATAACCTTCTTATTTGCTCCACAAATTGGTTTATGGTCCTCTTAGGGCACGTTCATCAACAAACTCCGTGTCAACGATTGATAGGACGCTTGAAACGGACCAGAAAACAGGATACAGGAAGTAACACGGTGACCTTAGCTGAAAGGCAGCAAGCCAGCTACATTAGCCAGCGCACAAGCCCTTCTGTTGCAAGGACACCAGCAATCATAGCTTCTCTTCAAACAGGAAGAAAAATGTATAACCTTAAGATAATATTTACAGAAGGCTTTGTTTTGGTCAGAATGGGCCGTAAACCTTAGGGGCTCTATGTGCAATCAAGGCAAGAAAACCATGGAACTGCTGGCCACCAGATAAGGAGTGTAAAGAGCTATAATATTAACAAGAGCTGGTAAAAAGCAGTTTCAGTAGATGTAGAATTTATTCTCTGTGGAGTGAGGGAAATATTTAAAACAGAAGATAAAAGGGGAGAGAGAGAGAGAGAGGTTAGAAAGACTAGGCTATCTTATGTGGGCTAAGTATTAGGATACCATATGATATTTACTGAGAAACTACACTTAACCTTGCCACTAATGACTGAATTGTTATGTTCCTGCCCTGGTGGGGGCAAACTGAAGTTGACCAAACAACCTAACCATTGGCATTTCCTGCTTTTAAATGCTTCAGTGCACAACCTTGATGCTCTTGATGTATTTTTAAGGGATTGTTAGTATTTCATGTAAGTTCAACACTAAATTAGTAATGCCTTTTGGTCTTCAATTTTTGCTTCATGACGCCTGTCCATCACAGCAGTGAAAACTCCTCGTAAGTCCAGAGATTGCTCAATAACATCCCCCAAAAGCCCCTTAGCACCTCATTGATCATGCCTTACAGAGAGGCAGAAGCTAGTGAAAATAATTAAAAGCTAAACTGTGAATGAACTCATATTAGTGTGTTCCACACCCAGGTAGTCTCATTAAAGTAATTCAAAGCCTTCAGGTTTTATGTGGCATGGAAGGCTACATCTGTCCATCAAGCATGCTTGTTGATCCTGCAGCTCCTCTGTAGGGCTGCCGCCATGCAGAGCCTCCTGATTTCATTTTGGCTCTGTGGAATACCTGGGATCACTTTTCAACTCCACTTTGAGCTTTAAAGTGGTTGAAATGAAATGCTTATTTACAAGCGCATCCTCTTGAGACCATAATTTTGCTGAAGCAATATTTAATTACTTATAACATATTTGCATGATTAGAACGTGAAGAGGACTATGGGCAGTGAAATATGGGTAAGGCCAAATTCCCTGCAGGCTGGCTGCTGCTGAGCTTGTAAATCTTGAAGAAAATGCTGTGGGCTTGAGGTGGGCTGGAATAACAAATAAATTCTGCAAAACAGTGTATGTTGGTGGGCTAACCAAGTTTGTATTTTATTCATAAAACATATATTATCATGCTTGACTGTAAAGTATTCTTTCCCTGGTGCCAAAGTCTTCAATAGATAGGAAGAAGGAAGAACACCGAATCGCACACATATACACAAAAGAAAAAGTTTTGGAATTGTGTTGCATTATGAAGTGTAGCCTGAGCACACGGCCAACAAAGATATTCACACAAAGAGGGGAGTGAGGGCCTCATCAACAGTAAAAGTGTATGGCACACTGCAGTCAAGTGAGTAATTGGCCCGTTTGCACCTAGGTCTCTAAAGCCTGCCTCTGGCAGGTAAAGCTCTAGTTGGCCGTCGTGTGGGTCATCTCCTCCCACAGGCTCTTCCAAAAGGTGGCTGTGCAGGAGACGGGCGTCAAGGGAGTCAATGGGACCTAGCTTTCCATGCCAGCAGCTACTTTAGGAGTCAGTTGTAGAAGAGGGACTTGATCCAGTGGACCACTGAAGTTAAACTGTAGTTTACTTTTGCATTTGTAATTGGGGCACTCAAAGCTTGTGGGTAATAGCTCCATTTTCTTAGTAACTGAAGTGAAATAAACATTAAACTCAGTGGCAAAATTGCCATTGATTTCTATGGGACATGAAATTAGATCCACTACTAGTACCTACAATGATACTGGTTACGTACAGGTACTGTAATTTATTAGTACTCATTAAGAACAGGTACTGCTAGTACCTGTAATGAAAAGCCCAGAGACCTTTAATGTATTGCAGTGTAAAAATTACTGTTGCATTTTTCTCATCCCCTAGAATCAAAGACTTGCCATGACATCAGCAGGGCTAAGATCGGGCCCCACCGTGAGCCTGCTCTTATCAAATTCACCCAGGTAGCACTGAAATTTTTTCCCTGATCTGGTGGTCTATTTGTTGCTGTGACCCTGACTCAAGTCCATTGCAGGGATTTCACAGCAATCTGCTCTAGCAAAGTACACGAGCCAGCTAGATATGAGTAAACTGATTTCAAAGCAGGGTGGCTTGGTAAGGAGATGCTCGGCTCTCGATGGCCCCTGATATTAGGTCTAGCAAAGCACCTGCGGCTGAGACATGGCAGACTGTCATGCAGCTCAGAGCCACCAAGAGCAGGCAGCCCTGGTAGTGCACCAGTTCGCCCAGAACCGGTAAAGTCCAGTGCAGGTTTTACACGGGGGCCAAATCTTAAGCTTGAAGCTGTTTCTTGAGTATCATCAAGGATGTAGCTAGTGGGAAGGGAAAAATAGGTTGATTTACCCTCAGAGATCTCTATGCTAATGCAGGAAACGCACACAAAGGACATGAGAAACAAACAGCAATTAGAAGAAGAAACGTGAAGAATATCTTTCAGCATCTGCCCTGCCCTTTATTATTATTCCAAGTGCATTCAACCAATCATCCTCTCAGTCTGCTTCATTATTAGCAAAATGTGAAATAAAAATGGAGTGTTTTTATCTTCCTGTTAACAATGCTGAATCTCATTTCCTTGGCAGGAAGACTTCCATGCATGGCCCAAAGGGAAAGTATCCTGAGGTGGTCACCTCGTTCACATAAACGTCTTTGAAAGACTGTTCAGATGAAGAGAGAAAAGCACAATTTGGTCCTCTCTGGTTTGTATAAAAAAGGAAACTGTTAGTAGTGAAATGACAATAGCAATCATTGTTATGGTGTTGAGTTTTGTGTTCAATATTGAAAAAATACAGTAGAGTGAACAGGCATAGGAGAACAGAAAATAGGAAGGAAATACAGGCAGAAATAGCTTCTGTTGTTTAAAGTTCAAAGCCTGATGATTATAGTTATTAACACATTAACATTGAATAACATTATCATTTCTGAGGCTGCATATAATATGGGGAAAAACCAGGCAAGCCGTAGGTAGTCAGTGGACACCGGACACCCTCTGATACCATATCCAGCCGGGTCCTTCAGACACTACGACCGGCATCCTGTTTTGGGGCCTTGAGGAAGGAGTGTCCATGTGTTGGGAAAGGAGGGAAGCAACAAAAAAGGGAGTTAATGCACAAGTTGAACTCTGTTTACATTTTTGAGTGATCGTGCTCAGGATGGCAACCAGTTCCCACTGGGCAGCAGCTCCCTGTACGGATTTCTTACCTCTGATACCCAACTTGAAAGGAAACTTCACAAGGAAAACCCTCCAGCAGCCGTCCTCTTCCGACAGAGCCACTCTTTTTTCCACGGCGCTGTGCAATTCCTTAGAAACATCATATTTGCCTTCAGACTCAACATTAATAACGTGAATACGCCTTTAGGTGCAGGTGTTGCAGCTGCGGTGTCTTCTCTGCTGGCGATATAGATGTGTGTTTGCTTGCGCAAGGGAGGTTTTAACACTGAGATGTTATAACAAAACGGGTGAAACAAAACAGGCAATCTGCACCCCTGAGTAAGCAATTTAACCGCAGATAAGAAAATGATGGATTCCAGTCTAGCTCGTTCCATGAACTGAAAATAAAAATAATAATGAAGTGGTCTGTAATAAAAAAGAAACAAATTACCAATATTACACTATTGATTTCAAAGGACTATAATTTTAGAGAGATGCTTTCAATTCTGTCAGCCTTATAAATCTTGAAAATGAATGGGGAAACGCTGCAGGAACACAGCCTTCCGCAAACACCACCTCCCATTATTTGCAGTGTTTTGAATAAAAACTAAGGTAACGCAAATGTTTAAACAGATGGCTCAATGATATGCCTTTTTTCTTTACTAATCATAGTTATTAAAGCAGCCACTTTATTTTTTTATTGTGCTCTAAATGGGCATGGAGAGCGCGAGTCTGCTAATGACCTTTGTACATCATGCTGCAAATTGATTTTGATGACCTTTCGCTCTCAGATAATGAGGCTGGCTCCCCGCGCATTCATCTCGCTCCCACCGCCCCGAGACTGCCTGCTGCACCGGCCCCGCCGCCTCCCCCTCCCCGGCGTTTTGCCTCTGCCATCTCCATTGCCATCGCCGGCAGTTTTGATGTCGGGACGGCGCAAAAATTGTGATTTATCTGCTTAGTGAAATGCCAGCGCTTTGGCGAAAAGCCAAATTTGGGGTGAAAGCAACTGCAATAGCTTTTTTTTTTTTTCTCATAATGGGTGATTCCGAAAAATTCACTTCCAAATGTCAAATACTGTCTCCCACTCATTGCTGTGCCTACCTGAGGTTTATTTTTGCCTCAAAACTAAATCTAATTTGGATGGTTCAGTGGCGCTGAGATGAAATTTTCATTCAGGCCTCCACATACTCCGTGTATGCAACATCATGATAATTTCAGTAGAAAATACTGTGGTATCCTAGGGGAGTCTGACTTCCAGCAGGGAAAAAGCAGCAAATATAGATAAAACCCTAATAAACTAAGAACCTATTTTTATGGAAATGCAACGAATGAGGGAGGAAAATGCAGCATATAGCCAGAGCACATGAGCATAGCTGTCTCTAATGCAATGTTTTTCCTTAGGCATCAGCTGCTCTAAAAGTAAATATCTTGCAGGGAAGTGCACCTGTTTCATTAAGACATATGCTAGGAGTAGATCCTGAACATAGTCTGTGAGCTATCAAGAACTTTCTGAATGACAGCTGCTTGAAATTGCCTATTTAAAATGTAGGGGGTTTGGAAAAGTAAAATCTATTAAGTCTTTCCATAGAAATTGATAAAGGAATTAGAAGAATGTGTTCCTCATACTATATATCAGGATATAGGCAATTACTTACCAGGGATCCTTAGCATATTGTTCTAAGCAGAGTTCTCACAGTTTTTTTGGAATCAAAAATTGACCCTGTATTTCATGTCTAACAAGCTAATACAAGTAACTGATGTAGCAGGATGAGAGTTGTTTTGAGACTAAGAGACAGCAGCAAGGCAATCCTGCATCGGTAAGAGGTTGTATGGACAAATCACCTAACCCAGCAGAAACTATATTGCCTCATTATATATTTGCGTTCGGGGCCTCAACACGGGACAAGGCTCTGCAGCACGAGGACGCTGCCCCCACATGAAAAGGCAGAGGCTCTTAATCCAAGCAGAGACAAGCAAGTTGGTATGCACCAGTGAACAAAAGGGGGGAAAAAAGAGGAAAAAATAAACAAACAGTTAAGAAATGCTGCTGTTTTGTAGAAGGGTAGCGAGTTTCAGCTCCCTGTAGAGAGTGACAGAATTGTTTCTGTTGACTTGCCCTGATGTCAACCCAGGCAAGTCCTATTAACTTCAGTCCAACAAGATAAGAAGATCTGTGTATTTCTAGGAAGAAGGGGCAACTACAGCAGGATATAAAGGTCTCCGAGGGTAAGAAAAAAATCTTAAAAACAGCCAGGCTTAACAGAACATTCATGCTGAGATATTTTTATTATTAATGTTATTATTATACTTGTCCATAAAGGCAACCTTCGAGAGAGGAAAAAGTCTGGAACGTAGCCAGAATGTGTTTGCTGTCTTACGAGCGGGATGAAGAAGAGCTTTCTATGTTTCTTGCTGCGTAAGATCCACAAGGGCAAGGACTTTGTGTTCTCCTTTATTCTGTACAGCTCTCAGCACAATGTCAGTTCATAATAAATAATAAATAAAATAATGACTTGGAGAACATATAAAAAGATGAGTGGGGAGGACATACTCAATTATTCATAAATGTTCCCAACAATGTCACTTTCCAATTAAAGTGTCATCCTATCGTCTGTGTGGGTGAGACAACAACCTTCATCTCACACAAATGTGACAGCACTAAGAGCAAAAGGATTTTGTCATATATTAGTATCTAGGATGTGATAAAACATTCAGAGCAAGTTTTCAGGAGAGGAATTTTTCCATAATTGTCTTGCCTACACCACTGAAACTCCAGTCATTTCAAGCTTTTGTATAAAATGGGGAAGACAAAGATTTCATTTAAGAATTTGAGCAAAAGATCCTAATCTACTTCATTGTTCTCTTTTTGAGCAAGTCTCTGTAATCAGAAATACTGTAATAATTTAACAGGAGCTACCTCGTACCCAGTTCCCGCCACGTCCCATGGCCAATCCACCTCCCTGGATTATAATGGATCACTTCCGTCCTGTGCTTATCGGCCAGGAGCGAGGCAGACCCTCACGCCAAGTTGTGCAGAGCAGGTCATGCCCGTGCTGTTCACAACTGGCTATATTCATGCTGGATACTAGAGGAATAAAGCATGCTGCATGAGTTATTTCACCACCATTTGTACTGTACAGCATGGATCTCTCTAGAGCCACTGTCACAACCCATCTCAGCCACTAATACCAGCATATTCTGTATAATAAGGGGCTGTACTCTGCGCCTCTCCAGTGCTTTTCCCAGGTTCCTACAAAGAGAATAGGGTAAGGAGGGTGGCAAAAGCAGGTGAAACATGTACTTATTCTCCCAGCCCTGAGCAAGCTGTTCAGAAGTGCACATTATTGCTCCTTTCCAGCAGCTCTATCCTGAGTCATGCAGCATTTAGTACGGTTCTTAAAATTACAGCTCTGGGAGCCATGAAGCAGTATTACAATAAACAGTGAGATTCATTGCAATAAATAGTAAGTTTCTAGCTATCAGAGTCACCAAATTTGAAACACTAAACTCGGAAGACTCAAATGCAGGAAACAAAACAGAGCAGCTTGAAACGCATACTGTTAAATCTCATGCTTCCTAAACAAATCTCCTGACTTGTGCAGAGATAACTTGTAGCATGGGCTGCCAATGTTTAGGCCAGGTTTCCAAGGCTTGATAACTGCAGGGAAAACTCCATGCACCCTGGTTTGTGGAGAGCAAAAAGGAGCGAAAAGGGAAAGGGTAGTCATAGTGTACTCAGTTTTGTGTCACAGGGCACAAAGTGATCTCTGGTGGCCTACCCATCGCCCCTGTGAAAAGCTATGTATAAGAAGAAGTCTGGAAATGGACATCTTTAATGTTTTCCTACCTTCCTTCACTTTTTCTTCCCCATGGTTCAGAGATCTGGACTATAGTATAAAAATTCCTGATGTTAATGCTGCACTCATCTGAATGCACTTCCACCATGCTACAAAGCTATTTCATTTTCATACGGTCCATTCATTTATTAGACAAACAAATAACAACACCGCCAATTTCAGGTTTTATTTCATTGATAACAGGCATTAAAAAGTCCATTTTCAAATTTCAAGGACTTCATTATTTGTTTATTTTTACAGTTGATATTAATGGTGGGATTTCAGCATGTGGCAGATGAATATAAAATGTTATGGAGGGCACCAGTATACAGAATACTCCCTGGATTCTCTCTGCTATTTACAGCTGAGCTCTGGTGCACGAAAACCCTGTGCTGGCTTTTTAGGGCATACAGTACAACCGTTTCATTCACTTTCATGTCAACAAGCTTTGGCTTGATAAATTAAAACAGAAAAATGCTGGGTAAAGCACTGCAGACCTGCACGATTCATTTTGCAGCAATTTTTTCAAGGCTGCCTCAAGAATGACCTGCTGTCTTCCTCGTCTCCTTATCATTTTCCCATCTGGAAAAGTCTGAGCCATGCCGTACACTGGGGAGTAAGTGGTCTGAGCCTGCTGCATTCAAAGGCCATTAACCATCATAACTCTTAAAATCACCACCCTCTTGCAGACAAGGTTAATAGTAGTCTATAGAACAGGTAGGGAGGTCAGTAGTTAACTTTTGCTAAAATAAATACCGAGTGAATTGTTTGATTTCCTTTGTTACCTCAGATGTAAAACAAGAATTGCAATTCTTAGAGGCTGCTGCTGAAGATTACTGTTAAAAACATGGAACTTTAAACCTTTTTGATTCAACAGCTTAATAGCCAGTGAAAGACGTCATTTATGTATATATCTCTTGGATTAATTTATTCATTTTTTCCTCTAAAACTGAAGTACAGCTGTATTTTCACAGAGCCTGGCAAGTATGATTAATTTAGTAATTATCTCAGTAGTCTAGCACCAGGTTTTGATATCCAAAAAAAATGGAGAATGTTTAATTTTCAATACTGAGGGACAGATGAATCTGAGAAAGAACACTAATTGCTAACATCAACCCTTTGTCAGTCAATGCAATGTCATAAATGAAAAAAAAATCAATGCAGGAATCAAAAATAATATCAAATTTTAAAGTTTTAAACCCCCTAATTAAATTTTTCTCACTAAATGAAATTCAGAAAAATTCTATGAATAGGAGAGAAAGTGTAGGGGTTAGATATTGTGGGGAAGAAGCAGCAAAATTGTCTGGTCATGGTAGACAATTTGCAGCTCATCTAGAAGAATAAGAACCAAATGAAAAACTAACTTCTAGAAAAGAGAAGTATTAATCAGCATCTAAGAGGGAACTGATAATCATTAAAGTGAATCAATAAAAGGAGGGAAAAAATAGTTCATCTTAATGGTAAAAACATATACCACAGATTATCAAGTAATACTAACTATTATTATTTGCAAGGCTAGTAAAACTACTAATTAGATTTCCAGTGACACATCACATAGATCTCTGTGTGTGCACACACACATACACACAAACACCTGTGTTCTCCTTCAGATGAATGACAAGTGTCAATGCTAAAATGAAACACGTCCACCTAGCAGCCCACACTGTGGAGAACTAAAGATGCAGGTAAATCTGAAAGGTTCCTTCTTCGCTCACATTTAAATTTTAGGGTTTGGGAATTTCAGAGTCTTGAAATGGGTGGAATTTTTTTGCCTTGAAAATTCTTTACCTCTTGAAAGACAAATGTAGGGAAATTAAAAAGAAAATGTTTTGCTTCCACTTTTTTTTTATTTGTAACATTTTTATTTGTCATTTCATTCTGCACTCTCCTGTACAGATGGACCCCACTTACAGAACTGGGGGTAGTGAGTGCTGCCAGTATATATGAAGACAATGCGTAGCATTTTCTTGGTAAATTCTTTGTAAATTTGAGGCCCCTTTTTCAAGGCTACTTCCCTCCCTCCCCTTCCCCCTGAAGCCCTGAATGGCTCAGTGAATTGCTAAGGGTTTATGGAGCCTTTCACTCTGGGTCACTGGTTTGATTCAAGTCTAAGTCAGCAGTGAACCAAGAGTCATTACCATCTGAGGATGGGTTTGTGCTCTTTTATAATGAGTCAGTGGCTTGAGCCAGGCTCCTTTGAGGTGCAAACGATAAGCACCTTCACAGCTGACACTCTTTTGGCGCAGCCTTAGCTGAGAAGACTGAATTTCTGACCCATGGACCAGCCACTCTAGGTCAGACAGGAGCAATGCTAGGACTGCAATAAACAAAATATCTGGCTGCCACCTATGTTTTTCATGCACAAAAAGTAAAGAATTCACTTTCCAAGGCTATTCATCTCTGCTGTATTCATGAAAAGCAAGCATGAAAATAAGAATAAAGAATTTCTGTGACTCTATAGTCAAGACATTATTACAGAAACTTTCTCAGAGAAAAATAAGAAGTTATCTTGCCTGCTTGCTCTGATTGTCCTCTGGGAATGAATACATCCTGATTAGGAATGAAACAAAAATGTTGTTAAATTGCAAGTTGATGGGGCTGAGAAGGAGACATTGGCTTTGCTGTCGCCGGTAGGGCTGCCTCCACTTTGATGAGATAATCTTTACTCTTTTATGGAACTATCCTTTCCAACAATCTCTCTCACCTACAACATTAATTTTAGACTTCCTGCTCTCTTTACAAGCAGTCTTTAATAAGTCAATATTCATATTGGCAGTGTCCTCTGTGAACAAAATGATGGACAACTTCTGATTTGTTTAAAAATCTTTCAGCTCATAATGAAACTCTACTTGAAAATGAAAAGACATTCAATAAGTGGTGGGGTTGCCTTTTTATTGTTGGTCATTCTTAAATGAGGCTTTTCTCTATTTTTATATTATCCTCATCCACATAGTGTCAGAAGCTCTGGCTAATTTCTAGTGCTGATCCCATTTTCTTCTATCACCAATATTTGCCCTTTCCTCACAATAGCAATACATCTAAAAAAGCAGCCTATTTCAGTCTAATTCCATTTCAGCTGGCAAAATTATTTAATCTGCTAGATAAGGAAATCTCAAATTTACCAAAAAAGAAAGCCACACTCTTGTGAATTAGCACACTCCCTCGAACCTTGGTGAAACTTCTCCATGTTATTTCCCTAAACTAAGAGGTCATTAGTGTCCTCCTAATTTCCTTCTCTAGCTCCATTCTTCCAAAATTTGTATTTCTATATCCATGCAAAATATTCCATGCAAAGCATGCAAAATGCATGGAGTTTTTGCATATAGGATTCTCCATACTGCAAAACTAACTTCTGTTGTTCATCAGTTGCTGGTCTTGACATGAGACTAGCTGTAGCTCAAGCTAACTGATTAGCACTCCGGTACGGGCTCATTGAATGAAATGGCAAAACTATTGACTGCTGGAGCTCAGAATCAATCTGAAGCCTCTTATTCTGCAAAACACCTATACACAGAAGTAATTTTACACGTGTGAGTAATCCCATTGTGTTCAAAATAACCTCCCATCAGCAAGACTGAGCTTGATATTTGAATGATTGTTTAGCTCTGAATTTTTTAGCTCTGATCGCTTCACCCTGAATTTAAATAACTCTTTGGCTATGATGGGAAAAGCATGCAGTCCATGCTACTGTCGATATTTGCATACAACTGCCTGCTTCCAAAACTGAAGCCTATAAAAAATAGCCCATCTAAAACAGTTGCCCTTCCTGAGGAGCTGTTTTCTTACTAGAAAGGCGCTAATTCTTCATGTTATAAGATTAACACACCGTGTGTTTAACTGGATGGCGGGAGGTGCTATCATAAGCTATTATTTCAGCAAGTGTATTTTTAAATGCCTCTGTGAATCAACCTGAGCAGGCAGCTAAAAGGCAGGGGCGGGGAAGGGAGCTCATGTACAGCACGATTTCGGCCCGCGGGAGAAAGCGCCGTGGCTGCGCGCGGTCCAACCCCGTCATGGCCGCTCCACAACCGAACATTTGATGCACTCATCAGTGTCAAGAGCAGAGGCAGGGAAGAGCCACAAAATGAGGCTGAAAAGCCTTGATGGCGCCAGCTGCTCTTTAACCTTGACTCAGCTGTGTGGGTATTAAAAAAAAAAAAAAAAGAAAAAAAAAGAAAAAGGCAAGCAAGCAAGCAAAAAAGAAAGTAAGAAAATAGGACAGACCTGAAAATATTGCTCCCTCCAGATAACAGCTTTCTTCTTTCAGCTGCTGAAGTCTTATTTATTCCCTGTTAATAAATCAAAATATCAGAGCAGTCTTGTAGACACCAGTCTTAGGCTCCCCAAGGGAAAGTTAACATCTTTTTAACTCCTGGAGGCAATACAAATATTGCCTTCTAATTATTATTATTTGTGTGATATTTTTCAAAAAGAAACATTAAAAAAACACAACAAAATCCGTCTCTTCTTATTAGCTTTTTGGGGTGATTGAGTTGTTTGTTCATAGGAGGCTTGCACAGAAAAAGAATGATAATTTGAAGACCTTCAATAAAAGAGCAGTATCAGCATTTATTGCTCATGAAACAGAGAGATTTATTGTTCTTTAGATATGTAAGCACAAACATTTGGGAAGCAGGCACAGAAGCCTACAAAAAATTATGCAATGACTAATATTAACATAAAAAAGAAATTTCCCACTAAAACATGCTGTGGCTAATGATTTAAAATACTACTTACTATTTAAGTGTGGCTGTCCCTTAAACCCATATATTCTACAACCAAAGACATTTACTGGTGGATGGTTTTCCTTTTGGAAGCTCTCATTAAACACTTGATGTGAAACCCTGATGTCAAAGGTTATAGAAACACCCCATGAACTGGGTAAACTACGTATTTAAGTAGTCCTCTTTAAATTATTAATTTATGTCCATGTTGATAATCGCTAGGTCTTTGATTCATACTTTGGTAAAGACATCTGCAGCCAGCAAAGTTAGCCAGAGTCAAATGAAGGTTAATGGAGAAGAATTGTAAATACCCATAAAAAAGAGGGAGACAAACAGTGCAAAATGTGATCAGATTCAAAATACAAAGCATCCTCACATCTGTATCACACCAACTTTATTGAGATTTATAACTTCCACTGCTCGTTATTTGTTTTCATGTGCTTTTTGTACAGGGAGGTATCTGCATTGGACAAGCAGAATAAGCAAAAGGGTTGTGATTATATATTCACTGGGACTAGGAAAAAAAGGTGTGTTTAAAATAAAAGCTAATTGAAATCTTTGTTACAATCTACAGTGGAATTGAAGTACAGTATTTCTGCATTGCTTGCAATAGTTGAATTCATTTTCTGTTTATTTTGTTTCATCTTTCTGTGTCTCTTTCGGTATGCCTGGACCTGGCTGAAATGGAAGTATCTAGGAGCTGAGCTGTCCTCACCTTCATTCAATGTGATCCCTCTGTCATAGAAATTTAAATAAGCTTGAAACTTTTGGAAAATTTGGAGGCTTATTTCAAGCTCAATCTCCGTGCAGCTTAATTGTCTCTGGTGATGACAGAGAAGCGATGCAGCCGTTGATCTGGCAACTCTCAGTCAAGATTACACAAGCCAGATGCTGACTTCCCCCCTTGCAAAAAGAAGCTATCAAGCTCAGCATAATGCGTACCCCAGAGAATGAAAGGGACCCCTTCAGCCCGTATCCAGCACCAGTATGGCAGAGGAATGCCGACCAGTGACATTCCCGGTGCCGGGTCCTCCTTAGAGGTGACCCGCCGGCACCGGGAGCGGAGCCACGTGCCCAGTGTGGTTCCCTTGGGGGCTCCCAGGCCCGGGTGAGGAGGAGCTCGGCAGCATGGCCACAGCGTCACGGTCTCCAGCCTTGTGATTCACATTCAGGGCATCGCTTTTAACTAAGTTGTAGCCTCTCGTCTTGATCTGACATTACATATCACTCATCACTCTCTGCCAGAAGTGATATCAGCATCTGTAGCAGCTGTTGCATCTTCTGGATGGAAAGTCTCAATGTTTACCTTTAAAATGTCAATCCTTCTGCACTCTCAGCATTCGCAGCCCTGCTCATCAGTTTGTTCCCAGCTGCCCCAGAAATGTGTTTGGAATAAATGATGCAAGCAGGACAATTTAAATACAGGGAAGAAGCTGTAGTCAAAGTCATCTGCGGTTTTCACTTCACAGGTCAGTTCTCAGAGGGATCCTTTCCACAGCAATAGTGCTTCATTGTGATTTACCATTTACTTCTTGCATGGCAGGGACCAGCATAATTTTGATAACAGGCCTTCTCTGCTGAGATTTAAAGATGACAGAATTTCTCTGACACCAGACTTAGGTGAGTGCAAAGAGGTAGGAGACCAAAGCAGCAGGATGGCTATGGCAGCTGACACTCCAGCAGCTCTGCTATATTCAGACAGCACTGTGCACAATCAGGGGTGCAAAATAGGAACTTATCCCAAACCTCCGTGAAGGCCGTTAAGGCACCTGACTGCCCTCTCTAGCAAGCAAAGCAGGGGATGGACAAAGGGGTAGCTCGCGCTGCTCCACTGCCTGCCAAAAGTTTCTGGGTGGGCCTGAGCCATTCACAGTCCCTGCTGCCTCAGCCCCCGTCGGAATAGCTTTCTTTAAACTGAACCGGGATGTTTTCCTGGTATTTCACCCTCAGCCTGTATTGCATGCTCCTGAGTTTAAAAGCCTAGCGATTCAGATGCTATGCAAATAAATTGCAGGCTGCCTTGGCTCGCTTAACCCATTGCCACAATGAGTGTGACTTGATCACCAAATGGTGCAAGAGATAATCATCACAAGGCTTAGCTTTGGTGGATCAGCTACTTCCTAATCATTTGGAAGTCGTCATCATTCTGATACCAGGTCTTATATCTGCTGTATGTTATTCCTAGAAAATACAAAATAACATTTCATTGTTTTGGTGACAAGGTTAGCAGAGCAAATATTGTAGTTTATTTATTCAGAAAAACTCACTAGGCCTCCTTATTTGTCAAGCACTAAGCACATCGTGTGAACACAAAGTTCCCATTAACAGTGGCTCTCACAGCACATTCACATCCAGATCCGTTGCAGCTGAGTTCCTCAAACCATGTGGGTTTTGAAGGAAACCCCTGGATGCAATAGGGGTTGTCGCTGCTCTGCATCCACTCTCTTATGACACCATGTTTCAGAGAAACGCTGTCAGAAGGACTGAAATGTAAAAAACTGTAGAAGCTGTAGCAATCGGTACCCTCCGTCAGAGCTGGACAGGGCAAATCACTACTGAGCAAGTCCTAGAGGGCACCCTGCCAGGGCACCTGCGAGCCCTGTGCTTCGAGTTTGGGATGGAAACATTTGGCCTGCGCAGCTTCTGTTTCCACTTTATCCATGGTGCCTCCCCTCTCCCTCGGCGGGAATGCAGCCTCCGAGACTGCCAATCCAGCACCTACTGAAAGCACAACATTCGCTAAGAAACGGGAGAGAAAAAAACATTTTCCTTGGATCTCCAGTCCATGCTCTGCCCATCCTCTGCACTGTCACTGACGAGCAAGCCTCTGTTCATACATCTGCACCACATAAAAAACCACATCTAGGACAAGCTGCTTTCTGCTGTTCGTATGTCTGAGGCATGGACTCGATCATCCAGAAGCGCGAGGGGTAGGACACAGCCCAGCTCCCATTCATTAAAATCACACAATATTATTGGCTCCATTGACCCCTTGCTTGGAACATTTCTGTGCAGCCCGTGTGCCTCTGTGGGTACGTTACCGTAGGGTTCGAAGGCTGCTTGTCAGTGGGATAGCCACCGGTTTTCTGCCTGTCTCTTTCTCACAGGCGGATCAGGGAGTGGTGATGAACTTCCACGTGCTCTTCCCTCTGAGCCGCGATCGCTGGGGAACAGACGCGTACCATAAATGTTTTCCATCAGTGGGTACCTATGACTGTAATCATTCATCCTAAACCGTGGATTTTTGATAAGGTATTATAATGCAAACTGTGACTGAAATTTGATTTTGCTGTTGCAGAAAGAGAGGGAGAAATGGATTCTCTAAGGCAGAGTGATAATTAAACTCAGGAGCACTAGCAGAACAGCTGAATGTAATGGATAAGTAGTTGCTATCCTGCAATTATATATTAGGGTATTAGTGATCTCAGAAATGGTTTGCTATTCCATCAATGAATCCATCTGGATCATTGAATTAAAAAAAATCTAATTTCATTATGAGTCTTGGGGGCTATTGTACGATGTCTGCTTTTGGCTCTGTGTTAACAGCCTACCTCATTTTACTCGCTCTCTAAAATGAGATGTGGTTTCAAAGCAGCAGCTTTTCAACGTTTCCATGAGCAGACATAACGTACTTCAAAGCACATGATGTAACCTCACTCCACACGGGAGCTCGGGTAATGCCCCGTACACAATATGTCATGTATAAAAGTACATTTTTAAAATAGTCTCCTTGAAGAAAAGAACAGTTGTGCTGCTCCAGAGTCATTGTTAAACCCTGTTTATGGGCATTTCACTGACACAAAGGTATTTTTGTCCCACTAAAAGAAGTTAACTTAATTAACAGTGGAGTCCTCCTGGGAAAGCAAAAATTCCTGTAAGAGATTCTGAAAGTAATTTTCCACATTTCCCAGTCCAAACCACATATGCAGAGATAGGAGCTACACAAAAGATGCAGGTATCTAGATGATGAATAGATAAATATATTTTATATGTGTGATGTATATATCAATATCTTTTTCACGCACAGACACGCATCTAAAAACCCACTTCTGGGAAACTGAAGAAAACATCCAGTTACCAATTTAAAAAAATGATGGAAAGGGTTGGGGTTTTTTTGGTTTTAAACAATCCAGATAGAAAGAAAGGGGGGGAAAAAAAAGCCCTAATTTTATAAACCCTGACACGTTAGCAGGCTAGAACTGAGCCTCTTTTGTAGTAAATTCCTAATTTGTTCATTTTACACTGCCTGAGTAACTAGATCAAAAAGCAGTGTCAAATGCCCAAAGCAGTGTTTGTCAGCAGTTCTTTTTTATTTCAAAGCATCTGAATAGAGGAAGGCTAGCGCTGTATTTCCAAACAGACAGAGGAAGGCTCTTGTTGGCAGCCCCTCGCTGCAGAATGAATACACGCCATGAGTAGAGACCATTTGTCTGCTGATTACAGCAGACCCCAGGGGAGCTGATGTTAGCTCTCATTTTCACCTCTCTTTCCCTCCCAGTGTCTCCTTGCTGTGGCAGCCCTGCCTCCCCTCCTCCTCCTCCTCGCCCCCGTCCCTCGCAGCTTTGAGCCGATCTGGCTCGTCGGTGGTATATTTAAGACTGTTTTCCAAATTAAAATCAGACTGGAATGTTTGAAATGTGTTGACTTGCCTTGAAGGTTAACGCAGAGAGGGGGGAAAAAAAGAGAGAAGCGTTTCTCATTTGGAATTCAGCACCGATCATAATGAATGCATTTGGTATTCATGTGAATCTCGCATGTATTTCCATAAGAGTGCTACTGTAATTTAACACTGGTACTAAAAACACTGAGGGGAGAGGGGCACTTAAAATAAAATGTCATGGAATAAAAAAAAGAAAAAAAGGATATACATTGTGTCTCCGCAGCAGCTCTACAGTTTGCCTGTTGTTTTAATACTTGATTTATAAGCTTTTCCTCCCTTCCCCCACTCATTTCCATAGAATTTTCTCAGAGAAAAGATGAGAAATATTCTTTTACTGTGCTAAATATGTAGCTTTATGATTCAGTACTCCCAGGGGCAGCGGTGATGTATGTGCTATCAAATTACATGGATTTTACACACCTATTTTCTCTGATATCCAATAAGAAATGTGTACTTACTGCAGTAACCTTGCATTACTCATGCTACACTTCGGAGAGACAGAGCACTCTGCACCAAGCACATTCAGTAGCCTGCTGTCTCATTTTTTCCCCCCCCTTACAGTGTTTTAAAGGGGAAAATATGTGTTATGCCCTAGCGAATCATTTCCTAAGATTCCTGATTTATTTTTTAAATAGGATTTGGGGCCAAAGTCTCAGTGACAATGGACTTCAAAGCAACATAGAATTACACTAGTGGAAAATCTGGTTCTTCTGATGTAAATCTGCCCATTCTTCCACTTTTCTCCCTTTTCACACACCCTGAGTGCATTTGGCAGTTTTCTCTTTTTTCGTTAGATTGTTGTTGCTGGAGCAACACAATGAACAAAGGCTTCTAAGGTTTAATTGCGGGAAAATCTATGTTTCTGTGCTGATCTTATAATCAGCCCTTCTAGGGTCAAAGAGTGTCTCCCTCGACCGTTCGGTGATTTTCACACTTACAACTTTGCTCATCTAAATCTTTATCGCAGAGCAGTATTTTTTCCCTCTAAAATCTGGAGTGGGTTCCCGTCTGTCAGGAAAAAAAAAGAGTCAGAGGGAGTGAGCAAGAATGGGGGTAATGCCTGGATATGAGGCAGAGAGGAAGGTGGGACACAAACCTGTTCCTCAGGTAAGCAGAATCTCAGCTTTCGGCTTGATGTTCTGGTTTCAAGGGAAGAGCTTAAAAACGAAACCCTGAGTGGCTACTTCAGCTGCCCTAGCTGAGCCTGCAGAGAGCCCGACATCATCTAGGACATGGACTGATCTGTTTGTTCAAGAGTGGGGTCCAGTCCACTATGTAGAGAAGCTGTTCCCTTAAAGGGAATTAATTCCTCCTCTGCTCACAGGAAAGAAGTTGGGTATCCTGGCAGCTCCCTGAAGGAGATTCCGTCCTCCTCAGTTAAGGAGATTAGGAGCCCAGGCTGGTCAAACCAGATCTCCTGGAGCCTCCCAGAAACACGTCTCTCTGCTGATTATGCAAAAGTCTCTTTAGAAGGACTGCTTCAATAGGGGCCTAAATTCAAATGCTACTTGAATGCATGAGATAAGAGGGCTGAATTCTACACTAGTAACCAAAATAGAGAAAATACTTTCACTGTTGACTATTTCAGTGTTCATCAACATATGCATGAACAGAGAGAAAGCATCATGTTATGATACACGTTCTGCTCTGCATAGCTCACTATGGGTTGGGTCAAACAAGCCATTTACATTGCACAGAGGGACAGCAAAGGAAATAGGAAATATCTTCAGTTATGAGACTTAACAAATATCAGTACATCCATTCATTTTACATACACAAAAAATATTTTAGATCAGTTTCATTTCTTTTCCTCACTCACTCTGTTATAAAATATCACTTAATTACAGCCAGTCTGGTTCTGATGACTCGGGGTGCAGGTCTTGATTTAGAACAAATTGCTTTGTCAGCATGATTTCATGAGCCCAACCTGTTTTTATTTTAACAGTGACTGAAGTTAAAGGCAGATTTATTTATTTATTCTAGTAGACCACTAACAAAAGAGGGCGAGGAAATGTCAAATTGCTGAAAATGAACTAGACCACCATGCCATGAAAGGGGGATACCTCAGTATGTTACCATCACAGTAGTTCTCTTTGGCTGGCAGCAAACTGAAATGGTGGGACTGAGGTGGAGAAAGCATTACAAAAAGCCCAGCTTCACATTTATTCTTGATCGGAGGGTAAGGTTAGGTGTCCGCTCTTCTAGTAACGCATGAGTTTAGGTAAGCAGAGATTGCTATATGTGAAAAAACACAGGACTCATGATCAAAGCCTACTTGCCCTACATCCAAGTCTTGCAAATATATATGACTTCAGTACGTATTTTATCACAGTCACCACTACTCCATCTATACAGAGTTTTGAATTAAATGACATTTCTACTTTGACTTCTATATGAGGAAATGGAATAGTCTTTGTGGGCTGAGTTATAAATGCTACTATTTTATAGATAGATGGGTGGATGGATGGGTAGATAGATAGATGTTACAAAGAACATATCAGGTGACGCTTCAAAAAATACAATAGGCAAAATAAAAATTAACGTGTTCACTTATAGGCTAAATTTTTTCATTCTTACCCACACCAAGGCTGTAATCTTATTGACATGTCTGCCAAAGCTGTCACTGGTGAGTCGTTCCTGCCTTTCCTTGTCCTCCACATCGTGTGGTGGCTCATTTTCAACCCAGTGTACTCTTTCTCAGTTGTGCTGGTACCTCTGCAGGACTGTGTGATGAATAAGGATTACATTAGGTAGAAAAAAGTGACTAAGGAAGTGCTAAAGCCAGCACAGCCATTAAGAGGAATGTCTGTGGGAACACAGCTGCAGCTTATGGGACACAGAATTGCAGCAGCTCCATTCACATTCTTCTCCTGAGTGACAGTAAATGACAGTCAATGACCTCTTAGTCCATTGCAAACACCACCCATTCAAAATGATATCAGCAAAGTTTGCTTTTCCTTACCTTTGCTGTAGAAAATATACTTGTATTTGTTCACTTACTATGTTTCATGCAATATGTGATAGTTTTCAGTTGAGGTCTGGCACCTTTTTAAAACATGACAGCTTGATCATCTGATATATAGCCATACAATCAAAAGCACTACTTCACTCCGCATTGCTACTGTGAGTCAGTCTGAAAATGCCCTTTCAGATGGTATAGAAGGCATTATCCATGTATGTAGTCATGCCAAATTAAATAGCTTCTAAAAAAAAAAGCGGAAGAGACTAAGCTACAGAAGATCTCCAAAATGTTTGTTAGACTGGAAATTTTCAGTCTCGATAGGATATATTTTTGATTTAATGGAATTGGGAGGGGAAAGGGGAAAGCAATTCTAAAAGTAGATCAATAAGAGAATCATTTTCTAATTGAATTGACTGAAAAGTGGTTACTTGACCCTACAAAAGTATATTAATATGCTTAACTTTTTATTTATGATCAGGGATTTGGGTAGGAACAGGCTTAGATAGGAACTGTGATAGCGATTTATGTAGGAGCATAACATCCTGTAACAAGAAGAGAGTGATGCATCTTGTGGCACTACTGGGCAGACTTCTTTTATCCCACTCCCCCTAGGTTTCCACGTAAATCTGCTCTTGGATAATATAATTAGGCCTTGAAGTTCCAGTCTGGAAAAACTCTAAGTATCTGCTTAGCTTTAGGATTTCAAACTGTCCTTTGGACATCATCAGGTCTGTCTTATTTCAAGTTATGCCTATGTTTAACACATCCCTGGTTCAGTGCCTCAGTTAGAAGCAGCAATTCTTCTGACAGGGTAGCCTTGTTAAATTTTATAGGTGAAATTAGTATTTTTTAACAACCAGGTACCCACTCTGTTCTCCAGAATGAAGTTGCTGAGTTATGACATGCTACTCTCTATTCTGGCTTATTGACATTCAGTTGTCACCTTACAAAGCAATGGCATCCAACACGTGATAAGCAACACTCTCTTATAGTGTACCTTTATGAGAGGTAACATCAGGCTGCCAGATCCACAGCAGCATCTTTAGTCTGGAAAGTTTTAAAGCACCTCACTGATAAGGAAAAAGTAGTGTGCTCTGCTTTATTGGTTTATAGAGAATAATCCTAAAGCTCAGGTTCTCAGCCGAGCTTTTCCTGAACAGCCCACTTGCTAGACCTGTAAATCCAGCTAAAAACTTCCCATAAGAGGGATCTTGGTGGGGTTTATGTTATTGCCTAGCTCTGGCCAAAGGAAAACTACCTTGCCACAAGAGTAGCCTAAGAGAGCCTAATAGTAGCCTAAGAGAGAAATAAATAAAAAGTACTACTTTAAGACTGCGTAAATTCAGTTTTTTTATCCTTACGGATACTGAAAATGGAAAGAATACTTTCCACAGACTAAATTTCAAGCTGTAAATCTCTGAAGTCCTTACAGCACACAACCCCCAACATATGTTGAATGAGTCAGAGAGGATGACTGCTGCATTAAGGAAGACGGGGCCATAACTACAGGGGAGAATCATTTACTAGAAGAAAGATCAGCAACATCAACATTTTCCAGAGGAAATTTGTACAGGCACTTACTAACTGGATCTATTCAATAGCAAATTCCAGCTCCACCAGCAATCAGAAAGTACATGCACAGACAATTCTAGGTGTCTCTGGAATTAGTCGTTTTCCTATTAACACCTGGAAGACTCTCCAGAGCATACAGAGAGAAACTTTAGTAAGTTCTTTACAACAGGAGTTTCTTCTCACTTTGCATTACTGCAGTGCTTTAATCAACCCTCACTTCAGGCCTCAAGCTATTATCAGAATACACAAAAATTAGACTATAAATGAGAACCATACCTTTGGTTTAAACAGTTACCACTTTTACTATACAATTTAAAATTATTTCAGCCTATACATACAGACATTGCCCTTTACATCTTCTTGCACAAGACTAAAGATTATTAGTCTACATAAAAAGAACAGTTTCTGAGACAGGAAAATGCCCTTGGTGAATTGAGTTTCCAGTCAAGAACATTTGGACCTACAAAAGAGACTCAGCCTTGAGTAAAGCCTTTCACATGGCTCTTGAATTTCCAGGAACAGGTCTGCGAGAGCTGGTCCTGAATCTCCATAATATTTACTATCTAGTTTAATGATCCGAAAGTCTGTGCTGAATCAGAGGTAGAAATGTTAAAGTAATTACCCTGGAAAGTCAATTTAATGAATGCCCAATATGTGAAAGCATTATTTCTGTAATCTTTTCTATTGCCCAATTTATCATTTTTATTGTTCATTTACTTATGTTATATAGTTCTGGTATGAATTATATTCTCTAATATTCATTTTTCTTCAATATGTCTTGTTAGATAGCTAGTGAAAAGATCCTCTTTACAGAGAGCCCTTTGTACTTGAGAAAACTTTGAAATATAATATATCTAAACATAAATCCATTTCCCTCTCATGTTTTTGGATAAATTCCCATGCTCCTTGCTATAATTATCAGCAATATTTATTTGAACAAGTACTGTCATCTTCACTATTTCTTTTCACTTTCCATTTGGTTTGAAAGCATGGCTATATTACTGAATTTGTGGCTTCCAGTGTCGGGCCTTCATCCTGCGAAACCTTACCTGCATCCATAAATTTATTCAAACAAATAATTCCTCGAGTACTTAGTTGAAGCATATAATGAGATGCATTACACTGCACGCAAATGCAATTTCTAATAACATCCAGTTCTAATACAACAGGTTTGTATGATGGAAATGCAGTACCCTTGCCTAAATTCAGGCACGAGATGAATAAGTGGATGGAGAAAATGATGTTCTTTAAAAGTACAGGGATTAGCAGGGAAAAGTCATCTCTCAATATGCTGTGACTCGGAAATTACAATTGGAAGAAGATTCCTGAAAGAGCCTGTAGGATCTTGAAGGTTTGGGAATGATCAAATACTCTTGAGATTAGAGTTCTATGTGATAGTGCTTTCATTAGCATTTATAAAAACAGCCCCCTTAAAAACTTGAACTAGACTAGTTGAACATTATGGAAGACACCATAGAAAAGAAGACCATGCCACTGCACATTTGCATTTTTAAAGTTTACCTAGATACTCAACCTGAAATGGATTGATGAGCAGATGGCAAGAGGTAAGTGAGATACAAATTGTCAGAAGACAGTATTAGAAAATAAAATTAAGTAAAATGGAATATTAACAGAACAAGAGCAAGGAGAAAACGTGAAGAAAAAGGATGAAGAGGACAAATGTTTTGACAGCCATGGGGTTCCTTTGCTCACCTTCCATTTCAGGCCATTGAGTGACTGAAGCACAGCCAGACACCATCGCGTACAGAGACCTTATGGTAACTGGCATGACATCTACCTCTCAACAGGAAATAAAGGTGTGCTTACTTACAGCTATCCTATCTCCCACTGGTGCAACCGTTCCCCAGGAGGACCCTCTGCATCAACAAGAAAAGGAGATTACTGTGACCCCCATTGGGGACTTAGGGACTGTCTGCCATGTTCTTAAGAGGGAGAGAGATTAGGTCTTATTCCTATAAGCTAATACTGGCAGTTTTTAAAGGTATAGGTTGAGGAGCATAATGGTGATTGCAGTTCTGGGGAAACAGCAAGAGGAAGGATATAATACAATAAAGAGCATACAAGCCACTTCATGGGACAGAGACAAATAGTTTTGTAGGGATGTGTGTTAATTGCTGACTTTGGCATTTCTTGGCAAGATGCATTTTCTTGAACCTAACCCCAAGCCCAGTGTTAGCAGTTACTAGAGGGCATCCCTGCAAATGAAGTAGTTTCAGTGCTGAAAACCACCAGCAGCAATTCCTCCCTGGTGTGGCAGCTATGGCATACCTTGGGTCTGGAGGCATGGGCTATCTGCTCCATCTGCGTGACTCCCCTTATGCAACTCACATGCAAAAGAAAGCTGCATTTAAACCTTCAAAACAGTGATCCTGCCAGTAAATATTCCACTGGGGACAAAAATTCACAATCCAGAAATGTGAAGGGTTCATTCACCCACACACGGGACAAATAACGGCTTAGCAGGAATTGGTTTACAATCCTTGCGGACTCCTGTAGAGCTAATAAGTCTAGAAATACCACTTGAATGGAATCATATGATAATCATATGATTATATTTTTTGATACATTGCATAGAGCTTAAGTATAAAAATAAAAATGCATTTAGAGCTTAGGCTGTCCTTTATTGTACCAAATTAAATCGGATTTAATGCCTAGTTGTGTGTCATGCAGATCAGATCCACTTGTACAAGACTGTACAGTGTGGAGCTGGTTCAAATGAATGAATAGCTTTCTCATTACTTCACCCTATTCTGCTGTCTCTTTTCCTGTCCTTTGTAATGTAATGGAGGACAGCTGTGGCAGTGAAGTGAATATTAACTAACCTCAGCGCCTCAGCAGATTGTGACTTTAATCCCTGCAAATACCACTAAAATCAAAATTTAATTACACTCAGCGTAGCTCTGTTAATGCCTGAAAAATATTTAACAATTAGTGGTTGGCTTAATTAAGCAAACTGCCTTTCACAAAGCAACCTGAAAAGTTTCTCCCCCTATTTTATCCCTCAGACTAATTAGTCTGATGTAAGCTTACAGCACTTCCTTTACTGTTACTGAGTCTGCTATGTAGCTGATCCAGTTTCTGGGGCTTAACAGTCTTTAATGGAGAAGAAGTTGCTACAAGAAAAAATAAAGATTCACTGAACATTGTAATAACTTAAAAATGAAGCCATGCTTTTTTGTAAACTGGAAAGAGTTATTTATTCTTATGCAGAGATATAGTTCAATATGACTTAGCTATGATCATATTATTTACATGGATTTAGTATGTGTTGAATAACATGTAAATTAGGGTACAGCCACTTCTATCAGAGCACAATGCCCTGCACATCCAGAGCATAAAAAGATGTTTACATCTATGTTTAGAGAAAAGGGTTGGCCCTGAGTGGCCTGAATTGGGTATTTGTTTTGAAAATCTCTAATAAAGAACGAGAACTACAGGGTAAAAGGTGGCTCACAGCTGACTTTGACAATGAAGTCTTGTTATTTCAATTAACATGACGCTGCTTTGATCTTGTTTGCTTGTGCCCTTATGATACAACACCCATTTGCCTTGTGGCTGTGGATTTCCCTGAAGTTGCATTCCTGAATACCTAACACATGACTCTACAATTACAGATGCACTCTGTTTCCTTTCTGAAAATAAAAGTAAATAAGGTTATGAGCACTGCTAGAGTTTCCTGTAAACTGTGTTTTGGGTTACAACATTGCCATCCGATACCCTAGGAAAAACATCATTTACTGTTGAGCAGTTGAAAGAGCAAGATACATCATTTAAGTATTTGCAATATTAATTTGATGGCACAATTCTCCGTGCTATACTAGCTACTCACTAGCACAGATTCATTTAACTGTGATGGCAGGTATTTGCCTGAGGACAGTTAATTATACAGATTTTCAGCTTTTCAAGATAAAGTCTTGCAGCTCTTTACCATTATACAGTTGATGAGTGAAAAATTAATCCAACATTTGCCAAGTGTATAAATATGTTTTGGAGAAGTAAGTATCTTGCCATTATCTTCATATCTTACCCACATATTTCATAGAAGTGTAATGGAAGACTAATCACTTTAACAAAGAAAGGGTGAAGTCTCTCTGTAAGGGCCATTGTTTATACAGAAAGCAAATTTTTAAATCATCTTTTTTATCCTTAAAAAGTTACACTTCATACCCCTACAGTCAATACCTGGAAATTCATAATGTTCAGTATGAGTCTACTGGCAAGTTTATATCCCAATCAAATTATCTGGACAAGTGGAGAATGCAGGTTTACTGCCGAACTAGCTAGGTAATAAGTAAAATGTGTTCAAGAAATGAGATTGCCTTAATCCAAATATACAAGGCTTACTGAGCTACAAAACTGATTAAGACTATTTTAAATCAAAGTGGTCTATCCCTTTCACATGCCTGTCTCCCACTGGGAATTACAGGCACACGCTCGAGCTGTCTACTTCCTACCATGGATGCATTTTATGCACTATAGCTGAATTGCTTGTTTCGATCTGATACTTGTATTTTACTCCATCCATGTAGGGCTTTTTTCCATTTTGAAACACTTGAATTAGTAAAAAATTCTCTCCTGTGCCAAAGACAAAAGAAATAAGAATTAAAGCAATGACAAGTGGTATGTCTAAAAGAAAATTATGCATAGTTTGGTACAACTCAACATAATTGGCAGCCTTTGCTTCTGGGCTCATGGTTGATTGAGGATGGAGATTAAATTACCATTCATAATACTGGAGAGGTGGTCCATTCAAGTCATGGCTTAAAGACTGAATATTGACTGAAAAATGTAGAGAAGCACCTGGCAACTGTATAAATCTTTTTCTGGGAGTAATTTAACTTATTATGAAGGGTGGGAAAAAGGTATATTGCAAAATTGAAAGAGGTGTAAAATTCCTTTCAGCCATCCTAAAAAAAAACCAAGAAAAGCACTTTTAAAGGCTTTGTGTGACACCTGTATCAGCTACAAATGCTTTTGTCTACAGCATCATGTAAAAGTAACCATCTTTCTGCAAATGTACACCTGCATTACTGTTAAGCAAATGTTCTTTCACCATCAAATTCCATTCTTCCAGTATGTTTGCTCATTGAAAAACGCATAACAATCCTCCTTAATGATACAAATAATCCACTTAAAATGGTCTATTATACATCTTTTCCAATCTCCAAAAGCAGTAACACTTTTGTTTTTTTAGTTAAATGCTGATGAATTTCATAATGGTATAATATGCTTAAATGGTCTTTGAATTTCACAGCAAAAGAGCAGTGTGTGTTGAAAAACAAGCAGAGATGATCAAACTCAAATCACCTCAGCTCCGCTGTCACAGGTTTTCATCCAAATGAACAAGAACTCTCCCCATTGTTTCCAGCGAGATGGTGGTACCAGCCTGCGGCTTTCCTTCCACTAGGAAACACACCTGTAAAGCTCAAGGTTAGAGCTTACAACGAGTCTCACAAAATTGGACTTTTTGGATGCTCTTCCATCTCTTGAACATTATTTACTGTAAAACTATGGAAATTTCAAAGCTGAGGACAAAACCACTAAGTTGTATCTGTGCATATAAGCGTTGAAGGTGAAATCTGGTCTTCTGCAGCACTCCTGCCACTCTTGCTGAATTTGAAGTGTACGTACACATCTGAGCAAAAGTGGTCTCTTCATTATGCTCGCTGGTGTATTTATATAGTCTATGGCCAGAAGCACAGCTGGCGTAAGCTGGCATAACTCTATTAACTCATTTCGCTAAAATACGAACCAGGAAAGCCTGGTGCGGTGCCGGTGCAGGAGTGCGGTGCCGCCGCGGCTGCCGGGACTGCTCCTGGCCCCGCGGGAAGGGCAGCGGCCAGCAAAGGTTGCCGGGACTGAGCTGTGCATGGGCACCTCTAGGTTGTATAGCTGCTGCCCTATTGCATTTTAACCCTCTACCTTACATGCAACATTATTTCCTGAATGCAGGCAAGGGAAGCAGGGTCATAGAGCTCTTTAGCCCCACATTTAAATAAAACCAAACCAACCAATCTCCCTCAGCAACCTCTCCCATCTCCTGCCTTGCACGTCTTCCCCAGCCAAAGAGATCCCTTAGCTGTTGATAAACTTGTAGCTTGAGGTCTAGGAAAAAGCGTGCCAGAATATAACAGCAGGAATTTTCCACTTCTTTACCTTTTCAATTAATAGCTCTAAAACTGCATTTCTTTTCTAACAGGTATGATTGCTTCCATTATATTACACTAAAGTAAAAACACCCTGAATCTTAATCATGCACAAAAATGAATCCTGAAATAATACAGTATGTGTTGACAAGAATCAGTTAAGCCATATCTGAGTCTAAGGTGAATTTTGTGACAGCAAATGTAAATCACTAGATTTACTTTTCCTTTTATGTTTGTTTTATTCTTTTTTCTCTGGCATTTGCCAATTGGCCAAGTGAGTCTTTGGCTCATCCATAAATAGGCTAACACAAGTGCTTTAAAAACAAAAAAATAGGATATTTGCAAGATGATAAATATGTCTGAATAAGACTAATGAATAATATAAATGAAAAATATTCTGAACTCTCAATAAAACCAAATGGAAAGATCAAGGATAGATGTCACTTTTGATGCATGTCTGGCATAAAGAAAGACAGCAAATAAAGCCAAAAAATGGTGCAAAACTAAAAAAAAAGTTGGCAGCCTTGAGCCATCTTACAGAAAGGTAGATTGAAATAGCACGTATTCGCGCATGCACTTTGTATCTTAAAATTAAATCTATCCAATCACGCACTCAACAGATGTAAGAGCAGGTTCTGATGACTTTTGCAAAACATTAAGTAGTAATTAGGAAAGCATCCAAACCTACTCAGCAAATTAATAGGTCTAGGAAGTTCATATTGGATTTGCCTTATATTTGCTCACCATGATCATTTTTTGTGAATAGACCAGGCTCTTGCAAACGCTACAAATCAGTTTAATATATAGCAAAATGAGTGTAATGCTACAACAATAGTGTAACAAATCAGAAGCATTAGAGGAGGTCATAGTGAAAGGAGAACAGCTTTCTCCATCACTCTTCATGCTTGTGAGTGGAGTCAAAATCACGCGTTACTTTCCAACAGTCTGGCATGTTTGAAAACGTCATCGTTCATGAATGTTTTCCTTGTTGCCTGCTGACGTTGCTACTAGTCAACATTAAAATATTTCTCAAGTGCTGCATAGGTGAATCATTAGACACTATTTCTTGCACATTTTTTCTGTCATTCAGGAGAGCTGTGTATAATAAATGGGGTATCACTAAAACACCTGCATTAACTGACATCATACTTCTGGCCTCTACAACAAAAATTTCCCTCATCCGTTACTAAGTTGGTTATTAAGAAAAATAAGGAGTAGATATTTTATTATACATAAATTGCACTTACTTGTGGCATAGAATGACCTTGAAAACGGTGGCCTGTGCATTACATTATGGAACATATAATACCAGAGTCCTTGCAGAAGAAAACTTCTGAAGTTAATTCACTGCTAACATTTCAAAAGCAAGTGAAACTGGAAGTAGTAAAATATGTTATTACAATGATGTTTAAAATGTGTCAAATTTCATCCATTGTTATAAAAGTTTTCAGGGGTCATAACATAGTATCTACAAGATGATCTTGGGATTAAAAAATGAGGGTTTTATGCAACATTTTAGCCTCAGCCAAGACTAACTTGAATGGGTTTAGGAAAGTCCAGCCTAGTTTTGGAAGAGGAAAATTAAGGAAGGGAAACTAAAGAAAGTTAAAATTAGAGTTAAAGCTTATTGTATCTCATTCTGCTTCACATAATATCAGAGAGGGCTCCAATACATACATCATAAAAGTGATGCTATGAAAAAGGATGGAATGATTAGTCCTGACTAACAAGGCCTACTCTCAATTTCTCCTTGAATCCAAACCAGCCTTTTATTTTTAAATGTTAATATGCTATGTTCCCTTGACTTTTGTGCCTTTTCAATTCTGCTCCAAGTAGAGGTACAGAAAGGTGAGGACGGTTATTGCAGTATCGTGGCCGGCACTGTCAACAAACCGGAATCGGACAAATTCTACTTGCACAAATCTTCCAAGGTTCCAGGGTAATTTCCAGGCAATTATTGTGCAAGTAAATCTAAGTATCTGTACTTCTAAATTTCTTGTCTTTGGTGTTTTGACATGTTTAAGATTATTGAGAAGCAATAATTTAAGACCCAAAGAAATAAAACCCAGTATCATTACACTTTTCCCTCTTGCCAGTTGACCTATGTAAAAACAGCTTATATCTTTTGTATTTGGTAATGCTGTTTTTCACAGTTATAAATCATCCCATGTTAGCTCTTTCAACACTAGAGCGAGAACATAAACTCTACAAGCAAAAACAAACTGTATCAATTTTAGACTCAGATTGGTGGCGGTCATGTTGATATATTCCATTTTTTATTAGCAAGGGAGTGAATCCAAAATATAACATGCTGGAACATAAACACAGAGCTCACATGACCTCTGTGCACTCATGATGAAATGTGTAACCGCACTATGCATTAGAGAAGCTATAATTTTTCGTTCTGATTCAGAAACTGCATTCACATCACCAGAATGAAGCATTATATCAATGAGACATATGGTGCTGTGGTTTAGACCACTGCATCTTGGATATGATCAGCCTATTTGCATAACTCCTACTTAATGTACTTGTGTCATGGAACAGTTATGTGGGAAACAGCTGCTTCGTATGTGGGAGACAACCCCTTCTGTTTCCAAAATACATGGATGAAGACAGGAACAGGGAGGCAGGAAAGGCAGAGCAGCAAAGGCCTGTCCTGGATGTGGACAACTGGGCATTAATGATGCGAAGGGGCAAGAGCCCCTTTTATAAACAAAGGTCTCAGAAGTTTCAGACTGTGGGCAGTGCAGTCTGGTAGCTTTTTTTTCTCCACCAATTGCCCTGGCCTAAACCTTTCTGGGCTCAGGCTTTGGATGTGTTACGTGGATTACATCCTTTTGACGAATTTCTCTAGCATACTGACATTAGGCAGGTTTCAGTGAATGAAATATCAGATGAAATCAAGAGATTGACAATGACACAAGGCAGGGAGTCTGCGTGATCCTGAGACACAAACACAGACATCTGCCAACAAGGTCAAAGAAGAGAAATGAATGTATTTATGTTGATGCTGAAAGCATCATCCAGGCAGATGGTCATCTGGACTCTGCAAATGTCAAGATGTCCACAGCACTAGGACGGATACATGACGAGGGAGTGATCTGAATGCTACCAGTTGTTTTCTACAGAAAAACACAGCAGAGGCAACAAACATACTGAAGACAGCAAGAGTACCACTAAGTAATAACAGTCATGAAGAATTTAGATTCGGATCACAAAGAACACAAATCACAACTAAATACAATCCGTTCTTCCTGAGGGGAGAAGTGTATTTCCTTGTATGTTATTCTAACTGCCTTTTGTCAAGTTATTTTGTCAGTTTTTCATCAACTCCACCAGGTTATGGTACAACCAACAGCAGGGTATGGAAATGTCATACTTGAACTGTGACTTCTGAAATGGCTCATGCATCTGGAACTACAGACTAGTTCAGACTACCTAGTCATTGAGCCCAGTAGTCTGCAAGCACAGTCCTGAAATGTCCTTAGAATCGGCATCTCATTTGTTCCCCATACGCAAACGCATTTCTCAGTATAGTACTAAAAAAAAAACAAACAACCCCCCAAAAAACTACAGGGGATCAACAGCAAGAAGGACCAGAATGTGCCAGATGAAGGACACAAGAGAAAGAATAACACCACCATTTTCGTAGGTCCACAGAATAGCCAGGATATCACTACATAAAATTCCCATATGACACAGAAAGTAGATAAAGCATTGTGCTTCAGAGAAAGGCAAAGAAATCCCAAAGGTGCTAGCTAATTTTATTTAAGAAAAAATTCCTTCTTTTCTTGAAATCTCGCTTAAATCTGGAGCAAATTTTAACACTCTTAGGAATACCGACACATTCCATGTTTGTGGCTAAGACCAATCTCTGATACAAAAGAGGAAAAACAGATCCTCCCCGAAACAAAATTACATGTTGGGGAACACAAAGTAGGGAAGAGAAAGAGAGAGAAGTCCTCTCTTCCTGCCATAGGGAACCAGAAAAATCTTTAGAGTAGATAGGTCTCACACAAAGACAATCAGCAGTGACCAAGTTTCTTTTCAAAATGCTTTAGAGATTCCAGAAAATCTGTCACCCCCATGGGAAACAAGTGCCAAAATTTCTCCAGAGCCATTTAGGTGCCTGCAGTACACTGGTGGCTTCCAGTTGCCGCTTGAGAAGGGGGAGGATAACACAGGATAACCTGTTATCGAGGCCAGTCCCATGCAGATCCTGTGGATAATGCAGATCATCTACAATGGCTTTAGGCACTTATGTTGAAGCATCTGAATTTTTCCATGGACCACAAGATTTAATTTCTAACTTAAAGATCACCATTATTGTGTCTTAGATTCTTTTCCATGAGCGTTTCAAAGTTTGTCTTAAAACTATCAAGGGTTGGCTTTCCTGTGTGAAAATCATTTCAAAATTTTAGTGCTCTGATAATTACAAATGTTTTAATTTCTAGTTTAAATATATTTATGACAAATTCATAACTCTCCACCTTGTGCTTGTTATCTTCTCATTTAAATAAGTATTTTTTCTCCTTGATATGGACCTCCCAAAAGTATATAAAATGAACATATGCCCCTCCCCACCACCAGTCTCTGGTTTCATAGGTTAGGCATGACAGGCTCTTTTAACCCCCTCACCTGCAACAGATTTACAACTTTCTTAGCATTTTAGGACTTGGTACTTCTTCTGGTTTAGGTCCTTTAGAATATAAGTGACCAGAATTGTACCCAACAGTAAGATAAGATCTTACTTTGTAGCATGGTCTGGGTACTTTGTTATGTCTACTTAAAATACCTTCCTCCTGCACTCCAGGATCACATTAATCTTTTTCACAGCTACATCAACCTAGCAACTCTTAGTCATCCCATGATCGATATACTTATGCTTCATGACCACTTCAAATTGAAAAGTCTTGTTATTAGTGCCCAAGCGCATGACTTCACATTTTGTTCTCTTAAATTTCACTCCCATTTCTATTACTTCAGTCCACAAGGCCACCCAGGTCTTCCCGTACAATGACATAATCTTCCTCAGGAATGGGAATGCTGAAGGAATACGTGCCCACACTTTTCACCCAGGGATTTCCAGTCAGGTTTTTTCTTTTGAATATTTGTTTGTTGGAGATTTGTGCCCCAGAGGCAGAGCAGAGGAGAAGCAGAGGCCCAATGCAACTTTCATATCTGAGGAAAAGCCTGAATGGGTCTCAGCTTAGGGATTATTTGCTATAAATACATTTTATGTGAGCATGAACGGGCTGAGACCCTCCCAATCCAGCTCCTGTTTGGGTGTTTTGGGGGTGTGACGGGTTGGGAAGTGCTGCAGGGCTTGAGGGGACACAAAGGGACCCGGGAAGGCGCATGGCACTGGGGCAGCAGAGCCAAGGGTCACCCAACACCCCCGGCACAGCCCCGCACAGGGAGGCTGTCGTGCAACATGGCTTCTTATCCCCTTCTACTCCTGCTCCCCAGCTCTGTCCCCTCCGTAAATGCTACACCACCTTATTTTGCTGTTAGAAACCTTGTAGCATGCATCTTAGTACATTTTAAGTACACTCGTCTACTATTCAGTCTGAAATCACCATACCAAGCAGAATATCCTGAACATTTTAAAGAAAACCTCTAGTCACCACTCTGTTAATTATCCTCTGATTATACGCTGTTGCGGTTTCCCTTTTAGTTTCTTCCCCCTCCTCATTGCCATATTGATTGCCATCATCTCCATCCTACATAACAATTTACTATAGGACACTGTAGGAAACACTTTACTTAAATTTAGATAGATTAGGTCCACTGCATTAACCTTGTCAAAGAAGTCGGTTATCTTATCAAAAAAAATATTAAATTAGTCTCACACAATCTACCTTTGATAAAACTACATTGCATTTTATTCTTTCCATTTGCCTCCATGCCCTTAATTACACTTTTCTACAAAAATCAGTTCCAAGACTTTACATGGTACTGAATTAAAACTTCTGCATTAGACAGATCACTCTCTGTTCCTCTCCACATACCTCCTTCACCCCATAGTTTTTGAATACAGGTACTATTTTGCCATTGCCCACTCTGAGCTCTCACCAATTCATTATATTGTTCTGGTATTAGAAAAATCATACTTCTACAATTTTTGCCAACACTTTTGATATTTTATGGCAATTTCTTCCCTTCCCCCAACATCCTTCCGTGAAGTGGTCAAAGTTGGGCCTGAATGTTAGATGTTGCAAATGCCTTATTTCCATGGCCTGCCCTGATCTCCATGACAAAATCCATCATTTGTTCTTGGGAAGTGCCCATTGTTTAGAGGAAAGTAGAACTATAGAGGATCCTCTTGCCCAAACTGAATCACCTGAAACAGGAAGGGATCTGCCAAAATCTTCGCTGGATTTTCACAACATTAAAATGTAAGCTTTTGCAAGCTTGAGCTTCCAGTGAAGCTAACATGCCCTAATAGCAATAGCATAGCTATGCAGGGTTGATTATGCGTTTAGCAGATACAAAATTTCTACCTAGAACAAACTGTTTCAGACATCTTTTAACCTGCTGCTGACCTCATAAATATAATACAAAAGCATGGGCCAATTTTACCAAAAGGTTAGCACTCAGTGCACCGTTGCAGCCTAACACAATTATTAGAAGTTATGTGTGCCAGACTGATTCCAGCAATGAATCAATGGAGAATTAGTAGTTAATATGAAAAGAGTACTTGATGGTACTTCTGACCAGTACCTTATAATGCCTTATCTATAATCAGGTCAACTCCCCCACACAACTTCTAGTCTAGCAGAGAGAAAGAATGCACACAGGTAAAATACGACCATACAGATCATTGAAACAAAGACCTACTATCAATATAAATATTTTGAATATATACAGTGTAGTCTTTATTCCCTACATTATTTCTAATATACACTTATAACAAGAAATGACTGCACTTGGAAAAGAATCATATTCTCTGTGTGTGGATGTGATACTCAGGATAACATGATAACATCTTTGGCTGGTCTGTCCCACCAGATTCACAAAATGCAGTGTTTTAGAAACATCAGCATCTGAAAATCCATCCAAAACTAACTTTCATCAAGGAAAAATCTTGATTGCTTTTCAACACATGCAGTAAACATAAAAATGAATTATAAACAGCTATTTTCTTCCATTAGTCTGCAAATGAGGCCAGCATGTTTAGAAGTGCCTAAAGATTCATACACATGTTGTAGATGAATCCTAAAACACCGAGCCAGATTCCTAACATTTTCCTGTATAGAGTGTGATTTTCACTTGCTTACAAACTCTGCAGGAACAAATAAACCCAGGGGTAAAAGTTTCAGTCTTTTCTTCCTACCTCAGACCAAACTTTTTTTTTGCATCTGAGTGGAGGATTAAGAATCATTCTCTCATTACTGAACTAAGCTAATGCAAGGTTACACGTTTCCTCCCCTTGCAGCTGGCGCGAGGGTGCAGATCCCTAACACAGCCAGTCTCTTCTAACATAGCAAGTTGCAAAGACTTAGAGCCTTTATTTCTCAGAGTGTGCCAAAACGTACTCGACTGTGCTTTCTGTAGTTGGAGACCATGAATTCTTCAAAAACCCCAAGAATTGCACACCATACTGCCATAAGTGGCTTGTTCATGTAAGAGAGCAAAGATTACTGCTGCTCCTTGTCACTCCTGAAGTCTAAAGTGTTGATGACCCAGATAAGGGCATGTTGTAAAGTCCATATGATAGATCCCCTATTTTTTTGCATATAGAAATCTACATTAAAGAACATACAGAGAAAGAAGCAGAGACAGCAGTTTCCTATAATGGCAGTCAGCGCTCAGGGATAAAGGTAACACTCTTTGCATGTTGAAAGATTATGAGCTGATCATCTTAGTCACATTAAACATCTGTCATGTAAAGACAGACCAAAAAAAAGGAATAGAAAAGATTATAGAAGTGGTTTAGATACGAAAAAAATCAAGAACCACCATGCCAGGCTGCAGGGCTGTGTATGCTGAATAATTCATTAAATATGACACACAGTGACCGCAGTTGAGACTGAGGTGAGTGCCTGGCACAGGTAGCTGGGTGATGTGAAGGCCAGCGGGGGTGCCACCACCAAACCGGTGTCCTGGCCCTGCTCCTTGCCTAATCCTAGGCACGGGTTGGGTCAGAGGGCACTGACCGAGTTTTGAGCTTTCTGAACACTCACAACCAAGTGTGTGAGCACACATTTGCTACAACCTTGCTAAATAGTTTTGCTTTTGTGTTGCCTCGCAGAACAAAACCAAGGCTTGAAGAAAAGAGCATCACTGAGCTGGGGTGATTGAAAAGCCTGGGCAAGAAAGGGCGTAAAGGGTAATTTTAGCCTGGATGGTGCTGGTGGCCTGAGCAGCACAACAAGGGATGAAGAAAGCGTAAGTCAGTGCTTGCGCTCAGCGCGGGGGCTGGAAGGAGCATCAGCCACTTTGCAGCCAAGAAAACAGCAAAGAATTGCCGCTGCTCAGAGTAGTCTTCGGCTAACGTGAATTACTACAGACAGAGTAGTCTTGGCAAATTACTTGGCAAAGAGGTGTCAAAAGGTGCACTGAGGTGTGGCATTGTGGGCATGCTGTGGCACTGCCAAAGCATATACATACATACACAAGTATATACATGACATAATATTGTGCAGGGCCTTAAGGAAAGGCATTGCTCCGACTTTGCTGGGCCAGGACTACATCAATGCAGTGTAAGAACCATAGGGCAAAACTTGTTAGAGAGCACCAGGGACTAAACCATTTCCTGCAGTTCATGTGAAGACAATCAGCTTTTTGATTTATTACCTACCTCTTCACATGTTTACAGAACGGAGATATCCATTGCAATGAAGGCTCTAAATGCAAATATGCCACTTGATTATATTAACTGTAATTTCTAAAATCTTTCTCAGGAGATAATTGTCATACGTTCTGATCAAGGAGGGAAAAAAAGAGAAACGTTTCCTCAAGGCTGTACTACAGAAGAACCCAGCAACAGCTGTAAAAAGTCTTTATCATGGCTTTCCCTTCAACAATGTCACACTTCAGAAAAGTAAAGAGGAACAAAAACAAACCTTGCAAAGGCTAAGAAATGTTAATCTCACATAGCATTAAAAGTGCCACGAACAGCATGGAGCAAGCAGTGTTTGCTCAGAGCAATTAGAGAGATCAGGGCTGGTGAAATCCCAGAAACACGTTAGCTTGTAAAGTTTAAAGGACTAGAAATAATGGCTAGGAGTGAAGTTATAGGTCCTGCTGCTGCAGAGTAAGGGGAAAAAGGCAGGGAAGGCTGAGTTCTCAAAAAGTTCAGACTATTTAAATAGGTGTCTAAAGTACAGAATTCAGTCTCGTGGGGGATTTACCCATTGCTCCCCTCATTGACCATGGAGGCTAAGGGAACACAATTGATAAGTTTTCTAAATGAATCATAAATTGATAAATAAAGATAGTTCTACTCGCTAATGAAATACAGACAACCTGTGGTGTGATCAAAGCATGTAAAATAGAAAACATTGATTTACTGTTTATTTCTTCCCCTTGGATGCTTGAATAGCTCCTCCTTCCCCTTCTGACAATCTATTTTTCTCTGGCCACTCTCTGCATTGGTAAAGAATCTGGGTATGTGCCAGGAAGGTGTTAAGATTCCCCAGACAGGCATGACTCCTAGGTTTGGCTGTAAAAGTTTTGTTCAGTTCTAATATCGGAGAAACCAAAGCAAACACTAGTTGGTGGTTCAAGGAATATAGCTTTAATGATTAGAGAAGTGTTTTCCCCAAAAACTAAAGAGTATTTTGCTGCCTTGGGAATAATCTATTTTTTAAAGATCTTTAAAGAGTAGTAGAGAAAGCAGACTCAAGTATTTAGGAAGCCATGTCCACTATAAATACAGGAATGATATTAGTGATGGACAGATCTAGTCATAACCATTTGATTTTGTAGTGAATAAAAAAGGCAAATGTTTTGATTAACAATTCTACTCCTACTGTGAAAAGACTGCTAAAATAAAGGCATTTTCTTTAGAAAACTACCAGAAGCACCTTGTAACACTCCAGTTATCCAGTTCTCCCAACGTTAACCCTTCCTTGGAAGTATTCTGAAAAAGAAATCATGTCTTTGTCTCCAGCAGGATCCTGAAGTTCATCCCCTCAGTTTACCACTCAGCTGCTTCTGAGGTCAAAATAGAGGACAGGATTTAGGGTCTTCTTTCCAAGATTTCCCAAACACAAGTCCCTTGATTTAATATTCTTTACTTCCAGCTCAAACGGGCCTTAATAAAGTCAAGGAAGACCCACAGAAAAAAATTTAGAGCAAAGGTAGATAACAAGCACTGTGCTAACTTAAAGATCCCCATAGAAACCCATATTAGCCCAAAGCAGATGAAGGAGATGAGATCTCAATTAAGCAAAATGATTCTCCTCCTATGCTCTCATAAAAAAGTCCCTAGACATCAGTTTGTCATATTTCCCTTTCCTGTCAGGCTCTGGAATTTATTTTTGCCAGGATAAGCCATTTTAATTCATCTGAAAAGCTTGGTTTCTTTGCCTTCATCATCTTCCATAGTCAATTTGGTCCAGATTAATCTTTTGTCCCCACACCCCCATAGGAATACATAATCAACTTCATTCAAAATCATCGCCAATCATTTTTTTGAAGACTGACAGTTTCCAAACTTTAAGATAAATTCAAGGGAATATTGGTAAGTCATTCACCACAAACTCCCTGCAGTAAACATTATTCAGATAAAGCTTTATGCACTCAAATCATTTGACACCCTGAGCATTTTAGGCATGCAGCTGAAGGGGAAAAAAACCCTAACAAAATTATGTGAAAAATTAGAAGTTTGTTCAAATCATAATTAGTGCTGGATATAACAAAACTGAAGCTTTTCTATAGGGGTAACTCATTATTACATTATTCCTGTTAGTGGCTCAAAAGTAGTGAAATTAATACTGTTAACATTATTCACAAGCATTCATAGACAATTTTTAATGAAAATTTCACTTGACTGTTTCTAAATGGTTTGTTTTGTGCTTTCTGCAGACAGGCTAGCCATCTTAGTACAACAGAACAAGTTTCCTGCAGTTGCATGTACTGAAACAGAAGAGCTTACGCAGCTATTGTTGAATATTTATGAGGACACTTTTCAAATGTGTAGTAGTAAGATTTGCGCAGGACATGTTTCTAAGAATTTCACATAGGGAAAGAACATAGCAATATAACCAGTGGTTCAGATTTTAAATATTCAAATAATCAATCTTCACATTAATATTTTCAGGAAAGAGTTAGTGAGCAGCCTATATCCAAAAAAGAGATTTTGCCGATAGTCTAATCATTTCAAACACCTCAGTGGAAATTTTTGACAGTTCATAAGCAAATTCAGCAATGTCCAAAGAAAGGCAATACAGTACTGTGTGCATAACTATTCATGAAAATAGAAAATCTGGGGAGGGAAGCAAGAATTGTAAGAACACTGAGATACTGCTTAAAGGGAAATGTCCATAGGTTGTTCAGAAGGGAGCTACCTCATCAGGACAAGCTAACTGGGGCAGTTTTAAGGGATCAGTTATAGGACTGGTTTCATTTACTAGTACCGCTAATAATACTGGTACAGTATTCCATGCCATATATTCCAAACTGGAACACATCCCCCAAAGACGATGAAATTAGGAACCATCCATCATTGCACAAGAGGCTCATGAACAAACTGGATTACTCTGAGGACTGATTATCTAAAGAAAAGGGACACAGAAGTCAAGGTCATGCACTTAGAGATGAATAACAAGAATTTCTGCTATAAGCTGCGGGCTCATCGGTTTTCAGCACGTGAAACAAAAAAGAGTTTGTAATGTAAGTGTTTATTCAAGCACAGAATGACTATAAGCTACCAATATAAAGTCTCTGTGAAACAAAGAAAGTTAAAACCTACGGTACCTCGAAAAATATTCTAGCAGAGCAAGAGGAGTATTAATACTATTAATCTACAAAGCAGTGGTGAGACCTCATCTGGAAAACAATTCTGGTTATCCATATGCACAGAAGATTAATTTAGCCAAAATTAATTCAGTCTTCTAGCATGGTCTTCAAAATAGGGTTTTCTAGGTTAACAATAGAAATGGGCAGTCTTACAAGAGAATACTAAAAAGCAGTTGGCTTCCTTAACGTAAGCAGCAAAGCCTGTATTCTGTAAATACACTAAGTACCCATCAAACACTACTGAGGGAAAAGAACTACTTAAACTAAAATATTTAAAAAGGGCCATAGATTGGCCATGAGTGGTTTAAGAAATCATATGTCAGCAGCCTTTCAGAAGTGGTGCTCTGGAGAAGCATGCTCAAACAAATAGTCGGCATAAAAATAAATAAAAGGCCCTAACTTTGAAGTGATGCTTGGTGGTTTTACAAAAGGCATTATATCCAGCATGGATGCCAGCAGCATCAGGAGACGACAGTGAACAGGCCGGGAACTACCAAGATTCAAGCAAAAATTCCCTAGGTTTTCTTTCTTTTGCTTTTACCATAGAAGACATGTTCAGGTCCATGTATTTTTTTTTTTCCAATACACCTTGTAAAGTAGACGTTCATAAAGTAGGCATTTGCAGCAAGATAATCAAATGTGCACACATCTTCATGAAGAGGCCGCATGTGGGGCTGCATAATACACCAAAATTAAGTTCCTTTTCCCCCATTTTACAAGAGTTTAATGTTTCATTTTTAGTTCCAGTGTTCATTTGATTTCAAAGTAACCATGGGCACCACTGCCTTTCAGAACCACAACAGTCTGAGCTTTCATTCTTTCTAATTAGGGAGTTTCTTTACTTCCATGCCTGCACATAACTTCTATTACTGTTAATGGGAATTCTGTTTGTGCACTGATCTGAGAACAGACCCCTAAGATATTGTGTAAATAGCTTTACAGTTGACTAGCCACTGCTGACCAACTGAGCAAACTGATATCCTCATGCACTCCTTATCAGAAGTTGTAGCTAGATGGGAAAAATATTTTATGGGCTCTGGAGGTCAGAGTAAGGGGAAATAAAAGGCTTATCTCAGGATAAAGGCGTCATGGAGGTGTTAGTTTAGTTCATCTTAAGCTGGTGAAGGTCACACTTAGCCCTCCTAAAGTTGTCAGAGTTGGGTGCCGCTTCGGTCACACCAGGTGACACAGAAAGTGGGATTCCTCCCCAAACTGAGCTGGTTTTCTACTCTAGGCTAATTATTCTGGCTCCACTCACAAGCAGGGCACAGAAACACAGAAAATTGAACTCCTTTGAGAAATAACTGTCTTTTTTTCCAGCAACTGGATGGCCAGTACTGGATGTCTTTCTTTTACATGACTAAAATTATGAGCTGAATGACACCCAGACTATGAGTGGCTTTAGGGAAAACCTTGAGTTACAAACTGCATCTCTCTTTTGCAGAACATAATGAAAAAGTGCCAAGAAGTCTCATTATCCTTTATCTAACTTAAATTATACAAAATGCATATAAAATTGCATTTCTGATTAAATAGCTCACTTCTGAAACAGCAAATGTTGGTTAGAAGGCAGATGATTAATAGAGGAATATAGTAACTTAACTGGAAATAATCATTTTAAGAAACTGTCACTATTCTAAAGGCAGGTAGTTTACATAGTACTAGCATAATTATTTATAGCTATGGTGCCAGAAACCAGTAATTACTATGGAAATAGTTTAGATTTCCCTGCAGTAGCCCCACATGATTTCACAATAATAAACTACAATGTTCCTTTTTTCCAGGCAGCGTGGAAGCAGTCCCACAGCAGTAAAATACTGCTCAGTTCTATTAGTGTTATTATTTTACCATTTCACAGATAGGAGACAGCAGCAAACTGAGCAGCAGAGTTGTATGAACATTGGAAAAGGAAAAAAAAAAAAAAAAAAAAAAAAAAGCTCTCTAAGCTTGTGATCTCACTGCCCTATAAACTTGCTCATCATCAAAAGCTTGAATGCACACCTAGGGCTTGTAGTGAAATGTGAGCCTGTAAAATAGAAGGAGGAAAACAAATTTTGCTTATACAGAATGTGGGAAATGCAAACTATCCCATCACAGCTGGCAAAATTATAAGGAGAACCAAGGCTAAATCTCTTGCCTGGACAGGATACTGGGCATGAGTTTTCAATTTGATCCTTGATCTATATTAAAAGTGAAAAATAAACAATTAAAGAGAGGAATAGTATGTTAACAGAGGCGGGGGAAAGCTTGTGCAGTGATTTGTTTTTCTTCCAGAAAACAAACCTGAGCATAACTGCTTGGGTATACGATATGCAAATGAATTCCTTTTTCATTCCAATACGATGGGCTCTACTGTTTTGTGATCACTTGCTTCTCCCACCTTTTCTTTTAAATTACAAGAAAACTGAAACATGACAACCCCATTAAAGATGAGACTGCAACAATAGAAATTCAAGCATTCTAAATCATGCTAAGAGTCCTCAAATAAACAGAGTGATCATAAGAAAACAGCTGCACTGGGAGCTGAGCTGACATAAAAAGGGAAAAAACACACTTGTGACACAAATACGTCTAACTTTGAAAAAATTGGCTGTGCATTTTGCACACAGAGTCACCTCTAATTTTAAGTATTTTCTTCTCCTCTTGAAACGTGAATTAATTTTGCCTTAAAGTTCACATTGAGTGGAACCTGGAAGATATGCCTACATATATACATATGTACATATAAATGTGCGTGCATATCATTATGATTTTATTTCCTGAATGGGATTCAATGGGATTTACTGTCATGTGTATGCATGTGAGCCCCTCTCTCTCTCTCTCTCTCTCTTTCTTTCAATCACACAAAGAAATCAAGCCCCAGTGAACTTTACTCACCAGGTGGCTTTTCCTTAACTTAGCAGCGACAGCTACAGAGCCTGATTTGGTTTGGATTTTCTCAAATGCTGGACTTGTTAACACTCATCAAACACAGGAAAAGTAAAACAGCACATTTAATTTCTCTCCCAGTATGAAAGGGCTGCGCAAAGAACCAGCACATTCCTAACTAGGGAGTAACAGGTACAGCGCAAAACATATTTACAACACTTGAAAAATCTGAAAAAAGGGCATTCCAGCTGAAATATAATCTTTTCCCAGGCTCTTTTGGCGCATAATTGTCAACGCACTTGTGAGAAGAAGTAGTGTTACCCAAGTGGGATCCATTTACGACAAGTCAACCAACTAATGCCTGTTTACAAAAGAGCCAGATCTTGTTTTTGGAGATGAGAACCCCATTTCACTGCCACCAGAGCAGAGTGGTGTGTACAGTTAGTAAACCTTTTCTTAGCTGCAAAATCGCTGTCAAATTGCTAAAGCCCATAAACTGCGTCAGCATAAGTCACTCTCATTAATTTGATGGGTGAAGGTAGACTTCTCAAACAGCAGGCTTTTCATTCTAGTTTTTATTTTAATCAGCTAAATAATGAGCTGAGGGTAGAGTTGCTTAACCAGGCCAAGGGAAGAAGAAAGCAGAATCATCTTAAAACACCAATCCTGCATTTAATAGCCTACAACAAAACACTAAGCAGGTCAGCTTCATGGTTCAGCAATTCCTAAAAGCCCTGTCTACTTCTCAACAGCTTATCGGCGGCCAGTGTATAAGATCTCCCAATGAGATCTGATTTACAGCACTAAAGGGTTTTGCTGCAAAAATGAAGGGCCAGAATGGTAGACTGCTTTCTGTATAGTGTGTCTGTACACATATATATTAAAAAAAAAAAAAAACTCAGAAACTAATTCAGACCTCATGACAGGAATCTCTTGCACTTTTCATTGACATAAACAGGTCATGATGCCTGGAAAAGCTTGTGTAGTACTCAGCAGCAATCTGGTTTGTTTTTTCTAGGTCAAAGTCAGAGTTTATCTTGTTAAGCTATCTAATTGAACACAACCCATGTGATGCAACAGAACTAAGTGCATTAAATGAGGAGGCAGGGGGTGGGGGGGGATGCATTTATATCTGTGTGATGTTGGGAGGGTGCAGCTTCCTGGAAATACCTAAATTACCTTTGAAATAGCTGTTTTCTGCAGAAAAGAGACATCCAACCTCTATAATACATTTTCTCTATGAGCACACTCCAAAGCTTCTTTAGTCTGTTGTGACTACGAGGTGGTACTTCACCTTCAGCTGAATGAACAGGTACTGATCCTCATTTGCCTGGTGTAAATCTGAAGTAATTCTATTGTTGTCAGATGAACAATGGCAGATTTACATTGGGTAACCAAGATCAAAATCAGACCCCAAATGTCAAGCAAGTCAAAACCACAAACAGCATGATTTAAACCACAGTTGCACAAACCAGAGCCCTATGCAGATCTCAGTAAAGTGAATTATATATAATAACACTTACAGTTTCCTAGTACTATTAGATTTGCCTTTTTACATAAATGCTTAAGTTATGATAAAAAACAGAGCTGTGTCAGTTCTTTTCAGTCTCAGCACATTTGCTATTAGCATAAGAAATGCTGCTTATAGCAGAGGCAGCCGTGCTTGAAATTTCTGAATTAATGGATTTGATTTCCTCTTGAGACAAACCATCAGCCTTGCAGTAATGGAAATAGATATAGTTGGTAAAACAAATAAAAAGCTGGCATGCAGATAAAATGGGTTTCAGTTTAAAATAGTAATGTTGTAATTGAAGTGAACAATTACAGGGTTGCTCCTAGGCACAAAAGAAATACCACGAAAATGAAGTAATGTTTTTGTTAAGTATAGTCATTTCATGAAAATGTAGAGCTGCAGATGTCATCGTCTGGAAAAAGGAAAACTATACTTACTCTCCTTTACTGAGATCATTTGATAACATTTTGCTAATTTTAATAATAATTACTAATACGAAACCTAAATTTCACATGGGGAAACGAGAGAGGGAGAGCAAAAGCTTTTTAACTGGTACTGAGCCAAAAAAGGCATGTTTGCCTTTCAAGGGACGTTGGTTATCAAGGGTCAGAAGTCTGCAGTAAGAAATTTGGGAGGGGGGGAGTAGGGAAATCATTTTCTTTTAGTAGAAGAAAGCGCTCTTGTTTGCCTCCTTTGTCAGGGCTATAATACGGAAGAGAGGAATGCTGGCAGTCTCCTCCAGTCTGGGGGGGCCTTCATTATCTCTGCTTCAACAAAATGCTCTGCTGTGGCCTGTACTTTCTCGTGCTTTGCACGCAGGACAGCAAACATCCTTATCCCAACTCTTTCTTGTGATTTATTAATTAACAGATCATAAATTGGTGCCTTAAAAGACAGCAAAGCACACGGCTCTGCCTGCGACACACAAAAACCCCAGGACGTTATCTGACCCTTCACTACATCTCCATCACTACCAGTTTATGTTTATACCATAGTGCAGGACGAGATACAAGAGCTTCCCAGCTGCCCCACAGCTACAGAACGGGCACCCAATTACATGGTTTCATAGCGGTGCAGGTTTTGTGGGTCTATGCAGAGCTAGCTTTGAAGGCCACGACAGCCCAGGATTAAAGAAAAAAATCCCACCTGTCCTTACTTTGTTCCTTGTGATTTCCAGCTGGCAGCAGCAAGTTTTTAGAAGTTTTCGGTCTGCTCTTCTATTATTTGGAATAACTGGAGAGAAGTGGGAGGCCTAGGGGATGGGACTGGCAGCTCACCACACCTACGTTCATTTATTCAGCGTGGTACCAACAGGGGTAATTCACTTAATGCGGCAGCTGCATCTTCTCAAGAAGCCTTTCGTGATGAGACTATAAATACAACATTTTGTTATTATTCATTATTTAATTATATCAGCCTCCAATGGCCTGCGTGGCATTTTACACGCGCACAGGCGAAGAGCCTACATATAAACGAATTTTCTACAACTACTGTATCCGACACGCCTGTACTGTAAGATATAATAGCAGCCTATCTACATATGTCATTCCAAAGTGCTCACACCGAGATTTTACTGCTTTCTTCACACTCTCGCACTTATATAAATACACCCACACAGTACAGGTGGATTTCTGAATCTTCAAGTGTTTCTCTTCCATTAGGAGGCATTTTTTGAAACAAATTAACACCAAATGCAACGCATCCCGGTTTAAATGTGTTTATTACTTTATTTGGTGTTTTAAAAGCTCTTCTGAAATGTTTTAAACAAGATGGTGTGCACCCATGGAATTAAATACACACCTAATCTGCGGAGGAAAATAAATGTCTGACATAAAGATTTAAATCTTTATTTTCCTCCCTTGACACGGTGGCTGGTGACACATAAATGTACTTCCCCCCCCCCCCCCCCCCCGCCTTGGCAGAGTAATAAAAATCTCATTATCTCTGAATAGGCAGCAATTTCGTTATCTAATCTTTTTACCAAAAGGTTAGTTAATTAATCAGAAACAAATCCTGATTATTATTTCAATAGAATTAGAAAGACAAATCACCAGAGTACGGCTAAATAGGGCAGGCCTGTGGTTTAACCTGCCTCATTTCCATGCAAGTACAATGATTGTCAGGAGCTGGCGGTGAGCAAACAGCCCCGAGAACATAAGCCAGCAGATGGTTTTCTCTCGTCGCTAGCCTTTCCTCCCCTCTAATGCCTGTGATCCCATTACCTCACTGAAGCCGTTACCAGGGTAACTGTTAAATTGCTGTGAAAGGCATGGTAATAAAGTAACCTGTCACACTGGCAATAAAAGCAGCAGAATTTTCCTGTTCACTGAACTTTTCAGCTCATCAATACTCACTTTATGGAGAAATTCGCCACTACACACAGGTCAGCGGCAGGAATTGTTCCACGAGGCTTTTGAAAAGCAAACGAAAGTTCATGTAAACATGGGAAAGATATAATTAAAGACTGGATTCAAAGATGCACACAGAGCTAATGCTTTGCTATTTACTGTAGAAGGTTAGCAGGAGATTAGAGATACGCAGGTTGCTCCTTTTTTATGTGCTCTCTATAAATAACCTTTGCTGCTGACAGAAAAGCGATTTATCCAAAATCATATTGATAGTGTTTAAAACCATAACCTCCATGCAGCGGACTGCATACCTGACCTACCTGCTAAAGCAGATTTTGGTATCACAAAATAATCTGATGCCAGAAGGATTCATTTAAAAGTATTTTCCAGCATTTGTATACATGCTATTGTTCTGCAGACTTTTGAAGCAAGTTTGATATTTTTAACAGGTTTTTGCAACACATGGATGATTCCATCAGTAAAAGCTTACTGAGAACAAGCCTAGGGAGGAAAAAAAGCACACAGGCACTGTGCCGATCCTCCCATCTGGAAACACTCTTCCCACTTTTCTAATATAACATATCCTACTGCAGTTTTGATCATAATAAAGGGCAAGAAATTTTTTTCTCTCTTTTTTTTCCCCTAGAAATACACACTAAGAGCCTTTTTCATAGCGTACAATCAATGTATGTCACTGATCAAAACCAACTCTGAGACAGCCATGGGGAAAAATGCTCCTGACTTCAATTAGGCTCAGAAGAAACCATAAGAACAAGAATGAAAAAAAGAGTGCATATCTAATCCTTGTTATTAGCCATTTGCAGACTCTACACTTTCAGCTCCATTTGGTAACGCCATTAATTATACAGCAGTAACCTTGGAATATATTGGAGCTTGCCTACTGAGATAACTTCTCTCTCTCTGGTCTCCCCCCTTCCTTTTTTCAATGTGCAGTCACTTATAGCTTGTTATGAAAAACTGAAAGTGTTTCCTTGACCAACAGCGAGCATGAACTGCAGTGCCAAATCCAGCTGCAGGCCATGAAAGACGTGTCCCTAAGTAGGAGCCACCCATGTTATATAGTTCTAAGAGTCAAGTAAAGCTTGTTGCAGCTAAATCTTAGCGTACACTGTCTTCAACTTTTGGATAACCAAGTTCAAGACACACTGATCTCTTTGTCAGACTGCCGTGGTAAGGCCAGATTAGATCACCTTGACCAAAGCCATGTTTGCCACATATCTAAAACTTCTCATAATTTCAGGAGCTGCTTTAGGAGAAAGGCACTGAAAGATTATGTGCTGTTAGATATTTCCACTGCGTTCAAGTTTTTGTAATATCAGACTTCAGTTTCTTACGCAGGCCGGTGTTCCCCTAAGTGCTGGAAATCTTCAGTGGACATTTGTATGAGGAAGAACAAGCCAACTGCATGCAAAACTGTAAATTCACAGTCTGTAGCAGAGATACATTTATTAGCCCACATAAAATGAAAGAATTTATGCTGATCTCTAACGTAGAATTAAGCTGGACTACTTCTGAGATTCAGGAAACCCTAAATCTCCCTGATATCTGGCACATATAACACCTCCAGTTATAGCTAAAACTGGAAATATGTCTTCAAATAAACCAAAATACTTGCTGTTTCCAGGTGACTGGTAGAGGAAGCAATGTTCCCATGAGATCTGCAACAATTTTGTGGATGGAAGAAATTCAGGATAGATACCCTGGGCAGGGTCTTTGCTTCATATTCTTTTATGATTTAAGTGAAAAAATGTCGGGAAGGGTGATGTGCAGATTTAGGTTCCACAAGAGAACAGGGTTTTTAATAGCTTCCATTGTTTCTAAAAGTTACCTTAAACTGTGTGCAGACTAGATTGTTCACGATTACATCTTGGCAGAACGCAAACATAAATGAGATGTTGACATGGATAAATGCCTTCCTTTTAAAATGCACATGAATATGCATGAGCAACATTTGTTAGCTCACTTCCCCAGCTCTGGTGCGAACGCGCAGAGACGGGTTTCTATTCTGCGTGCGAATTTCTGTGGGAAAGCCCTGCTACCGCACCGATTCTGGTGTAACACGGCACCGTCTTCTGGCTTGCTGCTCCAGTTTGCTTTCACCTTTCCCACAGCTGCAATTACATAGCCAAAAACCATCGGAGCAGATTAGGCTGAAGCACCGCTGGCTACATTTTTAATGGTGTAACTTCAAATTGCTTCGCTGAAACCACTAAAGTTATGGTGTCAGAAAGCAAAAAGGGGGTCACAGCAGAGAGTTAAACATGCTGCCTTTGGAAGAGGAAGAAAGCAGAGTAATTGCATCCCTCCTTCCACCAGATGCTGCCTCCCCATCACTGTCCTCCTCCGTAGCAGGCTGTGACGAGGCCGGCGCTGCAGCACGTCGCCCTTTTCCCCTTGGATTAAGCTCATCCCCGCGCAGCGGAGCGTCGCCCGGCCTCAGCACTGCCTAAGCCCCGCGTGGCGCGCCGCTTTGAGCCCTTAGGTACTGCACGGGCCTTGCAGGGGCTTTGCACAGGTGTGGATTTCGCCCTTCAGCTTTAACTTGAAGAGGCGAGTAATTGTGAAAATAGCACAGGCTTAGGTCTACCAGGCACTACTGGGAATTTTCCAACCTCGTGGACTAAAGTTAGTCTCCAAATGCCATATTTAGGCATCAAATTGAAAAGGCTTGCTTTTCAAAAACAGCTGAACGTTTCCTGCATCTGTTAAGGTCAGCACGCGCCAGCTTTAAAATATCATCCCATTGCTAGCTCAGTGCCAAGATAAGGCCTCAAATCCGTCAGCAGCAAAAATCCAAAAACTAACGTTGGGGGTCTGTTTTGGCTTTTTTCTCTGTTTGGGGCAGGAACATTTTCCTTATCCCAATTCTATTGCTGAACATTTCTCGCTGCCTGTCACAACCATGGCTAATGAAGTTCAAGGGAGAAAAGGGAGCACAGAAAGCTACTGAATCCCTCTTTCAGAGCACCCTTTACAGTGGGTCTAACTCAACCAAGAACCAGATCCAGGGAGAGGAAAAAAACAGTGCAGCAGATTTCAGTGGAGTTACAATGGTTTGCATCACACAAGTAACCAAATTGCATCTATTTATCTTGCTGGAGAAAAAAAAAATTGGAAGGAATGAAAGAAAGAACTATCTCTCAAGGTTCCTATGTGGCTTATTTAATTTTACCTATATGTAACGATTGATCCTGCCAGCTTACATTTTATGCACTTCTCTTTTCCATGACAGTGGAATAATGAAAAAGTATGTTATCCTTGGTTTTCTTTCTTAGCATTTTACCCATGCTCATTTCTATATTGTCCTTTTTCCCCCCCCCCTACAAATGAAAAATTTACTGCCCTCGTACCCAGCATGGGCAATTATGTATGAATGACAATCCAATCACTTACCCTGAAAGAAAGGTTTAGGATGCAAGCAGTTCTTCATAGACCTTCCTATTGCCAGAGTCTGGGGTGGGGATGGGAGGGGGGCAACAAAACCCCACACCACCCCTGCGTTTTTGATGTCGCTGCTGTTTTGCACCATGACTTCATGCTCCCTAAAGAAACAAGAAGCATCAAGCAGCGCCTAAAACACATCCTCTTCAAACACTAGGAATGATTATTTCAGCAAGTTTTAGTTTTCAGCAGCAACATATGTAGTGGCAGCTGTGCGCTAGCGCTTTGAGACCAGGGGTACTTTGGAACCCAGTAAGAAAACTGTGACTCGCATGTAAAGAGCAGGAAAAAAGAACTTTTCCTCCTTCAAAATTGTGCTGAGACTTCCAAAGCTAAAAGACTAACAAAGCAGTTTACTACATCCACGTGGATCCAGTGATCTACCCTCCAAAATTTTAGCACATTTCTCAAATAATATATGAAAAATCTTTCCACTAAAATCCTCCACAATTTCAACTGACTGGTTTGCATCAAAATCTCACACCAAGAGAGTATAAGATTCTTTGATTCCTGGCTCAGCTCTTTTCCTGTACAGCTTTTGTATTCACAATTATTTATATTATTTTCCTTTCTATATATTATCAACGGAAAATTCATGGTCACTGACTGAAGATCAAAGATCAAATTTAGTCTTCAGATTCTGCTGTTCATGCTCATAAACCACTCAAGCGCCACTCCTGCTCTGTGTGACAGCGGCACAATCCTTGATTCAATTATAGGTTGCAGTCAATGGGGATCATGCTTTAATCTGTGTACAAACACACGGATAAAATAGAAACATGTACCCATTCTAAGGACGATACTTTATTAGAGGGCGATGTCAGGAAGCATCGCAATAATGTCTGGTTCAGAAAAGGGATCAAATTAAGCTGTCTGCTAGGTTCCTGTTCTGTACAGACTGGCACATCTACCACTCTGCTTCTCTGTTGTTTATTTGACTCGGAAAGACTCGGATCCACTAAACATTGAGTGACCACACAAATTCCAGTGAGTCTGGAGGATTCCCAGCATTATGCACAATTGGACCATTATTCTAAACTGGTAGGACTTTTCAAACACTACTCAAATGTGAGACATTATTCAGAGGATCAATCCCATTGAAATAACTGGCATTTTTGCTCAAGCACTACCACGTTCACGTATCAGAAAGTTGCATTAGTTCCCACGTTTGCCAGTGCCTTTTTAAAGCTCAGGGTAAAGTGTTTCCTCCAGGGTGGCTTTAAAGGGAGAGGTAACTTTGCAGACAGTTGGCCGGTCCGCGACGCTGACAGCCCCACACTACATTGCAGCAAGACTCCTTTATGAATTGTGCTGGCATTCTCCAAACTCCATTACTGTGACTCCAGTTTGGGAAAATGCTTAAACACATACTTAATTTCAAGACATGTTTCAAATATCGTGGGACTGAGGCATGTGCTCGAGTACTTTCGCAAACCCATTAACTGAACGGTGAGGGAGGGACAGCAGTCGTGAGAAAGGCTATTTCTGGGAGTGACAACGACTCTTCCCGGGATAAACCCTGCACTTTTAGCCCATCTGGCTCTCTCCCTCCTCCTTTCCGCTTCGCACAGCCAAAAATGCAATGGGGCGAATGCCACGAGAGCATTTGGGCGATGGCCGACCCGGGGCCAGGAGGAGCAGGCACCCTGCAGCCCTCACGAACCCGCTCCTGCCCCTGCCGCCTGGGCAAGCCGAGGGCAACATGCTGCCACATCGCACGGGGGCTTCCCGGTCCAAAGAACTTGGCTTGTTTTACCTGCCTGAGAAAAGTCTATTTGCATAGTTGTCTCTCTCTCTCTCTCTCTTTTTTTTTTTTTTTTTTTTTTTCTTAATATGCAGGTTCATTGTGTCAAGTGATGCAAAAATAACTTGGCATAACTATGTGGCGTGATGAAAATTAGAAAACCTCTTTTGGGAAGGAGGGCACGGCATCTTGGCACTGTGTAGGAGGAAATAACAGCTCATTCAATACCCATATAATCTATAAACCACCAGTAAGCCATTTGTCAACTACCGCAATCATTTTAACACACCTCAATAAAAACTGTATTGCTTCGATATCTAATGTGATTAAGGTACTAAGCTTGTGCTTTATTAAATCTCTGTGGCTCCTTTTTGTCATTTCCTTTGAATAGCAATTACAAAAAAAAAAAGTAAAATTAAACAGATTAATTTAAAATACGCTGGAATGAGTTATCATCGAAGAAATAGGGACTATCTCCTGAATAATGATGTTCTACTCAGGAAAAAGGATCTTTCGCAAGCTCCATTTCCAAAGCAGCTTTTACGGTCCTCAAGTTACAGGCATTTCATGTGCCAAGAGAAAACTGAATGGAAAAGGTATGTGAAAAAACAAACGGTTCGTTCCCACTGGTATATTCAGAACATGTTTTGAGGGCTTCCTTACAGTGGGCACCACTTAAAAGTCAGCGTTTGTCAACAGGTGTCACGCAGTCACCGCAGCTATTTCCTGCAAAGCTCTGGTGCTTCAGACACAGCTCGGTGACAGCACTTGGCAAACGCTGACTTTTAAGTGGCAACCAATATAATTACGGCATTCAGGATAGCGAGAGATGAACAGCACTGACTGAAAATGAGCCAGGTATCATATCGCGTGGGCCAGAGCCGTGCCGGCGTTCCCACGCGACTCTGCCAGCGCTGCCCGGCCCCCAACGGCGGCATATGCCGGCTATTCCCATCCCGCAGCAGAAGCTGTCAGTTTTGTCAGACTTTACAGTGGGTTTTATAATGAGCCAGCTTTGAAAGGACAAGGATGAGAGGTCACCAAGCATGTTTCCATGCTTAACATAAAAGGGGAACTCATCTCTTCCGCTCTCGTCGTTCGGTACATGATTTTCCCTGGTCTGATGGAGATCAAGAAATTAGGAGGCGCGCAGAGACGGCATGAATCTGGGTGGATATAGGCCAGGCTATACATGTCATCAAGCATCTTACTTTACAATAGCTTCCATTCATTAGATGTGTCCCATTCTTAAGAGCAGGAATTAATTCGCGTTATGAGCTAAAAATCGCATATCAGAATGATTTTGTCACATGAACTACAATTTTACACTGATGTCCAAAAAAAAATAGCTGCATTGGAAAAGAGTCCCATTTAATTTGCAAAGACAAGTCCTGGATGCCAGCTTCAATGTTATCCATGCGTTAATGTTATCCTTATGTGTTCATCATCAATGTCATGTTCCTACGGTCCAAAGGAAAGGAAAAAAAAAGAGAGAGAATGCCAGTTTGTTAATGAAGAGTATTCTCTGCTCTGAGGGGCTTAATTAAAGCTACGTAGACCAGCTGAAATTCAGCACTCAAATGTTATTTCACCTCTCTGAGGTGAATGTAACGTGATACAGTGTGTCGTCATATTAATGTTCAATATGTGAGTAGCTGTTCATCTGAATAGTTTCACTGAAATCAATGGGCCTAACTCACATGAGTAAGGTCTCACACGGCTGGGATATATTTATACTCATACTGAAACCATGACTTCCTTGTTCACTGCTATTTAGTTTGCCTTATTAATCTGCTGGCATCATCTCTCAGTTTTGTTGAGGCATATCCAAAGCAGAGAAATGAAGCAATTTCTGTAATTTGGGGGACTCCAAACAGTCACTTAAATGCAAATACTGAAAGTCTGCTGAACGAAGACAGTTATCTGTGGTGCAAATTCATTGTTTCACCTATAAGTCATTATTTCTGTGGCAGTAAAGAAGATGAAAACTAAAATATTTATGTCTACTAATACCATACATTTCAGTGTATTCCTGCTTGCCTTACTGCTTGTCACACCTTCCCACATGCAGTAAGGCAAACCTAAATAAGAAAAGCAATGCTTACACAAGATTTACTGGTATAAGAGTTTATGGATAACTAATACAAGTTTCCTTTCTGCATAGCTTATTTGGCTCATTTATTTTTGGTTGTCTTTGATAGGGTCCCACATGGGAGGGGCAGGACTGCCTTCTAGGTGCTCACTTTTCCTGTTGCCCAAAATAGAGCTTTGCCCTGTGAATGTATGCTATATGGACATATACAGATATATAATATATGCTAACCTGTTTTGTCCATGCCCGGTCTGTATTGCCTGTGCACGTGGGCATGTACCACTGTGAAAATAGGAGCCAAAAACCCCAGATGTATGTTATCATCAGACCATTATGTTCTTAAAACAGTAAAACCTAGCTCCTAAAACGTATTTTCCCCTTACTATAGATCAAAATGCTTTACCTTATTCTTTCTAGAGGGAAAACTGGGCTACAGAGAAGGGAAGTGACTGAAAAAAGCAAAGACTAGCAAACAGAGTCATCAGCGAATCCCACTAGCACGGGGCCAACCCTTGCATAGTCAAAAGGCCACGTTGTGTGCCGCCACCTTCGAGACCATTAACAATAAAGGAGAATACATGCCCACTGTACAGTACGATTAACCTAGGCACCATCTTTTAAAAAAAGTTTGGCTGCAGTACTTTGTTTTCTTCAGTGGAAAAAAAGAAAATTGTCAGAACTACATTCTTCACTACAATTTCAGCACTAGAAATTCAGTACTTTCAGATTCTTGGAGTGGGTAGCAGCAAAATGACAAGACAATTTTGTCTTAGATTCATGTAGGCTACTTGTCCTGGTTAATTATGTCTCTCTTTCCTTTTCTTTCAAAAAAGGGGGAAAAAAAGACAAGCAAATAAAACCAAGAGAGAAATAACTGTCAGAAACTAATCAGGACATAGATATAGAAGCAGTGACACCCAGTTTCTTATTCAGAAGAGGTTATGAAAAGCTGGACTGATTAGGTATATATGTACACACACAGTTACTTTGTTACTTTATACTTTCAGTGCTATCCTGGTTTTTAACTTTATGATTATCAATAATGTTTTATTTTTAACACTATTATTCAAATTTGAAAATTTGAAAAAAAAATCACCCCACAGCTCCCCCACAAAAAATAAACAAACAATCTCTTCAAGCAGTGCCTGCAACCAATTATACCAACTTACAAGGACACAAGACTAAAATTAAGCAAAAAGGAGAACTCATTAAAAAATAATCAGTCTAAAATCACTGCAGAAAAACAGTATGGACAAGTAGGATGGATAATGGCAGATTTACAGATTTAAAAATGTTTTTAAGCTTTGCTGCTAATTCCAATGGTTACTCTGACAGTATGTCTGAAAAAGAGGATATACTATGTTGCTGCAATTTTGTTGACAAAGAACTAAAAATAAGTCCCATAGTACCTGAATTCAATCTCTGTGGAAAGTTATAAGAATAAAGCTTCTGTTCCCAGGCCCCCCATTTTGGTGCCCTGGGAAAATAATAATAAAAAAAAAGCTCCTTGTAGCAGCAATACAGCAATCATGCTGGGTCATGAAACTAATTATGTTTTGTGATGGTGGAAATTCTCCATTTCAGTGTGAAGGGGCACTGCTGCATGATAGATGAATGTTGGAAAGGCAGTACATTGTGCTCTTTCATCTCTGTCACTGCATATTTATTCTGACTCTGCTCCTAAATTATTCATTTTCTTTAAGCAATCAATATTAATAATCTGATTTGCTCCTTGGCATTTTTAGTCACACTTCTGTTTAACTGACTGTAAATAAAGGTCACTTGGAGGCTTCCTGCTGCTGTTCTGAAGGTCCTTGCCTAATTAATTCCCAACACTTTTTTTCCCTATGACTCTGATTAGCAGTTGCAATCAAGTTCAGCAATTAGCTGCCTCCTTGCACAGTGATTTGCTCACTCCACCTCCCTGTATAAAGCTACATTTGGTTGCTGCTCTACAAAGGCATAAGGAGGCATTCAAATTCATTTGCTTTGTGTTCCCTGCCCATGCAGAACAGATCAGATTTGTCACTGCCTGCACATAACCTTTGCCCATCTACATCATACCTACTAATCATCCCCAGTCGCCCCAACAGACATCACGAACATAACGAATGGCCTCTCCAGCAACCTGCTTGTGATATGCCCAATTTCAGCCTCTTGTACACAGTATTCAACAAATGGCGACAGCTCATCAAATCGTTCTGATATTTGGAGCTCCCACAGCTTGGCTCAGTTACATCAAATTACTTGAAAAAAGAGGCCTGCTTCACATTTAATGGATTTTCTTTAGTCTGCTAGGGACCTGGGGCCAAGCTGTAGGTCTAAACACCTTTGAATGCTTTGGAAGTCAGATTCCAATTTGTAAGAAGATGGAGATCATATCCATGCTAGAGCTTGAGAAATAATTATCAGAGTGAACCTTTCTTGTTTTGAATTCATAGGACCATGGCAAATTTGTTGGAAATTCCAGTACTGTCTTTGTTGTTATCAAAGACCCCAAACAGGAGGGACATCGAATTTAAATTTAAGTGTGCAAAGTCAGTTTACTCCAGGTAGTCTTCAGCAGTTCATATCTGAAGAGCAAGGAACCAAAGATGATGAAAAGTATGAAACATTATAGCAACCTCATGGACGTTTTTTATACGCTTACCAGTTAGTGTCAGTGTTCCCCATCGTAAGTACCGCAACCTGGGTGACAGCTTCTAGACAATATTGATTGATAAAGAATTTCTGCCAAAACATTCTTAGTTGTAGGTCTGTTCATGAATTGATTCGAATGCTTCTAATTCAAACAGTAATTCCATATGCATAGTTACCTTAATTCAGATAGAACTGTTTCCATTGTTTCCACGCATGGAAAAGAGATATCTTGCTTTAGTTTAAATCTACTTCAATGCATTTGCAGTTGTTCAGTATATCTACAGGCAGGCTTTTAAAAAGGTAGCAGAACTGCACCTGGGGGAAAGACTTTCACATCAGGACTGGTATCCGCAATGTTTTCTGCTTGTACTATTATTATGTTGCACACTCCAGTCCTTGACAAATAAGCCAACGATAGGTCTGATAAACACCATCAGAATGGAAAGAATATCTCTGAATATCTTCAGGAGATAGCCAAACTCTAAGGAAAGAAAATGGTAGGTCTAAACATCCACACAATGGGATTGCATAAGGATTTAAGCTGTCACCTACCTTTCACAACTCACTAAGAAAATGTCTTCACATTTCATCTTTTTTCTGTTCATTGAGCTTGAAGGGGTTTTGCATAGAGGGGCTTAAGTGTCCTGAAAAAAGAGACAGATCAAAATTTAGCCAGGCTACTCTGCACTTACAATTTACCAAGCATAAAAAGTAGTTTCTTAATCCTGAGTCCATTTCTACTGCTAGCACCTACACAGCCCCTCTTCTGACAGCAGCAAGACAAAGCATGCATGCCCTGAACAGGCAAATTTTCTTTTTTTTCCTTTCTGTTCTGGCAAGTGTGTTCATTTAATCTCACAGGGGATCTGACAGTTTCCCCCAGCTCCAAAAGCAATTCTTTAGCACTCACTGAAAAGTGCTGTAAGCAAGAGGAAAGAAGGCTGGCTGGTGTCTGCAGGCAGAGACCTGCTATGGGCACCCTGGGCACTGAGCAAAGTCAGCCTGCTTCCTGAATGTGTGATGCTCCAAGTCAAGGCTAGAAGCAACAGGTCAGTTACTCTTGGACTGATCACCTAATCAACAACACAGCCCAAATATTGGCTAGATTATACCATTGGGAATTACTGTATAAAACATGAAGTGCTTTGAAACACAGGCATGTACACATAGCAAAGCGTTTGTAGCTGCAGTGGTTAAGGCTGTAAAACTCACACACTCAGAACACCCCAGACCAGTCATTTAAAAGGTGGCAACTTTCCATGTTTGGTCTCATCACCAAATTGTTCATCATCTTGGAACAGTCCAAGAAAAAAAAATCCCTTCAGCCATTTTAGATTTATGTAAATTAAATGTATTTTCCTCATTGTTAAAAAAAAAGAAAAAAAGAAAAGAAAGAAAAAAGATATATAACTAAATCTATAAATGAGGAGTCTGTGCCTAAGAAAATATGAAAGAAACCCAAACCTACTGCTACAGTCATGAACATTCGTAGATCTGCTGCAGTGAATTCCTCTAGTCAAAGATATATGTGACATACACAGCTTCCCTTCTCCAGTAATTAGCTCCTTCCTATAGCTGTTCTAAAGTTACATATGTAGAGAACTAGACAACTACCTTTTGCTTGTATAGTGTCTGTTGTGCGAGATTACCTATCATTACTGTTTTCTTTACAGCACATAAAACATCCATCAGATCTGGAGCAAAGGACCCAGGGTAGAGAAACATGCTGTCTGTATAACCTTGGAAAAAGATTTAGTCCCCCCCCCCACATTTGTATAATCGTATTTATAATTACTCATCAGGGAGGTATTATTTATGAAAGCCTTCCTGAATGTTACGCCTTGAAAGCATGTAAAAGATTAAATGGATATTTGTTACCTTGCACTTGGAGGGACAAAGAAAGCTGTACAGAGAGGACAAACTTCTCTCCCTAAGCCCCAGGTTTTGTTTCCCTCCTCAGAGCGCAGTGTGTACAGCACTGACTAAGGCTGTGGAAGCAAAAGAAAAGCAGAAGCGATGGCTGGGCTGGAAGACACTATCTGGACCATACCCTTTATTTAGAGATGCAGAAGTTATTCAGGAGGATGGCTGAGTGAAATGACACTTGAAATCTTTATTCTTGGATTATTGGGAGCTCACATCCTACTGAGAGCTGAATTGACACGTACTTTCATTCTCCATGTGCATTGAAGACAGATTTATTCAGTTTATTGTGATTTTTTCCACAACTTATTCCACAACAGAACTTTAAACCTATCCTCTGATGCTGTATACAAAGTTTATGGAACAGACGGTGCAAGAGCAGCAATTTGCCTGCATTTGCTACACAACATTTGCCCTTCCCATTACATCTTTGAGACAGTTGACTGTTGTCCTCTACAGAAGCAATAGTAAATCCATGATATGTTGTCTATTAGTCATATTGGGAATGAAAGGCATTAAATATTGCATCTGAACATGGTATATGGGACAAGCTGTCTCCCAGGAAGCTGATTTAGTCTGATTTAGTGAATAGTAATGACTGTTGCTTAACTGAGATGGTATTAATGTGACTTCATCTAGTGACAAATAGATTTATAGTGATTAAACAGGTACTTTAAACATGGATGATATTTTAATAAATAAGCTGCAAAGTGAAAATGAAAGAGAATATTTTCTTTGTTAAAGAGGTCCTAGATTGTTTTGTTCTGGTAGCCTTGGTCAAAGATGGCTGAAATCACAGACTGTCCAGATACCTACCTTGATAATGGAATTAAGAATCTGTAATCACATTATTTGCAAACTGTAAAGCTTTGACGTATCCCTTGTGAGTTTTTCCCAATTTTTTTCTTCTCTCACACCCAATTTTTCCTGTAAAAAAAAGCCTTAAGAAATTAAATGCAAAATGAAACTGTGTTCATGGAACATTAAGTTTACATGGTTAAGCACTCAAATGTCAAGAAATGCCAAAGTTAAGGATGAATGCACAACTGTAACTCCATCCTCCTGTGTGTGTGGATTATAATAACAGTCTTCAGTTACATGATCGCACAGAACAATGTAAGGTATATGCCAGGCAAATAGACTATGAAAGTCACGTAAATGAATGTTCGTCCTACCCTGGGGTATGAATAATATTTGATTAACAAGACAAGGCAAATAAAACTACTTGGGCCTTAAGAAAGAAAGAGGGAGCTTGACCTCTCAGGGCATTCCCCTGAGAGAATACAGATGATGGTGGCTTTGCTTTCTGTCTGTTGCTACTGACAAGGTAATGGTAGCTATGGGGAAAGGAGAGTTCATAATTTCTTGCATCCTTTTCCTTCCTGTATAAGAAATCCTCAGGGTATGCAGTCATCCATTATCTATGGTTCCTCCCTTGCTGTCCTGTTCTGTAGTTTGAACAGCACCAGGAATCTGATTAGTTGCTAATTTGGGGGTCACAAAGAAAAGCCTGTTTCTGAGAAGGAGCCTGAAAAGGTACCTGATGAATCCTTTTCCTTTCTCATGAAGTTCTGAAAGCTTTATTATATCTTAGTGAGGAACAAGGCCTTTTTTTTTCTTCTTCCCCTAAGTTTACAAATATCACTGAAATTCATAGTCAACCATACAGTGTGGATGAAGGGTTCAAAGGACCCAGCTGCTAGCAGTAGATGACTCAGGAAATCTCTCTTTGGGTCTACTAAGTGGCAAGAAAGTGACATCTCAAGTCCCTTTCTCCATGCAAAGTCTCACAATTTCCCAGCCCCTGTGACCAGAGTATGAGATCATTTGAATCAGGACCTAGCAGTGATAGGCCTTCTGTTGATATCGGATATTCACTGATACTCAACGCATTGAAAGAGGATCTAGCATCAATATCAACAGTTCTGTTAACTTAAAAAAATACAACCTTATCAGACCTTATGTGTCTAATTTATTCAGAAAGAAATCAAAAGGAAGAGGGTGTGAGAAGAAAAGAGTTTGGGAACAGCAGAACTATTGACTCCAGATAATTAATAGGGATGCCAACTATCTTTAAACATCAAACCCTATATTATTCTTGGGTACAAATGGATCAAGAAACCTAGATTGAAGTAGTATCCTGTAGAGGAATCCTGCAAACTGATGCAGCACAAATGTGATGAAATACATGGTTCTGAATCGAGCTAAAAACATCATAAGGGGTGTTTCATCACCAGGGTACTCTGACAAACTGTGTAAAGTATTTGTGCAAATGAATAGGGTTTCTCCTGGACAATATAGACAGCTGATTCTAGCCACAGCTATTTTAATGACTATACTAAGATTGTTCTGATTCATTCATTTCAGAATAAAGGCAAACCAGGAAATACACATGCGTTTTTATTCTTCCTTAGTGTGAAAAGGTTTGGCTCTCATTTAAATAACCATGTGAATGATGTGCAACGTCATTTCTCCACGTGAACTCTCCAGCTGTAATGTAGAACTGGAGGTGCCCAGATGTCCACTTCTGAAAACCCACCAGGTCTTCCCACACGGGGAAGCACACACCCGGCTCTATTACCACAGCTTTAGGTAGCATCAGGTCATAAAGTACTGAAGTCACTCAAAAGTACACTGCAGTTCTCAGTTAGGAAGCATACCAGAAGGGAAGTTTAAGAGGGCAGAGATAAAAGTTTTGTAGCCAGACTACTTCCACACGTGAAAAAGTTTCCATGGTTTACATTAAAGTTACTAGATTGATTTCTGGTGATAACTTTACAGCTTGAGGAAATGCATATACCCCACCACTATACTGCTTCTCCTACTCAGTCTCAATTACCTGCCTGTTTGTCAACACACAAATAAATCCAGCTTCAGTGGCTGACTCTAAGACGTTAGCACCAGCTTGAAGAGTATGAAGAAAAATTGCGTAGCTACAGAGGTAGATAAGCTGTGAATGACAAATTAACCTCAAAACACTTTCCCACTTTATCCTCACTAGTGAGAATGAAATTGTTTCCTAACTGCAGTCTTTAGTCTATTATTTATTTGTTAATTTAACAAGAGACCATGCAAATTATATGACAAAACTCTTCACTTTAAAGCTTGCACAACTGTATGCCACCTTATATACGGCTGTCTCTCAATCTTTAATACTCCATTTACAAAGAGAAGTGAATACCCGTTATTTTGCAAACGCTCATTTAAAGATCATTCCATAGGTATGTTTTGCTTAAAGCTTTTTTGTTTAGTTTACAAATATTTTTCTTCTTTCCTCAATACATGGTATTAGCATCGTTAGCAGGAAAACTGATCATTTAGTCAGACCACCATAGCTGTTTAATATGAAGCTACAGAGGAACTTTCCCCAATGGCTGTCTACATTGGTTTCTTGTAGAACCAGAACCTCACTCAGGCACCTCCTGCAATGAGAGCACGTGTGGTAGTCAGAGAAAAAACTCACGGCCCTATTTGCTTTCCTGACTAGTTAATACATGATAAATAATGATATTTCACATAATTCTCATGTGTGATCAAGCATTCATTGCTTTCACATTTATAAAAGCACTTCAACAAGTTTCTTGTTTGTTTCACGGACGTTTGAATCCAGCTTTTGATATCTAACGTGTCTGAAGATGTAGGTACCAGAAACATTCAAGCATCTAGGGGACCAGCAAATCTTGGCCATTACAGTTCCCTTTGTAGCTAATGCACCTTATCATGAATTTTAATAAGTTTGTTCCGCTTTGTGATGTAGATAGCCTGGCTCTTTAGCATGTGGGCTTTTGAGGGATAAATGGCAAAGTAGGTTTTTTTCCACTCTTGTGAAGGAAACAACATTTTAAAAGTAGAGGAAGTGTGAAGTACTATTCCAGCTCTCTGTATCCACTCTTGGCTTTCATCTGCATAGGCAGTTTAGATTGTGTGAAAATACATAAACCCCATTGTGACAAGTGATAACTAAATATTTAAGTTAGAACATTTGAAATCTGACAAAAAGGCAATCTGTATACAAAGGGAAACATACCTGAGGGAAGTTCAACCTCTGCAGCTGAGAAAAAATGGAAAAGGTAGACTGTCCAACACCCTGACCCAGTACAGTCCTTCTTCAAACCTTGAGACATCTATGGAAAACAGGAAAAGAAGTTCAAAAAGTTGCTTGTTTTACATGTTATCAGTTGTTAGAATGGCTGATCTTTATAAGATGTGTTATGGGAAACAGAACTTTTTTTTCAGTATTGTCTATCCTTCTACTAAGGAATTAGCATTATATTTTTTGTTAATGGTGGCGTTGCCTCCCTTGATCTCTTCCATGTACATTGGCCCGTGTCCTCCAGTCTACCCACAGCTCTTAATTTGCACCTTCCTCTCCTCCTATGCATGCTGATTTCAAGTCCTATGACAACGAATGGTACACCGATATTGCTGCCTTCACACTCTTCATCTTCCCTGGTATGTGATAGTGGCCGTTCTCCTCACTGTCCATCAGGTTCTTGTCTAATTCTCTCTGTTCTTGTCTCACGGGATCTGATTCAAAGCCTAATGAAGCCCAGGGAAGACAACTAGTGACGTTAATAGTTGTAGAAAATGACAATGGCTTATGCTATCATTTTTGTTCCAGTAATTCCCAGACCTCTCTCTCCACCTGCAGCCCTCCATTTGAACACACACACCCCTCTTCAAACCTGTGCATCTTCCAAAACATCTAAAAATGAATGCAGCCCTTCTTTCCCTCCGGTGCTCTCTCTTCACACTTGCTTTTAATTTTTTGTTTCCCTGATAGTGTGAAAACTCTTGACTCTGGCTCTTATCTTCTTACAATTTATTTAAAAATTACCCCATCCTCTCTATCCTTTTTCTCTCACTCTAACTTTCTCTATATCCCCAAGATGGTCCTAGTGTAACCAAAATATGGCAGTAATGGTTTCTTCATCATTCTGACCATGTCTTTCCCATCCACAAATCTCTTTATTGACTTTTTATGACTCTCTACATTCAATTTATGTTTTTTAATTTTGCTTTCAGTATGAAGATCCCTTGATCTGCACAATTTACCACTTTTCTGTTCTGCCTTTGTTTCCTTCTGTCGTTCCCTTAGTACTTCACCCTGTCTGCTCAGCTTCAAATTCCTCCCTCAACCAGGCAAGTCAGCACGCCTTGGCTGTCTGCTTTTTTCAAATCATTCACCAAAATATTTTTCTTTGAGGAGACTTCTAAATCTTTAGTTTCCAAAAGGGTTTCCTAAGAATGTAAACACAGATTAATTAGAAAATAGGTACAGGCTATGGAACAACAAACCATATAGATCACCCCATCACTTAACTGTTTTCCTTTTCACGCTTCCCTTCTCCCTTCTGTTTTTACATGTGTTGCTAACTAAGGTAATATTTATTCACTTTTCCAAATGAATGCATCTACTTACTTACCCTGAACATCCACCGTTCCCCACAATCCTTCATTTTACACTTCACATATGAAACACATAGGTCAATTCACTGGCAAGGTTCTCCATCTTCTGTCTGTAGACTGTATCGATTTTCATCAATGTTTTTATTTTGTGAGAAAACAAAAAGCAAATAATCCATGACAGATTTTTAGTAGGTAAATCTCAGCTGCCCCGAGATTACAATAATTTACACCCTAATGTATTCTGCAGATTAAAGGACAGATAGGATTAGCATTGACCTGTTTTTAGGGACAGTAGAGCCTTGTTAATCTGAATGAGCAGGAGGTACAATTAAAGGAAAGGTCATTTGGATAGACTGCCCTTGCTCTCCAATGTTCCTCGACTACTGAAAACAGCCTCTGGGGACAGGGGCAAACCTTTGGGCAGGGGCAACAGATGCACAGGGGCATCTGAATGAGGGAGGAGTGTGTAAGCGGGGAAGAAATAAGGGACAGAGAAAAGATGAAAAAGCCATTTCTGCCACCATATTCCCATACAAAATGGCCCTTTCTAAAGATATAGTCTAAATTTAAAAAAGGGGGGGGGAAAAGCATTATACATATTACATGTATACAAGAGTTTTCAAAGAGTTTGACACACATCTATATTCAAGGAATCTCTATTTCCTAGTGGCATTATATGTTTTGTAAGTGCTTTTCTAGTCCATATAAAACTTCTTGAGACTGTACTATGAATCGCCCTGCAGGAAGAAGCTTATTTCAATTACCTAGTCTTTGAATACCATTCTTGCCCCAAGTTCACTAACAAGAGAAAAGCTCCTGTCAAAGTCTTGCAGTCTCTAAATTAATAGAGCCTCTGGAGTGTACTGTTATCACACTTCCTCATAGTTTTCTTTCCTCTCATGAAATAAAAATTAATAAATTTAAAAAACCTATGGTTCTGCAGTGAGTACTTTTAGTTATTGTTTTTCTTGTGGAAGTACAATGAGTGACATTTGGGTTTTGGGATTGTGGTTCTCAATCTCTTTTTTATTTATGTTATATGAAGAAAAGGGGTGAAGTAGAGGACTGATCTGTATATATGACTGTTTTAGAAAATCTATATATGTGGGCACATAAACATTTATAAAATCAATTATAAGCTCACTGTCTTTTTAAAAGTGTTCTTAACTGCAGAGAAATTCGTAGTAATTCTCTCTACTTATTAAAATAGAGGGAGTAATATATACTATTTCTACCAGTAAGTCTGTGAATAAACACTGATTTAATCCTCTTTTCCTAATTTAGCCTCTTCTGTAGTTCAGTCTGAAGCAACTTAAACAAAGAATGAACATTTAGACAGATTTCACTCTCAATCTGGAGCTACACAGACTTCAATTTCATGATATCCAGACTTTTTCTAAACATCCCTTTATATGGCTCAGATTATTCTATTGAAACCTCCACGAGTGGCAAACCTCCTGCCTATTCAATGGGTCAGACAGTGCTTATGTTTGGAAAAAAGCTCCTCTCAATGTAGCCAAGTCATTAACCTAGAAAAAAAGTAATCTGGGCTTCAGCCATTCTCTTTATGGGATCTTGTAGCAAATTCTCAAGCTTGCCTAAATAGACCAGCAGCCTACAACAGCATTTGATGCAAGAAGAATATACCAACTGCGCAATAGCACAGCTTTGCTGACATAGAGAATGTATATACGTGCTTATATGTTGAATAACTACAGCCTGTAAAATGCAAAAAGATGCTCCAAAGTCACCAGAACTGGAAGCCCAGCTTGTTGTCTCTGCCCCAATAAAACTGTTCAGCAAGCAGAAATTTTTTCTACGGAAGAGAATTTCAGAAGAAACATGGTGAGACGGAGATGAGAGAAGACCACAGACAGCCCAGGTGAGATACGAAAAGGAGGCAGAAGCTCTGCTGAAAGGCAGTGAGGAAGGAAGATTATGGGGGGGGGAAACTTGAGGGCCATAGGGAGAACTACACAGAGCTATGGAAATAGGGTCGCAGGTGCCGGCGTGGATATCCTTACGCATTCTCAGTACTTGGATAAGTATCTGAACCGTTTGGATAATCCTCCAAACCTTTGACTGCTAATCTGAACCACGCCTGTTAACTTTGATGTTTGTCCACTGTGCCTGTGCTCGGGAGAGCAACACTTGGCAGGAGATGAAGTGATGATGGAGTAGGCTAGCTCTGGCCTTCGCATCAACACACCCCACGCTTTGGCATCACACAACCTTCCCAGAGTGGGAGTTTTGGGAAGAGACACATTGTGCTACTTGCCAGATGGGATTCAGAGAATTAAAAAAAAACACAACACACACACAAAAAGCACACAAACAAACACAGCGTTAAAAAAAAAAAAAGAAGAGTGAAGAGGGAATTTGTTTGGATTGAGAATTCCCCTTCCCATCCTTCTTCTTCCGAGTTTGTTGTTAGTAAAAATCACACCTGTCATGGAAAAATGAGACAGAAAGAGGTCTCTGAAAATATGTGCTTGCACAGATAACCAGAGTTTGGGGATATGATCACCACTATCTCCACAAGACTGCATGCAACGAACCGGCAGCATGACTGAATCACTTTGCAAATAAAACAGAGCTAAAACCTACAGAGCTTAACAATTTCACTAATAGGGATTATTTAGCAGAATAATATGTTTTACTTTCCTGGACTGGTGGATGGAATTAATTGAACAAGTTTAATGCCACAGGGCCAGACTGGGATCCTTCCCACATGCCTGCATGCAGGTATATTCCTTATTTTCCTAGGCTCCCAGCTGATGCCGTCAGAAGGAAACATGTGTCATGTGCAGGTCAGCAATCCCTGTTGGTCTGCTGAAGCACCCGGACCTGCTACCACGCCAACATTGCCAGGCAGGGATGTAGGACACTTGGCGCAGATCTGTGCACGACAAACGAAATGGGATCTTTTATCCAGCAAAAAATAAAGCACAGCTCTATTCTCTGTTTCACTTCTCTTCACAGCCTTGTGCCCAGGCCCTGCAGCCTGCAGACCCCAGCGTGGTTTCCACTTAGCAACTAGCAAGGAAAATAATTTCCCTACCAGTAAGATTAGCTCAATACAGAAAGACACTGTTAGCCTCTGTCTGCCCCTTGGGTTGCGTGACTCTGTACTGATCCTTGCTAAGGATTCATGGTAAAGGCATAACTAACTGCTCCATGCAGTAATTATGCTGGTCACGAAAGAAACTATAACATTAAATAGGAAAAATAGCATCAATATAAGAAGGAGGGGAAAGGTTAGCACTGAATAGCATAAAAATTTGGAAGAACTAAACAAGAAATCAGAAGAATTTTTTCCTGTCTCATGAGACGAGAGGCAATGGGCACAAACTGAAATACAGGAAATTTTTGAACACAAGAAAACAGTTTTTCACTGTGAGGGTGGTTGAACACTGGCCCACGCTGCCCAAGGAGGCTGTGGAGTCTCCATCCTTGGAGATACTCAAAATCCAACTGGACATGCTCCCAGGCAGCCTGTGCTACCTGACCCTGCTTCACCAGGGGGTTGGACTAGGCCATCTCCAGAAGTCCCTGCCAGCCCCAGCTGCTCTGTGATTCTGTGGCTCTCTTTATATATATTCCCCAGCCCCCTCCCCCTCCCACACACACACAAAAGACCCTTGAGTTTAATGATTCTACAAGCTAGTTACAGGCAGCATACTGAAAATATTCTAAAGATATGAAAGATGCAGCATGCCTCCGTATTTCAAAAAGATACAGTTAAACTCCATGTCCTCTCATTTAAATTAAGGTCTTTTTCCAAAAAGCATTTTGTCTCATTTCAGAATGCAATAAGCCAAAGCACTCTTGCGTGCTGTGTAGCAATCAGAATTGTACCATAAAATGGGGGAGTCAATTTAAAGGCCATTTAACGAATGTAATTCTCTTCAAATATATACATATGCGTGCACACGTGTGTGTTCATATATATATGTTCATCATATATATATGCATATCTATATAGCAGGAACCTTCTCTTTTATTCCAATGACACAATACGTGATTAGACACAATAAAAACCTTGCCTTATTGAACTGAGGCATTTGAGAAGACTGGCAGTGATAGCTGTGCAGAGATATATCCCTTACAAAAGCAAGCAATTCTCCCAAGTTTGCTCTCATAAAAGATTTATTTCTATCATAAACCATCACCTGTCTCCTGGTCCTCTGACACTACAATGCTGTCACATTCAGCACAGTGGGGTGGCTGGTGTTTTTTCTTTTTTGCAAATATGAAGATTGACAGGCAGTTGACAGTGCTAAAGAACAAGATATGACTGAATATATAACATTTGTACCAGCTGAATAGCTACAGCAAACAAAGCAATAAACGCTTCTCTTTTTTCCCTTCTGAAAAACACTCGTGCAGAATGACCCGCATAAATGCTGAGTTGTGTAAGAAGAATGTCTTACTTGGGAACAGGCTTCTTATCATAAAATCATTTCTGATTGTTATTATAAATTAGTACTTTCTTCTTTACTTCAGCTTTTTGTTTGCATTTTGATGCCCATTTTCGGTTGTTCGCATACATTGTATTTTGGAACAAAAGAAGTATTTCTGTTGCCCGCTTGGCACCTAACTCTGGTGGTAAGCCGCTGCCATGGCAGCGCCAGTCTCCATTGGCTGCAGAGGAAGTTTAGGTGCCCTATTTGCTGCCCTTAATCACAGCCAAGCTAGATGCCGGACGTGGGACGGCGTTTATAAACACCCTGCCGCGTCCTCTGCTCTGAAAGGTGTCACGAGACATTGCTGAACGTGGCCATTATTTACTGATTGTGCCGATGCTCATTGTGAAGGAGAATGTTAATGATACCGTGCTTATACAGATGTCTCCTTATCGTGACCTTCTCTATCCTTACCAACCCTTGCACGCTGCTCTCCGGAGGCGTGCGTACCCTAGCAGGAACAGATGGATTTCCTGTACAACGGAGGGTCAGAGGTAAAGGAGCATGTTCTCAGATGTGTCACTACATGAATTAAAATGTAGTCATGAATTTGTGGTGTACTCTGTGACTTTACGTTAGACCTTGACCTTAATATCACATTTAACTGAGCACAATCATAGGTCACAAATTAGAAAGGTTTAAGCAATCTTCTGCTCTATCAAGGGAACCCGATTTAATCAGATCTGATTTAATATGCTGCTCAGAGTTTAGGGAGCACTAGACTAATATTACTAAGAAAGAAACTGTCACCATAGTTACATCCATGCTGCAAAAGCACAAAAAGGCTTTGGGGTGCAATTCTAGCATTTTGCAGAAGCTTACAGTTGAACATTAGCTTTTTTTTTTTCCTTCTTTTTTTTCCTTCTTTTTTAATAAATGGCCCCCCAAAATGTGGTTCATCACTACCCAGCAGAATACCTGGGGAGAAGCAAGCCCTCACTATCACAAAATGTGCAGAAGAGTAAGGAGTTACCATGCTGTCAAGGGGGCAGCGTGGGGACTCTACGCACCCCAACCTTGTTCCTTCATTAAGCGAAGGAGGAAAGAGAAGAAGGGGTGGAGAAGGAGTGTTAGCAACCAGGACCTGACTTATGGTCAATCTTGCATTTTTTTAGCTAAAAAACAGAAGCGTCCATAATTATTCAGATAAAACTGCAGGGAGGTAAATAGACACCATCCACACAAGCCATTTCTCATCCTAGAAGCACCAAGCCCCCCCTTCCACCAATACAAGATTGCACAGAAAAATATAATGATCCAAAACTTTAGGTGTACATTTCAGACAGTGCATGAGTTAACTCCACCGGGCTTCAGATTAGGCTAACAGGCTAATCAGTTTGCTGATTTTTATGTCCTTAAATATGCATACACCTTAAACACAAAGGACATACAGTATGAATGTAATTTGAACACATCTGGCAAATCCAGCTATTTTATGAGGTTTAGTGAGATGAAAACACCTAGTTCTCTCCAAATCTTTGCTGACCAAACATCATATTTCCTTTTTAGTTAAAACTGCAGCAGATTTACCATATCAAATTCCAATACCTGAAGGTGTCAGATGAAAATAAACTGATTATTATCTACCAATGTGAGCCTGAGATCATTTCCAGTAATTCTAAACTTAGTCTATTCCCAGGAAACACCTTGTTTGCTTTTCTTTTTCTTTTAAACAAGCTGATTAGCACTGAATCATCGAGGCATGATAAAAATAAGTTTGCAATGTTGTAACAATTGTGCAAGGTTTGGTGGTGCTTTAAAATAAAAATACAATATATGTTATCTTAAAGTGATGTTGAAAACAGAAGATACAGGCCTGAACTTTGAAGGCCAGTGAAGGTAAGTCCCCTAGAAAGCTGGAGGAAGTTCTGTTTGTATTAGCTCCTGCTCACACAAATTTGATCTATCCTAGATACTAGATCTGTGATTTCATAGTAATGAAGCTGTATTTTAGAAACGTAATAAGAACTGGAAATCAAACATTTGACAATTAAAAATTTTAGAACATTTTAGAAGAGTCATTTGGAAATCCCAGAAAACAGACTCATATACCACAAAATAACCCTACTTATCTGCAAAGTAAAATTTCACCTAGGAAACAGTTGAATTGAAAAAGCCAGGCAAACATTTTGCAAATTAAATACCATGGTTCGTAAGATCAAAACCCTGGGAAAAATCATACGCCCTACCACATATGACCCTTGAACCCATATCGCTATAGAAGTCACTTGTCATTTTTAATACTAACGCTGTAATGGTTGAAAGACGAACACAGAAACCTATTTTCTCTAATGGTAATAAACTTGATATGTCAACAAATAATGTATGTGTGATTTACAGAGGAGATCATCCAATCATTTAGCTTGAGTCAATACAATTGAGAAAGGTCTGTAACTAGTAAGTACTTGTGTAAAATCTCTTGAACAAAGAGATGAATCTCTTGTGAAGAAAAATACAGGCTGCCTATCTTTCCATACATTTTGAGTACTTAGTTATTTTGGCACACCTAACCATAATTCTTGGCATCTTTGAACAGGGGGCAGAGGTCAACATCAATATACAGGGAGCTCCATCTCAGTAAAGTAGCTGCCCAACGGTTAAATGAAAGGAATCATAACCTTTATTTTCCCACAATCTGCTTAAATATTCTCAAAAATTCAGAGAAAAGTGATACCTGACAGTATATCAAGACAGCCCGGAGATTTAAGGTAAAGCAAGAAAATGTGGTGGAGAACCATGAGTCACTAGCAGGGAAAATCTCCTTTGATTTCCTTTTATTTTATTCATGGCATTTGAGATTATAAGTAGTCAAGTTCTAAATGTTTGTAAAATCTCTCAAGCAGCTATTTCCCAGACAATAGTGAGGTTCATGATATGGAGAGTCACCATTTAGCATTTCTGAAGCACAAATCATCAAATCATATGCAGCGAATGATTGGGACAAAATGCAGGATACCCAGCTACCCAGCTGTCATTTAAAAGTCCTGCATTTACATATAAAAACAAGTAATCATATACGCAACAAAATTTTCATATAGAAAAACCTACAGTGTATAAGAATGTGGAGTTGAATATGGAGTAAGGAGCCCATATTTTGTACACGTGATGGTTTGCGTCCCTCTGAAAGCAAAGGGACCGCAAGAGGCTGCAGCCTACTTCACAGAACCATTGTAAAACTATTTACGTTAATCAAATTTCACATGGTTAAAAAATGTAAATCGTGTTTTCCAGTCTGTATTACAGTGATTTAGCTGTAACTTAATCTGAGTCCCCTTTTTTTCCAGCTTTTATCTAAGAATTCATAAAAAGCATTCAGTTAGGTCAACAGAGCACACATCTGGATTGGAAAGCCTTTGAGGGGAAGGAAATAAGAAAAGTTGCAAACTATATTATAGTGTCCTTTCTTCTCACGGTTACAAATTGGATTTTGAACTGGTATTCAGTGTCTGAGTTACTGCTGATTTTGAAAGTGGTAACAAAGCCAGATACCTTAGCGCTGACTGCTTTCTTCCCAGGGCTTCCCTTTCTTCCCAATTCTTCACTGCTCTCCCCAGCTCCCTTTCTATTCATTGCCTGTATCTTCTAACAATCTCATTCACTCCTCAGAAAGGACATTTAGAAAAATTTAATTTCAATGAGAATTTAAAAATGAGTTATTATTTACTGATTTGTTTGATAACTGAAATATGGGCTCTCTGAGATATCTGAAGATTCTCAGTTATAAGTTAAACTATAAAGACATATCCTCGATAACCAAAAAAGGAGAGTAAGTTATAATGCACTTCATTTTTTTCAGTTGGTTACCCATAAATTAGGATTCAAAGATTCAAGCCTTCACACCAACAGCTCCTCAGCCTTCCAAACCTCATGCCATTGGTTCTAATATCACTGGTAGGCTTAAATTTGATTTTATGAAAGGAAGAGGAAGAGGGAGTGTGCATGAGAGCGAGAAAGAGAAAAATGTGACTGGTGACCTCCAGACTATACAAAATGAAGATACAGCCTGAATATACAGCCGTCCTCACCTCTACGGTGTTTCCAGTCTCTTTCTTTTACCTTGCTGTCTATTTTGTTTCTGCTAGTGTGTAAGGACAGGGCATGTTCCCATGCTATTTGAAACAGTGGACACAGTAGCTAATAAATAATGGAATATATTATCATCTCTATCATACGTAGGCTTAAGATGCAACAACTGGGATCTATGGAATTGAAGGCATCCAGACACTGGCAAAAAATTATCATTACTGAATTTTCTCTTCACTTCCCTCATAAACTGGCAAATACCCAAACTCTTCACATATCAGAAGCAAGAAATTGAGTCAGAGATGAACCATCTCCTCCTTAACAATGTCAGCACCTTGCTCTCCAGAAGCAGAGATTTAATTTTTCTATTATCTTGCTCTTGACCAGCAAGGTCCTACACATACCTATAAAATGACCCCAGTTTTAGACCCACCTGATGTTCCTGGGCTTCTAACAGCTAAGCCTAAAATCACATTACCCTTTGGAGACCCGTGCCTAAGATTTACGTGATACCGAGTTCTGTCTTGACTAGTTTTTTTTTTTTCTTTATTTGACTTCAGGGATTAGCCACTAATAGATCGCTTGTTAGATAATATTAGTGGAAACTAGGGTGGGTTTCTCAAAGTAGCCTCCACTAACAGTTTGAGCTCTCTGTATGCCCATGCTCCAGCACACTTCTCTTCAGCTACGCCATGACGCAAATGGTGTTGGAGAACTGATCTGGATTAAAAACAGACTGCCAAAATATGTATTAAAAAAAAAAATCAAGTCAGTTGTCCATTCACAGTCACACGAATGGTCATCCAGTACAACTGGGGAGGGTGTAAGGGTGCACATCAGCGACGTGGGGCAGCAGCAAGAAAGGAGAGCTGGTGAACAGGAATACCGTAAGCCAGCACAGCCGCTAAAGATCTTATTTTATAAAACTGCAACACTGGCAAAACACAACCAAAGGGAGGCTCCAAAAACATTTGTTTTAAAGGAAACAGAAAGGAGCAAAGCTGAGATTAGCAAATAATGAGACCAAAAATCCAAAGCAGCAAAAAATACAGAGGATAATAAAAATATCCATGTTAGAAAACAAGCAAATAAAAAGTCCTCTTTTACCAACAAGAACCTGATTCTGATGCCAGCACAAATCAGTGGAAACCCCACAGAAATCAGTGTAATCATGAAACCATTATTATTAGGCTGGTGCAAACAAGATCAGATTCAAGCCAGCTGCTTGAATGCCCATAGTGATAAGCGTGGTTGGTGTCCTTGAAACGCACCAGCATTCTCCAAAAATACAAACATACCTACATATCTGCAAAAAGGAGAAATTTCCATTCCACATTATTACCACTAGAAAAAGGCATGATAATTAAAGCATTAAAATGTTCCTTTGAATATGTAGTTATCATCTATCCCCTTGCGGAGAAATCATGGAACATTTTCAACCCCATGATGTGATGAGCACATTAAAAATATTTGCAATGCCTCCTTTGCCCTCAGTGACCTTGTGAATGAATATACTGCAATTTATTAAGGCTCAGAATACTCTCTTCAGTGCTTCCGTGGCTGAGATGATTTTTCTATTAAGTGGTCTCTATAATAATTTACTAGCATTTTGAGCTAAACAAGTACATTGATTTCTCAAGCAGCTGCACAATTCATGACACTTAAGATTGGAGATATTTTACATCATAACCATGCTGTGTTTCACAGTAAACATCCTGTTAAATCTAGTGGTGGTCCAAAGGACTTGCTTTCCTATGCATCAGCATTCATTTTAAAATCCCTTCCACAAGTCTAAAACATACCATCAAAATGAATGGGTCAAAGAGTTAGGATTGTCAGGATTTGGGGGTTGTTTTGATTTGGTTTTGTGTTAAATAAGTTAGCATAGGAGTCAGGGCATTAGAAGTGCATTGAAAACAATAAACACACTTAACTGATAAGATACATAATTATAAGGTACACAAATGTAAGATATATAAATATATTGCAAATTTAAAACATTCCCATCTAAAAATTCACTGCAGACACCATGATCTTTAGAAGGCAAACTCTAATCTAATCAAATACATTTTGACAAACTCTGTGGGTTGCTAACCCAGTGGTTTGTGTAAACCTTGGAGTGATTTGCTTTCATATTGAAACACCTGGTTTCAAGTTGTAGCGTGAATGTTTTGCACAATGTAACTTAAAAACGGCAAACCACAAAAACTCATGACTAATATGCAGCACACAAGTGACAAAAACAAAACAGTAGTATAAATGCAATGCAGTAAATCAAGACCAGATGTAACACATAACAAATCAATCAAAACTGCCAAAAAATTACTAAAAATAGTGAATTTAATTAAAGCCTCTGCCGAGTCTCTAGACAACCCAACTATAACTAATAGCACAGGCCTCCAGCTTTTCTCACTCTTTTTTTAAGCCATATTTCAGCCTTTCTTTCCCGGTTGAAGAGCGATCCGAGGGAGCGGCAGGCCAAACGCACACCCCATGCTGCAGCAGACAGTGCCACAGCCCAGCCGCACTGGGGAGGGCGAAAACAACAGTTCTGCAAAGAGCAACAGGGAAACCGGGCTAGTCACCGTCACCCCCTCATCAGTAAAATTCATTTTTTGAATAACGCTATCCCTTGAAAAGGCACTGTGCAGGCCTGACCGCTGCCGCGTGCTGTTGTGGGTGCAAATGCTCCAGCTCGCCGCAGGAAAATTCGCAGCATATACAGTGCAGAGGACCGCGGGAAGCAAATATTCCCCAGAGCGATGGACAGCACATTCCTTTCTAATAACAAAATGTGAAAATGGCTTTACTTCATAGATTCATCCACCTGAAAGGGCAGCCAAGTTTTCAGACTCTCTCCTAGGAAAAGTTGACGGAAAATAAGTTAATTTCCGTTTTTAAAGCTTGAATCTGGTTTCCAGACAGACACCACAATAACAAACTACTGCAGGATACTTTTTTGGGGGAAAAAAAAACCTCATTATCTATCCAAAAAATGAATTCGGATGTCCATGAGTAACATCCCACCTAACAGTTACCACTGGTTATTCCTGACTACGTTTTATGAAGATGATGCGGCTTGCATTAAGTATTTTTGCCTTGAGTTATTGACACATTTTAAATTATTCTGCTTTATGTCCACTCTTAACAGAACAGAAATCTGCTACAAAAGATCTTTATTAACTGACTGCCTCAGGTGCTGAGCAGAGATTCATGATTTAACAGCTCCTCCAAACAGACAGGCATATAGCTTGTTAATAGGCTTGTTCAACCCTTTGGCATCTGTGAGGTGTAAGTGGATTACGGAGGTTTGTTTGTCTGGCTATCTTTTTACACAGCTTTCTAAATAATTGTCATAAATATCCCTACTTCCTTAACCTAATTAATGAAACGTAGTAAATACCCAGTCTATCGCTTTTATTGATTAAACAGTCACTTAGGAAACACACAATCAGTGCCGCCCAACGCTGCGCGCCACCCTTCTGCTTTCGTAAAGGGAATGGAGATACAGCTACGATAAAAACAAAAGAAAAGAAACTCACAGAAGTTGCACACGAATTTCTTTTTGTCACTGTTAATGGTTTTCCTTTCTGTCATGAGTTTTCTGAAGACAGGTTTAATGGGAAACATATGGATTCATTATTGCTGAAAATCAACCTCACTTCAGACGATCATTTATTTGCTTTCCAGAAAAAGCTATTTATGCAGAGAAATTGCACTCTGGCAGTTTTAAGAGCCATCTTGCAATCCTTGTAATGGTAAACTGGATCCTGCAGTAAAAACAGTCAACACAGCAGTGTTTCAGGAGCAGAATGAATGGAGATCACTCACACAAACAGGGTTGGCAGCATCAGACCTGATTTTTTTTTCTTTTGGTGAGCTAAACAAAACCAAATCCTATGAAGTAGACTAAACGTGTACATTTATAATAGGACACACTTAAAACAATAATAGCTTCCCCATTCAGAAAACAAAACTATGGTAACAGCATAAAGTTCATGAAAAACAAACAAACAAAAAAGCCTTGTAAAAAGCTATTAAGATATAAAATATTTATGCTCTCCAGGCATCATCTATTTCATATCCTCCTCACTATTTGAGCATGATTTTATGAATATTTTACACTGTAACAACATTGTTTTGCGATCCGGTGGAAATATTCAGCGTAAAGAAAAATGTCGTTTGCACCAGCTGATTAACGTCCGAGATTCCTAAACCAACCAGCCCAGCAGCCAGGCCCGGGAACGCAGGCAAAAGCGAGCCGGGGTTGCTGCATCCTCGAGACCAGCGGTACCGGAGATGCCGATACGGACGCGAGCGGTGGCGCCTCCGGAAGCGGTGCTCGGCGGGGGAAGACGCGCACGCCGCGAGAGTCAGCACCGGGGACGGCTGGAAGCGCTGGGCCGAGCGGAGCAGCGGCGAACAGTGGGGAAACAAATGGGCCTTTGTGCGCAGCGCCAGGAATTACAACTCGGAGCAAAAGATGCTCATTCGAAAAGACGGCTCCTCTCCAGGCACGGCCAGTGCCTCCCTTGTCGCTCTGCCATAGCTGTTACCTGGCTCGTGGGAAAGTGGAGCGTGCTCCACGCACTTGTGGGCACCGGCAGCAAACCCTGAAGACTCCCAATTATTTTATTATTTTCAAAACCTCCGCTGGGTGCAGGCAGCGGCTTCACGGCAAAAAAGCTCCAACAATGAGGCCCTGTCAGATTTTTGGCAGAGATGCGTCCAAACACATAAAAACAAGTTTAAACACTATCGTTTATGCATAATTCTTTCTTGGCGTGTGTCCTCGCTTACCACAACTTGCAGCCAGAAAACACTTACTTCTACTTTTTCCCCCTTTCTAAAATAATCCGGCCAAAAGTGGATCTGATTCCCCTCCTCCCGCAGAAGAGAAGCGGCCCCGCCAGGGCCAGGTTGCACGCGCACTCGAGATAGCAAGGTCTCTGCGTACGGCCCAGCTGCGCCGACTGGAGCGGCTGGGGCCAGGCCAGCGCGCCGGGCCCAGGGCGAGCTGCCGGCCCGGGACCGCCAGCACGCAGCTGCCGGGGCACGGGACCACAGCGTAATGAACGGCCCGGGTCTCAGCTAGACCCCATCTCGGCTCCGCTCTCGCCACCGACCGGCTCCTTCGGCACGAAACCTCGCACATCACGGCGCCCGGAGACGGAGTCGGCGCGGATGGCGGGGAGCGCAGTGCAGAGCCCCGGCAGCTTTGCAGAGGTGCCTTTCGGAGCTGATTTACAGCTGGCAAGCCCCCGCGCTGCAAATAGTTCATAAAGCCTATGACCTAAGTACTTGCCCACGGGGCCACAATAACATTTATGTAGCATAAATTAATGCGTTTCAACCGCTAATTCAATCTGGCTGGCTAATTCTTCTGGTTTTGGCAGCGCCTGACCTCTGCAACGACGTACGGTGCTAGCGGTGATGACTCACAGCCCTGGCCGCCTTTCGCTGCAGAGCCGCCCGCACCCGCGCAAACAAAGAGCGCTGTTCGTCGAGCTGCCATAAAAATGCATCTCCAGAAGATGTTTGGATCAGCGCTAATTGAAACTTCCTTTTTATAGGAGCCTGATCAAAACCAGCTGTGGGAGTCAAGCAGGAACAGATTTATACATTACATTAGAAATCTGACAAATTCAGAGAGAAGCAGCTGAGCGAATGCCTCTAATCGGCTGGAGACACACATATAACACACGATGGCTCGAGACTTCCCTAGAGGAAAATCCTTCACTGGGTGTGGATTTTTTTTTTTTTTTTTTTAACAAATGCTTTTCTTTCCTGAGCCCCTCTTCAGCTGAAGGCTATATTGAAGTTGTGCCCCAGATTCAGAGAGACTTCAGGAGCACTTTTAATGACGCTATAATCGGAGAACAAAAAGATGAGGCAAATCTTGCAGGACGACATCCTTTTCTGTGCCTCCCTCCAACAAGTGCAACCCGTGCCATACCTATCTTGCACAAAGCGCAGTCAAAATCAGCGGCAAGAGGTAGCCGGCCAAATATAAACAGTGGAGGGAAAAGGCAAGTGGACAACAGGGCTCTGCTCTGTACCAGCCCCAGCTATCAACATCACCTGGTATTAGACTATTAATTCCCTCCAGACAGTTAAGTCTTATTGGACTCTTAATGCTAAAGACATTATCCCTCACCCGCAGCTGGCCCAATGACTGCATCCCACCCTCTCAGAGCCAGTTGCGGCTGCAGCGACGGCTCGTGGAGATGCACACATTCGCAGCCTTCACGGCTGATTACTGCAGCTCATTACAGCTACGAACGAAGCCATATGCTCTGGAGAAAATCCAGGTGGATTTTGCGTCCCATCGCGGGCTCCACTGTCTGCGGCCGGCTCCCACCCCCGCACTCACAAAACCCAGCTCCGGAGTCTTTTAATGACTTTTAAAGTCACCCACGTGACCGGCGGCGACAGTCCAAACCTCAAACTGCCAAAAAAAAAAAAAAAACAGTGGGAGGCAAGAAAATCTAAATGCCAGCTCAGCCAGCTTTATTACTAAATGTGCTCTTTGTGATCTCTATATAAAAAAAACAACTACACATCATACGTTCTGAGACTAGCAGAAATGTTCTGTAGGTAATATTTCCTACAAAGTAAAATGTTTCCACTTTTACAAAGCCATGAAAATGTCAATATGCAAATCACGTTGCAAAAAGAGAGGAATCAAATGAAAGAGGAGGTCAGTCGACTTGCTGAACCGGCCCCCATTGTGAAAAATCGACATATCACCGTGTCCGTGTCCTTCAAAAGCTAACTCGGGCACACCCAAACCCATGCCTAATACGCGTTCCCAGGGCTCGACAAATGCACAGCCCTTGGCAGTGTGAGTTAATAAATAAATAAATAAATAAATAAATAAGGGTGTTCTCAACGTACGTTTTGATGTTTCTGTTGCATTGGCAACCTCAGACACCGCAGGTACAACCAGAGTAAAGAGGACTTACAATATTGTCCTTCTCTAAAGGCCACATCATGCGCCAAAGTACTCTTGGATTAACACCTGGCTACTGCAATGAAGAAACTGCCTGTGATGAAGAAAAGAGAACTGGTGAGTGACAGCTAGAACCAGCGCCTGGCAGGTGAGGTTTGCAGACAAAGGGGTTTTTTTTAATTAGTCAGACTGATTTAGTTAGGAAAAGGCATTTTGGGGGTACCTAAACACTTTTTCAGGTGAGAAACAGAAAAAGAAGTACATTTTGGGGTGTCTTTTTTTGTATTATGCTTCCAGCATTATAATCAAGAACATAACCCTCTGTTTCACTAAAATAAAACCAGATTCGTTTTAATACTGATTCAAGTAAACCAGGGCTGAGAAAATGGCTCTGTTGAGAGGCATGGACCTAAATAAAGCAGTGTTGAAGAAAATCTCTTTGTTTGCCTGCAACCCAACTCAGTGAATAAGTCCAGAGGCTCAGGGTCTCCCTCTCATGAAATTGTAATCCCAAGCTGATAGCACTTTCTAAAAGGTTTTGGAGAAGCTTCTCCCCCATTTGTATTTATCCCACGACTTTCTCAAAGGGCAAGGTGGTTGTCAGCCCATCCACCATTTAAGGAAGTGCCCATCTTTTGTAGCTTGCTCTTGATTTTTGAAAGGGGAAACAACAGCCAGGACAACAGCTTCTCCCCAGTTCATTTTCTACCAGATGAAAATTTCAGCCGGGGGGAACATCAGTGCTATAGGCAGAACCGTCACACACAGTTTACTGTGGAGCTTACCCTTGAAAGAGGAGAAAATAATTAATGAACTAGACAATCAAAAGCAAAACGAATTTCTCTAAATTACCTTTATCTCAGTGTATCCTTAACACACCCACTCACTTAAATGCACATAAGCACAGACAAATAAGTAGTTAACCAAGAAACTAATCAAACTATTTCTTCCACGTCCTGGAAAAAGAAATAGAGGTGAACGAAAATAATATTTCATAACAGTTGTCAGCATTGGTAATATTGATTATCCCTGATGGAACATACATTTTGTCACTATGATTGAAGAGAAGAAGATACGTGTTATATTCCCAGACATTTTATGACCATTATGTCTTTTACCCACTTGGGCAAGTCTGTGAATATATCCCAGCGGTATACAGAAGACTAGTGAGAATTCACTGTGGTAAATACTGGGAAAGATCCCAAGTCAAAATCCTGGGAGATTCCCACCCCTTGCACACCCCGACACATTACAAATGCAGTTTGTGTTTTAGAGTGTTTCATGACGTAATAGCAATAAAAGAATTGTTTTCAGTTTGCCGAGGCTACTGTAATTTTTTAGGCCATCAAAGCTTTGTGGCTTCTAGATGCGTTTGCTGCAATGCACTTACATGAGGAAACATCGGGAGGGCTTTGCGAGCTGTCATTTAAACAAAAAGGGGCACCTCAATAAACAGACCATGTTAGTTATTATATTACCCCAAGATCTCAAAACCGGTTTCAGTCTCTTACTTATTTCCGGATGCAGCTCCAGACAGAGCTGATTTCACTTTGTGGGCAGACTCTGATGTTTTCCCTTACACCAAGAGGAGTGGTACATCCAGCCCAACCAAGAGTTTCTTGTATCCCTCATTCTGCCACTGTACTATAGCTACTTGTTCTTAAGTCAGTGCGACAGTGATATGGTCCAACAGTATCCACTGGAAATCCTGATTTCTGACATTTCCAGCACTTTACCAGACAGGACACAAGCTCAAAAGCTTTCAAATGCAGTCCAAAGCCACCTTGTCTTTTCAGACCGTGGCTTCGATTAGAAAGAGCAGCAAAGGTGAGTTGACGATTAAGTTTCCTGACTTCTATTCTCTTCCCACAAAAGCAAATATATGGATTTTTAAAACTGATTTATTATGCTCATTAACATTGGATTTGTTTAGGGAATACTAAAAGTAATTTTTTGAATGCACAAGTATGCAAAGTAGGCATTCCTAGAAACAAATCAAGAAATGCACAAATTGCAGGTGTAACAGTGGGCATCATTACATGGGCTGCAAATTTCACAATAGCAATAAATGCTTCCATGTAAATATTGCATAAAGGAACCACAGTATAGTTCTTGTTTCAAAATAAACATGTCCTCAAGCAGGAGGATGAATGTTGAATTTTCATGGTTACAGTGGATACACATTTCTAAGAAGAGGCATAGCAACTAATGAGTGAGGCAGTCACTATGACAGATTAAAATAAGCTGCATTCTTCATCCCTTCAAGACATGGATTTTAAAACACATGATTAGACCACCTCAAATTTTTAAAAGCCATTTATACCTTATACCATTAAGAAATGTATAAATTAAGATGGTTTGTGGGGCTTTTAAAAATCTTTACACATCAATTTAATGGCATGTCAGGCTTGAAAGGGAAGAGTGTCAGACTGATTTGATAAGAAGGATATCAGAAGTGCATTTATTGAGAAATGCACAAAGGATCATTTTATTTTATTTTATGCTATGAGGGGAGAGGTAAAAGGGTGGAGAGAACCTGCGTAATGTTGTGTAAATTGCATTGATTTTGTGGTGTAATGCACTGATGCTGTGCTCATATAAAACATATTTGTTGAAGGGGAAGATTTTATGCACTTAATGCACTTATTTGCCACCTCTTTTGATCTGACTAGAGCTTTTCTAGTTTCATAACCCTAACATGCCAACCTCTGAGGTAAAAACACGAAGGAAGAATCAAAATGCAGTCCTTGAAGACTCAGTGAAGCAAATGGAAAAAAATCCATTATAAAGGGTCACCACTTCTTACATCCTACATTACTCCTACATAATGCAGAGGGGTAGGTTCTCATTTAGGAAATAACAGATCTTTTTACTCACAAAGCAAGTTGCCTGCAACCTTGAGGACAAGAAGAGCTGGGAAAAAAAAGAACAGAAATCAAAAACGTTATCTGGAACGAATTGAAGGCTAGAGGTCCACTGCTTTTAAAAGGGTTTCCGAAGCAATGTTAAATTAAATAATCTAAAATGCATGATGCGTGGAGTCACAAACACCATCCCAAGCTGTCCAGGACCACACCTGGACCTGCTGGACCAAACAGAGACAGTCAGCTGTCTTGGAGCAGGATTTACATAGGTCAGACTTACCCTTTCCAAGCTTTTGCTCGTGTCTCGGCATTTGGCCACAGGACTAGGTAGGCTATCCGCAAATAACTTCCGTGTGCCAAAACTCTCCTAGCAATTTTGGGGTGTGAGGCAAGTCTGTGTGATGTGGTATCACTCTCTCATGTGTCACGGAGATGGAGCACGCACCTCTATAGCTCTGTGATGCCAAAAGGTACCTCGGACTCATCACTGATGTTAGGGTGATGCTACAAAGACACAGAAAGATTCCTCCCTTCCTTCCATAGGTGGCTAATGGGATTTTTTCATCCCTTAACATTTCCCCACAAGTTGTTCAATAATAGCTAATAGATTTGCTGGCTGAACAAAAATACACACAATCTACTCTTCTGGATCCAGGTGGTAGTTTAGCAGATTACATATAAGGGGACCTGAAGGTGAGACTGCTACCGTTTTTTCTTTTTTTAGCGGAAAAACAGCTGAACTACGCCAACAAAGGCTAAGGACAAATGTTGCATTTTAAACCTGTCAGTGAAAAGGCATTTGAAGCGGTGCCTCTCGCAGAGCACACAAGCTCCTGGCTTTTTGATAACACTGCAATTTTACCTGTCAGCTTCCCTGCCCACCTGCTTCCCCAAAAGCAGATCTAAAGGTAGCTTTGCAGAGGCGGCTGGCGCTTGAAAGCAAATCTGCCAGGATGAAGAGCCAGGCTGGACAAACAAGCCATGACCAAGACGCCGTAAGTCAACCGTGTCAAACAAACAGGAGAGCTACCAGCCCAGACACATCGAGTCAGCACAGCTCCAGCACACTGCCGCTGTTATGCTTTTTACAAGCCTCTTCTTATGTTTGAGCATCTAAAGGATAGAGTCAGGAATTTAGGGAACATTTGGCAGAAAAACAGTCCCCAGAGAGCCTGTAACTGTGCAGAGCAGACGCTCTTTTCCCTTTGCTCTCTTTGCTGTGGGGTTCCTCCATCCCCTGCCACCCTCTCCATCTGACCAGACACTCCGCAATAATGCTGATGAAATAATTCCCTAATACTAATTGCCCTGAAAATGGATGTTTAGTAATGTAAAAAAATCCAATCAAGTTAGGATGGCATAGTTTACAGGTATTCCCCCTTATGGAAAACTTAGGAAACTCATTATTCCCACATGGTGCTGTGAGATGAAGTCTTCACCTTCAGATCACCACATTTGTTTTTAAGAAATTCCTTCCCACTCAGAAATAAATTCCATTATATTTCATTTAAATCCTGTGGTCTTTTCACTGTTCTCATCTCATTCTTTAATTAGCTGAATCCTTTTTTTGCTTTATTAGTGGGGTCTGACTACAATTTGAGCATTTCCAGTATTTACGGAAGGCAATGGAGTTAGAATCAGAACGAGCTGTTGTATGGTTTAAAATCAGCTAAGAGATAATTCTGTCTACTTAGAAATATGGCAACAAATGGGAAAGTCATATATATTAGATATGTTTGCCCTATTCTTATATTATTTCCTTAAGCATCTGTTTCTGATCATTACCGGAGATGAGACAAAGGGTTAGATGGGCCTTTGACCATTACGGCCTTTTTTTAAGTTCTTACATCACCTTCTTTCCTAGTTCTGCCATTAATATCTTGGGAATCTTTAGCCAAAATGAGCTAACATGAATAAATGCTTTGACAAATACCGTCTTTCTGAATCAAGAATCAGCTTTGGAGATCACAGTTTTCTTAAATTTATTCAAACTGATTATTGTTTCTGCAAATAATAGTATGCAGCTGTTTCAGAAACAGCCCCCTGTGACGATTCAAGACACAGGCTTGAACGAGGTTCGAGCAGAGCCTTCGGAGCACGCTGCCAGGCTCATCCTGCACACAAAAGACAGCTGAGGCTGTTCACATCTCATCTCACTCCCAGGGGCTCGGTGAGAAGGGCTGCCACCTGGCAAGGTGCTTTCAAATCACCATTTTGCCCAATTTTAAGCAGGGACTCACGTATAGGGCTGCCCAGGATATCCTCCTTACCTTGAAGCTGTTGGCTCAGTGTAACATACTGTTGGAGTCATCTTCAATCATGAGCAATGAACACCGTACAGTATGGCTTTGATTCCTTACGGTTCTTCATATCTTTCTGTGGATGTAATCAGAGAATATGGGAGGTGCATATCAGCATTTTGCAGATGTGAATATATTCAGAACAGAAAACTCTAAATTAACAAACACTAATAACACATTCAAATTAGAAAGGCATTTTTTCACAATAGTCTGCAAGAACTGACAGATCCTTACATAGAATTTTAAAATGATTATATTACAACTCTCATTTAAAATTATCTACTAAGATAAACACAGCCTATGTGTAAACTTCCTGATTATCAATAAGCAGGGAAAAGGTTATTCTTTCTATGAAAAGATCCTTTTTGGGGGGGAAAGACTTTTACCATTTTGGTAACATAATTTATTTCTCATACATTCCTTTTATCTACTGTATTTCCCAAATCTGTTTGAAGTTTAGACAGCTCTAGACAGATGAAGTCACTGGCGTGTATTTTTTAAAAAAAAAACCTTTGAAATATAATCAATAGTTTCTGCATGATTCAACAAGGGAGTCTCTACAGAGGAAATACAATTCCTCTGTGTTCTCCTGAATCATACTTTTATCTGCCTTTGCGACCAGTTCCAAACTTTGCACCTTTGACTTTGGGCATCTGAAATAATATGGCCCATACTGCTCAATCAATCTTATTCATGAAATGTAAACAGTGTATATACTTCAGGAAAAAATGCCTTTGTAGGTAATGTCCAGACTCCTGGAAACATTTAGTTCATGCTAGATGTATTTGGAGGCTTATTATACGTCTTTGCCATCCAATCTAACATAGCATTATCGCATTAGCATATTTAATGCCATACTTACTTCACATTACCTGGTTGTATCTTGTGAAGGTTCACATATAAATTATCATCAACAGTATTTCCCCTTCTATTTTACATAGAAATTAATTCTTCATTTTGTTCTTGTACTTATCTGTGCTAAACTAAGTTATTAGCAGAAACCTTTCAGAATAGGAAGCAGTTATTTGAAGGTAGGCAAAAACAACCATTTCTTAGGACCCAATCCAGGTTCAACAACAAGTCGGTGGTAAACTGTCAGGTACTTTATGGCAGCAAGACCAGGTTCCAGCAAGCAAAAGAAACTCAGTAGAAAGGGCACCCTGGGCTGCTGCGAACAAGCAGCACAGAATACGGCTGCGTTTAAATAATGCCATTATTTTCACTGTAACAAGAAAGTCTTTGCAGTTTATCTTTTCTAAGCACACCAAAAGGGGCCGGATTACGTGTGCTATGCAAAAAAGCTCTAAAAAACCCCCCAGCAAATCTGCCTACTGCAAGCAGTTTGCAGCTTACCTCCCCACATGCTTTCTCTTGCTAACCAAGGATGTTGGCTATTCATTCCTCTTTTCTATGAGCGAGCGGAGAGCAAACGTGACTGGTTCGGTCGCTGGGAGTGGGGGGATGCTGCTTTCCTCAGCACACCCAGCGCCAAGAGTAGCCAGGTAATTTACAGCAGAAGTAACCACAAAGTAGTGTAATTTCCTACTGGTTGACCAAGCAGAGCCAAGCCGAATGACCCTTCAAAACCCCACTGTAAATCTCTTCCTCACGTAAGTCCTCCAAAGAAACGCTGAGCTACCTGGGTCCTCCTTCACTCAGGTTTTGTCGACTTCGGTAAAGCCACCGTTTCACCCCAAAGCATTCCCTTCCCAGCTCCATCCTCCCTCCTTGCCCTCAGGAAGCTTGGCAGAGCTGCTCCCAGCCACTCTCAGCCTTGTCCCGTGCTGACGCCACTCATGGCGCTCTTGTTCTCCCCTTCCAATATCAGGGCTCCTGCATAGCGTCTTTTTTATTTTCCTTTGGATACACACTTGCAGCCTGCATAATACAGCTTTTCTGGGTTTTTCGGCCTTTTTCAAAGCAGCCTGTTAAAGTGAGTGCCTGAAATGTTTGTACTCCTTATCTGCACTAGGAAAAAACCTGGTTTGCACGCACAAATTGGGAAGATGGCACCAACCAAACCTTCGCATGCATTGTCAGAGGTCTCATACTGGCCAAGTTTTTCTTCATTAAGTACGCTCTGATCAGACAAAGCAGTTTGGCCTCGAGCACCAAACGCATTACTGAAGCCCAGGAGCTTATGATGACTTTTAACTCACCCTACTACCTGGAAGAACCATAACATCAGTCTGCATTTCCCTTTCCCTTTGCTAAAACAATGGTTAACAGCCAATTTCTGACAATCTTTAAGTGAGTTTTATGATACTGTCTCTCCACCAGCCCTAGCAACTATTCTCTGTTGTTCCCCGTGTTTAGAGATACATGAATGAACCCTAGCAAAATTACTGGAAGAAGCATTTTAATAATAAATGCATCGCTGCCTGTGCAGATCCTTGGCAGTAGAAGGCTCTGTAAGTATTATCGATAGGATGCTTAGGTCCTCTTGGTGACTTCAGAGCTCTATTCAAACACCTCAGTATTTGCACACTTTGTAAGCGTGTGCTTTTGTTACTGCCAAAACAGGTGCCGTCACAGTATCCTTAGGGCACCTATTATGGGCCTTGCAAAACAGACTTTCAGGCCTTACTGCTCTGGTAGCATTAATGAGCGCTATACACAAGCACAGACAGGAGATGGGATCTCACATCTTCCCTGCCTCGGGGATGCTTTTGGCCAGCCCTCTGTGCTGCGAGGAATTGGAGACAGGCCTTTCCCTTCATTCTCATTTCCTAAAGTATCCAGCTCCAACGCCTATACCGCGCTAGAGTTTATGGCCATGAGAACAAAATACTGTTTGGAAAAGCATGCGGGAGAAACGTGCAAATATCTGATTTATTAGGTTAGGGCCACTATAATGGGATGAGTTGTGCTGGTCTCATTAACAAAGAGGACTTTCTTTCTGCAAGCCAGCTGGAATAATAGAGGCAACTGTGTGACATTTTAAATGAAACTGAAACGCTTTCTGTGGATTTTATTTCCATTTCTCATGCTTACTAGTCACACAGGAATAAGATCCTCTTGGAAAAAAAAAAACAACACCAACCCATACATATCATCTGTACTCCCGCCACAAATGTCATTAGGACTAAATGTTGCAGCTCAAGAAAAAGCATGTGCTTTAAGAAATTATTTATGTTTAAGTGTCTGAACATTTATTTGAAGCATTTATAGCTCTTTTCTTTTGTCATTTAAAACCAAAGAGACAAAAGGTACTATATACATCTGCTGCTGTATTTTTCCTGAATATAATGTGGGTAATTATAATTAGGGAGTTCTTGCTTTTTATGTAACAAAGTAATGTACCATTTCAAATGAGTGTTGTTCAGATCAAATACAAAGTATGACAAGGCTGAACTGTGTCAACATATTCACGTCCTATCATAGGCAGAGTCAGTTGCCGGAAATATGTTTGCTGTACAAAAATTTCCCCTTTATCTCCCTTTTTATTTCAAAAGGTGGGCGGGGGGGTAGCCTTCTGCAGAGGTGGCATTGAATTTTTCTCTTGCTTCTAAGTGGGGCAGATTCAAGGGCATGATACAACATAGCGTGTTTGATATCTGAGAAAAGATGAATGTGATTACTGTGTAAACTAAAATAACAAGAAACCTAGATTTGTGTGTGGTTGTAAATTTGGAATTCAGCCAGTTTCATTAAAAAGATCTTTAAAGTTCATAAGCCTACGCAGGCTTTCAGATGAGTTTTGGATGATTTATGATCCTGTATCAAAACACATCTTAATATTTTAATGTAAAACAGGGCAAAAGATGTTATTGCTTTACATTCATTGAAAACAGACAAATATTTTTTGACAAAGTCCAAAAACTTTTGTCTCTTTTCAGCTGAAACATTTACAAAAATAGCTTATAATTCAAGTATCTGCTCCCCTAAGTTATTCATAGGGTAATTTCTGTAAATAATCATGATCTTGTAAATGGTTCATAAGATATGCTGTATGTTTGATATACAAAATCAGAGCTGTTTTGACTATTTGTGCTTGGACATACAATTTGCATGAATGATTTCTGACTAAATATGACGCTTAAAATTATATTTGTACCTTGCATACTCGCAGTTTTGAAATCAAAACTAGTCTTCAGTATTATTTATTTGTGTGTGCTAGTATTTTCTTTAAAATTCCTTCCACTAATTTCTTAAGCTTAAATATGTTTCACAGACAAAACAAACAAAATATAAGTATGTTAAATGAATTCCTGTAAAAATTCTAATGAACACAGGTCCAATTAACCCCCCCACCCCCGCTCACAACAAAGAGGTGCTACTGCAATTCCATGTGAAACAAAGCCAAAGAAAATATTCATAAGAACTTTTAAGAGGCAAAAGTACTATATTTTGTCTATTTTTGTATGAGGTGACATTCAAATGGTTTAAAGCTTGTTTCAAATGTTAATCCAACCAGCCTTTTTGAGTCTAGGAGTCAACTATAGACTCTCTTGGATTTTTTCCAACACTTCCCAGTTTCATGTAGGCCAGAAATATCAGGAGAATAGCAAAATTAACATATGCAAAGCTAACAGGACTTCCTGGATCAGATTCAGCTTATTGTGTGCAAAGACACACAAAGAAATTACATACAGCTAGCAAATAGCCAAACACACTCAAAAGGAAATGCAGATATAGAGAAAAGCAAGAGCGGGAGACAGAATTTCTCACGTGAACAATATTATGATGATACAGTTATGAAAATACAGAAAGAATGTAAAAGGTGTTTTCTAAATGAGGATAAATGTGAAATAATGAGCAGAGAAAGAAACAGAGCTATTAAAGTGCAGACGAGGGATTGGTGATTTTTCTACTTAACACATATTTTGCAAAGATATGATAAGGCAATCACAAAGAAGTCCTAAACAATTAGTTTAGTCTAATATTTAACAAGATGAGGACCATGTTCAAGACTGCGTTTTATATTTATGAAATAAAGAAACAAATACCTGCACAGAAGGAGCAACAAAAACAATGCATAGGGTCTAAAAATTAAGACTCCCTTTGCACAGAATAGTATTTATTAATGGTGCTGAATAGAGAGGGGGGAAAAAAAAAAGACCTCTGGACCCAATTTTCCTAAAGGTCAAGGACTGGGGTTATCTCCACTAGAAAATCACAAGTCTGACATTAGGTTCAAACCCAAAGATGCTATTCTTGTACCTTTGGGACTAGTTATGTTGAAGGTCTTTGTTTCAGCCCATTTCTAATATTTATGTAGCATACATTTTAAACATGCCAAACTCTTAGGAAAAGTATGCCTCTGCTGTGTGCTATTTAATCCTTTGGAGAAGCAGATAGAGATGTCCAAGTTCCTTTGAAAGAGCTGTTACTTTGCAGATTATTGAAGTGAGAATTTGTATAGTTCTACTTCATATTTAATTGACAAGAAAACATTAAGCAAAAATCAGTTTGGTTCTTGAGGCTGTTAATTTTCACATTTGAAGATGTTACCTAATCGAATCATTTTTTATCATTCATCTTACTATAGCTACATTTTGTTCTTTATTTCTTAATTTTCAAAAAAATAATAGTTATGTAATTTGGGGTATCAGACATCATTAGCCTATAACAAGTTTTTAAACATATAACAGAGATAACCATAAATTCTGTCAAGACTTAAGTCAGTCAAACAGAAAGCAACAGCATTTGAAAGTTGACTTTCTTCATTTTAATCCTCAGGGCCCAGTGAAACACTTATTGATGCCCACACAAACTCTTCCAGGATTTGCAAAGGAAAGGCCAGATAAATCTATACTTCTGAAGATACATCTTTTAATAAAAAAATTGCTTTCTGATCTCAAAGAAGATATTACAGTGAAATACTGTAGGACTATGCTACGGACCCAGATGTGAAGGAGCTCCAAAGAAATATGAAACAATAAAGTAAAGTGTACACATGTATTAGGTTGGAAACATCCACCCTTAGAAGTAAGAAGCATGGTTGTGCAAACACAGATATAGATGAGAATTCTTGGTTAAGGCTTAAAGCATTGAGTCTTTCAGTCTTGAGGTAAACCCCAAGATCAAATGACTAACACTAAATCCAAACAGTAATTTTGTACAAGTGAATCACTTCATTAGGAGCTAAAATATGCTGATATTTTTTTACTTGGATATGTAGGAATATTTGCATCTCAAATATATCACATATTTTCAAACAAAAATACATGTAAAGTCACATGCTCATAGATCCTAACAAAACTGTAAAAAAACCCACAGTGCTGGAACACTAAAATTCCACTAGGCAAGCTGCAAAAACCAAACTGTAACAGAGCAAAATCTTAGCCATTTGTTTCTATTTTTCTGATTTCTTCTTTTAAGAATATTAGTGCACATTTCAATTAAAGATGTGCTAGCTGACAGGATTTTAAAATACTTCCACCCATAATCATCACTATCTGACCAAAAAAGCAGGAATGAAATAGTTTCTTGAATTTCCCATCAGAAAATGTAAAGGGTCAAATTCATATGATTACATTCAAATGGATTACATTCACTTAAACTAAAACAGGACTATAATAGCGCATATTTGACTAAATGAACTTATACTTATCTCCTTGTTGCATCTTGCATTGCATACATTTATATATATGAACATAGACATGTACGTATAGGCCTACAGACACAAAATATGATGGTTGGTGAGCCTTCTACAGATCAGTTTTGCACTGATGATTAAGATTAGCAGCATCATTGTCCATATTTGCAGCAGTTTTGACTTTAATTTAATAATACATCCTTCTAATTTATTTTAAAAGAAGTAGACAGTAGCTATGAGATTAGAAAAGAAGATATACTATATTTGCATTAAAAAAATCTTTAAATGCTTGCTGAGTCTGACTTCTCAAACTGCTTTGTGAAATGGAAAAAGGCTATAAATTATTAGCACATTAGAGATTTGTACACAGGGAGCACCTTAACATTCGGCCAAAGGAGATGAAATAAAACTGGAATCGGAGACGCATCACAGTAAGTGAGTAAGTGTAAGAAGCATCACCAACTGCTTCAAGGGAAGAAATCTTCTAACGGCTGAGAAGAAAACCAGTGAAGCTGAAAAATACCTGCAAGTCTGGATAAATCTACCTGTTACCTTCCTGGATACCAGAGAGAGTGACTTGGGATGTGCTTGTATCATGCAACAGTCCTCAAAGGCTGGAGGGTAGAAGATAGAGTATAGGATGCTAATATGGTATATTTTAAGGGCTGGCTAATTTGAGTCTTCAGAAACATTCCTCGTGTCAAGTAAATTTAAATCACCATTACGTCCTCCTCATTTTTCTGAAATATTGCAGAACGTGAATTACAATATTCCTGGATATAGATTAAGTAAAAATCTACTTCTTTATCATATAAAAATTACATACAAAAAATAGGAACAATCGCTGTAAGATCACCTAGCCATTTAATGAAGTTAATCCATGACAGGAAAGAATACTTTTTCAAGAATGGAGAAGTGGTATCATTGACTGAGAGGAAACAGCAGACAATGCAAAACCAGAAGCCAGGTCAGATAAGTATCACGGTCAGACTTAGACCGAGATTTATGAATGATGTCTGGGACAAATCAGAACACGATGCTCTGAAAAAAATGGAATTCAGAGGTAAAAGCTGTGACTTAAGGATGAAAGCAAATATAATTTTGAGGAAGCTTAAAGTCTGTTCACAAAACACTGTTGTTCAGGATCTCCTGAGTGCCTATGGGCTGAAAATCAGCCCCAACTGGAAGAGATGGAAGAGAGGCTGTTAACATCAGTTTTGAAAATCCTTGTCCAAATCTTTTACTGTTTTCCAAGGTGATGACTAAAAGATTCAAAAGGCTTTTTTTCCAAGACATTGAAGGAAAAATAAAAGATTTAGATATTTTATATATGCAGTTTGGCAAAATGAAATCTAGCACAGAATACGGCATTATCAGATGAGCTTCAACTATACCCCCTATCATATTGTAGCAGAGACATTTACAATTTCTATTTTTCAAGACAGCACTGACTTCCTCATTTAAGGTTCTCTGAAGCACGTTACAGTCAGTCTCTATTATATCTAACTAGAGCTGACAACTGTAGCACTAAAGATATCCAAATACTTTAGTCACAGGGGTTTTTGTGTGTAAGGACAATTTTCAAGCAATCAAAAGTTTAACAGCACAGATGTCTGAATTTATGTAGTATATTGAAGATCATAGGTGTTATTCACTAAGGAAATACAATTCATATCTCGTCCACTTTTGCCAATTTTAAATGTAAATTGCTGTAGCCAATTTAGAGTACCAAGCACCTCCCTTCCCAAAGAAAACCCTCCTCTGTAAAAAGGCAGGAGATGTTCATGCTATTATATAAAATATAGTAAAAACAAGATAAAAGGGAATGAGGCCACGTGAGCAGAGATGACGGAAAGGCAAAACAAAGACCTAGTACTGTTTGAATAAAATTCAGGACAGGATTGGTACTGGAAGATCAGTAATACAGCAAAATACAATATGAAAAAAGTCATTTAAAATGAAAACTACTATAAACAGCATAAACATGTTAGTACAGCATTCTGCCTAGGCTACTGCTAGGATGAGCAATAGTGTTTCTAATAGCCAACTGATAAAAGTGCTGGAGCATGAGACCACCCCACAGCATCACCTTGTGTTTCATGGACTTTCCTTTAAATATTGATCATGCCCTGCAGTTTTAAATACATAGGCACTGCGATCCTATAAGGAATCAGAACTTGGCAGAGTCCATCTCCACTGGCATCTCGCACAAGAAAATATGCGATGCTGCTAATAAGAGCTAAAACAATCTTCGAGCTCAGTTACATTCAATGCTAAATTTAATGTGATCATTTTAAGTCGCAGCTTTGTTAAGTTGCAGATGGGAAGATCTTCACACACATTTCTTACATTATTTATTTGGTTTATAAGAATAAAAAGTGAAAAAGAGCCACGATCCCAGGCTATATACTCTCTTGAGTTCAAATCACAAAAGAAAAAGAAAATTTGCAGCAAACTTTACCACATGCCAGCTGATGATTTCAAGCTTGAAAGAGTTTGGGAAAATTACCAACAGCAGCCAGCTTAAACCCTCTAGCAAAAAATTAATGATTATCCCCCTCCTCCTTCCAGACTACACAAAATTTCCATTGAAAACCAAATAGCTATGATACCGCCTTTGTATACTAACAAGGAACAAGCTTAACTTACAACATTTACTTTAAAATTTACAAATACGGAAAATTATTGATAGGGTCCTCATACGTTAGACAGAAATCTACTCCATCATAGATCACAAAAGTCTTAAACGTTCCATTAGCGATGAGTAACTTTCTAATGATTATGATATCATGCTTTAAACTACCTAATGGGTACTAATGAATGAAAAAGTTCACTGAAGATATATACATATTAAGAAAATCAATGGAGACCGTGGCACCTAAATGAGTTTCAAAGCATTACTTTTCAGAAATCTGACATTACTAGGACAAACCACATATTTAAATAGTCAGCCGCCCCACACACACACTTTTTTTTAGTTGACTATCCGCTTTATGAATATTCTGTAGAACAGGGATGTTGCTCTGACATAGAAATTAATGGGATGATGCACTGCAGAAGTTAAAAGCATATGTTGGCCCCTGCAGGATCCCAGGCTTACAGTGTCACCTATCCCCAGGAGCTCAGTAAGGAAAGAGGCTCAGTCAAGTCAGATGCACTGAAGTCCCATCGCTAGGTCAACAGCGAGATGTTCATGTCATATTTCCATCTATTATAAATTTATTATTAGGGAATCCAATTTGTTTAACACAGTTTGTGCATGGAGATGTCCTGCAGTGAAAAGTGAGGTGCACCAACATCAGGATGAGTGTTTGATAGCTCTTAAAATCCCAACACCACGTTTGACACAAGCTGCAGCAAAGTTCGTTAAAGAAAACCAGAAGCAAGCGATGGGGTAAATGGCACACAGCCGGCCTCCCGCCTGCATGCCCTCCCAGGAGCTCGGACCGGACACAGCACCACTGAAGTCAGAATTAAGCCAGTCCAAAGCCCACGTTAGGAGAACGAAGCCAGGCCAACCCAAAATGCCGAGATAAATGCAGCCAAGTGGAAAATACAGTTGTGCTGACAGAACAGCAGCTGTGGCAGAAACCAACCAAGCCACGCAGCCTGCCACAAGGTTAAGCTGATCATGTCCTTAATGGGTCACACACTCACTGCTCCATCAGCAGGAAGGAAAGGGCATTGCTTGGGCACCTAGTTAGCAGCAGTGGGCACGTTAAAAGGGGCATTCGAGTCCCATAAAGATGACCGGTTCTAATGGCATTATCCATTTTAAGTAGAAGAAATATCCTTTCAATCACTCCAAACATTTTGAAATGTGACTACATAGAGTTTTACAGCACTACTTTTCAGCTTTCAAGGAGGTTCATTTAGTTACATTTCGCCATGAGAGTCACAGACAGGATACTTGAAGACAAGCACCTAGAGTTAGGCAGCCTCATTTATTTCCAGGTTTCTATTTTGAAAAAAATTCACTAGCATTTTATTTAATGTTCTTTACCAACCCCTTATTATACAGGCTACTTCCCAGTGTTCAGTTTGAAACAAGAATACGAGCGCTCTGTCACCCATACAAACTAAGGGTAGTAGGAGGATACAAGACTATGTCTAGTTTCAGTGCTGAAGTGTTTTTATTCTTTGCTTCAGAAAAACTCCTACATGTACATGCATATCTTATTCCTCCCTCCTAAACTTCTATATAAGGTTTATTTGCTGTGTTCCCTATCCCTTAGTTTCCAAAAGTTGTAACTCTCAAGAATAGTATCTTCGGAAATAGGCCTTCAAAAATATTCTGAGAAAATTTCTCCCCAACTCCAACATAATATTCATCAAACAGCACCCTAAGTATTAGAGAAAGGCAAACAGATGCTTACTGTCTATCTTGCAGTCTAAGAAAATGCTGAACCTATTGATAGTTGCAGTAACAAATCCAGCTTTAAGTAAGTGGAACATCCCAAATAATCGTGTTAAACCTCTTGTTTATTCTGGTAGGCAATAATAGGATTTAAATGCAGAGTGCTGCTGAAACGGTAAAACACACTTCAGTGCCAGGGGAAGAAAACGTCATTATTGCTTAATGCAAATCAAGGGAGATTATTTAATTAGGATCCCCTCAACCTTTAAGCAAATAAAAGACCCAGAGTCTGTTTCCTTCTGCCTTACCTCTTTCTGCCTCCCACCATTCCTTGTTTGTATCATGTTCATCCAAAGCGTATTTTTAATCCACCTCATACACGTCCATGACGCCTACTTTACAGTTACTAGCCATTTCTAAGCTTCTTCTCATAAGCAAAATGGTGGCAATCATTTCTGACGATACCTTCCAAAAATAGGTTCCTCATTAGTGTTTAATCTTGCTTCTTCCTCTTTCCTAAGCTATACTCTTTATGGTCAATTATCTTTCCAGGTCTGTTATTTCTCTTTCTAATCACAGCTCTTTACAGTCTTGCTCTCAAGGCTCTATTTTACACTGTTAAGATCATATTATACCTTTGCATTGCAGATATAGGAGCTCTCCAGAGTAGGTGCTGTCTCTTAGCTCTTACACCAAATTCAGCGCCTTCTTCTTCACACCTTTTGTCCTCCTCTTCCTGCAATGACAGCAATCTTCACAGCTTTTTTCTTTGATATCTTATAACTAGCACAATAATTAATTACTCTCACAATACAGGTAAAGTATTTACAACAGTATCAGATACATTTTATTATAGCCAAAGCTACTTATGGATTAACGATTATCAGAAAATACTCACTGGACCTTCAAAGTAATACTATCTCAGTACACAGACACGGGATTCCTGTAAGTCTCTTCATTTCTGTCTCGCTGTAATTATCTATTTGCCTCTTATTGCTTTGCTTTCATGCTTAAATTCTGATCAGCTCTGAGTAGTTGCATTTATAATACTCTTTTTTACCCCGTCTTCTCCAGAAAGGTAAACAGAATCCCAGAAACCAAAATTTCTGTATTGTAGAAAACATGAAAAGAATCAAAAAAGACCTTTACTTAGGTATGGATACACACCTGTGTTTTACATCTGGGATGAAGAACACATAACAGAATTTGGGTTTGGAAAATTATTCAGTTTTCCTTCTATGAACAAATAAGATTTTATATTCATACGTATCCCATGCAATTTTTCTCAAGTTAAATAGGACAATTCCAGATTTTGTGCAGTATTACTAAAACATCCATTTTTTTTTATTTACCCAAAGGCTGTTTTTTTCATAAGCACAGCAGTAACAGCACAGTAAACACCACCAGTGCCGTTTCTTCCAGGTCCAGGAAATCGTGAATACAGTGAAGCTTATCCTCTTTAGTAATATGCAATGCTAAATACATGGCATCCAGGAACAACCTGAAAGAGAGATTGTACTCAACATAATTATGCAAATAGACTTTTTTAAAGAACAAAAAGAAAAGCAGGAATGACAATATGCTAATACACCAAGAGAACAGAATATTATGGAAATCATCAAGAAAGTTAAGTATTTTTTCAGCCCAGGGCTTTTCCTGCTTAATTTTTTCCCCCACTGTAATGGAGTGTGGGTATATGTGTCCAGAAGCATTTAGGAATACCTGCAATGAAAAATCGTAACTAACAGAATTACTATTCTGTATCTTTTTAATAAATTATTGCACCATTTCCCTACAATCAATTTTATCAATACAGTGTGTAGGAACATAACTGAAATTCATATGGCAAAGATGATGCTAGACAGTAGTTATCTGGTATACAATAGCACAGCCTAGGCCTATTTTGTAAGTGATTAGTAAAGGGTTATTTATGGACAAAATAAGAAGGATTACTTAGATTTACATGGGCAAAAATTCTCATTGCTGTGAAATAGGGCTTCTTGAATAATACATGTTAACAAATTGACAGGTGGCCTGTACCGCCAAGATTAGCAGGCAGAAGACACCCGAGTGGAAGAGCTCTTTATAAACCCCAAGCAAGCGAGACTAGTTATGTGATTTAATCTTTCTCCAGCTGCTACACATCCCCACTCACAGCCAGATGCTCCGCAAGAAGGGTGATGTAGGCAGGGAGCTGCATGGATGTTGTGCAAGTGGACATATGATGGACTGGAAGGGTTTGGGAAAAGCTCAGGGCCCCGATGAGTGCTGAAGCTAGACCTTTCAGCAGGGAGTCCTGGTGAGAAGTGGATGCTTTGCAACATATTTCTGTCCATAAAAGGCTAGAATTGGTGCAAGAGCATCAGCACTGAAGCGCTCCTACATCTTTGCAACCAAATGCCCTAGAAAAAGCCATTATTTGATTTCTGTCTAACACAGGGGGAGCTGACACCGTTTCTAGACTATGCCTGGTCTCATTTAGTTAGGTAGGCCTTGGTTAGATGGAGCTTAAGTAAAAAAACAGGAAGCAGCATTTCTGAGTCACCTCTATATTGGGAACCTCACTGCTAAGGTGGGTACTGAGAACACCTGTAGTAAGAGAGAGACCCTTTGGCACTGTCATGAGCCTTGCGATTTCAGAGTCGCATCTAAAATGGAAGAATGAAACTTTGGACTAACTGTAGTGCTCAAACTGATTTTACACACAAGGAGACAGTAGGATATCTGTTCATGTAGTCAAGGATATCTTGCTGATCATGCACAGTAGAAGCAGACACGTACACTTCTCAGGTTTTGTTTTTGCCTGTGATTTTTGTTGTTTTGTTCTGATATGCTACACTGTATCACTCCATCCTAAAGGAGCCTTGCCAGTGTCCCAAGGATGCTCAAAGAGCATCTTGTTTCTGGGTAACACCTTCTCTGCCAGAGCACACCAATCTGTGCTCGTTCTTTTCCACACCACCCCAAATAAGTGAGGAAATGCAAATCCCTAAGGACAGTTCCTTCTCCTTGCTTCCTAGTAGGAGAGGCAAAGGATGATCAGTTCTTGGATTGTTTGTGCCAGTATTTTTTTTTGTTAGTTCTGTACATTCTTGCATTTATGCCATAATATTAGGTATCAACAGATGAAAAAGTAGCAGAGTATATAAAAAAAGAAAAAATAATGTGGATATCTAGAGCATAATCTAAAATTTTGCTAAAAACACTAGCAGGGAAAAATCCTTCCAAAGTGAAGCTTTCAAATGGAGATGAGCCTTCTAAAAGAACATCAGAGAGCAGTGATAGCTGTCTGCTCTTTGCTCAGCCACGTGAAAGTATTGTTTAATTATGGATCAAGTTCAGCCTTTAGTGTCTTGACCAGTGTCAATTATTCTTTCCATTTTCTTCTGTGGGATCATGCTGAGCTGGGGTGATGCAGAGATAAAATTTGATATTATTCACCCACCTATATTCTCTAGAGAACATCAAAAACTACAGAGAGAAGGGAGAGGGAAAGAAAACCCTTGGAGCACTTTGAATTAAGAAAAAAGATAGAACAGCAAGAACAGGGTCTAAAACAATAAAGTACAACTCTTTCCAGGCAAGAGATCTGAGAAATACAGATAATGCCCATTTTTGTTAGGTACCTAAATTTAAAAATATATCTCTTTGCCCAAAATATATACAACAGAACTCTTGGAATTCTAATGCTCTCATTGTTAAACCAAATCAGTCTGTGGCTGAAAACTTTTTTTTTTTCCTCCAAACTACAGAGTGCAACCTAGAGGGCAGTTTGCCCTCATGTTTATCTTAGCTTATGTCCCCCATGTCATGTATTTGGCCCTAAGAGAGTTATCAGAAAAGAACCCCTTCTTCTGACCCCAACTATGCAATATATATGCTCCTGAAAGGAAATAGCACATGGTTTTCCCCATGTTGCTGAGGAAGTTTCTTCCTCAGCCAACCATAGCCTAAGTCTGGAGAGGCAATGTGTGACCGTGGAGGATAGCGCAAGAATCTGAGAACCGAACTGGCCACTTGAAGTTCTGTGCTTCCAAAAGCACAATTCCAGAGCCATCCTTCATAGCCATATGTTTTTTTCATTAATACGACACCATATACTTTTGCAAATCACTCTGACAGAGAAAATTTTTTGCTTCGCTGATGGAGAATTGCTAAATTGTGTTTTGTTGTCAACAACAGCAACGGTTCCGCGAGGGGTTTTTTTGGTTCTGCTATGACTTCAAGAAGTTTAACTTCATCAGCCTAATAAACTCGGAGATATATCTACAGGCAGAATTTCCCTTGTAATTAATAAATCATTTCCATAACAGCATAATTGGGGGGCATCTCTGCCAGATGTGGTTGCAGCCCACTTTTTCCACCTGCCTGCTGACAGGCTTGAGCTCAGCTGCTGTTATGTGCAGCTTAGACTGTTGACAAGTAGTTCAGTTATTATTTCCTATGCAAAACTCAGTCAGCTCAGTACAGCTACATAAATAGAGCCAGTTCTTGCCTGGAGCCTTCATAAACACGTTACACCTTTTTGTCTGTAGATATGTACTTAGTCATTTCTTAGCATTTCACAGATGGCATCAATTCAGTCTTCTTACCCACACCAATGGGTATCTAGTTGCTACATCGACTGCTATTTAGACTATGTCTATACTACAATCCAAACGTGTGACTGCTGATGAAGCAGATGTATTTAGCTTACCTTTTAGAGGAACAGAAAGTGACAAATGTGACATCAATCTTTAAAGGTGCTTCAAGGGCAATCCTGAAAACTGCATACTCAAAAGTCAAACTTCAGACCACTGAAATTGGTTTCCAGAACGATGAAGAAACAAATTAATGATCACTTGGATCAATGTGACATCCTGAGAAAGAATCAACATGGCTTTTGTAGCTGGAAGTTATAGCTCGTAAAGCTCCTAGAATTATCTGAAGAAATCATCTAGTACCTGTGGATAAGAATGAGCTATCTGACATCATATAGTTGAACTTTCAGAAAAGCTTTCAGCCGTGTTCCTCATTGAACACAAATACAAGCTATTACAAGTAGGAAACAAGATATGCCCAAGAAATGACAATGTATTAAATATAGAAAATAAAATACAGAAAGACATGTTCATTTGTTTCAAAAAGGAAGATTCCACAAGGATCACTGCAGGGATCTTTGCTTTTTGCCTATTCATAAATGATCTGGAAAAGCGGACAATTATGTAGATGGCCAAACTTGTCAACAACAGCAGAGGCAAGGATGGATTCCATACAGAAAGAAATAAAAAAGACCAGGATTCTTTAGCCTGAAAATGATATGACTAAAGGGATACAGCTGAAGTCAATAAAATGAGTAATAGGGAATGATTCCAGCAAAATTATCAAGCAGGAGGTTGAAAAACCAACCAAACAGAAATAGTTTCTACCACACTTCTAAGCATTCCAAAGAACATGCTTAAGTTTTGTCTGCAATAGCAAGGTACTCACTTGTGAATTCAGTCAAACATTGCAGATGAACCTTCTCCAGGTGAGTAAGCTGGAAAGAAAATCTGGGTTTTTTTTCAACTGCATAAACACAAGAAAGAAGGAAGCTGCAATTACCATGGGGAACACTGTTCTATGGGGTCTCCGCAAATTCCCCCAGTGGAGAGCTGTGATTCCTCAGGAGTAACCCTGGCAAAGCATGCTTATGGGACCAGCTGAATCAGCACATCTCCAGAGTACTTGGCTCTGCATCCTTTCCTATGCTATTAAAGAGTAGGAATACTTATGTGCTTTGGGGGACTGCCTACTAGCTGGGCTGAGACGCATTTGGCATTGTTGATTTACCCAAATAATGTTTCCAGCACTAAGTCCCAGAGCTCAGCTTCCACCAGCTGAATTCAAAAAGGGAATCAAGCCTATTAAGTCTCTCCAACAAGCCTGGAAAAAAGAGTACGAAAGAGAATTAAATACCTAGTAATACCATGGAGATATATAAACTCAGGGCTGGGAAAACTTGTTCCAGCTCATGGGAACATTTTGTATTAATATCTGGCCTTAATGTCTTCTTTTTGCAGTCCAGCACTGCAAAAGAACTGAATCACTCTTATTGAAGAGTATCTACAGAAAATAACAAAACACAAATGCTCCTCTATATATGACACATGGGCCATCTGTAAGTCATATCATCTCTTTCCTCTCCCTAATGTTGCAGACTCTACACTAAGACTAAGAGCTCAATCTTTCCCTTTTGGCTTTCCTTAGAGCAAGCCAGCTGCCTCATGGAGCTATCAGCAGGGTTTATTTTTCCTGGCTTGGATGCAAACCTCTAGTTATTAATATGGGAGTGAGTTCTGCTAGCTGACAATTTAAGATAAAGTAAATTGGAAGTGACATAAAGGAGCGTGTGGGTGTTAATGTGCGTCACCAAGGTTCTTTTCTGACATCCTGAAAGGTCTCGTCTGTATGGCCGACACTGGCAACCTTTACCAGTGACCCTATGCTATTAAAGGGTAGGCACTCTCATTGATTTGTAAAAGTGACAGATGCGGCATGTGGTTGTAAATTAGCCATGTGAAGGCAGTCTCCAGAGATTTCCGAGCATGTTTTTTTTCCTTTGCAATGATTTGTGTTCTTCTATTTGCCAAGCTGCATGAACTGAAGCACTTAACTCTTTTTCACCAGTCATCTTATTGTAGTTCACTTTTTGGGGGTTTTTTGTTTTTCCTTCTCCCACTTTCCCTACGCTAGTATGATTCTTAGGGCTAAATTTCTGCTCAGTCGTTTCTTAAGATGCCTTTCTTCTTCTCATCATAGTATTTCTGAAGAATGTTAACAAAGGCATATAAAGTTCAAATCTTTTTCCAACTTTAGCTTAAAGATAGATAGATAGACAGATTCACTGATTTTGTGTATAATGGAATATTTGTTCTGGTGAAGATTTAAGCATTGGCTTTGTTAATAACTGAACTATAGCCGCTGTTCACGAACAGTTCAAATAGAAGCTGTGTGAGCTTCCAAGTATCTCCAGCTTCTATAGAGAAATTCAGCTGTGGTAGAATAGCACAATTTGAGAAAGGGCCGAGCCATCTTACACAGAAATAATTGCCTAGTGCAAAGGATGATAACAGAAAATAAACTTAAATGTTTTTTTTCTACCCTCAATCAATGTGTAAGCCTACAGGGCTCACACAAAAGTGAGGGCATGGGGAGGACCTGGACTATCGCCTGGTCCATCCCTACGAGGCATTATTTAGGGCACAGAATCCGCCTTCTCCAGTTAGTCCGTTTGAGAGTTTTGTTCCACATAAATTTAATCATGCTACTGTAATGATGGTTTTAGGTATGCACTTACATTCCAACTCATTTGCTATAATAAATCAGAATTCCATTTAGGCAAAGATTAGCTAGATAATCTTCACAAAAAAGCAACCTTCTAATAATTAAATTCAGGACATTTAAACACTTATCATACAAAGCATCTATGTGAAAAAAATGCCACTGCTACAAAAACAAAACAAAACAAAAACATGCAAAGACAAATTATTCCCTGGATTAAATGTCACCAGCTGTAAAAAGCACCATGACAAAATGCACAGGTTAAAAGGTCACGACCCCATAAAACTCCTATTCTAGCTCCTTATCCTAAATCACTTCCAATTATGTATGGTAAGTTCTTCCCATTTTGAAGCAGAACACACTGCTTCTGAGAACTTCAAACTGGACATTCACCATGGATCCAAAGGTGAAAGGTTTAGAGTTTTAGCTGCTAAGCCCTCAAATCTCTGCCCTTTTTTTCTATTGCCTTTCCTTTTGATGTTATTTGCTGTAGTTATTTTTAGTGAGCATTCATACTGGGAGAGCTTATGCAGCAGTCCTGGTAGACACTCTGAAACTGTCCTCTGCTCTCTTCAGGATTCTGCAGCTCATAATGTCGCCATTCTTCTTTCCCACTTTATCCCAAAACATATACCCACCCTGTTAAAGCAGTGCTGTTGGAGGCTGAGATATTGGTTGGGGCCCATATAGCTGACACTGCTGGAAAAAAAAAGGGAAAAGGGCCTCATCTTAAATTTCCAAACTTCTTTTGTGCAGCAAGGATGGGTCAATCCATGAGTGCTATTAAATCTTAGTGCGCAGTGATCACTTCAACACACTTCCAGATCACTTCAATTCCACTTCGCATGCTTCCATTGCTCCTGAGTGAAAGAAAAACAATTACAGAAATGACAGGACCTTTTAGTATTAAAATTTAATACCCAGATACATTACCGTAATCTTCACAGTGAAACCATCATCTAATCAAGCCGCCAAATCTCAGGTCATAGTGTTAATGATTTATGTGTTCAGAGCTGCTGTTCAGGTTTGGTGGGGCCTTTTTTTCTTTTTTTTCTTTTTTTTTCTTTTTTTTTTTTTTTTTTTTTTTTTTGGAAGGGTGGGTTAACACTGGAAGGTGTTGGAAAAGGTTTAAGGCTTTTCAGTGTTTTTTTTTTTTTCCTAGTAGCCTCTAAATGTTTTATAATTATTCATTTTAAACCTATTTCCTGGTCAATCATTCTCAAGCTACTCATTCCCACCCTTTAGTAAGGTCCAAAATTGACTGTTACTATGGAAACTGCTACAGATGTAACAGCTGCAATTCACAAGAAAGAGAAAGAAGAGGAAAATGGATCAAGAAGTGTCACTTGCATTATGCAAAATTTCATAGCTATGTATGAATTTCATGCTGTGAATAAGGTCCTTTGTGAACCCAAAAAGTTAGAAAGGTCACCCGAGCATTAGAGGAAATGATTCTTAAGTCTGTAAATGAATTGCTTTCAAAATTCTTATGTGAAAAAAGAACTATTTATAATCTCTCTTTCTAAAGTCCATCTGCCTTTTCATACAAGGAAAAAAAAATTTTTTTCCTTTAAGTGTCTTTGACTGCCTGTAACCCGATTTTGCACTAATTTTTTCATTGGAAAATAACGCTCAATAGAAAAGTTAATCCTAGACTTCTTTGGCTCTCAAGCTGCTTTAAGCACAACAGACATGCCAGCAATGTTTGTGAAAAAGTTGTCAGTTATGTCTTTTATTTGCATGTTTGAAGGTATTTTCCCCTACTACCCTAAAATTCTCTTGAATGCATCTGTGCAACAAACAAAAGAAAATCAGACTGTGAAAACTCAGAGAAACACAAAAGAATAGAAATCCCATAGTAAACAAGAATTATGTGGGAATGTACCCAGACTGTTCCTCTTATCAGCTCCAATATTTTTACACCCCCATAATTTCCATCGACTGCAGGCAGGTTTCTACAGACTTGGCCTGAAGAGCCGTAGGGAGGAGGGAGAATCAGGCCTTTTGTCTAGTGCTCAGCCGCCATCAATTATTTAGAAGCAAAATTATGTGACATATTTCTTTCAATTATGCTGTTTAACAAGGCTTGGGACTTAATACTGACCAGAGGATGTTTTATGCGAGCTATGCTGTAAAATATTCTGTTCTCTGTAGAATAGCTCTCCCTTGGCTCTCAATTAATGATGGCAACCATGCAGCCGGGCTAAACTGGCTAATCTCACTTGACTGGAGCTGAATGCACCTCTGTGTTCATAAAAAGATTTTTTTGCTATGCTCTGAGTATATTGAGAAGAACTGTTTGTGCTGGACACACAGTAATAAAAATTTTTCAAATCTGTCAAAAGACTTGGCTCCTAAATATAATTCTTCAAAGAGAGAAGAGTGTAAAAAACAGAAGGCATGTTGCTTTATTATTACTGTGGGACTGTGTGCTCTTGTGCCTGACAAAGATCTATTTAAGATGTATGAGCAGTGCTGTGAGTCTGTATCCAACACCATCCTTATTGTTTTTCATCCAGCAGTTTAGTCTTCAGCTTGGAAACTCTCTCTTGCCTTTTGCCCTTGACTTCACAGTTCTGCACAATTGACTAAGTACACTCCCAAGCTGTGCATTTTACACACACTGAACAGTAAGCAACCATTTAAATATTATGACATCCACTGAGGCATGCATCAGATGCAAAGAGGAAATGCTTAACAAGTATATTTTTAACAAAGTCTTATTTCCACATGAAGCTCTGCCTGGCATCACAGCTACTGAAAAGCTGTAATGACTCACTCACTGGAAAACTCAATGCAAATGCAAATTTAATTTCTGGATTTGACAGTCACCTGCCCCCTTCACAGCTCTGTTACTTGACATTTGCTAACTTGATCATAAGTCATAGGAATCCTTTGAGAAGTCAGTCAATTAATTCTCTTAAGATCCGTTTAAAATGTTTCTTGCTTTTATGTCCAACTTTATTTTCACATGTCCAACCAACATCCCTACGCTTCCCTGACTGACTTGGCCGTCTTTTCTTCACCCCCAGGAGCAGCAAAACATGCAGCACGAGAGCTTCAAAGTTGTCCACTTCCATGTCATTGCCTATTGCTCGCTTATGTTCTACCATGGATTTCAGATCAGCACTGCAAAATTAATTCTGACACCCTCCAACATAGTGTTTCTGGATGTCCTGGTAAACAGAGGCTACAATTGAATGGATGCCTCAAAATCTGTAAAGAAAATAAGTCTGCCACTCTTTTCCAACTGTCTGTCTTTTGTAGGAATAGCAAAGCTGATTCAAAAAGATTACGGAAAATCTCTATTGTTTCAACAAGAGCCAACACACAACTGTCCAATTTCACAACAGTTATGTGGTTTATTCTATTCCTCCATCACCTGGGGTCCTTAACAGCCAGGGTAATTACTTTAAAATGCGGTTTTATCTTTGAGCCATGATACTTCCTAAATAGCAGTTAAATCCCAGAAGTAAAGAAACTGAGGAAACAGAGGGATTAAACTGATTCCACAAAGCTAGAGTAACTGCATTACATACAAACTTGTGTCCCCTCAAACTCATTCAAAGCAATTTAGATCATAAATAGCAAAGTGAGGAACTGCCATCACAGAATGAACTATTTGCTCTAGGTTTCTCGGGTGCCTTTAGGTATTTCAGCCCTTTCACTCTAAAGGAAAAGGGACCAACGTGGAACGAAGACTTCACCTCAGGAGCTGCAGCATCCCTCCCCCTGCTCGAGCCAATGCAAGAGGTCTCCTCTCAGAAACAGGAACAATCAATCAGCTCTCTCAAGACTCATATCTGGACGGTAAAGTCCTTAGAAATGAAAACCATATTCCATTTCCTCTTTCTTAAGCAAGCATTCAGAAACTTAAATCACAGCACATCCCTATCTTTCTCCAACCCGAGGAATTTATCAGCAACTAGCGTTGTGGCAGATGATCTATCAACAGACGAGGCTCTGTGAAATCATCCCACTCCGTTCACAAATGTGTCATACATTAAGGCTCCCTTGGAGTATCAGGAACACTGTTTCCTTTCTTCAAGACAGAATGATTTTTATTTTTTTTTAGTCCTGTAGCAAATTAGAAATACATAGAAGCATTTCAACTGCCAGGTGGTGTAGATAATGATCTTTTCTTCACTTTTACTGATATCTTCCATCAAAAGACAAATTTAAAATGTGGCCACAATTCCTCTTAAGTGTCTGATCAGAACTGCAGAGCATGACATTTCACAGAAGTGGCTTTTCAAACATTCACACGATTCAATGTGAAAAATTTCCATTATCCCAGAGGAATTCTGTGGAAGAGTGAAATCTCAGGAGCATGAAATCACCAAAAATGGAATGGAAATTTTCTCCCCACTAAATTTTCCACATAAAAATATTCCTTCTCTTTTAGAGAGCTCTATTAAAAGCAAAATGTAATAAAGACAGAAATAAAACCATGTGTAACGCTCATAGTTTAGGCATTTAGCGTACCTTAAATTTATGAATTGTTGAGCTATTTTATTTTATAATAAATGGTGAATAATTGATTTATCTCCATGCTTCTAGTAATTTGTTCCACATTCTGTGTACTTGCTCTTCTATTTCCTTTTCAAAGAAAAGCCAGCAAGGAATTGATTGACATACTTTGGCTCTAGCTACACACAGTTTTATCTAAGATGGATTTCAAAGACCACACACTTTTTGTTTTGAAAGGCCATATTTTTTCTGCTTGAAAAGTAACGTACATTTCTGTGCATGTGCCTTTTTTCATTAAGAATATTATTTTCTATACCATTATCGTTTATTAGGGCATGGACCACCTGCAATATTTGCTTTTCCTCGTATTTACAAGAAATACCTGTATGCTTTCTAGAATGGTGTGACAGTCAAGAAATAAGGAGCCCAGCTGAATTACATATCCATATCCATCCCATGAAATTCACCTGAAAATGGCAAACAATGGCTATTTATTTTAATGATGCTGGCTTTAGGATGGCCTTACTGCTTATCAATTTCCTCTCATTCTCCTTTGTCTCAAGGGTAAACTGCAAATATTATTGAAAGTTCTTACTGAAGAATATGTCACAGTCAAAATACACCAAAATAAGTAGCATGTAAATGAACTAAACACCTGTAGCAAGGCCCATATAGACACCTAGTTGATGTAACAGGTATCTCATCAGAAATTATTGCCAAAGTTTAGAGGATCCAAGAAAAATGTAATCCCAAAGTAAGTGCACTGCTTTGATTTTCAAAACCACATCAGACTCAGTTTTACAATATTAAAACATCTTTGGTCATCCTCTAGACTTTACCTGAGTAAAATAAACCCCACAAAAATAAATAAATAAATAAATACGCCTATTTATGCCACCAAGAAAGTCAGGGAAGCAAGCAGGATTCCATTCCACTAGGAAACGTTCATTTACACATCGCAATGACCTAACTTGTCCAAAAGAGCATGCAAGTGGGAGATGACAAAGTGGAAAAATCTGATGAGATTATTGAGGAATAGAGATGATTTTTGGAAGAGAAATAGGCAGCATATGGGACCAGTGAGACAATTAAAATTTGGCAGCAAAGGCTGAAGCGTATCAGCTGTGATATCACTGGATGCTTTATCAGTATCACGGAAGGCGTGACTCTCAGACTTTTATAAAGGCAACCTCCCATTTTAACAGGTGATACGGCAGACACTCCAGTAAATGTCTGTCTTTAAGAGGAAAAAAAATATAAAGGTTTTGGGGGCATGATTTTTAAAGGCAATAATGTGGCTGTTTCAATCACAAGGCAACTTATTACTACGTCCCATCTGGTTTAGATTCCAATTTTTTCTTCAAAAAGTTACAGCATGGGTTTAAAATCTGAGATAATATCAAGTAACTGCTGAAAGCTGCCTTGAATATATGCAATGTTTTGAGAAAACAAATCATGGTGTCAGTTCTAAATGCTTTTGAAGAAATATTCTAATTTTCCTTGCTACAAAATTAGTGCACAGTATTAGTATGTATGACACTGATATTTAAAGTTAATAATTTAATAGAAATATGTATTTTTTTCTTGTATTGACCAGGAATTTAATTTAGTCATTACAAGGCTATCTGTAAAGAAAAGCTAGTATTAGAACCTCAGTGGAGTCAGTTTTGAAACACTTATCTCCTAACCACTAAACGTTACTCTATTTAAAGACATTGCTTCACACGAAGAACTTAGACTGAATTCGAGGGAAGATTTACCACTCATTTAAAATAAGTCTAAGAGGAGAAGCCAGGAATTACGGACAGCATGGTTTTAAAAAAAAATGGAAAACGTTTTCAATAGCTGCCTCTATGTGCCTGGAAGAATGAGAGCTCACAGCCCCAAAAGTACAACCACAGAGTTTCCCGAGGGATTTAAAAAAAAAAAAAAACACACTGCGCTCGCGTGCCGTGTTACGAAGCCGATTACCTGCACTTGTCAAGCGTTATGATTCATGACAGACAGCAGAAAGGAAGCACGTGTGCTGCATTACTGCGGGCTGAGAACAGATTACAGCATTTAGATAGCTTTTATGTCCGGTCACATGTGGGCGATGCTATATATCAATGCCAGTTTTAAGGCACTGCAGAGGTGTTGGCTGGACTCACTAGAGATGCAACGCTCTTCCTATAAGCAAAATAAGGTGAACATGAGAGAGAAAAGCGCACTCGGGACGAGCAATTCTGCAGGTTCAATCCACCTTTTTCAGAACGTAGAGGGCTGCTCCCAGCAGTTTCATATATCTGTAAAGATGGGAAAGAACAGGTTCTCTATAAAATACAGACTTTCTCTCTCTAATAACGTAGCACAAAAGGGCCCTATTTCACAGCTCTGGATTTTTTTCCACCTTGTTTACAGAGGTTCAACACCTCAAACACGGGCAATGCTGGATGCCGCAGAGCAGATGGACCACGTGGCCGCTGCTGGCAAGACCCTGGCTCATCACTGGGGCATCCAAGTCCCCAGGCCCCACACCGCATCTCACCGCCGCCGCCACCACAGACCCCAGTGCAGGGAGCACGAGCACCAGCGGGGACCTGAAGCCCCTCAGAAAGGCTACCGTGAACTCCAGGTCAGCTCTGAGCTGAGTGGCAGGGGACACAATCTCTTTCACGCTCTCCTTGCACTTTCTTCTGCTTCAATATCCTTCAGGACCACAAAACAGACTTAGGATCTAACACTGAAGGCATGACCACGCCATAGTGTACTCGTCCCTGACTTAACGGGGACCCTTCCTAGAAACGTCTCCAGAGGACAGAGAGCAAGCCTCTCCAAAAGGTGAGACATGATCTCTGAGAAGCCTACAAATCCAACCTAAATAACCAATTTAAATATACATCTTTGACTGTGAAAACTTAACACCTTGCTTTAGCTGCAGGGCAGAAATAGAGAAGTGTTTAATGCAAAGGAAATGTCAAAAGGAAAAGCTCAGTTGCAAAGACAGGACTTTTTCAAAGCTATACCACCCTAGCCCACAGCTCCCCAGGCTCTTCTCTGCTGGCTGCCTCATGCCGAAGAGTTCAAGGGGACAGCCAACAACTAGATTTTAAAACAAATGTTCTCAGTGTTGAGCTTTAATGTTCTAGATAGGGCTGAGAGGCTTTTTCCTTTCACAGCTCATATCTAAGCAAGCAGTTCAGTTTGGTGTTGGAATCGCCTTTGGTAAATTGGTTATGGCTAAACAGTCTCATATTACCTTGCAGGTTGGCGGGAGGAAAAAGCAGAATAACCCCAGTTCAACAACGTGCTTCCATTCTGGCAACAGCCTAAGATACGAGACCCTAGTGCTACTTATTGTTTCACTTTTCTCCTGGTACTAAGTACCAGTACTATAACATTTTTAAGCTGAGCTGAAATCAAGAGAGTTAAACTCGTCTCTCTCAGCTTGGTATACAGAATACAGTGCTGACCTAAGGCAGCATGGTTTTGATTTTGAAAACCCAAATCCACTTTACGGCTTATCTTTGCAGCATTTTTATCATACTAAATTGCACAGAATGCTTTGCTTCACTTCCATTAGTCATAGCATTTTATGTGCCCACTGTAATGACTTTTAAACAAACACAGTCATATCATTAATATCCAGCAAACAAATAACTGCTTATCTTAAGAGCTCCCTTTCTCACCTCTTTTCAAGCCTCCACAAATCACAACAAATGCAGCTCTGACATTAACATTTTTCACACCTAGCAAAGTCACCAAGTTCACGTGAGAACCTTTAAAGCATCTCCATCTATGTCTTTGCCAGCACAGTACAAGGGCTTCTTTTCAATTTGCAGTTGTGCTGGGAAAGCGTTTTGATTCTTGATTTAGACTGTGCTCTCCCAGAAGTTCAAAGGTTTCTGGCTGAAAGATAAAGCTCCATGCTTTATGTTACCTTGCTGCAGAGCAGTAATACACACCACACCGTGCTTCAGCCCTTAGGTTTTTGAAAATAAGTCCAGTACCCATTTTGTGGGTCTTCCAACACTCGAGTACGGTTTTCATTCCTGAGGGAATGAATTAAATTGCATATATTTTCAGCTTCTCTTTGTTGCACAAACTATGCGGTATGCTCAGGGAATACTTGCAGTAGTGTGAAATGATGGACCGGAGTGTCTATATAAAAATATCTGAATATTTGGCAACTGCTATCACAGGCTGCAGTGTAGAACCATGTTTGCATTTAAAAAAAATCCTGTGTGTGCTGTAGCGTAACCTGCCCCATACTGGCTGTAGGATTAAAGAAAGCCATTCAAATCAGGAACCACAACTTGCTCTTTCCTGTGAAAAGGCAAGAGCAAATGAATAGGCATGTGGAATCATGTTTTAACCCTGGTAACTCTTTCACACACACCGGTACATCTTGAACTCATTGCTTCATATAATGGGCTCTAGCCTATACCATGTGAGGGGCACCAAGCCAGCACAGGGAGATTCAAATAGTGCAGTCTGCCCCATGTTCATCTGGGAGCTATATCCATGCCCCACCCTTTTGAAAATGGCATGTATAGTAAGCATCATCTAAAAAAATTCATACTATTGAAATAATCACTACGCATCCATAGCCATTTTTGAGAGTTTGCAGAGATGACACAGAGCAAGTAAGCCTAAAGCTACTTAAATTTTTTTTTTCTAATTACACATTTATGCAAGCACAGACGTATTAACCTCGCTCAGTTCTTTAGAAGTGAGCCTACAGGAGGGGCACATTTTGCCTGCATTTCCCACCCCTGCCATCTCATTTTTAGATTCACTGAAATGCACTTTCTTTCCTTCTTTTTTTCCCCCTTTGCTTTCCAGAGGCCTGCTAGGTTCTGTGTGTGCATGTGTGTCACTTCAGGCTATAACCCTGCAGTTTGAGTTTATCTTGGCTGTAAAACGCAACAGTAATTTATATGCTCCCTTATTCGATGCTCCTCCGAGGCACTGCCAGCTGTCTAGCCAGCAGTTTAAAGAAAGAGCTGTAATGAGCAGGAGTGCGTAGGGGGTAAGAGGAAGGCGCACAGCCGGATTGCTGCTTCCATAGCTCGTGGTGGCTATGCGTAAATGGCATTGCAGCAAGTCCCCTGGCAGCATGGCGCGATTCTCCGCACACGCCCTGCACTCCTCCTCCGGCGGCTTTCACATTCCTTTCTTTCATTTCCCAGCACAGAATGGATTGAAAGGAGGAGGCAAAGCCTCGAGCAGCCGTTGTTTGATCGGGAACGTGAGTTATGAGTGTAAAATCGCGCTCCCTCCCGCCTTTTTCCCCTTTATCACAAGTAAGCTCTTTGAGCAGGCAGACAAAGCCTGATGGTGATCTTGATGAACTTGACACCGGCTTTGATTTTAGCTTGCCTGAGCTCCAGTTTTGATGTAATACAGTTGTGAGTTTTATTTCTGCCATAGCTATGCAGTATGCTTATTTAAGCTTTACCATCGCTGTAGTGTTAGGAGGGGAAGATGTTCTGCCTGTAACTCACTGCAGTCGAGGACTTTCTTCCCTGCTGTTGTCTCTAAAATGTTGTCATCTTTGTATGTAAAGCAAAAATTACACCTTCATGCAGCCCCCATGTCTCGCAGAAATCCTTCAAATACCCTCAATACTTTCCCTTAACTCCATTAAAAAACAGTACGCTGGACTCAGTGAGACCAGCGTGAATCCAGAAAGAAATCCCACGTCATGCCTCTAGGATCAGTAGAATTGATTTTGCATTATGCTAACGCAACAGATGAAAATCTGGCCCAGTGCAACACTTCTACTTCTATGGCAAAATACTTACTTTTCCTATAAAAGTTTCTATAAAAATCAAACCATCCAATCTTGTAACTGCAGGTTTTTCACTCTTCAACACCCCAGCAGGAAAATATGGAATTGATTCTGTGCGATATTCTTAAATACGCTGAGTTACGGTCTGATAGAAAGACACCTTCAGTGGAGAAATCCCGTTCTCCCTCATCTCCCCACAATATTGTATAACCTCAAATTTGCTTTGAGCTAGAGTTTCCCTGTGCAGCTCAGCAGGACAAAAGCTAAGACTTGTTGAATAAGGCAGAGTCCCAGAAAACGCTGGACCCACCTTCATCATGGCAAAACACAGGGTACAGGACAACTCTTTCTTATGCGAGCTTTTTAACTGTTGTCTCAGACAGGCAGTTAGCTTGGCACAAAAACTCAAAGGGAGGATTGGTCTGGCACACAAGATGCTGTGGAAAGAAAAACTCCCCCTTAGTCCCCACACTCAACCTGTCCAAATCCATGGTGGAGAAAGTGCTCCAGAGTACCTAAACCCGCATTAATGAGCAACTAATCTAGGCTGAGGGCAACCAGGCTTCATTAACCACAGGAACCATCGGTAGATAACCACAAGTCCATATATATTTTGAAGCACAATTTAGAGTGTGATCCCATCTGGAAGGTCTTGACTCCAATGCTGTTTATTTTAATAAATCCTGGCTAAGTAGTTAAATGTAATAAAGCCCTCCCTCAAGGTGCAATTTTCACTGTGATTCAATAAAAATAAACCTACACATGCATGATCTCTTCTTTCATAGAGCCCATGAACAGGTTTGTTTAATCATAAAACAAAGTGTCCTAGAGGGGTCAGAAATACAGGCAGGAAGTAACAAAATGAGAATCAACCTGAAAAAATGCAAGCTGATGTGTCTAAGGGAAAATAAATTGAAGCAGATATTCAGCAGGAGGCAGGCACTTGCAAAATAGTAAAGGTAAAAAAGTTCAATAAGAGAATAATAAGAAAGAAAGAAGAAAGAATAAGAGAAAAAATGAAAAATAGCTAAGAACTTGTAATAGAAAAGTGGTGGCAAAAGAAACCAACACATTTTTTGAAACTATATGCAAAGGCCATCATTTCTCACGTGCAAGAGGTGACAATCCAGCTCTCTACAGCACTGCTGGGACTGAACTTAGACATCAGCATTCATTTCCTGGCAATTCAGAGGAAAAAAAGTTGCTAACATATCAGGGAACATTCAGAAAAGACCAACAATTCCGTACATAACAATTGCGCAGCATGATCAAACACACAGGGCCTGAGCTTTCTTCTGTGGAAATCAATTACAGTATTTCCATGGACTTAAAATGGAGCAAGATCAGCTAAATCACAAATAATGCCTGCTATGATTAACTGCAGGATGCAGCCACCAGGGAGACATGAAAATTATTCCGGTCAAGACCTGACTATGAGTGATGCTTGGAGCCTCTCTTCCTCTTCATCATCCACAGAAGAAAACAAGCTTGGAGCTACAGGAGATTGCTTGGTGGTCTGCAGAACAGAGCTGCAGAGAGTTCTTGGTCCAAGAAGGTATAGCTATGAGTCAGAAGATGGAAGTAAGCCAAAATAAACGTAGATTGAATATCAGAAAAAACATCCCTACTCTGAAATCTAAGTCTAGCCTCCCTGAAGACTTGGAAGAAAGTAACACCATCTGTTGGATCATTTAAAACAAAAGAGTAGACCACACTACAAAGAACAGTTTTCAGTGATTTAGACAAGGGGTCTCACTAGTGAGTCTACACAGGTGACTCACTATGCTCATCATTTAGGTTGTGACCCAAGGTATTTCTGTGGCACACGGTGGGGCCAGGCAGCTCCCCACTTTGGTCGTAACTGTCTGCCAGTCTGCCTTGGACTTCCAAGGAGAAAGCAATTTCTCCCACATTTTTCCTCAGTAAGGCCAAAGGCCCCTTCGCGCTCCTCTGTCTATGAGTTTATCCATAGGGGACAGCTGCCAGCAAGCTGCCGATACCTCCCTGACTGAGAAACTTGAACAAACCACTCTGTGCCTAGGAAACTAATAGGTCTATCTATTCTCCAGGAGCTTAAAACTTAAGAAATTCCAAATAAAAGAAAAAGAGACTATATTTTGCCCTCAAAATTTAAGAGTCTATGCATTTCTGAAAAGGCTAATGGAGTTAAACTAGAAAAGCTATTAGAAACAATAGTATGCTCTGAAGTGAATTTAGACATTTGCATTTCGTGTGAAACTGCTTTAACTTGGTGCTTCATTCACTTATGGGAAGATTTCTATGTGAAAAGGAAGAAATATACCTTTCCTCCCTCTTTCCCATAGTTAGGGCTTTATTTACCTTACATAATTACTGAAGTAATTTCTCTCTTCCTTTTCACCAGAAAGAACCAAATGACAGGACATAGCACTTGCACTTACTCTAGTAGTGCACAAAAGGAGAAACCACATGCTTAAAAGGCTGCTATGCCAATAGAGCAGTTTCAAACACACTTCTTCCTTCCTTTCTAGAAATTAAATGGGCAAATATAGGACTGAGCTTCAAAAAAAAATACACTACAATTATTATATTGCTTCTCAGATTCAGAGGCTACATTTTCTCTCCAGTTCCCCAGAAATAATATCAAAATTGCTGGAAATACTTCTAGAACTCCATGCTATTTTGGGTGGATACAGAGATACCCCGAGCTTTGCCCCATCCATATCGCTTTTTGGCCGCCTGGTTTACAATGAGGACATAACATAAGCAATAGCTCTAAGTGCCAGCTGCTCACTATCCAAAAATCAAATATTATTCCAGGAAAATCATGCGTAATACTCTTTCTCCTATTTTGCATGCTTTCCTCTTTTTAATAAGGAATGAACTAGGTAAAGTGAGCACTTAAATTACCTCTGTTGGAATGAGCATCATTCATTGGGCAGAAAGGCAGCAGTTCTGGGGATGAGGTTTTTTTTCAGCTTCTTTGCAAACACAGGGCCCAAAAGCCAAAAGCTTTGGTCCATATTTTGAAATTTTTTCTTCCACCAATTAGAAATTTCTAACTTTCATACATTAATGATGCATTACCAGATTTTTTAATGCCTTTTTTTTTTTTTTTTTTTTTTTTTTTAGTAATCAATACTCTTTAAATTAGAAATGACCTCAAGGAAAAACTGCTGAGAAAGCTCTTCTAGACTTTTTGATTACTAATCTGGTTAGAGAGTTGGGGTTTTTTTAATGGTCACTGATTTATAGAGGAGATGGCAGTCACCAAAGAGAAGTAGAGCCTTTGAAAGAAACCCCCTTTCGAGCTCTACAACTACATAAGCAAAATGAGTAATTGGATGAAGAGCAGACGTCAAAACTAGAAGCACTTAAAGTCATGGCAGCAGAGAGAGTGTAAAAGAGGTTGAAGTATTTTTTAAAAGTATCCACTGCTTTTCAAACAGCCACCTGCTAAGCAAGCTCCTGTCCCCTGATAGTTAAGATAATCTGCACAAGGGCTGCGTGCCTGTTACTGAAACAAAAACCAGCAAAAGATGCAGAACTGCCATTAGATGTTTTTGACTGGAAGCAGATTCTCCCCTCTCCCACTCTCCCCTTGCATTTGCTGAGAGCCATCGCCTCTTGACTTTCTCCTTCAGGACAGCTCTCACGACCACTGAAAACCCGTGCTTGTTGCTCCCACTACTCTATCTGCTACACTGATAGCAGTTTTCAGCCCTCTTCAAATCTCTCCACATTTTTCCAGTGGCAGCTGGGACCCTCACGCTGCAAATTTACGCTACTGCCAACAGGCCTGCTTTTCACATTTACCCTTGGTGCAATCTCACGCCTACCGATACCTACGGATTAAAGGCTACGAACCGCAACAACAGAGGATTTCGGGTTTTTGCACTTTTGGGCAAGCACCCACCTCCCCACTAGATTTACACAAATGTTTGCTTTAAAAATTTGGAGCACAGAAAACACAAGAGTTGAGCCCGGCTTCTCAGTTGCTGCTCGGGAGGCAAACAAAAGGAAGGAAGTGAACAAATCGCAGGGAGGGAGAGACAGATTAAGTTACCAGCGACTCTGACCCTGAAGGCTCAAGAAGTAAAGTCAGGGAAAGCAGAGGCACTAGTTAGCTGGAAATTCCTTTGAATTCCTTTAATCCCTTAGGTCAATTTAAAGGGAAATGATCTGACCGTTCTGCATCTGCTAGTGATTGAAGGCAAATAAGGAGCATTGTGTGATTTCCAGTTCAAGAAGTATATAGTACACACAGCTTTTATGAAAGCAAATACAGCAAATCTCAATTGACCTAGGCTGACTAATAAACCCTGAGATACCTCTAACATATGGGAAACTGATGCTGGAACAGACACCCAAGAATAAAAAAGAGAAAGAAAAGACGAAAACCTCCAAGTCTCTAAAGTGAAGGGCGGGGGGAGGAAATAATTTATTGCAAGGAATGTTTCTGGCTGAAACACTGTAGTCCCCAAATTATCCTCAATATTTAGTCTGCTATAATGCAGACAGAAAAAAAAAGTCTACAATTGCACCCTACTGGGCCTCTCAGATTAAGCCTTCTGCTGAAGGTCTGTAACTGGAAACAGTCTTCCAAGGCTTGTTTATGTAATGACACCATACAATAAGACCCTGACTACAGCGGAAAGCTTTATTGGGCCTTCTAACAAATATTATTCATGTATAGCACTGCAAATGATCCTATTTAGGCCTGTAATGTGCAGTGATTAAGGGCTAGGCTGTGTCAGTAAAGCAATAGCCGGGCCAGGGGCGTCGATTAACACAAAAGCACGCTTTCCAGGGACGCGACGCAACGGCCCGTCCTCTCCAGAGCACGGCCCCAACACACTGCCCGCATCTCTGGCTTTCTCCTTGGACCAGCATGAGGGGTGCAGGGCACCAGCCCCGCAGCATGAGCCTCCCCCTCCCCAGCCTGCCTGGTCTGGGAGGTTCATTTCCGATGCCGGGGGCTCAGGAAACCTCCGACTGAGATTAACCTTCACAAAAAGGGTCAGAGGAAGGACTTTTTGTGCCTGGTCATTACCTCGCTCTGCAGCAACACACAGAAAACAAAACTCATAGCTGCAAACAAGCAAACAGTGCAGAAGAGGGACAAGCCCGTTGCTGGTATGCACATGTGGGTGCATGTGCTGCTGGCAAACTATTTTTGAAGGCTTGATAAATAACACTAAGCCAAGCTCATTCCAGAAATGATTCGATTCCTCCAGATTGCCAGCTTTAGCTCAGTCCCCTGCAAACTTTAAACTCGCCACATCTGACTGCAAAAGGTCTGATTCCCCACTCCAGCCTGACCCGCTCCCTTGTATTTGCGACATTTTCAGCCTCAGAAAATAGTCAGTCTTTCTCCCTTGACTGTGTTTAATTACAAAAGGCTCTTCCACATTTATATATGTGCACTTCGTGCTCTCATAGCACATTATGCAGCACCATCATTCAAATGCACAAACTCTGCACCCTGCCTGAGGCTGGACAGAGCTTGGCCATATTGTGCAACAGAAGAAATTTGAAATAACATTTACATTTTAGTTAATTAATAATAAAATGACTGCCTTCTCTGTTTGCTATTGGCATAGCTCTTGCAACATTAACAGTTAGAAGAAAGAGGAATTTTATAACAGAGCTGTTCTGCAACAAGGTTCCCTGGCCCCCCTCTTCTAAAAACATAATTTCTAAGTCTTTAAGCCAAGTGCTGAATTCTTAAGAACTTCTTTAGGGACTCCTGGGACAAATTTCTCCATTCCTTTCTCACAAGCTGAATGATTCTGGCAAGTGAGTGGAAAAGACTAACAGAAATAATAGCACTAATAATAGGAAAAGGATTTGTAATGTTAATTTTAAATGTTGCATTCCCAAACCTGCTGAATTATTTTTCTTGGGATTCCAAAAGCTGTACTAGCTCTTAGCAATGCTCAAAACTATCCCTTCGCTCCTTCATGCTGCTTTGTTTCCTACAAATCTGCTGACAGCATCTCTCCAAACTCTTCCAAAGGAAACAGAGCAGCATGTCTGCAAAGTTAAGCCTCTTTCAAAACAGGCTTCCAAGTGTACAGCAGGACAGTGTGCAGGGAGATGCCCCTCTGAAATCACATTCAGGCAAAGAAAGCCACATTCAAAAGGAAAAAGTAACATAGAACATCATAAAAAAAATTTAAGTGTGATTTGCAATTAGGCCTTTCTAAATGCCTATCGTGTTCCATAATGAGACTCAGTCTTGCTGTTTGAGGTCAAAGGTATCCTATAACTATGAAAAAAGAAGACTGAGATCGTTCTGGACTAGAAAAACAAAGATTTAATCTTGCATTTTTTTCTTCAACAAACAAAATTCACCTGTTTGGAAAGCATCTGAATAAACGCATTTGAGAGTGAATTAGTATAATAGACTGCTCACATCCGTTACAAGAGATAACCTACCAACAGGAGAATAGAAATTTAAAGGTATGTTAGTATAGAGTTATGTCTAGAAATGTATTTTCAGGAAGTGCTCAATGGGAGAAGTCTGAATACATGAAGGAAAAAATGAAGTTTGAAACGTCCCAGTGTCTTGGCTCGCTCGCTCTCCCTTTGTACTCGGAGACACCGAATGTGGGGTCAGCAATGAGCCAGCTCCTGCAGGTGCATGAAGTCAGAAACTAAGTATGTGGGGAGGGGGAGGAAAAATGAAAAAGAAAAAAGAAAAGAAAAGGAAAGAGAAAGAAAGAAGGAAAACAATAATCATGGCAGCATACCAAATTCCTGTCTCCCGAGCAGATGGACACAGAGGAGGATGTGTTTTGCAACTGGACATTCTTCAGATGACAAGGGGAAAAATGTGAAATCGCGGCTGAGCTCAACGAAGCCATGCAAAGCGAGAGCAACTGCAGGAGCTGTTACAGGCGGCGCAGACTACCACATGCCCCATTGTCAGCCGAGTGCGTTGGTAACGAAAAGGAGTGGCACATGTAAAATGCAAAAAGCACGCAAACAGTTTTCCTATTGACAAAAGTCCTTTCTGAAGAATATCTCATAAAAAGCAGGATCAAGAATCTGGGAAAAGAGTATCTGCATAAGACATGCAGTTACCAGGCTGTAAAAAAGGAATTCACTCATCATTGACATTTTGTGATTGAAACAACCATGAAAATCACAGAAAATGCTTAAGCAGGAAACATGATTTTCTAGGCTTAACTTGTTTGTAACCTTGGCTATGTGACCTAGCAAAGTTCTAATTTGTAATTTTTTTTAATTCTACTCTGAATTTTGGAATTTTCCTACTAAACAGAACAGCTCTGTATATTTTTTTCTGTTCTCTCTCTGTTATGGTAAATCAATTTGAGGATTTTGATTTTTTTCTTAAAGGGGAGTATTTTCTCATCCTTAATTATTTGCATTCCTCCTCTTTGAAGTCCACACAATTTATCTACATCTTTCTTGAACTATGGGCAGCTGGATACAAATATCCACTACATAATCTTTTTACTCATAAAAGGTATTTGTAAGCACTGCTGCCCAGCAAAGACTACTTCTCCTTTTCATATTTAGTACAGATTATATTCTTAAATGTTTAGCTAACATGCTGATGTTCATCTACCTAGAGGCACAGATGACTTGATCACTTTATCAAGTTTATCCTCTCACTTATCTGCCCAGTTGTATCCACACACAACCTATCAACTGCATATTTTAACAGTCATGATTGGGGAATATCTTCCTGGTCATTAAAAAAAACTAGTGTAGAAAAAAAAAAGTAGGGTCATGAACAAAACCCTGTTCTGAACAATTGGAATAAAAAATTCCTTGTTTTAATATTACTTTCCTTTAGTGCTTTATTAATTCTTTATTAATTATGAAAAGGACTGTATCAAAGATTCTATTATTTTACTTGACAGACTCACAATTATTTATAGCATTCAAAAGCCTCCTTTTAAAAATACTGGTTTAACATTAGTTTTTTTCCAGTTCTGTGGAACTTCCCATGTTTCAAAGCATAATGAAAGCCAGTGTTAATGGATCAGAGATCTTCAGCTAACTTCTTTATAGCACTCTTATTCAGAATTCATTGATTTTTCTGGTGAAAAGCTTTGTTGTAGTTTTTAATAAAAATATTGGCATTTCTGAAATAAAATGTTTTGTTAAGGAAACGCTGAAGAAAAGTGCCTAGACTTTAAAGTGAAAAGTCTTCCTCTCAGTCCAAGTGTCTTAGCTGAATTCAACCTCAATAGTTAATTATGTTAAGCCTTCCATCCCTGCTCCCTGGTACCATTATCATCACTAGAGAAAAATTCACACAGATTCTAATTCTGGTTAGTTCCAAAGAAAAATATTGGCGATAATTATCAGCTAAAAAAAGAAAGAAAAGAAAAAAAGAAAGAAAAACAGATTCCTTGTAGCAGAAAGACACTTGCAGGTAGGTACAAATGACTGAGAACATCTTTTGGTGAAGCCTACAGTCAAATTTTGACTGCTAGTAAGGCAGTCAAATCCTGCCACAAGCAGGATTTACAGAAGTCAGCATCATAACCGAATACACTGGATTACGGATGTGAAGAGAATGTGGTGCCAGCCACGGCATATCATTGCCATCCTCACATTTGCTTGCTACAGCCAGGAAATAAATACAACATTGATTAAACACAAGAAAAAAGCTAAAGCTAAGTAACTAAGTACAGTATCATACCTGGGACACTTTACAACATCTCTGTTTCAACTTCCTTCCTCACGCTCATGTCTAAAGGACCAAATCAACTGACTATCAAGTTTTAGAATTTTTTTCCCAGGTTCTCAGGTGAGAACGAATTTCCCCACTATACAGCCAGCCCACTTAACATAGTACAGATGGCTATCACATCCTGACATTTTATGATGTGAACAAGCTAGCTATGGCGTGATGGTAGTGAGACAGAGCGTAAGGAACAAGTGCTGGAAAAGAGACAGTCCTGCCTCTTCAATGAAGGACTCTTGTACCAACAGAGCATGAACTTGAGTAGACTGAAAAAGAATGCCTTGCAATAGCTTTTGCATGTAAAAAAAAAGATTTTGCAGTATGTCCAAGGACAGACAATTATTTGAACAAAGACTAATGGCAAATTCCTAAAGAATACTTTTGAAAATCCTCTAGTGGTCCGTCCAAATGGTTATTCAATAGCGCACACTACTGAAGTGGAAGTGACATAGCAAACGGCCTGAATTCTAAAGATACTGCCAAGAATGCCTCTAAATACATCAAAAGTGACAATGAGCCTCAGAGCAAGGGCGAGGGAGTCAGAGGCTCAGATGGTATTTTCATTAATCCCTCCATCAAGGGTCAAAGGATCAGGCCAGGACAGATTCATCCTACAGATGAAAGCAGAGCTGCACAGATGGTTCACCAGGAGGGCTTTAGTTTCCTTGACTTTGGGAAGATGCTCCATGAGCCGTTGATGGAGGATGTATTCCGTGTCGTGAAAAAGGGTTACAACATCCTTGCGTGCCATTCGCAAGCTTTACACAAGAGAGTCTTCAGCTGTGACCGACTGGGAATGTAACAATCTGGGTAAAGTCCCATAAAGTAAGAAGGATAAAGTTATTCATAACAACATCATAGAAAGGAAATAAGTTGTGAACTGACTCACTGACTTAAATGCTTCAGGTTTCTGTGCATCAATACAAGAAGAATGGGAAACACTCAAGAAGAGACATAAGTATTAATTCATGATTAAATTTGCAGTTTAACTAAGAGACACTTCTTAGGAAAACTGATGTGACTAGACAAAAAGTGTTATATGTATGGCAGAGATGCAAACAAGTCCTTGCTTTGACAGTCTGATAACAATTAAGACACAACTCAAGAGCCCAACAACCAACAAGTTCAGATGAATAAAGCAATCAGTAGAATCATCACAACTTCAGGACTTAAAAATGGATATTAGTACAGAGAAGATAAGAAAAAAATCACTAAAGAGATAGACTTGAGTCTAATAGAGAGGAACCTCCAGAGAAAAAGAAAACAGAGGATACCACAGATGACTGTCTAGAAAGGAGCACTGCCCCTGAGCCTTGGCAGGGAAGGAGGGAGGAGAGCAACACCAGGATCAGGCAGCGCCAGGAGCTGCACCTCAGCAGGCTGCGCCCCTCCCTGCTGCGCTCCCTGTGGCACACAAACAGGGCGGTGGGCACAACCCGCCGCAGGCAAACAGGCCGCATCACTCTGCTGACTCTCACAGAAGCAAACTGAAAATGGAAGCTGGATGAGACCACTGGGCACAGTGGCAAGTCGGAAGGGCTACAGCATAAAATAATTAGCAAAGCCCCAAGAAATCCTGCTGCTTGTAGACGAGTGGCAAGAAGGGGATCAATGAGGGCGTTAGTCCCTTACTCATTGTAGAAAGGAGCAGAAACAGATCATGCCAATATCAACAGAGTTTAATGCTTTTTTGCCTCAGTCTTCACCACAGAGCCATCTGGGATAAAAATTAAGGCAATAAAAAATAGATTACAGATTATTTAAAAAAATTAAAGTCTTCTAAGCAGGTAGTCCTGCTGTGCATCACCTTCCTGGGTTCTCAGAGAAGCAGTGTCATCTGGGATCTTCAAGAAATCACAGAACACAGAAAAGGAACCAGTAAACTCGAAAAGGCAGATAGAGGTATCTAGGAGTTTGTGAAAATTTTAGTGCAGACACGTAGCTTCAGTTCTGGAAAAAAAAATCTTGAAACAGTCAAATATTTTGCCAACATCATCAGAAAATACCATAAAAAAAGAAAAAGAAAAAGAAAAAGGGATGAGCAATAGTCAGCAAGGATTTGTCAGGAACAAATTATGTCAAACCAATCTAATTTCTTTCTGTGACAGAATAATGTACCTTATGGATAGAGCAGAAGCAGAAGATGTCATCTTTTTAATTAAGTAAGGCCTTTGACTCTGTCTCATCTGACAGGCTCATAAGCAAGCTAGAAAAACATGTATAGATGAAATTACTTAAGGTAGATGTAAAACTGATTAGAAAGCTGTATTCAGACAGTAGTTATCAATGGTTCACTATCTCAAAGAAGGGACTTACCAAATCTGAAGGCACGTATGCTGCTCCTGTAATATCAACATTTTTATTAATCATCTAGATGACACAGCATGCTTATTAATTTTACCAAACACTAAGCAAGCTGGGAGGGGCAATAAGCATTCTTGAGGGCAGAATTAGAATTCGAAATGATCCTCACAAATTGAATAAAAGAAAAAAAGAAAGAGGGATGCAGTCAAGTAAGGAGACTTTAACAGGCTTAAGTAGGAACAATCAGCTGAATAAAGAGAGAATGAGGAACCTCCTGGGCAGCAGTTCTATGGAGAAGAGTCTGGAGATTATAGGGATTCATAAAGTGAACATCAGTCAATAACATCACAAAAAAAAGATGAACAAAATTTTCAGGTTCATGACAAGACTATAATTTATAACTACAGATTTAATCCTTCGTCTTCTCCCAACAGGGTATTACTGATGCAGGGTGTATCATGATAAATTTTAGGCAACACAGAATCGCAGAACAATCTAGGCTGGGAAAGACCTCTGGAGGTCATCTAGTAAAAGGTGCTGCTCAAAGCAATGCTAGCTGCAAAGTTAGATTGGCTTGCTTGAGGTCCTGTCCATCTGAGTTTTGAAAATCAGTAAGGGTGGAGGTTTCACAGCCTCTCAGAGCCCATTGCAGTGCTTGACCACTCTTACTGCTCATATCCATTTTAAATTTCCTGTGTTGCAACCCATGACTGTTGCCTCACTGTCCTTCACTGGGCACCTCTCAGAAGAACCTAGCTATGTCTTCTCTATAAACTGCTGTGTAGCTGAAGACAGGAACAAACCCAGCTCCCTCAGCCACTTCTTATGAGAACAAAACCAAAAAACGCCACCCTCAAGAAAAAAATGTGGAAGTCCAGAGGAGAGCAAGCTAGAATAATCAGATGTCTAGAAAACATGACCCACGAGGAAAAGGTAAAAGAACTAAGATCACTAGCTCAAAAAAGTTAAAACTGATAGGGAACACAAAAGCAATGTTCAAATACATAAAAAACAGGTGCGGAAAGGAAGAAAATAACTTGTTCTCCACATCAATGGCAGTTAGAACAAGAGGCAATGGACTTAAATTGCATAAGGGAGCATTAGATTAGATTAGGAAAAGTTTCCTAAGGGTAAGGAAGGTGAAGTACTAGAACAGATTGCCTGGGGAGGTTGTCAAATATTCATCACTGGAGAGTTTTAGAAACAGATTGGTATAATCTGACTTGGGGCACAGAACAGACTAGAATGCAAGCCCTATTTTCTGTGCTTTTATGTACATAGCTGACGACAGAACAGTTTTGCAGCCCTGAAATATGGCTACTGAACAAGAATATAGGATCCTCAATCCGATAAAAAGCATTAATCAAAGCAATTGTATGCCAGCTTCAAGGCAGGGACTAGAAATAGTTTGAGGGGAAATAAAACATCAAGGTTTACTTTCTGTCTTTATCAAAAGTACATTACATTTATGATAAAGGTCTCACTTCCATCATTCTGTCAGAGCGGGCAGACACTATAGGAGGAGCTCCATCTGCTTCCTCAATGCACTGATGCTATTAAGATGAAACGAGTGTGCAGAAGAGTATCATATATACGTGTGTGTGTGTATACACATATACATATATATAGAGAGAGACATTCACTGAGGACTGAAACTCTCTCCGAAAAGACGTCAAATCCATTCTGGAATGGACATCTGTAACTAGAATGCTATAGATGCTGTACAGAGGCCAAAACATAATCAAAGATATCAGGGAACTAGTGAGCAACTAAGATTTGTGTGAGAGAATATAGACCAAGCTGGAAAAATACCCCAAAATGCAAAGCAACCTCCAACAGGCTTCAGACAAAACTAAGAATAGACCTTCCCCATGCACACTCTCTTATTTTTACAGGCTGCTGTTTGCACTGCTGGCAAGTGAATAACTTTTATAAGCTGCTGCATTGAACATCCTAGACAAAGCAACAAAATCTTGCTCTTTTTCTTTAGAAAACTAGTCTGTGGTGATTGTGTAAAAAAGAGCAAAAATTCAGTCACATTATATTGTCGTGATACCACACCAACTGAATGGGATCATGGTAGGTGGAAGAAAAAAAAAAAAAAAAAACTAAAAAAGCAGGAGGAGCAGTAAAATTTGCTGGGATTCTGTTAAAGCCACAGGAGACTTTAACAGGCTGGTACCTCACTTGTACATATGGCAAACATGTAAGACTTGTGTCTATCTCCAGGACTACCTACCAGGGATATTGCAGCAGAGATGGAAGGAGTAACATGACAAAAAAAAAAGAAAAGAAAAAAAAGAAAAGAAAAGAAAACAAAGAAAGAAAAAAGAAGAGAGAGACAGAGAGAGAGACGGAGAGACAGACATGACTAGAACTACTATCCAGATACCTTAACAACCTTAACAAACTATTTCCTTCTGAAAACATCTGTATATTCAGAAGACGATGTCTTGTGTTGATCAGATAAATCCTGGCTAGATGCATGTTTCAGGAAACCCACACATATATTCATCCAGTGCAAATGCATAAGAGCAACTGGTCATACAGTGGTCACTTACTACTCAATCTGCAGAGAATTATCACAACACCAGAGAAGAAAAAGGATAATAAAACCCAACGGTAACAGAACAGCCCCCTAAAACACCACACTTCAGCAGACCTAGAGGCGAGGCAATCTCCTGCCATGACTGAATTATATTTACCCCACCTGTGATGCCCATCGAGCACTTCGCTCCATATATCAGTGTGTGTTAGATTAGTCTTCCACAATCCCAAGGAAAATATCTTCTTTCTCAGAAAGGATTACTTAACAGCAACATTTAACAGAAAAAAAAAACAGACTAAAATATACGTGGGTATTTTTCATTATATATACAAGCATGCATTGCATAAAATCTAACATTCGTTTAACAGACACACACGAATGTCTTCGCCAGGGCTGCACAGACAAAGAGGGGTCCCATAGTCACCAGTCTTCCCAGAGAGGAGAAGCATCTCAGTCTTCATACCAAAGCCGTGCCCCATGCAAACACTGTTAAAATCTGAAGTTTTCAAAGTTGTCTGCCATACAGAAATAACCAGCCATTCAAGCTGGTGTCATCACGAAACAACTGTAGGCAAGAAACACTTAACATTAAGATAATAATTGCCTTCTCCCTTTTGTTAGAAAGTTTCAGCTGAAGTCCTACCAAAAACCAAGGAACTATATTTTTCCTTTCATCAGAATCCCCTTGAGACAATGTATTGTAACAAGGATTTTTTTTGTTTGTTTTCTTCTTCCTTCTCGGACAAAATCACCCCACAAAGAGTATAACACTAGTTCTGTCACAGTAGAGAGGATTTACTGATTATTCATTTTAGACAGATACTTCTTGGTCATCTACACTAAACTGAAAAACTGAGAATGATGCAGTATAACACATCCAAAAGTGTATTTGGGTTAGAGCAAGACAGTAACACATGGTGTCTATTTAAAGTACATGTTAAAAAAAAAGTATAAACTACATAATTGGGTGCATCTCAGCTTCAGCTATTCAAATCTTCCTAACGCGACTACTGTGTCAGCCACTAGTTTATTTAATTGCATTTTTAAAATGAATTTGTATTTTTTTAAGGTTCTAGAAAAAGTACAAAAAAGTTTAGTTGTTTAACAATCCTCATGTTGCCTCATTTTGGTCACATGATGATAGAATATGTCTTTAAGGTATTGGTAAGTGCTTCAAGATAAGATGCCATCACTGTCTCCCCCATTCCCCACCTCCTTTTATATCTGGCAAATATGATCATTCTGATCCACTGAATTCTACAATTCTTACACTCCTGGTTTCTAGTAATACAACTTACTCACCTGAATAGATGAATAGGACTATTTTTATGTTCCTGGACAAGAGCATAAATCCTGGCTTGAGTTTCAACTGGAGAAGCCAAGTCTGCTTTCTTGCCCACACACTCCTGATGCCACAAAATGGTTTGCACATCACATTTCAGAGACAGCAGTGGATAAGGGATCCCAACACTGCTGGCTCCAATGCTTTAGGACTCTTCTGCATTTAAGCTGGTACATAAAAACAGCATAAGGAATTAATATAATTAATTTACTTGCACCATTTAATTATGCTTACACCGTTTAATTATGCTTTTTTTTTAATGTAGTAAATGTGCTTAAAATTTTTGTTTATAATTGGATTTAAAATGATGCCGGGATAGAATTTTTAAGGATTTCAAGTTAGAAAACTTTATTAAAACCACAATGATTTTTACTGTCACTTTGTCCCCTAATCCTAACTTGCTTGCTGGGGGAAGACAGAAAAATAGACAGACCCAAGTAACACGCTGTGAATTTTTTCAAAGACCTTAAATGTCATGAGTTAAGTAGTGAAAATCCAAACAGGATAAATAAATGGCATACACATTCTGAATGCGAGGGGAAGAGTTCCACACCACACGCAGAAAGAAGCAGGATCGACAGAGGTGGTGTAAGGTAGCAGTGGTTGAAGTGACCAGGTTTCACCACATCTCCTGATTAGTGGAGCAGAACCTCGTTAGAGGTCAGCCAAGCAGCACAACATTAAGGAGCCATCCATCAAAGATGCTTAAAGGTGTTGCCTCCCGGTGCATTCACTCTAGATATGGACTGACTGATAGAAGAACACCTGGTGCTTCATAATCTCAGTCAAGTCGCATCTCACCTCATTAATGGTGTATCTATTCCCTTTTTTCTCCTCAGCAAAACATTAAAAATGAGACATGAAAGCAGGGCATTCATTTGCAGGGAGAGCAGGGGGGGAGGGGGGAACAGCACATGCCGAAAGATTCTTTTAAATGAAGTTTAAATTAAACCTTCTGTATGATAAATATAATGGAAAGGACGTAGCCCTCTGGAAAGAAATTGTGCTTACCATGAATAAAACTGGTCATTTCTGTGTTAAGCGTCTGAAGAGTTTATCACTGAAAACAAACGTCTGTGATGTCTATTAACAAAAGTTAATGATGGTGATGTCTATTAACAAAGTAACTGAACTGATGGTAAACCAGATACTCCTTTGGACACATACGTGCCAAGATTAGGAGCTCCTCTGTAGTAAAGGTGCATTAAATGTCATGTATCTTACGCACAGTTTGCAAGGATAAATGTTCTGTTTAAGCAGGCATGTAACAACACGTCATTGAGAGCAGATTTTTGCACAGTAATCAGAAGAGATTTAGGGCCAATAGCTTTAGCTGCTATTAGAGACAAGTCTCAATATTAGCAAACTGAAATTTCTGGACCCTCTGAAAAGTAGAGAGGCCCTTGATAACATATTTTTTTCTGCTGTGGAACATCAGCTAAGAGTAGTGAAAAGTGCCAGATTTTGATAATGGTTATTCCTGTAAAAATTTGGAAGAATGCCTCAAGAACTGGTCTAGGTTTTCAACAATGCAAGTGACTCCTCAAGGATATAATAAATTTAAGTTCCAATTAATTTGTATAAAATAAACATTTCAGAATTAACAACAAAGTGAAATATTTTCTTGTTCATAAACTACTATTAATTCATGAAATCATTAAACAATGTTCTAGGGCTGAGCATGCATTTTAAAGGACTTCTATTATTTCAGTCCTAATTAAGACCATGCAGGTTTTTCCAAATGCCTTTTTCCCTTTGTTTTGAGTTGCCTTGCAATATGCAGAGCATAAGAAAGTGAACTCAAGTCAGCCAAAAGTAGTAAGAAAAGAAGAAAAAAGGGAAAGAAGAAAAAAAAACAAAAAGGAAATATGTTCTTTCTCTTCAAAAACAAACTAAGGCTTCCTGCAGCTTCCCAGCAGAAGGGCCCTCACTGTAGGACCCCATTTGCTTTTGGCATGAGCATGGCCTCATCCATTTTTGACAGCTAGTAAGATAATAAGTTCATTGTTATGGAAATGAGCTCATTGCGGGTAATATGCTCCAACTCCTGCTTGATTTATAGAACACATCTCAAAGTTCAAAGATGGATTTATTTATAAGAAGGAAAAAATAGGCAACAAATCAGAAACTGTTGGATCACATTTTTGATCTACTGACTTCTTATAAAACCTGAGTTAGAAAGTATGCCCTAAAATGACAAAAATCAAACTGATTTTTTAAATTATCGGTATTAATATGATTGATTCAGGCATCTTATGCCATTGTCTAGCATTCAGCAATTCCTACTATACACCATGATTTTCAAATGATGTGGGGCATTTCCATGTAATTTTTCTTTTAGCGCACAAGACGCCATATATAACATCCTGTCTCCCAAAATGTGGTGGAGGCTGGAGAAGTCCTTTTGGACTGAATCTTTTTGACTAGTTTCACCTGAGACAGAAAAGTGATTTACATTGTAAAGACAGTGTCAGCATAGGCATTAAGGGCCCTATGCTGACCGATTACAGGAAGTAAGATTCAGTCAATATTTCTCAGATTGGCATCACATCTTATCAGAAATCTGTGAAAAGACATTCTGACACGACCATCTTATGTGGTTAAACACTAACTTTTCAAATATCCCTTACAATTCAGCAAGGATTTGCCTTTTTTTTTTTTTAATTTAACAGTATTTTGGCTCTGCTCTTTTGGCTTTTTTCCTAGTAGTCTAGCAAATTTATTGGCAATAATATTAATTGAAGAAAGCATCAATGAGTTAGATGAATTCATCTTCAGAGGGCCAACAACAGACCTATTACTCATCTAAACAGGATTCCAACTTGAAGAACCCATGAATTTTGTGCAAAATATTCCTTCTGTTTCCCTGTCTGGGAGACAGATCCATATATCACAACTAGAGCTTTTTAGTATGACAAAACCAAACCAAACCCCAGCCCTTGGAGAAAAGAGAAAAATATATCAGAGTTTAGCAACAAAGGCCTTTCTCATTTGTAAATGCACATGTAACAAGCTTGGAATATCCATTTAAAGCATCTTGAATTAAAACTGCTGAATTTTCACAGTTCTCTCTGAGGACACTGGACCAAATTCATGCCCGCTGTAATTCAGCAAATATCAGCTACATTGCACAGAATGAGTTTTGCTTTTTTTTGAACTGTGAGAGGGTTTAATACATACAAACACACACACATTTTTCTTTCCTTAAATTAATCTTTCTTTTTAATAGAGGTCTCAGTCTTGCTGAGACAGTTATCTGGGAACAGCCAAGCCTGAAATAGCATGGCACGTCAACAAAAATATAAAATACTTTGGCCTTGTTCCACCACCGCTGCAGACAGGGTCGCAGCAGCTGCGGAGGAATGGCTGGCAGCATGCTTAATCCCTCCAAAATGCTAGGGTTTGCATCCTGACAAGGGCTTCTGTTTGGTTGGGTGTTTTTGTTTTTTCTCCCCAAGTAATGATAGATAGGAAGAGAGGGGAAAAAGAAAGGGAAGAGAGAGAAAGTCCCGGCACTGCTCTGCTGGGGGTCCTTAAAGCGCCCACCTAGGAAACGACACGATTTCAGCGTCCAACAAGAGTTTAGGGAATAAAGGGTAATTTGATTACACGTGCCCAAGTAGCGTTCATTTTATTCTGATTATCTGAGAGATGTCCCTAGGGACTGCACGCTATCCTTCTCAAAGAGCAGATAAATGGCTCTATTAAAAGCAGCGTAGTTTCCTCATGGCTCTGTAGCATCTGACCATTTTATGAACCCAGTGAAACTGTAAATAGGAAATCAGAGAGAAGAAGCATCTTCCTCAAGCCTTATACAGATGACTATATTTGTCTTTGGTGATTTGTAATCCTGAAAGGCAGTTTACACTTAGACAAAATATTGTGGAATTGTGGCCATATTTTTCCCTTGCATTTGCTTTAAAGGTCAGACATACCAGAAAGCACAATAAGAGGCTTCTTTATTTTTTAAGATTAGAAAGAATGGAAAACTTGAATCTACATTTAATCGTTTATGTTATTTTCTTGCTCTCCAAAATAACAAAAAAGCCAGAATGTTAATTTCTGGGCATGGACAGCCAAATGTTAAAAAAAGGTCTATAAATGACAAAAGGCTACTTTCCCTGTAGTGATTCATGATAAATTGCATAATTTAGATTTTCTCTATTTAAACCAGTTTTAATCTCTAAGTTAAAATATTTTGAAAGGAAACATAGGGAAAAAGCAAGTACAATTTGATAACAATAGGCAGTATATGAACAGCATGCACTTTGTGTACTGTTACACAGTGTAAGGTGTTTAAAGTCAGCAGTACTATCTATCTCTTCAGAAGATTTGCACTTAGGGATTGTACTGAACTTGGATAACAAGGCGTAATACTCTGGTCAATACAGTGGCTTTGGACATGTGTGTGCAACTTCCATGGAAATTAATGAAAACAAAGCACAGACATCTCAAGCTGAAACTAGGTTTTAAAGGCCAGCTGTAAAACTCAGCAAAGTCAACGGAAGTCTTGACTTACAGGAGCTTTGGATCAATGCCAAGAGTTGGCTGGGTAAACATTTCAACCAAGCAAAGTTGAGAGGACAAAATAAGCATTTCCATGCTATTTTTGGTAATAAATGCGTACAAAGGTAAATGAAGAAGGTATCATTACTGCACTGGCAGCAGCTTTGCATGGAATTTCCTTTCCTTTAACGAAAATACACATTTGGCTTTGCAGAAAATATCACCTCCCCGCTTTCAAAGACTCGTAACGCGCAAAACACTGACAGCGGAAGAAACCAAACCAAGAAAATAGATGAAGAAGAGGTCTGCTGGGGCTGTAGCTTCCCAGGCACAAACACCTCAGCCACGAAGCTGCCCCCAGCCTGCACGCTGCCCCAGAGCTGGAGGCCACTGGGGCTGGGAGAGCTGAGCAAGCCCAAGCCCCGCAAGGGATTTCTCTCTCCCGCACGCCATACGGACATCTAACGCCAGCAATTCGCCATTTTAGGGACCTTGCAATAGGGACTAGCGGTCCTGGCGGACAAATACGTGACACGGCTCGAGCGCGGCAACCAAAAGCCCGCAGCCGCCCTGCCACATCCCGCCTGCCAGCGCGTGGTTGCTATTACATGTGTCGGCGCAGCTGCGTATCCGTTTTTTTAAATACTTTCCTATCCGCTGCCAGTGACTGTAAATTTAATGAGAGCACCTGCTGCCCTCTTGCCTAGTTAATTCACAGTGATCTGCCTGAACTAAAGGAAATTTCAAAAAAGCCTCTGTTCTTTAGTAATAAATTACCAGTCTATATCATGGCCTAAAGGGCCTTTGATTCATGTAATATTACACTTACACTAAGCACTGCTGGCAGCGGGGACATTTAGTTTCTCTAAGTAGACTGGGGGCAAGGGGAAAGAGAGGCAGGAGGGGAGGGAAAGGAAAGGAAGGGAAGTGGCTGGCGAGATTAAAGAAAACTAGAAGATCAATTGACTGAATATTGACAGCTGAGGGAGGTCTTTGTCCTTGACCTCTTCTCCCGAGGCATTTATTCACCGAGGGTAAAATCCCCAGCCACTAAAAATTCACAGTCTCAATTGACAAGCTACACTATAGGGCATTTCAATATGTTTTCCTAAAACAAAAATGTAGTGACTTCCTTTCTTCTGAATTTTGGATTTAGCTCGCACGTCTGTCGGTGAAATGGCTGTTGTTCTAGTTAGGTCGTAACACCGTAAGCTGAAAGCAGTAATGCCTGCACCAATTAGCTTTTTTATGGATTTCCTTAAAACAGAAACAATAAGTCAGGAAGCTTCTGAGAAAATAATTCTGGAATAAAGGATTTATTGGGGGTGGGGGGAAAAAGGGAAGTGGATGAAGGGAATATAAAATAGCATTGCAAAGGGAAACAGATCAGTTACGTTCCCCTGGAAAGGCATGCGATGCAAAAGAAAAGTTACTGCCACATTAAAAACCTACAACCCAAAACATAAGCAGCATCCAAATGCAATTCACATGGAAGTATGGGAGCACAATGCGTTATAAATAGAACAGTATAATTTGAGAGTTTCTGACTCCCTAAAAACTTGTATTTGAGGGACTGGGAGGTTCTGATTTTCATAACTGGTGTTACTCCTTTATGCCAGATGCATAAAAGTTTTTTTCTATAAAACACTACTTTACAGAATTGGTAGGTAAAATACAGCTTCTGTACTCTTTACTCGCACCAAGTAGTATCTCCACACTTGGTGTCTAAATACATATGCACATGCCTTAACTTCAAACATATGCAGAAGGGTTTTCAGGACTGACTGGAGCCCAACTGAGTGATCTCAGACAAACACTGAGCAGGGAACTATGCCAGATATAGAAAGGTGGTAGAAACATAGGCAAATTAAAATAAAAACCTGTAAAAGAAAGCAGTAGGAATATCATTCAATGACTTGCTTTTAATTGCCTCAGGCTCAGATTTAATGCTCTACAAATATCCATCATAAAAAATAAATCCAAGGGAGCATTTTATCCTTCGAGCAAACTGTTAATCCTAAATTAATCATATAGTTAGACGACGTTGCATTGTACGTACCTAGAAGGAGATCCGAACATAAACTTCATTTCTCTTTCTAGCGTCTGTTTTCAAACTTCCTTCTATAATTATAACGTTAAAAAAGTTTCTCACTTTTGGCATGATGAGAACAAAAAAGATAGCATGAAATTCACAATTACATCACAAGAACCAGCAATGCTGCAACTTTTTTGCCTTCCACTGTTCATAGATACTTATATTATTATAATGCAGGAATAAAAAATTACCATTCTCATCAGGTAACATGGTACATCTGCTACACACTCAATACACAGAGGTGCAAATGTTCATAGCAGAAAAAATTAAGGAGAATCTGGGTCTTGGTCTTATTTTTCATAAAATGCAAACCTCTCATTTTCTTGAGACAAAATACCATAAGCTGTATGTACAGAATAAAACACATCTAAATATTGCAAGACTTTCAAGCTATTCTAAACCATGCTCTGCAACAGTCCCAAACTTAGACCCTAACAGGCTTTTTTGGAAGACGTCTGGGATTTTTCTTTTTCATGTGGCTGCTGGAGGATTAGCTCTTTTTCATGCCAGAACGGAGAGGCCAGAGCGCACACAGGAGGGCAAGAGAGTTCAAACAGACCTTCTACCATCACTGCCACGTGAGTGCCAGGCAATTACATGACTGGATGTGCAATAGGGCATTAGAAAGTAGAGTAATTGCAACCCAGCTCCTGCAGATCCTATCACATATAGTATCATAAGTAAATGAGAGTCTGGACGTTAAAAACCTTCCTTTTCCTTCAAGTAAAAAACAGAAGACCCTCTCTTACTTGTCCCAGGTACCCAATAGTGGCCTTGGGTCTCCCTTTCTCATGACCAAGCGGACTGCCACACGTGTGTCTGCTGCCATCATGGAAAATCCCACCTATATCACCCGATTCCGTTCCCTCGGATCACACCATACCATATGCAGAGAACACACTCACTGATTTTAATGGGATCGTTTCTGAAGTACACCAAGAGTATGAAAGTATCAACATAGACCTCATAGACCGCAGTCTCAAAATGTGATTATGAATACAGAGAAAGAACTTGCATAGATTCACATACATACTCGTTCATCCACCTCTTGTTCTATCATATACGGAGACCAAACATACCTGGGCATGCAGGGATGAGACATTAGGTAGATCAGATCTTGCTATAGACGTAGTCCACCTGCCACAAAACACGTGGCACACCTTGATAATAACAACCCTGCCCTCTTCTCTTTACACTGATCTCCCAAATCACATCAAGTTCTGTATCTTGTTCTTAATCAATACCTGTATTGATTACAATAATAAAATATGGATAGCACGGATATACAGTATGAAACAGTCTATATAAATAGTATACTATGGATGCCGCATATCAATGTCTGCGTTCCTTGATTTGGCACAGCAGCACTTCCTATATGGTTTAAGCTTATCTATGCAGGAGATAGTTTTACGGAGGCCATCTCAAGACTTTCTCCCTTTTTGTCCAAACTGGAAAGTGGCTTCCTGCAGAATATCACCCTCTATGCATTTGTTTCCCTGGCTGGAAGGCAGTCCGCACGCACTGCAGTAACAAACCCCATCCTGAGCAAATGTCTTACTGGGATGCTCCAGCAATGTTTATGAGGATGATACAATATAGGAAGTTATATAGAAAGAGTCAACTCTCAAAGAAATTCAAATCTCTCTTTGGTAACACTGTTGTTCCCCTATTGTATTCATCATACAGCACATGTATAACACGGCAGTATTTTCCAAAGCACTAAACTTCTGGCATTTTTCTCTTAAATAAAATACAATGAAACAGCTGTCATGAAGTCACCAGGCCTGACCTAATCTGCTTTCTGTACACAGACAGTCCTTTCTCATTGTTCCTAGGTGACTAGTTTTTATGCATATGCTTTTGCTTCTTTAAGGGATAAAGTCCCAAAAGGCCTAGGTAGCCTGTGATTTTACACACGCAGTAATTCCACTCAGGTAACAGATTGCAGCATTTGCAGCTTGGTTCCCGCACAGTTCACAGTCATATGGTGCATACAGAATTGGGCTGAAATCTTAGGAGATTCTCTAGAGAGTCTAGTCTCACTGACTCCATTAGAGAAGCTTTAAATATGCAACAAACTCATTCAGATCACATAAACAGTATCCAAACCCATTAAAGTTTTTACCTTGACTGCTGAATGAAGTCTGATTTCTGTGTTCCAGGTTTCTAAGATTTTATTCCCACCCTCCCAAAATGTTTCACTAGGAACTTGACTGACACTCAGTATTTTCCTACAGTACTAAAAACCAGTGCTAACTGCATTGCACTTACACGACTGCCATCATTCGCTCAAACTAGAATGCAAGAAAGCATTAATTAAGTAATCAAATTAGAAACTAGAAACCAAGAATTAGTCACAGTATCTAAACAGTAAGCCAGTCAATAGGAACTTAATACAAAGAGACAAAAGAATACTAAGACAAATGATATACCAAAGTAAAACACTGGTTGGGAAGACAGACTGTATCAGCATCAGTAAGTATTTACCACATATGGAAACATCCAAAGTATAGCCTTGTTGCAATTATTGCAAAGGTTACTTCCCTTTCAGAGGAAAATAAAAAGATTGGCTACTTCTTCAGGATATTTCTCAAGAGGAGAGAATGCTAGATACAAACCTCAACCCCAGCTGCTTCAAGAAGTAAAAGTTATCCCTCTCTAAATGAATGAAAAGAACCCACTCTTCAGCAACCTCCATTAAAACAAAAATATCTGACAACAAGGAAATAATACGAAAGAATTCCACCTCAATCTTTTCAGCATGGGAACTCAGTCCTTAGAGGATTAAAACTGACTTAACACTTTTGCCATATTTGGTTTCCAAGTGAAACCCCAAATTACACACACACACCCCCATATACACACAAATTCCTTTTTTTTTTTTTAATGGAAACAAGTCTCTTATGATGCATGCTGTGTTTACATCATGAGGACTGGTGTATATAACAGTTGTGCTCTGTAGCACTGGTCAGGCTCTGACTTCATTTTCCAAGGTACCTTCCAGATACAGACACAGGGCTGTAGCTCCCGGTCTGAAAGGACCTACAGTCAAAACAAAGCTGGCCGTAGCGCCCTGCCTGGAAGCACGGCTAGTGTCTCTCCAAAGAGCGTGTTCCAATTCTGAAAATTTGCACTGCAAGCTATCATATAAACTGACGCTCTCAGGCAAATTGCTGGAGCGCTTACTTCCTGCAGCTGTGCCTTCCTTGCTCTTGAAGGAGCAGGCAACATTCAGGCACCCTGAAGACGTTCATGGCCAGAACGCTCCTCCACAGGCCAGAGGAAAGGGAACTGGCACAGCTAGCTGCAGAGAAAATCATGCATGTATAGGAGGATCAAAAATCCTCATTGATTCTTCTCATTCACAGCTTAAGCCTTTATTCCATGCTCTTCCATCTTTTCCTAATCTTCTCTGCGAGAAGCAGAATAAGCATATTTTATTTAATTGGACTGCCTTATTAATTTTTTTCCTCTTTCAATGTTTTAAGTAGTTTCAGCAGACCAGAGTTTTGGCCTACGTCAAAAGTCGCCTATTTAACTGGTCAAATAATAGATAGTCAGCCAGTGCGGGTGGGTATTCTGTTATTAATTTTTCATCCCGAGTTGATCACCAAATAATTTGGAACAGATTCTGCCACCTACATAATCTGATCAAACAGAATTCCTTGGGAAAAAATGATAGATGGCTTCTTGCACCAGCAAAGAGCGTTGACTTTTTCTAGTTGCCAAAGAATACCCTTCTAGAAGGTGGCTACCTTTCTAATGCACTTTGATTAATAGTTTGGGGTGAAATAAAGACACTTTTGTGGGGCTTAGCTTACAAAGAGTATTGAGCACTGCACCTTTAAAAATAAAGCCCCTTACCCTGAAATTGGTTCCTCAAAAGCTAGCATTCACTTTTGACAAACATATCTGACGCTGCTAAGAAGGTTTGACATCAAACAAAGAATTGCGACAATTTTTTTCCTCTTGCAGCATATGGGCAAACAGCAGACTCTCTAACCTTGGGCCGCAATTACAGCTTCATCGTATGTCTCCGGCGGCATTCAAAAAATGCACATCTACGACAGAAAATCCTGCACCACTGCTCTCGCAGGAGCGTGCCACTGGGAATGAAGGCTCTTTAAACAGACCCAGTGGTATCACGTAGAACAATTGGAACCCAAAGCATGTTTTCACAGTGCTATACAAAAACATTTAGCTTGTGTAATGAACAACAATAGAAGCAGCAATCAAAGAAAATCATGATTGTCAACAATGAGAAATAATGTCTCTTAGCAACCAAGTTTCAATTACTCTTTGTTTGCTAACAAGCACCACGATATTTAATGCTGGTAGCTTTATTCCAGTAAGTAATGCACTATCAAAGACCATGATAAAGAGCCTTTATTTTAACCGGCTCTCGTTTCCAATCAAACATCTTGCAATTAATTTTATTAGTGTTTTAGAACTAATTTACTTTGAATAAGCCATAACTATGATTTGTTATTGTCACGCAGTAAATGGAATTGTAATGTGTAATAATTATTTGTTTAAATAATAGAACCATTGGCATACAGATGATAATCCAAGCAAGGAAAAATTATCATCATTAATAATAAGATTAAACAAAATTGTATCCAAGAATAGATCCCAGGAGAACCCTTCAGCTATTTTAGGTGAAGTAGAAATAATATTACTAATTAAGACAGAACGCTGGCTGTCATAAAGATAGCTGCAAACACTGCTTACTAGTGAAAAAATGAGAGTTCTCGATTGATAAATAAAAGACCTGACTTGAACCCCCTGTGCCTGTGGCTGTTTGCAAGTGAATGCTAATAGTTACCATAATTATATGCCTTGCTTTCTTATACCTCCTGTGCTTACCAAAGGTTTGAACTGATTTCTTTCAAATTTACTGTTTCTTTCTCCCAAAAGGAGTTTTAACTGACCTTTTAAGCAGGTAGTCTTCCTAAGAACAGAAAGGTTGGAATTAGGCAGAAAGTGCCCAGAGTTGAAACCCAGCTGGTCAGTTTTACTTCATCCTGTGCACTTTATTAAAAAGACGGGATTTTTAATTTTGCTCCTGGGCAATACAGACATTCATTTAGAAATCAAATATTTGAACAGCACTGCTTAAGGAATGATAATAATAACAGAAATCAGAGTGGGAAGCACTGGTTTCCATTGAGTACGTGCGCTATGTCCAGGGCAGATTAAAACACTAACCATCCTAGCAGTGATGCAGTGAGGTAGGTTCCCCGCCTAGAGGGAGAAACGGTCTAAAATGTTCAAGGCTTTCAGACGCCATAACTGAACTTCTATAGCTAGCTTTTTTATACCAGAGGAACAAACTAGATCTTTCTCTGCCTTAAGCGAACTGTAATTTAAATGGTCTCAGTCAAAAATTATTTGGATCACAAACTCTTTCAGCTCCTAACATATAAAGAAGTGGTTGTTTCAGGCTTTTTTCTTCCCTCCAATAAGAACAAAATCAGAAAAGTGATAATACTTTGTGTACCAATGGATTTCTTCTTAAATTTACTAAGCATACTCTTCAAAATAAGGTAAAAAGGACATTAAATGAATTTAGGTATTTCTACACCTGCACAAAATACACTGGAAGACACCTATGCAGTTCTTCCAATCTATTACAGCGATAAGCCCATTGCACAATCAGTGGTAGTACACATTTCCTTTAATTGCTCTGTTCACGTAGCTCAGTCAATCTGGAGTTAACATTTCTAACACGTCCATTTAAATCTTTACTTGAGAGAAAGTAAAGAAGATTTTTTAGCAGCACTAATTAAACAGGTTATTTGGCCCTCAGGACTGTAGGAAGACTGAACTCCATTAGTACAGGCTGTCTGACAGCAGTCAACTAGAGAATATTTTTTGAGTAATGTTGTCTCAGGTAATCCAGATTGAATAGTGTTAGTATCAGGCACCTTTTTTTTTTTTTTTCTTTTTTTTTTTTTTTTTTTTAAACCATTTGCAGTAGTAAGCCAAAATGCTGACAGAAGTTTTCAGGAGTTTCCCCTATATGAAAGCTGAGGAAAGATGATAATATAGAACCAAAAACAAGGAGTGACTGAAGACTGTGGGATTCAAATCCACTCTCTGTGCAACCCTCAAATATTACTGAATTCATATTGTAAATCCAGACACTTACTGTTTTTCACATAGAGAAGCCATCACATAATTATTTCTAGATTCATAAGGAAAACAGAATATTGTGTCTCCCTTCCCCAATTACATTGATCCAAGATTTAGCAAATTATTCAGTTCTCTACTTGTACAAACTCACACGTCAGATCTGCCATTTCTGAGACGGACTAATGCTGTTTAAGAAAAACTAAAGGCTGCTTTCCAGTTTAATGGGATTTTGGATGAGACACTGAAGAGCCAAGGATCCCTGCTATCCAAATCACACCAAGCATTCACTACTCTTAGTGCTGACTCCTGTTGCATTAGTTTTGCTTTAACTCACCTTCAATGTTTTTCAGCTGTTTTATCAGTGCTGTAGAGCAGACAGGGGGTCTTGAACCTTTGACAATGAATGAGATGTGCCAAGCTAGGAGTAATTACCTTACTGACGTCACTTCAGCTTTCAGCCCACTTTTAAGTGGGCTTCTACTGCTTGAAACAGTAGGTCATTTGTAACACATTATGCAAATGTTAAAAGTAATCTTTTGCATAATACATAAGAGTGCAGTTTGTGCATTAACTAATTTATCTGACTACACAAGAGCTATGAATGCTGATTTTTATTAAGCTCTTCATTAAGTCAAAACATAGCTGAAGCATGCGCACTTATATATCTCTACACATATATTTCACATATATACACAGATATAGATACGGCCTGAAAATGAAATTACTTTAGAGGTGGAAACAATCAATGGATACAGGGTCTTTGTCAATGCCATTAGTAAATGAGGACACCCTCCACCCAAGATGAGCAGAATCTGAAAGTGAATGGGTTTCCCCTTTACAATAAATAAGTGAAGTAATAAAATTATGCATGCCCTTCCAAGAAGTCCTGAAATCATGTTTGTATAAGATGCAAAGGTTGTACGGAGCTTGACAGCTACGGTACAACTCTTCCCTCAATTAAGTCACCGCAAATTAGACTAAATCTCATTCAGCTAGTCTTTATCTGTTTTTTAGCACCAGAGAACTAGAGCAAATTATGATGGAATTTTTATTTTAAATATATTGATTTAGATTTCCAGGCAAATAATTTATTATTTGAATAAGCAGGGTAATTGAACATAAATGAATAACATAAATGCACGAATAGCAGTCGTGATTTCTAGGTGCTATATTATCACAAATGCAGATATCATGCTGCATACAACCATGCACTCAATGTTATTTCATTGTTGGATAGCTACTGATGGAAAAGGCTATTATCTCATCCGCTGCATTACACTCCACTGGCAGCATGCAGCTTACCAAGGGCATGTACAAAAACAAGCAAAATAACTGATGATCCTGAGTCCAGACATGATCAAAAGCAATCAGCACTCTAAATGGTAGTTAAGAAAAAAAAAAAAAAAGATGAAAAAATTAAGGAACACACCCAAAAAACCACAGCAGCTGCTTCCCATCCTACCCAGTCTCCTCCTCCTTTCTCAAGGCAGGCCATCTTCTTTAAAAAATAAATTCCCATTTTCCTTACTTGTGCCCTCCTTGGCAAGCAGCAAGAGAAGCACAGCTACCTTCAGTCACCCATTAAGATGTATAGTGAGATTGCAGTAGCTTTGCCAACAGCCTAAAAGGTCAAGGTGCTAGCAGAGAGGTAATAAGTGATGCTCCCTCCTTGTATTTAACAGCAGTATCTAACAGCCTGCAACAGATGGGGAAAGAGGAGGGAGACCTTCAGATATTCTCCTGATTTCTGCGAGTTCCTAGTTGTAGTTCATTAAAATTAATGACCAATCACCACGTGTTATGCATAAGAACAGATCGCTCTTGCATTAGCCAGGTAAACCAAAAACATTACATTTCTATTACGATACTCTGTGCAAAAACAGCTCTGGGATTTGGCCACGTGCCCAACTTTATGGCAGAATGTTTATTAAATTATTAAAATTTATAGGTTGATAGCATTCTCACACAATTTATTACAGCTGTAAAACATTTTTAAGTTTTGAAAACACAATAAAGTTGATTTAATAATCCCCTAATCTTATACACAACTTCCTCTAGAATTTTCTTCAATTACGCCTCATAAATTACAATTTATTGTATATTATAGAAACACTAAAAAATAAACACTTCAGGAGAATTTCATCAGATTCATTTATTTTGTTGAGTTAACCAGGAAGCCTAACAAATTCACACGTGACCTCTGAACTCTGAGCACAGGGCCTCAAATTCAGTCCACAGTCAAGAAAATCTGTCTGCCAAAGATAACAACTGAATGTTTTACTTAACTTCAGCCAAGAAGTTTGCCCTAACTACTCGGGGAAGAAAAAATTCTAGCATGCTTCTTTCAGTTCTTTGAAAACATGATTGAAACCCAAGGGATAAAAAGTCAACACTGCCTCTCCACGCAATCTGCTTGGTGAGGATGAGTTTCTGAAAATGGAAGCAAACAGCTGGTAGTAAAATCTAAATGCAAATTGTTTCTGTTCTACGAGTGAGAGATTTCACTGTCAGCAAAGACTACATCACTTCATTCAACTAACATATTGAAAATATTGCCCTGATTTGTGGTGGTGGTGGAGGAATTGTTTGGGGATTTGTTTGCTTTACGCTGCATGTATTGCAGCTTTTAAAATGGTCCACTACAAACCTCGCTGACTGCTGCAAGATTGAGAACACTCTGAATACTGCACCCGGCTTTGGCAGAGCTTGCCGAATCAGGAAACCTTCTTCAGCTGGCCATCTCCCAACGACCCCTGTTAGGCCAGATAAGCCTCAACAGCAACGACTGCTGCCTGGGTGAATAGCATTCCTAGGTAGTCTGGACCGTCTCAGACGATGTCATAGGAGTTAAGCCATCGGTCATTCACTTACTTTTGTATCGTAGCTGCGTTCTCCTTCTTTAATACGTTTTGTTGTCCCACCTTACTTGCGAGTTGACTTGCTCCAGCCATTCCTGGAGGACAGAAAAACACACTACGTTAAACCCTGATGCTTCCGCTTCATATGTTGACTGTGTTTCCAAGTTTTGCTGTGTGTTCTTTGTGAGCATCAGGAAGTTCATACATCTGGCATTATCAGTCTTTTTTACTTTTTTGAGAGGAAATCTCTTAAACATTCCAATAGAAATAACAGGATCATCTTGTACCCATGGCTGTTCCCAACAAGATTAGACAGCATGGTAATTTTGGTAGGTGGCAGAAACAAATGATTAACAGTTATACAACAGAGATTTTAGTGGTGCTATTTCAAGTGGGTGGTAAATTGGAGATGTTTCAGCATAGTCCATGGGCAGGCCTCCACATGCAGTCATATGAGCAACCTCATACTTCATGTAAACACAACCTGTTAGCTAAGTCTTGACTCCAATAAGGCAGCAAAAAAGAAAACTTGAAACTCTGATAGTCCCAAATACATTTTTAAAATGAGTGAATTAAATAAGAAAAGTGAGAATCACTATGGTATAATTTGCTTTTGAAGTTCTTGTCTCTACCAAATCAGCTAGTTTTATTTCTCCATTACCAAACTGCTATTCATTAGGAGATATTTTGGTTCAAATCCTGTTTCTTTTTGAAGTCAGCAAGAACTGGCATGCAATGAAATGTATACGGATATGTATTTTTCTTACAATGCAAACCTGGTTGCTGTGCAATAAGACGAAGTAATGAAATGACTGAGCATAAAGGCTCCTGTTGTCTGCAGTATATTTGCAATTACAAATATTCCAAAGTTCCTATTGCCAGTATTGAAGACAGATGTCTTTTGTTAAAGTTTACAACCACCATTTTTCTTATTTATTGCTAATGTTTTACCCACCGTGCCCTTAGCTTCCTCAGAAGACCAAAACAAACAGCCTGTCTCCTTTAAGAGCAATATGAGAATTGAATACTTTCGAAGGCTGCACCACGAATTCTGTAGCAGACAGGAAGTCTTATTAGAAAAGTCCAATTTTTTCCCTATAATTGAAGTTATTCTGACTCTAGCCGTGTCATTTCATGCCCAATAGGGCATGACCCAGAATCTGGCAAAGCCGATAGATAGATATCTTTACATTTATTTCTCATTTTTTGGATCAAGACCTCAAAGTTATTCGGCTTTCTACAGAAAGTCCTTCTCTAGGGCAGAGTGGGGGAAATGCACTTCTCCTTTTTACCTATATAAATTTGTATATGTTTCTCTATCACATAGAGAAGCACAGCTTAGTTTTAATTTTTACAATTAGAGAATAAATGCCTTGGTCAGCAACTCATTTTCACTGGGCTTACATTAAAGAAGTTTTTAACTCCCCCTTTTACCCATAGTTAAGCCCACAGTTTAACTCCCCCTTTTACCCATAAAAAATATAGGCAAAACATGCACACACACACACAGATATGGAAGTCATTAGTATGGAAACTCAAAATTATATAGTTTTGTGTGATAGTCAAACCAAATTATTACTACTATGAACAGGCCATGCTATTAAAGTTGTAAAGTAATCCCTTTGCAAGACTTGTTTGCTGCTACCTGTAACTTAAATATTCTTCATAAAAAGTGTCTGCTTTCGCTGGGTTTTTCACCTCAGGTCAAAACATTATCGCTGCAAATTGTAATAGTCCAAGTACTGTTAAAAAAGGCACTATTCTTTTGAGTGATATGCTTTGGTTGGTACCTACGTCTCCAGTGGCAATCGGCAGAAAGTACAGCTCTGTCTCCAGGAGCAAAGAGTGCAGCCCAACAGCTCTGCAGAGCTACAGCCGGTGCCGCGAACCCAAGACCTACGCAACACACATCTCAGGGTCTGTTCGTGTGCTCATTGCTACTTACTCTTTTTCACTTGGGACTGTTCCCCAGGAGCAGTGTCCCATTTGTGGTTTGGAGTGCATTGTGTGCGCTTGCCAAGTATATCCCAGTTTAGCTTCATTCACGAAGAATCCAGTTTAAGCGTGCTAAGGCCACTGCATGCTACGAATCAAAGCACAGTAAGTAGGTACAACTGGAAGATTGCTTCGGAAGCACACTCCTGGCCAAAACTAAATGCTAATCTAGACACATCCAGTGTTTCTGCAAAGGCATACTGAAATGGTATGCTCCAATTTGTAAGGTCAAATAAGGGAACCCTGTTGAAGAACATAAACATTAAAAAATTGACTTTAGTCCTCTATCTATAAAGTCTTCCTTCACAGATTATATCCCCCTTTAAGAAGTGGTATTTAGTGTTTGGGAGCTTATACGCAGCATTAAAGTTGTCACCAATTTTTTCTTCTATGAAATACACTCTCAATGATTTCTCAAGTAATGAATCTATCCAGTTCTTCTTTAAGCTTCCGCCTTAGGGCAAGAACAAGTTATCTGGGGAAATGAATTTGGAGATGGCTGAGCTCTTTCAGCTCTATTATACACTATGCTAAGAGATTTCCCTGGAATACATCACACCTACTGAAAGAGGCAAGTGGCCGTAGAAAAAATAGTATGTGGTCATATAATTAAAGATTGTATCATAATACATAGCAGCAGGAAAAACTTATTTATAGCATTTTTTAAAACATTTCAATAGCTTACTTGCAATGTTAATGTTCTTGTAATATTGCACATGTGCAGCTATATGATGGAGGACATATATTGCTATATCCACATTTTCCAACTTTTTCTGTACTAACATTCACCAAAAATATTTTTCTAACACGATTATTTTGTTCCAGGAATAGCAGATATATTATGTTTTAGAACTCCTACACACAGTCCTGCTTTCATAATAACTCCTTTACAATTCTTTTATGGCTAGAAGGAAAATGGCTTTATAGATACCAAAGCATATCAATAGCAATTCACAATTCAACTTTTAACTTCTTGACAGTGAAGAGATAATCGCTTCCATAAACTTTACAGAGTTCAGTAGCTAGACTGACCTTCAAGTTAGCTACTTCTAAGCATTTAACGATCAGCTAGGTTAAGTGCTGCACTTCAGAATATATAGGTTTTAAATATTATAAGCTTTGCTTTCAAAATCCATCTCCAAATTCAAAGCAGAATTTAGTGGAAACTATCAAGTTTTATCATTTAACATGTTAGGCTGAAGGAAACATTAACACCTTTCCAGCTTTGAGGAGAGTACGAGTCCAAATTTAAGCCCATCTGTTCAGGCTCTGACCACTTTCAGCTCAACACTACTGACTCAATCAAATATTCTCTACAGAAATTTCTTACAAACATAGGCAGAGTTGAAATTTGTAAGTGAAACTGAAAAACAGGACTATCGAGGCTGGTCTGGATTTCATCAAGGAAAATTCTCCACTTTTCCTAGAAATGATAGAAAAAGAAAAATGAACACTACCAGAAGTCCTAGGGAGCAGGAGGGGAAGACATCAAAGGCTCTGGCATGAAGAACACATGATAAAACAGCGTAGCAGCAAGCTGAAAGCGATATTTGTTTAAGTTTACCTTCACAAAAACAATATTTGCCAGAATCTTCAAATGCCTGCGCACAACGGGGAGATAATCAGGGAACATCCCCAGCTCGAGTTATGCGAAAGGTCAGGCTAGACAACCTGTGAGCCCTTCCAGCATTAAAAATCCATTGCTTTATGAATATGAAAAAATTTCACCGCAATTTGTGCATGTGGAGGTTGAGAATAGGCTCTGGTTGACTGATATGCAAGGACAGAGAGGCAAAGGACGGAGGTAGTGAGCCTTCTCCAGCCCTCTGCTTTCTCCAGCTGGGATACAGGGCTAATGTTCCTCCTCCAGCAGATTAATGCTGCCTTGATGCCATGAGTCTCCACACTGCCGTTGAGGGCTAGTGTATCCCTTATCCACCCCAGCCTCATGCTTTTCATCAGCTTGAAGGCCTTGAGGACTCATGAAAACGCAAATGACACTGTGGCTGACACAGTAGTTTCGAACTTTTTTAAAAACAACTACAACAATAAAAATGGTAAGAGAACACATTGTGAAATTTCGCATAGAGAAATTCATTTTTATCAAGGATAATGGTTTTCCATTTTAAATTGTAGTTAGGAATATTGGTTTGTATGATACAATAAAATAAAGTAATAGGTAAAGCATTTAACATGGCTAAGGGAGCACGTCGGCTAAGGAAAAATACATCTAATAGAAGAAACACTGTTCTCTTAATCATCTTTTAAGAAATATTTAAAAAATGACACCACAGAATCACTTTTCAAACAGGACTCCTGCTTTCAAATGATTATTCATAATAACCAAATTCAGAATCCTGTTGCGGCATTACAGGGAAAGAAATGTTCACCAGCAGGGAAAAAGTTAGAAGGCATTCTTCTCCTCCCTGTGAAACTACGAGTATCAGCAATTTCTCATAAGTAAGTAGCCAGGGAACCTATTAGAAATCATGCTATAAACCTCTGTGACCTAGAAAAGATTTTTTGTACCCAAAGCCTCATCTATTTTTCTAAATACACCAACTAATTTAATCAAAAAAGTACTCTTCCCCCAAACTTGTCCCTATACAAACCAGATTTGCCACAAACATAGTAACCCAGTCTTAGTTTCTCACCAAATTTTTCACTCCTATCAGTCAGCAAGTAATACATATTGCTAAATCTTGAGAATATGAACGTACTGAAAACCAGGGCTCTTTGCCATTGGAAATGGAAAAAATGAAAATATTTTTAAATGTTCTATTTGAATTTGGCCTGGATAACAGCTGCTAACACTCTGCCCTGAGTGTGAAGCATTCAGGTATCATGATAACGAGTGAGGAGAGGGAAAAGAAAAAGACCTTTTGAACACCTGTAGCCTTTTCCTGAGGAAAGCGAAAGCATCTACCTCTCTACGTAGCTCAGAAAATCACATTAAGACATAAAGGGTGACCACCTTATACATCACATGACAAATATGAATATTCAAATAATTGCTCCCATTCAAAAATCCTCAGGAGAGTCAGTGAATGAGATTTCTCTATGTAAAACACTGTCAAATAATTCCAATAGCAAATAAGGAGAATGTCATTCACAAACAGTTTGTGAATAAAATCAAAGACTAAACACACCAGATAAACTGTCTTGAGGATTATTTGCTTTGACAGTAATTTAAACTTTGACTACATTGCCACTGTTCAAACTTTGGCAGCTTTACATAAAGTGGTCTTATTTAGAAAACAGTTTTACTCACATGCTCACTAAAATGGAGCAAGAAATTCATGTCCCCTTGCCCTTGGTGGTAACCCCCATTTCCTTCTTCCTTTTCCCATCTACCAGTGCACTCAGAGGCAGCTGAGGTGGGATGCCCCCATGTAAACACTTTGCTAGCTTGAACTCTCAGCCCACTCCAAAGGTATTTTTCTAACCAGTGTAAGAAACTGTGTCTGAGCTACCTAACTGCTGTAGAAAATCTTCAAGAAAAGAGGAAGCTTCAGGGCAGTCTTAGGCAAAGTTTATAGACACCAGTGAAGTTGCAGATATGCTTAGCCAAGATTTTTGCAATGTTTAGAATTGCCATGAGCTCAATACTTTTTTTTCCCCTCCCTCCACCCTTTTTTTTTTTTTAGGAGTTATTATTATTAAAGTACTTCAACAGTAGTTAACTTACAGTTCTACTTCTTTTGCTAAGCACAGTAGAGCTTATATTTTGGGAGCAAAAACATACCTACATCTATTCCCGTCTCTTGTTGGCCTACAGACTTTTTCCAACAGTCATATTTTGAATAAAGATTATCAACTTTGTTATTCACATTTTATTAGAGACATTTCCAGCTGAGATTTATCAGCTTTAGCCAATATTTCATTTAAGACATAGCCTTCCAGGATACAGTTACAGCACTGTAAAAGAACATATCTGGCAAGACAATCTTTGGCTAATTCAATTGCTATTTTAACCAGAAGCATTTCAAGCTATTAAGAAATCCTTGGCTGAGTCCTTCCTTAGTTAATGTGCAATACAGTGCAAATAGCTCACATCACCAGAAGGATTTTGGCATAAACAGGTGGAAGGGTGTTGAACTGGCCTGGACATCCAGGGCAAACAGACAGAGCAAGAGTTTCTTTCAGTCCAGCTTCAAGGCTAAACAAAGCTCTGCTCTTAGCTATGACTTATTTTTGTAGCACTGACCACATGCAGTTGGCAGTTAGTACAGCAGTTTGTACATGCTAAAAAGAAACTTCAGTGGAAAAAAGAGTATTTGTCAAAAAATACATTTTAGGTTTGAAACACCTGGAGTTTTCTCTTTAACGTGATAACCACATTTTTATACTTTTGTGACACTCACTGTAAAGTAACAAAACCAGTAATGCCTTTAGCTCCTCTGGAAATGTAATCACGCCTCCTCTCAATACATTTATAAACAGGCTGCTAGGTTAGAAAATAATTACACCACATAAAGGCCTGCTCTAACGCTACCTGCTCTAGATTATACTGAACTGCCCAAACCACATGTATCCCTGATGCCTGAGTAGGAGAGGGAAGGAAGCAGCAGAGAGCTGCTGGGGAGGAAGGGGCTGGTACTTCTCCCAGGACAACAGGGAGCCACACGCTTAGGGCCTCCTTTTCCCTGGTATTTGCATCCAAGTCATCATTGCAGTTCTGCAATGTTGTATCTTCTCCCTGGAAAGTTTTTTTTCAATAGAGTGAATATTTTGCACATTCCTGTAGGAGACAGGTCTCCACTGTGCTCGCCCACAGCTCACTCCTGTAAGTGCTGCCAGAGCCCTCCACCATGCACAAGCCTTGAGCACCTTCCACGTCTGTCTTTAGCCCTATCTATTATTGAAATAATCAAATATGTGCCTTTGTCAGACTAGAAGGTTTACATCTATAATCAGCTCATTGAAAATTTCTTTCCAGCTGTAAAAATACCCAAAACAAAAAAAAACCCCAACAAGATAAACCTCGTGTTTACAGATCATCGCCTAGAAGCACTGCAGAGACCAGCCTGTGCCATGGCAGCACACTCCGGAGCATGCAGAAACCACGGAGCGATACAGTATGTCAAGTCAAATTGAGAAGTAACAATAAAGGTGTCTATGCTTAGCAATTAATCCCATGCAGATTTGACACTTGTTGCAAATTTTAGAACCCACATGCATTTTGAATGCCCCTTCAGCCACTACGTAAGGCAGAAAAAAGAAACCGTGAAAAGCTGCACCAGAGTAATGGCGTTTGACAGCAGTATCACCTATGGCAGTCCTCTTATCGCCCCTCTTAAAAGGGGCATCTTATTGACTTGGTAGGCCCTTACCCTTCCAACAGCACTGGTCCTGCTACTCAGTACCATTTTGTTACCCTCTCTGTTCCTCCCTTCCTTATTCCACTTTCTTTCTGAACAAGTAGGAGATTCTCACTCCTTGCAGTTCTGCTCTCTTGCTCCTCACTGCTGTTTTATTTCCAAGCAGCGGGGTGCAAGTGACAGCAGTTTGCTCTCACCAACTTCGTCAAGAGCCGTTACTGTAACCAAGGATTCTGGGTTTACTGGAAATGCTGAACAGTTATTGGCAACAAAACCCAAATAAGTGTTCAAACCTGAGGACTACCTTTATCCTTGTAAGGGGTTAAAACCATCAGAAAAGGGTTTTGAGACAAAGTAATAATCCTGGCCATGAAGACCAGGGAGGAGCAAGCATACCATCATGTTTCAGCTGTGTAATTTATTGCTGTTAAGATGGACCCTCAGTCTTGGACAAGAGGGAAAAAAATCAATATTAATCCACTCATACTTGTAATGGAAGGATGTGGCCACATAAAGCATTACAGGATAGTGCAGGACCGCCGTCTGAGCTCGAAGACAGATGCTATAGGATTGCTTTGGAAACAATAGACCATAACATTGTATCTGATATGGAAAAATCAATCATGAGCCTACTAGCTAAAAACTGCTGCACTTTGAGGCAAGAACATAAAGTATTTCAAGCAGTTGTTAAACAGAGGAGGTTTCATAATTATTTAATCGCTTTAGAGGTCAAACCAATTAAAGTATCATTTGTCAATATTTTTCCTGCAATTTGTTTTCAGGAGGGAGGGGAAGAGGAGGATAATGTTTTCTCAGTGTTCATTGTCTTGACTTAAATGAGGACATACAGAGATAATAACAAACAACGCTGCCAGTCCAGATGCACTACATTTTTCCAGCTACAAGCTATGTAGGGTTTTTATTTTGAAAACAGAAAAGACTTTGACTTAAAGCCATTTCCATGCTGTTTCCTACAATGCATCAAGAGCGCTCTGCTCTGCTCTGCGTGCTGAGAGGGGGTTATCTCTGGGAATAGGAGCTGCCAAATAACACGCGGTAGCTATGAAGTCTTACGGGTTCAAAAGTACAATGGACGCTAATATCTATAATCTCTCAAGCTGCGCTAGGCCTGTGTGTTACCAAAGCTCCTATTGTTTAACCTCAATTGCCATTTCTTCTAAAAATATAGATAAACAAATGGGCCTTGTTACAGAGCTTTGTCTCTTAGCCATCTTCTTCAGGGCAAGCCAAATGTCAGTGACAACATTTACCTTGGATGACCTCTTCTGATGGGGTGAGAATTTCTTTAAAAAGAATGAGCAATTTGCACTACTTCTAAAAGCACACTTACTGACCCACGGGAGATAAACCAAAGATCTTAGTCCGTTTCCTGGTTGTGCTTTCCAGACCATACTACGAATAGTAACAAAAATAATGTTGGCACTAGTAATCAACTTGATGAAAGACAAAGGTTAATTAGACTTTTTAAGTAGGATGAAACATTTGCAGGGTGCTCTTCTATAATATTCCTGAGGTTGAATTATAAATTATGAAAAGTTGAATGACAGCTGCCCATCTTATGCCTGTCCTGGGGATGGACTGAGTTTATCTGATGATGGACCAGTTGCCTTTTTCTAGAACACAAAAATTATAAGTCACAAAATCCACAGCTGCTTTTGAATGTTCTTCAACAGGAAATGGTGTTTTCACACAATATAAAAAACTTTTACTATGAAAACTTTCACATATGCAGAGCTAGTAAACAGTAAATGCATGAATGTACAAATTTGCCATTGTTTCTGACTCCTGAAAATTGGGCACATTACACTATCAACGATTATACCTCCAAAAGCTATTGGAGAAGTGAATTATCCATGATAAGCCATGATACCCATGATTATCCACAATTCACAAGGTATTAATTGTAGTCTTTCCATTTAGGTTGTTTCCGTCAAACCATCAGAGAGGAAAACACTGCCAATTTGAGCAGGTGAGCAACCGAAGAGAAACCACGAGTAGTTAAAGCCAGCAGATTGCAGGCAACCAGAGTTGCCTTCTACGCTATCCAGTGTAGGCGGTCTACAGCCTGCCAGAGGCACTGCAGGGCTAAACGATTTGAGAGTGACACCATACTTTAAAAAGGAGCACTAAAGATAAAAGACAGATCAACCCCTTAATGTCTTCATTACAGTTCTCATCAGTTGCAAAAATGTTTTAATTTCTGCCCAATTATATGAAACGTTCAAATATGTTGCACACACGCATACGTTTGTCATCATACATGCATGCATATGGGCGCCTGCAAGCACTGAGTTTTCCCCAGCAAGCTCACTGACATTTTTCCCATTCTTGCTTATCTCAAATCTTTTCATTGGCTCTGAGAGAGATTGTTTGAGCTCAGACTGGATTTTTTTTTGGCATTATTGTGCATTCCGGGTGAAGTGCACTGTGCAAACATTGGGAACAACTAGTGCAATCAATCCCCAGGCACACAAAGCATGTATTGCATTATTTTTGTTGAGGGCTGAAAGAAAAATATGCTGCTGTATAGTGGCCAACTTTGCCCTCTGAAAAAGGTGTCATTGCTACTGAAGTCAGTGGGAGTTTTGCACGCTTTTCCAAGGAAACAGTTTGTATACCGAAGTAGTTAACACCTCTGAAGGACTGAGACTGACAATTTTTTGAGTGGAACGGGATAACCACAGTTTTTTTGAATAAACCATCTAACTAAATGAACATTATCATTAGGGCCCCTGGATTTGAAGAGGAAAATATGAGCAGTACTTCTATTTGAAATAATGGCAATTGTATGCTACAGCTCTAAGAAGAGAGAAGGCAAACATTGGGTACTTCTGTATAAAGCTGTTCAAATATTACTGAATCATGCTCTTTATTATTCAGAGTCAACTGTGCATCAGAAATATTTAAAAACAAGTGTGGATTTTCCTGAGCTCTTTTAAAGATTGATCCTCCACCCTTTGACATTAGTTGAATTTGGATCAGGCACCTAAACGCATAAAGGTGTCACCTTTTTATTTATTACATTTTTTTTTCTTTTTCTGCTTGCTAGGCAGATTTTTCCTCACGGTCTTACAAGCTTTATTTATTATTCATTTTCATCCCAGGAAGAGAAACCTGAAATATTTATCCACAGGATATTATTCTTTAAAAACACTTTCCACAAGTGCCAGATATGTTAAAGTGCTAAATTCTTTCTGAAACAGCCAACATGATTACCTTCTCTGAAATCTTGCTTTAAAATAGGTTAATAATTAAAACATTTTACTCTAAGCCAGGCAAACAGTTAATAAGATGAAATGGTTACTTGGAGAGAATCTGTGGACTGAACGCCTTTTATTTCAGCAAGCTTTCATTTGAGCCCTGTTTAGTTTTATTCCAAGTTGAACAAAATTAATCATTTCTGGGAAGTGCTAACCACAATGACAGACCTCGCGCTGCTGAATGCTTTACAGGGAAGCCGTTCTGAGCCGTAAGCTGCCACCACAAGCAAACAACTGACGGCCAGCAGTGTTTTTGTTAGCTTCTGACAAGTGAATCAATAAAAAGACACGGCAAAGGTTCAATCAGAACAGACACCACTAATACGAATGGCCTTTTGGGACCCACGGAAGCGTGGAACTGCTTTTCCATGTTAATTTCTCTGTGCTACCCTTGGGGTTATCACCTTCTTTGGCCCCTGTTAATTAAAAACTGCCTCCTGTTAAAGTTCCTTGGCAGACGTTTGCCTTGTGTCAACCCATTTTGCTGGCTGCCGAGAGAGAGGAAATTAAGGAAGGAGAATACTGAAACTGTTCCGTGAAACGCTGCCAGAAGCCTTCCTCGCAACCTCCGCTCGACGCAAACACACCCGTTTCTCTCTCGGTCCCTTCAAACGCCGCAGTGACCCTACAGATGGCAGTCAAGAGGAAGACTTTAAATATTCATGATGCTACTGTGTCTTTTTGCAAGGATTCAGCTATAGAAGTGGCCCTGAATATGGCTTGGCAAATAATTGGTTTTTCAAATCGGCAGCCAAAAAGAAGAAGAAGAAAAAAAACAAGAACATAGATTTGATACATTCATTTAAGGCTCATCTACAATTTGTCATTTGTTTTCTATTTCAAAAAAGTGAAAGCTATTCCTCTGCCCCCAATCCTCCCAAGCTGCCTTCTGCTCTTGTTCCATGCTACCCACAGGGAAAATGTTCATTTCTGTCCACTTCATAAGAAAGGCAAGAGCAATGAAATGACAGAGTTTCCAAGAACTGGAGGGAGTAGCAGAAGCTTGGTTTTACTTAATAGTTCGGTGATTAAAGCATTCATCCTGGATGGGTTTAATCCCACCTCTGTCTGAAGGGATTTGACTCCTCCTATCCCCAGACACCACAAAGGTAAAGGGGAGAAGGCTTTCAGCCCTTGGTGTAGACATGCCTTTCCTGTATATAAATAATTAAATATTCTTTAGATTGGGGACCCAGCCACTGCTGAGATTCATTCCCTCTTTCTGGCTCAGCAACTATTTAATTACTTCATATAAAAGTGGAACATCTCCAACGAAAGGGACTCAGGGAGCCCTAACTCCAAATACCTTATAATCCAGTAGTTAAGGCACACACATAAGGAAAGGGAGACAAACTCAGATTTAGTTTCAAGCCGTAGCAGCTGTGCACTCTCCATCCTCAGAGGCTTTCGAGGCTCAGCTCAACAAGGCCACGGCTGCCCTGATCTCCTGTTGGCCAGGGGCCAGCCCTGAGGAGGAGGCTGGACAGGGTGACCTCCAGAGGTCCCTTCCAATCAACACTTCAGCAATTTTATAAGCCTGAGGCAGGACTGAAACTCATGTTTCATTGCTAAAGGAAAAGATTTCACCAAAGCTGAAGATTGACTCAGCAGTAGTTTTCAGGACAGCCAGAAAAAAAAGAGCAAAAGACATTTCTAACGCAGTATCAAGCATGATGTACAGAATAAAGGCAAACAGGATTCTGTGAAAGGTTCTGATTTTAACCAGGTGTCATCTTCAGGGCCTGACCTTTGTGGGGGAAACCTTTTGGAGGTACCTTGGTTTCCTTTCCAGTAGGGCATTTGGCACATTCTGTTCCAGAAGCAGCCGCAGAGTACCAAAGCACAGAGCAGCCCTTTCCAGCTTGCCAGGCCCTTCAGGCCTGTTGGTGCAGGACTGTTCCTTCCCAAGGAGAAGGGTATATCATCTCCTCTTTGCCTATCCCAGGTAACAGTCTACATGTTCTGTATCCTTATATCTCACTGGAAACACCAGGCTAAACAGAGGCTTTCTGTATGTTTGGTTAAACAAACATTAGTGCTCCCCACCCACAGCTTTCTGATTTACCAAACCCCCTCCCACCCAATACTCAAGACAGGTTATTAAAGCAACATTTTCAAAGATAATTGCACATATTCACACTGTAAAACTTGCATAAGGGCAGGATCAGGTGGATCTCCAAGTAAAACAAAAAGTACCATTACTCATATAAATACTTTCGTAAGAAAATTAGTGCTTTTTTGTGTAACCATGTATTTGAGTTTCCTAGCTACTTTGTGTACATATTTTGTGTCTGTTTTTAAAAAGCTGTTTTCAGAAAAATCAAGCGGGGTGAAGAAAAAAGAGAAAACTGGTATGTAAATTAAGGTGAAAAAGCCTGTCTGAGGTTTGCATTTCCTGTGTTTTGGCTTCACTTCACCACAGGGGAGAATGGTGGATTTCACATGATTTTTTTTCCCCCTCTCTTTTTTCAGTGAAAATAAAAGAACTCCAGAAATGAAAGAGGTCAGTAGTGCAGAATGAAGAACAATTCCTTTTTCAGTACCATTGTACATTCAGTGATTGCTACTTTTTGATTAAGAATACATTCAGCCATGTAGTGGTGGTAAAATTTCATCTGGTTGAGTGAGCAGTTGCAGTGGAAATAGCTGCATTTGGGCAAGAGTCTCATGAGCTTTTACAAAGTGATTATAAAAAGCATATGCATCTGTTCCTGGAAGCAAAGGTCCGGTAGTCTGCCATGTTCAAGATAAGCCCGAGACCTGCTATTTGCATCAAGATCTCACATAAATGAAGAGGTGCTGGGGGAGCAAGAAACAAAAGAAAACACCTTTGAGGAGAAGATCCTCTTCTTCAGCCAGTGAAGGACAAATGACAGCCTCTAGCAAAGTTGCTGAAGACTTGTCAAAATAATTGGAATAAGTACTATCCTGCTGTGGGAGGCTTATAAAAAGGTTGGGAAGACGATAAGGAAAGGGATGTGCATTTTCTGGAACGGCCATCCCTGCGAGCAACCATGGCTGTGAGGCAGCGCAGCACAGCTCTGGGGCCCTTCTGCTTGCAAAGCTGGGACCCAGAAACATTTCCACATCATCTAAAACAGTCCTGCCACAAACAGCACAATGCAATACAGTCCCAACACTCATCATCTGCTTTCTCCCTTCCCCTTCCTGAGGTCAGAGCAAAATGTACAAACACACTAGAAAACTCAAGCTGTAAATACCATGAGATTTGACTCTTGCTAAAACTCTCTAACTCCTCACTGTGAGAGATGGAATAAAACAGCATTAATGGAAGCAAAGCATGCATTTGTCAATAGCTCCATAAGCTTCGGATTTAGTTTGAGAAATGGGTAAAAGTTGATCTGGTGTTTATTTGAACCAAACTGGTTCATTATTCCTAGAAGTTAATCTGCAAGCAGATTGTAAATGTCTCAGCAATTTATGCTGCTCATGAGATATACCTGGTGCAGACCTCAGGGCAGAGCTCGAACTCTGTGTTCTGTGCTGCATTATGAGTAAATATATGCCTCTGTTCAACTCATATTTGTATGATAGAGACCATCATGTTTTTCTCTCCTAGCACAACTGTATGATATTAACCTGCATTACAAAAGCATACACTTGGAGGAAATACAGAGGTCTAAAAATCCTCTCTACTAGGAAAGTAAAATAACCGAAAAAGTAGCGGCGAGATTTGAACACCATCGTATTTTGCACTTTATAAATTCACACACCACAACATCTGCAGTATGAAACCTCCAACACTGCATCACGAACTGTTTATTATTTTAAATATTCATCCGCAGGCTCCTGTACATTTATATGAATATTCCCCACCACAGCTCACAAAAGCAAGTATCACATATCATCTGCAATCACACATCAAACCAAGTTAAATGTTTGACATTGCGTTCCACTGTGATTCACTACAAGGTAAGTAAATCATTTTGATGTTAACAAACATACACAAAACCTTCCCTTACTCAGAAAGGTAAATCAGGCTATATTGTCTCTAAATATCTGGAAATAATGTATAGCATGAATCCGGCTTTATTTTCTTCCTTAGAAGTTTAATATTTTATTATAGTAAAAAGGGGCAGAGCAGCTAACTCATCCCCTTCTGACAACCCATTTCTTTGTCTAATTTCCATTTGTTTCTTTGGCAGCTAAAACACCTTGAAATTACCTTCTCCAGCATGGAAGAATGATTTTTTTCTCCCTAGCTCGAGCTGTCAGAGTGATTAGAATTTTAATTAGTAAAGCAGAGAGGAGGCAGGAAAATCAGGGAGAGAAGAACGGGAGGAGATGCACAACTGCAGAGAAGACAAAGAGGTGTCAGGAGCAGCCTTGTGCCTTGAGGGCCATGACAGTAATCTGGGGGCTGTGCTGCAGGCCCCACAGCCAGTGCAGCACTGTCCTTTAGCCCTCGGACAACACCAGGCTACCGGGGCGTTAGAAAACATTTTTATCAGTTGTCATTCAGGGCAAGGTGAAGGTTTTAAAGCACTCCCACCAGCAGCCGCTCCACTGCCAGGCTCATTTTGGCCCTTTGATCTGCTCTACCGGGCCCTGAGCTCAGGATTCAAGCCACAAAGACATGATTATCAACGATACCGACTGCCACCACCCCACTATCACGCCAATAAATATCGCAGTTGTGTGTCAACATCTGTGCTTTTCATAAAAGGAGCCCCTTTACATGGAAGGTGTGATGGGGGAGATAAGCAGCAGAAAGTTTTCAATTAAAAAAATAGCATACATTTTAATTTGGGATGAAAAAATGACTTTTAACAGCAGGAACACTGTCATTCGTCATTCAGGTCTCAGCAACCTACAGGGGCATTTCATAGTGACACCATGGCTTTGCTGCCCCAGCTCAGGGCAGGAGGCAACATGGCCCAGGAGGAGAAGGAACCACATGCCAGGCTGGTGCCTAGGACCTAGTGAGCTTCACATGTAGCTTTATTGGCCTCAGGAGCCTGGCCAGGCTAGTCATATCCCCTCCTCAGGCACAGCTAGTATTTCTCACCACCTCTCCCATGAGCGGAGCAGAGGGGCTGGCTGCCAGCGGGGTCCTGCTCCTCACTCCCTCTATCAGCCCAATTTTTTGCTGTTGTTGTTATCATTGCTGTTATTTGTACTATATGAGCGCATTCGAGCTGACAACTAAGATCGGCAGCACGCTGTGCATGGTGAGCTATACGCATGTACTAAATACCAGGATAAATATGTGCTATTACCTATTCAACAGCAGGAGAGCTCAGGAACAGAGGTGCTGAGTGGCAGAGTGGGAAATTGAATCCCATTCCAGCGCCTGAACAACAAATTTATTCTTTCTAAACTCACATTCCCTCGAACCAGTCCTTTTCCTCAACAATATTTTAATCAGCTGAGAGCAAAATCATTTTGTGTCTCTACCGGGTCCAGTCCTGAATCCCTCACTCACACGAGTGGCTTCTTCCCAGTGAATCCAAGCTTTTAGGAGATCAACAACAGAGTAATAAGCAGAGCAGATTTACCACATTTTAAAAGGGGACTATCAATCTGCTACCGATTCTCAAAACAAATGCGAGTGTACTCCTATTTCACTTGTTATCACAAAGGTTAGTCATTCATAGGACATTTGCTAGGAACTGCTAAAAATTTTTGAACACTTTTTTCGACAGGTATTTTAATTCTCTTCCGCACTTAGCCTTAGCTACGAATCTACCCAGAGTAAAAGACAAGAATTACAATGGGCAGCTTCTCACAGAGGATCATTGTCCAATCTCTAGCAAATATTCTACTCAGGTAACAAATTGGCTTGCTGACCTTTTGTCTGCTCACATAGCACATGACATATTTGTAATTTATGGAAATCAATCCATAGAGAATTTTTAATTTTGAGTAATTATAGCTCAGTGCAAGATCTAAATAAAGGTGATGAAAAGGTCATTAGAAAAGTAATAGAACAATATAGATAAACCCAAACAGTGAAGCTCAAAGCACCGATCTTAACTATACAGCTGTAAATACTGGTAAGAAGACAATAATTACAGCTCAAGTCAATTGCCAGCTGTTTTAAAGTACAGCACTGAAAGCAGCATCAAAATTGTTAACTTCCAGTCCTGGCTGCTAAAATAGCGGACAAGAAAACTAAACTCTGGACCTTTAAAAATAGTTCACTTTTTCTTTCTTCACCTTTAATTGCTTGCCTGCTCCGAAATCAACTATGTTCTATAATATGCTTAGTTACCAGGAAGATTTTGTACACTGCTTTTACTACCAGGATGATCTCATTCTAAAATCTCACCATGAAAACCATACGTACATAAGGAAACTTTAAGGGAGCTAATGTTTAAGGTTTGCCTCCAGCTGAAAGCACCCAGCAGACAAAAAAGAAGAAAGAAGTAACGAAAGGCACAAGAAGTCATCATTTTGTTGTTCATGGCAAGGCCAGCCAATACACCAAGTGGTCAGACCCGCCTGTGGATGAAACACATCTAGGAGGACTACAGATGCACCTTCTCCTCTGGCCAGTCTTGAACTAAGCTCCCACCTTGAGGTTTCAACACATCCCCTATTGCCCCACCAGACCTAAATCTCTCTCCAGGGAACAGGAGTCTTCCTAGCAAAAGCAAGTGCAATTTATTCCTGCAGGGGTGAACCCAGTCTATACTTCTACGATGATAAGGGTATTAAGGATCATTTAAAGTTCCTAAAATAAATAGGAATTTGATTTATGCGCTTTCAGGTGATTCATTACTACAGTAATTTCGACTGCGTGCAGCCTTAAAAACACATTCCGCACTGTCTCAGAGAACTTTAAATTGGAGAGCTCATGCAAAGTATTCTGATTTAGTACCTAAAATGCACCTGCGAGCTTCAATACAAGGCACATTTCTGGCTTAACTGCTAATAAGCAGTCGCAAACATGCTTCCAAATAAAACTTGTGACTTAATACTCATACTGACTTATATTCAAACTTTCCCCCAGTTCCTCAGTCACCCAGTTATGCCACAGGAAGGATACCACCATGAGACAAATGAACATTAACAAGGATAAGTTAATGCTAGAAACAACAACAGTCTATTCAGAAATATACCTTAATAATGCTGTCAAAAAATTACTCCAAGAAACAAAGAATACATGAATAAAAATTTCAGAACTACTTCCTGCATAATTTGCCAATAAAATCTGATTTAAGTAAAAGGGGATAGACAGGTTTGCTAAATATTGCACAAAGGTGGTGTAAGAGCAGGATGAATCAATCCCAGTTCTTTACCTACAGAGTATGATTTCACATAGATTTTTAAAATTGCCTCAGGATCCTGTTCTAACAATAATTCGATTTCCCTGCAAAGGGAAATCCCTGGTATGTAGGGCTTTTTCAGCATTGGCCCACCTCTCTCCAAGCTTGATATTTTGCATTCCAGGCAGAGGATGGAGGCATTAGAAGAGGGTTAAAGTTCAGTAAACAGAAACAGGAGCTGCAGCCCCCAAAGTAAAGCAGTAATCCTATCCAGGCATCTTTTCAAAGCCTTGGCAAAGCTAGGGAGTACGCGGGGAGAAGTTGTTGAGCAAGGGCTTCAGGATGCGTTAAAGCACTCCACCGCATAACCGCAAAGAGTGCCAGGGCAGTTCAGAGACTACACGGGGATCCCACAGAGAGATGCAAACCACAGTGCACAAAGCAAAAAACATCAGAACAGCACTAACATGTGTGTTTTTACTGGCAAGGCCACCATATTTCATGGACTTCAAAGACTTAAACACAAGTGATTTTAGAAGAGTCCTTACAAGAGGTGGGTTTTTTGGTTTTTTTTTAAACAAACATTTCTGGTCCTCGCAGTTGTGAAAAATATTCAAAAATAGAAAAGTAGGAGTATTCTGAAAGCGCAAACCCGTGAAGGAAGAAAGAAAGCAGAGGAGAAAAGTACAAACTAAGCCAAACAGAAATGACATTTCCATGATTGGATATTTTTTCTTTCTTAAATGATCCAAGGCTGGCAAATCTGAACTCATGATTTCAAAAGTGCACAGTAACTTAGAGGACAAACTTAGACTAACAGAGTAACAACATGCAAAAAATCTCCTGGAATAGTATTCTAGACTGAGGATTTTTGGGTGAAGTTTTTCATATTCATGTGTCCCCTCAGCTTGTATCCCTAAGTTTTCTTTTCAATGCAGTGATTCATCTGGACATGCCAAGAAAAAGCACTGATGTCAATACATAGGGGAGGTCTCCCAAAGGCTAATTGAAAACAAGATCATTTCAAAAGAGAATTACTCATCTCTCAGACTGATGCCTCCCTGCACGGATATAAGCAGCGTAACATGGCTCAAGTTGAGATCATGAGTTCTGCAGCCCACTCTGCTGAAGTACATCTTTACACAGCCTGTCAGAAGATAGGAGACAGATGTTCAATGTTTTGCACACTAATCTTCAAATAAACCATATGAGTTTTATGAGTGCTTCTCAGTGGGAAACAAAAATGGCCTAGCCAAGCAGCCTGAAAACTACAGAGCAATTGGATTTTGGTTTGGAAGCTAAAAGTAGGTTCCCCTTTTCTTCCTTTCGTTGGAGGGGAAAAAAAAAAAAAAAAAAAAAAAAAAAAAAAAAAAAAGCTTGTCTAAAGAGGCTCTGTCAGAGAGAGCTTTTGCTTCACTTTCCCCCTGCTGCTTCTGTCTCAGATGGGATTGCCTGCAAAAACAGTGCCTGAGGGATCTATATTCAGTTTTCTAAAGCAAACATAACACGAGTACTGTTCCTGGGTTACACACTTGACTCCTGTAATACAAAATGTGAAAGAACATTCCCTAATGGCATTCAAATCATGTTCTTGCAATTTCCAAGTGTCAAGTGTTTTTCATTTTGTATCTTGAAAAAAGAGATATTCTCACATGCTGATTTTGCGTGTTGAACAGCTATGCAAATTCCATAGCATGCCAGCATACACGCTTTGCCGTAACAGACAAATATCTTTTCTAGAGGGCAATGAGAAATTACAAGTTCTTACTTTGTGGTTAGATACTGAAGTCCTTACTCAGGAAAAACGGTCACTTAATTAGCACTCAGCATTTACAGAGACTGAGGCCAGAAGGGACCATTAGATCTTCTTAAATTTCATCTACTTAGCTTTGTATTGAGCTCATTAACTTACGTTTGGTTAGAGTATAATTTGTGTTTGGCCAAACTGCATTTTCTAAAAAGTTGTCACTGTGCACATGGTAAAACACAGACAATCACCAATATTTCCAAGAATTTAACAGCCTCATTGTTTAAAGAGAAAGAAAAAAAAAACAAGAAAAAAAATGAAAAGATCTTTATTCTCAAATTTAACTAATCTGGCTTTGACTTCCAGCTACCGGTTCTTGTTATTCCCTTCTCTGCTAGATAAAAGAACCTTTTATTACCCAGTTTCTCCTCTCAATGAGAGTATTTACACTCTATCATCAAGTCACCTCTCAGTCTCCTTTTTGATATGTTACACAGACTGAGCTCTAAGTCTGTCACTTAAAGCTATTTTCCTCCAGCTCTCAAATCATTTTGGTGCTTTTTTTTCTACACCTTCTCCAATTTTTAAGCAACCTTTTTTAAACACACATACTAGAATTGGGGACAATATGCTAGGAGCAGTTTCACCACTGCTGCTTGCAGATATAAAATAATTTCTCTACTCCCTTGCTTCCACTTCCAAAGACAGTACTAGCCCTTTTCGGATGTAGTATTGCATTGGGACCTCCATCAGAGATCCTCATAGAGAAAAGTAGTTAGTCTCTTTCTATAAGAACGTAACATATTCTTTGTTCCTGGACATGTTAACTTTGCATTTGGCTATTTTGCCACATCTGTTCCCACAACACAAGCGCTTTTCTTCCATGATAGGCTACTTTTCCCATAAATGCCTACATCGCATAAATGCACCTACATGCCATGTTGGCTACATTCTGCTTGTGGGAGAGGTGTAAAACAGCGCATGTAATGGCTATCGTAGAGGACTGTTATGATCTGACAATACTTCTGAGACTAGTAGAAGTGATTAATGCCAGATGATGCATTGGAGATGAACAGCTGAGAAGTAGGGCACTTTGTGAAGACATGGCAAGTGAATGAAAAAACAAGGTAAATTCCTTCAAATCTCTTCTGAAGACTCCACAGAAACAGACATCATATCTAGATGTATTCCCCTTTTGTATCTGTACAATATGTAATGTAACTGGCCCTGGCCTTCTGGTTAATGCCTCAAGGAAGACTATATGGAGTCAATCTAGGTGCACGCATTGGCACTAAGCATCGTTTGAGAAGCTTTTGGGTAGCCAAGACATCAGCAAGGGTTCAACAGATCGGTCCTGTGTCACATGGGAGTTGAGCCCTGTGCTATAACCCTCATACAGTAAACATATATAACATTTTTAATGCACCATGGACTTTGCCTCTTCATAGAAGATGCCTATGTTTTCTTCAAAGCAAGTAGAGTTTTCACCGTACCTGTGTGAATTATGAAATAAAGAATCACTATTAATACTGCGTAGCTGTGGTGAAAGGGAGAGCTGAGGATCAGAAGGACTGTCCAGTGGGTAAGAGCAAAGGACAAAAACAACAACAACCACCACCACCACTCTAAGGAAGAAGAAACACAAAATGGAAAATGTAACATGCTCAGTTCCCAATGCCAAAGTGACACATTTGAGGATGTATTAGTCCATACAGATGTTACAGTTTTGACAGCTGCTTTTGGCTCACTTAATAGCAAGACATCTCTAAGAAAAGTGAGGAATCTGAAACCTTCCCAAAACTTTCAGGTTTTCCTACCAAATAAAAGGAGGAGGAGTGATGAGTTTTCTTATCTCAGCAATTTAGTCCTCCATGCTGCACACTCAGCAGACCAAGTGTAGAAAGGACAGTGCCTTGTTCACTTTATGTTGCTATGGAATAAATTAGGATTGCAGATTCACATTTACTAGCTGAGGCATCTGTTTCTAAAATTACAGGTTGCAGCCTCCTTAGGGAGGCAGAAGGGGGCACAGAGCATTGTGAAGCGGCAGGCAGCAACCCTGCAGCAACCAGCAACAACACAGATTCCCCACATTGAGGGAGCAAAAACTTCAAGTATTTACATTACCTTCACCTGTTATTTATCTTGGAGTTCTGGCAACAGCTCAGTTCCTCTTAAAAGGGGACTGCAGTCAGCAATTGCTTGTCATTCTTGTGTCCTGGCCTTGAAAGAATCAACCCTCTACTGCTCCAGTATGAAGATGGGTGAATCAAAAACATAATGTGCCTTTAGAGAACTTCCAAAATGCTAGTCTCAACTGTTGGAGAAAAGCCTTCAACCTTTCATCTGAAAATGTGCTGAAAGAGTCTGTGCAGAACAAGGTGTGAGAAGTAACTAGGTCCCTTAATCTGTTCTGATGTGTCATCTCTGAGCAGCTCTGCAAGGGAAAAGCATGAAAAGAAAATTAAAGAGGGCAAGGAGTTGTATTCTTTGAAACATTCCTAACTGAGGGCATAGGATACTTCAGAGATATTTCACTAACAACTAAAACCCATTAAACCAGAAATATCTATAGGACCACATTCGTAAATATTCATCAAAAGAGCAGTGAACCAAACAAAAATGTATGGTATTTTATGAAACAGTCCTGCAAGTCTCAGTCTCTAACACAGTTCGGGCAATGATAAATGTATAGCCATAGCAACAGCAAGTGACTCACTGTTTTTCACAGCTATTTAAAAAACAGGAAAATGCCAAAGAGGGTTAAGAACTCCACATTTTTAACTGGATCAAATGTTAACTCTCTTGTCATCCTATCATATTTTTAAGTAGATTATGACAATATAGAGAGAGATAGCCAAAGTAAATCTGGTAGGTGCTGACACATAGCACATTCTCTGTAGAAGAACAATGGAAAAATCAGATTTTATTCACTGAACCCAGTTGTTACTGCTATCCCTTTTTGATTGATTAAGAAACACTACGTGACAAAATGCAGAAATACTCCAATGCTTGGTACTGTATGCTCTACAGGATACGTACAAAGGCAGAAGTGAAATAAAGTGGTATTTTCAGGTTGGCAGAACAACACAAGACATATAGAGAGGATACTTGGCTTTTTCTCATACACCGGGGACAAAAAAAGGTGAGAAACAATTCCATTAAGGTAACAGATCGGACATTTTTTTCCCCCTGAATTGCCACACCTGGTTGACCTGTGCTTACTCTGAGAGAAGCGAAGTGCACTCAGCTGCCGTCACAGTCACAGAAGTCAGCAAAAGGAAAGGGCAAGTCGGTGAGCTGGACAGGCAGCCCAAGGCAGCTGAGTAGGTGGCCAGCAGCGACTCCAGTTAATCCAGACTGGCTCCCTCTCCTCCCCCTTCCTCTCATCAAAGCACCCCTCCATCTGTCTGACTAATGCAATTAGCCTTCCCCCACATCTCCTCACGCTCACTCTTCCCAGCTTCTCCAGACCTCCAACTGCAGTCCCCTCCTTACACCCCCTCTCACCAGCCACCCCCTTCTATGCCCTCAGCTCCCCTAATATCCACCGAAACATTTTTTTCTTTGTTCTTAAGGGCCAAAAAGGAAATGAGGACAGGTCAGTCTTCTGTGCTGGTTGGGCATCCAAGCAGGGCTCAATATAAAGCACGGGCTGAGCTATTGCTGCACACGCATTCGCCAAGCTGAAAAAATGACTTGTGCCAAACATGATAGTACCTTCACTTTCTTTTTGAAGGAAAACCTGACTTTAGGGCTTAGAGATGTCTTTCATAGCAAGTGGGAAAAGCAGGCAGATGACACATCCATCAAGTGTGTAGGCTATGGGCACAGCTGATGCAATTTCCAAAAGAACAGCAACTAGCAGTAAGAGCTATAAAGCAGAGTCACTGGTTCTAGTTATTATTCAAACCGTAATCCTGCTCTTTACGCCCTCAGCACATGACTCGCAGCACATCATATTTTAAAGCCAAAACTGCACTTATCTCACACCTCCAAATTTGGCACCAGATAACCAACCTCAGGGAGGAATGCAAAAATAAAGCCAACAGCAAGCTGCCTCGCTGAATTCTTGGGACAATGAAGTGTGAACAGGTGTGACGATGTGTTAAACAGCATGTGGCAAAAATGCCTATGCTTGCTAATGAGATGACAGTTGCTTGTTATGCAAAGTGTCCTAGTGAAATCATCTTTGCTTGGTACCTATGCCCTTGGGCTCCCGTCCAATCAACTTGTGAGCTGCAACTTGTCACCCAAAATGACATTCATCGGTATAGACAGATATACCAGATCTATATGCACAGAATTCCCAAGTACCGGCCGCTATTAAGGTAAATGCGAATTTTCATCACAGTAAGTTAGGAACCTGCAAGCTTGCCTCACCAAGAAAGAGCAGGAGTTGATTAGAATTACAAGCTACGCTAGTGTGAAATATAGACTAATTAAAATGAAATCTCCATTCCATGTATTTCTGTAGTTTGAAATAACACTGATCTTTTCCGATGAAGTGAGTGCTAATAAATTTACATATTAATTCGTGACGACCTAAAAGAGAAGTGGAACAATGTGGGCTTTGTCTGTGATATTTCTCCCAGAACACAGCCTTCCTATTTATTTTATTTATTGGAGGGAGGAAGAGAAAGAGGGAGGGAAGGAGGAGTAATCATCCTATAATTATTCCTCCTGTTTTTTTTTTTTTTCAGAACAGTACTATGCCTTTTGCATCTTAAAGGAATTAGAATGAGATTAAAATCTACTACCAATATATATTTTAACATATCAGCAATCAAAACCATTCAGATCAATGAAGGAGGATGATGCATTAACCTTTAGAGAGCCAGAGTTCAAGCTAAAGATGGATGGAGTGATTCTGTGTTTGATCGGCTCATTTATGCCAACATGGAATGTAAGTTAATTGACTGTTTCAAGGCAGTGCAAAGAGAGTTTCACAGTTTAAAAAGCATTCATTCTGATTATTATTACTGCAGCAAGTTCAAAATCTCCTTACATTGTTTCCACATCCTCTTAGCATGAATCTGTACAGAAGGTAGATTGTACTGCAACACATGCCTTAAGTGACAATCATTTTTAGGCTCACTTTCCATCATTTCTTGTTGCCATGATATTTACTCCCTTTTGGAAAGAGGGAAGGAGTGAGAAGAAATCATATACACTAAATAAGCAATCGTTTGCCTTAATCTATACCCATCATACATGAACTCTGGATATTTCAAGAAGAATTTTCAGACAAAACGCATCCTGCGAATGCATCTTCCACAGCATGGAAGGAAGGCAATTTATATTCAGTATTAATGACAGTTATATGCACAAATATGATGTCCTCTGAACTGAAAATGGTCCCTCTTACCTTTCAGCCAACCAGAGAATATTCCTGGCATATTTTGAAAGAATTTGGATGTATTCAAATTAGAACTACGAGAAAGATTAAAGAAGACTGTATGAAGAAAAAAGACACATTTCTTCCACCTAAGACTAAAAATTCTGCAGCTCTTCTAAATCATTTTGTATGACTTCAGCAGGCATTTACCAATAATATTAATGACTCTGGGCAATGAAAAGCTGCAAATACATTTAATTACCAAGATATTACAGCAAACCAGATTTCCCATTCATTTTAACAATTTCAATGCTGACCTTGGATCTATATAGTTTGCTTAACATTATAGTCAATGCTTTGTGCAACAACTTGGTTTTCTAAATTATAAGGGTGAAACCTCCAACAGAATAAGAATTATTTACAGTACACATGTAACTACTGTTAGTTTTAAAGTGAGGGAAGCACTTAAACACATGCACACACTGAGAAGAAAATATAATCCTATCTTTATGAACTCAAGTTGACCTATATGCGTATGCTGACACAACATAATTATGACGAACAGCATCATTACAAAATAAGGAAAGCTTCCTGTGTCTGTGCTGTTTTAGCAAATATCTGTACAATATCAATTGGGCAAATGCCCTGCCTCAACTAAAAAAATTCATGTTATAATAATCTGTCATTAGAATCAATAACTGTTTTATTATTCATAATGCATGAAGTGCTAAGATGAACCTGTTGTACAATAAATTTAGTGGTTTGTCACGTAATACACTATGATTTTACAATATTGCTAATGTGCACAAAGAATTCAAATACAGAATATTGGCACATATGAGATTTATGACAAATTTAAGGTAGGGATGAATCTAGGCTAAGTCTTCATGTTACTCAGCTGAGGTCAGGAAAAATCAATATTGTTCATAACATGTCTGTGACACAGCAGCTTAAATGAAAAACCTTCCAGGTTAGAAGATGATGTACTTCTCTATTTATCCTTAGATTTTTCTTTTTTCTTTTTTTTTTAACAGATAAATTCTATGAAAACTAAGGCATCCAAGAAAAACGAATATGACATTTTAAATCTTTCCAATGGATACAGTATGCATGTGAGTAAAAAGATCAACAAAACGTTCTATGGTAACAATTTTAAAGCTAATTCATTTTAAATGTACTTCAGATTCCCCATTTACCCTTCAGATTTAGCCATAAAATAACAGAAGCAATATCTATCTGAGCCAAGGACAGATTCATACCCAAAAAACACAAATAGCCAATAAATGGACAGAAATTCAGCACTCTACTTTCCTTCAAGTTTTCTTCTGTGGAACACTCCTACATTACTTATGGGCTTCAAACAGAGAGAAAAAATAGAAGGATTGCAGCTAGTAAGATAAACTGCAAGATTATCCAACACAAACACAACCTTTATCCTTTATTTAAAGTTTTCAAAGATCCTTCCACTGTGCCTTTGTAAATCCATTAGGTTCTGTTTTAATATAATCAATATATGTATCCATAATTTTCCTAGTGATCTTTCAGTGGATAATGAATCCATGAAAAAAAAAATTAGTGTCTTAAAGGGAGTACAAAAGAGATACAAGAACACAAGGTATTATGGAAAACATTGAAATTCTGAGTTCATTCAGCTCCGCTAATTATACAAAATCTGGAAGTTAAATGATATCTTTCAGATATATACTTTTATAATACTGTGAAACATCAAAAAGAGTAAGTAATAGTCCCACATCAGTAAGAAATACCCAGAAAAGTAACAACCTTACTGAGAATAACCAGTTTAAAGATTCTGTCAACGTTCTCATGATTTTATAGGCTATGTCTTCGATCAAACCACATATTTTCTGAGTCTCCCTTGTTCGCCCAAAGGATAAGTTCAAGACTGCCAGACTGTTTCTCTTTAAAATGATCCTAAAAAACAAGTCTATACAAAATCCTCAATATTAATTAAAAAAAACAGAAGGACTACATAAGTACTTCCTTCATTACCGTATAATTCTGGATGGTCTATGGAAACTACTATCCATCTCCTTTCTATTTGCTTTACTTTAATGGCTGTGCCTCATTTCTGTTTTGAATGCAGTCCTTAGGGCAATGAATTGCTTTGTCTGCATTGGAGTCATATTGGTTAATATATATATATTTTTAATATAACAATAGCTCATTTTACTTAAGTAAAATATTCATAAAATAGGTAAGAACTTTCCAGGCAAGCATAACACTATTTCTGTTTCTTGGCCATTCTGGTAAATGCATTAAAAGCATATGTCATGATTAAATTCAGAGGCAAGGGGAACTTAACTCCATATATTGAAAATCTATTTTTCATGCATGCAGTGTATTCCCCTGACTAGTAATTATAATTTAGGAAGTTCAAGCAGAACCATGTATATCATTCCTTCTGCCAAAAGCACTCTGGTAAATCTTTGTTCTTTTGACCTGAAACCCTTGACTCAATCCTTGGAAGTCTATAGTAGGTTATTAGGTTGGAAGCATACTGTAGAGCTCTCATCTGCTTTTATACAGTATTGTATGTCTTCCTTGAGCCTTCTTATAAATGTCTTTGAGGATACCACACCATATACTTCAAATTTACAATGCAAGGTCATGTTGTAAAATCACAATAAACTCGATTTTAACAGTTTCCTGCAGTTTCTTTCTCTAAAAGAAAATTTACACTCAAAATATTTTCTGGTAATGTGATTTGGGTTACCACATTTTGCATTTCATGCTGGCCTGACAATGACACTCATAATTTTTACCACTGCTATTTTCAAGTCAATTTGCAATTGCTACGAACTACTCTATTTCAAAACTCATTTCTTCACATACTCTTTTTTTTGTTTGTTTGTTCTACACCCAAGGCTTGGACGACTCAGACTTACCATGTGTTTTTTGGCTTTTTACTTATATGAGACAACATCCATCAATGAAGCAAATGAAGAATATTCATAAAGTAGGTGAACGTCATTTTTCTGTGGATGCAATAAAGAGGTATCAAATGTAAGTGAAGGATGTTTTGAAAAACATCTGTCCTGTGCCTGTTGTTCTCATGTGGCTCAGCTGTCAGTTCACAGAAAGCCATTGCTATCTTCTCAAAGGATACATATTAAAAGGCTGACACTAAGCACGTGGATCCTCCCAGAGATAGAAGCCACAACACTAACTGGCCAGATGTCGATAGGCATTGACAGGTTTCCATGGGAATCCACAATAAAAAGCTACGTCCAAAAATGTATCTTCTTTTTGTAAGAATGAGTCTAGATGGACAAGAAGTATGTAGGCAACCAAGCCCTTACAAGATAGGCAGGAAACAATGTTGCCTTTAATTTGGTCCTCTGCCATATGATTATGATTAGAGACAGATGAAATCTTGGGGATGAAAAATTTCCTGAAAATGCAGTGTAGGCCAGTTGTAAGTTTGTACTGCAGTCGGTGACCAATTTTCATCCCCAAATTCCTTTAACACAAACAATCAAGAAAAGATGAAAGAGCAGCTTAAGACTTTAAACATCCCACTTAACTTTTAAAATAAAAATGCCATTTTTTTCAGCCTGAAAGCACAATTCATTTAGACATCTTCCTTGTCTCATTTTGAAATGGAAGAAACACTTCATTTCAGTTGAACAAAACACTCCAAACAAGAATTAATAATACTGCCATAGAAATAATACAGTAGCTTCACCAACATATTTTTCATTACTGTCATGGGTTGGACTAAATGTTGTTGAAGATGAAAGGTGAAACTGCAATTTCTTTTTAAGTTTTCATATAGAAATGCAATATAAATATCTGAAATGTGAAAAAATTCAGCATCAAACACAGTTATGATGGCTGGAGGAAGAGTTACCTGTTCAAAGCACAGGGGTAATTTTACCATGATGAAGAAATCCAAGTATGTGATACAAATATACTAAAGGCAAAAGACTAGGCAAAGTGTGGAACATATTTTGAGGATAGTTTTGAGAAGAAGCAGTCTGGGCTGAAATGCTGAGCAACAAAATCACATTCTCTTTTATATTCCTTTTGTACTCAAAGAATTGGAATTTATACTTTTTTTTTTAATAAACTTGGCTGCAACTGCAGAACTGCTGGTTCCCTCATCAGTTTTTCCTCCTAACAAAAATGTCCTGTTTTACTTCAAATTTTGAATAGCTAATTCTAGTCAAACAGTACTTTCAAGGCACATCCTAATACTGCACATGATTTGAATTGTATTGCCATAAAAAAAGCATCTGAGAGCAACGAGCTCAAAGGTCAAGGAACATTAATGCTAATTTACCCTAAAAAAAGATACAGTGGCTTTTCGCACCTGTGTGTTATTGAAGAGAAGGGACAGAAGTGTTCAATTCTTTTTCCTTTTGTGGAGAAGTTCCTTCCTCTCTGTTCCCCTCCAGAATTTGGAGACCTATGTAGCCCTAAAGTTTTTAGGATTTTTTAAAATAGAAATGTTCATTCTTTCTCATAAAATAAGATTCCTGTAGGAAAATTCACATTAACACAACCAAAACCAGCTAGTAGGCATGAAAATATATTGTGTTTGTAGGTGGAAAAATTTCATGGTAAAGACAATAATAAAGGTGGTTTATTTTAAAACTTTTCTTCAACAAATCTACTGATACTTGTGCTACTGCCTGGGCATCCACCCCTTCATATCTGTAAACATTTCTAGTACATCTGTCACCCCACACAGCTTTCTGCTAGTTTTAATTGAACATGTTATCTTTGACTACTACTCTAATTTCTTTTTCTCAGGCTCTTTGAGGAATAGGAGTATCACCGAGTCCTAAAAGAAAACCTGGAGACACCAAGGAGTATTAAGAAGCTCTGCTTTACTTGGCAAGATTAGGCTCCAACTCTAAGCCTCTACAAATTATAATGCAATCAGAAAACAAACTTTTGGACCATATACATTTTTACCGTAATATCAGGCCAAAAAAAAGAAACCCAGCTACTAGTGCCACGGCATAAAGCTACACTGAATGCAGTCACGGACTAGATTGTTTGTCAAAAAAGAAAAAAAAATCTTTGTTATCTTGGAACCAGTCTGCATTTACAGAGAGGTCTCACGATGTTGAGAGATGGTGCTTTTGAAAGAGAACTTTTTGGTCAAACCCAGAAAAGGAAAAAAAGACCGAGGATGGGGAAATACAGAGACATTTTCATATCACCCAGAGGCTCTATTTCAGAAAAGGAAAAGCAAGGGACACAAAAAGCACCTAGTATCAGTAGACTTTGAATGACTGGTTAACTTCTGTGTTTCTAGCATCAACTCTTTCTTCTTGCTTAGCCTGGCTGGAAGCACGTTCTTTTCAGAAGTCTGGCTCGCTCTACATGTATTTTTAAAAAGAAATGGAAATCACTGTCTCCCCAGAAGCTGCAGCTTCGCCCAATTTGCAGTCCACCACCTAGAAGCAATTCACAAGCATCTTACTCATGCTCATGCTCTTATGCTTTGAAAAATATTATATTTATTATAACATTACTAGACAGGTGCAATCTCTTGCAAACTTCTGCGACTAGGCTAATTTCTGATATCAAGGATGCTGCTGTGCGACTAATAAGGGAAAAGCAAACTTGTCCATCACTTCAAACCAATAAACACTAAATGGAACCAAGTGTCCTCAGGCCTCCGAGACAGTCACACACAGAAGCAATCTCTGAAAAAGAGTTTGGAGCTACACAGCTATGGTGCATCACTGAGTTTATATCAGAAAGACAAGAACCTGAAATTCCAGTGATACCATCTGCATCTCACTAAGGTTTTATTTAAGCCTAGAAAACTTTTTATCCTTCTCTTCAGTCTACAGTGGAAAAAGGATCTTTGAATAGGGAAGCTGGGATGAGGCACCAAAAATCTCTTCAGCATATTCAATGTAGCATTTGAGATGTAGCTAATGGTAACTATTTCTTATAATTTTTTTGACAGTTTCTAAAAAATAAGTCTTACTCTTAAAACACCAATGAACAGGTTTTGTTCTCCATTTGCTCTTCAGGCTTACTTCAGGAATTAAATTTACCTAGTGAATGATAAGTCAGCTGAATAGTTAAGTTGAAAACTGCTGGGTTTTATTCATCTGCCATTGATGGATATGATTCATATGAATTTGTCACTCATCGTGGAAAATTCTCAGTTAGCATCATGAGTGTGTTGATGAACTAATCAATCAGTCTTTCACACATCTTTAAAACCCACAGCAACAATATCAACAGTATTTAATTGTTAAAAAGTAACTACAACAAAATCTAAGCAGTCCCCACGGCCATATGCTTCAAAAAAAGAAGTCACCAGAAAGAGCCAGGAGTGCCTGGCATCATCTTAAAATAAAGCTACTTTAAAATACGAAAGTAATAGAAAAAACATTCAAAGTTTTATTCTGAAGCTGGCAAACTGCATCATAACTCAATTCTGACTATTAAAAATAGTAATGAGTTTTTCCTCACCTGTAAATGCAAATCTTACTAACACAGAATACATATTTTTTAAAAGTAACAATCAGCATTCAAACAATTAGTATGCAATTCATACCACACATACCATTCACATGGATACATACATCCTAAATCCATGCTATGGAAAGGGTAGCAACCAGCAGTAAGCAGACATGTAGATCTTTAGCCAGTGAAGAAGACATCTATGATGGGGAACAAGCTAAATATCTAATCAAATTGTATTATCAGCTATCTTTCTCAGGATTTCTCATTCCAAACCCAATCTGCAAATCTTAAGCCTCCTGCCTTAAGAATTAAAACCTACTTCTATTTCTCAGTGAAGCTGGTTGATGCATTAGACGCATTCTTTACAATTTCAGTGGCGGATCTGTATGTCACAGTCACTCAAGTCAGCCAAGCACAGCGCAGGTAGAAAGTGTCTGTTAGTAACCTTGTGGTTTTATATTCTCATATAAGCTAGACTTGTGAACCTTGGTTCCTAATCCTAGAGAACCTATTTTCCTTTATAAAATCAATTTGAAGGTTTCAACTGAATCCACCTTTGGCGCTATGCACTGATCAAGTTCACAGAATTGCTATCATAACTCAGTTTGACTGTCAATTTTTAACCTAAGAAATAGCTCGAACAGAGCTGGCGTGATAACTGAACTACCTCTTATCCTGTCCTTTGCCGAACACACTCCTTTTAAGGCAGCGTGAACCAAGCTCAACAGCAAACTAGTGCAGAAGATATTTGCGCACCAAACACCTTTCTAACAACCCTAAGGAAACAGCAAATAATAAACAGAAGACCTGTCTTCAACATTTTGTTCTTAAATTTAGGTAAATGTTAAGATTGGTAAACACAGTTTTTCATTTGAGGTGAACATGTGAAAAAGTCCTTTTTTTTCTTTTCTTGAGGGGGTGGGTTTTACAGGGGCAAATGTTAGTAAGATGCAAGCATTGAACCTGACACGCGATGCTACTAACTAAAGACCAGTACAAATCACATTTGAAATCAAAACAAAAGTCGAAAGTGTGGGTTCTTTTCCCCTCAATTTGTATACTGAATTCCAGCATGCTGAATAATAAACATACTTTGATTTTAAGCACAGCAGCTGTCAGATTTCCTGGCTATTTGCTAAGGCCAAACGAAATGATGGCCAGGAAAACGATGCTGGTTTGCAGAAAGCTTCCAAACAAACATGTTTCTCAATAATAGTGTTTATATAACCACTAGAAATGTATGGACAAAAATGAGGTCATTTCTCTGAAGCAGCCACTTGTCTCAGCCATAGACAATAGGGTTTTTTATCTGTTACTGACTGAGACCACTGTGAGGGGCTCAGCCTTTACTGATGTACCTCACACAGGAACTAAAGCAACATGTACCTCCAAGTGTCCCAGCCTGTCCAACATCAGCATTTTACATTCTGTGATTAGATCTCCTGTATTTTCAATGTTTTGACATTTCAGTGTAGTACCAGAATGGGCAAAGAACAAAGATCCTGCCTTACAGAGCTTTGGAAAAGCCTCTTCTCACGCTTGTTTTCTGGCAGATTCACTATTCACTTCTGCTGCCTAATTGGCACCGTTCGCACAAAGCCTTCCCACATCACTCCTCCCTTTTGTCCCCATTAGTCTTCAGTGTCTAGTCAGAAAGAGTATTTAACCTGCTAATAGAGGTAGAGCTTCGCTGAAGCCCAGCACAATCAACTGACCTTGACTCCTCACAGCTTCGTATCTCCAGTCTGTAACTTCTGTTCTAGCACGTGTCAGGCCAGTACGAGGCTGCACAGTGCAAAATAAGCCTTTGGGGCATCACACATCATCAAGAAGGTCTGCGCCATCCTGCCATGCAGGTAGTATATATAAGACTTATGTCACTCCAGGCCTCCCAGTTGTTTATCACTTTGCAAGGCTGCACCAAAATTTTCCAATTATCAGCCCCTGGATTGATTTCGTCTACCTAGAAAGAAATCCTTCAACCAACTTTTTTTTTCTTTTTTTTTTAAGTTATCTCCAAGACAAGGGAAAGATGACTTTGATTTTCAAATACAAAATTCCTGCAGTGACCACCATTGTTTGACCATGTCTTTTTTAGCCATCTTTTTTTCTTGACCAAAATTAGACACTTATTTATTTTTCTTTTTTCAGCAGGGATGTTCCCTTTAGCCATCTTGTTGAAAATCAGCCAAATTTGTCCAAACTAGAAATCCCTGAAAGACTGAAGCTTACCTGAGTTCAGCAAGAACTTGTTGGAACTCAGCAGAGAAGTTCCCCACTCAACAGCACTTTTCTGCTATTTCCCACAACAAAGATGACAAATACAGACCTGTTTTCTTGTGCTGGCCTGTAAAAAAGAAAGGCCTTAGCCCAGCTGCCTCAATTTTCTGTCTGTTATTTCCTATCCTCTCAAGCCCCTGAGCCTATAGTATTCATTTAATTAATTCAGCAAATAATTATTTACTATCATAATTATGTATTTCATATATCTAATAAAATTAAATTCATAACTGCATTATCTAGATTGCACTTCAGTTATTTAATAAATATACAAATGGTTAAAACAATCTAAATCAGCTTAACCATTTAAGTGAGTGAAGAAGGCACATTTTGCACAAAGAAAACACTGTAGTCAATGGATCCATTAATATATTAAACTCTCCATCATGATTTACGTATTAAGGCTTCTGCATGAGCACATCAAAAATAATGGAATTTAATGAGGAGGTTAGAGTCAACAAAATGATTTTGCATTAATAAGTGATTTGCCAGAGCCATAAACTAATATGAAAATTTACATATGTAAGCTTCCCCATTCCAACATGGAACAATAATTGCATGTAGCTGTCAAGTGCAAGAAAGGAAACATACTGCTAATGCCAGAAGCAAAGTGTAACTAACTAAGCACCATGGCCTCAAAGCCACATTTGCACTTAACAATTTTAAACTATTTGCCACCATCAGAGAATTAAGCACAGAAATACGAGAGAACTCAGAGAGCAGATAAATGAGAGCAGAGAGGCCGTGAAGGCACAGGAGAAGCCTTCTGGCTAAATAACAACACTAAATCATGTCTGATCTCTGTGACCAAGAATGTAGAAATCAATGTCAGAATTCAGCAGCAATTTATTCAGGGGCAGGGGACCAAAACAACTGAGGAAGAGTTTGAGGACAGCTTCCAGGGAACAAGAAAGCTCTCAAAATGCAGCCTGAAAAAAGCTTGAAGAACCCAATTACCCAGTAGTGCCTGCCCTGGTGAGTGTGCTGCTTGCCTCGAGGCAAGAGAGAGGAGAGCTTCTGAGTAGACTCATCGCTCTGGGAATCCTCGAGCCAGCCATATGCTTAGATGTTCACCCCAAATAATTTTTGAAATATGTAAAATGGCAACAGTTTCAGCTCTTTGCAGGAAGACTCATTGGAGGAATATAGCTGTTGTTCACTATTTTTGCACCCCAGATGCATCAAGGACAATGCCACAGCAATCAGTGAGTGCATCTGTGCCCATTCAGCCTCTTCTTCAGCCTCCTCAGATTGCCAGGTCAAGCTTAGCACTCAAAGTGTTTCAAAAAAATATATAGAATTCATAGAAGGTTGTTGACATTAAAGTGGTACTAAGACCCACAGAGATGATGTTTTGTTTTTTGAAGGAAAAAAACCAACCCCCCCAAAAAACAACAGAAGGTCATGATCAGAGGCCCCAGACAGCTTTGGAAAGAACAGCTGAATAAGCAAGAAGAGATAGCAGAGCTAAAATAGAGGGTAGGAAAGGAAGATATTTAGCCAGAGATAAGTATCTATTGGCCAAGGTAACTGCCAACATTTCTGTACCCGTGGATGAGGGGCACAGAGCTTACCAGGAATAAAATGGAATAGACATATATACAGGCACTAGAAGGTGGGTAGAATGAAATGTGTTAATAAAGATGCTAACATACTTTTACAGAACTGTTTGAAGAAAGCTGTATCTATTACAAAAGACTCCATATATTTATAATTTTATAAAAAGACTCTGTATTTTAAGACATTTAACTTAAGCCAGTCAGAAAGAAATGACAAGGGAACAAGAATCAAAGGAAATGGCCACACCTGAAAGTCTGTCAAAGGCACAGAGTTGTGACTTGCACACACACACCTAACCATAGGCAAAATCAGACTGGTTGAAATAACCACAGGATATAAAAACAAGGGAAAGGTTAGGGTCAGGCTGCCTACAAATGGGAAGACAAATTAAGTATTTCTATTTACCATGTTTGTAATACTGAACTTTCTCCCACCTCACGTTCATGTTGAACTCTTCTCTCTTACAGGTGCGACGACACAGTGATTTCTTCACAGCTGAACACCTGATATTTTAGTGCAAGACTTAGCACTAGTTACCTGACCCACATTAGTGTTCCTTAGAAGCTTCAAAATTAGAATAATTTCAATATTAAGATTTTTTTCATTCCTGTTCAATTTCAAAAATATATTAATTATGCATTGCACTCATGCAATATTTATATTAAACTATTTTTCATTCATTTGCAGTATACTATGGCTAATAGTTCAGTAAAGCTGTTTTAAAATCACTTCTCTGGCGTGCTTCCTCTTTTCTGAAACTTGTATCTTGAACCATCTTGGTTTATAGTTCCTGCTAGGGGATTGATATAAGACTTAACCAGAAAAAGTGAAAGCTTAAGCCACTAGTAGCATTTTATTTATAATATATGCATTAAGCATACACATGTTTCTGAGTAACTGAAAGAAATCTGATGGCTTGTCTGACCTTTGACAAGTCAGAACAGGTGAACCACTGATCTTAAACTTCACGCAGCTATGAAATACTGCCTCTCCTCTGTGATAAAACTGAGGCTCAAGGTGGTACTTCTTAAAAGCAAAATCTTGTTCATCTTTCTCATTGAAGCAATCAGCGTAGCTACTCACATAAATAAAGTTTGCAATAACGGCCTCTGCTACAATTTTTAACACCTAAACAAGATTAAAAAAAAAAAATCAAGGTTAACAGTGTGGTTGGAATCATATTTAATGAGTTTTATCAGGTGTCACTACGAAACATTACTGCGTGTTTTTGTAGTAAATACATCATTACTTAATTATAATAAATCCCAAGTGAAATTATGGCTTTATCTTACACAAAAGTATACTGACACATGGTATTTGCCCTGAGGAGCTTACATCTGAGACAGGAAAAGGCGTAGGAAGAAAAAGGAAACACTGAGAAACTGCCTTTCCCGAATCAATCAGCTAGTCAGGGTCAGAACAAGAAATAAAATCTTGAATATCCACTTAAAGTGCTGACGACCAGCTGGTATTGCCTGTTGATTCACTGATTTTGTTTTAATTAATTTAACCATTATTTGTGCACTACATTTACAATATGAGACACACAGGTATACATGACTGCACATGTAAACATAAAACTTCTTCGGTTGTCATGAGCTTTTCCTGTGTGACTTCCCTTTTCTTGTCACAAGCAGAAAAGCAAACCCTTCTCGCACCCAGAGAGATAAATGAAACAAAAAACACAGTCAATAGTAGCCAGGAAATCAGCTCATAATTTTCAGCTACCAAATGGACCAATAAAACACTGCACCGTTCCTTTACCTTCACACACATGACGCATATTATACGCACTGCTTTATGTAGCATTGTATCTTCTGAGCAGGGCAAGTACAAGAAAGATTATGATTAGCATCATCAAGCCCTTATCAATTGAGATCAGATGTATACAGGATAAGAATTTGCTTCATGATGTTACCAAAGGTCAAATAAATTGTAGATAAAACAGGTAATCACTCAACAATGGTCTGGTCATAGCCAAATGCTAATTGATCTGCAGTTTTACTTTCTTCATTCTTATAAGAATAATTGTCCAGAAATGACAAAGTATGAGGGAAACCCTTTTCTTTCTTGTTAGATAATATAACCACGGAATAGCCGATTAAACTTGGAGTTTCAAATCAAGATTTTGATATATCTTTAAGATGAAGCTTTCTTTTGATAGTAACCCCAATTAAGGTCAACATTAACAGGCATATTTACACTTAGTGATTCAGTGCTGTGACTAGTGCAGTATAATTAATGAGCTATATAATGTTGCAGAATATCAGGTTGACATTACTTACAAATGTTGCTCTCATTTTCACTTTTGCCTCAACAGTTCACTTTGCATTAATATAAATGAGGTTAAAATTAACACAATCCTAAACTGTAACAGCCCACTTAATTTGATGGAGTGTCTTACTGCGACTCCCATTTTCTTATTGTGTAATAACAAAACAGTCTAAAAAACAAACAGAAAATCTCCCAGAAATGGGCTACTGCTCAATTTTTCCATCTTAATTGTTTTTTTCATTTACAGTTCCAAAAGTAGTAGAAGAAAGCAAAACTCTGTGAAAAATTCACCACACTTAAAATCCTAAACAGCAGTTGGAAAGAAGACAGAGAAATAGAGGAAGTTTTGCCCAAAGCAGGGGGAGGAAAGAGTGATGCTCTAAAGTTTCTAGCAAATCATATATGTTAAAAGTAAAAAAAATTAAAAATTAAAACAATATTAGAAATGAATTTGCAACCTAAAGGTATTTGCTGCTTCCCTATAGAAAGCGTGCCCATATCTATTACAGGGAAAATCCTAACAATGTGCAGGCTTTAAGGAGACTCTTTTGTCGCTCAGATGGGAATTCTCTCTTTTTATTTTTAGAGAAGAAAACAAATTTTACATACTTGTCTATGTAGAAAATCTCAGTCACCTTCTCCTGAAGTTAAAAAAAATACAAACAAATATGACCTCTTTGACAAAGATCAGCATGAGGATAAGTAATTATTTAATCCTACTTTCGTGCTTTATGTATTATATATTCACATACAGAAACCCACATTAAAACATTAAAGGATCAGCTACAGCTGGCAAAACACAGGCTATTTTGGAACTTTTGCCACACTTTTAATCACTCCATGCACAGAGATTCCTTAAAGCATACAGAAAGACTTCTGAGTTGGTCTTTAAGAGTTGTGAATTTCATACATTATAACTTTTGCAGTGCCTGCATGCTGTCATCTGAGGTCATTTGCTAAACACACCTGGTATCTTGAGTACAAGGTTATCTTCCACAGGCCAAAGGATTGCAAAAGCAAGTTTAGGGTCAGAACATACACTACAGTACAGTTCATATTCCACTAGTCCAGTAGGCAAATCTATTCAAGGCATAAGACATCTTCCTTTCAACATTCAATTCAACCTCCCATCTAGTAAATTGTTGCCATTGATATTTGAGAGAAGAAAATCAAAACAACACAAACATTAAATATTCTTTTTTTTTTCATTTCACTTAATTTTGCTACTGACTAAAAATTCTAGGGCTTGTTGGCATCAGAATGATTGTCTTCAGACTTGAAAGTGAACAAAAACTTTATAAAATGAGGTTTAGATTAGATTAATAAAAACTGTCTGAAATATTAGTCAGTATTAATTTTTCTTTAAAAAGATTTTTGTGAATTCTTTTTCATGAACTGTAGAACTAGCTTTCAGAAAATCCTCTAGCTCCAAGTTTGTGGAAGACCCATGACTATCATAAGTTGCAAATGTAAGCATGCAAATTTCATCACAGAAATAAAGCAATGTTTTTGTGTGTTGCAGCTGAGCATAGATGTGATGACACAAACACTACTTGATAGATAATGGAAAGTATCAGAAGAACAATAAAGCATAATAAAAGTATTTAAAAATTTTTTTTAAAAATAAAACAAAGGGGCCAAATTAAGGATGAAATTTAAGATGAATATCAAGAAAATTCTATGACAGAAAGAGCTCTTGGGCTGAACTGGCATACAGTTATATCTCCACTGAGTTCATTAGGAAATTTCTCCCAACTCCAGTAGAGCCAAGGCTAGACTCATGTCTCTGCACAGGAGACAGCTGGCCTTCTGTTATTTAATTATTCATTTTAAATCTGAAATGTAGAGTACACCAGTAAATTGACACTAGAAAAAAATCCGTCATTGGCAAAGAAACTTGCCAAAATGGCTTATGATGTTCTTTGGGTTTCCGTCTGCACTCCGCAAGCCTTGGAATCTGAAACTTGAAAAATAACCCCTATGGCAACTTGTGCTTATCTGTTTAGGCAAGCAACAAACCTGTCTCCATCCTTATCACCAATGCAAGGAAACTTTAGAGTTTAGCCCTGCAAATCTGCTAGAGCTTGCTACCCTTAGTTTGCCTCTCTGGAAAGAGAGGACTGCAAGACTAAAAAAACACTGATGTCTGTAACTCCTAAATTACCAGTCTCGGCCCTGGCAACGGGAAGTGTTTGGCTCTTCTAATAGTGTTATGGCCGGTTCTAACAGCTTGTGCAAATACCACAGAAATCTCACAGAATAATAAAAAATATTGTATTCACTGCATCTGACTGCTGTAGATCCAATCACAAATTCATTTACAAACACCTTTACTAAGCAGCTGTAAAATTAGGTCAGCAAACCACTTACCACTGGCTTACATCAGTCATGTAGAACTTCAGCTGCTTCTCTCTGCAATCAGATTACTTAACCTCTTCCCAGAGATGCAGCATTTCATAAATAAAAAGCTGGGTATTACCATTGTTTATGATAGCAAAAAGAAGCACTTATGGCATCCAACCATAATTAATGTTGGCTGTCATTAAAACCACAGCCACCAATTAGTCTTAAAGGTAATGCTTTTAATACACTCAATCAATAGTAAGCCCATTTAAAAGCTGTCAGATTTTTTCCCTCATTCCTTTTATGTGGTAGCAAAGCCAACTTATGAGCGTTTTTCAGGGCTCCCCCCCTCTTTTCCGACCCACTGACGTAGTGAGCAAGAGATCGCTGGGTTTCAAGACTGGCTGAAGCAATCAAAATGATAAATACTCACATTATCTGACCATGTTTACAAATGACTGTGATGGTCCTTTTTAACACTGCGAGGCCACCATGTGTTGCAGTCACTGTTTGTGAATCTGTCTCCCTGATTAGGCAGTGCTCTCGGTAATAGCCCTGATAGCACCGAACATATGTTGTGGGAAAATGCTGTCAAGCAAAAAAGCTAAGCTAATCTCATCTATCTCTGTCACCTTTAATACATGCATTTACTTTTCCAGCTTTTTTTTTCCTTCTTCATAGGAGAGGAATAGATTTGACTTATAATACTTCTTCAAGCAATTTCCTATCTGAATAAAATAGCCTCTTGGATTTAAAATGGCGTTAATGCAATCATTAGAAAATGACCGGTCTTGTTGCTCAATTGAAATTCAAGGCAGAGACCAGCACAGATAATCATTAGCCATACCTAATTAACTAAGGCACATGTAACTGAGACACTGAGCAAGAAAGCAAAATGTAGCTCTCTTTTCCATTTCTCTGGGCCACACATACCAACACCATTGTATACATACGCATCCAAACACAGTCGGAGACTCCTTTGAAAATTACTACACCATATCGGAAGTAATTCAGCTTTAGCATGAGAACGCCAGGTTTTATTTCTATTTTAGCTGCAACTCTTCAAAAAACTTTAATATTGTAGTCACTGTTTACATACCCATAACACAGAGATCACATACAGAAAGAGAGAGAGACTGGAAACTTAAAAAAAAAAAAAAAAAAGAGTTATGTCAGTTTTTATTCTCTTAGAATAGACATATATTTTACAGAAAGTAATGACTTTTTTTTTTAATGCAAACTGGCTTTTTTTTTTTTTTTTTTTTTAAATAGACAAGGTTTTTCACATGTTCCTGCCACAAAAACATCTTCGGAAATAACCTCACATCTCTTAATTTTACTCTAGGAAGAAAGGAAAATTACATGGTAATGTACTGTATACACAAGCTCATGCATGTGCAACAGCCATCGCCACATGATGCTGAATCATCCAGTGGGGTCAACATTCCTCTAAATTAATTACAGCCCTGTAGCAATGACAATAAGCACAGTAGCCGGCTGCGTGCTTTGCGCCATCCAGGCTCTCTGGCTGGAAAGTGCTGCCGTTTCCAATGGCCTTTACGCAATTTGCTCCTGAAGGCACAGCTCATTCCGTACTGCCCTTTTAGTATTCAAGTCCTCCTTTCAGTTTATTATAGACCTGGCTAAGACCGACAGACCTACACTCAGCGCCGATTTTATAACACAGCCCAACCCAAATGTCAACAACAAGCACAGGAAGGAAAAAAAAAATCTCCCAGCCTCGATGCCTCTAGAGCAGCTAAATCCTACACGCGACTAAGCGCCCAGCAGATGTTAAATGTGATTAGAGCGCTTGCTCACTGCTAGTGTTTGTCAGTAATGGGAACCTTATGAAAAGTTAAGGCACCTGTAAATCATCTGTAAATCTTCCCCTGCCATCACCAAAGAGATCACATTTAATAGAATTCCTACCCTATTTCACACTGGAAGTATGAGGAGCTTCACAGAGGGAATCTATCACTTACAGTTTTCAGAAATTAACATTTATAACAACCAAAACAGATTTCCTTTTGAAGTAAAACTAACTGAAAAATCAGGCTGCTGAATGGCCTAAAGGTTGCAGAAGAAGATCCTGAAGTATGTTGCCAAACAACGATAACTATATTTAGATGCCAGCATCCTTGTTAGAATTCGAGTATCAAGAAGTTACTCAGGGAAAAATAACATAGTCGCTTACGTTTTACTTAGTGAGAGCTAAATTACGCAGCCATTACTGTCAGAGCTCTACCTAACATGCCCATGTGACTTTGTGGTGCTCGCACCGGCGTGGAGCATAGATGTGCCCGTACAATGCCTACTCCGTTGGAGATGGCTGTTAGGTGCAATGGTTAAGTACTACTAGCATTCGGCGCTCACAGAATATCCCAGCATAAATAGTTAAAGAAAAGACAGGGAGCGTTAGACAACTGATGACTGAATGGGTATTCAAAAACTTGACTCTGAATTTTGTCCTGAAATATATTCACGCACATCTGTACTTATGCCTAACAGCTTTCAAAAAAAGAAAGAAAAAAAACCACACACACAGACCTTTTGCCAGCCACCTACCCAGTTATACAAAACCAAAAAATAAGTACAGAACTTTTTCCAGGTATGAACAGGTAATTCATTGGGGATTTTGCATCCACATACTGGTGTCACACCGAATTATTTACTCCTCTATGACAAAAACAGAATAATTTTTATACGCAGGAAAACCAAACATGAAAATTAGAAATCACATAAGTGTAGTCTTTAGCCACTTTACACTTTTAGCCATTTATATATGGACAGAAACAGAAAGTAACTTAGACCCACAGCAAGGAAACACAAGGACAGCATAAAATTAGATTTAAAAAAACCTTATGTGGTGCAGGCTCTACCAGAGACATTTAGTACATGTGTTTGCAAAAGGACAAAATTTGACTATTTCAGTGATTTCTTCCTCATTACCAAAAAAAGTGTCTGTAATGAGTGTCATACATAGTGAACAGAATGCTGTTTAAGTGAGGATCTTTGGCCTGAATTACTTGCAAACCATCCTCATAAAGATGTTATTGCTGCCTAGTGGCAACCTTAATGGCATATCTCAATCTGATCTCAGACAAATTCACTTGAAAGGTCTCCCAAGTTTTACCGGTATGTCTAAAACATACATTAAAAAATACATATATATGTTTGTACATATATTGTTTATACATGCATCTCAAAGATTTACTGTAAGTTTAGTGACTGTAGTTAATGAATACTCCTGCTTGCCAAGATCATTTCATAGGTCACACCCACCCACAAAAGCATCCTAATATCATTGCATGCATAAACCCTCTGCTAACCTTTGTATAGTAAATTTGATTTTTATTTTTAAAAACAAAATATTTAAGATAAAAATGTAATGGCTTTACCTAGGTGATTTTAGCAAATGCTGTAAAACAACAAAACACTGTATCTGAAGCTAAATTCTTCTCTACACTGTTTTGGAAATCCATGTATCATTCCAGAATCCAGCATCAAAACACATTGTTACTACAGCAGGCCTACAGTAATTCCCTGATAATGTACAGAAAGGCTTACATTTTTCACAGTTGCACTACTTAACCCATATATGTATTAAATAATCTGAAGAAATTATTCACAAAAATGTGAGCCAATCTCCAAACCAGAATCTGTGATTCTTGCACAAGAAATCCCCACAAATCCCTTGTAACACTCAGAGAAAGTGTGATAGTCAGCTAACGATGCCAGCTTTCAACATGGGGATGTCTATGGCGATGGATGCGAGTTGGAAACAGAATGCAGGTCCGCTCACTTGTTATCCCATGATCAAAATACCTCATAAACCACAATTTTAAGCATAAATCATTGTTCTTTTTTGAAAAGTTCATATTATATATGCTCCATTACCCAGTTTAATTATACTTAGTTAATTTTATAGATGAGCTTATTTTTCTTTGTCTCATTCTATCATAAATTATGTCTTAAGGAAGTAAAATGGTGGATCTACTACGTTTTCACACAGAGACCATATTTTTATTTCATGAATCCAATTGCTTCCCTCTTCCATGTTAAAAGGAGATGTTCCATATTAGCACCACAGGAGGAGCAAAATACTAATGCCTGCTCCTGAGTGCCCTTGTGATCTCAGCTTTCTTAAAAAGTATTTTAAGCAGAAGATGTTTTCTATTAGATTAAAGGTAACAGGGCAGACTTTTAAATACAAATTGTCATGCAGGGAGAACCACTTAAACATTTCACAAATGTCCGTGCAGTCTTCAGCAGATGCAGCTACATATAAGTTTTCTGCTCATCCCAAATCAGTGACATTGTTTCTTTATTAAAGACCTTCTTTCAAAAGCAGCATGTTTATTCCTAATCAGTCCTTTTGGTAATTAAACTCTCAAATAAAAGATGGCTCTTATTAAGTAAGCTTGCTTTTCACCCTAATTTCTTATGATGACATTGAAGAAGATGCTTACTGAGGGAAGACTATCAGTATTTATGGGAAAAGGCACTAGAACTTAGTAGCTACATATGAAGCTCAAAGAAAGAAAGACATTTTCAGCTGGGTAGGGAAAGACAGAGAAAACAGGGAATACCTTTGCCTTTCCAAAGTATCCCACATTTTACTTTCTCCTCTCCCCACCCCTCTCCCAGTATCTCCCAAGATTTTGACTTTAGGAACATTTTTGGATTTTTCCATGCTGTATGCTTCTTTGGTGAAGACCATATTAGTCCTGAGCACTGCTTTTCAAGTTGGCAGGAGCTTAAACCCCTGCTCATCCAAACAACATGCTTCTACCACTTTCTCTCCAGCCCAGAAACCACGAGCCACCATCCACAGCCCAAGAACAGCCCACAAACACAGGGAAAAACACTACTTTTCTTAGCTCATGCTCTCCTAATTTTCTTCCTTCCTTTTACATCAAGTATAAATGATGACCACCATTCATTTCATTTCTTTCTTTACTCCAGGATTTACTTTCAAATTGTCAAGGCAACTCAGCACCAAAAGGAAAGGGAAGGATCACTTTTTTGTTAGGCTCCACACACAACACATGAAGGCGAAAGCAATTCGGATGCTAAAAAGGTCATCCAGTACTTGTGACACAGAGTATATGTAATTTTGACTTCAAAACCCGTGTTTCAAACTTAACTGTCAAAAGCAATACTTCTTTGTTTGCAAAGTTTCCAAAAAGCCCCACAAATCTGAGAAGATTATGAAACATGAAAATTATTTAAAATCAAGCTATTTAAAATGCAGTTTAAAAATAACTGTCCAATAAGTAAAAACTACAAAACAAACATACACATTATATGGATGCTTTTAAACAACTTGTAATAGCTATATTCAGTGAATAAAGATGCTTTGTTAACATCAATGGAAAATTTTACACACAGCTGATAATTCATTAAATATTTTTTTTTCCTAGCCTTCCACTTACATTTAGCAACTCAAACACTTCCCTCCTGTATTGGCCCTTTACAAAGGACTGGAAGAAAAAACATCTCATTTAAAACACCTTTTTTCCTCCACTTTCAAACTACTATTTATGCCCAGCTTACCAGCGTATTCAAGCTCAGATCAGTTATTCCACTTGGGGCACAGAAGGAAGTGTTGGCAAGTGAGAAAAGACAGTGCAAAATACCTCCAGTAAGGCATACAACTTTAAAGTTACCAATAAGCCATTGCTATCAGCTGTCCCTCCTTGTCACACTCCTCTTCAGAAGGCCTTCCTGGCTCTCAACATTTCCCAGACTGAAGTGCCTCCACTATCCAAACAGTTTTTAGAAAGTCACAAAAGAGTGTATTGAACACAGATTACTTTGTAGACAACAATATGTATTTTTACATTATAAGCAACATACATTTAAAATGTGTGTTAATCCTTTTACTGCTTTGCAATCTACTGAAATACAACAGAAAATTGGATGATGAAACCCCGAGGCAGATTTTAGAGTTACCTTACACTTCGGCAACGGTTAGGAGTGACTGGCACATTGCATGTGTCTGAGATATTTTAAGTAGGTTGCCCTCTTCCCCGTCCCTCTTGCCCTTTCTCCGAGAGCTTCTCTTCTCCTGGAAGCTGGATCCAAGTGGAGCGCAAACCACCTCAAACCTCGCTCTTCATCAAGAAATGCAACTCCAAATTCCCACAAAAGATCTTGTTGAGGGGAGGATCTCTGTGGAAAGAAGGTCAGTGAACCTAATAGCCAGGGTCTAACAGGGGAGACATTTCCAGTTGCAGTCAGCTTGTAAAATTAATTAGATCTTGACTAATTTCCCCCCCCCCCCCGCAGTCTGCATAAAATGAGCAAGGATGTGCTCGCGCAGTCTGCTTTGACAGCTGAGATGGAAGAATTTCTTTCCTTTCCTTCCCTGCATCAGATGTATCTTCATTAAAGTGTGTTCTTTTCTAAACATGTTATTACTTTTCCAGTCATGACAGAAACAGAGGTTGTGCTGTACAGCTCTATTTTGTGTTTAACAAACCATATAACCAGACCTGTTATTGTGTGTTTCTCTGGCTTTGAATCTATTCATGTGGAGGCATCCTTGAATTTAAAATTAGAGAATGAGAAGGCGTCTTTTATATTTATTAAAGACAGTCATTTCCTTTGACTTTTTCACACCCTGTTCTCACATGCTATTAATGCTCAATAGGGAATTCAGCCAAACACAGTAGTGATTAGATTGCAAAACCTGAGCTAAGCCAAAGAACATCTCAAAAAGCTTCAGGCTAAGAAGCGACCCAAGGTAGACACAGGACTGTAGTTTGACATGCTTATGTTGCAAGGGATTTGAGAGGAAATGCTCAGAAGTAGCATACTAATACGAATCACACTTCAAAATTGCCACCATTGTTTGCTTTAAGTACATTTATTTCCTAAAAGCTCTCCAGATTTTTCATCATATTTCTGAAAGTTTAGGAGAAACAAAGGTTCACTTCCTTGCTTGTTTCAAAAAGTTTTACACCAATTCTCACACACACACTCTGGAAAGATGTTATTTGCTAGACACTAAGCAGATTGTATACAGAGTTTCCTTGATTTATAACAACAGCAGGAGAATAGGAAACAGAAAGTTTATATGTCCAATATTCAATGTTGTTTTAAAAGCATTCATGAACCTGCTCTTTGGAAGCCTAGATAAAATTTTCAGATTAACAGTTACTCTGCACAGCTTAGCCCTACAGCAAAGTAGGCTGGAAAGATTAAGAAATTTTTATTTAATTCTTGCAGTTAAGCAGAGCCATTGAACGATAAGGAATATCCAGAGAGCGCAGCGAAAATATAACTTCAATATCACAACATAATTTTCTCTTGCATAACTTACACTTCTTATTTATAATGCTGTTATTAACTTCTCTCACTTTAACTGTTTAGAGTATTTTAGCGTTTTCACTCACAGATAAGTCAGGTGCAGCAATGTGAGCCACTAAAAATATACTTAAGAAATTGGAAACAGGATCTATGTTATTTAAATACTGAACAACATTATTTCTCTTAAATAAAAATGTAAGTATAAATTAAAAAAAAAGGTCTTTTGCTTTTTGCCCCAGATTTATAACAGCTTTTCCAGCACCAAAAAGAAAAGGGCTTCACTGCTGCTTCTACTGCTTCCAATACACACCAAAGCAATAATTAAGATTTACACTTCTCAAAAGCCTCTTTAGTTCACTGCTCATTACACATAAAGGGTGCTACACTCATTCTTGTCTGATGGTGACAGCATTACAGTAAGGTGTGATCTTGCAAACAAACCTGTTGAACTGTTGGCAGGATCATGCACTTAAATCTTTTTCAAAGCTAGGGTCAGAGTTTAGAGGCTGATATTAGAAACTGAATCTAAATGAATGAGTGTGCATTTAGTTGGTTGTCGTTAATAAAGACCTACATCCAAAGGGTTATTACAGATGAGTTTCACTTGAATTGCAAAAGGGGGAGAATAAAAAAGTAATTTCAAGTCAACCCAACACACTTTCTCTAGCTCTACCTCACTAAAATTAAATGTTCTGTGCTCAGAGAAATGTCCCGTTTGATCCAAGCAGTAATTCATTTTGTTAGAGATGCTTTGAAATGAAACATTTCCTCAAAAACATTTCCAATGTTTGTTTTTCCTTTCCCATTTTTTTCAACCAAGCATATTCACCTGAATTTGACTCAATTTGCACATACGTTTTCCATGCCCCTTTCAACACATGAAGCATTATGTGAAGAGTTTTACTCAGTCTTCCCAGTCATAATCTTAGTATTATAGTTAAAATAGATTTTTCTTTTCTAAAATACTGGAGGCAGGAGGAGTTTCCTCGGTCCTTTCTTTTTTCTTTTCTTTTTTCCTGGTTGAGATAATTGTCTTTGCGTAACAGCAGAAAGCTTTTCTGCAAGATTTCGCAAGCCTCACAGTTTCCAACCTGTCTTGAATCTGTCTCACTTGGCTACAGATGGCCTATCAAATCCATCACATCCTGACTGGAATAGATTACTAAATTGATGGAGCGCTGGGATTAGGCCCATCTGTCTGCAGGAAGCTCTGTAATCATGATGAGAGGGTATTGTTGCCTGGGAGCTCAAAAGAGGCAAAGCACACTGCACTAAAGGATCAGCAGAGGCTTTCCATAACCTAACACAGGCTGAAAAGCAACATGCTTCTGCTGAATCCAGTGAACACTAGCAAGAAGCTGTAAACACACTTGAAGTATTATTTTATTGAACATACACCTTTTTAGGATGATTTTCTGAGACAAAGCAAGGTTTGAAGAAAAAGAAGCAGCCAGATTTTGCCCTCTGTTATACGTGGGCGCCATCACAGTTTAAGAGGCTTAAAAATTTGGTCTTGCATGCTTGTTCACTTGGATGCTAGATTTAAGGGTGAATTTTGATTTAAGATTTAGCTAAGCTAAAATGAAATTAAAGGTAAGCACTAACCTACTTGCCAAAGTCAAGTGTAACCAGCCCATGGAGGCATTCAGTAGGAATTTTTTGTTTGATTAGCTGTATTTAGTTATTTTTCCTACTTTGAAATCTTCTTTCTTCCTTGTTCTCTGAAAATACCCAGAGCATCGGTGCACATAGAGCTGAAAAAAACCTGGCATTTTTATTCAGGGGTGTTTTTAGAGCTTTCATCACTTCTTTCATTTGTGCTTTGAAACAAACCCAAGCCCTTTGAAATGTTTTCACTGAAAAAATGGGACTGTGCTGAACCATCCTGAGATTTTCAAGAGGTATGAAAATAACTTAAAAGTTTGCCCATATGGAAAATGGGAAACTCCAGTACAAGTCTCCGCTGTGCCTCCACAGGAGATGTCTGGGAGGAAAAGTTGTGCACATTCACTCGAGAGGCTCCAGAACAAGGGGCCATTGCCAGCACAACTGGCTCCCTCTCCACCCTTCTCCGCTTCAATCCCCACACCAAAACCTTTCCAAGTCAGCTATGCCAAGACGGCATAAGCAGTCACTCCAGAGTGAAAAATATTTGCAGACATCACAGACAAAAAAAATGTACATATCTAATTCTAAGCCACTTTGTCCCGCATGTTATGGAAGGTTAGGCTCACTGGCTGCCATAACAGGGTCCGACCCTAGATTCCCACTGAAAAGTTCGGAGCCAAATCAAAGTGAATTAAATAAATAAATTTTAATGACGCGCACGCAGTAATTACAGCTCGAGCTGGGTGCCTCCAAAGAGGGACCCCAAACAAAGAAATCCCTCGGCAATTATGACTTTTCAATCTAAGTTCTCCATCCCTCACATGGTAGTTCAGACCAACAGTAATATTCAGGTCTGGGGTCTCCTGCTCCCTATTGGGTCTCACTGTTATCCCTAGGCAGGCTGTTTCTCTGCTCATCTTTACTGTTGCAGTTTCTGCTGACAGATGTGTCTTCATTCCTTGTTGGGTCCTGCCGTTGTCTCTCAAGGTACTGACGAGAGGGAGGTAATTCCAGACCACAACAATTAACACTGCCCCCAGCAGTGAGAGGAGGCTTTGTTTCTCAAGGTCCTGATGCCCTGCACAGGCCTTATTTCAAAGTTTTAACATCCTCCCTTTCGCAGTGTGAGACACAGGAACGCAGACTGCTTGTAACTCCCTTATCTTTCCAGCTTGAACCAGCTCCGGGGCCCTTTCTGACTGAACTAGGTGAAAGTTCCTTATGTTACCTGAGTGCAGCCTAAGGCTTCAGCAAATTTAGATACTCATGGTCCCGATCCAATATCGGGAGAGTTTCATTACAATCCCAAGGACGAGATTAAGACGCTAAAACCGGTCAAATATCATACAACCTTTTAACTTTATTTTCCACGAAGTGGGGAGAAAAGGTGTGTGTGGGGGGAGGCTAAGGGAAAAAGGGAAGAGGTGAACAAGGGTAAGGGGAAAAGACAGAGAAAGTTGGAAAAGGAGAAAAGAAACTAGGTACCACCACTCCGAGGCCGATGATGTTCCGCTGACTCCATTCAAATTACAGCTCAAGCTGGGTGCCTCCAACGAGAGACGAGGGACCCCAAACAAAGAAATCCCTCGGCAATTATAGCTTTTTCAAATTAAGTCTCCCACCCCTCACGTGGTAGTTCAGACCAATAGTAATATTTGGGTCTGGGGTCTCCTGCTCCTTATTGGGTCTCCTCACTGTCCCTAGGTAGGCCGTTTATTGTTGCCGTTTCTGCTGACAGGTGTGTCTCCATTCTTGGGTCTCAAGGTCCTGACAAAGAGGCGGTAACTCCAGCAATTAGCACTGTTTCAGCAGTGCACAGGAATGCAAATTGCTGGTAACTCCCTTATCATTCCCGCCTGCACCAGCTCTGGGGCCCTTTCTCACTGAACTAGGGAGTGCAGCCTAACGCTTCAGCAAATTTAGCTACTCATGCTAAGCAAGTTTTATAGAAGTTGTGCTAAAAACGGCAATAATTTACAGTCCAGGTCCCAAAGTCTCTGCCCGATCGTGATCTGGTTCAGTGCAGGCTTGGTGTGTCCTGGGTAGTCGCAGGGAGACCATTTCGGGGGTCGCAGCAGCTTAGTCCTGTTTCCACTGGGGACAGATGGCTTGTTTGGGGTTACGGTTTGCTTGCACCTTACGTACCAAGAAATGTTTAAGGCAAAAAGTTCACTCATCTGTCCGCTACACCACCCCATGACTTAAACATTGATTGGTACGTCTCCTTCCTGAAGTCTTCATAGCCTTTGTCCACAGTGGTGATATGAGATAGAGATCAGAAGGAAGTATAGAAAGGGTAGAACAAGTCATGGGAAGAGTAAAAGGAACGATATAGGTTTGGGTAAAAGATGCTTAACAGTGATTAAACAGAGGTGTTACTCAATGCCAGCTCATGCTTTAGCAATTTTAACAACATTTAACTTCACAGAACACACATCAAAATTGAGTTAATGAAGGTAAGTGATTGTTACAACAGGTATAACAGCTGGCAAATGCGGTATGGATGTCAATATGCAATTTCCTCCTTCAGGGTAAACTGGGAATGGGTTTAAATGATGGGTACCGTGGTTGGCTGTGGCCGATGGATGGCACGGATTTTCTTTATGCCGTCGGGTGAGGTGGTAGGAACAAATTGCATATTTGACACAACATGTCGGATTAGTTGAACAAGGCAAGGGACTATACAAGGTAAGAACATTAAAGCGGCAACTGCACATAACAAATACAATATTAACTGTTTTACCCACGGTGCCCCCAGTAACCAGGACCACAAATCGCCACTCCAGCCGTTCCAGGTTTGGATGGGGACGTGGGCTATTTTTCTGATATCTTTGGTTAACTGGAGAACTACTTCGCCTACATCATCTATTTCCAAACAACAGTTAGAAATATTTAATTTCCCAAACACTCCTCCCTCTTCAGCTAACAGGTAGTCTAAAACCATGCAGTGCTGAAGGATTGCCGTGCGCATCTGTTGGGATTGCCGAGTTAAAAGATCTACTGCGTCAGCAGTTTTGTTGGTAATAATTTCCAGAGCCACTTGTAGTCTGATTATTTGATTTAGGTTATAAATTAGTTCTCTCGCCCCCGATATTGGCTCATTAGGATTCCAGGTTGCAGGCCCATAATGTTGAATTATTCGTTCAGGAGGCCACTCATTATTTCCCCGTTTTTGCATCCCACCCAAATCTACCTTAATGGATTGCATCTTACGGGCAATACTTCTGAATCTGAGGTTATCATATATCTTTATGCCTAACCAAGGTCCGCCTGTTTCTGGTAAAAGGAAAAACAAAGGTCTGATAATCCCTATATAACAAATTCCCGGCCACCCCGCGGGTAAAAATTTATATGCTGTGTGTCCGCAGATCCAATAATGCCCCTTCTTAGCTCCGATGCCCTGAGCAAATGGCCCATTTAGCCCTGGTGGGAATTGAAAGTAAGTTGCATCTCTGTTGCCCAGAGGGCTGAAAAATGTGGTTGCCCCATCACCTATTTGGCCGGTACAATACCAAGCCCCAGAAATGTCTTTCCATTTGCAGGTTTGCTTATAAGGGGGATAATTGGGTCGCTGGAGAGTTAAAGTTTCATTTTTGTTTGACCAGTATCCCTTAAATCCCCGATTGCGCCCTGTTTCATCGAGCCACATCCATAGGTGGAGATTCCTGTCTTTATCGAGCAGCTTACGAGTGAGTGTCCATCGACACTTACTTTCCCCCACTTCAATCCCTCCCTCCTGGGTACGGTTTAAACAATATTGCCCCATGGCTGGAAATTGAACTGGCCAGGTCCCACTGTCATCCCATGTGTCATCCGCGGTTTCGCTGTAATTGCTTACGATCTGGTCTGGGGTGACGGGCGTGGACGTCCACGGCCAGCTTGATAACCCTAGCGGTCCTCCGCAAACCCAGCAGTGGCTTAAATTCAAAGTTTGGCTTACTGCTTTCGCCAGCAACACGAACTCGTTGTTCTCAAAGGGATTAAATGGGTTGGGGGAAGGTGGGGGGGTGGTCGTTCGTCGCCCTCGTGGATGCATCCTTGAATCTGAATAGTCCAGAGCAGTAGATACATCTTGGTCATCTTGGTCAGACCACCGCCCTTGAAAACATAAATAAGAACAAACTCACTCCTCGGGTCAGGAGGAGGGAATAATCCATTTTGTGTGAATCTTGTGAGTTTTCCCACTAGCATCTTTTGCTCTCCAAGTATATTTATTATTCTATTAACCTCCCAGCCGTTTTGCTCCCAAAAAGGAAGCCATTCTGGGCAGCCTTTGAACACCATATATGAGTCCATGTAGATGTGTACAGGGGAAGTAGCCTGGCTTTTGCACTGGGATACGCTCCACACTGCAGCCAGCTCTCCCACCTGCGCACTGCCCTCTCCCTCTGTAATGATCTGCTCCTTAGCCCCACTTGGAGCGCCACAGCCCGGTATCTCCAGATTTTCCTTTCCCGCTTTGAGGAAGCATCTGTGAACCATGCATTTAGGATCTGATCGGAAAATGTGGGAGCTACTTGAATTACAGGGGGAAGTTGGGGGGTTTCTTTATTCAAGTCTGCCTCATCTTGTATATTTAATACTTTAGCGGATCCTTCTGTTACGGAAAAGATTTCACAACAGTGCTCTATTTGTGCGTACCATTTCCGTATGGAGGCTCTCTGAGCCACCCCATCAGGGGGCGGGGTCCCTGCCAGGACCGCTTTGGTCACCTTAAACGGACCTCGGAGAGCTAGGGGTTGCTTTCGAATAGTTCGTTCAGCCTCCCTTACAGTAAGGCTGACTACAAACAGCCCCTTCTCCCACAGGTGGATAAAGAGCCCAGTCCAGGCAAACCCCCATTCGATCTGGATAGGGTCGGTGGGGTGGATTGGCCCCAAAGCTTGGTAGGCGTTCGCCTCAAAAACCAGCAGCCGCAACGCCTCATCGTGGACCGAGGTCCGCTCCCAGTGAGCCCTTTTCTGTAGTAAGTCATATAATGGCCTGGCAAAAATTGAAAAGTCAGGAATGTGCTTCCTCCAAAACACAAGCAGCCCTAGAGCATGTTGCAAGTCCTTTTTGGACTCCAGCATTTTAATTGAGTCCAACGAGGACAGGGTATCCAGGCGAATGCAGGTCATCCCCCCCCTCCACCAGATTCCCAGAAATTTTACTTCACTGGAGGGAGTTTGGATCTTTTCGGGCGGAATTGTCAGCCCTATCTGCTCTAGGTGAGCAATAATGTCACACTGCGTTTTCTCAACATCCTCTACCTGGCTCCCTCCCACAAGCACATCGTCTATATATTGATAAATTTTGACTCCCGCCTGTATGAGGACAGTTTTGAGCTCTTGTGCTAGCGCATGATGGGCTAGCACAGGGGAATGCTTGTACCCCTGAGGTAGTCGAGTGAACGTGTATTGCTGTCCCTCCCACGTGAAGGCAACACGCTCTTGGTCCTCAGGCTGCAAAGGGACCACAAAAAACATGTCTTTGACATCAATTGTTGCCATCACAGGGTGGGACTGTTCCTGGATAGTCGCTATTAATTCAGCAATGTTTGGCACAGCTGCCATCAATGGGCCTGTATTGTTATTTAATTGCCAATAGTCTACAGTTAGTCTCCACTTATCATTTGGTTTTCGAACTGGCCATACAGGGGAATTGAAGGGGGACTGTGCCGGGATCACAACTCCCTGTTTTTTCAGGTCCTCCAATACTGGGGCAATACCCTCTCTGGCTCCCAAAGGTAACGGATAGGGTTTTACATTAGTCAGCCGGGAAGGTGGGAGGGGAGGCGCCGCTTGCAGCAAGCGCACTGCCACACCAAAATCTCCGGTTAGTCTTCTAACCCGAGGAACACCAAAAGACCACGAATTCCCCTGGGTATCCCACCACTGTTTCCCCTTCAGGACGTCTATGCCTATGAGGTTCATTTGAAAAGGCCCCACAGCCACCATGGTGTCCACAGGACTCTCTTCTCCTGGTAACCACAATGTTACCGGGGTCACGGGCACAGTCTGGGTCTTCCCCAGGGCATTTAAAACTATTAGGTGTTTGGACGGGACCGTGACGCATCATGCTAAGCAAGTTTTATATAAGTTGTGCTAAGTGGCTACACCTCTAGACAGTTTCAGTTCAATAATTTCCTTAACACCTCAGACACAAAGAGTTAACTTAGAAGTTCGGCATATAGATTGGTACTTTGGGGTTTGGATTTTTTTTTTTTTATTTAATTTAGTTTCATGATTTAGGGAATTTTTCCCCTAAACAGTTAACGGTGGGAACAGGTCTGGGTCCCTAACAGACCAAATACAGAGAGAGTTACTCTCAGGTTTTATTTATAAATTAATTTTAGTATTTCTCTACACTCAAACATAACGATATGATTCGTATGGAAAGCAGTGTACATAAGTATGTTAATTTTTTTTTAAAAAAGGAACAGGGAGATTAAGATATAATGAATAAAATGTTAATGGTTTTCTACTGAGCTAAAAGCCAAAGACCTTTATAAAACCAGCCTTTGCAAGTGCTTTAATGAGAAGACTCATTTTATCTCACTGCTTAAGAGATTGCCTCAATAAATTCAAATTCTGAACTTTAAGAAAAGGCAGAAGCAAGAAAGAAATAGATACACTCAATGCGTTTGCATAATTGCAGTTTTACCATCAGACATCTCATCCAAAATTTGAGCTTAAGAACACATCTCACTGTTTTCCACTTTCAACCACCTAGGTCATTCTTTTTGTGAGTTCAGCTAAATTTTCATGTTTATATTTGTATGCATATCAGGTACTTTTAACAAGTTCAAGATAGAAAGTACATGAACTCTATGTTCTATACTTTTTAACTTCCGCTTAGAGTAACCTTTCTCCATTCTGGAGTGAGGGAGAAAAGGGAAAAGAAGAACCAGTGACCAATCCACAAATGCATTAGACGTAACAGTGAGCAAAAACTAAATTCATCTAACTTCTGCCCTCGTAACAGTAAGTAGTATATAAGGAAAAGAAAAAAATCATTCTAATCCTATGCTCCATATAGAGACTGCCATAAGTTGCATAAAGGCAATATTTAAATTTTCTCTCTTTCAATATACAATTTTTATGAGTTTTCTTACTGGGAGGAAAAAAAGGGGACCCACAGAGGAAAGAAAATTGTCAAATAGCATAGTCTGATAGGGAAAATGCAGAGAACTTGTTTGTTAAACAAAGTAGTCTTATCCTTCCCTCTTAATGTGCCTATTGTATTCAGGATCTCTCTCCTGCTGCAGACTGTATGTAGGGTGGGAAGAAGGATCCTGAAAACAAAGGTCCAATAGGAAAAGGAAAAGGAAACTATGCACTTTGGCAGTGAGAGGTTGGAAGAAGAGGAAGGCAGAAGATAATCTTGAAATAAATGAAAAGCCTGAGGCAGCAGAAAAGAAGGAAGCTCTAGTGAATTAACCATTCAAACTTATTCTGTCACATTTTCCAAGTGATCTTAGGCCAGGATTCCCAAATAGCCTTACTGGCATTGAAATTAAAACCTGTGAGTAATATGTTTTTCTTCCCCATCTAGAAAACAAGAGTCATAAAAATTCTTTTCCCCACTAAAGACAGTCAAAATTATGAGGTGTTTACATACAATGCTGTTTGGACCATATGCATATAAGAGTTTGTTGGACAGTGACAGTAACCCTAAGGGCAGAGTCCTGAAGCCACCATCTCCATCCCATCCCCAAATCCCACTGCTCTGCTCAGCTACCCATGGCCTCTTTATCAGCCCTGAGGCAACCAGCTGTGGACTTCTGCTCCTCAGCAAGTTCATATGTTGGGTTCCAGCAACGGTGGTGCCAATAATAAAAGAGGGAGAATTTCCCAGCTTTCTACAACACCAAAATCCCAAAGGAGAAACAGCACAGCCAGGTGCACAGTCCTCTGGCAAGCTTAGCTGACCAAGCCAAGGGACAGGTCAAACATACATTCAGAACCTTTGAGTTCATATGGTCCCCCCACTGTTGCCTGGTGAGGAGAACACAAACAATACAGCTCTTCACAAGTAATTCAGGAAAATCTTCTATAACTGATTCCCTTAAAAAAAAGGCATGCAGGAGATGGAATGAAAAAAGAAAAAGGAACATAGAATGGTGGTAGCTAGGAGTCGACTGTTGGTTATCCCCATACAGGTTACCTAAATGATGGATTAATCAGACCCCTCTTCTCCACTATTACTCCTAGCTAAGCAGTGTAAGATGCAGAAGCAATGCTAACCACACCACATCCTCTTCTGTCTACTCTATTAAAGCTGCCCAGGTGCCTACAGAAACCCACTTACTGTTTTTCCAAAGGAAGTTGTACGAATACACTCCCATTGCCTAATTTACATAGATTTTGTCTGATTACTGTGCTTGCTCTAGCACACTGTTCCACTACCCTGGGAAAATGAGAGTTGACTAAGCTAAGGAATAGAATTCTTAAATTTCATCTTCTTGCTGGGCATGTGCTAATTAGTGACATGTTTTTGCTTCCAGGTTTCAAATTTTAGTAAGTGCAACTGACAGTAAAAGCCATGAACACACAGTGCTTCTATATCATGAGAGCTTCCTATGTTATGAGAGTAAGACACATCTTGCGTACACATTATTTTCCTTTTGCCTTAGTTAATTTATTTTTAAATACCATTTCCTAATATGATGTAGTGTATACACTACATTGTAACTTTATAAATGAGATCCTGCAAGTGCTTGCAAGAAGAACAAAAAGGAAAGCAAAATGTCACATCTTAAACGTTTTGTAGATATCCTTAAATAATTCTTTAATGCCTGTGAAAAATCAAATATTGGTATATCCCTCCCTCCTACATCTACCTCTCCAGAAATCTAATAATGTGCATTATACTTTCTGTACTATGTGTACCTTTCATTTCATTCAAAGCCTTTAATCTTTCACTTTTTAGATAAAATGCTATAACTGTACTGTACTAGGTTAAGATTGATTGACAAGTGCATATAATTATGGCTTCAACAGTGGAGTGTGTTTTACAGTTGGAAAAATGCACAACCTTGAAAATAAAGAAGTTGTGCCCTTTCTCTGGGATAAAAGGATCATATCAAATTGGTTCGTTTCCTTGGCAGAATGAAATAAAAGACTTCCTTTAACAAAGAACACTTCCCAAAAGGCTGCTGGAGGAAGTCTTTCTGACTAGATAATACCACACCAATGAGAAAAATCAAACAAGGTAAAAGTAGAATTTTAGGAAGTGTTCCCCTTTTAACCTCATTTTTATTCAGTAGTGCATGAAAAGGATAAAATCGGGGGAAAAAATAGCTATGTATTAATGCCAAAATTTAGAAAAAGGAAGGTTATTATGAAAAGAATAAGTTACTAAACGGGAAAAACATTGAGTCCTCCTAATCAAATATTCTCCACATCATCCTCTGTTATTTTAATTCTGATACCTTTCATGGGCAATACAATTTAAATTTAATCTTGATTTCCTTAGCCCAGATCAGCTGCCAATCCAGTCTTATTCAAATGCCTTACAACTGGTGACAGGTCATAAGGAGGGGAAAAAGTTTGAAAGACATGATGTGAATTCAGGTTTCCACAGCAGGGAGAAAGCTCTGGTTTAAACACCTAGCTTAACACTGTCATCCAAACGCCATAGAAAGCTTTATTTTCTTTCATATTAGGTGCACGTTTCTGGTAGGTAGAGTTAGGGTCCAAGTTAGAAGACAAATGCACAAGGACAACCACCCACAGTACAACGTACACCATGCACAGCCGTGCACTCCTGCCCATCACGAGCAAGAAAAATCACATCCCCCATACCAAAGGCTGCATATGCTGACTTTGTTCAGAAAAGTACCTGGGAAGGGAACAGGTCTCCAAATAGATGAGTGAACAGCCATGGAAAAGAAGGACCACTACTTCAGAGCAGAAAATTTCAGCAGCCTTTTACCTAAGCGTAAATTTCGACCTAGCAGTTAGAGTCAGGGCAAAACGTTTAATTACAGAAATCATATTTTGGGGGTATAATTGTGGTCATACAAAATTAAAGTCAGAGTTCTGTCTTGACTTGGCAACTAAACTGAGAGTGTAAAAATCACCAGACACAACCTGTAGGTACTTTCAGAAGTCTGAGGCAAAAATCAACTTAATGACATTAAATCCAGGTGGGCCTGCTCTACCCCTGAAGAGAATTTGTATGGCTGGACCTACCTGTAGCACAGGTGTCAGCAGGTAGTGTCTCCCTGATCTTCCAAACTTGAGCACTCCTTGGTGTACATCACAGCTCCGTCACCATGTCTCCAGCATGGCAAGGTGATGTGTTGATGCATATCTAGAGATAACTGCAGAGCGCCCTCCAAACTGTGCAAGCCCTACAGGATGGACAGTACCATAGACTCCAAAGAAGCATGTTCACATGAACAAGTCAAATCAACTGCTGGACAGGGGACTAAAATGGATTAGATCTTCCTTACAGACAAGTCCCATTATATACATTTATTTTAATGTCAATATTTCAGCAACTGTTTTCCTGAAGTAGTATAGTTCTTTTCAAATCATTTAAATGAAATATACATATATAAGCAGGGGTTTTTTTTGAAAGAGTTCAAAATATTACTGTTTAGCTTTTCTATGGGATCATCAACATATCAAGTAAGAGAAACATGATGTGCACACTACATGGTGTGCTTTCAGCAACAGTAGTTGACTAGAAGTTGCTGTCACATCAGGAAGAAAATTTGGAGCACAATATACTTTACTGATAAGATAAAAAATAGCATAAGCATTGTTTTTCTACCTGTATTTATTTATTCAAAATAACTCCTCTACATTTAGTGTCTCAATATGCATTTCACTTAGATTTATTAAGATAGTGTATATTAAATGTGGTTCAATTGATTATTAAAAGCACACTCATTAATATTTAACAGTGCTTTGTGAGGTTTCCCTCCTACAGCTTTATCCGAGCTGAACGAGTATGTTTTTAATAATCCACTGGTCTGTATGTAATTAACACAAATAACTGTCTTAATATATTAATTTAAATGCCAAATTAAGACTCAATTTCAAATGCTATCTCCCAATGTAACCTGACCATCAAAATGCTCTTATTGCCAAGATAATTTGTTCTTCCAAATGTTCAATGGGAAAACAGATGCAAAGGAGAATAGATCAGCACATCTTGAGAAGCTAAATCATTATTTACTTACTAGGAGTTTTAGCCTATATAGGGGATATTATAATCATGTCAGCAATCTTCATGCACAGCAGAACAAATACATATAACTCTATTTGAATCACATTTTTAAACAAACAAACAAAGCTCCTGAACTCAATCCTATGATTTTAATCCCATGATTAAAAGCCACAACAAAGAGATACTTTTAGTGATGCCATGGAAAAAAACATGGGGCAGAATCTTTGTTCTACAAAGCTTAGATTTTCACAAACCTGTCTCTTGCAGCTACCCTAGTTTCTATGAGAGGCCATTTAAGCTTACATTCTGAATCTAATCATTGCGATTAAAAGTTGGAATAAGTTATGAGCAATAAAAGGAGTAAATTATATCCAGTCTGAAAGTAGAACTAATTATAAAGCTGTTGCTTGATTAAGGTGTTTATACTGAAGAGTATTAAAGGGATTAGTCTAAAGCTTTACATCCTGCAGCACAGAATTAATATGCAGGATTTAAACACTCAAATTAATTCAGGTGCAGCAAACAATTATAGGAAATAGGAACACTCGACCCAGCTAATGGCCACACTAGTCCACCAAGCTAATTTATATTCATGTACTTATTGACCTCTCTGCATGTTCACAAAAGGACTGTTCTAATGCTAATGCATGCTTCCAAGCCAGGCTCCATCATACCGCCTCTAACCATGGCAGATATTAGCGAGAAGGAAAAGTGTACCTCACTGCTAATATTTTGCACCAATAAAATATTTCCTGAAGAACAAATGTGGACCTCTTAGGTCTTCCTGTACACAGGGGTCTAAATGATGTTCTCAGATACACCGATGAATCATTGTTGGGGGAGAAGCCGCAGATTACGCAGCTGAGAGAAGGATTTATTACAGAGATTCAAGCACAATACAAAAGAACAAGATACACCAGAGACTATAAGGCACTGTATAGGGGATGCTGTGGACAGAAGAAAAAAAGAGAGGAGGAGGAGAAAGAGGTATCAGACTTTTCTCTAGTGAGCCACTTCCTTTCCCTACACACATCAAAGCAAACTAAAACATGAAAGCCAAATAGTATATGGTGCAAGGATCCACTTAAAAATATGGTCTGTTAAAAAGCCATATTGAAACGGGATCAGGCTGCTTTAATAACACCACTCATATGGACGTGTGACTTTGTGGAAGTTGTTTTCAATGCTGAGCTCAGAAGCAAATTAAGAAAAAAATACTAATTTCATGAAGAGCTTACACAGTTATATCACAGAGACCAGCTCCCCAGCAGTCATTACATGTAAGCTTTACCAAAAACAAACAAACAACATTGAGATTGTTTTTATATAACCACCAAGAGGCAAAGACTGAGCACTAGAAGAGACTAATAAAAATCCTACACCCACTTAACAGGTAATGCCTACATGAAAGAACAGAAGTTTTAGGCTACAGAAATAATAAATTGTAGGCCATATTTCTGATCCTGTTTAGAGGGGGTACTCAGTGATGATCCTAGTGCTCTATCAGGGCAAAGAGGAAACACTCCAAAGACAAGAGACCAGAAGAGGCCTTCTAGTAATCCTCCCAAAATCTGACCATGTCCTGAGAAGCCAGGCCAAGTAAGAATGTCAGCCCCAAACTTAAAAGGTAATAAATGTCTTCATGGAGAAAGCATGTCAGATAACACAATAAACCCCTCAGCATGACCTGGCTAGCACTGACCATGCACCATCTTGACCCCAGGCATAAGTGACAGTCTACAAGAAATAGAAACAAATATCCATAGACCCCAAAATCTTTCAGCTGATGAATGCAAATTTTTAATTCTGTCTCTACAGTAAGATTTTTTACTTTTCAACAGTACCCAGAGAACCAAGTTTGAAGATTCTTCTATCTGTTCTATGGTGAAATGTACCTGGCCAGCACCTCTTTCGCACGGTGGCTTCAGGTCAGGAAAAATGTTTCTGATGCCAAATCATGGGACAATTGGGCTCTTATAGATCAATTCTGCACTCTTTGGGGAGCTTCCTTATTCCTGGAAAGCATCCTCAAACTTCTGGACTTCCCCCTCTCCTTACAAAGAGTAGGTCCTCTTATGATAGCACTGGGGCATGACATTCAGTTCAAACTCAATAACAAATCCACTTTTTAGCTCACCTACACAGTAGTGAAAGTTTTTGCTCTTTTCAGCTGTTACCATTTGTGTATGTGGTGTTCTGGATTCCCAGTTGCTTTAGCAGCTTAGCCTGAGCATTGCCCAACAAGGATATGTGGCTACGACTTGTGCTGCGCAGCAGACTGGCTGCATTGCTGGTGGGTGTCCCTAGAGCCTCTTCCTACTTTCCCTGTCCCATATCCTAGTCACAAATCATTTTCTTATCAGAGACTCAGCCCCTCACCCTCTGCAAGATTTGGCTCCCCCACCTCTCATCAGCTATACTTTGCAGCCCCTGAGCCTAGGTACTATCATTACAAAGAGTGCAGTAACCCTCCCAGCCATTCAAATTAGTGTTGTATCTATCCTTCTCTGTTTGAGTTAACTAAAAACTGCTAAATATAGCACACGCTGCACAGAACCAAATAAGGCAAACAGCTAAAGGTGGCAACCTACAGATTATCTTCCATTTTACTGCCTTGTGTTGCTTGCAGATATAGGACAAGCACAGTATGAAATGCCCTTCAGGAGTTTTCTTTCAATTGTCTTTTGCATTCCCAGAGAGTAACAGCTCTGACAGTGCTTGTAATTGTGCCTGTGGTACTTTTTAAAATTACTTTTCATTCCTGGTACCACGCACCCAAAACTGTTCCTTTTCTTTAAGCATTCAAAGAAAGGTATCGGAAGAGCAGGTTGCAGAGGGTAGTTATCAAAGGCTCCCAGCGAAAGGCTTCTCTCACCCAGACCGAGAGCTGGAGAGCTTCTGATCGTATCCACAGCACACAGTTTTCATCATTCTAGCAAAAAGACTTTGGTTTTGTACAAGGAGAGGTTGAGGGAGCTGCGTTTGTTTATCCTGCAGAAGTCAACTGCTGTCTTCGGCTACCTAAAGGGAAGTTCAGAAAAGACGGAGCCAATCTTCTCAGAGATGCACAGCAAAACGATGAGAGGCAGCACTGACAAGCTGCAGCAGCAGAACCAGCCAGCTAATTATGAAGAAAAACTTTTTTTCCCCCATGAGAGAGATTATGCACTGAGACAGGGTGCTCGGGGAAGCTGCAGAATCTCTGTCTTTCAAGACATTCAAACCCAACTGGACAAGACCCTACGCAAGCTGATCCAACTTTGAAGCTAGATCTGCTCTGAGCAGGAGCTTGGACCAGAACACCTCCAGAGGCTCTTTCCAAACCAAATTATTCTAAATTCTAATTAGGTTATTATACCCTTTCTAGATCAGGTATCAATAGCCCTAGCAAATCTTGTGCAATGTGATCACTAGAAGTACGGTGGGGCTAGAAGGGACCTTAAAAAGCTTATTGCCCTGCCACAGTCCAGGATCTGTTGCATCTTTTTCATTCCAGATATTTGTCAGATCTGTCCTTAAAAACTAATGAAAAAAACTTTTCTGCCTGTTCCAATCTTTTTCCTTTCTATAATTTATAATAATATCCTGACTAGAAAAGCAAACTCAGAATTTTGAGTAAGGAAACTGCCTCAGGGATGTTCCTCCTGCATTCACAGACACAGGACTTTGTGAAGAAACAGAACTGCAAATAATAAAATAATAACAATAAAAATTCCAACTCCGTCATCTATTTCTCTTGCTAATGGAAAAAAAACCTGAATATTGACTTAGTTTCCCATAAAAAACTCTCACTGAAATTCTAACACATTTTTTGCAGTTTTTTCATAGACACAAATGCTTAAAGCTCAGTTTCATAGGTTCATTTTTGATGTAACTACAGTAATCGTTGCAACAAACATGCAGCACAAACGTGCAAAATGCAGCAGTCATCCTTCCCTCAGATACCTAACTTTTAGACACTTAATTCAGAACCAATTACTGTAAGATAAGCATCTACGATGTGTTAGATGACTTTTCTCCCCCTCTGGAAATGTCTTTGACACTTAAGATATCTATTGTAACACACTTTTTTTTAGACATCTAAACCAAGATGAAGTAGACCCTAACTTACACAACTTCGAGTCTTGTTGATAGATGCAGGCCCAAAACTGCCCCACTGTCCTGAAGAAACTGTTTTCTTTCCTAGTGGAAACACCAGCCTTCCGCATCAGGTACCCTCCCATAGTGAATATGCTGCAGCAATATAGGGTATCTGCATGTCTGCTCCTGCTATAGTGGTAGTGTGGCAGTGAACAAAAGATATCTACCGAATCTATAACACGGCTTTGAACAAAGTGAGAGAAAAACAATTCTCTCCTCAAATTCTGCATCTTATCTAATCTCCCCAGAACATTCCTCGATGGTAAATTGCTTCAAAAATCCAAATAGTACATTCACAATCCCAGGGACTCAGTTCCTCTCACCTAAAACAAATTTCATTTTGTCTCAAACACCATCTGTGTCCCCCAGATTCAGTAAGGATTTGGTAAAAACAAGACCATTTTATTTGACAGCAGAGCCTTTGCAGAATCCACATATAGTTGAGTCCCCTGAACAGTGAAGAACCTAGCATTTGGGAAGCTGGGATTTGGATTCAAAGACAGGAATTTAACATCAAGATTTTTCCTTGTGTGGCTGTCAAGCACATTCAAGCAATTCTTAAGATGGCTTTGAAACATCCGCAAACTAGGATATTTTATAGGTACTCTGCAGATACACGCTGGAGTGCAGTGTGTTATGGCAACCTCCGATAGGGAGCTAGAGACTAGAGGCCTGTCATGAGTGTCACAGCCCTCTTTGTATCACCAATACAAAAGGATTCAGCAAACACCGAAGTTCCCCAGCGTAAACAGGCAAGAGCATGGATGAGCCACATTCCCCAGGAAATATGCAAAATTCACCCACATAATTGACAGCTAGAAGTTGCACAGCACTTGACAACTAGGAGCATTCAGAGGCTGAGACTGGCATTGGAAAGATTCATCAACAGGCTCAATCCGAGCAGAGAAATCCCCCCACAGCCCTTTTTGTCTAGCCAGAAACTTGCCACTTCACCTCATAATTATTTGGGGTGCATTTACAAGGGAACTCCTGCATTTGTCTTTTCAAGGTCAGAGTGTCAGCCCACATAGCACTGGAAAAGGCAGAGTAAAGACTTTTCTGCAGTTGCTCTTAAAAATTGATATGTCACCTGAAACGCCTTCTGTGCTTTCAGCTATATGAACCATCTAGGGTTTTTCTTTTTTTTTTATTGTCACTTATTTCCAGTCTCCCCCCCCACACCCCCTGTATATTCACATATATATTCAGCTAGAATTCTCTTATTCAGCAATATGTTTCTGTCAGGGGGAGTAGTCAAACATTTACAAGGCCAAATTAATTACCTTCCTAAACTGAATTCTCTGATGAATGCTGGTATTATTAAATTCACATTTTTATATATTGTTCAAAAGGGAGGGGGGAGGATTTCCTTAAAGATATCCGCTGCTCCTTCCATACATACTCTGAAAAAACCCTTTCTTCATAAGGGGCAGGGAAAAACAAAGGGGCCGTCAATCTCCTTTCTGCCTCCCAAAGCCTGAACTATCTAGCTCCACGCTGTTCACTTCTGGTTGCATGCTTGGCCTTTTGAGCCACATAAAAAGCTTTTGCCTAACCTCACAGGTTTGATGTGCCTCCTAAACTACTATAAGTTCTTGTACGGAACTTATACCATTGCCATTTCAGATCATTAATAAATTCAGAGGCAATAAGAAAGCCTTGTTACAGTTTAAAGGGAGGTAACGTACCTAAAAGATGGACACCTCAACACCTATGTATGTTAAGTGTCCTCCAAAAGAATTATTGGAAGACCTTTTTAAAATTCTTCTATAAATAATTAATTAATAACTTCCCACCATGGAGTAAAATAGCAGTGCATGAAAGGATTTCTTTTCTCAAAAATTTTTTTGCTGTTATTATTATACCAGATTCTTTGAAGACAATGATAGCCTAAAACAAGAGCAGAGATGTAAAAGTGCAATCTTGCGTTCACTGCTGAGGAGGAAGAATATAAAATATGTTGCAAGCAGAACAGTTTTAAATATTTAAAAATTTTAGATATCCAGCATGGCTCTTGCTCACAAACCACATCTAATTTTTGCTTATTTATTTATTTCTTAAGAGCAAAGCTCCAGTGAAGAAAGCTATTTTTAATATGCAGTATTCAAAGCCTTTACAAGCCTGGAAGAATGAAATATGTGGGAGAAAGAAGAAAAATCTTAAATAATTTAAAGAAACCCTACTGCAGAGATATTCTTCTTCAACAAAAGACTGCAAAATTTGAGGGTTGTTTTCTCTACAGATTTATTTAGCATTTCTTAAAGATGGCTGTTGGATCTTAGTTAGAAGACTGACATTCACAACCCATCTATAAAAAAGACTCAGAATTAGCTACAGTCCTAGAAACTTCACCGTATTCCCACGTACGCATATGCCTTTACTCTGACCTAAACTGACCCTTTGACCTTAACTAAGAGCAACAAAGTGGGCCAGCTGAAATGATTTTTGAGCTGTGAATTCAGTGGAAATTTGACTTATGATAATAAGTCAAACTGCTTTCAGATGGGAATACGTTTTATCCTAAAGCTTTTACCAATGCATTCTAGTAACCTTGATTGAAAAGAAATCAAACCCTACAAAATATATGTTTGTTTGTTTTTAACTGCGCTCTCATTTTTCATCCTCACAATTTCAATCCCGTTCTTCTCAAGCCAGAACAAAACACTGAGGTAAGGAGAAGCCAAGGCAAGCTACTAAGCCATATGTCATCTCATCTTATCTACATAAGGATGTGTGCTCACTCCATGGAGCTCTTGTCCTCTCCAGCTTGTAAGACTCATCATATAAGAGGTGTGTACGTCTGGTTTTCTGTTGCTTACAGATTTACTATGAATGAGCTGCTACAAAATGTACAGACAGTTTTGACCATTCTTTCCTAGTTTCCAAACTGAAAGTTGGTTATGTCACCAACTTCTCCCCTTTTGCAAAAAGAGCTAAAGAGCATAAATTGAATAGGTTTTGCACAAATTTTATTTTCCTAGATGTTTCACTGACTACATCCTTCTGGATACAGGAAATTGCATCCAATTTTCAAAGTTTCTGAGCAAAGAAGCCCTAAGCTTCCCATTATTTTTATAGCAGTACAGACTCAGTTCTGGGTTTTATAGAGATAGAGATCAAAAACACCAGACACAAGCTCTTGAAGAAGCATACATACAGATGCACATTCAGTTCATAGGCTAGGGTGCTGCTAGGAGGTGCAAGCTTCTTTTTAAAATGTTGCTTCTCTTGCACCCATTTCTTGTTAGCACTGCTTGACATAAAGAACAGAAAAACCACCCTACAAAGTCACACAAATATCCACCCTGCCCAGTAACCCTTCTCTGACAGTGGCCAAAAGGAAATACCTAAGGAGAAGTGTAAGAAACAGGGTTATTAAACTACGAAACCTCTCCAAAATCTCTCAGCTCCAGCATCTCCTGAGCCAAAGATCACATCTTTGTACTTCATAGCCTTCACTGGATTTTTTCCATTTATTGTCTGATTGCTTTTGGAACCCATGTAAACGCCAAGCATTCATGTGGCCTGTAGAAAGGACTCCACACATTTTCTGAAAAACTATCTCCCATGTTTATTTGGAATATGCTGTCATAGTCTCCTTCACTTCTCCACTGCCCCCTGAGCAGTGATTTTTCTATGCTTAAAAAGCCTTTTCAATTTAATTGTTCTCACATGGAAGCTATTTCATACCTTTTGATGACATAACAAATAATCACCATATAACACTCAAAATCCACAATAGACACTTCTCCTCTTCCTCTGATTTTGGTCCATTTTCCTAGAACCAATACTGCATGTCATGCCCTTCACAAACAGCATATATGAATTAGAAACAGATTTTCAAACACTTTCCTTTACATTTGATAGATGCAAATATATACACTCAGTGAACTGTAAGAGGGAAGCAGCACAAAGCACATCAGCTTGTGATCCAGCCAGTCCTCCTCTTAGACGAAGCCATCACCATTAATTGTGGCTACAGAGCTCTCTAGAGGCATAGCTTTCATCATAGTTTTTTCTTTCTCTAAAATTAATATAGTGACAGTGAGAGGCAAATTATTTTCAAGTTTTTGGGTTTTTTTGCACCCACCTGTCCCATAGGTAAATGGAAACCACTTGTGCCTATTATTAAGGATTAGCTTGTCATTATATTAATGAATCTTTTTGCTGTCACTGTTGAATCAGACTTACTTTAAATAGACATATAAGGGACTTCTATGGGAAAAGTCTGAGAGCATATCATATTAACTCACACAGAAAAATCCACGGGCATGCTGTTAAGCTTTAAAATTCATTCTAAAAGCAGACAGTCCAGGGGAAAAGGATTACTATTGTTTTAATTTTTAGTAAATTATTCTAAGCAGCTTGAATCAAAAACTTGATATTTACATTTGATTTTGGTTTCAAAGGGCATGAATAGCACAGTCTAGACTTATTATACTTTGATATATAGTTGCCATAGCAACATATGTAAATTATTAATCATTGTATGCGAAATATCTCCAAAGGACAGATTACCTTTATGTTAAAAATGCAGATAGTTTTAAATATTTCCCTGTGATGAAGTACAGTACTTAGAAATCAACAAATGTAGTCAGGGAAATTAGGTCTCCTGAAATGTCTAGAAGGTGCCCCAGAACTGAAAGTTAACCTAATGCTAAAAATGAAATTAATAGTAACAACTACCTATGCAATTATACATAATATTCTAAATTGTTAAATATCTTAACTTTTGGGTTCTGCCTAAGATGGAACTCCAGTCTCAAATGTCTAGAAAATGTCTCTGTTTCACTGTCGCACAGCAACACACACATATAAAGCATCAGGTAGGGTACCCAAAGACACAGGACCTAAATGAACAGAGGCTGCTTTTTAAATAGTGCACTGCGAATGGAAGAGGCTGTGCTCACCTGCACCACAAGGCAACACACTCCCTGCAAATGAGGTGGCATCAAAATACTTTGTTTATTCTGGAGGGAGCAGCAGGGATTTCTTTAACCACTATGGTATCCTTCTAGAAGTTTTTTATGACATTACTGCATTACCCTGCATCGCCCCTTATAAGAGCTGACTGCACATTTTAGCTCTAGCTATCATCTTTCCTTTAGAAGACGTTCACATTTCTACAGAGAGCACTGTCAGTGTCACAGGGCTTTAATGAGAGACCAAGTTGACCGAAAGACCTTCAAGGACATTACTACAGCTTGAGCCATTGCACTGAAAAGCAAGAGGCTAGAGAAAATTTCCAACGCACATTATTGTACAATCACTCAAAGGAGAGATCAGTAGAAGAAAAAAAAAGAGAGATGGTGATTTCATCTTTAGATAGTCTCTATTCTACAAACATTGCCAAGAAATAAAGAAGAAAGGTCTTGTGTTAAGGCACTTGCAGGAACTACACACAAAAACCATGAGGCCACCTTTACACATCATTTTGAGCAGACTGTAGGTCAACATTTGTTAGCAATATTGGTAGGTTTCTTTTATTAGTAAAGGTGTTGGCTGGGAATAACAAAGAAACCTGATAGAGTACCCTTAGTCATATTTGACTATAGTTATAAAGTTGGTTCCTATTCAGTAACTTAGGAAATTAAAAACACTAAATCTAGGATTTTCTCCACTGGGACTTAATCCAGTCCAATTTACAACTTGAGGATTTATAAAGGCTTTTCTGAAAGAAATGGGAAAATGTCAGCTACAATTTCTTGCTAGACTTGCACTGAATCTATTAACCTTGCCCAGAGAATATAATGTTACAGTTATCTCATTTACAATGTTATTGTATATGATTTACGGCCACAGCATCAAATCTCAAACTAGGTTTTGTATTTTTTAAGTAAAATTTACACGTCTATAATACAGATGATTTTTTCCTCATTCAGGGAAAAGTATTAAAGGGTGACTTACAGTATTTCAACTTTATGGAAAATACACTGTGTGACAAGACCCGTGGGACAGGGGGGATTCACAAATTCTTTGTGCCATCAATGAATATCTGCAACTAGGCTAATGTTTCTCCTGTCTAATTAAGTAATATGAAGCATGAAGTACATTTGATTATTCCAAACATACAGAGATATTGAGAGTGGTGAACATAAAGGGAGAAGATTTTTGCGCAGACTGGAGCAAAACACCCTGACTAGAAACAACCCCAATGCGCCCCCCCCAGTTTTCTTGGGAGGTTGGGGGAGTAAAACAGAAGTGGTGCACAAATTCATTATGTGTCTACAAACTGAAAAAAAGAGGACAGAAAAAGCAGTATACTTTCAATATCTCTTACATGACTTAGGTTTAAAAAAAAAAGAGTTCAAAACGTCAAGTTTCAAAATCAAAGGAAGTTTTTAAACAACACTTCCTTTTTTTTTTTTTTAATCCTTTTGGTTCATCAATTTTGTCCTTTTATTTCATTCTAAGTCAACTCCAAACACCGCGCAAAACCACCACCAAATCAGAACTGCTTCTGAAAAGGTGTCACTGTTCTCACGCCATTCCCAGACACAGAGAAAGACAGGAAAAGAACATGTATAAGATGCTCCCCACCATTGTCAGGGATGAATATATTTCAGGTACCTGCATAATACAGTCCTACAGATGATGAAAACCTTTTCCAATGGCATGTGAGAAACGCTGCTATGCCTGGACTCCTCGGTAGCAAAACACATCTCACTCTGCTTTCTCCAGCGCTCAGATTTGTAACAAAGCTCTTAATAGTGAATTCTCCACTCTAACTTTTTAAACAGCTTAGACAACACTGGACTTCAATGCATAAACACTTCAGATTTATATAAACAGTTTGAGTTTATAACTCTGCTGCTCTGAGAAGAACTAGCAGTACCCAGCCATGTTCGTGTCTCAGTAGTGAGTTAACTACATACTCCAACTGTTTTTTGCTTTAAATCACAGCTGAAAGCATATTTCACAAATGGTTTAATTCTACTACTGCGAACCCTGGAAAAGACTGAATCAAGATCTTGATATTAAGGATGCAGTGTTTTCATCTCAAGTATTAGGCAATACACGTCAGAGAGAAACTCTCTGATACCATATTTTGTCTCAGACCTACCTGCAATGTAAACATTCATTTATTTTAAGGATTATTCCATGTTTCTTTAGGCAAAAACATTACATTTTTCATATTCATGTTCTTGAATATACATCGGATTAGCAAGGCTTGCACTTGAGTCTTTTGGAATTGTAAGGTACAGTGATTTGATTTACTGCAGACAGATGACTAGCTTTGATTCACATTTTTCGTTTCCCCTTGCAAGACTAATAAAGCAGTTAAAATTTGGATTGAATTAGTTCAAATTTTCCAGATAGCTCAATACAGACTGCTGTTTATCAACCAGCCACAGTACCAGAACAGATGGAGGCTTTTTCTCTTTTAAATATGATAAATACAACAAAGATTATCTCAGAGCTTCTGTGTCTCCTAGTGTACTTGCACCTCCCTCACTAAACAGATGCATGCACACAGAAGTACATGCTACTGAAATACATTGGAGATTGCTGATCATTTCCCATTTCACCATCAAAAAGACAAACTTATATGGTGATCCACCTAATTTAATGGGTTAGCTTCTCCCATCTGGTCACTGTCTACTTAGCACTACAATTCCTCCTCTGTAGTCAGATAGACTCTGACTTTGATTTTCCTTTGAACCAATATCCATATAATCTAAGAGATGACAGATGTTGATAAATATCATTAAGCATATGCATAAAATGAGAAGTCAGCGAGAATTATCAAAAAGAGTCATGCTTATGATAGGTATCAGAACAACGAATGAAGAGATGATCTTCAGTCACTGAGTGCCAACTCTGGCGATCTGTAGTGTATGCCAATAGTTTGACATCAAACTATTCAAGAATAAAGCAGTCCTCCCTCAAGACATATAGGCTCTGCTAGAAACACCCTCAAGAGAGACGGCATACAGGAATTTAGCTGCTGCTTTCCAAGTGATCACTCACCTTAATAGTTCGTATATAGTGACTAGGAGATGATAGGACTAGGAAACCTGCTGCAGAATTTCTACCTGCAGAGGTCCATAATGGTTTGATTTCATCTGGTCCTCATCAACAACTACAAGCAGCTACTTTGAGACAAGAAAAACTCTAGCCCAAGTGCTAAATACATAATACATGCTCATCACAGACCAATAGCCTATTACCATTATGATCACTGAATGGTAGGAGATCAGCTCATTTATGAACATCTGGATGAAGAGAAACAAGCAAGATAGAGATGATGCTGTAGACAAAGGGAAAAAAAAAACACTTAACTAAGAAAAAATTCTTAGCTAAAATAGCTCCCCTCACTAAAGGGCCACATCCAAAGCCAGGCAATCCAGCCTGTATTCTAAGAATGCTCCTAGATTCATTCTCAACACTAAGCTCTTACTTAGCCGTATCAGCTTCATGCTACCTATGATTGACTAGAAAATCCAACTCTTCCTGAGGGCATGGATCCAAGAACTTTACTTGAGTCTGCTAGCAATATCTTTGCAGTGGGCTGAGAGGAAAGATTCAGTTGCAGCAGCAGATCCACTTTTTGGTTCTTCCTCTTTCACTGAGGATCAAAAGCAAATGGAGTTATGAGACTCAGATCTACAGCTATTTTTATTCACTCAGAGCTCATCACCACCAGCATCTTCTGCCAAGTTGTTATTTCATATGCAGTTTTATTGAGTGACGAACAATTAAAATACTCATTTTTCACATGCACTTAAAATTCAAAAAGCCACAAATTCCAGTAAGCATTAGCACCTGCAATACAGAGTTATGATGACCCTGATAAAACACTGTGGAGTACGAGTGAATAATGTCTGAGGGTTGAAAGATAAATTACTAGTGAGTTGCATTCAATAAAAGATATTTGAAAATTCCCCGGTTGTGAAATTTGAAATAAAACGTGGCAAATAAAGCCAGGTAATAGTTTTGAGAGCTCTTATTAACTGCATATTCTTTGACCTCAACCAGTACCTTGGAGAGCTTTTCTGATACAGGGAAAAATCCATGATCAGTATGTCAGAGTTTAATATCTCAAGATTTCACAACTAAGCAAATATCTTGCTAGGGAACAGACAATCTATAGAAAGGAATTTAACTCACTGGAAAATATTGATACTGGCCTATCAAATGGCCTACCTTGAACAGTCTACCTTAACCAATATAAAACCCCCCAAAAATAATAATAATTTCTGACAAAGAACAGCTGCAGGTCTAGACACCAAGTTGGCCCAATGAAAATATTACAGCCTGACAGTAACATACACAGAGCAATTAACAGCTGTGCCACAAATGCTCAGACCTCCCAGTTCGAGATCACCACTATGCTCCAGGGGTAGGAGTCCAGGGGCAAACTGGTCCATCATGCTCCTGCCTTCACTGAATGGGCAATAATAGCCATCTGTGAGAATAACTGTTAAAAACTCTCACCTCTCTGTTTCACTTTGGAGAATGAACTTGAAGGAAAATTGCTGAAGACCAATGTTCATGGATACCCATATATAAGCTTTTGGCTTTACCATAACAGCCAGTTAGGAAACTCAAATACAGATTAAATTTTGAAATTTTAGTACTTTTTTTTCATTCATACATGCACCGTACATTGAAAGGGGAACAGTTTCCCATCAGAGATTTTAGGCAAAGGTAAAAATTTGACTTAATGTTTAAACTTAATGTCTAAAAGCATTTAAAATTTGCATTGTTTTGCCATCTTTTTTCTTCTTCCTTATATAAAGGAGCAAGACAGCATTTCTCACATGCTTGCCACACTTTGCACACTAAATCCTGCAGAAATGGTCATCCCAACCAAGCTGCACTTTCACAAATTTCTTCCTTCTATTACTAGTGATTTATTGTTATTATAATAAAATGCTTGCTCATGCTTCTGAAACTCTTTGTCCTGATTTCACCTATCAACACTCACTAGGACACGGGACCATCCACATCCCACAGCTCTGGGAACCTAACTTTCAGCCTAATAAGTGTGAGGTCAGAGGTTTCTGGTGTAGCCAATAGTGAGAAAGAAGCGGGGGGCGGAATTTACCTCCGTTCCTGCTCCAAACATTGGCTATAGAGAGACCTAACGAACTAACTCTAAAGCCAGATGGTCCGAATACCCTCAAAATAGTGATTTCTCTTGCTCAGGTTATCTAGGCATTCGGGATTTAGTGTCACATTGCTCATAGCAAGTAAAAGCAAACACGTATTTGTACTTAATATTACCAAAATACTTCCTGGAATAGTTTAGACGTTTGTCACAGCAAGGAAAAGTTTTCCATGAAATTTTCTGCTAATCACTTGGCTTTCTTCATCTGCATAGGTTTAGAGATAATAGTCCTAGATCAACCTTTTTCTATTCTAGTACTTTCATGACTTAGTAAAACAAAACACGAAGTATTAAAATATAACAGCATCTTATCAAATATGAAAAACCTCACAATTTTACCCAGAATAAAATTGTGTGGAAGTCATGGCCTCCATTGGGAACTGCTGCTTTTGCCTGTACAAAACTCCCGAAAAATAATATATTCATGGATTAATGTTCCAGCTTTTTATACTGCAGAAAGCTCTCAGAATTCAAAGTGACTTGAAGGAGAAATGGCACCAAGGTGCTATACTTGTGACAACTCTTTTTCTGTAATCATGACATACACTTCTAGAGCTGACTTTAAGAACAACTGCCTTAGAGATCTTTCCTTTGTAATTCTAAAATGAAACAGCAAAATCCCCACTGCATTGAATAGGAATACCCAGAGTATTTTTTTTGTCTGTTGATCCACATTTGAATATTTATCATCATGAATTTTGGGGACACACCAGTGGCATATAGTTCTGAGGCATTAAAAAAAGTAGACCATGGAGACTCTCACATGTTTTTCACTGCTTTCCACCCACCACACTCAAAAAATGTGTTTAATTATAGATAAAAGAGGTGAAATAGAGGTGTAGTTTATCTGGTTTGGGATTGTCCCTACTGAATTTCCTCAAGTGCTTTATCTGCCTAGTCTATTTTATCAGTATCAGCAACTATGGTGCTTCCACACCGAACTCAGAAGATCACCACAGATCCTGGCTGGCACTCTCACTCTTTATCCAATGGAAAGTACACTTTCCAGTGCAAATTTGCACATTCTGGCACCATGTTTAAGAATTCTTCCCCTCCTTCTCACCAACAGCCATGTGCCATTCGTCAGTCCGGGTTTTCCCCCAAAGCAATATGTATTTTATTCTGTCCTCCTTTTTCCAAATATCAGTTTTTCAGGCCCTTTAACATCATGCTTGCTGCCTTTAAATGACCTCCAGTTTATCGATCTCTCTTTAAAATACTTTCTTTAGATGAGATGCATACAGTATACTGCAAAAGCAAATTAAAAGAAAAAAGGACTAGGAACTACCAGCAGCCTTTTGTGCTAGCTTCTTCTCTCTCTTCTAATTTCCTTGCTCAGATATAAAATTCTGTAAAACCTGCAGATCAAAAAGCTAGATTCACAAACATTTAGACGTATATGAATAAGTTCTGAAATATGTTTCACTTGAGGTGAAACTTAGAGACCTAGTAGGGTAAGGATAGGAGACACTAATATCCTCTCCATTCCTGCTTATCACCACCACTAACCAGGGCAGGGAAGCTGCAGAACTGTGCAAAACCCAAGATTATGATATTTTCCTAAATTTCAGTTCCAGACTTCAAGTCCACCCTCATTACGTGACCTGTCCAAGCACATGCACCCTGATAAGTGGTCTCATATATTCACTTGACAGCACTCTGTCCCTGGCAAGTAAGTATTTCCTTTGGTGGAGGGGAGAGGGGCTTTCTTCCCCCACCCTCAAAAAAAAAGACTATTCAGTCCACCTACACTTCAGCTGAGATTTTCAGCACTTATTTCTCAGTTAATGTCATGTTCGACTCATACATTAGATGTTCCTGCGCTTATGAGCCTTGCAGAGCATGTTTTCCCCTCACTGACAGCTAAGTTCAACCCAAAGCACAGCTCTCACTGCCAGCTTAATGCAAAAATAAAACTAATGTTACCTCCCACACTTGTTTTTTCTGTAATTGCTGTAACTGTGAGACTCTCACCCAAGAAATGGGAGACCCAAATTTAATTGTCACTTCAGCATGAGGAATTTCAAAACTAGTAAGTGCCCATATGCCCAGCTGACTGTCCTAATAACCAGAGTACGCTGTTAAAGCTATAATACTTTGCAAAAAGGGATGCGAGATTCATGAAATCGGAGAGAGGAAATGCAGGAAAAATGCTTAACTGCACATTGTGGGGATGAAGGCAGTTTGCTGGAAAGAGGGAGTCCTGAATTCCAGTCTGCCTTCCCAAAACAGTTTATGATTTCGCATTAAAGAGACACCGTATAAAGCACGCTAAATGACCTAACGTTGCTTTTTTTTCCCCCCCTTACCCTGAAAAATCCTTCAAAGGAGGTAAAAGAAAGAAATCCATATGGACAGTCTTGCAATAGAATCAGCCTGTGTGCACAAGGTAACTTCTATAACCAACATCCCCTAAATATTCTGTCTCCAGCCTCAGTTCAAGTTTAATTTTTATATATCATTTGGAGTCCCTTTTAATAATGCATACTGGCAGAGTGAAAGTTGAAATAAGAAAATCATAAAGGAATTTCTTAAGGATTTAGAAAGACTTTTACGTTTTAGCTACATCAGTGCATTTTCAGAAAAACTCCACTGAGGTTGGCCTTTTCAGCAATATCAGTTAAACCATTACATCAGTTACTTAAATTCAGTCCTTAGACCTTAGCTCTTGGAGGCCATTTTCCTTAGAAAATTAGCAAAGCCTGATGAATATATGTTTATCCATTTACAAGTGAAGGCTGAGATTCTGGCCTCTTAAGTGCATGGAGCTGACTTTAAATAAAACAACTACTCCTGGTGCAGATGTTGACCTCTGTTCTTTGCTGCGAGTGAATTAGTATTCAACCTCCTAAAAAGCTCATCCCTTGGGACTGAAGGTGTGTCCTCTTACAACATAACAGGACTCACCAAAATGAGTATTCTGTTACAACATGCTTACATAAATAAACAGAATGTAAGGCAACTGATGTGCATAAACTACAATTAAGAACAGAAGGAATAAATTACAGATTGTGCCTCCTCATATGTAACCAATAGGGAGCTGTCTGGCTACATTAATTTTTACATGTTTTAGCTAAATCCGAGATGCTAATGCAAAAGCTACTATGAAAGGTTATGTATTTGTGTCATTCCCCGGAGGACTTGGGTTGCCGAAACAAATGGATAATCAACATCACTCTGTGTGTGGGAGGTGCAAAGAAGCAAAACTGCCTATGATGGTGTCAGAGTGGTTATCCAAATACTATTTTGCTAAACTGTTCCTATACATTTATTATAGGACATATAATTTGATGTAAGCCTCAAATATGAAAGGGGGAGCATGTAAAAAAAAATCATGACTCATGCAAGCAGCTTCATGTCACATCTCAGTGTTTTAGCAGATTCTTTTAATTACTTTATTCTGTCCTGGAAAGTATAATATTAAATAAGATACACATTGCAGCTACGCATCTTTAGTAGTACTCCTCCCAGTCTGATTTTCTACTGATCAGATTTTTCCCAGGAAAATCTCTCTTAATCAACACAGAACTTCTACAGGAATGGTCTGTTTGGCAAACTGTGCATCAGACAACTGGAAAAGCAAAACCCAAGTCTTTCTAATTTTTCAAGTACCAAACTTTTAAGAAAAATCTTTTCCAGCACCTAAATTCCAAAATGTTTTTGATAAAAATCTGAAATGCTTTGCAGAATTACTTTTATAAAATTTAGAGTATCCCCTTTTTCCACAGGACCTAAAACCAACTAGTCTTCTTCCCTGGAGAGGAAAAAAAAAGTGCTCTCTTACAAAGTAATTTCCTTAAACATTAGATAAGAACATGGGGTGCTTCTAAGTTTCTCGCCCTTTTTTTTTTTTAATGGAAATTCTAACCTAGAGCCCTAATATGCCTTTGACACAAACATCAGTCCATGGAAATTTATTTGCAAAGAAAGGGTTTCTCTCACAAAGGTACCACAAATGTTTGCAAATGAAGCCCTCAGCTGAGATTTTGCACCCACTCTCTTCATTTTTTCTTTTTGTGGAAATAAAGCATAGTGTATATATACATATATATATACACACTTTGTGTGTACATGTACATATTTGTGTGTGTATATTTATATATGTATACAAACACACACATCTATATATCTTTTTCCTCCCAAATACTGGCAGCCAAAAATCAGAACTTGAGGTCAACGTTAAAAACTCAGAAATCATAAACACACATTAGCAGCAGGACAACATAATACAGAAAATACACCTTTCTGTGCCAAACAGCTGGAAATTTTTGGCTGGTCCCCATTTAAAAATGGCCTCCATCACACCGCACAGCATCTGATGAACCATCTGCCGTGTTTTCCCCAAGCCTATACAAAATTTTAATGCTGGGCTCTTATATAGTGAACTACCAGAGCCAAATGCATTTCCTGTTTTCACCAAAACTCCTTGAGGTTGACAAAGAAAATAGACTTTAATAACACAAAGGTAAATGGTGTGAACGTTGACTCTTTCTCCAATTTGGCTTGCTCGTGCAGGATTCTATTCAATTTCATTACAAAAAAAGGGGAAAAAATCATCCTCTGTCAGTTTAACACTAAGGTTCAGATTATTTAAAAACCCTTGGTCCTGTACAATACAATACAAAAAAACCCACAGATATTGGTTTAGACATCTTAAATGGCAGACATGTCATTACAGTAGTATTGAACAGTGATGCATGTCATTAAAAGAAGCCATAGCATGACATGTCTTTCAATTATTTGGATGCACTGGAAATACTGCAGAAATTTCTTTTAAATGGTGTAAAACTAATTGCATGCCAATCAAAGCCAGTAGAATGTCACATAAATGTAGATGGCAAGGCAAAAATAAATTGTAGCACTCGGTGTGGTGGATTTCCTCCCTCCCCCCTGCTAAAAAAGAGGCATCACTTACAGGGTAACATGAAAACAAGGCAAGCTGGCACCCACATCCCACTCACATCCCCGAGTTTGTCTAAATGCAAAAGAGGAGTTTGACATAAATCTTAATGCACTAGGATTATGCAGCAGGTAAAGAGAGGCAAAACTTGCCTTGGTGAACAGTAGGAGGTGCCTGCCCAGAGCTTGCAAGCTCCCAGCCTGACCAGAGATGCATGATTTAATAGACCAACATGCAGGGCGTAGATCTCGAGAACTAAAAACGTTGCAAGAGGCCAAAACAGGTGTCAATGGCTTGTTACTCACCACACATGAAAGGAGGCAACTATTGAATGGAAATGTTTGATAAATGTTTCAATTTATAACAATAATGGAACTGGCATGGGGCATTTCATAAGGCTTCCTACCCAGCTGGGGTGAATGGTCCTTGGCTACACTTCAAGCCATCATCATCTTTCCATTGATCATTAATCCTTCTTAAATGCCTTAATCATTGTTTTTTCAATACTGAAATATTTTTAACTAGAACATTCTGCTTGCAGTGATATAATTTCCAGGTAAGTTCAGCCAATCCGGGTATTTTATGAGGAAACCAGAACGATGCAAGGTAAAATTAATGCATGCACTAGTCTCATGCCAAAGCCTGGAACAAAGAGCAAAAGAATGATGAATAATACGCAATTAGCACTCCATTTACAGTGAGGAAGCAGAAAAAATAACGTGGGGATGGGAGCACTGAGGGGTCAATGGAAGAGCTGTTTCTGCAGAAGCCCATGTGCTACTCCCAGGCAAACTGTGCAGACACTTAGTAGGAACTGAACAAGTGCTTCAGAAAGATTTTGAGAATATAAAAAAAATAAAATAAAATAAAATAAAGGAAAATTGCAACTTCAGTGGGGTTTTTTAGTGCCGGGGTGAGCAGTTTTCCCAACAGCAGGGTTCCTAATTATGATTAGCTATTTGCAATTGTGGAGTAAAAAGTGTGTTAAGTGTCTGCATTTTCATGAGGATGAGAAGATGGGCTGTTGAGCTTTCTTCACAGGAAGCACCGGCCCTTTGAAAAGTTTATCATTTTCTAAGGAGGAATGAGTCCATACAATACAAATGTTACAGGGTGGGCATACTTTTGACAATTTAGATCAGTAAATGTTGTTGATTATACCACACACACACACACACACACATATCCCGTCTCTACTTCCTCTATTACAGATATAATATAAATATGCAAATTCCTTGAATTAAAGCTTGCCATATTTTAATTAAAATTATTCATATGTTTCAACAGTTGACACAGGGGATAACAAAAATAAAAATCTTCCTAGAATAATAGAATCGATGTGAAAGAGGGAAAAACAACCAAGTTTTCCATTATGCCCTTGATAGGGAGCACAACAGTTCTGAGGTTGAGAGCAAAAGGTGAACTGCTGGAGAAACTACCTTATATATTTACTTACTTTTGGTATTCCCTCAAGAATCTCAGCATTTCCACATAGCCCTAATGTGTCCTCCAGCTCCACCTCATAGGGCAAGGGAAAATACCTATTGCTTACTCTGCTGATTGGTAGAAATTCTGCATCCCTGCAGCTGTCATCCAACTCACTCCACCTTTGCGACAGCTGTTTATCACAAATCATGTCTTGAACGCAATGATCCTTGCATTTTTGCAAATGCATTCAAGATATAGCACAGTAAAATGATGGAAAAACAAAAAATCGTAACTTCTCCTATTCTGTGTATAGAAGACCTCCCCATCACAAGTGGGGTCCATTTTTACATACATACATACTTGTTAAAAATCAATAATCATGACACAAGGAATTATACCATTGGTAAGACTGCATTCCGACATTCAATTAGCTATTATATAGTCAACTACCATAACTTGCTTGCATCGCTACAATAAAAAACAAAATTTAAGATCATTCAGAGCACAGTCAGCAGGAAAAATAGAAGTACAAAAAATGAACTGTGTATGACCCAGAAAATAACCTTGTTGGCCACTGTCACAGTGATACTTAGCCTTCATCAGGGAATGATTCTGTAGCATGGTTTTATAAAATCAAAACTATTAGGCTATGTTTTATGTTTTATTTATTAGGCATTATTGTCATTCTGGATCTAGATAAGCAAGTGGCTTGAAATGACAAGGAAACCTGCCTGATTGATTTTCTCTCTTTAGAGTACTGCAAAGGTAACTCATTTGCCCAGACAGAATCATCTTCACTTCCTGATTAAATGCAATCAGAGTGCTTTGGCTGGCAATCCGGTCTAATTTAAAAACTATCATACCAAGTGATCACTGCTAATAATGACCACTATTAGATGGCTTTGAAATCAAGGTCCAAAGCTGTGGCTTGAAAGCCAAAACAGGACCATAGTTCTACTGTTTGCTCAGGGCATGAACCTGAATTCATTGGCTTGAACCCAAATGGTCCCTATGACAAATCCCCAGGGTAGATAGTTTACTCACTCCTCACATAAAGAAGATTAGCAAAAAAGCCATGGAGTAATATGGTGTATCTGCCTTTCCATTTGTAGAACTTTGGATTAGACTGCTTACAGAAGTATACTAAATAGCCTATTGTTGCTACATACAATGCTTCATTCGACCACAAAATTTGGTCAAAATTATATCAAAATCAAGTGTGTTTACTGGCAAGAAAGACATTTCTGACATTAAGCCCATTACAGAGAAGGAGAAAGAATCACTGAAGTGATGAGAGGACTCAGACACCCCCCAGTTCTACTAGTCAGCCCCAAATCTGGTTTTATATGGCAATGGACTAGTTCAGTGTCACAAACAGCGAGCTGCACAGTCTGTATGCTAGTAGTTCTCAACCTTTTTTGGCCCATAACATAAGCATAACTAAAAAGATATCCTACAACTAGTGAAACCAAACAGAAATCACAGAACAATTTTTGTTCATTTTGTCATTAGCTGCATATCTTAATTAAAAAAGCACGGACAACACAGAATGACAGAAGAGGGGCCCCATTATCCCTGCACAAGGCTGCTTGCACCTCCGCCTCCAACCTTCAAACGCACTACGTTGACAGCTCTATCTCCTACCACTACACAAGAATGCACTTTTCACAAAGTTCTTCCCATACTTCCTTTACAGAGGTCCTGATTTATTTTTTTGCTTAAGTACAGCTCAGATTTCTGATGGCCTAATATGAATCTAGGGCCTGTGGTCATCAACACCGTTTCATAATATTGCTGTTCTGCTCACGTCAATTATAAGGCCGACATGTTTTTTCCTGTAGGAATGTATGGGTACCACCTACACTGCAAGGCAGACAGCAGTGGGGAGGCTGCACTTCCACCTTGAGTTTCCCTGGTGCCTGGGTCTGATGCTGCCTCTGCTCTTTTAAAAGGAGCTCGCCTCCAGTCCTACACCATCCAAAAACCAAAAAGGAGGCAGGGAGGGGAGAACGCAAGTGCCAAGTCTTATGATAATAATCAAACAGGCTGCATGCCCACACACCTACACAAGGCCATTTTTAAGCAACCAGAATTCATACTAAATACATATGCTAGTTCACAGGAAGGAGATTCTACACCTAAAGACTGATCGTAGCAAGTCCGGAGAGGATGCACAAAGGCGTGTTCCTTTTATCCACCTATACCAAAGAGCTTTCACACCTGCCTCAGTTTCAAATCTCTGCACAGCCATAACAGCAGCATGGTATGGCACAGGCACAATTTGTGGCACATCCTGAGATGCTCAGATGAAAGGCCCTATATGAATGGAAACTGTTATTATCTATATAGCAGACAGATCGCAGCTCCACTGTAATATGCTGCTCTCCTCAGGGGGCTGAGGCATGCGAGCTGCTAAGTACTCTCCACCTCCATTACATCTCCTTGGAGCTGCGAGCACTCAGCACCTAGGAAGATCAAGCACAGAAGAAAGTCAGGTCGAGCCTCGAACCTTGCAATCCCTTTGCATACTCAAAACTTTCATCAAGGTTTTTAATCTGTTTTGGGCTGCGAGAAGCATACCTGAAAGAGGAGGGATAGCAGCAGCGTTATGGAAAAGCAAAATATGATACAAACCATAAAGACGTAAATTAGTTAAACCATTAAAAGGTTTATTGCTGTTTGAAGACTAGATTACTGAAATTACTGTCCTCCCATCAGATGACTAAATAATGCATCACATAAGCAACAGACATTGTATTGGCCATAAAACTCACATAACATCATCAAAGAAATATACATTTATTAGATGACACACAAAATGAAATAATAATTACATTAGCATTAAATGTAAAAAATAAGTGAGAAATTCAAAATGTACTTGTGCATGAACTGAAACATTTGCTTTGTTTTACCCAGTGCGCACACACAAAGCAGTAAATTTGTCACTAAGGGTTTTCGGGGGTTGTTTTTTCCCCCCTCCCCCCCGAGAACAGCACAATTTCAAATCCTCAGTATTTCCACCTCTAATTGCTAGAAGGGTTCATTATCAGCTGTCTAAAGTGCAATACATCAACCTTGCAAAGCTGATATACAAAAGACTTTCACACATCTGATGGGCTGCTGTGCTAAATACATCTTAATTTGTGCTGCATCTGCTGTTTTCTAATTTGTTTGTCATGCTGTGAATGCTACAGACTTTGCTACAGCAGCTCCCTGATTTTTTTTTTTTATTTTTAAAAACACAGCAGTTACTCAGAAAAGAAATGGCCGAGTGCCACCATTGTTCCTCTGATCCATGGAATGACATGAGTTCTCTTCTATTCAGCATAAAATACTTGATGATAGGCATGTTTAAATATATTACATGCACATGCTTACATGTATCTCAATGTATGAACTATATGGATTTGTGTACTATTTCTATCTTTTATGTTACCATATGCTAGATCATAGGTCTCTTCAAACCAGTTTCTACGTGCTTGAGAGTGTGTTTCGTTTAGGCTGTTTCATGTTTTGTGTGCCTTCAAATTTTACTGGCAATCCTTTCTTTGTTATTTTTTGCCAAAATCCTGGAAGAGAAACGTTGCCAAAACCCTCATTGTTAATGATTCTTTTATGTGAATAAAGGCCAATGGCTTTTTCACTCCTTTGAGGGCATTTGTGAACCCACCTACAGCCGTCAGTGAAATGAGTTTGGTATTGTTTAGTCCCCGCCAAGCTGAAAACCAAAGGATAGAACAACACATGTAATTCAGCATGATTGAGGATACATCAAAGTCTTTGTACAGAAGAAGCCTCAGCTTGAGCTGGCAGGGAAATTAAATTTCTACTCTCTCCTTCTCAAAGTGGAGCGTTTTTCCAGGTACGGTGAGCACTAGGAAAACACCAAGGAGAGCACGGATGAATTTTTAGTGAAGCAGTCTGAGCTGTCATTAACCTTCATGACCACAAAAATGCCACTCACACATCCTGCAAAATAAGAAAGAAATGCCCGGGTGGTATTTTGTGTGTGTGCTCCTGAAGTTTTACAGGAAGGCAAGGTTAGGAAAGCACCCGCCCGACACAACACCCAGCTTAAACGTGACCCACATCTCTCAGAGGAGACCTTCTTCTCCACTGTCCACCACTACCAGCTTTCAAAACAGCCAGCTATTTAAAAACCCTTGTCACTGCAAAGCAGAATCCTCACTATCAAATCCTTGCGTTGCCTACGCAAAATAAAATACCATAACCCAAGCCGTAACCGTTGTTGCGCATAACATCCCCTACTTATATGTTTATGTTGAGCTGTCAGTCTTCCCATTGAGGCAGGAAAACATGCCTTGCACACAGTAGGCGAGCTATATTAAAGAGGAGAGCTCCCTTTGTTTACTCATGGCCTGGGCTTTAGCCCAGCAGCAGGAACGAGGATTTACTTCCCCTGCTTTTGCAGAGCGACTCCCCAAGCCCCAGACAGGGCAAGCCATTTGCATAATGCCAATCCGTCTCCGGCGGCAAGTGCTCGCAAGAGCGTGTAGCAGCTATTACAGAGGCAGACTGTATGGCTGGGGAAGTCGTAGACAAATCAGTGCTACCGTAAAGGAGTGTGTTCAATCAATAAGGCATATTGTTCAACCAGTGTTGGGGGGGGGCATGAAAAAAAAAAGCTTCGTAAAGTAACAGCATTTGTAAAGGTTAATCAATTCAGCTAATTGTAAATGCTCTCAATTGTCAGTCCCTAAACAGTTCCTTCTCTTTGTAGCTAGTAATTCACTGTGGGATGTAGCAGCGCTAAGCTGGAAAGTAGGGAAGGAATGGAAAGCAGTCAAATTTCTCATTACTCTCCATGTTGTTCTCTGCCTCTGTCTGTAACATCAATATATTTACCACAGGGAGATAATCTTTCTTTCTGCCAGCACTACCTTACCTCCTTCATTACCCACAAAACAAAGTAAGAGTCTATGTTTCGTGGTGCAGGCAGATGAAAAGGAAATCAGGGTATTGATCTTTTGGTTCAGTACTTTAAAGGCCACATGTATGACTAATCAGTGGGGTAGTTATTGCAGTGTTCTTCTGTAATTCACAGCTCTAAGGAAAGAAATTTTTTTCTAAAGGCAACACAGCTCTTTGGGGAAAAAGGGACAGTTGACATATTTCTCTGCCCCCGAGAATTAAAGACAGGCCTACGCAGCAATGGAGCAGATCCTGTTATGAAATGTTGTCTCTCCCCAAAGCTCAGTGGTACTCTGATTCACAATTTTGGCTCAGCCTCCAGTAAGTGTTGAAACTGCAAAGGTGGATTCCAAAAGCTCAAACACCCACGGCACTTCATACACCTGCCTCTCTGCACAACCGTCTCCAGCGTCAAGCAAAAGGTACGGCGCAAGATCTTCAGCAGTTTCAACAACTTTGTTAGTTTCTTTAGAATAGCAAGAGCGTAGCAACCTGAGGGATAAAATCAGATGGCAATTTATTCACTGCAACTTCTCTAGTGCCTAGAGAGGGCAACAGACGTGGGACATGATGGCAGTATCTACAGGAGGGAGCCAGTTCACTCCACAACACGTCCTGCAGTTTCGGTCCCTGAGGAAGCACCTTGGCTGAGTGCTGACTGCATGCTGCGTTTGAACAAAACTGTATTGGGAAATATTTCATTATAGCATACTAGTGCAATTTAAAATTGGCCTGTGAAAGCAAGCTGATGCTGACATTCTTGAACTGTATATGTGCATTTGTTATTTCTGAAACACTTAGCGCTTTATAAGGTGATGGCTGCTCCCTCTTCACTGTACAGCCCAGTCCCACTTCCATATCTCAGATTTGAAATACAAAACATTTACCTGATGACATCCACCTCTGCATGTGTTCTAAACAATACAAAAGTTATTACATGAGCTTGAAAGCACCATTTGTTTTTGTCCCTCATGTATTTCTGATGTTTTCAAGGACTGAAAGACATTAGCATGTTTTAATGCCACCTTTGCAAAGCTAGCCAGAGGTCAGAGACTTCAGGTCTTCACAGAATCAATCCACATCGATTAAAGGTCAAAGTAAGTATTGAAAACGCAGCATGCACTCCCACCAAACAAAGCACCATCTTTCTAATAGCAAAAAAAGCAAAGGGAACACAGGGAGAAATAGCTGCTTGTCTCAGCCTCTTCTGCCTCTTGAACCCCAGCTGCCCAACACCTTCCTTGTCCTCTTGGTGCCCCTGCCAGTCTCCCTGCTGCTCACTGGGGCCACTCGAGCCCACCCCTCTGCTTGGATATCCTGCCAGAAGAAAGCTCTGGATATTCTTTTTGTGGGTATTTCAAAAATCTCAGCACAGGCTGCACTTGTCCAAAGTCTGCCTAGACCAGACTCTGAGGATTGGTAACAAGGATAAGTCCAGGAAAAATACATATTCATATAAGGTAATTCAGCTAAGGCTATCACTTAAGTTCTCCTACTTGGATAAGTATTTCATATGAAAACTGATAGATATGTGATTGGTTTGTTTTTCCAGTATTAGATGGTCTAATGTCTTGCCTTTCTTATTTCTGTAAAGTATAGGAAGGTCTGTTCCTGCTAGTCATATTATTAATATGTCAAGATACAGGGAAATGATTAAAAACAAAAGGTGTTACAGCAACAGAAGAAACATCTGAGGTATAAATTTCATTACCATAATGGCAATTACATTTTTAATATGCTGTGTTAAATGAATTAGCATTTATGTTCCCAACTCCTATTAGAAATATGGGACATAATACTAGGTTTGGGGGAATCAAAATTAAGCAATGCCCTTATGGAAAGTGTATTCTCTTAGACAGAAATGCTCTTATTCTTAGAATTATTGTTTTAGAAATAAGCTCATCAACTGTTTATTTTACACAAATAATTACCACTTAAGAGTGCCATGCAGCTTTATAGCCTGAAGACCTTCAAGGAAAAAACATGCATCTGCATATCCATTCAGTATCAGGCTAGATATTGAATAGTCTAGGAGATCTTTAGTTTGTCAACTGTGCTCTTCCTAAAACATGTGGATTCCTTTAATCTGTCACTGTCTTACATAACTTTAAAAGTCAGGTTGCCATTAACTTTAGGAAAAGCTTCCCAGCCATATTGTCATGTCTGGAATTCTGTTAACCTATTTCTCACACAGCAAAGAAAACAAGGAGCCTATTGGGGGTATATTCCTTCCCCTCTTCCTCATCTCCCTAACCTCCACCACCATACCTTCTCTCCTTCCCTTTCTCTCTCCATCTCTCTTTCGTTCCCTCCCTTTTTTTCTTTTTTTAAAGAAACAGTTTAATTTTCTTTCCAGATGGTAAATTTTTACATCAGCTTAATAATCTCTTGAAGGTATACTGGAGTATTGCTCAACTCACTTCTAAATTAAAGTACTTATTAAAAAAACTTTGAAGCACTTTAACAATTTTAAATCATTCTGCACATAGCAATTTAAAATTATTGGAGCAGTTTTATAAGCACTTGAATTTGGAGGTGATCAGAGACCTGAAAATGTGCAATATAGAGTGATTTAAAATTATTAGAGTACTTCACATTTTTTATAAGCTCTTCAGTTTGGAAGTGATCAGGTTCTGACTTGTGAGCTTGCGCAGTGTAATGCAAGTGCTCCTCATTCTCCAAGAGATACAGACTATTAAATCAAACTACTTCAATAATTGTAAATTACTATACATAGAGCATGCTCAGAACCCTAATTTCACTTCTTAAATTAAAAATATTTTTCACTCCAAATCTATAAAAAGGCTCTTAAGTGATACAACAGCAATTTACCCTTTTGAAGAAGGCTGTTTGAAGTTTTCCCTAGATAAAAACAAACCAAAAAGTCTACACAAAAAAAGACTTATCTTCTATAAGCCTGTACTATGTATCTTCAGTGTTCAAAATCAGCCTTCCCCATGTACATACCTATTACACATAGTTCAGGCCACAACACTTTTATGAATACTGTGATTTTAAAAACCACCATGGTATAAGGAAGTCCTTCATCCAAAAATCAAAGCTCTTATGAGACACAAATCTTGATATTCACATCTTCATTTCACGAGTAAGGGTTCATACGATCAAACATCATATGCCAAACAAAGAAAGAATCATCTGGGAATAATGCTGCATATTTCCATGTTGTTCCTACCAGTGATTAAATGTAATCCCACTAGAGATTTTTACATCTCCTAATCTTTCAGTTTAAAAAAAAATAGTATTGTACTTGTTTAGGATAGCATTTTCACAGTTTCATCAATAAATGAAGCATTCTGTTTGGAGAATAATTTCAGACCAAAAGCCCCACAAGAATTCTGATGACACATAAGGGAGAATGATTTGGGAGGCATTGTTGCATATTCACAAAATAAGCACAAAACATAGACTTTATACAAAAAAAAGCATATTTAGGTATTTTGGGGGAGGCTGTTCAGTTTGGCTTTTTTTTTTTTTTTTTTTTTTTTTTTTTAAACCAATGGAAATCTTCAAACAGCAGGTGTAAATACAATGCAGAAAATAGCAGAAAACCCAGACGAATGCAACTGGAAACAATGAAAAGCTAATGTTATTTGCAAAAGAGCTGAATTGCTGTTATTTCAAAGTACTGGAAGCCACACAGTGTACCTACCAGAAAAAAGGCAAATAAAGCCACATTGAAGCAAATAATGCCAAGTGGCTTTCCGTAAAATAAAACATCTCTAAGAGTTCAAAGAAAGGGCAACGGTAGCAAGACTACAATGCTCTCTAGTAGATGAAAGCATTAGACTGGTAATTTAAGAGTGCATGTATTGGTATTTATCTTTTGCAACTTATGTTCTTTTACGCTGTATTAAAACTGTAAGAATGAAATCCTGGAGTTGATTGCTCCCATGAACAACAAGATTTCAGGCAGGCAGACAGGATCAAATACTAATCCCAAAATAGCATCATGATTAACTGTCATATATCAGCCATAAATGCTGTATCTATGGCAATCATCAGTGATTCAATATTTACAAAATTTGAGGAAATAATTTGACATGCAATGTTTGAATATCAGGGCCACAAAAACACAAAAATCATTTGGAATCTTTTTTAAAGAATCTTTTTTGAACTATTAAAGAGTTAGAAAGCACAAAAGGATATGTTAAACTGGTCAGATGAGTTGTGTTTCTGAGGGAAGGCTTTTCAACTTAGTTGGCTGAATTTAACACAACTGAACTCATTTCTCAACTTGTAGAAACAGAAATTGCTTGACAGTGGAACCTAATCCAGAGGTTTGGAGCTGACAGGGAACAGACCCCTGCAATAAAGACTTACAGAACTGCACAGTAGGCAATATTATGGATCAGTCAAGGAAGTTTCATCCTCTACTATTTTCCTATAACAATTGTCTTGTGACCATTATTGTGCGAATATACATCCCTTCTTATACAAATCTTCATGCCACTGGATTTATACTTGTTTGTGTAACATGCTCCCTCTAGCTCCTGCAAAGACGCTCACCTTCTTGATTTCACATACTAGTGTTGCATGTATTAATGCACTATAAAGTATTAATGCACTACATAAAACGTGCTTCCATTGATCAGTTTAAAATTCCAGTCTTGCCTGTAACCATTGAAACAGCAGCAATTCCTTCTACACAAGGTCAAACTCCTTAATATTTCTCATCTACCAAAAATGTGAATCTACTTTTCAATCTTCTTTTATCTACAACTTGAGTCTGGACTAAGTGTCTCCTTTCTTCTGTTGATCCCACAGATGAAACTTCAAAGAGCACTTCAGAAAAGCTTTGGCAGGATCTGTATTTTTCTGAACACATTTTTCAGGACCTCCCTTCTGCTTTTCCGCACATCTCTGATACCAACACATATCTCATCTCTCCACCCAGAGAGAGTAGAAATTTATTGGATGACTCATGCTGTTGGTTACTTTCTCAGTCAGCACATTAGCAGCCATCAGTATTTATACGCATATAAACTCATATAAACTCAGTCACCTGTCCTCTGTGATACATAGGAGCCCATGACTTGGTGCAAACATGCAAGCTCCTAGAGTCACCTATGGAAAATTAACTTTGGCAGTACCTGTCAGAAAATGGGTCCCAAGTACAGCAGTTTGCTGATCTCCCCTATTGTGTTTCCACATCCCTCGTGTGAATCCCTTTTTCAGAAAATCAGGGACACACTCCTCTACAATAATGTTTTGTATGCAATTCCAGCCTATTTCTGTATTTTGGCTTTGATACCTTCAGGGCACACACACACATACACCATTTGGCCAGCAGCATGCCAAACAGTAAACTGGATGTAATCTAGCGCTGCTCTCAAGCAGAAATTAAATGGATGGCTTCACTCGTTCATTGAGTTCACATTTTATCTGGTTAGGCTCTGCTGCTTAACGAAAAACTAAGGCTATTGTAGTTTCTTTAACACATTTTATTGACTGCAGTCCGCTAAAAATTCTCCCCCTCATCAGCAAACGCAGTCGAACTCCCTTGTGGTTACGCAGTGTTGTCAGAGGCTTTTCTCAGCCGTTTCACTTTACAAGATCATTTGTCCCTAGTAATACATATATAATTCACATATGAAATGGAGTAGTTCCCCGAAAGCCATTTATCCCCAGAGGAAACTGCTCTTTAATTGTTTGTTATGCCCTCACAGCAGGGAGCCGCACTTGCACCATACATGTGCATCGGCTTATTTAAATGACATCCTACCTTGCTCCAAAACCTGCCAAAGCTACTTGATCTTGTTCTACCAGGGCCGCTGACTACACAAAGTCCCCCGAGAACAAAGCGGCAGATGAAAAGAAAGTGCTGTTGGTTCAGGCAAGTCCTTTTAGCAAGAGCTGTACCCACAGCAGCATGCAGCAACAAAACACACACACTTGCAAAGCAATCACAATGGCTGCATCTGCCTATCTTCATTTAAGGTCGACATTTTAGGATTGTTTCCCGTCACTTGGCACAGAGAACTGCAAACCCTTGAGCGTTAACTGCAGTCCTCCAAAATCTGCTTTTCTCCCATCACCTTTCTTGATCATGCTCTCTGCTTAGGGACCCCCCAAAAGCATCGCCCGGGAAAGCGGTGAGGGCGACGTCCCACAGCAGCGTGTCTCCCAGCCACTTCTGCTGTCACCTGCCCTTCCTGCCTTCCCTCTGCACCTCGGTCCCCTCGCTGCATCGCTGGCCACCTCCAGTTGCACTGTGGCTCCTTTCCAGCAGGATTTTCCACCAGGGGGTTCCCCAGGCCCAGCGTTAACACCAGCATGAAGCCACACGACAGCACAACGCCATCTTCGTGCCTTGCAAGAGAAGAGCACCTTGCGTGGAGCGGCGCAAAAGCTGAACAAAATTAGCCGTTTGGCTTGACAGATGTTTAAACAAACCGTCTCTTCACTTTTAATATTTGGGAAGTTGTTGCCTGAGGTTTGCTTTGATTTTCATGCTCAAATGAAGCATAAAAAAAAGAAAAAAGAAAATACCCCCAAAGCAAAGCAGAATTGCTGAGTTTCACTGGGTTTTGCATCTTAAGCCTTAAGATCACCCTAAGGTTTCTCAAGAAGCTTTATGAAACCTAAAAAAAAAGAAAAGAAAAAAAAAAAGGCAGGGAGAACCTTTCCCTGAACACAGGCTAAGTTTCAAGTCTGTAATGTAACGCAAAACTAGGCAATTTTTAGGTTGTTTTGGGTTTCATAATAAGCTGTAGTCAATAGGTTAGATTCAACCCTAACATAATGAGTAAGTACATGGGTTTATTATTTATTATGAGCCTATATCTCTTATGATGATAAAACTCATCATTAATAAGAAAGATTATGCAGTTTTTATTTCAGCATTTTCCCCAAATATTGCCTACTTTATGGAGTCTGAAAATAACAACACACAGATTTGACATACGCTTCTAAGGCCGTTCCCTGCAGGTTCTTGAGCAGGATTATTGAACAAGCAAAGCATTCCTCTTGAGGAATCGGGTTGCATGAGCAGAGGAAACACCGAGGCAGAAATTCAGGAGGGTGGTTTTACACTTCCCCTGGCAGTGCAACCACTATTGGGAAAGGTCAGAGCCGCATATGTCGGTGTCTCCATGCAGCGCTGGTCGGAGGGACTTGTCACAGCCGGCTGCACCAGCACCCTCCCCTTCAGAGGCTGGCCAAGGTGCCGAGGTGTTAAGTGCCCGCTACCAGTCGGCACTGTTAAAGCCGCCGGTCGCCGCGCCAAGAGCAACGCCGGTTCCATGACTTCCCCCCGCGCCAACAGGAAGCCCCGGAAACATGGCACGGATGAATCGTCCTGGCAGCAGCTGGCAAAGACCTTGGAAAAGGATATGCACAACCCCAATTCCCCATTATGCTATTATTGTCATTCCCAGCAAGTCTGGAAGGCCAAAACACCCCTGCCAGACAGGCAAAGGATAGCATACGTTCATCAGGTCTTCCAGTTTTATAAAAGGCACGGATTTATTTTTTGCATTTATAAGCCAGTTTCTTCTTTGCAGACCAGTGACAGCCCACAGAGCTCTATGCAGATTTGCCAAAAATAATTACTCTGGTCACTTAGCAAAGCAGAAGACCTGTCATCTAGAAATCTATTGCCTAGCAACAATTCACTTATCCTTCTTTCCTTGCTCTGAAGCAAGTGTTACGTGCCCTCCCCACAATCCTTTTGATTTTATTGGCTTTCTGGCTGCTGGCGGAAACAACTGCTCACCTGAACAGGGTTCAGCTTTACATCCCAGCCCCACTGGGGAGCATTAACACTCCTGAGAACCAGGTGTAAAACCCCTCAGGGCACCGATGGGGGTATTTTCTTCGCTGTTTAGGTCCCAGTTGCACATCCCATGTCCAGGAGATGCCTGGGATAGTCCCAGAAAATACTAGCTGTCCAACGAAAGTGCAGCTCCTGCCTTTCGTGAAATAGCCTGACGCTAAACATAGATCAAAGTGACTTCAAACAAAATCCTCAACGTGACAATTCTGGGCAAACAACATTCGGGGGGGGGGGGTGAAAAGGAGGAAATAAAGCCAGTTATATCAGACAGGAAATTATAACAGCAGTGTGAGAACACACCCACAGCCATAGGACATCTAATTTTCCTCAAAGGTTTTTGATTAGTGCAAATTTTCTTATTACCATAATGTCATAGAGCTGTAAACTGCTTTTTAATTTTGTTTCATATGAAATTATTTAGACAGTGATTTATGGATTTATCACTGTACTGCTCCTCCTTCCTCTACACAGGCAGCAGAATTTGCTTTTTAGCACGTGATTGTCATTGGCGTAAAGGGTTTTTTTTTTGTTTTGGGGGGGTTTTTTTGTTCTCAAAGCAGTACTTTGGATATTTGAATGATTTCTTTTGCTAATAACTTTGTATAAGATTCTATGAACGTTTTGGCCATCTGAAAGCTTTCCCCAAAGATTAATTTAGCACGGTACAACTTTTGCCGCCTTCTGCACCACCCACTTCTCACTGCCACGTTACATGGGGCAAGCCACAGACCTGACAGCTGTTCTTACTCTCACTAGCAGCACAGCTGTTAAGTGCCAGCTCCTCCATAGCTGTATCTACATAAGTGATGCTTATCTAAGATGATACAAATACCCTATATTCACCCTATAGCACATCTGTGCTGCTGCACAGAGTAAAATTACACATAAGCTGCATCTATATTTGTCACTGCTTGACGTGCATGTAATAATAGGTACGTTCTGAAAGTTATTTCAGGTTTAAGAATGTCAAAAGATCCTCACACTAAACATTTTTTTCAGCTAGACAGAAATGACTTAAAACAACCATAAACACATGGAAACTTCCATACATCTTTTGAATTGTGCCAGTACTCAATCCCTAATGTCCAACCCCCAAAACACTATATACCAGAAATCAATCTTTGTTTTAAGCACTGTCATATGCCCATCTTGAAATATACAACCTTGAGATGAGATTTTAAATTGAGTTACTTTTGAGTGATTTAATATCTAGCATCTCAATCACCCAGTAAAGAAAGGAGATAAACAAGAAAAACATAAATAATCTATATATTAACATTTGGCTACTCTGATTAATGGAGTGTCCTTTGAATAACAGCACAATGCCCTTGAAGCCATTAGCTATTATGTTTTAGTCTATGCTCACATTTCTTGGAAATTGTTTCAAATTCAAATTTTAGGGGATGCTATCAACTGATTTCAATATAGTTGTTACTTTATTGTTTGTCATAAAATGCTTCTGTCTGAAATAAAATATCTTTCCCTAACACTCTTGTCCCTACCCACTTGGCAACAATTTTATCTTTTGTTTTTAACACCGCAAAAAGCTAACATACTGTCCTTGTTCGTGTGCCAGCATCTTTGATTATTTCAGCTGGAATACGAACAGCTTGGGGAACAGCGTTTCGTAGTTAGCTACTACTGAAAAACCTGGAAAGTAAAAAGAAGAGTACAAATACTTGCTTTAGAATAGGTCCTGTCATTATATGGCACCTGTTTTTTTTTACTTTGCTTGTTTGTCTTTCCTTCAAAAACAAAATGGAAGTTCATTAACTAAAGCGTTGCAGAAAATCCTTAGAATACTCTCTGTTAGGTTATAACCACTATAATAGATATTAATTTCAGGTCCTAAAAGCTGACATTTTCTAATTCTAAACTACTTGGCACATGCATTGAAGACATACTATATATATGTATATATATACACACACATATACATACATACGTGTATATATATATATATATTATACACGCACACACAAAACATAAAAGCAAATGCTTCTAGAAGAGACTATCATTAAATATTACCATGGCTCCTCCATCCCAGGAATTGAAGCTGTTTTTATAAGATCTTGTGTCTCTATGTTTCCTAGTTAAATTGTTTACTTATAAAAATAATATTACAGGTAATAGGCATCTACCTACAGGTTTAAGGATGTCTTCTTAAATGTACTTTGGTTTCCACATCAACATCTAATGTATGTAACATGCATTACATTAAGTGCAAATACACATCATAATGCATTCATTATCTCAGATGTTAGTAAGATAAGGCTTGATCCAGCACCACAGACACCTATAGGAGCTCTGCTATTGCTTCAAAAAGAAACAGAAACATACTCATATTCAATTATCGAGTCTATATACAGACAGGAAATCTGAAACGTTTTGAACACATTGCCATACAGAAGAACATTAAACTGGAAGAATTGAGGTTCACATTCAGAATACAAAATGAACAGATGACATGGGTATTAAAACAGGGTAAAGACAGGGCAAACTGAGCATGCATATTGGCAGGAACAAATCCTATTTCGCAAAGCTCTACCTTATCAGGCACCCCAATGTACACAGCTCTAGGGACATGAAGTAGCAGAAACAAACAAAACGCAGATCGCACAAAACTTCAAAAACAAGTGCTCTTAGATGGCACAAGAAACGTGCATGAAACAAAATACAGAGGTGTTCTATTTCCCTGCTTCGTGTTTCTCACTAACCTCAAGTGCCCTCTAGATTTAGGTCACAGACTTTAAAGGAATTCAGGATAATTTCTCTTCCACCAGCACAGTTTCTCCTCTCAAGCATGCGGTCTCTTCTCACTTTTGCTGCCATGCCATACTCTAGTATTGAACTCCAGTCCAATCTTTCTGGTTTTCAGGCTGAGACACACTCTTAACTGATAAACTTCAAATTCATGTGACTCACCAGTCAGCTTCATCATCATCAGGTAATCCAAGTCTCCATTTGACTGATTTCTTATTGTGTTATTACCCAGGCAGTTCAAACCTGAAGAAAAGAAAAGGGTGAGCCTTAGGTAGCTGGAGTTTTTTCATTCAGTACTGCTCCATTTGACCAGATCTCAACAACTTTGTTAAGGACCATGTTACCACTTATTAAGAGATTTTCATTATTAACCCACATTGCTCTCATCTCCAACTCAAAAACTCCAGTGTCAGAACCCAAACTCTGCTGGACCTAGACCCCATAACCAGCAGCACAGAACTGCCCCAGACTGCTGTGCACCCAGCTCTGCGCCAACACCTACAATGGGCATCGACGTGGACCGGCCCACTCTCACCACCAGGAATCAGCACTCAACACTGATGGAGCCGAAGAGGACTTGTTTGGTCTCTCTGAGGGCTACCAACATCACTGGTGCCTGCACCAGTTTCCAACAATGGAAACATTTCTGAAAATTTTCAGCGCAGGCAAAGCGTAACAGGGTTGAGTATATCCACATCCAAGCTCAGTGCATTGCTTAACTGCTTGTTCCTGCCCTTTGTTCCAAAGGCAGACACTACATGAACAGCAACTGATTTTGTTCATTTTCAGAAATTTTTGTAACCCAAACAACCTTCAGCTTATTGTATTAAGTTAGCTTTTGTTTTGAGCCTCACGCTTGCTTCTAATAGCGATCAGTCCACACAGTGAATGAGAAGCAGCAGTGAAGAGAGAAAAGAGCCTGCCAAAAATAAGAGGCTTAGGCCATATGGAGACATCAAGGGATATCTCTGATGTGCATGCTGCCAGCATAGCTTCTTCCTCACTGCCTGCCATTTCTGAGAGCCACCTTACACTTCAGAAACTCTCCCAGGCTTTGCTGGAGAGCACAGAGGACCGTTCTCCAGTAAATGAGACATCAGAGAGCTCCATCTTTTCCAAAACACCTGGAGAGCTCAATGAAAAATAAAAAGCAGACCTAGGGTTCTCCCGCAACTGCCAAACAGCCGATTCCAATGGCAGACTCAGATGCCTGCGTAGCCTCTCTGAAATTAGTGGGACAACTGGGAAGGGGAACACATGAAATAGGGGTAAGTGGCTACAGCAGGCACAAGAAACCAGAGCAGAATTACGATCAGAGCAGTGACTCCCTGTACAAAAAATTTTACCATTCCTGAGACTGGGTATTTAAATCCATGCTCATTTGGCATCTATGCTCTAATCAAAAGTTATGATCAACTCGCAAACAGCCATGATGCCATCCCAACGAACAGGCACGGCTGAGAGACTGAGAAATTGCATGTGGAAGAAAACTAGAGTAACGGAGTTTCAAATGGAAATGTCCAAACAACTACCCATTCCCATCTGATTTCCTATGGGTAAAGAAACATGCCACTGCTAATCCAGGTCTTGGAAACCTTAGCTTAGAAATATAACATAGCATAGCCACAGCTGCAAGGCTTTTTTTTTTTTTCCCCTGGTCCTTGGTGAGCCAAGCAGATGGGTGGGGGAAACACCTCCCACAATAATTTTTCGTCTGAGTGCTAGTCTCCCACAGAACTGAACAATACAAAGTTATGTGCCCCAGATGGCTTTGGGTTTAATTAGTTGGCAGAGAGCGGTACAATTTCTGCGGGATTACGTGTTCATGACAGGCACAACATTTTGCTTGAATTGATTTCTTGACAACTGATTAAATGCTGAAAGATCAAAAGTTCATTTTGGAAAGTATTACATTTACTTAAACAAAAGTTTTCTTAACCAGGTGTTTGCTCTGTAGTCCTGACTCCTATTGAGCCTGTAAATGCTCACTTGTAACACTGTGTACAGATCTGCTGCTGTATCCATTATTACCTACAGTAATGCTACTTGTAACATTATTTAATGTTCATATTAAAGCATTATTGCTAGGATTGGATTCTCACTGCTAAGTGCTGTGCAAATACACTGAAAATGACCTGTCCCTTTGGGAAGGGAGCACAGAAATGGGAAAGCTGGGAGATACAGGTTCTCTTGCTGAATTTACCATACAACTTTAACCTTTCTATAGCTAGATACACCATTGTTGACAACTATTCAAGGCATAACTCACATATATCATGGAAAAAAGTGAAGAAAGAGTGTCTCAGAGTCTCGCAATCACTGTTTATTCCAGCAAAAATGCGTCTTTGCAGCCCAGCAGGTGGAAGTAACTTCAGTACATAAATGCTGTTATTTTCAGCATTGCGGGTATATAGCTAGTCACACCAAACCTTTCCAGGTATGTCTCTGATAAAAACGCTCCCCACCGTACAGAGGAAATGAAATCCTTGCATTAGGAATAGCCATCCATCTTTTTGCAAAGTAAAACTTTACTCTTGCATGTGAATATGAAATTTAAAGTTGTGATAAAAAATAACATACATTTTATCCTACATAGAAGAGGAATATAGGAATCTGTTTAAAAGTATAGAGTTTCTAATAAGTCCAACAGAGGAGGCAAAGAGGTCTGACTACTGTAAAAACTAACAACTCTGAAATACTCCTTTTCTTTAGCTGCTTAAAAACCCTTGCCTATTTACTGTAATATTTTTCACTTGAGCACAGTCAAAGAACGCCAAGCATGGGTTAGTGCCTCTTTGTATGGCATGCAAACAATTACCTGGACAGAGGGAAAGAATAGCACCATAGAAATTACTGCTAGACTTTTCCGTCTCCAGTAACCACAGAACAGCATCTCTACACACTAAACTGGCAAACAAAGGCACAAATCCTGACTGTAAGCAAGTGCTTTAATACTTCTTCCATTTCATCCTTTTGAATTCAGTAACACCAACTCTTTTATGATTTATTTTTTTTGCCTAAGGTGATCAGGAAGCTTATTTTTGGCCAGCTGCCTTTAAAACAGAAGGGTTGCCATTAAAACACTTCTTCGGTGAACTTCTGCAAACCTACAAACAGATAATGAGATGAATTTTCAGTGCAGAAGACACACATTGCAACCAGAACTCCTGCATGCAGTAAGGTCTTCTTCCCCATGAAGGAAGAGTTTCTCTGCAAAATCCACTTTCCAGCCATACGGTAGGAAAGCAGGCAAGCCCATTTCCATGCACACTGGAGCGCTGCCAGCAGAGACAGCTACTCCACTCACAGAGGTGCATAAGACATAATTCAGGGTTTAGGCACTGTTGAGACATATAAGTTGATACAGAAATGTAAAGCCGTGCAATTTGCCTCCACTCTGCCTGAACAGGCACAGACAGAACGAAGCCTCAGGACACATGCTCCTTCGTGTTGAATTTCAAGTCCAGAAGAACAGAAGGGAGGAAAGCAGGTTTCTGTGCAATCCCTCAGTGCCGGCCCCATGGCTGCCACGCATCCCGCAGTCTCTCGCAGAACCAGCACACGGAAACGAGTATCAGATCTGAGATGCTTTGCCTGAAAGAGTCTGATGCTCTGCGGAAAAATATTACGGGACACACAGTCAACCGATCTTCAGATGAGCCTACAGTCAGCAGTGCAAATGTCTGGTGATTCCCTGCTAATGCATTATCATTAAAATACTTCTGAGGTGTTAAAGCACTTATAAGGTGTTCTGTGAAGATATTCATTAGACCATCCAGAGCATTAAACATCCCTGGACTTTGGAAAGTGAGAGGTTTGAGGGCTTCATTCATTTTTGCTGCATGGTTTGTGGGTGGACCAGCTGATTTTTATTACCCCACAAGGTACGAAGAAAACCTTAAAATAGCCATCGCTTCCTGGGCAGAAGTCTGAAGGATCCTAGAAAAGAAACTGCCGAACTGCAACCTGGTCCAAATATTTATATATTCAGGAAACATTAGTCTTCAGATGTATGCTACAGAGTCTGTACAGATGCTTTCTTTGGCAGCAGTGTTGCATGCTGTAATTTCTCATTAGCAGCAAAGTTCTCAACTACAGTCCAGCTCAAGAAAACTGTAAATAAATTTTAAATTAGGCATTTTGTTCCTCAATTATTTTCACATGTTGCTAATAAAGCTTCCTGCTGTGAGGACCTTTGAACAGGAATATGTCCAAGAAAAGAGAATGTGCTCTTGCTTGATTTTCCACAGAAAATGAATGACCACATCTAATTGTGGCTATGATGAGCAATGATGTTTTAAAAGAATATTATGTCATGTAATTTGAATGATAGATTGCCATTATGTAGTGAAGCAGTTAAATAGGCTCTTTGACAGGTCAATGAGGCTGAAACTTTAGATTTTTAAAGAACAGAGTTTTATAAATTCTCCATTTTTAGTACACTAATACTGATAAACAATGCTGGTGATTGTTAACATCCACACTGTTATTTACTTTGTTGCTGCTTCTCTGCCAGAAGCATTTAGCCACTTGGGGATTATGGGTGGACTGCAGAAGTGGAGACAGAGATTAAATTTCTACTATTTCCCACATTCCATTCCTAACCCGTACTTTTGACCACTTCTAACCTCCACCAGCTCTGATTGCTTTGGACTCTGCCTAGCAGTGCCACTTCTCTTTGAAATGTACATTTACATTAAGAAGCAAAATAGCTCTCTTTCAAGAAAAAATGAGGAAGTAAATCCTATGGAAATATTTCTTAAGAGTATTACTTTGCATGTCATCTTTTCTGCAACAATTATTCCAGCATATAGGTTATATGGAGGTGAAAACAGTGGTTATTAATATATTAGCATAGCCTTGCCACTGCAATCCTCACCATGAATATTTACCACCATGAACCCAAGACCTCCACTCTACTCATTTCTCGGCCAGTTGTCCCATACCCACTCCAGGCAGTGATGCTACACTGTCTGGCAACAGGAGGCAAGAAAATATTTGTTATTTTGGCTTTTATATTAACCTCTGCTTGGTGGTTATTTGATCCTACAGATTTCCTTTCTTTCCTCAGCTGCCTATGCCAACCCTCACTGAAGGCTTTGCACTCCTTGGTACTGCTATTATTGAAATTAACAATGATGGTTTATATAAATATATACAGCCAGAATTTCTTGCATCTCAGCCTATGCTATGAGCAGATCTGAAATTCTTACTTATCCTAATTCCTGCCAAATAACACCAGTCTCCAGTATTCTCAAAGCGATAGCCCTATTTTCTCTAGCAGAGAGGGCAGACTTTATAGGCAAAGTCATCTTTATCAGGTTTGTTGTTAAATATTAATGTGGAAATTAAGCAAGGTTTAAGCACTGGGTTTTAAGATTTATTTTTCATTACCTCTGCTATAACAAACCTTTATTAATATGCTGTGAAATGAGAAATCTACAGCATCACTAATAAAACCTTTTAAGTGGTAATCCTTCAGAATCCTTCCTAGTAATGGCTGAGCATTTGCAGCACTAAACCAATGAAATTCACACATACTGCAATGGAGTGGTGGAGCGATTATTACAACATTTTTTCCAAAGTACCTTAGGCTTTAGATGATTAGAGAATAGTCTTATGTTTTAAACTTTCTGCCAACAGAGAGGCTTTAAGTTGAGTTGGATTGTGGATAAATTGTAGTATAATGTATGTTGACAGTTTAATAACATGGGTTACTATCCTTAGTTTGCTTTATGATGTAATACATCTTTATAGGAGTCCCTGGAGATTTCTACTATGATTTTCAAGGCAGAGAGAACTCAATAAACTAAAATACTCTGAGTAAGGTTTCTATTTCCTGTATACTTTGGAAATTTTCCTGAAAAATAAATAGGTGCTACAACTTTTAAAAGTTTTTCTGACATGACTTTTTGTTTTTCTTGTCATGTAATAGATTTTAAAGGTACATTTCTTATATATTTATACTTTTTTAAAAAAAATAGTTCCTTTTTATAATAAATGGTTTATTTTTCAGATCTCTAGGGGAATTTCCTTTTCTATAAAACACTGTAATTGGTTTTCTTTTCCCCTCTTTCAATTCTCATTATATATGTATTTAGATCATACAATTTGCAAATGTTTTCTGGTAAAGGTCACATACATTTGGACTAATTATTCCTCAGGTTTTGACAAATATATGCACTGTAGTGGTTAAGTATCTAGAGGCATAGATACAAATAATAAAATCAAATATAAAAATTCTTCAATTGCTTTCATTTCATTTTTTACAGGTGATCAAGAAAAGAAACTAATAAGAATGGAAACAAAATACTGATTTTGATCAAATATTAGACTAATTGAAAACAGCTAAAAATCTTCAATCCACTTTAACATTAAATCTTTGGGATTCGATTGTAAATTTTGACGATATTTCCGCAGTACTAGAATTCAGAAACTACTTAAAAGGAAATTTACTTATTTAATATATTTCTGTCCAGGCTGTACACAAAGAGACATTAATTTTTGAAGCGTGATTGTTCTTTTTTTCAGAATTATGCCTACAGACATGTGCAAATGCATTTCAGTCTGCAAGCACATGATTTGCTGTGATCACGGGGCCTCAAACATTTGCCTAAACGGTTGGTTATCTAAATAATACAGTATTCTTTCCTATTGCAAACAGGCTGACCACACAGAAAGTTTCCAAGACAGTTTTACAAAGCACTCGTAGTGTGGCCAATTCGTATGAGTTACACTGCTATATGCACCCAGGTATCTGTGACACACACTTTCCACACATACTGCGTCAACAAAAACCTGCTCGTTGGAATGTTTGCAGAAAGCGCATAAACATAGGCATAAGAAACACTGAAATAAATGAGCACTGTTTGTCAAACAAACGTTAGCAAATACTTCCTTAAAGTACTCACGAGCTCTAGTTTCCTGTTAAAATAAACCTATTGTAAAACACGCCTCATTAGGAAATTCCTGAAGGACACATGGTAAGACCACCAGTACAGCGAAGGTCGACCGGTGTGATTACGGGCACTCAAAAGAGACAAAAAGCAGAAGCTAGAGGATGTGACCTAAAAGGTCTCTTCGCTATCATTTAATCTTTTCCCTTTCATCATCCTTTTGCTGAATCAGGATAAGTGCCGCAGCCAGCGAGCTCCCTGAAGCCTGCCATGCCCCTGACAGGAGAGCGCTCAGCTCAGCTTCCGCGTGGTCAGGGCTCCGCTGGCCTCCTGCCAAGAGCCCGCCGGCCATGCCTAATTGACGTTCACATCTACATACAGTTTTATCCCCGAAAATACAAGCGCACACACGACCGTGACATTTGCTTAGGCTAGTACCACTGACGAGAGATAATCCTCATTGTCTGAATTCCCCGAAAGGCACTGCGTTTGCCTTCGCCCTGTGTAAGAGACCATTAAGGACATGCGAGCTGTTAACGTCTCGAACATTGTCACAAGGCAAATTTTTGCAAACAAGTTCTGCGTGGCAGTGACGAACCATAAAGGAAGCGTGCAAAAAAACACGGCACAGGGCCACCCACGCCTGGGAGAAGCTTCTGGAACCCGGCGGTGCAGCGCAGTGCCATCGGGCAACATGGGAGGGGGTGCACCGGAGGGCGCGCAGTCCCGCTTTCTGATTGGCCCTTACATCGCAACGGGGGGGGGGCACAGAGACCACCAGAGACCCCAAGAAGCCCCTAGACCTTTCTGGAAGGTTCCAGGAGGGTGGACTGCACATGACAGCCAATTTGCATGAGAAGCAAGGAAGCGCCCTCCCAGAGATGGGGCAAGAGCCTATAAAACCTGTGTGCCCACCTCCAGAGGACTGCCATGCCTGTTATCCACATCACGGGATCCAAGGGTGGTAACTCTCTATCTCTCACTCCTTTCTCTGTTTCTTCTTATAAACATTTCAATAGGACCCAAACCAACCATTTACACTTTCCAGGTTCACGTTGCCTCCAAGGCAACGTTGTTTCTAAGTCCATGTTAACAAATACAGCACGTAACCAACCGTTCGGTGTCGTTTCACCTATTTCAGCCCAAGGGAATCACAAAACCTGGATCTCTACAACCCCAGATCATAACACCCTGCCTCTGCTGTGCACCCCACGGCATTTGACCATCCTGTGGGCCAAGCGTTGAGCAAGAAACTTCCACAGCACCAGACCCACCCAGGGCCAGATATCCGAAGGCACCTAGAAAGCTAGGCATGCAGATGGGCACCAAGGGGAGTTTGAAAAGCAGGTTGTTCAACCCCACCAACCGCTGTTAACACACGGTATTGTTAAAAATCTGGTTCTGTAACCCAGAAATCTTAGAAGCCTACTGCAGCTTCCTAGTTCTGCTCCTTTTTTAACCTGTTACAGAAACACCAATCCTGCCTAGTCCCATGCTAGATGTAAATGAGATGTGTCCCAGTGGCATCAATGGGTTTGTTGAATGACAGGCAGCCTTCATTATTATTTCTGTGACTGATCATATTTCTCACTAAGCCTGCAGATCCCAAGAAGGATGCCAAAAAAGCATGCTATGGTGAAGGCAAATTTAGCTGGGAGAGATGGCAGGCTTTATACTGGAAATTATTATTGTTATAAATGCCGTTTTTACTGACAAGCAGCCAGTGCATAGGCATGCATGCACACTTCCCCCCTACTTTTATTACTGTATTAGACATATGCTTTCAGACTTACGTGCATCGCATGTGTGACCAACTCCCTCTTGATCAACACACAGGCACCCACCAGGGCTAGGGCCGCAACTTATTACCACTTCAGCTCCAAGGCTATCTGGGAAGAGGCAGTAACACCTCGCTCCTTCTGTGAATCATTACAGCGAAGAACTGCAGGACTCAGTTGATCAGTCACCACTAGGCTACACACCACATATCTCATTTTCCCTCGCCAATATTATGAATACGTACTCCAGGATCAGCTCTTGGTTTCCGGATCAGGAAAAGAAAAAAGCCTTGCTTTCAATACAAGGTAGAAACTGAGAAAGAAGGCAACCAATTAAAAATTAATCTTGGAAACAAGACGGAGCTGTTGCAATTAAACTGTTCATTCCATTTCATAATATTTATAGCGAGCTTAGAGGAAAATAAATGTACATTATTAAGCAGTAGGCTACTTTAAACCTTCATAGGGACTTTTTTTTTAAGACTATTTCAAAGTACAGTATGAACTCAAATCTCACAACAGCCCATTTAAACTTGGAGCACAGAGAGGTTAAATGTTCAGAATCACAGACTAGCACAGTTCAAAACTAAAGCTAAATCTTGCCTTCCAGCTTCTTCCTATCCCCTGCCACAAACACCAACTTTGTAGCTGAAACCATATATAACTGCTAACACCAGCATTTGAGCTGGTTTAATATTTTTATTAGATAACAATTTCAATTAAAAATTAGACTTTTCACAGAAGAAAATCCTGTTTGTAAACAAATTCTCTAGCTTGTGCTACATAAAAAATGATTGGAGGCAGGGAAACTGTCAAATTTCAAATTTTAACATAAATATGGTGCATTTTTCAGTTACTATCTTTCACTAAAATAATTTGGAAAATTACAATTTTTTTTATTTCTTTCTGATTCTTATTGTCAGAGGAAATCTAAATCAAACAACCAAACATTGTTTTTAAACTGACCATTGTGTATTTCGCATGCAAAAGCTTTTTATAGATATGCTGATATAGGTAGACATATTGAAAAGATCATACTCAATGTCTAAACAAAAACATTTTTGAAGCACATTGATTTGATGCAAATTACTTCTACAAAAAAGGTGGACAACTGTTTTATAAATTGTATTTCAAAATATCACATTAAAAGTATGTATCAATCACATACAAGCATTCTACCAATAGATTACTCTAGCACCAAGATTTTTGAGCTTACTACAGTCTTTAGAATATGGCATAGAATATCATTAAAAACATTTAACACCTATAGACAGGATAGACTATTCTAAATACATCTATATTCTATTCTTTGCTTTTTTATCTCTTTGAAGATGTTATCTATGAAAGGTATTAATTGTTGGATATGTTTGGAGGTGTTAATTGCAGGAGCTGCTTATTTTGGGTTTGTTTTTTTAAGGATATTTTATGGGCCAGATTTTTTCTGCTACCAATTTTACTGTATGGCAAACAGAGATTCTCCTAATACACATGAGCCTAAGTAATAGGAGCTTCAGACTCTGCAATGTGCAATTTCTCTTGGTAAATATTCTCAGCCTTGTCCCTGGAGCTGAGAGTGAGTTTTCTGCAGACACAGTGAATCAATGCCAAACACCTGACCCACTGATCTTTACTCTTCTTTTTCCATTACTAATAACAGCTGATAAATCCGCTTTGTTGAGAAGAAATAAAAAGCAAACAGCACAGGACTCTCTCATTCGAAATATTTGTTTGGTCCACAGAAGCTACCACTGTCACTGACTCTGAGCCGTGGCAAACCATGATCCTGTTTCAGCCAGCACATGGGACAAGTACAGCAAGTAAGGGTTACATTCATGAGACTGAGAAGTTCAGTCAGTCTCATTGTAAACTGAAGCCCCCAAACAAACAAACTGGGACTGTAGGTGGGAGCCATTTGGGCCTCCAACTATTGCTATCTAATCTAAATACATTATTGCAGGAAAATAGGTAGATACTGGAGAATTGAGTAATAGGGCTGCAGAGAAAAGGTTGTCTATAAATACTTGGGTCACACAAAACAATACTGTTTAGAATAAGATGTTGATGCATTGAATATGTAAATGATTAGATTACAATTATAAAAGTCATTGTGAAGCATTAAAGACATAATTGGCAGAGTTCCTACCAGTTAAAACTGCTAATCTCCAATACACGTCAGCTCTAGCTTGGCTTGGCTTGTTAGGTAAACAAAATGTGTCTTGACTGTCATTGCCATAAAATATTAATGCCCTGGAAGTCTCTAAACCTTGCTAAGCATAAGGCCTATTATCACACTTAAGAGCAAAGCAATCTAATAAATCGCTGGCTGTATAAAAACTAAGTCAGCTGGCAGAGACAGTAATCTCCCTAAGGGATAGTAAGAGCCTAATCTTCAACTACAGCAGCTGCAGTTCCAGAGAAATTACGTTTCTGCTGCTCAGTAGAAATACATTTGTGCTGAATTCTGTTATTTAAACTCTAATGGAATCATTAGGAGTATCCATACATTATCGGCAATACAAAATTAACTAACAAAATCATCTGTGGCATAGGCTTATTACAGCCATTTTTTTTATTATTATTATGCTTCATTTTTGTTGTTGTTGGTTAGGTCCAAACTAAAGCTAAACCGGATGCTCCTAATACACATTTTCTAAAAACATCAAGCCCTAGCTCATACATAAATAATCTTGTGTGTTTACTGAGCACTGAGATGATGTCCTTAATTGAAAACAACTTACTTGTTTGGCACTGGTATGAGGTCCTTGAGGCTGTATTTAACCATAAACACAATATTGTCATATACTTTGTAATAGAACAGATAACATCATGATTATGTTATTTTTATGGTGTACTTAAGGAACATACTGTGGGATCCAAGAGAAACAAATCACTAGAGACGTACAAGACTGCACATAGAGAAAGCACTTAACAGACAAAATATCTTAGCCAGGATATTATCAAAATTATTTATTTGTTACCTTTGGAATTAATAGGAAATTAGTCTAGAATGGCACTTAAATTGCATGAATTATGTCTTTAGACAATACTAAAAGACTTCAGAGTAAAAATGTGTACTGAAAAAAGAATCTTAAAATATTCTAGAAGCAAACATAGGTTGTTCCTGAAGAGGGTTTTGATAAATGGTTATACGTCAAAATAAATTACTTCATATTGCATTTGATTGCACATTCTCTATTAAATTCTACTTTAAATGGATATTAGTTACTTAGTTGGTAAGCAGGTTACATTTTTTAGTCTAAATACTATGAAATCAAAATCATTCTTTTCTTGAACACCGGAGTCCACTTAAGTGGGCCCCACATAAAACCATAGAATAGTTGAGGTTGGAAAGGATCCAGGGATGTATTTAGCTCAACACCTGCTCAAAGCAGATCCAGTTAGACCAGGTTGCTCAGTGCTGTGTCCTGGTGAGTTCTGAGCATCATCACGGACAGAGATCTTACAATCTCACCAAGCAATCTAGTCCAATATTTGATTGTCCTCATGGCGAAGAAGCTTCCTTCCTTCTAAAATAGAAGTCCTCATTTTCCAATTTCTGTCTGTTGCCTCTTTCCCTATCACTCTGCACCTCCAAGAAAAGTCCTACTCCATCCTATATCCTCCCATTTGGTAGCTGTAAAAGGCAGTAAAGTCTCCCATCAACCTCCTCTTCCTATGACTGCACAAACCCAGCTCGCTCAGCTTCTCCCCATACATCACATGTTTCAGCCCCCTGACCGTTTTGGTGGCCCTCCGCAAGACGCATTCCAGCATGTCAATGTCAATGCCTATCTTGTAGCAGGGAACCAAAACTGGACACAGAGCTCCAGGTGTGGTCTCACAAGTCCTGAATAGGTGGGAATTACCAGTTTCCTCAACCTGCTGGCTACATTTTGCTAATACATCTTTTTTTTAAACCTAAACTCCAGCAGCTAAAGTCATCTAGGAGTTCTGAATTTGGAAGCCATGTGAGATTGTGCTAGGATGGACTCCTAAAATTAAGGTGACTGTTCATGTAAAACCAAGTTTTATTTTTAAAATTACCGATATTATAAAGTGCAAAAGGCAGGTAGAAGAATAGAAGAGTGCATGGATGTGCAGTGAAAACCCTGGGAATGATGAAAAGACAACATTAATGTAACTATAATATTTAAAATTCCCTGGCACTGTTCTGTTACATTTTTTAGTTGTAAAACATATTTCCAGGATTTCTTCCCCTTATAGGGAGACTGCAAAAGGTACTCTTCTTTCTTCAGAATGCATTTTTCCCTTTCTTAGTGCTGGCATAATATTTTTTCTGTGGTATCCTGACCAGTTCATCAGCTTTCTGTCTTGAACTTAATTTTAAGTTTCCCAGAAAGGCTCAGAGACTGCAAAAAGAGCTATTTATCCACTTAGGGACATCAGCTCATAAAACTACAAGAGAAACTGAGAAAGTTGGAGCTGCTTAGATTCAAAATAAAACAGATGCATATAAAAGCATCTTTGGAACAGAAAGCATACATCAAGCGGCTCCTACGTGGCGGCATTCCTCATAAGAACAAAGGGGTATGAAAAGACAGAAAGGCAGCAAATTTTAAACTGATAAAAGGAAACACTTCTCTTACAAAACTCTACCTGTAAAAATCATTGGCATAACGTATCACTGGGAATGAGCTCTTAGCAGGATGCCAGATTAGGCATTACAGTAATACTAGCTATGATTACTTACATTTAAAGTTCCTTAAGGTTGCAAAACCAAGCACTCAACTGTTAGGAAAAAACGGGATGCAAAGCTACTTAAGCAACCTTAATTGGCTCCCTCGTGCATGTGCATTATGATACAACCTTCATGATTACCTACCTACATGATTACCAGGTATTGCCTCAAATACTGATAATTCATAACTTTCAAGTGCTTGACTTTTCACCCCTAGTAATGACTTTAATTGGTTTCCTTTCCTTTAAATTGAAAAATAAAATCTCAATATGAAAACCTAAAGGAACTTCAGGATGCTGGAACACTTATTTCCACCACATGAGCACGCAGCACTGAAACTAATGATGTAACTGGCTACAATAGGAGGTGGTACACTACTAAATCAACTCGTAAAAAAGGGACCACACTTCTTGTCACCGAGTTTCACAACTGTTTGCAACGCCAAAGAGAAGGTGAAGCCTCTGGTTCTAGACTCAAGTGTACAGCACTGACCAGCCACGTCTCTTAATTGTAGCAGTAATCCTCTCTATCTCACGGCTCTGTACTACATCCTTACCTTCAGCCTCCCTATTCTGTGCCTCTCTCCAGCTTATCCCTACACCTACTCTGCCCATTCCAGCCCTCATTAAATTTTGGGTTACTTTCTCCCACCGTCTTCTGACACCTTCCCTTTCCACCAGCTCTGTTGGTCCCCACAGATCAATATAAATTTTGCTTTCTAGTCAAGAGAAAATTTCCTGGAAGGATCCCAATGCCATTATCTGAATCTTTTGGGGTTTGCTTATGTTGTAAATCAGATACAGAATTAAGTGGCTCCCTGAGCCTGGTAAAATGTGGCAACTCGTGGCTCTCCCAGGCGAACTATTAGAACAGATATGCCTGAGTACAAATGACTGCAGCGATTACCATGCAGATCAGGCGTGCTGTGTAGCACCACTCTCACTGCAGCTGGTATGGTCACAATGAAGGATGACTCAATGAACTCTCTCCTTCCATAATAACCATGCTTTTCTTAGGTATCTAGTTAAATATGTGGACCAGACAAAGGCAGTATAATAGAGGTGAGGCAGAAGAATGATTTGTAATAATACTGTAGCTCCATGAACAGCCTTCTCTGTTACAGTCCAGACACAAGTCTTTATATATTTCCTGTCAAGTCTGACCCATGATTTGCAAGTGATGTTCATTTATTCATATAGATGCCTAGATAATCAAAAGCATCAAGTTATTAAGCAGCTTTTTACTGAAAAGTGACCTGGAAACAAACAGAGCTTCTGGGCTTTCATTACTGAGTAGTTTTATCAAGGTTGAGACACACCAGACTACATTCTGATCTTGTTTACAGAGGCATAATAAACTCATCAGTTTCAGCCCAGTGAGAAAGATGAGAATCTGGCCCATGAAGTTGAGTCACTGAACGATTGCTTAATTATGTTTGTTTAAAGTAATAGCAAAACGGTGGCACCTGCCTCCACAAGGAAACAGGGAGACTAAAAGGAGACATTATTAATGTAACACTCTGCTAAAGTGCTATTTGTGTTAGGCCAGCTGAATGGAATCAATTTGTCAGAGACCCTGTCCTACTAGTTAGTATTTCTTTTCCATCAAAGGGGAGAAACTACTCCCAGCTGCATTTTATTCCCAGGGGTGTGAGGGATATAATCCTGACACAGCAAGTTCACTCTCTGATTCAGCCTCTCTTAAATACACAGACCAGAACAGTGGTACAGACTTCTTTAGTGCTCTGAGGTCTCATTTATTTGGGGAGTAGGTGTTGATGATGCATTTCTTTAAGATTTACTGAGTCACATGTGTAACTTGAATGCAGATATGCTTACTAAACAAAGAAAGTGTCTAATATCAGTTATTGTCTTGATGTTAACTATAGTACCTTGCTGGCCACACTCAATCTTGTTTATGAATTCTAGTATTTGCTGTCAACCACACAGTTCTGATCAAGAAGAAAAGAAATTTAAACAATTGCACTTACCTTGCCTTCACCCATAAACTAACCAATCATTTGAAACAGCTTCCTAAATACATTCAAGCTGGTTTTGTCCATCTTTTCCATAGACAAGTAACACCAGCTGGTTATTTTTAACACCATAATCTGGTATTTTCTTGGATCATACTCTTAACAAGTCTTTCACATAGCTGTGTAGAAGCAATTGAAAGAACGTATGGAATAGTCTGTGATACTGACTCTTTAAAATCAGGAACTGGATTTAGAGGAGGTATTTGTTGCAGCTAGCATAATCATCAATCTTCCTTCCAAGTACTATGGTTTTTCAAAAGTCTTTGTACATTCAGGACAACTTTATTGATTTCATATCACCCATATTAGATTTCCTGCAAAGATTTATCTATTCCCAAAAGATTATGTCAACAATGCTAACACAGGATAATCTAAGTGCAATGACTTCCACTCCAATTCAGATGCTGAAGTGATATATGTCCTTCTCGCGGTGATACAGCCAAACTTAAACACAGGTAAGTGGAGCTATCCCATTTCTAATATGGGCAATATAGCCTTAATTGCTCCTTACTAAAGATGTCAAGTTATCCTCATTCTATTTACTACTGTATCAGTACCCTTTTGCCTCTAGAATTCCACATTTTGTGCCAAATTTGGGAAGGCTGACTATTGTAGCAGTTAATATAATGAAACAGCTGATAGTGCTCAGCCCCTTAGCATAACGGAGAGCCATCAACTGTTCAGTAGTAATGGTCCCAAGTTCAAAGGTTTCAGGTAGTGCTTCTGAAGAAAAAGATTATACATTTGAATAACAACCAGATCTCACTGTCTCTCTTGCAGCCAGGCAGCAGATATCAAGGATCTTGTCAGAAGTGGAAAAGAAGTTGAATTAATATTAGATTCATAAGAGTATCTCCACCAAGACCTGAGCCACATCTCCAAAAGCACGTTTGAACCAGCAACTGCAAAAGGGAGAGATAAAGCATTTGGAAGCACAAATAAACAAACAAGTCATAACTTAAGAATTCATTTTTTCCCCCAGAAGGCCAGATGTTCTATCAGGTGGAAAAGTAATTTAGTTGCTTTGCATTAATCTGTGAATCAATTTTGCCTCAAAGAATCCAGAAGAACTGAAGCAACCTCCTGTACTCTGCAGTGTCAGATGGACACCTGTACAAAAAGCTAAATCTCCTGAAAACAACATACACACTGCTAACCAAAGTGTCTCCAGTTTCCTTATGGCACAGGATCAGAATTAAATAGCTGCCTGAAACTGCAGGCTCAGTTTGCAGTAGGTGACATAGTAAGTTTTGCTAGCACCACAGTAAGTCTTACTACCTTCACATCAGTCCATACCCGTTTGCATCTGTTGTGAAGCAGGGAAACAGCACCCACATAAAGGATCTGTCTGAAAACTCTTGTGCGTTCACTCTACTCATTTCCCGCACATCGTTAATAATAGTAAAACTGAAAAGTAGTCTCTGAAGTTTTGCATATGTGATACAGGCAATCCAAGCATGCTTTGGTGGTCTGTAAAGATATTCTGAATACTAAATATTATATGAGGTAGCTAAAAGTGTTCTCAGTAAACAACCTGCATCTAAAAAGTCTGATCTGAACTCCCATCTAATCACATTTTTTAGTGAAATTGCTCTTCCAGTGAGCTATTTTAACCACTAGAAACAATTTTACACTTCACATTACCTACAGTGAGGATGCCAGCTTATCTGATCTAAAGCACCTTGTCTTTAAAGAAGTTTCTTTTCACCATAAGCCAAGAAACGTCAGTCTATTCCAGTCAGTATTGCCACAGTGAGAGCTGCTACCTGTAGCGGACCCCTCACCACCACTGTCCTGGGCACACAACAGGGTGATCCCAGTCCTCTCCTTAAGGTCTTTTGAGCTGCTGTTACTGACATCTCCTGCTTACTGTGCTGCCATAGATATTCCCTATTTAGCTGCATTAGTGAGCAATAGCTCAATTTGTCTAGAAAATCAGGACAGTATTATCAGCAGTAGTCACAGAAAATATATTTAGACATTGCAAAAGCACAGCTTTTTTGACTCCAAAAAGTATTAGTCATTTTCTACCCTTTGTTCAGTTTCCTGCTTCCAGGCTCTTCAAGAAGACACTTCATTCCCATCAGGAAAACCTTTTACATAAAACATGGATGGCCTATCTGAAAAGCCCTTTTCTGCTTGCTCGGTGAAATTGTACACTCCCTTGAAAGCTGGCTGCCAGTTCTGCCCCAGTTTGAAAGTTTTAAAACTGAAGATTTTGCTGTAGGAGAGACACAGTTCCTTTTAAAACTTTATGAAAAAAATTCTTTATCTTTTATCAGTAAGTTTTCCATGGTTAAGCTATAAGCATAAAGAACTGTTAATGCTCCAAGCAAGTTCAGTCATTAATGCACTGGATGCACTCCCATAACCTAATCACTGCATCATCTGTCTGAGTAACTAATTACAGGATAAGTCTACAGTTCAATGCCGTGGAATAACTTATTACATAAGAAATACATCTGTTTATTTCATTTATTCTGATGTTCCCCATAGCATTCCAAAGCATATTACAATCTATACAGATGCTGCCATACACATGCATTAAAAAAGAAAAAACTCCACGTGCTAAGTATAAAGCTATCCTGGAAATTTAGGATAAATTCCAGTATTACAAGAGTGATGCTCTGCTTCAAGAAACAGGAGTAGATTCATAGCAAAGACAAAAGCTATTCTGCACAATTTTGGAATGAGACCAGGGTAAAACTCAGCAAGTGACACATTTTACAGAAAGGACAGCAAGCAGTACTTGTTAATGCCATGTTTTCAATGGTTGTCTATATCCCCAGTTAATTAAGCAGTTGATATAAATCATCCTATGTTAGAGCTGTGTAGTAGTAAATAAAAAAGCAGATAAACTGACCTGTTTGATGTATATCACAATAAGTTAACCTGTATACTGACCACGTTTGGTGCAAGTAAATTCCCTTTTCTGGTGGAAGTAAGCCTGTGCACATTCTTATAACTCAGACTTTGTATAGGCCGTGACTTTATGCTACTCTTTTATTGAAATATTTTATTTTATAAAGAGATAAGTAATATTTTACTAAATCTTTGTTATGGAAACCTCTTCCCCAACAGAAAGCAAGGTAGTCATTTGTAGATTGAATATTCAATTTCCCTTATATTCTCAAAAGAGACAAAGGATTCGTAGGAGTTTGTTTAGAAAACCTGTTAAGAAATATAGCATACGATATACTTCCTGGGATACATCCAGGCAAAATTTTCTCCTGCCCAGTTTAATTAGATGACAGAGGGTGACTTCCTTCTACCATTTTTTGAAAGTTATTCAATGACAGGTATGAACCTCAGAAGCAGGCAGAGAAAGCGTATTGCTTAGCCAACCCCCTGTCCCCCTGCCGAGCCCCACACTCCAATTTCAGAGCAAATACCAGGCAATTTCAGAGCAAACAGTGGGCAAACACTGTGGATAAAAAACTCTGTCTACAGTTTCCCAAATCCCATATTCTTTAAGCTGACGAGCCCTTTCCAGCCTAGGAAATGTTTTACTACACTCTTTACAACGACGCGTAATCCTGAGTAAATTAATTTTGGTAAGACAAAGCCTCACTGCATGAAATTCTAACATAGTGCATGTGCTCTGACCATTGAAGCAGCTATTTTACAATGCTGAAGGTCTGGTTAGAAAGAAAAAGCATCATACCAAAGTACCAACATTAAAAAGCTGGTTTTAGTTATTTTAACTTTTGAACACAACTGTACTAAATGCAAGCCTGTTTTGCTGACAAAGGGTGTTCCACGTGAAATTGGAATGGAGAAACCTTGGTAAGGCATTAGCTGGCAATTACGTTCAAGTTTTTAGTTACCACTGTTGAACTTAGAGTTGACAAAAAAAAAAATCAAAGAAAACATTCACATGAGAATTTTCAGATTTTCTGTGATTCATGCAAAAAAATCACCCTTTGCTGATTAAAGAAAACTAGTTGTCGATTTCCACAAAGTTCTCAGAATATCTCCCAGTAACCCAGGTGCTACTGTCACCCAAGAGCTAACCTGGGCGGAAGGCCCGGTGAATCATTTTCTCATCTATGAGTTACTGAGAAAATAGCTCAGCACGCTGGGCCTACAGCTTCAAGATGAGATGGTTGCAAGTTGCCCTTTCAGAATGGCTCATCTCCCTCGAGGAGACGTGAATAGAGAGTACTAGGTGTTACTAGAATACCAAGTAGTAGAATACTAGGTAGAGAATACCAAGGTGGTTTTTTGGTTGGTTGGTTGCTTAGGGGCTTTTTGCACAGTGGAAAAATCGGTTTCCACTGATACTGCTACTCTTTGGTGCATATCTAAAATGCATGCATTCTTATTCAGAAGATAAGAGTCTGGGATATAAGTTTCCAGAACAATCAGCACAAAAGAACAAGTTATTGCCAGCGATGATTTATTTGCCTCACCTCATTAGCAAAGGAAATCTGGTAGCAAAATGAACCCTGCCACCACCAAGCAATACAAACAGTTGCATGCTGAAAAGCCTTACAAATGAAGTATTTCAATACCATTTTAATACTCTTTTAGTATCATTACAAAAGCTACGCCTACTTTTTGGAGGGGAAGGGATGAGAGGACAGAGAAGAAAACGTTTTGTCAGCAACAAGAGTTTCCATCAAGCATTGAGGCTTCTAGTCTTCTTTGCTACTGCTTGACTATCCGAAGCCAAGCACGGCCCCTTGTGTACATCTGAGAAGTCCAATACCCCAGCTGTAAGAATTACTGCAACCCACTATAACTCTGCCAAAACCTTGCTGTAAGGCCTATTTAGGCTAACATAGGCCTATGCCATTGCTTGGGCTGATGCGTACACTTCTCCATTGCTTACTCATGAGTACCATAAACTCTACAACTCCTGTTTTGCTGACAGCTACAGCTGTGGAGAACAGTTTTGCTGATACACAGGATTTTGCTTGTTGAAATGAAACTGCTGCTGACACAAAAAGCTCTGATACAAAATCAGGAGAGGATGACCTGAAACTAGGATGACTTCACTGCCTTACCAAATATATGTATACTGACAAGATCTATCATGCTTTGATCATCAGGGTGTAGTAGCCCTCCCCATCACCATATTAAAGAAAGAAAAAGAAAAAGAAGAAAGAGAGAGAGAGAGAGAGAGAGAGAGAGAGAACGAGAGAGAGAGAGAGAGAGAACACATGTATGAAGTTCCTATCTCTCCCACTGAAGAGAACAGGATCTGGCTTGTGACTTCTTCAATTCAGGTGACTCAGGGAGCGGGTGTATTAATCAGTGATATATGGTGTCAAACCGCTTATAGCTTCTGATGTTTTGCTATAGTTACGCCCAATATATCCTCACTGGCAAAGATCTGCAGCGTCCTTACTGCTGCCTTCCATTGTCATCTTCATACCAAACAGCGACTCTTGTTGCACTGCCTCATACAGCTTTAAATAACCTGCAGCTACCCATAAACCCACGAGGAGTCCCGAAATTTAGGGGCTGCCAAGGACTTCCTTTTTCCTATGAGGCCAGTTTCTCTTCACAAAGCTGCAAGGAGGTATCATATTTAGGGAGTATCCAAGGAACAACATCTATCTGATCCCAAATATATCTTTGCCCAAAATAAAATCACTAGCCTTGCGACTGATACATGTGGATGAGGAGTAGAACTAAACACACATGCAAAAATTCAGCTTCAGCATTCATCCACTTGAATCTGAACCGTTCTTTAACAGTGTTGCGTTGAAGGATCGAACGACATACTTAGTGCCATCCAGATAATTGAATCCAGAAATAGAGACAGGTCTCTTGCTTTTACAAGTCAGAGTCATTAAAAAAAAACACCCTATGGATATGGAATAGGAGCCGACCTCTCCCTTTTTATTAGTAAGTCATGGTCCTTTGCAATACTGACATTAGTGCAATAACAAGTCATCTTAATATATTTATCTCTATTTTGGTCTGACTAGCATTAGTGCTATTCCTTCATTTTGGGGGGTTTTTTTCTCCCCAATTTTGTTATAGTGAGATCAGTTTCTGAAATCTTACAGTTTTCTATGAATTCCTGCTATAGTACGCACATGAATCATTTGACCCACACTGCTAGACAGCATTCTTCAGAGAGCAAGAATTTCATTTCTGGCAGCTATACATTAACATCAATTTTAACTTGAAAATATTCTTTCACTATTTTCCAGTTAAAATGCAGATAAAATGCATACATATATAGACAATAGAAAGAGGGGAAAAGGGGATATATAGAGACAAAGCATACGACAGAAAGAACTTATTTCAATATCAGGTCAGTAGGTTATAATATAAAATTAAATTCCATGAAGTTACTCTGGAAACTACTCTATAATTTGAGTAAAAATATTCAAAAATAGCAAAAAAAAAACTCCCTTCTATTTCTACTTAGCATCTGAGGCAGATAAAGCACAGAAGTCAAGGGTTGCTAGAACCAGTCACAACTTCAGCCTGTTAAAATACTTAAGTATTGCTTGCATTGCAACAAATCACAGCGCACAGATTTAAATCTGAAACAGACTATTTACAGCAGCTCTGAGATTTCTACTTTATACGCAAAACAGCTTCCATTTGCAATATATATTAAAGGTGGTATTAAGAAAATCAAGTCTTTAAAATATATACATCCAAATGGCACATGGAGAAGACTGGGCCTTTTTGACTTTATTCCTGAAACCTGCAGCAGGCCAATAAAATTTGGCATAGACAAGAATATGAAATAATACTTCTATAGTGTAGTTGTCCAAGAGAAACTCCACCAACCAACTCAATTTTATGCTAGTTTTGGTGGAAACTACTTTAGCTGTATATAAAAGGAATCCTCAGAACTCTTACAAGAATCAAATAATGTAAGAGGAGCAGTGTATACAATAACGCAGAGAACTGAGTCAGGAAACAAGTTCTGGACTTACCTCTCCCAGAATGTTGATTTGTGACTTTTGGAGAGACATCTAACTCTTGTGTCACTTGTCTCCTCCTGTGTCAAAAAAGATGTGTCATGCTTACGCATCTTTGTAAAGCGATTTCACTTATAGATCATGTTTAAATGCATACAACTACGTCCTAAGGCATTCAGAATTCATGCATTCTACACTCCTCCCACACTCTCTGCATGGGAGAGAGTTCAATATGTATTAATGACAGCTCAAGAGCACCAGGTTTTCTTTTTTTCCCCCTCTTTAACTATTTTGCACCAAATTACAAAAGAAAAAAAAAAGAACATCTGCTAAAGATAATTGGTAATTAAAAACTTAGGAGTTTTGTCAGTGTCTTTGGGTTTTGTTTGTTCATTTCAGCTCTTTTCCCAGGAGCACTTTGACAAACAATCCCCAAATACACTGATGTTTTTTGTTGTTCTTTAGATGCAGTAACCAGCACCGGCTCCTCACCAGAAGGGACCTGACGTTGGAGAACCGTCAGCAGGGCCCACAGCCACTCGCCTTCCGGAGGGAGTCTCCTGCATCGCGCCCGGGCAGAGAAGTGGAGCACTGCGGTTTTTAACACAGCTGTCTTTCTCCCCATCTGGTTATCCTCATTCCTTCCATCTTTTCTTCATCTTTTTTTCTAGCCTGGACAAAATGAAAGAAAAGAAAGGAGGAAAAATATCAATGGGTATTTTCCAGTTCCAAATAACATACCTCAGAAAGAACATTCCTCAAATGAACAACGCTTCAGGTAGACAAAAGCAGAAAAAAATCTGTTCAGAGACTATTTTCACCACTGTTAATCTTAAAATGGACCCAGCGTCACACTCCATAAAGGACTTCTTAGCAGGTGGCTACTGAGGCATCTGAGTTTCCTGGGGATATGCCATGCAATGCAGTGAAAGAGTTAATTTCCTCAAAATGGCTTCCAAAATTGCTTGCTTGCTGAAATGGGGCTGCCTCCAGCTAGCCAACAGCAGGAGAAGGAGGAGGAGGAGAGGAGTCTTAAAACCTTGTACTACAAATGCCCTGCTTACAGGTGACAGTAGATCCCTCATGGGATCCCCTGCCAAAACCACTCCATGAGCGTGGGTGCCCGTCACCTCACTTTCAAAGACTGAAGCAGCACATGCCATTCCTCTCTACCAGGAGGTGAGGAAACGCCTGCCTCTCGTAATGCAGATCCTTAGACATGGGGCTAGAAACTTGCCAAAGAAGCAGATGCTCCGTATTCAGTCTCCACTTGCCAGATGGGGATCCAGGTGGGACCCAGACCCCTTGCTGCAATGCACTCTGTGAGGTTCTTGCTTCCTGGCTTGAAGAGCTGCAGTTGCATTATCTCATCTCACTCTGTATACTGCATATTAGCTCTATATAAGGCACCAGTTTGTCCATGGGGACTATAAAAACTGGACCATAACCAGGCATGGTTGGGGGTAGAGACTGCCCTCCACACTTTTGCTGTTAAAAAGTACCTTGTGCAGAAGACTGGTCTGGAGAAGGAAAAGATGACTCTGGGGCCTAATGTATAAAAACACGCTCCTGGAATGGGGGAAACCAGAGGTCGGTCCCTGAAAAAGTGTGGGAGGGGGCTCTGTATTCCTCCGTACAGAGGACACAGCAGGTCTTGCCACTAGACCTTACATAAACAGGAGACCCCTTTCCTCCCCTAACTCTGTTATGATTTGATTTCTCATCGCTGGTGCATTCTGCATAGAAACCAGTCTGCTGACCGTTAAGCAGGCTCCAGAAAGCATTTCAAATCAAGACCCACAGCAGACTACAACATAGTCAGGCTCAGATGAGATGCCCAATTAGGCAGGTGATAAACTGCTCAGCCCTGTCAGTATATAGGCTCTGGAAGTAAACCTGAGCACCTCCAGGTCACCCTGCAGGTGACTTCCATGCCGTGCTAGACTGTTGGCATGAAAAAATATTACTATTTTGTTCTAGAAACCACATGAAAAAAGCAGGAGCTTGTGAAACTTGGGCAGCCAGGAACAGTGTCCTTAAGGTCCTGAATCAAGTATTTTCTTTATTTTTAGATCACATGAGTGTTTCAACAGTAAGTACATTAAATTAGAACTTGCTGTTCAAACAAAGTTTTAGTAATTACAAGTGCTGACAACAATTAATATGTTCTTTATTAAAAAGCATTAACAGCAATAGCTCCCTTGGCTGAATGTTTTCCTAGATAATGGATACTAACATGCTCCCTGAAGTAAATTATTGCTGCTGGAGCCCACAGAAATTGCAACAATACTAAACTTCACTTGTGCACAAAGGTCATATATTTAAACATGATGGTATTAGTGTGGTTTGCTTCTCTATTAGCGCGTCAGGGACAAAAATGATACATGAAGAGGCAAAAATAAACAGTGAAATGATACTTTGCTGCCTTAGCCATGAAGCTCAGTCCCATAAGTCTGTGGTCAGAGGGATCTGTTAAGTGCCATGAAACAGTATCTGTGGAACCACATGCAGATGCAAGCTGCCAAGCAGCAGTGGTGTTCCTGCTCTGACTCAGGCACCCCAAAAAATAAATATGCCCAGGAGACATTTCCTCAAGGTGAGCACAGTAGAAAAGTTACACCACCTCTCTTACTGAACTCTACCAACCATCCATGCAAAAAAAAGAATATTCTTAAAAAAAGAAACCCTTATGCTGCAACAAATCTCAGCATTCGGCTGTTCTATCAGCACCATAGCAAAATTATCTGCCTAACTAATGTTTCTATCCCAAAAGCACAAAAAGCCATATAGATACCAGCCTGAAGGCTTCTGCAGCTAAGTGCGGTGTTTATAACGCTATGTACTTACTGTAGTCAACGTAATTAGAAACTATGCCCTTTTGCAACACCTTCCATAAAGTTCTTGCTTCCCGGCCTAGAGAGCTGTGGCCGTCTTAACGTCTTACTGCATTGTCCATCAACTGCACACAAGGTAGCAACTTCCCCATGGGGACCACAAGGCCTTACGGTTCAGATTCTGGTCGTGTCGAATGTTTGCTCTTTAGCCATGCCTCCAAAGTAGGAATTTTGCCATTACTAGTTATGATCACTACCAGTCAACAATAATTTGCAGCAAACTTTGCTAAAGGCCAAATGGAGTCATTATGAAAATATATTATCTGGCCTTCAACATAGCCAAACCTAGACTTTTACCCAATAACCCCTGCATCAACTCAACAGCCAGGGTCCAACTACAGCGTTTTCTCTCAAACACACCAAACCTTGATTTGAAGACTCCAAGCAACAAAAAACAACCCTCCCCCCAGACTGTTTTGTTGTTAGTTACCTTAGCTATTAAAAATTTTCTTGATGCTCTAGGCAGAAAAAGTGATGCAAAACCTTAGGATAAATCCATACCAAAATTTACCTGCCTGTTTTCAAAAACTTGACAAATGCATCAGAAAATAGCAACTTCACATTGTTCATGTGTTTTCCTTTCTCCTCAGACAGGACTTCCTCAGCTCTCTTTGTCATTTTAAGTAAGGCTAGTCTGTGATCATTTTTTTCTACTTCATAAGAATATAGTTTATTTATCTGTCTTTACAGAAATTTTGTTGTGATCAAACTGCTCTACCATTCTTTTTCCATATGAGTTCACTAAAATCCTCTCTCTATAGGTAATATTTTCACATAATAGTAAAATTGTCCACTAAGTCCTACTGCTTTATCCCTGCTGTTGAGCTATGTATAAACCAGATGGGTAGGTTCTTTCTGGGCTCTCCTCCAAGAAGTTATCAGCTTCATTTCTTGTTGGCCAAGCATATCACCTTCAATTTATAATCACTATCCACTAACCCAAGGACATCAGGACTCTTCCTAAGTCATATGTCCTTATTGCATTTCTGCCAACCACCTGACAAGGAGGGGATCCTTGTTCCCAAGCACAGAGCACTCGTGCAGTCTTTGTGCCATGTTACAGCTGCAGGACATGCACCTGTTTCCATATATGAATAATTTTTAAGAATTTATAAAGATGGAAACAGTTTATGTTTCTCTGATTTTTTTTAAGTGAAATACAGTACTTTTCAAAAGAGGAAAAAAGGAAAATACCAGGTTTTATCAAACAAATCACATTGGCAAGAGCAGCCCAGTGTTGAATTTTGACAGACTAAATAGGAGGAGAGTTAAAGGTGTTTCACTGACAGGGTTTGGTTTCTGCTACAGACACCTCAGCACGTTTGGTTACTGTAACAAACACAGTAGGAAATACATGCCAAAGTTTGTATGTCTTAGTGCATAACAAAAGAAAAAGAATCAAAACATGACAGAATATTTTGATATCAAGCAGCACAAACTTAATCAAAACTTATCAAAGTCTCTTTTTCAGAGAAGATAACTGTTCAAGTCTTTTATTCTGTCAAGCAGTTCTTCTACTGAGGAAAAAAAGAGCTAGTTCTGTTGTTTAATTCTGAGTTATGACTGATAGGTACTTTTCCTGCCTTTGATAAAAAAGTGGGTCTGAAAGCGGAAAAGATCAACATTATAAGAAATAGAAAGATCAACTGCCTGGTTTGGTCAGGCCAACTTCACCAGCTTTTTTTCAGTTTATTCAGTGTTGCATCACCTGTGTCATTGGATGCTGCTGTCACCATAACCTGGGTTTCTGGACCAAGTGAGAAGGAGGGGGAGAAGGAGACAGAGGAGCAAGTGGTGGAGGTTACTACATCTCTCTCTTCTTTTATACCTTTAGCATCAGCATTTTTACAGATACGTCAATATTTAAATTTTTATTTTCCAGTTTGGGGGTAGAAAAAATTGACTTAGAAAGTAGTTGGTAATTGCTACAACAGATACGCAATGCTAGTAGCGGTCATTAATCCTACAGGAACATCAAAAAAGCATACTGCAGGTCTTGTGAGAATGAGTCTTGTGAGAATGAGCTTTACAAAGGTATCTCTGGGGATGGAGAACAAACCTGCTGAATCTGGCCAGCTTCCTGCTCTTTAACTGGATGGTCTCTCTTTGCTTTGTGCCATGCCTTCACATCAGCTTTTTTCCCTGCCCACTCTCCCAAAATTAAATCTTTTAACTGTCATCAAATACCCAGCACAGAAAACTGGCATGAAACTCCAAACCGTCCCAGTATTTTGGCAAACAATTTATTTTGTAAGCGTTCCTGAAGTATTCTCTGATAACAGCCAAAAGCTGAGCTTGCGGTATTTTTAATCTATCACGCACAGCATGTAGGTACAGGTGCATGCTAACATGTGATATGAATACAGAATTGCTCAATGGTCTGGTTCCACGTGTTCAGCTTTACAGTATTGGATAGAAATGTTAAAGGCTCCATTTTGGGGATACAAATCCCATTTTGGGGATGCAAAGGGGAGCATACATGTTTTCACTAAAGATTTTGCCACTCGAGGTAGCACACAAAGCTTACTCCCTAGCCTACACAGCTACACAGCATTAGTCCTAGGGTAAACACATTGGTTCAACAATTCTATAGCACGTGCATATATGAAAATCGCTAAAGTTTAATGTACATTAAATTACAAGGACTAATGTCAATGCGGAAGCACTCCTACTTCCTGCTACATTCAACAGCTGCCGCTGTGCACCACTCTGCACCCTGCCAGGTCTGCTGCCTGTCTCCCCTTTACTGGTCTGTGGTCACCAAGTGGCTTCCTGGTATCTGCTGAATGTTGGTATCCAACCAAGCGAACATGCAAAAACCCCCCGTGAAGAACTACCAGAATAAATCATATACAAAACCAACTTCAAAGAAATGCTAGGAAGAGACCACACCTTGATGGGTTGAACAAACAAGAAGGCACTGAAATGAGTTTAAGGAAAACCACCTTTAAGAACGATTTCACCTTTGGCCACATTTCAATTTCAAAGCACCACAGAAGGATCTTGGTTAAGGATGCCACCTCTGATATTTCATACAGCTCAAAGATCCAGGAGCAAAGAGACTCACAGGAAAGCATCTGCCCTGTAAACCAGATCTCTTCCAAGCACAAAAAGCTAGAAAGAGTCCACAGGCATCCACAAAGCACACATTGTCTGAAAACCCCTCACTGTGATGAAAGCATTTTAATAGTTAGCATTCAGTAATCAATATACATCTGGGGTGTTTATTTTACTATCACTAATTTGCCTGGCTGATATCAGGTGAGATACTGTTCCCCAATTCTTTATTTCACACCCCACATTAAAAATGGTAACCAGAAATTGAGAGAAAGGTTATAAAGCGCATTGTTTCCCTGCGAGTGTGTACGACTCCATTCCTAGCCAGACCGCCACTCACTTTCCATCTTTTTTTTTCTCTTTACCAGTTGAAATCTCTGAGGAGTTTAAAAAACTTCCTTGACACAGGCTCAAGATATTTGTTGGTTTACTCCACACCACTTTGTTTCAGAGCAAGTACAAGCAACAAAAACTAATTTTTATTATATGCTTATTGAGTGCTGTGTAAACTATACAGTATCCATATTAGTTTACCTCGATGTTTGAGTAATGTGTTCCTGGAGTTCCAGACAGCATCAGGTTTTTCTTTGTTCAATAGTGGTTTGGAGTGAGAGGGAGTTAAGCTACATTTACAACACTGGAAAAGATTTTATTACATTTATTATTTTATTGTTGTAGGTTATGGACTGAAGTACAGCAGAAGAGAATAGTTTTCTTTTGAGGAAATATTTCAACAGCATGAACACGTATAACATGTGAAAACGCACAGGGATAATATGGCACCAATGAGACAATAAACTCAGAATTTTGCCCCAAATTCCAAATAATCTTTGCAAAATATTTACAGTGAACTTTGTACGTGTTTACAGGGGATATAAAATGAAATTTAAGACTGACAAAACCCTATTTCAACCCTAATGTTTGAAGGCCAGGCTGCCTTCACTTATCCCAGCATCGTGAGCTATGCCCTTTGGTCCTGTTGCATCTCACAGGGGACCATTTTGGTTACTGACTCATGGGCAATGCTGTTCTTTATGCACTCTGGGCTCCCTGGGCTGGCCTCTGCCTTCTTAAACAAACATGTCTCTTACTTCCCAGGCAAGCAAAGCAATGACACACCCTCCAATATAACAAGCACCTGGAGAAGTGCTGGTACTATATTCCTAGCCTGTTTCCATGCTCTGTACGCCATCTTTCCTGCTTCTCTTTGCTCCTCTCCTTCCGTTCTCCACTGACTCACCTCACCCTCTAAGAGACATGCATGCTTTCCTGCCACTTGGACTTGCTGAGCAATCATGTACTGCCATACACTGCTAATAATTTACCCAAATCATCCAGCCATCCCACAAACTTCCCTGAACTACAAAAAAAAAAAAAAAAAAAAAAGAAAAAGAAAAAAAGAAAATAAAAAAGGAGCTCTGTGCATAAGGGCTCCAAGGCAGATGCTACAGTTCCCCAACCCTGAGAAGAAGCTCTGAGGATGAGATCTCAGTTTTGAGATGGAAAAACATTTTCCTTTTGGTACCATGGCAACTGAACAACAAACAGTAATTGCCCGATGCTCTTCTCACCTCCCATATTCACTGTACCTGCGAGTTGACTTGCTTTTGAGGACTGGACCTTTAGCTACCTCCCAATGCCTGGCAAATACGGGAGAAAAGGAGAGACACAAAAGCAGATATCTTCAGAAAACTCCTAGCAGCCTGAGGAAATAAGGCCACCCCACTCCAGAAAGATGGGAGCTCTCCTGGGTTGAAGAGGAGGAGGACAGGGCCTCCCCATGACTCACAACTTTGGGGAGTAAAGGAAAAGCAAGAAAACGCAGAGGCCAGGAGCAGGCAGACTGTTATACTTGCAAATGTGCTACAGCCATAGTGCTCCTTCTCGCTAAAGCACCTGACTGCAGAGTACAATTTTTCAGGAGACAGACACAGCTGAAAGGCTGCAGTTATACCCAGCTGTAAACCGATAGTCCAGAAAGGTTACACGCTGCACTTTTAGATAAGAACAGGTTGTCATGATTTTCTGGTGACAGGCTTACGACACGGCTCCACTGGTTTAAGCGCCAGCTCTCCCCTTTTGTTGTTGCTGGTTCAAATATTTACATTTTGGCACAGCTGGATGGAGTTTCACTTGCTATTTAAAAAATACTGAATTTTGTAGAAACGTGACCAGCTGATATAAAACATGATTAAGGAAAAGCATGATTTCATGAAAAGCACACTTCTCAGATGTGAAAGGATACTTCCCAAACAAACATACTGCCATTTCATAAACATTTCATAAAATACTGCATTATTTCATGCGTTTTCATGAAATATATATATGGGCTGAATATTGTATGAAATATTGCAGGAGAATTATATGAATTATAATAAAATATTAAATCCCATATATATTTCATGTATTTTCACAAAATATTGATGTACTACTCCTCAGTGGCTATACCTAACACCATACACAACTTTGATGAAATTAATTTTAAAACTACATGAATACCAGTTTTTATCATCAAAAGGAAAACAATATAAACCTTACCACACATCACCAGGATGGATTTTTTGCTGAGTGTTTTACCAGCTAATCTCAGTAATCTGAAAATGCCTGCACACTTACCATCTCAGTCAGAGTACCTTAGATACTGTGCGAAATGGCACTCCTGTAAAATAAGCCAGGCCCTAGCTTTATCATCAGACAAAAACATGCTTTCTAAGATCAAGTATCGTCAGCCCCAGTAAGCAAGGACTCCCAGAACCTGAGGAAATTTCAGCGCTGCTGAAATTCATATCTTTAGTGCTCATGGAAGCAAATCTCTCTTCATCAGCACTTCTGCACTATGAAAGCTGATTCTAACAGCAGTGCTCACCTCCAATTAATTTTCTGGATAGACAGCCAAATAAAAATAAATAAATAAATAAATAAATAAATGTCGTGCTCCCAAAATGCTGCCGCAGAAGCTGAGCTCTGCACACATCCCCATAAAAGTGTCACTCGCCAACCTAATCTTTCGCAGCCAGTGCTGGTCAGCCCAGGTCTTGAGCTCAATCCTTTCCCATTAGTCAGCATGTGTTGCACAAGCCCAGAAATGGCTGTGCATGGAACAAATCTGATCCAGGGAAATGTCAATCCAGATCATCCTCTTTCTTCTCCTGCTCCTGCTGCTGCTGGCAGGGCAGCTGCTTGTGCTGCTCTCCAAATTTCTGCAAAAAGCTGGTCAACAACGCACCTGCTGACCTGCAAAGCTGGTGTAAGGCAATGGCATCTTTACAAGCCTCTCCATTTCTGACAACCAGTGCAGAGCTCTATCATCAGGCTATCTAGCAACAAAATTTGAAATTTTAGTGTCGTACATATAGAAAACAGATCATAGGATATCAGAGAAAGAATTTATGCATTTGACCCAGATTCCAGAACTGCTCCTTGTTTTTAGGTGACTGCCCCAAGGAAGCCCACAACGCCCTGCAGGCAGAAATCTGCAGGATATAGCCAGCAGTGAGACAGACTTCCTGGTATACCTACACAGACCATTATTTAGGGTGTAGTTAGATACATCTGGCCATGTGGACACATCTCTCAAAGACCATCTCCTCTGCAATAGTTCATATGCCACAGATCATTGCAAAATAAGACCCCTATATAGGCAAAGCTTCAGCTACACACCAGAAAAGCATTCTCTCTCGATTCTAACACAGTTGTCCCTTTCTCTAACAAAGAAGTAATTTTCCGATTTTAGCAATAACAAGAATAATATAGTTTACTCATGCAGGAAGAGATTTCCCACAAAGCAAAGGAAACCTTAACAGATCTACTATTTTGCTATTGTTCATATCTCATATGCTTGACAAAAGCAGCAAGTTCTCACAAATAATAACAGTCTTGTCAAGTTTGTTATTGCAAACTGCTCTAAAATCCCATCCTGTAATCCTCCGTGTATTTTGTGTTCTGTTTCCCTGATATGCTCCATGCCACATTTTGTTTGGCATACCATGTGGAATTTGAGAGCAATTTGAATTCAGTTACTCAATGATCATATCATAAATGTACAACAAATAAAAAACATTACTGATAGGAAGTCTGAGATACATAGATGACAAGGCTGCTTCTGCATCCACCAACAGACAGAATTTTTAAGAATGACAAAAAGCCTTTTAGAAAAAGGCTTTTGACTACTCTATATGGTAATATTTCTTGGCACTGCCCTTCTTGCACTTCTTTTCTCCCATCTATATTTAATGAAGTTCTCCTGGTACTAATAACATACCATTCAGCACCAGTTTTCTTTCTTCTTGGCATAAGACTGAGATATTATGTATTGTTTGCACTACAGCTACCACTCGGGGACTGCAAACAGCCAGGTGTTGCAAGTTGGAAAGAAACAGATTGCAAAATCTTCTGGGAGGGAAAATACCTACTCCCCCCACCATTAGGCAAAAAGGTGCAAGAAAAGGAGGGGTCCTTCTCCTGTTTATTATAAAGGAAGTTGAGACAGAAAAAGATGAAAGCTTGGATTTCTGAGGAGCTAACTAAATCACATGAGCTTAGATTTCTGTCCAGGGATTCAGCCAGGGAGCCCTGTATAGTCGCAGGGAATTTTGCAGCAGAGTCAGGACCAGCAATGCCCATCATCTTTCCCAGCCTTAATCACTGCAGACCACATCTACATCAAGCAACAGAGCTGCAACGACCAAGAGGAAGGGCATTTTATCTCTAGCATGGTACCATGTTAGTACCTTTATACCAGGTTTGGAAGCCAAGCTCAGTTTTCCATGTTGCATCACACTGTTACGAACGTACCTACTCAGCTTGCGACTGCTTCTCGGAGGCAGCTGCACCACCCTCCACCATGCAGTGTAAAACATCTAATAAATGTCACCTGGCTCTAGTGACATTTCAAAGTCAGTAAGACCTTTTCCAGCTCAACAGGAACTGTCCGGAGTTCTTCCAGAAAGAAAAACGGTCCCTTGTAGTTAAACAGTTCCTCTGTGTGAGGGACTTTTCATCACACGTTCAAAAGCCACCTGGTTTGCGTGGGAAAGAGGCACTCCTTTCCATCTTTTTTTTTATTATTATTGTTATTACTTATTTAATTTCATGTTAAAACACTTACTATTGTTAATGCAAGAGGACTTTGCAATATTGCTTCTTTCTCGTCTTTTCTCCAACGAGGAATATTTGAGCAATGATGTGTAACTTGTTAATGCTCCATGCCTCATCTGTGGGCAATCTGTTAGAAATGCTGCAGTTAGCATATCTTGTTTGCTACGCATTTCAAAAAACAACATTCTCCTGGGTGCTAGCGAGGATGATGGAAATTTGCATTCTGGTGACTGTTAAGCAATCTGTAGTAAAAGAAAAAGTGTTTAGTATCACTGTTCAAATTTGCTATTAGGTCTTTCTCAAATTTCTCTCTCAACTTGATTAGTTCCATTAACTGCCTTTTTTTTTTCTCCTCTCCTCTCCTCTCCAAGCTGCCTCTTTTTGTTCTTGTTTTGTATTTGTTTGTTTGTTTTACAGTCAGGACAAATGGTTTTATCCCAGACGAAGAGCTAAGCGCTCTCGGAATAACTGAATCATTTAGTAGTGCTTGGCTTCGTGTGTTTGTCAGCTGCAGATGACATTTAGCACAGGCTTTATCTCAGTTGTGGTAATTACTACACTGACATGAGCTCTCATACACAGCACAGATTGTTTCCAGCAGATGTAACCAAGCAACTCTGCCTTCTCTGGAATAGTTTATCCAGCTTCCGGAGTGCGACAATATTCAGACACACAAACGCGCATGCACACGCGCCCGCTTATAGACAGAGGCACACACGTGCGCACATAAAACTGGTCAATGCCATTTTTATGGCAGTATCTGCTCTTTCTCGGTTCTGAGCCTATTGCATTACCCCATGCAACGATAGTATGGGATCGCCCAGTTGTATACGACTACTGCATTACATGCTGGCTGTGCGTCTTATTATACATGAAGGTTATTGTTATTGTAATGTATCTCAGTGGCATACCAAATGTTACTTTAATTATGTAATTAATATGCTTGGATTTACCATCTGATGCTCTTAGGCACCACTTGCGTTAGCATGTGATACCACCCACTTCAAAGATACTTGGAAACAGCAGCTTTTTGTTAAGGGAGTTGGCAGAGAAAGAAAAAGGATTAATAATATAAGTCACATCCCCTAACAACACTTTAAAAACATTTGTGTCAGATGTGTTCAGCTGACATGAGAACTGAGAGTGATGCTGCCTCTGAAGTTTGTACAATTTGCATTATTTATACATAGTTGAGCTTTTATTATTATTATTTCTGACTGTAAAGAACAGCAGTAAAGTCCTTAGACAAGCTGAGTTTTGGTAGCGACAAATCAACCTTTCTAGATTCTGAACTTTGCAATCAGTTGAACATGTTTTAGGATAGACTGCCTTCAGTATCAAAAAAATGTTAATGATGGCTTGCTTGATAAATTATGCATACAAGCAAGCAAATGTTCTTTTTTTCCCCCCTCCAAATAGCACTTCTTTCCTCTAGATAAGATAATAATTAGCAATAATACACAGTTACCTTAGGGTAGCAGGGCCCACACCTAAAGATGACAGACACACATACAGTAAGGAACTAAGATAGATGCTGAATTACACTCCCTCAGCATGACTATCACTCATTGCCTGCTATCCATATACAACTTTGTTATGACTATTATTATTAGAAAAGCAATTACGAGCTTAAATAAGAAATAGTATAAAGCCTTAGGTATGCTAATAATGAGCAGAATATAAAAGTATCCAAAAATGCAGCATGAAAACCCCAAAATTAAAATGTTTTTCTCAGTCTTTACTCTCCAGCAGAGAGATGTCTCGTGTTCTTAATAACAACAATTTTTTGTATTATTTCCAATTTTACTCTAAGTCACGTTAGAAAGATCCAAAGAATACTTTCCCATTTTCCATACAGAAACCACAGGTTTGTCAAAGAAATAGAAAGTCAGAGAAATGCTAGTACTGAGTTTTGAAATATGCATATCTTAAAAAATAAGGTTGGCTAAGAAGATGAATGCCAATTTAAAAAATTGGAGTCCAAAGAATATGGGAAACTTTACAGTGAAATGTGCTTTCTTCCATTTGATAGATCTATCTAGACAGCTGCTATTGTACTGCCAAATGCTTTGAGTTGACCTTACACAATCTAAACCTTTTGATTAAATAATATTTTAATTGGAAAGTATAATACCAAGAATTTTAATTGCTAAATATCAAATTCATGAATGCCATCACAATTTGTGTTTTCCATGGAAAGAGATATCTACAGGGGGATCTTTTCTTGCAGGAAAATTTATAATGAGTTAAATGCATCTGCCAACTAATTAACATGACATGGAGAATGCAAACAATGTTCTATAAAATTTCTGGATTCAAAATATATTGTTTTGATACTTTTCTTCATCTTCTGAAGTTTCTCTTACAATAGTCCATTTCTTGTGACCACACTTGCTGTTCACAGAGCCAAAGTTTCTTTTAACAAGCAGTGTTGAAATGAGATACCTAGACACTTGAAGTATGCTCTTCTTAGAAATACAGAATGCGCTCAAAGTATTTTTTAATCTTTGCCACTACTGATATTTGATCTCAAGACCACTGCTGTTTTAAAATAAAGAGACACACACGCACACACATATACGAATGCATCACAGCACAGGAGGGAGGCAGGAGCGGCCTTTCGAACTCTTCCCTGGTGAATGTTTTGCCTGTGGATTGGTGCCAACTGACACATTCTCGCAGCACGAATAACTTGAGACTGAGCCCTTGGAGCAGGGCATTCTTTACGTGAAGCATCCATGCTGTTGGAGAAACAGATTTCAAATCTTACGTTCCAGTAGTAAACCTCTCCAAGTAATATTTTAGTACCCTTGCTTTCCTCCACCTTCCCCATACATATCTTTGCACATACATAAAAACATATATATTAAGAGGCAAAGTCCTGTGAGAGGCCAAACACCTAGAACTGCAATTAAAATCAGACTAGCAAGAGTCTGCAGCTGCTTATATATCTCAGCATTTAGACCAAGACGAAGACCAGTGGTGGGGCTGAGGACTTGTATTCTTTACTGAACTCCTCCCGCAAACCTCCCACATGCTGCAGCGCTACACTTAACCCCTGACATTAAGAGAGCACCTAACAGTGCGAAGAGCTGCAGTTCAACCTACAATCTCATGACAATCAACATTTTTAAAGGATTATTTAACAGCCAAACACAAGCATATTCTATAACCTTGGTGCAAAATAGTCCTGCAAAAGCATCAGTTACGTGATTTTAGAGCTACACGCTTGCCATAAACGGACAAACCATTTTTTGAAGGCATCTCTCATACCAAAACACACTGACGTCTCTCCTAGCTGCACAGAAACAGAGCCTGCGTATTAAAGAAAAAGGCCTACTCAGAACAGAAGCAGAGGGCAAAAGAAGTTTTCTCATGAGAGCCAAATCTTTTATTTTATGCTATATAGATATTGGGTTGCTGGAGTCCCATTTAGGTAAAGTGATCCAGCTAACAACCAGTGGGAAGTCAAACACATGGAGAATGAAATTATGAACCCTCTTCAACTTGTTAAAATCACTCAACACCTCAGAAACTTTGTAACTAATGCTTTCTAGTTATGGATATAAAGCACCCCTTTTTCCCCAGCCCGTATTTTTTGTTGTTTATATAAGTGCTTAATAGCAATAGATAACTGCAATAATAATTTTTTAAACCTTATTCCTACAGGAATTCAAAAATAGCAAGAGGAATACTGCTACGATGGCAAGACTTAAGATGTTAAGTTTCCATTATTTTTATTAAAAAAAAAAAAAAAAAAAGACTCAAAGGCACCACATTACAATGAATATTTACTAGAGAAAGAGCGACTCCAAGCCTCATTTTTAATATTAAAGAATACTTACTACATCAGCATCTATACTTTCTTTCAAGGTATAGTATTTTTAACATAGAGTGGGAAGACTAGAAAGCAAAGCCTGAATAGACTGTATTACTGTCAGTATAGCAATTTATCCAAGAGGCACCAAGAACAGAATAATAATCCAGGTAATCATTAGCTGTTGAAAGGCATGGCAATGAAATTCTACAACAGAACAGGCCAGGCAAAAGAAAAGACACTTGATCATAAATCTAGTTTTTAGGTGGCTATTTGTTTATTCTTCCCTCTGAAGTCCTCCACTTTTCTCCTACAGTCACTCCTAATGAAAGGTAGGGCTGGATGATGACTTAATCTCCCTTTCAAAGAGGCAGAGCAGCTGAAGCAGCCTAGTTAAGGACCACAAATTTTCCTCACTGTCTCCTTTGCCTCAGGAGGGAAATAGTCTGCTTTTGTCAGTGTAAATGTAGGCTAGTAGCTGATTATTCCTCTTTATCTCCCCTTCCTTACATGCCAGCTCAGCAGTACTGTGAGGTGTGCATGTGGGCAAGGAGGAGATATTTTATTCAGAGCATTTTATTCTCTATTACAATACTGAAAACTAGCATTAAGCAGTAAATTCATCTGGGGACCAAACTTTCCTCTCCCACATGGAAATCAATGGCTGCTTTGCTACCGGCTTCACTAAGAACTAGATTGGATATTTTATGCTTTGGGGAAGAAATTTGGAATACATTCTCATAATAAAATACAAATCCCTGAGATCGCAATATTCTCAAAGATATGCAAAGTGCTGCTGAGATTCTCAACTTGCTCCAAAAAGGGATTCAATTTTTAATTTATTTATGCAAGTGCAACAAGAAAAGCGGTTTCACGGACATATTCTTTGTCTCTGTATCCTGCTTCTCTGTTTCTCTTGCCAAGGGCTTCATCACCCTTGAAAATTATAGGGCCCTTCTGCTGTAAAAAAGATTGAATAAAGAAATATGTAGAACAGAAGTTTGGAGAACTTACATGCTTTTAAACATGGATCAGTGGCAATTTCATAGGTGGACAATTTTTAGAGACAAAAACAGTTTTTCTTTTTTTAGGAAAGGTTTTATTGGAGAACTACAAAATTTCTTCTGAACTTACAACTTTTAAATGTGCATTTAAGACCAAAAATTAGTGGAATTAGTAAAAGTATTAAGACAACGTAATTCAACCCACAGTAAGTATAACACGGGCATATTAGCATAAGTGCTACATTTTTGTATTTGCACAGGAGAAGCTTGGGGAAAAGGGAGAAGAGGACAGATGAACAGCGCAGTAAGCACACAGAACTCCGTCCTAAAGAGCTTTTCTTCAGACCTTGCTGTGATAGCCAAATTCATTTTGCTTTGCCTCTTTTAACGCAGAAATTAAAAAGAAGCCTGCAAAACAACCTATTGGTGGGGCCATTAAAGGAATTACCTTGCCCACTGAATACCATTTAGCTTGGAATCGGTGCTAGTACTATTAATTTCTACCTTTTTAATGCACACTTTAGCTAGCACATGACCCATACTGTGTAACAGCAGTTACACCCCAGGGACTAGAGATTAACAGCATGTGCTACGAGTGGTTTATTTTACAATTGCTGTGAAATAAAAGCTGATGGAAATGAGCCACTGGTGAATTACTTTGCCAGCAAAATCAACAATATTTTTATCGCCATGGAAAAAAAAAAAAACTTCTTCCTTGTGCCCCCCCTGCCCAAGCCTGGATTCATAGCAGAACACAATAGTTAGGGGAAAGCTGGGGGAGGGGAAAAGCAGAAAAGCAAGATGCTGCACTCAATCCTGCCATTTTCAGTTTTTGTTGCAGCTTATCTGAATAAATTTTACCAGCTAAATCTCTATGTCACAGTTAATTAAAACACAATTTGGGCATGAAAAGCAACAGTCAAATGAAATGAAAATTATTTCCCAGATAAACTCCAGTCAGTCAGCTTTTCATTCTCATTAAAGAAACATTAATGCGGCTGCTATGCCCGTTGTATTTTTGGAGTGCTAAGGAAGAAGAAAATTAATCACACAGCAGGGTATTTTGGGGAGGTTGGTTTTGTTGTTTTTTAACCCACAATATACATTCATTCTGAACTAAAAGAAAGCTGCAAACAAATTCCACTTTTTTCCTCTACAGCTTTTCAACTTCACAGTAAATATGTTTTAACCTGGAACAAAAGATTAACGTAAAACAGTTGTCGAGAAAAACAAAACATTGTTGACAACCGCATAAGCAAGTGTGTGTGCCCTGACCACTAGGATTCTTTCAGCAAGGTGATTAGAGCCCTCCCACACTTAACTGCGTTATTTTCCAGGGGCACAAGGAGGTTCTCCCCCCCAACAGGCTTCCTCCAAAAAGAAACCTATATCACAGAGGAACAATAGCTGATGAGATTTATCTTGTCTAATGTTAAAACATACCAAAATCCCACTTAATAACTGCACCTCCTTAAAGAAATATCTGGGGGAGTAATGGAGAAGACTAATGTTAAGATAGACACCAAAAAAGGTACAAACATAATGGTCATTTTTTCTGCTACCCAAGAAAGTACAAACGTGCACATATATTTTGTCTACATTTAACTGGACTTTTTCTCCCCTTTAGAGAAATTTGCAAGGGTTTTTTTTTTTTTTTTCTTTTTTTTTTAGCTTTACACTCTTGCCTACATTTATCTTCAAGGAAATTATTATTCATCTCTGGTCTTACTCCAAGTTTCAGTGCAAATCTGAAATTTTTATTTATCGCCTGGGCGTTGGTCCGTAGCATACAGCAGTTATTACTAAGAGAGACAGCTGACTGCCTTAGCTGCTCCTTTAGCGCCCCAGAGGCTGTGCATACCTTCCTCAAGGATACCAGCTAATGGTATGTGGCACGATTTACATGTACAGAATTCAGAATTCATTGTGAGCCTATTTATAACTGAGAGACAAAGATGATTTAATAGATATAAGGATCCTTTGACAAGGCACGTTAATACCAGAGCCTTTTCAAAAGCATTGCAAACAGAGGTGAGAAGACACAGATCCCCATGCTTGTTTTCAAGTTTGGTTCTTTCTAGTCATTAGCAATTTCCTTTTCAGAATTGGCAATCACATTTTAACTGTAAAATTTTATGTAATGAGCATACTCACTCTTAGGCATTGCTTCATCACAGAGGGCCTGCCATTTAAATCTCCATCCAAAATTTCCCTGACCTATTTAATTGTAAGAATAGACTTAACGGGCAAAGACACCCTGGAGTGGATTAAAAAGAAACTCGATTGGGGCAAACTTCAGCAAAGAACAGGTTTTCTAGTTGAGCCTCCTATCCCTAAGAAACACCTCCTTTCCCTATTCTAGCTCACATGGAAGATATTTTTCAGCATCGTTACTTAAAACGGCCAGCCCCTTTCACCCCAAAAGGAGAGTTTTCCCCAATCGTTCACCCAGCAAAATAGATTCTAATATCAGCCTACGCAACTTGACTGTGTATTCACAAGACCTGCTGAATTTTTCTTATACAGCCATTTCACTATTAATTTCCCCCCCCAAAATACTTAGCTGCACCCAGAATGAAAATCACTCTATAGTTTGATCCCATGATCGTCTGAAGTTACCTTACCTCTGACAAGAAGAGCTAGACAGAGTACATCACTAAGAATGGTCGCCTGTGTTAATAAAGCGATGGTTTATAAGGAATTAAAAAAAATAAATGAACACCTGGAAGGTGAACACATTCAAAGCTATTTCCTGTTAGTTTTACGCAGCCAGGCGAGCTGGCTTGGGGCAAGCCCGCTGTTCGCCATTCACTGGTGAGTAAGTGTTTAATTACGTTTGGGCTTTGTGCTGATATTGCCCATTATTTCCGTACGGCTGTACTCCGGAGTTCATGCAAATCTACCCGAAGGCGCTTATTGAAGTCTAAAATTGGGAGCAGCGTAGAGGAGTTTTTCCCCGCCACGACTTTACACAGCAGGGTCTCAGATACTTGATGGGCAGCATACAGGAGAGGTGGCCCAGACGAAAAGGCAGGTTTCAGCGCCAGCGACTCCGACCTGCAGTAATGAGGACAGGTGTACGGCACAAACAAGGAGCAAGATACATCAAGGTCTGAAGGACGAAGCACAAGCGAAGGGGAAGCACGCGTTTGCCTGAGTACTCTGGTCCCTGGTATAACAGAGGCACACAAAAGCTCAAACAGCACACCGTTAATAACCCAAAGAATGTTTTGTTGGTGGGGTTTCTTTTTTTTTTTTTTAAAAAAAAGCTTTTTTCCAAAGAAATCAGCTATTTTAAAAAGGGGAAGGCAAGTAAGGAAATAAGCAAAATAAATATAAAGAGAACACAGTGTGTGGGTACACCACTGAGCCTTGTTAAAGCATACAACACTGTCACTTTGCTGTTGCCTGTTTCTCATTATGTTCTGCTTGTATACATCTGAACGTCATTATGCAATTTCAGAAACGCTACGGGGACACGGATAAGCACAAAAGCACTCGGGGCCATGCTAATTTTGTTCTCTACAGGCACTGACAAGGTAGAGCCAAGCCTACTCACCTCACCTCTTAGATGGTGTAGTTCCAAAAGAGTGTGGCTTTATTAAAAGGAGACACGTATTTCTACTAAAAGCAGACAAGGTCAGTTTTTCTAATTGGCTGAATAAAATAACACTATGGAGAATTTCTGAAAACTCAAACTGTATGTCATAGCATGAGAAACAAGTTTTACAGTGCACTATGATCTACACAAGTGATGGCTGAAAGGTGTCCAGTTATCTTTTATCGCACAGAGGGTGCGCTGGATGAACTGCAACGTGATAGATAATCTTTCAGTAAGGGGAAAGAATGCACACATAGCTTTTAATATGCTATCTTTCGGCACAAAGATACTTGGCACTGGCATGCTTTGCAATTTTGAAGAATACTGCAGGAATCCAAACACGATGGCTTCTACCAAATTCAATGAAAAGCGTGCTCAGTGCAACAACGCTGAAATTTCAACTGCATAAACATCAAAATATGTAGAATTGGAGTAAGGAAGTTACTCTACTCAATCCCTCTAAAACATGAGCTTAGAAAGAAAGCAGCATAGGCCACAGCTAACCTAACCACAGGTATATACAGAGGGAAAACAAGCTAAGGCATAGAAGATTACAGGCCTCACAGTTTCATTCACCAGTGACAGAATTTTATGCTCAGTGAATTAACACTGGTATGGAGCAAAGTTGTCAAATTCCAGTTTTAGAACCTGTGATTGTCACAAGCTACATATAAGATGGATAAGCAACAATTCATGCTTCTTTACGCAACTCCGTTAACACTGAAAATGACAGATAGAATGATAGCACCCTTTACTCTTTGCATTTAAATACTGACACATTCACAGTGTTTGGCAATTAATGATTTCTGGCGTGGTGGACTTAGGAGGCAATGTTCCAATGAAGTTGCTCACAGACTACAGATGTGGATATCATCTACAAACTGCATCAGAAAGTCAAAATGTTAATATTATTCATAGGTGATGACTATCACCACTGAAGTGTCATTGAAGGTTTACACATTGAGAGCTACAGCAAACAGCAGAAGCTGAAAAACTTCAAAAATTAAAGAACTCCTCAGCTCAGTTGCTCCGAGACAGGTCCTTAAAATTAAACCCCTGTTGATGTAAACAAGCTATGTAAACATTCGTGTGGCAGAGCCTTAAGCACCTATATTCTCCACTTACCCGTCTTAGAGGCAGTACACATAACTATTCACTACTGCTGATACCCAGGTGGCTACACCTCAGAAGTCCCCTTCCATTGCAAGTTTCGGTATTTGAGATACACAATCATACCAAATTACAACACATCTCTAGGCACTGAAAAACAGTCCTAAAAATATATGGGAATTCCTCTCACCTGGAGACTCGCACAATACGCAGCTGTTTCACAGGTGCAGGCACAAGGATTTATTTCATGGGGAACACCTAAAAAGTTGTTTCTTAGAAAGCTGTATGTTTTGCAAAAACCTGTTTTATACCAGTTCTGCTTTAAATGTCAGGACTCCAATTTGTTTTTTAAGAGTAAAGAAAGTTGTCACAAAAATCTTATTAGCTAGCAATTAAGGTTTTTATAGTGAATAACATAAAATGCACGCATTGAACATTACAGCTAAATAAGTATTTAGAAATGTCCTGTCAAGGTAATTTACACAAGTCTGGTATTAAAGTTAATCCATTCAGTAAATCAAAATATTGAAATGTGAAAATCTGTCATTCTCCTCTCCTATTAAAATCTGTTCTAATTTACAAGATGTATTACATTGCATATCTCAATATACACATTATGAGTAATTGCATAATTTATACAGTTCCCGATAAGTGTATATTACACCCATCTTCTAATAGAAGATTTCATAAATGCATCTTGTAATGCTGATTTAAAGAGGCAACTGAAATGAATACAGTGAATATTTATGTGTAATTGCTGCAGCAAACAATGTACAAACTAAGGATCATAGTAAGCTCATATAAATTATTTTAAGTTCATCATTACTGTGATTTTATAAGTGGATCTGGATTCCCTCCATCACTCCTTGCTTGCTATTTCTTCCCCTTCGCTTCCCCCTCCCTCTCCTGGGGGAAGGTGAGGCCAGGGACAGTCAGTCAACGCATTATTTTTCCTGTTCCTCGACTGATACAAAGACTTACCTAGGAGGCTTGAGACTGATGCCAAACTGATGCTGGCTTACCCTGTCTTTCTCCCCACGAATCTTCATGATGCTAGCATTCATTTTCTGCCTTTTCAGTTTCAGGTTTGCTGCTGCTTTATTGATGTATGTCCTCTGGTGAGGTTTGGGACCAAAAAGTGGGCATGAGTCTCCCTAGATGCTCCATTAAATTCACATGACCGGTACCCAGAGCCACGCACGAGCCTCCCACTTCTAGCACTTACCTAACCTGGCTTACTGGGGCCTTCCCTTACATAATTGCTGAAAATAAGAGACCCACAAGAAAACAAACAAGAAAAAAATCTAAACAAGAGGTCCATATTCTCCCCCAAAACACAGATAAGCTTGACTTTTCACCCCTGAACATATTAAGAACAGAATTTCCTGTGGCCAGTCAAGCATCGGAAAACAATTAATTGTAATTGACCTGAATGCACTGAAACTAGATTTTCCTCGAATTCCACAGACCTAAAGTAGTCTTTTGATGATCCAGAACCAATAATGGAGATTGATTATAGTTCTTTGACACCGTGTATATTCTAGAGATCCACTGAAAGCAATGTTCTGCCTGGCACAAGGCAACGGGCTTGTTAAACTTGTGTAGCACAATAACCCTAAATTAAATAGCACCATTAAACACATTGTTACAGCATGCAAGTTGGAGGAGAAAACAATCAGTCATGCATTTGCAGAAACACTGCGGTTCTATTCCATAATAAATCACCTTCTGGACAAAATTACTCAGACAGTATTCCTCACAAAGAAATCAAAACACACATTAAAATTGTTTTGAATAATCCTTATTTTCACTAAACTTCCATTTTTAAAAAAGTCCAAGTCTATCCATTTTTCTCCCTGGTGGATTTTCAAAATTAGCACCTCTTCCAACAATGACATGTCAACACACTTTCTTCAAAACATTCAGGTTGGCTTCCTCAAGGAGCTCTCTGAAAGGCAGCAGCTATCACATTTCTGCTTTATATGCCAGAACCCTAAAGCAGAAACTATTTACAGCCTCCTTTCACACATCTCTCATAAGGAACTTAATCATGTTCCAAAATAATTATACATTCTTGTCTGCAACAAAATTTTGGACCAACTTGCTGTCGTCAGAGAAATTTTTCTGGTGGATCTGAAAGTGCTAGAAGAAGCTTGAACCACTCTAATCATAAAGATAAGGCACACCTCACTATAACTTTATACACACAGAGACAACACAATTATTTCTTGCAATGATGGCAGTATTTTCCCACTCCTCACCATCATTTTGTCTCTCTCGCATTTATACCCATTTTCTACCCAGTTCCAGTGATTTGTTAAGATCTATTAGCATTTGCTGAATGTCGTTAGGACTCTCTTTAAACTCCAGTTTCTGTAAGAGATTTATGAGACTACTAAATACTTTCGCATCAGCTATCTAAACCCAGGCTTCTGCACCGATATTGTTTCTGTGAAGCACAGGGAACCTGCTAAGCCACAGGGAGTAAAAGGGTCCCAAAGCGGCTGGGGAACAGCAGGCTTTCATAGTTGTTACTTTAATTTGTTTGGGGGACTTTATTTGTTCAACCCATTTCAAGTCTGGTAAGCTAAGGAGGAAGAGTTTCAGGCAGTAAAGTGAAGTTCAGACTCATGAATTCAAACCACGTCTCTGGGACAGAAATTGTGAAAAAACTTAAGCACATCAGTTCATTCCTTTGTGTCTTAGTATCTTACTCCTAAAAATAGATTTTCTTATGATGCTTTTGTCCTGTTGATTAGTCTGTAAACTCTTTGGGACTGGGATTGCCACCTTTGGTGAAAGTATCAAGCACAAAGTAGAATGAATTTGATTTTAGCCCAAAAATGCAGGAAGAAACGAAATACTACAACAATATTTCAAGTAAAATGCATAGTTGAACTTGTAAAGACTTCCACAAACTGATAGTGGAGGTTTTCAATATTAATTGAAGGTTTTATGTTTTTTAATCTTCTTCACTACACAAAAATAATTCAATCTAATGCACAGTCTGTCGATAAAATGCAATAGCGTCATTGCTGAGCTTATTATCCCTTTCGAAAAGTTTTGCAATAAGCTGGATTAGGTACTTCTGTTGACTATCTTCTTTCCCCCATGCATTCCTAGTATAAATGTTTAATTACTGAAGCAGAAAAAAAAGGAAAAAAAGAAAAGAAAGAGAATGACAATGTTTATTTTTTGAAATGACTGTGCCTATACCATTAAGATGATAGAGTGAATCTGCCAGGTCAACCCGTGGTCCTGCTGGCCTACGTAAGTCAGGAAATCCCCACACTTTACACAAAGCAAGGATGGCCGCAGTAATACTGCAACAATGGCCAGAAGATTGTTGGGGGCTGCTGGAAGACCGTTTTTCCTAACATCCTCAAGCATAATGTCGCAACCATCCCCCATTTCTCCCTACTCATGGAGAGACGCGTGCTGGTCTCAGCCTTCCCAAGAATTTCCGTCTTGCCACTCACATCATATTTTGTTGTATTCTCCAGGAAATGTCAGGTGCAGCTACAGTTCCTCACTTTGATAAAACCTAGGGGTTTTTTATTTTTTTTACTGCTCATTATTAAATGTTTACCACAATGTATAAACCCATCATCAACCTCACAGACCTAATTAAGGAGCACAAGCTCCTTCAACTGGGCATGGGAAGAAAGTGATACCACTGAGGGCACTTCTGATTCCCAAGTTAGGCAACAGCCAGGTTTGAAATTCAGGTACTCAAAACATTTTTCTCAAGGTACTACTCCAAACTGAATATACTGTGAGCCTCTGATCCTAGATTAAGTGCTTGAAGCAGCAAAAATTCTCTCCTGCATCCTAGGTGCATCTATACTTCAGTAATGAAGAATTAGAATGGACAGAGTAAGAACAAATGCATAACATTACATTTTCTCTAGGTTTTTTTTCCCAAATAGACAATATCATTTTTACTTTTTTCCCCCAAATACATTATATAGAAGAAATATTGTAACTATTACAAATGTAGGTAAATGCTCTTTCAGTTTTATCAAGGAAGCAGAAATAAAAGCCCATATGTTTGAAGGTTTTCATAAAAGCTCTTACAAGCTCCCTGCAGTACGTTTCAATAATCACATCACTTTAAGCAACTTAGTCTCATCCTATGTGTCTGTGATTTATTTTTTTAAGTTATTTTCACAAATAAAACAGCAGCCAGATAAACAGACCTTCATTTGTCATTGGCCTATACAGTTGTTCATGAGACTTGGGGGGGTGAGGGCAGGGGAAGGAGGGAAGTGTCAGCATACATTGGCTTGGAATAAAACTGTATTTCATTTTTATCAGAGACTTTTCCCAGGGGCACAGCCAAGATTCAAGCCAACCATATTTCTCAACCAGCTGCCCAGAACAGCCACCCCTCGTCACACAGCCAACTCATTTCTCTATTGTCATCAATACAAGGAAAAAAGGAGATGCAGCATTCTTTTCAGCTTTTGGAGCTATTTATTGCTTGTGAAAAAAATGCAGCCTTGCTATTTGAAGATCATGACAGAGATGAAGCCAAGAGTATTTCATATGGCTGCAAAAGTACAAACAGAGGTTCCTGTAACAGGGAGTGCAACAAGTAATCATATAGGTCTATAAGGCAAAAATGTTATGTAGCTTGTAAAATGTATTCTAATAAACTCCAGCATAGTGACAGATACATTAATGTGCAAGCAGAAGCATGTAAGTAATCTCATCCTAAAGATAAAAAAAATTCCTACTTGCAGGAATGTTTAAGCTATGTTCCATAATGTTCATTAAATAAACTTAATGAGGTAATTTGTTAAAAAAAAAATCATACTTGACTCCTACAGACTGCCCTTAAGTTTACTGATATGTTATTGATCTAAATTAACCATTCACTCATTCACGTGCGCAACTGAAAAATGAAATCATAACCTTCTGTTCAGTTCTAGGAATTATTTCCAAGATATTTCAATTTGTTACAACAAGATTTCCCAGTTGCTGAAAAGTTTGTGATTTTGGAATACAGTTTCGTTGGATATTTCATTACATGGGCCATGCGGTAAAATTCTGGGATGGTTTTCAGTCAGCAAGATATGCAAAGAACAGAGATCCTAAAACATTGCCTTACTAAAGCAGTCTTTCTTCTATCATTTGTTTGAAACATTTTGAGCCACAGTTTGCATCCAGACCATTCATTTTGAAACCTCTGAATAGACCTTTCATAAGTTTTTTTTGAAATGACCTTCTAAATCCATTTGTACATTTTACCTAGCTAAGAATTCCTCACTTCAGTAATGAATAGTTTGAAAAAGGACTCGTTCCTTTTAGTTTTAAGTCTCCCGCAGAATAATTTTACTGGACACTGCCTACTTCCTATAATGTGAACACTTGTGAAAAATAATTCCCCATTCACCCTCTCCATACCATTTGTAATTTTATGGACACCTGTCAGAATCACCTTCAGTCATCTCTTCAGTCTAAAGTCAAGACTGTTTTGCCACCCGGATTACTTCATATTTATTGACATTAAATATTAGCTGTCACTTCATTAGTCACTGGCTCATTGACAGCTTTCTGCAACTCTTTCCTACCTTGAATAACTTTGCAATGTCAGAAAGCCTTGCCACCTCACTGTTGACACCCCAACTCTGGATCTTTGCTGAAAAAGAGCACTGAACAGCAGTGCTGCCTGCAGAGGCAAGTCAAAGACCTGCACTGCTGGTGTACATTCACTGTGAAAACTTTTCACAGTTTTCTTTATTTTACTCTGTAATTAATTCACAAGACCTTCCGTCTCACCCAGGACAAGCAGTTTTTCCTTGAAGAGCCTTTGGTGAGGGACCTCCTCAGCAGCTTTCTGGAAATTCAATACTTTATCAAGCAGCTCCCTTTACCCACATTTGCCAAATTGACTTTGAGCTTTCTAACAGAAACACAAGACTAGACTTCTCTCAACGAGTATCAGGTCGGCATTTCACTATTATTTCTCAGATGTCTAGCTAACTCTGTTCTTTGTTATAGCTTCTAACAGTACAACCAATAAAGTAGTAAGATGCAACGGTCCGCAGATGCCTAGATAGGCTCTGGAGCTCTGGGTGATGCCTAGATACGCTCTGGAGCTCTGGCTGAAAGCTGGTTCGTATTTGTTTGCTTCCTCTCTTCATGTACTGGGACTGAGCCAGCAAGGTTTTACATCACACGGTAGCAATTGCACTCCAGAATTCCGCTCTGACAATTTGTTACTCTCCAGGTCTGCTGCAAAATCTCTTTCAGTGATGTGTCTATCGAAGACAGCTCCTCAGCCTAAACTCCATTAACTGTAAAAGTGCTATCTCAGTGCAGGATCTCCTTTAAATAACTCTCTAATGAGCACAAATATAAAGAAATCATTTAGATTTTCCTGCTATTGCCTTGAGTGCTCAGCTTATAAAGCAGCCTATGGAATCAGAGCCAGCTTCCAGTTTCTGATGTGTTCAGAAACGTTTTTATTAGTTGGTTTTAAGCTTGAAAGAATTTGTTCTTCAAAATCGTGTTTTTGCTTGCCTTATTAGGTGTGATTTCACATTTAGCATGCCAGAAATTATATTTCTTGTATTTCCTTTGTTTGGACACAATTTTCAATTTTTTGAAAGATACCTTTTCACTTACAATCACTTTACTCTGCTAATTATGCCTAATGCATCTGTCTCAGAATATGGCTCCCCCCCCCAAAAAAAAACAAATTAAAACAAAATTATTCTTTTTTCTTTTCAAATATTTTTTGTCCTTGCAACAACATAAGCACTTTCAAGTTTTTTGTGAGTTTATCCTCCCTCTAGAACTTGTAAGATTCAAATTCAGATGTCTACCTTTGATTCAAAAGCAAGTATTCAAACACCAATTCAAGCTATATTTTGGCAAAAATCAGACACCAACTTGAGAATTTCTGAATTAAAATAAATTTCTCTATAAACATACTTATGGCCAAAATTTATACGCAAACACACACAAGAGAAAAATAGGATGGGGGAGAGACCCCTTCTTTTCTCCAGCGCCCCCCCCCCCCTTTTTCTCCTCAGATCTTGAAAAACCTTTTGGCCACACCATAGGGAGCCTTATTATTCCTACTATTATCCAACAGATCCAGGTGACAGGCAATCAAAATGTCAGCTGGTGTGTAAGGGGAGAAATAAGTTGCAGTTTGTATCCTGACACCTTTTAGAAGTGTAACATCTAATTTTTTTTTGCATTGTTCTGTTGTGGTAATTACACAGAAAACATATGATAAACACATGCTAATGAGATAAGGCACCAAGAAGTGTGCCCTCACTAACACAATCATAAGGAGGATGGTGCTGGAGGCACACATAACAGGACTTGTCAAAAAAATGTCAGGACCTAAAAAATAATGAAATGTATTGATGTGTTTTATATATGCCGTAGTGTTGATGCAGGCTTGTTATTTATACAGAGCTCCCAGTAGACAGCGGGGGTAGCACAGTGACTAAACAATAGCTTATGTTCTGATGAGCCATTTCACCATGTAGTTTCAGTTAATCTGGTTTATAAACATGCCAGGTGTTAAATTTACTCTTAGTATCTTCATGTTTTGACAAAAGCAACACAATCACATATGCATATAATAGTCAACAGAAGCGATCAGGAGTATTATTAAATTTCTAATAAATCAGGAAAACTGATTTGAATTGGAATTACTTTACCGACCTGGCTTTGGAGACCTGGAAGGAGTTCTTCCTCACCTAAGTCAGTGGCCCAATTCCACGTGATTTCCGTGATGGAAGAAAAGGATTCTGCTTACAAGAAAGAAACAACAACCACCTCTCAAAAAACTGAAACATTTCAAATATGAAACTATTCTGAGAGCTGAATATGAGCAAAAACTTAAGTAGCTCAGAAAACAGAAAAAATCTGAAAGTCTGATCATTTTACAGTCATCATGTGTCCTGGTGTTATGCTCTATGCATCCTGAGGGAAAATGTTTTAGAACCAGATAGCAGTTTTCTAGCTGAAATGCATTTCACATGATGGATCTTTACCTCAGGAACATCACTGACTCCCAGTCTACATCAGGTAACTGCATTTGAACTTGAGTTAATGACAGACATGAAAGAATGCTTCCGTTTCATCATTTGCACGAATTCAGCTCAAACGACAATCAGCTTTTCAGGTTTCAGTGTCCGGATCTTAACTGTCCTAAACTCCCTGCATAGCCCATGGAGTAAAGAATGTGTCTCCAGATGGTATTTTTCATCCTAGCAGGCTGAATCCTTTCTCTGTTGTCTTTAGAGGAAGGCTCAGGCAAGCCTACTCCTAATCTGGGAGCCTCAATAAAAAAATTTCAAGTCACAGAAGCTGAATTTAGGATTTCATTTGCAGTTGCTAACGGGCACCAATTTGTTTCTTACAAAAGAAGGCAGCTAAAGCTGTCACCAAAATAAACAAATAAATAAATAAATCTTCATTCAACAGATTTTTGTTTTCAAATCTGATTTGCATTTTCTTTTGAGATTTGCTGGCAATCACCAGGAGCTGGACAGTTACTGCCAAAAAGCAGCGCAACTGTATCTTTAACTACAGTCTCCACAAAATGTAAATCTCACCCCATGGATCTTGTTTAGGTATCGCCCTTCAAGAAGCTTGGACTATGGTTTTAAAACCACTGTTAACAGCCTGGATAAAAAGATAAACATCTCTCTCTCTCTTGCTCATAGCTTTTTCCTTCACGTTTTTCATTAGCCTACTGCAATATTACAGAGTAATTGTTATAAACACCTTATTCCAGGTCTCCTTAAACATTACCTAGGAACACTACACTTCTGAGGGACCCCCTGTGCATTTCTATAGGAAAATATATCAGAAACCTCTATCAAAGAAAATGAAGCTTTCAAAACCTGGCCCCCAATAGTAGAACAACACACTGAGGGGCAAACTATGGAAAATACACTCAGTCGAGAATATTTTGAAATCAAAGAATAGTCTGGATTTTCAATTTAACTTTGTAAAGAAAATACTGTTGCAAGCATAACAACCGATGACTAAGACTCTAAAATAAGAAATACCCACAGATTTCACTGATTACGTAGAAAGCAAAGAAAACAATGGAAGAATCCTTGATATTAATACGAGTAGCAGACTTACTTGGCCATAAGTTCGAGAGCAATCTCAAAGTTTTAAGCATAATTATGTTAAGTATTACACTCCCTAGCAAGAATGAGAGTTTTGCTCTTGCAGTTTTTCATTTCATGACAAAACGAGTCACGAAAGCAGCAGCAAAGCCCTTTTCAAAAGCATAAAACTTTAGCAAGCACCTGTCAGTCAAAAAAAAGGAAACCAAGGCACCTTGCAAGCAGAAAGGTTTCACTAGACAGCCCCTTCATAATGCAGGCTGTAATTCACATGCGTGGAACCAAGGGAAATGAGAGCTATCGGATGAGACAAGCTCCAAAGGGTCAATTCTGGAAGGCGCTAGGCACATTTGAAAAAGGCGCTGGCCCACGCATCCTGTATTGAGTGCTGTAGGATGGCTGAATACTTAGTTCTTTAGGGAGTACAGAAAGAGTAGTCTAATTAGCAGCAGGATGCCCAGCTGTACATATAATCTGTGTTCATTTCCAGCAACTGTGGCCTGTAAAGTGTTTAGTCAGACCTGCTGGCAAGAAGGAAGAAAATTAACAACATTCTTAAGCTTCACATATTACAAAATCCTTTGTTTCTGCCAGTTTCCATTCATGGCAGGACCACGAATTTCAGAGAAATTTAGCTGACATTACAAATAAGGTTGCTGTGGAAGAAACTGGTGAAATCCTGACTTCATGGAATTCAGCTTCAAGGCGCCCACGGATTTCAGCACAGAGCAGACTTCTCCCATGGGATCTCCTTAAGGTTCAGTTACATACAGAAGACGGGAAGAGAAAGTCTCTTTGTCCAGGATGCCATCTGGTATCTGGGGAATGGATTTGTTACTTACTAGATGAAATACTGCCCCAGTGAGTAGTTAGAGAAGTTCTACTTTTTAAGATGCCTTATATTGAATATTGGCAAAATATTCAATATTGAAAAGTGGGCAGTGCCCATAACTGCCACAGTGTGCCTCGAATTCAGGATTGCCAGGAGGACTTTGCGAGCGCCCACCGGGCTGGAGGCTCAGTCACAGGGACATACATGGAGAGAATCCCCCAGACCTCTTAAGACAAATTAGCCCCTGACATACTCAGCTCAGTGAAGGGGATGGTGCTTTTGGGTATTCGCAGAAGAGAATGCAGGATTTATTAGGCCAGAAGGGAATGAAAAGGCCAAGCAGGTTATAACCTAATGCTTAGAGCAACTCTTTACGGATAGGAATACCTTTATTCCTGTCCACACTCTAAGGACCACAGATGCACCTTACATTAAATTATCAGAGAATTTAAAGGTATCTCAGTCCGTTATGGATCTGGATCCATAGGCACCTTTCCAAGGCACCTTCATGATTCCCTCTCACCGGACTTACTATTCAGCTTCCAGCCTAACCCTGACCTAAAGGGTCAACAAAATCCACAATCCACCATTCTCATACTACATTTGCTTGCATGTCTATGCTGTAACACAGCAGCATGATTCTCAAGTGGAACAAAATTCAATTCTGCACAGAGTGAAATCCGACCCAAAATCCAAGATCGATATTCTGGTGGCTTTCTGCTTTGAGGTATGAAAAGATTTCAGAGCTCATGAACCTTTTGATGACCTTTTCCTTCAGGCAGAAAATCCTTAGTAGTAACGTTCAGTTTCTAAAAGTACTTCACAGCTGACAATAAGAATTTCTCCACGAGCCAACCACTAACGCATTCAGATAAGCAGAGCTAACACAACAGTATCTCTAGAAAACTGCCTTGTCATCGCCAGGAAAGGTTATGTTTACAGTGTATATTGCAAGCCAATACAAGCTTGCTCCTGCTGAAATGCTGGGCAGAAACAAGCTTGCTCTGCATAGATGCAGGAAAAGGCCATGTAACTGCATTCAATTGATAGCAAACCCGAAGTAATCACCTAAAAAATCCTACTAATGTGCTGGGGCTCTTAGCTGATCTCATTTAGCACTGTATTAGCACTTCTTTACCTATTGCTATCCTTACCACTTTTGACCCTATGGATTGCACAAGAGTATCAGCCTCTACATTGAATTTCAGACTGCTGTTCAGTTCAAGTCAGATGATGCTCTGGGCCCTCATGTTTCCCAACAATATATATTTTCACTCTTCTAAAGAGGGAATAAAACACACTTTAATGTTTCTTCCCTATAAAAGACAAATCAGTTTCCAAAAGGTGGCTTTAGAAAGAAGAGCTGTGCAAGGAAAGAAGGCACATATTTTCTAACATCCCCTACTAGTATAGCCCTTCCCTGCTCATCGCTCATGAAAGGAACGATGGCTATTGGGTAGGAATTCAGGAGCTTTGTGGCTCACCCTTATGGCACAGTCATTTTTCTTCCTACAGCGAGCTTCCAAGCTACATAGTTAGTTCTGGATGGATAAAGATAGGCACCACAGTTATTTATTGTCATCTAAACTTGCAGGTTTTTCTTTCTCCCTCAATGAAAGCATTATAATAGAAAAACAAGATAGAAGTAGAAATCTGGACATGAAGACCCCCTTAAAATAAAAAACATAGGTATCCAGCGCCATTTGAGATGGCTAAACATAACTTTATCAGCCTTCGACTGCTAACTAGAAAATTAGGCTTCTCCATAGGTCTGATGTCCTATGGGTCATGCTTGTACTGATGTCTCAGATAGCTAAGGGCATCTCAAATGGTGGTAGGCACCTACAAGCGAGCAAGTAAACAGAGTCCAACATGTCAAGGGAGATGGTAAAGGGTCATTTTCAGAACTGATTAAGCTCATGCACTGTCATTTCAAGGCATTATTTACATGCAAGCAGTCAAGAGAACTTTATCTTCATATCCTAGCACCTGCTCAACACCTTTCTGAGTCAATTTCTTATTTTTCTTCTCAGTAACTCATGCTTGTTTCTTTGCACAAAGAGGTATTGTGGGAACAAAACGGTGACTACTGAAAAGGGACAAGCCATACTTTGCAAATAAAAATACATTCTGTACTTTGCCTTTTGAACTGCACTAAAATATCGCAAAAGAGTCCAAAAGCCATGAAACTAATTTTACTTGGCTGCCTTTACCCAGCCAATCAGCCTCTCCCTGTCACCAGGGTCTCATATGGTTGGAAGCCCGTTATTTCAAAACACCAGAACTCTGTAAACATTCAGTACTTCGGTCCATTAAAAGTTTCAAAAATAGTAGACGAGCTAAAATTAAAGCTGTCTGAAACACCCTAGCAATGCTGTGCAATGCAGCTACATTCTACAAGCTACAAGGGAATCGCAGAGAACTTTCCACTCTGGCATCAGACAAGAGAAAAATGCGCAAGAACTGATGAAACAGAACAAGCTGGGACTTTGTAGATGACAGAAGTTAGATATACTCATTTTTATGAGCAGACTCTTAATATTACACAACCATTGTCACCCTAAGTTAAAAATATAAGCATTAGGCAACACACAAGAAAAACGCTTGCCTTAAATAATTGTATTAGTCAGTCACTTTCCACTAACCACGTTCTTAGATGTCAAGCAGCCTAACACAGACACCTGTGCAAGCCGCAAAAAAACAAGTCATCCAGACCCCACTGCTTCCAACTGACCAAGTAGTAAACAATAATTTACTCTCCCCACACAAAGCAAACATCAGAAGGCTGAAAGACCTCAATCAGTTTAATTTATTAATTCAGATGTCAATTTAATTTGCTATTCTGAATATTTGGAGATCAATATGGGTTAATGAGCACACACGCCAGAGGTCAGTTGTTTTTCAGTCCTAGCTGGTAAAGCTGTTCAAGAAATAGCCACATCATTTTCTTCTTTAGAAATATACTACCTGTCAAAAATAATATTTTTGTGAAAGTGTCCAGTTGTGAGAAAATTTCCATTCAGAAAGCTTAATTCAAGTCCAAAACGACACTTCAGACCAGCAGATGAGTCAGGCATCTCAGAGAAAGAAATGAGGTTGTTTTCAAGACAGCCACTCAAGAAACAAGTTGTTTCATGCATTTCTAATCACCAGCCTACCAAACACCTGAAACCAGAAATCTGACATTCAGTTTTCCTTCTCTCTTTCTCATGCTTTCACCCATTTCGATTTCCACCACCTCAGTTTCCTCATGCCCCAATAGCTGTTTCATATGAAAACATGAGGGAGAAGCATAAAAGCCTGTAGCACTGACAGACCTGCTCAGAAAATGTGATCCTTTTAGCATGGCTTATACAGCAAAACTTACAGGAGCCTGACCAGATTTAGAAGAACGTTGACTCCATCAAACAATCTGTCAACTAATTTGCTTCCTTTTAGGGAAAGTCCTTGTCGTTATTGGAAGAATTTCTAGATGGCTGAGAATTTTGCTCTATATTGAACATATAACTACATGGAAAATACGGTTTGCAAAGCAAAGTGATAAAATTGTTCACCATCACTCAGCTTCCCTGCTGAGAGAAGGAGCTTCTCAAAAAATGACAAGCACCTAGTAAAGCTGGGCAAGCTAGAGTTACTCCAGCTATGTCTGAAAATACTCTTTTGAAAGAGAAGTAGGCAAACACGCGGTACTACCTATAAGGCAAGCAGCCTCTCTTGTTTGTAATAGCTCAATCATATTTACATAGAAACGTAGCCACTGCTATTCTAAAGCAGAAAAAACACACCACAGCCCCTCCAGAAGACTTGCTCTTAGTCAACAGTAGTTGCCAGGACTTCAAGAGGGACACAAACCCATTATAATACAGCTGCTTGTATACAGCTTGATATACACATCTGTGAAAGCATTTCACTGCTGTCCACAGTAACTGTGTGTGTTTTTCCCTGGAACAGAAATACTACATGCCATGAAGGCAGCTTGTCTGCTGGAAAGCTAGCAACAAAGAACCGCGAGACAATCTCCTCCAGTGCTACAGCCCACTGCGTCATGTTAGACAGCAGTAGCTTATTTGTTCTAGGCTGTGGGTAAGTAGCTGTTTGCTCCAGCAAGACACAATTTGGAAGAGAAAAAACATTTAGGATTGTGTAGGAAAAATGTGTTCCCTTGAAAGCAAGCTTTTCATGCTCTAAAATTATTCTAGAAACTGCTACTGTTTAAAAATACTTGAGCATTACCATAAAGCTAGTTTAGAGATGATCACAGTTAATCCAAACAACAGAAAACATGTACATAACGCTTTTGAGATAAAAGGGAAGAGGTGCCAGAAAACAAACACCTCAGAAGTCAAGTTTCTAACTTGGGATGTGGGAAACCCTGCGTTCAGAAGTCCTGGTTCCCCATCTCAAAAATGGAAATAATTCTTTACCAATCTCATAACAGTGTTCCTGAAAATACTCACTGAAAATACTGTGAGAAGCTCCAGCATCATGGCAATGGATGTCTAAAGGAAGAAACTTTGAGAAGAGAGAAGGGGAAGCAGAAAAATAAGCTTGAATACTGGCAATAATTTTATTGAGGAAAGCAGAAAACATACTTTCTTTCAAAATGGATTAAAACAGTAAAAACAAAAGGAGAATGAAAGCCAGGAGACAGCTAAAAGCAGACAAAAAAAGTGCATACTAGGAGGTTCCTTATAGAGCAGCAAACAAAACTGTTAGGAAAACTGCTTTTAAAAGGAGAATTACTAAATTTCAGAGATGTATGAAAAGCTAGGAGGTTTGTGTTACTTCATGCTCCCAGACATAAGATTATTTTTCCACTTCACTGTATTAAATTAAAACTTGTATTGCAGAGCCTTTAAAAAAAACTTCAAAGAACAGAAAACCTTAAAGATCAAAGACCATCATTTCCCAAGTATATATGCTACTTCCAGAAGTGTGTATCTAGCAAGTTTCAGCAGCCTGGCGACAAAATATTGGCACAAAGTCATCTTTAATTAAGCAAAGACTGCAATCGCCTAATTACACCACTAACCTTAGCCTTGCACTGATTCACTGGGAAGGGATTCAGACATCCGCCAATGGGGAGTTGCTGCCTGTGTCCAGATAAATGCAAACACTTACTCCGTTATTTGTTTCTGTTAGCAAATTAATTTGCAGAGATCAATCATTGCACAAAGTACTTGCTCGCTGGCAAAACAGCATGTGTCCAAACAGGCGGGATTGCACTTGCATTTAAAAGAACATTCACATATTTAAAGATTTCATCAACTGGCTCTTAGAACCATATGAGTCTCATTTGTTTTGGTTCACTTTGGGTTCAGTGATCTCTGCTTTATTCGTTTTCTCCCAAGTCTGCTTTGAATTTCAGATATGAACAAATCAAATTGGCTATCCTTCCATCCTGTGTGACTTCATCCCATTCCTCCCTGCATTTATCCTCCTGCCTTCATATATGTAGACTGATTATAGCCACATTCTGTCTCCATATGACTGTTGGGCTGTTTCAAGGCTCTATAAAATAGAAAAAGTAACCCAGTTACTTTTTTTCCCCCCACAAACCAGGAAAACAGAAACCACCTAAAACTGCACACTTTGGACTAATTCACTGAAAATCAGCAGAGTTCTGTAGAGTTATCCTTGTGCCCTGCTCTTGCATCTAAACATAACACCGTGCCGATCAACATCAGTGGGTAATTTTGCACAGCAGGAGAGATCAGCAGCAGTTGGTACTGAGCATCCAGCACCTGTTATTTGCAGTTTGCAGTTTTTGCTTCAGATTACATTTAATCTGATCCCCTGAATTAGCAATCCCCACCTTGAACACTGTTCAAAGATGTGCGAAGGGTCAATCATCAGTTCTGAACGCCTTTAGAGGGGTACTGTGGCACAGAGCTCCCGGTTTAGCTGTGTCTGAGAAAAATCTAGCACACATGGACCAGACCGTTCTGCCACCTGCACCAACGCAACATGGGGACAGCTGAAGATCTCACTACAAAACTCCACTACTGCTCCAAACAGAAAGGCTGATCCTCACTCTGGCAAGATAACACAAGAAAACACGAAAATGTAAAGAATCAACCTGAACCTAATTTTTTGTTATACAATGAATTCTGCAACCAGGCATCTCAATGGCTGGTGTCACAAACAAGAGTTTGCACAGCTACTGAACGGCACAGAAGGGAAGGAGACTCTTCACCACCATCACAGGTCTAGTGGCAGGTGGCCCCACAAATCCAGGCTCTGTACAGAGCCCATCTTGTCATCTCAAAATACTTCTCAAGAACGTGCATCAGTTACGCTAAAACATCAAAGAAAACTTACCAGAACATCTAACTCAACGGCGTCTTTATTTTGACATTTGTATCATATTAATTTAATTTGAAATTGCAACATTGTTGTTATAATGGTTTCTCTGATGGTTCCCAAACCATTTTTTAGTTTTCATACAATGATAAATTGCCAACTTTTTAAATTCAGTAATTGCCTCCATTCCTGAGTACAGATAATCTCCCTTTCTATACATTACCTCAGAATCCAAACATGAACCATACTTTCAGGGAGCCTTTCTCTCCTCAAAAAAATCCTACTTTTTACTCCTCAAAGCAGAGACTCCCTAAAATAGGCTTCGCAAGGTTGGTTGAATCAACCATCCAGGCTGCTTGCACTGTGTAAAAATGTTGTTCAAAGGAATAATATTCCTACTACAGAGCACAGCTCATTCTGGGCTGCATTGCCACCACCGCGACATACAGGGCACTGAGTCTCGGTTTGTTTTTAAGCCTGAAACACAACTCTTCCAGGGAACATGCCGAAGGATTCACCAGTCAATTGACAGGAGAAGTCACCGCTGTTTGTTCAAGGTACCTGATACCCTGAGAAAATGAAAGGAAACCAAGTGCAGACCGCCAATAGCGTTTTTTAAAAAGCTCAGGGTTGGAGAAATTCTCCATCTATGCAAGCTAGCCAGCAGAAGGAAACCCAAATTCAAAAGGCAATCCAGAACTCCAAATTCCCAGACTGCAATCAGTGCATTTCTATGGAAGCTGAAAGCCTTCGCTTCCTGGGTTGGCTTCACACAGGCAAATATCCGTCAAGGAGCACAGCTGGAGGAACAAAGATCCTTCCTCCTTTACTGCCAAGGAGACATACTGCTACCAGGTAGCCTGAGTACAAGGGGATTAAGAGACTGTCAGCCAAAAGAATAACGTGCATCAGAGCAGGAACTGAACTCCCTAAGCAAACATTTCACTGCTGCAACAGTGAGGTAATTTAATTGAACATACACCAAACCTACCTGGAAAATATGAGATACCCAAAGCACTAATGCAGTTTGGGTCATAGAGTTCTTCTGAGAAAAAGGGAAGGTTGGCTTGTTTGATGGTTCTGTTTTTCTAAATGAATGTCTTGGGCACATACCCTGAGGACATCAGCATGCTCTTCTCTATGTCCAATAAAATTGGGTATTTCCAAGAATAAACATAAAATATGAAATACCAGTAGTATTGGTATTATTATCCATAAAACACAGACTTATGAGGCAGAAAAATAATATGAAGTAATACTACAAAATTGTAAAGACTACTAGTAGAAGCTCCAAATTTTAAACTTGTGTGGTTAAAATGGGAATGCTTTTTTAAGAATAGGAGGAGATATAGGAGACCAGAAAAATCTTTGTAGGCTATACTGTAGACCTTCAAGTATGTGAGAAGCATAGTATAAACATATTATTTTCCTCATATAAGAGAATTACATTGACCTTTTTGGTAGAAAACCTTTCTGGATAAAAAAAACGCTCTGAAAATTCGAGCAAGCGTTCTCATTTCTGATAACTTTAAAAAATATCTCATTAACATTTCTCATTAACTCATCTCAGTAAATCTTTGCATTTCCCATTTCCTTAATGGGAAACGGGTTTGTTCTGTGCATAAAGATATTCCACCAGCTTACAATCTTCAAGATAAGCTTTCACCTTTTAACTTCCATGAGGGAGAAGGTCTGAGAAAAGCGTAAGACTTTATTTGGCCTCCCACTGAAATCCAGCGTTGTTTGCTGCTCTGCTTCTGAGGGCACTGGGTTAGGCATGTAACTCCCGGCTACGGAGCTAAAGTGTATTATTACGTCCTTAACAATTGACTACATCGGGGAACTGTCAAAAAAGAAATACAGCTTCCTACTGACCAGGAAGCACTGCTAATGATTTTCAGTCAATTAAACAGAGCGTACTTATTACTCTGTTGTGTTGGTATGGAAGGTATTCAATAACCACTTCCTTGTTATAAAAGGAATATGCGAGCTAACTTTCATACTACTCTCACACACAAAACATGCACCATTTTGTTCCCCATAGAAGCTACAAAAGGCTAAGTCATCACTCTCACATTTGTTTTTCGTTTTCTTGCAATGAAGGGCAGACTACCAGCATTGCAAACACATGTTCTTTAAGGCAGCAAGCAGCTTGAAAAATATAAGGAAGCAGAAAGAAAGAATACCCTTCAAAAGGTATACTTACTCGAACTTGAATGCTTTTAAATAGTATTTTAAGCAAATAGAGTTACTGCAAAATGTACAGGTGTTTTGCTGTCCTCATTCAGCAAGAGTTTTCTTCCTACCACTAAGAAGGAAATGCTATAAGCCAAAGGCACATGCTTAAAGAGTTTTATATCCTTGGGTAGAGGGAGGGAAGGAAAGCAACATGAAAGGAGGGTAGAAAATAGATGCATACTATTACATTTCAGGTAAGAAGGCAGTGAACAAGTTGTTTTGATTAAAAAAACAGACATATGTAGGAAAAGAAAAAAAGGTGGACTCTTTTCAACAGCTGAACTTGAAGAGCTGTTTACCAGTTGTTACTGTATCAAATATATTCAAAGTGAATCATATAAGCCACTAATTGGGTTTGAATCATTCAAGTGTGCATTTGCTGTGACAACAGAATTCCCTTTACAGATCATTGCTGAGTTTATAAAAGGGCTGAAAAATTAACATTTCCTGCTTTTGTCAAACTGAAGCATATTTCAATAGGACTCTGAGAACATCTGAAGGATTCTTGCATCCTGAGATCATTTGGCTATTATGTTTTGAAGTGTCATTTCTTCATGAACTATGAGACAAAGACACAGGATAAGTGATTGCAGATTCTTTGCAATGTAAGAAAAAGTTCACGGAAAACTGGTCATCATACTTCATCGTTTCTGTCAAATACACATTGCTTTGAATTGTCTTCTCTGAGCTGGGCATTACAGCCGCGCCTATTCACACAGCCTTATCTATCTGCTTGGAAAAATGTCACTGCACAGTTGGAGCTCAAGGAAGGCAACAACCTGAAATAGCATTAAACATTCACTGCTGCTTAAATACAGAAGAGGTACACTGCCTCCGCTCCATTACCTCTTCAATGCGTCTCTAGCCAGTTATGAAGGGATCATCTGTCGGAACGAGCCTTCATCCCGACTGCTTATTCAGTACTTGGCCATTAGGCTACGATTGCCAGCAAGTACATCAGGTGGGGCAATGCCAGAACACAGTATGACTCCTTGAATGAATTATCAACTGATTTCATATCAGTCACCACACTTAAATCCTTAATTAAAAAAAAGATTCTGCACAAACCATTAGATAAGTTTCCTAAGACTTGCAAGGTACAATTTTATCTAGATTTCACCTCCCATTACTGAATCATGAATTCCTCTATGTAAACATAGCACCTAATTTATTTGCTTAAATAACATTTTGCTGATTGAGTTTTTCGGAATCAAGTAAAACAAAAACAAAAGCCAAAAACCCACCCCACCACAAGGAGCGTGAACAACCACTATTTTAAAATGACACTGAAACAGAAACACCAGAATAAGAAGATTCAGAAGATGAAAGAACAAGGGAAACAGGCCCAAGAGGGACACACTTCCAGGATTAATGTACTACACATAATAGAAACAGACGATTAATACATGGTGGGAGGCCCAGAAATATCCTTTAAGCTTTGACTTTCGGGGTTTTTCATTTTAAAAACCAACAAAAAAAAATCCTTTAATTCCCAAATAGCAGCTTTTAGAATCACTTTACCTATTGATATGGCCACATTTTCTCTTCTCTTTCAATCTTTTCTCAGCAAGTAGGTCTTAAAGATAGCATAGGAGATGCCCTTACATTGCTCAAGGTAGCAAATTGTAGAAAACTAGCATACAGAAAACAAGTGATCATTCAAGAAAAACGATGTCAAAAGACAACGCTCCACAACACAATACTACTGCAAAGATTTATCGTGCCATACTGAACGCAGGAAAACACAGGAGTTCTGGAGAGACACCAAATCAACTAACATGAAAGAAGACGTGCTGCTTCTGAAATAACTTTCCAGAAAGGCGTATTTTGAGAAAGCACAAAGTTATTTGACTTTAATAGGATGCTCAAGAACCTAGAGATAGTGGCAGAAAAGGCTTCATAACATGACTGCCAGAACAGGCAGGAACATGTGGGTGTTCCTGGTATCCTCCTTCTAATTCTGATGTAACGTGCACAGCTGTATAGCCATACATAGCCTAACATTAGGCCATCTTCGTATCACATTTACTGACACAAACAATATTCCATGTTCACAAGAAGGTTTTAGACACTTTTGTAGAGGTGTGGAGAAACCTTCCAAAGGAGGCACGGATAGGGAGCCTATTACAACGGAGACTAGCTACACTACTTTCCAGCAAGAGAACTATTAATATTTCAGTGCGAAGTCAAGATCAAAGTCTGACCTTTTGGAAGCTGCAGAGGTAATGCTGTCCATTTTTGGACAGGAGGCAAACAGTATTTCACTAGGGTCAAAAATGAGAAAGTACATTCAGAGTCATCCAGGAGAAATGCTCACCAGCAACACCTAAAGAAAATATAGCAAGTACAATACATTAACCGGGCACAGAAGACAAGATGGGGAGGGAAACCTTTTAAATGCTGATCATCATGCCCATCAAGAAGGGATTTTTAAGAGCAATAATTGAAATGAAAATATTATTTCCTCTGTACATAAGCAAATAAAATCAAGTTATGTCCCTTACTGAGCTTCCTACTGAAGGTACACAGTCTTCAGTGAAGTGAGCTAGATGATAATGCTAAAGTGAGATATTTGGATTTAGTTATTATCTGCATAACTACAACAGCTCTGGAACTGTTATCCAGCCCTTTCTCACCAAGTAAACATGAGTAGTATTATTCATATACTAAGTGATCAGTTTTTGTCCATAAGAGAATTATGAAAATACAGTTACAAGGCCATAAAATTGCTCAAGAGGTACAGTCAAAGTAATATGATCTTGTTATGGGTACTCTCCTTGTCCACATTCATTTATACTTTCATATAAATCAAATCCTCTATTATTTTCTACACACAGTGTCCTCCTTATTTGCTAGCCCCTTCTCGTAAGTAGAGAGTAGAGAAGAAACTGAGCATTCAGTATTGATTCATGCAAGAATTATGATCCAGGATTAGATGTATTAAAATATTCAAGTCATGTTATAGCTATTTGTTCAATGTTTTATACAGACAAATCATACTATATTAACTATTGAAGGGGAGAGTTTTTGCCTCATGGGCAGTAGACAGGATGGAGATTTGAGAAATTCAAGCTTTCTCCCAGATTTTGTGAGTGACACATGAGCTTGAGGCACTTATCTGTTACCCTCATTAAAATGGAGCAATGGTAATTAATCATATTTTAACACATTTCAAGAGTGCCTGGCAAGAAGTGCTATAGCAACCAGAGCACTAAATGCACATTTGATATCAAGTGATTAAGCCCTGAAATTTAATAAGCAGATTGACCTGATACACACCTGCTAACACGAATGGACATTTCAGAACTAGGACTCCAAAGACCGATAGATTTCCTTCCTCATCTACTGAAAAAAGCAGCTCTGGAAACTGACTCCAGCAAACACTTATCATAAGTGTTAGTCCTCATTTATTAGAAAGTACAACACAAATTACAGGAAAAAATTTGCTCTTTTTACTCATTCTGAGTAGAAGGCTTTCTTCCACAGAAGGTGACGCTACATTCAATGCAAGGAACAATTGCAAAGAGTATTTAAACTAATTTCAACAGTAATGCTCTCAGAAAAATGTTTTTCAGTCCTTGCAAGTAAAGTCAAAATAAAATCATAATTTTGAAAAAATCACAACCTAGACATTAGACCATAAGTCAACATAGCTATACTGACTGCAAGTAAGCCATTCTAATTTAGATCAGTCAGGAATATACATTCCCAGCTTTGGCCTATAGATCTGCACCTACCAAAATGTCTGACCAAGAATTTCCTTTCAAAAGTGAATGTGGAGATGATTTGTGGGTAGTTCACTAGGGAGCCGAATTGCTAGTTAACCAAGGGGGAAAAAAAGATAGATATTTTTGGTTAATTGTCTGGTTACGTGCAATTTCTTTTTGCACGTGAAAAATTCATTGTGACTGCCACTGGCTGAAAATGCAGTCCCCCTGATTTGTTTCCATACAGCACATGCAATTATTTCTAGGAAAGTTACTTTGACTAGGCACAGCATGAGGCTTTACATAATTCAGCAAAAATATTATCTGCAAGTCTTCAGGACTTTATTTGGTAAGAAAACTTATGTGTGTGTATATATATATATATATATATATATATATACACACCAGACTATTTAATGATTTATACTAGCCTACAGTGCATGAACATTCACCAGTTTGTCCTTTTCCAGTATAAACTTTCTATCTCACTAAATCTAAGAAAAAAAAATATTTAAGTTAGTCATCATGGTACACCTATAGTATATACAATACACAGTGGGTGATGAATGAGAAGTTTCATGGCTGTTTTCAAGGAGAACTTACTTCCAAAGAAACAGACCAAAAATTTTCACTGATTCTTTAAAAGCTAATATATTTCCCATTGCTATAACTTGCTTGTGTTACTTTGCAATTCAAAACATTTTCCACATTGTAAGGGATAGGTATCATCTTTCCTCTGCTTCAAACCACACACTAAAACATATCACAGTGTTAGCAGTATAAAGTTGCAAATAAAATATTAAGCTTCCTTACACAGCTTAAAATATTAAGCTATATATTTCACCAAATATATAGCCTTTGCTTTAAAGATGTTGCTGTGCATCACATATAGTTACTATTCACCTTCCTCCTTTTTATTAATTAGAGCTTAGTAAGCTTGAGTTCAGTTGAAGTATTTAATGACTGTATTACGCAACCAGCATATTACTATAGTACTCCCACTAAATTTCTATGGTTGAATCATTCTGTTTTATGAATATAAACAGGCAAAAAAGAATTACTTATATGCCAAGATGTGCTGGCATTTTGTTTTATATATACCAACCCAAATTCATGAGCCGTAACATTTTGTACACAAAAGTTACACAGTTTGGTTTGGAGATGAATGAAACTATGCAGTAGAAAAATCAAGTAGAATTTAGTCTCTAATCCTACAGAAGAAATACAATGAAGAAATATTACCAGCAGTATACAAACCCACAGTGGCCTCCCATTCCATTTGCAAATAATAAGGTTTTTATTAAAGTTATGTCACTCTCTCTTCTTTCTTTATGTCAATCCTGAAATTAAATGATGGCCTTACTCATATAACATTATGTTAGGCATGGTATTACAAGTGTTACTAGCAATTAGATTTTTTTCCCCCCTCTGGGCACAATTCTAGGTAAAACTATTTGAAACTGGGAAACAAGTGCTATTAAAAATGAAAGCATGTTTTGCAAGAGCAAAATATCTCCTGTCTACAAGCAGAAGCATGCTGCTGCGTGGAAAACAAATTAAACTAAACAAGATCATCATCTGTCAAGAACGTTAAAACACAGAACTATCTTGGCTGTGTCAAACTGATTCAGATACAGAGGTGCACCTATTATGTGTGCTACAATATTATGTTTATCATGACCAAAGTATTTATTTATTTATTTTTACCACTTAAGAACCTGATCCTGAAAGGTAATGGCTCTCAGATTCTGTTTGGTTTAGAGCACATTGTACATATACTCTATTTAAATGCTGGTGCCGGGCTGAAATCCATGAAGGAACTAATACTACGCAGCGCTGAGCACGGAGTTGTCCAACTTCTAAGTGTTGTTTTAGGGGAAAACTGTAGCTCCATCTCTAATATTCACAGTAAAGAAGTTCAGTAGTCACTAAAGCTGGGCCTAGGAAAAGCGGTGTCCAAAACAGCATCTGAACCCGCAGTGGGAGTGCTAAGGAGCAGGGAGCAGTATCCAAAACCTTTTATCCAAAAAAAGGGAAGCGGCTTCCTCTACCTTAGAGTCACAGTCGCAAACACTCCTCTCATTAGGCAACCAGCTACAGCAAAACCAAAAGGAGTTGTGTACTTTTTTTAAGCCAGTAATTCAGTGATTTGACAGATTGAGTCAACGTTTAGGCGCCATTCATATCACATCTATCAATGATGTGTCATTTACTGAGATGGAGCCAGACAGGTAGAAGAGCTGTCACGAAAGTACCGTGGAGCTGCATTCTGGTTCCTTACCAAACGAGCACATTTAACAAAGTCAGTACCAGCATATTTTGTGCCTCCTTCACATCTCCCTGTTCAACCACTGCCAGGTAACAGTGGTTTTTTGTTTTGTTTTTAACCCGACTTCTACTAAGTTTCAGTCTTTTAAAAACATTTCTTTGTTAAAGATCAAATGGGTGGAATACCTCAGAGAAGTTAATTGGAAGCTTTTTCTCACCTTCTAACAAACTGTCCTAAACTTTCAAGAGAAAATTCAAGCATTCCTGAATATGGTTCAGCTTTTCTAGCAGCAAGAAAGAGAGCATTTTTATATCGCTGCTGCAGCTAGAAGTCATCACAGAAAGTTATTTCCACGTAATGCATGCAGCAAGCATATGCACTAATTTAAGAAACTAGATCCTATGAATATCAAAAACGAGGAGCTGTAAACATTTGTCAAAATTCAAGAATTAAACAGCAAGATAAAACAGTTCACTCCTGAATTTTGCATGTTCTTCTCACTCTATCAGCACTGCCTTTCTGCCCTGGGACCCCATCCAGAGAACACGCACATTGCTCACTTCTCCCCAAGAGGAGCCATTTTAGGGACAAAGAACGGTAAAACGAGTTCAGTTTAAGCATCTATTACCTTATGGGGGGAAAAAAAAACACTACGAGCAAGAAAGAGATCAGATGTTACTGAACAATGTTCTTCCTTTTAGCTTAAGGAAGGAGGAGACGCAGGGAGGGAGCAGGGCAGAGGGAGCAGCCCCATGCCATTCGCTTTGAAAACACAGTAGTATCTGCAACTCCACGAAACCCACTGCAGATCCAGTCAATTGTGCACGCTAACCTCATTGCCAGAGAAAGCCCAACCAGTTACTATGACAGCCTGCTTTGACTATGACATTCAAAGAGGATAAATCATTTCCATTTAGTCTGTCCGGCTGCTTTGTTATTAAAGCTGACAAGGAAGCAACAGTAAGCATCACTAGAGAAATCACAGCAATATATATCTGTCACATCATAAAGTGGCAGGATCAGAGATCATCCAGGGGTGTCATAATTGTAATCTCAGAAAACCAAATTCTATTTATGTGATAACATCTACCTGCATCTCTTTAGCTTGTATTTCCAATTTGCTGCCTGTTTGCATCTATTCAGAAATGAAGCATTGCATGTCATTAAATACAGTGTAAATAAGTTAGGCCTGACTGTGAAAGATCAGCATGAAATGAGAAGCTACAAGGTAAACTGCAGTGGCCGCAGTAGAAAGTCATCCAACGCGTGTGGTTTGTGAAGCATAGCCAGAATACACTATAATCTGAGGGTACAAACTCGAGAGAGGCTCAGAGAATGGGATCTCCTCTCCCTCCCTTTCCACGCCCCCACCAGAGAGCCCCTGTCACCAGCAGAGCAACAACAACAAAAAAAACCAAAGGGGCTGATAATTCAAGCCTTTGATAAAAGGACATATGCCCAAAACTTAAGCAATGAATGCTTAATTTGTCTTCCAGATCACGATCAAGCTCTGGTCTCACCTCCAGACCTCCAAAGCAGGAAAAAAGAGTAGACCAGAACATTGTTTACTAGTCACCTTACTACGGCAAGAGCTGCTACTGCATCCATTTACACATTAACACACATCCAAAGAGTTCTTGTGCCTTCAACTGCTAACTATCCTTTCTGGACCAGTAATGCTTTTCTGGTCCTATAATAAAAACAAAATGCTTTATGGTTTTATTCTATTGAGATACTAGTTGCCACTGCTTTTATAGTGTCGCAGGTCCTAGGGAAGCACCATTCTTAATGGCAAAATTCCGTAAGGGCAAGGATCCTCAAAATAATCACTTTTGGAAGGACAGCACAATCTTCACAAACATATCCCAGTTAGAGAACAGGCTGAGGTGAAGGCCACCCAAAGTTTATGGACATCACGCAGCTGTCAACAGCGTGCTGGCATCTTAGGAGCATTTGCAGTTAGTGAAAGCAGAATAAATATTCGGTAAATATTGAGACACCATAGCACTTGGTGCAGGCAGAAATATGGCTTTGAGACCAGCGCAAATAGCTTTTTCACTCAATTTTTACTCAACAGTATTTTCCCAATCCTTATACCTGCTATGCAAAGTTTAACTGGCAGCAAATGACACTGGCCCTACACACTAGTAAAAATTTCATTCTACATGCTTTATAAGTTAACTTTATCTGACTGGATCCCATAGTATACTTGAAGAAAATAAAAAGTAAAATGGAAACAAAGGATTTGCTTTACACAGTATCCCACAGAATATTTCTAACAGCAGCACCATTTCTGTCCAGTATTTCTGCTGAACATACCCCTGCAGCACCTAAACATTGTTAAAATATTAGACAAACTCCATTGGCTATACAGTTCCTCATGGCTGTGGTTTATTTCTGTATTTCTCAAGTCATGTCGTTATTTTAGTCAGAGATTGTGAATCAAGGAATTGCTACATCAACTTTTGGGATACTCCACATCTCCTACTGAATGTATAACGTAGATCTTTGCAACAAACCTACTTCCGAAGAGATTTCACAGAGAAGACACAAGTTTACCCCATATGAGTGCTGCACTGGACCAAAAGATTCAATTTATCTACGTATTTTTCATCTACATCATTGTAGAAAGTTAATGCTCCCCCCCTCGCCCCCCTAAATGAGCGCACAGAGGAACTTTAATGTTCTTTGACATTCTTCAACAAAATCATGAAAAGGGTAAAGCTCAGCGCAGTCTACTTCAACTGCAAGACAGCCCTGGCATCCTTTTAAGCACGTTCAACAGACACTTAACAGACACCAGTCAGTAAGTGATTTCTCTGAGGCAACAGTCAGGAAAATGCAAAACTGAAATTAAGACCAAGTCCTTAAAAACCTGTTCTCCACCTCCAGCCACTATAAACTCTCAGAAACAGCAGTGCTTCGTTCCCATTTCCAGAATGCCACTGAAAAGTAAGAGGCCTTCTTTCTTTGCAATTTTTCTTCCTTTCTGCAAAACATTTCCGCTTCAAGGTTGTTTTTATTATACGCTTAGTCTCAGGATATTTACATATTGCCATTGAAAAGCTCCCTCTGTCAGGAGTGAGTTTTATATATATATATATATGTATATAATTAAAGACAGCTTTGTGTGTATAGCATAACAACAAAGAGCATAGAGCAGAGCATGACAACTTTTCTAAAACAAAGCCAATGAGCACTCAGTGTTGTCAAAAAAAATGAAGACATATGAAGTTACAGCAATTACAAGGATAAATTCCAAGAGCATGAGGTAGTATTTATAGTATTCTGGTAAGCGAGCCTGGGTGCGCAGCTCTTCCAACAGCTCCAAGGTTAGGGAAACCAACATGACACCTTTGCAAGGGAAGGAGACTTCAAGGTTAATATATTCCAAATGTTGGAAACTCAAGATGTTTTCACTGTGGCAATATCCTGCCTTGCATTGTGTTATTTTTAGTCTGTTCTATAACATGACATGATGGATAAAGGAAATGACTATATTTTTATGGCCAAAGCGTGTGTGCAAAGATAAGGTGTGATGAATTAGCATCTGTAAAAGAAGTAAAAGGTCTTTGTTTAATCCACCTTTTTTTTTTTTTTTTAGGCCATTTTGACTTCCCCCCTCCCCCTGTTTTCTAATAGCAAAATGCATTTAATTACTCTGAAAAAAGCAGTAAATCCAACTTTAAGGCCTGACTAAATCTCCAATTTCATGTAAGACACAAAACATTCTGTAATGACATAAAAGTCCCATTGCAAATTAAATTATTTGTTCCTTTAATACTAAATATAGTTTGAACTTGGCGAACACAATAATCCTGGTCAAAATTATGCATGATCAGACAAAGTAATAAATTGCTATAAAGTGTTGTAGTTGTTTCCTCTATTACTACTTTGTGCCCATGCTTTGGAGTTTTGTGTATATGCTAATATTTTACATTCTTTTTAATACACAGCTTCAAAATATCCTATTCCTTTTGTCACAAGTTCATCATGGTTGGATTACTTCATGAAAATAACCCCAGTCCTCTATACGTACTTGTAGTATTACTTCCTAAAACAATGGACACACACACATCATGTATTGTTCACCTATTAAAAAACGGAAATGGAAGGACTCACCTGTAAACCAGGCATATCCAGACAAAGAGAAATCCTTCCACCATTGTCAGCATATAGAGCTGGCTAAACTGATTCAAACACAAGACAGCTTGTGATGTGCATGCATGATGCTTTTTACATCTATGATTGAATTTCATTTAAACTACAGTACTTGGCCCCTCTATTCTGTTCTCCATTAACATGCTTTGTTTTCACTTGCTTATCTTGCCAGACTTAAAATGTTTAGTGCTAGGAAAATATTTGTTTGGATTAGCATGAAAGAAAACTATTTTAAAGAACAAAAAGGGTTTGTTGACCAAGCATAAAAACATATTTACACTACCCTCAGTCCAATATTTCCCAATATCTGACCACATGACTTTGTGGTTAAAATAGTCTATGTTTCTGAGCGAACTAACTTGAAAGCTACCGTATAATAGTAATCAGTCCAATAACGATACAGTGTACTTCCATAGGAACTTCAATAGTGCTTGAAATTCTCCAAAACAAAGCAAGCCCTGAAGTTCTCCACGTTCTCTGCTCTCCATGAGATAACACTTCCATTTTTGGAAAACAAAAAAGAAAAAATCCACACACACAAACACACAATCCAACCTCCGCAGGACTTTCACACCCCAAGGAGGGAGTCCAATCCTCCAATTCCAAGACGACTATAATTCAACCATAGTTTCATTGCGATGATAAAATGGGGAGATATTTTTAATGATCTGGGCATGGGGGCAGAGGGAAGGAAACATAGCAAGGGATTTTCAGAATGGAGGTTCTGCATTTGCAAACAGTAAAGTCTACTTGACAGAAGGCAGTGAATAATATAAATAAGCAAGCCTCTCAAAAGAATTTGAAAGTAACTAATTACCAATATATTCTGCACACTTGATCTCTACAGAATTAGCAATTTCAAATCAACTTCAAAAGCATTACCTCCAGGTTGCATATAAATACATCAGCACAAGAGCAGCTTGCAGTCAAATGCATTTCTTGTAGAGGCTGCTTTTCTAAAACCCCATCCTCACAGGATTACAAAAAGACTTCCTCCACTTCCACATATAGAAGTAATGTACATGTGCCACTGATTTGCACAAGTGTTGAACGTACACAAGGTCAGAAGTGCCCTTTCCAAAATTCAGGTGTGGGGGGGAAGTAAGCAGTCAGTAAAACAAAGTTTTCAATAACATGTCCCACATCTTCTTTAATTTTTTTCAATTGTACAGCAATTTATTATCAAAGATTTGAATAAGATACTGCACTGAAAATGTAAATCCTAAAAGTTTCATTTGCGTTTACAGAAGAGAAGATGAGCTTGATTAAAGGAGGGTTTTTGCACATGTGGATGCTTTTTTAAACATGTGTTTTTCATGTATTTTCATTTGATTGTTTGATGTTCCATCGAGTCTGACAAATGGTTGAATTAAAGGTCTGAGCCGTTTCAAGTGATGGAGGTTCAAAAGAATCCAGAACTAATCAAAACTGCCTTCAGACATTTGCAAACTAAGGAAAAATCCTTTTATTTTGCAATTCCTCACTCTCTCCCATGCAAAACATCAACTCATAAAGGAACAAATCTCCAGGCCAACAATGGAAACAGATGTAACATTTACTCCATGCTTACCTTATGCGATACACTGAGGAAAACAGCAACGTTAACCTCTTACTAGAATCATTTAAAATGTCAATAAATAGACACCAACACTCTGTAATGCAGTTCCAATCTAATTTACCTTGCCAATAATTAACATAGTCTCAGTACTCCCCCCAGTACGAGGAAAAAAGTCATACGTGAATTTTCATTTATCCCATGGCAGCTGTACAAGAGCCACTAATCTAATGAATATAATAAATTTATTGCTAGGTATTGGAAACACACTCCCAGTGGAAGATATCAAACTCCTGCCTTCTCCTTTGGATACCTTCAGCTTCAACTACACATAGACCACCAGGAACATTTTATGTGAGCCTTGAGCCGAGTATAATGTTTTTATTAATATCGCCAGTATATTCATCTGTACTAGGCTGGCATTAAGACAACATAAACCAAATAAATGGAAATCCTGACAGAAGGGAACGCTACACAGAAGTGGCTGAGGTAAAACACTTGCGGGGGAAACCCATGGAAGGAATGATGCACACTGATCAGTCTTTCCATTTGTACCAGCTTATAAAACATTAAAATGTTAATGCTTCCCATTGGTAGCTAGGCCCTATCCATGCTCCCCAAAGCTTGCTTCCTTACTGCACTCAGATACCTTTGGGGCACGGGTTTCACTCAGCTTTAAGAGCAGAACATACTTTCAGAAGACCTGCTCTGCCGCCTTCTCTAAGGAAGCAGAGAAACTCCATCGCAGCAGATTGAGCCCGCCAAATGAGACACGTACTGAGGCATGAGGTACACCACCCCGGACAACTCTGATACTGAGTTGCAGTTAAAAAGCTTGAACTAATGGGCCAGATTCTGCAATACCGCAGGCCTTTTTCTTCTTCAGGTATTTATAGTATATCCATCTCCATCACACCTCCACAGTATCGTACCATCAAAATACCATTTTATACAGTATTTTCAGTTAGCTCTGGATACAAACTCCAAGGCATAGAAGAACTGTGCCAAAAGCATCAAGCCCAATTCCCTGAATTTGATTCAAACACCGAAATCCCACCCCGAGCCTCTCATCATTCTGTTTCATTTACGGACAATGTTGTTCAATACTCAATATCAGAAACAAATAAAGAGTTAAAATAGAACTTGCTGGTTCAAGTCCTCTCTCCCTGGGGAAGCCAGCAAAAAACGTTGGACACTATGCTGAGTAAATACAAAGTCAAAAGCTATACTATAAAAAGGAAATGTATCTCTTTCTGAAACTCATCCTAGGCTGTCCAAATGGGCTTTATGAATTGAACCGTTTTGAAAACTCCCCTCCTCCCCCTTTTTAAAATGATTAACCATTTTCAAGTAAAAATTGAGAAGCCTAAAACATGTAAGCATTCCATTTTTCATATTCGAGGTGAGAGAGAAACAGTTTGTCTGCTTTAAAAATAAAATCCAAATCCATCTCTGCATATATGCATTTTAATCCAAGTATGTAAATGAGGTTATTAGGATCACTGTATGGAAATTAAAACTAAATGAATGACATATTACACAAAAAATAATTCAGAAAGCTAAACTGATCTGTTTGGGGCTGTGGCCCCTGGTGTTAACCCCACTGACCCCAGGGTAGCCACCAAAAAGAAAGTAATTAGATTAGGAACGTGTTCAACCTAATCACCCACTGTTGTCCTTTTGTGTTCTACAGGGAACTAGGTTTGTATTGGCATTTTGGGGGATATTTGCACCATGGTAGAAGACGAGATAAAAATCTTACCAAAATTCCAGATAATGCTTTACTGTAGTCAAGATCCAAATGTAAACATTGTCAATCAGCCTGCACTACTTGGAAAAGCTACTCACTGCTTTTTAGATCCAATCCTTCCCACTCTTCATGAAATAACAAATAGTAACTTTTTCCCTTGAAATTTATAACTCTTTTTCATGAACTATTACACTTCAGCTCATTTGAGTTCTCATTTTTTCCTCCAAGCATAAAGTATGGGAAGAACAGTGTGGTTCAGTTACATTTCCAAGTCTATTTGTTGGAAAAATTTTATACCAAAAGTGTCTTTCCCATTGGGCTTTTACATCATCTCAATTTCATAGCTGTGGTAGATCATTTTCTATAACCTCAAATGAGATGAGAATAATTTAAGTAGACGAAAAGCAGACCACTAATCGGCAAAAGAAAATACAACTCCATTTTGGTAGACGCTTCTCCCTCCCTCCCTCTGTTTTCACCCCCTCCTGTTTGTAAAGTATAATTCACATTCTGGTTGTCATGCATGAAGGAATACATCAAGTTCAAGACAAAATACTGGCATTTCTCAAAAAGGTTTATGATTACAAATATTAAGCCAGAACAGCTGTGTTGACTTGGAATCTCTCTTTAGCCAGCAAAACTGACAGAATCTTACAATGCACTATTGCATCTTTAACAGTTTAAAAAGAACATATTTCTCCAATGAAACACATACTTTTTTTGTTGTTGACATTTTTATTGCTCAGAAAAAACCTACAGGCACAAAGGAACAAAACACATTCACGTATCCATATTTCATCTTAGTGCCTCCATTTCTGGCATTTTCTTATTGAAAAGTTCTGATGTACTTTCAACAATAGCCGTGTGATGTGGGCAAGTCCTTTTGGGCTCGGGTGACATTTGTTTTTCCCTTTGAGCTAAGAAAAGGGGGATAAATTGTGAAAAGGAAGAATTCCTGTAGGGAAACATATGTTTTGGATTAGACAAAGGAAGGTTTCATTTATTTATTTTAGGAGGTCACTAAAAGCTGGAGCTCTGGCTTCTTCAAACAAACCACCTCTTTGGTGCCTGGCTTCCTCAATATCTTGCAGAAAAGGAGTCACGCGTGGGAAGGAGAGGCTTCAACAGGTGCAACAGAAGCAGCAGCAGTTGCAGGAGACTCCACAGAAAGAGGAAGAGGAGTCTTGTCCTTGCAAGAAAGATGGACCACCATTCACGTGAAGAATGAACGCAGAGAAAAGTTGTATCAAGAAGAAAAATAATGTGAATACATCCCATAGTATTGTGCCAACTGCCTGTCTGATTATCCTGGGAGGCAGGCCGGCCCCAACAGAGGTATCCAAGCCGGGCCCCTGAGGGGGATCTCCCAACAGCATGTTGAGCAGAAGTGAAGCCATCATAGACACCCAGTGTCACTTGCTTTCACCACATGACAAGGACCTTGCGCCTCCCATGTCCCAGGAAAATGTCTTCCCCACCAAGACAGAGACAATTTGAAGGCAAACTAGCACAACAGACCAGCTGAGCCCATTTCACTTTACATGGAATAGTTACACAACACCTAGTCTAGGGGCGGCCCAGCAGGACTTGGGCGTAAATGCCAAACCACTACACTCTGCCAGGAGCATCTGCACGTGCATGCAGAGCCAGAAGTGCAGTGGCAGGGGAACTTGACCACTGGAAAAACTGGCAGTTACAAGGCTTGACTTTACTCAACTGGCTGTTTTGGGAACTGAATTGCTCGACATAGATACTTAAAATTTGTTAGAAACATTTTTTGATACACAATACTTCTGTTTAGCTGTTCCTAGGCAACTTTACCATCAACATACAGAAAGCTTCTGGATAAAGATATGAACGCATATAGAGCATCCTTTTACCAGACTATCCACTTGATATGAATGACCAGACACATAGATTACTACTTCATCAGGAGAACTATTTTCAAAAAAACAAAGCAATAAGAACCTGCTAGTTCTTCACTGGTGATCTTCAAATCTCAAACCAACAAATTTTCAATAAATAACTTGATACCAAAGCATTAAATCCAAACATATTTAATAGAATTTTACTTATGATTACCTGCTAGTTATCTTGTTCAAACATAAGTCTCACAACCCATTTCTGTTCTTCGATCAGACAAATCACCTACAACCAGGTTTTCACTGTAGTTCTAATGACAGACTCAAAGCTCACTGCTTCAGCCTGTCCCCCACTCGTATTTAGAGTCTGGCACGACGGAAGACTTCCCTGCTTTCAAACCGCAGTTTGAAAGAGCGTAACTACATTTCCTTACCCCTCCTTAGAAAATTTTGAAATCTGAACACATCTTAATGAAAAATCATTGGCAGAGGCCCAGCTCTACATGATTTTGATTATAACACCTCTGCTACTCTGGTGTCCACAAGATTGAATGCAACATTCAGATTTCAAACAGCACACAAGTCAACCACGGGAAAGATGAAGTTGTGTTTAGCAGATAAAAACAAAGAACAAATGGGACACCAGATTAGATTACTGCCTGTCAGCAGACCTTATGAGGCAAGTGGCTGCCAGCTTTGGTAACGCTAACTACAAACAGCTTGCAATACCAAACCATTACATATATTCCTTGCCAAGACTGCCTGTCAGCTGTACGACTGGCCATTTCCTGCCAACGTAGTTGACATTCTCTCCTCATTTATTAGTAAGAGCCTTGTACTTGTTGATGTGGAAAGCTAACAAGTATCAGTCCCTCATCTTATTCTACCTACTGAATCAGGTTGTCTAAATCACTAATAGCAAGGAACATATACTATTTTTGGCTTGTCACAGAATGATAGTCTTGTTTTTTCCGACCTTCAGACTGTCACATTTGTTGGCTGCTGGATAGGTATGCCCTGGAAACCTTTTTTCTGCATCCTTCTTTCTACTTGGCTTAAATAGGGCCAATAAGAAATGTGGCCATTTCTTATTTATTACTAGAGTCAGGCTTATCTTCACAGAACCACAGAAATCAGCAAAACCCCAAACAATCAAACACATCCCATTTCCAGAAAGCAGAATGGCCTACAGACCAGCAAAAATAATTCTCATGCCACATTTTCTGGGAAGCACATCTAATTACAGTACAAGTATTTGTGACAGAGAAACCTCAAGTGGTTGCTTGGACATCTATGCAGTATTAATGCAAACTATTTGACCATGTCTTTGACTCTCCTCTTTTCTTCTCATTTGGGTCTGACATCAGGACCCATTTTTATCTCAGTAACAACTTGGTGGGAAAGTACTAACAACACGGGTTTTTACAATAAACATTTGTAGAATCACTGGTGCCAAGAAGTTTTATGGAGACCGTTTTCAGCAAGCTGCCCTTGGAAAACATGCAGCTTTTTGACAGTGAAGGCTTTTGCTCAGCTTGCCTAACTCCCAGCACTGAGGCAGACCACAAGGCAGCCTGCCCCAGAGTTGCTTAACCTAGGCTTTCATGCTCAGAGATTAATTTGAACATGTTGTTTTTAATTCAAAATCCAAACTAACACAAATTTCAAAATGTAGAAACTCATGCAATGTTTCTTTAAAAAAAAATGCATGGCTATGTTTTTGCGTTTGGTTTTTTGTTTTTTCCCCCACCTCATACTTGAGGGTCCCTACTGACTGTGTTTACCACAATATCTAAACAGATGTTCCTGGGCATTAATTTACCATCAACAGAGGTTCAACAGACCCAGATCCCTTTTAGCACATTTTCCCAGATACATTTCTGACCATACATAGCATTGTTTCAGGATCCACCACCACTTACCAAAATTCCAGCCACTTTTGAAGGCTAAGACCAGACTAGACCCAAAGTATCACTTAGGCTTTCAACCTAAAACATCTTGCAACAAGGGCATATCAGGGCTTGGGGGGGGGGGGGGGGCGGGGTGTCTGGTTTTGTTTACTTTAAGCCATCTCTATCTGCATGACAGTTGGCAGTTTTGAGGAGAAATGAGTAAAGGAAAAGGAGAGAAAATGGAAATGAAGATTGATGGCTTCTGTTTTACACACGCTCTAGGAGTCTCAACTTTTAAATACATTTCCACCAACTACAGAAATACTCTGACTTCGGAGAAATTGTTAATCCCGTTGGTGTTGCAAAGCCCTGTCTATAAAATGAGGATATGGTAATTCTCAGCTTTCTGGCAAGGACTGCAGGGCAGGAACTTCATACTATATAGTGATGAACATTGTATAATTACTCGGAACAAAGTTAAGAAAGGATTCGTACTAAAAGCTCTCAGAAGAGGGCAAATTCACATTCTAAAAGGCTCTGAACACTGAACCTTCTCAGGGTGGTGAGAGAGGGAAATTAAGATGAGACATATCACATTTCCTTCCTTCTACTAAGTTCAGGCTGTGACAGAAGAACTATTTACCCTGCATATCAGTCAGTAGCTTCAGATGTATAGCCTGATCTAAGACAAAGGAAGAAAACATGACAAAGTATTACTACACAAATATTTTCTTAAACTCCTCAGGCTCCAGCATTGCATTAGCTAAGGAGAAGTTTTCATCTACTATTGGCTTAATTTGAATGAACATCTATGAGATCCACTCCTGTGTCCACACAGGTTTTCATCGACAGAAATTATAGACAAAAATCAGCTGCTCTTTTAGACTTCCAAAGCCCATTGGAATCTCATGGTAATGCAAACACTTCAGCCCTCACACACCCATGGAAAATGGGCCTCTATTTTCTATTCTCTATATCTTAAAGGACAGCAAATCCACACAATCCTCAGATGTAAAATTTGAGGAGCTCTGAAAATAGCATTTAATGGTCACCAGGCTTTTTTTTTTTCTATTTTAGACCTTTTCATAGCTTGCTGTGAGCAACAGACTCAAAATAGTTCTCAACCTATCCAAATAACTGTGGTAAATTCCACATTCCGGATTATGAGTCAACTCCCATCAGAACATGCAATGTTCTTGGCAGCCTTTGACTCACCAAAAGAGCTTTACTTTCCGAATACAGATTTCTACAAGCCTCCCAGGCAGCATGAGAACAGGCAACTTCTGTTTATATTTAAAAACTTCATCCTCCCCTTCCTCTTACTAAACCACCCAGTAAAAAAAAGTTATTATAGGTCAAAGCTGGACAATGACACCATGGTTTTATCTTTCCAGATAAAAAGTAGATTGTATGTATGAATTTCTCTAGTAGAGCAGGAAGATCAGCCAGCATCAAAACAAATGGGGGGGGGGGGCCGCAGAATTGTGAAAAAGGACATTCACGCACCACATAGTAAAGGCAACTAATAAACGCAGGGCTTGACATCAGAATAGTTAGAAAGCAGAGTATGGTTTAAGATTTCATTTCGAGAAAAAAACAAAAAAAGCAAAACAACAACAAGAAAAACAAAAAGAAATAGATTGAACTAAATAACTGAATCCGAACAATCTTAACATAAAATATTTCATTTTCCTATAATTATGTGGCTTTCTTTTGAAATTCAGTTACAATGTCTTGTATGTAAAATTGTTCAGAAACTTCCCTTTCCATTGGGAAATTAAAAAAAAAGACTAGAAATTTTCATAAGATCAATGCATTCATTTTTAACCACAGAAAAATGGACTATTTCATTCACTACTTTCATTTGAGGTATCGGTCAAGTTTTATAACATTACTTTACTGGAAATTAAAAACTAAAACATTGCTTTTAACTAGCATACAGACCTTTTTTAAATTATCACTAAGTTATAGTAAGCCCCTTTATGTACTCAGGTATATGAGTTTGCTTTGCCTTCAAGGTAACAGAATTGTTCTCCTTGTTCTGCTGATAGACATACACACTTTTAGATAAAACTGTACATAGTTCAAGGCCCAGCTGGATTCTCCGGTTCATCAACTCCATTATTCCTATTAGAAACATGATTTGGGGGATTGTGACCTATTTACGTGAAATCAGAACTCATCAATTGCTCACATATTGAATTATGTACACTCAAAAACAAGAGGCTAACAGATAATCAGTACTTATTTGCAGAAACTCTTCAAACCATCTAAAATGAGGAGCACTATTACAGAACCGTTCCATATCTGCTTCGTTTATGAGCATCTAATAGGGAGGCAGCCTGTAGCTGCTGCTTGGGATACGGAGCACAATTCCTGCTCATCATGCCTGGCAAAATGGCTTCCCCTGACAACTGCCTGCAAAAACAGCCGAGCAATCAGCAAACTGCTCGTGGATAAATTTACTGATACTAAAAGAAGCAAAATTCAGCAAATAAGTTATTTATAATCATTCATTCAACTGTAGTGCTTAGAAATATATGCAATGTGATTTTCATTCATTAAGCTTGAAAGTGAAGCAAGCAACTGCTATATTTTTTCCCCACTATATTAAGGAGCCTACATTATTTGCAATCTACTTAATTTCTTTATCCCTCTAGCTCTTTTGCTCTCTCACTCCAGCACAGACATGTTTCAGATTCAGTAGCTATTTAATTAAACAAATGCTTTTTCAGAGAATTCTTGATTTATTGTGTGATGCCTAGATAAAGCAGGCATCCTATCAGAAAGATGAAAATAAAGGAAGTCAGCACCTACTCCTTCTTTGATGCTTACTGTAAATTTCTATTGCTAATATTTTGTTTTATTATGTTGGGGGATAGTTTAGTCCTGATGGAAGCGAGACACCAGTAGATCAGCTAGTAGGTTCAGCTTCACTACGCTAGACAAGAAGAGTTCAAGTTTCTCTGTGAAATCCATTTCATCTCACCATTTGAAGCCTTGAATTCAAATATTCAAAACCTTCCCCCAGACAGGACAGCTGGGCCAGGCCCACACTTCTTCCCACCCCATGTCGTCTTACTTTGCATCTGAATCCAGGAGGGGCAGAAGGGAACAGGCTTGCTCTTTTCCCATACCAGCTACTCCGGACACCTAAAACCCACAACTTTAAACACTGGAAAGGGCCAGCAGCCTCATAGTCCATTCACATCTAATTTTCAGCATCAGCAATAGCTTCCTAGTAGCTCAGAGAGACTAATCCCAAGAGCAGTCTCTTCCAAGCTCGAGGGCAGAGGCTTCCATCCGTATTGGCCTCCCCAGGCATTTCGAGCGGAAGAAACGGAAGGAAGGGTGCAGGCTGGTCGAGACGGGTGACGAGCAGAAGTTGCACAACGATCACACCAGCTTTCCAACCGCAGGTCAAGAAGGGCCAGGGCTCCCAAGGGAGCTCCTAGGCCACCCTCCCCACAGGAGCTTGGCAGGGAGACGAGCAGCAGCAAAGAAACAACTTCCCCCTCATCGTGACTAACCAGAAAGAGCCGATGGGATCAGATAAAAGAAATACCCCCTTTCTACACACCAGTCAGACAAAAAGTAGTGTACTCTCAGTCACAGCCAGTAAAGCCATGAGCAAAAAGTGCTTTTTCTCCTGAATACCAGCCAGTGTCCTGCTTTGCTCAGCGTTACCAGAGGGAGGGGGAGGGGAGGGGGGGAAGAGGGAAAGCATCTTCTAGACATCTAAGAGAGGCCTCTGATGCATTCAGAGTCTACCTAGAAAACTCATATTAATGTTTATGCTATTCAGCTAATATAATATTCAATTTGCCCATTATAACAGGGTAGTCATTCTGTAGTGTGGAATAATTCTGCTGCCATTTCACGCTGCCCACATCTCATCCAATTACAATTATTTTTACACAGGCAGAAACGCAGAAGGTTGACAGCTCAGTAATTTACAGAAGGTGGTGGGCAGAAGAGCACCTATTGTGAGTCATGCCAACAGATGATTTAAAATATCGAATTATTCTGTAAGCTGCTATTCTGCTTTTCTTCTCTCCTGTAAAAAGTGCAGTTGAAAACATAGATGAGAGAAAGTAGATCCATAAATTTATCCCTCAGTCTCATTTTGGGGATTCAGATAAATTGGGCCCAGGACATGAATCATCTTTTGAAGAATCAAAGGCAATTGAGACTGTACAAAACCACCTTTGGTTTGGACATCTTTGCTTGAAAAACCTTCTGATGGATTGATGTGAGTAAATATTTTTTAAATTAGTAGAAGGCCAGACAATAAAGTTCCTGAAACATTTCGCCAGCCATAAATTGATGGGTTTTCTCTGTTTTCCAGCAATTCACAGTACCACACTGCCTCAATTCAATTAGGTTGGTTAAAAGGCATTTTTCTTGCTATAAATGCTTCTGAATTGTGGAAACATCTGTAACTAAAACAAGATTACACATGATTGGTATTTATGGGACAGTCTTACTGTACTGGAAATTGAATTTCAAGGATCCAGAGTTACCTTTTTTTAAAGGTCTTTCTATAGAAAAGGAGATTTGCTGACTGAAATAATTCTTTTCTGACAGCTGTTTAGTGGCCTGGAGTCTAGGCCTATTCCCACAGGACAGATGTCTGCATCTTGAAAACCAGCATCACTACCAATAGTACGAGTACAGACTTCATACAGAAAGCCAACTCAGGAGCCAGCGTAAAGGCTAATGCACCACAGTATCAACCCAGTTGAAGCCTTTTGGAAAGTACACCGCGCTTGGTGAGCGCATGCCAGTCATAGCTCTGTTTCTTATTTACCATCCTATAGGGTGATTCCTTGAGGCTTTGCCATTTTGCCCTTGTATACGCCCTTACATCCTAAACCTTTAATAATATCATGACGGACAGACTGGTAACACAGAATCGAACTACAAACAACATCAGCTAGATTCGCTGCAATAAAGGACAAAGACTTTGTCATAAACTTCCTAGGTAAATACAAGTGCCATATCTATCATTTACTGACTAAAAACAATGAGGGGCAGGGCAGAAATACAACAAAATGCAGAGATCTGGTGAAGCGCATTGGATATTATGCTCCAAAGTTTGGTATTTGGAAGCAGAAAAGACTCAAATGAAAGACTAAGTCAAATATACAAGAAATTTGGGAAGACTTGGTGGAAGAAAGTGGTATATTAACTTCAGTGGTGCACTTCAGGTAAAAGACATTGCCTGTCCAAGCAATCATGACCCAAAATGACTGGAAGTAGAAACGAAAGCAGGAAAAGATTTATCATGTTTGTTTTCCACCCAAGTATGTATTCTCTTGTTTTTAGAGTATTGCTATAAGAAGTCTAAGCAAAAATAATACACTTTTACTGACTCTACTTTCAGTAGCACAGAATGGGTGCAAGTCTGCACATTGGAAAGCTCATGCCTTCAGCGACTTTCTACAAAAGTGTGCCACACTACCAAATCTGAATAAGCTCAAAGACTCAAGAAGAGACATCTAAAGAGCAGGTCTGCACATAGGCAAGCTAGCTTCGGAAGCATTTCTGGACTTTTCCCAGACTTGGAGCACTAGGAAGAATTTGGCAGCTGAATTTCTTGATGTTTCATTTCCTCCCCCAAAACATTCACTGCACAAAAGTCAGCTCAGCTCTGTGACAGGAGTATGGTGGCTGCGTGCCATGTGTCTCACGCTATATGCAGGACATGAAAACTTCAGACTCTGGAACGCTCCAGTTGATGACTTTCACAACCTCACTTCTAAGAAGGAGGAAGCTCACAACTGCTCTATATTGAAAGAATCTAATGCACAAGGTATATTCACAGCCCATTTAATATTCTGATTATCAAATTAGCTGAGAAAATAAAACTCAGAAATAAAACACACAGATAAATGACAGAACAAATTCAAGTGCCTGAAGACAGAAATAATTAAAGACAACAGTAACTATTTTAGATGTTTCAGTATTTACACAAAGGAAATTAATTATAGCCTTCACTGAAATAAGCCCATACTTTAATTTTATTAGACACTTCCAAATTGCCATCTAAGTAAGGGTAGATTTTTAAAATGACATTTGTGCCACTTCTCAGCCTTAGCATTGAGAAAGGCAGACATGTACATACAGCAAGGTACTTAAGTGCACTTACCTATTCGTTATTGGACTACTGTTCAAGTAAAATCAATATTTGGCAGCAAGACAACAAAAAGGTCTAAGCAATGTTGCTTTGCAATGATGAAATAATGGGCATATAGACAAGGTCAGATTCACTGGTCAGAAAAACAAAGCAAAATATTTATACCAGTCATCACATCTTATATTTATTTTGTATAAATTGATATTTGAGAAGCACAGGTCCACTAGCTATTTTTGGGTACTTAATGGGTGCTTTAAAAAAATCCTAGCTGAATTATATTCTCCTTACTTTCCATTAGAAAATAAATGTCACTGATTTTTTGTTTGCCTGGGCAGGCTGTGCAGCAAATGATTCTCTCCTTACATCAAATAGATAACTGATACAAGTTACCACATATCGCTGGATACAGATTTTCAGCACTTTGCATAATTATTCTGCAGCTCAACAGAAACAGAGATGTGGGCTGGCTGAAGCCTTGCACAGAGCATGTCATTTGTTTTCATGTACTGGAGACTCTAATCCCAGAAAATGACTGCTGAAGAGTAGACTAGAGCTCACAAATACAAAAAAAAGCTGAGCTACAGCTGCTATCCAACCCTTAACACAACCATTCAAGGCACAGGCAAGGCTTCACAAATAGAGCAGACCAGGAACATTCTGATGAAACTTCACATGAGCTCAGGATATACTACATTTTACTGTTAGCCATTTCATCATGTGTGTTTCTCATGTGTGAAACAGCCCTGCAATAGCATATACTACTACATGGTCTCTGGATAAATTGATTTTATGGAACATTATCATATGTTTTAACATGACAAAGAGATACCAACAACTGGAGATTTTGAATACATATAATTAGAGGGAGGGAGAACACACAAGCACGAAAATGCATGCCAATTCTATTCATTGGTAAGAATCAACAGATATCAATGACATTATCTCACATTACTATTTTAAAAGCTACATGAGAACATGGTAATTTCCAGGGTGGACCTGAGACAGAGTCGTGCCCTATTCTCCTTGCCCTTCACATACCAAGGGAACAGAGCTCCCTCTTCCCTCTGCAAACCCGCTAGGAAATTGATAGATTTACACGGAGTTCGGTGCTTACAACCAGATGCAAGACAACAACAGATGTCTCCGCCATTATCTGCGTGAGGGCTAACAATTGATATGCTAAAGATTATGTCTGGTCTGAAGAATAGCCAGTTTGTCCTGCTTCTCCAAGACAAAGTGGAGAGAATTGAAAAATGTCAACAACAATACACACTGGAAAATCTAGGCTACGCAATCCAACACAGAAACTATTTGCCAAGTAAACAACCTGACAGAGCTCCCCACCACTGTGGTTAGATTCACGCTCGTACTGAGCTGCCCAGCCAGGACTAGGTCAGGTACGCAGCCTGTGGCATGGACAGACCAGGAGTGACAAGGATTAGATGAAAGGATGGTCGTTTCTGAGAATTCAAGAATTGGATAACGGGGAGGAAATTTAAACCAGGGTTGGGAGCTGTAGGATAGAAATGGCCCAATAAAAGCCAATTCTAATCTGAGAGAATCCTTAGCACCTCCATGAAATTCTTGTTTTCAGATCATAACTCCTCAGAATATTTGGAGATTCATTTTAATGGAAGTAGTCATAGGGCAAATGCATCCAGACAGTTATAGGGCCACTGTGAGCAGGACTGCTTGAAAGGAAGGTTGCATAGTCCTCCCGTGACAGATCACATCACAGACAGAGCCTTCACTTCTACTGTACAGCTCCTACGTGAGATGCCTCCACCCCTCATGTCTACAATTAGCACTTTACTCTTCAAGAACGCCTTAACATTTACTCCTCTTCAGAAGCTCTGAAGCTCTATAGGTACAGTTTACCCATAGCGCAGATGTCCACATTAACATCGTCCTGCAAATATCTGCTTGCTTTCAAGCAAGAAGGCAAAATAGCTCCAAGGCAAAATAGCTCCAACAAGCCACGCAGACAGAGCCACTTTTTTCATATCCATTAAAACTCTAGATAGATAGCAGTATCATTTTCACACCCACCTTCTACTAGTAAGCGTGACAAAAGCCAACAGTGATGACCAATGTCAACGCATATAACAGGATTTGTGCAGGTGAAAAGAAATTATGTGACTCCTGTTAATCTCTGTATCTGCCCTAAGGCATATTTTATGTTAAGCTTTATAACCTTGTATTCCCTCATATATTATTTTAAATCTTGTAGAGCGTGTACATTATGCACTTTTATCTTCCACTTTCCTCATTCATATAAATACATGCTTTTTCACATTTTGGCAATTCTTCAAATGGAATCATTTGAAAAAAAGGACTCAGACTTAATGACTAATTTTCCACAACAAAATGCACTGCCTCTTTGAGATTAGGAACACTTCGCCCAGCACTGAACAACCACTCCTGTGAGCCAGAGCACTCGCTCCCACAGATAATTATTTTTGAATAATTAGAAAAAGATCTGTCATACATAGGTTTGAAATTTCAAAGAAAACAGTTATTCTTAACACAAATTTCAGTAAATGTGTAAAACTCAACATCTTACAGCAGCTCTTCTCTTTACCTCCAAGAACGTTAATGCTTTCCAAATATCCAGTTTCCAACCATCAGAAAAAAGAACAACACTGACTGTAGCTCACACAAATTTTGGAGAGATTTTTAGCCAGTGACAAGCTTTATAAGATACACATCTCCAAAGTATAGGTACAAATGAAATTCTCAAAAAAAGTTAAAAAGTTTGATGATGAAACAAATTAACAAAAAGATGAGAAACCTTCTTCTATACTACATACAAGAGTGTCTGAATTAAAAAACTACCATGTAAGACTAGGACAGAGGGAGGGTCGTGTCAGTAGTTGTACCCCAGCCTAACCGTAAAAACTGACTCATTCCGAGTTTAAAACCTTGGATAAAGCTCTTAACCAATTTTATGGAAATCCACCAAATTCTTGCAGTTTATGTGCAGCTAGAGTACACAGCTGTGGTTTATGTCAAGGCATAAATTTGTTCCTATATTTCTATGAAACATTAATGTTCAACCTGTCATTCAATGTCTTGCAGCCATCACAAACTGAGGCAAGAGGACTGCACTCAGACTGAAGTAATATAAGTGGGCAAGTTTTATTTCAATTTTTAGTGAACCTAGTTGCAAATCTGGACCTAACATAGCCTTTAGCTTGAAAGCTGGAAGCAGGGCACTTGCAATGGCCAATTGACTTAGCAAAAAAATCAAAAACAAATTGAGGTGGACATATTAGCCAATACTCCTGTTTCAACAAACTAGCAAAAGCTTTTTCTAGCAAAACTAGCAAAAAACTGGTTTTCTAGAAAAACTAGCAAAAGTTACTCTCCATGAGATTTGCAGTTAACAAGACTTTTTGTCAGTCTGCTGATGCAATAGGTTAATTTTTAAGGTCTACAGATCAGAAAAAGAGCGTTAAAAGGAGTAGTGAGGAACCAGAGGACGGTGTCCCTTATTATCAGATGTCTGGCCGCTGATTGGGAAATCATGGGCCCTGTGCTCCTTGTCTTTCAGTTGCACTAGATGGCTGGTAAAGATGTAGCACACATCTCCTTGTCACTTCCTGCATGGTTGCAGTTCCAGATGTTCCTTTGCCCCCCCCCCTTTTTTTTAAAAAATTATCTTGAAGAGTAAACTGCACTGCCATATAAGACACATACTAAACAACAATTTATCCTCCACCCTGACCATCATTTCACAAATAGTCCTCTAGTTACCTGACAGCTTCTTCCTCAGGCACCACTTCCCTCAAGAAAATCCTTCAAAGCTCCAAAGTGTAAGAGTAAATGAGCAGAGACTTTAAGGTTTGAAAGAAAAAGAGAGGAAGAAAGAAACAAACACTCATCTGCACAATGATCACGTTTACAAACCTGTGCAATGACTTTGCTAGTAAACGTTCATCTTCCTGAATGCAAGTTCGCTTGGACGCGTTTCCCCTGAACTCTAGATGACCTACTGCTCTCTGTGGGTAGAATAAACCAGAGTAGAGTCCATCTGTCCTAATTTTCCTACATGCTTCTCCCAGGAGATATAAAAATAATACGTGCATAATAGAGTTTTAAATGCATTTATTGAAACTGAAGCTGCTTCTCATGAAGCATTTCATAGAGTCACCATTATCACAACTCGTGGAAAAACCCAGTAAGAGCTTGGCCTGGTGCTGAGTGGCTGTAAACTGCAAGTTCTTGTATTAAAGCTTTTCTACAATCCATCCATTCATTTCTGTTCCTATTACAAAACTAGAGCACCTGCTTTGAATCATCTCAAAGAATGTAATTTCTTCCTCATTTTTGCCTTCCACTCATCAACTCAAAAACCAGAGCCTGGAAATTAGGGGGAACAAGGAATATATTTATTTCTCAGTAAACTGGGACACAGGGATTGCTGCCTCCCACCCTTCTGCAAGTGCCTCAGCTATGGGGCCATCTATACCCTAAATCACCAGGGAAAGGTAAATCACCACATGCAAAACTGGAAGCACGTTTGACAGGCCAAATTAATACCACCTCACTCCTCAACACCCTGCAATGAGTTGTAAGGTAGGAGATATAAGTTTGAATTGCTTCAAAGGAGTTAGTTGAACCCACATCTTCTATGACCAGGGCTCAGAGTGCACCACTGGGTAAAAAGGAGAACTATTCCCACCACTTCTACAGAAGTCCTATCTTCCTTGTGACCCACATATCTTCTCTATTTCCATCTCGTTTCTATCCAAATCTGTCCATCCGCTCTCCTTCACCTCTTTATGTAACTTACTACCAAAGCTGGTCACACTTAAAAACAGCAACATCTTTTCCAATGACAAGAGGGTGCTTTTTGGTTGCTTTTATCCATAACTGTTTTTCAAGAAAATTAGTGATTTTCAAGAAAATTAGACATTCTCTAGAATATTTTTTGGAAAATATTTTTCCTTAATCCAAAACCTTTTATTTTTCTATATTCACTCTCAAGTAATAACAGGTATGGAATAAAATGAAACCATACCCAGAACTCCTATCTATATGTGGATATGTTGAATTATTATACAAATATTTTATTGTTACATAATAGTCTTTTTCTGAATCACCCCAAACTACCATTCTTCAAGGCCTCAGTCAGGCTAAAGCTCTAGTGTGTAGAATATAAATAAATTTGCAACTGTAAATATAAAAAAAACACACAGAAGCAAAGGCAAGGCTACCACAAGATAAAACACACAAGTGAACAAAGAGCAACAGCAGTAGGAAGAGGGAACAGAGTAACAAGATGTTTTCAGTACCTACACCTTGCATCTAATTAAGCTAACCACGTGGGAGTTGTATACACATAGCAAGAGGAAAAGTGCTACCAACTACATGTAGATACCACCACAACAGTTAGTGATGGGGGGGGGGGGGGAAGACATACAAAAAAATTGCAGATGAGGCTATCAACTTAAAAGCAATCAAGCTAGATACCCATCAAATCCCAATAGAAACCAAGCAGAAAAAATTCTCTCCAAAACCTTCCTGAACTTTGGCAGTTCCCCAGCAGCCAGATCCCTTTTGGCACAACTTTACCAGCTGACGTACACAAATGCAAGTTCAGTTTCACTCAACATAACTATTAACATCTACACATGATATATGACTAACATCACTGTGCACTGAGAAGTCATTCTAAAAACCATATACTGTATAACATTCCTTAATAAGAAAATACTACTGACACCTCAGAGCAAAATCAGTCAAATGTTCCCAGAATTGTAACTTCCTAAATTACAGAATCACTGGTCTCTTCAACAGTATCCAAGCCTCTGAGCCAAGTGCTTTACCAGTGATTTCATGTCATTTTTAGCACTGCTGTGAAGCAGCAGGACCTCGGAGCATGACATCCTTACCCAACTGAGGAACAGCTGAAGGCTGTAGCATTTGCTTGAGAGAACAAGCAGAACTCTCCAGCTTGCCTGTATTATTAATATTCTAGCCACAGCTATGAGAAGCTACGGAAGTATTTTACTACCTGAAGGTCAGCTAGGCCAAAGGACTTCATGAGACAAATAAATTCACAAGAGAATCAACTGTTGAGGTAGATGTAAGAGAATAAAACCACTTACAAACGCCTTTGTTTAACCTTTCCAAGTGCTTAGAAATCTTTCCAATCCTTCCAGTTTGAGACAGATTTCATATGCAGATTTTAGAAGAGACTTGCCAAATTCTCCAGCAATTCCAGACTGAGGTCTCTAGATATTTAAAATGATTAGTAGTAGTTAATACAGATTTGAGTTGTTTTATTCAACTCTGCAGCCAGAATTTTATTGACTTTACTGTCTCATTAAATGAGGTACCATCTACTAAAGTCTACTTTTTTGTTATGAGCATTGAATCAACAGTGCAGAAATTACTACACTTAGTTCTTTGCGCTACTCCACTTTAGAAAATATTTTCTAACGATAGCTTCCTAACAGATCATTTCTTGGATACTGACGTTGGCTTTAACAAGTAACCTGTAATCTGTGATATCATTTCTCCAGTGTTTTCAGAAATATTTCATGGATAACATTGTAAGAAAGGCAGAAAGTACTAACTAGCAGCTTCCTAAGATTAGATTAATTCCTCTCCCCCACTTTTTCCTAAGCCCCTTTCCAACTTATCAATGAATTTGTTTAAATATAGAATTAAAGTCAGTTCATCCAGTTTTTTTCTTTTCTCTCCGAACAGATTTACAGATAATTTTCACTTTCATATTAGTACATGCTAACGCATGACTTTATTCCCCAGTAAAACTATTGTTCTTTAGTAGTTTTAGAGTTTAAAAACACAGCTGCAATTCACCTAGTCCTTTGGAAGACATTATGGGTAGTAAGTAGGCAGCAGGGAAGGAACTTCTAACTTATATACCTAGTTATTTGCATAAATTGAAAACTAAGACACTCCTGTCTGACAGTATTCCTTGCGGAATCAGTAAAAGGACTGATGAGAATACATTAGATGTTTCCTGAGAGTATCAAGCAGAAGCATCAAGAACTCCTGCGCAGAAGCACAGCAACAACATGAAGGAATCTGTTTCAGTGCAAAAGCTGCAACTCTTCTTCAAAACACTAAGCTCTTGAGAGTGAAGGGAAAATGAATGTGTAGATGATAGCAACTCAAAATGCTCTCCTATAAAGCTGAAAACGTAAGTACATGGTTTCTCTAGATACTAAAAAATAGACACACAAAAAATATTTTGAAAAAGCATTTAAAAATAAGCTTAAAGGCTAGTGATCTGGGTCCAAGCTGCACCCAAAATGAAAGCTACAAGATTAAAACATAACCAATGCCACAGAAGCTGACTTATGCAAAATTAATGGCATTAAATTACAAGTATAGGGAAAGAAACCATACCGCTACATATTTATGCTGCATGACATATTCAAACATCTTTGATGATTCAGAGGAACAAACAAGCTGCAGTCAAGATCAAGTCACAAAATAATGAAAAAGGGGAGGGGGAAAAAAAGGATAATGTAAATAATTAAAAAAAATCCTAAACCACAAAAGCCATACTTTAATCCAAAAAGCAACCTAGAATTCTTTTCCACCGTCAACAAAAACACAAAAAACATGAAAACATGAAAGATGTACAGTAGCCACACAGAAATACACCTGGAAATCTTAAAGAGCACAGGACAGAGCTTTGGCAGAAAAAACTTCTTGGTTCATGTCAATAGAACAATGACAATTTTTCTCAGCTAAATATCTGCTCTTGCAGATCCATCTCTAACAACTGTATGCATTTTTGTGTGCCACAGACTTGTATTTTTAATAGAGGGTTTCTTCTAACATTTCAGCTATCAACAGAATCATTAATGCTCAGATTGGGCAGAGCTTTTCTGAAAGATTTGTGTGTCCTCAAAGAGGGAATAAGTTATCTGAAGATGTGTTTACTTGATGGTGACAGGCCACTTGATGGGAAGTCAGAAAGATTCCTGGTACTATTGTGTTTGAAACTCTTTCCCACCAATTGTTGCATTATCAAGCCAAATAATTTAACCAAATTTACACTCACCTTTTCCTCAGAAGAGTCTCAAATTTGTTGCTACAATTGCACACCTAAGACTGATTCCCTACAGGTGAAGCAGGTGCTTGCTCTACTCTTACACTGCTTTCTCAAACAGTTCCAGAGACTCTGCCGTAATTAGACCTAGTCTTTTACAAAGAAGGATGGGGCTTTTAAAAGGGACCAAAGAGATAAGAGAGGCACAGTCATTATCTTTTATGACAACACTGAAGAAAACAGCATTTCACAGGAGGAAACGCTCCTACACGCAGGAGATTCTTCTAGGAGTTGCGTATTAATAGGAAACAACTATTTAAATCACATAGGCTACTACAAAAAAAAAAAAAAAAAACTGGACATTTTTCATTTCTGTATCATTTATTTGTACCATAAATCTTTCTTCACTTCAGAAATGAATGAAGTGTGCCTTTTCTTCTTTTGTCCTTTTCAAACTGAAAGCATAATATGGAAAAAGAACTGTTCATTGAGGTAAATGTTTGTCTAATGGAAATTTAACAAATAGCAAGAGAGGAAACACATTTTAAGCTAAATTAGAGTAAAATCTATCCTCTCACAAACATCCAGACTCCCTGCACAATCACCTTCTGGTAATGGGCCATCAAATGCTGATGTGCAGCATAAGGAATTCCTAGTAGATTTAATGATTCCCACATGAAAACCACTTACTCCTCTGGAAGGATAACACAGAATCAAGATGAAATGCTTAAACACAGAAAAAAGCAAAATGAGCTATGAGTATTGGGTCAACATTTCCAACAGCTCTTTTGCAGGTGCCAGAGAACTGAAGCAGACTGAGCAAATAAAAAAATGTGGAGAAAGACAAACAACATTAGCTTGACTTGAATCCCATCTGCAGAGAGAGCACTGCTAGCCTATTTCTGACACACAGCGTAAGCAGACACACAGGGCTGTATCCAGTCCACTTCTAGAGGCCTGATTAACAGGGCTTCAGATTCTTTTCAGTTGAACCATTTCTCCTTGCTGAGGTCAAAACCTGGATATATTATTTATTAGCAATAACTCAGCTGCTTTTAGAACCAGCTGAAGAAACCATTTCCTTCTTCAGTGGATATGCAAGTTAGGACCTTAAAGCGTGACTATATATGGTGAAAACATTTGATTTGTTTAATCTCTCTTCCTATCTTTCTAAGGGTTTTTGTTTTGTTTTTTGGTGTGTGGGGGGGGAGTTTAAGGGCTGAGTGCCCTGATTTAATCCTGCATATTGTTAACCACACACATCTGGCATCAGATGTGTCCTTTTTGAAACAGCTGAGTTCACCTCTTTGGAAGTATTTTAATGGCCTGAGTTCACCCTCATTTCTGTGATTTCATGGGTCATCTTGTATCCAGCCAATGGATCTTTAAAAGCATGAAGACACCAGAAAGTATGCATCTTACTCGTGGCAAAGAGGTTGCAGGCCAAACATCACAGCGCCAACACACCAGAACACAGTTTGCAGCTACGTATCAGCGCTGGCAGCTTTCCTTTCTCCCTCAGGCTACAAAACCAATGGGCTGACTTTTGCAGGCCTCACCAGGTTGCTGTCTGTGGAGTTGCATGGTACATCACCAAGGGGGAATTATCGCAGTTCAGCAAATCAATACAATTGCCAGCTACTTCTCTCCGCCCGAGCATACCTTCCGGCAGAGGGAGCAGGCGGCAGCGCCCGCACCTCCGAGTACCAGCCGAGCAGCACCCTGTTGTGCCAGCAGCTGCTGCAATCTGCTGTAATGAGCGTAGACTTGGAAACATCCTAAAGAGAAAGGACTACATCTGTGGTCATTAGATTCTTTACAGCTTCAAAAGCACGCTCCTGTGCCTTACCAAAGGCCTATATTCACTCTTTTTAAAATCTGCTGTTGTGTCTTGGCCGTTTGAGAAGAGATTACCTTTAAATTTGCTCTGTAATTTTGCTCACACTGAGACGCTGCATCAGTTCCAATACATTCACGTGTGTTGAAATGAGAACCAGACTTCAGCAATCATGCTCTAAAAAAACCTCAGCGTCGCTTTGTTAAAAAATTGTCAAGCAGACGGTACACCCACATGTTAAAGCGTAGTGTTATGCCCTGACACCCTTGTGTCTCAAGCACTTACATCCACTTACAGCTTCTGGAGCTAGCTCACCTGCGGCTATCTCAGGCATTTTCCCCAGTTTACTCCACTGTATTATAAAGACTTCATCATTGGTTCTGTTATACAGTAACAGTAACTTTAATTTTCAGCGGGTAACCTCAGTCACCTTGACAATGTGCTGAGTTTATCTCCCAGTTTCCCATAAAATGAACAGCCTTCCCTATAAACCTCCATGCCTTGCCAAATCTTTAGTTTCCTCTGGAAGACTACTGGGACTCAAGCGATACTGAATGAGAGGAGGCAGAGTCTGCACTTTCTAGAGGCGATTATAAAAAACAGCAGCCTGACTACCCGATTACAGAATTAAGGAAACAAGGCATGTGCATCCAACACTGAAGCTTCTCTTCCTTTGTTTTCTTTTTATTAGTTGCATTTTTATTTGGTCATTTAACACTTCCTGCTCGCAGCAGTAGGGATCACGTCTGAACTGTTAGCTGGCCTCAACAAAATTAGACAGCTCTTGTCAGCTGTTTTTGATAGCATCAGAGGGCTCCCAGCACCATAGCACAGCCCTTAATTTTAATCGTGTTTACTTATTTGGTTGCTCTGGGGAAAATAAGTTTTTTCCTTGTGCTTTTACGAGCCCCTTTCCCAAAGGGAGGGAAAAAACAGCCTCGCTGTCTTAGGAAAGATCAGCTGGCAAGGGTGAGCGCAGTGGGAGAACAAGATGGCAGGGAGCAGCACTCCTGACAGCAAGAACAACATGTTTGGAGAAAGACACACCGGGAGAAGTTTTCATTTGTCTTGACTTGACCAAAATTATGCCGGGAACAAACAGTGCAAATTGTCTTGGCCATACGCTCGCTGCCTCTCTTGTAGCAAAGCAGCTTAACCTTTCCTTGGTGTGTGTTGCTATGTTTACATAATCAGTTCTGACTCAGTTATTTAATGATGTGAAATACAAACATTTCTTTATCAACTCATTTTGCAAAATATTCTGCCTAATTAATCGCTCCCCCCACCACCTTTTACTTTCTCTGTTTTTAAACCACAAGATTTCACAGCTAATGTTACAAGAAGATGACAAGGGCAATTACCATTAAAACAGAGCAGAACAAAGCTATGGTAATGAGAAGAACCGCAGTTCATTCACTGAGGCTCTGTCAGTGATGAAAGGAGTAAACTGAACCTACCTTTCTTTTACAGATAACAAAGCAATTACAACATGTAAAGTAATACAGAGAAAATAATAATTTACTGGAAAACTGAGAGAACAGCAGGCTCTGAAAAATACAAAAGGAAAACAACTTGTATAAAAGATAATTCACTATATCAAAACTTATTATGAATAGGTGACATATAAAAAAGTGCCAGGACGCACAGCAAGTGAAAACACTATTTAAAAAGGAAATCCTGTTAATTGCAAGGAAAAAAAATACATGTGCTTTACTGAATTGTGCCAAGGGAATGTGGTACCTTTAGGTGCTGTGCCATTCCACCCCAGAAAGCAAAGGGCTGCTTCAGGATCAAGGGGAAACTCCATGATTCAGGGGCAACATGGGTATATTGGGAGGGAAATGACAACTTCACCAGGCTGATGCAGCTCAGCATGCAGTAGAGATACCATTAAACCTGCTCTATAGCTGGCACTCAGGACCTGCCAGAAGGGTAAATTAAAGCTGCTCGTTTCTTTGCACTCCACAATGTCTTTGAACCAAGTACAGGAACGGAGAAGTTGGCAGCACGGGAGCCCGTCAGCCTTACAGCACTGCTCAGACAGGGCTGAGATACTGCGCTCAACACCAGCTGTCCACGGGCCTCTTCCACACCAGGGGAGTTCACTGGGGAAGCTGGTAATAAAAACTGGTTGCAAATCCATGTCACCTTGTCCTTTGATTCCTGCAACTTGGCACCGCTCAGGAATAACATCCAAATTAGCAGGCCTTAGCTAGAAGTTTTCACTCAAACTTCCGCACGAGATATTTACTCAGATCAATCCGAAAGCCACATAACACTCAAAATCCAGGATTTCCTAGGTTCTAATCCCATGTTTCAGCAGCACAAAAGTGACTTAAAAGTAAATTGAGAACAAGCAATAAGAAATCTGAGACTCAAAAAGGATACGCAACTGCCTCGGGCTCCCATAGCAAGCAAACAAGAGAAGCCAACGTCCTCCCGGGGCTGGAGCAGTTCCAGTGCCCTCTGCCGCAATCGCCCATCTCACAGTCAGGCAACCTCTCCGAGTTTCAACGTCCACCAAAATAAAACCCTTTCCTTTGTCCTCTATAGGATTGCAATTGCCTATTTTTGTTTCTACATGGATCTTCCTAAGCATTCAAAACAGAGCAATGATATCCGCCACAGAAGGCCGGCTCCGTAGCTGGGGCTCTTCCGTGTCTCCCGGGCACGCAGTCCAACGCAGACGCCTACAGAGAGGACAGTGCCATCAACCCCAGGCGCCCGGCGAAGGAGCGGAGCCTTTACGCAGCCTCCCAGCAGCTCAGGAGCAGGACTAAGTGCCAAGTGAGCGGGGTTCCCACCCAGTTTCTGAACTTGTTTTATTGCAGAGCGTAACCTTGACAAGCCTCTACTCTCCCATTTGAAAAAGTGAGATAATTACACCTCCGTACCTCATAGGAACTGCGGGAAGCCTAAATTAATAATGTTTGCCAAGTGTTATGTAAGTGCAAAAAAATTAAGGTCACTCAGCAACAAAAAAGGGACCAGAGTCCAAGGCTTTATGGCTCTTGGCCCCATATATAATCCACAAGACTTTCCACTGAGGCAGTCACATAAAATAAATCTGAGACTTTAATTTTTCACTATTCAGAAAGTGAAGTGTCCTAGGCAAGAGTTCATTTCAAAACCAAATTTTACAAAATGAAAAAATATGCATAAATGTGCTTTTTTAAACCTACAAAGCTGATATTTTGACAAGCCTTAACTGCTCACTAAGACCTTTTCTGCAAGGTCGAAGAATTTTCCTCCAGCAGTTCTATCACACAGATTAGTTTTTCCTAAGACATTAAAAAAGAATAAACCTGATAAGGTTTTTTTTTTGTTTTAGGGTTTTTTTTTTTTTTTAATAAATACCTAATATATGGAACAATGTTTATTTACAAAGCAGTCCTAGAAATAAATAAATATATATATATATGTCAAATAAATGCTATTGCTTGTTTGGGTAGAAAAGAGTACAAGTTTTGCTCTCTTTGTATTTGTGGAAGCAGTGGTTATTTAAAAAAAAACTAAAAACATTAACAATCCTTAACTTCAAAGTATAGCATCGTAAAGAGGACTTAAACACAGTATAAATATATCCTGAATAAACTCTTGGCCCCATCGTGTGGAAGACTCTTGGGGAAATAGAAGGAACAAGAATAATTTGTCAAATCAAATTGGCTCATAACTAAGGGAAGGTATTGTAGGCAGCTTTAACGCTACGAGACAACATGATGGAACTAGTTGCTGCTTCCGTATGCTTTATCTTCCAGCCACATGCAATGAAGAATAATTGTTCTCTGCTATATAATTTAAGAACTGGCAAGATACTACTTAATGTCCCTTCCAGTCACAGTAAAAGCAAAGCTCTCCAAAACATACTCGGTTCTTTCCTATCCTGGGGCTGGGTAGGGAAGAGAAATCCTAACTACGCTTAAATAAAACTCTCCTTGAAAACAGATAATAATTTAAAACAATCTCTTCTGTAATGTGTTTTCCACCCCACAAGAATCAAGTATAATTTGCAAGTGCCAGATGCTGAGCAAAAAAATTTCTCTAGGATAAATTAATTTCATAGTTTAGCATTCCTGTTAAAGAAATAGCAAGCGTGCCTCAAAGCTGAGATTCCTATCGGAAATTCTCCCAGGCTGGGGAATATTCAGACCCAGGCTTTATTCTAAACTGTTTGTCCATAACAGAGCAAGCCAGGACAATGATCTACAAATAAAAGGTGTTGTGGTTTTTTTGTTTGCTTTCTCTGTTTGGGTGGGTGGGGAGGAGGTCTGAGGATTCCTTCCCCCACCCCACCCCTCGATTCTCCCCTCATTTATACCCTCAAAGCACAATTTTAATTCTTGATGTTTATTTTTTCCTTGTAATGAAAAATGCACAGAAATAAGGAGCATTATGTTACCCTGGGCCTTGCTGTTTCACTAATAATTTTATAAACGCATTAATAGCTACTCGAGGAAAGCAGCAGTTGATTTGAAAATGAGGACACGCACATCTTGAGTCTAACAAACTTTTTTTTGCATCAGAACAGGAAGGAAAGCAAAAAAACCCACCAGACGCACATTGCCAGATTTTACTTGCTGACGGAATATAAAGCAGTACTATTATTTGCAAAGCTGGAAGGAAGGGCTCTAATTAAAGGAAAACAGTTCATCCATCTTTGATCCAAATAGACTTTGATGAAGACATCAATATGAGTTTGGGTTGGTTTGCTAGAGTAATCGTTAGAAGGAATATCTGGTGTGTTTCTGCATATCATTGCTATAAACATGCTCAGCTTTACATTTTCATTTGGCTTCATGGTTTTTTTTAAGCCATGTAGGAAAATCCTAAACTTTAAAACACAGGCTGTCTTTAGCCTTTAGTTTCCAGAGAGACAGGGAATTAACATGTTTCCTACCATGTAACTAGCCCTTAAGAGGGGAAATGACCTGTTCCTGAGATTGGTGAGAAAGGATAACTATTTAAAGTCTATGGGATTAACCAGAGACTTGTATGGAACATATTTCACCAGCTGAAGAGACGGAACGAAATTCAAAACCCTTTATCAGACTGTTTTCTCTTCCTGCTCACTTCAGCTTTCATCCAAAAACAAGCATATTCCAACACCGAAATGCAAGTGCAAATTATTGTGATAATGTCACAATAAAATAAGAGTTACATGCTTGAAATCAGCCTAGTGAAAATTAAAGGAAGTGCCACATACAGCAGTACCTGACATGTTGTGCACATCAGTCTATTAGTGCCGGGGAGACTGGGGCTCTAACCGCGAGCGAGTTGCAGTTTCAGCGCCTTGTCTGGTTCCTGTCTCCTTCCACATTCCAAGTGTCAGCTCGGCAACTATTACTCGAGCTAATCTAAAAGAAATAACCTACCTATTCAGGAGAAGTCTGAACATTTCACTTAAGATTACATTTCTTCCTTTCCATGTCAGGAGCGATAAGCAAAACCCAATACCCTGAGCAGAGAAATGATAATTCAAAGAGAAAGAAAATACTCTTGACATTTTAACAATAACAAGTTATTAATATAATTCACTTCAGTTGAAAGAAAGTGGAATACATTTACAATGCAACTGAATAAAGGTTAAGTGTATTTTGTGTTTTGCTCTGCATTAAATATAAATATCTGTCATATCAAATCCTAGACTAGTTGTAAGCACCCTCTTAAAATCTGTGTTACCAGCAGAAAGGAAAGCAATTTGAAATACCCTTTCTAAAAATGACAAAATCCAAGTCAAGTAGACCTCGTATGCAATAGCTCAAGGAAAGCTAACATAGCTATTCCTGGCAGAATTATCCACACGCTGGCAACATCACAACCTCTTTAATATAATTGATACTATTAAGGTGCAGTACCCCTGCAGCAGTTCACTGAGGACCAGTTCCCCAAATGAAGTAATGAAAAGCAGAACTTCATCTTCTTTTTCCTGAAGATTTCTTGCTCATTTCAAGTGATCCCTTCTATATTCCACTCTATGAAAACCATGTATGTTTATATAAGAAAATATTTAACCAAGAAAAACATCACTGTACATACATTCATTCGTAAGAAAAATTTTGAAGACATGCAGCAGTTACTTACAGTATTTAAAAAAAAAGGAAAAATTAACACATTTAGTAACAAATCAAATGTCATTCTCTCCCTCTTTTTAATTTCTAAGTATAGTCTATCTGAAGGAAGCCCTGGCTTCCCTACATTTGAGATTAAAGACTGAAACTGCTCGATTCTCACAAGGCTCTGTCTACTTTGGCTTCTTGACTCTTCCCTAGGACACTTCCAAGCCAACATTTGAAATGTTCTTTGAAATATCACCTGCTTCTGTCACTTTTTCCTAGAAAACTTATGCAGAAAAAGTACTAGTCTCCCAGAGACAAGAGAAGCAATTGCTAATTGCAAGAGTGCTAAGGCTTTTTTTTCCCTCTCCTCCTTTCTTTAAAAAAACATCATCACCATTGCTATAACCTTCCTTTTCTAGTGTTGGGAAGTACCACTAGGTACTTGTCATCACCAGCAACAGCCTTTTATTATTGACAAAACAGTTGCTCTAGCTTTCTGCAATATTATACCATTCAGGATTCTGGAATTCAAAAATACGCTCAGGATGCACATTCCAGGTGGTAAAACACTAAGGACAAAACTGCTTGCTACCATGTGCTTCACAAAGATCGAAATCTGTACAGGCTTTCCTATGCAGATAGCAGTTTCCACACATCTCTTCCCTGTACCCTAAATCAGCCACTTTCACACACCTCACTGTAACAGAATAAGATGCATTTGTCAGCAATTCTCCTTCTCTAGTATGCTTTTCTTCAAAAGCTCACACGTAGAGCACTTGCACACACACGGTGTGGAAAGAACGCTCTGCGAGGAACCGGGAACCCACCCAGGCAGGGAGATGTATGAAAGACCCCAAGCTCTCGTGCTGAAGCCATCTCTCAAGTGCGAGGAATTTCAAGGAGAAAGCTAGGGAAAGAAAAAAAGAAGGGGGGATAACAAGAAAAGACAATAGATGAAAATTAGATTAGAAAAATAAAAGTAATGAGAAGTTCAGCTGCAAGTCCTTTGCAGTATAGAAGTACACAAAGGTAATTAGAAAAACATGTTTAGTCTGCAAATGCAACATACCATGTATTTTGAACCATGTTTCTTACAGTAGAAAAACTATTCCAGCATCAATTGGATGGAAAAACTATTCCAACGTTTATTTATTGCGCTTCTATGAGCAAGCAGATCTGCACAAGAAGTTGAAGGTTATATTTAAGAAGGTAAGGAAGGCAGCCAGAACTCACTAAGGACAGATGTATCTTGTGTGCTGCAGCTCTGAGCAAAGCAGAAACTTGTAACACTGCCGACATTTGCAAGGTTTTAAAAGTCACCAGCTCTGTTCAGAAAACATCTGCAGAAGCCAGCTGCACACGGACAACGCCAAAGAGTAAGAAGAAAACAAGCCAATAAATTTTTCCTTTTAAATCTAAGGCGACAGGCTCAAAGGCTGCTGAACAGCCACGTTTTTGCTGGGAGAAAGACGCACAGGACTTCCGCAAGGAGAGTAGAAGAAGGTGGCGTGAATACAGAGCCCTACTGACGTGAATGGAAAGTACACACGTGGGCAAAGCAACCTCAGTGGGAAACGCAGTTAAAAGGGACACCAATTTACAGAAACACTTCATGACCCCATGTCCACCTCTGGTACACTCCCTGAAGTGAAAACCAACAGCTAGGGCCAAATACCGTTCATTTCTCCACCACAGAAAAGGATGCCCTCTCCGTACAGTTTGTCTATATGAATGGCACCAGAGTGGTTGTACGGGGGGGTCACACATGGCAAGGAGCATGGAAGGGCCTGCAGGGACATTCCTCGCTCGGCAGGGTCACCACCGGCACCCTGGGGGCAACGTCCTCTGTACCTATTTGCCTGACCTCAAATTAGGTATTAGGCTCTGGATTTGTTAAAAGTCCAATGCCTTAAGCAATAATCATGCACTTACTAACAGATGTTAAGCAGTTGCAGCTGAGGCAGCATATTTTCTTTTGGACTTTGCCTATAAAGGGAGCAGTGGTAATACACAGCAAGGTGACAGCTCAAGCCTCCCCGTGAAAATGAAGGGGATGACCTCAATTTCCTCCCCGCTCTCTGCTAGGGACTCTGTGAAATCATATTCAACTCTAATGAACACATTTGGCTGGAAAAAAAAGGCTAGGAATACAGTATTCCCTTAAAAATAAATAACTGATTAAAATGTACGTCTTTGGCTATGGCAAAAGAGGCAGAGCTCCAGCATTGTTTCCTATTCTATGGAAAGTTGAAGTACTGTGAGAGCTCAGCAATTACTACAATTATTTTTAAATACTTTCTTTTTTAAAGAGCATTTTTAAAAACAATTGTGAAATCAATATATATAAAGATGAATTTGCAATCTTCCAGTGTACGTACTTAATACCTTCTAGAAGCACCTTTCTAAACGTGCCTCACGCTTAATGCGAGACGAATTTTGAGGAAAGCACAACAGTATTCCATTCTAAATACACTTAAAGTTACATGTCTCCGCAGTGTGTTGCTGAAAGGGAGAGAGGGGGTGGGAATCACGGTGCCTAGCTAGTATGTGGTGCCAGCAAAGAGACCCAGAAAGATGCTTCTGACTCAGGAAACAGCTCCAATGTTTCTTGTTTTTTTCCCCCCTCAGCCAAGTCCTGGAAGTAAGCCTGCTGTACCAGAGCAATGACATGGGCTTGTAAGCATTTTGAATGATACAATTACAAGTGACAGTAGCAAAAAACAAGCAGCCTCATAACTAGAAGAAAAAGGCTACAAACTCATAAGAGAATCAAGAACATGAAAGTTGTGTTCCGTGACAATTTTGGCATTTTGCTTATACAGACAACAACCGGGATGAGAGAAGAAAAATAGCTTTCACATTTTCATAAACTGAACTTGTATCTAAAAAAAATCTGTTTTTCAGCTCAGAACCTGACCCACATCACACAAACCCAGAGGGCTGAACTTGTTTTGCGTTGTCAAAACAGCATATTTTGTTGAAACCGTATTTATATGAAAACATTCCAAAACAGGCCAAACACAAGTACACCACACTCACTTTCAGGAGTAAAATCAAAGGACAGCATTTTTACTATAAGCACTTTTACTGTATACTGTCCTAAAAAATATTTGATCATATTAATGATATTCTTTGGGGCTTATAAAAAGAATCTAAGCAGCTGCCTGTTTTAAGTAAGGGTTGAATCAGTGATATCAGATTATAGTAAAGAGAGTGGCCAAGAACTAAACACAGAACAGGAATGAAATCTGTTTCTTATTGCAGCTCTTCATAAACCATTTGTTGACTTTTGTTTGACAATTTACCTCTTAGGCATGACAGAGCCAAACCATGAATAACTACAAGCTTGTCATTTTTTTTTTCCTTCCAAATCACTGAAAGCACCAAACAACTCTACTGAAAGCTTTGCATAATTCGGTAAAGATGTTCTACATGAGTCACTATTAACCAAAGACGAAGTCCTGCCACCAATAACTTGAACAGTAACTGGAATTATATATTCTCACTATCAGAACCACGTTGTCATCTTACTTGCAAGGGGGTAGCCCGCAAAGGTTCATCCAGGAAATATCCAAAAAAAAGCAGGCCAGATTCTCCCAGAAAAAGTGAGCATGCATTCACACTTCAGGGTGTCTGCACCACAGTCACCACACGGTAACACCACGCGGTAACTCAGGTTGACATACCAATGTTTACTTTAAGACTGGGTAATCGAGGGGCCGATGCTGCTGCTGCACCACAACAGCGCTAAAAGGTGGCCAAAAAATCTGCTGAAGACGTGCTAACACAGCCAGAGTGAGTCTGTCCTTTGCCACACGACGTCACAGCCAGCCTTCCTCAAGGGTAGTTCTGGTGTCTACGTGACACACAGTCACGCTTGAGTGCTGCGAAAACATACCCGACAAGCTTTCTTTCACTCAGAACCCACAAACTACAGTCACGAAGATAGAACACATAATTTCTTGCTTAAAAAAAGTAGAGAAAACCTGGATGACTACAATCACTACGCATACACCTTACCCCCTTGAAAAAGGTCTTATCACGCTTATCAATAGTCTTCCAAACATACACTAAGGAGAGAGAGCTCTGGTGTCTGGGAAGAAATTTAAAAAAGAATGTGGATCAGTGCAGTAGCTATGAGATACAAAATTTGGTGGATACATACAATGACAATTTTAGCAATACTATTTTGGAAGTTTCCAGGGAGAACAGTTTTGTGGGAGACAGAAGACTAGCAAGTAAGGGGGTCACAGTAATCAAAATGGATGTGCCATCTTACACTATTTTTCCTTTTCTATTTCAGCCTCATACTGAAATTTTTCTCTCCATTTCTTTCACTACATATCCATTTCCATTTCCCTTGCTAATGGTACAAAAGCTCCGTAATTTGAGTAGTTCCAGTAAAAATTCAAGTAAGATGACAATGGTGCAATTCATTGTTTATAGTCAACTTTATAGCAATGCTGTTTAAAAACAATAAATTGTGGTAAAAGTTCACAAACTAAATAGCTTGTGTACAAAATTAAGTTGTATGGTATATTTCCAATATTGTAAGCAAGCTAAGGTGCCCTCTTGAAGCATCAATGACTTGTGAACAATCCCCAGAAATACGACTGCAAACTCAAAATAGCCCTTTCAACTGAAGGCAAGTTTAGTGACATCACTGAATGCTGGCAGCATGTAGAAGTGGAAAGGTAATTAATATTACCCATCTCATTTAATCCCAAAAGCAGAGAACCACTTTTTAGCAGAAACAGCACTTATAAGAAGATTTATTTAAAATAATGATTTATACTCTCAAATACTCTTAAAAAAACTTTTTTTCCCCACGAATGAACGATTACCATGTCATGCTGGGTGACATATACTAGGTTTTTGTTTGTGCAGACATTCACACCATAAATCATGTGTTTGATTATCTCAAAAAGCATTTTGAGACAGTGGAGAAAATAAGGTTTTTTGAAATTATTAACCATTCACACCCAGGAAAGATTACTCTGCACAGCTCTAACATAGCTGGGGGAGGGGAGGATTTTTAATTTTCTGCTCGAGATCTGAAAACTGAACTTATACAAAGATTCAAGAGGGTGTCCAAAGGGCAGCAATTTCTCCTCATATTGTCATGCAGTATATCCTGAATTTTCTTCCTACCTAGAATACTAATTTTTGCATTGATGCAGAATATTAAAATAATTAAGTGGATATATATTATCTCAATCATACAGACACATAGGGCCAGATGCTTCATTATGCCCTAGACAATTTACATTATTCAGGGTAGAGACAGATGGTAGCATAAGACAACTGAATACTGAGCTTGTGGGAAGAGATTACAGATAGCTGTGATGGACCATACGACTGGCAGACCTTTCTATTGCCGTTACCTCAGATCGGTAATTCATAGGGCAGGGAGGGTAAAGAGTCCAAACCTCACAAATCTGCAGCAGGCTCTGAGCTAGCTATTACCACACAGATCTTAAGGTCATCATAGACTCTTCTCTGAAAACATCAGTACTCAGTAACAAGTGAAGTTAGAGATGATTAGGAAAAGAATAGCTAACAAAACCAGAGAAGAGCATTATGCCACTGTGAAAATCCATCGTGCTTTTGATGCTGTAATTCTGAATTTGTCTCAGAAGGGACAGAGCTAGAAGGCAAGAACAAGCAACACAAATGATCAGTGATATCAAACGATATCTGCGTAGAGTTGCTAAATAGCCATGTCTCTTCAGCCTGGGAAAAAAAGATGTCTGTGGGAGGAAAGTTTGCTTGGGATCTAAAGTCACAAGTCACCCGGAGAACTGAAAGCAAACAGGCATTCCCTCAGCTTTTACATTACAAGGACTAGCAAAGCAAAATAAACTATCAAGTAGCAGGTGTGTCCATCCTCAAAGAAAGGGCATCCTTCACGCAAGGCCCAGCTTCAAAAATCCTTGCTACGGGGCACTGTGGATATTAAGTACTTACACATATTCAAGAAGCAACAGGACAATTTGGTGGGAGGTGAAAAAACATCAGGCCATTAAATAAAAAGATGGAAAACCCTGAGCTACAGGTGGCTGGGAATTGAGAGCACACGTTGGAGGAGTGTCCCGGTGTGCTGGCCTCACTGTGCTGCTGCCCCACAGTGTCCTGCATGTCCTGCAGGCACCTCAAGGCTGCTGCTCTCAGCTCCCAGCCTTGGTAGACCTTGAGCTCAAACAGCCATTCACATGTTTTTACAGAATAAACTGATCAGATAATCTACCACATACCCCAAGGCGTGGAGGCTGTTTTCAGGACGTGGTACAACTGTATTTACTCAACAGCTACGGTAGCATTGATGCTGAGCATGATCGAACCTAGACAGGAGGGTTTTTTCAAAAAAAATTAAGGCCATATAACCAAATTTTAAATAGTTTGACTGCCCTCAGCTGAGGAACCAAGCATGACATAATTCAGACTTCCCTAGGTATTAAGTCCTTTACACCAGAGATTGCCTTTCTTCTGGGACCTTTTGAAGTCAATAAATACTGCTCACAGCTTCACCACCTTCACCACCCTTTTTCCTGAATTGGCCATTTAGTTTCTGTACCGTAGACTCCTCCATCTCGGATTGACGTTCTCAGCCCAAATAATTATTTACAGCATCCTAATGTAACAGGGGGAGCTCATTACTGCAGATGCTGCAATAATTCAACTATGATCTACCTACCACCTTCCAAGAGGGTTCCCAAACTAGAAACATGCATTTTAAGATGCTCCCTTAAAATGTTTTAAAAGCATGTTGTATTAAAGAAATGGTGCATAGGCTGAAAAGACTGCTTGCTGTTAGTGTCACAATCTGAAAGAAAGGAAAAAAAAACAAAACACAACACAACACACTAAGAAAACCTACCTTTGAGGTCTCTGTTAAAGAGTAATATATTAAGGAATGGGTTCAAGAACATTGATTTTTGGAGCCTTACCTGAACAAACCGCCTAACTCTTATTCTCTCTTGATATCTGCTGTGTTGAACACTATGATTTACCAAATTCTCAAAGGACCTACTCCCTTAAAAAGCAAAAGACATAATTGCAAAAAGAAAAAGAATCCTCTCACGCACTCACTTAAAACTGAAGAAAAACAAACAAAAAAACCAAACTTCCTATTCTATTCTTAAATCATTAACTAGCAATAAAAGCTTTTAAATTCTGGAAATATCAGAAAAGAACTATTTTCCAGCTTGCCAAAATCAATGCCAGTATTATATGTTTTGATAGTCACCAGTGAAAACAACTTTCATGGCCAATTTTAGTCATATTCCCATTAAAAATCAAGGCATCTCATTCTTCCTTTCTCCAAACCAGCCATTTTGGATTCTGTCAATGACAGAAGCTGTAGCCATCCTTCAGCCCTAGTCAAGCACTACTAGCTATATGGATTTAATATAAAAGCTATTCAAAAGCAATGTGTTGAAAACATTCTTCCAAACCATTGGCTGCTAATGAAATATCAGCTCTTCCACATTAAGTTACATTATATTATGGTGTTGCTTCACCTCTTCACAATGTAATTCTCTGCTGAGAGATCAAGGATGCTGCCAGTCCCTCACCCTTTAATCAAATGTGAGTGCTCAAATGTTTTCTCTGGCTTCTGCTTGTTTGGCCTTGCACACAGTACTATTTAACTCCTGTGTGTTTTTCGTAAAGTCTGACAGGATGTCTTGGCATGATCAGGGCTCCTATATGTGCTGAAGTTATTATTGTAGCACTATAAAATGTGTTGTGAACTGGGAATTAGCAAAGCAGCTAAGATAAAATAACTGTAATCCTGAACCTTCATTAAAACTGGATTCAAACCGTGAGTATCAAAGAGGAGGAAGCATGGGCTTTCAGCAAATGCCATAGCTGTATGCTGAAGGACAGCAGGCTCCAAATCCTGGTTGTCTCAAAGGTTTCTTGCTTGAGCTATGCCTTCTAGAGCCATAACTTTGCAAACACTTGCTGATAAGGTGTCTAGTCAGATTTGCAAAGATTTCTCAAAAGGTGCTTACGTATCACTGACATTCAATATGAAGCAGGCAGCTGGCATTTTTTTTAAAAAAGAAAAACTTCATCACATATTTATCTGCACCTGCAGAAGTCTACGTACCTTAGAAAAGCTGGAAGTTGTGTGTTCTCACCAGTTTTCAGCTGTAAATTGGGGATAATGTTGCCAACACTTCACCACAGTGTTCGGAAGATAAATTTACCTGAGAGCCATCCTGCTGGCCATGAGAGGGGGATGCTGCACACAGCAAATCTCCAACAAAGATACAGAAAAGAGCTCAGTACAAAGCAATTAGAGTTTTCATTATTTCATCTGAGAAGTTTCTGGTGTTATTTTAGTGAGATTTGCTGTAAGAAGAGACAGACAGATGTCTACGAAAGTTTTTTTTTTTTTTATACTAATCCTCCTTTCCTATTTCAGATACAAAGGTGAAAAGATCAAACACATAGTACTAGTAGGATGTGTTTTTTGCCCTCACTACTGCCTCCCCAAAATCCCTAGCAGGAGAGGTCCCAGCTTAACTGTTTTTATATAAGTCTAAAATTCATCAGTCCGTAAAATAAACGGTTCAAGTACATTTATTACTATGCTGTTTGCAAAATACCAGGCAGTTTCAGAAAATTCCTATATGCCATGGGTCCCTTTAGGTAAGCAGAGGTCCATTCTCCCTATGAGAGAAATAGTGCTTTGCTGTTGGATCACTTCAGGACAACAGCCACAGGGGTAGCTGGTGAGACAATGAATAATGGAGATGAAGAACGATAATGTGACCTCCCAAAAGGTCTGAAAGAGACAGAGGCACCTGAGTCAATGGTCTGCAATGACCAAAAAAGCAGCAACCCATCAAGCTCAAAAGACATTTTCAACTTTGGACCTTCCTTCAGGATTTGTCAAGGATTCAAAGGAAGAATAAGGACATGTATATTGAATGAAAACAAAATGGCATTTTTAAACAGGACAGTCTAATCTTTACTGAATTTTATTTTGAAATGACAGGAGTGAAAGTCTCATTCATTTTTCCCTCTTTGGCAAGCAGCCAGTTTTATGTAGCCAAATTCAGTGCTTTTTCCAATGAAAACAATGGGGAGTTTCTCTCCCTTCATTAATATTAGCCAAGGGAAGTAGCAGATCTACTGCTGAATATTTCCTATTTTTATTATAGCATAATGTAAGACATTCCTTCTCAAAATGAATCATTATAAAGTTTTGATAAAAGATTGAAATATTCTAAAATTCCAACTGGAAGTCGATAGAGTCCTCCTAAAAGCATGTACTTCATATACTTATGTACTTCATACTTCACAACAAAACTGTTGACTCATCTTGAAAAAACTACTCAATCAGTATGCTCCCCTATTCCATTTTGTACCAAAGGCACAGCATTTAAAACTAAATCCGATTTTCCATTCCATGCTCTGGAATGAAAAAGGAGCCAACTTCCTTAATTCAGTTCACTTCAATGAAGAGAATTCAATTAGCAGAAACTGTCTCTCCAGCAGCAATGACTGGATGCAGATTTTAGTTTGTGCCCATTTTACTCCCGGTCACAAAACCAACATCCAGGCAAGATCCTGAAACTCCATCTCTTTGTGGAAGATCTTCCTTTTGGGACGAGCTGAAGTCTGCTCCCTTCAGAAGAGAGATTCATGGCTTGCTTCTATAACCTTATCAGAGATTATTCAGGCATATATATACACCGAACCGCTCACTGATCAGTTGAAAACTATAGGGTGAAAAAGAGAGCAACTGGGTAACTTCTGTATAACGCAAAGACGACCATTTCTCCAGAAGGAGTCCTTCCGCACTGGCACACCTTTTGCTACCACCACAAACACACACTGTGGCCATTTGCAGTTACTCTGACACAATTTCACAGCAACATAAAAGCAAGAGCAAGTTTGAGTGCAATACACAAGCACAAAAATTAGTGTGTATAGATCTGAACCAGGTACACTGAGCTTTCATCCACTGATAACTGTTTTCTGTGTTAGGCATTGATGACCTGAGCTTCCTATTACATTACTGATTGTTTTGCTAATTCACAATTTTATGTTTCCGTATTTTTTTTTGCCTGTAATCAGGCACAGGCCTAGATCTGCTTTTTATTTAAAAAGGTAAGGTCATCTGTCCTGGTAAGCAGTCAATATCGTCTTATTTTTGTTAACTGTATTTGAACATCCCTCTTACATAGTATCTTGCAGGCTATGAATATTCAAGAGATCTTCTCCCACTAAGCAATTTCAATTAATCTGTCTCTCACGTCATAATCAGCAAAATGGTTTGCATCCTCGAAAGGAAATGGACAGAGTCCCAGAAATCCATTGCCTGCCAGAATTTAAAACTTCCCACTGTTCAGAGGAGAAATCATGCAGTATTTACTACCAATGCTACAACCAGGTTGTAATAAATGTTACTCTGAATTAGATGTGCTTTAATTTACCATGACTTTTGCATCTCTAGGCACCCTGTTGGAGTTCTGCTGTTAATATTAACTGAAGCACATAGGTTTTTTGTTACTCATTAATGGCTCTGTTCAACAAGAAATTGAATTTCCACAGCTGCCAAGCACTGCAGGCTCCTAAGGCTGGGCACCCACAGAGCCTAATCCTGATGCAACAGAGAATTTCCTTCTCGGACAGCAACAGCCTTCTCCACGGTTGCTATACCATCTCAGCTGGCCATCCATAGCTCACTCATCCAGAGCTAAGAAGAAAACCCGTTTCCAGAAAATGAACTGAACTGTTTCTGGAAGTCCCAACACATCACTAGATTTCAAAAGGTATCCTCTGGGCACTGCAGGGCTCTCCAGGTACGCTGCGTCACAAGTCTGCTACCAATCTGGCATGGACATACTTCCCACAAGCATAGTTAAACATTAAGTTGACAAAAGCATACTGTTCTTTACAGAGTTGATAATAATAATAAAAAAAAAAGAACAGAGAAAGCATGCATCTTAAATTCTTTCACACACATTTTGTCAAAGTGTCAAGATTTGGTTCTTACTGTTTCCTCAATGTTTCTCAGGATTTCTAGTTTAGCAGAAAGTCTCCAGAACAACTTGGAAAAAGCTGAAGATGTTCCCACAAGCCAGTTTACTTGCATGGCCATTTTATGTTAAACACTTAATGTAAAGACATGGAACCGAAATTTGTTTCCTTGCATGGCCATTTTATGTTAAACACTTAATGTAAAGACATGGAACCGAAATTTGTTTCTGTAAGCTACCTTTTCTGATTATGTAAGTGATTTCTGTTAAATACAAGACCTTACGATAGCTTCGGTAGTGATATTTGTTTCTCCTGTAATCTAATCTTTACTGAAATTATTAAAACTTCAAAGAAATGTTTTCAATCTAGAAGTTGTAGAAAACCTGGCATTTCTTCGGATGCAGCTTTTTGCATCTTTTTCTTCATTAATCAGTGAACCAACTTACGTCAGGGTTGCAGAAAGGCATTAACACCAGCTGCGCATCCTAATTTATGGAGATGGTAAAACCAGCCTGAAGGCCTCACATAGAAGCCAGCTATCATAGTCTTGCACACCGGAAGGCCAAATCTTCTGTCATCTAGGTCTTTTATTGCAAATAGCTCTTATATTATCACCACAGTGGGCCTACCGGTAGCAGCACCACCCAGAACATCCCCAGTCATTCCCACATCTCTAGCCCTTGTAACCTGTTTTCCTGACGGAAAAGATGCCCCAAGCCTGTATCCAGACAGGCTCAATCTGTCATCTGCAGGTCTTTTAGAGCCCCTACCTGCCACAAAGGAGGGAGGCACACGGGACCGGCAGAACTGGTGATCTCCATGCTAGTATTTAGAACAGAAGAATAAAGTTTTTCCTCAAAATACCAGGGCCTCGATATTATCAAAATAGCAGCTAATGTTCTAAGGAGAAAGATCTCTTATTTATATCTGAGGCAAGAAACGGACTGCATGTAGACAGTTTTACCATGTTGCTAATCTGATTTTTTTTTTTTTTTTTTTTTAAGTCAAGATGTACAAAACATTCCAGTGACTTTAAACTCAATGCACATTTAGAGAATTCCGGCATTAAAATTAGTATCTACAGATTAAAGCCCAAACTTATAAAACGTAATAAAAAAATTAAATGCACGATAAATGTGCCAGAGAAGCTAATTCTTTGGCAGCATAATTAGTTATCTCCAGTGGGCCAAGCACCAGAATCAACCTCCTGTATTTCCAGAATCTACTCAAAAGTTGTTTCACAGATCTAAAAAAGCACTATTTTACAAACGGTCTTTGTAATTCACATGAATAAAGGTTAGTAGCATTGGGTCTACTTTTTTTAACTGGAGTATAACAAAAATCAATTTAATTTAACAGAAGTTGCTATTAAGCTTCATATTAAAAATAAATTAATATTTATTCAGTTAATTTTTGACCTTTCCTGGATAAGCCTTATGTATCACAGTTTCATATTCAATACAAGTTTTAACTACAATTAAATCAGTGAATTCAGCTGTAGGAAAACAAGGACTGGATTGTCCACCAGCACCTGAACTGGAAGTGGAGTCCTTTGTACAAGTCAGAGGACTTTGATATTCTTATGACTTTCATGACATTTCATTGTGCAGCACCTTGCACAATATAGTCTCAATTGCATGTGTCCCTAAAGATAGTACTATTACTGCTGATAGCAAGCATCTGTGCCTCTCATTGCCTGCTCTCAGATGGGATCACACTGTACCATACGCTGCTCTCTTGGGTTTCAAACTGGACCATCACTTCCAGCTTGCAAGACAACCCATTTTTAATTTCTATGCTGTACTTAAAACTAGATTGCTTTGGGGATTCCCCACACACACCCCTCAAACATTCGTATAACGTTTTTAAACTAACCACAAAAATTTATTTAAGATCCTTTTAATAGCTCAGAATTCTGAATCCCTCAGATGTCAAGTAAAATTTCATAAGCAAATGATTAAGCACTCAAAAATGGCCACCATCCTACACCCAAAGACCTGAGCAAATTAGCAATTTACTTACACCACATGGTATACAGAGAAGCTGTTTCAAAGAGGAAGAAGAAAAATAGAGCCAGGGAATATTCAAGTCAATGCTCTGGTGCCAAACCAGGATCAAACTCTACTTGACAAATACTTATCTAAAAATGACCTGAAAGATCTCCAGCAATGGAAAAATCACAGTAATTCCCAATCAATTCCAGTGCTTCATTATCCATACCATTGGAAAGGTTTTTGCTAATTTCTACCCTATCCTTTCTGCTGTGTTGCAACTTGAACTCATCAGCACTGCCTTCTCCACAGGATGGAGGACAAGTCATTCTTTTCCTTTTAGCAAATATCCTTCTAATTATCTTAAAAACTGATGCACAGTGCTTCCCCATGCCTTTTTATTATTATTAATAATACTTTCATAAAGACTGTGCTTTCCTAGCTTCTCTTTTAGGCTATCATATCAGTCAGCATGAAAAGTTGACAGTATTCACTATTTTTCCCCTATGAAAACTACTTGCCACTTTGTTATAGAAATTAAATTGTTTTGACGTATTTTGTTCGCAGGAAACCCGTGTTAGCTGCTACTCTTCTCCGTGTTGTCTTCCAAATACTGACAGTTCCGAGCGCCGAACTGGCTCGTGGGCCAATAATTCCTTGCTCCCTCCTCCCCCTCCTCTGCCCCGCAAAAAAGTGCAAAGCACTGTGCTTGCCACTTTCTATCCCTCCTGTTCCTCAACCATCCTGCCATCATTTCTCAAGGGTAACTTCCAACACTTCTGAAATGGCTACTGACAATCCACTAAGCATACTACTATGAAGTTTATCAGACCGGACCATTTGAAAAACAACTAATTTAGCTAAATGCTTTCTAATCCATTCTTTCTTCAGTTCAAGCTCAACCTTTTTTCATTGGTATTAACTATGTTAACCATCTGTTCCTGACTGACGTTTTTGTGAAGACTAAATGCAAAAAGGACTGCTTATCATTTGACAGTTTTCAGACTGGGAAGGGAAGGGGTCCGTTTCCACTCAGCTTCCCCTACTAACAACAGACTTACAGAATTTACAGTTAACATACTTAAAGAATGAGTTCTTGTCACCCTTGATGTTTCCTACTATTTAACTTCCCCTCGTGTCTTGACATTCTGATTTTGTCATTACAAACTCACACTATACTTTTATGCTTCTTTTCCATCAGACTATCAACTAGATCTAGCCCAGTTTCCATTTTCTGTTCAGTCCCTTCTTGAAGTCAATAAAAGCATTCATAGTTTTGCCTGTTACTCTTCCTCTGTTCTGTAGCAGCTCTCCACAACTTCTTTTCCATTAGGCTTTTCTCTCTTAAGACCTTAAATAACAATTCTGAGTTCTTCAAAATTTGTCTGCTTGAAGTTCATGATCTTTATTTTGCTGTTCTCCATTCTTCCCTTCCTAAAGATCATAAAATCTTATTTTACTTTCACTCAAGTTGCTTTTCACAGTTTCAGGCAGTTCTAGAATTGATTCACCTCTCCCTCTACTTGCTATCTCCACTTTCTGTAGCAAACCAAAACTTTCACCAGTCAGTTCCAGTATTTTGTTGGACAATTTGGGTCATTACTCAGAGTTCCAGAGTTGTCTTTTACACACACACACACACACGGGTGTGGGTGGGTATATTTATTTAAACAAAGCCAGAATAATTGAAAGAAGTATGTTTACTTTTCAGATCAAGCCTAATTTCTCTATTCAATTATGAGAAAGTGCTCCGGAAGCTCTTTTCTTTGTCAGAATTAGTAGAGTTTGAGAGCACTCTTCCTCTGTGACTGGACTATTTCATAATTCCCAAAACTTGTTCACCCTTCTCTGAAGCAACTGGTGATCGAGACTGATAGATCCTGCATCTTAGACTAGCTGCAACTCTGACATAGCAGTTTCCATGATTCTGTTCTAAGTGACCTTCTGCCTTTTTCCTCCCTTTTTCATACTAAAGGCCTAGCTGCTGCTCCTAATACTGGATCCCAGGCAAATTATGTATTGTTTGTTCATCCTTTATGAGAGAGGACCTAAAGTAAAAACGAGCACCTAAATATTATCATCTTGATATGCAGATGCCAAGGAAACCCCACTGCAAAGGGTGGCAACTGTGCACCAGCACAGCTGACGGTGCTTCTCATACCTGGCAGCTACCCAGATCTCTCAGGGACAGGAGGGAGATGATAGGAACACCATGAACCAGTAGCAGACACAGTGGTTGAGTAGACAGCAAACCGAGGTAAAAGAACAAGAGTTAAAAAGAGGGGTGGAAGCCTTACGAACCACATAATCAGTAAGAAAGAAACAGAAGTATGGAATAAGAGTCCTCCAGATCTTGGCACGATTATTGAAATAAACAATACCTCATCTTCCGCTACTCTACTGCCTGATTATACCAGAGAAATTAAATTATCCCCATAATATTTTGGAGGTAAACAACAATATTTCTATTTTATGTATGAGGAAACTAAGATGCTCACTGCACGAAGTGGTTGAGACTACAGGAAACTGATGAAAACATCAAGTACTGTATATGACTACCATAAATCACACTAAAGTCATATACCAAGCAAACGAATTATCTCAAGTCCTTGCAAGATTCCCAAAACACAGTAGATACCAGTCTCTGCATTAGTGAGGTGATCAAGTATTTGATGAAAATGACAACAACAACAGAGCTTGACATACAGTGTTATTCAAACGCTAGAATCTCAGTACTTTTCTGACTGTTCTAGCAGACTCTATTTGGAATAAAGTTATATCACCATACCTACACATTTAACTAAAAACCAAACATATAACAGAGATGCTTCCTGTAACATCTGAATACAATAAGTTATCTTTTTCCAGACTAAGCAAGAAAACAGTTTTAAAAAGCTAAATTTCTAGATTGGTACCTATGATTCCTGAATGCAGCTTGCTTTTCTGTACTCCACTTTGAACCTGATTTATGTGGTATTTTAAGACAAATACAGCACCTGGATAATACAGCCTCAGTAGCTGACAAATTCTAAAAGGGATTTGCTTTTTCTCACAAAAGTTTTAGAGCCAGGTCATTCTCAGGAGCAAGTCCTAACAGATGTAAGAGAGGATAGGAACAGAACTCTTTGTCCAAGACAGCACAGGAATAGCTTTGACAAAATCCAGACCATGCGTACCATCAAACTTAAATAATTCAGCTTTTTAAAACTGTTTTCAGATATCTGATGAGCTGTTTTATGTATCACTCTGCACTTTATCCCTTCTCCCCAGCCCAAGATATTACTTCTTGGCATCCAGTGAAAGAGTAAAGATTTCTCTTGCTTTTTAAAAACACTATTATCTTATTCTAAAGCATTAATTGCACTGTGAAAACAACTATTTTAATTTGCTTGCTCATTTCTCTCATGAAAGAATCAAGATGGTGCCCAACTTACAGGACAAGCGAAGGACAGTCTGCATGAAAAATATCTACAGTGGAGCTGACAAAGCATAAATGAGGATAGGACTAGAAGGTAAATAAAGTCAACTCTCATTCCCTGTGCTGCCTTCTGAGGAATCAGAATTCGGGGAGTGAGGTTAAAATAAGAAACATGACATAAGCAAAGGGCTAAAATCTCAGCTGCTTTAAAGTCACAGAAATTACACTGATTTGTGCCAGATGATGACTGGTCCGAGTACTGCATATGTTGGGTAAGAAGGTAGCTTTCTAATGTTGGTGCCTTTCTCAGAGCAGTAATGTCTTAATATTGGACCCTTGTAACATCTGCTGATCAGTATAGGGCTGGCGCACACAAAATCGGGAACAGAAATCAAGCCCCTCGAGAGCCTTGTGTTGTCGAGACAGGAGGGTCGGGGTCATTCTTTCAGGCACATTAATAAGTATTCGCAAGCAGCAGCAGGCACCGCCACTAGTAAAACACAGCCTGAGACTCTCCTGCACAACATACTGCATGCTCCAAGGGCGGGGTGAACAAATGACGCTTACCATCAGAGACCCAACTTGCAATCCTCATCCCTTAGAAACAGCGAGCCAGCTGAGAGAGCAAAGCCACCAAAGGTGATGCTGTCATTGCAAGCACACACCCTGGGCTCCTGGGACAACGGCTCAGTCTCCTCCTGAGCTTCTCAGGACAGGGCATGAGTGCTACTCCTCCTATGACTCCCCCGGCAGAAGCTGAAGAAAATACAGTTTTATGATTCACCTCTTCCTTTCCTGAGAGCACCCCCAGCCCAGCGATTTTCTCTCCGTTCTGAAATCCTGAAAGCTAGTGTATGCACAGCAGAAACAGAGACAATATTCTGTCATTAAGAGTCAGGGACAGTCAGTAGTAGCTTCTGGAAGACCAGCACTCAGATGGAGAAAAACTACCTCTTCATGATGACAATATGGGTTTTTAAAAAACAAAAAACACACACACACACACACACCCCAATAAGCAGGAATCAAACTTTACAGACCAGAAGACACCAAAAAAAAAAAAGGTAGTCTACAATCTTCTCGGGGCGGTTTGAGAAGTAGAGAAGACTGGATGAACAGAAGGTTTTCTGGCTTTGGGGTTTTGTTTATTTGTTTTCAAGTCAAAAAAAAAAATCAGAGTCTGAAAGATCGTTCCCAAACCCTTCATTCTCCTGCAGAAGTAATATAATTTGCATTCTTCTAAACTCAATACACAGACTGCCTATCCCATATTACTCTCAACAGTTTTTAACACCTACCATAATGCATCTGTATGAATATTCCGGAATAATGTATATGCCAGGAATCCAAATCATTTCTGCACATGAAGCCACCAAATTGTCACAATGTAATTCTCCCACTCTCATCTTTGTAATCAAGGATCTCATACCACACATTTATGATTGCAACAATCTTCTTATAAAGAACACTAACACCCCAAGATCTTTCAAATGGAGCTAGCACACATAGCTTAAAGTTTCTCCCTACAGCATATTTCAAGTTTAAGTGGGCCAAAGATATGCCTTCTAAAAAATAAAAATAAAAAAGCCTTCTTAAACTCAAAATAGAAGAAATTAAATTGGAGCATAAGATCTCTCAAGCAAATGAAATTCTTCATCTGAAGACAAGCTGTAGTATTAGCAGACACTCCACCAAGGCCTATAGTTTGTATGAAATGTCTTTTAATGAAGATGCAGCAGCAAATCAGGTCTAATGGTTTCTCTTACCATCAGTTCCCATCAAGGGACTAATTTTGTGCTACATCTCTTGAACTGAAATTGCCCTTAAGTCATGCCCATCATCTTCATTGCATGAGAGCAACTATAACCTACAGAAAGAAATATCTAGGTGGTTTAGCTGGTAAGTTTTGTGCTGCAGTCCAAACAGGAGAATGTCGGTTCATCTCCCTTAAAACCAGAACCAACCCCTGGCTTGTATTCAATGTCAAATTTATAAGTATCAGAAAAATCTGTAGGATTTTCCTTAGTTGCTCTTCCCTATTTTTGGTGCAGCTTGAGCGAAGGTATGCCTAACAGCTGCAAAACGAACTAGAATGAGGCCAAATGTTCACTGGACTCATATCAGGAATACACAGAAGCTATTATGGTGCACTAGGTCTGTAGGATTTTCATTCTGTTTGGACTCTCATCACCTTGTTTATTATTCTTAATAACAACTCCTACAGGCAAGCGAAAACCACGTAAACTTCGCCAACTACGTTTACTTAGTACTTTGTGCTTATAAACCAAGTAAATCTAACCATTTTTGTCACACAGGCTGAGAATAGCCACAAATGCCACCGATTTGTAACACAGGAGTACAACACAGCACATCCTTCCAACTCCTGCTGGACTATCAATACAAACCAATTTGCTTCTAAAAGGAAAGTTAAATTCTGCTCGTCATCTCCCCATGTACCACAGAACATTGCATTAGCTCCTTTTTGCAATACAAGGGACTTTCCAATTGAGAATGAATTTCATTAACATCACACAGGTAACGTTAATCATACCTATTCCATCAACTTTTTTCCAATAAAATGTAATTGTATGCAATTGTTCAGATGTTAAAATGCTTCCTTATTAAGTTTTTAATTTTTTTTTTAAATCGTGGTGTTTTTCGAATCAGTTTACATTCAAGGCATTTGCTCTCCCAGAGCAACTATTCCTGCAACTTTTCTTTTGAAGAAGCTATTCTGTAGGATGTCTTGTTAATTATAGTCAAAGATACTTCAAAAATTGCTTATCATCATTTTTTTTGCTGTTTTCTTCCAGGATGATTGACCTCCATGAATTTCAAAATAAGCAAGTTACTGTAGAGCTAGATAAAAGTATCAAGCTACTATGATAGCCTCAGAGATAAGGGAATAGAATTTTTCCCCCACTTAAGGTTTCAAATCTACTTCATGGAGCATTTCAGGCAGGGGAAATACTTCTCCTTATTCATATTGTATTACCACCCCACCCACCCCCCGGAAAAAAAATCTGGAAAAAAAGGTCACAACTTCTTGCAAAAGATAAAAATAAAAATCTGTGTGCACTGCAATATTCGTCCTAGTATGGATTGCTGGTTTGCAGTTTCTTGTCACATTTTAAATTCCTGTATCTAGAGCAGACTTAAAAAAAAAATCCACTTGGAGTCTGATATCCGTATCTTAGAAAAGAAGCAGTCTTGTAGGAACCTGAAAGTGGGAAGAGTTGCATTTCCACCCATTAGACAACAACACTATAATTTACCCTGTCAACCCAAATCTGCTTTAATAGATGCAGTCTTCACACATTGCCCTCCCTGTTCAGCATTAGCAGGGTGAAATTAAAGGAGAAAGTGATGTCACTGCAACAATAGTTTGACATCTTATTGTACAGTGGTCTGCATAAGCGCCTCAGCCTGAACGAACACAATTGTAATGAAATATCTTGCCAGGTAGTTTGCACACATACATTACCTATCAGGCGCCAACACACAAACAAACCATTTTGCAATAAGACGTCAAGTTACTGCTGCAATGACATTTTGCTTTCTAAAGAACTTACTCACCAAGAACATAACAGAAGGGGAAGAGCAACCAAGCCACAGTCTTTCTGCAGATTTATACTTGCAGCAGTCTATCAGCCCCCACTCTGGGCAGAGTTTTAAGCCAAATTCTCTTAACTGTCTCATTTGAGGTCATACTTTCCAGCATCTTAGTCTTCCTTCTCTAGACTGAAGGATGGCACGTGCTGTCAATCTCTTTAGCAACCCTTAAGGTCTATAACCAGAAGGGGCAGTGAGTAGATTGCCTCTGCGGTAGAAGGACACCTCGGTGGGGATGCTGTGCTTCCTGGCAAGCGGGAACCAGCCGTGGCACGGCTAGGTTGCCTTGCACACGACAGAGGAAACAGAACCAACGCGGTCCAACAGCCTCCATCTGAAAAGCCATAATCGAGAAGAGCAAAGTTAGAATTTTACCCAGGACAACACTGAGAATTGACTCTGCCTGGAGACACAGCAGTAGCAGCAACGTACTTTAACCTTGTCTTCTTGCAGTTTCACCGTGAAATATAAGGGCAAAGTCCTGTATGTTCCAAAGATACAGACAAATCCATCACCGGTGGCACGCCAAGCACTTACCAAGGGACCATTAAAAATCTGGCTAGTCACCAACCTCTGCTATTTTCCTGCTTTCCAGCTAAGTAAAACAAAGGAAGGTGAAGGAAGAACATGGTGAAGAGCAAAGAAACTTAAGAAAACAAAATTGTAAGTATCATTCACCCTCTCTGACTTTGAGCACTTTAAATCATCAAATCATCCTAACCTTCCTCTGGAATCAATACGGGAAAACAGTGGGCAGAATTAGCTACTAGATTAAAGAGGTAACAAAAAGCAGCAAGTCACCTCTTGTAAGCACCTCAGGCAAAAGGGAACTGATTAGGCTTGAATGCTTACCACCTAATTCAAGAAGGTAAGGCACCCTATTCGTTTCATTAACTAGTGATCTAAATGATGATGAACTTAAGCATATGCTTAACAGGCTTCTTCAATCAGCACCGGAAATCACTAAGACATAAAACATTTTACTGATATTATGACTACTTCAGCTACATATATGGAACAGAGATGGGCTGAAGTTACTGGAAAGGCAAAGAAAGGTTTTGTGCATTTGTAAGCAATGTTCAACTAAGCCTGCCTCTATTAAATTGTGGTTCTCACTATCAAAGCGTTGAGTTTTACATTTGCTTTTCCAATGAGATTTTTGCCTTTGGTTTGGCTATTCCATGTGCTCACCTATTTCAATAAATTAAATTTCCACTCAGAGCTTTTAAATTAAACTTTAAATATTGAAATTTTAAAAGCTATTTGACCATAATCTTAACAATAGACTCCATATTATGGATACATTAAGTGGAATAGTGAGTACTCATTTGAAATCATTTGTGTTTATTATACATAATACATAAAACAAATAGATCAGAATAGCAGTGCATTCAAAGCAGCATTCACTGCAGACTGGGTCCTGTACATTACTTCTATTCCATTAAATCTCTGAGGGAAAATTCTGCGTAAGCAAAGTGGTATTAGAAAGCCATTTCAAGGGAAAGAAAACTCTTTCAAAGTGTGTGATATCACAACAGATACAGTCAGCTGACATCCTAAAAATTAGGGAAAAAACTGTAATTTCAGAGCCTTGCTAACGATTCAAATAGAAAACATTCTCCCACAGCCACTTTTCTGGGAACGGCAATCGGCAGAATTCTTGCATACAGTTAGCGTAACCTTGGAAATCTCCCTGGGTGTTAATTATTATAAAGAGCAATCGCAAAAAGGACAAAGAAGTGTGAACACATATTTCTTTAGGAAAGGTGTACTTAATCTTTATACTTGAGCTGAATTTCACGTGAACTTCCTTCCAGTCTTTCTTTGTACTTGACAAAGGAGAAAATTACCCTTTCTGCCCTCCACTGTAGGTACTTAAAAAGGAGATAAAAGAGTTTTGCCAATATGGCTCCGGACTCTGCCTACCAAACCGCGCCGCTGCCTTGCAGTCCTGCTACACCCGCCCCGAGCAGCACCGGGCTTAGTCTCACGCAACATTGCCACCTGCCGAGGAAGTCTCTTCATTACAGTAAGAGCATCTTCGACACTTCTTTAAAAGCAGCACTCACCAAGCTGGCTAACTTTACGAGCCTGTGACTACTTTCAACTACTTCGTGGGCAATGTCCCTTTAAAAACAGGCTTTCCTTACATATACAGGTCATATCATCCACTGAAAAAACAAAAACCAAAAAACCCCACTTGCGTTCTGTGATGCACTACTACATCCATCCATGCCCTGGCAAGCTGCAGTTACATCTGTTACACCCCGCGTACAAGCGATCAGTGTCAGAACAGAGGAACGAGCTGCAGTACGCAGGATCAAAACGTATAACCATGACTTGCACGAGTGTTTTCGCAGTAGAATAGAGAAGTGAAAGAATCCTCTTAAGAATCAGAAACGCAGCAAAAACAAAATCATTGTTATTGAAACACGGTCAGAGACACAAGTCATCCCATATTTTACCCCAGAAAGAGTCTGAGTTCATAGTTTACCACTTGACATTATTCAGGCAGCTGTACAGCTAAATAAGAGTGTGACATTCATTTTTTCCTCTCTAAACGAGTTACTACAACCGAATATCAATAATCTGCATCAGTGACTTGCCGAGTCTGCAACTATTCTTATCACACGCTTGAAACAAAGTACGTGCACAAGACAAGTATGTACAACGCAAACGCACAGAACAAAACTTTTGTTCTTTAAAATTTTAAAGGTCAGTGAGGAAAAAAAATGTGAACATCACTATCATACACCTTTTTTTTTTAATTAAGGTTGGGGTTTTCTTTGGTCTGCTAAGGAGATCAGGCTTATGTCTGTCAGTACCTTCCCAGTAACTTCTGGAACTATGCGACAATTTCAACTAGTTTTGGTAGAGAGAGAACTTAGAAATATTAAACCCCCCTGCGAGTTTAAAGAAAAAACCTTCAGAGGTCTTCTGAAGGAAAAGGGTGCTTTTCCTCATTATACATTTTGTTTTGTGACAGATAGCCAACTAGGATACTGACAGGAGCCAGGAAAACACTGCACCCTGAAAAGAGCAGGGTTAACACAGTGGCAGGAAAAGAGGAAGAGATGTGATCAGGATACGTTTGGAAGACGGATCAGAAATCCTTTGGATTTTTCCATGCTTAGAACAGTTTTGTAATACACAGATGTTAATGAAGAAATTAATATTCTGGGTTACTATTCTTTTACTTGGATAATAGTAATACCAGATTTCCTATAAAAACTAGGGATCATTCTTAACACAACACAAAGAGTAATTTTTTTTTTTTTAATTAAGTTTTAGGAGCTGAAGGACACCCAACAGTCACACCTGCAGAAATGGATCAGTTGAAGTTACACAACTCTTAGGGCAGTGGAAATTAAATTTCTTTTATAGTCTGATACAAAGAAACTATTTACATGAAGTTCCTGGTCTGCCTGCTAACATTGCTTATTCGGTTTCTCACTGATCAGAGTTACTGTTACTTGTCAGCAGAGAAGTCAAAACCAATTTGCAAAACGAGGAGTTTAAGGTGTATCTTCCAGCTCCTCGAATATCAAAACAATGAAATAACCAAAAGAAGCCAAGTTGCCCTGGTACACTTGCAAAAGGTACCTTTATTAATTGTACACACTTAAAAGCATAAGGAGACCCTGTCACAAGGCCCTCAGGACGTCAGGCTACCACAAGCCTTTCTTGGAAGCCTGGTATCTTCACTCAAAACCCCGGGGAATTTAAATCCACCTAGGAGCAATCATATCATAAGAACATGAGGTGCGCTTGTTGCATTGACATCTCATTGCTTTTTAAATTATAACAGCCCATTACAACAATTCAAAGGAATAAAGCAGAGAAAGGAAGCAGCAGAGCAAAGGCCGAGAGGGAACGCACGCCTGTAGCGGGCTGAGTTTGCCTGGACCACAGAACAACAGGGACGATCCAGGCAGAGCAGCTTGAGGAGCTTTTTTCTGAACATCCTTTCCCCCAGAAGCTTTCCTGTCTCCGTTCTAGGGGAGGAAAGACGGACTGCATAAAGGTGATGCAGCAGCTCACTTGTAGCTTCAGTGCTTTTAGATATTGCCAGACCATGAGGGTAGTCATCTGTCTGCTGCTGCTTCTCCCTTGAGAATATTGGCAATAGTAGGATGATTTTTCTTCCCTTCCGGGCACAGGAAAAAGTGAGAAGGTTCATGTTTTCTCACTTTGCTGCAACTGAAGATCTTCGCTGACCGCATTTTAATCCTCTATCTGCAGTAGCTTCCGCCTATGCTCCGGCACTGCTGCCTCTACTGGAAGCAGGAAGCTTATGGTCACTCGCGTTAGCGAATGAACGTGAGATGAAGACATTTGTACTCTTTTCTGAAGAGGAGCAAAGTAGGAAAACAAGTCACCATGAGTCACTGTGTATAAATCTGAATTGACTTGTGCATATGAGTCTCTGGTTTGTTCAGGGCAGGGTGGGTGTTTTGAACAAACAATTTGTAGACTTAATAGAAAAGCGGATTTGCGAAGAGTGAACCGTCTGTGGCACAACAGGGTTCACAAGGAGAGTTACAGCGGGACTGACATGGGCACGCTGCCCTGCCCAGCGCTTTTGCCTTTGTATTCTTGGTGCTGCTCCCCCAGCTTAAAACCAAGAGAGGGAGGAGTTAAAAGTGGAAAAATCCAGACTGTGCACTGCATGAAAAAAAGGAAGGAAGCTTTTATTTTTATTTCCCCCCCTTCCCTCCAAAGACTGATGAAAGTGAAACCTCAGGGAATTCTCTGGGCAAAGATTCCTGCTAAGACTCAACACATCTTACGTACAGATGCCAGAAGAAGAGAGATCATTTTCATTTCATGTTCAAGGTTACTAAAATCCTCCGAAAATAAGTGTGGAGTAGGAGAGAAAGCAATGACGTCAAATAGCAAAGCGTAGATCTAGCATGAACACCACCACCAAATACAAGTCTTAGTTGCCTGATCGCATGTACTTCTTATTTTGACGGATCCTTTTGATGCAACCAGAGGATGCTACCCATGGGGACCCAGCATGTCTCTTTTCTTGCCAATGCTCCCTGTCTTAGCAAAGGCCCTTCTGCGAGGAAGGGAGGGAAGAGGGAGGTGGGAGGGGGGGAAAGAGAGAGAGAGAGAATGAGAACACACCCATCCATTACATCAATGTTGCCACTTAATTCTTAACCACAAATATTCCTTTCTGCAATTCACCGATACATGAAATATAATGGAAGGTGCTTTGCTTTGCCCTCTCTTACCACTGTCAGATAGGATAATGTTGGAAAAACAATAAAACAGCCATTTAAATGAACCTGCAACAAGCCTTCTGTTCCCTAATTCCTCTCATAAGCTTACAGGCTGATGATGCTCACTTTGTTCAAGCATTTTTATAAAGGAGGAAAAAAAATAAAGCAAAATTGAGCCTTTAAAAATGGCAGAGCCACCTCAGTGAGTGCAAGAGTTGGCATCAGCTCACCCTGCCAAAAGTGCAAGCAAGCATTTAAAGGGGAACCTAATTAAGAAAACTGACTGGCACTTGGTCTCATTGTCAGTCTCTTGGTGTAAGGAGAAATCAATCTAGCACAGACTTGACAGCAGTATAACATGAAGGGCGCTCCGCAAACTACCAACTAGCTGCAGACTAAATTCTGCATTATGCACTCAGATAGGGCTCTACCAGCACTGAGTTAGAGCACCAGTCAAATGAAGAAAGTCTGCAGGCCCACAGGCTAATTGACTTTTGCATGCCCTACACACAGCAGCTTCCTCTGTGTTACACTGACAAAAGGAAGAGTAGTGCAATAGCTCTTTTAGTGCAGTGAGAAAGCTTGGTGAATTAAGTTTATCCTCAGCTGATGAGCAGGATTTTACATAGGAGGAATGTTACCGTTCTTTAGTGCACAGCGAGTGTTATTTCTCCAAGGCTCCCCTTCCACCAGCAGAAACATCCCTGTGCAGAATAATAGGAATATTTTTATTCCTTTCCATTTCTTATTTGTGTGTATGTGAAAGTGCAAGAGAGTATTTGTACATAAAGGGAAAAAGGCATATTCATATATGTGTATGTAGAACAAAAGCAAAAGTAACAGAAAGATATGGTATCTTGGATTCACATCAAAATCTGTAAGACAGTCACATCATGAGGATACAGTGGGGCAATAGAAAAACCCAGAGGAGAAATTGGAGTAATGCAATAGAAGCTTTTGTCAGCATGTATTCGAAATTATTCGCATATTGTAACTTATCCCAAACAAGACCCATACAAAACTGCTTAACATACTGCTCCCTACATAGCCTGTATAAGCTACCTGTTTGGAATACAGCTTTAGAAAGCTTTACAGTCTCTGAGCAGGAAGGTCATTTCCCATGGCTGTAAAGCAAGGCGCACTGGTGCAGAGCATGACAGCTTTTAAAAACCCCTGAATAGTAGCCACAAACATTTATTATCTCTAATCTAATAGTATATCTGCACTGAACTGCTACAACCAGAAGTAGGGTCTCTGATACTGGGCTCCAAAACACACAAGTTTGCAAGCAAAGCGCACAAGACAAAAGGTTTGCAAGAGAAAAAGAAGCAAAGGTCATGCAGCAAATCAGTTAAAACTGGGGAAAAAAGAGGCCCAGCACCATTTCAATTCCAGTGTTTTTGACCTGAAATACATTAAAATCCATCATTACATGTCTTTCCATTGCTATAAGAAGATGCTATTGAACGCTGTTGGGAAGTCAGCAACTGTTCTTGCCCCACCAACTAAAGCTGCAGTTGCTGGTCCTCCGTGGTAAAGAGGCCAGACATTAAACCAGCGGCATTTTTAGAAACACAACATTAGATCTGAGGCTTTAGCTATAGCCCTTGTCTATACTGACCTCATTCCTAAAGAGGAGTGACACATCTTAAAAAAAAAAAAAAAAAAAAAAAAAAAAAAAAAAAAACTTTTTAATTGAAGCTCTGTTATAGGTGCATAACACACTAGTACCTAACAGTCCCAGTAAGATCAGGACTTTACTGCATCAGCACTGTAAAAAATGCAGGAAAAAAAAATCCTTCCTTAAAACTTCCATCACAAATTAATATAAAATTAAAAAAAAAAAAAGAAAGAAAAAAAACCCAAGTCATCTATAGAGTCAATAACGGAATTAATCATTCTGACCTCAAGAAAAAAAAACCATACAATTTCATCCTGCAGTACCATCCTCAAGCCTTTTGGGTCTTTTTTTGTTTTAAAAATGACACTCAATCTCTGCGTTCTCTCATGGAGAATTTAACATAGCCTTAAGGAAATCATCTCAGTGCTTAGTTCCAATACATTTTAAATGTGTTCTTTATCTTATGTTAGCGAGTGTATCACATCCTGCTTTTGTCTTCTTTATCTACCCAAATTGTGCTGGTTTTGCCTCTCAAGGATTGGGTTGCCAAGTCCTTTAGCAGTCTAAGGTCTATGCCACCACACATAGCTTACTGTGGCACAGACTAGTCCCAATTAGCACCACTTGCTTGGTCACTGGCACAGTGCAATTTGGCAAGGACATACTAGTTCAGCTGCAAATACAGTATAAGCTACACACTGTATTGCACAGGCCACAGAGGTACAGCTGCACTGCTTCTGGTTTGGTGCTAGCTCAAACACCGCTAGCTCGGGCAGACAAGGCACAGGCAGGGAGGAGGGGGAACCTCCGTGCCGTAGCACGCTGTAGGAGATGGACACACCTTTTAGTAAAAGTTCCTTACTCTGCCTCGGTGACTGGAGCTGTTCTTCAGGCTCCTGAACAGCCCAGATCTTTAGCTCAAATTTAATTTGCCTTGATTTCATTGCGGTTTCAAGACTCAACCCCACACAAACACCAAGCAGAGTCAAATCTGCATTTCTAACTTCTCCTGCAGTCCAGGATCTCAAACAGTTGTGGTTTTCTTTCCTTATTTGGGGGAGGTGGGGTGAGAGGGGCTTAAAAGCCTCCAATTTTCTTGGAGGCTCAAGCATATCAGCATTTTGTTATTAGAGATACAGTAAAAGTGACCTCAGTCAAATGAACAACTCCTCCTCCCCACCCCCACAAATGTGTCTCTTGCCGTCCAATCTTCCAGTTAGGGATGGACTGCAGAAAAGGTACCTGGAATCTTTTCCAAAAGATCAGAAGCCCTGATGAATTGTTCGATGAGCTTTAATCGAATAGGTTTTCACAACAGGTAGGCAGGGGACAGACAACGTGCAAAGGGTTTTAAACATGTTCTCAAACGAAAATTTGCAGATCAATGACCGTAGACAGAAGCTGAAGTTAAAGACTTTTGATCACATCCCCTGTAGTTTCTATTAGAAACAAACTCAATATTAGATTTAAATGTAGATACCCTGAAGAACAGAAGTACATAAACTTAGGGGTTTGGTTCCATCCATTAAGATAAGAGTTCATTTGCGAAATTCAAAAATAGCCTTGTACGTCAAATTCTGGGGTGTTCAAGATTGTAGGCCACATGTTTAGATTGAGTTGAGCTGAGCCTAAGATGCCCAGAAGCAGCACAGGAGAGCCAGAAAGACGACAGCTCTGTGCTATCATTTTTTCACTCACCAGATCCCGATAGTTCAGGAGGCCAAAACCACCACCTCCACCACAAGCTGCAGATTATCACCATGTTCGGCGCTCACCTACCAGGAGCAGCACGGTCACCAAAGAGCAGACTACCTCACTGCCTGGACCTCGAGGGCAGGTGCCCAGCTTCAGGCAGATGCTGCAGCTGGTACAGAGTCCTCCCAGGCCACAGTTTCTCAGGCCTCTTTCAGCCCACAGCCGAGTTAGCAAGATAGCAGGTAGGCTAGTTGTCTTCGACATGGCTGTACAGCAGCAGACCTGCACTACCATTGGATTGTCCTATTTCCCTCATTCCTCTCCTTAATCCTACTTTCTTCAGAGGGTTTGCTGCTTCTGGGTTAGCAGCGATTCAGCTTCCACTTTAGGGAAGTTTTCAGGCTGCTTTACGATTTGTAGCACACAAAGATTTGACTCTAGCTTCTAGGCCACTTTTAAGTATTTGGCCCCAAAAACACAATATGCTAATACTGCAAGTCTAATGTTAACTAATGCTTATATTAATGTCCTAACTATTGAATCAGTTTGGTAGTTGAGAACCTCAACTCTCATTTTTAAACTTTTGAAGAGTACATATCCAGCCCTTATGGTGGCTGGAAAAAAACTGGAAGATAAAACACCTAAAGGCTCTCCTAACAGAAGGGAAAGAACCCAGAATGATCATTAAAATAATTTCAGCGTAAACAACAGGGCAAGGAGTGCAGCCTTAACTCCTTCAAGTTGACACAGTTATCCTTTGATTTACAAATTTGAAAAACTACAAAATAGCATTTGAAATTATTATATATTTTTAAATAAACTATATCATGCTTTATACATTAAATAGTCTCAAAAGACCCCTCCAAAGTAAAAAAAAAAAAAGAAAAAAGAAAAAAAAAAGAAAAAAAAAGAAAAGTGCAACTTGGAAGACCTGGAGACTTTTGTCACTGAAGTATGGACAGCCTTGGAATATAACTTTTTTTGGAGGGGGGAGGGGGAATACCATTCATCTTTTCCTGTAAAAGTGGTTTCTAATAATTGAGTCATAAAAACTAGAGGAAGGCAGCGAAATTATCTTTCCAGAAACTGAGTAAGGAAAAAAATTGAACCATCAAATATAAACCGCTGTCTAGTTATTTCAACACTTATTCATAAAAGTAAAGCTACAGCACACATTCAGAATACAAATATACACACTGATATCTGTAGGGGACACAGCATTTGTTTATTCAGAAAGTTTATTCTCTGTACTTGTCAAAAGCAAAGTTTGACAAAATAAGTTTAAGAGTCAGTTTGCTGAGAGAATTTTGATCGAGTTCATCTTTATTTTTTCTGCAAACTCTTCACAGAAGAAAAAAGTGTACTGCAGTCAGAGTTAAGTTTTAAAAACTGAAACCACTTTCTGAAGTCAGCTTTCTGTGTTTCTGTGCAGTCTATCTTCTTAGCTTTTCCTTAGAGGTATCTATATTCCTAGCCTCTACTAGGCTAAACCAGAAAAAGCAAAAAGCATTAACAGAAATGAAAGATAGAAGAATACTTAGGAGCTGCTTGCTCTGGGATGTTGCCAGGAATGGGAGAAAATAAATATGAGTGCTAGCATATTAGACAGCTTAGTTACATTCTGTAAGCATGGAAGTGTTAGAAGCAGCTAAAGGTCCAGCAGACATGAGATATGAGATGCTACTTTCTGAAGGACTCATTACATCCTCTTTCCCAATCCAGAAACTCTCGAATCAAGCCTACATCTGGACAAATACAGTCTAGTTATCTGCCTAGTTATACAGAGACTTTCCAGAGCTATTAAAGTGCCATAAGAAAGGTGTTCTTTTGACTAGGGAGAAGCTGCCTGTCATTGTTTTGTTTTCCTCCAGGCAAAACTATAGGAAGCCTTAATTGAAATATCCTCCTCCTTGTCTCTTTTGCAGCTTCACTTAAAACTTCAGTAATCCCAAATCTGTATGTGAGCAATAAACTCTCATGACTGTGCAATCCTAAAGATAAATGATTTCCTAGATGTACTTGAATCTAATGTACATCAGCTGTACACGCCTAAAAAGAATCATTGAAAGCAGCATCTTTTCTTGGCAAATACTTGAAGAGATATAAAAAAAAATGCTTTGTTCTATGCACATGTAGTTGAGTGGCTTCAGACTTCATTCTTCAGTTACAACTACCTAGTGTGAATCCGTTTGTCCTCCCCCCCACACACACTTCTTCATATCTGTTTCTTTGAACAGCTTATAACATTTTGTTTAATTAAAGCCTAGGGCCTGACATGTATAATTTCCTTGATTTTTCTGCTTATTAAAATTCCCTGGTTCTTACTTAAAAATTCAGAATTATTTAAAATGACGTATGCTGTAATACCAAGACTATGTTTTAAATAATTTTACAGCAAAGAGCCGCGCTGTCAATATCTTTGAGCACGCTATGCCCTATGTTCAATTATAAGAACTGCAACTAGGTATTTAAAACTGAACTGGGCTTTACATATAAACCCAAAATAATCCAAAATCAGCAAAAACATTCAATGCTATCTGAAAGCTCTAAGCTCTACTAACGACCTGCTTCAAGTAATTTTATTGTATTCCTCCTATACTTTTATTTTCAGATGCATCTAGGCATTTAGCTGATATTACAATAGTTTACGAAATATCACCTTTCCGAGTTACAGAACGCATTTGGGAATACCCGTATTTTGCCAAGGAGGTCTCAACATACTCCCCCATCGGCATCCGAACGGAAAGGTGGACAAGAGTGTCCACGAGTCATGTCCATAGGGATTTCTTGAAATTATTTAACCATTCCACTTTACCTGCATTTACACTTTTTCTCTCCTCTCCATGCCTCCTAATAGAGGAATGGGCTGCCAGAGGAATATCAAGCAGTTTGCCAGAAAGGGGCCAGAGCCAGCAGGGCCAAGACCCTTCCCATACAGGGTTTTCCAAAGCAAAGCCAGGGTTGGGAGGTACAGGCCCAAGGACCTTGCCAAGCACGTGTGGCCGCGGGACATTGCCAGCAAGGACTGAAGCTTGCTGGTAGCAATTTTTAGACAGCTCAGAAGCCAAACCAGATAAAGCCTCTTCCAGCATAGCTTTGGAAGCAGACAGGTGAAGGTTTGCCAGGCAGCAGTCCCCACTTCAGTACTAAGTGATAAAACGCGTATGTTCCTGGCAGGCTGACAGAGTGGCAGTCCAAGAGGCGCACGTCCATCCACCAGACCAGGGCCGGGACTGCTCCTGCTCACAGCGACCACTCTGCAGCTGGGACCACTCTTGGTTAATTGCTTCGCAGGGTGAGGCACATTTTCTGCTAGCCTGTAAAGGAGCACTGCAAAACATCCCACCCTTCACAGACCCTCAGGGCACACTCAAAACTGCAACTGCCTTTGCTCAGTGAATCAGATCCTTAAATACGTTCATTGTCCATTAAGTCCTCACGTGGCGCTCAGTGCACAGAAGTATCTGGGTTGGACTATGCACTTATGGCCGGAGGCAGGTTTCCACATGCACTGTAGCAGAAGTGCATTTGAGCACAGTCCTTGATCTGGCTCTCAGAAGCTGACTCCTCTGAATGTGCTTTTCCACAGACCAAATAGTACATACCAGTCCTTTCTTGGTCACCATGCATAGTTCAACGAATAATTGATTTCGCAATCTGCAGCCCAGTTTTGTGATAGCTTAGCATCTTGTCAAAACACAAGAAAAAAGAAAACATCATTTCATGGGAATGATATTTTTCATTTGATTTGCATATTGCCATTGTGGGCAGTTGTAACAAAAGAAAGAAAAAGAGGCTTCAGTTCCCAAGTTACTAAAATGACTAAAAACCCATGAACTAAAGCAAATAACTCAGTGACTGGGTCATTCATCTACAGTAAAAGAAAAGCTGGATCCCTCTAGGGACACCAGCTACTTCCCGCTAGGACTACTCCAGTGAATCCTGCTCTGCTTCGCATTAAATTGCATAGCTACTCACTAGAAAGAAAGCAGGAATCTGACCATTCAGGTGAAAGCTCTCACCACCCAAAGAATCACAAGCACTGCGATGACTGCTTAAGAATCATATAAAGAAAGTCTTCATGGAGGAATTCAGGGGACCTTTTCTATCAAATACACCACAGCCTATGTTCTACAAGGTGAAACACTCATAGCCACACCAGCAGCTGTCTTGGTAGGGTTAAACAAACCAGAGCAAGATGAACAAGGTAGACTGAGGACTCGCCCTGAAAAACATCAATAGCCTGCTACAGGCTATAGGTTAGGTAACCCTTCCTTTCAAGCAGAAGAAACAGAATTTCACATCTGTGGTTAACTCACTACTCATTTTTAAGACAGTACTTCACACTAAGAACATAGCAGATAGGAGATCGTTATAATAAATTTATCCCCAGTGAAAACTACTCAGGGAACTTCAAGAGTATAAAACTACACATCAGGCTTGAGGTTGCTGCCGCCTTCTTCAAAGTGTAGCCCACTGTGGATACTATTCAAACTTTAGTATTAAAGGGAGACACAGCTTTACTATTAATCTATATTGGTTCCTAAAAGCTTAGTGATAGAAGTCAGAGTTTGATTTCAAAAGACAACCTTCACACCTCTTTACCAAACTGGTATTGCAATGATCTTTCAAATAGGCAGACTGAAGAAGGGAGGAAAAAAAGGGAAAAAAAACCCACAGAACAATGTAGAACTCTCCTCTCCCAACCCAGCTCAGTTATTTTTTCCCCCAGGAACAAGAATGAGGAATAAGAACCCAGAGATGCCGTCGCAGTTGTGAAACCCTGTTTTAGCCACTGAAACATAATCTAGTACCACCCCAACCAAACTTGGAAGTCTTTTAACTACTGATAGAGCCTGAAGTAAAAGACTGACTAGCTCATATCTCACAGTTTAAATATAGGATTCAGGAAGAAAAAAAAAAAAAATAAAAACATTATTTAAGGATTTTCTTGAATGCTTCCTCTAAATCCAGGAACCAACAATAATCTGCTTATAATTCTGACATCAAATGAAGGATCTTTTTTATTGAAGATGCAAAAAAGTCCAACAAAATAAGTAAGCAATAAACTAGAGAAGTGTTTTATGTTTAGTTTTGAGGCAAACATATTTTCCTTGTTAAACATTTGACAGATTTCAAGTGCAAGCAGCACAATGCTGGCAAGCTGCAACTTGGGCTCTGTTTCAGTCACATGGTTAATATCACGTCCTGAGAACATCTTGATGTTTATGGTTAGCTTTAAATTTCAGAGCACAGATCTTACTTGAGGAGGATACACGCTTGCATTGTTAATTTCTTCTTGACATTGTTCAGAGTGTCATTAGAAGTGCTGCGGGACAGACTATGGCCCTCTTCCAGAAAACTAGTAAAATATATGCTTCCCACTGAAGTTGCACTTACATAAACCCTGGAAAGGCAATTTTTCCGGAGTTCGTACATTCTATAAGTCTCTTGCTCTTAGCCTGTAAGACCTCAGAAAAAACAAACAAACAAACAACAACAAATATATATATATACATATATATATATACATATATATATAAATAGCTGATGTTATTTGCATAGGCACCTGGAAAAATTACATTCAGATTAGCACTATGAAAGATTTTTTTTTTTTTAAATGAACTCTGCTTATCAAGATCTAAAAGTGATCACTTAGTATTTAAAACATGAGAGGCTCCATAAACATAACACGACAAAAAAAGGAGTCTATACAACATCTATCAATTCCTTTAATGCTCGCTCTTTTTGGCTGTGAAGCTTGCCACTGAAGCACAGCCTTTTGCTTTTAATGAATATCAAAAAGGTGACCTCAAAGAAATCCTAGTGATACAATCATTAGCCTTATCTGCGTTGCAGGGAAGCACACATTATTCCAGCTACTGCCAGTAGCACAGGCTAGGACGTATTCTGGAGGCAAAAGAACTATTTAGAGAAAGGTTATAGGGAAAAGCTCCTGCCAGACAACTCTCTCGCACACACACTTTCTCTCATTTAAAATTCATGAAGATGAAGTGCTGCTTTTGTTTCCTGTCTCTGAGATGAGCCCTAATACTCTTGCCAAAAGCAAGCTAACACAGTGTAATTGTTTTTCATCTAAATTGCTTGTCCAACCTGCTTAGTTTTCAAAGAACATTGACGATACTGCTTTGATACCCAACTGCCGAATGACAAAGTACAGGGCACACAGGCAGATGGGCATGATGAGAATTTTTAATTATTATGTCTTCCAGTCAGCTTACAGAACAACGGGGGGGAAAGAGGGGAAAACATACGGGAGAAAAGAAAAGTTATTCATAAGGATGAGACGGCTCCTATTTTCATTAAGGATAACTTGGAAAAACAAATAAGGAAAGACAATTCAGAACAAAGATCCCCCGAGGTGTTTTTAATCTCTTATATTCCATATAGTTAAAAGGGCTTTTTAAAAGGTTATGAAATGAAAGAGCACGGTCAGAAAGCACAAAGGCAGCTTTTTGTACAAAGACACATGCCTTTCTTCTGAGGGAAAAGTGGCTTCAGAGTTTGATCTTCACAGAAGACATTGTAAATTGCTGAAACCATAAATTAGGATCTAAAGTTATCATTCTTAAGCTTTCTCAAGTCCACAGACGTACCTTGAACTGTATATTCCATCAAGGATTAATCTCATTTTTTCCTCTTTGACATCTTATTTCATTTTATCTAAACAGCGAGATGCAGCTCTGAGGGGACAGACCCACACAGAAGTACATAAGGAAAACTACGAACTGAAAACAGTCCAATTTTTACCCTAAATGATAGTCAGCCAATGCAGAGAGACATGCAGCTTTGACTACTGATCCCTGCACTTTGTTCTGTTACCTGGAGCTAGAACAAAAAGCTTGATTCTGTTTACCACATTTGTTCCAGTTCTTCTTTCCCAGTTTAAGCTATTGTTTTCTAATTACATTTTCTAAGCCCTGCAAAGCAGAAGGCAGGGAGAGTATTGCCTTCCCTGTTGTGCCTATGAAGCATGTTGCTTCAGCAGTTGCCTTATCCTTGCCGGCTCTCTGCAACCTCCTATTTGAGCACTGGAAGCTTCTGCTTCAGCAAGAAGCAGACACCCTGAGCACTTCTCAGATGGGTGAAAGTGGAAAGACCAACACTGTGTGGAGGAAGGATGCAAAGGCGTGTGCAGCACAGGATGGTCACGGCAGGGATCTACAATGCATTCTGAATTAGGTAATGAAAGCAGGGGGGGGGGGGAGTTGGGGGGGCAGGGAGAGGAAAGTCATACAAAAGGAGAGGGGTTTTTTGCAAAGTTTTAAGAACTACTGCTGTACTTGCATAAAATGAAAGCACAAACATCAGTTTCATATATAATACATACCTTACACTATTTTCAAAATAGGTCAAAAGACAAAGCATTAGGTCTCATGTTCTCATGTTTTTCCTTTTTCACATAGACTTTCACCTGCCTATGAATAAAATATACTCCTGACTTGAGAGAAACAGATGTAGAAAATCAGCTCCCTTTCATTTCATGAAAACAGTTCAGAGAAATTGATCTAGGCCTTTTTTTGCTCAAATCTACGCTTATCTGTCATTTACCATCTGAATACTGGCTACTTGCAACTTAGTCACAGCTGGCGCAGTCATGAGTTAGGAACAATCATTTACTTAACTATGCAGCGCTGAGGGAGGTTGTCAAAATAAACATTTATAAAATAAAGGGCTTAACATTCAGGGAGTTTTCACTCCCATTAGAGCATAATTCTTTAGGTTGCTAGTATGCTGACCCTGAACATCTAACCAAATGCTTAAGATATACTTACCTTGGACGGCCCTACTTATACCTTTAAAAGACTGGCCTTTCAGCTCTGAACTTTAGAGATGTTAAAGCAGCTGACTCCATCAGCCCCACGCCCATACTACCTCCAAAAGTCTGCCCTAGTGTTTCCAACACCTTGGAAGGTCGCATCTCTATTGAGACACTAGCAAACTGATGAGCTGGCAAATTACCAAGTATTTACTTTGCTTGTATACAGAGCCTTCAACCGTTATGCAAGGGATTACAGAGGACCTTGAAACAAACCTTAAGAGATGCTTTTGTTTATTCTCTTCTCCTGTTAAAGGGGAAAGAGCAGCATGATTTAAAAAAAAAAAAAATCAGTACGATGCACCAGACAATCTGTTTCAGAAGTAATTGGTGTGCACAGAATAACGCCAAGCTGGAGACGTCCCAGACCCTATTAGCAGGACCACAGATTGTGCATTTACTAAAACCTAGCTGTCCCTGGGTGAAGAGAGCAAAGAAGGGCAGAGGGAGGCAGTGACAGCTGTACCCTGAACTTCACATGAGCGCTATTGATCTTATTGACTGGATCACTGAAGTGCTGCTGTACATTAAGGAGGGAAGAACAACCAAAATTATATTAATTCAAATTGTTAAGTCAATATTTAACAGCATAGTTAGTGGCAGTTGACCTCAGATGCACCTTTAATAAAACAAAGGTGAAGGAGACTGAGGCATACGCAAAGTAATCTGAATTAGTGCCAAAGACGTATTTCAAGGGCCTGTATAAATGTAGACATTCCTTGCAGCTACTTCATCTTACATAGCAAGAAAAGAGGATCCTCCTTCCACATTATACAAAGAAAGCATAAACCATTTTCTCTTCACCTTCTGAAGTCTGTTCTAAATGGCTGTTCAGATCACCACTGATGCATACAGAGCTGGAAAAGGCGTCAAAAAAATCATTCTAATACTCCACTTTAACACATCTTTTCTGATGCATTTGTGGAACTATTTTTAATCATACTTTGGAAGAAGAATGAAAACAAACAGCAACAACCACAAGATACAGTTGAACAGGAACAAGAGATAGGACACTGCCACCGACAAGCTTTTTCCGAGTTGTTTTAACCACTGCACATATATGACTTTCCTCTCTAGGAAGAGCCTACCACATCCTGATCCAATTCTCAAGGCCTGTCTACACAAGGGCATTCTAGAAAGAAAAGCTTAAAAAAAAAAAAAAAAGTAAGTTTGTGTGTTAACACTCCTAAATTACAGCTCATTAAACCAAATACAAAGCAGATTTAGGTCACTGTACTTTAATCTCCTAATAACAGGAGCCCAGAACATACCTAAGCTTCTGCTGACCTGGAAAGTGAGATCTGAGGCCTCCCCGTGGCAGCCAGGCTACCAGGCTGCGGCACACAACAGACGAAGCACAGAAACACATCCAATGCTATTAATCTGTTGATGAGGCTTAGTGCCAGAAATATCTTAATCCATTCAACTTAAATAATGACCATTATTAAGTCACATCTCTTTCTATCAGCAAGGTTACTAAGTTATTGGTCTGGAAATCTAGATTCAGCTCCTTTTTTCACAGCCGTCTTTCGTTTCCAGCAACTTCTGATCTTCCCCACGCACCCATTCAGTTATCTATCTGCCAGACAGGGATAGTACTAAAACAGGGGAGTGCAGTTTCTTCTTGATTTAAAGCTATGACTAGACATTCCATAGCTGTAAATACCATTTAGATTTTAAGTATTCCTAGCAAAAGGGAGATTGTAAAACAAGACAAAAAACCCACACACACAACACCTGCAAGATTTTATCTTGTCAGGCTTAACCTTGATTATTCTGGGATCACTGAACAGGTGACACTCTGGGGGTTCCATTTCTTCCCACACACTGAAGGCTGAACATCATGGAATACTCCATGTGATATGGTCCACTATGCTTACTTAAGAATCTCCTTCATTTCCATTTCTTGAGGAGGAAATCAGGCCTTTTGGATCAGTAACAGAAAGCCACAATCTGCTGTTTTATTGCCTAGTCAGTGTCATGAGGTCCTCCTGCAGTCTTTTGCAGCTGGACTTCCTCCCTACCAAACAGAACTACAGTACTGTGCAAGCAAAAGGCAGTATGACCAAGTAAAACACACAGAGTGACAGTCCCCAAGCTGACTATTTCTAGTCAGAAAAGATTTTGTGATCAGACTAGGTAGCTCAATGAAAAAAATCTTAGCTCAACGCCCAGTTCCTTGCCACAAGACAACAGATTTTGAAAAGTTCACATGAATTCACGAAAAACCCAAAAGACTAGGTTATTCACCCACTAGGAAGTATTGAAAACAGTTACACTGCTCCTAGTTCATGAAACTCCAGAAATACAAGTATTATGTGCATATCCTACGATTCTTCCATAAGCATTCACTACTAACCACGGCCAAAAATAGCATTTGGATCTTCAAGTTCCAGCCAGCATAGTCATTCTTTACTTTTCCTTTTTCCACATTAGGAAAACATAGGATTTCCAATTTTATAAGCAAAACACAGATGACAATGGAATTCACCAGCTTAAATCAAGGTAGTAACAGAGCTAAGGACAGCAGTTTTGATGCCATCTTACACCAGTGATCAAATAAACATCCTTCTCATCCTCTGTCTGAAGGCTGGTAAAATACCTTGATCTGTGGAATTTTGTCAGGATTTGGCAGTAGGATGAATTCATTTAGATTATCTGTAGCCCTCCAAAAGTCTCCTGCAATTGCCTTTTGATTCTTTAACCCCTTGACAAAAACTCAGGTCCTCTACCACCAATTTTTCAGCAGTTTTCTATGCTATGAAAACTCGTTTAATCATTCATACTTAAAGTGTCTTTACCTCTATACTTAACACCACAGTATTTGAGGTTTGCATTTAAAAGAAAACCACACACCAAGAAAATAAGGTTCTTCTAAAATTATCACCAACTGAAGCAACAGATTAAGTCTGCTTATGTTAAAAAGCAGAGGTTGGTCTTCAAGTCACCATTTGCATATTAAGGAGGTATTGTCCAGCTGATGTATGCAGAAAAACACTACACAAAACCTGATCCAAGTCATATGTAGCTATATTGGAAAACAAGAACACCCCAGTGTTCCAGACAAGATTGTTTGCTTTTAGAAAGAAAATCCTCAATTCTCTCCATTTTTCCTCCTTTCTAACACTTTTTTTTTTTTTTTTTTTTTTAAACAGGAGGTGAAAGTGGCTTCAGTTGGCTAACATAGTTTCTTTAAATCAACTTCTTCTACAGCAGAGCAGACATGAGACCTTGAATTCTTAGCCCACAATTTTCAGCCTAGCCTGTTAGATGATACCTAGACCCCAAGTCGATTTGGGAGCAGAGTACTTTCCACTGATGTAGAAGACAGTGCATTCAGGGAAAAAGTAGTACACCTCAATGTTCTCACCAAGATCTCCCAGACCACCTGATCTCAGCTGCATGTATCCACCACTTCCCAGAACAGTTGAAAATGGCACAATTCAGATGAGGTCAAGATTGTTGTAGTTTATACTAGGATGGAAGTTTAAGTCACAGCATAAGAGAAGCATAAAAATTCACTTTTTTGGAACTCTCCAGCCGCAGCAAGAGCTAGCTAGCATTTACTGAATCAAAGTCTGCAGTTATTAATCCTCCCTTCGGCGCTAAAAAACAGGAATGACTGATATGAAGACAATAGAGTTACACTGCTTTAGGCCACCACATACTCCTTTAGAACAAAGCTATATATTAATATCTAAGTTTTTGCCTTTTTCTGAATGACACTGCTTCCATTTATTTTAGCAGCAGCAGCTACCACGGAACAGAGCACAATTGCATCCAATTAAGTTTATTTTGTTGCCTGAATTTCTCAAAGTATCTTAATAGAAAAGCACATTTTCTTAGCATGCTTAGCTTCTCAATATTCCTATTTAGGAAATTTAGAAATGACTAGTTAACTAAATATTAGATTTGAAAAACCTGACATGCAAGTTAATGAGGAGTTTTCTTTTATACTGGCATAGCTGCTAAATTTTTGAAAGCATCTACTGTGGCCTAATTATTTTAGTTTAAAATGTTCACCAAGTCTTTATTCATAATTATCTGTGTGGTTTGGAAGAGTTTTATAGCTCCTTTGAAGATTTAAGTTAGAAATCTAGCAAGTAATGGAAGCATCATGTTTTCATAATGCCTGGGTCCGGGAGGCTCTTGAAAGACAGAGGAACTGTGCATCAAGCAATAGTAAGCTCCTCTGAAATGAATTTTTAATTACTGCTGTGCCATAATGCAATTCACTCTGACCATGAATATCATCCAGGATATATTTTTTAAACAGCTTTGTTTTCTGTTAATGCACCCTTCTGTTAAAAACAGATGACCTTGTTGTCATTAATGATGGTATGACACAGGTATATCCCTACTGAATACACTAAAGTTACTATTTAGTGTAAAACATCTAGGAGAATCAGACCTAGATATTTATTGGGTGAATTTGTAAAGGTGTCAATTCTCACCTGTTATTTTCAACAAGGTATGATTTATTTCTTGAATGAATGAATTTCATTGTCAAAAACCTCTTCCAGTCAAAAAATACATAATAAATAATATTAGAAAAATAGTCAACTCTTTAGCCAGAAGGACAATAACAGTTGTTCATTCTGGCATTCACCGTAAGTTCCCACTTACAATCCCCCAAAGATGCCAAACCAACCCTGCCATGCTCACAACCAACACCCACCTGACACTTTAATTCTCATTTAACATCAGTCAAACAGCTCCTTGGCTGCAATATTGATGCCAGAGAAGAACCATCACAAGAAAAATGTTATTCAAAGTTTCTCAACAGTAAATTATAATTAACACCTCCTGTCAATGTTAAGATACCCAGTTACCCAGTAGCATCCTCCGCTCAGTATTCTCACAGACGACCCGCATTTGTCTTTTCATGTATATTGCTTCCCAACAGAAATGCTTTATCCATTCAAATTAAGCTATATAAATCACAGTGTATGTCTTTTAACTAAATATAATGGTAGACAAAAGTGGCATGCTAGCTGGCAGTGTGATTCAGTGCTCTTGTTGACAGTTTCCCTTTTGTGTAATGCAAACCTTAGCTAGTTTGATAACAGCATGCTGCACTTGGAAATAAGTGTTATTTGGAGGAGAATGAGTTATTTTCAGTTGTCATTAGAGTGCTGCACCAGGGCTTTGATTTGCATAAAACCTGATTATATTTAGTATCTGCTCATTTATCCATGTTAAATCAGCATCACTTCATCAACACACAAAAATTAGCTTTCTGCCTATATTTCCAAGATCCTCCTAAGATTTCTTATTGTTAGAACATATCATAGTTTAGTTTAGAAACATGCATGTACTGATAAATGCAATACTCAGTACTCAGATGTCCACTAATTTCCTGCCTTTGAACTCACTACTCTGAAATAAACAGTTGAACTGATATTCAGCTTCTAGAGTCCTCTTCTCTGGAAGCTGCAGTGCCTCACAAGAGGCATGGTATCTTGGTAAATGTATGAAACAATGATCAAAATCACCTGTTACTTCAAACAGCACTGAAAAAATGATCTTACAGATCATTTTTGATATTACATTGTCATGTTATGTACTGATATCTTTGTTCTTGTCCGGGTGACCACAAAAAGCACATTGCACACTCAAGTACTCTATTAACATACTCAATCGGTGTCTTAGCTGGGCAAAGCTATTATTGTACTGTGATGATGACAGCTCTTTTGGGGCCAAATGAGAGTACCATACTTGTAATAAACTTTGACATCAGTGCCAAAAGTCACAGTAAATCACAAATACGTGAAGAGGGCATAACATCATTCCTTCCTATGGTATTGGGTGGGGGGGGGGAAGGGGTCAGTAGTCAGAATAGGAAGATATTAAGAGACTTCCTTAATTTACAACAAGGTGAAAGGAAGATCCCAACTTGCTTGCCTGCTTGATAATTAAAGGAAGTTGATGGGCAAGAATTTTTTGCTGGAGACTTTGAACCCAAGCTACAAATTCACTGGTTTTATTTAAGAAGCTTGCCCTGAGTGGCTAGGTAAGAAAAGGGAAAAAGTGTGACCAGTAAATATATAACTGGCAAACATTATTACACCCTTATTTAACCCTATAAAATTACCTTGAACTCCCTCTGTGAGGCTGCCTCTGCATTATAGAGGCCAGATAAACAGAATGATTGTAAGCAGTAACATACATACTTAGACATAGGCTATAAATAAAGTATGCATGGGAAGACAGCCATTCTTCAATCTTTTCCTCTCCTTGGAAATAACTAAAAATCAGGCATTCTCCTGTTGTGGCAAAGTGACTAAGATAAAGAGCACAGGTCAGCAGAGAGCTGGTAGACAGAACACACACAGAAAAGTGTTTTTACCCAGCTACAAAGAGTTTATATTCCCCTCATTTTGGTCTTGGCTGACTGTATTTGGTATCCTTTCTATGGAGCAGAATCCAGCCAAGGCGCCCTTTCCTGGTTCTAGCCAAGGCGCCCTTTCCATGTTGTGTAAATATGGATAAAGTTTTCCTAGGGCACAAGATGACATTGAACTCTCAATTTAGAACATAAAAATACACCTTCCCACTACAACCCACAAGAAAATAAGCATGTATCAAGAACTACGAGCCTTATTTTCCCCTACATCCAATGCTATAAACCAAGAGTAATTCCTCCACAGTCAACACACCTGCATCAATGTAAAACTTGCACAGATCAGGCCCAGTTCTGTTACAGCTGCACTAGCTCCCAAGCAATGAGTCTCAATTTATTAGCAGAAAGTTTGTTTTTTGATTTCTGGGTTTTTTTCCTCTCTCTTCCTGGAGCAGGTTCTACCAGGCCTAGGATGGTTCTGTGCAGCAAGTACCTCAGTAGGTCTCCTAGCAGGAGCTCTCATAGCTGTGACGGTCCTAAAACAGGGTGAGAAGAGGCTATGACCCACAGAACAATGGAAAAGCAGAAAAGACAACAGAAGATCAGGAAGGATGCTAGTAATTGCTACACTTTTAAGTTATGCTTAAGGAAACTCTCCACTCATGTTATAAAGCAACTTGTATACAATGGGTGCCAAAGCAGCAAGGAAGGATGTCGTACTTTGAAAAGGCTTGATCCCATTGGTAGCTATTGGTTCAAACCAAAATATACTGGTCTCTTGGAGCCCGGCTATCCTTCAGCCACTGCCCTACATAAGTATTACAGAAAATGCTTCCCACTGTTACTAAACAGTGGCATTTAGAACTTTTCCCATAAAAGACTAAAATAGGAATCTTATTCATGTTGTCTTATCGTCATAGATCCACGTTCCTTTATTTTAATAGGGAGCTGCTCAGGCTCACGATTATTTTGCTCTCCTATGCTATGACTGGGTATCAAACATTCAGAAATCTGAATCAATGCTGAAAGATGAGGCAGCAAGTTCTGGTACATCCTCGTTGCACCTCCATTTGTTCGCAAGCTTCTGTGTGGCCAGTATCATCTTCAGACCACATTAGGAAAAAGTAATCTTCAGAAGTTTAGATCAGTATCCTCCTCAGCCCCTGAAGAACCTCACTGAAGCCCGAAGTCCTGCAAAGTACAGCACCTTGCAGTAATACACATTTTAACAGGCTAAGCCAAAGGCTGTTAACATGTTTGGGGATTTTTCTTGTTTTGTTTTTCATTGTCATGTCACCCATCAGAGGTAGCACTAAGACAGGTCACATGAACCCCGTCATCATTCAGTCTAGCCTCAGATCGAGCCAATTAACAGGCTGCATTACCCAACCAGTAATTTGCAATTAGCAAGTTGCTTATTTACATCAGGACTTGAACATTGTTCATCAGTGAGAAAGAGCACCCTACCTCATAGTGGGTAAAACCACCTTCTGGGGGTTTAGCCAAGCACTGGGACAGTTATTAGTGGACTCTGTTTACTTTTGTGGACGATAATCACCCAAAGGATATTAGCCTGTGATCAGGGAAGGGTTGGGAGGAAAGAGAGAGTGACTTTGTGAATTATTAAAAAAATCATGGAAGAAGGATCTGACAAATCCCCCAGAAGAAGAAATAGAACACAAAAAAAAACCCACAACAACAAACACAAACTCTTGCTTTCATTCCCAATACAGGTTTCTGTCGTTTGAAGACAAAGACTGTGTATACCCAAGGGCCAATCCTCTAACCATATGGAGCAGGAAAGCATTTATAGTTGTCCACTAGATACAGAGGAAAAAAAAAAGGGGGGGGGGTGAAAAGGGGGGGAACTCAAGCCCTGACAACTAAGCAAGAGAATCACAATTAAACCACCGACTGAGTCTTTGAACACAAACAATAAGGCTTCAAAAATTATAAGTTTTGTGAATTAAGTTTTTTGTTCACTTTTACCTTGCCCTGAGACCACCTTAGAGTTGCATTAAACTAGCAAAACATCACGACATACTACCATCCAGCCACAGCAATACTTTAAGGCCAGAAGACAGCCATATCTGGAGTGCCTTCCACAGCTCTACCCAAAAATTTGGGGGTACATTTCTGCTTCTCTGTGAGAACGGTTTTGGGCTCAGTAACCAAGGTCTGCGCAGACCAACTGTCTTCTAGAGACCTATATTAACCAGTCAAGATCATGGCAACAGCAGTTTAGCAAGGACTGCTTTGAACCATGTAGCTGCTGGTTGCTGTGTACTTTGTGTTACTGTCTCTTTGTAGTCTAGCAGAGCCCAGGTCTGCAAAAAGTGGACTTCAATACCATCACAGCATTACATGCAAGTGCTTGAAGAAACTAAGTTATAAATCAATGCTTCCCTACTGTTTGTCCAGGTTTTTCATGTAAGCAAAAGGAAAAACAGATAAAATGAATAACATGGGATGAAGTCCAGCAAATGTTAAGAGTTTTCTGAGCTGGAGAAATAACTGGAAGTATTGTTACTGAAGCTGGTCACAACTCAGTTTCTCTTGTGCAGGAAACTCAAGTGCGTTCTTAAAAAGGATGGGATGAAGAGTCAGGCTTTTGTACTCTCTCTCAGAAGAGCAGCTGCCGGGTTGTTTTAGTGTCTTATTTACCAAGTGAAACGGATTTCGTGCCCCGAGACACTAGCATTCAGCGCAGCTTCCTAGAGCAAAGCACAGAGGTTAGAAACATCGAGTTTTGTGTTCTCAAGGCACCTGGTGTCAGCCCAAACAAGAGGTACCTTGACTATCTCCAAATCTGGAGCCACCAAAGCACTCCCAGACATTGCAGGCTTGGCAGCAGCTGCAGATGTAGTTGGGTTACCCTCACCTTTAGCCTCTGGATACCTGCATTGTGCAGTCCAGCATCAGTCTGCAAAGACACAGACCCCAGAGCCTGAGGCTCCCAAGCAGTCTGCTAGGTGCAACAGAGGTTTCCCGGGGGGGGGAAAAAAAAAAAAAAAAAAAGTTTTTGTTTCTGCAGAACAGCATTTCTCCAGGAACGTCTGCTACTTCCAGAGCACGTGTCAGCAGCACTACTTGAAACTCTGTCATTTTAGACAGATTTCAGATGTGATCTCTTTTACACATAGCTGAGTTCTACTGAACTAAAACCGAATTATACCAAACATTAAGGCACTAATACGGCAAGCACTAATACACATACTCAATTTGCCACAAGCAAGTAACCCCGTTTAGTTCAACTATTGATGATGCCATGCTAAGCATAAGCATTTCTGGGATCAAGGCCTAACGTAAATTGCCATCCCATATAAATCCTACATATACATATGCAATAATACACCCACACACACACACAGAATAAATATTACCCTTTCTCAATGAGACTCAAAGTCAACAACGAGCAAGCAAGAAAGAAAATGAGGTGGGGTTTTTTTGGTACAGGGAGAAAAAAATTGCCTAAACCTGATGAAAATACCGATCTTATATTTTAATTATTATTCTAATAGAGTCACTTTCATGTGCAATTACACTTTTCATTTTACGATTTAATAAATCACAGTAGGAAATAAATCAGCAGATCTTGTTCCTTCAGCTCCGAAATTCTGATGTAATTTGCACACAAGATATCACCTCAGAGAAAAGACACTCTAGGCTATACTTTCACATAGTAGAAACAACTGCCAAGAACTGAAGAGATAAAGCAGGTACAGATATTCCAAAAAGATAAGCAATACTGCCGACATTTAAGTACAGAAATCCCGCAATGATTGTTTAATGTTATACAGATTAGAATTGGGATAATTTCTTACCAAAACTCATGATGTTAAATGCTTTCTGTAACATTGTACTCTTCATTCTTTAAAAAAATAAATAAATAAAACACACAGAAGCCATGATTTCACTCACAATAAGGCTATGTATCCATAGGAAAAATAATTGAAAAATGATAAGTTTAATTAACTAGAGGCATGATCATGCATAATAGATCAGTTGCAAGAAAGAGTCACATTGTGCCAAGTACTGAGAGGAAGGGCATAGGTTTCCACTGTAGGTTTTCAGTTTTTACATTCACATCATTTTCTATCATTCACACTGCCACATTTTCACTTCAGGGTTTAAAAACACAGTCAGACAGGGAGGAGGGTGGGACCGCTTTGGTAACTGTAGTGCTCCATCCAACCCTTAACTTCAGGGCAGAATTCAAACAAGAAGTCGATGCCAAAGTGTAGTGTATTACAGTTTTTATTGAACTCTGGACAAAAAGATGTTAATGACAACTGGGTTTATACTTGTACTTCCTGAGCTTGTTTTAACTATACATAAGAGAGCTTTCAAGGGAATTTGTTTTCAAAACATACATACAGGCAAATAACCTCTCAGGAAAGGATAGGCCCTTATTGGAATGTTCTTATTTCAGGAAATTAATCCAGGAGTTGAACCCTGTAGCAGTTTCCTTCTCCACAGCAATTATTTTTCTGCCTAGGAACAGCCCCCTGAAGCATCATTAAGCTGTATTGTTTCTCAATAGAAATGCAAGTAAAACAGAAAGGTCTCCAATTTGGAGGAAGATCATGACCTTTGGGGTCTGCAGCTTGACCCACAAAAACAATCCTAAGAGTGATTTTAGTGTCTGTAATATGAAAGCAAAAAAAAAAAAATCTGGTATTTCAGTTTGCTGGCAGTATAAGATTCATATTGTCGCAACGAATAGTTTTCCAACAGCAGGCGGGTTGGAATCATTATGTAGAAAAAGGAACAAAGCCCGAGCTGCTACACTGTCTTGGTCGTTTCTTGTTTTGAGCTTGAATGCTGAACAGGGTTTCACCAATCAGTCATGAAAATTATTTACCACATATATAAAACTAGAAGAGTACTGACAAATGAAACAGGGGGGGAATAAAACTGGACAGCAGATTCTTCTCCCCAAGAAGATAAATTAAGAAGGGGTTATGGATTAAGAGCCTGAAATAAAGATCAAAACAAGGGTAAAATTCAATTGGGCTGGATTAAAAAAGGGGGGGGGGGGGAAAGGTAGTAATAAACTAATACATCTGGATCAGACCAGGAGAAAACACACAAGCTGCAAGAGCTCCAAGAGCACTTTTGACCCACAAAGTTTCATATGCAAATAGTGTTCTTTTCCTCTAAATATATGCTCTTATGAATTGAGAAGTTCTTTACAGCATCAAGCTATATAAATGGGCAGATTCATTGTACAAATCTTAAACAGTTTCAGATTAGTACCTGGGACAAGAGACAAGACTTAAGTAGTTCAAACTCCTAGGACTTGCAAATAAACACAGAACTAGTGCAAGGCATCCAAACTGCACACAGATAGAGGAGATGCATTAATTATATAGGAAAAGCAAAAAATAAAGCAGAAGCTATGCAAAAGGAAATGCATAGATACAAAACCAGAGATGAAAAAAATGAACAGCTTAAGCTGTTGTAAAGAAAATGGGAAATGCCCTACATAATGCATCACGTGGCAGCTGTATCAAGAGAAATCAGTATGCTGAAGCTTGTGGAGAAGATACATATATCGTGAGAGCAAAACAGTGTCTTGGGAGAAACATTTTGCACTTTATGACATTAATGCAATGCAAAATAACACCAGTAGATAGTTTCTAGAACTCAGCCTCGCACCAGATGCGAGACAAGGCAGCAGCAGGCAAACAGTACGCTGAATGCCAAATAGGCAGTGGGGCACCAGTGAACCTGCAAAGCTACAAAAAGAGCTATGAAAGAAAGGGGCGAGGGGGGAGAGTTGCAGCCAAAGACAAAACTATTCACCATTACAAATGCAGCATTAGGACAATGCTAATTTTAAGCACAATTCTGAATTAGGCATCCTAAAGTTTTAGGCAGTAGAAAAAGCACACAAGCCATACAAAACAAATAGACAAGCAAGCAAAGCCACCAACAGCAATAACACTTTGCCAGTGGCTATAATATCCTGTGGAACCTCCACAGAGCTATCCCAGATTAACATGATGTTTTTATAGAATGAGCATATCCTCCATATACTATATGCTGAAACAGATGGAAACAGCTCAATCAGAACAACAGACATTTCACTGAAAACTGTTGTGTTATCAGAATAATGGAAGCAATAGAGCAAATGCAAAAAAAAGGCAGCATCATCAGTAACTTCTGTAAACCATTACTACCAGAAAAAGATATTTGTAAAAGGAGACAGGCATGAACATACTAGTCAGTGTTTTCAAGGTTAAGAAAAATATGTGACTGTCATATTTTAAAAATCACTAAAGAGTACTCCAAAAAAGTCTTTGAGTAATTGTCTGGAAGTGTAGCACTGTCATTTCTCAAAATTTGCTGCAACAGAAAGGGCCAGAGATGAACACTGCTGACTTTGTATCCAAAGCAGTTTTGGAGCAGAGGAAGAGGATCTGAACCACCTAGGAAAACAGAAATAAAGCAGATCAGTTGAACTACTTCCATAGCTTCAGACAGAACAAAAAACAAAGAGATGAGAAAACTGAGCACAAACTATGAGATTCACATCTTATTTTCTGACAATGATCAGATATTGCACACCTTGCACTGCCAAGATCAGCAATTGAAAAAAATGTCATTGTACATTAAAGCACTGAAGTTCAAGAACTGAAATTCTCTGTAGAGCACTCCAGGGCTATCTGGGTGTAGAAATTCAGCTCTGGCAAAGTCAAGCCTACTACACATGTGCCAAACGTGACCAAGGATATTCAGCATGCAGTGGGTGATATGTTCCAGGAAACACAGTGCAAGCAGCAAGAAGAGCCAAAAGCTTCTTGGAAATTGAGAGCATCCCAAGCAGTTCTGAGGGGAAAAAAAGGGGGGGGGGGGTTTCTTCAATGACTGATGGACCTTGTTAACACCAGTTTAAGCAAAAGCAGCATTGCAGCAGAGTAAAACACAGAAAACTAGCCCTGCTTCTCAGCCACTAAATGCAAAATCCCATACTTAATCTTGTAACCTGTTAGCTCAAATCATTAATCAAAACATGTAACAACTCAGTCTGTTAAGGTAAATTAACAGTGATTTGGCTTCAAATTTGGCTTGGAAGAGTGTAGGCTACACATCGCAGCATTCAGGCGCCAACTCATGTTTGACCAATCCCAAGGCAGGATCGGGGCAATCCCAGGTGATGTGGTTACTGCCCCCACCAAACACATGCAACTACCTTCAAGGCAGGAATTCACCTTGACATGGCTGAGATAACAAGATATGTTCCCCTTATTGAGTCTGTTGCAAGGATAACAGCCTCCGTCAGGGAAAAGTGCACAGGGTTGGTCATGATCCCCTTTGTCACCACCCCAGCAAAAGCACACAGGCCACCACACACCATAGGCTTCAGCTCGGCCTCTGAGGAACAGAGTCCTGCAGATGTTCTTTGCACAGACCAAAGACACATCATTGCAACATTTCAGGGACAGGGTGTTTTTGAAAATAAATGACCATTGACTAGCAGTGTGTTTATACACTGTAGTCAGCAATTCAATCATACTGCTCTAGCACAGTGCCACAGCCAACGGAAAGGCAAGGCTGGGTCAGCATTTAAAGTTTTAGACTCTTAAGAGCTGCACAAAGCAAATAATAAATATATCAAGCCATTCTTGAAAGAAGTAACTGCACAGGAAATCTCATTAACAATGTCCCAATAAAACATTCAATGCCCAGATGCAGGCCTTGAGAGCTGCATCCTTAACACACAACTTCATCAGTACCACATACTCCTACAACAGCAGCTGTGCAAGCAGCAGCGCACAAAACTGGAGAGCCAGACATGCAGAGCCTACCACGACGGCAACTTCATTCAATATTAGAACATAAAGGAAAAGTTCCAAAATCCAGAAAGGAAAACATTAGTCACCAAGTAGACAGGCCAGGTTGTGCACCGAGTTTAAAAGCATGATGACAGCAGTGATAAAGTTTTACCATGAGAGAATATAACACACACACAAGCAAGGCACAGTAACTGCATTTCATTGCACCCTATTGTGTGAGCATGGCAAAAGAGATATGATAAACCGCAGCTTGATGAGGAACCTTGTAATATGCAAAGGACCCAAGAAACAAGCACTCAGAGGGCACAGAGGAAAATATGACTGCTTCATATAATAATTTGACACCTCAGCAGTAAGCGCATTCACCTCAGAAGCGCCGTTTTTGAAGACAACATGTTTCGGCTTTCAACATAGCTACTTCAGAGAACTATGTTGTACCTCTCAAACCTGTCACCACAGACCATCCGAAGCCAGGAGGGACCCAGGGGACGAATGCTGAACTTTACAAATGGCCAGAATGAGTGAAGGAAAGAGTCCAAGGCTTTCAACAGGATTTCAAGGCAAAGAACAAGCAGGGAGACTTGTCTTGTTCAACACACAGCTGGCAATGTATGAAGATTTGCTTTTAAGGTGCTGGTCTAACAGCACAGTTAACCTTAAGTTTCTTTTTTAGTAAGCAAGTCCACTATTTGCATTTTATATAGAAGAGAAAGATCATTCTATACAAAATGACGGCACAGGCTTCCAGGACACCAAATGAATTTTCAGAGAGTTTACTGGTAGAGCTCATTCTTTTTACAAGGTAAAATGTCTTACAGCTTGGGTTCTTTATGAAATATAGCATCTGTTGATCTTTTTTTCCTGCCTCAGAGAAGCAGAAAAGAATATAGAAAGCTTGAAATTCCTGTGTCAAGTTGAAACTAAATGAAATATTTCATCTCTGCAATATTTGAGGAAAACAGTTTTTAATTAAAGTGAATTGACACTTCGTGTATTAAGTTTCTGCAGCTGAATATGTTAGAGTGGTTCAGATAAGCAGTTCTTATACGAAACCACTGATTCAACTCATATCCAGTAACCCCCATCTTTCCTCTATATCAAATTCCAATTTAGATTGATTGTTGATATGCACTCAGATGTGTCAGATGATTTCATTATTTAATCTAAAACCATGCCACAACTGCAGCAGCACAGGGGGGGTTTCCTCAGTCCGAGATTCCCCCCCTCCAAAATACAGATGCATCAGGTATTTCAGCTATTTATTTTTCATCTTCATCATCTTACAACTTCTTCACACACATTTTTAAAATATCCTTTCGTTAAAAACTTTGAATGCATGTTTATTCACACTTTTGCTGTTATTAAGAGCGTAGATACAAGGGAAAATAACTTCTAGTAAACAATGTTTCCAGCTCTTACTTGTCAACAGAGGGCTTTACAGTCAGATAGAGCTTTTAGAGAATTTAGATATTTTAAAAAGAAAAAGAGGTCATTCCAACAGCACACTTCTGGTCCTAGGAGGAACACACAAACACAAAAATAACTGACTTCCATTTACTCAAGAAAGCACGGAACCAATATAATCAAATGTTAGTGGATGAAAAATGTCCAAGAAGCTATAGGATATTTCCTAGGACTGGTTACCCAAATTATAGAAAGTTTCAACAATTCTGGTGTATGATCCCAGGGATGCAGACTGTAGCACTGGTACCTAAAATACTGATTTGTGCTCAATAAGAAGAGAGATGAATTCGCTATGCCCAGAATCAGCAGAAGCATTGCAAGGAACAGATAAGTAGAATCCACAGTTCCATGCAATTTATTCTTCATTTTCATTCCCAAGATTTCTCATGTATCAAGTAATAAACATTTGGAGTAGAAAAAGAGGTATTCAGATTTTTATAAGCCTCTGTATGGATTCTCTTTTTCTGGCAGGCCTGAAACTACACTGCTAGCACATGAAATACTATAGACTATACTTGAGGACTGCAATGGCAGGAAAAGGAACGCTGTGTGCCCAAATTAAACAAAAGACATTTCTCAACATTTTTCTAAAACATAATAAACTGAAGCAAGTTACAGCATGCAAGATTTTAGTCTGGCAGATGAAGCAACAATCACATCCAGGTTTTTTGCGTTTATGTTTATTGGTTTTCAGCAACAGATTCACTTACATATCTCACTGCCAGTAATAAACTGCTTATTTAGTTCTTGTTTACATTTATGGCACAATTTTACATTTAAAGAAATGTAAAAGGAAACATATGCCCCATCACATTAGTTTGTCTTGCTGTTTAACATCAGCTGTAACGATCTTTTGAGAGTCTGACTGAAGGCCTGCAGTTTCTCTACGTGATGTCCCTTCAGTCTCTCACAAAACAGCACAGAATGCCTGCCGTGTAAAATTAGGCCTAATCTTAATTATCTCCCTGTCTATTTCCTGAGCTTAATTAACTTTTCTGAGTGCTTTTCTACACTGCAGTATGAGGACTAGAACCCATTCTGTCTTATTTAGCATTTCATATTTTCTTTTCCCTCAGTTCCTAAGACACCAAAAAGCTTTTCACAGTCCTAATTGCTATGGCAAAAGCTGAGATATGAGATTTGAAAGAAAAGCTATAACAAAAATATTGATGTACAGTCATGCATACTAATAGCAGGGCAGAAATCTGCAAGTGTGGAGAGATAATCCATTCTAGCCTCTAAATGAATTGACTTTAAATATTTAATTATCTTGTTAAGTAAATTCAGATTATGGGATTCAAATCCTAGTCATTACAGGTCATCAGGCTGTTTTAGATGGAGTACAAATTGACTGCTAATACTCTGCAGTGCTCAAATAAGTTTAGAATGATATAACAGCTAATTTGCATGGCCAAGCCTTCTTCCTTGCTCCCTATCCGAGTTTTTCTATGATCTGCCCACTTTTGCCACAAATGAGAACCACACTAGGAAGTTCCAGCCCAAATTGTAGTATCTCACATTCCTACTTCTGGAATTTCCACTTGTTTTCATAGTCTGCAAAAGCAATTTCACACAGTTTAGAGAACTTGCTCCCTCTTTTTTCCCCATCCTGGAGGGGGCAGGGATGGGGAAAGGATACTTTCCTTCTGTTAAAGAAGTTAATGTGATTATTTTAATTGAAAGAATATTTTCTTACAAGTTCAAACAAGCTCCATGAGTAGTTATACTGCATTTACTACATATGACTATCCTCACCTCTACCTTGGCTAGCTGATACGCAGGTGTTCAACTAAGTTGCTTTACAACTAGAGTTGAGAATGAATTGGAGAAGTAAAAAAAATCCAGTAAGCAGGAAGCACTCATCTCCCAGTCAGAGCTCTGAGGTCTGCTAGCTTTTGTGGAATATTTGGTTTAATCCCTTAAGATCTGATCCTGTCAGTATTTGACTGTCAGCAACAGAATCCAGGTTCAGATGTAAAATAGACGGCGGCAACAACAACAAAACAATCATCAGCTCAAGTGTCCACCCAGAAACCAGGAAAAGTTATGCCACGTTGTCTGTTGCTAGTTTTCCCCCGAACACTCGAACATCGCACAAATAGCTTGCTACAAGTAACACAGGCAAGACAATACAACACACACAACAGGTTTTCAGGGTTGACTGTGGGTCTTTTCCACTCGTGCCCCAGACGTTCCCTTCCCTCTCTACACATCCAGGACCCAGGAGAAGAACAGGAAGAGAAGAGCAAGGCCTTAGCCCAGCCAAATCGGTCTTTTCAGGCAATATCTTGGGTATGATGCAGTAATAACTCTCCCTGCTTGGCTTTTCTCCGTTCCCCTAAGCACCAATAAAATATCCTTTACCCTAGAAAATAACCCATTGAGTAAAGAGTCAGGATTGAAAAAGCTTATCATTTCATTTCCGTTTGTTTGCAGTTCTGCTTTTCAGTCTTTTTGAAAGACCAAAGCCCTTACTTGTGAACCCAGAAGTTACACAAGGTCACTTCTGGCAGCTACAGACTACAGCCTTACTAGCACTGCAGGCCCAAGCCCCCCACCCCCAGACTTCTTTGCAGTGACTTTCACTATGAAGGTGGGATAAGGATATTTGGATAAACTGAATGCCAACCGCACCCTCCTTCAGCCGCAGTAACAGAAGCGAGAAACACGGACAAACGCCATCCCGCTGTACAGGAAGTACAGCGCAAAGCATGAGTGCAGTGCACAAATGTTCACCTGCCTACAACAGCCGTTACACCCATCCTACTCCTTGAGCTTCACGTTAACCCTTAACACAAACAAGGATACTGCTTTATCAGGACTTCTTAAGAAAGCATTAAGTGGAGTCAACAGACAAAACTGCTTATCACAAAAGTAGGTTGAAAAAGAGCATCCTAGCACAACTCATTATACTAAAGTAAAAAATAAAGGAAAAAGGACTTTTTTTTTTTAAACTTATTTTTATAAGAGCTTCCACAAACTTTATTGCTTAAATAACTTATTTCTTTTTCCTTCCCCTACCTCAGGTATCTATAGCATGACACATTTCCCCCTTTCCTCTGCCCCCTCCAGTTCTCCCGGCCAGGTGTGAAGCAGGGCTAGGGTACGTAGCACAGCTGAAGGGAAAGGTCAGCTGCCAAAGCAGCAGCTGGGCAAACCCAGGCTCAGGAGGCAGCAATCCAGGCTCCCAGGGCTGGCACTGCAAAGGCCCCAGCCCCAACACCTTATCTTATCAGAGATCAAATGAACAGGTTCTTCAGTCCTAGCTTTCCAGCACTAGGCTAATAGTGCAAGAAACCATTGCCAAGACAAAAGGAAAAGTATATGGTTGAAGACCATGTGCTGTCACCTTACTACATTTATTGCCTCTTAAAGTCCAACTGCACAGTTAGCAACCTGCCCTTCGTGCTACATTAGTCACTGTATAAAAGCTAGATAGCAGCTGTTTCATTTTCTTAGAGCGCATCTGAGCATAAGACTGAATTTTAAGACAATCACCAGATTAGCTAGCTACACTAAATTAGACCTCCATGCAAGAGTGGCAAAAACATATTTGTTGGAACCATCCAATAGCAATGGATTCTCACAAAGTGAATATTAACAGAACTAGTAGCTACTTGTGTTCAGCTGCCTGGAAAGTTTAATATATTAAAGACGCTCTGGAATTCAACTTTCACCAAGGGCTGCAGCCAGACAAATGCATGTAGACATGTGTGTGCAAATCCACTAAGTGCAGGCATGAAGAGGAGGGAGGGGAAAGAGGTACATCCCTAGCTATTTTGAAATCAGATGAATATTCTGACCAACCAGAGAATCTATCCACGTATTCACATTCTCCATCTATTTACTTATGGAGAGGGACAAATGAATTAAGAGGTACAAATACACACAGAAGTTCAACAAGTTACTTTGCACAAAGAAAAAGTGAATTTTAGAAGTCAGTGTGAATGTTTCATACCCATGCACACAAAGTGGTACATAGTTTTCTCTGTCTCCCTTTCATACAAAGCAGATGGTTAGGAACAAAGTTTGAGGGACTGACTGCAGCGTGGAATGAGTGGTAAAGAGAGCAGGCTCACATCATCCCGACTGCATCACCATAAAGCTTCGTAAATACCACTTGCTGTTCATGTGGGGCAAACGAACAGCTGGGGAGATGAGGAAGACCTGAAACTCTCATAAGTAACTGTTGCCAGTACCAACTCAAAGCTGGTATCTTCACTGTAATTTTTGCAGTCATAGGGCTGGATTTACTGCATTTCTACTCTGGCAGTGCACTGAGATCTCCGAGATTTTTTCACAAATGGTACTTTGCTAATACCATTAGCTTAAGTCAAAATCATGAAGGAGGTGTTAGAGTATCCTATTATTTCTTTTTCATTTCTAGAGTGGAATTTGCAAGAAAAATGAGTATTTATCATTCTGCCTTTCTTATCACCACCATTCCTACTTGCTTAGTCATTACCAGATAGACAGCATTTAAAACGCTACTTGCAAACAAACAGAAAGAAGAAATTACAGTAGTGTATTTCTACTTCTCCAGCACAATATTCTCTCTCATTCACACAGTTGCCGTTACATAAAATATTACCATCAGGCCTTAACAGAATGAGGGTACAAATCTACTTACAATATTATATTGCAATAACTGTGAGAAGTAAATATAACGACTTAAAACATAATTAATAATTTAAATTACAATTTTATACCTGGAGTTGGAGAACAACTCATAAATTTAACATGAAACCTAGAACAATAAAACTTGTTTCAGAAAGACAACCAAGGAAAAGTGTTGCCTCATATCACAAATGTGCATACTTACCATAACACCTAGGATACAGAAGGGGCTAAATAGCTGAAAACTCCTGCTAAATAACAGAAGAAGAAGAAAACAAGAGGTGACAGCACAAAACTAAGATAAATTTCACCAGCAAGATCAGACTGGACCATGGCCTTTTGTGGGAAACTAGCGAGATCATCCAGGCACCAGGAGTTGGTGCTAATGGGCAATCTTGATGTTTAACAACAAAACAGGGCAGGATATAGGCTAATTCTTCCTACACACGGGGCCATCTTAAACACAGATATGAAATAGTAGCTCTTTTTGGAACTGACAGAGGGGAAAAAAAAGGTGGAAAGCAACTTAGGTGAGAAAGACAAGAAAAATAACATTTCTGGTTTTTAGAAAGGAAAGGAGGTAAGAAGGGGGAAAAAAAAATCAATAGACTTTAGAAAAGCAGACTTCTATAACCTCACAGACTTGGTAGCTGAGGTCTCATGGGATGGATGTCTGAAGAAGAGAAGGGAATAAGGAGACTTGATAACCTTTAAAGGAAATAATGGTAAGGGCACAGGTACAAGTTATCATAGTGCAATGAAAAGCCAAAGGCTGCTAGGAGGACACCAAGTAATTCAGTTCTTCAGTGATTTCAGAAAGAAAGCATAATGTTGAAATTAGGTTAGATTACTCTTTAACAGGATTAGTAATTCAAACAAGAGAAGACAATCCAGCAAGACCAAACCTCAAACAGTTAAGGAGAAAATAAAGATTATTTTGTAAGTAAATTAGTAAGACAACCACAGATGGGCATGCTACAGAATGGAGAGGAAGTGCTATTTTGCAGTTCTCGTCGACTGAAGCACTCAATACCAGTTTGCTCCATTCTTCCCCGAAGAGGTTCAGGTATGATCAGACGGTTAATGGGACCAGCCCCAGCAATAGACAGGTAAGAACTGAGGCTACCACAGGTTAGAGAGCACATTGCACACTAGATGTTTTCAGTCTGGCAGAGCTGTTGAAATTCACCTTCAAAGACCCCAAGACTAGAGTTCCCATGAAGAATGGAGCCAGGCTAACAGCATGCTAGTGCCAAGAGGAGGAGGAGGAGAGAGGAGAACCTGCCTCCTTGCCAGCAACATGCTGTTTATTGGCTCATAAAACCAGCACACTCAAAAGGCTGAAGGTCTGAAGGCAGCAGCTCCAGACCTGTGAGCAGTTATCTTTGAGAGTTCACAGGGACTTGGGAGACCTCAGAAAACTGAGGGGAGGACAAGAACCAGTGCTTATCTTTGAAAAAAGGGAAGAAGGAAGGGAGAAAACTTGGGAAATCAGAGGCCTGTCAGCTTACCTTCACTTCCTAGGAAATAGGATACCAAGAAAGTGTCAGCACCACAAAGGTAAAAGTAGATGAGACAGAGCCACACAGCACTGTAGCTAGTCAATCTACCTTCCTTCCTTCCTCTAGCTGAGGCATATGTCCTCTTGGACAGGGGAAAGTAGTAAGTGTTAAATCTTGACTTTAAGTCTGAATTATAAAGCTGTTTCAGATTACATTCTCACAAGAAAAACAGGAAAGCAAATTAAAAAGAAAGAAATACATAAGGAAACAAGTTAAATTGCAAGAGTGTTATCAGTAAGTTAGAGCCAAGTTGGAACAGTGGATAGAGTGAGGTTTTACAGAGGTCTGTCCCAAGTCCAGAACTATTCAGTATTTTCATTAACTACAATGAAAAAAATAACAGATATGCTCAGCAAGTTTACAGCTAATACCAATCTGGAAGGGACTGTAAATTGAAGGACAGGATTTGAATTCAAAAGTCCAATTAACTGAACTCTGCCTCATTAAAGAGGAGGTCAGGCTCTACGCAGTAGGAGCAAACACGACATCCTGCACTTGAGGATAACCAGCTGCACAGTTACAGGATAACAGATGACTGCGCACACAGCTGCACTGCACACAGGTCTAGGCCTATAGCTCACTGGAGCAGTTTGTGAGCCAAGGAGAAAAGTGTCATGGAATAGGTTTTAGCACACCCATGAGAATTTCTACCCTCCAAAAAGTGATGGAATTGCCCTCATTTGGAGGGCATGCCCAGTTTTGGGCACTAATTCAAGAGATGTGAACCAACTGGAGAAAGCAATAATCAGAGGTTTGGAAAACAGGAAAGGCTGAAAGCAGTTAACTCTGTCTAGAGCGGACGGAAGAAGGATGTGAAAAATCTTTCATAACAGAAGTGGTTGCTGAAAAGACACATACAGTAGAATAAGCTCTTAAGGGCCATTATCAACAGGACAACAGGGATCTTTAAGCTTGAAAGCTTTAGCCTACATGCCAGCAAAGAAATCTTTACATTCAAGATGCTCAGAAATGGAAGACACTACCTACAGATGCTCGGCTGGACAACCCTCTGGCAGATGCGCTAACACCTCAAGATCTCAGGCAGTCTGATTTCCTCCGATTCAGACTACATTGTGATGCATAATCTCCCATTTTGGAAGAGACAAGTCTTTATGTAGCAGGCATGGTCTGTCAAACAATGTGCGAGTAGATGCAGCATCACACTGATTCTCTAACAAACTTCAAAATGAATTCAAATAATCAAGTAAAAAAATTTGGAGCTAAGGAAAAAGGTGAGCGACCGTCCTATACACAGGCATCTTAATTACAATGAGGATGTCACATGCTCCAGACATCTTTTCTTCTACTGATTCCCAGTGACTTCCAGACCCAACTTTGTGTTATATTGCCCTTTTAATCTGACTAAATAGCCAATTTATTGTATATATTCTTTGCAGTGCTAATATTACCTCTGCCTTCAGGAACCAAATCATGAAAAGGAAGAAAGCAATGGTCTAGTTCTATTAGTATTAGTGATCTTCCCCACTGCTAGGGCTGCCACAAAATTACAGAAACAGAGGACAACTGACTGATATGCAGCATCTCATGCTGAGACATTACCTCTGGAAAGAACATCTCTACATTGCCAACCCTACTCTTTAATTCACTTGTGCAGACAATTCAAATGTGATACCAGAAATGAAACAGTAGATGGCATAATTACACTGTGATCTTGGGGAAATTTCAGCTCTACATTTTTCAAACACTTTTGCCTAAACCCTTCAGACCAAAAAATTAAGAAGTGCTCTATATCCAACAAGTTCTCATCTGGAAAAAAGAGAAACAGTGCAGTGGAAAACAGAGCTGTGCTTTCCTGTTAGAGAAAACTGCACTCTAGAAAAATTTTATAATACGATAGTGGTAAGAGTCAAACTCTACATCTGAACAAACACTCTAATTTGGGTAAATTAAGGTTTGAATTGAACAAATTAAGGTTTGAATTGAACCAACATGTGGTTGCACCCCTCAGAGCTGCTGTGAGTGGAAATCCACTGCCTAGTGATTTAGTCCCAAGCTGGGGTTCAGTGTTTAGATTCCTTTCTTGCAATTGCAAGCAGCAAAATTCAGAAAAAGAACACTATCATGTTCTTACGTGTGTGTATATATGTATATATGCAATGTAGTTTAATATTACTAACCATTGCTTTACATTATTTCCTTCCATATGGATTTTATGGTAAGGTTGATTTACTTGAATGTTATACTTTTTTTTTTTTTTTTAAAAGGGATCATAATTACATGTAGAGCTATAAGCATATCAAATGTTTTCCCTTTACCTTCTCAACTATCACAAGGCTTCAGAAATTTTATTTGAATTCAGCTTTAATTACAGTAAGTGCCCTCAGAGCATTTCAGACAACAATCTCAAAGTGATAAGTACATATTAAAGCATGTTATTGTAAAAACAACACCATAAACAAAAGTATATACCAATAATATACCAACTTCAGAGACAGCACTAAAATTAAGCTTCTGCTACTGGCAGGTGTGAGCAGTATCTTAAAGAAAACTGAATTGCATAGTGTTTGTTTCCTTCCCATGAAGAGATGTTTTAAGATGCATGCTGTCTTGCAATATTCTTTGATCTTTCTAGTGTGCAGAGTGAACTCTCCCATAAAGATCAGCATTACCTTGCCCACATGATCCTCATTCACTGAGCTGTACCACAGACTTTCGGAAGGAATGGACACAAGTAATGGATAACATCCCCAAAGTGCTGTGGCACCAGAGTAGCTGATATATGTGATACAGCATCTAGATGCAGCAGCATCCCACAGGCAACACTGATCCCTCTTTAGGATCCCAGATCCTGTTTAGTTCTCACGATGTCTCCATTTCTTCAGCCATCTTTACTGCTGCCTTTCCTCATTTAGGGAAAGGATGAAAGATAACAGCTTGAAACTTTTCTACAATTTAAGCTTTAAGTTCTGAAGATCTGGACAAATAAGATGTTCTCGCAGTAAGCTCAGGCAGAGAAGGGACATTACTCTGCTCCCCATTTTCATCTTTTCTTCTTTCCTAAGACTTGTAGACACAGCATAACCTGTTTTTAAATTACACTCAAGCTGCCATCTAATGGTTTGTTCTCCTGGTGAGACACTGAGCATGCACACTTTTCCAATACCACAAAAGCCTTCTCTAGTCCTCAATACATCCTTCATAGCCTAGGAGGAGATCCTTCTGTAGTGCTCTGGGATAAAAATACCCACAGAGGGGGAAGAGCTGGATCCCGTTATGGAAGATTGTCAGCAAGGACTCACAACTTCAAAATACAAACTACATTCCACAAAACAGTTTTGTTTTAATCAGTCGTTGACATGGTATGAGCAGAGAGGTTCATGCAATCATTTTGCTCCCCTTCTGCATTGCAGTAGCCTTAATTACAGGATCAAGCTTATTTTTTGGAAGAGAATCCAACTCATTCAGTGTCCAGGCTGCTGGTGGTCACTAAACAGGCTACTCAGCATTTTATTTGTTCCTACTAGTTCAGTATGCAGGCCCACACATTAACATATTCTTCAGACTCTACCCTGAATACCAAATATTATTAATTCCAACGAGGAAAGTGAAATGTTATTTGTTATCCATCATGTTGTCTTAGTGTTCTCTTCCAAACACTCCATAAAGTAAAAAGGCACAATTCCTTTAGTTTTTACAAGTGATAAATTAAAGCATGGGTGACAAAGTTAACACAGGATGACAGTTTTTCCCCCTCAAATTAGCACTATGTGATTCTTCAAGTTTTCAGAACAGTCTCTCCATTCACCAGCATTTAGCTATGAAATATAAGCTTATCTGTGAAGTAGCATACTCAGAGCAGGAGTAGCATGCAATCAGTGGGGGCTTTGGGTTTGCTTGTTTGGTTGGTTTTTAGGCATTTGATTGAAGTGACCAAGATTCCAGTAAGATTTTGTGCAAGAGGAAGACAGTTCAAGGAGAAGCTTCAACTCCCTTAGTTGTAAGGCCTCTCTGCCCTACATCAGTGCTAAAATGTTCCTGTCTACATATCACTCAATCCCCACGAACCTCCACATTTTGGACCTTATACCCAAAATGTTTACTATTTTATCACTAATGTACTGACTATACAAGATACAGGGCGAAAAGCACTCTGTGTGAGACTAGCTTCCCTCATACAAGAGGATGTTATGCATCTTGTTGGAAGCTGTAGTATTCCCGAATCAGTTTTCGCAGTGCTTGGGAACAGCGCAGCTACCCCAAACGGCACAGCACAAGCCCCGATGGTGCACATTAGAAGCTCTGAAAAGGAACAGCTGCCCCTGCATTTCTTCTGCAGCCAGAAACAATTTCAAATATGTAACACCAAACCTATTAAATTCAATAATGCTCACAGAGTTTGGAATGCCTTGCAACACGCCTTTGACTTGAGGGCATCCTTATAGAGAACAATATTACTGCTTCCAGAGGAAAATAATTCAATGCGAGCTGACAGCAAAGGACTCCTCTGACCTCGCCAATTCTATTCTCACACTCAAGCCAGATCAAGTTACACCTTAAAGGGATTTAATTTAGTTTCTAACCAAAACAGGCAGCTTTTGGGAAAGTGTTTTGCAACAGAGGTAGGTTGTGCAATTTCTCCTCCCCATTTGCCCATTACATCCTGGAACTCCACTGAAACTTCCAGAGTAGAAAAATATTGAGGATTTGGCCTCCTTCTAAGTATTTCTCCCTTTGCATGTCATGGGAATGGAACAAGTTGGAGACCAAGCATAACAAAGGGCTTTCTCCCCACCTCTTACAATATGTCCTGCTACAGAATCAACTCTATGACCGGATTGGGGTTTCCTATATCAAAAAACAAAACAAGCAAGCACACCACACACACCATCCCAGTACTTTGAAGCTTTTGTCTTTGAAGCGAGAGGCATGTGCATGAGGTCGTTAGAAAACAGTTATTCCACCCTTTTATTTATGTCACTGCCCCAGCCAAGCCCTTCCTACCCCAGGAAGGTGTTCTCAGGCTCTCTCTTACAATCACAACCTCTAAAGAAGCCAAGGGCTTTTGCATATTTATCCAATAGCAGGTGTTCACTGCCCTGGTATGACTTCATGTGGCCTCAGTCCTAATTTCCTATTTGCCCATAAAAGTCGGGTCATATATGTCTGACAGGAGATAACATTGTTCCCTGGACCCAAATAAACCTTTCCTTTTGTGTCAATGGCTTCCTTCAGTATCAAGGCTGCTGTTTATATCAGGACACTAGACAGTCTATAGCAGATATAAAAACATACTGTTTACTCTAGGTTAACAGCTCAGGTACAGTACTCCATGTTCTACTCTAGTATCATCTGTTACACTTACAGAGAAAACTTAAAAAAAACTGTGTTGTAATTGTGGATCTTTGTCCATATTGGGCAAACTCTGCTGAGGCTTGCAAATACAAATACTGATGCAAGCTTTTTCCACCTTTTTGGTAAATGTGTCCCTCCTACTGATTGTAAGAGCCTGTACATTTTTGCTGGACACCAGCTTGGAGCTCCACATGCCCATATGCCACAATTTCCACCCCACCCCCATTGCAGTCTCCCAAACTCTAAAGCCATCTCTATTGTATTGGGCATTATCTACCTTCCAAAAATGGACCAAATCCATCATCTGACAAGTTCTAGCTACTCTGTCAAGCATTCACTCTGTTTTTCAGAGTTTTTATTCACTTTCTGATCTTTTAGCACACACTAACATCTTGCCAAGTAGTAAAAATTGGTTGTTTGACCACTTCAATTTTTCTACAGCTCTGTCTCCCCACTAAAAATCATCTCTAAGTTTCGGTTTTGCAATGAGCACTAAACGCTTCAAGTTTCTAGACTTTAAATCCATAGCTAATCTATGGAATTGACCCTCTGATTTAACTGAATGTCACTGAACATTTAACTGAATGTCAGATATGCCACATCAAAACCAAGTCTACTTCCTGAAAATCCTCAGTAGCTCTCATTACCTACTTTGTAGGGTCATGAGTGGTTTCATCTTTCTGTTTATCTTCTGCTTTTAATTGCTCCATCCAGAAGAGTGTTAGTACACTACCAGATGCGGTATACAGTAATTCCACAGAAACAAGATGGTTTACAGAGTTTCAGTCCCAGCTGTTTGTATAGCACAGAGGGCAAGCTTTGGCAGTACAGCTCTTCACCAGCACCATGCTGTTTCTCAGGTGCCAGAGGTCTGCAACTCTCCTGCAAGAAGCAGTCAATGAATTTCCTGCAACCACTTGAGAAATGGCCCAAACTGCTCCTAAAGAGGGCAACACCTTCACAGGAAGGCAGGCTAGAGGAATGTCTTTCTAATGTCTTTAATTTCTCTGTACCTGTTAATACAGTTATCAGCCACTCAAAGAGAGTACCAAGCATGCTGTGAAGATGATCTGACCCTTTTCTGGATAAAATAAAAAGCTGCCTCAGGTTTTCCAGCACCTGTGCTTTTAAAAGAGTTTGAATTTCATGCAAGGTTACCTGAACTGGTCCTTCACAAATCAAAGCACATGAGACTCCTGCATATATTTGTCACAGGCTATAGTTTTTCCAATTTAGAATCCAATTTTTAATCTTTCCTAGAATACTTTTGGACTCTTTCCACACACCAGCACAAAATAACACTTCTATAGTCACTTTACTGAACCCAGAATATGTTTACACAGTACTAATTTGGTAACGTTATTTGAAAAGACTATGTACCAAAACAGACCCCTCACAGAAAATACTAAGTTAAAATAATATAGCTGCAAGTCATTCTCAGATCTATTCACAGTAACTGAGCAATAGCATGGGTATTACAATTAGCTTATGACTATAAAGTTGGAAGTTTAAGTATAGCATTAGGGCTTGCTTGCAAAGTCATAGCATCATCCTGTGGTTGAGATGTTTAGCAGAAATATCATATAGTAGTAGTAGCAGCAGCAGCTTCTAGTGTTCTTTAGCCATGAGCAGGACAGCATTAGAATCAATGAAACAGCTTTTAGGAAATAGGTTTTTATCTCCCCTGGGGATATAAACCCAGTTTTTAATACAGAGATTGTAATTCTGAGCTTTCAATGGCATTTGTGTCTAGCCATCTGATGGACAGTCATGTAGACACACATCAGTTTTCCACAAGATCTGCAAAGAAGAAGGGAAAAACCCACAGACTCCTTAGCTAAAATTCATGCTCACTCTGTACACAGGTACACTTCTGTGCACAAATTTCTGGGCCAAGACCAAGTGACAGATACAAAGCATGCTGTGACTCCTGCTATAAACATTTGAATAAACTATTCTGCCAGGAGGTGACTCATTTTTCATAGATCTGCTTTAATTCAAATTAGCATTATAACTAGAAACCAAATAGCTAACTATGCCAGACTATGGTAACTAGTGTTTTCAGTGCAATTGGACTGTGATCCTGAGAACAACCACAGCAAAGAAAGAGGAACAGAAAATTGTCACAGTTTCAGAAAAGATGGGCCACTGCTGCCCTCACTAAAGGGTACTCCATGATCAAAAGGCATCAACTACAGGAGGTATGTAACTAATTGAATAATATTAGCTACTCTTACTAATTGCCAATGGCACAGCTGAAATCTTTTAACACAAGCATACCATGCAAGTGGCATGTAGAGCCAGATCCTAGCACTACCACTGCTAACAATAAAGTCCCCAGCAGTGCTCACTGCCTGCCCCAGACTCCATGCACCGGGGCAGGATGCAGCTAGGGTGGGGAGAGACAGACACCCCAGCTGAACCCCCCCCCCACACACACACACACACACACACACACTTCCTGCAGAACCACTTGCTCCACAAAACTGCAGACACTGGCTCTGTTAAAAAAGCAAGAGCACATTTTTCTGCAGAGAACCAAAACAAATACACAGAGGTTGAATGAGACATTAGGAATAAGAGCTGAAGCCTCAAGGGGCAGACGCGCATTCCAGTTGCGTGCCCTCCCCAAGCAAACGGCAACACGGGGCCCGGTTCAGCCTTTGCCACACGCCCTCGATAAGGGCAATGCAGTCCTGGCAGACTGCTCCACTGCTGCGCTCCTTGCCCGTTTCATCAGCAGTCTCTATAACCTTTTAAAGATTGGTTAGTGTGAACTCTGGAGCGAAAGCAAGGCGTCATGAATTTAATAAGTCAGCCAAAGTTCCTCTGAGAGGCAGTAAACACAAACATGCTCCACTGGCAGCTTTCTCTAACTTCATAACAGGCCACAGAGATTGTACTGCCACCTGCACATTTCTTCAGATTTATTTTGCCATGGTTCGGGAGGAGGTGAAAGGCCGGTTTTCCAATAGCATACAAGTACCTGCAGTTCGACTGACAGCCAGCTGAGGAAAGAGTTTTGTATTTATCAGATGAAGTCCCTTCAACAAGCCCCACGGCGAGCACTACCAAAGCACGAGTGCCCTCTTGCAAATGGTGCTGTTTGCTGCAGGAGCGCGCAGACACCCTTCTGCTTTTCCGCACACCAAGGCTGCGTGGCATAAGAATCAAGCACACAATGAAATCAAAACCTCCTCGAGTCTCTCCTAACATGCACCGGCACATCCAGCTGCTACCATAACAACCATGAAAGAGGCAGTAGATGAGAGGTTATTTGCTGCACAGAAATATCTGAAGAACTGCTTTGCTCAGGAAAAGAAAACAACACTAAATATTGCTTTCTTCAGTTGTGAAAGGACTACAAGCCCCTGCAACTAAAAAGCTGCTTTCAGAGTTTTCCCATGTAGCATTGGCTAGCTCAAACAGGAAAAGAGAAATCCTAAAGAACCAAGTTAATTAGAACTGTACACGTTTACTTACTTTGACACCTGAACAGTTTGGGTTTTTTTAAGCCCCCTCAGGCACTTGTAACAAACAGCTGTGAAAGCAAGTGCTGTGCATGCTTTCAGGAAGAAAAGTATTAAATATACACTTTTTTCAATGTAATCCAGCCAGAAAATTAATTTGCTATTAAAGCTTAGCCAGTGTACAAGCCAGGAATTTCAGATAGGCCTTTAAGCACATGACAAACAAAATACATTATTTATATCCCAACATAATGCTTAACAGCAAGTTAAATCACAAAATAAACCAGGATGAGCATCATGCACATACATCTGTTCCATCAGCTAGATAGTTAAAAAAAGAGTCCACAGAGGCATTTCAGATTAATTTGAGAGCTTCTTCTTCCTCCACGGACACTACATAGAGATAGTTTCAGGACTGAAAAATGCTCCATTTTACTGATCCAAATTGCTGTTATGATTCACTGACATACATGTACATTTTTCTTCTGCAGTACAGCACTTATGTCAATTTTTTTTTAAGACATTTCAAGATACCATTTTCCCACCACATTATTCTTTCCAACACAGCCTGTTAACAGTTGGATAGAGAAGGAAACCTACAAGAATTTGGTTTGACAGAGGGGGAATACACTAAAGTCTAGATTATTAAAGTATGCAACAGTTTCTTGCAGCCTCAAGTGCCTTGCTGGGGAGGAGGCAGAAGGAAGAATGGCAAGGCACATTTAATGCCCCTACAGTGATGTTTGATCCCGTATCTGTATAACTGAACCAGGAAGTTTAGTGCATATGACAAAATAGAGCTCCAGCACATCGAATCCTTATTACAGCGTATGTAGTACTGTTGCACAAGCCCAGAAGGCTTCCATTTCTTAATATATATACAATAAAAATACAGGGGTCAGTAACTCTAGCTATCTATAGCCCTGCCTTCCTAACTAGAGGAGACAACATATGGACTGTACAGCTACCTGTATGCAATAGGCCGAGCTACTCACTAGTTAGAGAAGACCCTGGGCAGAAAAATTCAATCTTCCCAAATCAGGAGAAGTTAAGCACTGCAGAAGTCTTCAAAAGCCAGGAATTCATAAACAGTTAGACCTAAGTGAACTAAAACACTTCAACATATTTCACTGTAAAGTTGCTATTCCTGCTCCCTCTGCTATCCCTCCCCTGTTAAAAGAGTTTAATTTACACAGAATGCTTCAGAGACTTTTGCTTCAAAGATGCTGAAAGAAGTTGGAGTGGGGGTCCTTTAAATACACAAAATCCCAAACAGTAATTCACACAGGCTTCCCCCCCCCCCCATAAATAATTCCAGTGCACGTTTGTCCTGAATTTTTGAGACTGAAGAACTCAGTTCCACAAGTCATTCCAGAGATGCCACGGCCAGCCCTCCTGGCGCATACCAACCAGCATCACGTACAATTCTACATCAGCTTCAGGACCGTGCCGTCTCTCCTATGTCTCCAGCTCCAACTGGAGCTGCATTTAGCTGTGCAAGCTCAACTTTTCCAAGGGAATATGGTTATTCTCACCCAGGTTTATAGCCAGACATCCAGTCAGTAGATATACTCTACCACTATCAAACTCCTACCTCTTAATACTGAGGGGAAGCAGGTAGGAAGTAATATCCAGAATGGGTGTGTCTGTGGATACAAAGAAAGGTAAGATGGATATTACATGTTGAACAGGTCAGCAATTATTAGGCATCTCTCTACAGGAAAAAAAGAGACAGAAGTCAGAAGATTACTAAACTATTCCCAGAGATCTCTCAGTTAAAGTACGTTCTGCACCCTGTTCACGTTTCTCTGCAGTCATAGTAAAGCATTATCAATGGGCCCCTCTCCAACCACAAGCTTGGCAACAACTTTCACACCAAATTTGATCCACAGATTACTGCATTAGTCTGTCTGCAAGCTTGTGCTGTACAATAGACAGTCTGAATTAGTGCTCATCGTTGTAACGAGTGTATTCCAGAGAGCAGAGCTGTGGATTACACAGTAATCACCAAGGGTTTGCAATCACGCACAAACCTCCTGGCATACGCAGAAACAATTCAGATTCCAGAGCTAAACCTCCTTTGATTATATTTCCCTCCCACCCCCCTTCATTTATGGACATATTCAACTCTTGCATTTCACAGTTAGGATCAGATACTTGTAACCCTCCACAATTCATTTCAGATATGTGATTTAATACTGTACACCAAACACTTGATATCTTAAAGCTCTTGCACATGAACTGAAGGAATTGGATGGTAACAAATACCCTCTTGGAAGGCCATTTTAAAAAAGTAAATAAATAAAAAAACACAACCTGCAGCTCACAAAGCTAATGCAGAGCACAGAGCAGTGTGACAGCTCACTAGCCTTCTCAATTAACCACTAGCCCAAATGTTTCTTCCCCATTTTTTTTCCTGTTTTGAAGATTCAAGCTATTAATTCGTAGAAGTCACTCACCATTCACCACAGTCTACAATGTGCGATTCATTTACCATAACTTTTATAACTGCTCTTATGGTTAAGAAACCACAAGCATCCACGTTACACACAGAGCAGCAGCTGAGGCAGCAGGGACTCACGCAGGGCTCATTCCAGGCGGACGCATGTTCTGCTCCGTAATTATTCAGCAACCCCAGATGTAGGAAATGCAGTATTGTCACCAGCACAGACAACACCAGAATACAGCATAATAAATATACTATTGCTATAGAAGAAACAAATTTGTGACGTTTCTATTTGCGGCCTCTTCTTTCCACCATGTCGCATCAAAACTAGCAAAGAACTCACAACAAGTAAGTTCTTAAGCACCCGTTTTGACATTAGGCTGCTTTCAGGTCAGCGCTTTCTCATTTCCACCATCATTCTTGGCCCAAGCTCTTTGAGCAGCTTTAATTTCTCTTCTTAGAGAAATAAAGAAAGTCTATTCATCATTTTATAAGAGTCTGGAGGACTGATGGAACAGTAGAAGTTTTCTTTGGAAGGAGGACCATCACAGACGAGCTACACCTGTATGTTCACTGCAGAGGTAATCAGGAAGATCCTAAAGCAGTGCGTTTGCAAACGGGGAATATTTTTAAAGGATGGTCTGAAACTGAAGTGTTATCAAAAGAGTTTTTTAGGACAAAAACAGATGGACTACTAAAAACGCTGAACTATCTGCTACTCATCCTGAGGTGTAGAAAATTCACACGCAAGATTTCTGCACTACTGACCACAGGATTTTGTCCCTTTTATTTATCGCAGCTCAGCACCGCTGCCGGCTGCCGCCGCAGGGAGCGGGGAGCGGGGCAGTGGCGGCTGCAGCAGCAGCAGCAGCAGGGCTGGGTGCCCCCCCAGCCCGCCGGGAGCCACTAGGTGGCGCTGCTCTGCCGTAGGTTCAGGATACGTTTAGCTGGACGTCAGCAAGGAAAACATTCGCGGGGGGGGGGGGGGGCGGGGGGAGAGGCTTTTTCTGGACAAAGGAAGAGGATGAAGCTTTACACGAACTGTTTTATCGGCTTTCTCCTTACCACTCCTCTGCGAGCAGTGCTGGCTCCATCACTTGCACGTTTCCTTTGAGATATTAGATCAGAAAACTAAACTTCATCCTACTATTAGAACCTTGGGGGGGATCTTTTTTTAAAAAACTGTTGTTCCTATTAAAATAATTCAAGGCTCAGGTCACTCTAGTGACAATCTGTTATTCAAGTGAATACTCAGTCCTACCACGAGGCTCCTATGTTACTAATGCAGAGTTTTAAGTAATTTTTACTGTTCTTGAAAGTAATTTACACAGAAAATACAGTTCGGGCTGTAGGTGATAGAAGGTGATTTACATTGTAGGTAGCAGAACTCGACCTGTTGTGTTCTGAACTCTTCCCAGTTTATACACCGATAAATGTCACAAGTTCACTGCACACAAAAAGAAAAACTGTGTTTTCCGGATGGCCTCATTCCAAAGTAATAGTCTCAGCCCTCACGTACCACCTGGGGAGACGCACACACAGGCACTGACTGGAAAATGCAGCCGCTGCCGTGAACAGATGAAAAAAGAAAGAAGAGAAGACAAACAAACTAGGCTGTTGTCAGAAAAATTTGGTATAAAGGTGGTGGTTGAAACATAAAAGGTAGTACTTTGTCCAAGAAAAAGAAGTGACATAAAGACAGGACCACAAGAGGAGGAACAGCGGACAGAGGTATATGGAAACTTTGCTGAAAGAGGGGGAGGGAGAAGAGCAGGGAAAGCACTAAGCCAATAAAACGTAGCCGAGAGCATCAGGAAAGATAACAGTCATGACCAGACAACTGAGTTTTAATCAGGAATACTTTCAGCAGAATTTAGGAGACGTGTGCTTTATTGCCAAATACCTAAATAAAAATCAGAAGAAAAGAATCGAGGACACCAGTTGCACACAGTCCACGTTCCCTGCTTTTTAAGTGAGAGCTCAGACACAAGGCTGAAGAGGAGAAAAGAAGTTAGGCTCAGCATGTGTTAGGCACAGATCAAATCCAGTGCTTGCTTTCTATACACTGTTAATCAGGCACTCTGTAGATAAAACCACTATTATATATGCAGAGTACATATAGGAGGAGCACTTTTTTACCTTTTTTTTCCCCCCCTCCTTAGCACAAGTCATAGTATCTACTGCAGAATTAGATCACTTGGGAAGCAGATTAATAGGTAATATTAATTATCATAAGATCACTAGTAGTTAAAAATAACATTAGAAAGTTAAAAATAGATGTTAAGATGCCTGGCAGCATCGCTTCCAGTTTTGCTGGAACCATGGATTATTTCTCCTGTTTTAGCACAAGCAAACTTTGTTCCCATGGAGTACTATGGTATTACGAATAACAATTTGATACCTTGGCATAACGAACTGACCTACAAATCCACACTGAGGTTTACGCCTAAAAAATGGTTCTAGACATATAACAACTTATTTGCAATTCTTACGCTTTTAGTTCACTAGCTAGCTTCTTACATTTTGTTCATTGCAAAACATGTTTTTCTTTGAGAATAATGCTCTATGCTGAAATATCATCTGATTTTATATTGTAAAATATGTAATCACTGGCAAGTACAAAATGCTTGTAGTGTAGTTTTATTTTCAAACATATACATTAATATTTCAAATGTGATTAACATTTGAGATATTTTAAAAATTTATTTTGCAAGTTGTCAACACTTGTATTAAATTTATCTATTTTATGTCTTAGTGTAATCACCTTGCAAAGCACTAGGAAAAATTGTCAGGAAAAGATTAAAATAGACTTGTGTAAAGCACATTGTTAAAAACCTAATCCCAGTCACCATCCCCTCAGGGCTTTGTGCAGAAGTGAATGGATCAAAATTACCATGGTTCAGCTCCTCTTAGCAATGCCATCTACTGCAAACTGAGTCAAAAGGGAGCGTATGCAATTCATGTGAAGCAGCAGGGACCCCCTCAGTTCAAGATGAGCAGCAGAAGTTTTGAAAGCCTTCCTCCCCACCTCACTCAAGTGATGTGGGCAGTCTGAACAGCACATTCAAACTCCCAGCATTAATTGGTAACAGAGACTAGATCAAAGTCAACCAAGTTCCTTTAACCGTCCCCAAACACCCTCAAGTCTTCAAGTTTCACTTAACCCAATTGTAAAAGCAGCTAGTGTTATTCAGCTCTCGAAAGGGTGGCATTAACTTCATTAACTGCTGTTTGTACAACATTTAAGTTCCTCATTAAAACACAGGTATTTTAAGCTAATGAAGCTGTATTGTTATAACCTAACATTGCATAATTCTGATCACTTTAAGGAGCTGAAGTGGTGCAAATTCTCTTAAATGGTAAATACTGGTGCATTTCATTGAAATGTATTTTATAAATCCTTCTCCTTAGGCCAAAAAACATACACCTACTAGCTCCAGACAAAGAAATTAAGAACAGAAAAACAACACCCACACCATGCACATCTGCTCTTCCACCATACAAGATCTCTCCCCTTATCTGCTTCCTCATTTGTCTGCTGCATCTTGTCTAGAATATAGCATCTGCTTCCAAAGAGGTGGGTTTTTATGTTTGTTTGTTTTTTAATATGATGATTACATTAAGCTCTAGCAGAACAAGGCCCTCGCCTGGATTGACTACTGTAGTACAAATAAATGAGAACTTGCAAAGAGAGAGGGTGAGCAGAAAGAAAGACAGACAACTAAATATGTGCTTCAGACTTCTTATTGTAAATAAACAGCTCACCAGTACACTTGGTGCCAACATCAAAATCTCAGCATTAACAGTTTGCATTTGAGGTTCTTGTCTCACAGCAAGAAAATGGTATGGTTGATTCTGAGGAATAGGACTTAACTTATCTTTAAGGTAGATGCAGTCACACAGTACAGTATTTTAGACACCTCTCTCATCACTGCGCTGGCAATCCATCTTGAGGTACCTAACGCTACCCAAGTACAACGCAGGGAACCTATATCTCTACACCAAGGGTTTCAGATTCCACTCCAGCAGTCAGCCTGCTAAAAGCAGGTATCACCGTGTTTAACTTTTATCCATCAAGATTTGTTACCGGGCTATAAATTAAACACACAATTCTCAAATCACCCTCAGCAAGTATGCCCAGCAAGGATACCCAAACTCATCCAACACTGAGGCAGCTCATAACTGGTTTCCATTCTACCCTCCTCCGCAGCTAGACCAGCACCTCACCCACTTCCTGGAGAGCACCACAGCCTCCCTCCTCCTCGTACGCAGGTACAGCCTCATCTGCTGAGCAGGCACAGAGCCCCCCAGCAGCAGAGGGACTCCCTCACTGCAGCTGAGATTATAGAGGCCAACTCATCCCACCTGTGTTCCTCATCAGGTGCCTCGCCGCCTGCTTCACCTGGGAGAGAGGCAACCCCAGAGGCATGCACCTGCGTGCTCCCTCTCACGAATGCACAGCCGCAAGCGCTAACTTTCATTATTGGGACTGTACTGGAAAGCAAGAAGGGGTGACAGGAGAGAGAGTGGGAGTCAGGCCACTCGGCAGATACAGCAACTAATGCTGTAGGCAGGAAATGTATCTACAGCTACTCACCCAGGACACCTGAGAGGGTTTGGGAAAGAAGGGCGGTCAGGAAATCAAGGGGAACAACAAAAGCAAAACCAAACAAAAAGCATCCTATTTGCAAACAAAACATGAAGGTTACTACCGTAATTATCTGTACCTCCAAATAATATGATTTCTATGTTCTTCTTTCACCCTCAAGAAAAAAGGACCCCAGGCTTATGTAATTTAAATTTTGTATATAGCTAAACATAATATAATCTTCGAGGGAAGAGAGCCACATCTAAAACTTAGCTCCCCTTTTGCCCTGATGAGGCTCCTTCCAATTGTGATACTTTAGCAAAAAAGATTTGCTTTTAACACAGTTGCACAGAGAAAGATAGCAGATTAAAATAGATCTTTACACATGTAGGAACTTAACTTTATTGCTGAAAAGACATTCCAAAGGAAAACAAAATTAATCAACTTTTTAAAAAACATATTTTTTATTTCTCTTCTCAGGAAGCACTCTACTGTGCAATCACGTAAGATTAAATCTGTCTCCCGGATTCTTCCTCCTATTGTTTGTGTTAAACACAATAAAAATATATGGTAAGAGGTAGAAAGGGGATGTAATAATCAGGCCTGTATTCTTATCAGAGCCACTAGGCAACAGAGCAGTAAGTTGCTACATTTCTTACAAAGAACAGAAAAACATGTTTGAAGCCCTTTAAGTTCCTGGACCTGTTTGCCTTCCTCATGTGCTACTCTAACCACTTGCTGTGAGAACCAAGGCAATCAAATCCATGATTCATTCAGACTGTGTTTATTGATCAGGGCAGGAAAGACAGTTTTTCTATTAATTGAGTTTTTTCCATGCTTCCTATCCACAAATTAAGTTCACTGTTGCAGCACATGGTTGTCTGACAGAGATCTCATTATGAGCCTGATATTGAAGCTTTTGTTCACTCCAGCAGTTTTGTATAGTGCCGAATGCCCAATCCATTCCAACAGTTTGCTGCACTACCGTATCACAGCTAGCCTTGTTGGAGTTTTATTCCTATTATCACCTTGTTGCTGTGTCACTGACAACTATATTACCCGTCATCGTCCCACTGCACATCCCACAGGTTATTACTGGCTCATGCATCTCCCTGATGCTGCTGCACTAGATGAGCATCCCTGGAATTTCACATCTCGTGCAGTAAAGCCTGCGGTCATGCCTGTCCAGGCAGCCCTCGAGGGAGGTGTCACTGCACACCATCGACAATGGTATTATACACTGTGCAAACCAGTACCTTATTTACCAACTAAAGCATTTGATAAAGCAGGGGGTCTAGATAAAAGACAGCTAGCAGGAGTTCACCTAGGAGAAGATAACAGTACTACAGTTAAGCAGAAATTTGAAACATTTTGAGATACCGCTTATTGAACTTATTGCTGCCTTGCACATCAGCAACCACCAGGTTGCTAAAATATTACCACTTCCCATTTCCAGCAAGAGTTTATTCCAGGCCCTAGCTGTAATTCCCACAGTTACAGAAGAAAGTTTGAAAACGTGACCTTGGTAAACTCATCACAGATCGTGATTATTTTTTTCTAAGTCATCTTCTTACAGTACTCAGAGGAAAGAAAAAATTCACATTTTCTTAATGCTTGGACTGATAATAATGCAAGCCTGTAGACATCACTCAAAGAGTGAAACATGCAGCTATTTACGGAACTGAATTACTTCTTTTTTTTAAAGCACATCCTCCACACATCGGTGAAGCAGACTATAAGCCATTCACCCACATAGACAGCACCCTGCAAAAAATCAGGTACTAGTAGCCTATTTTCTTCACATGCCAATATTCTCTTGTTTACCACCACAGAAGCAGAATCTATACTCTCATTCTCACCCAAGCCACTCAGGCTTGTGATTAGCAAGAGCCCTTTGATCAAAGGGAAGATGTATTTTTTGTTATTATCAACAAAGTCCCTCACGGGGCAACCAACTCTCGCACTTTTTGTCTTCTGTTTCTTTATCAGTCCCCTGTGCACAGGCACTAAAGCTGTAGGTGGAATTTTCCACAGACTTTGATAGCTCCTAACTTTACAAGAAAACTTTACAAAACCTCCTCTTCCCTAGCTCTTTCTCAATTTAGTGTTGCCTTGTGTAACCACATCTCATCAGACTGTCTTCTCCACCCACCTGACTTTCTTCCAAATTCATTGGGTGTTGTTTTTTTTAAAAAAAAAAAAAAGAAAGAAAGAAAGAAACACTCTTTCCTGCCTGGAGGTAGATGCTCCAAAGCGCGGCTCTGCCTGAGTACTCCAAGTGGGTACGTCAGCTCTATGCAGCTCCAGAGGCTGAGTGAGCCTGAGGACGCTCTCAAGGGCAGGTCAGCATTCACAAGCTGGAGTGAGCACAACAGCATCTACCAAGGTGGCCACTGTACTAGAGAGCAGAAAGGAGGTAGCTTTAAGTGCACGCTCATGTAACAAGATTAATGAAGTGAAAAATAGTCACAGACTTCCTCAAAAGTCATGATATCACAGTCGTTCAGTCCCTTCTTATGCGCCTCTGGGTGTCATTCTCGTATGCCACCTTTTCACCTACTTCTATCAGGGCACGTGGCTGGTGCATGGAGTTTTCTGTCTCCTTGCTCAGTAAATAAGTTTCTCCCTTGCTTGTGATTCTTCCAGTCTGGCTTTCATCCAGCATTTACAGCAGCACAGAAAGAGCCACAGCAATCCCAAATATCTGCTTGTAGCTTCCTACATGCTCACTAAAGTATTAGTGTAAGTTTATGCAGAAATAGGCACAACTCACTGTGTACAGACTCACTACATCTCACTGTTGTGGACTAAGCATAGGGCTGAAGAGATCAAACACTAGCTCAACCGCAAAAACAAGAGACATAAGATTAGAAACAGGAACTGAAGAGACGTGAAATAGTTATCTAGGAACATCTCAATCAATTTAACAGTGAGGTAGATCTGATCCACATGTTGCTGGATTTTATCTGTGGAAACAAGAAAGGTGCACTTTTGCAATGTGCAAACCAGAGCAAACTGACTACTTCTTGCACAGGCTTGGTCCAGGCAGCAAAAGGAAAGAAAAGAAAACAAGAACTGGAGGCAGTCCTAACCAGTAAGGACAACGTCAGCTCTGAATCAGAGCAGATCCTTTTTTATATATCATAGAAAACAAAGATGATGGGAGCCAAACCAATGAAGCAAGGCTTCAGTGCCTCAGGCTATTAGATAGGTGTAGGCTTTTTCCCCACTATTCTAGGGATCATTACAGACTAATTATGCAGACTCTTATTCCATACTCTTATAGCCCTGTAAATCCTGAGATGCAGTATGAACTGATGAAACACCCACTTCTCCTGCTCTTTATTATAAAATCTATAGGGTTTTGTGGCTACACTTCAGCCAAGATGTAAACTGTTACAAGAGTGTACATAAAAGCATTCACTACCATTCCAAATCACTGGTATGACATTCTGCCCTGAATACAACAGCTGGTTTATTGTTGATTTAATTTTGATGCATTCTTGGATGGTAATAAAACTGAATGTTTTGCTGAGAAAATACTCCCAGCCATCTCTGTACCTTTTCTTTTATTTTTCATATATATAAATTTATGTATATGTTATAAAGACTCCCTTTACCATCACTGTAACTTGTAATCTTTATCCAGTTTCTTATCAGTAACATGTCACAAGGCACAAAGGCTTCCTCAGCATAAATGAAAGCCCTCATTCTGAATACCTGGAATTCATCACTTTTTCTTCCTATCTGGTACATGAGATCATTTAATAAGACACGGGAACTTACAACGGGTGCAATACAAGTGCCATTGCTAACATATTTCCCTGTATCTCTTTCCCCAGAAGAAATACTTTGGGCATTGAAAAAGTAAAAATAAACCACCATTTCTTTTACAGGAATAACTCACTTTGAAAAAAATTCGCTAGAGACATGAGGATAAGAAAAGAAAAGAGAATTATAATTTGTTTAAGACAGAATTGTTACCTTTCAGTGTTGGCTGTGCAGACTGAGAATAAAATTGTGTGCGGTTCAAGGACACCAACTACTTTTTTCCCCTGTCTGTCTATCAGAAACAATTGCAACAGTGCTAGACTCAACAAGATACAGCCTAGCAGGTAAGCGATAACTGAGTGTCAGTGACAAAGGTCATAATTAAAGGGCATACTTTGATAATTGAGAAAAACAAGGATACACATGGCCAAGGAGGCATATGGAGTTGAAGAAAAGTGAGCAGAGGAAGAGAAGCAAAAAGTGAAGGGGAAGAGGCTGTTTTCATGACACAGGGCAGCAAGAGACAGAGTTGGAGAACGTTTTCAGGGCCACAAGCCGCAGAGCTGAGGCCCTGATGTCACATTACCAATTTCTTCAGAACGCGATGAACAACTCTCTGGGGAGCAGTCTGTGTACAGCAGATAGCTACACCAGCAGGAGTATCAACTTCTCCCCACACCTGATCCACTGCATCAGACTGAGAAGATACACTGACAAAATTGGTGTCCATTAACTAATGCTAAGAGATCTGAAGCAAGAGACTAAGAAGAAAGAAGTACTGTGTCTATCACAAGTCTGTAGATGTGATATTTCTATAGGGATCTAAACCTTCACTGGAAATTTTTATGGATACTAGGAATCGAAAAGACAGAGATTGACTGCCATAAAAATTTGCACAGTGCTTACAAACGACGAGGTTTGCAAATACTTGCACCAAAAAAGGGCAATCCCTGGGTCCATCAGACAGCAGAGATGCGCTTCCAATAAAAATGGCATGAGTTCAAGTCATATCCCTTGTGCAGGCATCATCAGATGAGCCCATGTGGGCTAACTGCAAACTACCATCTCCTCCAGCTCCTGAACAATCTCCAAAACACCTCCTGACCACAGTTGTACAGAGCCACTGGAAAACAGTATTAAACGCAGTTTGTCTGAGTCCAATAAGGAGAGGAAAGCTCCATTTCTCGGACCTATAACAGCATCACAGTTATCACTTAAGCTCCCATGAGAGCTGCATTCTGACGGCCTGCTTTCCTTCTTTCCACCCATGCAAGCAGTTGCTGCTGCAACACTCAACAAATGTGAGCGCTCTTAGTAAGGAGAGGCGGTAAGACCCTCAAGCCACCATCCCGCGAGACTGTTTTGCTTGGCCACGTAACTCCAGCGTCCCTGCCACAAAGTTAATGTAGCCGTGCCCGAGCTAGTTCCAACTCAGCTTACTCAGTAATACCCGCTGTGTGGCCGCAACAGCATTTAGCTCATCAGCTAAGCACCTGATGTGGTACCCATAGCAGTAGCTTGGGTGAATCAGGAGGCCTTTTTATTGCAGGCTGGAAAGCATACACTCGCCCTGAGTTAGTATATGGTGGAAAGCACCAGTTTGAGGAGAGCCATGGTGCTCTCCAAGAGAAACTAACTCTTCTGTGGACATCAGAAAGAATGTGCAAACTTGAAAGAAGGAAATCATGTCATGGTTGCTACGCAGTGAAAACGTTCCTGCAATTACCCTTTCGGGGAAAAAAAGTCAATTGCCCTCTCTCTGTACTTGCTCTTTAATGTTCAGGTGAAACACAGCTGCCATTCGGACTTTTCATAAAAGGTTTTCATTACATTTTACTATAGAAGCAGATTGTTTTCAAAGATAAAGGTTAATATTAATGGCTTTTGAGTTCAGAACGTCACAGAAGCTTTCTAATCGGTTTTAAAGATGTTTGTTTCTTTCAAAAGAATAAAGACTTCCCTATCAAAAGTGGGTAGATGTGAACAAAGCAACAGAGCCAAGGCCAATTCTCCTTGTCGCTAGAGGAGGAGAATAGCTTTATTCTGCTGTATTTGTTGAAGGTTATATTTCTGTTTGTTTGCTTTCTAAGCGGAGGACTAAAGTACAGAGATACCGCATAGCCAGCCAGCCTTGTGTTTTTATTCTACGATCAAGCAGAATCTGAATAACAAAAAGGCCTAGATGGCTGGAAATAAAGTTGTACACTGTTCTGGAAAGAGGCGTTAACTGAGAAAATTTAGCTCAGGGAAAGCAAGAAGTCCAATACAGTTTTCAATCTGTTTAAACAATGCCACTAAATACAGTTGGTTTAATGTGTTCCATTTCATAGAGAATATCTAAGAGGATCACGAGTGTGTATTTCATTCCTTTTTTGCCTTCCCTCTTCCAAGACGTCTCATATTTATTTGGAATTTCCACTTCCAAGGAAATGTGCTGTCTTGTCTGACCTTTGCTTCTTGCCATTGATGCTAATCTTGTATTTTAATAGTTGCTATTTTTCCTCTGTTATTTCTGTCATTTATAGATTTCATTACAGTTTGCTTAATACTGACCACAAAATAAATTCTCTATTTAAAAAAGGAAAGACCACTTTTTAATCATGCAAAGAAATCAGAGAACAAACTGGGCAGAAAGACTAGATTTCTGTGAGCTGACCAGTAAAACATGAGAACAGTCCAATGCATATGTGTTGTTTCAGAATCTATTTATAGATGCTGAGAATAGAAAGAGAGAGCTACGTTCCAGAAGTTTGTTCAGCCTCACTGACAAACCCTTACTACCATGCAGACCCTAACTAAAGTTTAAGAGAATTTCTGGAGGGCTTGGGCTGTTAATTCAGCATTACAGAAGGACTTAAAGTTTAAAGAAACACTGCATACAATTTTCTTGACTAACCTAATCTTTATAGTCATCTTCAACAAACAGAAAACTACAAGTTTGCAGTTAATGTTTGCCATTTCCTACGAGAAAAAAAATGATTAGGCAGACTGGTTTTGGTTTGTGATAATTTGAGAATTTAATGATTATCTGTATTTAAGCTGAATTGCAATGACTTTCTTTTATAGCAGCTACATGCATGCATGTGCACAAATTTGTTAATGCGGAAGTGCAATATAGTAATTTCAACATGTCGAAAGGGTTGGATACAGTCGCTTCTAAAAGATAAGCAATTATGTTTTTCAAACCTGGATAATTAGAGACAGGTAGGTGATTCACAAAGTAGAATTTATGACAGGGAATGTTACCATTTCTGGAGCTAACCTGCCAATGAAACATTAGTTGAATTAGTATTCTTGTTTTTTAGTATTCTTTTAATTAGTATTCTTTATTCAATTCTTGACATATTGCACCTAGAATTGACGAGAGCTGTTTCAAAATAAGCCTATGAAGCACTGTGGATAAAAGGAAAACTACCTTATGATGTCATGTCAGTGTTACTTATTAACTAATTTACATAACCAGTCTGAGCTGGCGTCACACCAAGAATGCGTTTCCTATAGGAGTGAGAGGCTGTGCTTTTGAAAGCTCGCTTTAGAGCTGAACTTATTTAACTCTGCAGTTAACTCCATTAAAATGATGAGAAAAAGGAGTTCCTTGGAGGACTCCGTTTTTCATTTTGAAAGTCAGAACAGCTTCCGAAAGTCAAGTAATGACCCTTCAGTCAGCCCTACAGAGAGTTTTGGATCAGTATTTTTAAGGTAAATTCAGATCTGTGTTTGAGTGTTGCGTGTGTGCTTGATGCCTGGAGGGTGAGGGCAGCGACACAGGAGGGCACTGGGACACATACGGGGAGGAAAATACCCTAATGAGGAAGCTTAGTTTGTGAAGGCAATGCATGCAGAGATGATAATTTCACTTGCGTTTCTGATTGTGCTGGGACTGGGAGAGCTAGCATAAAGCAGAAACGTGTAAGGAAGGACAAGAGGTTTTTGTTCTCTGTGTCTGCATATCCATTACAGTAAAATAGGACTTGGACTATGTATAGCACTGTTCACTACTAAACTAAAGTCTTAAAACATCTCTGCCAGGTTACCGAGTACTGTCTGTGATACAAGAGTGGATCTGTGTACAAAACAAATGTAAACTATGTTACAACAGATAATTTGACAGAATATTGGCCTATGGGAAACTTATTCAATGCTTATTCAATTATCTCTCAAGAGAAATGCTACCATAAAAACAAGAAGTATTCATATGAGTTGAGACTTCTAAAGGGTTTTCTAATAGAAAGGGCAAATCTATCTTCTTACTTTGGCAGTGTGGATTCATTGTTAAGTGTGGACTCACACCAAGGTTGATTCATTGCCAGGAAGAGTTCTGGACAGAGGGTGCACGTTTTAGATGCCACAGATAAACGAGGGAAGGCAGTGTCAGAAAGTTGCTGGCACTTAGCACTTATACATCTACTGCAAGTGAAAGACAAGCAAATTTCTGTACTTCAGCCCTTTATGAATAAAACAGCTTTAAATATTTACTGTTTCTTAACCAGCTTGAGAATTCTCTACCAAAATCTGTCCTTGCTGGCTGCCCATTGCCCAGCCCACCTTGAAGAGTGGCTTGCAGAGAGCACCTCTACATATTCCCTGTGTGACTGAATTATTTTTCTTCGTAGCAGTGTACAAATTCTTTATATGGGGTGACAGCTCACATCACTAATTAGGTCACAAGTATAAATAAGTTTGCTGGCCTCATTTTCTCCTCTTGTGAAATGTTATTAGGGCTTTTCATTATTATATCTGTATAAAGTCTTTTAAAACAACTCAAATGTCAGAGTGTCCACTAGTCTGAACAGAGAATGAGGAATCAGCAATTACAAGTTTTAATTAGAACTCCCAGAGGCTCTTACCTAGAACCAAGCAGTCAGAGCCTGCTTTTTAAAATAACATCCACACGTGTATTTGTATGTCTCTTTTGATCTCATTTTTCAGTTAGGCATGGGAAGTGAGTACATACGGTGGGGCAGGGAGGTTTCAACACAAGTAGGTGATGTTTAACAGCTTCTAATTTGGGCAGTATAAAGTTTACCCTCTTTTTGCTGCCCTGCCTAGAAAACTGAGCAGACAGATTTACCCACTTTTTTATTTACCATTAGATAACTGGTACACAAACAGCTCCCATACATGCTCTGAAAGCAATGTGATCAGCCCTTATGAAGAAGAGAGTCCTTTGCCTCATATTTCTCAATAATCAACCAGCCTGCCAAATAGCAAGTGGCAGGGGCAGACACTCTGGAAATCCAGTTTACTCAGTTGCTATTTCAGTAAGAAGGATAACGTGATCATAAAGCCCAGCAGTGAAACTTTACCTGTATCAACAGTAAGCAGTGGAATAACAGGCTGCAAAAACTAGACAACCTAATAAGAAGAGCGCATGTTTGCACACTGTGGCTGGACTGAGCTCCCACTGAACGTGCCTTTCATGTGTTTGTCACAGTTATGATAAGCTTATCCAAAATGAGGCACATGGAAAATCAGGGGCATCACTTCTGGGAAATGCAAACACAGGCTTTGCATTTTCAGGTACTATTTTCAGGACAATCCTGTTAACTTCAGGAATATTTCCTGAATATGAAGATGCATACACAGAGACAATTTACTATATTAATGATTGCTATTGTTCATCCTAATTATTCATGCCTAAGGCCAAAGACTGACTATATACCTAAGCTTTTATATGATCTGCTCTACCTCACTGTAATTGGCACTCTGCAGAAAAGCATAAATTTGCCAGAAACCAGGGGGTGATTAACATTTCAGACAGGGGAGCTCACAGTTTATCACCATGGCAGCATGTTACTCCTGACACAGAACTGATTTCAGAAGCAGATTAAGGCTCTGGAGCTAGAGCTGAAGTGTCAGCCATGCACACAGATCAGAGATTTGTATTGATAAGGGCATTGGCCACATGTGTATGCAGCATTTTATCAGTATGAATTTATAGAGCTGTCCTGACATTAGAACAAAACATTTTCCAGTAGTCCAGACCAAAATATTGGCAAAAGACAAGAAGATCCCAACCTCCGTGTTTGAACCTATCCCTATAATGGACATGAATCAAAACCCAGCAGCCAGATTTCCTACAATTTAGGAAAATCTCAAGATTTGTGGCTTTGACCAGTCTTCAAAATTATCTTGAAACCAATATATTGAACAAAGGGGAATAGGATTTTTAAGCAATTTGGGTCAGGACCATTAACCACGAGTTCTGTGAATGTCATATTGAGAAGTATGTTAACATCAGCCTTAGCAGTAATCAAATAGCGAAGGTATAAAAGATCTAAGCATATCAAATGCTTGTAAACTAAAATAAAGATTCAGCATTGGCCAGTAACATTAAAATTAGCTGACATAAAAATTTCAAAAAAGTTTTCTAATGCAGAAAGAAATGTTTTCTAAATGCACAGTTATGGAAATGGGAGTCAAAAGGGTACTTGACTCTAATCCTGGCTTGGCAGCTCAGTTGGTGTGTGGTCATGTGTAAATCAACAAAATACTATACTTACGTTTTCCATCTATGATTTGGCTTTAATATTAAGCTATGTTTTGCATACTGGGGTTTGGAAAGCACTACTTAGGAACAAAGTGTATAACTTCTTGAAATTGTAACAGAAAGGGTAAAGACTGTTCTGTTGCAGTTGAGTTTTTGCTTGGACACAAGAAAAGAATCCATACATTCAGTTTCTCTCTCTGAAGATTTTATTTTAAAAGGAAATGTGAACTTTTTTTCAGCAAATGGACTTTGGTGTTAGAATCCTATCTCTCAGAAACATATCCAATGCACTGCTGTAATGCTGAGGTTTAGTTCAGACAAGTTCAAGCAGCAATGTTAAAGAGAAGCAAATATATCATCTTCTGAAACAGCTCAATTATGAGCACTTGAAACACTGATAACCATTTTACTGCTCAATGGCATGCATCTGGGATTTGGCATTTACCCTGTGCGGCCTTTAGGCCCAAGACATTTCTAGGTAGAATTCTCTCTGAAAATAATACAGGTCCTAGTTCTGTCTGAGACAAAATAGTAAGTCTATAGAGCTCAGTAGGATAGCTCATTATTCATAATCCCTCTGATGTAAAGACTGTAAGAGAACTGATAGCATCATTCATTCTTTTATGTCATCTTGGTTTCTTGTGTCCCTCACTTTAATTTTGCTCTCCTCAGGGCAGGAGTCATCCCTTCCCAAGTTCTTTGAAAAGTCTGGGTACTATTTTTCCAGTGGAAGATTCAATCTATCACTCAAAGAAGCTTTATTTTAATTTCTTTACATACTTACATATCATACGGCTGCTCCTCAGAGACTGCCAGATGATCAAGGTTTCTCTTGACTAAATGATCACCAGATTTACATATACCATGAATATGTGCATGCATGCATATTTGGTTCAAGAAGGTATCCATACATATTCCTTTACTGTACACAGTTTCACCAATTATATACACACACCTTATTCATTAGACACACGTCTGTTTGATGTCTTAAACATACTGGTGCACCTAGCTTGAAAATGTTTTCCCTTTCATCTACACACAGAGATGCTACATTTATATGTCACCTGGGATTTCCTTTAGGGAATAAATAAACAGAGGATGACAGATCAAGCTAAGCTGATCCACAAGGGCAGAAGAAGCAATACTTGTGTTTAGCTCTTCCTACCTAGTTGGCCCATGTATTAAATTGTGGTTATAACTGCACAAATTGGATTTTACTGCCATGGGATTTGGTACTTTTGTTATCAATGACAAGATCTAGGCATTGTAACATTCTAACAATGCCATCCACGAAGCACCCAGGGCAACATATGGCTTCGGAAATATGCCCTCACTGCTTTTTTCTCATAAAATAAGAGAAGACAGTGACCTGCATTTTTCTGGTAAGTTCCAATCGCCTGAGTGCCATCTCATAGGCAGCAGAACTGAATTATTACATGTCACATGTTTCCATGAACAGTTTGGAGAGAGATGAATGTTCCTTTACTTCACCAATTCCATTGTGTTTTGCTGAGGTTGCATACTGCTATTAACCCTCCCTTCCACATTGTTGTTTCGCTCATGAGTGCACAGTGTCTTCTTTGACTTCATGAGGAAAACTGTGTGAAGGTCACTAGCATCAAAACGGCAGTAAATGTGCTGATAAAATGCACTTAAAATGTGTTACGCGCTCACTGTGAGGGAAGCTGACACCATATTACTAATACTCCAGAAGCTGGGTGTGTTTTATATTTTATTCCCAGAAAGCTTGACTGATTTATATGATGATTTATCTGCTTTTTCCTGCTGAGTGCCACAGTACATAATTGTAGTATAGTATATTGCATACAGTTGCCTCCATAGTGAGCCACAATGAACAGCCTCTGCACGCCCCACCATTTGTGGTGAGCAATGCGCTAACTAGCATCCAATCTAGCTTACCTCACTCGCTCTAGGCACTTTCCTGTACAAAGTGGAGTTCAACCAATGCAGTAGTCTACGTTCCTTTACATAAAAAAACGGGAATGAATAAACAGATAATACTTCTGGCAAATCGCTCGTAAGAAACCTACTATCCGATACAGGGATACAAAGCAACCTCACATTTTTAAAAACCAAAAAATTTCTAAAATCTTAATCCAGGCAGGGAATGGGGTTCAGCTGGTCAAAATTGCTTGTTATGCACAAGTCACTGTTCTGGCCCCTAGTTATCTTCCAGGATCTATTTAGGACCGTGATTTATTCCATCTCTTTTGAGCGTACTTCAGATATGATGAGTGATTTGCAAATGTTTCTGAACACTCCTGCTTGAGGCAGGGCTATCAGCAAGACTAGATCAGATTAGGCGTCGCTTTGTCCAGCCGGGTCTTTAAAATCTCCAAAGACTGAGAGCCTACAGCCTCTCTGGGCAACCTCATCCAAGGTTTGCTCTTGTTACAAGTCTGCAGCTCCCAAGCTGCAACCCATTTCCCTCTGTCTTGCCACTTGTGGCTGACTCACATATATTTGCAGAAATGAAAATATTTCACTGTTCCAACATCTTTCCAAATGCCTCTAGCACGTGTCTCATGCTATCACAGCTTCCGTATCTATAGCATTTAACATAAGCCTTGCTTTCCTATTGTGTTTGTACAGACTAATGTAAGGAGTTATTTAACAATCTTTTATCACTTAATGACTTCCAAGGCATTCAAATATCTTTCACAGAATTCTACCAGGTACAGGACATGGTACAGAAAACTGAAGACAAGATGTAACCGGAGATATGGCCTGTAGCCCAAAAGTGCCTGCGTTCAGGTCCTGATAAGGCTCTATCTCTTTGCACCTCTCAACATCTGATTTTGAGAGTTTTGAACAATTTTTCCCATTAACAATTTTGACAACAATCACTTCATTTATGGAAAGCACTGTAACACCTACAATTTGGAAATACATGTACAATTGAAACTAATTGCCAGCCTTACCTACAAGTTCTCTATAGCTAGACTTTGTATTAATGACTGTAACAGACAAAGGATATTAGAGAAAGATACATCCTGTGAGATAATATTCATCAGCTTGGTTTTAATCACAGCTTATTGCAGCAAGAACTTCTCTTTTAGACTGGATTTGTTTTCAGCTTAAAAATGAAAAGCTTTTGCTCTGCAATTTGTATTGCAGATGAAAAACTGAAATACAGTCTTTCAGATACCAAGCCTACTTCATTAAGTATACAGAAGAAACAAGGACATATTTTAGGTACTTGAATTTATATTTAATATAGTTGCATCCATCTCCTAGAGAGATGTCTGATGCAGTCTTAAAGTTTTGTTAAAATGGAAATTAACTGCAACATTGGAAGGAGTAGACAGAAGGCTTTCATCTTTCAGAGTAGGAGCACCTCCTGCATATAGGAGGAGGAACAGGGCAAAAAAGTACACAAGAGTTCTCTGCTGAGGAGAGATGTTTTCAAAGTAGACAGAATGCCAGAAATCACTGTGGTGACTTCTGCTTTGTTCCTTTGCAAGGATGTTCCCTCCCATTTACACAGGCTGATACTCACCACACAAACTGAGAAATACTTAATGAACAGTCTTGATGACTGTACTGAAACAAAAACACAAGATACGTAGATATTGTTGATTAAGACAATCTCTGACCAGTTTACTTATGGCTAGACTGTTTTTTTAATCATTCACTGACAATATCCTATCCAAAAATTTCTAGGCAGGGGACGGTTGTTCTATACTGACCTTTCCCCTGTGTCTCATTGGACCCCTTTACTCTTCCTTTCTTCATCTCATCCAAGACAGGATTCAAAATTATTTTGATCAATTGAAGAAAAGATCTAAAAAAAAAAAGACTGAAATTCAACAAGGGCAAGCAGAAGGTCATATATTCAGACACAACTAACAATCAGATAATTAAGTACTGGAAGAGAACAGCCTCTGAGTTGTCCCTTTATAAAAGGTTCGCGAGGTTGAGGTGGTTCAACAATTAAACATGAGCCAAAGTCATGCTGCTGCGAAACACATTAACACCATACTGGAATATATAAACAATGGTAGCATGCATAGGACAGATGAAGTAATCTCTTAATCTTGCCTCTGCTCAGCCTTTGTAAGGCTCCTGACAGATGTCCAGCCTGGGGCATGGCACTCCAGAAAGATCTGGACCCACTAGAGAGAGCTCACAGTAGAGTAAAAAGAAAGATGTAGCTTATACCTTTTGTCTTAGGCTGAGGAGAAGAAGACAATGAGGGCACTGGGGGAGACAGTTTTTCTCTTTTCTTCCTGATGAATAAAATAAGAAGTAATGGGTTTCAACTTCAGCAAGAAGCTTCAGCAAGAGGATCAAGTTAGAGATTAAGGAAGACTTGCTCTGAATGATGATAGCAAACACTGGAATTAATTGTCTGGATCCATTGCTGATTTTTAAGAACAGTTTAGACAAGCATCTTGTCAGGAGCGACATTCAAATAAAAGGTGTTGCTTTAGGCTAGGGAATGAACTTGACATCGTAGTGAGTCCCTCTCAGCTCTGCTTTTCTATGAATTCATCTGTATCTTAAATTCTTTTTTTTTTTTTTTACAATGAAAGCTTTTCCTACTATTTCATCTCTAATTTTTCCATCCTTTGCTACGCTATATGTAATATCTAAAGTCCTGATCATCAAAAATGATATACTAAACCCTCTTTCAGACTTAAGTCCTTTTAATGTAGCCTTTTTTGGAGCACCATCATTTTGTTTTTTGCCTATATGGCATCACCAGAACTGCAGGTATTAAACAATAATTAGTAAACAGTAACTTCATAATATGCTAATTTCTATTTCTTTCCCCAATCTGGATTTCACCAATTACAAACAGACAAACTACAGTGCAGATTTTCACACACTGGGTCTCTGTTGGTGACAGCTTGGTCTTCGCATACTTGCTTTACTGTATCTATTATACATGAGCAATTATAACTGTATAGTAAAAGCTCCTTTGTGCTTTTTTTGCTTACGCAAGATTTACTACAGCATATCAAAATAAAAGCATAAGGTTTTAGAATATATTCCACCCACACTAGCAGCTGCACATTTAATAGTTTAATATAAGGCACTCTCCCCTACATATTACGGAGAATCCTGGCATTCAAAATTTTTTCTCACTGTGGAGTATCTCATCTTGTTCTGGAGCTGCTGCACCAAACACAGTTTGACAAAGCTTGGTCACAGATTTTCTTTTTTAAATCCTTAAAAAACCACAAGCTAGAGGCATTGCTTATTACCTCCACTGTCACTAAAAGAGCATAACGAAATAGCAGAAGAGCCACTAAAGAAGCATGTATTGAAAATCTATCAGACACATGTCTCTGACAAGGGTTAGGATAGCGTGATACGGAACAAAGTATCTTATTAAGGATTCATTTTTAGTGTCTAGGCTGCAGGCATGAATTTATTTGAATGTAAGTTTCTTCCACAGTGAATACCTTGACAACTGAGCACAGAGAGCTTTGCATACCTTGAGAAATAACAGCTTATACAGTGGCATCATTAAAGAATGGAGCCAGTTGACCCTAGAACAACAGACAGTGAAATCCAGGGCACAAGGAGCTGCACTCTCAGTCCTTCCACCACTGACAGAGGCAGAAACCTCCAGCAGAGGGGTGAAGAAAACAAGCAGTAGCAGCATCTATCTCCTGTAGATCTGCCAGAGATTGCAAAGCAAAGGCAGGTGATTTTATTTCATCAAATATCTAAAAGTCAGATTCTCACCTACTGTAAATCAGCATTATACTACCAAAGTGGATAGGGCCACATAAGACTAGATGAACCAGAAGTCTGCCTTCAGCCTCTAAAAACAGGAGTGAAATACCAGCTGAACCCTCTGACGTATTTCTAATACATCCCAGCACTGAAAAGCCTCAAAAATGCAACGAATGTTTCTCTCCCAGTAGGCAGCCACTTTCCCTACTGACTCCAGACATGCTAGTGCATGCTTTGGCAGCGCACACAGATTGTAATTCCCAGGGGGCCTGCAACCGAGCAAGGCCTGCTGCCTCCCAGGAAAGGGCTACTAAGGGACACGAGAAGACAATCCTGCCTCCCCGACCCCTTTTAGCTCCAGCTGTGTGGCTAGCCCACACAGCTGAAATGGGGCCGACTCCGTTACCCCTTGGATAAATGCAATGAGACCAAGTAGCTGCAGATTACATCTAGTGTAAGGGATGGAGGGGGCTCTGTGCTAAACCAGCAGTTCAGGCACTACTCAGCAAAGCTTTACATGTAAGTGTGCAGGACTTACCAGGTCTGAATAATTTTTCTTATAAGCTAAGTTTTACTTATTTTCCATGTGTGCTTTGTTTTTCACATTAAATAATGTGTAAGCTTTAGTTAATGGTTTCTCCCAGAAATACAGCTATTTTACATTCCTTCTTTTCTACTCAGATTGGCATGTAGTTTTTAAATTTTCTTGGACTGGAACTAATAAAATCCACATGCTCTAGCTAAGAGCGTAAAGCAATCTTGCACTTCCTGCAGGGTCTGTGTGCCCAACCAGTTATAGCAGTCCTCAGCCTTTCAACCACCACCTCTTTTCTCTTTGATGACTTCCTGAATATACAGCTGTAATGCCCAATACTCGGTTCTCTCACTTCAAAATACTGTAAAAATACTAAGCAACTGGTGAATTGTCACAATACTTCTAGATTTGTCTTACGTATCACTTAAAATATGGTATTTATATTCTACCCTGAATTCCACTAACAAGGAGCACTCTGCTGTATGTATTCTCCTCTTAACTCCAGTGAGCATGGTCTGATGGCTGGAAAGAAAAATTTAGTATGTTCTGTAACAAATCATGGAAAAGGGCTTCCTTGGAGGGATGCTTATCTTGGGGTTGGCCTTTTCTCATCTTTCACAGAGTCCATCTTTCAGTAGTGCTTTGTGGGGGAAAAAACCTGTTCCTCAGGTGAAACTATTTCTTGGGCATTAACCAGGTAAAGAACTTTTTTGTGTTCATTCATATCGACTTGTGTTGAACGACGCCGTGGCTTGTGCTGAAGGCTGTCTTTCACCCTTCCCACCCGCATGCGGACTCCCCAGCAACCCGGGGGAGGCTGGTGCTGGCCCTGGTTTCCCTGCTGGGCAGCAGATGACTCCCTGGGGCGGCCGCACGGGCCCGCGGGTGGCGGAGGCAAAGGAAGTCCCCTGGGGCGGTGGGGGGAGCACAGCCGCCGGCCACAGAGGTCAGGCCAACGCAGCCAGCCCCTCCTCGGCGCAGGTGCAGGGGCTGCTGCCCGCTGCGGAGATGTGGCTGAAACGCGGGTCGTAAAGCTGCAGGTCTCTGTTTCTGCGCGGTGTTAGGTGCCCCTGGGCCTGGGCCCGGGCCTGCGCCGCCCCCCCCGGCGGGGCTCCTGCGTGAAACCGCCTCCCGGCTCGGCCCCATGAAACATTAAGGAGCCCTTTTGTGCGCGGGGGCGGCGCCGGAGGCCGCGTCCCGCCTGAATAATTCACGCCCTGTAACGGATCGGCCCCGCCGCGAGCGCGGCCCCCGCCCCGCCCCGCCCCCGCCGCGCGCCGCCCCCGCCCGCCAAGTGGCGCCGCTGCTTTCGGCGCCCTCCCGCCGCTGCCGCGGGTCTTTCCCGCCGCGCCGGGGCGGTGCGGTGCGGAGCGGAGCGGAGCGGAGCGGGGCCCATGGTGCTGATGAGCGAGCCGCGCGGCGAGGCGGAGGAGGCGAAGGCGGCGCGGGCCGCGGGGCGGCGGGAGCAGAGGGGCGCCGCGCTGCTGTGAGTGCCGCGGGCGAGGGGCAAGGCGGCGGCGGCGGCGGCGGCGGGAGGGACCCGGGGCGGCCTCGGCGCTGCGCTGGCTCTCGCTGCGGGCCGGCGCCGGCTCCCGGGGCGGAGGGGGACGCCGCGCCGCCAGGAGCCGTGAGCTGCAGCGCAACTCGTGGCGGTCGCATGCAAAGTCTGGAAACGCCGCGCTGCGTTGCTCGGCGCCCCGGTGCTCCCCGCGGCTTCGGCGCGGAGCGGCGGTCCGCCCGCGGGCGCGCGCAGAACCGCAGGGTCTGGGGAAAGTTTGTGACCTTGGCGCGCAGCGGTTGGTGCAGGCGAGACGCGGTGAAGCGGGCGCTGAGTGTCGCTGCCGCCGCCCCCGCGGGGGGCAAGCGGGGCCGCCGCGGAGGGGCTCTGCCCCACCGCGCGCCTTGGCATCCCTCGCCGCTCCCGGCCCGCCGCTGCTGCAGACCGAGGCGTGGGAAGCCCTGCGCGTCCTTCTGGAGGAGGGTGGGGATCGCCGGCTGTGTGAAGGAGCGCAGGGGCGTCGGGGGGCCTCCCCTCGCCCTGGGTCGTGAGGGGCTTGGTGTAGGGGAACTTCTGCCCGCACGCGTCCTGGCCGAGGCGGATGGGGACCCCCGCGCCCGGAGGCCTCCTCTGCAGCCTTGGGGGCTCCCTGAGGCAAAGGCCTGGTGTTGCTCGGGTGCTCGTACGCGGAGGTGGTGACCATCACGTGAAAGTCTTGCCAGAACTCAGCAGCTGCCCCGTTTCCTTGCGGGCTGCCGGCTCACCGGGGAGTTGGCGGGCCCAAGGGTGCTGTGTGAGGTGTTGAACATCAGGGAAGTAGAAACTGAAAAATCCAGAGCTCACAATTTTCTGACTGTGTCTTCTCAAAGGAGAGAAAGCTGCGACTTTCTCCTAATTTGGAATGATTCCCCTTCCCAACTTTTTTTTCCCACAAAGATTTAATTTTCAGAAGCAACGTCCAGGAGAGAGGGAAGCAAGTTACCAGCTACCAGCTGGAAAGGGAGTCTGAGTTGGTCTCCAAGCAGGTGTACTTCCAAAGTACGTACGGCAGTGAATTCTGTTGCCAGAAATAACCCGCTTGTCAGACAGCACTAGGAATCAGAGTTTCTTCTAAGTGTGATCACACAGGCCAGCCATCAGTGACTTCAGATTACAAGTGAGGCAGTAATTCCCCGACCTTCCCTAGAGCCTTCTGACTTCAAGCCTTGGGTCCTGAAGCGCCACACAATTATGCTGATGAATCTAATGAAGTTCTTCAGGTATGTGAGATCTGCTCTTGAGAACAGGGCTGGCCAAGAGTCGCGAGTCCAAGACAGTGTATCAGCAGCCTAATGACAGAGATAACATACGTGCCCAAACTAACTGAACCTCTGTTTCATCCCCAAGCGTCAAAGTCTTTCAGTGATGAATTCAGAGTAGTTGTGAAAGTCCGGTCATTCCTAAGCATTGAAGTCTGGTCGTTCCTAAGCATTGTGTGAGCGGAGGACGTCTCATCGCTGTGACTCCCCTCTTCGGCCATCAATTTCTGCCCTTCCGATAGAACGTGGGTGTCGTGCTGGGGGAGCTAGGCAAGCTTTTATGCTGGGCTGTATGCCAGCCTGTGCAGCAAAAGCATAAAAATATTGGGCTAGGGAAGAATGGTGAAATGCTTTGCCTTAAATTACAAAATTGCTTAAGTGTTTACTAGATAGGAAAAAAGTTGGAATTTGCTTCAAATCCCACTTTAAGTGACAAGTGGATCCTTCTGAAAAAGCATTGTGCTCGTTTGATTGCGAGTTAGCCTCAGAAATTGAGTAACTTCAGTTTGACAAAAGTGAAATTACAGGGGGGTGGTTCAGCTGAAGAACAGTAACAGTGTCTTGGTTCTGGTTCAGAGCTGGAACTGAGCTAGCAAGTTAGACCCCCAAAGGTTGAGGTTTGGGGGTTTTTTGATTGTTTTTAGTTAATAAGTAAGTAGGGTTTTGGGGGGTTGTTTTTTTCTTCCCCTTTGTTTATTGTCAAGAAACAATGTACAACCAGAAGAGCTTATGCTGATCTCTACTTGAAAGAAATGCTGGCAAAGTTGTGGAGGCTCGTGGAACCTTACAACACTTTCCAGTGCCCAGGGGATACTTTTATGTGTGTACAGTTATCTATACTTCTTGAAATTCAGGCATGCTTAATCGTATGTTCACTTTAGAGATGGATTTTATAGCTCTGTATGCTTCTGCTATCACAAAGGTCCCCATGGGGGATAAACACTTCTGAAGGATTTAAGTTTTAGAAAGTTTTTCTTTGTGGGGGTTAGATTAGAGGAGTTTATAAGAGAAGAAGATTGTGTGTCAGGGATCCCGGAAACTTACACATAAGCAGTTAAATGCGTTCATATTGATTAACGAATGGGCTTCTCTGGTATGTTTAATAACAATAATATCTTTGCAAAGCTTGCAGTACAGCTTTGTAGGTTGTACAGCCTTAGCGATAACATTGACTGGAAGATGTGCACAGTTACAACACACACCCAAAATAGTGATGTCCTGAAAATTTGTCATTCAATTGAATGTTTCTCCCAAGAGAATCAAAAAAGTCTCTAGAATGCTGTCCAAGTGGAGTACCCTGACCACTGTGTCCTGATGTGGCCTAGGACCAAAAAGGAGTTAACTGTTGCATTGTATTTAAAAGATGTGTATTGTTCTGGTGCAAAAGAGACATGTCTGTCTTTGGTACGTTTTTGATGGTCCTGAACCTGTCTCAGAAACCATCAGCCTCACTGCAAGGACTGCTGGTGGAATAGATGTTGAATTATTGAAAACAATGCAGCATGTAAGGAGAAATGGCAGAAATCTAATAACAAGCAGTTCTTATACAGTGTCAGACTCCTCTTACACACGCTTGGTTCTGCGGAAGTCAGGGTGTTTTCTGGCTTCCACAGGTCGAACTGTTCTGTACATCTTTTAATCTGCAGCATATACTAGTATTTATACCTTACCCTGAATTCCACTAACAGGGACCACTCTGCTGTATGTATTCTCCTTTTAACTCCAGTGAACGCAGTCTGATGGTTGGAAAGAAAAATTTAGTATATTCAGTAACAAATCAAATCCTGGAAATGGGCCTCCAGCTCAGGATGTTTATCTCAGGGTTGGCCTTTTTTAGCTTTCATCTCTACTGCCATAGAGTCCATCTTTCAATGGTGCTTTGTGAAAAAAATTGTTCCTCAAGTGAAACTATTTTTCTGGTATTAATCAGGTAGGTTTTTTTAATATCTTGTCTGCCATGCAACATGACTTGTGCTGAATGCTGTCATTTACCATTCCCATCTGTGTGCAAATTCCCCAACAACCTGATGAGCACCAGTGCGGGGAGGCTGGCATTTGCTCTGGGTTTTTTTTGCATGACATGAGATGACTTCCTGGGCCTAAAACCATTAAATCTGTCCGTATTTAGGCAATATACTCCGTTACAGTATGCCACGTGATTTGTTAAGAAGCTCACTGGTAAGATGTAGCTAACATTAAGCAGTACTTTGTCCTCTTACAGTTACAGCATAAGGTAACATCCAGTCACTGAGTACAACTTGAAGTCATGAGGCTGGGATTTAAAGCTATGAAGGATTTTTATTTATTTATTTATTTTGGGAGCAAAACTTACATACTGAGAAAAATGTGCTTCTGAAAGCACTAGAAAATGCTTACATGCAAATGATACTCTCCTGGGAATAGAGAGAATGCAATTTTTAGTGCTTGTGTTTGTCTGATATGTGTAATGCTGCAACAGCTGTTGTTAACCTATCAATTGATAAACAGTTATGAGGTTAAAGCTGACTAGTTCACCTTTGCATGATTGCAGCTCACTAACTTTTGTTCTAAACTATGTTACTTGAGACAAAGGCAAAATGCTGAAAGATAAGTGGAGGCTACTTATAACTGATTCAGAGTTGCTGTAGAACTGATAATACAGGCAGCTGTCGGTAATTCTGCACTGACCCAGGTTAACTCCTTTCCAACAGCCAAACTTCTTCTGTTTTTCTTGGGAGGATGTGGGGGGAGAGAAGGTGTAGGTGTATGCCTACATTATACATGTTTTGTACTTTTGCTAGATGAGGATTTTTACACACTAGGTGTCATGCTTTTTTAATTTTCCCTTTTAGTTCTTCCCTGATTTTCTTTTTATAGTGATAATTATAATACATGACCTGAAAATAAGGTCAGGGACTGCAAAGCAAAACACTTAAACTTGAGATGTGACAGAAAAGAGGTTTCCAACCTGGATGACCTCCGTTTGTTCACAATGATGGTCTTTAACTGCTCCTATTTTTTTGTTGTCTTCTATTATTCTTACTTTGCTCACTGCATTATACGTGCTTAACTTACAAAAGCAGGCTTTTCAATATAGTTGTGCATGTGCTTTAATATAGTGTTTTAACACAGCTTTAATAAAGCTGTGCTTTAATATAGTGTTTTAATATGTAAGTGCGTATCTCATGAGTCTGAACAGGCCTTTCCTTAGTACCACAGTGCCTCTGTGCTGAGGTACAGAGGCTAACCTGAAATACTCTGAATGCGTTGCCTTTACTACTTAGTTGCAGAGATAGTCTATGAAGTACTTGTTGGCTACATAACATGCTTTACATGTAAGCTTTGAGCAGTGGGATTCATTGATGATATTTGACAGGTGATGCACTAACATAGTGTATTTTCTTTTTCCTACCATCTCCATAAATTTGAAATTGTGGTTAGAAGAGTTGTGTGCTTATCTAGTGACACCATGGCTGGGACTTGTGATCTTAATGCTCTGCAAGCAGCTGCTACAAAGTCCATATATATTGCTCTGATCAGTTGGAAAGGATATACCCATTTGACCTTAGCCAGACTAGGAAAAAAGAAGCAAACTTTCTAAGTCATTAAACTAGTGGTAGTACTGCATCCACTGTATCCCACTTTTTTTTTTTTTTTTTTTGCTTGTATTTCCTTTGTGACCATAGGAAATGTCAGGCCCTTCAGCTAGAACACGCAGAACCAGTTAATCCATTTAGACTGGTGTTACTGTTATGCCAGAGATCTTGTGTTTGGTCTAGCAATCTTTAAAGATGGTTTGGGGGGGTTTTGGTACTTACTTAAATCAAATCTCTGGGTAGCAGTCTGGATCCAGCTGTTTACCAGAGGCCTTCTCAAATATCATCATCTCGCAGCAAATTCTTTCTCTGAAGGTAGCAGGTAGATGGCAAGGCGAGCTGTCTGTGGTTTTCTCTCTTCCTTGGGAATAAACTTCTTCTAGAAGTTTTCTGAGCTATCCAAAATGACAGAGAGATTCTTAGTGTTTTCTTGCAGAAAGACTTAAACAAAAATTTAAAATGTCCATTCTTTCATTTAGAAAATGGGAAGGTTGTGGGAGATTCCAGGAGGACATGGACAACTGCTCCAAGACAACCCACTGTATAGAGCTTGTAAAAGGGTTTAGTGTGCTGTTTCATGCTGGGATGATCGTTACAGTGATGGAGTTAAGTACTGAGAGATGAGACAAGTAAAAGGGAGAGCCAGGGGCTGTAGTGTATGTACAAGGAGAATGCAGTTGCCTCTTCTAATCCCCTGGTAACTGAGCTTTAGTGCTTTATTTAAAGTATTCACTTCCTTTAACAAAAAATTTTACCTGGCACTGACTGGCTTCCACCTCCACCCTTGAAAAATATGACACTAAAGTGAGGAAGGTTAATATGCTTCCAGAAAGAGTGGTAGAAAATAAAGTGTGTTACAGGTAGTCAGGCAGCAGAGACCCTCAGCAGAATAAAGGATATAGAGGCAGACTAAAGCTTTCATCCTCTGTGGATAGAAGGAGGGACCCTTCTGGTTACTTTACTATGAGAATATAGTTCCCAAGGTCCCCAAGAAAATCTGTACTGAAGCATGCCTACCAGAATGGATCTTTGTAAAAAGCATTTCAACAGTGGTTTAGCCCTGCAGGAATGTTGCACTAGAAGAAATGCAAAGTTTGGGAGTGTTGTGCAATAGTGGCAGACAAAGTACTACAGTTAGCTATCTTGGAAAAATGATACAGCCTTTCTTCCTTTTCTGAGAAATTGAGCTCTGAGTCTGACATCCTTTCTCATCCTTAAAATACCGTTTCAACTCCCTTTGGGGGGTGGCTTTGGAAGCCTTTAATGCTATATGCCCCATCAGTCCATCTGTTGGCTACCTTCTGCTTCCCTCCCTCTTACCAGCTTTCCTAATATACCCTTCTTACTGTTGTTGAGTTTTGTTTGTTTTTGTTTTTTTTCTTCCCTTCTAGTTTAGGCTATTTATGAAAGATAGACCAACTAAAGCTAAGGTATCTTGATGGTAATTTTGTGGTTAGCATCTGTTCTAGAAGAGCTGTTTAGGTTTGTCTGGCCTTGTTCTGGGACAGGAGGAACATTATAGTGCAAAATGCCATTTTGTAGCAAAATGGTATATATACTCATTCTTGCCCATTTATAACATGTGCAAATTTGTTATTGCCAGCACAGAAGGGAGTGGGTGCTCCTGTGGAAGACAGCATGTGGGCAGTGCAAGTCCTCATACTGGAGAAGGAAGCTTGCAGAGCATGCAGACTCATGCTCTGTGACACAGAAAATAGAAAGGCAAAGTGATGCTAGTAGGGATCTGACCACTGTGTGTCACATCTCATTTTAGTGAGAATATCTGTCTTCAGGACTGTAGAAGAAAAATGCTTCTTTATAGGCAATGTCCCAGTCAAAGGAGCTGTTATGGCTAACGCTGCTTAGAACCATTGTTGGAGGCTAGGATTTCCTACTGTGAAATATCTTTTGTATTAGATTATCTAGGTTGCTCTGATCATTTCCATGAAAGCATAGACATGGATATAGGAAAAAAGGTAGGTTATAAAGATACCTGTAGGAAATTCCGCATTGCCAGACCCTTGATGAGCAGGGAACCTCTAACAGTTACTTCATGTTGATCACTGTCCATCCCTGATGGAAGGTGGAGTGAAACTGGGTAGATGGACACAGCTAATCTGTTTTCATCTCTCTCTGTGTTGTGCAATAGGCCTCATTGTGCACTATTCTAGCTGAGCAGCTTACAAAAAACGTTGTAGTCAGACATCCCTTGAAATATCTACTTGAAATTTGCTTTGCCCAAATAGCCTGGGGGTGGGGGGAGGAGCAGCAGCAAGGAGAGTTGCCTTTTTAAGTACAGGAATCTGGTTAGTGACTGTGGGTGATCTACTGTTGATATCAGTTGTCAAAGAAACTGCTACATGATCAAACCACAATTTTTTCTTCTCTTTGTGAATATCCTGACTGAAGAACCAAAAAGATTTTTTTCCACTATACACTGATAAGATACTTTGTATGCAGCATGTTCAGTCATTATTTCTAAAAGTGCCATAAAAGGACAAGCTTCTGATCAAGTAATTCCTAGCAGCCTGAGTTTATAAATTTATTTTTCTTGAACAGTGGAGGAAGGAATAAATGTGTTGGTAGAATTGCTCCCAGTCTCTTACTGTTCTTCATCCTTTTAGCAATAGTTAATATAATTGCTGGTGTTTGCATTTCTCTCTCTTGGCAGCTAAGCCTTACATCATGTTGAGGCATGTTGCTGTGCAGTTGTTCCTCCAAAGACAGAGATGCAGCTTCAGACTGTGAGGCTCAACCTATCTGCTTATGCTGTGGTGATCAGGCCTCGCTTGTAAAGATGCTTGTGTTGCTCCTGTGAAAGATTTGTTGTTTCTGACTGAGTTACATAGCAGCCATGACTTCTGTGATGGGTTAAATCCCTGTGAAGTTATACAGAGCACGTGGGTTGTATATAGTTGCAGTATTTTTTTTTCTTTAATTTGGTATGAAAAATTGGTAGCCCTGAGATTTGGGTGCTTTTTTTCCTCTCTTCTGCACCCTGAAGAAATTTTGGATTGTGATTTCTTCTTTCTTTTCCACTTTTCCTGTCATCTCTGAAAGTTAAAGATAAAAATGTGGCCTAATGTAGGGTTGCCATTTTCTCTTCAGTAGGCACTGCGATCCTGTCTTTTGTCTTTCTAGTTTAGAGAACAATTCAGGCTAAAACCAGTGAATAGAGAAATCTTTCCACCTGAGGGCTTTCAGCCAGCCGGAGAGTGAAAAGAGCATGCACTCCAATCGAAAGCAAATATGAAGGAGTGTCTTCCCCTAAGATCTTTTGCCTCAAATGCTTTCAGAAGTGTTCCTATCAAGTAGATCTGTGTAGTATACTGGACTGGATTTGGCCCTGCCTTTGTTTATCTAAACAACTGTTGAATGTCCTGCTGAGACTCCCATGGAAACTGCATCATGGGAATCTTGTGGGGTTGAGTGAAAAGATATATATGAAAGAGCTTTAGCTCTTTGAAGTGGATGTCTGGAATGGAAACTCTTGAAAAGACAAGAGCTAAATGGCTGACGCTCCTGTTCTAGTGTTAATAAAATATCTTGTTATAGTGTCTCATATTTCAGAGCACAGGGAATTCTTCTGCTTTTTTTTCTATGGAACTTGATAGCAGTCTGGTTTTGATTAGACAGGGAATACAGGCAGTTAATAATAGATGGTATTTAGAACAGAGAATTTACATACTTGCTAATAACGTCTGCAATGTCACAGTGATCTTGCTGATGTCTAAGTGGTAAGGTGGTGTGAAACTTGATCTGGTTATTATGTGAAATGTCTATTGAAAATAAAAAAAACCCTGCTACTTTAACAATATTGGAGGGTTTGTTGTTCAGTATTAACTCAAAAATTGCATTAATCCTTTTAATAAGGATAGAGAAACACAGACATCTGAAACTACTCGCACGTAAGTAACTGTTTCCTAGAGATAGCTGTGAAATAGAACATAGTAAATATTTCTGAAATTAATTACTGTCTCTGATCTATAGAGTAAGATCCACAATAAGCAAAGCACTTTAACAGTTAGGCTGGATTCTCTTCCCATGCCAGCTGCTATCTTAGTTCCACCTGTGACCACAGACATGTTTCATTGCAGAAATGCATAGAGTAACATGCAGCATACATGCATGTGTACCCATCCACATGCATATGGTATTTAATTAACATGCCACTGTATAACTTTTCCTCCATTATGCTGTGCTTTACTGCTTTCTCGTGAGAAGAGAGTTAGCCTCTTTCAAGAACAACTTGAGTTACCTAGGCTACTTTCTGATATTTTGTAGTTAACTCTGTCTGGTTCATACCTGTGCATCCTAATGAACTGACCCTTTCCCTCATGCAGAGCTTTACACCTCTGCTCCCTCAGTAGTGCTTTGCTGCTCCCCTTCATCTAGGGAACAAACACATCTGCAGGCTCTGTGTCTAGTGCAAAATACTTCAAAAGGAAATGCTATACTTCCAGAGTCAACTGTTTCACTTAGTCTGTACGTAAGGCTGAAAAACAAACAACGTACTGAGCATATTACATTATAGAAATACCAAATGTTTTCTGCGGGGGTTGATTATGGCTGTCCGTAACGCCTGTTACAGCAGCAGTTATGCAGTTCTTTTTTTTGTTATCAGTTTACCTTGTAGTTTCTTTTCTGCCTATTTGGATAGTATTGGAGTCTCAGTGACTATCAGTGCTTGGCCTTCCAATTGCACAGTAAAAATGGTACTTGGTCTTACAAGTAGATTGAAACATAGAGAAACATGCCTCAGAAATATAGGAGGTATATTTTCTCACATAAACAGTGCCTTGCACCACAACACTGGAGTATGGCTAGTCTGGACATCTTGCCCTGTGAGTGATGAGAGTTTGTAGGAACGTTTTGGACATCTGAACACTTGACTTAGCACTGTTGTTAGCTTATCCAGTACAGAAACTGCTCTCATTTTCTATGAAAGAAGAAGGCAGAAGAAGTCTGCCTGGGGTGGGAAAGGTACAGGATGAAGTAATGCAACTGGATTAGGTAATGAATACAAGCTCATCAGAAAAAAGCACAATTCTGATCACGTGTCCAAAAAAGGTTCAAACTGGAGTGGGGTAGAAAAGAGGGTTAGTGGAATGAGGGCACGTATCTTCTGGAAGAGACTAAAAGACGGCAGTATGTGTTTAACCTAGCAAAATGAAGGCTTGGATGGCTGTTTCAGACTGTTCCTTTAGGGAAAGACAAGTCAAGGTGAGCCTATGCTGAGGAACAGCTCTCTAGCCTACCACAGGCTTAGCAGCCTGTTACCCTCTCAAGCACATCTTTTACCCACCTACAGCCATCTCTGCTTGAAGCATGCTGCCAGTATGTCTCCTGAATGCTGCCTGGATAGCCTGCTTCATTTTGCTCCCTCTCCACAGCTGTTTCTAACTGCTGTTGCAAAACTAATATTTTTCTGTATAAAAGAGATTAAACTGGGTAACAGAGCTTCTAAGGTAACTATGACTATCCTATATGTATGGCCCATCCTCAGAGCGAGTGTTGCAGCAATACTGATTCCTGTTAAACCTTAGGAAAATATTGGTGTGCCTGTGGTTTTGGAAACAACTGAAGTCATTGCTGACATCTCTGGTGAGTCAGGTGCCTTTTTCCACCTAAGTAGCTGATGTGCAATCTGTTGGCTGGGGGACTGGCTTGATGCATTTTTTTGTGGCTTTTGAACTTCTTTCAGACCTGTTACCCAAGCTACTTGGTCTCCTTGATATTCCTTGTGAAAGATCTGAGGAGGCTTTGTAAAAAGGTGTGTGTGGTGGGGGGATTAGATGGTAACCATTCTACAGTTCTGGAGGTCTTTATCTCTTATATGTGGGTGAGAAGTGTTTGTGCTGGTAAGACTGTACTGAGGCTTTAAAATACAAATGCTGTTTCATTAAGGGTTACTTTCCAAACTGTTGTCCATTAGCATATCTCTTTTGCATTATTTCTGTTCAGTGCTTCTCATTCAAATGAGTTTTGAAGGGAAGAGGAAAAAAATTGTTTTAGACTTATCTTGGCTTTTAATTTTTTTTCTTCTTGAAAAATCCCCAGTGAATTAATGTGACACTTTAAGCATAGTTTCCACAGGAACTCTGAATTTTCCAAGTTGTGGAGAAGATTAGCTCTGAACAAGAAAATCATTCGAAATTCAGAAAACTTTCTGCAGTACGAGGAACTTGACTTACATGTCTGTCACAAAGCTTTTGTGTGTTATAGAAGCCATGCCAGTCGGAAGAGATCAGGTACCTCTGACTCTTAAAATGCGTTTTCTAATAATGCATCTCTGGACACTTCATTGGAAGGAAACTTGGTCCACTGCCTTGGTTAATGTATTTCTTTGCACTTTCCCTTTGCTGTGAGTTAATCCTAAATTACTCAGGTCAGTTATTGGTGTATATTTAAAAATCCCACATTTTTTACAGGAAGTTTGGCTACAATGCTTATAACTAATTTTTTTAAACTTCATGTAGTTTACAAGGATATGATCCCATAGTAAGTACAAGCCTTAGGTTTAAAAATATTCGCTATGACAACCTTTCTTTATTTTGGAGAATAGACAGCTTTTTTCTTTTACAAAGCATTTATGAGGCCCAGCACGCACATGAAAATGTAAGGAGTGCTTTAATTTGCTACAGACTTGATGGAAGATAATTGTGCTGTTTTTAGGTCATACCTGTGATCAGTGCTGCTCCAGAAGGTCAGCTAAAATAAAATTCTTCTGCTAGTTTAAAGATAGCTGCTAGGGACTTAGCCTGCTATGTGAAGCTATAATTATCAGAAGCATAAGGACAAATCCTTATGTGTTGTTTTTTTTGTTTTTTTTTTTTATGTGAGGTGGTAGGCATATGGGAGGTGGGGTGAAGGATAGACATTGCAAGCCCATATTGGCTGGTAGAGACATACCTGGTTGGCAGTGCCAGTAGCGTGTGTTTGTCTCCTTGCCTTTGAGATGTGTCTGGGTGCACGCTCTGTGTGAAGGGGAGTCTCGGCTGCCGGAGAGGATCCTGGGGAGGTGACCATGGTGGCCTGGGATAGCTCTGCTCTTCACCCACCACCGGCAGCAGGGCTAACATGCCAAGAACCTTGCTTTAGTCCTGTAGAGCTTTGGCATCTGAAAGCAACTAGAGGGAACGAGTTAAGGTGGAGATTTGGGGATAGTGATGGCTGATAGAGAAGGTGAGGAGCTCAGTAGCAAACAGAGTAGAGAACAGTCTCATGAATTTAACTGCAAAATAAGGGAATAATTTTTGGGGGGCAAGGGGAAGAAAGTAGGAGTGGTAAGTAATAAAGCATTTGAGAGTAACAAAACATCCAACTGGCAGCTCTACGTGACCATTGAAGACTGCAGCATACACAGACTTTTATGGTCATTCTTAAACCACTGAATCCCAGTACAGCTCCACGTGGTTCTAAAAGCTCCGCTTTCTCATGCCTCTGGCCCCCGCAAGTGTTTCTGTTTGCCTCTGGAGTCATGGGAACTTAGAAATGGAAGTCACCTTTCTGCTCTTTGTGTAGAGCCACTTGTACTGTTGCGGTTAGCGAGCCTGATCCTGAGTCAGGTTCACAATTCAAGGCAAACCAGTAGGAAACATGATTAACAGTTGTTGAACCTGTAGAGGTTTATTGCGTTTAAGGCCTACCAAAAATTCCTGAGGTGCATCTAAACCTAGTGATTGCAGGAACTTCATGCAAACTCAGAAACTAAAGCTGTAGTGCAGAGGTGTGGGGTTGACGCGAGGTGCTGTGGTCTGGCAGCAGCACTGCAGTGTCAGGAGAGCCCAAGGCAGTGAGGAAGGGCACCAGCCACGCTCCAGGCCCCAGCAGCTACGGCTGCATCACACAGCCTCATTCACCTGGGAGTTTCCGTGCTGTGCCGCTCTTCCGAAACACACACATGTGGGAACCTGATAAATGTGCCTCGCCCTGTTCCTCATCCCACTCGTGCCTGCTATCCCAGCCTCCCTTGAAGCCTGAGAATTTAGGAACGGGAAGCAAACAGACAGCAAAACTGTGTGTGGCTAAGAGCTTTGCAGCACTTGCCCTGTGCCTGTGAGAAGCACCTTGGCTGGGCAGTTCTCTCCACTTAAAATTTCAAGCCAGGTAAAACTGTTCGGGTTTGTTTGGATTTTCCAGGTGGAAGATTGTGTTCCACTTAGATCTCTTGAATCGCTCACTTAATTCTAGTTTATGTTGGCTAAAAATAAAAGCTGCTGCCTTGTGGTCAGGCAGGACAGATCCAAGAGTGAAGCAATGGGGAAACAATTGCTTTTTTTCCACATTGCCTTTATTAGTGCTGTAACCCTTTCATGTACGCACAGTGTCGATTTGGTGCCTCTGTGGTGGGAGTGTTAAGGGGGTGGGAAAGTGTTAGGGGAATGGCTGCTCTAGGTAAACATACAGCCTTAGAGAAAAAAACCGAGCGTCAGTAAAGCAACGCTCTGTGGCTTGTGTTCTGTGACATAAACTCTGGTTTAGCTGCCAGGTAGGAGATGACAGTTCTCATTAGGTCCCCACAAATGTGTGCTGGGATGCATCTTCTGATCTGATTTACAGATTGCTTTGGTTACACTTTCATCTTTTTTATGCCTTTCCTAAAAGAAAATGGAGATTAAATCAGTCTGGGAACTGCTGTCAACAAAACTTTTGTCCTAGTATGAAAATAAATTTTTATTGTCATGACACTTTTACATGATGACAGTGGCTGTGTTGTTGCTGTAAAACTGCAATGTATATATATTGTGTGTATGTATAATGTAAAACTTTATAATGAAAGCTTTTGTAGACTGGGTCTTTCAGGCCGGGCATTAAATTACCTGAAAACATAGTACGTCTTTCTTCTTTGATGCTAGCAAACTTCCTATAATCTTTCTGAGGCTTTAGTCTCCCAAAGGAAGGGGTGTGTCTGTATCATATCTTATTTGAAGCACTGCTATTCTTGAAACCGTTTTTAATGACAGCTTTCCCCCCACCCTTACATTTTCTGACATAATATTGCATTAGAAATTGATGAAAAGGGAAGCCAGGGAAAGACTCTGGCACATCTCTTAGCCCTTAGACTCTAGTTTGTTAGCATGTATTTCTAAGACAGGGGCACATACTGTGAAGGGACAAGTCACTCTGGTGACAATGCCAGCTAATAGGTTAACTAAACCCAGTACCTTTGTTACTTTGAGAGGACCCTTCATTGTGAAAATCCTCCAGGTGGGCTGTCATGGAAGAGGTATGTAACCAAGGGGCAAAATAGGACCCACTGAATCAGAATGAGAAGGTTCTGCTCAGAGAACTTTCCACAAATTCCTCTTATTACACACAGCCATAAATATTTAGTTAAGTGCTAGGTACTGTAAGGCAGGATGTTTTTTTCCCAACTTGCCAATCAAATTAATTTCCCTTAGTCATCAGGTTGAGTACTGAACACAGTCTCATTTAGGAAAAATTCATTCCTTTTGGAACGGAAGTTAGAGCTACAAATGTTAAGAGTGTTGGAGTATTTGTGGCAGTACTTCAGTTTTTAATCTCTTCATTGCTAGAATTTCAGTACAGAAGCTTATCTGAGCGGTTGCTCAGATGTGTAATACTGTCAAGTCAGTGGATGCAAACTTTTCAGGGTCTTGGCGTTAACAGAATGTCATAGTTTTGTTCATTAATATGTGCTATGTTGTCAACACATTGCAGTAGTTTTGGACATTGGTATAAATCCTGCAAAACACATTGCTGTCTATTTTATTTTTCTTTCTGCAGTTCAGATGGAGAAAATGGATCAGATGAGAAAAGAAAGACAGGAAAATCACCGACTATATTGCTGCAGACCCCTATCAGTGAAGTGGAATATTTTGATGACCGGAAAAAAGTTGGTGTTGCTAGGTAATATCAACCTCCTGGTAGTCAGATAATCAAAATGGTTACAGCCCATTCAAGAAGCTGAGAAGCAAGTTTTATTAGCCATCATCCCCGTTGTGTTAGTAGCTGTGTGCAGCTAGCCCAACTAGAGTTGTGCAAGTGTGCAAACAACAGGGTTCGAAGCCCCCTTCCCAGGGCTGCTATATCATCCACCACAAGCAGTCAGAATAGTAAGAAGCTGGACTTCTGGGTAGGCTTTGGTTCCCTGTACTAGGGAAACATATGTTGCACTGGTCAGTGTCATTGCTGGTTACTTTTTTGCATCTGTTAAAATCTGGGAGGCAGTTAACTTGAGCTGCAGCTTGACTCCTAGGCTGTTCCTGGAGCATTATATCCCTGGATTAGTGATTGTGCACAGTAAAGACATGAATTTTAATTCTAGATTGTTTAACTGAGGCAGTGATGCTTCTTTGCACTGTATATTGCATCAGATGATTGTAATCTCTCTGCTAAAATGGTCATTCTTCCCATGTTGGAGAATGGGAGTGCACTAAAACCAACTGGAATGGTATTAAAATTCTGTTGCAAGAACTTGGATGCAAAACTTGCATACCTTTCACTTTGTCAACTGAGCGGCCAATGCAAAAGTTAGTAGTCAACCTGCTATTTTGCTTTTAGTCACAAGGCAGATACTTACAAAACATTACTTAACTTCCTGAAATACCCTCTGAAGAAGTATGCAACTACTTTTTTAGTAAACCCGCCTTCTAGTCTCATCTTTCTCATACAATTAATTGACCCTGCTGGAAGGGGGTTTACATAGGCTTTTTTGTAAGGCTTTCTAATTTAAGTTTGACCTAAACTTTACATAGGCACGCACATACACATGTATGCTAGAGGTTTCCTTTATGAGGGACTGCCAGAGAAGTAAAGCCAGTCTCCCTGCCATCTAAATCAGTGTAGGCTCTTTCCTAAATTTAGGTCACATCTACAGCACTTGGGCTCTCCCTTTCCTCTCATACAGTTTTTATTGGAAACCCTGACCATCTCAAGTTTAGAAAACTAAGGAAGATTTACCATGGGGGATAAGGTGCAGTGATGGAAATTAAGGCTTTTTAGCACCTTTCTGTCTCCATCCTACCTTAGCACTTTGCAGCACATGTTCTTCAGGTCAGTCAGTGAGGCCTGTGTTATGTTCTTCCTTCTGCTGTTCCCCAGTCTGTATCTGAAAACCTCTGAAAAAGAGTTAACTTATTTTTATAGCCTGTTGATGCCCTTTTTGCCTGTGCTATAAATGTCAGCTCTCAAGGAGAATCTTCTCCACCTGATTTCTGAGGCAGTGTTATCCCACCTCTATTTTTGTTATGCTAAACAAACCATGTTGTGAATTTCTCCTGTATAAAAACAAACAAAACTGATTTTCCCAGCCATTCTCAGAGACTTTCTCTGTACTTCTTCTACTTTAGAGTTCTTGGGGGTTTTTTGCTTGTTTGTTTCCTCCTCCCTCCCTCTGCCCAGTACGAATGGCCAAAGCTGTACAGATACAACTTCTTATACAACTGGCACTCTTGATTTCCTTTTGTGTATTGGGAACTTTGCCCCCAGAATTGCTGGTTATCTTAATGATTTCATTACATTACCAGTTCATAGCTGTCATCTGACTTGTGCACCTATGTCTCTTCTCCACTGCACTTTTCAAATGAGTTCCCATTTTGTAGTAGAAGTCCATAGTTTTGAGTGCATTACCTTGCACTCTGTACTACTTTTATCTTACTTTCATTACTGTGCTATTAAAGGATCAATGTCATGTGTTCTCAAAAAAAAAAAAAAAAAAAAAAAAACAAACTTGGAGCTAAGATCTGCGATAATTCATCAAGTTGTAGAAATGTCTTGAACTTGATTACTCCCCCCTCCCAACTAGTAATTTAGAATATTCCTTTTAAAATACAAAAAGACCTTCCATGAGGGCTGGTGTGGTTTACCATTGAGATGTATTCCTTTTGAGTGCTTGTGTAATCCTTGATGAATTGGGTAAGAGTTGCTGAGAAATTCATATGCTTCATGGAAATGCAGGTCTTGTTGATAACTGCGAAGACTAATGAAATGAGGCCGAGCATGTTATGTGGATGCTTTTCTTTTTTTCTTTTTCTCCACAGGACAAAGAACAGTGCAGATAGTCCACCCATGACAATGGACATCAAGAGCGACTTGAAGATTGAGAGGAAAAAATGTGTCTCAAATCAGGTAGTGCAGAGGATATACTTGTTTATATATACTTAGTAAGAGTAAATGTATAACTACTGTGAGAGCCCCCTTGTTTAGCAATATTATAGTTCAATGTGGCATAAGGACACAGGTTCCGTTCTTCATCTGTGTGCTAGGGTCTGGGTAGAGCAGGGTAAGGACTCTACAGATATATGACAAAAATGGAGATTTATAGTAATTTTGGCAAAATGAGGAGGTATTGGGAGGAGAGGAAATGGAATGGTCACTTGACTTTTAAAAAATATTTAATAAGGCATTTATCTTTGGGTGGGGGCCTTTTTGTTTTTTAGCTGAAGGCAAATGCACACTTTCATAAGCTGTTTATGGAGGTTCCCATTGATGAGCCACTGAAACAAAGTAAGTATTAATGCCCTTGTCATTGCTGACTCTGGAAGAAAGATACTGGTGACATTTAAGAGGCACTACCTCAGTTCTAAAAACTCCAGCTGCCTGGAGTTGCAAGGCTTTCATCTGTATGCACTGGGTGTTGTTGTTGTAATCTTGCAGAATTTTGATTTCTTAAATCTTCAGGTGTTGGGCATCTTTGGGAGTCATCTGCTTTGCACCTCTAAACAGAGTAATCTCCTGCAACCCTTTGCTGGTACCGAAGTTTGTTACTTAATTGTAACAGAACTGATCAAGTGCCTAGGTGGGGGGGGTTTGTTGTTGATGCTTTAAAATTTAAAAGCAGAGGTAGGAGAAGGATTTACAATGTCTAAAGATTCAGTTGTTCCCTGTGATAGCTCTAACAAATGAAGGTAACATAGGTATGTATAACAAATCCTTCCTGAAAGAAGGAATACAAGGAAAGAAGTTTGAGTGAGATAAATGGTGTGCCCTGTGGCTACAAAGTAAAGAGTATTATTTTACATGTGCTTCTACCTCCATTGGTCATCTGGTCCACACAAATACTATAGTTCTAGAGCTAAAAGTTTTGAGTTAAACCTCCTATTTCATGAAGCTCTTCACATTTACATAATACCTGACGCCTAGTCAAAAGGTTTATAGGAAACTAGATCGTACTCAGTTTCTTGGCTTCTGGGAGCCAGTTGTATGTTACACGTTTCAGTTTTTAGACTGTGGATGTTTTGAATCCGAACTTGCGCTTGTGAAACTTTCTTAGCTCTTTGAAATAATAAGTTTTAGTAATATAAAAGTTTGACAATGTTTATCAAAGGTATAAACCTAAATAGGTTATGGCTTTAAAATAAAAAAAAAGTTTTAAAAACCTATTATCTTGGCTCGTGATTACCTTAAAGGTTATGGAATGTCTCTGTTTTAGGTTTTACCTGTGCTCTGCAGAAGGAAATTCTGTACCAAGGAAAGTTATTTCTTTCTGAAAACTGGATTTGCTTCCATTCCAAGGTTTTTGGTAAAGACACTAAGGTTAGTAAAAATCTTTTTATGTACAGAACAGTAATGCTATTCCCCTGGACTGTGGTCATCACCAGAAATTCATGTTATTGTGCAAGGCTAGAATAGTGCTAATACTTCTGGCTGACTGTTACTGAATACAGTAACTGTTGTGCAGCAATGCCAAAAAGTTACTTTAGATCTGGAGCACTACTATTATTAAAGACCCATTCCCCCTCCTAAGGGACTTCCTGTGTGGAAAAAAGAGATGGAAGGAAAGGATCTGACATGCAGCAGTGAGGGCATTGCCAAGCCCACACAGCAAAAACTGTACAAAAAAACACTCTTGGAAAAAGTATGAAAAAGAAAAGGAGGAGGCAAGGCTGAAAAACAAGGTCAAGACGACTGTAGTTGGGGAACTGAAGGGAAGGGAAGAATCAAGCATGTTAAACAGAACAATTGCAGATGGAAAAACTAAATCTGGTTTCAGAGTTGAGTGGCTAAGGGCTGTGGGGGGATTCCTCTGGCTGCTCCTTCTGTTCTGCATGAACGGAGAGGGGAAAGAAAAAACAGCCTGCTAGGACTTTACTTCTGAGCCTAATGTGAAGAGCAGAAATGGGATCTGAATAGTCAGAAAGATGGTAACTTACTAGGTCATTGTATATTCTTTCTCAGTGCAGATTGCTGCAGCTATCAAAACTTTCAAGCTAGAAGCTTTTTTTACTATAAACGACCTACCTAAGGCTTGGCCTGCCTCAGGTGAATGCTGTGCATACAGATAAAAAGAAATCCTGTCCAACAGTTAGTGTTCTTTTCTTGTTTTGGAGGTTTGGGGCGTTCTCCTTTGTTTACATAAATTCTGATCTATCTTTGAGCTTTCATTAGGAAACAAAACTTGATCTACTGCAAGGATTTCTTTGTTTTCTTTCTCAAGTACTTTCTTGAACAAAGTTGTGATTTAGATGTAGACTGCTGTTTAGGGGATAGGGTGCTGAACTGTACTGTGCTTTAATTAAGGAAACAGTATCCCTTTTCTCTGCTGTGAACTATTTTGATGGTATACCACCTATTTTCAAAAGGACTCTTAGGAAGGTGAAATAGGTTCAAAATTAAAGAATGATTAATGACATGTTGTTCATAATGACCTTATGGTTTATTGCGTATTACTGCCTGGCTCAGGAAACTGAGTTATTGTTGTTTACCAGTTAATGGATGCTATAAGTCATAGGTAGCGCATTGATGCAGATGACATGTATGTCGGTGGAAGCCATATGGCACAAATAAGGAAGCTAAAATTAAGAAAGGGTCAGATACTGTCACTTCTAACTCATAGCAGCTATCTTGGCAAGTAGTTTCATTAAAATAGATGAAGTTATGGTCTAAGTAATCTCCTGTTCAGCACAACTAAATGTAGATGGGTCTGCTCCAAACTGAGGTGCAGCTTCTAAAATTCTAATTAAGCTATGTACATACAAATAAAGTCTAACAAAACTCTATCAAGTAGAATAGAAAGACCTGGAAAAAGATGATGTAGAAAGAAAATCATATAGTACTAGAAAGTGTGTTTTATAGAATATCAACAGAGTTCCAGTTCTGCAGATATATACGTATTTATATATGTATATGATGTGCAAGAGTAAATATATTAGAGGACCAAGGTAGGCTTAGTATTTCTAAATGTGGCCATAGTGGTATTCCATCTGTGTTCAACTTCCCTATTTTTAAAAAAGACATGGTGTGTGTGTGGGGGGGAAATTAAGGAGTAAACTTGGTCATTTACTTCCCCCTGCATCTCACTTTAGAGCTTGGTTCAGCCACACAGAGCAAGCACAAATATTTTTAGAAATGTCATCAACAAAACTTCAACAAAACATTGGAGAATCAGGGATATAATGAAGAATAATATAATGGGGGGAAGAGGAAATCAAAATTGACAGGAGGAAGAACATTCTTAGCAGTAAGGTATATTGATAAATTTGCCATGACACAAGCTCTATTGCTTGGAACTTGTAAAACCCTGTGAACTTGGTCATAAAACTGTGCTGTTGGAGCAGGATTACAGTTCTAATAAATCTTTCACTGTGAATTCTTCTACCTAAAGAATTTTTGTTATTAAAAGCTTGGGGGGGGGGGGGGAAGGGGTGGGTGAAACAGTCATGCAAGTCAATAGCTCTGAGTCTGCAGTGAAAAAATTCTGCTTGTTTGAAAATAAAAGGTTTCTGCTGCAGGACTGAATAAGCTTTGAGAGACTGCGCTGTCTCTCCAGTTAGTTCTGTATTGGCCTGGGATCTTTTTCCTGGAGCTAAATATCATCTTAGGTATTTTAGTTTCTCTCCATGTTACTTACAAGTAAACCATATTTCCCAGAAGAATTTTTGCTACAGAGAAATAAAATACTTTGCAGTGATTTCCCCATTTCAATCTAGTGTCGGGGTAAGAGTGCAGTAAGCAAGTACTTAATCCCACTTAAGCACTCTTTTGTCTTGATTACGGTAATGTTATCTATCAAAATAGCATGCAACAGAATGCCATTAATATCTCTGATTTAAAGTTCTTTGATGTGAACTGAGCCAGTTAGACAACTTCTAAGCTGCATTTTTTATTATAATTATCATTCATGATTTTTCTGAAAAATTTCTTCAAAAGAAGTGGAGCCAATTCTATTCTGACTCATGATGGTTCTGTTTTTCCTGTCAAAAACACTTCATAGTTGCCCCTTCCCCCTCACCTGCCAAAAAGGTTTTTATAAAAAAAAGTGTTGCAGAACTTTGTGAAACAAGACAATATCCAGTCCAAGAAGAAAGTATAGCGGATGACCTGTTTAATGACCCATTTTCAGAAGACTTGGCCTCTTAAGCAGGACAAATGAGTTCACATATTAAAAAAAACAAACAAACAAAAAATCAGTAGAGTGATGGTGGTCAGACTTACAAATTCTTAGACCCAGGCCTTCAAAATTATAAGCTTTGTGTTTTGGGGTTTGTTTTTACTTTCTTTTGTGCTAGCACCCTTTCTTAACAAAACTAAATACCACATTTCTAGCCTGTAGATGACAAGCAGAGGTTTGGCTTGCTGTCCTTAAATAGTGGCCGACAATCTTGCAGCCAAACTAATGTACAGAAATGCTTTTTTTTTTTTTTTTTTTTTTTTAACTTGAAGCAACATGAGATAATTTCATGACTTGATGTTACTTTGTACTTATTCTTCTGAACAAAAATTAACAAAATTTTACAAAACTGCTCCAAGAGTATTTTAGTTCTCCTTCTGCTTTGTCCTGCATGGTTTTCTTCATTCAGTGCTATGATCACCTATTGATCAATCTTCAGGCACTTCTATCTTGCTTCCAAATTTCTCAGGTTATTGTGGTGTACGTTGAGGGAATTCTAACAGGAGCTATAGCCCATCCATAAGTATCCTGGACTGCTGCGTTTGCCTCATCGGTCAGCTCTGGGCTTTTTAATTGAAAGTCAAAGCAGCAATTCAGTCGTTTGTAATGTGGGGTTTATAAGAAGCACCCATACAGAATATCTGAATTGAAATACTCTGAAACTTAGCAGGTAATTTTTTCCCACTAATGGAGTTGAATGTAAACAAAAAGCAAGAAGGAAAATTGAGTATTTTTCAGTGAAAATGTAGAAAGGGTGGAATGACACATGGATCAGTTTAAATAAGTCAGTGGGTGTGTGGGTATTGGATCTTTTGACATACTGAAGGACAAGCTGTTTACTCAGCTGCTTGCTGCAAACTAAGGGCTCTGAAAGTGGTGAGGAAGAGCAAGAGTTGTATGTTCATTGTTCAGCAAGCATCACCTGTCTGATATGTTCTGAAACATTTTGTTCCTAAGCAAAGAAACCTAGCTTTAGGCCTGGTTTGTTCTGCAGGTACATAATGAACTGAGCCTGTAGTCTTGGAAGAGCAAAGGCATCAAAAAGACAAAGCACAAAAAATAAAAGCTTGAATTGGTATCTGATTAAAAAAAAGTAAAAACAGTTAAACAGTATTAGTCTGAAACCATACCTGCTCCACATGGAATGCTAAGAACAGGGACACAGAGAAATCTTTAAAGGAAGAGTGTTGAAAGTCTGACTTATTGCAGTTGGTAGGTTGGGCTCCTTGTGAAAGAGCATTCAGACTTGTACGCTTGTATTGGAACTCTAACAGATATGATGGTCTTGTTTCAGATTAGTATACCTGTGCTCTCAGTGACACTACTAAAGAAAACCAAAACTGCCCTCCTTGTGCCAAATGCTCTGATCATAGCAACACTTACAGATAAAGTAAGTACTGGAAGGGGGTAAAGCTATCATACCTTGCCTGCTTTCTTTTTCCTTTTTGTCCTCTTTCCCCTACTTATGTGCACTTGTCATGAGGGTTTCTTAAAGGTGCCAGCTGCCAGTTCATCCAAGTAGAAGATTGGCCACATGTGCCTGTTTAGGTTGAGAATCCTGGAAGATTTTTTGGAGGTAATTTGGGCTTACTCTTCACCCTTTCTTCTGACAGGCAGAAGGCTTTTTTCCTTCCCCTAACTCCCTGTCTTTTTTTCTTTAGACATACAGTAAACAGACCTATGTAGAACTTGCTGAGAAAATAAGAAAGGAAATCTCTGGATGCCACCTGTTCTCTATATTCCATCATTCCCTGTTCTCCAAGACTGCTGACTGGTGGCACTGAGGGAACTGAAGCAGCTGGTCCAGAAAGCAAGTGCAGGGAGAGTTACCTGCCCAGCTGGCAGTTCTGACAATATGCTGGATTTTACTTGAGTCTCTCATCTGCTCAGTAATGCCATAGATGCAACAAAATACAGTGACTCACAGTGATACTCAGGAGTAACTGCATCAATCAGCAGAAAACCTGATCGTCCTAAGGGCAGCTTTAGAACCAGGCTACTTTTATTGCACAACCAGGGAGAGGATGTACAGTGAGTTGTGTTTTGAAAGGGTTAGGGAAAACATAGTGCACAAAGTCTTTAAAAAAAAAAAAAAAAGAAAGAAAAACCCCACTAGGTTACACTCTAGGTGTTACAGCAGGGCATGGTAAATTCTGATGTGCCTTTTATGCTCCTTGTGATTAACCTCTGCTCATAGGCTTAGAGGAAGTGATGTTTGTCTTTGCTGTATGAAAGTCCTTGAAAATAGTTACTTGATCAGCAAAGCCATATACTACTTTTATTTAGATAAAAGGAAGTTTTTACTGTGTGCCTTTTCCCAAACAGTTTTGGAACTTTTGTTTTTCAGTACATGTTTGTCTCCTTGCTCTCCAGAGATACCACCTACAAGCTATTAAAATCTATCTGTAGACATCTTGAGGTAAGTACTAATGGAAGTGAAGATGATACATAGATTTATTATGTTCCTACTACAGCTCTTCTGCTTTTAAAGGTTAGGCAGTTTCTAACTGTGTTCATTGCTAAAACTTTTTTTCAGGATATGAGTGTCGGCAACAGTCCCAATCCCTCTTCGGCTGAAAACAGTTTCAGAGCTGATCGTCCTACAACTCTGCCCCTGGTAAATGACTTGGGTGTTTGTTCTCTTGTTGCATGGCACCATTCATTGTAAGCCCTGTTTATGTCCTAAACTGGAGCAAATCATGCCCTTGTTTCTAAAACTTCCATGAGCTTTTCAATGTCAGGAAGCAGTGGAAGTGATTAGCATAGATGTATTTTGATCTGATCAGATGCAGTATGTGTGCGCACATATGCTATTTCTAGCAGTCAGGTTTCATGGTGCTCTGTACTGACTTATGGTTGCTGCTTCCCCTGCTGTGGATGGCAATCCAACATGGTTTTTGAAGTGTTTCTAGCTGCAGTCCTTCTACAATCCAGTTCAGGCAACTGAAAGAGATGTATAGCCATGCGATGACTAGAGTCTAACTTAACGGTCTTTCTCTTGCTAATGTACCTAAGCTTTTTACCTAAACTAAGGCAGGGGATGAGACTTAAGCTTGAATTCTGGTAGTCATAAAGTGCTTATTGTGCTAACTTGATCTTGGCATCTTGATACTGGAGCTTGTTCCTGGCCAGCCAGTTTTAAATCTCTAATCATTGGTTCAGTTTCTCAAGGGAGCTCAAAGGAAATCAGGCTGTTTAGATTTAGATCAGGGCTGATCTTTCTTGTGACTCTTCCCCTATCAGGATTTCAATGAAGACTATTCTGATCTGGATGGTATAGTGCAGCAGCGGAGACAAGAGATGGAGGAGTCCAGCAGTACAGGCTCCCAAACCCCGGAGCTGGAACGCTTCCAAGGTGAGAGTGGTCATTGGGCCCAAGAAAACAGGAATGGCATAGCTCAACTTTGCTTCCATAATCCCCTTCTGATGTGGAGGTGCATCTCAGTTCACCCCAGTCTTGGAGAACAACTTTAATGTCCTCCTTGGAGCCACAATAGCTGGATTTCCATCACTGTACACCTGCCTTCTTAATCTAGAGTTAAGTAATCATTCTGTCAGCAGCAGATCTGGTTCATGTCACTACTGCCTCCAGTTGCTTATTCATGCTCTGTCTGCTCCGCACCAGCCCAAAGATTTTACTCTATCAGCTATGCCAGCAGAGATGTAATGCGAGAGGTGTTCCTCCTTTAAAGACAAAAGAAACTATTAAAAAGTAGTTCAAGTCAGTGTAACTTCTTCTGATCCATTTAAAAAACTTGATGTACAGAGGTGGGTTTTGACCATCAGGAAAAATTTTTTGATATGGTTGGGTATTTTTGTTTTGCTTTATTCTTTTCAGTCATTAAGACACTTGAAGATACTGTCCAAATTGATGTTTTTAACACTACTGCTGATAATTTTATATACCTCAAATTCTTCACATAATCTGTCGTCATGTTACACAGAAAAACACTGCATATATGAGAGTTCAAAAATATGGCAGAACTTATTTTATATGGCACATACTGAATGTCATTAGCAGCAAGATCCTATGGTATTATTCCACATAATATGTTTATATATATTAATGTGTTCGTATTATTACTTCAGGTTCTATCTTGACTATAAAAGAACTTGTATGATTAGAAACTTGTCTGTAGCCATTACTTTTAAGTGAAACATTATCAATCCTCTCTTTCTTAAATAGTAGTTTTTAGTTGGGTTAGTTCCTACTTGACTCTTCTTTTTCCTGTGTCTTTTGTTTAGCTCTGATTTGGGGTTATTTGCTTTCATTTGTTGTTGGTATTTACTTGGTCTATATATAATTTTAATTGTTGGTGTTTGTGAAGCAACAATTAAATTGTTTTGATGTTACTTGCTGAATGAACGCTTCTGAATAATTATCTAACTTGCTGTCTTGCTCCCTGAAGGCTAATAACTACTTCAAACTGTTCTGTTTTCCTTTCCACAAAAAAAAAAAATCCAGCTAAAAATATCTAACAGAAATGAGGTGGGGGAAACCTATCACTTGTAATTCTTTTTCTTTTTCATCCTTAGAACAGTCCTGGATATGCAAGGCAAAACAACAAACCAAGTAAACAAAACTGAATGTGACTGGATTTTTCTGTCCTGTCTCACTCAGATGTCTTTTGCATAACAAATGTCAGGAACTGGAACTATACTATAATTTTCTTTTTAAAGTAATAATCCAATATCTCCATTTGATGTCGTTAAAGTTGCTTGGAATCATCACTGCAGCATATTCAGTCCTCTTGAGAGATGACTTTTGTTTCTGTTTACAGCCTTCTGACTGGCAAATTCAGTGATAACCTGCAAAGTTTGCATGGGTTGCCATCTTTCAAAGGGCCTGGAAATATAAATGCACCGTACATTATCCTCTTCAAATCCAGGCCCTCTATTTTGCAATCGTGTGGAACTACTATGCAAACTCTTCAGAAATCTTAAGACCACTAAACCATCTGCTGCTTTCTATTGAGTCCAGAAATGCTTCTCTTAAAACCCTCCTGTTCCCCCACTCCTTTATTAACTTAAGTTACTGATAGTTTCCTTTGATTTCATATTTCAGCTTTATTAAAACTATTGCTTTTGACAGATTATCATGTTATTGAGACACAGACCCACTTGAAAGTTTCCAAGACTGAGGCAAAGCCTGTCCGTTCAGATGTACACAGTAAACGTGTACCTGAAGGAAAAGCCAGGAACACTCCTCGAAATGGTAAGGAATTAAGGGAAGATCTTCAGCTGGGGTTAGATAAGTCCACATAGTTGTGTCAGTTCACATTAGCTGTGGAAGATCTTTCCCTTCGTTTATATCCCTTGTTGCATGCTTGCAAACACCATTTGTCTGCCTTGGTCTGCTTTGATTAAAATGACACTTTGTTCTTCTCCTAACAGGTGATTCTGAAGCCTTCAGGTTCTTCCACAAAGTGAAGTCCCAGGAGCTTTTATCTCTGAACCAAATACTTATATTCTATGCAGTTCTGTAAGTGAACAATTAATACCAAGATTGTCAAAATATTAGGATTTTCTTAGGTTTACAGAGATTAATGTCATCTAAGCTTCACTTGAAAAAGAGGAGACTGAGGGGGATTGTGGCCTTCATACTTTTCAGAAGTAGAAATGCCAGGGCAGACTTCACAGGCCTTTTACTTGTAGAAGCAAAGGAAATTTTGGTTGGGGGAATGTTAGAGTTTAACTACTTGCAAGTTCATTCTATGTGGCACTTAACAAAGCAGTACTACACAGCTGAGACTTTCAGAGCTGCTTGAGTGCCACTGAACTGTATTCCTGAGGCGTTTTTAAGAACGACGCCTTTACAGTACATGTACAAATAACAATTTAAATGGCTCTCACTGTTGAACCTGTCAGGTACATCTTAAGTTCCCACGTCCCTACAAACTCAGCTGACATACCTTACTTTTTCTCTCTTACAGTGTCTGTGTATTGATATTTTCTACCTTCTACATGAGATATAAAATCAATGTCCTAGAGGAACGTCTTATTTCCATGACATCCTTTGAGTCACATGTTAAGGAGTAAGAATACATTCTGTAAAATTATTTTTAAAGAACTTTTTTCTAGTATCTGTCATGCTCATCTATGTTCTTCAGAAACCCTTGTGATACTTCAGTACCCTGTAGTTCTTATATCTGTGCTAGCCCCATCTAATAGCTTTCTGTCTGCGGCTTTTAGTACAAGTGTGATATGTTGTGGTATATGACTGCCTTCAGCATGTTTCAGATAGCTGTAACTTCATGGAGTTAACTACCGAAATGAGGTCCTTTCCCGAGCAATGATTCTGTGTGGGAGGGTGAAATGTAACTTCTGTCTTCAGTCTTAATGTCACTTGATTAGCTTCAGGCTAATTCATCTACATTGCTTTTATAATGTTTTCTAAATCTTTGGGCTACCTACATTCTTGTTTAAAAACTGATGTCCTGTCTCACTTAAATTTTTTTTTAAAAAAAAAGAAAGTTCTTTGCATATTTGAAGAGAAATGGCAGAAAGCTAACAAACAGGAAAAGGAGGTGAGGACTGCTCTGAATATAAATTAGAGTAACGGCATGTCATTACCTCATGTTGAGAACAGCTAAGATCCTCTTAGTGCCCAGAAAGTTTGGGGATGGAGCAATGTAGGACTGCTGATGTTTTTCTTAGACATCTCCCAGCGCTACTTTGGTTCTATTCTGCAGCTGTGGGCGGAACCCAGGTCACAGATGTGAATCTACCCCCCGCTCTTTTCTTCTTTTCCTCCATGTTATATGGACAGGAAATCTGCAAACGGGTAGTACAGAGGCATATAAAAAGATGCCACTGTAAGTTATAGTAGCTTCCTACCCTTTTCCCAGGATGGAATATAGTTCAGTTGGACACTGCTGAGAAAACTCACCAGTTTCTTTAGGATTAAATTTTGAGTTGACTCTTCTCTGCTTCTTGTAACTGAAATTTTCTGAGCTGCCCTGGAAAAACACAGCTTAAAGCCCTTTGTAAATCTCATTGCAAAACCTGCAGCCACATGTAGTGTGAGTGGGAATGGTGACACAGCCTGCCAGCTGGAAAAGCACCACTTGAAAAAGGAGAAGGAAAATAAAATTCAAGCTACAGCTGCACCCAGGCTAGCCGCAGTTGCCCACTAAGAGCTTCAGACTTGGTGCAAGTTCTTGAGTAAGGTTGCTTGTTAGTTTAACTTTCTTTGATAATCCATCAGTGTGACAAATAGGTCACTCTGACAATGCGCTCTTGGTCACATTAAGGAACAGCCGTGCTGCTTAGGATCCAGTTGCTCTTAGCTATGTTCTGTGGACAGCAGCAGCACTTGCGTGTGTGTGTCAGAGGGCAGAGCTAGGCTCTTGATAACAAACCTCAAGGAAGAGGAAGGAAGTGGTTCTTTATCTGAAACAGGCTTGCATTTATATTTTATTGACAGTGCAGAGAGAGGGGTAAACGTGCCTAATAGTAGGCAATGTTAAAAGCTATTCTCCCACTTCTGACATATTTTGATTAACAGGATACTGTGGCCCTCTTCTGAAGCACTCTTTTACTAACAGGAATCTCCCTGTTTTCTATTGTGCTGATCCCAAACAGTACAAGATAGAAAGTGACCTAATGTGCACTTTTACAGTGCCAAGGGGTTGGGCTTTTTGGTTTCCTCTAAATCACAAGACACAGGGAACTTATGCAACTTTTCAACTTACTACTAGTGGAAATAGCTGTAAAGTTTTCCATCCAAACTTCTGGAGAATGAGACTTCACAAAGAATGTAGTCAAGAGTGACTTAGGCATATGTTTCTGTAAACAAGTACAGTTCAAAGTGTTAGCATTCAAAGTATTTCCATCTGCATATATCTGTTCTGTGTTTTTCCTCTTTTCATTTCCCTTACACTTACTTCCTTCTTTTGTTTGACAGACAACCAGTACGCCAAGGTTTGGGATCCCATCTGCAAATTAATGCTGATGCCCTCTGTGATGAGTTAACTGCTAATCTTATAAAATTGGAAAAGGTAACTTTATGATATGAGGCAAATGCTGTAACACTAATCAGGTTCTTACAGAATTTCTAGTTTGCTATGCTGAAAAGTGCTAAATTACTTCCAGATCTGATACCAAGAGCAGCATGTTTTCCTATCAGAAATACTATTATTGCACTATAAGTTAGCCCAAGTACAAGCATCAATATGTGTGAAAGTTTTCCTTTATGATAGGCTGAGGCTTAAGACCAGGAGTACGAGTAAACTGGACACTTCAGGGGTGATTACTGCATTTCATGATCTTGATTCTGGTCCACCAAGGCTAAGGATTCTGAACTTAACCTTTTTCATTATTACTTGATGACATTTCCTGTGGGTGGGTGTGGGTTCTTGGTGGGTGTGGTTTGTTGTTGTTTTTAAAGGATAGGGCTTTCATATGTAGCCAGCCTCTCCGTACAAAGTGGCTGAAATCTGCCAGTTTCTCTTCAGTAACACAAATGCTGCTGTGCCAGCTGTGTGATTCCTTATAGCTGATCTTTACTCTGTCATCCTCTAATTGCAAAATTAAATGCACTTGCTGACTTGAGCTGCCTACCTACTCAAAACAAGAATGGGTGGGAAGCCTTTTTTCCACTTTAGGTGTATCAAACATACACAAAAGTTTTGGGGAGGAGAGGGTGCCACTGGCCAAGCATGAAAAAATGATCAGTGGTGTAAAAACAAAGTTATTTGAATTGCTATGTACTTAAATCACAGGGGATATTTTTGCCTCTGTTTCTAAAACTGAGTGCTTGCCAAGGTCTTTCAATACCTGTTTCTCCCAAAGCAAGTTTCTCAAATTGCATGAAGCTAAGATTATATGATGTCACTGTTTACTGCGGTGCAGAAGTTTCATGACTCTGCCAAAAAACAAATGGGAATCCTTCCCTTCACCACCAACCCCTTGTCTATGGAAATCTGGATTAATGCCAACATGACCCCTCTCTATGCTGTGAATAATAACAATATGAATATGAGGGGAAAAATGCTCACCAGATGACTGCGAGATACTATCTTTGGCCAAACTACGCCATTTAAGGGATTACTGCCTTCTGGCGGTCTGGGTCAGGCCCTCAGCTGGCGGGATGGCTCATGGGAGACCTTACTTCATTTCAGTGGGAAGCCAGCCAGCCTTTTGCAGCAGGGCTAAGCCGTTTCACAGTCCCTTATATAGTCTCTGCTGGGAGATGCAGTAAAAAGCAGCTGGATGGTAGTAACATTCAGTATTTCCTGGAGAAGTGGCTCTCTGTCCTGAATTAGAGGGGCTTAAGCCATGTGCTTTGCTCAATTAGTGTCTAAAGAATTGAACCTTTAAATAAGTCTTAGCTTGTCTTTGCAAAATACTTGTCACTATCAACTGCTAGTGATTTCAGCTAAATGGGTATCACCTGTAGCTGCTTATTACCACACCCTGGTCCTCTCTAATCTGGATCAGTGGTTGTTAAACAGTATGCCCGACCCTACCCTTGTACTGCAAAACTGGTAGAAACCTAACAGCCTTATGCTCTTTGAGCAAAGTTACTGCTATCACTTTACCTGTGTCTTATGTCTTTGTGAAAAGTGCTAGTAACTGACTGCAGCTGGCTTTGGCAGTAAAGCTAACATAAAAGTTTGTTTTGTGTAACTTGTCATCTCTCCCCCTCCCCTCCTGTGCCACTGCAGCATTATAAACTGGAGCATTATAATGATCTGGGTTAAAATCTATGAATTACTCTCCAGTTAACAAATGTTCAGTACAAGATTATGTTGCAATGACTCATTCAGTGTGACCTTGTGATTTTTACCAACTGTATTGCATACTCGGCACTAGGCATGTCCATAGCTTAGCAGGACACTGCTTTGGCATTTGAGTGTTTGTTTTTGACAGGCATCATAGGTTGCTAAAATGCACCATATCAGAGTAGAGGGTTAAATTGGGGAAGAGGATGTGGCTTAATGGAACTTCTTCCCTTATTCTAATGTAGCTTGTTAATGAGAAATGTATGTGTAGAGTTAATTGAGTCTTATAAAATTAGCTGCTGCTTACTGTTCTCATTTCTCCCAAATGCTTTTCTTGGAAAAGAGTGTGCGTATGGGCTAGAAATCATGACACAGAATTAAGAAATGGCATCCTTGAACATGAAGTACAATAGCTCCTCAAATAACTTTAAAGTCTGAAATTAGCTGTGACTAAACCTTCCGTAGACAGTGCTTTCTAGTTACTGAGATGCAGAGAACACATGTGCCATGGGATGTGGCTCGCTGTATCCCTTTCACTCTGCTTTTAGGGACAGGAGAATGGAGGGGGGAGAAACAGGCTGTGTAAATCAATCTGTGCAAATTATCCTGAGGATGTGACTGCCTGGCATTGCCTTCAGCAGAACTGAGAGAAAGTGAGTAATTGACAGTTGGTGCATGCAACATGTCTGCTCATGGTTGGAAGATCCTATGTTGCTGCGCACAGGTCATAGCCTATGTAGTTGATGCTGTCGTAAAACTACTTGAATTATGCACTTAAACCTAAAAGTTGTGATTTTTGAAGTCTGAGGCTTTCACTGAGTTTTCATCAGGTTTAAAATACTGGGGGGCGTTTAATCCATTTCTGTTTCTTTCTAGCTCTAGAGTTTTTTCTTCTATTACTATCTCATGCCTGAGGAGGATCTATAGGAAGAGATTGCAGGAGAAGATCATAAGCTGTATCACCTTGATTTCAGTTGCTCAGTTGGGCAGGCTGCTGGCTCACTGTATCTAGATGCTTTCTTTGAGCCTAGTGCAGAAAGCATTTAACATGCATACCGTGGGTATAAGTAGCTGTGACAGAATGCATACAGAGAGTACTGAAGAGAGTATGTTTTGACTTTTAAAATGCAGTATGACACTCCCTGCCTCCTAATTGTCTTTTGTCTCTTTTTCTAAGATACAAAACAACTTGCAAAGACTACTTGAAGATGGTGAATGAAATGTTGATGTTCTCGGACCTCTTCAGACCTCAGTCTTCTGCTCCTGACAAACAGTTCCAAAAGAGCTCTGCTGGCCAGAGTTCAAGCTTCTTATTTTTGATCCAAGCCAAGTTTAAACTACTGTATATCTCATGTCACAATGTAGAAAGTCAGTCTATTCTTGAGCAATTACATATATCTATATATTTTGAAAATAAGTTTTTTTCCTTCTCTGTTGATGTGTGAAATTAATGGATTTTATAGCTTGTTTGATTCTAGACTTGCTTACACCAGTGTAAACCTGGTGTGACTGCATTTTACCTCAGCATTTTTTTTCCTGTCCTTTGTCACACAGGTGTAAATGGGAAGAATTTCAGTCATGACCTATCACATGCAGAAGTGTGGTGCGTGAATGAGCTGGGTATCTCACAACTGTGGCTCTGAATCAATGCTGTGCTCTTGGTTTTCACTCCTTTCAGACCTAGCATCCCAAAGATCAGAGAACAGACATCTCTGGATTTGATTCTGTGGAGTCCTGAGTGCTCAGTATGTGCTCAGTTCTCAGGTGCTGTAAATAGGCTCAATTTCACTGTCTGTGGCACTGCATCACTGCTGAAGGTGAGGTCTGTTGCTACTGGGCATTCAATTTCCATTGAATTCAAACTTGAAATATGTATGGACTCACCAACTTAACAATCAAACTGCTTGTAGTTAGCAGTATGGGTGTGACATGTCTGCACAGCTTAGAAAAGCTGCTGTAGTTTTTCTATCCACTCATACAGTCTCTGTCCATTAAGTTACTCAGCGCTAAGAGCTGCAGTCAGCATTTCTAGAGTCTTGGTTGGCTGAGCAAGTGCAATTCATGTTCCAGCTCATGGACATCTAGTTTTTGTGACTCCAGAGACTGGATTTTTCCACATAATAAGAACTGGCAAATTAGTGATGTAGCAATAGAAACAGTTTCAGTAGAGTGAATGAAAGAAAATGGATGCCTGCTTTGTTATATTTAAACTATTGTTTTCACAGTGCCTGAGATGGGATAACTGATTTTTAGCTTTCTGATTCACAAAGCAGGCTAGTTAGTTTTAAAAAGCAATATTTAGGATTATATCAGTTAGTATCTGTAAAGTAACAGTATTGTTTATATATGCTATGCATTTTATAACCATTTCTGTGAAATGTATCTTACTTTGTTTAAATAAACTTTTTGTAAAACAAATGACTTGGAAGTACTATAATTTGGGTCAACCCAATTCCATCCACCTGTTTTAGTGAAATGTGATATTCATGATCTGAGTAGGCTTATACCTCACAGTCCAAAGCTTGACTGCTCAGTGGGCAGGAACAATTTTCTGCTAATGTTTCCTTTTACCCAGCTATACTCTATAGATATTTTCCCACACTGAGGAGACAGAACAGTAGGAGCAATTTTGGCCTCCAGAGTGATTCACAATTCCTACGAACTCAGGCAGACTTGACTGTTCTCCCTGTATGGCTTCTGTCCTTCCTTCCTTCCTTCCTCAGCCAGTTTGGGATTACTGGAATCAAGTTTTTCCAAGAGAACAGTTGAAAAAAGCTGTATTTTATTCCTTACTTTGCCCTCATTGTCTTCTAGTAGTTCCATAGCTTATACAACTTTCTGGACTCTTAACTCTTCCTCCTTTTCCACTTTCCTCCTTTTGGTGTTTCTTTTAATAACAGAATTATGTAGGCTTTTCCAGTGGTACTTTAAAAACTGAAGACACATGTCCCCTCTGTCAAGGGAACTTCAAGGAATCTTGATTATATTCACCAGCTGAACTGAACTGGCCTGTTACTCCACTACATCAGTGAGGATGGGGCTTTGCTGTAAAAAAAAAAAAAAAAGAAAGAAAGAAAAAAAAAGAAAAAGATGGAGAGAGAATATTTGGTAGGTACTTTTAGGAAGTAAAGGCTGAACCCCTATCATCAGCCATTAGTGAGCACAGTAATAGCAGGAGTGACTTAGTAATCCAGGGCAGGCAAGTGCCCTTTAGCCTGCATGGCAGTGTGCCAAGGAGCCCTGAGTCTGGACAAAGGTGAAGCAGTCTTTTCAAAAGGAGGACAAGCAAATTGCCCACAATTACAGATCATTGCTGTGTGGCTGTTGGACCTTGTGGCTGTGTATTCACCTCAGATCTCATTTCATGTGGCCACGTTTTCTCAGCCTTGGTTGGTACCTTCCTCATTTTCCCAGAAGCAGAAAGAGGATGGCCTCAAGGATTTAATACTATTCAGAATATGGGCAGGCAATGACTCACAAACTGGGAGATAAAAGCTTGCACAAGACCTTGTGGGGGTAAAGTTTAGAAGTGTGGTTTGAGCCAGAGTGGTTTGTCCTAGTCCTGTTTGGAGGGAGGGAAATAACAGCAGCAATGATGAGCAAGGAAAAGCTGCTCCCTCTGAGTAGTGGAGAGAGGCAAGGAGTTAGGGGCTTCTTCCCTCCTTGCATTTGAGCTGATACAAAGAAAGGCCACAGAAGGAGTCCTGCTGGTCTGCAAGGATGAAGTACTAGTTGCACTGCAACAGGAGGAAAGATGAGCAACTTCGGGGAAGTCAACCTACACCAAGTGTTTATCACACAATAACTAATAATTTGCTGCACAGACTGTCTTGAAAGCTGATGGAAAAGTCTTTTTAATTGTATCTGTCTGTCCCTAACAGTTTATAGGCTGGAAAAGACAAGGACTTGGCTCCATCAGCTGTGAAGCATGAAATATTGTCAGGTTCTGGCAAGACACTTTGAAACTGCAGGTTTATGGAAGGCAACGGGGGCACATCACTAATGGTTTTTTTTCCCTCTGTGCAGTTGCTGACCTCAATTTTTCTTCTCAGCAGGCTTAGTCCAACTGTCTTCAGTTAACATCAGTCCTTGCCATAAGAAAGTAAAACAGCTGCTTGATATTCTCCATCTCATAAGAAGAAAATGATTTTTGAAGCAACTGCCAAGACACTCTGGTTGTGTGAGCAGGTGTTGTAGATAAGACCTGATTTTTCCACAGTGCATGCTGAGAATATCCCACAAACAGAGTGGCTAGGGATTCAGGTTTGTGCTACTGCTGGTAAGAAGGAAGCAGCAGCAAATACTCAAAGGAAAGGACAGGAAGATGAGAAGCCCCCTTTCAGCAGAGCATGAACTGCAATAACTTCCTGTTAGCATTTGCAGAAAAGTCAAAGGGGTGTGTATATTTATTTGATTTTTTTTTAATACCATCACTGCTTCCACCTGAATCCTCATGCAGTTGTGTAGTAATGCTCTCCACTTCCCACTACACCTGTGCTTCCCTTGTGCTCTCATTTCTAAGCTTCCAGCTAACAGCCAGTTGATAAACACTAAATAAAGCTTCAGGTTGGTGCCAGCCTGGCCTTTGATGGCTATTGCTGGGATAGCTCAACTGCAGCTGCTAGTGAGGTGTCACTCCTGAGAGCATAGGAGGTTTCACATTTACAGAGCAGGTGTGACATGCAATAAAGACGACGAAAAAGCTGGCTATTTATACAGAGAACTCAGCAAACAGTGTCTTTCGTGCTCAGTGCCGAAGCATGTATGCTTTTATAAACAGTAGAGGAATAACCTGCCAATTTGCTCAAGTGGGAAAATGGACTAATCTCATATGGCACTTACAGATATATTGTTTTAACTCAGTGAAACTTTTTAGCTAAAAGTTGTTGCAGGTAATGAGACTTTACAAAAGTTTTCTGCAGTCTTGGGTTAAAATCAATGTAGTCTGATTTTTATAATTGTGGAGCTTCATGATAGCCTATTGCTTAGCTAATAGGCTAAACAATATATGGCAGTTTCATTTGCCTCTTCAGTTATTCCCTGTTTATCAATACCTTTCTTGGATATTAAATAACAATCAGTCAAATCATTACAAACAACATACACTATGTACACTAGTCAGGAAGATCAACTTTATGGTTACATAAAAGGACTAGCACTCATAAGAGTTTATTCCCTGAGCTTCTACAAGATGATGTGATGCCTAAAACTATTCCTATCCAAAATGTAGGCAGAATTAGCTGGGTTTTAGACTTTCTACTTTCTCTTCTTGATGGCTCTTACTGACCCTCAAACTTCCGTTTAGCCAAATTGGCCAGTGATACTGTGCCAGCTCAGCTTGGATTACATCTCAAAAGATTTGGGTAACTAGTCCTCCATCTTTATGGCAACATGGTTAGGAGCCCTTCTCTACACCTGCCATGGTAGGACCCTCAAAGGGGATGGTCCCAAGAGGGAACTGGTTAGGTAAGTGCTCCCAGACTATCCCAGCAGAATTGGTACAATAATCAGAAGCTTTTCTATAACTATCTTCCATGTATCTGTCATCATCTCCATTAAAATTTACATGCAAGTGGTCAGGCTGCAGCATTGTAGCAAGAAGACTTTGAGAAGGAATTCAAGGCAGTTATGTTAGTGAAGCCTTCCCTACGCTTGTCCTTATAATACTTAAAAAGAGTAGAAAAATATTCCAGATATCCCCTATTGAATATACAGCTGCTTTGTATAAAACACTTCCTCTCCTCCCTCCAATACAGGGCAGGATTTATGCCAAAAACTTCCCTCCCTGGAAGGTCCAAACCCTTTTCACCATTGTAATCCTTGACAGGAAGGAGTAACCACCCTCAGTTGGATGTCTGTTTACCAAGTAGGCATCTGTGCTGAAAAACTTTAGAAATATGTTAGGTCCTTGAGAAGAGCATCCTCAAAATTAGTGCCCTCCGAGTAAGTTTCCAACTGATTAGGCTTGGTAGTAGTTGGCCTCTGAATTCAGTTTAGACAGCTCTTTTTCCCCAGTATCGTGTGTGGAGCCTGTGCCAATATACTGTTGCATATGTGACTTGCTTGCCTTGTCAACTTCTGTACTGAGTTGATTTGGATACTGCTTAAAAGCTCACTATGTTCTTAACATTGAAAAGATCACCTTAGCCTTTTCCAGGCTTTGTATTACAAACAGCAAGCTCAAGTTGTGATGTGTGATGATGCAGGAAGTGCATCCTGTTTTGAAAGTATAATATTCCATATTAAACTTCCTAATGAGGATTTATTAGTCTTTGGCAATGCAGGTAAGCCTGGAGGTTGGGCTATACAATAAAGGCCTCTTCAACTGCTGTTCTTACTTAATGGTACTGATAAGGTAATTTTCCACTGAGTAGGTATTTTACCAGTGCTTAGCAGGAGATTAAAGGGAAATCATTCCAATGTGCTGTCAAGTACAAAATTAAAAACCAGCTCTTCACACAATCTAGAGAGACAGATAGATGAGGGTCCTTCCATGCAAAAAAAGTAATGAGTAACTTAATAACTTAATTATAACTTTATGTGCTGGACCTGGCATGCAGGGCAAAATGTAGCTCTGAATCCTTCCAGCACCTGTGGCTTGCTACCATGCCAATATGCACATGTGGCTGAATTCTGGAGCAGAAGCAAAGGTGAGAAGTTAGCTTGTACTAAAAGCTATTTCCACTATGTATGTAATGAATCATCAACCTTCTCTCTCAAGGATGAATTAGTTGAAAAATACATGCTTTGTGAAAGTGGTTTAAAACACTAGGGTCAAGAGATGTCCTATTCCATCTCTCCCCACCGATTCCCTAAAACTGTTCTTAGGGATGCAACTAATAATTCACAAGAGAAAAAAATCTCTATTACCCAATTTGGAAGGAAGACGGTCGCTGATTTTAAAGACTCAAACTTCTTAATTGTGAGAATACATCTTTCACACTTCCCTTGACACATTTCTGGTTCTGAAATCACTCTTTGACCATCAGAGTAACCCTCCCATTAAAACATTTATTGGTTTGGGGTTTACTTCAATTAATGAAAGCAAGAAGGTTGGATTAGCATTAGGACTAAAGAAAAGAATGTGTTCAGACCTGGATACTAGGCAGCCCCTAACTTTGTTACTCACTCCTGCCTGTTATCCATCCTCTACCTCCATTTCCCTTCTTGTACTGCTCAATGTGACCTGGATGAAAAAGTTGATCTGCTAAATAGTAACCCATCAAAAGAAGGTTAATTTTCTACCAGTTATTTGAAGGTAAAGGAGAGTCGGTAAAACAGCCCTGCATCAAAGAACTGCTTTTTGAGCAATGACTGAAAGAATATACTTAGGAGCTTTGCTGCTATTATTACTTTTTCCCCTCTATTGTTTTCTGTAATTTGATTCCACACAAAGTGAAACAGCATTGGAATACTCTGAGGAAATATCTCTGTGTGCTTGTCCTGTACCTATATGCTTCCCTGAGGATCCACTGCTAGCCACTGTCACAGAGAGAGCTCTGGGTGAGATGGGCCAACTGCATCAGCTAACACTTCCATGCAACTCTGGTTGCTCTCCTCAACTGTAGAAACAAGAGAAAAACTCCTCTTAAGATGTAACAATAGAGGATTGCCAAAGAATAATGTATTTGTCCTTTTTTTTTTTTTTTTTTTTTTTTTTTTTTAGTTTGTGTTCCTTCACGAAGCAGACAGCGACCTATTGAATGAGAGTGGTATTACTAGTTCCAACATACTGAAATCAAGTCTTTTATTCTAAAGCTGTGACAGCCTCTAATAGCAAAGTTGGAAGCATCTCTGTCACAGCAAGTATGCTCCACGATAAGATGGACTGTAGCTAATTGCAATATTCATTTTTCTCCTGACACGCTGACATGCTTTATTGGATTTTTTCTCCTTGTTTTGAATAGTGAAATTAGTCTCTAGGCACTAACTCCAAACACAGACTACCTCCCCCATCTCTTATTTTCTCTATTTATCATTTTTTTTTCCATTCCCTCCTGTTTCTTGAATGAGCAAACACTCCACTCTCTGCTCTAAGGAACAAATCTTTCCCTGAGTTATTGAATCTCTTAATGCTTATAATAAGCTCCTTAAGCTAATACTAGAAATTCCATTTATGTTTCTGCATTTGGTGAAAAACATGGGGGGAGGGAGGGGATTGTGCTAGGGTAATACAGTAACAACTTCATCCTATATTGTATGTCATTTTTAACAATCACTGTAATTTTAACAGTTTCATCACTTTAGATACAATTAATGCAAAATTCTCATGCAAATGATAATCACAAATATATTTATTTGCTTAATCATTTGGGGAATTTTTACCTATGGTATGTGGTATTAGAGATTCATCTAATAACCAAAGGCAAAGGTAAGCTTGTTGGCTCTTTTTACATTCTTGCAACAGAGTAAATCCTATCAATTAATTGTTTTTCATGTAACTGTTCTCTCTTTTATTACATTATTTTGCTGTCCACAATAGAACCCTCTGTGAAAGTATAACCTCTCTGACTATTTAGAAAACTTTTACCAAAGTTTGAAAAAATATTTTGTGATAATCAGGAAAGACAAGTAGATTCCATGTGAATTTTGTAGATATCTGTAAGATATCACAGATGGAATATTCAGGCACAAGATCCTTTTTAATCTTTTATTTGAACACAGAAGATCCCAGCAAGAGAAAAAGTAAGTAAGAACGAAGATAGATATTCACGGCATGTTAGAGTAACCATGTCTAGTTTGTGAACCTTTCTTCTGCCTTTCCTTTTGAAACATACCCTTTTTTTTAGCTTTCAAATTAAGAGATCTTTAAGCTAGTTTGGTTTCCAGAATGTGGGTATTCATTTCAGTCTGAATAGATATACTCTCTCTTTTACAGTGTGTGATAACATATTGCAAAAAATAGAGAAATTCAAATCACATTGACAAATGGAGATTTTAACGTCTAAATCGTAAAACATGCATTTTTTCCTCTGACAGTTCTTCCTCTGATATTGTCATTATCAGTAAGAACACTTCTCTGTTTTGTTTCTGTTTGTTTTTCTCCAACTCCCTGGACTACTTTCCAGTAAAAACTTGTTACAATGTATTCAAGAGTACTTCAATGAATGAGTGAGCATACAACAGCCACTCTGCTCAAGCCCCTAAATTATTTTTACATGGTGTCCTGGGATGTCCAAGAAAGGTGCTTTGGAGTGTGGACTTAAAAATCGCCAAGCGGGACGGGATTTTTCCCTCCTGCTTTCCACAGCCAGTCTGCTCAGGGGGAAAGGCCTGAGTAAAAGATTTCAGTGCCAATCCCCTGCAGGCAAAATCTTTCCATAATGTACCTAGACCAGGAAAATTTTGAAACTTCAGCTCTTAATGCTCACCAATCCTGCTAGTTGTTATGTCTCCCTACGGCATCACCGCTTAAAGGTATGTGTGCCTGCTGTTGGGAGAGGGAGGCACTTCCAGCTCGTGCGTGTCCTCCGCTGGTCCCACTGGGGGCCCGGCTTGCTGGGGTGAGTGGCAGGCTTAGCCTCTGGCTGAACCACCCGGCCTCGTTCCTCACTGCATGGCACAAATATTTCTTCTCAATGACTCAGGGACTGTGGATACCCTAGGAGAGAACCATCTATTCCTCTCCAGGTTGAATTTGACACAAAAATCTCATAAGAGAATAAGCTTGTACACATGCTAACAACCACAGCCTAATGATGGGAGATTGTAGCATGCTTATCAATCACGCTGGGATTAAAAGTGTGAAGTAAGTGCTGCAAAAGTTTTGTCATCATTACAGAGTAACAAGGATGCGCAATCTGAGGAAATGAAAGGCAGATCTTTTATGAGCTGAAACAAAGCCTTGATGCTTGTTTCCTCCAACATACTTTTCCTTACATCTTTAGTCAGTCTAGCACAAATTTTGGCAACCTTATTAACAAGCTAGAAAACTTCTACACACAACAAGCTAGAAAACAGCAGAAAGACATAGTAGCAGCCTGGATTCTTTAATCGATTTATGATGAAGAAATTGTCCAAAGGACAAAACTCTCTATGTAGTGATGGTCTTTATTTGGACTCCAAGGACAATTCCTTATTGCTTTGCACCACATGCAGTTGTGTAACACACATGATAAGGCAATTTAAATGTGAATTGCTGCAGTGGGTGGGAGCATACAGGCTGAGAGGTCTGAGCAAACAGTGGCTTCTGGTTAACAGCGCTGACAGACGTTTGGCAGCAGAGCAAACGACAACATGAGAGAAGCTGCACTGAGCAAGTTGCTGCCAAGCTGCTACTTCAAATATAGATTACTTGAGGGAAAAAAAGGTCAATAATTTTACTACCAAAATCTTGCAGGCCTTCAAAATCATGTGAGGACACAGTTCAGGAAGTGCAAATGAGACAAAATATCCATTGATACCTCTGTTGTGGGACCAGTGGTTCTTCTTGTTCCTCTAAATCATTTGTAATATGCAAATTTCTCTCCCAGGGCTGGCAAATGAAAATAGGAAGTTGCTAACCTAGGATTTTATTGGCAATAACATGCGTCATGCGCTAGGCCGCAGGAGTGCTGGGATTTTTGGATGACTAACACTAGCCTTTCCTTCATTTATCTAGTACTTGCAATGAGCAATCCCTCACAAGACCTATGTGGCCAGCGACATTAGCATTAGTTATTGCACTGCTCTCAAGGGTGTGTGGCTAATGTCTTTCCTGAAGAGATTAAAAATGAGCACAAAGAAATTAGCATTGCCTGACTGCTAAGGGTTTAGCCAAACAGTTGCCTGAGTCACTTCACATGCACACACATTTCTGACCCCTCGTAACATGAAGCGCTTAAGCACGGCAGGCTGTGACAGATGTCCAACCTGCTAGCAGTTGCCTTGGTTAAAGGCCAGTAAGGCTTTCCTACTGCTACCCCTCCTCCTGCTCGCGTGCTCCTTCTTCCTATACTCACCAGCACGCCTATGGTGCAGTTCCCATCCGCATCCCTAATTTGCTTCCAAGAAAATCAGCTGGGTCATTTTAAACAGTGTACAAAGGTGCATTGCTTCACCTGTGCTGCCCCTCTGAACTGGATTAGAGCATCTGAGCAACCAGTCTGCCAGAGGAAGGAGAAGCTGGAGGTGATGTGCACACATGGTAAAAACACATTTATCTCCTAGGACTAACTCTGCAAAAGGCTGCTTTGGACATCTAATTCCCCTTCACTGGCACTTAACCCTATTCAAGAAAGAGCTTGCATGGGACCATCCCTCCCCCCTAAAACCACCACATTGTAAAAGAAAACAGTAATAGCTAGGTTTTGTGAGATTTCCCCCAGCCTCGCTCTGCAAAAAGCTGAATCAGGCAGTCAAAAGCTGTAGGACTCTGGCTTACTCAGCGCTGGGCAGTTCAGCAGGGCACAGAGACAGAGAAGCATAGGCTGTATATGGGCACCACCTGGGATAGGCAGCAGCTTAATTAAGACTTCATTCAGACTCTAATTCAATGCACTAGCCAAAATCCTGCTTTACAGTGCTCTGGCCACAGCTGCGTAAAATAAGCTGTCTTGTTACTGAAACCTCTGTTTTTACCTTGTGTAAAATTGTGATGGGTAACTGTAAAGAAAGACTCATTTTCCTGGATATTTTCTAGACCGGAGCAGACTTCTCTCGGTTTGCAAGGCTGTTGCACAGCTGCAAGAGCACACTACTGTTTTCCTCACAGCCGCTGCAGTCAGGCTGTCACATCTGTGCTTTGCTGGCATGAGGTCTTTATTTGATTTAGGTCTGTCCCCCAAAGGAGGGATGCTGGTATCTCTGACGCCTGGCGACAGGCTCTGTTGACAGTAAATTGGGAGGAAACGGATGAAGGCTATCCTTGCTTGCTTACTCCCCAGCTCTGCCTACTACCCTTGTCGGGGCAAAAGTTCATACCCAGGGCAGCTGAAGGCTCTGAGCCTGCCTTTCAACACGCTGGCGATACGCCAGCACGGTGGGAGAAGCAGAGCTGGGTAGGGAAAAGGAACAAAGGGAAAGACAGGAATGATCTATAAGGGAGACAGAACAACCAAGTTACCACCACCACCCCCTCTTATATTAGCTTACTGAAACTCATGGCCTCTCATCTCCCAGTTCCCAGCCCTTCCAAAACTTGCTGTATATTGGCTAGGAAAGATACACCCAACAGCTCTAAAACTAAATTAAAGCAAGGGTCTGCTTATTCGTTCTCACAGCAGCAGGTGTCCGAGTACCATTTAGGGATTCATCTGCACTCCACATAAAAGAGCAGGGACTGTGCCTTTAGCCTAATATAATGAGATATTATTTCTACGGCAAAAAGGGTGGATAGCTTTTCTCATTTCCTGGAAAATTAAAGCAGCAGAATGGCATATTTCAGAAAAATATCCCTTCTACCGCCATGTCTCCTGGTGAAGAGCTCTAGAGGAAACTGAAGCTGAACAAAGGTAGTTCAGAAAAGAGAGGAGGATGTGAGAACTTGATGCTTTGGCCGTGCTCACTGTACCGACGCAAGCGCTGTGGGAAGACAGCAAGGATTAACACCACCAGTCTTAATTAATTAAACAATCTGGCAGAGACACATACAGCTCCAGATTTTCCACTCCCAGCAAATACAATTCTGGAGTAATTATACTGAAGTGAAACATGCTAAACCAGAATAATGAGAAAAGAAGAGGATAATTATTTTCTGCTCTGCTCCACTGATTTACCAACCCATAATAAAGGCCAACTAATCTTACCTCAGTGCTGAGGGATGAGAAGCTACGAAATGATGATGCTGGTAAACAATTAAAACAAATACAAATCATGGAGATGCTACAGAAAATATGTTTTCTTCTATAGGTATTTACGGGAAAAATTAATCGTCCCAACTTGGGTTATATCACCTGTAATTCTATGCCAGAACTTAGCTTGCTCTCTCTTCTCAGTCATTTAACCCTGTAAGTCAAAATATATGTTTTCTGCTTATCTGAGGACCATCGTGAGCCAAACAAATCACTTAACCTTTCCAAAACACCAGTAGACTCTGAAATGCTAATTTCTTGACCCAGTTTCAAAAAGCCACCAAAGAGGCAAGTTAACATTTGACTTAACAGGAATGAGCAAATTTGTCATTAGAAGAACTCATTTAAAAAGAGTTGTGCAAAGTATGCTTCGTATTTACCATTTCCTATGGGAACAGCTCAACATAGAATAACATAGGCTAAGCTACTGGTCCGGTTAGCTTTCCAGTGAACATTAAAACAAACAGAAGCACCAAAACAAGAATGTTTCCTCTGCTCTCAGATCCTTTTGTTTGCTTTCTATCAGAGCAAATAGTTTGATGGCCGGCCCTACTTTCAGATCCATGCTCCCGTCAATGAATACTAGCAGATTTGGAAGTTTAAGATGATATTGTCCCATAGTGAATATGTGTATCTATGCTTTATCTACCCTAATTTCACATTAATGTGCTAGCTTTAACAGCTTCTGACTCCTTTCCTTGTTCTTATCCAGTTATCCTCTTATCCTTTTATTCCTTTATAACATATCCAAAAACATGCTCTGTCCATCTATTCTGTTTTGTGCACTCTGCCATCTCCCATTTGCCGTAGGCCGACCTCAACTTCCCCAGCATTTCCAATGTAATATCAAGCATCTAAAACATGGTTCAGGGTCCTCTTTCTCCTCTGCAGCACTGGCTGCATCTTTCACCCTGGCTTTACTACCTCCTTCACTGGTGCCTTCCAATTCCTCATTCTCACTTCCAAGGCCCTTCCCTTTTCTGCAGCCAACTCCAGGGCAGCCCAAGTCATGCCAACAGCCGCTTGCTGTCTTCCTGCCGGTTCCCTTGCCCAACTCTGCTGCTTGTCAGACCCTGCAGGGAGTCACTTCATCATTAAATTGGCAGGAAAACAATCAACTAACCAACTAACCAAAAAATTTGGAAAGAAAATTGGGATAGCAGGTAAGAGGGTCACAGCAGCCAATATTGGTCAAAGCTGCTTTGGAACAGCAATGCTTGGTTCATTTATGATCACTAACCACTTTTAGATCATCTACCTTGCACTCCACTCCAACTTCTTTGTTTTTGCCAGAAGTGTCTCTGTCTCTTTTGCTGTCACTCTCTAATCCCACATACCCTTTCCTTGAGCTAAGATCCTTGCATTGTTTTTTCAACCTATGAATATCCAATACCATAAAAAAGTGCGGGGTGATAGCTTGTCTTATATTATATCATGAAACATCACCATAACCTTACTCTGCTATTTGTTCTGCCTCAAATCAAGACCATTTGGGTCAAATTGAGTGAAGGATGTCTCTACTATTCCTTATGGGGCAAAGAGGAATCCCTTATTCACACGAACAAGCAGTTTCTCAAATCCATAATCATGAACCAGTACAATCATAAGCAAATACATACGCATATGAGCTAGAAAGAGGTTTATACTCTGGGGGCTATAGGATTATCTGGCACACTTATGGTTAAAGTAAATTAAAATTAAATTTAAATAAAATTTAAATATTTAAAATGTTTTAAAATTATAAAAATACCAGCAATTGCAGTAAAAAATGTAGTATTTCATCAGTGGTTCATGAAAACTGAAGTGTTGCATTGGTAAGTAGGCTTCTTGAACTAGGTTAGAAGAAATATAACTCAAAGAAGAGGTACATGCTGCACATCGTAAGGTACTTCTCAACAGCAGCAGCCACATTGGACTGAGTGGTTTCCGTCATTATCGCCCAGTCTAAATCATGGGCCAATGGGTAGTCTCTTCAAATCCACAAAAGGTGACAGACCATAAGAGCTCAATAATAGTTTGGGGATTAAACAAAAGCCTTAGAAGTATGAAGCTGGAATTCATTCCCTGCTCTTCCTTCACCTCTTATTTTTAACCTTGTTTGATGTCATTTCATTACATAAACTGCTGGGCTAGCAACACTTGCTCAAGTAAGAGAACAAGCAGTGCTAACTTCATTACTGTTACTAAGGAGGCTTGAAACACCTGTAGGGATAGTGGTAGCGGAGGAAACCACAGTTACTACCAACTTCCAGCTTTCCAGGCTTTAATACTGTGGAATAACGTGCCTTCCTCAAAGACACAGAAAAGTAACTTGCACTGCTTGTTCCCTTCAGCCCAACTTAGAAATTGGACTGAAGGAAAACCCAGCCATAAGGCCAGAGAACAGTAAGGTACTAGGTAAAGTGTGTATTAAATAATTTGTTTTTTCTTCCCTGGAGATGAGTACTGAAGTGAAATATTATTATTTTTATCCTTTGGCTTTTGGAGTTAATGTTTTATATAAGAACTGCATTAATCAACTGAGGCTTAAGCAGTGTGAAGTAGATTTAATTACCAGCTAGGAAGTAATGTTCCCAGCTGTGCTGGAACATAAAAGACATTCAGAAGAAGAGGCTTGTGTTTTACACATCTGCCTAATGAATGCTAAAGCTGTTCTGCGGTGACCTCACGTGCAAGAGAGAATTGAAGAACAAATGCATTCTGCATCTCTTCAGTAAGCTTTACTCTGACCAACAGCGACACTGAGAGGCACACAATGTAAAGAAAAGGCTCTGCTACACCCTACTGTTTAAGTGTCTGCTCCAAACTACAGAATCATTTCCCTGTTATCTGCAGGAAAGCAATAAGTTGTATGAAAAACAAAAAACAAAACAAAAGCAACCAAAAAAACAACAGATAATTTAGCAGGACAAAGTGAAATTGTGAACAAGTATTTATCTTTGTACCTGGCACCTGCAAACGACATTCAAAATACAAGGTTAGATATCTAGCACCACAAAAAGCAGTGTAGTGGCAACTGAGATTTGCAAACAAATAAATTCAATTAATCCGTTAGTTTTCAAACACTAGGCATGCTGCAAAGGACAGCATGTTTTGCACATCAAAGAACACACATTTCAGAATACTGAGCAGAAGACATTGCAAAAATCCTTTCCAATCCATCATTTTTACTTAGGAATTTAGTTTTGTGTGATTACATCATTTGCCCATGTACACATTTTAACAATCTGTGTCCCCTTCCACACTGATTTTTCACTATTCATCATAGAAGCAATTGCTGTATTTGTTTATAAACTTAAAATGACAATTGTAGAATTTGTATTTTTCTTCAGCTACAAAGAATATAGCAGAAAGGAAGTTACTTGCAAGACTTCCCATCAAGATCAATTCACAGTAAACAATACTGTGCTAACAAATGAATTATTGATCACGTGTCATTTACCACTTGTTATTCACTGGTGTTACACATTCAGTGGTAATTAAGTTTATGCAACAGTGGAAGCTGCAAACAGCATTTGTATTAAAACCGCAAGTTCCATTTTGTTGCGCACACCAGTAGCTCCAAGACATATTTTATGAATACTCAAACCGCTTTCCCTGGATGAGATAACCCAGTGACAGCTAATGCAGCTTACAGTCTCCTCAATGGACTTTCCTAATTAAACTAGAAACTGCGAAACAGCGGGTTTACAGTATCTTTAAGCCTACTTTACGTTTATTACTTCATCATAAACATGACTGTTTATAGTCATCTAAATCCTTGCCAAAAACTATTACAATTCACAACTGGAGCTAGTCTTTAAATGGTGCTCTCCCCCAACCTGCTTCACTGAAAGCCATTCAGCTAGTCAATTCAGAGAAGCTTCTTTAACAATAGGTAACTAAATAAATAAAAGGGTAGGGGGAGGCAAGATTGCAAAAATCATCTAAGGAATTCAGAGTTGTCTGGGAAGCAGAAAAAGTGTTAAAAGAATCAGTTGTATGCTACAGGCTTGGACTGTAATGCCATACCAAAAGTCTATGACTGTGCAGATAACATGATCTTTGGAATAGTGCTTTACACACTTAGCAAAAGTCAAAATGAAATTGTAATCCACTAATGGAGACATGTCTTTGCCTATATAAAGTAGATATAATGAAAATTATTCATAATAAACAGAGGTAGTTACAGAGGTGCCTGAAGATGAGAGTCCTCTGCAAGACTACTGAAAAGTCTGTATTGAAGAAGCGATCATTACATATGAAACTTTCAAGTTAACCTTCAAAAAACCCAGTTTAACATGTTGCTATATAGCACAGTCACACTCATAATTACACTCTATTTCCTAGTTATATGACAAAGCACAAAGAACTGCTGCACAGAGCTGACCTGACTGTAAGAGTCTCATAAACTTCAGTAGGGAAAAACTTAGACGACCTGTTCTTTAGAAAGTGCCACCTAAAATACTTTTTACAACACAGATGTACAACTTCAAATACATAGCCTATTTTAAAACCAGGTATTATGAAGAAAGAAGGCCAGATAGTGTTGCAGTATTTTGGACCTTTAACACAACTTTCCCTACATTGTTATTACGAGATCTTAGCATCAAGATAAATCAAAAGCCAAATGAGAATTCTAGAATCTGAGCCCAAACTGAATGGCCTGGCCAGGTTCAGCGATTGTGGAAATTTGGTACGTAAGATTGAGATGAGAAGAAATTCTTCTCCAACAACAGTGCATTAAAAAAGTTTGAAGTCACTCATCGGAAAGTTCCACTCAGCCGAGAGCATCACGCCTTTTCTCTTTTTGGATTCTGAGTAAAGCTCTCAAATGAACTCCTGATGATTGTAGTCTTCATTAGGCAACAGAAAAGCCCATCTAAGGTGAAACAGCACGTAAACAACTTGTCTTTCCCTAGCAAATTTCCTCCGCAAGAATATCCCCTCCTGACTACATCTCTGGTTCTTCAGCTGGTCTGGTGGTAGGGTGTCACAAGGGCCACGACAACCTGAATCAACTGTGAACCCTTCTAGCCTAAGAGGAGATTCCAAGAGACTGCAGTAGCCTGTGATCTTATCCCTTACGTCCCAACACAAGAGGTGAAAGTCTCCTTTCTGAAGGAGGCAGGAAAACTAAAGCAGTCTGTTTAGCCAATGACATTTCTTCCAGCTAGCAGCTCTGTATGAGAAAGCAGCTAAACATACCTGCTCCAAAACACTGTACAAAAAACTTAGAAGCCCCAAGAATCTCACAAAATGTACCTTTATTTATGCATTGAAAAACAGCCCTGTACTGGACCCTCCTGTAGGGGTATCTGTAGGACACTCAGTGATGTAGTCTGAAGCATGGACCTACTAGCTGTATATATCGGCAGATGGTGCGGGATACAGACAGTGTTGATACTGAAGCACAGAAATAAGGCAAGAGAAGGATTATTTGGGCCACCTGAATCCAAGTTTGTTTAGTTTCAGTCACCATCCCTTCTTCCCAAAGACTAAATCATTTTAATTTGAAGACTAAATTAGTAAATTGATATACTGAAAGTAATACTATTTTAGAGTAGCTGAATTCCTGACAGAATTATTATCATTGCTGCAGTTGAGTTTCAGATAATTTTCTTCACCACGAGGCTTAGAAGGTACATCATTCTGAAATGTTAGGAGAGTTCATGGCAAGGCCATATGTAAGGCTGTTATTGAAACTTGATTCCTTGAGCCAAAGGTAAGTCCTTGCTGTAGTTGATTGTACTGGAAGAGAAACAAGTATTTAGAGAGCAGGCTTGATCATCAAGATTATGTGGTCCATTTCCTACGTACAAGCTTTTGATCACTGTCACATGTATACAAAAGACTTCTATAATGTATTTACCTGTATAAAGTTATGAACTGACTTTACTCCAGTTTTCAGTGTAGAAACTATATACAGAGAAAGAGCACATTGCCCCTTCCCCATTATCTCTTCTTTGATGGAAGAAAGAGAACGCAAAATCCTGTATTTTATTTCTTACTAACAGAATGTAGAACAGGAATATCCAGGGATTTCTCACATTAGTAGGCCTTTGCATGCTAACCAAGTTAGTGCAGGTAAAGGCTGGGAACAGCATGAGGGAATGGGGAAGATGGACCAGTACAAAGTAGTTGTCAACAGATTCATGGAGAGATATCCAACAGTTAACTAAACTACTCTCCACTGGCAATACTGGTCCGCTCTCTGCAGTTCCCACTTCACGTACTTCCTGACAAGTTTCAGTAATTTAATTTTTAGCTGAGTTTACATCAGGCAAGATGAGAGAAAAAAAAAATCAAAATAAAACAAACCAACTATGTTTAAAAAAGAATTTCTTTCTCCAGCTCTTAGGATTCACCTTGCTCTGGAAAAGGATTTTTTCCCTTTCAAAGGACAGTGAGTAAAGAAAGAACTTTAACTAGACTCTTCAAATAATTTTCCATTAGGAACACAAATGCAAATTCTTCCAGGAAGAAAAGGCAATTACTCCGTTACATGCTTATCTCACATTCAGTGAAGATAACCTCCAGTAGTCAAGGATTTATATATTTTGAACTTTGGCAAGTTTATCTGTAATTTGCATTTATTTGGAATTAAAAACTTGTCTCTTACCAAGTCGACCGTCTCATATAAAGTTTCCACGAATCACTTCCAGATTCTCTTCCCCCACCAGTGTGCTTTTCACCACCTGTAGAATAAAACAAAAAGGGTAAGTCAAAACTGGAAACTTTTTTTGGCATAGAAATCTGAACTAATTCCAGGAGCTGAGACAACTATAAAGAAAATAAAATAAAATAAAAAACACTGGAAAACTGTTACATTTCCCTTGCATTAAACGTAGAATAAATTACAAAAATAACACCACATACCACTCATACAGCCAACTCTCTCTCTATTCTTAACCCAAAAAACATCTGCCCGAAGTTGAAGGTCTCATCACACTGGCACTAGAGATTGTTATTTTAAAGATATTTTGTTTTAACTTGAGATGCTAGTAGAACAATATGCTGATTTGCATACCAGTTAAACAGTTAGGTGAATATTTCTTCTTCCCTTACCCCACTCTCTTTGGTATATACAAAAGAGAAAAGGGCAGACAAAAATGTTTTTAAAGACTCTCTCACAAAAATACATTACACTGTAATTTTTATTTATACATGCAAACATACATTACAAACATGCTCAAGACTGCCTTAATTAAAACTTTGGTTTAAACAATTTTGCATTCAGTCAGATCTTTAAACACACTTAGAACACCACTTCTGTGCTACATTTCCTTAGTAGGGGGAAAAAAAGTGCTATCTGGAATATTTAAAAGCCGAAAACACAGAATTTTTTAAAGCTGAAACCCAACTATCTCTAGCCAGTTTCCATTGTTTGCTACAGCAGTGTAATTCAAAATAAACTCCACTGATTTCATCAGATTTAGTCATTTGTATGAACAGTCTGAAGCCTTGAAAACTAACACAAAGAGATCTAAACTATACTAGCTTTACATCAGTAATGTTTTATTCTCATCCGCACCTGAAGCTTTTCTTCGCATGAGAAGCTAATGCAGTCATTAAAAAAAAAAATCCACTCAGAGTCAAAAAAAAGAAACCTGAGGAATAGTACCAAGTCCCTAGACCTGATACTAGAAGATTTGACCATTTAAAGGAAAAAAAGCAGACAGTTCAAATAACATACCAAAAGCACCTCCAATCTCAGCCCCACTGGTTGGGATGTTGACATTCACAATGCCACAGTCAGACCCCTTTGGCCTACGAATGAAGATAACACTCAATTACTGCTCAGGATCAAGAGATGCTCCTTCCCCAGAATGAAGGCTATAAAATCTTCCTCCAGCAGTGTGCATAGGTTTACAAGAGACATGAAAGACAGCAATGCTATGCTTTAGGAAGATAGAAAAATAATCTGAGCTGTACCCAAGCCAGCGGAAAATCCTGCCCAAATCCTTGGTGAAGATGCTGCTGGAGAGACCTTGCTTCACTTCATTATTCCAAGTAAAAACCTCTTCTTCTGCCTTGGGAGAAGCATATCAGTGGTTAAACTATGTCTATTCAAAGCAAGCAGCTAGAAAGAAGCACTGTGGGAAAACCCCCAAAATGCTACAGCCATAATGCAATACACTGAATTCCACTTGGCAAATATGTATGCACCAAGTCAGGGATAGGATACCTCTGCCATTCACTCTCTGACATCAGCAACAAAAATTTCTTCCTGTATAGACTCCCATTTTAACTCCAATGCTCTTCAGTGAGGATTCATATAGCAGCTACGCACTGATTTAAGCTATTACAGTGGATATTCCACAGTGCAGAGCAACAGTTACTGCTCCTTGGAACTGTCAGGACAATTGCATGACCATGACAAACCTGAAATCTCTCTTGACTCCTCTGTCACAATCCCAGACACCAGACTAATTTCCCCTTGCTATTTTACCTTAAATTTGAGTACATAAAGTATGGGGGCAAACGTCTCCGTGTGCACAATGGGCGCATTATGAGGGAGGCCAGTCACAATGGTTGGTTCAACGTAGTTGCCAGGGCGACTGATAACCTTCAAAACACATAAAAGAAGAAACACCCAAGTAAGCTCAACCAAACTAGCATTCTGCTTAGCTACCAATGTAGGAATGGAATTCTTCATGGTCTGATTACTATAACTGCACCTAGCGAACAGAAACAGAAGGTCAGGCCATCTGAATAGATTGATATCTTAAATTTTACTCTTGTTTAAATATTTAAAATACAAAAGCATAACTTAGTCTGCTACGTAGACAATCAAATCTCAAACTCCACCTGCTGACAAAAATACACTTCCCCTCCCTTACCTGCAAGCTGACTAGTAAGTCAGGAAGAGAAATTTAAAGGCATTAGGGACAAAGCAGGTGCCAGTAAAAGATAAAGAGTTCCCAGAATGTAAGTCCACAAGAATTAAACATCCCACATGATGGAGATGTGCAAGTGACTCTTCAATCTCCAAGATTTCTTCAAGTTTGATATTGTGAACCCAGGGCCTAGGGACAGAACAGCCATTTTTGTTACATGCATGATATTCATCATTTGCATTGCTGCTTTTATTTTCACCATCCTGTGTGACTAGGGAATAGTTCAAGAAATGGAAGAGAGCTCATAACCATTTCTTGAAGGAGAAGGTGGCTTCCAAGTAAAAAGCCATCTTTACCTTAAGCAAAGGACCTCAATTCTGACATTCTCTGACTAACTTACCATCCTATAATGCCTGACATGACAAACTGCAGTACAATCTTGGCTTAAACCACCATGTTACAGCATTTTTTTCTAGAACATTAATTGTAGCAGGAAGAATAAAAATAAGTCACCTTCCCACCACAGACCACAGAGCCACCTTGTTGTTTTGCTTGCTCTACTGCATCAAGGTACATCTTCACTGCTTCTTTGGTATGAAGAGGCCCATAGAGAGTGTCAGCTAAAAAGCAAGGATCCAAAGACATTCTTTCAGGAAAACTGTGTATTTTCCTAAATATTCTTAACATGACATTTGGGGAACTAGTATTTAAGCTGACCAGGATGAACAGTATTAGCTGGATTATTCATCTCCCTTTCACAGTTTGTATTCTAAATGAAACTAGCTATCCCCATTCCCTGGTAAATTGCTTCAACCAGTAAAATTAGATAGCTTTGATCTATAATCACTTTGAAATTTCAACAAAAAAGTCAAACAGAAACACCTCTCCTAAAGCTATGAGTTGAAAACAGCTACTTACAATCCCATGGATCACCGATGCGGACCTGAGCGTAGGCCTTTGCAAGCTTTGCCACCACCTCATCATGTATGCTTTCATGCAGGAACTAAACAAGATTGGATAAGAGCATTGTAAGACAGCTAAGCCTATATCGCTACTCCTGAAGTACTACTGCATTTTGGAGAGGGCAGAAGGGAGTGCAGAGGTAGTGTTGCTCATGTTCAGCAAATAACAGTTAGAAATAAACAGATAAGCAAGGCCTCAAAAGAGCAGCAACACCATGAAATCAAATCATGAACACTTAGGAGAGGAAAACAAACAAAACCCTTGTTTTAATTTAACCCTATCTCAGATCAATCATATTGAGATGTTTTGTAAACTCTCAAGTTCCAGTGCTTCAGCACTCACATGATTCTTCTTTCTGAAATTTGAGGAATCACCAGCTTTCCTATCTGCCCAAATTTAATCAAATCTTTTTTTTATGAATATTTACCCAGTCAAGCCAATATTGAAAAGAAGACTACACAGCTGTATGATGACATTACAACACACCTGAATTTGTTGAAAATGATTGGGGGAAAAAAGGAGGGGAGGTCAAGCAACATACATCCTTGCTTTGCTGAAATCTAAACCCTGCACCAAAATTTGTAGCAGAAACAGGCAAATAAGCTGTGGCAACGAAAACAGAGAGAACTACAAGAAGTACAATGAGTTTTATTTTCATGACTTTAGCACCAGATACATTTAGAAGCATATGCAAGGAAATTGTTTAGAATTAGAATTATAGCGGCATGACAAATTACCATCTTACTTTCCTATCAGATTGTTTTTAGAGAAAGTAGAAATCTGTTCCAAAGACTATTGGCCGTTCTCCATAATATTAGGTATTTTTTAATTTTTATTTTTATATGTATATTTATGTTCATATATTTTACATTAAAATTATATATTTTTGTATATTATAAATGAGGTGAATTCACCTAAGAACTATTAGGCATTTCCTGAGCTTTAAATTTGGAAATAAGTTCAAAGTCAAAGCTACCCAAACTAGTCAGCACACATTTACTCACCAGTCTTCTGGCTGTTGTACACCTCTGACCCGCTGTTCCCACAGCAGCAAATAGAGTAGACGGGATGACTAGGTTCAGATCTGCATCTTCAAACACTTAAGGAAAGTTAAACATCAGTATGTCAGTAAATTAAGCAGATAACATGCAAATTGGTTTCTATGTGTTGAAGGTCCTCTAAATTCACGAGACATTAAACAAAATAGAATAAACTCTGATAGGTTGGTCAAGAAGCATTAGGAATAGTGGCACTAGCATATTAAACTAAGATACACAAAAACACCTCAAAACTCTTATTACTTATATACTTGCAATTAAAGCCACATGCAACTGGACTGTCTGACCTACTGAAAAGGACCTTTTTCAACAAAGGTTGTAAAGAATCTCAACTTCATTTTAATTCCAGATCCTACAAGCAATTTTTTTGCTGTTTCTTCACCTTGTCCTCCTGTCACTGGTAAGAATTTCACTAGCATAAAGAATCAAGGGTAAAGTGTAGCCAGATGGCATTAAAAAAAAAAAAAAGAAGCAGCAGCTAAAATGCACAGGTACATAATACTGTAAAATACAAACGAAAACAGCTGAACAAGTTCACCTGGCTAGAAGAGAGCAGGATGGTTAAAGTGAAACTAGTATGTATAAACCTCAAAGAATCCCAAAGACATCATTCAGCTTAATCAGTCCCACAGAAGTTCTGCAAGTATCCGAAAATATTATTAAATTTGGGAAGCAGTCCAAGCAATCAATATATACGCCACCATTCAAAGCCAATTTCATGAAAAGCAAGACTTTCAAATAAAAAGGGAAACGATTTCTGAAGTATCAGAAAGATGAAACAGAAAACTGTAACGCAGCAGGACAGCAATTTAGGTATTTAGTGAGTTTATATTTTTTTCTGCCATATTGCCCAGTTTTACCATATTTGTATTATCTGAGAACTAGATGACTCCCTAAGCTACTTAAATCTATAAAATACACTACTAGAATAAGTACCTGCATGCTTTGCTTTCAAGATAGTATTTTATCACTCATGGTACTTCGATGTCTATTTACTGTCAACATATACATATATTCTAAAAGCTAAAAATGTAATGATCCAGAGATTAGACCTATCCTAAAGTCAAAATTTATTAGCAGCATTGTCCACATCCCATTACTGAAGCCAACTGCCTCTTCCATTTCCTTCTTTCCAACAGTGAATATATGTAAGAATTCAAATTGCAATTTTTGTCTTAAAACACTACTCCTCCTCAATACTGAATACTGAAGACAGACAAGAAGATACATTCTACTAGGTACTTTTAAAACCCACAGTGTAAAAAAGGACAGTACTAACTTTCAAATAATACTTATGGGACTAAATTGTTGCAGTGCATATTACCGATAATGGCATTGTTTCCTCCCAGTTCTAGCAGACTTCGACCTGATGAAACACACAAAACACAAGTTATATCCGTCACACATATAGCCACTGCAATGAGGTCATCTCTGACTGGAGCTAGATTTCATGAAACCTCTTTGTCTGAATATACAGAAGTTTTGAAATCTGTTCTGAATTTTCAGCATCACTCTTCTGAATTGCAAATGTATACAATGCAAAAAATCTGTTCAGAAAGTTTTCTGGTTAAAGCTAGCTCAAGTCAGAATCCAGCAGCACAGACTTAGGCCTATACATTCCAAATATTTGCAAAAAAAATGTCATCTCAAAGATTGTAACTTTTCTCCTGTATTCATAAGGAGTAAAAGGGGGGCAGGGAGGGATGACATTTTTTCACAAACAGATTCCCAGAAGACCATAGACCCTGACTGTCCATTTTGACAATCTCCATACAATTACATTCATGGAAAACCCCACAGAATTAACTATTGTCCCACGCATTTCTGGATGTCTTCGGAAAAATCCTGAACTGTGGTAGAATTAACTACAAAATGCAATATCTACCTCTGAGCACTTTCATCATCACATTTTCACTGAGTTAAAAGAAATAATGCAAGACGAATTAAATGAGCTGTATTTTTAAAGTCCTCTGGTGATCCCCTACGTTTCCCAACCATGGTAACAAATGAAGAGGAAGGGACCCCCCGCTACTCACCAAATCTCTCCTGAACCATAAGCGCTACTTGCTTGCCCACCTTCGTGCTGCCAGTGAAGGACAGCAAGTCCATTCGCTCATCTCTTGCCATTGCTGTCCTGCAGGAGACATACCACCATGTTTAAGAAGAGCAAATAGCTGGAAAAGCTGGTCACTCCTTACAAATAAACCAAATGCGACCAGTGAGAACTTTTAAACCAAAGGTATATTTTTGAAAGCAACAGGTCAATGACTGAACAGAAGTCAGTAAAGCTTCCTCTTCGTCAGAAAAGCAGAGAAAAAAAAGACTGTTTTCCTCCCCTGCTTCATGCCAGATCATCACCAGAGCATCACCTGTACTAATTCTGAAATCTAATCCAAAGTAGTAAGACCAGTCCTGATTGTTACCTTCCTTAAGTAAATAAGCATACCTATGACTTTTTGCAATGTTTACCATCTATTTTGTTTTGTCTTCTGTTGAAATACTCAAAAGATATATCTGAACACACACTTGCACAAGGAATTACCATGCTGCAAGAATCAAACAGAACAATTTGATTTGTACAGCTTCCTAGCACAGGTATGCATCTATGTACAAGTGCATTGCCCTACATAAGCAAGGAAAATGGGGACGTAATCTCCCATGTAGGAGTGGGAGTGGTTCAGAAATGCTACTGGGCTAGAAATTTCTTAAGAGTACATGAGTGGAATTCAGTATTAGCTATATTCCTTGGTTTTGAGCGTATGTACTGCATGGTTGGAAAAGAACGGGATAGAAGTAGAATGTAAACTTAGTCATGGCTCTTCACCAAGCTGGAATTTCTTTTAAGTTGTTAGCAGCTGATCTCACAACAGCCTACAAAGCTATGCTTTATATGTTTAGAGTGGAGCTGGCATTTCAGAGTAGCAGATAAAAAAATGACAGCAACAGGTACTTGCATGCACTGGGAACTCCTGGAAGTTAGAATAATTTTACAGCCAGAAGATCTTCAAAGAATATTGTTTCTCTTCTATCCTTTGTTACAAAACACAAGAAATGTTACCTACCCAATTTCTGCTCCACCACAAGCCAGAGAACAGATTGCTCCAGGCACTTTGTTATCCTCTAAGACTTTGGCAATTATCCTAGAATGAAAGATGTAAAAATTTCTGAGATTTCCTTCAGAAGCATATTAGAGGGAGTAAGCCCTTTATATCTGTGTTAGCATGCACATGACCAAGCTGCAGATATTAAATGAGCAACAGTCTTGCAGTTAATTTTAATTCACACACACTTTGTACAATACATACATACATACATACACTGCTCTCCTCAAGGATCGTGATGTTACGGCTACTACTCACACAAAAATAAGACTCAGAAATACATTCCATACACATCCACACAACTGTCACAGAGAAGCATTACATCAGTGTATAAAAACTTGGGCCATATTGTCTTTTACCAGCTTCCATTAGAAAGAGACATTCATATAACTTCATGAGTTACATAAAATACTCAGGAACAGTTTGGGGCCATGTTCTCAGTAATTAGTATTAAAGCTACAATACTTTAATTAGTTATTTGAAATGGGCGTATTTATATTTAGCATTTACATATAAATGTCGTCTGTAGCATGCAATAGATAAGCATTTAAAATGCTAATACAATAAACAAAGTGGTAATAAACCTACAGTACATATTACTATGACATTTATTCTTTAGAGTTCTTCTCCTTTTTATTGGGAATCAATTTTGAACTCTGGAAAAACATGCTGTGGTGTTACTACTTTTGGATAATAAAGATTATGTGGAGGCATCTTCAGGAGACAGGTCTACACAACCAACCAGGAGAATTTGTCTTAAAAATAGGTGCTGATGTTGGGCTGAGACTCCCAAAAAAAGGGACGATTCTGAAACATATGTGTGCCATTGGAGGAAGCTAAATTTCATGAAAAATTCTTCTTCTATATGGAGACAAACCACACAGCTAGTCCTGCTTCAACAGAGGCATAGCACTCGTGCCAAGAAGAACCCTTACATATACTGCTCCTGTTTACATAACAAGGGGAAAGGTTCCTCTCACCACCAAACACTATGTCGGACAGAAAGCCCAGAAGATAACTTGTTTAAAAAGCAAAACAGAAAAAAATGAAAACACAACTCACTTTGTAACAGCCACACTAATGAGAGAAGTTGTAGGAGCGCCTTTCCTATAAATAAATAAATAAATAAATATATAGATATGAATGAAATTATTTTCCTTTTAATTTTCCAAGAATGGGAAATATTTCAAATATGCATTTTTTTTCCCACGGTGAAGGAGGTAGATGAAATGGAAAGGAAGGAGAAAGTAAAATTACTTATTTAGATTCTTAATTTTATTTTTACCAATTCTGAAAATATTAACTTTGTTTACTGACAGTGCTCCAAGGCCCAGCCTGGGTTCTTTACTAACAGGCCATGTAGCTAAGTCCTGGACAGGTGTGAACCTCAACACCTCATAAAATGGGTTAACACAAAATAAAATGAAGCTTTTTGATTACAAGTAAACCTAAAAATAAATAGATAGAAATGAAGCCTGTATGAGGTGCAACCATGTATACAGAAACACCAGACATTTGACAATAATTACATGCCTGAGGTAATAATTTTAAAATACTTTTAGCATACTGGAGAGCAGTATCTTACCAGATGCAAGCATTTCCACAGATCATTGCAATTGCGCTGTTCCACCCATAAACTGCTACAGGGAAATTAAAGGCCGTGATGATTCCTACTAACCCTACAGGGTTCCATTGCTCTATGAGGGCATGGCCAGGTCCTGAAGGCAAAGACACAACATAATGCAATTTGCATTTACCCAATGCTTTTAAAAAGAAAGGAAATCGTAAGACCTTACAAGCACAGCCAACTTTGTTGGCCTTCATCACTCATGCATCACTCGCTGGCCTCCACTCACCAGAGTATTAGCTTGCGGAGATGGTTTATTTAGGGTCTCTGCACTGAGACAGACAGAGCTCAACTTCTGTCCTTTTCACAGGCCATTGCAGACCTTTTTTTTTTGGTCAGAACTTAACAACCCATTCTGAAAATAGGGAGTTCATCAATATGGAAATAATGCACATTTTTAAGGACAAAAACTGCTGCATCCAGAATACATTTTTCTAGTAGTAGTTTTTATGAAAGTATTAGGAAGAAAAAGTAATGCAGACATCTACTACAGAAAACCAGAACTAGGAAGAAGAATGTCACAAGTTACACATTATAACAGCAGGACATATGCCTGTTTTTGCTTCTACCAAAACTGCATGTGAATAGTTCTGGTGTATGACAGCATCTTGGGGCATGAGCTGTTTCCCAAAGCCTATGTTCAGGCCACAGAAATGCACAAGAGTAGTTATTATTACAATGAAAGTTGTTTCAGCACTCTACAAACCAGGTCCTATCATTAAAAAAGAAAAGGGCTTCATCTTAATTTTCAGGCAAACCCTAATACTATGGTCAAGAATAAAACACATGCTGCATTAAGTGTTCCACAGCTTACTGTAACAAGGTTTGCTAGCCTGTGAAAAAAAACTAATCATATGGCAACAATCACTTTTGCTATTTTAACTATTCGGTTACCAGGAAGGCTATTGTTTGCTAACCAGTAACTGATAAAAAGGTGTCTCATTTCTAAGCACACGGCTGAACTTTTCACAAACTTCCCTCCAGCACCTTTATTAACAGAAAAAGCAAAGAGAATCTAATGCTTCAAGGAGCAGAGGGAAAATCTATAGTCTGTCTTCATACATGCCACAGAACAGATAGTTCATCAGGTGATATTGCTGCCTACCAGCAAATTTATTCCTAGACAACATGCTTCCTACAGAACTCACAGTGCAGAGATTTTTCTGCACATCACTATATATTTAACACATTCTATCTCCATCCCTTCATTAATGCAAAAAAATAGCATGCATACTTACTTTCTGAAGGCAAAATAGGTCCACCGATCATTCGAGACAAACCAACAGCATAGTCACAGACATCAACGTACTCCTGCACTTCCCCAACACCTTCAACAAAAATCTTCCCCATTTCTAAAGAGACCTGAAAACATTAAGAGCAAGATACAATTATCTTTTTTCAAAATCCACATGGATTTCCAATATATTTTGTCTCCTACTAGTGTCAGGTATATCTATACACCAAGTAAGATTTAATACAATTTTGTTCATTAGAAGAGATGCATCTCTTCCTGAGTTATTCAGCTTAAAGAAAGAAATATAACAACCACGACAGTTAGATAAGAGTCACATTCCCATGGAATAGGAGATATTTAACAGAGGAAATTAAAAATAAACTACTGAAACTACATCCACAACTAATGAGGCTCATAGGCTCGGATCAAAGCAACACTGCATTTCCTTCAGGACATTTTCATTTATTTTGGATCAAGTGTGGAATAAATTGAAGAAGAAATATTAATCTGTTCCAACAAAACAAAATGCTTATTTAAATTTTTCATAAGCAAACTACAAATTCTACAACATCTCAAAGTGAGTTTGAGCAATCGAATTTTCAGAGACTGCTGAAAATGACTAGTCACCCGTAGTCTTTTAGTGACCCAGGTTGTTTAATACCTCTTTTTTTTGTTTTTCAGTAGAAGTTCATTCCAAAACTAAAGTCTTCTGCTAAAGTATGCTGGATGTGCACAGCAGACACATTGATTAGCCATGGGAATAAGCTGGTACTTGAAGGTGATATCCCAATAGCGAAGAAGGTTGAGGGCTGTACTTTGAAGAAGCTGTTAAGTGAGGAATAAGGTTCAAGGACTGCTGCAAGAATATATTTCCCGTGCAAAGATTAGAATAAAGGTGACTAAATATACTTCTTGCTATTTGCATAATGCCTGCAGTCCCAAAGCTCTGCTAGGCTACATAGCTCACACAGAAAACTTTATGGTGGACCTCTGCTTCCTCCTCAAGAACAGGAAGCCACCTGAGAAGGGACTGGACAGAATACAAGATTTCCTATAAGAATTATTCTTTGGGAACAAGAAGTTGAGAATCTGAGCACCAGAGCACAGACTCTGGGATGTCTGGCCATCTTAAGATGGAAGAGCCCCAATCTGTGACCAGCAACAGAGGGGCATTGGACATATCAAGAAACTAATCACCAAATCTCTAAGACTGCTAGAAATGCACCTGGATAATTGACTAGGTCACTGTAAGGCTAAGATGGAAATTTCCAACTGCATATGAAAAAGTGAGTTGCCATACCCTTCCCTTTTACATCAGAGGGATTTTCACATCCTAAAGCCAGGAGAGACCATTACAGTCACCTACTCTGAAAGCCTGAACACTAGTACACAGAAGTTCAGCCCCTACCATGGAAGAGGCTCATTATCTGTTCAGGAAAACTATAAGCATGCTTTGGCAACATGCAATGTGGTTTCTCAGAAGAACACACAGCAAACTTGTCTGTCCACAGTCATCAGGGAATCTGGACAGTTTTCAAACACAAATGTACTTTTGCACTCTAAATCCACCCTCAAAACTCTGCTAAGGATCCAACTTCAAAGGAAATACCAGAACAAAGTTTTGTAGGTTAACAGTATGGGCTTGACTACACAGACAGTTATTCAAGACGAGCTGTTTCTGAACAGCAGCACATACAGACAAGCTCTGTTAAAGAAAAGTGGCAAGTTCTGCACTTGTCTCCTTTAAGCTCCTAGCAACTAGCAAGTGTTTTAAAGGAACAGTACTTCAACCTTTATATCCTACACAGCTCTGCAAGAAGATCTCATTAAGATCATCGCTCCTTCTGAAGTCCTAGACCTCCACATCTAAGTTCCCCAAATCCTGTAGATCACCAGAAAGAGCTCAAGGTTAAAAGCTCTGTATTAGAGGAAGGGTTTTTTCAGGACATTTTTTGTATCAGACAGTGTCCTATCTGACAGGGAAGTGGGAAAACAGCATGGCAACAGTTATAACCACCTTCATAGCCAGAGTACAGGCTCAGAATTAATTGCTTTTTTCTTATTTTAAATATGAAATAACATTTTTAGTGTAGGATGACAAATAGCAGTCTTTCATGTTTTTTTTTTAATTAAAAGTTCTTCAGGAAAGCTAACAGAACTAACAGAGCATTTGAATAATTATGAAGATTAGTATTGCAGAGTGCTACATTAAAACCAGAGCAAAACAGTTTTGACGTTTTTTCCAAAAGTCAAGCTGCTTCTCAAAACACCTTACCAAACTTCCTAGAACTTTGATTTTTTGTCTCAGAGCATCACCAATCTGTCGCACTATTTCTCCACGTTTAGGTGCAGGAACCTAGACAAAATAAAAGAAAACAGAAGAATCTATTTGAGATTGAACATTATGACTTCTGCTACATATATACTGCTAATTTTCTACCCCTGTAGCGAGAGCTGCAGGGACTGCTGTGCTTTTTCCCGTACCTTCCCAAGACATAGTTGCTAACTCATTTTTATCATGTAAACTGCTTGGAGAAACAGTTTTGTGCCGCATCAAGACTGAAAATGCTGAACACATTTACACTTGGTCAAAACCTCACTTCCACTGAATTCTACCAGAAACATTCAGATTACTAGTTCTGCTACTTCTGTTCAGCCACGCTATCCAGAATGCCCAAAACAATCAACTGGGCCCCAAAAGACATAAGCCTTTTTTCCTTTTAAATCACACTTTTTGGTTTCTGATCTTTTGCAGCATTTTCAAACTGTTTTTCAGTATCACAATAGCTGCAGACATTTTTTTAGCAGACGCTGAGAAACACAGCATTGTTTTTTACCTCACAGCCCCAGCCACTAAGAAATTAAACACACATACCAAATATCAATAGATTCTTTGATGAGATATCAGTATATGTTAAATAACAATCAACAGATAGGATCAACAATAACCCATGCACCTGTAATACTTTTTACAGGATTAGAAACCAGTGATGAACAGGCAGCTGGAAAGAGAAAAGTGAGGAATATATAAACCATGCAAGCATATTTTTTCACAGACAAAATCCTTCAGATGAGCTCATCAATAACAACATAATTCACAAATTAAAAGCAAACTGCTTTGAGACCAGGCTTTAAAGCATTAGATACACTGATTCTTTTTATGTTAAAGTGCTTTCAGATTCTTTCCAAACAGATGGTCCTGCATGCACCCACCAACATTATATTCACGTATTTTAACAAAAAGCATGCACTAGCATGTTCTGAGGGAGCTGAGGAAGCATTGGTGTTTGTCCTAAACTTTATTCTCTACAGCTAAGAGAAAGTACTTTATTGGGTAAATACAGAATGCCCAATATCATACAAAATTCAGGCTTTCAGCTTATATTAAAGAGATGACGGGTATCTATAAAGACAAGCTTTGCATGGCCAGCAAAAGAAGGGAAGCTGGCTGGATAGAGCTTGTACAGGGACACTTGTAAGTACAGCTTATTAAGTAAAAATATTGCAAGAATATAATCACATGCCATTGTCTGATACAGCAAGGTAGTGATAGAGTTTTGGAATAACATAGCTGTTCTGTGAAGTATCAGGATGGAACTGGTGGACAAAAGGGGACACTTCATCCCATGAGAAAGAGATTGTCACCTGAAGTTAGATATTCAAGCATTCTGCAGTGTTCTCACAGGAGGCAGCCTGCTGCAACATGAAGTTAAACACACCCAGAGGAATAATTTGCTTGCTACAAGGTTTTTGAACTTCAGTGGACCTGTTAGCAATGGAATACAGGCACGGATCTAAGTAAATTTGCCAGGCTTTTAAAAACAAACATTTTCCACAAGTCAATGTCCTCATCTTTGTACCTTAATGATAATGTGTGGGAGTTGTCTGAATTTGTTTCTTGAAGTCCTCATTACAGATTTTTGCTTTAATGTAATGTACAGAACACAAACACATGCCTCCTAATGGGGCAATTTAATGGCCTCTATCTGCCAGAGAGAGATTTTACAAGATAAGTCAAGCCTGTTAACTTACATCAGCCCAGACTTTCCAAGCCTCTTTAGCTTTCTTGACTGTTTCTTCATAGTCCTCCAAACTCGCCTAAATGAATAAGCGTGTCAAAGAAAAAAGTGAGAACAGAAAAAAAAAAAATAGAAAAGGTATTGAGTTCAACTTAAGCATAAGATGTTCCAGTGGATAATACAGAAAAACCATTTCACAGAAAGCTATACCCTCTCACAGTTTGATCCTAAGCCTGTATGTTGATTTCTACTGTGCTAGCAAAGAGCTCCTTGAAGTAAGTTACTGTCAAAGCAAAATGTCTAGGAAAGTATATCTGCTGCCTAAACAAAATTAAAACTTAAGCAGAAACTTTCCTTCAGATGGCAAAGGCTGCTTCATAAAAAAGTTATAATGGGGGCACTCATCATACTTGATACATCATATTTTAATCTCAGATACCACTACTATTAAAAATAGTGAAGTTTGTGAGGACCAGTAGCTTCACTGCTGGGGGCTAACAGAATCCCTATTTAGGAAAGGAGTAGGCTAACTATTCTTATACCAAAAACTTTCATAAATTTATCATGTGAATGTCACACTGCTCCTGCTCACACCTCTGCCTGTCCACACAGCTTCACCAAATAGCAGCAATTCTATAACTGTTCTGCCTATTCTACAACTCCCTCAGGAAACAAATGAAAATGGATAGTAGAGACCTTCTCTCTTCCCAACATCTGCCAGACTACGGAGAAAAAAAAGATAACAGCCTGCTGCTTCTCTTCAGAGAAGTCAGAGACTCATTTCTAATATATGGACTGTCTTCTGGTCAATGGATCTACGTTGTGATCCAACAGCTTCTAGATCGTTGCAGTCACCAACCTAAGGAGGTTTGTGCTCTTCCAAACCTGGTCAAGAAAAGAACCAGCTACCAGAATAGCCAAAACTTCCTTCTTCCAGGCACTGGGCTTGGAGGACACTCCCTTCTCACTGAGCTGTAGGGCTTTATTCTCCAAATCCCCCTTTCCAAGACTCCCCTCCGGTGCGGGAGGCTTACCTGGCGCACTCTGGCTATGGGCTCATTGTTGGCAGGGCAGTACGTCGTGACCACCTGGAGGCAGACATGCAAGAACAGAGATGCTGAGCATCACGAACACATAGATAATGGGAAATGCTCAGGCATTTATGGAATAAAGAGGGCATAACTACTGGATATTACACAAGGGAAGCCTGCACTGCTGTAACACAACCACATGCAGTAGTCAGATGGCAAAAAAAACACTTGAACATGGAAAAAATGCACCCTCAGAGCGGTCTAACTTTGACATTAGCTCACGGAGAGCAAATCACTGCCGACGAGGGGCCGCTGGGCCAGCAGGGCGGCCCGGGGCCTCCCGCACAGCCCACTCGCCGCTGCCGCCAGCGCCCGCGGGCCGCCACCCACCTCGCCGCTGCCGCCCCAGCGCCCGTTGTAGACGCCCGGGTTCTCCTCCTGCAGGCCCAGCTCGCGGAGCCAGGCGTACCGCGGCTGGCTGACCAGCAGCGCCGACATGGAGCCGGCGGCGCGGGCGCGGGCGCAGGCCGCGGCTGATGGCAGCAGAGCGGCGGCAGCGCGGCGCAGCCCCAGCATCGCCAGCGGCCGCACGGGGCGGGGGAGGGGGACACGCGGCAATGGCCGCCGCGCCCCCCCGCGCCGATTGGTCAGGGCGCAGCGGCGCCCCCCGCCCGCCCCGGCCCCGCCCCCTCGGCGCTGCTCTCCGCCCCCCCTCCCCCCTCCGCCTTGCAGAGATTGAAATACAACACAACGAAGCGTATTTACAGCCCTCCGTGAGCTGATACCTGGTTTCTCTCGCGCTCGGTGAGCTGGAAAACGCTCACACGAATAGGAAAGAGAGCAGGCAGAGAGGGGTTAGGAGAACGCATGCTTTCTTTAGACCACCTAAAGGAGGACCCATAGTTCGCCAATGGGTTACATGTCCCACTCAAAAATTTTAAAATTAGCCTTCTAAAATTAGGTATGACAAAAGGAACTACTGATTTTTGGATGCCTCTGTTTTACAGTGCTCAGGTGGAACCACAAATTGGGGCTATATTGTGAAGTCACTGGAAAATGATCAGTAGCCATCATTGAAAATGCCGTATTAGGTCCACAATCCCTAACAAAGAACTTCAAAAGAGGCAGTGCCGTTCCTTAGAAACCACTGTACCAAAGTGCAGGAAACAACAGCATTTCTTCTTCAGGACAGTGTGGAGCAACTCTCTTCAGATCCTGTCTCGACACAGAGTTCATTTATCAGAGCTTCGCTCGCTGCAGCACCAGTCTACCTACAAGTACGAACATTTATTTCTCCCAGGACAGTGGCGCAGAGTTTAACAGATCCCAACAATTGCTATTTTATGCCACTCTGAGATGAGCAGGAGAACATCTCTTCCAAACTGTTCTGCCACTGTGTACAAGGTCCAGATTAGTTCGTGGCTGATGCCCTCATGGCTACCACCTATCATGTCCTACATTTTACTGAATTTTACTGCTTAGTTTGATTACAGAGCCACTGCATCTTCCGAACCCAAGTTCCACGCTGCCTTATACTCTGGGTAGACTTTCTGCAAAATGCATCTCTGCCTTTCAATGCCTGTTAAGCACTGGCTTTGCTTGAATTGAAGTGAATACACAAAAAGCAAGAGCAGAGAATCAAGCTAGGTACTTCTCTGACTGCAGCTGGCATCTGAGAACCTGTAACTCAGCTTTTACCCCTGAGGTCCTCCACAAACCTACCAAAGTCCTCCAGAAAAGTCAGGATTGAGTATTTCTAATAGCAGGGAGAAAATGAGAACATGTAGGCATCAAAACAGGAAAAAATGTGCCCATTATAAGGAGGAATAATATTCAGCAGTGTGTATTATCATTTTCATCCTTTAATTCAGTGCTGTTTCAGGGAATCTGGGTGAATAAAAGTAACTTCAGGTTCAAGGCCTGCCACTTATCCACATGCCAAATGTTTGTGATTTCACAGTTTTTCTTTTTTTTCGCCCTTCCTGTACATCAGACTAACATAATTACCTCACTTGATATGCACTCATCTTGCAAATTTGCAAGTAATTTTTACCCCATGTTTTCAAATTGTAATTCCCCTTAACTGGCCATAGGAATTTATATGATTTATTATGGTCACTAAATATCATTTGTTTTCAGGAACATAATGTTTTCTGAATGACCAAACCAATTAGGAATAAACCCTGAGACTAAGGTTAAAGCACATATATAGCACATACTTAAGGGAGAAAAATTATCCCATTGATCTCAAGATGATAAATAACTGCCATAATTTATCTTTTGATTTCCATAACTACACAGTTTTGCTTACTGGTAATAGTATTAAGTATAATTGATTTGCCCTTTAAGAAAAGGTTGTTCAAGTAATTTTGTCAAATGAAAAGTATCTTTGGATGATACAATCAAATCAGTGCTATAAAGTAGTCTGGCAAGGTTCGCAGGGAGAAGATTTTAATCTGAAAGTCTGTTGCTAAGGTATTACATTAAGACTTTGCCTGACAGACTAGTCATGGGAGAAATTCATTTTCTGTGGGCAGATCATCATGTGGGAACTCAGGAAGCCTAGATTCTGTTTCTGGATCTCTCATCAGTGTGTTTCACAACCTTGGGAAAATGACTTAAGCTCACTACACCATAGCTCTACATACTCTGCAGATACTGACCTGCTTTATAAACCACTTGAAGAAAACTGCTGCATCAGAATGAAGCATTATTACTATTATTATTTTTATATGAAAATATACATTCTGGTCTATAAAAGCAGGAAAAGAAAATTACCTTGTACTCGGTTCAATAGCTGAACATGTCACTAGTGTCGTTACCTACATGAAAACTCGGTTTGGATACTACAAAGCCTGTATCAAAAAGGCAGCAAATCATTTAACTATGAGGGGAATATATAAAGAACCTTGAGTAAAAGCAACTTGAATGAGAAATTAGTATGTCTGAAAGGTAATACATTTTCTTCAGCAAGATGATGAAACCTTACATCTATCTACAGAACAAGCATAGTCAAGAGAATAGCAGCAAAAGCTTCCTTCCTCTCTTTTGACATTGTGCCTTTGCAACCTTGACCTCAGGAAACTTTCCTTAGGATGATACAGTATATCAGTCTTTACAACTACTTCTCCATTGTCCAGTCTGCAGAGACTACCAAGAGGGTTCCAGCTGAAACTGGAATGACATCATCCATTTCTTTCACACAGAGCACCAAAAACCTGACAGATAACAAGTTTCAATCACACCTGACCTGTAGTGATCTTTTTTTGATCTAGTGACCCAGGGGTATAAAGCAGCTGTTGAGTTGTTCTATCTCCTGTTAACTGTTACTCCTAATATAAACCTTATTCTTAAAAGGTTAATTTAGTATCTAAGACCAAACAGGTTCTAGTTGGCTGCACAGTTTGCAGCATTTGGTGAAGTGGGAACTTCAGCAGCTCCATCCATAGGTGCCTCAGAGAGGAACATGCTTTTAAAAGAGCACCTGATCCACTTAATTAAGAGGCCTCTGTGGCCATAACTGTCATTGCCTATCATTCACTGGCACAATAAACCCCAGAAAGAACAGCAGCTCACATGTTTGCGTTTGAAACTGGCAAGATGCCTTGCAGCGATTATGAACTCAGGCGACCCTACTGAAACTTCAGAGAGATCACCCTCAGAAGGTCTGATTCTGACACCTCTCAAAGGGACAATAAAAAAGACACAAGAGAGGTATACTACTGCATCTAGTTTTGTCACTAGAAAGACAGGTTTTCTCTCAGTGCTAAATATTGTGGTTCTGAACTTAGTACCTAGACAGAATATAGCTGATTCAGCCTGATGGACTTTGAAAGGCTGCATTTCTAATGCATCTCATAATCTTGCACAGACTTTTATCTTTTCTGGATTATGTCTATGTATGCTCAAAGTAGTATCTCACAACAACAAATCTGCAAGATGTCTTCAACCTATAAATTGAATTCTAGCAAAAAAGTAGGACTGCCAAATACTTAGCACACTAGCTGAGGCATTGAACAACATGGTTTCAATTCCTAGCTCCTCCACAGACTTCCTCCATCACCGTAAGTAATTAGTTCCTCCAGCCATGACTACCTTATTGGTCAGGCCAGAAAGAGAGTCAAAACCCTGTCACTGTGCCTGACTTGGCTCTGTTCATTCATTTTGCTACAGGGCATCCAAACAATTCAGACTATCACTGTAACAAGTGGTGCCAAATTTTTTCTAGGAAGGACTCTGGGCCAACTTGTCTGCATCACATTGGGCTCTAATCAGCTATGCAGTACTAGCCATGCCAGTCTTACCACTTTTGAACCATCCACTGTAGTACAGATGTAGATAAAGATGTGGTTAGACCTGCATAAAAGCTTAATGTGGGCCTGCACTTTCTATTCCTGGTGTCCCCAAGCCCACATCTAAATTTAGGTATGCCTACAAAAACTACACATGAAACGTAAGTGTGAAGATCCATTCTAGTGATACTCATGAAAGTCAGTATGTCCTCTTGTATACCAAAGTTTTCTTTCAGACATGTGTTTGCGTACCACTTTCTTATTGTAGTACATCCCACCCTTGAGCACTGGTCCCTTCAGTATTCAACAACAAAGCAGAACATTAATGGAAACAGACTCTGGCACCCAGGCAGAACTCTGCCAAAGACCTCTGCATTTGGCTGGGGTTTAAGTAAGTAGCTTCTTAGTACAAATGCTTTTCTTGGGTACCTTCAGTTTTCAGCATGCTTTTACAGAGGACTTGTTGAATCTCCTGTTTACAATTGTCTGTAGTTCTGCACGTAACAGTTTTGTGGTATACAAGTGGGATTCGTTCAGGACAGATCCTACAATACCTCATCAATTTCTGTAGTAGCATTGCAGCAACAAGTCAACCCATTTTAAGATCCTTATTGCAATGAAAGTGACTAACATTGACACCCTGGAGCAACTAACTTTAACAGCTTCTATGACAGTAACGTATTTCACCCTCAGCCCTCCTTTCTAATACAAAATCTGAGATTGTAGGGCTAACCTACCATTAGTGATTTTGCTAAAACTATTCGGATGCTTACTCACGCAGTGGTTAAAGCAAACCCAAATCCTGACAAATACAATTTCCCTTACAGGATTTCTGGCTCCTGCTACATAGGCAAATAGAACAAACAGATGATTTAAGTTTCCTGAAAGGTCAATCATTTAACGGGACCAGCACTTCTATAGTGCCAAATTATCAGGGTAGCAGGGAGTGGGCGTAACTGCTGTTTCAGATCAGGTCACCCACAAGATATGTGAAATATCCCAATATGATCCCATTTCTGGGTGACAAGCAGAGGCAATGAATGCTTAGTAAGAGCTCTGTGGCAGGGCTTCATGGAGGGATGCAAAAAACACTTCTCTCTCTAGGCTTTTTCTAATTTCAGTGACACAGGACAAAAAACACCACCTAAATATACGTCAAAGAAAGTGGTACCTCAACAATCTGCTGTAATGCAACAGCTCTTAGGATGCCACCTCTTGCGTTGGTGAAAGGCGTTACATGCTGTGGTGCCTACAGCAGCAGGGCCCTGCGCAGCCCCTAACCGCCGAGCACAGCCCTGCCAGCTCCAGGCAGACATGTGGTAAAGTGACCTAGCTGAATTTTTGTGTAAATTAACATGGGATTTTTGTTTCGTAGCCGCCTTTTTGTGGCACCCCGGACATTTCCGCAGCGGCGACGCTCAGTCGACGCGCCAAAACAGCGGCACGAAACGCTGGCGCGGTGTCGCGACACCACCGCGACAAGATGACGGAAACCTCTCAGCACGGACAAGATGGCGCCACGGCGCCGCGCACTCCCCTCCCTTTCCCGCCCCCCCGCCGGCAGCCCCGACATGCACCGCGCCCTGCGCCATAGCTGCCGGGAGGGGTCGCCGCTGCCGGCGGCTCTCGCTATTGGTGGAGAGGGACCCGCGTGCGCGGGGCGCCCGCGCCGCGGCCACGCCCTCCCGGCCCTGCCCCGCCCCGCCGACCAGGGGTCGCCGCGCTCCGGCGTCGCGGCGGGAAGATGGCGTTGGAGGCGCCGCGGATGGAGGGCGACGTGGAGGACGGGGAGCTCTCCGGCTCGGACTCTGATATGGCCGGGGCTGGCTCTCCCAGGGACCCGCAGCAGGTGAGGGAGGGGAGGCTGCGATGAGGCGGGAACGAAGCGAGTCCGTGGCTCCAGCGGCTCTAACGGCTCCAGCGGCTCTGGTCTCACTCACCGTGGCCGGCGGGCGGGCGGGAGCGGCGGCTGCGTAGCCCCTGGCAGCGGGGCGCAGAAGGCGCAACCGGGAGAGCCCAGCCCCCTCCCCGCTTCTATCTTCCTCCTCCTCGCACGCCTCGTTCCTCCTTTCCCGCCTGCTGCGCTGCCGGCCCGGGCTGCCCGCCCGCCACTCCCCGTTTTTCCGCCTCTCCTCCCCCACCCCCCCTGCCCCGCCACCGGTACACACAAGCAGATGAGATGGGCTGCAGGCCAGGCTCACGGCCCTCCCTTGTGCCCATGACGCCCGCCTTCGAGGGGCTGGGAGGCGCTGGGCGGTGCTCGCTCGAGAAGGAGCTCCCGAAGGCTTTCTCTGCCGGGGCAGCCGAGCTGGGGAGGTGCCCGTGTCCTGCGGGAGGTGGGGCCCTGCTGGAGTCTAAACAACCGGGATAGAAACATCCTTCCTAAAGAATAATCGCTTTCTTCGTGCCCTGGATCTGGGAATTAGCCTGTTCCCCTGACGCCTCTTTATTGGGAAAAACTGTATGTTGCGGGGAGGGGAGCTTTTGGATTTATTAGGCTTTGAGTTTGATGAGCAAAGAGGAGCATTCTGTTATAGTTAGTCATTTCAGGAAAAGACAAACAACCGCTTTAAAAACACATGAAAATTATCAATAATGTACTGCTTTCTCTTGAATTTAGAACTCTTTTGTATGTATCAGTTGCCGAAGAGATGTTTATTTTCCAGTGTCTCACACAGTTCTCATGTTAAGTTGTATTATGAAGTTTATGTGAGGAACTTATCATAGTACAAGGAGAGGAAAAGACTTCAAAATATGATAAATGAGTGTATGACGCTGTATATGTAAGGACTGTTATTTTCTTTGGTTACTTCTATTTATTTGTAATGTAGTTCTGAGATGTGTAGCACAAAAATTACAGATTTTTTTTGAGTTGTGAACAGTATGCTTCTATTTTGGGTTATTGAATACATTTTAACTTAGAGATTTGTGTTTCATAATGTGATAAAATAGACTGAAGACTTCTTGTGTTCTCTGTTGCCTGCTAGTAGAATGAAAAGGAAATGGTGTCATAATGTTGGTGAAAGAACAGTAAGGTTAAATAAAGGTTTTTATTTAACTCAAGATTGAAAGAAGAGAAGACTATTTTTAAAAATATGAGATAGTGTATTACTTCATGATAGGAAGCCATAGGGGGGAAAACTGGAATTATTAGTACAAAAAATGCTTACTGTAGAATCATACAGAAGCATGACCCAAAATTTTGTGCGTTGGGAATAAGAGTTCTGGGTTATGTTAACCACAGTGCTTTGACAGATGGTGCAGCTTTGAGTGGGTTTGGTTTTGGTGTTTTAGACTGCTAGTCAGAAAAATGGGGAATTGGCCTTTCCTGCATATTCTTATAGCAATGAGAGCTGTTTGTAAAGTATTTTAAAACGTTTTTCTTGTGTCCTACTTGAGAACAGGCTATAGTGAGCTTATAGCTACTTTTTGGTTTAAAAAAAAATCAGAAAAAAACACACAAACAATGTATTTCACCTATGAGGTATTATCTTCTCTAGCAAACTATGCTTTGTCCTGATTGAACCAGAATCACTATATGCTGTTAGCTTCCCAATGTCTGCACAGCATCCAAGGTGTTTTTTTGTTTGTTTTGTTTTTTTCTTGAGTTTCTGTGAATGCTATTGTGGCTACAAATCATTAGTCCAGACTCCAGAGAGAACATTCACTTCTCAAGTGTTACAAAATCTTCTGCTGAGCTGCTGTGGTGCTTTATTCTTTGAGCCTTCTTAAAACTACTGTTCATGTCTGTCATTTGTTTTATTTGGGAATTTTAGTAGCTTTTCCAATTTCTTAATAATCTTAATTTTCTTAATGTAACTTTTGTTAAGTCAAATGTATAAGCATGCAAAATACAGAAGTTTGATAAGATGCTTATGCCAGCTGCAGCCCATAAGATGCTCGTAGAGGACTGCCCAGTCACATTAGTCAGAATCAATTTTTCTGTTTAACTATTCAGATTTTTGATGTGAATTGATAGCTCTCTTTTACAGGAGTAACTGGATTAATGGGCATTTACTTTTTCAGAAATCACATGATGGCAATAATTCAGTCAGACCTTTCCAGAGCATCATTTCATCCTGTGCGCCAAGTGTCCCTTATCGGACAACCAAAAGTGTGGACTCAAGTGATGAGAGCTTTTCTGAATCTGATGACGACAGCTGTCTGTGGAAGCGAAAACGGCAGAAATGTTCCAGCCTTCCTCCTGCTAAATCTGAGCCTTTTCAGTTTACCCAGAGCCAGCAAAAGCAAACTTTTCCAGGCGGTAAGAAGGTCAACAATATCTGGGGTGTGGTGCTTCAGGAGCAGAGTCAGGATGCAGTGGCTACTGAACTTGGGATTCTAGGGATGGATGGTAGTATCGACAGAAGCAGGCAGTCTGAGACTTACAATTATTTATTGGCTAAAAAGCTAATGAAAGAAGCTCAGCAAAAGGAGGCAGAGACTTTAGATAAAGAGTTGGATGAATACATGCATGATGAGAAGAAAACATTGCCAGGAGAAGAAGAAAATGGACATGGTTTTCTCAAACGGAAGCGGCCTGTGAAAGATAGATTAGGTGAAAGACAAGAAATGAATTATAAAGGAAGGTATGAGATAACAGAAGAAGATTCTGAGGAAAAAGTGGCAGATGAAATTGCTTATCGGTAAGTTTAATACAGTATTTCTTTACTTCCTTAGATATTGGAAAAAAGCTTCCTTACAGCTAAATGTTATATGTCATACCAAACTATGAAAGACATGAGTGCCTTGTGCATATTTCTAGAATCCTGGGATACAAATGTAGCATCACAGTTGGTATCTTGTAGAAACCTCCAGTAATATTGTCAAACATCTCTGATACCATTTTCGGTTAGTTGTGAAACAATGAGTTTGACAAAGTTTAAAAGCTTTACATGTGGAGAGTTAAAACTCCCTGAATTTTCGTGGAAAAGATCTGCCAGAATGGTTTGCTTGCTTTAGAGCACGGGCAAGAAAAAATACTGTTTTTCATGGCATAGATTTAGTAGTGGCTTTTTTAGGAAGAGCTGCGTTACCCCGTGATGAAAAATTTGGATTTGAAGATGGACCACAATGGACACATGTTGTGATCTCCATGAAAAAGTGGATGTTACAGATCTTTGGGGTTATAGGTGACTTGGGCTGTGTAGAGGTTTGGAGAGCACAAATCCTGGAATTCAGAGGTTCTTTACATATGTAAAACATAGGTGTCTGAAGAGACCTTTTGCTGCTGTTGTAACTGTGGGCTGTGCCAGGGTTGGACGCCAGTATTGAAATAAAGCTTTGTCTCTTCTGTATTGTGAAACTGCACTGCAGTTCTGTGGTAGTTTATATTGGTCTATGGTGGGATTACCAAACTCCTGTTACGCTCACTCATTGTCACCCACTTTGCACAGTCCTGGTATTTAAATAACATATACTGAGCCAGATTGGACTTTGGCTGTCCAGACCCTTTGGGGGCGGGGAAGGCATTATTTTCAAGCAGGTTAGTTTAGAGAACCAGTTAGCTCCACAATTCCTTTCAGCTGGCACTGGCAGCCCTGGACTGATGCTGTTGGGAGCACATGACTGCAGTCATTCTTACTTAGATTGACTTAAGCTGACAATCCTTTTTCAATAGATAAATTACCCATAACATCCATGTGCAAGGGAACAAAATTAGGGTTATGTAGAGAACAAAAGTTACAAACACTTACTAATTTTAGATTGGCTAACAAACTCAATTTTTATTTAGATGGCATTGTTAATGTGTAACATGTGAAACTTGGTATTGCCAGATACTAAAGTTGATACAGTGATTGGCCTGTGATTAATGCCATTAGCTGTTCTCAATAGCCTCTCATTTCTGAATTTGAAAACTCATAGATTGTCACTTGTAATAAACTTGTCTCTTTGTTCTATTGCACTTCATTAAGATAAATGATAGAGCCTCTTAAGATAGAAGCCTCTTTTTTTCTGATTCTTTATACACAGCTGTTCTGAACTGGATCAGTAGGATTGTTATACACGTAGCACTGTTACTTAAACAGTGCTGTACCATCTATGTCTGAATGACCATCTTCTTGTGCTGACCCGCACAGTAAACTGAAACCAAGGAGTTTTTCTGACTGTTCTGTGCTGGGTTTTTTTCCCCTCATCTTTTTCCGTTTCTGTTGGGCTGCATAATTTCTTGGTGTTAAAGCATATATAGGAAGGTTGAGTGCAGGGGCAGAGTGAACACTAGGTGGAGAGCGGACTGTTTAAACTGGCACTGCTACTAACAGAAGTTAACAGTTTAACCACATTTTTAAGGAATCCTGATTATGCTAAAGTTGTCTGCATCTTTGAGAAACATTTCCCTCTCTTCCAATGATTCGTAATTTGTAATTCAATCCTATAAATATTTGAGATAGCATTTAACCTCCAGTGCCTATTAATCCATTGAACTCAGTGAGATTAATCCCAAAGTATAAAGCCTTTGCATGGTTAGGACAATTGTCATTAAAATATGATTTTTTTTTTTTATGTTTAATTTCAGATAACTTCAGTCATGAAACTGAGGCAGTTGAAGCTAGCCTGGTTGTTCCTATGTAGTTGATAATAAAAGTGGTCTGAGACCTTTTATTATACCATCATTGTAACACGTGCAACTTTGTAGCATGGTAATGTTACTTGAAGCTCTTGGCTTCCATGGTTTTCAAGAAATTTTGGTAGTTGATGAGGGGGATCTGTAGTCCCCGGAGTTTGACACCACTGAGCTATAACAGTTAAGACTATGCATCACTGAAAGCTTTGTCGTTAAAATATGAGAATTTAGAGTATTAACTCTTACTCTGGAAAAGTTGATTTGTGGGCTTACGCTTTTTTTGTCCAGTGAAGTACAGATTTCTGCACAGTGAATTGAGTCCATAAAAGCCTCTCCCTTCATGCAGGCTGATGAAAGTTTCTGTTCGAGGACACCATTACTAACAAAATAATGCAATTTAACTCAGTAATGCTGTGGGTCTTTTGCGGGGGTGGGGTGGGGGAGCTGTTCACATATGATAGGTTATCATAGATTATCCAAGGGACTTGTTTCTTTTATATTATGTAGGCTTGTCTGAATTGCACAAGATACAGAAGGACTATTATGCTTGCTGTTGCTTCCAATTAATTGTTGATTTAACTGTAAAGGATGCTGTCATTTTAATTAAATGCAGATTATTTGTAACTAGCCTAAATTTTGCATTTGCTGTAACCTAACTTCTTTGCTCACTTCATGCTCTCAACAACTCGTTTGTGTCGTTAGTTCATCTTGTGCAGCAGACTGTAATACTGTATTTTCCAAGGTTTGTACAGGTCTTTGCCATTTCTCATTTGGCTTATTTTTTCACATGTCAATAGAGGGAAAATAATTGCTCAATTTTTACTGAAACAAATTATAAAAATGCATACTACGTATATCATTGTCTCTCAGAGGCTCAGGATTTTGAAAGTAGATTTAAGAAGCCAGTTGAAGCACATTGAAATGCATCCTAGCCCACAGAATAAATTATTATTAATGCTCCATGGTCAGTTTTACTTGAGAAGTTCTACTGACTGTAAATATACTCTTTTTTTCCCCCCTTTCTCAAAAGGCTTTGTGAACCAAAGAAAGATTTAATTGCCCGAGTAGTGAAAATAATTGGAAAGAGGAAGGCCATTGAACTGCTTATGGAAACAGCTGAAGTGGAACAAAATGGTGGACTGTTCATAGTGGTAAGAAAAATATGATATTGTGCGTTTAGGAGATTTTTCTACTTGCAGAATACTTACGTAATACGATTGCATAACTTCTACATTTGACAGGTTTTCCCAGATTCCATGCATTCATTTACTGTCACCCCTCCAGGACTTATCTGAGCTGTGAAAATCATTTAACAGTAAATGCTAATGTGGTCTTTCAGCAGGGCTGGAGTAAACAGTGAGATAAGTGAATGTGGAAATTGCCCAAGTTTTGAGGCTAAAATCAATAGTTGATTCCAATGATAACATTTCATTGATTATTTTATCTTGCCTTGGGATGTTTCTTTCACAAGCTAAGAGTACATGACTCTAAAGCTTGAATAAAAGCTTATAATTTTAGGATCTAGATGTAGCATCTGGCCAGATTACTTCAATAAGCCAGGTGGATGTTTGACACCACTGACCTAGCTACTAGGTTAATCAGCATGCCATCAGAAGTTCAAATGCACTGTGTACTTCTAATGTCACATTTGAAAAGTAACATTCAAGAGGGAACCTATAAGCTTTAATATTGACCATTGGCTGTAAAATTCATCTTGTGTATCTGTACAGCAAAAGTGAGTACTGATTTCTGTTACAAGGCATAGTAAAAATGCTATACTTACTGGTTAGGTTATCAAATTCTGCATATGTTTTTGTTTTTGTTAAATAATGAGCCTCAGCGCAAGAGTTTTAAAAAAATGGGGAAGGAATCAGTAAATACTTTCAGGCACTTGTATGTACATTTAAATTCTATCATCACAAAAAGATTTCAGCTAATGACTTCTCTTAAAAGCAAAAATAGTCTTGAAGGATTAAAGTACTTATCAGCAAGTATTTATCAAGGAGATGAAAGAATACAACTCCTAGTGGCACAGCTTATTTGGCTGAAAATCAGAGTACAGTATTTGAAAGGTGAATAAAGTATGCTGTTTCTCTTGGCTGGGGATTTGCTAGGATGATGAAAGAATATGGTGTCTAGTATTGCAAGAATGTGCTTTAAAATTGAGCTTCCTTGTTCTTAGAACTTTTGATATGTATTTTATTTTGTTGTGTAGCACAAAAGTATGTTCTTTAATACAGTATCACGGCATTGAAGTCACTTCAATTTTATATTCTATTTATGTATCACAAATGGTAATCAAATAATAGCATGATAAATGCCCGTGATTTACAGAGCTTTTAAAGTGGAGTCCATTCATACTTGGCTATGATGCATCATACTACTCATGTTACACTGAATACTGTTGAAGCATGGAACTGCCGTGCTATGTGGAAAGGCTTTAAAGTACATATTGTGTATTTAATACCTCTCAAGCAGGAATGCAAAATCCTGTACACATACAGATAAGTTGTAGAATTGTTAGATGTAATATTACAAAATTAAATTTTACATAAGTTTGTGAAACTAGTTTTTGACATTTTGCTGGGCTTCTGTGTTAGGAATGGTCTGAATATCTACCGTAAAATTTACATTACTGCAGACAGCTGAGAGAGTAGTTAGAATACTGTTAGCCATTTTGCTCCTTTGCTATCAAATCAGATTTAATATGTAGCTGAACAGTTTTTAAAAAACAATCAACGAATCCCACCTACCCCACACCCCCACCAAAAAAAAAAAAAGCCCTGTGGTATGATTACCTGCTAGGTCAGCAGTCTGGTTTAGTGTTCTAAAACAAAAATTTTGAAACCTTGTACATTCCATGTCCAAATGTAGAGAGCTGGCTATAGACCTTTTTATGACTAGATTAGTCATAAACAAAAACTAACCTGGTTTGTTGTTATGTAATATCTAGCAGAGCTTAGATTTCTGGGTTCTGTCTCAATACAAAGCATTGTTTTAGATGATAATTCTATATCAACACTTACATTTTAAGCTTGCTTTAATTACTAATTTACGTTTTCCCTTATGAAGAATGGTACAAGAAGAAGAACACCAGGGGGAGTTTATTTAAACCTGCTGAAGAACACACCTAGCATCAAAGAACAACAAATCAAGGTAAAATTGTCAGATGATAAATTTTTGTCCAAAGTAAATTTTGTCTTTTTTAACTAGAAATGTTCTGATTGAATCCTTTCCGTAACTTTCAGCAAGTTTAACTCTGTATTTGAAGTATATTTCAAATAAACCAACTTTTCATATTAAATATTAGCAGAAAATAGTTGGCAAATTGCCATTCCTACTACACAAAGAGAACTCCTTTTATATATTGCCAGCTGCTCTGACTGCCCACCAGAAAAAAAATAAACAAAGAAAAAACCACTGTCCAAGAATGCTGAAACTGTAGAGTGTAAAGGAAATGTTATATTCTCTTTGATTTGTATATGCCTTATAGTAGTTATTTGCTATTGTATTTTCCCCTCTGGAGCTCTGACCCATTGTAAATGGACTGGGTGGTGTCCTCCTAAAACAAGATTTTTGTCCTATATTCATTGTTGCAGCTATAGCATTAGGCTGTACTTCCTCTTAAGTCAGATTCTGGTCTGAACCTAGACTTAACCAAATCCGTTGTGTTCACCACTTCAGTCTGGTGAGCTTATAAATATTACAGCCTTTCTTTTTACAGTATGAAGTAATCTGAGATGATATTTTCTTCATTCTATTGAGACAACTTTCGTTTTTCAATGGTATTTGCCATTTCACAGGTCTTTCTTCAAAGAATGACTCATTTATTTCACTTGTATTTGGGTATCCCTCACTGCAGATCATCCCAGCATCTCATTTTGTGAATTGAGAGAGGAATTGACATAAACTGATTGCCTGTAGTATATTTAAAAAAGCTTTCATGGCCTACAGAGGTTGCACAAAGTTGTGAATTTGATCAGTCTTTGCCCCATCTGAGAAAATTACTCTTCTACCTCTCTCCTTTGCCCTTGTATTTGAGTGCCTCATTCTTCTCTTGCTGATATTGGAAAGTGTTTTTAATGAGGCAACAGTTTTCACTGTGTACATCATTTGATGTACAGAATGAAGCAGGAGTCCTATGGAAGAAGTACATACACTCCTGTCCCTCATCATAGAGGTTGTGATGTGCATAACTCTCTCCCAGATTTACATGTCCTTAATGTTTGACTTTGCAACTTTTTGTGAGGGGGAAAAAAGCATTAATATTTTTCCATATGCAGTTTTTTAATAAACTAAGCCAGAAAAAAAAATCGTGTAGCAACACTTAGTTCTGCTGCATGATCTTCTGCCCCTTAAAATATAGAGGAAACTTGTAACAGTCGTATTTTACAGTAGAGAAAACAAGGTTGACGTGTTTGACAGTAAAGATGGAGACTTGGACTCAAGTTTTAGTTCTGGAGGAAAGTTTGTTCAAGGTGTCATAGAACCTTTTGGCCCTATTTTCTCTACTGCCTACCTTGTAAGAAAGTTCTTTTGCAACACAGAATAAAAAACATTTCTTGAAAACAAAAACTTGTAGTTAAATAATAGTTTGAAATCGCTGAGAAATAGAACTATTCACAGGGCATTTTTCTTAAATGCAATCTATAATTGTACTTCTGCCCCAAATAATGTAAATCTTGGTTAAATACTGTTACTTAAACATAGTATTAAATATTAGCATTACTTGTAATAAAAAAGTAGCTAAATATCTAGCGATTTTTTTCATTTATGTTTTATTTAGCAAACACTGCTAAACTGAATATGCCCTTTTTTTTTTTTCTTTCTTCAAGGAAATCTTCTATCTGGAAAACCAAAAGGAGTATGAAAACAAAAAGGCTGCTAAGAAGAGGAGAATACAAGTTCTAGGAAAGAAGATGAAAAAAGCCATTAAAGGGCTTAACCTGAAAGAATATGATGATGCTTCTCGAGAGACTTTTGCTAGCGACACAAATGAGGCTCTGGCTTCTTTGGATGATTTACAGGAGGGACATCATGAAGCAAAGATGGAACCAGAAGATGTTATTGAGATTGATAATGCTCATGATTTGGAGATCTTTTAGCTCTCAGTGTACTTGATAACAAAGTCTCTGTAAAATATATTAAATCAACCTTTTATTATAATTCCATGACTTCTTGTTTTCATAAGTTGCAGAAATATGGGAAATACTTGATGCTAAAGAAGATGACATAATTCTTCACTGAGTTTAACAGCGTGAAGGATGTTATTTGTCCTATTTTGTTTCCTGTGTTAAGGTTTTCTAGATAACAGCTCTACTTCACCGCGTTTGTTCCTTAGGAACTTTTTTTTAGCCACACTAAGTTTAGGGATTAAGGCTTCGTTCTAACCAAATACATCATATTTAATCTGTTGAAGCTAACAAAGTCATACAAAGTAATAATCAAGTGGGGACTGCTCCTAATTACAGTTGAGCAGAAACTTAACTATATTAAGTTTTGACATAAAAGATCCTGTGTTCTTGATGTGGCAGCATGTTGACAAAAAGAGCAGTGTTTGTAATATTAAGACCTGTAAAAGCAGATTGGTTTTCTGAAACAAACTAAATTTTAATAGTGAATGACCTTTGAATAACAAGCCTGCAAATAAGCACTATCGAGCAATATATGTTGTAAACCACTGCTGCAGGTTTTAATCCTTGTAACAGCTGTTTGAGCTTCCTACCTGTTCTGTCTAAGCTTTTTCCATAATTAACACAAACAACTTGAACATATCTTTTTGTTCTGAATCAATCATAATGGAACTCTTTCTGAGTAATTAGACCGTACTAATTTGCATTCCCCTCAAGGATATCTTTGCTCAAGACCCTATATATGCAGGTATAAATCCATTACCTTTCAATTCTTGTTTTCATGCTTTTTCCTCATGTATGCGGTAGAAGTAGTGTAAAACTCACAGAAATTCTAAAGTTTTTATTAACTGTGCTGACTCTTATGAAAACAACAGTATGCAAGAGGGAGATGATTTTTACTTGATGCGGAAGACTATTGCTTAGTTTGTAAGTTTTGAAGATAACTGTTTTATGTTGCACATTGTTTTGGGAGCATAACAGAAGAATATGTGAGACACTGATAATATGTATGATGTCTAAAATACTTTCTCCCTAATAAGTTGTGTTTTCTGTGAATTATGTGCTTTATTTTCCAGTATAAAATATTTCTGAAATACTACTGAATGAATTCACTTTCAAACCTGACAACAAACTTCTGCACGTAAAAGTTTTGCTCACTTGGAAGTCCTTGAATTTCAGAAAAGAAGTGTGTCACTAGAAAATTTTAATATAATTACAGTATTGAACAGTTCAGTACTCTCAACAGCTGGTATTTACTAAAGCATTTAGAGAAAGAGCTCTTAAATTTACAGCATATTCCATTATATGCTTTACTAAATTCAGTTTACTCAAGAGTTTTGATCTTTTTTACATCTTTCTGTCGATGTGTCTGAATTCCGTGTTATTAAGTTGTTCATGATCTGTGAAGCATATATTTGCTGGTAGTATTTCCTGCCACTGAAGCAGCAAAAGGTTTTGATTTGAGATCTTCCCTAGCAAAGCTGTGATGGTCAGCATACTAAACTGATTCTCCTGTAAAAAGGAAACAGTCTTTGCACCATTTGGTTAGTCTGGGGCTGCAGCATTTGCTACTGTTTTGGAGAACTCCTTGGGAATCTTTTAAAATTTTTCTAGATATTGTCAGCAAATTTTCATGGTGGTTTAGTTTTTTATTGTCATGTAATTTGCTGCTAATGGTGACTATATTTTTGTAATTATTAGGGGGTTTTTAGTGTTGATTTCCCAGGTAAAGGTTACTGGAACAGTGTATATAAAGTCCTTCTCTAACAAAAAGACCTTTGACAATCTTAAGTATTTTCTCTCCTTTTTTTTTTTTTTCTTTCAACATGGTCTTTTGAAAAGGAAGCGTTTTTCAACATTGAACAAGCAGAATTCATTCCGCTTACACCAGGTTCCCCCCCCCCCCCCCCCATTATCAAAGAGACTACATTAAGCAGCAACCATTTTTGTATAGTGCTGTGGCCAAGCTTTGAGTCTGCCGGTGGAGTCGCAGGGCTGAGCCTCCCTTCTGCACCGATTGGCACAGGCTTCAGCCCTGGTCTTTGGGCCGCGTGTTGCTGTGCTGGAATGTCAGTGTTGGCCCGGCAGCACCTGTGTCACAACGCCACGTGTGGGGCAGTCCTGGAGCTGGAGCCCAGTGCCCTGGAGCCCAGTGCTGCAGCCACAATGGCTTCCAAAGGGACGGATGCAGATACGCAAGGATGAGAAAGAAAACTTGGCCTTCCCGTGTTGCTGTATTGCCATACACCTGATTCTCTTGTTTGCACCTTCCCGAGCTTGCTGGAAGGTGTTGATAGGGATACATTGGTGATCATCTATCAACTTTCCTTTCTTCCCTATTTGTTTTCTTTCCCCCAAACTACCCAGGAATAAGATGCAGGAAGTAAGGATAGAGATTTTACTCTTTCAGCTCCCACATATGTTGGACTTGCTAAGTCTCTCCTGAGTTGGTACTGACAGAGATAGCAACCCTGTGGTGTTGGTCATCTCTGGCTTTTGACCAAAGTGGATTGTGTGGGCTGTGCTCTGGCTGGGCACCAGTGTTCCTGGCTGTTGGATTTAGTAGTTGATGTTTTATAGACCAAAATGTAGACAAAGTATTCTTTTCGTTCTAAGAATTTTCTCTGGCGAGCAGACATGACTGAAGCATCAAAATTATTACAAATGGAGACTCTGTACTGCCAGGACAAGTATTACTTTCCATCTCTTAAGCTATGAGAGTGTGCAAAGCCAGCTGTACTGTGCCTGAGGCAGATAGTGACAATGACAGAAGTATGCTTTAATTTGGAAGTGCAAGGCTTGTTTGTGAGCAATCTTGTTTTTCTTCCTTATCTTCCTAAATTCAGATAAGAAAACAATGCTTTTTGTTATGGGGAAATTGAATGGTATTTTATTTATATGATTCAGTTTTGCAATGGATCATGAAAGGATTGTCGCTTTAAATATAATTACAATATTAAAGACTCTCCTTCTGCTTCCCCTTCCATGCACATCTGAGTCTCATATGGTAATTAGTTTTCATCTCAAACTTACCAGATGACCTCATTAAAATGTTTCTATGTCCTCCAGGCTTGTTAACTGCCATTTGCCAAAATTCTTGAGCAAGCACGGAATGATCCCAGAGTTTTATATGATGCCTTGGAAACAAGATATGAAGAACAGGAAGCTCATTTTAAAGGTAGTGAGATCAGAAGGTGTTTTCCTACTGTGTGCTGCGTAATAGTAGTCTCATTCTTCAAAGGGCTGAGTATCTGCAGCAACTCATATGGAGTTCAGTTCCAGAAATTATGCCAGACAGCAATGTTTTGCTATTTTCTCTGTACCATCTTGATGCTATTGACAGGACATTCTATGCTGAAGCTTATACTGCCTAAAACACATCTAAATCTTCTATTCTGATTCTCTTAATTTTGACTGTGTAATTCTAGAAAATCCAAACTAAAACACTTGCCAGCATCTCTTAAACAGTTGTGAAAGCAATAATCTCTGGCAGAGGAGTGAAAGCTGAAATTGTTAACTTCATGCACTGTTTCAGTAAAGCCCTTTAGGCCTTACTGCACTGTGACTCTTCTGTTACGAGAAACAGCTAGATACAGAAATGTCCAACTTCCCAAAAGAGAGACAGATAGTTGGTCACATGCATACTCATATACAGATAGATTTGTTGAGGACTGGATAGTGTCAGGAAGACCTACTGGGAGCCAAAGAGGGAGAGGAAGGGGAATCAGCAATGGTGAGATATAAAGATGATGGAGGAGGTGAAGGAAAAGAAAAAGACGATGTTAATTACGGCAGTCACTGTTATGAAGGAACTGAATTCCTTGTACTTTATCAGAGTAAAACAAGAGGCATGGAGGGGTCGACTGGGCAACTGAGAAAATAACACGTTCTTCAGAAGATAGTTTGTTTCAATCTATCATAATACTTGGCTATGACAGCCCTCATCACTTATCCCCTTAACTTCTGATGTCCTTCATGCAGCTCTTGCTCTGATGTGTAAAAAAAAATTTGCTTTTTCTTTCACTCTTGCTTATTCCATGTCTGGAAGAGTTTGCCAGAGGCGCACCTTTAAAGCTAAAAATCTCCTGATGCAAAGGGGGGAATTGTATTTGTGGCTCCAGCAAATATGGGCTTATTAGGTACCCTTCTCTTACTCCTAATTCCTATTTGCCAGCAATGGTTTAAAGATACAGGCCTGTATCTGAACTACTGTGGTCCTTCAGTGATTCTGAAAATACCCAGTCTTAGAACTTTTGTGTTGTAGTTCAGTTAAGGGATTCAGCAACCTGCCAGAGAGAGGCAATGCTTGCAATTTTCTAGGACTACCGCTTTCATTCAGTAGGCAGCTGGCAAACATGTTGCACACGGTGGGAACCGTTGTAGGAACTATGGCCTCTTGATAATTTGGATTTACTGCATTCTGTCTCATCCATGACCTGCCAGCCCTGGGAAATACTTGCAGAACAATGTTTCCCAATTTGCAGAAAGGACATATTTAAAGTTTTCTCACCTCCTTATCTGCAATGCCGTGTAAAATGTGAAAAGATGACACTTTCAAATGTTGAAGGAGGAGGGAAGACTCAGCTATGATAGGTTTAGTATGTCCTAGACAAAATTACTTCCAGAAAAAGAAGCATCTAGACCTACATACTAATGACCAATGAAAATGAGAAAAACATATCTGAAGTCATATAAGGAGACACTAAACAAGTAGTTATTCAAGACATTTCCTTTGAGGTCAAAGTTGGTCATTTTTGGTTTCAGCCTAGAGATTTTTTTTTTTTAAGGTGAAAAACAACAACAGTTTTCTATCATTAAATTAACAGGAAAAAATGTTTCTTACCTTGAAAACTTTAGAATGCTTATTTGTGTTTGGATATATCAGCATTCTTGTTTAAAACATACCTATGTTAGCTCTCATTCAGGAGAGGATTCTTTGCAAAGAAATAAATTAAACACTATCCAAATCCATATTTTGATTAATTTTCTTTACCTGAGGCCAAAATTCTGTCAGATTTTTATAAGTATGTGATTTCAGTTGCTACTCCCACCAATAAAGTGGTCCCAGAGTTGTGTAGTTTTACACAGAGACCTAGTAACTGCTAGAATTAACCTAGATATGCAAACCACAGAAGTAAAATTTGTTTGTTTAATTTAAATAGACTCAGATTGTCTGACTATGTACATATTTATGAACATGTTACATTTGCATACTTTGAAAGGTATGCTGGTCAGCTGATGCTGAATTTCCATTTCTCTAAAGGAATTAACAGGTTGTGTGTGCAATTGCAGGGTGTATACTCTTTAAATTAAGAGCGGAATGTACATTTGGAAGATCCTTTGAAAGGCATCGTCAACTTTTTTCTTTCCAAAAGTTGCTCTTCTTTTGTAATTTGCCTCTTACATTTGCATTTGTTCTATCATTTTTTTTTCAAACAATAGCACAGTTTTTTACAGTTATTGTTTTATCCTTACTGTTTAGTTACCACTAGGTAAGTTTTTCATTGACAGCCTTTAACCACTGGAATTTCTTTATTCAGAATGCAGAACTTGCTGGAATATATGCTGGAGCTCCAGAAGATAGTCTGTTTTTGGAGCACCAGGAAAGACTTTGCCATGGAGAAGAAAGAAAAAACCTCCAAGAAAAAATGCCTCAGGAGATGCTAGTTGCTGATATCCCCATACATTCTCATTTATCCAGATACCAGGCATATGTGATTGCTCTTGCATGCAGGAGAAAACTCTGACCTGCTTTTTCCTTTTACGCTTATAGTCAGGTTTAAACTATGTACACTGTAAGGTTTAAATTGCACGCAAGACTGAATCAAACCATTCTGTGGACTCTTCTGTTTTTTCTTTTTAGAGAGTAGTCAAAAAAATTGCCTTAACATTTGGCCAGCTGTCATTGATAAAGGATATGAGAACCTAAAATATTTTGGACTCAAGGTTGTGGTTGGAAAGCAGAAAGTACATATAGATAGGTATGTTTCTGAAGTAGGGCAAAGCTTGGGATCCTTCTCAGCTCTTCATCGGTTTCCAAGAAATTGGTGGCAGCGCAATTCCTTTTTGTCTCCTGTCTCCTTTTAAAGTCCTCTTTTTATTCTCCCCCATCTTGTCCTTCTGGAGATGTTTTCCTGAGCCACCTTACCTCATTTTCTTGTTTAAGCAGTACTTCTATTTCTGTCTAACTCAAACATAAATAACAACACATTTTTGAAAGATAAGCAGCAAATGAACAATTCTGCAGCACCAGCTTCTGGAAACTGTCCAACCCATATTGCTTTAGCTGTTGTGTTTGTCTCTAACGCCTCTGTCGTGGGACTAAAGTGTTCCCAAGTGTACTATAGTGAAGTAAGATTTTCATTGTTGGCGGAAGGAGGAATTTCTGGGCTGCAATCACTGACATCCTGTAAAAGGAAAGGAGACAAATGTGGAAAGATTCTCAAGGGCTATCAGGCAAAATATGAAGAAATGAAGAATCAGCTGAAGTAATCTGGGTATAAAATAATATAAACTCCACAAATGACAGCAGCTAGTTGCAGCCATGCAAGTACCTTCACTGTAGAACTTTTCAGTCCAAAATTGGTAAATTTAAGAAGAATGTAATTCAATTTTGCATTGTGATTCTCTCCACAATTCCTCACTTGTGGAAATGTCTCAGCTCCAAACTGGAGGGTGGAAAGTGGCACATCTAAAGAAAGGAAAAAATCTTTAATGTTTTTAAGGTGCTGAGGTTTTTTATAAGTGTTCTGGGATATTTAAAAACAGAAAGGGAAAAAAACAAACAAAACCACTTTCTGGATACTAGGTTTTATTTCTTTCACATCTACCTTATGTGAGACAATTAAGTTTGTCTACTGTAATATGTTTATCTAGATACTTTATTATCATAATCTTTTAAAATATAATATACTAAAGCTTTAGTTTAGGTTATTCTCCTCAAAAGTTATTTTATTCCAAGTTATTCTATCTTTATATTCTGGTTTGTAGCAGATTTTCTCCATTAAATCAAACAGACAGAAGCTGGCTTCAAAGCTGTAAGTACTTATTAATAGAAATACAAAATTGCCATGGAAACAAATGAGCAGAAGGGCTCTGAAGACATTCTCTTCATAATTACTATCTGTTTAGTGTTGCGTGCCTAGAAATACTAACACCTCAGCATTTTTTCCTTAAATGGTCTCAAAATCTAAAATAGTTGTGTTTATATTTCTTTAGAAAAATATGTAGTATATATTTTGTATCTTGTAGCTTTTCCCTGCAGAACTCCTGTCACAGTGGATAAAAATCTATGGTAGATACAATTCTTTTATACAAAGGCAATAAAAATGAACTAATGTATCACCGCTGTTACTGCTAGGTAAGTTGTTTTTCCTGCTCTGAAAAGATGTCAGTTATATATCTTGTCCTATTTTTATTTGATTTGGATTGTCATGCTATTCCTCTGAGCTCATTTTCTGCTAACTGATAATTTCTTACATTACCCAGATTTTCCCCAATGAAAGGCATTCAAGATTAGTTTCTCTGTGAGAACATCTGCAGTACCCCTCACAAGGCGCTCTGATGCTTCAGTAAAGTCATTCATTATTTTTAACAAAACCTGCAGAGGTAAATGGAACCTTCTGTGTGATCAAGCTGTCATTTTGCAATGCGTTGTTGATTGTATGGTGCTCTATTGCTGTGTTTTCAGTTTGTATGATTACTTCTAGCGAAATCAGAATATGTACAGATGAAAGAGGAACAGCAGTGTCACACTTTTTAAGGATTAATTAAAACTACTTTTATTGGCACAATGCTTATTACTGAAAGAGAACTTTACTGAGTATTTTTACGGCATTTCCCACGACAGGCCTTGTGTCCAACAGTGTGCAATACTCTGCTTGATTTAACATCTCAATCTCTTTCCTCTGTGGGTTACCAATTGAACATGTTCCTGGCTTCCCAAGATTTATGATGCAGTCGCAGGCTTGTATTCTCTCAGTTTCGCCAAAGGAGTATAGAGCAGATGAATACCTGGGCGCTACAGCTGTAAAGCCGTAATCTTTGCGCTTGAAGGAATGAATGAAAGCAAGCAGGTGCCAAGCAAGCAGGAAAGGATGGGGCTTTAGGAGTCCCTACTCTTCACAGCCAGGTAACAGACCAGAGTGATTTTTCATGCATTGCTTTTTACACCCTGGCAGCCTGCCTCAACTCTCAAGTATTTTCTGTGCTCAGCAGCTATCTCCAGCAGTGTTAACACCCCAGTGAGTTTCCTGCAGATAGATATAAAAACATATATTGGGTAGGCAGTATGCCAGTTTGCCTGCTCTCTGCAGGCCATTTCCCTCCCTCCCTTCCTTCCTCCCTATTCCAGCTCTGTTTACTTTTTCCACCAGCTCACAGGCCCGTGAATCCGTAGCAGAGAAAGGATTTCACAGGTAGTAGGGAGCCACAGGCCCGCTGCGGTTTCCTCCGTAAAGCAACCCCCTAGAGAACAGAGCAGTGCGTGTATGAGACGAGCTTTAGAGTAACACCAAATGCACCTTAGCAATCGTGTGAGGTGTTACACAGATGAGATTGCAGCAGATATGAAAGAGTTCGTTCGCGTAATTCCTACAGCCCTCTGCTGAAATCTAAGAAATCATAGCCTCTGCCCAACAGATTTCTGCAGGAGAGATTAACAGGCTGTTCCAGCAAGCCTCTTAAAAAGGAGGGGGGGGGAAGTATTTTGGCCTTTCTGGAGCTGTCAATTTAGCCTAGGGAATCTAAGCCTCGCACCTGTGAACTGGAATTAATAATACTGCTCAACCATCTCTGTGAAATTATTTGAGATGCAGGAATAAAAAGATTTTATATACCTTATTTTTATGAGCAAATGAGTTTATACGGGCAATAGCAGAAGCTTTCTCCTTAAAGACATAATTACATGCAATTTCAAAACTGCCCAGTTCTCAGGAATTGATAACAGCTGCTTCAGAAACACTTATATATAACTAGAAGTCGATCAGTGTGTCTCAACCTTTTGGATCCAGAGAATGTAGCTAGACATTGACAGTTCACCACACAATGTTATTAGCCTTTTAATTAAAAACACCGTGCAGTATGATTCGGCGACCCTCTTACAAAAGCCTGTAGAGTTATCTACAGTGGTGCAAACCACAGTTTGCAAGGGGATAGGTACAGGGAGCCTAAGGGAAAATGTCCATTGCTGTGCCTGTACCATATCACAGGAGACAGGCTGCGCGCCACTCTTTTCATGTACTTATCAGCCTTTGACCTTGCACCGGGCGGAAAAGAGATAAGTATTTCCAGTGGAGGAAAATTAGACTATGCATTCAAAACAGTGAGCTTTAAAGACTTAAGGCAGTGGGTCAATGTAGAAAGAAGAGCAGGGATCATAATGCGTTTCTCCAAATATTTCCTGTTAGCTTGCTCAGTAATAATAGTGAGAGCAGGAGCAGTGAGATGAGCTAATGGCCAATGGTTTACTCACTATGTTTTCTCTTCTTATTCAGAAGACTTCTAGAGTTATAAACATTGTTCTAACATACATTTGTGCAGTTGTAGTGGGGCTGCGCAAGAAAGGTACTTTCAGAGAAAAAACAGGTTTTTTTCATTATATACAGTAATCAGCCTTCCTTATCTGTAAAGTTGTGTTGGGAAAAGTGATTTTTCTTTGACGTCTAACCACTATTTTGAAGGATTTTTTTGTTTTGTTTTGGTTTTGGTTTTTTAAGAGCAACGTGTGAGAAGACGTCGCCCATATGTTCCTGTTGCATTTGTATGGCTGTTTCTGCATTCCTCCACGTTTATGTCTGTCTGCAAAATCTTGCTATTCACACGGCATTGCAACCGTCTGTTACCCTCGCTTCCAACACAGGGACACCCGATGCTTAACCCAGCTGTCCCTAAAGGGGATCGAGCTTCAGCTGGAGACCACAGACCCCGGGAAATTTTGTTTCTATTCAGTCAAAGCAATAATTCCTGTCCCATTTATTGTAGGGTGTTTTGAAGGGAGAGTTTGAGCTTCACGGAGCTGGGGGTAGGCTTACCCCACGTTGCTGGGCAAAAGGAAAAGCATGCAGGGTCCCAGGCTTGGAGCTAGGCTGTGGTGTTTGAAGGCTGTCCAAGGTCATTCGCGAGACCTGAGAGAAATTGTCTGTGTTTTTCTTTTTTAAAGAGTGAGAGGACATCTAGGAAAGATGTAGGTTCAGTGACTCTCCAGAGCTTCCAGGTTAGAGAGCTGAGAAAGAGGCCATTTCCTGGAAGGAAATGCCGGATAACATCTCTGCATCAAGAGTGCGAGGCAGCTAGGAAGCCTGCTGAGAAATCTGGATCTGGCCTGTGGCTGGAAGCTAAATTTCCCCCGAGGAAAAGTAATTGGGAAAACAGCTGTTGTCAAAAATCTGATTTCCTGTGCAAGAAAGAGGTGTCAGCAGCAGGACGTGGCGCCAGGCTCGGTAAGCCCTGTGTTACAGTGACAGTGGGAGGGGGGGGTCATCCAAATGGGGGCACCCACCATACCCCTGGCTCGTCATCAGCAGGAAAATGGAAAAAACAGCCAAGCCTGATAAAGAAATACTTAACAGCAAGTGTTTCATCTCTTCCCACCTCTAAGTGTCGCTCTTGCCTGAAGCATTTCTTAACAAAGTAAAGGCATGGAAAGGGCTTTTTTCAAAAGGAGCTAGCCATGGATTAAGCTCATGTGGGCTGTATGTGCTCGTCAGAGACTGACAGTGATCCTATTTAAAAAAAAAAAAAAAGTTAGTGTAATTTGGTGATTCTAACCCAGTTCTTTGGAAGAAGCTTTATGGCTCTTCCTGTAGGGCTATATGTTTTAAAAATTGGGTGGTGTAGAAGTCTTAAAAAAAAAAAAAAAAAAGATTTGTTTATGTGGCATTTGGCTGCTATTGCTATTCACAGAAGTATTTTGTTACTTGCTTTTTGAATTTTTTTTATTACAAAATAACAATACTCATTAAAGTCTTTTTTTTTCGCTGTCTTGCTTTACCTTCCGTCCTGTTAGCTTTCACAATGAGGATTTTTATGGGTTTTATTACCATCAATCAAGCTAAGAAATGGCATACTTTATCATATGGCAATAGAGAAGATACAGGATCAACTCCATCAGGATTTAACAGAGGAGGAAGTGAGGGGCGATGTTCTGGGACTAGCCGGGACATCACAGCACACATCGCAGATGGGAGAGGTGCTTCTCTGCTAGACCCCCTTTTCTGGCTCTTTACAAATCACTCTCTTTCCACATCCTTGAATAGCCTCAGTACTGTAATTATAAGTAAGTATTCAAACACTTCTGGAAACACTGGGAATACTCTTTGTTCTCCTGAATTAGTCTGTGATTTACCAGTATTCAGCCTATGCTGGAAGTTACTCTTAGTTTCAGCACTTATTTGCTGCAAAACTACAAGCATCTACTGTAGACAAGGAAGGCACGCTCTGAATGAGCACGGCCTGACGCTTACTCTCCTCCTCTCCCCCCAGTTTGCAGCAGTGGGTAGCAATGTTATGACACTCAGACTGCAGACACTGCTTCTTGAATTGTGCCCTAAATTACAGTGGCTTGAAAGGTCAGGGAGATTTGAAGACGGGCTATAGCACACAACATCACGAAGCTGGCGGGAATTCTTCCGACTAAAATGTAAAATGGCTTTTTGCAGTGTCAGAAATGTTTTGCTCAAAACCCTTTAAGGTTGAGGATCTTAAAGACAGTTTGCTTTAAGTGCAGTGGAAGTCTGAATTCCTAGACCGGCTATTAAAACTGCTAGTCTCTGTCTCTGGGAAAATGGACTGGTAGATCTGTCCCAGAGCCAACTTGGGGAAGAAATATATGGTAAATCTATCCAACCACAAGAGTTGCTGGAAACTGCAGAATAGCAGCTGTTTGCTTTTAAGATTCATTATGCTTCTTTAACTTTCAGAGTTAAGCTGTGGAATCCCCAAATATAGCCCTTTCTAATTAAGGGATACACTGGCTCCTGGACGTAACTATTTCTTTGGTGAAATACTACAACTTTACCAAAAAAAAAAAAAAAAAAGGCAAAAAAGCCCAGTGACCCCACATACAAACAGCCCCCAACTTTACAAATATATTTCCCTACAGGCAGAAGGAATCAAATCGTAAAACAGTTTCTTTACTCATGCTTCTAAATTATTTGGGGTGTGGGGGTCCCAGATCTAGCACTTGATTCAAAAAGTGCTCTTGCTAAACTTTATCCCAGGCTCAACTCCCTAGTGTTTTCCTGCTGTCTTGGCTTCCTGCCTCTTTTCTGTACCTATTTCTGTACTTTTGCTGCTACCCTTTCACACATGCATGCCTTGCTCCCTCCAGTCCTTGAATTTGTCTGATTACAGTGAAATGCTCTTGATTCACACAACTGCTCCTATGCCAGCTTCATTTCATGTCCAGCAATCAATGGTTTCACCTATTTATTCAGTAAAGGAGTTGGATTACTTTCAACATCTATCCTGAGTAAAGGAAATTTTCATTCCTACTAAAATCAGTGAGACTTAATCCAACATATTTCATCGATTCTATTTTTTCTTAAAATAGCTTGTGCTCCACAGAAGCCTATAAGAAGAAAACTGATTTATAAAACAGAAGGATTAAAAGTACTTTGTAAACTGTGACACTTTCAGTTAAAGGGCTTAATGGTGTCAGATTATAGAATGTGAAAAAATAAGTGATAACATTTATTAATAAAGACTCTAAATCTGGTTCATGTTTTACTGATGTGAATCATAAAATCAAAGTGGATGAGGAGCATCACTATGGGAAGGATTTTTTTTAAGCTGGTTTCTTCACAGAAGCACATCAAGCTTGTCTTAAAATTGTTGTATTTTAGTACTCTAAATATACGTTAGTCCATAATAATAGGTAATATGACTGAATTCAATATACTTCAATTTATGACAAAATTCTTTCTAGACAGAGATCCCAGTTTTCTTACATTGCGCATTCAAAAGTTAGAGAGTACACTTTTATACACAAAAATTACCCACTGTCACTTTCAGTGAGGATTGTAGGTGTGCAAAGATATAGGTGAATACGACTTGCAGTTATTTGAACAGCATGGGCACAAACAAAAATATTGTCTAATTGGAACAGTGGTAGATTGGTATAGTTTGGTGGGTATTTTGATCTCTCTCTATATCCAAAATTATTGGAGAGCCTGATGTTCTAAATGATGTTCTAAACATCTGCCTCTTCATACTCAGGATAGAACAATAGAGGAAAAACAGCAAATCATAATATATCTAGCTTCCATTCTGAGCTCCCCTTTCTTAGTTGGATTATGGACATAGTAGTTTGTGCATGTTTTTGAAAGTCTTCCCAAGTACATTTTGATTAAATGTCTTTTTCCTACCAAACTAATACTCAGGATGTTTTCTTTTTTTTTTTTTTCCTTTGTAAAGGACTTGGCCTATGTCCCATTCTTTTGAGCACTTCCCTTACGTGGGTGGCACGCACATTTTTTTTCCTCTAAATTTGTGATATTTAATGGATTTTTTTAAACCTTTCCTCTTAGGTAATTGTGAGAATTGCCATGGGAGGTGAGCTGATACTGAGTTTTCTGTCTTAATTAATGCAGATGATGCTTTCAAGTTTAAAGATTCAAAAAATTTATGATTTATGATTTAGAGTTTTTTTGTATATAGGGTTTTTTCCATTCTGAGGCTAGGCAGTTAATCCAAAGTGAAGCCTGTATTTTATACTGGCACCCTGGGGGAAAAAAAAAAAAAAAAAACTTCCTTAGTCACTATTAGTTGTTCCTATACAATGTATTTCTCTCCTGTGATGTTGTCAGATATTAGAATACAGAAGAGGAAAGCGTATTTGCCATAGCATATTTAGTGAGAATCATGGACAAGAAGGGAAAAAGAGGAAAAAGCTACGTGCCGAAAAGAAAGGTATGGAAGATTTTGTTCCATTAGGTCATTAGCCCAGAAAAACTTGGAAAGGATATCTTTGAGGTTAACTATTGTCTAGCTGTATGTGTGTTTTTGGAATTAAGTCATCTCTGTAAGATGTTGAAGCACTTTTTGGCGCAAAGCCCCAAAGCGTTATTCAGATGTTTTTGAATTTTTTGAACCAGTTGAGCAACTGTTTGAGCCTTCAAGGAAATTGGAAGATGAACCGATTCTTAGAGTTTGCAAATGTAGTTCTGGATAGGCATAGGAGTTTTCTTTTGCAGCCAGCATATCATTATCCTAGCAATTACCTTTTTTGTACTACACTGCTTTCTTTATAACAACTTGGTAGAAGTAGGTTATTTAAAAGAATGCATTGTTATCAGAAACTGTTTCTTTCCCATTTGCAGGCTGTAACAAAGCATAGTAGCTTTTGTTCGTGAGAGAAGGTTTCTGTCGACTAATTCTAAAATGTGCTTTATCAGTAAGAGAGTGTTAACCTCTCCTCCTTATTTAGTACTCTTGTCCTCTTTGCAGTGTTTAACGTTGCTTGCTGTTTGAATAATGCTTCAAGAGGACTGTACTGTATTTGCTTTTGCCAATCAACGCAAAATCGAATAAGAGCCTTTTATCAAATCCTGCCCTCTGCTGAGCAAAGCAGATCCTATTAAAGTCAGTATGGATGAGCAGTCATTTATCCCTGGATAGAATTTGGCCCTTTGTGAAATGCCATTTGGAATTAATATTCAAATCTCTTAAACCGTGAGGAACGAAGCTTTAGGATTCCAAAAATTCTTCATGTGCCAGGCAAGCAATGATGAATGTGAAATAATTTTACAAGGATCCAAGTAAAACCATTGCCCAAGAGAAAATTAACTGAGTGCCTGTGACTCAGGAAGATGTGACTAAAAACACCGATTACTTGCCCAATCTGCTTAGGGAAATTTCTAAAAGTCATGTAATTCTAAATGTAATTTTGACTGGGTAAGCACAAAGCACTGCAGGATATACCCCCTGAGAGGGATGCACGTGGGCATAGAAAGATCGGATTTGTATTGTTGATTCTTGGTTTCTGTGGTCTTAATTGCTCGTTCATGCTGGGGTAATGAGCTGACTTTTGAGAGAACTTGCTTGCTGGATACTGGCGGCAAGAACAAAACACGGTTTCAGTCACTGAAGCCAAATGGGAGTAAACAATCCCTCATTTTCTGTAGGTAACTTTTCATGTTCTTGCATCATTTAGTGTATGTGTCAATGAAGGGAAAACAGCAAGCAGGGTTTTTCAGTTTTACCTTGTTTTATGAATGCTGTTGTTATGTTCTGTTGTTCCATGAAATGCATGATAGGGGCAGGTCACTTTTACTGAAGTGCAGAGGATCTGTGCGTTAAAATTCTGTATCCTAGCATAGTATAAGTCCTTGTTACTGAATACTTTGCCCTGTGCATATCAACACCAAGAAAAAAGTGCACGTTGTTCTGGGAAGGTTCACCAGGAAGCCAGGGCTGGTAAGAGCCTCCTTAGAGCCTCCTACTTAGTGCTGCTTCACAAAAGAATTATGCTTATAAAAATGTTACAGGTAATTTAAAAGGTGAGAACCTGCTCATAATTTCTGTACCTAATTCAAATTCTACTTTTATGTTTTCTCAGTGTATGAAATAATTCTTACTGCGTAGTGAATTCTTGAGCAGAAAGATGCATCATCTGTGTACTTCTCGATATTGATTTTGTCAGCCAAAAAACCCTGGTATACCCTCATATATAATAGTGATTATTTATTGCAAAACATTTTCCGCAGTATGAATCTTTGTCTGCATGTAGTGATAAATGTACACAGGCAGTTGATGATTGCCGAAATTTCTGCCAGGGCTCTACTGGCTCACAAATACGGCTTCAGAACGGCAGGACCTGAGTGGGCTCTGCTCCTCAGCTGCAGGGAGCATTGCCTCTTACCGCTGCTCAAATGCAATGAATAAAACGCGGTCTGAAAGGCTCAGGACGCCGGCAAGCCACAGTGCTGCTACAGCATTTGTAAAGCCCGATTCTGGGTGTATTGACGGTTGTTCTGAACTGCCAAGCTTGGCTTTGGATTTCCAGTAATCGAATTCCCATGTCCCAAGTGCGCTGCTTGTGTGCGCCTCTTATTTGCACCATTCAAATTTCTACATGCAGGTTAGCTGAGTGGTGCAAGAATACAGCTGTCTACGCTGCTCCTCTGCTACCCTTTATCTGCATGCGGTTTGAGGGTTTTATTAGAGTATATCTCTGCCTATTAATTATGATGATGAGCAGGGTGAAATTAAACAATACTTCAAGTCCTGGCAGAGCCTGCTTAGTAGATACAAGATTTGACTTTTAAAGACTATTGTAATAAATAATAAAATAGTAAAATCTAGGAATATTTGCATCTGAATTGCTTTCAGGAAGCAAGAAACAGCACATCGAAATGAAATAGAGCTACGGTATAAAAACAAAAAGATGTGGTAGGGGCTATACAACAATGTGCCATAAGCATCTTTTTTATTTAACTCGCGAAGCTGGAAACCTTTTATATTCACTTGTAGTTAGTGTGGTATTCACAGAGTCCAAGAGCTGAAATCTTAGCAAACAAAAAAATGTTCGTGCAACTCCTTACTGAAGTTTTGGTGAATCTTCTCAAAATATCTGAGGAAAAAATGGCTGCATGTGCGGTCATGTGGCTTTCTTGGCATTCATAATCCCTCTAGCTCATGGTTCAGGGCTACAGGTAGCTGAGCTGTGAGAAGAGACTGCTATGACAGTTTCGAAGACTGCATTTTTTTTCCTCTGCAGAGCAAGTGGAATAGATTCCACCAATCAGGCGAAAGCACCACTTAATATTGGAACAGGTTATTACTATTAATTTGAAAAGTCTGAAGCAAGCCTGCCTGTTTCTTGAATTCTATTTTCAGGGAAAAAAAAGAAAAGCAGCAGGACAGAAAAGACATTGAATTTCTATTAGAAAGAGTATGCTATCAGAGAATACTACACAGCTAAGAAATGTTTATTCTGAATTGTCAGCTACAATTATGCCAGGGCAAGAAGTCATAACTAACAGAAAGGTCCTGTTGCTGTTGTTGGATATTTGTTTACGCACAAATCTCAAAGCTGTATATTTATCCATCAATATCAGAAAAGAAATACATAGTACTTCTCTGCGCTTCCATAACTCCTAAAAAATATAGGACTTAAGATGCAATATCAAAAATAATCTTTTATGCTGTATTTTAAATAATTGATTTTGTGAGTATAAGAAGACAGTTCAAATACTGTGACTTGCTGTCCTATTAGCTACAATATTTTTAGTATACTTTCGTCTAATACACAGTTTTAATGATCTGCCAAACTAACCGGCTCCTCAAACCTACCTTCTTCCAGCCTTATGAGGAAAATAAACACAGAAAATGAACTTTTTTTCCTATTTTAATTACAATGCTATTGCAATCCACCTATTAACTTTTGTCAGTAGCAAGTAAATTGAGATTTTATTAACAAGTTAATCACTCAAAGACTAATAAAGCAAATACTAAAACATTTCTGGGATAACACTGTGATATACCAATGCACTCTTTTTGTTATCTTGTTGGTAGGCTGGATTCTTCCGCAATTGAATATAGTGGCTTCAGTTGAAGCAGAATTAGGCTGTGGGAAAGAAGGAACTTACTCGCTGATTTTATTTTCAGTGAGGATCAAGGATTTATTTTGCCTTATGGAAAAATGCTTAGGAAGAAGGCTAGTCTTTAACTGCTTTGTAATTGTGTTGCAGTTTGCAGTATCTTGTGTGTAAATACTAATATTTGACTATCATTCCTTATGCCAATACTCTATATTAGAAATCCCTTGAAGTGTTGAGGTAATCATAATTCCTAACTCTGCAGCTTTTGTAAGACTTCTCTGTGAATAACACTGTAAAAGAACCCTACTACCTAGATGTCAAACTTTAAAATCATGATTGTCTTGCTAATTTATTTTAAAAATTCATAAGGTATTCACATGCCTCTAACTCTTTGAATATATAAAGTGAAAACTGGTCTTTCCAACCCCTTCATGGAAGCTGCAACACCCTTAGAACAAACGCTGACACTCTCTAGCTTCCCAGCCTCATGAAAGAGCCTGTTGGTATAAAACTAAATATAAGGGCATGTCTGCACCTGAACTTCGCTACAGGTTGCTTATATTTGCCTTGTCATCCACAGCAAAGACAGCAGGAGCAGACAGACTCTGTCCATACTGCAGGATATCAATATTTTCATCGTAGGTCTCAAAAAGCACGCTGAAGTTTTTTAAAGAGAGCTCCAATTCTGTACCCCATGCTGCACTACTCTGCTGTTACGCTGTATATTGACTGACATTTTTAAGCCTCCCGGAGCTAGGTTTCTGCTGGAAGCAAAGAAATCCTAATACTATGCGTCAACCTGAGTGACTCTCTTTGTTCCGTCAGTGCGCATGGGTTGTGCTGTTTGGTTTTTGCTGTGGTTTGTCCGCGAGCTAACACCGTTTTTCTTATGCTCTGCCAGTACAGGGAAGCCAGTCTGGTGAGCGCTGTGATTCACCGTGTTAAATGTAGTTGGATATTTCTCCCATGGTTTTTCCAGGTGTTTCTCTCATGTGTAAATCAGTCTGGTGAGAGAGCAGCATACATGAGTGACCAACAGGCAATCAAAATCCAGCTTCCCGAAACTCTGTGCTAAACTTGCTCAGAGATGTGGAACAGATCAACTATATGAGAGCTCATCGTAGCGCAGATAAATCTGGAAACTCTCTATGCCTAATATTACCTGTCAGCCACTGGGTTAGAGTTAGAAGAAGTGTTTAACTGTTTAATTAAACATGTTTAATTTTGCACTGAATCACACTTTCAATAATTTTTCTCTACTGCCAAAAGGGCCAGAACCCTCTAACTAAAACTTTGAGTTGTGATTAATCAAAGAAATTTAGGTAATTAGTCTTTGAAAAATACCTGGTTTTGCAAAACTCCTTAAAAATCCTAAGAATTGGCAACAACTGATGTGATGTCTAACCACTGTCCGTACAGTGAATTGGAGCTGTTCTGTCACCAGCTACAGCAAAGCTATCTCATGTAGCAGTGTGGTTAATGCCTCTGTAATTTGTCTGCAAAAAGTTTTTTCAAAGAACTCCTACTTCTTTATACACGAGGCAGCTGTGCTAACTCATGTATATAAGCAAGGAAGTTCTCTATCTGTAATTTGTTTTATAGCTGATTGCCTATTCTGCAGAAATGTAACATGTTTCTAGTTCTGCAGAGTGGTTTTTTTTAGTGTGCTTAATCAGATCTTCATGTGGAGCTACACGTATAATTATCGGTTCCTGTTTCTCCTTTACCATCTGTAGTTTCTTTCTCTCCCTTTTGGGATTTTGCAATCATTGTGGGAAGTGACTTTTAACTTGCAGTAACAGTAATATCACTGCATCTATTTATGTGTACCTGGACATTATCTCAGACAAAATCAACGAGCACCATGTATGTATTCCTTTAAATGTGCATCCCAAGATGGTTTTCTCTGCCACGTAACAACTGAAAACTCTAGGATTTGCTTCAGTAAGGCAAACTGAACAGTGATAGTTTTGATAACGAATGCTGAGGAGCACTACAGTTCTTGTGGTGGTGACTGTGGTGAGACGGCTTTTTTTTTTTCCCTCTCTTCTCCTTTCTTTCCCGAACTACTACTTCAGGCTGCATTTGCTTCCCCTCCTATGCTCTCTTAGCCCTTCAAGAGTATAATAGGCATACAGATAATGAAACATCGGCGAGGGTGTATCCCCATTCTTTTTATTTATCCTTTCTCAACTCCTCTTGGAGGAGGAGATCCCACAAAACATTAAAGAAAACCTTTTAATGTGAGAGACTTGGCAGAAATGCAAAATTGATTTTCCATTGTACCTTAAACTAATTAAAAGAATCGCAGAATCTATTTTCATTTTATTTACATGGAGGGAATATTGACAGCTTTGTTTGAATCTTGGTCAGCTACAGAGTAAAATCATTATTTTAAGGAGTATTTCATAGGCAAGTCTTTAAGTTACACATGAGGGGACCTGTTAAAAGTAATATAGTCATACATGAGTTATTACAATAGGGAGCAGCAATTAGAAACACATGGACCATGCAGCACTTGTAGTTATCTAACTGGCATCATTTTTGCATTACTGAAGCCAAAAAACAGGGAGGAGTATTACTATTATCCTGTCTGTTGATGTGAGGAGTATCCAGATTTTGCTATCTTTGTAAACAGCTGCAGACATCCCTGTCCCCCCACCCTCCACTCTGCAACATCCCAAGGGGAAAATACAACAAGGTTCTGCCTCATGGCTGCTGTGCCCCCAAAAGTGCTCCCTAGTCACCACTAGATAAGCAAGAAAATTAGCATGTTGGTTGACTTGCCAGAATGAGATACTGTAGGACTATCAGATAAGATGGGGGGGGGGGGGGAAGAGGATCTCCTGAAAAGGACCTTTCTTAGCACTGGACTGTAAACTTAATTGGACCTTGGAACGTGCTCAGATGTGGTGTCGTGTATGTACAAGTTTATTTTGTGTTCTGATGTTATAAAAATACTTCATCAGTGATGTTACACTTACTTCATGTTGAATATAGCTGAGAGGAACATCAGTTCTGCTACATATTTTATTAACTATTGCCATTGCAGTGTATTTATTTTTGGTGTTTTGTTCTACTTCTTTAAAGCACAGACTGCAGCATTTACTCTGTTGGACTCTTCTTTAGCAGCCATTCCCTGAGTGGAAACAAACAGACAATATTTCACTGATAAATACTGACATTAGATTAGGTAACATGTAATTTCAAATATTTGTCTGTTTTTTTCTTTAGAAGAGTCATATTTGAATCCCTTAAATAACATTTACCTTCAGAGTACTGACACACATTTGCAGACTGCATTCACCATGGTTCGTGACCACTTTAAAGGTAAATATAGTTTAAATAAAAATGATTAATATATATAAAACCACCTATTTTGATAATAAAAAGTTGGCAACACTAAAAATGGCTTGTTTATGAGGAATCATGGAATTTACATTAATCTTCCACAAACTTGTCCAGATTCTAGAAGTCTATTTAAATTGGCATACACGCCAAACCTTTGCTGTTAAGTGGTGCATGCTGAAACGCTTAGGCTTCTCTTTAAAAACTGAAAGAATGAATGCAATATTGTCTTGGTGAAAAATCTTGTAAGCTTAGTGGAGTCTGAAAATGGTATAGCCTGCTGTGCCTGTAAGATGTACACATGCCTGATACAATTTATGTTAACTGTGAATGTGTTAAACTGTGGATGTGGTGGTATTTAGAAGCTGTATTAAAGTACTTGTGATGTACTTTAGGTATCAGTTCTAAGAGGTGTAAAGCATCTCAAAGCCTTACTTCTAATACGTTGAAAACGCTTGAGTGGAGTTGCAAGCCGTGAGGGTAAACATCACATTGCTTGGCTTTTCTCTGAGGTAGAGAGAACATTTCTGATCCCCTTGGGCAGCAGTCTGGAGGCATGGGAGTGTCCGCGCTCAGCCCTTCACGGCTGCCTTGTGCCGCTGAGCAGTGACCCCTCCGGCTGGTTTAATAATGGCTTTTTTTATACAAAGGAAGTGCATTGTCTATGTGCTGCGTATCAGGCCCGAGCTGCCCAGAGCAAAGAGGAACAATGCTAATACTCGGTTTCACAAGTGTCTGACAGCAGCCGGGGCACAGTTTAAAGGCTTGGTTTTTTTATTTTATTTTTATCTTTTTTCAATTTTTTTCAGCCTAACAGAGCAAGATGAATTCAGTCACGCTAACATCAGCGAGAAATCTCAGCTGTAAGCAAATGGCAAGGAAATCAGAAGGTATGATTATTGATGGTTATTAACTTCCTTCAATATGGAAGCTAATCTAGTAATTTAAGCCACACAAGATTACATTTTAAAAGAATGAGACTTTAGTAGATTCTACTATTAGCTTTTTAAAATGTATACAGGAAATGCTACATCACTTTTTTTATTATTATTATTAGATTGAGCCAACAGCCTGAAAATACAGTCTGGTAGAAAGTAAGCATGGACTTGGCAAGAAAAACCTTTTGTTCTTTTACTGTGTTATTGTAATAAGGAAACCGATGACTAGCCGCTACTACTACATCTGTTTCCATATAATTTGTCCAGAACTAGATAATCTGATCTGCTGAGAAAGCCCCATCTAATTTCATCTGAGGTGGTAGGCTGCTAAAAGCAATAGCTTCAGCAACAAAAAGTTAAAGTTTGAGACTCCTAAGGAGAAAAAAAGGCCTCCTTAAGAAGTATAGTTTGGATTTTAAATATGTCCTTTTAAATGGGAGGTGGAATAAAATGAAATGAATCCCACCCATAACACTTTTGGCAAAAACAGTATGCTTCTCTTCTGGCATACTAATGGCAAAACAAACAATTGGGGGGGGGAGCGTGGAAATAATACATATTTTTATAATGAAATGAGAGTTCAGTGATTTAAAACTTGGTGCTAAATTAAATCTCAGAAGCAGACAGTATCAAAGTCAGCATTAAAGACCTGCAGAGGGCTCAGCTTGTAGTACAGTAAAATATCCTAAATTTTATTTGGCTCTTGTACTGCCTGTGAATACTGATCCTTTCACTCTAGTGCCAGCTGCAGTGTAAAACTACCTTGGGCTATAATCCTACTTTGTTGACAATTTTATGTTGCAGCAGGTGCTATAGAGATGAAATGCCTTTTTTCCAGCTGCTATCGCTCTTTTTAGCCAGCTTTGCTATTTTCCAAAGAGCTGGATGAGGTAGAATTGAAATGGCAGGCAGAGAAGGAGAAAGGGACAGACAATGTTTTGTGGCACCAGAGGCAGTATGGGGGGGTAAAGCAGGGACTCCTCAGTAGGCGAAATTACCTTTAGCTGTGATTGGAAAACATTTCAATAAAATGCTTTTGAGGGAATGTCACTTAATAGTGGAAATTCGCTAAGACAATAGAAAAAGGAACAAATGTCCTGGAACTAACAGTGGTACGAAGCTTTCATACAGGCAATCTCACGTCCTGAGGAGAACTGCCAGGTTTCTAGGATATAGTCATGGATTATTCTAGCGGAAAACCTTATTAAATGATTTTGAGGAAGCTTCAGTAGTAGAAAATCTTACTGTTTTCCTCCTGACAAGCCTTTCCCATGGGAATTTCTGTGAAGAGGACAATTGGGTTTAGAATCAAGCCTTTGAATTGCTCGCTGTGGTCCGCTTTCCAGTTTTTACTTTCTAGTATCCAGCTACTGTGGGTGTAAGTTGCCGAATAGCAAGATTAGAGTATCTATAAAAATTTTAAATTAATGTTTTTGTTACAGGAATCACACATATCTTTAGTTTCTGTTGGAACTGCAAATTGGTCATGTTTTGTACATTCTATTTTCTGGAAAATGTAGAAGCTGATTTAATCATTTGGCAGCAAACAGAGCACATTGCCCTGAGGATGTAGTGGCAGTGAGAGAAGGACTGCTGATCACCCTAGTACATGCTTACAGGAGTTACAACTGTTCCTCTCATTTGCACTTCAGAAACCTGAATCGACCAATATAAAAGTGATACAAGAATTTGCTTGGAGATTTTGATATAAAAATGTTGGAAGTGGATTGTGTTGCAGGTGCTATGGTCACTGGAGTCACTGACCAGTGGCAATGCCAAGTGGTCCTAACATAAACTGATTTACAGAAGATACAGCCGTGTCTCCTGTGAAGGGATACTGCTGATTTAGGTTCAGGTCAACACTGCCGGATTTGGCTGTCCTGGGATTTTCCATGCGTTGCACCCACCGTGTTGGAGGGCTCGTACTTTTCCTGAGGAATTCATGCTAACCTTTGGACTAAGGATGTGGCAACTCACTCAAAACAAGCCTTCAGGAGCCAGACTGCCATGGAATAGGGAACGCTCAAATACCAGCACCAAAACCCGGCTCGAGCTGTGCAATTAGAATAATTACATTTTGAATATTAAAATGAGAGCACTCATCCGGGGGAGCTTAAATTAGGTGTTTGCAGGATCAGGAGTCGAGAGCTGTTCTCAATTTACAGCGTGCAGCTTATGGGCAAGGGAAAAACAGGTTTGGAAGAGGAAACGCCCGAAAGGGTAAAACCCCTTCTCTCCTGCTGCGCTTAGGCCGCGTTTCTGAGCGCGCGGCGGCCGGTGACAGGCCCGCGGGCCGGTGAGGGGACGCTGGCGGGCCGGGGAGCTGAGCAACGCCCTTTCCCCTCTCCCCCCCGCCCCCGGCGTGGCTGCTCAAGCGCCGGGCGGAGGCGCGGGGCTCCGGGCCGCCCCACGGCAGCTTCCCTTTGTGCCACGGCCACGGCCGCGGCGCGGCGGGAGGCGGCAACAAAGGAGGCTCCGCTCCGCTCCGCGCCGCCGGGCCGGGGCCGGGGCCGGGCGGGGGGCGGGGTGGCTGCGGGGCCGGCGGGGCCGCGCCCGCCGCCTCACGCGCCCGCTGACAGTTGCAGGCGGCGGCGGCGGCGGGTTTTGAATTTAGTAGCCCGTCCGCAGAGAGGGGCGGGGCCCGGCCCGCCTCGGCGCTCCATTGGCCGCGCGCCGGCCACGTGGGCGGTGGCTCGGGGGCGCGGGCCGGCGGCTCTGGGCGGGCGCCGGCCATATTGGATCGGGGCGCGGAGTCCGCCGGTGCAGCGCTGGTGGCTGCGCGGGCGGCGGCCGGCTCCCTTCCTCCTCCTCCTCCTTCTCCGGCTTCCCCGCGGCCGTGGCGGCCCCGCCGTCCCGGCTTGCTTTTCGGGCGCCGCGGCTCCCCCGGCTGCCTTTATCCGCGCTGCGCGCCGGCCGAGCCAATCGGGAGCGGCAGCGGCGAAGCGCCTCCTCGCTGGTTTCCCTCCTTTTTTCTTCGTTCCGCGCCCGCACCGGGGTTTAACCGATCCATTCCGGTTTTTTTTAATTCTTATTGCTACTTTTTATTTTAGGCTTTTCTCGCCGCTGCGCTGGCTGCGGGGCCCCGGATTGAGCGAGGCGCGGACGGCGACGGCGGCCCCCCCGCAGCCGCCCGCGGGCACCGGGGTTTTTAGCTGTTTTTAAGGCTTCCTCTCCCCCCACCCCGGGGCGCCCCCCCTGCCGCCCGCCATGGCGGCCGCCACGCCGCTGGGGCCGCGGGGCCGGGGCAGCGCGCCCGCCACGCCGCTGAGCCCCACGCGCATCTCGCGGCTGCAGGAGAAGGAGGAGCTGCGGCAGCTCAACGACCGCCTGGCTGTCTACATCGACAAGGTGCGGAGCCTGGAGACGGAGAACAGCGCGCTGCAGCTGCAGGTCACCGAGCGCGAGGAGGTGCGCGGCCGCGAGGTCACCGGCCTCAAGGCGCTCTACGAGGCCGAGCTGGCCGACGCCCGCCGGGCGCTGGACGACACGGCGCGGGAGCGGGCCAAGCTGCAGATCGAGCTGGGCAAGATCTGCGCCGAGCACGAGCAGCTGCTGGGCAGGTCAGCGGGGCCGAGGGGCCGCGCGTGGGTCTGTGTGTCTGCGTGGTTGGGGGGGCCCCGGCAGTGCTTCCCCGCCCCCTCCCCCGCTTGCTCCCCTCCATCCGCCGCAGCGGCCCCGGCCCGCTCCCGCCATGTGCCGCCGCCGGGCTTCGCGTTTGAATGAATGAGCGAGGGCGCGAGCCAGCCCCGCTCCGCTCCGCCTCGGCGGGAGGCGGCGGCCCGGCCCCCGCGGCGGGCCCGCCCCGCCCCGCCGCTGCCGGCCCGCGCTGCGCTGCGCTGCTCTGCCGCCGCGGGCAGGTGCTGCCGGGGCGCCGCCGGGCCCTGCAGGCGCGGCGGGTGTCCCCCGAGGGCGTATCGCGGCGTGAGACGCCACAGCTGCAGTCGTGATGGAGGCTGCCCTGAAACTTCGCCTGATGTGTCTCGAACTAATTAATATTGGAGGGCTCCCGGTTTTGAGTCAGGAAGACTTTTTTTTTTTTTTTTTTTTTTTCCCCTCTGGTCCGATGGATATTTAATAATAAATGGTGTGATGAGCGAGTGCCTGGAGTTCTTTCTTGCTATTCTGGCTGTAGGGTTCAAGGCGCTTCAAGATGAAAAATGCAAAGTGTCGATGGTTTGCACAGTGGCTTTGGGGGGTGGGGGAAAACCACAAGTGAACTAGGGTTTTGGTCATGTTGCACTCTAGGTTTTCTGCTTCCCCCCTCCCTCCCCACCCCAAAGATGTAACTTTATAATACAAAAATACTTGAATATTCAAGTACAGTTCATTGAAGCAAAAAAAAATTGCATTTTTTTCTGGATACTCAAATGGTATTAAAGGCAGATTCATGATCAGATAACTTCAGAATTTAAAGTGAAGGCACCACTCTAGGGTTTGTACTCTTGACAAAGGACTAATTTGTGCCACTAGCTTTTGTGCCTTGCACAACTGGCTTGACTTTTGTTTTTTTAATTTAAATCCTACTTCTGTAACTGCTGTAGTTTCCTATTACCAAAGGAAATCTCTCTCTTCTTTAGAAAGCTCAGTCAGAATGACAAAGGTGGCCTAATTTCATTCTTAATATAACAAAGTTTGTCTGCGGATTGATGTTGAAGGTAAAGGACAATAAGCAATGTTATTAGTTTACTCTTGCATAATCTGTTAATTTTGACCTTCAGTTAAATACAATCTCAGTCGTGATTCCGATAATGAAAAAGATACTTCCTATGTAAACTAGTACATTGATGTCTTCCTGTGTCTGCAGACAGCTCTGATATGTTTTGGGCTCCTAACTTTGTTTAAAACAAAGACAAACAAACAAAGCTTCTAATTGGTGAGTCTGTTTGTTCTTGAGTTTGCTTTTTGGTGCCCACTGAAACTCTTAAATCAAAGAGATCATTGATAGTGACAGGGAAAGCAAGGTGTAGCTGCAGATGGGTATCAAAATGACTTCACTTGAAAGTCAAGCCAGAAATTTCAATCTCTTTGCTAATGACTTCAGGGGAAAGACTTAAAATTCTCAGATGCTGACCGAAGGATATGTGGGCTTGGGAAGAAGAGGCAATCTGTAGTAGAAGCCATAGCTGCCTCTTCCCTTTCTGCAGCTGTAACAGGGCCTTTCATAATGTGGATGTGGAAGTTCTTCACATTCTCATTTATGATTTCCTGTACTGTGATACTTAGCAAAAACTTGATGAATGTAAAATTGCTTTTGTGCTGCAACTGTGGCCTCTTACAATGACTGGAGTGCTGTTACTCAATATTCTCAGTCTGTGTCAAAGAGATCAGCTTTGTACACTACAAAGTGACAATGAGTTTCTAGTTCAGGACTAGAACTCCTTAATACTGACAGTTAATACTATTTGAGACTGCTAGATTCCACTTAAGTCTGTCCGTGGTTATTTGTTTGGTGGCAGACCTTATTCTGGTATGTAGTTTCTTAAGCCATCCCTGTGTATTTTTAAGATACAGGTGGATATCTGAGCTGATCTGTAATTCTGTTTTCCAAGTCTTTAATTTAAAAAAAAAAAAAAAAAAAAAAAAGCTTACAGATTGATTTGGAGAACACTCTCTGATGGCTGTCTCTTACAGCTGTTAAGTCCTATTAAAAACTAACAAAAAGACTCTAAAACACTTTGCACAAGTGTGCATGGGTTTAGTGGTAGTTGTAATGATCTGATTTTGCAGTGTGAGGTAAAAGTTTGCATCCTCATGAGAGGAGTTTCTGTGCGCTTTCAGAAAACTGAAGTGTGGTGTACACAGTTCCCAGTTTAAAAACTGGGCAGAGTAACTGTGGTAGTTGAGATTTGGCTAACTTATTCTCCAAAAGACACTGGGAATATTCCCAGTCTTGTTTACTGATTCTTGTAGAGTAAACCTAATCTTGCACTTCTCTGTGAGATATCCATCCTGGACTTTGGAGTGAGGTTCATCTTATCTCTCCTTAGCTGCATAAGGTTGTAGTTGGACATGATAGCTGAGCCTGTCCAACAGTGTGCTGCCACTGAAGAAAATGGGACCATATATGTGTAATGATCTGATTTTGCAGTGTGAGGTAAAAGTTTGCATCCTCATGGGAGGAGTTTCTGTGCCCTTTCAGAAAACTGAAGTGTGGTGTACACAGTTCCCAGTTTAAAAACTGGGCAGAGTAACTGTGGTAGTTGAGATTTGGCTAACTTATTCTCCAAAAGACACTGGGAATATTCCCAGTCTTGTTTACTGATTCTTGTAGAGTAAACCTAATCTTGCACTTCTCTGTGAGATACCCATCCTGGACTTTGGAGTGAGGTTCATCTTATCTCTCCTTAGCTGCATAAGGTTGTAGTTGGACATGATAGCTGAGCCTGTCCAACAGTGTGCTGCCACTGAAGAAAATGGGACCATATATGTTCACCATCTGTCTAGCTCTCATTTTTGGCTTTAGTCTTGGTTATTTAGTAAACTGACTTGGATCATTAAGATGGTGGAAAGTTGCTTACTTTTTCCTGCTGATCTAGTTTTCTGTTCATTTAGCAGAGAACAGAGAAGTATGAGAACTGGCATATAGGGTGTGGCTGGCAGCAGGGCGGAGAAGTGGAGTGAGTAGGACTGTGTTTTGGCACCTGCAAGCTGTTCACTTGACTTAGATGTCTTGGTAACCACAGCCTGAGTGTCAGACTAGTTGTTTTTAGGTATTTTGTTTCCTTTTAGAAGCAGTGGAGATAAGTGGTAGGATGAAATGCTCTTTGGAGATGCTCTCTGACTGTGGAAGGCGCATATATGATTAGTTATTTAGTTGGCTGAAGTTGGCCAAAATGAATCCTGGTCTAGCTGCGCTTCCTGTGCTGTTTGAATATTTTTGCAGCTGGTTGTTCCTGTTTCCCTGGATGCATGTACAACTCTCCATTCTCTAGTTTGTACAAAATTCTTCTGGAGTGCTTTATCTATTTGTTTTATTCTTTTATTCTTTATTCTACTACATCTTTTAGTTGTTTGACTTCCCACCTAATTAGTGGATCAAACTCAAGCGTCTTGTCACCTTCAAAATTTTATAGGACTATTCTCACTCTTCTTATCAAATTAAGTTTTAAGGCCTAGTCACCTGTTTGTTGTATTTTCTGTTACTTAACTTCAGTCTCATATATGGTATGATTTTTGTTTTGTTTTTTCAACAGAAATGTCAGAGCCTCATTCCATTCATATGTATAGTATCTGACAAAGAGCTGTGGCTTGTTTTTATACTTGATCTTCCTATATGTAACGAACTCCTTGCATACTGTGCTTTTAGGGAGTGCCTGTCATGCAGTGGGTGCTGCTGTAGCTGAGTAAATAAATAGGCTTCTCTTGATAGTTGAAATATTAAAGAACAAGAGAAAAAATGAGGTGAAACAAAAACAAAACCCCTCCCTACTTCTGTTCTGAGGAATGGCTGGGGAGATGATATGCATGACTGTGAAGGAAAAAAAAAGGCTTGTGACAGGGAAGAGAGATGCCAAAATAAATTTCTCATCTCAAGATTATACTGCAGTGAGAAAGATCCAAGTACCCTTGAGTTAAGGTGTATAGAATTCTTGGTCAGCTCTTGGGAGGTGGAGATGAGGGAAATCCTATTTTTCCTCATTTGTGAAAGAATTGGGAGAACTTGTCAATTTAACAGTATTTCCAGTTTATTTTTTCCTTTATCTGATTAGGTGAGACTTTACTGTATACTTTCCTGTCAGTGATAGCTATTAGAAGAATTGCTGCATTTTCTTGCTTTGAGCAGCATGTCCAATTGTGATTGCCGTGTTGCTGTGCTGCTAACTAAAAACAGTCTTGGGAGATCCAGGACCCTTGGTCTTGCCTTCATACCACCTGTTTTATATGCTGAAACAAATATTTGCATGGCTGCATGGTGAACAGGATTGGGAAAGTGATGTGGCTGGAAAATGAGCTGTGATCGTGTTTGCCAGGTCGTCATACAGGCACTGTTGCCTTGAGAGAGCGTGCAGAAGAATGGCAGGGAGCCCCAAGAGGAGGGACAGCTTTGTAAGTGTTTATGGCGGGATAGTCATGGTTGGTAGCTAGGCTACTATGGGAGATGGTCTTTTTAAATAAGAGCAACATTAGATTCAAATTGATGATGGCAAAGTGAGGAATTGTGGCCTGGATGCAGACTTAACTGTGAGTGCAAGACTAAAGGTGTTCTGGATATCTAAGCTTTAGTGTTGCATAGAAAAAGTGTCCGTGCGATGGATTTCCAGCTATTTGACTTGCCTGTGAATAATGAAGGTGAAATTAGATAGTTTCCTATTGCCCTGGAAATAGCTGGATCCTCAGCTAGAGTCTCAAAGCATGTGATGAGCTCAGTTCAGCACCAAACTCCTAGCTGCTGATCTTAGGTAGAATGTCCTTCCTGTGACAGAGCAGTGCAGCCTTAGATGGGACTTGAAAATACTACAAGCTTCAAGTCCTTTGAGGAAAGAGCTAAATAGATGATACTGACAAAGCAGTGAAGGAAATGATGACATTATGAAACATAATGTAAGTAGCAGATGCAAGAGTAGAATTTTGAATTGCTCTATGACTCCAGCAGGCAGGATGAAGTTTGCTCTTCTGGGAGGGAGTGTGTCATGCTTCCTTTGTGTTCACTAGCTGCTAACCAGGGAGAGTTGTAGAGCCAAAAGAAAAATTCTGATCTGTAATTTGAGCAATTAACCTACTGACAGTTTGCATTGTGCAGTTTGACACAATTGTGTCGTCTAGTAATGCCATATTAAAATGCTTGAGGACCATTCAGTAAGTTCTTACTTAGTCAGTAAGGCTTACCGTTACTGTTACGTTACTCTGTCTGCTTATAGGTTGTGTTTCAGGATGAATTTCATTTGATGAATACCATTATGGGGATATGTTTAGGTGTATGGCAGATTAATATCTCTAGTTGGACTTGTCTGTCTGTTCCAATTTCTGTTATGTGAGGTGATCACGCTCTTTAGGAAGCGTCAGTTGGTGTTACGCTAGTTCATTTAGGAAACTCCTTGTTTACATTTGTCTTTGTGACAGGCTGAGATTTCACTGTGGCATTTGTCCAAGGCTGAAGCACATCTGCTGTCCTCTTAGAGGAGATAATTTTCTTCAAAGTTACTTGTATCACACCATATAGTTCATTGAAGATATTGGTAAAGGATATAACTGTCGTTGATTATAACCAAATGTGTTGCAATGCAAAATTTATAATGCAATTAATTGTGGCAAGGTACTGTAACTAGTTCAATACTTTTTTTTTTAATCTTTAAGAAATGATTTCTCTAGCTTTTTTTGCTTTGTATCTTGAATTGGTTTTCCTTCTCTGTCTTTATTCTGAAGTGAATAGTGAGGTAGAATTGAACAGTAAAATAAACATCAATATGCACTTGATGTCAGCCTATGGCCTCAATCACTGGGCAAGCACAGTGCAGCTGGTACGCTGAGCAGCTGCTCAGAACTGTGTTGTCTTAAAGCAAGCAAAGTTGTAACAGCTGTTCCAGGGTTTCCTGTGGTGCACATGTGGTACCCTGTAATATGCTAGAGGTACTGTTTGGGGAAACTGATTTAATATTCTTTTTGAAGCATATATCACTCTTGGGGAGTGAAGTCAAGATTGGTGGCTGGGGAACTGCTGAACTTTAATCTGAACTCAGTCGCTGTTTTGGTGTGTGCCCTTGAGACAGCATCCCAGAGAAGGAAGGAGAGGATTAATTAAATTCTTGCATGATAATTTAATCAAGTGAAATGTAAGAAATCACCTGAACAGTCTAAGAATGCGTCTTCCATGCAGTAGCGATTTTCCTGTTGGATGCAACAATGCAAGAAACAAAGCACTGGAGGGTAGGATGGTGGGAGTTAAAGCTTTGTTTTCAGGTGTGTGGGCATGTAATGATGACTTGGAGCAGTAGGTTTGGAGAAAGCTATAGGATAAATTTGAATTAGTTAAGTTGGGAGTTTGAGACATACTGCTGTTGAAGATAGTGAAATTATGAGAGCGTTAATCAGATTCCTGCTGAATGTTCACAGCTTGATTCAGATTTATTTAGGTACCTATACGCCATTTATTCTTCTGTTCTTGTGGAAAGCTTCGGTACTTGCTTTTACCTTCCATAGAATTTTGTTTAACTTACAATCTTCATTAAATATGTTCTGCAAATGTTGTGGTTACCTATTGACATTTAATAAAGGGACTCTTTCTAGTGTGGGTTTGTTATAGAAAACTCAAGGTGTGAATGTATTTTGGAACTGTAATCTAACTGGCATTTTAAGGTACTTTGAATTGTTCATTTTTGCAGGATGTGTTTTAAGGTATATTGTTTATTGATATATTGTATAAATATATCTTCTGGTAAAGGAAGCTGTACAACCACAGTTTGGGTTTGTTTGGGTTTGTTTGTTTTTTCCCTGCAGCTAGTGAGTTCCTTGTTTTGAATCTGTAGGGATTGTTTTTGTTTTCCTTTATTTTTGTCTTTAATCAGCTTTCAAAATTTGCCACATCTATCAGGAGTTGCAAGCTCTTATGACAGACCTACTGTTGGTGTTTCCCCCCCACCCCACCCCCATTTATTTCCAAAAAGTCATTCTAATTTCATATTAATTAGGTAGTTTTTTTAATAAACATGAGGTGCTGGAAAGAAGACCAGATACTTTGTTCATTAAAGGTAGTTAATATTCAGCAAAATGGCTGCATGCCACTCTCCTTGATTCAGATGCCTGATCATGAGTTACTGCATCCTGAATTATCTTCTGAATCAGCAAATACAGAAACACATCAGACTTTAACTGTATGTTCTGGTACTTGTAACTGTCTTCTCTTTTTCAAATGCCACAAATAGGGTGAATTTTGGGCAATGACTTGATGTGTGCACTTCTTGCATAAAGGTTCTGCCGAGACTGCTGGGTAGAGAAGGTGGATTCCAGTGGTCAGCTGTTGGAGCTCTTGGAGAAGAGTCACAGCTGAGCAGTAAATGTTGATTTCAAGCACTTCAGTTACTGTCTTCAGTTGACTAAAATAGAGAAGATGAGAGAAGCAAGAACCAAGTTATAATCTGAGGAAAGACAGTCTTGCCTAATTACTTTTATAGGTATATATGAAAACATGAATGCTTTCAAACAAGGTCACTTATCATGAACAGCTTCCTTGTAAAACATAGCTTTATTGTTGCCTGTACCTTAAGGGGGGGGGGTAGCAGGAATACTAAATGCTTCATATTTTGTTTAGCCCACAAAATCAATGACCAGAGTCCATTTTTTGTTTTTGGTATTTCTCCACAATTGGAGTGAAAAAACAGCTCACTAAGGTGCAGCACCGTGTAATTTTGTAGGGATGTAAATGTGGTCTACATTATAACTGGTTCTGCTGCTGGCACCAGCATTTCTGTAGCTGTGCCATGAAGTGGTCGAAAACCACTGTTTTTTGAGGAGGGTTCAGTTAGTGTTTGTAACACTTAGCTCTGTGATTGAGCCTACTCTAAGTGCTGGCAGAAATGAGGGGGTGGGTGTGGAAGAATAGGAAAGGACCTCCCTTTGGGTGGCATCCTGCTCTTGTCAGCTTCACAGGAGTATGAAAGCACAGCTTGAGATCTAGCTACCCACTGAAAGGAGCAGTCTTGCTGCCTTTCTTGCATTGGGTGTGGGGCTTATCTGGCTCCAGGGGGGCCAGTTCATTTTATTGAACTGGTAGAAAATTATTATCTTTTTCCTGGGTGGCTTTTTTGCTAGTTTAGCAAGAAATTCAGTCTAGGAGATCAAGTGTACCTCAGAGTTGATGCAAGAAGAGGGATGATTGCAAGTGCATGAAAAGGGAACCTTCCTCTTTCAGTGTGTTACTTAGTGGCTTGTCCATTTCACTGATCTACAAGCCAAGTGGGTCAGGTAGTCTCACCAAAATGGTGATTGTCCCAAGCTATCTGTAATTCTGAGAACCTTGAATTAGCTTTAAAGAAGATAATGCAGGTAACCAGGCACAACTTAACCACAGTAGCTTATAGTTGTGCGTGGGCTGATTTATTCTGCTTTACAGCATGTATCTTGGGAATGGAGAGCAAATTAATCTGTCTGGAACTTTGTGTCTCAGCTGGACTGAATCTGGTATGAGAAATTAGCTTGTTTAAAGGTAAACTGGTCAGGTAGTGAACTGCAGTCAGGGAGGTTAGATGTACTCTGAGAGTGGCATTGCCAAATGTCAAGTTCCTTGGGTGACTGGAGTATATTGGGGAAAGGAGATTGATGATTATTATTGCACTGTGAGCTGTGCAGAGCTTTTCCTATGATATATATGGGTGCAACTCTGTTCGTGAAAGAAGTGCTGATAATATCAGTTAAGGCAGAGTCTGAATATTTATTCTTTACATGTTTGTGGAATCTATTTGAGTTAAATGATATGGGTTGAATTTCTGAAGTGCAGTTTTTACTGAAGTGGGGAGAAAATTAAGGGGAACTGGCTGTTTTGTTGCGTCAGGTCGTAGTTCTGCATTATTTAAAAATACAGTTCCATGGATAAGAAGATCCATGTATTTACCACAGATTTAAAGTCAAAAGAGAGGAAAAAACAAATTTCTTCTTCAAAGGTGAAAGCGTTTTTTTTTTTTTGCTTTTATTTTTTTCTCTCAAGAACCAAACTATTTGAAGGAGTTTTAGCTAATTTCTGAACAGTACAACAAGAAGGATTTTTTGAAATATAGCTTTGGCTTTTTGTGGAGGGGAAAAAAAAGCTAGTTATTATTGAGAGTCTGAAGTTCTTGCTGGTAAAAATTACTAGGTGCAAGGATGTAGTATACATCGGGTGTTTGTTTTTCATAATTTAAAGAGCTTTTCTGATGTTGTTGCACTTTCCCATATTCCTTTAGGGCTGGGATGACACACTGAGTTGCTGAGATTTCATCTGTCTTTCAGTGTGTGAGGTTTTGAGTTGTAGTTCCTGTTTCTTTCTGAGAGTGTGTTCAGATAAGTTTTAATTAGACAACTCATAACACTAATAACACTTAATTTTAATACCCTCCCCCTGCCTTCTGTGACTTCAGTAAATTAAATTATAGGATGACTTCATAGCCAGTCTTTTTACAAACATGAGCAAGGGAAATACCTTGAGTTGGTGCAACTGGTAATACCTCATTTAGGGCTATGGGTAGCATAATAGGTTTTAATGAGACTATTGTTGTAAGTCTGCGTTAAACATCTTTTCACTGTTGCTCCAATTGCAAGAGCTCTGTTTTCAGCCACCTGCCTGTTCAAAATCCCTTTCAGTAAGGGATATGGAGAATGTTTCCCTCTTCAACTGTAGGATACTTTTCTGGGGGCCATGCAGCTGAGGCAAGCTGGGCACATGTGACTATAGTTTCAGGATTCAGCTTGACTGGCTGGCCTCAGCATGAAGCCTAGCGAGACAGCGTGTGTGAGGCAGTCTCTATGTGTTTTGGATAAGCGTTCTTCAACACTGGTCAAGCAAGGAAGGCCTGATGTGGGCTGTCATCCTTCCCACTACATGAACGGATAGACTTTTTCTTTGTGTGTGTTTTTGTTACAGACGTTCCATAGTGAGACACTTTTCCCCTTTCCTCCTCTGCCGTATGGCCTCCTTGCATACTGGAGTTTGGGCAGGTCTGCCCAGAAGGGGAGGGACAGGATAGTAGGCCTGCAGTGAGTAATGGAGAGAGTTGGAAGTAGGAGCCCATGTGGCCAAAACTGAAATCCTATGCTCTTGTCTGATTTATGGACCCAACTGTTCTGAACTGTTGGGTCTAAAAAATGCAAGTAAAAATACTGTTGATGGACTACATTTTCTCCTAGATATGCCTGAGCAGTAGAAATGATCATCAGCTGTTTAAAAAAATGGTAGCGTATACAATAACCGGTGTGTATCTCATGCTCTTGCAGCATGCCACCTTGGTGGATGTGGGGTTACTCGAGAGGGTTTGGAGCTTAGCCAGTGCGTGCTGTCTCTTACATAAAGCCTGCCATCTTGTGGCTGTAATGCAAAGTTGTCCAAAAATTTACTTTTCTTTGGACAGATGGTCTTTGGAAGCCTTTGTGCACACACTTCTCTCTCGAGTTTGATGTTAAGCACATATTGTTATATGTGATATTGAAAAAGCATTCATTAAATCTGAAAGTCTCCTTTTAAAATTGTGTATTGATTTGATATTAGTCTAATTTTGCTGAGAAAATTTGCTATTGTCTCTTGTTAGTGCAGTATCTTGATTTAAAAAGTAGTGAATGTTTTAATGCTTTCAAACACTTTGAATCTCGTTTTTAAGACTCTTTTCATTTACTTTTTAGTCTCCTGAGTTTAGTGTTGTGAATTCTGATTTTATTTGTTTCTGCAAAGAGAAATGTGAAAGCCGAACAGAAACCTGATAGCTGTTGTTCTACTGAGCCTGAACCTGTCCCTTCTTATAAAATGTTCCTAATTTGATTATAAACATTAAGACTTTTATATGCTACTGTCCTAGCCAGATATGGATGTTTGGATATCCCAGAGAGAAAAGAACCAGCTAAAAAGCAAGAGTTTTTTGTTACACATACTTAAACACAGCTGCATGTGACATCTAAAGATTTAAGTCATTTTGATTTCTGAGTATGCTTTTCCTGAGACATTTCCCCTATTTTTGGTAGTAACCTGTTGTAGCGTTATTTGTGAGTGATTTTAATTTAAGCTGAAGAGCATGGGTTTGTGTGGAGGCATTTTAGTTTTTTCTTTGTTTCCTTTGTTTTCATAAGCATTTTTAGGGAACAACCCCATTGGAAACTGTTTAACCACGTGCATAGACATGAAAACTAATTTGAGCAGTGATTTGAGAAACTTGACTGTCTGCCTTCTTGAAGACAGTGACACCTGTACCTCTTCACTAGTGCAGTTTCATTGATGGCACAGACTATTGTGTAGATGGGATTTGGATATCTTTGCTGTGATCTGTCCAACCTTGCTATTATGTATAATTAGAAGGGTGCTGCAAAGCAGTTCAGTAGGCTACAGCCTCTATTAATGGAGAACTGGCTTAGAAGTACTGAATGTAATTTTCATGAAGAAGTTGGTCTGTTAATTGGAAAGGGATTACTTGGAGCCCAGATGGCGAATCCACACAAGTTCCTGCATGGATAAAAGGAAGTGTGGAAAACTTGTTTCTACCCTGTGGAAAGGGCCTTCTGACGGGGGAACTTCCTTCCTCCTATTAAGGTTTTGGTGAAGATGGGGCCTTTTACAGTGACTATCTAAAGAGACAACAAAAGGTGTCTTTAGTTGCAAACAAACACGTTGTTCCCTTTTTCATGTATGCCTTACTATTAAAATCCTTTGACACTGTAAATGTTCCCTTTAGATTAGGGTTGCTATGGCGCAGGCAAATATCATGCTGCTGCTATATAGGATGAGAAAGCAAAACTAAGGAGTTTATTTGAATTGGAGTAAATTAAGCCAAGACAAAATGTTTTTGTTAGGTGACTCAAGTTTTAAGATTCAGAATATACCTTGTTTTCCTAGTCATCAGCCTATTTTGGGGCATTTCTAGACTGACTTAACCACTTTCTCTGATTTATCCTAGTTATGCAAAAAAGGAATCTGATCTTAATGGAGCCCAAGTCAAACTTAGAGAGTTTGAAGCAGCCCTCAATTCTAAAGAAGCTGCACTGGCCACAGCTCTTGGTGATAAGAAAAGCCTGGAGGGAGAACTTGAGGATTTAAGAGACCAAATTGCACAGGTGAGAAGAAATGGCCCACTGTCAAGATTTTGCCATCAAATGACATGTTTCATAGATATACGGTATATCCATAGTAAAAGAGCTACATTTCATTCTGATAAAACGCAACTTTATAGCCAAAAATGGAAGCAAATTGGTCATCTTGTCAGTACTAGATATAAGTTATGGTTCACTGTGAGAACTGGAGGCAGTACTCAGTAGGTGTCTGCTTGTGTTCAGTATTGTTCAGTTAGCTTATTAATGATGTGAGTGGTGAAATAGAGCACTCTTAAAAATTGCAGATTCTATGAAATTTCAAGGGATGGCGCTTTAAATAGCAGAATTAAAAATTTCAGAGTGCCTCGCAGCTCTAAGTTTGTGATTCTCTGTGCCCTCCTTTGCTTCTGCCTGTACTTCTCTATCTTCTGGACTTCTAATAGAACAGGGAGAAAAAAGTCTTGTGCTAGTTTTGTTAACCCTTTGAAATACTTGATTTGTGGTCTGCAGCAGCAATAGGCAATAGGACCAGTCTAGGAGATGTCTGAAACCCAGAAAATGGTTTTTCTTTTCTATTTGTCAAGTAGAAAAACTGAAGATTTGCAAGGAAAATTCATAACCGTCATTAAAATGATCATTATCAATGTGCAGTATATAGAATTCACTTCTATAAGTAACTGTTTAAAAAAAGTGTCTTAAGTTTTGTATTTAATTGTCAAGTTAAGGCTTAACATGCAGTTAGCCGCTACCTGTTGGTAACTGAGATCCTTGTATCATGAGTTCTGCTCCATAACCTTTGCTGTGCTGAATCTTTTTAAATTTTTTTCTTTTTTCCTTTTGTAAAGCTTGAGGTTTCTTTAGCTGCTGCCAAGAAACAGCTTGCAGATGAAACTTTACTGAAGGTGGATCTTGAAAATCGTTGTCAGAGCCTCATTGAAGACTTGGAATTCCGTAAAAATATGTATGAGGAGGTAAAGTGATTCAGTGTCAAGAATTTGCAATTTTAAAGAGAAGAAGAAAACTGAGGTTCATTCTAGAGTAATTTAGATTGGAAGGGACTTCCGGAAGTCATCTGGTCCAAACCCCTATTGAAAGCAGGGTTTACTTCCATTCTAGCTGGAAAGTTACCATTTTTCTGTTGTAGAAAAATAACCTGTGAACTAGAGTTTTCGTAGTGTTATGTACCATGTTCTTTTGTGTTAAATTCTCTCTGTGGTGCAATGTACATTTCTTTTCATAGTATTGAAAAAGTAAATTTAAAAAAAAACTTTCCAGAAGTGTCCTCATGAGAAATAAAGTGGAGAATGGCACTAGAACAGGTGCTTTGAACCTATATTTTTTAAAAATTTCATTACTTTCTAATAATAGAACCAGAAGTTGTTGAATTCTTGTCTTTTAGAACTTTTTCTTGTCACCCTCTCTTACCCTCGTAGTGCTTAATAGCACGCAGGAGGAGCCTTAAAGCAATAACAGATTTATCTAAAAGTACTGTCTTTTGTTCCATGTGTGCATTTCCTCCAGTTTTAGCTTTGGTCATGTTGTTGGAATCACTTTTTCCAGCGACTAAGGGCAAGCATACAAGTAAGGGGAGGAAGAATACTGGCTAGTGAAAGTGACCATTTGATTTTACAGTACTTTTGTTTTGTGCAAGCATGAAAGATACCTGTATAATCTTATGCAAGCATAAGATACCTGTAAGGAAAGGGGGGTATTTCTAAGATCTAATAATGATGAGTTATATTTTTTTGAAAGTGCAGGCAACCGTCAGAAGGCAGCGTGACTTTACATGCTGATGATGTCCTAGCTCTTATTTCAATGTCTCCCTGTTATAAAATAAAGTACTGTTCTGATCAGACTAGGGAAATGGCCCTGAGAAACTTCCAGTCTTTCACTACTGTTAATTCATTTCAGTAGAAACACTGTCAAACGTAAACTACTCTAATGCTTATCTGCAAAGCTAGCTAAAAGCTATATTGCTTGCTGAAGAAAACAAATTGCTCTTGGCTGATAGTGTTCCAAAATTTGTCTTGCCTAATACTTACTGAAGGTTATTTTTCTGTTTTTCTTAGGAAATCAATGAGACGAGAAGAAAACATGAAACTCGCCTAGTTGAGGTTGATTCTGGGCGTCAAATTGAGTACGAACACAAACTGGCCCAAGCACTGCATGAAATAAGGGAGCAGCATGATGCACAAGTGAAACTGTACAAAGAAGAGCTGGAACAGACTTACCATGCCAAAGTGAGAACATCTTTTCATACAGCTGTCTGACATACTTCACTTTTGCTTTATTTGAGGGAAGGATAACATAGTGTAATTATTTGCCTTTCAGAGGTTTTCATTCTGGAGCTTGGTTTAAAATTACCATGCTTTTGAATATGAGCTTGTATTTTGAGATTTCTTTTGAGGAACAGGGTTAAACCTCAGAAAGCGCAACAATATAGCAACTGAATTAGCGTGGCGACTTTGGAAAATGTGATTAGTACTGGGCTTACTGTGAATTCAAAGAGAATTAATTTGTTTATTAAAAATCCATTGTATAAACACAATCTTGATGATAATGAGGTATCCCATATTTTGTATAAAACTTGCTTCCTGAACGCACTTTCTGAGAAGACAGCATTCTGAGTACTCTGACCCTATATGCAACATTGTTACCTAGAAGCTTTACCACACCCAATGGTTTCTGCTTTTTGCTCTCCTAGAGTGAAAACACATTTGAACTGAAATCAGTTATACTTCGTAATTTCCTTCCTCTACTGTGATTCAGCATTTCTGTAAAGAGGAATCCTGATGTCTCAACTGAACCTAGTTTCTGTGGCTATACTTCTCACACTTGGTATCTTTAGAGACAAGGTGGGGTGTTAAAACAGATAAAAGTTGATACAAACTGAATTTATTAGCATAGTTTTCAGTGAAAAATTATAGTCTTAATGGTGTGTAGTTGCCTATCTTTGGGGCTTCAATCTGACTTGGAAAAACTAGGGGAAAGAAAATGACTGAAGGTAAGGTCTAGTCAAAAATATTTGGTTTAGACTTTTTGTATTTACTAATCTAAAAAACCTTTCATAATTAAGCCTTTTTCATTCCCTTTCTTCTCAGGGTACTTCTATATTTAAATTTTTAGATTTCATTTCATCTGAAGTGTTGAATTCAATAACTAGTCTGTAGTGCTGCCTAAGCAGATGTAGTGTTATTCAACAGGAGTGTTGTAGCTAGTTAAATGGAATGGCTGCTTCTTGTTTGCATTAACAGATAAAATTGAGTCTGAAGTAGTGATGGAATGAAGTGGTGGTGACTCAGGGCACTGGTACTGTAATGTTAAGTCATATTGCCAATGTGCTCACATTGAGCTGAAAACTAACATTGGTGGGGGGTTTTTTGGGTTTTTTTTTTTTTTTTTTTGGAGAATTGGTAATTTCAGTTTACTTTCTACTATTCAAGCCTACTCAAAAAACAGTGCTATAGTATTTGACAATATGAAGTTAAATATTGGCCAACGTGAAAACTGAATTTAGCAATCCAATTTGAGTAATGCCTACAAGGGAAACCTTAACAAGTTTTTAATCCTAAAATACTCAAGAGGACCGTGATTTCAGATAGCTCAATCCAGCATGGTAATTGAGCTACCATATTTAACCCCTAAAAAGAGAGATGTTTCATTGTGTTACAGCTGCAGAGAGGAACTTTGCGGCTTGCTGCTCTGTGTGGCTTTGTTTGGTGACTCATTTTTCTTTTAATAAAAGATGCTTTGAAACTGATGTCTTAATGTGATTTATTGCAGCTTGAGAATGCTAGATTGTCCTCTGAGATGAGCACTTCTACAGCCAACTCATTAAGAGAAGAACTGACAGAAAGTCGCATGCGGATTGAAAATCTTTCTTCCCAGCTTGCGAGCCTTCAGAGAGAGGTAACAAGCTATTTCTGACTCTTCAGTCTTGCTGATTAGAATTATTGATTTTTTTTTTTTTAATATAAAAGATTTTTTTCTTTCTCCTAACTTGTAAGTATACTCATTTTCATGGCTTGCATTTGTCTTCTTTCTTACTGTTCTGTAAACTTCCAAATTCCTTAATATTTCTTTTTGATAAAGTTGAACTGTTTTGTGCAATATCCTGCTACTGTGGGTATCTGAAAGGCAATAGTGTTAATTATCTTCTGCATAAAAAAAAATCCACTATATTTACTTTAAGAGATCAGTTACTGGACAAAGTTTGGAATCAAACTGTTTCTGCTATCTCTTTTCATTCCAGCATTGCTCTAAATATATGAGGGGAATCTGTCCTCCCCTGAGTTATAGCTCATCTTTTACATGTGTTAGTCTTCAGTCAGCCTTGAGTGCTTTGTAGACGGTAGCCTGGACTTCAGGCTCTGTCCCATCAAGTTCACTTGTTGGAAGTGCATGCCAGTGTGATGTCTTAGTAAGGTCTTTATCATATTAAGAAATGGCAAAATGCTGTTTCATCTGAAAATCTTAAACTGCAGGAAAAATTAAAATAAGATATCCTAGAGCTACCTAAGAATCTGATCCCACTGCATTAGATTCTGTAGAAATGAAACAAAAATCTTGCTTTATTTTCTAGATGGATGAGGCAACATCAGGCGCAAGTTCTCTGTTAAGAGTCCCTAACACTTTAACAATTTAGTTCTGTTCTATAGTAAATTGGATCTCTAGTATAGGAATTTCACAGAGCAAGATTTAACGCCAGAGCCTGAATACACAGTCCCTTTGTCTATGTGATATCTTTCCTTCTTACTCTGTCTTTCACCCTAGATCCAGTTTGCATCTGGAACTTTAAAAAAAAAAATGTGGTGAACTTGCCAGGATTAGGGTGAAATATGAGACTGAGAAATATATCAAATAACTATACTTGAGTGTTTATAGAGCAGGGTCTTACGCTAGATATACTTGAAATCAGATCACAGAGCACATAGATCATACACACAAAAGTATGACACAGCCCATAAGCCACACATTCAGTCCTAGCTTATTTGCTGGGAGTAGCCTCATGCACTCTGCGCTGGGAAATCTGAAATGAAAAGAAGATGTGTTGAGGCCTGGTTCTGAAGTGGGCTTTTTTATAACTTATTAATCAAGTGAAAATGGAACAAAGCTCTCCCCCACCCCCCAGGAAAAATGTAAATTATTAATAGTATTTAACATCAATCACTTCTGTAATTAGTGATTTTTTTTGAATTCCTACTGTACAGTAGACTTCTGCAGGATTTCCAAATTTTGTGTATTTCAAGTGAAGAGTACGTGCAAGGGGCATTATTTACTAATCCCCCTTCCCAACTTTGCAAATACTAATGAGTCTTTCCAATTTTCTTGTTATATAGGCAGTTTAATCTCTGGAGGAGATCAGATGATGTAATGAGTGTGCGTGAGGTTGCACAGGAACTGGATTGAGACTCTTGTCTGCTTAGCTCTTCTGTCTTTACATTATCACTATCTTTCTTTGGTGTTTCAGTTGATATGGATTTCTGACCTTTTTTCTTATGTTAGTTGCTCATGGAAATATGCTCAGGGAAGGTAAACCTTAAAGGTCACATCACTTGGGTAATCTTTAATAAGCATTCCATTCTCTGTATGCAATACATACATACTGGCTGATGTGATTTTGAAGTATGTGAGAAACTAGCTGTCATCATGGACCAGCTACCACTGTACTATTAGCAATCCTTGAAGACTTGAGTAATAGGCAGACAGTCATTCACTGAGAATAACTCCTATTCCTTTAGAGTCTCTTCCAACAGAATTTGAAATCTGCAGCAGCAGACTGAAGCAAGCGACAGACCTCTGAAAGCTAAAGATAAATTATTTATTGTAGGATCTGAAGTTTTGAACTGAGTTTTCATTCTACATCCTGCCCAGCATGTCTTAAACACAGCCTGACTCTTAAGCTCCACTTTTCTTGACTGAGTAACTTCAGTTGCGGTAATGTTTCTTCACAACTTGGGGGAAAAGGAGCAGATAGCTTGTCTGTCAAAGTATTGTATGGACAATTGTTTGAGTATGTGACAGATGCAAGTTTTATTGAGACAAAAGGCATGAAGTTTGTAGGCAGTGAGGTGGGGAATAGGAAGTTGAAGATGGGTGGGGTTGAATTCAGAAAGTGGTGGGGGGATGCTCAACCTAATCTTACTTTTGAATTTTAGGATGTCTGAACAGCAGAATGCTTGGAGATGTGAGTGAACTTTCCTCTGCACTACTGATGTGTCTTTCAATACTTTCTAGTCTAGAGCATGGCAAGATAGAATGCAAGAGCTTGAGGACACCTTGGCTAAGGAAAGGGAAAACTGTCGCAAAATGCTGTCTGACAAGGAGAGGGAAATGGCAGAGATCAGAGATCAGATGCAGCAGCAATTGAGTGACTATGAACAACTTCTGGATGTTAAACTGGCCCTGGATATGGAAATCAATGCATACCGGAAATTGCTGGAGGGTGAAGAAGAGAGGTATGAAAGAATGTGGCAATGAATGTTGATACTGCTGCGTGCTTCACCTACTTGTCTAATTCTCTGTTAAAAGGGAGTTCTTGCTGGAAAACACATTCATTAGGTGCTTTCCTACTTTGTCTGAGGCACTGTTCTTTTCTCCCCCTTATATATGACATACACTTCCAAGTCTTCATGAAAGCAACCTGCCTGAGTGTCAGACCACTAGCTCTCTGGGGGAGCAAACATCACTTCTGATAAGATTAGGCCCTGGGGACATAATGAATTGTCATTTGTGCATCTGTTTGGTGCTGCTTTTAATGCTCTTTTTCAGAAGTAATTACAGGGTTATTTAGTTGTCAGCTAGTTTTCTTTAAGGATAGAATAAGAATAATAAAGTCATCACTTTTATGATTACCCAGCTTGAGGTAGCTACACTTCCCACAAATGACTCCAGGGTTCAGCAATATTGAGCATTTTTGCTTTATAGGTCACAGCTGTCATTTGAAGTAGTTTGACGTTTCTGAACTAAGTCCTACTACCCTGTGCTGATTCCTCCTAAGTTTGAGGTGACAATTTTTTTTTTTGAAAAAAGCCTGAAACTTCTTTTTTTTTTTTCATTACAATGTTTATTTACAATATTCCTGTATCTTTAGCTAAAAGAGCTTGGTTATACCAGAATTCCCTGCTGGGAAGAGGGAGAGAGAAGAAAATAGATGGTAAACGAAGGTAGAAAAATATAAAATCAAGAAGTATAATCTATGTATTTTGTTTTTTCTTCAATTTAGGCTGAAACTTTCTCCAAGTCCATCTTCTCGAGTGACAGTTTCACGGGCTTCATCAAGCCGTAGTGTACGTACAACCAGAGGAAAGAGGAAGAGGATCGATGTGGAAGAATCTGAAGCCAGTAGTAGTGTCAGCATCTCCCACTCAGCTTCTGCCACAGGAAATGTGTCTATTGAAGAAATAGATGTTGATGGGAAATTCATCCGTTTGAAGAACACCTCTGAACAGGTTTGAAAATGAACTCATGATGCAACTCTACAGTGGGCTTACTGGAAGTAGAAGGCATCCTCAGCACAATTTGAGGCTTCATGTTGATGCTGTAGCTAAAGCATGCTGTGTAAAAGTGGTGGCACTAAGGTTTTGAGTTAGTGTGCCAAAATGCACTTTTAAACAGCCTCTTGGGTTGATGCTGACTACTTCCTGATGATTTTTAATGCTCTTCATGGCAAAATTTAATGTTTAGGTTTCACACTCACCAAAGCACTAGATCACTCTTCAGAGTTGTGCCTTGCAAGTAATCTGGCTTTTCAGCTAATGTTACCAGTGATAGGAAACAGTGAAAGCGGATGTCGACTACTGTGGGAGCCTTTTCAGAAGTTTGTCTCTGCTTTAAAAAGGCCAGAAAGAAATGCCATACTTGATGCAAAATAAAGGTCAAAATTTAATTGCCAGGTTCCTTCTGCTTGCATATAGCTTCTCTAAATCATAGTTTTTCTTATTCCTTGGTTGCATCCATAGTTTTCTTTTCTAAAAGAAAGCACCTTCAGAGCCCATTCCACCTCTCTGCTGGCTAATTAGATTATTTATTTCTAGGTAGCATCTAGTTCCTTTGCTAGGTAACTCCTTGAACAGACTGCTTCTGAATAGCTTGGAGTTTGTACTGAGCAGGGGAAGGGCAGGTTGTATCTTTGCTTGTCAGAGGGTACTTCATTTGAGTAATAGTCAAAACTTTTTGCTATTTTCCCTCAGAAGGATGTTGGCTGTTGCATTCAATATTTTTTTTTCCCCTCAAGATATTACTTGTAATCGCTGTATGACATTTCTGTGCTGTATACAGACAGTTCTACAAATCATCACAGGGTGGGGCTGGAGACGGAGCACTAAAATTTCTTAAATATCTTTGTTTGGGAGAAGAGAAAATTGAGCATTTTTCTCAAGTGGGGCATCAGAATTACAAGACCTAAATTCTTACAGCCTCAATTCCAGAAAAGAGCTGAATAACTCTCGTCTTGACCTGTCCTGTCTGCAGCAAAACTGTATTTAGAAACACACAAGCTGCATTCTTTGTTTTCAGTGATGCATAAACTTTGTCTGATGTAGACAGATCCATTAGCTTTGCTACAAGGGAGCTCCTCTTGATGTTTTAAACGACAAAAATTAGTCTAGTTCTAAATGTCTCTGTTTCCTTTCATCAAAGGAGAGACAAATTCCTGTGTCATAGGCATCATCATCATAGGTGTCTTAATCACCTAATCCAGGGTGAGACTTGTCCTCTAGGAGTCTTTGTTCACTGAATGGAAGAAGCCTTGGCAAACTGTCCTGGTCTAGACAGCTAATTTTTGGGCAGCCGAAGTCTGACAAATTAAAGCCTAGTTCTAGTGAGTCAGGACCTGTCAGTTCATGCCTTTTGAGTTTTTCAATGGTTTTCCCTTTGTCATGTGCCGCATAAAGTCCATTCCCTTTGTCAGTCTCTGAGCTATGATGAGTGTACCAGCAGTTCTGGTACTCTCAATAGCCCTGGGTGGTTTTTGGTTATAATGCTCAGAAAGGTGTCCAGAGCTGAGCAACTGTCTGTACTGCAGTGTAGTAAGTTGTGCCTAGGAATCATTGAAGTGTTTAATAGAGCTATATATATATATATAGGTAGATAGATATAGATATAAAATGTAAACTCATCTTTTAATGCAAGTATGGTGTATTTTGTTGTAATGACCAACAGAATGTCAGTATTCATTAAGATAAATAACAGTTTATTTAAGATGTTTTTAACTGTCTTTTTTCAGATTGCAGAGGCAACTATCTGATGTTTGGAAAATGTGGGGGGGGCAGGGTGGAGGGGTATCTAAAAAAGATAGTTATATCTAGATATAACTCTTTCTATATCTATATGTAAAAATATATATAAAGACTCTTTGCAATACTATATATATAAATATATAAAGACTATTTGCAATACATATCTACATATCTGATGGACTAAGCTATAATAAAATTCTGATGTAAATGATAAACATCAGTTAAAACCAATTTAACAAATTAACAAATAAAAATATATATTCAGCTTTAATTTGAAATGAAAGGTAAGACCAATTTAACTACAGAGTAGATGTTTACATGCTGAAGATAAAGTGGTAGTAAATGTTATTACTGAAAGCTCTGTATATCTCATGGTTTTACATGAAAAATACCCCATGCATGTAACAGAAGATGACTGTTGGTGGAAATTGGTTCTTTTTTTCCTCCTTTCTATTAGGATCAACCTATGGGAGGTTGGGAGATGATCAGAAAAATAGGAGACACTTCTGCTACTTACAAATATACCTCAAGATACGTACTAAAAGCAGGCCAGACAGTTACAGTAAGTTTCAGTTGTTTGTGTGAAACAGACTTTAGAACAATTTATGTATGTTAGTAAGATGCATGGTTTTTAATTTTGTCCTTTTCATGTAAGTGTTCTGAAAATAAGCTCTTATGTTTGTATTGAAGTTAGTTTTATCAATTTCTGGGAAGAACAATTTCTTTGTAGACAGAGCCACATTTTTCAGAAACTTTCTGTATGGAGGAATAGTTTTGACTGCAAATAGATGCATAGATATTCAGAAATTTTTCTGCTTGCACTAAAAAATGTGGGGCTGTTTTAATGTTTGAAAAATAAATCCATAAACCCATGAAGTGGCTAGGCAGAGACTAGTTTTTTCTTTTCTTAACTGGAGAAAATGCACCATTCACTTAAATGGAATGTGTTAACTCAGTAGACAACATGAAAATATTTGCATAAGACTAGCAAGTAATGTTTACATAAAACCTCTCTTACCAGATTTGGGCTGCAAATGCTGGAGTAACTGCTAGCCCTCCCACTGACCTCATCTGGAAGAACCAGAATTCTTGGGGCACTGGTGAAGATGTGAAAGTTATACTGAAAAATTCTCAGGGAGAGGTAAAAACCCTCAGATACAGTTAAATCTGTTTTCATTGACTGCATTGCCATCCCAGTGTTTCCCCCAGTAAAGGTGAAGGCAGAACCATTGCAAGGGCTTTGAATGTGATTTTAAGATGGGCTTCCCAGGAACAGTAGTCTTACCTTGTTTAGTAAGGTTTTCTCTTTTTGCGTTCCAAGTAAGCGTACTCTATCCTGTCTTCAATAACCTAACTGTAACTTAGGAGTGCAATATTTTGAAGCTCGTGAATTTTTCCTTCTCCTGCCACATTGACTATCAGTAGCAGAAGAATGATTTGTTGAGATATTCCCTTGATGCCATGAATTGGGCTGTGTCTTAAAGTATGCTTTGAGGGTTAAAGGTGTTTATATGCTTTTCAGTGATTCTTCTGTCTCTTAAATTGGTTTTCATTTAAACTCTGTGTGTTTGTGGGGAATTTGGAAAGTTACAGTGAAATTTGGTTTTAACAAAGAGGCATTAATTCTGGTAAGGTGGAAGTTCTGACTTTGGCCAGGTAGATCAGTTGCTGTGACATTTAGCAGTTGGAATAAAGTATTTAAATATAAAACATCCAAAATAAATTTTGAATAAGTTTGAGAAGTCCTTGTCAGAAGGACTCCTTTTAATCATTAAAAGAGACTTAAAACTAAAGCATTACGAATCCTAGTTGTATACTTTTCACGTATGGTTGTACATAGGCAAAATCTGTTTGGGTAGCTTTTCCAACAGCTGGAACTCCTGTCTCAAAATGTAAGGGGATTTATATCAGATCATTGGAGGAGTCAAGTCTTAAATTAACTCTGTTGTAGGAGGTTGCTCAGAGAAGCACCGTCTTTAAAACAACTTTACGTGAAGGTGAAGAAGAGGAAGTTGAGGAAGAAGAAGCAGTTGAAGCTGTGGAGGAGGAAGACCTTTTCCACCAGCAGGTGTCGTATTAAATGCTGTTTTCCTTTTTATCTAGGATGAAAATAAATAAATAATGAATTTTGGCAAAGTACTGTCCTTGTAACTAGAACAAGTTGGGCAGTGTATGGGGTTTTAGCTTTGCGGTTTGCTTGTTAGTGTGTGTGTGTGTGGGGGGGATGTTTAATTTTTGTTTTTTTTCTTTAAATTTTCTTTGGGGTTTTGGTTGTTTTAATCAGTAATTTAATGAAAGCATGAAGCTTTGTTATTAAACCTAGTAGAAAAAAATACTGCTTCACGTATTCCCTTGAGGCTGAGAATTGGACTGTCTTAAAACCAGGTTTTGAAGCTGAAAGGTTGTGGGATTTTTTTCGTATACTGTTTTTCAGGTAAGGTTTTCCCTGGGCCCATTGCTTATGGTGAAATTTGGCTTAAGCCAATTCACATAAATTTATAGTCACTTTGAGAACTTAGACCTCATATCTCGCATGCTGTTAATACACTATCAGGGAAAAAAATGCCTCAGGTGCGCTGAAGAAATGCAGCTCTAAAGACAGTGGAAATGTGAACTTGAAATAACAACATAAAATGTTTTGAAACGTAAGAGAAAATACTGAAACATAACATACTTGGTTGTGTGTATTTTGAGCTTTACCCATTGTGTTATGATTTTGACCATGAAGTTAGCCTTTCTAAAAAGATACTAAATGTAACAAACATTAAGAAGTTCTGTAATGCAAAGTTCAGGTTTCTTACCTTGGCTAAAACTTTGCTACATTTCGGTTAGTATCTATCTTAACAATAATAGTATCTTAACAAGTCAGTTATGCAAAATAATATAGACCACTAATTAAGAGTGCATATATAAACAAGCAGAAGATGGAGGGAGTGGGGGCTGCTTTGGAAATGACTGGTTTTGCTAGCCAAATTTTTGAGGCTTTAAGTGAATCATAACTTTGTGGAATTTAATATAGTCAGATTTTTATTGCAGTTACACAAAAGTACTGAAGTGCTTCCAGCTACTCTTTGGTTTCTGGGATTGTGTATTTCAGCTGTTGTGCATGTCAATGTTTTTGCTTGAGAAAATGTCATAGCAAGAGTCAGTTTGTTTTGATTTTAAAAAAGCATTGTGGATGTGTTCCTCACAACACTTACCAATTATCTGAACTAATGATTTTTTTTTTTAAGTTGGGATTCCAATAAGAATTATTTAACTTGTGTTTATCTGGTACCCATCTTTCATTACCTCTCATAGAAGAGGATACCTAACTTCCCTTTACTTACAGGGGATTGCAGGTTGTATTACAACTTTGGTGCAGACTGACTTTTGATAAGACTATGCCAGGCGTATAACTGTCTATATGAAAAATGTTCAGTATGTTATGTGGAGCTGCTAACCCCCCTGCCTCTTTCTATTCATAACAGGGAGACCCAAGGGCATCTAACAGAAGCTGTGCGATCATGTAAACTCCTCCAGTCAGCCAACTTCCTCAAATTATGGTAATCCTTGCCTACAGAACAGAGCCTTCTCAGAAGCACAACATATTTTTGTATTTCCTTTATGTGAATTTTTAAGCTGCGAGTCTGATGGCCTTAATTTCCTTTGTCACTGAAAAGGAAGTTTTGTAAAAGAAACCGTATCTGTAACTTTCTTGCAAGATGTGAATTATTGACACTGAACTATGTACTGTTTGAAAAATGACATCCCCACACACAAAATTTTTATGCCAGTCTTTTTTTAAACCTTGTTAGAAGGGGAATATGCCACTGTGTTCTGGGGTTTGGTTTTTTAGATTACACCACTTAGACTAGCCATCTGCCGTTGACCTCTTTATATTTAGGTGCTGTTGGGGAAGGGGAAGGCATTTTCGATACTATGAACTTTTTTGTACTGAAGACTTTTTTTCTACAATGTGATCAAGGTTGCAAAATCTTTTTATAGAAAAGAACAGCTTTGTTCAAAAAAAAGAACAGAACGTAGCCCAGTTGATCATGTAAGCACTCAGAGGATGAAGGATGCAGCAAAACTTGTTTTTATTGGTACTTTCTTCTTTACTTAGATTTCTTATTCAGGAAGGGGACTCATGTTAAACGCGTTAGTTGTGCTTTTAAGATAGTGTAACCGGCTTAAATTTTCTTATGTGATATTAACAAATAAAAGGCTGTTTTAATATGGATTGTCTTGTTTGTTTACAGTTTGTAAGAGCTCAGAAATACGTCTTTTAGGAACCTAGTTTAGATTTGTATGGAATATAATTGTAATTTTCAGCAACGTGGAAAACTTTTCTGTCCTTTCTGCGTTCATCTAATCTCTGAAAAAGCTTTTGAATAAAAAAGTAAGTGTCTCTATATAGACATTTCAAATATGAAGTTTTTAGAATTTGTTTTTTGATAGAACTGAGCTGAAAATTGAATGAGTGTGCTGATTATTTAAAACTGATAGGCTTTGAAGCTGGAGAAGCATCTGTGTAAATGAATTGGTGACACTTGGCATGTGAAGATTTCTCTCTAAAAACATGGGTGACCTACCTTGACATTTGGAAAATGAATTCTTTAGAGCGTTATTAGAATTCTCTGTTGCATAACTGTTTCTGCCTTGCTTTTGCTTGTAGGTTAGTTTGTACTGGACTGGCTGCTATTATCCAGTACAAGTACCAGGCTGGGCTGTTTAAGCACTGCCCAATGGAATTCTGGAAATGCTGTACATAATTATCTTCCTCTTAGTTTGGAAGTGTTTCTTACATAACAAAGTTAGACTTTTTTTGTACATGTCTTTCACCTTAGGCAGTTTGCCATTCTGGTTATCTACATGGTGGCATTAAGACTTGTGCCAGCACAAGGTGAGGGGATTGCCTTAGGCTTATGTGGGTGGGGCGAGGATTAGTGCAGTTGCTTCTTCTGGCAGTAATGCTGGCTTAAATAACTGCGTTAAACCACAGTGCAAAACTTAATTCAATTTCTTATATTGTTTGTCTGTGTAGTGTCAACATTTATTTTAATTATCACTTCTGTATGGTACAACGCTCTGAATACTTCTAAACTTGATCTCCAGGATTAACAGCTTTCTGTTCACTGTGGTCTCAGATACCTATAGCATACCCATCAAAATGGAACACTTTTCCTTTTATGTTGCTGTGGGAAACCATTAATTCCATTCCTTGCTGCAAGCTTCTACCATTAGCTTTAAAAACAAACAACATGTTCCAGTAAAGCCTTGATTGAGCCCATTGAGACTGTTGTTCTTCATCACTGTTGGAGGGACTATTTTGCATATAGCCATTAGTTACCATCTTAATTCATAATAGGAAAACGCCAGTAGAGTCAGTGTTCTTGGTTCTAGATTTTGTAGAGGCTGTGTTTTGTTACCACAGGATTATGAAAAGTGGCTATAACTGTCTCTCAACTGAACGTGCAGCTAGGAGCTGCTCCTTGAGAGCTTTTAGATGAGTTGTATGAATATTCTGGTAAATCAGCACTCTTGTGATGGCTGTTGATGGGAAAAATGCTTATTTTAGAGAGATAAATCCGCTGTTACAAGTATTTCTGTAAACCTAGCATAAAGTGTTAGGAAATATAATTGACCCTTCTGTTTTGTGTGCTGCTAATCTTTAGAGTGAAACATCCTACCACAAGATGGAGATCTCGCTATTAAAGTGTTTCTTTAAAGAATGTCCTATGTCTTCCCGCAGGTTCCGTAATAACTTTTGAAAGTCTCTGCTTCACTGAATGGAACAATGAATTTCTATTCTCCTCCTGCTCCTCTTTTCCTTCCTGTACCAAAGTCCAGAAGTGAAGTGCACTTTGATTACTGCAAGGTAGTCTGGGCCTTTAATTGCTGTATTGAAAAATAAAATTTTGACACCAACTGGAAGTCTTGAGGGACGTGCATTGCCACTGTGTGCAGCAAATGGAAATTCGATTTTGTGGGAATACTAATTCCCCCCAACCATCACACATAACATCTATGAGAACTCTTCTTTCTGTTGCAGTTACTGCCGTACTGCGTATACCAGTCTGGGTGAGAGAACGCAGGCTGATGGATTTGGTAAAGGGATCTGACCACTGAAAAATGAGCTAATTAGCTATACTCAATGTTATGTGAAATGTGTTTCTGGGCTGTTTTCAGGAGATCATTATTCAGGTAATGAGCCAGGGAAGAAGCAAACAGTACCCTAGTTAGCTCTGTAGACATACTCAACTTGTGATGAAAGTTTTGGTGGGGCTTCTTATTACTTATTTTTATTGTAATATGTGAAGAGTACTTTCAGGTAAATTCAGACCTTTCCAGAGTTGACACTTCTTAACAGATATAAATTATCCTGGCAGATGAAAACTGTTTGACTTACTGCATACAGCAAGTAAAACCCTTTGCCAAATATTTGTCTGCTAAAATACATTGATTCCTGTGAAAACCGGAATAAGAACTGTTTTAAGTAGTAGCTGGTTTGATTTTTACAGCCTTGGCATTGTGTTTTGAATGTTCTTGAGGCAAGTTATGTGTTTCTGTCAGCTGATCTTAGTTCTGTGAAAGTCTGAGTCTGGGTCTGTTCATAGCAGAAGTAGCAAACCTTTGCAGTGCATCCTGTGATTATAGTGGGCAAGTTTATTAATAGACTGCAATATAATGATTTGTAGCTCTATGCTGCTTATTCCCATATGTCTCTGACCTTCCTCCTCCTGCTGCATTTACCTGCATATTTGCCCAAGCAGACAGCAAAAGAAAAAGAGGTATTAATAGCTGACTATATGTAAATACCCTTCCTGTTCAGTAGGTGTTAATGATTCACTTGTCTAGTTCTGTAAAAGGGACGGTCTTTAATACCAGTCTTAAAATCTCATGAAGAATTTTAAATGTTTTATCAGCATATCATTTTGATAACTAATTTGAATGTTTCTGGAGTAGAAAAGGTGCTCTATGGGAAACCCCAAATCTGGGTAGCAGCATGTTTTATATTCATACTGCACTCTAAGCAGTATAGGTAAATGCAGTTTCCCTTATGGATTTGTGTAAATACAGGGGGGTTTTTTGTTCTCTCTGTGACCAGCTCTGAAGAAAGTAAGTTACATTTGGTGGTATCAGTAAAGGAGCATTTCAGCTTAAACAGCTTGTGTGATGAGTTTCATTATTTTCCTCTAGTTATCTGTTAATTTTTGGCTCTGAGTTTTCATAGCTAATAACTTGACTGAGTTTTGTGAACAGAAGACTTTCTCCCTAATATAAATCACGGAATAACATTGCAGCATCTGTTTTCTATGTAACATTAAGCATTATTTTTCTGAAGATAGTGTTTTGGTAGTCTTTAATGGAAAGGTGTGGATAGAATGCCAATGCTGATTAACATTTTTTTTAACCAGTTTTATTATGAAAATATATTGTACAACTATGATAAAGAGTTGGGGGGAAAAATTGTAATCTGTTCTGTAACTTTTAAACATGAAAAGGAGGAAAAATGTTTTGTAGCATAGGCAAAATGAGACCTAAGAGGCTGTCAGTAAGAAATTGGTAAGAATTTGAAACAATCACAAATACTAAGCTTGGCAGCTGCTTGTCGAGAGATGTAAGTTTTTGGCTTTGAAAACACTTACTGCTCTTTCAAAACCAGGGAAATTAGAAATATGGAGGGAGAACAGTGGGACAGTGGGCAAGTGGTGGTGTCCTCATCAATTATGTCACGTAGTGCAAATACTGTAGGCTTGCTTGTTGTAAGAGCCTGCTAGGTATTTGCAAAGCTACAGGGTCTCAGTTGTACATTTTGTGTATCCTAATACTTTTTAAAGGTATTTAGAATGCTTTTGAATGCCCTGAACCAGTATTTGTCAATAAAATAAGCAATACTCCATTCTGCTGTAAGGAAAATGCTTGTTTAATTAAGCAGCTGTGCGGTAAATAGAGCTTGGTCTCATAAGCAGTAACAGATGAGTTTAATAATTAACAGTAACTTTTTTTTAAACTTAATTTCATTTGAAAGGGAAAGTTTTTTAGGTCTTTTTCTATGTGTAAATGGTCCTCCCAGTAGCTCTTCATATCTTACTCTGATTGCAGCGCTCTGGTTATCTTTGTGGCATCAAGGCTGGTTATGTATATGGGCCCTGATTCCCTCCTTCACCTGCTAAGCTGTCAAATCACTCTGCATGATTTCCTACTGTGTAACTGATGCAAAGCTATTTTTAATAAATAAAATCCAAATGATAATTTAAAGTCTTAATCTGACAGAATTATATAGTGGAGTACAAAAACTTGAAGGCTCTTCATCCTACCTGTGCAGCGACTTCCCTCTTGTTGAACAGAGATCTGCTGTATCTCTGAAAACTCATCTAAGTTCTTCCCTATTAATTTCTTCCATTGGTTGCAGTGTACTTTTTCCCCTTCTTCCTGAGGGGGAAACTGTTACACTGTTGCTTCCTCTACTTAACTCTTCTCACTGCAGTAGAAATTCAAGGAATCGGGCAGCTTCCTGATTTTGCATCTCTTGCCTGTTCACCACCATTCTTTTATCAAATACCACTGCTTTACCCTTGTTTGAATTTTGTCTTGTTTGTTGTTCTGCATGATGTGATAGACTAAGCTTTCAGGGAAAAGGTTATGTAGAAGTGAAATTTGTCATCTTCATTTTGCATGGCACTCATGTTATTAATATTGAATTGTAATGGACTCTGTGTGGCCAACTCTGCACACTTAGGATGGCAATCTTTATCATCAGAAAGCAGGATGTGAAAGAAGGGAACAGAATTGTATTATGTCTATTTTTCTCAGAGGGTTTTTTCTCTTTTTTTTCTTTTGGACGGCTTAAATTGCTGCTTATCATTTTCAGCTCAAAATATTGAATACTACTCTCTCTAGCATTTCTTGTGTAGAAAAAGAATGTAAATGGCAAGACCAGCTGCACAAGAAGAAAGGATAGGGAAAGACTGAGCTACATTTAAAAACAAAACAAAAAAAAACCAAAAAAAAACCCCAAATCTTTCCCATCCTTTCATTAGTTGACTTATTTTTGCTTAACTGGAAAGCCTTTAAGGACAGCATAACAAAGATGTCATTGTACTGCCAGGAGCTTTGTTAGCTCTAGCTAGTGTTGCAGTTAATTCTGTTTCTTACATTTATTCAGAAGGAAAAAAAATTGAATGCTACTGCTGTTGTAGAATTTCTGTTGTAGTGTTTCAGTTGTGGAATTGTTAATCCAAATTTGGATGTGGCATAGCAAGAATAGCCTCAACTAATGGAAGGAAAAGCAATACTAGTCTGGTCCTTAGTTCAGCGTGGAAGTGGGAGTAAAACAGCATCACCCACCTTCCTGTTCTTATATTTTTAAAAAAACAAGTGTGTGAAGTATGCTGCTTTTTTCATGGGTATAATGCAAAAAGGTGGGTGTGTGGCTGGGGGCAGGGAGTATTCCAGAAAATGCATGGGAGACTTGCTAGTGGCTCCTAGTCTGACAGTGTTCTGACCCAGCTAGACATGCTTTATTTCAGTGCCCCCGGCTAGCAGATTTTCTTTTAACCTGGAAATCTCTGCTGATGTGCTTTTCCTTTTTTGTCCTCTATCCAGAGAGTTTCTTTTCTTTGGAAAGAGGATAAAAAAGCACTATAGGGTTTAGGCCATCACAGAGTTTGTGATGTCTTCAGATATCCGTGTCTTCAGAATTCTGTACAACTTTCCTACAGTTTTATTCTGGAAGAGAAGCGGGTACCCACTATCAAACATAGGACCAGCTCCTGACCTTACAGACTAATGAGTGCAGCCTTGCAAGTTCATGGCTTTCCTACACAGGAGCTGATGATGGCTCGCTGTGAAAATGCGGTTTCATGTCTGAACAAAGCTGGTGTTGCTTCATATAGACGGTTCAGTCCTCTAGCCCCACAGAATTGATGGCTGCAGAGAATACTGTTGCACTACATACATGGCTATAGCTAGACTGAGCCAAAGATGGCATAAAGAGACTCACAGGTCTGTTCATGGGTACTAAGCTTTTTCTTCCCTAGAGCTCAACATTAAATAAGCTCTTGCCTGATGGTAAACACCCATATTGCCTTTATCCAAATTAGAAATCATTACCCTTGTTGCTTTGGGCTCCTTTTATTTTCAGTTCCTGCACAGTTTGGAGAACGCAGCACATGGTGTCACTACAGTCTACCCCAAAAGGGGGTGGGGGTGGGGAAACTGTGCGATATATATATTTGAAGAGGCTACATGTCACTTGCTGGTTTTAGCAGCATTTGTTAATAGAGTTTTGTATGATTCTGTAAAATGAGTCTCTCCATGTAAGCATATGTCTCCTCTGAGAGCCAAAAATCAGTGAATGAATTGGTCATGAAGGCAAAGGGGAAACAGATAATGCCACCCAGGAATTAAATTGAGTCTTTAGACTCCAAATTCAATTTGGTCACAATAGTAGGCTGTGTCGTACATTTTTTAAAAAGAGTCTTAGTCTCAGTGCTACAATGGAAGGTCAGGGTTTACGTACGCTCTGCTAAATCTACCTGTCAAACTGAAAATTCTGCAGCTTTAAAGTAATGCTAATTATAATGCAAGACAAGTTCCTGCTTCTGAAGACATGTCTAATGATCTCATTCATTATGTATACAGAGTTTTCCTTACAAAATTAATTTATACAATTAGGGTTAAATTCCGCTTGGTGTAAAAACAGAGTAAATTGGCTAACTACAAATTCACACCAGTAGAGCTTCAGTGCAGAATGCGATGCCTAATTTGTTATTTCTGCCTGAATTTTTTTTTCTCTCCTGAGAGTTACTTAATAAAATACTTTGGGGCAGGAAGATTACTGTAATCTGTCACTTGTTGCTCTCACACATTCCACATTTATTACTGGAGAATTTTCCTATCGGAACTTCCCTACCAAACAAGAAACAGGAGACCATTTTCTAACAATTTTATAGTGTTTAAATAATATGCCAATTTGTAGAACTCATAATATTAAAAAAGGTATTCTAATAATCCAAGTTAATAGTATAAAAGGTTCTTAAAATTGTGTGTATATATCTATACGTGTATATAAAGGCAATGTCAGCCCTGTGATTCAGGAAAAAACAAAAACATACAGCACTGGCTGCTATCCAAAGAAAATAATACTGTAGTAGCAGTAAATGATAAAAACAAAGCACTTTTTACATCTGTCTTGCATTGTTAATTATCATAGTTTAATATTTTTAAACAATAATAAAAAAGTCTGCATCGCTTGATGATGCAAGTATTAACATAAGTTTGTAGAATTCCATACAGTATCTGCTAAATAAACATGTTTGGCAGCTTAGCAAATATCATATGATTGCAGCATCCGTGATTTGAATTAAAACAGTGATTTCTTCCTCCGCAAAGAGTCTGTAAATCGGAATAGCAGGCTCTGGGGCGGTATCTGACCCCCACGGGCGCGAGGAAACCTATTTAGTGCGTGGCCCCGGCGCGGGACGGCCCCGATCAGACGATTGTCTCCTTGGAGTTCCTCTTGATGGGCTGCAGCCCCAGCAGCGACTGCTGCGCGGAGGCGACGGCCGCCGGCTTGGGGATGAGCAGGATCACCCGCTGGTTGGTGCGGCGCCACTCGTTGTAGAGCCTGCAGTGATACCGAAACGACACCTGCGGGGAGAGGAGACGCACCGCCCTCAGCATCGCCGCCGTCCTCCACGGGGCCGGCCGGGCCTTGGGGAAGCACCTTCGCGCGGGGAGGAAAACGCGTGCACAATAGAGGCTGGCCGAGGTGAGACGCACCACGCGGCGGGATGGTTCTCCCAGTTTCAGCAGTGGAGAAGAAAAGCAGCTCGTGTCCTACTTTCTGCTGTTGCCCACCTCTCCTTCCCTTTTTATAGCATGAAAAAGCAGGCGTCCTGCCTGTCTTTCCCATGAACTCGCAGTATTGGCAGCCGTTTACAACCAGGTGAATTTGCAGTGCCGTCATGCTGCGAGCTGTTAAACTGACAAATAATGTAATTGGCTTGATGGGGAAAGTTTGCGGGTAGCTTAAAGGTACTGCTGTGTTTATATTAAAAAAAAGAAGTGACAAGCTCATATCTTCTACCTTGTAATGTTTTACTGCTGAACGCATCAATCTTCAGATTGCAAAGATGCAACAAGGTGAGTTCAAGCCATCTGCTAATATTCACTGTGTTAGCACAACCATCTCAGTTCAGTTTGTCATACATATATATGCATATTTTTATCTCTATACAGCTGTCTGCTGTTAGAGACAGAAACCTACATAGCTTTTGTTAGCAAAGCTGTTGCCCGTGGACGGCCCTTCTGACCGATGAATCAGTTCGCCCACCTTTCCACCTCCTCTGCGCCCCCGAAGAACAAGCAGTCTGCACCTCCCTTTCTGGGCAACACCCGAAACGTAAGAAGGTGGGAAATGCAGAAATCATGCGGTGGTGGTGGGGTGGGGGTGGGGGACACAGTCTGAGGAGACGAATGCCATCCACAGTGCAGGGCCTGCTGCAGCAAAGCCTGGGTGCGGGTTTAGTTTTCAAACAGCATCGGATGAGATGCTTTCAGAAACGGCCGCGTTGCTGAGCCCGGCTTGAACTGTTTGTTTGTTTAAGACATTTTCACAGGCTCCCTAGTTAAGTTTGACAGCTTGTTTACAACGGGCTCTTGCCTGGAGGCAGTTTCCAAGCGCTGTCAGCTGCTGAACTGCAGCGAGAGCCAGGGTTACTCAGCCAGGGTTACTCGCCATAAGCTGGTGCTCGGGATACGAAACCCTCCCTCCTGAACAAGAGCCTGTTTTTACATCACTCCTTGGCACGCTCGGCTTCCTTGTCACCTCTTCAACAGCACAGCAAGGGTGGGCAGTGGCTGTCCGTCTAACTTACTGCATGTTTTGTGAATTCACTGGGGCAAGCCTTTGTTTTTAACCCAGACTTACTTTCTGTGGGAAGCCCGTTGTGCTCCAACTCCCCCAGTCAGTCCTGCAGAAGTCAGGATTAAGCAGGGTGCGAGTTTAAATTGTTTAAAACTTCAGTTTTAACTAAAAGTCTGCATTTGGGGGCTGAAGCGTTCTTGGGAATAGCAGCATTTTTCATGTATAGATCAGTTATAATGAATAAATACAGAGAAGAAGCAACAGTATGTTAGGGAGAACTTGGCTGTTTTATGAGAAGAAATAAAATAGCTTCTTTGCTAAAAATAGCATCGCTCCCATTTTCTGCTCACTGGGGTACTGTGGTGTGTAAACAACCCATATGCTAGCTTTTACCTTCAGAGACTATTAGCTGATTTATTGGAAGTAAAATGAAATTTTAGTTTTCTTAATTTTCCCAGGACCTAAAAGAGCATTATATCACGTTATGTGTAATGGCTCCCACAGCACTCAATATATTCCCTGCGCTGCCTCCACCAAGCTGTGCAGGATTCTCCTATTCCTTGAAGCAGGGCAATATTTCAGCCTTGAAAGCTGAATTCAGGGAAGGGGCTGCTGAAGCACCAGTGGGGTGAGCGCTTCTGCTCACGCCCCCTTCTCTGCTCTACCCCCAAGCTAACTCCCTGCTGAATGGGAAGGGGGGGGGGGATGATTTGCCCCAAGGCTTCCTGCCTTGCCCTTCCCTGAGCAGCCCCGTGCTTCATTAGCCCGTCCACCTCCTGCCGGCCTGAATAATGGATTAGAGTGGAATTACATCGTCCACAGCTCAATGGGCATGAGTGATACTGTATTTCAATTAAATCAACCGAGGTACGCATTTACACCAAGCTCACTATCAGCACATTGTCCGAATGCCAAATAGCTTCGGAAGGGCACACACATTTCTATGCTTCTGAAGAGGGAAAAGAGCTATAAAATGAATAGAGGTGCTTCTCACCGTTATCACTGCAAGTGCAATGGCTGTTGCTAGTGACTACCCTTTACATGTTGCACAAAAAGTTGTAATGAATTGTAAAGATGTGTCCCCATGCCAGAATATAATTAAACCCAGCTATTCAGCCAAACTACCCCTTCCAACTGCCAACCGTAATGGTGCTTGTGAATTAAGCATAATAAAGAAATTGGGCAGCCTCTGGTTTTAAGGCAGTCACGTACTAAGGGGGTTTGAACAACCTTTGCTTGAGACCCTGAAGGACATGTCTACATGCATCATGCCCCAGGAAATCCAAGTGCCACCTCACTGCTGAAGTAAGTGGCCATCCTGTTAAGAAGGAAGTGAAGCTGCTTTTCACAAAAAGGGAAGCAGAAGCAAAACAAACAAAAAAGCAACAGCAACCAAAAAGTACCCAAAAACCTGCAGGAGACCTGAGGCAAGATTTCTGAGCTTTCCCTATTTTTGTGCGCTGCTAAAATTAGCCCTAAGTCCTCTATAGATGAGACAGGGTTTTGCTATTACAAAAGAAGTGAATGAGACTGTAACTTCTATAGCTTTCTTGGAGCTAGTTTTGGGGTTTTTTTCTCTCTTCTTCCCCTTGTTTTTTCCCAGGCTCACTGTGGGCTCAGTGCAGGGGTTTCTTGCTCTGGGGCAGCTATGCCAATGCAAGTCTTAGCATATTATTTCCTAATGAAGCAATCAAAACCTGCCGGAAGGGGTCGGCCTGCCGCCCCCAGGCAGCGTGCGGTGGGCCCCATCCGCTCGCGGGGTCAGTGCCCCACCAGCGCCGCAGGCAGGGTGGCCTTGCCCCGTTTGGGGCAGCACAGGCTGCAACGCCCGTTCCTCCTCGCACCGGCACGGCTTTGCACAACTGCCCAGGCATCGCTGCGCTACTGCGAGCGCTCCCTGTCCACAACAGCCTTTCCGTTCTCCTCCCTCGCCAGCGCTAGTGGTGTTAAGCGTTAAACTTGTGGGAACTCGGGGTTTTTGATGAACAAACAGCTGGACCATGGCTTGATAAACAGTGTTTACTCTTAAGCTGGATCAGTGCTCAGCACACGAACGACAGCACACCTGGGTGCACGGTGGGAATAACACAGCTATTTCATCTGGACAGCTGCTGAAGGAAAGAGGAGTTATATTTCTGCAGACCTGGGTGCAAAGTGTGTTCTGCCATGGCTTTCCCACAGAATCACAAGCACCAGGAATATGGAAAATGAACCCTGAGAAAGAGATTTACACCCAAATTCAGCATTTTTGAAATTGTTAGACTTAAATTAGCCAGATGTTGGATTGGAATAAAATACAAATCCTCTGTGGGAGCCAGGTTATTCACGTAAGGCTTTTTCCTGCCCTGCACCCTCACCTTTTGCACAATAACTCCCGTAACATGTCTTGAACTCCTCTTCTCCGGGTTACCTCCTGGCTCCTTCCTGCAATTCCCTCAGGTACTTTGCCTTTGGGGTCCATGATTCCCAAATCCCAACTGTCTTTCTGGATTTCCAGAGAGCTTAACTGGTGCGGAACCAAGAGGTTTCTTGCAGATGTAACTTAAAAATTAGGATGGACCATAAATTTAAGTGACAATTGCTATATAGTGGTCCACCTACAGTGCTCTGTAGCAGACGTGTAATTCATTTTCTGATTTATTCCCTCCCTTCTTCCTGAGAGTTAAAAAGAAAACCAATACTTACTAGGGTCCAAAAGAGGTAAATAGTGAAGAGTGCGACAGTGAGTGCAATGAGGCCAACGGCTTCTAGCCTACTACTAAAGTGCAGGTGGTCCACCGCTCCCCGCAGACACAGCCAGCCGGAGATGGTCGCCAGCGGCGTTATGAACAAGAAGCACACCATGTCTCCAAAGAGAGTCCGTTTCTCGTGCTGGGGGCCCGGGTTCCTCAGCCACTGCAGGCGAAACGGAGACAGAGCAAGCGTCAGCGAGGGGGCCACCTCCCCGCGGGAGCAAGCTGCACCGCGCGGCCTTGCAGCAGACCGCGCGCCGGCTGCGGCTCCGGCTGTCACCGGCAACCCTCCCTTCTGCTGCTGCTGTGCGAACCCTCGGCCAGTTGTAGCTCCGGCGGCATTTATCTGGCACCAGTAAAAGCTGCCTGGAGAAGGGGAAGCGTTTCACTGGAAAGGGCTGGCACGGCACAAGCCCTTCAGCTGCTGCAGCATTTCAGACGCTCCCTTCCCGTGGACAGAACCGTGTGCTCTTCTGCCAGCTCAAGAGTGCAGAAAATACATTTGTTCACATTTTATACCCTATTTTAAGATTTTCTTTTTTACATGTCACTTACAACACTGGCAAAAGTCCTTTCTAACATGCCTTCAGCTATCTGCCTGCAAGCGGCTTTGGATGCATACATGGTTACTTTTATGATGAGGATATTAATCTTGCAGAACAGCGTGCCTGAAAGTCAACTGCTGAAGTGAAGGTTGATTGAGCAGCTAGCAGGCCCGCATGCCCATGTTTCTATAAACAGGAATTTAGATAGCAGAGGTGAAAGAAGTTCAGCCTACAACAGTACACTGAGACCTTTTAATAAAAAACCTCATCACTCAAGTCAATGTTTAAACAGGAAAACTACCAAGCCCAGCAACTTTGCCAATGTAAGCTGTAGGAGTCGGTCAAAACCACGCTTTGTGACTGCTGCAGCATCGCTGTGTTTTCTTTCTTTTTTTTTTTTTTAACTCTCTGTGAGTACAGCCACATGCATAGTATTGCCTAGGACAGCACATATTTCTGTTGTCGAGGCATCTGGAAGCCCCAACCAGACTGGGAGCTATACCTATTACTCCAGCGACTGAGGACAAACATTACCACCTACAGCACAGGACGGTGCTGAGCCTGAAGAGGTCACAGTCCAGGCAGAGGAGTCAAAGCCGGGCACGGGAAACGGGGGCTGAGTGCTCTGCCGGCCCTCAGGCTGCCCGAGCGCTGGGAGCCAGGAGCAGGACGGGCCACTGATTCCCAGCCTGGCGTTTCCCTCCCAGGCCCCTGGCTCCGCTGAGGCAATGCCAAAAGCAAGAAAAGTCATGCTCCTCCTGCGTGCTATGCTTAGTATCTGTCATTGAAAATAAAACCGTGGCAGCTCTATGCCAAACAGACCTTGATAAGACTCATGCACTCATACACCCTTAATCTGCAATAGCGCTTTTTCTGCTACAGCGGACTCACTTTTACAAGGGAGCTGGCAGTCCTGCATGTGGTTTCAGTGCCACGTATCCCTGGGCCAGCGGTGAATGGGTTGTTTCAACCCTCTCATTCCTCCCAATAGATTAAGTGGCAGTAGAAGTTTGGTTTTTTTTTCCCCTAGCTCCACAAAATATGGTTGGGGAGGCAACTCTTCATCCCTTCATTTCCAGCCACTTCAGTTTTTCTTCCTTCCTCCCTACAGAATTACAGCAATGACCAGGGGAACAGCAGGACTCAACAGCTTTGAAAAGCGAAGGCAAGGCTAAGAGCCTTGTGCAAGGTGAGGAACGTTTCCCATCTAGCTCTTCTATCCTTCCGTTATTTTCAAAACTTGCCTCATCTTTTTTCACTTTTCCTGCTCTACTGAAACAAATACAGCATTTATCTATCCATCTTAATCTGGGGTGAAACAACTGTCAAGAAACCGAGTGCAACCAGGAACAAGCAGTCACTTGTTCTCATCTGGCACTAGCAGAAGGACACAGATCAGCAGACAAGTTTGCTTCAGCCTCACCTTCCCTTAGATGGAAATAACAAACTGCCTGCTTCACAGGGTTTTTTGCAAGGTTTAATTGCAACAGGGTAACTCGACAGCCTAAGATCTATTTTTAGGTATGATTCAGGAATTTAGGAGAACAGAAAAATATAAATGATTTTTATGTAGAATGCAGGTTCTAAGTTACTTAAGTACTTTTAAAACCCTGTGACAGTGCAAAGTGCTTCATAACTACTATGTGCTACTACAAGGTACTTCAGCAAGAGGTTGTAAGGCAAGATGCTAGTTAAAGAGGGAGATGCAATACTGGTTTGCCTTCCTCCTTTCAAGTAGTGTCTTAGCCTCAAGATTATTTAAAATGCCAGAATACTGGGGCAGAGCTTAGACAAAATAAGGAGGCTTAAATTGCATTTGAACAGGTTTTTAAGTTATTGTGACTTTATAGAGAACATTTTGAAGTCACGTGCGCAAGGCTCACACCACTTTCTTCTGGAGGTTTTATTCCATTTACTTAAAAACGCTCCCAAGGGTGCGTGTGTAGCAGTTCCGGGGTGTATTTGGTTGCTTCTAGACATGACTGATTGCAACCTTCACCCCGTTCAATTTCCATGAATCCCTGTAATGAGAGACCTCCGGGAAAACAAGAGGAATGGAAAGTGCCTGGTAGCCGGGATTTTGCTTTTAAAGGTGACTGTCAAAAGGTTTTGTGGAAAGTATTTGCTTAAAAGGTGACCTGCAAGCGAATTGCTGAGCACCTGCACTTCTCCCTGATCTCAACGGGAATCGCAGGTGTTCACCACGTTCCCAGGGAAGACCCTAAAATGCTAAATATCTCCGTATCTCAGCACCAGCGGGGACCGTCCCCCCTTTAAATGGGCAGTGAGGAACACACTGCACTGTCTCCAACTCCATTTACTGGAGCAATTCAGGTATTAGGTGAGGCCAGGATCGATAAGAGCAGTATTAAATAATAGATTAAAAAAAAAAAAAAACCAAAAAACACTCCACAGTCCACCTTAGAAGCTGGGGAAATATCATTAGCTAGCTCTGAAACTGAAGTCAAAAGCAATGAATAAGTAATTTCAATGGCTATATGGATTTCAGTCACAGCGCGTATTTTTCTCCTGAAGTAGCACACGTTTCTAAATATGCTTCTGTTCAGGCTCCAAGTTTCAGTCTTTGGCTTTGAAAGGTGCACTGTCAACTTACTTTAGAGCTAACAAGCCAGGTCAGCAACTCCTTGTGTGAAACTGAAGCCCACAGCGTGACCCCCCGCCAGTGCTGAGCGGAGGGATGAGCGGGGCGCTGCGGCAGGGACTACAGCGCTGGGACAGACTGAGTGTCAGGCCGGGAGCGCTGCGTGAGCGGGGGGAGAGCGGGTCTGAGCCCCGACGCACCGGCAAACCCTCCCCTGAGATCGCCGGCGACGGTCTCCTGCTCCCAGAAAGGATCGCTTCAGCTGAAACAGAGAGAGGGACCAGGAAAACTGAGAGCCCCCATCACCAAGGGAGACTACAAGAGTTTGACGCCTTTATCCCTGCAAAACCATCCTCTATAAATACATCATGGGGCTGGCCAAGAGAGGGGAGACCTGGAGGGGGGCATCGGTGAAGGAGAAGTGCTACTTAAGCTAATGGATAACGCTGGCTCAAGAACAAATGGATTATAATTGGCTGCAAATAAATTGAAGGTAAGAAGCAGAAAAAAATTCTCAGCCGTCAGAGAGGATCCAGTTCTAGAGCAGCCTCCCAAGAGGCGTAGCATAGGCAAAGCTCCCCAAAGCTGATGCAGTTTTAACAAGGAGCTTGCTTACGCTTTGAAAGGGATTTTGACATCCTGCATCTGACACAAGCAAGCGCTGTTACAGCATCCGAGGCTCCCATGTCTCACTCAGTGACACACAGCACACCCAGAAGGATTTGTTGCACTTACTTCACAAAGCGGAGCTGAATTTAAACGCTTAGCTACCTCGGAAAGATTAAACTGAACTTTTGATCTTCATCAGAGGGTCTCCACACATATTTCAACTGCAGGCAAACTCCAGCACTCAGGAATTTAAGGTGGATTTGCGACAGTCCCTGGAGGACTTTTGCTCTATCAGCCAATTAATGGAGTGCAGCAATACGTATCTGAATCTAATATAATTCCACTCCAAAGCTTAAGCTGAAATTTAGAAACTGCACACATCGCCAGATCTCCAAAACTGCCCAAAATCCCCTTTCACTGTGAATACACCGAGATGTTTATTTGACGTCGTCAAATAATCTGAAACTTCAAACCCCAGGGACAACGCAGTGGGCTCAGTTTCCTTTCAACTGGCTGGCGTCCTCGTGTCTCAGCGACCCCAACAGCTCGGAGAGCTGCTCCTCTGAGCAGCGAGGACGCTGTGCCATGTGCTGCAAATGTCAAGTCTCACCTGAAGAAGTGAATAATCCCAACAAGCAGCACCTGGGCACCGGCACGCCTTAGAGATCCTTTCCCTGGGAACGTCTCCAACTAAATAAAAAGAACTGCCAGCAGAAAACCACTGTAAAAACACCTCCAAATTTATGAACTCCAATGTACTTATTTCACTCTTGCCAAAGGCTAAATCCTGGAAGCACTTACCTCATAGGTCTAACTTCCATTAGATGACTCACAAAAGCTAAATAACGTGTGTGCATAGTATTTTCCAGGTCACATCCTAAGGCCGCTACCAGTTTCTGCTGGAAAGCCCTTTTTTAATTCTATACATTTTGCTTGGAAAATTGATTTTACATAACTATTGCTTGAGTTATACCAGCAGCAAAGAAGATTCTGCAGACTATGAAGAAAATGCCTCACGCTGCTTTTTAGTTAAGGTGTTTAAATAGTTGCCCCATAAGAAATGGGGGAGGCGGGTGGTACAGACAGGCAGGAATTGTCTTCCCTAAATTTATTTTCCTTTGAACTAAAAATAGCTTATTACACATCAAACTTTTATCAGTTCATTTCATTCTTTTCATGCCGATAGCTCTGCAGCGATGCTTGATGAAAACACTCGGTAAACAAGCAAAACTGCGAGCAAATATTATTGTTTCTGGTTTCGTTCCTCAGTGACCTATGGGTGCTTTTTGCCTTCGGCTTTAAGGGAGGAAAAACGGATGCTGGCTATGTTTTTGAGAGCATTTCTCTTGGATGAATAACGTCTTTTTCAGACAAACCGTTTATTCACCGAAGGAGAAAAGGAAATCTGAACAGATAGTTTTGATCAAATACTTTCTTATTTGAAACATTTACTTTAACCTTTTTGCAGCGAAATGTTTTGAGACTGTTTACCCATATACAATTCAAAATTAAAGCCTCCCACAACAGAGTAGTAGGTATGTTTGTTTTCAGGGCAATGAAACATTTTGGTTGACTCAAAACTTTTCTAGGTTGATGGTTTTCCAGGGAAAACAAACATTTCACAGTTACTTTCAGCTGACTTGAAAAAATGTTCAGTTTTGGGGGTTTTGGTAGATCAAAAATTCAGTTATTGGCACAGTGTTACTGTCTTCCATGGGCTGCTTTTAGAAAGGGCAGAGTGAAGCTAACCAAGGTCTTCCAAGATGTCTATCTGACAGCAGAAGATTTGAGCTCTGTAGTTGTATTACGCTGGAGTGATGGTATCTTCATAACCAGGTCTGCGCTTCACCCTTACTTTAAGAAAGGTCGCAGGAATGTTTTAATTGTTGACGCCTGCATGAGCCAGAGCTACTTTTTGAAACGGCACAAGAATTTCACTCACTTGTCTTTAAAAGCAGAGAGAACAGGTTTGTTTACTATGAGGGCAGTGTAGGATACCACTTTTTAGATGTTTTTTGTTTTGTAAGACGAATAAACTGCAGTGCGGGCAGTAACCAACCTTTGGCTGTAACCGAGTGAGTGAGCAGGGTACTGCAGGCTCTGCTGCTATGAGACCGCTGCTGGTTCTGCAGCCCACCCAGACCTTGGGTACCTCGCCAGAGCGGAGAATGGGGCTCTGATACGCAGCACTCGGCCAAGCTGCAATATCGCAGGGGCTGCTAGGGTTCTGGATTATAAAATTTTAACGTTTAAAAACAGGATTGATAATTATCTGATAGTGAGAACAAACAACACATGTTGCTAAGTTGCGCTATAAAATCTATGAAATTTCTTGCAGCCCCAAATAAATAATATTGTACCCTCTGGCATTATTCTGGCTTATTACTGTTCAATTTTCCTATTACCCACTTTTAGCTTATCTTTCAGGTGATACTTGTAATGAGTAAAAGATTTCAAGATGTGTCAAGAAAAAAGATTTGCTGGTACTTTGGGAGAAACAATATTTCCTTTTATCTGAACGTTTGGCAAAGCCACTGTTCTATTTTGGACGCTGCTATTCCCACTTAGGCAGAAAAAAGTAAGCATTCAGGAAAATCACTGAACAAAAATCATGTTTTGCATTTTAAATCAAAAGCAAGACAGACTTGCTATTTGCAACACTTATTCATAACATCACAAAAGTCCTGATTTAAAAGCTCAGATGTGTGGAAAATAAAGGGATAGTTGATAAAAGCTTGGTAGCCCTCCCAAAAGACAAAAATACAATACAACTTTTCACCTTAGCACCTATTTTCCTGGAGAAAGAAGCCTTTGACACCAGGTGATAGGAAATGCTACCAGCGGGACAGAGCTGATAACGAGGCAGCTGAGAACTGTGTTACAGAATCAGGATCTCCAAAGGAAAGGCATCGATACCATTATTTAAAACATAAATAACTGTACTTTGAAAACCTACAGTATCTTCCCTCCAGCTTACTGGTCCTTAAAGAAGAGCATCTGGCCTCTTCCACAGCAGCCTTACTGATTGTTCAATTTCTTTCTTTGGGGAACATTCCTCAAGTTTTTTTTCCTCCTTGATCGTTGGCCCTTTAAATTCAGGAAGGAGGGGTACAGCTGCAATGCTCTGATGCCCCAGGCTCTTCTCTGGTAAGGAGATTTTGCCTTTCTTCCTCAAGTTGTTATTTTTATTTGGTTTATTTGTCTGCGTTTTCACTCTTAACGCTTTGAGAAAGACTTGTGCTTGTTGGGAAAGGTCAAGGACTAGAGCAAAACTTTTCTGTGAAGCTAAAAGAACCATTTTGCTTCTTTTTAAAGGTGTGCAAACAGCTTGTTCGGGTCTCTGCACTGTTCCCTGTTGGGAACGAATGGGGTCTGGTACTCTCAGGGTAAAACGCTGGAGTCTTGAGCAGGTTATGTTTTCAAAACCGTATGTGCAGTGGGGTTAATTATTATTTCTTTTTGTACTACTTTCTTTAAAACTCAAACATATTTCTCCTGGAACGCTACCCGGCTGCTTTAAACTCTCCCTGGGTAACTTGGGTCTTCAGGGGGCACCTGCCAGGGGCAGCCCTGGTCCCGTGGACAGCGAGGGACCCTCCGCCGGCGTTGGGCATCGCGCGGGCGGCCTTCTCGGTGTACCCGAATTATCGCTAGTTGGTGTGGTTCACTTTATTTCCTGGATGCTTTCTCTGTTGCCAGTTCTTCTCTGTGCTCCGCTCTCACCTTTGAAACAAGCGCCGACACCCTCGCGGCAGCGGGTCACCACGCCGCCTGCCCCTGCCCTGGCGTGCCGTGCTGCTGCAGCGCCTCCGGACTCCTGGTGCCGAGCGCGCTCCTCCGGTCGGTGACTGTGCAAAGCCACTGCTTGTCTTCCGGCCCAAGAGCGATCCTGCCGCAAACCGTGTGCAGCAGATCTGCAGTCTTGTTGTTCTGGTAATTTAATGCTAACAATTCACTGCACTGGGCAGTGGAGAGGAAAAGTAAGCTCAAAAAAAAAAAAAGTTGTATCTGGTTGTTTTCTAGCAACACTTTACCGGGCTTAAGTACTTTGCCGTGCCATGTTTTGAGTCTATTTCTACACTAAGCCAAATGGAAGCAAGATAGATGCAATATGGAAATTAAAATGGTGAAGATGATCTATTAAGCTTCTCTAATCTCCATGTTGAAACACAGCAGAAGTATCTACACTAATAATGTCACACATCTCTAGGGTCACAGAAGCTGTGAATTGGCTGTGTCAAAAAGAAGCTTATATAAAAGAGAAGTCTATAAAGTCACTAACTTCTGCAGTTTAGTTTCACTGGGTTTGTTTTGAGATCCTTCCAGGTTTATCGCAGAGAACATCACCTCTACACATATTATAGGTTTTTGGTTTTTTTTTTTTTTTTTCCCTTCCAGTGTCCAGAGTTTCTGCTACATCAGCTTGGTTGGTCTGTGTCAAATGTAGCTAGGATCTCACTGGCAGTGGCGTGATTAGGACACTTTAAAAAGTAGGGCTGCTTACCAGTAGCTGCTTTTCTTTGGGATTTGTTATTGCTAGGCACACTCACAACAGGAGATATCAGTGTTCCCAAGCCCTTGTGCTATAGACCTCTTATTTCCAGCAGTAAGCACGGGGATGCTGTGCATTTAGCATGTGGTAGAAGAGGTGGGATCAGATCTGGCGTGTATCAAGGTGCTCTTTCTGAACTGAACTTCATAATGTCGTGAGCCCTGCGGCTGAGGGGAAGGTGTGTGGACTAGGAATGTGCATGTGCACAACATACTTTGTATTACTGGCAAATAACCCTTCTTAAGTGATTGTAATGCTGTGGGTCACTCCAAGCAAGCCCCTTTCCAGAAGAAGGAGCTCTGAAATCAACGGAAAAGGGGCCGCACTTGCTCTGCTGATGCCTGCTAAGTGCCTCAGTAGCACCATGGTGTCTAGCAGAAATGTGACTCCAAATGGCCACTCCAAAGGTGCTACAGAAAGCTCATGCTCTAGTAGATTATCTTTGATCGATGTTGGTGGTTTCATTTTTCTCAGTGCCAGAACTTGCTGGGGGCCCTCCAGCAGGGAGAGGAGCAGAGAGAGAATGTATAGCCAGCCCCCCCCCCCCCCCCCCCCCCACACACACACACACAAATGCTTTTTATAGCACATCCCATCTCTTACTGCTTTACAACAGTCGATCAAGTTCTCCCCAGGGCTGCTGCTGTGAGCAAGTTCATGAGTGGCTGAGAAATGAGGAAGTCTCAGGTCCTGTGGAGAGCATCCATCCAGCCACTAAGCACAAGTCCCACTGAAAGCAGGGTCATCTGGCAGGAGCACAGCAGCTCGTGGTTAGCTTGGTCCCTAGGCAAGGCAACCAAATTAGGGCATTACATGCTGGACGTCAGGTGGGGCACAGGGGACTCCTGCACTCTCTCTGCACTTATCTGTAGTGCATTAGCCACTCATCAAACTAGTCTGCGAAGGCTCTGAAGACAAGCAATTCTTACATATGAGTGTAAAATCACACAAAGCACTCCTGACTAATGGATTTAGGCCAGCAGTGTGGAGATTAGGAAGAATATAAAGAAAACAACTTCTTTTGGCTGACCAACCTCTGGCAAACACCTGTGGAGGAGCAGACATGCAGGAACTTCCCTGGGATGTGCTGCTTTGGCTTGAAGAACAATGTACAGTGCCCCTCCATCCCACGCAGCTGCAGTGAGTGAGTAAGGGAGGCACAGAGGTAGCAAAATCTGTTCTTTTTCTTCCTCCTTTCTTGGACCGTCCATATTTCCCAGTGTCCGAGCCACAGAACCAGAGATCGCACCTGCTGCTACACAGGACCAGCGCCACATGAGGTGGATGGTGACGAACAAATCACTTTCCCTGAATACTGAAGATGGAGCCAATCTCCTGCTATAATGTCGGATTCGTAGTTCAGAAACACATTTCTTCTGGCGAAAAGAATTTGGGTCGAAAAAGTAGAAGCGGACCAAGAATGTCTGAAGCTTCCCACATTCAAGGTTGAGAGGATGCATCTGCCTGGCAGACTGTACTACAGCATTTTCTATCACTCTGGCTGAGTTTTGGGCCTAAGACAGTCAGCAGATTGTACATTTCTTGGGATATGTTTCTCCCCCAAACAACAGAAGCATGCCATATGTCACAGATCAAGGGATGTCTCCCTTGACAAGTACACAGCGTGAAACTCAGCTGACCAGAGAAACTTGTCATGGAGGCAAGATACAAAGGATGAAAGGGGAAGTGGAGGTCAAAATGGACTGCTTCCCCTCCAACTCCAGCCAAAAATTCAGGAAAAGTTAGGCTGCTACTCATAACGTAGGTTGATAGGGAAGAAAAAGGGCTTTAACTTAACTGGATATCAGACGAAAGCAAAGCTATGTGATCACCGTATTCTTACATGAGGTATGCAGGAGGCAGGATATAGCTGTAGAGGTATCCCTTCCACGTGAGGTAGAGATCTCCTGTTTGAGTGCATGGGTCCACATCCTTAGAGTGAACATGGGCAATTGCTCAAAAGAAGCAAAGAACCATCTCACAGTGAATTTTTATGGAGCACTTGTTTTCCTTTAGTAATAAACTAATAGCAAACTAACAACATGGAGGGGAAGAAATGGAGTGGTTCTGATCAAATCATTAAGCGCAGCAAGAAATCCTCTGTTGCTTCCATAGTAATGTACACAGGGGAGGAAGGAATATGGCTGAACAAGCAGCCATGCCACTTACTGCTCATTTCGTTTCAAGCCCACTACTGCTGCAGCATCTGGGTGCTAACAGCATGAATGCTTGTCAGATGTGACATTTCTAAATGGAGCAAGTGAAGTATCTCAATTTGTTTCTGTTGAGATTTCCTCCACACTCACAGCTAAGCCCCATAAAAGCAGTGATCTATGCAGTAAAGGGACAGGGAGAAAATGTAATACCATTTTCTTTTTTTCTTCCTTTTTTTTTTTTTTTTTTTTTTTTTTCTTTCCTGTTTGGCCCCTTTGAGAAAGTGAATAATATTTCTTTGAACAGACAGAAGCATTAGTTTTTTTCATGATGAAAAATCTCTGGGAGAAAAGAATATGATGACCAATTGCTTAAAGCATTCTTATACTACTTATCACTGACCAACAGATGGGATATTTTCTCTGTATGAAATATGGCCTGCTGAGGAACTATGGGATGAAGCTTCTCTGGCTATGCTCTAAAAATGACTTTATAACGGTCCCTCTTGACCTCCTAAAATGCATAGGTAAACTCACCGTCACCTCCACTGAAAGGATGATTTACCATCTCCATTATCTAGTTCAGAGGAACAATTATTTTACTAAATGAAGAGAACTTTGACTCTGGTATGGCCTCATGTTTTGAGCTGTACCAGCGCATAGTGGGGGGTAATGGTGGCAGAGAGGTGGTTATACTTCCCCAATTTCCTCCCACCCCAGCTGTCAACACGAGATGGAGTCAAAAGCAGGTGCTTGCTCTGGTTTGGCACTAGTGCAGCAGGTTTTTGTGACAGTTGGTCCTACCACATCTCTAGACTGATGTATCTCTCTCCCTTCCCTCGCCCGGTAGGCAACACAGAGAGACAGACAGCACAGTGCTTTTAGGACACAAAGTGAGAGAATCTGGCCCTGTATTTGCTTTGGTTATGCTTTGCGAACTTTCAGATTTGCTGTGCTTATTTGCGTGGGGAGGTCTTCAGATTTAACAGCACTATGTGCATAAATAAGCACAACTTGAAGTACAAACCTAAATTATACTAATAGAAATGAACCTTTCTGCTTAGATTTGTCCTTTTGCTTATGATTCATGTTAGTTACTCTTTGTTCCTGCTTCTCAACTTAAAAGTACAAATTCTCTTCTACATCAAAAACATTCTCCTTGCATAAGATCACAAAGAACTTTAAAAAAAAAAAAAAAAAAAAAAAAGTAGCCTTTTATTATGACCTTTCCTGCAACTGCACATAACTGTTGTTCGCTGCATTAAAAAAAAAAAAAAAAAAAAGTGGCTGTGTTGGCCCATAAGCAAGAAAAGACTAGGTAGTAAAGAGAAAAACATCATTTAACAATGTGTACTATGTTTCAAAATGTTCCTGCACCTGGTTCTCATTTGTCCTCAGTTGAGAAACCAAAGACAGCTTTTGTTATTATTGCTTTTTGTCAAGAAGAAAGCTCACTTCATCAAGGAACGATCAAACGGCCGGACTCCCCCAGCTTGGGCAGGGTAGCCCTCGCTTTCAGCTTCTTCAATTGTCATCAGCGCTGAAAAATGTCACATTCCATTTGTGCAAAGAAAACTTCATGAGCGGCTGTTGTAAGGGAATAGCCTGAAGAGGCTGGACTCTAAAACGAAACTGTTTACTTTGCACTGTCTCAACATCGCTTGTCTTAGAAGGCAAACCGAGTGGTAGCGTCCTTGCACCAAAACCCCACCTACATGCAAATTAAAATTGCTTGATGCAGGCTCAGAGCAGCTGGCCAAAAGAAAATGTTACCTTTACAGGAGATTGCTCAACCATAATGGTTTTGCTGTTTAGTCACTGACGGCCTGAGAACATTCAAAACCACCATTTCCCAAAGCGAGACCAGCTTCGCAGGAGGGCTTGGAGTTGTGCTGGGAGCGCCAACGATCAACTGGCAATCGGAGCAGGGCTGGCCCAGCCTTTCCTTGGTTAGGATTTGACAAGGCTATGGATCTTGCACTAAATACAGCATTATGCATCTCTGTCTGGCTGATTCCAAAGAAGAATAAAGATATCTATAGGTTAGACACAAACATGTGCCCGACTACGTAATCCAGCAATCCAGCAAAAAATGTTTTTGGTAGTCTTCAATAAGGACTCTTCCTCCACTCTCCACATGAGCCTCTTGCCCACTTTCCAGCAGTCATTTTCACCCTGTATCCTCTTATCTGTGAGTAAGAGGAAAACAAGATTTCCCCCTCACCCTTATTTTTGATACTGTGTCTCCTTCAACCAGTTCTACAGTTTACAGTGACAATGACGATGTAAAGGAAGGATATGTTGTATGGACTCCAATCTTAGCATTTAAGTATTTGTGTTGCCAACTGGTACAATAAGATGCTTCTCATTATTTTTATAAAATGTCACTATTTGTAATTCACTTTTGATTCTAAAAGGAACTACAAATTTTACTTTTTTTCTCAAATGAAAGTACAGGAGAGAAAAGATCACCAACAGAAAAGATAATGATCTTGGCTGTCTTTTTTTTTTTTTTTTTTTCCTCCTGAGGATAAAAAAAATCTGGAAAGCGTCATGCAGCCACTAAAACATCTACAGTTGGCAATAACTGAATTTAAGTTGATAAGGGAGAAACAATTGTCCAATTCACTGTCTAGTCTGGTACACAGGCAAGAGGAGGCCAAAAGGTCATTCAAGAATTGCTAAAAATGCCAGACACTGAGCAAGAACAATTCCTTCTTGTGGGCTGGACACAGAAGCTAGGTTTCTAGGGCATCTTGGTTTTCCCTCTCTCAAAGAAAGGAAAGAGATAATTCCTGACTATATTAAATAGTCTGAATACTGATGTTTGTCTAGTGTTCCACAGATGAACTATTAATTTGTTCTATCACATCTCTCTACCACCTTCTACCAGGTTGCTTGGTATAGTATGTATTCGCGGCACATTGTTCCCAAAACTTTCACTTATGTTTACAGTGAAGCAAAAACATCAGTTCTGTTCTTCTCACTTGTATTGATTTGCTTCAAAATTAACGTTTTGTTATTCTTCCCCCTTCCCTGAGCTCCTGCCCTCACCTCCCAGAGCCCAAAATTTGCAGCTTTCTTTTGCTTCAGTGAAGCTGCAAAGGCTTTGTGATCCCTGTATAAAAACAGCCATTATTTGCTCATTAAAGCTAAGCTTTTGAGGACATGCCCCATTTACTGACCTCTACCAAGGGCCTGGGTTTGCGCTCCACTGCAAACCTGAAGTGGCAGAGTTCACAGTAGCTGGTGTTTGAAGACGACAGCCAGTGCTCCAGGCAGCTGCGGTGAATCGTCCCCAGAGTCCCCGTACATTCGCATGGAGAAAGCAGGTCCTCCTGGCTGCTGCCCTCGTGGCAGATCCTGCACATCGGCCTGTCATTGAAGGGGCTGCTGCACGAGGAAAGAGAAGTTGCCGGTCAGTGTATGGGCCTATGATCTGCGGGGCCTCCTTCTCTCTGCCTATGTGCTCTGACTTTGCCCTGGCGCCTCGGTGGATCCCGCTCAAGTGTAACCGCAGTGAAGCGCAAGGAAACCATCCCATTCCTACAACCCACCTGCTTTTACAGCCGTCTGAGAACATGGGAGTGGTATGAAGTTGCGCTGTGATGCTCTGCATGCACGTCCGAGCTAGCACATCCAGCCTGGATGTGGACAAAATGCATGGCTTTAAAAAAATTATTAAAAGTAATGGGGAGGAAAAGCTCTTTCAGGCTGCCACATTGCACATGCAGTAGAAGTTAATAACTGCACTCTTCACAGGAGTGCAGTAGATCAAGTTTTCTTTGCTGTTTTGCTAAAATCCAGGGCTTCTTCAAGATCAGGGCCATTCTTCCAGCTTTGCACTGGTGAAACGGAACTGAATTTTGACCAAAATATCCAGTCTGCATATTGCTAAAGCCTCAAAAATCATCCGTCTTGCTTTTATTAGAAACAAACCAACGCAAAGCAGCCTGGTGTTTCAAAGGCTATAGTTCTGGTGTTTATTTCACCATGTGATCGGTCATCATCCATCAACAGGAGGAAGAGTTGCTCTCTGTCACTTGGCCGCTGGCACAAGCAGCAGAGCTAGGAATGGACTTTGCCTGCCCAGGGAGCTGGCCTGGGAGTAGAAGTACGGATAAAATGTGCCACGGTGGAAGTATTAGCAACAGCGTGAGGGAGAAAGGGAAGCAGGGAGACACCGCACTGCCCTGCACGTTGTGCCCAGTGGGCGCCGATGCCTTTGGGATGAAACATGCACGAAGCATGGCGGGGATGAGGGCTCACCAGCAGGGAGCGGGTGGCCTGCACCGGTCGCGTGAGCAGGACCCCTCATGTTTCCTCCTACCGACCAGGATAAATTATTGCAGCTCACTCACCTGACCAGGTGCATCCGTAGATAGGTCGCTTTATCCTTCTTCATTTAAGTGTAATCATGAGAACTTAACAGTATACCTACCATGATCATTACGAAGTTGGAATGAGATTTTAATTACTATCTCACAGCAGTGAATCTTAAGCAAAAAGCCATGCACCTTGCCCGTAATCGCCTGTGCGATTTCCAAGTGTAACGTCACCCTGTGAAAGGGCCATCCCCATCCTGGCCCCGTGGTACCTGTGCGTGGCCAGCGTCCGCACCACGGTGGAGAGCAGCTGCCCGTCCTTGGCCGACACTTGCATGACATAGTGCGGGCGCCCGCCGGCCGGGCCGGGCCCAGGCCCACCACTGGCGCTCTTCCCCGCGGGGGCCGCCGAGCCGGGGCCGTCGGGCAGCACCTCGGGCAGGTGGCTGCAGCGGCTCGTCGTCATGGCAATGTGCAGCAATTTCGCCACTAATGGCTCCCGCGCCGACACAGGGTCCCCATCTAGGGAGCGAGAAAAGGCGGGTTACGAGTGAGCGCGGGGCCGCAGCGACGGGGGCTGGCGAACGCCGCTTGGCACAAATTTTTGGGAGGGAAGCAAAAAGCAGTGGCAGTAATAACAAAGGAGCAGGCACGTCGTGGTGTGCAACCTGGTTGTACTGATCAATATGAGACATTAAAAGAAAATAGCCGAGCCCCAAGTCCTCCAGAACCGTCTCAGAAGGGAAGGAGGCTTACGGTGCTGTGTATATCACTGGAAAAGAGCAGCCTCCACAGCGTACGCGCCTTGGAAACGGCGAGGGGGGCTCCGCCGTGTTTTCTCTCGGCGGCCTCCTAAAGTCACGAGTGATAAAGGGCAAGCCGGCAGCCTTCCGCCTCTGCGCCTGCGTGCTGCAGGGGAGCGCAGGGTCTTTACCTGGCACGTCTTTAAACTTGAAGCCCGCCTCCCTCTGCGACCTGGTAAAGTTGGGTAGCGAGACAGATGGCAGCCGAAATCCCTCCGTGGAAATACTCCCTTACCACTAAGTGTGCTACGCCAGCGGCCCCCGGCACATAACCCTGCACCAGGCGTCTGCGGGACACAAGCCTCGGTAATAACTTATGCCACAAGGCGAGGTAGAAATCATCGCTTGCCTATGGCTCCCTGATACGCGTTGCTCTTTTTCTCATCACTTCAGGGAAGTATAGTTGATGTTATGTCCTGGACTGTGGTAACTGGAAAGCAAGGATTATGCTGGTAACAAAGCGCCTGGGAACGTAAATTCCCGATACTCCGCGTGATGCTGCTCGCTTGGTGTATCTGTGAGTTAGACGAGGCTGTGTGATTTAAGAGGCACGATGCGGGGCTACACACCTGCACGCTTGCTGCCCGGCTCCGTCACCAAAAACATAGCGGCTGGGCGGATTACTCGGTCCATCAAAGGGGGAAGGGGCTCGCTAGCCTGCCTTGAGGCACCCGGGCACAGGGCTGCCTCCAAGCGCTGTGGTTTGTCACTAGGGCGCTCGCATATCGAAATCAGAGGCGGTCCTGTCTGCGCTGCACCTAACCCTCAGCAACACTCGTCTGCCTCGGACACCGCTCGTATTTGTGTAGTACTACTGTGACAGGAAACAAACGCTGTGTTTAAAAATTAATCATTAATCCATTCTTTAAACAGAGGCTTTTCTCCAGGGCTTTTGGACGAAATCATGTAATTTGATCTCGCTGGCTTTGAGCAAACGGCAGCGCTGACTTTCTGAAGGCTCCTGCACGGGTGTGTGGCTGTAGGACTTGGTAGCACGTGTGGATGCGATGGGGACGTGGGACCACTTGTCCGATGCAAATTTTCGTGTGGGGGCTTACGTTCTTAGAAAGGTGTTTGAAATAGGGAAATGCTTGGGAATGTGCTTTTTTTGTGGGAACGCTTCAGCTGCTTCTGAGACAGTGCGTACCCCAGAGAGCAAGCGGGAGGCTGCTGAGCCAGCCGGGGTGGATATAGTGTTCAGAGAACAGGCAAGGAAGGAAATCAGACCCTGGCCCACATCTACAAGCAAAATGAAGCAAATGGCTGATTTCAAAACCATTAGCACATAAAAGACGCAGACTTTGTAAGAGAGTAAGAGCCACGGACTCTCCAAGGAGAGCACATAGGGACATGAATACCAGCAACGTTTTAGTTTTAAAATCCATGCTGAGACTGTTCAGCAAGAATACTCAGCTGCTGAGTGGCTGCTTCATTAAACTTAAAAAGCCTAGGCAGTACTGTGCTTACAGACCCATGCTACAGAATTATATATTTCCTTTCTGGTTGCTTCACTGACCTCATTAAGTACAACAGCGGGTTTATCGTTGCGTATAAAGTGACCAGCCGAGTCTTTACAAACACATCCATCAGCCACTTGATGAGTTCAAGAGCATGTGCTGAAACACCAGATGATGCAAATAAGTGCAGAACTTTAAAGCACACAGACCTCTTCTCATGTAGCTATATCCCAGCAATGATGTTAATTCAAATTCCCGGGTATGGTACTGCACTGATATCCCAGCTCGGTGCAGCAAGTATGCATTACCCTTTTCTGTCTAACTTTTTTGTTAGAAAGTTGGAAGTTTTAACTTTTTCCTGATTTTTTTCCTGATTTCAGAAGAATCATTTTCACACAAAAGCAGTGTATGTGCTTGCAAGTAACACAACTACAGAATTACATAATGGGTGATATAATACTAAACTTTTTGGTTAATAATGAAGATGAACTGTCCCGAGAAGCACACAGCAAATCTGAAGTCAAAGCTGACCTCAAGGAGTTCCAAATCCATGTATCCACAAAACCTGAAAGACAGTATTCACCTGTATGTATGTACTGTGCTCTGTCTGAATGTTTTTCACCCCAAAGAGGTGGAAATCTGTCGCAAATCTCTTAACAGACAAGCAAAAATGAAGAACAAAAGCAGGAGGTTGCATTTAGATGGTATTTAGGGAGAGATGCAAAACCAAATGGAAGAAACCAGAATACCAAGGGTTATTTCAGCCACCCCTCTCTGAATTTCCTACCATCTGAATTTGGCATGATGGATGTATGCTCAAAGAAATGTAGTAATTAGCTCTTTTTTTTTTTTTCTTTTCTGTGCTGCTACGCCCACTCACCTTGCACAGCTCTTCTCTATCCAGAATCTATTTTAAGACTACCTTACTACTGCAGTATTTAACCCAGATCTTTTCCCTGTTCTAGCCTTTCTACCTTGCCTTTGGTACCAGTCTCTCTCTCCCTCTTCTCACTTTCAGAATGTGAGATCTTCTGATGGGAGCTGGCAAAGTATAACTGCCTTTTAGAGTGACCCTCCAATTTCCAACCAGCACTGATAAGAGTTTCATGTGCTTGGTATATGCAACTGCAATATTTCTTCTCTTCACCTTTTTGTGCAATTACCTAAATTAGCTGTACAAGAATCCTGTTTTCAGGGCTGTTTAATGTTCACAAACTGAAAAATTCTCAGGTAAGAAATTATTTTTCAGTGTGTTAAGGTATTAAGTAAAACAAGAGTTATCTCATGTATTTTTTTTTGTACCATAAGCATGAAATTTAAAAAGAAAAGAAAAGCCTTCAATTTAGTTGTCACATTCCTGGAGACATTCTGCATCTTCAGAAATTTCAAATTTCTGGCTTGAAAGAAGTCAGTGCCAGTTTTCCTTATGGAAGGACAAAATGGAACAGCAGCTACTTGCCAGTGATTCAAGCCTCCTAGTTATAACTTACTCCATGCACTTCACTCCCTGGCTTATAGGCTAAATACTCCTCAGAGAGCACTGCAAGTCTCGAATATGTTCTTGAGCATTACTTTTGCATTCAGTGCTCTGGTTCACCTAACAGATGTGAAAAGCACAAGTTTTGTAATAACAAATATGCTCCCATGGTTAATTAGCACAGTTAAGAGATGCAGATGATCACAGTAGTTTGCACTTACTTATGTTATTTCTGCCAAAAAACTGCAGGAACTATGTGCACAGTTAATAAATCAAACCTCATTGTCACTGTGAAGCAAGAAACTACAGAAGGGACCTGGGGCGCAGTGTACTTAAGTAAATTGTCCGAGGGCATATTGGGGCTAGGCAGAAGACTCAAGTGCAAGCTGTATCCTTCTGCCCCTAATAATTTACAAAATGCTATTCCAGCAAATGTTAGTGATAACTTATGCTCTCTTTTTTTCATCTGCTCTGCTGGCTACCACCTCCAGTGTTTAAAATATAAGGTCAACATCATCTTATTATCTTGCTCCTGCCTGCGCTCTCAATCTCTCTCTCTCTCTCTCTCTTTTTTTTTAATTGTTCCAAAATCCAGACTGCTTTCTAGGGCTTTGGGGGATAACAAAAGAAACCTGGAAATGTTTTTCTTCTTGACATTGTATCAATAAATGCAAATATTTTGGAGAAGTGGCTCTTAGCCCCACAAGCAGATGCTACCAAATGCTTGCATCTTCATTTCATAGACAAACTACTTCTGGACTTAGTCAGCTCCTGATTATTGCTAACAATACTCCCCCACTGAGCTCAGCAGCCATTTCTTTATATGCTATGAAGTATTTATTTTTTTTCTAAGAGATTTATAGCTTCTGTATCAAGACAAACCATAAGTCCCTGCAAATGCCAGTGAGCAAGGCATGGTTATTCTTATTGAATTAGACTCAAATGTAAGGAGATGTCAGAAACTAGCATTGCTAGGCTGGAAAGGAATTTCAGGAAGAACTCATCTGCAGGTACAATAAGCACCTACAACTGCAATCCTTGTTACACTTTTGCCTATTGTGCATGAACTGACCTCATTTCTGAAAATCCATAAAGCGTTATCGTGCTGATGAGTTTAATTACCATAGTGGATTTTTTTTTTAACCAGTGGAGATGTCTTCTGAGGTTTTGCTGGAACCCTGAGTGGTTTTGATTCGCATGAGACAAAAAGATCTTACACTTCAAGCAGTGGGATACCAAAGTTACACAAATATTGACACAGCTCTTGTGTGAATTGCCTGCTTGTCCTTTTTTTCAGCACCTTTATTAAAAATAGCACATAATGCATCTGTCATAGCCATACAGTTTCAAACTTGGCAAGCCATTCACCTTTCTTATTCCATACTCCCATGAGTCGCCCTATTAGTTTCAAGAAATGCAACTCAAGCATGCATCAACCAGCTTCAAGGCTTAAAAGCATGCACAAAAAACACTATGTTGTTATATGGGGAAAGTCCTCCTAGAAGTATGGCAGCCATTATTAAAAAATAGTCTTTGAAAATTTATTTTTGTTTCCTGTTCATGTATTTTTACACAGCAGAAGAATATTTCCTTCTCCATTCTATCCACAGCCAAGTGTTCAATATAAAATTACAACCTGCTATCAAGCAGAAATGGCAGACTAGCTGTGCTAAAGGCTAAAAGTGAAACCAAGTTTCATACTGATTCTGTGTGACTTGACAGGGCACATGTCCTGCAGAGGCCCATGACAGTCCCTTAGTTTGCTTGACAGATCCTGCAGGTACAAACCAATACATTTTACACAGATGACTCTGTAAAAAATGGGCACTCAAAGAGCAGTGATTTGTGTTCATGGTCTTCTACCATTATAAAAATCACAGATGTGTATTTCAGGACAGTTTAATAGATTTGGAGCACAGATACAATTCTGCATCAGGGAATAAGAGTATTTAATCATGTTGGTGTAAAGCTGAAAGTCTAATTGAGATGTGGCTAGACAGGGGGCTAGGTCTTTAACGACTCAGTACCTTTTGTGTCTAGTTTACAGCCTCCCCAGGGGCTGGCTAGCTGTGGGCAGTGACCGCAACAGGAAAATGCGAGCCATTTTCTGGAAGCCAAAGGAGTTAATCACATCTTTGGGTGACTGACAAGGGAGTCAACCACATTTTGTTACGTGTGGTGATGGGGACAGCCATAGTTTCATGCATCTAATTGGAAAGTGTCACACTGCAATCTGGGAGAAAGGCCCAGTTCTTGGTGAAGGGCCTTCTGCCTTTATTTCTTCTATCAATTCTAGTTAATTACTTAGCTTGATTACTTAATCCTAGTTAATTACTTAGAATGCAAATTGTATTCTAATGCAAATTATTGAATTTGATAGTCCTCTGATACAGTTATTACATGCTGTGTGAAAAAGTTTTGCTTCACTAGCTTTTAAGCTTATCAACAAAGTTCTACATTTTGCTTTGTTTTTGAAATGCAGAATAAGAATTCATCTTTCCCTCATTCAGTTTTAGACATTATTGTGTCATCCAGCTTCTTAAGATAGAGTACCAACTTTTTCGTTTCTAACTGAAGAAATGTCCCTCTTTGAGTTATTCTGATTTTGCATGATCCTTTAGAGAGATAAACCAGTACTGCACAAAAGACCTCTGCTTTAATGAAGCTACTGGTTTAGCTGCTGTAGGACAGAAGTCAGCAGAGCTTGGCAACCTCCCTGAAGAGCTAAATACCCATATGGTTATGCCAGTTGTGACTGAGCTGCATCCCACTACAGCTATGTCAGTATGGTCCAGGGACTCAAACAGGCTTTGTAGTGACAGGATGACGTGCTCTATGGTCCCAGACCTATTTTTGTTTGTCCCTCAGATTCGCCTTCCCATTGAGAGCACAAAAGAAGAACCAGCATTCCCAACTACAGTGCACTGTGAAACTTCCTAATTTTTTACCTGTTAAGAAATGATCCTGGAGTACTGTAAAGGTGGCATGGTCACAGAGGTTCTGAAACAGCATGAGAAAACGAATTTTTAATTCTGAGGATCTGTAATTCTCATGTTTGTAACTTCAACATTCTTCCTAAGGAGTTTTCTGTATGTCATTTCCAAGGCGCTGATAGCTGGAATTGCTGTTTGAAGTGTATCTGGGCTCTTCCCTCCAAGCTGCACTATACAGAACCGCATGGATGCCCTGCTGATCCCAGCCCTGGTGAGGATTACTTTGTGAAGAAACTAATGGAGTAATGGGCAGTCACAGCTGTTGCCCTAGATGCAGTGAGCCGATGTGGGGGATAGATCCATACTCCTTTCAGCAGGTCCCTGAGAAATCAGCCGACAGCAGTTGGCGAGGAAGGCTCAGGAGCCCCGTGCCACCAGGATGCCTGACGGGCACACAGGGCCTGGGCTCCCCACTTGCCTCTGCCTGCCCTCTTCGGCCTGTGTTTGGCCTTGCCTTGCCTCTTCTGTGCCCGTCCCCCCCCAGATCCCAGCTCATCGCCCACTCTTTTTCCTTCTCGACTCTGATCCCTCTTGTTGCATGATCTTATTCCTGGGTGCACCAGGCTTGCTCTTTTAAGTAACTATGCCTACAAAGGCAACTAAGACCAGGACTTATAATGGGAAATGCTCTCCTACAGCCTCAGTACACGTAAGTGTCAGTACAATCGGTATGCTGAGCTCTGCAAAAGCACAAAAAATTTCACCAGAAACATTTGAACCCCACAGGGAGAAGTGAAGCTCACGTAAGTGTCTTCAGACCGTCAGAGTTAAAAATGAACTTCTACATCTTGAGAAGATGAAAAAACTCCTACGTCTGATAGTCACATGTTGACTAGTGTAGAGGAGGCTATATAGGACACTATCTAAACTGTTAATTGTAGAGGTGCAAAACACTAGAATTAAGATATCGCTGAGAAAGGCAGAGGGGAACTAACAGCAGGGCACAGTGTTTCTGGAACACTACAACACCAACAGGATATTCAAGAGAATATTTGTTAAAAATCCATAAAAGCTATTAAATAGCATTCTTTTTTTAACAAAAAAAAAAAAAAAAAAGGAAAAACCTCCAAGGAGCTATGAAAGACAACTGAGGATGTTGCAAGAGAAAAATGCAATACTTGTTTACCAGTTGAGGAAAGGGGTAAACTTTACGCTCCTTGCAAGATTTCACTGTAAACCATGTCAATGTATAGTGCAATACTGAACTTCATTGATTATGAGCAATTTCAGGTTGGCTGTTTCAGTCGACGCTTTACTAATTCTTCATACTGTAGATCAACATTTTCCGCTCAGTGGGTCTGACTGTAGAGAGCTCCAGGGCCTCTTAAAAACTACCATGCAGTAGGCTGCATTTAAAGTGTAATTTTATAAACGTGCACATCAAAGAACTGAGTGCTAGTCTGAGGCAGCAGCACAAAGTAGTCTGGCATGACTAGTCCTTAACAGTCTTTCCCTGCATTTAAAAAAATCACTGCCCACCCATAAATTAATGATTTCTTTTTCGTATGCCCTGAACCTTGAACCACTTTTCACAAGAAGAATGGACTACCTTTTTTGGCACTGTGGACCTTAATAATTTGCTTTACATGTTTATATAGCTGCTAATTTAAGTCTTCTGCTAAGATTTTTTTTTTTTCACTAGTTGTCAAAAATGGAAGATTTCACCAGTGGACAAGATCTCATAAAATTTGACAGCTGAAGCATTTAAGAAAACATGATAATGTATGCTGCAAATACTTAGTTTGGTGACATTTTAGTCTTGCATTAATAATAAGAAAGTAGATGCAAATACAGTGATGATGCCCTCTTAAAAGCATAAAGACGTAATTTTTCTGTTCTAATATTAGTCTTTTCTAATGGAAATGTCTTTCCTAAGATGTGCCTATTTCATTTTTCCTAGAATATGTTTTGGATTACTGGAAAACCAGGAGGAAGTTGTGATTCAGCATAACTGCTGGGTGCCCCGAGCGGGTTTCCCCACCCTGGCGATGCATCGCCTGAGCCGGCCCAGCTGCTCCCAGGCTCTCTGGGGCGGCACAGCTTGACGGCAACACAACTGGCGTTTCTACAACCGCCCTCCTTTGCCTGAATGGGCTTTCTGGTGCCAGCAGAAGCTGGTAGCACCGAGGCATGAGTAAAACACCACGTGCCTAAGAGCATTCTTACTAAGCGTAATCCAAGAAAATAAGCTAGAGTTTCAGTATGTGCTGCCAATTTTGCATTTGTAAATTCCTGGCAAGAGTGTGCTCTTGCGAGCCAGCCTCCCAAAAGATCCACTTAATTCATACTTGCCTGTCGTGGGCACCAGATGCAGCAGCAAGCTCTGCTGAAGTCCGTCTCTCTGTTTGCCCACCAGCCCCCCTGTAACACCATCCCAGTTACCCCAGTCTGCACGCCCACGTGTTGGGGGCTCAAGTCAAGCTGCCGCGTGCTAACGTGGCTCCTTTGGGCTATGATTTTCCAGAGCGCTCAGCTCCCTGGTGTGGGAGCAGTATCAGCTGGTCTATGCTTTCTGCCGGATTGATTAGGGAAGGAGGATGGGAGTGTGAATGGTGAAGCTGACTCTGGACGGGGGTTGTAAAGAATTGCTGTTCTAAAATAAGCATCCTCAGCAAGGAAGGATGTCGTCGTTTAGCTGGCAGTCTCGAATGGAGGAGTCGGAAGGATTAAATATTTCTCAGTTTCTTTCTCCTTTATGTTGCTTGCCACTGTAACAGTCTTCTTACTAGGCTTCCTTACCTGGCGAAGCTAAGCATATTTGGAAGGGGAGGCTGAGGCTTGCCTGCACCTATTGCTGGGTGACTGCACTCAGGCTGTATCCTGCGGATGGAGGAAAGCACTCATCCTTACACTTCCCAAACTTCCTTTTTTCACCCCCGTGTCCTTTTCTTACTCCCCCTCCCTTCTTTTCCACCCCCTGCCCACAAACTTCTGCTTATTCTGGCCCCGCAAAATGGCACATTTAGAAGGAGGATGAGGCAGAGCTTGCCCTGGGCTGGCTCCTTCCTCTTCTGGCAGCCCCACAGGTCGCCGTATCGGCCCCGGCAGCAGCAGCCACAACTGTATTAGCTACTGCTCCGACAGACACCGTAAGCAACTATCATTAAAAGACTAACTTTAAGTTTGCAAAACGATGGTATGTCCAGAAGGGCTGGGGTAGCTCTCCTTTAATTCCTTTTGATTAGGTTTGTACAAACTGGAAAGTTTCCCTTCCCACAGAAACTACGTAGCTTAATAAGTAAATGTAAGTTTGACTAAAAATGCATCTCAGGGGAAGCCTCCCGCCACAGCCTGTGGGGCCACCAGTGCTCGGAATCGCTATTTCCAAGTGACTTGTTTAGAGATTGTGTTAGTCCAGGCCATAGTTTGAACAGCAAGCGTTTTCAACCTTAGCACTGAAATTCAGCGACAGAATCAATATCTAGTGATATGCTGAAAGCTCACAAGTTTAGAGGCCTGGAAGCTTGTTTTTCCACTAAAAAATAAGCAGTAGAGTCTCCTTCATTTTCCGAAATTAGGTCACTTTCTGCAGATGCAAAAAGCAGATTTTGTAACCAAATGCCAGACATGCGTGTTTACTTCTTGGCCTAAAACCTGTAAGCAGCAGCTTGCACCATTTCAACAAGAGGCGAAGGACAAGGCTTTCCATGTCACTCCTGTAACGTAAGGATTGACCTCTGAAAATCAGAGGGTGAGTACTTTGTTCTGAGGACAGCGATCTTTTTTGCACAATATGTGTATTATGGATATTGCACTTCCTTTAAGACGGGAGCTGCAGAAGTTTCAATAATTCCTTTTCTCTGCAAGTAGCTAGGATTTCATCAGAAAATCTACCTTTTGCAACTCCCAGTAATAGCAGTTTTAGTGGGATAAGTCGGAGTTCACTCAAGGCCTCCACAACCCTGTCTCAGGAGGCAGGTAGAAAAATGGGCAGGATTACAGGGAGGCAAAAAAGAGTTCTCCCAGTCACCCTTGGTAATAGCAGGGTAGTAGCAAAACACACCTCCTCTGGGCTCTGTTTGGACTCTCTTCTATTTGCATCCTTCACTTTTCGTGCTGATCTTGTCAGAAAAAGCATAACGCAGCCACGTGGGGTGCTCTGTCCGTGTGGCACGTTTCCCTAGGCTCTCTGGGACCGACCTCACATTAACTTTCATGTTTTCAGGCTAAACGGAAAGACGACACCTGCGCTCTGTGGCACAGCTAGCAACCCAAAGAAACGCATCGAAACTATGCTTATCACACCCTGATGATTTGTAGCTAACTATTTTTCAGCCTTGCAGCAGGATGGTGTGAGGACCGATGCCTCTTGGTTAAATAGAAAGTCGTAAAGAGAACGAGTCAAGTCAGATCTGTTCCAAGTGTTGTTGAACTTGATGGAAAAGTTACTGTTGACTTCCCTGAGCTTTGCATTGGACTCTGAGTTACTGTTCATCAGCTGGAGGATGAAGCTCCAGGGAGAGTGGTCAAAGTGAAACCTTCATGTGCAGCCAAGGCCAGGTTTTCCCCAGGGAACTTTCAAAAATAGTCCTCACTGTTTCCACCGCAAGGCTGAAAGGCGGGTTGCTAACACTGTGAATTACAGCCCTGTCCCACGTACTAAATTCCTAACCGCGCTTCATTTTCTACTCAGGCAGGTAAACGTAGCTGAATTCAACCGATTCTTCCAGACCAGGTAAGGTCACGCTAAAAATGACTTGCTCAAACCGCAGTGTTGTAAATATTGCTTCACCTCCTGCATTGGGCACAGCAGTGAATTCCTGCTTGTGCGAAGCTGGTGGAAATGGAAATCTTTGAAAAACTGGAGCGGGCTGAAAACCTGTGGTTTTACATGGCTCAGTGGCGCACAGTGGTCTAACCAGCATAAATCTTGAACAAGATACGACTGAACAACCGCTCTATACAACCGTTTGCAAGGTAGAGGACACAGGCACCACTGATTAGCAATGGAGACAAGTTTTTGAGAAACTTTGGGGCAAACAGAGCCAGAGATAAAAAGGAAAATGGTTTTGATTAATAAAGATGGAATACTTAGAGAAATATGATTACAGAATTTCTACAGGTAGTTTCATTAAAATATGAATTCTTTTGGTCATTGCTGCTAACTCAATTACTTGCACATTTTTAGTATATTTGATTTGTCAAGCACCAGCTCTTGCAACTGTGTGATTATGTTCAGATATGATCTCATTAAAAAAAAAAATTTCTAGTTCTGATCATTAAAGGAAAAACAGTTGAACATACAAAAAACTAAAATAAAATTAAAACCATGTCCAAATTAAAAATCTAGCAAATTAAAAACATTTCTCTTTTTTAATAGCTTTATATTTTAATGCTAGATTTTAGCAACATTAACTATGTCAGTTTTACACTTGCTAACAAAAACTTTATTAGATGCTTGATGAATATGACTTCTTTTTAAGACTTTAAGTTTTGAAATAACAAAAGAAAGATTACTTTTATCTTACCCTGAATACCTCTGTTTTGATGCACTGTAATTTAACCTGAAATCATCCAGATATTTTTATATTCATTCCTCTGTTTCTTTCCTAGTCTTCATCTGCATAAATATTTAATATTAACATTTATTTCCTGTACTGAGCACCTCTCTCCCTCCAGTCCTGTGAACCTCAACCATGTTATCCTGTTCCGGCTTTCAGTAGTACTCTATGCAAGATATCTGCACTAGTAAAACAAACCATCATCTGGGACTCCGTATTGAATCTTATGTGCATTAAATATGAGGGAAACTTAAGTGGAAGGAAGGGACCACTTCCACCTCTTCTGCCCCATAGATTGTGTTTGTCACTATTACGACATGTCTGCAAACTCCTTGGGGTAGATTCAAGTCTTCTAATGTTTTATTCAGGGGTGAGTCAGCTACTGACACTTTGTAAATACAGGAAACTTAGCTTGTATGGGCTACTTTGCAAAACATGCTCCAAACAAATATATTTATATGTAAAACATATGCTTTCTCTTATTCTCAGGCTGTGTGATCACCCCATGTTTTTCTGAAGGTGCCATCTAACAAGCCCTTCTCTTTCACTAAAGAGAATTTAGTTTGTATTATTTTATCTTGTCATGTTTTAGTTGGCAGTGGCCACCTTCTGATGTTTACTGACGAGGGAATTAGTCTTCCAAAAATATTATTAAGAAAAAAAAATTCTTTAAAGAAAAATGACTTAAAAATTCAGCTCTTTTCCTTTTCCCTTTCCTCTTTTACCCTCCAGACAAAAGCAGCTAAAAATACTCCCACTGCATTTTCCTCCACACAGGAAGATGCTCTAATATGAGAACAAAAAGAGTTTATTTTTCTCAGCAAGAGCAAAATGCAGACTCACTGGTCTTCGAGAATGTTTACATAAAAATTTTCCTCTGAGCTTGAATTCTGGGGTCTTTCACCAAACCATGTGGCTTGCACTCTAAAAATCACTCCAGATGCTAAGAGTCAATAGGCATACTGCAAGTTAATTTTAAAAAGTGATCATTCCCTATACTGACTAGTGCTGTACAGTACACGTATATGTGTTTTATTGTGTAACACTATACGGTGAGGTGACTGGAGAGTCCTGTTCCCCTTCCTGCAACAAGCACACCAAGAATGCTTGTAGTCCTTGTCAAATAAACTTGACTGGTCAAATAAATCAGACCTGACATTCAGACCTGGGGATGAAAAATAATTGCTGTAAACAAAGCAAATAAAATCCAATTCCTACTCAATAATTTTCAAGCAAGTTACTAAAATGCTGCACTAGGGCATGAAAACCACAAGACAGAACTTAACTGAAATTGCACAGATCAAATTAAACTGGACAATTTTATTCTCCTTATCCAAAGCCAAGAGAAATACCAAAATGCAAAAATAATAACAAGAATTAGAAGCAAATTAGACATTAGTCTTAATATTATGAGAAATAAAGGCAGTGGAAATTTGGAGCATATGCTGCTCTCAGTTGAGATTTTAATCTCCCAGTGTTATTTTGACTTCTGCATTGAAATCGGTCCTCAGGTACAGACTGTATTGTGTGCCTATGAGGCCTTGTGCATCTGCCTTGGTACAGCACTGTGATAGTGAAACAGCTTGATGGTGCCATCTCAGCTTCTGCCAGTCCCACTTGAACTTCTCAGGAGTCTAGTCAACTGCTGTCTAAGCTTTACCATTGCTATCTGTTTTTTTAGAGACTAGATTAAGACTTTTACAGTATAGTTTCCTCATTTATACCACTGCATAGCTCTCTTTCCATTCATGAAATTCCTGGCTAGCCACTTGTAGTCACATTCTGGCTCCTCATCACCTCATAAGGTAACATCAACTGTGGTCTTCACCTAAAGTCCACACCAATGTGGTCTCACTAGTCTAGAAAATGACGTCCACCAGTGGCAAGTACCAAATCCTTGAGAAAAATATCATATTCACTTGGGTCAGGGACAATTTTAAAGAACAAAATACGGGAAGTTTAGTTGCCCATTCTGAATGGCTTTGAAACAACCCTTTCAACTCCTCTTATTTCACAGGAATATGCGCTGATTTACGATCATGAAACATTTGCTTATGTCCCTTTGGTCCGAATGAGTTTATGAAATCCGCAAATAACCGTATCCACAGGGGCAACATTCACCAACTCACAGCAAATACCCAGTCACATTAATCGGGCATTTCTTCATCTTTCTCAGTAACCAAAGTATACTGAATATGAACTCTTTTAAAGTGTATTTATCATTTAAGCAATAACTTTCCCCTTCTCTAAGATGAAGTACTCCTGTCAAGCCTAATGTGTGTAGGGACAGAGATGAGTATTTCAGAGAAGTGGGCCATTACCTCGCCAACGCGCTCTAGTCTGGAGCTCATCCTACATGTGCGGGTATGATGAAGGGACTCTGGCCAAATTGCTTAAAAAGGCCAAGACCCATTAGGTCCTGGGATGCGATCTTTATGAAATTCCTTCAGCTACCCTTTTAAAGCAGTATCTTATTATAGATTCACTTATATCTCATCAAAATATGTGTGCATGCACCATTTTGCATATCATAAAGCATCACTAATGGCACAGAGAGCATCCAAGAGCATGGAAACGCTACAATTTGGCAGAGCACGTTGGCTCTGTTGCAGGCCAACCTACGCGAAGAAAAGATAATCTGCTGCCAAAGGGCAAAACAACTAAGGAGCTCAAAGTTTAGGCCCAGAGGCTGCAAAATTCTGGGGTTTCTGGAGATGCTGGGAAGAGTGAGGAATAAAAGCTAAGGTAAAATCATTTCTGCCTTCAGCAGAAATGTCAACCTACTTCACCCCCTCCCCCCCCCACAGCATTATCTATTCTCAGAAAACAAGTAATTAAATTTTCTCCTGTGTGGTTCCCAAGCAGGACAAGACTCCTTTTGCTGCTTACTGCTGAGGTAGGTAAGAAGGAATACTCTGCCCCACGTTGTGGATCTAGGACTTCCATAAGCTGGTTTATGGATTTATATAAGCTGGTTTGTGGATTACATTTTCTCTTCCACAAAGCAGGCTTGTGTGGATCTATGTCCCTTCTACGTCCCCGAGGACCCCGCCCTAGGATTCCCTCAGTCCTACCCACGTTAAGACCATGGAAATTTCTAAACGATATTCAGTGACTGTCTTCTGTTGTCACTCCCATGGCCCAGTGACTACACGTAACTGTCAAGTCAAGTACAGTTAGAGACATTACCAACAAAACCTGGTGATGGAAACGTAAAATGTCCTGAACTATGGTTCTAGCTGCAGGTTCTGATATACTCCCCTTGTGTCTCTTAATCAAGACCCACTTACAAAGTTACACTGCCTATGAAATGTGAAGTTTGAGGATTTGGCTCCATAGAGGTTGTATGAAACTGGATGGCACTTAGAGTAACAAGCATACAACACTTTCCATGAAGAGCATTTTCCTTGGTTCAATTAATGCTCAGGTTTAAGCTTTTAAAGCACATGCAACAAGAACTCCAACATGGCTAGCAGACAAACAGGGTCAAACAACCAGTTTCCAATTCTACCTGCTTCTTCACTACATGATGGGCATAAAGCTCTGCTCTGAGCCAGAGAGGGAGAAGGTGATGCTTCTCGTCCCAGGGGTCTGTGCAGAGATCGCTGAAACTTGAGGAGCAAGTTGATTACACAGATGATTCAGCTGGTTCTGGCTTTCCAGAAGAAAAACAAGCAAGCTATTTTTTAGCATTGCACTTCATCACCAGTTTAATGGCATCCTGAGGTTTATCAGCCTGTCAGGTCAGGAAGAAAGTACACCTTGTTATGGGGAACCACGGAAACAAGCTTCTTCATTAGGTACTGTCTCCTACTTTTCCTTACTGCCAGAAGGATCATTTTTCACCTTGCAAGTTTGATAACTACTGGTCAATCATCTTCTGTTTTAGATTCGGCCATCTCCACTGTTTTTACCTCTCCTGTTTTTGGCTACTGTATTTTTGAAGTGGTTGCTTCTTTCTCTTGACATGTTTTCCATACATATTTTACAGCAACATCGATACTGAGGTAGGGAAACTAATCACTGTATATAAATACCTCTCAGTAGTTTGTGAATCCTTGTCTCTTCTCTTTGTGACTGCTGCATTGCCAGTGGCTAACTACATTTCCCATCCCATCTGGGCATTGTTCTCAGTCATACTTGTTCTTAAATTTGTTCAATTTTCCATCGAAAGCATCCCTGCTGTTTTTGTTAGGAAGCTTACATCCTCCAACAACTCTTCTTCCTTCCTACCTCCTAGTTTATCTCTTTCCACAGCTGTGGATGCAGAATGAATTCCTGATATCATGACATTCTATAAAATACATCTTAATGATCTGGCATACTTGTTGACATTAGTTGTCTATCTAATATCCTCCAGGCATACAATTTATTTGTAACCCCAGTGAAAAACATTGATTCAGAACCAGGACAAAAATTAGTTAAAAATAGGCTGACGTATTGTTCAACCCCCTTCTCAGTGCAGCTCTTCTCCAAAGCTGAACAGTCCAATCCTTATATTAATTAAAACATATATGTGCATCCAATGTTTGGGAGATTGTCCTTTCTGACAGCCAGTTCTTGCTTTGTGCACATTGCATTCTTGGTTACTGCTGTGGCTGGACTAATTGTGGCTAGGTATTTGTGACCAGGTGTTCCCAGAAATTAAATTGAGATTATCCATTTCATTTCATATAGCCACCAGCTTGTAACTGCCAAGCAGAGCTGAACATGCAGAACTGAGGTGAAGAGTTCCCTATCTCAGCCCCCAAATCCTGAACAACCCAGGCCCCCACCAGAGCTTGGTGCATTGTGTAAAGGAAATTGGTAGGAGTTCAGCACTCAAAGAAAGCAAGTAAAGCGCAACAGGCCAAGGCAGGAGGAGGTGAGGGAATCCAGACAGTAGCCAGACCTGTTAATTTTTTTTCCTGTAATGATAAGGCATTAACTGAATCACTGCCATTTGGGGAGCGAAATAGATGTACCTGCTTATGTTCTTGAGCACGTTGTGCTCCTAACCAACTGTGAACAAACAAATGGTGATGGTCTGTCAACCGCTACTCATGTGTGAGATCTTTTGGTTTGGATGAAGATGTCCTTGTATAGTCTGCCTTTAAAACACAGTCATATACAACACATCAATTCCTGTGACAAAACTTGAGCCATAGTCATTCAAGTTTGTAATTTTTCATTATTTCACTTCGATTTACTTGAGCAAAGCATACAAATCAAACTACCTGGATCAAACCCTATCTGAAACCTGTAAAAATGAGAGACAGCAAGAGCAAGAGAGAGGTGAGGGAAGAGGGAAAAAGCATGTGTGCGTATAAGATCTCTTGGAGGACTGTAAAAGTTTCCTCTTACTTTCTAAAACCTTACTGGTATCAGACTATGGTTACAATAGTAATGACGAATGAAATACCTCCATTTCTTCTCCCTGCCACACTTTCTGTGGCTCTTGTAAAATGCTGCCTGTTCATCTGGGCAGCACTTGAATGTCAGGCAGTCAAAGAGCAGTTATGAATTAACTCTAAACTGTCGGTCACAGTTGAAAGCCCACACTAGCTTTGCAGCCAACAATTACTTCCAGCGCAAGATGTGTCCTTAAAAGTAGGATTACCGTGCCTCTGGAAGATGGCCCTGTGGTCACAGCGAGTGACCCTCCCTGTGCAATGAAGCCAGCTTACAGCTACAAAGTCAGCTTTAAGAGCTTTATTATGGAGGAGTTCCTCCTGAGCTATTGAAAATACTTTGATCTTTCAGGCTTTAGCGCAGCCTAAATTTAAAATAAGCTTCTATATGGGAAACTATCCCTTTATGTTGCAACTGAGCTGCATGGACTGAGAGGTCACAGGCACCGGTGGGGGAAAGTCGGAATGGGAAGATTTGCAACTGCATTCATCTTCCTCTCTGCCTTGGCAGAGATGCAGGCAATGAGCCAGAGAAGCTACAGTTTCTGCAGTCATGAAAAAGTGGCTAACCATTTTGCTGGAAGGGGAAAATGTAGAGAGAGGATTCAATTTCCAACTTTGTAAGATTAAGATCTGATCATCTTTGGGAGCTGGTCTTAGAAGACAAAACCTATTCTTTCTCTTATTAATAAATACCCTCATTCACAGCAAGTAATTCTCCTCCCCTGGCAGCTCCAAACTCCCTCAGATGTGATTTAAGCCCTAATATTAGAAACCGTTACTACTTGCGCATCCCTCAGAAAGGCGATATCACAAACAGCATGCTAGGCGATGGCCACAAGTCTGTCCCAAAGCAGAGCTCTCTGACTCTGCCAGCCTCCTTAGTGCAGGGCAGCAGCCTGTGCAGAGGTCTGGAGTCACATCCCTGCCAGCATGGCTCCTACCGATATCCAGGGAGATCCAGGGAGATATTCCCTCTGGAAGCTCCAGGGCCCAACTGCCCAATCTCACCTTGGCCAAGGTGAGTTGCGGCTGCCCACTGGATTTTTCTTATTTCCACTGCCCAGCTGAGCGCCTTGCGCAGGACTACCTTGCCCAGCAAGGATGGGCACTAGCAGCTTCGTCAGCCCCTGCCAGGCCCTTGTGCTGCTCAACTTGAGAAGAGGCAGTCTGAGAATTTCTGTAATAGTTCATAAGGTCTCCCATGGAGTGTCCACAGGGGTTATTTTATTCTGTTCCACAGAGATTTGAGCTCAAAGTGAATCAAACATAAAAGAGTAATTTAATGGTCCAAACAGCCCAAAGGACAAGGCTGTAATGCTGTCCTTGTGTGAAGATAATATGATGACTTTGTCAATACTGAGAAGCTTAAACACACCCTGTATCTTTACTAATTCTGGCTACAAACGTGAACTGCTACAGCTTTTTATTTCCAAATATTTTATAGATAAATGCATTTGATCCTTTTCATGAACAGCCTAAAGCGGATAAGCAAACAACTAACACTGACCTTGTGTCACAGTTATGATTTCTTTTTTTTAAACCCTTCAGAAAACCAATTATCTCAAACCTAAGCTACTTAGGACAAGACTAATCTTCCAGTCTTCAGCCCACTGGGGCTTGTAAAGCATCTGGCCATGGGGGAAACAAGACTGCCCTTGACTATTCTAACGTGGCAACTGCAGAACAAGCTGTTTCTGTTTTTTTCACGCCACCCTTGGCAAAAATCAACTGCTAAAGTCCACCAACAAAATCTCCATCAGTCAACTGGAGCTACTCCTGCTCCAGGAGGTTACACTGCAGTTTGCATTTTCGAAGAATTGTACAATTATCAATAAATGATGGATCAGATCCTTGACTTATGTGATCAGTATTATTCAACTTCAGCTGAGGGCCATTTTCTCTGCCTAAGAAAAAAGGAAAAAAGCTTCAAAAAGGCCTCAAAATGAAGCTGAGGCAATGCGACCTTCTCCAGGGGCTCACACACTAATAGGAAGAGCCAGATACATTACAAAAAGAAAAAAAAAAACCCACCAGATTACTGCAGTCGTGTCCTTACCTCACGCCGTTGTCTTTCCTGAGCCAAGGCACTGGCCAACCAGATTTGGAATGGGCATACCAGAGCTCAGTTTTGTGGCCTAAGAAAAGGAAGGTCTCTTACATTTCAACTGAAATTCAAACATCTTGGATTATTTCTTCTTCCTTCACTTCACTGATGGCAGTTTAATGGAAGAAGTGCAGCATGTTTGCCTCATCATCAGCAAGGAAAACCAAACTACAGGTAGGCATCACACACTGACCGTCCTAGAGCGACAGTCACCGTGTTGGAGTGTACAATTTTAAAGCATTTGTCAGGTGCGAAATCTCTGAATCACACATCGATCTGTATGAATCCTACTGCGAGGCACTGGTTGGATGTCCACAGAAAATTCACAAGGAAGGCTATACAGCTGCATCTACCACTGCTGATGTACCATGGTCTTGACTGTCCTCAGACCTTATCTCCAGCAGCTGCTCTCCCTAGAAGTCTCTGCACCACTGCCCATGGGGATGTTTGGCTCCCCAGTATCTTAATTTTGCCCCTCCAGAGGGACATGGTAGAAGTAAGAGGAATGAGGAAGAAAGCCCCAGTGAAGAGTGACAGTTACTGCATGGTACTGCATCGTGATCACTGGATAAAGATTAAAATGTAGGATATAATCCCATTACAGGGGATATGGTACTTTTGTACTATATTAGCTTTTTATAAAGTACCAAAATTAAAATACTTCCTACTGCCTGGTCTGTACTAATTTCATAACAGCAGTTATTCATTTTTGTTTACTGTCTCATCCTAATAAATATCACAGTCAATAAAAGTCTTACGCCAATTGTCTGTATCCTTTGGCTCACCTTGTGTGGGGCTTGCATATTCATCATCACTGTCACTGCTAAGCCAGGAAACAGTCTCTCTCTCTCTTGCTTGCTTTTTTTCATCATAGGCACTTCTATGCAGAAACTACATTTACAACTTTTATGTGTAAAGGTTTTAATACATGCCCAGTCTCACCACAGTTGTGTAGCAAACTATTAAAAATAAAACAGACTACTGACAAAAGCAATGGTCAGCTATATCTGAAGGAGCTCTTCTCCCTGCTCCCAAAGAGGTGTTTGTGCCTGCTCGTTTCTGAGGTCGTGCACTTGAAAGGTGGGCCAAATGACACCAGTGGCCATCTCTGCTGTTGGGAAGGAAAGAGCTGCTTCTCCCTCCTTAAACTGCTCCTCCTAAAAGACATGCAGCACTCAAGCAGAAACTTATTAAGGTCCTCTAGCAACCAGCATGACCCGCGCAGATTTATTTTATGGCTTTGACTATTTTCCTACACTCTGGCAACCATCAGTCTTGCAGGGATTGCCCCAGGACATGACTTGTGTCCACTTCTCCCACAGAGCAATCAACGTAAAAATAGTAAGTAAAATCAAATGAAAGACACCATGAGAGTCAGTATGCCCTAGCCAAGCCACTATGCTGCTTCTGCATATAGCCACGGTAGTTAGACAAGGATATTTGATTCTCAAAATTCAGAAGTTTTGTGTAACAAATCAACCCAGAATCATGCTATCTTAAAAAAAAGGGGGGGCGGGGGGGAAGGATGCTCACTGTTTCCACAGCTTAGGCCAGGTACACGAACACAGGAAAAAATACTGACGAAAGCAGCAGCCAGAAATCTGTGTTATCCTCGGAAAGCATTCACCTGATTACCCTGAAAGGGCTTTGCGGGCTGGAGAGTCACTGGGTCTGGAGCAGAAATAGCGCAATGTTATGCAGCTGGTAATTTCACAGGATGAGCAGTGCGAAACTCCTTGCAGGAGCTGAGCAAATTGGCACGGGAACATGCCATCGCCTGAAATATTGTTATAGGCATCAATCAATGCATTATTTTGGAAAACAAACATGAGATTGGAAAGTTAAGCATGAGGATAATATGTAATTCCAGGATAATATCACACTGATTCCTGTCATGTACGTGAGTGGTGAGAGTTTTATTTCACTAGCAATGTTGATATGTAAGATAAAACTCGGTAAAGATCTGCAACTATTAAAGAAAAAGGATCAAAGATGAAGTGACCTAAGCATTTTCAGATTTTTTTTTAGAAAGTGTTAGACTAAATATTTTGTCTTGCTTCTCCTTTGGTAATGTCAGCAATGATTAATCACCACTAAAAACTGTTCAATAATTAAAACCAGATGATATTTCAGTTTTCTTTTAATAACATTATTTTCTCTTGCTAGTTTCGTCCTTTAAAATAAATGTCCTCCAGCCAGTTAATTAACACTCATTCTTCTAGGATCTGTTCAGAGTAGGAATATACTGACTCTTCAGGTGAAAGTAATTTAAAGACTATGTTATCCTAAGTTATTTTCTATTATTTTATCCTTGGCGGAACAGTGTTGCAATGACAACCAACAAATTATAACAGGTCACACTAACAAGATTGTTCATTTACTGCCTTCTGCTACCAAAAAAACCTCACAACTCTATTAAATAAAACTGAATGGCACCTATTACCAATTCTGCTTTTCATCCACAAAGCACATACATACACTGCTGATAATAAAATCCTTAATTCAGTGAGCTGCTGATTATTCATTATTATTATTAAAAGATCAAATACCAGATCCATGAAACTTATAACTTGATGATGTTGCCATGAAAGAGCTTGATTCTGAGTTAGCCCGAGTGGGCATTTTGGACACTCGTAAAGTATATTTTCTGCCATGTATCAATGGAGCAGCATTTACAGAGGAAAAGGCTGGTTCCCTCCCATAAAACCTCATGTTTGAGTCTAAACTGATTACAGTCTTTTAGTCATTTAAGAGGTAAGTTGTAGGATCAGTATACTTCGTCCAAATAGCATGTGTGCATTATCCCACTGTTCATAATGCCGTCATGTGTAATGACCTTGAGACAGGACTTCCACTACGGTCAACGGGATTTTCACACAGACCCTCTGAACCTGTTTTTACAATACAGGAACATTTGTTTCTGTTACACCCTAGCTGGTAGACATTAACTTTTGTATTTAAATTAAAAGGATAATAGAGGAAGGAAGAAAGGCAGTTTTCTCAAGCCAAATTGCGCTTATTTATGCTTCACTTTCACCACTTTTTAGAAGCACTTACAGTTAAACCACAAGGAAGACATGATGCAAAACTAGGACTTTTGGTAACATGATGTCTACTTTCACGCAATTTTTTGAGAAGACAGGCTATCCTGGAAAACCCAGCGGAGTCTAGAGAGCTAGAGATGGGACTGTTACATCAAGCTACCAGTTCACTCATTTTGGCTCCAGTTTTAGAGTACTTCCCTGGAATCTCAGTATGCCAAGTTTTAGGAAAGAATAAAGCATTTCACATTTGGATACTTTCAAGCTTGCTTGAAAAGCAGATAAAATAGTTAACTTAACTTGGATTCTTAGTTATCATGTCCCGCTTTTCCTTTAATATCTGATAAACTAGTATTAGCTTTCTTCCCTCACTGGTAAGCGCTGTAATTTATTGCTTAATTGATTAATAAGGATTATTTATTTTCAGAGAGAAATCTACTTTCTCTGGGCATTTTGGGAGGCTTTCAGTGTCTTGTATGAAAAGTTTTGTGTTTGTCAGAGAGTGGTGGAAGCAGTCTGAGCTGGGCAGAGGCAAGCGGTTGTCTATATGCATGATTTTTGGTGTCTTTCCTCCTCAATGCTTGCTATGGTGTTGTGGGGGACTAGTTTCAATAATGTCTCTGCTAGTATTATATTCTTCAATTGATATCTGGTGTAATCCATTGTTTCAGTCCTTTTTGCAAGCACAGATTTTTAATTTTATTTTCCTTTGTTTTATCCTCTTCTTTAAAAAACAGATGTATGTATTTCTCAGGAACAGTCTTTGACGTGATTGCATATGTAAGTACTTATTTGCTCTCCACAAGGGCTGAAGTTAACAAAAAGAATGCTATTTTTAATTTCAGACTTTAAATTTTTAAATAATTGCATCCCAAGGCACCATACAATAAAATAGAATACAGAACAACAGCCTGGCTTGTTTCCAAAGCTCACTGCAATTGAGAGAAGCCTGGCAGCTTGGCCCTGTGACATGCTTTTGGCCTGGCCCAAGAACAGCATGAGGCAAATAACACCTGAAAACAAAGACAGCTTTTTTAAAGCTCCAGACTGGGAAAAACCCAGATTTTTGTGAACTGCGTGACAGGAACAAAGCATAGCAGCAGACACTGAGGCATGCTCAGCAGGAGAGGGTTTAGTTAGGCACAAATCCAATGAGGTAACATAAGCAGAAGAGGGGAACAAATAAAACCTTCTTTTTCTGGTGACCAACTTGACAAAGTCTAGCTGTTTCCCCAGGATCCTCCTCTCTCCCTGCAAGAGCCCTCAGGGCTTTCATCCCTGGAGGGATGTGCTGGGCACCAGGGCAGGAGGCTGCCAGTCATTTCCTCGCCTAATTTAAGAAGCACCGCCATCAAACCCTGGCATTACTCTTCTGCATGCCTGACGTCCTGAATATTTTAAATGCTAACTTTGGCTCTCGCTCGCTCCTAGCAAGCCCCTTTGCTCACTCGGCTCTGTAATTAAGGCCATGGACTCCTAAATGTTCCCCATTAGCTCCAACCACCAAGATGCTACCTTGGTCATGCTGGTCCTTCCTCTGCTACATCTCTTTTCCCTAGAATTCTCATTACATCTTCCCTTCTACTGGAATAGCTAGAAAACATCAGCTCTGACTGTGCGTCTGCAATTAAACTCTGGCCCTACTGACTTTAAAGAGAGATTTGGTACAACCTTCGGTTCAGCCAGTGTTTCCCCACTGACAAGCAGGCCTCATTACATCGGTCACCATTGTCCTACTGCTTCTAATGGGGCTGTGCCTGTGTGTCTGTAGCCTCTTGACACGATCAGAGACTCTGGATACCTGCAGAATATGCTTGGAAACACAGTTTACTAAACTAATGAGAAATGCTAAGAATCCTAAAAAATGGAATTTATACCAGATTAACTTAGTTCCTTTGTGCCAGCTGACTAAATTAATAGCATGCTGTTTCTGTCTGTAGCTGCCCTTGATATTCAGCTGTTTTGTGTCGACAAATACTTGGTGGGTACTTTTACTTTCACTACCCGAAAGTTTAGGAATATTTAGAAACTCCAAGTCAGCCACAAACTGCACGTACCAGGCTTGAGGCAGACAGAGTATCTTTTTAGCAGTTTCTGTGGGGTCAGAGAATAGCAAAATTAAAGTTATGCTGCAGCCAAACTACTGATTAGCTGCCACAGCTCCAGAGTGGGACAGGGACTTGTAGCAATACAATTTAGCTAACTATCTAGTTGATCCTGCAAAAAACCAGCCAAATGTAGCTTTCTGCTCTTCTGGCTCTGCAGCTGTGTCAGTAGCATTTGCGCAGCAGAGGGACAGGTGCTTCAGGGATCGCTGAGGTGCAGAGCACAACTACATTTGATCAGTGAAGTAACTGGGAAGCACCTGGAAAGCTGGGAATGCAAAGGTGGGGGGAGGGGGACGCTGGGCCTGGGCCTGGGCCTGGGCCTGGGCCTCTGTGGTGAAAAGCACCTAAAGGATGTGCTCACTGCCTTGCCTTCCTTTCTGCAGGATGGGTGTTTCACTGCTGGGGTCTCCAGAGGATGTTTGTTATCCCAGTAAGCTGGGAGTGCTGTGCTCCTCTTCTCTCTGGAGGATGAAGCCCCTTGGGGAAGGAGTGATATTTGAGACCTTTATATGTGGAGACATCAGGTGGTGCTATAATGGTAAGTGATAATAATAACCTTAATGTTTCTGGAATCTTCAGCAAAAGACATACTTAGTTTTAGTAGCTACTTTATTTGATGCTGGTGAGGTATAACTTTGTAGTGTAAGTGGCTAGTCCCAGGTGAAGTGTCAGGTCTGTGCAGTTAATTTGGCCTTTGCTTTCCCAAGGGGTACCGGGGTTGCAATGGAGAGCATTGCTTGGGATATTTCAAGTGCTGGCCGCTTGTGTGCAGGTGGGAATGCAGCCCGCTCTATGCCAGGGTAGGAGCATTTGGTGATGAAAAGAAATTTGTCGTTACTTCAACTGCACTTCCACGCAAATGAAGAACTGTGCGTGTTCCCCCGATGCTCGCAGTAACTAGTCACAGGGCTTCTAAGAAGGCTGGCACAGCCAAAAAAACATTCACTAGAAGTATGTCTGTGATATTGTCCTAGCTGTTTGGTTGCTAAGCATGAAGGCTACCCATTTCAAAGTTAGGCCCTTAAATCCATAGACTGAGACCAATGTAAGTGGGCAACTGTCAGAAATGGGGAGCAACAGCAGTACTTGGCTCTTGGGGAGGCCAGTGCAATTGCTTTGTTAAAGGCTCTTAAACCAACCCCCTTGCATCTCCGTGAGCTTAAAACAGAAGCAGCCGCTTTGTGCGTGTGGTGGCCTGTGTCCCCTTGGCGTCAGAGACCCTGTTACTCTTTGAGGAACGTCCAGGTCTGTTTGGTTAGATGTTACCAGGAAAAAAAAATGCTGAGGACAAGGTAGGTTGCATTACTAGAGTAGCAGCTGAAGAACTTCCTCCCAGTGAGACTTATTTCTGTCTCTGGGTCTTGTTTGGGGTGGGCTAAGCCTTTGCAGGGAGGAGAGAAAACTGTAGAAAAGGTGAAGATGTAGGGGGGAAAAATCATGCTTCCTACCCCCTGCAGAGAGGGGCTCTCTAGCAGATCAGACAAGGATATTGCAAGATCTTTTGGCTGCAAGTTAAAGATAGAAAATATTCAAACTCAAAATGAGAAGTGTTTTAAGGAACAAGGACTACCACTGGGTTATTATCAAGGGGTTTTATTCATCTCCATCACCTCAAACTTTTAAATGAGGACTAGATATCTAGTACCAAAAAGAGAAATCTTCCTTAGTTTAACATGCTGGGATTTGCTGATGTAGCTGAGAAAAATCACTTCTTCTACTGGCTCTACGGTGTGATCTTCTGCAGGTACTAAAGTGAAAGCCAGATGCTGTTTTGGGAAGATTAATTCCCTATCCTCTGCTCCAGAATATTCCCACAAGAAAATACCTGGCACATCAGCTGGGCACTCCTTTTACAAACTGATAAGGGAGCTCTGATGAACGAATGAATGAATCGAGGAAAAAATGGATCATAATCTCAGTAAAATAGATACAAGATTTCAAGAACTTGGGAATGAATGTCATGTTACATTTAGCCTATCCTTAGAATAGCAAGTGGAAGAACAGACTTGTGGGTAAACCTAAACCTTTTAAGGTGACTAATTATTTAAACAAGTAACCATGGAGGGTTTTTTAAAAACAGCTGGCTACTCTTCTTTGTATTGGAGTTTCAGGTTTTTTTATGCAAGAAAGGCTGGTATACCCAATACTTGGGGTTTTTTTGTTTAGAAATTGTAATGTAGTAGCAGAAAAGCATTTGGAAACTATGAACAGTACTGTTTCCTGACCACAGTTTGTTTAAAAGGACAGAGCTGATTTAATCTGAATTAGTATCTCTCTTTATGAATGTATCCTGCTTTACCAGAACATCCTAAGTCAACTCTGCAGAAGTGTGTGCCCAGTTGCGTAATGCAAAAGAAAGCGCCAAATACTTGTAATCATTTACTTATTTGAACTCTTCCCATCCTTGCTAAATGGCATCTACTGAACTCATGGCAATAAAATCCAAAGATGATTTGCTTTGCATTTCCCACAGAATTAGAGAGGTTTTGTTTGCCAGCTGCAACTAAGTTACTTGATACTCGCATGTGGACGAGGACGATGTTGTGGGGGCTCTTTCTGTCACTAGCTGAATTCCAAATGCTCGCACAAAGCTTTGTGCAGTTCAGTATAAATAACATTTATTTAACAAAACCCAATACAATATGGATACAGCAGTCTTCGCTGACAAGCTCAAACAGCTGCAGCAGCATTGAGTATGTGTCTGTGTGTCTGCACCTGGGCATACCCCCATATGTCCACACCGGCACTGCACAAAACTGATCTCCTTCATTTAGTTTTGTATAACCTGGCATTTCCAAAGCACTGTTTTCTTCAGGTTACTATAGGGCCAAACACAGAGGTCCTGTTTATGCCGTGAAGTGCTCACCATATAGAACTCAAATACATGATGCAGGGATACACGATTAACTTCTCCTATCTAGATGCACCACTTCCTACTGGGAGAGGATCTAATGCTCTTGTCTGTCTGCGATTTTGGGCATGTGTCTTTTCCAGTCCTTTTGCATAAGTTTGTGATGTACTAAACTGGGAGCTCTTTATGCTTCTGAGCAGATGAGATGGCTACTAAATATCATATGACAAAGGACACCTCAAAACTGGAAAATGCATCTTGAGAAGCTTAGTAATAAATTTGCTATTAACACCTACAGGAAAAAAAGTTTCTTGCTCCTCTTAATTATAATTAAGAGGAGAGCCTATGTAACTCTGGAGACTCTGAACTAACAATTTAGCAGGATGAGGTTGTTATCCTGTCCGCCCTCCTGAGTTTCGATCATTCAAGGAATCTTACCTTTGCAGTTATACACTCTGCATGAGCTGATGTGCTTTAACAGAAATTTTACTCTAGCAAAACACAGACAATTATTAGATAATATATAGTCAAACTTACACAGGTTTATCACTGTCATATCTCTGTCTGGTTTTCAACTTTGAAGTTTCAAATGCCACAGCTATCAGAAATCACCATTCCTGTCCTACAAAGCTACTACATTTACTTCCACAAAATCTTGACAATACTGGCATGAAAACTTTGCATGGAGATTTCAAAGCTTAGCATGCCTAAAAAAAGAGCACTTTACGCTTTCAGAAACGGCTTCCCTTCCTCTCCCAGCTGTCTTGGAAGATCTCATATAACACATTTTCTTTCATATGTTAAAGTTTTAAAAGAACAAATACTGTAGATGGAAATCCTTTGCTTTCCAAACCACATACTTCGTATCTGAAAAGTAATGTATGCAAAGTAAAACCAAGAAGCAAGCATCACCCTGGCTTTATTCTTTTTCTTTTCCTCTAAACCCCAACTGGACCAAAGGAAGACAGACAATTCTTATGCTCTAGTGCCCTGAGCACCTCTGGATATTAGCAGTTCAAAAACAAACATATGCTTTCCTGATAAGTTTTCATATTTTTTGGAACTTTTTCCATGCTGTTTTATAAATTAAGTGCATTAAAACACCTGAGAAAACATACCTGTGAGACATCTGCAATGACTAATTGTGCATACAAACTGTACAGGCTGTAAACTTGTTCCTGCAAAGGTTTTCAAATGCAGAAAAATTAATTCTTCATGAGTTGCATCACCCTTTCGAATAACTTGGGATTTTGAAAAAGCATATTACTACAGAAATTTTTCTACCTGCTTTAGCTCACAGATGTCTCAACTAACGGCTCAATGAGTTCAGTTACAATGAAATCCAGAAAGGACAGAACTGATGAAACAATTGAGTATATTCTTCCAGCTGGGAGCAGTTTTAGGCTCTTTATGGATATCTAGCTTGTGTTAGTATTTATTAAAATATTTGATAAACTAAAGATCTCTGTGCTGTACCAACATATATGGTAGAGGAAGCAGAAGTTAACTGTCATCTTGTGCTATTTTATTAAACACTTAAGATTTTGTTATCCTCTTTCATCTCCACAGATTTCTTGCCCTTTTAGCAGAGCCACAATCATCTGAGCATTTACATCTGCCTCCCACTATATTCTTAAGGCCCCCGCTTGTGCATGCAAAGCTCTAGCTCCTTGCTAGTCATTAAGGCTGCAATTTTTCTTTCAGCTGAAAGGGTTAGATGTGTGACATCCATTAAGAAAACTGCATGGCCAGAAAGATGGCTATGAAAAGGCAAAAGGCAATTGCAGCATTACCATCCCAGAGAGTAAGTGCATCTCTTGTAGCATGATCTGTAATATTTGGTTATCTTCCTTTCTATGAAGGAGGAGGAAAAAAGGGTGGTGGGGGAGGAGGAAGTGCCACATTCACAGCCAGGTATTTTCTAGTGCCATTAAACATCAAACCATAGCCAAAATATTACACCGTAGCTGCTTGTGGCACTTCATCCTGATAAAACAAGTCACGTTATCCAGTTTGAACAACAGGTTAAAGCAAGTCCTCTCTGCTTTTTCAGCCTCTTCACAAATCCTCCCCTGCCTCAGTTCACCCCCAAAGCCTCACAGCATGTTTTGGAGACTATTATTACCACTTAGAGTGTATCCAGTCATGAGTGCGGTGATCTGTCATGCCAAGGACTCTGTATATTGCACAGGTGACTGCATGACAGCTACAAATTACCAACCTTTGAAGGAAGTTGAATTTTCAAAGTTTTACATCATCTTTTTTGGAACCCCAAAACCTTTAGTTTTCTTTTAACTGAGGCCCTAGAAGACATGCTTCAGAAAATGGAGAGATTCCACTGTTGTATAGAGCCCATTTACTATACATGCTTGTCAGCCTAAGTTTCACTAGCAGATAAATTAGAGTCGAAACTTATTTTATGCTTTGGGACTGCTGGCTTCATTTACTCTCTCATCTCCCATCTTCCTTATAATCTAGCCAGTGAGCCAGCGCACATGGTGGAAATGCACATAAAGTACAGACAGCTGCATGATCGAGATGCCAAGCTCAGAAGTGTATTTTCCTGCAACTGAATGAACGTCCCCCGAGTTGGTGTTTTATCTCATGCATTGTGATCATACCCTGGAAGTACTAGGAAATGCGTGTATCTTTGGCTGTTAAAATCCTGATTTTAATTGTTTTCACAGATTTACACATGAAGGCAGTACTGCATGTGTAGATCTGTCTTAAATCACAAGACAGAACTGGCAGCTTGCTGAGAATCCTCTTTCCTGTCTGTCTTCACCTTATTGAAGCAATAACAGTGGGAAAGATGGCAACTCAACCAAAATAACTCATTTTGCCAGGTCACTTTGCAACAAACACATTTACAAGGCAGTGAGTCGTACCTACTGATGGCCAAAGAGACATTTTTCAAAATAGGTTGTTAACCTTCATGTTGTTTTTAATTTGGACAGCAACTTTGACTTGCTATAATTTACCCTGAAGACTACCACAGGTACAGCACTCTTAGCAAGGTAAGGAAATGATTAAGTCATGCAAAAGCTACTGAATAGCAAGCAGTCATGGCTTACTTTGAGGTGGTTATTAAAAAAAAAAAAAAAAAAAAGTTCAGATGAAAAGCTGTGATACTTGTAAAAATTATACCTGGAGACAAATTAGAGTTCTTATCAGTTATTTTTTTGCCTTTCACTTCTTTGAGGAGAGAAAAATCCCAGACACAAGGTAAAATTTTGTTCTCTTCAAGCGTACTGAGCACGTGCAATGCTTTCTCCCTTGATTTTGATAGACCAGCGCTTGATAAATGTCAACACTTAATCCAAAGGGGCAGTGAAAAGTAGCCGCCCTGTGCAATGTCCCTACCCAGCAGATAAGCAAAATGAAGTGAGGAAGTTTCCCCTCTTTCAGTGGAAAGTGCTCTGATGCTGAACACTGTTGTACTTGTGCATCCCTGTAAAGCACACGGAAGGGGAAGGTCCTTAAAAATGACCCAAAGCAGTAATGCTAACACAATACTTGGGACTAGTGAGTGACGAAGGACTGGTGACTCTAGTTCCTATGAGCCTGGGAAGTAAGCATGTGAAAGAGCTAGAATCATCTCTGCTGCCATTCCTATTAAAATCTTCCCTGCTCTTAGTTTAAAGGACAAAAATATCTTTAAAGAATTTGAAGTCTAAAGGCTTACTTGTAGCATGTTGAACAACACTGTGTAAATCAACTTTCAGTTTAATCCAGATGTGTAACTTACTCTATCCCCTTGGTGTTCCTTGCTCCTATTCCCCCTCCCCTGTTTTTTTGAGTGACTTTCTTCCCCAGTTGAATTCAGCGGACTTCGTTTTTCCCTTTTCTCTGCTTTATTTTTGTGTCCTCCTCTTCCCCCCCCCCACCCAGTTCCTTCTCCTCTCAAGTGTAAACTTTGCCTCTGTGTGCTATAATCCTGTTTTGTAAGGGGCCTTTCTGTCCCGTTACTGACAGCCAACTGTTCTCTCCTCCCATTTTCCATCTCTGTGGTACACAGAAGAGCTCTGGCATCTTAGAGTCAGAGTTCAACCAATTTGGCTATGAAAAAACAGGTGTATACAAACATATGTAAAGCTAAGCCTCTTTCCCACCATCTAGTTCAGGGAGCAAGATACTAGGTTTTGAACCTAAGCTGTATCCATGGATTTTTGCTTTTCAAGTCTCTTTCCCAGAAGCTCCCAGCTAGGAAGTTTCTAAGAAAAAATTAAACCTCCCACATCATAATCTGACTATCGTAACACAGACCATTTCTTTCTCTCCCCCCACATCCCTTTTCCATCACATAATCTTCCGGTTGCTGCCGGGGGGAGGACAGGTCTCCACCACACTGCCTTTCCCTAGGCTGGTTTTAATGATTTTCCTTGGTGAATGATTAAAAACAACCAGCAGCTTGCAGCTTCTGCCAAGCTTAGTTCGGCTTAAAGGGAGCTTCACACTGGTTGTGTTAGAGCAGGACACGATTTAGCTGGACAGCCAGCCAGGAGAATGACCGACTTGTCGGCTGCACCGCTGCCGTGTGTTTTTAACACACCACGCCTGTAAATCCTTACCCTTGCATAGTTAATATCTGGCAGAGGCTTAGGGATGGTGTGAGCTGGGCTAGTGGCCCTGGAGCTGTCCAAGGCATGGGGAGGCAGAGCTGCTCGACCTTGTCCCGCCTGAAGGGTGGTCTTTGCAACCAGAGAAAGTAGTCTGATAAATCTTTCTACATTTGTACAGTTGTCTTTTTGTCTTCCTAAAATCTACATGTCAATGTTAGAAAAGTTCTAACAAGCAACTGAAAATTTTTGCCCCTCATTACAGTAATGAAAAATGTTAATGCTTCCAGAGAAAACAGAGTTAAGGCAAGACTGAAATTACCCATGACTTAAGGCTGACATGGAAGGCTGCCAGTATGGATGTCAGCCCATAAAACGGATGCATAAATGAGAAGAAAATGTGTTGATGCACTTGGTCTCTCTTTTCACATAGAAAGACCTAGCAATATCACTGTGAGAGTACTTCTCTGCTTTTAGGGGGGAAAAAAATAGACATTTGATTTCTCTGTTTCTGAATTGGAAATCCTCAGAGAACTAAAAAATTACTTTGACTATAACATTTTGAAGATGAAACCCAAGCAAATAGGAGGGGAAATGAATTTAAAATATTGGCTTTGGACTTCTTAAATCTAACTAGCCTTTAATAAAAAATGTGCAGAGAGACAACTTTGTGAAAGACTGTTCCCTGCTCTTCCAAGCAGAGGCTGACTGAACTCTTATTCTAGGTTAAGACTATTTCAATGAATCCTCCACTGAGAACAAGTAATGCAAGAGGAAATTGAAAACAAATACCCATCTCCACCCCAGACATTTAATTAAAAAACCCTTTCAGATTGTTTTTAAGCATGAGAAGAAGGTAAGGAGACAAAACACTTCCTTGCTTCTCTTTTAACACTACGTCTGTGTGTGGGAAGAATTTTCTTTGTTAGCATGTATTGCAGATCTGCAGCTATCTCCTGCCAAATTATAGTTCTGAATTCCCTCCTTAAAAAAAAAAAAAAAAAAAGTATGAGGACCAGGATGTCATGGGAATTCAAATATATTCTTATTTCTGTTGCACAGTTCTGTTTTTTCAATATACTGCGTCATCCTGTAAATCCAGCTTAAAGTATTTTTGCATAAGGTTTAAAGACATAGGTATATATATTTATATATATTTCTACAGCAGATACGCACATCCAGCCAAAATGTAGCCAACATCTCAACTTGGTCTGAACCTTTGCACACATCTAGAGTTTGGTATAAAACAAAAGACTTGCTTTACCTGAACTTCACAGTCGGCCCTTCTACCTTTTTCTGTTTCACTGTGTTCTTGCTATGCTCCTGAGTGCCTCCAAAGGCCTGTGCTGCTCGCCCTAAAGCCAGGCCATGCAAATTCTGCGGCGAGTCTTGCCCGTTACTGTTGTGTAGTTCAATGAAGGGGGTTAGGCAGGAGGGCCAGTGTGCAAAAGGAGTCACTTCACCTATAATCCTGTTCTAGCAAGTAGCAATATCACAGTATTACCAGACTTAAGACAAACTATTTTACAAAAGGCATAAAAAGATGAGGCATTAGGGTTCTCTTAACAGAGAATGGAGAACTAAACAGTGAACGCTGTAGGCTTTGATCACTTATTTTGTACTTTATTTAAGGTTACACACACATTTTAAAAAAAAGGGGGGGGAACAAACAACTGAATCACAGATATTAAGATATCAAGGCCTTTAATTTGAAAATATGAGAGAAAATTAGCATCAACTTACAATTTTAACCTTGCAGTGTTCAAAGAGAAAAACTGGAGGTGGTTTCTTAAATTATTCATGTACCTATTGCTACTTTCTTCATAAACAAACACTGGGTTAGAGATACCATTGACATCTCTCTGCATAATCATGTATGTGAAAAGCAGGTATAACATACTGCCATTTGCACTTGTCAGAACGATTGCCAAAATGCAGGCAGCCTGTGAATTAAGTCTCATACCTTTATTTGGGGGTGATTTTTTTTCCACTTCCCTGTGTCTGTTTTTAGCACATTTCCCTCCTTCCTTAAATTAGATCAGACAATTTTGTATAGAATAATCCAGAGATGCAAAATGCTCAAATGTGAATATACAAATATTGTAATTAGTTTCTCAAACTCTGACAAAACCTGTCACTGCTTCTTCAAGTAATATTTTTATTATTAAAAATATCTAAGACATATACAATATGCTACCTTGGATCCACATTCCTATCTTACTGATTTGTGACTGCAGCTGTAGCATGGAGACATGGAGGGGTAAGATACGGCTCAAGAGAGTGATTTGCATCCCACCCCACCTTCCCCAAGGTTACAAGTGATACCATATTAACAAATACAAAAAATGAGCATTTAAAACAAGTCAGGTCAAGCAGAAATTCCCAAATCTCACTTTCCTTCCCTTACGAAAGCAGAATAGACCCAAAATGCACAGAATGGATTCAGGTTCAGATCACACCAAAGACAGAGGTAGTGTTAAGGTCCAAGGCTTTGCTTTAGGCCCTTCCTGTCTGTTTGTTCCCCCCCCCCCCCCAACATATATACTGAGAAACTCAACCACTGCTGTGAATGTCAGTAAATGACTGCTTGCTAAATACTGTAAATTCTACCTGTTTAAAAAAAAAACAAAAAAACCAACAACAACAAAAAAACTGAACTAACCAACGCTGCATTAGTTGTGGTTTGGCAGAGCTTCACTTTGGCTGCTTCTTTTGGATGGAGTGCAGGACTTGGAGAGCTGCCAGTAGCACTGATAAAGTGAACCAAACCATAAAATGTAATGCACACAGGGGAAGAAAAAATACTGTTGGCATGAAAATGCTGTCGGCAATAGCACAGCATCCTCGCATACAGTTTTAAACACCCCTATATTATCGCATAACACTTTAAAAATCTTCAGTATAGTATAAACTTGTCTTTCTTAAATAATAAAAATTAACAGCTGACAGCTACTTTCATTATTGCTTCTTTTCCTCATATTCATTAGTACTGTTTTATGTTCCTTGTTAAATACATTCCCCAGAGTGACAAATGTGTCTAGCACAGTGCATGCTTAATACACCAAGCTAACATAACTCCCCTAAGATTTTTTTCAGTGTACTAACTACCATTCAGAATTGATTTATAGCTTGTGCCCATGGTGCTCTGTTCATGCCCCTGATATCCAGAGAAGCCATATACTTTGTTTCCTGGGAAAACACTAACAGTTCTAGAAAAACTGTTTACCAAGCATAAAAGAAGAGTATTTGTCCCTCATCCAACACCTGCAATGTAATAAAATGGCTCCATTCCTATTACTGAGCCAGAATAGTCAATATGAGCACACAATTATTTTTATCTGTGCGTATGATGCAAAGCTAATTACTCCAGCTTTGGCTCCTTATAGATCTACTACAAATTTTCAGTCTGAGATCCATAATCAGAGGTAACCAAACACCAGCAAGTGCACACTACTGCTAATTTGTCTGTAAACTTCAATTCTAACACCTAGGATTTGTAAGTGTTATTCTTGTTTCTGTAAACAATTCAGAACCCCTTACAAATGGTATTCCCATCTCCTTCCTGGTTGTCAGCCATATACTTTAACAATATGTGCTGAAAGACTATTAGCCAGGCTGGATCAGAGTATAGTGGTATCCAAAATACTTTTGCTCATGTGTCCTAAAGCAGGAGCTTCTGTTCTGCGTCCATGTCCTCCGTACTGGAGTATGTATCATGAAGGTGGCACAAGACAGGAGGAGAGACAAAGCTGAGATTCAAGAATGAGTTCATTCTTTAACACAGAAGCATGATACGCACAAAGAAAAAAAAATTATCTTATATCAATTTGTATTCAAAATGCAGCAAAAAACCCCTAGTTTTGAAAACATGCCAAATACTGCCTTTACTTGCCAATCTTTTGATGTGCTTGCTCCAGTGGGATAACAAATTTAACAGCATGTCCATCTGCAGCTTGCCTTTCTCATGTGCTGAGAGGAAATAATAAAACCTACAGATTAGCACCAAAATCCTAACCCTCTCAAATGAGGATTCAATATACATTCGTAACAGCCTTATAGAAGAGCAGATTCTTACTTGGTAACCTGTGTCATTCCTTCCTTCAAGTAAAAAGGCCCAAAAATCTAACTGTACTTTTGGAGTCTGCCAGCAGGTGTGAGGCAGGCTCAGTGTGCCAAGCAGTTCTGCAGGGACAAGGCCCCCTTGACAAAAAGCAGGTGGGCTGAGACAACTTCTGTGGATCTAAGGGCATCATCTCTAACTGGCCAAGTCCTTGCTCTGAGATGTCTTATCTGCTTTCACTATGGATAGACCTACTGCAGATGGCAGGAGTTTACATATAAAATAGTGAATCTTCCACAGAGGATAGCCTGGATCCATGATCACAGTCACTGAAAAATACATTGTGCTCGTATTCCTACTCAGTTTCTGAAAGATCCATAGATCCATAACAGGATTTTATCAGAAGCAGACAGCTAAAGAGGACATTTTTTTTTGGTAATAGATAATACAGTAAATTCTGCTTTCTGCACTGTCTCTAATAGGATGAGGCACTAGCATATTCTACAAAATGGTTTACTTATCAGCTCTGAAATGTTCACAGACTAGGTTGCCATCTTGCCAGTTTGTTCTCCCAGACTGCATGTCATCTGACCCAAAAGACACATCAATACCTCTTGTAAGCACCTTGCCTTCCTAAAGATACAGCCTCTTAACGTTATCTACCTTGCATATTCGCTGTTAGATTTGCCTCAGCCTTCCAAGTCTTCTGACTCTTTTCAGCTAAAAAACAGAAATCAAATGATGAGCTCTTACAGCTTACATGTCCTTACTTCTCTTGGTACAACTTTAGCAGTATGCAAAGGCTGTTCCAGAGCTCTGTCTATGAGACTCTAAGACATGAAGACCACAGGGCTACTACCTCCTGTTATTCATGATATATGCAGTTGACTTCATGGGTGAATGCCCTGTTCATCTGAGGAGCCTCTTTGTCAGCATGAAAAATGCCGTGGTACGGTTTTACGGACAGCATCTAATTCTAGTGCTTATCTGCCCAACGGGAATTACTGGAGTTAGTGAGAACTGCTGGTAGCATCTGGTGCTATAAGCCTTGAGGGCTCCCTTGATGGGGAGACCACCAAGGACAGGAGAAAAAAGTAAGATAAAGAAAAGCAGGAGAGAGTGTATATAACAAAGTAAGGCAGATACAGAGAGGAAAAGAAAGACAATAAAAGTGAAATCAACTAGCAACAGTATCTCATCAATTACAAAAGGCAAACTAGACTTCAGGAAAAAGTAAAAAATTTGCTTTTTCGGGGGGAGGGAATCAATTTATAAAGCTATAAAAATCAACTTACATCTGGCAAAGTTTAGAAATCAAGAAATTGTAGTCTATCCTTGTTAAGGACCCTTTTAAACTTATTTCTGAAATGAAGCTTTTTGATCACAATCATTTTGCATACAAGTACTGAAGCAACCTTGAAAAGAACTGTGCAATTGAATCAGCTAGGGAAGTAAAACGCAAAGCTAATGAAAAGAAAAATGACCATTCCCTTTGGCTACCATTAAGGAAAATCTAACGATTGGTGATCAATGCCAAGAGAGATTATCATCTACCAGCAGATGTGTCATGCAGGCTATCTGAAGGAAATTGGCCTACCTAGTATGACCTTAGAAGATATTTTGAAGGAATCTGGTCCTTCAACCATTACAGACAAAGAACACTGCTATTCTCACTTTATTAAAATTACATATAGTAGGAAAATCTACAATTCCTTTTTAGCAAAGGAAAATCTCAATTCTAAAATATTACTCAAATTATCACTTTAAGGCAATCATTTTCATTTTATAAATAATAAAAATGAGGTGGAAAGAAATATTGCCTGTCTTTCTCCAGATTGCATAGAGAACAAGTGGCGGTAGCAGGAATAAGAAGTCCTGCCTGCCAAGTCTCCTGTTTTAACTGCTAGACTGAACTTGATCTTCCCAGAGGCTATGCTACCACAGCAGCAATGTTCAATATAACCAAAGTTTAAAAGTAAGTGGGATAGTACAATGGCAAGGCTCTGCCAACTCATAGGGATCATTTGGCATCACTTTCATTGCTTGCACCTTGGAGAGCACCACGCAGGTATACATGTTCCTGCACTGTGCTCCAAACATTGTAATACGACAAATGTTAGCAAGATACTGCCCAATCTTGCGAGATCAGGCACCTCTCAGAGGAAAGGTCTATTTTAATCTCAGCTGTTCTCATTAGCAAAACAGCAGAGAGATTTACCACTGACGATTAAACATCTATACCAGTATGGTGAAGATGTCACCTACCCTGACCTTTTCCCTTCATGCAAAAACCAACTGAAGAAAAAGCAATGCTGGGTGAATGGACTGTAAAACACTTACTAATGCTGCAGAGAAAGGCACTGAGCGCTGCATGTAAAAGGCTCATGTCACAAGGGAGGACAGAGAACAGCATGAAGTGTAAAAGAACAGCACAGCAAAAACTCAAAAAAACCCCTAAGATTTTGCCACCAATTCCAGAAGTCTCAAATATTTCCAGTATACTTCAGGCAGCAATGTTTTCTCCAAGTCTACACTGATACAGAAGCAAGTGATACATGAAAAATTTTGTTTAAGCCAGACAATATAGAGTCTGTATTTGCAAAAATATTGGTTGAAGAAAGGAACTGGGAGGAGGAGAGTCGAAACAGAAAGTATCTGGTGTCTTAACTTGATATCAGCATTAAAGCATATGAAGGTGGACAAAAGAGCAGATTCCAAACATCCCTTTGCTAGGAAGTATCAATGAGACTAGCAGATTTAGACTTCTATCCAATCTCTTCCATCTTGCCAAATAAGATTAAGTATGAAGTACGTTGTGAAGAGCTGATCCAACACCCATTGAGATCAATGGTAAAACAAATGTTACAGGATCAAATCCAAAGTGTCTCTAGACAGCGCCTTGCTTTCCACACGAAGTTTTGCTGAGTACAGTTAATGTTTCTGCTGTTAAGGCTGAATTCTAGTTTCCAGTCTAGCCTGTCCTAACATGCTGCTTCATATTCCTTCTGGGATCAAACTGTATGTGTCTGATCTAAAGCCCTTTTTTCACAAGGAAGCTTCAGGTTCAGAACAGAAAGGGGATAGAGAAGGAAAAATATCTGGTATTTTACTTTGTGTGTTAAAAAGACATTTGCAAATGCTCAAATTCAATCCTGGTGATTTCTTTTGTCACATAAAGAGGAAGGCAGAGAGGGTTGAGAAGGTTTATGTACAAAAGTTTAGGGGAGGAAAAGCCTAACTTCTGCTGTTTCTGACAGTTGTTTGTAAAGCCACAATAAATCGATGGGAAGATCAGGGACAGAGTCAGAATTTAATCTTTCCTAAATGATTAGGGTGTTTTTTTTGACAGGATCTCTTCTTATACTAATTGACAGTTTTCTGAAAGTCTTTTCTATTAGAGATTTCCTATCCCGCTTTAAAAGTCTGCATTGTCTCTAGTGCTAGATTCTCTGGTGATTGCTCAAATACGAAGCAAAAAAAATGGACAGACATGAAAAGGGAGGAGTTACAGTTTTCGTTTAATAGACCATCTGGATCACATAACAAACAAAACTGCCCATTTAATGAGGCGGGACATATTGCTTTATTTGTATGGTAACTTGCAGCTGCTGTGACAGTAAATTCTACATATTTGCAAATTTGGCCACAAACTGGCTTTTACACAGGTGTGAGAATACTGTGGAAAAGGTTTATTGTTGAAATTCTTACAGAGTTTTCACATATGGCTACGTTCTCAGCTACTTAGGGAAAATAAAAAAACACTCTGCCCTGTCATATTTACAAATTCCCCCAAAGCCCTTGATCTCTGCTTGAAGATACTTTGAGGCAATAAAGGCCCAGATCAGAAAGTTGCCCATGATTCACAGTTCAAGCTAAAGCCAAGGGAAATAGCAAGTATTCTTCAGTATTACGCCTGCTGCTGAGAAACACATTAAATCCTAAGACGAGTATTAGCAGTTTGTTCAATAAGGATTCCCCTTTGGTAGTTATCCTTGTAACAAATGCCACTACGTCAAAACTGTTTTTAGCACTACCAATAAGTAGAGAAATGAAGCAAAACAGATAATGATTTTAGTTTTTGTTATAGTAAACAAGCAAAAGAAAAGCTATGTTTAGTTCTTTACCAACCTCTTTATATATTTTTTCTATATATGAGTTAATCACCAATAGACACCAGTGAACTACAAACTCCCTCAGTGAGCAAACTTAAACCATATTCAGCCTTTTGCAGTAGTTACTGAAAACAGAGCCATGGAAGCCAAGTCAACAGCCCTGAAAGCTGTGTTTTTCAGAATTATTGCTGAATTTCTTGTTTTGTGTTGCTACTTAATCATCTCAAATATTAAACAGAATACTCAGCAATTCAGACACAATGCAATCATTCCTTTTGCAGGCTAAATGAGGCCACAGTCTTTTTTTACTATCAAAAACATTAGGCACTTAGAATGGGACACATACATTAATAAGAATTCCCTCTTCCCAAACCATTTCTTCCATTTTTCTTCTTTTGCCTCAATGACTTCTCAAATTTCTAGACAGTAAGAGGAAACTTTACCATTTGCAGAGCTGTATATCGGCCTTTGTTAGCTTTGGTGTTCCTGCTGGTAACATATGAAGTCAGAGTCTCAAAATACCCATTTGGTTTGAAGCAGTTTGTTATCTGACAGCATAATGAGTAACAGTGCACGTGCAGACCTTTAGCCTTGATTAGCTCTGAGGCTGCAGTTTTGTTCCGGCTTTCCAGAATCTGGCAGCATGTGATAACAAGCACATCACATGCAGAATAACAACAGAACGCCTATGGAGTGCTGTGTCTACTTATTCTATATTAATAGTGGCATTACAATCAAAGATGATTTGTTGCTTGTTTGCATTTGGCTATGCTAATATATGAGGTACTTTCCAAACAGGAAAGAAGGGTAGACTCCTTCTCCTGAGGTATTCATCATTCAAATCCAAAAAAGCAACGGAGCATAAATAAGAGGAGAACAAGATATGAGAAAAGTTACTTCAGTAGAGGGTGGTCACATCTAGGCAATTCACCTTTTGTGTTGCTACAGTGATCATTTATGAGATGGGGCTTTTGTTTAACTACAATGGACTGTGAGCTCTAATTATATATAGCTAATGTTGAGAACTACTGCACAAGTGGTCAAGGATAGTTCTTCCAAGTGGAATATATGAACTGTTTGCAATTACCCTTCATGTGTCATTATCAGTCAGCAAGTTTCCTTGTAGGCATTGTGGCAGACATTTATCTTCACGAAGGGTTTGGAAGAGGAGAGAAAAGAACCTCTGAGGACAAGGTCAAGAACGGTTTCCCCACAGATGGAAGCATAAAAGAAAACACAGAAATGGTTACAAGAGACTCAGTCAAATGATGTAATGAGGCAAGCCTGAATGGTCAAGCAGATGATAGAAGTGGGTATAACACAGTACAGAGGACAGAGCAGGGAGGTGAAGTAATACGGGACTTTGAAGAGGATTTGAATTTGGTTCAGGAGAGGCATCCAAAGAGGAAGTGACAAATCTGTGTCAAGGAGTGATGTGCCATCAGGAAGAACAAGGTAAGAGCAATTGGAAGTTAAGTGCCTGCTGAAGCATAGGGTTAGAAAATGGACAGACACAAAGACTGTGGAAGAAGAATTAACAGCATGGTGCTTGGTATGCAGGATGAGAGAGCAGGCGATTACTGGTCTTGGTTAGGGGTCTGACGATCTAGACTGAGAACAAGGAGAAGGAAAGGCAACAGCCCAGTTCACATAGGAGGGAAAAGAAGAGCTGTCTAATGTTTTATGCTCAAGTTTATAAAAAGACCCTCATCCAGAAAGCCTCAGAGAGATGGGCTAACGAAGACTGGATAGAAGGCTAAATACTAAGAAAGGAGATGGAGGGAGAGGTTTAATCATTATTCATTAGTGAAGACAGTAGGGGTCATCTTAAATAATCCTGAGGAGGGAAAAGGACAAGGCCATAAAGGACTCAAAACAGACTACGTCTACAGAGCAGGGCAGAAGTGCTCTGCCCTGTAGTCTTAGGCTCTTTGCGCATGCCCTGACACAGCCTGATGGCCAAACAGGGACTCCCTGTAGTCCTGCCACACTGGCCCTCACCCCCTGCCTGCAGCCAAAATTTCTGTCCAAAGGGAACCAGGACTGTCCTTCAGAGCAGACAAATATACAGAGCCAAGGGGAAAAAAAGACAGCCTGTTAGAAGACAAGACAGTGGGATTGCCCAGAGAAGTCCCAGGAGAGTCATATCAATGTGTTGTCAAGGAGGAAGATGCAATCAATATAATCAAGAGAAGCAGAGAGGACAGGAGGGTAGGAGTTGCCTACAAGATATATTTGAGAGCTTGGTTGAAAACGGAGCGATTACCATGAGGCTTTGGTGACACCAACGTCAGAAAGACAAGTTTGGGGACTCCTTCCAAGTAGTTAAGCAATTTGGTATCTCTTGTTTTAGTACATTCATAAAGGAATAAACTGCACAAGGCTTCAGATTTCTAAACCTTTCCTTCCCGGAAGGAGCAGGGCCTATGCAGTCATTTTAACTTATTTTCCTACTTTGTCACCTTCATCTATTGTGGCACATACTTTTCAGCACAAAATGCCTCTAGCCAACTATAGCAGCTCTGATTTTAAACCTGGGGACAATGTCAAAGGCTTTAGGAGGTCAAAACAACCAAACTAACTAAGGAGAAATTTCCCAGTGAAAAAGTACGGAAAATGAAGGCAGTGCTGTAGCTTAAAGAGATCATTAGCACAGCAAAAGCCATAGATCAAATTAATCACTCATTTACAGCAACTGCATATTAGGTACATGTATTAAGGCTCTGTTCTTTGTCTTCTGTGCAAATTCATAATAAGGAAACCAAAAAATGAGTTGATTAAATAGGCACAGTTACTCCAAAATGCTGCATCATTTGTAAATAGTAAGTGTGATTGCAATATATACCAAAGGGAAAATTTAGTAATTCCTCATTAGGAAATGCATATTTACACTATGTAGGACAGCATTCAAATTAACTCATCTATTTAGCTACTTGTCATCCAGTTACTTCACTTCCGCAAAACAGAACAGAAACAGGTTTTAGTTTGTGTTTATTTGCAATACTTAGAGCAAAGAAAACCCAGGTTTCGTTTCATCTCCACATTCTTGGGGTGACTCCCAGATGCTGCCAAGGCTGGCAGGATCTTAGGCTGCACTAGATCCCAGGACAGGGCTTGAATCCAGATGTGCATCATGTAACCCACTTAATAACGTCTAGACTCGAGGAGAAATCCTGTGCCTTCTACCTTACCCAAATTAAACCATCATCCACACCACTTTCTGTTCCATTAGGAAAGAGCATCACCAGACAGAAATATTGGCATCTTCCCAGGAGACCAATCTCGTTACCTCCACAATGGGCTTGTTTTCCAATTCCTTCAAGCAACACAAAAAATAACGTGACAAAGTAGTCGAGTGGCCAGCCACAGACTCTGAGTAGCCCCATTCCAATTAGGATCATTTTGTGCAGAGAGCATTTTTATGTCACACACTGCATCCCCAAATCGCATGGGGTAAGGTACAATGTCATGACAGGCTATAAATGAGTTTCATGGGCACAGCACAACCAATCTGTCTTCTGTTTTCTCTGGGAGAAACCTGATTAAGACAAGCAGTAAAATCCCGCTGTTGCTCAATGACCCGTACCACCATGTCGCACAAGGCTGGTTTCTGCGAGACCTCCGTACCCTCTATCAGTCCTAAAAAGAAGCTGTTGCTGAGGGAGGGAATTCTAGGTCATGCGTATAGTCTTGACAAAGATTTTGGATCTGAAATTTAACTGAAGGGTCACATGCCCCTTGAAGCTTCCCTGCAAGTAAAATGTCCTCTAAAAGCTTCTTTAAAAAGGCTGTGAGAGAGTAATCTGAATCCTGTTGGCTAAAGGTAAAGTGTTTAATTCATAGAACTGCCCCAAAAATGTGAGCCTAGAGGTTTCTGTAAATTATTGCAGCAGCCATCTGTGCAGTGTACCCTATACTTATAAGCTTAGGTTATTTCTGTTCAGGACTTTTAGTGAGTGAATGAATACTTGCTCTCATAACAGATTCAAATTCAATCATCGCTGCATGCCTCTATCTACTCATCCACATAACCCCAGGCTTTTTGGGCATGTGTTCAACTGCTTAATCTAGCATGAGGGGATGGTTTCCATCAGTGCCCAAAGTTAAGTCTCAGTCTAGCACCAGCAAATTTAGTGTTATAAGCAGATCAGATGCAGAAAAGCTTTGTTCTGCTCCAAAATTTAGCTTAAATTTATACATACATACATACATACATACATATATATATACACACACACACACACACACACACACACACACACACACACACACTTTTAAGAATTACAATTTTCGAAGATAAACTCTTCGGTATTTTTTTGCCTGCCTATAAAACCTTGAAGATTCACATGAATTTGTGAAAGTACGTGCCTTTTGCCTGTTCCTTTTCTGTGACTCACAGTTCAGTGTGTAATCCATTACAGGAATTATATATAAAAATAAGTTTTTAGCAAATATTTTTTCAATTCAGGATTCATACATCTTCAAGAAAAAAATAGCTGAATAGTCATGAGATTCTCTGATTAAACAGTGAACAAACAAAACACTGACAAATTATTCATAGTCAACATGTTGGAATTAAACCCTATTACATATGAGCCAAATACTTGGGGTAGACAACAGAAGACTAACAGCAGATCATTTAAGTAAAACAGTATGCTGAGCAACCTGGGAATTTAAATAAAAGTAGCTAGCTAGTAGGCAAGTTTTATCCCATTAGATGCAAGTAGTTTTTCCCTTGATAGAATATTCCATTTTTTTCATAGTCAGTAATTAAAAACTATTCTTTACAAGGGCATAGAATTATTTCAGATGATAATGCTGTGCATTTCAATAGTGTCCTGACTTGCATGCATTAACTAATCCTTCCTAAATGTATTTTCAGATAGGAATAATAAGGCTCAGCTATTTCACAGGTAAACAGAGGCAGAGGAGACTTGCATGAAACCTCGAGTTTTGAGTTAAGTCCTCCGCTTTGCCTGAGGACTGCCCTTCCTTCATTCATAGAATGCTTTTAGTAATATACATGTGCGTGTGTGTGTCTACGTTACACACTTGGTATACTTAGTTTTTGTTTTCATACCAAGGCTTAATATATATACTCAATGAAGATACTGCTGTAGAGAGTTTGTCAGCAGTGGACAAGCCTAGACCACTCTTACCTTTTCTCACTGAGGAACTGAGTTGTCTGGAGACAATGGGGAATGACAAACAGAAGTTCTTCCTAAAGCTGTTAAACTGAGAAATTCAGCTTGTGCAGTCTTTCAGATATGCACAATGGACAATAGCATAGAGTGGCAAGATACATCGGTTTGGCTTCTAATCTTAACTGAGACATTTCCTGTCTCATGTTACACCACTGAGTAACCTCCTTGTTCAATTTAATATGGGATTTTCAAAGCTTAAAGCTCAGATCTGAAATTTGAAAACTGCATTTTACATCTGTTTACTCCTTGGCCAGAAACCCACTATGACAATGTCAGCAAAATCTTCACCTAACATACTTGAAGTGCTCTTGTAGTTTGCTTTTGCATTGTTGAAACTTTGAAGATACAAATGATTCTCAATAACTGCATCACTTCTTATTTCCATTGTTTTTCAGTTTTTTTTTCTAAATGCATAATGCATGATCTTTCCCTTTATGAAAAGTCTTACAGAATATAAGAGAAAACAACTCTTCTGTAACAAAGTTTTCCTACAGTAGGAAAAAAACTCACGGAAAAGGTGATTTATTCAACTTGTTATTCAGATTTTTACAGTAATTTATATAGAAACCAATTAGTTTTCATCTCTGTTTGGTTTTATAGGATACTTCCACCAGAGCTCTTAACACAAAGCTAAAACCCAAGTAAGCACAGTGTAAAGAAGATGAGAGCTCTGCTAATATTATCCTTATGGATATAGTAGAATTTAAATTTTCATGTGTTTTAGATAAAAAGTATGGGCACAATGTTCAAAACTGTCCTAAAATTGTCACATGCATTTACATTAGCCATGGCTGCACAAAAGCAAACTGCCTCGTACAGCCGCTGAAATTACAGACAGCAAAAATGTAATCCAAAGGGAGAGAAGTATAAAGAAAAGTAATCGTTACAATCATGGAAAACAAAATGAAGGGATTAAAAACTAATTTTAATTAATCACTGAGATTAAAAGACTGCATTAAGTGCTAATAACTTTTATCAGAAAAATCTGAAAAACTGTAGTTTAGAAATCTCCCTCCCTGTTTTTGAAATACCCGGTTAATTGTAAATTACCTTTCTGAAGACTTTGCAGAAATTAGATTGATTACTTATCTAGCAAAGCCTACTCAAAATTTGATTTTCTTTGCTGGCTTTGATCTGCAGACCTTAAGTGAGTTGAGAAAGGACTACTACACTTTGAATGACTAACAGCGCTGTACTTCCCGTGTCATTGCTACTGCTGAACAAATGCATTCCCAAAACTTGGCTCTCCCAAATCTTCAAAACAGATGGGAGCAGCTTGCAATATACCTATTTAAATGTATTTCAAAAACTCTATGGCCACTTCAGCTCCAAAGCAGCTGCTTTTGTGAATCATAAAAGAGCTTTCAAAGCACAGTATTCACACACGGAAAAGCACATGCCCAGCTCTGGAGAAGACTCGCTCATATTACTTGAGAAGTATTTCAGCTATGTGTGTGTAACCATTATGGCTTCTTTCTAATTGCAACTGCTTCTGCTATACATTTTCTATAAGCTCATGCTGTTTCCCACCCACGCTGCCTGTGAAGTAAAAACGCTTTCCTGTCAAACTTTACAGGGCTATCTCACCAGACATGAACACGCAGGCATGCAAATAGAGGCTGAAGTCATCTTGAGCAAAAACATTTTGTTATTATTGGTGCTCTGATATCTGCCTTTTCTAATAACATTCAGTAGGAAACCAGATTTTAAAATTGTTTACATAGCATGTTTAATGACAGTAAATTCTCACCAGGAAACCTGTAGAAATTAAACCATGTTCTGGCGGCCTTTGTTTAAATTGCCCCGATGTGGTATTTGGCAATAAAATAAATCATGATAAGCATGAAATTTTCTCATACATAACGCAAAATACATGTGTTAAGACAATTGACTTTAACTCTTCCTCTCTTGCTTAGGACTCGGTTCTACTTTCCCAGAATTGTGACGTTAATGAAGAAGAGGATATTCCTTAAACTGCTCTGACAGACATGGTAAGAGACATATATAATCATTTTTGGCAACACACTCAGGAATCTGGAGAGAAGTGAAAATACTCCACTTGTCAAGGTCTGGAAAAATGCATTTGCTATTCTCAGTCAGAAGAAACGGTTTCAGTCTGCTAGATATTGTGGAACAAAAGGGTAAAAATCTAGTTCATGCTTCTAGAGCAGTGTTTCCAGAAGAATAATTTCCATTCTCAGAAAATAATTTTAGTTTGTTAAAATGAATGGAGATATTTTAAATATTGATACAGTTCTCTTATGCTGATAATACTTTCAATATTCAGGCCTAATTAAGATTTTACTAAAAAATGGAAGAACATTACAAATGAGCCAAAAGATGTACAGGTATTCATGCACACTACTACGTGGCAGTTATCAAGAACAGATTTGTTCGTAACCTCTGTTTATGAAAATAATGAATTCAAGAATTGATATCCTGTAGATGCTTTTGCCACCACTTCTTTCAAGTGTGCCTTGTTTTCTTTGTCAGTCCACATTGATTACAAACCTTTGGCTGTAATGTATTTTATAAACAGTGCCCTGTTTATTTGTCTGTCAGACATCCTGTCTGTTTACTCTGAGATGTCACGACGTAGTGTCAAGCACTGTATTTCACCAGTAGGAACGCGTCTGATATTGTTAATGCTGATTTGCAGTAAAAGGAAATCAGACTGAGGGACAACTAGAAAAGACAGCTGATTGTTTCGGAAACAAGCATGTTAGTAATCAGCACTTATCAGGAATGAAATATAACAAATGCATTGTTGTTAGATGGGAATTTGTTACAACACACATATCAAGTCACAGTTGCATAGTTGTGGCCTGTTTTTAAAATTCAGCTTACAAGAATCTGTCTGGCAGCAGCAAACCAACAATACCACAGTGAAACAACCAGAGGAAAATACAGCAGCAACAAAAAACCTTATTTGCATTGGAGCATGGCCCAGGAAAACACTTGAGTCCAGGTTATGGTGTTGTCCAATCTTGCTACCACAGGTGCTGAGATGTACCAACAGTGACTTCTATGTCCATGTAGGGGACCCCTCTCCAAGTAATTTGATGGCTGCATGACAACTGTAAAGCGCTCTCTACATATTTCAATGTTGTGTCGTATACCTGCACCATATGGCATGCCATGGATCTTGTTTTATGGATTTGGGATATGGAGAGTCCATCTTGGTTACAGGTAAAACTGTCACTTCTCCTGTGTGTGGTCAGGGCTGCCTTTTGCCCTGTCCCTTTACTATATATTTCATTAGTCCAGCCAAATGTGACGAGATTAGCAGAGTTTCACATTCCCCAAAGGGTGAATGCATCACAGCTTGCAGCGGTAGGCCTATTTCGTGGGCAGACGCAGATGCAGACGTGCTGGTGGTGGTGGTGCTTCAGGCTGCAGGAGCCTGGAAAAGCTCCAGTGCAGGGTCACCATGGGACACCGCCAGCAGCGATGACTCCAAAGGAGGGTGTGTTTACACAGGCTTTCACAGGCAAAGGGGAACCTTGCTCCTCCTATGCTCCCAGCCAAGCAACTGTATGACTGGCTTTTGGCATGTGGGAGAAGAGCAGCTAATAGCTCTAATTCAGCCTGGAGTAAAGGCAGAGCAATTTTGCTCCTACCTGCAAAAAACTCCTTAAGCATGCCCTAAGGGACAGGACTCATTAGTTTGGACAGGGCTGCAAACTAATACGGCTATGCGGCTTCTGAAGTAGAACTGGCCTCTCCCTGCCGGCTCCAGACACGGGGAGAGCGAGCAGACACCTGTCCGTACCCAAGACATACCCATGCCCACCGGTCCTACACACCAGCTGTACTGGCAGCACTCTTAAGCGAGCTGTGGCTTTCACCAGCAAATAAAGGCTTTTTCCTCTCCTGTTTGGCCAAAACCTGGAAGAGAGATTCAGAAGCTTGAGTACGCCACAGTTGCTCCCAGCCTAACCCCCACCCAGGGCCTGAGCTTGCTCAGCTCCGTCAAAGAGCTGCCTCTCGTAGTGCTGAGTGACTTCTACATCTGAGCTGTCACCACAGTCTCTCTTTCTGTGGCTAACAGAAAAAGGCAAGGCTCATTAAGCTTCACTAGCCTGGTTTCTCATTGCCTTATCCATGACTACCTTATGGATGACACTATTAGCCACTACTTTGCACTGAGCAGTATAAATTTGAGAACAGCCTTTCCATTTGTCAGCATGCTCCAACTCAATTTTAAATAACATCACTACTAAGAGGAAAAAGTAAGAACAGGATGGTGTAGCTAGCGATTAGAGCGCTAAGCTCCCAGGAGACAGAGATTTCCTAAGTGACACTCAGCAAATCACACAGGCTGTAGTTCCACAATTTAAGCCACCTTAGGACAGCGTTATGACTACTCACCCTCCCATTTCCCCTTTAATCCTGCTAGTGATTCTTGTTCTCCCCCTTTCATTGGCACTTACAATGACCCAGTTCTGGGTGCTAAACTAGCCCCAAACTAGTCCTATTAGAAATTAGAAAACTGGTGGTTTTCTGCTGGTGGGCTTCCCTGAGCCAGCTCACCACAGGGGCAGCCAAGTACCTGAGTTGGTCCAGAGGAAAAGGCAGGTACACATGGCCAGAAGTGGTAGGACCACAGCATCACTGGCTAGGCTGATCTAAACCAACACAGAGCTGTATCCCAAGTTTCCTTCTGCCTTTGCCTGTCATGCATAACATGGGGACAAATGGCATTTCTCTCCTCCACGGTTTGAATCGTTCCAATATTGCTAGTTTTCTGAAGTTCTCAATTACTATGGGAGTAGGTCCATTTAACAACTGCATGTTTATAGGGCTAGTCTACATAAAGTCCTCTCTCTTTAATGCATACCGCATGAATCAGTGTACATGGGATGTCAATCAATAATTATTTCTTGACCACCCCAACTTCTCTGAATTTCAACCGTTTGGTCACTGGAGAGTGATTGTGAAGAGGCATAAGCTTGAGTCAAAGATAAATGATTTTTGTTCTGGGAAATGTTTGTCTAGTGTGCTAGAGCAATAGGTTTCAGCATCCACTGTCCAACCAGGAGTGGAAGATAGCTGACCTCAGAGAGGATAGATGAACACCCTTGGCTTCATTTCTCCAGATTAGCTCCTTTGACAAACCTCCCACTTACAACAGGCCACCTTGCTTCTTGTAAGCAACCCTCTGAGTCCTCTACGCACCAAATGCAAAGCTTTTCACCAGCCTCAGATAGAGCCAGTTTGCTTTAACTTGTTTGAGCACTTGGCCCAAAGGGAGGAGGGTCTCCTTCTAGAGGCAGTGGTGAAGGATTCCCAAGAGCAGGTGATGCTCAATGACTTCCTTGCACCAAGGCGAGGGGAGACAAATGCAGAGCATGGTGCTGAGCTTGGCACACTCAGCATTCAAATTTCCACAAAGCTTCAAAACTGGCTCCATCCCAGCAAAACAAGGATTTTGCAGGGAAGACATTAAAGGACGGTCCTAGGTTGCTCTTGTGGTATAAGCATCTCCTACCAGTTTCTCCATCAGCTTATATCCCATGTATTCTCATTCCTTTCTCTGCATCATTGGAAGAAGAAATTCCTCATGTGAACAGTTCTGAAAGTGCATTTCCCACCCTTGAAAGCCCTCTTTGCTGTGATGTAGACAAAGACACCAGTCAGTTCATGATGCCAAGCCTAATTGTCCCACTCCTGTTTCATACCTGACAAGTAGGAATTTCTTGGGCATTGTATAGCTGTTCATATCATTCAACAGTTTCAAACACAACAAGCTCTGTGTCATGACTGTTTGCTATTTTCCCTATATAATAAAGGTTTGTTGTTTTTTTTTTTTTTTTAAAGAAAGCACCCTGCTGAGAGGGGAAGACCATTTAAAATAAATAGCAAATGAGGGGAAATACAGAAAACTTTCACATGGAAGTTTATCCACTTTATTAATGTCCTTGTCATAGTCAAAGATATATCACCATTAACCATGATTACTACAGCAGTGCACTCATGGGGCCCTACTGCATGAGGCATTGTACGAATATAGAACGATGATTTAAATCCTTGCCCTGAACTGTTTAGAGTGATTGGACAGGCACTGAGCAGAGAAAAGGAAAACACGAAAGCAGAACAGCGATGGCAGCAAACAGACTGTCACTACCACCTACATTTTGGAGGGGGAGGCTGACAGGGGAAGAAAAAGTGTAAGGTAAAGCAGCTATATGGAGAAACAGGAAAGCGCAAGAGCTTAAGACAGAAAAGGCTAAGAAAGGGAAATGTGGAAGGATGCTAAGGTGGTGAGACTGGGGATATAGACTTATTCCAGGCCAGAAACAGACATACCTGAGACAGATTTAACATCTGGTCTTATTATAATTAAGTGTTGTGTGGGCGCAACTACTATAGATTTCATCTTAAAAATCTGCTGTTTTTCAGATTTTTCGATGAGAATGAACAAGGCCTGGTAAAACTATTCTGAATGAATGATACTCATGTCAAAAACTGAGCTTTTCAGAATGAAGTTTTCCTACAGGACACCATGCATTTTTGGCAGATCCTTGTACTGGGAAAATCTTCACAAAGCGTTTTGTTTCCGGTCTTAATCTGAATCTCAGCATTTAGTTTCTGGGCACCATTACCCTGTGAGTACCCAAGTTTTGGGATGGCAGTGCCCCATGGCAGAGGCAGCCCTGCTGAGGAGTGCTGCTGCAAGCAGACACTCAAGAGGACTGGGAGCACCATGTTGGGCTGAGATGGATGTAGGAGTTAGTGCTGACCTCAAATGCAAAGTTTGGAAACTACATATTTCATTTTAGAAATGTCAAAACAAAATGTTCTGAAATTTCAGAAGTGAAATTTTTAGAATTTTCTTTCCACTAAAGACTTTGGTTTCAGAACAGAAAGCAGTATCAAGATACCAGAATTTTTAACATGACAAACGTCCCTGCTTGGAGAATTTACACAGAAGAGCTATGGCAGAGACATGCTAGTCTCCAGCAACAAACAGAGTTAAACAACTCCTCCTTCTCTCCTTCCCTCCTCCCCCCACAAAACGCCAACAAAACCACAACAACTTAGACTGCCATCAGGCCAGCCAGCGTTTTATACTAAATGACTGCCCTTAGCCACCCCGGGCCATTCAGCTGAATTAAGTCAAAGGGACTGCTGGCAGGCTTAAAAATAGGCATGTGTTTAAGAGCTTTGCTGGCTTTGTTACTGCAGTAAAAAAAGGAAATTGGAGAGGCATCAATCTGGAACTGAAATCATCATCAATATCTTCAAGACACAAAATATAATTGGAATTAATAATTAATTCTGGTCTAGAGTGCCTTGCATGAAGCTTAAGAGAGTGCAAAGTGAGAGTTACTAACTCCTCCTCCCTCTTATTTTATATTTACGTGAAAGTAGGCTCAGTAATCAAGAGGAAGAGAGATATGAGATGCTGTACTGTGGGAGGGGGTATCATAATAAAGAAAACAAGGAATAACTACAGCACACAGTGGACTGCCACAGCAAGGATGACATATGGGTATAGCTAGAATTCCTTGATAAGTGTTCTACTTTGTATTATCACCTTGGTGATTTTCAGTACTTCGATTTTGTGACATGCCTTCCTGCACAGTCTCATTAATATTTTTCCTCCTTCTAATACTGTGGCTCTAAGCAGCAGCAGTATTTCTTCCTGCCAACTTTCAGCAGGAAAGAAGACACCCCCTCAGCAGTGTAAATCTGTTGTGTATACCATTGTAACACTCGCACTTTCTTTTCCTCACTCCACAATCTATGTTCTGTTTTAAATGAAGGATGCCCACAATGGCTCTTCTGGGCTTGTTCTGGTTAGCTGGAGTCATCTTCAGGGTAATATATCATTCGATCAATGCCAGTCTGAGGATGAATCCATTCAAAAGGTTGGCAAAAAATCCTCTAAGGTTTGTACCGAGGGATCTAGTGAAAAACTAATCGCAAAGAACAGCTATACAACCACCAGATGTGTTTTCAAATGTAGATGTAGTTTCTAATGCTATGCATACCTTTTGAAAGAGTTTGATTATATCTGCTGCAGAGAAGGAAGAAATAATACTCCATATAAATTCTGAAATGTGTTGGCAGAGAGGGAGCAGAACATATATTGATTTTCCTTTCAGATAAGCCACATGTTTCGGTAGCAACATGCCAGATTTCCCCTCTTCTCCACTGTCTTCATTGTTTTCTCTTTCTCTCCTATTTTTCCTTTTAATGGTCTTCAATGCAGCTCCGCTCTGCAGCATAGTGTAACATACACATTAGGACTGAGTTGAGTGAGTCAGTTTGGGCACAAGAAGCAGTCTAGGCACAGTAGTACAGAAGATAAATTAGTCTGTGTGAAAATCAGTATCACCATGGCAAAAGCACAGCCAGTACCTGAGCTTGCCTGTCTCTACCTAGCGCTGCAGCCAGCGGATCAGGCAAGCAGCACTGGCTTTTTTCCTCTCCACTAGGTCCTAATTCCTTCACACACCACACCTGCCCTCAGCCATGGGGAAGAGTGCCTGAGCAAGCTTGAAAACTTTCTCCCAGGTGCCCCCTTCTTTTCCATGTTTACCCCTTTTGTCTCCCGTTTAGGCAGTATTACCCCCCTCCCAGCACTGTAATACTAGTCTGTTTGCCCTCATGACACTACTACAGGTCCTTGTTGTACAGTCACTGTTACCTCTTTAATATTAGTCTTTAGCTATATATGGAACATTTAGAGCTAATCCAACTCCAGCAGCGTCAAAGGAGGATGCAAAATAAATAACATCCCTGTCTATGCTCCAGTTGTCCCACTGCAGACAGATTGACTCATCCTGGACAAGGTCCTGAAGGCTGGTATCTGCACCTAACTAGTGGTGGAGGGGGGAATTTTAGAAGGAAATCTGCAGCTAAAAAGCAGGATGAGCCATCATACCTGCTTTAGTTGCCTGTGCTAACACTGAAGGAGCTCTCTCGGGCATCAGAGCACTCACTGCCCTATGCCATTTCGACATGCTTCCGAAGTCTTAATTAGCTGCTCCCAGAGACATTGTGTTACATCAGCCTGGTGACTTCGAAGCATATTCTATGGCAAGGTCCATCCAAGAGGGAAAAATAGTGGCAACTGTCTGAGAAGGTCCATCTCACAGGAAGCACAATGGTCATCAACCAGGGTATGCACCTACACCACTGCTCAGAGAGAAGAAAGACCCTTCTCCACAGCAAAGTCTTAAGTCACTTTGAGGAGCCACGTCTACCTCTTTATCAGACTGTTTCCTCCTCATTCTGAGAGGAGAAGGAGGCTCTGCCAGTATGTATGCCATAAGAAGTATAATTATGCTGATGTGTTTTAATAAGCATTATGTACAAAATTATATTTTGATAGACCAAAATAACTCTCATCCTAATTACAGATATTTGAAGCAGTAGATAGTACCCACTCATTTAGGGCTCAAACCTCTGAGCCACAAGACAGTTTCAGACATGCTTGAACTCCTGCTCCGGATAGAGCCTGTCTTTAACAGCAAGCGAAGACCACACCGAAGTTATGGGCTCAGTACAGAATTTACTTGTGAAATTCTACTGCCTCTATTAAGCAAGAGATAAAATAGATGATAGAAAAATGTTCCTTCTAGGCTTAGAAATCTGGCAACCAACTAATCCCTACGTTCCAAAATGAGGTTATTACCTGAGTAAGCCTGTAACTACTGCATTCAACCAGTCCATCATCTTAAAGTTTCAAAACAGGCACTCTCACAGGGTACTCTCACAATAGCCATTAACCCAGAAAAACAAATTGGTTGCTTCATCAACCTAATAGACAGCAACAGACTAAGTCATTACCAATTAATTAAAGGTCAACAACATTTAAAACCTAAAAAAATGCCTATCTCAGACTATTTTTAATTGTTGAATACATTTAGACAAATCAAGGCATAATCCCACTGGTTGTTGTCTACTTCACACCTCATCCTTCCCTTTAAATACGCAGGGATTGCACAAGGTTTATCTATGGGAGTACTCTGTGCCGGATCAGCACCAGACAGTTTCCAATACCATGCACCAACAGCCTGATCTGAAGCCTATGGACATGAATCATGAGTGAGAGTTTTCTGGTTATTTCAGTGGGCATCGGATGGGCTGTACATATCCTTGTCAAAAAAGTCACTTCTGATAGACAAGTATCCCTTGTGTTCACTGGTTTGATAACTTTGAAACAGCTAGAACGTGCAGGCAGAGTTTGCCCGATTACTCTGCCTGCCTCCTGCATACACAGTATTATCAGCCGTATGTCTAAGGATGAGTGAGACACAGGGTTAAAATTAAGTTTAAAAACTTGTTGACATTGAAAGTTAAACTCTTCTGACATATGTGGACATGATTATTGAGCAGTTTCATAATCCCTTCTATCTGCAAAGAGCCATGCAATCCCTGGCTATTAAAGAGAGAAAAAATTAGAAAAGAAAAAGGATACAAAGCTCCAAGGCTGAATCTCAGATGGTCAGGGTTTGCTTAAGACCTCTGAAGAACTGTGTTTTTTCTTTTTTTAAACAAATCCTGAAGAAACCTTAATTCTAATAGCTAGAGAGTTTAATTCTAATGAAGAGTCTTTAGCTAGAACAGGCACTTTAATTAATCCGTACATTTTACTATTGCTACTGCAATTTTTTCTGATAATAGAGTTAAAATTACACTTCAGTAATAGGAGAAAAAAAAAAAGAAAAGTAATAATTCATCCCAGTATAGATAAAGTATTCCCAGAGCTAGCCATTTTTGTCTGTGTCTAATTATACCTATTTCATTTATCTGGACCCTCAACTGCCCTTCCAGAACACAAACCAAACAAAAATAAATAAATAAAAAGCCACAACCAGAGACCGCAAAGAAATGAACATACCACTTTATCATCTATTCCGGCTGGCTTACATTCAGAGACCTCCGTTCCCATCAAGCTGCGTGAAGGCAGCAGCCAACCCACGGCCCCCCGTCCCTCGGCACGCAGATAACCCGTTCCTTACTGTGGCCGTGCAGCTGTGCCCGGCGGGGCGCGCACGCCTTGCACCGCAGCGGCGGCCGGGGGCGGCGGCGGGGCGGGCCGCGCTGCCGGGCCTCCCCTCCCCGCCCCGCAAGTGCCGCCGGGTGCTCCCCACCTTCCCGCCGCCCTCGTAACCGGGCAGCGCACCGGCGGCGGCCGGAGGGGTGCGGGCACGGCGCGGACGGGCTTTGCGAGGGATCGCAGCGAGACGGCGGGATGCAGCAGCGAGACGGCGCAACTTGCCCCGCCCGCAAAAAGTAACTACGAGGCACCGCGTGCGCACCTACGCGCCGGGCACGGCGACACCGCGGGGCGCCCCGGCCCCGGTGCCCCCCGCCCCCTATCTATTCGGCCCGAAACGGCGCTCCCCCCGCAGAGCGGCGGTGCCGCCCGCGGAGGCGCAGCCCGCCCGGCCCCGCGGCCGCCCGCACTCACCCTGCGCCGCGCCGCGCCGCGCCGCGCCCTCCCCGCGCCGCCGCCGCCGCCGCGGGGCCGGGCGGGCGGGCGGCTGCCGTGTGCCGCCGCCGCGCACCGCTCATTGACCCGCGCCGCGGCGGCGGCGGCGGCGGCAGCGGGGGGGCGGTGCGAGCCCGCCCCCCGCCCGGCCCTGCCGCGGCGAGACAAAGGCGGCGGCGGGCGTGAGACCGGCAGCGGCTCCGCGCCGCAGTGCGGGGAGGCCGGGCCGGGGGTGCCGGTTCCCGGGGCGCAGCCCTGGCCTGCGGGGGGCTCTTGGCCCGCTAAGCAGAGGTGCTGGGGCAGCAGTAGGGCTTCGGGCAGGGAGGCATTAACAGGGCTGTGCGCTCTGGTGTTAATGGGAACGGTGCTAGACCTATGTCTGGATTAAAAGCAAGAGAGGAGGGGGAAAAAAATCCTTCCCAGCAGCTTCTTGTTGTAAAGGAGTGGAAACCTCAAAGTATCTTCTCGAGAAAAGTTTCTCTGAAGCGTGCTGTATCTGTGGGCTTGGGAAGCTTTTATTGATATCCATGAAAATCCCTCAGCAGTTGAAAGTAAGTTAGAGCTGTGTCTAAACATGACAGTTCCAGGTTCTATAAGCTATCAATGGCTAATCTCAAGGAGACCTGAAGAAAATTTGTATGATTAAAAGCTAATATTTTCTTGTGTATGTATAGTGCTCAATTTGGTAATCTTTCCCCAAAAAGCTTAATTTGCCTGTTCAAAAATAAATGCACATTGCAGGGTTGAGATAATATCTCTTTTGTTGCATATTTGTAACTCTCCTTTTTTTCTCTTAATACATTTCTACATAAAAACCACCAAGATATACCTGAATTTGGCTAGATGTCTAATTATTTGGGGGTTTTGTCCTTGGTTTGCTTTCTGCTCACCTGGAAAATAAACAAGCTTTGCACCTGGCTATGTGCTAGCCTCTGATAACACTGGTGCTCTTCCAGGTGAAAATGGAAGCTGTATACAGGTGCTACCTGTATATTAAAATAAATGGAAAGAGCCTGACTGTAGTTATTTGAACCACTCAGTTAACCTTGGGGGTAAGCAGGTGAATTAAATTAAGCAGAAATGTAGGTGTTCACTGAATAGGAACATTAATAAAATCATTTAGGATCTGGTCTTGCAATTGGATTTGCAGTGACAGATGCTTACCACCATGTAGACCCTCTTGAAATGGATGCCGCAGCTCCATGCTTAAATATGCCTACAGACCTCTACACACATCAAAGCTATGTGTAAAAATATGGTTTCTGATTGCTTTTTTTTTTTTTTTTTTAAAGCATCTGAATTTTGAAGTTGTACCACCATTTTCAGGCACTTGGTCTCCAACTAAACAAGTAGTTTGTGAGTAACAAAACTAATGAGCCTAGTCACCAATGGGTTGGGAAGTTTACAGAATAACCATAAACTTCCCTCCACTGCAGCAATGTAGCTCCTTTGCATGTTTTCTGTGATATGCCTGCTGGATGAGAGATGTTAAATGTTACAGCCAGGACAGAGCTACACTTCTGCTGGTTGCTTGGGAGCCACCAGCTGGCCAAAATGTATGATGGCTTAACCTGCGTATTCCCCAGTGCGGGAAGTTGATGGAGAGATTTCTGTCACTTTCCTGAAGGCAGATCTTCAGGAAGCTCATAGGAATGCAATAACTTTATGCTCAGTTTTTGACCCCTTTGTCAAACTGGTCATTGGGTTAAAAGCTCCCGGGAAGGTGTCGGAGAGGAAAGGCAGAAGGGAAGGGAAAGAACTGGGCTGGTACATAGTTATATGGTCCTAGTCTCCTATCTTTAGGAGACAGGCTAAAAATACATGCCCTATAATAAATCCTGGAATTAAACTTGACAGTTCTAGTCTACATACACTCATCACCATAGTATCTCAAGTGTATTCCAGTAATGCATGTCACATGCTGTTCTTTAATCCTCTCCTCAGAAGTGGGTGTAGTTGTGTCTTGGTTTCAGTAAGATTCGTGTGTGCATATGACTGGAGGAGATTTATTTTATATTTTGTCTGTGTAGTTTTGATGAATCATATACAGTCCAGAAGGCACTATCAAGGAAAAACATGGAAGGTTTGAGTAGCCTTAGTTCCTGCAGTTCATTTCACAGTCAAAATAGACACCTGAAAACGTTTGTCTTCTGGACAAACTCACTTTACCTTTTTCGGCGAGTTACAAGAGTGTACCTGTTCTCTGCAGTCTTCCACAGCTTCTGGATATCCTGGGCGTACGCCATGTATCACCTGAAGATAAAGACCAAAAACTAGAGTTTGATTTGAAATGCTATGAGAGGTGAGGGTAGAGGGCGGAGGGTGTTTTTTGCCAGGGAGGCGCAAGTCAGTGTATTCAGCTGAGCACCCCTGATGGCTGTTCCCTAATCCTTCCTGTTCAGGTGTACCGCAGCTCCTGCCCTGCCCAGCAGAAACAGGTTTGAGCACTGAAGGTCCAGTGACTATTCACAAGGATGGGACGGATGGAGGCTCCTCAACAGCAGGATGTGGTAGAAAACCCATGTCATACAGGTACAGTATAACAAAGCTGACTAGAAACTGATGCTGTCACTGAGCAAAAATATGGGCTATGATCTTGCAAATGCTTGCATATGAGCCTGTGTTTGCTTCCACGTGTTGCTACACTTGTAGATAATATAGATGGCCATGTGCTTAAAATGGCCATGTGCTTAAATGCTTGTACAAGACCGAAATAGAGTTTCATAACTTTCAGAATCAGCTGAGTCTACATAAAGATTCATTTATTTTTGTTACTCTGGGAATTAGATGCTAATAGGTGAAAAATACAGTTTAGAAGCCAGGAACCAAAAGGGTCATATGTTTTATGGAAAATGTTTTTTTTAAGAAACTGGGAGTATTTGGACAGGCCCAGTTTGGACTGGGAGCACACTGTGCTAGAAGTGCTATACTAGATAAACCCTACTATGGAGTGTCTGCAATTTAAACACACAAATTATTGGAGAAGTAGAACACATAACCAAGTAAGCCTGGTGGGTATTTGTTATTTATAGTCACTGGAGGAAGATAGGGCATTGAGTGTGTGTTTTTTAATTGGGCAGAAGTAGGAAATAGGTTCCTTCCTTATGTATTCAAGCTCTTTCTACATTATAGAGATAGTACATTATGAGGCTTTGCATTCCTGCCAACATTCACTGTCAAAAGAATAAATTGCCAGTTTTCACGAAGTTGCATATGTCTCCATAAGTATATATTCAGCAGGGGCATATGCCTTCTCATTTTAAAATTGCACTTTAACACGTGATTAGAGACATGCATGTACTGAGAGTCTACTGTGTTTATTACATACAAAAAGAAGAAAAAGCGCTCAACTTTACATACGATATTTCCCTTCTTGTTTTTGGAAGATGAGGGTGGCAGATCTGCTAGTTATGCTAAGTCACAATGTCACTTGCTCAGTCTCTCAAAATATCAAAGGAAATTGGAAATAGTTAACTATTTGAGGCAAAATTCTGGTCCCACTGAGGTTAATATAATTAATAAGGGACCACATAATATAAATGGGACCACAAATTTACAGTTTTTAGGACTGCTAATGTCAGGGAAGTGGAAGATGACTCAAACACTTCCTTGTCTGATCTACTTAGAACATGTGAAGTCTCAGTCATTGAATGAATTTTTCTTCCATTGAGCAGAGAGCAGCTTCAGAAGAACAGGTAGCCTGCTGGAGTTTTTAGTTTCAGTATTCCCCAAGGAGAACTAATGAATGTAACAGAGGGGAATAACATATTTTGCAACCTTAACACAACCTAACTCTGCAATGAGAAGTCTGCAGTAGCACCTGTGGGCCAAAATGAACTGGCAGCCCCTTGCTCAGTCACCTTGTGCTGCAGTGTTTCCATCTGGAAATGATTATAGCACAGCTTCTTCCCTGAGATCTGCCATCAAAGCTCCAAATTCAGATGTTTCCAGGTCCTGTCTTTGCATCCAAACTGATGGGAAGAGGGCTTCCCCTCCCTTAGAACAGTAACATCTTCTCAGATACTGCTGGAAGGTTTTGGCATTATATCCCATATGTATGTTTTATGGCTTTGGAACGATGGGGTGTGTTTGAAGATGTTTGGCTGAAAAAGAGCTTTCTATACTGTAGAAACTAACCAATTTATCGAGTCTAGGCCCTCTGTGTGCACACTGGTCTATAATGACCTTTCTTGCACACCTAAATCTGCTGCTTATGTTGACAAGGAGAACGGGCTGGGGCATGCACAATGCAGGATTGTTTTTGATCCTACACAGGAAGGAAGAGAGTCGCCCCTTCTCACTACATTATACGCAAACAGAACTCACAGCCAAAACTAATGGAAAATGTCTATCTCACTGATAAAGGCTAGGCCATAGACAAAAGCTATTATAAAAATCCTCTTATCATTCACTTTATAAAATAAAGGAAGAAAATCTGGCACTAGCTATAAAAGAAAACTGCCCCAGTCTGAATGAATAAGGAACAAGGGATTTATCATCTATTGTATGATTAAGACGTCTGGTTTTGGCTTCCAATTTTTTTCCCAAAACAGACCTTACTAAAAATAAAACAAAGGAAAATTGCTCTCTAATGGCTATTCAAGCCTCTGTCAGTGATGCACACTGGGAAGTAGGGCAAGACCCCATGACCTGTGTCCTCAATATCTTAGCAATAATAATGGTATTTTTGAAAGGCACTTGAAGAACTACGCATGAAAAGTGCTATATGTCATGGTTATCTATTACAAAACCTTCATAAGAAAAAAACTGGTCACTCTGAAACCATCTCAGGTTATAGGAGGGAAGAGAATGGCACTTGCCTGCTCTTACAGAACTAATTCAGACCTATTAGTTAACAGTAAATTGTGGTAAACTTAAAAATTTGACTGTAGCATTATAAATTGCATAAAGTATGTAAGTTTTGGCCCTTAGGCACCCCTCCTTCCCTTTCAAAAGTGATGAAAAGCACTGTGGGTAAGGCAAAACTATGCTGCAGCATAAAATGCAAGAAGCATCTTGCTACATCAAGTTTTGCCTGTTGTTTTTTTTTTTTCAATTTGCTTGTTTGTTTCCTGTTGGTGAAAGCACCATATTTAATGCTTTGCTGGGTTACCCTGGGTGCAGTCACTTACCCCGGGGAAGTTTCAGCTTGTTTTTTGACAATCTCCTCCACCTACTCTTCCACTACAGCGCATATGACCACATCGAGGTAAAACAGAAGGCTCTGGAGGTAAAAGTAAGGTTACAAAATAAACAAACAAATTACTTAAAGTCATACAGGGGGTTTTTCTATAGAAAGAATAGTTGGCTATAATTTCAGTTTTGGGTCAAACAGCTAATCAGAATGGCTGATGGGAAACCTCAAAATAGGTTTAAGGAGGTGCTTAAATTGATGGGCTGATCTTGAGTTCTTGCAAATCTAGTAAAGCTTTCCCATATGATGCCACTCTCTCTGCAGACTTCTTCAGGAGGTGAGGTGCTATGAAGAGAAAGTTTCTGGAGTCCTATAAACCTCATGGTATAGTTAGATGATGTGGCTGAACTTACCTAAAGCGCTCTGCTATAAAAAGGGTGTAGTTCTCCCCTCTGGGAGCTCTCAAGTACTTTCAGATCCCTTGCAGACTGGACTCAAGGTTTTAATGTCTCACCCCCATCTACCCAGGAAGTTTTCATCTTGCAGAATCCAACAGAGTTGGCTTAGCAAATGATCTGCCAGAGGCTAAAGCCACAGCAGGACAGGACCACAGAAAAGAGAGGGAGTGGAACTGTCCACTATCAAAACCTGGGTTCCTGTCAAACCATACCCCAAAAGCTAAAGTCTGTAATGAATCCTAGTGAATCCGTTTGCTGGCCTAACTGGCTGTTGTGCCTGGATTCTTTGCAATATGAAGACTGCATTGGGTAAGCATCCTTGTTTACATTTCTAATAAAAAGACAAGATCGAATACCACAATGACAGAAAGAACAGACATGCAAGAGGTGTGGATTAGCTTCTGTTTAGAAGGATCTATTAAGTAGACCAAAAATACACCTTTCTTCAGTGTTTATTACAGACTATTCAGCCTAAAACAGTTGACTGTCCCTTAATGTCTGTTGTCTCCTCCTGAAAATATATTCAACATCGGCATTCTGTCTGCACACCTTACATCCTTCCAGTGAAGCAGTAACGGAACTGCAGTATCCCTTGATAAAAGAGTATCCTTGAAATTGCTAAATGGATTTGCGGTTGTGTTGCAGAGTAAACTGAAACGTGATTCCTGTCTGTTAGAAAGCATGGAGACTAAGCTGAGCTACCACAGAACTCTAGCCCATTGGTCCAAGAACCATTCCCGTAATGGGTTTAGAGAAACTCTCTGCTTTCTGGGCATGCGAGGGCAGAGAATTATGCCACATGCATCCCTACACATGGCAACAGACCATATATTAGCTTTTTTTAAGAACATAGGTGAGTTCTAAGGGAGAAGTTGCATTGTTTCATTGTCTTAGGCCAGCAAATTTTTAATGAAACTCTTTAGCTTTCTTGCTTCCGTTTTACACTCTGAAATTAGAAAGTCATGTTTGGAGTTATTAAATCTTGTTTCCATTACAGGTTTGTTTCTGTTGGCTCAATTACACTTCACTTTTTTTTCTTTTCTTTTTTTCTTTCTTCCCTCCCCTCAGCTGTGGCTGGAGTTAACTCAAGTACTTAAGGACTCAAAGCTCACTGTGGTAGATGTGACAGGCTTAAGTGCAACATGTTCATCCCATTAAAAGAAAAATATGCCATTCAGTGCTCATATATGAGTAATAACTATATCAAATTGTGATGACTGTTTAACTATGACTCTGCTTCAGCTAGTGTTCTGTCCTTAATTAAGTGTCCTTTTCATTTACAGTAACTGCCCTCTTCTCCATTTCAAAATGAGCACTTAGGATACATTGTTGAGCTTCTACAAGGAGGCATCTAATAGACCTACAGCTTACAGATACTAACAATCTCGAAGCACATTTCATTTTGTCTGGTGCTGTGGAGCAGCATTTATTCTGTCAATGAAAAGTCAAACAATTTAGCATAGCAGCAGATGAACGGTACAGGAAAGGTTGCTACTCAGGCAGCTGGGTGGGACTATTAATACAAAATAGAATACAGGTCATCAAATTTTTCAAGAAACAAGTACCATAACTTCTAAGAAAAGTAAGGCCTGATAATGAATACTGCCCTTTCACACCACTGATGTTGCAAAATCCTTTCAGATCCACACCAGAACAGCTGTGTTTTCTTCACTGGTTTCCATCATTTTGCAGCTCCAGCTTTGTTAGCTGGTCCTCAAACTTTTGAATGTCTACTCGATGCTTCATTAGGAACTTCCCATTTAAATGAAAAACAGGTATGTCGTATTTGTATTTATCATACCATGATGAGTTCTCTGGAAGGGTAATATCCACCTCCTGCAAAATAAACTGTGACAAACAAGAAATATATGTTAGTACATATTGGACACTGAAAAAACAATACCTGCTTGCTTTCTGATTAAGATTTTCTTTAGATGTGCAATACCACTTTCTTTGGGCTTTTGACTGTATTCTTCCACATTGTAGACAATTGCCCATTTTGTCGACATAAAACATATAGCCACAAACTTTGTATGTCTGCAAAGATCCTCTGCCTAGTCTAGCAAGAGATACTTGATCCCCTGTGCAGAACCACTCTCCTGTGACCATCAGCCACAACCAAAATGCAGCTGGCAACACAGCAGCTTCTTGTTAAGCAGCAGAGTGCACCACCTTTTCAATACTACTGTTAACAACCTCTTCCTTCAAGACAGAGATCAAAACTGATTGAGCACCAAAAACTGTGCCATGAATTCAAACATTTGTAGTTCCTTGTCCCTCGGAAATTTCTTTCCAACATCCTTCCCAAATAATATTGTTACCTGCCTCATAAAAGTTGCAAACGCTGCTGTAGGCCAGAGGAAGAGTATTTACAGAAGCACAGGTTTTAAAAACTTTTGCAGTGAAGTGTATGTTGGTTTAGTTTGCTAAGACTTATTTGAGTTGCAGTGTTGGAGGATGCTTTTGGATAATGAGTTTTATGGAAATCAGTGCTGAAATTGTCTTGAAGAGGTCACCCATGAAAGAATAATGGATGCAAATAAATCCAAGCAATCTTCTTTTACAAAGAAAGAATCCTGATTATTCTTTCTATATATAAAATGTATACAGTATTGTAATACATTACCCTTTTCTTATGTGGCTCAAGCACTTCTTTTGCTTCATCGCATAGAGGGCATGGTTCCTAAAGGACAATACAGCAAAATATGCACATCATTTGTACTGTAAAGTAGCATACACAGAGAGGCGTGATCATTACTGTAAATGTGGATTCCCTCCCCCTTTCCACCCCATTTCTGTCTTTGTGCTTTGTAAATCTCCACTTTATCAGTGCAGCCTGGATTAACGTAGAACAAATTTTTTGCATCAGCCACAAAACTTATGCACTCCTCATTTGCTGTTTGTTTTTTTTTCCCTAATGGTACAAACTAACAGTTTTCAATTGATTTTTTTATAAGCTGATTCGTGGACATGGCTTGGAAGGTCATACACAGATCCTTTTGTGTAGCTAGCAGCAGTGCTTGTTGAAGATGTTGCCATCACCAGCTGGAAACAACTGCCAGTACCACTCTTGTTGGAAGGGGAGTGCAGGAATCGTGAGTAATTGCTGATCTGTTTCAGATTGAGTCACTTGGGTCAGTTCAAACAGCACAAGAAGGTGGCTTGAGATAACCTGGTTAATTTTGCCTAAAAGGGATTAAGCATGATCTCTTCTACCTGCAGAGTTGGAGGAACAGCAACTTTCAGCAGAGGGAAGTGACAAACAGCTGCAGTATTTTGACCTGTTATGTGGTCAGAATTTTCAAAAAAAAAATCCCAAAGCCTCCTTTCTGAAAACTCCCTTGTCTTTTACCATAGCTATACAGCTGACTTCTGCTATCATGCATTGTGATTGTTAGAGCAAGTGCCTGTCTGAAAATGTGATTCACATGGAGGCACATGCTTCCATATTTGTCATGGAACAATTTGGCCTATAATTCACATAACAAAATATATGGTGATGAACGTGATGGCTCTGTCTGTATGCCATGAAATACTGCTCCCCCCTCACCTTAAAGCCTTCTTGGGGCTTGTTTAAACAGGGAGTTAATCTGAAGCAACTTTCTTCCTGTGTTTGAGTCAATGGGGGTTAAATGTTCTACTTTTAATTCACACTCTAATGTAAATTGTCTTTCCTGTATAGACAAGTCCTTGTGCTTTGAAAACCTATGCAAGATGCTGAAGATCAACAGTTCTGTATCTTTCTTGCTAGTGTTTTGTCACTTTGGGAGGGACTGAAGTGCCAAAGACCTGAAGGTACATATATCAGTGACTGAGAGGAACAACCCAGAATCCTGCACATCACTTTTGGAATGTGCCAGGTTCCTTACAGTGAAAGTAGGACATGTTCAGTTCTCCTAGGATTGAGGAAAGCTTTCTAGTGTAATAGTTACACAAAAGCATTTGAAAAACTAAGTTGACTCTTGAGAAAGAAAATGATTTTGCTCCTGCTCTCATGGCAAGCCTAAGCATGCATGTGGTACTAATAAAACTGGAACTGGTTTAAAATCAATATATATTTTAAAGTAGAGCAGTGTAACAGTAGGGGTCTATCACGCTTTATGTTATTTTGTAATAGCGTTGCCTGGATAGAGCTGTCTTAGACAACCTCCTATCTGAGATGTATGTTACAGTAGCAAAAGGGAATCCTACTGCTGAGATGGTGAAAAAGCCCTTGCCAAAGTGACATATGCTGTGCTGATAGCTAAACCTGTTAGACAATACACAAGGTGGAAAGGACATTTTTATTTCTACAGATAATCCCCATTTATCCTGCAGGCTTAGACTGCAGTTTTATGGTCATTTTAAGCTGGCACTGATACTGAAGGAAGAAAACCCATCTTCCTGCCACCAATTCTTTTGTGCTGGCATAAGCATTCATGCAGCTGCACAGTACAGCTAGACAGGAGAACTGATCTGAGTTAACAGTAACCTTGGGGGGGTGGATGATTTTTAACCTGGATCAGTTCCTGCATGAATGCTCATACTGCATAAAAGGAGTCTGTGAGGGGAAAACCATTTGAAGATTGCAAACATCTTCCTTCTTCTCATCCTCTTCTCTCCTTATTTTTAAAAATAGTAAAGAGGGAAAAAATGAGTTGATTAGCATAAACTAAGAGTGCAGATTAGATTTGTTATAAAGTAGTCTGCATTTTGCTCTGCAATTGCCAGTGATATCAGACATGAAAAGCATTTTAAGTTACGCATATATTCAAGAAAAGGACAGTTTAGAAAATCACTTGAGCTCTGCTCACAGAAATTTGATTGCACACAGTGTCTTAGTAGTTTGAAATTTTTATAACACAAAAATCATACAAAAGAGCTTTTTTCTAATTATCAGCTCTAAAGCTAAGTTCATTATTGCCTACCTTATCACCTTTGGATTGTGAATGAGTTGATGCTGAACCAGCCAGCAGAGAGAGAGCTGTAACTTAACAGTATGGTTCTTCATATAACATGTACTCCACTGATTAAGAAACAACTGCTGACTTTTTTTTTTAACCTATTCCTAGGTAACATAGCTAGGGATAGAATAAATTAACATTGTGCAGGATGAGGAAATTGCTTTAATCGCATGCATTTCCAACAACTGATTTCAAAGTTCACAGTACTTTGCATTTCTAGTTATGCTCCCCCCAAACGCTATGTAAACTATATAAATGCAGCACAGCCAGCATGCTGTGAAGCAGAAGGAGGGCAGTTTAGGTTTTGAAGTGTGCCACTCCATCTAAAAGTGCAAAAGAGCTTTGAAGAGAACACTGACCCTCAATGATAATTCCATCCTGGAAAGTGACAGTCTACAAATGACCATTCCTGCTCATCAGATGTGTTTTCCACGTATGCTTAGAGTCCTCTGTTCACACCATGAACCTTTGCCTGCATTTTATTGCCATTAGCTTTACACAGCTAGTAAAGCAAAAAGAGAGTGAACCAGAATTTATTTTTTCTACTGCACTATTAATACTACTTTGATACATTTTCAGTCTCATAGGTAGTGCTGAAATTGAATAGGAATGCTTTGAAGAGTCTACCTTGGCCACTCATGCTTGTCCCGGGCAGATTAGATGTGACAAGGGAGGAACTCATCTTTGTCCTCCAGCTCCAGGATGAAACACTGGCAGTTAGAGAACTATTTTCTACTAGTAAATGGACTGTAGTGTCACTGAAATGCAGCAAACTTGAAATCTCCATTTGCTGCTTGTAACTAGTTGCTTGCTATGGGCACAGTGACTGGTGAGGCCCAGGGCAAAAGACACGCTCAAGGTAAAATGCATAATACTAAGCTTCACAAATCTGGAAGGGAAAAAGGTAAGGCTGAGCCATTTCATGTGGGATTCATGTACATCAAAGGTGATACATAAACACTCTTGCATAGCTTTATTCTGTAAAGTAACTTTTACCTTGGTGAACAAAGTCAACACTGGTTTATTTGTGCTGGCTGAACAGAGTTGTCTCCCCAGTGGACTAGATGAATGTCTTGCCAGCTGCACTGTTCTGCTCAGGAAACGAAGCACCATTGTCCTGTTAAGGCAAAAATGAAATGTACAGTTTAATTGTTTTGTGGTAAGTTATAGCTCATGAAATTCAATTTTAAGGTAAATGTCGTGCTTCAATAGTAGTTCTAAAATACACACAGTCAAACCATTTTCCCAACATTTTTATGTTCACAGTCTCAACACATTAATCAGAAAAATAGTTTACTATGCAGCAGGCCAGAAACAATCTCGGGTAGCTGAAGAAGTGTAGCTCCATTTAAAAAGAATATTATATTTTCTTGCTGAAATGCCTCTTTTAAATTCTTTAACATAAATGCTGACATAAATACATTGCGCTGTTGCAACTAGACATGTGCCAGTAAGAATTACATGATACTAACAAAATGCAAAGTGCTGTGCTTTGAACCTCAGTAATCTTACTGCAGTGCTTGGCATAAATATTCTACTTACTAAAAATTATTCCATCAAACAACTAATCTGTACCTAATCAGAACGTTAAAATAATGCTTCCTGCAGTGAATAAAAAGCTGCAGTCAAGATGATTTAACTCTGTAATATTAAAAGCATGCACATTACCCTGAGCCCTTCCTGTGACAGCAAATTAATTTATGAAAGATGGTGATGGGTTTGTGGTTTCTTTGGGGAGGTTTAAGTCCATTTAGTGTTGCTGAAGGGTGTCATATTGGAGACTTGCAGTCATGTATTCATAATAACACTAATAACAGCAGTGCTTCTTCCACAGATGCATCTTACTGGGATCTTTACAAGACATTCTAGAATGGAAAGGCAAGAAACAGAAGCAAAAGAGTCTGCACTGCTGGCAAAGATGACCGTTTTTATACTCTGTAAGTCAAAAGTTGTCACCAGGGTCTGCACTGGGACAATCAACTCCCTTTACATAAAGCCAAATTTCACAGCTTCTGTTCAGGAATGGCTTATCTGTGTTTTCATTGACTATAGCTGACCACAAACACACATTGTATTTGCCCAAGTTTAGACTCTTTAAGTGTGATGTGCAATACAGAACAAAAGCAGGACTAAGTTGCAATTGATAAGCATGCTTTAGGATGTTCAATAAAAAGAGCCTAAAGCATCCATTGAATTTTTCAGTACTATGTAATTTTGTTTTTAGACAGACAGTTTTGCCAATCTACCCTCTAAGGAAGAACAAAACATTGCGGTGGAATCTGAACTTAAGTCTACTTAATTGATATGTTTCTAAGCAATAACTATCAAAAATATCAAACTGATGACAGGACATTGCCCCACCAGCTTTATTACACTGTCAAAGATGCTCGTTTTCTCCAGAAGACTAAGGTAAGGGTAACTTGCCACGTTTCCAGAAGTTTCAACAGAACAAGTGCAAAGGAAAGGTGTTGCCCTTTGAAAATTATAACTGAATGGCGAAATTTCAGATGCTAGGAAAGAACCTGATTTTTTTTTCTTTGACCACATGAAATACGTAGCCTAAAATGGAATATACAGCAATGAACAGGCTGTTAGGTTTGTACCATACTGTTTAGCTTGGGACAGTAAATGCTCTTCAGATGTGTGTGTCATGCTTTATACCACTAAGAGAGTCAGCTGCAGCAGCTGAGTGTGATCCTTGCTGGCACTGCAAAGTTCCAGGTGACTGGTACAGGACAGGCTGCTGTTGGTGACAGTCCTTGGCAGCTACTGAATTTGTTTTAATTGGCCAGGTGGAAATCTAATTGTCCAGGATTTTACCTACTAAATACAAAAATAAGCTTGAAACCTTTTGTAAAAATGCAAATTTGGATGACAGTAACTAGCCTTAGTCATATTTAGAGAAATTTATGTCCACAATAAATAGCTGCCCAAAATGGATGTGTTTTTGGCGTAACAAAGTGCAGCATGTGGGCTCGTTCACATGCAAGATAAAAATGTCAAAATAAATAGTTTGCATTCTGGCAAGTTTTTAAATGAATATTTTTTATTGCCAGTCTAGCAGGCCAAATTTTGTGCCTTCAAAACAAGGGGAAAAAAATGAATTGCTGTATGAACAGCAGAATGAATAAAGCCTAGATTTCCATGGATTTTATTCCCCCCTATACACATATATGTGCACAAAATGACTTTGGTTCCCTTCTTTATCCCCCCTTTTCAGGTACCTTCCAGGTGCCCCAAATACTGTCTGAGAAGAGCAGCACATGCAGTGACCGGACGAGTACAAGGCAGCCACAGCCATGTGCAGAGCTGACAGAGTAAGCAGCAGGCTGTGCGCACGGGCTGACGGTTGAGCTCACAGGGAAGCATTCCTCTCAGGAGAGGTATTTACTTGGATCTTCCTCCTCTGCTCTAATTTTCTCAAAGTACCTATAAATTGTACCAGCCTCTTGGAGATCTCTACCCTCTGATAAAACTGAGCCTGGTGGTTAACTCCAGCCAAAACAGCAGCTGAAGGGGAATGGATAAAACAATACCAGTACCTAAGCTTTACGATGTCACAAAAAGAAATAGACTTGTGCAGTGTCTCACATCCTTATAAATTTTAAATAATCATAAGCAACACTGTCTTTGGAATTCAAGAACAAACCTTCACCAAACAACTGGCTGCAGTTCCCAGAGTATTCACACTTGTGGACTGGGTATTTCACTTATGTGTAAAGAGGTGTATTACAGAGCCTAAACACTGTTAGTTGTTAACAGATGCCAGATGCAGCCAGTAGGACTAAAGAAACTTTGCCTTTCCCTTGCAAATTCAAATTAGCATCCAATAATGTTAGCATGAAATTTGCACTTTTTTAAAAAATAACCTAAGGAAAATAGAGTCCTGGCTATCAATTTATTTACCTATATAGACTGAGGCTAAGGCCCTACTGTTTTGCCCATTACAGAAAGATTCAAAGGACTACTCCTGATTTTTAAAATGACCCCAGTCTCACTCCATGCTCATCATTCTGTGCTTTTGCACCACCATAAAGCAGTCTGACACATCTAGCCCTGAGGGAGGGTGAGATGTTGTCAGACAGCATCGTGTTGCCACAGTACAGGAGATGCAGTTTGGCTTCCCTATGCTTCTGAAGCCCACAGTTGCCAGAAAGCATCATTAGGAAGGAGGGTGGGTGGAAGAGCTGCATTTAACCTGTGCTAAAGCATGGTCCTAGCACAGAGCAACTTCAGCTTCACAGGAACACAACTAATGTTCTGCTCCAGAAATCTGCTTTTAAATTAGCAGGATTCACTAATCCTATTTATTGGGTTAACTAAAAAGGTTTTGGATAAAACCAAAGCGCTGTGGCTTTGCATACATACTGGAGGGTTCTAATTATATTGTGAGGAGTTAAGTATAGTTGCAGTCGATCAGAAGCTGATCAAATGGAAAATCCAATCATTCATCAGGCAGTTTTACTGCAGCAGCTCAGTTTATCTGAGCAGCATCCCAGAGCCACATGGGTGTCTACTGCATGCAGATTGCCGTTGTGTGCCAAGTGGGTTCCCAAACGTTGGCCTGCACTGGGCTGAGCAAAATTTCTGTAATGCTGAGCTCCAGCATCATGGAGCATTTCCATACGGATTTCACCACTGACATAAAAAAAGGGAAGTGTTGCAAAGATGCCCCACAGCTTTCACATGCCATGGAAGAATCTATATCATATCTGTATTTTATTATGAAGGGACTAAACTGATAACAACACACAAAAAACCTTTCAACGTGACTATTCTGCAGCTCTCCTTAACCTACCCCCAGGTAATTGCAGAGACTTGTCTGAGGGACACTATTAATATGTAAATGGAAAGCCAGGAAGCTTGGAAACTCCAAAACTCCCCCTCCCTCACACTGTAATGGTAAACAATAATCTAATAAGTGATGCTTGAAAGTCTAAACTTGGCCAGTGCTGTATTTTACAAAGCCAAATTGGACTAATTTCCTATAAATAGAATTTCCATTGGCTAATAAATCCTGGTCTGCTGCAAAAATAAGATGTGACACTAAAACTAGCCATTATTTAGGCTAGATAATTAGCTGTATAAAAACCTCATCTTAGCATCAGTCACGCAAAGATAAGCATGACTGATTTTTTTTTCCAACTACATACCTTTTAATGATGCTATATACTCTTAAATAATCTCAACTTCAAGTCATCAGCATACTCTAGCTCTTTGATTCTGGATGTTTTATATGCATAATTATCAACATATTTGGACATGATTATGTCCTGATTTCCATAGTTTTGTATCCATAAACAAGAGGATGAAATTATTATGAACTCACAGGCATTCGTCTATATACATTTCTGCAAATAATATTTGATTTTGGAACCCTAAAGTGGATTTGACAGCAACAGAATTGCTTGGACAAATCAAATTTCTTTCTGCAAGGTAACAGTAACACATCAGAAACATGAAAACAGTTAAAATTGAATAAAATGGAATGCAGGACTGCCCTAAACATTTTCTAGCTCTTTAAAGGAGCTTTATGAATGTCTATTAAACTGATTCCTACTCTCCATTTATTCTGCTTTCTAGTACAATAAAGGGATATAAACTGAAGCAGAAACAGGATGGGAAATAGATGCAAATGGCAGAATACATGCTGATGGCCCAGGTCAGTGGTGCCATTAAAACAGCCTTTCTTCATTCAAAACCAGCTCTGGTCACCAAGGACAGCTGCACTTGCTGGCGGGCTGATCTTGTTAATTTGGTGTTTATCAGGTAGATACTGAATGATAAAATAGGGAGCCACAGCAAGAGACCAAGGAGCGCGTGCGAGTAGCATACTGTGTGCTATAGCTGCTTGGATCCCCACAGGGGTTTTACCCCAGAAGCCTTTCAGAGGAGGCTCTCAAAATACAGGAGAATCTCAAACAATCCTTTTTGAAAAGGAGTAGAAACGCTAACGTGTTTCTAGGGAAGAACCAGCTTTTACAACAGTTTCTTACAAAGGTGTTCAGGAATACTGCTTGCTGCTGTGAGGTGGTGCTGAATATCAAGCCATGCATATTCCTATACACTTTCTCCTCCAAGCTACAGTAATCTGAGGTAAATGCCGTAAACCCATCGTATTCCATCCCACAAAAGACTAAAGGTATAATTTCATCCTGATGCACAGCAATACAGGTCAGTACAGTGGTACTGCTACAAGCGCACCCGTTCTGGGCTGTGGTTTGAGGCACACATTCCAAATTCTGGAAACGTTTGGCAGGTTGCTGTAACCGCCATGAAATCATTTTTGAAGGCTAAAGAACCTGCAGAAGCAGTGGCCCACTATCATGAAGTAAGATATAACAGCGCTTAAAAGCCCGTTTTAAGTGTCTCCGTTTGAGCTGTCAAAGGAAACTTTTTAGTGAAACGACCCACTCGGCCTCAAGGGGCGGCGGTGGCAACTCTTCTCATTATCTGCTGCTACGAGAAAGCCTCATTTCCTTTAAGGACACTTTCTAAATCAGTAACGTCCTCTACGGAGCGGAAGAGTCAAAGACCGCTTTAAAAAAAAAAAAAAAAAAAAAAAAAAAAAAAAAGTTCATCCGTTGCTGCTGCGAACAACTTAGAGAGCAAGTTACCCGCAGCCGCCGTTTACTTGCAGCTAAACCAGAGCCGGGGGCGCCGGGCCCTAGCTACCGCGGGGCCGGTGCGGCGCGCCGGTCCCAGCCGGTTCCTACCGGTTCCAGCCGGTTCCCGCCGGCCCGCAGCTGCCGCTTAGCCTCGGGGACGCGCTGTCGCCGCCGCCGCACCCGGGGGCTGCCGAGGCCGCAGCCGCCACCTGCCCGGGCCCCGCCTGCCCTTAGCCGCAAAGGCCCGAAAGCCTCCGCGCCTCGGCTCGCCGTCACGGCCCGGGCGGCGGGCACTGCTCCGCCCCGCTCCCCGCCGCCGCCGCCGCGCTGGCGCCCCCGCGGGCCCGCTCGGGCCGCCGCCCTCAGCTTTGCGGCGCTTACTCGGCGGTGGGGATGAGTTTCTGGAGGAGCGGGCTGGGCCGTGGCTCCGAGCAGGAGGGGGAAATAATAGCTCGGTTTTAGTGTATAAGCCTTAGTGTCTGTCAGGGCAAGAGCAGCTGGAAAGTGGTGTTGTGCCCTAGGTAGGCGCGCACGAGGGGAAATGAGGTTTATCGTAAGGGTGGGACAACGTGTTGTCTTGTGCTATCTCTATATGAAATGATGCTGTGAAGCATGTGTGGAGGGGTGCTTTTGTCCTCTGTTGGCCCCCCTTGGGTTCCTCCAGGTGTGCTTTATTTCTGCCAGAGGCAGCTCTGCGAAGGCCTTGCCTGCAGTAGATGGTTGCCCTGGCCCCTGGTGCGGCCTCTTTCTCCTCGCTGGGGTGGCCCTCACTTTCTGAGTGTGGAGAAACTGGGTGCTCAGTGAGAGCAGGTTGCCCCGTTTTCCTCCTGGAAAAGGTTTCTGGTTTGTAACTTCTACTGTGTTTCTCCCTGAGCACCTCCCCCCCCCCCCGCCTGTTTTATTTACTTATTTTATTTCTCTTTTATTATTATTTTCACCTTTATTATTATTTCCATATGTGGGCCTCTGCCCTACACAATATTTCATATAAAGTGCTAGCCATAGAGCCCTGAATAGGGTTCTGGTACACTCAGGTGTAAGGGAAATTGTGTAGTAAAGGGAAACAGGAAAATGCCATAAAATAGTTACCAAAAAGGAGAAGAAAGCATGGAGGAAATAGAAAGGCTAGGAGTGTGGACCTGAGACAAAGTGTTTGCTATCTGCAAGAAGCTTGGAACAGCGAGCAGGTAATGCCTCTTGTTTGATTTCTTCTATGCATAAAGAAAATGGGGTTATATCTAACTGCAAACAAATGCTATTCTACTAAAAAGTAGCCAGCTACCTTTATATCTTCTCCTTCCTGGGTTGATGCACAGGAGCTACATTTTGGCAACCCACTTGGATGAAAGAAGGAATACCTTCAGATACAATTGAAAAAAACAAAATTACTAGAATGTATCAATAAAGCATATAGGAACAGGATAAGCAAAGCAGACAGGGATCATAAGAGAAAGAATTTTTCCTCTTATGGGAAAAATATACTGAGAAATAGTAGGCAGCATTGTTAGATTGAAAGAAAGAAATTTTTCCTAAGCAAGGGACCAGTCTTGTAATTCTTTTGCTTATGCTGCTTCCATTGGCTTCAAATGGAATAAGTGGGCCTTAATTTAATTTCTATCTTTTGAAAGTGAAATAGGGTTAATGTAATAAAAGAAAGCAGTGGAACTAGTTTGTCTTTTTGTCAGTCTGTATTTCAGTTTTAGTGAGACTATCCACTTCCCTGTGGCTCAAGCAACAGCAATGTAGATAAAATATTTTTATTAAAGATGTGATACTCTACTCTTTTATTTTTACTTTTTAAAATTTAATGCAGACAACAAGTATACTCATGACTGAGTGTGAAGCTGGGAAAAAGAGTGGGAAACTACAGAGATCCATTTTAAACACAATAGTCTCTAGTATTTTCATTAACAGCTTGAGGCATGACATGGTATGTATGGTAAGCAAATTAGTGGATGATATGAAGTTGGGATCAAACGAGAATATTTTGGAGTATAGGAATAAACTGAAATTAAATTGGAAATGGGCTCAAATTAACACGGTGGGATTCAATAAAAGCAAGACAAAGATTAGTTTAAAGAAGTTATCAAGCTGTTATTAAGTCCCAGGGAGTGCTCTTTTCCTGCTGAAATGAACTGTTGCATCCTCATCCAAAACCATGAGCCTTTTGTCCCTTCATATGTGATAGATACTTAGCCACAGGAGAGGGCCCCAAGATCTTTAGAAATTTTTCTGTGTGAAAAAATCAGTAATATGTCCTTCTCTGCTCCTGATACCTAGTTTGACTGCTGTGCAGTGTTTTAGGTGTCAGGTGTGTTGGTTTGCTTTTCTCAGGAAAAGTGTTTTAAATTAAAAAACAAAAACAAAAAACAAGTGTTGACTGCTAGAGAATGGAAGCTGCAGGGTCATGTTCTATTAGTTGCTATGTTCCTCTCAAGATTTTACTTGTGCTTTTGTAGTCATTCCTATGCTGAGAGTGGGAGACAAATCTGGGGTATAAACTCAGCTCAGCTTCCTCTCTTCATCTGTGCTTTAAGTACAACACGAAGTAGTGGGAAGGTGTGGCGGACAGATGAATGAATTTTTTGCCTTAAACATTTCTTGGTGCATGGGGTGCAGGCAGGCCATAACCCCGAACAAGCCATCTGTCCCTGGCGGAAACAGGACTGGGCTGCTGCGACCCCTGAGATGGTCTCCCTGCGACCACCCGGAACACACCGAGCCTGCACTGAACGAGACCACAGTCGGGCAGAGACTTTGGGATCTGTTTTTAGCACAACTTCTATAAAACTTGCTTGGCATGAGTGGCTAAATTTGCTGAAGCCTTAGGCCGCACTCCCTAGTTTGGTGAGAAAGGGCCCCAGAGCTGGTGCAGGCGGGAATGATAAGGGAGTTACCAGCAATTTGCATTCCTGTGCACTGCTGAAACAGTGCTAATTGCTGGAGTTACCACCTCTTTGTCAAGACCTTGAGAGATGATGGTGGGACCCGAGGAAAGAAGACACACCTATAGGAAGGAAGACACACCTGTCTGCAGAAACTGCAACAGAAAAGATAAGGGAGAAAAGAAACAGCCTGCCTAGGAACAACGATGAGATCCAATAAGGAGCAGGAGACCCCAGACTCAAAAATTACTATTGGTCTGAACTACCACGTGGGGGGGTGGGAAACTTAATTTGAAAAAGCTATAATTGCCCAGGGATCTCTTTGTTCAGGGTCCCTCTTTGGAGGTACCCAACTCGAGCTGTAACCACTGCACGCGTGTCATTCCGAGCTAACCTAGGGTCGGACCCAACTCGAGTTGTAATTACTGCACGCGCACCACCGAAACTTACACCCAGGGTGAAGAGGACCCACCTACCACCAGACGGGAGCCCCCCCACTGCCGAGACTCCCAAAGGAAGAGGACCAGCAGGACGCCGCTGGATCCACGGGTGGTGATATCTTTCTCTCTCTCTCTCTCTCTCTTTCCCCCTCTCTTTTGTTGAATGTTGGTAAGATCTGTTTTGTCTAGCTAGTTGCAGTATTCGCCATTGAATTATCCTATTTGACCACATGCCTTATCTTTGTGTTAATAAATCTTAAAACCGGTTGGCTGGTGTCGTTTCACCTTAATTCAGTCCAAGGGCATCACGAACTTGGTCGTTTGGCCCCAAGGGGAGGGAGGTCGTCCTGAACGACTCCTTTCGGGCCGCGACATAATTGGCGTAGTCGGCAGGATGCCCTTGAGATACTGAACCTACCAGAAGGGACCAGGGCCCTTAGCGTGGCCCCTTCCTTGGGAAGTGCCTGCCAGGAGCGGGGACAGAGGATCTTGTTGTAAAGATCCACACTGGGTACGTGAACCCACAGTAGGCTGAATAATTTGGAGTACAGAGGATCTTGTTGTAAAGATCCGCACTGGGTACGTGAACCCACAGTAGGCTGAATAATTTGGAGTACAGAGGATCTTGTTGTAAAGATCCACACTGGGTACGTGAACCCACAGTAGGCTGAATAATTTGGAGTAGTCTCCTTTTGTGTTGTGTGATAGTTGTTGTCGGGATCGATTTGAGGATCCGACAATGGAGGATAATCCTCTCTTTGAAAAATTGAAGGGCTATAAAGCCCTGCCCTCTCTTCCTGGCATGGCTTGGGCCCAAAACAATTGGCATGACTCAAAGGCGGTGGCAGATAGGATCACTCTTTTGGCAAAGGAACGAAAACTACAAACCGGGAAAGGAAAAGCAACAGTTTGTGCTGTTTTAGGGGCGGCACTAATTGCTGCCCAGAGGGAGAGGCAAGGTGATAAAGAGACAATTGAGTCCTTGCAAGAACAGATAAGAAACTCGCGGAGTCGAGACAAAGAGACAATTGAGTCTTTGCAAGAACAGGTGAGAAACTTGCAAAGTCAACTCGCTGCTGAGCGCAACCATACTCAGCGACTTCAAACAATCTTATCGGACTCATTAGACCGAGAGAGAATCCTGCGGTCTGAACTGGAAGAAAACAGGCGGGGGTGTGATGATAGTGAACTGGGATTCTCGAATTTGGCAAAACTAGACGGAAAACAGGCATCTGATCTAAAATCCATATATCCAATTAAAGAATTAGAAGAGAGCAGGAACCTCTTTTATCCTGGAGATGGGAACGTAGTAATGAGACCCTTGATTAAAACTGAAACCATTGATAATGGTCAAGGGGGTATTCAACAACATACCACGCGTATTATCCCCTATTCCCCTCAGGACTTGGCTAAAATACAGGAAAAATACTCCCGGGGCTCCCGGGAAACTGAAACTGAGTATGTGTGGAGAGTCTCCCTCACTGGGGGGGATCGCATTCTGCTGAGCGAAGATGAGGCTAGAGGATATTGGGGACCCGGAGTCTTCCTAACCACAAATGATAATAGGGAACCATGGTCCTTGACCCAGAGGGTAGCCTACTGGGCAGGAGGATTAGACCCAATGGAAAGAGGAGACCCTTTTTCTATTAAAACTCCCACAGCGGGCCACATTTTGGAAAGCGTGCAGAAAACTGCTTGCCTCCAATTGATGCATGACCGTTTGCTGCTTCCGCAGCAGCACTCCCCCATGCAGTGTGTGGCAGACCCCGAGAGGTTACATCCTCTGATCAGGGGACTTCCTGATGCTTTAAAGCTATATGCTGTTCAGCTGCAAGACCGATTACGAGCTCTCCGACCGAGGGGAAGGGGAGGCTCCCCTGACATGACTTGGGGGGAAGTGGCACAGGAACTAATTAATTACGGAAGGCGTATGGGGTTCACTGGCCAGGGGGAAACAAAGCATAAAGCAGAAATAAGAAGAGTTGAGGAAGGTGGGAGGCAACATAAATCGCCGCGACCCCCACATCCTGGGAAACCGGTACGGGTGTCGGGTAGCAGGAGACAATTATTGTGGGCAGAAGGCATTTCAAAGGGAATTCCCAGAGAAGTCATGGATAGGTTACCAACTCCCAACCTGGAAAGTTTGGTAAGAAGTTGGGACAGGATAAGGGGAACCCCATCTTCCTCAAATCCCAAAGATCCTGCTCCCTTATCCCAAGAACCTAGAGTAGTAACCCCGTCTGCACCCCAGGACATTGATCTGATTGATTTTAAAAGCCCGGAGTCGGGAAAACCCCCCAAGCTGTCCCTTTTAAGTGAGCCGGGGAACGGCCAGTGGGTCCACTTAAGGAGGCTCACAGAAAACAGCAGAGGAGACTTGTTGATAACTTTCCCACTAGGGCCCTTTAAAACTCCAGTTACTTTCTTAGTAGACACTGGGGCCCAGATATCAGCTCTTCGGAAGGATATTGCTGATAACAATGGGATAGTGGCTGATAAGAAACCGATCTGGGTCACTGATGTTTTTGGCAATTCTAAGCCACAACCGACAGCCCAAATTAAATGCTGGCTGCCAGGTGATGAATCTCCAGTTGAAACCACAATGATACTAGGAGATTTGCCAACAAATATTATGGGACTTGACCTACTAAAAGGCCGTGCCTGGGTAGACTCGGGAGGAAAAGAATGGACGTTTGGCCTCCCTGTAGCCTCGACGAGGCTGCTTCAGTCAGCACCCGCACTTCCTCCTTCAAAAATAATCAATGTCAAACCCTATGCTCTGCCATTAGGAGCAAGGGAGGGAATTGCCCCTGTAATAACTGAATTACGAGAACAGGAGATAATTATTCCCACTCACTCACCCTGTAACTCCCCTGTGTGGCCAGCCTGTAAACCAAACAGAAAGTGGAGATTGACAATTGATTATCGGCATCTGAATAACAATACAGGCCCACTGACGGCTGCTGTGCCAAATATTGCTGAATTAATAGCGACTATCCAGGAGAAGTCCCACCCCGTGATGGCAACAATCGATGTCAAATACATGTTTTTTATGGTCCCTTTGCAGCCTGAGGACCAAGAGCATTTTGCCTTCACGTGGGAGAGACAGCAATACAAGTTCACTCAACTACCTCAGGGGTACAAGCATCCCCCTACGGTAGCACAAGAGCTCGAAACTGTCCCCATACAGGTGGGAGTCAAAATTTATCAATACATAGATGGCGTGCTCATGGGAGGGAGCCAGGTAGAGGACGTTGAGAGAACACAGTGCAACATTATTGCTCACCTAGAGCAGACAGGGCTGACAATTCCGTCTGAAAAGATCCAAACTCCCTCCAGTGAAGTAAAACTTTGGGGAATCTGGTGGAGGGGGGGAATGACCTGCATTCCCCCGGATACCCTGTCCTCATTAGACTCAATTAAAATGCTGGAGTCCAAAAAGGACCTGCAACATGCTCTAGGGCTGCTCGTATTTTGGAGGAAGCACATTCCTGATTTTTCAATTATTGCCAGACCATTATATGACGCTGAAAAACAGTACACTACGTGGGAGAAGGGGATGTTTGTAGTCAGCCTCACCCTAAGGGAGGCTGAACGAACTATTCGAAAGCAACCCATAGTTCTCCAAGGTCCGTTCAAGGTGACCAAAGCGGTCCTGGCAGGGACCCCGCCCCCTGACGGGGTGGCTCAGAGAGCCTCTGTACGAAAATGGTACACACAAATACAGCACTATTGCAAAGTCTTCTCCGTAACAGAGGGAGCTGCTAAAGTTTTAAATATACAAGATGAGGCAGACTTGAATAAAGAAACCCCCCAACTCCCCTCTGTAATTCTAGTAGCTCCCTCATTTTCCAATCAGATCCTAAATGCTTCCTCAAAGCAGAAAGGGAAAACCTGGAGATACCAGGCTGTGGCGCTGCAAGTGGGGAATAAGGAGCAGATCATTACAGAGGGAGAGGGCAGTGCGCAGGTGGGAGAGCTGGCTGCAGTGTGGAGCGTATCCCAATGCAAAGGCCAGGCTACCTCCCCTGTACACATCTACTTGGACTCATATATGGTGTTCAAAGGCTGCCCGGAATGGCTTCCTTTTTGGGAGCAAAACTGCTGGGAGGTTAATAGAATAATAAATATACTTGGAGAGCAAAAGATGCTAGTGGGAAAACCCACAAGATTCACACAAAATGGATTATTCCCTCCTTCTGACCTGAGGAGCGAGTTTGTTCTTATTTATGTTTTCAAGGGTGGTGGTCTGACCAAGATGCACCTACTACTCTGGACCATCCTGATTCAAGGATGCATCCACGAGGGCAACGAACGACCACTCCCTCTACCTTCCCCCAACTCATTTAATCTCTTCGAGAACAACGAGTTCGTGTTGCTGGTGAAAGCAGTAAGCCAAACTTTCAATTTAAGCCACTGCTGGGTTTGCGGAGGACCGCTAGGGTTATCAAGCTGGCCGTGGATGTCCACATCCCTCACCCCAGACCAGATCGTAAGCAATTACAGCGAAACCGCGGATGACACGTGGAACGACGGTGGGACCTGGCCAATTCAGTTCCCAGCCATGGGACAATATTGTTTAAATTGTACCCAGGAGGGAGGGATTGAAGTGGGGGAAAGTCAATGGACACTCACTTGTAAGCTACTCGATAAAGACAGGAATCTCCAGCTATGGATGTGGCTCAATGAAACAGGGCACAATTGGGGACTTGGGGGATACTGGTCAAACAAAAATGAAACTGTAACTCACCAACGACCCAATTATCCCCCTTACAAGCGAGCCTGCGAATGGAAAGACACTTCTGGGGCTTGGTATTGTACCGGCCGAATAGGTGATGGGGCAACCACATTTTTCAGCCCTCTGGGTGACAGAGACACAACTTACTTTCAATTCCCACCAGGGATAAACAGGCCATTTGCTCAGGGCATCGGAGCTAAGAAGGGGCATTATTGGATCTGTGGACACACGGCATATAAATTTTTACCCGCGGGGTGGTCGGGAATTTGTTATACAGGGATTATCAGACCTTTGTTTTTCCTTTTACCAGAAACAGGCGGACCTTGGTTAGGCATAAAAGTATATGATAACCTCGGAGACAGAAGGGTTGCCCGTAAGACGCGATCCATTAAGGTAGATTTGGGTGAGATGCAAAAATGGGGAAATAATGAGTGGCCTCCTGAACGAATAGTTCAACATTACGGGCCTGCAACCTGGAATCCTAATGAACTAATATCGGGGGCAAGAGAACCAATTTACAACCTAAAAGTGGCTCTAGAAATTATTACCAACAAAACCGCTGATGCAAAAGATCTTTTAACTCTGCAGTCCCAACAGATGCGCATGGCAATCCTTCAGCACCGCATGGTTTTAGACTATCTGTTAGCTGAAGAGGGAGAGGTGTGTGGGAAATTAAATATTTCCAACTGTTGTTTAGAAACAGATGATGTAGGGGAGGTAGTTCTCCAGTTAACCAAAGATATCAGAAAAATAGCCCATGTCCCCGTCCAAACCTGGAACGGCTGGAGTGGCAATTTGTGGTCCTGGTTACCGGGGGCACCGTGGGTGAAACAGTTAATATTGTATTTGTTAGGTGCAGTTGCCGCTTTAATGTTTTTACCTTGTACAATTCCTTGCTTTGTTCAATTAATCCGACATGCAATTTGTTCCTACCACCTCACCCGACGGCATAAAGAAAATCTGTGCCATCTATTGGCCACAGCCAACCACAGTACCCATCATTTAAACCCATTCCCAGTTTACCCTGAAGGAGGAAATTGCATATTGACATCCATACCGCATTTGCCAGCTGTTATACCTGTTGTAACAATCACTTACCTTCGTTAACTCAATTTTGATGTGTGTTCTGTGAAGTTAAAAGTTGCTAAAATTGTTAAAGCATGAGCTTGCATTGGGCAACACCTCTGTGTAACCACTGTTAAGCACCTTTTACCTGAACCTGTATCGTTCTTTTTACTCTTCCCATGACTTGTTCTACCCTTTCTATACTTCTTTCTGATATCTCTCTCTCTCTATCTCATATCACCACTGTGGATGAAGACTTCAGGAAGGAGACGTACCAATCAATGTTTAAGTCACGGGGTGGTGTGGCGGACAGATGAATGAATTTTTTGCCTTAAACATTTCTTGGTGCATGGGGTGCAGGCAGGCCATAACCCCGAACAAGCCATCTGTCCCTGGCGGAAACAGGACTGGGCTGCTGCGACCCCTGAGATGGTCTCCCTGCGACCACCCGGAACACACCGAGCCTGCACTGAACGAGACCACAGTCGGGCAGAGACTTTGGGATCTGTTTTTAGCACAACTTCTATAAAACTTGCTTGGCATGAGTGGCTAAATTTGCTGAAGCCTTAGGCCGCACTCCCTAGTTTGGTGAGAAAGGGCCCCAGAGCTGGTGCAGGCGGGAATGATAAGGGAGTTACCAGCAATTTGCATTCCTGTGCACTGCTGAAACAGTGCTAATTGCTGGAGTTACCACCTCTTTGTCAAGACCTTGAGAGATGATGGTGGGACCCGAGGAAAGAAGACACACCTATAGGAAGGAAGACACACCTGTCTGCAGAAACTGCAACAGAAAAGATAAGGGAGAAAAGAAACAGCCTGCCTAGGAACAACGATGAGATCCAATAAGGAGCAGGAGACCCCAGACTCAAAAATTACTATTGGTCTGAACTACCACGTGGGGGGGTGGGAAACTTAATTTGAAAAAGCTATAATTGCCCAGGGATCTCTTTGTTCAGGGTCCCTCTTTGGAGGTACCCAACTCGAGCTGTAACCACTGCACGCGTGTCATTCCGAGCTAACCTAGGGTCGGACCCAACTCGAGTTGTAATTACTGCACGCGCACCACCGAAACTTACACCCAGGGTGAAGAGGACCCACCTACCACCAGACGGGAGCCCCCCCACTGCCGAGACTCCCAAAGGAAGAGGACCAGCAGGACGCCGCTGGATCCACGGGTGGTGATATCTTTCTCTCTCTCTCTCTCTCTCTTTCCCCCTCTCTTTTGTTGAATGTTGGTAAGATCTGTTTTGTCTAGCTAGTTGCAGTATTCGCCATTGAATTATCCTATTTGACCACATGCCTTATCTTTGTGTTAATAAATCTTAAAACCGGTTGGCTGGTGTCGTTTCACCTTAATTCAGTCCAAGGGCATCACGAACTTGGTCGTTTGGCCCCAAGGGGAGGGAGGTCGTCCTGAACGACTCCTTTCGGGCCGCGACAGAAGGCCCTCCAGGAGAGCAGTCTTACCCTGCTTCAGCTGTGTATCTAAATAACTAGCAGAGTAAACTAATGTGTCTGCTGAGGATTACTCAGCTCTGGATCCTAGTGACTCATTTTCAACTGCTATCTTAATCCCTTCTGTTGAACAGAGATGTAATGCAGCCGGCTGACATGGGCTGTTCATTTTAATGTCAGAAGCAGAAAATGCAGTATCAGACTTTGGCATTTGTGGTATATACTGGACTTGTCAAGTCCCACATTTGGGGGTAGGGAGCCAGGTCACTGTCTCCCATGCGACTCTTGCCCAGCAGGTCTCGGCTGTGGTCTGCACCTGGTTTGTACATCACGGGGCAGCAGAGGAGCCTCTACTTAGCTGCGGCTGGGTTCGGTCCCTGGCAGGCTGCGCCCCGGCGGGCCGTGGGGAAGCTCATAAGTGCTCGCACGGCAGCTTTGAGCTGTGGCCACTTCTCGGGCAGGTGGCCCCGCAGCGATGCTTGCCAGCTCTGTGCACCAGGCGCCTGGCCACACCGCGCTTGAGTATTGCCTGTGAGTGCTCGAGCAAATGGACTGACATAAGCCTACCCCAAGAGCAGCACAGATGCAGGCATTTGTTTTTTGTAGTTATAAGATCCCACAGTAAAGCTTCAAGGGGTGTGCTGAATTATTTCCAATACTATTCATTTAGGAAACCTTAGTAAGAGATGAGGTAGGAAGGGCTGGGAGGCCTTTAAACTTCTGAGAAGAGGTGGAAGGAAGAGGTTTGGGGCAAAGACAGAATATGTTTTCAGGAGAGGCTACTTGAAAAGTTAAAAGGAGATAAGCATACTGTTGATGTCTCAGGTACCAGGTTAGTTTTATCTCTCTCCTCCAAAAAGAAGTCTAGCCCACCTTGGGATCTGTGTCTAGGATTTCCCAAGGAACCTAAAGGGGTTGGGCACACAGCTCCCAAACGGGTCAGTTTATTCAGACAGAATTACATCTGAAGCCAAGCCGTGCTCTGGCCACTTTCCCTTCCTGATTTCAGTGTGATTGCCATGTTGCCTAACGCAGTCCAGCAATTAACCAAACAACTAATTGGCTCTGGTGATGTAGCTGGTTAGTTCAGAACTGCGTTCAGTTCATTGTGTGCTGTTTTCAATAGAACATTTTTCAACAGCTTTCAGTCTTCTGTTGCCACTTGTGTTTATTTTGTGCTGGTGTTTAGGTGTATCTGGTGTAAGGCTGGTTTCAGGCCTGATTGAGGTTATTTATAATCAGGGATAAATATGTGGAAAAAAGAGGAGTCCTTATACTACTACCTTCTGCAAACAACTTATGATATAGTGTGCTTTATAATTAACTACTCAAAGCAGGTTTCTGGTACATCATTGTGGACAGTTCACAATATTAGCTTTGGTTTTATTACATACTTCATAGTTACGTGCTTAATCCTCTTTAATATTTGTAGTGATTTGATAAGAAAAATGTTACAGAATTGAAAGAATTTTAGAACTTGCATCACTACCTCTATGCTTAGGAATAAGCATAGAGGAATATGGTTTACTATTTTAAAATGTTTTCTGAGATCTGAAAGTAGTGCGATTCCATCCTATATTTCATTGTGGCACATAGGATGTCTTTGAACATTGAGGGCAGCTAGGAGTCAGCGGTTAAACTGGCTGTGTAGACATCCTGCTATGGTGCACAAGTCTTCCTATCTTTTTTTTGCATATCCCTTAAATAACATGTGGGCTTGCTTCCATAATTTTGGACCAAAAAGAACGCATGTTGTGATTGATTTCTGTTCCTAATGGCCTTCAATTAGGTTCTCTTCCAGATTTCTTTTTACTTCCTTAGTATTGTGACTTTATGTGCAGCTTCACGTTTTTATATCCGGTATATATCACAATATGCTTTTCATTACTTTACATGGTTTGTTTTTATTTGGACACTTAATAAAAACTGAATTTAAAATGTGAATCAGCACTTTTAAAAGAGGTATTGTGCATTCTTCTCTTCAGTCAACAGATAGTAGAAAAAACAGGTGCAGTGTTTGTGAGGGGGATTTAAAATGACTTTAAATTTCAATATTGTTTTAAATATAGTTTAATAGCATTTACATTTGCTATTTTGCATTTTTAAAAAAGACTATACTCAAGATATCATGATGCTCTTGATACTTTCTTCTATGCTCTCCGGCACAGAAAGAGCGAATCAGCTCTGTCAACAGAGAATCTGATTTTTCTGTGGACTTATTGTGATCTCTGTTGGGTCATTTGTGTTTTGCAAGTAGCTCTATGAACACATAATAACCAAACTTGAAAATGGTCAACGGTTAAAAGTTAGAAAATAAAAAAAATAGCACCGAAAATGTGTTGAAGTCTGTATAGTGGTATGTTTGTAGTGAGATACTTTCTGGCTATAAACTTTCTGGGCTGTGGTATTTTCTGTTGAACTTTATGCCACAGTGTAGAAAGGAATATGGATTTTCCTTCTTTGAAATTCTCAGTGTTTTTCTCCAGGGAGTTTCTAGTACATTGGTGCCATCGTTCAGGTTTCCCCAACGCCTTCTGCTGGAAGCTACGGCTGCAGCGATTGCATGGCACTCCCAGGCCACATCTACCTTGGTAAGAAAAGCATGGTCAGGCACGAACTCTGACACTGGCATGCATTTGACCATATTGTATGTGTTGGCGGGTCTCCTCTGCCAAGCAGCAGTCTTCCAGATAGTCCTGTGTGCCATGAGCACAGCCCAGGCTGGGTACTGCTCTCTGTAAGCAGCATAGGGAGCCTGCATGGGTGTGGGCTATGCCATGGGCAAGAACCATGGCCAGCTTTATTGACTCTTAGCCTCACACCCCCTTGCGGCATAATGAGTTATATGAGGTGCCTGTTGTATGGCTAGCCTAGGCTGTGTTTGCAGTATGGTCGGGAAGAGGGAAGCTAGTGGTGAAACCTGTCTAAAAACAACTTTGGACCACAGCTAACTTACGGGACTGTGGGGCTTAGGCTGAGCTACTAGGCACTGTGTAGAAAGAGGATGTATAGTTTGGGCTGGCTGATGTAGATAGAGGGCTTCTGGGTTGGAGCTGACTTGTATTCTGCCAGCTGGGAGCGTGGGCAAAGGATGGGCAGCTGTGTGCTCCTGGGGGATGTCCATGTGCCCCTGGGAGATATCTGTGTGCAGGGCAGAGGGCTCCTGAAGGTAGAAGCCCTTCCTCCCAGCCACAGCTGCATTCCTGCCTGTTGTAGGTAGCTGAAAATATACATCTCTTTTTCTTTCTTATTTGAGAGGAAGCCATTTCGTGTATGGTATAACGAGCTATCGTATCCTGGAGTCATCTCCCTCAGTTTAAATGCGAGGTTCTGAATGCTCAAATACTTTAAAAATAAAAAGTAACAGCCTCGAAAATAATCACACTGGCACAGACACCAATAATGCACAATAAAGAGTGGAGGAACATCGGAGCCGTATTAGAGAGAAGTAAATTTGGCTGTAAAATTAGAATAAACTCTTGCAATAAGGTGTAACTGCAAGGAATGGTAGTTTGAGATCATAGCAGTGAGTAAAGCACCCTGAGTAATACATTCAAAAAACTCAGCATGCCTATTTAAATGATGAATGTCGGCTGTAGAGCATTTTCATTTCTTGAATGACCTATATAAGTGAAGCTAGAGGACTGTCTGCATATGAACTTTCATTGCCTGTTATTCCAGTGATCATCTGAACTGTAGATACAGTGACACATAAATTACACATTTCATAACAGTGGTTTGGCCAGTACTTTGACTTTATTTTTACACGTAATCATTCCTACTGGGACATCACTGTGATGACTATTATGGTATCTGCACGTTAATTTACTGAGCACCAATAGAGCACTTCGTTAGAGGCTAACCAACAGCCTTTTGGAAATCAATGGTATTCTTTCCATGCTCTTCAGAAAGCTTTGGGTCAGACCATTCATTTGCATGTAGCACAGAAAAGAATTGTGGTATGTTGGTTCCAAGTGCTAAAAAAGACTTTTCTGTTGAGCATGCTTGCGTCTAACAGCTTTTTCAGTAGTAACATTTTATTCACACAAATTTTAGCTCAGATGGATGTTTTTACAGGAGCTAGGATGGGCACTAGCCTTATCCTCAATCCATTTTAAGGCTGCTCTGAAGAACGTCTGTTGTAAATGTCCCATTCCCCTCACCTCCAAGATCATATAGTTGAAGAATAAGAGGGCAGTGAAATAATGTGTATAATCTGGTCTGTGTGTCCTCAGTAAATTATGTGAAGGTCTCAGCAATAATTTTTCTAACTAAAATGTTCCTGACACATTCTATGCCTTTGACCACCCACAAATGACATGTAGACAGGTAGCAGTTGTCTGGCATTAGAAGGTGAATAGTGGAGATTTGTTTCAACTACTACCCATTCATATACTATCTAGAAATCCCTAGGCTATCTAGAAATATCTAGAAAAATGTCTTCCTGTGTTTTACATGGATTGACCAGAAAGAGCCTTGTATCTTAGTACAACACATCGCTTTTACACATGAAAAAACATTTTCAGTTTCAGAAAATGAGAAAAAAGACTGAGCAAGAGACTGTAGTACCCTCCTCTCAAATACCAAATGAAGAAGAAAACAGTTTCTCTCTCAGGGTATGATGTGCTATGTAATGATGTATTAAGTAATGATGCACAATTTAATTTAAAATTTGTTGCTCTTATTTCCTCTCTGAGGATTCAGATTACTCAAGGAAATATTTCTTTTTCCCAATACCTTTTCACCCTTACTGCCTTTCAAATTTACACAAATTTACCCAAAATATAGTTACCATCATGCAAAGCCTGATTTTTGCTGCTGTTCCCAGCCAGTCACTGCATAACAGATGCAAGGGAGTCATTTATACTGTGTCTTTCTGCTAAAAAGCTAATATGAAATGTTATAAAACAGCAGAATTTCAGTGCCAGCTGAATAGAAAAGTAAAGCATTATTTTTACAGTTTCAATTATAAGTATTTTAATTCTAACTGACTGATTAAAAGCTAGATGTACCATACAAATACTTCTATCCACATATTTTTTTGAGGACATTTTGCCCCTTCCTCAGTACTCTTTCCTCCTTTGCTACATGTAAATAATTGGCTTGCTACCAGCATAATCCATATTGTTATCCATCTCCTCTGATGCCATGGATTTTATTAGATAAGAGTTGTCTGTCATTTCATAACAGCAGTAATGTTGTGTTTTGTGTTGATTTAAAAACAATTAAAAAGTGTTTTGGGCTTTAGATTGCAAGATATAGAGGAGCATTGTAGAGTGTAAATCTGATGTAGTAAAACACTTATCCGATATATACCGAGTTTTAAGAATTGGGTAATCTCATTAATTTACATTCTCATTTTGTAACAAAAATATGGAATCATACAAAAAATATAACTGAAGTGCTATGCAGACATTAGTGAAGCCTCAGAATGGTGTTCCTTGAAAGGGGATAAATATGCTCTCATTTTCCTGTTTTTACTTGTCAAGATTAAGAAACAAACAAACAAACAACCCCTCTCCAAAACCTTCCACTGCTAAATTTTTGGAAGCTGCACTCAATCTTGTCTCTGCTACTGGGATGTGGTTTGGTGCCAGCTCCAAACATATTGCTATCATCATGCAAGGCTGCTAGGCCATGGCAGTGCTGCTAAGCTAAAATGGGCCCCAGCAGCAGCTCGAGTATTGGCACACAAGTGTCTATACTATTTGCGTTTTAGCCTGCTCCCTGCCACCTTTTTGGCTCATGTCTTTGAGGACTCTTCCAAAAAATGCTAGGTGTGGGCAGGTGAGAGCACAAACCAGGGACTGGGGCATGAAGCCATTTTCTCTGAAAAAGAAACCTCAGTTATATATGAGTTCCCTTGCTTTCAGAGCTGGAGAGCAGACTTGGCCAACTTATTTACTTGTATAGCTCTAGTCTCGTTTATGCAACACTGAAATCAATATCAAGAAATATCCTAAAAGCCTACTTTCTCATTTTTATGCACATGCACTCTGATTTCAATAAATGCATTTTATAAATCAAACAAAATAAATATTGAGCTGCTCATGGACAGCATTGAATTTCTCTTGTACTCTAATCCTACTGCTGGCCAAATTAAGTACTACCCAGGAAAACTCCCAACCTTGGATATGTTTGGATGTAGACCCAGGCTTTTGCTTATTTTGATCATGACTTTTCCTTTGACTGCTGATGAAAAGGAGTTGACAGTCCAGATTTACTAAAAGTTCTGACTGGATGAGATCTGGTGTCCTGAAAACAGCATAGAGAGATGGGTATAGAGATGTGCTTCAGTTCCAAACAGGATGATAACAAGAGGTGATCATCTTTTCTGCAGTGTCATATTCCATGGCATTGCAGGGCAGCGCTGCTGCTGCTGTGGCAAGAAGACAGGTGATGGGTTCATACTCTGGAAGTTGCTGTAATTATGATCACATGGCAGAGAAGTTGTAAGATGACTGTGGTCGTGACGTTTGGTTGGTGCTACTGATGCGAAGCTTCTCTCCGGGCTTTGTAAACTGCCCTGGGATCTTAATAAAATAAACAGCCAAAAAGGATGTTAGCTTTATTTCATCAGCATTTCCCAATTAAAATAATTGTATGATAATTTGTGCATAGATGCCATCAATCAGAGGCTATTTGTCCTATTCCCAATCAACTTAGTAACATCAAAACCTCTTACTCTTTCCATCTGTCCTAATTTCACAGTATTTATTTGACTTAATTCTGTACATTCTTTGAACAATTTGGTTAAATCAGAGATTCTGCAGATTATGAGGACAGCTTGCAGGTACTCTGTGTGAGCATGTTAAAATTTTAACCAAAAGTTAGATTCAGCAGCATGTGTGTTTTTTCACTAGACCTGAGGGAGTATGTGAAGAAATAATTTTTTTTTTTTTTTTTGAATCACTCCTTCAGCATTAGCTTGATCAACTTTTGTGTGTGGTAGGAGGTGGAAAACAGGTAGAGTAGGCACGGTTCCACAGTACACACCTTTGGGCACCTCTTTCTTCCCCTACACTTTGTTTCTGTGCGGGTGATTTAATCCTCAAACACAAATTTAGCTCCCATTTTAATCTGAAAATTCTTTACTCTGGACCTGTCTCTACTGTCCAAAGGAAAATGTGGCCCGTTAAGTTTTTCCTGGTTATGTTGTTGTTACTTCTACAGAGCTAAAACAGAATATCAGTCTCCCTCTTGGTTCTTTTTTGCCACCCTTTTTCTCAGTCCTTGTGGAATATCACCATTGTTTTTGTGATTTAGGAACTGGGCAAACTCTTCAGCTCAGTCCTCCCTTTCAGTTGTCACTTCTGAGCCTTACCTAGATCTTGCCTTTCCTATCTGCAGCAAAGATTCTTGTCTGGAGCCCCAACTTGTTACTGCAAAAGCCTTTTTTCAGCCTTGAGAAGAGACAAGATGCAGTCTCATTTCGTATGTGTCTGTTGTCAATGTAAATAACATTTTCTTAACTGATCACTTTCATCATATTACTTCTCTAATTTCATTCTACCCAGGACTCTTACTTCTCTGTCATATCAAATGCAAGTTAAATGCCCTTACTTGCACAGCCCTCAAAGCTTACCTGTTGTCCCTCATTTCTATTACAATTTAAGATACCTATTCCTGCTTTTGCTTTCCTGCGATGATGGCCTGCTTAGTTGTAGTGATCAGCCAAGCTTCTCTGACACTCTGTCTTCATCTCTGGCCTTATACTTAGGTTCGGTCTTTGTAGCAGAATTCATTATATTGCATCTTTATATATGAGTCAGCCTGGACTCTTGATTGGGTCACCTAAGAGACTACAGCAATATCAGTATGACTAGTATTAACTGTTGTACACTGACAGCCGAGAGAGGGATCCATGTGTTCACAGTGTAATGTTTTCACAACAGCTAGGCTCTCAACTTAGCCCAAGACAATGATACAGTTCGTAAGAAGGACTTTCTAGAGAAAACTTCTGTGCTGAAGACAGCTGTTTTCATTATTTCAGAGATGCACTGGGCACCCAACACGTTGTCAATAGGTACCTCTGCTATTTATGCATGCTTCCTCATTTTCTGTGCTTTTCTTCCATGTTTTTTCAATTTTTTTTTTTTCTAGAGGAAAGGACCCTGTGGTCAAGCAACCTGTAGCCTTAAGAAAAACTGTTGGTATACCCTTGACACATCAGGATAATGCTAAGCACAGCTGGGATGTGACTACACGCTGCACAAGCATCTAAATAATAAAGTAGATACTCAGCAAAATTGATTTTTGGGAACACCTGCAGAGGCTTCTTGCAGTTAAATTAGGAGACTTTGTTTCAGTGTGGTGTTTTGTATTTTATTTATTTTTAGTCAGAGAAAGAGAGGAAAAGATACTGGAAAAGTTGTTCTGAATAAGGTAAAAGGATTCCTAAATAGGGAAATAAAAGTGAGTAACTCATTTTCAGTCCTGCAACACAAAGGAGAAGCTAGCTTTATCGAGCAGAACAGGCAGAAAATTTTAAAGGCAACGTGTAACTTTCCTTGGCTTCAGTAGGACTATGTAGATAGGGATTTGGTGAATCAGCCCTACACACAAAAGGAGCTCCATCAAAGCTTTCTCATGAAAAATTCTTGACTTAGGGAACTTCTCTCTCAGGCATGCTGCAAAACTTATCCGTTTGGATGAAATTTTGGATAAAATGAGGGGTGAAGAGCTCTGGTGCTATGTTGTTATCTTCCTGTCAACCAGAGGAAGACTAGTATTTTGCAAAATCAGTGTTAAGCATGGACAGGATGGGTTCATGCTGTTTTATGTATTTTTAATTCATAGTCGGGCACCAAGAATCCTGCTTGGGTACCTATTGCATGGAGTCAATATATCCAAGATTATCTGATCAATGAAATGAAACAACAGATGAAATAACAAATCGGGATTTGCTGTGATGCTGATAAACTGAATTGCAGTATTATTGATGGAATATAGTCACTTCCTTTGTTCTGAAAAAGTAAGTGCTAACCTGGTGGAGTGGGATGCAGCATTCAGACTTTCTTTCAAAATTTTCCCTTATTTCAATGAAGTTCAGCTCTGATTCTGAAGGTAAACTGTGATGTTCTTTTGGTTTCAGCAAAGGTGAGTGCTTATGAGCCTCGAGATTTTCTATTTAATTATTTGTTCAAGCATCTCCAGTTTGAATCACACTGTGATTCAAAGGCGATAACTGGTACAGATCTGGTTCTTTTAAAGTGGGTCTGTGATTCTTCAGACAGACAGTATAAATCAATCAAAGATTTTGAAACAAGCAGTCAAATTTTGCAGGTGTAATATTTCATTTTAATTAACAATTCTTCACTGTAATGACCCTCAGAATGTTTTTAGTATTTTTCAGGTTTCCATAAAGATATATAAAGTTTTAAGTACTTTTACTATTAATCTTAGGTTTAATCATAATTACAGTGTGCTAATGTGGACAGGGAATGACAGCAGACTTGCAGACATTTACTTTGGCTATAAATTAGCAGTGTCTGAAAAATGGGACAATTGAATAGCTGGCAATGAAATAGTCTTGAAAGTCTTCGAATACTTATTTTTAAATCCTTAAAATCACCAGTTCAATAACAATATTACTTAATCAAATGATTAACCAGTATGTGTGCATTTTGGTTACTTTAATCAGCAAAATTTTGTCAGCTGAAAGCCTGAAAAAATACTATTGATTTATAAAAATCCCCATATAACTTATAAAAAAAATTCAAAGGCACTCCTACAGGATGATGAAATTATAACAGGCTTTTTTGTAGCAAAGTTTTAGGAAAAATCAGAAAAAGACTTCTGATATCTACTATTTAAAATAAATGCAGTGCTCCTTCCTGATACTGTGATGTGGCTCAGAACTACTTTCTGGAAGAGAGGAACAGGGTTTCCTCTCGTCCTGTTTCCAAAGCATCCTTGGAAACTGTTACTTTTATTTGTGGAAACTATCTGAAACATTGTAATTTGTTTCAGACAAAGTCAGGTACAGAGTTTCTGCCTTAAGAGTTACAATCTAAAAGATTAAGTGGACCAGTTGACAAATTAAAAGAAAATGTGAAGTTTTGGCCTTGTGTAAGCAATATCCCATCAGTAGTTATATAAACTGAAACTGAAGGGGTTCTGAAAACTGTATTATGAAAGAAGATATTCTGGATGCAAAACTATAACTCTTTGAACAAAGTTTTTTGCACGCTGGGTGTGTTAAACTGCGTTCCTCTTTAAACTGTTAACAGAAATGGCTCAACATTGTGAGAATGAGATACCTGAGAAATACATTGAGCTGTGTTATCAACATTACAGTAGTTTTAGCAAAGTTCTGACACTGTTCTGCTTTGGCAATTAAAATTAAGCATTTGGGGAGCCTTTTGCCATCCCTGTGAGAAATTTGGTCCAATCAAGTCAGGTAATCTCCTATTGGAAAACAAAACAGAACAGTTTCTTTAAGCTAAATTCTTAGCGTCTGGCAGCTAAATTCCCTTAAAAATGTATTTTGGATCCATTAAAAAAAATCCAAACTGAGCATGTCTCTCTAAACTTTTATTTGTGCCTAAAGTGTCTTGAACCATTTGCTGTCAAACTCTAGAACAGCTGAGGAAAGACTGTCAGTGCTTCCCGGCTCTGTTTGGTAAAGTTCCCACAAATACTGCTCATGAATTAGCACTGAATATTAGAGAAGAGATGGTACTCTGTTGCTTTATTCATCTGCCAACGTGAAGTCATATGCATGAATGCGGTTGCAAACAAAGCCTTCACATGGCAACTACAGCGGTTGCAAACAAAGCCTTCAAATGGCAACTACAAAGAGATTCAATGTTTTTCCTATTGTAACATATAGAACCTACATCCTACTACTTCAGAATTTGTATGCTCTCTTTATAATTGCTTTTGACATATCAAATTTACCTGCAGTTCATTTGGTGATACTGATGGTCTGGAGGAAAAAAAGTCATTTTAGGGTAAAAGATAAAAGAATCTGTTCCTGAGACACAAATTAATTAGGTGCTTGACTTTGTATAGGCAATGTAACAGAAGTTGGTAGCTGTCCCACTATTCTAAAAGTTTTCCTTTCCTGTCAAGTCTTCTCATTCTGACATGTGATCAGCAAATTTGCATTTGTGCCCATGCCAAAACAATGTACAGTATCATAACTCAAAGTGAAAATTTAAATGTGTTTGCACACCTGATGAACTATCGCAGATTTGTCCCTTTTGAATTCGTCAGCTAGATAGGCCTAAAGAATGTTTTGATATCGTAAGGTTTTGACAGTATTTAATCACTTGATTCATGTTACGTTTTTAGGGCTTCATTCTGCCACTTCTGATCATACCTATTTGTGTTTCCTTTTAGAACAAATTCTATTGAAAGACTAGAACTACTTTTTGGAGTAATGTATTGATACAATACATAAATGCAGCAGAATTTGGTCAAATATAGAAATCTTCTCTCACCAGCCTTAATTTTGAAGATGTGTTTTAAACATTAACTTCTCTAGAATTTTCCAAGAGAATTGATATCTTTGAGTACCTACCTGAGGTTTCTAAGAGTGATCTTCATTAAGTATTTTACAGTTTGTCTGAAAATTAGATCTCTTTAAACCTGTGCCAAAGCAGGAACCCAAAATTAAGCTCACAGGATCCCCAATAGTTTTTTTTTTTTTCTTCCTAATTATATAGTGATAACTGTATGGTAAGAATTATCACATCAGCTCTTTGCAAACCTAAGCAATGAGCCTAAGGCCTATACAGGCTTGCCCTTATAAAGCCAGACAATAAATCTGAATGGTACTGATTACCATCTTTTGGTACAAACTGATGGTACGATTACCATCTTTCCCTAGTGATCTCTTGAGCTTGTATGCAAGTATAGTAAGCACTGTAGTTCAGTGGCATAACATTTTTCCCAGTTAATGATTATCCCAAGCCCTGATTAATTTCTGTAGTGAAATTGTTGTCACACAAAATCTCTAATGCATTATTATGATTTTTGTTATTATTAGTAATAGTACTCTAACAACTTAATAGCTTTGGAGGCCTAGCTAACATTATAGACTGATACTGAAAATATTGTATTAACCTGAATGCAATCAAAGCATAGTCTCTCCTAATGATGTTTGTGTCTAGTTACAGAGACAGGAGGGAATTTAGTAAAGATGAGGATTATACAAGAATGAATACAAAACTAAAAGAATTTTATCAGTTTATGCTTCTCTACTTGTTGTAGTATTTACCACCATTTTTTTTTTAATAGTAGATCGTACGTAGATGCTTTTGGTGTATTATTCAGGCTAATTTCTCTCAGCTGCATGCTGTGATTCCTTCTAAGCAGCAGTTTTGGTATTAAATATTGCAATGCTCTATCTGTACTGATGTTATTTTATATTTGGCTTTGTTGCTGGCTTTGTATTTCCACGTGGAGGTGCTGATCACTGGTTTCCATTCTGATGTCAAAATCTCAATAAAGCTGCATTGGTATTGGAGATAGGTTCCAGTTTTTATTTTAGAAAATAAGAGACCTGCAGCTAAAGGATTATGAGCAACAGTAATAAATTCAAAGAATTTAGGTCCTAGTACTGCAGTTAGCTGAAGTAGGGTTGTCTTCTGTTTGTGATGTTTCTACAGCAGTTGGTAGAGAAGGAATGAAATTCTTAACCAGGTAGCTACTAAAATACAGAAGAATCTGTAATTCTTGATGATTATCACTGTAGGCTATTAAAAAGTCAGCAGACATTTTAGCAAGCAATTCAGGGTTATTACAAGAAGCAACTGTGAAGTGTTATAATTCCTTTAACAAGGTTCCTGCACCTTTTGTTACAAAGCAAATGAATCAATAATTTCTATTGATCAAGGAGAGTTAATCTCAGGCAAGACCATTTCATTATAGATTTTAAACTAATCAGTGCAGACCAGTTTGTCTTGAAGCAAGCGCTGGAAAGAGCCATTAACTACTTAAGTTCATATACTTCACAGATACAGAAAGACAAGAAGACTGCCAGAAAGCATTTGTAACTGAAGGACAGGACGGATTTTAAGGTAAGAGGTCCATGGATGGTATCATAACAGGTGGAGCACCATGATCTAATGAGATCAACTCTGAAATCCTAACAGCGGGTCTATATACAGCTGAAACTAATTATACCATAGACTAAAGCATCTGGTCAGAATTTTGTGTGATGATGGAGCGAATAGAAACAAAGAATTAATTGGAAATTGTCTTGCTGTACCTTGGCATTGTACTCCCTTTTTATTGTTGCTTCTTTTATACTGAATTTCTTTCCTCTTTGTAATTGTTCTGATTGCAGTGGAGCAGTCATAACATAGCTCGTAATTCCTCAAGGAGAGTCATGAGAGTACAAAATAATTTCTTAGCTTTTCCAGCTGTATTTCCAGGTGTATCGGTTATGAATTTTCCTGTTGCCCTTTAGTAGGCAAGTAAAACCCAGAAAATGTTTTTTCACAGTGAGAATAGCGGCACCCTGTGGATTATGTTTGACTTTGCTTTGTAATGTTTCAAATATTACATGAAAATATCTCTGCCTGCCTCTCTCTGTTGTGTGCTGGTTGTAATAACACACCTGAAGATAAATGTAGCTCATGAAAGATGGAGGATTTTAGTCTAGAAACCTTGGCTATCTGGGTACAAGATGGAGTATATTTAGAGCAAGAATATGGCTCCAACTTAGACCTTCACTACATTGTGTCTCATTGTTTTCATTTTTCACAGAAAGCTATGAAGACTGCTCTGAGCTCAATATGTATTTTAAGGAGGCAGAGTAGAGGAGAAAAGTAGTAGCTCCAAGAGCAATAGCTTTGCTTGTAACTGTTCACTAAGGGACACAATTGCATGCCAAAGAAATCACTGACTCTGCTTTAGATCTTGTGGGAAAGGTGAACTCTGTTAAGTCTCTGCAGGGGCTGCTTGTGACTTCAGGACATTGCCTTGTGCAGTCGTCACCCAGCCGGGCGGCAGAAACCTCTCCCGAGCCTGCTGCACCACTGCCCTGGAAACTTCCCTCATGGATTTCTCTGGGGTGCTGTGCTGAACAAAAAGTAAGCTGTTTTAAATAACTGTAGAAATGAAAGTCTCTGCTGTATTAGTATGCTGCTAATAATCATATGGCTCATGTTTATCCACTGGGAGCTTTCAAACCTCTTCTGCTCACAGAGAGTTGTGTCAGAAGATCAGAAGCATAGAATAGGAACTGCTGTTCATAACTACCACTCAGTGAAGATTGTTTCCATCTGGGTATGTGAATTTGGAACAAAAACAGTTAAAATAAATTTTAAAAGTTTTCCAGGTTTCAAAACATTCATGTATATTTGCTAAGAAGCAATTGTTGAAAAATTCTAGCTCACATCTTGCCTTGAATCAAGCATTAATTATAGTATATCTTAAAGGAAACTAAACAGTATTAGTACTAGTATTAACTTTATTATATTGGTATTAAAAGGCAGAAATTAATTTAATTAATAGCTTATTCTGACTTTTTCAAAAGTTCATTTAGGCAGTGGAACTGCATTCTTATGCTGGAATAAGCTAGTACTAATCAGTTAAGAACAAATTCCATCATTCTGAAGCTCATGTAATGGTCTTTAGATACATGTAATATTATCATTATTGTACATATGTAGATTTTCGTGTGCTTCTTCAGTATATTATGTATTTTAGAATTATATAACTATATAAACATATTTAAATATATACAAATATTTTCTTATCTAACAATATAAATATATTTTTAAATATGCACCATAATAAAATATTAACATATAAAAATCCTCATATTTTTCGTATGAAAATAACAGCATATAATAGTGCTGCTCGGATATCAGGTTGCTAAAGCTTCAGTCACTAGTTTGAGTTTAGGAATAGATCTGGCATATAAAAACAGTCTAGTCAAAAAAGAAATACATGCCTCATAATTTTATCTGTCTTTGTATAATCTGATAGAGATGATGGATCATTTAGAAGACATCATATCTCAAGTAGCAAGCTGCAGAGAGCTGGACAGTGAGATGTCTCTTTCTTTTCCTGCACCTGTCTCTTCACCTTCAAGAGCCACAAACGCTATATGTGCCAGTTTATCACAAACTGATGACAAAGAGGGTAAATGGAATATATTTGTGTGTATGTGCTCACACGTGCATGAATATGCATGGTTCTGTACATGTGTACATGTGTGACCATGCAGGTATGCAAAGATGTTTATCCTTTATTTTCTGAGAGGCTGTACCACACTATGGCTTTAGCTTTGCCTCTCTGATATCAGTAGGTGCTTAGGGACAAATTCAAAAGGGCTTGACTACTTAAATATGAATTTTGCAATGCTTGACTTTTAGCTATCTGTCCCTTTTACTGGAATTCAGAAATCTGAATGTAGTGTTCTCAGTGGGATCCACAGAAACCAGCTTATAGAGGGGGGGACTAATGAGAAAGTGATGTAGGGAAAGATGTGAAATTCCTGCTTTCAAGTTTCTCCTCTGCCAAAGGGAATTCAAAGCTATTTCGAAGAAAACTGACCCACCAATAGGCTTCAAACTCTTTCAGGCTGCTGGAGAATGCTCTCCTTTTGATAAAATACCACAGGTCACATGACATGCGTTGCTGTGTTAGTCTTATGTCAGTGCGATGTGAGTGCGTCCACGTGGAAGGCAGAGAGCAGTCTGTGCTGCAGCTGTGAGGCTGTGGATGGGAGTGGGCATCTGCATGCCCTATAGGTGATAGAAAACTGATGGACATCACTTGGCCATGACTATGATGGACAATGACTGAAATCTTTCAGATCCATACAGAGCAGAAAAGTCCTGAGTATGACCAAGTGAAGAGACCATAATGAACCAAACTGATCTGGGTCTCTAGTAGTGCTTCAGGTAGTGCTTTGCCAATCTAGACTCTTGATATTTAGAAATCTGGTATGTATTATGTAAGTGCGGTTCTGAATAAGGTTCCTGCTAGCCACTGAGTGTCCATTATATAGTGAATAATATGCAAGGGTGTAGTATGATTTCAGGATGCTCTGTGTACTCCTTTTCTGCTTGTGCGGAGGGCTGCAATGAGACCAAATTCTGCCCAACTCCCCGTATCAGTCCTACTGTACATTGGCAGCCGACTGCGGTGACCAGATTTGGAGGGGTCTCCGTGGCACCTTTGAGTGTCTGTGTTAGCCATGACATTTGGGCAAAAGTCTGCCACAACTGTCACGACTGTGAGGCAATGAAATAATGACAAAGGTGGCCATTGTTTGCACTCTGGAGTTTTTTTACACTATTGTTTTACTGATTCTTTGTAAACCAACCTTAAAATCACTGCAGTGTTTTTCCCAGCCTTATGTCATGATGTGCCCCTCTTAGTATCACTCTAGTGATAAGTACTTTATTGAGAAGAATTTGAAACAGTGACTTGGCTCTGTGTTGCTAGGCACCAAATTTTCAATGTTCTGCAGAGCTCAAACAACAGAAATCCTAGGTAATGGATTTTGTTCCAGAACCACAGACCTGGTCTTGGTCATGCAGTACAAACAATGTCTTGATGAGTGAGGTGTGCTTAAAGCACCCAGAGACATATAAAGGGTATTAATTGGACTGAGTTTTGGAGGAATTTTGTTTGTATAGGTAAAAATAGGGCATATCTGGAACTTATTGCTCAGAACCAGATCATTCTGTGAAATACTTCCTGCAATATCTTTTTGTTGTAATATTTACGTTGTGGTAATATCTGAGGTGCTTATTTCATATCGCACACCCAATGTATGCTAATTTTGCACCCACATTTCAGGGTTTTGCCTTAGTGAAACAAGAACTGAGTAGTGTCTGCAAACAAACATTATTTCTCAGATATATTTAAGTGATGCTACCATTTCAGAGCGAGCAATTGATGGTCAAACTGTGGCTGCAATGAAGGCAATACCAACAGTACTAGAGCAAGAAATCCCAGAGCAGCTTGACAGACAAAGGTAAGAAAGCAATGGGAGAGAGGGCAGAGAAAAGAGAAAGGTTGGTGAGTGTACATGTGTGCGAATGAGAGGAAAAAAGATCCTTTTATTTTGTTTTTCTTCTTTGACAGTTATCTATCAGATTAACCTTTTATGCAAAAAAGTGACTGCAGCAAGTGACTAGAGATGCCTGAACTTGTTTTAAACTGACTGCACTGAATATCTAGCAGCTTGGCTGCATCATTATAGAGTTTAGTGGGGAATAATTTGCCTTAATGAGTATGTCTCTTTTAGGTACTAATAAATACCTAGTGTTTTTATCAGTAGTACTGACAGGTACATATTGCTAATACTTACTGATACCAATACTGTATTTCAGTTTTGAGCTGTTAGGTTTTCTGTCAAAGGCTTAGGAGCCAACTCCAGTCCTTTAGGATGGTAGAACTATATAGCAGGAAATTTAATGAAGTGAATATTATGGAAATACTGCATTGTCTTTACCTTTCAAGGGGATTTGTGAAAGGAAGGAATGATTTTGGCCTCTAAAATTAACCTTAGGTTAAATTCTGAAGTCTGGCAGTATAACATTTCAGTAACTGTGTTACATCCTGTCTGCAGGTCAGTGCTGGATGGAGCTGTCAGCAGTTCAAGACCTTGTATAAATGGGTTCTTTGAACATTAAAAAAAGTCTGAAAATGATGCAGAAGGTATAGATGAGCTTTTAGGTGTTAGGTCAAATCCACTTTTATTTAATTTTGAATGTACAAAGATGATGAAGTTCAAAAAACCAATCCAAATATTCCAAAAATGGTGTGCAGGATATGTTGTCTTTTCAAAGTATGTGTTATATCTCAATGTAGAAGATATTTTATCATTTACAAGTATGTATAACTTTGTGCTGTGTGGCATGCCGGAGGTATCTAACTGAGAGGCTGGCTAGGCTACTGTATGTGTGTTTGAAAGCTTAAATGAAGTTTCCTAAACTGTCTAATGTGTAAGCCTACTTTTTGAAGAAATATTATCACTTTGGATTTTTATATATCTGTTGTATAAACCTAACAGCCGCTTTGTGACCTTCCAGCAATTGTTTTAGAAATGGAAACAATACTTATAAACTTTCTATCTTAAATGTTCTGTCTGAAAATTTCCTGATAAATAATAAAACTACAGAAGCATTACTACCTTCCTTCCTTCATAATCTCACCTATTTTTTGAACACATTATTCTATGGACAAAATCTTGCGCTATGTAATATTTCACCATCTCACTAATTTGGTTATCAAAATAAATATTACTGTATTCTATTCTGGACATTACAACTGGAAGAGGTCTATATACTTGTAAATAACAGTTTGTGGCTGGAGTTGAGAGTAGTCCATCATTCAAGTCTTGAACTTTGGTTTTAGGAAAGGTAACAAAGAACTGAATGAAAGAGATGGAAGTTTCACCAGAACCTCTGTTCATGCAAAGCACAGAAACATTTTAGAAATGTTAGAAACACAGAATCAGCTTTTCTTTTTAGAATAGTGTATGGTACAGAAAACTTCTGAAGGTGTTAAAAAAAAAAAAAAAAAAAAACACTCCTTAAAACTCTGGTAGCTTGAGAAGTCTTGTCTTCATTTAAAAAATGCCTCCACAGAAATTTTACTCAGTAGAAGACTACACCTCAGAAATTTCAAGAGGAAAGAATTTATCTTGCAGAAGTAAAATGTAAATAGCTGCTTAACAGAATATTATTTTATCTGTAGACTCATTCCTTCTTTACTGTATGCTTCACCATAACCATAGTTTTATAAACATTAGTGTATTTCTTTATGAATAATAATATTCTGTTCATAATCCCTTGCAGAGAATAGAGACTACAGCTTTATCAGTATCCTTTTCCTGTATGTATCAAGATGTTAAAGAAATATTTTTGCTCTCGAAATGAGAGCTCTTTTTTTTCTTTTCTTTTCCCCTAGACTTATACATGAGACAGGCATACCTGCTTTGAAGCATATTTTGGAAGATATACAGCTGAAAGGACCAGGACATGAGGTAACTTTTAGAATTCTGATTGTACTCTTGCTGGTTAGACTGTGGAAAAGGCTGTGATGAAATGAGCCTGGGAGTATGTGGGCACTTGTGAAGTCCTTAACAGGTAAGTGCTGTTTTTCTTGTCAGGTGAGTGTTTGACCCTGGACTTAGCTCAGGCTTGTCACTTTGCTTGATCTCCTTGCAGTGGACAGTGATCTAGGAACATTTTCCATAGTCAGTTCAGGGCCCTCCATACATCCCTCAGGTAGCTCTGGACATGCTTGTGTACTAACAATTTTCATTTTCATCTGGTGCGCTGCTTAGACTAATACATCCCATTGGAGATAGCACCTTGTGCAAGCCTCTATACTGATGCGCCTAAGCTGTTTTACATCTAAACAACACTTGAAGGTGTAGTTCAGACATACTTTGAACAGCCTTATATTAGCCTCTTCTAAACCATGATCAAGAGCATGGCCAGGAGAAAGAAGGTATGGGGTCACCCACTGTAACAGTGTCCTGCAAAGGCAGAGTTGAATGACTTTGGTTTAATGTTTGCTACTAAGTACAGGTCATTTTATACCTACAAGTCAACACGCAGATATTCACACTGACTTTATTACCTGTTAGATGCTTTAGACAGCAGTGTTGATTGTGAGGTGATATCATCTCTGGAATTGCCTAGAGTTGCTTTTTCATAGCTTTGACTCCTTTTTCCTGGAAAGACCCACAGAAGGTGTCTCCTTTGACCAAAAACTTGTGATTTGCATTTCCTTACAGATGCATGTGCTTAAACACATCAGTGTGTGGTGTGGCTGCATTGCTCTTGAGACAATACAACGAACTGTAGAATAAAACACTGTGAAACTGTTTCTCTCCTATAATGTGCTTAACATAACACACATTAATAGACGTCACATCAGCTCCTGCATTTTTCAAATGTTGAAATGTAAAAATAGTTTGTCATTTCTAAATCAGTTAATATTCACTTAATTTAAAGTGATCTTCATAATTAGTAAAGTAAACATTAACACTTCTCAACAAAGTGAAGGGCATTTTGTTTCTTATATGGAAGAAAGTAAATGTAGCTCAGTTTCCAGTGGGATGAGAGGGTAGACTGCATCATAAAAAAGAAAAAAATGTATAAATAAAACCCAAAGCTAACTAAAAATGCTATAAATGCCCACTGAACTTCTGTGTGATTGCTCTCCAGTCTGAGACACACTGAAGCTTCTATGGCATATGTATTGCACTCAACACCGTAGGGATTTTGCTATCAGGACTGCATCTAATTACCTTATTGATTTCTCTCTTTTTAAATATCCATTTGTGCAGCAGCAGAAGAGACTGTGCAGAACACAGACGCGTCTGCAGTGTCTCAGGGTTGCAGGCGATGTCTGCATGAGTCCTGTGCAATCCTATTTCCTCATACCCTTTACAATACAGCCGTTCCGCTGCGCTGCATTCAGGGCAGAGGGCAGCATTTCCACCATGTTAAAAATTGTGAATGCACAACTCCATAATGGAAACGAGCATCCAGGACTTGACTTAAAGCAGAATGGTGGTAACAAATAACCAACTGCATATAACTGGACTTCAGGCTATGGAATTACATTGGAAAGAGTGTGGCAACATTTCCCACTTTCAGTTTTCTAGCCTGGTGAGACTTTTTTCTTTTTTGCTTTTTTTTTTTAATTCCCAACTCTGCCAGAAAATGTAGCTGAAAATACAGCTTGCACTAAATTTGAAGAACATCCTTCTAGTGAGGAAGACTAATAACCTGTTTAAACTCGATTTGCAATTTAAAAGAAGTAATTCCACAACATGCTTTCCTTAAGGAAGTAAATAAGGCGGCACTAAGTCTTTAAGAAGGGTTAATTAAAACCTCCACTCTTAAATGGAGCAAAGTCTGTTTCGTGCTACTATTTAAACTCAGAGCTAAGGATACAAGGGATCTCTGATGATTCCCAGTACAAGCTAGTAGGTCGGTGTTCAGTGCCAGGCAGCATATAGAATTCCACTGACTGTGGACCTGAGTGGCAAATTTGCTTCTGTTTGCTACGTATAAAGGGCTGATTGATTTGAAGATTAGTTTTATGAGGCTCTGAACATCTTCATATTGTGCTCCAAACACTGAGGATGGATTTGTGTAAAAGGGCATAATTTACTATTTAGCTTCTGGTTTTCTGTAAAAACAGATTGTATTAAAAAAATTAAGCATAACTTGGAGAATTCTTAACAGCCAATTTGCATAGTCGCTCAGTGAGTTTGCCCCATATATATCTCTTTTCTGTGTTTTCTAGAATGTTAAATTATCAATGTATCAGCCTCAGGATTTTTGTAGGAACATTGTGTATTAAGCTTTTTCCTTGAATACTTCTGCAACCAACCCTCAGTTTCCTTTGCTGCCATATGCTAATGTGATCTGCCTTATCAAGAGGTCACAGTGAACTGGAAAGTTTAATTCTTTTTTTCTTACAAGGTACTAAAACCTGCCAGAGAAGAGCTCTGTTCCTCTACAGAGTTCAGAAAGGTTTTGTTTTACATGGTGAAGTGAACTTAATCATTTAAATACCTTACTTACAGAAATCAGATTTAACTTTAAACAATGCTCTTCATTTCTTTGATTTTTTTTCCTTACAGTGGAGTCTAAATGCTAAAATGTCAACATTAACTTCATATTCAACATTGAAAACCAGATTTTTTGGAAAACTCTAGTGCTTATTTGTGTCACCTCAAGCAAATATATTAATATATATGCCATTTGTACATGTCAGATCTAATATTTGAACAGGAGAAATTATAGTTTCATACTAGAATTTGATTAACAAAATTGTTTCCCATGACTGTTCTGAGAGTAAGCAGTTCTTCTAGAGTACATGAACAGAGGGTAGAGGTTCATCTGTTGCCATCATGTTAATAAAAATTACTTTGTAGGACTGGAGTTGTTTCTTGGTAGGATTCACCTTCATATCTATTCTTTTTTCTTTATGCATAATGTAACAGGCTGAAGACCTGCAATTGTTGCTGCAGAAGATTGAATGCTGGGCCCAAAGCATTTTCCCAGAAATGAAATTTGAAGATTTTATTAGCAAACTTGAAGAATTTGAAGTGACAGATTGGATTTAGGTGCAACAGAAACTTTAGGCTATTTAGTTATTTTCCAAAATGTACTTGTAATATGGGGGGAATTGTTTTAAAGAAGTGATATTGGAAAATTTTGAATGAAAAAACAAGTCGTTTTTTCCTCCAGTGATGATAATCCATTATATTAATTCCTACTAAATGGTCTGCTGGCTTACATGATACTGTCCCTAAATAAATATGGATTTTAGCTGAACTGTGGAATGCAGTTGTCTAAAATGTAACCTCAGAGTCACTCTTCTAGATTGAGAGGCTCAAAATAAAAACTTACCAAAAAGACTGTTGAAATTTTGATCATCTGTTGTTTTGTATTCTGCATGTAGTTAGTTACTGTTTAAGCAGCTATTTCCTTCAAAATGATACCTTTCTGTGTCAGGACTCTGAATTCAAAAGCAAATTTTAAATCCATCAATGCTGCACTGATGAAGGAGAGAAATTCTCTGCAGAAATGTTGCCCATGTATTCATTGTCTTTGGTTCTTATGACCTTGAAGCAAATTATTGTGGACTTTTGGAGCTTATGGATAGTGATTTCTGTAACACTACTTTCAGCAGTATGTACAAACATGGTAAAGCGTATCTGATTGATTATGTTGGTGGCTGTGTGCTTTTTATGCCTTTATTGTTCCAAGGGGTATAACTAGGTTGGTTATATAAGCTCTGAACAGTTTCTCTCTTATGCAAGTCTTCTGTGCTTGTATTGACTTGACTGTTCTGTACAACACAAACTGGTTTACAATCTAGCAGAGAAAAATAAAAAATCGAGTACGTTGAAAGATGTTCAGTTTCCAAAAATGGATGCATGACTTTTAGCATGTAAAACCAGAGTACTGAACTTGAGTTGAACTGAACTCATTTTTTTGCATTAAACAGGTTTCAGAGACTGAATAGCCAGTCAACAGGAAGATAATTCTAGTCAACTTTTTTCCCCAAACCTCTCATTATAAATAGTTTTTGTACAGCTATAAAGCTTGCTGTAATGCTTGAATGGTTTGTGGTGGTAGCTCAGCAGAACCTGGTACCTTGCTGATTTGAATGCTTTGGGACTGTATTGCCATTTAGAGTGGAGAAACTTCATTATACTGCATTATACTGCATATTCTTCAAATGCATTGTCTAGCTTTTTAAGTGACAATGACTTTTTAGCTTGAGACAAAGAAAAGAAACAGAAACATCAAAACATTTTTGCTAAAGATGAAATGTTTGAAGAATTGGCAACACAGCTAATGCTGAACTGTTCAGATTAGCTGTTTATTTTATTCTGTCTATCGCTGCCTGCCTTTTACTGGAGATAAATGCAGTATTACATTGATATATTTTGAGTATCTTTACTTGTCATCTATACTTGACTGTATTTTGGAGTGATATGAAGAAACCACTTTCTGGCTTCTGTCCCCAGCCTTGATGCTCTCCTCGGAGCTGCTGTTAACAGGTGGAAAGGCTGCATCATTTATGAGGGTGATCTGAATTGCTCAGAGCTCGTTGTTCAGAAGGTCCAAGGCAGAGATAGTGAGAAGGTGAGGAAGGGGCCATGCCCGTGGGGAGCATCCCCGCACACAGCATGGGGAGAGGCTGATGTAAGGTGCCAGTGTCCCTGAACGGTGCTGCTTCTGATTGATGTATAGCACCTCTCCTGGGCAGTACTGTTTCTGCATACTGGAAAGTTACAGAACCAAATCTTGTTTTAAAAAGAAAAAGCATTGCCATTAGGTTGCTGGAGTATTTTATAAATAGAAAGCATCTCTGTCAATAAGCCTTAAGGTGTTGTTACAGCTGTTCTTTACATCAGTTAGTAAAAAGGTTGAGGTCTGCCCAGAAGTATACATGACAACTTACTTTTCATCCTGAGATTTCAGAGCAGAGGACTAACTCGAGCCAAAATCAGAGCTCTGGGGAGAGAGGGATATTTGTGATGGTGTAACAGTGTGATCTGGTACTAGTAAGTAGAGGACCAGGATTCAAGACTTCTGTGGTCTGTTTTAAGCTCTGTCAGTCACATAGCCAGTCTGAGCCTTGGTTTACCCATCTATATAAGAAATACAAATATCTCAAGACTTAGTGAATTAATGCTTAGAAGGAGCTGAGAATTTTTAAATGAATGATGTTATAAAAAAGTAAAGAGTAATTTTAGAGATCTGTATTTAAGGTAATTTTATTTGTCCTTTTATTGGCGGTAAGATAAACAATCCTGGGTTTTCCTATTACATTTCTGTAAATAGTGCAAGCGGGGTAATGTTATTGTTTTACTAAAGAGGATCATTGCAACATAAAGGTAATTTTTGCATATAGTAAATATTGTACACCTTCAAAAGCAGATACTGTAAGTTATGTCTTATTTCAGCTAATATGTTTTGATGGGATGATCTTAAAGACTGCTTGTATCTATTGTATGTATGTTGCTGTGCTTGGAATATTAAATAGTTGTCTGTTGGCAATACCAGGTATTTTTTCCACCTGGTTGTGTCCCTGGATGTTATTCAAGGTCAGCATTGTGAAGTGAAGAAAGTTTGTTTTCAAGGTAAATGTATAAAGTATTTTAACTCTCAACACATCAGAAAAAAGTCTGAGTTCTGATACTAAATGTCTTTATTTTTTGCCTAGGTCTCCAATTATAGGTAGTTCAGTTTGCATACTTACATTTTTTATAATTGCTTCAATTACAGATTTATTTGAAAACCAGTCATGGTATGTCCTCAAATCCACACCAAAAGGAAAGGGAAAGATTTCTTAAGAAAAAAGGTAGAATATTATGGCAAAAACAGAAGTCAGTGATTTTTTTAATTGTCATCCTTCTCTCTGATAACACACCATTATCACATATCATAGCAGCGTTCCCACTGTTGGTCATGCACAGAACTAGGTCCAAAATACATGTTATAAAATTTTGAAGAGTGGTTGAAAATATTACTTGTCTTGAAATGCAGCACAGATGTCTTGGAAGAATCTGACAGTTCAAAAACCACTCTTGTGTTTTCTCTTTCATATTATTTTGCTCATTTGTTTATCCTTCCTTGTTCTGTTTAGTGTTTTGGCTTTTTGGATTACTGTTGTTCTGTTTTTTTTCCATTTGCTTTCTGACTCAGTCCCTGCCTTCCTTTCCTTTTTTACTTCTGTTCTCCTATCTCCATTCCCCAGAACCTTTTATTTCCAAGTCCATAGTGAGCCTACGATCATCCCTCCATTTCATCTTTTCCTTCTGAAGGCCAAAGCACAAACAGGAGAAGACAGCCCGATTTCAGTGATCCCCTTTTTTCAGTTGTTCCCTTCCCTGTTCCTATGGGTTGAAGGCAAACAACACTTCCATTATTATCTGAAAACAGCATATATTTGAACCACTCAGGGAATACAGCAGCATTGCTCTGAGCTCTTGCTCCATCAAAATTAAGGAATGACGAAAGCACTTCAACCTCATAGTCACACCATTTTTCTCCTTCAGACCTAATTTTCCTAGCAAGAATATCTCATCCTGAAATCCTAACCATGTGAAATTATGTACGTGATCTGGACCATGAGCGCAGTGTTTGTGTTCTAATGCAATTTGCTGTATATCAGCTGGATCAGTCATGTTTTTTCCACATCTTAATATTTTCAGGTCAAATAATTAGGCTGACAGAGTGCTAAAAGTCATCTCAGACTGGAAAATATAGGCTAGTTATATCTATAGATAACACTTTCTGTGGTGTTCTATTTATCTCTGTGTAATTCTTTTTCTCAGTAGACAGTGTTCAGTACCCTTCTCTGGACCTGTGCTCTTCCTGTCGAAGCTTTGCTTCTACTCAGTATCACTTAGATGTGTTCATAACCTCCCATGTTGTGTTATGGGGGTGCTCAAAGAACTTGACATGCTGACGTAGTCGAAGACCATCCCCTCTGAATTCTGCTCAGTATCTGGGATCCAGATATTTCACATAACAATTAAAAACTTTTCCATAGGCTCAAAGAGAAACTAGGTCATTATACAGTTAATTTTTTTAAGGAGTCAGAGAATGTGGCTGACTTTTATTTATTTTAAAATATTACTTAAATGGAGAAATATTCATGCTTATATAGAAGTTTTATGGACCATATATGGACATCATAATATTTAAAAACATTTAGTGTCTTGAAATTAGGCCTTGGAGGCTGAATTGAAAGGTTCTGTAAATGCAGAGCATTCATGATACCAGCAGAGTGCAGACATAATAAGTCTCGTACTTTGTCCTATAGCATCTCAGAATCATTAATAGTGCTCAGGCTTCATTAACAAGTCAGGTATTTTTGTCATCTAACAGTATTCAAGATACGTAGCTTCTGCTACAGTCAGAACAGGTATTACTTCTTGACTGCTGCAGTTAATTGTTGAGATTCACAACTTTTGGACAGCAGCTTCTTCAGAGAAAGATTTTGCAGCTCAGTGCGTGCTTCTGGCGGCAGTCTGGGAACGTTGCCCAGGACACCCTGAGTCAGTTTGGTGGCAGCGTAGGGTGGGTTTTGTCTCACCCACCAATCGCAGTCTGAAAGTTCAACATCTGAGTCAGGCCTACTCGAGAGATGAACAGGCACTGCAGAGGCCAGTTCATCCCATCCCAAGGTAGATGACTTAAAACAGGTAAGTTTAATTGCCCTTTGCAAGATAACTAGCTTAACCTGATGTTTAACTTTTAGGGATGGCTATATTTTGGCATTACCTGTGATACTCTGCAGGTTTACAATTTATATAGCAAAACCTGAATTGTATTTCAAATTGATTTAGAGCATATTCCCTGAACAATGTTATAATCTGCTTAAGAAGATCAGGTTAGGATAATGGAGATGAAAATACACTGTTGTTCTTCATTTGTTAATCCATGAGGAAAATGTTCCAAATAACTGGAAGACAATGTGAGCCATAAGACTGTGAAGACAAGTGAGGACTAGCTTTTGAAGCAAATAATTCTGTCTCTGACCCTGACTTGTTTATCCCTTGCATCTCTAAAATGGACACTAATTCATATCCTGATAGTAAGACATTCTAATTGGCTTCAGACTAACCACTATGAAGATAGTAGTTTGAAGAGATACACAAAAAAGAAAAAAAAAAGAATTGCATATGCAGAAGGATGTGCAGTTAATTGGTAGAACATCTCCTCACATGATCATTTGTTGCTGAAGTTGTTCTTTTTCTCCCTCGTATGTGTATTTCCATGGCGAGAGTACTAAAGAGGAACTTATTTAGGGCCATATTTTTATAGAGTGGTTCCCTATTCCTCCATAACTTCTCTTAAAGAAAATAAGACAATTCATAGAAAATGTGGTCCTTATTGCAAAAGGGCATGAAGAATATAATCACTTCTCTTACTATTTCACCTTTATGAATACATTACAGATGAATGGATGATTAAAAGAAACACAGAGGAAGCCCTTCAAGCTGTTATGAGGTGTCAAAAAGGAATAATAAAGAACTGGCATAACTTCATTTGTTATATTAACTGAAGATCTGAGCATGAATATCTAAGAGTATCTCTCTCTGCAGCCAAAACTGGAGGAACAAGGATATGCAACTAAATTACAAACATACCATTGTTTGGATAAGTCATGGCATTTAAAACCCTAATAAGTGTTAAAGCTCACATACTGAGAAGGAAAACACAGATAAATTCTCCCTTAAAGGATGATGAAGTTAACGGAATTTAAGTAATATGCCTACAACAGACACTAGTGATCTTCTTTAGCTGGTTAGGTCAGTTCTTTGGGTATACAATTCCCATTTTGTTCTGGCTTGCCTTAAAAGATCTGACCATAACATTTGAATCAGCATGAAAATTTTCATTTATTTTCCAGGTTTTACCATTTTACTCTTACTTCTCAGCGCTTTTAGTCATTTAGGGTTGCGATCAGGGCAAAACTGCCGTGATGTCTAACAGGATGTGATACAAGGAATAGGAACATACGTGTCAGAAGATCTGGGTTAATCTTTTTGTTATGAAATGAAGATATTATCCATAGACCTTGAAACAGTGCATCAAATTTCCTAACGTTTGCAAAGCGGTTATACAGCGGCTTTATTGTCTTTAAACGCCTCCCGGCAGAAAGGCTGAGGCGTGCGGGAACAGCAGGTGTCACTGCTTCCCAGGAAATCCCCCCGCAGGCCGCCGCCAGAGCGCTGCGCTCTGCCTTGCGCTGCTGTCAAACTGGCGCAGACGGAGTGCTGCTCGCACATCGCGGCTCGCCAGCAGATAGCCCCAGTAATAACACCCGCTTGCTCTCTTGTGGAGCCGGGGAGTCGTTAATGGCACAGGCTGCCCGCGTGCGGAGAGCAAAGAGCCGAGATAGCTACCCCCCGGTGGAAATGGTCCTCCTCGAGTATGCAGGGCGGAAGATTTCCCTTGGTAGCAGTTAATTTGGTAAGTTAGCTACTCTCCTCGTTATTTGTTATTGCTATTTACATTTAAAATACATTAACATTTGTTATGTAGAAGCTGTGTTAAGATAGGGGCGGGGATGGGGGTGAGGGTGGGACTACGTTTACCAGCCTTTCAGTAGTTTGGGGTTCTTTGCTGTGGGGAGACACCAGTAGTTTCACGAACCCTTTTCCTTCCCGTGCCGCATACTACAACTTGCGTGGCGAAGCAGCTCGCCTGCCCGCCTATAGCTGAGCTATCTGGGGGGGGGACAAGCATCTCCACCTAATTATGCACAAATACATCGGCGTGGAGAAGCAGTGACGTCTTTCCTCGCTCAGGCAGCCCCCGCCGCGGGAGCTGCCCCTGGCGGAGCCCCGAAGCGCGGCGCGCCCCGAGCGCTGCTGCCGCCGCCAGCCCCGGCCGCGCTCGCGGGACCTCCCTCGCCTCAGGTCCCCGTTCAAGTTTTGCTGGGACCCCCGGGGTGTGCAGGGGGGGCTTTGGGGGAGAAGGGGGCGCCGGGCGGGGGCGGCCGCCGCGCCGCGCCTCTCCTCTCCTCGCCTCGCCTCGCCTCCCGGGGCGGGCCGGGGCCGGGGCCGGGGAGGGGCCGCGCCGCCGGCGGCTCCCGGCGCCCCGCAGGACGGCGCGGGCCCGCGGCGCAGGTAGGGCTGGGGCGGCTCGGGCGGGTCCCTCGCCCAGGCGCTGCCCGCGGCGGCCAGCGCTTCCCCCGCGACCCGGCCGCGCGCCAACGCCACTTTGTTGGGGGGTCGCGGGGCGCCGCGCTAGGGCCGCGCCACTTTCCCCCGCAAAGCTGAGGTCGCGGCGGGGCGCGGGGTTTGCGCGGAAGATGCCTTTTTTAAGGTTGCGGTTCCTTTTCCTGGGAAGCTTTGGGTCGTCCTGAACGCAGAGTGGACCTAAAGGTATATCTGCCGCGAGCGATGTTTGTGCCTGCCCGTAAGTAGGCGTGAGCTGCACATGAAAATGCCCGTCTGTTTAATAACTTGACTTCGGTCCAGCATATGTCTTTCAGCACAAGCTGCCTAGAAAAATTCTCAGTTGTGTGGTAGTATCCTGTACGGATTTTCTTTTTGGCTACGATCATTGCAGTGTAAATATTTCCTATTTTTGTTTCAGCCAAGAAATAGGCTCAAACTGCGGAAAAGTTAGGGGAAAAAACTGCAGCTCCCTTTTCTTGAATGAGCTGGGAATACAAATTCATTTGTAAGCTTACAAATTTCTTAGATGTTGCTTGCCAATCACTGAGTACTTTCACATAGTCAAAGCAGATGTGTAATTCGTGTATCATGTACAGCTTTTTCATCAGGTATGTACTTTTGATTATAGGGGAGGTCTAAAACCTCAATTTGGAATATGCCATTAGTGCTGAAGACATTCCATAGCATATTTTCTTAGGTTTTTAACTCAGCTTTGGCAGCAGCAGTTTGGAAAGCAGACTAATGTAGTGACTTTGTTTAGGAAAATGTTAGTGTCCAGCAACTTGGGAAAACAACAACAACAACAAACAAGGCTGGAGAGTAAAATTTGTTTCCCAGCTACTGATCTATGCTGAGAAGTCTTGGGTGCTTTGACTGAGCAGCATGTCTGATGTGAGACTGAAACTGCAGGCTGGCTTTAGTCAGCCCCCCTGAATGGCATTTGTGCCCCCTAACACAATAACGGGAGGAAAGCATACATAATTAGCTATGTACTTTCTTCTAGCAGTGCAACTGTCTGAGCTGGAAACAGCATTCAGGAAAGTAGCAGGCAGGGTGGGCGAATTATCTATATTGGTTGCTACTCAATAGCACTGTAAATAAAATGGAGTTAGGAGGCCTGTTTTTGTTTTCCATCTCAGGTCAGAAATGCCAGGCAGGCAGATGTGCTTCGGAATTTCTTAATAAGCTGGACAAACAATGTAATTTACACCCAAACTTCTATGTGTTTGTTCATATAACTCACGCTCGTGCACAGCTTCAGAATGTGGGACCTTATCTAGTAAAATTTATTTCATTTTTCTTACAAAGATGACTGTAATCACCATGTGCCTTGTACAATCAAATTTAAATGTAGGTTGCTTCCACAAGACGTGGATTAGTTGTATTGTGGAGGTACTGGTTGGTAATAACACTCTGGAGAGAGCGCAGTATTGAATTCCTCTTCTTTAAAGGTGCATTTGTAAGTGTGCAGTCTTACAGGTTGAAATAAGTCTCAGGTAGAAGCTGAGTAGTTCACAGGATTGGCAAGATTTAATTTGCTCCCTCTGGCTCACTGATTCAAATCCATACCTTGCAAGAAGCTCTCACCTGCTGGCTGCTCAGTGACCTGTGTGAAGTGAGCTGGTTGTATCTGTGTAATTTCCCTTGAAATCGCTTATCAGAGCTGGTATGTGTTGAGTGTCAGGTGGTGAAATGGTCCGGAGTCTGCCCTGTTCTCCAGGGGCTGTGCTGCGACCGTGCTAGCTGTGACTCGCCAGAGGCAACACCGGTGGCAGAAACTGAGCTGCCTTTGCCTCAAAGACGGGGACAGCAAAGACGTCCTAGCCCTGCCTATTCCGTAAGTTTTACCATTGCTTCCCTAGTGGAGCTGCTCTAGCTAAAATATGCACAGCTAATGCCTGCACTTAAAATGTAATTAGGAGCGCGGGATCGTTTCCTCGGGGCGGGAGCGCCGGGAGGAGGGTGTGCAGGGCTGATAGTGGTGAACGAGCTGTTCTTGACTTGCAGGTAAACAGAAAAATTTGGTCTAATGAGCAGTCTGTCAGGAACTTTCTTAACCACGCTTTTCACAAAAGGACCTATTCTAATAAATGAGGGCATACATCTAGGGAAGCAAGTGCAGTTTAACAAAAGCAGTTAACTCAGCTATGCAAAGAACGCAGGAACCATGCATTAACATATTTAAGTTTGCTTAACATCTAACAGAGTTTGGAGTGGGCTTTTGACTGCAGCTGGTAAGGGTTTCTTGAATTTATATTCAGATTACTTGGCAGGAGTTTTGCACCATGCCTCTACGTACCTTTTTGTTGTCTAGGCATTTGCACTTCTTTTCATTAGGGAAAGTAAGCAGCTTTTGAGAAGGGAGAAAAACAGGTTCTTTGCATATGCACTACAGTTTTAGTCAAAAACTGAGATATGTTGATTTTTGCCTGTAGAAAACACCATAACATTCATGTGATTGAGTGTGTTCATTTTTGTAATGAAATACGCTATTTAGTGATAAAAATCATATTATTAAAAAAAATCAAATTATAAACCTTTTCTTAGGTTTGGAATGAAATGGAGTAATGGAATTATGGACAAGATTCTTATATCCTTATTCCTGTTAAGTAGCACCTCACTCAATACACGATCCCAGAGGCACCAGATTGCACTATTTAGTAGCTGTTACTGACTCATTGTCAGCAAGCCTAATAGAATTTGATCCTGATTTATAGTATTTTTAAAAGATTAGTCTTTTAGTAGTTGGTTCTTATGTTTGCCTTTGAAATATGTGTTAGAATCAGTATATCATAAGCTTAAATATAATTAAATTCTTTTTTCATATATGAGAGTATCAAGACACAGATTATTCTAAATATTTTTCCGATGAAATGAGTATGTACCATCTAAGCCACCTGTCAGAAAAACAGGAAGAGTATTCTGGGGGGTGAGATTGGCTTTACTAGAACAGTTTTATTGATTGTGTCAGCATTCCTGTTAATTAACTCATTCAGACTGTCTGGTCTCTAATTGATGTTTTGCCTGTGTAAGGGTTTAAGGTTGATTCCTTTGAATGTACACATTAGGTTTATATTAAAATGTAGGCAGGCAGCTACATCCTACAGGATTCATGCATGTTTTATCTGTGTTTTGTATCTGATTATCAAAGAAAGTAGTCCATAGGCACCAATGAGATACTATTTCTGAGCCCTTTTGATGTGCGAGACAGTGAGAGAGTATGGACCTGGGAATCAGAAACTATAATTTTAACTTTGCCCTGCCTCGCTATGACCTCAGGAAAGATGATTAATCTTTTTTCTATTGCTGTAAAAGAGTTCTTCTAATGCTACTGAATTCTTTTTACAGAACACAAAGATGCAAATTAACTCCTGCAAAGTAGTGTGAATACGAAGACTTTATATTAATAATATGTTCTGTTTATGGTAGGAACACTAGGACGGCTACCAGCTGTGGTACTGTTGTAGTGTCCCACCACTCCAGTTACAGGAGTTGTATGAACAGCCAAAAGCAATAGTAAGAACAAGCTTAACAATGATCCCACCTTAAGGACTTTATAGTCTAAAATTTAAGACAAAAGACAACAGAAAGAGAGAAGGATGATGAAATCATGACAGCAGCTGTCAAGCTACAGTTGTATTACTGTTCACAAAAATCATAGAAATGAAAATGTTAAAAGGGCTTTTCAGGTGTTAACAAGTTGTTTCTGCCAAGCAGAAGGTTTCAAATAGGAGTCAGCACCAACATACTCGTTTGAAAAATTAGTCTGTTACCAGTGAGGGCTGGTATCATGGTTCTGCTGAAGAAAGAGTCAACTTCTTGATAAGTACAAGAAATGAGAGGGAAATGGGAAGGTGCCATGAAAGACATGGGGTTTGAAAACAGGAAGCAATTGAGATAGTGTGGCCAGTGAAATAACTGACATGTTGTCACATGGAAAAAAGATAATCTTTGTAGGAGACTTCTGAAGGTACATGAAAAGGCATCAGTCAAATTACTGATCAGTGAAAAAGAAGCTGCAGTAGCCGAATGGGTGACAGAATAGGTAGACTTATATGTGTGTGGATATAAAGCCATAATTTGGATATTTGCAGGAAATATTCAGAAGATCTGAAGTACAAATGTGTGAGTACTCAGGGGGCTAAGTTTGAGGTGATTCACCTGTTACTGGCCTGAAGGACTGCAAGGATGGTGGTCCACACTGACAGGGAAGGCACACAGAAGGGAGGAGAGTATACGGCTGCAGTGAACTGAAACTCAGGTTCCAAAGAGAGGTAAATAAAACAATATGTGACAGCAGAGGAGTAATGACCTTAGAGGCATACGGAAGGTGGGGTCTGTATTTGTGGGTGGCATTGCCCAGGTGAGAGGCAAGGGGCCAGTTCCCCAGCCTGGTGGCTCTGCTTGCAAGCACCACCAGCCTGAGGTTGCGGTGTGCATCGAGACGACCTTTGGGAGGATGTGCTTGAAGGGACAACAGAAGAGGTAAGGAACACAGAGATCGTGGCAGCTAAAGAAAGAAAACATGATCAAAACAAAGAGGGTGATGCATTGTGTTTAAGGCAACTGACAGGTCAGTGAGCAATAGCAGGATGGATATTGAATCAGTTCAGCAGATGAGCTTATATGTTGCTTTAATAGAGGACTGCAAAGGAAAGAAAACTGAACTGGGCAGGAAACAATTTAAAAAAAAAGATAGTTTATTTTTTGATGTATATTGCCGGCTTTTTCTTAAAGAAGACATTGTCTTTTTAAAGTTCTGCATACATTGCAGACATTATGCTATGAGTTCTTGCCGAGTCAGTCTTATCTCCTTTAGGGGCAGATTCTGTTAGTCCTCTCCAAAGCAAGTAGCACTTCATTCTGCAGGTAATTGTACAAGGGAGATATGTGCAGCACAGAATGCTTGAGAGAGGGCAATAGGATGTAGTTCTTCACATATCTAGGTCTTAGCTCCGTGAGAAGATTTTTGCATTAATGAAAACAAACACATCTGTGGAGAGTCTCAAGGAGTTCAGCATATTCACAGCATGTTTTGAAATTTCTCCTTTATAGAAATCTTGTTTATCTAATTTGGGGACTTTCTTATGAGACAGTCTCATCAGCAACCTGTAGCAATGGAGCTCAGTGAGTTTAAAGAATTTAAATAGAAATATTGTTGTCATCTTTTAAGTTACTCATACTTTGTAGGAATATTTTGGTATGAATTTTTTCTTGCAGACACTTTTCTGAGCTGTATATTCAAGGTGGAGGTAACTTTGACTTAGTTTTTCTCCTGTTCCCCACTGCTATTTGGAATGAAATCCTTCTCTATCAAAAGGGCTTATGGAAAGTAATAATGAGATTACCAGCCATAGCATGCAGGGGGTATGGCAATACTGCATGGCAAGTATACTCTGTGGTTCTGCTACTGTGCTTGCCCATGGTGTGGGAGCTATTCGAAAGCTCCCCGGCTCCCGCTCTGCCTGTGTGCTGGGGTTTTCTTCCGCAGGGAGCCCGTGGGCGCCAGGGGAAGCTGCACAATGCAATCTCATTTTGACATGCAATTGGGATGCGGTCATAATTCATATCTAAATATCAGGACTGCAGGGTGCATCTGCCTTGCATTATAGATACAGCTGAACAGTATGGTTAGCTAAGAGAACAGAAGAGGAGGAATTTGCAGCTGCGATGCTGTACATGTCTTGTCTTAAACTGTTTTTAGGGAGATCCTACTACCATGGTGGTATGCTTATGACCACACATACTGCAAAAGGTGAACTAAGCATGGCTATCCAACTTATTTCTGTGTTTTGCTCTTGTTGGCTTCATTCAGGCCTTTTGTACCCTGGCAGTCTATTTTTATTAACCATGTGGCTCAACATTTGCATTTGGTTTTGATTCATGCATAATGATTTAAACGGTGGCTATTTTATGTTACTTGCCTGTTTCTTGGTGTGACCTATAGAGAAGTTTTAGAATCAGTTGATTTGGATCAGAGATTTTGCAAACTTATTTTTAAAGTTTCAGAGTTGCCAAACCGACTAACTAAAAAGGAGCAAAAGAGTTTTGATCACTGGGTTCTGCCAAAAAGAGCCCCGAGAGCGAATGTTTTGTGTGAAAGCATGCCTTGCAGTTTAAGCCTGAAGTGACAATAATTGTAACACAACACTGTTCATGTGACAGCTAGACAAAGAGGCCATTATGCATGGCTGGCCAGCGGCAGATCCTCCCAAAGCCAATAGTCAAACTAAACTTGGTAGCCCCGAGAAAGTGAGTACACTGAAAGCAGCTCCATGTTGAAAAAGAAAGGGCATGTATGCGTGTGTATATGCATTCATGTGTGCCAGGGTCCAGTTACGGTGTAGCTACAAAATGATAGAATAGGTTTGTGTACGTCTTTAATCTGCTCTCAAGGTTCAGGAGATAATAGATGATGTAGAATTGGGAACAAACATGGTGAAAATAAGACAGTATATGTCAACAGACCAAGTAGGTCTTTCAGTTCCTTTTCCTCCAGCAAGACTGTTTCCTACAAAGTGCTTTTGAGCCTATATAATTGAGTTATAGTTTCTGCTAAAGCGTTTACAAAATTTTAGACTACGTTTCCCTGTCAATACGTACTTGTTATGACCAGAACGTAGGCACAAATTATCCTTATGTGTATTAGTGGGGAGCATTTTTTTTGGTGACTTAAAAAAATCTTCTTCAAAGGCTTCAAGACCACAAGGCAAGAATCAGAGCACTTGATACATGAAGAAAAGTCCCTCACAACTTGTAAGCTGTGGTAGTCTTGGCCCCAAAGGCAGTGTACTTGCGTCACCCGTTGTAAATCTATTTAAAAAATAGGATAAAGCAGCTGGAGCGGAAAGCTCTTCAATTAGAAATGTATCTGTTTAAAAACAACTGTTTCTCTTTTGCTGCCCTGGAGGCTGGATTCTGGTCTCCGGTGCACAGGAGGTGGTACCCGGTGCCTACCAGAGCCATTTGGGGTGACACCGGGCAGAGGGCTTTTCACCTCATTCTGTAACTACTGCCTTACGTTTTCTATGTTTCCTTTATTTTATTCTGATTGAGGACTCTGTCTAGTCTTTGCTTTTGAATGGCACTTTCTCCTAACACTTAAGGGAAATGTGATTTACAGAGAGGTCTTTGCCTGTTTGTTTGTTTGATGTGTTGTAATAGTATAAAATCAAGGTACAGTAAGTTAAATTCCTTTAACTTCGCTGAAAGTCCAAATACGCTTTTTCATTTTGCTGTGACTGTTGCTATACTTTTTGAATACAGAAATTCAAAATACATTGTTACTTCATATTCTGCAGTTGTTTTGTTTATAATGACACATTTCCCCCCACTTTGTTTACACTTTCCTAGTGAATATTTTACTTTAGAGAAGCTTTTGAAGTGGTAAGAGAAATCTGAAAGCATTTTTTGCAACTGGTAACAGAATCGTATTAAATAATTCATCTTGTTATTTATTCAGTCCTCTGTCATTAGGCTTGCTTGTGGAGGACTTCTGTCTATACTTTTGGGAGAGGCAGACACCAAAATTACTTACGTCCATATTAAGAGTTTCATATTAGCAAAAATTAAGCTGAAGAACATTAGGCTGTATTTTGTGTGTGTTGTAAAAACGATACATCAGAAAACATTGTATGCAGATAGTTCTATTTGAATTTACATGGTGTAAGTGCCTTAGACACGGATGATTTTGTCACCTCCATCTGCATGAGTAGAGGGCCAGGCTGTGTTCCCACTCCATCCAGCTGTATGCTTGCTGCTCCCGGCAGTGAGCCCTTTGCTGGCTCCAGCGATGCGGCCCTCAGGAGTGCGTGCAGGGTTCGTATGGCCTCAGCACTTGCACTCACAAATTGCTCTTTATGCCAAGTTGTGATCAAGGGTCAGAATTAATTAGCTTAATGATTTTGTCTGAAGTTTACATGACAATAAAAATCCTAACCAATTTTGGCCTGATGCTTGGGATGGTGGATTTGGCTTCTTTCTTTGACTTTGGTGTGCCTGAGGGACAGTGCAGAGTCTCACCACTCCTGGGAAAATACTAGGAAGTGTTTGGCTTCGGGGACTGAGGCTGGCATAATTCGACTCCTGACCAGCTCCTTTCTCCAAGGTTTAAATTGTATGTTTTGGTAAATCTTCTTAAGGGAGAGAAAATAGTGAGGGTATTGCCCAGCTGGTGTCAAAGAGAGACCAATCTCATTGATTAGAGAAACCTTCTGGGAAGAGCGATCGCACTGGCAGAGCGCAGCCAAGTAATTTAGGTGAATAAATGCTTCCCAAGGGCAGAGCTGGGTTAGACAGGCTGCTTTTTCCAACAGTCCTCAAGAAAAAGATCAGTAATCATTTTTTTTAAATTGTGTTAGAACAGTGTCAGGCCACATAGAAGCGAGGCTTTCCTTTCCTCTTGCAAGCGCTATGGAAATGACGCTTGTGATCTCTGTCTGGGCTGTAGGTAAGGAATGTTTGTAGGCCACAGCACAGCCTTAGTACTGCAATGGATTTTAATTATCCATATAATTACTTTTTTGTGCATAAGAATCCTTTCAATTATAATGTCACTACTTATGTCTTAAAAAATCCATGTCATATGAAACAGGAAATTGTCCTTCTACTAAAGATAGCAAAGCAAACAGCCTCTGGATTCTGAAATCCACAGTTTCTTATGTGGCCTTTTTACTCAGCTGAAGGACGTTATTTCCAAATAGTGGTGTTTAAATTTGGACAAATGAACTTTTGTCCAAAGTATGTTTTACTGTTCAGATCACATGTGCTTGTACCATGTTTGTGATTGGGACCACAAAAGACTAGGATGCTTGACTGTATTTTAAAAAGTATGGGTAGGGCATAATGTTGAAATGGTGCTGTATGATTCTGGCTTGTTGTTTGCAATTTGGTATGGGCATCACTAGCTCTCATGACATGAGCTCCCACAGTCCTGTTTGATGCCATCAGGTCTTCCAGTCCTTGGTGTTTTCTGACACACTGAAAGTGTCTAAATTACTGTATTGTGTGACATCAAAAATACAGGGAACTTTGAAACTCTTGAAATCTTCATTTTTTATATTGCAACTAGGAGACTCTCAGCAAACTAAACTCTTTCCCATCTTTCCGTGAAATCTTTTTGAAGCATTGAATCAATTGTGTTCAACAATTCTCCTGTTAGGATGCACTAATATTCTCAGTTTGTATCCGCTCTAGAGTAGCTCTTACTTTTGTGGAAAATCTGGTTAAGTGTAATAGGAATAAACAGACACTTAAGCCTAAACGGAGTTTTTGTGGACTCTAGAATGGGAGTCCCATTTACCCATTTCTGGTAAGATACCATCTTCCTATGTGCCCCAAATCTCGTGACGCTACTTCCAGAGTCCTCTCTCATGTGCTTTGCATTTTTAAGTGAATATCCGTCAGTCCTGGAAGATTCTTCCATCAGACTACCTGTCCCCTACTGCTTCTTCCTAGTCCCCTTTCCTTGACAGAGGTTACGTACCTAGAGATGGGACAAGTGAAATAGTTAAGAAGTAATTAATATCTATCCAAGTTTGACTGAGTGTTGGTTGGGGACTGTGGAGGAGAGGTGGAACAAATGACTAATGCCGTCATTTCTTAGCGCTTTGGAGCAAGTTCTGGCAATACCATGGTGGAAGAGTGTTTTGTACGCTGCAGTGCACAATTATTACTATAGTAGATTTTGCTTAACTAGGTAATTGCTGTGAATGCATAAGAATTTTGTTTTAAATTAAATACTGACTTATCTGCCAGCACTAAGCACCTGTGGCTAGATTGCTGCCGCTGCTTTGTGCGTGAGGCAATCTTCTGCGTATGATCTATGAGAAACTGCAAAGTATTAAATATTTTGTCTTTCTTAAGGTTATGTTTATGAACAAGAGGTCTAGGAGCAAAGCTTGCTCCCTGGTCCCACCAGCGCTGGCTCTCTGAAGCGCGTTGCACGTGAGAGCTTTGCTGCTTTCTCTAGCTAACTTATATGTGTGTACGGGGTGTAGCGAGGCTAATGGTCTGCCAAATGCAACGGGACTGGCAAGTGTCTCATCTGTCCCTTTCAGAGCACCTTCAGCATCGTTTTCCTTCCTCTTGGGCTTCAGTCATAGGCATCTCTGTGGTCCACTCTGGCAGGAGCAAGGTGCTGAGAGCAGGGATGATCCGGGAGGACTTTGACCCTTGGTGGGGTGTGAGGGCCGTGCCACGGGGAGGGGAGCCCGGCGCTGTCTGGGGGGCCCTGGCTGCGAGGCACTGCTGGCCCCTGTGGAAGGAGGAGCGCTGCCCGCCTGGGAAATTTAGGAAACGTCTCTGTAAGGGAGCCTTTGGACTGTCTTACGCAGTTGTTCCATGAGGAGACTGCATTTTCCTCTGTCTTTCCAATTTTGAGAATGGTACTTCTAAAGAAAATTGCATAACTTGCACAAGCTCTCTAGTTCTGTTACTCTGTTAATATAATGATCATAGTCTATGTCTTAGGTAGTCTTTAAGTATTCCTTCCTCTCCCCCCCCCCCCCCCCCAAAGACTTCCCTCCTAATTCTTTCTATTTAGATGAGTACAAATGTAAAGGCTGAAAAACCAATCTGGGCCTTCCCCCCCACACCCCCCGAGGGCATTAGAGAGGAGCAATGGGGAACTGCTCCCCCATGCAGCCGGGGAGACCTCTCGCAAGACGGTGTCAGATGGAGGAATTTACCAGTGGCACCAAAGTTTGGTGCATTAACTTGCTGTTTAGTGTGCTTTATAATGGAGCTTTAGTGCTCCTTTAATCCGCGCCACATGCGGATGACCTGAGTAAACCCTGTGGGAAGACAGGGCCTTGTTGTGTGCATGCGGAACAGTTGCTCCGAATCTGACGTACAGCTGTGGCCTGGCTTGTTTGGAAGCGAAGAGTAACTTGATCTTTTAATCTTTTTTTTTCTTTCCCCCCTCCAGACAGATATTGTAAATAACAACTGTTTCTGAAGGATACCTGCCAGTGAGATTGAAATGCGTGTTTTAAATTGAGGGCTAGATTTCACAGTGATTTATGCTGTGTGCAAGGGGTGGAGTGTTTTTATTCTTATCTATTTTTATTTCTTTTAAATTAAAGAAATATGAACAGAGGCTGCAGGCCTGGTTTTCTGACTTGCATTGAGTAAACCAGGAATAACTCAAGTGAAATCAGTGGAGTTACGGAGCAAGCAAAACACACACACAGATCACTTGTGCCTAGGTAATGCACTGTGTAGACTGTGAGCACTGTGTGACTGTGTTGTCCAGATCCCAAAGCTGCTTCCAAAGCCAAAGCAACTGGTCTCTTTTAATAGATTACAAAAGGAAAAAACTGAATTTCCAACTGTGTAATGAATTCTGCTGCAAATACATAGCAGCATTAGCGCACTTCATGCTTTAGTGTTGTTTTACATTAAAGGCACACACAAAGAGTGTATTTTTAATTATTGTATAAGAAAACTTAGTGAGTAGTTACTGGAAAACAAAACAAAATCACAGCGAAAGAGATACTTCCTTGCTTTAAGCATCCCTGCTGCTGTCAGTAGATTTTTCCATCCCCGGAACCCACTTCAGGGAGTCAGGAGACTTCATCTCTGCACTGAAACAGTATTACTCCTCTGCAACTTTAATGAATTTTAAGATATGTCCCATTCTTTCCTGCTCAACAGCAGTTCTTGTCAATTCACATTATGTCTGAATAACAACAGCCAAGATACATGTTTATGATGAATGAACCTCAAAGGATGCAGTGATTTGGATAAACATCCAGATTCGGGGTTCTGGTCTGCACCCCTAAAATGTTTAAGAATATTTTAAGAATATTTTGTGCCTTTGCAGACTGTCAGCCTTTCTATGCATACCCCACCCTTTCACAACTCCAATTCTGTTTTGGCAATGGATCAACTTCAGAAATTAGTGTTGTTTTTGTGGGGGTGGTTTTTTTGGTTTTGCGAAGTAGTGCTGGGATGCAGGAAGGAAATGCTCTTTCTCCTCTGACAATGAGAGAAGATGCAAAGCAGTCTTAGCTTTCCTCCTCTTGTTCTTTGTAGGAATATTTTGGAGTGAAGTAGAAATATGCTGCAGTCACTCTGAAAATGTCTAGTGGCATTCAGAAACATCTCTGGAGACTGCATCCTAGATTGTACTTGAAGCTTCCTCTTCCCCTCCTGTGGGAGTCTCTTAGTATGTTTCCAAAAATTAACCTGCTTTCTGTTGTATTGCCTATCTCCAGGGAAATACTAAAGTTTAGTACGTCCAGGTTTTCTCTTATATGTGTGTTTTTCTTCCGTACAGTTTGCAACAAGAGTACCAATGGGAAAAATAAAGAAATGGAAAAGCGGACAGATAAGAGGGCATTACTGGCCTCTTCCGAGATGGCCTCAATCTGTTAAAAATAAATTCTCAGTTGTGATGCTGTGTAAATGTCTTTGTAAATGTCTAAAGCCCCAAAACATACATTTCATAATTCTGATAATGATGTTACACCCATGGTATGCACTGTATGCACTATGCACGTGATTATTGCCACTGTGGCAAAATTGGAGACAATGGGGTCCTACGGGTAGCCTGCAAATGTAGATTAGAAGACTTAAATACTGTTTCCAGCTCTGCAGCTGATTTGTTTTATGAAAGTAGATAAAGTATTTAGATTCCTTGTATTTTATCTATGCAGAGTCATTATGAGTAGTGGCCAGCAGAGCAAAAAGCCTTATGATATCAAAAAAAGTGTTGTAGATCTTATGCTTTTATGTTGATAAAAATACAATATGTGAGATTGTTACATAATGTATACCTGAAAGTAAGTGTGTTTAAGTAAGTGAATCCTATCTCTTGCTAAAACAGAGATTCAGGGAGATCAGGTACTTGCAAAAGAGAGGAGAGGGAAGAGACCCCTAAAGAGGGGAGAGGAGGGAAGAGACAGGGAGCCACACGTAACTTGCTAGAATTCTTTGCAATTTGGACCAGCCTTGGATTCCCCGAGTGCACAACAAAGACCTTCAGAGGGTGGCAGAGAAGCATCTGCCCTGGCTCATCTCCCCCAGCGGGGGAGACTCTTCCCAGAAAATGGTCACTTGCCTTCCTGGAGGGAGAGGATTAGTGTCCCAGTCTACCCTCTAGAGAGGAGAAAGATTTATTCATGAACTAGCTCACCAGGCAGTTGACAGGTTAAGTTGGACGAAGCGTCCGTCTTTTGCCCAGCCCACAGTAGACAGCTTTCCTTTGGCTTTCATCGAGAGGGCATCCTTCCGCCTTTCAAGAACGGATGCAATGGATATAGATACAGTTTTTGTTGCTCTTTTACGCATTCCTACCTTTCTTTTCGCTCTCTAGAGCTATGCAGAAAATTGGTAAGGAAGGTGAAATAATCCCTTGCTCTTTACCGGATGAAAAGATGTAGTTTTAAGCAATATGGCAGCTGGCCTGTCCATCTTCCTTGCTAACAATAGCAACATACATTGCCATGCATTTAGTAAAAAGGCTGCGTGAAATTGGAAAGAAGTTGTTAGTCAAGAGAGAATGCCTGAATAAGCTCAGAGTCATTTTGCTATGTCAGGACTGGTAGATGTTAATAGCTTGGGTTTTAGAGCCAAAAGAAGATCAGCTGGTAGTGAAAAGAATATAATAGTGCTTATGGGCCAGCCTGGGCATGGAGTTTTCACCAGGTGTCATGACCATGAATCTGAAAAGTCAACTGTCAGCACCATCCAGCCTACCCCAGTAGACCGGAGGAGGACTTCACTTCATCCTGGCATCAGGCGATGAGGCGATGCCTCAGGGTGGCTTCTCTAATCACTCCCTTCTGCTCAGACTTTGCATTCCTGTACCCATTTACGTTGACCTCTGCTGCAGTCTGCTTTTCTGGTTCTTCACCCAGCACCTGGTGGTGCTGCTTGGGAGGACGACCATGCCGGCTGCTGGCCAAGGTGGCCAGGCAGCCACCCTCTCCGCCGGGATGGCCTGAATACTCTTGGGCTATCCTCCTTTTCAGAAGAAGCAAGTGGTTTTGTGAATGATTTCAGGTCTCATCCCAAATTTCCACAGATCAGAAGAGGTCCGTTTCATTTTTGTTCTTCACAGCAGCTTCCTTACTGCTGTCCAATCCATTTACAAATATTACAGTGTTTTTCAGTGTTCTCTCAGTTGGTTGTTCATTGATGTATTGCTGAACATGAAATTTTGACCTGGCTGGCACTGTGGATTGCTTATATCTCTCATTAATTAAGAAATGTTTACATGTGCATTCAAATGACCATTCTGTTTCCTTCTGTAAGTGGCCAGTGTTTTAAATTTCCATTTTTAAAAAATTGCACACTGCTCACAGTATCTGTTTTTTTATGAATGATTGAACCAAGGCCAGTGTTTCTGTAGTTTTAACTGAGCAGCAGTAGAACTTGTAACAAAGATGCTGCTAATACCAGTTGGGCTGTAAGTCTCCTTACAAAGTTTGCCTGTTTTTTGGCACAGTCTCTGATACACACTCTCCAGTCAATCACAGTAAAGTGCCTAATAACAGATGTGGCAATTAAGCTGAAGAACTCTGTCTCTCTCTTTTAATTTTTATTACAGAGAATAACAAAGTACCTCATTAAACCCACCATCATAGAGATTCTTTGAGTTTGGCATACAAATGTCTGTAAAAATCAGATCTCTGAATAGGGTGCCTTGTTACTAAAGGTGCTTTATCAGACAGTGCTATGAATAGACTGTTTTTGTAATGACAGATATGTGCTCATGCTGCTGCTGTCCTTTTACATCCCATACTGCAAAGAGATACAGATTTAAAGAATGCAACATGTGTCCTAAAGGATCATAATTTGGGGGTTTTAGGGCCCTGTGCTCAAGTTAATAAAAATGCAGTCTTGATTCTTCTAGTTTCAAATTACACTGCTTACAGCGGGAATTAGCACCAGACAGCACTTTTAGGAAGGTTTCAGATAACCTGGAACCAAAGTGAATTAACATATTTTAATAGGAGAAATTATCTTGAAAAAAATATTAATTACAACCAAAAAGGTCTTCTTTTGATTGCTACAGTTTCTAAGGCAATTGCCTTCATTAGTTTCTTTTAGTGATGAACCAGGCACTCTTTTTTAAAGGAGAGTCTGGTCGATCATTAAAAGAAATTAATTTAAGCATTTAGTGATTTGGGATGTCTTAAGGAATTGTGGTAAGAGAAAACTGAGACTGATATAAATCACAACTGGAAACTTCAATATGAAATGACTGTTACTATGTATAAAGTGCAAAGTTGTTTACTTTGTCATTGCTGGAAAGAACATATTTTATTACTACCGATCACTAGTATTGGCAGCAGTTGTATTTTGTAGAGCTTTATATTTATTCACTAAAGCACAATGTCTTTCCTCCAGCTTCAACTACTTAGCTAAGAGTATAGTGAGTCTGTGACTGTGTCTGTGTACATGTACATGCGTATATACACGTGCAAATGTGCAAGAGACTGTTCCAGATCTCTGGGCAAGCTGAATTTCTGTCTCTGCTGACTAAATAAGGAGACTAAGCACTAAAATTACACATCTGCAAGCAAAGTTTTTGTTTTGAATGATTTTTAAAAGAGGAAAAGAAGTGTTGAGGTTTAGATATCCTAAATGTTCATCTACTCCCTAAGTGGTTGTTCACATTATTATTTGTCTGCGGGTATTAAAGGGCACAGACAGGAAAGTGAGACCAATTCAAGTCATCACCCGGTAATATCAAGGAGCAGTGCAAGTCAAACAAGCTAGTAAGGAAAGGTCAGGGCTTGTAGAGAGAGGCTCACAGACATGAGCGTTGTTTTCAGAACTGCAGAAGATCGTAAGCGTTATGAATGGCATACCATCAGAATAAAACTAAGTCTTGCCCCGATTCCCCTGGGGAAAAAGCATCGAGATAGAGCAGCCATCAGTATAAATGCACACAGTGGGATCACTTGATGGCATCTTACCAGGGCTTTTAGCAGCAGTATATTAAGTGTGGTGAGGAGAGAGAGGAAAAGGGGTGAGAAATAAAATGGGTTTGATCTAGCATGTGATGGTCTAGAGAGCTCCTTTCATTTACCCCAGCTAGGAGCAACCCCCTAAAGATGCACTGAAGGGAGCTCCCAGTGTTAGGCCGGTTTGCTATGAAACATCACTGTCGTGTATGTTGCTCACTCTCTAGGATGGTCTCATCGGGTCACAGTGTGTAGCCTCAGTGCAGGCTGTTCAGGGCAGAATTCCCTTTGACTTTAACGGAATAGAGTTTGTCCCTTTAACTGTGATTTGGTTTAAAAAATTAGAATTAACCATGCTCTTTGGTTTTGCATTCTAGTCTTTCGTTTTCCTCTCTGAGGAAAAATGAAGGAATGCTATCCATTCTAACCTTTGCAAATGCCAGAATAGAAGATAGAGGAAATTAATGAGTATTATGTGGATGAAAACATTTCTGGGTTCCCTGTTCCTCTATCAGTATGTTTTGGACTTATTTTGACGTGGGAGGACCTTGTGCAATGAATCATGGATGCTTTGAACTAGATTGCTGGAGGTGGAAATAAAAGCTGATAAGCAATACATTGAAATGCTCAGAGGCTACATAGATTGTTAGAATAAGATGGCATCGGAGTTAATTAACTTTATTTTTTTCCTGATCTTTGGAAATTGAAGTCTGTAACAAAGCACGGTGATCAGAATTTACAAGAGTGAAATGCTCAGTCTCAATCATGAAAACAGGAGCGAACTGGAATAACAACTTTTTGTTTAGTGCGTTCTGTGCAAATGGAATTTCCTTGGATGATTTACAAAGTTAAGTGTTCTGAAACACTGTTAGTTGTGAACACTGTTCACAAATTATAACCATTTATTAGCAATTAGAAGGTATAAATGGAGGATGTTTATGTGTGTGGTTTTTTTAATGAAAGAGCCCAGGGAAAGACTATCATAAGTGTGGGGAACTGCAGACTGAAGGATTTTTTCAGTGATAATGGAGCCTGTGTCTGGTTAGGAGAAGACTAACGTGTGATGGAAATGTACATGGAGAGAGAGAATGTGTATAATGGGGGAAGGAAAAAGGTAGAGGAGGCATTTGAAAAGAGTTAAAAACAAGAAAGCAAAAAACATTTAAAGGAGGGAGGACACATTTGAAATGGGTACAAAAATAAAGAGGAAGCTAAAGGAATTGTCAAAGACCTGTGATTGTACTCCTTTGTACAATGGTAGAAAATTGGAAGTGATATGTTACATATATAGCTGGTACTTGAGATGACAGAGAAATAAGATTCACAACAGCTACGGTCAAGAGAGGATGAAGCCATAAATGAATATTTCCGCAGAAATGGAAGCAAGGAATCTGCGTTTAGGCAACCACAGGATTGTCCCAGGCAGCTTGTCAGCAACCACAAAGTTTTCACAGTTGCATCCATAAGTACAGTATCCCTTTCTCATATTTGCTTTTGTAAAGGGTATCCTCAAATCCTGGTGATTTTATCTGATTAAGGGACTGTGCTAAAAATTGGATACAGTTTTTTTTGGGGGGGGGGCTTTTCTGTTAATCTTGTTGTTCTGTAATAAACCTTCTTATACATGCCAGTAACATCTAATATGAGAAATAATTTAAATAACTTTCCTTAAACATGTGCATCTGGCCATGTTTTCCTTAAACATGTACATCTAGTGTTCTAGCCGTCCATGGCAGGTACCATTAAAATGACATTAGGCTTAATATACAGGCGGAGGGGCTGGTACAAAATACATTATTTGATAATAAAAGGAGGAGGGAGGAGTCCATGTGTGTGGATATGTCTGGACCAAGCCCTGCACCTTACAGCCTTTCTTACAACGTATTTTATTTGCTTTCATTACATTTGACTGTCAACGGCAGCCCTGGGAAAGATGTGCAGGGCTGAGAGGTGCCATGTGTGTATAGGCTGAAAGCTCTTGGTGTGTGTCTATGCCGCCACGCGCACAGCAGCCCTGCAAGCTCATGCCCGCCATCTCGCCCCCAGCCCTTGCAGCTCATTGTGTTGGTCGCCTCATCCCAGCCAGCTCCAGCATCTTCCCCGACTGCACCCTGTCCTGTGTCCCTTCTCCGTTTTCTTCCAAATACGTGGCCAGAGACATCCTTGTGGCAGCTGTGCAGCCCTGGGACCATGGCAGGGGGAGTGCAGTGCACCGTAGGGAGCTGTGGAGAGAGGGGCTGGCATGGGGAGGAGGAAGAGCTCCGAGGTCTGCCTAATGGGTAAAGCAACACATGGCTGCGGAGATGATGTGTCACTATGCTGTTACCAAGTGGAAAAAAAAAAAAAAAAAAAAGGCAAAATGGACATTCAGAGGCAAGCAAAAATAGCCTGCCACCATACAGGCAGTCTGCTGGGAAACTCTGCTCTCTGAAAATCTGCCCAGACTTGACAAAAAGTAAGACATGACTGTTCAGGGTGGCCTTTTTAAAACCAGGTTTCTTGCATGCCTTTTACCCATAGGAGGGGAGGAGGGAACCTGCTCTGGATTCCAAGTTTTCCCTCGATGACAAGCTGCAGACTGCCATTACCTAAAAATCTGACCCTGAGACAGCCTGTGAAGGTTTTCAGTGATCTCTGTTTACAGAAATGGTTAATTATAAATTCTTTTCATGAACAAATTTTCTTTTGTTTGTCCCTCCTCATGCCACATATAGATTCTCTGTCCAATCATATGTGCTCTTCTTTCACTATTTAGCTTGGGGTAAAGGAACATTAAGCATCTTGAGGAATTTTCTTTTCTTTTGGCCAGAGCTCCAAATGTTCAAATAACGGATTATTCTCCTGTAATGCCCAGATCAGAAATGGGTAATAAATATATTTACTTGATGTAATTTTATATGGGTCACTTAATGTTTCTTGTGCTAAAGAAGATATATCAGACTTTGTATTCTAGTTGGCATTTCATTTTCTGAAAGTGTTCTTTTCAGATAATTTAGTTTGAATTCTAGACAGCTTTGACTGTCTTTATTTGGTAACTTTTCATCTGGGTGGATGCTAACTGGACAGCAAGGTTGTCCAGAAGATTTATTTGTTAGCCATTCATGCTGCAGACTTCCCACGTGAATAGTCCTTACGCATACAGTTCCACATGCTATTGGTAACTTATGCTATCAAAAGTTGATATGCTCAAAACCAATACTTGTCTGTCTGAAAAATTTTTCTTTGTATCCAAACAGAGCTCTGATTTAGTGGACAGTGAGAGCTACAGTGAAGTGACCCCATACTTGCGATGTTTGGCAGCTTGCCCCAGAGGAATAATAATGAGTCCATCTGCAAAGGATCTGGCACACTGATATTTGTCTTTGCCATGCCTCCTTGCCCCATACAAACTTGACTTCCACTGAACTTTCTTTCCCTCTCCTTTTAATACTGATTTGAGGGAGGAGAAGGGGATTGATAAATGGGTTTATCATCTCTGCTGGCTTAGCACCTATGGAAACCTGCTGTACAGAGAGTGCGTTGCATGGCACTAAGGGAATCTGGCAGACCGAAGAGAGTCTCACTTCTCAGCAGTCCAGAAGATGCTAGGGAAACTCTCATCTGATCTCTTACGGTGAGAATAAATGTTGTAGAAGATACTGACGAGTGACTTGCAGGGAAGTGCTGGGCCCTGGCAGACCCAGTTTGTGCTGGTGATGGAATAGCGCTGTGTTCCTGGGTCTCCACCGCAGCAGGATGCTGGGGGGTGCAGGCTTGCAAGGGCCCAGCCACCTGGGACTGTGCTGCGGCACAGTGTGGCGCTGCTAGTACAAGGCTGGCCTTTTCTGAGAGTTAAGGCTTTCTGTTTCCCATACCGACTCCAACCTGCATAATTACCTGATTTCTTTCTGGAAATGGAAATTTCCTTATAATTGCAGTAAGAGAAGTTATTTGACACTTCTTGTGAAACATTGTGCTGTGTGACACCTGCCGACCTCTCCAGGCTTCCACCGGAAAGTTTTCGTGTTTAAGTAGAAGGTAAGTGCCTTCCCTTGAAATAGGTGGGTGCTTTAGGATAAAATTTTGCTTAGGATAAAATAATAATTATTGTTTTTATTTTTAGAAGGAACAGCATAAACATGCTGCCTGTGAAATGATACCGTTACTTAAAAAATCCTGATGTCATAGCTTCCAGAATGGATATTTTCATGAGCTATGCAACCAATAAAGCCTGATCTCCTACAGATTTGTGGGTTATCAGTGGATTCTCTGGAACTTAATGACTTCAAAAGTTCTTCCTCTGTCAAATTTATTTGAAATGGCCAGGGGATTCGGGAGTTACTGGACATGAGGATGCATATACACATATACAAATACTATTATTACATAAGCCTTGTTTTCTTAGATACAGATGCTAATTAAAAAGACAGAAAAATAAAAATAATCTGGGCTGTTTAAACTGAAGAAAAACTGCAATTCATTACTGTTCTATTTTTCTTAATAACATGGTGCTTGGAGAAAGAAAAGCAGCATTGTATGAAGATCTCAAGTTTGAGACTGTCTCTGCAATACAACCATTGAACAGCATCTCTTGCAGCTGCTCATTCTCATAAAAAACCTTCTAGCATTTGGGAAAGGACACCTGGGACATACCTGCCTTGTCTTGTAGGCCTAAACTTTTCTTAATTGGCATAATCGGCTGCCATAGATCTACAAGGTGAAAAAGCATAGTAGAAGGCTAAACATACGTGAAGCGGAAAAGTGGAAGCGCTGTTGCTTTTGTGTGCTAGAATGTGAGATAAGGAAATTAATACTCTGTTTTGGGGAGGAGGGTTCTATGACTGGGTTACTGCATTTTATGGTTAGTCGTATATTTAGCAAATTCAGCAAGCAAGATGAAGTTGTCAGTAAGTGCATAGCTGAAGGCATACCTACCTGTCAGTGCATGTTCAGATGTGCAGTAAGGTTTGTAAGTAAGGAAGCACAAGCTAAGAGGGTTAGATTTGACATTTTCTGTCACGCGAAGTCCCAGTTTTGCCAGATGAGTTGTACTCATCTCTTTTGAGCCTCTGTGGGAGCCCCCAGCTCAGAGGAGATGCCTTTGGAGTGATAGATTTGGAGGGTCTGGGAGAAGACCAGTCACTTCTTCTGGGGGGTGGCTCCTTGCAGCACCTCTTGTCAGGATGTATCCTGTTTTCCCTCCTGCTTTTCTACACCCGGCTCATAATGCCACGAGTTACCTACCCTCGGATAAAACCATTCTGTTTGTCTCTCTTGAATTCCCTCCAATTTGCTCTCATCTTTCTGAAACTGTGCACAGTATAGCATATCTTTTGTCCTAAGGGCTGTGGCCAGAGCGCCCATTACTTCTTTGTCCTGTGGTGAGGTGCCTCTGCTGCTCAAAAAAAGAAAGGTTTTTAGCTGCTGGACTATATTGCAAGTGCATATGTAATTTGCAGTCTAGTATGACTCTAGGTCTCTCTAGACGTTGCTGCCTTGCAGGTATCTTTCTTCTACTGAATGTCTCTGTTCTAGATTATTCTCTAGCCTTTTTTTTATTTTTGTGAATCTCATTCTGCTATTTTTCTACCTTTCGATCTCCTGGTATTATCAGACGTGCTGCTCAACTTAATATCACTTGTGAATTCAACACTGGTATGTTGCCTATGTCTTTTCTACAGATTGTTGATAAAGTTGTTCTGTAAATCTAACACTGATTTTGGTCTCCTACAGGAGGACTGCCTTTTAACTTAACCAAACTACTGGTTATTTACATTTGCCTTGTTTATAGTTCTTCAGCTGGTCTAGGGTCTGTGTGATAACGCTGCTATTCAGGTTAATTCATACGAGCTTTGTTGAGTTAGGTTTCATGTGACACAGCGTCAAGCTGACTTGCTAATTTCCAAAGGAAAAAAGCCTTCTGCTCTTCACCCATTAATTCTCTAATGTAATCAATAAAAGCAATCATTTTTTTTCATAGTCAGAAGTTAACATGAGACTAATCATCATTGACAAGATTAGGTCAGGTTCAAATTTTGCTTTTGTCTGGCACTAGGAGTTTAAGAGATGATTTTTATAAACAAATTGTGCCCCTGCTAAAGGAGTTCAACATCAGGAGTGAAAACAGTATAATGTTTTGAAAAACACCAAGTAGGAAGTGAAGAGAAGAACCAAGGAATTCTGCACCAGAAAATCTTTAAATGGTGCAAAAAGCCTGTATCTCATCTGGAGCCATCCTGTCCTTTGGCTGGTAGCAATCACTGAGTCTGTTATGCCAGCTTTGTCCTGCTTTGGAGGTTGTGAGGGCAGAAGAGACCTGCAAGGGAGGCTCCAGGAATGACCATGTAGTTCACAAATTCAGTCTGAAAGTTTACGTATGATGAATATAAGGAAGATTAAAAAAAAAAAAACAGCATTTGCCATATATGCAGGATAGTGCACTATAAATGTAATTAAAAACAATCCATGGCAGTACAGCCCAGAGCAAATTGAAATACCTGTGCCATATCGCTGCAGAAAGACCGAAATGACCATTGTAAAACCTTAGAGATACGATGGCAGACTGCAAGAAGATCTTACAATCCTGAAGTTCCTCTTCTAATTAAATGGCATGTTTCTGCTGCATGTTTTATGTTGCAGTGTTAAAAATGCTTTCACAACAGTAATGGAAAAGCTACATCAGCATTTCCCTTGGTCTTGGGTCCTTTATGTCATGTTAGCAACTGTATCATAGTATTCTCTGTTGCTCATGCAGGTCTAATCCTGCTTAATTCACCAACAGCACTTGGTTTTGCTGACCATAAAATATTTCTTCACAGCCTTGAGCAACCTTTACTTCTTTTATGTTCTGCATTGCTTTATCTGCCCTCACTCTCCCAATTCCACCAATATTTGCATTTTGTTAAGAGAGAGCATAAGCTGGGCGGGGGGGGGGGGGCCGTGTGTGCCGAGTCGTGCTCCTGGCTCTGCTCTGGAAGTGCTGAGAGATTCACTTGAAATCATATATCGGTTTTCAGTACGTAGAGTAGAAGCATTTTTTTTGCCTTTTTATTTTTTTCTTCTTTTGATCCTGGACTCTAGGAAAAAACACCGCAACAAAAAGTGTGCAAAACTATCTGACATGTAGGCATTTTCTCTGTGCCTACCAACAGTGTTGATAATGTGTAATAGTGGTTAATGGTTTGTATTTATACAGTGCATGTACAGGCTCTTCCTCTACTTACTAGAGAGAAAAATGTAGTTCATGTGTTTGCTCCCATTATTTAGGGGAGTACCAGTAATTTATGGGAGTATGGTTTTGGGATACCTGCACACCTGTTATACCTGCATCTTAAAATACGCTTGTCAGTAATTATGTCTTGGGGTTGTCAGCTGAATGTTTTAATGTGGCTGTTACTGATGACTATTAACACCTCCATTTGATTTAATAAACATATCATGAGCTAAATTTCTTTAATTAGATTACATAAATGTAGGGGAGTAATCTACTGTTGCTTCATGCAGCTGCATAACTTTCCTGCTACATTTTGAAATCATGCGCCTGACTCAAAATCTGTGGAAATGAAGAAGTCCGTGAGTTCAACAGCCCTTGACCTCACATTGCACAGTTCTTGCCTTAAAGATCCTGCTGCAGTGAGAGGAACCATGCACATTTGTAACCTGAAGTGTTTGCCTCCAATAGGAGTAATATGAAATGTTAAGGGGCAATAAGATTTTAGTTTTCTATGGACACATATTGATTCTCTTGTATACTTTAGTGGGAAAAAAAAGACCTGGCAGGAAAATGCCTTAGACTGGATTAAATTAATTTGGTGTTCAATCGGATCATGAAGTCAGAGACTCCACTTGCACTGAAAGAGCTGTACACGCTGGTGGGGAATCAAAGTGATCTGAAAATACATTTTGCTAACTTACACATGCACACGGTCTTGTCACTGCTATCTCAGCCAGCAGTTTTGCAATTTTGCTGCTTTAGGTGCAGTATGAAAAATTTGATGTTTCTGTCTGTGTATGTAGACATGTTGCTGGATAGTTGAGAGCATTTTGGGAACCATCTGCTTCTTTGAAGTTCTCTTTCACTGAGGTCAGTTGTGCCACTCAGAGGAGAAAGCTTTATGTGTTTACAGCATTGGAGACAGAAATTATACAGTATCTTGCAGGTCAGGCGAGTTCTCGGTTCCAACTTGGAGTTATTTACTCCCTCTTATGTCTCCTAATCACTAATTTACATACAGAAGGCACACTCTGTGTGAGCATTTTCAGTACTGAAACCCCATATACTATATATATGTAGACAGTGAAGATGCTGGTATATTGTTGTATGAAATAGTTGAAGCAATATATAATAAGAAAAGTGAATCTTTGAACAGGGTATTTCAGTGCAAACTGTAGATAGCAAGGGTTAAATGAGTCATCCATGTTTTTTATTGCTAATATAAACACTTTAGCAATGCTAATCAGTTGTACTGATTTTCTGTTTTGATTTTCCTTAATAATTAAGCAAAAGATCTGGAATGCAATCAAGTTTTACACTAGGGGGTTCATGCAAATGATTTTTTTTTTTAATATACATTTTAAGTTTTGTTAAATATATCCAAAAGGAAAGTTACTGAAGTTAAATTAAAATAAGGGAATACAGTTTACTGTCTGCATATAATCGAAATGACTGCTTTTAGTAAGGGAAATCACCACTTTGCTTAAATTATTAACTGAAAATACAGCTGCTTTAATTCCTTTTTAAACCACTGCACTTTGACTACTTTTCTATGCCTTGTACGTGCAGAGACACAGTTACGACAGTTACAGAGCATGAAATGCTTTTCAGCAGCCCTGATTTTTCAAGAGGGATTTAGCAAAATGGAATCATCTCTGTATTCATAACCATTTCTTTAAAAAGAAACTCAGCTCTTTTAAATATAATATTTTCCTTTCATGATTTTTTTTTTATATTGACTTCTTAAGAAGGTCCTGAAAAGTAAGACTATGGCATGGTATTTTTTTTTCCATGGTCCAGTCAACTTTCTTCTCTTAAAATAAACTGTTTGTGTGTGTTGCTTTATTCTGTTTCATAGCATTTGAAGTAATAAATTTCTAATTCTGGTTAATATTTTAAATATATTTGTTTTATTTTAAAATGAACACATTGATTAGAAATTTATTTTATTATTTACTACAAATAAGTTTCATCGATCTGAGATTTTTTTTCCTGATCTCAGAAGCTGCATAACATTAAAATTTGTGTAAAAATGGAGACATAGGGTCAGATGTTCACTGCGAGGAAAGTAGTATAGCTTATAGTAGTGTATACTTATAGTAGTATAGTCACAAAAAATTAACCCTTTACCAGTGTTCATTCTGGCATTTCATGGATTAATGGCAGGTTAGATTAAAAGTGTTTCAATATGCAAATTAAAATCATGTGCTTTAAAAAAGAGATAGACCTAGTCAAAGTATTAGGATAGCCTTTTAGGGTTTTATGTTGTTATAATAACTTTTGTGATGAGCAGAATGATTTCTCTATATGGTAATTGTACAGCTGGCACAGGAGGGGGTATTTATGCAAACTGTATTGGGAATTCAACTTAAAAAGAGCAGGAACAATGCAGAATGCAATGCGATGCTCTCTGTTAACGATTTAAAGCAAAGTCATTTAAATCCTTCCCCTGATTAATTGGCTTGCATGAGAATTGTAAGTTAGTTATTAAAAAGCGCTGTGCCACTTTTTGCAAATCTCGAGCACACTTTACTCCTGCTAATGGTGCCATTTAGCATCTCGAAGGGCTGAGTATTCATGTGTCTGTCTAATTTTAATTATAAATTTCCTTTAAAAAATAAACACAGACACCCTGCCTGTGACACATCTGTGTACTGCTCTTTGTTCCTCCAGTGCCCGTCTGCCCCCCGACTTCGCTGCCTCTCTGTGGCCAGCCTGCGCCAGGGCAGGCCTTGTTCAGGCCCCCGCCGCTGTCTCGAGCCAATGCCAGCCTTTATTTTACATTGGAGTCTGTTGTTTAGTTATGCACAAGCCATCACGGAACAGACTGAGCCTGGCTACCTGCAGTTTAATGGGAAAGCAGTGTCTCCAGAAGCGTCACTTGCTCACTACCTTGCCGTTTATGGGAAACTACCGAATTCGAGTTGCCTACCAGCATGGGCATGGGCATAGGCAATCACAATGCCCTTGTGAAGTACCTGTTGCTTTATATCCTCTCACCTGGGATTATATATCTCCTAGTATAACGGACTGATAGTTTTGACTCCTTTATCATTTGTATGATACCAGTAATACATTATTATTATTTTTCTTCTAGATCACCTTTTCGAAAAGATGGTTCTTCATTTGAACTGCTTTTTTTGCTTCCCTGTCGTACTTCTATACCATTGGATGGGGACAACTTTGCCTTTGAATCTTGAGGATCCAAATGTGTGTAGCCACTGGGAAAGGTAATATTTTCTTTTATAAAACAGATGATACAAATTCTGATTATTTTGTTCTGTTTTAGTTAGTGCGTTTCAAATGATTTAAAGCTTGTAGTCAAATGGTGAACTGGGAATAAAATTTTGCATTACCACATTGACAAAATAAGCTCACTGGTAAGTAGAAGACCATTTCACACAGCGCTGAAATGTAGCCATCTTTGTGGTAGAGGTACAGTGCAAAAAACTTTGCAGTGGCACCAGCAACATTACAGAACCATCCAGGGACAAGAAGTGAATAAAAATAGCTGTTTTCGATTTAAATGAAAAGGAGCCTTTTACATATGCAGAATATAATTAGCCATATTGGAGTTTGGCCAAATTTGATTATGCTGATTCTTTCCTTTACAATGTTCCCTGAATCTAAATTAAGACTTGTTGTTTAATTTTTTGATGAGGTTCAGAAATTTATAATGTACCACTATAAATTCATCAATCTAGTTAGTCCGTTCCTTCACCCAATTTCACATTAATTGCAAGTAGAATGTGCACAATGGGTAGGGAAGATGAAACCGTAAGCATTTGTTGTACTTCTTTTCTTGTGTAAAGATTATAATAATGAAATCGTACCTCACAGTCTTGTTTTTATTACTTAATTACGCCCATAACTGATCAGCTGGTCCTTGAGATAGGCTAACTGTTCCTTTGAGGAGATGCATATGTTTCCTGAATTTGGGGTAAATAATATTTTCTGTTTAAACACTGGGAGTGCTCCTGAGCTGCTGTGCAGGTGCAATTGTTGTCGCTGGATCTTTACAAGGAAAGCTGAAACTCGTATTTGATTTTTCATGAAGTCTGTATACTAAAAGAGCCCTTAAAGATTTTCCCCAGCAATTTCTCTGAGCTTCACGTGAAGTATTTGGAGTCTCTGCCCATACCTTTTTTTATAATTTGCCATATACAAAAGTATGTATATCAAGTAGTTACCATACTAAATACTTATTGCCCTTTACCTGCTTAATTCTATTTACAATATTGAGGCAAAAGTCTAGGATATTGTTGGATGCTACTCCAAGATCTGTATGTTTTTTGATTATGTCTTTGTCCAGAAAAGTGGGTTTGAGGGAAGCTACAAAATAATGAAAGCAAAACAGGGGAAAAAATATAACTATTTACATTGCATAATGTATTTTAACACATACTAATCAAATATATATTTAGCTAGCATGTCCAGCTTGTTGAAGGAACTTTTTTTTTTTGTTCTGCCACTGCATGAGGCTTAAAAATGAGGAGGAGCTTCAAATAAACTTACTGAAACACTTCCTCTGTTGCTCAGAGCAGGTGACAAAAGTACAGGAGTTTGAAAGAGTAGAACCACAAGGTACAAGCTCATTACTGCTTCTGTCATTGGCAGTCCTGTACACATTAAATAATCTAGCCCACCCACTAATAAAATAGTCCTTACAAACGAACTGCGATCGGAGCAAGGATGAAAAGAGCAGGCCCTCAGTAAAACGAAAAGCACAGAGCCTCGGGCAGGCGTCGGCAACCCACAAGCATTTTGTTGGACTCGATCTGACAGCTGGGTGGATTAGACTTGCTTGCCTTTATATGGACACAGGGAAAACAGGGAGTAAGTTCTGGGCAGCTAGGACAAGCTGATCTGGACGTGTTTTCTCTCAGTGTAGGTGATGACAGTAGGAAGACAAGATTGTGGCTATTACCCTGGAATAGGTGCTAAGAGGTCAAAGACACTGTAAGCAAAACCCAGATGGGCTATATGATTAGTGAGTGTTTTGACTGGTCCTGGGAATTAGTGCTGGAGAAGAAATGTACCATGCATTCCCATATTTTCTAACCCCGTTATGCAATCAAGGCCTGAGTTATTGCCAGCACAAACAGTCTGCTTAAGAGTTTTCTAAGATGATTCAATATTTTTCTCTTTTGTAATGGAGCTCTATTCCTTTCGCCTCGCCGACTTCTCTGCAGCCTGTGGGTTCCAGAGCACATGTATTTCTACAACGCTACGCTTGTAACCCAACAGAAAATAGTAATAGGAGTTCAGTATAGTATTGCTGAAAAAAATTTCTCTATTAAAAATTAGCCAGTCAAACCAACAAAAAGTACAGACTCAACATTTTATAATTTCTGATTGCTGAATATACTGTTACGTGGCATAATTCCTCTATTTTCAATAATTATTACTTATGTATATTTCTATTTTAGTGCTCACTTCAGTACATTAACACAGCTTTCCAGAACCAGTAGAGAGGTTTTGCTGCAGATATAGATAGAGTTTTTAAAAGAAATTTCTCAGAAAATCCAGTGAGATTTTTCAGTTTCGTATAGTAGTAGAAGAAACCTAATTCTGTGGCTCCTAACTAGTATTTGAGCATCCAGTGATGTTACTAAAAGTTTATTGCCACAGGAGAAAATGTGCTACAGATCTCACTGCCTTACTTCTTCAGTTTGCCCCTCATTTGAGACAAAGCTTTTTGTTACTTAGGTTTACGTTATTTTTCTTTAAATGTCTTTTAATCAAATTCATTACACGACAGAGTAATCCTAGCCTTCTGCATATATCTTTTTTTTTTGGGGGGGGGGGGGGGGGGGAAGAGACTTTCAATCCATATCTTCTGTTTGCATTTTATAAAGTTAGCTCATTCATATTTTACTTAAACTTGCACTTTCTGGTGAGTTTTGGTTGCACATCAATATTTTGTTATTTCTTGTACCTTTCTGTTGAAGCATTCTCTGATGAATTTTGGTAAATGTCTTATACCTATGTTTTTAAAGTGGAAATTAAGAAATAATAAACATTTAGACAGTAGATAGTATAGCTGGTAAATAACAGACTCCAGTAGATCATTTTTAATGGGTAGCATTAGTTTGAAACTGACTGTAAAGCTTTGCTTCTGAGGGCTCGTGGATCACTTTTTTAACAGGCTCCTCACCTTAGGAAGCCAAAAATCTCTATCAGAGTGAGTCTTATAGTGTTATGTATGCTGTTAATGTGGGCACCTCTGGGTGTCATTGGACTTGCTTAAAAGATGTGCTTAAATATGTGACTTGTCAGGTCTACAGTTACTTTGCAGGACAGCATAAAAGACTTACTGTAATCAGACTGTACTGCAAAAGACTTGCTCAATAATCTGTTTGCTCTCTTTCTCTCCCCAGTTATTCAGTTACAGTACAAGAGTCATATCCACATCCTTTTGATCAAATCTACTACACCAGTTGTACTGACATCCTAAACTGGTTTAAGTGCACACGACACAGGTGATGTATAATTATTAATACTGCCAAACTACTGATATTTTAGGCATTTGTAGAGTTTTGTATGTTAAAATCAAGTAAAGTATATAGGATATTTTAGCTATAATGACTAATCTGTCTAACTCTTAGGGTCTGTGTCAGCTGGAAAATGCATTTGTCTAGGCCAAGCAGTATCACATATGCTTTATTGGCAGGTCAGGGTGCATCATCCCATGGAGCGCTAACAGAAGAAGGACAGATTAGGAAAAAAAAACATGCAATACACTAAAATAAATGTCCCAGATTCTGCAAGGAGTATGTGGTCAGAAATATTGTATGAGACATCTCTGCCTTGCTGCTCGTAACTGTATGTTCTGGGGAAAGTGTGCTCTACTTGATAGAAAAATAAAAAGATTTGCTAAAGGAAACTCCTCCTTGGGCATTGTAAAAAGTAAGCAAGGAGTGAATGATTCAAAACTGGCCTAGACAGCTGTAAAAGCCATTTTCCTCAGGGGAATATGCCTATAAGTATGAATGATCAGCAGTGGGAAAGGTTCCCTGGGGCAAAGCAGCTGAGAGGAAACAGCTCAGTGTGAATAGAATGTGAAAAGCAGATACTAAGTTCAAAGAGAGATTATACTTTTTTTTTTAATTTGCATATGGTGCCATTTAGATGCGTGCTGCTCTTTGCTGAGAGTTCAAATTTGCTTAGGTATTCTGAGGATGTGTTTACTGCTGTGTGCAATATGTAGTGAGCAGCCAGGAGAGCCTGGGGAAGGGATTGAAGGTTACAGTGAAGAGCAGAGAGGGAGAGTGCAGAGCAGAATGTGGTTCTGATAACATTGCTTGCTCATGGCAGAAAGAAGCAATGGTTTGTGCACTCCCTTGCTGTTTTTATGTGATGATTTCTCTCCCTTTTGTGTGCTGCTCACCACTGTCCTGCAGTCTTCATGAGGATAATCCCCAGAAGTCGTTTCTTCAGAAATTGATACCTGTAATGATCTAGCAAACTAATTGGTATTGCCAGCCTTTAATCTCTGTGGGGGATGCTAATGACTACGGCAGCAGCACTCTAGCTTGTGTACTGGTTAAGTACCCAGAATTTTTGACTTTTTTTTACTGCTGTCTGACCACCCATGGAAATAAGGCTTGTGATGGAGAATTTCCAGAAGAAACCACTGAGACTGAACTCAACAATACATAAATCAAGGTCTCTTGCTTTCTTGAAGGTTTTTTTTCCCTGTCCTTTTATTGATACTTAAAGACTTTCTAGAATGTGTAAAAATGTAAATTGTTTACTTTCCAAGCTGTAAAATGTATGCAAAAACCATTCATTTTTTTTCTTCAGAATCAGTTACCGTACCGCCTACAGACATGGTGAAAAAACAATGTACAGACGTAAATCCCAGTGCTGTCCTGGATTTTATGAAAGCAGGGAAATGTGTGTCCGTAAGTGTAGTTTCTTTTTGCTTTGAAATTCCGTACCTTTATCGCAATGCTGGTTTGACTCCTCTTTGGAGGAAGACTTGTGGGAGCTGAGTTACCAGGGGATCAATTATTCCATCAACGGTGCACGTGCAACTCTCAGTGAAGTCAATTGGTGTTGTGCACATGCAAATGACAGGATAATTGGACCTCAGATGTCTAAGTAACTAAATTTGACGTGATTCTTACTAATGATCAAATGGCATGTTTCACCTCAGAATACAAGTATCGGTGTATTTTGCAGCACAATAAGTAAATATTAAGTGCAAGACCAAAAGGGAGATAAAAGAGTTTTCTCCTCAGCAGGGGCCCAGGTCGATCCCCCTATTCAGTCTGCCCTGAGGATGCAGTGACTGTAACAGTTGTTGGAAGGCAGAATGCCTTTTCGGGGGGTGCATCCCTCTGTGTCCAACCCTCCTTGAGTCTGGAGGGGGAATGGTTGTGCTCACAGGCGGGTGGTGACCAGGGCTCCGTTCTGCGCCTCCCTCGTGTATGGCCTTGCGCAGGCTAGAAAGGTCTGATTCTGAAAATGATATTCATCCAAGAATATAGAAGAAAGGCAGAACAAAAATAGTGGATGTGTTCATCCAGAGTCCTAAAAGTGTGTTGTTAGTGATTTAATGTAGGCCCACTGAAAGGTTGTTCAGTATTGTACAGTGGAGGGGACAGCTGGTTGCTCGTATGGGCAGGAGTGACAGCAGGGAGCTTGTGATAGGTGAGCGGTTCTGCAGTGCAGCTTATCCTTGGAGATATGCAAGAGTGTAGGGCTAAAAATGAAATAAATTCAATAGAATTTCAAATTCCTAGCCACGTCTTTCTCCCCTGAATGCAAATGTGTGCAGCGTGGACTCCAGTTGCCAGTTTTTGAGAAGTCAGTGCATCAAACCTCTTTTCCTTGAAAAGCTAAGCTCATCGGAGACAGTCTTATGTCTGTAACTGTCATTTGCTGTATTGACCTGTGTGTATAGCTTTATTAATTTGTGGGGAGAGAATGTGCATACATTACAGTGGAAAATAGCTGTATCCCCTCAGTTTTTTTACCTCAGCTGCTCAAATGGTGAGATTTAAAAGTAACGCTGAGGTAGCAGTTGAATTTTCCTGAAAATGTGAGGCCTTACCAGAGCAGCTTGGTGAGGGATGGAGCCTCTGGGTTGTAGGGGCTGCCCTCAGGTCTTGCTACACTGTTCCTGAACAAGCTCAGCTAAGTGAAAAAAGTGAAAAGCCCAGGATTTTGGAAAAGCAACAGCATGTGTGCTGGTTTGATGACTGTGCTGGCTCTTCTTGTGTGAAGCTTTGCTTCATGTCATGTCTGCTGCTACAGCATGTTTTCAGCCTAATTCTGTAAGGTAAACTCCTTGTTTTTTCTTAATTAAGGATGAGAAAAATGGAGACACGTGCATTGCTTTATTGTGTCCCCAGCTGATACAGTGGTAGTTGTGGAGCATAATATTCGATGTATGGAGACATTTTGGAAAGAAAACATTCTGCAAAATAAGATGTATCATTGTCACTGGAGTTTGCAGCCTGGTTTTAGGAGAAAGCAGTGCAATGGATAAGTCTTCTGTCTTTACCAATAAATGGAGCCTGAAAATTAGCATCAGTATGTACATTAAATTTATTTATTCTGTACAAACGCAAAATATTTTATTAATCTGTTTAGAGGTAGCTTTGTTGATATTGGGAGGTGCATACTGGAAGTGACGTAATAGATTTATTTATATCTTGGAAAATTATACCTTGTGAATATCATAACACATCACAGGAGCCTCATTTACATTTTTGTTATATAGCACTTCCTGGAATTTGAAAGTGCAACAGTAAGATTTTTGATATAAAGTATGTTTCTGCATGTGAAAAAGCAAGGTCAAAATGATTTTTTTAAAAAAAAAAAAAGCTTTAAAAAAATGAATTCATCTAAAATAAGATTAGCAATTTCTTTTTTACCTTTTTTATTCTAACATGAATTCTAACTATATTGGGGTTATTATATAGTATATTAATGATTATATTTTTATTAATTGAAGTATAGAACAGTGACTAATCACGTGAGAAATGTTATGATGATGAGCCTCTTATGTGACTATAGCTTTTACAAAGCGATAATATAGTATAAGCATTCTATATAAAGACAGTAGTATTAATATATGAATATATAATGTTAAGTAATATAGTATTGTAAATGATTATAAATATTTATATAACTATTATATAATATGTATTGTAATATAATTATACTATATAATTATAAATAATTTAATATTTATATAGAATATTGCATTTCATACAAATATAATAATCACCAAAATATAATAAATTCAGATTACGTTGGATTTACTAGTTTTTGCTGATATTACATAAAAAGATGTCAGATATTCAGGACATGTCTGCTCTGACTTTCAAAGTAATTTAGAATGCCATGATTATGTCTTCTTTTAAAATGAGAGCTTGGAGCGTTTCAATGTATATAAAAATAAAGATTGCCAGGTCCTTCAGTGGAGCTAGCTTTGCATTCATTGGATCTGTAATGACTGATCCCAGAAGGCACTGAGACCCCCTCTGTCCTCGTGATCTTCGGTTGGAGCTGAGGATTCATAGCACTGGAGGAACTCAATAGCTAATACAGTAAGGCAAATACTTGAGGCTTTTTGCTGTTTTATCCAGCTTTTTTCATAATGAACTTGTGCATACTAGAGTAGATGATACCCGCATATGGTGCGATTATACTGTTTGTGCAATTGGAAAAACAAGTGTGATGCTGTCAACTGAGATCATCCTGTAAGGCATAGTGTTATGAGAAAGACTCTTCTAGATCATCTTAGCAGAAATATCACTGGCAAAAAGCTAACACAAAAGAATTCTCCAAAAGAAAATTGGCATCCTATTGAAAAATGTACATATGTACATACCACCTTTTTTATGCTCAAAGATAAAAGAGAGTAGGAACCATTAGAAGTGTTCTTGATACCTTCTTTTGTCATTGCTGCTTCTCAACGCATAGAGGATTTCCATTAGGTGGCTTTGTTTTTCCTGCCATGTGGATTCCTCAGTTCTTAAAGACTGTGGAGAATGCTTTTGTATGGAAAGAGCGTAAAACATTTGTGGTGCTGCTGCTGTTTTGCAGTTGATTATTTGGCTTCTAAATTTCGGAAGCTCAATTAGAAAATTCTATTGGCAGATGATTTTGGTGGGGCACAAGACTTCAAAGCATGTGGTGGCGAATGAAGTCACGTGACCTCCTTGTTAAAATACTAATTAGGACTCTGCAGCACAAATACCAACTGGTTACTATTCACCTAGTAGTAGCACTGACTAGTGGTAGCGGCACTTCACTGGTTGTGGTGGGAAGAGAATTATTTATCGCTACCTAAAGGCATTGCAAGAATGTGGCAGCCTCATGTTGCTGAAGCCTCTAAACATTGTATTCACAGGGATAATCAATGACCAACAGCCAAAGAAGAGCACCAGCCAGAATTTAAAGGGTTTATTTTTTCGAGTCTGTCTGAGTCCGGTCTGAAAAGATGAGTTTGAATTCATGTCAAGACACAAGGTTTTTGTTGAATTGTAACTCCAACCTTCACACTCATTCCTGAAAACTTTTGACAGCTGAAGCTTGTGTTGAGTTTTCGCTTTTTGGTAAAAATTCCATTTGCATTTTGGCTATGGATTTGGTAGGTAACCTCCTATATGGTGAATACACTACAGGCCTTTCTTATAGCTCACTCTAAATAAAAGATAACTCTTGCACTGTAAACTGCCTAGACTCTGATACGGAATTTTAGCATCTTCATCCTTTAACTAGTACCATTGATAAGCTTGCGGGTCATGCTACAATATGAACAGTCAGCCTTTCAAGTACCAATATGATCACTAATATCCTGGAATGAATCTTCACACCTTTAACCTGAGAAACGGACAGGCAAGTAACAGTAATGGCACGGGCAGTAACAGAAACAGGTAGTGGTAATGGCAACAGCAGAGAGATCCTATCACACCTTATATTTAGGTCGAGATATTTATGTGGATTGTAGGATTCTGACTCACGTCTTTGTTTAGTTAAAGATGTGTATAAATACTTTAAATTGATATGAATGTTACACCTATTGTTTGTTTGCAGCTTTTTCTAAGGCACAGGAATATGTGTGTTGAATTTCTTCTAGACAGAGAATGGAAAATAAATCATCTGTCTCAATACATGACTGAATATCAATGCATACAAGAAAATAATTAACAAAAAGATATAGTCTAGCATACAATACAGAAGTGAAAAATTTATTTATATGTGAAAATGCACATTTTAAATGGAGTTTTAAAGATATGTGAGTTTTATTTTGCAAGAAAAGTGCTGAGTATTTGGTGCGTATTTTAATTAACTGTTAGCAAGTTAAGGTTAATTTTTGTAGAGTATGTAGATGAGTTCTTTTCCATTCCTAATTTAAAAAGGTTTATGCACTCAAATTTCTTTACAAAATTTTGAGGATTTCAACAGCTATAGAAGCTTATTTTTTTCGAAAGTGATAAATCTCTGCAAATTATTCTTTCTGAAAACTCTAGATACCCAAATTAGGGTAGTATAGTATTAGCAGAAATACGAAACAGAAAACACAGTCATGCACACAGAGTGATTTCCTTTGTTGGAACTAAAGGAACTAAAATAGAGATATACTTACAACCCGAAAACAGACCCAGTTTGGATATTACTCAGTTCTTACTAATAGGAATTCTCTGTAAAGTTGATAAGAATTTTATTTAATAGGAGATTTTAGGTTTTAGCTCATCCAGTGGTGTGATTTGTTTCCTTAAAAGCTGGAAGTCTAATTGTGGAAATGTAGTTAATTCTCCTGGTCATCTACTCACGCGCATAATTACAGGAAAAATATTTCAAGCTTTTATTTGTGTTATTTGTTTTATATCTGGCTTTTCAAAATGAAAAAAGAGCTGTAAGAAGGCATGCATAAACTTTTATTAAAGATAAAAAATCTCATTCCTTTTCAAAATCTGCTATTGCAAATTCTTCCGTATCTTCTTTTAACCTCAGATAATTCTACGCACAGCTGCTCAAATGTCGTTTGTAGTGGCTTATGATTAAGTAACTCCATATCACTTTCTTAATCACAGCGAGCAGATTCATAAAATGCCATTCAGAAATTTCAAGTCTTATCAGGTTTCACCGTTCGTATACGCTGTAGTTGCGAAGTGGAAGCCTTACGAGATGGGTGGCTTGCACCGCGCGGCTGCAAGGCTTTTAGTGGGTGGCAGAATGGAGGCGCGCGCTGCCTTCACACCGCGGGCGGTACGCGGGAGCCCCGCAGCGTACAAGTAGGTGTTTGAATTGCAGCCTTTCCTGAGCTCCTTTCCATTGATACCAGTACGAGCCATGTGACCCGTGCCTGAAAATGGCAACTTGATCTAAAACAGTGTTACACGCGCTATGCTTGTAGCTTAATCCCTTTGCTATGAGCTGCCCGGCTGACGCAGTGGAGCTGTGGCCCGTCTGCGAAGGTGCTGGTGAAGAGCTTGCCTCGCGGCGCGCTCGGCTTGCTCTCGTAACGGTGCCGGCGCTTTGGGTGGGTGACGTGCCTCAGCAGGGCGCTTTCCTTCGGCTGGTTACAAAATACCAATTACTGCAAGTGGGATAGACACAGATCTCGGGGAGCCTCGCGCCTCCCACCCGGGTGTCAAAAGGGCTGGAACAGGGAATTGCAGGTGCACTCGCAGGTATTTTATAGAAACTTCAGTTAGCTGGTACTCTGTAATCAGAGACTGGCAAATCTCCCTTTTCTTTTTTAAAAAGAGGAGAAGATGTGATCCACTAACATATCAACCTGCAAGTTTGACGAGGTAAGATTTTAGAGAAGATTTTGAAGGAAATGATAAATAAGACATACAAAAAAATGGAAAATAGGATGTAAAAGCAAATATGCAAGAGTTAAGTTCAGGTTTCTTTTCACATGGTAATTGATTTTCCTGACAAAGGAAGAAGGTAGGATTTTTGCAATTTACTGGTGTCAGTGAATTTTTGGTACTTCTTTACACTGCTCAGTACCAAAGAGACTTCACATTAAGTTTGTCACCTGCTCTTGCGCATAAATATTTTCTTATGTCTCATTGTTCTGTAGGAAACCCAGATAAAGTAGGTTCTCTGTCCCTGATGTCACTCATACCTTTTCAGCGTGTTCACTACTGCTTTTCACATTGCTCTCATCTTACATGTTTTTGTAGGTCCTGTAGTAAATTTTGATTCTCTTATCTCCATGTTCAGTGCAATAATTTTGCAATAGCGGCTGGGTGTTATGAATGTTCACTTGGATTCAGTTGCCAAAAATCTCGTGGTTAGTCCCAGAAGATGTCTAGAGAATAATTTTTTTTTAATTTCAAAATAGATTTTTACTTGTGTCCAGAGTGCAGGAAGAAATCATTCTTTGATCAGATATATTTTTGAGAAAGTTTAAGAAAGAAATATTAAATATTTTTATATACATTGTACATTTTTTGAAATATACTTCAGTTTTACCTCTTCAAAGTAAAGAATTACATGTACCCCTTCTTCGAGATGGAAATATTTGTGTTTTTAAAATGATAAACATGTATCATACACAAGATCTTTATTGAAGTTATTTGGAAGCAGTAATATTTACATTGTATCACATCCTTCAGTGGACCTGATCATGTGTTTCTTACATTGTTAGAGCCAGCAGAGTTTTGGCTGTCAAAAAACCCAAGATGATTACTCATAGATAACTTCTGCAGAGACCTAGTAGTGAGGATCATGTTTTGAAGAGTTACATTTGATCTAAGTTCTACTACGGTGAAAACTGAAACTCCACTTCATTGGCTTAAGAGAAGCTCATGTTGATTTAACCTGTTATGACTAAACTAAGAATACAGCTATAATTCAAGACATTGCAAACACGCTGCCCCCAAATTTCATCTGTTGTACTTTTCTTCAAAGCCAACTCTATTTTTTTGCTAAAGTGCCTTTTCCCAAGTGCTGCGCGTCTCTACGTTTACAGAGCTAAAACCACCTAGGAAACGGGCTGCTCTGGTTTTACACATCTTCGCTTTTGTGTTTCCTTCTTCCGCCTACGTCACAAAATGTGCAATGGGATGTGGCTTTAGTGCGTTTAGTCTCAGTGCTCAGGAGTTTGAATCCAGTCTGTTGGTATTCACAAAGTTATTCCCACGTGTACATGCACAAAGACGTGCGTGTGAACTGTTACCTTGTGCTATCTTATGGTTTACAGGGATGATTTTACAATGCATTTGGTTTAGGGAACATTTCAGTGCCCAAAGCAGCATTTATTTGGCAAGAATTTTCAAAGATGCAAAAATACTTCATGTCTAGTTGTAAGACTAATGGAAAATTGTGCTGCATTGTTTAAATTAATTCTTTCCATAATAAATAGAGAACAATGAAATAGTTTTGCATTGATATTCTGCTATTCAAAACATATATTCTCACTGTTGATTTCAAATGAAGAAAACTTTAATGCACATCTGAAAAGCAGCTGATTAGAAGTAAAAGTTGAGAAGGAAAATTAAAGGTTATAATGACATGTGATTAACAGCCTGGATCCCAAGTAACTGAAGATTTTCGTAATATATATGATTGATCTCTATGAGGCTTTCATTTTTCTTGGCCACATAAAATATAAAGATGCCCGTCCTGCCTCATCATGTTTAATTAGGAAAAAATCAGAGGAAACTTTCAAAGTATTTTTCCTAATTACTGTAGAGCATTTTCAATACATTCAGAACAGAAATAATTCATATTTAGCACCATTAAATTTCTTGTGCAGACCAACCTTCTATTTTTCGCCATTATTCGCTTCCCATTCTTTGGTATACCGATCAGATTCCTGTCATAGTTTTTCTGGAAATATAGGTACAAAGAAAATTCTCATTCTGTGTATATTTTTAAAGCATTGTTCTTGTTTGAATTTGATAAAAAGTTATTACTATTATGTATTTTGCAAAATTAACAAGATTTCGAGATGAATATGATGCCAGCAATCTGTGTTACTAGTTGTGAATTTTCCCTCTTCAGTGTATTGCGTTCTGATTTAGTTACATCTGTGTACTTGGTATAGAAGCCATTTCATGTTTCCCTTGAAGTTTCCAACATACACCTTATTTCAAAATAAGCTTAACTATGAAAAAGCATATGCTTGAAAATAATAATAAATATTCTCATGAAATATTTCAAGATGCTCTACTTGGCGCTTAGAATAAAGGTTGCAGTGATGCATAAGTTTTATATTCTATGACTTACCTTAATTATCATCATTGTTTCATTGTGCTTTATCTGAACTGTGTGACCATTCACAAAGATCATTACCAAAATACTGGTGTATTGTGAATCAGAGCGCGAGAACCCCCCCTTTTTTGGATACAGAAGTCCCTCTTTTTTTCTTTGTGCAAGAGTTCACTTCCAACCTGTATTATTCCATGACTCTGTTATTTGCTTCGAATGTGTGCTATTTTCTCTTTGTTTAAATGCAAAAGTATTTGAGCAGCCCAACATGGTTTTAGTTGGAGCCTTCAGAATTAGGAAAGTGGAAGAGGTGGAAGTCAGAGAATGTATTTCGAAGAGAGGCCATCACACATTAATATGTTTATTTTGCTTTTAAAAGACATTTGAGCCAATGGTATGAAACCATCAGATTGGGCACGTTTTTCCTAGGGCAAGGAGTTTTCTTTACTTGTTTTGTTTATTTTTATGTCCTTCTTTGGCAGCTCACTGTGCTGATAAATGTGTCCATGGTCGGTGTATTGCTCCAAACACCTGTCAGTGCGAGCCCGGCTGGGGAGGACCCAACTGCTCCAGTGGTAAGTTCTCACCTGCTTCTGCCCATCTTGTGCTCCTTTCCTGGCGTTGTTCTCCCTTTGGGGCGGATTACCTTTGATCCTCTGCTCAGGCTCCTAGTCAAGGGTCTTGGTCTGAGTTATTGGATTAGTCTGCATGATCTGATTTTTCTTCATCTACTTTTGAACGATGTCATCATGTGCCAGCGCTAAAAATTGTGAGCTATTTTGTGCTCAGAAACATGCCAGATAGTCCAGAACTTAGTATCTGGAGAAGACAAAATACATTTGATCTGTAAATTTATCTCTATTTTTTTTTCTGTGCGCAAAAGATGATGGTGCAAGATCATGCTTAAAAGCTACAAGCAAAGTCTTCCTCACAACCACATGGGGCAGTAGGCAGGGATGGGCTGGCACCTTCCTGTTCAGCCTATGGCTGTAGCTGCGCACAAGCCAGTCGATGAGCAGGCTTAATAAAAAAAACTGAAGGCTGAGGCGTTACATACGGGGTACAAGAACAATGCAGAATATCAAAAACACAAAGTGAAGTCCTGAAATAAGAGCTGGCCTTTCAGTCGTTGCAGTTTTCTGGACTCTTGGAGAGTAACAACCTGGCGCTGCAGCCCCGGTGGCAGGCTGCAGCGCTACTGTGGTGCCTGACAGAGGATCTTCATCTGCTGGGCAGGCAGAAATCACTCAGTGGCAACGCTGGCTTCTTTGCATAGTATCCCTTCCTCTGTCAGAGGTAATAACTTGTGGATGCTATGAATTGTTGCCTTTCTCTTACATCTTTTTCTTCCCTTTACCTGAAATACAGAATTTCACAGAATAATTCTTTTTTCCCCCCCATTATAATACATTAGTTATTCCATCTTTTCTGTTCCTGTATGTACGGTCTTTGGAGAGGTCATCTTCAGGCTAACATTGCAGCCATATATGTCATTGCACTCAAGTTCAAAGTAGGTCACTGCTAGTGACTATCCATTTGAAAGGGATTTATTTTAGCCAGTGATAAAAAACTGTGTTTAGAATTTAAACTTCACAGACCATATAAAAGTCAATTCGCAAGACAGAGCTGATGTCTTGCAAAGACAGTTTACTATCAGTTTCTTTAATATAGGATTTCTGTAAAAACAACAATTGAAAACCTAGATCATCAGCAGGACAACAGTAATTGTGGTTTACAGTACACCATTTTCGGCTTCAGTTGTTTTTCTGCTTAATTCAAAATAGGAAAATGTTCTTTTTTTGAAAACAAAAAGCTGTCACAGCTTTCTTTTTACGGAAGTGGTCTCTCGTTTAGGTAGCTTGTTTTGTGAAATCTAACAGCAAGTGGGGAAGTAGTAATAAACTACATGAAGGTAAACTTACCACTTTAAAAATGTTAATTTGGTATGTGGTCTTTGTATACTTAAATGTGATTATTTTCATGCACAGCCCTAAAGAAACAGCAAGTACTGTATAAAGTGGGGAACTGGAAAGGTTGGTAATGCAATGTTACAGTAATACTGATCTTTATCTAGTGTGCTCAATACAGTCAATGGAAATTGCATGTTACCTTTCTCTCTGAAAGCCTAATAAATTGAGTTCCTCTGTAGCTAACCAAATATACAGAAGAAAGGTGTATTATTGTGCAGCGTAGAATGAGGAGATATTGTTACTTATTGAGATCTCCAAGTTCTGAACTCCCTGAAAGGGCATTTTATATAGGACAGGAATCTCTAAATCCTTCTTTGGAAATAATCCTTCCTCTCACAGGATTTTCTAGAGTCCATTTCGCTCACCTACGTGTTATAACTCATTTTGAATACATGTGCAGCTCTCTTCCTGTGCTTCTTCCTCAGTTCACTGCCTTTGACTGCTTGTCCCAGCAGCCTCAATGGCAAAAATACTTTCTGATGTGTATACACGACAGGCCAAAACTGAAAGAGCCTTTGTTCGTGTGCCTTTGAACAGTATCATCTCTTGAGAGTTTTGTGGTCCTCTAAAAGGTTCTGCATGACATTAGAGCTAACTGGAACTGCAGAAAATTGTTACAGATTGTTAGTGCAGTCCTCGGAGAAGGGAGATGGACTGATGAGGAAGAGGGTATTTTCGTTCATTTGTTATAGGGAGATTCATTTTGGAATCTGTCGCATTTCCATGCAGGCAAAACTTGAGTAAAATGTTACTTTTGCTGCATTGTCCTGCTGAACTTGAGTGATGCTGTTTGTTGCTAGCTGTGTGTGATTTTTCTCATGTGTGTGTGAGAACTACAGTGGCAATGAAATCAAAGTGCAGTGCATAGTATCGAAAAGACAAAGTGATAGCTTTCTGACTCTCTAGAGCTGACTTTTATCACTGCTTGGCCTATATAGGAGATAAACTCTTTCCCTGTTTTTCTTTAACTATATTTTCTCCATCCCCCACTTGATTAGCTTTAGTAAACAAAAAGGTACAATGAGACAAAATAGAGATATTTTTATTTTACAGTCAGTTTTGTTGATCTAGCAAATTATTCATTGAACAAAAATCCATGAAAATTGTCATTCTGTAATAATATGTATCATACAAACACCTTGTTGCCTAACTCAATAGTGGAGAAGGAACAAAGATTACAAGGCAAGCCTATGTCTTCATAAGGCAGGCACTCAGGCCTTAAATGGTTACTGATGACCAAACAAAGCGCTGAGACTGAAAGGAAGATATTCTCCTCAAAGTGAGAGAGGTGTTAGGCAAACTCCCTGATTTAATATTCAGTTCATTTTCATGGCCTCAAGTATGTTGGAAGCAACTGGGCTACAGAAGCACTAAACTTTTCGTAAAACTGCAGTCCTGAACCTTCTCCCAAAATACTATCCTTTCTTGATCAGGATTGATTATTGTCCTTATGTAGGAATTTCATCTATAAGTATTTGTGAACAGAGTTAAGCCTATAATATGCATCGATCCATCTGCCAAATCCTACAACCTGAGCTTGATTTTAGCTGTTGTTTCTCAACTCTGTTTGCCAGCTTTGTTTAACAGATATTTTTTTAACTGTGTGCCATGACTTCTATATGATGGTGGCTTTCTGGGTGGTAATTGCAGACAAGTGCTTCCTAAGCGCTGTGATGTTCTTTCTAAAAATGACGGAGTGATTGCCTGGACTAAATTGGTATATTATACAGTAAAAGCTGTACAAGCAGCTTCCTTCCTTATCTTTGCGAGTGTACCACAGTGTGATATGGTCTAATAACCTTTCTGGGGACTAAACTTTTTGGGAGACTCTAATTTATTTCCTTTTGTGGCAACCATTACCTCCTTTCTGCAGTGAGTTTTATCCAATTCCTAACTGCCTGGATCAGTGCCCGCTTTCAGTTTAGGGGTAGAGGGATAAAGGTTTGAGCACTGTATCAGTACCTCTGAAGCTGTCCTCATTCAGTGCTTATTTCTAGCCCAACTCGTAACTCTTCTCCCCCTGACATGCTCTGCCTTGCTGAAAACCTTACATCCTACCGGTGAAAATACGAATGGATGTGTTTTTCTGTGAGTAAAATATGAGTGGTGTCCTCAGAGTTTGGCTAATCATATAATATCTCTTTGGGGAATGTTTTCTGTAGGAAATGTATTTTTTCATCAGGCCTTTTCTTTTTGAGCACAGGAATTATACTGTATTAGATAGTGTTTGCCTGCAGTGAAGTTCAGTGGGAAGTGATGAAAGAGATGGTGATAATAGATATATATCTGCAAAGAAATACTATTTGGAGTGAGACATCACTCATTTACAAAACACTTCCATTCTAGTGGAAGAGATGACATTCAGGCAAAATAAGTTATTCTAATATAGATTTATTGACTGGACACAGTATACAGATCAATGACAAAAGAGTGGACAGAAGACACATTGAACCTATCCCTTGGAGTGAGTGAACTGGCCACCATGCCATCAGGATTGCTTTGAAAAAGTGTTTTGTGAACTTTGGGAATATAAGTTTATCAGTTCTGGGCTGGGGACAGGGACAAAATTTAGAAAAGGACACAATGGTAAAGATAGGTATGTTTGTAGATTAAACACAAAAACATCCAAATAGATTTGATTGAAGGAAGAAAAAAACAGCCTTTGCCTCCTAAATTGGATTATTATTTAAATCAGTTTTTTAAATTGGATATGTCAGATTGGATTTTTATATATTGTAAGAGCATATTTGACTACAGGTTGTGTGTAAGCAGTCTTCTGTGAAAGTTGCTGCCTGTAATGATAGTTGGCTCTCTAGATGTGCAGAGTTGATCAAACCGTGTTTCCCACTTGTAGATTCCATTTTCTGCTCGTTTTCTGTCCTCATTGTTGGAACAGCATTTGCAATAATACCTAATATATAAACGTGATGCTCAGTTTTGGATGTGCGTGAAAGTTAGATGCACATGCAGCCTGATGAGAACTCTTAATAAGAAATCAGGACATTCGCTTTGTTTTTCTTATGCCTAGTAGTCCACAAATAATTCCTCCAAAATCAATAGGACAGCTTCTGTATAAGCTGGAGCAGAGGCAAAATGCCAAAATCAATTTTACACTGGCTCCTCTGAAAAGGTTATAGCCTTTGTGATCCCCAGCTGGCCAGAGCAATAAGGCAAACAGGGAATGACATGTATTCCTTTTTGAGCCATGACAAGTATGTTAGGATTGTTTGTGGAAATGTGAATAAGCATTTTCTATTTTATTGTATGTAAGTAATCTCAAACTTGTGTGAATTACTGCATTTTCATCTGTAATTTCATTCTATTGGTCATTACAAGAGTTTCATTGGGACTATAGTCTGATGGCATGGAGCTAGAGCAGGTACCACTAAGGCATCATTTGGGTTCAGGATTTTATAAACCGTTAGAAGAAAACAGCCTGGCTCCTTTCTCTAATATTTCAGGTTGAGTGTTTAAAGCTAGCACCTCAGAAAAGATACCTTCTTACCTTTAAATGCACTTGTTAAGGAAACTTTTAGGAGACAGTAGCTCTGCTACTGTCCGATTTCCTTTACTGTCGCGGGTGTTTGTAAAGTTTGTAAATTCCGTGAAAATCTCACTGTTTTCTTCATGGGACTTGGCAGAGACTGCTTATGGCAGAAACTGGATCCCTTGGCATACTTTCTGTGAGACACTCACGTGAGTTACAAACGCTGCCAGTTTCTCAGTGGAGCGTGTAGTACCCATTAACCCTGAGGAGGTGGAGCTGTGAATGTTTTCCACCACCACCTCGGGTATTTTTGCACCCAGAACTCAATTAGCCCCATAAGCCCAGGTAATGGGCAATGTGCCTGGGAGAGTCTTACAAGTTCTGGAGGCACAGCCTGCGAATCTCGAATGCCCCTTGGATTAAGGGGCTTTCTGTTTTTTTTGTTTTGTTTTGTTCTATTATTTTTTCCAAAAGCTTTTTGATTTACAGGGCTTGCAAGATACACTTAGATTGCTGATCTTTAAGTTTTAAAAGCTAAGCCACTCAACAGGCTTTAAGAATAGATACTGGTTGTAACCATGTGCTCACATAGAAAGTGCTTAATTTACAGAACTTAAACTGCTAAACGTGCTAGTGAAAGATCAAATGCAGAGCTACTTGCTTTATGGACAATGCAGAGAAATACCTTATTCAAGTAATGTAAAATTCCTCCCCCCAGCTTCCAAATGGCCACACATGCAAATATGTCCAGTTAGCAAAAGCTGACAGCAAGTCATGAACATTAATCTTAAACTTTTTTGTTGGATATATCTTTCTCATGCACTCCAGTTCCCTTAGCTGAAACTGCTGTAATTCACCTAACTGAATTTTCCTTAGTTTTGCCACCTGAACTCTTTATTCTGTCCTGAACAAGACTGAGTGTCCTCAGGCTGAAAAATTAACCCCACCGGCAAGCTAGATCAGGTGCTAACAGGCAAAACAGAGAAGTTACCGAAGGAAGGTATTGCAGGAAATGGCAGTAGTTTCGTTCATTTGTAAATATTTTCTGGAGCAGAGGTGCTTTTCACTTCCACTTTTGACCATTTTTTTACATCAGTAAACTTGTGTTTACCTAAGCTAATTTGTTGAATAACATTTCTTTTTCTTTCTTTCTTTTTTTAATTACAGTGCGGAAGTATTTTCAGTTTTGCTTAACTCTTATTTCATTCTGCCTTGTATATTTAGTCACTGGCCACTGGCTTCTTTAGTAGGTTTTCAGGGATATGAAGAATAACATTTGTTGTTAATTTAAAAATGAAGATGACCTTCAAATCATTGAAAAAAGGGAAAAAGGCTAATTTATGGTCCTGCAAGGAGATCTGTGCAAATTCAGGATCACAGACAACAGTCCATTTTACTCAGTACAATGAAATTCCTATCATTTTGTAACTTTCCCTATAATAATGATTATTTTTAACAAGTTTCATCTCAGTAGCAAGATAAAATTAACACCAAGAGCCATCTGTGTGTTTTTCTTAGCCATTATCCAACCTTGTGTTCTGATGTCCAAAGCACTTTAAAGGGTCTTCTGAAATATATGGCCTGTGAAAGGCATATAGTTCCAGTCTTTTATGGGATCTGAAAAACACATTTTCATTGTTCTCCCACTTCACGGATCAAAAGGCTTTTACAAAGTAAAAAAAAAAAAAAAAAAAAAAAAAAAAGAAAAACCCACTAAAATCTAAATTAAATTAAAGCTAACATCTTGAAAAAAAATCCTTTCTTTTATACAAAACAATAAGAAAGAATGAAAAATACGCCACAGGGTAAAAAGCCTATAATGTAACAAATGAAATCACACAGAAACAAAAGATTCAAAGGAAATCCAGGTTTAATAGAAAGCGTGTTCTGCAAAAAGCACTATGCATTTCTGTGTCTGTGATGTAGGTAAAACAAGTACTTTAGTAAAAGGCATTGATATTTTGTAATTATTAAAAATGATTCTCAGCAGGAAAAGATTTATTTTCTGATATGCATGTGCATATATTTGTCATAACATCCTGAGGTGACCAGAACAGAGCATATGCAAAAATATATAGAGAACAATCACATGTTATTAAATCAGACATTTAAGTTTTTCCAAATGATATTTTTACTGGGGTACTCAGTATAGCTGGCTTTGTTTTCCAGCCTTTTAGACTCATCTTTGAAATTTGTTTGCCGTATTCCAAATTTACTGTCTTGTATCCCTAGCTGACATAGTGGTTGATGTCACTAGTGGCTTAATGCATCTTGTCAAATTTCGAACACACTTCAGTGTGTTGAGTTCGCTCGGTTTTGAAATCAGCATAGCTTGACTTTTATTTGGTTTAAATTCAAGTTGGAAGAATAATTATCCTGTCCTGTAGGTGTATCCTACAGGAGAATAATGCCATCAATTTAAATCTACAACTAATCAAACCATAGTATCAGAGAATAATTGCAAGAATATTCTGTAAACTTTGCAATAAGGATGGTCTGGATTTAGATTAGTGGCAACATTTATATTTTTGTTATGAATTTCACTTTGTGAATCAATGAGTGCTGTTCTGAACACAAACGAAAGTTAAGACCATTAAAAGGAGTGTCTATGTGGCTATGAGCTTTTTGGTATTTCATTCTATGCTTGAGAATTCCACATCAGCTAATTGAATATACTGATGTGTATTGAATACACATCAGTAGTTGATGTAGTAATAAAATACTATCCCAGTTTAGTTTTGTGTAGGTGAAAGGTACATGATTCATTAATGTAATATATGACCTATGCGACTGTTGTTACAGTATGTGAAAACCTTTCTTGCTGGCCAGAAGGACATTGATTCCATTTTCTGACAAAATTTTAATCTAGAGTGTGGTGTAAGCCATATCTTTCCAAACCTTCACATTGCAACTGTGGCATTCTACTCGGGCAAAGCAGCGAAAACATTTTCATGCATGGAAAATACAAGAGTATCCAGTGCACAAATTAGAATTGAATTTCACTTCTCCTGTTGACACTTGAAAGTTAGATGGGGCATATGTTATTTATGGAGAAAAAGCAAGAGTTGTTCTGGGTGTATTTCCTCACTGAGGTCCTCAGAATAAGAGATGAGGTGAGTGACTCCTTTCACCTGTGAATTGAAATGCAGCCTTCATAAAAGTCATAGTGTTTTGCTGTGAGTTTCTTATTGAGATCCACCAGACTCTACTTTCTACTGCTTGGATATCTAAAATATTAGTTCCAGAAATGTGTATTTATATTAGAACAAGCATGTTTCTTGTTTCAGGAGCTGAAGGAAGAAATTCTAACCTACGGACAGTTTTAGGACAATTTATAATAACAAACCTGTCAATGGGCTACTCCTTTGGATAAAACAAAGTTTTCTCAGTATTGGTCGATTTTACTTTTGCTGGCTATTTGTGGCCATTAGTGTATTTTTTATCCCCGATAATGCAAATCACCTGTGGACCTCCCAGAAACATTCCTTTTTTCTTATTTATATCCTCTGCTCCAAAAAGACTGGAACAGGTTTTAACAAAGCACGTTGTAGTCAGTCTATTTTAGCTGTAGGTGATGGTGATGACTGGAATAATGGCGGACCTCATCGCTGTCCCTACTGGGGATTCATGGTCTCCTTCCACAAAAAAAATGCAGGACAGAAAGTTGCCTGTGTCCCAAAGAGCCTGCAGTGGAAGGAAAAGGAAAAAGGTAACACAGAGCTTGAAATGCATGGGGGATGAGGAAGGAAACAATTATAATCAGTATGGCAAGCTGTGATTTCAGCATACTTGCTGCTTAACCAGAATCAGCTTTCTGTGGACTTTACAGCAAGGAGGAGTTGTACAGTAGGGAGGTGGAGAACAACGTGGCAGCTTTATGGGTGGGCTACAGAGAGCTTGTGCCAAGTGTTAGAGGCAGCTTGAGGGGAAGCAGGAAAGCTGATGGTGTGAAAATGTAACAAGGGGGCTGGTGTCATGGGCGGTTTAAATGTGGAGGTTGCTACTTGGATACTGAATGAGAAATGATAGATGAGCGATAGACGATAAAGGCCCTGAAAGTAAGGACAAGGCAATAGAGATCCAAGAGTCAAAGGAGGGATGCAAAGGGTGGCGCAAAGATTTAGACTTGTTCTTGATGTGACAACCTACAAAGGAAGAGAGGTCAGTCAAAGATGATGTTGAAGTTATGGGCAGCTTAAGTTTGTTTTACACACTGGAACAAAGAAAATCAACTTTTACTTGTTAAAGGCTGTTACTCCCTTGAACCTATCTGAAGAAGTTAAGTTGGAGTTTAGAGGAGACAGGGGGATAGGAATTCTGCATATTTGCCACTGCTTATCTAAGTTAAATTTATACTTGACAATATTGCACTCCAAGTGAGGGAGCAGTTCACTCTGTTTCTGCTGATTGTGGTAGGGAGAAAAAAAGGATTTTGTTTTTAGTTGTTTTAAAAGCCCATGAAACTACATTAGGCTAATACTCTGATAAATGTCTCCTCTGTTTTGGCGACAGCGGTATGTATTTTCAGAAACACACAACAGTGTTTTGCTGTACAAAGGCAAAAAGATCTGTAAGCCAAAATAAAATCTCATTCCGTTGTCTTGGTGCTACATGTAGGACAGCTACAAAAAACGATGGTGAGAAAAGTACATTTTAGTTTTGCTGAGACTCTTCACTTTTACCTCTCCATTAGCAAGAAAGAAAGACAAAAAGAGAAGACAGATTAAAAAAAAACCCTGTAATAAACATTTTCTACCTTGAATATCATGTTATAAAGGCAACTGTAGCATACTTAAGGGGTAGTTGTAAGTCAGAGTTTCTAAGGAGAATTTTCTTCTGAAATGGTCTTTGGCTTGATTTGATAGCCTTATTTTGTTCTCATTATGTGCCATTCTTTAGAGATGTACAGAATTGTAGGTGATTAGGGTGGATTCGTCAGGAATAAACTTGCTCATTTGCACTTCCCTTTTTGTTGCCTTTCAATGAAATCAACTAAAAAAAACAGGAAAAAACTTGACACGTGTGACCACATTTTGTTAATAATGCCTTTGTTTATAAGGAGCAAGAAAGAAGTTATAAAACTCTTCAGGTGCGCCTCTAAATCATTATACAAATTTGTATCTTACAGTGTAAAGTATCAGGGCTCCCTGCATCCCAATTTGCAAATCGCCAGCAGCTCACAGAAGCCATGTGCATAAAAATGAGACCAGCCCAGCACAGTAACAATGTGCACTAAACTTATTATAATATGAAATACACAACTTTAAATCTTCAAAGATTCTACAGAAGGCCCAAGAATGATACCAATTTGCATCACAGATTTCATTTCTTCTTTTTTTTCTTGAAGGTAATTCTTTTATGCTTGAATCCTTGGGTTGGTCTGTTCCTAAAGTTGTCATTTGGCACTGAGCTCCAGAGAGCATTTCTAATTTGTTTTTATGTTTGTAGACTGGTATTGTCTTAGAGGTTCATATGGTATTTATTTTAAATGAGATTTTATACAATGTAATGCCCTTATTCCTAAAGGCAAGCCTTCGCTTTCATGGAGCAGCCTTTTGAGAGAGAAGTTTTCTGTCCCATATCTGTAACACTGTGGGCTGTGCACAGCATGTACTGTGGTAACTAAAAAGATATTCCCAGATGAACAGAATGTATAAAAAGAAAAATGACAACAAGGTGCGACATCAATACCACACAGTGTTTGTTAAACATTTCTTTTGTTTTTTTTTTCCCCTCCTCTACAGCCTAAAATGAAGGCGGGAAGAGCCCAGTGAGTTTCCCGCAAAAGCTGGTAGCAGGCAGTACAGCTAACTTGTTCTCCTGTTTAAACTAGAAAAACTGGGAGGTGAATATAACGTATGTGAAAAAGGAAAGGGAGTGACTTGGAAGAAAGTTACTTTGCATGAAACAAAGCAGGATCGGCCGGTCTATATGATAAATATAGAAAATTAGCTGCTGGTTTATGGGCTCTGTTGCAGCATTTGCTCTGTTTCCAGGAATTAGTGGGGCTGGGTTACATTATCTGTTGCTGGAACTGTTCAGAACATAAGACTTTTGTCTTCCTATTTTGCTTCCCTTTCACATATAGCTTGCATTGAGACAGATGATTTACAACTTCAATTCTGTTCAGAAGTCAGTAGCTGACACGTGCGTGTGTGCGTGTGTGTGTGTTTGCATACACGCGTGTGTATGTGACCTTGGTGCAGTCAGGACAGTCGTAGCAGCTATTCTGATTAAACCCCAGCTGACAGTCTGTAACCCGACGACAGTCATTAACTCCAAGACTATCCATTCCACCAGATTAGCAGCTGTGCAACTTCCAGCTTGGCTTTCTGAATACTAGGAAGGAGCAGAAATAGTCTGATGTAATAGTTGGTAAATTTAGCCTCCAAAACTAATTAAAAAATAAACAGAACTCGCCACAGGAAACATTGCTGCCCCTTGCCCCCTTTCTTAGCAATAATCTAAGTATCAGTTTCTGACAAATCACTTTAATTTCCTATGGGGGACGTTATCGATTAGCAGTCAAGGGACAGAGAGGCAAAATATGTGATTTATCCATCTTGTTCAAAAATATTATTTATTCCCATTAATCCTCCAAATTTCCCCACAGCTCTGCCCATAACTCACAGTTAGATAGTAGGCTGGTGACAGACCTTGCGTAATGGACTGTCGTACAGGCAGGCTGTCATACAGCCAGGCTTGTTCTGGTAGAGTGCTTTGGCATTGTGCTGGAGTGAAATAATTATGTAGTCAATATTTGTTACCCACCTGGCCATTGCCAAGAGGCTGATCAGGAGGCTGGAAATCCTATTAGCAGACATACGATGCTTTTTATTTTAATGATTTCCTGCAAACATAATGAGAAGATCTTGCCAGGAAACTAATAAATTATTATGTACTGCGCGGTACATGCTCTTGCAGTAAAATAGTCTAGAAAGGTTCAAGTTCAGAGACAGAGCCTGTTCACCTCTGACGTCAGTAAATCTCCAAGAGACAGCAGCGAGCATCCCGGGGAGGCAGGCTGGAGATGGGATTTTTGAAAAGAGCGGAGGGAGTGCAAGGCCTCCGCGGCTCCACAAGTGAACTAGCCTCTAGCGAGGCAGTCCTGGCACCTGGGTGCTCACTGCCGCGGCAGGTACGTGGGAGTAGGTGGTTTTGATCTATATGGCTCTGAGACTCGTTACACTGCTTCTCCAAACAGCTACGTGAATGTTGCTGGACTGCGTCAGATATTCCAGGTGTTGGTAGAAGAATATGAGCTGGAATTTATCAGCCAAGAATAAGTCTTCTCTTGTGTGTCATGTCTTTATATCTAAAGTGGGTTCAGGCCAGGTTCATCCTTGACTGAGTTCTGCGCTGGGAACAGTTGTGGTCTGGTGGTCAGTTTGAATACTTCAGTTCATCAGACATCCCAGGGCATCTTTTTTTAAACTATTCCATGAGGAATGGCTGATTTTTTTTTTTTTTTTTTTTTTTTTTTTTTTTAATCTGGGAGCAGAAGGAGGACCGTTATCTGAATCCAGTCTGAGGTATTAAGCAAAAAGAGTGTAGGAGTCTTTGCAAAACAAAAAACAAACAAACAAAAAAAGTGGAGGGGTCCTGAGAGAAAATGTGACTGTCTCAGAAATCCACCACTCTTAAAGCCAAAAATAGCTAGTTTCCTGAAGAAAAACTGAGGACACGAGCATGAGGATTACACTTTGTTCCACACAGACGTGTTAAAAAGAAATGTATAGCAGTTTGGAAGAAATGGGGGTTATCATGGGGGAAGGCATCTTATGAGAGAGATGCGATGTGGCATGGACAGTAGTGAGTTGCCCATGTAGCCCAGAACAGAAAATACGCGTCTTCAAATACATAAATGGAGAAGAGAGAAGACAATAATAAAGCGGGCAGTAGTTCCACCAGTTTGTTTGGCAGTATTGGGTGTTTGTAATACATATGTTTTTGTTACTGTGTATTGTGTGTAGATGGACACAGTGTCTACATTATGGATGCATGTTCCAGTGTCCTTTACTGGAAAAAAAAATTGTAAAGAAAAAATTCTTAAAAACCCTAATCCTTTTTTTCATTTGTGTAGCCTGAGTGATCAGTTCCTATAGTAAAATTATTCCTACCCTGAGGAGGTATCTTGAATTATTTTGTCTCACTCTAAGAAAATATGTCTGCTCTCTGCCTGGCTTTTTTGCCTCAGGAGAAGACCGAGAGAACAATGCTTGTCAGTCACTAAGGGCAGAGCCCGAGCTTCCAGCTATTGCAGCTGAGGTTTTGCTGTTGTGCTGTTGTTATCAACAGAATGTAAAAATATAAAGCAGATCATTTGACCATATGATGAGCACATTCCTATTGAACTCTAGGTGACCTTAATCTTCCATCTCTTTACAGAACTCCTGTGTTTCTCACTTAAGAAAAAATCTTCCTAAACAGTAAGGTTTTTCTTTTGATAGTGAAATGCTCTTTGAGTGGTTTGCTTATAGGGCTTTAATGGACTACGTTGGGGCAGACAAAAAAAGATGTGCTTGAATGAATGTAAAAGCACACTGGATAACAAAAATGGTAACATCCACATGATGTTTAACTACATCATAGTTTTTATTGCTTGGTGAAATATTATTTATTGCACATTCTTTTGCACTATCATTGTATTGCAAGATTGAAAAGGAACTATTTGCAGTCATGTAAACTAGTACAAACTTCTGAATTCAGAAAAAGAAATGCCATGCAGTATGATAATTTTATGATAAGTAAGCTTTGCAACTTCCTTGTGGAGTTCAGATCATTGCTTATAGATCTAGACTATATTTTTTTATTTTTTAAGTCATTGAGACTTGTTTGTGTAAATGAAGGCTCACCACAGCCATGACTGTTTCTTGACGGTGGAGAGTCATAATGAAGACTTGACTTCTCTTTACAGTGAAGAGATTGGAACTTGCATTTACTTGAGTTTCCCATTTCAAAGTGTTCTCCTTTATGCATAAAAAATTAATTTGTAAGCATAAATTAATTTCTGTCTGCCTTTCAAGATCCTTGAGGACCAGGGAGAGATGAGGATGTCTCTCCTACTGTGCACTGCATAAGTTGTTCTCCTTTATAACTTTTTTTTTTCCAGATGACTTATAATATCTTCAGTGCTGTAATGTGAGCTATTATAAAACTGCTGTAAACTTTTCCTTCTACCCCTTCAGCATGTGACAGTGACCACTGGGGACCTCACTGCAGCAGCCGTTGCCAGTGCAAAAATGGAGCCTTATGCAACCCCATCACTGGAGCCTGCCACTGTGCATCGGGTTTCAAAGGCTGGCGCTGCGAGGAACGCTGTGACCAGGGGACATATGGAAACGATTGCCATCAAAAATGTCAGTGTCAAAATGGAGCCACCTGCGACCATGTGACTGGAGAGTGCAGATGTCCTCCTGGATACACTGGTGCCTTGTAAGCAGCGTGTACATTATTAATTGGGGGGAGGTATGAGATTTGGCTAGTGCTATCAAGAGAAATTAAATTTAGAAAAAATTTTAACACTGTGTTGTCGGTCTGGCTGCTGTATGTGACAGAGGAGCAGGACTGGCTAAGAAGAAACTGGGCAAACCTTCTTTCCGTGCATTTGCAGGAGTGCAGTTGAGGGAAAGCCCCCTTGATCTGGACTGCCAAATAAAAGCTACAAAAAGTAGCAATGGGAGCTTCTTTATGGCCAACGTGAAAATTGTTTGGCTGCAAGTCTGGAAAATAGCATTGAAATGTACAGTTATTTGGATTTCTCATTCTAGAATATATTTTTGAGCTTTGTCAGTAACAATGTACCAGCACCAACCCGAACTAGTGTAGGAAGGGATATCTTTTTTTTTTAAAAAAAAATATATATATCTGTTTACAATTCCTGAACTGCTGGGTCTGTTTCCTTAGATTTGTTGCACGGATACTATACACTGTTCAGTTTGCTCCCCTTTTAGTGTGGATTGCCTTCTGTTTCAAATTTCTTGTCTGGAAAATTAACTACAGTGTTTAGAATAGAGATGGCTGGAGATGGGAGAGTATGCCAAAGTAACGATTGTATCTTCCCAACCCTTTAGCTGTGAGGACCTCTGCCCGCCGGGGAAGCACGGACGGCAGTGCGAGGAGAGGTGCCCCTGCCAGAACGGAGGAGTGTGCCACCACGTCACCGGCGAGTGTGCCTGCCCACCCGGATGGATGGTAAAAACACTTCCCGAAATCAACACAACCCCCCAAAGGATCCGCATTTGTAGACTTTGGGCAGTGTTAGAAATGGATAGCGAATTAGGATAGCAAAGGCAGTCTGCCTGTGGCCAGGAATAATAGGAAATGTTATTTTAGCATACACTGCTCCTACAACGGACTGGAGTAAAATACTCGCAAAACCATCTGTTATTGAATATCTCCCAGTTCTGCGCTGCCTTTTTTAAACCACGTCAGATTCTGGGAGACAAGAATATGATTCATACTATGAAAAGACCACATCCTTTAAAACTTGTCTAGAAGTCATTTGCTAGTAGACATAATGTGATATTATAGGGAGGTAGTACTACTATATATTTGGGAGATGGATTTTGTGCCTCTTTCCAAGTGGATGGTATATATTGCAAAAACACCAAACTTTTAGATACTGTGGTGGTGACAGAAATAGGACATCATAACTTTGACATTCTCTTCAGACTTTTTACCCTTTTGTCAGTGGGCAGGAAAAGAATTGACCTCTGAGCTGCAAATGAAACTCCTCGCTTGCCTGTAGTCTCCCCTACTACCAGCTGCCCATTGTGAGCTGGAAAATAATGGAGTAGGAAGGTGATCAAAACCTAAGTAACATTTTTAAATACATTTTTAGATAGTATTCATAAATAGCAAAATGTTTTCTATGAAAATGTCTGTTCTGGGTGAAAATATGCTTGAATTTTTAATTAGCTCATGATATAGGAGGACTTCTGTAATAGAGATCAGGTTTTCACCAGCTAGAGAGCATAGTTACGAATGGATCAAATCTCTTTTTACGTTTGCATAGCACTAGTCACTTAGATACCTAACTCACATTATGCAATTCTTACTTAACAGCAGAAAAACATAAATTAATGATGATAAGATACAAGTGTTTGCATGAATTCCTGATTCTCTTTATTGACCTAAGTACAGCTAATGAAAAATGATGTCGCATGTAAACATGTGTTGACAATTTTGTAGTAGTGTGTGTTAACTAATGTATTTCTAATTAGCTCTTTGATTAATTTTCTGTTCCAAGTGGTTATTTAAGCATAACTCTTCGTTAGTTTTAAATTTTTCAATTCCATAAACTGCAGTTTTGTCACTATAACCTTTTTTGCTTTTCATGTAAGGCTGGAATAAAGTAGCCAGGCATAAAATCTGCAGTATCTTATGTTAGTTCTGATGAAATGCCTGTAAGTGTGTTCCTCTTGAACTGGCTTCTTGAAAGTCTTAAGATCTTGTTCTCCTCTTATTGCACAGGTATAATTAATTCCAAGGAGGTAAATAGCATTGCAGAAATTCAAGACCTGTGTAAGGGAAGCACAAATCATACCTAAGCTTTTAAGATGTGCTACTTTTCAATGAAATTATAGAGCTTTTTTTTTTTTCCTGTTTTTTTTTTTTAAACCCATCTGATCATGAAGTAGTATAATTGTCGCATTACAGTAATTATTGCTTTCTACACCGCTATTCACCGGAGGGCATCTCTGGATGTCTTGATACATTCTACTCCTGATAAAGAAATTGGGAAGAACTTGCCATCAATTAGTCTTAAATGTCTAAGTGTTTACTGTTGCTTAGAGATAATGTTTTTCATTAGATTTGGCTTCCAGAATGGAAATCCTAGAAGATTATCCCCCCAGTGCTGAAACATACCCCTGTTTAAAGCTGGAGAAGAGTCTAGCATTTCCAAGACGAGCACTAGGCTCGTGACAGGAGATCTTCTTGATCTTCCTTCGTTACAAATCTTCTTTCTTCCCTGTTTGCTTGAGCTGCAATTCTGAGCCTAATGTTAAAATTCATTTGCACACGCAGGGCACGGTCTGTGGTCAGCCTTGTCCTGAGGGTCGTTATGGGAAAAACTGTTCCCAGGAGTGTCAGTGCCACAACGGAGGGACCTGTGACTCGGCGACAGGTCAATGCCATTGCAGCCCAGGTTACACGGGCGAACGGTAAGGAAAACTTATTTCCACGAGAGTGTCGAACCTGCAAAGGGTCTACTGCAACAGAGAAAATTAAGAAGGGGTAGAAAGCCAAATGTGAATGTCAGTGATACAGTTAAAGGAGTTTTGTGAAATGTTTGCTGTCACTTAGCTGACTCTAAATCATAAGTTAAAAGTGCAAAAATGGAAGATGTTCTGTGAAGGATTGTTCAGTTTCAGGATTTTTGTGCTGTGGCCCATGCACTGCCAGTGCCTTGTGGGTCTCCATTTGAGCGGTGTGAAGAATGACGCAGTTTGAGGTATGGCAGGGCAGTAAGACGGGAAGCTCTTGGTTTTGCGCAGATGTTTGGCAGATGGAGTAGCAAGGGAGGCTCATTCAGTTCCTCTTCAAAGTGAGTTCTTTCCTGAAGTATTTCATTCAAATGAAGAAACTAAATATTCTTATTTTCTGACTTTGCCATTAAAAATCTTCTTGGTAGATTTCAGAGGAAAGAAAGAATAGCAAGACTTACCTTTTTGAATGCAGTGGAAAGTGATGGTAGGAGTGCTTTGCTGCATATATTTTAAGCAGCATAGCAACTCATTTGCTGAAGTCAGCAGTAGCTTAATCACTGGGGTCAATCCAGGGGATCTCTGCCAACAGTAGTAGGTATTATAACCATATGCACTTCCCACGCAAGTGTTCACAGGACATGGGGAGAGCTGTGCCAGACATGAGGGGAAAAAAAATCATGAAGAAGAAGAAAAACAATCAGTCCAGAGCCACTGGACTGCCAAAATTAAATATTTGCCTCTGTGAAGAAACACTGCAGAAGATGGTAGATGCGTTTAAAAAGGTACAGACAAGTCAGCAGGAAAATCAAAGGCATATCCATATGCAAATCTGCACACACTCTGGTGTTTGTAAAAGCTATTAAAATTTTTGTCTTGGAATTTAAATCTTACTATAATCTGAAATGCCTTGCAGGCTGCAGTATTTTGATCCCCTTTTCAAGTCTGAGCTTCCTCTTTGCTGCAAAACAGGCTGTATTTGCAACTCTTGTGTTTTCCAAGATATTGCTAAGGGCAGGAATGGGTCATAAACAAGGTCAGAGACGCCCATTTCTTGTTTAACATCAGCTGACTGGCAAGAGAGGAAAATGTTACAAGAAAAGCATGGGCACTGGGTGAGCTAGCATGTATGTGTCAGCAGCAAGTTAATGCAAGGTAATCTGGTTTAAATTACTCTGCTAATTGTTCTACCAAGTACTTTTTGACTGATACTCATCTTCACTGCAAAATGGAAGAAGTTCTTTCACAAGTTGATGAGGACACAATTCTGCAAGGTTAAATTTTGTCTAATTTGGCTGGTATTCCTGATTGTCATTTGGGGAAATTTAATTCTCAGCTTTCTTTGTATAACCTCATTAGGAAATATTTAGCTCTATCAGCTGCATTATAATGCTGCCACTCTGAAGTAAAAAGAGATTTTACCGATGGCTTCAGTGAGAACAGAATTACAGATACCTTGAAACTTCTAGATAACAGTTTCAGGTTGAGGTAGATGCTACAGAAGCATGAAATGAACATGTTATCCACATTTTCTGCTAAATTCTGTTACATTTGGTGGTGCCTCGAACCATACCAGTCTTCAAAATTCTCCTAAAATAAACCATTAAGCTTACAAGAAATTACAAAGAATACAAAGTGAATAAGAAAGCTAAAAACTCTGTGCCATATTGTCAAGTGCTATTTCTATACAGTCTCTGATCTGATTAAACTTCCAGGTGCCCAATTTGCAGAAGATGTTATGTGTGTAGTATTTCCTAATGGGTTCACAGCACACCTCAGGACTTCAATGTCAGCGTGTCCTGGGTAGAGGCTTTGGGACTTAGCTCTTTTGTCTTGCCGTCTACATGAACTGATCAACATATTTCATAGAATGCTTATATTTATAAATATGGGAGTTTTCCCTGACCCATAAGCTATGAAATATTTTTGTCCCTGGCTCTGAGGCATGAACCTGTTCACCTGAGAGGTCTGCTTTGAAACACATAATCAAATCTTTTAGGATGTACTTAAAGCAATAGCCTTCAGTAATGCTGTAGTACCACTGTCATTCCAGATTTTAACAGCTGACTCATAAAACACAGCGAAGTTAAGGTGGAAAATACCAAACTGATGCTATGGATTTCTCTCCTAAAACCACCAAATCAAATTGCTATAAGGAAACTCATTAGGAAATGAGTTGCAAGGTTTAGAAGCAGAATACTGGAAATTGGTTTTTAGTGTTTAGGTTGATAGCTAAACATGCCGTCTGATCTTCAAGATAAATAATGTCTTTCATATGTAACACTTAGGAAATACGATTGTTAGCTAAAGAAGCTATCTTATAAAAGCTATGTGAATGAAAGAAGAAAAGTTTGGAGAATAAGTCTTTTCATTAGGAAATACTTTGCTTAAGGAGCAAAAAAAAAATTATTGTTGTTCTCCCATATGGGTTAAATTCAAGTCTTTTCTAACACATGAAAGTGAAAATTAGTAAAGTTTGGGGTTCTTAAATATTTTGTGTTTCATTCTATGAAAGAGGACAAAATCAATATAAAAAAGTCTAAGATGAAATTTTTGGGGAAAAAAAGGTATTTTGGAAACATCATGTGTTTGGAAACACACTTAGAAAATATGGTCTTTGGATTCTGCTGGGAACCAGTGCCAGGGAATCTCCTGGCCCAGATGTCCGCAGGAGTGTGGATGCCTGGTGGCTGTTCTCAGTATTGCCAAATGGAGAATCTGGATCACTTTAACAACAACAACAACGATGGTACAGGTGGATGGCTTTTGAAGCTTCATTCCTTCTTCTCAAACTTAAGATCTGGTTTAAGAGGGTTTGATTTTGTTCTTGTTCTTGGATAAGAAATGCAGTGGCCTGTGTGGTTGTTGTCTCCCTATAGGAGAGAAGGGAGACCTTTCTCAAAAGGAATTTGCAGAGTCAGTGTTTTTAGCCTGTCCTCCTGTGATAAGCCACAAAAGAAACTAGAGTGGTAGCCACTTTTAAATACAGAGTTATATAAATACAAATTCCTGCTCTACTTGTGAAGAGTTGTAGAACTGTATCAGAGATTCTTCATAAACTGTATTACCCTTGAATCTCTAAAAGCACTAGTTCATGGGACATGAACTTAATTTTTTTTTTTTTTCTTTTCTCGCAGATGCCAAGACGAGTGTCCAGTGGGGACGTTTGGAGTACGATGTGCCGAGACCTGCCAGTGTATGAATGGTGGGAAATGCTACCATATTAGTGGTGCATGTCTCTGTGAACCAGGATACACGGGAGAGCACTGTGAAACGAGGCTTTGCCCTGAGGGAGTTTATGGTCTCAAGTGTGACAAAAAGTGTCCCTGTCACTTGCTGAATACCTGGAGGTAAGTTTTACACTCTTTAGCATAGTCTTTCTACACGGGATGTTGAAGCCAGAATATAATCTTGAAAAGAAATAATTCCTGATGCTTCCAAGTACATCCATGCAAACTAAAGCAGCTAAAGATTTACATAGAGTATTTTATAACCACAGCAAGAAAGAAAATATCAACCCCAAAGAGCTTCTGATGGTTGGTGCTTGCAACCTTATGTGATCTTAATATTAAACTTCTATATTTGTTTACTGACTCATGAAGTAAAGGTTAAGACAAAGTCTGGCCTTTGTCTGTATTTACCACATGAAAAAATCTCTATATTATTCATCATATTAAGTCAGTAGACCTTATACCTTCCTCATGTATTCTGAGGTACTGTAAATGAGAAGTAACTGAATTTGAAATCAGTGGATATATACTCTTATGAGCCTGGCATCAGAGGAGAATTAATTTCTCTTTCTCTGTGTATGTTTATAAAATTGGAGTAGGTGATTGTTTTAATACAAAATTTCTGAAGCCTTACCAGTTATAACTGTAGATTTCATGGTCATTTAAACTAATTTTCCAGAAAGCAGGTAAAATCTGATGGCTAGAAATAGAATGAAAGTACTTTTCCAACTGGCATACCTTTTACTGTCTCTCTTTATTCAGGCAATCACAAGACACAATTCCTAAGTTTTCTGTATCTTTATAAATTCCATAGTGTTCTAACATATTGTGATAAAAATCTATGAACTAGCTATTCTGAGACAATCTTTTGGCTGCAGAGCAGGAATGTCAGTTAAGACAAGCCAACGTGTATTTATAAAACAATTTTCATTGCCAGCTTTTTGTTACTACAGAGAATGCTTCTTTCTGTGAAATATTTCGTCATTGTGCATTTGCTTACACATAATTTTGTTAATCAGTCACAGTACCTTAGATGAGTTTTGTAAGCATAGTCCAAATGTTTTGCTGTCACAAACTGTCCTGAAAGAAATTTGCAGACACTGTTTACTATTACACAGAATACTGCTGTACTTTGTATCTAAGGTGCACTTTTCCTCATAGATCAAACAGAAGCCTTGAGTCAGAATTTAAAAGTGATGTTAAAGTGCTCAGGCACATGCATGGAAATATCTCATATTTTAGGCCTCTGTGAAAAATTACTTTGTGGATTATCTGGATTGTTCAACATATCTTTCATTGACAAACCATGTGTCAGTGAACTGAATTCTTTTCACTTTTCATTCATATGCTTTTGCAGTCATGTGCTTGTACTTCTGCTTATTCCATTTACTTGAAATGTGTTCTGAAAAAATACTGGGTTTTTGACATAGAATGAAGCAATTTATTCTTTGGGCAGAGCATTCAAGAACAAGTGGAACCATAATCCCAACCTAACTCTCAGATTATTCTTGTAGACCAAATACTATTGTATTATGAATTATGGTTTAGCTGCTTTCCTGCAAATTTGTCTGCAGACTGTTGTCGAAGCTTTGTTTGACAGGAATGTATTATGTTGTATAGTATTTCTGATATTTCAGGGATTACTTCTGATTCATGTTCAACACAGCTGTTCCTTCATTTATACCGCTGGAAGACAGTTTGTGGTCGAATTGGATCACAAATGTTCACATGTAAACAGCAGCATATGGTTGGCCTTTTTTTGAACATTTTTTCCTCTGTATGACAAATCACAAGGGACTTAGCAACATTGTAGGTGGTGTGGGAGCATGTTTATCTGTAAATGCATGATAATTTGGGAGGAAAACAAAAATTTTTAGGACTTCACAAGTATATTTTTCACATATTGTGTCAGAAAATGATTAAGACCACCAAATAATAGAAATCAAATGGTATCTGGGTAATAGTGTAGAAGAGAGCTCCCTCGCAGACGCTTTCCCTTACGCTTTTGATAGTCTGCTTGTGTATGAGTATCTTCACCTATGACTAAGTATCAGTCAGCCAAGAGACAGCTTAAACATATCAGGAAATATCCTTGTCCCTTACTCATTTGCCATAGGTAGTATTTGGGCTGAAGGATCTTCATCATGACACTAACCCCTTTAGCAGCAGCATAACAACCAATAATCCCAGGACACTAAGGAGGGGATGCATGTCCTCCTTGGGATCGACTGTATGTGTCTACAGGTCGAGGATTCTGTTAGGACTTCTAGCGAATCAGTATTGAAAAGGCTTGTTTCATCTGTGTTTGTCCACCGGTTTAGATGCTCTCCTCAAAGAGGAACAGCAGGTGACAGCTCTCTTGTGCCAAATATTTTTTTCACAAACATTTCTTCCCTACTGCATCTTCTCACATATGTAAAAGGATTTGAGTTAGAGTGCAAATCAGGCACAGATCTCTGTTCTCTGTGAGTAGGTGACACTATTGATATTTCCCTTTTTCACTAGCTAGTCAAGAGTAAAACTGGAATGGGTGTTTGCTGGCTGAGGCAAAGAGCCCATGAAACAGAAGTAATGTTTTCCTTGGTGAGGAACAGGGAGCAGTGCAGGGAGTTGGCGCGAGGACCGTTTGCTGAGCAGGTCCATGTACCTCTGTCACTCAGATCCGCATTTTGGGGGCCTTGTGGTCACTGGGCATTTTGAAAAACCAGTTTGCAGGAGTGAGCAAAAAAGACTTCTTCATCTGCCTGTGTCAGCGTTGTTCTCTTCGTTTTGTACGAGAATCTTCTTCAGCCTCAGTGACTTCTGGGCTGGGTTTCATCATTCCTTTACTCAAGTGACACCTAATGATCATTTGGAAAAGCTAAAAACAGCAGGCTGTAGCTGCATATTTAGCTGGAAACTTTAAAAAGGATGTACATTACACCTGTTTTCCAGCAAGTGCCGTAGTTTCAGGTTGATTTCTGAGCTAAATTCGAGATGTCACTCTCTTTGTTCTCTTAAGCTCCTCCTTGTGATTTTCCATCGCTGGTTCACTCTGGTAGGTAAGATCAGCTGGGGTCATTCTGTACCTCTAACTAATTTCCAGTAGTTCAGGTGGGAATTAGGGTTTATTCATGACATTAGCTCTAATGGGGTTTCTGTTGCCTCACGCTTTTTCTGAGATGGGTATATAGGGCTGAGGGGAATTATGATATGATGCATATTTAGTTCATATAGCCTAAGTGTGTTTTTAAAGTTAAAATTAGGGCACCATGTTTGGATTTTTCCAAAATTTCTCATTTTTCATGGGAACCTTATATTGCATGAAGTGCTCCAGCATTTATGTGGATATTGTAATACCTGTATGAATCTTGTGAATCATGAAGTCCATCTAAATCTTCCTAATATATATTGTCAACTTCTCACAAATACTTTTTTCGTCTTGGTACAAAGTCAGTCTATATTGCAAGAAAATGTGAACAAAAGGCCAGGATTAAATGCGGATATACCAGCAGTGTCTCTCAACTTCTCTTTATTTCCCTATTTTAATATATAAATCTTATTGCCAATTAAGCTAACTGTGTGAGGACCCATCAAAAAGCTTCAAAAGTGCTCCAGCTTCCTACCTCTAATTACAAATTACTGAATACTAATTTTGGTGTCAATCAATATATGTGCAAGTATGCCTTAGTAACACTCACTGGGGGGCACAGAATATCAATGCCTCTGTCTGCCTCATAACCAGGACTTGCTCACGCATGTGGTCTCCCCTTCTCCTGAAAGAAAAAAAAAAACAAACAACCCCAGTATTTATTTCTTACAATGACAATATTACTAATTTTATGTTTTAAATATCTTCCCATTCATATTCTAATGACTGCTCAGTTGTGGATTGAAAAATCTTTTCATATTTCCAGCCCTGTGTTCCTCCATTGGTAGTAAACATGGGAACTGGATGTAAAATGCCACTGGATGTATACAGGAAGAAAGCAGGAGTGGGGGACAAATCTGATTCTCATGATGTGTTTTCCTAATTTAGCCTATATTTTATGTGAGAATAGTTCAGTTTCAGCTTCTTTTGCTGCAGGTGTACCAATAACTGAATAAACAATACAGTTATGAACCATCTCCATTGCCATTTAGTTGAAAAGATTAAGACTTTTCCTGTCACTTTTACATAACCAGCCTAGTCCCATTTAAGAGAGTTTTCAATACATTTAAAAAACCCAAATTCTTACCATGTTGTAGTGTATGGAATGATACACAGAGAGCAAAATGCAAAAAGCATGACATTCCATACCTTTATAAATCATGTTTTCCTCGATCAGCAGTACCTTGTCAGTTGGCTGTATTTGGCAATAAGAAACTCTTAACTTGACAAGAGCAGCCCTGGAGTCCAGGAGCAGTTGCAATTACTGTTGCATTCCTTAGTGTGCTGGAACTATTTCCAAGAATATTGTTACAACTTACGCACCTAAAAGTGCAGTAGGAGTTTTTTCAAACTTTAAAACAGTTAGAAAAGTGCTTGGTTTCATACACACGCCCACAGAAAGAGTCAGCAAATCTTGCAAAATTGCGCTGTTGTCATGGGTCATTTAATGTGTCTGGACGAAGGCACATTTTTTCCAGCACGCTTAAAGGAACTTCACTTCAATCAGTGGCAGAAGACGATCTTTAAACAGTCTTCCCATTGTAGATATATTGGATTTGGATATTAAGGCTTTCCTTTGGTGAGAATTAAGCAAGTGCTTTGTCTGCCAGAGGACTACAGAGTACCCCATTGTGTCCGCTTTTCCAGCACATATATCTTTGCACAGCTGATGATGTCCATTTGTTATGAGGCAACAGCTGGCCGGCTGGCCACTCAATGCAGCTGCTGTTCCAGGTAGGGACAGCTGGGCTGCCACCAGGTATGGCCGACATGGGGGAGATGCGCTCCAAAAGGTCGCCGGGCCTCGCGGTGTGTCCGACTTCCTCCCCGCACAACTGATTTTGTAGCATTCCTGGAGAGATGCCAGTTGTGCTCTTTTTCAGCCAAGGGTTTCACGGAAAGAGCACACGTATTACTGCATATGGTGCTGTGATTTTAGCAAAGCGTGTTTCTCAGGCAATATGCTGCTGAACTTCATTGGTGTACAAAAAGAGAGACATTTTGGGAATTTAAATTTTCATCACTTTAATATTATAATCATAGTTATGTATTTTACAGTCGTTAGAACTGTGTTACAGATAGGGTTGCTCTTTTTTTTAATCCAGCCATAGAAAAGTAATACCTCTTCTTTTCTTCCCCTATCCACCCAAAAAGTCTTTATTTTGTATGATGCTACTCTTTCTCTTATTAATTGGTATGAGTTTATGTATACATATATATAGCCCTATGTTTTGTGGTTCGAGGGAAGAAAAACATTTCTGCACATAGTATGTGAGATCCTTTATGCAACCTATCTATAACAGCATTTTGTTCTCTGGAGAAAAAAAAAAAAAAAAGTATCAGTGTCATATTTAGTCCTGAATTATTTATCCTTTCATCCCCTCCTGGCAGCTGTCACCCTATGTCTGGGGAATGCTCCTGCAAGCCAGGCTGGTCTGGACTCTACTGCAACGAGACATGTTCGCCAGGATTTTATGGCGAGTCTTGTCAGCAGATTTGCAGCTGCCAAAACGGTGCTGACTGCGACAGTGTGACTGGAAAATGCATCTGTGCCCCTGGATTTAAGGTAAATGAGTCTCACTTTCACAGTCCTTTTTTTGACTCCACTGCCTCTGATTAAGTCTACAGTTCTTCAAGATACTGTGTGTCCTTTCTCTACTGAAGTGAAGGAGAGCTAAGGATATGCAGGTACCGCTTGGCATACTGTAGCATAAGGCCCAGAAAAAGCAACATTTTTGATTAGTTCTCAGTATTGAAATGAAGCTGCTAAACTCTTTTATTTTATTTTTTTTAATACTTTATAAGGGAGTGATAAGACCGAGGGTGTGCTATAAAGATGTAAAGAAGGCGAGGAACTAGGATACTTCTCTATGGGTTTCGGTTACTATCTTATTGCAGCAGTTCCTCATGCTCCATCCAGAGATGCCCTAGACAAAGACAATTGTTTTTACAATTTAGTTCACGTTGTTTATTAGCTTTTATGCACCTTTGCTGTTACCTATACATTGGATAACATAACACAGAAAACATTTTATAGTACTGCTGTTCTTTAAGCAATAATGCTGTGCAAACTTCAACTGTGTTATATTTTTTAAAATTTTATGTGACTATGTTATTTTCCATTAAATTGCTATTTTATATTAGATTTTGCTTTCTTAATTTGCTGCTTTGTTAGTTTAAATACTAACCATTGGGCTAACCAAGTGCTGTTAGATATGTGACATGCGCTTTCCTAGCAACTAATCTAAAACTAATGCTTACTCTAGTCTTAAAGACAATGAAGAGCTCTGCAAAAAGCTTTCCCGTAAAATTCAGCATAATTTGATGGCAGCTTAGGACAGTCATGGGCTGTAGGCTTTCTGGTATTTGTAGCACCTGAGTCAAACTTCACAGTGGGTCAATCCTCAGTGTAGGTCATTTGTTGTATTGTCTGAACCTCTTCAAATAGCTTTTAGAATCTAGAATCTATTTCTGTATAATTCAGGGTGCTGATTGTGGTACTCCTTGTCTTCTGGGAACATATGGAGTAAACTGTTCTTCTGTGTGCAACTGCAAAAATGAAGCCATCTGTTCACCAGTGGATGGTTCTTGTACCTGCAAAGCAGGTAAGAATATCTTCAGACTAATTCCCCATTTCTATAATCATAAAATCAAAGTGAGTTTTTGAAGTAGAGAAAAGGAAAGAAACTTAATAAAAACCAAACAACCTTGAAAGCCAACCTTGAAAGCTATTTTATACTTCTGCTGTCTTGGGAGGTGACAAATGGGAAAACATCTGCTCAGGGAAGAGCGCGCATACCTTGTGTTTGCTCTGTGCAGTTCTCAATAAGATGGATGCCGTGGCTGGGTGAATTACTAGTATTTACCTTCAGACAGGATGCCACTTGGCTGTCGTGGAAGTGCCAGGACCTGCTAAAATGGCTACTGGTATGCAATTGATTTCATGGCAACCTTCCTAGTGAAAACACTTTGCCTCGTTGCCGCTCAGCCTGCAGAGCACCACTCCCTCTGCCACCCTCACCCCCCTCGGCATCGCAGGGGAACAGTCTTCTCCCCACCAGTTTAATGCTTGCATTGATACCTCCCCCCATGGTTTTCGATTTGAATACACCTGTCCTCAACGATTCCCTGACCAACTTGTGTGACCTCCTTCCCAGCCTCGAGGCTGCTTTGTGCCACCACCATCCACAGTGCTGTCCCATGTTTCCTCGAGAAACTTTCTGCATTTCCCGAGTGGACTCTCTCTCAACTCCTCTGCCTGCCTCTCCCCCGCCAGCAATAACTTTGATGGTCGGTGTATCTTCCACCTGAACCTGTATGTCCCTTCCCACCTCTCCACCTTTCAATAGCATGTGCTGGTTAATGTGCCTTTGGCAGGAACCAGGCCAGCTTAGTCATCCTCCAGCACAGGTTCTGCAGAGATGCCTTCTCATGTAAAGGTCCACAGGTCCATGTGTAGTCCTGTTCAACCTGAGCTATAATACTGAGCTCCACTGAAAGGTATGCTCTTGAGAGATACACTGAGGGTCTGTTGTTCTCTTGTTCATTTCTGTCGATGGGGAAGGTTTTAAAGTCAAAAGCATCTCTCAGCTGTGACGCTGGATTGCTGAGAAGAGAGCGGGCAGGCTGTTGAACACTCTTGAGTGAATCCTGTGCCCAGCCTATGTTATAGACACCCCCTCCCCACCGGCCAAATATATTTTGTGAAAATACAGGAAGGTTGAGCGTGGGGGAGAAGTGATCAAGCTACCTACATGAATGGCCACAGAATAAGCCAGGGATTGGTACTATTAAATCAGTCATGTAGCAAATGTGCAGTGTTTCCAGCTTCTCCTCCCATCAGTTGCAACGGAGCAGATGTAACTCTGCTGAGTGTCTTTGCTCGGTAGCTAGACTGTGAGGAAAAAAACTGTATTTCTTAAGCCATGCATAATGCTATCTGCTTGTGCATCACGCAGATTTTAATCATACTAGGATGAAAAAGGACAGCAAATAGTGAAATGGATTTATTAAGCTAAAATCAAACACTTGCCATATAAAATTGCTGTTGGATCCAGCCACTAAATCGAAAGCAATGGCATAAGGTCTCTCCCTGAATATTACCCACACACAGAAAATATCTCAGGTGTCTAGCATTTTGAAGACTGAGTTGTACCACTGAGCCAGTGATAAAAATCCCATTAATTTAAATGAAATGAGGATACCTTCTGTTTTTCATCTGTTGCATATAACTACATGTCTTCCCTGCTTCACTCCCTCCTTCAGAAAACCCTGCTTCTGCATTTTGAATTAATAGTCATATTACTGTTCAGTCTTCTTGGTGGTTTAGGAGCAAGGCAGCGCTGTAGCTCTGAACAAAACAGGTTTGTGTGGGTGGGTCAGTGCATGGTTGGAGAATATACGCCGTCTGTCATAGACACATTCCAAAGCTCAGTTATCCTTCATGGAATTGCCTGTTTTAATGATGCTTATATTATGGGAAGCTATTTAAGGAGAGGTAGAAGGAAACTTATAAATCCTGGAAAGTGTCTTGTTTTTCTACCTACAACAGTGTAATGTTTTTTCCTGAAATGACCCCTAAATTCTGAAGTAATCAATCCAGGGCATGAGGCAGATTCATTTCAGTGCATGTGTTTTGGATAGCCTATTGATTAGGCTTAGTGCTGAATTATTTTTCCTGTCACTTACTGTAAACAAAGTACAAAATTAGAAACTTGGCTTTTGTCATTGTTGATGATAACATATGACTCGCTCACTTGGTTTCTCTCATGCCCAATAGATGATCAAATGTTTGAAAACCTATTTACATTTCTGTCTATCCAGTGCTAATCTGCGAATCATTTCTATCAGTCATAGTGGTGAATGCAGTACTTTGGAAACATTTTGCATTACATTCTTTTTTGTATTTGCAAAGGAGTACAGAAATCATCTAAAAGATCTTCTGTGTATCCTCAGAGAAATCCAGCTTATGCACTATTTCACTGTTATGCTTTCTCTATGGTCTTTTTTTGTATTGTTTTAGGCTAAGATTTCAGTTACTACCGTACTACAGAACTGTCTGCATTGAATGCTGCTGGAAGAATTATGAAAGCAACAGCATAAGTTTAGGGAAAATATCGCTAATTTTTTCAGGCTATCCCTTAAAACTTTCAAGATAGTTTAGCGCTTCTCGGCAAAGTTTCAAGGTGTCTGTGTTTTCTTTTCAGGTTTCCCATCAATTGCTTTCAAATGTTGGCAGCCATTTGCAATGTGTGTGCTGTGCACAGCTGTTACAAGATGCTCAAGGGCACCTTTGTATGAATTCAGACAAGTCTTCAGCTGGAAAGGATAATATTGTCCCATAGTTAATGTTTGTGTGGTATTATTGTGAATCGCTTAAGAGATTTTAAATGGGAGGTAGAGGAAAACATGTCTGTAGTAAAGAATGGGGGAGAAGTTGATTAATTTGTCACTTTAATTGCTCTTTTTGGCAGGTTGGCACGGTGTAGATTGTTCAATAAATTGCCCCAGCGGTACCTGGGGACTTGGCTGTAACTTGACTTGCCAGTGCCTCAACGGAGGGGCTTGCAACGCTCTGGATGGAACCTGTACCTGTGCCCCCGGCTGGAGAGGAGAAAAATGTGAACTCCCTTGCCAGGTAATTTCATACGTTTCACTGAGCACTATAGGGTGTGGGGCAAGGGGACGCTCCTGTGATTCTTCTGAGCTCACAGGGATAAGTCCCCTAAGGAGCTCTTCGCCTGATTGGCAGCACCTGCTGGTGGGGTTCAGGATTAGGGACATGCCCCAGGAAATCCTCGGGAAGAGCTCTGCTGTGCAGTACTCTGGAGCATGTGGAGACGACGACCATCCAAGAAATGCCTCCACAAAATGAAGTTGCACAGATAAGTATTTTTTTTGCTTTCACCCTCGAAAGGTTGACCTTGGACATTTCACCAACTGCTTTAGAATTTGTTGAAAAACTTAGTGCCAAATTTTTCCCTGTCTTTGAGCTGTTAATCAGAAATGACATGCTATCCAAAGTGCTTCCATGAAGCTACTTTAAGTGGAAAAGATGGGAGAAAAATGTAGCAAAAAATATTCCACATTTAGCAACACAATCTAATGAAAGTAGCTTATACCTGTGCCAAAGCATAAATGAAGAACTTTCCTTCTCAATCAGATAGCAAGGCCCCCTCATCACCTGATCCTGTGGCAGATCTTTGCCTTTGTGTCAGGGTTTTGGTTTCTGTTATTTCCCAGACTTTGAGAAACACAAAAAGTAGAAATCACCGTGCAGGCAAAGGCATGCTTCTAATCAGTTCAGCTCCATGTTGTAATCTGTAGCTTGGGGAAGCCATTAAAAACACGTAATTTCAAAATGAAAAAATGGGATGATTCAAAAACAATTTGCATTATTCCATGATTGTTTTGTTTTGAATACATTTCCTAAACAAAACTGAAATATTCTGTGTGGTCTTCCAGAGTCCATCTTTTCCCATGACGGACTTGAATTTTTTGGAAATATTTTAACAAACTTCACCTTTTAACAAATTTGTCCCTTCTCCCTGCTCCTTTTCCTCTCTTTTCTTTTCCTTTCACATCTGCAAAACTATCCATATAGCGGGTTGTTGAGTTAATGTAATTAATTGCAAAGGGATCACCTGAACCGAATATGAACCTTGTAGGTTCCCTGCCCAAGTCATATCCCAGCTTTTGGAAAAACTCTGTTGAGCAATGACATGGTAGGAGCAGCCGAATTACAGCATATAACCAAAGGCCACACCTTTGTTTTGAATGGAAGTCTGATCCATTGCACTGCTCTCAGAATATTCAGAGGCAAACTTGTCTGGTTTTTTTTGCTTTCAGTTTTTAGACCTGATATAGTAAATAAAGTGGCAAACAAATTCTAAAATATTCTGGAAAGCTGGTAAGAATACTGTCAGTGCACATTTATACAGTGCTTCCAACATAAGCATGAATGCATCTCCAACAGAAATCATGTTTTTTAGGCAGCTTTGTTTATCACTTAGTGTCTGATTCTGAAGGATGATGAGATCTTCAAATCCATTAGCTCTTCCAAAACTGGCATATTAAAAGAGCAAGGTATTGTTTCATGGCATTTGCTTCACTGTTTCAATGCCAGGAAAACAATGCTTATAAAACATTTCTATATCAAATACTTCAGTGTGCTCGTGCTCTTTCTTGCACGTGTGTGTGCCCGCTCGCTCGCCTGCTCTCTCTCTCTGTGTCAAACAATAACCATAAGCATTTACGTATTTTGAATGCGTATTCTGTCTCAAAATTCCAGAACAGCAAACAGAAAACTAATTGAAATGTGTCCTATGCCTCCTGCATTTTTTTCTCCATTGAGCCACAGTTGCAGACAGTTTATTTAAATCAATGTATTTCAGTTTGTTTCAATACATTTAGAAAATTAATATTACTGCCCTATCACTACTCAAGAGTTGAGTGAAATTACGACAAAATATATAGCAGACTAAAATGATCTCTTTTCAACAATATATTTGAGTATTTTCTTTCTTTCCAAATCTGATCAAATGCAAAGGACTGCTTTACTTACTCTCTTCTTTTTCTTTGTATTAAAATAGGTTATTGAGATAAGCAAAACACTCCTTATTCTTGAGCAGTATATGATTTTGTTCTACTTTAGACTTGAAAAAGTGGGATTTGAATGGCTAAATCCTGTGGAACTCTGTAGAAATGTAGACATGAACCTCAGAGAACAGCAGATGAATTTCAATGCAGGTTTTATTCCAATTTCTAATGTAACTGTGACCATTTTTTAGCCTTGAATTTAAACAATTGTGCTTTGTTGGGTTTTAAACCTTATGTGCTTTTTTCTTTGTTTTCTTTGGTGTAGGTAGCCCCCAAAACATTATCATGTGTTATATTGCCTGGTTTTCTCTGGATTTTCTTTTGGTTCTGACTTGCCTTCTATAATTTCACTTTACTGTTTGTCTTCTTTTGAGAAAACAATTTTAGAAGTTTTGCTCTGTACAGTTTTTCAGATTGATTTCATATAGAATTATCCCTAAAATGTATGTGCCAACTTCTACTGAGAAGCACAAAAGACACATTCAAATATTGAGATGTAGCTGAACAAACAAAAGAAAAGATAGAATGTTATAATTTACCATGTGCCAGAAGTGTTTTATTGTAAGCAAGCTGGTTATGAATTCAGGAGAGATCTGCAGTTGTTTCGTGAGGCAGGACTGACCAGAACTTATTCTCCTTTAACTCTCAATTTCTCATTTGGGCTTTTTTATTCCCACAGGACGGCACGTATGGCATGGATTGTGCCGAGCGCTGTGACTGCAGCCACGCAGATGGGTGTCATCCTACCACGGGTTACTGCCGCTGCCTGCCAGGATGGTCAGGTACAAAAGAGACCGCTGTGAAGGATGATGAGAGTTTTCCAGTGTGATGGGACCTGATCTTAACTTTCATTTGTGGGGGTCTAAGAGCGGTATGTGGGATTGGAAGGTGAAAAACAGCAGTTCTGTGGCTCTTGCGTCCCTGTGAATCACGGGCACTGAAACTCTTGATGGGTGTGGGATCCACAGAAACTGGGAGTAGAAAGGGAAGCCTTGAAACTCGGGCACCTCCACAAGATGGTTCTTTCTGAAAGTGGTGAATAACTGCGGATATTCAAGGTCCTGCTGGCTGTCTTGGTAGGGAAAGCATCACATCCAGGAACTTGGGAAGCTTTGGTCAGGCAGCGAAAAAGATGGTAACTCCTGTGGAAGCTGAGTTGCTATTTTAGTTTTTCAGATACTTTTGCAAAAAATGGTTTTCTCTGCACATATTTTATTCTGTAGGAAAAGTGTTGTGCTTTTTTTCACATTTCTTTTCACATTTCACATCACTTCTCCAACATTTTCATTGTGGTTTTAAGAAATATATATGTAACTATTCATCAGAATTGTATTTGGTGCTGGTTTTATATGGTCTTGTTTGTGGAAAGCAAGTTTTTTTTTTAAAAAAAACAATTAAGCTATGCAGAAGGGTAGGCTATTACAAAAATGCTCCCTTTATCTGTAGAAAGTAGTTTTTCTTCCCACACGGATCTCTAAGCTCTAACTACTGGAAAAACTCTTCCATCTTCGATAATTGTCATTACTTCATGCTGTAAGTTTGTCTTTTCGTGTGTTCTGGACTTTGTATCTCACTACCATACTATGGTTAGGGTATGGTTTCATGTCCCCCATGTTTATGGAATGATTCTGTTTGATAATGAAAAGTCAGCATGAAGAAACACACTTTAGATGAACCAAATATGTGTCTGCTGTGATAGAAAAGGAGTTTGTTTTGTGACTTCAGTTATAATCCAGCTCATTTATAAGCTAACATTTTCATAACTGACTTACCATCTATGATATAAGTGTTTTCTTTTTTTCTCTGGTGCTTCCAGGCATATTAGATGGAGGTGAGCAGATAAGCTGCAGCAAATCATTTGTTTGACAAGTTTAGCAAACTGTTGTGCTCACAAAAGGTTTGCCAAGAGATTGTGATGTCCTCAGATATAATCTCTATTGACTTTTTTCCCAAGGCTTGATTAAATTTTATTTTTTTAGATATATATTTTAAATTTTTGTAACTGGATCAGAGGCATTTTGCTCCAAGTGTCTGAATTTCAGGTTGATTGATTGTAGCTGGTCACAGCTCACATGATGTTATTTCTACTCCCTGTTTGGATGAATGTGACTTTTATGATTGTAAGTGTGGGAAAAATCTGAGGAGGATATGAACATAAGCAGGAAGGCTTCCTGCTTTGCCTTGGAAGACAACAACCATTTCTTGCCTGTGTAATTTGTTGTATATTCAGCTTTTGTTAGGTTCTTTGAAGCAGGCTGTCTCCCTGTTGTGACCCTATTCAGTGTGAAAGAGGGGCCTCTAGTGAAAGCAGTCACCTAACTGAGCTAGAAATTTGTTGATTTTATTCTCTTCCCACAAGGTGCAGTGTGACTGAAACTCAGGCATTCAAATGTCCCTGGGAAATGACGACCACAAGAGTGCAAATATGAATAAAAGCAATTTGAGTGAATTCTGAAAAAATATTATTTGCATTATCCAACCCAGTATTGTTTCTGGAGACACTACTTTGTCTTTTTAGGTTATCTTGTTATGAAGCTTACAGCCTTTTATAACTGTTTTCCTCATTTTCAGGTAGTCTCAGAAGGGCTACTAAGATGATTAAGGGACTGGAACATCTCTCATATGAGGAACGGCTGAGAGAGCTGGGACTCTCCAGCCTTGGGAAGAGAAGATTTAGGGAGAATCTTATCACTGTGTATCAGTATCTGAAGGGAGGGTGTAAAGAGGATGGGGCCAGTCTCTTTTCAGTGGTGCCCAGCGGTAGGACTGGTAGCAGCTGGCACAAACAGAAACACAGGAAGTTCCCTCTGAACATGAGGAAAGACTTCTTCACTGTGAGGGTAACAGAGTGCTGGAACAGGTTGCCCAGAGAGGTTATGGAGTCTCCTTCCTTGGAGATATTCAAAAGCCATCTGGACACAATCCTGAGCAATGTCCTCTAGATGACCCTGCCTGAGCAGGGGGGTTGGACTAGACGATCTCCAGAGGTCCCTTCCAACCTCAACCATTCTGTGATTCTGTCTATGTGTGTGTGTATGAACATACTTTCTCCAACTTCCATTTGAATCTGTTCAAAATACGTTTTCCTAAACTAGTAAATCTATCGAAGAAAAATACCCACATAAAAGTATGTGAAGAGTTGCTGATCTTGAGCACCTTTGGTGCATTGAGTCAGAGGTCTCCACAGGTTCTACGAGTACTGTTCAAAATATGTCTTGTTAGTCTTCTAATAGTGAGACAAATCATCACAGAGACCAAAAGTGTGTAAATAAATAAAGTCAAATTAAAATAGGAAGTTTTTTAGAGACTATAGTAAAAATCTGACAACTTCTTATAACAGAATAAAAAAACCCATGACTTAGCCAATGTAGTATATCTAACCTAAGATGTGACTTAGGACTTTACATACAGTGTTAATCTTGACTGTACTTTAATTCAGGTAATGAAAAGGAAGAAGTGTTTTTGCTTCTAATGAAAGCTTGTTTTTTCTTTGTGTTTAAAAAGGAAAAAGATTTCAGTAGAAAGAGACTTCATGCATGATTATAGATAAAATTGAGTATCCATCCCTGGACAGTGTCATCACAACACCGTGTGTATCAGAGACTAGTTTCAACACGTTGATGATGTCTAGACACACAATATGACATAAACAGGATAGTTAACTTTATACTCAGTGTCTGGAAAAATCCTCCTCCCACACTTCACATGTCAGAGCAATACCCACGAGGAATCTGTCCTTATTTATGTAGCTACTTATATTTAGAAGGATAAGGGAAAAAATACTTTAGAAACAGGTTCTCAAATAGCTGTACTGTAACATTACATTGCAGAGATAGCATTAGACTGTAGGATTAAGAAGGCTGATTGTATACATACTTGTATGCACAATAGGTGGAGAAGCAGGTGGAGAGTTTGTGAAAATAAAGGAAGGTGCTACAATGCAGTAAATGATGTTAACTTAGCTTACATTTCTTTTATTAGCTTTGTTAAAATAACCATCTGACTTGCTCATTTTTGGTGGTTAATAGTACTTTCCAGAATAAAACTAAGAAAAACATCTGACTTTGGGTCAGATGTTGATGACGTTGATGAATCGATTATGAATTTCCCCAAATGTTTTGGTGCTACCAAAATTACATATATATTTTCCAGAAAGATATTCTGAATGTGATATTTTGCCCAGACCTCGTTGTCTGTACTTTCCCCAGGGAATTTCATGAGCGGCAATGGTTTATGTAACTTCACAGAAATAAATTGAGGGTGGAGATCTTTCCCATGCTGGATGACATGGTTGCGCCATAATTTTGGGGAACTGGGAACACACTGCATGAGACCCTGACCTGGTACAGTCCACGCTCACTCTGGTAGTGAGGGACTCGGTGCTTCTGAAGCAGGCACAAGGGTTATAGCTGGATACCTTAAGGCAGCCTAGCTAACATGCTACCCTTTATTTTGGTGTCAAGATATAGCTGCAGTTGAGCATTATTAGGTCACCAATAAGATGCTGTATGGTTTAGGTTTTTTAAAGAATTTTTTCCTTATATTTGAATAAGCATGTTATTTGTTGTTTCTGGAAATCCTCTCAGTTTATGAATGAAACTGTAAATTCAATTATTGACTATGTCATGAGCGATCATAAAACTCAAGAAATAATTAGAATTGTTTCTTTAAAAAAATTACACTGTTCTTCTGTCTTCTACTGTTACCAAAGGGGATACTTAGATTTTTCATCCTAAAAAAAAAAAAAAGTTGTTTTGTTTGTAGGACTCCCATTAAAGATCTCTCTCTGATTTACACCAACAGTGCTCACTATAGAGCAGCTTTTAATTTTGCTTAGAAAAGCAAGCGTTAACAGTGGTGGTTTTTCCTGGCAATCTCACTATTCCAACACATTCCAGGAGCCACATGACATGATGGTACAAATGAGAAAAATCCTCCCACACTGAAGATGATGTCTGCCCTAAAACACTCTTCGTCCCTTGACATTTTAACTGCAATTTATAAATAACTTTTCTTCATTTGGTGGGGTCACAACAGCTAGACAGTAGAAAAGAGTAAGAAGCATTAAAACAGAGAGCCATGAAGCAGAAGAAACAGTAAACTTGTTCTCCCAATAGATAATGATAGTTAAATCTCCTAGTAGTTTACACTGAAACTAAAAGATGCCTAAAAGATCAGAGAATTCATATTCTTGCAAACCAAGATTTCCCATTAAGCCATTGTAAAAAAGGCCAAGGTTTTCCTCCAGACACTTTGCTTATTAGTGATAAAACATTAGTCTTGTGCTTTGTTGGACATGGTTTTGTTGGACCTTTCAGGTCCTGAAGAAATGTCATGTCACGCTGATACCACATTTGTAGTTTTAAAAATCAGTTGAAAGGTTATGTGATGCCGGGGATTACGAAATACCACTAGTCTGCTGTCTGTACCAAAACAACAGCTTTGTTTTATGGAAAAGACAGATGCAGCACTCTCAGCCTACATTATACCAGCCCGCACAGGGTTCGTCCGTGTGCCGCGGCAGAATGGGTGTTGGTGGCTTTTTGCTGTGCTGGCCACCTGCTGACGCTAGTCAGACTCTCCAGCCCTGGATGCACTGTTTCTGCAAGGAAATGCTCTGTCTTCCCACGTGCTCCCAACATGATTTCCAAGAGGCACATTTGTTGCTGGATTGTCCCCAAGAGACTTGCCCTCGCCTCGTCCATGTAAATAACTCAGTCCCCTGGGGAGCACGGACTAGAAGTCTAGCTTTTAATGTGGGCGTGGGTTTTTTCTTCCTGCTACATACAAGAAAAAGACATAAAAGACTACTGTCATAGGTCTTCCTCAACGCTGAAAAATGAGCTGCTGCTGGAACAGTGCATGTGCTGCTAATGCCCCCGCGCGTCCGAGCCGGTCCCCTTGTTGTCCTAGATTGGCCGCTGGGGACAGAGATTCCCCTTTGCTGCTGCTGATTTCTGCCTGCGCTTCTGGAGCGTGAATGTTCAGAATGTCACAAAACGAAATCACGTGTGGACGCTGTGTCATGATAAAACTCGTATTTACTTCCCAAAACGAGGGAGACAGATTCTGTATTATGTAGTAAGGGTGCTGGCCTGTCCTACCACTGGATTTCATTGTGTCTGCATCTCTATTGCCTATGCACTGTGATGAGCCTTTGTGTGAAGGAAATATCACTATTTTTATGGGACAACTTTAGATCGGTATTAACTACATTTGTTTTTTACCTGCCAAGAAGGCAAGAAAAGGAGAAGTATTATTTTCCTGTGGCTACCTAAAATGTGATAGGTGAAAAGAATAGCATAGCTGGGCTGGATGATAGCATGCAGCAACAATACAGTCTTTGAGAAGAAAGCAGGGATATCTCACAAGTGATTCTTCCACTAAAAATTATAGATGCTGCTGTTTGCCTTCAATCTCTGACACAACACAGTTTTTGTATAGAAATTTTTTGTAGCTGGCTTCCTACCAAAACTCCCAGGCACATACTCTTCCTCTGCTGCCATGAAGAAGCAGCAGTCTGAAACTTCTGGAGAAAAATCTTGGATCCTTTCATTAGCTCCTTAATTTGAGACATTTCTATCTATTCTTCTGGCTCTTTTCAACTTGAGAGCAAAGCCTCTTCTTGCCTTAAGGCAATGAGGGTATTTCTAAATAACGCCTCTGACGTTTTGCACCACTTTCCTGTGCTGGTGCTCCATTTTCTTTGGGCTGTCTCATCCATCTGGCAGAGAAGCAATTCTCGCCTAGCTTTCTCCCATCGGAAGTCTCAGCTTCCTTGAACAGAAACAATCTAGTGTTTAACAGAGCTTTTCTCAAATAACTAAATATAAAGAGTGAGATCTTGGACCATAATGGAATTTTATCCTTGATTTTAATGAGACCAAGATTTTCCCAAGTTTTGAGGGCCTGATCCTCCTCGTGTTTATGCTGTTATATGGGAAGTACAGCAATATAAAAATAGGCTGTCATTCTGAGGCGATACTGGAAAGCTCCATGTGCCATGAAGACAAATGGTATAGCAAATACATGTTCTTTACAAGATAAATTAATTCTTTACTTTTTAAAGTTTGGATAACTTTCTGTCAGACTAATGGAAACATAATAAGCTGGAAAATAGTGCGTAGTCCAATAATAAATTTGCCTTGCAAGATCATAAGAAGTAATTTGTAGATTTTTCCCCTTTTAAGTGCTAAAACAAATTTGCTCTCTGTTGAACTGACTTGGATGGATCATTGAGTCTCAACATATTAAATATATAGCGTAGGAAGTACGTAAACACTCTGCTAGCATGGGTAGAAACACTGGTATCCCTCAAGAATTATTTTGCTTCATTCATGCAATTACAGATGCCGGGGGAATGCTGATTTAGATGCGAGGCCCCTGGCATAAAGCACTGGGCATTAAATGCATGAGCATTTCTCCAGAGCAGCTTAGCTGAAGTTTATCATACCCATTCAGCGATTGCCTAGCAACTTGGGGAGGCCGTCAAAGAGCTCTTTGTCCCCGGCTCTGGCAAAAACACTTCCTCACACATCTCCTTATCAGTAGCAAAATCAACATGCAAACTTTTCAAAAGTAGTTTTATCACAGAAGAAATTAATACTTACTTAAAATCGTGGCGATGATACGCTAGTGCGCCGTTGGTGACGTTGTTGTAAAGGCCGAGCCAAATCTTCCTTTCCAAGTTTTGGTAAAAATCCCCCCTCCCACCCCCGCCCTTGCTAATTTCTGGCTTTTCTGTAAAAGCATAGCTTTCCCTGCTGAAATTTAATATAAAGCATCTGGCTCTGGAAAATTCGTTTTCTGCTTTTTAATCCTTTTAATATTTCTGACCTACTCTTTCTCAAGAAAGCATATGTATTTAATTTTTACAGCTATAAAATGTGAAACAGTTTTCCATTTATAAGTGCTTTTTGGGCTTATCTAAATAATAGTGAGTGAACGAGATTTAAAACTGTTTATATAGAGATACGCTGTGTCACTGAACCAGTCTGTATTGCTGCTCTGCCACAGTTGTTCCCGACACACTCTTGCGCACCGGGTGAAATTGAGAGTGCTTGTGATCAACAGCAGATATAATAAAATCCCTTTTATAGTGAAAAGGATGCAATATTCAGCACTGTTTGAGTACATTAGATTGCCATAATAATTATGCAGTGGTATTTAGGATGCATTTTCCTTTTGCTAAGCAGGGGAATATCATTCTTCACCTGACTACCTCCTCATGAGGTGTGGAAGTGAAGAAGAGATGATCTTTTTTTTTCAGTTTCCTTTATGGAGGATTTTCCCTGATGGGTACCAGAGGAGCTTGCTTCTTTCTCATTTTTAATGGTGTAGTTGGCTCTTTTAAGCATCACGGTCCTAAGTAGCATGGGGCTCATTGTCTTTTCTATGCCAGTGCGCCCAGTATCACCCTTTGACACTGCACTGTCATAAAGCATCCTCTGTGCACAGATCAAGACGATATAATTGAGCCTGGTGTTATTGTATGTCACTGCTCTACATAATCTCAGATAATGCACTATGGTAACTCTTGGCAACTGCTGACTTGTTAATAGTGACCATTGTATATTGAACACCACAGAAACCCATTAAAACTGAGTGAAAAATGCCTTTTCTCTAGCAGGGTTCACTGAGCGAAGCTATGTATGATATGACAAATAATACTCACGCGAACAGAGTGTCAGGCTCAATTCTGAAATCCCATGAATGTATGAAGTTGTGTTTTCACGGGCTTAAAAACACAAGTTTTCAAATTTGGGAACCTCAAGCAGAGCAATTTTAAGCATCTGAAATAAGTTTAAAAAAATGCAAGAATCTCATCCTGCTCACGTGCTTCACCAGGGGAACATCAGCATCTCTCAGACCACTCTTTTTTATTTATTTTTGCACAAATAGGGACTTAAGTACCTGAAATTGAAAAGTCAACACAAGCTATTGAGAAGTAGGTTTATGTTGTCCCTTAAATGTGGGTAAGGAGAGAATGACATTCCCTCTTATGGGCAAAAATGAAAAGGTTAATAACAATATAAGGAGCCTCTCTTTTTTTGACGATCAATTCATTTCAGGTTAGTATTAACCAAATGATCAGTGTCCCTGGAGGGCTGGTAGGTGACCTCTGTACTGTCAGCTGCCGCTCAATATGTGGATTCTAAAACCCAAATGTTTTCTCTATCGTTGGCATTATTTGGTGCGATCTGTTGAATCACATATTCGGTTCAATGATGCAAGCTGTTGATTGTCTCACAAAGAAACAAACAATCTAAGAGTTTGGAGTTTCACCTTTTCTCTAATTAAAGACTTGGTCTTTGGCTATAGGCAGCTTTACAAGGCAGTGGGGGTTGGGGAATTACCTCCGAGTCAGGTCTATGAATAAACAGGATAATTTATTTTTCAGTGTTTTTACGAATGCTGGGTTTTGCTCTTCAAAGCTGAGAGGTTATTTTTCTTGTCACATGTGAAACTGTTTTGCTTTTCTAAGACTCTGTCAGCCAGTGAACCTGTGGCATATTTTGCTGGAAATACTTACAAAGCAGGTCATACTTGTGGTTGGATTCAGTCCACTTTTCCCTTAGCGAAGTGCTTCATTCAGTAGAGGCACTACAATAATACTTAATTGTTAATGCAAAGTACTGTAGACACAATACGGTCTGAGTGCCACAGTGGTGCTTGCTGGCATTTAGCATGCACCGTACTTTAAAAAAAGCGGCTAATGGAAAAAACAAACAAGAAAGTTATATTTAACACTGCTGCCTTGCAAAGAAAAAAAAAACAACCCACGATTGGGCAATTCCAATCCACAGCATGCATTATGATTGATGTATAGGGGTTGAGGTCATGGTGATCTGATAATCAATTTTGTGCCAAAAGCGGTTAGACAAAACAGCGACTGACCGGCATCCTTAACACCGTGGCGGCTCAGCGTTTTGGAATGCTCACATGGTGGGTCTGCGAGCCTTTTGTGCCCGCTACATTTTTCCATTTGGTATGAGGCTTAGCAGTAATCAGCTCACTACTAATTAGAAGTCATTCTGCATCCTGCTGCCCATTATTACATTAAATTATCTCAGACCTTAAGAATTTTTACATTCAGAAGGAAAAGTTTCTGCAGTACCCTTTGTCATGTATTCCCCGCACAACAAAGTTGAGAATACGCTTTTGCTGTTTTGAAATAGCCGCTATGGAGCAAGCAAAAGCCGTTCTTTTGCTGTGTTTGAATTATTTTCTGCTTTTCGTTTCTGTTTATAGCTGTTAAATAGCATATACCAATGGTGAAAGTGAGATGAATACAGGGAGATATATATAGATATAGATATATAAAAAATTCTTGGAAAATGATTGAGATATTTATAATATTGAGGGGTTTGCATTCATCTTTGTAGAACTTAAAATATCAGCAGGCAAGAAGCCTGGAGGTAGAATCCCATGGAGCTCTTTTTTCCCACGTGAATTGGCTACAGAAAAGCTTTCCTGTTACAGAGCTTAGGATCAGTCCTTATGTACTTCTCCTCAAAACTGGAATTTGAAAAGTTCACTGTTCTGGGATCCAGGGAAGGCAGGAGCAGAGATGCAAGTTTACCTTGTTCTTATTTTATTCTCCTGATGTTAGTGATGTATTAATAAATAGTTTTCGTTAGCAGGGTTTTAAGTATCAGTCCTTCTGAGAACCAAAGTTTTAAACTAACTGCGCATGCCATGACTTAATAAGAGCTCTTGATATACCAGTGATGACCATTCTCTTTATTTCTGGTTGCAGGCATACACTGTGACAGTGTGTGTGCGGAGGGACAGTGGGGCCCAAACTGCTCCTTGTCTTGCTACTGCAAAAACGGAGCCTCGTGCTCTCCCGATGACGGCATCTGCGAGTGCGCGCCGGGGTACAGAGGCACCACTTGTCAGAGGAGTAAGCACAAAATACATGCCTTAAAATCTCAGTTTCTTTCTCCCCTATTTGGAATATGTATGATATAATACTGTAGTACTGTGTTAACTGTACTGTGAAATAGTTCTTGACTGGACATTTTAATGGTCAGAATGTACGAGTGTACAGAAATAAGTCTTACCTGGAGTTAACAGTGTTTCAACTAACAGTCCTCTTCTAGTTATTGCATGATTTTACTTCTATTTACTATTTGTGCAGTGACATAGTTGTGCGTATGACTTTATAAGAAACAAATACAGTAGGGGAGTCCTTTCTAAGGCTAACATTTCCAAATGTGGTTGACCAACATTTTTTTAATACACGTTTTGGTAGCTACTTAAAGTGTGCCTAAGTTTCAGAAGTCAGAAACTTTAGCTTCCCATTGAATTTGGTAGGAATCATTAGCTTAATTATTGCTTTTATTTAACATTTCTTTTGAGGCAGCAAAGAATGGCCGATAAGATCAGGCCTCACTGCAGATAAAAGGCATCATATGTACGCACACTTGGATTTTAAAAATTCGTCTCTGTAAAATTTAAATGTTACCAGGAGAAGAGAGATGAACTGAGGCAAATCATACCAGAAACAGGGAGACAAAAATAAGATGATGTGCAAAATATCCACCTATCCAAGAGGATTTGTCACAGCTTGCCAGTTGCCCAGTTGTGCTCAGTTCGCATTGTGGCAGATAGGAGGGCAAGGTGGCCAGAGCAAAGCAACACGGCTCCTCCACGCTGGGAGGCCAGCCCTGTTTCCAGAGGAGGTCTCCCAGAAACAGAGTCAAGAAGCAGGTGGAGTAAGGCCAAGCAGAGAGGCTACTGGGTCCTCCAAAAGAGGCAGAAAAGGAAGAAGGACCTGGCAAATGATTACCAAAAGGTGGGAGAACCAGAGGAGTCCAGGCATGGCAGCATTTCAGAGTGAAGAGTGTGGTTGCCTCTGGTACTACTAAATGCATTACTGTAGCATTAGTTTCCCTTAAGCATTTCTAACTAAGTGCAGTAATTATTCTCACTATCTAATCTCTGAAGGCTTTACAGTTAATCAGCTAATCCGAAGGTAGACTAAATGTAATACTTCCTTGTGCCTTGGAACTAATGCGTCTAACGAAGGCAAGCGGCTTCCCCTCCAATGGCTTTCGGAGCCAGTCTCTCGTGCACGGTCCTGAGGCCAGGAGGTCATACAAATAGTTTGGATCCCAATCAGAAAATGCCTTTTCAGTAAACAGGAAGATCTTACGGCACTGTTTCACTTGGAAAAGTTGAGATCTCTAGAGAGATCTGACAACATAACTTATATCAAACATATAATTGAAAGGCTGAATTGTGAATGAAATTAAAATATTGAAAAAATACGAGGTTAGTTTTCGTGAGTGCTAATTGCTGCTGTGCAAGAGATATTTCACTTGAAGCTTTATATAATACTGTAATTTATCAGGAAAAAAAGAATGCCCAAAGGGATTAGAGAAACAAAGAGATTACATGCAACAGCCTTTTTTTTTCTGTCTGTTTATTTGGCTGATAGTGGTGTTCTGCATAAGAAGGGACTAGTGCCTTTGGCACAGGAATTAAGTGGAGGACTATATTTTTCTGGTCTCAAGTTCTGTAAAAGCTAGGGAGGTGATGTGTAGCTGTCTTATGTAATGAGTACAGTGAATACTTAACCGAAAGGATGGCTTGAAAACATTAATACGTTTTTTTCAGTGAAGTAATGGCTAAAGTGGTCTAGATTTGTATACCGAGCTAGAAGATGCATAAGAAGTTGAAGTCTAAGGTGACCCTACTCATCTACAGATAAAACTATCACCCTGTTTTTTTGGAATGTATTTTTCTTCAAATATGTTTTTAAAATACGTTCATGCTATAGAAGACGCATAATACACAAATCTCCTTTATATGCATGTAAAGCATTCTACGTTTATTGGAACTATATGAATAATAAGCGCCACCATTGCAATCCTTGTGGATTTAGGAAGTAGAGCTAATTGAAGTTAGCAATGAACCCACTGAAGAGTAGTTCATGACTGTACAGATAGTGCAGGAGACAATGACAGTTTGTTCTTTCTGATTCCAGTTTGTTCCCCTGGGTTTTATGGGCACCGTTGCAGCCAAACATGCCCCCAGTGCGTACACAGCAGTGGTCCCTGCCACCACATTACTGGATTATGTGACTGCTTACCTGGATTTACAGGAGCCCTTTGTAATGAAGGTACAAGCGCTAATTAATACTCCTGTAATTACTACAATGCTTGGTAGGCGCCAAGAATTCTAATAATTCTCATTTTATCTATTGGATACCTATTAGACCAAAAATGGTTTCTGTTGTAGTATGTAAAGTTTATAAATGTAGAATGTTAAGCAGATTTAAGCTTTTTGAAAATTTATGGAAAGTGTGAAAAGTGCCTCTCTTTAAACCAACACTCTATTCTTCTATGTATTCTCTGTAAAATGAGTAATTGAAATGGGCTTACCAGAATCTATAATGCCTTGCTTCAGTATTACAGTATTATACTAAATAAATAATATAAAAATATAAATATAATAAATATAAATAAATACTTTTCTCGATCCAAACATCCATTGTTTTTTCTTAAAATAAAGAAGATACAATCTATGTGCTAATTCCTAAAGAATTCTAATACTGATATCTTGTTCTCAGTGTGTCCCAGTGGCAGATTTGGCAAGAACTGCATTGGAATCTGCACCTGCACCAATAATGGCACGTGTAATCCTATTGACAGGTCTTGTCAGTGCTACCCTGGCTGGATTGGTAGTGACTGCTCTCAGCGTAAGTATCAACATTTTTTCCATTATTTTTCAATAGCTGAACTCTGACTAATTGTTTTAAATTCTCTACTTGTTGATAAAAAATGCTTTCTAAGTGAGAAGTGAAGACTTCATTGTGTATAATGAAGAGAGATTCACTTTTTTGCATTTCATTTGTATTATTACACACTCATTTGTACTGTGAATTTTCTAAGAAGGTTAGGGGGCTGGAGCATAGGGCATGCAAGGAGAGGCCAAGGGGCATCTAGTTGCACTCTTCCACTACCCAAAGAAGTGTTACAGAGAAGAGCAACTGCTTTTTGTTATTATTTGTAAACTTCTTCTGTTGCTATGGCAGTTTTGCCAGAAGTGAAGTTCTTTATTTCTTTCTGAAGCCTGCGACCCAGATCAGTAGTGCCTGTGGCTCTGCTGGTGGGAAGAAGGATAAGAGTTCAAAATTCTGCATAAGAAGTCTCCAACATTTTGCCTATGTGTGTATATTTCTAGCTCATGTGATTTTCTTCTGGGTGTTGTTGGATTTGCCATAGCAGAGACTACGATTATATCCATCTTATGCTCCACAGGAAGTGTATCCTAGGTCCACGAAGCTTCATTCAGTACCAGGTCTCTGTAAGCAGCCATCACTTATGCCCAACTTTTGATCCCTAATTATTGAGCATTTTATGTTGCTTAATCTTTTTTTCCTTTGTAAAACCTTATCTGAGGAGTTGTTAACTGCTCTCTTCCAGCCTACAGTATTCTGCTATGCCATCAGTCTTTCTTTGCATAGTGGCTTCATGACTAGTTGTTTGCTTGTCTGTGTAATTTTGTAGCCTTGTCGCAATAGTGTTATGAATATGGCACAGCTTCTATCCACAGGACACTTACGAATGACAGAGGTAATATTTTACAGATGCTTTCTTCTTAAACTGAGGCACTGAGATACTGGGTTGTTTTGACTGCAGTCATACAGAGAGTTATTGGCAAGGCTCACAACAAAGTCGCAATTTTCCAAGACCCAAGCTAGTGCTCTGACTGCAGGAGCACACTTTTTCTTGTCAAACATTTAAGTTTTCTTGTTAAGAATTTCTTGCATTATGACTTTTTATTATTACTTACCACTTTTTAACAGATTTTTCTCCTTCCTTTTAAAAATAATTTTCAGAGATGCACATTTTTAGTGTTGTTACACTCCACTTGATTTACATATGGTCTTGCTATGCTAAAATAAGTGAAGACTGTTCCTAACTTGAAAAGGAAAAGGACTTGGCCCTAATTTTCTTCTGCTTCACAGAGTTATTTTATTAAATAATAATGCATTGTCCTGATACATTCCTGGGTCAACCTGAATTAACAATAACAAGAAACAAATACCTGAAACAAAATTCTCAAAGGAAGCATAACCAATTCCATAAAGTACTACAATGCACATAGTCCTGCAATGTGTGCAAAAACTTCAGTCAATCTGCTTTTATGAATAAATGTAGTTATATCAGACCCTGATACATCAAAATTCAAAAGACATTGCGCTAGGGTTTCCAGGGAGGTGCATTTCCTAATAACATGCCTCATTGGTTTCTATCATTCACAGTTTGACTGGTCCAGGTTAACTGGCTCTGTACCAATGCAATGTAACATCTGGTCAGTTTGGAAAAAAACCTTCTTTGCTGGCTAAATTCTGAGAAGTGATTAGCATCCACAACTCTGTGTGAGATTAAAATAAATTTTGGGTCTGTTCCTGTGGAAGCCAGTAGCAACACAGGTGGTGGGTCCATATTTTTATGATAAAATAAGTAGGTTGTTGGAAGAGTAGCAGTACAGGAGTATTTGGGAAGAGGAGAGACTTAATCACTGAATCAATATAAGAAAATGGTGCCAGCAGTATGAATGGAGGCTTCTGCTAAGGCTGTGTTCATGGACTATAGGAGAGGAAGTTTATTTGCTTTATATAACAGCCTTTCGTTCCCATGAAAAATAATGATTCCATTAATTTCTTTTGGAACTACTGACCTTCTTGAAACACCTAACCTTTTTTCTGTATGTGATTTACATTCTTTCTTGGTTGACCACTAATATCATACAACAAATAACAGTAATAAAAATCATTGTAAATCACAACTAAAATTGAAACAACAACAACAAACTTATTATAAAATGTGTTTTTTCAATAAAATGCAATATGTTTCTTCGCAGAGTGAATTTGGGGCAAGGGTAACGCTTTGCAAGAGTACAGACCACACATATATGAATCACTTTGCTTATGCAAACATTTAAAGGATCAAAAAGTTTCTCTTGCTCCCAAGACAAGTCTCTGGACAACCAAATCCAGTGTACAATCATGAGGAGAGATCAGTCTTTTTAAACTAATACAGAAGTAAGGATCACACTTTAGCATCTAGCCTGCTTCTCTTCTACTGTAAAATACTCAATTTATCTGCCAAAAAACTGTTTTTGAATGTCACAACTCTATACTAACAAAACAAAAAACCTTAAGACGTAAATCCTAAGTTTTCACAGAAAGGAGCAATTCTTAGAGCACCGTCTGCACTTAGTGGTATTCTGACATAGAGAAAATTTTCTGATGCTGTCTCTGAATAATAATTAGCATTTTGGGATTACTTCACTATTGTAATGTTAGCATTCGGTATCAGATGCATTCACCATGACATTTTCAAAGTAATCACTAAAATTGCAACTCAGCATTTTTAGACATGATTATGAGTGAAAAAAATCTCCTCCTTCATTTATAATTGCTTGTTTATCAGAAATACATTGATCAGTGGACCTATGGGAACAACTGAGTAAATCAGAAGCCTTATTAGGTCAAGAAACTGTACCTTAAGTTGTGTGCCACACTTAGGCAACAATACAGAATCTAACAATGGAAATACAGGAAGTAACCTTACTATTGTGTCAGGCTACAAGATACGTTTCAGCCTTCTCCGTTCCTCTTCACATTTGTGACTTAAAATGCTTATTACTCCATGATGGTGTGCAGCTGAACTGTCTTCACATGAAAAACTCAGTCAAGAAAAGAAACTTCTGTTGCTCTGTCATCTGATCTATGAGAAAGCTGGTATAAGATAACAGTGTCCTAGTTACCTAGTATCAAATATGTACCACTGGTTTCTTTCACATATTTAATCTTTTTCAGCACTTTTTATCTACAGTAAAATGACTCGTTAGTTTTTAAAAAAAACAAAATCTGTGTTTGTCTGTCTGCTCAGAATGGAGCAGCCTAATAGATATTAAAAAAAAAAACCCTAAAAACCAAGCAATGCTCCTATTTGAATGAATGCTCTATGTTAATGAGCAGTGAGGATCCTTGTCATATGAGATTAATTGATTTGTTATTTTAGCTTGCCCACCTTCTCACTGGGGTCCCAACTGCATCCACACGTGCAACTGCCACAACGGAGCTTACTGCAGTGCCTACGACGGGGAGTGCAAATGTACCCCGGGATGGACTGGCCTTTACTGTACCCAGAGTAAGTGATCCTTCTTGTCCATTCATGCTCTTAATGGCCTGCAAATCAGTGACAGAGTTTTCTTTTGGTGTTTTAACCACTTTATTCACTGATTTCTTCCCACGCTGCTGACCCTTTCACACCCAGGAGGTGTACTGCATTGCCTCTGTGGTCACTGGGGAGGTACACCTGTAAGCCCCAGCAGATCTTCGACCGTGCGTTTGCGTTCAGGCTCCTCCCTGGCATTCCTGCAGAGGAAGGCAACTTCTGGCTGCAGCCAGGTGTCCCCATGTGTCACCACTGCATTTGTGGCCCTAGGTACAGCGTGGACACCGTTAGCTGTGCAGGCAGCGTGCTGGTACCGTGCAAGTCCTTCCCTCTCTGAAACCTCCCCAGGAAACAGTCCAGCTTTGGGGATGCGGTAACCAAGATTATTACATGACACAGAGCCGACTGAAGCCATGAGGATAACTTCTGCCTTAGCCGTGGCTGTGCTCTACTGAGGCACAGTCCCTGTCAGCACTGCAAAGTGATCATGTTGTCCGTCTCTTATCTGTAATTGTTATGTCCCAGAGGGGACTGCAACAACAGCTCTCACTCAGCACGTTTAGTTCAAATACCGATATAGAAACTATTTTATCTAGAATTTAGAAGCCAAACTTTATGAGGTTGTTATTTCATCATTTATTTTGGCATTTTCTTTGTGTAATTAATACATTAAATTACTGACATTTCTAAGACTTCTTCATTAGAACAAAAAATACCAGCAGTGCAGGGACTGGAAATAGGTATATGGCACTCATATGCTGGGTAATAGTTCATACAAAGTTTGAGAGAGAAAAATTTAGATATGGATAGAGAAAAAGTTGGTTTCTTACTATCTTTATCATAAATAGTTGTATTTATGGCTCCTATCTGGCTTATCTTCAATCCAAGCATCCCCACTGTTTGCAATCCAGGCACAAGTATTATCTTTGAACTCAAAAAAAAATAGGTAACTGTTTTGCCTTCAGTGTTTAAATACACAGTTTTCATAAAGTCACAACTCTCCTTTTTCAACTGAACAATGTCATAGTTGCAGGAAATAACACATATATTATAGGGCCCTATGGATGCAGCTCTGGAAGACATTTGCTATACTGGTTAGCTGTCAGCTAGCGTGGTTATTTTGCTTCCTGCTGGTGAATAATGATCTCTTTGCAGCAATATGTCTTCTTCATACTGAAATGGCATCTTTGTGAGGAATGGAGATACAATATGTTATTATTTTTACTCTTTATGCTTCAACATCGACTGTGCTGAAAATATGTCCAAAGATCCATTCATCACTAGACAGATTCCCTGTACTGGTTCACAAAGTGCCCTCTTTCTCCTCCTTCAGATATCTCCATAAAACCCATTTCTTCAAGCAGCCCTTCTTGCTACCTTCATCTGCTGTCCCCACAAGTTCCCATTCTCGTTTTTGTATAGTTGTTTGTCTAATATGTATTTTAAACCGCTTAGAATAGGGTAGGTCTTAATCTGTTGTGCTTGTAGAACGCCATGTTGCATAGCAGGTCTACAGAAAAGACTTTTCAATAACATATTTAGTAATAATATTCGAGTGTTATTTCTAGAGCATTTTTTTCACTGTTTTCCGTCCCTCTCCTTGTGTTGCAGGATGTCCCCTCGGGTTTTATGGGAAGGATTGTGCCTTGATTTGCCAATGTCAGAATGGGGCTGACTGCGACCACATAACGGGGCAGTGTACCTGCCGCACGGGATTCATGGGGAAACACTGTGAGCAGAGTAAGTAGCAACTGGAATTGGTCATGCTTGATAACAGCAAATATTAAAATCTTGAGCCAAGTTTCTGTTGTTTTGGCCTGTGTCTCATACAGCCTCTTGGCTTCAGTGGGAATTTTGGCTGAGCAGGAGCTTCAGGAATTGGTCCAAGGCTTTATCCAAACATAAAAACCCACAGAATTAATTATTGAGACTGATTATGATTGTGATGGCTGTTCTTTTTAAATGTGGCTATAAATTGAAAGACATTTGCACTACATTCTAGTTTCTTTGGGCATAATGCTAAAAAAACTCCAACAACCCTGACATGTAAAAGTAACAGATGAATCCAAGTAATTGTCATTAGCATAAACCACAATGAAAATTAATAGTTAGAAAACTAACAATTAGATGTACCACATCAATCCTAGTGGATAAAATTCTTTGTAATGTGGTTTTATAATACAGTTGGATTATAACAGGACAGCAAATGGCATTTTGTTTTCGTACATGGGTGGTTCTTTTACCAGTTGCATAACACTAAATCAAGAGTAATGCCGCTGAAATCAATGATGGTGTGATGTTATAAAACACTAAAAGACTAATAGGGTCCTAGGCAGAGAATCCGGGTAGTCCAGCTTTTGTTAAGATTACTGAATGGTGCTCCCATACTTCACACATTACACTGCACTGCAAAGCAATCTGTTCAGCACAAGGCCTACGTGCCCCGGATGTTGTACTTAATTACTATTTTGAAGGCTTAATGGGTCTTTGGCATCAGCAGTGTGCACGGGGCAGCGCGGAGCACAGTCCCTATCACCTACAACCAGGGCTGGTTTAGCTGCGTCTGATCTGAAGGGCTGCACGGTGGCCAGGATAGCAGGCGCCACACCTGGCAGCCCTGGAACAGAAGGGGCTGGGGGGCATTACCATATACTAAACTTCTCTGCTGTAGGCACACTTTATTCCCTCAGCTGTGAGTCTAGCCCCAGCTGCAGCACGTGTTGCTTTTCTAAGACTAACAGGCATTTATGTTAGAACCATTAAAAATATCAAAGTGGTGTTTTTCCTTAGAAAAATACAGTTACAACAAAATTGGAACGTTTTAGAGGAATATATCTATTTCAATGAAATAATAGCTGGCAACATGTTACAATGAGATATTTAAATTTTCTTGCTCCACTCTGTTTTCAAAATGTTTAACTTCAAAAGAGCAATAATGTTTAGATAAACTGTTTTGCAAGATCTTTTGATGTTGTCAAATCAAAATACTTATTTGAATATTTTGGCAAATCTACATTTATTATTATATTTCACGGATTTGGTATTTTATCCTATGATCTGATAATGATTCAACAATATTAAAATGTTCTGATATTTCTGAATTGGAATTTTAGTTTAAAAAAAATAGACTTTTCATTCCAATTCAGATTTCAAAATGCCAAAATATGCTATGGAACAATGTTTTTTGGCCAGCCATGGTCTTCAGCAGTGCTAATCTTGTTTTACTGAACGAAACCAAGAGAAGGATAAGCATGAAATTGCACTTGTATCTGGTTTTATCAAGACTGCAGAAAAGTTTCTCTGGCACCTATTGTGTTGCATTATCTTGTAAATTATTCTAATGTAGGAATAAATAAAAGATGAGTTAGATTGTTAAAAAAAAAAAGAAAAGGAAAACAAATCAATCCAATTACAAAACCCCTGAGAGATTCAGAAAATTGAGTCTCAGGAGGAGAAGAAACACCACACTTCTTCAAACCATCTGTAGTACAGTAATGCAACAAGCCACATGTTAACAGAGGTGGCAATACAAAAGAATCATTGTTATCAGTGTAGGATAATTCTCTACCATATTAATTACATGGTGAAGCAGAAACTTTGATCAGTAATTAATTATTGTAATGCAAATCATTTGGGGAGAGACAAGTTCCTGTAAAACTCTTCCAGTTGGGTTACTTTTCATAAGTTTTTCACATTTTTCTCAGTGGTAGTTTCTCTTTATGATATCAAAATATGCTATAGACAGTGTAGGATGAGTTTCATTCTTTTTTTATAAATATATGGTGCATATTAGACTCATTCTTATGGTTCTATGCTCTATTACCACATTAGCACATCTGTGATACAAAATGACACCAGCTACATATCTGACACCACTTACATGGTTACATCATGTTTCGAGCATTGGGTTTGGGTAACTTGGGAGACCTGACATTCTGATGTAAAACTGGCACTTTAGTCATATTTTGTCCATTTTTTCCCTGTCTTCTACCCTGTTAATCTGTGTTTTTCTGATGTCATATTCACTTCCTTAGAGGCACCAAGATTATGGATAATGGAAAATCACTTCTGAATATAATTGCCCGTCTCCTTTTGCACGTGTGTGTGCATGTACACATGCACGCGTCCACCCACCCACCCACCCTTGTCTTGTGCAAATATTTTCAACAGAGCTCTACCAGTGATAACATATTGCCACCTGGTGGTCACTTAGAAAAACATACCTGGTTTGACAAGGTCATGTGCTGGCATATAAGATGCTGTAGGTCTGTAATACCAAAACATTTCAGAAACACTAACTTACATCTACATCTTATTTTGTGCAGAATGCCCTCAAGGTACCTATGGGTATGGATGCCGGCAGCTATGCGACTGTCTGAACAACTCAACGTGTGACCACATCACAGGAACGTGTTACTGCAGCCCAGGCTGGAAGGGGGCCAGGTGTGATCAAGGTAAAAGCCTAGACGCAATAAAATTGTTGTGGTTGGGTTCTCTAAAAACAGGATCAATCTATTAGATGTCATGTCTATATCAGTCGTTAATTTAACCTGATAAGTTATGTGTGTTTAAATAGTCTGTTTTATTAAGTTAGATGTACTCTGTAGATTTTTAAAGATTAGATGCCTTGGTGATAGTTTATTGGAGTAACACATGCAAGTGCAGATTGCATGAAATCTTTTAGAGTGTAGTGCTGTCCAAAGTTGCTGATAGAGCATGTGCTTTATCTGCTCCATATTTTTTGCCTAGAGAATGGTCTGTCTTTTTCAAATCCATGAAATACCTCTTTCTATAAAGAAGATGAAAGCTTTTCCTTAAGACTAGGGTTGTCTTTACATTGGTTTCTGACATAGTTCTATTTCTGCATTATTAAATACAATTAGAATTAGCAGAAAGATTTAGAAGTGAAATACTGTCCTCTACTCCTGACACATGAGCCTCTGCATGCATTTATTCTGTATTTTCCATTTCTTCTTGTATTTCAGCTGGTGTAATTATAGTGGGAAACTTGAACAGTTTAAGCCGTACCAGCACTGCGATCCCTGCTGATTCTTACCAGATAGGGGCTATAGCAGGCATCATCATTCTTGTCCTGGTTGTGCTTTTCCTGCTAGTGCTGTTCATCATCTACAGACACAAGCAGAAAGGGAAAGAAACACATATGCCCGCAGTGACCTATACCCCTGCTATGAGGGTCATCAATGCAGATTACTCCATTGCAGGTAAGTGCAAACCTGTGCAGGGATTTTAGAACAGAGCGTTTCCCCCCACCCTTGACTTTGTGCTTTTAACCGAGGTTCACATCTGGCCCTAACAGTGTTTAAGTGTGCACATTGAACCTCTTTGCATTAGCGAGAGCTGCTGTGAGCAGGAGCATATTTGACTCCAGAGAGAGTGTCTGAAATTCTGCCCTGAAAGCCTCACTGGAAGGAGAGGCAGAGGAGGCTTTCCCTCTTGAAGAGGAGGAAGGCTGAGACCTGCGGCTATGAGTGCCCCTTTCCAGGACAGCAGCCACTGGAACCCTGCTGGCAGTGCCACTGGCACACCAGGCCCGTGGGGTGCAAGGGCAGGCTTGTGTGCTTGCCTCTCAGCTAGCAGAGGTGGCTCATCCGAGTGCAGAAGGATGCTGGCCCAGCATCTATAGCCATTTAGTTTGCTCTGTATCACAGTCTTTTAACCTCTGCATTTGACGCTATAAAGCTGGCTTACACTGATAAAATGTTTCCTGCTGAGTAAAGGAATAAGCTGACCATACGGACACCTTGCTTTACTGTGTAACATTTTGCACCCCCAAATGTTTCTCTGCATTAAACAGTGGGAGTATAGAGTTTTCTATTTCTCCATGCCTATTTTTAAACAGAACTGGAAAGTGTGGCAAAACATGGTTTGTGCTGAGATTTTAAATTCAGTGCCAATAGCTTGAATACAGGAAGACTGCTATAGCTATAGAAAATTAGAATTTCACATTAGCTATGGTAAGATTCTGTAGATCAGTGGATGACAGAGTTTGAAACCAATGAAGGGAAGGAGCTACATTCCCAAAACAGGAGTTTTCAGCCTATGAAGGTGCGTGTGAATTGGGATGAGAGGGTTAAATGAACCTTCAGGCAATGCTATCCTTTGCACCCAGCTGTTAAGGAAGTGGGCAGGTAAAGAAGCCAGCAGAAGCAGTTGTCAGAGCAGAGAAAGACATCTTTTGAAAATACCAGCAGAGGTGGTGGTGCAGTAGAAGCACCAAAAAATGCTGTGGCCTTGGTGAGAAAAGTGTCTACAATCAGGACAATGCCACAGCTACAGACACTGGAGGCAAAAGAGAGCAAGGGACCACAGCAGAAAGGGACGCCAGCCAGTAACGCCTGAGAATGCTCTTTGCTGAAAGTGAAGTCATGGATACTCAGCTATTGCTCTGTATATTTAATTTATTTAAATGGGGGCAAAATTTTTAGAATTCAGTTTTTCAAGAAACTCTGGAGCAAATGCTGAAATTAATGCAGCACTATCAAGAACACATCTTTAAAAGGACACGGCACATTATTTTAGGTTGTTCATTTTCCTTTCTCTTTCCTTTCAGAAACCATCCCTCATGGTAATGGTGGAAATGCTAACAGTCACTACTTCTCCAACCCTAGTTATCATACTCTAACACAGTGCACCACCCCACCTCATGTCAACAACATGAACAGACTGACCCTGGCAAAGGTAAAACATAAAAATCTAAATGCTTCTGTGTAGATGAGCCTCTGATTTCTTTTACTTTCTTCCCTAATGTCTTATATTGAATTTATTTTTACTTTCACTGATTATCACCTTGTAGAAATTCAGCAACCCTTTATCATTTTCAGTTTCTGTTATCTTTCTTTCTTTGAAATAGTCAAAACCCAACCAGCTGTTTGTGAATCTCAAAAATGTGGAACCTGGAAAGCGAGGCACTGTCATGGACTACACGGGAACGTTGCCTGCAGACTGGAAACACGGTGGTTACCTCAATGAGCTTGGTAAGGAAAAAACGTAGGACAAAGTGCATGTTATTCTTTGTGGTTGTGATGGATTGGAAAGCAGAGATTTGTTTGCCTGTATAGGGTTGGTGCTCCAGTCAGGTGTTATCAAAATGGTTCTTCTGTGACACTATGTCACAGAAAATAGCAAAACCTGCAGTGCCAGGTTTGTCAGGCAGTGTGTGAAGATCAGGGTTATGGGGTTTGACCTTCCTTTAAGGCAGTACCCTCAGACAAAATACAACTGCTTGAAAGGACTAGTGAACCAGTCTGATGCCCAGTGTAGATACGATATGCAAAATAACACAGTATTTTGATAAAAACATTTGCTTATTAATTATTTTGTAAGACAGTGGGTATTATGCAGTAATGATCTACTCTGGCAAAATTACACAGATTCTTATTAAACCAATGAGAGATTGCATAGTTCTGTGGGGTTTTTTCTTTTTTTCTTGTTTTAGTCCCCACCATACAGAATTGATGCGTAAAAAAATGGCTTCTAATCATCTAAACTGCTTTAGGTATAAGTTCTAAAAGCATCTTCCAAGTTAAGACTCCTGTTTGCCAAGAGACAGAGCACTGTTCTTATGATGAGAAATTTCCCCAAAGTCGTGATAATGAGAGTCAACTCTACATTTCCTTAGAGTATTTGTCCTACTACTCAAAACTTCTAAGAGAGTTGGCTGTGGTTAACCTGTTGTAATAAATCATGGAGTAACAGGGAGATTCCGGAGAACTGGATGAATGCTGATGACATGCTGGTTTTCCAAAAGAGCAAAAGGGATGGCTTGGGTAACTCTGAGCTGGTTACCTCGGCATTAGCCCAGGCAAAAACAAGAGAACGGCTGATGTGGCATCTAATTAATAAAGATGTATGGGACAGGAATACAATTTATGCCAATTGTTTTATTGAAAATAGATGTTCTCAAATAACATAATTTTGTTCTTGGTCAGTATGAGTTTTGTTGATAAAGATACTGTATTAGATATCATAGTTTTAGGCTTTATAAGGCTTTTAACATAGTACCACAATACATTCTGATTAAAAAAATTAGCGCTTTACAGTATCAGTTAAAGCTATTTGAATGGATTAGCAACCAGATAAGTGCCAGATCTCCAAAGCCAGTTGTCGGTCGTTGCTGATTGCTGATGTTTATATTGGGATTTATACTGAGAGAAATCTGTTAATAACAGACAATTGCAAAGCTGTAGACCTAGACATAAAGAGTTTTAGGCCATTTCTTTAGGCCAGAGGACTGGAAAAGAGTGACCCTGGAAAATACAGCAGGATTAATTGACCTTGGGAGCAAAGTACCAAGAATTGCAGTGAACTTGCCATACCCTGAGATTTTCAGGTCAGGATGGAAGCCTTTCTAGTAGATACGTTTTATTCAGACAAAAAATATGCTTTAATCAAAAAGCAGTTATTGGGCTCACTGAAGAGTAACAGGGTGAAATGTAATGGCCTGTGACATATGTGAGGTCAAACTAGATAATTTAATAGTCCTTTATGACCTTAAACACCTTCCTTGCACAGGGAGCTACTATGTGAAAATGTGCAAGCACGTAATGCCAATGCTTTTGTAACCCTGTACTGGGTAGCACAGTCCTTATAGGAGCATTCATCTGTCAGGGTAGAAATTAACCACAAAGCAATTTTTTAAAGGGTTTGGAGCTGTTACCTACTCATTTTACTTTGATTTTAAAACTGCTATGTTTTTGATACCATTTTTCTCAGGTGCTTTTGGACTTGATAGGGGATATTTGGGAAAATCCCTGAAAGGTGAGTGTATTTTCTGATGTATTTAAATGAAATGATACAGATATTTAAGTTCATCTTCTGAATCATCTTTGGTTTCTGTGTGCAGAGAATATAAAATAATTTTGGACTAAATTGTACCTAGTCACTGAATCAATGCATTAAGGGTTATTTTGGGGGGGTCGCTTTGTTTTTGAGGGGAGAGGGTGTTTTTGTTGTTTTTTTCCCTTAAAAAAAAAAAAAGCCTTTCTAAGCCCCTCGTTCTCCATACACGATCCATTTGTGTACTATCCAAATCACAAAATAGCTGTATTCTGACTAGCAGAAGGGGGACAGCCCTGGACTTCAACCCAGTCAGCCAGGTAGGGATTCATGCTGCCTCTGATGAAAGGCTTGAGGGGAGAGCCAATTCCTCTTGCAGCTGGCATGGTTCATGGAGGCCTGTGCCGCCACAAGCTGCAGTGCTTCACGGAGCTCAGTGTGGGCTTCTGGAAAGTATATCAAAGTATGACTGTATAGAGAGGAGTGAAAAGCTCAGGAAATTCAGGGAAGCGATGATATTTTTGGTCTTTCTAGTTATATCATTTGCATGAGACTTTATACTGGACTGTACTGGTGCGTGTCCCTATTTTTGTTACATGATTCAGGTATGCCAGGGTGACTAGAATGTCTAGGTATCCAAACAGTGAAAAAAGTGTAGCTAAATCTGAAAGAATAATGCGTTAAATATGTAGCAACTGCTACCTGACATTCCCTGGTTTTGGAGGATTAGGGGAAGCCTAATTTCAAATACCTTAAAGGTGTCATAAAGTTATAAGCAAACATTTACCGACCAGTTCCTCAAAGTCAATTTTGAGCTGGATATTCAGAAGCAGGAACCAGCTGAGAAAGTCCCAGCTTTAAAGCTGAAATAACATAGAATATTGCAAAATAACACAGAATACAAAGTAACGCAGGATACTATAAAATCTCCTCCCAGCATGAGAAAATACCTCTCAAACCACAGTTATCTGTCTTTCAGTCAAATCCCAAAATGACAAGCCATGTGACATTTCCTTCTCAACTCGCCTATGCGTAGCCTTATGGAAACTTAAGAGGAACTGGTTTCTGGTTAATGTGTTTTAATGGCTGCATACTCAAACTTGGGGTCATTCCTAGAAGTCACCTTACCAGCCTAGCCATTACTATTGGGAGCAGTCTGTTAGATCAGCTATTTTAATAGTGTCCTGAATCTAGCACTTGCAAAGGCAAAAAATATTCTGAAGTGCCTATTAAAACCTGATTCTGCAAATTACCTGTATTTAATGGGAACTGAAGGTGCTCAAACTTTGTAACAAGAATTTGCCTGTGGCAAGATCAGGCCTGTAAAAGAGCAGAGAGGTAGAGGTGCCTTTGTTAATTGCTGTGTAAGACAATTTTTGAAGCATTGTGACTAGTTGCCATTTAAATACTCATTCATGAGTGACTTTCTAGAACTCAAAATTACAGGAGGTCTGTAGAACAGCAGTGTTCTTAGAAATGAAAATGCATTTTGCTCTGTTTAGTAGCAATGTCCATATTTAAGTAGCACATCTGAGAGTACTGCGTTTTTCTCTTTCAGATCTAGTGAAGAACTCGGAGTACAATTTAAGTAATTGCTCATTAAGTAGTTCTGAAAACCCATATGCTACTATAAAAGACCCACCAGCTCTTGTGCCAAAAAATTCAGAATGTGGATATGTTGAAATGAAGTCACCAGCACGCAGGGATTCCCCATACGCTGAAATTGCCAACTCTGCTTCAGCCAATAAGAATGTTTATGAAGTTGGTAAGTACAAATTGTATTTTTAGATTGTGAAATTTAATGACAAAAAGAATACAAGACTTTTCTTCTGAATCAGTTTAGTCAAAACACATGGAAAATCACTAAAAAATGTTGATGCTTTCAGATTCTAACTCTTCCTCAAAAGCTATAACAAACTCATTGTTCTGAGATAAAGCGGTGTAATTCACATGAAGATAGTTTGAAATACCTTCAGTTCTGTTCTATAACCAAAAGGCACCTCTAAATTTCCCTGGTTTGAAAGCCTTTCTTTAAACAACAGCAGAAGATATGCTCAGCATTTAACTGCAGTATAATTCAGCCCTGGATTAGGCTGTGAAATACTGAATACTGCTGAACTAACTGCTGAACTAGGTGTACATGAGGGATAGAAGAGCTCTCTTTCCTCTCCTTGATCAGAAAAAACAGCATCTTCACCCACAAAAGTGGTATTTTACTGATGTGGGTCCTGTGTAGTTACTGCATTATTGAGAAATCTTTGGGGTTCTTGTGAAATGGTAATTATCCTAATGATCTCTGGACTGAAATAACCTGCATGGCACACGTATTATAGCGTTTCATTTTCTATTTCTGTTCCCAATTAGAGATTCCTCTGGAATCCATCAGGATCTCCATTGTGGTGCTAAGGATTTTTCGTAAGATCTTGATTAAAAGCCCCAAATTTGGGCCAATGTAGCCAAAATTATGGCTTTTTTAGTTTGTTTGCACACCAAGCACAGATGCTACTCTGCTTGGTTCTATCATTAAATACACTCATGGCAGAGCCCTGATGCCAGCTCACAGGTGTTACTTGGAATAAAGCCAAGACACTTGAACATCAACTTTTGTTTCATTTCAGGACTCAGCATGACAAAGAATCCTTATATTTAAGCAGCAGGGAGAGAATATTTTGTAACGCAATCTGACCTAAAATGCTCTGCTTGCCTTCTGTTTGCCTTTTCTCTTGCTCAGTGTACGTGTTCTCTTTTGCCGCAGAACCTACGGTGAGCGTTGTCCAGGAAGCGTTCAGTAACAGTGGACATTTCAGCCAGGATCCTTATGATCTTCCAAAAAACAGCCACATTCCATGTCACTATGACTTGCTACCGGTTCGAGATAGCCCCACGTCCTCTACGAAGGAGGTCGGCAGTGAATGACCCCAAAAGCTAATGTGTAGCCCAGTGGGACTCTCAAGGAGAACAGTGGCGTGGTTTATGCCCCTTCCTCTAATTTACCATCATATTTGGCTCCTAATCTGTCCAGTAGACAATTGCTATACATTAACCGGAAATCTCAAGATGAGGTTTGCATTGTATATACAAGTGACAGATGGACAGATGCCACATTGGGGAGATCCTGATCAGTTTCTTTTTCATGGCAGTTAATTTTAGAGAGACAGGTATGCAACACATTTAAACTGTAATATGTTGGCTTAAAAATATTAGTTTGCAGATCAATTCTGGTAACAGCTCCCATTTCAGCTACTTTAAATACGGACTTCATGCTTATAATTTACTTTGTCATGTTTTCAGAGTAGAACTCGCAGGACAGTGCAGTTTACCAAATGCCACTTCATACAGGTGATCTGATTCACAGTTATGTAGAAGAAAAACTGTGTTGCCAAACTTTGCCTTCCATTCTGATCTTTAGTCAAGACATTAAGCAACAAGATCGGATGCAGTACAGCAAAGCCCAATACTGCAGTTGTTTGGGAAATCCATCATCAGATTTTTGTCTGTTACTGGTTGTGGGAATACCTTGCTTGAATAGGTTTGAAGATGATAAAAGCATTACATACATCAATATTATATGATGCCTCAAGATCACTGGGTACTCCAGGCCCAGCACCAGTCCTCAGCAAATCATTTGCTACATTTCAGCTCCATATGTTGCAGTTCTGACCGCTACTTCTGCCATACACACCTAATAATCCATATCATATCAGTAACTACTTCATAAAATATGTAAAATAAATCAGTTTATTTTTGTCAGCATGGACTGAGTGTGAAAGGGCAAAGATGATGAATGCTGTAAATCTGAAGTGCAAGGAACGGTTTAAATTTTATAAACAGGTAGTAATATGGACTGTAACATAGATAAAAATAGTAAAATGTTCTGGTTTTTTTTCTTAGAAACAACTAAGCAATCTCTGTGCATATTTGCTAAAAAGGCACCTTTTTTATAGTTGATGTAGGGAAAAATATGCTTAAGCTGGTCTTTTGCATTGCTAATAATGTGACACATGTACCCCATTCTTCATTAACTTGTATCTCCCTTTTTAAACTGTGCATCTATGTTTCGAGTGACCTAGCTTATAATTGCAAAAATATTTTACTGTGTGTCCTGTTTTTTTCTTTTTTCTTTTTTTTTTCCCCTCATTTTGGCCAACTGGCCTTTATTTTGTCTGGTTAAGGAGCCCTCTGAGCGGGGAGGGAGAGGATTAAAGTAAGGACTAATGTAATACTAATATCTGTCAGGTGGTTAGCAAATACATAATAGCTTAAATTAATGAATTAATTGGAATAAAAATAAAACTGCAAGATGTTTTTGTTAAGGATAATAACAAGAAAGCAAAAGAAAAGGAAAGAGCAGACTCTGTCTTTAAAGTTTAGCTCATTCTGTGGACTACGTGGATGGAGCCCATCCTTCCAAGAGGCTCCTTTCTCTGTCTCCTCTCTCCAGTTGTGATCTGTGCAATTCAGTGGAAATGTAATTTGCCAAGGAATTCACCCTTAACGCAAAATTTTGCATCAAAAATAGCAGCCCCAAAATATAATGGTTTTTTTTTTGAACCGGCCATTCTCTTTCAGTGGGAAGTTACCTTTAGAAACCTAAAAATAAGTCTAAGCTGTGGCAGTACTGGTTCCAACTGCTGATAATGTCAGTGAGGCTATCTGCTAGCGTGCTTGCAGCACAGCCCCAGCAGCCTTTTCCACCTTGCCCAGGTGGTAACTCTGTCACTTGTCATCAGTAGGTTCTCCCAAGGCTTGGTGCATCCCTGACTGATTGGGATAGGATATGGGAGATTGCATATAATGGGAAGCATAAAGTCCTATTAGTCCTCCCTCCTTTCTGCACTGGGGTTGCGTTCTGGCACATCAGAACTCTGATATATATGATGTAAAGGGCAGATGATACGTCAACGTTTTGGTGTATGTGCTCTCCAGCTCAGCACAAGGAGTGCCAGAACAGTTCTTTTATCTGAAAGTCTGGATTGCAATACAGTCTGAGACAAAGAATTATCATTATTATTGTGATGGCGTTGACATATTCCTAGGAAAATCAGAACCAGTTACTTTTGGAATGGTAACTGCATCACAGAGGATTAACTGTAAGAAAAACTAAAAAAACCCTTCTTGTTTGAAAAAGAGTCACAGGGCTGAAATGGAAATACAATGCAGTTTGCATTTGTTTGTTATCATTAAAGTGGTGAGAAATGAGAGTGCTGCATCTGAAGACATCACTGTGGGCGTGCTCAAGGCTGAGAACATACGTGGCTATATGAAGCGCCCCTTGATGTTCTTTGTTCCTGATGGACATAAGCAGTGGCTGCTTTGCAATTCCCTAGGAAATCCCTGCACATCCTTGGACAGATGTTTGATGAGCTTTGGACTTTGCAATTATAGAAATTACCTACAAGATTTCAAAAGCCAACCACCATTTAATCCCTCCTTAAGACAAAGTATTGACTGGGTTTGTGTGCACATAGGTACATGTAGTGCTACTGATATATACATGTGTTTGTACTGTGTGAGACGGACTTTAAAATAAAACCTTTCTTCTCTGATGCCGTGAATAGAAAATGCTGTACTTAGCAATTGTGGGCTCACAAAAATTTATTTTCTTGCTCTGTGTGTAATTTGGAGACCACTAGGTCAAGTATTCTTCATAATATAAACAGTCCTTTTGGATATACAGTGGTGAAGAGCTGAATAAATGATTTTTAACTTATTTGAAAATTTCCAGTAGGTCACATCCTGAAGTGATATATTCAGCCAAATACGCAAGAGAACAGATAAGTTTCTGATAATTTTGCCTATTGCATATGTTCTAATTAAACACACAACCAAAGTCAGCCATCTATACCTGGGTACAACTCTTGCTGTGTAGTCAGTGTAAGTAATGTCTGCATATATCAGCGCTGTATTTGTAATACATCTAGATAGATGCTCAGTGAAAACCGATTGCCTGCAGGGGTAATATAGTCTTGTTAAATGATATCTATGTATCATTTGAGAGAGAAAAGGCACATTGGACTTGAGTTAGCCATCCCCCTGTCTCCTGTGTGGGCGATAGGCTTCTTTTGGAGTAAACTTTGCTCTTAACTCGGCAGAGACTCACAACTCAAACCTCTTTTCGTAAATCGTAGTATGCTCTTCAAAGAACTTAAACATTTCTCAACATGCATACTATGTCTGGTGCAAACTTCATAAATAAGCTGATGTAATAATTTAGTAATGATTATCTACATAGAGAACTGGCTTCACCACAGCCGTGAATGGAAAGAGACTCCCTATGTCTCTATATGTTCACTTTACAATTGAGAGAAATACAGCATTTAAAACTGAGATGGCTATCCCCTAGCAACTTACAGTTTAATAAAGTGCAAAATTCAGCACAAAGTCAATAGCTGATTTTAAAGTATGTAGAGATGATAAACTTTGAGCTTTTAAATAATATAGGCATATTAATTCTGGCCACTTAGAAGCATAATGAACCTCAAGGTTCTTTGTCAAAGATTTTTGTTTTAATCACAACACACCGTTACACATAAACTTTGTCCTCAACTTGATGTACCCAGAGAACTCCCGTTAATCTTAATTGTAGATGCGCATGCAGATTACAGGGGAAAGCAGATTACATTGTACTCGTACATTCTGCTGAGACAATCTGCAAAGTCAAATTAATATTGAAGTGAAGTTAGAATAAAAATCAAAAGTGGGGAATGTGTTATTTAAAATGTATTGGATTTTCAAAGTACTGTGACTAAAATTGGATTTTTGATTAGGTATGTTTCCAAATAACAATCTCTACACTGCAGCTGTAAAATCCAGACTGAAGAATACAGAGCTAATTTTGACAAAAATGCTTTATATTAAAGATTGTATATATAGTAGTTTAAATGACTGAAAATGAATGGGTGCGTGTTTATTAATTACTGTACAGAAAAACCTTGCCGTGTTTGGTACACTTATACTAGTGCTAGAGCACTGGACCTAACTCTTCTATTTTCAGTTTTTTAGCCCACAAGACTTCACTTTGATATGATTGAATTGTAATATATTTTTTAAAGAAAACCTACCAAGTATGTCTGGCTTTTTTTTCTTAGCTGTAACAAAAAAGTGTTTTGTTGTTAAAAATATTTTTATTTTCCAAAGATGACTGATGTTCATCATTTTGCCCTTCACTACCATTTATTTCACTTCACATACTTGTAGGTTAATGTAATAAACTTTCTAATGAAAGATGGAAAAATGCTTTGAATTTTTTTGCTTTGTTTCCATTCTCTCAGGATGCATATTGAAGTAGCATTGGAAATGTAAATAATGTTTTCTTTCCACATATATTGGACCAGTAAGTAATGTATGTTACTTTCCTTCATCTAAAAAGTAAGAACTTTGAGATGCTTTGTGGAAAATCAAAGCTGATTTTGGATTTGAAAATGCTGAGCTTTTGACTACTGTCAGATCCAGCAGGATTTAATTCCATAGTCTGGGTGATTCCTTCAAGGAAATAGGCAAAAGGAATTTTTGACAGTTCAAGGCTTTACTCTTGAGAAAGATGGGGCGACAAGTTGCCAAAAGCAAGGCATTTCTCCTTTTTTTGCAGGATAACAGCAGCCTTAGACTGACCATTAAAAAGCTAGTAAAAAAAAAAGTACAAACATGGGGGAAGAAAGCAGATAATATATTGTCATTTCTGTTTTGTAAGTTTGATGGATCTAAGACAGATCTAAAACATTAGCTATAGATAGATGGCGTAGGAAACGGTTCTTTACTACTGCAGTTTGCTCAGAGATGAAGGATTTGGCATAAAGTACTAATGGAAAAGTCTGTTACATCCCCCAAAGGATTCTTCAGGACTTAATTAATTACATTATGCCCTTAAGCACAGAAGTAGTAGCCTAGTTATCATGACATCTAATCTAAGGATCACGTCCTAGAGGTGTGAGTAATTACATGGGTTACACCACAGCTTACAAAGTCTGCCTATGAAGGGAAAGGAAATGGATGCTCTAGTCCTATTGAGAGCTTTGAACAAACCTTCAACAGGATAGCGGATTTTTTATAGTAAAAGCATTTTCTATCCATAAAGAGCAACAGAAGAGGAACACCTTAAACATCCTTTCATGTATTTTCAAAAAATGATAGGATCCTGAAACATTTGAGTGATTTAATTTACCTCTTTAGCATCTTAATTTTGTTATCAGCATTTCTACTGCAAATCAGCCAAAACATAGCTGACCTCGACAGCGTTTCAAGGTTAATTTTTCACACAGATCAACTGTACTTGAACAACTGTCCTATTTAGGACAACCTCTGGCTCTTCCCTTCTCATCAACAATAATTATCAGAGACAATGCAAGGAAAACTTTATTTCCATTCATGTTCTTCTTGTGTGGGATTTGTGTGTGTAGGATTTTGTTCCACATAAACTGCATTTTTAAATGAAAACTGGGAAAGATACACTTTGAAAACTGCAGCGACACAAGGAAACAGACAGGATACAAACTTTTTCTAGCAGTGTGTTTATTTTATTGCCATGGAGTTAGTGACTGATATATGCTCTACAAGGCATGTGAACATCAAGAGCTATCCTTCAAATTTGCAGTCACAAGTCTGCGAAACCATCAGCATTAATGGATGGCAATGCAGAAGGTATGCTGCTCTCTTCTGAAGAATACAAGCAATTTCTGTGCACTACTAAGGTTAAGGCCTACTTCTTTCATAGGATTACTTGGCATGGACCAATACACGGCTTGTACTCTGTGAAGATTTCTTTCATCATTCATCTAAGTGTTTTCCAAGTTAAAAGTCAACAGCTGAATTTGGATCCTAAGACCTGTGATGTCTTGGCTGGCTTAACAAGAAAATGAAATCTTATTTTTCCTATGTAAAATGTTACTGTAGGGAGATGCATGGTTGAGTTTAAAAACATACCCGCCTTACGAAGTTACTGTGCTGATTCAGCTATGTGGGTTATTTCAAAATAAGTGTACAAATCATAACTACAGGTAGTTTGTAGATGACTATTAGAAACTAGTAGAATAAATGGAGAATTTGTCACGAATTTCAGAAAATTTGAAAAATATTGTTTATACAGCCACATTAATGGCTGATAAAATGTGTCCTGAGTACTGAAGACACATTTTATCAGCTATTAATATACTTATTAGTGTACTCAGTAATTACGCAGTATTTAGGCTTCAGGGTGCAATTTCAGGGCATCATGAAATGGTTTCTCTTTACTATTTTGTATTAAGCAACTGTGAATGCATAAAGGATATATTTTATCAATATTTGAAGTGATCTGTACTGACTGCTCTGAGGTACCATGTAACACTGCATGGTTGATTAAAGTTTCCTGGGACCATAATTCCTATACCTTTGATAGTTAGGGAAATTAGTATGTAAACTAAAGGTCATATGTTTCTGAAGCAGGCTCTAGTTGAATAGCTCTGGGAAACAACTTTGCTCTTTCTGTACAAAGAAGCACTTTGTATGTTTAAGCTCCCTATCTTTAGCTCTCCCAGTTGTCCTTCATGGTTGCTGAAATTGCTTATTTATGTTGAGATTCATTTTTGTGCTAGATTTGAGAGAAGTGAACATCGAGTAATAGATTATGACTGAATCTGTGGCTGAGCTGTACTGATCCCAATATAAATTAATCTGTGAGCAAACTATCCAGGGACAATACACCAACTGAAAGCTAGCGAAGCACAAAACCCACGATTGATACCTATTCCACATATGAATTGTCCCAGAGTTAACTTTGGCACTGAAGTAGTGGAGAGAAGAGAGAGAAACTGATCTGTGCCTAATATGTTCTCCTACTTACACTTGGAAAACAAAATGAAGAAGTTGAAAACAAGTAGCAAAAATTACCTGGAAATTAAGGTATTAACCAGCTATGATCTAGAAAAGCACTTTCTTCTTTTCTTCAAAATAAAAAGATAGCCATAACTTCTATAGCACAACTTACTATTTGATCTCCCATGAGTGAGCTTGATTAAGTGAGGGAAGTTATTCGATAACATATAGTTAAATAGGAAACATATATTTAACACTATATTTAACATATAGTTAAATAACACTATATTTAACATATAGTTAAATAGGAAAAAGTCACTGAATATTCTTAAGTAATATCTGATGAAATTTCATTGAGTTACTGATATTCATGTAATTCATGAGTCCGAATGCAAGTAATTCACATTAAAGGCAGGTCACAAAAACTTCAAGGCCAGAGTATATTTTCATATTTTCTTTTTATCTCATGAAAATACTTCTCCATTTCACATTAATTCTCAGCAGAACTATAAAACGCTTATTTCATGTAGCAAATGACTCAATATAAATGTGAGCAGCCTTCTAAACGCCCATTGAATGGTTTTCCATCTTGCATTCCAAACTTCAGCTGAGACCTAGGTTAAAAATTGTAATTTTCTACTTGCTTTTTTATAACTATTCTGTATGAAGACACTGCTACCATCACTCTTACCTCATGCAAAGATGATACTGATCTTGCAGAAGTTGTACACAAAATAGAATGTAAAGTGCAGTAATTCATTAAAAATGAGAAAACAGTATTTTTATCTATTCCTTGGCATGGGCTGATTTCTGCAAGAAACTCTTATTGTATTAGTGGGTGTTAGAAGATACCAGCAGGCATGTCTTTGATCAACAGCTATCACGGGCTTGGAAGCTGATGGCTACGTGCTACTGATACTTCCCTTAGCCTGAAATAAAAATAGCAGTTGAATTCTACTTTGTTTAGGGCGAAGGCTAAAAATAGAAGTATTTGCCCATGGCACTGGACTGGGTGAGACTAAAAAAGGTTTTCCTTGGCTGGCAAGCGCAGACTGACTTGGCGACTCATTGAGCAGTAGCTCCTCAGGGACAGCACAGGCACATGCTCCAGCACGTGCGGAGCTGCTACACCTGCCAAGGTTGTCATCGCCCTCCCACCCCCAGCACGACTGCCCTCGGCTGACTGCACGTGCACGGTTAAGAGCATAGTTCAGTGGCATCTTCATGCCTCTGTGAGCCAGAGGCAGACTGGTCTAGAACTGTAGGAAAAAGTGAGCCATATTTGAGTGAGTGATGTTTGGCCATGGGAAGAACCATAGCAGGAACTTCTCTGGGTAAGGTGAAGGTGGAAAGGAGGCTTAGATCTGAAAGCAATTAAACAAGCTCCAGGTATTTAATCTCACTATATTTAAAGAAATGCTGTTCTTATGTTTCTTGCATCAAAACTTCCCTGTTTTGTAGTCTCAATCCTCTATTCCTCCAAAGGGAAACCTCTTAGCAAATCTATGAATATTTGCTAACCATTCAAGCTAAAAGACAAAATTATTTTCAGTTCTCATGCCATCCTTGGACTGTTCAATTAGCTAATTAATCCAACAAAAAACTAACTGGACCAAAAATTAAGTATTCCTCTGTAAGCTATAAACTGAAGTAGTTTAGCAAAAACCCTGGAAATGTCTGCATTGGCGAGTAGCATAGTGCAATCACAGCAGGTGTGTAGAGTGGAACAGCTGATGGTTAGGGCCTAACACCAATAGTATATGCACTTATTTAGATTATATTTAGAATATATGACAGCTCTCTAAAAATGGATTCTAGCTAAAGAAGACTCCTAATGATTCATGACTCATCACAGTTCCTCAACATCCAAAAACAACTGTTCTACTTCATCCTCAATTTCTCTCCAGTCACCAAGGACTCTAGTCACATTCCCTTATTTTTTATTGCTTTCTTATCTGCAGAAGTACAACCTTGATGCCTTCATCCCTTTAATTAAGAGTAATGCCACGCTTAAAGAAATTGCAATGAATTTAGGGCATAGAAGGCAATTAAATAGGTATGTATGGATGTGTGTGTGTATATATACATACACACACACACACACACACACACACACAAATACATCTATTTAATCGGTTCATGTAAATACTTCCAAATGATATGTTTACAAATGAAACTGAAATAAATGGCTTTTCTACAATCTTTTATTCCAAAGTCAGTCTAGATAATACAGCATACAGCACCTAATCATCTCTCAATGGCTTACAAATATAAATAACTACCAAGTGAATGAAAATGAAATGCAAATGAATCTGAAAATACAGTTGTGTTCCTTCAAGAGAACCTGTAATATATTCTAAATAAAAGCAGAGTATTTATCTGAGGAAGACTCAAGAACTAGAGAAGAATGTATGGCCTTCTTCTATGGCTATACTAACCATGCAGTCCAACCCTTGGACAGGAGTGAAGTGAAACTGCAAAAAAATAATATTCTCTCTAAAATTAGAAATTCTAAATCATTACTTGTTTTGTCATTTTGTGAACATAACAGGATTCTTTTCCCATTTCAAGCTATATTTCATCTAGTACTATGCAATCTACTCATGCCATATTTTACAGTAGCATATAACTTTATTTTCTAACAATTTGCCTAGAGATTCTGTTAGAGGTTTTTGAGGTAAATTTTTTTCCTCTGCACTTGCCCACATCATTGACCCAACTTTCCTTGAGATATTTCTGCAGCTCCATGTGGTCAGCAGGATAGTTTATGTTTCAACAAATCTCACTGCCTTGTATATATTTTGATGTTATGAATGAACTTAAAAAAATATGTTCTAGATTTCTTTAAGAGTGCCTCATTAAAATAAAACAGAAGACTGTTAACCAAACGTTAGAGAACCATGCACTAATTAATTCGGTGGGACAGTTTTCAATGTTTCTGCTAAGAATGAAAATACAAGTTGATAGAGACTGCTAAAGAAGCAGTTGAGGCTTCTTCCTCTGAGCTGCAATAGCAGAACCACTAATGTAAACAGTGGCAGAAAGAGAAGGAAAAAAACATAAGCTCCCTCTACAGAGCAGAACGGCAAACAAACATATTGAAAAAGATCGTATTTTTATAGCTTTTGGTGTGTTTAAAAATGTGCTAAATTAACGGCTTTAAAATATCCTCCTGAATACTTAATTGATTATGCTTCAAGCTTCCGATGACCAGAGGAGCAAGGAGAGCCAAAGACTAAGTTAAGTCCATGAGGAATATCATTGTCCCAGGCCAACTAAGATGGGAGGCATTCAACTGCTGCAATGAAGGAAATAATGTCAAATCTCTAAAGGCTCCAGTCTGAAATTACAGTCTATCGCATAAAATCAAGACAGATGACACAATCATCAGTTAAGTACTCTTCTAGCTCCCCTCATCGACTTGCTTTGGGAAGGTAAGAGAATACCTCAGCCTGTGCCAGCTGTGCTGGGGGGTGCGTTGCTGAGGCGTCAGAGCCGCTGTCCTTCTGACCATTCCGGTTATGTTCCATCCGCTCACTGGGAGGAGAGAGGGAAGCCCTGGCATCGAGATGTGGGAGGCCACGCAGCATGGAGGGATGTTGCTTAGGTCATTCCTTCAGCTGTGTATCTGCATTTATGAGCAGCACCTAACACAAACATACAGTGCTTTATCTCTTGAAGCGGTTTAGACAGAGTGGCAGTTAGCTTTTGTATTTTTTCATTCCCACAAAATATCTGGACCATCACAAAACCATTGTCATCAAAGTACTGAAGAGCCTGCTTGCATTAGAGCAAATCAAAGAAAAAAATGTGATACTGGGGGAGAAGGGGAGGGAAGATGTTTCCTGAACCATTTAATTGATAGTTGCCCTAGGGTACGGTTTTTGTGAAGTACTTTATAGAGTTAATCATAACCATTTCTTTTTGTGTTCACTATACCACTTCATAATGGGAATGACAAGACTTATGAAGATAAGTTCCAAAGTATGGAAGCAATTTTGAAGAAAACTACACTAAGCAAATTTAAGAGTTACATTCCTAATGCTGGAAATTGTTTCAAGGACATGCTGTTAATTAAACTGGTTACCAAAGAGTTGATAGAGAGACAGATCTAGGGTGATCAAATAAAAGATTTAGGAATGGTTTCCTAAAAATGTAGTGTGCAAAGTCCTGATTTACAAAATTATTTTATTCAGTCATCTCATCAATGTCATGATGAATTCTGGGAAGTTCCTGGTGAGTTTATACTTAACCTTTGAATAATCACAAAGCATGCTGAAAAATGATAGGCATGCCTTCCCTTTAGGCTAAATGAGGAAGTAATTAAATGGCCTTTTATTTAGCGATTAGCTAAAATACTGGCAAGTTGCAGCCAAAGACAAGGGTGAATTCAACTCAGTGGCTCTTGACTGACTGGCCTTCTGCCAAGGGGGAGCGGGGGTATGGAAGACAACAGAAAAAACAGCTTGGACACATGAGATAGTAACAAAAGCACTGATAGTCAGTCCTCAGAAAAAAAGTGAGAGAGCAAGTTCTCAGGGGCTAGGGCAAAGTCGAAGGGCAAGCTTTGAACTGAGAGGCAGAGAATTGTCCCTTAAAACTCTGTATACAATACAGGATTTTCCATATAGCATTTGTAAGGAAGACTATATTTTTGCATCCTCTTTTCCACTTGACAGACACAATTTGATTCAGACAAAAAAAGGGAAATATTCACGGAGTAAGTAAAATTTAGTTCCACTGATGCACATTGCTAGTTTTTTATTACTGAACTAAGATAGAACAAGTAATGGCAATTCTTACAGAAATAAAAAGTATGTTAAGATTTTCATTTGGTTCAATGGCTCCAGATTCCTCAGTCTTTTTCCGAGGAATATCCGCAGTGGCAATATTTATTTTTTTCCGATTAAAACCAATAGTTTTTACAAACTTCTAGCAGACTAGGCAATGAGTTAAATTTTTTACCAAATTGTTAGGCCTCCTATTACCTTACTGTGTAGCAATCTAGCAAGGGATATCCTTCTCCAGCCTTTCAGAACTCAACATGGAAGATCAACATTAATTATGCCCCACTGCTGAAAGTTACACAGAACTGCAATTCAAATCAAAGGGCGGCTGGCACATGTCCAAGCTGTGTTACTGATGAGACACAGCAAAGAGGCTCTTCAGATATAATTTTAGTATCTCATTATTCACATATTAGATTATGCAACCGTCCATGGTTATATTTTTCCACGATAATAACTAAAATTTAATTTCTCATAATTAGAATGCAAGTAAAATATAAGGTGTCTGATGATTTGTTATAGCAGCTGTAAAATTCAACTGCATCATCTAATTTTGTGCAACTGGAAGTGGGAGAAAGGAGGCATTGGGGCTACTTAAATGCATGAAGTTGACATTATCTAGGTATGAGCTAAGGTAAGACTAATGTAAGAAAGACTTTTCATGTCTGCATTAACTAAATGCTTGTTGGCACAACGCCTCGAACTGCCACTGGGAAATAGGAGTTTGCTGCTCAGGCACTTCAACAGGATGTTTCTCCCTTCCAAGCTCCTCTCCACGTTCCCTCAGAGGAGCTTTGCGGAGATTTCTTCCCTATCCACGCCAGCACTTCTTCCAGGTGTGCTTACAGCTCCCCGCCGCCACTCGGCCTAGCTGACGCGGAGGTACCGGGGCCCGCAAGGCCATCCTCAGTCGCCAGAGGCTCTCCTCGGTGCCCAGCCCCAGCTTCCCTTCAGCTACCACACCCGGTCCCCACCTCTCGGCAGCTCCGTGCCGGTATCCCCCCCTGCATTTGGGACGGGGGTTGGGACCCTAGTGGGGGGCACAGCCGGCGCACGCCACGCAGCGGCCGTTGGGCCGCCCCGCCCCCCCCGCGCGCCGTGGCAGCGGCCGTTGGGCCGCCCCCCCGCCACGCGCCGCGCAGTGTCTGTTGGGCCCCTCCGCCCCCCCGCGCGCCGGGCGTCCCTCGCCACCGCCGCGCGCACCGCGGCCCCTCCCCGGCACCGCCCGCGAACGTGGCAAAAGGGGCGTCCTGCTCCCCGCCGCCGCCATCTTGGAAGCAGGGAGGGAGCGAGCGGCTCCGGGGACACGCTGGCCGCGGCGCGGCGCCTCCCACCGCCGCCTCCCTGGGGCTGAAGGACCCGCAGCCCGGGGCACCCAGGTGCGCGGCGGCAGCGCGGCGGGACAGGCAGCGGCGAGGCGGGGCCGGGGCCGGGGCCGGCGGCCGCCGCGTCGCTAGGTACGCCGGGCGGCGGGAGACGTGGCAGTGCGTGGCGCGGTGGCGGCGCTGCGGTGCGCGTGCGCGCCGGCGCTACGGCTGCTGGGGGCTGTAGTCCGCGGCGGAGCTGGTCGGCGCCTCATTCATTGCCGGCGGCGCCTGGGGTGCGGCTCCATCGCGAGGCGAGCGCGGCCGCTCGGGCCGTTGGGGTGGGAGACGCCGCGGCGCGGCGGCTCTGCGGGGCCGCGGCGGAGGCAGGGAGGGAGCAGCGGGGAGGGCCGGGCGGCGGCGAGGGGGCGGCCGGGCGGCGCGCGGCGGTGCCGGTGCCGGGCGCGGGGTGCTGGCGTGGCCGTTGCTTAGCCGTTGGGGCCCGGGACGGCGGGGGGCCGCGCTGGCCCGGCTCTGCGTGTGTCAGCGCGGGTGTAGAGGCCCCGGGCGCCGTGCTGGGAGCTCCGCTGGGCGCTGTGCCCCTCGCTGTGCCCCCTGGAGGGAGGGGAGGACCGGGGCCTGCCCCTGCCCCGGGCCCTCTGTTTTATTCCTGTTATGACCCGTCTCTTTTTTCTTCAGAAGGGAAGCAGCAACCCCTGTCCTCCTGGCTGAAAGAGCGCATTTAGGGGCTTGTCGTAAGGCTGGGGGCTGTGAGTGGAGGTCTGACCCCTTGCAGCGGGGCACGTCTCCTCGCTGCCTCAGTGCGTGGTGGCATTGCAAACGCCCATATCTGCCCTCTTCAGAACTTCCCGTTGGCTACTCGTGGCATCCTGCTAGGCGGGGTATCTTGCTCTGCTCTTGTGAGTCACCTTGTGAACTATGTAACTTCCTCCGGGCGCTGTGTGGAGAGCTTGGATGCCTGGCCCTGGGGCTGCGCTCCTGCCTCGCAGCTAAGCACGGAAGTGCTGATCCTGCTAAACCCGTGCGGTTTCAGCTTGTGTGATTGACAGTGGAAGTTCTTGCCTTCGAGGATTTATTGGTATCTGATAGAAGCGATGCTTCAGCAGGTTTATTTTGGACTCTGGAGGCATCACTGAAGTGATTTTGCCCTTGATTTATCCATTCAAAATTTTCACTGGCACATAAAAAAGGTGTTGGGGGGGGGGAGAGAAAACCTGAAAGTGCTGAAGCTGTAACATCACATGATGTGGTATAGCTATTGTTGCAAATTGGTAGGTTGTACATGGTTTTGTTTAGCTGCTTCTTTGATAGTATAATGTAGAGTCATACGTGATGTTGTTGTATACTAAATCAGCAGTTCTTTAACTGCAGTCATCAACTTTCTGGAACGAAGTGGTCAATGTAGCCAAATCATCTTTGTGATACTGCCCAGTAAAAATTTGGTAATAAATGTGCGTGCGATCTGGAACAAGTCATGAACATTGGATGTGGTACTTGGGAAAAAATCTTGGAAATAAAATAATTCTCAGATTAGGAAGCTTTTAGAAATGTAAAAATAACTAATTTGTATATCCCTTGAAATTGAACTTCTAGTTTTTAGCTATAAATTATGATATCTCTGATTGTAATAGTCTTTGAGAAAGGGACAAGTCATTCTGGTATTCCGGTGTTTCAGGTTTTCCTAGTACTGTCATAGGTCTAAGGCCTACTGGATAATGTTTAGTAAACTGACACCTTTCAAAAAAACTGTGTTGTGGGTGTCTCAACTAAACATCATATATGCTACGAAAATAGAACTAATATAGGAAGATTTTGCTCTCACTTTATTCTGCTTCTCTTTAAGGCTTTGGACTTTAGGACAAGTCACCAGGTGGTGAAACCAATGATCTCTGTATGTCCTTTGGCTTCCGTGAGGCTTTGTGTATTCCCTGGGATGTGCCTGTGTTTGACAGACAAGAAGCTGAAGAAAGTTTTATCCCCTGCTTTGTTCTGTCCCATTTTAAAATACAACAAACCAGTGTGAAGGTTTTCCACATGAAACTTTAATATACTAACAGTTTGGCTCTTTGTGTGTATGCATGTGCATGTTGCCTCTTTGATTGGCAGTCAGCTTCACATTATCTTTAATAGCTGCTATCTTCTTTTGTCTGCTTTCTTTCTTGCTTTCTTCTGGGTAACTGTTTTAAGTCTCTCTTGTTGACATCTTATACATTAGGCTTTTTTTCCCCCTCTCTGACTTCTCTCCTGTTCCCTGGAAGTACGTGACTCTGGACCTATCTCTGAGTTATTGTGACCTAGGACATAACATTTTATTTGAAGTGGCTGCTGCTTTGGGAATGGCTCCTAACAGTTGATTTGTTCTAATAAATAAATACATGATTGCTGCTTAGTCTGGCAAGCTGTCAACTTCTGTTTAGCCATTACCAGACTGTGTAAGCAGTACTGTTTTGCACTTCTGTTTAATTCAGTTATGCTGTTACGATGAAAGATGAGAAATTTAACAGCATTTTAATTTAGTCTTCTGTGTTTTTTCTGTCTTGTCCTGTCCGTTTCCATCTCTTTCTGTTTGGAGAATAATTTTGCCTCTTAGGGCTCTTAAGATTATTGTGAGTTTTTATTAGCGGGAACATCTATTAAAATACAAAAAGGGGTTAATTAAAGATGACTGTTGAAAATATGGCCTCACCGTAAACTGGGAAGTATGACTGATTTGTAGATGGTGTACTTTTTATCCCTGTGAAATCTGCTAATCTTCATTTGTGAGTAATCTTATTGTTAACTGTCAATTTCTATATTTTAGAGTAATAACCTGAAGAATGCTTTTGAAGTATGGTTATGTCATTGAGATTACTGCAAAATATTAGAGCAAATTTAATCACTTCACATTAAACCGAAATCAAAAGAGGAATAATTGCCAGTTCAGCCATTTAGTCTCTAAATCAAATTATTTCTTTTCTGCTTTTAATACAATCTCTATTAAACTTTTCCAGTCTGAACTTTAGCCTGTTTTTCTCCTTGAGTGTACGCAGGTTCCACTTCTGACAAGTAGAGTTATGACCGAAATTCGGCTGGTGAGAATCATTAAAATATAGTTATCAGTGCAACCTTGTCCATAGGGCGTATTTCTTAGTGTAATGGGAAGGTTAAACGTCATCCCTAGTGCATCTTCATTAGTACTGACAGATTTTTTTGCCAACTAATTGATGGAAGCCTAGCAAAATTCATGCTTCTTCTGCTTAAAGGGATTATTTTAAGGGTGAGTAATTAGTTGGAATGTGCTTTTTCTCTGTTTTTCTATTATTGTTTACCATATCCCTTCTTTTTTACTTCCATATAAGCATAAGACAAGATTTTCTTCTAGTTAAATGTGAGATTTATCAAACTCATGAACTTCCGATCACAGATCAGTAGGTGGCAGTGCTGCTCTAATTTTCACCTCATTGTACATGCTTCAATTTGCTCCTCTCAGATTTTCAATCTTTTGTCTTTTGAATTTAGTAAGTTGAGGTTTTCTAGTTGGCGACAAGGGACTCTGGTTTTTTTGGCTTTTTGGCTTTAAGTCAGTTTTACACCTGTATCTATTACATTAAGTGACAATATTTGTTCGAAAATCATTGGTGACAAAAAAAGCAGCATTAATGAGAAAGGGAGAAATAACTAAGAATTTGGCAAGTTGAACGTTAACAAAGAAATTCAGTGTTTTTTGACTAAACAAAGTAGATTGCAGACTTGTAGCGTGGCTGGCTATAATGAACAATGTTTTGCAGTAAGTTAGAAGCAATAAAAACCTTTTTTTGTATAAAACCAGAAACTCTTACTGTGCCTTTCTGTAAAGACTTAAGGAATCACAGTGTTTAAAGGCTTCACCTCCTTAAGAAGTGAAGTTTAATTTTCAGAGGCTAGTGGCTGCTAATTATGTGTTTGTGGCTTGGGGTAATAAGAATGATACGCTTTTTGAGATGAAATCATTAAAACGACAGGCCAGCTCCAGACCCAGCACTCACTAAGGATTTGGAGGCTGAACTTAACTGGGCAACTTCTTCTCTGCAGCTCCCCTAAGGATCCTCATTGGAAACTTTGTTGTGGGCTGAATACTTTAAGTCTGCGGTCTGCTTGTTCTCTTCCTTGTCTTCTCCCACCGTTATGCTTCCCAGTATCTCTCTCGCATATAACTGGATTTGGGTAGCCTGCTTAGACTTAGGTGCTAAGCCATATATCCTGCGGAACTGGTTTTAATGGTATATAATGCTGAATTCTTTTGACATTGTGAGGCTGTTAGCTATCAGTTACATTAATTGTACTCTTTGCTTTCCTTTACTTTCATGTGTTCCCCTCTCCTATGACTTGTCTTTCTCCTTAACCTTATTTTTTAGACTTGTTTGTCTGTTCATGGGGAACATGCAAACTACGAATGTCTTATGTTGAGAATTCTGTGCTTAGAAACCTGTTATTTGTGTGGGTTCAGTGTTAGTTCCTGCCAGCTCATAACTGTACTATGCGTTTGATTGGTGCCTGAAGTTTCTCAAAGATCTTCATTTCTCTGTATCCATCACTCACTGTGGTTTTTCTATCTCAAAACTGCTTAAAGAGGTGCAAAAGAGTATCTTGGGGCAGGGGTGAATCAAGGAATAGGAGCTGATAGAAAATACAAGATGGTGGGTAAGCTAAATGGGGAAGAACATAAAGAGGGTTTAGGCTTCAGGGACCTCTAATTGGAGTGGAGGGATGGAAAGGGAAATGAATGAATGAAGGAAGAAGGTTGAGAGAGGGAGGAAAATATTACAGGCTAGTGTGGTTGTGTGTTAGTTACTTGAGAGAGCAAAGGAATCTGTAAGCCCTTCCACCTGAAGGGTAGGGAAAGGTCTTCTCTTCCCCAGCTACTGGGGAAAAAACAAATGTATTGGACAGCACATGAAGTTGTGTGTTAGGGTTAAAGGATAAAATGTAAGACAGTAGGGAGACAACATACCTTTCTGGCTGGACACTGTTCTGAATGTCCCCAGCTTACTGGGCGACGCTGCCCGGTGCTGCGTACCCAGAGCTGCCAAGTCCAAGAGAACAGAAGTAGGCCCCGCAGTTGCTGGGATTCCCCTCTCGGCCTTCCACATCCTCGCTGGGCTGCACTTTCCTACAAAGGCTTACAAATGAGAGAGGAAAATATGAAACTATCATTTTTTTTTAATTTGAACTCCTAAGTCAGTTCCATGATTTTTTTTAATCGTTGTATTTTAGAAACTGACTCCAAATTTTGCGCATTTGGGGTGGGTAGTGCTGTATCTATTTAATACTCACTTCACTTTTCTTCTGTTAAAGGCAAAAGAGAAAGGGAACTGCAGAGTCTAGCTACATTTCTACTTGTTCCTATTTTTCCAGCTGTCAGTTTTGGGGCGGGGGGGATTTTGGGGTGGAGGCTGGCCAGACCTTGAACCTCTAATTTCTCTAGGAAGCTTTGAAAAAGTTTCCGTGTGGAATTTTTGAAAAGTGGCTCCATGGAGTCTTTTCGGTCATTCCACGTAGACACAGTATTTATTTTAAGAAGCGAGCACCTATCAACAGCTTTTAATCATGGCATTAGCTGAAACTAAGTAACAGATCATGGAGCGTTGATAAAATAAAATGTTCCTAGGAGTTTTTGGTCAGTGATGACTTCAGTAGCACAATGGAAAATTCTTTCTTGCTTTGCAGTGCATAATTGGAAGAAAAATGGCTTTAGAAATGCTTTTATGGGGGAATGTAAACTCATGTAATTTGATTAAAAAGACAATCTTATCATTACAAATTCTTCTGCTTAGTAAAGTTTAATGGAAGACCAAGTGCAGTTCCTTACTAGGGGGGTGTAATAAGACAGATGTACAAATCCTGAAACAACAATCCATTCCCCACAAGGCAATTACTGACCCTTCCTTCAATCCATCCTGTTTGAAGAGAAGCTTTTAAATGGACTTTAAGAGGTTCTTGCAACCTAAAATCTATCTGTCATAGAGCTTACATGAAAGGTACTGCACATAAGCTGTACCTACTTGCTTCATGGGGCTTGGCTCAAACATTTAATCTTGAATCACTTATGCAAAGTATACTTGTCAGAGGGATTAGAATTTGCTTCTATGTGGTTTTGATGCTTTCATTTGTTTTTGAGGATTTTTGTAATGCATACTATTAATGACATCCTACTGTTTGCCTTTTTCAGTGTGGTAACAACAGTATGAACTTTTTTTTCAGGTTAAACTTAAGCTGCATATATGTTTAGAACAACAACAGCCAAAAAAAAAACCTTTGGTCATGAGGATTTTTTTGTCAGAGAGAGGAAAAAAACTAATTTTTTTTTTAAAGTGGTGTTTTTTTATATATATATACACACACGGGTATTTTTACTCAGAACATTATCTAAGCCTTTTCCTCTTTAAATTGTTAAAGGAATAAGCTGGCAGTCCTCAGTGGCCACTGACGTAATGGATATTGTGGGAAATGTTTATTGAGCCTCTCTATTTTTCCTACATATAATTATTTTATATAGGATTTTTATTTCATTAGAATTCCCTTAAGAATTGTTACCTCCGGATGGGGTCTAAATCACTGCTGTCCAGTTTACAAAATTTGGGAGGAGGCAGGATTTCTTGTTTGCGGCCTCTGCACTGAAGAACAAAAATCTCCAGGTGTTAATGAAAAAAAGTCTTCATTTTTTTCTCTCCCTTTTTTTTTCCACCCACACCTTTATATGTTCATTTTTTAAAATAAGCATATAGCCTTACTTTTTTTAGCAGCAGTGGATTTCTCTAAGATGTTAAGATACTGCCACCATAATGTGGCCTGCAAAACAAAACCTGAATTTTTCATTTGTTTTAATTTCTTATGCTGTTGCTAGGTTAGTAAGGTATTTGGATTTCATAGGAATCGTCTGTATGGAAGACTTGAACAAACTTAACTCGTTCAGTGTGATATTCTTAGCCCTTCATGTTAAATCAATTTCAGTGCAATTTTATTCATGTTTAAAATGAATTTCAGCTGGTTTCATTGTGGCATTTCTGGGGATTAATATAGCTGACCCAGAAGCACTGCTGCTTTAAGGTAGGCAAGGTCCTGATTAAAGGTTAGGTCAAAGTCAGGACTCCTGGACTGGTTTCCAGCTGTGCTGCTGAGGCTATTCGTGATGTTTCGTGAGGTGCTGGGGCCTGGAGGTGTGGTGTCCAGCAGCATCTGGTGAAGTTGCAAGGCCTTAGAAGGCTGCAGCTTCCTGGGTAGTAGAGCGTCTTGTGGTTCTCTGCTGCCAGAAGAGGGAGGCTTTGGTCCTCTCTTGCCTTTTGTCATAGCTTGCATCCTTCCATGCCCTGTCTCTGAAAATATCACATTAGCGTTCAAATTGCTACAGTTCACTAATGCAACAAAATACCCAGGTATTAGATTTTCCTTAAAATGGGATTGGATTTTGTGATGTGTAATTACTTCTCTAGTGTTGCTCATCTAAATACCACCAGAATATATTAGTAACAGTAACTAAGCGTGTGCAGTAAGATTTTTAGAAAGAGGCTTGGAGTTTGAAATATTGTCACAGTGCTAAAAATGAAGGGAAGACACAGAGGAACTGAGACATACTGTGCTTGAAGCCACTCAGATCTTTTTTCTTCTCCCCCCAGGTTTGTATTTGATTCACCAGTCCTGTTGAGGAATATAGATCACTGTGCTGTGTGAGCTTCATGCTTTAATTAAAAATCTTCTGTCTTGTTTCTCAAGATAGACTTTTTTTTTCCTTGCAGGTTTTTGTAGCTGAAGGAAAATGATGGAAGAGAGTGGAATAGAGACAACTCCACCTGGCACGCCCCCACCAAGCACAAGAGGGGCGGCTGCTGCTGCCTCTGTTACACCCGTCTCACTAGGTACAGAAACTTCCACATCAACTTGATTGCATTTGTTCACGTGTATTGAAGCACAGCAATTCATCCAAAAACTGTTGTAATCAGTATAATTGCATTGCTGTTCTCCAGACTAATTTGAAAATTTTAAATTGTTTCTTAATTGTGGAAGTGTGCTTTTTTATCTAACTACCTGAATACTTTAAAACATTCATTTCTTAAAACTTTTTAATGAAGCTATGTGGGTGCATTTGTGCTTTTTTTAAGGATGGGGGACCAAAGAATTAATCCCTCTCATTACAGTGCACGCTTAGATGGTGAGCATAGATGAAGAATAAAAAGAAAACAAATTACACTGTTGTAGGGAATAGCAGTAAACCTGGGTAATCGCTTTTTTCAAATATTGTGGGTGGAGATCAAAGCTATGCAGCTACTTGGCCTGATTTTTCAAGAATATAGACAGCTGACTTTGAATACCAAATGTTTCATTTTCTGACACATCTGGTATTATGTTACCTCCGGTTACACTAGTATGACTCTACAGATTGATTCTGTAGTTGATGTTCAGACTGTGACCTGTGAGATGTTTGAGCCTATCAAACATTACTATGATGAAAAATAGTTGTTTTTGTTTTTCTGGCTTAATTTTCTGGTTAAATTTTGTTTAGTGAGCAAAATTGCCTCATCCAAGGATCAGCTGAGGCTAGACTGAAACAGAGAAAGGAATGAGAATACGAAGCTGGGTGCCAGGAGATGAGAAGTGCTCAGCCTATCTCAGACAACCACATCCTTGAAGTAACTCCCCCTCTTTCCCCCAACCCTGTAGATAACATAGGAGTATATATTATATTTTTCCAAATATATAGAAAAGGAAGTTTGTTAATTTTTAGGAAAGTATGTAGTTCTGATTGTTAATTTGGAGGAGGTAAGCTGGTGTCCTTCTCTGAATAATTATTCATGATGTCAGCAGTGTGCATGGTACACACACATCCTGCCCAAATGCATTCTCCTTTCACACAGCAGCCCAGGTGATTTGCCCAGGATATAGGAGGTGTATTTTTTGGCTTTTTATAGCTCCCTTCTTTGAGCTAGCCTGTGATCAAACTACTGGACACCAAAAAGTAGATTTTTCTCCCACATTCTCCCTACTTCCTCCCACTTTCCTAGATCTCTGACCCTGGCTATTCTAGTGGGCATTTTTCTTTGGTTAAAGCAAACCGATACACCATTTAAAAGAAGGGGGGGGGGGAAAGGTGTTTCTAATGAAATGTGTACTTTATTCATAGATTACAAAAGAGAATTATCCATGATTTAGATAAGTGACAGATATCTAAATGCCATGCTATGCTCCTTGCTGTACCCTGTATTTCTTTTAGGAGTCCTTGAAGATTCACCTGAATCTGGTGAGCAGGATTTTTGCTTGTCTCTTGGATTCTGCAGCAAGTTCCTCTGCCTTGGCTTTAGCAGATGTGTTGGAGAAATAGTTGAATAACCTTGGCATATATTTTGTGCGTGTGGGTGTGAAAACAAAACTTCAAAACTCTTGACCTTTAGTTGTCATCAGATGGTCAAAGATACCAACTAAGCGATCCCTTGCCAATTTGACAGGACCTGTTTTGATTTGGCCAGGTCTTTGGTCAATGATAGTTTAATGAAATCTCAAATTGTAACAGTCCTCCATCATTCAGTCTCATTAAAGTACTAGACTTTCTTCCCACCTCTTCACTGCTTTTGAGCTCACTTTATGGAGAGAAAAATGAAATGGTGTCTGAAAAAGTGTGGAGACTGCAGTTCAGTACAGAAGTAGAGGTCATGATACTAGGCACAATCATGAGCTCCTTAATGACACTGCCTTTTCCCAATTAAATCTTCAGCTGTCTCAGATATGTGCATTTTCAACTATTTTTCAACTGTAAGATCTTCACTGAAGTCACCTTTTACTGTTTTTATAGTTCTTCTGTATATTAATATTTTTATGGCATTCATATGAAGAGTAATTATTCTGCAGTATTGAAATAAAAGTCACTGAAGTGAAACACGGCAACAGTTAACATTATGACAATACTGTCTAGAAGTCCAAGACAGAACATACAGCAGTATACATCATACTTATAAGCTTAAATGAAATTCAGGTAGCTTCTGTTTAGATGAGATTTCTTTGACTATTCCATCTCAGCACTAATCGAAAAGTAAGTCATAATATTCTTATTATGGATGGTACTTCCTCCATCATCATAATTCCTATTTATTCAGCAGTGACTCAGAGAGAGTGGTACTAACCAGAAAGTTCTAGGCAGACTTTAGCTACTATGAATTCAGTAGTCAAACGTTGACTCATCTTGTTCTTTTTTAGCTTATGACAAATAGGGTCATGCAAGAAAGGGACATGGCTTACAAGATATTATCACCAAAAATTGAGTGGAATCAGTGCTGTATGCGACTTTAAGCAGAATTGAAATTCATTTTAAGGGGGGCAGGGGAAGCAGGCTAGAGCAAAACTGACATTTTTACTCAGATATTTTAGATTTCTGAGATTAAGTCTTAGCCTTTCTAAAATGCCTTTTTTTTTTTTTTTGCCAGCTTTGTCTAGTCCCCTTGCTACACCAAGCATGTCGTCGTCTTCTGCATACTCTCCACCCTTACCAGCTGCAGTGTCTCCAGTTCCTCCTATGATGACTTCCGCTCCTCTTCCATTTGTGCCTTCGGCAACCATTTCTACTATTGCACCACTTCTGACTCCTGCCCCAACTCCTGCTGCCCCTTCAGCTTTTAGTACCTCTGTGTCCCGGTTCTCTGCACCACCTCCGTTAAGCTCTACTCCTGGTCCTGGTCTCCCTGCACCACCTACTGGTCCCCCCATTTCAGGATTTTCCCTGAGTTCAACCTATGACATTACCAGAGGTCATTCTGGTCGAGCACCACAGAGCCCACTGATGCCATCGTTTTCTGCACCTCCGGTCACAGGTAACCTTTTGTTCATGCTCTCTGTGTTTGTGAGAGAGGATGAGGGATCTCTTGGGTGGCTGATTCTGCCTTTGTGCTAGACTCCTGCAAATTCAACTGCTGTATTGTTCCAGGTACATCTGGTTAATGTAACTGCACACAGAAGTGAGAGTAGCCTTTAAAATACAGTCATGATCTAGGATAGAGATTCTCCTTTAAGAGAGTTCTCCCACGGTCTGGGCTTACAGAAATATCTTGGTTTGTGAGCTGTATTTTTGATTAACTTACCCAGGAGAGCCCAACTGTACTTATGTATACATCTTTTGTTTAGAACAGAGAGTAAAGTTCAGCCATTATATTTCTGTAGTATGATATGATGCCTTAGGCCATAATCTCATCATTTTCAGTTTTTTGTTTATCTACAGCAGACCGCCTGTCACATGACACCAGTTTCTATTTCCTTTTTTCCAGCCACTAAATTGCCTTAGGACCGCTAAAAATACATGCCTTCCATGCAAGCCATTGCTGTAGTTGCTGAATTGATGTCACTTTCTGCTAATGGGATGGAAACTTGTCTGTGCAGTAGTGATTGGGCTAGGCTTTTACTGTTACTAGTGATACCTCTTTGAAGTGGTCTGTATTAGGAAGGTGTTTGAAAAGGTCTATCAGTTGTGCAGTGTAAAATAAAAAATAACTCCCAATTAAGGCTAGTGTTGGAAAAACTATTAAAATAGGTCTGAGTAATGGGGTAAAGGCTCATGCTTAAATTTTCTAGTATTTGAGTTTCTTTTGTTTCCCTTTAAAATGAGTAAATCTTTTCATTTGTTTGCTCCCTTTTCTGTTCCTGCTAATTTTCAGCACTCAGGCTTAGAACATTTCCTGCTTCTCTCTTTTTATTGTATATAAGAACATTCCTATTTCTTTGTTTAGAGAGCAACCCATTCCTCTGTGGAGGAATTATTATTCTTAAAATGTGAATACAGTAAAAAGCACCACTCTTAAACTAACCTGCTAAGAAAATAATGTTTTATTTTATACATAATGTGCAGGCAGGGCAGTCTCAGTTCTGTTAGTAGATATTGTCTAGTTTGTTTACAGTAGTTAAATCTGCTAACCTTTAACATGCAGAATTGTTCTGGGTCCTTCAAGAAACGAAAATGAATCAGCCCAGTATTCTTCTATTCTTCCTGCTCGTTTTCCTCTTAAACAATTGCACATTGCTTCGTTATAGAAATTAAATTCAGTAAAATAAATGAACACTTGTGCTTTATTTCTCTTACTAGGTGTTCTGGCAGATCCTGTTACTCAGCAAGCAACTTTCTCATCACCTTTGGCTCCTGGAACTGCGAGTGGTTCTGCAATCACTTTTCCTGAGGAGCATGAAGACCCCAGAATATCTACAGCCCAGAGTGGAGCTCCTGGTGGAGGACTGTGGGGATTTATAAAGGTATTTTAAAATCTGTTACTGTTCACAAGCAAACACCACTTTTTACAGACTGTAATAGGACATAGTTGGGGTTTTTTTGTGTGTGTGTCTATCAGTCCTATTTTTTCTTATGCCTCATGTGCAAGGCGGCTGTTTTTTAATAGTAGTGTTCGCTGAGGCTGTGCTTTTGCCCTTCCTCTGTATGGAAGAAGGACTGCATAAATATAGATGTTCTAGGTTCATTTTAGTGCTTGTGACAAGAAGATAGGCATACTTAACAGGTTCTATCACTGGTTCTTAAATCAGATGAAGCTTTAGAAACTCTTTAAGGTTCTAGAAGACTCTAAGAACTAATTCTTATCTTTTAGTGAATCCAGTCACTGTGAAGTAAGCTGATTTACCTGGTCAGATTTCTTTAGATATTTATTTATCACTTCCTAGTGAACTTAAGTTGATTTCTGTGGGATACAAGTCCTTCCTATTCTGTTGCAGATCAATCTCCTCAGTGGGAGACAAATAAATATCTCTTCTGCCAAAAGGAAGTTTACGTGGAAAGTGTCTAAGATATGTTCTAAGATTGTTCTCCTCTACTAGAAGGCATGAATTATAGAGTACAAAGCAGATACTCCTTACAGTGCAGTTTAATCATCCTGAGGAAACAAACAGCAAAATTTACTAGTAGAATTCCATCGGCCTTACCTATTTGGAGCTGTGACAAATGACACCTACGAGTAGTATCATGAAAGCTGTGGCAAAAAGATCTAAGGGCTATGCATGAACACTGAATTGTGTTCGAAAGCAACAGCATTTTGTGTACTAACTCATACTAAATGTGAAGGGAGAATAAAGATTGATGTCCCAACAGGAATGCAAAGTCTTTGAGGGACTTTCAAGACCTTTAGAATGTGCAAAGCTGAGAGAAAGAGCTGCTTTTGATGTGGTAGACTGTTAGCCCTGGCTTCAGCAGTACATCTCTTGACAATGATACAGTCTTAAAGAGCTAAATAAATCTTTCATCAGTACAATGAGAGCACAGTTGTCACACTGCACTTTTCAGGGAGAGATGTCTTCTCATGATAATGAAAATATATGTTATTTCTTCCTCTAATAATGTTCTCTTGAAATTTGTGGTTGATGCTAATAGAAGAGAGAATATTTCTCTCAATCATCATCTTGCCCTTGATGTTTGCAGTGAATGGTGACATTCCACAAGGGAACATTGTTCTTGTGACATGATTCTGTTGCCCTGTTGAAAGTACTAGCGCTCACAATTACAAATTAGTTGACAAGCCAATCCTATCCACGTTACTGTTGCCCAGACACCAGTAAGATTCAAAAGGTATCTTGTCTTTATTCTTTGAGAAAATGCATATCTTGAACATCAGTACTAAAAACTAAATTTGGGTTTAAGTATTAAGCATTCCACTTTGGAGTGTTCATTGACCTCTTTTTTGAAAATTCCGGGGTGGGAGAATGAGGAATTGTTAATTACACTGAAGGCATCAGGTTCTTGATGTGTGTAATCAGCACATATCAGATGCTGCATCTTCCAAAGATCGGCCAGAATCTAGGAGACCAACTAGTACTCAGTGCAGAAATTCATCCTGGATTCCTCATTGAGTAACTTGCATATTAAAGTTTTTAGCACAGTTAGCCTTGTTTCTACTCCTGAAATAATCTGAACACCCTTTCTTCCCCCCTCCCCCCCCCCCATTCTTAAGAAATTATAAATCTTTATTCCAGATTTCCTTCAATCTAGGTAATATCCAAGACTCTGAAAGCCTAAAATTGACAAGTGAGTGGACTAGAATTGAATGAGGCAGTCTCAGTACCTTGGATTTGTCAAGGATGGCTAAGCAGTCTCACAGCAGTTCCAAAATTGCTTAGGCATAATAACATCAAAGAGAAGCTTGGATAGTGATGCTATACTTGACCATTGGAGGAAAGGAGGTAGTCAGGACCCAAGTTCCAAAAGATTTGTGCTTGCAGTCTGCCAACATGGAAGCGTTCTCCATTTGAATTTGAAGTTTGGATTTATATCAGCTCGCAATGCTGCAATAACTTTATTTTTTGCATTGGTATCAAATAGATTATTTCTGCCTCCTTGTGGTAGGCTAATGAATATGAAGGCATCTTCCACAGGGAGAAGAAGCATTTTCCAGCTGCTCAGGAACCTGATTATCTGGGAGATGTGTAACAACATACTTTTGATTAGTTAGGCAGCCAGGCTGGAAGCGATAACTGGAGTAGTGCTTGCCTTTGCGTTGTTGGATAGCTGCTAGAGCTGGAGCTTCCTAATTTCACTGATGCTGTGGATCTCGCTGAGGCTGAGGGCACTGCATGCCCTTGGTTTCTGTTCAAATAACAGGCAGACTTCAAATTGTGAGAGAACTGAAGGAGGGATGTAACTACCCTGTGCTCAATGGCCTCCTGTGTGTGAGAATGATATGGGACACCACAAGAATATGTGTATTATGCAGTGAATGCTGCCCTTCAGAAAAGTTTTGGGGGTTGTGTGCGTGAGGAGTGAGTGCCTGCAGGGGGGGTCTGGCTTGAAAAAGCATAATTATGGTAAGATTAGTAATTGTTTAGTTTTCTTTACCAAATTGGGCCCTCAAGCTTAGTGCTCTGCACAATGGTGAGAAGAATACCTGGATCCAGTAGCAAAATATTTCAATGTGAGGCATGAGATATGATAATCCTTATTACTAGCTATAAAATATCTCGCTAGTTTTATGAATGTGCGTTTTTTTTTGTTTGCTAAACTTGCAACAAAGAAATAGAAAACATTCATACTTATGGGGTGGGGGGAAGCTTTGCTGAGCGGCAGTTTTAATTATCTCAAAATAGCTTCTCTAATTCTGCTGTTCCCTGAAATATTGTGTAGGTATACTAAGTAAGCACTTTGCAGAAAAATGTATGTGTACAGTGCTCTCCTGTGTAATGTTTGCCCTTTAGTTAAGCAAATATAAGCATATGTAGTTTTAATATGAGATTTAAAGCAATCTATTTACTGAAGAAATTATATAAAAAATTTTTCTCTAAAACAGGTTCCAGTGCCTTATGTCTTAGTGATTCAGTGTTGGTGTCTTTCTTCTTTCACCCTGTGATCTTATCTGAGTTTACATAAACTGTTGTGAAGAGATACAGACATTCATTAGGATTATTTGCAAGACACAGGACAGTGTTTGTATTCGTATTTAATGAACTTTTAAGTCTGTCAGCAGCTCCACCTACGATTTGGCTGAAGAGTATAGGACATGTTTCCAGTATTGTTTAGAACCTATTTATAAATTGAGAACTTTCAGCTCTGTTACTCCAGAAATATTTGTTAGTAATGGGCCATTCAAAAATAGATCCTATTGTCTTCAAAAAGGTTAAAAAAGAGACTCTTCAACTTAAGTTAGCAGTGACTAGATCCAGCCTCTTAACCTGATGATACCTATAGTTAGTGTTGGGAATATTGGGAACCTACAACTTTATGCTTGAGGCTTCTGGTACCAGAATATGACTAGATCAAGTGTGCTGACTGTTATCATTGACAGGGATGTTTTGTTTATGAAGTAATGTGTTAATGCAGAAGATAATAAAGATGACGTTTGAACTATGTGTTCTAACTGAAGAGTCATATAGAGTGATAGTCACCTCCTGGACACTTGTGCTGAGGAGCGCCATACAATAGGTGCTACAGAGTGTGCATGTGGTGAGGAAAACCCAAAGCAGCTTGATATTTGAAGGGTGGGGGTGGGCTTTTTTTGGTGCTAATATTTTTAGGATTCTGGGGAAAAGGCAGATTAAATATGCAAATCTGTTTGTTAAATTTAGGGTGTAGCTGGGAATCCCATGGTGAAGTCTGTTCTTGATAAAACCAAACATTCAGTAGAGACCATGATCACAACGCTGGATCCTGGCATGGTTCCATATATCAGTAAGTATTTGTGACAAACCATTGAGTAACAAATGTAAATCATAAATAGGTCAAAGTAATAGTAAATGATAAATAGGTCACAGTACTTGTACACTTGCATATGTGGTGTGTCGATTTGAAGTCACAATATTGTATTGATTTCTCAAGTGTATTTTCCAACTCATCACTCTAGTAAAGGCTTACTGCTCTTCCACTTTCTCTTAAAGTTCATTTGGTTTCTGTGTTCACTGCAATTTAGACAGTTGCACAGTTTTACCCCTTTAGTACAATTTGTGAAAAATGAGGAAATTCTAAAGAAAAACAGTGAAGAGATCTTGCCTCTAAGTTCCATACTCTTACCTTTCTCCCACAGTTGCTCCATCTGAGCCTGTTGTCATCTTACAATGTTGAGTTTAAAATACATCATCTCAATCAATCTTATCAGATGGCCTGCTTGAATACTACTGTGTGGGTCACCACATTAAGATTAAAAGAATCCAAAAGGCAGTAGACAAGCTCAGAGAGGCATAGGGCAGAGGTATTTACCTTGCTTTTGAGGCTTCCAACTGTCTTGCAGCTGCTCCACTTTTCTAGTCCGATAGTATTTATAATATTTTTAGGAAATTTGGCAAGTCTGAAATAGTACCTGATTTTATATATATAGAATAGTTGTAAATTTTAAAACAGTGTGATGAAGTCTGAAGCATTGCCGAGCATTGAGCTGGGAGGGAAAAGCACTGCATTTCCATTACAGCTTGAAAATTTCTGGGAAGGAGAAGCTGTAGTATTCAGTACTTTGTGTGTGTGTGTGTGTGATTAGAATATATTCTATGTCACTTTAGAAGTGATCTGAGATTGCTGCTTCATTAATACATGGAAGTAAAGGCGTACTTTGACCAGAGTGGCTCCCTACCCTGTAAGTACTAGTGTAAGCAGTCCTCCCTCTTAGTTGTGCCAGTACAGCCTTTTGTCTGGATGCAAGTGAAGCAGATCAGGAAACTGATTTGGCTGAGAAGTAACTATAACTTTTTTTATTGTTTTTTGTTTTTCTGGGCAGTTTTTCAGCTGGACCTATTTTGTGATCCAGCCAACTATGTGGCTGCACTATCATACTAATGCAGCAGACAATATGTGAAATAAAAGGGGCAGGTGACCTAATTACTGAATAGTAGTTAATGGTCTTAAATTTAAGTGAAAACATCCCAGCAGCTTGCTAATGGAGAGATAGTGGGATATGAAGTCACTGAGAAGGCCAGCCAACAATTGAGAAAGTATTTGCTGACAGGAGGAGCTGGGGACAATGCAAAGCTACAGTAAATGTTGATTATGCACAGCTCAGGGAACTGTAGTTAACATTTGCCTTAACAGTTGCTTTTTGAAGTAGGATTTTTCACAATCGGATGAGAGATCTTTGGGTAGTTTGACACAGTATTCATCAGACAGGATAGCATTACCTAAAGTAGGAAGTCTTTAATAAAATGCTTTGCTTGTAAGATTCGGTTCAAGTAAGTGAATTCTGTGGTTTTCTCAAAGTTTCTCAAGTCATGTTGAAAATGAAAGCTGCTGTATACATCTTGACTGTTAGTATACTGCATTTAGTTTTTAATTGCAGGCTGTGGGAGTAGGGCAGAGATTCAAAAACTTAGTGTTCACTTCCTCCCAGAAAACATTTCTGGGATCAGCAAAGGTCATGTCCTCTATAGCAAATGACTTGGCTTCTTTCCCTTCTCTCACCGCTGCTGCGTTTCTGAACAAATCTCAGATTCCTAACACCAAAGCCTGGAAGCACTAAAGCTTCTGGATGAGGTGGTTGAAAGAAAGTTTTAATGTGAGCAAATATTTTTTCTGAAATCTCTTTTCTGAAAACAGCTGAACTTTTCTCTATGTCACGTTGCGAGGATTTCAGTTTGAGGCAGGCACCTGGACTGGAAGACTTTGGTTTGCACAGAAGAAGTTTAGTTACAGCATAAACATAAAAACTAATGCCTTTGTAATGAAAGGGGACAGTGAATCTTGAATTATATGTGGAGCTGTCATTTCAACTTACAATATCTAAGGTGTAATGAAATCCCATGCTCAGGAAACAGCTTAACTTGATGTGACAACTGAATTTATAAGTATCTAATTCATATATTTTAGGTTTTAGTATTTCTGTATTACCATAGTGCCTGACAGATCCAGTCGGAAATTTTTTTGTGCATGTAATACCTTCCTTCCTCATCTGTAGTATCTGTGATGAAAGAAGGCATGCTTTTGATATGTGGCGATCCTGAGTTCAGAAGAATGTAGATTATGTTCTGCTAGTGCAGAACAGAAAGTAGGGATGGAGTTACCATTCTTATGTATGTTACGAGTTAGTTTTTAGTTGCCTTAAAAATTCTTAGCGGTTTCTGTCCTAGGGCACTCAAACAAGATTAACTTAAGAAAAAAAGTTGGCCAATGTTAAGCATTTATTTACTTACATTAACTGTCTTGGTTTTATCGTGAAGGAATTGGTGAAAAGAGATAGTTGCAATAATTTCTGTATTGCTTTTTTGTTCTATTGCTTCAGTATTTAAAGTAATCGTCCAATGTTCAACGATGTGTACGTGCAACTCCATTCAGCAAAGCAATTGATACTTAAAAACCTAAAACCCCCTGCATAATGTCTTATTACTGTTCTGTCATGCCTCTGGTAATTCTTAGTAAAAAGAAAATCTTTCCTGAAATCGAGGTGTGCTGAATAATATGAGCTAAAGAGTAAATTGTTCTTTTCTTTAGAATGTAAGATTCAGGCTTATTACTACCAACATGGGAATTTTTCTTAGATTGGGATAAATACTGTAGATTTCATCAGCAGGTGTAATTAGATGGAGTGTTAGTGTATAGAAGCAAAACCACTGGTCTCTTTTGTCCTTTTTTTTCTTTAAGATGTAGCTTAACTTGTTTTTATATGTTTAGAGGGCCTGAGAAATAACAGGTTAAAAGACTGATTCTTTAGTGGTCTGCTACTTCTGTCAAAATGTTGATTTCACCGTTTAAACAGTATCAAATGCACTGTGAAAACATAAGAAATGCCCTATTGGGTCAGATCAGTGGTTCTTGTAGCTCAGTATTCTGTTTCCAGCAGCAGGAGATGCTATTTAGGAAATATTGGTCAATCTGGTGGCTCTTGTAGTCCGTTCTGCTTGGACTCCTCCTTCATCCACAGTCGTTGGGCAGGGGATGATAAAGGGTACATCCCTACCTATTACTCTTAGTACCTGTTTGTGAACTTGTTGCTCATGAATTTGTCTGATTCCTAATCTGCTTACGGAACTTTTTGTGGTGACATATTCTATGTTTGAAAAATGTTTAAGCTGCTCTCGAGAAATAGTTTGTCACAGCAAGGACAATCAGAGTTTAAATGCAATGTTTTCCAAGATTTTTGGATAAAATAAGTTTAGTTTGACAGTAAAAATGATCCAACTGTAATATAGACGAATGTGCATTACAGTTGAGTTTGAGTCTTTTGGAGTAGTGTTAGATTTTTCTTAATTTATGGGCTTTTACGTTTTATGGTAAAAAGCTTAATAAAAACTCTTCCTTCTTTACGGTTCAATATGTTTGGAAATACTGTCAATTTTTTGGTTTCATGTCTTAAAAAAAAAAAAAGGGGGGGGGAGGGGGCACAAAGTTGTGGAATCTTTAGAGAGGCAGAAAAGCAATAAAATGATACAGAATTAACAGTCCAAGGACATCTAGACAGTAATATGAGCTTTTGGAATTTGACAGTTGTTTCTGGTCTTCTGTGAAATGAATCTGTGTTCTTGGTCTCTGTCATAAGGAAGAGTTTCTGTATCACCAACACTCATTACCACTCTGCAGAGTATGAAAACAGAACCTTCAGAAGTGGATGCAAAAGTTATTTCCTAAAGTCATGAATTGCCTTCTCAAATCAGTGGTCTGGCTTTTGGCTTTTTGTGTCCCCCCACACACCCCCCCCACACCCCTTTTTTTCCCTCAATGTTGAGCAACCCTAAGTTCCTGTTGTCTTTCAATGTATAAATCATCTAACTAGTCACCTCACTTTTGCTTCTTAACTTTAGTTACTTCTGCTTCATGAAATAAGTTTTGTATGGTACATGAGAGAGACCAACTGAAGCATAATTTAAGGTACAGAATGTATTTGAACTAGCTTTGTAACTGAAACAAGGGAGTGTGTGTGTTTGTATAATGTAATAAAATAATATATATTTCCTCCATTCCATTTTTTATAGATAAATATACTTGTTTATCTTTTTTACAGGAACTGGGGGAGAACTAGACATAGTGGTTACTTCTAATAAAGAAGTAAAAGTTGCAGCAATTAGAGATGCCTTTCAAGAAGTCTTTGGAATGGCTGTTGTTACTGGAGAGGCTGCGCAGTCTAACATTGCACCACAGCCTGTGGGCTATGCTGCTGGATTAAAAGTAAGTAGACATATAGCACCACTAAAGGCATTGAAAAGACAATAGCTCCAATGCAAATAGTGTGGAAAAGTTCACCCAGAGGAATCATATTTTCCATAAAAGGAAAATCAGTTTAGAGGAATAGTAAATCTTTCCTTTTTGTGCCATCTGGATCATTGGATCTCTTTGAAGCTGCTTTTTGAAATGGTTTATTTCTTGCTGCAAACTCATTCACAGCAAATGAAGAGTGGAAATATGTCATCATTTTTGTACTGTCGTTGATTGCCACTCCATTTAGCATATTTTGTCATAATACTGTAGTTTCAAAGTATATTAGACTTCTTGTCAATCTGTTGTCAGCGCAGTGTGTTGGGATTACTAGAAACTTGAGGAGACCCTGAGGTTCAGACTGTCTCCCCACTAATTCTGTAGACCTAACATAGTTTGTTGCAAGGCTTGTCACAAGGGTCTTTTGAAACAGAGCTATATTACCAGTCTGTAAAGTGACCCTGTAATTTAATGAAGTTATGGCTGGTTTGTAATATCAGCATGTGAACGGACACGGAGAAAAGTTGATGAAAGCCCTTGTTTTATGGAATGTTTAATGAGAATTGAATACCTGTGTTTTGATAGTCACCCTGATTTCCTTTTTACCTTTAGACATGTGTGAGGGTATAGGTAAAAACTAATGTATTTTACTATAGTGCAAGATTTTCAGAATTATCAGGTTCAGAAACAGATATACAGAGGAGGGGCGGGGGGAAGCTGTTAAAATGCATGCACAGTTTTTTGTAGCTGAGATCTGGTCCTTCCCCTGAGTTTTGCTTCCTCTGGATAGGATCTTACTCCAGGAACAAGCATGTCAAACAGTGATTCAAACAGTGTCTCTTCAGTGGCAAAGCCGAAGTCTGTTATGTTTTCTGACTGCTTTTTCCTACCTTTCGTTGCCTTCTGCAGTCTCCTGTCACTGCTGGTTGTGTGGCTGCAAGGGTAAAGTGGGTTATGGAACTGGTGTAATCCTGAAAAGTAGGAACTTGCTGCACAACTGCACAAACAGCTGTGCTGGCTCAGAGCAGAGGTTAGCAAAGGCTGTTTCACTAAGCCTTTTAAAAAGTTGATGTTCCTTGGGTATGCTTAAGTGCAACCGCCTCCAGGCCAATAGCCAGAAAAACCTGCAAAAGCTACTTAGTATCCTGATTCTTAAATGCAAGCAAATCACTTAAAGGTTTGCAAGGAAGTATATTCTCCTAGTAGCTGGGGCAGTGTTCGGTTAACCCCATCCACGTGATAGTGTGTTAGCCAATCGGATTTTGTATCGAGGTAAAGGAGAATAACGTATACATTTCCGGACCAGTCTGGCCATTTCTTTGTGGTAGTAGTATCGCTATTACAACTTCAGATGACAACAGGTTTGGGGTGAATGATTCTTAAACCTTATTTGGAGAGACAAAGAGATTCTCTCTAGTGTTACAAAGCTGATCCAAAGCTGTCGCATTGTAAAGGATTGAAAACAGCCAAATCGTAAACTATAAGAATGTCTGTGTGAGTAACAGAAATATATCCTGACACTTTAACTGATAGTGCAACTTGGTACAGTTACAGATTGGGAATTCTTTGCATGCAAATCTAAGTCTCTGTCATGGAAAAAATAACAAGCTAGAAATATTTAATTAGTTTTATCCTTCCGTGTGTGTGTTTGGAATTCCAGAATGAGCTGTGTTTTCATACTTCTTTTGTTTTACTTCAAAATAAGAGTCATTTTTCCAAATCTCTGATATATATGTTCTGCTTAACATGAAAAGTACGTTCCTCTAAATTTCTGCTGCTTTAAGTATTGTACTGCGTTGGATTTCAAAGAGAACGTTGTCTAACAGCTTATGTTATCATTTAGGGAGCCCAAGAAAGAATAGACAGCTTGCGTCGGACAGGAGTAATACATGAAAAACAGCCTGCAGTATCCGTAGAAAACTTCATTGAGGAATTGCTTCCTGACAAGTGAGAACCTTGCATATTTTCCTGGGAGGGAAGGAAAAGAAGTATTCTTTATTGGCTCAGGGGGCCTACGAACAGTTGTTAGCAGTATCACTTTAGGCAGAAGAAAGGAGAGAAACAGCCTGTCTACGGTACTGCTTTGGCAGACTTGATTTTGGTGGTGGTGTTCAGCTCTTTGTCTGGAGAGTCTTGACAGTTTAGTAAACAAAATTCTGTCAGATTTATCAGGATTCACAGTATGAAAACATGATGAAGTTATACAGAACTGACAAAAGTAAGAACTTGTAAAAATTGGAAATTGGCTAGTAGCTCGCTCTTTTACTCACTCTCTCTCAAATTGTATTCAATTCAGAAAGTATTTTGGGAGATGTTCTGGCATTTGTAGTAACGTGGTTTTTTCAGATAATGTATGATCCGTTTTCCTTTCACCAAGTATGTACTATTTTCATTTTTCCTGCACAGACATAATTGTTTTTTCAAATATCATATGACAGCTTGATTTCTTAACACCTTTTTTGACAGACAATTCTTGAAGTTTTGTAATCAATTTCCAAAACATTTAGGACAACATCATGTTTTTCTTAATACCATTTTTTTTAAAACACAAACTTAAATAATATTTTTAATCTTTGCATTTTTCTTTTTTTTTTTTTAACACTTACTGTGTTCTTGCTCCATTTTTGAAGGTACATTTAGTATCCTCAGTGGAAATGAATAGTGGATTTTCTGAAGTAAATGGAATTAGGAAGTGTTTTAATTTTTCTGTTTAGTATTTATTTCCATGTTCCAGTCTGATTTAGATGTTTTGTCCTATTTCCACAAAGGAGTAACTATTACAACAAGATCTGTGTTTCAAAATAATTTTCTCTTCCTTTGAATTTACTTGTTTGTAAATCTAAAAATGTTGTCTAAAGTAGTCAAAATGGAGGAGCTGACCCAGGACTTTGATCTCATTGGAAGGAATGCTAGCTCTTCTGTCCACAGATTACAGGCCCCAAGAATCTTCTAAGTTTGGTCCTAATTACAATAGAAACAAAGAGTAACTTAATGCATGATTTGATTTTTCATATGACAGAAGATATTGAAACTTTCCTTGCCTAGTGTTATGAAAAACAATTGGAGTATTTTTGACCCTTTGCTTCTGCAAAGAAATGATAGGTCATGGTGCTAGTAAGTGATTAACAGTGATTCTGAAATGGGTGTTGTAGTGTTACAGTCTTAATATTGGGGATTCAGTCTGTGTTTTATTTATATTCTTGATTGTACTTATGCATGTTTGATGGAAAGAGTTTTCAGGTAACTACCCACCAGTCCTAAGAGCTCCCTTGCCTAACACTTAATGCATCAGTCACTACTCGCAGCTGAACTTGTCAGTTGTGCTTCAGCTATCTGAAGGCTATTACTTCTCCTTCCAATTTCATATCCCAAATATATTTGCAAAGAAGGTTGCGAAGTCTTTTATGTGTATACTTCCCTTTAGAGTTTAATTCCTTTATTAATTCAAAGCAACTTTTCTGTAACCATGAACCTTTCTCAGCAGTCTTTCTTAGTTGCATGCAAGAGTAGTCCTCTGTCACAGAGCATTCCAGTGCTCTGTTCCCTGCAAAGATGCGAGTAAATACTTCTTCCTGTCTGACTTTGCTGAGCACTTACTCTAATGTGACACAGCCAATCATTTACTAAAATTGGATTCTTCCTATTTCTTTTCATAATAGCAGCAGCCAGCTTCCGGCATTTTAAAGAATAAAATACCATTCATATGGGCACACGTATATAGTATGTATAAAATAACAGCTGCGATAATATTTTCCTTTCTAAATCTTATAATGATTCCTGGTCTTGTTTTTGTGCTTGTGCTTTCCCTGGACAATATTTCTCCTGTGGCATCTCAGCTGTAAAACTCTGTTATGGGAATTGAATAAAATAAGTTAATGATGATGCATTGGCTTTGGTTTTGTTTGGATCATGTCAGTGTTTGTTGATAGGGAGGAATGATTTAATGTTTCTGCAAGCTAGACAGGGAAACATTTCAGATACTGTTTCAGTAGCCTTTACTGGAACATGCACTGTCTTTTCTGAAAGATGCATAACTGTTCTCTGAATAGACCATTTAAATGATTGTAATAAGATTAGACATAGCAATAACATCTTCTGAATATAGAACATTAATGGAAAATAGGGTTTTTTGAAAGTTAGAGGTTATCTTAACGAGAAATACTTACTCATACAAAGATTGCCTGAAGACTGTGGCATAATGTCTGAAAGAATTTATCTGTATATACCCTCACCAGCTTCCCTTGCTTCCTTGTCATCTGCATGTATTTTAAATAAATGTATATTGCAATATTTTTCTTATATTAGTTGAAAAAGTATCAGAACACATTGAAACTTACTATTACATATGTCTGCGTGTTTGTGGAGTTCCTACTGAAGTTTTGTAAAACGGGCAAGTCAGAATTCAACTGCTAACTTGTTGTTCTTCAATCAGGTAATACTCAGTACTGCTCAGAAGTAACTTGCATGTTCTTGCAGGTGGTTTGACATAGGATGTCTGATTATTGAGGATCCAGTTCATGGAATTCATCTGGAGGCTTTTACCCAAGCAACACCAGTGCCTTTACAATATGTTCAGCAGGTGAGTTTTCTGATTTCTTACTAACATAGAATTACCAGTTGAGGCCTAAGACTTAGGTTTTAATTTCATTTATGATGCCAGTTCTTGTTGGTGATGCTGGTGCTCCACCTGAAATTTTTTAATTTATGAAATGATGATAAAAGCTACCTCACTGTAAATATGAAAGGTAGTTATTAACTGCTTTTAACTGCTCTTAACCACTTTCTCAAGAAAAACATCATTATAGAAAATTTTTTAACTTTTAAAATTAAAAATATGAAAAATAGCCTGGGAACATGTAGGTGCATGGTAGTTTGAAAATATGATTTCATAAAGGATATAAATGCTGGTCTTAAATTTGAATTACTACTGCTAAAAGCCAACTTTTATCATGCTCTAGAGTGTGTATGAGAAACACAATTGCTCTCTGTTTAAAAAAAAAAAAAAGTGTTTGAAAGAAATTATTAAAATACAGTTTTCAGGTTATTGCTGATTCATTATATTTTCTCATCATTTTCTTTGCCTTGCTGGGAAGGATGGCAGTCTCTGAGTTGTAACAGACTTGGATGGATTAAGAAGAATGTATTGGCACTCTAGGCTGCAGCTTCAATTTTGCTATAGATGGTAAATAGAGGGGAGGGGAGAAGGAATCAAAATGCAGCCTACTTCACTTCCAGTAGCCTAACGCAGATGCTTGGGTTAGATTATACATAATAGGTTCTGTATTGAATTTTAAGTCATGTTTTTGTATTAATTAAAAATCTTTAGGCATTCATGGCAAAGTGATTTTTGCTCAAGATTCTCATTTGCAAATCGCTGCACTTGGTAGCACTAGCTATAGTTTTCTATTAACATTTCCCCCCACCCCCCCAAAATCCTTCAAAAGGGGAATATTATTTTAATCAATGTAACGTTTCCATCCGTCCATTCCAGTGTTTCAAAATAAGCCCTCACAAATATTGAAACAGATAAAATGAGAATACTCATTCTTCCTCAGGTGAAGAAATCTTTGCAGCTTAAGTAATGCCTTAACCAAGTGCACTGAGTGCAGAAAGCACTCTTACCCAAGTAGAGGCTTGTATTCCTTTCCTTACCTTACTTCACATATGTATTGAGTTTCAGCTAAGGTCAGCAAAGTGATGTACTGGTGAAGTGTGTATGTGTGTGCACACGTACATATTAGCCATTCAATGAAGTAGCTTACGTTTCATTTTGGCCCAAGTTTATAAATTGAGATCTCATCGCTCAGATTTTAATAATGCTCGTAAAACCTAGATACTTGTTACTTACCAGCAAGGTGATAGCACGCTGCATTTGTTAGTGTACCTAAAACTCATTCCTAATAAATAGCAGATACCTTTTCTCCAAATCTGTGTGGGTTTAATTCCAGCATGAACATGTGGACCCTTACCTAAAAGGCAAGGTGGATTTCCTCTTCTGATTGTGCTATTCTGACAAAGATTTAGAGTTTCTGAAATGTAAAAATTAAATCTTGGAAATATCATGGTTCATCCCATTGAAAATAACACAGTACTGTGCACTTCTTAAATATAGGCAGTAGAAATCTTTGTGAGATTACAATTTTTTTGGGCATGCACTGGGAATGGCTCCCAAGTCCAGCCACTGCCTGTTGCCTGATGGCAGATATGAGTCATACATTAGTTGACTCTGGTTTGAAATCTCTTTTTAAATGTGTGGTTCTGTGAAGAATTTAAAAACAAAACTGTTTAGGGTTTGTTCCTCAGGGGGTTGTTTTGAGAAAACAAATATTAATTGCTTTACTTTTTTTTAAAAAATATCAATTCCAAGAGCGTGAACACTTGAGGAATTGCTTTTAGTTTTTATTTTTTAGAGCTCTTACAACTTTGAAAAGCTGATGAGTGGCAAAAGGAGAAATCAGGAGCAATCTCTGTGTTCCACAGTGTTCTCAGAAAGAGTGTAGAAAAGATGTGAAGCTACAGGAAAAAATAATTAAACAGATGCAACTTCTTTGAGAGCCATGGCCAATCCACCTAGAAATAAGCATAGCAATGTGAATTTGCTACTTAAATAATTGTCACCATCTCTGTGGAGCAGTGATGTGAACTAATCTATATATATATTTTAACACTAAGTATAATAGCTGTCTTCAATTTTTGGTTTCACATACTGCACTTCATTTGGTTATTTAAAAGCTAGAGTTAACTCTTGATTACAGTTGACTTCGATCATACTTTGAGCATACTCAAAATTTTGAGAAGTGGTGTTAACCTTGTAATAGCAGAAAGCATTCTTGTTTTAACTTACATGCAACTTATTAAATATAACTTGGTGTATGATATGGATTCAGTGGAACTGTAAATCTTTAAACTTGAATTAGATCAAATTCTGCTCTGTCTGAAGAAAACTATCTCTATATGTCAACAGTGAAAATTAGCTGTGTTTTGTATCTTCAGAGTTAAACTTTTTAGTCTTGCTGTTATGTGTTTCAGTTGATCTGTGCGTAACGTGGTGGTGACTCATACAATCATCATGCTCTTGGTTGTTGCTTCAGTTATCTTTGTTACCACTCGGTCCTTTCTAGAATCACAGTAGACTTCTCTTAAGAACATGCGAGAAACATGCATTTCTTTAAATCCAAGTCCAACATCTTTAATCAAAATCCAAATTACTACAGGGAAAAAAAAATCAGTAACTGAACAGTTTTTCATATTTCTGACTGAGAACAGAGAAGAAATTTATATTGGACAACAAATGTTTTGTTATGTTGCCTATATTAAGTCTTTTATATTGCAAATTAAAAGCAATTATGTTTGTAGAAATTCTTGCTAGCTACATATTTTGTTGCTTTATAGAATGGAAATAATGGCAAAACCACCTGTATAGAGTAGATAATATTTTTGTTAATGGGTTAATACAACAGTATACCTTTCGCTACATGCTCTCCAGGGTAATACAGGTATTTCAACATCATATATTCAAAGAAGGCGTAGTGAAGCTGGGCTATATTCAGATGATATCTGAGTGGTGATTTTAAGACTTGTGAACAAGGTCACCTAAAAATGCTGTAGTGACCAGACACTGTTAATGTGGAGAGGATGTGTCTTTATCAATAATGTAAAGTTTTCTGAGCACATAATGTGGGACTTGTGACTGTCTGTAACTCTTAAGCAAATATTGCATGCTTTTCAAAGGTGTATTTGAGGGCTTATGTTGAGAACTGTTTTCTGTTAAGAGATCTGGTGTCATCTTTGAGCCAGAGGTTGCAACTGCAATGAGAAACTACTACAAAATTTTTCTATTTGAAGTTTACTTGATTTTTTTAGCAGTGAAAAATTTGAAATTATTCCTCTATGAAGTTGCATGCAGTTGTGGATCATAATGGGGAATTATAAATCATATTCAGTTCCCTCTTGCAGTGAAATGCACTCTATCATCTACTTCTTACTACTAGTATGTTCTGAGTAGTGAAGAGAAATGTTGAATTTCCTCTCCTCTTTCTTAGGAAGTCTGCCTTTTATGTACATCTTGTCAATAACAAAGCATGTCAATATTGGAGTAGGGTGTGTATTCTAACAAACCTATATGCTGTTATTGCTGCAAGACAGTAGCCTTTAGCAAGGCTGGAACACACTGTTCAACTTTGGTCTGCCATATGTACAACAGAAAGAGACTAACTGGGATCTTTGTCGAAATAAGATCTGTATGAAGAATTTGGTCCATACTGTATTGCTATGAAGAACTGAGTAATCCTAAGAACAGCATTACTGAGGCTGAAAGTCATCTCCCCCTTCGTTGTATACAAGGGTGGCTGGAGGTGGATGCCTAGGATGAGCATAAGAACAGACAAATGCAGTGATACTTCCCCCACTGTTCCCAACTTCAGTCCTCTGTGGAATTACTGCCCACTTCAGTACACTTCCTCTGTGATCTCATGCAAATAACTTGGTCTCCTCTTCTGCCAAGTTCAGCTTTCCTGTTGCCATTGGTTACTTGTCTATTTCACAGGGACATTTTAACCACTTTTAAAACCTTTGGAAGGTGAGAGTCATTGTATGAATATGTATCATTATCGATTCCAGCTGTTGGATACTTTAAAAGAGAAAACTATTTCCTGATAATGACAGAATGACTTTACTTCAAGTGTGTCGTATTTCAGTTCTGAACTGTTCAGATCTCTCTTGGATCATGTTGCATGTAAATCCAAAAAGAAGTATTGGCTAGCCAAGTTATGGTGTAAAAACATTTACATTCCAATACCCTCTTATTTCACATGTAGTCCTGCTGATATGAGTATGATTACTGATAAAACTTGCTGGTGATGAAGATGGAAACAAAACTATTCATTTCTTTGTCATTTAATAATCTCTTCTCAAAATGTTACCCAGGCTCAGAGTCTCACTCCTCAGGACTACAACCTGAGATGGTCAGGCCTGTTGGTGACAGTGGGTGAAGTGCTTGAGAAGAATTTACTGAATGTCAACCGGACTGATTGGCATATGGTATTCACTGGCATGTCCCGTCGACAGATGATCTACAGCGCAGCCAAGGCTCTAGCAGGGATGTACAAACAACGCTTGCCACCCAGGACCGTTTGAAAGAAGACTGATCCATGACACTAAGGAACACTGTTTTTGTTTCTGGAGTGGAAATGAAAGCTACGTATTCTAATCCTCAGTGGATACAACACAGATTTGTAACCTACCTGTAACTGTATATTACTTTTTAAGAATTGAAGGTACTTTCCAGTAGTGGAAATGAGCAGTTCCAATTTTTAATAACCGGGTGATTTCCAATATGATTCACAAAAGAGGAAATTAGAGCAAACAGATATGTTTATAACTGGGACAAATAGCATTACAGTTTGTAAAACGGGATGTGCTGTTGTTTGACACCTTGATAGGCATTTGCTGAGATATTAAATATTTTATTTACTCAGTATGTTTTTAAAGAAGGGGTCTATTGTTTAGCTGTTACTACTGTATTAGTAATATAAACATGTTGACAACATAACGTATATCTGATACATGCATTTCAATCCAGAGGGACTACCTTCTGTGTTAGATATTTTCTTTGGGTCTGTGCATAGGTGGTACTTTACACCTGACAGGTTTGGCGTCTGTATATAAGTTCTCAGGACTGATGCTGAGGAGTTTTTAAAACATCTAACAGTGAGCTGCTGAGGAAGAGCACAAATCCATGCTCAGCTGGTTGAATGAAGTCTGGGCAAATAATTCTGAATTTTTATTTTCCATGCTGCATCTTTTTATATATGGATCTTCTGTAGCAGAGATAAAATTCATCTCCCTTTGAAACACTAGACCAATTTCAAGTTGTTTCAGTGGGTTTTAGATCAGGTACCATATACACAAGAAATTATCTCAGCATTGCAGTTCCAGCAACATAATTTTCTCCGGTATTTCCAAACTTTATATTTTATATGGAATTATGTAATTTCTTCCATGAAGTTGTGGGTATCAGCAAGTTAATGTGGAAAATGGTGGCATTTATACCACTTGCTTAGCTATCCTGGATTTTCTAAAACATTTATAAATCTTAAATGCCTTTCTTGATGTCATGGGTTCATTGTTTCTCATGTAGGTCTTCGTTGGTGTCTGTTTTTCATAGCTAAGAATGCCCTTTATCTATGCTCACACAATCTTAAATCTTTATTCAGAAATACAGAAGTAATTGTGAGAGAAAATATTTTGGTAAAATACTTTTTTTTTTTTAAACAAAGAACAAATAATTTTTGTTTGCCTTTAAAAAAAAAAAAAAAAAAAAGCAACCTTTTCAGCTTATATTGCTCTGCCTTTACCTTTCTTAAATGTTTTCAAAGGACACTTTTATATACAATATACTGTTAAGCCAGCTTGTATTTGTACCCAGTGAAAGCCTGTCTATTTCCAAGTAATATATTTTGCCTTAATTGGCTTCCTCTGTAAATTAGTTGAATAAATGTTTTTTCTAGATGATTGTACCTATTTTAAAGCTCTATCTTTTAATATAGCTGGTGTACAGTGTTTATTGGAATTACATTTACCTGGTCCAGTTACTTATTTGGCACATGCTCCAACTGTCTGTCTTGTCTGAAAATTACCAAGCCCTGAACCTGATTCTTTTAGTCTTGAGGTCTCTCTTTAGGAGCACTTTTGCTCTTTGTATCATAAACTAAAAGGGTGGTACAGGGACTTCTGTTTGTCAGTAAAGGTGTGTTTGCTCTTCAGCTTGTTTTATTGTAATTTCAGTTTGCGGTGTATAATATGTGAAATGCTTTTTTTTTTTTTTTTTTTTTTTTTTTTGACTTTTTTTTTGACTTTTTTTCCCCCCCGCTACAGCATCTTTGATGATATAATGGAAGAGGAAGCAAACTAGTCAGTAGGTTTGTGTGTGCTGGTATGAATTAAAATTAAAATTGAAGTGGAATTTCTTTTTTCCTTCTCCCTTGCCTGGGCTTGGCTTTTATTGTTTTTCACAGGTGATAACTGGAGGCAGAAGAAGCTTCTGATCTTGCAGCACCTGGAACAGCCAGTGTCACTGCAGTGAACCAGTCTTCCAGCTCTGTTGTGAGGCTGCTAATAGGACAAGCTCCACAGGTGTCCTCACCTTTGCTGGAGAATTTTTAGGGCTCTAATCTTTCCTCCTCCTCCTCTAGGAGTTTACTTTCTTTATTCCAAAATGGGAGACTGCCCCTCTTCTGTGTACTTTCTCCTTGGAGTTGGGTGCTGGGATATGGCATGGTCAGGCAAGATAGTCTTTCTCCATTCAAGATCTCTGGCTCTGTGAAGGGCTTTTGCTGTGGTTCTGAGTCATCAGCTGAGAATTAGAATGCCTTGATTTGATAATTTTTGATTAGTTCCCTCCCTTTACTGAGCATTGTTTGTTCATGTGTATGTAAAATAACATTCTCATATGAGGGCCAGGAGTTCAGCTTCTGCCCTTAAAGGCCAAGGAAAGCATAAGTGCCTGTGGTATGCTCTGCAAAGCTGATGAAATTCTAAATTACTTCCCATCTGAGTGAAGGCCCTCTCCAGAGTCTGAGCCACATTGACATAAGTGAATTATAGAGTGAGTTGAAGTTATATTCAGGTTCTGAACCATCTGCTGGGTAGTGTTGTGAACGGGATGGTAGAGAAAGCTCAGCAGATAGGACACTGACATCACTATGTTAAATTTAGGCTGAAATCAACTTAGAAAAGCAGATGTCAGGAGACGTTTGGATATGTAAAGATAATTCTTAACTGTCGATCATCACTGTAGCTACAGCTGCAGAAGCCATTTCTGCTGCTTTGCGAATGGGTAAGTTTGCTCAAATGTGAGTGTCATGAGAAATGAAAGGAGATCCAGGAGAGCTCCTGCATTTGGAGAGGGAGGATATGGGAGAATGCAGAAAACACTTGCGAGTGTTTTCCCTCCAGTGTCCCTCCAGAAAGAAGGGAGACCAGCTGCATAAGGGTGGCAGAGGTGTTGTGCTTTAGTTCCAGATTTGGAGTTGCTGTTGCTGGTTGTTTATTTTTTGTAGCAAACAGTGCTGCTAATATTTTTTTTTCATGACATTGTTTTTTTCCAGAGGACAATACTTCTACGATGTTTTGGAGATACTTGCCTCAAGGATGGTACTGTTTTCCCAGCGGGAAATGCGTACTGCTAAATAGCATTGTAAAAAGCACATAATTTGGCATGACCTGCTTCTATTGTAGCTCCTGCCTCATTGCGACCAAAGTTACAGCACCGTAACCAGCATGGAGCGTAAGATCAGGCTGCAAGAGATGAGTCTTCATCTGCGGGTAAGGCAAAGTATGGTCTTAACTGCATGCTCTGCTATACTGTTGGGGGCACTGATTGCTTTTGCTGCACATCTTTACCACGATGCCGTAACTTTGTTCACTACCAGCGTGTGGTATGTTGAGGACCCTGAGGCTGGAATATGGCAGGTGATTGCGCTAGTGCCTCTCAGCAGCACTGCCGAATAGCTATTTCAGGACCTTGGCTGAGATGCCCTGATTAAAAACCTTGATATGCCTGTATGCATGTTAGAATATGCTCAAGTCCAATGCATTGCTGTTCCAAAGAGTTTATTTAGACAAATCCCAATCCTTCCAGCTTATGTTAACTTGAAGCAGACTTTTAAATACAGGTACAGACCCTTAAATTGAGGCTAAATCTTAAAAATGCCAGGGCTTGCCCATGAACTTCAGAGCTTCCTGGTATCCTATGGAGCAGCAACACTCGCTGCTTCTGTGCTGTTTTTGTGCAGCTCCTCTTATTGTGCCAAGCATTTAAGTGCTTTGTACGGGTTAAGGTGGTGTCTCTTTTAGGCCACTTGTGGGTTGTAAAATGGCAGCATTTTAGTAGCTGCTGTGGAAAATAAAAATTAACAGGGCTGTGCTAAATTCAGGTTGAATTGTACATACTAGTAAGAGAAGGGTCAGTGTTCTGAAAAAAGAAATCTTCATAAGGATTTTTTGGATAGGAGAAATGCTGGATATTTTGTTCTGAGGCTGAAAAATACAGTTTATGGGCTTAATGCATTCCCGTAAGGAAATGGGAGCTGGCTCCTTCTGGCAAGTGTGTTGAAGAATTTGAAACGCGTGTGTGTGTGTGATGCCAGCTCTAAGAGTGAGAGTTTTCCAGTTTCTTTCTGCAAGTATTCTAGTGGATCAGAAAGAACCTAAAGATACTGTTCCAGTTTTTTTAGACTAATTAATATTTTTGAGGAAAAATACCCAACTGGTTTTTAAACAAGCATCATGTTAAAATGACATTGTGTGTCACTCAGATATTTTCTGTATATAGTTATGTGCTGAAACAGAATACCCTGTATTATTGGGAACACCTGTAGCCTGCATGATCAATACCTGACAGAGATCCAAGCTGAAAGCTTTGGGAAAAGACAGATATCTATCTCAGTATAGTATTCTCAAGAGGAGGAACTAATACCTGCCACTTAAGAGTATACCTGCGAAGCAACATGTTCATGGGGTTGCAACAGAAATAGGCTTACATGTGCTACCTTTATTCTTGTTAGTACAGGAGGCAGCAGAAAGAAAAATACAAGGGCTTAATTAGGGTCGGGGGAAGTTTGGACTGGTTGTTAATTTGTGACAAAGCCCTTGGCACCACTTTTAATGATTGTTAATTGTGCTAAGGTACAGGTGGCACAAGTATGGCTACTTGTGCTGCATTTCTACCTTCATCTTGTTATCTGGACCTACCCTAGGAATATATATGGCTCAGAAGACTGCACAAAGATTAGAAAAGAGGTGTATGCGATGAATACATGCCAGGGTCAGATTCAGCCCTGTTGCAATTTAATTGATTTCACTGAAGTTACAGCAGCTGTGAGTAAGAGCAAATAGTAGTTACTTATTCTTTCCAACTTGTTAATGTGTTAAAGTACTTCCTAGAACAAATATACTGGTGTGCCCTCACTCTGTAAGATTACATACATCAATTTTAGATACGATGCCACAAATGAGGATGTTGAAGGAGGGTGTGACTGGGTTTATCAGTAGAGAAGTGCTAGAAGTTTAAGTGTGCAAAAACTGCTTTGCTTTTTTAAAAAAAGCCCTCTTCTGGACTTTTGAAATCTGCAGTCTCTTTGACCCACTTTTTGGCTTGGAGGCTGTGTAGTTACCCTAGCTCTTGCTCTCACCCTGTGATCTTAGTCAGATAGTGACTTTGCAAGCAGTTGTAAGGGCTAAAGATATTATAGCCCCATTGGTGGAGGTTTCTGCCCCTGCTGAGAGGTCTCTAGCAGAACGGGTAGTAGTAAGTGCGCTCTGCTCACGATCAGCTGAAGTTATCTGGGGCTGCTTTCACGCGCTGTTTTGGCTGCAGCTAAGCTGAGTTGGAAGGTTACTGCTCTTGGCCTGGCCTCAGTTTTTTCATCACAGCACCATTCAGAACCACACCATTTTGTTAGAAAGATGTTGGTTATAAAACTCTTCACCATTTGTTGAAACTAGTCTGGATAACTTTCAGCTAACTGCCCTCTTAAGATTTGCCATAAAAGATTTGCCCTAAATGTCTGTGGAGGGAGGATGGGATATGTAGGGCCTGCTAAAACAGCAAATGTAATTTGTTTTGGTGGAACATCTTGATCCAAAATCCAAACCAAATTGCCTTCAAGCCTTGATGAGGACCCCAGTGTTCTGACTGACCCATATACTTTTCAAAATGCTCTGCTCTAACAAAAGCTTTTTAGAAATGCTGTCCCATGTCAGTCATCCTTTTTTTTTTTTTCTTTAAAGATACTTGCTCAATTTGATTGAGATAGTGAGAAACAGCAGAAGAGGACAAAGAAAGGAATGAAAAGTGAAAGAATGAAAGAAGTCAGAAAAAACAGCAAAGTCGTAGAAATGTTCAACTAGGAGCGGAGGAGGGCTAAGATATAAAAGGTACAGCAGCAAAATTGCCTTCTGAAAAGAGCTATTTGGTGCACTGACTGCAGGAAATAGAAGGTAGCAGAGAAAGCTCACAGAAACATGGTGTTGTTCCCAAAAGCTTCTAAAAAATAACTTACATGTCTTCTGCTTTTGACTAGTTTTGGAAGAGCATCAATATGTACATGCGAGTCTTCTACTAGAGATGGGCAGCATAATTGTGACTGAACATGTGCATTTAATGAAGTTACCAAGTTGTCCTTGGTGTTTGCCTTTGCATGCAGCCTAGGCTAGGTTTTTCAGTGTGTGTTTTTCAAGGGGGAAGCTTTTGAAGAACTTCTACCAGTATAAACCTGTGAAATCTGGAATTTTAATACTTCAGGGTATTTGTAAAAGTAGTTAGTACTGTAAGCATCTTTTTTTGTAATAGTATGATGTAGAGTTTGTAGATGGAAAATCTGGATTTTATCTCTAAGCAGCGTTCACTGTGAAAGCCAAAGCTCTTGAGTCCAGCTTCTGATTACGTTTCTCCTTTGATAATGCTAGACTAAGCAAACTTTTAAAAAGCTGCTCTTCTCTTCTTACTGTTAACAGATACTGGAACGAATAGCAAAATGAGAACATTCTGTATCCTATCAAAAGTTGTTAAGAGTTGAAAACCAGTATAAAATACCCTCAAACTTTAATTAGTTTTCCAACGTGGATGTTAACTTCAACAACTAAGTCTGTTCGTAATCCATCAAAAACTCACATTTTGACATACTGAATCTTGGAGCTATTTGGCCTTAACTTCATGGCTCTGTCCCATCCGTAGTTACAATTAAGGGAAAACTATTTGCATAAAATTAATAGTGTATAGAGCTACAGTTCCTAAAAGGAAAAAATGCCAATCGTTTTGATTTATCATCTCATTATGCAGAATTCTGTCAAAGCTTCAGAAATTCCATCTATTTGACTTTGTAAAGCAGCCAGAATATGACATGGCAATTAAATTGTGAATACACAGTGCTGCAGAGGAATGACAGATCCAAAAACACTCAACTGCTGCTTCTGAACTAATGTAATGATTTTTTTCATAACTTGGAATCAAAGTAAATGTAGCTTGAAAAAGGTGACAGGCAAATGTAGAAATACAGTTTTGTTGAGGAAGTGATTTCCAACCATCTTGGCATTTCACAGGTGTGAATGAATGTAACCATGGGCTTCCTGTGAAATAGCAAAGTATCTCATAGTTGAGGAGAGAGCAGCTGAATCAGTTTTCCAATGCTATGTTGGCTGTCTTCAGTACAAAAAAAAAAAAGTAGAATTCAGTTCTGTGTCCAGATTTTGTTGATTTTCATCACAAAAGCGTGTTTTCTATAGTACTGTAAAAGTACACTCCATGATAGGAGTGAACAGACTTTAAAATCTGGTGCTAGTAATGATGCATCAAGACTCAAACTTCTTTTAATCTGTTTCTGGCAGATAAAACAAACAGTATGTGTTTGAAAAAGACCACACTTTTAAAATTAACTGATGCACCAACTTTGTCAACAATGCATTGAACCACTGAGTCAAACTATTCTCTCAGCTTCCCTTGTATTCTATCAAAAATTGTCCTACAAAGTTGAAGTTTTCTCTTGAAAAAGCTTGAGTATCCATAAGCTCATGCCTCACATCTCGTGCAGCTGAATCAATTCTACTCTGAATTCTGAGACATGGTTTCCTAATGAAGGAAGACACTTTTCTCATCTAAAAGGAAACTAGTGGGAATTTTTCCTTTCAACTCTAACAAAATTGAGTAGATGTTACCCTGCTTGTGTGCTAAAAATTGATTAATTTTGTCTCCTGGTGAGAAAATGAGGAGATATGAGGTACAGGCTTGACTAAACTCTTGATCAGCTGTATTTACCAATCTGGGACAGGCATGTCCCAATGCCTGGAATGGCAAAGGAATGTTATTTAACTGCAATGAGAAACGCTAATTTATTTTTTCCTCAAGGATCATACAGAGAGCTGTTCTCTATCGTTTTATGATAGACCATACATGAATCCATAGTATATCAGGATCGTCTTCATGATCAAATTCTTACAATTGCAGGAACAACTGCTGCAAATAAGTGGTGACTGCACCAGGAGTCCCTGGGAATGTGCAGAGCAGGCACTAAAGAAGCTGTATTTTGACCAGTAGTGGGATTCCCAAGATAGCTATGCTATCCAAAAAGAGGTGAAAATAGAATTCTTACAGAGCAACAGGTCTAGAAAGTCTCCCCATAAGAGCTTACCCCGCAAATCATTGAGTGTGCTTGGTATGTTGCTGTGGGATAAATTAATATAGTTATGCATCTGCAAGACAAATACTATGATTTGTTTTTTAGTAAAACCTATTAAAAACAAGAAAAACTGTGCCTGAGAGGAAAGGACAGGAGAATAATTTATTTTAATGTAATGTGAACTACTGCTAATGTAATAATTGCAGTGTTACATAGTTCTTTGCAGATCTTTATAAAAGTGGACATCCTAATGCTTGTAAGGTTGTAAGCAGTATGTCCTAAGCATTGATACGGCACTCTTTGCCATGTAGATGCAACCCATAAGTCTTTGTATCTGCAGAGCCGATTCTTTTGGATGTTGTAGCCACCTTCAACTCAGTAATATCAGACATACAAAATGTGGTCTTAAATTGATAAATCTAATCAAATAACTGGAGGTAAGGTTTTTTGTTTTTTTCTACTCAGAAAAATCAAGTGCCAGAAATCCCATGAATCTGTGAGCGGATGTTCTCATACTAATATGTGTATTGCTAGTGGTAAGCGAACCACCTGGAGCCTGTTAGCTTGGGAGTTAGCTCCTCATTTCTTTCTGCTTTCTGGGTTCTCAAGTGCAAACAAGAGGAAAAAAGCTCGTGTCTGTAAATGCCCTGACTTCAGGTAGATTTAGGCATTTGTTTTCCCCTTCCTGTTAGCGTTTGAAGGAATCTGTCTATCGTGGGAACTGTACTTGTGCTCTGGGAAGCTGGGAAGACCCAAACAATGATGAAATACGTAGTGGAAGGAGGGATGTAGCTTAAGTTAAGGAGGGAGTGGTGTGTACAGTAAAATGGTGAGGATGCATGAAAGCATGGAGATGGAGTTGTGTTTTGAGGACCAAGAGCGTGAAGGATGGGAGGATAGAAGCATGTGGGTCGGAGCAGGGGCAGAGTGCTGCTATTCTTCGCTGTGGTACCTGACACCATTTCTGATGTTGCCACCGTAAGCATCCAAACTAAGTTTGGAAAATGCTGTGCTAGGGATTTTGCTTTTGTTCTGTGTTTTTGGAAGACTGTCCAATACTGCATGGGAAATGGTAAAAGGTGTATATTTGCATATTGGATTGACACATGAGACAGAATAAAGACTAACTATTATGTGATGTGTTTGGAGCAGTGCCAGCAAAGCCTGTACAATACTTGTGTGAGTGCAAGGAGTTCTAGGCAAAACAGACAAAAGCAAACAGTGCTCCCTTTTCTTTCCCGGTAGAACTATTTCTGTCGGTATGAAAGGGAAAGTTTTGTCACTTTGCCCACAGAAGACTTTTGTTACACTTCTGAGTCGTCTATTTAATTTGTTTTGCTAATTTTAGTTACCACTCATTGCAGCATGTTTATATTACCTAGAACTTGCTCTCTGTTTTCTTGATGCATGAGCCCTTTTCCCTCTCCCATTTTTGTTCGATGAAAACATGGCTGTTTTTAGTCAAGCTCCAGATTTTTTTGCTGGCATACATCAGTGTTTTATTAACATAAGTGGAAGCGTAGCAGTTTGTACAGGCTGGTGAGGTAGGTAGGCCCACATTTTTATGGTTTTGATTTGGTTTCATAATGAAACTTTAAACAACAGCAGGCCATTAGATACTTTTCAAAGTTCTGCAAACTGAATAAAACCAAACCATTGCTTCCATGCAATTCGTTGAAGAGAATAAAATGTTTTCTTGTCAGTTTGTTCTGACTTTTGACTTATGGCAAAACCAAAACATACTGGGTTCGAATCCAGAGATATAAAAGTTGAATGAAACCCACAGAAACCAAAGCTTGCAAACTTCTCATAGTTTGGGGAACTGAAAAGACTTCATATGTTGCCTGGTATTTTGTGGCCTCTGAAATGAGTCTGGCTACTCATTGGCTGTGATCAAAACCACCCTTCCCGTGTAGCGCTAACTGAATTCATCTGGTATTAAACAGGGACTGAATAAACATTGTTCTGTAAGAACAGATCTCTGCAGTCACTGTCAACTTCATCCTAAAAACATGTGTTGAGCAGAACATCTGCCCCTGCCAGCATAGCATCCTTCTAACTGTAGAGTTGCCTAATTACCTTTATTTTCACTTTCTGTTAAAATAAAGGCATATTTCTGTTGCTTTTTGAAGGTGACCAAAGCATCTAATCAGAAAACTGAGTTGTAGTGGAAATTCTGGCAAATTGTTAGTAGGGTGGTATGAAAGAAACAGTTAAAATAAGACAGTTCCAGTGTATATCTTTTTGTTTAGTTATTTTTGTGTAGTGAGGGGAAAGATTTGTTGGTAAAGAATGTAATTGTATATTCTGCATATATTCAGTGCAGTAGGCATTGTAGGGAGAATGCTCAGACACAGACGGAAAACATAATGGTCCTCTGGAAACTTCAGTCTCTTCAAAGCAGTCATAAACACCATATGGTTTTGCACACACTAACTAAGATAACTGTGTAAAAGTGACAATCACTTGCAAAAATATCAGAACAAAGGGAAGGTGTATCTGTCCAGGTATTTATGTATAGTCATTCCCATGGACCCTTTTGAGAACCTTGTGAGATCTAACACATTAAAGGCTTTTCTTCTTTGTCTCTTACTTCATACAGTGAAGACGTAATATTCCTGAGAAGTCAAGATTAAAGGTATCCAAAAGTTAGACTTTCTTCTAACAGATTGTGGGGCTGTTTGAGCAAACTGGATCACTTGTGCATACAACAGCAATCCCTTCCAGTTTGACTAGACTCTTGTTTGAGTGATGATGAGTTCACATGGAGTGGATGTTTACGTTCACTTCCTTTTTTCTTTGCTGCATTTAGTGTAGCACCATGTGACAGCCTCAGTGCTGTACTTTTATATGAATTTTTCAGATAAGAGCATTGAGGTTCACACAGTTTCATGCAACAAACCAAGTCTAGTTCCCTGGGCTTTCCTCTGACCACAGGCAGAGCATCTCACAGCAGTGTGCTGAGCAGGGACTAGTCTTCGAAGGTCTGCTTTTCATCACTTGTTGAGTTGCACACACCAGGTGCAGGACTGAAAGCAGCTGGCCTTTTAAATTTTGGATGTGTAATCTATCACTGTGTGTTTTCTTCTGTTTTGGTTGGATATTGGTTTTATTTTGCAAGACCAGCTGATGAAAATGTGAAAATAAAGACAAAGTAAGGCATGTGTTACATGTGGAGGTTATGTGGATGTACTTTCTTCCTGACTCTTAACTTTCTCATACTTGTTACACTGTGTCAACATGAAGCACTGCTGATTTTATTGGTTGTCTGTTGGGGTTTTTTTGGGGGGCGGATTTTGTGGGTTTTGTTTTGTAGGGACTTTGCATATAACTTGTATAGTTATTCCCTGTATTAGAGATGGTTTTAAATAGTTTTTATTTGCAAACATCTTTAACGAGGAGCAGAACACAGGAAAAAGAAAAAAATTGCTGTGCTTCTAACAGATTTTGCCGTGCTTTTAACTCTCCTCTCCTGATCTGTATTTTTTCAGCCATCCTAGTCCAGCTCTTTATTCATTTCTTCTCAGCCTACTCTGATGCACTGACACTCCCTCACTTCACCTCCAATTCTTTTAATTCTCTTCATTAGTTTTCTTGGCTCACCTGCATTTCAGGGAAGTCCCACTGCTGCCATAGGTCTTTCATCCTCTCCCTGGATGCCGTTAGGAAATTTCTGATTCCTCCTGCCTTTGCTAATGTGTCACCTTGTCCTTCTTCTTGGAGGAACAACTTGGTCAATGCTGCTTGCCCTTTCTGCCCTCTGCCTTTGCATCCAGCATTTGTTATCAGTGAGGAGTACTGGTCTGGCAGTCACTGATACATACTTAATGCTTCAGGTCTTCCTCGTGTTTTTTATCCTCCGTGTGATGTTTTCTGTCATCTTCTTGGAGAGGTCTTCAAATATAGCAAGGAACTACTGCTGCTCAGAAGACAAAGAGCCAGACCTGCAGCTGAAGAGTTGTGGTTGCCTGCAGAGGAGGACACTTGCACACACAGTAACCTCTGTGGTACAGCATTCACCAGAGACTGTATGAGGCTCTGGTCTAGAAAGTGCCTTTCATTTCAAAACCTCATTTTCAGAATGTTTTTATTGTGTTCACTCATTTCCTGCTGGTGGTTGGCTCGTGGGCTTCAAACCTGTCAAGTGAACTATTGGAAGATAAAACCTGAGGATTTCCAGGGTAGATGTACATAGGTCTCTACCTAGACATTTTTTGAGCCAAATGCTTGCCATCTATTTTAGTTACCATGAAAATAAGTGCACAAGCTGAATGTTGCTATTTTCTAAATCGTTCTTGTAAGTTATTATTTTTTTTTTTTAAAGTAAAGGTAGGAGGAAGAGTTATGTTTTGGTTTTGTTTTGTTGTTGAATCAGTAACATGTCTCAAGTTATATTGTGGCTTTGCAGCCTGCAGAACTATGTTCTAATGCACGGGGCATCCTTTTTATAAAACTACAGTTTAGCCCTTCTCCAAAAACAGTGATAAGGAAAAAAACCTCTCTCTAAATTCAGTCTAGGAAATGATTCTGTGCTTCACAAGAATAAGGGAAAATAATCCTTAAAGTGATGGGCAGGGCAGTATGTGTTTTGAGGGGTGTGTGTGTGTTTGGGGGGGGGGGTTTGGGGAGAGAGTACTGTAACAGTTGCTGGTATCTGTAAAGATATACTTTTCAACAGGATCTTTCAACAGAAAGAGTGTGAGTGCAGAGCCTAAATGATTGAGGTGAATAGAATTTTAGGCTGCAAATTCCTCTTTAGCTGATGGTTCACTTAATTTGCTCTCTTTTTTTTTTAATGGAAATAGCAAATTTATTCTTCTCATTCTGTACTGGAAACAAGCAGGGAGAGCGTGTGGAGCAAGTGGTGGGAGGTACAATGGAGAAGCATCCAGTCCAGTGAACAGCACTGCTTTATGCTCTGTTTGAGGGGTTTATTTGTGTGACCCAACTTTAGGCAGTTATTTGCCAAAGCTGAAAGATCAGGCTCCTGCTGTATTTGATGGTAAGAGGAGGGCTTCAGAGAGCAATCCAAAGCAAGAATCTAGGTTAAGCTTCTCCAGGGTGTGATTCACTCTCTCGAGTTTATAGAGAAATCCTTGTTTCCTAATTTAGATGCTTACTTTGGGCTCAGAATCTTTCTAAGGTGGACTTTCCACCTGTAAAGGAGCGGCAGCAACATTTAGCTTCAGTTTGCTCACTACTTTGATATACTGCAGTTTTTGTGTCAGATCTTGGCCCTTTAAAACAGGGACCTCACCAATCTTCTGAAGCAAAGATGTTCTTCCCTTGAAGAATGTCTCAGTTGGCACCATCCCCAAAGGCAATGTTTCCTGCCTAATGAAGTGAAGAGAGCATCTAATCACACGGCCTGACCAAGCTGAGAGTCAAGGGGCTGCTCATATTCCAGGATTGCCAGTCTAGTCCTTTTCCCCTGCTTGCATATCACTTAACTTCCAAAAGCAGAAGTGTGCAATTCTTGGCAGAAGGAATTTTCTGAGAGAGACTGCAGCATTTGTTTAAAATAAAATTGTATCATATGTTTTAGTTATTTAAAAACTCAAGAGTAGGTTGATACATGCCACATGGATCCTATGATTGATAGCATAGGGGTATTTAGATATATATGTGCCTTTAAAACTAAGCTGTCTTGTGGCATTTTCTTCATGCTAAAGTATCTATTTAACCTCACACACAACATCTGTTGCACATTTGTCCTCTTTGAAGAAATTGAGGTGCAATGAGACTACAAAGCAGCTCTATACTAGCGATAATAGGACTTACTCCCTTCTGTCACTGCATTTCAGACCAGCTGAAATACCTAGGCTCAGCACAGAGGCACTGGATTGGATTTTAAGTTAATCAGGCAAAGGAAGTGATTAAAAGGGAAAGTCAGCACATTTATTCTGTATCCTTGCTGATTAAAGACAGACTGGTTTGTGAAATCCCCTTAGTGTAAAGGGTTCCTTTTATAGCATGGTATTTTTTCCTCAACTTGGCATTTTGCTGTCATCTCTTTAGCATGGAAGTTTTTAAGAGCTGAAGAGAGAGAGACCTCCCTCAAGCACTTCATTAGTGTTTGCGTTGTTTTGTTGGTTTGTGTTCCCTTAACTTTAAGGAAGAAATCTTTGTGCTCAAGCTGAGATAAGAGATGCAGAATGTGGCAGGTCTTATACATGTTTGAATCATAGAGAATATAGTGGAAAACTGTACCCAGCTTAAGAAAAACTATTGTTCTAGAAATGTTTTTAGGGTTGAAATAGTGTCACAGGGTTTGTGGTGGTGCTAGTATGTTGCAAGAAAAGCACTAGCCAGCCCCACTGCAATACGTATCAGCTGTACCGGCATTCATTCATAGGCTAAATCTTGGCAAATCCAAAAGTATAAAGGGATTGAAGAAGAGGCAAATAGAGAAGTATAAAATAGAGAAGTATATCTGCACAAAGATGCAAATACAACCATATCTCTAAACTGCATCTGCTAGAAAATGGGAGGCCTTAGCAAGGGAAGCATCACTGCATGCTGACCCGTTCTTGTGTTATTTCCCTGCGAGTCTGCTCATGACCACCGTCAGAAATAGGGTGCCTAGCCGGGGGGGTCTTCGCACTGACCCAGCACAGTTGTTGTGTTCTTATCTCCTGCTCCAAGACAGCCACTGATAAAATCCTCAAAGACTCTTTAGGCGTTGACGTATAAAGGGGGCTATCAAGCATTTCTCCATTTTCTTGAAAATTAATACTCAAATGTTCATCCAGCCTATTTTCTGGCTCTTATTCCAAAGTGACTAAGAAGCTAATAGGTGTTTACTTCCTGCAACTCTACTGCACTCTGCAAAATATCTGTACTCTTGTGTAGAGTCACTTATTTCTCTTCTTTTTTCTGAAAACAAATGCCTCATGGTTTCCTGCTGTTTCTTTTCTCACCCTCACCCTTTTGCCTCCTACTATCAAGTGCCTCCTGCCCATACCTGAAATCCTGTTTTTTTATCCCTGTATGCCCAGACGCTTTCCAGAGAGAGAACAACTAAAAACTCTACGGAAAGGAGTGTGCTGAGGTAAAGGCGGTTTTAGGTCACTTCTGATTTCCCTTGGATCGAAGATCCCTGCAGGATTTGGACTGTGGGTGGAGATTTACTGGTGGACTGGAAAGAAGCTTTGTTGCCTGAAGATCAAGTGAAGGAACAGTTGCTATTTCCAGTGGGATTTTATGAGATGAGCTCCAAGAGGCAGCCCTGTCCTCATTTTATTGCGGAGGGGAACTATTTGAGCTGTCTGTTGCACTGCAAATCCAGCTCTTTATTTTCAGCAGTGCCACTTCTCTAAACTGGCCTAAATTGCAATCGTTATGGACTTGTCTTGATCTGTCAGTTGCTTGCTCAATAAGCAGAGGAAAATATTGTCCAGGCCTAGTAAATTATCGTAAAAGTAAGTGTTCAAGGAAACGTATTCATCAGACGGGACTGCCAAAAGACTGGCATCAGCATGATGACTGCAGTATTAAAGAGTAAATAAAACATGGTATAGAATAAAGAAAATGAGGATAAATGCAGGTCTGATACCAAACCGCAGGCAAGCAGACTGAGTTAGGTGACTTAACCAAGAGTTTTTGGTGGGAGAAAGAAATGTGGACAAGACTGGGGTGGGGAGAGGTGAAAAAGGTTTAAGTGGCTTTGGACTGGAGAAGCCAGCTCAGGGACAGACTAGGAGATGAAGAAGAAAAGTGTACATCGCTTAATTTTATTTCTACTGAAGTTTAACAGAACTCCCCCTTGCGTGTGCAGACTTAAGTGTAGCACAACTCTGAGGCAGGAGGAGGAGGCGGGAGGGAGCGCAGGGGCTGTAGGAGGACAGACACTTGGAGAGCTGGTCAGGGATCCCCCTCTGGGAACGCGGTGCAGGGAGGATTGCCATCTCTTCGTGGCCACGTAGGAACACAACCTAAAGTGACATTGGAACTGCTGGGTCCAACCTCTGTATCTAGCTGCGGTCACACTGCGTGAGCTCGTTCATACGTTCGTCAAGCTCAGCCTTAAAATGATATTTCAAGGCTTCACTTAGGCCCAAACAGAGTGGTCATATCCCAATCGCTTCTTGAGATAGGCCCTCACACATGCTAGTCCCAAGCTGCGCTGGGCTTTGTGGGGCAGAGTATGTTGCCAAAACCATGCTCGCAGGTATGCTAGTGCTTAAACACACTGCAGGGCAGTGCTTCAGCCTCTTCCTTGGTCCTGTTTATTTACTAATACAAACATAGGCAAAAGACCAGTTCACTGATGCTTCTCTGACAAAGAACCCTCTCAAGCTATTCACTGTTGACATAAACTGGAGTTGCTGGTAGCTACTCACCTGCCTTAAGCTAGTCCAGCAGTGGAAGAAGTGAGAGCTGGCTAAGCAACACCATTGCAATGAAGCAGCTTGGGCAAAACAGAGCAGAAACGGGCTTCTCAACAGAAGTAGGGTTGTTTCTTTTCTTATTAATTTGACAGAAAAATAATTATAATTTAAATAATTATTTAATATATTGTATATAGGATTATACAAATGTATATACATATAAAGAGGGGGGAAATGAACCCTTTCTCATGTCAATGTCTTGCTTTCCACCCCTGCCTCCAAGGCTATTAGCACTGTATAGAAAGTGCTAAACTGTAGCAGAACCTTTCAGGGCTCCACTGGCTCCAGCAGAAATTAACTTCCTGCAGATTGGAAGGAGAGCCAGATTTGTTCTGTTTCTTTTTTTCTGTTAAACCAGGCTAGCACAGACATACCAACGGTGTTGGGCACTGCGAGAATGACTTGTCTTGAAAGTGTCACACTAGGCTGGCTCTTTGCAAAATGGGGTGATACCTTGTTTCTGTGATTACTTCTGATGTGAGAGATACTGTTAATATCTGCAGAAAAAGAAGCCAAATGTGGAATTACTACTTCTCATCCCAGTGCATATTCTGCTTAGAGGCTTGATAACTTAATAGAACATACCGGAGTGTCCTGGGAAAGTAGAAAGCATTGTAGAAATTTCAGAATTCTTTTTTTTTTTTTTCCCTAATATAAAGACTTTTACCCTAGTTCATTCTCTTGTTAATTAAAAGAAATCTTGCCAAAGTCATGTGGCAAATTGTGGTTGCTTTGTGAGCCTTCAGCCCTTTCTTTGACACTTGATGAAGCATAACCATTCATTTTCCTTGGTTTATATCTTTCAGTTGAATGTTTGAGCCATAGCGAGGAGGCGGACCACAGGCTATCAGCTTGAATAGAGGTGCACGCTGTTGCTGGTCTCTGTAATGCATTCTGACAAGAAAAGCCATATTGGATCTAGTTTAAAGGAATACTGATGGCTTGCTTGTGTGAAGGTCACTTTGACCTCCCTAAAAGAATGCCTTGCTATGCAAAAGCCAAATGTGTATTTTCTCTGCCAGGAAATGTATGGGCCAGGAAAAGTTCACCTGTAGCAGTGTCTCCTTGACACTTGCTGATAGAAGATTCAACTCACACCTGTATTTTCTAGCCCTTCACCTGACTATCCCAATTTATTCTTTTGTTGCTGTAGGAGACTTATGAAACACAGCTTCTGACAGTTTGGAAGTAAGCACAAGCTGACTCATTCATTTCTTCAGAGATCTGTCTTTGGGCCCTCACTTTGGGACACTCACAGGCCAAAAGCCTGGCCCAGGAAGGTCAAAATGCCCAGTGACCACAATAAGCTCAGCATCTCCCCCAAATCCTGACTGAGGGTTTAAAAAAAATTAAAAAAAAAAAAAAGTCCCCCCCCCCCCCCACACACACACGCACACTCGCACAACAAATAAGTTCTTTTTTTCTTGAAGAAGTAATCTTTAGCCTCTGGGCTTCTGGAAAAAAAGAAAACAGTTAGCTAATCTATTCATTTCTCTGGGAAGGAAGGAAGGTCAATCAGTTTCCATCTTTATAGCTGCTCCTGGTGCGAGTTAGAAGCTAAAGCTTCCTTAGGGAAAGACAGAAGCAGGATGACAGAACGGTTGTTGGCAGCTTGCTGCTGTCTTTGCCGCTCTGTGGATTCAAGCAATAAAAGGAGTGGATACCTTATTAAATTCATCTATTTGGAGAAGCATGCATCTACAGAAAGCAGTAGAGAGTCGTGCTTTGGTTTCACGGCATGGCGTTATCTTGTCTGTCGAGAAAATAAACTGATTTGTCTTTGACTTCCTTGCAGAAAGCAACTGAAAAATGTCCTAGCTGGAGAGCTCCAGAGCATGCTCCCTTCACAGCCTCTTAGACATTGCGAGCAGGAGAGGCTCCTTCTTGAATTAAGGAATGGGCATTGTAGTTTAGCCTCAAAGGGAGACACGGCAGCTCTCTCTAGCATTGAGGATGATCTTAATGAATAAGGAAGATTTTTATTGTCAGTTGCCTTATTAATGTGAACTGTTGTTTTTCAGACTGGTTTTATTACTGCAAATACAAGTTTTTAAGTGAATGTACTACTTTATCCTCATGTCTTGGCTAGTGATAAAGATAAGTCTGGAAGATCTGGCAGCCAAAAAAGATCCATTTTTGAGGATCTCCACGTCTCCAAAGCCAAAGTACTGGGCCTCTGGACTAGCGTTCCCCAGTGCACTTTGGGCACGCGGAGGGTAACGGTTCGTGTCTCCACATGATGGCACTGGCTGACAGCTGGGACCACGGGGTCCAGCCCTGTGAGCAATAAATGACTTTCAGTAACCCACGTTAAGGAGGAAAGTTCTCTGACACCGTGACAAAAGGCAACCTTGCCTTAAGTATTGCAATTGCAATACTATATATCCCTAATGACTAAAGACTGGCTCTTAGGCATGGCGCCCAGAAGCGAATACCTTGATATGTGTTTATACAAGTGCAACAATATCGGTCTAACCATGCACACGTGAATAAAAAGAAATGTCTGAATAAAAAGAAAATTCTCAGATTGGGGATTCTCAGATCTGATTCAGTGAAGCTGTTGGTACTCTCACATTTTCAAAACCACATCTTTATCTTGTTTTTCTTGCAGGTTTAGATTAGATCCTGGATATTTTGAAAACTTGTTTCGGCTTCTGCTCTTATTTAGGTGAGGTATTCCATTATAAGGAAAATGCTGCTACTTTTACTGCTTCAACAATAACAAGTTTACATTATGTAAGAGGATGCCATTTATGCACTACCTCTGTTAAAATGATCCAGGATACATTTTACTTGATTGTCTACTCTGGAGCAAAGTTAAAATAATTTTATACTGCAGTCTGAGGTAATAATCTTTATGTGAGGAGTTTCAAGATGTGTCTGAGTGTACTTCCGAATTATTTTTGCAGGTCTGGGAAAAATAAATCTCTCTTCAGCTTTTTTTTCCCTTTCTTCTTTCTTTTTTTCTCTCTCTCTCATTTTGGTGACTGGTTTCAGACACTTGGGGAACGCAAGGAGTCTGCCCCCTTCACCCCTCCCTCAAGGTCTGAATTGTTTGTGAAGGCAGTATAGGAAAAAAAGCAGCCAGAAAGATACTGATTTTAAGGCTGACGTGAGGTACATAAATGAAAAGTCTGTGTTTGCCTGCATGCAGAATGCCTGCGTATGTGTAAAATGCAGATAAATGTGCTAATGCTGCATTTTAAATGGAGCATGAAAATTAGTGATTTGGGCATCTATTTGCCTTTATTAGCTAGCCATGACAGATCTGGTATGACTTTGTGTTAACAGTTACCTTCCAGTCCACAGCTGGCTAACACCTTAGTGGCTTGGAACAGGGGGAGCTATGACTTTCTGAACATAAGTGTTTTATCATAAAGACTCTGAATGTGGAAACATTTGAAAACTTAGCCAAGACTAAATAGAACTTTCAAACTGGTGCAATTATTACCTGAAACTTGCATTTATAAATACAGTACTGCTGCATTGCATAAGTTGCTTAATTCTCTATATAAGCAGAAATAAGAATTCACACACATGCATTTGTAGAGAGAGCAGATACAATTTTTTTGACTGTAAGACAGATTCCTCAAAATCTGAGATCTCCTGGTCAGCCATGAGTTTGAATGGAAGAGCTCAGTAATGGTAATGAAAAAGTACATTTAGCATCTTTTAATGTTAGTAGTACAGTAATTTCTGCATAACTCTTTGTGTTTCAAAAGTTGTTTCCCGCTTGCATTTTTGTAGAGTAATTTTTGTCAAAAGAGACATGAAAATACTGAAGGTATTTGGGCAGATAATTTTAATCAGCTCATGGGAGTCTTGTGGTAAAATTGGCTTTTAAATTTAGTCAGCTTTGCTTTAAATAAACCAAAAAACTCTGATTTAAAAAAAAAATCAAAAAGATCATTCCCCCAACATCATACCACTTCCTACCTACAGGAAATCTTCCAATCCTTTATCCTTCCTTGCCTGAGGGAATCTTTTCCTGCTGCTTTTAATTGAAACATTCAGGTCTTTTTAAAGCCTTGAAAATGTTTTTTCTTCTTTTTTCTTCTTTTTTTGTTGGCCTTTTTAGTATATGCTTCTAAAGAAGTTGAAACTTACTGCATTAAAATGGTAGGTATTTTTAACGAAAGAATTTAATTAAAAACAGCTGTTTTTAATATCTCTCTGTATTTAAGATTTAACTCTGAAGTACAGCCCTGTAGGTCTTTAGATAGTTTAAATCCATGTAAAATCAGGGAAGCATAATGAATTTACAACAACTGAGTATTTCACAAGTGGTTTTAGGCTCCTGGAGGAAATACTGGAAATAATGCTTATTTACTGGAAGCTCTTAAATGGAGGCTATAGCAGAGAAGATTTGTGCCCATTATTTCCACTAGTTATATTTATCAGTATCTCTTCTGTGTTTTCCAACATTGACCCCAAATCGGATCTGCCGCGATGATGTCAGCCTCACAACTCGCAATGTCAACAAGGTTTTTCCTGTAAGTCAAATCATACGTAAAAATTTGCAAAAATCTTCTCTAAGTATTATATAACAGAGAATATCTGTCCGTATCCTTCAAACCAGAAGGAAAAGAAAATGTTACCAGCTTTCAGTATTTTTACAAATAGTATTGGAAAAGGCAAGGATGTTTAGTATCTTCCAAAGACCAGTATGTCTCTGTGCTCAGACTGTTTGCAAAGACATTTAGATAGATAGCATGCATTTAGTTTAGAGGTAGCCCATTCATTTCACTTGACTACATTTAGCTGGTAATGTTATTCAGAGCTTAGTCATCAACCTAGTTAATTCTTTCTCTGTTAAAATAAAATAAGTATCAGATTACTTTCTGTTCCTATTAACTCCATACCTATTCCTGCTCAGGAATGAAACCTTTGATTAAAAACTTCCACTTCCTTCCATGTTGACTGGGATTCTTGGGAAACAACACACAAATGACCGTTCCAGGCACTGTGATATTTACTCCCATCCTGTCACTGCCGTGAAAATGTAAGTTATAGTTAACAAACAGTCACAATACAGTCATTGAGCAGGAGGAAACACCTGGATGCAAGCGCAGCTGGCAAGGAAACACGCGACTCTTGTCCCTTCAGGACAAATGCTCAGAGGTTGCGTGAGCCCAAAGTGGTTGTGAGGAAACCCTATTTCTAACATTATCCTTAAGGGGAAAAATGCCACTGGTCGCATACTTGAGAGCTAATTTTTCCAGAGGGAACACCCTCTCTCTCACAAAGAATTTAATCATGTGTCACATAGATGCTTTTTTGAAAACCTTGCTGTCTTTTTTTTTCTTGATCCAACACAAAAGAGAAGAGCTGCTGGGAGGATGGTGAGGAAAATTCTAGGGGGGAAACACAGAGGAAAAGTTTTGGGGAAAAATACATGTCAGAGAAATCTTCTAAAATAAATGTAAGCAAAATATATGAAGACAGCTGAATTTTGCTATAAATTTTGTATTCTGGCAGAATTTTGTGCCATCATAAGTTAACTGATCCAGTCTATTGTTGTTTATATACCTGTACTAATGAATTTGGGTATACCCTGTTATGCACACTTTCTTTTAGCCCAGAAACTATTTCACAAAGAGGTAAAATCCTATTTCTCTGGAATTTCTTTATAGTTTGTCATTGGAAATTGAATATTGGTGGCTTCATATTACCGTGAATAAGAAATGCTAAATATGGGAGTAATATGATTCCGGTATTTTAAACCAGGAAAATATGAAGAAGAAGTAATTTTTACAGCATTTTAAAATGAAAGTAGCAACTATGCAATCCCAAAATTACTGTTTTTAACATGTTCACACTCTTCAGAATTTTTGAAATAAGATTCACTTGCAACGATAACTAAATTAGAATGCACAAATCTGCATCTCATCTTCAATTTTATGTTAGCTTACTTTTAACACAGTAAACGTAGACATTAAATTTCAACATGGTAAATTCGCAGTCTGAATTCCAACTGATTTTATAGGCAAAAATGAAAAAATCAGACTAGTTTATAATAAAGAGGAAACACCTGGGATACCCTGTGGGAACTAGAGAGGATGGCTTTCAGAAAATGTTTGTAATATACTTGGAGTCATTTTTAGGTAGATTTTGCTATACTTTTAGTGGATAAGGTGAATCAGTGCAAGGAGTTGACAAAGACAAGGTAATTGATGTATTTGAAGTCTCAACTTCATGACATCTACATGTTTTTAACAAACATGTTTTGCATGTCACAAAAATAAGTACAGCACTTAGAAGCTGAGAAGCCACCATATACAAATTTGTATTTGTTTTTATATATTTATAGTTATTTATATTGAAAACTTTCTGTTTTGATACCAGGGAGACAGAGTAACCTCCAATGACCACATTTAATGTTTACAGAATACAACATTTGGTATGGGCTATGTCAAACAAGATTTTCCAAGAAAACATCTATCAATCAAATATTACCATAGTCAAATGCAGAAGTTTAGCCCACATTTCCATATTAAGTTAGAACCATGTTTTTCTCGGGTCGTCTTGTGTTTTTATAGAGCTCCACAGACTCTAAAGAAGTAGTAAGTAATGAGGAATTGGTGTAGCTACTGACAAGATTTATAGCACATGTTTTTCTGGGTTGGTTTCATTTTTTTTCCCCCCTCCTGCAGATATCCATAAAATTTGATTGAGTAAAGTAAACAATGGAATGAGATTTTGATGCTGGGCTCCCTCATAACCAACAACCGTGACCCTTGGTCGTGGGACTCGGAGGCCTGCTTGTGCTCTCTGGAGATGGATAGCCCCATAAAGGACACTCAGAACCTAATTTAACTGCTCTAAATCATTGGAGGAAAATTTGTATTAACTATGTATGGTAAAGGTAATGTGCTTCCTAATTCCAGTACCTTAGTTAACAGCTAAAGTAAAGTAGCATGACTACACCAGAATATTCCAGATGAGTTTTTACTGGGGTTCTACTTCACTACTTCCTGATTTCTCCTGGAAATACTGATATCCTAAATATACTAGAGTCACAATGGCATTTTTTCTCAGTTCCGGCCACTTGAACTCATCCTGCCTGATCAGGTAGATGCATTCAGGTCTTTCCTTTCTCTTGTTTGTGAATCCTCAGCTTCAAATAAGTTTTTATTAGTCTCTGAGTGCATGACTTGATCTCTACTTCTAGAATGAATTTCCCGTTTGTTACTTCAGTCTTCAGTCTTACCCACTTCTTATGTGACATCTTGTCTCTTCTCTATTTCTCAATGTCTTTGTGCTGTCTCTATTTCTCAATGTCTTTGTGCTGTCTCTCCTATTTTTGTATTTTATCAGCATATTTTTTTTGCCTGTTTTTACCGTTTCTCAGATACGGACTGGAGAAGAAATGCTACTAGTACTATCACGCCCAATTATTCCTAGAGTTTATATCCAGTTTTATTCTTCACCAAACCTATTATGCCAGCAAAAGGCCATAGTCCTTACGCTTGCCTTTGGTAAGGGTATGTGATATAGAACGGAAAACAGAAGATTACTTTAGATTGTTTCTTAGTTCTTCTTTCCCAGACTGTTTTGTGTTGCAGTCTCTCTTGAGACTTTGTCTGCCTGGTTCTTCTTTTCTTGAGCCCTAGCCCCTGCTTTCCCAGGATTTACTTCCTTTCTTTTCTTCCTTGCTATATAACTTTGTCTTTTGTTGCTTCTTAGGAGAACACAAGCTGTTTCCCTGCTTTGTTTGGGATTTTATTTTTCTCTGACTTTGTGATCGGTTTTTATCTCTCAAGTAATTTTCTCTGTTTATTGTCTTGTATTGAAAGTCCCCTGATTCAGCAGATGTCTGCAGATGAGATGGTGCCTGTGTAGTTAGTCTTGTCTTTGTCTCCATCACATCTGCAAGCCCATATCTGGTTTACTATCGTCTCCTGCTGTATTTTGATCTCAGTGGAGCCTATGAACTTCAGTGTGTTCACATGAAAGAGCAGCTTTATCAGGTACCTGCTCCAAGTTGACATATGTCCTGCAGGATCTGCATCCAGTTAACCTCTTTGTATTGTGCTGCCTTAGCAGTCTTTATTGTTTTCTTTGTCCCTAAATCCCAAGAAATGATGTCATTTTCTTTAAAGGCTGGCTCCATATTTCTTGTTCTGACAGGTAGACTTCTAGGAAAAAGTATTACAACATTTATGTAAAATTTCACTGTGTGAAATGATTTGCAGCTGAAGAGTTTACCTTCTCAAAAGAAGGTAGAAAACAATCTCACATTAATTGAATAAGATGTCTGTGGAATTTTAAACAAGAATATAATATTTGAGAAAATGTCAGCTTTTGCTTTATGCAACATGCAGTAGCTGAATGTGGAATACATTATTATTAGCTTTGCATTTTCAATTTTCTGTCTTATGCAAAGTAGATTTGAATGTGCATGCACTGTGCACACTCTTCATTCTTTCTGACTTGCAGCCATTTTCTTACTCATTTTATTCCTTTCTTCTTCCATATAAACCTCAAAAAACCTCACATTTCTTCTTATACCCATCTCCACCAACATCTACTTTCCTTCAACCTGTTGGGTCTTTTAATATACATTGTGTTTTCTCTACATTGATTTCTTCTGCTCTTTCCTCTGAGTGAACCTTTTCTAATTTTGTTTCCAATTGTTTACTCTTCTGGAAGTGATGATTAAAACTCATACAAGTCCAAAATTATCTTGTTACTTTTGGTCGTGAGGATACTGGGAAATAGAGAGCATGTTTGCAGAATATTTTAACCACTGGATATCTTAGCAGAAACATATAGTGGTTTTAATGAGAGCACCGCAACTGCATCTTGAAGTCAGGCACCGGTTCAGTGGTTTAGGTAAGTAGTAAGGGTAGGGTAAGTACTGCTGCTCTTTAAGCAATTGTGTGAAGCTTGCCTGTGTTACCATAAAGGATTTTTGATGTGACATTTAAAGGACTGCTGAACAAACTCGTATCTAAAGAAGCACTGTAATGTAGCTTCTTAATGTGCTGCCTCTGTTTCCTGGTGATTGAGGGTGGTAATAACAGTGATTTATGACACTGCTCTTCTGAAAACCAGCTGAGCCCCAGGACTGCCAAATTAGATGAAGGTGCAAAGAGAAGCTCTCAAAATGAGGAGCAGTGGTCAGGACCTCCCTCTGTGCAAGTTGGAACATAGCTTGAGGGCTTCTGACTACTCAGAAACTTTCCTACATCTCTTTCTCAGGAAGCTAACTCTGAAGGACAATGCTGCCAACTCCTGCAGTCTATTTATGACTATTTGATGTCTTATTTAAAGCCCAGTTCTACCAGCATGTGATAGTGTGAGAATTTCAGCTTCCACTAAAAGAAAAAGGAAGATTCTAGCCATCAAAATGCAGGGAGAAGCAGGCAAGTGGCATCCAAATGCATCCTACTGGCTCAGTAAATGAAAGAGGTTGAGGAGAGGGAGCATGCTTTGCTGAATGTTAGATGAACATCTGCATGAGTAATTTTGGTGTAATTGCTTTTGCCTTGGGATAAGCTCATATTGGCTTCAAATAATGGGACTGAAAAGACACCAGTTTCAAATTTTGTTTATAATTATGGGAATAGGGTGTGAATGGGACAATAAGACGGGCATCCCTATTTTTATGTTTTGAAGAAGGAATAGTTTTGAAAACTTGTGGAGAATTTTCAAGGAAGTGCATTTCAGTGGAAAATGCAGTATCTGCAGAATCAAAATTCTCTTCAGGACATAAAATTCTCATAAAGTAAAAGTAAATTAAATTTGTAAAAGTAAATTAAATTTCTGTTCCAGAGACATTTGCTATATACTCCTTACACAGTTTGAGTTGCTCATTATAAATGGCCTGTCAAAATGGACTCTCTTTTCCTTCTCACAGGAGAGGCCCCCTCTCTGACATTTTGCTAAGACTGCATGCAGAAAAATGAAATGTGAAGTCTGTGAAGAAACCTGCATAGCAGGTTTTTCTGATGGAACTGAAAAATAGTCGGGGAGAACATCTTAATATGTCCCCTAAATAGTGATAAAGGATTGGGTAAAACTTGAAGACGTTAAATGTAAAGCAAAGAGAAGATATTTCTGTGTGTAGTTAGCATATAGAATTCACTGAAATGATGGGCGCTTTGGCAAGCAGTGCAGTAGGATAAACAAGAGCAATGGATGATTTTGCAACTGTTTCTAATATTTGAAGTTACTGCAGCCATGGCAAAGCAAAGATAATCGAGGTTGTATTTTGTGGTGTAAGGGCATTGCCTTGCTAAGAGTCAGAGAATATCAGTTCACGTGAGCTGCTCGCAGTGTAGCTGCACTGTCTCCCTCAGCGCTTACCCCAAGGAAGCTCAGGTACCCTGCGAGGTGTGCTGCAGTGTTGGTGCTGTGAAGGCACCCTCTTCATCTCCTGTATGGGAATGCCGTGCCGATGGGAAAACAGCAGATTGCTTGTTTTCCAGGATGGCTGCACTCAATCAAGCTAGGATAAACTGGGGGGGGGGGACACCTATCTGAGTGTAGCTATTTTGCAGTGATTCTCTGCAAAAGACATAGACCAACAGGGTGATAAAGTGTCTCTGTTGACTAGAGGACGATGCAATTGCAAGTGGTAAAATTTTGCAGAGGAAAGCAGGTTAATTATCACCTTCTGATGGGAACTGTGGCACACAGCACTTCTTCGATGCTAGGGGAGGTAGAATAGCAGGGTGTGACGTGGAGGTTTATGCGTGCGGATTGTAGGAATGACTGGGCATAGGGAGAAAATGGAAAGTAAGATTAATAGATTTGTTATTTTGAATGAGTAATAGGAAAACCCCATGGAGGGATGATCACAGTGTGTGTAGACTGCTCAGAGGGCAGAAACTCTACCTCTGTGTGTGCTTGGGGTTTGGGACAAGAGACAATGATATACAGCTGAGTGCAGCTAAATTGCGAGTTGTTCTTGCTCACCCCTTCAAAAGGAAACATATCAAGTAATTTCTGTCAGTAGAAAAAAGACTACATTTGTCAAATAAACTAGCTATTATATTACCTTCTGAGAGATTCATGCTATTGGTTATGCAGAATGTAGCCAAATGAGTATCTTAAATAAAATGGAGGTCTCCATTTGAAATCATATAAGGATTTTGTGAAATGTATCATTTGTCTTGCTCAGCTTGTTGGCAGTAAAGGACCGAATTGGAGGTTAAGGAGTGAATGAATCAATATTAACTCTTGTCTTTTTCGTCAGATGTCCCGTCAGGCCAGAGTAAAGGCACATTGATAGGCAGCATGGGAGAGACACTGTCATACCACTGCAGAGCCTGAGAAACAAAAAATTGCGGTCTCCAGTTCTGTTAAGTCAGCTTCTTTCACAAGTTTTACAATTGTTTTAGTATTATTTTATATCTAAAGTTTAAATGAAATTTGTGTTAAGTGTGGTTTTATCATCTGGAAAGCCCTGAGGGCTATGAAGTTCTTGTGTCATCAAAATGCTTTATTGATAAATGCTTGTGCTCCTGAAGGCTGTGTGATAGAAAGCAATGAAACACTCTTTTGATAGCATTTTCAGTGTTCATTGCAGTCAGCCACAGTCAAAAATCTGCTGCGATACCTTGCCTGTTCCTGCTTTTAGCTAGACCACAGTCTGCCTTTAACAAGGCTGAAGGGTAAAATGTTGGAAGTCTTGAAGTCCTATATCGTGTAGAGGTTGAGACTGATCAGAACAATTTTAGTGTATTGAAAAACATTTTAAAAATGTTAGGGATATTTTTTGCAGCTTTATGATGTGTTGTAAGATCTCCCAGAACAGGCATTGTTGTCCTTCTCTTTTGTTCTGTTTTGTTTGTTTTTGGTTTTTAATCTCGGGCATGTCAGATGTATCAAATAGCTTCCATTTTTTTAATCAAAGTAAATTAAGAAAGGTAGAGAACAGGAGGCGCTTTTATTCCCTTTAGTTTCTCTTTAAAGGGAGAAAGGAACCTTCTGAGGCTTTTAGTATATCACATTAAGCTTAAAACTAATACAAAACTGTTTTCCACTCTGCAGGTATGCGATAGAGAAGCTACCTCCCCCAGACTCTGGCACGGGGTTTTTCCCCGAGTTTCCTACTTGCAGGGAGAATCTAAGAAAAATGGGGGCTGTAGGAGAAGGTGAGCTTCTGTCTCTTTATTCTCTTGCGTGGTAGCAGAAGTGAAGGCAGAGCCCCACTGAGACCCCAGGACTTCACAGCTGCATGGGTGCGACTGCTGGCGCTGACAGGGAGTACCCAGATGGTGCAGAGAAATATGACCGTGGGTGGCTAGGGGCCTTGTAGGTTGCTCTGTTATTTCTGCTTCTTTACCAGAAATGTCTTCAGCTTATAGCATGATTATTAGCTGAGTACTATACTATATATCTGTGTGTGTGTGTGTATGTATATATACACACACCTCCTGCTAGCTAGTATTTTCCTATAGCTTCTTCCCTAGTACCCTGATGCCTAAAATACTCCTGTTCCTTTGTTTCAGCCATTCAACTCTCCACTTGCTTTTGTGCGCATCGCACAGAAGCTGTCATTTTGCAGCTCTCTTTCAAATCCTCTCCCTCTTCAGCCTTCTTTCTTGCAACTTTGCTTCCCTATCTCCTCCTAAAGCTTCTTTTCACCTCTCTTCATGCATGCAGCTCGTCTGCAAAGCCACTAAAGTCACTCCGATCCATCTGTGACCAGGTCCCTTTCAACCTTGATCCATTACAGTCCAATCTGTTACCCTGCGTATCTGCTCCTCAAGGTAACCAGAGCCCACTGGCGCACCCGCGGATCCTCCTCATCTGTTTTAATCTTTCTTCCTCTGCCTCTAAGGAGAGGTGCTTGCATGGCTGTTTTTTCTCCCCAGCTTTGCAGGAAGGCTTAGGATGCAGTTTCACATTGCAGCTAAGCCAAGCTAGTAATGAGCTGCTGCTGAAAGGGGTGATGTTGCTCTGCTTCCTTCATGTTCCCCTCTGCACCCCTCTCTCCTGAGATGCTGACTGATCTGATTAGAGCTTTTTTCTTTTCCTTTTTTTTTCTTCCCCCAGATGAGTTTTCCATACTTGATTTATGCTATAGTTGCACGATAGCTGTGCCTGATGCAAAGAAGTGGTGGGAATGCTCAGGGCTGGAAGAGAGGTGGGGGAGCAAGTTTGCCCTTTTTTGGCAAAACACATACCAGCTCACATACCAGCTTTGCTGCAGCGTGAAGCCGCTCTCTTAAAGCAAAAATTAGGAAAATAAAAGGCTGGCTACAGATTTTCGCTAGGAGAAAAGCTTATCTGTTCCTTAGGCTTGGTGGCTGCAATGGAAAGAAAGTAGCAAGTGCTGCCGGCAACCTTGATGACTGTGGGAGTGAGTGGAAAGGAGGAGGGTTACCTTCCTTTCACTGCTGCCTATCCCAAAGCAGACAAAAACAACTTGGATGCTTTTTGTGATTCCGGTAACTTTACTTTTTTACTTTAAGGTGAAGTAAAAAAGGCTGAGAAAAATGGTGCCATTTGAGTCCATTGCAGGTTACTGAAATATTAGCCTAAACTGAAAGTGAAGGCTATGCAGTCAGTTGCTTTTCAGAAGAGCAATGTATGTGGTTTTCATTGATATATTAGTGGTAATAATATGATTCAAGTTGAAGGTTATAAATTTTTACGTGTATTTCTATTAGTTAATGACAAATTCATTGGTATATAAAAAGGCAGTAATGCATAAGAAAGCTTCCTTGCTTTTGAGATATCTTTTTCAATGTACTTTTGAGAACCTGGCATACTTTTCCTTTGTTTGTCGCAGCTCAAGAACATCCTACCTTTTGTACAGAATCCTTCAGATTAATTAATGCATTAAGGGCCTTTTAAAAAGAAAGCTATTACATTTGTTATCAACTTTTAAAATAGAATTTAATCTACTGCCCGAATTATGGAAAATACAAATTTATACCGAATGTAAATTAAGAGCAGTGTTAAATAGCTCTTTTGTCTGTCTGTGTTTCTGTGTGGGCTCACAGGCTTTTAGCTTTAATTAAGGAGACTAATTTTATTTTCAAAGAATTATAAATTCCATGAGACAGAGCTGTAAGAGGTGTAATTACGATACATTAGTTGTTATGCTAGTTGGAAAAAAGAATTGCATAACTAATCATTTGTCACATGAAATTCCTTATGCTCACAGTTAAAATGTATTGTTTGCAGCCTTTGTGCAAATAGTATTCTCTCATTTTAAACGATCATTAGGAACAATTACTTAAATTACTTACTATTATATTCTATTATTTTCTGATATAAATGCATGACATTTGTGTATAGTATATCAATGGCAGCACTGTAGTATTAGCTGTGGGGAGAAAAGCTCCTATTTCAGCTGTGTCAGTGTGACCTGTTGTACTGTTAGAGTGTAAAATATTCATTATAGAAGTTCTCTGATTTTTACTGAAAAAGCACTATGGCCTTTGGCATTTCTGGATTAGCCAGCAAGCTGAGTGTCATGCCTTTGAAGGTCCCAATGTAACCACAACAGCCGATAAGAGTCATTTGGGCGTTACCAGCTTCCTCAGCTGGAATTACATAGCACCTTGTATATAGAAAAGCCTAACTGCATGGCTTTATCTAAGGGATCTGCCTCTTGCTTGATGACACACGCTCAGAAGATGACATCTCTGTGAAAAGGGGCAGCTTTTGTGACGGAAGCCAGGTTCTTGGAAGGGAAAAGCCCACTCATCACTCTAAATTGCTCTCAAGGTCAGCATTTGTATCGCTCAGCCTCTCTACTGAGACAGTCCTGTCTCACTCCTCAGCAGTAGCTCCCAGTTACACAAAGTTCCTGAAAATCATGACCAAATCAAACAGCAAAAAAGCCCAGGTTCTGCTCATTAAGCTGTCTCACATATTTTCATTTTCATCACTTTAAAGCTCTTTATGTTGTTCTGTTTTTGTTTATGTTGGGATGACTTTTAAGGCAGGCTAACTAATGTGGGAATGGGAATATTAGATGGGGTTTCTGATTTCTTAAACAATAAAATCTGTGCAGTGAGATTACTCTGTATTTTTTTTAAATGTGACTTAGACATAAAAATGTTCCTTGACTGACATAGCTGAAATGCTTTAGACCAAATGACAGTTCCTATTTACTGCACTGATGTCTTTTGAAAGGCTGTATATCCTAATTCAGTCTTTTAATTTTCAGAATTATAGTAATAAAATGGCACATTGCTCATTTAATGGCTAATCCAGTAAAATGGATTAAAGATAGAGCTATTTGTACTCTTATTCTGCTGCGTCTATATGAGCTATAACTTTAAATTGTTGTTTTTCTAATGCTGCCTGTCACAAAGGTATCTATACTCTTACATGCAGGCAGCATCTCTCACTGCTATCTCACCATCAGAATTTTACACAGCTGCCTGCGTAAATCAAATATAGGGAGGGAGGTAGAAAACTTTTATTTTTACAGTCATTTATGTTGTGACAGCAGAAGTGTGCTGTCATGTTATGTCAGGTGTCACGTCTGGGATGCAGTAAGATAAAATGGAAAACTGGAGAAAAATGCAAAGAAAGTAAATTCGCTTTGAAATCTTGGCTTTTCTGAAGAACTGTGTAAATGTTGGAGATTTTTACTTTTTTTGTATCACCGCAGTGCAAACTAAAGAATACAAATCAAGGAAAAAAATAAATCAATATTAGCGCAATATCATCTGCAAACACAGAGTCTGAAATAGCAGGGTACAATGAGTTAGTATTTGAATGCCACCTCTGGTTTAAGATGCTGGGGCATGTGGCACTTTGTGTGACATTGAACTCCACTGTGGTGGCACCCCAGTGCTGGCAGCCTTCCACGTCAGTCTGAGGAGAGTGACTCGATTTGCACTTCAGAACAGTTTGAAGCAGGAAGGCTTTTGTCAGCTTTTGTGGCCAAATCATCATGGAAGTGCTTGGGAAGGGTCTGAATTGGCCCCAAGGGGCATAGTTGCATAAAACTAAACCAGACAAATAGGAATGGGAGAGCTTGATTTACAGCTATTGATATCATGTTGATACTTTAGTTACCTCTAGATGCGGTGCCGTCACCCACAATCTATCAGTGTTCACTTTTTTCCCCTTCACTTTCTCTGGAACTTCCCTTCCCCCAAGAGAAAAGTGCTATTTCCACCCTGTCCTCAGCCAGATTTTAAGCCTTTGCAACTGCGGATCATTTAAACAGATGTGGACATTGCCGGTCGGACTAGGAATGGTATTTACACTGAATGCAAAACTAAACCTCTCCGTTTTCTCTGGCCAAGTTGAGATCCCAGCCTCCCCGATTTGATCTCTGTGTGCTGGCTGGCGTTAAAGATGCTAACATCAGATGCTAACATCAGATAACCACTTGGGTTAGGACAGGAGAACAGGGAAGCTATACAGTCAGAGTAATCTCAGTCAAAATACGACTTCTACTTCAGACGTGAACATTTTATCATTCCCACTTTGCCCTGGCAACAGTAGAGGTTTGCTGTCATGTAGACTGAGAAACTATTTAGAAATGATTGGGCTTTAAATTATTTTCATTTTATTTAGTCCTGCAAAAATAGTTTTAATGTGCCAAACTGAACATGTATGGGGCTGCTCAAGCCACTGCCATGGGAAAAGCTGGCTAATACTTGGATGACACAGATGAAACTCCAGCATAGAAGCATGTTAAATAGATAGGGCAGGCAGAGTCTGAGAAGGTCATGCTGCGTGAAGGCCTACTTCTGAGGTTACTGTCAGGGAGCAATCTGTGCTCTAGATAGTTTTACTAAGGAGTTAAGAGTCCTTTTGCTTGCCTACTACTTCTGTTCTGAAAATGTTTAAACGACATTGTTATTCTGGAATTACCTGTGTTAAGGAGGATATTCAGGCACCTTCACCTGCCCGCCAACGAAAAGTTCCCCAAGGGCCACAAAACAAGAAAAGCAGTGGAGTTTCCCTGAGAGGATGGAAGAGTTGACTGAGAAGATGCATGAATGTATTAAGTGGAGTTATTTTTCAAAATGTCTTTTGTGATAGATGTGAGGGAGTGCGAGCAGTAGTGCTGCAGGGTCTGGGAAGAAGGAGCAGGAATGAGGTTCTCCATGATCTCCAAGAGATTCCTGATCTGTCTCTGCGTCTGCAAGCAAGGTGTTTATAGCATTTGTGATGCATCTGCTAGGAGCTGCTCATATGACCAGCCAAATATGGGATAGGGAAGGATGCCTGCAGGTGCCAGTGGCAATTAAAGCCAACTGCAGAAAAGAGACTCAGGCCACTTAACTGGTGGCCTGTGGACCAAATCCATCTGGCCTGCCTCCATTTCCCAGGGGAGAAGAGGAAGGCTGTTTGGGCTGTGTGAATGCTGCCAAAACAGCTGCGAGCTTTCTCCTCTGCATCATCTTGCCTGGCCTGACATAGAAAGGCAAGTTGTGCCATCAGCTAGGAGGGCTAGGGGAGCTCAATAAAAGATCTGGGACAGCAACTTCTGGAGGAAAAGGGAAGTTTGTTGGCATCGTCCTTTCTCCTCTCCGTAAGTATGATGGCAGCACCAGCCTCCTGGACTCCTGAGAGCGCTGCAGGGTGCAAGGAAGAGGATCTGCAAGCGGGACGCCTGCTTCTGCGTAAGGGGCACCTGCCTGCTGCTTGTACAAGGGGGGAAGCAGCACCGGATGACTCCCCCCAGCCCTTTCCCCAGAAAGTAAGTCACAGATCTGTGAGCAGACAAAACTAGAAGCACATTAAAAAGTTGGCAGAAATGTCTTTGAGTTGCAGTGAATGTCTCAGCATTGCATTTATGGCTTTTAATCAAAATCTGGCTGATTCCTGAGAGGTTGCCTTTATTTACACTTTTCAAAATGGATATAGATTTTGGAACTGAAACCCATGTAAATATTAAACATAATTATCTTCAAGTCTCCTTTTTCAAAAAGTTATCAAGAGTAAAGTACAACTTTATAGCAAAGCAAATCAAGGCTATGGAAAATATTTTAATGATACTGGCTGAGAAAAACTTTCTTTGAAGAGCACTAAAGGAACTTTCCTATTAAATAATTGAAGATGCAAATGAATCTAATTACTAGTGCTGTAGGAAATTAGCTGAAATACCAGTGTTTCTGATATTTACTTCAGAAATCAGTTTTATTTCCATTAAAAGGCATATGCTTAGCATCCTATTTTTAAATCAAATAAAAATGGAAGAGTTTGCAGTCCCTGGGATTGGAAGCTGGAATGTGGTGCACTCGCTGCAAGCTTTAGGAGACTGACCTACAGCATCCATTAAAGCTGATAGAGCCCTGATGTTCCCTGCCTAACATCTGCCTGAGCTCACGAGGCTCTCTGCCTGTCTTCCCTCTCTGACCCACTTGTGGGCCTGTGTCGCGTAGCTCTGGGCTATTCTGCTTAATTCCTGGTTCCTGCTTGTCCCTTGTTGGGACCAGATCTTACGAAAAGCACTGCATAAGCCTTCTCTGGGGCCCAGCTCAAATAGTGAGGCAGCAGCATCCAGCTTTTATGCTCCCAGAACGATTTCTGATTTTTTTTTTTAATCCAATGGCTATTTAATATAAAATGCATAAAGAGTGACAGGAGCAAATCTTCCCTTCCGTGGGAGTGCCCTCATGGGTTATGGATTCATGCTCTTATGATCTGTCTTCCTGTAAGAAATGAATTATGCCTTCTTTTCTTGCAGACTTCCTCAGCTTCTTGGTACCGTGTGGACTGAAGTTCAAGATGAAAACTTGTATCACAAGGAGAATTATTTAAAAGGAACTCTGTGATGAAGAGTTTCTTCATGACGCAAAGGTACCCCCTATAATGCACATCAGCTTGTCTTCATCACAGAGCAGTGGTGCTGTAGTAATGTGCTGGAAAGATTGTAAGACTTTGATATGTGTGAGCTTAAATGCAAAATAAAAACTTCTGCCTGATGTTATGAAATCCTTCTGTCATGAAATCTTCTGGGAATGTGATCCAGCCTCTTTTGTCAAGTCTTGTCATGAATCTTCCAGACTGGGAGGGGGGAAGGGTTGCTCAACCTTGATCATTATCCTTTGAGAGGTTGCTTGCTGTAACAAAGGAATGGATCAAATCTAGTTTACCTGAAGGATTTTGGGATGAGAAAGTGGAAAAAATAAAGAAAGTGGAAAAATTAAAAAGAGAAATTATAGGTTGGATCTTTAAAGTCAGGGAAATGAGAAATTCTGATGGGACTGAGGAAAGTGGTTGAGAGGGGCTAAGATCCTTTCTGAAGCTAATCTGAAGGACTGAGATCCTCAGGGACTTGGAGGATACAGTGCTCAGCACTGGGCTCTCACCTATGCCCGTGTTTGCCAAGGAGACTAAGGAACTGAAAAATCCTCTCTGAAATTCATTTCTGTAGAGGCAGAGGAATACCCGGTTGTGAGCGAAAACACGTTCCTAAGTGAAGTACCTTGTGGTTTGTACTGAGGCGTGTATTTGTGTGAGTACTCTGCGGAGAAGCATGCTGGCAACCGAAATGATCGCACTAGTGCAGAACTAGTGTGTGCACCAGGCCTGGGTCTCTGGACAGCCCCTGTTACCTGCTTACCCTGCAAGGGATGAGGGCATAGGGAGCCCTGTGTAGAGGATTTTGTGACAGTGAGAGGTGTTCCTTTTCTCCTTGTTTATAACCGTATAAAGCCTGAAAAGCCAGACTGTGAATAGGTTTAAGACAGCCCTACCAGGGTGCGTGGGTGTCTCTGGGGTTCCGCGTGGGTGTCTACAGCCTGAGGTGTCTGTGTTGTGGTGGTCTGGGAGGTGGCTTTGCATCATCTCTGAAAGCATATTTTGTGCTATTTCATACACAAAGCATGCCTCTGCGCTCCACAATAGGGTTGGCAGGCTTACCGTTTTAAAATAAAGGATGCTTCCCATGGCCATCCTTCCTCCCCCTGAGAGAAGTAACTCTAAACCGACAGGAGAATCTGCAAGGGGCAGAGAAAAGAAGATAATTGATGGGATTTGACCTTCAAATCTATTGTCCGTATCAGAAGCCTAAAGAATGAGAAGTGAAGAATATCCCATGTACTTTTTGGAGGGGGGTTATGGCAATATGGAGTGTCTAGAAACTCAGTTGCACTGGGAGAGATCAAAACATATGATCAAAACACTCTCTCACCCTAAAATGGTTTGGTGTATGCGTGTGTCTTTGCTTGCTGTTAAGTAGAAAATTGGGTGTGTGTGTGTGTGTATTTTTTAATCAGTCTATCTGAATGATATTTTAAACCAACTTCTTTTTTCTTCAGGGAAAGGAAAAAAGGAACCTTTTTGCTTTAGTGAGTTATTTTCCCTTAACATAAAAAGCAGCTATATTAAGGGTAGTTTTAGTACCTGGAAACAAATGCAACTCCCAGGGCAAAAAACTGTAGCTATAAGTCCAGAACCCAGTAGTAAATGCTGGTGAATATATCCTCTCCCTTTGCAAGGTCAGTTTATTTCTAAAGAAAGCATACCATTGGCATCCATAAGACCCACTGCTTTTTTCCTAAGGGATGAAGGTATTTGGCTGAAGGTCACAAATTGTAATCAATATTCAGATTGGCTGATAAAAAGAGTGTTAATTGGCATTAGAAAGACAGCTCGCTGACAACAGTCAATAGAGAAGAGAGAAACACTAGTAGATTTATAGCTTTGATTTTGCAAAGGTACGGGAATACCCTGTAATTTTTTCCCCCTCTTTTGGTACACCTTTTGAATGTTAATGTTCTGCTGAAGATGGTTTCAGACAGGCTGCGAGGCTACTGCTGCACTCAGTGAGGCAGAATCCATTGAAGAGTTGCTGAGGCAGAACCGAAATTACAGCCTCACTTTAAAGAAACGACAGTATTGTCAGCTAATTACTTCTAGCACACAAATAAGATTCTCATTCAACTTTGTTTTTTGTGTGAAATTCTGAGCCTTTAAAGGCAGCTTTAGAACTTGGGTGTTCCCGAGTTCCTTGGCAGTCCCTGATCCTTTATGCTTAGAAATTCAAGGAAGGTGCAGAAGAATGGAAACTAAAGATACTTGTAACTACCTGTAACTGCTGCAGTGGGAAATGGGTCAAGTTCTCTCTCGACTAGATGAAGGTATTTGTTTAACAGAAATTGTCTAATTTTACTTATTTATTGCTTAAAGTTATAACCTTTATATTGCATATGCCTGAGTAATACTGTCTATATACAGTACCTCCTGCATGGCAGGTCAGGAATAATGACATTGAGATTTAATATCTACAACAATTAAATGAATTAAGTACTGATCAGATCGTTGTATATTCCCTTTTTTCTTTCTGGAAAGTACATTACAATTCATCTTTTAGTACTGCAAGAAAAGGAGGTATAAAATACATCTCATGTCATTTTGAGTTGCAGATAGTTTTTTTTGTAAAGATTTGTGACTGTTAAGAGAACAAATTCTACCTGCTGATTCATGTGGGATCCAGCCTATAAAGATATTAAGCGCATTATTAGCTTTCAAAGCGTTAGCATTTTTGGTTATCTTATTACTATTACACACTTAAGATATTCATTGAAGAGAAGAGTTGCAATACTGATATCTGTATATCTGTAATCTCTCTTTTGGCAAGAAGAGTGCATGGAGTTTGTGTGCCTATTTCAAACCATCACACAGATTCCTGGATAGTGTAAATATATTGATGCTTTGCAGATCCATACCTTCAGATCTTCACATCTAGTATCCCATAAAGCTAGCAGATACTTCAGCAAATGCAGGGAGTAATTCAAGCTTCTATAGTAGCTTTGACCTCTTCCGTGTATATATCTTCCTTACACAACTTAGGCACAGGAATTCCAAATACTGTATGTGCCCCTCAAAGGTAAAGTTGTATTTTAAGCATTCCAGAGGGCACAAAGTAAAATTGAGGTTACATGGTATTGGAGAAACTCTATGGAAAAAAAGAGCAGATCCCTTTCTAGCACTGTTTTATTGCTGATGTTAACCCCATCAACTTGCTTTAACACTGTCAACAGCAGAATGGAGCACCAAGTGGTCTTTTCCCACACAAAGACCTGTTTTTAAAAGCTGTTGAGAAGAGGATGAGATTATGTGTCTGCAGGGAAAGGGCAATGACAGTTTGATCTCAAATTTTTGAGATGAAAAGGATGAAGTGTAGGCAAAGAGAGCATTGCTAGTATTCCCATTTAGACTGTGCAGTGACTGTTGGCAGCAACAGTGCAGGATACAGCAGAGAGGAATGTGAGGCACATTTGGATATAAGGGTAGGGCACATGTAATTTTGTTTGTTAGCCTGGTACCTTTTTGTAATGAAGTTTTGTTTATTTAAGGTAGGTTTAAAATGTCTATCACAGCAATTGAGCTGTGAGTGAACGGAAATATCTTTGCAGGACTAGTTTGTGTACAGATGTCTGAGCCTGAAGGAACTTGCCATGTATTTTTGTAGCTAAGGAAGTGACTAATCAGTGAAACTAGTATGGGTGGTATAGGAAAATCATGCACATGGGCTTGGCACAATTGTGTGCCTGCTACATTCCATGAGATATTCCATAATGGAAACCCAATTGCTCCACTAATATGGGATACCTACATATCAGGCATATATTGCTAAGCACTGGTGAAGACATAAACCCACATTCTGCTCTCCAGAGTGAATAAGAAGGGCAAAAGAAAGTCCCCAGGTGTTGATTTAGGGGAAAAAAAAAAAAAAGAAAAAAAAAGAAAAGCAGGAAAATACGCTGTTTAATCTTAGTCTTGATGCATCTATTGCGTGATTGTAATTTTTGCCACTTGAATTTTACAGAGCCAAAAGTGTAAGCAGGTACAACGGCAATTAAGTCAGGGGAGCTGTAGCTAGTTGCAGTAGCAGAAAATCTGGCCTCGTGTCTAGTCATCAGGTCAAACACACTAAACTGTTCATCCCTGTGACTCAAGGAGCTTTTTGCAGGTCACATTCCTCCTTTGAACCTGCTCATTTCAAATACTTTTCTGTATGTTTTACGTAATTTACACAGAACTATTGTAGAGCTAATGATTTGTCAAGCAATAGCAAAAACAGATGCTGACATACTATATGGTGTTTCACTCTTAATGTATTTATTTTTTATTTTAAATCCATGTACACTTGGATTGTATGTGTCACATTTTAGTTTGGATGCCTTCAATAACTTGTTGAGTTACCAGTTCCTCAGTATTTTTGAAAGATGAAGGACCAGTAATGCTAATCTGTGTGTACGTCAGACTATATTGGAATAATTTATGCTAATTGAAGATAAATTCCAGAATTTCTGTCACTTGTCACAGAGTATTACTCATGCTATATTGCAGTTACATGAACAGGATCACTGGAGAGTTTATGAACATGTAGGATGGAAGAATTGGGAAAATGGTAGAAGTGAGATTCTACTCAGCAAACTGAGAAAATGTGATTTCCTACAGTCTCCTTGACTTTGGCTGCTCACAGATGTGCAATAGTCTTTTCTTATAAGAACATATACATATGGGCATTGATACAAAATGCTATTTATGTCATATATGGTAATAAATGGGGCAACTTAAACAACAGTGAAGCTCAATTTAATTGTAAATATGCTGTTACAAGAGAAGCAGATCTTAGAATGATTCATTAGTCCTATTGCTTTCAAAACAAGAAGCTTTAAACTGTGAGTGCAAGGAAATCCTTTCAACAGAGCAAATTTTAATCAAAGTCAACTCAGAAACAAATGAAATGCTGAAAGCACAGAAAAGGTGCTTTGAACAAGTTTAACTCTTCAGAGTCCTGAAAATTTGCATCTTTCCTGTCAAAGTGTAGCTAGCACTATCAACTAATTAATTCAATGAAATTTTAACTTCAAAAACCTTAGTGGCTCCACGAGAAAGCCTGCTTTTTGGTGACATTTGACCAGGTCCTATGCTAATAGCTCAGCTACCGGTTGCAAATGGGCTCCTGAAACTATATGAAGCATATTAAGCCCCAGGATGTGCCAATGACAAACCTGTCTGTCTAATGCTATTAATAATATGCAGGTTTAGTCCTCTTTCTGTGTTTCTTTACAAATTAAGTAACTCAGATTGTAAGCACCACCCCAAGGAGATCTATAATCAAACTACCTAATGGATGAGTGCACACTGGCAAGGAGAAATGATAATAGCAACCTGATGTGGACAGAATGATGTGCAACTGTGTGCTCATTAAACAAAGCATTAGCTGCACCTGCAAGGAACCCATTACTGCAAGTAATTGAATTGGGCATCTCTGCATTCAAAGGAAGCAGGGCTAGTCCTTCAGTTGAAGGATAATCCGTTTGTTCTATCAGTTATAATTTTATCTTAGACGTTAAAAAGAAAAAAAAAAGCAGCTCAGCACCTGGAGGGACCTTGGTTACCCCAGCTTTTCCTTTTAAACATCCTTGAGGCTTTTCCACCCATACAATAACCTGGCCTAGATTTTTAAGTGATTGGAACAAGCTAAAAAGAAGCACTTTCAGGCTGTGTATTGTTATTACTAATATCTGGTTTCTACCACTTCACTTGTTATGATCTGTAGGGGTTTTTTTTGGCTGTATAGATACATATATGCTAAAATGGGGATACCTATAATGTGCTTCATGCTTATGAATTCATCTTTTGCCCCTTGGAATCTGCATTAGAGGTGGATTAGAAGCAGAAATCTCTCTGATACTGAAAAGGGCTTTTTTCGGCTACCTCTGCAGCAACTTCGCACCCTCTTCCAGTTTCCTGTCTTCTGTCAGCCTTGAGTCAGTACCACAGAGGTGGGATGGAGTCCAGGCAGACTAGAGGAACTGCTATGAGGACTGCAGAGTTTCTCAGGCAGCATAATACAGTTTAAGATTATGTTGTCATTTCTATATATTTCCCTAGTCAGGAGACAGTTTCAGCCAGAAAGAGGCAGCGGTGCCCAGCTCCAGTGGAGCTCTGCTGCCATGGCAGAAGGTGACTGGCAGAGAGCAGGGCTTGGGACTTGGGGACTCCCTTGCCCCAGTTGCCCCAGAGGTCACATGAGGTTGAAGGACTGGTTTGTTTGCTGGCTGTGTGGACATTATGAGGCCCGTGTGTGTATTTGCTTGGCTGTGCTTTCTCAATGCAGGGTAAATGAGGGCCATGGAAGCCCACACTGCTGTGGGTGAAGTGTTTCGAAAGTCAACTACTTGCTTGTGCCTTTAGCTACACCCAGTTAGTCTTTAGCTCCTGTTTTCAAGTAGCTGTGTGCTGCTTCAGTGGGGACAGTTAAACATCATCTTGTCACTTAGGATACTGTTAATGGTCTCATTTAAGTTTTAACTTGCAGGAGAAGTGGTCCGCACTGGACAAAAGATGCTGTTATGCTGGGTACACCATCTTACGGACGCACATTGCTTGCCCCCGAAAGCTTAGGATCATACAGCGTAATGAGCCTCCTCACAAGGCTGTCTGGAAGCCCAAAGCCTAGAAACTAAGTTCCTTTCAGCCTTGCAATGCAGTCCTATTATTTTGCCGCATATCATCTGTAGTGTGATAATTAGCAGTCTGAATGTGAAAAGTTGCTAAGTGCAAAATAATCTGACATCTCTGCTGATTCATAAAATCAGTCGATAGTGCTCACTGGTATGAAGATCAGTGTGGCTCTTCTCTGCATTATCCCACTTAGGTTCCTGTTCAGATCCTAAAGGAAAATAACAAGCTGTGTTGGCTTATCACTCAGTCACAAATTATGCATATCTTTTTTAAATCTAGTTTCTTCAAAAGCTGCAGAGAAACTGTGTACTGAGTCATACGTATGTTCTAACTTTGGAATTTAAAACCAGCATGTCAAAAGTTGATCATTCTTGACAGTCACAGATTTTCCATCTTCTGCATTTTCTCCCACAGTTTCTAACTGCATTTAGGTAATGCCTAGAAAGATGTCAGGAAAAGCTTTTCTAAAATGCTGGGATCTGTGCTGAGAGCAAGAATAATACACTGTATCTTGAAACTGCAGTTTTAGGAAAGACTGTTAAGTGTCTTCATGTTAATAACCAAAGTATGTGTATAGCTGAGAGAACATGCTTAAATAGCATTGAAATCCATGACATAATGTGCATGCTGAAGTGTTTTCTGAAATCAGACTAACAGGTTTTTTTAGAAGAGGGTATGGTTATCTTTGACTTTTGTTGTAGCATCACTGCAACAACGTTGCACTCCTGTCCCAGTTTCTATGCATTTTTCCTTTTTATAACAAGATTATTTATCATCAGAATTCACTATTTCCCTCACCAGCATCATAGAAAATCTGGCAGCCTTATGAACTGGTTGTTCCTAAAGTTTTAGCTTTCTGTGTTGGACAGTCCTCTGCACTTTTATCAGCTGGTAGCTGAAACACTCAAAGGATTATAAATTAACATCTTTTGCATCTTCCTGTCATTTCAGCCATAAACTGAATCAGGCAATAGTAGCGGTGCAGTTCTGATATCTGTATTGCTTTAATACTTTCTCTATGTTGTTTGAAGTGTGGCTTTTAGAATAATCCTAGCGATATACCAGTATGACTGTGCTCTCTTAATCCACTTATACTAACTCTTTTTACTGACGCACACTTATAAATCATTACTGACCCCAGTCCAGTGACAAATCATTTATAATTACTTGAAAGTTTTGCTTGTGCATGCTTTATTCTGTTCTTCTGTTCCTTCCCCCCACCCCTTACCATTAATGAAATATGATCGGTTGAGACCCCATTGTGTTCAATGCAGGATAAAGCCTGTATGTAGCCATTACCCCCCACATGGATTTCATAAATCGGGAGAGATTAGGCTTGGTCAGTAGTTGGGGATGATTTGTAGGAGATGAAGTATGGCAGGCAGTGCCATGGCAATGGCAGTTCTGTTTCAGCCAGGTTTGAACGCTTTCTTTTCCTGAGCAGACTTTTGCAGGTGATTTCAATGGCATCAATGACCAGATCTAAACTGTGGCATCCAGCAGTGCTTTCTTCCCAAGAAGGAAAATCCGATGTGTAAGGAAGGAGGGAGTAATGGTAGTAATTAGTACTTATTTCAGGGTGCCTTCCTAAAAATTTTTCCTCTCATTTCAAACACACATTATTTATGTCTTTCCTTTGTAAATGCTGCAGTGTTATGGGCACTGAATGGTGTCCGTCTTCCCACTTGGAGATGCATGCATTTCATTGGCCTACAGCAGATCCTGGTTCATCCCACTTCAAAACAGTTTTGGTCATCATGGATAAAACTGTAATCACATTCCGTTTTTCACCCCGCTTCTCAAACCAGTATCTCAGCTGCAGTTCTTCTGTCATGCCAAAAAGCACACAGTTTGCTTCACACCTGCCATTTCTGTAGTTTATCAGTTGGAACAGTGTGATTAAAACCTTCATTTTCCTCTTTGCAGAAAAGAAATGTTCTACTCTAACCCAAATGATACAGTAGCCCCCTGCTCAGGGTCCAGGTACATTTGGTACCAGTGGCTGGTCTCCATATTGCCAGCAGAACCGTTTGGGATTTCTAACGGATCTCTAGTATGTGACAGAGAGGCAAGCAGAACTGCTGTCAAGTTCTTTTCCATCTCATTTTTCTCCATTAAAAGGAAGTTGTACAGAAATAACCAAAGAAAAGGGCCATTCACAGTTAACATTGCTTCCCCTTGCCCTACAGGTGACCAAGTGCATTTAAATGGCCTCAACTCCGACTGCAGCAAACTGATGATGAAAAGGAGGAGACTGTGGGATTATTCCTTTCAGCTTTCCTGGATGATGGAGGGAGAGATATTTGCTGCCACTTTGGTGCCACCCGGGAGCATGCCACCAGATTCTAGCATGACTCTGGAACAGAAAACCACCTTTGTCTTTGTGATTTTGTTATTTGTTTTCTTGGGAATCCTCATTGTTCGCTGCTTCCGAATTCTCCTCGACCCCTACCGGAGTATGCCGACCTCAACCTGGGCTGATGGACTTGATGGACTGGAGAAAGGCCAGTTTGATTATGCTCTTGCTTAGAGACTGAGAATTATGGAGGCTTATTTAGCACACCGATAATGAAAGAAAAATCCTGGAATGTCTCTCCCTTTTTGTTTTGTGTTTTTTTTTTCCAGATATTATAAGAGTTGCAACATATAAACAAACACACCACTGATTTGATTTTTTTTAAATTAAATGCCAAAGCAAGTTAAATTTTTGAAAGTAGATTAGTGAATTTCCTCATGGGGGAAAAAAAAGACAGAGCTTGCATTAGCAGAATTTTGCTTCACGATACACAGCATGTGTGATATCTTATAACTCAATATTTGATTTGCAGATACTAGAGCAAGCCTTTTCTAGGGTAGCCTTTTTATCATTAAACAAAAGTCTGTGGAGAAAGGTCTCTTATAAATAAGGTAAGAATATGATTTTATGATCTGTATGTGGTAAACTTTTCAAGCCCCACAAGACTTTCTTTTTGTGCTACTTCCCATGCTTTGAAGACAGATAAGGAAGTGTCCCATACTATAAGATGAGGCTTAGAGCTCTAGAAAACCTCAGGAGAAAAAGTTCCTTCGTGTTCTCCCATGCATTCAAGAAGATGCTCTTTCTCAGCATTAAACAGTGAATAAGCTGCTTATTAGTGACAAACCACTGGCTGTAATCTTGATTGTGAATAAAATATGTAATGATTTTGGCCTATCTTTGTCTTTTTGTACCAAAACTGATTTCCACTAATGGATAGGTTATTGCACTGTTCTTAAAAGAGCTTATGCAAGCAAATTTCAGTCTATATGTATTTTAAAGTGCGTATTTCAAGCATTAAGTCAGCCTGTTTGTCTGGTGTGTAAGTCGCATTTCATTGTTTTTGCTTCTCAGTTGGGTGATTGAAATATCAGTGCTAAGAATCAATGAATAACCACCCAGCTTTACACACAAATATCTGAATGAATTTGTGCAATGCCAAACCATTCCTACAAGTCAATGTAAACAAAAACCGATGTGCATGATTGATAAAGATTTAAAAGATTGCATAAAATGTAGAGAACAACTGAGAGTCCAAATGGATGTTTGTAAGCATTTTTTCAGTGGTACTGAAATACCATTGTGGTAACAACATTTGATAAACTGCCAGGTGGGTAAAGGCCAGACTCCTGAACAGCCAGAAATCTTGAAAAGTGTCCTACTGCTAGCCAGCTTGTTAAACGTTTCATGGCATGGGAAAGGGAAGGAGCACACTGCCTGTTTTAAGACAAGGCTTTAGATTTAGCTATCTTTACACTACAATAACGACAGGCAGCTGGGAAGTTCTCCCTTTGTGCTTTGGCTTGCAGCCCCTAAATGGAGGAGCCAAGCCAGTGCCGTAGCTGGTACAGCTGGAGCGGAGCTGACTCACCCAGGCTGAGCCTCTGACTCTGGCCATGGCGCACACAGCTATTGATTTCCCCTTTGCTCAAAGGTTGCAGCTATTTGCAGCAGCGGCAGCAGAACGAGGGGTGGCTCTGCACATCGACTAGCATGCGTCATGGGATGGCGACTAGAGCAAGCTCGGCTTCACCATGAGTTCAAAGAAAGAAGCAGGGCTATGATCGGCAGCGGCTGATGTACGAGCACAGCTTTGCTTCTCTCCGTTGCAAGGGCGGCAGTTTTTAGAGATGGAACAGGCAGAAGGGGATGGTGACACAACTAAGTTTGCCAAAAGTCACGACAGACCGGCTTTAGCTACTTGTTTGTCGGTACCAGGGTACCTAGATTAAAGCAAACCCAAGCTTTTGGATTGTTTCCCAAAGGCAGCAATGGTGCTGAATGCAAGAAATGTTCCTGTTGTTGAGTCAGTGCTGCCTCAAGTAATGTGTTCTCAATATTTATGAAGTGGCAGCAGCATGTTTCTCCCTCAGGCCTATGATCTCTCTCTGTCAGGGTCTGCTGATTTGCTACGAAAGTGGATTGAAGACACTACAAATTTGTTTCCTTTTAAAAGAAAAACACTTTTCTTTGTAATTACACTTAAAGAGGGAGGTGATGTCCCTGATCGAGGAATAGAGTGTTCACATGATGTAATATGGTTCCTGTGTGGGGCTGGGAAGGTCCTCCTTGAGGGCTATTCTGGAGACTTTGCCGGCCAGCCTCTCTGTTATGTTCGGCAGCAGTCCAAGGAGATATTTTTGTAAACTGCTGGGATAAGCCTACTAAGGACAATTTAATGCTGTTGGGCAGTCACACTAACTCATCCCATCTTTGCATATTGCAAAATTACTTTTAGGTGACTATCCCAAAGACAGAAATTCATATGCATTCCCCTAGCATAGCAAAGAAATTTGCCTTAACGTCTAACAAAAGTCTGATAAAGACATGCTGGCAGTTCAGCTGTGGGTTAGGTTACTTTCCCTTTGTCCAGAGAAAGCAGGCCAGGCTTTGGATGGAAAGAGCGCTACTCCAGCCCGCGAAGCAGCCCCTGCATATTGCTGTGCCTCCTAAGAGGAGGTGTTCGCTATGGAATGACCTGAAATCTTAATAAGACTGGAAAGAAAGGATCTGTGCGCTAATGCAGTTGTGCTCAGGCAGCTCTGCAGCGCTGCATCATGCTGGTGTAGGCTTTTCTTTATTACATTGGTCTCTGAAGAAAATCCCATGCAATCTTTAAAAACGCTTCTAAATTCCGATATTCCTGGATATAGGCTAAGCAAATACACTTTTGCATAATGTAGAGAAAGAAGGAATTGTGTATTTTTTCTTTATAAATGCCACATTTATGTTAGTTTGTTTGAGAGTCTAACTGCAAGGAGTTCAAGTCAGGAGGCTACTGGGGGGCAGAGAAAGCTAAATAATGACAGAGAGAATACTCTTTAGTGGTAGGCAGCAGGGAGGGAATCTTTCACTGCAACCAGGATCTCAAGACTCAATACATCTCAGTCATGACCATCGAATTAAACTCCCGGCCTAGAAAGGGGAGCTGAGATGGGAGCCTGCGCTCAGCGATGTGCAGGGTGTATGCGTGCAAGAGCAGCCCCAATGCTGTTTCTCCACTGCAGTTGGGTTTGGGTGTAACTCGTGCAGATGTGAGTTTGTTTGAACTAGCTCGGGTGTCAGGAGTGATATAGTCAGACATTCACAGCTCTGTGCAACCTGCAAGAGCCACGTGGTGGTTGCTGCTGCATGCAAATTCCTGTACTGGACCTGCACTGGTATGTGTCTGCTATTGCCACACAGGTCCAGAGCTCGCTCTTTCAAAGGTAGGTCTATTTGGGATCCACAAGCACAGCTGTGTTAATAGAAAGGGAGAAAAGAGAAACCCCAGCAACCGACTGATGTAGTCTGCAGCAGGGCAAGCTTCCTCTCCCTCACCAGAGACAGTGTTTACAGAACTGAATGGACTTGTTCAAGTTTGCAAGAAGGTATTCTGGTGTAAATAAGAGGAAATATGAATATTAACTTGTCTTATTTTTACCCTTTGTTCTGCCTGCTATGTACTCTGAGCAAATGCTTGATTTTGAAGAAGCTGTCTGCAAGTCATTTTAGTCAGCTTTTGCCACACATGCCCCTAGAAGAAGGCTTGTAGGTCCCAAGTAGAGCTGGACCTGTGGGCCTGATGGGATTGGTACACAGGGATTTAGCAGGTTGGAGATCTGTGCAGAGGTACCAGAGCCACACATGTGAGCTGTGGTTTCACAGGGCACCTTCAAGAGGCCTAACTCAGGAGTTACAATCTCTATTTTGATCCATAGACTATTTGGCAGGAATTTCACTCAGTAAGTTTGGTGCAAAGATCAACAAACTTGCCCGTGTCAGTGACCACTGTGAAGCAGTCCACAGGCTCTCCAGGGCTACAGGCAAGAAGCCAAAACCCATTCATCTATAGCATGACTGGGTCTGTGGCCATGACCAGTATTTATTCCAACACAAAATCTCATTTTGGTCACCCTGGTTTATTGAAATATGCTGAGTCTGTAAATCACAGCAAGTGTCTATTGATGCTGATGCAGTTAGCATGAAAATAAAGCCAGTTGTTTTCCACATTTTACATCCTATTCTCCATGCTTCTGGAGCTCTACAGCACTTCAGAACTGATTTTTTTGCAGCAAAATTTTTGGTTTTTTAATATATAAATTTGGTATCATTCCTGCAGCATTGATATGTAAGGCTGCAGTGACTCTTGGGTGAGTGTCACCATAAAAGCAGCTGACACTTTATAGGAATTCTTTTTCCCCCTTTTCACCCACTAATCCATCTCCATCATGCCTTCAGGGGTCTGCATCATTATCGTCATGACCTAGAAGAAGGAGCAGGGAGTGACAGGTTAAGGACCAATCCATAATAACCTGTGCCTGAACTAGAACACACATCCATTTTATGGATTTGATTTTCAGGAAGATTGTTAAGATTCTCCACCATCATCTGCACTGGTTTAAATTCTTGCTTTGCTTCTTAGAATTGGTATCAGGGGTTTTAAATACATAAAAAGTGATACTGAAAATTAGATAGTAACATCTAAGCAGAGAACTGCTTTATAAAAACCGAAACCACGGCAGACTTCTAGGGATTACTTAGAGCAGAGCACATTTACTAGCCCCTAGTCCAAGAGAGGAGAAAGAGTTGCACATAACGTCAAATGCCAAATCTTTGTAATTCTGTGACTGATTCTGGTGATCACGTCAGACTCCAGTGTAAATCAAAGCAGACTTACAGAGCTTTAATCTTGGGATATCAGTCACGGTATTCTTGCTACAGAAAAAGCAGTACATCTGTGAAGCTTCTGTAGTCGGTGGGTCACATTCTTAAGAGCTGCTTTGCTGCTGCCTTGGCTTAATGCAACTGCCTTCCGCTGCACTGCCTTAGATTTACAGCAGCGTAGCTAGGAGTCAGGCTCCGAGCTTCTAAATACGTACAGTTGCCTCAAAGAATTGCTTGGGCTGCACTGCTGTTTAACACATGTGCAGTCAGTATTTTTTTATCAGCTAGCTTTTAGGAAGTAACATCCTTAGATGTTAAGCTTCAATAGATTCCCCAAATACCATAACATTCTCCTCATGATAACACACTTCCATAGGCTTTCTGACATGGCAGAATACAGTTTTCTTTGTGATGTTTGACTGCTAGTTAAGGGAGCAGGCATTAGATTTACCATTTATAGCACAATTATTCTGTCATTTTGCTTCTGGCTAGGCATTAGCATCAGTTGAGATTTTTGTTTGCTTGGGTTTGTTTGTTTGTTTTTGATTTGTTTAAACTTTGGTCAGTTTTTGGCAAAGACTTGAAAACTATCCTGTTTCTTTAAGAAGCTTGATTTGTGGTTATTGGACCAGCTTTGCCGGTGCCCTCTAATCAATTTTGATAGATTAAAAAAAAAATTCACTTGTGTAAAATTTAATCAGCTGTTCAAAAAATCTCTCTGATATTTTGTCTTTTATGATGAATGGGAAAATGAAGAGAGTTTGATAACCAGCAAAAGTTAGCCATAAAAACATAACTGTGTAAATGCAAGATGTGCAAAATGGTATGTCTCCTCTGTTTTACTGCCTGTATTTCTTGGTGTCGGGAGACTTTGTGTTACACATTGCTATTTCTCTTAAAAATGATTGGTCACTTTTTCTCTTCCTAAATTGTCATTTCAGATCTTTCGGCCTTAGTTTCTCTGCTGCAGTTCTTTCGTCTGTTTGGGAATCCCAGCTCTGTTCCCTCTGTCTGCTTGCTGCCAAAGCTTCACTGCCCTGGGAAAGGGTCATTTCAAAGCGTAGTCATGCAAGAAGTGGTGTTGCAGCGGCCAAGGTAACAAAACATGCAGTCAAAGTATTGCAGCAGTCAGAGCTTTAAAACTGTCAAATTGTGATTTTTTTTTATTTCTGTTCTCCCTCTCCCCATGGTTTAGGTTAGGGGCTACCTGGTCAATGATATCATTTTTAATCATTGCAGCTCCTAATGTAGATATGAACCAATTGCTTCCACCATTCTTAACTTCAAAAGACATTGTCACACACTCGTGTTCAAAAACGCAGCTTCCTTCTTCCCTGTGAAGTACTGTGATATGTTGGTGACACACATCCCGCTGGCAAGTATCATAATATGGTGTAAGGTTACTACATGATGCAACGTTTCCAACTTTTCCAGACCTTCTCTCTTGCCCATATAGAAAATGGCAGCTATGAAAGTAGAAGAGTGCTTATATGTACAACAGCAACAATGGAAGTTTTGAGGTGACTAAAATGAGTAGCTATGTGGAATTTGATTGATAGTAAATACTTGTTGGCCCATGTATAGCTGGTCACACAGCAGCAGACACAGAAATAGTAAACCACATTGCAATTTCCTACATATATCATGAAGATTAAACCATAGACTGAGGAAGTTCTTGCCTAAAACAGATGGATAACATAGAAATACGATTATAGGATGGTATATCAAGACAAGGATAATGCAGTGTGTTTAGAAAACAATTATGCACACATGCTACTTAACACATTTTAAAAACTTATTTAGCATCTAGGGTAAGTACTTCCTTAATTTTAGAGTAGCTGTAGCTGGCTGAAAGTAGCTTACATGCTTTGAAATGCTTGTGGTCTGTTCCAACTTGTATTTGTCAAAAGACTTAATTTTCCCTGACTGTACAAATGCAAAAGGATACAGTGCATTTACGTAAAGAAAGATGAGGTTAATCACAGGGAACTAAACATGTGATAGTACTACCTCAAGAGACAGTGCTATGGCATAATGTATAGAGGCAAGTTTTTCTAAGAAGATAGCTAACAACATAAAATCCTAAAGTAAACAAGCACAATAGCTGCTACCTCAGTATATCTGCTTGAAGACAGTCCAGTACCCCTCATTGTGGAGTTTGTATGTGTGCCTGCGCCACATAGACATATACAGCATGTCTACTGTGCTTGCAGGATATGTAGGAAAACACAACTAAGCTCCAGAGCAACAAGCTCAAATATTTCTGGTAGCAGTCACAGCAGTAAAAAGCATGGTTTGGCTCAACACTGAATGAATCCTGGATAGTAGCCACTTGGCTACTCTGATACTGCTATCCAAAATACAGAGCTTACACTTAAATGAGATAAACCTCGGAAGCATCCCCTGTCCCTTTGGACTGCAGCACTAGCCACTATCCATGTAACTCTAGCAGAGCAAAAAATCCCTGTGTGTTCTCTCCATGACAGTTTTATATTCAGATGGCCATCATGACATAGAAACAAAAACAAAACCCTGGAAAAGATTTATTCATTCTTTTTTAGAACAAAAAGAGTGTTTGAGAAAAATGAAGTTATGCTGATGTATAAAAGGGTGCATCAACAGGAGATATCAAGAAAGGATTTCTTTTTTTTCTTTGTGATAGACACTAACAGCAGCATTAGCAGACGGCACCGATAAATACACAGAATCACAGAATCACATAGGTTAGAAGGGACCTGGGGATATCTCTAGTCCAGCAACCTGGTCCCAGTATTTGACCAGTGACATAGTAAAAATTTTTTTGTTATACCATGTTGGAATTGCCTGTGTTGCAACTTGTGCCTGTTGCCTGTCATCTTTCCACTGTGCACCTCGGAGAAAAGTTGGTCTCTGTCTTGTCTACCTTCTCTGATAGGGCAGCTGTAGACAGCAATGAGGTCTCCCCTGGGCCTTCTCTTCTCCAGGCTGAACAAACTCAGCTCCTCAGCCTCTCCTTGTGCACCGAGTCCTCCAGTCCCCAGCCAGCTTGGGGTCTGCTGGACTGCTCTAGGATGTCTTGTACTGAGGAGCCCCAAACTGGATGTGCTTCTCCAGACGCGGTCTCACAAGTGCCGAATAGAGGGGAAGGATCACGGCCCTGGACCTGCTGGCTGCACTTGTGTTAACAGAGCCCAGGATGGGGTTGGCTTTTGGTTGGCCTTTGCCACAAAGGCATGCTGCTCGCTTAAGTTGTTTTCTCCCCAGCAGCACTGTTCAGTAATTTTAAGTGTTTTCTTGTAAAAAAAAAGATCACACCGAAGTTAAACTGTGTAAAATCTGCTGTAAAGGAAGTTATTTTATACAGAGTTTTGTCTTACATAGACAAAATTAAATAGCGAATTTTTTGTTTGAACGTTTCATCCATAAGTTTTCAAATAAAAACCCAGTGAGTCTAGAGACAAATGTGGGTATGCCAAATACTGTTTTAATAATCTCATTCCTGTCATCTCTTTGTGGAGAAATGTCTCTTTGTGGAGGCTTATTTGATGACTCAGTGATGGCAGTGGGAAAATAAATCTTCTGTTTCCTTTTTATTTATGCCCCCTCTCAAATCCTGTTTGCCCTCATCATCCGTTGGGAAGAAAAAAAAAGCAAAAGCAACATCCTTCCTACAATCAATTTCAATGGCCGTTTGGGCATGCAAGGACTGTTCTCGTCTTAGCATGCTAATTGGGAGCTGAAAAAAGGAGAACTGGCCTACAGTTTATTTTCTCAGCGAATCAATGAATGAATTTTATTCAGTGAATCTCTTTGAACACTTTGAGTACCTAACGATGTCAGCTACTCTAGTAAAACACATTACCTCTTCCTATGATCTTCCTGACAAGCTTAGACCATTTCGTCATGAAGCACTATAGTGTTACTAAATGCTGAAGTGTTATGTAGTGACTGAGGGTAGAACTGAGCCTTCTCTCGCCAGATAAGGACAGCCTCCCATGTAATGGTTTTATGAACGTTGCCCACGGTACTTTTTCATTTAAGGAGATAGATGCTTCAAGGATAGATCCTTTTGAAAGGAAGGACTGATGACAAATCATTATCACTGCTGAAACGCAAATCCACCAAGAAATAATCATAAAGCTGCTTTCCTCTTCCTGTCAAAGGCACATTTCAGCTGCTGCATATGTCAGCGTCTGGTTGGCTAGGCTTTTTGGTTTTACTGTTTAAGTTTCAGAGCTCCAAAACAGGGTTCACGAGCACTGTCTCCGTTTAGGACTCCCTACTCCCTCATCAGTTGTGAAAATCCTGCTTGTTATTTCTCTAGGAGAGAATTTTGAAATCTGAGGACACCTTACTGAAAAGAAAATTTCACTTCTGTAGAATCATGACTCCGAAACATTCAATAAATAAAGCAAATATGCCCCAAAGCAGAAGGTGCTGAGAGGTGGTCTAATAAATAAAGCAAATATGCCCCAAAGCAGAAGGTGCTGAGAGGTGGTCTACTGATGAGCTCTGCACTGCTGAATTGAGCTTATTATTTTATTAATTGCTATTATTGATCTAGAGCACTGGATGATGTCTATTGATTTTGATTTCCAAAATCAATACAAGAGCGTAAGATCTGCGTTTTGATTTTGCTTATTCCAGACATACATGTGATTCTCACGAGTGTGGTTTTAACATGGGGGGAGAAGGTTGACGTTAGATCGGTTCTGTGCGGCTAAGTCTGAGCGCCCGCAGTGTCAGGCTATAGCACGCTGCCTGCAAATGGTATTTTTAGACGTTGAACTCCCAGCAGGGAGAGCACATGCAGAGGTGGTGGCACAGAAGGGACTTACCACAAGATAGCTAACAAACAAAAGCCCTCTCCTGCCACCTGAGCCTTGTTTGCGCTAGATTCAAGAGCAGAGCAGGACATGAGAGGACGTACAGAGATGAAAATCCTGGCCCGTACAAAGCCTGAGAGGGCGTCTGAGAGGGTGCTCCTTTTTTTTTTCCGATAGTGTTGCCTGTTTTCCTAAAAAGTGGGCAAGGGTTGTTTTTTGTACTGACAAAACATTTACAGCGCTGAATGGCTTTTGTATGGTAGGGCTGGTAAATGTGTTTTCTCTCAGTGTTATTGCAGAGGTGGGAGTTTTGATATTCTGTTTTATCTGTGCACACATTTGTTGCTTTGAATTGTGTACAATAAAACAAAATTGAACTCTAGTACTATCCCTCTGTGTCTGGTGATAAAAGCTAGGACAGTACAAAGCGCTGGCCTAGAAAAACAAGTCAGGGAACCTGATAATCAAAACTGTAAGTTTTGTATAAGTTGGAAACTATTAAGTGTTATTGTTAAGGCAAAAATAAACCTCCTTGGACTTTTAATACCAGAGCAAGTGATTACTTTTGCACCTTGACAACTGTAAGGAATCAATTGTTTGCTCGCTATTTTTTACCAGCTCTATAAAAGTAAACCCAGTGTACATAGATCAACCAGAGCTTGATATCAATCTAGTACAAACTCCCAAATTAAAACAGTACATATCAGAAGCAGCATAAAGCAGTATGGGGGTGGGACAAATGAAAAGCTTGTCTGATAGGTGTGCATGCAAGAGCGAGAAAGAGAGAGAGGTCCTTAAGGCAGCTCTGTCCCACTTCTGCTCCCTACACACAACACGTATCACAGAGGTGTGAAGGGACAGGGAACAAGGAATGACAATTCGACAGGTCGCAAAGAATTAGAGATGTCAGCTGCAAGTGGCAAAAGGGAAGCATGTTGCTCTCAGTTGACCCAGGAGTGCAGGAGCACACAGTTGCCTTTGACGCTTCATTGCAATTCTCAATTTGATTGAATCTGAAGCTAAAGGACAGGCCTTTTTTCTTCTCTTTTATTTTGTATTAATGTGATTACTCCAGATGCAGTGGAATCTGTTTCAGTCTATTCATTTGTATCTTTCAGTTTGCCAATAAAAAGTAAAGGGTTTGTGCTGACGGACTACCCGGCAGCGGGAGAATTGCCACTCCTTAGCCAGACGTTGCATCAGAGGACTCTGTGGCCCATTTGGTGATACTGTTTATAGAAGAGTTGTCATAAGACTAAAGCTAACTTTAGCGTGTACCTGCACACTATAAGCAAGGGAATATCTGCCTTATTTTGTGAGTAGCTGGAAGAACAGCGATTTGATTTCTATTCTTTGCTTAGAAATGAAACTAAAATAGTGGTTACTGAAATGCATTGTCTTTTCTTTAAATATGTGATTAACCAGGGGTGTTGCAAGTCATTTGCAAACATTCTGCAATCCTTGAAGTCCTTACTGTAAATTTCCTGTGCGTCTTAAACTTTTGCTACAGATCATTATTAATAGTATTCAGGCAGCTACTTTGTGCTACTTTGTATATCCGGTAATTAGCTTTTTCCTATTTTCAAGAAGTTACAAATAATTCAGATCTTTTGACATTAGCAAATGCTTGAAAAACAGGATGTAAAAATAACAAATCTCCAGTGTATTTGATGCATTTAACTATTTCACGATGTCAGTCAGTTTATCTGCTTCACCTCCACATTACAGAGACAAAATTTCATCTCTGCAAAATATTTACTTGAGTGTGTTAGATGCATTGACTACACTTAGGTAATGTAATACTGAAGCTGAAATGGCCAAGCTGTTTTTCTAGACACTGGTTCTTTATGTAATTAAAATATGTCTCTAGAATATTATGTAAGATTTGGAAAACGTAAGCACAAGCCTCCACTGAATTTCTGTGGAGTTTTTTCCTAGTCAGAGGAGAGGTTTTTTTTCTATATATTGTTTGGTGGCATTTAAAAATCTTTGTCAATTGAGGAGAATTACATAAATTTTGTCGTACAAGTTTCGATCTTCACAGTGTTGGCTTTCAAAACTGAGTGTTTACAGCTTATTCTGACTGCAGACAACATTTGTGATTGGTATGGCTGACAGACTTTGAAAAAAAATTAAATATCTGCTCATTATATATGTGAGGCTGCTGCAGCTGCAGCAACCCAGATCTGCCGGTTGACTTCTGGGGAGCTGCTCACCTCATTTTGTTTAAACCTCCGGGCTGTTCTGTGACCGCCCCACTTCACAACTGGCTCCCTTTCTTCTTCCCTTGGAAGTTATTTCTCAGTTCTTGCTAAACATAGAACAAGGTCCCTGGAAATGGGATTTTTTAACACCTGCAGAGTAGATTTTTCTTTTGGAGCTAGAAATAATTTAAGACATATAATTGGATCTGCACTAGCATCTCTTTGCTTTTCTACAAAGTTGTTTGGTAACCATGTTCCCAGTCCCTCCCTTTCTCACCTGACTCTCAAAGAACTGCAGATGCCCATACTACCTGCAGCACCAGCCCTGCAGGAGCAATGGGTTACTGTTCTTTCCACCTTGGCAAACGGAGATACTGGAGCAGCAAATGGTCCTACCTACTTGTGCCTACCACACTATGGACTGAGAAGGGACAAACAGGTGATTTAAGACTTTCCTTTCGTCCTTCTAATAGCGGGACTAGCCAGTGCCTCTTTTGGAGCACCAAAGAGCAGCTAGAATGCCTCAGTTTCTCTCCAGCTCTCCACAGCCCCAGGGAACAATTTTGTCTGTCACAGATACCTAGAACAGAGTATGTCATAGCATGTCAGCTGTGCCTCGTTGCCAAACGCACACCTTCCTCTTGAGGCTACGAGGAAAGTGGCTAGAGCCCATGTGCCCACTTAATCCTCCCATGCCAAGGAAATGCCATAATGAAGCAGCGAATCAAACATGTCAAACCTGAATCAAGCCCAAGAGGCTTAGAGTTGCTATTAGGATAGTATTTGTCAGTGTACTTCTTACTAGTGGAAGGAGGAGCTTGAAAACCTGGCCTGAAGCGCGGGAGGAAAGACCTGCCGAAACAGGTTAGAACTGCTCAGATGAAAGAGAAGAGTAACAGGCAGGAGGGGAGAGAGGCACGTCACTCCTGCTGCTGAGCTCTGAACACGTGAACACAGCCCTCTGCCGCGGAAAGCAGCTCCTCTAGGTTTATTTCAATACGCTCACAAGGTGCTTATAAATGCATAAGGCAGATTTAGTTCTCTGAACATTTATTTCCTGTGATCTGAGCTGACACTGGGCTTCTTATTGACGCTTAATTTTTACTGAGGAAAAATAAAACAAAACCCTTCAAGGGAAGGGCACTGTACATGTGCTATTATTGGATGTTTTTTCTGCCTTCTCTCCTTGTTTTTCAGCCTCTCTTTACAAAGGGCAAAACTGACGATGGTATATCTGGTCTGTAAGTATGAGACATTTAAGGCTCACATTTAAGCAAAGCTTGCTTGCCAGTCATTGACATTTATAAGACTAAAGTTTGATCTCTCCTGAACAGAAGATTCCACATTCTGACCCAAAATGGTTACATCAGCAGTATGGTGATTTCAATAAAATCACTGCAGCTGGCTCAATTTATCATTCAGCTGAAGGCTGCAATAACAAGTTAGACAAAAAAAAAAATTATCAGGCACACCAGGGTAAACTGGTGCAATTACTTGTTAGTGTAACTATGACTTAAATCACTCCTGGCAGTAGGCTAGGTGTGGAAGACATGTAGGAAAAAGTCTTTGGCCCATGCAGATTGGTTTGGCCATCCTTCCTGGCAGTACTACTCATGTACTGATGGTAAAGGTGACTGAACTTTGTGAGTGAATTAAAGTATTCCCTTCTATAAGATGTTCATAATCCTGTTTGTAACACTTCAAGAACATGCATTTCTATGGAACGGTGTGATGCTGACCGGTTACCTGCCCATACAGAGGTACGACATAGTGTGAAACAGATTTCTATGTGTTGTTGACAGCAGGTGGATTAATCCTGCAAAATTTGAAACCACACATTTGCTGGGTGTACAGCTTAACCAGCACCACAATTTTGCTGCAAGTTGCTACCTGACCAGAGTAGGCCTGGAGGGGGCTGGATCTCCCTGGAGAGGAAGAGACTCACGTTCATGCCTGCTGCTAGGAAAAGGGTTAAATCTCCTGCACTGTCCCTTCCGAGGGCAAGTCAATCTTTTGGTACAAGGTAAGCTGAAGGTGAGCAAAGGAAAAAGGCTTTACTTTCCCATACATGCTCCACAGAGTAGTGCCAATAATTCCTGTACTTATACCAGAGATACAAATGTAAACAGGATGACGCCCTGCAGTGGGTGGGCTGTCTCTAGCAAGTAATGACTATTACTTCTTGGAAAGTGATAGACAGACTCCTAACCAAAACGTCATGTTATTATGGTCAGAAAAACTACAGCAGAAAGACAAAGAAACATGGGCAGACTGAAAGAAAAGAGAAACAATCAGTCTCACGTGTACATACAGTTGTGTGCAACAAGACCCAAACTGGCATGCACATGAAAAACCACCAAGAGAAAAGAGACTAAGAGAAAGTATAGCTCACCATGCAGAGATACCACAGGAAACGGAGCAGTTACGCTCAGAGCTCACCCCCATCACCACACAGCACTGACCTTTCAGTAACGCAGCTCTAGCAGTGCCTGACCACCTTTTCAAGCTCTATCCGCCCTTGTAAAATAGAAGCTCAGCAACTACAGAGGTACAGGTTATTTGTGATTTGTTTGCCAAAAACTGCATGGGGCTGAAACAGCAGAGACAATCTATTGTTTTACGGACAACTGGCCATTTTAGAAGGAACAAAGGTTGCTTCCTATTTCTTTGAATGTATCCTGTCAGAGGAGCAGCCATTGTTACCTTATTTTTTGGAACAGAGAAGTTTAAGCAAAGCAAGCACTGTTTAGAGTGACTGATTTTTTAAATGCTAATTAATGAAGCTGCTGGATGTTTTTCAAATCTTATGAAGTTGTCTGAAATGGGTGTTGTGAGGGATGCCTCACTGGAAACACTTTCTGGCACATCCTGGCTCTTTGGAGTAAGTGATGGTTGAGAGTGCCACTTGCGGGGAGATGCACGATGCCTGTCTGTTTCCTGATATTTGTTATTTACCTGTTATTTAAAGGCATCTCTTAATGAGAACATCCAGCTTGAAGCCCTCCATAAACGCCACCCAAACCCACCTTGCTTTGCTGCTTAACCTTATATCCCTGTAGTAGGACATCTTGGCAGCAGCGATTTAGGAAAGTCTTATAAAAGGCATGCCCAGTTGGTGTGAGGGCTCTCTAGCCAGAAACCTGGCTTAGCTGCAGGGTGAGGTATACTGTTATGTCCAGCCGGGAGGAAGGGGAAGAAGGGAGGAGATGTGTGGATAGGAGGGACTGATTGATTGACTGATGACTGAGTGAAGTTCCCTATGACTGTGAGTATTCACTACGCAATGGTGGGAGCTTGTAAGGAAATGCAAGTGAAAGGACTGAGAATGTAGTATATAAACTAGAAGGAATGAGGGTAATGGGGCCCATCTGCATTGCAGCACGAGGCCCTGGCTGACTGAGGTCTCTGTCTCATGGCCTTGCTGCATTTTAGCTGGAGCAGCTGAAGAAGCTTCTGTTTTTTTGGCTGAGGGCTTTTAGCTCTGGTGGCATAGAGGGAAGAATGCATGGCACAGGCTGCTGTACGAATGTAAACTGAAATCTCTAGTGTTTAGAGCTACTGTGGTGGGGAAAATAGCCCCTTTCATTCCTTTTCTTTAAACCTGTCCAGAGCTGTGAGTTAAAGCTTTGCAATAAGACTGACAGCAGACTGTACCTCTGTGGAGTATGAGAGACTCCTGCTTGTGGCACAGGTAAGTTGTCAGCACTTATGTGTCCTCCAGGGATTCTTTATGGGGGACAGCCCACAAGCTTTCTGCACCCTGGGTTTGCGCTGCTAAAGCAGGATGAATGTCTTACCCTGCCAGAAGGGGGAAATGGGGGATTGAGCAGCTCACAGACAGGATAGATAGGTCATCCCAGAGATGAAACCCTTTTTTTTTCTTTTCTCCCTCCTCGTGGGGCTGATGCAGGGAGTAGAGTCACCTCCTGTGTTACAAAGGGAAAGAAAAGTGCTTGACAGCTATTGGATCACCCACTCAGAACAGGCCGTTGGGGAGGAAAAGTTCTTGCTTTGGGTACCTGCTGTTGACACTTGTAAGGAGGAATCTTCATAAGAAAGGCAGAATGGATCTAGGCCTGTGTGGACTTTTTTCTTCACAGCATCAAAAAGAGGGGTCTAGACTCCAGGAGAAATGATAGTCTCAAATTTGTTGCAACTAAAGGGCAATGAAGATCCCAGCAGATGTTGCCTTATGTTAGGGGCTGCTAAAGGTCTAGCCCCTGGAAGAGAAAGTCTGTGGGACCGTGGGATATGGCAGGGTTTGCGTGAGGTTAGGGAACCGTGAACACTGAACATATGAAGGAATATATGAGCTTGGATATATGGATGCCATGGGATAAGTTCCCCCAAATAGAACTTCGTGGGGTTCCTCCAACTGGAGACTACTAACAGTGTCCTATGCTCATGCACTGAATGCTGGAGTATGCCTTATTTTATAAATGTGCATGCACGTGCAAGACACACGCACGCGCGCGCGCGCACACACACACACACACACACACACACACACATGCAGTCAAACAAGGTTGTAGCCTACTGTTACAAACTCATACAAAATGTCTGTGTTACCCTTTACCTAAAGCCAGGGCTAATAGGATGACTGCCTGAATGGAACGGGTATTTGGCTGTTCCTTTGCCTGATCCTTTCAGGTTTGTTTGCTCCTACTTCTGCGCTCTTCACACTTAATTTACAAGCGGCCAAAAGCCAGTTTTCCTGAGAACTTAGTCCCTTTGCAGGCGTTCTCAATTATTTATGCCTTTCTTCAACAGTGAGTCCATTGTTCTTTCGCCTCCTCTGCAATGAATCCTTGTTTCCGCTATGTGAGCAGTTTTCTCTGTTATACAGGATGCTCCATTTTTTGCAACAGCTGGTTTCAAATAACTGAAAAGCTAAACAGTTTTTGAAGGTGATGACTTAGAGCTCTTTGGAGCATGTAACTATGATGCAGTGGGCAGAGTAACGAACCTCCCAGGAGAGAACTTACAGGGGAGAAAAGAGTGAGCCTGCTGCACTGTGAACATACACTAACCAGATTATTTGGTGAAAACTATCCTTAGAGCAGACAGTGGTGCAAATCCCAGTTGTTTTAGAGGAAGAAGTGTGATGTGCAGAGTAGTGCCCCCCATACCATCACCTTAGTCTTTTGCCTGTCTGCCTGCCTCTTGCAGTCTCTTTCTTTTTCTTTCTTATCCTCGTCACTACTTGCTCCTGAGCACTGTCGCTTCCTTCACTAGCGAAGTAACCTCCCCAGTTAATTCTTTTCCTTTCTCTTGGCCTACAACTCTCAAGCTTTGTTCAGCACAGGGCTATTCCAGCCGTGCTTACTAGCCTGCAATCTTGCTGTAGGACCTCTATGGTGGTCCTGCTATGACTTTCTCAGAAATGTCTGCTGAGGTTTTTCACCTGATCCTGTTCCACACTGGTTTCAGAAGTCCCCTCAGCTCCAGTTTCAAAGTAAAGAGTTTCTATTAGCCTGACATTTCAGTGCCTGCAGTATATTCCAACTTCCCTCATTTTATTCTATTCTCTAAATAATTTTTCTATTCTGACTCCTCTCCTTTAAGGACTTTCATGTTGCTTGTCTTCAGAGTTTTCTTCAGTTACTCGTTAGCTTTTAGTGTGATTACTATAAAATTTCCTCTTTGCGTCTAAAACACTTTTGGAGATTTCCTACTCTTTTAACTCTTCTTTTCAACCAGTGATCCTTCCTTTTCCTTTCTTCCTCAGTTTAAAAACTGTGGGAGGAGGGGTTTAACAGGGCATCCTTTTTCACAAGAATGACTTAAAAAAAAATTAGAGAAATCAGATTTGTGTCCTATTGGACAATGTTGAAAGTCACCTTAAAAAAGTTTTCTGCAAGTAATATTGATAAAGAAGTCAGAAAATGCAAACAGGATGATATAAAAGAGAATAAATAGGCATTATCTGAAAATGAAATCCATCTTTTCCTCCACATATTTAATTTTATTTAATGAATAGCAATTGTCTAACCATTTTTAACAGTGAACTTCTTATTTGATGAATTCTTCATGTTGGTCACAGGAATATGCTGTATATGAGCCTTTTCTGGGTATCACTTCTGCCATCAAATCTGTATATAAAACTTTTGAGAATGTCCTTTTCCCTCCAATTCTTAAACATACCATGTAAATCAATTTTAACTAGGGAAAACTGAAGAGAAAATGATCCACTCTTGTCCTTAGCCATCCAAAACAGACAGAATTCTTGGCATATATAGATGTGTAACAGAGATATATATATATGTGTGTGTGTGTGTGTATATATGTATATATATATATACACAATGTATATTTTTTCTTCAGCTTGAAAGCAGCACACGTGTCTAACAAGCAAAACTGTTTTAATCTTGCTGTGGGTAACCCTCCATCTCATACAGTTTTCCATTTACTTATCTTGGCATACAGAAAAGCAAAAGTGGTGTGTGGGAGTGAGTGTATATGTATGCATGAGTAGTGGCCTTCCTCTATTCTCAAAGCATGAAATCAAAACAAAGAACCTAAACACCCTGCCAGTAAGAAACTAATCTTAAATTCTGTTAGGATGCTTGCCTAAAGACTTTGAATAACTATTTCCAAGGGTGGGGTACAAGGACAAACACTTTTAAATCCATGCTCTGTTTCCAAACAATATCTCACTTCAAGGTTTCCTTCCTGCTATTAAAAAAAAAGAAAACTTTTCATCTTTTTAAAATTAGATGTGTTCTATATGTATGAGCTAGTCTAATAGCGTAGATCACTTTCTAAGCCTTTCCATTTTCTACTACTTTCTAAAATTAGCCATGTTTGACAGTAAAACTACTTGCACTGGGCTCTTTGCCTATTCAAATCCGCCAGACTTTTAAGTGATTTTGACCTTCAAAGAGGTTGGTTCACTGACTGCCCATCTATAGATCTATAACGTGTTGGTGTCTTGCAAAGCTGCCTTTATGGTTCTCATAAATACACTTCTCAGTGAAACGGAAGACTACTGAATCTCTGGTGTTGCATCTGAACAATTGTTATACTAGTGTTATTTAGCAATGAAGACTGCTGTATTAAATTTGTGCAGCTTCTGTAAGTCAGTCAGTTAGCCCTTTTAATGTTGATACTTGAACTGAGTCTCTGTTCGTATCTAAAACTTCACCCACTTTCTTGGTAAAATTGCTCTGCCAAAAGTTGTTTTCTAAGGCTGCAAAAGCACCACTAGTGATGCTCTGAATGCCAATGACAAACGCCTGCCACTTGTGAAGACATCGTGAACTTGTTATTGTAAGCTCAGTCTCGGTTTCACTAGGATAAGCGGTTGTTTTAGCTACTGAAAGTCTGATGTTGAAAAAGCTTGTAGCAAAATGATATAGTTAGAAAAAGAGGAAGGAGGTAAGTGAAATAACAAGTTCTTCTTCTGTATCACTAGACCGCAGTAGTTATGCTGCTATAGTTTCCTCCTACTCTTGCAGCAAAACTGCCTAACAAAGCCAACAAATAAATAGCTGTGCTGCTTTACCTATAGCCCTTGGTGTGTACCTGGATAAAAATGCTGATCCTTTTTAGCTAATATCTTAGACTTGACTGCACTGAAAGAAGCCTGCATGAAAGCAATCCCATGATCCCTGTTAACCTAAGGCAGGTCAAAGAGGCAACCTGACTGAAAGAATTGCTGATCAAGACCATAACTTTTGAGATAACTGTTGTATTAGCTGCTCAAGTTTCATGCATCTTCTGTTAAATAAACCTCTGTTTTAACAAATGGACTTTAGCTTGGCCTGTCTTGAAGCTGGAGGGGTTTTTAATAAAAGCCCTAATTAGGGAGAACAATATAATAGAGCTTAACATTGTATGAGTCAGTGAAATATTAATTCCTTAAAATGCAAACAACCCCCCTGAAAAGTCAAACAAAAAAGGAGTGGGAAAGGGTGGGAAAGAAGACAAGGTTGTATTCCTATAATTTGCCATGGAGACATGGAAAAATACCATGCCCAGCACACTTACTAGCCAGAAATCTCTCTTTAGACAAAGACACAGAGAAAAAAAGTTGGCTGTTGAGCTAACACATTGCTCAATTGATGTTTCACAACCAGAATTACTCCTTGCTATTTAGAGTGCTTCAGTTTTGGCTGGACACATCTGGCTATTGTAGAAACCTTTTTTTTTTTTTTTAAAAAAGTTTGGTTCAGTTAAGAAGCTAAATCTCTGCAGCTATGCTGGCTGTCTCCCTTAATTTTAAATGTTCAGTGAAATTCAAAACAGGAGAAATGATCCTGCAGATAAGTTTCCACAGGTTTATGAAATTTTCTGACTAATTAGAAGACAGATGGAGATAAGGCACTAATTAGTGTATCCCATTCAGCTTCACATTAACTTAAATTCTTTTCTATGTGGCTAGCCAGCAAGCCACGCAGAATAATCAGCAGGTATGTTGGTCAGAGCCAACTCTGACATACTGCCTTCTGCCCTTGCAGAAGGGAACCTGGGGGGAGAGAGCAGAAACTGAAAATGATGATGGGCAATGGAAGAGTTAGGAGTTGGAATTGCTGTGGTGCAAGTAACCAGGAGAATACAAATCAGTAAGAAACTAAGGCCTGTTAGCTCTGCTGTCTGAGGGACACCACGTATTGGAGTCAGCTGTTTGTGTGTAACAGCACAATTACAGATGGTTTTGCAGGTTTCAGCTCAAACTCACTTGTTGGCTACTAAAAAAACTTTGAACTTGGGTTTAGAGTTGCTTTTGGCTCAGGTATGTGATCTCACTAAATTATAAACTACAGACCCTGTGTTCTGGGCTGGAGGCTTTGCACTCCATGGAGAGGATGGTGGGCAGTAGTGCCGGGGAGGTATACCTTAGAAAATACTGAGTTCTGCTTGTGACAGAAATCTTAGCAATTATCTGTTCTTTCCTAGGTTTTTTGGGAAAACACATGCTTCTGTATTGGTTGAGTATCAGTGTGTGTGTTTGGAGTGCAGGGACTTGTGTGAGAGGGGATGAGAGGCAGGAGAACTGAGGCTCTGGATCATCCTCACAGCTGTTGTGAATAGAGCTCGGTATTTTCTAAGACATACTTTCCTTTACTTATGAGCATATTGAAACACTGGTTGCATTTTGGAAGCCAGAAGAACTCAAGGTGAGGTGTTCTGCTCTTCCTCTCAGGTATTTACAGATGGCATAAGGAAAGTTCCATTTAAAGCACTCTGCAGTTCTGGATCTTCTGCAAAAGAGAGAAAACTGCAGAATTCCTGACTCGCTCTGTTGTTAGGATACTGACACTTCTGAGTTTACAAGTCACAGCTTGAACACCAAGTTATACATAACTTGTTCATAGCTATATACAGTGAAATAAAACTGAGAGTTGGAATTCTAGCTGGAAAAGCTCTGATTACAACAGCATATTGTGGTATGTTTATAGGTGGGCTAGGGACTTGTAACTACCAGCAATACTGAAATCCTAGACTATTTCCTAAACCCTTTCTACTCTATCAAAGAAAGAAACAGTAGTCCACAATCAGATGGCTCTATGATGACTCTAATAATGACCATGATGACGCTAATTATCAATGCTCACAATAAAAATCTTGTTGTTTCAGAATATTTGCCAAGGAGAAATTTCTGACCTGATGCTACAGCAACTACTCACTGCTTTGCTTCCTTTGAACGCAGATTTGTACAGTCAGCTTCCCTTCGCTATTATCGTAAGTGATGATTAAAATGAGCTTGAAAGCAGAGGCTTAGAGAATAGAATGGTGCGAGCAATGTGAATTTTTACACAGAAACCAAGAGCCAAGGAGGTTGCCTATATTTTCTAAAACTATAGTTGAGGCACTAACAGTTATCACTAAGAAGGGATTTCTTCCTTAATAGCAGCCTGAATTCCATGGACAGAATTTTTTCATTCATCTTTGTAGGCTGGTTGGTTGGTAGGCTGGTTTGTTTTTGGAGGTTTGTTCTCTTCCTAGTCATCTAAAATCTCCATCATTTAGTTTGATCTTCAGGCTCATGTTCCTGGATGGCTGGGAATTCTTCAGCCCTGATTCTTATCTCACCTGTAACAGTAAAAACTAGGAGCAATTCAATGGATAGATGAGTTAATTAAATTAATTAAATGGATAGAAGAGCTGTACATAGGGGATGTTGCTTTAGGCATTTGGTATCTGTGTTGGACTAGAGGTAGCCAGCAGAGCAAGCAGGTGAGTGGCAGGCCAGCAAAACATAAGAACACAGTCAATATAGAACTCCACTTCCCTCCCATACTGTGAAAGTAAAGCAATGTTATATCTGAAGACCATTTTGTATGCCAGCACATGTATACTGTTGTGGTGAAAACCCACAGACAAGCTTGGAATAACATCGTGCAGCATAAAAGATGCCAAAGGAAAGCAGGCATAATGAATATTGAAAGCTCTGACATCTGTAGCTGCTGGTGTGTTGTGAAAATAAGATGAATCTTCTCACCAAAGAAGCCACAAGAACTGGATTCTAGTATGTGGAATTGATGGAAGATTTCAGCGCTACATTTGATGGAAAGAAAGAATAATATTGCTGAGGGCTTGCATTCTGAGTTCCTCTGTTTCTTTTAAAGGCTGTTCAGTAGTGGTCAGGTGCTAAAAGTAGATGTGAGAAACATTCAGAGAGGGATCCAAGCTTGCAGTCAGAAGTAAAAAAGTTATGACTTGATAGCATTTAAGGTGAAACTTAAATGGTGAAACTGTGATCAGTTATGGCCCCGCTTCAGCAGAACATGAGCACTTGCTGAAGTCTTCCATTATGAGCAGCACGATTAAGTTTATCTCCCCATCTTGCTAAATGTCAGTAAGATGAGCCAGGGATTTGGACTTCCCTGTGGATTTTGAGCTGTTGTCGTATCCATGTAACTAGATGACCCCTCTCCCCTCCCTTTGGAAAGCAGGTGCTTTATGCACTCTTACTGCTGTACACTTTAAAACTTCAAAGCTCTGAACTATGAACTTGTCAGTCTGTTTGATTATTAAATGTTTTTTAAAAAAATCAGAGAATAGTCTTAACAAGCTGTCACTTCAGATTCTTGACAGGAAATATGAAAGTGAGAGAGAGCAGTTTGTTATCTAACACTTCACCTTTGTTTGTCAGCAACATCAGTGCTGATCTCCTGTGGAACATTTATTTTGAGAGCTGAGTTTTTTGCAAAATACAACCAATTTCAAAGTGTTAGGAATTCATCACTTCTCTAGGGTGTGAAATCTGACTTGATTTTTCAAGAAACTGTAGTTTTGCCCATAACTTATGAAATACGGAAATTGTAATTTGATTTACTGGAAATTTGGAAGAATATGATGCTGTACGTAGCACTTTAAGCCAAACGGATCCAGAATGACAAGACACCTAAGCATCCTTGTAACCTCAAGCCATCAGGTTGTGATCGTAAGATGTTTCTTTCAAAATTTTATTTTCATGTAGTGAATGATGAATCTCCAGTCATTTAAAGCAAACCACAGCACTGTGCCCTGGTCCTCCTTTGCAACACCAATCTTAAACTTACTCCTTTTGCCAGTTACGTGTGTCACGTTCCGCACAGGCATGGTAGCTAGCTCAGAACTGCTTTGCCCTTGCAGTTTAACTTTTCCTAAAGCAACTGTGGGACCCAATAGATTTTTTTTTCCCCTCCCCTCAAAGGCAATTAAATATTTTTCTTTTCTCAGGGCAGACTGCTTATAAATCAGCTCAGGAATGGGGGAATAAGTAACCTGAAGGATAGATAAGATTTATGACTATATGATTTCATAACTATAACTATAGTTATGAAAACTATAGTTTTCATAGCCTGTAGCCACATGACTTTTCAAAATGTGTTTGAGAAACCCAAATTTGAGATACCTGTTCATCTTGGGGAAAGGATTTTTCAAAGCCAGAATATTCAAAAATACACCCCAAAGCTATACAAAATTAACATGCATCCCCTGCCTCAAACTAATAATGTAGCTATATCACGCTTGTGACGAAAAAATTTCGTTCTCAGAAACAGTTATATTACTTTCTAATCCTGAGAGATTTGGAGAATTTATATGCTGCACACCAGTGGCTGAAACAAATGGAAAGACACGTGGCTCTGATCAGCCAAAATGAAGCTGTGCTCATGAAATATGTAATCCTCCTAAGTATACTGTCCCCAACAGCAAAATAATATAATAGTGGAGCTAAATGTCCTCTCCAGCTTTGCCATCTATGAGTGAGTGTGGACTGAGCCATGACAGTTTTTCTTGTTGTTAAGAAAGCTCAAAACATTTCTAAAGAAATATTTTCCTTTACGAAAACTGGTGTTCTCTCCTTACATTCTGTGGAGAAAAATCACTTTTAGAATACTTTTTCCACGGGTAAAATCTTTAATAAATCATGTTTTGGAGTCAAATTGGCAACCTGCACCTGCCTGAGCTTGTGGGGCATCTCTTTGGAGAGAGATTTTTGACTCCTTATACCCTTCCTCCTAATCCTTTTCTGCAGGGCTCGCTTCCCAGAGGTATTATGCCTCTTGTAATGCATGGTAGTCTCTACCCATTTTTCTACTTCAGTTGCACCAGGTAGAACAGAAATAGCTTTTTTTTTTTTTTTTTCCCCCCTGTCTCCCTCCCCAGCTACGACAAAAATAGCTTTTCAATTGGCCCAGCTGTTGTTGTCTTGTCCTTTGCAATGCTTGAGAGATGGAGAGAAGCTGAGACATCTGCTAGGTTTTAAAGCCATGGCCTGGACTGGTTCCTTCCTACATGTGAACAGATGGGAGGTAATCTCTGCCCAGACCTGTGGGACAAAGAGTCATGCAAATTGCCTCGTCTCGGTATGCTTCCTTTAAAATGATAATCTTATCACTCTTTGTGGACAATTTGCAGTGAGTCTAAAAATTATACTCCCTGAGAGTAATGAGGCAGATTGTTCACCTCCAAGAGCTGTTCTGATTTGGAGAAAGAAGAGTAGACTCGAAAGCAACTCTTTGTCCTGTAGGAAATACTGAGGCTATCAGAAGTGGAAGAATGTTATCTTGCTAAATATTTAATTATTATGAGCTCACGCCTTGCTTGGCTGCCTAACAGTTAAGAAAAGATCCTGCTGTTGGTAGGTTGCTGCCTCTCCTCCGGCAGCTGTTAGGAGATGGGAAATAACCATAAGGCTCTAAAAAAGCCTGGAGAAGGCAGGTGGCTGGTTGTCACCGCATGTGACATAGCCTACGGGAGCTGTGGTTCCAATGGGGACAAGCTTCAGCTGCAAGGTCACCGTGACAGCAGCACCTTAGACACCAGAGGCAAGGCATGGGTCAGGGAGGAAGAAGAGGCGATTATAAAACCGTTAAGCAGTGAAGAGATGATGATGCATCGCCTTCTGTCATGTGGAGAATGCTTCTCTTAAAATGGCATTGTAACAAGGCATTGTGCACTGTAAAATGCCATTGTCTGTAATGTCAGATAGGGAAAATATGGTTATAATATAGAAAGGTCCTTCTAGGTTCTCGCTACAGAATATCTGAGAGACAGAGAGGATAATCTTAGATACTTGTACTATGCACATATACTGTGTATTGTATAAAAGTAGTTTCTGTTAAAAAAAACAGTTGGTGAGCTTTAATTTCACTGGGAATAAATATGCTGTAGGGACAATGAAATAATTTTTCAGAGAATCCAGCTGTTCTGCATATTCTAACACATAATTCAAGCAAAATAGACGTTTTAAAATCTTTTCTCTTGCAATTGTGACAGTGCAATAAACCATTGATTTCAGGCTATGAAATGTCTTGTTTTTCTAAAAAGAGGCTGTGAGGTTGTTCAGCTAATTGAGGGCTTCATCGAAACCCCATCAAACAGCAGAATATCTCTCATTGACTTCACTGGGTGAAGGCTTCAGGAAGGAACTGAACTATTCTGGAACATAAAAGATTTATTATTAAAATGTATGTGAGTAAAGTAAGGTACTGTGTACTGATTATAATTACCACTTTGAAAGCTGAAATTACATCTATCTAGTCTTTTCTTCTTTTACAGAAGACAGGGGAAAAACTTATTAAAACAATTTCTAGGAAAATAGAAGATCCCAAATCCCCCAAGTTCCTTTTCTTATTTTTGGAAGTAATTCCTGTGTATTATTACCATAGTTGCATTGTATCTTCTTTAGAAGCATACCTGAGAAGGTAAATTCTTACTGTCTTTAACATTTGCTTTCAGTTAGCTTGAACTTGTTAATTCAGAGAGGAGAAAAAATATGGTGAGGAAGCTTACAATGTCTCTGTGCTTCAAATTCTTCTGAGATGAAATATTTTCTCAGTGACATCAGTGAGTCACTTCACATGTTTACACTGGGCACAACCACACGCAATATATATGTATATCTGGGTCAATTTCCTGTAGCATTAGTTTAGGATAGTTTTGAATGTGTTTGGATTTTAAAAAAACAGTAGAATGTGGTAATGTGTGTGTGCATAAATATACACACATGCATACAAATTACATCTTGAAAAATGCTAGCTCAGATTTCAGGGTAAATTCTGCCCTCACTGAATGCGGTGGGAATTTTTCTGTTGATTTCTGCAGAAGCAGAACCAAGTCCACCTAAATTAAGATGTCAACTGTGTAACAAGTAGCTGTTACAATAAGGTATGTGGGAATCTGTAGGGGTAAGCAACAGAAAAAGGTTAACCAATTTAGAACGGTAAACAAATATGATTTTAATTATCAGTGTGTTGAGACTGTGGGTGGATTTTTTTGGTCTTGCATTCCTCCTTTTCTCTTCAGGCATTAGCCAAACTTCAAAGAGGCTATTGTTTAAGTTTATTTGGGATTCAGTTGCTGACGAAAGGAACGCTGTATTTCTCTATTTCTGCACTTATTTACACTCTGTAAAAGCGTATTTTTGTCTTAGCTGTGGCATGCCAGGTCAGTAAAGCAGGAATTTCAGGGGCTGCCTGGAGGTGGAAAAAGTAATGACCAATCATCATCCCATGTCCCTGCCACTTGCTCTGGCAGCTGAATAGCACACTTAGTACCGCACTGTCACTGGCAGCTGCAGAGGCAGAAACTCTCCCCAAAACATCCCCCGCCGTACACGCAGTGTTGCTTATGGCACTTAAAATCTCTGCCTGGAACTTCCGGTAAGCGTCCTGGAGCTCAGTTTTTTGTTTATTTTTTGGTTTTTATCCAGTTTTCTTCTATCACTTCTGTAGTGGCCAGAAGCCAGATTCCTCTCTCTCTTTAAACATCTTGCCACTTATTCCAAAACCTAAATAGGAAGGTAAATGTCTGGAAAATCTAGTTCCAGGTTTGGGGGCTGGTTCTTTCAGGAGCTTTGAATGATGGGCTGTACAGATGTCCAGGTATTCTGAAATATGCCGGGGAGGGGGAGGGTTTAAGCTCTGTCTAAAGTGTTATGTAGTTCAGTCCTGGATTCATATTGAGTTCAATTCAGCCACGTAAGTCTTTTTTGCTTCTTACAACTTTTAAATACATTCTTTATGTACGACAGAAACAGAAAATTTCCCCTATATAACCTGAAGGCTATTGGAGTGGAAGAGAATTATCTTCACCGCACAGGCTTCCAAATGCAGAGATCTGTGTTACGGCTCTAAACAGCTCTTTTGCTGTATGCATGGAAGCAGATAGTGTCCTGCTCCTTCCCACCCACTTCTGTATGTGGAGTGATACCTAGCTAAAACGAAGTCCCTCACAAGCAGCACACCCTGTAGTTCGACAGCAGGCTTTTGCAGTAGCTGAATATGCTGTAGGCAAGAGGCCTAGCTTGCAAATCATGTTCTTACTTCCTCTTCCTTTACAGAAGGCTCTCCGTCGTATCTGGTGTATACTGCTGAGGGAGGAAAATGTGGGTTCCCCTTGGGGAAAGCAATTTAAAGTCGGCAGTGTGTTGCCAAGACCAGACTGCCATCCTCTTTTTGAAAGAGAAGCCTGGCTAAATATGAACTGGTCTCCTCCTGCTGCAAGACACAGTTGGATCCAATACTGGGAATTTATCTTTAGATCACTACTGGGGACATTTTGGTCAGAGCAAAGAGGGCTTGAGGGTTAATGGACAGCTTATGCTTTTTACTTGGATGCATTTAACTTCTGCTGTTTTCAGATTATAATCTTTCATTTGGGTCAAAATTTTTTTCTATTATTTGAACTATTTCAGATACTCCACATACAAAGCAAGTGGGTAATCAGTTGAAAATCATCCGTACCAGACAAGCACATGTACACAATATCATAAGGGTTTTTTTAAACACATTTCAAATACATTTCTCATGGAGGAGGGGGAGATATTCTACACTGATCACACGCAAAAGGTAAAAGATACGTTAGCTTAAATGGACTTGGTAAAGAATTGATGCTGAGTACCTGAAAGAAAATTGTAATTTAATGTGGAAGTGAGATACGATGGGAAAACTAGTTGCCGTTGTTTCTAGTGTGGAGTTTTTGCATGTTAGCTACTTGTCAATTAACAGTATCAAGTCTACCTGAAAAATGCTTATCTACCTTTAGAATTACTTTGGGTCTATGAAATTATTTAATGGGTTGTAAACAAGCAAATCCCCTGTCCTTGGACAAGTCCCCAGTTCTCCCTGACTTAGGCCAGTCCAAGAAGTGCTCCTAAACTGCTGAGGACTTGATTCAGAAAGCTCAGAGAAGTGTGATAATCTGAGTACTTTGTAAAAAGTGTGCCTCCAGCAAAATGTTCCCACTAATTTCAATTTATATACAAATCAAGAATAGTTCAGGAATAATCCTGCTTTGCAGCAGGGATAAAGTAAAAGCCTCTCAAATGCCTATTTACCCTTATGATTCTATTATTAAAATTTCACTCTGAACTCTCTTGTTTTCCAATAAGACCTTTACATTCATTAGTAATCAGTCTCTCTGTTAAGATGTAAACAACCCCAAACTTCATTTTATGTAAGAAGCTTGGGGGTATTAATTCAGCCAGGCCTTTGAGGAAAATGACCTGATGCACTGCAGCAATTCCTGTATATGTTGTGTAAATTCAGGATTAAAAAGAAAACTATGATGTTGATTTACTTTAACAAAATCTGAAAGAAAATTTGTTTCGACGTTCCTGTTGGAGTGTAAGAACACTTCAACAAAACTGTTTTTCCAAAGAAAACAGCATTCTTGCAGTAATTCTGTTGGGGGGGAATGGGTGGGAGAGGGAACCTAGGAAAATTTCTGAGTAGTCCTAGGATTGAGAAGTCCTTAACAAACCTGCCAATGTCCTGTTTAAATTAGTAACGTTGTAGAGTCACCATGAATAAAAAGCAGCAGCCTAGGACCCCGCTGGCTTTCTGTGAGCAGCATGGTGGTTTTGCTTTCTTACGAACTGATGCTGTATTTAATTTTCTGCCACCAAACAAAAAAAACAGTTTAAGCCAGCCACAGGCAATCTGCAGTAAAGCTTTTGTAAGATTAAAATCTTTAAAAATTCTCAGCCAGGGAGTGCTTCATAAGGATAGAATAAATTAACATAACCAGTATGTATGTATTGATTTAGATTACAGATTGATAAGAATTGTGCTTGAAAGAAGATGCGAATTAAAACATGCAAGTCACTGCTGGAGCTGTAAACTGCTAACAAACATCTATATGATGCAGTAAAGGGTATTCTTAGAGGATATTCTGCTAATGCCACTTGGTCCTTGTACACGCAGAAGACCAGTTGCCAGTGCAACTCTGCTGTCTTCAGATCTTTCCACAGTCCGTGAACATACAAAAAATTCTTATAGGTTTCAGGATAATCTTCCCCACTAGCCACTACAGAGGTACAAAATGTCCAAGGCAGGCCTCTACATAATCCTCAGGGAAGGAAAGTCTTGGGAATAAGCCTGAACTTAATCTGCCAAACACATGGCCTTTCTAAAAGCTTCTGCTTTCCTGATTCACTGGACTCTGAGCAGCTGTAGTCTGCAGGACAGAGAGGCTACGAAGACATATCACAGCGGCCTCTATGCTCTCTGACCCACTGATTTACTTGGGACATCCCAAGTCTTTATCTGAGCCTGAAATTTTAGCTCTGAGTATTTAAGTTGACTGAATTCTTTCACACTGGTTACTGCTTTGTGCACAGGCAAGACAAGTTTAGCTCATGTATATTTGAATATAAAATACCAACTCAGTGTTCCATCACTCACCACCTTTTAATTTGGCATGTGACATTTCTAATAATTTATAATTAGGAAATAGTATCCTAGATACCTGCAGTGCCTAGTCTTCTGAACAACAGGGAAAATCCTGCTTGAAACTCTTTCTTTGGACTGCATATGGTGTTTATCACATAATAGCAATAAATGGCCATACCTCTGATTTGATCTAAATTTGATCAGTTTGATATTAACTTGGACATGCAACTTGGACAAGCAGTGAAGTTATACTGCAGAAGGATTCAGCCTAATCTGCTGCTGTAACAACTCAGGTTTTCAGGGTGGGACACAGGTGGTTAGGATTGCTTCAGATATTCAGAGTGTATATTGCATAAAGGTGAAATCTGTTCATAAATTTCAAAAGGGCCTAACCTGAATTTTCCTCTTGTATAGTAGATTGGCTTTTGCAGGAATGGAAAGTAATTTTTTTAATTTTGTAGGCTGGAATGCCATATACTAAATCAGAGTTTGTGACTGATGGTACACTGGTTTGAGATTTTATATTTGAAGTTGTAGAAAATCATTGAAGTTCCACAGAGCAGTAGGAATAAATTTTGATGATAGAAATTGTGCGTATGGTGGCCAAAAATCTGTTCAAATATATTTAATTTGTCTCGCATACTGAACTGACTTCTCTTTAAACACAGTGAACTCATGGGAGGGATAAACTGAGATTTGCTGCACTTCAGGGCCTAATGTGCCATTCACTAGCCAGCAACAAGAGTGCATATATTTCCTTAAGCAATAGAACTGGCGTTCAGTTTCTAAAGACAAGTCCCCTCACTTAAATCTGTGTATTTCTGGGGTAACACCTTTGTCCTTAACAGTCACTCTGCCCTTCACCGACCCGGACGATAAGTCAAGGCTAGTGGTCATGCTAAGGTAGTTAGTACGAAGGAGACAAAAATAATGGGCAGCATGTTCAGTATATAATACCTGAGCCCTCTGAAAAGTCACTTGTTTCACTTCACGCTTCAGAGTGCAGCCTGTAACTGCTTGCTAAGAAATGCCTCCTGGCACGTCTTCTCTGCTTCTCACAATTTGGAAATGAACAGTCTCTTCTGCGGGAGCTGCTGCCCACATCCTCCATGTTCCTGTTCGAAATAAAGTAACATTCTGCCTTGTAAACAATCTGTACAAAGGAATTGTTCTCATGGGAAAAGGTCAAATTGGACAGCTTCGTGACAACTGGACTGCTGGAGGTTATGGGAAATCTGGCTTTTAGCGAGCCTGTAATATGTTGCGACGGTTTCAGAGCGAGCCCCTTGCTGCTGTAGAGCTATCGTAGCTCTAACGACTTTGAAGGAACAGAACCAATTCTCATCAGCTAAAATCTTACCCTTAATTTTCCTTTGTGTGGTGTTCTGCTTTAATCAGCTCTTGAGATATGTTGCGTCCTTTAAACAGATGGAATACCTTGCATTTTGCTATTTGCTGTGTGTTGAATTTTTGGCTTGAAGATCACTTTCCTATTTCTACCCATTACAACCCCTGTGCTCTCCTCTCTCGTAACATGGGAAAGAGCTGCTTGGTGGCTGGAGTTTCTCCTGTGACATTAATCTTCAAAGAAATGCTCCAGAAAGTTCAGAGATCAGTGTATATGCAACGAATTGTGTATTGCTTTAGTTCAGGGTGGTGTTTGAAGCCAAGTGAAAATGAACACACGAGGAAAGCAGAGAAAGCAAAATCCTTTTGGGGAGAGAGTTATTTGTTTAAAACTGGAAACTGAAAAATGAAAGAGGGCTGGTTCATTCCCTTACTTTTCTGTCCCGCTGAAGATAAAAGCCCCAATCACTGACCAAGATGAAAGTAGGCCAAGCTTTTTTGGTTCAACTGTGTCTCACCAGAAAAATTAAAACAAATAAATTACAATATCTGATTTTAAGTTTCCATTTCTTTTATCCCCCCCCACACCTTTTCCTTGTATTATCTTCATTTCTCTTCTATATTCTGTCCCTCAAAGCTGCTTGTTCACTATTTCTTTGAAATGTATGCATCTGGGGGGGGGGGGGGGGAGTATATGTTAGATATATCTTATTTCACGAAGTTACCTAAGCAACATCTGCAGTGGATATGGAGTTCACAGGTGATTAGCACAGCACACTGAGTCATCTGCTATCCATCTTACAGAAGGAAGAAGCCAAGGAATAATTTAGCAGCATAGGCTGGACTTTTAGAGTGAAACTTTGGGTATATCAATATAATGTGAAAACTAATCTTCCATAAATGATGCTGAGGTAACAGAATGAATACATGAAAAGCCTTACCCCCCCATAAAAGCAAAATATTAGAAGAGATATGATCAAATAACTCAAAGCATATGTTTTAGTTAATAAAATAACATGAATTTGTACAGGCAACTAATTCCAAAGGAATAATTATGTAATTATAAAAAATACTCTTAACTATATTTTTTAAGGCAACAATGCCAAACTCTACTGCATCTTAGAAACTGAAGTCTAGAGTAATGGAGTCAGTAGAATATACTGTATAAAATTTAGGAAATCTGAATAAAATAATTCCGTCTGCAACTTGAAAAGGGCTTAAAAAACCAGGGGAAAAAAAGCCTCCTTAAATATAGAAACTAAATAGACTAAATACAACAAGGCAACAGAGAAAAATGAACTTCATTTGTTTAGTGGACTTCATTCAAAGCCTTGCTGAAGGTAAATAAAGTATTTGACTGAGGTTTATTGGCTTTGGACCAGGCCCATTATAAAGTAGCTCTATTTGTCATTCAGTCTGAATGCTGAGGTTTTTATACAGTAATGGGGAATGCAAAATTTTTGGTGGTTGTCCTAAATTCCCTAACAAAAAAATACTCAGAAATTCACAACTGCAGGCACCGTGTGATGAATGCTCTAACCGAATCTTTCTGTGCTTAACTTGATGCAAGGTAATGAGTTAAATACATGCATAATGTTCAGCATATGTGGATTTTCAGAACCTGATTGCTGTTTTATCATGCTCAAATATATCATGTGGTGGCAGAATCTTGAGGCTACAGAGTCACAGGGGGGTGCATCCTCTGTTTGGTCCTAGGTGGTACTGAAGTAATGCCATTTTGTGTATAGTACAGCAGTCTGCATCTAGATTCTTGCTCAGTTTAAGTGTTACGAATGAAGCTGGTGGGAATTACAGCATGAGACTCTGCCAGACAAGGTCTATCCAGGAAATGAGTCTATTCCAAAGTCACTGACCTCCAGGTCTAGAGTATTTGTTTTGTATACCGGGGTGTGCAGGTAGATTTTTGGTAGTCAAAAGATCTTTCTTTTGTTGCCCCTGCTGGCAAGAGGAATGGGTGATTTCCATTTTAAAGGAATATCGATCACTTGTGTATCTTTGTAGTTGACAGAGCTATGTATTACAGATGAAGCCTGAAATCTACTTAACAATATTCTGTCAGTAATTCCAGATCAAGTCAACATTCCTTCTTCATACTTCTTTCTGAAAAATATCCTGCCATATGATTTTTAAAAGTTACAGAGAGTCATCGGTTCCCATCCAACAATGCTGACTTCCAACCTATTGCATACTATAAAGAATGTGGTATATAGCTGAAACACGATATGGAAAAAATGCATAAGTGGAATAATAAGTATAACGCTTCGTTATCTCAGATTACATTAGCTGTTCGTTAACAGTCTTATTTGCCAGGAGCGTTATGCTAAGTCACTAATTTCTAAAAGAGAAAAATGTTAATTTTTTTAGTTCCAGACAAGCTCTAAATTGTTTAAGAAACTTAGAGGAGGGAAAAGGGATTTAACAAGGAAAATATTCACAGTTCTCTCAGCTGAACAAACATTGAGTCTATTGTTTTCTTGCTGTTCTGGACATTTTTTTATGAGATACTTCAAAGAGATGGATCTGCTCCAAAATGAGGTCCTTGGCTTAAGGTATTTAAGTGCCCATTCCCTGACCAAAACACAAGCACCCACAAATACATGACAAAATGGGTCCTTGTCGTATGGCTGTATATATGCTCCCCTGGCCCAGGTTCCTGATGTAGTCGTGTGTGCTGATTGTGTTATCAGGTGCCTGCATTTAGTTATACGATTAGAGAGATGCAGGAACAATGTGATTGGGAAAGAGTGTCAGGGATTAATATGTCAGAAATATTTGCATGTCCCAGTTCTGGCTGTCTGTGAACAGCTGACTGACTTTTAGAAAAGAAAAAAGCAAGTAAGAGACCAGGGAACAGGTTCTGCCAGACTAGATGTGGGCAACAGTTGGCCACTGTCCATCTATAGCATTTCTTTGCATATCAGCCTTTAGGCATGGGTGATGACCACAATATTTATGTTAAAGTATTTTTTCTATTATTATATGTAATCTAATCCATCATTCATATTTGTTTGCATGTAATTTATCTGACAAAAGCATAAACATTTAAGATGTCTTTAAGTTAATTAAGATCTTTTTTAAAAAGTACATTAGAAAAAACCTGGATGTTTGTATCAACTTCAGCAGAGATATAGAAAAAAAATGGACAAGATAGCAGGGGGAGAAAACAACAGGAAAAGATTACATAGACAAGATAGATGTATTCAGGACATTTAAAGACCTAGTTGAGCCATTACAGACTGTTATGGACAACTCAGGAAAGACAGGAAGAGGTTCCAGTGGACTGAGGAAGGGAAACCAGTACTTTTTGAGAAGAGAGGAATTACCTTGGGAATTGCAGACCAATCAGCTTAGTTATCCAGAAATGCACTGGGAAAATATGAATCAGTTTGTAAGCCTCCGGGGAATAATAAAATCATAAAAGATAGTCAACATGAATGTATCAAAAAAGAAAATCCTACCCAACATTTTTCTTTGAGAGCATTTCTAACAAAGAGGATAGCAGAAACTGTCTTGACATCGGTAAGGCTTTTAATAGTTCTCTATTACATTTTCCTAATAAACTAAGGAGATATGGCTCCCTCAAATTACAGTAAGGCAGAACTATAATTGATTGAAAAACAGTATTTGAGCAAGTTATCAGTAATTTTCTGTCAGACTGGGGGATAGCTCAAGTTGGTTTTGGGACAGTCTGGTCAATTGGAAGAAAATCTGTTCTGCTCCAGGTCTAGCTCACATCTTTACTAATGACTTTAATGAAAGAGGAGTGCTTTTATAACAAGCTATGAGGAGTCACAAGCACAGCGTAGGACAGGATTTGAATACCAACTGGTCTGAAATCAAGCAAGTGAAATTCAGAAAATATAAGCAGTATAATACATAATGTACAGTATTATACTTAGGAAGCTATAATAAAATGCACGCTTGCAAAGTAAGAAATAACTGGCTAGGTAGGAGTGCTGTGGGAAAGAATCTGTGGATTGTAGTGAATTGCAAAATAAATATGAGTAAAATGTAATGGTATTATTAAGAAAAGAAAGACATTTCCTCTGTATTAATGGTGTTGCTACATGGAAGACACAAAAGGTTACACTTCTTGGTTCTCGCAATGCCTCAAGTAGGTAGAACGTGTAGTTTAAGACATTGCATAAAGAGCTTGACGCTGAGGAGAACTTAGAGTGATTGTGTAAGAAGAGATTTGGAAAATGACTTTTGAAGGAACTGAGTTTTTCTAGCCCAGATAAAAGAAAGCAGAGGTAGGACACTTTTGTCCTGGAGTCACATGGTTGGGGAACTAGACAAGTACAATGAAGAGACATAGTCAGCTATAGTCAGCACAGTCAACAGTAGTTGATTCTCCATTATCCAGGGTAGTTAGGGACTGGGATACTCAAAATAGCATAAAAATCCAGATAACATGAGTTCCATGTAATATATATGGACCGCACAAATTCTGTTCTGCAAGCCCTGAGTTGGCTTATGGAGCAGCACTTAGACTGTTGCTTTAACACAGCTCCCAGAACTCTAGCTCCGGTGAGACATGTTGGCTCCAATGCAGGGCATCAAAAATGCAGAGACCATCCAAGCGCGTACTATGTGGTGGCTAATCAGCCTTTTGTAACCTAGAGCAGTGAGGAGTCCCAGAGATATTAAGTCCTCCAGACTTCATGTATTGGGTGTTACTTAAAAGTGACTGAACTTCTGAGGTGCTCCTGAAAGTAGTTTAGCTGTGTTCATACAGCATTGCTCATAAACTAGTAAATCCTGCTGATCCTAAACAGACTCTTCATTAGACTGGTGCTTGTCTCAGTTGAATACCTAAAAGTGGACTGATTTTTACAGAGAATGGATACAAAGTTCAAATGTCCCTTTTCTGTATCACCTTAGCCCATGTTGCCTATCTTGGGTGCCAGACCCTTTGTCCCTTGAATGTATATCACTGCCTCTAGAAGAATAATTCTCAGTATGAACATATTTAGTTTGATGGAAAAAGATCTTTCTCTGCATCTGTTATTATCAGATACCTATGTGAAAAACAAACAGTAGAAGTATAAACACCTTTATTCTACAATTCTATTCTGCTCTTCCACTGAAGGTATAGTTCATCACTATGTAACAGAATTTATGTTCCGTGTTTCTAATTACAGAAATTTTCTATTTGGCTGTACGAAGAGAACTGCTGTTTGACAGACTCAAATGACTCTCATCTTTTTTTCTGCCAGATCCATTATTTACAATGCTACCAATATTTTCTCATTAAACTTTGCAACAGTAACTAAAAAATCTACTTTATTATTGGCAAGAAATGTATTAACAAGGCTCAAGAAAATATATCTCTGAATCCCAACAGAAACACCCTCAATGGTGTATTGTTCCTCATTTACAATGACATTTTTAATGCAATATATTCTATCTACATTTTATTCTGCAGTAGGCTTTTCTTTTTTCTTTTTTTTTTTTTTGGACTGTTTTGCAATATTAAGTTGAACAGCATCAAGAATTTAAAGTATCAGCATCAGGAGTTTTAAGCATATTCTGTCAATGTATTTACCAGCCAAACCATGGATTTGTCAAACACACTTGATCTCTTCTGTTTAAGGACTGATATCAGGCAAAAAGTTTCTAACTTCACACTTAATAATGTTTAATATGATATAGAAGACAGCACTGCAGGCAAGCTTTTTGGGGGGTGAGGGTGAGGGGAGAGGGGCAAATGATGGAGAAACCAAGAGAAGAAGAATGAGGAATGGTACAACAGGCTTCTAGCTCATTTGTTGAGGGAGTTATGGGGGTACATGGAGGAGGTTTGGGCGTCCCTAACTCTTTGCTAACAGTTCTCCATATGTAAGTCCTCTTTGCCACAATACAGAGAAAAAAGATAGGCCTGTTCCTGGTTCTTCGTTTTTCCAAGTATCAGCTCCCATGCCTTACAAATGCATCACTTCTAAATTTTCCTCTCTTTTTTCATTTCATCTAGCCCAACTCTGCTCTACCACACCCTACGCAGCATGAGGAATCTCAGTGTTTATAATTCTTTGCATATACGATAATAATTATTTGTGCTTTGATAACACTGAAGGGTATGTCCCCATAAAGTGTTAACTATCCTGGCTTTGTCCAAAATATGGGTAGGAGGATAACAGCACTGGGGCAATGTTATATCCAAGGTGATACTCCTGTGAAGCCTTTGATTTTTATCTACAGTCTTGTAAAGAGGCCAAGTTCATTCTACTTTGCACATCGTTTCTTCACTGAAACATAAGCTCGTGTGTGTGTGTGTGTGTGTGTGTGTCCTTCACATGCAGCCAAGTTTCTTCCACCTCAGCTGATTCCCAAATAAATCAAACTTCTCTGCTGTGAAAGTATCTTCCACCTTCTCGTCTCTTCTGTCCAAACTACTAACATCAATAGCATTCCTCTCTTTTGACTGGACATAGTAACTTCGAAGACACAGACTTAAAATCTGATATCCTTTCAAAGAAACTGCAGTGTTCCAAGCAGAGATATGCAGAAAATGTATGGAAGTGAGCTGAAGTGGTTTCCTGAACTTCAGAAGTCTGATTGTCTAGTGGAGATTTCCACTTAAAACATCCTCTTCTGCACCAAAACTGGGGGATATGTGACAAAATCTTGACAGCACAGCTGCCTATGTGTGGAGCCGATGACAGGATTTCTGTGTGATCCTGATGCAATGGAATGAAAACTTCTCATTTATCAAATTGCTCTCACAGAACAGAACAGAAATGTTAGACTTCCCAGGGAGAGAGATTTTTCTTCAAATGATTCTACCTGAGGCTACTGAAAGATCTGTAACTCTATCACTCAGCATCCCATCTCATTATTATTTCAAGTTTTTCAAGAAAATACTAGAAAGTTTTTCAAGGCAGAAATTCAAAACAAGATTATGCTGCTTAAGACAGATTTGGCAATTACCCAAAATAAAAGGGAATGTTGTTCACAGGCTGCATTATCTTGTTTATATTTCAGCCTCTGCTCTACTAACTATGCTGTGAAAGAGCACCAAGAAACAAATAAGATACAGCAGGACTTGGAAAAAACTTAAAAAAGGATGGCTTCACTGTTTAATCAAATTCTTTCAGAGTAATCCCCTGCTGCTGACAGATCAACGGTCAGTGAAAGATCCATTTTATTTTTCTGCTAATGCAGATTAGTCTGTTCTGAACTTCTAGCATTTTGATCAGTCCTGTGCTCTGTGGCTTTCAGTCCATGCCTTATTTTGCCACTGGAGAATAAAACATCCCTGTCTTTGAATTTGCTCCAGATTTGCATATCCAGGATGCCTCCATATTTCACTTCATTCGTTCTTTGTTTCAACAGTATGAACCACAGCCATCAGTGTGTGAGTACCCTGCTACTGAACTAACTCTAGCCTGACTGCCCTAGAGAGAATCAAAGAGGCTCCCTCTTTTTGGCATAAGTGCTTTCCTAAGAGGACTAGAAAGTCTGTTTTCTTGTTCTGAACTTTCAGCTGGGCACTGCACAACATACTGACAGCCCTGAAATCCCTCAGTGATTTAAGGTCTATTGTGGAATGTTTTCTTTTTCAAAGTATTAAAGCTTTCTACAGTTTTGGCTTGGCTTATGTATGTCTTTTCAAATATAACTTCATTGATTTGCTGACTCTGGATTAGTTCTGTAACATATTACTTTTGTCCTGCTCTGGCAGAGAAGTATGTCCTATAATTTGTTGCATCTACTTTATGAATGAGAGATCCGAATAATTCATGGCCTAACCCGAGTTTCTCAAATTTTGGATGTTTGGAACTGAGACTCAGTGTGGACACATTGCTATTCAGGTCATGAATTTAACCTCTGAAAAGTTTGTTTAACCTTTGAAAAGTTAAGGTTAATACCCACTGATAAAATCAGAATCACCTATTCCCTTTCAGGTTTTTATGCCTTAAAACATTTCAGGAGCATTAGACTACCTTTTTTGACTATATGTGGTCACTCATCACAGGTTATAGTAACACTAGACCTTGCAAGCCAAGCACAACAGAGCCTGCTCTGTTCTCAAATGGATACTGAAATAAGCAATTATTCCGTTTGAGTAAGCACTGAGTTGTACGCTTCTCAAGTATGGTAGGATAGAAAATGTGTAGTTTTGTTCTCCCTCCTCCTCCCCCCACTGGTATTTAGACTGTTATGGATCTGACTGCCAGTTAAACCATTATTATTTCAGAAAAAAAAACCCTTCAGGCACTAGCATTTGGCAAAGTGATAGCCAGGGTTCCTTATATGTGTTTTTGGCCAAGTGGTCTCTGTCCCCAAGGCGGGGTGGGTATTGGCTTGGAAACTGATTTTGACCAGACACACACCTTTCACTGCGAGTCCTTGCCGGTTTACCTACTATCTGTGTTGCCGTAGCAGTGCTGCTTTGTTTGCATTGAGCAGATGGAGGAGAGTTGTCTAAAGCTAGATGGTGCAGTTCTGCCCAGGGGCAATGGAGGAGAAGCAGCTCCTGGCCTTCCTGCAAGCTGGAAGTCTGAGCACAGCGAAATTCCCAAATGCTTGACTATTCGTGAGGCTGCCCAAGAGAACATAGAGGAATCTTTTCATTTTTCTATCAACTCTAGCAGGTTAGAGTAATTCGTCAGGAACCTTGTTTTCTCTTTGCGAAAATAGAAAATAGGAGCATTTCATATATCCCTTGAGCTTGCCATTTTCACCTTTTTGTCATATAGCATTTGGTTGTCCTCTTACTTTTGAATGAGAAGTTCCAATCTACCAAACTAGTGTTAAGATGACAATTTTGATATTAAACTTCAGAGAAGAGATTGGCTGGGTGGGATGTGAATACTTTACAGCAGGCTTAGCCAGAACTGCCGGCATCATTTAATTTACACTGACAGGAGATTACACGTTTTAGACTGTGAGTGAATTTCATTTGTTTGCTTTTTAAGCAGATTTTAGTAATTGGGGACAACAGCATTGCTTTCTTTTGAGCTGTCAGCACACTTAAGTAATATTTGCTCTTCTGAGCAGTGGAGTAACAGACACTGTATGTTATATAAGTATATAAGTAATAAATAGGTGTTAAAGGACTGTGATTGCATATACAATGTGAATATATATGTGATTATATATATTTATATATATAAAATTTTATGTGTGTGAATATAAGTCACATATATATGTGAATATCCATATATAATTATATCTATATTAATATATATTCATATGTGAATATGTATTAATAATATAATAATTTATATATATTCACATACATGAATACATATATATGCATACATATATGAATATATATTCACATATGTGAATATATAACGATTCTTACTCAAAATGTGATACTTTTCCTTATGTACTACTGTTTAGAAAACAAGTCTAGCACTTCACATAGAAAAACACCATATTGCTGACCTAACGTGCATGATGTATGTGTACTGCAGAACATTGGAGCACTGGGCATATGAGGTAGAAAACGTTACAACAGTTTAGAAGGTTTGAAAGGTTTGCTTCCCTTACAAAAATGTGATCACAGGAACAAAAGCCATATCTGATATCGATTTCATACTATTCTGCTAAAAAAAATTGAATAAAATTAAATCCATTCATTTGCTAAGAACTAGTCTACTTTTATGAGGACTTCATTGGCAGGGCCTGCCAATTTTCAGTAAAGAGTATCTAATAAATAGCAGCTCGAGCTTCCTTCTGAAAATGCTGGAAAATTGAAAGACTGTTTGGGTGGTCAGTCAGCTATGTGCCCTCAATCAAAAACAATTAACCAAATGTTTTACAATACTGACTTCATAAAAGAAAAAATAATATTCAGCAATTTGCTATGCCTTTACCTAAAGTACAATAATCATAAAGTCTTCCCTCTAAATTTTTGACCATGCAGTTACTTGGGGAGCTGCCTGTTCCCCCGCCTCCTGCCCTAGTTATGCTCCACTTACAAAATGCGGATATCAAATCCCAGGGCTCTACTACCTATCTTGCTGGGTGGCAAAGCATCAAACAAGCTGCAGCTGACCCAGGGTTATGGGCTGTCCTGTGTCTGCCTCTCCTCTTCAGTGATTTTGTTCTTACCAAATGAATCCTAAGGCTACAAGGTACCGGTAAGAGTGAATATTTTCCTCCCTGGTATGCCAAGAGTAGTTAGTGTGACAAAACTTTTACACACCGCTTCAACAACACAGTCTTCACCATTTTATCAACCATCTCCTCGCTAAGAGAATGGGCTACAACCTTGACAAAACAAAAAACTAAAATGAAACATTATTTATGTTCATTCTTTGATCCCTTCAGGTCCAGCTCCCTTTCTCTCAAATGAGAGCCAAGCAAGTTTTCTTCACTTTCCATTGATCTAGAGCTCTCTGCTAGAAGTCATCTTTTTTCTTTCAGGCCTCAGGCCTTACTCATCCTTCAGCCCTGAAAAGTGTGTTCAAGCACAACAGGACTGCCTTGGACTTCAGAAATCTTGAGGCATTTATAGCAGTTTTATAAGATACCCGTATATTAGAAAATTAGGTGAAGCTGGAGACTGTTCTGAGGCATTAGCTCTCAGCTGTCCATCCAGTTAAATTGTCATAATGGTCTCTGGCATGGTTTTGGCCCAAGCCACTTAACACTCATTAAGGATTCTTGTTTGTGCTTTTGGAACTAGCGAGGGCTATGGATTATTCCAGACGAGCACTTTGCTTGTAGCCCATGTGTTTTGGAGACTAAAGACAGACACTAACAGTATGCACAAAAAGCCTTCCCTTGCCAATTTGTTTTAGCATCAGGGAACCACGTCGGTTACATTTAATCTAATAGTATAGATGCAGCCTTAATGTGATGGCCCCATAGCCACAGACATAGACTACCCAGGATCCCCAGCAGTGCACCAGGTAAAAGCAGTAAGAAACTAGGTAATGTTCATGAGAAATTGGGTTTGGTTATAGTAGCTGAGATAAAAGAATAATATGTGGCATTTTCTAACTGATTATCAAATGAACCTACTTTAGGTTGAATAATTAATAGCCTGGAGTATGAATCAGGGCCAAATAGGATTTTTACGAAACCAAAACTGCATGGTTACAGGAGGTTATAGCATATTTTTAAACAGCTCCTTGGAAATTTGCAAAGTTTTAAAGCTAAATATGTGGAAATGGAAACTGACGTTCTCCTAGAATGAATGAAGGCATCTTCAAAGCTGATTTATTGAAATAAGCTAAAAGATAATGGATAAGCTACCTGCTATTTTTATCATTTCGTTAGGATAGGGAATTTCTTTAACTATTGCAGAAATGGCATTATTCACTAATTAGGTAAATTCACCCAAAGCACTTTACGTAAAGTGTTTTGTTTTCTAAATAGCAATTCATTTGGTTATTTTCTTTAAAATTAATATAAAAATTACATTTTGATTATAATTGACACTTTTCATTTTATGAATTACAGCACATGTATATATGTATACTGTTGCATAATGGATGTATAGATGTATGTATATTCTTTGTGTAAACTAAAACATAAATATTATATTGGGACACTGGCTCAAAAAGCTAGGAAATAAGCATTTCAAGAGAACAATTTTAAAAAGAAAAAGCCAATGGCCACTGGGTGCCACTGTTCTTCCTTTACAGCTATCTTGTCTATTACTGCAGAATAATTTTAGCAATACGGACTTTATCCAGAGCACATTCAGTCAGTGGCAAAACTCAAAAAGCACATGACAAGAATCTCAAAGAAAATGGCCCTTCAACAGAGAGACACATCTGTCTGTTACATAACTGTTATAAATTATGGTAGTTGCTAGCGCAACAAAAATCTCTGGAATTTTATTCCGCTGCTGTACATGGTTGATGAAAGTAATAATTTCTAAGGGATGAGCCAGCAAGTGCTTGGTGTGTGAATAATTTCATGGCCTGATCAGAATTCCTGAGAAGGCAATGATAGATTTTTTCCTCACTTCAGCAAGATCACAAGCAGACTCTTAGAAAACAGTTCTACAAACATGGAGTAAAGCTGTAAAAACTTCTTTCATCTGGAGAGATATACATTTTAGAGCATCCACAAGAAGCTATACTTCTGCTTTCTATACTTCCTGGGCTTTATTATTTGCCATGCAATCAGCTACCCTCCTCCACAAGGAGGATGCACAGGAGGTGCAAGTTAGTGCTGCTGGCAATTCTCTTCTCTTGGCTTCATTCTCCAATGGTAATGCTGTTGATTTAGGAAAGACCCAGACTACTGAGGTAAGCTATTTCTTGGCTTTGTACCTTCCCTTTCTCTGTCTCCACAGGGCCCCAGGTCATGAAGGGGAAAGGGTGTCTCAAGTTTTGAGATTGTCCCAAGTTTTGAAAGCCAAGTTACTGCTAAATGCCTTTGGCATCTGAGGGATTCTTTTCTGGATCCATATGTTATATAGTATTATCAAAAAGGTAAAGCAAAGTTAGGAATACAATGTTTGGAACTACCTAAAGTGACTAAGCAGTGTAAAGCCAGATTTTTAAAGATCTTTGAATGTCTAAGAATCCAGATACTAAGACTTCAGTAAATGTTTCAGGGTCAATGGGAAGTAAATGCATCCAGTAGTCTGATAATCTGGCAATGTGCCTACCTGTATTTGATTAAATACCCTTAACATATCTGTCTATGAGTGCCATTAGAAAGTGACAGAGTTATGGAGGGTTAGATGTCCAAGCGCTAAATTCCTGAGCATTGCAATGTTCAGCATTTGGGGATGCTGGGCCTAAAGGAATTATCAGTCCCAGGCCAGATACGTAAACATCTATGGTAGACACGGGAAAGAGTCTGCACCTTAGAACAGGGCTCTCAGAAGCCAGTAAGCTGAGTAGAAAGTTGCTTAAATTCACCAGTAGGGAAATGCTGATAAGAGTTCTCAGCTCTCAGTAGTTGGGTGCTTCAGCCCACTCAGGATTATTTGTCTATACAGAAAAAGGTCTTAAGAATATTCTTATTGCTAAACTACATTTCAGCACTCAGCTGAATTTGTTCCGGTTTGTATAAAATAAATAGTAATTGAAACAGAGATCTTCCACATTCTCTTCTGTCCTGTCTCTCTTGCTTACTGAGGCTTGCAGCCAAACAGGCCAGCAACATCAGATCTTTAGAAAGTTTTGTATGTTCCCATCAGAAACACAGGAAAACTCTGAAGTTAGATGGCATGTGCAAAAGATTTCAAAAATCTCAGTGACATCAAAATGCTAGACATAGGTATCCCATTCCATTTTTTACGTCTAAGATACTTTTTGTATCTAGCCTTTAGTTTCCTAGTTCAATATGGTTTAGGCTTTCAAGGGTTAGATCAAAAAAATGATTTTGGTATATAACTCCTGTTGAAATCTGTGTCTGGGAAGTGTTTGCCAACTGAAGTCTACGTGTTTAATACATTTTTGTAAAGAGATGCAGGGGTACTTTGGCATTTTTGAAAATACCATCTATTTAGTTGCTCCCTTCTTTTCCAAAGACAGTCTTTCTTCAGCCCTGCCTACATGCTAATGGTACAGACACAGATGTCATAATTCATCTGGACTGGACTTCATTGTCTCTTTTTCATTATTCTTCATTTATTCCATTATGAAATGTATACGAGTCAGGTTACCCCTTGTACTATAATACCAGCTGATGGCTTAGCTCTATTAATTTCAAGTTAGCCTGATATCACTTACAAGAGTCCTCATCTCTTCTCTTGAATGGAATAATAGATGCAGTTATGCAAAATTGATTCATTTAAAATATGGGGAAAAAGCAGCAATTGTAATGCAATAAAGAAAGGATTGTTTTAGGTTTATGGAGTGAAAAGCCTCTGATGAAACTATACATGATAGGGCTCTTGTAAATAACATTAAATGTTTTGTAAGCTGTTTCTTTTGCAAGACTGAACTATACTAGTGAGAAGGGCATAAAAAAGATGAAGCTTTCAAAACAGCTGAACAAAAGTCCATTTAAAAATTATACCTCTGCATATAAAATTTGAAAGTTGCACAGGAACAAAGTGGGTACTCTTGGAATTTTGTTATAGCAAATAACCTGTAACCTAATTTCAGCTACTCAGATCATTCAATTAATTAATTCTTTTTAGATACAGATGTGGCTGCCTGCATTTTCATAATAAATCATTCCTTTGTTTAGGTGGGCAAACCTAATTTTGTTAGGCGTAGTTGTTTGGGTGGTTTTTAATTAAAAAATATCTGTGGGTGATTTAATCTGAAGAGACGTTTGTTGAGTATTAATGTATTAAAATATACAGCATTTCTAGCTGGAACCAGAGAGAACCACTTGTCTTCGCCTTGCAATCCTTGGTGTCACTTGAACTGCTCATGTGACAACATTCTAATATGAAAAGAGACAATAGGCATTGTTGGCCTCACATATTAATAAATAAGAGCCACAGTGTGTGCAAACAAAGGCTGCTTCCTGGAACATTGTGTCACAAGATTCCCAGGGTCAATCCTGACGCCTTTACTCCGATGAGAAGCTGTATTGAAATCAATATGAGCTTGATTCCCCTCAGATTAATTTTATACCACTATTGAGACCTTACTATTACACTGTCCCAAATTCTGATCTCAGTTATATTAGTGTAATTCAAATCAGAATTGACCTACTGATCTTTGAGTTATACTCGGTGTTACCCTTGGGCTCTCTAAAGAAGCTCATGTGAGCCCAAAAAGTAGGGCTGGCTGCCACTGGGAATCTTTGCAGAGCTGTAATTAGACAGTAAAATCTTTGGGAGTCATAGTAGAAGTGGTGAGAGGAGAGCTCTCGAGAATTTTAAGTAAGTGTTTTTCCACTGAGCAGAGAATGAATGGAAAGAATCGGTAGTATTTGATTGTTCTCTGCTGGGCATATAACCCCTGTGCTTTTTCTCTAAATTCAGACTTAAGTTATACTAAAGAACAGTATTTTGCTTTCTTGCTGGTGTACCTTTGAGTGCACTTCTTGACAGAAGAGCTCTCTTATTTTTCTGATTCCTAAGTAATAAAAGATAAAAGGCTACCATATAAAAGACATAACTAGGACAGTCCTCTCAGAAGCACTAAGCAATGTGATGTTTGTATCCTGAATTAATACTTGTTACTTTATAAACATTACTAATGTTTTTCTAGACCACTTACATACACACACAATTCCTCCTCCAGAAGTTTGACAAACTGCTCTGCAAGTAGTAGTGGTTAAAAGGAATGTCTCTAGTAGCATGTCTCCTATTATATTCTGGTTAACGAGTTTCTGTTCATATAAATATACACATGTGTGCATATATGTGATGATACTTTAAAATAATCAAACCTGTAGTGAAAATAGTTTTTTTCAACCTCTCTGTGCTACCATAATCTCCATTACTCACCCATACAGATTGACTCCCTCTTCTAGCACTCCCCCACCATTCCCTGACATAATTTGGGTATGACTTTGGTACAGAGCACAGCATTGTATCATGAGATACTTCCTTTTTAAAAGCAATTTGGTGAAAAGATGGAAGTAGTTGGAGCCCTACGCTCAACAGACAGCCTGATGAGAAGAGGGAAGAGAGAATCTCTTCAGTTCAGTGTACTAGCAATAAGGCACTCTAGAATAAACCAAATCTTAGTCCTGAAATCCTTCTGAGGTTTCATACTCATAAAACTCTGCCAAGCATGTACCAAAGGCTGTAATGAAGTTATATTATGCTATCATAGACAGTTGGTACTGACTGATCAGTACCTGTTCACTAATTGATCTGCAATCCATTTGCTTTTGGTTAACACAAGATTTTACGAGACTATCCAGACAATCAAAAAAAATTTTTTTTAAATGTAAAACTAATGATCCAACACTAGTTAGGGCAAGAGGATAGAAAAAATAAAAGGAATGAGTTCATATCAAGATTCTTACCTTCCTTCAAAATGACCAAATACCATGATTTGCATCATCTATGTCGTCCCCAGCCTCTGTAACTGATCTGAGCAGACGGTTCGAAGTTCCAAGAAATTCTTGTGTACTGAGAACCTCTGAAAACACATTCAGCAAGGTTTCCTTTTGGTCTTTGAGCACTGTCAAGTAGACAAAACTAACACTAAGAAAAGTAGCAATGGAATCTTCCTTATCTCTGATTTTATCATGGATTTGGGCCTGCCTGTGTCTCTCTCAGATTTTCCTGGAGAGTTGATCAAGGCCCTAGTACAAGCTAACAGTTACAATGGAATAACACCTACACATGTAAATATATGCAATTCATTAAATGTCATCAATATGCCTATTACAGCATGCATTTATTTACTCCTACTAGTCTACTGTTTTTTAACACTATATACTATACAGACTTAGAAAAGTCTGAAATTATTGCTAATACAGATGAATATATGCACAAAGGTAAGGAGAAAACAGTGTATTCATCTCACACTTGAGAACTGCCTGATTTATGAGTTATTCAATAGATTTTTCTCTGAACTATGTTGACTCCTCTCTCTGTGTTAGTACAAACAGTACAAATGAGTGATACTGCTAGAATGTGGAAATTGAAGATAACCGTAACAAGGACAAATTTCTCTCCACACTTCAGCAAGATTATCTCTATCCCAAATACCAACAACCATAGTTCTCTGACACAGATCTTTCTAGGTGATTATGGAATCTGTACAGATTGGGACCAGCCAGAGAAATAACACAGGATTTTTACTCAGAGGCTGAGAGTCTAACCCATTGTGCATACATCCATCCTGTTGAACTAGCCCTGACAAGGCAGACTACTAAGAATACCTCAGTCATTTTACCAAATTATGAAACGGCTTCAGGACACTAGATACAAGGAAAGATTTGTGCTTGGCTTTTGATGGTACCCTGTTTAGGTCAATGCCCATTCAGACTGTTTTCCCTCTATTTCTCTGTGAATTCTGTTCTATAAAAGCAATACGGTATTTCAGCTGGTGCATTTCTAGGGGATTATTGTACTTGACGGGTGGTTAAACATCATCCGAGGCATGCAGTGATTGCCCAAATATGCACTGCCTATTGTGTTTTAGTGTTTAAATAGAACACTGGATCTAGTGAGGATAACTTTGTTTGAAGTAAGGTATTCTTAGCAGCAGTGTTTATATGCAAAAGTGCATAAACACTATTATTTCTGTAGAGCCAAAAGTGAAACATCTTTCCCTCCAGTTAGTTCTGCCTGAACACACGCTTAAATTCTGTGTTATACCCAGCTGATCACCGAATCGCTAAATCATAATTATTAGTGATAGAGAAACCTATTAGGTAAGTCCCGTGGGGACCAGCGCAGCATCACTGGCACAGTAATCTCTCACAATAAATGTAATTATAGAGCTAATTTAAGTAATTGGGACTTTCTATCTTTCTATCCAGTTATTTCTGCCTGAACACATGCTTGAGTTTTGTTTTATACCCAGATGATCAGAGAATCACAAAATCAGAATTATTAGTGATAGAAAAACCTATTATGTAAGTCTCCTGGGGACCAGCGCAGCATCACTGACAGTAATCTCTCATGATAAATGTAGTTATACAGCTAATTTTAGCAACTGGGACTTTCTTCAAGCAAATATGTTACCTCTGAGGCCATTTGTATTTGATGTCACTACAAGAGAATTGTTCTGCAGCAGGACTTCAGCTTTGTTAGTGAGGAAGGAACAGGAGCTGACACTGGTACAGCAGCGCTGCATTCAGAGCAGCATATTGGCTTAAAGAGAATAGCAAAGATATAACAAATTGGCTTTTGTTCTTGTTGTTTGAGGCAGGATGTTTGCCTCTGCTAACTAATTACATAACTGGTGGCTTTGCTTAGTCTTAATGTCATGCTCTAGGAGGTGTGAACCGTGTGCATACATACAGTTATGCTTTCAACACAACCTAGTCTGTGTTTCTTTGTCTCTTTTTCCGGTGAACTTTGAGGGCTGGACAGATATTTACAGTGTCTTGCAGCTGAACCTTTTCCAAGCAATGTGTAGGCTGTATCTTCATTAGGAACTAACCATATGTTAAACAGGTTAAATGACACAGGTTAAATGACATAACCATAGGTTAAATGACTGCCAGTTAGTCATTTTGTGGCAATTCACCACACAGCAAAAGAACCACATGTAAATATCAGTAAGTTGGTGTCATGTCCCATGTACCTGTTGGGCTGTCTTTGGCTATGATCAGTAAGACAAGTAGCTTATCTCATGATATCTAAAATTGTAAATCATTGTATTATTCCACGCATTTTTGCAGATGATGGGCTAGCCTGCCTGCCAATTTGATTAAAGAAAGAAATGCTCTAGAGCAGAATGGCTCTGCCCTCAACAGCCAAACTTATCTGAATTCCAGTTATGGCATACCTATCCCCCATGGACCAGGTCAGTTTAGCTGAAACCATATAAGCAGGAGAATCTTGCTTTTCCTAATACAGAGGGTGACAAAGGTCACTGCATTGTCCATAGAAGGCACATTAACTGCCTAAACTGTTGTTTTCCTTCTCTTCTTGGTAGAAGGTGACTCCCTGGAGAAAATCAAACAAGTGGCTAAAGCTAGCCCTAAGGCTGTATTTTGACTTGAGTCTAGACCCTGAAAATCTGGTGTGGCCATATTCTGTTAAATGCTTGCCATAGGGATCCATCTTTCCCTAAACAACTGATAGCTGCAAAACTTCAGGCAGCAATTATCTGCCTGTGCCTCAGGAGAACGGCTGTTATTAACAGCACTGTATCTGTCTGGTATTGATGATGGAAGAGATCCCTGGGTTACAAGCAATGGCTAGAAAACTCCTTCTCTAGACTGGAGATTTGTGACACACCTTTGAAGGCATGCACATTGACTGGACTGTCAGGAAGGGGCAGATCAGTATGATGGCAAGCGATATTTTATTTTTATCCTTGACCCTTTTATCAACAAATTCGCATATGCAGTTAGATCTCTCCTGGCAAGGCGGTCACAGCTCGGGGGATGGCAAGCAACATGTGCTTGCGAACATGTACTTGAGGAAGCTAATGGAAGCGGTTGGAGGAAAATCATGTATCGGATTTTGTGAATAGCTGTGCCTGCACATTTTCATGGCAATTATCTTTTGTTATCAGTATTCAGGAAAGGTATGCCTTAGAGCTCATGCCATGGTGGCCTTCCCATGGTGAGCGGATGTGTTGACATAGATCATGTTAAGGACAAAGCCTGCTGTTGAAGCTGTCCTAAGTGTGCAGTAAAGAAAGAACCATAAAAATACCAACCCACCCTCTTAACACGTGCATGAATTAAACGTCACTTCACTGCGTGCAGTCAACTGTTGCATAATCTCAGTGTCATGTACGTTACACAACAGCGACTGAAATACCTTATTTAACACAACTCATAAGGGAATTTAAGCCGACAGAATGACACAGAATGAAGCCAGGATGTGGGGATTTACGTATGCTTATCTTACAGTGCTAGAAAACAATGACAATGAGATCTTATTTGTCCACAGAGAATCAGGACCATAGGTTTTTGTTGGTCTGAAAGATGACCCAAAGCATAACATTCTATAACATTTATTACACATTGATTTTAATGTTGATTTCAGGAAAATAATACCACTTCCTGGCTTGCAGTAACCACCTTCCACTGCACAGAAGTGTTTTTAAGGTATCGCACTCCTGCTGTTTTAACATATGAAAGTACAGTCCTTATGGCCTAAACATAGGCTAAGATGCAAGCCTTAAAAAAAAGAAATGAAGACTATCACAGGAGAAGAATACTAAGGGAACATTTAGCAAAGAAGGCTGTTCAGGGATTAAAATGGAAAGTTAACAGGCAGTGAAAGCCTTTTCTTTAATATAATATAAATTATACATATTGTAATACAAAAGTCTTTTATTTTAAAGTAATAGTGGTGGAGGGTCTCCGTATACAGAAGATCTTGTCTCGGATGCATTTGTTCCTAGATACTAATATCACATAGTGTATGACATTTGCAACTCCTCACTGGGGACATCCACTTGGAGTGATTAAAGGGTTTACTATGCCTCTCAAAGGCATAATTCAAAGGCTAGAAGACTTTTCTATAACTACTAAAACTTGAGAGAAAAGAAGAAATTATTTTCACAATGATTCACTGGTTTGTTCAGTCCCCAGCAAAAATGCAGCCAATATTCAGCTATCAATGCAATTAATGGAAGCTGCATAGCATGACACCTTTTGATTAGATTGCACTTTGTCCTTCTTTACTTGGATCAAACATTCTAACTTAAAACCTTAGGAAAGTAAAAGCATTTAAAAGCTAAAGAAAGAAAGTGGTGAGGAAGGCAAGGAGGAGGAAGGGGAAGAAATTTCTTTTCCTAAACTAGACGTGACACCTAAAATAGTTTGACCAACTCTACATACCTCGCCATCTGGAAATACCTGTTTTACACAGGGTTTCGGACAGTTTTAAAATTCTTTTATCAGTTGTACTGCCAGCAGCAAAGATAGTTATTAGCAAAACCTAACTCTGGAAGAGATTTGTGAACTCCACATGTTTCAGCTGAGACTTCTATTTGTCTCGAAAGTCATCCCCTCCCTCCCTGTCATGTAATGTCTCCCAGACTTGCCTGAAGCCTTCTCTTTATCTGATTTGGAAGACAGTGCAGGCATATTTATGTCTGCCACCAGATGTAGAAAAGTATCAAAACTGGTTAATGAAATAAAAGGGAACCTAGTACATAAAGATTCCTCTTTGTTCTTTAATGGTTGGGTCCTTCTTCAGTCTCTGAGATCTACAAACTCATCCCGTTATACAGATCACATGGGCTATAAATATTAAGCAGCTTAACCCAGTAAGCTATAGTGACTTCTAAATTAAACTGAAAATGCAACTATGGGAAAGTATGCTCTGTGTTTCATTTCTGAGCAGCTTAATATTTCACTGGCCAAGAAATGCAACTTGTCGGGGGGGGGGGGGGTTCTTTTACTTTTCAGAACAGTTATTCTAGGTCTGATATGTTTCCTGGACTGTATTCTGAATTCAAAACTTGTTTGAAAAGAGATGACATTGATATGTTTGTCTTACTGTAGCACAAAGACTAACTTTATGGAAACATGGAAATTGAATTCAAAATTGTGGCTGAACTTTTGCGATTTTTAAGCTCAGTTACAGGGGCCAAAATACTTTTAAACTGATGAACTTTACTAAATGTGATTAAATTCTCCTTATAGAAATGGAAGTTTAGTTTTCTTTTCAGTAGCCCTAAAAGAGATTGTACTTGCCTTGTCCTGTTAACAGAGCAGTCGAAATTCCTGTAGAGGTCTCCTAGGAAGGCTGTTTTGCCCTGGAATGTTTTGAAGAAGAAAAGTGAAAAGGACAATTTAAAAGCCAATGGATTATTATAATGTATCATTATATGACACTGAATTGAGGGAACTAGTTGATGTGCTCAAGGGGAGGGCAGCCATCTAGAAAGGCTAGACAGACTGGAGGAATGGGCTGACTGGGACTTCATAATTCAGCAAGGACAGATGCAAAGTCCTGCCCCGGGAAGGAATAACCTCTTGCAGTGATGCAGGCTGCGGACCATCTGGCTGAGGAGCACCTGCGCTGAAAAGGCCCTGGGAGTCCTGGTGGGCAGCGAGCTGAGCATGAGCTAGCAGCGTGCCCTGGCAGCAACGAAGGCCAGTCACATCCTGGGCTGCGTTAACGGGTGCGCAGCCAGTCGATAAAGGGATGGGTTTACCTATCTCTGCTCAGCACTTCTTAGACCACATGTAGATACTGCGTCCTGCTTGGGGCCCCCAGTACAAGAAAGATAATGATAAGCTGCAGTGAGTTTGGCATAGGGCCACTAAGGTGGTGGGGGCTGGAGCACCCACCCTGTGCAGAGAGGCTGAGGGCCAGGGCTGGTCCAGCCTGGAGCAGAGATGGCTCCGGGGACACCTAACAGCAGCCCCCAGTACCTATGAGGGTATCTGGGGGACGAAGCCAGGCTCCTCTCCATAGCATGTGGGACAACAGGCAGCAGCTGGGATGAGAGAGGGTCAGGCTGGCTCTAAGGAGCCCTTTTCCCCCCAAGGAGGCTGGGCAGGGGCGCAGGTGGCCCAGGGAGGCCGGGCAGCTCCCTCCTTCCTCAGGGGCTTCAGGTCCCAGCTGGAGGAAGCCCTGGGCAGCCTGGCCTGGCCTTGTGGCTGTCCCTGCAGTCAGCAGCAAGTTGGGCCAGAGACTCCTGAAGTCCCTTTCAACTTGAATTATCTGACTAGCCTGTTATCCTGTGGTCCTACGGTAATTTTCTCTCTTAAACATATAAATATTCTTAAATAAACAAAATATTTCAATATATTTTATCATTATATCTCACTTTACCTCAGAAGCCTCATAGTAAAATATCCTAATTGGAAGTCACATATGACCTAGCTTTGCTTCTCGAAGAGAGAAAACCTGTGCTTACTATCCCAGCTCACTTACTTGAGGGATATATGAAAGCAGCTTGGCACTGGCTGTGCAGGCTAGGAAACCCAAGGTCGTCTTCCTCGTTTTTCTCCCTGTCTCTTCTCTGAAGTGAAGCTTTTACTATCTGCCGAACCTGCTGCTCTAAGTTACTATGCACTGAAACAGTTTTGATCACAGGCCCTATGCAAAAGGAAATTCATGTTCACTGCAGCTTTTTCTGGTTCCTCAGTCAACCCCGAGCCAAAGGAGCATGTTGCCTTTTCTGGCCCTGCTGCGTTCAGTGACACTGGGTACCATAAATCAAACCAAGCTGTCAGAGCAAACCTCCACGCTTAACAGAAAACCAGTCTCGCAGCTGACAACAGCCTGACTGTGCACCTTAATAGGAAGCTGTGAGTAGACTGCAGGAAACTGTTAATAAAAAGGTGCAGAATTTGCAGCCAGGACCAAGTGGTCATTTTAGCAGTCACAACAGCAGGGACCATCTAAGCTGCTATCGCTGAGCCTCTGCAGTAGAAGCCAGTTTTCATTTCATTTTCAGTTTTCATAAAAACGTCTGTCTGACTTCCATGTGCTGCTTGGGGACAAAAAACTGTTGCAAAATCTATCTTTCAGCAAAAGCAGTGAACAAAACCAGCTACGCATCTCAGGACTTAAGCAGCAACCCGGGAAAGCTTCCAAAGGGAGAAAAAAAAAAAAAAACTCCTTGTGAATAGTGGAAATTTTTTAAAAAAGCCAGGGGAGCAGCTGCAAGAACTCTCCCAAGTATGCTCTTTCCATCAGGTAGCGTGCTGCAGTGCCCGTCGTGCCGTCGCCTGTGCCGGTGCGGCTCGGGCGCCCCGCCGCCATGGCACCTCTCTGTTGCTCCCACTCCTCTGGGGCTGTAATTTCCACAGTTACTGCCTGCGAAAGGCCACGCGTGTGTGGCTCGTCCGTGCGCGGTCTATCGCGTGCAGCGCATGGTGCTCTCTGACAAGGGCGCAGCTTGGCAGCGGGGAGGGAGGCGGCGGCTCTGCCTTGTCCTGGCGGGCAAGGACGGAAGGAACCTTCCAGAAGGCGGCGGCCGGAAGGGGGGGGCGGGCTGAAACCAGCCCTGAGGAGAGGCCGTAAGCGGCAAAGGTGTGGCGGATTTGTTTACAGTCCTCATCGTTTCTATTTCATCTCCCTTTGAGGCAGCTGGGGGCTAAAAGGGGTGAGCGATTCTGCGGATTAACAGCCCGGCTCGTCCGACGCAATGGGCTCCGGCAGGGCTCAGCCGCCAGCTGAAGCCACGCCGGCCCCCAGGGTGTGAAACGCTGCGGGAAAAGGCTAACGTTTGGTTCACCGTATCCTCTCTCCCTCAGACGTAGAGTAGGACGTGTATCCTGAGTGAGTTATATGTACAACGTATTTCCATTCCGTTAAAGAGGCCGATGTTTAAGAGTTGCCTGGAGCCACCATCCCATGGCAAACAGTGAAAGTTTGCACGAATATCTGAGACCAAAATTACTAGGTTTCACGCCTCAGCGTTCGTTGTCTCAGTTCGCGGCGGGTATGAGTATGAGCAGCCTGCTGGTCTCCAACAGCAGTATCTTTGGAAACAAAATCTGTGTAGGGATGGTATAAATAAAAATTAACCCACACAAAGCTTCGCCAAGGGTTAAACTTTCCAAGTAGCATGTGGGAATGCCAAAAGGGGTGCTTAACGTAAGAAAAATGTTAAGTTTGTGGTGATGTTCACGGGGGGGCACTTAGGCCGCTGTGTTTGATGCCAGTTTGTAATTATTTGGCACTGGAGAAAACCCCCAGAAAGCACGGCACCCAAGCAGATCCTGCTGCAGCCGTGCGCACCATCCGCTCTGCTGGTGAGCTGGGGGACCTGCGCTCGTACCCCAGCTGACAGCATGTTTCGTGAGGTAGCGGAGAGCTGGTTTTACAACCCACAGTTTTGAGGCAAAAGCAATTGCCGCTGTATTTAACTTCATATAGATGCGACGGTGTGTGTAGGTGCAGGCTGTTAGCAAATTCCTTGCAAGGTGGGAACTGCGCCTGCCACCATGGCCTTAGCCATTTCTGACCGCAAATCTGAGTGTGAAGACCTTGCTTGAAAATCATGTCTTAAGGGATGCAAAATAGAATTCATGGGAAAAAAAATCGAATGCTTAGCAGCTCAAATAAAGCTTAAATTTTCATGGAGGTGTATGAGAGGAAAGTAAGTACCTATTATACTCAGTTCTTTGCACAGTTCTTTGCCTTATTTCTGGTTGGAATTAATGGGAAGGGCTTCAAATGGATTTTAAATGAAAATAAGTATTCTGAATACAATTTTCCATTTTTTCTTTCTTTTTAAAATTGCTTTGCATAAATTTAAATTTTCAGTCATATTTTTTAGCCTGACAGCTCTGATAAAGACATAGCTATGTAACCAAGTGTCACATAGAATTTATACTAGCATTAAAGCACAATCTGTGAGAGCATTTGAAAATATAACATATACCCAAAAACTAGGTATGTTCTGGGATAGCTTATGAGAACCAAGATCCCCAGTTTTAAAAACCTCAAGCATTGTGAACAAACCTCATCTATGGTAACTAAAGCAAAATAAAGCGATTTGTGCCAAATCCTTTTTGCCTAAGGTACGTGTAGTCATTTAAGGACAGTATTGCAAAAACTAAATATTTGTCTTCCTTAAGACTAGCTATGTGATGTTTCCTGCAGAACATTTGCACAAAGAGTCTAAAGATCCAGCGTTAACTGGAAAGTGGTCTGACATTAATCCAAACCACGCAGCTTTTCACTCAGGAAAACTCTTTTAAAATGCTAAAGTGATATTTCATAGCTCCAGATACCACTATTTGCTCAAGTTCCAAAGAAGACTAAATTAAACATTAAAAAAAAAAAAAAACAATCTAGAAAGCATGCTTTTAAGAAGGCTCACAACCTGGGAAAGATCAGCAGGCCACACTGGAGAACAGATTAATTTATCCTTAGCTAATTACCCCATAAGGTTCAGCTGAGCTGCCAGCACCACTAACAGTCAAGACATCACAATGGATTGCTCTGTCTGTTTGATAAACTCATTCACTAAACAAGTTGATTTCTGGCTGTGCCTGTACAATAAAGTCTAGCTAGTCCGTAGTGTTACTACTCATCTCTTTGAGATCGTTTTCTCTATTTATGCTATGGCTTATTATTTCCAACCTACTTTTTGCATCGTTCTCTCTAGTTTGAGGAGAAGTCTGGCAGTTAAGACCATTACGTTCTACTTCCTGCTCTGCCGCTTATTATTTGTGTAGTTTTAGCAACGCTGACTTTGATTTTTACCTGTCTGTTAAACTGGAATAGTACCTAAAAATCTCTGGGAATCTTTTCAAGTATGAAGTAGTTTTTACAGTAAAATCTACACATGGTGCAAGTGCATCCAAAAACTATAACTTTCAAGAAATATACTGTATGTTTGTTAAATTGTAATGAAGGAGCTGTGCCTTACCAAGCATATATTTTAATTTTGATCAAAAATGTGTACAGACAAAAAAAAAAGTTATGATTTGGTAAGAAGTCAGTACTTTTTTTGTCTTTTCAGTATATAAAGAGATTAAATGAAGAACTGAAAGTTTCATGGAAATAGCTTGAAGATCATGTAAGTTTCCATTTTTTTTAAACTTACCTAATAACGTATATATAAATATGCAAAACATTCAAGTCATTACTGCTACTATAACTACAGCAGGCCTTTTCTGACATAACTATGAATAAATCACTCTCCTGCTAAAACAGGCAGGCCCAATTGCTGCAGAATCAGAGACTATTTTCAGTGGTATCCATCAGTCATTAGTGCTGATGTTAAAGAGAGCTAAATCAGGCCCCCTACACTGAAAACTTAATAGTATGCTGAATCTTAGTCAAAGCATGGAGACAGTTTGCTTTGAATCAAGGTAAGCAATTAAGTTTAACTGGGATATTTTATCCTGAAAGTCCAATCCTTAGATTCACAGTAGCATAAAGCATTTTCAATTTAATTTCTGTTTTTTGGTAAACAATAAGGTAAAAATGAACTATGATTTCTTCAAAGTCTGAGGTGAAATATAACTTGCTACCTGCAGAATCAGAAAGGGTAGTGTACACTCTTTTTACCTTCACAATGTAATAAAACTAAAAAGTAAATATGCTTCTTGTTGTGAGGAAACAAAGAAGCATTGTTCATTATACTACAGCTAAAAGGAAACTCATTTAAGAACTGGGTTAATCATGGCCATTGGAGAGTCTGAAAAGAGGTGTAGGAGTGTGACTTCCATTAACTGATATCACATACAAAAAACACCTGCACATGAAAGAGAAAGAGATTGAGGAAGATGTTTGTTTACTATAGCAAGCTCTGGCTATAAAGGGGAAGATGAAAAACTTTTCCATGCCATTAAAAGCACTTCAGTAGTACAAAGGCATTTCCTCCACTGCCTGCTCCTTTCTTCATTATCTTTTTTTTTTAAACAAAACTTTCTAGTAGATAAAGATGTAGTACATGCGGTTGGAAAAGATCTCAAGAGATATTATGTTATTGTCATTAAGTTTCTGGCCTATGATCATGCCTTAGTTTTCAGCAAATGCAAATTCAATATGTAATAAGGACATGCGATATTACAGCTGATCATGGAAAGTCTTTCAAACGTGCCCTACTGGAAAATTAGAATGCCATAGATTTCATAGATCCTGTATTCCTCCCAAATTGGCATAGAAGATTTGTGGAAAATACTTGTTCCTACTCAGATTTGACTGTGCGTTCCCTTGGGTTGTACATTTAGAGAAATCCATCTAATTACTGTGAGGTGAAGCCTGCTCAGGCAACATCAGTTAAGCTTGGAGGAATGCCAAAGAGATCAGTCTAATAACTCAAGAGTCATATAGTGTAGGAAAGAGCAGAATTTGGTACATGAAGTCTTTTTTTTCTTTTCATGAATACCACTTAGTATACATCTTTCCCTCAAGCAACCCAGCATTGTCTCCGAAACTGAAAACAAGAAGAAATATACAGACAAAGTAGCTAGGACTTCCTGTAGTCTTCTCATTTTCAAATATTCTGAGTTTTAAGCAAGGGGAATTGGCAGTTAAAAAAAAAAAGAAAAAAAAGCCTGTTGTGTTTGTCTGTAAGTACAGCAAAACCCTCAGGAAGCAAAGTGTTTTTTCATAACCCTGTTGAGTTTAAAAAGGAACAAAAAAAAAGGAAGGCCCAGAAGTAGGTATATCATACAGGCTATAGGAGGACTCTTCCCTCACCAGATAGAAGATCATCTACAAGTGTTAGAAATTTCAGAACAAACAATGTGATGTAGAATAAAATGGTGAAAGGAATCATATGATGTGTTATCACTCCCTTTTCGACCTGACAACGAGCTTAATGGCTACTATTTGAAAGTGCTTAGTTTTGGGCCCCTGAGTGTTGCAGCTATTTCCGAAACCATGGGTTAGGGTTGTTGTGCTTCCTCACATCGTAGCAATTTTGCAGTGGTTTCATTACTTGGTCTCTGAGTGTTTTGCATATGTACTATTATCTTTGCTCTGTAGAGAGAAAATGTTGCCCTCTAAAGTCAGTGGCAGAAGGGGGAAGATGGTTCAGACTGCCTGATTTGCAGGGTCAGTGGCACCTTTGATGATTTCCCTGGCTATGTTTGAACTTAGTCTCTCAACATGAAAAAAACTTCAGACTTACTGTTCACTTTCTCCTCCCTGCCAGCATTTGTACAGTTGTGCCATCCTTTCCAATGACAGTTGTCCTAGTCTTCACACAGCCACATGACCTGTGTAATTCAGTGTGATGCTTTAGTGTGATGCTTTATCTCAGCTTCCCCATTCACAAAATATAACATCAAAAAGAGGCTGGATTTTTTAAAGAGTTTTCATACAGATTTATGTTTCTTGAAATATTGCTTATTCTAGAAAATATGATTGCTGTGTAGCTGATGTAATATGGTAAGGGTAAAGGGTATATGTATACATATTTCCCTGCTTTGTCCGCATTTGTTGCATAGGTGGATTCTCATTCAAACTTTCTCTGTATTGTTATTTATTTCCTACACTAATGTCTTCAGACCATCATGAGGCAGTTTCATATGATAGGTACTGTTCATTGTTCACTTGGACAGGAGTTGGTCTGTGGTCTTCTAAAAAGGTTCCAAAACACTGGCACTTTTTTCCTTTGTTCCATGTGGTAATAGTTGTTCGTATGGGAACGAAAAAAAAAATTGTTTTCCATCATTTCTTCCCATTATATCCTCATTTCTATTTCCTGCCACTCTGTTGTGTCAGTGATCAGATACCTCCATTAGACAATACTTAATCCTCCTCGTCGAGTATTCTGTCTCTAAAATGTAATAGAAGGGTATTTAATTGACTGGTTGGTACATGGCTATTCTGAAGTTTATAGTTATGCAGTTGTTAATAATAATATAATTTTAGGTTTTAACATTTTAATCTATATAAATGTGGAAAAAGTATGTTCTAAATTAAAATCCTCAGTGTTAGAAAACTGAAACTAAACCAGTACAATCTTTAACTGGTTTAACGACCAGATTAAAATAGTTTCCATATAACATATCGTATTCCGACTGTTCTGCTGCATGCTGGCAGAAGAATGAACATCTGCATGAGCATTCTGGTTTGGAGCAGTAGTGTGAAGAGTGGAGCAGTAGTACAGTCCCTGGTGGTACCCACCTACACTGCGCATTGGTTTTGTTCGCAAGTGGCTCTAGTATGCACAAACCAGATTCCTTTCAGAATCCTCTAAGTTGTGCCCAAGGTGCACCCCAACCACTAACTGGGACACAAAGATTCAGACCGACTATTGGTCCTTTGGACAGCTTTGGGCCAGATGTGCAGTGGGAATGTTCAGTCCAGAAGGCCAGAGTAAATCTAGGCTAAAGTAAAACTCCCAAACTCCATAGCGTGTAGATGTAGGGGGTCTCAGCACCAGCTGCTTTGAGCTACTGTCAGCTCCTATTGTGCCAAATTTCTTGCTAACTTAGACATAGCTAGAGCATCAATGATTCTGGCTACGCTCTGTAGTGTTCTGGTAACTCATTGAAAACACGTCATAGTTGTGGTAACTGGGTTTAAAAGTCACTGGCTTGGCTCAAATTATGGTGAGAGTCTTTTTGTGACATTTCAGTGTGTTTTAACTGAACTCATTGTGCAAAATTCTTGCCTTTGCATTGCTGTAGGCTAGTGTTGACTGTTTTGATATTTTCTTAAGAGCAGAATAGCATTGTTCCCTGGCATTATGGGACAATAATAGCATTTAGTTAGCCTCTGGAACTATCTTCCATTCTGTTGACAGTATCTTTTATTTAGTTATAATTGATTTAAAACCAAGCAACAGTGTTATATAACACGCACTCTATAACATCACTGTTTGGTTATTAAAGTTCTTGTTTGACCTTGTGTGTGTAAGCAGTCACTCTGTAGCTGGTCTAGAGAGAGCTCTCAGATGAAGCTTTCATGGAATTCTCAGGGGCCGTGTCCTCACCGCTGTGCTAATTCAGCTGATCTGCCATGGAGCTTGAACATCTGTGGTCTGCCACATTGCAAAGCTATATGAAAGTCACTGTATCCTCAGTGGCGCTGTTATCACTCTGTGAGGGCAAAAAAATGATTGTCCTGTATCAGATCAGAGGCTCATCTAGTACAGTGTCCTGTGTTTAGCAGTCACCATTGGAGATGCTTGGGATAAGTATAATAGCATGTTGTAGCTATAGTTCCCCAATATTTCCCAGCTACCAGTAATAGACACCTCAGGTGTAGATTTCTCAGATGTGCCATGAAAGGTATTACCTTTTAAAACAATATTCCTTGAGAAATGTTTCCCATCAATTTGTCTAATCTATCTTTAGAATAATCTTTTGGGGTGCACAACATCCTACGGCAGTGATTTCCACAGCTTAACTGCATGTTGCGTAAAAAAACCTTACCTCTTTTTGACTAATACTTCATAATTGCATTTAATGCCCATTCATTATTGTATTAGGAGAGGCAGTAAGTAATCATCCCTTATTTACCTTTTCTGTTTAAGGCATAGTTTAATAGACCTTTATTATATCTCTCCTCAGTCATTTACTTCCAGGCTGAAATATCTATACAGGGAAACTCTTCTGTATCTTTGATCATCCTTTTGCCCCTTTCTGCGCAATCTTTGGTTACACAATATCCTTTTAAGATGGGCAAGATCTTTAAGTCATAAGAAATGCAGACAGTGTTCAAACTGTAAGTACAGTACGTACTGCATTTTATACAACAAGACAGTGAGATCTTCTGTTATTTTCCCTATTTCTTTACTGCTTTGTTTTTCTGTTATTGGGAACTGATGTAGTGTTTTCAAAGAACTATATGTTATAAACTTAAAATCAGATTCCTGAGTATTATTAGTCAACTTGCAGCCACTCGTGGTACATGTAAATTTAGAAATGCTTTATTCCTGTGCATCACTTGACATTTATCTACACTGAATTTCCTCTGCTATTTAATTGCTTGGTCACCTTTTCCTTCTGCACTTCCACATATTTTATTTTTACTGTCCTGAATAACTTAGCTTAATGAGAAAACTTTGTCACTTCAGTATCACCATTTTCTCAGCTCATTTATTAATATACTGAACAGCCTGCCCTGTGTCATTAGGATGTATTCCTTTTCTTCACAGGAATATGAGCAATCTGTAATTCTTTACCACTTTACCAGGGGATATTTTCCTGTGGTCATGAGGTCTCAGGATGGGAAGGTACTTTCCTCACTGAGTAATTTATGTGGCAACTTTGTTGCAAAGTGAGTGGTTCCCAAACCTAGTGAAAGTTGCACCTGGTCCCGAGCTGACATTCCTTCTTGGTTTAAATACTCCTTGCAATGTAACTGAATTGTAAAGGAAGGTTTACAGGAACTGAGACCTTATCTGGCCACCGTAGTCTATCATACTACCAGTATAATGACTCTGGGAATCAGATCTGTCTATAAAAGACTGGCATGCTTCAAGCACTCTAAAGTGTGAAAGTGTTTGGTACAAAACACACTTTGAAGTTTTATCATGACAATAAAGGCTTATTGCTTTCTTTATTGTATGTGTGTTCAAAGATCATATATTGTGCATGCAGAACAATTTTATGGGAGGATTAGGACATTTTTTCCCTCACATTTCTGTCTGATCTGTATCTTGTAATAGCGTTTTCCTGCTTTGATACAGTATACTGATTTATTTTTGTCTGCATGTCCTTTAAAAGGAGAAAAGGAGACTAGAGTAGGTGGGGAGCACGGGAGGAAAAAGTGCTCACAATAATCAGTTAAATATTTTAAAAACTTTTAAGCAGTCCGAATAAATAATATTCTCATAAATAATGAATATTTAGCCAATTGTTTAAATAACTATTTTTTAAGGTTTCTTTTGGATTTGCATTGCACTAGTTCTGAAGACGATGGTCTAAACTCAACATGAGAGCTGCACAAAGCTGTTTCCTCTCATACGTCCTGATGTAACCTCTTACAAATTTGAAGTCTTTGAAGATCTTGAATACAATGGAAATGAATTACATTTTCAAATTAAACTGAATATTCAGGTTGTTTTCTACCATTCATTCAGCTGTGCTGTGGTGAATAGCTGGATGGTTTCTAAAACAAACAAAAAGCCCTGCCAAAACCTTGTAAGCTTTCACTAAGCCTAAATATCAGTAAGTGGATTACTTATTCACAAGCGCTTTATACTCGCTTACCTTTACAAAGAAGAGACCAAATTCAGGACTGAGAAGACTTGCAATGTGGGAAGAGGGGGCTGCTTACACAGCAATAGGTAGTATATATAAAATAGCATATGACGCAAGAGAGAGGCTAAAGTCTCTTTAGTTTTAGCAACAAACTGAAGTTCAACGTTTGCCCAATGATATTATAAGCATTAGAAGGTATGTCTTCACCTCCCTATATCTGGCAACACCTAGGTGGAAAATGAGAAATACTTCAAAATTGAACCTCCCTCCTTCAGAAACACAGTAGAATTTTTACAGAATTTCATAGAATCAGGGCTGGCTGAATCTTGAAGTGTTTTTTAAAAGTACATCTTCGGGGCTGGTTCTGATCTTACTAGTAAAAGATAGAAGCAAATCCATTAAAATCAGAGGCAGCTTCAAATACATGGAACTTAAAATTACTGCATGTATTTCAGTGCCTAAAAGTAGATTTTAGTTGCCTATTTTAAGGCACCCAAGAATAAAAATCTAGGTTGTCTTCTCACATGCAAACCCCTTAGGTCTTAGCCTCTGAACTTTTATAATAATTTTGCTTTTGTATTTTTGGCTTTAGTGTGTAGAATGATGCATATTTGTAATTAGCCTATTACCATAATTGTAATAACCACTCCAGTTATTGCCTTTTCAATTTTATTTTTGAATGAATAAAACAGAATTAGAAATTTTAATTCTTTTGTGTGATTCTACAGTCTTTGTAATCTACAGCTACGATGTTTTTCATTAGCTAACATTTAATATGAAGACTCTAAGGACAAACTAACCATATGACTGCAGACTGGCTTGAAGTACTGAATTTTTATTTCCTTTATACTCCATACTCTGAAGTTGCTATTTCTGTACAATTGTACACACACGCAACTGTTTTATAATGTGCATTGGTATTTTAATAAAATTATCAAACACTATAAAAAGTTTAAAGTAAGATGGCTATGGCTAGCATCTAGTATATTGGTATAATATTATGGCAACATGCATTTTTGAAATTCTGTTATATACAAAGTCCTGAATGAAAAGCATCGAAGTCTAGATAGCAGAGTTTTTTAATGCAGACTATAGAGCTCAACTCTATTGTCCTCCTGAAAGGCAGGTAGCTATCTCCTTTCATTTCCTTGGGTTATTCATCCAGAAGATAAATGAAAGTATGCCATTCTGAGATATAAAGGTAGGACATTTTTCACAGGATTTCTCACTTCAGAGACAGAAAGGTGTTCTCTCTGAGAAGAATGACATTTTGATATGTTTGTGGATTTTACCTGCATGGTCTTTTGTCACATCTAAAAATTCTTTGAGGTCCTGAGGGCAAACTCCTGTTCTATCTTACTGAACTTCACATTTTTCAGTGAACGTTGAATAAGGAGAACTGTAATAGGATTCCCAGAGTTGTACAGATCAGGAGCAGAACTGACTGATCAGAATGTGATCAAAACTGTCTGCAGAAAAATCCCCAAAATGGGTTCTCTGTGTGGTCATAGCTCTCATGCTGCACTGCAATTCCTTTTTGGTTCAACTATCGTAGTATGCCACAGTGTGTCATAGAGGGGCTGGGCAGGAATAAGACCCTTAAAAGAGAAGAATAGGAAAATACAGAATTTGAACTACTGTTTGCCAGAAGCACTGTATAAACTCATCCAGTCACAGATTAATGTCAAACTGAAGCAAAGCATCATAGTTTGGTTCAGCAAACTCCATGATTAGCAAATATCACTTTTTTTCAATAGCAAAAAACCCCTCCGCAGTTCCCACTATTCCTTCTTCTCCATCCTTTTCACCATGTCAGTTAGAAAGCCTAGACTTCCAGAATCCGCTTTAAAATAAACAACTCTTCTCCTTTGCACCCAGAAAAGTCTTTTTTCACTTTTCTGTATGATCTATAGTGAGCTGGATACTGTTTCGGTGCCGTATAAATAGTACTCTGTTTTGCATGGATTAAAATTATCTGCAATGCATGTGAAAATTTATATGCAAATTAGATGCAGTTCTCAGTTTCTTAACAATCTGTTTTTTTCAACCTCTCATCTCTGAAGGTTAAGCTTCTCTGCTGTGCTTCTTTAGATTCCTTCTGGATTGGTAAGAAGGAAGGGGGCTCGCTGCCGCTGATTCAAGTTGCAGTATGTGAAATTGTTGCTGTGTTTTAGTTTCAGAAATGAAAAAGTACTTACAAATGCATCATTTTGCTTCTTTTATCACAGTTATGTACAATAGATTCTAGCTTTGTTTTCTTACTCTACTGCTTTACGTGAACAGTGTTTATACCATGTCTTTTGCCCTTTTTTAAAGGGCACAGATAGTGCAAGTAACCTAGGGCTGATCTTGTAACTTACAGATGAGTGGACAAGGTTTTTAACACCCAATATGGGAATGAGTGAAGGATGGAATCTCCTATCTCATTGATATCCAAAGGGGAAGAGCCCAGAAGCCAAGAAATGGCCTGAAATTTTGGGGATTAATTTATAAACTGGATTCAGCAGCAGCTCAAGGAAACACATCCAGTATGTAGTTAAAATGGTTCAGTGGACTATTTTGAATGAGGGGAGTTCTTCCTTTAGGATGGTGAGCAATTGAAACTGTCCTGACTAGAATGATGGGATTTGCATTATTTTGTGTGCTTTGATAGCGGTGTTCATCTGGAGGATGCTGAATGTAGGACTGCAGGTAAGGAGTGCAAATAAAGGCTTTTCCCAGATAAAAATCAATTTAGGTTAAATCAGACATCCTGAAAAATCTTTTTATCCATGAATTAAATCTATAAAGTTTGCATCCCTAATTTAAGTAGGTGGTGGTAAGCGATTTTGGTTCTGCATTAGTGTGGTATTATAGTCACAGCTGAGGTCAAAGACTATAACTCCAAGGTAATGATATGGTAATAATAACAAGAAAAAGAGCAGTGGTGGATATATGTAGTCTTCTTTCAAACTGCTTTAGCTATCAGCCTGCTCTGATCAGGAATGGTTACAAGAAAGCAGTCAGAGGTGTTGCTTGGTTATTGAAAGCCTTGCTTGAGGGAGAGAAAACTTAGTACTTTCCTAACTCAGGCTTTCCTTACTTCACTTTAAACACAGTTACAACAGAAGGAAAACAAGTGACCTACTTCCAAGACACAAATCAGTTGAGTTGGGGAATGAATACATCCTGAAATCAAGGCTAGATACATAGGATTGTTCTTTTAACCCACCATCTCCTATAGCACATTGACCATCTACATTCTTAAGAGGACCAAGAAAATATGAAGAAAAATATTGATATATTCCTTGACAAAAGGTCTGGATAATTATATACCTTACAGAAAAGCTCTTGAATCTTTGCTTTTTCAAATGTCTTTGGCCTACAGTACAGCAATAGAGTCTGTATGGTTTTTTTTTATCCCTGTTTGTTTTTGTCATTAGGCCATACTGGGACAGGCCAAGGACTTCATTTTCTTTTAGCTGCCCACTGCAAAGGGCTCTGATGCAGAACTAAAGTGACTCTTACATTTGCCTTTGCTTGATGAGTTTGGTATGGTCTATCATGTAATTAATATCAGTGTTTATTTCTGGTTCTTTGCTGATTTCTTCAGGCAGGTTATTCATTTTTGTATTGGAGTCTTTTGACTTAATTAGTACAGTGCTAATACCATTGCTTTGCCAGAATGTCCAGTCATGCAGAAATGCTCAGGAGATGATTTAATTAAACATGTGGAGTGCTACATATAATTCTTTTCTATCACCACTGGCTGCTAAGCAAGCATATCAGGCAAAGAGACATACAGTGTGCACTAGGCCACATTCTGTCTGGACTGGCATTACGTGCAAATACTTTCAAAATATGTGGATCTTCTCTTGACTTCAAAATACACATGCTTTTAGTGGAGAGGAAGCCTTTTTCATTGATCTTTTCACTGAATTTTCTTATGGCGAGATAATTAACATGAGTTACTAAAATCCACAAGGATTTGTTCGGAGATAAAGCATTGTCACTTTTACCTTGACATACCTAGGCAATTTTAACATTATATCCAACAAAATATCCCCATCAGTAGTTGAACTCACCTACCTATGTTGTGCCAAAAACTACTGAGTTTTATCCCCCACCAGCATTTGGCAGAAGGTAGCTAATGCATATTCCTCTCCTTGCCATAGAAAGCACTTCTGGAGGAAAGACAAAGTTTCAGTTTGTAGTAAGCTTAGTGGAGGAAAAAAAAAAATACAGAATACAGCTTTGTGCTAGGGTTTCTGATTTCAGGTTTTCAGATTTGTACTTTCTTTATGTCTCACACACACCTTTTTGTGCTATAGTTTGCTTAAGAAATTCTGTTTGTTTTCAGACGTGGAAGTGTACCCCATGACTTGTTAAATATAAAGAGCCATGAAGCTGTAATGAGGAAATTCCGAACTGTCTGGTTTGGCTGTCAGGGAGTTGCCAAGCCATTTCCGTGTTGCTTGAAGATAGCAGCCTGCTATTGTGAAACACTCCTATTAAACATAGTTGGAGCACTGCTGACATTTGATAAGACAACACTTTTGTTAAAATTTGGGAGGGCTGGGTAGCATACACTAGCTTCCCCTAAAACCCAGCCCTTCATCATTTGACATGGACAGTATTGCAAATGCAGCCTAATCACTGCAATAAATCTGCCCTAGTCTAGCAGTGGGTGTTCGAGCCACTGGACTGGGAGTATGTGTTTGCCTTAGAGTTACTCTGGGCACCTACTACTTAGATAGTTTTGTATGGCTGTATACAACACAAAAGAAAAGCCTGAGTTATCTAATTCTACATGTTATGTCACTGCAATGTCTGGAGAATATTGTATAGATGTCTGTGCTTTAGTAAAAAAAAAGATGAGGGATTTTACGATTCTTTTGCAGGAACTAGTGGGAGTAGTTTTTTGCTTGTTCAAGAGGGGGAAATTGTGGGAAGGCACTGAAAATCTGTTAATATTGAATGATCTATCCTTGGTAGCCTTGGTTGGCTAAATGAAAGCAGAGCCTTACCACTGTGTTACACAGCCAGTGAGACCAGTTAGCCTGGTTTGTAATGGCACTTCACTTAGATATGAGAGTTTTATCTGAGGATGGGAAGAGGAAAGGGCAGTATCTCCAGCTGTATTAACTGAATGAAAAAACTATTCTCATAGCCTCTCATTGGACTTCAGACTACAATGGCCGTCCCTGGCTAACCATTGTCACTGCTGAGCAAATAGTGAGCAAAGCAAAATACAAGGAAACCTTTATCAAATAACAGCTATAACTGCTGTTCAATTCTGCCAGTGCAAGAAAGGAGGATGGGAAGGACAATAACTGGCCACCTATAGCTGCCACACATTTCAAAATAAATTCACTTCAGCTCAGAAATAGCAATCCCTGCACTATTAAGCCCACTTCTCTGGGACTGCATATGGGATGTGTTTTGGTTTGTGTTAATGCATGAACTTCCCCAACAGCAGGCGCAAGCCCCACTCTGCAATGAAAAGCTGGAACAAAGGGCTGTGTGGGATACAGATGATTGTTCCAAACTGTAGGGAGAAAAGTCAAAGTTAACATCTCATTCAAGTGAGTTAATGTGCGTGATATGTGTGTAGGCAACTGCTTCATGGTGGTAGCAGTGATTCTTTGCTGGATGAGCCTACAGCCCAGTCAGGTTCTCACAGTATCACTACTATATCTGACCTGCACTCTTCCTACCTCTGACTCCAGCATTGCTCTTTTTGTGGAGTTTCTTCTTGGCAAAGGCTCAGCAGCCATTGGCAGAACCTCTGGAACAAATTAACAGCAACAAAACCTAGCGGCCAGCCTGCACTGAACAAGTGGTGTAACAGCATCTGTGAATAATCCTGTAAGATTTTAGCAAAGAGCTTGGTCCAGTTCCCTCTGAAAACATTAAGAGCCTTCTGCTGATTTCAGTGGGAGATGATTGGTCACCAGTAAACTATCTTTAGCAATTAGATTTTTAAGAAGTTGCTTGCAACTTCTTAAAAAATGTGAAGTAAAATATCACATTTATTGAAGTGTGGGCACTGAGACTTTTCTCCCTTTTTCACTCCCTTTCTCCCCTCAGTTTTTCTTGGCAAAGAGGGTTAGGGCAGCCTAGTTCTTTAAGTCCTAGTGTATAATTATTATGTGCTAGATTTTGCTATTGGCCTGTATCAAGATGAAGGACTATTACTTGGGGATTATTTAATAAAAAGTTCTTGTTTTCTTTCCCCAACTAACAAGGCTTAAAAATAGACTTTGAACTTCACACTTTGTGTGTATCACGCAGTTAATAGAGTGTGGGAGCTTAACTAGGGATTTTTAATAGTGTTATGATACTAAATACTAAGTGGATCGTAGTGAAATCTTCTATTGCAATTAAAAATATATCTATTTGGTTGATAAATATCTTTTGATGTGTAGTTTAAGTAGAACACAGCCGTGACTTTTCCATTTTTGACTGAAAGTGCGAGGTTAGCATTTTTGCTGTGTGAGACAACCATAACTTTCCCCTTTTTGTCAACGTGACGGATAAGCAACATCTTCTTTACTCCAAAGACGTGCTTATGCATTTATGTCATCTGAAGAATGCAAGTTCCATTAATTGAACTATTTACATTCTTAAAGTGCTACACATGCTCAAATGCTTTACTGGCTTGGGCTGTAGTAATTACTTTTGATCTCTGCCAGCTTAAAGCAAGAAGGAAAGTCTCTATCCCTCATCCATTCCACCAAAGTGTCCAATAAACTACCAGCACTGGTGGTTTTGAACCTCTTTCTGTTTGCTGCCATTCTTCTCTTAGAAACAAGTTCTTCAGTCTCAAAGAAACCAGGAATAAATCAGATCAAAGCCCCTTTTTGTCTTGTGACATTAGACTTAAACTCTATCACTGTCACAAATTATTACAAGTCCTTATCTGCAGCAGTCCTCATGATCTGCAAAAGGTTGCATTCAGAGTTTCACGGACAGTCGCTATTGCGGCAATTTGCAATAAAATTGTTAAGGAAATGAGTACAATGGTAGTTTCTGTTACCCTTCAACTGAGTTCACTGTAACACAGCATGATTAAAGACAGGCTTAAATGCAGGGACAGCAGAGCCTTTATGGAAGGTTCAGGGAAGTTGTTCTATGCTTGCATGCCTAAGGGATCTGTTAAATAAGATTAATAACACTCTATACTTTAATACTAACCGAAGACCATTCTAAGATGGTCCTTTGCCACGATAGAACTTTGCAATCCTCCCACTACTTGGTAGCATACCATATAATAAGACCCATCACATGAAAATATAACCATTTTACGTGACATCTTTTAACTAGTCATACTGCTCTCAGCAAAGTCCGGGTGCCAGAGACAGGCTGCGTAAGACATGAGTTCAGCACAGTAGCTTAGTTTGCATTTATCATTCTGATGGTGGATTGATTGAAATTCTTTGAGCCCTAGCAAGTTTTAAAATGTCATTTAGATGGGAAAGGGTTACCAAGACTGTAGATATACAGCCTTTCTGCTCTTAAAAATTTAATCACTGTAAAAGAATTAGGTGAGGCTAGAAGAACTTGTTTGGCTGCACAGTATCATCAACGCTGCCTGACTTGTTACCCTCCATGCTGGACCCAGACAAACAGAGATAGATAAATCTTGCATTAAAACAGGAATATACACAATAATACAACAACCTTGGCCAGTGACCCGACCTTTTAGGTTAGTTTCCCACTTCAGCTGAAAAGGCACTAGATATTTTCAACTTATACAGTCTGCCATTGTATTCTTTCCTTTCAATGCTCTGGATAAAGTCTCCTTCTCTGTGTGTATTTGCCGAAAAATAATTAAATTTATTTTCAGTATTTATTCTAATAATTTGTGCTTTGTTTCTCTGTACTGAGAATGTTTACCTTCTGGATGTACATTGAAGTCTTTTTAAGGAAGCCTGTCTGTTATTAATACACTAGTGGAGACTGCTTTTCCTGTCCTTTATCCTTCGGCTGTCCAATGTGGTGTCCTGCTGATGACATGCAAGTATGGAGCACTTTGAGTTAAAAAAAAAAAAGCTCATATGAGGCTGGTCACAGTTTGTTTTGAACAGGAGAGACCAATTTACAGACATTTCCTTCTTAATACTGCAAAAATTATCTATAAACCAAGCGGGAACAGTGACAATCCTTGGAGATTAAATCACCTGTAACTTAGTTCTGTATTTTTCCTCTGACACTATCATTTACTGAATTATTTGGAAACATTTTTTTCAGTAAAGCAATTCAATGGTGCTTTATTGTCTTAGCAAAACAGATTCAGTTCCAGAGTCCCAAGCAGATTGTAAGTACCTGATGCAGACTTGTCTTTCTGTCTCAACAGTTGGAGTTTTTGACATGACAGACCCTCTAGCAGTGTTTCAATTAACTTGGGCTAGATTGGTAACCCCAAGCAGTGCAAAGAATGCTACCCAAGCAATTATACGGCTGCTGATGAAAGGCTATGCATTTCTCAGAAAGAAACCCTACCCCCTTCATCAGCATTAGAGGCTTTTAAAGTGAAACTTCCTCGTGCTGCCACAGCTAAGACCTGGAGCAGCTGACTTTCATCCAAGACACTTCAAAATAATGTCCAAAAGATTTTGCTAAAGTGAGAAAAGAGTATTCTTTGCCATCTCTAAGCTCTGCTTAAAACAGAGATGTTAAATGGAAGAAGAGCTAATTTCCTTGCTAGCACTGTGAAGGCCTTGATTTTCAGACACTGCCTTTTAAGACATATGTAATTCCACAATGAAGTTAGTAGGGATTTTCCTATTTGTAAAGGATTGTAGAAGCAGCCCAAAACATGCTATTATTGCAGCACAGTAAAAAACAGAAAACAGAGAAAACATTAGTTGTACTGATATTTGCAAAAAATGCATTAGGTATTTCTATACTAAATATTATCTGATTTTATATATATTTTGCTACCAGTTACTTTCCCATTCAGTATTATTCTTTATTCAGCTAACTTCTGCTTACATTGTAGTTTAACTGTTAGTTTTATTGTTGCTTATTTAATTATTATTTTGCTTGTGCTAAATGGTTGCCCAAACAAATTATGCTTTCTCCTCCAGAAGTGTATGCTTTCCTCACTGTGAAATCTCTAAAGTTGATGCCAAATTCAAAGTACTACATGTTGCAGCCCATGAAGAAATTGGCTTTTGCCAGTCTTTGATTTGCCACCTTGTTCTCTCTCCCTTTTCACTCCTACAAACAAAACAACTGGCCTAGAACTGTGTTAAATCAGTATGTTTTCTTCCTGTAAGGACTTCTCTGGAAACAGCTTTTTGTATTATATAGGGAAAGCAGGAATATGGGATAAACTTCCTGGGAGAGACATACTTGTAAGTGCCACTGGCCAAACAGGCGAGGTCACCAACCTTCTTGGTCCATGTCATGTACCAGCCTTATGCGAGACTCCTGCTGAAGATCCTTCCAGCACTGTTCAGAGAAGACCCTTGACAAACAGATGGTCTGCAAGGTACTCCAAAGATCATCCAGCCCAGGCTCTGTTGAACTGGCAATTAGTTTTTGCCAAGAACACTTTGCAGACTAGTCCTTTCTGATTCAAGGTAAAGAAGCAATTAGTTCAAGTTGAAGTAGCTCTTTTTGTATGAGGAGAGAAAGGCATAGAGATGTCTTTCAGGTGGTCAGGACTAAACGTGTTTTGTTTTGTAAGTCTTGATTCAGCCAGGTATGCATATTAAAGTGCGGTCCCATTGATTTCAGGAGGTTATGAATCTGTTTGAAATGACACAGATATTGATCAGGCAAAAGCAATTCACATTAATAAACTGCATGGATTTCAAGACTTGACCATATGTAAGAGTTTAAAGGAACATACATATTTCTATAACTAGTTCCCTGTTGGCAGGCTTGTGCAGACGTGAACATGTTAACAGATTTCTGGACTGTTTGTCTTCCAAGCAGGGTAAAAAAAGCCATTGTGGTCCCCCTGAAGAACATACCATAGCTTCTGCGTTACCATATGCTGTTGGTTTTTTTGTGCTGTAGGGGTGTTTTCACTTCAGAAATATCACTTTCCTTGTTTTTACTGAAAAGCTGGAAAACTAGCAATATTGCAATGGGCTGAAGCTGGAGCTGCATATTCTTACTGAGGATTCTCTCAAGGACTTTTCCCAAACACAGAGAGTCTGCTGCAAGGTTAAGTAGTGAGTTTCTTAGGCGGGTGAGATGACTGAAACAGGTTTTAAGGCACGGAACATGACTTGCCTAAACTAGATCTTCCCTGTTAACTGTGCACTCAGCTAATTCCTGCTGCACTTCATAGCTGTGATTCTCTCTTGGTAAGGTTGTCAGCCGACTGCTAGCTGAATGCTATTCTAGTTCAGGGCCTACTGGTGATCCAAACTCCACTGAAACTATGAGAGAAAGGCAATAGCAGAGTAGGTAACACTTAGGGCTTACATTCAGTTCCCTGTAATAGGACTAGTTTCATTAAAGGAGTCTGTATTTCAGCTGTGTTTTGGCTACAGGCTCCATACAAGTTACTTTAATGCAAACAAAATACCAGTGCTTTAAATTTACAGGAGTTACCTCTGCTTGCCCCTGTAATGTTGCTACTCAGGTTCTTATTTTAAGGTAATAGCCTACTTTTCTGGTAGTTTTGAAGCGTGCAAACAGTCCTCAGTCCCATTTATTATTTCTATTGTAGTAAGGCCTGGTAGCTCCTGACAAGCTTCAAATCTCAGTAGTGCTATACACACGTAACAAAGAGATTTCTCAATAGATAGCTCTACTGCTATAATTACTGTCCTGAATGGCCCTTCCTCCAAAACGCTTGTCATTTCATGCACAAGAAATTAAAGTCATGATTTAATATCACTATTGTGGAAGACAAAATTAACAGACTCTCCCATTCAGAAAGGGGGGATGGGAAAGGATCTTTCAGAGACTTTGTGTATGATAAAAAATTCAGGAGAGTTATACATATGCTTTTTAATTTTGCATTGAAGTGTTAAAGAGTGTGTGCCTGTAAGAGAGGGAGAAATTGTCTTGTTTTAATGAGATAAATGCTCGAGCTTTTGCAGGGTGCAGACAAAATTGCTGCTCTTTGTGTATTTAATGTGCTGGCCAGCCAGCAGCCAAGCCAGTGTGCCAGTGTATTTGTTTTCTTTATTGTTTTGTACAATGTTGTGCCAGCAGTGATTCTGGAGGCTGACTGAGTCAGCAGGTGCCACACATACAAAATGACGATGGGGAAGAGAAGAAAGGGCTCAAGAGTTGCCAGGCATTATGCCATCATTTTACAGTCCTCAGGATGAAGTAAACGTACGTGATACCTTTCTTCTTCCTGCTCATCAAAGGGTGTTTTGCTTTTGCTTGGTATACCTTCAAAAGCCTCAACAAAGAAAATTATCGAGCTGGAACACTGCATTTGGAAAGAAACAAGTGGGACTATCCATAAGTGATCTTAGTAATTTAGAGCTGTATTTATATGTTTCCTGTAGTGCTAAATGCTTGCCTATTAAAATATTTATGAAAACATAGCATACTTAGAAACGCTCTTGAATCAAATTGTGTAAGTAAATGTACAGTGCTGCTCTTCCTCATGACTTATGTTTGCTCACCCTACTTTTATTAATGTCTAACCGAACTCAGCAGATAACTTAGGAGAACAAGACAAACCAAATGCACCTGTGAACTTACGAAAGTATAGTACAACGCTTTCGATGTAACATTTTGTTTTTACCTGAAAACTCTAGTAGTGTTATTGTTGAGCTAAAATGATACTAAAATGTTCTTAACGCTCTCATTTTAGATTAACAGCAGAAATTTTGAACACAAGTTTATTTTCACCATTTCTCATGTTAAGTTAGTTTCTACATTTCTTCAGCTTGCAGAATTAAAAGAGAAAATTAGAAAAAAAAGATATATCAGTTTCTGAATCCTTTTTCAGTGGTTTGCATGGTCACATTGTCCTATAAGGCAATGTTAAATCCATACAAAAACCATTTATTTAGCAAATATTAAAAGGACCTGGGTACTTTTCTGAACAAGTTGGATTGTCTTCAGTACCTGGATTCAGTATCCTGAACAGTGGTTATCTGTATGTTAAGCTGGCTTATAATCATCTGATGGATATAAAGTACTTAAAAATTAACAATGACAAAATTTAAACAGCACCAAGGCAGGAATTTGAATGGACTAAAAGTTTCCCCTACAGTTCCCATGTGTTTCGCTTAAAACATTTATCCTTACAATGTTAAATATGGATGACATTCCTAACACAGTGAAGAGGAAAACAATAAATAAAGATGCTTAATTGTTTTTAATGTGACAGTTTTGACATGTGTTAATTCTCTGATTGTGTTCTTTTTTTCATCTGACAGAGTTATATAAAGGCTACCTTATCTAAAGAACCCAATAATTAATGCCTTGTGTTGATTAGATGTTAGTTGAATTACTCATCCTGAGTTGTCTCTAGAATGGTAATAGCAAAGGTTTTTCCTTTCTTTTTTGTTTTTTTTTTCCTTATGTATTTTAACAAAAAGTCCTGCAAGATCAATACACAGTTGCTTTGGCTCTGAAAATCTCTGTATTCTACTATCAGTTTTCTAGTGTGTCAGTAAGGAATACTACCACCTCAGAAGTTAAATACGAAGGAGGTGGAAGGGAATCAAGACATAGTTGGGCATTTGCTTGGATATTTTACAGGGACAAGTCCTACTAAAATAATTGCAAACCCTGCTATAGAATTTGCTCATCATAGCAAACCTCTTTTAATGCTGTAAGAACAAAAGAAGCCAAGAAAATTTTTTCCCTGGTAGCATGACAAAAAAGATGTCATAGTAATTCTATAGCTCAGAGAAAGAAAGAGCCCTCAGTTCTCTCCTGTATGCACACCCTCTACAAGTAGGCTCTTATTAACTCTGGTCTGATTTGATGTTAATTTACCACAGAAACATCAATAAGGATTTGATGCACCCAGTGTCCAATAAATTGCACTTATGCAGCTGAGAAATATCAACATTTTCAGTTAGACTTTGACACTTTAAAAGGGAGATTTACATATTTTAGTCTCATTTTTGCAAATGGACCCATCTAGTTTTAAAGTTTGCAGTACTCCAAGACTCCCCTTCCATGGACTGTGGGGAACGCCTCCCTGCCAGTTGGTGGTCGTAGGCTTAAGAATCGAGGGATTAGGCTTGGGGCCCATTTCCATGCTTGGAACAGTGCTGGCCCATTGACAATGCTCTACAAACACACCTAGTTTGTCAGAAACTAGCTCGATATTTTTAAGCGTGTGGTATGGCTTTTGAGGGTTTGGTCCACAAAGAAGGTATAAGAATTAGTACCATTCTTAGCTAAGGCTTCATTTCTCTGGCATGCTTAATAAGATATGACAGGTCTGTATAGGCGAGAAAAACGGAGAAATTCACAAAAACAGAGACTTTATAAAAATAAAAAGAGTGTGTGTTTCAATGAAGGAAATTTAAGCTGATATGGGAAAGGATTCTGCTGTACTTGTGCTGTTTGGTTTGGCTACTATGACAGAAAATATTCCAGTGGTGAAATCAAAGGTTAAATGCAACTGGCAGGAAGTTATAAAGGTGAATTGCGTAAGATGAGGGTGAATAAAAGCAGGTTATGACTCTGTTGCTGCTGTTCAGACTGCTCTGATGTGTGTGGTACAGCAGCATGTGAGAGATGGATTTTAGCATTTCGTGTGGTAAATTTGTAGATTAAGATGGTACGTATTTAAAGGGATAAATTCCATTTGGAAGTATAAAATAAGGCATTTGATCAGTTTGAACAGTAGATGACTATGTGTTGTTTCTTATGGACCAGAGTTTCCTCTGAGTTCCTCATATTCAAGCAGCTTGGGACACAACTGAAGGAGCTTATATATGGCTGGTACACCTGGTTGAAAATGTGGAAGGAAATAGCTAAGCAAAAGTCATTGATGCCGCTACCTGTCTGTTGTATGCCTAAGGAATACATACTAGCACTGCTTCTTTAAAGCCTTCTGTCCAAGACCAGTCCAGACTTTAGTTGACCAATGAGTTAACTATTGAATTGTCCCCAGGAAATATGAAAAATACTCTGAATATGTTCTGAATATTTGCTTTTATTATATAATGTCAGTACAGATAAGTCACTTTTTCCAGGCAGGGACAATCCATATGCAGAGTAACTGTTGAGTTACTATGCTTGATATTAAATAGGTATTCTTGTTAAGACTTTTCAAACCAAGTGTACACAGTTAGGTTTCTTCTTTCCTGACATGAGAGATATCACACTCAGAGTTGTGACCTGACAAATAGCAAGAGGAAGGGAGCAGGGATAATCAGGTTATATGACTTTGGGAAAGGGCTAAGGTATCAGGCCATGGCATAGCATTGGCCATTTCAAATATGAACCCTCACTGTATAGCTCACTTTTAACTGCAATATAGTGCGGTGCTGCTCTGAGACCTGGCTGCTCTGTAACACTCCACTCAGGGTTGGTTAGTGGATCACTGATCAGGCCATGCTGCATGTAGGTCCATGGGAAGGAGGCCCCCGTGTATTTCTGAGTGAGCTAGCTAACAAGCAGCGTAAGCTGAAAAGTCACCTGTGTGAGTCTCACGCTCAGTGCAGGAGATTTATTAGGCTTGCATGACAAGGTAATTTTAAAAATAAATGACATCCAGAGGTCATAGTACTGAGAGGAATGTCTTTCCATGCCATTAAATGCAATTGCACCTTGTGAGAAGCATAACAATTATTTAACAGCCTAGAAAAGTAAAGAAAGATTTTCCAGTGAAACTGCTAGAAGGAATTTTGGTAAACAAATTCAGCTAACTTACTGCTCATGTGTAAAAACAACAGCAGAACCCCGCCCCCTGAAACCCCCAAACACCTAGCACGAGTCACTATTAACAGAAAGGATTTCACATTCATTTTAACTCTCCAGTAATTTCTAGCAACATGGTAGCTGTTAGTTCAATCCTATCATGGCTGGCTTTTCTCTGTTGTATTTAACACCTTTTTTAACACTCAGATTTTGGAGAACTTCCAGCAAAAAAGTGAGAGAATCCATCTTACCTTGTGAGATATACTGAAGGAGCATTGACACTACTCAGATGTGACCATGCAAATATTAAATTTCCTGGGGCATTTTCTTTTAAGTTCTAGGTCCATTGGGTTTCCTAAGTTGTCCAAAGAATAATATGGCCTTTGTGATTATAGCACAGCCATTTTATAATGAGCAATCCAAGTAAAATAAAGAAGTCTACACAGAAGTCAATTGTAAATAGCTATAAGAAAAGCTCTCAAGATATGGATGTCTCACAAATGTTATTTCAAGTGCATTGTAATTCTAAATATCCTTTGATTCCTTCCTTTTTCTATATTTCACAGGCACTGAATGGAACAGATTCTTGCCAGTTCCAGTGATGGTATTAGCACGCTTACACTGACAAGTACTTCAGTTTCATTCAGTGGATGCAGATCCCAGGGAGGACCCTTCATTTAGAAATGCCGCACTGGACACCATTTCATTTAGAATACCACATTTGCCTCCTCCTAGGATTGTTTCCTTGACCAGTTCTCCAAAAAAGTTGTGCTTTATTCTACACAGCTTAAATACATGCTTTGGATGGCTGACTGGAGGCTGAATGCTGAAAGAAAAACAGCATTACTAGGTATTTTGTATTTCAGAAAGAATGAAGGAAACATGGAGGGAAATAATTCTCAAGATTCAGACATTGTCCATTTTTGTCAGCTTATACATTGTGTACGTTCAATTCATTAAACTGAATGTACACAGCTTTGTTCAGAACAGGCTTTGCTAACAGTCACTAACTAGAGGAGCTGGTTGATAAGTATTGACTGTAAAGCACTTTGCTTACGTAACAAAGTGTGCCATATAAAAATTTAATTTATTTAGTAAACCAAAGCTAGTATTTATCATACTATGATATGAGAGCTTGGTATACAAATCATATCTAAAGCATTTTTATTGGTGTATTATGATTACAAGGTTTTCTTCTTTGTTGTGTTTTATTCCATTATTCACCAACAATTACCTTTTAGTTGTATGTCAATAGCCCACACTTTTAAAGGCGGAGCTGTGAAGCTACACAATTTCTTCGTTTAGCTCCCCAGGCAGTTCTCTGTGTCAGGGAGAACAGCTTTCAAGCTGCTCATTAAATTGTGACTGCTCATTGCTAATTCTAATCTGGGCCACAGCAGCACAGAGACTTAGTTTTAGGCAGCACTTAGCAACATAATGTTTAGTACTACTGGCTAAATTCCTCTTGTGTTTACAGGAAGAGTTTAAAAAAATTACTGCAAGTGAATTTCAAGCATGCAGCATTTGTGCTGCTTTCTAATTTCAGCCTTTTGATGCGCACAAGGGTTTATTTTATTTAATATAAAAGCAGGTCTGATAGGCCTTTGGTCAAATGGAGATTCTGCATGGCAGAGTCCCTATTTTTTACTCTTGTACTGTCAATCATAGAGAAGCTGAAGTCATGTTTCTGCATTTCAGATCATCCATCAATTGGACATTCTGTAAATGAATCTCCCTGAACCCATGTAAAATACTCCCAACTTTTTTGGTTGAACTTTTTTTTTTCTTTTTCCTATTTTCTGGGTTGCTCCAATGCACTGAGACCTAAACAGAATGACTTCTTCTGTAGTCCTTTTCAGATTAGAAAATCTCCTTCGCACTTCCATAGCAACCCTGCTTCTTTGGAACCAGGCTGTTAGGGAACACCTTGCTAAACAGAGGCTCCCCAATTTGACGGAGTCGGGAAGATTATCCCGGGATCCCCACTGCCCCTGGGAAGGGGAGAGCAGCTCATTCCCTAAAGAGCAACATCCACCCCTTTCCTAGGACGATAATTTGATATTTGCATAGGAATAGCGGCTTGTATAGAACTATTGCTCCAGCTTTGTTTGCCTGCTATCAGCGAGTCTGCTTGCAGTGAATAAAGCTAAGGAAATGCCAGCCTTCAGGACTGGGGCCTGAATCATCCCAAGTATAATATAAAACAATTAAAGACAGAGGACCAGCCTTGGAAAGCTATCTGTGTCTGTTATAAAAGGGAAAGATATTGGGGGGTGGGGGGAGAGAACTAGAAGAAGGCTAAGTAACTACAGGCCTGGGAAAGGAGCCCCCAATTGAAATTTAAGAGGAAAATTAATCAGTACACAAGGTCTGTGTGGGACTGAAGGAATCGGAAGAGAAGTTAAAACCAGCTTTTATAGAATCTTAAGAAGGAGGATCAGGAATTTGAGTTTGATGAGCAAAACGAGATATGTCCAGTCAAGGACTGGAATTCAGCATTCTTCTCTGGATGTAATATGTTCTCTGATATTATTGCCTGAGGCTATCTTACATGGGATTCATAAAATAGCTAAGAATCCCATGGTACTTCCATAGTAAATGTAAATTTAACTGACAGCTAAGAATTCGTCTGCATGCTTGTTTCTGCTGTTTATTTAAACTTTCCTAGTTTACTTTTTTTTAATTATTTTTATATACTATATGTAGTTCTGGTTGATAGCTAATATGATTTTCCACAGTGGAATTCCCCATCAAATCAGGTGAGGAATATAGGATTTCCCCTTCTCCACCTACGGATTTCCTGATTATCTGGCGATTCCAGATGTACCAGTAAAAGCAGAAGTTGGGAGCATTTCATTTTGGGCATAAAGCCAGCGTGCTTTTCCAAAATTAGACTGTAAATTTTTGGCCTTGTTCTCTTCTGCTATGATTATAGCTAGGTCACTAGTTGAAAATTGTGTTGCATTTATGAATAATAGTTTTGACGAATTGTTTCCAATTGTATGGTCATTTGGGCAAATACAGAACAGAGCACAGTACTGCAGAGGTTATATGCATGTCCGTGTTAAAAACAGAATTGTATGAGTTTGTACGCAATCCTGAAATTAGAGTCTCCCAGTGTATTTCCAAGCAGTATGTATAACATTCACTTCTGCATTTGCTGACCTAAAATCTTACCACTGTAGTGCTAATATAATGTACATTTTCCTTGGAAAATTTGTGCTGCTGCGAGACACTAAGGTCACCGCGTTTTTGTTTAATTCATTTGTTGTGCATGCCCACTAGACTATATAAAATGCCAAAAGACCTTTAGAAAGACTTTGTATTGTTAGACTGCAGCATTTTGATAAAAATAATCCATTCCATAGTTCAGAGGCCAATTTTATTTTAGCATTTGTATCATTTAAAGCAACCAAACTAGTTTGTCTTCATATGTGACAAATGCATGTGTCTCTGACAAAAGTTGAATTGTCACTGAAAAACTGTCCAAGTCCTTGTTCCTAACAATTATGTTTATGATTCTCAGAAAGGACATGGAATAAAAATGGAATCATCTTTGGAACAAAAATTTGTGATGTTCCTCTCATGAATAAAGCAGGATGAATGTGATAAAAAGATTTAAGAATAGCACAGTCTGTATGAGGCGTTGTATCTGGCAGTCCTTAAAAAGTCTACAGATTTTGTCCAAGACTTTCTTCATCTTTGAAGGTACCATTGTACCTTAGCTGATGTCCTTACAAACATGGCTGTGTGTGGTTTTCTGTTTTGACATTTTTGAATTCATTTGATGTTTTTCTTATTTTTTTTTAAAGAAACGAAGATATGCAAGAAGAGTGAGATTATGGTTCCACTTGGCGCAAAAGTAGCAGGAAACTGCCTTCACTGTTGTGGAACGAAAGATAAAGACTCTGTGACGAAAAGCAAACCCCTAGAGGTCAGTATAACCATAGTAACATTAGCAGACAGAAATCTAAGTTTAAGTAATGTTAAGAATAAAATAAACCAGCTATAGAAAGAAGCTTATAGTTAATTGTGATCTGTCCTTAAATGACCCCTCTCAAGCAGGGTTGAAAGCCACTAGTAATTCTTGGTAGTACAAGCCAGCATTATATCACAACACAATGTCAAAAGGTTACCAAAGTGGAAAAGGGGCACTGAGAGCTGGTCTTCTTTGCAGCCAAGAGACAGGAATGGAATGAATTGATCAGCTTTACATGGGGGAGGAGTGCCAAGGATAGGCTAGCTGATGCAGTGAGCAAAGGAGAAGAGCATGCCAGCCCTTGTAAGGTAAGAAGGATGGTATGGAGAGAGCCAGCAGCTGAGGGGAAAGCAAGCTGGCTATGGACAAGGAAAATAACCAGAAAATAAGCTAAGAAGAAATTGTGTTTGTCACAGTGACTTGGACAAACTGACAAAGTTCGCTAAACATAATGGGCCTGCTATCCCTGTTAAATGGTTGAAGCCTTTATATTAGTGACAGCTACAGAACAGACACTGTGCTTTGTCTATGTATTGCAAACACTGTCTCAAAAGAAGCTTTCTCATGCACTAAATGGAAACAGATGACTTGGAAACTTTCATTCTGAAAGAGGAGGGCAAAATGTACTCACTCCTAGTATTCATAACAAATGCTATAGCAATGGTAAAGTAAGCATTAGCTAATCTATCTGAGGAGGAAAATATATTCCATAGTATAAATGGAATTGTTCAGATATGCACTTTCTTCAGGTTATGATACGGCTGTGCCCCAATCTTGCAAATGTTGATGGAATCAAAGTCTGTAAAATGTACTTTCAGTAATTATATTAAAACCCAAATGAATTCACTATCAACCAATTCGCCATGACATGAAACAGGAGCGACTTTGCAAATATCACAGGGGCTGTATCTGATTAGGCTGTAGATGATTTGGACTTCTGGCTTTTACGTGGTTCACTGAGGTTCCACAACATGATTGTTTTACTCCCCATGGAAAAATGTGCTATAATTTGCTACCAAGCAGAGCAGAGCATATGGCATAAAGATGCTAGTACTTTACTATTCTTATGCTCTTGCTTGCAGACTATGCAAAATTCATGTTGAGCAGATTTACCCAAAGAGGTTTAAAACATTCAGTTATAGGTGTGTCCTTTACTGACCAAGTGTAAAGCTAATTTTGGTGGCAAAGAACTAAGTGACGCAGAATAAACAGACACTAAGGGCTGATTCAGTTGCTTCAACAAAACTCTCTCATGTCATTTGAGACACTGGAAAGTTTGCATAGGGCTGTCAGATATGACACCCCAAGAACCTAAGGAAGACTTACGCAGTTTTGGATTTGCATGTGAATGCCATGCGGGAAATCCTGGGCATCTCAAATGTCACTAGATGCTTGTGTTTAGGCAGCTGAATCAAGCTCTCACTGTTCTTATATTCCTCTAATAGTGATGCTCACTGGCAGCATATGAAATAATTCATTTTTATTCCTTTTGTTGGTATGGGCACAGTTTTACTTCATTACAGTAGTTCTTTGTGTTAACTTCATTGAGTTTTCAACACTACTTTTGAAAACAAGGAAAATTCCAAAACAAATTGTATAAGAGCTTAGATAACAATGGCTTCAAAAGAGAGCATTAATCAAGACCTAGCCCCTGGTGCCTGAATAACTTTCAAAAGAAGACAAACAGTGTTTGTTTTGCTTTTTTTTCTCAGCTCAGACTGTCCAAACTGAACTTAAGCCTGGGGCAAACTGAGTTTAAAAAAAAGTTAAAGCTGGGTTTAAAAAAAAAAGAAGAAAATAAGTCTGTAATACTTATAATCAAAAAATGAAAGAAGGCCCAAATCAGATCTCATCCCAACTTTATAACGGTATGATGGCGTTGACTTCTACACGATTGTGTTGATGTAATTGAAAGCAGAAGTGCTCCAGTGCCGTATGCTGGAAGCAATGAAAAAACACAGAATTTACTCTTCACAGAGAATTTTAAAATATAATATTTTAAAATAACCTGCAATGTCTCTTTGTATGGTTGTAAAGATTTATACAAGGAAGCTTTTGGTATTGGAAACTGATTGTCCCCTTTCACATTTTTCTGACTGAAGTAAGTTATCTTCTGTTTAAGACAACAAAGCTATTTCCACAGCACCTCAGTATAATGCCACTAAGAGAAGATCAACATCTGAACTAGGGAATAAATCATGAGAAAAGAGGGAATCAAATCGATGAGACAGAAACATTATTTGCTAATAGAGTTATGTTTTTGGAGAACAACGGTTATCAATAAGAGTGTAAAAAGGCATTAATGAGAAGACCCTCAATTTAAATACCTGTTTGTTATTATACAAACCTGACAGATGTTTGTTCTGTGTATTATAGAAACCATTTGAATGAAAATGTTATATATTGTCCTTATCTACACAAAGAGCTATAAGTGTCAGTAGTGGTTCTGTATATGAATGTGACAGAGAATAAGGTGCTGTCACAGCGTGTTGTGCAAAGTAACTGAGCAACAGGATAATTCACCTCTTTTGACAATAGAGACAACTTTCTATATATAGACTATATGCAGGGAAACAGTGATTATTATTTTAGATCCTCTAGCTGGGTCATCTCATAAAATGGAATGAAAGAAAGACATTGATTAAAAATGTTAAATCTTCATTCAGAATTTGAAAAAAAAAATTCAGAAAATGTTAGGCAATGTCTGCCACTAAGCTGGTGCTATACACTACTAGCCAGTGTACTATAGGTACACTATGAGAATTTTTATACATTAAAAATAAAAATACATAGCATATTTTGACAGTGCAAGACAGGTATTTAAAAAGAATCTGAATTTTTTTATTCATATTTATAAATCATAGAGAGGGCTCCATCTCTGCCAAAAACCTGAGCCCATTTTTACTAATAGCTAACATTATATTATTTTTGCCTCTGTTATTATTCCTGGTATCACATACTACTAAGAGAGGATACAGAGTAAAGTATGCAATTATAGTGGCAACAAAAAGTGACTCTAATGGAGTAACAGCCTGCAATTTGTGCATAAATCTACTTGGCAGAAGCAGAGGCCAGCCTGCTCTTAATGTAGCAACAGGGGAAATTGTGCCCTGGGCTGCATAGTTTGCTTCCCCACTGTTTAGGCCCTTACTTTCCCAGGTGATTTGCTCTTCAGATGAAGCGGGTCTTCCGAGCAGGTCTCTGCTTATAGCAGTTTAGGTATGATCTGAGGTGCACAGAGTAACAAAAAGCAGGTAGATGACTTCTCTGTTACATTGGTTCATGGATAGCCTGCAAGCTGGCTCTACAGTGTAGACTGGGATTGTAATTGTCTGCTTTCCTGAAATAGGACATTGAATGTCAGGGCTGGAAATGCTTCAAAATACACAATTTTTTTACACAAATATTTACATGAATACGGCTTCTGGCACGATATGCAATTCTTGCAGAACTCCCTTTCTGCTGCATGTATCTCTCCCACCTTTTGTGATTATTATTTTGCAAGAGGCTTGGCCTCAAGAGAAGTGAATTGACTGAAAACAGATTGACTGAAAACAGATGTATGAAAACTCAGTTTATTGCTTGCCTTCTTGAAGGTCAGTAACAACCATAATGCCTGGGAGAGTAGATTCCCAGGCAGACCATTGGGTGACATTTCTTTTGTGCACTTCTTTCCCACAGATTATGGAGCTGATTCAAAACTCATGGAATCACTGGGAATATTACAGTTATCTGCTCTATGCCTTAGGTCAAGTCCCCCAAGCTGCAAAAGAAAACCATTTCTGACCAGTATACTTAATTTCAGTTGAACACTTGCAGCTCTTATGAACTGTGAGAATAGTTTTATTGACTCATACAGCACAATCGGGCAAACGTCTGACAGTGGCAATGTGCCAGGAGGACTTTCCAAAGCACCTGCTGCTCCTGCCACTTGCCCTGAGTGCTTATGACCTCTGCTGTGACAAGGAGAGAGCTGAGTGCCTCCTGCTCTGTTTTCTCTTGCCATTCCTTCTGCCTTCCTCCTAGCTTGTTCTAAGTTAGATAATGTAAAAATTACAAAATTCCTGACTAAGGATCTACCTTCATTGTGGTTTTCCTGTAATTCTTGCAGTACTGTGGTGGCATCAGTAGACCATTAGCCATATTGGGAATGTTGCTGTTGTTCTGCAGCATCCCCCTCCCTTTTTTTTTTACTGTTTTTTACCTGAGCTATATTGTGGAAGACTGGCAAATCTGACAGCAACAGTATCAGTGATCCACATGCACTCGCCTCTCGCTCTTATTAGCACTGATGGAGCTGCTAAAGCAGAAACAGGACAGTTCCATAAAATCCCTACCAGGGGGTTTTCATGTCACTTTATTGTAGGCACAGATCCTGAAGGGAGGAGCAGGAAGTATCAGAATGGAGAGATATCAGGACAGGAGAATTTTCTACTTATCCTGAAATACAGATGGGTTTAATGCAGATACACGTGCCTGTTGCATTGCACTTACCTCTTTCTCTTCTTTAGAGACAAAAGATGGAAATCTCCCATGAGCACAAATGAAATGATTGGTTTGAATTAGATCTGTTTAGTCATAGAGCTGTTGTAGCTATGATGGTGTAAGAATATGAGGCAGGGCAAAATTTCTAGGTAAAGGTAGTATGTTTTATTAGACCAGATAGTACAGTTAGAAGAAGTAGACAAACTGTCAGGCACACAAACCTTTCTTCAGATTTGAAACAGAAGTCTCAATTCAGTTCTTTACTGTGTGCAGTGTCCAAGGAGTGTCCTTTGGCCACAGTCATGTGTTTCTTGAATTTTGGAATGCTTGTATTTCCCCTACCTCTGCTGGTTTAATTTCCATTCAGTGACTGGTCCTGAAGGGCTATATAGCTTTCCTCTCTAAGAGAGATGTTATTTGCGAATTATTTCACTGTCGATTCTTTTTCAGATGTAGTCAAAATAATGCTCTGAAGTGGAGTTGTAGCTGGTAGGAGGTGTTCAGTCCAATTTTTGTTTGTTGAACTTCTTGGGACTTTTACAGAGAGGAGTTGTATTAGAAATGGTTTCTTTTTGGCTGCGGGGAGCTTTTTAAGATGGTGTCAGGGAGAAAGTTCTCAACTCTTTTTTTTTATTATATTATGTGGACATTTATCTGGACAGAAAGTTTAGGCTTTCAGAGAGGACAGTCTGTTCAGCTCGGAGTAGGGGGCATTTAGATAGACTGGTAATGGTGGATGGTTCCCTCAGCCCCAGAACTAGGCTGTTGGGTAGTGCTGTGATCTTTTTCCTTGGCAGTTTTCTCTTTACTGAGATGATCTATTTAGTCTTACACCTGTTTTGAGGCAGGAGTTCTTTAGCAATGGTTCAAAATCTCAAGATTAACACTTAGGCTATAACAATGATGAGTATCAACTCAGCTACATAGATGATGAACTAGAAGAGAGAACAGCTCAGGATACATGACAAAAGAAAATTCTTGAGCTTGCTGTTCCTTGGATCTACTTAAAGTAGAAGAAATGTTATAGCTCTGCTTTCTTAAAGGACACTTAATGGCTTGTTCTTGTTTTTTAATTTTTATAGGAAGTCTCCCAGAGGAAAGGCGTGGGTTGTATCAGCTGGGAGGAGAACATCGAACTCCCAGCTGTGATAACCGTCTTGTGGCCAGTTATGGCACGGAAAAAGAGTTAGGGACTCAGACCTTAGGGAATGCGTTTGAAATGCTGCCAGTTTAGCCAGTCCCTTCCTACTCCTGAATTAAGCTGCAATCACGTCAACCAAGAAGCCAGATAATATGGCAGCACAGTAAAATGGGAACTGGAAAAGAAGTGTTATCATGGTAAGAAACTGATGAATCTACATTAGAGGATTTGTTTCATACTGGGTAGCAATTCTTTTTGCTTACTTGATGGTGGGGCTTTTACATAGGAACAGAGGAATAAAGACAGCTTTTGAGTTGTTAAATCTAGTCCTCTAAAACAACAAATCTCAAGCTCTGAAGAAAGATAAAATAACTGAACTCCAAGGTTGGGATATTGGTTCCCACCAGGGAGAGGGACAAGTAGTAGGAAAGAAAGTTGTTCTCTTGACTTGGAAAGACTGTTCTGGCTGCTAAGAACAGAGGACACAAGCCTCTTCGTATTTACTAGTGAAATAGTATTTCAGAAGTCCAGAGAAGTGTGCCAGTGCCTATTACATTAGGTTCTAGGGAAGTACAGTGAAGCTTTAATATACCCCTGTCATGGATTCCAGCACCATTAGTAAAGTCTTTGCTGTCTCTGTTTTCTCATGCTGAAAAGGAAATAGTATATTGCTTCCTCATAGAAGTCTAAAGTCTAGAATTTGAGTAGGCATCACAGATGCCTACACAGATGCCACAGGTTTGCGAAACCATATCCAAATGTCCCCAGTTTGAGATCTGAGTTAGAACTTCATGAAGATAGAGGCTCATAAGACTTTCAGGGTTTCTTATTTTCAGTTGAAGCAGGAAAAAAATTGTTTCAGCATTTCTGTTCCCATATTTCAGAAAAGAATAGGAAATGAAGTTTCCTTTCTCTCCTTTGAGTTTTAAATTAGTATCATCCTTTGAACTAGTTCTTGTTCAAGTTGGTCTTCATTTCATGTAATCTGCCCTTCCTTTGCATATTAGATTCAAGTAGAAAATATTCTGATTAGTGTAAATATAGAATCAGAAAAGGGTTCATCTTTGCTAGGTAGATTATACCAGAATCTGAATCTGAGCTATATTTTACAGAAGAAAAAACCCCACACATAATGCCTGCTTTTATTTTCTCTGTAATAAATTGTGGTAAAATAAATTATTGCAAGGTAATGAAGCATTCAATTGGAAGGAAAGAGGAAATGGAGATAATCTGAGGATAAAATTGGCACAAGAGAAATTTGATAGAAATCCACAATCTCTTTATCAGCTAAGCAGGAAACAAGACGGTTTTATCATGTATTTTTCTGCAAGGACATTTTACTTCCCAAAGTGCTGGGTGAAAACGAATTTGATGGAAGAACTGCAGAAATTCGGGTGTGATTTAGGTGTCTGGGCATCTCTCTGTCCGCTCTGGTGCCTACCTCAACACCTAGCAAGGCTTTCCCTGAATGAGTCCCACTCTCTGCAGGAGCTGAGGTGCATCCATGGCACCTCCCACCGCTTCTCTGCACACCCGCCACTACCAGTGCTGTATATATGATGGTGTGTAAGTGGTGGTGGCTTCATGAGCTGGGACACAGAATCAAGCCAACGATAGGGAATGTACTCACTTTGTCCCCATTCTGTCTGTACAGGTGATGCAAGGGTAAGTTAATAGCACACCAGCTTGTTTTAACTTATGAACACTCACAGGTGTTTATAAGCTGCTACATGTACCTGTTGCGAGGAACAGACCCATGTAATATGATTATCTTCCTCGTGGAAATTATTCTACAAAAATGACTCTCCTAGTTTTTTACGTGTTTTTAAACATAAAAGGGCCTACTTTTCCTCCAGTGGTCTTATAACAAAGGCAGTGGGCCACATTTAGGTCAGAGATGTGCAGTAGGACTCTCAGAGAAGGGAACTTTTTCTGATGTTCCTAAAATAGTAGAGCTGTTGATAATAAATGGCTATTCATTGAATCTATGAAGAGTATGATAGTAAAACTGGAATTGAAGTAGTACCTTATTAGAGCTTAAGAATTCAGAGAGTCCTTCATAAAATGCAGTTACTGTAACCACTTATATCTGAGAAATCTGTTACTATATGGAAAGACTTGACTGCTGTGGTTTTTGTGTAGAATAGAAGGTAATTTGAGAATGTTGTTTATAACTGTTTCTTTCATGTATGAAAATGTTTAAGTAACCCTGATCTGAGATATAATACTGAGATTGATACTGTTTAGTAGACTTTGGTAACTATAAAACTTGCAGCTTTGAGTGATGCAATTTAATTAGGTCATGTTTGGAGATTTATGTTGAGGTACGAGTCAAATGGTGAGAAATAGACGGGAGGAAAGAATAGAGTTGCAGGCCTAGCACTTTTAAACTCAGCCAGGTTGTAACTGAGGCAACTGAAGTTGCACCTCTTTACAACAGTGTGAGTACCAAATAAAAAGGAGAAAGCTGATAGAATCACACATATTTACCTTTGGTATCTAATAGATGCAAGATCAATTCACAAAAAAGCCCACATAAAGCTGCTAGAGATAATCAAACAAAATTATAATCTTTATTCCATGAAAAATCAGGCTTGTTGTATAAAAAATACAGTGGATATGAGAAAAATTATGATCTAAATACACTGAAAGAATTGTCCATCCAAGTCTCAGTCACTCAGCACTGAAAGAAACAATGAAAACAAACTTATCTGGATTGCCTTGCTTTTTAATAAAACAGACTTCTAACTAAAGGCTGAACACAGGCTTCTCTTTTGGTATTTTGATAGTGCAATGGCCTAAAAAGAATTAGAGCATGACTGCAGAAGCAGTGTGAGTTTTGAACTTATATTCATGGGTGATATTGAAACAACATAAACTGAGAAGTCTTGCGTCCTATAGTCAATGTAAATGCCAAAGGAGGGATGGTCATATTGCCCACGTTATATATAAGTTTTCAATTCATATCAGAAATTCATGATTTATTTTGAGTTTGCAAAAGCTAGCAGTGATTTTCTGAACCAGTCACCAAATTTCAGATATTGACCATGGGGAGAAAGGGTTAAGTGTGTTATCTTGTCTGACAAGGACTGATGCCTCACCCAATCCAAATATAAGGGAGGTGTGAGTAAAGAGGTGAGATGGAGAAATGCTGGTGTGATTTGAGCAGGCCTGAGACAAGAGCCCTAAGGGCATTCGAGTCTGAGGAATGTTAACCCATTTTTGAGTAAAGACAAGCCCCAGGAAAGGGCAGTGTTGACTGTAAGATAGTCACCGTGGAGGTGACTCTCGTGAAGACATGTGCCTACTTTGTAATGACTTTGGTGGCATTTAAGCAGGTGATTAAATGTTTTCTTTAATAGTGGTAGTTTTCTCAAGCAGGGGCTTTGGTCTCTATACTTTAGGAATAGATGGGATAGAAGGTCACAGATTTACTTTTTGTTGAAAAAATTACCTTATAAGAAAACAAAAAGCAGATTTCCTCCTGGCATTGAGGGAAGGGCTTAAATAACTATTCTATTAATATTTGCTCCAGGAGTTATGCTTTTTGCTGTTGTTTTTGTTTTTTGTTTTTTAAGAGGTCTGGAAAGGTTACCTTGGCCTTGAGAAGCAGTAACATCTGTTGGAATTATGACTGGGTTGTTGACTGAGCTCAGCAGCACTGAGGGAATATACAGTCTGACCAGATCATCTCTACCCAGCAGGCAGAATGGCCATCAGCAGAAAAGTTTATCTAGCAAGAGAGAGCCTCAGGTAGATGGCAAGGGGATAGTCTGTTCATATCAAAGAACGTAAGCCACAAAAATGCATCTTTAGTCAAGCTTTCGAATAACTGGCAAAAACACTCTTTTCAGTCATACTAGAAACATCTTGCTGTTGAATACTCCTTTTCATTAGATGGTCCAAAATCTGAAGGCAATTTTGATTATTGGTGAATGTGATAAAGAAATACTGCTTGCTGCTCTGCAAGTAAATCGTTGGAAAGCTTTAGAAAATTTCTGTCCCCTGAATCATCTGACTGACCCAGAAGGTACTGCAGATGTATAGTGTCTGAGAAGTCCAGCTCAAGCCTGGACATAAGAAAAATAACAGTCTTATCAGCAAGAATATTTATTGTTAGGGAAAAGTTCTCAAAACAGCAGAGATTTAACTAATGGCTGTTTTTGCAAACACCCTTGGGAACTGCTTTTTACATGTGAATGAAAAATTCAGATGGCAGCAGATGATAGTAAACAAACACAAATGCTCTCAAAACACAGCTGAAAATGATATTTTTCCGTGTTATGACTGAACGTGTGCAAATAGCAGTGTTGCTGATGCTAAAATGATCCCCTTGATAAAGGTGATATGGGATTATTATTTCTTTTCAAGACTCATACTACCAAACTACACTTTTAAACTAGAATAGTTTTTAGACAGTCATTCAGGAAAACGAACAAAAGAAAAGAACTACACTAGTCAAAACAGCTACACTAGGGGTTGACATCACAGGTAAACTCGCATGTTGGCAGTAGGCAAAGAGCTTAGAAACAGCTCTGTGAATTACAAAAGAAGATGGTGATTGTAGATTTTTGCATCTGGGTTGTTGCAGACAGCAGAGAGGGGCCCACCAACCTATCATAAGGTCATTAAAGAGCACTTTCTTTCTTTTGGAAGTTGGAATAAGAGGCTGAAGAAAACCAAACTTAGGTAACTAAAATTAAAAATAAAAATAAAAGAGAAAAGTATTTTTATATTCATGAAAAAAAATGGTGCCATGTGTCCTGTAGGTTACTATATTGTGGTAACTAATAAGACATGGGTCACTGCTCCCTGAAACTTTGACAATTGAACAAAAAGATGATCCTATTTTGAAGAGTCAGATCCTGAAGCCTTTGCTCAGTTTTCCATTAAAAGAAAGGAAGCATTGATGCCTTAGCATGCCAAAGCAGTAAAAAGTGGAAACAAAAGACATCAGAATTCAGGGTGAATTGCATAGTTCTGTGGCTGACCCTTGGCAGAACAGCAAAACTCATTCACTTGGGGGGCACAGTAAGGTTATCAAGTGCAATGAAGAACAAATAAATGAAACCACTTGTTAAGGGTTTTGAAAGAATAAAAGATAGGAGTCATCAGTCTTTGCTTCATATCAGTGCTATGATTTCCCAAATTGGCACAAGAGCCTACGTGTGTGGAAGAACAACTGGTAATTTCCAAAGAATATTAACTTTCTTTAAAAAAGGAAAAGAGAAAGCGAAATAGGGAGGAAGTTTTAATCTCCAGTGATTTACAGAAAACATAATAGAGGGAAATGTTGAAGAAGTCTATGTTCTTGGATCTGGATCTTGACAAGAATGATGTTAAGATTAAAAAAAAACCCAAAACTTTCCACCCTTCCTTAAACTGTGTTTATGAAGTCCTCTTTCATCTGTTTACATAGACACACCCTGTTAGACTCGAACCTCCCACAATTCACCCCCTGAATTTGTGAAATTTCATACTCTTAGAACACTCATCATATTTGTCCATGAGAGCTGCAAATGTTATATCAGGTGCGCGACACATGATTAAGCTATCAGACTTGATAACACAACTTAAGTGCATGTGAAAACCCTTTATCTGAGAAGGAAAGAGGAAAAGGTCATAAAATTGAAAGCCCTTTGCTGAAGTCCAGGAAAGGTGGGTTTTATGCACTTATACAGTATTCCAGGACTTCTCCCCTGTGGCTTATGTATTCAGACAGTAATCCTTTCTTTTTGATTTAATTATTTAATGCAAAAGCTCTAGACAATCAGCAAGCAACAGTATTTAGTATTTGGCTTCTATAACACTTATGCATCGAACCATCAGCTTCAGAGTTCATAGAAAAGGTCTAAGGACATTATTGCTAAAACTGACTATTGATTGATCAATGACACGGTAGATACTAACGGGACTCGCAGCACACAACTTCGACAACTACAACAACAGCAGGGCGCAGAGTATGGTGGTACAGGTTTTTATCAAAGTTATCTCAAAATGTATAATTTCAAAAAGTATTGACTTTAAAAGGAAAGGAGTATCTTGTTTCAGAGTAAAACAGTGCTGTTACTGTTCTGGTTGTTTTTCCAGATGCCTGAAACATATTGTGGCATAGTTACCCTTACCACAGGGATGGGCTGTCTATTCTGTGCACTACAAGCATCTAGATTTTCAGCTTAAATGCAATGGAAACTATGCCTAGAATTTTACATTAGGAATGATTGTTCACATCAGTCAAACTGTTTGATTGCAATGCACATAGTGTCACTATGTTTGCACAGGGCACTCGTAAGGGCTTACTCAGATTTCTAACTTGCTAACCATTATAACATCACATATATAGATTATATGTATATTTTGTATATGTATCTAAACATATACATACATGTAAAGAATACTCTCTCACAAATATATATGTATGTATGTATATAGACATATATATATAATTTTCAAATGAAAGGACTTAGTCCAGTTGTCCTTATTTAAATAAAACTTGTTTTATTCTAAGTGTGAAAGGATCTTTTGCCTAAGAAAAGACTGCGGAATTTCCGAGTTATGTGGTTAATAACTACTTACTAAATCTGAATGGTAAGAGCAAGATACTATGCTTAGATCTTCCATAATTCTAATATTCAAGGCTTTATTTAACTTACCAAATGCAGTAAACAAAGGACACTAATGCTAACTGGAGGCCTGCAGTTTGAGGGAATATTTAGAGCTGAACTTCTCATATAGTCCAAATGTTTATGAAGGGAATGGAAATACTTTCTACAGCTGGAAGAGTTTGTGCAGAGTTGTGAAAATTGAATTTCATTTGTCACTACTTGAACTTTACCTCTTAGACATACCTCCTTTTCCGCCTCTTACAGATCCTGTGTTAAGACTGTCATGGATGGGACAATGTAGCTTAGAGCAGGTGGAATCCATCCTCCAGTTTGTGTTAATATCTGAGAAACTTCCACAAGATTTTTTCTTCTCTCCTCATTGTATCCCAGCCTTCTAGGAATTGAACCCACTCGTGAGCACAACTTCTCTCCAACCGAGGAAACTGCTATCCCTTGTTTACTGTGGAGAATCTGGCCATTTATTGAAAATCTACCTATTTCAGTTTTACACAGGCTGACTACCTTATTCACTTTGTACTTTAAAAATAATGCATTATTCATAATGATGCTTTCAAATCAGCTTTAATCTGCATTTATGTGATGAAGTATGTGCAGCTGTGAACTGGATTTCATTTAGCTTCAAAATAACCTGACGTTAGTCTATGGCTTACAGGCATTTATTGACATGGGTTAAGAATGATTTTGATTAAGATAATCTTTATCAACAGCTAGTCTGTCTATTACACAGGATATTATTCTCCTGTAATATGTTGTTTTGTTTTTATTTTGCACCAGGTGCAGTAAATTGAATAGAGAGTACTTGCATGTGCTATGAATACCAAAAACAATTGCCTTTCTTTATTATGGTCTTCTTCCCAAGCCAGTACAGCCTTATTTAAATATATGTATGATCTAGTTATACTCTTCCACTATGCACTTTGGGGCATGGATCATCTGTATTGCTTCTCTGTATCACGTTTAGTGCAATGTGAGGCTAATCTGTGACTACAGATTCTCAGTGTTACTGTCCACTAGAATTCAAGGTTATTTTATTTTTTCATTTTTGAACAAAAATGGAATAGTCAAGCCAACATCTCATTAATTTAAAATAATCCCTGTGTTCTGTTCAAAGGAGAAAACATCTGAGCTCCAGGAGGAATGCTTTTAGATTTTTATAAGAACCGTCATGAATATATGCAGAAGTATACTAGTGGTAAGTATATTACGGTATAATCAAAGTTTTTCGTCTGAAGGAGGGGATATCTTTTTAAAGATACCATTTAATAATATCATGCTTTACCCTACTTAACATTATATTATTTGATAGGTAATTATAATTATCTCCTTTGCCCAAATCTAAGTGCATATTAAAAATGATGGATTTTATGACTTTTTCATGACATACATGAAAAACATTTTAAACATTTGTGATATTTAGAAGACAGAGCATGCATTTGGAGGAATTCTATTGGCTTCCCCTCTGTCCTCCTAACCCCTTGCAGAAACTGAACTTTTTGTGCTATGTTTCCAGTGAAAATAATGCTACAGGATTTTCCTTGCCAAAAACCTAGAATAACACTCTTGTCTTCAGCATTTTAACTTCAGCTGTATTACATCTTTGAAAAGGGAACATTGTCATTTAATTGAACTGATACCTGCACATATTGTATGCCTATCTTCTGCCAGTGATATTCTTTTTATTATGACTGGATGAAAATCTTCCATTAATTTGAAAATTAGGTCTCCAATTAAAATTTGAGATTTGTTTTTAAAAGTTGCTGCTACTGTGAAAACATCGAAATTTCAGACTGGGAAGTTATGTAGTGACATGCTTGCCTGGCACCTGAGTTGTAGTTTAGGTAACCCATGCTCTGACCTTTCTGTGAATCAGGCTTCCCAACTGACTTCACAATACCCTGTGGCATTGAGACCATCAGAATCTTTTCCCCAAGAAGGAAGGCTGCTGTGAGGATTTGTAGATGAAACCCAATTTTCTTTAGGAAAATAGTGGGAATGTATAACCTCTCAACTACAAATGCCATCTAGTGTCACAGCAATGTTTCCAAATTTAAAAAAGTTGAATTGGAGTTTGCTTCCACCGTCAGCTGGATTTGTAATTTACAGCTGACTCAAGTGAACATTACAGTTTTATTTCCCTCCCCTGCCTAAGAACCTGGAGTGAATAATGTGGAGGTAGTATGGTTACTAACAGAGATCTCGATTAGATCTAGGCAGCCATGTTTAGAACGTTATTATCTTCTTCAGCATTTTAGAGAGGTTCCTCACTGTTGCTTTCTGATGGACCCGATATTGTCAGTTTCCACTGTACAGAGTAGTGATTGCATTGGGGAATATCAATGTATGACAGATGATTAGAATAAGGTTTATCTTTTTCATGTGCCCAGTCTTGTCCAGTTGAGTGTATTTCTTCCTTTTTTTATATATATATATATATATTTTTTCAGCTGGACCTTCTTAAGAAATGGGAAACAAAAGTTCCTGGTAAAGTACTACCTCTTGTTCTGTGTGCAATAATTTTATCTGATCTTCTAATCTATGCTTCATGGGCAATAGTGACTAAAGAATCACATTTCTTTACAGCTGTGTCTGGACTACAGCGATAATGATCTCTGCTTGTGCAGGTATGTCTTGCAAGGCAGCTGCTACCCTTCACTGTGAAATCTGCCATATACTCTTCTCCAATTACTTGATACATCCATTGTATGATTAATAAGCTTTGGTGCCTGGCCGTAAATCCTACATTTTGGACACACATCTTTCTTACCATTTCTCTTTACTTTAACATACCTTGGGTAGTACTAACTAAAATCTTAGTTTCTTTTTTCAATCTCTTGTGCCAATTTATCTTAGAATCTACTTATAATGTAGTACTTCCTTTTTATTAGTTTTTTTTTTTAATCTGTCCCTGTACTTTTTTTCTATTTTCTTCTATGTACCACCTGTCTGACTGACTGGCTTATGGTCGGTATGAGAATATATTTGATTTGGTTTTGGAACTTGCTCCCCTTTCCAGTCAGTCCTTCATATATCTAAAATATTTGTACTTTTTTATGATGGCATTTTCGTGTGTCGTACCACTGTTGATGGTTCTTAGCCCAGCCAGTTTTCCTTTTCAGTGGCCTCTCTTCTATCCACAAGATGAATATACGCTGAAATACAGTACATCCTACAGGTGCTGATCTTCAAGGCCTGTTCTGTAGGCCATTATCATATAGCATCAGACAGTTGCTATTGAGGGATTAAAACCTGCCCATTAACACAACATGGTGTTTTCACTAACATCCCAATTTCCTGTGGTAAAATGACAAATGAAAATCTCAATTTTCATTTCATGTAAGCATCTAGCCCTCGCAGTTATGATGGAAAAGTTTGAAACATGATACATGTTAGTGTGGAAGCACAGAAATCAGAAAGCAAATATAAAGATTATATTTTTTTGGTAATATCTTGATTTTTGGAGGCCGTGGGATTTTCGAATGTAACTGGCAGTACTGTGTCCTTGATAGAGATTTTTGGAGGTCAGTTAGCAACTCAGCACAGCAAAGGACTATCTGTGACCGTTCCTGTCACTGGTGCCTGTGGACTTCAAAGGAAAAAAATATCGAGGTATGTAAATAAATCATAGGAGCCAAAGGTCTAGACTTAAGAAAACAAAACTAAAGCCTTTTTCTTGTGAGTGACAAGGCCCTTTTACACTTCATCCTTCTGAAGGCTTGGTTAAAAGAGCAGCTGGGCCTCAGAAACATGTCATGTACTTTCCTTCCCTTGTTCTTTTTAATGAAAATATTTGGATAAAAAAGGGATCCTTGTTTCCCAAGAGTTCATCTGCCTCTTCTGTTTATTCTCTACCTGGTGTCATAGTCCTCTAAGTTTTGGCACTGTAATAATTTCCATAGCAGTCCTGCTGTTACGTCACAAACAGAGGATTAGGATTTCAGATTATTGAGTAGAAAAAGAAAGATGAATACTTAAACAAAGACTCTATCTTCAAGTAAATATCCTTAGTAGTACACAATAAGGAACGAAAAATGGAGGCAATCTCCAGCACATAAGCAGAATTGTATCAGAATAGTATAGCTTTTTCAAACTTTTCCACATACTCACAGATGGACTTTAAGAATGCCATTGCCTTTTGTCTTTATGCTCCATTAAGAGCCCAGTTCTGTATTTTTGGACAGAAGAAAGCCCTCAAGAAAGTTTTAGACCTGCATGATTTACATTTTAGTGACCTTTTCAAAAAGCCGAATGGCAGAATCCCACCTCGATTACTCGGCTGGATTCCCCAAATGAATATTGCAGGGAGAATTGCTGTCATGTAGAGGCAGAACTTGGTGCATAGGACATGGACTGGGAGAGCAAAACGGGGCTGCCACTCAGTATTTTTAGGATTCAGGGCTGTGAAAAATACCTGAAGTGGTTCTAAGAAGACCATCGGTTACAGCCATCTCTTAGGCTATTCTAACTTGCATTGTGAATCACAGGTTTCTCTAAAACAGATAGAGGGATTAGTCAAACTGGCTTAAGATCGCATAAATAATTGTGCATTTAAGACTTTAATTAAAAGTACTGCGAAGCAATTAGAGTTTGAAACCATGAATACAAATCTCCAGGTGTAGCTTACATATCTTTGGTGCAAGTTAAAATAATCACTAAGGGCCAGATTGTGCCATCAGTATTCCCACTGGATAGTTGTTTATTCTCCGAGCAGTCCCTTTGAAGCTGCGCATGTTTAGAACAGCACAATCTGCTCTAAATAGCTACCAGCGACTGACCAGATGGCAGGTAACAACCCTCTGAAAAAATTATGAAGAATACTTCCATGTTTTTCTCATGTCTGTTCTACAATGAAATAAGGCTTTAAGAGAGGTGTATTTTACAATTGCCAGAATAATATTTCAGTGTCAGCTATCCAAGTCATAGCCTTTCACATGACCTCGCAGATAGGATGACTGTAATGTTCTGCTAAACTATAGCCCTTGGGAAATCTGCGCTTGTTCCTGATTAAAGTCATAGCTTGCCTGAGACACAAACATACAGAAATAAGAAACTAAACATGGGCCAGTTCTAAGACCAACAAAAAATAGTGTGCTGCTTTCCATCGAACATCAGCAATAACATGTTCCAATGCACGTTTACTGATGCAGTAGGGTCACAATTTCTTAGCTTTGTTTAAAAGAACCAGGGCACAGTTTAGGAGGCTGGTACTTTATATAGTATATCAATTTTCCAGAAGTGATATTGTCTTATGTGAAATATTTCTCATCAAAGTACTGAATGGCTTGCTCCAAATGTACATTTTAGATGTTCTGAGACTGATTCTTCTCTTGCTTACATCAGAGTGAAAGAAAGATCCCAAGGGTCTGCTCTGAGGGAGGATCAGCCCATTGGTATATAGTGCCTTCTGTATGCATGCAGTCTCTTACACCAGTTCAGTAGTCAGAACAGGAGATAATGTCAATATATTCTGCTGCTACTATGGCTAACCTCCATAGTTCCAGTCTGTCTTGTGTTAGAAGAAAACTAGAAACATATTGCATCACAGTATGTTGCTGAATGCAAAAGCTTCAGGGGCTCCGTCTTGCAGGAAGACCTGCGTGTCAGTGGACCAAAGTTGTCTGCCTGCCTCTATGTCTTGCTTCTTTCTTATTTCCATTTTAGCAGACGAGATCCACATACCTGATAACCTAGCTGCTGGTAAGGAAGTGAGTCCTAATTTTCTGAAAGTAAAGGGCAGAAATAAAAGATAGCCCTTGAGAGGCCTGGATAGACAGTCTGCTACCATCTAGTTCAGGCAGGTTTTCAGGACTACATTTGAATTTCATGTATATATTAGTACTACATGGACAAGTTAGTAATGCTGTGACATATTTATTTATGCATGCCTGCAGCAAGTTATTGTGTAATTTGCCCGTACGGTGGTTTCATCTGCATATACAATCACTATAATTATATTTGCAAATTAGATATGTATTCATGTACACATGTGGGATAACTGTATACACAAAATTTTGACTATTTAGCCTGTAAATTTTTTCAAGCGATCATTTATCTTATTCATTTATCCACTCTATTTGCATAAGTCTTCCTTCTGGGTGAGAACTATTGCAGCCTGCAAATTACTTTGTTCTTATCTACTCTAGAAAACACATTTACTGGCATTAGTACAGCTCTATCTATAAACTAAGTTGTATGATCCAGTAATGTCAAAACACTCGCGTCCCTCTTCGTTATGGTTTCCATTCCTAATAGTTAGAGTGCAAAGCCGTCAATAGCTGAGATATTCCCCGTAGCAGTTTAGCTATGGCAGCGTGGTCTAATCAACCGAACATTTCCACAGCTTTTTGGGTAGGTTTCTGATTAACATTGAATTCTGCATGGTTGTAGGTAAATTAACAATGGTTAACCTAGCTGGTTCAAAGCTAGCCCATTTTTCCCTACTCTATGCTGATCACAGTCGTGTAGACATATGCAAAAATAACCAAGGAAGGAAGAAAAAGGGAGAATTTAATGCTATTGAGGATTTGGGGACTTAGGTTTTTTTAAATTTTCTTTTGTGGGAAATTCATTTTTTGGCATAAGATGCAGTGTCAAAGGCAAGGAGAGAAGGGTAAAAATCGTATCTGTGGTGAATGTTGAAGTAAGATAAAATTGTTTTCTGTGCTGTCAGAGTGAAAGAATCTTTTACTTGTAGGATCATTTCACAGTGGCAAGTGGTGGCAGGTTGCAGCTGCATGCATGTGGCCTTAAACCATGGGGTAAACCCCTCTGTGCAGGCCCCTATTGCTGGTAAGCTGTGTGCCGCCATAGCCTCCAGCTCCTCTGTGAGCTCCTCTCAGTCTCCGTTGCATATACATAAGCAGTTGCAGTATCTACCTTTCCTGCTCAGGGAGCAGGAGGGGACCACAGCAGGATGAGGTAGGGAGCACAAGCTCGGCAGAAAGGGGCAAGTTATTGAGGTATTTAGGTAGCAAGCAGATGACCAAGGCATATGAGATGGATCCCCGTTTGGGGGGAAGCTAGAAGGAGACAAGAGGTTGAGAGTGTGAGAGGCGGGGGAGACTGAGGTTGCATGGAAGACAGATACGAGAAAAGAAAACATATATGTCTTTCTGTGCATTTGTGCTAACTTAGTATTGATTCAGGAGCTGCAGACGCACTACCACCACTCACAGCACGTAATCAAAGTATGTTGAGGAAGCCCTGGTCTAGTACTCCCTCTGGGTCTTTAATTGTAAAGAATTTGGGGATTAATTGTTCACATTAACCAAATTATCAGACAGTAACAAAACACTTGTAGTGTCAATGTCCCCAGCCTTTCAGAATCAGACTTGGGAAACAGGATATGGGATTTAGCATGCTGAGTAGGGAAAAAACACTACATTTATTTAGACTACACGAAAAATAACAGCAGAATAAAGTTCTCATAGTGCTGAGAATCCCAAAGGATTTAAAACAAAGATCAGCTTTCTGCAATAACAGGTCTGCAGGTGCAGGTGGCTCTTATTTCCCAGAGGTCTTTGAGCAGGAGTCAGAGGAGCAGGTTTCAGGGCAATGCAGGAATGTATGTTTAGTAGTCAGAGGGGCTCTCATATGATTTTAGGGTAGCCTTGGCTTGGATTAGAGGGACAGCCTGCTGCCATCAATTCCAATTCCAGCAGGATTCATTTCAATCTTCCAGATAGGTTAGCCTTTGAAACTACTGCTGAGGCCTTGCGTGGGGCTGAGACGCTATGGGGAACACAAAAGTAGCTTGCTTCACACTACAGGTATATACCGCTGTATGCCACATCAGTGTGCTAAGGCTGTTAGAGCAGGGGAAGGGGCAGCTGCAAGTTGCACTTCAAGCCTGAAGCTGCACTGGGCCCTTATGGGAGTCAGTGCTGCCTGGAGAGGAGATGCATACAGTTTCACCTCCTTTCCTTTTGGTGCAGGAAGAAAGGGGGCTATAGAAACTACTCTGTCATTTCTGCTACTTTTGGGTGGTTCTTCTTCCGAATTTTACGACAATATTTTTCCAGGAAAGCAATGTAGGGTTTAGCCCAATGTCATTCCAAAAATGTACTATATGTGGTGCCTCCCAGAAAAATCTTAAATGTTAAGGAGCTCCCTGCTCAGACTGGACATTATGAATTTCATAGGACTTTTTTGAAGAGAGAGATTTGCCTTCAAGCCCTTGCCAATATATTGCCTCCTCTACATTACTAGTGCTGACCTGCAAACTAGCTGCATTTCAATGGTGCTGCTTGTGCAAAATCTGAAAAGTATTTTGGGATAAAAATAGTAAACAAATGCTAAAATATTATCTATAAAAAAATTCTGGGGATCCTACAGTATTTAGGCACAATTTACATTATTTGTAATAATAATAGACCCATTAAGCTGGACTTTGCCTGCAGCTTCCACTGAGGAAGCCAACTGAAAAGCTTGCAGGCCAGATAGGTCTAACAGCATGAGTCTTTCCAAACTGCAAGGCAAAAAGGAGTTATTACGTTTGGCAAGGTTGGAAGTTCTTTGTTTTCTGAGTGAAGAGTTAATTCTTAGAAGACCAGAGGAGCTGGATTTAGACTATACATTCCTATATCGGCATGTCTGAGAGCTTGTTCTTTTATTAACATGGATTAATCAGAACAATCACACTACCAGAGTAATGGTATCAGAGAACTCAGACATTAAAGGTTCTGAAAGAAGAGGATTTCTCTGATGAGGAAATATTGTTGCTATGGGGCCCCCATCTCTGGAAGGCAGCTAGAGTAGGATGTTAAGGCATTCTGATGTTTTGTATTGTTTCATCAAGCAATCCTCCTTCTCCTTCACTTTCACGAAGTCATGACTGTGACTGTCTTGGAAACATAGTCCCTGTTCTGTAATGTTGGTTTGCTTTCACGTCTTGTTAGTATTTCTCTTTGATTACTCTTACCTTTAATGAATCATTATTCCTATAATTTTGTTCTGAGCATAATTATGTGGAAAAAAAAGTATTTGGGCTGAGAAACAAGAAGAAGAGGGGGGATTTATAGTGTCAGGTTTGGCCTCTTTTTATTTTAAGAGGAGAAACATTATTTGCAGTGAGATGAATGATGCAAAACGAGAGATCTTACATTTTGCTCAGGACTTAGTGAGGTCCTTTCATGGCCAGCAGGTTACTTTATAGGAGAAGCAACTATTATTTTATTTTCAAGCTGTAGTGTGTTGCCACTAATCCTCCAATTTCTTGTCTTCACCATAGGAAATAGTAGCCAGGGTCACAGCTGAACTGAAAACTCTCAGGATCTTCAAGCTTTCCTGAAAAACTATTATGTGGATGAGTTCTAGATCAATACAAGAGCACTGTGAGCTATCTGGAGAAATATTTTCATTGGTTTCAGTGGAAGCTGAGATGGGGTGATGGGGCAGTTCCAGAAAAGCTTTTAGCACCTGAATTCCATCTGATTTTCCTTGAATTTCTGAGTGCTTGCTGAATGTTCAGAACCTAAATGGATTTAGACTGTAACCTGTGATCCTGGTGATAAGAAGAGTTAAATATATTGTATTGCCTCCCAGATTGCAACATTATGTTTTAATGCATTTTCATGAAAATGAGGTAGCCATCTATGTTTCTGTATTTATAATCTGCTCTGGCACAGGGGTGGGTGAGCTTGAGTCTTTAAGTCACTGTGGAAAATGCTGAACCTCTTACAGCATCAAATTTTGAGAGCGCAAGAGCAAACAGAGAAACATGTATTTCTAAACACGCATTAACTTCAATGAGGCCAAAATATTTAATGTATCTTAACATATCTAATATGGTAACTTTTATAGATCTCAATACACCTAATATCTTAATATTATAATACCATAAAATGTTGTCCTGACTTTGGATATAGGAGTGATTATAAATCCTTTTCTTTAGTTTTTCTTTAAAAAAAGTTTGTTCTCACAAACTAGTACTCTGTTGTTATAGCATCTTTTTCTTTTAGAGAGAGGAAATTGTTTTTTAGCTTTCTAGAAGTTTGATGCTGTAGGAGTACAGCACAGGAGTTCTGTTTATCAGAACTTTGTCTCTGAAAGCTAAGTTTCATTTTTAATTCTCCTGTAAGCTGTATCTTATTTTATTTTATTGAAAGAACAACAGGTCAAATTGTGGTCACCTTAGTATATTTTATTAAAATCAAAGATCAGTAGAAATAAAAGCTAAATAATTTTTATAAAAATATTTTATGGTATTTGCTTTAGTGTAGTCAATACAATTTTGCAGCATTGTGCTAAAGAATAAGAATTAGAGAGAGAAATGACTTGCAATTGTCTGTTTTCTTTGATCAAGATGAAAGAAAAGAAAATTAAACTGTATAAAGAAGAAGAGTAGTTACATCTAACCAAAACATTAAAATATATTTTTTCAGTTTGTCATATGTCCTTTTTAGATGTTAGTTGAAAAAGACATTATGGGATTTTTACATACATGCAAGGCTTATGATAAGGTCTTGCTCTACAGGCAGTCTTCTGAGCATACTTGTTAAAACTAAAGAATTAAGTAATTACTGAATTTGGTAAATCTTTTACTGAGTAACTTTAGATGCTTCAGCTAGGCTTCCAATTAATTTGATTATTTTGACTATTATTCAATTAACTAAGCAACCCAAATGATGTCGAGTACCATGCAGTGACAGGGCTAAACGTGCTCCCTGTCCCGCAGGGCTTGCAGTTTTACCAAGGTACAAAGACAACAGCTGCATCAGGATCCAAACCTTGCCTGACGACTCGGTGGGCACATACAGCTTAGCAGGAATAAAGTCTGTTGATTCTCAGAACAGAGGTGTCATGTTATTCACAGAGAGCACAAGGTAGCTCAGAGCCTCACAGAGGTCACTGGTGAAAGTCACCGTGCTATGCTCAGGCACTGCAGCTGATCCGAAATTGTTATCATTGGACCCCTGGCTAGTGCAGTAACGTACATATGATATCATGCTACAATGTCAAGTGCTGTGAGGCACATTAAAGCTACTAGAAAGCATTCAGCTCAGAACTTTCTTTTTTTGTGTGTTTGTGGGACTGATAGGCCTGCTGTTTTAAAGTAAGGTAATTCTTTAATCAGTCCTCTGCACTATTATGCATTTGTGGGGCTGTTGTAAAATGTAACTATTAAATGTGTAACATGTAAAAAAAAAGTTCAAATATGTGCATTAATTCATAATACACAACTGTTACACATAAATCACAAGGAAAAACATATCAAGCCAGAAATCTAGATATATGTTACTTTATTTTTATTTACTGACAAAAGTTTTATATGGATTTGTTCGTATAGAGGCATACTAAGGGTCTTGAAAATTTGAATTAAATTGTGGTGTTTTTACAGGTAAGCAACATGAAACCTACTAAGAATTACATTTATGTTTAGAACATTAGGTGCACTTTGTGAACCCATGTATCCAAATAGCATATACTTAAGGGGCTCACAGTGTGATCAGCAGAACTTAAGGCCTTCAATAACGAGAAATTTTGTACCATGGAAATAAGTCATTTTGTCAAAAGAAACCAGCAGGAATAAGGGACTTGTAAGGCTAATCTTATTTTTAAGAAGTGAAATGTGTATTCAAGTAATTTACTTCAGAGTTGCCTATAGTAATGAAATTTTGCAAGTATTTATTATAAATTTGATGTAGAGGGACTACAGAAGTTAGGCATGCATTAATCTAGAAGAAATGCGAATGACCTTCCCTAAGTTCCCTTATTGAGCAATCTGTGATGAAGGATTCAACCAGACCGTGCTTAACACTGTCAGCAACTGAAATGAAACATCACAAATTGCTTTAGCACCAATAGCAAATGTGCAGGTGTTTTTCACATATTGCTATATTTCTCTAGTACAATATGCTATAGGAAGTTACCTACTTCCAAATCCAGTACCTGCAATAATAGTTGCAGAAAAACACTGATGAGCTTCCACTGCAAAAGCAAAAAAGTCTAAAGCGGCTGTGCAAGAGTGTGTCAGTATTTGAGCAGCATGGATGCTAGTTTTTCAAGTATCTTCTATGGCAGCGTACAAGGCAAGCTACAGAGAAACATAGACCCTAGCAGTAATGACGATATGGTGTTATGAAGGATGACTCTTTTTAGACCTTGGGCTGAAATATTTCTCACAGTGCTCTAGCTGCAGCTTTGACTGCTTAACGTATCACAGGAAGATTTCCGACCTCTTGCCATTGCCATCTTCCTCTGAAGAAAGATCCAGCCTGATACTGTTAGAGAACAAATAATGTTTCTATAATATTCATGAAGAACTAGATACCAAATCCACCCCAGCATCAGGAAAAGAATTCCTTTTGTCGCCCCTTACTTTAGACTCTAAACTCTTTGGAGCAAGTATCATCTTTTTGCTCTGTGTTTGCATAGTACCATCCTCAGAGAAGATTTACTCCATAACTTGAAATTACCAGATGCTCTAATAATGCAAGTAGCAAAATCATGAAGGAGTATCCTCAATAATAATGCTCTAATTTGCCTTAAAAAGGGTGGAAAGGGCTCAGAGGCTATTGAACAGCTTTAGCAGACAAAAGCACTTTTCTGTAAGCGATTGAAAGATTTTCTCTGTTTTTCATATTAAGTGGTACTTCTTTGTTAGCTACCATATCCAGATTTCTCTTACTAGGGAAGTTTAACCATAGTGCAGAACAACATGGGATGTGAAAGATGCTCAAGGTATAGCTGTCTGCTTCTTGATTCCCAAGGTTGCAACCTGTTTCAGCAGTGAATTCCTAGGTTTGTTCTGGTTTGGCCTGGAAAATTAATTTGACCTGAAAAGTATCAGACCTACCCTGAAGGCAATGGATAATGGTGGAATTTCTTCCATTTCTTTAGAGAAACAAACCGCTGCTGAGTAACAAGTGAGATGGCTCACTGCATTATGCTGCAGAAAGGTACTTCCCTTATTTCATTCATTCACTGTCTAAATAATGGGAAGGCTGAAACAATCAAGTCTTTACAGAGCAGCATTAAACAGTATAACCATTGATTAAACATTGTTTTCAATGTCAAATATCACCCGAAGAATCCTAGCCTTTTAACAAAACTGATCATAAATCTCCAAACAAAAGAAAATGCTTGTTGACCTTTTTTCGTGACCTCAGAGACTGCTGAATTGCACAGTTGAAATAAATCATGGCTTTGGCTTCATGTTTGAGATCGTATTGAAACATGACACTACTCCAGCCTTCTGCTTATGCACTTGCTGCTTAGATAAGAAAAGGCAGGCAAGGAAGAAAATTTCTGGAAGGGTTCATTCCTGTGTATGTCAACAGCAAATGCTTGCCACGTAGGGGCACTGGTATGTTTATTGTAAAGGTTCAATGAGTGCTGTGGGAAGGACAGAGCAACGTGGTAGAAAGTCAGCTCCTTCTGGCAGGGCCTGGCAGTTTCTAGGTGGAGGGTTTATATCATTGACCTTTATTTATTGAAGGTTTGTTGTCTTATTGAATACTGTGCAGTGAAATGTTCAGCGTTTCTTGTATCAAGTCCTGCTTCAAATGCTGTTAGAACGAATATTTTATGTAAACAGAAAAATTGCACAGGCAATATGAATTTTACGAAGCTTGAACTTCCCATTGAAGTTAATTTCAAGTGTATATGTACAAAGGTTGTTTTCAATTGGTATTAACAAAAACAAAGCATTATTGAACTACCTTGTTAAATGATAAATTGAAGCTTACCATAATTGAATTGTACAGGTGAAAGCATGTAGAAAATATAACTGTAAGAGAAAAAAGCCTTGTGCATGGGGGAAACTGTATTTCTGTAAAATACACTTTAAGATATTGTCCCTTAATTGCGTGTGACCATCCTTAGTATCATGTACAGTCAAAGAAAGAGTAGTAATCTGGCTTCTATCTAGTTTTAGTTGCTGTTACAATTTTCTGATTTTGGTTTCCTTAAGTATTTGCATTTCTACTATAGCTGAGTGAAAGCTGTGACTAGGCCAAATATATTAACAGCCTTGTGGATTTTCCAAGCCTGTTCTTGTTAACATAAACTTTAATATCACATTTATTTGAGGGGTTCATAGGACACGTAAATGTAGCACTAACTAGTTGCACCAGCTTCACAGCTTCCTTGTGCCCAGCTATCAGCACAAGGCTGCTCTAAAGAGCCGAAGAATCAGAATTTCTTTTTTCACTTTCCTTCACGAAAAGAATAAAATAAAGTTGTTTTAAAATAAGCAATGAAGTACAAATTTTGGAAATCCTGAGTCCACAGCAATTAAAAACACAAACACACACAGTCACACTCACACACGTGTGCACACACACACACACGCATGCACACACACACACGCTTGCTATGATAACCTAGGGGGCTGTTTTTCAGTCAGAGATTCTGACATTTCAGGATGACATGGGGGACAAAAAATTACCTTGTTCCCACTGATTTAGGTGTTTAAATCCCTTTGAAAATCTTCCCTACAGTCATGTTTAATGTACTTAGCCATCATACTACTTGCAATCATCCAGTGCTTAGGAGCAAGGAACAAAGGAATTAAAGAGTAGCTAATTTTTAAGATATGCACATGAAGTAAACATATTTGATAGAACTTTTTAGTCTGATGTTTAAAGATAAAGCCTGCCGGGGGAAAGCTCCACTTCTGACAATTCTACCTCTTCAGGCTTCAGCAAATCAATTCTACTGTTTCTTTTTTGATTTGAGCCTAGAATAAGTTACTATTAACTTGGTAAAACTCCACTGATGCACATTAAGAATATGCAGTAATTCTACCTCAGGTTATGTCTACATACAATTTATAGCAGAAATAGACAGCTGTTATCAATACACAGTGTTTCTTACAAGAAACAGTAATTACAACTATTTTACCAAAAATGCTACAAAAAAGCAGCAGTAGCCCATAGACTATATTAGCTATTTGCATGTTTGCTGAATCTGTACTTTTTCTTTTTTCTCTATTATCTAATGAGTAAATCTAGAAATTGTTCAAAACTCCATGGTGTAAGAATCTTGCTTATAATCAAAACTGCTTTTATTTTACTTTGCAAGGATGTCAGTCATGCAAGTAGTGTAATGTCTATTGTCTCCCTGCTTTTATTGATGTATGCTCCTTTGTTTAATGAATGCTTCTTAGATCTTGGGTGCTAACAAGGAAAACATGTATGTTCCAGCAAGATTACTCCTTTTTTATTGTTTAAAACCTTAACTTCATACTGAAGCCATATGATTTATTTATATGAATCCATATAAGGTGCATTCTGTATTGACTGTATTTTTCATTCATATCTAGAACTGTTATTATTTTTAAATCTATAATTTTGTTTCTGAAGTTCTTTGGGATACAAAATTGCTGTGTATCCAGTACTTGTCACAGTGGCACCTATCAGATGCTTTCCCTCCTACTATCTTCCCTGGTCTGTTTCACATCATTTTTAGGAACTGGGGAAAGGGGTAATTTTCAACAGTATGAGAAAGATCTTGATACTGGATTTGAAGATCTTAGCATTTGTCATTAGTAATAAATCATCAGATATTCGAACTCATTCTACTGTAAGCCCTTGAGATTCTTGGAGCTCTATTCCAAATGCCTCCCTGGCAATGTCATCTTAGTTGTTAGCTGTCTGCAGTAGTGATAGTGATCTGTCTTCACATACTCAGTATCAAAATATGCAGTGGTAAATAATTCGGATAAAATGCAAGTGAAACAGCTCTTCAGATGCAGCTGGTATGAGTTCAGCAGTTTTCCAGGAGGAACCTACAGTTGCCAGTACTGGTTGCAACTCTTTAACCTATTTTTCACCTTCCTAAGAACATGAATAACAAAGTGATTTGATAAAAAGGAAAATTCTCGCTTATGCCAAGTCAAATTAAAATTGAATGGGCCTTTTTCTTGAATGTTTATGTTAAAGGAATGCATGAAAGAAGAGCTCTATAGAGATCTCAGACCAGTGGGGGAGAGAGACAGTAGGCTTTGATTTTGGAGTTGCCTACTCAAGTTTCCTTGCAGCATGAGAAGATAAAGCAACTGGAACAAACTTTAGAGCAAAGTGAAATGAAGATGCAGCAGCTGGTAGCAGGTCTTAAATCCCAGACTATTCTGGTTGCTAAAATCCCTCAAAAGTATTTATCAAAAGTACCAAGTGGCCATAATGTCAAAATAAATTCCACGGAAACTTCTGAGGGCTGGAACTTGCTTAATTGAAATTACTGAGTTCACAATGTGATGTGAAAGCAGCTAAAGTCCATACAGTTCTCAGAAGGGAAAGGTACAATAGAGTATTTCCCAGCAGTAGATAGATTTTTTTTTCCTGCTATCATGTAGAAATAGAAAAAAAAAACAAAACACTTCAAAGCAAAATCAGAAAATGGAGCCTTAATGATAAGTTTAATCATATAATTAGCAAGGCATCAATAACCTTGGATGAGGGAGACATGGTATCAGTTAAACATGAAAGAATGCAGCAGTCACACTCATTAGAAAAAGCGCTGAAAAATAAACAAAAATGCTAGAGTTCAAAGTTACTATAGAGCTGCACACAAAGGTAGAAATGTCAAACTCTGTGGGTTTCTCTTCATTCTTTCTAGTTATTGAACTGACTGCAGAATTATTGCTAATCAATAAATACACCTGGGAAGATTCTTTAGATGTTCTCTCAATTTGTTTTGTTGCTTTTTATTTTTGTCTGGAATGCATTTAGTTAACACTTAGTAAATGTTTACAACAATAAAAAAGACAAACAATCTAGACAGACTGTGGTGGAATAATTCCAGTCAAGAAGAGAAATTCCCTAAGGATGGTATCATTGCAACTCCATGGGAAAGCACAAGGTCCCCATTTTCTCTCACATCTGCCGTTGACTAAAAAAGAAAATGGAAATACCAATTAATGTCCACTTTACTGAGACAGTGTGATGGGAATAATTGATGGGAAAAGAAGATTTTTAAATGGAAAAGTGAAATTTTAATGAATCTAGGCCCACATTGTGTCTGACCCCTGTTCAGAATTCCTATGAGCTGACCAATGGCCTTATGAATGTTATGGGTCAGTCAGAACTGCTGCCTAAGCACTTTCCTTCCTCTTCCTTAGATGATTAAATCCCACAGGCTGAGCAAAGGTATGGGCCTGACCACAACTCCTCGGCAGCTCCGGGGGGAGAAAAGGCAATGCATATGCTGTGGCACTCTGGAAAGACTTTTGATTCGCATATGATCTATTGCTAAATGGCAGAGTATAAAACATTAAAATACGAAATCATACTTTGTAATCCGTTAAGGATAGCTTGTATCTTCACAGATAGCAATGCTTTCTCACTAGAACTTAAATGTAATAGTTTCTTAAGAGAAAGGAAATCACTGAATGGGTTCCATTTATATGACAGTTTAATTTTGCCACACGTCAATAAGATGGTATATTCCTAACACTTACTGGCCCCTCTGGACTTCCAGGGTGGTGATACTGTATACAAACAAACTTAGGTTTGGTAGAAAAAAGTATTTAATCAATTTTGCAGTAGATAAATCTGCTTCAACAAAAAATTCTTTGTTAAATCATAGCAATTTTGATCTAATCGTTTTTTAAGAAAAAAGGGAAAATATTTTTAAAATATCCAAAGGCCCATTTTGGTATTTCTAATGAAAGCTTTATTTCTAATTTCAAAATAATTGTTTGCTTTTAAAATTTATCTTATAGTGTTTCAAAGGGAATTGAAGTCCAAATTAAATATTTCAGATTTGTCAAGGTACAATACTGAAGTTGATCCAGCTTATCTTTCCAGACAAAAGCAATTTTTTATGAGACAGAAAACCCATTTTCGACAAGGCATAAATAAGCCTATGATATAAAATAGGCTTTATAAACTACAATAATTAACAAGGTTTTTAATCTTACATAAAGCAGTGAGTAACTTGAGGTACTCACAGAATAAACACCCTGCAGTCATGTAAAAATTTAATAAATTCACAGAAAAGTAAAAGCTAGCATAGAGTCAGCAAGACTACAGCTCCTTCTGGGGTGATAAAGCAGGAGTTTCTTTAAAGCCACTGTCACAAAGTACTAACATACTAATGCACATGTATTAATGAAATGCTAGAACCTTATTTCTTCGATCTTATATTGATTTCATTGAGAGTCTTGAATGACCATGACTCAAAGTAAGCAAAGTGTATGGAGCAAACATCTTCTTTTTAACTTTACAAAGATAGGCAAGTATTAAAGTTCTTATTTGACAGCTATGAAAGACTATGACTTGCTGAAGGTTACACAGGCAGGCAGGCAGGCAGTTACGCAGTTGGGGAAAGAGCCCAGTACTGATATACTCTGAAAGCCCTCCCTTCCATGCTACCCATCAGAAATAATCCAGTGAGAGAGTTGAGGAACTATTTAGGCCAGCCTCTGTCTGCTTTTTGGACAACATACATATAAAGATCCAGAAGTGCAATATTCTACATTTTTAAAATTACTGAGTTATTGCTAGTTATTACCTAGGTCCTGATGAATTAAAGAGCTTAAGCACCAGTGTTAAACCTTCAATGACTTCAATGAGCTTTGAGTCAAATGCTTTTTTGTATGCATACCCTTCATTGTAAGTGTTTTCTGATGCAAAACAGAGTCTAAGCTAGTTACATCATCTACTTGCATACTAAATCCTCCAGTTATATGTAAAAGACATTTTTTCTTGTACACTTAATTAATCAAATCTAGAAGCACCTCACTTGTTCAAAGTATCCAAAACAGTATCATATTGCATTGCTCATTAAGTAGCATCCCATGTACACAGTATAACATATGTGAGGACCTGGTCCTGCAAGGAATTTGGTCTCTTTAAATATTATTCCTTCTTTAGAGCTAAAGATATTGAACTCTCATTGGAGGAGGAAGAAGGATGAAAGAAACATCCTACCTAAAGAAATGCCAAAATGTTTTTTCTGTGAAAGTTCTTGCTGTGATTTAGAAACAAATTATATGATTTTGTGAATGTAATTGCTTCTAAACTAGAAAGTAGTATAACATTTGTTTTATTTAAGACAATTTCAGCAGGGTAGGCTAAAAAAGTTTGGTTAACATATGTTATTTAAAAATAAAAACAAACAAAGCCTTCCATATGTACACTTCCTACAGCTAAAAGGAAAACACAAACTCTAGCACGGAATGATGTTTAGAAAATCTCAAGAAAAAGTATTCACAAGGAACTCATCTTAAAAGCTAAGCTGAACACTTCTGCAGGTCTACCACTATTTTATTTCACAGGCTTAAATAGCTGAATATGTGATATGTTTATTCCTCTATTTAGGATAAATAATCATTCTGATTTCACTCTAGTCTTAATCATCTAGTTTCTTTTTTGCATCTCTTTGCTTCAGAAATGTTTATTGTGAGATGAGATCATCCCATATGTGCAGACATGCTAATGACTAGTTTCAACTCTTGAAGAAAGAAAATCTCAAATGAAAACACTGCACAAACACAAAAGGCTTTGGCAGTAGGTCTTAACTGGACCAGTGTAGCTACAAATATATTTGAGGGGAAAAAAACTGCTTTTCCTCAATATTTGGCTTATAATTGGAAAGTCTTTCACATTAATTTCATTCCACATTGTTTACAAGGGAGTGAGAGTGAGATTGTTTTATCAGTGACCTGGGAAATAAATTAGAGCATGCATGACAAATATTTCTATTGAATTAAAAATAAAAAACCCACTATTTCCCAAAAATGTAAACAGGTAGACAGTATGCTGAGGAGGTATATGGGAAGGGCAGCTAAGACGCATAAGCAAATGAAAGAAAAAAATAGGGATGGTCTATGTCTCCCAGAAACTTAAAGAAGCTGTTATCTGAGTTGAAAAATGAGTATTCTCATTAATATTAAAGTAGTACAACAGCCTGTCAAATATGTGTGAGGACTATGAAGAAAGTAAATGATTAAGCTTTTTCTAAGCCCTGAATAAATAAATTACTCATTTGTAAAGAATATATCATCGGAAGAAGATGTTTATACAAGGGTGCAGATAACCTTGTACTTTGCTATGTTTTGGTTCCTTCTAAAGGAAAATATCATGAGTAAACCTCAGCTCTGAGAAAACGGAACAAAAGCAACATAGGAAGGAAAAACAGACCAAGTAACTTCTTTGTTCTTCTCCATGATGTGTGTAAAATGAACTGTTTGTATATAAAATACTGCATTCGGATTGGTGGATTTCTGCTCACCAGTGATGGTATGGGTTTTTCTACCAACTTAGGTATTCGTATTTATTTGTTCACATTCAAGGGAATGGGATGATAGAAGCTGATGCGAAGGTTTCCCCTTTTGTTTTGGCAGTCATGGGATCCTGCTCATGGAGAGTACAAGAGCTAATATTTGTATACTCGGCATATGCTACCAAATACTATTATTGGGAGAGAGGACTGTACATCTCTTTGCTAGGGAGGCTCTGGAAGGAGCTCTCATAAACCTATCTAGGACAGGGGAATCATCAGGGCCTTGACAGCTTCGTTGCTCTGAACAGCCTCACCTGGGCTCCCGCCTATGCACCCTCCACCCACCCGCCCAGGAGCGCCATTTAAGCTCAGGCCCAGGCCCCTTGTTCCTTGCCTGAGCTAGGCTGAAAGTGGGCCTGTGTCCAGCCCTGTCCCTGACCTGCTGGTCAGGGTTGTCCTCGGGCCTCACTAGTTGCCTTGCAGCTGTCTGATGATTGCTGGACTGTTGATGGATGCTGTTGCCAACCCTGTCCTGGCTACCTTGCTCAGGTATGGTGGGGCTCTGCCTCTGCTGGGTGGTTGCCCTTGGCTCTTGTCTCATCCACTCCAGCTAAGCAGCCCCAGTCTTGCTGTTCCCTGATGGCTGTGCCAGTCTGTAAATCAAGGGCTTAGGCTAGCTAGCTCTACCACTACCTTTCAAGTTTCACTGTCTGGAGTATCATGGTTAGTCTGTACAGCATGCCTAGAGACAAAGGAGCTACAAACTTAGAAATAATGTTGGTTTTGGTAATATCCTGTGGCATACCAATGCTTACTGAGAGGAAGCAAGGCAGCAAAGTTTTAAAAGATGATGATCTAGCTTGGAACAGCATGGAGAAAGGGTGGTTTTTTTATGTCTTAACCTTCTTCAGTGGTGGGGGGGAGGGGGAAATCTTAAATCTTTAGTATTCCTTTGGAGTTAATGGGTAGGATAGGAGGAGAAGGAAGTAGCCATCTTAGATAACAGCAACAAGACAGATTTCATCTCAAAAGAGGGAGATTTCAGCTTAGCCTAAAAAGATAATAGAAACTGAGGTGCTAAACAGCCAAGGAACATCTTTATCCTTTACTATCACTATAGCTCTATTCTATTATTTTATCTTATTTAATTCTGCTCTTTTACTACAAAACTGTGGGTTTTTATAAAAAAGAGCATATTTTTGTCTTTGAAGCTTGCCTGTTAGTAAAGCTGAGTGAGCAGTATGAAACAAAAGATAGCCTCTCATTCCCAAATGCATGCTGGGAATGAAAAAGAGGTGTACTGGGACCTCTAATATAATTGCTCTTAGATATCTGAAGTACAGGAAAGCAGGTCTTCATGGGAATTGCAAGGGCTCATTTCAGAGCTGGTGAGATAAGGGCCTTGAATACAGGCTTTCTCCCAGCCAATTTCCAGCTCATTTTAGAGGCTTGGATGCTCTTTGTGAAAGTGATTGCAACAATTTTCTTTAACTGTAGTCACCTCACTGTTATATGCACAAAAGTGGGCATCTCCTACAGCACTGCAGTAGCTTAAAGCACTTTTACTTTAGTGAACATTATTATTACTTTTCCTTCCAGACAGTTATCATTTTAGGATTTTATGGTTTTATTTTTAACTTGCTGAAGTAACTGAAGATGCAGATAGAAGCCTCAATAGGACTCTCAAAAGCTGGTAAGTGTTAACTTGAGACAGTTTAGGTGTGCAGAGGCTTTTGAAAGTTCTGCTTGGACATCTAAATCTTTAGGTACCCTAATACCTTTAAATATCAGGACCTTATTATTATTACAGGCTTTTAGGGACAGCTTTTGAGTAATAAGCCTTATTTGTAGAACAAAACTAAATTCTTTCTGCTGTTTCTTTCATTGTACTTGCTTACCAAACTAAACTACTATAGTCTTTACTGAATGGGTCACTTCAGACTATACAGTGAGGAAAGCAAATAAGTTGCTACTTCCTCTGGCAGGTAATGTAGAAAATAGTGTATGTCTCAGAGGTGGTATAACATCTAAGCACTCAAGCATTCTTATCAAGATAAGTTCAAACGTGTACACTATCTTTTCTTCAAATCAAAACAGTGCAGCAACATATAGAGGATAAACAGAGCAAGAGAGCAATCAGAATGCTATTTAAGTGTTTTAAACTGTTTTACAAGAGGAAAAAGTTGGACTGAGATTTTTGTCTAATACATTGTTTCTGGATAGAATGTTATTTAAATAGACAGCTCCCATCAAGTGACAAGTTCATTCTCACTTGTCATTTTGGCCGGTCTGCAGTAAGCTTTCTATTCCCAGGACATCTTGTTTCTCCTCAAACTTCTGTGTGAAGTCTAAGAAGCTATGGTTTTGCTAAACTTTATATTTTAAACTTGCAAATGTTAAGGGAGTAGTAATAGTACTTGCAGTGAATGATCCTCTCATGGCTTGAAATTGTCATTTCAGTTGCTAGTGTAACGCAGCTCTGTAATACACAGCAGTGTCAGTTACGACGTTCCCCTCTTGGCTACATCTCTTACAAGGCAATAGGTTCCTCTTCTTTTTCCTTCTTTGCCTGAAACATGGGAATTTTCATGCAGCCTCCACTCTAAGAGACCACCCACCCCTAAGTGCTGAAAACTGTTGCTACATCCTCACTGTGCATTTCCCAATGAGGAATGAAGCCAAATTCTTTGACCTTTCATTTAGCTTTCACAGTCATTATGTTCCACTGGCAATGCTATAGCTATGTTCTGCAAGACTGTCCACAAAGCCAGCTTTAAAGGAGAAAGTTTAGAAGTGGCATTGCTTGCTAATTAACTTTGCAAACATTCAGAAGCCAGGAATCAAGTCTCATAGCCCTGAGTTTAAAAATAGGCATTTAGGGTTATTTGCCTCTCCCCTCCTTCCCTCTACAGGAAACATTACGGTGGCACCATTCAAAGGCAGCAGGTGCCACATCTTGAATTCTATATATAGCTCTGAGTTGCCCATATTGCAAAAGGATTCGGTAGTACTGGAGAAGGTTCATGGAATGGCGAAGCAGGTGGTCAGAGGGAAGGAATGACTTGGAAGAAGGAGTAAGAACACTAAAAATATTCACTTTGGAAAAGACTGAAAAGGAAGCAGAGGTCAATAAAATCATTAGTGTCATGGGAAACAGCAAATAATTTTTCATTACCTCTTCAAATACAGGAATTGGGAGATATCTAATGAAACTACCATCTGGCAGTACCAGCTAAAACAAAAGGGGGCGAGGTTATGAAATTTCTTGCCACAGGAAGCTGGGAATCCTAAAAATGTTCATGGATTCAAAATGACTGTACAATTTTCATGGAAGAAAAATCCAGTAAGGACCATTAAATATGCTACTTCTGATTAAGGTAGTCCTTGGCATCCTGACTGGGGGCTGTGAGTCTTCCAGGGAAGTATTACTAAGTGACATTAATGTTCCCTTTTCTTATTCTTAAGCATGCAGTGTTGGCCCCTTTTCTGTACATTCTTTGCTATTCTAGTTTTTTTTGCGCTTCTCTGCAGATTTTGAAAAGACAGTACTGACACTGCTTGTCAGCCCTCCTTTCCCCCCCTCCCCCCCAAATATAACTGCATCTGTCATGGTGATTGCAGCACTCTGTCACTGAGAGTATACTAAATATGAAGGCCCTCTCCAGACAGAGGGGATCCACAGCAGTTGGGGGAAAGGCTTTGATTCACTTTTTTCTTCTGGCAAAAGCCAGAGGCTTTATCCCTCAGGGAGATTCCTGGCACTGACCCAGCTCTGGCTATACACTGACAAGCCCAGGCTGCTACCTGAACAGGATGGACAAGGCTCTGGAGCCCCAGGAACTGGCAAGGGAGCTGAGAACTTGCTCAGCTCCTGTCATCCAATGATGCCTTCCTCCCCCCCACTTGTGTTCAGTGACCCTGTAAAGAACAAGCTGGCATCAGGCATAGCCTGAAGTTCGGTGTTTTCCTCAGCTCCCCTACTTACAAAGTGTATTCTCTATTTTAGCAGGGGGGTGCTAAGGATACTTCTGGGAAGGTCTTGTCTGCCTGATATCAATCAGACACGTGACATTCCCACAAGACTGTATGGGATACAGAAAAACAGTTGGGCAGGCTACCTGTGTAGCAAGTAAATGCACTTCGAAGTATAAAGTCCTCTGAGACATCTCTGAACACTGAAATACTAGCAATTAGGTGCTTCAGCAGATAAGGAATGTGAACAGTCAGTGAATTTGACCTTAAACATGTCCTCTGATCGCTCATAAAATTCAGCATAAGCATTATGCTGTTTTCAAATAAGCAATTTTTTTACAGTGAAACATGGAAATACAGACATCATGGTCTGGATAATGAAGAAATTCCCCCCAGTATACTTTTGGACTCCTACATTGCTTTGTGTGTGTAGCTGTGCAGGATTAAGGAGGGAAGAATAATAAACTATTTCTGTAAGTGGGGATATAAGAATCTGACTCAGTGGGACTTTATCATGACCCAGAGATAGCAGGCCTCTGCTCGCTACGGAAGCCTTACTTTGGTCAGCTTAAGCTTCTAGCAAAAGTGGGGAATAACACAAACAGCCTTTATGCAACTGAAAATACACTCCATATAAATAACTGGAGGCACTGTGAAGCTCACACTTCTCTCCTTGTTCTGCTACACTGCAGTGATTTTCTCAAACAGATTGCTGTATGCTTATGTAGCATAATTGGTGAGGGAAGCTTCCCAGACAAAAGTTGTCAGCTACATAATAGCTTCCCTTCACAATGTGTCAAGCTGAATTTCTTTAGCATATTTATTCTTGCACATTTTAGGCATATTGAAATGTTCTGTGCAAAGCAACCTCTCATTTCTCTGAAAATGTTATGTAATGGGTTAGCTCCTTAGGCAGGTAGGATGCAGCCAGAACTTGTTTCCTTGCTGCTTGCTGGCAGCTTCCCCTCCTTGTTAGACTGGAGAGCTCCAGTTTGAGAGGCTCTGATGGAATTCAGTCCAATTAAAGTTGGGATTTATTGTGGCCCTAGTAGCTTATTCTGCCAAGAAGGTCAACTGAGTGGCTTTAAAATGAGCTACGAGGAGGGCTTTGCGGCAAGCAAACTGTAAGCAGAAAAATCTATCTATTGCTGGGGCTGATTTCAGCTGAAGTGCCTGGATCCAGTGGGAAGAGGAAGCCCTAAGGGCTGGCTCAAATAGGGTGGTAGGTGCCAAAAGTAAGCGAGTCAGCTTACATTCTGAGCCTTGAGCAATTCCCGTACAAACTCACTGAAAAGTACAGGGTGTAAACCCACAGCAGAGATGCAAAGGACTATACTCAAGCTTGAATGGAAAATTCTGCTAAAGGGAGATCTCTGATGCTATGTTCAAGGTGGTTTGGACAGGTGCTAGGAATTTCAAGCAACATATACACATGCCAGTATCCTTAACAGATGCTGTAGATCTCCACTGAAGAATATGCCAGCCTGTGGGGTATGCAGCACTTTAGCCTAACTATATGCTAAAGGAGTAATTCTGTGTCTTTTTAGCTGTTTATCAGTTCCTTGGTCTTTTGGACTCCTACATGTAATGTGTTGCACACTAAGTAAGTTTTGTGCAACTCAGTGGCTATTTTTTCTTTTTTCAAGTTTGACCTTTGCCATCTGTGAAGATGGCACTTAAACTGATTAAACACCTTATGCTTCACTTTAATTCTTGAGTGGTTTTTGCATTGCCCAAGATAGGAGGAAAAAATGCACCAGCTGACTGATTTAGAAAAGCGAGCCATTAATTACATGTGCTAGAGGGGAAACCCAGAAAAGCCTCCTTTCCCTTTTTTGTTTTTCAAAGGGATGAATTATTTCTCCACACATGCAAAATGGTAAAATGGTGGTGGAATTTTGTGCTACTAAAAGTAGCTGCAAGCAGAGCCTCTAAAGCAGGCATGTTCCCTAGAGAGGATGGAAGCGAAATTCCTATGGTGTCATCACAAATTAGCTTGTGTCTCAGAGTAGCTGCCTTTAGTGCAGAACTTTTTCTCAGCCTCGCTATGTTGGTGAGACACTGAGCCATGGGAAACTGAGATTAAAACCCTCCTCCAAACTCATTGTGGGAAGAGTCCTTTCAGTTGCTACCATGGCTACTATATATAAGCCAAGGTCATTGTTTGTTATGGTTGTAGCTGTGCTGAGCCTGTTTTTTTTAAGCTGACAGCTGTTGCATATCAGTGAAATTAAATCATGTTTGAGGCAGAAATAGTGTAGGATTATTCTAATTCAGGTGAGTCATGCAAAGAAGCAGTATCTGTCTAGTACAGGGATATTTCTGTCTTCTCTGTGGGCCAATCTCTGATCTTCATTATCACAATAGTTTAAATAGGGAGTAACATCTTATTATTATTCCGCATCATTTAATGAGAAAATTAGAATGTGCTGCTATATTTGAAGCTGCATCTCTTCACTGGCACAGTATAGCTTCATACCGATAATTGGAATTGAGTTGATAACTACAGAAGCGATTTGTGTGTGCATTTGCAAACTTCACCAGGTTTTAGAGTTGCATTTTCTAAAACTAATGAGATTGCAGGCAGTCTGTACTTGTGTTTTATTTAAGTCGTATTATCCTCTGAATTAATCAGATTTATTCTGTGTGATTTTAGTATCAAACATTCACAAGCAGTTTCCAAAATAAGATCAGCAAGAGATAGGATGTAAAAAGAGACATACACTCTTTTATTTTTATTATTTTAACTGTAAGGTTGATTTGGCTATTTTTTGCTGATATTTAAACATTATTGAAAAGTATCTGGACTGTGAGAAAATCTGTCATGTATTTTAAATGAGGTTTCTACACTAAGGACCAGTTCCATACACCTAGTTAAACCATAGCTGAGGATGCAAAGAGCTAGTCCAGTGCTCCTTTTATGTTTTCCAGGGAATACTAGAGGAATACTGTGGGAATAGAAAAGGTCAATCCAATTCCCAGTGTAAATTAAAGCAGATTCTACTTTGCTCTGATGTATATTGACTGGAATTACTTTCTCCAGTAGCTCTCAAGTGACTTACTGCTTTTATTGGTTAATGTTGATGCAGCAGTCTAGCAAAGGTTTTGATAAAGAGGAGCAGAGGCCAAAGCTGCAAATGACGTGGTGTGATACTGGATAAGACACTAACCTCTTTGGGGTAGTTTTTCTAAGTATAACATGGAGGACTAACATATAAAAAGTGCAGTCAGGTAATTACTTTGTATTTTATTTACTTGCATTTCTAAAAGCTGCCTTTCATGTTAGCTTTCTGAAATATATAATGATGATAGTTGCCAGATGTGTATCATAAAAGAAATATTGCCAGCATGCACATTCCTCTGCAGAGAGTTTTCAATACTTCAGCTTTCTTAATTATAAATGCTGTATAACAACATATTTGGAATCTGTATATTAAATATCATTAATCTCTAAATATCTGTTTAAAAAAATTATGTGTATATGCAAAACTGTATATCTTGTTTCATGTGGAGAGTCATGTAATACATGTACTCAAATGCATCCATGACCTTAGTTAAACCTTACAGTGCAGGCGCTTATTTTACTTTTCTATCATTTCCTTTCTGACAGTGTTGACAGTAAGCCAAGTGGGCAGAGAAAATCCCTATCTTGATATCATGCTGAAAGGCTAAATCCATCATTTTTCCAAGACTGAGTTAATGTTCAGTTTCAGAAAAGCACATGGACTAGAATACTTCTAGTTCAGAAAGAATTACTAAATTAATTCTCTTTACTCTGGAGCTGTAGCACATTGCAGTATTTCTGAAGGTAAACAGAGTGGGTATTTGTTAGTAGGGAGAATACTTGATGACAAATTCTTGGGTAAAACTACTTACAGGAAGATAGGAAATGAGTCAGGAATCTAAGGAAAAACTAGCTGTCTTACAGGTTCTTATCTGAACCAGTGTCCAAATCTTTCCAATTGCAGATGGACAAAGGAAGGGGAAATGTATCAATAGGAATTACAAATCACAAATTCCTTACTTCCTTCTTAGTTGCATACCAGCCTTCTCTTAAACTTTCAGTGCTAGGCACCAAGGGGCAAAGCAGGCAAAGGAGAGATTGTTTGGCTTTTTTCTGTATATTAAAGCCTCCTCAGTGCAGACACTGAATAGAACTTGAATAAGTAATTTACTCTGCTTCTGAAATTCTTTGAAAATATCCATAGCACTACACAGAAAGGGGTTCTGAAACCTGCTTCAGCAACTTTTCATATGCTGCTTAAAGCAGAATAATGGAATAGTTTGTACGTTGTGACTATAGTTTTACTAGCTAGGAGGAATCCAGAAGGGTCCATGATAATACTTAGTTATTTCTAGGTTTTATCTTGGTAGATAAAATGTAGAAAATATGGAGAGGTAAAAAGAGTTGTCTAAGTGGGAGCACATTTGAGGACTAGAAAAAACAGAACTTTGTACTCTTTTGCTTGCTCTAAGGAATGTATCAGGGCGCTCAACCACTAAACTACATTGTTTAAATTTAGATATTTCAAAGAAATAGCTTTCTAGCTGAGGGAAAGGGGATTTCAATAGCATCATCCGGTGCATTCTTTGGGGATGACTTGCCACTTACATGTGGCAGCACATGAGATGGATGCCTTCCTGCGCTCTGAGCTCTCCCCTCTCTCTTTGGTATCTGAGTGTCTGTCAGGCTCCTGCTAAGATCAAGTGGGAAAGGTTGCTTTCTGGCCAGAAAATTCAGGCAAATGAAGGGCAGGGAAATACTGAGGATACCTTTGAGGATGCATTAGTTGTTCAGAAATGAACAAAGTGAACAAATAATTGCTCGGCTAATTTTTGTTTTTCTCAGCAAGCGAGAGGAACAAGAACACTGAGACAAAGGGCTTGTTTACTTAAGACATCTGACCAGATTTTCCAGATAGTATAATTAAGCAAAAAACACCCACATTTGTTCCAGAGCAGTGTTCATACATGCAGGTTTTACTGCCACAGTAGTGATAAAGCAGTTGTTGTGCTATAGAAAGGTTGGTGTGTTCCCCCAAGCAGAGTAGCTTGCATATTCCTGGGAGCAACTGCTTTCAAGGCCTTTTCCTAGATTTGGAGGAAAGAAAGGGTGGGGATGTTTTTCAATTAAGTTATTGCAATTCACTTTAAAATATGCTCTTAAACAGTAATATAGATCCAGTTTGACATCTTTATTTCCATTTTAGCAGGTCAAGTTATAGCTCCACAGTCCATAAATCTGTTCAATTAAATCAGCGAGAAAATGTCTTTCTCTTTCCATCCCCTTAGGCCCAAGAGAGCACCCATATCCACAGCTCTAAAGCATTATTCTCTACAAATCAAGCTCTTTGAAAAGTTGATGATTCCCTAAGCATACCATCCTCCAGGAAAGATGAAGACAGTCTGAATAGACAGTAAGTAAATTCATATAGATTGAGAATGGATTGAAATACACTTGGACAAAGAAAAGCATGTCAATCAAAACTTGTACTCACAAAAGCCTTTTTTTCCCAGAGTACCTATAAGTCATTTTTATTGTAGTATTAAGATTCATATTGTAGTATCAAGACACATATGTAAGCAGTAAAAGCAGTCCAAACAGCTGTCCAGGCTTTAAAGAAGCCTCTATACTAAGAGAAAAGGCCCACAGGGTGATGATTTTTTTTTCTGTATAGTTCAACTTAGGAATTTAACCTGCATAATTTAACCTAAGATTTTCTTTGCTGCTGTTCCCCAAAAGCAGCATCAGTAATTGAGTTGCATGCATATTTAAAACCAGAGCTGCTCTTGCCTAAAAATACCTCCTCCTTTGATTATGTTTTTCCATTGTGTGATGGCACAAAATTGTGATTTGGCAAAACAAAAAAATGGCCTAACAAATTCTCTGTACTCTATTCTTCAGTTTCTTTTCAAAACTGAAGAACAGTATTTTAGGTGTATAATTTGCATGTTGTTCATTGAAAATAAGTACTTAGAGCATTTTTGTATCAGATCAGTCTCTTTTAGAGTATGTAGAGTGGGTGATGATCATAAAATGAATAGCCAGTTAATATTTTTATCCTAGTACTTGGTGTGCAGCCTTGTGCATTACTTATTGTCCATCACTGAAATATGGTATGCACAGAAAGATTAATTTCCTCCTAGATTTTTCTGTAGTAGTTTCATGATATTAGGGCAAGATTTCATTTAAAGTGATTTAACCACCTGCCAAGGTTTTCTGTGTCTAACTGTTCTTGGATATTTGTCTATTTTATCTTTTAGTATTTAATACCATTAATGACCTAGCTTTTGGCTGTTTATAAATGATGGCTTGATTAAAATCCTGTGAAGTTAGGTGGTCGTTTGCCTGTTTTCCTACTGGAGGTGGAGGATGGAGGGAGGGGAAAACATAAGCCTAAAATTCATTCAGACTTGACAGTTTTGCTATACCTAACAGATGACTTTTCAGAATGTTTAGCCTATAGAAGTCCTTAGAGAAGTCTACTGTAGTCTACTGCAAATCAGACCCAATGTGTTCTAAACCTAGTTCCCAGAATATAAGAAATGCATAGTAGCTCTCTGGGAAAATGCGACTCGGTGAGTATCGTGTATCTCAGTAAAGGAGGCAAGGATTAAAAACTAGTCAAGGTGACGTTCAATTGCCTTGAATATAAAACTATCTTTTTCCTGGAATTTTTCTTGCTTGACTTTTTACCCACCTCACATTATATGCCGTAAGTTACACAAAAAGGTTCTTAAGACTTCTCATAGCTTGAAAGACTAAAACAAAAAAAAAAAGATAATGTAACATATGTACTATGTATTCTGCTACAGATTTGATATTTGTTGAATAAACATTTCAAAAGTTGGAATTTTCAGCTTTGGGCAAAATTTACCAAACAGTAGGACTCATTTCTAAGTTGCTCATTATTGGAATGTATTTGAAAATTTTGACAATCAAATGACTGCCTATGGATTATTAGAAATGCATATTCTTTTGATGATTGAGTCTGAATACACTTACTTAATGCAATTCTAAATCTATGGTGTGTGATTCCCAACCACTGAAAATAATTTTATGTATATTTGCATGTAAGTCTGTACTTGAATGCAATCATATGGAGCCAAAGTCCTACCTGTCTCTCAAATACTTAAATATTTCACAAATTCTGCTCCTATTATTAGTGATGGATTATGCCGCTCTTTCAGCCATGTAGCTGAAACAACGGTAGGCCCATCAACTCATAATTTAATTAATGAGAAGGAAATGGGAAGAAAAGAAAGAACTTATCAACAAATTCAAGAGTTTAGTCATGATAAGATATTCTTATCACCATGTGAACTTTCAGGCTACAGGACTGAGCACAATGGGTACAGCTTTCATCTTAAGGGTTAGTTGCTGTTGTAATTTCTCTTCCACAGAGGTTACTTTGCCCTCTGAATTCTTAACAAGCTGAAACTTGGCAGTCAAGTCCAGTTTAAATCCGTGATTGTCAGGTCCAGTTGCTCAAAAGGTATACATATTGGATCTGTTGACTGGTGATAATGTATAGTTTTAGATTAATTCCTGTAAAGTTCCTTTAAAATTGAGTAATTTTCATGTCTAATCATATTTTGGTCTCAACTGCTGTAGGCCAAAGGCTTTTTTCCCCTCTGTGGATCTAGAAGCATGTTCTGTTTGACTAGTTTCATTTGAAAGCCAGAAGGGTGTTAAAGCTTTAGCTGGTTGTTCATCCCAACAACTCTAGAACTTAATGATGGGGGGGGGGGGAGGGGAAGAAGACTATATTTTAATTTTAATGCCTGGAATAAAGCAATTATTCTGAATAAGCTTCTTAATAATTGTTTATAAAGGTCTTGGTTTGTATGCAGCAGACTTGACCACACAAACACATTTTCTTGATCATTTGTTACTGATTGTATTATTTATTAATATTACAGTGGTATTTGAGGACTTCAAGCAGTACTGGCTTATTCTGCTATGCATTATATAAAACACACAGAAACAGTCAGTGCACTGAAAAACCTCTGGTCTAACTTGAGATAAGATACAACAAAGGACTGACCAGTAGAATCATGAAAGGAAGATAAGCCATAGAAAAGATGGTATAGCTAATTGCTATATAACCAGCTGTTGATTATCTTAATGTGTTTATATAGTTCTGATTAGCTTAATGCTTTTTTTATTGCACCCTTCTGTTGATATGTAACCATGTCAGTGCGGATTTTGCCAATGTGACAGCACATGTAGAATGCCAGAATACATCACCACTATATTATGGAGCTGTTAGACCTCTTGTCAAAGAAACCAAGCTGTTTTATAGATGATTAAAAAATGCTTATCTGTACATGTTACAAAAATTCCTGAAAGAAATGATGGCAGATTTAGAAGTTCATTTTAATAGTGTTATTGTATAGGTTCTGCAGCATGCTTTAGTGGCCACATTCTACTTTACTGCAGTAGGTTGACCAAAGCATGACAGCTGCTTTTCTCATATAAGGTAAACCAGACAAATCTGTACAGCTCGTAAAATTATAAAAATAGAAAAAGTGAAAATCCCTTGGATTTTGTCTGGCCTTGTGCCCATTTCAGGAGAAAATAGTTTGGCTACATGAGTTTCCCACAAAATTAAGACAGCAAAATAAATAGAATCCATCATTCACAGAAGATGTGGCTTGTTTTATTGTGCTTTCATCTTCTCTCAGGAGTACAGAGTCCAGCTAGTTAGAAGGCATTGTGCTTTTGAAATTAAGATACTCTTGACTTAAAAGAGAAAGCATGTCATTCTTCTTGACCCCCTACAAAGGAAGTTATTAGAAGAGCATTTGTTTTCAGCAGCTAAGCACTGGGTTAAACGTGCCCTAGATTAGTAGAGCAAATCATCTGTTCAGGTTGAAAGTGTTTGGCTTTAGTCTGTAAATAACAAGGCACATTTCCAACACACAAGGATCTTGAATTGCATTAATTAATTCATGAGACATCACATTTGAAGAAAATGTGTCCTGTTGATTAACTTCTTGGATGGGAATCAATGGCTTCATTGCTTGGCTGTATCAGCTTTCTGAATATCAGCACTGTGAGTTTCATTAAAGAGAACACAATAGATTGCACATGGCTGAGTGAGATATACCCAGGAAGCAGGTCACTTAGAATTAATATACAATCCTCCATGAATCAAGCTGTCCTGTTGGCAAAGTAGTCTGCAGAAAGGGAGAGGAGGATTCACTCGAGGGCCCTGAGTCACAGATGACATTAAATCTGACTTCTTTTTTTTAAGTAGTATGAGATTATTTTGACAGGCTGGGTGTTTGCTTGCTTGTTTTCATGTTTGCTACTGTGAAAAATGGCAAGAAGCTCAAAAATAGGGAAAAAGAAAAAGTGTGCTTTTGGTAGTTATAGAGTAGTCAGATGGTTTGACCAAAACTTTTCCATTGAAAAATGGGATGTTTTTGAAACTAAACTCAATGAATTGTTATATGTATTTTCCATCTTTGTCTGTCCCATTCCATTATTCTTTCCCACTGAAGACAATGGAATCTAAGATATTTAGGATTTTTCATGTTTCCTTTTGTATCCTTTTCAAAGTGAGGAAGGATTTGAAAAATTTGGCAAGAGGAAAACAGATTGCATGGATTTTTTTTTCTCAATTTTTCATATTTTTATAGCTTGGGAGTTACCTATTCTGCTACATTCCATTGGGGGGGAAAAAAAAAAGAAAAGGTGTAAACTTAAGTTGCGTGAAGAAAATCATGGTGTTCTGGAAGAAAAATAAGATAATGTTTTTCCTAAAAACTTTAACTTGCTCTGGTTACAGGAAGCGTAGGCTTAGAAAGAGTGCAGGACTCTGGAATGTAACTTCTGTATGAACTGTAGAAAATCTTGAGACTCTCGAGCTAAATGTTGTCTTCTCTTACGAAGGGGAGAGCTTCAGCTATATTCCGAAACATGGTGATAACACTGGGATGCCCTGTCATATGGGCTGATACTGTGGAATCCCACTGGATTTGGAATGCTCAAATGCTATGATATTCCAACACCCTACAGCATTGTATTTTGTTTTAATGAGTTCCTTGGTTTTGCTTTTCTATTCCCTATGCCTCTTCTGTATTGAAAAATCTTCACTGTTTTATGTTTTTATTCCTGTTTTCAGTGCTTTTCTTGTGTGTTTTTTGTAAGGGGGGAAAAAAATCTTTTTGAAGTAAACATGGAACTGGTAGGCAGTTCCCATTCAGGAAATATAAATATTCCTGACTCTGCAAATTGCATATGTAGAGGCTACTGCTGATCTACTTGGTATAAACTCAGCTGCAGAAATGCTATGTAGCTTCTTCTGGTGATGGATTCAAATGACTGTGCAGGGAGTAGCAAACTTCTGAACTGTTTGCTAGCATGTTTTCTCTTGGTGCACTGATGGATGAAGGTACAGGGCCCTTCAGGGTTCAGCAACAGCCCCCATCGGCTTGTTCTTTCTTCACCCTGTGGCTGGTACAGTGTGCAGCAGCCCCCAGGCACTAGTACTACCCTAAAAATGTAAGCGTAACAGGCAGAGTCTTTCCTCGGATACTCCAAGTCCAATAGCCAGTCCTTACTGGCTTTTGCGTGAAGAAGAAAATATAGTGTGTAAGGGCAGGGATAAATTTCTATATTTCCTAGAGTTTTTCAAATTCTTCTCCAAAGATTATCATTAGTTTTGCGTTTTACAGACCCGTCCAGAGTTGAAAGTGGTTTTACTTGACATTGTTTGGTAGCTTGGGATGGACATGTGGCTATAAATATCTTTCCTTAACTAAAAGGGAACTGGCTTCCTGATGTGCGGAATATGCTGAGTGTTGAAAAGATAAATAGCATTTCTCTACTAACATCTTAATGACCTTACTGAAAAGCCCATTTAATATCTTAAAAATTCACATTTCACATGTGCTGAACAATTGTATGTTTCTTTGAAGTACTCATGAAAAAAATCATCTCAGAATTTTTTAATCTCTAATATTAACAGCAGTTGCATATCTGACTCAGGCATTATAACTGACTGCTGATACATGGCATACCAGAGCTGAAAACAAAAAGCGTCAGGCCTTTATCTTAAATGCCACCTGTGTCAGAAAATGTCAGTCGCCAGCCTTTTGAACTTCTTATTTCATTAAAGACAAGAAACTGAGAAGGAGGGAAGGGAGCTGGGGGAGGACAGAAAGATTCCAAGGCAAAAGTTCCAAAAACAAACTGCAGTTTCCTTCCAATCTAGGGAGTGCACCAGCAAAGTCCCAGCCTGAAACAAAGGGCCTATCCTTGAGAAGCAAAGGAGGAAGGGTGAGGCTGAATTTTGTGTTTTAATGTGTACCTTAGTTCCAGATGAGTGTTTAATATAGCTCAGACCTGAAACATAGTTCTTGCTGGTGTCAGACACGGACAAGATCAATTTGTTTCAACTGGGATATACTGCTTCATAAAAGCGTTGTAGCCCGTAGATTGACAGAGTGGCCCTTTTACTCTGAGACTGATAACTATGAAAGAAACCAATTTTAAATCTAAGCCCCCTTTGACAGGGATTTTGGTAACACTTTAAAAGTCTAAGTGGGAACTGAGTATTTAACTATCTGCTGTTTTTGAAAATTCCACCCTTACATTCTAATTTTAGGAGCTGAATTCTAAACTTTAAATCCAAACTGAACATCAAACTCACTGTTTAATAAAATGAGATGAAGACATTTGATTTTTATCTCTTTCATGTCATTCTTAAGATGGGATAACTATCAGTAAAATGAGATTAAAGAAATAGCTCCTCGGTGATGTCAGTTTGTCTCGTGGTGTGGAAGGCTACAAACATGTTATGGAAAGTTTATGTAACACCACCAGATTATGGAACCTGGAAATATTAACACTGTGGGATTGACTTTTTATTTCACAGAACTTCCAATGGGTCAAGCTTGTGAGCCATAAGCAATAGCACTACCTAATTCTTGCTTTTTTTCTGGAGCAACTTAGTGTGTGGGGGTTGGAATATTTATCAGATGTTTTTTGCCCCCTCATTCTGTTTGTATGAATGGAAAAGCATTTACTGAAGAGTAAAAAAAAAAAACATTCCTTATGAGCTTGCAGCAATCTCTGTGCCTTCAGAAAGCTCAATGAACTTTGAAGAACTGGGGTCCTAGGACAAGAAATAAGAGCTGTTTAATTGCCTACGTTGCTATTGTCAATGTACAAAACTTGTGACTGAAGACTGTCATATCAATAAGCTCTTTAAGATAAGAAATAGTATCTTAAGGACACTTGCTCTGTTTAAGGGAAAATAAGTGTTCTAAGACACAGTGGAGACCTTAAGTGGTATTGACTTGTTATGATTGTAATTCATATTTACGTCACTTGGGTTGTCACGGACTCAGAAAAGCCAGACAAACTGAGTCATCCTGGATAATATCCAAAACCTCCCACATACAACCTGAAAAAGATTGTCCTTCATAAATTGCATATATATCCTAAATATTCTATGCATTCTCTGAAGAGTTACTGCTTGATATCCTTGTGTCTTGCATGCTGCAAAAAACTACTCATGCATGGCAAATAGTATATTATTTCCTACTTTTTTTAATAATAATCTGAAATCCTATCAGGAAGGTGCCTCCTAGCTATTTTTTTAAGAAATTCATATGAAATCACTGCTATTCTGGAACATGTTGTATTACTCATGTTTCTATAGACTGGAATTCAACTTCTAAGTCCTAAGTGAGTAAGAAGGAAATAATCTCAAAGTAGTCTCCATTTCCCAAAACTGTCACTGAGATACAATTGGGCTTGCTTGGCAGTTTCCCAGCAGTGACTTCCCACGAAAGGTGTGGAGTTGCACAGAATCCAGCTAACTCTGGGAACCCCATGGACAGCCAGTATTAAGGGCTTGTAGTTTGAGCCACATGTTCACCATGTGCTGAATCACACTAAAAGGCATGATGTTCAGCTTTTGGAACTGAAGCTGGCAAATAGGCTCTGCCACATCTCTCTTGCTCCTGGGAATGGGTTCTAGACCAGTTTCCAGTTGAATTTTGTAGAACTGGGAATAGATGCTTCATCTACATGTGCTTCCCCTGAGCACACCATGGATGAAGAACCCTCCATGTGAAACTGGCTGGTGGTTAACTAGTCTATACAGTACTCAAGAGGACTTTATAACTACACCATCTACTGCTCCCACATTGGGAAGTACCAACTCCCAGTCCAGTTTTCCATTAAAGGTATCTGAGAAGCTTAAAACTCATAAGATTTGTTGATAATCAGAGGGTATTATATTTTATAATACTTGGACCTTGGTAAAAATTGCTGTTACATTTACCAGTCTACTTTATCCCCACTGTGTCAAGTTCCATATGTTTCAGGTTCTGAACTCTGAATAAAATAGGCTTTTATGATATCTAACAGACAACAGAGCATCACAGCAGTTTATGAACTAAGTGGATTCTTTTACGGATTATGTTGGCAAATATTTAAGTGTGGGAAGTGCCCTTTTTTAGAAACTTGCTTGCCCGCCTACTAGAATCTCATAATCTCTTTTAATTGCTGTCTATTTATTGGATTCTGACAGAAAGTTGCAAAACATGCCTCTGATTGCATACGTCCAAACACATTTAGATAGCACTTGCCTTAAGCAATCAGTGCTGTGAAAGCAGCCCTTATGTAAAAGAGGCACCCCCCCATAAACTAAAAAAGAGACAATGTTCTATCATCTCCAGAAACACATACTTTGTCCGACACTAACGCCAAGCACGCTAAAACAGTGGAAAAACCCCAAGCATTATATGTCAGCATGCCAGTAGCTTCCACAAATGGTTCTTGTAGCTTTGGACTAGTGCAACGACAAGATGAGAGACATGAATCCTCCCCCCGACTGTAACAATAAAATCATATGCTGCTTGGAACATGTATCTTAATCTTGCATACAAAACAGAACAAGTGTTATTTATGCTTTACAATGCTTTGAAATATGCATGGAGCGGCTGCATAAGTGAAAAACATTTTTGGAATAGTATAATTATAATCATACTTGTCTAAAGATGTGAGAAGTCAGGTTAGAAAGGGTAGGTTCTCCCCTTTAAATCTCTTATTTAGCCAGCTGTAAAAGATGGTTTTTTGGATAAATGTTTCATGACCTAAATAGCTGGCTTGATTTGCTTTTTTTCATCCATCATCTCCTTTTTCTACAATAAGATCATCAATATTCACATTTCATTTTCCTGTAATAATTAAGACTGGGCCCTGGTTACTTGTTACTTTAACAGTGCAAGGCACAAAGTAGACACCAATTCTGCCAAGAAGAAAATATCGAGGGGGGAATACAACAGATGAGAATTTTAGGGGAAAATGGTCAGAAGTCACTAATATGGTCTGAATGAGAAATCCCTTAAAGGTATGTTCAGTGACCTGTTTCTATTCTATTAATAATGATGCTGGTATGTCCTGAACAGAAAACTTTCAAGGTACAGGGGATGACAGAGTTCTGCTTGCAAAATCTATTAGATAAGATTAGAAAGTGTGTGGCTGAGCTACCCAGTAATTTTACCATGTGTGCCTTCTCCCCACATCCTAGCACTGCCGCTTGCTCAAACGTCGTAGCCCAGGAAAATGAAGGCCGTCAGTTACACACAAGGGTTAAGAACTCTAAGGAGGATTTACGATCTCTGTGCAGTCTCCAGGGAGAATAAGCAGACTGCTCCCTGCCAAAACACTCCTAAGCTGCCCTGCAGTGAGCGGTGTTACAGGAAAAGTACCAGAGTTGGACATGGGGGAGGGGGAGCAGTGGAGGAACAGGGAATTGCAGCTGTCAGCGTCTTACCTGCTATGTGTATTCTTCACTCTTACTTCAGTATACTTCCCCCTTTTTTTCTTCAATAAATGCATTGTAAAATTGACTTAACTTAATGTGAAGTTGACTTAATTCAAGTAATAGGATAGTAGGTATTTCTGCTACATATAGAAACATCCTTAGAATAATGAACTAGCTCTCTGGTAAAGATTTCTCCTCTCTTTAGCATGTGGTAATTGCTAGGAATCCAGCCTGAGCTAATTTTCATAGTTTCCAAATTTCCTGATGCCTGGGATGATTTTTGTCACTGTAGTGCTCTCCTGGAGGATGGTGCTTATCAGGCTCTAATTAAAGGTTACAATCCTTGTGTCTGAAGATTTGTGAATACAATTTGGTTTCTGCTTCTATCATTTAGGTAGTAATCAAAGAAAAAAACTCTTCTGGAATTATTTCAGTCCAGTCTCTTGTCAAAACGCAGTCATGTTGTCTGTCCCCCCTAGTAGCTTTTGCACAAATTCAGCAGTAAGCACAGGTCTTCCAGATAACTGATTTCTCACAGGCTTTGTGAAAGTGGCTGTTTAGAAGACAGAAACCCCAGATGACCAAAAAACAAAAGGCAACGTGAACTACAAATCTGCACTTGCAACAGACTTCTTATGTGCCCCAGCTGTTGTGAAGCCTCCAAGTGGGATACACATCTTTTCAGACATGAAAATCAAGCATCTGTTAGACATAAAACCAAAGCAAATCATAGTTGATTCATTCCATTGCTCACTGAGCAGCTTGCTTTTCTACAGCTGTATTCAGACTGTGACAAAGGTGAGAGTTGAGTATAAAGACTTACAAAAGCGTGAGTTAACTCACGTTTGCGTTTTTGTGATTGACATCATTTGGGTTAGCTCTTTAAAAACTGTCCAGTCGACATTGCTGAGCATACCAATATGCAGCAGATTCAGGGGTCAACACAACCTTGAACACGAACTGGGTATTGTTTTTCCACTGTACAGCTCTTCCCCATTAGTGATGAAGTAGTAGTGTTTTGCCAATCTCAAGAACAGAGGAAAACAAGTTGAAGGGAGGGTTTTACTGTTTGGCCCAGGGAAGGGCCATGACGACTTCACCTAAATAGCCTTTTCAAACGTAACATTGCATGTCCTCACTCGTGTAGCAGTTTGCCTTGTTTGCGTAAGGTGTGTGAATGGGATGCATCTTTCCTGTGAAATAGGAGCATTTCTGAACAGTTATGTAACAAAGGTATTAGTGTGCTTGTCTGCATACATAATGCTGAAGGTAAAAGAACAGCGTGTGAAACTGTAGGTAACGTGAAAAGCTTAACTCTTCTATAATTTCAAATTACATTTCTGTGTGTCTTTGGTCAACATTGCTCCACTTCATAAAAAGCTGGCTATAAGAAATGCAAATTACCCACAAGCAACATAATTATGATTTTGAATATGCTATGCAGCTGTGAGTTCTGCTAAAATTGGGTGAGTAGCAAATGAATTTAATATCATCTCAATATACTTCATTGATTCCAAACCACACCTTAGCCTATCTGTGAAGTAATCCTCTTTTGACTTCATTGGGTGTGTTAAGCAAATGGGTATCCATGTATAACAGTTCATAAGCGGGAGCCCGTCCCTTTCCCCCTCTGCAGGTTATGTAGGGATTCAGTTCCAGCAGAACTCTAACTTGGAACAGTTTGGGTTAAACTGAATGCCCAAATGACTCACTGAAATTGGATCATTAAATTGGAAGAATATTGTTCTGGAAGGAAGTTAGTGAGTTGAAGGTACAATCTAACAAGACCCAGGATGCCAATATCTGTTCCAAGCAAGTAGGTGGTTTCTTTATGGAACACACATATTTTTGGATAGCACTGAGATATTGCCATAGGAACTGTAGGAGGATAGCAGATTACAAGCCAGGATCTTAGACAAAGTCAGAGGTAGGAAACAGGGAGAAGAAATGGGGGGTTTGTCTAGGTCCGAAAGCCTCTTCAGAATGCCTCTGAAGTTAGGACCTGAGAAGATCCAGAAGAGAGACAAGTTAATATATTTTTTAAAAGATATGATACTTTTTATCTCCATCGTTTCCATGCTCAGAGGTAACAGCTTAGATATTATGACTATTTTTGTCATGAATAGAACGGAGGCAGTATCACTGCATCTTCTTCTCCTTTTAGTTCCACCACTGAGCTCAAGCATCAATCCTGTAGCCCTTTGGCATCTGACTTGGCTCTTCTCCCAGACAACGCAGAACTTTGCAGCCCTGTTTGAATTCCCTTCCGGCACGGGTCCTCTTCCATGTGGGCCAGAAGACCAAGGCAGGTGGCTGACAGCAATTGACCGAATTGTCTTTAACTGCTGACAGAAAATGTGTAAAAGTCAAACTAAGAATAAATATATGAAACACAGTAAAAGCAATGAAAGGTCACAAAATGATGATGAATCACGGTTCCTTCCAACACTTCGCTGTTAGACACTAAAATTAGGTAATTTTTTAGAGAAACTTGGAAAAGTCCCAATTTTTCTCCATTCCTCAAGGATATTCTCAGGATTTGTTTTTTAATTTATTGCTTTAGTTTTGCAGTCTCATAATCAGGTGATAACTTCCCTTTATTCACTAACAAAGCCTCTATGGTTTTCCTCTTCCAGGGCATGTAATTTCTTGGGATTTCTTTCAAATAATTTTACCTCTTCAAGAGTTAGGTGTCCTGTCTAAATTCATCATCTAGGTTCCTTCTGTACTAAATGGAAAGATAGGCAATTCCCACCTATCTTAGGTTTCTATCTTAAGATGGCCTGAATCGTCCATGGGAGGTGCTTCTCTCTTTCCATTAACATAGTGTTTGAGTAGAGAAGTAATTTAAACTTTAGGTTTAAATTTAGATGGCTAAAGTTAGGAGTGATAAATCTTACCCCTAGAGACTGTGACAGTAGCTTAAATTACATTTTTCCTTCTCATTTCCAAATGAGAATAGAGCAGGATTTCTAAATGTTGATGCTACGTGCTTCTCACTGACAATCCTGAAGCAATCTGATATGAGACTATTTTATAAATATCTGTTGAGACTAGCAAAAGCAAACCACAGTTTTTGGTCCTGGAAGATTGCACTGGCATTCATGGATAGGAGGGAAACTTGTTATTGACTTCTGGCAACTTCTAGTAACAGAGAAAGATGCCTTGAAGTTCATTAGCATTATTCTGTGGATTGAATCTCTAACAAAACTTAACACATCTGATTGTTGTGTTACAGAAGATGCAATGTTTTCAAACTCCAGATGTTAAATCTATGCTAGCTTAGTGCTGTAGAAGCATGTGGTTAGTTTTTTGGTTAGAATTTGTTTAGTGCTAGCAAGTGTTTTGGAAGATAGTATACTACTAATATTAGGAGAACATGTGTGTTTATATATATATATATACACATAAATATATATCAAGACTTTGCAGGTTCATATGTAGTTGGGGGAAAAAAATTTATTTGAATTCCATTATTCCGTCCTGATTTCTTCATGTTACTGCTCTTCCCTTGGTACAGCACACAGGATTTGCTTAATATAATCTACTGACAAATATATTTTTCCTAAGCAACTTAATTGAATTAATCACCTCGTTTTTGCTTAAGTTTATTATGAGAAGGTCAGCCTAATCCATAAACACAATATGGTATTGTGTTATCAGTATTACGCAGCAGTACAAATCAGTCTGTAAGTGAATAGCTTTTGTGGTCTCTCAAAAAAGCTGTGGCCAAACATTGTTTCTTTAAGGTATTTATCATTAAATACTGAATAATTACATTAATATCCAGAAGATGTTCAAAACACACTGATTTTATAATTTTCTTTTCTGGTCAGTATTAGGGCAATTTTACATATACGGGCATGAGCTGTGAAAGGGGGAATATGACAATTTTCTCAAAATTCTCTTTAATGGTAGTGCTTAGTTTGAGACACGTGCCATTTAATTTTCATATGCTGAGTTCTGACTGGAGTGCACAGAAGCCTTGGTTCTTATCATAGGAAAATTAGTTCCTAGATATCTTTAGTGCCTAAGTATCTTTAATTGACTATGCAGGATTAGAGATTGCTTTTGAAAGCAAGAAAAGAGCTCCACAGAGCTACTGTTTTTCTTGTAAAAGAGACTGAATAAGGATAGAGCTTTTTGCAATGTGTTCAGCAGTATGGCATTTCAGTTCGTCAAAAAGCCTAGCTTTGCCACAGGTTCTCCCGCTTCTTAAAAGCAAAAAAAAAAAAAAAAAAAAAAAAGGGGGGGGGGGGCTTATTTTTTGAGCCTAGCTGATCCAGAGACAGCTCAGGAGTGTTTCACCTCTTGCAGTTGCGGGAATGCTAACATCACTCTTGATCACTAAAAGTGCACTTAGTGAGGTGGACTATAACATTTAGGAAATGTCTTTCTTTACAAGTTTTGATTGTTCGTATTACTTCAAAGTAATCTACCATCTTGCTAAAAAGTGACTTCATCTGAGAAACTTGCAGCAAGTTGCAGCCAAGTGTCAAAGAATGCAAACAATAAGATAAAGAATGTGAAAGTTTAATATTTACTTAGCGTTTTAAAATAGAACATCTATTCCAATATATGTAGGGTTTAGATGCTACAGACAAAAGGAGAGCACTACTCTTAGAATCAGTGCACTATGCAGCTTTTCTCAACCTGTAGGTTTCCCTTTTCTGCTTTTCAGCTTTAATGAGATTTTGCATGCAATTTTGAGTGTTTTCAGGGTTAGTTTACATATTGCCTTATACTTCTTGTCATTTCTTTTAATTCTACAATATTATTGAAAGGAAGGGTAACTGGAGGATGTGCATAATATCATAGACTTGCAGATATGTAGAAAGTTAAATAGTTTCTGGTTTAGATTTCTCACGCCATACTTAAGGAATTGGAAACAAGCCTGAGTCAATACAGTTAAATACATGCATCGTGTAAATATGGCCATATCCCAAAGAGCAGCATTAAGTGGGCACTGGACAATGGATAGGTTTTTGCTGATGTTTTGTTCATCAGTACATCCTGTACAAAGGAAAAGATAAACAATTACATACGTGGGCACTTTTACGACCAGGTTTCCAAAACTTAGAATACTAACAGCTAGGAGGTTGCTAGTTAATCTACCTGAATGTAGGTTTGGATCTTTGCTCTAGGCTTTTACTATTGAAAATTTTGGCTGTAGATACTCAGGTGTTGTTTTCTAAATCAATGCATTTCTGTTTTAGGCTGCAGGCCAGAATAAGGTTAGCCCAAGTCTGCACTGCAAACTCAAGGTAGCCCTGCAGGCACGGGGATTTTCAGCATTACCCTAGGAGCTGAGGTTTCCAATACACTACTTGGAAGAGCTAGTTCTGGAAGGAATGGACTTTCAGGAGATAAAACAAGCATGAGCTGGAAAGAAAAGCTGAGGAGAGGAGCATATGACTCACCTGATTCAGCCAGCTGATGGGCTCTTTCCCAAGATCAGCAGCCTTGAATCCTTTCCTGGTGGTAGGAGCCATTCAAGTAGCTTAGTCTGTACCTGCAAAACCCTTGTCTATCATTTGCTCATACTGGCTTCCTCCCACATGTTCCCTGAGTTCCCAGCAGTTTTGTACGAGTCCGCTGCTGTCCCTCATCTATTAGGGATCTGTCTTCTCTCATGATACTGTTAAGTTATAGGTATCAGGCGTGCTAGAAGAGTGCCAAAAATAAGATATGGGCTGCTGAGGGCTCATGAGCATTGCGGTGCTTGTGAACAGTTCAGTTGTGGCCCCCATTAAAGATGTTCTCATATGGCCCCGTGTGCTAGATTGAGAACTCCTGGGCAATCCTGATCCTCAGCTCTTGAACTTTTGTAGCATCTTACATCTGAAAGATATTTGGAAGCCAATGTTCTGTTGCTACAAGCATGTATGGCAATCTCCTTTTGGTTTCCCGTAGTAGCCCTCAGTGTCTACACTTCCATTACCTTATGGTCACGCAGTATTTTACAAATGCTGTATCAGAAGAGATTTAAACATTTTGGATCCCAGGAAAATCACTGTGCAACATATAGGACATTTTCAAAATTCCACGCAATTATTGCGATCTTTTAGTGTCACATAATTAAAATGGAATTTAATAATACTATAAATGTAATGATGCATAAGAAAAATATAAAAAAAACAAACTCAAAACTCAGTTATTTGCTTTGTAGAAGCTGGTCATACAGAACATGTATCCCTGCATTGTCGAATATACCAAAATATAAAAATATTTACACTGAGTTTAAATTAAACAATGTAACTGTAAAGTCAGATGAAGTATGTAAGACTTTATCAAGGTATATCAAGTAAACTGCTCATATTTGGATCATAGCAATACTGCAAATCTAACCCAATGTTCAGTACCCAGCAGAATGCATATAAATTGTTAATTCTGCCTGACAGATAAGTGGTTGGTTTGGATGTGTGATAGTTTATTTCATTTTTAACATATTCAGTAGAAAATAATAAACTCAACACCCCAGAGGTAAAAATAAGTGTGCAAGTACTTATCAGTTATGAATGTGTGGGAAAAATCTACTTTGTTATTAGTGGTGTACATCTGGCTTTGTTATTATTAAATTAGGTGCTTCTGTAGCTAGCCCCTTAGACTCTTCAACAAAGTGCTTAAGCATGTGCCCACATTTTAGCACTGAGTAATTCCATTCCTGGTCACCAAAGCATCTAGTCAGGTTTAGTAAAATGTATTATGTATTAAAATGGTAAGTTTAAATGTTTTGCTCAGAGACTCTTCTAACCCTGAATTTTAGCTCACCATTGTAGCAATGGCATAATTCAAAGAGAAATGTGCCTCCTCTTTCACTCTAAGGATTCTATTGATAGACTGTTTTAAATTAATTAAATCTATTTTTAATTAATTTTACTCATATAGAACTTAGAGTTTGATGCTGTTTTACTGAAATTAATCAGTTTTGCTATCAATGACTCAGGAGGGTTGGATTTAGATTTTAAGTTTAAAATAAAAAAAAAAAATCAGTCCACTTCACACTACGTGAATGTTACACTAAAAAACTACATTTGACTACATCTACTTCTCTGACACTGATTTCTGATTTTTAACAATATAGATGATAATGTTTTAATCTAATTTCCACTGAAACTTAATAAAAGCAAATTTGAAAGTCTGAGAAAATCTTCTATTCCCCAAAGGGTAAACTGTCAAAGTACTTCATTGCCATAACAATAGCCTTTTGGCTTTAATAGTCTAAAACGCAAATGACATCTGCTGGCTATTTATGTTAATTATGCTTTTAAATTGTTTATGGCTACACCAGAGGATATATTCCAGGCTCTCATTTCTATTAATAGATGCCTACTCTGGAGAGCATAAAAAAACCCCTCTGTCCTACCTAGTATCTTTATACCTAAGACAGTAAGTCCCATTCTTATGGGTTGCCTGATCTCAAATAAATAGCACAAATTGCTACTTTCCTTTGCTGTATTTGGAATATCAGTATGAATGTACAATATGTAGTCATCTCAGTTTTGTGAAGCCATTTGTGAGTACTTCAAAAATATAGAAGATTATTTTAGAAAGCAGTTTTATGTTTTCATAGACTTCAGTGTTCTGTAATCCTTCAGAAATAGATCAGGTTCTGTTCAAAGTGGAAACCGAAGGGATATTTATCTCAGCTAGCTAAATGTCTTCAGATTAGATTAGACTGTAAATAACATAAATAAAGTGAGCTTTCTTACTAGGCATCTATTAATTTCTGTTTTGATTAGCTGGAAACAATTCAACTGTAATCAGGTTCTGAGCCAAAATCAGGAACTGTGGAGTTATAACATTTACACAATGTTTTGACAACAACCAAAGACCTTTGAAATTCTGACAAAAGTTCAGGTCTGCTTTTCTTTTACCTCTGGTGAATCAGTCGGTTCAGTAAAATTAAAGAAGAGGCACAGATACAAAAATTTTCTGTAACTCACTCTTCACTCACCCCAGTTCTGAGACCACTAAGAATTAACAGCTTGTCCATATTACAGCAGCTCAAATATTCTGTCCCACCATCACTGTTAAGTCCCCATCTCTTTCTACACCTGGGAGGAGGGAGAGAAACAACCAAGCACCTATTTCCCCATGGGTGCTTCAAATAATAGAAAATATAAGATATATGGAAAAATAAGAAAAAGTAAATGGTGGTAACTGTTTTAAATTTGAAAATGCTATGGAAGGATCTCTCTGGGAGATGCATCACTGTGATAAAACTAGACATTTTTTAAATTAAAATACACATTCATAAGCTGCTGCTATTAAATTCATTGCTCTTTTTCCTTAACTAGGAAATAGCCTCTTGAGAAGTCTTATCCTGTTTTTTTCAAAAATGTCCTTGAAAAGTATATACTCACTGCAGACAAACATTTACATGTTGCAACTCGTGGTTTAATAGTACAGATAAAGAATAAATTCCTAAAAACATATTACGTACATATTGACAAGCTGGATAAGAACACAAAATCCAATCTAGGAACATGGACCTGCTACTTCTGGCACTGAATAAGCTCAATATTACAACTGCCCTGTCTAGGTGACAGATTGTCTAGCTATGAAAAGGCAGAACAAACACTAATGCTAAGGCTTTCATGTGAGGAGCTGAAGAGCTGTGTGGGGTGAGGGTAGGGCAGAGAGTAAACATCTGCTCAAATGAGTTCTCCAAGGGCAGAGCACCAAAAGCTAGTTAAACACCAGAACTGAGAGAGCTGGTGGGAAGTCCATCCTTGCAGGCTTTATTAACAGGCTAGACAAACAAATTTTATGAATGCCATTGGTGCAATTGATTTGCCTTGCTCTAAGGCAATGATTACATACTTTCTCAAAAAATTTTCCCCCTTTTCCTCCTCCATTTGTATCTCTGACCACTGTGGTTCTTCTTGGTCAGATTTGCCTCTCTAGGTCTTCTTCAGCCATTGGAAGTCATGGCTAGAATAATTCTACTGTATCTTTTCAAGAGAGGAAAAGAATTGAGAAGAAATCAGGGCACATTGAATCCAGTGGCCAAGTTTTCATTCTCTAGTGGTAGATTCCTGTGTAAAACAGCTTTCTTCTAACATCCCAGGCCACAGGAAGCCCACCTCTCCTGTCCTTGTCTTATGGTCACTGAAGCCTAAAGTTGGGATTTACATACCACTCCTAGCATACATTTTAGGATTGTATGCATGCCACCTAATTTTATGTACTTTACCAAAGCCTAAATTAAGAGTTTGGCTGGCCTAGCCTCCCTCCCTTATCAGCAGAAGGAGATAAGGCCCTCCAGAAGGAGATAAGGCCCTCCAGAAGGTGATTCAGACCTTGGCTAGCTGAACTGTCTTCAGCAAATGCCAAGCTCTCTCCACTGGCTACAGGTGGACTCTAGGAAGACAAGGTGCCTCAGCTGAAGGGGTTCATTCATTTCATGTGAATTGAAGCTTCTGTTTGGTAAAATATGGGAATTTTCTCAGACAACAGGATTGCAAAACTAAAGGACTCTCCGAGTTAACTTTTAACTCGAAAGGTTAATTCAGTGATTTGTCTATTTTGGGATAGGCAAGTCTCTACCGTTTCAGTAAGTAGAATGGGAGAAGGTGCTTTGCAACAATAAGTTGCAGGATGTTGGCATTTGGAGGAAGTTCAGATAGGAGTTCTGGAAAAGACTGCTCTGTTACTGTCTTTGGATTATTCCTTCTCAAACAAGGCCTGCAATGTAAGGAGAAATGAGTAATAAAACCAGTAGTAAGTTTTTGTACAGAGAATGGCTCTTTGCCTGTTGAAAGTGATGTTTATGTTGGTGACTTTGTGAGCATGGCTGCAGGGAACAAAAGAAAGGCAGGGCTTTTATTGCCTGTGAGGAGGGAGGGAGAGGAAGAAAAGGATGAGATGGAACAGATAAAAGGCGGGGAGAGAAGGAATGGGGAAGAATTTCTTCTGCATCTGTTCCCAAGTCAAAACACTACTGAGAAAGTACCTGCTCGTTTGAGTTCTCTGAAGGTCATTTGTACCCTGCAATCTTTGGCAGTAGTTTGGCAGATACAAGATAGGTACGCTTTTATTCACTAGAGATGAAATCCCAAGTAGAGCATTTCTTTTGTGAAATTAAGAAGATAACAAATGACTGAGAGCCAATTAGCCACATTGCTTATACCATTTTGGCCAAATACATATATGTGTCTATAGGTATTCATATATATAAATATATGTAACTTTCCAATACTGTACTGCCTAAACCACAGTAACTGTCATAATTAAGTCATATTGACCTAAAGAATCCCTACTTTCCTGAACATAATAAACAAATAAGAGGTTTTTCAGTTCCCATTTCCTAGCCAGAGTTTTAATGCAGAAGTGTTGATGTTTTCTCTTCCGTGTTTATCAGTAGTGCCTATTCATTACCGGTATATGTTTTGGTTAGTGTACTGTGATGAACTGCTACAGCTACTTCTGAAAAATTACTATTATGAAGAAAAACTAGTTCATATTTAGAAAATAAATCTTAGGAAAATAAAGCTGTCATAAGGATATCAACCAATACATACTAACCAGATTCAGAACAAAGCAAAAGAATATCTACTACGAAGAGAGTCTGCAAACCTGAAAAGAATAGAGGTCATAATATTTCATAGATACGGCAGGGTTAAGATAAACACTATAAAAATGAATTTTGATCTTGGATATTTTATAACAAATGAGTCAAGGAATTCAGCTTTAGTCATTTTTTATCAATTAAATTAAAAAAGCAGTATAACATAATATAAGTTAGAACTGAAACAGCCTTGAGATAGAATAATGGAAAAATTAGCCAGCTGAATCCATCCTTTATTTTAGTACTGTGTTCTTCCTAATATCTGCAGTATGACTCCACTGGTAAAAAATAGTTCTGAAATTTGACCCATCTCCAAGTCAAAATGCAGGTGATGAAATCAAGAGTGTCTTATTGTGCATGAAATGTTTAATGTTTATATGACATTTGCCAGACTAAAAATATGAATTTTGGTACATCTGGATAGTACAGAAGGAGACAGGAACAGCTGCAAAAATTTAAAGTGTATTATGAGCCATAACTTTTTGTCCTGGACTTTTGAACTTTCTGTCTTTGGCCCTGACCTTTCCTTCCTGTGCATATTGGATAAACAAACAAAAAAAAATTGTACTGTAGAACGCTGTGAATCATATTTGAATTTATAAGTTAAAATTATGATAAAGGAACTTTCACTCATTCACAGAAAGAATATTATTTGTCAAAAAAGTAATTTTATCCAGAAATACAAGGATTACATTATGCAAAATAGTCTTACTTAAGACAACGGTTTTAATGTAAATTGTTCGCTAATTTCATTGCTCTCAGTGGTAAAATCATTACATTATATAATGTTTTAAAGTCACCCTGTTTTCTGTGACAAAAATCATCCTTTGGGAAGAAATCAATATTTCTTTGGGAAGAAATCAAATGCAATAGCATTTATTTCATTGAAAAAACTAAATGAGATACCAGCAGAAATCTGAGTAAAAAAGCAAGTGGATCAAAAACATGGAAATGCTTGCAAAATGTTCAGAATATGAAATGAAAGTTATAGCTTTCACACAACGCTGCTAAGTATAAGTTTTCAGGCAATTAAGGGAGGCCTTAGAAAAGACCTTTCAAATGTCTTATGTACATTTAATGATGCCTACACTTTAGTACCAAGATACCATGGTAATTTTTCATAAATTGACAAGATCCTGTGTATAGCTGCAAAATGCCAGCCATGTCTACATTTCATCAGCCTATGGACAGAGAGCCAAAGAATGAGTGGAGTGACATGCACTGCCTTCCAAAAATGCTGCATTTGGGATTTACTCATTTGATTTGATAAAACAAGAAAACACCTGCTCTCTTGTTGGAAAAAAAATTAATATTAATATTAACTAATATATATTTCTCACAAGAACACATTACAATGCCTTTGGGTGGACAGTCCTGTTGTACCTGATAGTATATGCTCATCAGAAGAGCAGAAGCTATGGAATCAAATACAAAATTTTTCTATGAATCTTACAACTCTAAGATGAAGTTCATCTGTGGCTTATGACTAGGCTCTGTTGCTGATAAATAAATCCAGGGAATTTCAGTGCAAGTATCATCATTTAGTTCTATTTCCAATTTATATTGAAAACATTTCTCATGAAAGCACTTAAGCACATTGTCTGGTGAAATATTTCAGTCCTAAACTCTGAACCTCCTCATCAGCTTCCCTTTACCTCATTTTTTCAGTGAACCAAATTGTAAAATACTGTTTCATCAGGGATCGCTTAGTAATCTACCTCTGCTTGGAAAAGCTCTTGAAGTGCTTGAACTTGGCGGACCTGGACAAGTTTAATGCTAAGTATACTCTTTAGTGCTTTGCTGAATACCAAAGGAGATAAACATGCTTACACAATTTGCTGAGTTGGGGTTTAGCTATGTAAATTAAATACATATATTACATAGCAGTTTATTTCAACACAGTACAGGTCATTAAAAACTTTCTAAAATTCAGTAGCCTAGAGCAATATTGAAAATTACACTCTGGGATCTGATACCTTTCAGCCTGCTAAGACCCAAGCTGCATTATTGGACACAGACCAAGATATAAGACAGAAATAATAATATGAGAAGTAAATATACATGGATATGTATGTATATCTATATTAATAGTTTTAGGAGAACTAATCAGGGATTCAAAATTTCACATGTAAATGAGCCAAGACAGTGCTAGACTGGAGCCAACTTTCATTTTAAGATGTGCTTTTGTAAGGGGAGACAGCAGGTCATACAACAAATGATGTTGTGACATTTGTCATTATGGGCTCAACCAGGAGGATAAGAATAATGAAGAATCAGTCGTCACTTCCGCTACAATGAAAAACAAAAATTTCAACTATTCTTCCAAAATATCACACCTATGCAGGGATAGGAGGAAAACTACAGCTTACTGATGGGCTAAAGAGATAACAAGAAACAAGGACCACTGCAAAAAGACAAATTTAGAGACTTCTGCATTTTTGACATGCTAGTTGAGAAGGATGACCAGATCTAACAATTAGAGGATGTGCAGAGACAGCTGCAGGGAAGTATTTCTTCTACATTTCCTTCCAGCCCATTCTGAAAGCTTAAGGAGTGCCCATGATATTAATTCCCTTTGACATCAACGGCTGATGACAATAGACCGCACTGTGTGGGGGTGATGTTTGCCATATGGTTTTCGACACAGTTGAAGCAGCTATTTTTGAGACTGGATAAAACAGGAGTTTTACAATGTGACATATGGGATGGAAACGAGCTATAGTTATGGCAGTAGTTCTCCCTGTTAGTCTAAATGAACTGTTTATAGGATGTTTGGAAAATATGAACTGGTTAGCTGATCAAAAGCAAGAGCAAGATGGTATCTGTTTTGCTGGAGTTTTATGTAACTTTCATCAAAGGGGAAGAAAATAGAGTAGCTTCTCTTTTGAACATTCCTACTGGAATTTGGGTCAGATTTTGAGCCGCTGGTTTGGTTTTCCACAATTTATAAAGGCACCTCGTTGATCACTTTTGCACTGCCTTCTGAATGCTGAGTCAAATGCAGTCAGGATAGGACTGGCTCATGGTCCCAGTGGCCCATGTGAGCAACTGGATTAGCAGAGGCTATGCCTCCTTTGCTAATACTTTACAGCCACCATCTGCCTTTGAATGGGGATGTTTTGCCAGGAGGAAAAGCAAGTATAAAGTGAGATACTGAAAACACCGTCTGGAAATCTAGCCTCCAACAGTGGCCAGTGCCAGATAAATCAGGAGCAAGCCTGAAGAAATCCAGAGCAGTGATTAATGAACTGATTTGGGGAGAAATTCTTTCTAATCCTTGTCAGAAACTGGCTCATACTTTGACACAAATTTAGATCTTTAAAATTTTATTCTGCCTGAAAACTGATGTTTTCATTGGTCACTTAAATGGCCAGTCCTTTCTTCCCAGCTACCTAAGTAAATGGTATTTACATCAACAAGTTAATTATGCCTTGTGTCAAAAACATCACCTTTTAACTGCAGTGACTGTCCTATTTTAATAGCAAGGTAAACAGCAGCTCTCTATTTTCCCTCTTCCGTGGCCTTTTGTCATTTTGCACACATCTGCTAAGACACTTTCTATCTGACCTCTTCTACAGAACCTCAGGCTTTAGAGTCTCTAAATATTTTTATCTACAACTTCAAGCCCTTTTCTGTTTTTTCTTTAAACAGATTAATCAGAACTGTCTGTATTATTTTAAATGAAGATGACTGACCTATTGAATATTATTACTTTTTTTTAATTGCTGTGTGCACTCTTTTTTGTAATCACTGCTGCCCAATGACAGGGATTTTCATTAAGCTGTGTTAGCAATGTTAAGATTTTTTCCCTTTGAACGGTTCATGTTGACATAGAAATATCACATATGTACAGTACATGTTATTTCTTTCAATAACATTAAATTTCCTTAGTCATCCCAGCGATCATTCATCCAGGTCACCCTGAGCTTATCCTGGGAAGAAAAGTTCAAAAATATTTTTAAGGATGAAGAGAAAAATGGCTGGAATCTGCATCTGAAGATACGGGGCTATGCCTTTTTATAATGCTTTAGTGTAATGATTTTCATAGGTTAGTGATCAGTTCTTTGAATAGATGCAGGTGAGTCACTACCTAAACATTTAAAGCCTTCAAAATCACATACAAAAATACTCAGTAAAAAAAGAGCACTTGACCACAATATTTAGCATTGTTCAGGAATACAATAAATTATACAGCAACTTATCCTGCCAATATATCTTAAAAAGCTACACAAAGGACCTAGAACCAATATCTGTAATGCAATCTGTAGTTCTAAGATAGATAGATTGATAGCAAGGGGAAAACAAGTGCATTATTACAAACCTATGTTTTCAGTGCCTGCTACTTTTAAGATTACAATGGATTTGACTGCCTTTGGTATTAGTAATTTCCAAGATGAATCGGTGGGTGGAACAAAAATGTGGAAATGAAAAGTGAGAGGGTATTGTATGTTCAAAATATCCACCTCCACTTACAATAATTCTTGATTCAAGCTGTGCTATGCCTCCGTTTTCCCACTTGTAAAGTGGTTATAGTCAGAGTATGTTTTTTTGCCGCTATTGAACTGCTTCTCACACTTCTTCGTCCCTCTGCATTCCCCCATTCAGTTCCTCTTCTGAAGATGGGAGACAGCATTAGCGAAACCACTTATCAAGTTTACTTGATTCTCTCCCAAGGGTCCCACTCCTACATACTGTCACTCCAAAGGCGCTCTGCATGCTGGGACAGAGCACCCCATACAAATACCCCTCACTGATGGGCTAAACATCTATGTTCCTTCACTGGTCACAGAGTTTTATCCCCCTGATGTCTGCCAAACTTCATAAGGCTCACAATAGCAAGATCATTTCATCATATATCTTTCATCTTTTCATATATATGAAATTATATGCTGTACCTCCCCAGGTATTCAAATATTATGAATTAGTGTTAAATGAGTAATAGAGGCTATTGATGATATATGATGGAAGTAAACTTCCTTTCCCAGATCATTAACTGCGTGAATATTTAATTCTAAACTCTTCAAACTCTAACTCATGAACCAATGTGGAAAAAAATGTGTAATGAGTAGCTAAAGAGCATTTTATGCTGCTGGCATATGGCAGACTTGTAGCTTGCCACGTTAGAGAATGGTATGAAAATTTACATTTGAACAATAACATCTCTCCCTCAAGACCGAACTACTCAGTTTCAAGTGACAGAGATTGTTTTACTCCGTCAAATACCTTTATGGCATTCACGAGTGCGAACCTTTGGAGCACTGTTCCGCTTGGATTTCTGACCACCTTCAATAGCATCCTAGAATTAATTAGTATCCATCTTCTTAGCATAAATTCCCACTTACAGCATTCCAAATAACTACAAGGCACCTTAGTCTTTCAATTAAATTGTTGTGTAGTTAGGTCACTGAACACAGGCCCACAGTTAATTTATCACATTGTTTTATTGTAATCAATCCTTTTGAGTCTGAGTCCTTTCAGGAATTAAAAGAATTTTAATCTAGCACTTCCTCTTTTCCAGGTTTAAACTTTGAGAGTGAATTAGAAAGAAGAGCATGTCAGCAGTAAAAGATGTCATAAATGTCATTAAATTCTAAACTCGACAAACATTTTAAGTGGTTTTAGCCAGCAAAGTCATCAAGGGTCTCTGGTTCCTTTCATTCCTTCCAGATTGCTTTCATTAGCTACAGATAATATTAGTGAAAAATTCATGGAAACTCAGCAATGAGTTTGAAAACTACATGATATTCTTTTTGTAATAGTATTGTGTCATGAGAAGTCAACCTTCCTGATTCCATGCATCACATATAAAATCATCCTATAGCCAAGAGGCACAAAATAGGCACCATATTCCTTCCAGTGCTGAGAGGGGGCATAGCTTTGGGACTACGCTAAGAGATGGCAGTGGCTTCCTAAGAGTCCCATAGCTACTATGACAGGGATTGGCTGAATGGACAGTCGGGGCTCAGCCTGCCCTGGCCAGATCAGCTTTGCAGTTTTTTTCTGATTCACTTTCCATTTCTGCTGAAGAATCAGGTTACCCAGAAGTTCCTGGTTCAGCACACGTGGTTACAGCTAGGCATTTGAATTGATCTGGATATCTGAGGGCATGGACAGCTCCAGAAAAACTAACTGAACATTCAAAATACCTGTCATCAAAGTTTTCTCTATGTTGCACTGAGGTACTCACCATTGCTGCATTCAGAATTTGGATATGGAGTTCAGGAACTCCCGCATGGCCCCAAAAGAGAGTTTATAATCTTTAAGTGCCCCTTTAGCTGATAATATTACACAAGAAATGAAAAATTAGTCTGAACTTTCCATAAGAAAAGCTGAGAAAAAGATACCTTTCTACAAGTATAAGGTGGGATAAAAACTAAGAGCTTTCCAAACACCGAACAAAGTAGGCAAAGTGAAAAAACACAAAATAAAAGGATGACTGTGGCATAAATGATTGGTAACTTCCGTTCATTTTTGATAATGAGGATTTAGTGAATGTGAAAGAAAAAAAATAATAAGTTAATGGACTGAATGTCATAGTATGCGGAGAGTTAAAAGAAAAAGGCTGGATATGAGTTATATGAGTAGAATGTGGTTAGCTGGCTTGAGCTTCTGGAAATATAGATGTCTTGTCTGTGGCCACTGGTGGGCAGCTGGACAACCCACTCCCTCAGGCCTCTTTATGTAGTGGATATCTCCTACAAAGGACATCCATTTCAGTGGCTAATGAATGGGATGCAAAGACTGAAGAGTTATGTAATCTAAGAGCCATGATTAAACAAACGAAAAAAATATCAATTTGAAATGAAAAGTGAGAAACAGAAATTACTGATAGTCCTGAGGGGTAAAGCAGCTCCTCATCACTCTATTCTGGCTACCTCATATCTGTAAGTTGAGAACTATCTCCAGAAGTTTATTGCCAGAGAGAACTTCTTGGACTTAGCTCCATAGAGCAGACGTGAGTTGAAGAGGGAGCTGGATCATTTGGAAGAGGGGGAAGAGAGAAGATAACTAAAATAAATGGTCTTTGTTCACGCAGTGGTGTCAGACAGGAAGTATCAAAGGACATTTCCCAGCTTAGGGAGAAATGGAAAAGAAATATGATTTCTGATGAGAGAGCCTGTTGAGGTCTATCCTGAGCTACTCAGCTGCAGTATGCATACAGGGCTTGGAAGCAAAATTAGTACTCTGGTGTGGCGTGAACAGTCGCTGAGCATTCAGGGTCTCCACTTTATGTTTAGGCAGAGTTGTGCCTTCCTGCAACTTTATCTATTATAAAATTCCTTAGAGACTGGGACATGTGGAAATGACTAAAACCAAAAACATAAAAAGATTCATGAAAAGCATCATTTTGCCTAAAAGATATGTCAGACCACACAAAGCCTGGTTGTTTGCTTATTTATTTACATATCTGGTATTGTTACAATATGCTCATCTATCTCATCCCAATGAGCAGGAAGTTGAGCAAAGGGGACAGGAGACCTGCATGGCTGAAGAAGGCACTCCTGGCAAAAGTCAAACAGAAGAAGGAAGTGCACAGAAGATGAAAGCAGGGACAGGCCACTTGGAAGCATTATAGGAACGTCATCCAAATATGCAGGGATGTGACCAGGAAGGCCAAGGCCCATGTGGAATTGAATCTGGCAAGGGATGTCATGGACAGCAAGAAGGGCTTCTTTAAATACATCAGTAACAAAAGGAAGACTAGGGAGAATGTGGGCCTGCTACTGAATGGGGCAGTGGCCCTGGTGACGAATGATACAAAGAGGGCAGAGATACTGAAGGCCTTCTTTGCTTCAGTCTTTACTGCTCAGGTCAGCCCTCAGAGACCACAGAGAAAGTCTGAAGAAAGGAAGACATTCCCTTGGTTGAGAAGGACTGGGTTAGAGATCCCTTAGGCAAACTGGACATCCCCAAGTCCAAGGGCCCTGATGGGATGCACCGATGAGTGCTGAGGGAGCTGGTAGACGTCACTGCTAGGCCACACCCAGTCATCTTTGACAGGGCATGGAGGACAGGACAGGTGTCTGAAGACTGGAAGAAGGCTAATGTCACTCCAAAAAGGACAAGAAGGAGGACCCAGGGAATTACAGGCCAGTCAGCCTCACCTCGATCCCTGGAAAAGTGATGGAACAGCTCATCCAGCATGCCATCTCTAAGCATGTGAAGGGTAAGAAGGTGATCGGGAGTAGTCAGCATGGCTTTACCAAGGGGAAATCATGCTTAACAAACCTGATAGCCTTCTATGATGGGATGACTAGCTGGGTAGATGAGGGGAGAGCAGTGGATCTTGTCTGCCTTGACTTCAGGAAGGCTTTTGACACTGTCTCCCATAACATCCTCATAGGCAAGCTCAGAAAGTGCAGGATAGATGAGCAGACAGTGAGGTGGATTGAGAACTGGCTGAAACGTAGAGCTCAGAGGGCTGTGCTCAGTGGTGCAGAGTCTAGTTGGAGGCCTGAAGCTAGTGGTGTCCCCCAGGGGTCAGTACTGCGTCCAGGATTGTTCAACTTACTCATCAGTGACCTAGATGAAGGGACAGAGTGCACCCTCAGCAAGTTTGCTGATGATACAAAACTGGGAGGAGTGTCTGACACACAAGAGGGCTGCGCTGCCATTCAGAGAGACCTTGACAGGCTGGAGAGCTGGGCAGAGAGGAACCTCATGCAGTTCCATAAAGGGAAGTGCAGGGTCCTGCACCTAGGGAAGAATAACACCACGCACGAGTACAGGCTGGGGGCTGATCTGCTGGAAAGCAGCTCTGCAGAGAAGGACCTGGGGATCCTGGTGGACAAGTTGACCATGAGCCAGCAATGTGCCTTTGTGGCCAAGGCAGCCAACGGTATCCTGGATTGCATTAGGAAGAGTGTTGCCAGCAGGTCGAGGGAGGTGATCCTCCCCCTCCCCCTCTACTCAGCCCTGGTGAGGCTGCATCTGGAGTACTGTGTCCAGTTCTGGGCTCCCCAGTACAAGAGAGACATGGAGCTACTGGAGCGAGTCCAGAGAAGGACCACAAAGATGATTAAGGGACTAGAGCATCTCTCCTATGAGGAAGGGCTGAGAGCTGGGGCTCTTCAGCCTGGAGAAGAGGAGGCTGAGGGGGGGTCTTATCAATGTGTAGAAGTATCTGAAAGGAGGGTGTAGAGAGGATGGGCCCAGACTCTTTTCAGTGGTGCCCAGCAATAGGACAAGAGGCAATGGGCACAAACTGAAACACAGGAAGTTCTGTCTGAACCTAAGGAAAAACTTCTTCACTGTGAGGGTAACAGAGTGCTGGAACAGCTTGCCCAGAGAGGTTGTGGAGTCTCCTTCCTTGGAGATACTCAAAAGCCATCTGGACACAATCTTGAGCAACGTCCTCTAGATGACCCTGCCTGAGCAGAGGAGTTGGACTAGATGATCTCCAGAGGTCTCTTCCAACCTCAACCATTCTGTGATTCTATTATATTCTCAAAGTATTCTTGATATAAGTTACCACAGCAGTTGAAGATAACTCACTCTCTCTCCTCTTTGAGTAACAACTTCTTCCTAATGCATGTAAGCACACTCCAGTTTTCAAATGTTGGGCTAAAAAAGGAATGAGCCACTCTGGATGATAAGTGATAATTAAAGTCCAAAAATATAAGGTCTTCACATTTAATTTCATTTAGTCACATTTAGACCTTGGCAATGATTTCTAGAGCCTGTGGGGCTTTGCTGGTCTCAACTGGACAGATATGGGTATGGGAACAAAGGCAGTTTCTTGGGTGCTAAGACAACTAGAACTTTAAAGATAAACCAGCACCTTAAAACTTGATGTGGACACTTGCAAACTCAGGGCAGGGAGCAGGTGCTGAAAGTCCTTCCTCCAGTTACCAAAAAAGCAGCACAGCATCTTGCAACAATTTCCACTTCTGGATGGACACGAGGTATAGCCTCCACCACTGCCTCCACCAAGTAATGCATTGATAATATCATATTAAAACTTGAAGTCTTTAGAAGTAGCTACCCCATGGATCTTTTCTGCAGATCAGCCTTCAAACATTTTAAAAATATTCTGCTAATAACTAGATTCCTTTCAGAGGTAGTCTTTTTAGGAACTGGTTAATAAAAACAAAGTGGCAGAAGGAAGTGTGTGTTAGGGCAGTGGAATACCAAATACACACAAAGACACATCAAAAGCATGGAGAGAACAAGCAAGGCCCCTGAAACGATTGTTCCTCTGCCACATCCGGCTGGCAGTAAAACTCTTTTAAAGGGTTTCAGTTCTGAGTGCCTTAATCATGGGATTTGTATGGCAGCCTTTCAGAAGTGTTGCTGCAATTACCTTTTTTTCTTGTAAGCTAGGATTAGTTTAATACAAATGCAGGTAAGTTGCCACATGACTACACAGTATTTGTTTAGGATTTCATCCAGATTTCTGGGAAAAGAAAGATAGTATTATTTAATACGCTCATTTGGATGGACACCTATAGCTACTATAAAGGACAAAATACAAAAAGGACAAAAATAGCATGGTGGCAGAATATCAATATTAAGTCTCCCTCTGTTATGGAACAGGAAATAAAAAAGAAGGAAGGAAGGAAGACAGAAAGAGGAAAGGAAGAAGGAAAGAAGAATCAATACCCCATATTTGTTTGGAAAAGGTGACATGGGAGTCTGATACAAACATTTTTTAGATGCTACCAAAGACTATTTCAAGGAGCAACTAGTTAGGGGCTATATGAGTGGAGAAATAACCCTCCTTATGGCTCTGAGCAGCACACAAGACCTGTTTCAAAATGATAGTGTTGAAGAACTGCACTGGAACAGCGACCATAACTTGCTTTGAGTTCGTATCTTTGCAGAAACAACAAAAAGCTTCCACAAACCTCCCCAAATCCACCAGATTTGTGCTCAACACAAACAATACAAAATGAGGTAGCTTGTTAAACACAAAGCTGGAGAAGAATGCTAAAAACAGTTAAGTTCTTGTAGGTGGCATGGCAATTACTGAAAAATACCATGTTGAAGTCGCAGCAAATTTATACCACCAGTCAAGAATAACTTCAGAAATGGTGAAAGGAAGCTGGCACAACTAGACCACAGAGATAAAGCAAATTATTAGAAGAAAAAGTCATCCTTTGAAAAACTGAAGTTGAGTCCAAATAAAAAAAAAAAAAGCAAACCAGTCCATAGGCATGAGATAGATGTCCAAAGAGTCTGTGGAAAAGACAAAAAAAGTGAATATGAAATCATCCCTCATGCATATCAGAAGCAGCAAGCCTGTCAGAGTCTGTAAGGCAAACGGTTGATAAGAGTATAAAAAGAGTACTTGGTGAAGATAAGGACGTATCAGGGAGGCTAAATGAGTTCTTGGCATCTCTCTGCACTGTGGAAGAGGCAGGAGAGGTTCCTCTGCTGGAACCCTTCTTTGAAGGGTATGAATAGGAGGGATCTGCATGAACAGTAACAAGGCATCAGGCACAACTGACACTCACCCCAGGCTCTAGAGGAACTCAAGGAGGAAACAGCTGAATTACTTACTCTGACATGCAACATCTTAAAACCACCTTTGTGCCCAAGTTCATAAAAATTACATCAATTTTTAACGGTATGAGGGGAGATCTGGGGATCTACAGGCTGGCGAGTCTAGTGCCTGTACTGGACAAATTAGCAGAAACTATTAATAAAGCATAGAGTCAGTGGCCACAAGGATAAATAGGATTTTTTGGCACATCAGCACAGCTTTTCTGTATTGGAAGCACACTGGAGTTTTCTGAAGGCATTCATAAGCATGTAGATAAGAAGGTTGAAATGATTTACATGGTTTTCCAAAATACTTTTGACAAGATCTCTTGCCAAAGGCTTTTAAGGAAACTAAGCAACCATGAAGTAAGAGGGAAGGTCCTTGCTTTGATAAATAATTGATTTAAAAGTAGGAAATAGAACAGGACTAAGCAGTCATTTCACACAATGAAGGGAGATCAACAGGGGTGTTCCATGGGGATTCTGAAACCACTGATGTTCAACCTATTCACAGATGACCAGGAAAGGGGTGGGTACTGATAAAGGCTGATGATGACATTAAGTTATCTAAGGTAGTAAGACTGAGCACTGACTATGGAGATTTGCAGTAGGACCTTATAAGATGTATTGAGTAGGTAATAAAATGGCAGGTGAAACATAATGTAGATGAAGGAAAAGTGATGCACACAAAAACAATCGTAACTTCACTCACAAAATGATGGGAAAGGGATCTTGGGATTATGCTAGTTCTATGAAAATGTCAGGTCAGCACTCCACAGCAGAAAAAAGCAATAGAGAACAAAATGGAGAACATCATTATAAAGCCATATAAATCCACAGTGCACTTGCATGTTGAATACTGTGCCCCATCTCAAAAAGGATCTGGTAGAACCAAAGAGGACAAACAAGGATGATCAGAGATGTGGAAAATGTCCGTAGGAGAAATGACTTAAGTAGGATTCTTCTGCCTGGAAAAGAGGCAAATGAGAGAAAGAGAGAACTCTAGGCAAGGACCAAATGGCTGTAAAGAGGTTGCATTTTCCAGTATTTCACAGGTGTATCAAATGAAGTGAAGCTAGCAAATGGCAAGCTCAAAACAAAGAAAAAGAGGCAGTTCATCCCTTGTTTTTCACATGTGGAACTCCCTGCTGCAGGATGTTGCAGAGGCTCAACATTTACATAATTTCAAGGGGAGACTAGGCAAGTTCACGGAAGAGAGAGCATCTCTGGCTTGCTTAGCCCTTGGCTGCAAAGGCTTGGAGGCTGCGAAAGTACCTGGAAGACCTATCATATATGCTTGCCCTGTTCTTAGGGTCTTCCCTTGGCACTCTTTCTTTCTGGCCACTGCTGCAGACTGGATATTGGACTAAATGGACCTTGGTCTGACCCAGTATGGCTGTTCTGTTCTGTTCTCCTCCATGCTTTGGGTTCTGTGGGGCCTGTATTTTCCTCATCCATCTTCTTCCTATTCTTTGGATTTTCCATGTCTTTACTGGGGACTGTAGTAGCATCCCCAAGTCCTCACTTTCTCCTATGCCAGGATTTATCATTATCTCATATTACAATAGATGGGTGCACATCACAAACTCCATCTACTAAGAGCTCTGTGTCTTGTCCTTTTCTTTCATTTGCATAAGGGTCTCCCCCATGTGGATTCATGTGCTCCCACTAGAATGATGTGCTCTTCTCTCTTAGGGCTTTTCTGTGTCCCTGACATCTTCCCAGTAGCAGGCCTTCTCCTTCTCACCCCATTCAATGCATCAGGAACCCCCTTCTTGAAGCTATCACTTAGTTAAACAAATACAAGAACTCCATTTGCCTGTTTCGCTTCTACTGGTGAAACACTCACAAAAGGATCAGTGTCCCCATCTTTTGAACTATTGAAGAGTCCTCATGTTTTTCATGCACACATACATCCCTAAAATTGAAACACTTCTTCCTCCAGGTGACTGTTAAAGAAAAAATACTGTTGTTTTAAAACTCCAGTCCTTTTCTGTTGGATTATGTCACCAAAATTGCTATGAATTTAAATAAAACATAGAGATGGGGTGAGCTAGAAAACAGATGTTGGCACTTGGACTTTCTAGACAAAGGAGATGAACATTAAAAGAAAATCACATAATAAGGAAAAACAGTTCAATTAATATACTTTGGAAATTTAGGTACTCATTTGGCAATGAGCTGCATGTGAATTTATGTGGAAAAAAATGTTAGCTGAATCAATTTTTATGTGTACACTACTCAAAACTGTTTCAAAAACATTTTAAGTGGTACCCTTCTAGTCCTTGCTTAGATGGAACAAAATTTAACTAAAAGTTCTCAAACTTTTGTGTCAAATTTTGTGGCATGGAAGCAGGAAACAAGGAGTATCAACCCAAATGTTTTTGAAACAAACAGGTGCCATCACTTATCAGGACTAACTTAGGTGAATGTTAGCGTGATGATTTTTAGCAACTAAATCAGGTAGAAGTTTTGGTAACTGTTGCCTAACTCCCCCCGTGTTCTGTCAGCTATTACCTTCAAGTATAAATATGGATTGTCCCAGCGTCTCAACCAGAACAGTACTGAAGTACTTAGGCTAAGTTACCCCTCTCTCAGCAAATCCATCACATTGATCAGAATCGTCAGTCCAGAAAGGTTATTATATTATCAGAATAAAACAAAAACAAATGATAAAAGTTTTTGTTGGCCTGTCCCTTTCTCATTTCTTACTATGGGAGCAGGATTTTATTCACCTTTCAGCTTTCTCTTCCAGTCTCAGTGGTAACTACCCATACTTTAATGAATTATCCAGACGCCTATCCCCCACTACGTGAGGGGAAAGAGATGGCACTATCACATTTTTTGATTTATATAACTGTCCATCTAGACTGCTGGGGAAATAATACCTTTTAAGAGAACAGGGAAAAAGACTTGCAATGTAGGACACACGAGAGAGACCTGTTACATTAGATCTATTATGTGAGGAGAAAGAGAGTTTTAGTAGGCACCTGGAAGAGATGGGGAAGGCTAGGAAGGGGAAAACAGTACCCCACCAATAACCAGCTACTTTTGCTGTCCTCATTCATTCCTCCTACCAGATATCCTTGTGCAAACATTCCTACGCATCCGCCAGCATTTACTGCTTTACTGGTTATCCATAGGCACACACCCATCTTCGCCCTCGTTTAGCTGAGCCGTACTTAATTGCTCCTACATCTAGACTGCTTCATGAGCGGCTAGGTGGAGGATAGCAAGGGTCAGGTGCCCGAGGGCGAGGGGCAACCGGGGACTGGCGGTGTCTGCGCAGCGCTTGGAGAGGGAGGGACCAGGAGAGCAAGCCTGGCAGGCGCAGCAGCCGCGGCGGCGAAGCCCTCCTGCCCGGGACGGCTGCCCCCGCCGCGCGCTGTCCCGCCTTGCCCGCGCTTCGCGGGCTGCTGCCGGCCCCGCGGCCGCACCGCCTCCCACCCCGGCGACTGCCCTCCGCCCGGGGCGCTCCGCAGCTGGGGCCGAGCGCGCCGCGTGTCAGCCGCGCCGCCATGTGACCGCGCTCCGCCGCCGCCTGCAGCGACACCTCCCGGGGGCGGGCGGCGGCCCCGAGCAGCCCCCCCGGCCCCGCCGCCGCCGCTCCTCTCGCGAGAGCGGGCCGCGCCGCCGCCGCCGCCGCCGCGGCCGGCGGGCTGACACCGCCGCGAGCGCCGCGGCCCCGCCGCCACCGCCGCGCTGCGCTCCCTTCCGCTCCCCTCGCCTCGCCACCGCCCCGCGGGGCGGATGCGCCGGCGGCCATAGTTTCGGGCGGGAGGAGGCGCCGCCGCCCTCGCCGCCAGCGGGCTGGGGCGCCGCTCCTCCGCCGCCGCTGCCGCAGCCAGGGGCGGGCGGAGCCTGGGGAGCGGGCGGTGCTCGCGGCCTCGCCGGCCCCGCGCACCTCGCCTCCTCCGAGCGGGCAAGAGAAGCGAGGCTGCGCCGGGCTGGGCTGGGCTGGGCTGGGCTGGGCGCCTCCGCCGCCGAGCTCCTGCCTCTGCGGAGCCGGGATCAGGTGGAGCGGCCGGAGGGCGGGGGAGCGGGCGGGCATCAGCGGCCGCTTCCTTCCCGGTGGCTCCCCGCCGCTCGCCTTGACGGCCGCGGGTGGCTCGCCCGGCCCGGCCGCGCCTCCCCGCGTGGCGCTGTCAGAACCGCGGGCGCGGGGAGGCGTCCGGGGCTGACGGGCGGGCCGGGGGGCGGCGGTGCCCCGGGAGGAAGGCGCGGGAGGGAGGGAAGGAAGCCGGCGCGAAGGAGGGCGGGTCGCGCGGGGCGAGAGGAAGGTGGCGCGGCTGGCTCGTGCCGGGAGGAAGCCGGGGCGAGCGGAAAGGGGCGGGGGGCTGCCGCGGGGGGCGGAGGAGCGCCGGCGGCGGCACCGGCAGCATCATCACCTGGCGCTGCGGCGGGGCGGGGCGCGCGCGGCGCCTTGCGTTGTCTCCGGTGCGGTGCAGCCCCGGGCGCTGGTTGGCGGTTTAAAGCAGCGGAGCCGCCGCCGCCGCGAGGAGGGTTCAGAGCAGCCGCTGCGGCTTGAGCTCGGCCGCCTGAGGAGGAGACATGGAGGGGAAGCAGCAGCAGCCGCCGCCCGGCCCCGCGGAGCAGAAGGCGGTCGCCGTGCCTGGGGCCGTGGATGAGGAGCCGCGCCTGGAGGGCAAGGATGCCGCGGCGGGCGGCGCGGAGCCCGGCGCGGGGCTGGCGGCAGCAGCGGGCGATGCGCTGGGCAGACCGCTGGGTCCCACGCCGAGCCAGAGCCGTTTCCAGGTGGACCTGGTCGCCGAGGGCTCCGGCCGCCCGCCGGAAGCGCCCGCGAAGGCGGGCGGGGAAGGCGGCGCGGCGGGGAAGGGCAGCGAGGAAGCCAAGGGCCGGTTTCGGGTGAACTTCGTGGACCCGTCGGCCGGCGACGAGAGCCCCGGCGAGCCGGGCGGCGGCAGCTCGGAGGGCGGCAATGTCAGCTTCCAAAACGGCGGCGACACGGTGCTCAGCGAGGGCAGCCTGCACTCGGGCGGGCACCACCACTACTACTACGACACCCACACCAACACCTACTACCTGCGCACCTTCGGCCACAACACCATGGACGCTGTGCCCCGCATAGACCACTACCGCCACACGGCCGCCGACCTGGGCGAGAAGCTCATCCGGCCTAGCCTGGCCGAGCTGCACGATGAGCTGGACAAGGTGAGCGGCCGCCGCGTCCCCGCCCGCCCGCCGTTAGCCGGCGGCCGTTGCGCGCGGCCGTTACCCGCGGCCCGGCCTGTCAGGGGGAGCGGCGGCAGCCCCCGGCCCGGCGCGCCCTCGCCGCCCGCCAGGGCCGCCCCTGGCCGCGGCGGTGACATCTCGGCGACATATTGACTCCTCTGGGCTGCAGTGTGGGTAGGTTTCTGTAGGAGGAGAAAGCCCGCCGTGCTCCGAAAGATACCAGCAGTGCAATTGAATTGAGTCATTTAGATCTTTTTGTTCTCTTTCAGTGGTGCAGTGGGTCTTTTCTCCCCTGTATTTCTCAGAGGTAGACACCCAACGTAAGAGAGACAGATAATTGTATGTCTGCAGGGCAGATGTCTTCTCCAGAACTGAGAAGAGGGTCTGTTGTGGAGTAGATCAAGCAGTTTTTCATTTCTAGTCTGTATTGCCTTCAGCAAATAGGAAGCTCCAGGTCTGCAAGGAGTATTAGGTTGGGGAGGGGAATGAAAATGTTTGGAAGAGATACTTTAAAAAAAAATACAAGGATGCACTAGCTTTTAGTGGTGATGAGATGTTTATCTCCTGCTGAAAAGGCATGCCATCTCTTCTCCCTCTGCACATATAATGCTGAACCAAACGGTTGTCTTGCGTGATGCTGAAGGTAGCGTAGATAAGAGCCGAGGCTCCTTCATGTTAAGCAATCCCTTCAGTCTCGTTAAATAGCCCTGCCTGTGAGGGCTTTGTGAAGAAGACTTCAAAAATTTTCAAGCTGTGCATGTCAAGTTTTTTCTTTTTTGGAGTAGTCGGCATGTTATTGGAGATGAGGTATGATGAAAGCTTATTTGCATTGTCTTTATTAAAAGACAAGCTTTTGCTGAACCTGGAATTAATTTGATCCAATTCTTAGATCCTATTAAAAGGGAAGCCAGATTAGACTATCACAGTGCTGTTTTCATGCAGTCTGAATATTGCCTCTTGGTACTTGGCCATGCTCTAATAAGTACATATTTTAGAGGGTTTTCTGCTGGTTTAGTGAAAAAAGAGAACATGTGGGTTACATCTGAATGAAGTGAAGAATATTCTTCTTCCAGAACTCTTTTCATCTTATCTTTCACTCCTTATGTGTTTTCTTATGGAATTCCACCTATGCTCTTTTAAGGCTCTCCTGTTTCTTTTAATATCTTGCTGTGTTTGACATTAGTTTGTGTAATATGTGGCACTGATAAGATTCCGTCTTTATTCTTTATATATAATTTATGCTGTAGTTACATAATTCCTAAGATAATGTAGTAGCCCGCATACTACTGGAAAGAGGCAAGAAGAAAGATGTACTTACTCTGCATGTTTTTTAAGGGTGAAATTCCTGCCCTTTAAAGTCAATGGGATAAACTCATATTGGTTTGAATGAAACTGTTCTGAACACGTTTCCCTCCCTGCCCTGTTTCCCCCCCGCTCCAAGCTATCTGTAAGGCAGTGAAGTGCAGCTGAACTGATTTGTGATTTTTTTCGTTCCATAAGTATGTTTCTTGAAACCATGACTCTTCATCTGTTTAGACAGAAGTCACTTTTGGTGTCGCAAGGAAGTATCTTTATAGAATGTCTAAGATTAGATATCAAAATCATTACTAACTGTAACAATAAATTACTGCTGCATTTTGGGTCTCCTCCTTAAGAGTTACTTTCTTCTTTAGTCTGATTATAAATTAGTATTCAATGGGAGTGGCCAATTACTCTTTTGTGCATAGAGTTAGATAGACTGTATATAAAGCCACACAACATAGATGAAAGCAGGCTGAATTTTTCCAAATTTCTGACTTCTGGCATACACAAGGATGAGAGGGAGAAGTGTGCAAGTCCTTAGCTATTCTTCCTGTAAGCAGAACATTACCTGAATTTTTAACCTTGGCAGACAAGATTTGAATGTGTTCATATTGTAGCAGTCAAGGAAGCACTTCATGACACTATTGAGACATTTCAGCACAGAATTTAACATATTCTAAAAGTATAGTTTTTAAAAAGCTTGGTTTTTTCATATTTCATTAGAAAGCATAGCAAGGAATTTTCTGGGTAGGTTATGGTATACAGGAGCTGTGGGTGGACCTAATTCCTGAATCACACTCAGAGTAGTTGCATTATAAGCACTATTTAAGTCAAATTACTGTTTTCTAAAATGTCATGTATGTCTTTTGTGGTATGGATAGGTATCTACATGAAGAAGACTTATTTTTTTTAAAGTGTTGTTTCAAAAAAAGAAAAGGGAAGGGGAATGCAGCCTGCAATTTTTTGTAATGCTTGATATTATATTTCACTATTCATTCTAAAAGCTGTCATGTGCATAAACGTCAAAAGTTAAGTTGGTGTTCCGCGTAGTGAGTAACTTGGCCGTTCTGTTGTAAGAGGTTTCACTTCCAAAGCAATTAATGTGGTAGGAAGCAATGAGACTTAAAATGAAGAAGGGAAGCACTTTTTCTACTTTAGAATTATAGTAGTTTGTGTGAAATAATGTTGCGAACACATGCCTTAATAAGGGTGTGTCAAACATAATAATAGCATTGAATACTTGTGTTTTTCCCATATCCAGAGTATAAAATACACCACATCTGTGATTCTACATTTGCTTTCTGGCCAGAGAGAGCTACCAACTCTTAAATCAGAAAGGTGCCATAGTTTTTTTCTTTTTTTTAATGCTTACAAAACTCCATTGTGCATTTTTGTTTGTTTTTATCCAGACTTTCAGGGGATCTCTTGTTTCCATTCACAAAGTGACATCAGTTCCTGCTAATTACTGGTCATGGTCTCTAGTGTTGAATAATACCTTACATTAAGGATAGGATATTTTCCTGACTTTTACAAACTTGAAAAATTAAACTTCTTCCTTTAGCTGTGATATTTAGCACTAACTTAACTTGCACAGCATGTGTGTCAAAGAGTTAGTACGGCAACTGGTATGGCCTAATACCATTGAATAAAACTGGCACTAAATGAAGATTACTATTATGCCTACAAAATGCTTGATTTGCTGTAGGAAATATAATTGTTTTTGATTTGGTTAGCTGCTTGACCTGGCACATCAAAGTTGGCAGTTATTTTGTGTCAAGATTGATCCAGAACTCTGTTTGCTAATAATGTGGTTCATTGCTCTGAATTTAGCTATTTCATCTTACAGTTAAAGCTTGTGCTATTCCTTTTTCCTTTTAAAAGGTAAATATATCTGGGGACTTGTTCCAGTAATATTGAGGCTAGTGCCAATGAAAGGGCAGAAAAATGTTTTCTTAATTTTGTTTACAAGAGTCGTGTTTAACTGTTCTTCTGGTTCTGTTCTTACAGAAAAACACTGTTTGAGGAAGATGTGCATATACATACACAAGGGGTACCTTATGACAAGATTTTGTCTTGCTGTCATGGTAGGATAGCTGTTTAATCACCTCAAGTGTTATGTAGTCCTTACAACAGTAACTTTTATAGCACGAGAGTTGAGGAATTGCTCTTGAAACTGTGCGGAAATGCACCTAGGGGCTGCTCTGATGCTCTAATTTGGATGAGTTGCATACTACTGAACTTGATCTACCATGGTCCATTTCAAGCAAAGGGGCTTGTCTTTAGTTATCACTGGTTGTAGATAGCCAAGGTGATCAGTCTGTTGCTTATCCAATTAGTATGAATTAATTCTCCCTGTCTTTAGAGGGAAGGTAGAGGGAGTTTGGTGATTCTGTTACAATCACTAATCTCATAGATAAAATGCTGCTTTGCAGTAGTATCAGCCTCCAGAGATTTAGAGTTGAGAATAACGACTATTGGCAAAGAAGTTGAACAGCAACCGCATATTATGTGCTGTAGGATTTTGTTGCAGTTGCAGCAATGTCCTCTCCCGTGATGGGGGGAACAGTCTTCAGACATCAAGAAGATTAATAGCTTAGCTTTTATTTATTTATTTATTTTAATTAAAAGATCATCTTGCAGTTTAGGAATATCCGTTCTGCCTAGGTCAGCTAAATCTGTAAGTACAACTATAGTATGTAAAATGAGTTTCATCTTTACTTTGAAATCTGCCTTTATATCTTCCTAAATGGAAGAATCACCCTAATATTGTAGACCTTACTGTTCTGCTCTCTAGAAGGCGAATGCTTCTAAACATTCAAAATTGGACAGTGTTTTAGTTATCCACTGCCATGAGTTAGTATATTATGTTTTTAGACTAGCATCACCTTAATTGGCATGGTTATTTTTTGAAGACGACGACACTTTGCAGTATGTGAAGGGTTTTGACTTAACACGTCTTTTGTTCAGTGACTTACAGCTGCAGTAAGTAGATAGTATGTGAACCAAGCCCTCTACTGGTAGTTTTGTTCTGCTGTTTAAATGCTTAATGAGCATACTAGTTGGTTCCCTTGACAGACTAGAGGCAGTGATCTCAGAGAAAGATCTTCACTTTCCTTTCCCCCATCACCCCAAAACAAAAGACATTTAAAAGTGCAACTGTGCACTCTGTTTCCTCCCACACAGAAATCTATGCATCTGTCTTCTGATCTTGGAGAGAGAAGTAAGAAAAAAGGCAACACTACTGATAGTTTTGAGGCAGGATGGATTGACTTTGACTCAGTTTAAAAAACTATAATTATCCAACCTATCTTTCTAGCTTTGATTTGTACATTCTTGAAAGAGCATTGTGATCTTCATATATGGTAACTGTTAAAATGTTAACTTAAGCTTAGTGGAAAGGTTGCATTTAGCACTGCTTGTTAACAAAGAATGTATACGCTCTTGAAAATGGTAAATGACTGCTGCACATCTAACCTTTCTTAATTCTTGATTTGTTTCAGTACAATATCTGAAGAAAGAGCAGAGATCAACTAAAGAGGCACAGAAGAAACTTTAGAAATTCTTTACTAGGATCATAAGACTAAAGGTGATTCTAGATTGCTTCTAGGTTGTCAGGGTAGCTGACCATATCATGTAAAGTCTGTGTTTTTAAAAACTATTTCCTCCCCTTTCCCCCTGTTAAATGAAGACTGAGGCCCTCTAGCAGATCAGAGTCTCTTAATGTCTTGTTGCATCTTACTCATGGGCAGTAGGCTTCTCAGTTCTTGAGTCAATATAATTTAATTCAGATAGCTCCTTTCCTTTCTTGTTGTTCTTTATATTTTTAAAGAATATTTGAGTTTTCTTTCTGAACATCATCTTACCAAAATAAAACAAGGCAAGCTCTTTTAGTCTTGTTTTCTGTACTTCAGGACTTCTTAGAAGCCTGTAGTTTGTAACTGTTCTCGTTCATCATTCTTAAAAATGTTGAGCTCCATGCACCTGTGCCAGAAGTTTTACCAGCATCACATGAAATGGCATTTCAATGCTATTTTTATCTCTGTTTAGAAAATCCTCACTTTACTTGTCCTGATATCACACCTGCCTTTTTTCTTTCTCTCTCTCGCTCTCTCCCTTTTTCTTTTTTTTTCTTTGATGATGGTGATAGTTAATATACTGCTCTGTCTCAGCAGCAATTCATATTAGTCCTCCAGGATTTGTGTTTTATAAGGCCATGTGCATTTTGTAATTGTAAACTGCATAATGAATGATCTGTTCTTTGTGATCATAGTCCTTAGTCCAAAATGCCTGTGGAACAACAGAATCCTTGAACTGTCTTCAGCAAACCACTAGTACTGTTCACACTACTTTCTTTCTGTTTTATTGCAGAGAAGCTGGAGATAACTGAATGGTGTTAACAAGTTATAGTTGTACAGCCTGAGGGTGGGCTGCTGCTGAAAAGGTTAAACTCTTGTGCTCTCTCTTGGGCTAACACTTGTGTTTACATAGCTTTGAGTTGGATATGGGAACTGGTCCGGCTTACAGAAAGCAAACAAAAAACCCGAAACCTGCAGAAAGCTCCGACTAGATAAGGTGGGTCAGTTTTCTGATCCAATTTGCTGTGCCCCATAAGCACTAATGGCAGCAGAAGAGAAGGCCTGGTAATTTGCAGGTGGAGAAGAGTACAACTAGAGAAGGTGAGAGTGCCCTTTTGGAGGAGCCTGTCCTTTAATAAACTAATCTTAGCTGATATGCTGTCACTATCAATAAGACTAGTTCAAGAGCAGAACCTGAAAAAACAGCAATAATTTCTCTCTAGCTTGACGGACTTCTTTCAGTGTAAGCTGTTTCAAAATTGGTTAAAGAGGAAGGAGCTGCAGAATGAATATTAATCTTCATCTTCATATTAACTTTTCCCCTCTTGGTAGTGTATTTGATTAGACCTCCTCTGATTTCCTTTCTTGGAGGGGAAAAAAAATCCTTGCAGAGGAGGAGAATGGCAAGATCAATATCTTGGAGTAATTCGAACTGGTATGCTGTCTTCCTCTGCATCCTTCAGAACTTTTTCTAAAGCCTCATACAATATTCAAGTGACATGGGCAAACACAAATCAACCTTTTCTCCTCTTTTTTGATTATAGGTAATAGCAGTTACAGTATGCTCATTTGTTAACTATTAAAAAAAAACCTTACTACCAGACTTAAAACTGTTATACCTTTCTTTCAGTACTTTGGGAGTCCAGTCCTTGCAGCTTGAGAACATGGAATGCCTTTGATTTATTTCTCTACTTTATGAAGCTTAATCAGCATGTTGAACTTACTAAATCTTTTTTTTGTGTGTATATAAACTAAGTAAATGTATTATCTGTGGCTGATGAATTTAGCTGACTTGGGATTCTGGCAAGTAACAAAATAATTCCTATCCAATCTCAGTCTGAAGCCTTTTTAACAAGGAAGCTTCTCTCTTACATCTTCATTTCCCGAGTTAATTTTTCTGAAAACTTACTGTATCATATTATTCAGATTTCTGAATTCAAAGAAAATAGCAACATCTGTTGTAGCTGTAGAGAATGCAGTGCCAGCTTAGTGTTTCAACTTACTCTTATTCTGAAGGTTTGCATGGTACAGAAACCCCTAAGACTGTTCCTAGTAGGGTACTTTTGAGCTGGAAGCAGTTTGGCAGCTTTGGCTTGAATGTAATGTTGCACCAGTACAAGTGCTGTGCTGTGTAAATCTACCAGCTTGGTGCTAGCTCAGGGTACTGTGCCTTTAGCCATATCTCCCACTTCGTGGTATAACTTATAAAAAGTTCAACCAATGCTGAATTGATTTTTTTTTTTTTTTTTTTTTAAATGACTTCTGTAGGCTGTTTATCTGTTATAAGACTATGGTTTAAATGTGGTTTTCACAAGCTCATTACATTTAGAAATAGAATTCTAATTAGAAAATGAAGTGTTAATAAGGTTACTCATGCTGTTCTGTCATATGGTTACCCTCCCCCCTCAACTCCTGAATGAGAAATATGTAATATTCTGTTTTGCAGAAACAGATGAAAATTATAAGGTGCTAAGAGCAAGAACTCTTCAAACTAACCTATTTTTGGGGGGATGGTGTAGAAGACTTGGAAATTCTCTGTATTGAAAACAAGTTTTTCAGCAAGACAAACAGGAATTCTTTTAGCTGTATTTACAGAACATCATATTTCTTGATTCATAATTAAATATGCAAAACTGCTATGTAAGTGTCTTGCTAATAGAATTTGATTCAACTCTTAAGCAATTAAATGCTGCATCTGCTTCATTCTGGAGAACAGGAAAATTGCTGAAACACTTAAAAGCTCGCTAGCTGTTAGAGACGTATTAGCCTTATGTTTTTCAGATAATCAAGTGAGACTTATCTGTGTTCAGAACTGGATCTGTTGTCTGGAGAAGTGTGATGTCTCTTTTCATCTCAATGGATATTCAAGCGAACATGACAATCAATATGCAGTGATGAATAATTACTTTGGTTATCATTCACAGTACAATGATTCTTGTGGAAAAAATCAAATGTGTTAGTGTACTAAGGGAACTAGTAGTTTGGGTCTGGGGAGGGCAGGGAATGAGTTAAAGGTTTGAGCTTATGTTCCTCACCAGACGGTCCTAATTCTCTGCTGTAAAGATCTGTAACATCTGCAGGGTAAGATTTGACTTAAATTGGAAAGGGCTTAATGTGCGCACACGCACGTGCACGCGCACACACACGCACACACAAAAAAGCAGGAACATTTATTAAACATAGTGATCCACGAGAACCAGAACTGGGATGTGAGTTTTCTAAACATTAATGCATATGCTCTTTCTAGCTAGGATGCGTTTTCCAGGGGTGAAGTACTGTATGTGTATTTCTTCCTCTTATCTTGGACAGATTGGTCACACTTGCAGTTTGTACAATAAGCCATGCCTCCTTTTTTTGTGACTAGATGTTAATGATGCAGTTTCCTGATAGCTAGGATAAGTGGAGACTTTTCCAGGTATTTCCTGGCAAAGGAAAATTTTTTTTAAATTATTTTTTGATGGTGGCAGATTATTTCTTGTCAGAAAGGCCAGACTTTTCCTAGCATATTTCTAGGAGTGAGGAACATGAACACTGTGAATCTATCATAGGGCGGCCACATTGAACAGCTGCTGAATGCTGAATTCCCTTTTGGCTTTCATTTTCATATGATCAACTTGTCCAGAGTATTCATTCCCTCCTGTACCCAAGGAGGGGCATGTGAACTGAGACTTGAGGATGTAGAGAGTATTTTTTATTTTTTGTTTTTTAATCTGAATCTTGCTGCAAAACGCTCTTATTCTGTAAGTAATGTTTTTGGTGTGGGAGAAAAAAAAACTATTTAAATTGCCAATAGGAGACCAGGCTATTGTGTACCTGCAGCACCCCATGTTTGAAAGGGTTTGGACCTCGTTATTGTATGCTGGGTGCAAGCTTTCAAATCTTGCTGTCTAGGCTTGAATGCTGTCCCCTGCAACTTTCCCTCCCTAAATATAGTTAGTCTTCCTCTGTTTATTGAAGCCCAGATCACAAAGCTTCTAAACCTTGACTTGTTTTAAAGAAATGCAAAGATTTGAATCTGAACTTCCTATACTATTGTTATAACAATTAGACGAAACAGTGTTGACCCTGTCTCTGTTTCGAGATGAGTTAGCAAGCAATCTGCCTTGATGGAGACTTTATTTTGATCGGATACTTAAGTAAGCATTGCGCTTTTTTTTTTCCCTTGTAAAAAGCTAAAAAAGTGAAGTTCATAATGATACACTGGAGGAAGAAGGCAAAGAAAGGGATGAGATCAAACTTGGAATACTGTGCAGTGTTCAAATGCCTGGATTACTTAATGTGAGGTGACTTAATGATTGTGGAATATTGCTATGCCATCTACTGCCCTAAGTCTTTCCCTCAGAAGGAATCTTTCCTAAAATATCCAGAGGAATAACAAAAAGAAAAAGGGGTGGAGAGAGATTATCACAAACGTTGATTAAATTGTGTAGCTTGGCAGGGAGGAGGTAAACTCATTTCTCTATCTCCTTCAACTCCACTTTTTTTCTGTTCTTCTCTGCACGTCTGTCTGTTGAGGTCATCAGATCAAGTTCATCAAGATCAACCAAAGAAAAGATTCTCTTTATTTTCACCAATTAAAGTGCTCTTATGTATGGGCGGTTCTTCTTGTTGCTTCACTTGCAAGTTGCTTCCCATCCTTTTTCTTCAACCAAATGTTCACCAGAGTGAAAAATTCATTGCTTTGGTGTGGCTAGTAAGCTGTATTAGAGAGCACTCGATAAAAATGTATGCACGTAAGACCTAAGTGATGGTGAGATTAATAAAGATGACTCCTGTCTGTCCTGTATAAGTATGCTATCATGCAATGAGAGTGGTATGCTGTTAAGCTGAAATCAGCCGCTTGAGTAGGTTTCTTGATAAAGTCTTGCTAGCCTGGCTTATTCTGCTGCTAAGAGTTGGGAGGAAGAATGGATAGCTCTCTATCTTGGAAGAATTAAAGCAAAAAGGGATTTTAAAATTGAATAGTATGTAATATACATCTGTACAAATACTGCTTAATGTCTCTCTGTCAGAAATGGCATTGAGTTGCAAGACACTGAAATACAAGCTGATAGCAGAGACTTGTAGTTGACTAATTCTCCAGTTGACATGTTAATTGTAACTGTAAATTTTTCTTCTGCCTTTTAAAACTGTTCCACTGTGATCACAGTACTTGGCTTAAGATAACATTAGTGTTCTGTGCTTGTTGCAATTGCTTAAAATCTCTGAAAGTGGAAGCCAAAGGCATTTGCTGCCATATTTAAAATATGTAGTTGTAGAGAAGGTAATACAGCCAAAGCACTTAAGTTTTGCTCCCTTGGCTGTAAACATGAACCATTGGTTACTAGTCTCAGTCAAAGAAAACCCTTTTCAAGCTGTTTGTGTTGGATTCAAGGAATCCAAGTTTTAAGAACAGATCATGTTTTATCTGGGTAATGTATTTCCTGTTGCTGTAGGTAACTTCTGGGTGCCATTGAATAGGTTAGTAGACTTCTTTAGGTTATGACTTAAAGGTATTGGAGCCAGAGTGCATGGTAGCAGCATTTCATATGCACTTAAAACAAGGAGAAGCACACTGCAGTGGAGAGACAATGGGAATTATAAATTCCAGGAGCAAGTTGCTCATTCCTGGCTTAAAACTAATCAATGAAGTACATAATATGCGAGGCATTGACTGCTGAATTGTTTTGATCTTCAATCAATAGCTGTGACTGAACGCTACATATGGCCAAATGTTTGTATTTATTTTTGGTGTTTGAGAGCTAATGCTCAGACATTGATCTGCATTATTTATATTGATTGGAATTCTGTAAAACAATACTTCCCTTAAAAAAAAATAGTCTGATACTGAGCTCCACTGGTTATGAATGTATTATTTAGTATAAATGGTTTCTGAAAGACTGGTTGGTAGGATTTCTTTTCCCAAAATTCCTTGAAAGTGTGTGGGGTTTTTTTTCTTCTTTTTTCTTTCTTTTTTAAATTAAAATGCTAAAGGGGGGTTTGGTTAGAGATGTCTTGACATGTATTTTCTGTCATTTTTCTTCTATACTTGCTACCTGACTGGTGTTTTTTTACTGGTAGCAATACTGATCACTCAAGCTTTCAGTCTAACTCCTGAAAAACCTGCTGTGGAGCATCTAAAACTGTTTCTTGAACTTGGCAACTTTATTTTTAACCAAAGAATTATCAGGAATTTGTAAGCTGCTTTATGTGTCTATGGAAGCTCTTCTCTTTATGAGTAGCAGTCCTAAAGTGAAAGATAACTATGTTCAGTTGGGTATTACCCTGCCTGAAGCATTAAATATACTTGCCAGATTGTGTTATATCTGTAGATAAGATGTAATTAGAGATGTAATCAAGATGTAAGAAGTGATAACCTACTTCCAGTTTTAGGATCTGTTCTTTCCTCACTCTTCTTTCATCAGAATGAGGGCTATAACGAAGAATGGATCTATGGCTGGGCTCACTCGTTCAATGTCTTTTTAAACTTAGAACTGTGGCAGGATGAGACTTCTAGCAGACATATCCTACAAAAAATCTTCTAACAGGCAAATGGCTCTCAGACTAGAGAATTTAAGTCATATGTTAATACTTCCATTTTAAGACACTGCAGTCTGTATCTGAGCGAGTATTACCAGCTTTTGAGTATCTTCTCACCTTTGTAACTGGTAAAACTCTCCTTTTACGTTATTGTATCCATGAAATTCAGAAGTAGATCAGCAACTTCTATATCATGTAAGTCCTTCCAATGTTTTCAAAACCCTTTTTAAAATTCAACTCTTTTACTTTATAATTCAAGTTTCTAGCTTTGATGGACATAAATTTAAAACTTCTTGGGCACATAAGAATGGCTGTATTAAGTCAGACCAAAAGTCTGTCTAGCACAGTATCATGTCTCCAACACTGTCTGCTCAGGGAAGAGTATAAGTAACAAGGCAAACATATAATGATTGACTCTTCCAGCAATCTCCAATTTAAATAGTGTTCTTGTGTTTAATAGCTTCTGTGTTCTTCTTTTTTTAATTCTCAGTTCTAATTTCTTTTTGAACCCATGCAGCCTCTTGGCATTCACATAATTTGTGGCAAGGAGTTGCACAGCTTACCCCTAAGCTATGTGGTAAAGTTTCTCCTTTTGTGCTGAAACTGCTACCTGAGAACTTTGCTTGATGGTTCCAAGCTCGTGTATTTAAACCCTAAACAAACATGTCCATGCTAACTCATGATATCTCTTCCATCCTCATCTTTGAAGAGGAGTGGTGAGGAAGAACCAGAACTGCACACAGTATTTGAAGTGCAGTCATAATGCCAATTTTTTTCATGGTTTAGCCATTCTGGAGCAATTTTCTGGTTTTATCTTCTGTTTCTTTCCTACTAAAGAGCTATTCTATTCCCAGGGTTCTGATTCAACTGTTACTGAGTAACAAGATGGTAGTTCTGTGAAATTATTTATGGTAGTTCAGAAAAGACTTCTTTCATGAGTAGTGAGAGATGTAGGCAGAGTAGGGTTTCTCACTGTGTTTGCTTTTACAGGCCTTGAGTGTCTGCTGTTAACTTCCAGTCACTGTGTCTTATGAGATTCTTCAGCGACTTCTTTACATCCTTGGGCCTGTGCCTTTTGTTTGTTTGTGTGATCAATTCAGATATAATGAACTTTATTGTGTGGCGGTGCTTGTATTGCATCTTTTTGTTGATGCTTGTTTAAAAGAATTGTGAATGGTTTCCAGTTAGGCAAAAAGCTATATTATGTTTTGTTTTGTTTTGTTTTTTAACTATCGTGAGTGGCCCTGTTTTCTCTGACATAAGTCAGCTTTGCTTTGATTACTGCTTACTGCAGGTCACTTGTTGGCTACTTATGTTCTTGCCATCTTCTGGCTTGCTGGTCAGGAAGGAATGTAAAGCAGGTTGCCTGTTCTTTCTCCTGCCCCTCTTCTTTCCAAGTTGCTGAACATTTAGAATCTTTAAATCTGGTGCTATTTCAGGTGAAATAGTAAGTAATTTTGGGGGGATTCTTGGACTTCCATGTTGTTTTTTAGAAGCTCATTGCTAAGGTTTTTGATATCCCTCCTGTAATAAGTATTTTGTGCTATACAGCCATCATTTTACAGTTCTAAATAGTAAATTGATGTTCTTTTTAAAGAAGAAGCTCTTTCAAGCTGGTTTGGATATTGGTACAGACTGTAGTTTTTGTATCTTAACAGGAGGGAGGCTTGGGAAAACTTTAATATCTCTCAAACGGAAGGTCCACTTGAATTGTATTTTGGCATAAATGAAAGCAATAAGAATATGTAACAGTTTTAGGGGTAGTACTTTTGAAATGGATAGCTCAGTGTAGAGAAGTTAGCTGTTTGTTGACAACAGTATTGCTAGTGTTACTAGCTTACAAAAGAAATTGTCTGTGCCAATACTGATTGCTCCTTAAGAGAGTTTTGTTAAGTGGAGCAAAATATTGTTTGAGTAGTTACCTATAATGCTACTTTTCTTTTAGACATGTTTATTTCCCTTACAGAATACATCTGAAAGCTGTTAGAGCTGGCTAAAGTGTCTTTCAAAGTTAGTGTTAAAAGCTCACTATGATTTGTTGTTAGTCTCCAGAGCAAAGTTAACTGAATGTTATCTGAGACATCTTGAACAGTAGTAGTAGGTTAAAGAAGTGAATAAAAATACATCGGTGTCACCGGATCAACTGAAAGACTGCTGAGAACTATTTTTCCTCTCCTATAGTTAAATACTGAGATACTTTGTATTCTCAGTCCGACAATCTGATTTGAAACTTTGCTTCATATGGAGTTCATGCAAACGAGTATCAGGCTGTGATGTAAGTGCATGGCTCTCTATGACTGTCTGTTTTTTGCTAGTTCCTTTTTGAAAGGGTGGTGACTGTTGGGGTCAGCTTTGCTGTAATAGACCTGTGCTTCAATGCGAATTGAGATTATATGTCCAGATAATCAAGAAACTATTGATCAAAGATTGCTGCTTTTTGGAGGGAGAGGACCAGGACACTTTTCATCTTTTGTTTTTCTCTCTTGAAGAACTATGAAGACTCAAACGCAAGATATACTTCTTCAGACTTTCTCTGTTACAGGAAAATTGATTAATGGAAGATATATCCTTTCTACTGTATAAAGTCTAAAGATTAATAATATGTCTTCCAGAGACTTGAATAAAATCGTAATTCCTAGGAGAATTCGGTTAATCACTAGCACTTATGATTTAGTCCATCAGAATGGACTAACTGTTCTAAAGAAAATGCCATTAAATATTTTCATGTCCATAGCACTTGCAAGATCCTAGGAAAACTATTTTCATATATATTTGTTAACATAATGGGAAGCTACTGTGGAGTAGAAGACTTGAGGAAATATGTTCTTACATAGGTTGTAATTGCCATCATCTTCTTTTTACTCCAGTTTAATAGGTGGACCAGAACTATTTTCAAAGGTTAGCAAACAGATCAGTCTAGTCTGTTAGATACATAATACAACAACAGAGCTTATTTGTAGTAGCCTGTCTGGACAACAGTATGCTTAAAATCGTTCCATAGAGACTAAAGTTCTAAAAAGGAAGCACAACTCCTTTGTGCTTAATTTCTTTGATCACTGGTTAAATAAAAGCATTAAAACATGTAACCATTTTTTTTTCCCAAAGAATCTCAAGTACAAACCATGAATCTGCACTCCTGTATGGTGAATGCAAATGTTAGCATGCTGCAAATGCAGTGTTTAAAGACCAGATGTGTTGGATATACAGTTTAGTGTCATCTGATCAAAATTTAATAGCTGGCTGAATATCTTTGCTAGTATAGGATTGCACTTTAAATACTTCTGCCCATAAAGAACTGTTTACAAAAGTAGTCACTGTCATTGCCTCACAATAAAGTGGCTGCATCAGCAGGGTTGTTCTATGCATACAATATATCCGGCAATTAAAAAAAAATTTTTTTTTTTCAGCCTTTTAAAAATATCGCAGGGTAGGGATGGAAGGAAGAATCCAAAAGGTCATTCCAGAAAAGAAAGCGGAGGGCTTGTCTGTTCAGGGAAAGATTTATGGCTTCTTTAACAATCGTGCAAATTGTTAGTTACCTCTGAGGAATTTTGTCATTATGTAGTTAGATCTTAGCAATGTAAATGCAGTGCGTGTCCTTCTAGATGGATGTTACTGAATACGCATTTAAATTCTGTACTTCAACCTCAGCCTCATGTTGCAGTTGAAGCTCTTGCTTCCTATGCTCTTGGTAAAAATAGGTACACGTTTGGACTTACAGTAGTTATAGGCCAGGTAGCCAGCAGTGTTTACATTCAACTCTGGGTCAGTATCAGTAGAGGTCTCTGGTGTCTATTACTTGAGAGGGTTCATGAGTCTCGGTAGAGATACGGACTTAGTAATCATACTGATTCCCACTTCTAAGGAGAGTAGTGACCTTTCTTCTTTTGCAACAGCCATGGAGCTTTCCACAGTTTTTTCCCCAAAATATGTAAAGCTAGAAGCCTGGGATTCTCCTAAGGAAAAAGAAGTCCTTTGGTAAAAGTTCTAGCACTTTCCCACTAGAAATCTTAAACCTTTAAATTCAGAAACAAACAAAAAATATCAAATTCTCACCAATGAAGTTACAAAGTGGGTTTTTTGCTCATTTGTTTTTTTTTTTTTCCTGCAATATTTGATAATTTTATTTTTAAGCACCGGTCACTTTCTTCCTACGGACACTCTGGATAGAGGAATGTGTCTGAAACTAACTAAAACTTCTTGCCACCCCTGTTTTGAGCTGTGTTAACTCTTTGAAAATTTTCTATACTGTCTTTCTGTAGTTTTGTATTTTAGCAGCCATACTCTTAACTGTCTGTAACTTTAAAGTGTGGTTATTTAGGAGTGTAATCTGCACAAGTAATGATTCTTTGGCTGTCGAGATAGCTGGCATGCTACATCTGGATCAATACATTGTGCTAGTCCTTCCTCCTACAAACTGAAATTTCTTAAAAATGGTGGATGCCTGTAAAGTTGACCTCCTTCTAGACGGTAACGAATTGTTGTGGGAAGATGTAACGAACAGCTTGCCACTAACTATGGAAGCTGTGGTGAGGACTGTAGATGTGTGGAAGTCTCTCATTCTCTTGAAAATGAATTGCACTGTCAGTGATGATTAATCATCTCTAAACACAGGACTCCTAGGCAGGTAAAAGTATAAGCAAGTTGTCTAGGCTGCTTCTGTAACTGGTGAGGACAGAGATCTATTTTTACACTGAATCATTCTGCGTATAGCTCAACTGATGGAAGAAGCTGCTTGCCTAATTTTCTGTCCTGCAGTTCAATGACAGCAGCAGCATGCTGAGTAGCAGAATGTGTAGGTGAAAGAGTTTTGAATGTGAATGGCTGTTCTCTTATTAAAGTGTCTAAACTTAATGGAACCACATTTTCATATACTGCTGCAGAAACTGGAACTGGAAAGGAGGAGAATTTTTTTGTTTGATTTTCCTGATAGTGCTAGCTAATTGAACAGCTTCAGTGCCTTATCCTACTTAGATGAGAAGAAGCTACAGCTGTGAAATCTTTCTAAGGAATTTGTGCGTGTGGAAGAGCCCTTACTGTATGGTATTTGTGATTGGTAGCTGGTCAGACTGGAGTGGCAGAAAAAAAAAGCTAAATGCTCTAGTCCAGGTGGTTCTTTGGCCTCCACATCTTGCAGGAGAGTAATGGAAACCAGGAGAGATTAGTTGAAGAAGTTACTCACTACACAGGATGTTCCCAGGCAGGCAGACTGTGAGAAAAGCACAGAGTATTCAGGTATAGCTTTCTGCTTAAAGTGTGGAATCACAGAGGTTATACTCGGATTAAAAAAAATGTGTAAACTTAAACTATTCTGTCAAAAAAGTGAAAAAACCCTTATAACTCAAGTGCTCTAAGGGCATTTAATAGCAATCCCTAGCCTTTAGTGGATGTCGTCCTTTCCTTGAACTTTCCCTGTTACTATATTGGAAAAGAAATGAGAGCAAATGAGTTCATACACATTCATTTTGGTACTACCTCATATAATTCAACGACATCTCAGTATGTTGCCTCTAAAACGGAAGCTAAATAAATTCACCACAAATAAGCATGCTGCATAATTTACACAACTATTAAGTGTTTCAGAGCTCTCAGTAAAGCTAAATAGCGATTCTTACTTGACGAGAAACTCTTGCAGACACAGTATCTTGCAAACTGTGTATGAAAAATCTCTTCCAGCTAGCAAGTCTTTTCTGATCCACTTCTAATAAATTGAGAGGCTATTCATGATTGGCACAAATAACTTATTGTTGTACTTATGAACTCGTACTGGAGATGAAATAGTAGATTATCTATACTTCTGGGTACACTGTGGTACAGCAATGGAAATTTCTGTGTAGAAGGAGAATTTAACTGTTTCTGGCCTAAATTCCTATTCAGTGTACAATGGAACCATCGGCATGTGGATGCGTCTTATCTTTTCTCAAACAGTATAAGTGAACACTGAAACTTTCTGTGTTCTTTAGACTTATTAGATAACAGAAGACAAAATGTTTTGTCATAAATTCTTGTGCCAGTGTTTCTGATCTGAAGTGCTAGAGCCTTCAGTCTTCTTTCCCCTCCCCTCATACCCTTCCCCTCCCCAGTTCTGTGGTATATTAGTGTTATTTTGACTGTTTACAAAGATCTCGCTCTACATGCGTTGTTGTTGTTAAGTAGTGCTAGTGAGATCTGCAGATCTTACTGTGCGTGCATTGCCATTTTAAAATAGTGCTAGTGAGGTTTTTTTCCATTCAGTGTGTGACTTGAGTAAAAGCATTGTGTTTCCTCATGAGCACAAGCATGAAGAATACTACTTCTGCTTTATTTACAGCTCACACCACAGCAGTGCTTTATTAGTCTGGCATTAAAGGGCTAAACTTGGAGCCTTGCACAGTGTAATTCTTTTGTGCCCACACTTTGTAATATCTGTGTTCTCACTGGTGCTTTATCGGGCACCCACTAGCACTGATAAACAGCAATAACCTTTTGGCTATTAAGTTTTGCATGTACTTGACAATATCCTCTTTAAAAATATTGCATAGTGGAGAGAGACAAGACCTACAGCACAAAACTTTCTTGTATTTGTAGTGTGCATAACTTGGAACTGATGTGGTAACTGATAACTCAGTAATGGTCCATTATCAGCCTCACAAAATAAGACAGGCTGAGCTACGGACTTGGTTGCGCGTTCTACTAAAATCCGTAGCTTTCTCAAGTGTGTAGATTCTACCAATATTCAGCCAGTCATATAAACCGAGATATTTAACTGTCTGTTACACTACATCCTAGGGTATTCTCAACCTTCTCTGAAACCTGAATGTGCAGTAAATTAAGGTTTCTAGCTTTTTCTGAGAAAGTGTTGTGACTCAGTATTGCAGCATTTAACTACTTTAGTCGCGTATAACATTTCAACACTGTAGGACACTAAGATACAGATTTCTTCCAGCCCTTCCCTGCTCCTCCTCTAACCAATCTTTTCAAAGAACGGTTTTATTGTTTCTTATTAGAAACATGACGTTGTCTTTTGTAATACCAAAAGATGTTATCAAATGTTGGCACTTGTCTTGGCCAAAGTATTAAAAACTGCTTAGATAATATAAACATGACTGCCTTCATGCCAGATTTTGAAATTAAATTGATTGCAAGCATAATGTGCTGCTTTTCTATAGTAACACAAATGTTTTTTGCATGAAAGAATAATAATATACAGTTCCACAATTGCATGCTTGAGAACATGTTTATTAAACTAGCTTTAGGATGCCATTTGTGTCCTGGGCTGTGTTTGAGAGTATTCAAGGTGATCTTGAGATTCTTTGTTCTCAGGCTGCTGTGGCTGCTTAATTTAGTAATGTAGAGTACAATGGGAAAGTAAACTTTAGCGTGGAAAGTCTACAGAGAGCTTAAATTGCAGACACTGACAAATTTCCATGCCCCATGTTAAGTTTTCCCATGATAATGCAGCATAGTATAGATATAGAAGTGCATTATGTCAAATAGGGAGTTCCCTGCTCTTGTTTTTGCAATTGATTGTGCCTCATTAACCGAGATTTGTTAGAGCCTCAATAAAAGTATGAAAGCCTTCTCTGTGTAGGGTTCAGAGATAGCAGACCCTGGCTTTTGTAGTCAGAAGTTTGTTCCTTCTAGGTTTTCTTTTTATCTGCAGATAAATTAATTTCACTTTCTCTGAGGAATTGGAAAGGTCCTTGTAGTGATCTGTGCAGTCTGTTAGCGCACTAGCTCTGTTTACTGGTGCTAGGGGGAGCTCAAAGAAGATTCTTCAGTTTACAAAGCAAACAGATGAGCTGGTGGCAATGAGAATATCGGGCTCTTCCGTCCCCACAGCTGTGGGAGACTATCTTGCTACCTTGAATTGCCTTCAAAAGTTCTTGTGTATGTGAAAAGTCAAATATCAAAAAAATGTTATTCTTTTTAGAAGGGCTTGGCTTATAGATTTCTGTTGCATGGGACAGATTAGGGACATCATTAACAAATCTCCCCACTCCATTTTTGGAGGTGGGCGGGGAACGAAGGGGAGAGAAACTTCTGTTAAGTGTTGTTGGAGATGGCAGTACCTGATGAGGAAAACTATCAGACAAAGTGATAATTGAGGCATTAAAACCTAAGAGAGTTCTGACTAATAAATCCACCTTCCTGTATTTGGGGGAAAGGATATCAGAGCAATATGCAGACTCATTCTTTCCTATTGTGAGTGCCTTAGTTGGGCAAGAAACCTGATTAGGATTTCCATCTCTTCGGATCTTCTAGGTTTAGGCAGGTCAGCATAGGCTTAGCGGGTGAGCAGCTTGTAGCTGTATGTATTACAGAAAAGTTGGCTAATTAATATTCTCCTTTCTCACATATAGATGCAAGAGTTAATTCAATGAAAAATCTTAAATGTAGCCGCTCCTCAATTCTCTTCTTGGTCCTCACAGGTTTTTTACTCTAAATGGATTGTATGCCATTTCTTACTTAATTGGTTTCAAGTTTGGGTGTTTGGATAGGAGCAATTGGCAAATAAACAGATTGGTCAGGTCAAAGGCTATGCAGAACTCCAAGAAGTTGCAGCTATTAGTTCTCTCCTACTAGAAAAGTTACAGTTCAGCAAATTGGGTAGCTCTCTGTTTCTTTTCTCCCTCCTGGAGACAAGACGATCTACCATTTAAGAAAGCTCTCTGGTAAAGGTAATGATCTGTAAACTGATGATGATCCTGCCTAGTGGTAGAAAGCTTATGCCACACAGGATATCTAGAGGTATATCTGTTTTTGTTATATATACTTGTCTTCAGGTATATCTGTTTTTGAGAATTGCATATCAAAGAATTTGGGTGAGAGGCACTGACGTGAATCTGTGCTAAATGCCTTTGGATTGTGTTGATGTGATCTGATTTATTTATTTATTTTAATCTGGTTGTAGGTTTACTTCTAATCATGGGGGAATATGGATGGCACCCTTCGTAAGTGCCTGTTCTATAAGATTTCCTCTGGACTCTGTGCTGTTGGTGTATATTTGGTATTAGTGTATCAGGAAGAGAAGGAGGGGGAAGTTAATAAAATATCTCACAGTAAGCTTCCTGACTTTGTGTATGCTTTCAGCACAAAACGTATTTCCTAAGTATGAGTTGGGTCCAATATATTTTGACTTATTTAGCGAACAGGAGCTTTGCCCTTTACCTCATTGGGATTCTGCCTCTAATTGCTTAAGTGTTTAAGTGTTTCTTAAGCCCCTGGTGATGCAAGCTGCTTCACAAATATAGCTTGAGCTGGTTTATTGAATAGTATTCCCTGGATGATATTCGGGCTCTCTTCTAGTGTATTCATTCTTTATACTTGTTGCCTTGGACAACTACCATACTTTGCCCAGAGTGCTTCCTGAAGATTTCCTATAGTAAGTGTAGGAAAGACTTAACTGTTAAGTATTTAAAGGCTTGTTTGGCTTGGCAAAACAAAATGGCCTCTTGAAAAAGAAGCATGCAACTTCTTTTTTGTTTTCTTTTTAATGCATGTCAGACAGTCAAGCTTTCTGCCTTGAATGACTAACAGTTGAATCGTAAAGGAATGCCACAAGTTGGCCTTTGCACGTGTGACTGGTGTTTTGTGTGTGTCATCCTCCCCTTCTAAATGGGGAAGAGTTTTGGAAAGAGACTTCTTCCCTCCTCCTGCCTGAAATGCTGCTCTCCCACCTTCCTTTCCAGCAGCATCATCTTACAAAGAATAGTAGAACAGTCTACAGGGAAGTGAATAATTTATTTCCTGAAAAACTGATCAAATGACAGCTAAGTCTGGACTACAGGAAATGCTGTAGCTGAGACCAGTAATTTGTGGTAGAACAGTGTACACTTTCAGATTAAGAAATAAAACTTTGTTCCATAGAACTCACTGAAAGTGAAATTTTGTAACTCTCATAGAAAAAGACCAGTTGTTTCTTTCTTAGGGCTTTAGGACTGTTTCTTAAAAATATTTATTACTCTGACCGCTATCTATTTGAATTAACTGAAACAGAATGCCTAAATTGTCCTTGTATGTTTGGTTTACATTTCTTGAAATACATGGGCAGTGTCTCGTGCAAGGAACATGGAGGAAAGCCTTGGTAACTTCTGCCTTGCCATCCTTTAATTTGTTTTCTCTGTTTGCCCAAGCAGACTGTTTCTTACAACTGGAGTTTAAAATTCCTTTGGAACTTGATTAAGCACATAAAAGATAAACAGTATCCCTTTTTCCTAGGAGCCCTTTGAAGATGGCTATGCAAATGGAGAGGAAGGAACACCAGCTGGGGAAGCAGCTGCCACTTACACACCAGATAGCAAAGGGGTAGTCAAGTTTGGCTGGATAAAAGGTGTATTGGTAAGTTGACATATTGTACTGTAGTGTCTTAAAAAGATACAATCTTTCTAACAGCCTTATTTTGGGGGGGAGGACTGTATTAGCTCTGTATTTAAAAAAAAAAAAAAAAATCACATGTATGAAACTTGTGAAAAATGTCATAGCCTTAGTAAGGGTCACTTTTTTCCTTGTTTGGAAATTTAAGAAAAATTCTTCAAGGCTTCAAGTTCTAAAGGGATCATGGTGTCTTAGCACAGGTTTTAGAGTTTTGAAGTTGCATAACTTCTAAAAAGAAAATAAATTGTACTTTTTTACTACACAAGAATCTTAAGGCACACAGGCCTTATAGAGAGAATAAACTGCTGTGTGTTCAGTTTGGATCTGTGAAGTTGTGGTCTGAAATGACAGAAAACTTGTTCTTAGAAAAGCAAAAATTACTGTGAGGAGAGTATCTTCATATGGCAAAACTTGACTTGGATCAACTACTCAAGTCTTGTTGAAGCTGTTACAAAAAGTCATCTTCTCTTAAGCTGTAGAAGTCTAACACTGAACACTGGCATAGTCATGGTGGTTAAAAACTGAGACCATTTGGAGTAATGAAAATTTGTAAGGGTGATATGAGGGATTTCATTACAAGTACATATTAATTTATTTTTAGTATTTTGGCAAAGAGAAACTACAATTAATACATACTAGCCAAACCTATAAGACTTTATGGTGGAAGCTGCATATGCAGCACTTGGTTTTCAAATACTGAACTCAGATTACCTAATTTTAGTTCAGTAAGCTTCTTCAACTAAGTTTAGCAACTGGCTTGTAAGTCTTCTCACTTGTAAGTTTTCTGGAAGACAGTCTCTTCCTTGTCAGTGGTTTTGAAACTTGCAACTAATATTGCCTAGTAGGCGTAAGTTGCTCGGGTGAGTATTTCCTGCTTGGGTATTTGTTTGCTTTTTATTTGAAGATAACATAGTAAATATTATTGCTTTAGTATTTGAAAGACAGGTAGTGGAGGATCTGAAACAGGGCTCTGAGACTGTTTAGTATGAATTTTGGATCCTTAAGGTGGAGGCCCAAATGATTTATTTTTATTGTTTTGTTAAGAAATGCTAGTAGTGTCAGTTGTTAAAGTACTGTAACTTTCTTGGTGAAGGCAGTAATTTTTTAATCACGTTTAGGTTCCCTTTTACTCTTTTTAATTTAAGACCTAAACTTGTTTGTTTAAAGAATCTGTTCTTGTGAAACAATTTGAGAAGCGGTGAGGGAAGACTATGATAATTCAGACAATATTAAAGACTGAAATGAATAATTAGTAGAAATGACTGCAGGTATGAGCCTATGTAATATGTATGTTTTATTATCTCAGGTACGATGTATGTTAAATATTTGGGGTGTGATGCTCTTCATCAGACTATCATGGATTGTAGGACAAGCTGGGATAGGTATGTGTACTAATGCTGTAACTTTTTTACTTCAGTGACTTTTAAATATGCAATCCAAAGGAAGTGTTGATCCTGAACTTGTTGTGAGGTAGGGGCAGAAAATGACCTTAATGTTGCCAGTATTTCAACCTTATCAAAACTTTAACCAGTGTAAAGTTACTTACCTGTTGTCATTTAGCTACAGTGTATATATCATTTAAAACTGACCTGTAGGTCTTCAGTATACTGTAGAGATAAAATCCTTTTGATCTCCATTTACTGAAATCTGCATATAGACTGTGTAGTATATAAATAATTTTCTTTGAAGGCTCAACTTAGCATTGAACTGCAAAAAATCTCTCATCTAGGATGCAGCTTTTTACCCTGCTGATTAAGGACACAGTTACCCAGTCTGATAAGTTTTGGTCGTATCCAGAAGCTTTTCTTTACTCCTCTGTAGTACAGTAGCCTCTCACTTGAGTGTGTGGGGCTGCATACAGCAAAAGTGTGTCAAATTTGCAAGACTAATTTTTTAAACACAATTAATTTGAAGATTTGTATGTTTTAATACTGCTGAATGTGCACTTTTCTTCCTCTTTTCCAAAAGGTCTGTCTGTCCTAGTTATTGCAATGGCCACTGTTGTGACAACTATAACGGGACTATCTACTTCAGCAATAGCTACAAATGGGTTTGTAAGAGGAGGTAAAGCTACTTTCGTAAATCTTTCAAAGTATTTTGTCATCACTCTGAAGTGCACACTCAGAAGAAATTAGAGGCTCTATCTTTAATGTTTTTTAGAGTGGGGAAAAATGAGTGACAGTATGGGTAAAGACTAGGGAGGAGCTGGTTTTCTGAGGAGCAGAGTTTTCTTAAGTAATTGTAATATGAATGAAAAGCCAACAGTTAGTCTAGCAATTTGATTTGGTTAGTAGCTTGCTTTTCCGTGGTGGGAGAAGCATTATCTATTTTTAATTTTTGGAATATAAGTACTTTCAGAAAGACCTGTCCAGGAATGAATAGGGGCTTAATATTCTCCAGGATCTGCATTGGTTAGGGGGTGTGTGTGCCTGTATGTGTACATGTCCTGAAAAAGAACTTACTAATTAAGAAATACATTCTATAATAGGATGAACTGGACTTTATATGAGAACATACCAAGAGACATGTTCTAGTTCTATCATGAATATATGTATACAAAATCTGCTCTGAAAAGAGGTTCTTCAGTCTCTTTCAATTATCTCCAGGTTTCCTGAGGATAATGGTTTTTGTTCACTTTCATGATTTCTGCTCTGTTGTCAGCAATCCTGTACCTACAGAATGATTCTGTAAATGACCAGTGTCTAACATACTTAAATTGCTTCATGATCCTGTAAAATGGTCATTAGTAGAATCTGTGGCAGAATTAAAATAGAAGCACTGAAGTTCATTCTGTGCATATCCAAGTCAGTTGATTAAGGATGAAGACAAAAATCTATCACAAAGTAAACAAATGCAACAGGAAATGTCAGCTATGAGTCTTAGTTTTATGTCAAGTAAGTAAATATTCCTTCAAGAAATGTCAAGTAGATATTTCTCCTTTCAAGCTATTTGCTTGTGAAAAATCTTTAGTGTCGGTTTCTAAACAGCACTTTTTAAGAATTGCATTATGCATTTCTGATTTTCCTGTTCTTATAGGATATGTATTTCTTGAATCACTTTTGCAAAATAGTGCTTTATTGAAAGCTTCAAAGTGCTTAATGACAAGAATTGGGGAATGATTTCACAGCTGTTCCTGTGAAACTTTTCTGTTATGTGCTATGTTTTTTTATGTTGATGATGGTTTAATGTTTATGGTTTTTAATGTTGCATTCTCATGAAGTGTGTCAAAGTCGAGTACCTACAAGCTTTCCACAGTAACTATAATGCAGTGGAGTTAAGGATTTCATGTTTTTTTTTTTTTTCTTTTAACCTGTCACTCAATTATCTCAAAATCTGGAACTGGAGGATTTCCTTGATTGCACAAATCTTAGCCTTACACTGGAATGTGCCTTTGCTAACTCTGTTGGAATTTACCCTTCCCTAAAGCTTTAGATACTCAGTTTTCTGTTTGTCATATGCTGTGTTTGAGACAGTGCATTTTTCAAGCTCAAAAATGTGAAGAATCGGTGCTGAAAAAATAGAGTTGTCATGTGATCGTTACGACAGTCTCATTGCAGTACAGAAAATTGCCATGACAATAGAGCTTTAAGAAACAAGTCATGTAGGTTTGGAACTTGAGGGGGTTTATTTCAGTATCTTTTGCGAGTTTCCTGAATTATAGCTAATTAAAATGTGTAATAGTAAAATTATACATAGTCACTTTGAATAGTTTCGGGGGGGAACTGAATACCATTTTCTGTATTTTACACCTTCTTTTTTAACCCTGAAACTGGTTGCATAGCTGAATAATATGATGTGGTGCGTGGGTCAGGTGATTACTTAAAACTTGTGTATTGTCTTAGAAACCTGAAATATATTCCTGAAACTTCAATGTGTTTTATCATACATCTTGAAAGATGCAAGAATAGTGTCACATTTGTGTAAACTTAAGTTCTGTTGATTCCTGTCCAGTCCTCATAAGCTCTTCCGTTTAGTCTTAAATAGCATTCTCCCCACCTCCTTTTTTCTTGTCTCTTTTTTCTTTTCTTTCTTTTTTTTTTTTTTTTTTTTTTTTTTTTTGTCTTTTAGGAGGAGCATATTATTTAATTTCCAGAAGTTTGGGACCAGAATTTGGTGGTGCCATAGGTCTGATTTTTGCATTTGCCAATGCTGTTGCAGTAGCAATGTATGTTGTTGGTTTTGCAGAGACAGTTGTGGAGCTGCTCAAGGTAAATGGATTGATTATTGATTACCCTTATTGAGCATTGATTGAGTTTTTGAGAATTGAGATTATTGAGAAGGAGTTACTGAGAGCTGAGATACTCTGCCCTGATTACAGTTTAAAGACATGGAATGAGGTACAAGATTACAATATTAGTAAACTATTGCTGCAATTCAGTGGCTTTTTGATATAAAACAGGTTATCATTGGTGTCAGACTGAAGCTTCCCACTCTGCTCATCTCATCCTTGAAAGGACAAAATGCAAAAATCTACGGTAACATCCAAGCTGGCAATTGAGATGGAGGGGAGAAGGCTAGATACATGATCTGGAATCAGAGGAATTAATGCTTGAATTGTTATCAGTGAGCATTTTATTCTAAGTGATAGCAGCTTACATTAAGCTCCTTTTTAAAGAAGTTCTGCTTATTAGAAATAATTCCTTAAGATAAACACAATAAAGTGGTATTTGCTTTTTAAAAATTAATTAATATAAAATATGACATTGAGAAGAACCCAATCATACCCTTCCTAGATGAGAATTCTGGAATGCATCAAAAGAACTAAGAATAATAGTGAACATCAAATAAAATGTATTCATAAATGCAAGATGGTAGCTGTTGCTTTGCTGGTTAATTTAGTTCTCTGGCAGCTGAAGACAGGCCATTCTATTTGGAGTTGGCTTATGAAGCAAAAAGATTGTTTCTATTTTGGATGATTCAGTGACTTTTAAAACAAGGCAAAACCAGTATGGTTTTGTGCTCACACAGGGGATATAAAATAAGCAAATTTGTGGTATAGAGGTTAACTCTGTTAATAAATTTTAGGTGGTAATAATAGAATTCTGTTCTGCATTAGGAGAGATAAGCACTTATTGAAGTATATGACTGTGTATACTTTTTCCTAGGAAAATGGAACACTGATGATTGATGAAATGAATGACATCAGAATCATAGGAGCTATCACGGTAGTTATACTGCTGGGTATTTCCGTTGCAGGAATGGAATGGGAAGCAAAAGTAAGGAACCATTACCTTCTTTTTTATTCTTTGGTTCATACTTTTATCTATATTCTCCACCTCAGCTGGCTGAGTTATTTTGAATATATTTGTATTTAGTGCACTCAGGAGTAAGGATTGGGGGGGGGAGGGGGGGCGGGGAATGAAGATAAATGCATTACTTGGATCTACCACAAAGGAGGAAAGAATCTAGAGGAAAGAATCTACAGAAGTTAATCTACAGAAATTAACTTTGGCATGTACCATTAAATTAAATAGCACACTTCTGTAAAAATTATTTAGCTTTCTCACGTAATCCTTCACTGTCTGTGAAGGATTTGCAATGGTATCTGCATGCACTTAACTTCAGATAGCGCTGTGCTCGTTAATCTCAGCCACTTAGGTATTTGGTTTGAAGGAATTATTTATTAGGTCACTAATAATTTGGCCACTGTGATTTAAAACCTCTAGAGGTATCTTGCTTTTTGCTCTGTGGCATGAACAGTTCCATAATAATAGCTTGCATAGAAATATCCCTATTGTTCTAATGTCTCTGTATCAAACCTGAGCTGTGGTATCACTGCCTCCTTATCACCTCCTCCTCATTAGGAAATAGGTAACTTTTTTTTTAAATCCTGTTCAATGCAACCATCAAGGCTTGTTGGCTTGCCTTCTGCAACATGGAAGAAGGCAGGTAGGAGCTGCAGTAAACAGCTGAACCTGTCCAGCAAGGACTTCATGTGGGTTAACATGCAGCTTAGCATAGCAAAACAGTAATCAGTAATACTTTCTTCTTGATAATAGTTATCTACGATGTTCTCCTATGCCTTCCCCATGACCTATAAAATGCCTTGGAAAATGGGACGTGGGGACTCTATCATAATAATGCCTTTGAATTAGACCTAAAAGCTTATAAAGAAAGGCTGGGATTCCAGGAAAGCATGCCCTGAAAAGGACTTTGCAGAGTTCCTGTTCTCTTACCGCTCAACTGTGTTGAAGTCATAGGAGCTCATTCTTTTTCTAATGCCTGAGACTTTCTAATGTAAGGAAGTGACTTAGAAAAGACTCTTACCTCATGGAGAAGCCTAGGTTCACTACTGAATAAATCCAGCTGTGCCGATTGCTCTGTGGTAACTTCATGTTGAATATCTTTGGGCTTATTGAAGACTTCTTTCAGCACCCAGTGGAATCCTTGCACCTCTCACCTGTTCTGCTGTAGGTTTGGCAGTGGAGAGAGCTAAATGTGATGGACAAATTGGTTTCTTCAAGTGGTCTTCTAACTCTACTGTTGGCTGTCGTGCTCTATTTATCTCTGTACTACCCTGCTTTACTTGTTGAGATTGTGTGAACTGGCAACAGCAATGCTATTGTATATTAGGTTCTGATCCTAGGCCTGAAAAAAATCAAACTAGAGATAGTTTTCCCTGAGACACTGGCCTATGCCTTCATGGGGAATCAAATAACTCAGAAAATAATAGGGCAGGGTGGTTACTTACTCAAATATAAAACCTAAAACATCTTGATCTTCTCAATATCTGGATTTATCATTGCTCACACTTTTGAGGTCTTGGATAGTTTAAAATACTGTTTTATTTGTATGGTAGATTTTATGATGGTTTTAACCAACTTTAGCTTAAAACCTAGGTTGTAATAAAAAAAGAAAAGTCGCAGGAGAACTGGAAGTAAAAAAGCAATGCGTGGTAATCTTTGCAATTTATTTTCACAGGCAAGGCTCGAGATCATGAGACTTGAACAGTATAAGCTAGTCCATTGTATAAAACAACAAACAAATGCTGTTTGATTCCTGATGATAATAGAACTTTTAGTAAAATATATTGAAGTATAAAGTAAAGTATTATGATCACAGTTGATGAGACTATACTGCTAGTGTTTGTGTGCATTTTACCTTCTTTCCTCTAAGTTTGCTCAACCTATTCAAATACTTTATTTCCTAGTAGGCTTATGAAGAAAATAATTCTCTTAATTACTCTGTCTTTAGAGGAATAACTTTGGGGGGAGTATAGTAATAACAAATTCCATTTTGAAAAAAAGTTAAATTTTCAAATTGTTCATACTTCTCTCTTGAAAATTCTACAACTTGTTCTCTCCAGCATTCCTTATTTGTTTGTGGAAAATATTAGAAGGCATAGCTGAATTTTGAATTTTAAATATTTATATTTTAGAATATATTCTTAGTATTGCAACTTAGAGCTGTGAAAAATAGTAGGTTTTTCTGTCTGACTGCAATCATTATATTTCAGGCACAGATAGTCTTACTGGTGATCCTCATAGTTGCTATTGGAGACTTTGTCATAGGAACATTTATTCCTTTGGACAGTAAGAAGCCTAAAGGTTTCTTTGGTTATAAAGGTATGTTGGAACAGTTAATATCTTAACTAATATCTTTGCAAAGAAGAGGCATGCTGTTGTAATTGAATGAAATAGCTAAGATAGCTTATAGTCTGACCTATTCAACTGTAAAGATAGTTCTTCCTCATACTTTCAGACTTCTGGTTTTTATTCCTTAAAGTTACAGGGCTGAAAATTGGTCCTATAGTATCGATTATACTAACTTAAAAAAAAAAAGGGGGGGGGGGAAGGGTAATAGGGTATGTACTACTTCTATTTTTAAAGGCTATTTAAGGTTACTATGTTGACTTTTATTTTGAGCTGAAGTGATGAATTAGAACTTACCTAGCTTAAAATGGTCTCTGCATACTTTTGTGAGTAGGGCACACTGCTGTGATTTTGAGCTTTTTCATGGAGCTAGGTCAGGCAGAACAGGTAGAATTGGCTAATACTATAGGTTTCATACCAATATTAGCACAGATCTAAATTAACAAATCTTTCTCTACAGCTGAAATATTTGCAGAGAATTTTGGACCAGATTTCCGAAATGAGGAAACTTTCTTCTCTGTATTTGCTATTTTCTTCCCTGCTGCAACTGGCATACTTGCTGGTGCAAATATCTCAGGTGATCTTGCGGTGAGTAGTGAATTAGCAAATTCTGATCACAAACACTGAGTGTATACCTGTATCATGACTGTCTGTTGAAATTTTTCTTTCAGGATCCTCAGTCAGCCATACCTAAAGGAACGCTGTTGGCCATCTTAATTACTACATTGGTTTACATAGGAATTGCAGTATCTGTAGGTAAAGGATGGATTTTTGGTTTTTTTAACTTTATCCTTTCATATTCATTCTGAGGGAGTGCTTTGATGTAACTTATGTAATTCAGTTTGTCTTTCACAGATAAGAAAGCAAGCCAGAGCCAAAACTTTCTGCTCTTTATTGTGGGAGGGAGATTCAGTTTTCAGATGCTTTTATCCTCTCTAAAATGAGTGATACTTTTCCAAAATTAGTGACTGCTTCACACTAAAGATGACAATTAAATGACACAGACTCCGCACTGATATTTCCTACACTGTTGCAGATACTTGTGTTGGAATTTGTATTTAGAATTTTTTGGTGGGATAATCCTTGAATTAGAAAGCTGCATTTTCGGAACATATTCACTTAGCAAACAGCTGTGCTGATTGAAGATGATGGAAGCCAGCTATTTTACCTGAAGCAAATTATGGGATGATCACCAACTCCCTAGCAAGGGTGCATAAGCAATATTTCCCAGTAAAGGGAGAAGAGTGAGTGGCATCTTTATCTGGCCAACCCACTTCCAGGAGTGTTGTCGCACTCAGAAATATCTGTAGATTTACTTTTGGAAGGAGATGAAACAATCATAGACTGATCTGGGTCTTGTATAACCTCTCTTCTGTCTCTCTTCCCCACCCCACAGTGGTTTGAATATTCTGAGTAGAATTTGCCTTAGGGTTTGATGCTTTCTAAGTCTGTTTCACTCCAGAGCTCCAGTGGGCACTCATGTTTTCCCCCCTCCCTAAAAGAATTCTACTCTAGTAATCTCAAGAACATAAAATCATGTCTTGCCAATTTCTTGCCCTTGATCTTAAATGGTTTTATACATACCACATAAATGAGTTTTTGGCAGTAGTAGTCAGTTTTCTTATATGAAAGACCTTGCCTTATCTTAGCTGTGCTGCTTTTTGAATGAATTTTATAAGAGTACCATTGATCTTACCACTAATGATACTTCCTTTCTAAAGATACCGATCTTGCTAGTCTGCCTCTGTTGGCTAACACCGCATTGTAGCTCTGCCAAATAGTTGCTCTCCAGTGATTGTGTCCTATGCAGGATAATGACCTGCTACGTTTATCTTCTAATTAGGTTGACCACGAAGACCTCTGTACCCAGTCTGAATGTTTTGGAGCTTGATCCCACATGAGAGCAAAATGGTCATTAATATTCATTTCCTAGCAGAATACATTAGTTGTCTTTTAAACATAAGAAACTTCATTTCTCATATTGCAGAAGGAACAGTTTGCAAAACCAGCCAAACATGAAATTGTTTAGTGAATAACAATATTCTGTTCTACTTGCCTTCTATAATTTACAATTAGAATTCAGGTAATTAAAAAAAACCATTCTATTATCAGAAGTTAGAGGTTATGAAATGAAAGATAGGAAGTGAATGTTAAGCTTTTTTGAGGCATTGGGTCAGGAATTGGACAGATGTGTTCCCTTCATCCACCCTTATTACCCACTATGCGCTTCCAGTGTAGCAGTGAGCAGGTCACGAAAACTTTGAAGAACCTACAAATGTTACTGAGTAGTGATGTCTGAAGGGGACAAGAACAAATGGTGTGTGCTCACTTTGTATGTGAGGGTGCTTACTTTCATATTTCAGGTATCTGAGTACCATGGTGACAAAGTTGTTGAAGATATTTTAGATGTACTTCAATATTTGCATGCTGTGTAGTAAGTAACAGGCTTAGGAAACTGAGTAAAGCTGGCTTAGAAGGGACAATTGCTAGTCCAACTGCCAGAGCTAGAAGGCCTGTTTCAGTAGTATAGCAGTTGTAAGGGCAAAGACTGTGCAATTCCTCTTTTAGCAAGGGAATCATGCAGATGCGCAGGTGGCAGGATTAAGACTGCATAAGCAACCTTTATTTTGGTATACTGAGATTCTTGAATGACTTATTTAAAAGAACAGCATTTAGATTGCAGTGTATTTGCTTAAAAACGTACAAAACTCCAATAAGAACAAACTTCTAGGGCTAATCAATGAGAGGCTGATCGTAGCCATTTGTAGCACCAAAGAAGTTAAGAAATCCTCTTAGTTGTACCCTAGACCATTCAGGGTGATATCTCTGAAAATCTCCCTGCTTGCGTGTACTTAGAGAACTTGCTATAAATGCTCTGTTAAACTTACCAGAAGCTTATAGCATAGCAAAATTTCATTTGACTTTGACAGGAGCATACTTTTGAATGGCTATAAGAAGGTGAAACTCTCTTTTTACAGAAAGAGGACCTAGAGATTCTTATAGATAATTTTTCCAGAAACTGTTATAAATAAAACCTTTCCGAATTAGAGTTAAACAAAATGTCTGAATTGTTAGGTATATCTAAGTATCTTCTACTGAGGATGCAGCCTGACCAAATGGCTTCTGTTCTGCATTCTCTTGTAGTAAGGCTACATTAGATTTGTTCATAGTACCCTTGTTCCTTCCTGTCATGCTTTGACTCCATGTGTGAAAGACCTGCCAGCCAGCTTAACTTGGAGAATGGAAAAAGGAAACAAGAAAGAGCAGGGTGGTTATACTGCACCGCAGCCATTTAATGGGATGCTCAGCTTAAATAAGCCTGCAGCTGCAACGTATTAGCAACAAAAATATTTCTGCAACATAGGTTCATTTGAATATATGTTATCTAGAAATACTTCAACTAGTAAGTATATTGTGACATTCATTATACACTACTTGAATGGTGGGGGCGAATACCCACGTAGTGGAAGAGAAACATTTTTCTTGTACAGAAGTTTTCATCCCAGTTTTAAAAAATACCCCGATCCCTCCACATACCCACAAGAAAAGGTCCAAGGGATCAGTATAGGAAACTTACTGAAATTTAACAAATTGGACCTAATACGCAACTGAAAAATAAATCTGAAAACTGGAAGTGTTAAGTAGTGTCCATCTACCAGGACCAGATGTTATTCTGAACTGTTACTTAACTTCTAAAAGCTAGAAAACAATCTAAGTATGGTATATGTATTTAGGGACTTTTCTTTTGTCAAAGAAAAGGAAATTATTTTGTATAGATAACAGGCACTGTCATTTGAGAAATTTAAATTCTATGCTTGTAATACATCTGTACCCTCCTTTTTGTTTGTATTTTGCAAATAAGTCATTTAAGTCATCAGTAGTCATATGCTTCTGTTCCCAGGACCTCCTTGTCACTTAAGTTCTGAAAAGACCAAATTATGGGAATTCTCTTGGCTTTTACTCATCTGTAGACTTCCCTGTTCTCTTCCCCAGTATTTATTTAATTCCTGTTCCTAGAAACATTGTCTGGTGTCCAGACACAAATTAACTACCTCAATCGTTAAACCTGCAACTCCATCTCCTATAGTTTGTCTTTGGGTTTTTTTTTTTAAACAAACAAAACCTGTTGAAGAAAGACTTGCAGGCTTTTTAATCAAATGAGATTATTCTTAGAGGCTGAAATGCTGTGTCTTCAAAATTTTACTGAACAGTAGAATTATAAAGGTTATAAATAATCATAAATGAATTGAAGACAGCCGTTTTGAAGTGGTAGAACTTGGGGGGAAAAAAAAGCAAAGCGTGAGTTATGGGACTATGGGGTTTTCTTTTTCACTAAGAAATCAGTGTTTAAAATACAAGAGAGACTGCTATGATGGAAGTGTGTTGTTTGTTGCATGCCAATTTGCGACACTTAGTGTTTCATGACAAAGACCTTGTGTGTGGATATTTTTTTTTTAATGGCTGACCCATATTGACTGTTGAGTTGTAGAATCTGTTTGTATACTTACGCAAAACTAGAAATCAATATGTCGGAATGAGATTAAAAGTTGTGAAAGTGTTTTCTATAAGCATACTGCTATAGGAAGTATGTAATAGTAGACTGTAAACTGAAGTATGTGTGTGAAGCTTTATAACGTAAGTCATCTTAGTATCTCATTCTGGATAGAGAGAAAAGGGGAAAGTCCAGGAAAACTATTCATGAAATAATCTGGGAAGGCTGACTTCCTCGCTTGATTTAGCTCTGTCAGGCCAACCTCTTTGTTCACTGTAGCCAGAAATATTTAACTGTGGAATCATCGAACTTCAACATCTAGGAAAAGAAATGTCTTCAAAACTGTGCATTACCTATGTATATGCATACATACGTACCACAACAAAACTGCACTCCACTAAGAAATCTGAAAAAAGAAAAACCATAAAAGCAAATGATCATTTATAATACTAACTTCAAATAAGGTGCTGTGGGAAATTCCTGATTCAAAGAAATAAAATACTGAGCTAAAATTCTGCTATTAAGTTTTCGCAATTCTAGTGAGTTACAGCTTTCCTCTGTACTAGAATTTTCCTTTTCTCCTTTTCTTATTTACTAGACTCAAGTTTTTGTAAAACTGATGCTGTTCTCAAACAAGAAAGCAGATAGTTTGCTTGTTTGTATTTATTCTTCATGGTGAAGAAGTGCTTGAAACTGAAATCTGTTAAAAATACGAATGCCTTATTTAATGGTGCTCTGTGAAAATATGCTTACCTAAACAGGGAATTGAGCTTGACACGTCTTAAATGCAGGGTCAGTCTGTTAATGCTTATTTTTGTGATTGGGTCTGTTTTAGGTTCCTGTGTTGTTCGAGATGCCACAGGGAACGTTAATAGCACTTTTATCACCGAGCTGACAAATTGCACTACTGCAGCTTGCAAATTAAACTATGATTTCTCATCCTGTCAGACAGAATGTCACTATGGGCTGATGAACAATTTCCAGGTATGAAACTTTCTCTTAAATCAGTTTAATGTGCTGTGTGTGTGTGTGTGTGTGTGTGTGTGTGTGTGTGTGTGTGTGTGTGTTTGAATTGCAAAGAAATCATTGGCTAAAAATGCTTATCTCCATAACTATAAGGTTAATGTGGAATAGTTAAGTGGTGCACTCTAGTGTGTAGAACAGCCGGATAACTGTTTAAAAACCTCTAGGTATTTGTACACAGGTGATATAAATATTTACACTTCTCCTGAGTAAACTGCTTAGGTTAAGTGGTAGACTGCAGCTTGCTCTGTTTAGATATTTGAATGTCATCATTCACTGATGGGTATAGATGCTTTCACTGTTAAATAGTGAGGCGTAGCAATCGTAGGTGGCTTCTGCCAATAACTTGTATGTTTCCTAGCTTTTTAAGTTTCTTAGAAAGTATGTTGACTTTTTAAAAAGTTGTATACATCTATCATAATATCATCTTCAATGGTAAGGATTTTGTGAGTTTTCGTGAAAACTGATATTGTTGTATTAGAAACAAACAAAAAGACCCCCTTCTAGATGTGGGGTATTTCATTGTCTTCAACCTATACTTTCAGATAATTGGGATGTCTGTGGACTTACTAATAAGGGTTTGTGAAAGAAATTTGCTTTATAGTAATCTGTCTCTGCCTATTTTTTTTGTAATAAGCATACAAAACAGTTGGGTGGAGATAAAGCTGAAATTCACTAATGAGAAAAATGTCAGTTTTAACAGCTTGTATGTTTTGGTTGGAAACCTATATGTAGGTAAGGTTGTCAACCTGTCAGCAAGGCAGGCTGGAGAAGTTAAATTACAGTTTGTACATGCCAAAATAATGTTCCAGTGCAGACCACTCTGTTACAGTAAAATATATTTTCTTGAGTGGAATAGTTTGGGTGTGTGTGTGGTGTCACTTTGTTTGGGTTTAGAAAAAGTCTATATTGGAAATATTTCAAAATTGCTGTTGTGGGAGTAAATATTCTGCAATATCTGTCGATCGTTTTCCTCATTTGTTAAAGCTTGAAAGAGCCCAGTACATCATCCAGTGCACATCTGACATTTTTATTTTTAATAAGTTATTTTTATTTTTAATATTTATTATTATAATATTATAATCTTTTATAGTATTATTATTTATTATTAATATAACGTTTATTTTTAATAAGTTAATCACTGATGCTGTAGTTTCTCACCATTTGGTCTAAAAGAGTACTACAGCCTCCTAAACTAGTCATACTTCTCACTGTCTGTAGAAAAATTAGTAGGCTCTGAATGGGAAAAGTAGGTTTCAAAGCCAAGGCCTGCACAGAGAATGCATTCCCCATAGTGCCTCTCTTTTTGTTGAATTTTGAAAATCTCAGCATGGAGACTGCACAGCCTTTCTGGGCAACTTGCTCCAGGGTTAGCCACCCTCACCGTGAATTTTTTTTTTTTACCTAGAATCTAGTTAGACTTTCCCTTGCTGCAGCTTGTGCCCATTGCCTCTCATCCTTTCCTGTGCACCTGTGAGACAAATCTGATTCTGACTTCTGAGAAGACATGACAATGAAATTGTTTGCATGAGAGGCTATCTACCTATAGAGAAATTGTGAACTTTCGTTCATTTTTCGTTTTGAAGTTCCCCTGACTTATTCACTGTCTCTGAATAATAGCTGTTAGGAGAGAGTTTTCTATATACAAGTCACAGTCAGTGCGTGTGGTCCTCAGGCTTTAGCACCTCCCAAGCCTTTCATACAAACATAGCTTCTTTAATAATATATAAAATAGCTGAGGAGTAGTACTTCATAAACATAAAATAATCTATAAAATGAGTGAAGATGTCTGTATTTTTCTTACAGCTTGTAAGCATATAGGTTCTAAGGCTGAAAGTGTCAACCAACTTGTGTGCCCGACTTGGTTGAAAAATGAGTGATATTTTATCATTCCCTTGCACTTTGGGCTGCATTAAGTCCTTTCAGCAAAGAATCCATTTGTGTTTTGTGCTTAGATGGATCTGATTTTGAGTGTTTTTGCTGAACAGAAAATGGATGACCTGTAGTAAGATTTACCTATGGAAAGCTTAGGTGATGCTAAGAAACTTAAACTAAGAGCCATGTGTGAGAGAGGCTTAGAATCAGACTCTGTGGGATGGTAGCAGGCTTGCATAAGATGACCATCTTCAGTTCCTGTCTCAGTCATTGCAAGTGAAGAACAATTCCTGGCAGACCTTGGACATTCCTCTGCTTAGTGTCATAAGGACTGTCAGCTGGTAGCAGAGTAATTTGAAGAACTCATTTGGGCTCTCTAAGCCTGAGCCTAGAACTTGCCTATTATTAGTTATAGCTGTAGGTAATTTAAATGCAGAATGAGGTCATATTCCTATTTGGAGGTCATATTCCTATTTTAACATATATACAAATTGTTTTTATGAAAATGTCTAACTTTGAATGAAAGTCAGAAGTAGCACAAAACTACGTTCCAGAAGCAGTGTTAAAGTTCTGCTAAAACACTGCAAAGAATGGAGGCTGTAAAACATTTTAAAATAGTTTGGGGATAAGCAGGGGTGTGTGTGTGTGTGTGTGTGTGTGTGTGTGTGTGTGTGTGTGTGGAGGAACACTTTGTCCATGTTCATTGTAAAATTTTAAAAGATTATAAAGAAGCTGGTGTTTGTTTTCGTGTGGCTTTTTTTGTGCTCCACAACGGCTGAACCAAATAACTGAAACTAGTCAAAATATGACATTTCATTATCTCAGATGTTTGAAATTTTGTTTAGAGAACTGTCTAAACAGGAAGTGCCAAACAAAAATAAGTCTCTTATCAACAGTGACTATATATTTCTCACTGCACCAGTGGTAATAGGACAGCTCTTGCTGCATATCTGCCCTTCCAATTCTGTGTGATAGGAAGTTTCACTGCTATAGCCATCTGCATTTGTAGGCCTCTTGGATTTGTGGCCATAGGTGGTTTTTAACACCATGGTTCTCCTGGAACTGGTTGTACTTTTCTTTCAGTTTTAGAAGAAGCTTCCTTGTCTGTCTGTCTGTCTGTCTGTCTGTCTGTCTGTCTGTCTGTCTTAACATTAGTAACCTAGGTTGTAACTTAGCAGCTTTTAAATTGAGCAAATGCTATCTGCATACACCTTGCTCAGACTTCTCTCAAGTTTATAAAAAAGATTTAATATTCAAAAAGGAAGAACTAAAGTGCAAGGAGTTGACGTGAATGTAGTAGAATGAAGGCCTTGAAATAACCAAATGTTTTGAACTGAATGGGAAGAAAAGGGGGAGAGTAAAACTTGTAAATAGGTATCATCCACAACAAATTCTTCAAGGGAAGATTGATCAAATATCCTTGCAGGGGAAAAAAATTCATACTGCTTCGACCAAGGTTATTCTGTATTATATTCCCAAAACTTTTTTCTGAAACATTTGTCAGTAGAGCATTTACACTCTTATCTTCTGGAAATATAGGATTGTTACATTCTGGCATTTAGAGTTTTATACTCAACAGAAAGTTACAGCTAATTTAATCCTGGGCATAGGAGAAATAGTATGAAAGTATGAAAAGTATGAAAATATTCAAAGCAATGAGTTAATACAAGGGTAAAGGTTAAAAATGTGTTAGCAGGTAAGTTTTAGTATCATGAAAACATTCATGATGCCTTTAACTACCACATGTGTGCATTATATATGGTAGTATAGCATATAGATAGATATGTCTATATATATATATATCTATATATCTGAGTTGTATGAATAAATGCATGCCCTACCTTAACCTTCTTTCTTGTGAACTGCAAATATACTACAGGAAATCCTATCCTTCATTCCTTAAACGACTAACAGCTACTTTATCACTCATCTTATGCATATGTCATTCTTTCACTTCTCTTTAGCCAAGGCATGCCTTAAACTGACTGATGAAACCTAATGTAACCTAGAGATTCGGTTGCCCATTTGAGAGATCTAGTAGGCTCTCTCAGTCTGACCTGGAGAAAAATGCCAAATTTTGCTGTTGGCTTAGCCCTAGGAATATCAATAAAACTTCATCAGACACCTGCATATTGTTTCTGGGAATATGTCCTACCTAGTGAGATTGCTTGGGATAATTGGATTTTACAACTTCAGGTGGCAGTGATTTAAAAGTTAGATGCTTCTGCATGATCTTTCTTCCCTTCAGTCCCCGTTCTGCTATCCTAGATGAGGTTGCCAGGATGAGAGGTATGTATTTTAGTGCAAATGATGCAGGACCTCATTCTGACATTGATATTCTGCTTGAAAGGCATCATGCTGGGTTTGGTCCAGTGACTAAAATGTCAGCTTTTCAAGATGTTACCAAATTATTGAACACTGAGTGCCTTCAAGCAGCTGAGGCTTCTGTTTCATAAAGAACAGTAAGTCTAAGTATTAAACCAGGACTGTTGTTAGATACAGTTTTGTACCTTAATTCACTTGACACATACAGAGCTTGATGCAGCTATGTAAGGAACTGGAACAGTAGACTAGTATAAGAGGGTCTTTAGGCTATATGGTCTTTAGACAGAAGCTGCCTGCTTTTATTTGTATTTTAACTTTTCTTTTTTTTTGGTCTTATCAACACTGACCTTGTATACTCAGCTTACTGAGCATTTGTCACTTCCAGTCTACTAAAAGTTGCATATTGCAGATCATTCCTTGGGGTTACAAAGTCATCCTAGGATGTGATCTTGGTGTGGGAGATTTTTTTGGGGAAAGGCGAGGGAGAATAGGAAGCAAACTTGTCCTGTCCTTGTGGTTTTGAATGGGAAACAACCCTAACTTCCAGTGGTAGAGATGATGAAAAACTGATCGGTAGAAGGGCAATAAACTTTCCCAGGATGTTCTCTGACTTGCGCGGTTTTGTCACTTGAGCTTCCTGAGGTCATGTTATTCAGTGGGTTGGTTAGCCACAATATGTAACAACTTCCATTGCGTTTTTTTTCGTGTGTGATTTCTTTTCCAATCCTCTTAAGAGCCCTTGGAGATTTCTGGCATACATCATTGTGACCAGAGAATTATGTGGTTTGACTATGTGTTGTGTGAAGAGCCACCTTCTCTTGTTCTGAAACTAGGATCTGCTTATCCTACCTGAGCTGTTCCCTAGCTCTTACATTGGAAGAGGCATTGATATGAATGCATGATGTTCAAACAGCTTTTAAGTGGAGGGTACATGACATTCTATCTTTCTGTTTACTGTGTAGTTCTCATTCATCTGTACAGTATACTTTTTCATACTCTTTTAAGAGCAGATTTGTGTTTTGCTTTCAGGTGATGAGCATGGTATCAGGATTTGCACCACTGATTTCTGCAGGTATTTTTTCAGCCACCCTTTCTTCCGCATTAGCATCTCTTGTGAGTGCACCGAAGATCTTCCAGGTAAGTATGGAAACAAAACTGTAATCTTTTAAAGAATAATTTTAATCAAGTTTTGAGTCAGAATCTTGGAAGGGGACTCTGGTATACTGCCATCTTGATTTGTACCAATTGAGGTCAGTAGATTGATTTTTAATATCTACTTGTTGGAATCGGAAACTCAATATAACTATGTACCAATTCTTGTATAAGTCAATTTACATTGATTTTTGTTGGTGTTCCTGAAAGTGTTTTGCTTTTCCTTTTTCTTTTTAAAACTTAAATCTCATTCTTGATCTTAGGAGTTCTCTTTCATTCAGTAAAGCTTTATATCCTCTAATGAACTTCAGAACAAACTCTCTTCCCCAAAAGTTCAGTAGGGAGCCAAACACAGGAGTTCTGTTGCAGAGATCAAGGCAAGTGTCGAAGCAAAGAATTAATGTAGCATTAGGCAAACTTTCCACTTTGAGGAAACATTGTTTTGGCTCTTAAAATCGTGATGATTGTAAGATGCCAGTAAAGTACACTAGTCGACCAGATATAGAAGAGTGAAGCTTGTTGTTATTGATAGACATTACTGAAGGATAGAATGTAGGAAACACAAAATACAACGATGATTGCAAATAGAATTTGTACATCTTGGCTACAAACCTTTTAGGAAGGCAATATACACAGTGAAAGAGAGCATTAGTAAGTGTTAATAAGGATACGTTTTGAACAAAATGCTAACTTGTGAATTTTCATTCTTAGGCGCTTTGCAAGGACAACATTTATCCAGGATTTCTAATGTTTGCTAAAGGCTATGGGAAGAACAACGAACCACTGAGAGGATATCTTCTAACATTCTTAATTGCTCTTGGATTCATATTAATTGGTTAGTTTCAAATTATAATAAATCTCAATATCCTTTTGTTCTTTATGAAGCATTTTATTCATGACTTAATGACAGCATCCTTGAGGCCTTGCCTGAGGCACAGTTTGTTTTAAGTCTGCATTTCTAAATCTGTTTAGTTTGAGGATTATTTTCTCCTGTCTTCTAGATCTAACTCTGCGTAGAAGCAGAATAAATCCGAGTTGTAGCTATACTGTGCTTTTCCAAATCATCTCAGATCTTTATTTTTAGATACTGCTAATCAATGAAAATATATCCTTAGCCTGAAGTAGAGAGATTTCATATGATATAAATATCTGAAGTAAACTTTTGTATTTAATAGTTACAAACAGATATAATTACAGAAATAATTACAAATAATAACCTCGGTGAATGGCAAACTTGCATGAACATAACTTTTTAAAGTGTGGTATTCTGTTAAGCTACAAATACTAGAGATGACTGCTGCTGTTGCCAAAGGTAAAGGGTAGTCTAGGTAGTGATACATGTCTTGGTAGATGGCAAACTAATTGTACTTTGTCCACCTGCATGCTCTGTGCTGCTGCTATTAACTTTGGTTCCCCATTTGCTCATTCATCCTTTCCCCTATCTCTGTTTTAAGGTAAGTATAGTCATGCTGTCTCTGTCGCAGCATGCTACTTGAAAACTGGACTGTAATGGCTCTTTGTGGTGGGGGGAGTACAAATACAAGTGTTTCATACCGTACTGCCTCAAGGAAAAGAGAGTGTCAGGCTCTTCTGTCTCTCCCTAAAGAGACCCCCAACAATATTGCCACAGGTAGTGGTTTAGAATACTGCACTAACATCAGTTACTGTGGATTCAATTCCTTTTTTTTTTTTTTTTTTTTTTTTTTTTTTTTTTTTTTAATAAAATTGGATGAAGGTGTTTGTCAAACTGCCCACAGTAACTTTGTCTGCTATTCCTATTTGCTATGCTTGACTCTCTCTTAATTTTATTAGGCTCTCATTCTATGCTGTTTGAGAATTGAGACTAGCTAATTAGAGACATACTACATACATATTAATGCTCTGTCGACTGGTTCTGAGGTTCTTCAGAATCCAGTACATAGCTGCACTGTTTGATCAAGCCACACAGGGAAAAAAAATCTTATTCTGAATATTATATTGAATTATTTTGAGAAAGTATGTAGCACTTATACAGGTGTGGAAACTTGATAGTATGGAATTTTTTTTTTTTAACTGAAAGTTACACTTCCCGACTACTGGAAGATAATTCAGAATCAGTAAGTGACTATTAACTTAATACTATTAATAATATTAACTTAATCTATTTGTTGTACAAAAAGGGCAAACTACGCCCTAGAGAGCATCATAAAATAAGGTTGTTTTGTAGCAGATTTTTGACTCTAGAATCTACAAAACTATTTGGTATGTTTCATAACAGCTTGCTTTGTTTTTTGGTTTTACAGCTGAATTGAATGTCATTGCTCCAATTATCTCCAATTTCTTCTTGGCTTCATATGCCTTGATTAACTTCTCTGTATTCCATGCTTCTCTTGCAAAATCTCCAGGTAGGAACCACACTTTGGGGGTGAGAGTTTAACCTGCAATTTCTAGATGCAGAAATATATTTTAAAGATATTAATTTAAATTAATTTTTCTGTTTAATTTATTTATTAAATGTTTATTTGATTTTCATGGTACATCTCAATTACAAGCTTAATATGGTGTGTGCTTGGGGCTTCTGAAATTTTGAGGATTAAGCCATCCATGACTAGTAAAGTTTGGGAGTTACTGTTTTTGTCATCTTTTCTGAGGGAGCACAAGATAGTTCAGGTTTTTATTCAGAAACTCTCAAATAGATCTATGGTGATATCTGCTGTTGCTGTATCCTGTGATGAAGTGCCTTTAAGGGCTATAACTTGAAGGCTTTCTTGCTGATTCAGTATCAGGAGTTCAAGACTCACCCTTTTCTCTTCTTTGAATTTATCTCTTAATATGTATAGTCTCCCAGTGCAGAAGAAACTGGAATTGCAGATGGTATTGCCATATTTTTATAGCCTTTGTTTGGTGTGGGATGCTAGTTAGAATAAAGGAATGAGCCAAGTGAAGACAATTGAAGAACTCAGTCTTGAACAGATGGCTCTCTTGTTCCTTCCACTGTGGGTTCATGCTGAAATAACACACCTAAAAGGTTCTTATTTACTGAACTGGTAGACATCCTGATTTTTTTCGGAGCATTTGCCTAACTTGGTATCTACGCAACAGCTGTATATGTCTGATACACTTGTTAATCTTGTGTATGCTGGTGGGCGTTTGGTGTATTTACCTGATCTGGGATTAACTTGTGACAAACAGGGGCATAAAACAGTGACAGTCCAGTACTTTGGCATATTCACATTCTATTTGGATATGTCTGTCCTTTTTCTTCTAATATGGTGAAAATTTCTAGTCATGTAAAAATACTACTAACTGGTTCTAGTTGTGTGTGTGAGAGAGACTTGCTGGTAATCCATGTCTGAAACCCTTTGAAAACAAAAATCAACTGTAATGCAAGCTATTGCCAAATGTTTTAATAGACTTACTGGCCTGAGTATCTTCAAACTCTCCTTTTGAGACATGCTTTTAGGCATGCAAATGTTTCTCATCCTGCCCTCCTTGTAAGAAGGATGCAAATTAATTTGAAATGTGTTGGAAAATCAAAACGTAAACGTGTCAAAGTCTTTATTTTGTACATTGCTGAAACTGTCGTGCATTACCATGAAATGCAATGCAGAGTACTGAGGAAGGAGAAAAAGAACAGCTGCTGCCTTCTCCTGGAGTAGTGATTAAATGTTTCTTCCCCTCTTCCCTCCCCATCCTTCAAATTATATTTTGATTTAGGCTGGCGCCCTGCTTTCAAATACTACAATATGTGGATTTCTCTGGTTGGAGCAATTTTGTGCTGCATTGTGATGTTTGTCATTAACTGGTGGGCAGCACTTCTAACATATGTCATAGTCCTTGGACTCTACATTTATGTCACTTACAAGAAACCAGGTATGTATGGGAGTATCTTTTAGTTTTGGTGGGAGGAGGAGGGAAGTAGAGGAAGGAGAAAGTCATGGCCTTTTGAGGAAACAGAACTTGATTCTGTTTAGCTGGCTAGTTCAAACTTCTGTTTCTGGCCTTCCAGTTGTAGTGAAATGCCTGTATGTTCACTGCAGCTGTTCCCTGTTCCCCAACACCACCACCACAAAAAAGAAAAAAAAATTCAAAGTGCATCTAAATCAGACATGTTTGTTCTTAAACATAAACATTTGAAGGCAAGACTGAAAGGTGCATATGAAAAGAGCTTGGGTTGCAGTGCTGAAGGCACCAAAAAAGCATGTTTTGTCAGATGGAGCAGAGTTGAGTCAAAAAGTGTTCCTGAAGTTGACAATAAGGAAAAGACAACATACTGGGCTGTGAAGATTAAGAAATACTTGGATAATAAATTTATTCTAGCTAGCAAAAATAGAACATGTATGGGAACAACTAGAGGGGGATATCGGGAACTTTCATTTCCTCATAAAAGTAAAAATCTTAAAGGAACTGCTAAATCTAGTCTTTCTCCTCTTTCTTTTTTTCATTAGAAGTTACTCATTAAAGTATTCGACTTAATCTTATACAGCATTTTTTTAAACTACTCTTCCTTTGCTGTGACATAGAATGACTAAACACCTTCCCCCCCCCCCATGTGAAGTTTTAACTCTGAAGTTGTCACGTTCTTTGAAATATAGGAAACCACTCAGCTCCATTTTCTTTCTTTTTAAACTGTAAAATATCAAACTGCAACTTGTATTAGAGAACTTTTACAGAAATGTTATCTTTAAATAGAATTACCTGTTTAGCAGTAGGGTTCGTTAGCCAGTATTGTGCAGAATTTACTAAGGTGTAGGTTAAATCTTGTGTGTTTCCGGTTGGTATTAAACATTCCTTTTGTGATCATGTAGTTTTATATTGAACTGCTTTTAATAAAATATTGAAACTTCAAATCTTCCCACAGATGTGAATTGGGGATCCTCAACACAAGCTCTGACTTACTTGAATGCACTACAGCATTCTATTCGTCTCTCAGGAGTGGAAGATCATGTGAAAAACTTCAGGTAGCAGTTATGCTAATGCTAAAGATGGTTTCCATTAAATTGCCCATTCACTTCCTATGGGTTGTAAAAACTTTGAATTGCACTATTCTGGACAGGCTCTGGGATCTCTGCATTAGCATTTTATTTCTGATCACAAGTGCACTTTAGAAGCAGGTCTCTTGATGCCAGTTTATGGTTTCCATCATGGACTGGTCTTGGGGCCTGTGAATGGGGTTCTTTTTTGATGAAACTGAACTGGAAGACATGCTTCAAACTGCTAATGGGCATTCAGTCCGCATGATCAGGCTAAAACTGGTCAAAAGTAAAATCTATGAGAATGTATAATGTGGATGTTGGTTCCTCAACACAAAACCGTTTCACATTAGAGATACTCTCCTACTGCACTGCGCTAATGGCAGACTGGCTACACTAGCATTCTTCACATAACTGAAAGAGAACTGATTTTTCATCAGCCAGCATGGCTGCCCAGAAAGTGTCCTACTGAAGTAGGTAATTGCCTATCCTGTAGTATATATGCTGCTTTTACAGAGTACGCTATTCCAGAAGAAAAGTGCTTCAAAAAATATTAACAGAAGTCACTGACGACTTAAACTGTTCCCTCCAAGTAGAGAGAATCATAGATTGGACAGGACGTCACCAGGCGAGCTTTTACAACCCTGCACTCAGTTGGCTCAGAGCAGAGCTGGATGCAAAGTTAGATCGAACGTTGATGTTAAATCAGGTTGCTGAGGGCCATATACAGTCAAGCTTTGAGTATATCCAAAGACAGATTTGTTGGGCAATCTTTTCCAATGTTTGACCACCCTCATTTTTTTTTTTTCTTAATACTGTAACGTCCCATGTCATCTCTTGTCAGCTGCCCCTTATTCTTTTGTTGTGCACCTCCAGAAAGAGTCTGACTCTGTCTTTTTCTTTGGCCTCTCACTAGGTAATTGAAGACAACAATAAGATTCCTTTCTTAGCCACCTTTTCTTAAGAGTGAATTAACTTAGCTGTCAGCCTTTCTTTGTGCATAGTGTGCTCCAGCCTCCTGATAATCTTGGTGATCCTTTACTGTTGACCTGTCTCTTTTCAGATTAGACAGTTACTTCCTATGTGCTGCCCATGCCCAGCATGGTGGTTTATCAACCCTTGCAGCTGCAGCTCTAAGGAATATCTTATTCTGTCATAGCTGGAACATGGTCAGTGTGTTAGCAAGGGAATCTAGCTACTAAAATCTTCTGTTATGTACAGAGGGAGACTTTGCCTCCTTATGGCAGAATTCAATAAGGACTGAGAGGTGAGGGAGAGATTCTCGATACAGGTGCCATTTTCTGCTGAGTTTAATTCCACAACCCAGAACCTGGCAGAGATGGAGTTACTCCCAAAGAAAAGATTGATGGTATTCTACGTCAGTTTGGAAGTACTCCAGTTCTGACTCTAGCCTCTCTTGGAAGTGACTAAAACTTTCTTAAACGGGTACAGGGAGAGGTATTTCCAATGTCTGTGTTAGACAGTTGAATTAAGATGTGTCGGCCAGTCATGATAGGTACTAGCACAACCTCAATGGTTATTACAGTAAAACTGTAAATTACAGATGTATTGTGTGTACAGATGAGTATTAACAGAACTTACTATTTCCAAAATAAAAACTGTTGGCTGTTGTTGTAAGCATAAAATGCAAAAATTGAAGACTTATTTTGAAATGGCTGTTCTTTCTGAAGTTCTAAGGCTATATGACATTAAAATCCCTCATTATTTACAAATGCTTTACTGTCTCTTACATCCTGTTCTATCATTAATAGGAAAACAGAAGTCTGACTTCAGAAACCTGGTTGTTGTTCCTTAGCTATCAAGAGCAGAAACTTTCAAACTTTTCCAAGTGCAAATCTAAAGGCTGGCATAAATATTTGATAATACCTAACTGTTATCAAGTGTTGCAACCTCATTGCTGTCTACTGGGAGTCTGTTTTGGATTGCAAACTTTCTCATATGAACAAATATTATAGGAAAATTCTTTGTAATTGTGACTTTCTGTTTGTGCTGATATAGCTTGTCAATGCTCTGCTGATCAGCATGCATTTGGGGTTGCATTGGAAGTACTTTAGTTTTTTTCATTTATGAAGCTAGTATAGAGCTTTTTGACTTGTAAACTTCAATTGTTTCCCAAAAGAGGTTTGGAGCTCCATGTAAGCCAATTTTAAGCACACTGGCAATAGGAGTACTCCTTTGTTACCCTTTTTAGCGTGATAGTCGTTTCTAATGTATGGTAAAAAGTGTTTTGGATTTTAGAGGTACCTCCTAAAAATGACTAGTTCTAGTATGGAAAATGAACTGGAGCTGTTACATGAATTTAGACAGAATAGCAAATTAACTTTGGTGATTTTTATAATCTTCTGAATTGAATAAGACTGGATACGTCAACTTTTAAAACTGATTAGAAAACTGTCCAGAATAATTTGCAGTTGTTTGGCTGTGCCTTCTGAATGACAGTGATACAAAAGCCTGTAATTCCAGTTTTTCTGTTTGATAGAGAAGAATCTAAGCTAGAACATGGAAAAGGATGCGACCCGATGGGGTGAAGAAATTCATCCCTCTGACTTAGTCTTGTCTGAATTGTGTTTCTCATCTTTTTATATGTTTAAATTGTCAAACTTAGAGGGATTATTAACTTTGAAAACAGTTGAATAATCATTGGTACACCGACAACTGTGAAAGATTGATCTTTTCCTAATTTAACATAATGTAAGAATACAGGAGTATACTACCTCTTCTGTGAGGATTATGTTCTGATGCCCAATATTTTGAAGATTTTTTGTGTGTGTGTGTGTGTGTGAAAATAAGTGAACAAAACTCTACAGGAAATGAATTCTGACTTTTCTTCCTCAATTCACTATTCCAGACCTCAGTGCTTAATTATGACAGGTGCTCCAAACTCACGTCCAGCTTTGCTACACCTCGTCCATGCTTTCACCAAAAATGTGGGCTTGATGATCTGTGGCCACGTGCATATGGTGAGTGTATTCTCTTTTTATTTTAAAGTTATCTTGTCTTTTTTACAGAGCTGTCTTTTTTAGATGAAAGAAGTGCAAAAATTGAAATTTCCTGTGGAATCTGCTCAGGTAGGGGTCCTCACCTTTCCAGTTAGCTGTACTACATCTTTAAGGAAGCTTTGAAAGTTAATATGACAGTTAACATAATTGTCAACATCTGCTTTGCATCTTTTCCATCCACGTGTAGATAGAGGAAAGCCTTGTAAATAGGAGTTGTGCTATAGGATATGCATGATATGTATGGGAGAGGGAAAAACTTAGCAAAATTAGTATCTGTGATCATTTGGCACTTAAATGCTTAGGAGTAAATGCTTTATAGGAGTAAAGTTGGATTACAGTCTGAGCGTCTTCTGTCCTTGTGTCCTTCAATCTCGTGTACTTGCTCATACTTCAGACAGAGTACAGTCAGAATGACTAGCAGCATGCAGCTAACCCATCCTTGGTGCCACGAGGCACTTGCTGAGGCAGCATGGCTTACCTCAACATTTTCAGCTTAACTTGCTGTTACTTGTAGCCACATTGGATTAATTCAAACCTACAAATCCTTGTCATTCTTCTCTCACATAAACTGCAGAGCTGCTGCAGTTGGCTCTACAGAAGTAGGTAATGGAAACTGGGAAAATGCTAGGTTTCCTTCCCAGTGTTATTGTTTCGGGGAGATTGATTGCTATATAGATATTTTCTTATAAATCCCGGTGTAAAGTAAACCTTCCTGAGCAGTAAATTCAATATCAATTTAGCCAATTGTTCATACTTTTGAACTAGTATTTATCCCTTCAGTTATCTGATAGGTTGATCCCCTCTTCCCTTTCAGCCCAGCCCCTAACATTTTGCTAACATTCCTCCCTGGTTTCTGTCAGGATAAAAGGATTTGTTTGTTTGTTTTTCTGCATCGATGCAACTTCAGCAGTCCTCTGTCTCTCTCCCTTTTTTTTTTCTTTCAAAAAAAGGTCCCTTTAAACACAAGGTTATGGTCCCTTTAAGCACAGGAAGAGAATACATCTGTAAACTTCTAGGCCAGACTGGTGCATTTTTAGGGGTAGGGGGACGGAAACAAGCTTCAAGTAACTGTTCTTCAAAATCATACTGTCATGAATTCAGTCTTTAACTGTGTTTTAAGGTGGATGTCGTTCTGTGATCTGTTCCGAAACTTAAGTTGGCTGTAGAGAGGCTGTTGCATCTCTGGTAAATACTGGTAAATATGTTTTAGCATATTAGGATTGTGTGATTTTATTTTTTTTCTTTATATTTTAAGGAGAAACTCTTTTGTATCACATCAGTAACAACATTTAAGGGAGTGTGAATTTTAAATATGAAGCTTGAATACTCTTATGTGTTTAAATTTGTCACACTAAATGAATAGGACTTGCTTTTGATGTAACTAGCAGCTCACAGCAAATTGAGTTAGTGCAACACAGAACTTGTGTTCTTAATTAAGCAAGTGTTTGCCAGTTTTATCTTCAGAAACTTAAACTAGTTAGGTTGTTAAATAGGTAGGTTGTTCATATTGCATATGAAGACTTTTGTCAATTCTTTTAAGGTCTTCGCCTGGGCCCAGCTAATACATTATAACTGTCTTTATAAACTTACAATCTCACAGTGAGCGCAAAGGACAAGCTGAGGAATATCTGAGATACAAGATTTTATAAATTTAATCACTGCCCTTCACAAATAGGGCTGTCCTGAAAAGAATAATGTTGTATAATCATTCTTGTAGGAAAGCAGTTTTGAATTGAGAATTTACTGGGAGCTTATCCTAAAAATGGTCTGGATCTAAGTTAATGCTGTCTTCTTTGAAAGCTGCACCACAGCTGTTTCCGTTTGCAAGAATGGGGCTCCTGTGTTCTTGATCATACTTCATCCTGTTTTCTGCATTTTGCTGTCTAGGAGGAGCACACTGATTCCTCCTGATGGAGGTAGTAAAAAGAAAATATGTAAAAGAGAAGTTGAGGTGGACTGGAACACCTTTTTCATTTTGCTATAGATGAAATGGCTATTGCAGATCATAAAAGGGTAAAACAATGTAAAAATAAGTAGCTTAGTAATTTGACAGAATTTGATAGGTGTGTGGAAGCTAGCAAGCCAGGGAGTAAATGTAGTCAAATTACTGGTTTTATAAGAAACATAAGAGACTGGGGCAGCTCTGACACTCCCTTGATGGTAAATAGGACACGGTGGTAGTCTTGCTGTTTGACAGTTGATGCCTTTGGCTCCTCTAACCTTGCTTTCACAGTCCGATGATCTTGGAATAGCAATGCAGATTTCACACTGTGCTTCTGCATGTTGTGTTGAATCTCACAAGAAATAGTTTTCATAGAACTGCAGTAGAGGTGCGACTCTGGCCAAGGTTTTCTGAAATAGCAATAGTAGGATTATGTATGAAGGGAGACAAACTCAATTTTAGTACAGCTTGAAACAGAGTCCCACAAAACCTAATATTAAGTCATCCTCTAACCGTGTATCTTTAATTACAAAATCCTTTTCTTTTAAGACTATGTTATGCTTTCGAGGACAAGCTTGTGCCACCTGCTGGTGAGTTGGTTGTGCTCTGCTGGGACAAGAATGCTTAAACTTCAGGAAACTTTTCCTTAAAATGAGAATCTGGTCCACTCTTTATTTTTTGCTGCTGTTGGAAATGTGCTTAATTTCTTTAGGGTTTTTTTTTTTTTTAGGTTTTAGTGGGGAAGCATGCTTTGAGGCTCTTCAAGTTTGATTTGGATCCTAGCAGTGAAATAAGAAATTGAGCATTACTACTGCTGGTACTTATACTACTTGTTCCCTCTCCCATTTTATTTGCTTATTTTGAAAGGGTCCTCGGAGGCAAGCTGTGAAGGAACTGTCAACTGATTTGGCCAAATATCAGCGATGGCTTATTAAAAACAAGATGAAGGCCTTCTATGCACCAGTGCATGCAGAGGACCTGAGGGATGGAGGGCAGTACTTAATGCAGGTACACTTGTCTCTTCCTCTTTTTTTTTTCTTTTTTTTTTTTTTAATGGAAGTGTTTTTTATATCGTGCATGTTGAAATATTTTCATTATGCAATTTTATCCTAAAACCTTGACTTGAAGTTTTCTGCATTAAAAGAAAAATAGAAGCTAAAGTTTGTTTAAGTAATTTAGGCTTTAAAAATATTTTTGTGTTCTCCATAGGCTGCTGGTCTGGGTAGAATGAGACCTAATACCCTTGTTGTTGGATTTAAGAAGAACTGGAGACAAGCTGACATGAGAGATGTTGAAACCTATATCAATTTATTCCAGTAAGGAGAAAATGCAGAAGTGCAGATAACTGTCTTATTGTCAAATGTACTGAAATGGAACATAAGTCAAAGAATTTTTTCCTAAAGATCTTAGTTAAACCAGTTCTCTAAGAGTTTTCAGAAAGACTCTCAAATTTTCCACATTGCTGATCCAGCAATCTTCAATACAGTATTTTTTCTGATGTGGAAATTAATAAGCAACTGTTTTATAGTTTAAATGGCTTGGGTTTCTAGATAACAACCCCTTCTGCATCTAGAGAGATTTGGGGTGATGGTATGAGATTCAAGAGTTACTGTCTTTAGAACTAGTGTTTCATGTGTCAGTCTGCTGAATGCATTAAACCGTATGTTCTATTGAAAGCAGGGTTTTTCCTACAATTTTTGCATGGATTAAGTGTAAAAAATGAATCTGTTCTTATGCCAAAGTTGTATCTTCCAGTTAGTGTTGTTATAAGTAAAGTATTTCTTGTAGATGATACACAGCACTGGACACACAAAGTAATGCAGCAGCCAACAAAGCAGATGGGAAAGGAAAGCCCAGTGTAATTTGCCAGTCCTGAAAGGCAGTCCAGTTCTGGCTGAAAGCTTTCATAGAATAACTTGTGCTACAAACATGTTTGAGAAAAGCAAAACTTGTTTGTCACACTTATACGTGTTCTGTTTTGTTGTACGCCGCTTAACTGGTTTTAACTGTGCTTTACGCTTCTCCTTTACTGTTCCAGGGGGAGGAGGAAGGGAAGGGGGGTTACGAGTAGAGATTAAAACATGGTGGAAAAAGACAATTCCGTCTGCCCTAAGAGTAAAGGAGGAACACCAAATGCAGTGGAAAAATAGGGGGAAATGTTGGAGGGGGTATTTTTGTTGTTGTTTGTTTGTTTTGATTTGGAATGGCTTGTACTAAAAGGACTCCTTATGGCCAAGAAAGTCACGTGGCTCTTCACATACATTACAGAGAAACCCCAGCAGATAGTAGCTGTAGGTCAAGTGTATTTTTGGATGGAAAATTTCTGAAGTGCGTGATAGAAATGCATCTAATCTATAGAGATTTGAAAAATTAAATAATGGATTAAAAATGTCCAAAAACCTTTGCTTCTACGTGAACCTTAACTTGTTCCTTGCATTTACTATAATATATGTTGATACTTTGAATACGTCACATCAGATCTTGCTACTTCCAAAAAAGTGTTTAATGTGTAAAAAAAATTTGTGGGATTTCTATCTGTGGAAATGACATGGGAGTTCTGTGAATTACAACTGTTTGTAATGAGATATTTACATTTAAAACACTGATTAAATGCTAACACAAACTGTGTGATATGGTTAAGTCCATATTTTTCTGCTGAAATCTTGGGTTTTGTCCTTCATTTTACTCTGACTTTTACTTAGTTGTTTATTCAGGCTTGTTGCCTGCTTCTACAATAATCAAGTTTTTCCTCTTAGTTTGTCTTTTAAAGGAACAAGTTTCTTCCCCATCATATATAATGAAAATAGGCAAGTTTAACTTGTATCTAATTTGATTCTAAATTACAACTTTATAGCTCTTTAAATCCCCAAATGTTTTGGAACATTTCAGGAATTTATAGTTTTCAGTTTGAGGAGACTTGCCCAAAATAATTTGCTTTTTTGAAGAAAAAAAATGTATATTTCCCAGTGGATCCCGTCATCATCTCTGCAGAACTTGACTGGCTTGTTCATATTGCTTTTTTTTTTTTATCACTGTTTTATATGTTAGAGCGAGAGAGAGGAAATGGAACGGATATCCTTGCTATATATTGCTTTTCAGGATACAGTGTTCAGTTCACTGATGGATGCAATTGATGATTTGGAACTGCAACTGAAATTGTCGATTTGGGAATTTAAATAGCAATGTTTAGTCTCTAAAATTTGGTGAAAGAGGGTTGTAAAGTAGGTGCTTGGGGAAAGAAAAGTTTATAAAAGGTTATAACACTATTTTATTTTTGTTCCTTTTGTGTAGCGATGCCTTTGACATTCAGTATGGTGTAGTCGTCATCCGCCTAAAGGAGGGCTTGGATATTTCTCACCTTCAGGGACAAGGTAAGATTTATTTCGTTTCCTCTGGGGAACAGCTGTTTTAATTTACTTTTAATACCATTTTCTGAAGATGTTAAAGGAAGATATCTATAATAAGAATAAACCGTGTTCAACAGTGTGATACAATATATACAGCTTCCCAGTGATTTACTGTTTACTGCCACAAATATAAGAGGCTAGCAAATTGATATGAAGTACTAAGGATCCCATTCCAGAAACTCAGAAAATTCATGTAGTAAAAGTTGCATGATCCAAGAAAACTGTGGGTCTCTCTCTTTTTTTCTTTTTTTTTTTTTTTTTTCCTTCCTTCTCCAGACTGCCACCGCTTAGACGTTACATTCACTGAGGCAGTCTGCCTTAAGTTTGGAAAGGTTTTGTATTTTCAAGGTAGAAGACTTGGTTACACTTTGTAGGCAGTGGTCTTAAGCTGATCAGCATAACTTCTGTTGATTCTCAAGCAGAAAAACAAAGAAAGCCCATGAGCTTTGTTGGCAACTGTGTACTGAACTTGATAGTGTCTCATTTGTCTGTAGCCCACTCCATGCAATGTGGCTACATGCAATGTGGCTACAAAGAGGAGGAGTGCTCGTGACACCTAACACATGCTGTGAAGGTGGTACCCTCCAGAAAGAGGGGAGGATTTTTCCTTTTCTGGAAGTGTATGAGCATGGTAGGATTTGGAGGGAGGCAGTGAACTTGTTACTGTGTGCAAGAAGGCAAAGGAGTATGAGAAACAGCAAGGAGTGACCCTGCAGTGTGAACAGGGGAATGCTGAGAAGACCAGGAAATTGGGACTCAAAGGTGTCAGAGAGACTTACTGGTATCTGTTGGGGGTGGTGTTGAGTTTACTTCAACTCAGACAGCTGGGGTGCCCAAAAACCTGGGAAGGAAGTAGCAGGAAACTGAAGATATTTTCAGAGGAGGCACTTCCTTGTACTTCACAGTAAGTTTTTTGTTCTTTCCTAGTTCCTTCTCATTTGTTTCAAGTTTTTTGTTCTCTCTATAGCAAGGCAGTCATAATAGAGTTTAGCCAACTGCAAACAGTCACAGTTCTAATTGCATGCCTCCTGCCTGATACCATTTGGGACAAATAAGTGGTTTATAATGTGGCTTTGGTTTTTCTTTTTTTATTTCCTTCCTTCCTTGAAGAAGAGTTACTATCATCCCAAGAAAAATCTCCATGTTCCAAGGATGTCATAGTAAAAGTGGATTATAGCAAAAAGACTGAAACAGACACTTCTATAGCTTTTGCTCCATCATCCAGTGAAAAAACTCATGTTCTACATAAAGGTAACTTTCTAGTTAGCAATGAAATCTGAATTCTCATTATTTTTCTCTCTGCTTCCCTTTTTATGGGGGTAATGCTTAAGGGGTGGGTGCATGTGTCTGGGAAACACAGAAACCTCTCATGCTTTCCTAGCCATTGATGTCTAACCACTTAAATATTTTGTTTTAGAACACACCAGTACATAAAATAAATCTTTAAGATCCAAGTTCCTAAATAAAACAGTTTGTGGACTACAAAGCATGTGGGATTTTTTTAGTTCATTTTAAATAGTTAATGAGGTTGGGTGGCACTAAAAATTGCTTGAGAATCAGGCCACAAAGCTATATATTAAAAGTCTGTTTTTTTTTTTTTTTAAGCCTGCTAAATGTAGGAAGGATTTTTTTTCATCTCAGATTAGCTTATCATATACATATTAAAAGACAAAAATAATTCCAGAAACTTTGACATTACAGTAACTGACTTTAAGTTCTTTTTAAAGAACAAGCCTACAGAGACTTTACAGTTAAGTGAGAAATGTGGTTTCCTCCCTGTCCCTGCCCCCTCCCCCCAGCTCCCTGAAGTTCAAATCACTCTCAGGACATGGTAGACTGTATTTGTGTGCTTTTTCATATGAAGTAGCATTTCATTCCACACCTTTTGTTTTCTAAGTTTTCTGGGTTTTCTTGTTTTTTGTTTGTTTTGTTTTAATATACACGAATTGTGTTTTCACTAACATCACAAAAGAAATTAACCTTTTTATTTTGTATCTTTAAACATTTTCCAGAGGAGGACGAGGATGGAAAGACTCCAACACAACCACTGTTGAAAAAAGGCAGGCATTTTTCACCTTTTTGTGTTAAATCATTCACATTGTTAATTTTGGTTTTCCTTTCATGCCCCTCCTTCCCTTCCCCCCACCCCCCTGCATATATAAATGTGTGTATGTATATATATATATATATATACACACATATGAGAAAGAGTGAGAGAAAATATCAACCATATAACGTTAGTTTGTTTCTCTGTACTTGAGTTGAAATACAGTTCATTTTCAGGGATTAGGCTGTGGTAAAATGAAAGTTTATGCAAGTTTCCAGAGCAAGTTGTTGCTCAGAAAGGATTGCACATGTGTCTAAAATATACATGCTGGACTTTTTTTGAACTTTGTTCTTTATAAGTGACATTTGAAATGTGTTCAGGAACTTGCTTAGTTCTCTGGGTCTCAGATACCTTACTGGGTCATTATTTGATTTAGGAGTAAGGGAAGGATTCTCCAGTGTTATACTCCCAAGTGCTGCGTTAGTCTATTGAGTGTATCTACAGCCACAGTTGTTGTTGCAGTATTTGGGACTGTTCAGTAGCTTGCAAAGCAAGAGATAAAATAACTAATCAGTGAGATTAACATCTGAAATAATGAAGACTGTTTATTTGAATATTTACTTCACAGAGATGAATTAAGCAGTTTTTGGTTTTATGAGAGCTAAGTGATATATTTGCCTCACTGTCAACTTTTCTGATATTTTCTTCGTAATTTTAACAGCTAGAAGCTCTTATGTTTTAATAATGAAACCTGAGGTTATGAAGTACAAGAGAACAGTTGGGAAGAAATCCCAGTATGCAGTAAACTAGTATGCTTATTTAAATCGGTCACAGATGTACTGTAAATTTTAAAAATTCCTCCTAGAATAACGACCGAGATGGATATCAAACTCCTGCCTCTTGTTCAAATTTAGATTTGAGTTAAGGGAAAGGAGTTAGGATTTTTTTGCATAGCTTTTAAAGCGTATTTGTACATATTAATCTCATTGAACCTGCCCTTGTAGTCTTGTTCTGCTATGGAATAGATGCAGTAATTGTCTTGGTACACAAAACAGTCTATGTTGTGGCTCAGAACCTTGCACATGCAAAACATTACTTCCTGTAAAAGGTAGAATTCCTACAGTTAGAACTAGCTTTTCTTTTGACCACATGCTCAAAGAAAAAATGGATTTAAGAAATGAAGAACAGTGCTTCAGAGGGGATTCTTATTTATAAATGTCTTCTTACTTGGTTAAAGTAACAGAAAATTAGTGTGTACATGTGTTTTAAGGAAAGTGAGATCTTTGTCATATGCAACAGTACATTATCGAATGCTCTGAAGTATGTATGTGATGTTATCGTTTGTCTGAACAACTTAAGATCCTGCAAATCATTTATTTAGCAAATCTCTGCTAAATGACTTGGAGTTCTAAATCTTTAAGTGCTGAACATGTGAGTTTGCAAAGTCCCTAAATATTGCTTCGTTTATATTCATTCAATCAAAATTAGTCGGGGGGGGGTAGAAATTTTTTTTGACTAAAACTTATAGATATCACAAAATACTGATGTTGCATTTGAATTTTGGGGTTATTAGGCAAAATATTTTAAAAATAAATTGCTTTTTTGTTTTGTTTTGTTTTCCAGGCTCGAAGAGGACATCTTCTCCTTTAAACTTGGCTGACCAAAGACTTCTTGATGCCAGTACTCAGTTCCAGAAGAAACAAGGCAAAAGCAATATTGATGTCTGGTGGCTCTTTGATGATGGGGGTAATGTATTTTAGACTTTATCAACAAGTTTTAAAAAAAAAAAAAAATTGAAATGATTTTTAATTATCTGTTAATAGATATCTTTCAGTCAACTCACATATATATTACAAATTTATAATATTAAACTCTCTTCTTAGACGTTGCTCTGTTTTTTCTGATACATTTCTAAACTCTGGTCAAAATGCAGGTTTGACACTATTGATTCCCTATCTTCTTACAACCAAGAAAAAGTGGAAAGATTGTAAGATCAGAGTGTTCATTGGTGGAAAAATAAACAGGATTGATCATGACAGAAGAGCGTAAGTTTACCTCTTAAAATTTCAGTTAAATACAATTTAAATGAAACAGTGCACAGTAGGTGACTTTCTCTTACTACTAGCCGTCTTTCAATTATTTAGCAGGGGTTTGACCATATTCTATTCCTCCTCCTGGAATAGTTTCATTGCCCCCAGATTGTGTTGGATGGGATGATTGCTCAAGTTATACCAATTCTTCTGTAGCATTGTCTAACACAAGCATTTTCTTTCTTCCTCAGATATATTCTGAGGTTGGCTTTAAGGGAGGGTTTTTCTCTTACTGTAAGCTTTTAAATATGTTTCCCCCAAAGCATCTTGTCAATTCATAGTAGTGTGCCTAGTTTGTGTAACGTAGTGCTACACAGAGGTCCCCCCGCCTTCTCTCTCTGTCTATCACACTTATGTTGCTTTTTTCTTTTCTTTCTTTCAAACTGGTGCTTTTAGTACCAAGTTCCTGTCTATTTACCCTGTGAAAGAATTAGAAATACAATTACTGTATAAAGGCTTGTTTTCCTGATACAGGATGGCTACTTTGCTCAGTAAGTTTCGGATAGACTTCTCAGACATCATGGTCCTTGGAGATATTAATACTAAGCCAAAGAAAGAAAAGTAAGTCTCATAAAATACTGTTTGTTACTTGAATTCTTGATGTCTATGATTAAATTTGAATATTTCATTCTTTCCTACATAAAAATTTTAATAGAGGAGACCCCATAACATAAAGTGCTTCAGAAAAATGCAGGAAATGAACTAGGCAATAACTCCTATTTCCAGTAATCTAGAACTTTGTATTTTTTTAATCTCTAGCCTTTAGACTCTAATGTTAGATTTAGAAAAATCCAATTTGTGTGGTGCAGTATTCTCTAAACAAAGGAGGATTACTTACAAATTTTAAATGGTCTTAATCTTACTTGGATGTTCAGTTTAAGGTAATGAAGCTTGGTTTTTAAATAGCCTTCGTGCACGCCCCCCCATGTGTGTTTATACACAAACATATATACATATGTATGTATATGTGCGTACACACACACGCATATATAGTTTTTAAGTTGTGACTTCTAAACTGCATGGGAATGATCATACATGTGATACTCTTGGTTTTCAACAAACTATGAATTGTAGATGGCCTCTGGTACAAATACTTTTTTTTTTTCAATATTTTATTTTTTAATAATAGAATGTATCTATAAAACATAAAAATATCAAGGGATGGCTAAGGATGATCTCTTCTCGTCAAGTTTTCTTTAGTAAGTTAAAGTTGCATATATTTTAAGATAGTGGGTTTTTTATTTATTTTTTTTATTCTGAATAATTTGAGTTAGGTTTCAGTTGAGTCATGCAAATTAGGAAATAACTGTTCACAACTTTCACAACTTGCTATCTAAATGCTAGTATGCATTCTTTTATACCCTGATTTTTAAATACTTGTTCTTAAATTTATAGAATACATCATGTAACTAAAAAAGGTAGGGTACTTCTGGCACTCTGGTGCTTTTCGGATATCTTCTGCCCCTGAGATAGGGGCCTGCTATTGTAAAATGCACAAACTTATTTGTAGCACTTTTCTGTGCATAAAAAGTTGACATTGTAGAATTACATGCAATTATTTTTATTATTTATTTTTTAACAGTTGATGTGCTGTTTAATAGAATATTGTTGATACTTGTTTTTGTTCTGCCAGAAAACAACAGCAGATCATTTAATTTTTTTTTCCCCTTGATGAAGGTGAAGTCAGTCTATCAACTAACTTCAGTAAACACCACTGTTATTAAGGTTAAGGGTAGAAAAAATACTTATTCTTTATATTGTGCGGGGGTTTCCAAAAGAAAGGGGAACATCTGAGTTTGAAAATGGATAGGGGAGAGTGTTTAACTATTTGGATGTAACATGTTTCACATGCTTATATTACACTATATCTTGAGATGTATTACTTAATGCTTTTTTTAGTCTTTCACAATGCATAATTGGGAAACCATAAAAGATCGGCAAAACTCTTTTTCTTTATAAAAGCCATTCAAATAGCATCAAAATCAATTATTTCATTGGACATAAGGCCTGCATTTCAGGCTTTTTTTCCTTAACCTCTCACATACCTCACATGTTGGAGAAATTCCAAGACAAGTTGTCTTTCCTGATTTATGGCAGTCTTTATTTGCTGTTCAAAAATTATAATGTGGGTAAAGAAAGTAGAGTGAGAGTGATTCTTCCTTCTAATACAAATGAATGACTCTTTCATGTTCTAAGGTTTTCTTTTGTAGTCCTTGCTATAATATCCAAGTAATTTCAGAATACATTTGACATCCTAAAGACTGCAACAGGAAGACTGTAGACAAAATAGCTCTGATTATCTGGATTTGAACACAGTTCTTACACTATACTTGAAAGATTAAAAGGAAAACAAAAATATCAAAGCCAGAATCCTAATGGCACTAATATGAGACCCGAACTATCTTTTTTGGCATGACATATTAAACTCCTCCTTTGAACTTAACTTGGAATAAGTCATTGTTATGTTATTACACGCCTTGCAAGATAGTACTGTTCAATTTTCAAGCAGCTATAGCATAAAACCCTTGCAAAAGTTAATTTTTTTAAAACAGACTAAAACTTTATATTTAGTTGTGTAATGAACAGTGAAAGCTTCTACAGTTGTCCCCAGCTGATCATAACATCTACCCTTAACTTTTGTATGTGCCTATGCAAATAGTTGATTTGGTATTCTATGTGCAAAAAGGAGTGAAAATTTTTCAGTTCATCCTACTTTTACATAGTAGTAAAACTTACTTTCCTGCAGCATGAAAGTCATTGCTGATGTACAGGCTAGTATCAAATCTGTTTTAACATGGCTGTTCACTTAATCCTTTCAGTATTGCAGCTTTCGAAGAAATGATAGAGCCATTCAGACTTCATGAAGAAGATAAAGAACAAGAAGCTGCAGATAAAATGAAGGAGGATGAACCTTGGAGGATAACAGATAATGAACTGGAGCTTTACAAAACAAAGGTTCCATTTTCTTTAAACTGCTGTGTTAAATGTTGTCAAACACACCAAGGCCCCCTGTCCCTCTCTCCCTCCCGCCCCTCTGGTCTCCTACTGCCATTTGTGGATGCAGTATCAATGGGCTGACACTTGTAACTCTCTCTCTTCCATAGCTACTTTTATGAATAGCTGGTGGAAAGCACCATCTAAAACCATTTAGGTAGTTCACTGGGGGGTTGAGGGGGATATGTTTCTACTATCTACAACATGAGTTCTATGAATGTGGGCAATGTGGGCCTAAACTGCTTTTGTACAGTTTGTCAGTTGTTTGGTGACTCTTGTGCATGTGGGATCTTTAACCTGAGTCCAAACTACCTTCTTGCACTTCATTATTAAAAATAAATAAATAGTTGTAGTGTTAAGGAGCAATTAAAGGTTTGACATTTCTCCCAAGCAGTCATATACTCTAGAGATATCAGTCATCCCTTCTGCATTGTTTCTATGGAGGAAACTCGAGCAGCATCCTGAAGCAGGATGCAGATATGGACAGGTGTCTATGGAAAGGCTAGCTAATGCTTCAGTTATCTGAAGTTCTTCAAGAAGTGATGTTTCTGGGTGTATTTCACCCTTATCTTTTTCTTTCTGTCTGGATTTGGATATCTTGCGTGAAGACTTGCAGTAGAGAAGAAATTGGAATGGCTGGTGTCTCTGCATTATAAGTGTTAAAAAGCAGGAATCTAAGATGTAGGCACAGATAGACTAGAAGCTGATGACAAGATATCTACATATTACCAAGAGGTACAAAGGGAAGGAAGATTTTATAGTTAATGAACTAGTTAAGTCTTGCTATTCCTGATGTCCACAAACACCCCCACAGTTCTCTTCAGTGAGATAACTACAGTGATTCATTCTTTTTGTCTGCTGATAGCTTATTTGTTTCTGCAGACACTAGCCAGCAGAGCTTAAAGGCTTCAGCTGATCTGAGAAGAATACTATAAGAAATGTTTGCTGAAACAAGCACTAAAGTTGACCAGAAAGAGAAAACTGAAAAATGACTCTATTCATACAATCTTAAGCAGTCATCTTAAGCAGTAGGACATGGAGAACTGCTTAAGATGCTAAGAAAGGATAGAGTAGTATAAAAAGGGGGTCCATTATGGAGAGAAGCTTGGCAAATGCAGGTGGGGCTTCACTTCTGTAACTTTAATAGCTTACAGGCAGTAGTTAACCTTTGAGAGCATTTAGGGGACTCTTGCTTACAGCAGCTGTGGAGGATGGTATCATTAATAGAGGGACTATCTTAAATTTTGGTTTAGCTTCTGTAGTACTTGGTTTATTTGCACATCTTAAGCTTACCACTTTTCTTTCTCAAAGCCTTGGAACCCTAGCTATCTCAGAAAAATGAACAAGCTATCAAACTGAGGGGGAAATGCATGCTTTCTATTAATGGCACACAGCAATTGATCGTAACTGTTCTTTATGTTTCTTGAATAAATGAACTTTTTTAGAGTTTATATAAATAAAAAATCTTCCTAACAAGTTTCATTTTAATTGCAGACTTATCGCCAGATTAGGCTAAATGAGTTGCTTAAAGAACATTCAAGTACAGCAAACATAATTGTTATGTAAGTAAAGGATTTTTATGGTTATCCTAATTGATACAGTATTGTAATTTGAACTGTAAATATATGTAAATACAGGTTAGCAAAAAGACACTGCCTTGGCAATGAAGCATAGACATACTGAAGCAAGTTTCTTTTCTGGAAGTAATTTATTAGCAATGCAGAGATACTACACCAATGCATATGGAATGGCCTGTGTGGTTTCATGCTTCTGATACATTATTTCAGATGATTAACTCTGCATCTGTAATGCAGCTTGGCATTCTCACATTTCCTCCACTCTTGCATGCCAACTATTCCCTTATCTTTCAAGTCCTTCCTTTCAACTCTGCTTTTTCTAAAATGTCTCTAGATAAAGTTACCTTTGATCAACGTTGTTATCTGCTGATGCATTTCCATGGAATTCCTTTTTCTGTAAAGAAGCAGAATGCAGATTGCAGGTTCCTCAGTGCTTTTCTTCAGGAGCCTGTTTCAGAGTTCCATGAAGTAGTGCAGCAAATGAGGTTTGAGCAATGCAAATAAACTTGGAGTAGTTTTTCAAAAGACAGCAATACCACATGTTTTGGAAGGACTGTGGGAAGGGTAATTAGACTGCAACAACCTGGCACCATAAGTAAAAGCTGTATTTTGAAGACTTGAAGAGTCTTAAAAGAAATTTGCTCCAACTGAGGAAAATCCTCCATGAAGCTTTCTGAATATAAAATGGTGATAAGAGACCAAAAGTCAGGTGTTAGTAGATGCAAGGCCTGTGGTGCTTGAGGTGTGAACTCTTTAACTCATTAATTGAATTCTGAGGTAAAAAGTAAAAACTAAAAGGGACAAGAAACTGGACATAATACCCACCTCTTTGCAGAATCATATTTACATGTATGACCTCTACAAGGTTTTTCTAATTGTTCTTTTTTTCTTTCTTTTCCCTTCCTCTTGTGAATTATAGGAGTTTGCCAGTTGCACGGAAAGGTGCAGTTTCTAGTGCATTATACATGGCCTGGTTAGAAGCTCTGTCTAAAGATCTGCCGCCAATTCTCCTTGTTCGTGGGAACCATCAGAGTGTTCTTACCTTCTATTCCTAAGAGTACTGCAAATGGGACAGCTATGATGAAAAGGTACTTCAGTGCCCAGAGGAGAGTGACTGAGATGTTCTATAGATTATTAACATCACAGAGGCAAAAAGTGACTCTTCTTTCACTATTTCACTGACTTGAAAGCACACAAGGAAAGTCACTGTATTTATAAAGTTGTGACATCTTCAGTTTTATTCTAAATCTTCTGTAATTTAATCTTGCTTAATGGGGGAGGATTCCTTGTTAGAGTGAAGAACAAGACAAGCTTTTTCTTTGCTATTTGAATAGCAGCAATAAAAGTGTTTTATTTTTGATCAATGAAAGGATTATAGATTTATAAAAGCCTTTTAGCCTTGAGGTGCCTTCTGAAATTAACCAAATCTCATCCATACATCCTATTTTGTAAATTTATATAGAATGTCAAAATCTGCCTTCAACTAAGAGTTTAGATCAGACTTCCTTTAGTTTCTAGTCTCTTCCATATTACAATAAAAATGAATGCTGCTTTTCAGTCTTCCATTGAGCTATTAGTTCTTAGTACTGTATGTGTTTATTGTTTGGAATGTTTTTTTACATCTGTTAGATTTAAAATAAAGGTGAGGATTGGGGCAGGTCAGCTGGAGTAAGACAAATTCCTGATGTTATTGTCAAGATTGTGTACTACTAAATTTTGTAATAGTTAAAATAAAACTAATTGTACTAGCTGAGAGGATCTTTTTCTGAAATTTGACATTGTGTATTTCTTTGGCATTGGTGTGAGATACACAGCTAACATTAGCTACCTTGATGAAGGTGTGTCAGTCTTTGCTCTGTAGCTCTGACAAGAAACTGAATTGATGTTATAGGCTGAGGCCATTTTTCTCATTTAAAAACAGTAAGAAAACAGAGACCTGTCCTAGCTCTTGGCCTTTTACATTTTGGTATCACTTACAATTTATTTTGAAACGAAACTCAAGTTAAGGCTTGAATGAGGAAAATATGACCAATGTGATGCCATCTAACAGAAAACAGTAAACACTATGTGGAATCTTGCTAGGCCATCCAATATTAAATACAAAAGCTGAAGTTCTCTTGCATTTTTTTCAACAGATAGTTAAAAGGACCACTAGTTACTAGGGGAGATGTTTTTAGGTCAATTCGTTCAGTTGTCAGCAAATACACTTAGTCCCATTAAATAATACTCAGGTTTGATCATCTTGCAATTTAACTTTATTGCATACATCCTACTTTATACATTTTTCTATGTTTAATAAAGAAACTGCCAATTTTATGTGCCCTTTCATTGTATGTTTTGACTAATGCATAATTTGTTCTGCTATGAACACCTACACAAGATATTTCACTTGAGCCTATATACAAAGGTTAATAATGTGAACTATTTTTAAAATTCCTATATATTTTGGATAGAAAGGATTGCCTAAAAACATTTCACAAGCTTTTGATATTAGTATTGGACCTGTTACTGGCTCAGTTTACCAGTGCTTCAGTGATTTTCATTTAAGGATGCACAGAAAATGTGTATTTTTTATGCTAAATACAAGATCAAATTGAAATGTAATAATTCCTTTTGAAGGGCAAGCCAGTTAGTTATTGTGTCACAAGATAGAGCTGTAGGTTGTTAGGATACAAGATAAAAATGTTCTACATAGTGCAGTATACACTGTGGTCAGGTTATCGGTAAACTGCAAAATAATGTGTTTTGTTTTTCCTGCTGGTTTCTATCAGTTGGATTTGAATCTATTGAATCATTTCACTTTTAAAAAAGAGAAACAAACCATCAGGTTTTGCTGCTAAGTGTGAGGTAACTGATGCCAGCATGGACCCACCTTGTTATGATAAACATTGTGATGAGACAGTTTGCAGTAAAAGCACTGTTCCTTTCTGGGTGAGGGGGTGGGAATCAAACTTACCCTTGTGTCTATTACAGGTTTTACAGTGGCTGTTGGGGGGAGTAAGGATGTCACATTGTGAATATGGAATCATTGCCATTTTTCTTACTGTTTTGTGGGTTACTTTTTTCTTTCCTTTTTTTAAACAGATGGACAGTAAGGCATGGACTTAGTGCTGCTATCTTAAAAATGTGCACAGGTACACTTATTTAAAAGGTTTTTTTGCCCATTCAGGAAACCATTGCTTGTGATCTGTAACACAGAAACCAAATGAAGTGTGTGTATACATGCATATATGTGTATAAAATTATATAAAATATATCTAAATATGCATATGGGGATGGGGCGGGTAATGTCTGTGAAATAATGTAGGATGCTTTTCACATATGCACTCTGAGAAGTCCACTAACACTAGATACAAGGTCAAGTTTCAAGATTGTTAAACTAAAACTTCAGTGGTTAATGGTAATTGTTAGCAACAGATGTCAGTTAGTGGCAGTCACTTCAACTTCTGCTTTGATTTTGACGCCAAATATAGTTATGTTCCAATCATTGTTAATGACTTGAAAAATGAAATATCACTGACACATGGCAATTCATAACTTCTTTAGATTAGGTTTCTTTGTATGGGTTGAGAAAAACAGCAATAGCTGAAGAAATCAATTATTTATTTGTTTGTTCACTTATGTTTGTACTTAGGTTTCCTTTTACATACATTCTTTTTATATGCTTTTCTGACATATTTAAAAATAACTGAAAATAATTTAAAGATTTGAGCGTTAGTGGGTAATGATCCACTGGGTTTGAAGATGTAATATTTGATACTGTACTGTAACTGTCACACACAAGATGCTTTTCTAATGTTTTAACGTAACTATTGCAGTTACTACTTTGTACCGAGGGTCACTGCAATAAAAGGAAGTGAATTCAATACAACTGTCTTGTCTAACAAAGCCTTTTTTATTGGTGGGAGAGGGGGACTCATTCGTAAATTAACTGATTAACGCTGAAAACAGTGAATCTGTATATTGTGTGCATCTGATGATGTTTATCTTTATTGTGGAATTTAAACTTAAAAGCTGTTCAGGTGACTGGTATGAGACGAGTGTTTTGTTCTCAAGAGGAATGCCGGCCATTACTGAATTAGGAATAGTGTTGGTTGTGTAAGAAAAGGAAGGCTTGCTTTGCTGTCTCCCCGGAATTTCTCACAACTTACTGGAGGATACACACACTTCCCTGTGTTCTTATGTGGCATCAAAGCCACTAGTAAGGCAAATTTGACCTTTATTTCCTTATCATACATTGAACTTGGACTTACATTCTTCAACTTTTTTTTTTTTAAGTTCAAAAAAAAAAACAACCCCATAATCAGAACTGGCATTCTTTTTTTTTTTTTTTTTTTTCCTTCCTCATATAAAATCATACTTGGAACCACTGGAGAACTTCTAACCTCATCAGTTTTGGTGTTTCCTAATATGGCTGAATGAAAGAAAAATTTTGTTTGAAAACTAATCCCTGAAAAATCTATGTACTTATTAAAACTTCCTGAGTAAGTGTATCTATGTGTTTAAACTTAGGCCTTGAGAAAGTGAGGTTTGGAGGCCAACTGAAAAGGAACACCTGTAAGAGGAGCACTGCAACTTTCTTTGGGTCTTGCCTGTTTTTAGTATGTAAAGGCATAGAAGTAGGTATATGATGTTTCTTCTAAATGCTTTTATTTGCTGGAAAACCTGTTGATCTCAATCATGCAGTATCATAAATGTATTTGCAAGCAAGCGACAACTTCTCGCATGTACCTTTCCAAGCTAAATACAAAAGCCAAATGAAGATTGTTCTCATCACGTGGCTACCACATCAAACACCCCGGAGGATCCAAGTTCTGGGAGCACTTCATGTTGTATAATTATCTGTTTTGTTTCATTTGTGTGTTTTGTTTTTAAACAGGACAGCAGGACTCCCTTCACCTTGGTGCATGTCGTTCTTACCATCGGTCTAGTCATGCTCCTCCTTGTATAAACTCTCCTGGAGCCTTTAAGTCTTGCCTCTTAAGTTGACTGAGGCTGATGCCTGAACTTGGAGAGGGGGAGGGAGAAAACACACTGATGGAAATCATTGCTTCAACTTTCAGTTCAGGCAGCAGTATGCGCCTCTTAAAACGAGAGGCAGGAATAACCTTTCTCTTAAACCAAAATAAGCTTTGCGTGGTCTAAACACCATCTCATGGTCGGAGGTGGCAACTGCGCTATCCTCGGGGCAGTACACAGTGAAAGCACTGGGCAATACGTGTAGCCAGAAGTCACCTGCGTGACCTTGCATTGACTGGTCACTGGTGTGGATAAATACAGAACTGCGAGCTGAAAAAGGAGCCTAGGAAAAAAGGAGCCTTTCTTTACTGATCTCGTATTTATCATGCTACTTGTGCAAGGCTGATGAGGATGGTAAGCTATTATCACACTGCCTGCAACATACTGTCTGCACGTGCTATAACGTGTGAAGTTCACAGCAGAGCAAGCTGAAATCCAGTCTCCTCAAAGCGGGGAGGGGAACGGGAGGGGGGAATGGTATGAAAGTGCCAAGTATCTAGCGCCTTGGACTTCCCCTCCGCCCCAACAGCCCCGGCTTCCGCCGCTCGCGACCGTTAGGCGGGCACCTCGCTGGGCCACGTGCGGCTTATTAACACCCCTGCGCCGGGCTCCGCCCCTCGTGGCAACCCCGCGCTCCTATGGGCTGCAAGCGTCTCCCCTCGCCCTGTTTGTTATTGGCTGCTGTGGGGGAGCGGGCGCTCACCCTGTCGCGCGCCGCGGCCGTTAAACCGTTGTCCTGGGCCAGGCGTGGGTGAGGCAGGTAGAGGGACGGCGGTGGTGGCGCTCCGCCCCGGGAGGAAGGTGAGCGGGAGCCACGCTCGTAGGCCTGCCGTATTCCCGGGGGCTGGCGCCGCTGGGTGGCGGGAGGCACCTGCTTCCCGCGGGGGAGGCCTGGGCCCGCCGGCGTGGGGGCACGGACAGGGCGCGGAGCGGAGCCCGCCCCGCGCTGCAGCCTGGCGGGGCTGGGGCAGCGGCAGCCTCGTGGCGCCCCCGGCGGCGGCGGCGGCGGCGCGGGGAGGCGCTGCCGTTGCTGGGTGGCGGTGCTCACTTTAGGCCTTGGCTGCTCAGTGTCGACGGCTGCTTCCGTACCTGTGCTCCTTCGTGTTTAGCCTGCCTTCCCTCTGTTGTCCGAAAAGCGGATTCGTTGCCCGGTGTGCAATGAGCCAATAATTACACACTCAGGAGAGACATTTATTTATTTATTTCAGAGTTGCGCAAGCCTGGGTGCTCGGTGGTCTCCCACAAATCGAGCACACCCCCCCCAACTTTTCAGGTAGCATTTATACAAACAAATTGCCAGATTTGCGACTTTCCCTTGTACACTGATTGGTTAGTGATTTCTTCATTCCCTGGGTCCCACCCCTGCTTCTCAAGGTCCTGATCAATTAACACTGCCCCAGCTAGGTCAGTAGACGTTATCTCCCAAGGTCCTGACGAAGAGGACATAATCCAGACCCCTTAATTAACACTGTTTCAACAGTGAGAGGAGGCTTTGCTTCCCAAGGTCCTGGCACCCAAACAGGCCTTATTTCTCAGCCTTGGCATCCTCCCTTCTGGAGAGTGGGGCACAAGAATGCAGACTGCTTGTAACTCCCTTATCTTTCCAGCCTGCACCAGCTCTGAGGCCTTTTCTTAACGAACTAGGAGCGTGGCCTAAGGCTTCAGCAAATTTAGCTACTTATGCTAAGCAAGTGTGCGGCTACTCATGCTAAGCAAATTCTATCTAAGATAGAAATTATCCAAATCTACCTACTTCAAACATTCTTTCTGAGCTTCTCAGGGTTGTCTTGTAACAATTCCCCCCTTTGAGACTTATATGATCATTTTCATATTAGTCTCACTCTTTTAAAATCTTTCCCATATTAGTTTCATATAACACTTAGAAATACATTGAATCACTACATAAACGCATACAAAAATTACTAGCATCAATCCTAGAATTGTTAAACATTTTTTTTTAACCCATGAGCTCACATCAGGGAACCAGGAAGTCAACCATTTCCATATTTCTTCAAATCCGAAAGAAGTATCATCTTTCTGAACCTCATGTAAGATTTCAGTCTGCTTCCAGATTTCATTTAGATCGGTAGAAATTCTCCCGCTTTGATCCACATATACACAGCAACTAGTATTTTTTACTGTACATACTCCTCCCTGAGATGCCAATAACATATCTAGAGCCATTCGGTTTTGGGTACTTATTTTAGCAATTTCTGAAACCTCCTCTTGTAAAGCTGCAATGGCATCAGAGGTTTTATTCCCTATTTTTTTCAATAACTGCTGAAATATTTACTATTGCTTTTTCAAGTTCACTCACTCCCAATTGTGGGAACAGCCACCTTACGAATGACTGAAACCTAGTAGGTCGATCTATTAAAGGATTATTGACCCTCTTTTGTCTCCTCATGAATGTTCTTAGCCAGGATTTTTGATATTTATTACTTAGTTCTTTTCTTATAGTAACATTAGGGATTATTGCCCCTAAAGTACACGTCCCTGACCAATTAGGAGGTAGCACTTTTCGTGCCTTGTTCCCACACAACCAATACCATCCACTACCTTTCGGAACATGCCACCCATTTAGTTCCTTACTTGGCCATTTATAACCTATTTCAGGTATATGAGAGCAATTTTTATAACCTCCCACCTTAATGGCTCCAGTACAGTTGATCGGTTGCTTTCCATAGGGTACAGTTTTTTTCCCACCATCTATTACTATTATTACATCTTCGGACACATTGATAATAATCTCCTGTCACACTCTGGACTTCCCATTCCTGTTCGGTTGTTTCATTATATTTTGTTTGATTGCTATCATTTCTTATCTGTTTCATAAATTCCATAAAGGAAAAATTAAGAGGCACTCCAATTAGGGGGAAGCCCTTGTTAGAATGTTCAGGGAAGTGGGTACACACCCAGCAATCCTTCTGGTTAATTATCTTCATAGATTTCGTAATTACTTCCAAATGGAGATTATGGCTCCAAAATCCTTCCTGGTTCCCTTTAATTGTTTGGCTCAGGTAACTTAGAAAAACTAACCACCACATTTCTCTCCTGGTTATTTGGGAGAACATCATTTTTACACAGATACCATAGATACCATAACAACAATATTAACCCTATTCCTAACAAACAGATTAAAGCAATTCTTTCCTGAATACAATCTAAATTTAAAACCGATTCGCTTTCAATACAACTCAAATATCTTTATATATTTTTAACTTTAAAGGTTGAACTTGTTCAGCTTTCCACGTCTCTCGAGGTACTGCTTTCACTCGGGTGTAGTGGATCCAGGAATCAATTCCCTGCAGTTTCACAGCAGTATTTGTTGTTAGCAGTACAAGATACGGTCCCCTCCACTTTTCTACCAACGGCTCGTCCTTCCAGGTCCGAAGGTACACTTGATCTCCTGGCTGGAATGAATGTACAGGTGAATCTAAAAGTACAGGAGATCTTAACTGGATGTACCTACGGAGAGAAGTAAGAACCTTTGCCATAGACAAGAGATAATCACTTAAAATTTGATCGCCCTTAACGTGCATTTGAATTTCATTTCCAGTTAAATTTACAGTGTAAGGTTTACCATACAGAATCTCTAATGGACTAACTTTCTCCCTAACCCTTGGGGTTATTCTGATTCTTAATAATGCCAGAGGTAAAACATCAGTCCATTTCATCTGAGTCTCCTGACACAATTTTCCTACCTGTCTCTTAATGGTTTGATTCATTCTTTCCACTTTTCCACTGGATTGTGGCCTCCAGGGGGTATGTAAGTCCCATTTAATTTGTAGTATTTTTGAGATTTGCTGTACTATTTCTGCTATAAAATGAGGTCCTCTATCTGAAGAAAACCCTTCTGGTACCCCAAATCTTGGTATAATTTCTTTTAATAACATTTTTACTACCTCCCTGGCCTTATTGGTACGGCACGGGAAAGCTTCAGGCCATCCTGAAAAGGTGTCAACAATTACCAACAAATATTTATATCCATTACATTTTGGTAATTCAGAAAAATCAATTTGCCAGTAATCCCCGGGCGTAAAGCCCCTTTTTACTTCCCCTGGGGGGGGCTTCTTCTGAATCTTGGGATTATTTCTAAGACAGATTTCACATTTTTGTGTAATACCTTTTGCAATTATTAGCATACTGACTCCCACAGCAAATCTTTTAACTGTTTCAACAAGTGACTCGGCTCCCATGTGGGTGCTATCATGTATTTGCTTCATCAGCTTCTTCATTATCAGCAAAGTTACCACACATTGTGCAGTAGATGTCACCCACCATCCCTCGGGAGTTTTTATGCATTTCAGTATTTCTGCTAATTTATTTTCTTTTTCAGTGTATACTGGAATTTCCATTTTTAACATTCTTTCTGGAACTAAGGCTGCCACTGACATGGATAATGCTGCCCTTTTTGCAGCCTCATCGGCCCTTTTGTTCCCTTTAACTATGTCAGTCTGTCCGGACTGGTGCGCTTTGCAATGCATTACTGCTATTTCTTTGGGTTTATTAACTGCTTTGAGTAGTCCCATAATCTCCTTACTGTATTTTATAGGATTCCCTTGAGAAGATAGCAATCCTCTTTCTTTCCAAATTGCGCCATGGGCATGTATAACCCCAAAGGCGTATTTTGAATCTGTAAACACATTAGTTCGTTTTCCCTCTGATAATTCCAGAGCCCGGGTTAAAGCAATCAGTTCTGCTTTCTGGGCAGATGTATTTGCTGGTAGCGATCTTGCTTCGATTTCTCCTTCCAAAGTGACAACAGCGTATCCGGCCCTTCTTTCTCCCTTTACTATAAAACTGCTCCCATCGGTAAATAATTCCCAGTCTGGATTCTGCAACGGAATATCTCTCAAATCTGGACGGCTGGAATATACTCGCTCAATAGTTTGCAGACAGTCATGAGCCAACCTCCCCTCTTCATGGACTGGTAATAGAGATGCCGGATTAAGGGTATTAGACACCTTCATGGTTACATCTTCTTGCTCAAGTATCACTGCCTGGTACTGCACCATCCTACTTGGGGATAACCAGTGATGCCCTTTTTGTTCTAAAACTGCTGCAACAGCATGTGGCACATAAACAGTCACTTTTTGTCCCAATGTCAATTTCCGTGCCTCTTGTATTAACAGCACAGCAGCTGCAACTGCTCTGAGGCATCCTGGCCACCCTGCACTCACTTTATCCAGCTGTCTTGAAAAATAAGCCACAGGTCTTTTCCAATTTCCTAAAGTCTGTACAAGCACTCCCAAAGCCTGGTGCCCTCTCTCATGTACATAAAGCTCAAATGGCTTTGTTAGGTTCGGAAGTCCTAATGCAGGGGCACTCATGAGAGCAATCTTGATTTCATCAAATCCTTTTCGGCACTCTGGAGTCCACTCCAGCAAGTCTCCCGGCCCCTTAACAGCTTCATATAAAGGCTTTGCCATTAATCCAAAATTAGGTATCCACAGGCGACACCACCCAGCCATTCCTAAAAATCCCCCGAGTTCTCTTTTTGATTTTGGGGGGGCGATCTGACAAATCGCTTCTTTTCTTTCGATTCCTAATCTTCTCTCCCCCTGGGATATTTCAAATCCTAGATAGATTACGCTTTCCTTCATGATCTGTACTTTTTTCCGAGATACCCTGTATCCCGCTGTTCCCAGAAAATTTAATAAACTGATGGTTGTTTCTCTACATTCTTCAATAGTGTCTGCCCCCAGTAAGATATCGTCCACATACTGTAATAAGGTAGTGGTCTCTTTCTTACCTTGCCATAATTCTAATTCTTTTGCAAGTACATTACCAAAAATTGTAGGACTGTTCTTGAATCCTTGAGGGAGTACTGTCCAGCACAACTGCATTTTGCGTTTCGTTGTAGGACTTTCCCACTCAAAGGCGAATAATTGCTGACTTTGTTCCTCCAAAGGGATACAGAAGAAAGCATCTTTTAAGTCCAATACTGTAAAATAGACGTTGGAATCATTTATCGTTGTTAACAAAGTGTATGGATTGGGTACCACCGGGTGCACATCAGTCACTATCTGGTTAATAGCTCGCAAATCCTGTACTAGACGATATTCTTGTGAATGTGGTTTTCTTACAGGCAGGATTGGAGTATTGTACTCGGATTGACATTCTCTCAACAGTCCATACTTTAAGAAATTATTAATCATAGGCTCCAGTCCAACACGGGCCTCTAACTTCATGGGATACTGTTTTCGCCTTACCGGTTTAGCTCCTTGTTTTAATTCCACCTTTACCGGTTCTGCACATCTGGCTCTTCCAGGTTTCTCCGTTGCCCACACAAAAGGGATTACTGCGTCCATTACTTCAGAGGGAATTTCACTTGGTCCATCCTCCACCTGTTCGGAATCCAGTGCTTTCTGCAACATATATGCTAGTGCCTTCCAGGCGTTTCTTTGTGGAATGTGCACCTTAACTTTGTTTTGATCAAAGGTTATCTGTGCCCCCAGTTTATTCAGTAAATCCCTCCCCATTAGGGGTAATGGGCATTCTGGCATGTACAAGAATTCATGTGTTAACACTTTATTTCCTATTTCACATTTAATTGGTTGACAGAAAGGTTTAACCTCTCGCTTTCCCGTGGCCCCAATTACTGGCATAGAGAATTTACTCATTGGTCCCTTACAGCTATTTAGTACTGAGTATGCTGCTCCAGTGTCTACTAAAAATTTAACTGTTTCGTTCCCCAGCTTTACTGAAACCAGGGGTTTGGCTGGGGAATCCAATTCCTCAACCCCCGGTCCCCGTCAGTCTGAATCCTCTGTACCAATCATGAGCAAATCTGCCTCTGGAACAGATGCAGACTCAGGTTTCCAATGATCTGTTTGTCTCTTCGGGCACTCATTTTTCCAGTGCCCCTTCCCCCTGCAAATTGCACACTGATCTCTCCTTAGCGGAATTCCATCTCCCAAATTCCCTCTTACTCTATACCCTCTTCTACGTCCTTGTCCTTTCGGAAAACTCCCTCCCTGAGAGGGAGTTTGTGCTTGGGCAAATGCAGCTGCCAAGATTGCAGCATTTTGCCTCTTATCTTTCGGTTTCTCCTTTTGTTTTTCCTTTCTCTCCACTTCTTCCCTATTATTGTACACCTTATATGCAATTTCTATTAATTGCGATATCGACATCCCCGACATACCATCTACTTTCTGAAGCTTTCTCCTTATATCTGGTGCTGATTGTCCTACAAATAATGTAGTAAAAGTTATTTTATTTGCTTCGTCCTCGGGATCCAAGTCTGTCCATTTTCGGGCAGTTTCACATAACCGCTCGTAAAATGCAGAGGGATCCTCAGTCTTACCCTGTGCGACTTGATATAGTTTTGCAATATTTTTGGGCCTAGGCACTCCATGCTTTACCCCATATAGTATTAACTGTTGGTACTGTTTAGTCATTAACCTGCCTGCCCCTGTGTTTTGATCCCAACCCGGTTCCCGGGTCGGCATAAAACGGTCTGGTCCGTCTCTGGCATTTTGCCTTTCATTTTCCTCTTGAGCTTTATCTAATACCATTCTTTTCTCCTCAGGTGAAAGCAAAGTATTTAAAAGCACCTGTAAATCCTGCCAATCTGGATTATGATTTTCAATTATCATTTTAAAGGATTGATACATTTTTTCTGGATTTTCTCGGTACGACCCGGCAGACTCCTTCCAATTCATTAAATCTGTAGTTGAAAAAGGGACCTTCACATACACAGGCATCCCGTCTGGTCCGACTGCTTGACGCAGCGGGGCCTGAATCACAGGATTTTGTTGAGCCCGAGTAGCCCGAGTTCTGCCTGCAATTGGGCTACATGCCTCACTTCCCTTATTTCTGCTATCGACACTATCTTGATCTCTTTCCGGAGAGACCAATAATTGTACATCCTCTTCCTCATCACCCACTTTTAAACATCTTTTCCCAATGCTACAAGCAGAGCAACACCGAGGCATTTTCTCTTTGTTTCCCATCATCATTAACACATTTGAGTCAGAGATCAATAGCTTACATTTTTTTCTAGTTTCATGATCATTTCTCAGAGAGAAGAACAAATCTACGTATGGGACCTCATCCCATTTGTTCTGTCTTCTGCAAAACAACATAAGTTGCAAGATTGTATTATAGTTTAGCGTTCCCATTTCTGGCCATTTTTCCTCATCCTCCAGTTTATACATTGGCCACCACTGAGTACAGTATTCCTTTAATTTTCTCCTTGTTAAAGGATTCCCACCAAACTTTCTCCAATGTTTCAGGATGCATCCTAAAGGAGAACAGGAGGATACCCCCACAGATTGTCCTGTTCCCATATTACCACCCTTAAAAGAACGTTCTTACCAATTACGCTTTCGTACACTCCAGTCGTCACTGTCCAAACGTGTACAAAGCTTACCTTTGGTTACCACAACCAATTACCCTTGTATCATACCCTTTATGCAATGTCTCTTAATAATTACTGCGTTGCACCTTTGAGTCGCTTACCTGTTCCGACCAGGGAGGGTGCTCACGGAGTCCCCGAACAAAACGGTCGGTGCGCGCTGGAGTCTGATGAGCAGCGTCTCCCTGCCGGAACTGGCAAGATGATCCGGGCAAGGCTTTACAGCGAGGGTCCCACCTGGGTCGCCAGAAAACTGTTGTCCGAAAAGCGGATTCGTTGCCCGGTGTGCAATGAGCCAATAATTACACACTCAGGAGAGACATTTATTTATTTATTTATTTCAGAGTTGCGCAAGCCTGGGTGCTCGGTGGTCTCCCACAAATCGAGCACACCCCCCCCAACTTTTCAGGTAGCATTTATACAAACAAATTGCCAGATTTGCGACTTTCCCTTGTACACTGATTGGTTAGTGATTTCTTCATTCCCTGGGTCCCACCCCTGCTTCTCAAGGTCCTGATCAATTAACACTGCCCCAGCTAGGTCAGTAGACGTTATCTCCCAAGGTCCTGACGAAGAGGACATAATCCAGACCCCTTAATTAACACTGTTTCAACAGTGAGAGGAGGCTTTGCTTCCCAAGGTCCTGGCACCCAAACAGGCCTTATTTCTCAGCCTTGGCATCCTCCCTTCTGGAGAGTGGGGCACAGGAATGCAGACTGCTTGTAACTCCCTTATCTTTCCAGCCTGCACCAGCTCTGAGGCCTTTTCTTAACAAACTAGGAGCGCGGCCTAAGGCTTCAGCAAATTTAGCTACTTATGCTAAGCAAGTGTGCGGCTACTCATGCTAAGCAAATTCTATCTAAGATAGAAATTATCCAAATCTACCTACTTCAAACATTCATTCTGAGCTTCTCAGGGTTGTCTTGTAACACCTCCTTAGCCGCTCTTCGGTAGAGAGCCGATTGTGGATTCTTCACGGTAGGGAGCACGGGTTGTAAACGGCCGCAGAAAGGGAAAACGTCCATTTACTTATATGCTCCTTAGGAAGGAAATGTCTAAATCTTCTCTTAATGCATTAGATCCTCTGTGGGTTGGATAAAGTTTAACATTAGTTCTGTTTGGGTATATGGCTGTAGTTTTGCCTGTTTGTTCTGCAACCGTTGAGCAGCTTGCCAATTTAACACCTGCAGTTATCTGGAAAAGTACTAATTTCACTCACCTGCTCACACTTATTAGCTGGAAAAGTATTAACTCCATTCACCTGCCACCCTGAAAGGTGCTCTGGTGTGTGTTGGAAATACGTTTTTGTTGCACTTAAGTGAAATCTTGGAAAATACGATATTAACAGGAATCTAATAGCAATAGTGTCTGGAGTTAAGAAAGCTAGAGCAAATCTCCTTCCCCCTCCAAGCCCCCGAGCAGGGGGTGGCTATGGGGAAATAGACCCTGATAAAGTGCAGTCAGATCCGATTCTAGTGTGCAAGTTTGTGGGAACAGGGGCCTTCTCTTCCTCGTCCTTCAGTTCCTGTATGGAATAATGATTTTAAAAGCCTGCTAATAAGACTTGATTTTTAGTGATGAAAGAAACAGGGAAGGCTTTCTGTGGATAGTTTTCGAGGAATTCAGATTTCAATAACTCCACTAGGTGGCACTGTTGTCTTTCGGTGTTTCGGGTAGTAAATTAGACTGTCCCGTCAGACACATTCACCGTTTCTTGTGCTGTTTCTTCTGGCTAAGTGATGTTTAGTGCTTTGAGTAAATTTAGTGCATATCAGCACAATAGTATACTGCTATGTTATATTTCTATAGCTTTGTCTGTGGATTGGAGGAAAGGAAATAAACACTGTTTAACTCTTCATATACAATTTTTTTTTATTCCTGGGGGGGAGGGTTACTGCATTTTTGTCTTAAAGGGTATAGAAATCTCCATGGAGATGCTGCCTGTCGAGTTCAAACAGCATCTCGGGTGCTGCTGCCATTCCATGAAGCACTTGGTGGGGCTTGCTTCTCTGTTAGTGGCTCTTTCCAGCTGTGGTAACCTGGGAGAGCCAAAGGCTGAAAGTCCTAGGCAGAGAGAAAAGAGGAGACCTTTTAAATACAAAATAGTTTGACTAATAGGTCCTGTCTAGTTTCAGAGTGATTTGTCGCATTCCAGCAAAGTATCCTTGCTTCATAAGAAACAAGGAAGAGAAATGCCCAACTGCTTTCTACCAATACAGAGGTAGGAGCGAGAAAATAAAAATTTTGTCTCCTATCATCCCAAAATATTTTTTTGAATAGAATAGGTTCTGGCTGTTTAAAGCACTGGGGGAGACTGAGTACTGTAGCATTTGGCATTCTGAAGCTTATTAAGCTTGAGAATAACTTTATCACTCTGTTGAAAAGTGTTTTACAACTAATAACTAAATCTTGGAACATCTCTCAGCAGTAAAATTTGTCTCTGCTAAACAGATGTTAAAATGGAGTCAGAAGTAAAGGATTTGCACGCGCTTTTTGTTAGAAATCAGAGAGCTGGATTTAGCCTTGAAACATCCTCTCTTCCAGGCCTATATAGTTATTCTGTCAGTCCAAGCTGCCTGGTCTGATGCTTTAACCACAGTTTTCTGAATTGTATGGTCTCTTGAACAATTCCTTTGTACTGCTTCTACTGATTACATAGATTAACTGGTAGAACTGTATTATAAAAATACATATTTGAAGCAAGGAAGGGCCATATGCGCAAAAGAATGTGCCCGATAATTCAGTGTTTGCCTATTTATTTTCTAACTATGTCAGTCTATTTAATGTAATTCAACTCTGATGAGTAGTTGGTGTAAAGAAAAGATCAGAACATTAGCTGTAAACTGCGAAAGCATAAGCACAAAAGCGAAGCATCGTTGCTTGTACTAAAACAGTAATTTAAGCACCGGTAACCTAGAAATCATAGCAGATCAAAACGTGGTTCCTGCCAACAGAAGCCTGCACCTCAAAGGAAATGACATTTTACGGAGTCAACCAACAACAGCCATTCACAGTATTAACATATGAAATGAAGGCTAACCACAGAATAAAGTGTGGGCTTTCCCATGGGATTTTGGCTAACCTCATATAGAATTTCATTCTACTTTCAATTGCACAATTGAGTGTTGTTAATTTTAAGAGTCTTTGTTCTCATTAAAATGATTGTGTATCTTTCAACTAGCAATAATACTATCTCAGCTATAGTAGGGTTTATTGGGGGAAAAACCTCAAGTTTTGGCAGGTACCTGCCAAACCCAGCTAAGCACTCTTTATTTGTGGTGTCTTTATTTTAATTGGATTGCAGGGTCTTGTGGCAGGTCCTTTCTTGCTATGTGTGTTGTACCTAGCAGAATGACACTTTATTCTTGAGTGGCACCTGGGAGTCACCATCATGCAAATAATTCCAAAGGATTAAAAAAAAAAAAAAAACCCACAAAGTTATGAGTATTCATAACATCTTTGGGAATTGAGCTTCCTCTCTAGCCAGAAAACAGACCCAAGTTTTTCTATATTTACTGTTAGCTGACCCTGAAATCATTATGTCATTACAGAAAACTCATTCTGTCCCAGAATGACGTTCCAGTCAAAGCATTCCAGTATTAATTTATGTTTTGGTTTCTGTCTTTGCAAATGTACCTGTTCTGTGTGTCATCATTCCAAATGTGTCATGTCGTAAGATACTTGGCTCTTTTGCATGAGTTTTCAGACTTACACGATAAATTGGTTTGGAAGATACCTGCGGAGGTCATCTAGTCCAAATTTCTGCTCAAAGCAGGTTCAAATGGATCAGATTGCTCAGGGCATTGTTGAGTTTTGAACATGTGCAAGAATGTGTGTTCTGCAACCTCTCTGGGCCTCTGTTCTAGTATTGGACAACTCTCGTGATGAAACCTTCTAATCCTAATCAGAATTTCCCATGTTGCAACTTGTCTGTTGTCTTTCATCCTGTTGCTGTGCGCCACCAAGAAGAATATCTTCCCATGAGGTTACTGAAGACAAGAGAAAGATCTCCCCATAGCCTTCTCTTCTTAAGGCTGAACAAACCCAGTTCTCTGAACTTCTTGTATGCTCTGCTCTAGTCCTCTGGAATCATCTTGGTCACCCTGCTGGACTTACTTATTTCCTTGGTCTTTTGCTGCAAGTGTACTTAAGCCCATTTTACTGTTCTTCACATCCCTCACTAGTTTCAGCTCCAACTGACCTTTGTCTTTCCTGGCTTCAGCCCTGCACACTTGGTCAGTGTATTAGTATCCCTCTGTCCCACTACCACTTTCTGTGTTCTTGTGTTTGACTTCAGTTAGGAAGGAGTTCCATGTTTATCCATGCTGGCTTCTGCTATGCTTGCTCTGTTTTCCACATAGCTGAATGGACTGTTCTTGCTTTTTTAGGAGGTAGTTGTTGAAGTTCAGCTAGTGTTCCTGGCTCCCTTTGCCCTGCAGAGCAGTCTCCCACGGGATCCTGCCAAACATATCTTTGAACAAGCCGAAGTTGGTGCTCCTGAGGTCTAGGGCTGTAGTTCTACCACTTATATTGATTGCTTCTCTCAGGATTTTAAACTCCACTCCATGTTGTAGTCGCTGCAGCTGAGACTGCTCTTCACCATTGCATACCCAGGCCATTCTTTCTTGTGAGGAACAAGTCCGGCAGGGAGTCTGTCCTAGCTGGCTTGTTGACTCTCTGTGTCAAGAAATAATGATCAATACACTCAATAAATCTCCTGGATTGCTTTTGTCCTGCTATATTGTCCTCCTTACATTGTTGGGTTTAAAATATCCTGTAAGCACTGGAGCCTGTGATTGTGTGGCTTCCTCCAGTTGTCTATCTCATTTTCAAGTGTGTTTCTGAAACACTTGTATGTATTCTCCTAGAAGAGTGAAAAAGTCACCTGCAAAAGTGTTAGAGGCATTAATGTCTAGACTTTGGAGGAGAAGGGCAAATTTAGATCAGTCTGTTGCTTGAGTAGCTGTGAGGTAATGTGTTGAAGCTGGCTCGTGAGAGGTGGATGCCTCTGATTGAGATTCAATGATTCTGAGCTCTGTGTTGGAGAGGTCGTCATAAGCTTTGTCTAGAATAGTTTGAGGTGACTGCAAAGATGGAGGGGAATGTTTAGAGGGAAAACATTAAATGGCACACTTAATTCACTTAAGTTTGAAAGGAAGGCAGAACAGGGCTTAAAGATCAGTGGAGCGCATGTCTTTTGGTGCGAGAAAATTGGAAAGTCGGAGGCTAAGCAGGGGTGTGGGGAGGGAACGAGGGAGATGACTGGGGTAAATGGATGAGGAATGCAGACTGAATAAGGAACTCTTGCCCCTGTGAAGAGGGGGAAAGCCGTGCCTTTGTCACCTACTTTGTCAGTTTTTTTCCTCTCTTTTTGGAGAGAGATGAGGTCTTGCATGGAAAGAAAAATGAACATTAAAAGTCATTTGAGAAATGTGTTAAAGGTAAATACCTGGAAGTGCAGATGTGGACTTTTATTAGAATGAGGGTGTATCGGAAGGAATGAACTTTGTAGTAGAGGTAATCAGTCTGACATTTTGAATGATTTTCCTTTTTTTTTTTTTTTTTTTTCCCCCTTTTCCATCAGAACTAGTGTGTGGAGAGTACAAACACGTTTTATGCACACTAAAAATCTTTTGAGAAATGCATAGTACGTTAGGGAGCTGCATATAGCATTTTATAGATTTTGGTTTTTTAGCATCCTTTTTCTTCATAATAAACCATTTGTTTGTGGAATACTCGACATTCCTTGCATTATTGAAAGTGCTATTGTGGGTTTTGATGGTGAACGTGGAGCATATTCTGGAGTATGTTTCCTCTTTTTTAATATATATTATTTGTTATGAGACTCCTGGTCACTTGAGAATATTTATTCTTGGTTGCATTTGTTACCAGCTTTCGTCCATGTATGCTTGTTTGATACAGAGCACATTCCACATCTGAATGCGTAGTTCTTTGATATGCTGCCATAGTGGCATGTAGTGGGGTCTTTCAGTGTCTGTGAGATTTGGTGGTGGATGTGCTGCTTTTGTAGGTGAGACTTCTGGATATTATGAGGAAATATAGAGGAAAAATCCTGACGCTGGGAAATCCAGAGACAATTGTTTTAACTTGATGTTTGAAAACAGAAATGAAATATTTAGAAAATTTGAGTCGCTAGCTAGGTTGCTAGGTAGCAAAACCGAGTAGTAGCTTTCCTGAAAGGCTGATGACTGTTTCGGAAAGATTTACTTAATATAATACTTTTGTTAATCTGAAGAGAGATCAATGACTGAAAGCGTTAAGAGTAATTCCTTTTCATGCCTAGAAGATGCTTCTTTTGGATTAGTTTTGGGGAGTGTTGTCTGAGCAGTATAGAGGGTAAAACTGGCACTGACAGACATATTTGCATGTCTGTGGACAAATAGGTATGACCTAATTTTCTGTGGATATCAGTCTTGAAACTTCAGGAATATTATTTAAAAAAAAATACTGCTTTCCACAAAAGGATTTCTTTTTCGTATTAACCATACCAAGTTACGTACATATTTGAGGTCCATTTTATGTTCTTTCTTGCTGGCTTTTTGTCTGACAAGCAGCAATGTTTTGGTGGTTTTTAAGTGTAACTTTTTGGGAACGAAACCTTTTTAATTATTTGGTTTGGTTGTGTTCAATTCAAGCATTGGTTACTGTGGTTTGTTTTTCTTGGATGTTTCCTCTGGACTGTGCCTCCCTTAAGAGCATATGTCCTGATCAAGGGTAATTTGATTTTCCTTTCACTGAAAGAAGCTGGAGAACATCTAGGAATAGACAGGGTGTTAAATACAAATACATGCACACAAAAGCCGGTTCAGGCCATTCAAAAAGAAGAGGAAAGGGAGGGAAGACATGTTTTACAGCATGTTGGAGTCGTGTCAATAATGTGATTGTGAGTAATGCTATCGTATTCTGCTCAGTGCTCCATGAGGCAAGTGTTGCTTCCCCTCTTAGGCGAGGAGGCTAGACTGAGGAAGTGGTGGATGTAACTTGCCCCATTCAGGAGGGAACAAGACTCATCTGTGGTTAGCTTCATATTCCGCAAACTGTTGTCTTTTGGAGTGGGCGCATTTATAAAATTTACGTCTGTGTTCTCACCAGTTGAAAAATGACTTATAACTATCAAATTTCCCTTCAAACTCTCCTCTTCTGCTTTCATCCTGGCTTTAAAACTGGATTCCAGGACAGCTACTGTTTGGCCAGAAAACAGCTGCATTAGGGTTGAAGGGACCTTATTATTCTGTGAGATACTTAGAAAACAGTGTGTGTTTGCATCATATGGTAAGCAGGCAAAGGAATTTCAATCCATTTAGTTAACAGGGTGTCTGGTATACTGGCATTACTCCATGGCAGATTCTACGTGTGCTATATTAGATGCTGTCCTAATGAAGCTGAGCTCTGATTCAAGGCCAGCTCTCTGTTACTATCTTTTTGTACTTGATCAGTTTAATTTGTTTTTTAATTTGTCTTTTCTAAACTATGGTTTACGCTACGATCCATAAATCTAATGACAGGTATTTCAGGGTATATCTTGATCTCTAACCATTAACTTCGTCTCGGAGCTAACATAAGATCTTTTCGTGTTTTTTATATTTCATTTTGGTTTTGTGACTTAGAACAATTTTTATTTTCTCTTAGAAGAGTTTTGCAGCTAAATTAAATTTCTCTAAATCTGTTAGCAGGAGCATATGTTACTGACTTGGTAGAAGGATGTGCATTTACATTAGGTCAGAATTCAAAATTATTTTCGAAGATTAGTTGGGAAAACCTTGATTGATCCAGAAATAGATTCCTCTTGACCATTTGAAAAGTATTTTTTCTAAAACTTATTTTTAAAAGTGGGAGAGGGGTAATAATGGTATTATCAGCCAACTTGGTTTATTTTTTATATTGATCTGTGTCTGAATGCACTATTCTTCAGTAGACGAATTTACTTCTGTTTGTAATCATTAGGCATTTGATGAGCTGATGCACCACTGGGAGTAGAAAAGGGAAGGAGCACATATGCTTCCACATCTGTCTTGTATGCTTGTTTTGGAGCACCACTGCAGCTGTGTGACAAGACCAAGTATAGGATTTTATTTAGGAGATGCTGACAGGGGCTTGATTATTGTGGTAGGAATGACGCCACTGTGATTATGCTCTGTTCTCACCACTGCTTGTATAAAGATATGAAGGCAATAAAAGCTGATGCTAGGACTGATGTATATAAGCTGGTATCTTTTAAAATAATACTTTTATTAACCTTCCCTTCCAATGTGGGAAAAACTGTATAGGTTTTAGTAGGCATAGCTGATGTAAACCCTAGTTACTACTTTCATTCTAAAGAAGATACTAGGAGACAGGGACATGCATGGAAATCACAGAATCAATTTGAAACAGATGCATGAAAATGATTTTTACAGAGAAAATAAGTGTTGAACAGTTAAATACACAAGGTTAATGATACTGATGTACCTAAGGTAGTTGTAGAAACAATTAGCTGAAACAATTAGTATTGTGGGAGTTGTAAGTATCTACTTAAATGCAGGTCAAGGGCCAGATCATTTTATTTGGTTAATGTGGCAAAAAGGACAAAAATAATAGCGTGAGAGCTGTTCAAATCATGTTCTTTAAAGGTATTGGTTGATTTGTAGGTTCACTGTTGCATAGGTTGCTGAGATTTCTTTTTTGAGTTCTAGATACTGTGCTCAACACTGAAACAGGAACATGTGGTACTAAGCTTAGAAGTGGTTTTGGGGGCCTGTGGGGTGCCTGTCCAGCAGGATGTGTTTTAAGCTCTATGGCAGCTGAGAGTTTGTGTCGCCAGTGTGCCCACGTGTTTTGTGGAGAAGTGGAAACTTCATGGGTTTTGTAGGCTTCCTGTAGGGGGGGAAAAAAAAAGTCTTCAGGAAAGATAGGCACAAATGATTTAACTGAAGGTCATATGAGCATGCTTTTGTCGTGAAAGCGTCAGGATGATGCTATTAGTAGAGCTGGAAGTTTCCTGCAGATCTATTAGTTGATTTGCTTTTTTAGCTTGACTGTCTGGGTGAGTAACTCTTAATTCACAAAGTCTTCCTTGAAAGAAGTAATCTTAATGTGTGCAGTGGCCTAAGCTATTGGAGATCACATCTCACACTTAGAAAAGGATTTTGCCAAGATGAGAAGATGCACAGGAGGAAAATGAATGACCACAGCAGACTTACGAATGAATGTATTAAGCTAAAATGACCAGTCATGTTGTACTAGTGGCAGTATGATGACTTCCAAAAATGTGTACCCCAAATTTAGTTTAGTGTTTCCATGAGTAATTTAAATAGGAAAAGAGAGGAGCTCTGTGACTGCCTGGTGGTTTGCAATTGCAGAGTTCATTCTAGTTCTGAAGTTGAAGATTGTGATCCCATAAGATCAGGACAGCTTGGATGTTGAAGATGCATGAACAGGCTGGGGCTATGCATTAGGCAATATGGGTCAGTAGGGTTGAGAGGGAGATTGATTATGGCGTTATAATCTTGGTTTTGAGAGCCTGCATATATAATATGAAGGTTATATGATATTGAAAGCCAGGTTGGAAGATGGAGGAAGTGGCGGTGTGAGGTGTGTGTGTTTTCGTTTTTGTTTTTCCTACATAGTTCATCTCAAAAATATCTCATGTCTGACTCGCGTCGTCATTAATTGTTTAGGGATGGTTTCTCAATAATTTATCTATTTTAAAAATGTATTGGTGTCTCCAGTTTGGGGAAATTCCTTTCATTGCCTTTTATAGTCCATATCATGATTATCATGTGATGCAAGTTTTCTGAAGTAGAACATGTAAATAAAACACTCTGCTAATTTTAAATGATGGTAATCTGAATTATAACTTCTGTTATGATCCTGCTTCTGTTTTATAGTACTAACGGCTATCAATTGAAATACCTACATACCTGTATATCATCTCAGCTTTAGGACAGTTCTCTCTTCATGTAAGAAACAATGGAAATAATTGATTATATGTTCACACAGCAGTAGTCTTCTGTTTGTTCAGTTGCACGCAGGAGTCCGTATTGTGGATATAAAGGAGAACATCAGGGATTCTCCTTCTCTGTATATAATCATATTCCTTTTGAGGAATTAGGGAAGGAGGCATATCTGGCTGGAACTTGTCAGCTCTGCATGCTTTCCCACCCCCCACATATGCTCTAGATGAAGAAAGACAGGGATCACAAACTTTGCTAATCAGTGCTACATGAGAGAGATGCTTTTATATGCATATTCCTCTCCTCTTAATCTGGGTCTGCTTTTTTGTTGTCCTTGTTAATTGCCAAACTTGATAAATGCTTGGGTCTGCTGAATTTTTGAGTACAAGGTCTATAACAATTTGTTTTAAAATCCATTATTTACATCTTGGATTAAACACAAATCCTAGGAACTGCAATTGCTGCTCAAACATTCTCTATCTGATGAGTATCACCATTTTCTGTATTTGCAATCAAACGTATTACTTACAGTACTGGGCGTGTAAGTCCTATTGCTCCTGCGTGTTAGTATCTCAGTTCATTTATGCAGGGTGCATGTTCTTATTCTGCTTGTTGCTTTTGGCTCATCAAATAAATTTTGCTTAGTAAAATAATTGTTCTCATGTTAATTTTGTTTTTTGTTTTGCTTTTGGTCTGTGCTTTCTGTGAATGTGTTAATACACAGATTGTGTTGCATTTGAGACATGCCGCAGCTTCTGTTTATGTCTGTGCTGCAGTATTAGGGCTGAGCAAAGCATGCACTGGTGTGTAGTTTTTTGTTTGTTTACATTCGGAAATGTGATTCATTCTTTTCTTACTCAATAGAATGACTAATGTAAGCTTTTTTTGGTAGAAACAGCTCATTCTTGACACACTTTGCTGTTGGAGTAGCTTCATATTGCTATGGTACTTGCAAACGCTTGTAGTTTGACTTAGCTAGCTGTCAGCTGGTCACCTATTTAGGCCAACATAAAGTTTTTGTTTGGCCCAGCAGCAGGCACAAAGCTGCAGCTAGCCAGCTTCTGAGCTCTTAGTTATCTCATTAATAAATTTGCATGTGTGTACCTCTGGGAGAAGATTAAAAAATATATATAGTATTTATGGTGTGGCTGATGCAGGGGTGGCTTAGGATGTTCATGGGGAGGGGCACAGAGTGCTGAAAAGCAGCTCCATTGTCAAACCACTGTTTCATCTGCGGTTGCCTTTGAAAAAAATTTTGGAGAGCGGTTGTACAATGAAAGTTCTCCAAAATACTCTTACCAATCTTCAAAAATTCTCAGCTTGGGAATTTCCTGAGATAAAATAGATGTATCTTGGGATTTAATGTATTCCAGCTGATTTATCTTCTATGAATTTAAGCATCTTCCCTTGAAAATGCCTAAGACTGTTAGCGAGCACACCATCATGTGGCAGGGAGTTCTGCAACTCAGTCCTTTACTCAATAGCTAATACCTCTTATTTTGGACCTGCTAGATTTCTTTGATATGCTTTAGCTCTTATACTGGAAAAGGTGATGAACAGTTGATGAACAGTTCACCTTTCTGCATGCTATACATGTTCTTATAGACCTCTGAGATGCAGATTGTTTAGGGGCTAGAGGTATTGCTGTGGGAGGACACAGAGCATGTGGGAGAAACCAGAGGTTTTTTGAGGATGTTGGGAATACTATAGGGAAAGGGATGTAATATGGAATGAATGCATGATGCAGGCATTGTATAATTTACTTAAGTTAGTTCCGAGGCTGCACAATTATTTTTACGTCATGCAGTGTGGGTGTGCAAATGAATTATTTTAGAGAATGTACTGGAGAGGCTGGGTGGAGAAGCAATGATTAAGAAAGGATTCATGTCCTTTTATCTGTTCCTGAGGTTTTGGGGTGAGGGAAGAGAGATGGCCCATGGAAGATTGATGTTGGCTTTCCTTAAGCAAGATTTATAACCAAAGTAGTGAAGGTTGTTTCCCACACCACTTATGTTCCAAAAAATAAGGCAGTTCAGTCTTGTCGGTCCAGTCTCTGGACTGATCTGTGTCACAGGTATTTGAATGATCATTTGCTATGTGTTACTGTTTGTAGGGTTTTAACCCCCAACCTCCTTGCAGAAAAGCAATTGCAAGTTAATTGTGCACACACCCAGGTGAAAAAAAAATGCCTAAAATGATGATGTAAATTTTCTGCCTCTTTATAGCATACTAGATATGTTGTATTTATGCTAAATAACTCTTCCATGTTGACCTTAAACTGAAATGCTTCTAGGTGACTCTGGCCATGCCTCATCTGTGCCTGTTAAGGCACCCTGACTGAAGTATTAGAGATGGCATGTAGGAGCCACACTGCCCACGTGTTCTCATTATTAAGTTTCCTGTCTCAGATGCCTGTAACTTTCTATTTCAAGGTTTTATGAATATATGGCTTTCAGAAGCTTTGAGTGCATGGGGAGAGATTGTGCAGTTACCTTTAAAGGAAGACCCCTTTAAGTGTGGAGGTGAAGTACTCTGCAGGCTTTTGAATTGGCGGCTTCTTAACAAGTTAGTTCTTGCCTGTTTTTAGCTTTCGGCTAGATGATTTTTCTGAAATAGAACAGCAATGGAACTGGTGCCCTTGGGTGTTATGATATCTGTGTTGATTTTTATCTTGGAACTAATGTTACTCGAAAAAAAATGTTTTCATAATACTTAACTAGTGGGGAGATTACTACTTTAATGGAGGCTGGCAGTAAAAAGAATGTACGCTTAAAGCATGGCCTAGTAGTATCTAATATTGAAAGTAGTTGTTTGATACCCCCCTCCCTTTGTGTGTCTGTGTGTGTCAGTAGTTATTTGATACCCTCTCCCTTTGTGTGTGTCTCATTTCTCAGTGATGAATGCAGCTTTAAAAGCACAGGATACAATAAACCCTAGAGCTATGGCAGAGGTTTTACAGAATTCAGAGATCCAGGCTTAGGCCCTTATACTTACCTCACTTAGAGAGTCCATATAGTATTTTAGCTAAATAAATATCCTTGTGTTGGGGGTCTTGTCATCTTCAGGGTGTATGTATTCTTAGACTTTAGACTGGAAGCCAGGTCTTTAGTGTGTGTCAGGTATTTGGATGTCAGTTTTGTCATCTGGCCTGAAATTCAAAATCTTGGTTTACTGTTAGCAACTCTTCAGTTTTCTTCTTTGTTGCAGTTAATTTAGTTGACAGCATGAAAGAGTGAGTGTGTGTGTGTGGCTGTACATGCATGTGCATGTTCTTTGGTTTTTATGGGGTGGAGTTGGAGTTCTTGTGGTTTTGGGGTTGTTTTTGGCAACTTCTTAGTAGACTTGCCGTGGACAAATCTGTTGAATAGGTGGCAGGATTTTGTTGTCTATATTGGGCAAGAAATGCTGTGGGATGAAGTATAGAGTATCAGTAGAACACTAATAATGCCTGAGAAAAGATAGATGACGTGTTGCTGTTAATGGAAACTTAATAGAAGTCCTTCAGATTTACTTTATGTAAGAATCTCCCTTAGACAGGATTTTAAAATGTACTGTGCACCAAAAAACCTGATAGTCTTCTGTTTCTCTTCTCTAGTTCAAATACACAAGGAACTTAGTGCTCCCATCTGGTAGTCTTCCTGCCTGGACTTTGACAGTCTTAACTTTTCATATGCTCTAATACTCCTACTATTAAAATGGTGAGGATAGTTACAGTTTTAAATATGTGAGTATTGCTTGCTGAAAGTTGCTATAGAGCTATGTATACTTTGCAGTTTTGATGTCTCAGCATATTCAGTTACTTTTCCTATGACTGGAGTTCTGATCTTTTGAGGAAGAGGCCTGTGTTTCCCAGTTGTTATGCGTGATGCTCACCCTGTCACTCATTCATAATTTCTTCCCCAGGTCATTCGTTAGGAGTAGCTTCTCAAGTTAGAGCGCAGGGTTAGCTCGCTCTGGTTCTTCTGCTTAGAGTATGCCGCAGTATGTCATGGACGCTTTTTCCACATACAGGAGTGCTGCTGAACTCCTGCTTTCGCCTTGCAGTTCAGAGTTCTAGTTCTCAAAATCACTGTTTGGGTAGCCAGTACTTCTGGAGGCCTTGAAGTAACTGCATGACACCAGCTGCTTCTGCTGGGGTCTCAAGATTCATTTTTAGCTGTGGGTAGAAACATGTCGTTCTTGACAAGCTGAAGCAATGAGACCTTGCTCATGCTGAAGTCCTGTCCTAATCCACAGGTTAAATGTTTCTTTGGTCACCCATGTTGACGTTCTTGGAATAAACCTCGTAGGTCAGGTGCGAAACATCCTCCTCCATCAATGTGGCTTTAATATCCTGTAAGGCTATAGGAGCTAAGGTTTTATTTCCTACCTCTGCCATAGTGATTTACCATCAAATATGTGAACAGCTGCAGGAGGGACTAAAACTTAGCTTTAGGTATAAAATGTCCTTCTATCATCTCAAGTTTTTCCTTCTCTCCTACTTTAAGCAATATGACTCTAGCATTGTGAATCTTCATCCCCTCAGAGTAAAGCTCCTAAGGCCAAGAAAAGAGTTGAATTTAAAACATGTCTGTCTTGCAGCATTGGTTAGTCTAGGTGCTTAGGCTTCATGCATAACATATGGGAAGAATTAAGAGACACACTCGGGGCAGTGAGATTTTTGCTATATTTAGTTTTTGCAGTACATTGCTACTCCTCAGTTCTTTTCTGGGTTTAGCACAAAGGCAGGATGTGGTCTGCTGGCCACATCCATTAAACGAAAATTTAACTGGTGATCCCAAGTTGGTCAAATAAGCCCCCTTTGAAAAATGTTCCATTTTAGAATGCTAGATGAAGAACCCAGCCTTCCTGTCAGAGAAGGAATGTGAAACACCAGCTATTAGAATTGTTGTGGTGTTGCTGCTGGATAGATTAAGAAGTGTGGCTACCAAGAAAGGACGTGGAGTGCTCAGAAATAATTACTGGACGCTTGGGCTCAGCGGTACCTGCTCCCTTGTCTATTGAATTGGAGGCATGCTCAAAGGAGGAGGAAGAGCCCTGAGGAGGGCTCTTGTATGCATTAATGCATATATGGAGGCCAAACACCTTGGAGCATTTGGGGATAGAAAAGGAGGCATGCATTTTTGACGGGTTTTGGCGATGTTATGGGAAGATGATAAATGATGCTGAACTTTAGGAATTGCATGGTGGGATAGCTGATGTTCAGATCTAGACCTGAGTGACTGAGTCCTTGCAGGAAAGCTGGAAAGAACCAAAACACTTTTTCTGAAAAGAAATCTTATGTTATTAATATATATTTTTAAACAATGATGGCGAGGAAGTATGATAGTAAGAAGATTGTTTCTTGGTGGGGAACGGACATTGTCAGATTACTGTTAAAAATACAGATGAAGTGGAGCAGTGGCACTGAAATGAATCCACTCGCCTGTTTCTTGCTTAAACAGGAGGGAGGAGGAAAATGAAAGAACCCGTATATTATAGAAAAAGTCTGGGTCAGAAGAAGAGAGCTTGAAAGTGGAGCCAGGACTCAAGAAATGATGGTTTCTGTTCTCCATTAAGGAAGTCTTGCCATAAGGTTGTATCTGAGTTGCATTAGAGTGGTTGCAGGCTCCTGTAATCTGGTCATCTTGGATACCCTAAGCAAGTTCTGCATTTGCACCCACACTGGAAACTTACTAGCATACGTAGCCTGTAGTGCTGCATCCCCTCTGGCAAGAGCTGGCCTTAGATGTTACCTGTACTCGCTACAAGCATAGCTTCAGATTGTCAAGAGACCTCTTGCATACTCTTAAATAGCAAGCCAATTTTCAGTTTACTGTTAACAGCAGGTTTTGGTTTTCTGTAGCTTGCTGGAGCACTAATCTTCTTTCTGTGCATGTGTAATCAGTTTTCTCATTAAATACTTAGAAATGAAAAGGCTAGAGGTACAGTAATATGGAGAAATAGGTATCCAAATATTTACAGTGCTAGGTTGTTTGGGGGGGGGGGGGTAGGTGGGATTAGTTTGTTTCCTTTATCTGAGATTTTTCACCCGGATGTGAAACCAGGGGCGTTTCTGTGAATATTGAGCACAGTTGTCCTGTGCATTATAAGGAGGTAGAGGATAATATTGTCTTTCTAGTGAAGGGATAAATTTTAATTGTACTTACTGTATCATTAGTTAACACAGGTGGATCTGATTGTAGTTCCTTATTTAGAAAAAAAGACTGTAACCCTGATTTGTGCTTGGCCCTTTAAACCTATTTAGTGCTCATAGAACGTGCAAAGAATCTCCCTATACTGGTAAACTCCTCTGAAACTTGTAGCCTGGGCAGAGTTGTTACAAAAGTGTTGCTATTTTCTATTTTTTGAAAGCTGGCCACAGAGCTATGCTCTACTCGTTCACTCTGCTGGCTTTTCTTGCAATAAGCATTTCCTGGAAAGCTCCCATTGGGACAGAGTAGCCTTCTTGGCAAGTAGCTGTTAGAGTGGTGAAGTCATTGCCATGCTGCATATATTTAAAGTGTCGGACCTCTAAAGGACTTTTTATTTCTGTGGACTTCAGTCCTTTTACCCAGAAGCAGGTATGAACCTTGATGAAACTTACATGACAGTATCTGAAGGCAGTGTCAGAGAACTTTGATTCCAGGTAATTTCTTATGGCATTATTTAAATTGATGCATTATTAAATGTCAGACAAATCTGAATACATGTGTAGGCTTCAAGGAATACCCAAGGCAAATAAGTCCATCATTCTTGACAGATACTGTCTAATTGGCAGTCAGTAGTTATGAGAATCATAAAAAATCAGGAATTATGGCATTAAAAGTGTATGATTGCTTAAAAACTTGTGGTTTTCTTTATGACTATTTTAGGGAAGAGCAGAGGGTGGCAGGCAAATTGTGTTAGTCATTCTTTGAAAACATGGGGGAGACCAGTTTTAAGCTGATACTGATTTAGTTGGTGAAGGTAGTTATTTGGCTGTCATTATGAACACATGTATTATGAACACAGACTTTTTTTTTTTTTTGTATGGCTGGTCCTCTAGAGAAACCTGTTGCTAGTGCAAATGTACTGCATCCAGTTACTAGATCCTTAGACTTGGAACTTGCCTTTTAACATAATTAAGTTTTAAAGTGTCACCTCTTCAAAAGAGCAGCAATATGCAGGGCTAATTCTGCTGGTGCATAATGTTTTTATCTTTTTATTATATCCACCTATAAAATTAAATCAAGGAATACATCTGAAATGAGACAATTCAAATATTTTGCATTTTAGTTCAATGCTCTATTGATCCCGATTTCCCTTTATCTGGCTATTATTGCTGTGACAAAAATACATGTTCAGTAGTGGCTGTTAATTAAATAACCCCTCCATTAACTCAGAATGAAATAAAAAGGCTGTGTAACTTTCTCTAGTAAGGTCTTTGTAGCAACCTTGAATGCTTTAAGGAGCATTCTTAAAGCATTTCTGCATTACCAGGCTTGACTGTGTATCTGATGAAGGGCACTCGAGCAGCAGACTGCCTGCTAGCAAAAATATCTTTATTGCATCTTTAAGACTTAATATTACTAAGTGTTAGCAGTTTCTTTGGTGTTTAGTTAGGATGGAAGTCTTATGCTGTACTTACTCCTAAATGTATGTTTTTTTGTTTTTTTGGTTTTTTTTTTAGAGCTGAAATATCAAAATTGTGATGGTGCCACTGTTTTCATTATGTGGATAAGCAAAAGCTTTTTGTCAGGTCAGTGCACTTGAATCTAATGTATGGTGGTTTTTGATGGAATTGAGGCAGAGATCTAACTGCGTAAGGACAGTTTAATGGCTGTGTTTCAGCTTTGCGCTGACAGAGGAAGGTCAGTAAGTGCTGAATAACCTTACTTGTAAGTGGCAGAAGAAAAGTTTGTGCTATACAGCTCCTTTTTCTGTGTCAGTGAAACTCTCCAGGTCTGCAGCTGGATGCTGATTTTTCTGTAACGAACGCAGACATTTCCAAAAACAACAACAAAAAAACCCAACAACCCACTACCCCAAAATAAGCTTTATTGCAAGAAAAGTGTTGTTGTACCTACAAAGTTTTGTTGACCTACAAACAAAACTTTTTTTCCTACAAACATTTGATTAAAAATTTACAATGTTTCTTTGTCAAAAAAACCCAAACTGAAGAAAATAAAATAAAAGAACAACCACTGAGTATAACTTGATGCTAATCTTTGGTCAGCATTGATATGCAACTGAAACAAACCTGGAGTCAGCATGTGCTTCGGTTGTTTTCACATAGGAGATTCTGTTACATGACTAGTTACAGGCACCAGCTGTCAAAAAAGCACCATTGAGACATACACTTAACACATAATGGTACAACATCTTTTAAAAAAATTACTAAAGTAAACTAAATGTCAACTCATTGTACAAACATCTTTCTTACAAAATAAGCTATGATAAAATGAGGCGTACGGTGTATAACTACAGTATTAATGAAACTTCTAACAAATGGATTTCAAATACACATTTTCTTTGTTTTCGCTGCATAATTAGTTTGCACATATGGCAGTCCTGATACAGCTCTCAATTTTTAGTAAATACACCATTAATTCAAGCCAGCACCAAACAGTATGAAACATCAGACGTTCCCTTCAAAGAGAGACTTGTTTTCTTCAGCTGCCTACAGTAATGCAAGTATGTAGAGCACCTTTTTTGAGAATGAGGTGTTGTGGTGGTATGTGTGGTTCCTTGAGGTTATTGGAAGTACAGTACAGTTTGGTTCTGCAGTTCTAATGGTATTAAAAGCAGTCAAGGTATTTTGCTACAGTGGTTGTGCCTCAGCTTCCAGTATTTGATGTGGTTGATTCAGAATACAATCCTAGTGACCTGCTGTGAAACATTATCTTTGCAGAGACTAATATTGTAATTCTTGTCCTTTAAGACTTTTTTAAATACTCAGAGTTTTGCAAGAGCACTCTAGAATATCTAGAGGATGAATTATAGTGCTCTTTCAGTTCTGATACCTTTTAAAATTACTTGTATGCTATTTGGATGACTGGCACAAATACGAAAGGAAACATCTTTCAAATCTACTGGAATTTTTCTTTCTTTTTTTTTTTTTTTAAGAAAGCACCTCTAAAATAGCTCAAATTTATAAATCTAAAGAAAAACAACCAAGTTTCCCTTTTGTTTACATAATTTGTTACTTTCTCCATATATTACTGCATTAAAAATAAATAAACATCTATATTTTTAATTAGGAACTATAGCAAAATACCCAAAGTGTTACAGACTGCTAACAGGAAAAAATAGCTCACATTTTTTGTGCCATTTAGTGCCATATGATGACCCCTCGAACTTTAGCTTTTTAATATACTTTTAAATTGAGGTTATATAAAAGATACAGTAACCATGGTCGCCATCATAATCAAACTTTTGGCCATGGCGGAGTCTAAGTTACCCCTCCTGCAAGGGTGGTTCTGCAGTCTCGGCAGGATGGAAAGAAAGAGGTCTTCCCCTCTTCCCCCCTCCCCCCAAAGTCAGTGACTTTCTCAAAGCTTTTGGAAAGCAGACATGCTCAGATGGATAAATAGGTGTACAGAAGGGACTGAAGAACTGGACTGAGGCTGGAAGAGGGCTAATAGAGTTCTATCCACAGCCTCATTCTGAGAGCTTCTCCGAGCTCACCTAAGAGGTAGTTGTCCTCATTGCTGTCTTCCAGTTTCTTTAGCTCCTTTTTCTTATATAGAGGAATGCTAGTGATTTCCAGTGTGTAAGTTCCAGGCACTGACTTTTTCTTGGCCGTGTGCAAATAACTGAGTCGCTCCCTCTGATGGATTCGAAAGATGCCATCCTCATTGCCATGTGAGATGATGTAGCGCACGTGGTTGGTAAGGGGCTCTATGGCTGGCATAAGTTCTAGGATGTGCTCTTTGTCATTGAGCCCGGAGATGTTGACTCTCATCTTCAAAGGACTATCCATGTCTAGGCTTTCCAAGCTAATTTGCTCAATCTGAAGTAAAGAAGAAAGCAAGTTTGGAGCAAGAGAGGAGCATTGCATTGAGAGAGGAATAATAAATGATTATTAACAGTTTCTGCATTTCTGAAACTAACTGTGAAAAAAAGCTGTTGTAAATCCTTTCCAGCTGGGAGAACTGCCTGATTCCATATAACACACCCTGTAAATCTTAAAGGTTTCTCACACAGGCTTAACAGGATAATTAAAGTTACAGTATCAAGTCTATGGAGGGGCTCAGATTTCAGTTTCTTCTCGGATTCTGTTTAACTTCATGCTTGCAAAAAGTCCGTGTAAAGAAGAGGCATATGTTTAGTTGTGCCTCTCTATAGCCCTTACTGCACTATATTGTTTTATTGAGCAAGTTATGTGCTTCACTGTGTAATATTATAAAATAGAACCCTCGCCACAATACTGTCCCTGAAACTTCTGGTAAAACAGTCTTCCTGAATTGTGGCTTCTGCAAACAATTAGGCTCTGCATTTGGTCAGGGGGAGTACAGTGATTAAAAAAGAAACTGAAGTAAGGAGAGAACTGCTGTGTACTTTGCTGCCTGCATAAATGGCTGGTATGTCATGTTGTCCAGTTGCACCTTATTTTGACCACGGAGAGAAGTGAAGAAAAACTTCCTGCAGTTGTTTTGCTGGCAGATCAGTAATGTCTTTTTTTTTTTTTTTTTTTTTTTTTTTTTTAATTAATATTATAATTTTAATGAGTGCTTCAGAATAGTTATGCTGCAGGTGTGAATCTGTCCTGATGTGTTGGCTGTGAGCACACTTAGGGGCCAGGGGTGAGAATGAGTGCATTCCTATGAAAGCCCTAACAAGAAGCAGCTTTTGGAAGTGCTGCTACAGAAAAAGCATAGGCTATGGCCTTCTTTAGGAAGTCGGACACTATGTGGGTATCTAGCTTATTTGTCAGGATCCACTTGCAGCCGTAAAGATGGGAAAGGATTTTGCCCTGAGGGAATTCCAGTCACATATGAGTACATATGTGTACTGCTATGTAGTATAATTAAAAATGCATGGTAAAAGCAAGGAAAATCGGTGGATGGGAGCAACTACCAAAGCTTGTTAAATACTGCAGCCCATACAAATCATGGTCATGAGACCTTCTTCATGTGGCTTTATGAACATGAAAGTGTGTGTATGTTGTTTTTATTTATTTTTATTTTTTATTTTTTTATTAAACTGCTGAGGTAGTCCTGGTGCTAGAGCACTAGAAACTGAACAGCTTAGTGCTACAATTCAAAGTACATAACAGTTTCTGATTGGTACTTCTTTCCTTCCTCCCTCCCTCCCACCCTCCAACCGCTGCTTTTAAAATATTCTGTGGAATTTGAGCTCTTGCCCTGCTCAGGTGAAGGCTGTGTAACTACCATGTTCTGGTAAGATGTGTGAAATACTTAAATTCCACGTGGAACAGGTCCAGTAGGAAGAGGAAAGAAAAGGGATGTTTGTGTGGACTGTGGATATGTATGAGGAAGTCAAACATTTAGATTCGAAGTGCCAACACTATATCCTTTAAAGCAGGAATTACAGGATTGCTGACCTCTTTAGAAATTCTGCCAAGACAAGAACTGGCTTTGCTGGCAGCAGCGTGCATAGTAGTAGGTACTGTGGTGGTAACTCTGGATTGTTGCAAGTCCTTATCTTTTCAGAAAGGAGACTTGTTTCCCCATTCCTTGAATGTAAATTTTGTGGTCAGTATACCTTGCCATTTTAGCTGAAGGTTTGCCTGAAGAAACTTGGTCAATGGATCTGGTAAGAAACAGAATCCTCTTGCTGTATTCTTTAGGCACAGATCCTCTTGCAAAACTAAAGGGAAAATCTCTCTCTCCTCTCTCTTCCCCCACCCCAAAGAATAATTCTGTTATCACTGCAGCTTTCAAGACCTGGGCTAAGTGCTGCAAGACAGCATTGTATCATACAGATAATGCCAACAACATGTACACAGGTATACTCATTTTAACTTAAAAAAAAAGGGGGGGGGCATCTAAAAGGCGTAAACATTATTGCTGGCCTTCCATGAGTATCCCATTACTTATTTTCATAAGCCTGCAAAAAGCAGTAAGAAATGTTCAAGCCTAAAGTCTAATTCTCAAATACCTTCAGTGATCTTGCAAATCTAGGCTTAAGTATATCAGTTGTCATGGAGTCCAGTTCCCTCAGTTGTGAGTAACCATGGAACAGATGTTTAGACTATAATAGTCTGCTACAAGCAGATCTATTTAGCTGTCCCAGACCATAAGATGCTTTCCAACCTCCTAGAAAATAAAACTTGAGATCTAAGGTATCATAAATATGATGCATCACAGGCCAACAGCAGAACAGACTGCAGACATCATCAGTGTCCTAGGCTTCTGTAATTATGGAAAACTTACTTCCCTGAATTTGAGATATTTCCAGGAACTAGACCACATCTCACACTACAAAGGATTCTTTACAAGCTTTAAAAAGTACAGTTATTCCTAACTGTTTATGTCTTTCTAATTGTTTCATCATTCCTGCCAACAGGACATAAGCGTGAAAATATCAGGGAGGACATGGGAGAAGAATACTCTGGCTGTTGAATGTGGCCTACGATAAAACTCCCTGCGCTTTCTGACAGCATTGAGTATGCTATCTTTGAACATATACCTCCAAGTACATTACAGTGTTTATTTACCCCAGTATGTACAGTGTTGTTAACACTTCTCTTCTTCCTGTTGTCCTTTTTGGAGTAGCCATTGATTTTGCACTCATAACATGCTTCAGGGGACAAAGCATTCTCTTCATCAGCATCTCCATCCAGCGGCAGGTACTGGCCTTTGTTAAATCCCATCCCTGAGACACAGTGGCTGTTGATTAAAAGTAACTCTTTTAGTGACTTCTTTCGGTTTTATGAACTCTCTCGTTAGATGGAAAGCGAGTGTGTGTAACCTGTCCCACAAGGTCTGTCTCCCCTCCATTTCCCTTCCCTCATAAGGAGGTCTGTGAATGAATTTTGTTCTCAGTAGTGTGATGTGCTCAACCAAATATGGCTGTTAGGCTGAGAGCCTGTGGGCTTTTCTAATTTTCAATTTACAGATATTGTGAAGGAACACCAAAAAACAGCTTCCCCTGACTTTTGAAATAAAGGTATTGGAAGAAATCTTGATTTAACTTCTTGGGTTGATCGGTATGGTTTAGCACTCTTAGTTATCTGAGTGAAGATTGTACCTTTCCTTATGTAGTAACATTCTTCAATTAGCAGATTTGTGAAGGAGTTGTTGCGCTAATATTGGAGGGGGCAGAACAGAACTAATTGTTTAATTTTGCTTGTATGCTAGATGTAAAATGAGGGTGCTGTGCTGCTTATACAAATACTGATGTTTCTACTGCTACAGATTATTATATGCAGCTTATACAGGTTGTGCACAAAAGCAATGGAAAGGATGACTTAGGAGCCTGTCCTTCATTGGCACTTCTGCTCTTCAGTCTGACGACTGCCCAAACTTTTTGTGGCCCTCTGAATGTGTCTCTCTTGAGAACTACACAAGAAATACTCACCCTTGCCCAACTCTGTAATAGCCAGGTGGACAGCCACAAAGATAACCACCTTCAGTGTTGGAACAGCCGTAATTGCAGGGGTTCTTGGCAGAAGAACACTCATTGACGTCGTGGCATGCACTTGAGAATTGGTCATAAGAAAATCCGGATGGGCAGGCACACTTGTAACTTCCGAGCGTGTTGTAGCAAGAAGCAGAGCCGCATGCGTTAGGATTGGAACATTCATTTTCATCTAGTAAGCAAACAAAAGTATATTGGTATTTTCTGATCTGGATAGACATCAGAAAGGCATGACATTGCAAAGTGTAAGTTTAATATGTAAGTGTAAGCGGTAAGTTCTGTGGCTCTAGCAGAAGTCTTGAGCAGGGCTTGGCCTGTGTGTGCTAAACATGACCCATCTTAACATGTTAATGTCTTGTGTCCCCTCTCCAGCCCTGGGTGTAGTGTGCAGGAGTTTAGGTGAGGGTGGCATGGAAACGGAAAGCTTGCTTCATCTTTGACCTCATCAACCCTCACAGCTTTATCTCCTGAGGGGAAAGTACATTGCCAGAGGTCCCAAAGATGCATAGCTGAGCCAAAGATGTGTTTGAAGATGCTCAGTACCTCCCCTTCCTCCAGGGCGTATTTCTTGTTCTAGTGCTTGGGGCTTCTTGTCAATACACTTTTCCCTGGCAGGGTATACTCCCAGATGAGATTCACAGATGGGAAACAAGCTGGCACCCCAGTCACATTTTGACCATGATGGTGTTTTTGGGCACTTAACATGATGGCGTGAAGTTAATTTTATGCTGCAAGTATGTATTACAGGTCCTGTGAGGGGGAAGATGATCTAAATAGTCAACCCAAGTGAGAAGAGGGAGAAAAAGGAAGCATTATCTTCATCTTACAGGTATTTATACAGAGATGAGGATTCCCTCCAGGTATCTAGCCAGGAGAAGAAAGCAGAGCTCCTGAACATTACTCTGCAGTATTAACTGCAAGATTACTCAGTTTGGTGTGAAAACAGTAGCTGCCAAGGCTACCACTAAATTTGAAGTGGGCATTATGCAAGTCGGTTACGCTTCCATTCTCGTTGAAGTGTAGTTTCTTCATTCCTTCCCCCCCCCCCAACCCCCTTCTGTTTTAGCCGTGTCTTTCAGCTACCTCCGCCACTTCTCACAGCATTATGATGACTTGTGTTTCATTTCTGTACCACCATATAACTTGTCTGGTTTGCCTCAGAGCTTCAGCCCTTGATGATTCCGGTCTACTGTCTTCCCCAATTTTTTTTCAGTCCGCTTTTGTGTGTGTGCGCACACACATGTGTCCATCTGTCTGTCCTGCCTTTATAATATTCTTACCCAGCTACTTTGAAGCTGCACTGATGTCTGTTGTTGCCATCACACTTTCTGTGGTATCCTTTTCAAGTGTTTTCTGAGGTTAACAAGTTGTCTAAAGCTGATTATGAAGGTTTGGACAGTTAAGTATCAAATTCTCCTACCTTTAAGCGCACAGAATCTTACAAAAATATACAAAAGTTAGTTAACTGAAAAGCAAGATTTAATTTACTTACAAAAGTGACTTTTTTTCCTCCCTTCTTAAAGAATGCTTACAGATACTTGCAGTACTCAGCCTCTTCTAATGTCAGTTGAATAACTTACTGCACATTATGACTTTCAAAACACTACCTCCCAAAACTTTTTTTTCCCCCCCTTCCTATTTTAAATTGTACCTTTATAGATCTGTGCTTTGGCCTGAATGCTTCTGATGGTGGTAGGTATCATTTGTAAAAGCAGACTGTCCTGTTGTTCATGAGATCCATCAGGATCTCCTCTAATTCCTACTTAGTATTTTCCCATTGTCGGTCTCCTACCATTATGAAGATCATGGGTGACAGAAGGCATTCCTGTCTGGTGCTTGTTGCAGCTTTGCTCAGTGTAGTCAAGCTGCTATTTACTACCTTCCTGTTTTTAATTTTGAAGTGGGTTTGTGTGCTACTTACAAATTGGAGATATCGCGTAAGGATGCAGCAACTTAGGTAGGACTTCGCTGCGGTAGACCTCTTATGGCTTCCCCCTATGACCGCTCTTCTGCATTTTGTTATTTCTTGGTCTGCCATTTCATAAGGGATTTCATCAAAATGACTACAGTATTCATCAAGCCTGCTGTAAGGACTCCAGATGCCTGAACTAGTGCTGTTCCTTCTCTGAAGGGACTGTATTATTCCTAATCTAATGCTAGATCCCAGTGTGAGTCCAGATAATATTTATTTTATGTCTGATGTGATCTCTTTTGCTGGAACTATTTGTCTTGCTTTGATATTAGTTTGTTTAGCTTCTTTCTCTTCTTGTATGTTCTGTCAAACATAGTCTGACAGACTAGCATACTTTGGGGTTTTTCCTTTGAATTCTTGTGTTTCTTTAGCTTTTGATGAAAGCGTTTTATGTTGCTGTTGGCCTTTAGCTGTTACACGATAATCATCTGCAAATGTTTGTTTCAGTCTTAATACTATACTGAACTTTTTTTGTGTATTGTACCGTGATGATATATAAAATTTACTTTTTTGAAGTGTTACCACTAATTCATAGTCTTTCCCCTATCTCTTCCCTTCTCATTTGTATGTATTCCGGCATTCTTTCTGTGTCAATTGCAGTGTGACTGATTTGGGTCCAGATATTGTGAAAAGTGAGCGAGTTTCTTGTATGAAAGATCGTGTGCATTTGGTAATTGGCATTGGTAATGTTGCATTTGTCTTGGCAAGGATGTGCTTCCCTATAGCTGTTTTCCTCACCAATGTCATTAGAGCATGTTTTAGCATTCCTCCCTGCACTTAACAGAAGACATGTTCTCTTGAGGACTGTCCAGTATATTCAGAGACTTTAGCTGTTGTGGAGTTGTGTGAGAGTTGGGTGTTGTGTGGCTCCCCGCCTCCTGCTCAGTTCTTTTGCTTACTTTGTTGGAGGGCAGCATTAAGTGAGGTGTGGTGGTGATGGGACTTCAGGGAAAACTGCATGTTTAAAATGGATGTAAGGTTGTCCATAGATCCTAAAAGGGATCTATGGCAGTGTCCACAGGCACCATCTGATGATGACAGTGCTATGAAAACTGCTGAAAACAAACTTGAAACAGTAAATATGTTGCTATGGCACTTAGTGAACAGCATATGGTGGGGTTATTAGTGGGGGGAGTTTCTTTTAATTTCCCACATTCCATTTGGTAACTAAGTTAGCCAAGTTCTTGAAACACAGAAAAGAAATGATAAAATGAATGAGCTAAACCTGCAAGAAAACTACTGAGCTGATTGATTTGTTTTCCCTGTAGTCTGCTTAGAGAAAACTAGTATTGGCCTTAAGACTGTATTCTGAAACTAAGACATTCTTAACGTTCATGTTGATATTTTTTCCTTCCCTCTGTTCACTATTGATGCTATCCTGTAGTATTCTAAAAATGTGAATGGTGGCAGGGTTGATTATTGCTGAAGGTTTTTTGATTTTTTTTTTTTCCTGTTTTCCAACAGAGGTGTTTGTATTGATGCTTTTCAGGTGTTAAAGAATAGTGAACTGAAACTGTCTAGAGGTAGCCGCATAGCACAACTTATATAAAATTTGCTTAGCATGAGTAGCTAAATTTGCTGAAGCCTTAGGCCGCACTTAGATAAAATAATGAACTTTTACTTAGTCCAGTAAGAAAAGGGCCTCAGAGCTGGTTCAAGCTAGGAAGATAAGAAAGTTACAAGCAGTCTGCATTCCTGCGTCTCTCACTCCGAAAGGGAGGGTGTCTGCAGGAATGCGTCTCACACTCCGAAAGGGAGGGTGTCAAGGCTTTGAAATAAGACCAGTGCAGGGCATTAGGACCTTGAGGGACAAAGCCTTATCTCACTGCTGGGACGGTGTTAATTGTTATGATTTAGAATCACCTCCTCCTCAGGACCTTAAGACAAAACAGTAAGACCCAACAAAAACAGAGGTACAACCGTCATCAGAGACAGCAAAAAACAAAATTAAGGAGAAAAACAGCTTACCTCAGAATGACGATGAGACCCAATGAGGAGCAGGAGACCCCAGACCAAAAAATTACTATTGGTCTAACTACTACGTGAGCGGTGGGAAATATAAGCTGAAAAAGCTATAATTGCCCAGGATTTGTTTATGTTAGGGTCCCTCTTAGGAGGCACCCAGCTCGAGCTGCAATTATGGCACGCGCATGGTTAAAATTTAATTTGTTTTGATTTGGCTCTGAACTTTTCTGCGGGAACCTAGGGTCGGGCCCTGTTATGGTGGCTGACAAGCCTAATTTCCATAACATCAGGAACTCAGTGAATACCTTTTCACCTTTCTAAGAAGAGGATTTTTCTGAGAAGGGAGTCAGCATGTAAGGCTGACTAGGAAAAACACCTCGTCATACAGTATTAACAGGACAAGTGTGTTGCCTTATCTCGTGTCATTCAAGGGTATTGGGAGTAGTAGGGGGAACGGGGAGGGGAGGGAAATTTCTGTGTCCAGCGTCTGTAAAAGCTTTGCCTCTGCTCCTTCTTGTCCCCAGTTGGTAGTTGTCACTGTAATGACTACGACACCTTTGCAGTTTCAATGTATTCTAAGCGCTTTGTTTCCTTACCGACGCATTGATTCCACTGGTAATGCTGAATATACCCTTGTGGGCATCCGCATCTGTATCCACCCAGAATGTTTTGACAGCCGTGCTGGCACCTGTGGTTTCCATCACATTCATCCACATCTTTGCATGGGGAGAGGAGTAGAACATGAATGAAGACATTATTATACATGTTGCCAAATATATTACTCTACTTTGATCATAGTCATCTAAATATCAGTATTTATGACAGAACAGTACTGTTCTAAGATGGAGTTATCATCCAGGTTAGTCTTTTGGAAAGCCTTAAGCTCACTTCATGCAGTGGTTCTTTACCTCTGTCAGTAATATAATTGCAGCTTTTGAACCTTAACTACCTTAGTCAGATTTGGAGAGGAAACACTATTCCTAGTAACTGTGTAGGATGTTGCTTTGATACAGTATTTAGAATCTGAATGTTTTTGGATCTCTGTTTTCAAACCAGCTATGTAGGAATAGGACTCCAGTCTTCAGGATTGCTTAAGTGTTCAAATGTGAGGAACACATACCGACTCCAGAGGTCATGCCGTTGTTCATCTTTGCCAATTAAAAAGAAAAAGCTATCTAAAAAGTCTCTGAGGCATGAGTAAATGAAGGAGAAAACCACCAAAGTTTTTTTTAAAAAAGCGAAAAACAAAAAACCCCCCAAAACAGTCATCTGAAATGGTGTCTGCTATAAGAAATACATACCTACCAAGCTACTGTAAGCAGCCTAATGCATCAGGTACAATATGTAGTGCTAGCAGAAAATAAAAAAATCATGCATGACATCACAGATTCTAAGCTACACTCTGTCTGTAATTTGAAGCAAATTCTACAGAATTGGGCTGTCTAAAAGCCTGAGGTCCAGAAAACCATACTGCCAGGAACTGGAAGCTGTCCTTTCATCAATAATGACAGAGCAGTTGTGACATTTTACTTGCATGTATGTCTTGTGAATGCCTTGGCATGTGTAATTTGGTGTTTTCTTCCACAGGTATTGGGTGAGGTACACAGGAAGGATGCATGTGCTTTATGAGAAATAAACGTGACAAAATACACTGTTTTCTAAAGCCTGTCTGTGTTTATTTTGCACTGTTAGCCTAGAAATAGGCTCCAAATATCAACTCTTGTTTTAAATGGTTTGTCAAGGTAGAAGACATGGAGATGCCATAGATTTGTGCAAATAAACCTCTGCATTTATAAATCTCAGCAGCCAGATGGCCTAATACTGCCTTTTTATTTCTTCTTCGTTCAAAATCCGAGGCCCACTGAAGATGCTGGAACTCTCGCATAGAGATTTTCTGATTTGGGCTCCCTTTTTTGTCCATCTTTACTGGCCAAAGCTTAAGCATATAATTTGTATTTTTAACTGTACTGAACTGCCCTTCTCTATTGGTATCTCTGTAGTAGAAGATTTATAGTAGGGAATTCAGAATTTTATTTTTAGGTGCTTCAGGTGAATGATTACAGTTAGCTAAAACAAAAATTGTAGAGAGTTGTATTTAGTGCTAGACCTTATAAGAATGAAAAAGAAAAATGGAAAACAGCTGGACTTTTAGATGCATAAAACTATGAAGTTAAAACAACTCTGGAAACAGTTGTTTGAGACTTCAACTGGATAATCATTTTGTATACTAATCTACAGTTAAAAAAAAAAAAGGACTTGGGCAGTCTGTTCTTATACATTTTTTTTTTTTGATACTCACTTTTACTATGTCTGCCACTCTGTTTTATTGCTGTGATTTGTCCTTGATATCATAGGATTCACTAGACACAGAAGTAAGGATTTGCACAGTGAAAAAGAATTTGACCTTTGCTAGTTACCTTCACAGTTTAATCCAGTAGAATCCAGAGAAAATCCCCTCTGACATTCACAGGTAAAACTTCCAGGAGTGTTTTGACAAATTCCCTTTGATCCACAAAGTGACGGTTGAGAACCACATTCATTGTTATCTTAAAAATGCAGAGGATAGAAAAGAAAGTTGGTAGACCTTGGGGTAAGACATTAGGCATGTCCATGTAACATTTGTTTAGAGGTTGAAAATCAGAGGTGCAAAAGTGTGTTTTGAAAATGTAACCAATCAAATGTCAGATGACTTGATGACTCATGCAGAGCTATGAGTACTTAATAAATTGGAAGTGCAAGTTGTAATTCAGTTATGAGTGCAAAAGATCCAAGTATGTAATCCTGACAGGGCGAAAAAGGCTGCACTTCTGTATTAGGTGAACTAGAATGGTTTCAGTTGGCAAGATTTATATATATGCTCAAGAGCTTAAGGCATCTGTATCTATTAAAGAAGAAGCAGTCTGTTTTTGTTTAACTACATTTTAAATCAGATTTTAATATTTTACCCCTTATATCTCCATGTGGTTATACTTAAAATATAATAACATGCATTAACTATATACAACTGTTTACTAAGCAAGAAAATACAAACGATGGATAAACTTTGATTTTTCTTTAGCTATAATTGCTGCTTTCCAAAATTAGATTTTTGGACTACTGACATTATTGCTCTGTACTAATGCTGTTTATATAATGCAAAAGAAAGGGATGAGAATTGAGAATGTCCTTCTTATAGGAAAAACTGATGCAGGAACTATCATGTTTTTCTTACCAATACAAGCTGTGTGATGTTGAGTAAAACCAGGTGGACATTTGCATGTGAAGCCTCCAAGGGTATTGACACAGAGAAACTGGCAGTTGTGTTGTTTGGTTTGACATTCATCAAGATCTGAAAGTAAAAGATGTTATCATCTTAAGAAAATTCAACAAAAAATAACTTAATCGCGTTTAATCTAACGTGTGAAAATTACCATACTTTGAAATTATCTCCTGTTAAGTCAAAGCACAACAAAATTAAAGTTACTGTGTATAACTCTACCTTTACATGTCTTTCCATCTTCTTGAAGGATGTAGCCCCGGGGACACGAGCACTGGTAGCTCCCTTCTGAGTTCTTGCAGATGAAATTGCATGGTTTAGGAGACTGGGAACACTCATCAAGATCTAAGGAGACAAAGCGGTAAGTATTTACTGCACTGACTGTCTTTAAAAGAAGTCTCCTAAATGGCACTATTTTCAAGAAAGATTCTAGCAGGAAAAGGTCCTCCATTTTCTTTTTTTTTCCAGGGTTTCTCTTTCTTTTTCTATAGAGTAGTACAACTACAGTGGCAAACTGAGTCTCTTCATTGAAGCAGTAATATATCAGAAGGAATGACAGTGATGTTAGTATTTTTTTCTAAGGACTAAACCTTTCTTTTCAGGCATACCATAGTATATTTGTGTTAACCAATAGGAAAGTGGCAAAATGTCGCCCATGAAGCAATGAAGAATTCTGTCGGTCAAAATGGTTACATATCTGAAACGTATTTTCCTGTCCCGATGATATCAATGCTTGTTCTACTGCAGGAATATTGCTGATATAGCCTGTTGCTGGAATTTGCAAAATTGTATATAAAAGCAGAAAGGTGTATTAGCAGAAGAAGGGAAAGAAAGGGAAAGAGACAAAAAAATATTGCTATGATACAAGAGCTTAGAGAGGTTGACTGAGAGCTGCACTGTGTAATTATATACCAATCAAAAAAAAAATCGAGGATTACGGTGATGAATCTTACCCACACAAGCTGTCCCGCTTATGTCAGTGGTATACCCAACTTTGCAAAAGCATCGGAAGGAGCCCATGGTGTTGATACACTGTCCGTTTCTACATAAGTTTGGCATGACCTTACATTCATCAATATCTGTACAGAAAATATTAAGTATGTCATTTTTCAAAAAACAAGTAGAAGTTCATTGGTGTTGGTTTTGAATGTGACAGTGCAGTTGAATTCTCCTTCTGAATAAGAAAGTGAATGAAAAAAGCAAGTTTAATTCTATGGAAATGATACTGGAAAGGGGGCGGAGGGGGAAATGTCCTCCTCTTCCAGTTCCTCACTGTCATGATTCTCTTTTTGAAAATGGGCCAGAACCAAAAGTCAAACATCCTTCAAATTTTCATTATTGTTCTCTGCACCAAAAGTTTTCTGCTACTTTAGTGGGTAATCAGGTTCCAGTTTTGCTAACTTAAAATGCAAAAACTGTGTAAGTGAATTTTCTGAAGACTTGATTAGATGATGTTTAAAAAGTTGTCACTACAATTAAAAATATGTTAGTTTCTGCTCCCTCTATCGAAATAGTAACTGTAAAGAATTCAGTAAGACAAACACCAACTGATTTTGTCTTTTGCCATGTGTGTAACTTTTCAACATGCAAAAGCTCTGGGATGGCTTCTAGCATTTGTTTATTTGTTGATGCCTCCTGTTTTAGATCCCAACCCTAAAAATTCTGCACAGCTGTGAGTATTTCTGTTGTAGCTACTGTTTAAAGGTGTTTTTAATTTCTGGTCACTCAGCAACATTTGAAAAATCAAACTCTGTCATTTTGCAGGAAATTCTTCAAAGGCACTTCAAAGAGAAAACTGCATTTTCTTAAATATGTGAGAGTATTCTTTCCCTTCTTCTACCTCCTTTCACCCGTGCAAATACCTCTTCCATCTGTAGTATAACCTGGTCCATGTGGGCAGAGTTTCTTGTATTGGGTAGTTCCTGGAAGTGGACAGAGCTCGCACTGGTTACCCCAGCCCCGGCCTCCATCACAGCAGCACTCAGATTTAGTGACAAGATTGCGGCTGCTTGAAGCCATCTGACACATTGTCTGTAAAACTTCAGCAAAGCAAAACCCTTGGCGATTATCTGCAAGGGAGAAGGGGAGAGGTCAAGAAAGAGTAGAAGTTAAACATCTGATCCACTGAACAGCTGATATGTTATTCTGGCTCTGTATCAACACGTGCAAGTGCTGTAAGATTATAGCAAACAGGCTGTGAGGTATATTTTGACTTAGCCTTTCAAAAAATTTGTCGTGTTTTCTGATAATTTGTTGTCCTTCCAGGTTTATTCTGGACATCTCAGAAGTTCAGTAGCTGCCTAAGTCTCATAGGAGTTACACATCTAGGAAAGATGTGCCCTTGGGGTATCCCTGACAAGCTTGCTTGATAGTAAAATGGGCTGTAAGCCAAACTAAGCTCCCACTTAAGCTGCCTATGTTTTGTTTGTGCTTAAGAGATTTACTTACAGTAAGGTTGGGCTTTCTGTTTGCTTGTTTTACTGGCCAAAATAGTGCGTCTGTTCAGCAATATAATTACACTGGTGTGGTTTAAATGACAGAATCCTTAGCGCTTAAGTTTCTGTGCAGTTCGGTGCCTTTCTCGTGGCACTCTGTTTGGTTATTAAAAAGAAAAAATAGATTTGTAGTGCCACAATGTTATCTAACCCTTTCTTAATCCATTTTTCTTAACTTTTGAACCTCTTGTTTAATACCCACCAAACATTAAAGAGGTCTGAAACTTCAGAGCCATTGAGGTCCTACAAGTTTCCTTCAAACAGGCTAGTGAAGAGAGGAGAGATGCCAGCTTCTAGTGCATATGGAAACTCTTTGCAGAGACAATATCCTCTCTCTAAATAATTATGCTACCTGTCATCTTTGTTAATTTTAATGGACACATTCTCAATTATGGGTTGACAGAGGTTTGTGTTTTTAAGTAGAAGATCTTACGCTTTTTCTGTTAAAGCCTTCAGAAGCCCTTAATGTCGCCTAAATGACGTTAAAATCTTTTCACATCCCTCAGAATGTGAACATACCTCAGCAGTCTGCTGACTTTGTGTTTTAGAAGTCTGAGGGGAGTAGAACCAGCAGATTTCTTACATGAATCAGGTAAAAATGAGGTCTTTGCCTTTATGCAAAACTTACTTTGCATAGCCAGGTAACAAGAAGACTGTCTTCACTGAAGGTGTCACTTGGTGAGACAGTGTATTTGTGATTGTAGCATTTTGCAAGAGTTGGTGAAATCTGTTTAATTTGTTTGGAAATGTGTTTACTTCCTTAGGAAATATTCCTGAGTAATTAAAAGCTTTTTATATTTTATTTTTAGAAGTCTAATTCCCATCAAAAGTTACAGAACTAATTTATGTTAAAATAACTGTAGCAACGTTTGGTTGACTATATCCACTGTAATAGGACATTTGCATTTATCTCACAGTCTACATAAAAGTTTAAAATGAATTTTGGAGTTATGACATTGAATGAGACAATGTCACAGTTTCCATGAAGCTACTAGACTGCGGGATATGGTAAAAAAGGCAAGTGGCAGGTTTACTATGCAGTATATATAATTGGAATGTGGGAATGTATGTTGTTGGTTTGTTTTTATTTTTCTCAATGGTAGTTTATATCCACTGCTTAGCTAAAGGGATCTCAAAAAAAAAAATTACTTATAATCTGGCTTTAACAACTGTAAGTATAGACTTAAATTTTCAAAGCTATTTAGGAAATGCAGTAGCTGTTGGTCTAAATCACTTAAGCACTTCTGAACCTGTTTAATTCAGTCTTCTATTGAGAGTTAAGATGTTGACCATTATGTTCACAGTTAAGTTTCCTTAATTCTTGCTATTTTGGAGTCTCTCTGCTTCTGAGGATTAGCTGTTGTATAAGAGAGATTATAGTTGAATGAAACTTAGTTGTATAAGACTTGAACACCCAAGTTTACGGGCAGGTAAGCAATCTTAATTCTGTCAAGCTATTTTAAGTAGCAAAATAACTGTCACAGGGAATTTTACTGTTGCCTCTTATCGTACATGCTAACACTTACTTAGATTTTTTTTTTTTTTCATGTTTTGCATGAAAAGTAATGAATTGAGATCAATTTCTGTTCTCCTAAATAGGTATACTGTGCAGGTCCTTATGTATGTTTTGACCTGAAGACCATATAATGCTTTGCTCACCATTTGAGATGTGGAATATTCTTTAAGCTGAACAGAATATAAAGGTTTGCACAATATATTTAAAACAGTGATCTGATGAGACTTTATGCTTCTGCTTTAGTTCTGAAGAAAGACTTGCTTTCAGGCAAATTTGATTTTCAGGGTCATTTCTGACCTTGAAAGGCCTAAAGGAAAAGCAGAAATGCGCAAACTTGCCCAAAGCATTGTTTTTGAAAAATGTTTTTTTCATATACTCAATATAAACAAGCCATAATGAACTCCAAGCAGGGTATTTCCTTGGCATTAATGACTAGCTGCAGTTAATGGCCTGTGGCATCCTCTTCCCATCTGGTCATTAATCCTCAGGAAATGCCCTGAACTTTGAATCTTATTGCTCTGTCATGGAATTGGCATGCTACTGATGAGAATTTATGGGGAGCTGATTATATAGTACGTAGATAAGACAATATCTAAGTATTTTTAATGCAAGAATGCTAACAAATACTCCTACAGTTTCACGTGTTGGCACTTTAAAGTATCTACACTTTAACAATAATCATTAAAATATAAGATTCTGCAGCTGCATTGTTTGATTAAAAAGGGAACAGAATTTTACAGTACAAAAAGGAAATACAGGTTGATGAATACAAAGGCCTTTTTCAGTGTTTAATGTGCAGGCTTGCCTCAATAACTTCTTAAGATCTCTTACAGTGGGTTTTGTTTTTGGGAGGGTGGAGGGGGGAGTGAAATCCTAGTATTTTGCATTCATAATTGCTGCCTACATTAAAGGTCCAAAAAACTTGGATGCCTGCTTCCAGTACTGTGATGCTTAAAACGATGTCCTGAATATGGAAGCCCTTTAGTTTGTCATGCATCTCAGTTTTTGATTTACCTAGGGTACCTGAATTCTGCTGCTTCTGCAAAAAAACTGCATTTTGTCTAGATGATATTGCTCAGCACCATGTTTATGCTTAAACTTCTTTGGGATTTAGATGGCCCTAGGTGAGGCTCCTGATTGCTAGACCCAGTTGACATCCTCAACATGTTCCTCATTCCTGTAGAGGATCATTATTTGAATTCTGTAGGTAAGAGAGCTGTTAGGTACTCAGAAGCCTAATTTATGCTCTGCATCCTTGTATGGGGTTTATACTCTTTCATTTAGCATGAAATATATGCCAAAGAAGCACTTACCAAGACACTCAGTGCCTGATGGGCTTGACTGGAATCCTTCATTACACTCACATCGATAACTCCCAATAATGTTCATGCAGCGACCATTTTCACAGATACCTGGCTTGGTACGGCATTCATTTTCATCTTTACAAAAATACAAAAGGCACAGATGTGTATCAGGTTACTGTTGCAAGAAAAATGTATGAACTCTTAGAATATATTCAGAATATATACCTAATACTTGCAATAACTGAAAAAAATCAACAACTGAGTAATTCCTAATAAAGATATCCAATGCCTCCTGTAGTATATCCTAGGAAGAAAGCTTTAATCTTTATACACTTTCTGGAAGTTAAAACAAGAATCAGAGAAACATCTGCAGGGGAGCAAGTTCTAGTCATAACTTTCACATGACGAGTAACACTTAAAACCAGAAGAGATGCTTGATTTGAGTAAATAAATAAAAATAAATAAATTCACTTAGTAATAATTAAGAAAGAACACGTTTAACCTCTATTGCATTCAGTTATGTTTCAGTCAATTAATTGTTTGCCTGAAACAGTTTACAGTCTCAGGGCATTTCTCCTATAGCTAACGGAGTAGAAACTGTAAGCAATTACACACCTCCGTAGATGCTTAAAATAAAACTGAAAAAAACCTCAGTTGCTTTAAAGGTAGCCCTACATGGGTAAAAAGGCAAAATTCTTGTTATACAAGCTATTTCCCCTGAATAAATTAAGCAGGATTTGTAAAAGTCATTCTCCTGCTGAGGGATCACTGTTTTTAAAATGTTCTCATTTAAAACACTCAGGAAAGTGAATTTATTTTTAAACTGATGATAGCCTCAGTGACTTCTCTCCACAATGACTTTGGAATGCTCTTGGGTTTCTTACTCTGCAGAAAAATATCTTACCTGCCAAAATATGACTACCCTTCCTCTCCCCCTCCCCCAAATTTAATTGTATTAAAAATATATGTAAGTAATCAGCTTTACTCTCAGATAAGATAATTACTTTGAACTGTGGCAGTTTTCTACATTGCTTGCTGTTGGTGGCAATTATATGTTGTTTTGGAATCTTGCAGTTTTAATTCTTTAAAGACCTGCAACATTATTTGTAAACACTGTTAATGTTTTTTTTATTAACTATAATTTTGCGTCTTGTTTAACTCTTGTCAGATGAGGTCTCTTTTGTTAGATTTAAAGCGTTAGGTATCCAGACAAGTTTCTGAACAGTTTTTTGATTTTGTTGTACAACAGAAGCAGTTTTTGTTCTGAAACATTTCTTAGCAGTAGTTCAGGGCTACTTATATATTAAGATAAGGCTCAAACCTTAGAACAGAGTAGTACAATTTAAGATGCTGGGCACCATCGCCTGTCTGATCTGGACTTCATGAATTGCTCTTTCCTTGTTGTACTATATATATCCATGTAAAAAATTCACGCATATGTATTATTTGTGTATGTATTGTGTGTGTGTATTTTTTTCTTTTTGTGTTGCAGTAGGTGTCATCTTCCCTTTCTAAGTTTTACCTGTGCAGCCTTCTCCATCAGGTCTGCGAGTCATTCCAGGAGGACAGATGCACATGAAGGTACCAATCAAATTTTTGCACATCATGCCTCTTGATTCACAGTCATGGAGGCCTTCAGCACATTCATCTAGGTCTGGAAAAAATATATATGTTTTATGTTTGAAATCTATTTCAGTAGCTTCAGCTACTGAAGACAACTAGTATGTCCTCAAGAAAAAGGACATCTGGACTGTCCTAATAAGCACTAACAAGTAATCTGAGAGCTATGCGTAATCACAGTTGTCTTAATCTCTGTGAGCTGTAGCATCTTATCGTGTTAAAGATGAACTTCAGCATGTTGGCCCACCTTGTCCTTACGTTCCCCAGCAAGGGATATGCAGAGCACTAGTTTGTGGTCATTTTCAGGAGAGTTCTGAAAGAGTAAATCCTCATCTCCTCAGCTGTTTGCTACATTTCACTGAGAGGATGAATGCAAGACGCACAGGAAAACTTCAGATTATGCTTTGACCAGTACTGGGTGACACAAATTGGGGAAAAGTTTATATTTCAGTCATTACCTTTGCACATCTTTTGGTCTTCTCTCAGTTCATAGCCAGCTGGGCATGTGCATTCATAGAAACCGTAAGTGTTGATGCAGCGAAAAGCACAGAGCAAGGGGTTCTGAGCACACTCATTTATATCTGAACAGGAAGGAACAAAAACATCATGCTCTATTAAATTTTAAAACTATCACCGGGAAATGTTTTAATACCTGCACTTCTCTTGTCAGCTAAAGAATACTGGAAATGTAGTAATTCAACCCAAAACCTTGCCTATGTGTTTCTTGAGCTGCTACAGGTGGCTGGAGGCAGACGGTACCAACAAATGCAAGACTGAACTAGACAGACCCTTTGACAACACATCCATAAATGGATACTAAACCCACTCTGCAGTGATGTTCCCTCCAGTTTACCTCGTATTTCCCCTACATCCACAACTCTTCTGAGAGGTGTGAACTGCAGAAAATAGTCATGACGGCATGCTGTCCTGAAATAATAGCACTTTGACTGGAGGGGATGTAATACTAGACAGGATGGACCAGTCAGCTGACTTCAGTTTCTTATGTTAATTATAATTTGCTTGTTATTTAACTTGTGATGGTGGTGGGAGGGTAGTGCATAACTGAACTACTGTACCTAAAGCACTCTGCAAATTCAGGTGTTTTTGCATTGGTTAGCCATAGTATTTATAAGGATATTTGGGGGACCCAATGATTAGTGTCATATCTTTTTTTTTCTCTCCAGCAAACAGCTGAACACTGTAACATGGTTTACCACAGTATATGCAGTCTGGTAAATAATGTGATTGATAAACTAAAAATACTGCTGCTGCTTAAATGAATTCAGGACATTGTTTCTCAGTGACACATTTCAGGCAGAGAAACTTTTTTTTTCTTCTTAGCTCTTATAGCACCAGAGGTCTGGTTAATAAAATAATCTGAATACTCAAGATGGAAAGATACTTGCAAAAAAAGGAGGAAACAAGTTACCTTCACAGTTCATCATTGGGCCTGGCTCAAATCCGTCATGGCAGTTGCATTCAAAACTGCCAATCACATTAGTGCACGTACCATTTCCACATGGGTTGCCAATTGAACATTCATCAGTATCTGTAAGTAAATGAAAACTGAAGAGAACTGGGACACATGCCAAATTGTGTTTTAAATTCAAGTGTTAGAATTCTTAACATTTATGAAATATGGACATACCGACACAGTGTACTCCAGTGTAATCTAAATTGTATCCCATGGGGCACTCACAGCGGAATGATCCGTCGGTATTGATGCAGTGACCATTTGAACAAATTCCTGGGCTTTCAAGGCATTCATTAACATCTAAAAAGTAGAAAGATACTGACAACCCCATCTTAGCTTATGCACATCTGTATCAAGTCTTAATAAGGCAATTCTTAAAAATTAATAAAAGCCTCACTTTTGTCCCTAGCCATGCAATTTCAAGGATAATCTAGTCTGCCTATCATTTCTTTATGGTCCACATTTATTAAAAGTCAGTCTCTTGTTACTTCTGGGCTGCAGGGAATGAGTTATCACATACATACTATAATATCCAGATCTAGTTTTAATTGGAAAAATTTTGTTTATACTTATCAGGAAAAAGAATACCTTCACGGGTATCGTCAATTCCAGGAATAGTTCCATGACCATATGGACACAAGTCCTGAAAAGCAACTGTAGAAGTACATTTCCAAAAAAAAAAAAAAAAAGAAGAAAAAAAAAAAAGAGGGAGAGAGAGAGAACTTTAAATAAATGGTTAAAAGCCATCCAAAATCAGACATTGTGTGTGTCACATTTTTCTTTTAGCTGTAGTTAGTTAAAACAATAAATCAGGGCTGTTACACTGTCTTCCTTAATCCAGAAGCGACATTAATTCTAAGCCTGGGTAAAAGTTCTGGACAGCATTGAGCTTCTGTTCTGCAATGTATTCGCTTGATGCTTTTCCCTTTTGTTTACTTGGAACTCACAGATAACCAAGGACTGAAGACTACTGATTGCTTCAGTTCTTCTGGGCACTGACCCATGTTTCTCTTCTGCTTTGCCTAAAGCAGGATAGATCTATAGCTAGAGGCTACTAGTTTGTTTCCACAGTAGGCGAAAAGAATAATTTAGGATTTCCATTTTTCTGTGGTTTCTTCTGTTTAGTTCATTTTGTTCTCTTGTTAACTTGTGTGGCATTTTGACCTCAAAATGATGCTAAAATTGCTGTAAGAGATAATGCCAAGCAGATTTAGCCTTATGCTGATCAAAAAACATAAAACATAAATGTGCTCCTCTTTCTTTCTTTTCTCCCACCTAAAAATAGTTTTATTTTAAAATCTTGATTTGTACCTTCTTCTTCCTTTGGACAGAGCTCACAGGGATCACCCCATCCTTCTCCAGGCATCTTACTGCAGCAACATTTTGCCTTGGTGGTGTTAAAAGCCTTTGGCACTGAGCATTTCCCATTCTCAAAGTTCGTGAAACAGAAGCTCTGGCGGGTATCTGAGAAAGAAAATATAGGTATATGGAACTAGCAACTGCTACCTGGTTGGACAATGAGTGTCTGATCCTGAAAGGAATGATGCTATAGGCCTGTATTTATTATTTTGAAAGCATCTTCCAGCCCTCATAAGGATTTAGTTTGGAAGGAATCCCCTAGAGGTCATTTAATGCTGCAGGCAGGGGCAGCTGTGAGGGCAGATCAAGTTTCTCAGGGCTTTATCCCATCTGGCCTTGAAAGCCAGAAGCATCTTCGCTACATACACTCAGTTTGTCTGCAGAACTACACTACCTTTATGATCTAGTACAGTTAGAGTTCCATGATGAACTGCGTCTTACAGAGTATCTGTTAGCATCAGTTACAACATTCCTTTACCAGTAAACTTCTTACCAAAACATCTCCGGCCATTATCAGACAGCACAAAACCTGTGGGACAGATGCACTGGAAACCGCCCGGTGTGTTAGTACAGGAGCCAAAGAGGCAGATGTTGGGGTCCTCATTACACTCGTTAATATCTGTACAATAAAGGAGATAAAGTTCATCATAATCCCATCTGCTGTGAATTCCTTGAATAAGAAACATTATTCATTTATTTTACTTTAACCAGAGGTGCTCCTCAAATATGAAAGAGCAAAGAGGGAAAGTTAAAGAAAGACACCTTTTTGAAAGAGTGATTAGTGTTTCACTGACACTGCCTTTTTCCAAATACCCTTATCAGTTTTGTCATGTTTATAATATAAATGTTAAATGTGTTCAAGCTAAAACAGAAGACATCTTTATGAGAAGAAAAATATTTCTCTGTAAACATAAAATATCTAAAGAATAATTTTTAAAAAATTTGTATGTTGATGGCACTTAGTAATTAAAGGTATAATATTTCATGCTGATTGACTAACTGTGAAATGGAACTGTAGATAATAGTAGAGGGCAGCCTATGAGACACACATTTTGTATTTATCAAAGTTTAATAGCCACTGTTGATACATCATTTAAAAACAATTCCTGTCCTGTCACATAATTTAGAAAATGCTGCTATGACTACATGTGAGATTTTTTTTTTAGAAAATTTAAGATCTTTTTATAAATACTAAAAACTTTGAAAACAAAATTTAAGATTATAGGCATCTGTTATTTATATTAAATAAAATTGTGCCCACATGTCCTGCATCTACATAGACAGAGTAAGAAAAGTAATACATTAACTAGACCTTTAATTTTTTACATCTATTTTAAACCACATTTTAGTTTATTCTATTATTTCTACAAATACAAAAAAACCCAGCTTTGCTAAACTAATTCTTAGTTACTTTAATAAATTCTAAAGTGTACCTTAAAAAATCTTCAAAGCTACATGTGCAGTACAAAACCCCCTCAAATCTTTTAGTAAAGGATATTAAAAGAGACATCACAGCGACCTGTGGTGCTATACATATTCTGTCAAGAGTATCTATATTGATATTAATGAAACTAGGCAGCAACTGATGGTTTCCATGAAAGTAAGCTTCACGGATGCTGAGCTGCAAATCAGTAGTGTCATTTTTTTCCTGGTATTTATCAGACTTTGAATTTGTCCATTTAATATCCCATCCGTTTTCTAGGATTCAGTATCATACTTTGTAGACCTATATTTAGCAGATAAGGAAACAACGGAAATAAAGTCTTCTCATTAGGAAAAGCTAAGTAGAATGAGGTGTCAGGCTGGAGTAGAATTCTGTGACATTACTTTTGAAAAATGTTATTTGCAGTCCTATTTTCAGAAGCTACTGTTAGGTATACCAGATAAAGCACAGTAGCTTCCCATGGACAAGCTCTTACTAGGTGGTAAATGCGAAGCATTTTAAGTCAGCTTATTCCAGTAAAGAAAGGTAATTACTTTCCTAGTTACTGTGGCAGTTGCTAATATATTATGCAAAGCTTAGCAATTCAACTGCATTAATGGGGTGGAAAAACTGCTCTTTTGAAGGACTGATTATTACTGTAATGAATGGTTTGGGACTAGTGGTAGTAACCATTTTCATGGCTGTGACAGACAGGCTGTTAACCAGATTACAGGAAGGGAACTAGGAGGCCTCTCCCTTCCATACCCCATAAAACGAAAGGTAATACATTAAACAGGAAGCTGAAAACTGACAATTCTTCCTTGGCTCCCATCTGTTTTGGTTTTCTCTTGCATCTAACTAACCTGAGCTCAAAAAGTAATCTACCTATTGCCAGCCATCCCACTGCAGACTTAAGAAATAGAGTCTTACTAAGGTATTTGCACATAAGAGCAATAGAAAATAAGGGAGAAAACAGGTTGCAAGGGCTGCGATAATCATGTGTGATTGTACTAACATTTGATTAAAATTATGTAGGCATTTTCTGGGAATTTTATCTACCAGTTTTCTGAACATGGCAGAATGAAGAAAGAAAGAATGTGATTCAGTGCCCTTTCCTCAGTTCTGGCAAAAATCTATTTGGCAGTCACTGAAGTGCTGTCATAAACCTCAAGAGATACTGTCAGGATATTAAAAGTGGCCATAAACAGTAACATTCCTGGGGAACCAAAAGCTTTCATTGTCACGATTTTACAACTAGGTGATTTAGATTAATCTCAAACACAATTGCTAATGTGGGAACAGCAGCTGCCAAAAGAAACCATAAAGTTGGCAAGCAAACTGAATATTTCAGTATGATACAAAGGCATGAGGGAACTTTCAGGCTTAGAAAATGCTGTTCAAGAAAAAAATTCAAAATGATTCCTGCGATCCAGTCTTTGCTCCTGGATTGATACAGATTTGGCGGCTGTAGGCCAAATCTTTAAATCCACACCAGTGTTTTCTGCAGTCCATACTGCAGAAGGGACAAACTCTTCCTTTATTACTGGGAGTTTTGAGTATGAGTTGGGTGGGGAGGAAAGGGGGGGTATTCGCACTAGCTAAGTCATTTAAGCTGAGAACCAGGTTTCTTTATATAGTCAGTGGAGAGACAGGTTCTTACTCTGTCCACCGACCATGCAGGAACCTAAGGCTTCTAGGTCAGCTGTCTAAAACTAGTGTGCACCTTCCTTGCCAAGTGCCCCACATAGTTGATTTAAACATAAAAATATCTAAGTTCACAGTAGATCTCTGCTTTGCTCTGCTGAAGAGAGAGCTGTAACTTTAATTTTTTTCCTAATTCCCTGCCACACCAAAGCTTAATTCATTCCTGTGCCCCTAATGCAAACAACAGAAAAATCTGTCATATTTAGCTCCTGAACAATATGCAAGGCTTTAAAAGATACTTCCATGAAAAAACAAGTACATGCAAACTGATAAAAGGGCTGCTGTACCCTTCCCTCCCATGAATCTTAGCACTTAAGACACATTATTCAAAACTGCAAATCATAAGACAATTGTTAGAAGAAACCTATTTAAGCAACTCTTCCCATAAGCTCAATAGTTTTATCAACATTTTTAAAGGTCACAGTCCTCTGAAACCAGAAACTGATTGCCAAAACCTGCCTTTTTTGTAAACATTATGTAAATGCAGGACACAGCTTGACGTGTTTTATCAATGATATTTGGAAAAAAGATTGCCAAAAGAACACTGATTTTTTTTGAACAGCAAGACTAAGTATTTTCAGTTTGCATTAATGAAGATCACAGAATCCTTGCACACTTTCCCCTCAACACAGTGTGAAAATATCTTGCCTTCCATTCTTAAAACCTTTTCCTGAAGACTTCTAATTACTTATTCCCTGTCCTCGTGATTTTCTAAGGAGGGCAAAATTCACCATCATCAATAAATGTACATTTACCTTCCAACAAGTTAGCACCAGATATTTTTCTCTCATTGATAAATTGTCCAGAAGCAACAATTGCAACTCGCCTTACCAATACAACTTTCACTTTTCACTTCATATCCTGGTGGACAGATGCATCTGAATGATCCTTCCAAATTTTGACAAGTACCAGGAGAGCATGAACCGGGTAGTGCCACACACTCGTTAATATCTTAGAAGAGTAAATGGAATTGGAAAAGGTTTAGAATTACGTAATTCTCATGGCATTATTCTTGCAGAAGAAAACAGTGCTATTCATGATCTAAGGCATTTAATTTCATAAAGATCAATAACAGCATTCTAAAACCCAGATACTTCTATTGTGTTTTCCTTAAAGTCACTGACAATTGTTTTTTAAACTTAGAAATGCAGACTGTAACGTTTCCTTCTACATAGGGGCTAGCAGTTACATTATTTCGGCTCAGCAGTACTTTAGCTTCTCCATGTGGTATCATACCTACCAATGCAATTCTTGCCATCTAGCGTAAGTTCATATCCTTCATTACATAAGCATTTGAAGGAACCAATTTCATTGAAACACCGTCCGTTTCTGCACACCTGGCCAAAGAAGGAACTGCACTCATCAATATCTGTAGAAAACAAAAAACTTCACAAGTGAGAGTTGAGTCCCACCAAGAGTTTAACCATTAGAATGTCTAAGCAGGCTCAGTTTATACAGTATGTTATAAACGCTCAAGTTGCAATATATATTTCCATGGAAAGGGTAAATCTTGAAGCAGCAAGGGAACAGTTGACGGCTCGTGGAAAGTAACTCTCACTCAAGTGCATTAAGGTATATGTTCTATTTAAACAACACTTCTTTACAGGGTATTACAATTTTTAAACTTGCAGCATTACCTCAGCTACTGCATCTGGAGACATTCAATTGCTGCCAAGTGACTGTGTGATACTAACTCCAGACACAGAAAGGAAAATGCTACATGGAGTGTCCTGGATTTTATCTGGATTTTATATGTGCTCGAGTTTCCCCTAAAACTTGCCTTGTCATTTTTCAAATTTTGGAATATGTCATTTGCTTTCCACAGACTGATTTTTCTCTCTCACAACTGTTCTGTAAATGAGGTTTGAAAATGCTTATTAGTTTACAGAGTTACTTTAATAATGCAAACTGAAAGCAAGACTGCAAAGCGAAAAATACATATGAGAAAGTGTCAGAACAAATCAACATCAAGGAGGCTGGATGAGTATCATGATGTAAGGACAACTTACACTTTACTGTTTTGCAGTATTTGAATTTGACGGTTAACATGGTTTTTTGCTACAGAGGATTTTAGTCTTTCTCAGAAGCATTAAGTAACAGCTACTGAACAAGATGTACCTCCTGCCTGAGCCAGTACAGCAGTTCCTGTGTTACTAGTTTATTCCATAGTGCATTTCTTCTGTGCTACAGTTATACAACTACAAATACCTCAACAGAGTATTACACTGGGATGGGCAACGCTGCCTTTGAATGACTGGGGTAATTTGGAGAAAAGCCCTGCGGCTCTCCAGACTGTCAAGGGGAGTGTTAACAAAAGGCCAAGTCTATGAGTCAGCTTGGGCTCCGTGGCCGCCTTGAAGGCAGAGCCTGGAGCACTGAGGTACCAGATGCTCCCGGGAGCAGACTGGCAGCTGTACTGCCGCACAGAGGAAACGAACTCCTTGGCAAATGGTGCCATTCATTGGCTGCAGCTTGTTTTCCTTCTTGAGCAAGTTTTGCATTTTCTCTTTCCTTGACAAGGAAAGGACTTAAAATACTTAAGATAATATTTTAGTTCTCTCCTGATACAGAAAGGAATCAGTAGACTTTGTTTTGTGTCTCTTTCTGTAGCAGGAAGGAATGTAAAGTCTTTTTACTTTTGGCTGATGCTTCACACAAAGGAGAGGATCTCCAGAGACTTACAAGTCTGTTCTTCAGTCCAGGAAGATTTTAGTTTTCTTTATTACATGTATCCTGGAATTTAAGCTGTCCAAAACCATCAATAGTTCTGTTGTCCTCTGCTTTAGGGGAACAGGAAATAGCAATGCCTCTATGTAAGCAAAGTTCATCTTGGGAGAGCAGGAGATTTAGGAGTTTAGTTATGCCAGCTCTTTCGTTGCCAGTCTACTTTCTCTGTCACACTGTGCATGAGTCTCAAGTGATACAGCGAAATAAATGATTTTGAATGCATGAGGCGACGCTGCCTTTGTGATACAGGTTACGCTTATTGCCAGTGGCCTCTCTGGACTATGCCAGTAGTCAGGGACTGACAGAGCCAACAGCGAGGAGAGGCAGCAGTGTCAGAGGCCTGCACTGCTGCGTGCTACCATTCCCCAGGATACCTGACAGGGGTGAGGGCTGCATTAAACCATCAGGGAAGGTAAGGCTGCCCCTGTGACTTGAGAGATGTAGGGTTGATATCTTTGCAAGCTGCCCAATAGCAAATATTTTGAAGTATCTAAAAAATGATAAAAACGATTCATCTCTAAGGCAGGTAACTGTATCAGTTACTGTGCTCAGTTACCTTTCTTAGTAGCCTGAACTATTTTCTGTTTGAGTTTTAACTTTATATGCAACCTCCCTGGCACACCAAGCCAGCAGCAATGAAAGTGAAGTTTGGATTACATCACCTACCCATACAGTCGTTATTATGAGTTAATTCAAATCCTGGGTAACACAGACAGTTATATGATCCAACTGTGTTTTTACAGGTTCCGTTTCCACATGGATGGCGTTCACATTCATCAACATCTGCAAAGAGAAACAAAACTGTATGTTGGATCTGATTTTCCCAGGTATGTGTTAACGTGACACCTGTGGACATGGAGACAATACTGTAAACCTCCGTCTCTCCTTTCATCTGTCACATTTTAATGCTGATTTTTACAATATTGCATGTAAGCTCCTAGGTAGATGTAGGAAAACATTATGTATGATATTTATTTTTTATCTGTATTTTAATAAAAAGTACTGCTACATACAAAGATCAAAATAAGTGCAGTGTGCAGTATCTTGAGGCATTCTTTCCTTTTATTTTCCCTGCGAACACTCTTTCCTTTTTAAAGGGTGCCATGCAAGGAGTGAGTTAGTAGAAACAAGACTTGCAAATGCACTGCCAGACAACTTAAACCTGTGAGACATGTCTGTGATCCAATGGTTAGTACAATGGACTGAGCATCACAGACAGGCTTGAAACTGTCTTAAGTTTTATATACACCTTTTACAATTATGCACATAAAAACCTGTTGAAAATGCCTCTGTCAAGGAGTTATACGTCCCTGTTCACAGGTCAGTTTATACATGTAAATACGATATTTTGTCAGTAGTGTATCCACAAATATAGAGACCACTTACAAGCTCTTGGATGAATCAGTTTTTTTAAAAGCACTAGAATTCAGTATTTTTTCCTACTGTGTGTTTTAGGAATTTCTGGAGTTTCACGGGGATCTGACTTCCCGTGGACTTCCTGAAACATCTTTATTTATTTACAGAAGGTAAATATTTTGTTGCATGGATTGTTTTTCATAACCTATCATTATCGAGGTTTGTATTTCAGACTAGAAAAACTCAGTTTAGAATTATTAGAGATACTATTTTGAGTAACCATGGTCTGGAAATTTTGTACTGTTAATACAAGTCACTTTCCCAAGTGTCCTCCTCAGGCAGTATGACGAATATGATTCAGTTCAAATATGAGAACGATGAAGGCATATATAAATATGTAACAGGATGTGAAGAGGTTTTCAATGTCTGTTTAAAAAGGAAATCGAAATACACCTATATTTCTAGAGAACACTGAACTTCTCTGTAGAGCTGACATTTGCATGACTGTTATTTCAAAAAGCAAAAACTTTTTTTTACTTTTTCTCAAACATTATTCAAAGACATTAAGAGAACTGAATTCATATATGCATCACCTTTTCTTTAAAAAACACTTCAGAATTAAACGTGAGACATTAAAAGAACAGTCTCTGTGCTTTTTTCTCAGTATCATCATTATCATGTCATCGTTTGACTACATAATAAGCATAGATTTAAGTTATGTGTGCGTTTTTTAAAATGAAACATGAACTCAATAAAACTCTAAATAATTGAAAATCAGTCTTTTCTCTCCAAACTCTATCCCTCCATGATATCATCTACAAACTTCTCTTTCAAATGAGTCACTATCACTCTCTTTGTGAAAATGGGGTTACCATACTCTTCCATAATACGGAGCTATCCCCCAGAACACTGCGATTTTTTCCCCCAACTGACATATATTACTGCAAGGACAACTTCACACACTTCCTTCATGGAATTTCAAGATTGTACGAATCAGCCTTTTAATATCACTATAGTCTCCCTCATACAATTAATAAATCCAGATTCATTCCACCTTTTTAGCACAAAAGCATTTTCTTTCCATACCCATGCACATGGTCTGGTCCTGGGATGCCTTAAAACCGTTGTGACATATGCACTGGTAACTTCCTTGCATGTCCACACATAAACCATGACTGCAAACATTAGGAATTTCCAGACATTCATTGCGATCTATAAGAAAAATATAAAACAGATGGTACACATTATTGACTTTTATTATTCATTCATTTTACACAAACATGTTTTTACAATCTGTTATTATTATTAAAGCCAGACTCAAAATTATCCATAGCTAAACCTGAATCATAACAAAACTTCATTTTAGAGGAACTTCTTGCCTGCACACCTCGAGGTCAAAACTACTGTTAGTATTTGGTTGATACTTCAAGACTGTTCTTTAAAAATTGTACCCTCTCTTTTCTTCCCATGAACAGAGAAACACAACTATAAAGCAAAAGCTAGTACCTAAAACACATGGCAAAACATGCACGGCAACAGAAAATAAATGATTCTTTTGCACTTTAAGAGAACGAAGAATGTACTGTTGCTTATGTACAAACCAATTCAAACAGACTAGAAAAATCAATTGATTTCTTACCAACACAGGCACCGTTGGGTGAAAGTTTGAAACCAGCAGCACATTCACAGCGGTAACTACCAGGACTGTTGATACAGTCTGCATTTCTCTGACAGAGGTTATCTCCATTACTGCACTCATCAATATCTGAAATATCAAGAGTCACACAGGAATCAGAAACCACAAGATAGTTATTTCTGCCTAGAATTTAGACTGTATTTTGAGTCCTGTGCAGGACTGATCTTTGTAGGTTGTCTTCAACAAAGTGAAAAGATCCTGACCTTGAGTTTCCGCTATCATAAGTGCAAACTGAAAGCAAAATCAATACAGTTTCATCAATAAAACATGTTTGGGTGAAGGAGGAAATCAAATCCTATGAATCCAACTTCCTATGCACTGAAGTGGTGATGAAACTTTAAAGGTCTGGCTAAAGAAAGAAATTTTTTAAAAATAAATTCTGTTCCCCTGTGCTTTTATATATTTTAAACAAAATAGTGTTTTGAACTAAAATAGTAAGTGGCACAATTTTAGTGTTCTAGGGCACAAATGTCAGCACAGGATCCTTGAATGCCAGTGACAAAACTCCTGTTAGCTTCAGAGCAGATAAAATTTCACCACTAGCTTGAAAGAAACTCCAGATTAGGTTGTAAATAGAAAGCATTATCAGTCTAATTCCAATTCCCCTATAGCATCAAAACAGAAACATAGCATATCTATGAATATCTGGCAGTTCTTTACTTATAAAGCCACAGAAGAAGACACAAAGGCAAAAATCAAGAAAACTTGTTCCTAAGAATTAAATTTCCTCCCCAAAGTAAATTTGGAGCATAAAATGAGGAAAAAAAAAAAAATCTGGTCCTACTTAAGGTTACCTGAAAGCAAAAGCAGTAACAATACAAAACTATAAAAAAAATTAGTAAGTGCATGTGTATACATATTAAAGATAAATGCATCCCAAACTCATTTATAGACTTGAGCACTTGTGAGAAAGCCTACAGCCTGTATCTTAAGAGTTTGAAAAACAATTAAATATTTCTGTTCCCTTTAAGATGAACATGCTTATAGGGACTCAATAGAAAATAACGTCACTTTGAATCACCTTCACAGACCAAGAGCAGGTCATTGTAGCTGAATCCAGTGGGACATTCACAGCGGAAGCTGCCAATCTGATTGATGCAAACACCATTTGCACAGATTCCCGGGATTTCCTTACATTCGTCGATATCTGAAAGTGCGATGAGCTAGTCAAAATACAACACTCCGTGGCTTTTTGTACTGCAGGGATTCTCAATTTCATTGTACTTAAAACTGAGTTGGAGAAGTTCCATTTAACTTACTTAAATTATTTATAGGATATAAAACTAAACATATGCCTGTTATGCGAGAAAGTAAATTATGTGAAGTTCAGGAAATGATCAGAACAGAGTGATACTTTATGTCAGACAAGATACAGAACTGTGTCAAATATGCAGATAACTTCTGCAAAATTGTTGAAGCCAGAACCTTTTATGTTATCCATTAAAACTCAACCCCCTGAACCAGAATGGAGGAGCAAAAGTTCCTAACAAGATATGGAAATCCAAAAACAGAAATCAGAGATATTTTTAACAAAGTACATTAACTTTGTTCTCACAATGTATGTCATCATTGTTTCTCCACAATGAAGTTAGAATTTTATTATATGACATATTCATTTTAGCATCATTATACTGTGGCAAGAACTTGGGCAAAGTATTTTTTTGGTGAAAATATTTAGTTAAACTTACCAACAGCTTTTCCAGTATGAATATCAAAAGTAAAGCCAGGAATATTCCCACATATGTTCTTGAATTCCGCTAGAGCAAAACAGGGAAAAATGCATTTTTAATGATCTCCCAAGAATTACTTGTAAGATGCCTCAGCTTTCAAAAGCCAATACAAGCCAAATCTACTCAGAAGAGAGAAGCCATTGCCTCTTGTACAAACCATATTGAAAATTCAGGTTGCCAACAAAAGAATGCAAATTTCTCAAATCTCTGCAGACTTTGGCACAAGAGCAAATGTTTTGTTTGAAAAGACAGAACTTCAGTTTTTGTTTTAAATGGGACCTATAACTTCCCTTTTAATGTTTATTACTGCTTTCTAGGCATCTATAGAGAGAATCTGCAGTGGCAGTTTCAGAATGGAGAAATAAATGTAACTCAACCGTACCTAGCCTTCTTTGACAATACTGTCTGTGTTCTTTTCTGCAAAGAGTACTGCAGCTTAGTTCCTCTGACACGGGGAGCAGAAGGGAAGCTCAGCTTTAAAAAAGATGCCTTCAAAAGAGCATTCTGTTTTAGTATCCTCATCTTACATCCTCTTTTCCAGGAAAGGTGTACAACTTCTGCTGAATGGATTTGCAGCATATGGAGAAAAAAAAAAATCAGCTACTTCTGCACAGGTACCTTTTTCTAACTATTATGGAATCCATTAATTATTGCAGGTTGTGAAAAATGAATAACTACTTCTAACTAAACTAAATTACTACAAAATTTCTTAAAAAGTAGCTGCGTCAGCATGTGATTTTACTAGTAAAACACTGCTTGCAAGAAAAATCATGCAACGCATTTACAAGGCAGTGAGAAATTTTGATCCAGACAGAAATCTGGAAAATAACAAGATTGTAATTATTTTTCACTATGTTGAATTTGCAAAAACATGACTTTTGATAGCATTTTGTACTGAAATCCCACTTGTTTGAGGGGCCAAAATAATTCCAGTGTGTAGGCACCACCCATATGAACGAGTGGTTTAACTATGCGCTTGCTAACACTAAACACTCAGCTGCTGTTCAGCGTTTTTTTAAATCATATTGGCATTCGAAATCTCCAGAAAAACAGTAAGGATCTTCCAATATCAAGTTCCCATACTGTTATTAATGAAAAATTCCAAGGTATGTGGTAGATATTTATACCTGCAGGGCACTAAGCCAAGGTAAAAATCACTGGGGTTATATCTTGAATAATTCTTGTCTCTCTGAGACCAAATGTTCTTATTTATTAAAATTTCAGCAAACGTAGACTGATCGTTGCTCAGAATGAGATTTGGGAATGTATCTTATAGAAAAATAAGTACCTCTTTTCTCACATTCAGAAATTCATTGTTATTTTCTATTGAAGGAGAACAGGATCCAAGATACCTGAACCTCAACGTTTTCTTCTTTTCTCTGTTCCACTGCCTAATGACTGTAGGGTAAGCCAGTCTCTGCCCACTGATGTTAGTTCTGTGTTACAGAATACTGAGTCTTAGAGGTTCCTGCTACAGTGTTTTATCATCCAGCAAGCTTCTGCTAGGATGTGTAAGATTTGAGGTTTTCCTTCTAACTGTTATTTTCTACAGGCAGATCTATGACATTTCCTGTTGTCAGTAAATAAACATGAAAAACAGATACTAGGTAAAAAGAGGGCCTCATGTTCTCTCCCCTGGCTCTGTGGATGATGACAGTCTGCTCCTGTGATTATGCCTAAGGTCAAGTTTGGGAGGACCGAGAATAAGGTATGAAGGGTCCAGGCCTTCTTTTGACCTGTTTCTATCTCTATGGCATGCTACCTACGTAGGCCATGCATTCCATTTAATGGAGTTCTTTCATTTTCTTTCAGTTGTACCATATAGAAAAATAACTAGATAAGAATTAAATCATAATGCATCTATACCCAGTGCCAAACTAATAATAAGCTAGCACTTCAGAGATTTGCTTTCTGAAAGCCTGACTTTGCAACCATGACTTAAAAAAAATATTTCCAAATACCATGCCCTTATTACTATGTCATTTTTACGGCACAGAAAGATCATAGCATCATAAAACAGGATCATATAACAGGTCCTATAACAAGAAAAACACTCCCTGAGAGTTCAAGCACTCCCAAAATGATCAAACCATGAAGGAGTTCTACAAATATTTGGTCTCTTCTTAGTGGCAAAGTGGCTTTTGCCACTCCTTAGGGTGAAAAAAAAATAAACCAAAAACTATTATTTCTGATTATTTAGGCATGTCTGATAATGAATATGATCTGTATAATGTGTAAAACCAAATGATATAATCTTTAAAGTCATCAAACAGTGACTAATTGTTCAATGTAAATTTATAAAAAGAAAAGAGAGCACTGTTCTCAAAGAAAAAAATGCAAATGCACTGGCATGTGAAGTTCATATAGAGGAACAATATACTTCTCATCAGAGCAGAATAATGCTTTTAATGAGCTACTGGGCTCACTTCGGCAAGCTGGTTAAGGTCAGTGTATCATAACCCTTGTCTGTGATGTGCAGCCCCCATCCAGATTTCAGAACATACTGATTATACCACATAAGTGCAGCTATTCAACCATTTACACTTGGAATTTGTGTTTGATCCCTCGCACAATCTCTTTTCATAGTGAAAGACGCTCAACAATGTTTCCAAATACAGTAAAGGCCTTTAAAAGCGAAGAGCTAACAAGGCAAAACCCAACAGAAAATATTTTAACCCTGTAACTGCTTGCAGATTGCCCAAGTGGAATTGTTTTCACAAATTTTTAAAAGCTGCACAAGTTTCTGAGAACTTCAGCATTACCAGCTTAAAAGGAGAATTCCACCCAAGAACATTAATTGCGCAAATCCCTGCTATTACACTGCTGTATTTTTCTCATTGCATTGTCATCATGATTACAATTTTATGGCATAGAGTTAAATGACTGTGAGAAAAGATTTTATGAGCTCTCTGTGATAGCAATCATGTACTTCCTCCCTCAAGCTTATTTCCATCTTCCATTCCTGACTGCCAGCAACATTCTTCCATTCTCCCTACTCCTACTTAAGGAAAGAAAAGGAAAAGGATATTTTTCTTTTCAATGCCATTTTCCTCTTCCTAATTACTTGTGGGGGACAGCATTTCCTAATTTATCTGCCATTTCCCTTACATCACCAGGATAAACCAGGTGGAATGAAAGGATAACGTTACTTACACTAACACCACAAACGATGCAGGACCAGAGCTATGGGTTTAGTTGCACTTAGCTTGGGGCAGAGTCAGTTACACAGTAAAACATATTTGCACTAAACAGTTATTTCATTTAGGCATCTCTGCTATTTTACAAGTGGGAGAGAAATACTGTTGGATTTCAAAGGTGGTGATTTTCCTGACGATGATTCTCCTGAGTTGAGTTTATCGACTCTTTCCAGGGTGCTCCATTCCAGGCAAGCCACTCCACAAAGACTAACTGACAAAGGACTGGCTACCATATTATTTTCTCTTCCCTTACAAAAGGGAAGTTTTACTTTCCTTTACACTTCTGTGGTTACTGAGCTTTTGCAAGTTCATCATCTTCAGCAGAGGAAATGCAAAAGCAACTGAGTGGACACAGTCAGATGTGGGGCATGACTGAAGCTCCAGAGCAGCAATGCACTTGGTAATGAAACATAATCTTTTGCTCTGACAGAGATCAGTTTGCTCTGATATTAGAAATGTATCCCCAGCTACATACTTACTAAATTATACTTTCCTAAATTAATTATCCTGCAAGACACACCAGCCAGCAAGCATCCTCTGTCAGTCTGAATCATCAACTCCACTATTATTGCCTGGTGACTGCTTTTCCAAAAACCTCCAGTTGATGGCTTTAGCGATGGGAGTTTTGCAGTCATGTATTTAGAAGACTTGCTTATGGCCAACTATTATCGCCCTGGTGGCTCCCACTGACACAAAAGTAGATTTTTTACATAAATCTATATAACTGAAAGTAACTTTATGTCCATATAAGCCCTCTGAAAGCCTTAATATTTGCTAGAAAGAAAGGACAAGATGACCATAGCATACTCATTTCTAGATTGATTTTATAAAATCATGCCACTAGTCAAGCTGCATCTTTCCACTCAGTATGGAGTGACTATTTCTTTCACTTAAAGAGTGGAAGAAACACCTATTCCTAACACTACAACAGCAGAATGTAGCATAGCAAGACAGAATAGTCCAGCCAGTGACAGACAGTAGGGTACTGTCACTCTGCTTTGGGACAACAGCAAAGATATTGTTCTGGGGCTGAAATTTTAACTTCAGCTAACATGTCAAAGGAATAGATAAGCAAAGAAAGTAACAAAATGGGATGATTACGATAGGTTTTACCTGTTCCTGGAGTTGGACATGGTTCACAAGGCTTGTTCCAGGCTTTGCCAACATTGTATGTGCAGCAACACATCCTCTTGGTCACATTGAAGGGCAGTTCATTCTCACAGGAGGTGCCATTATAGCTTCTGTAGCAAAAGCTCTTTCTCATGTCTAGATGTGAGGTAAGAATGACTTACAAAGTAACCAGCACACTCACCTAAATAAATATCAACCCCCTTCCGATCTAAACACTGATTCATTAACTCTGGCTTCTGAATGCAACCTGAGCATGTGCACAGAGCATTTAAAAATAACATAAAGATTGAAGTCATCTACTCTCTTTGTATTAGGCCTACCTAAAATATTTGTCTGAAATTTACAGATTATTATTTTTCATTCAAAGATGCAAAGGGGGGGGAAAAATTCCCCCGAAAAACAGAGACAAAATGTGGATGCTCACCGGATCCATTTGTCTAGCAAGGCGTAGCATTTGAACATGGTTGGTGAAACTGAAAAACTACTTCTGAGTTCTGTTAGAGAGTAAGAGCAGTAAACGCTGCATGTCAGCCATTGGGATCTCTTTCCTGATTATGTGGCACAACTGTCTGGGAGTTAAAGGTAGGAAAATGCAACACAAGAACTTCAACTTTTCAAGAATGTGAATATCTGCAACTCCAATGCTGTGAAGTCCAGTGTTCTTGACAATACGCTTGAAAGACTTCGGAATCAGCCTTGTCAAAAAGGAAATTTTAAGCACAGAGTTTGGCCTCAAAGCAGTCTATCCAAAGTCTATCTCCAAAGCAGACATATCGAGTAAATAAGATATTTTGCATACCCATGCAGTTATGTCCTCCGTTCACCTGCATGTATTCAGGCGGACAAATGCAGGTGTAGTTCCCCAAGGTATTGTAGCAGGTCCCAGGACCACAGACTCCAGGATGCGCAACACACTCGTCAATATCTACAGACCAAGCAAAAGCACTATAGTTAACAAAACGACAGGAGGACCAAGCCCCAGTAAATATTTCTGGGAAGTATACCTACATTAAACTACCTCAAGATAACATAAAGGTTTCATTTAAAGGATAGTTTGGAATTTACAGCTCAGATTTGAATTAAGCAGCTATTGTAATAGCTGCTGCTAAGTGATATTAGCCAAATTGAGTCCAATCTTTGCAAGAAAACACCCTAATTAAAGTTGCTAAAGGTACCAGTGAAACTGGAGCATCTTGTGCCTCATCAGCTCCAGAGAAGATGTGAGCCCTAATGTCTCAGTAGGGTGCTCTTTCCATAGGAATGTCATTGTCACTTCTCATTTCTGTTAATGTGTTCTCTGCTCCACTGAGAAAATGGCTGTTTTTTCTTTAAAAGCGCCCTTTAAAATTCACTTCCACTTCCCATATGAGAAGCAAAATACATGTATATTTTAAGTACGCTACTTAGAAATATGCATGCTGAGTAACTACATAACCTTGCTGCTCTAGTCTGGGTCCTTCTTTTTTCAGTTATTTGGCATGTGAGCCTTTATTCCCCCCATTTATAAACAATTTAACTGCAAACCCAGTTTTGTCTGTTTTCTTCACCAAAGCTTAGCAAAGCCACAGAATTCATATGTTCTGTTTTGAAAGACGACAAATTTCTTTCTGCCAAAATGAATGAAGAATGGAAAGCTGACTTACGACATTCTAAAATAGCTTATTTGCTAGTTCCATTTTTTGGGCCTAACATTCATGACAATTCTCAAAGAGAAAGGGAAGACAGAAATTACACACACTGTTAACTTTACAACACACTGCATAAGTTAAGCTGCTACTCTGAACTGTCACAGAGAGGACAGCTTCTCTCATTTACAATAGCAGAAAATTCATGAAACTAGCAGGCAATATTAGGTGGTGAAATGAGAACCCAGAAATCCTGAATACCACCTTACCTTAACATACCTACCTGAGATCTAATATATAAGAATAAATATTAGTATGTTCAAATGTAACATTTCAAGGTTTATCTAAATCATATCACTAATACTAAAGACCAATGATTTTAAAGAAGATTTTAGATAAGATAAGGTACCATATCCATTTTATGGATTTAAGGCTAAAAACCACATTTTTTTCAGAGTAAGTGCACTGTGTTAGAGAATAAAGTTTTAAGGGACTCAACCTTCACAGATTCTTGTCTCTTCACTGAGGTAGTAGCCTTTTGGACATTCACACTGGAAGCTGCCAAAAGTATTGATGCAATTTCCACCTTGGCAGAGACCTGGCAACTCCTGACATTCATCAATGTCTGAAAAACAGAGAAAAATAATATATCCCCTGAAATCTAACCAACTAGCATCTTCTGTCACATGGATTTTTTTTGCTCTAAATTACAGCTCATGAAAGCATGGATGAGATGTTCATTCTGTAGCATTCAGCTAACTTTTCTGGAGCACATTTCAGCTTGATGAGCACATGGAGTTCAACTTCCATTACTGTTTACAGGAATTTGGCATCTAATTTCTCATTCCTGCACGCTCATTGGAACCAGAGTTTCTTTGTCCAGTGAATATTTCCTGAAACTTAAACCTTCCACTGATAAGCTATAATTTTAATAAATGACTTATTCTTCAGGGGCCAATTTCAAAGGCCAATTCAAGTAAGGAGACACACAAAAGGTATGCAACAATTCATTTTCCTACTGAAATACTGTTGGACTTTTTCAAGGTTCTTTTACAATACTCCTTTTCATCATGTTGTTTAATTCACGTTAATACACAGGTTTTGCTTTGCAGTTAAATGTAACAACTTCTTCGTAATTTAGTTTCTGCGTAGACTTTTCCAAAGACAGCGCTTTGTTTATTGCCAACCATCTTACTCATTTAGGATGAACTCACCTTCTAAAATAATAGTGATGGGATTTGGTCTAAATCCTTCCCCTCCTGGACACAGAGTATTATATTCCGCTGAAGTAAAATATAATAAAAGAGAGAATATTAGTTATTTGAAGAAGAAAATCCTAATAATAGAAACACAGTTTCAGAAATTAAAATTCCATTTGTGTTTTTAAGGCTTCTTTTCCCATATACTCATTGGCTTTCTACCCTCATTAGTCTATTCACAGTGCATAAAGCAAGTGCATTAGCCTCTGCAGAAAACAAAGGTAAGATTGAGAGCCCTGCTTAAAAGAGTACCATAGCCAGGGATATTCCCATAGGAAGGGAGAACATTGCTTTCTGCATACGGTGCCTGTATAAAGGTATTTATATATCCCCCACTTTGAGTTTTATTTTTTTAATGTAAAATTTCTTTCTACAATATATGAGTGTTAAAATTGGAATTCATGCTATTATGATATTATTAAACATAATGTGCTTAACATTTCTGTTGCACTGTTCATTCAAAGAACCTCAAACATCTACAGAGGTGGTAAGTATCACTGGGAAACATTTTTAAAAGTACTTAGGAGTGATTTAGAAATAGTTGCCCAAAGATATTAACTCTCCTTTGTCAACTATTGCAGTTCTCCAGATTAAAGGCATGACTCAAGCTCTAAGCACTATTAATTTATTTCCCTACCAACATGGAGCTGACAAATAAAAATTCCTAACAGATGCATGTATTCTATTCAGATTCCTAAGGCGCATCGGCCCCTAAAAAAATTATCAGCAAATACCTTTTCTTTTCTTTTTCCAGGGAGAAAAGTAAAGCCAAGCAAAGTTAAACGATGTGCCCAAAGTTACCCACAGTGCAGGGGCCTCGTCCAATGGGAAGCACCTTCTAAAGTTCCCACTGATTTCAATAGCATGAGAATAGGCTCCAAGTCAGTCACAAAAGACTAAAGTTCACACCCTCTGCATCCCCCTCCAACAACTGGGCCAGAACACAACCTTGTGAAGTAATTCATCAGTTCCTTTAATGATAAATTTATACAGTAGAATATCTCAAATACTTTTTAATTTCTTGTTAGCATTTGCTGTATGAGGGAAGAAAAAAAGGAAGATTTCCTTACTGCTGTTTACAGGGGGACAAGTCTCACAGGGGTTTCCCCACGCCTTTCCCAAAGAGCAGCAGCATGAGGAACGACTGACTCCAACTCCGATTTCTGTATTGCAGGATAGGCTCCCATCCCCTCGTGGGCCATACTTCAGGTAGCAATTGCCAACACGATTATCTACATATAAAAGATGTAGGATTACACAGCTGTACCCAATGGTCTGGACAAAGGAACATCAGGCATTCATTTTAAAGTTCCACATCTAAAAGCAGGAAACCAAGATTACTTCATTCTTTTAAAGTCACTGGCAAGCTGAAAATGCTCACGTACACTGATGGTTACTGATTTTGAGAGATGGCAGGGTGAAGCAATAGCCTCAGTCTCCTGAATAGCTAGAGAACAGTTTAAAGTGGTTTAAGAAGCCACACCATACTCTAATGTAGCACTTTTACCCTTCCCAGTCTTTTAATCCAGAAAATATCAGAAATCTTGCTGTAGTTATCTCTTGGTAGTTCTCCTCCATATCCTGTTTGTGACTAGGCTATGACTTCCTTCGGGAATTTAAAAACATTTTTCTATGGAATTATAGAATGAAGTCCCATCTATCAAGTAACTGGAAGAGTTCTTCCACATTCAAAGAAATTCTCCAAAAATTATTACTGCAGTATTGAAACAAATGATCTAAATGATTGAAATGCGCAGTAGCTTTAAGGAAAATTTGTTTATTAGTTCACTCGAACTATAACTTATTCAGACAAGTGCTAGCATGGGTGGAATGAGTAGGGAATTTGCTAAGAGAAGTAAAGCTAGGAATTTTCTGCTGCACAGATTATTTCTTCATTTTTTATAAATGGAAAACAACTAAAGAGAAACACTAATTTCCTCAATGTTAACTTTGTAATTTTAAAGAGCATGCCTATGGAATAACGTGCTATTGAAGGATGCCTCTGCAGAAGAGCAGAAACTCACTCTAGAAAAAATTGATATATTCATTCTCTGAAGGCCTAAGTATCTTTCTGTATATTTTCTTCAAAACTATTTCTGTTAATGGTATCACTAGGAAACTTATAAATTATTTTTGCATGATCTCACAAATGCATATTTTACCAAGAGATATCACATTTTTAACTTATGGCCTGCAGCAAGGACCAGGCACTACAGCCTTAGAATTTTACATGGAATGAGATGAACAGAGTATGATAAATGTGGGTATTTCATACTTTTGAAATCTTCAGAGCTTTACAAATGACTTGATATAACATGGCCTTTTAAATTATGCTGACGTTTGGGACATATCTATTAAAAAAAGAAAGCTTAAAGAAAATCGGATTACTAAGAATTGGTTGTTCTCAAGGTTCACTGTTTCAGCTTGGTTAGTTAAGCAAGTACAGCATAAAAACACAACTTCAAATAAATTTTCAGACTGAATTTTTGTTGTAAGCACCCTTGAAATCAATCAATAGGATTGATTCTTCATCTTTAAACTTCCCAAATAATTTAAATATATTCAAATTTAAGCATTAATAGGCAAGTTTGGGTGAATTTTTCTGCACAGTTTTAACAGTGTACTAGCTCTGTAGTAGAGATTACAAAATAGTAGTACGTTCCTGATATTCCATGCCCCAGATATTCTACAACAAATTTCAGTATCTCAACATAAATGGTCACTGAGGTAGAGCTAAAACACTTGATTAAGAATTGAGCCGCAAAGGCACAAATAGTTATTTTGTACCTCTGAGCCTCTGATAGAAAAGAAAAAGCTCCAAGCAGGATATCTTCCCTAATTCTCTAGAGGCAAGATTTGCCTGACATCACTGACCACCATATATTAGACGTACAGTCTTTCTTTCTTTCCTTTTTTTTAAAAGATTACTGGTAATAAATATAAGTTTTACAATTTGTTAAGGCTAAAAAATAATACGGTGTTACAAGAAGGTAACATGAACTGCCTCTTCTTAACAGGCCCGCCCTGTTGTTCTCACTGGGGACTTCAGCTGAAACAACCCAAATGTTCTGCAAACACCCACCTCCTCTTGGTCTCAGAGGAACTGCGTGCTCCTCTCCATTTGCAATAGCACAAGACATCTGCCTTTTTAAGAGAAGCCAGGAAGAGATCTGGCTTCATTCTCCTTGAGAGAAGTGAAAAACAATGACCATTCTGGAAGACGGCTTCAGCCTAAGACCTCAGGCCCATTAAAAACAATAGGAGATGATAGTCATTGGAAAGAAGGCAGAGCACGAAATTCTCTAGCAGACTATTGATACCGAGTCTGTCACGGGTTTTAGGTTTCAGTTTGCTCTTTGTGTGAACTGTCTTGACAAGGCACCATGTTCTTCTTTGCCAAGGGCAATATTTCTGTTACTTCTGAGAAGAACTGGAATTTAAATTCCTCCTCCTTGTTTGCTCAAGCATGCAAGAGACAGTGCTATTGAAGAGAACCAGAAGCTGCTGTCCTCTGAGAAGTTGTTTCTGGAACTTTTTTGCAGCACAACTTGTGCATTCCAGAAGCAAGAAACTCTCCTTTCTCTTGGTGAGGTCTGCTAGCCTCTGTGTTTTATTTTCCAAGTGACTACAGGGAGGAACTGTTGGTGGTATGAGTTTGCTTTAGTGCAAACTGGCTTTGCTTGGAGTCGAGGTACACACTCTGTGCACAAGTGGTGAGCTCAGAGACATCTCCCTCCTGCTGGAAGCAAGGCTGAATTTGTGCTCTGGTGCATCACCTACAGCACCTCACTTGCCCTGGCAGCTGGCACTCCGCCCATCAGCATTTAGGACCAGCAAGTGGCACAAATTTCATTGCCAGTAACAATGCAATTTTTTTTAGAGGAGACAGAGCTCTTACAGTATTTCCTCTGGACAGAAATGCAGAATGGTCAAAGAAGTTTTGACCTTTCTTATTAAAGGTCAACTACTGCTCTTAATAGTTTGACCCTTTCTTACTAAACATTTTTTTCTTCAGAGAGGGAGCTCGCTCTGTCATTTGGGATTCTGGAGTTGCTAGATTTACCCTTGAGGGGGTTGCCCTCCACTGTGGAGTGCTTCCTTGAGGAAACCTGGGACTCCTGCCCAAAATGTTTTTGGGACAGCTGGTCCCAAAGTAGAGTTCCAACTCAAACCCTCATTATTCAGCAAAACAGAAGTCAGCTAGCAGTCGGGAAATCCATTCTCATAAGCTTCTTTCTTAAAACCTTGGTCACGGTTCATGGTTTGCAGGACTTAGCAGACACAGCATCTGGTAGGAAAGAATCAGGATTTGAGCATTACATGCTGCAGAAGCGGAGCACAAGAGGCAAGATTTCAGTGCTCCAACCGAGTCTTCAGCTGAGGCAAAGCCAAATGCTTAAGTCAGACTGCAACCATAAGAGAAAGTTATTGAGGCAGGCATTTTCAGAAGAGTCTATAGGAGATAGAAACAGATTTCCAGTTCAATAGGAATAGATTACATAACTTCTTTAAAAATTTCAGCTTAAGATTTTAGAATAAATTGGTCAAGACTGTGGACATCTGAAACTCTCAAATGGGACCTGCTTCTAGCATCTACAGAAGCACCAGAGAATATACAAAGACAGAAAATGGAGAAATATAGAAAAGATGAACAGCAAAATCTGCTCTGAAGGAATTTTTTTCACAAATGCTTTGCTTAGAATATATTTATTTGACATCATACTATAGTAATATTGTAAACATTTAGAAAATGGATGAAAATCTAAGTACAAACTTAGCAGAGCCTGCCTTCCAAGACGATAAAATAAAAAGGCTGTTTTCCAAGTCAAGTCACACACAAAGGGTCACAGACACAAAGCGTTATAGCTGAGTCATCGCCCCTCTTCTCAACCCTCCCTTCTCCAATACAGACTGACTGCTAGTATATACTGTAACCACATGACAGTCCTATCTCAAGTGGCACGGGTAAAAAAGTAATGAAAATTCACTTTCAGCCTGCATAAGCCAGAGGAAACTACCTACACTACAGTGAATTGCATCTTTTGCAGCTTGTTTCCAGCCAACCAACTGCCATAAGCAGTTTTAATTCAAGTTTAGATTTAAGCTAAACAGTGAACCAAACATTGAGCATCTATCTCAGAAAAAGCATAAATCAATCCTAAGGCAAGTCTGGGATTTAAAAATTTAATTATTAAAATGAGAATTGTTGACTATCAGGAGAATGGAACCAGTAACACAAACAATACACTTGGGCAAATAAAAGAAAGATGTATTTTAAAGAAACTATAAACTCCATTAAGCAGTTAAAATAACTAAATCCATCTCTCAAAGACTATATGACAGCATATGCAGCATGTGGAAATATAATTCTTGAATCCTGCTATCCTCATTTGCATCAATATGGTCCCCTTGGCTTTGAAAAGAGGCCAAATTACCCATGTCTAATACATCTAGTATCCATGCAACAGGTTTCTTCATGCAATTTCCACAGTGATACTTCAGGTAGCTTTCACTTACCCACACAACCCACTCCAGTGGGATTCAGCTGGAAATCTGGAGGGCAATTACATTCATACCTCCCAGGAGTATTTACACAGAGACCATTAACGCAGTTAATGGGATCAGCACATTCATCAATATCTAAAACAGGAAGGCTACATTGATAAATCTGCTCACTGGACAGAAAAGAGGAATCATATTACTTTTTAGGACTAAATGTGCAAGAACATTTCAAATGCAAGTTATTTCTAGCTGAAATTGAAGGAAAGAACCACTAACAATTTATCAAACATTTAGGAATAACCTTTACATAGCTACATATTAAGAAACCATTATTTTTATTCCGTTCTTTACTCTTCTCCAAACCATGCAATTATAAATATTGCGTATTTAGTGGAGAATGAATACACAGTATATACTGTTCTAAGAGAACAAAATGCACATTTTATGGACTCATTTTTCAATTAACTCACTACAATTAAAAAAAATACTCAAGTCTTGACCTATTTCTGAATAGAAGAAACATACCTGTACAGTTTCCCCCAGTTCTATCTAGTTCATACCCATCATCACAGATACAATGGAACATTCCTGGTAGGTTATTGCAGGTACCAAATACACATATATTCTGAAAGGAGCATTCATCGATATCTGAAGGAATACATCAAGAACAGTAAGTAGTGTATCATTACCATAACAGTATTATAATAGTGTGTTGTATTGCTAAGTGCAAATAAAGACACAGGTGACTCACAAAAACCCCATCAGATGTAACATCTGTGAGTAATCACTAGTTTTTGTTTAGAAAGTTGTAGTCAGGGATTTGTGAGGCATTCTTAATGCTACTCGTTACATATTCCTGTTTTACCTGGTGTAATAAACTTTACCTGATACAATAAACTTTTCACAATTTGTATTAAATATGCAAAGTAACAGTAGAAAACTGAATTCTCAGGACTCCAAATGAAAGCTAAATCAAAAAGCCAGTAAGTGCCTTTCAAAACATGCATTAAGTAGACTGAAGTGTAACAAACGGACCAGTCACTTGCTAGCTCAGTTTGCAACACTTATTAGTAAGGGCATGTAAGATTTTCAAAATACTATTCCCAGGGAGAATTATATTTAGAAGAAGGAGATGGACTAGGTGTCCTCAGTTAATTGTATCTCCTTGGAAAGGCAATATAGGTGAAGGGAATAGAGGCAATAAGAATTACCTGTGATTTTATCAAGCCTATGTTAAAACAACTTTAGTATAGAATGGGTAAACTAGAGTAAATCAGTGTTGCATTCATCTATATCTTCTGTGGTTTAGTAGCACGGGATGCTAAGCAAAAAGTATCGCAGTACAAAAACACAATGGTGCAACATTAATATGTATTTTTGTATCACTGGGCTAAAATGCACGTAAAGGACTGGCTGTATGCTTGTGAAAACTGAAGATGAAATAAAATTGAAAGATGCTGACAGAGTCCAAGTAATATAAAAAAAATTAATAACCTTTTCAACTACAGTGCTAGAAGGGGAGTTAAATATAACAGGACAGAGTGAAAACTCATGCATTCAGAGACAAACTATAAACGACTTCAAGTTGAAGGTAAGTAACATAAGAAGAAAAAAGTCTGGAGGTACTGTTTGATTGCAAGACCTGCAAGCTGCCAAAACACAGCAGCTGTGCAAAAGACTAATGCAATTCTAGCATGCATTTGTGAGCTATTTTTAGAAGAGACAGGAAAGAGTTAGTGTTGTTTTACCAAGCACAGATAAAACTTCATATGGAATACTGTGTACAGTTCTCTGTTCAAGAATGATGAACTAAGATTGGAATAGGTGTAAAAAAAGGATATTAAAATGAGTAATGAAATATCTATTGTGAGCTTGGCTTGCTTACCCTAACCAAAGCTTGTGAAGTGATATAATGCCTCTTTATAGGAACATTACAAAAATTGGTAACTCTCGGGGGCAAGGGGAATAATTATTTGAGTAAAGGGAAAATTAGATATAGGATAAGGGCCTAAATTCCAGTGGTCCTGAATAAATTTGAAGTGGAAAGGAACGTTTCTAAGGACCTGTGGAGCCATGGAATGACCTCCAAATCAGGTCATAAACATAAATTGTGTTAAGATGACGCTTTATAAATTTATGGAAAGGAAAGTATCATTGAGAAGCTAGTGTATTGAAATTCCAAGGACATTTTGGAAGAAACTGGATCACTAATTACATCATAATTATTGTATCAATTCCAAGCTTTGGATTTTATTCTTTCATTGCAGAAATCAGCCCAGGAGTCACCACTGATAGGACAAATTACTCTCTTCTCAAAATTCTTTTTTAAATATATGTTGGTATTGAGCACCCAAGTCTTCTAGTTTTCCTACAGCATAATTTAATATAAAGAATGCTTTCAGATTTCTGTTGAAAACACAGCAATATACCAAGGTTTTTTCCCAAATTCTCCCATTTATTTTTCAGAGCATCATTATGGACCAGCTGAAAAGCTGAATGTTGGTTCATTGCTGCCACAAGAATTAGAATCTTGTTTTTCAAAATACCGATTGACTGATATATTTGGGGGGATTGTTATTTATTGGCATGATTATAAAATGGCTAAATGAGCTGCAGTGAGAAATTCACTAAGTCAGACACTTAACAATACTTGATAACTATAATACATCTGACCAGAAGACTTGCACAGCTGATTTTTCAGAAGCCTCTGCAATTGTGCTACTCTTAGAAAGCTGATTCATGCACATACATGCATGTTTGTTTGAACACACCAAGTTATGAACTGAATTTTAGAGAGTACATTTTGGAATCTGTTTTTAACGTCTCATGAAGAATTTAAATTTCCTAAGAGGTTATGAGGTTTCCATCATTAAAGATGAAATAAATTAAAAAGCTTTGCAGCATCAATTAAAAAGACTTAGTTTAAAATGCAATTGTCTTATATTAAACAACAACAAAAAAAGACAATAAGAGCACAACGGGAAACAGAAGCTGAACTGGACTAGAAAGAGCATCATTCCTTCTCTGCTTCAGATGATCCAGTACAATACTGAGAGAGAAAGGATGATGATAAAAAAGCTCAAGTATACTTTTTAAGGAGTGTTACAAACTCATTAAATACAGCAATGATTTGCCTACTTCCAATTTCCTGAAAACATTTATTTAAAAATGAGGTCACTTGATGCAGTTTATATTTCCTATGTAAACACATTAAATAAAATAGTGATGAGCACAGTATTTTCCACACACTATTCACTAGTGACAAAAATAAGAGAAATGGTTAAAAAAACAAAATTACTGAGCCAAACCTCTACTCTGGGATTTTTGGACCAAGGCCAGGAAAACTTCATAAAGAGATGAAAGCTACCTTCAACATAATTCACACTGCAAAATAATCCTTGCTTGAAGAAATTACTTTTATATGTGAAGCATGTGCTGAGTATTCTGCTTCCAGGCTGACGTCCTTCCAAAACTTCTTGTGGTTTCCTTTACAGCAGCCAATCCAAACTCAGAAAATGAGCTTGAAGTACTGGTGACTTACCTTGGCAAGATTTGCTGTCCGAAGCTGGAGTGAAACCCATCTCACACTCACAACGGTATGCACCAGGGACATTCAAACACTGTCCGTTTTCACACAGATTAACATTTTCTGCACACTCATCAACATCTATGAGAAAGAGAAATTTTTTCAACACTACATATTTTACTAGCAAAATATAATTATTTTTATCCTGCCATTCGAAGCAACACTACTGCTAAGTATCGTTGACATAAAACAAGATATGCGACATACCATACACCTGAAGATGGAGTAAATTGAAAGGATGCAGAAAAACAAATATAATGCCATTTCCAAAATGACTCTTTTTATCCTGTTAAGACTCCTTACCTTTTCTTTCCATCAATAGATTTTAAAAATTTTGAATCAATGCAAGGTTTTCAGATTCACTTGATAAATAAATTGCTTTGATAAATAAGTCTGAATGCTTTGCTTACAGAAAACTTTGTTTATGGTATATATTGCTACACTGCTTTGACACAAAACACATTCAAAAGGCACATTTTCTGACATGAACCATGTGTAGAAAATTATTTTTGTATGTATTTTGGGCAATATTGCTTGAGAATCTTATAAACATTACGTGTACAAGTACTATTTGCACACTGCTAGGGCGTCTTATAGTATGCCCCAAAGAGATTTTTATCTGATGTTTTTCTGCAATCATTTCTTTGAACAGAAGTCCTTTAAAATGGCATGGCTTGTTTAGAGTTTTCTAAGTTTTTTGACAGCTATAAAAAGCAGAATGAATAGGGAAGGGATACTACATTGCAGTCATCATAAATACTCATAATTTTGTCAAATATACTTCCAATAGTCCAAAAAGAGTATTCAAAAAAAAGTATTCAATATGCTTCCTTCATTTTATTACTCAATACCTACAATCCAATCTGACTTTTTTAAAGAAGAAGCAAATCTGAAAACGTAGTGTATCAATAGCAGGGATGAAAGTTCTTGTTTATTAACCTCCCAATTTAAAATACATAAACAAACAATATTTGAAGATCCTACTTCTGCAGTAAAAAACTGACAATATTAATCAGAGAGAAGACTGCGTCTATTTAAGATGTAAATTAATTTTGACCTAAAATTTCCTAGTTAGCCAACAAGAGCATTGAAATTACTTCCTAGGTGTTTCGATATCATTATCATGCGTCCCTCCAAACCACTGGATGTACTGCCCACATAACAGAACATGTTAGAACTCAAGAGCAGAGACATTGTTGCATCTCTGCTCCACAAGTGATAAAAATCACAGTAACTCAGTGCACAAGCATTAATGCTTATATAAGCTGGTATAATCTTTTACACTTCAGGTTATTTTGAATCAGTTGCTGCGTGCTAAACAAAATTCATTCTTAAATAGTGAACAGCTACCACCAAATTTAAGTGCAGAGATAATGGGCAATATTTTCAACTGTATATTTTTTTAAAAACTAAGTTAATGATTAAAACTTGTTCTAACTAGCATAGTGAAGGCAAAATAGATGATGACTTCCCTGCCAAAAACAGACCCTGTCTACAAGACAGGAGTCATAGAAAACAGAGAACTGGAGCTTTGTGTTCTTGGCTGGAGAACCTGCTGCGGAAAGCAGCATATGCACTGGCTGTTTGGGGGGAAGAGGAGGAGGAGGAGAAGGAAAGAGCAGACAGGAGCTTTCCCTAACATATCAGCCCAATTTGGCATACAAATCAAAAGAGGTGCCAGGTGCTTTCATTAGTATTTCCACAGCATATAGAAAGAATATTCACCTTGAAAGATACTCTTACCATTTTTCTCTTGCACTTTGGAGTTAGATCTAATTTTGCAAAGCTTTCTAACAACAGAAACAATCGGTGACAAATCAGGTTTTACAGAAACTTCTTACCAGAACAAGTAAATCCATCCCCTGTAAAACCCTCTGCACAGGCACAGCGGTATGACCCCGGGGTGTTCACACACTGAGCGTTCACGCTGCACTGGTGAGTCCCATTGGAGCATTCATCAAGATCTGTACATCGGGGCAAAAGAATGCAAATAGTAACAGAGCACTTAATATACTTTGCTTACAATGAACTGTCAAGCTGTAAGGCCAAAATGCAAAGATGATTTATGTCTCCAGAGATGCATTAAGTTCTCATGAAAAGATAGCTGGTTAATACACAATGATTTCATATTAAAATTTCTTCCTTTAAAATTTCTTCCATATTGTATGGGCTTGGAGAAAATATTTCCAAGCAACAGATGGCATTCAGCTGACCGTTAGAGTAAATGCTGATACCATTACTTGAATGTTAATATCTCGTTAAAGAACTTGGAATCAAAATGAGTTAAAAATAAAACAACGAAATATGGTACGGTGAAAACCTGTCAAACATTTGGTGAGTCTTTACCAATTAATAAAATCATTCACAAGCAGCCTAACCCAAGTTCTATGAAAGTCAATGTAAGCTTCTCCTCAACTTGAACGGATGCTAATTTGGATCAAAAAAAGAGATTCTCCTGCTCCTAAAGGGCAAATGCAGCTTGATCTGATGGAAGCAGCCATGCAGGTGCATGGCGAGTGACTCAGGACCACCTCTCACACTACCTTGTGCTATGGGTTAGCTTATGGTTTCTTTTACCCTGTGACCAGTAAATCCACACCCATTTGTAAGGAGTTCTTCTGAATTAACATACCGTATCAAGGAACTAGTCTAACTATGAATATACTACTAGGAAAACCTTTCCGATTTTTCTCCTTGAAGTGGGTCGTTTTTAGTAGTATCTCACATCTCTTTAATAAAATAATGATAATAAAGATCATGAAGTCTTTCCTTTTTTTCTTCAGACATGGCTTAAAAATCTTAGGCCTGCAATGAAATCCCGTAATACAGTACTTTTATCTTTTACATGTTACACCAATAAAGCCTAATTCTTATGTGAAACTCTTCTTCCATAGATTCCAAAATGTTCTGCCTAATATATCTGAATAGATATATTACAAGATATTTACAAAAATAGTATTAAATGACAGAAGTAGTAATTTACTGGCAGGAAATTACAAAATAAAATCTATTTTATTTTTAACTGAACTTTGTATTTTGCACATTCTAGCAGCTGTATATACTTCATAAAATACATATTTAATTCAGTAAGATGTTAGACAGACATGCCTCTAAGACAAAACCAATTCTTTCTTTAAAAAAAGCAAACCCCTGAAATATAAGGATCTTATTTACCTCTCATTAATAGAGTGTGGTAGGTAGAAGAATACTACTTTGTTTCTAATGGAGTAATCACATGGTCACATTGCATGCTTTGGACTAAAAAAAGAGAAAAGCTTAATTTTTTTACACACTTACCAATACATTTAATGCCATTTCCAACCCATCCCTCTCTGCAACTACATTTGAAACTTCCTGGTACATTGACACATGAGGCATGCATGTCACAGTTGTGAGCACCGATTTCACACTCATCCACATCTACAATCACAAAATAAACTGATTAGTAAAGCTCAATACAAATACATAGGAGCACTGGAGTTCTACGAATGATGTTCCTCTAACATGTCACTGCAGAGTTATACACCTGTTTAAAAAACAAATTACAAGACTGTATAACAGTTTAAAGCAAGTTACTTTCTATTATAAACTAACAAAAAATAGTGGAAATTTTAGTTTCATTTTTGTTCTTTGTAAACATGCTAAAATTAGTTTGCTTTCATATAATTGCTTCTTAGTGTGAAATTAAAGCTGTCTTTCAGACACATTAATATAGGCTGATCTTGATACATCCAAAAATGTGGTGAGACCTTGTATACACAAGGCACATCTTCCACCATCTTCCATTACCTTTTATCTTTTTCATTCTTCTACTTTTTTTCTTTTGTCCTGTTCTTAGACTGTAAGTCAATTCCTGCAACTCTAGTTGACAGATGAGTTCTTTCCAAGTTACCTTAACTTGACTGTGTTCATACTTAAAATATGCATGAGAAATGGTTTTTTTTAATCAGTATAGGAGTACTGATAGTATATTTCTAATACAAATGCAGCTGTACCCACTCAAACTGCATTTGGTACCACAGGTGTTCTCCTGTTCTGATAAAAGCTTTGCCTGTAAAATGACAGCTACAGAAAGGACTTCTAATATCACACTGATAGCGGTCAAGGAGCATACCTTTCCAAACTTCTGAATCCATGTCAGCAGACATATGTAATGTAGTCAAATTATTATATATACATACATACAAATAACAGCCTCTCATTTGTCTGTGAACACTCATGCATATATTTTACATAAAAGCCAAAGAAGGTACATGCACACTATGACATATATGCTAGAAAAATGCTTTACCTGTGCATCCAGTGGTTCCTTTCTTGACTGAATATCCTAGCTGACAGTGACAAATGAAGGAGCCTTTAGTGTTTTCACACTCCCCAAACATACAGATGTTGGAATTCAAATCACATTCATTCACATCTGTAAGCACACACAATTTCATTGTTAGCTGAACATTACTGTCTTTTAACAGCACACTTTGTCTTGAAAACATCAGAAGCGTCCTCCACCCCCTGACACGTCATTTATTATTCTTCATCATAATATGTTTCAGACATTCCATTCTGTACTCTTTCAAATAAAAGAAAAACAAGTAAAGATGAATCTACCGTCCAATCAGCTCAATATTTTCTAATTAGATTGAAATGCTAATTATTAGACTATGAAGTCAATTACCTCCTAGAAGAAACACTCTATGGCTTCTTTAAAAATAAGCTCTCCATCATAATAGCTACAATTTTCTTCCAAATAAACATGTATTCAGTAAATTGATTACTTTTTCTGTCTCAAAATATCAACAGGCTTCAATTTGCACAATTTGTTCACTATTTAAAATTAATGATACATGTATATGTTTAATATCTCTGAATATGATTAGATAAAGTTACACAAAAAATAAAAACAAGTAAAGTAAAGCAGTTTTTAATTAGAATTCAATACATGAAAGACAATAAATCTTGTCTAATAATGAAACTGGCAGAAAAATAGATTAAAATCAGATAACTGTCAAGCAACTAACTGAGCAATTTTATACGAATGTGTTCTGAGTCACACTACAGTGAGGCCACATGTCCCAAGAACTTTTCAAATACACTATCCAATATCCTCAAAGAGCCCTCAAAATGATATTAAATAATAATATCATGCTATGATAATGAAGAGAGTTGTTGTACTGAGAACAAAAAGGCATTTCTGGTGTTTGCAGTTGTTTGGGTGTGGTAAAATGGCATGTATATGGTAATGTGGACGAAACAGAGGCTTGCGACACCTATTGATTGAAAGTGTAATCAGGATATAATTAATGTTAGCTTGCTTTAAACCCCAATAAAAGCATACTAAAATAGCATAACTAGCAACAGAATATAAGTATTCTGTAACACTGCGATGTCATGGCTAGGCACCATACTGCATAAGGGCATGAGCAATGTGACCATCAAAAGTGCAAAGAATGAAGGGTGGAGCTACATGTAGGAGGCATCCGAGTAACAAAAGTTGTTGGAGCAGGGACAAGATAAGCACAAGGGACTGCAAATAGGCAGGAAATCCTCCCGAATACACCAGAAGAATGACTGGCAAGACAAGAAAATGAGATAAGCTGTATCCGGAGCACAGGGGCCTGCTCTTTTTGGGAGGGGGGCAATAGCATAAAAACATAATTGAGGAAAATTGGAGAAGAAAGATGACAAGCACACTTCAGTTCTAACTTTTCTCATCAATATGTTCTCGAGCTTGATCACCTTAACCTTTGCAATCAAGAACTGCCAAAGCCTGCAAACACCAATGCTAACCGCATGGCATCATCTCCGTGGTACTGTATGCTCACAGCTAATTTAGAATATGATTGTTAAAGACTAAGAGTTTTGTATATTTGGTGATAATGATCAATATTGTGTAAGAACTGACCATTAGTAACTGTATTATTAATGAATGAATTCAGTAAAATTTAATTTCACAATTTAAAACTGGCCTGATTTGTCAGTCTTCTAAACACTCACGTGACAACAACCTCAGATCTCCTAATACATTCAGTAGTAACAGTAGGAAGCAGATGAAAGCTTCCACGCTCTAAATCTCCTCAGCTTCTGGGGAGCTGCAGACTTACCCCTGTAGTTCTGCTCTGCTGAGACTCCCCTGGAACATGAGGATCGACCTGTTTCTCCCAGAATCTCACTGGACATGTCTGAACTACAAAGCAGTCAGACGTGGGACTCTTACCACAGCTGAGAAACTCTCAGCCCCTTTTCTTACTGGAGTGAAAGATCATATTTTGAGAGTAGCTATGGCACTTCCATTTATGTTTCTGAGAGTGTTTGCCTATTGACTATAGGCAGCTCTTTAGCACGGACCTGTATTTATCACTCTGCTCTACCTTTGGAAAATGGATAGCTAGAAGATGATCTTTATTAATGATCCCAAGCGTGTTATAATTCCTTGCTGACAAAACAAACAAACAAACAAACAAACAAACAAAAACTCTGACTGTGAAAGGAGGTGAAAGAAATTTCAAGAGGGGGGAAAAAATCAAAATGCTCACAGTCTGTCTCTCAAAGCTGAGGTGAGTGAAAGGAAAGGTCAAGAACTGTTCTCCTAATTGTGCTGCTGAAAAGTCAGTTTGGGAAAGAGGTGAAGAGCAGACGCACGAGAATATGCCCTTATGAAGAAATGCTCCAAAACCTGGAGCTCTCTGACACATGCAAAAACAGAAAGTCACCACAAGGGCAACATTCAAGGAGAAGTCAGGCTGCAGGGGGAAAAAAAAGACCTTTGATGAAATAACAAGTCATAAGCCACAACCAGAACAGCTGTTCTACAACCATAAAAGGACAAAAAAGTGACAAGGAAAAACGGGCATATCACAAGTGTAGAAGTGCTCTTGTGCCAGACTCCCTTCCCAGGCACCTCAACAGTGTGACTGTTCAGCACTTGCTGCTTTGATGCAGACAGCAGCTTCAAGACTGAGATAAGTTTGCTGTTTATGGCTCCCTCTTCTTCCTGGTTTCACTGAGTGTTGCATATGGGATGAAAACTTTCCATTAGGAAGAAAACCCCTCCTAAAGCAAGATAATGCAGTTTGTATGAAAGCTGTGTTTTAGATTCTTATACTGCATGTTGAATCTTCAGTATAGGCTTGCAATTATAGTACATGGCTTTAACATGATTCCAGCGTTTACCTGCTTTGAGACCTAAATGGATTATAATTACAGATCTGATTAAAAACTTGTACTTAAGGCATGGTCTTATCATCAATTATACCTACGTCAATGTTTTGACCTTACTCAAAAAGCTCAGATTTTACACCAGTTAAATAACAAAGCGCATCTAATTTTGCATGTTATCAAATAAATACAAAATATTGCAAATATTTCTACAGAAAAAATGCAAGTACTTGGATGAAAGTAGTGTTAGTTCCAGCAAGAAACTTTAATGAACCACAAAGACTTTTTGACAAGCTGCATGATGCTGCTAGCAAGAAAAACAATTACATATATGGCAGAAATTCACACTCCCTCACTGCAGATTCTAGCCTTAGACTGTAGTTTTTATTTTTTAAGAGAAGGACAGTTAAAAGCAGTATAAAATGAAAATAGTTTAGCTCATTTTATAGCTACTAACATGACTAATGTGAAAAACTCATTGAAAAGGTCAGTTCTAACTTTCAAGTTGGTTAGGTAAACATGGAGCATGAGCCCAAACTGAAAGCAAGAACCTGGAATGACTTAAAAGTGAAAGCGAAAGAAAATCTCAGATTCAACTCTGGAGGAAAGGAGGCACAAACAGGTCAGGACAGCTTTGCTCAGCGTTTCCTTTAACTACTTTCTCCTCGGAGCGCGTGTCTGTCTGTGCGTACGTGCATGTGTAAAATGAGTAATGAAAGGTTTGTTTGACAGATGTTCAAAATATATAAAATGATTTTATTAGTATGGCCAAACTTAAAATATAAAATACATAAAACTTTGTAGAAAACATAAACACCAAGATAAACTAAGATCAGGTTAAGTTCAGGAAATACTTTTCATTTTAATTTCCTTTGTAATCACTCATGATAAGTTTCGGTAGGTGAGGGAAGATGCTAAAAATGTAAAAGAGACAGAAAAAAATGTTGAGGCAACCAAATAATCTCTTTTCAGTAGTGATGCTTTATAGGAATTATACAGTTCAATATTAAATCACTTCTATTTTTGGAATTCCATGACTTGGCTCATCCTTATGGATAAGTCCTAACATCCTTACGGATCCTTCCTAACATCTATACTGATAGACAAGGAAAGTCTATAGATCTTTTGTCTTCTGTAATTTATATACATAGTTTAAACCTGCTTTCAGAGTTTCAGCATAAAATCATAAAACATTAGCTGCACAGTTTTTAGAGCTAGACTAGATTTGGTACATACAGCTACTTACCAATACAAGTTTTCATGTCCATAGAAGCCATAAATCCATCGTAACAGAGACAGCGATACTCCCCTGGAATATTAGTACACTGTCCGCCATCACAGATATCTGGATTGTTTTCACATTCATCAATATCTGGAATAAAAGCAGATAATAATACTGTCACACAGGTAGGAATTGGCTAAAAGAGTACCATATTCATATTAGCAGAAAGATGATTCTTGAACTTTTGTTTTTTAATGAATTCTCATAAAGATATTAAAACCTACCTGCACACGTCCTGACATCTGGCATTAGAGCATAGCCATCACTGCAGCTACATTCGTAGCTGCCTTCTGAGTTAGTGCAGTGGGTGTCACAGCCTCCATTCATTATCATACACTCATCAATATCTGGGAAATATCATCAGTACTAGGTTATTTAGCAATTCTGCTTCTATAAGAAAAATCACCTTCTCTTGCCATTTTACTTGGCGGATCAATCAGTTTATCAGCGATATGATTTTGAATTTTTATTCTCATTCCACAGTCTCTGATTTACACTTTGTTCAGCCTTCCCTCTTTCAACTGCATTTTTATCTACAGGAGCAAGTAGCTGCCTTTTAGTTGTTGATTTTATTGCTATGTATTACTAGTAATGTAAAGGAAGCAGAAAAGACAGCATGTGGAAAGAAAAGCCCTTGAGAAATTAAGGCTTCGTGAAAGCTTGAAATGCAGTTCAGATTTATAGTTTTGCAAAAAATAAACAAAACTAACAAATAAAAAACTGCCCACACCTTCTCTTCTTCTTGTCAATGTGCTGACAGCTGTCATAACTTAGTCTAAGTTACTCTAGGATTTTAGAAATGCATGCAGTAAGGAGAAAAAGTGAAAGAAAAACTAGCAATGCATGGGGCTCTGTTGCTTTGATCAAAAAATTGAACAATCTTTTCTGCATGTTATCTCAAGCTCTTGATTGTAATAAAGTAGTATCATAAGAGTATTTTTTCTCCAAGTGTTCTACAGAGTTCAATAGAACAACAATCTTTTCATCCCTTCTCAATACTTTTAAAGAGGGGTCCCTGACGGTTCATGATATGCCTAATAGTAGAAGATGGCTCTGTTTCGTTTCAGAAGGAAAGTATGAAATGAAATGAAACGAAAATAAGAATAGATGAAAAAATACATGTTGAAATAAAAACACATAAGTGAAGCTATACAACACTTGCCAATGCAGCCTTGTCTGTCCGGAGTGACCTGGTATCCGGAGTTACAGGAACATTGGTATGTTCCAATCATGTTCACACACTTGCCATTTCTGCAGAGACTGTCACTTAATGAACATTCATTTACATCTGGAAAAGAATTGGTCATAACAATTTCTTATCATTCAGAAGGCTGACTCTAACTATACAAATGTCAGAGAAATGAGGGTGAGTAATAATATTTTAAACCAGCGGCTTCCACACGGTTACAATTTCTTGTTCTTAGCATGTTCAGTCAAGGTATGGACATCTGAATAGCATATTTAAGCCAGTGACAATAAGCTTATTTTCTGAGTTTCTTGTCTGTGAACATTAACTTCACACACCCTCTCAGAAATAGTTCATGTAACTACAGTCCACTGTTCTAGACTAACTCTTACAGTGAATAAGCACCAAATGGAAAACCAAGAGGTGACCTGCTTTTTACATTTTTTTCATCACTTCAATGAAGTATGTGCAAAAAGGAGAGCTGCATTGCACTAAGTGACAAAGCCACTTTTTTGTGCCTGTAGGAACACAATTCGCTTTGTGCTTTTATATATTTTAACTGAAAGTTGCCAACATGAGTGGTATAGTCCTTTGGGCTGCTTAACAACCCCCAAAAGCCCTGATAAATACTCTTCTTTGAAGTCAACAGTACTGAGGGCATTGGAGATTTTCCAGGATCTGTTGTAAGGTTTTAATTTGAAGGTATTCACATAAAGGAGGAGCATTAATTTTTATCGGATATTCCTGAGGCTTCATTCTTGCCAGTGACAAGAAGTTTCCACAGCACAAATGACTCCTCTTCTTAGAAAGCTGAAAACTGCTAATCTTACTAGAAACTTACCTATGCATTCCTCACGTGATAGTGACAGTTCATGTCCCGAAGGACAGTCACATTGAAAACTACCTTCTGTGTTCACACATGTGCCACCTCTACACAGCAGAGGGTTGCGTTCACATTCATCGATATCTAAAAAGAAACCGTGATAAACAAGTACAGAACCATTACTAAGGAGCAACAAAGGGAAAAGCAATTCTCATTGCAAGTGACTCAAAATCCAGAGATCACAAATAAAAGGGTGGTTTTATTGAAGCAATGCTCCTCCTTTCCTTATACTGCATAACAATGCAAACAAAAAAGCATGCATTATTAGACTCTAAGGAAGTTTTTTCCCCTCAAGCAAAAAGAGAAATTCATCTTTCAGAACTAAATATTCTAACGGAAATAGGAAACCAGAAAAGACAACATCTATTTAGCTGGTCACCATTTAGAACAATGTATTAATATGATGTAATTTTCAAAAAAATGGTTTCTTAAGGCAACTATAAGCCCATTTATTCATGCATTGCCGTTGTTCGCTGTGGATGCAGGTAGTAGAGATGTGCATGTAAACTTTTAACCAAACAGCTTTTCCATTTGATAACTACCACGTATGTGGATATGTGGTTGAGAACCATGTTTGCTACAACTTATAATGGAAATTTGCTTATTTGACTCAAAACAGATAAAAAGAGCTAATACTATAGTCATGGATGAACAGAAAAATGAACAAAAGACATTCAAGGTTCAAGATACATTCATACTTTCAGTCTCAGAAAGCATTATGGCCAGCTATCCTTGAAACTGGAGACTTTTGTTTATTTAGACAGACAAGTGCTACTTTCTTCCGGCCTCAGAGATTAGGAAAGACATCAAAGGGTCCTACAGGTTAATCACATTAGGGGAGAAACTACCTGATGACAAAATCAAACATCTCTTTGATATACTCCTGCTTGCATAATCCTCACAGCTCCAAAATGTTTCTATCCAACACTATGCCTTCCTTTCTTAGTTTTCACAAAAGGCCCTGAAGAAGTAATTTCATTTCCTATCTTCTTATTCTGTTTCCTTACCTGACATTTTGCTTCCTTGACTCTGTCCCTCAGATGATATATCTCTGAGAAACGTTGCTTGCATCTGTACTCTGTCCCTCATGCAGGCTATTCAGCTTTCATGGCTTAGCTTCCTTGTTACGTTCACCTGTGATTCAGGCAGTGACTTTTTGAGCCTGGAAGATGTCAGACGGTCCATCTCAATGTGCAGGAAATCAAGCCTGCCATGGCCTTCCGGACCACAGGATTACATGTCTGAGTTCAGTCAAGAGCACAGGAAGCTCCTGACTAAACTCCAACATAAAAAGGAAGCACAGAAGAGGTGGAGGCGGGGACAGGTGACCCAGGAGGAATATAGAGACACTGTATGAGCACACCTGGAGTTGACCCTGACAACAGACATGAAGGGCAACAAGAAGGGCTTCTACAGGTATATCAGCAGTCAAAGGAAGACTGAGGAAAATGTGGGCCTGTTGCTGAATGGGATGGGAGACCAGACGACAAAGGATACAGAAAAGGCTGAGGCACTCGATGCCTTCTTTGCCTCTGTCTTTACTGCTACCATTAGCCTTCAGGAATCCCAGGTCCCTGAGACCTGTGGGAAAGTCTGGAGTAATGAAGACTCACCCGCAGTGGAGAAGGATCAGGTTAGGGAGCATTAAAACAAACTGAACATAACACAAGTCCATGGACCTTGATGGGATGCTCCCAAAGGTGCCAAGGGAGTCAGCCAGTGTCACCACGAGGCCACTCTCAATAAACTTTGAAAGGTGAAAGGTAGCGGTGGTCAGGGGAGGTTCCTGAGGACTGGGAGAAAGCAAATGCCACTCCTATCTTCAAGAAGTACAAAAAGGAGGATCTGAGGAACTACAGGCCAGTCAACATCACTTCAATCCCTCGAAAGGTGATGGAGCAAATAATCTTGGAAACCATTTCCAAACACATGAAAGACAAGAAGATGACTGGGAGCAACCAGCATGGATTTATGAATAGGAAACCATGCCCGACCAACCGGATAGCCTGCTATGACAAAATGACTAGTGCAGCGGATGAGGGGAGAGCAGCTGATATTGTCTGTCTTGAGTTTAGCAAGGTTTTTGACACCGTTTCCCATCACATCCTCATAGACAAATTGAAGAAGCACACGCTAGGTAAGCAAGGTGGACTGAAAAGTGGCTGAACTGCTGGGCTCAAAGGGTTGTGGTCAGCATCATGGAGGCCAGCTGGAAGTCACAAGTGGTGTACTGAGGGGTTGATACTGGGGCCAGTAAATGTCCAACATCTTTATTAATGATGTGGATGATGGGACTGAGTGGACCCTCAGCAAGTTTGCAGACAACAGAAAACTGGGAGGAGTGGTTGATGCACCAGATGGCTGTGCTGGGAGGAGTGGTTGATGCACCAGATGGCTGTGCTATCATTCAGAGGGACCTTGACAGGCTGGAAAAATTGACTGACAGGAACCTTGAGAACTTCAACAAAGGGAAATGCAAAATCCTGTACCTGGGGAAGAGTAACCTCATGCACCAGTACAGGCTGGAGGCTGACCGGCTGGAAAGCAGCTTTGCGGAAAAACACCTGGGCATCCTGCTGGACACCAAGTTGACTGTGAGCTGCCAACCTGTCCTTGCAACAAAGAAGGACAATAGCATCCCTCAGCTGGTTTAGGAAGAGTGACTCTGCCATGGTAAGGCCACATCTGGAAGTTGTATCCAGTTCTGGGCTCCTCAGTACAAAAAAGACATACTGGACATACTGGAGCAAGTCCAGTGAAGGGCTACAAAGATGATCAGGGGACTGGAGTATCTGTTGTATGAGAAAAGGCTGGAATTGTCTGGAAAAAAGAAGGTTCAGGTGGGATCTTATCAAAGTGTATAAATACCTGATGGAAGGTGTGGGCAGGGGGGTAAAGAAGATGGGGCCAGACTCTTCTCAGGGGTGTCCAGTGACAGGATGAGAGGCAAAGGGCACAAATTGAAAAATACAGGAAATTCCATTTCAACAAAAGAAGAAACTTTTTTTTACTGTGGGGGTAGTCAAACCCTGGAATGGGCTGCCCAGAGAGTTTGTGGAATCTCCATCCTTGGAGAAATTCAAAATTCGACTGGACATGGTCTTGGGAGACCTGTTCTAGCTGGCCCTGCTTTGAGTTGGAGGTTGGACTATACCCTCTCTAAAGGTCCCTTCCAGCCTCTCTGATTCTGTTTCAGTAACCCCTGAGCAAAGAAGCATTGCTTTCTTTATATAGCCTTATCATATATGCCTTTATCATCAAAGATATATTTGCATAACAAAAAATAAAAAGTGAGGTTTTTGAGCCATAGTAATAAAAATGATCTTGCAACATAGGGATAAGAGGATTCATCCAAGAATAAAATCTCAGATTTCATTTTCATGGTGTATGCAGAAGAACCTCACAAGACTTTTGAAGGTAGCTAGTAACTTTTGGTACCTCAATTTCTGTTCTTACAACTTCAGACACTTTAAAGAGATGCCATTTTCAGAAAACACTCTCAGATTATCTTAAGGCCTAAGAAAATCAAGGAAACTTAAATCACTTGTTGTTTTTGAAATTCCATTCTTGTGTTCTTAGTTTAACCAAGTTTTTTGATAACTCATTAGCCATTACATGAATGCGTAGTTGCTGACATTCCAAAATTACCTATACAGAAATGCATAAATGAAATTAGTAAAAAGAAAATCAAAGCTAGATGCATAGTTTGGTTATCTGTCCTATAAACTGCATATCTGTCTCATTTGTTCATGAAATCACTATAATAATGTATATAAAGTGTTCAGTGGTGCAGAACTTAGTATAGTACAGAGTGAGGCTTTGTACAGCAAATGGAAGGACTCCAGGTCATGCTGGCAACACTTACCCATGCAGTTTTTCATCATCATAAATCCACTTTCGTAACCATCAAAGCACTCACACTCAAAGCTTCCAGGAGTGTTGACACAGGTACCACTTCCACATAAGTCTGGGGAGATCCGGCACTCATCAATGTCTAGTTTATAGTAAATGGAGGGAGAAAAATCAAACGGAGTTTAAGGTTATCCTGCTTTTCACAGAAATGAAGATGAGGCCATGGTAAATGAATTCCACAGAAATCAGATATAGTGTATAAAGCAATAGACAAATACATATTTCATTTATAATTTAAAAGGATGATTACATAAAAATTTGTTTGTGAAAGATTCATAATGCAATGCCTTCAGATCTCTCACCTAGAGAGTAAACTCTGCAACAAGTAAGCTTCGATTAAGTGCAATTTACAGTCACATTGCTAAGGACAGCAACTGTAATACATTCTGAATTATTCTTATGAAGGTACCAAATGACTTGTGACTTTGATATTAAATCACTTCTTATGAAGTTATTTCTAAAGAAGTAGCATTACAAACTTATTTCTATCCTTTCCTTTAGCAATTATGAAGTTAAAATAACTCCTTTGAAAGCTACCTTTACAGTTCATGGCTTCCCTATAGCTTGTATATTTTATTAGTTATATTTGAATGCAACTTATTCTGGAAAGCCATAGCAAATTTGTAGAAGATGAAAAAGAGAAGAAAAACTGGTTTGGAAGCGTTCTTTGGTAGTGAGGCAGGAAGCTCAAGAGGAATTTGTAGTATGGATAGGATCCAGTGAAACAGATCAGGAAGGAGAGGCTGGAAAGAAAAGCTGAATAACCTGTTCCTCCCTATCTCCTCACACTTTTCCAGTCTTCTCTTTTTCCATAGTCTATTGCTCATCCAGTATCGCATCCTTGTTCTACTTCTTTGTCTCATGCTCTCTAATACACCCTCTACCTTCTGCTCCATTCACTATTGTGTCATTAGTTTTTTGAAGAGTTTCAAATCATAAGAGAAGTCACAGGGAACAAAAATAACAGTGCTTAAAATGGTGACAAAATTAGTCCAGGACAGAGCATAGAATTGCTTCTGACACTGGGCAAGTCCAGGGAGCAAGGAATAACAGAACACAAAAGGCATCAGTATGTATGAGGCAATGAGCTAGCCCGGAGACTGATTTGTGCAAGTGGCTCCAGGAAACTAGTAAAGTACAAACAAATATAAGTGCCGTTTTTCACATGTGTGAGAGTCTTTTCTCCCTCCCTCTGTGTCACTCCCCATGGCTAGGTTTCTGCTTGGCAAGGACAGTTCAGTCCTCATGTACACATGTGTGGAGGTCTGTGGGATGGCAATCCATGTGGTGGGCCTGGAGAGTCAGAGAATATCTGGCCTCCTATAGGCTTTATAAAGCATTTTGTTTTTAATTTAAAACACAAAAAGTCTCCCATTTAATAAAAACTGAGTCTCTAAGGCTGCTCAGTGGAACACTTTCATCAGAACAAAGTTTCAATGAAAAACAGAACAACAAAAAAAAAAGCTTTGTAGGGCGAAGTTCTCTGACCTACTCTTGTTAACTTAGAAATAAAGTTGCTTCAACGCATTTCTCATCAATGCAATCGCTATAAAAACAAGGAAATCACCAGTTAGGGCAACATTAACATCCAGACCAACCTCAATTCACATGCCTTACCACCCACACTTTGTATTACTCAGACACACTTACAGGCTCCTGAGCTGTAGAACAAAACCTCCTTCATTTTCAGCACAGAGCCACCCACAATGCAGGCACCTAGGTTCTCATAACCAGAAAACTATCAATTCCAGTTTTTCCAGACAGTAAAGAACAAAATATTAACCTTTTAAATTAAATGCATGTCTCTTCTTGAGTGAACACTGCATTGAATGTCAGAGTTGCAGTGGTGCCTATGTGTGTGCTTGGCAATCAAGTCTAAATGAAAATTAATTTGCAGTGAAGTCTCTCAGTTCATCTGGTAATACAATGTCTAGAGAGTGAAGAGTGTAAGTTAAATTAATTGGTATGTTAAAACATTGAACTTGACTTTGCTAGTGATCCTTATTGTTTTTTCAGGTTGTACTGACAGGACATGATTTGAGCAAATTTAACAGCAGTTTATCAAATTTCTAAGGTACATGTATCAGAAGAAAGTTGTATTTATTAGAGAACTTTCCGAAAGGGAGACTTGTAGAAAGTTGACCATTCTGCACAAAGATAAAGCTTTTAAAAAGTGAAGGAAATGAAGGACAGTATATTTCCAGATCACCAAGGTATGCAACAAGCACAAGTTCTTGTAAAAACTGGAGGAAACAGAAGACTTACCTGTACAGTTTCTTTCTTCCATATCTAAAGCAAACCCACTGTTACATCTACATTTGAAACTTCCAATTGTATTTCTGCATTTACCATTCATGCACATACCAGGGAATACTTTACATTCATTGATATCTATAAAATAAAAACAAAAGAAAACAGAATTCTTAAATGCTTAACAATACACTTCATTCAGTGGTAACTTCCTGTTCCTTCTTACCAATGCGTGTTGTGCATCATTTTGCTTCTAACGTAATAGTTATACACAGTTTTCCTGTGCCAGCTTATAGAAGGATAGGTTTTCTCTCGTAGAATTTCAAGTGAAATATTTCACCTTTCCTAAATCCGTTTTGCTGGATAGCTGGGATAACACTGATTGTGCAAGGACCTTTCATTGGACATAAAAAAGAAGAGTCTTCATGTACGTTAGCCTCTCTCATATGCCTATAAGGGGATTTACAAAGTTGAACGGGCTTTCTTGTAATCCATGAATATAATTTATTGGATGAATGTCCTTACCTGAGAATAATCTGTCAAGAGACAAAATTCTATCTCATGGGTATCAGTGTTAATAGAAGAAAATATGGTGCAAATACAAAACCAGAAACAAGCACAAAACCCTTACAAAAGTCATGGCATGGACAGAAATCCTTATTTATTTAGTAAATTGGCACTGAAATTTCAGATTTTGGCTTGAGAAGAATAGTAACTCTTGAAAATCAGAGCTTATTCATGGTGAAATACAGTGCCAACCTGTTAAAGTTCACTCAAGCAACTCGACATACTTCAGACAAACCTTTCTGAAAATATCTTTTTAAAAAAATAAACCAGACATTTAAATATTTCAGGATCACCTTAGCTTCTGAACACAGAGAAATTAAGTTTTCTTCTCAGATCTCAGTCATCAAAAGTATCTCAGATCTGGTTTCTTAGCCATTTTCCAACCTATCCAGTTTCGTTTTTCACACCCTTTGGGGTGGGGAAGACAGGAACAACTGGATAGCAGGGACAGAAGGTTTTTGCTTCTCTATCACTGCAACTCCATTGCCCTCAGAATCTGAGAGCAATCTCAGACTTCCTTTAGTTTTAATCCCTTTGTTAGTACTAATTCTGCAGATTTTACAGTATTCTCCAGTCTCACTTTCAGAGAACTCTGGTCAAATCACAGTGATCTTTTATGTTTATATCTTAAACTCCCTGACTTCACACAATTCTTAGCCTCGGTTCAGTCTTTGCAAAGCAGTACCTTAAAAAAGATGTACATTTTCTGTTATTCTTATAATTTGAGCTCCCTTATCTTCAGTCATGTCACTGCCATTTCCTTTTTCTCCTTACCAAATTCAAACTTCATACTTGTTTTTTCCTTTTAGGCTCCTGTAACACTCCTGAACACCATGCAAGTTTTGAGTTTCCTACCGGTACTGTTAGCTCTGTAAGGCAAACATCTCTACAATATCTCCCATCTCAAGCACGTAATAAACGCAGATACATATTCTGGCGTTTACCTAGAATATACACCAAGATGTACATGTGACTCATCTTTAGACCTACTAGGCAAAAATGACTTCTTACCTTTATAAAACGGCCTGCCAGTTAGGATATCTCCCCTGTTGGAAAAGCCAGGACCTCTGGGGCACAGAGCCTCATATTCCTTGGTGCCAGCCTTAGGACATTCCTCGCAGTCGGAGCCCCAGGCAGCACCCACAGCGCAGCAGCAAGCGTCCATACGAAACTTGCCAGGCACAGACTGAATGCACTCATCTTCGTCCCATCTCAGGTAGCATTGCTCCATGCGGATATCTGCTCATTTTACAAAAGGAAAGGGGAATTTTACCCTTTGCTGCATGCTTCTGTTTTTCAAAAGTAGCTACTTCTGATGTACATGTATGCATGAGGCTTAGTTTCTGGGAGACAGATTTCTGCTCAAGACTGACAATTCTGCATGATGTGGAGTCGTTTGAAGTTGCTAATACTGCGCTATTGGCAAGTTTCTAGATCTCTGTTGTGTCACTGATGTGAATGTGATTTTTAGGTTTCTTTGTGTATTTGATAGGACAGAGATACGTACTTCTCTACCACATCAGGAATTCTAACTGGCAAACTGACCTGCATTTATGGGGGAAAAAACACACCAAAACCCAACTACCTTATGTTTATAATATTCCATTAATAATACATGGAATGCAGAAAAAATACATTTTGCTGATCATTGTTAGGCTTATTTTAAAACTAGATAGCAGGAAAAACCAATATGGTTTCCGGAAAACTTAATTATGGTCATACTCCAGGGTCCCATTTGCAATAGGGTAAGCCCACAAAAAGACAGATTAACCAAGTGTGCCAGTAAAAAGTATCACACACTGGTCTGTACATACAGAACATCAGCTTTGCTGTATTCCACATACAGCCAAAAACACCAATAATAACCCATCTGATAGCATCAGCACGTTTCACAATTTTCATTAATTTGTATACATTTTTCCATCAAAACAAAAATAGTTTAAGTCTTTTAAAAATTTGGAAGAACTTTTATACTTGTTAAAATAAAAATCTGATATTAAAAAACAGGGCCGAGGGCCAGTGGTTAAGTCCCTACATGCTAATTTCTGCAATGCAGGAGAATTCTATGCCCAAATTCCAAAAATCTGGAAAATACTACCAATAACAGAAAACGGGCAGTGTTGATTACAGCTACAGAAGATGTCTGTGACATTTATACAGAGATTTTTTGGTAGCTTAATGATCTCCAGGACATCCACACATACAGACTACAAAAAACTCCCAGATTTTGTATGTATTTGTTCAACCCAAAAAATCAAAAAAAATCCTAGGAGATCGGTTGGCACTGAAAAAGTGGAGGCAAGACAGGACATGTCTACTCTCCACCACCAACATCTCTGCTTTTAATTCACTCAGTGCAGGTAGCCGGGTAGGATCAATGACTGCTTAACTTTTTGAAGTTTATACCACTGTATTTACTCCAGTTCTCACTTCTCCTACAAACTTACTTTGCAAGAGGTCTTGTTTGTAGCTCAATAGCCAAATTAATATTTTTCAGGAAAACAGACCTTTGGTCACTGATCATTAAAGCCTCAGTCCAATTCCCGCTGAGACCAAGGGGAAGATTTTCATTGAGATTGACAGGAACAGAATTCACACTTTAAGAAACAGTACACAGTCCCAGGAAAACGTAGTGAATTTTGGTGTGTAAGGAAGATCATAAGGATAATGCAGTGTCTGATAACGTAACTTAAAAAGCTGTATTTTCAGAATAAATACATGGCATTCATTTTTCATATGATATACTGGACTGGAAGTTAGGTTTTAGCGAACCTAACAGAACTCTTTGAAATGCTTCGCACAAAAAGCTTTGGAGGAGAGGCAAGATCTAAAAATAACACAGATGAGCTGCTGAACTGTTTTCCATACAAGTCCTTCAAAGTTGTACAGATTTACAATATAAATTTACTCTATGCACATCTTAAGTTAAACAATTTAGAAACAAGTATAAGAAGTGGAAATTGTTTAAAGAATACTCATGGTTTCCTGTAAACCATTCCACATTAAGATCATATTTATTTTCATTTCAAGAGATTCAGCAAATACACTGCTAATAAATATTTGTTTTCACTAAACCACTGTAGTGGACTCTGCAGGAAATAAACATATTTGAGAAATACATCACATAGTCTAAAGTGCTCATGTAGCATAAGGGAAGGCATATGTCTTGTAATATAAAAGGACAGTTTTTTATTAAAATCTGAAAGTGGAACATGAGTTTGAGAGTGACGGAATTGTGTATGTTGCTTGAAAATGGCTCCTTTGTTTCAGCCTTTCCTTATCTATACCAAGCACACCTAAATTCACACTTCTTATCAAATTTCTCACTGAGAAGCAATGCAGGGCTGATGACCACAGACAACAATGGCTGGCAAGGGTATTACTAAGTATGGGAAAAAATATGCAAGTAAAACCTAATCTGCACAATGGCTTATGATATGTGCATACATAAACAGACACATGCATACTGGCAGACTTGGTTTCGAATTATTTCTCTTTTCTATTAGACATTTATACCTATTACACACATCTGCTCCTCTTCAAAGTTCTGGTTATTTTTAAAAAAGTCTCTATAATTATACATTAAAATTAGACTTAACATTAAAAAAATTGAAAAACCTAGTAACTGTTTGTATCATCTACTGCTTAGGCATAGTGCAATTAAATGAAAACTGCTGGCTTGAACTTGAATTTGCTTGAGGAATGTGACCATTGTGGCAATAAAACAAAAGAGAGAGCAGGCAAATTCTTGGTTGACATGAAGCAAGGGCTGAAAAACTTTAATTGCTCTGTTGTTCTGCTTTCTCAAAAGAAATCAAATGTTGCCAGTATTCACATATTTACACTCCTCAGAACTGATTAACAAAATAACATGAATTCCAGAATCTATTGTAAAAATTCACTTCCTTGTCTGTATCTTTCTTCACCTCTGACTATCATTTTCTAAAGATTTGAAAAAGGCAGTCTGAAAGATGTACTGCAAAACAATGAACTCCTAGAGGAAGAAGCTGAGCATGGCACAAAATAATTTCAGTTAAAGCACACACACACTTTTATGTAACATATTACAAATCATAATAAATCCATGGTTAGGGTTTTTCCCATAATTTTATAAAGAAACGTCATTCTAAACTAAGTGTGCCATATTTAATACCATATAAACAATTTGTGGCATCTGAATATGGGTTTTATAGCTTCTCAGCTTTAAAAATATATACAGGTTCTCTAGGAGGGCACCAGGGCAGAATTGCACCTTAAAAAAAAGAAAAAGCAAATCAGCATATTCACTGACAAACACTGTCATTTTATTAGAATAACTCACATACTGCTCCAATTTACAGCAATATGGCTTTTTATAATACCCAATATTGCAATAAGCACTAGGACACATTTACTCCTGCACTCCCCCCCCCCCCCAAAAAAAAAAAAAACAGTTGCAGAAAAGATACAAAATTGCCAAGGGGAACACACTCTGCTAAGTTACAGTGTAGGAATTGTGGGGAATCTCTTCTACTGATTGCCTTCATCTTACAACCTCAATAATTAAGTCTTAGCTCTTTCCTTATTTCCATGCCAACACAAAAAGCTTAACAGATCAATAACACTAACTACACTTGCTACAGGATATTTTTGTTTTCTTTAATTTACATAGGTTTTTGGTATTTTTATACCTGAAGTCTTCCTGGTAAAGAACACTACTGTCTTTGCAGACATCACCTTCTGTGGGTGTAAGACACTAATGCACTGTACAACATTGTACAACAAGATGAAATCTTATCTTTATCTACACTCAAGTTGATTTTCCTCGAACAGAACTGTTTGTGCCAGAACAGTCATGCTACCAAACAGCATCCGAGTTTCACAAAAATGCCTGGGTTAGCAGTAGAGAAGAGCACAATTTACACTACATTATAAGCTCCTGGCTGCCCAGCCAACTGCTTATTAACTAGTTCCCAGTGAGCTACGCATTTCTGTTTGTGAATGGGAGTCAGAGTAAGGGCAGGACTCCAACAGTACCTATAGCTCGCACTGCAGTGAAAACGAGCTGGAACACAAACATTCGTATTCCATCAAGTGATTAACAACTCTTTCCTGAACTGGCAGAAAGAGTTTGACATTTAAGCAGGCATAAATTAAAACATATACACTTCACAAACCACTTAAAGAAACAGTGCAATTCAGAAACAAACAAAACATCCTTTCACACGTAAAATGGTATTAGACAATTGTTTTACACAACTAAAGAGTTGGCAGAGGTGACTGGGCTCTTACCTAAACACACCCGCCCTGTTCCATCCAGCGTCAAGCCTTCAGGGCACTCACAGTGAAAGGAGCCTCTGCTGTTAACACATCGCCCATTGGGACAGACCCCCGGAAAAACATCACACTCATTTACATCTGTTGGGAAATGAAGAGTGGAAAGAAGTTTCAGGATGCATGCTACCTCTACTGAGCAGAGAGCTACAACTTTACTGAGAATTTAAATTATGTGAAAGAAAGCAAGACACTCTCATGCATACTGTGTTAGGACAAGTGTCTGGCTCCCAGTGATCTCAAGGGACAATTTCAAGATCTGCAAGCCACTGGGCATAAAAATGACACATTTCTTTTCTAAGTAAGACTTCTTGCATGATGTTGGAAATGGTTCAGAGGAAGGATTAAATACATTTTGAAGGAGCAGTTCCATCTGCTTTGTATTCTCTTGATATCCTCCAAGAAACAGTGTAACATTCAACACTTCCTAACAGTCAATAATTGTGATGGCAGTTACCACAGGTCAATATGATTATGCCCAACAGAAAAATAAAGAACATAATTCCCTTTATCCCATTTCCAGAAGGAAAAAAATGACATCTTGAGTAAGAAGCAACAACTTCACCTTCACAAGTAACACCTTTAACTCTGGCAAATCCTCTTGCGCAAGCTGCGTCTGGAATCAAGCCAAAAAGATTTATCATTGCTTCAGAATTATAGAAACATAAGAGTAAATAATTTAAAAATAAATGCACCATTGCAGTTTTCCTACACTCTTTAATATCTTGTACATGGTGGTAAGTGCCCTAACCTCAGTCAAGAAAACTACTGACTCATACGTGTTACTTGAAACAAGTGAATAGCTGAAGAAATTAGATCTTTATCAATTACTTTCTTATGTGCTTTCTTGGATAGAGACCAGAATGCTCAGCATCTAATCAGGTCAATCTGTAAGGCAGATAAGGAGATTATGACAACTTTTTATTTTATACAAATACCACTCATGCAGGATGAATGCTTTGCTCTCTCTGTATTCACTCTAGCCTGTTATGTTTCTTACAATTTGTGTAGCAATAAGAGTGCCATCTCAGTTGCCAGCATATGCAAACTTCTGCAAGGCAAAATAATTTCCAGTAAGATATGCAGACATCTACCCGAAAATCTGTACTCAAATGTTTCTGAAAGATGAAGTTCCTGTAGAGTTCCCTGAAGATTTAGAGCTTTAGTGATGCCAGTTATCACTAAAGGCAATTTTTCCACTCTCACTTCATAAAGGATCTGAGCAATGACATTATCTTAGGGCATGCCTGAAATGTAAAGTGTAGCATGCTGTAGGGATATGAAAGCTTGCTGAAATTCGGCCAATTCTAGAATAGAAAAATTTATAGCTGAATATACCCAGTCTGAGCTAATTAGTTCTTTATTAAGTGTAGCAGCCTACTCTGACCATGCTGCTTCCTGGAGTCCAAACTTGTGTCTTTTGCTTGGTGCTGCACTGCACAGTTAGAGCTCTGCTGAATGTTCTTTGCATCATGTCTGTTAAGATAGCATACACATGCCTGCAGTTGTTCCAATTAAAAACCAAAGGTTAAAATATCCCGACGCTGGTTCAAGTGGCATTATTCAGCCCTTACGGTGTCTCTTCCAAAAAATTTCTCTTCCAAAAACTACTGTGCACATTTAGCATTCCTGCTCCCAATCTCTAGCCCTATCCCCATGATCAAACAGTAGCGCTACTCTGTAACGAGTAACTGCACATAATTGTACACAAACTATGTTTTTGAAAATAGCTCCACAGATGGTGGAGATTACAAGACATGCTAAGTAAGACATCCTTTTATATATATATGTATATATATGTGTATATATATATGTATATATATGTGTGTACATATATATATATATATATATTTTTTTTTTTTTACAAAAAATACACTGATGAGAATCTACCTACTGATACATCCACTCTTCTCCCAAAAGATGCAGGATATGAAAGCACAGCACCATACCTAATTCACACCGCTCACAGGGGCTGCCCCATGCTGCTCCTAAGGTAGCACAGCATTCAGATTTCAGTGTAGCACCATTGATGTTGACTTCACAACGACTGTCCTGGACATTAAGCCAGCATGTCCCCTTCAGGCTATCTGCAGCAGAACAGAAAACAGTATGGAACTGTCACAGCAAAGAACTGGCATCTCCTCATACCCAATGGTAGCCAGAGTACCAAGGGAACACAGCCCACCTTTTAAAGTAAGACATCCATCAGGATCATTTTATACACATTTTATTTTAGAAGGGGAAGAAAGGAAGAGCACGATCACTTAAAAGTGATCAACAGAGAGCACTGCTAGAGGCATTTTATACTCCAGGTTCCACAGGTAGCAGAGGTCCTACAGCAAATACCACGGATTTTTTTTTCTTTTCATCTAGCAGTCATTCAACCTAAAATACATGAATATCAATGAAAGCAGGGATCAGAACCTGGGACTCCCCCTCACAGCTGACTGGCTAAACCACTAGGTTATGAAATACAGGTGCCCTTACCTCTGTCTGAGTCAGTGAACCTTGCAAGTTTGTCAGAAAGAAAAAAGAAAAAATGGGGGACAGGGGAGAGCTATATTCTTTTAGGGGTCCAGCCCTGCTGGTGTATTAGGTGTGCTTTGAACGTGCCTAGTGGATTATCTTCCGCTCTTTGCTCCTGGGGACTCAGCCACAGCACACCAAATTCCCGAATCATGAAACGGCTTCCCAGGCTGCGAGTCCACAGCAGCTCAAGACAAGTTAATTACCATCAGCGTCCAACCGAATCAAGCAGCACTTCCTGACTGCTGCCCAGGCTAAATAGCCGCTGAGCAGAGGAGAGATTTTCAGTTGCACATTGGCTCTGCTGCCTGACATCCTCTGAAATTCTCTTTTAGGTACCTAAATCTTGAAGTCTTAAAAGTTATACTTCCAGTGCCTAAGCCACTTTTCAAAACGGAAGTTAGGTCCTAAATCAGGTGGGCACTTTTGAAAGTTCTGTCTACAGCACTTATGCTCAGTACCTTTAGTGATTTCACACATTCAAATGGTAAAATGTACCTTGAAGCAGGGAACAATCTTTGTGACCACATAGCAAAAGCAGTCTGTAAAGATCTAACCCAGATTTGGAGGTCAGCTTGGAAAAGGCTTAAACGCATGTGCATGCTCAGAGTTCAAAGCTAAGCAAATGGCCCAGATGAATTTAATGAGATGACTAATGCAAGATGAACAGGATTTGGCTTTTAAGATTTAAGTATAATATATGCAAAAAAAAAGTCAGACCATCTATAATGTACTGTTGATTGGCATTACTGATACCTTATGTTTAAGAGCACTGAGCTTAAGATGGAACCATTTCAGTGTACTTTTTTCAAACAACTTGAACTTGTCTTCAAAACTGGCATGTTATAAAATTCTTTAGATCACAGACAGTACAACCATTCTCTGGCTAAGTAACAGGAGAATGTGGCCCAAGAATGTGACTGGAACCAGTCCTAGAAACTGGGCAATGTACTTTGTGAATAGTGAAGTGTAGAACAGTTGTATTTATTTATTATTAATGTTGGTCTCAGACATGTGGAGCAGAACACCACAACTAAACAAGTGCACAAACCAACGAGGGGCAGGGAAGAGTGCAAAAGGCATTTTTCCCAGTCCTCAATCTGCCTTTAGCTAATAGTCTAGATGAGCATTAACATCCCCAGAGGACCACTATTATAAGACTAAAGGAAGACGTAACGCGGAAAGTGACTGACAGCATCTGCTCTTGGCTAGTCATGGAACAGGCATGTGCCCTCTTGTCAGATGTCTCACATTTGGGGGACCTGCAGGGGGACAGGGAGTAAAGGCCCTTCAACTGCTCTTTTAAGCTGAATGTGGGCTGTTGTCCATACACTGAATGGTTCTGCTTTATGTTATCAAAATGTAAATGCTTCCATTGCTTCATTCACTAGAAATGCCTTGAACACAATGTTATTCATTTTTGGTAGCCAACTTTATAGGTCCAAAAAGTCAAAATAATATCTCAAAAATGATTTAAACTATACAAATTAGCAGGTGACTTTCCTCACACCAGCTGCATCTAGATTATCCTGCCAAAGTCCACTTGTCTTATCTTTGTTCAGGCTATGAGTTAATTTCCTTTATTTTACACAATCTCTTCTTGTCCAGACAAAATTTACAAAGGGCAGTCACTGTGACTTTTTCTTTGGTGAGAAAGTTATTTATTATCCAGCATCAAAGCATTCTTTCTGCTGCTCCCATCCCTTTGATTCTGACTTGAAGAACATATGCATACTACAGGCAGATGGCAGCCTACTGCTTTGTCCTACTGCCTACTGTATGAATTCCACAAATATTGACTGAAAAGTGCATACAAAGCAAACATTATGTATATATATCTCAAAAAAAAATATTGGCAGGATCACTACGTACGTTATATAAATGCACTATGTATGTGCAATTCTCAAAATGGCAATGTAGCACTTGTACCACCAATAGGTGTGATTCAAAAACAATTCCACTCCTCACACGTAAGCAGAGTGCAACCTCAGTATTGCAAACATGTCGATGTAAAAGCAAAAGGAATGCAACATAAATCAAGATTTTTGTTGAATGCTTTTGCAGTAACTGCTGAACTTAAACTCATATATCCGCTGGAGGTCTGAGCTCGGTTCTGAGCCCAAATGTTGTGACTTGAACTCCTGCCGTAATTGGAACAAGTCATTTTTTCCTCTACCTATTGAAGTTCACAGAAAGGGACAAACGGCGTACATCTATGCTTAGTTTCTACATGCTGTATGGATGCAAATGGCTCAAACCACTCAGTTCCACAACCCTGAGGCTGAGCAGACCGAGCAAAGGAATCAGAGGTACTGGCAGACCGAAGTCCTCTGTCCACAAACCGAGTAAATAAAGTCCATCAGCCATGCAACTTCTTTATACAAAATAAGTCTAATGTGCCTCAGACATGACTTGAATCCGCAAGACAACAGTGCAAATCAGCAATAAGGCTAACTAGCAAAGCAAACACATGAGCAATAAATTGTAATTGACAATTAATAGTCATGCTATGTTAATCTTTTTTATTACGCTACTGTTGCCATATGATTTTACTGATAAAATTTGTATTAAAGTTAAATAACTTAGATCATCACCATGACAGAAAGAGGAAAAACTACTCTTATAATGTAGGACTGATTCTGATCTCTGACATCAAAGCAAATTAGGAATCAAAGTAAAACTACACAGGGGTCAGAATCAAGCTGATACATTTGTGTTTTTATATTACCTTATTCTGATTCATCATTCCTATGAAGAACAGAATGCATTTTCATGTTGTTTCCATACCAGAAAACCATTTTAGTTGTATAATTGTTACGTTGGCACACTCTCTTCATATCTGATGCTAGAATAGTGCTTTACAGGAGCAAGCAGCTAAGAAAATTAGGGCAAATACACTCAGTATACAAGCCTTTGCAGAGGTAATATGGGGACACAACTTTCTCTATCGTAGAGATTTAACAGCATACCTTTGAAAAGAGTTTTTGTAAATTTTTCACATAATAAACTACTTATAACCTCCAACCTCTTACTAATGATTTAATACGTCACTCTGCCCTTCTTTCATCACTACCAATTCCAATGGGAATTTTGCCAAGGTAAAACATCATACAATGGGACTCTAACTGTATAGATCCCTATTTTTAACTTTATCTGTACTTTGAATCTTTCTGTCCTAGCATACTCTCACTTGTAGCACAGAAAACTCATTCTGAGAGAATGCTGGTCAACATGAATGATTACATGATTAGGCTCACGGTGGCTCCTGTCCTTAATGTTTTACTCTGACTGTTCAAACGCTTATTTTGTTTACATTTTGTTTTATGCACCACTCCTACTCAGGCTGAGTAAGACCTCACTCTGTAATCATTCCAGTGGAATTGCTCTATAAAGTAAATCTAGACCATAGCTACAATTAGGCCTTTAATGAACTTATAACATCTTTGGATGTGATAACAGGACAAAGATTAAAAATAAACAGTACAAAAAAAAGCCTAAGTTAGTATGGTTATATCGAGAAAACATACTGATGTAAAACAGCACAAAAACAATGCTAAACTGTACAAGCCAGTGATGCTATCGGAAATTTAAGAGAAGACTTAGGTACAGAAGTAACATTCACTTATAAACCATGCTAACAAGGTGTGGGCACACTCTACCATTAGATGGAAACATGAGTCTTTACATGCAATCTCCTATCTTAAGGAAATTTTGGCAAGGCAAGGAAGTTGAACCAAGGACACCAGACAAAACCAACATCAAATAAAACCAAGATTTAGAAATCAGCATCATCTAGACACCAGTGGCACTCCAATCCAACTTATCCCACAATGACTTAAATTATGCTATATAAATGAGATGAAACAACGGCAGCTTGTGAGCACTTGACGAGGGCAGTTGTCTTCAGCCCTTTAAGATCTCTTGGAAAGGCCAGAAAAAGAAGCCATTTGTCAACATCCTCATTTTTCCTGCCAAAGATAATGCCAATGACATCTTGCATACAACTGCTGTTGCTAGCTCTAATAAAATCTGTGGTGCTCCGCTTTTCTTCAGTGCTATAGAATTCTTAGTAAAGGATGCTAATATTTTTTTATATGTATATATGTATGTATGTATATACACAGACATTTTTTATTTATATATAGATAGATAAATACACACACACAAATATATATACATACTCATGTCACTGCTCTAGAAACAGGGATCCTGATAAATCCAGACCTGTTTTACTCTCCCTTATTTATCATCTTTCTACAAAAGAGTTAGTGTGAAATTGTGCTGTAATGCAGAAGCCACAGTCATTTCCTTATAGCTGGGAAGGCCAGTCTTCACAGTTTATGAAGAACATCCTGAATCCCGGAAGCCACATGCTTTCATATCACCTGCTTCATCTGAGTAGATGCTCCTCCAGTTTCACTCGCTTTCTCATCTCAGATTTAAAAGTCGCTCAGTGCCCAAGAACTGAATGGGCATTTCTCCTTTACAATTGCAAATTCTCAAGTATCGGACTAATCACCTGTGCTTTTACTCACGCCCTGTTTTCTGGGAGAATGACAATAATTGTTATTAATAATAAAATCTCCCCAATGGTTCCCATGAATCAATACTAGCAATTCACCACTTTCACCATAATTAGGACATCCACACGCGTTATGTTTGTCTCTCATGGAAACAACCAAACCGTTCTTCAGTCTTAACTATGTGACTAGACATGTTGTAGTCTTCTACAAAGGGGAAATTACCAGAACACATTATTTTCTTGCTTATTTAACCAATGTGATCAATGTTTTTCAAGTTAGAAAGAAAAAGAAAAAAATAGAAGACTCACCGATGCAGATTAGTCCAGTGGAGTCCAGCTTGCTGCCAGGCGAACACTCACAATTGAAAGAACCAAGATTGTTCCTGCAGGCACCATTGACACACGGGCTGCTTTCGCATTCGTTTATATCTATAATCCAGAAAGGAAAGATAGTTTTAGGACTGCAATGTACTTCTGGAAAATATTATACAGTATAAATGCTGCTGTGGACCAGGATTTGCCAGAATGTCTGGTATACTTGGCTTTTTTCTTTCCTTTCTTCCTTTTTTTTTTTTAAGCATGACATACAAAGGATGTTGGGACAGCTAGTTAGCATGTATGCGCACGTGTATGGGAGCACATATTTTGAAAGCGTTAACTAAATGTCTCTTTTCTACAAAGACAGTAACTTCCAAGAACTTGGACTACAAAGTTTTCCAGCATCAATTATAACCGCCCTGCGAGGAATCAAAACTCTTCTTTCATGGAAAGCAATGTACTGCAGCCACAATATGCTGTGCACAAACAAAGGCCTTATTGTTTCTGTCATTTATGGCTCCAGGAGGCTTTGGAAGAATTAAGAAAACCCTGTCAGAAACAAAATATTACAAAGCTGGCTGCGATTCTCTAGTCCTGGAAAGTGTTCAAGAAATGAGTTGAAACTGGAATACTGTAAATGGTACTTCTCTCTAGCCACTAACTCCTCCTACTTTTTGCTCCTGTGAGTTTTCTAAGACTGTTCACATGCAAGAATAGGACCCCTACTCACAGTATTATTTTCTGATTTTGTTTTTTTAAAGTAAAATTAGTTTTAAAATTAAAACAATACTAGCAAATTCTTTCAAAGAACAATTGCGGATGCATATCCACCACTTCTTGAACTCAACCAATTTCATTTTTTGATTTGGATCCTAAATTAGAGTCATACATTCTAATCCAACCAGACAGTTCCTTCGGCGGGCCAGAAATGAAACTGTTTAAGTGCATGCTTATGTTCTCTAGCAGTGCTTAAGCAATAATGCCAGATCCATAAACTAAAATAGCCTGATGTAAATTAACTACAGATTAATGCAGCATCTAGTTAATCATGGGAAACACTAACAGCATCAATGGATCATTTTCAAGATAAACCAAAATACCCTCCTCATTCTGAATAAATCACACAAAAGGTACAATTTGCTATCTGGTACATTATGTTGCATCAAGCCTGCATTTCACTAGACATTTATTCTTTCATGGAATTTTGAGGTCATAGGAAAAAATGTGTGTTTAAATTACTCATCAAATCACGTATGTATTATAAAAAAAAAGATGGAAAATACCTAGAAATCAGAAAACTTAGGAAACTGATTTCTCTCTTCATCCCAAAAGCAAGCACTTAATTCAAGGGCCAAATTTCACAGTCCCACTAGTTAATGGGTTTACTTACCTACATAGTGTGATTAGGACTTGTCCTTGGATGCCAGCAGGTTTTTGAATAGTGACAGAGTTTTATGTTAGTGAAGTCAACTCTAAACTTGTAGATTATCCAGGTTACACATTAATCATACCACAGATGCAGAAACATCAAAACTGTAAGAGCTTATTACAACAAGGCAGAGCATTATATGAACACACATACACAGCGTCCAGGGCTGCCTGTACTGGGCAGTTGGTCGTATTATCTCAGGTTCAGTCCTTGCCCACCACAGCCAAAGTGAGCTTACTAAGTCAAGTGCAGCACTGAATAGGGCTGTATAGGGCCAGAATGGGTCTGGCACCGCTCACGTACTAACCTGATGTGCTGAGAAGCGCAGCACAGAGGTATTCAAGTAGATCTACAAAAGCCATCTTAGTTTTGGCAGAGCCTGCTCTAAACCTCAGTAAATAAGCCCCTGTCTATCCAAGCTGGCCCTCTGGAGAGCTTGCCAATGTTTCTCTGCTCTGCGTCCCTTCTCCTCCCCATAAGTACATTTCACACTTGTATCACCCAAAGCTTTATTATTCAGGGTATGCACCCTGACTTCCTAGCCTGTCTTTCCCTAGCCAGCAATACCTGGTAACGGAGAGTAGTCTGTGCTGCTTTTACAGAGAAATCATATATCTTGTTCCCACGATTAGAAACAGATCACACTGAGGCACAGAAGTCATCTTAAATATGTACTATATGTTGAATAAGTCTCAGTATAGAAATGATTTTGGAGAAAGATACATTTTTTCTTCTTTTCCATCTGCCATCTTGCTTTCAGCAGTTTGACTAGCTTTAAAAAATGAGACAAAAAATGAAAAGGATAGGTGAACTACATTAAGGCTATACGTAGCTTCTCCCTGTCAAAGGCATCAAATGTTCACTGTCTCTTATGACACAACAACAAAGGGACATCAAATGAAGCACGTTGGTAACAAAACAACTAAAGAAACGGTTCTTCACATAACGTGTAGGGAAACTGGAAATCCTTGCCCTAGAATGCTAAAACCCTGCATGAGTCAATAGTAGACTGGACAAGTTCATGTAAGAGAAATCCACTGAGATTTAGTAAATGCAAAGATCCTATTTCAGGCTCAGGAAGTCCTTGAACCACAAACCGAGATTCAAAAAGTATTTGTGGAAAATAATATTGTATGCCTGCTCTGTTGTTATACTTAACACCAGGACACAAGGGATCTTTGATCAGATCCTGTATTGCTGCTTTTCTGTACAGCATGATGCTCTGTCCAGCCAACAGCAAGTGCTCCTCCTCGCTTTCCTCAGTCATCAGTCATAGCCATAGACTCCAGCATTTGGCCATAGTGAAGTCTACCTTCAACAGCTACACTCTAGCATATAAAAAAGATGGCCAAAGTTTCCTCTACCTGCACACTTCACAATTTCTGCAAAGGATGAAGTCCAACGCATTACTACATTTATTCCCCACAAATATCTGCCTTGATTTTCTCCTCCAACTTCTTGCATCAAGGTGAGAAACTCCACAACAGCTTAAGGCAGATAAAGGGTTACCATGGTCCATCTTCCATCCCTTTAACTCTAACTGTCTGTCGGTCCAGATGCACACCTGCCACTTCCTCACATTGATTATCAATACCCATTTGATCCCACAGCAAATCAATTCAGTCAACTAAACCAGCTGAAAACCAATTATTTTTTAGAGGATTGTTTTGGATAAGTAGAGGTTCTCGAACAAGCTCCATGCTGAATCAGATGAAGAGATGGTTGCAGCACCATCAGTTTAGATCATCTGAAACTATTTGCAAGCATAGGTCAGTCAGCTTGTCCTATTATTGCCTTTTCTTGTTAAGTACAACTTTTTACTTGTCATAGCATCAGCTTTAGTCCATCAGAGGACCCATATACAACACAGAAAAGCAGGATTTCTACTTTCAGCTAAGGGGTAACTACAGGGAAATCCCCATGCTGAACAGAGTGTGATCACTGGCACAGAATCTTTGGGGCTCAGTAAGTCTCCATGGAGCACATGTGAACTCAGACTTATAACTTGGCCAAATATGAGCAGATTTTCGGATGAATAAAGAGACATCGTCCCAACACAAAAACTACCCCAAGAAATTTCAAGCTGCAACAGTACAGAGAGGCTGCAGCTTTTTAAAGAAAAGGTCACAGGTTTTACACATTTTTAAATACACAAAACATTTTCTTGCTAGCCACCCATTCTTAAAAGTGAACAAAATGTTTTTTTACAGGTCGAATGGTTAAAGTCCAGCAAAGATATTTAAAACTGAAAGTAAGAGATTTTCACGGAAAGTAAGAGATTTTCACGGAAAGTGTCACATGATATTAACTGGTAGCCCAACAAGACACATGTGCATGTACACAACCAGTGTGCAAGACCAAACATTATGTAAGCAGATAGCTACCACCATCCCAAACATCACTCCAATCATATTCAGAAGATCAAAAATGCATAAAACTTATAATATTTTGTACTTATAATGGTAAAATATTTTAGATTATTATGCCTACTTTTAACTCTCCCTGATCCTTTCACTAAGTTTATAATTGCAATTTTCTTCTAGTAAAGCACATCTTGTATTTTGGTTTTCAGAGTTAACAAGAGACCTGAACCTAACAAAAAATACTTCAGGACGCAGTCAAATATCCTTCTATAACTCTATGTAGAATAATTTAAACCATTCTTCTCACCATTCACTACAATCCCACAGCTGGAAGTCCCCAAAATTGAGACTAATGATAAGTGAATATACAGAGATGGAAGGACCAAAGCATCTAAAGTACAACACTCTATGAAGAGAGAAGCTGATCTCCTGACTTAATGGGCTATATATATGCTTTTCATTCTCTGGCAAAAGGCAAATAAAAGGAGGAAAAAAGACTCAAATCGAGCATCCAGCAAAAATGGTGAAGAACAGAATCATAATACACTGTAGTCAGACCTGACCCTTCTGCTTTTTACACCAGGAGAACTTCCATTTCAAAACAAGTCAGATGACTTAGTCTAAATCCTAGCTAAAGGTTGAACTGAATACGTACCTTGACAATACAGCTGAGTCAGTCTATAAGGTTGCTGCCATCCACCAAGGACATTCCCCTCCCATCCCTTCCTCTTCCTTTGTCTCCCAGTCTCAGTTCCAACCCTTCCCTAATTGCCAGTGCCAACCCTTCATGGATCCTACAGAAAAATATTCACTATTCATTTTCTGGGATGAGAACAGCAGAAGCATATAGCCAAGAATGGGGCAAGGGGGAAGCTGCATCACCGAACCATACTCTTCCTCATCTCACTTTGCCCTGACACAGATGAAGAAACGCTCATCCAATTTCTTTCTATGCATTAGAAACAGGGAGAGCTTTCACTGAGGATTGGGATATGCACATCTGGACGCATTAACTTCTTGAATCAGTATGGTTGTTTCTAAAATGATTGTGTGACTATGCTCTAGGCCCCCAACCCTGAAAAAAAACAGTTTATTACCTTCTGCATTTGACATGCTTTGGCACTATCTTAGCCAAAAAAAAGAAAGAAAAGAAGAAAAAAACACCAACCCCCCAAAAACAAAAAAGCCCCATACTTTCGGGTATTAACATATTTGTAACACTGCACTGACTACTCCCCAAAACCCTCATTCAGAAAAAAATATTTAAGGATGAATGCACTCCACCAACAGCGCTTTGCTGAATCAGGGCAAAAGAGTATCATATGCACAATGTAAACAAACTCCAAAAATTGTTTCCATACATCCTCTTATAACAATATTAAATGCTAATTTTAACAACAGTGAGCAAGAAAATAAATTGATTTTAAGTACTGCTTTATATTCAAAATAAAAAGCAACTATATATGAAAATATTTACCAGAGATTTTTCTTAACACTTTTTTTCTAAAGTAAAGTGAGTGTACGTTATAAATGCTATAGGAACAAAAATTGAAACAGTCCACTGTACATTCCTGGAAATAAACTTCAAAGCACATCTGGTTTACGTTTAACTAGTTATGTCACTGGAAACACAATCTAAACCACAGAGCTTGTTGTAAAAATTTCAACTTTCACAGACTCTGAAGGCTCAAACAACTCCCCCTTGTACCCCCCAGCACTGAATTGATAAAATTTTTCAATTGAACTATAAATGAAAACAGCAAAGGGTTTTGTTGTTTCTTCATGGTTACTGATGACAGTCACATTAATTAAAAATATACTGGTGAGTAATACATATCAGAGCAATTTCAGAACACAACACAAAGCTACTGTCTAGAGCAATCTTTCACAACTAGTGAGCCTGTAACTCCAAAGTGAATTACTTAGTGTTTCTTTGAAAACAGAATTTGGATGGAAAGAGATGAATTTCTTCCTCAAACTGCCAAGCCACTCAACTTTAGAAAAAGTGTAATAGATTTTATAGTTTTTACGGACAGTTTTATGCCAAACCATTCCTGAATCTTTTTTTTTTGCCTGATCAGCTAAATCTACATTTCAATCTAACTGCTAGATTCAAGATGGAGATGACAGATCCTTCACAACCCAAGTATGTAAGTTAATACACGTAGCAACAGCTAAAGTAACTGAAAATCGTTCAGATTCTGTTGCAGAGAGACAACAAACAAAAAGTATTTTACGCTGATGACATTTAAATATTAATGTTCAGAAAGAAAATATTCTTACAAATCTGAAATTTTAGTTAATGATCAATTTTGTTTTTTTCTGGAAATGAAAAAACAGATTTTTCTTAAAATTAACAGAACACAGTTTTATTATTTTAAATATTACTGCAGCATTCATGCCCTTTCATATTATCATCACTCAGTGTTCAGCAGACATACGGGATTCAGAAATGCTGCTCAGAAAAGCAAAACTGTTGTTCTGTGAAGGAGAGAGCAAAGTGTCCTCCTTTTCAGTAACAAACTAAACCTGATGACCACCATGAAAGGGAGCTGAGGCAAGGCCAGAGCTATACTGTTCTAGCATCTTTTGGAATACTAAATTATATTATTTCATTAGTCTTTGCACTAGTCACAGTACAAATATTGCAAATATGTACAGATACATGTTCTTTTAAGAATATCTAAAAAATGTGAACATTTCTAGTTAAAAAAGAAAATGAGATTAAATGCATGCATTAAAATCTCCCCAAAAGAACAAACAAAAATCCGAATAGCCTTACTTACGAGCTTGAATGGCCATTCTAGTAACTAATCTTTCATGATAGAATATATTTAAATTTATGTAACAACCCACTTAAAGAAGGTTTTGTGTGCATTTTCTACCTTCAGTTCAGGTCTGTTCCAGTTATGAAAAACTGGGGTACCTGTTTTACAAGCCAACTGTCACAAGCTTTGTACTGTGTCAGTCTAAACAAATTGTACTAGTTCACTAATCATATTTTCACACATGATAATAAACTGGTAATATTGGGAACGTACCTGATTCACTTAGATAAAACATAAAAGTGGCCACATTCCTTAGAAAAATGATCTAAGGTGCCATTAAGAGAGGAGATGCTATTGAGACTTCTACTAATATCTTCTCTTCTTGTATCTATACTTTCCTGTAAATTCTATTTTACCCCAACTGTAAAAAAAATATTGGGGGTGGTGGGGAGTACTGTGGCTTCCTTGGCTTTGCAGCCATTTTCAGCTGGCAATGCCATCTAAAGAAATCACCCTCTCCTTAGTGAACCAGTCATTCAGACGAACTAGTGAATTCATTTCCACTCCAGAATAACCCTCCCTCATGCTCATCCCAAGTCACCTCCTCACAAAAAAGAGACAAAAAAATAATGGGCTCCCCAAGCTGGTTCACTACATCATGATCCAAGCATCTGTGCTAGCACAAGGGAAAACATATGCAATGGTCCAGGAGATCACTTTTTTCCTCACCGGTGTCACACCGGTGGCTTAATGTGATCATGAAACCACAAAGTTTTGATCAAATCCTCATTTTGAGCCCCTTTATTACTATTATTATTAAAATATAAATTTACTTGCTCACCTTGAAACTGCATGCACTATTATTCCTATGATTTGGGCTAGAGTGTTTGCATTCTGGCATCACATTCATTTAACTTTTGGTCAGTGTCCTGCTTTGAAGTTGATGGCCTGTTCATCTTGATAATTAAAATTCCCCTTTGTAATTTTATTCCAGTTTCTATAGCTAGAAGATTCCTTAAAACACTTGCACATTGAAGAAACACAGTAAGCCATCTTCACAGCTACAAATCTACAGACACATTCTGAAGAAAGCATTTCGTCTGAGCACTGTGCAGAGATACTAGGCATTGAGACAACATAGCAAAAAGAACACTACAAATCCATGGGTTGTGACATAAGAAAAGCCCTGAGAAAGTGCTACTAATCTGTAATCTTTAATATATATGCAGAGAAGACATTTTAACTTTTACAAGTGGCCTCTGAAACACACATGCTCTAAAATATAAAGGAACATAATTCCTTTTGAAAGGAAGGGGTGAAGAGGTGAATGATTTGATCCGTCCAGAATTTGAACCATTTCGTGAGATGTTTTGAGTGTAAGCACATGTTCACTTTCCAAACAGTTGGAGACATTCAAAACACTATTGCCCCCATGTTGCTTGCTTCCACTCCTCTGCTGAAAACCGGCGAAGAACACATGAGCATTCCTCACCTGCTTCAGTGCAAAGTTAGCTCGCTCAGCATACGCTGCTATTGAAGATGGCTTACATTAACCTGACTGATCTTACACAGTAAGAATGGTTTAAAGAGTGCTTCCACTTTCCATTTTGTTTGTTTAGCTGTGCAGCAATAACTTCTGGCTGATCAGTAATTGCAAGCAGCTGAAGATACTAAGGTCTTCTGCTGCTCCAGACAAATCTGGAAGATGACATTTGTTCATATAATAGGTATTCCAAAACCAAGAATTATAACTTCCAGATCATTCACTCAGCACAAGACTACTGACTATGGAAACTTTCTTTCCATAGTAATATTGAGACTTACATATCATGGAACAAAATCACAAATAATGCAGAAGACTAGCAAAATCCTACTACTCTGAATGCTATTCAAAAAATGAGACAAAAGCTAATGCATCTATTTCAACTTCTTTTTTGTCCTGGCCTTTCTTAAAATTGTTTCATAACCCAAACTTCCCATTAGTTTCTGTAGTGTAACATTTTCTTTGAGCTAGCATCTGTGTCCTCTAGCAAATTAGGAAAGTAACTCTCCTTAGAGAATATATATTGTGAAAATAAAGGACAATTTTAATATCAGTAGGCAGTAATATCCAGATCCCAGAACTCAAACATCTCCTAAACATCACAAGTACTAGAAATTGATCTAGAGTTAACTATCACTGCATAGTGAAAGGAGACTAGAAAGCAGAGACTCTGATCAAAACAGACATACTTCCCTAAATGATAAACCAGGTCTCTCCATTTCATGATCAAAGGTAAGCTCATATTCTCTTTTATATTCACTTCAAAATGTCTTGTCTAAAGAAAGCAAAATATTTCACATAAAAATGAACTCATTGCTTGGGTAGAAATTCATTGTCAAGACTCAGCATACTAAAAAAAAACACTACAGAGAAATGCAATGACTTATGCTTTATTTTAGCCCAGTCTTCTTCTCTGGCTTTTACCATTATCCTGATCCTTTCTTGACCATTTAATTTTAATCTTATATAATGAGCAATAAAATTGCTCTTGCAAGTTGCAACTCACAAATTTCTCACCTTCACACGTGTCTGTCTCAGTGCTGAACACGTAACCCTTTGGACAAGTGCAGCTATAACTTCCAGGCATGTTTCGACAGAGCCCATTATCACACAGCAGTCCGTTCACTGAACATTCATCAATGTCTGGAAAAAGATCAGTTGGAGGCATCAATGAAAGCGAATACCCTGAGCTGCCTTCTCTTCCCCAAGTAGCCTCTGTTGCTTTCAGCAGCAACAATCATGTTGCCAGATATTGTTTTCTATAGTTGCTTTATCAGCAACACTATTTCACTAAGGTCTATCTTCTTTTGAAACCAGCAACCTGTTTTCTGTGCAAAAATGGGTTTCATAATCCATGAAAGGAATATGGCTGTGCTAAAATCTAAATTATATACTCCATATACTGCAAACGTCTCCAGAGTATACACATATACCTACCCTCCAGAGGTATATTAAACTAAAAAAAAAGCTAGGATTAAGACTAGGATATCAAGCAGACTGAACAGGAAAAACTCAGAAATTAACACCATTCCCTGAAATTCTTTTAGACTAGCTGTAAATGCGGGTAACAGAAAGCTTTCAATATTGTTCATTATCACAGTTCTTTTTTTTTTTTTTTTTTAAAGGAAAATGAAAATATAAAATCATGATTTTAACTGTCTTTCCTTTGATTCCTACCACATCACAAATACTTACGGCTATACAATAATACTGACAGGACAAAAATGTTTTATCCTGCTTCACAGTTTCTCCTATCTTTTGACTGTTTGATTCTCCAAACTGAACATCACACCTGAAATTGTTCTCTTCAAAGTAATTTTTTATGAGAGTTTAAGTTTAAAAATAAAAAAAGAAAAATAAGAAAGTAGTATTATTACAGTTTGAAGGCTTTTGGTGTGAGAAGAGTTTACCAACCCTGCTAGATTTTGCAAGCTATGTTTATAAATTTCTTTAAGATTCAGATGATGAATGACATACAATGACTCTGAAATTTAAGTTTGGCAGCTGTAATGGAGCTCTTCTCAATTGAGCTGTCCTTAATCTAACCTCATCTAATTTTAAATAAATAAAGGGGAATAGACTTGGAATTTGATGTTTTGAAGAAAAATAGATTAATGTTTATTTTCAGCGTGCTGTCATGCGATCCTTTGACTCAAACTAATGGTATTACAAAGATATTATTCCCTTACAGAGTTGCAGTTAAACTTCAGATTTGGACTGTAATCTGTTGTGATATGCATAGCATGATGAGAACATAGAATGATGCCATTTGTGCTCCAAAAACACTTAAAAGGGAGAAAATATTATCCGCATTGTCTATGACCAATTTTATTTCTTAGCAGCTCTTTACCTCTATCTTTAATTAAAATATTTCAGCCCTCTACCCCCAAACACTATTAAAATTAACATGACACTTGTTCAATGCTTGTTTTCAAAACAATTAAGGTACTTTTATCTGAGTGGTAACAATAAAATTCTTTTGAGTAAAATTCTCATATATAAGAATAAATGTATCCTCACAGTCAGTATACTGTATTTTTAGTTATATAATTAAATAAACCTATACCCATACTAGCACTTACATAATCCCAAGTGTAACTAGATAAATAAAATGCCATGCCATAAAAATCAACTTGAAAAGGGAATATTATACAAACTATTTAAAAAAACCACTGATAGTTTTCTGCAGGAGTGCATTTCCTGCCAAAAGGTCATATTTAGGGCCTTTATAAAGTAATTAGCTGTAAAATTCCTTAAGTCAAGCAGATGAAAAGAAACACTTCTATTACTTTATGTTTTCTTTGCATCACGAGGTAGGAATGTTTGGTATTAAAATTATACCACAATTAATAGCCCAGGTTTTCCCTACCAAGAATGGTGCGGTTTTGTTGACCACAAAGACCAATGGTAAGTCAGTAAACCTTCAAGTGTCAAGAGCAATAATTCCCCAAAATAAACAGGTCAGGTGGCATGACGATACTTAAAACTTTCTAATGGGTTCGGATATATTTCTATTAGTTACTTATGCAAATACATTCATACTTCAGTTTTCTGCTAAAAATTATATTGATTCTATAAGCTGTATTATTGTACAATGTGCCTATGGTATTACATACTTACTGTTCTGATATAAGAATTCCCAAATGAAATAAAATACTGAATTTCACATATGATATGAAATAGGTGAATAATAAAGTTAATTATATAAAGAGTGAAATGTATAATGTGCGCATCTTCTGCTGGGTGTTCCTAAACACTTACAGAAAATGTATCTAGATATTATAATGAAGTCTGGTGTGAACCTAACCCAAACTATAAACAACTTGACAACTAAAAGGCTTTTAAGTGAATGGCTCCTATACACTGGCGACCTGAGGGAGCATTCTGAGGAACAAAAGAGTGGGCTTGAGCCCACTGTTCAGCCATGACTTGGGAAATTCAAAGAGTGGGTCATTGCTTTCTTCGCAAGCTGAAACATTAAGAAATTACAGGATTCGGCACACAGCAATCCATTCCACTATACTCATGGAACTTGGGGACAATTATGAATTACTGCCTACCGCAAAGACTGTGTACATAGGCCACTAGCTGTCATTAATTATGATAATGGTAGTCACCTATTACATTTTATTAAGCTAAGTTGTGACCCTCAGATCTTGGCAAATTATCATCCAACCCTGAAAAGGACACACATTAGGAGCTCTTAACAATCAGTATGCATTAAAATGTACACAAATGCATTCATGCATATGAGAAAATTAATTTCTAACTTGCAGTGATATCTCCTGCCTACACTTTCCAGACAAACAGTAATTAAAAACAAAAACAAAATAACTGGGAGATATACCAGTAAAAATATTGGCTGTGCAATGACTGAGAAAAGTAGTTTCACCAAAGATTTTGTGCGTTTTCATTATAGCTGTAAGAAGTAGATGTCTTCCTTGCAACCTAACATTCTACCCATTCAAATTAGTATGAGTCTAGCAATGAGCTATTTGACAATAATAAACTAATCAAGCAACTTACCCACACAGTTCCTTCCAGAAGGATCAGGTTCGTAGCCACTGTTACAGTTACAACGATAACTGCCACGTAAGTTTTCACAAATTCCATTGGAGCAAATATCAGGATCCAATGCACACTCATTAATATCTGTATTAATACAACACAGAAGACAAAAGGATAAATAACCATATACCAAAAGGTATGAAAAGTATGATTCTGTGATAGACGTGGACAAACAGAGTGGAGCATCTGACATGTTGGAGGTCGGGACTGCTATTCAGAGCACGGTTATAGCAGTGGTATAGCCAGAAGGATGACGGAAGTGGTTATTCCTCTCCACTTGACACCAGCGAGGCCACACCTGGAACACTGTGTCCAGTTTTGGGCCACTCAATCCAAGAAAGATACCAACAGATTGGAAAGAGTCCAGCAAAGGTTCACTAAGATGATTAGGGGGCTGGAGCACATGATATGTGAGAAGAGACTGAGGGAATTGGGCTTGTTTAGCCTGCAAAGGAGAAGATTAGAGGGAGCTGTAATAGCAGTTCTCTGATATTTAACAGGTGGTCACAGAGAAGGTGGAGTCAGATTCTTCTTTGAGGTACACAATGACAGGGCAGAAGACAAATTAGGAGTTACAACAGGGAAATTCTCTCTGGACATAGGAAAAAATTCTTCCCCGTGAGAGCAGTTAAGCACTTGAGTAGGTTGCCTGAAGGGGTTGTGGGAGCTCCCAATCTTGAAGATTTTCCCAGCTCAGTGGGACAAGACCTTGAGAAACCTGACTGAACTTTGAAGTTAGCCCTGCTCTGAGCAGGAGGCTGGTCTGGGTGACCTCCAGACACACTTTCCAAACTAAATCTATAGGACACTACGTGTACGTAAGAAAACCAGCATGCAAAATATCTAGTTTTGCACTTAGTGCCCACGGTTTAATGGTCTAGGTAAGAAGTTAGAATTTACTAGGTGATACAAATATTTGCTGATGCATAGGTCAATACCACAAAATATTCAGTCCAGTATTATAGAAATTATAGTGCTCAGTGGAAATTTGAAATTTCTCTTGGATGGACAGAATAGGATGATGAATGAGATACATTCCCTAAATATACAGTCCCATATAGAACTTCTGCTATAGTTGGAAAATTCCAAAATATGCATATAAGAACAGGAACATACTATTCTTAATAATTTTTTTGCCTCCGAGGAAAAGAGGGTTTTTCAATATTCAGTTATTTTTTCCAATATGGTAGGCCCATTACTTTAAACAGTTCCCTTCACAAACACTGGAAAGACCAGTAGGGGGGCTGACCTAGTTTTGACTTCGTAAAGTGCTTATTTTACACTTGTACTGCTCAACTTTTTATAAAGGACTTAATCATGGTCCTCTTTAATCATGGTGCAGTTTAGATCAGGATCTTCCCTATGATTTACATTTACTCAGAAACATATTTGGAAAAATCACGCTATCTCTGGATTAAGCTGAAAAGCTATGAGACATCTGAAAATTTCATAAGAAAATATAAATTAGTGTAATATTTTCAGCTTTAAGTTTTCCTTTAAGCACAAAGTTTTCTGTAGTTTACAAAGCTCGTTTGTATCCTGGGGACAAATCAGGCACTTATCACTTCAGTGCTTCAAGAAAGTCTAGCCCTTCTCTTTACTTTTCATATTGAAGCAGAGAGTGAGATCTCTGTCCTTATCTATGTCCAGATTCCTCTCATGTGAAGACACGAAGGTGTTGGGCTTGTTAGTCACAAGCTGAGTGAGAGGAGTAGGTATCTGGTGACTTGCCCTGCAGTTAAATTAACAAGTCTGTGACAAGACCTCCATTGACAAAGTGTATTCTCACTCACCCTTGATAATCAGAAAACATGAGAAAAACAACAGAATTATTATTAGGCATCTGATGTGGGATCATTATCCCTCTCCTGTAGGAAATGGAACTGGTAAACAAGGTCTCTGGCCATAAGTAGAGGTAGAAGCAGCAGCAAGAAAATCCTCTGCAAGACTGCTGTGCAAGACCCACAGAGAATACTAGTTTCCTTTAGAAACCTAAAAAAAGGGGGGCTTAGTTTAGACATGAACCCCAGAGAGATTATAGTCTTCATCATCCACTTTATGGAGATCAAAAACTGGTTTTATGTTCTTAGTGAGGAATTATATTTTTGAGGTACCCAACAGAACGCATAACCTCCCTACCAGACTTCATACAAATTCTCTTAGTCAGACACTGTTGGTAAAATGATATTATGGTGCACTGCCATTAGTTCTCCGTGAGATGTAGAGACTCTCCAAAAAGAATCTAGTGGACCTTGCACTGAAGCAAAAGTTGAGAGAATTTACAAACTCTATACACTTCAAATTACTTACGAGCTTAGCAAGACATGAAAGAATGAGCTCATCCAAAAAGATAAAACTATGCCTACGCACTTACCATACTGAATAGAAACAGAATTTCTTTGGTTACAGCACTATTTTTAAAAGTTATGTAGGCTGCTACTAAGCATAGCAGCAGAGGGTCTCATTCAGTTCCTGCTGGACTGAATAGAAGTCTTAATGTTAATGTGGATAAGAACAATTGTGTTAAGAAAAAGCTATACACATTAAATGCATGCAAAAATACAGTATGCACTTTAATTTAGCTGCCACTTTATTAACTCATCAGAGTACTAGCTAGCAATAAATCATAACATTGTGTGTCACCATTCCTTCTTCAACCCACTCTACTTATTTGGCAGCTGCCACATGCGCAGCCAACTATTTCAGACATGGCTCAGCTAGTATTTGCAAAATCCTCCTCTTTGTGCAGCCAGAAAAAGGAGTTGGTGCTTCAGAGTTCCCAATACTACAATCGTGCTAAATACAATTATTACTAAATACTAATTAGTTCCTAAAACTAAATGACTTTCAGGATTTTTTTTAGGAGTATCTTTTTTTTTTTTGTTACTAGTAGTATTAAGCTCCCTTCCAACTCCAGTTCACCAGAGAAATTATACCTCAATGGAAAGAGTCCATGTACTGAATACTGGGTATGGAGTGAAAAAAAGGCTCCATTATTATCCCAGCTGACAGAAGAACAGTTGCAATGTAAGTGACTTCTGTCATTCCGAAAGTAAGAGAGACCTGACTTGTGCCTACTCGAAACAAACATGTGGCTCAGACATTTAAAACAGACATGACACGTTTTCTTTTTGGAGTCAGAAAAAATGTTGTAGAGAATTAATTCTAGCTTTTCCTTTGGACATCATTTAATTATTTTATTTTAAGAAAGCAATGAAAGTGTTAAAAGCAACAGGTTAATCTTGAGGGAAAAGTTTGTCTCTAGCATCTTACAGAAAAATTTAATTCTGAGCGTTCTTTTTTTTTTTTTTTTTAACCTTGACTCATCTACACTAAAAGAAAAAATGCAACATACCTCGTCCATCCACGGTAATACCTATTCCACTGCTACACAGGCCATGGAATTCAGCTACTCAGTTGAAGAAAGAGAGGTAGGAAAAAGAGAAAAACATGTTATTTGCAGTGCTTGACCAAATCCACTTGATCTTTTTTTCTAAAATGATTTTTGAACAATGTAACTAATGAAACGCCAACATTCACATGAAATAGGTAACTATTTGTAGACAATACAGCTATATGTCTAGTACCATTCTATCCTGAAATTTCACATACACACAAAAATGAAATTTGATAATAAGAATGAAGCACTAGCGTAATTCCATTCTAGTCTTGACTGTACTGTCTCAAGTTATTGTTTTCAACCCCAATACCAGTTCTACTTCACTTAATTCAAAACAGCTTCTACAATATCAGAAAGTGAAACTGAATAGAACTATCACCCAAAATGTGATCTGAGTTCTATTTACAAGTCATTTTTTTTTTAAATTGATCCCTAGGTTTGTTTGGAGAACTGATTCTTATAAGACAAAATAGAGATTTCTAAAGTGAAAATGGCCTGCGCTTTTAAACTGGACTGATTTGATTAGGAAATCTACAGATACCTTTGCCAGTAAATCTGTACTTTTTAGTTATAGCCAAAACTTAATTCAGGGACCCAGCTTCATCCATGTCATAGTCATGTGCTTTCATCTTAACTTTTGTCACAGTTTGGCCAGCTCTGGAACTTGTTTCACCTCAAATGTTACAATATACAAAAATACATAAACGCTCAATATCAGACACCAGAGATTTTCTTTTAAAAAAAAACATTTCCAGAAAGAATGGGCAGTTTCATTTCTCTTAAAGGCATTAAATAAATAAGCAACCTGCTTTTTTTTTAAGCTATGCTCACTGTTTTATTAGAAGAAACACGAAATTTTACCTGAGTTTTTGGCAGGGCAGGGGTGACATGGCTCCCCAAAACCATAGTCAGGATTGGCACAGCAACATTCAGACTTTGTCACAGCACCAGGAAAAGGACGGACACATACTCCTTTTTTGATGCCTCCATAGCATGTGCTGCGCATATGAGTATCTAAGAAAGAGCAAGCAAAGAAATAATTTTTGTCCTTAGGCTCCAAGTGAAATAAATGCATACTATTGCAAAGGGAGCTAAAAAGCAAGATCCTGTTCAATAAAAGGGTTATATTGGCTACATCTGCATTACTTTACTACAATTCTGATGGCATCCTCAAGGCCAGTTCTCACAAAGGTTAGCTCTTGGAGCACTCTCCAGAGCACTTTAAAACCACCTAAACTAGGATACTGTGGGCAAACTTAAGAGCATCCCATGGGACCTGTCACAGGTGATCCACAACTCTAGAGCAACTCTGTAAATCCATCAACATGCATCTCAATAAGAAACAAAGAATGTATTGTATCACCATGCCATGACTCCGCATTCCCTTTGGGAAGCCCTGCAATCATAACGTGGACACGCAGAACTCTTAATTACTTCCAAAATGCTTCTTCATATAGAATAAATCACCAGCAACCAGGTGCTGGTAATTTGGAATGCTATCTATTTCTAAAAGCAGGACTATAGCCTCTTACTATATGCACAGACCATGAACAGAAATGCAATCTTGACAGGCTCTTGAGACCAGCGTTTATACATTTATATGAGATTGTTAGTCCTAAAAGAGTTAAAGGTAATCTGGCACTAACACTGGATTAGGGGTAGGATATCAAAAAAGTCCCACCACCTGCTCAGCAACAGCAATTCTGCAATTCTCATCCCATGACTGAGTCAGGTAAATCAAACTGGCTGGCTTCACCACCAAGTAGCAGTGAGATGCCTCCTCCTAAGGTAGGCTTTTAGCCCTACCTTTAAAGGTTATCACCATCTGCTGCTGTGTTATAGTTACTCTAGGACTTACAAGAATCTCTCTTAGACTGTTTTTAGGTGTTTTTCTTTTTGTCATTCCAGGGTTAGACGCCTTTTTGTTCACAGACTAATATTGGACAACTTTTAATATGCGAGTTGGTACTCCACCTAAAATTGTGTTTGAGAACTGCTGGATACAGAGGAGGCAAACAGCCTTAGTTTTGGTTCCTGTACTTCTACAGGCACTTGTGAGAACTACAGAAATGCCCTGTGTTTCAGGTATCTTTAAGGACCAGGCCAGAACATGGCTTGTCTTTATGATCCCTGTCCATCTCCCAGTAAAACCATGCACTGTGGCCTGAATATGAGCCTGGGTGCACTTAAACGGAGAGGGCTCTGACAGAATCCAGATAGATGCCTACTTAAAATTGGCCCCAAAACAATGAGGAGAGGTTGCATGAAAAAGCTTATTACAGTGGATGAATATCCTGTGCCAATCCCAATAAGAACTGGCAATTCCTTGTGTTCTGCCTGCTCTTTGACCACTATAAGCTGGCTCCTATAAAACAGAATAGCCTGTATATAAATATTTTCTCTTGCATTTGGTCTCCCATGGAACAGACAGCTCTGGAGTATGGTTAAATGGGGCCCAGATTTCAAGGCTCGTTTCTTGCCAAGAGCTTTTGTGAAGCCAATGCAATTTGCTTTCACTTGACAGCAGGAAAGGATTTTTATGCTCGACAACAATCAATTATTTTTGCACAAGTAATGCCTGTTCAAGTACCCTGCAAAATCATTAGTTGTACCACACCCTTTCCCTCCACCTCTAGAAAATCCAGATACCACTCTGCCATCAATAAAGGGGCTTGGCTCACTATCCTCTCACAGAAGAGAAGACATTCCCCTATCTACATGCCTGAGAGAGAACGGAGAAGGAATTCAAGTGAAGGATCTGGCACCAGGGAAGAAAAGAGTGGAAAGCATGAAAGGCAGCCTTTAAAGATGCAAAGTTTGGGAAGCAGCTGGAGGAAGCCACAGATGCACTAAATATAAGAAGGTAGCAAGTGCTTTTTAAAAAAGCATTTTATATCAAAAAGAAGTGTAGGGAGTTTAGGTAGGGTTGCCTGACTAATGGAAAAAGAGTACACAGATCAGTGGCATAAAATGAGGTGATTATCATGGGGAAGAAGGATGGGGGGCAAGAGGGAGGGAAGGATTTGTTTGTGATGAAGAGAAGTAGAGATTTGTCTGGCTCTCAGACTGGCTCCCCTCTGTGCTGGAGCACACTGTTTTCAGAGGGCACAGAACGGGCCTATTTGTGATCTTTGCAGTTCAGCATTTTAAGGTATTTTGAAGCATTGCAGTGGCTTTTACTGAGAAGAGGTCAACCACAGCATGGCCTTACAGATCTTAACCGGAAATTATAGTGCTGACAGATTTGCTCACGTTGAAGTGCTACAACCACAAAAAACAAGGATCTAGGAACACCATCTTGCAGAAGTAAAAGCCCAGATCAGGCATGCTGTTACTCCAGCACCAAACAACGCTCGATGGTGTAATCAAATTAACACTGGTAGGTATCTTCAGCCCCATGAGCCCTGATAAATCCCCATCTAGACCTCTGCCAACTCACATGCTTCAGTGTGCATCCAATGACCCATCAAGCAGCCCTACAAAAAGGGCCATAGCCACAAGTCTCCTCCACAGCCTCGCTATCATCACAGCAACTGCCATGTTATGAATGGCAGTGATTTGCAAAGCCCACGCAGGATGAAAAACTGGTTCCTCCAGAACCTGAGCAGGATAGCACAGAAGTCCTCCCTGGGCTGCACTCCCTCTGCTGATATCAAGGATGAGAAAGACAGCCATTGCTCAGTCCATGGCTAAGTTACTGAAGGCACCTTGGCCATGCTCAGTTTCCCTGTGTCTTGATGCTTCTCAGCATGCACTGATGGACCTGCGTTGCTCTCCGTATAGGGTTTGATCTGTCCTGGCCTACCAATTTCAGAATGCTAGAGATCTTATTTCGTGCTGTGGGCCAGGATTTAGCACTGGTGCTGGTGTAACAGCATGCCCATTCCTGGGCTTCTACTCCACTGTTTCCTGGAGCATCCTCTGGTCATGTGTTTCCAGACTCTTAAATTTTGTAGTGTAGTACTTCAGCATAAGCAACTCTGTCAGCACAGTATTTTGTGGCCAAGGTCTGTAAGGCTGCAAAGTGTTTGACCTATACTCAGTGAGAGCCACTGCATCCTTCAAGATGCTTTAGAAGAATTGTGCAATGCTCAAGACAGTACTTTGGGGCATGGTTCTGCAAAAAAATCAGAGTAGCAGAAGACTCAGCTATTTTGTCCTGGATGGCTATGGCTCTGAGCAGAGATAAGAAGTGCAGACTAAATCGTAATTAAAAATACCTCAGTAGAGAATAAACAACATTACACAGAGCTACAGCAATAGCTCAGTTGAAGTTCTGAGGTGATAGATACACACACACACACACACACACACACACACACACACACACACACACACACACACACACAGCTGAGGTATCTGAGCATGAAGCTACAGACAGAGGTATAGGCAAACCTGAAATGCCTGCAAATACTAGCTTGGCTCTAAGCATTTATCTAGCTGGCCTTCTCCAAGCATATATTCCCCTTTGCTGTACATATTTTTTTTCCAAACTTGTATGATGTCTTGTGCCTGATTTTGCCATACTTATTAATGTTAAATAAAAAAGCAGTTTATTCTATGAATAGTCCCACCAGAATCAACGGCACTATTCATGAAATAAATTATTGTTCAAAGTGAGAGTGACAGAATTGGACTGTAGGTTCTGTCATTTTATGTTTTTGCTAATTGCCTAGCATATTTGTGGGAATGCTATTAAAATGAAGCCCCATGTAACTTATTAACTTTCAGACTACAGACATTTCTAGCAGGAGAGTGTCTGAAAAATATTATTTAGCTCATGCAATGTATGAGACAGAATAGCCAGACAGAGAATTCCTGTAGCTAACACAGCATATATAAAAAAGAATTCTGAACAGCAGATTGGCTCTGAAATCGTGTTTTGAAGGTCATATATGAGGACATTTTTGTTATGCAGTATTTGAAATTTCCTATGTTACTTTATGCCTGGAATAACTACATCATCATTTTAAAATGAATTTTCCAAATAAATCATGATTCTGTCTCATGATTTTTGCCATATTAAGGATATTTCCTATTGAAAATGTAAGGATTTATGGTAAATCTTAAAGCTATGTGACATGTGGAGTTGAACATTTTCAAATGAAAACACTCTTCACAGCTGACAGCAAACTATTGAAGTCCTTAGCTGCTACAACTGTGGAAGCAATAGGTAAATGGGAACACAGAAAATGGAGCACTGAACTGATTCTTTACAGCTGTATCACTGACAGAGGTAAAGATGAGGCCAACTTGGACCACAAAAGGTACTGAACAGCTTGTACTCAAACCTGGTTTTCCTGCTGTGCCACTAAGGAGTGAAATTCCTCTATTAAAAACAGTACACCAAGGCTTTCCACGCTGTGTATGATTTTTTCACTACTATTCTCCAAACATTTAATAAATCAGAAAAAAAACCCAAACAATGTGGCTACTACATCTGAGAGAGCAATCCTTGTTTTTGTTGGTTCAACCCTTAGTACAGTTTTGCTTACTGAAAAAAACACATTTATTTAAAACAACAAAAACACCACCAGATATTTGGGTTACAGTTGAGAGTCTACAAAGGTGCTTGGCTAAAACTTTTTTTTTTTTTAAGCCGTGAGTTAAAGCTTTAGTAATGCGCTTATTAAACCGAACTGATAACAGAAAGGGTCAGCTTACATAGTTACTTCTGTACTAGATTTTAATTTAAAGAGTGATGAACTTCTGCAGCATTTAAGATTTTATTTTAAATGGAATGATACAGTAACACAAGGACATAGTATCCTGCGTTCCCTTCTTGTGAGATGATCTCCAAATATTAGGATGAAGTATGACTTTTCTTGACCTAGACACAGGCAGATAGGACATACGTGCTAAGTCTCATGTATGAGCAGTAACAGTCATATAACTGGTTAACATATCTGACTACTGCACAGCTAGGCAAATGGTTTGCTCACTTGCAGTGCTGCATGGGACTTCTTTACTGCTCCAGGAACCTGTTGGACATCATGACATATCCAGCTGGCCTGATCCAGTACCAGCCCGCATTACTCAGTTACCAGCAGCATCTAGCACACAAGGTCAGTACCAAAAGAGAAGCTAACGTGCTGTGCTGCTGTTAGACGTGCACCCTTCACTCGAGGATGCCCCATTACAAGCATGTTCCTCTACTGAAACTGAACACCAGCACACCATGCTTATCCATGGACTCAGTCTTGGGTCACCAAAATGATGAGATGACAGATAGGTTCATACGCAAAAAGAAAAGAAACTTAAGAGACATAGTAGAAGTGATCTTCTGATATACAGGAGAAAGGGAAGATGGAATACCCTGTGGATAAACCAAAGTTAGTTTAAAAACATTGCAGTATCACAATCCCTAGCACATATCCATTGCTCTCAGAGATGTTTTTAACATGCACATCACTCTGTACCCTCATCAATAGCAATCAGCACAAAATAATGGGTTGAATACCTCTTGCCCTCTAGCCGTCTTTATTTTTCATCAGGTTCAAAATGCTCCGTTTTTCTTGGGGGAGTTCCAGCACAGAAGCTATGCTATAGCTTGCAAACACTCCTGGTGAGATTTGGGTGAAGAACCTGTTAACTGTCAACTAGTAATTTGTGAGGGGATAAGAGGCTGCAGCTAATCAGTAGACTAGCGAGGAAGAGACTCACAAAACAATTCTCTCAACAAAGAGGAATGCCAGGAAGAGTGAAGCGACATATTGTAAGTTTAATTTGTAGAAAAAACAAGTAAGCAAGAAGTAGTGCCAGTCTGATTTCACAGAAAAATTTAAGCTTCTTGCCTTTTAACATTAAGCTTAGAGCATATCATAATGCAAGATTTTCTAATAGTTATTAATAATGATATTTGAGCTCACAGAAACAAGACTATCTAGTTTTTACTATTTTTCCTCCTAGAGTTTTGAACACTACAGTACAGAAAGAATAAAATGTTTTCATATTAGAAAAAAAGAAAAAGGGAGTGCAAAAATATCAGTGTTTCAACCAAAAAATATACTTGCTTTAGTGACTTGCAATGAATGATGCAGAAGTGAATACACACACACACACATATATATACACACATGAATGAAAGCCAAACACACCAGTTTTATGGGAGAACAGTTCCTCTGTGATTAATCACTTTAATTCTACGACTGATGTTAGCATAAATGAAAAGGATGCCATTTAATGTGTTTCTTTCATTCAATAACCTGATGCTTTAATTTGACAACACTTGCTTTTCAATGAGAAAAGAGTCTCCCTTACCTACACACACACGACCATCGACTCCAACGGCCAGGCCAGGTGGACATTCACACCGAAAGGATCCTTCAGTATTTATGCAATGACCATTCATGCAAATTCCTGATGTCTGGCATTCATCAATATCTGTCAGGAGAAACACAACTCAACAATCTGTTCACAGCTTTTAAGCTTAAGTTTACAATTAATGTTTTTAAAGCATTGCTTAATATCTTTGTGATACCTGAGGAATCATTAATGTATCCTTGTTTTATTTCTAATGAATTTTTACCTTAAAATTAAACTAAATAAAATTCCAGCTGTGCATTAAGACAATTTTCAGAAAAACTATATGGACATTTCATACTCCACAATAAGCAAAATAAGTGACAAATTTTCTCCCTTGTCTTCCTCCATCTCACGATACTACAACTTTGCTTTAAAGTCTGGTTAAGGAAGCATTAATCACAGCATAACTTTACAATGGTAAATTTTCATTTCAAAGACCTTTTTAATGGTCAATTTTTATCTAAGTGACTGCACATTAAGATATTCACAATTAATACAAATCGTTCAACTTCAAAGCAAAAATCCAATGGACTTAGATGATTTTGCACCTATCAGAAATGACTGAAGCCCAAACCTACTTCTAGTGGTGGCAAATAGGTATCTTCTATCAGGTCACTTTAGCTGAAGCAAAATCAGACTCCACTCTTAAAATGTTTAATGCAACATTTTAATGACTTCGCTTTAAAAAGTTTGTAATGTTGTATGGCAGATACATTGTCTTAAATGTTATGGACTCTGGACTGCTAGAATAGCGATGTGGAAAAAGTATTTGTGTATGCTTATCAATGTAGTATCTTTCAAACCTTTTAAACCTCTGACATTGCTGCTCGCTTTACCATTTCATGAAGGCATTCAGATTTTGCCGAACCTTCGATGACTCCAAGATGTTTCAAAAGCCAATTTATCATCTATTGCTGCTTTCACACTACTACTAAATAATTCAGTTATTTTGTTCTGGAATTCAAAGACTTATTTCTATGCAGTTTAAAATATCTACTGTAATAACCTAGAAAAGTATTAGTATGATATTAAATCCATATGACAAAAGATTGCCATTCTTGCATGAATGAATGGACAGGAAAAGCTGGTTTCAATCAAAGTTGTCTTAATGTGTTACCCCACAATTCTACATACCAGTACAGTAACGCCCATTTGGAGCCAGAACAAATCCTGGTTTGCAGATGCATTTAAAACTCCCATCCTCATTTATGCACATCCCATTTAAACACATGTTGGTAGTGGTACACTCATCATGGTCTGCAAAAAGACACAGCATAAGACACAGTATAAACACACACTGGACAGATGTGGCAAAGATTCTCTCATCTGAAGATTAATTTCTAGTAACTCTGATCAAGTATTTGACAAGCTCTCAGTCTACAGACAAAGCAGCAACATTCTTCACCCGTCTCAATCAGATTACTCAATCTGATCAATTAATCTCAATCGATTACTGTGCATATTTCAAGACTGGGTATGGAAGAACCAGGTGCATTTTTCTTTCTTAGCTGAAAGGATAAGAAGCTTCAATCACATGAAGGATTTCAGAACTTGTTGCAACAGACTGTTTATCTAGGAAGCTTCTGTGACATAGTACAGCCAAATCAAAAGCATGAATTTCTTCAGCAGTGCTGACATACAAAACACTCCCTATGAAGCATTAGGGAAAAATGCTATTCCTGGGACAGGTCGTTACCTGGGTCTCTTGATGAGAGATGTAGCTTCAGAAACAGAAATCACTTCAAGTTGTCTTTGGAATCATGAAGTTCCGCATAGTGTCTATTTGACTGCAGAGGCTGTAAGTTCACCTCATGCCAGATCTTATTTCACTAAATGTAATCCTTAATGATCAAAAGCACTATGAAGTACAATTTCTAGAATCACAAAGCTAGTCCCTGCCAGTATTAAGAAGAATTCTTACCCACACAATTTTTTCCATCTGTAGTTAGTTCAAAGCCAGCATTGCAAATACACTGGAAACTTCCATCAGTGTTTACACACCGGCCATTTTTACAAAGAACACCATTCTGGATGCATTCGTCTATATCTAAATTAAAAAAAAGAAATCACATAATCAGATAATTACCACTGATAAGATAAAATATCATACAGTGACAATTACTGCTTTGAAAAATGCTGGCACATTATCTAAATATTACTTAGAAAAAAACCTTCCCAAAGATGGTAAGAAATCACTCTTATTCCATGAGAGATGTAATAAACATTATTTTAGACTTGTACAATAAATGCTACTTTTTAATGATGCTCAACAATTACATGATAGATACCTCTAAAAACCTACCCACATATTCATCTGCATATATATATAGATATAAATAGCCTATTAGTATGACAGGTTTGTATTTCCTTAATTTTTGTAGAATTCCCAACTGGAACACACTGGCAAGTAAGAGATATTCCAGAATGGAAGGGACAACAAATTGTCAAAGACAACAAATTAAATGACTATTTTATCAACAAAACAAATGCAATGGTAGCCCAGAACTAGAACTTCATTAATATAACTGTTGAGATTTACTGAAATAACATTACTAACTATTTTTGAATTCCAACAGAATCTGACATAAGAGGTCAGACCATTTGTAAAATCAGTAAACACGAAGCAAATTTTCTTACCAATGCAAGCTTGCTTGGTAGGAGTTCTCTGGAAACCTGCATGGCATTTGCAGTAATAGGAACCAGGTGTGTTGACACAGTCTCCATTAGAGCACGGGTTCGATGTGCATTCATCAACATCTGTTGGAAGCACAGATGTTAGAGACTTCACAATGTATGCAACAATTTTTTTTTTTCATTTTCAACTAGAATTTCCTAATTGAAAGAGACAGCAATTAACAGTCAAATGCTAAATCTTAAAACTCACTCTTGGTGCAAAATCACTACTTTCTTATTAGCACACAGTTGTTCTTAGTATAAATAGGCAGCCATATTTTAAAGAAATGAAATCCTACTGCATCACTTATAGGTATCTTGAAAGATAGAAGAAAAAATACCAGTGAGGGTTTTGAGGCATGAAATCTGACAGTTGCCTAGTAGAACAAAACAATTCTTTATTCAATATGATATTCATCTAACTGAATAATCAATCATTCTGCTTTGAAATAACACCAATACAAGAAAAAACTGGCATTTAAAAGCAGATGTCATGGCACTTAGAAACAAAAAAAACACTACTAAATTGAGAGTTTATTGTAGAAATGTGAGGAGGGCCCACAAACCAGCAGGAGGGATTCTTAATGAGACCACAGACTGTATAACACATCTCAGTTATTTATGCCCCATTGCATCCTCAACCCTAGCCCTTGCATTTGAGTCATGCCAGATTTAACCTAGCCTTTCCCTATAATGTACCTGATTCTGCTTTCCAAATGTTTTTAGTATTTGGGTATAACTAAACACACTTTAACCCCTTTAAGTCTTACGTAACTGCTCAGAAACTTCATCCATTTGACACATAGCTCTGAAATCTTTTCAAGAACCCTTCCCAGATTTGATCCCCACTGGCTTGCAATGAGTCAGCTGTTACTTTGGCCTGGCCTGGCTATTCCCAACCCTAAAATAACAATGATTGTTACTTCCAATTATATTCCCCTAAATCCATCTGTAAAGCTCTTGGAGGTCCCTGTTCCCTGCCTTCCTTAATCCTAACTGCCTCTCTGGGAGCAGAGTAAATGCAGCCCTCTGTTCTGGCAGGGGGGACCGCCTGCTCAGCAGTCTGTCCTGCAGCTACCAGAGGACGGCCTGAGCAGCTTCTCTGTTACAGATACACTCACAGCTTCCAAACTGAATAGATCCCATGATGAAATCCCCCTGTACATATTTTTGCACTTTCTCTGCCACTCACCTGTGCTAATTCGACCTCTTCCCCCAACTAGGCCCTCCATTTCATGTATAGGTCCGAAATGGCCTTGTCTCTTCATTTACATGGGCTTTAATATCACAAAGCCGAGGCTGATTTGTGTGGGTTCTTGGAAACCATTCTACTGACAAGCTGACATAGGAAGCGAGGTCTAAGTCAGGCCACACCTGATCAGTTCTCAGTAATGACAAGTTTACCCTGCATTTTGCAGTGTAAGCCATCAAAAATTCAGGAAAACCAGCAGGGTGGTTTTCCCCTGGCTTAGCTTTGCTGATCATTTGTATTCAACCCTTATCAGGTCTAGTTTGAAAATTTATTTCATTAGATCTTCAAAATAACTGAATAGAATGAGAAATTACACCTATAAGCAGATTTATCTGTTAAATAAATGTGTACCAAAAGCGTTATACACCATGGATGACTTGAATCTAAAAATGGCAAAAGCTAATGGCGAAAGGTTAGTTTTGTTCTAATTAAAGCATAAACAAGACCGCACATTTCACAGGATTTAATGTGTGAATGCACACACAGTTAAAACGCACAGCGTTCATATACATGTCAAAGAGATCTGGAGTTACCCAAATCAATCATTTAGTGAGCTGATTTACAACACTACTGTGTTGTACAGCAATACTGTGTTGTACCAGCCTAGATACAATCAGACCTTTTTGGGTAAACAGTTAAATGAATAAAGGCAAGCGAAATGGAAGAATCCAGTACCTCCTCTAATGCAAAAACCTATTCGGCTCACTCACATTTGCATTGGCAGCTGATAACACCACTCCAGTAAAACCACAAGAATGAAGCAAGATAAAGAAAAGAGAAATGCAGAGTGTTAAATATAAGGAAGAAAACAGTAACCGTATCTGTTTTTCATCCTGGCTACCTGCATATATTTGAGTAAGCTTTACTACTCTTTATACTGCAGGAGATTGTATGCATTTATAAATAGCTTCTTGCTGTCACACTTCTCTGCAGTTCCCAGCCACTGAGATGCTTTGTTCTCCTGGGTGCTAGACTGGACACTGTGGCTCTGTGCTCAGCCAGTATATGGAGCTGAAAAGAATCACACATAATTCCTTCGGAACAAAGTCCTCAACTGTAGATCTCTAAATCACATTTCTGCAGGAACATTTCATTAAGTGTCTTAATCCCAGTGGCTACTATTGTACATTTATCTTGCTTTAATACAAGGGAGGACAGAAGGAACTTATAAATAATACATATGTCACTCCTCAATTTTGTTTAGTTTTCCTACAGAGGATGACATTTATGACTTCTTTAGGATAGGGATATGGGCTTCAACTTGCTTAAACTGTTAAGGAAAATCTGTTCATGCTAGAAATAGATCTCACTACAAATTAATTTATAAATTCTACAGTAGGAATGCAACATTCCTCTATGAAATAGCCGATTTAAGCCTAGAAAATCCTCAAAGCCATGTGCATCAGACAATTTCTATTTAAAATATGAACCCTAAGATGTTCTTTTTCTTTTTTTTTATAAGCTGTTGATAAAAGAGGGAAATGATAAATATGTGTTAATATAAAGAAGTTGTTGGCTTTGAATTGGTGTTGCAAGCATGCATATCCCAGCAGGGTAAACAGGAAACATCTGAGACAGATATATTTAACCCATTTCATTGTCTCACACTACACCCCTCTTTGGCATCAAATATTTCCCTTTCACCACTTACATCACACATATCTCCACTTTTCAATGTTTCATCTGCAACACGTCAAAATTTCACTAGACACAGTATGGAACTTTCAAAAGCCCCCTTAAGACTGACTGTGCTGAGTTCGAAGACAAGTATCAGAAGCTGAAATACAGAATTCTAGTTGTTTTGCAAATACAAAACCCAAAACAACACAGCTATGGGCTTGCTGCCACTTTCAAAGTCTCTACAGTTTTATCCAGAGTTTTTAGGAATAGAATCAAATAAGGAAAGGTAATAATAATAATAATACAGTTGCCTATCAATTTGGGAAGAGGGACTGACCAATCTGCATCAGATCACTTACGACTGCCTACGGTTCTTGCACTAGGCGATGTTCCATCACGAAAGCAGCAGAATACAAGGTGAAGTCAGAAAGCAGTACGTAACTCTGTTCTTTTTTGTTTTGGTAGGATCATTCTGAAATAAGACTTTTCTTTAACTGCATTAAAGAATCATTAATAATTTCTAGCTTTCTCCTTGGGACATAGGGAGCGAGAGAGATAGAGTAGCATGGAAGGAGTGTTCATTCCTCTATCATTAACCTTATCCCATACGGTGAGATGTAACTGTTTCCAATGCCCCATGCCTGTTCTTCCATAAATGAGTATCCAAGTTAGATTTGAGCAAGCCTTTAATGTAATATATATCATTACATGCAGAAATTTCACAGTTAAGTTTCTGCTTAAAGTCCCAAGGCAAATTTTTTTGTGATTTATAGCAACTACCATTCACAAATCAGCAGTTCAATGTGGCATTTAAGATATTCCAACTATTTCTCTAGAATTCAATTAGGTAATAACTGTGAAACAAGGCTGAGTTATCTAAGATAAGTATTGGCAAAAGTTTACTTTGTGATGACAATAGCAACATATCTTACAAAATGTCTCCTGAATGCGAATAGCTACTCAAAATGCAAACGACTTCAGAGTCAAAATAATTACTCATGAGAGATTTGTTTCACCCAGGAAAAAATAGGCAAAGTAACACTCAAACTACCTGGAAGCCATTCTTTTGTGTTTTTTCCTCCTTTCAATCTAGGACATCGCTATAGGTGGCACAGCACCTTCTGCTTCTGTTAAGACAGCTGAAGTCTTTATTTTCGTCCTGCATTATGAAGCCTAGACTAAGTTCCCTAAGCAAACACACTTTTTCCTCAGCACTGTAACTACGCATTAGAGAATCAAGCAGGACGACAATTTTTATTTCCACAAACTCATCCATCTATTTTCACAGCTTTTATGAATTTTTACCTCAACTGAAAATCAGATATAACTTCACTATTCTCAGTGGTCTGGAGTGGAAGGTGAATGGCAGGCTAGTAACCTACAGCGTGACTCTACGGAAGAGAGAGGGACAGAATGGCCAGCTGGCTGTTAAACACGTTACATTCTTTTGTCAATCATCTTTATCAGCCAGGCATGTAGATTCGATAGGCCTCCCAAATCACAGATGGCCACCCTACTGATTTTTTTCCTGCACAATTTCTTCCAGCTTAAAGAGCTTATATTAAAGAAGAAATCCACGTAGCTTTACTTGCTGCAACCTATCAAGGGGCACAAAGACAGAGCAAGTAAAGCATTCCACAGTAAACCCAACCACAGAGTTTAAATTCTATTCTGGACTAAAACCAAAACCCACTCCCAGATTACATTAGTAAATGAATATCTGGCTGTTCAGGTTGGGAAGCCAAAATGGACTGTATCATGTAATTTGTGCTACTGGTTATAGAAGCTGGTATTCATTAAAACCTAGGGCCAAAGAGCCATTCCCTGACCTAAAATTTCCTAGGATTATTAGGTTGTATTTAATTTCGAGTTACCTCTAAGTCTTTGAGGGTTACCCTTACTTCCTGTGCCAAGATTTCCTTTGGTTTGTTTTCCCCAATTTATTTCTTCCTGGACACTTAACTTACATATACTGCATTATCAATATGTGCATTTGGTTTATTATTCCCATTTATATTCCATGCCTTGCAAATTAAAAAAGGGCTCTGCAAGTTTAACAGCATTCATATCTAATATGCCACAGTCAAGTATTAGTCAATCAATCACTATTTGCATCATGTCACCTTTATACTAACTGCTGATATGAAGTACAAAGTAGCTCAGTCAAAAGTTTGTCTCACCTTAGGAGGAAAGGATTTTAAAGACAGGTGAAACTTTGGCTCTTCATGGTATTCAGCCTCGGTTTTTACCACCACTTCTCTTGTTATTTTGGTGTATTTCTTCATGCAGAGTAGTTTGTTAGAGGCACAAAGTGTTTATCACAACCACACTCTACTGCAGTGCTATTTATCACAACTCTTTAATGATCTGAACACAGGATGGTTGCCTAAAAGAGTATAGTTTAGAAAGGCCTTTCATTTTGTTCAGTTGCTACCTTTGTAAAAGCTGTAGTTTCATATTTTTGCCAGTAATCACCTTTGTTCCTTCATTTAAAGTTAGAAAACAAAAATTATAAAAATGTAATAAATATAATGCATGTTAACAAATAGTTAACAAACATCTGTACGCTTCAGCAGTATGCTTCGTATTTTCAACTCGCCCCCAAGTAATATGAATACAGAATATGAAGAGAGGTTGTAAACTAGATCTAGAATAAATTGGTGAAACTTTGTTAGACAAAAGATCAAACTAGATAGTCTCCCAAGGTTTTCTGAGGTCTTAAAATACATTATTTCAAGGTACCAGCTTTCAGAAGATGCTCAGCATATTTCAAGACAGTTCCCCAAAAGTTGAGGTCTGCCATGGTTAAGAATATTAATTTCAGTGATGCAAAATGTAGTGCTGGGAACAAAAGTGCCAGGATTTTCCATATACTACAAACAAAGAATACCCATACTCTTAGCAAGGCAGACTTATAGTAAAACTCCCACTCCTCACTGACAATATTGCCTGAGGCCCAAGGATGCAGAACAAGAATAAAGCTCCTGATTTTCCCAGCCAGGGGTCAGAGACCTAAAGAAAAAAGGCTGAAAAAGTTAGGCTTGTTATACTAAAGAGGACACGCAGAAAAGGAGCCATACCAGTCTTCGAATGCACAAAAGATATATACAAAGAGATAGGCTAATAAGCTGCTTTCCTCATACACTGTGGATAGAACAAAAAATGAGCTGATGTTTTTGCAAAATTGTATTCAAACTAGACTGGAAGTTTGAAAAAGCTATCTGACAACGTGGCTAGTGGAGCACTGAAACTGGCCGTGCAACTGCCCAAGTAAGCGGTGGAGTCTCCATCACCGATGGTTTTTAAGAACAAGTTATACAAACAGTTGTCAGAAATGATGTAAGTATAATTGATCACCCTGTGGCACAATGGACTAGCTAAGGGGACAGCAAACTTTCAGGAGTGGTGTATCTAGTTGACTTGAGAAAGGAAAACAGAGAGGTTAAAGGCGGTAATAAACAGTGGCATCCAAAGAAAAGCACTAGGCAGCAGCTGTCACATTTCACTTCTGCAGAAGGCAGGGTGCCTAGCCGGGGAGGCCCTGATGCCAGGCTTGCAATACAGTGGGAAGTGGAAGAATTTGCAACTCATTGAGGTTCCAGCTGCTGGTTGATACCCGCTCTGCTGCACGCAATTCAAAATTTGCCTCTATCCTCACTTACACATTATATGTTGCCTCATCTTGGACCAGAAGATTTTTTAAGGTCTCTTCTAGCTGTAATTTTCTGTGCTCCTTTTTTTTCTGTGCTTTCCCTTAATCCACAGGCATGCTAGAAAACAAGTTCTAAATGCACATTTTCAGCCAGAAAAGTCTATAGCTAATAAGCTCTTGTATGATATTTTTCATTCACAGATCTCAAATCTCTTTATAAAGAATCAGTAGGCTAATGTTCAATCAGAAATAGAACCAGAGCTTTCTATTTAGGATCCTAGATGGTTACAAAAATATATCCTGCAAACAAAATTCTTCACCACACAACTCCCAAACACTCCCACATTTGTTTTTTTCTCTGAAATCCTTGATGACCCTTTGACACTGTAAGACTGAAGTCCATAGTAACTGAACAAAAGCACAGAATCCCAAATTCAGCTCTTGTTATAAGAAGTTAGTATTCAGTATTTTAATAAGCAATACAAAGGTAACCAAAAGTGAATTAATACATTCTATTATTGATTTGACGTGTTTTATAAGTCATTCATATTTACAAGTAGGTAAAACATAAATTCTGTCCTTTGTTATCTAGGATAAACTTGAGACTAACTCCCCTGACAGCAAGGGAGTTACACAAGCATAACATATGAGTAAATGAGAGCAGAATTTAACTCACTAAAGGTAAAGACAAAAATGTACCATACTCATGAAGTACAGTAATACTCAATACCCATATCTGTGAGTGAAGATTTTTAAAGCAGCAGACAAACAGGAAAAGCTCTTTTATGAAGGTTTTACATTATTCCAGTATAAGTAATCTCATCATGATCCCTGGACTCTCCTTCACAAGACCAATATTATTAAAAATAATATATAGGGAGGAAGAATAATATGCACATAAATTTTTTCTGGATGAAAGGTATAAAACTGAAGAATATTAGTATTCAAAAAGTGAATAAACCATTTTAGAAATGTGCACTTACCAATACAATCCCCATTTGCGTCCTGCTTATATCCCATGTTGCACTCACATCGGTAACTGGAAATGGTTGGTATACAGCGCCCATTTAAACAAAGATTGGGATGGTGCTTACAGATGTCTATTGTCTGATTGAGTATTGCTAGTGCAAAAAAAGAAAAAAGCAGAAGATGAGAAAAATATTCATATGTTCAAATAGAAGTAAATATGAAGATTACATTAGACTTCAAAAAGTATGTTCTCAGGTGCAAAAATAAATCCATGAAATCAAGCATTTTTCCAAGCACTATCCATTGACTTTACAGTAAACTAACATATGCAAGTAGCTATCAGAAACAAAAAAAAACACATGAGACAGAACAGTCTTGATTATAGTTTACCATTTATGCTTTTAGATTGATGAGATCATTAGTGGTCTCATGAATAGACCACCATTTGGATGTAAGCTGAAGCAATCTGTTCCTATGAGTTTATTATTTTTGGTATACCTGTCTTAATACTCCTTGTATTTTATTGAAAATGGTTCTGATCCTGCAGGCACTTACACATGTTATAAATAACTTTATACATGTGAGACATCCTTCTGAATATTATTCATCTTGGGCTTTGAGCCAAGGCAGTATGTCTGCAGAAGGGGTATGTTTTATCCTTGGAAGAACAAGGAAAGCAAATAGTTTATTTTAAATGCTGTTGGCTTTTTGAAAATACTTCAAAATCTGGAGTTTTACTAGTGCTAACTAAGACAGATCAGAAGGCACAGCACAAGCAAAAATTCAAAGGTTCATGGTGAAGTAGGAAAGCAATGTGTGGTGTGGATATTACCAGTAGATAAACCGACATAAAGGTAATGTATGATAGTTCGATATAAAAATCTTACCATTAGGAGACTGCTAAAAACAAAATTTAAAGGTGTCGAATGCAGGAGGATCAACAAAAACATTTAAATCATGCTACCTTCATGAATATTGTCTCTAAGTAACTGAAAACTATACTGTAAGGCTTCACTTAAGAGAAGTGGGACTAGTTCTCTGAAGAACATGAGCCACCACAATTTTGCAAGGCTGAGGGGAAAACAAAATTAAAGGCAGTAAAAGTTTAAAACAAGTATTAAATCCAAAAATAAAGCATGTTTTCCAAGTTAAAATATTTAAATATGATACATATACACATACTACCCTATGTAACTCCCCTATGTAAAAATGTGCACGTGCGCGCGCACACACACACACACGCAGAGAAGTTTCAAAGTCTTCTATGCTAGACTTTCCAGGTCTTGGAAGTAAGTGTTACATATATACTGGGAAGCAAAACAACTCCCTTTCCTCACAGCAGGAAATGCCTTCCTATAGAACTGACAGGTTTTAAGATCACACACCTTAATGATGTGAATGAAATGAAGATATAAACTAAGACAGTAAGAAATACGCTAAGATACTGCTCTATTAAGAATCCCAGATTAAAAATGAATAGGTAGATTGACCTTTGGCTGACAAGGGAAGGAAGGAACACCCACGTATGGGCAGGAAGAGAAGGGGATGATCCTAAAAAAATAAATAAAATCTTTGATTTGAATCTTTTTACTATTTTTAATGCCTGGTAGCCAAAGCTGCTTTAGGTTTGAAGCATTAAAATAAAACCTATGTGTACAAGTACATAGAATACATATGTTACAGAAGTGGATGTGGTAAATACATACTACATTCTTGGCTGTTGTACTACATGAACACTAACTGAATGTATATCCTTTACTGAATGAAGGGAATTACAGACTTTCAGTCAGTTTTTTAGAAACTTTTACAGAATTACAGACTTTCAGTCAGTCTTTAGAGCAGTCATGCAAGATTGAGGTCACACAGGCATACAATTTCATGGGAAAATCACTAAATAGTGGCAAACATGACTGGTAAGTGAAATTAATTCATAAAAAAGAGATCCTGAAAGCTGCTAAAGGCTCAAGAAAATTACTCTACAACCAAAATGAAGAAGAACAAAAAGCAGGGAGGGGTTCCCAACCTTCCTAAAGCATCGACTTCTTAAAAGTATATGAAGTACCTTATATGTGTTTGAATACAAAGACATTTTTATGTAGTAAGGACACTGTATCATTTCCAGACTAGAAACTGAGCAGGAAAAAAAAAGGAAAAAGTAGGAGGAACCAAAAAAAGAAGAAAACAAGTCTCAAAAACATGAATACTTACTTAGCCCAGTAATTATTGGACCATTTCCAGTGGGACTCTGACCACCTGCTCCTACCCCTGCTCCCCCTACACCTGGGGAGAAACCGTTGCTACCAGGGATGGGAATGAATCCTGCTCCTCCTGGGCCGTAGCCATTTCCATTGCCACCGGGAAGGAATCCGTTTCCTCCAGTCCCGCCACCCCTGGAACCACCTCCAGCAGGAACTCCATCTATGCAAAGTCTGCGGTGTTCATCTATTAAACAACAAAGCACAGAAAGGCATAAAGTAAATCAACCCTTCACCAAAGTCAGCTTATAAGGAACATATAAATCTTTGTACTGCAAAAACACAATACTGGCTTCTCATTTCTTTAATGTTGTATATTCCCTCTTCCACTCCTACACTCAAGGGGATTCCACACTTGTGACAGGTGTTATTTAAGGAAGAACATTCACAATAACAATAGGAAATACTATAATTTACGCTTAGCTATTTGCTGAAACCTTTTTGTTGGTGCACTGCCAAGAGCACTGCAACCCCCGGGTCCCTCAGAGATCTTGGGATAGATAGACTGAAAATGCATTTCACCAGGGATGTGGAACATTGTTATGTGAGCAAAGTGTTGAAAGAATAAATGAAATACTGATGCATTTCCAGTTCAAAGTAGCATGAAATTTTATGGAGAGAGCAGCTGTTCCTTTAAATCGAAATGAACTATGGACCCTCAAAGTCATTTCCTCTTCAAGCTTGACCACAAAATCTTCCCCATTTCCCAAGAACTATTTCCAACGTCAACAAAAGGAGGTTAAAGAAACTAGTCCCAAATAATAACGGACCTGGAAAAAAAATGGTTCACAGATGGAAACATCCGCATTAAAAACACAAGAATGAATGATAATGTAATTCTTGACTTTCTTTTTACTTTTAGCCTACATTTTAAAGCCATCTAAAATATTCCAGTGACCTCCATCCCAACTAGAATGGGCGGCAAGAAGCAGCAAAACAAAACAAGGCACTCACCAGATCCTCTAACAGGACACATCTCTGGAACAGATCCAATGGCCCAGCACCGGCCAGATTCACAGCAGCACTGCATTTTGGTGAACCTCCCAGGAAGTTCCTGTGCACAGCGACCATTTATCAAGCTGGAGAAACATGTACTTGCCCTCTGATCTGGACGTTAATTTAAAAAGAAAACCAAAAGCAATAAAATGAAGTCTCTGTATGTCTTTCCCTTACTCATTTCACGTAAGCGCTAAAGTGTTTAAAAAGTTGTATTAAAAAAAGAAAACACCAACAACTATGAGAGTTGATCAGCACCAACCCATTCCACATTTGGTTTACTGCAGGACCACATATTTTCAGTGGCATTAATCTTGCATTAATCCAGAATGTAGCTGTCAAACTCATCTTTCCTTCCAGTAATAACAAACTCTTAATTCCCTTCATAAACTACTTTGTGGAATGGACTACATATTTTTACCTCTAGTGGCCTGGTAAAAGACCAGTGCAGCAACACTGGAAGGAATAAAAATCCCTTGGATGCCACACAGAGATATTTCAGACTTTGTGGATTAGTATTTAGAAGAAAGCAAATAGCCCCTTCTTCAGAGAAACTGCTGAGTAAGGAAACTCCGATTCAATCTAGTTCACATCTATCCTTAATCATAGTGGATAGCACCTGCTAATAGCATCACTGGAATGAGCACAAAATTATTCCGCTTGTGTAAGAACAAGGCTAAGCCAATAAAAATAAAAATAAGAAAAAAAAGATCAGCAACTAAATATTGTATGCCATAGCCCACTCTGCTACTGAACAATCAAAAATGGGTGGAAAGTACATGTTTCAGTGTGATGACAATAAAACAATTAGTATATTTTCAGTTGGCTAAACAAAATACTTGAAAAAAATCATGTTGGTCACCAGTGTTATACTATAATAAACTTCTGCTCTTTTTTTTTTTAAAGGAAAAATACTGAATTGATCCATTTGTAATTTTTTGCTCACATTATAGCTTAAAAAATATATCTCAGAATGGCTATAGCAAGTATCCAGAACTAGGCACCTGGAAAAAATGTGTTAAGTCCCCTTTGCTTCGTTCACTTCAAAGCTCCAAACTGAACAGTTTAACAAAATCAACTTGGCATACAAGACAAATATATACAGGCAATTGTATACAAGAAAGAAAATAAAACCATGCACTTCATTTCTGTGAAATTCATATCAAGTGTAACCTTTTCCCATGAGTCATTTCACTGAAATGAACAGTATTTGAAGAAAAAAAATGTGTAAGCACAACAGAAATCAGCTATTCATTTTCAAAGTCTTTTCAAAGTTTAATAAGAACAACATAGTACAGAAGAAGTAGAAGATAAGAAACCTGAAATATGACCTAAATCCACATAAGCAACATGGACAAACAATCATTAAGGTCAAGAATGTAAATCTTAAAGACTAATATTCTTGAGATCATGGGCCCTCACTTCACTCTAAGAACTATGTCTAAGATGTCTTTTGAACAATTCAGCTGAAAAGAGGAAGTTTTATTCAGCTTTAAAAAAGGGGGAAAAAAAGTAAAGACCAAAAGATTTTACTGAAAAAGGCTCTAGAATGTAAGACAAGGAGCTCAGCACTACAAAATGTGTGTTGTGAAAGGCATGGGGGACAGCAAAAAATTCCTTTCCAGCTTCTTATTTCAGAAAGTTAAGGGATTATTCATTCAATTGCAAACTTTTTAACCATTAAGATTTGAAAAGTGCTCTGACTGTCTAATCTTAGAAGGTTAAAGAGATATGACAGTGCTTAACATGAATGCTTCAATAGCAGGGGCTGGGTGGGCCAAGAAGCAGCAGCAGGCGTTGCCAGTGAGGCACACATCTTAAACTTCAGGACAAGAGGCCCAGGGGTCCCCCTGCAATACCTGTGCTCACTTTAACAGGCTTCTTCCATTCAAGCCACCTTCCTAGGACAGAGCTAGGGCAAAAAACCATTAATCCCCCTTCTGCAGATGTAAACAACTGAGCTGCAGACAGATCAATGACTTCCCTCAAGTCGGACCTTCAGTGTATTAGCAATACACATAACATCTCGAGACCGCTCAAGCTAATGGGAAATAGGGCTGATACAAAAAACACAAATAAACACAAATAGAACATACATGCAAATATATAAAAAGCCTACTACAACAAAAATTGAGACATTTAACATAACATGAACATCAGTAACTTTCTCATTTAATCTATTTTTCCTTGGTGTACCTGCGTCTGACTGAAGAAACGGCATCCAGTCTTCTCTTAAAAACCTATTCCTAGCAGAATATTTTCAGTATTGGTATAAGCTCTAGTGAGTGCTTGGAAGTGGATAACTATTATTCATAGAGAGAGAATATAAGGGATTGTATGTTTACATGGTAATCTTCACAACTAAACAAAGGAATGCGGAATTTTAATAAGCCAGAAAGAATTCAGCCCACTTAGATTTGCCTTTGAATGTGTCTCCAGCTCTAATAAGTTTCAGTGGAACCATGTATGTGCAAAGGGTAGACTGAATGTACAACCAAAATTTTATTTGTGCAATGTGAAAATTATTCTTTATTAACATGTCAGTATTTATCATACCCTAGTTCCTCCAAGGGCATATGCTACATCTTCTACTGTCATACTCCTCAGTGCTGACTAGGAAAAAATCTTCAACAAATTTAGAAAGACATGAGACTAATTACAATAACTACGTATATCTCAATATTTTGATTAAAAGCAAATATTTGTCTTAAAGAGGGAAGAAGAAAGTAATCCATATGAATAAGGATTTCATTCTGCCTTTTTCTTCCTAAGTAATGCAAACAAATTTTATTCCAATAGTGTAAACACTTGAGAGCACAGGAACCTTCATACACATGTTCATTTAAGGGAATGCATCTCTGTGATATAAGGGTCTCCCTCAGCAGACTAGGGCATGTGATTTGTGCGCAATTGATTTTGTGAGCTAATTTTAGAAACTGTATTGTAAAACATGCCAAAGCCCCCACAGATTTTGAAGATATTGGAAACAATAGGTTCTCAGTATCTCTGAGACCAGCCACAATATATTTGAAGCTTGGCACTCCTAAAATGAACATGGATAACAAAAACTGACTACACTGTGCAAAAAATTATCCATGTGAAATCACTTGCAAGTCTTGTATTGCTTTTAGCTTGCTGGATGTTTTGGCAAATCATATTAGTTACCTATAATTCAGATTTTCCATTCTATAACATGAGAACAAAGTGCTTTGAGAAATCTGAAATAGGAAGAACCATATGAGAGCTACAAAAACACTATTATTAAAACAATCGTTAATGGTTTCTTAAACCAGGCACACAGTATTTTTAGTTAACTCATCAACATGGTTTATACCATCACACATGCAGCTGTAAAAAAGAAGCATACTGAAAAGATCTGTAACATGCATTACCGCATGTAAAAATAAGCACACAGCTTTTTTTGTAAGATAGAAATGGGTTTTAAATAAATTGTTTTGTAAAAGCTGCAGTCTATTGAAATTTATTATTTGCTTTGTTATATTATCCACTCTATCCAAATTATCAGCAACACAATATACTCTGTTCAATGACTTCTAAGTTTATACACATGCCCAATGCTGGTCTTTAATTTAAACTATGTGAGATGGAACTTGAAATAACAAGTAAGGGCAGATATTTACTCCTTTAGAATGAAAGTGAGCTTAACCTTTGATTTCATCAAATGCAGATCTGAGAAAGAAATGTGATTAACATTTCTCATGCTTGCCCATACAACAGAGATACTCATTGCTTCTTCTCTACAAAAATCCAGATCTAAGGCAGGAATTTGCAGGCTACAATACAGTCTACATATAGGCATCTACAAGCCAGATAAAGGTCTCTGCAGGGGCAATCACCAGAGGAGGATGTTATGAATGTTAAGTAGTTGGGGCAGAGATGCCAGGCAGTCAGAACATAATGACGTCCTGGGGAAATGGCAGACGATTGGGACAGAAGTTCTGCTGCTGCCTATAAAATTGCCCTATGAATCTTGAGAGCCTTAGAAGCCTACCAGATGGAATTCTTACCAATACAGCGGGAGCCATCTGGGGATGTGACATATCCTCGTGGGCAAATGCAGAAATAACTTCCCACGGTGTTGGAACATTCACCACCTTCACAGATTCCTGGGATGATGCTGCATTCATCAATATCTATCCAAAAAAGGAAAAAAGATAGGATAATTATAAAACACCTGCCTATATTGCTTTAAAAATAAGAAGGGAAAAGGTTTTTTTGAAATGAAATTTTTATTCAGCTCAGATTTAATAATGCATTGCAGTTGTTTGGAAGCTGCTGTCAATGAAGCATTTGCAAGCCATTTAGTTTGAAGCCAGCTAATGGAGGCTTTCCTTGCATGTTCGAGCTGCACACCGCTCCAAGTCCTAGAGCATGTTAGAGCAGTCTGGGACTTACTCTGAATGACACATATTGAGCATGATCACCAGGAAACCTGCAACAGCTACAACGTGATACCAAAATATCCACCGTGCTTTTGAGCTGAATGAAGGGAGATGGTATAGCAGCCAAGCATGACAGCTCTGCATCTGCTCAGAGCTTCTGTGACCACAAAGATTTTGCTCATCAGATCTAACTACTTTCTGGCCTTCTTGTAACACTCTGAGTGTAGATATTATTTTGGCCAGTCTCTTCAGAAGTACAGATCAAATGTCTTTTTTGTACTTTTTTCAGTTATTTTTAATCCATTCAAATGTTTCCGCCAACTGAAAGCAGTGGTCTCATCTGAACACTCCATTTTGCATATAAATATATATAAACTTAGATGTCATCAAGTTCATAAATGAGCTGCTGTATGTAACGAGAAGCTGCTAGGGCACTCTGTAACAGAACTGAGAGCACGGGGTGGTGCTCAGCACCCATTTGAATCACAGGGAGGTGCTGAGGCAATAAGAAGTAATAGGAGGAGGCAGTCTGACTATAATGTTAAAGGTGTGAAGCACAGTGGAGCAAGCCAGAATGGAAGAAATGCCAATGGGAATTATTATAAGTGTCATAATCATATATAAAAAGGAACTATTTTAAGTAACCATTTGATTATACTGCTGTAACAATCTTTAGATATTTGAATATTTTTAGAGTCATTTTAGGAACCTAATTTTGTTTTTAAGTGACCTCTGTACACTTGCTTTTTGAGTGACTTTCAATAAATGTGAAGTGTGGCCCAGGTTTAACCTGGGAGGAATTCTGAGAAAACACAGAAAAGCATGGGCCAACTTTCCAACTAGCTTGAGATGAATTATGTTTTCCAGTTGGAATGTATGATAACATAGGTTTTGTTCGGTTTAATCCCAAAGGTTGTCATAGACAGATAATTTTGCCTCAACTTGTTTCTAAACTTCTGGGTGCAAAATCAATTTAAGACTCTTTTATTCTGCGAAACAAGGTTAAAAAAAAGTCAGCTTTTTGAACCCAGATTATCTGTCTCATGGCAAATAATGCAGGAGAAGCATCAGAAAAAGCATCAGAAATATTCTTGTGATGACACTGAGAAGGTCCTTCTGTTCCCTAAAAGGAAGTCCTGAGATCCCACAGACCATTCACTGCACTTTTACAGAGACCTATCATTTCCTTAGCCCTGTTACTCTAGAAAAGCCCTTGAGATGAATGACTACCCGAGGAAATCCAGCCTATGCTGCTTCTTAGGGGTCTTCTACGTGATGAATACTGTGCTTCTACTCCCACTACACTCTCCACACTGGAAAATTAAAACAAAGGAAGGACACTGAAGAGATCTGGCATGCACAGGGACTGTATTAAAAGGTAACGCCCCACCATGGGAAGATCCACACATGAAGAACTCCCTTTAGATATAAATCCACAGATGACATTCAAGTACCAGGAAGGAAAACAAAGTTTTGCACAATGCCACTTTGTGTGAAAAAGTACATTTTGTTATTAAAGCAAAGGTATGAATAGAACACACACTAAAAAAAAAAACCATGAAAATTGTCATGTCATTTTGAGTGTCATTGTAGCAAAGACCATTTGTCTTACACATAACATTGCTTCAAATTGTTAAAGTAGTTTATAAATTTAAGTACCCTGTGGCCTTTGTTGTTTGTCTTACACCATGAAGAGCAATCTGAGGAAGTGAAAACTGTATCTTTTTAATGAGACTATTTAAGCATTTTGGAGGACTCCAAAAGTTTAGAATTTTACATTAAAATAGTTAAGAAATTATGATAATTATTCCCCACATTCTAGATATCTGTACTTTTTAGGCATGTACGAAAGAAAGGGTCATTTTTGGTAAATCAAAGCAAATAACGTTTTCACATAAGACTTCATAGCTAACTGCTGCAGAGATTCCAGAATTCCAAATGATGGTATAAATCAAAACCAAATAATCCCCCAGGAAATCTCTGAAATCTTGCAATAATTTTACTATATTAAAGACAATATATATAATGTGGTGAACTGCTTACCATCTGATTTAATCCAATGAAATGAAACCATGTGTGTAAATCAAAACCAAACCGGAACCTGGTGCATGCCTTGTTGAGATCTTTCATGTAGTGCATATTTTTCACAAGCTATAACTCTTTTAAACAAGAACATCATCTTCTGTACACACACGCACAGAAAGTCTGAAACATCTTGTCAGAAGGGCAAGAAAACTGGACTAAAGGAGGATTCTGTAGGGAGAGCTTACTCTTTCTGGAAAGCAACACCTTCATGTTGGCAGACACCCTGGCTGCTCTTGCAAGAAATCTCCCTTATTCTGCCATCTCTTGAAGTATGCCTTCCATCTAAAGGAAATGTTACACTACTCTTCTTCCTTACTACTGTAGCGGTTCCAAAAATATATTCAAGACCAATTGTAAAGTTCAGAGGCACCCAAACTTTGATAAAGATATTAACCAGCATGGAAATGCTGTCTGAATGAACGGGATGGCACAAAGCTGGTAGCAACTGCCACCAGTGATACCTGAGCAAATGAAATGCAAGAATATCTGTGCTAGCAACTAGCCATGTCACATTTTGAAAGCATGTTTCACTCACTCACCTCCCCAGAGAGTGTGTCTTAATCTTGCAGTTTTAATAGCGTTTGTTTAATTTTTTTTATAATTGAGATGCAACAGTAGCTCTTATACAAAAGAATAGCAAAATACTTTGCAAATAGCAAAAAACAGAGCTATAAAAATCTGACCACTCCAAATAGCGGGCTCTTGAAAACTATGTTTCTCATTCATTTTCACTCTGGCACAGGTACTTGCTATTTTAAAGGCAGTTAACTTTATTACAAGAATACAACACTTGATCTTCTATCAAAGAAAACTGAATCCCAAACTAGTTGGTCATAGAGTACAAAGCCTATTCAGGTAACGAGCAGGTGGAGTTCGTAGCACTGGCAAGTGAAAGACATAGGAAGGAGGCAGTTAGCCATTTCTGCAGGGCTGCAGAACGTAGGTCATCCCTCTCACCTGGCTACAGGCACAGAGGTTTAGTGCAGTCTAGGGCTCTCTCCCGCAAATACTGTCCAAGAACGACAGGGAGCTGGAAACGGAGGAAGTACCTTCTTGAAATCTGGGCAGTTAGTCAGACTAGAAGACTGATTCCAGTCTTCTCCTTTTGATGAGGAAAACATTTTTGTAACCAATTAATATGGAGAACCCTTGTGAAAGAATAATCTTCTCATTTACTGGAGCAATATCGAGTTAGTGGATTTTTTTGTTTCACTAGTTTTTTGACCTAAACCTCTGTCTCTTTCCCCTCCCTAGCTCTTGCATATGCAATTCTTTTAACAAGATCTTCGTCAACTCTGCCTGGAAATTCTGAGACTTTGCCTCAGAAAGAGCTATTTTTAGGACAGCTGATTGAAAAAATTACTCAATTTCCTCCCCTCCCCCCTCCAAAATAGGCAAATTAATAGTCTTGGGGGAAATGCTCCAAAGATCTGATGTCGCACTTAAGATGGGAAAGCTGGTCACATTCAGTGTGTGGATTAATTTAAAATGTGTGGAATAAATTTTGCAGGTGTGAGTATTAATAAATGAGCTGTCTGCCAAAAAACCTAGCCTGGCTACTTGTCAGCCAGAATTCATGATTTTTACTGCAACAGTAAGCAAGATTTTATGAATAACTGAATTAGAAGTACCAGAAAAGGGGGTCTCAACTTCTGAATTCTGAAAAAGCGTTCCTTGAAAATGTTCTCAGTCTATACTAATACCTTGTAGTACAGAGTCCGAATTACACGTACGCAGTACAATTAAATTTTGTTAAAGGAGAAAAACTAGAAATAGAATGGTATTTTTTAAAAAGCTTCCCTGCAAAAAGAGTCAGCCTGTGTCATAGAGTCTGAGCCCTTTGGTGTCTCCAGCACAGCACCACACCTCTACCGGAGAGAATGAGAGGGATCCGACCTCCTAGAGTGCTGTTGACTACAAATGGTATCACACCTAATTAGTCAAGGAGCATGGCATATTTTCAATTTGAGAGGAATAATTAGGACACATTTATTAAACCTTTGAGGTACAAATAAGCAATAGACCACCTCATATGTAAACCAGACAAACGCAGTGGAAAGCCTGTTTCTCCTCTCTGTTCCTCTGTGTAAAATCCATCTCAGAGCAACCTCTCCACACAAGTTCCACTAATATTGGAAGGCAACATACTAAAAATAGGCAGTATTCCAGTCCTAAAAAGAAAATGAGAACTCAATACATTGTAGATCAAAACTTCTAGGAAAAAAAAGAGAGAGAAAGAGGTATTTTTGCTAATTAAGACATGTCTAATGCTTGGGAGATCTGGAATCTGGTACAAGCCTTGTCACAGTCTTTTCCAAAATTTTTCATTCTGTGTCTGTTCCTTGGATCCTTCCCTGACTTGCCCAGTAGTGGAAAGACTTGTCCTTAATACTGTGGAAAGTCTATAAATCAGGAATATAGAAAAACTTATAAATAAAAGCAGTAATGTCAGAACCCTGAGGTGGGTTAATTTTAAAGGTCATATTTTCCCAAATATCCTAAGCTATCTACTTACATTTCTACCTATGAGGGCATATATGCACGTTTGCACACACAAGTTGGTCTCATAAGTTTTGGAAATCCTTTAAACATTTTTAACTGATGTAAAATTGCCATTAAGTTCTGCAATTCTAGTGTCAGTAAACTGTAATCAGAGGCTCAAAATTTATCTGGTAAGCACAATACATCTCTTTTAACTGATCTCTACTGAAATATGGGAATATAATGCAAGCAAATAGTCTAGCAAAACAATAATTATTTATTGCTTGGCATAGTCCTAACAATATCCATTATGGCACAAAAAGCATGACACGAACATTCCTGCTTATTCTAGTTATTGTTTCCAGGAAGAAAAAAAATAAGAGAAAAAAACTAAGCCACAAAAGTACATCTGGATGTTTAAGGCCAAAGGCTATAGCAGGGAATCTGAAATCCCTCCCTATTAAGCAGAAGACTTACTGTTAAACAAAAAAGGCCTGCAGAGTCAATGTAAGATTCCAATCTCTCCCTCTAAGAACTGGAGCCTTGCCTGGTTACTGACTCCAGCTTGGATTTTGTCCTTTGTAACAAGCAAATCGTATTTGATCTTGTTTTCCAGACTTAAGGAAGGGAAAGGAGTGGGCAAAATACTCAGTAGTACAACCAGTTCTGTATAGTATTTTACATCAAAATCATGATTAAAACAATGAAGTTTCTATTAAACCAGTTTTCGGTATGCAGGTTCTAACTCATAGCAGACCAATTCTTTGCATCTTTCCCAAAGGCCTAATGCACATATACAAAACCCTTGAGTAACTTCACTAACTTTACCAGTCTCACTAATTTAAAGTGTAATCGTTTGAATGACTGGGTATTGTTTTATCATATAAATCTCACACTGAGATATTATGAACTGTCAAAGCCTTTATATATATATGTTAAAAAAAAAAAAAAAAGATTATAAACTATCAAAGCCTTTTTTTTAAAAAAGGCCAAACAGAACTATGGCTTGGCTTTTACTCTCTGCTGCAGCACTCTTGGAAATATCTACACATGGCATTACCCTGGTATTATCATGGTATTATCCTGGCATTACCATCTCGGCTGTGAAGCACTGGGAAATGGACAAGTAACAGTTTCACTAGTGTTATTTAAAAAACAGTACAATCTGGATACTGTGTTTTGGGGTTTTTTTTTTCTTCCTCCACTTAATCCTCTGTGGGGAAGCTGTGCCCAGGGACTAATTAGTATCTAACTTCTGCCACTGAGTGAAGCGGCAGGGGCTTACGTGGAATAAAGCCAAGGCATATGACCTGTTCTGCAGTAAGATGCCAGCCAAGCAGGAAATCCACCACCACTGATTACCCAACTATGGAATAACAGCAAATGTTTCAGACTGCAGATGATGTTTCACTTCTACCACTTACTGTCCCTTAAGCATCACAAATTTTTAACCAGATATGTGTTAAAGGTATATTTGCCTTTCCCTGTGGATGCTCTCAGGGAGATGGGTTAAGAAAGCGGAATGCAAAGAATGCTTTAACTACCCATTCTAGAAGGAGGCATATCATGGAGTAAGTTCTCCTTCTGGCATCAAAACACTGCAGCTGATGCCAGGCAGAAACGTAACGTGTACAGAATTCTGATCTACAACCAGCCAATATAAACACATGCAATTACTTGTATGCAGTGCCATCCAGAGTAACTAATAATATGCCAACACCAAGCCACACAGACCAAACTAGGCTGAAAAACCTGCCTAAAACATCAGTTAAAAAAAAAAAAAAAAAAAAGCAACTCCCCCCCCCAAATTTGTATTTTAAAAAGATTAAACAGATAAAAATTATCTAATTTGTTTTTAAATGTTTTATATGTTGAGAATGGATGGATTTAATTTAGTCTCTTTTGGAAAAAAGCTGCTTTAAATGCATTTTCAACAGAGAACTTTTGAATTATTATTTTCTATGAACATATTAATTATTTTAGTTTCCTAACTTTGAGGGGGAGAAGAGTACAATATGGTTGTCCTTACAATTTGGATCTTATCAGAATCAATTCCAGAAGTTTACTACCACATAATCCTTCTGAGTCCAAATCCATAGTCCTCAAAGGCTGAACTCACAGTTAAGTTCATTTCCATTTCCATTATACATACCATGCAAAAAGAAAGAAAAATAATAAATATCTTTAATTAAAAATATAGCCTCAAGCATTACCATACAATCTATCTTAAACCACAAAACCAGAAAGTTTGGAAGGGACCTTAGGAGGCCCTCTAACCAAAGATCCTGCTTAAAGCAGGGTCAATCCTGAATTCAGATCAAGTTGCTTATGGCTTTGTCTGTTCAGGCTTTGAAAACCTCCACAGCCTTTCTGGGTGACCTATTCCAGTGCTTAATTATTGATATACTGCATTTTTTTCCTTATAACCGGTCAGAAGTTTTCTGGTTTCAACTTATGCCCCTTGTTTCTCATTCGTCCTACCATGCACCACTTAGAAATGCCTGGCTCCATCTTCTTGATGACCTCCTTGCAAGGACTGGAAAGCTGCTGTTAAGACCACCCAAAGCCATCTCTTTGCCCAGCTGAACAAGCCTGTTCCCTCAGCTTCTCCTCACAGGGCAAGTGCTCCAGCCCACTGACCATCTTGGTGGCCCTGCACTGAATTTGCTCTAGTTTATTGACATCTTTCTCCTACTGGGGGCCCCAAACTTGTTGCTGCATTCCAGATGTGGTGAAATGAGTGCTGAGCTAAGCGGAATAACCACTTTCCCCAGCCCAGCATCCCACTGCAGGGGATCAAGACTGTCCCAGGTGCAGGACCTGGCATTTGTCCAGTTGAACTTCTTGAGGTTCCCATGAGCCCATTTCTCCAGCCTGCCTAGGTCCCTCTCAATGGCAGTCCTGTCCAAGAGCGTATTGACTGTTTCCCCACGCACAGTTTCGCGTCATCAGCAAAACTGATGACAGTGCAATCTACCTCCTCCTCCAGGTCATTAATAAAGATGTTAAAACAGGCTAGATCCAGGGATAGACCCTTGAGAAACTCCACTAGCAACCTCTAGGAAGAGGACAAACCCTTAATCACTAGTCTTTGAGCCTGACAATCCAGCCAGTTTTTCATCCTTCAAGCAGTCCATGCATCTAGACTATAACATCCCAGCTCACACACAAGGATGCTGTGGGATACCACGTCAAAAGCCTCAAAGTCAAGGTAGATGACATCTGTGCTTTCATCAGAGAAGGCTATAAGGCTATTAGGTTTCGTCATAAAAGGCAACGAGGCTGGTCAGACTTGATTTACCATATGAGTTTTTCAAACCAATAAATCTTGTTGCAGATTTACCTACTTTGGAAAATATTCAGTATTTGCATGTATTATTTATTCTAATATTGATTTATTTTGCTGATGAATTTTTTTTAGCACAATAAATCTAAGATCCAGCTGACATGCCATATTAAAGTTATCACTTTAGAATAGTGTATGGACCTGACACGCATCATGGAGGACCTACATTTTTTGGTTACAAAATACGTGCCATTCAACCAGGAAAAGTTGTACTGCAAAAAACATGGAGCCAAGATGAGCAACAGCAACAAAGCATACATTTCTAAGGTATACATTGCCAACACAATCAAATACACTACAAATTTGTTTAGCAGTTGCAGCTATCTTTGCTTCCACTTTGAAATGAGGAGTTGATTATAGTTTGTTCTAATAATTTCAAATCCTCTCTCTGGAATTACAGACATTACAGTTGCACTTTGGAAAATACTCAATACTTGCTTCCCTCCCTCCTTCCCTCCCACCCTCCCCATAGTTGTTTACCTTTGGTGGTATGATTACAAGCAAATGTTTCTGAGTTTTGTGGAGTTTATGTTCTGATATTCATCAAACCTAGGCTTGAACTGTACTGAAAGATAAACTGTACTGCCAGAATTTTTCAAAACCATGATAACAGTATTTGTAGTTGCATATCCCATATAACACAAAAATGATGGTAAAAACAGCCAGTTATGCAAAGAAAATATAAAGCAGTGGATGTTTATTCACTTGCTAAATGCTGTGTAGCCACTGTTACAGAAGTGAACTGCTTAGGAGCTAATGACAGCATTAAGATACTAACTAAATGAATTATGTCAAATACATGACGGATTTAAGGTGGCTATAGATAGCCCCTAAGCTCACTCTGCCTGTGCTTTGAGCTGGTGGGATACAACTTAGTTCTGGTCTGTAAGTTGCATATCCATATTAGTACAGCACCATGTCTGAATTAATACGTAATGCCTGTGCAGAAATATTGTTATAAATCTTTAAAGCCATAAACTAAGTCACACGTAATAGTTAAAAAAATAATTACCAATTTACCTTAACAAATGATTAGAGCCCATTATCAGAAAAAAGTACATAGAAACAAGCGTTGGATTATTACTACTTTGTATTCTGATTCAGCTATTACTAATGTTTCCTCTAAATACATTCTACGACATCCTGAGCAATGAGAACATTGACTTAAAACACTGTGAAACTTTTGACAATCCACCTTGAAAAGAAGGAGAATTTGTCGCGACAAGTTGCTCAGCTCCAGCCTTGACAGAATTCTTTCATGTGTTGATACGCAATAGCTTTTAAAGCCACCCTGCCCTGATCACATGAAACAGGAGCAAGACAATACAGAGCATCTACCAACTGATGGCACTGAAGAGACCCTCCAGCTGAATAGCAGGCAACAGTTTCTCAAGAACAGTGGTTCTTATCCTTTCCCCTCACCTAAGTTTCCAACTACCACATAAGAGCAGTAATCACAGTTCAGGGCTTCTCTATTTTCTGTCCTGCAAGCTTCACCAGTTCTCCTGGAGTTAAACATATCATGGATGGCAAGTGATATGCAGACACAGAAATGGCAGCTGCTACCCCGGCCAGTACCACCCAACAAGAAAGCAAAAAGGAAACTGTGAATTTAAAGAGCCAGTAACCCAGGTGCAGGCAACTAACCAGCAACTGAGATTTTAGCAGTTAGAGAAGGATGGAAAGGGATGCTTGGTCCTTTGACTTCTTTCCACATAGCTGGAGAGGAGAAAGCAGCCATTTCAAGTCACAGGCTCATAAGCATGATGTTCTTTTCTGGAACCAGCAGCAGCAGCTGAGACTGTTTCAGTTACCTCTTTTCTGCTTTTCCCAACACATGCAATCCCAAAGGAGGGATTGTGAGGGAAAAACAAAGTCCCCTTCCCTCCTCCTTCTTCTCTAATTACAGTTCTCCTTCCTGTATGCTGATGCCTCAGGGAGGGCCTACAGTCTCTTGTATCCTACCCAGGTACTTATTCCTGTTCTGTTCCCTGGCAAGGAAAATCCCATTACATCTTGCCTATGATTCCATTCCCATTCTGTCTGCCACAGAAAAATGAAAGATTTTTCTAAGATGTGCCATCCACTCTATGTTTAGCCCTTTTCCTCACAGGTTGTCATTTAGCACCAGGTTGGTAAGATGTCCTGGATCTAATTCCACCAATGGAAGTGGGTCTAATTACAGCTTCCCATTTTAGGCATCTTCTTTTGGAGGATTCTTCCTCCCACTTGGTGCCTTCTGGTTTCTCCCTAGACCATACAAAAGGTTATGGAGATGGGGCCATACTGTTCTACTGCTCTACACAGTTCTTCAAGATAGGAGAGATTCTTTCTCCCAGAGTCTCAAAAAAGCTCCTGGTATTCCCTGACTTCCAAAATGGTTCAAATGGACCTGCACATACCCTGCTGCATCCCTCTTGTACCCTCTTTATTCTGGTTGCAGTGCCCTCAACCTCTGTGCATATGCTTCAAATCTATCAGCACACTCATGCATAAATACATGTGCCCACGCATAGGCACGCACATGAGCTGCTTCTATTTCTCCTCAGCCATGATAAGAAAAGCCTTCACAGCTCTATTTCTATGACAGTAGATCTATTTTTTGTAAACAGTTTCTTGCAGAGTTTTTAGAAGAGGACATACACATGCTTCCCCTAAAACATGACAGAAGTCTGCACTGTAGGCAAAACTAAAGAAAACTCCGAGGCAACTTCAGAAATAAGCTAGAAACCATGTGTTTGTTTGAAACTGAATCCAAGTATAATACAGTTTGGTAGCATATTTAAATTGCTGCCCATCCAGAAGCCAAAGCCCTGAACAAGCAGTCTTCTTACCTATGTAATTTAAATATGAAAGGATCTTCACTGATTGGTTTGGATAAACTTCCATGGTTCTAGTTTCTTTTGAAGGCACGGCAAGTTGACTCAAATCATGAAACAATGATTTACATCAGAAGGTAATATGTAATTCTTGCAAATTTCACTGCCATAAATATCTAACCTATGCAAACTACTGCAGTATCTCTCAGATGAACAGCTCAAATTATAACAGTGAAGTCTTTATCAAAACCACAAGAACTCACCATTTTTCTGTTACATTGCTTTAAACTACACAGGATTTTGCTGTTCGTTAAATCAATGTATTTACTGAATAAACCTCCCCTACTTGTAGTGTTTCAGTCTCAATCTGATCTGTAAAATAAAGCACAACTCCCTGCTTGCATCTCAAAAAGGACATTTACTAGGTATTTTTTATTTACCCAAGCTCTTCTTCAACACAAATTGTACATAGGAGTAGTTTCTTAAACCTGTCACCAAATCAGCCATATTTGCTTTTCATACTGTGGTCAGTAGGCTGATGCTATCTACCCATATTAGAATATTTTGGACACTTCTGAAAGAACAAAATCCTAATAGCCCGGTTACTGTAATATGCTGTTTGCAGATTCACTTTATCTATACTTTTAAATTTAGAAACAGGATAAACATTGTGTTTACCCAATCTGACAAGTCGGACAGAAAAATCTCTAATGAAAAGTATGAACAACAAAACAGAAACAGATGATGAACATGAAGGAATGCAAAGCGCAGAACAATGTTGTTATGGCTATCCAGATCAGCCATTGCAACTGTTCAGAAATTTTTCTTTCATTACCAAAGAGCTTTAATGATAACTCTAAAATACTACTGAGTGATGCTTTACTTGATCACATTTTGTGTAAGTGCTCTAATAATGTTCACTTACCATCACATTTCTGAGTTGCTTCATTCTGTTTGTGACCAGCAGGACACTTGCACTCATAAGAACCAACTGTATTAACACAATTTCCTCCTTGGCAGACTCCTGGGATAGCTTGGCATTCATCAACATCTACAAAGACAAAAAAGAAGATTATTTGACATAAAATACAAAATCTCGACAGGCCTCCTACTGATAGATAAACAGCTGTATATCTGAAATTATTCTTAAAAATAACCAGAACAAGCCTCAGCACATTTCTCCAATTCACCACCACCATATGATGTGACAGTAACAGCACTAATATGACTTTGACCTTCATACATGTACTACTCCATTCCAAATACGCTTTAAATTTTCCATGTAATGACTTACATCTCCCATAGTTTTAAATATTTAAGAAGTTCATTTAAGTCAAATTTATACTGCTTACTCTTGGTATCCTTTGCCCTCAGATTGTTCCTTATGTATGGTCATCAACATATGCAGATTCTTATTTTGAAAGCACCTCTATCCATACATATGGACTACCCTAATATCCACCTTAACTATATGTGATAATTCTTGCAAGATATTCTTTCTGGACAAAAATCAAACTATGGAAGTAAATACAAAATACGTGCCATTCAACCAGAATAAGTTGTACTGCAAAAAATCTGCATAGACCATATTTACTGAAGTAATAAGAATGACTAGAATTAGACAGATATTTTTCAGGCTGGACTTTCAACTGACTTTCAATAAATGCTCTTGGAAAAATACAGTTGCCAGTCTTGCTTTACAGCTTACTTTCAGTAATTTCCAGTTGTATTTTAATATGTGCTATTTCCACTTCAAATTGTGTTTCTTCCCCACTCTCATTTGTTTATACATAAAACATCCTGTATTTCTGTAGTTTTTTATACAAAACTATCACATGACTCAATGTGTAAGTGCTAATGGGCAGTTAAAATAATACAGAGCATCTAAGAGTACTCTGTGAAATAACCAGTGCTAAAGCAGACAATGAAACTCTTCGTACAAAAAGAAAGGGAGAATAGGCCTCTGACTAATGTAGCTTTCACATACATACATACATGCATACTTATTTATAACTGGATATCTAGCTTCTCAATAGCCCTAGCTGCTAGTCTTTTAAAAGTTTAGTTAATCTACAGCTATCAGAGAGCTCAGAACTAAACATCTGTAGTAATTCCTTCACAACAAAATTTAACATGCTTCTAAATACACATACGGAAGTGGAAGCTTGAAAGTTTTGTTCCAAAAACTGCAGAAGCTCTTTCGTGAGAAAGATTTTTAGTAATTTTTCTTGTCAAACAGTTTACCCTTTCACAGAAGAGGCAAAAATCATCATCTTCTGCTAGCTGTCCACAGTATGAAACAGAAATAAAGAGAATGTCCTTTATAAGCCATAGAAAAAGAGGTCACAGAGCTTCCAAACACAACTTCCTTCTGTGTTGAGGTCAATTTTCTAGCATTTTCTCTTCTCAGATTACAATTAAATATGGAATTTAATTATAATGTTAAAGCAATACCCTGCCTTTTTAAAAGACACACTTTTATTTCATGCCTTCCTGTACTTTGATTAAAACACCTGTTTAGGATTATTATACTTTGAAAAATATTTTTCCTAAATGCTTTTATCATTTTTTCTGTTTTACATATGCATTTAAAGCATTTAGGTACCAAATGAATGAAGAATTTTAACTGTTATCCTATTTTTCATTTTCAGTCAGTTTTCCTGTTGGCTTGCCTGCACTACTAAATGAAGTAGCTGGTAAAGCATTGTTTAAAATGCAGAAGAAAGTATCCTTTTCCTCTTTGCTTTCATGTTTGCTTTGTCTACCCTTTTCCCTGCCCACAGCCAGCTCTTTGTCACTGTGAAAGTAGGAAAAATAAAGATACAGATGGGGTAGGGCAATGTATTAATAGTAGAACACAGTACCCTTTTCAGAACGATATTCATTATCCGAAGCTCTTAAAGACACTGAAATTCCACCTGTGCTAGTGGACGTTGGCATTTCCTCAGCCTTGTTACTCCTGGTGTTTGTACTATAGATAAAGCATACAATATATGCTTGCTCAGTCACCAGGTTTCCCATTTAAGCAGACATAATTTCTTATAGGAAGGAAGAATGCAACTTTTTTTTTTCTTTTTTTAAAATCACTGGACTTATTAAGTACATTTGCTGGAAATGCTCACATTTTGTTCCTGAAGCTGTGCTGATCTAGTTAGCACAGCACAGTGTCCAAACGCATCAGTTAGATGTGAATGAATTAAGAACTTTATTGGAGGCATAAACTTTCTGGAACCATTTTTCTTTTAAATAACTAGTGTTTGGTGTGATTAATTTACTTGGAAAGCAAGCCTTTCTGTCCTGAAGTACTTTAATGAATTTGGACATGATTTAGCAATATCTAGATAGAAGATGAGTTTCATCATTTAATCACACCCAGCCCAACCAGTAACTTCCTTTTTGTACAGCTAATATGGCATTTTTGTCTTTTGACCCTTGGACATCAAAACACATTCAAGATATTCAGCATGGCTCTGCCTTGTGTCATTTATTAATGCTTATTTAAATTAAGCCAACTGTGTCAGGAGATCAGTGGTTAAAAATAACTTACTGATGTTGCCAATAGCAGCAACTATCTGAAACAGCAATATCCGAGTTCACTTGTGGCCTTTACTTCAACAAAGAAGGATCTGTTTGACTCTCTCACGTGTATCTTTCACTGTTCCGTAAGTCGAAGATATCAAATAATAATAAATTAATTGGAATAACAGCAGGAAATGAATTTTTCCAGAAACAGAAAAGGTGTCAGTGAAGCCTTGAAGTTAAATTCTTGAGATTTAATGATTTCATTCACTTCTATTTAAAATCCTATGGTTTTAAAAGAACAAATAAATACCAAGCTCTGCTGAAGCCTGAAATGCCAATCGCACTGAGGCAACACAGTGCGTTGCTTGTCCAGCGAAGAAAACACAAATGGTCTCACTATATAAGGTGAGATCTTGCAAATCCTTGAATCACATTAGCTATCTTGCTCTTCTGTGCTAAATTCAGTCTTAGTTTGCAGCGACTTATATTTTAACTTAAATGGAAAATTTTATAAGTCATATTTAAATGGAAAGGGAATTAATACATTCAAATGCAATGTTAGCTTACAAAATAAATATAACAACAAGCACGATGCCTTCCCATGTTAATCCAAGTTTGTTGTAACATACCTAGCCTTTTGGAATTGAGAAAATCTAGAAAGGACAAAACATTCTCTTAAAAAGGCATATTTTATGAATTGCTTCCTAAATGTTATTTTAAGACACAAGAATAATTTGCCTGAAAATACAACAAATTTGAAATCAAACTTTTTTTTATTTACTGTTTTACATCTTTGACAGCCAGGCTTAGCCATGCAGCAGTTTTAGAATTATTAATTACCCATTTACTCACACTTTTAAATCCCAGCCAAATTAAAACAATAAACTTTTTGCCAAAAGCACAAAATAAGATGAATAACTCTTTAGATACAGTTCTGTAACACCAAGAGGTTCAATATGCTACAGATTAGGTAGAATGTTTCCATGTGTTCATGGGCTTGATATTATCTGGCAAGTGAAAAAAGGTTCTTTGCTTTTGCAAAGACTTTTCTCCGTAAATGGTAACTGCCTGCAGGATTTGCACAGCTAACTTTAAACATGTACCTTTGAAAACACAGCCAAATTCAGCTTCCCTTTCTGATGAGTGGACAGTTTCTCAGAAAACTGTGAAGAACAAAAAAGCTTAGGAAAAACAAATCCTGACAGGTTTTATACCCAAATTTAGGCGAGATGGCCTACTTTATTCAAAATAATAACAACATCCCCAATACCAATGTTTCCTTGAATTCTACCTATAAATATGTATGGGGAGATTTTCTGCAATGGATTTGGCAGCATGTGGGAACTCAAAATCAAAATGGTCACCAATATAGTGTAAAAGTGTTGCTTCTCCCTCTACATCCTAGGAAGAGAAATACCACAAATATAAACATACCACAGAAATAATAAGCTTACTTGATATCCCTCTATCGTAATATTGATCTTCACGACAGCGGAATGGCATCCTAGAGACGACTGTCAATATCGTCACTAAATTAGGCATATTAATTCCAAACACTAGGCTAAGAATTATTATCTATTGCTCTGAATTATGAATTTGAAATTTTACCTGTCTTCTCACTTCTGTTCAGTCTATTTCAGGGCCTACAGCATCCAGTGCACACTGCTCTTACTATAGTACACGTTTTGGGGGATATTATCTCCTGTAATAGCTTTATTTTCTTAATAGTGTCAGCAATGCTAACGGGAAGAACCACCTTCATATTTTCAAAAGCTATTCAGCTGTGGACTATTTTTCTCTCCTTAGTGCAAAAAATTAGCTGTCTGAAGGGAAAGGGTGTAGCTGAGAAATGGACTGTTGAGGAATGCAGGGAGGAACTGAGAAAATGTCCCACATAGGATTTCTGCCATTACGCTATTCCTACAGGCGTGTAGCAATGGCAATAAAGCATTTTAAAGTGGAACACTTAAGTTCCTCTTGCCTGAATTCATGGGAAGAGGGATGTCTGAACAGTTACAAATCCTGTTTTTTAAGCAATGGATGAATAGAAACTGTTGAAAAGAAAACCTGAATTTTGTTTGATTTTGCTTCTTTAATTTATTAGTTGTTTGGAGTAATAGCAAAATAACAGTAATAACGTTCTATACAAGCACAGTACTCAGCAAACATAATTAATTCTGAAAAAAATTAATTAATTTGGGAAGTTTCAGATTGTGATTTATGAATGGGAAGCTAGAAATGAAATGACCTGACTACAGAGAAAGGGAAGCTGGTTTATCATCCACCTTTTCAACTATTTTCCTGTTAAAAGAGCCATGTAAAATACACCAGGATAGCAACATGCAACATACGTATTCAGTGAAGAATAGGAGCAACTTCATAATCTGTAGTTAAACCTTGTCAAACCTCTGCTATTTTACGGATACTGAAATTATGCTCTTTTCTCCAATAATAAGGCTTGCAAGTTCTATTGATTTCAGCTTGTTCATACTGACTCCCAAACTCGGCTCTGTGCAGATGTGAGCATTCACTTCAAATACGCCAGGGAATTGTACAGTCAAACTACGTCCTGAACAGGTCTGGTCTAATCAATATGCATCAAAGAGACAGTTTTACTGAATGCTGAGTTTTTTTGTGGTCCTTCAATAGAAGTCTCTGTAAGTCTGATGTTATGTCAGTGCCTTTCATTCTGCTGATGTACTGACGATATTAACCAGATCCCTGTATTTGTTTCTACAGTCCTTAGAGAAATTAATTAATACCACACTCTTCTGACTTTTCTATCTCACTGAATGAAGCCTCCTCAGATAGCAGTTTTCACATTTGGAGAAACAGTTTCCTGAATTGCTGATACTCCACATTTGTAAAAATGTTTGTAATACTCCCCAGAGTTCCATTCTTGACATCTCTTTTTTCTTCTTCGCAGTTGATCTCCATGTAATCTCACCTGTGAACATTACTGAAGCTTCCGTCTATGCACAAGTCACAGATCTACCCCCATTTCTCCTTCTATTCAGATCAATCTCTTTGCTTGCCTTTCTGACCATTTCCTTGCCATAAGGTAGCAAGTGCCTCAGGCCCAGTTTGGCTCTTTGGCATATCCTTTAACTCCCTCAAGATTCTACCTCACCCAGCTATTGTAGCTTGTATTTTTTTGGACCCCCTGTGAACAACACTGCTGTATCGCCTCTCTTTAAATTCTCATACCTAACTGCAGCTAAATCTTTCAGCTTATTTCTACAGACTATACATCCTAACAAGGAGTTTGGAATGGTAAACAGCCTCTAGAGTGTCAAGTGCCACCTCCACTAGAGTGCTCTGACAAATCAAGACGGAGTATATAGCATACTGTCAACCTGCAAATACTACAGATTTTGTCAGTGGGAACTACAGGTACTCAGAGCTTCCAAGAAATTGTCTTGACTGTTGGAAGTAAAAGTAACAATTTCTTGGAACAAAGAAACTCTTCCTCTCTCTTCTCCCCAGAAGATTTAACTTTTATTCATCTGTTCGTGCCATATCATCATCTGGTAACATCACACTAACTCCTGCTGACTTAAATACAATGAAATCTTCTTAGATAGTAGTAACATGCCAAAAAAGTGGTAAAAACAATGGCTGTTCAAACTTCTTTTGCTCATCCACAATATAAAGTAGACTACCACGTTGTTTTTATGCTTCTCAGTGGAATTCGGCAATGATGTCAACTGCATAACTTAAAAATATTTGCTACACAAAATAAGCTGGCAGAAAAAGAAAACAGTATTAAAAACATTCTTGAGGGCATGGATGCTGAAGAGCTCTTTTGATCTCTCATGTAATTGCAATGAAGTCCCAGAAGCTATGCCAGGCCCAGTTTGGCACAGAAGTTTTAAGAGTTCATTATATCTGGCCAAGGTTTTCACCAGCCAAAGGAGTTTAATTGTGACACTGTAGCCAACATCCATGCCTTCGATACGCTGTTCCTATTTATGACAGTGTTAGGAAAAGAACTTTTGAAACACATTAATCATTTCAAGATGAACAGCAAGGCATAAGATGTTAAAAGCAGACAGAGGCCTATTTCTGACATATAAGGAAAAGTGCATTCTTCCTCCCTAGTACAAATTGGATGTTTAAAGCAGCACGGTCAGAGAAACAGGAATGCAAACATGAAATGATGAAAAATGAAGGAATTTATGGTTGTTTTAAGGCAATTATGTATTTTAAATAAAATAGATGCCTTTTCTAAAATAATACTGAAGTTCTATAGAACTGAACTGGCTTCAATTGTAGCTTCAATTGCAGTTTCGGGTCAACCATAACACTGTGTGAATGAAATTGAAGGAAGAATCAAAATGGGTAATTTTTTCTTGTTTTAATTCGGAAGAATTAAAAATCTTACATCATCCCAATTTTCTCTCCATTTTTCAACTCAGGTTAGCACAGAACTCTTACCAGGAACTCTTAAGCAGGAGCCCTGAAGTAGAATTCCAGACAAAGCATTGATTTTGTTCGATTTGTGCAATTTTAAGCCACATGTGATGTAGGGGAAAGTAGCATTAAGAGTAATGCTGCAATACACAAGGGGGAAAAAAAAAACCACTGAAAGAGAAGGTATGGGGAAATAAAGGTGAGAAAAGAAGGAAGTTACTTGTCCTCTCTTGAGGCAATAAAAGATCAGTTCTCCTGAAACCTGTTACACCACTATGAGTTACAAAATCTGCTTGAATCAGGACATTTTTCTGAATTACATGATAGCAATCCTTGGTGATACACACATACATAAACACACACAAAGCCTGATACGGTATGCTTTTTATTATTTTGTAAATACAGAATCTCAAAGTTCTGCAGCGCTGTACAAGATAATAAGTTTCATAAATATTTAGAGCAAAGCATTCTAGTCAGCTTCATTACTTCCCTTGCATTACGTTAAGAATTATCTCAGCTATATTATAGAGATCTGTTTATGCATATAATGCCTACAATAACCTGGATCTGCTTCCTCAAACAGATTTTGGAAGGCATAAGCTACTGATACAGAGACAGAGCAGTATATATATGATTTGTTAAACTGAAAACCGAAAACTCCAGAGGTCCCTTCCAAACCCAACTATTCTGTGTGATTCTGCAAAAAACAAACAAACAAAAAATACATCCCCCCAAAATTATTTGAACTTCTAATAATTTATTCCAAAATTAACAATCTGGTCCTCTTTATTAATTTGTATCATTATACTGATTATAATCGGAACTCAAAGAACCGTGCTGATTTACAATGCCTGATTTCAGCCCTAATACTAAACTTACTCTGCACTGTCGATAGGTGTCTCACAAAAGTGTCTTGAGGTCTGAGAACTCAGTCAAGAAACTGATTGCCAACAGTGTCTTAGGGCCAAATTATAGAAAATGCAAATGCATTCTAGCGTTTTGCCTACTTGGTTTCTATTGCTCGTAGGGGAGGTTCTAAGGCAAAACAGCCTATGAACTGACGTCGTGCCCCAATTTGTAACAAGAGAAGTAGTACGCTCTCCTTTGGAATTTCTGCTATCCAGTGTTATTGCATTCTTTATGCAGTTTGTTCTAAAATTTAGCCAAACAGCAATAGTAGAACAGGTATCTATTTTTCAGGATAGCCATATTGGAGTAACGACACAAGGGAGGAGTAGCAAGTCTCTTATCACCATAGCAGGAGATAATGAATAAGGCAAGAAGGTTTTCCCTTTTCTCAAGCTACATTTTATGAATTCAAATAGAGAAAACAGCAGCCCTTCCTATTTCATTCACTTTTCTAGCCCTGTTTAAATAATCCAGAGTATCCAACAGAAGGTTCATTGAGTGCTTCATCAAAACTCTGGGTTTAAAAAAATTCTATGTAATAAGTGCCAATGCCTTTCACAAGGAACATTACCAAGTAACAAGAAACAGCAAATTTCTCCTTACAGTCAAGTATGTAGTTCTTTTCCTAGCTAAAGGCTAGAACAACACAATCCAGTTGTCTTACTGGTGCTCTACTGCACTAGCCAACGGCTCTGCTCAACAGACATTCTGTCCCTTTTGTGCTCTGTATTTATGACTTCTTGATTGGCATTCATTTTTTCTAGGCACTTCAGATTTATTCTATATGTACGCTAGCTAAAATTTAGAAGCATCAGAATTTTATGAAAAGTTAAATATAGAATGCACGCAAGGAAAACAGCAATTTTTTTTAAGTGGACGTGAGGCTTTCAAGATGCGTATCAGCAACACAACATGTATGCACAACTTAAACCAGAAGGCTTACCTTGACATGCTCCAGTACGAATATTAGGGATGAAACCACGACGACACGGCTGAGGCTGAGCAGGGCACATTTCACAGGGGTGACCCCATGCACGTCCAATGGTTGCACAACAGAGGGTTTTCGTGCAAACAATTCCAGTTAGCTGGCCCTGGCACATTTGGTTGTTAACTTGTGTGAAACATGGGCCTGTTCTATAATCTGGAAAAGAGGAAAGATCACTGTATTATGAGTCACTACACTAATAACTACAGAAGGACTCCATTTTTAATCCAGTATATATCAGTACTAATAAAATACCAAGAGGACCTGGAAATGCAAGTTATGTTACTGCTTACAGAAACAGCATGACACCTTCCACTGAAGGTAACCATTTTTGCAAGGGTATCACAGTCTTTCAGTTTATTTCTTTCTGATAAATGCAAGCAGTGAAAGGCAGCTGCACCCCAAAACTGATCTGTGCAGTGACAGTACACATAGTAAAATCCATTACTGAAAGAGTAAAAAAAAAAAAAAAAAAGAAAAAAAAAGGCAGATTAAGCAAACCAGGGCAGGGAACTGGGGTTACTTGTTTCTACACAAATTTATGGCAGTTCATGAGAGGGAACTCCAGACCACTGAAGTCACATGTTGTTCACTTCACATTAATCAGGTCCATGCCAAAAACTGCCACAGAAACAACGTTCCTGCTGGAATGCTTACTGAAAAATTAATACTACTTAGGACTAATTGGTGTATCATTTATTTTCAAAGAGGAATAACATGAAATAATACAGCCTATTCAAGCTGTATTGAATGTACTGAATATAGTATACATATATATATTCATATATATATATATTTTATATATATAAATAAAGAAAAACTAAACTTCTGTAAATGGTTAATTCATTGAGGTTCAATCTGTATAAAGAGAGGGAGATTTTGACCTTATGAGGCAACACAAACAGGAGACAACAATTAGCTGAAATTCTCTAGGAACAAATGAGAAACAGATGGCTGCTCTGAGCCAGATTTCATATCCTTATGGAAACTTTAGGAGGGGAGAAAAGAAGAAAGTGCAAAGCTTCCACTCAGACTCAGTCATGTGAAAGAAGGCATAACAGTGGGGTTATAGCTGCTCTTCCTGTTGTCCTTGCCTATTTTCCCTTCTTTTTCCTACTGAAAACAGATTTCAATGCTGCCTCACATTCTGCCCTCTGCCCCTTCATGAGTGTGCAGTTGGGCTCACAACTGACTTATAAATGGGACAATAGATGCTTTCAATAATCTGATACTTTTATCCTAAAAAAGCAAAAATAAGAGCTTTGACACATTTAGAAAGGGAGAAAATTGTCTTTCCAATGACACCTCTTTTTAACTTCCAAACCTGTAAAAAAGGCCTGAATGCAGATCATTTTGAAACCGGAACATTTTGTGTGGCAAGAAGCTATTTAAGATAATTGTTGCAGGTCATCAATAGTCCCCTTTAATAGAGCTCCATTTCAGCTAACTTAAGCCTCCTGTAGTGAAATTTTTTATGTTCTGCAGTCAAGGGCAAAATTTCCATCCGCTTCAGTAAAGTCCAAATTTCAAGCTTTTGAAATTTGAAAATAATTATTTACAGTAATTTTATGCAATAAATATATCTGAATTCCAATACATAACAGATATCATGAAAAACACTGTTATGTGATTTATATTTTCCAAAAAATTTATCACTAACACTATCACCCCACATTGCCATAGACAAAATTGTCATAAGCTATATTGGAGCCAGAACTGCAATTCAGCAAGTGGCATATTCCTCACAGCCCAGTATTTTTACCACTCTCTTACAATCTTACTATTTGTCCACTTACAACAACTTTAAGTTTTCTTTGCACTAAGAGATAACACTCTTAAAATTAACTCAAAGAGAAGTAAGTGTTCTGCTCCCCATTTTTAATGAGTTTCATTCAGATAGCAGTCCTGGAAAGACTTTTGCACACAGTTATTTAAACACATTGTGAGTTAACTGCAACAGTACTGTTTGCATTACGTAAAGTTAAGCATGCATGTAAGTATCTACAGGAAAAAAAGGAGATTGAAAGTTTTCAAATGCTTTGTAAAGATTGTGTATTTTAATCTTGCTAGACTTTCATTAGCAAATAATCTTCAGGGTTACACCTCTGAGTTTCCCCCGTGCTCGTGAGATCACTGAAACAGTTCTTTTGGTAAAACACATACATTTTAAAAAGGAAGTCCTGTACATTAAAAAAGGCTTCAGTGATCTTTCCTCCAAGATACTCGAACACAAGCAGCTTCACAGTGATCTCAGTTTAACCAACTCCAAGGGCCTTGCCAAATCCGAGAAAGCTAAACTTTTAGCATAAAATATAGATCCCGACAATTGATAGCAGAAGACAGCAATCTCATCACGCTATAGCCTCATGTAAGAATGACAAATATTTGAAATAACCAAAAAAAAAAAAATCCATCCATAAGAGGTTTAAATTCCAAGAGCTCACAGTAATCTCATCTGGATTTTAGTTAAGTGGTGAGGGTTAGGAAAAAACTCCATCATAGATTATGACTGTATACTTCTTTCATATTAAGTTTACTCAGGTGTCACAAAGATTGAGGGAAATATGTGATATATAGCATTTGACCTGCAAATCATCATCAGTAGTCAGACTGCTACCAGAAGAAAAACAGAACTGTTCAGATTTTAAGAGCTGAAAGAAATAGAATTAAATCCTGAGCCCAGTAAAAGCAAATAGGAATCTGACTATTGAATTCAATGACAACAGTATTTCATCCTTGGAAAACAGTATTGCACCCTTTCACAAATAGTTGTATTATAATTTATTACTTACTATCATCTGTAAAAATATTCTCTATGTTGCACTGAAAAAATAATGATCTTCATATGCACAGAAAAAGCTTTTACCACCAACTGTTCAATGAGCAGATTCCCATTCTAACGTCAAATAAGCTACATACACTGCTAACATTACAGTAATACAAATGATTAAAAAGACTTCAGTTATTTCAGTTTTTCATTAATGACTGAAGTACAAATAATGCACAGATTCTGGAAAACTCCACAGTCTACTCTATGTATTGAAAACTGTTTGTCCATAACCTGCCTACTGCAGGTTATTTTTGCCCAAGTGATGATTGCAGTCAGATCAATAAAGGTTGAATTCTTCCCTGAAATTTTAGATTGATTTTAGACCCCTCATCAGTAAGACTCTCAAAAACATGAAGGTGAAAAAGACAAAAGGGATGTGCATGGGAAAACCTTAAAAGACTATTTACCAGTCATTAGCAACACTAAGGGTCCCATGATAAAATATAAGTACTATCAAAAGGGAAGTAAGGCTTCCAGCTGTGCAAGGCACCACCATCTCAGGATCCATACAGATCTTCATGGGGACACCAAGCCCTGTCCTACAACTGAAGCGGTATTCTGCATCAGTATATATGCATGGGTCTACTCCTGGAGGGCTACTCAATGTACAGTCTGTCTGCGGGACTTACGTGCAGTGGCTAGTCAGGCACTAAAAACATGGATCCATGCACTAAAAACAGAGTGCCGTCTTCATGGGTGAATGCCAACTATAATGAACTCAAGTAGTGATTTATTATGTATCTCTAAAATTTCCAAAACTTGTATTCACCAAGTCTGCTAAACTTAACATCCTAGCTGACTTTGAAATTCCTATTCAGAAAAAAACAGTTCTTCTGGACAGTCCTGCATTTTTATATCATCTGTTCTTTGAGGCACACTTTTATATACAACCAGTCCTGGATAACATGGAACAACTGGAATAGAAATACAAATTGTGCATGTCTGTTTAAAGGTTCGTGTTCCATAGAGGTATTTTGGACGAAGACCATCCATGCTAAGAAGTTTGGAATTCTAGCAGACAAGACTCAACCTGGAGCTTAAGTCTGAGGTGTGAAGTATACTTGACCTCCACTACCTTCCTGTAAGACTTCAAATGATTATGTGTGTATTCTATCTACCCTGATAATGAAAAGTCCAGTTTGGAAGATGTGACTGAGAGAAACATTAGAGAATATAACCAGACCACAGAGGAAAAAGTGCCTGTTCAGGAGAACAAGCAATGAGTTAGAAGCAAGGAAGGAGGATACCAATACCCTGATTGCTTAGTATTTCCTATTAAGTAGGAAATACATGCTCTAGACACCTACATGTATGTACTTACTTGTGCCTTAATAAAGAGAGAAGGCAAAAGCACTAACATTCAAGTTCTATAACCAAGCAACTTCCATCAGTAGAAATCTGCAGGATGGCATTTGAAAGTCTGACTATTGCAACTGGAATTGTAGAATAGCAAATTGAACTACTATTTAACTTTCAGTTAGGTTTATAAATAAAAATTAATTCAACCCAAAATGCAGTGATCCCCATTACTTTTGGATAATGACATATAATCAACAATCCTATCTCCTAGCAGAATGTGTGGCTCATGACCTTGGGCTACAGAAGCGGAGATTCAGAAGCAGACCACTTGCAGTTCACAACAGGAAAGTAACTCGATCTCTGCACAGGGCAATAATAATTCTTTGCCCAATTCTGGCACCTGCACATCAAAAGGAATGTTGGAAAACTGGAAAAATTATAAAAGCAGCAGACAAATAATTTAAGGTCTCAGAAACATGGCTTATAATACTAAAAACAATATAATAATTAAAAATTTGCATCCATTAAAAAAAAACCTTATCCATCCACTCTATCCAGAATGAAGTCTAAAGGTGACTTGACTACACTCTAAGTATGAAAGAGTCCCAGTAGTGGTTAGTTTTCCAAACTAAGAGGAAACCATAAATGAGATTTTAAAATAGAAGCTGTAGGAAGGCATATCCAGACTAAAAGCAAACTATAACTGTTTACATAAAAGCAATTAGTCACATAATATATTTTTGCTTATGCGAAGCAAGTATATCAAGACTAGATGCCGTTCTAGAAAATACTCTGTAGTTTTAAATGAAGCTGTGGATTTGATTCAGCAATTACTGAGTGAGATTCTACAGTCTCTTCTATATAATTAATCAGACTATCATAATTATCATAATGGTTCATCTTAAAAACTTTAAATCACCGTAAAATCCCTGAGTTTATGAATCAATCATCCTTTCTGTATCAATAATCTTCATTTGCTCCTTCCCAAGCATTGCTGCCTTGCGGAATAATTTTGCCAAAAAGAATATATGCTAGAACATATGTTATAAATCATTTGTTGCTTAGAAAGGGTAACTGCTTTGGTGAAAGAAAGTGATTTTCAGCACACACGTGTTATGCATTTTTTTTTCAAACTTCAGAAAACAATATTCAACATGCACTATGACTTAAAGAATAGCAACCTTTATCAGCAATCACAATTGTTAGTATAATTAATTTTTAAGAGAGTTAATTTTTCTTGGCTTTGACATAAAAACTAGAAATAGCATACTACACTTGTAAATTAATTTTGAACTACACTCCAGCATTCTATCCTTTCATAGAAGTGTGCATTCTGTATTCACATAGACTACATGGGAGATGTATCAGTGTTCTCAGGATCTTTTTTAATTCCTTTTTAAAAAATTGTAAGTTAATTCTATTTCTAACTGTAATTTTAAAAAGGCTGCTTTACAAGGAGTCTGCCACAAGGATTAGAAACATAAGCATTCTAGTATTGGATATGACCCAAGATCCACCTACTTTGTTTTTCTTCCTGTACCTCTGGCCAAAATCAGATGATTCAGTTGAAGGTGTAAAAAGCTTGCTGTAAGTAGACATAGGATAATCTGTCTGCCACATTAAGTTTCCCCCTGATGTCTAACACGCACTAGCTCAAGCCCTGAAACACAATGTTTAACATCCCAATTTATATTTATTAAGGACAAAATGTTTAGATATCTGGATACACATATACAGATTCAACTTCTATCTGGATTTTGTCGTCTTAGCTTCCACAGTTTCATATGGTGAAAACTACTTCGCTATTCTTGACCAGGACATCCTTACCTCTTCTCAGGTAACTAAAAAGTGAAAACAAGAAACAGAAGGAAAAAGGAAAGGAAAAAGGTACCTAGACATTTTGGAACGTCCATTACAAGTTATCTTGAAGAATATTAAACTGTGAAGTTTCTTTTCACAGGAAAGCACAGACTAAAATTTTAGCTAAAGGCTCCTAAAACCAAAATACTGTTTCTGCATAAAGCCCTGTTGGCTACGCACACAGAAATACTTTTGGCTGTGCAGTGGGAGTTTTCCTGTGCCTACATAAAGCCTAGATAAAAGTTCCACAAGGCTAAAAGAACACAGTCTGCCGTGTTGAAGCAACATATTTTGAGAAATCCTCTATTTCGTGTCTATGAGTGCTAGAAAAATTAGCAGGAAGGAAGTAGGAAGTCTTGTCCATCTTTTTCGTTTAAACAAAACTCCACATAACCATAACAAAATAAGGAAGCACTGTGTCTTTGCAAGTAAATATTTTTAACCATAAACTATTTGGAATATTGATACTTTTCTTCCTAAAAATCACATACTGAAAACATTAAGCATGTTGATCAATCTGAGTCACATGGGGAGTGAGTAATGGACTTAATGAAGACGTCTAACACGTCCTCCCTTCCCAGCAATTAAAGAACAAAACCTAACATTTGGTAAATCTGTTTCACTTTGATATCAAACAAATTTGCCCTTTGAAAGGACTTTTTACAGAGCCTCTCTCTCACAGGTATGATCATGCAATAATTAAGGAAGAGATAAGAAAATAACTCATTTCAACCTCACCCTCCCTTCTTTGTGTTGGCTGAAGTATAGTAAACAGCTTTTTATTACTGATACCTCAAAAATCCATTTCATACATCAGCATTACTAGGTAACCAATTTAATATATGGCAAATCTCGAACCTGAAGGCTGGAAAAGCAGTATCTGTCATTAGAGTTCACAAGGAAATTTACTCATTTCCAAAAGAAAAATGATCACACCTGATGAAATCCAGAAAGTCCAAGAAACTGGACTTTGTGTAAGGGAACCTCCAAGGTAGAACGATTAAGTCTGTGCTGGAAAAGGTCTGAAGTTAAAATACACCCTGCTAGAAGATGCTCCAACAGGAAATATGCTGGAGCAGCAACTGTCTTTATTACACCTTTGATAGGGTGCAGTGGCAAATTTCCCAATACTTTCCACTAACATTCAAATAGCTCCAGGAGTCTTAAGTCTACTTTTGCTGCTTGCTGCAAAACCTTGTCCCTGATTACTGATTCTTCTGAGACAGGATCTCAGTTAAACACTTTGCAATGGGAACCGAGATGCGTTGATATTTGAAAGCATCATCATGCTCTGTCTTCCTACAACGGCGACTCACAGCACAATCAGCAAGATCGGCAGAGTAAGGCACACCCCATTCTCCCACTGATTCTGCATTCTGCATGACAGCCCCGCCAAAAACTTTATGCTTCTGAAAAATGGGAAATCTGGGCTTTTCCTGGATTAATTTTTATCTCTGTATGAAAGAAAGGGTTGATAATACTCACAGTTGTACTTGAGTTCAGACCAGAAACCTGAAATGTATGCATATGCAAATATTATCCTTCTTGTTCACCATCTGCAGATCATAAGCCACAGTACGCAAAAAGAAATTTAAACATTACAAAGGTACATGTGTTTGTTTTATTAAAGATTATCTAAAATTGTTTTTCCTTCAATATTTTAATCATGCTAATACGGAAAATTACTCTTTTTGCAGTAATGCTTAGCTGCCAACACTGAGGGTCCGCCATAAGGGATTTTTCAAACTTTTAGAACAAGAAGTTAGATGGATCATACTGATTCAGGCTTGATATAAATAAAAAGCATTTTTTTAAAAGGTGACATCCAACAAGTTGTGGAGAAAAGATTGTTGGCTGAAAATGAGAGCTAGTCTCTTGGAAAATGAAAGAGACTTGGCAGGGCTATTAATTTCTCTTGGAAAAAATAGTCTCTGGGCAGTACAGCTATTTAGACTAAGCAGTTCACATAAACCAAAGCCTGAATAGTAAAGTCTGGCCACCCTACCCTCCACTCTTTTTAAAGAAAATTTGTGTCAAGCCCTTAATTAAGCATTTAATACAATTAAGTTTATAATCCACATAAAAGATACAACAATTAACACAAAAGTCTTTTAAACATTTTAAACTGTGGATAATGCAACAAAGTTGAGACAGATCCCTAAGAGGATCCCTAAAGGTTCTTTGGTCATCTTCTGAAACAGGAATTTTTATAAAATTTATTTGATATGTAATATTTGAGAAAAGTGGCTTAGCTGAAAAAGTTGTTGAATATGCATGCTAAATATGTTCTGAAGGCTTGAACATTTTTGTACAACTGACAGCTTTAATTTTCAGATTGAATTTTTACTGCTATTCTACTGGTCCCACACGACCATTTCTGACCGACTCCTGTGATGCAATACTTTCCATCACACAAACTCCTGTGATTGATTAGGCAACTTAATATACACATGGCAATTAAAAAGGGGGTGGAAGGCAGCTTTAAATTAAAGAAGAAAACATGTTTAATGCAGCAGTCCATGTGGGCTTTGTCGCTTTCAGCTAAATTCCAGTTTCCACCACTACCGCTGTCATGTCCATTCTAAGCACATTCTCATTTTCCTCTTGCTGGAACAGAGAAAGCAACTGTTTTCCAAAAACAACATTCCAGGGTTTGCACACCCATTTTAACATAATTGATATTATGTCAGCTTAAGCAGACAAAGGATAGTAGAAGTCTCCTATCATCTGCAGATCAGAAAGCTCATTTTTTGAATTAAAAATAATACATCTAAGCACATGGGAAAAGACAGCAAAAGCACCAAGTACTCAACTTTACTTCTGAAATAAAGTGCAATTTTCTCTAATTAACATGAACATTAAAGAAAATATTTCTAGTATCTTAGATAAGAAACTCACAGTTCAGAAAGTGTTTTATAAATCTACACACAAAAAGCAGAGAAAGATAGATACATGGAAATATTTTGCTTCTGAGAGCAAATAAAACCCATAAATAAAAAAAATAATGGTGGGAGAAATTAGAAGAAGCTTTTTGCCATATGCAACTGCAGTACTGCACACTGACTGTTACTGTGTAGAATAAAAATTGGGAAATAACAATCTCAATCTTGATTCTAGCAAAGACTTCACTTTGGGTTTGTTTGGAGCTTTTTGTATATACTTATAATGAAATATATATGTCTATATATTTCATTACAATTCTACAACCACTGTTACTATATAAAGTTTGCATTTGAGTTTGAATCTTGGACTCTAACACAATACCTCTATGAGCAAATACTTGATACTCAAGCTGACACACAAAGAAATACTCATCACCCGCCATTACAACAAGTTATAGACTGAATTACCCCCTGGGCAAGATGTACACAGAAGTAAGAAATTGAAAGAATAACTTTTTGTAAGGTTCCCTATTCTGCAATTCTTATTTACTATCCTAATATTAATCTCAAATCTTTACTTAGCAGAGATGTCTGTCAAATTCAAAGCAGCTAAGGAATTCTGTGCATCATGCTGCCTACTACTCTCCCTCCTTTTCTTCTGTTTCTCCCTTGAGTTAGAGAAATTCCCAGAATACTGACACTCTGGTCCACAACAGAAGGTCCTTCAGAGCTACTGCATGACCAATAATAACTAATTCTTCTGTTCCATTTCCCAACCTCCACCCCCACCCCAAGCAAAACAAAAAGAAAACAAATACAATTCTAATGGAAGGGAGACCAGAGATTTTCCTATCTAACATGCAGTCTACAGGGTAAGACTTCAGTCCAGAAAATACTAAAAAAAACCTCAAGTGAGGGTAAGACCACTTATGTCAATTTTGTATCTGTACTGGAGCAAATGCCAGCAGTACCTTGCTGCCTTGACAACAAAACTACAACAAAACCAGAACCTTCCTGGCTGTTTTTAACATCAGGGTCTTTCTAAAGATACCTCCACAGCAGAGAGAAAGCAATCCAAGACTTTGTTTTTTCCCCAAACAATTTTCACCTTTATCACCATTTCTTTCCTGCAAGCTGGAAAGGAAAATGCCCATCAGTATATTTAGGTAAAATTCTGGCTCAGGTTCGGTAATTTAGCTAGAATAAATCCAGATTTATTTCACTGGAAGAGTGTGCTATACTACCAACAGTTTCATAGGTAGACAATGGGAGGGCAGAAAGATTCTTCATTACAGCCTGATTGATAGCTGGACATCTTATCGTCTACGACACAAAGGAGTATCTTCACCTCTGCTGAAACTCTGCCCTGTGCACAAAACCCTGCATTCAGTTTTCATCGACAAGCCAAGATTTTCCCATATGACAAAAAGATAGTATTTGTTAAAACATGGACTCTGAAAAGCCAAGGAAATGCATATCATACCCTTGAATTCCTTCATATCTCAACAACCGAAGAAGCCAATGCCTTGGCTATATCCCTGTAAAGAAAGTAAGCGACTTTTCCGGATCATAATCTTTAAACTTGAATTGAACACCTTCTACAGTCTTTTTTCAGGAAATCAGTGCTATTCAGTACAGTTCAACCTCAAAGGAACAGAATCCCTTGTCAGCAAAGAGGAAATTTAAATATTCACGTTTGCAGATGTGATAAACTTTTAGGAGCATTGAATAAGTAGTGTAAAACCGTCACTTTGGAGTTCAGTGTCATTATTCATGCCAATAATCAATCCCACTAATGAAAATGAAGCACTTTATACCAGTTAAGACTACCCACATGGAGAAAGGTCTGCAGAAAAGGTCCACAGTGAATATTTAATTATTCTCAGTAACTCTGATCTCACCATGGCATATTGGGACATTTTTCAGTTAGCTAAATGCAAAATAGCAATCGGGACAATTTACGGCTGCAAATGTACATTTTTTTCCTACACTGGTGAAACTTAGAAGCAGCTAAACATAACTTAAACTTTTGTAGTAAGTGGCAAAGTGGCTTATTTTTTTTTAAACCTCTGGCAACCAGCATACTACTCTGTCAGGTCAGAAAATAGGGACAAAAAGGGAGACGATGTTTACATGCTAGCCTCCAGTCAGCCATAATCCAGAGGCAGAATGATGTTACATGCCATTATGCATAGTGCAGCCTCTATTCAAGCTGGGTGTAAGACAGAAATAGAAGGACTAAAAGTGATCTAATGCAGCCACAGAATCTCTTCCCTTGAATGTATTCTTTTCACTAAGCCATTAAGAAGGCCTTCAAAATGTATCCATATTCAAAGAAGCAGAGGGAAATTATTTCAGAAGCAATTCCTGTGTAAATTAAGAAAAGCACGCAAGATCAAAAAAGCCCTAGCAGATCAGAAGCTCTATAAAAACCACAGACATGCAGCTGAATTCTTTGGCTAATGTAATGAAAAAAAAAGAAAAAAATAACTGTTTCATACATGGCTCTTAAAACATCATATTTACCTTGCAAGACACATTTCCCCAGATGACTGTCTAGACTATCCTGATACTTTGCTGCAGTTGATAATACATTAAAAACCCAGCCAGTTACTATTTACTATGGTTCCTTCAGAGGACTGCCATAAGCATAGTTCCCTGTTCTTCAGATCTCTTGTTTTGCTGAACTAAAACCAAAGAAACTCCCACCACAGATCTACCTCTTTGGAGTATACAATATTTTCAAGGGGACACCATAAAACAGTGTATCTTTTAACAACCAAAAAATACGATAAAAGTTAATTCAGAGGATTCAGCTCTGATCTCGATTAAGAAATACCTTATACATTTCTCATATACTAACCTATTACTTTCAAGTGGAAGAAACCAGATTTCTTACAGTACTCCAGCATCTTTCAAGCCTGGGAGCTATGTTCTACTGATTGGCTTGAAAAAACTATAGCCCTGATGATACTTGGATAACTCTTCTCCACAATTTTACTAGAGTATTCATAGCCTTTAAGACACTGCCCAGCCAATGCTAATGAGGACAGATATGGTTGAGAATTTAAAGCAGATAAAGCTTAAAGAATTTTAAACCTTCATATTTAATTCATTTTGAATTTAAGAATAGTTTCAAATTAAAAGTTTTCTTTCTAATGCGTAATTGCTGTGCCATACTTCACTGTCAAAATCATTAAAACTTAAATTCTAAAATCCAACATACTTTTCACCAGTCACACAACGCTTACTTTTTGACTGTTTCAAGATGATCTCCTAGCCTCTACTTTTCAGTTTCCCTTTAGGGTTTTCATACACTGGGGCAGTGCTACAGCGTTTAGGTAGCAAAAGCGGAAGATCTATATTTAAATTCAAAACAGTGACCCTAAATCTGCATTCTGTTCTTAATCAAAACTCCCAGTAGCTTCCCTGGGATTTCTGCCAGATTTAGTAGTGCAGGACTGAACCCAAAAAGTCTGTTTTCATTGGCTGCAACTACTCCCTGGGAACCTGCAGAGACAGAAGACCCTCATCTCTCCGCCAGCACAACCGCAACGAATGACTGCAACACTATCTGCCTCGTGAAGGGCACTCCATGGAGGGGGAAAGCTGTACAGAGAGACAGGCGATTAAGTCATGGCAAAGAGGAAGGACATATGCACTACACGTTTCATCCTCACCAGAAGTAAGTGGTAAAGATACTCCAAAGTTAGTATTTCCTCAGACTAGATCAACTGGCTGCTACAAGCTCCTGCATTTTGTAAAATCTCATCTTTAAGAGAAAATTTGCCAGGCAGAGTACAATTTGTTAGCACAATACACATAGTGAGAAATACGAGAGAGTGCAGAACACACAGGAGAAAAGAGAAAAGAAAATTATTTCTGAGTATCTGACATCTGGCAGATCTAAGGCAATCTGCAGGTTCTGGATGCAAAACACTGTCTAGCCCCAACTACAGAAATTCACCAGAGTCACACACAGTTTTATGTCCTCCACACTGATCCTGCGGGCTCAACATTTAGACATTTTTATTTAAAAAAGACATTTTAGACATTTTTATATTATTTTATTATTTACTCAAAACAAATATGAGGTTTATATTGAATGACTATGCCCTGTAGGGGAAAAGTAAAAAAATTGAAAAATATCTTCCCAATTCTTACTTCTCAAACTCAAATTTCCCTTGTTATTTCCTACTTTCGAAAGGTGTTCAGGCATTATTAAACTGTATTCATATTTTTCACCTTTACCTCTTGCTCAAGTGTTGAACCCCAGTACAATATTTCAAAAGAAAACAAAGGAATATTCAACGTCCTCTTTTAACCTTCTTGATTTGGCATCCGTGCATACATAGAATATGCACACACATACTCTAAGTAAAACAACAATTCTACAATTGGGTTGTATGGTGACCTTCTTCATGGTCTCTAAAAGAGTAATTGAGACCACTCTGTGTGATGGCAGTGACATAGAATATGTGTCTGCCTGTCTCTGAGTAAAAGCATATATGAATATACATATTTATATATAAATATATATAAAATATATTTTTCATATATATGTGTGTAAACATATAGTTACACATGCAACTGTCAACTGTATTAGCATATCTATAACATTCTTGCTTGAACAGTCTTGCGTAAGGCTTTGGGAATAATTATACAGAAACTACAGTCCTGAAAACACCCAGAACAATTACATAATTAATGTTACCAACACACCCTGCAAGTCTGAACAGTCTGACAATAAAATTCTCTCCAAATCTACTGACAATGTGTCACTTTTTCTTTTGGCTCTAAGTCTAAATTTCCCATCTGTTCCAAAGTCTGGCAGGATAATTTTTTCAGTATGAGACAGACAATCGAACTTTGTACATTACAAGAAACTTGCTACCAATATTAGAAAAAACAAAATGAGAATTCCAAAGCCTACCCAAAGCGTGAAGTTATCTACTGCTGTATTATTTGAAATTTTAATTGCCTGCACACTAACAATAAAGGCCTGTGTTTGCTTTTTTAGATTCAATTTTTCCTGTATGACCTCTTCTGCTATGAAGCAACTTCAGCTTAACTATTCATCTATGTAATATGGTTCAAAATTTCCTGTTTTTTTTTTTAACATTAACAATAAATATGACTACAAAGCATAAATTAAGCCCTCACTTAAAACTATAAAATTCAAGGGACAAACACGCACCCTTCACACCTCTTTAGTCGTTTTGAGATTTCTATCACTTCATGTTTCCAACTTTTAAAGCAGAATTAGCACTGTTGATGGGGATGAGCTGGTTGGCTGGCTGGTTGGTTTGATCAGAAGAGTATCTTTAAATAATTACTTCTCAATCAGTAATTATTTAATTAGTAAATAAGAATTAGTAAAGAATTAGTAGAATAAGTCATTAGACAAAGCCGACATGGTTGAAGAAAAATGGAAAAGCAGTTGGGATCTGGGTCCCCTTATCACATCTAAAAAGGCTCAGGCCTTGCATGTCTTGTCTAATTACATAAACCAGTCTAGTAAGAAGTATCATTCTCCCCAGCTCTTCCTTCAGAAAGCACCTCTAAGTATGCTTAAATCAGCGTCTATATGTCAGTATATTGTCAAATGATGTTAGAAAACAATGCAGAAGAAAAGTCTTATCTCCTATGTTCAAAGGTTTTTCCTTTCCTCCTCAGGACGCTTAATTAACCCTACTGAAATTATCAGAAATCTGCCCATTAGACTTCAATATAGCTAGACTGGGTCCAAGTTTGTGTATCAAGTTTCTTCCATATCTTTTATAGGTAGTCACTACATGTTTCCTCTCTTAATCCATTCCGTGCATTTTCTTGTATTTGTTTTTTTCTTATTAATGTGTAAAGCATGAGGAGAGATAAAGATCGAAACATGGCACAGTTCTATTTTTAAAGCACCCATGAAATGTAAGAAAGTATTAAAAACATACTGCTTATTATGATGTTAAATACCTCACAAATAGGCAGTTATCATTTCAATATCTGTGCTTATGGCTCTGTTCATTATAATTTTGAACTTTATGTATTCAATTTAGACAAAAAGCAGACTAACTTCAGCAGAGGACTGGCAATAGAGAATAGGGAATTCTGAAATGTACACAATACAGGAATAGAAGGACATCTCTGGAGCACATTTTCTGACACTAATAAATCAGAAATGTATTGAAATACAATTCCATGAGAAGAAAACTACCCTATCAATTTAAAAAGCTGCTGGCTCAGAAAATGAAACAAAACAAAGTTCTTTGCTTAGCAAAATTTTTGCTTACCTAATGAGAAGATCTGTAGTTTAAAGACTTTTATAGTGTTTTACACGTTGTAAGATACTCATCAAATTATAAAAGTTCTCATCATCTAAGATACACTAATAGAAATGAAGTTAAATGATCCTCTAGGCAGAAAAGAACAAAGAACTCCAGCTATTCACAGTGCCATACTTGAACTGTGTTTCGATACCTTGCCAAGGGGACATAAAAAGATAGCTTTATATTGTTTATGATCCTGGTTCATCTGTGAGCAAGCTAATGTCTAGCAAATTTAAAACAGCATTAATCATTTTACCTACACCTGTTTATGATTGTGAAAGGTTGCTCCAGCAACTGTCAGAAATCATAAACATCACTTACTCAAGCCTCTTCTTCTGTCTTAATCAAAATGCCTTTTTGTGGGCAAGAGGTAGGGATATATAGCAATTTAAGTCGCTTTACAGTAATAAAACAGTAATTGCAGCTTGTTGTGAAAATTCTTCCACTGGCAAGATTCCAAGGGCCTTAGGGATCATTATAGCTCTAGAGCAGTACAAAGTAGCACAGCACAATCTGAATTTACAATAAGCAAATGAAAGGGTCTGGAAAAGGGGATTAAAAGCAGAAACCAAAGCTCTATAGAACCATAAAAAAGTGAAAATCTTAGGTAAATACATGGAAATTATATCTAATCTATCAAGAACTTTGCATTATATATCTTAACTCCAAAATGGAGAAGGAACACCTTTTTATGCACATGCCTAAAATGTCACTGACCTCCAACTTTTCAATCAGCCAGGGTTTCAAACAGACTTGTTTCTCAGAAAAGAAAACATTTTATAGTTTCAAATGATCTAATTTTTATACTGGAAAAAGGCTCTTCCATTGTTACATTTTATTATTTTCAGATGTTTTTGGTTTAGTTGGGAGGCCTTTCTTAAATTTTCCATTTACTGTAGATACTTCAGATTAAACTTGCATTATACAAATACTCAGAAGCAATGAACTTTCTTGGGCACCAGACTGCTAAGTGTGAGGAAGGTACATGATGTGTCAGTTAGTACAATGTCTAGAAAGCTACATTACACTATGATCCATCACTTAAAATAGCAGAAATGAGGTCAAAAATTAACAACGACTCTCTTTGTCTATTTTTCCTGTATTTCATGCTGCAAAGAATAACGGCTGAAAAAAAATCTAAAAATACTCCCTATATCTAGTATATAAGCTAGGTTTCAAACATATCAAGAGTAGACACAGTTCAAAGTCTTGAAGCAGATAAAGAGCAAAATTTTAGCTCAAAGGCAAAGATCACCTACTGTCAGTCCTAAGAACAAAATGAACAAAACTACAGCTTCAGAGTAATGCAGGGGGAACTGAGGAATGGCACACTCATCCTGGAACTATTCAGCTGCACAGAAAGTAAAGAAAGAAGAACAGAAACAGCCTACTGTGCCCCACCCCAACATGAGGGAAAACATCAGGGAGGAAATGGCAGAGCAGAAAGGAAAAAGCAGGCTACAGGGCTGCATTATCTTGCCAGTAGGAAGATGCTTCTTTTTAGGCATGGAAGGTATGGGTTTCTCAGAACCCAGAGGATTACAGCTATCTAGAAGGGAGAAAGAGAGCAAAGATTCCTACACGAGGAAAAGTGTTAGTTTCATTTGGTAGTTTTAAGGTATGAAGGGAAGGTCTGGACACCAGCTGCACATATATTTTTCCTTGTTGACTTGCACTCTTTGAAAGCACAATGAATTGGATATACTCTGCAAGCCTGCTAGTTATATTAGAGTCTGAATTTTAAGAAGCACCTGGAGCTCCTATTAAAGTCAGTAAGAGATGTGGATGTTCATCACCTTTTAAAAATCAGGATGCTTAATCTTACTTGATTCTGACAGGCTAAGAATCCATAAAATGTGAGACAGATGAGAAATAGTTTTTCTAGGCAGACAATGTTAGCTACTCTAATGCTGTACTCATATTAAAATGGCATTACATACCTGCTTCCCAAGAGAAAAAAAACAAGCAGAGAAGAGACCACATTGTTACAGATCACTAAATTCTCCATCTTTCCTCAATCCTGAGGAAGAGTAGCGGACCGTATTTATTAAGCCACTGACTGCAGCAAGGCAATTTTTGTCATCAAACATTTGTTTAGGACACATAATGTATACCATATCCTATTTGAAAATCAGCTGAAAGCTAACATAAAATACAAAGCTGTAAACATGTTGGAAAAGTCCATATCATGTATTCAGCTGCACAGTAAAAATACAATCATAAGGAAAGATTTACTTGAATGTGAAGATGATGAAGTAGCCATAGTACCAATTTGCCTGGTAACCTACAACACAAATAGTCAACAGCTTCTTTTTCAGAAAATAAAGTCCATACCTCAGTTGTGAAACTGCTGAATAAGCCCACTGCCTCTTACAGCCTGCTCCTCTAGAGCAGGTGGCTGTGGTGCTAATGGTAAAATTGCTCTGATCCTCAGTGAGGCTTGCCCTTACCTTGCAAATGTACAGTAGCCATATCTGCAAGTTAAAGTGATATCTAACCTTTCACATCATCATTTTCTTTAGAAGTCTGATCTTACTTTTAGGCTCAAAAGCTAACTCATTCTTCACGCTACAGCATATTAACTGAGCATGCTGGAAAACTTGTAGTAAAAGAAACACAAAGGAGAAAAAAAATAAAAAGAATGCAAGAATATCACAGTACCAGTAAGCTGCATGCTGAAGGTTGTACATGTCCTTAATGGTGCACACACAACAGCTAAAGGTTCAGAGCGGAGCAGGCAGGCCTGTGCCACTACGTTTCTATTAAGGATGATTATTACCTATTCTTTTTTTCCACTTTCAATTTAAAACTATCAAGAACTGATTTTATTAACCTCCCTTCTGCTTTCTCTGAAGTTTATCTAAAAATGTTACTGCACTGCTTTTAACGCCTCAGTGAGTTTAGCAGCATGTGAAGATTTCCAGCCAATTCTTTTACTACAGCTTTTTCACACATGCCAATAGTGTTACAGCAGACTTGTAGTGCCCTACCACTGTGAAATGACATGGTGCTGACACTTGATTATGAACTGATCTTACACACTAATGTCTTCATTTTCCATGGGACTTGACAAGATGCTTTCTCTCAATTCCTGTCCGGCACAGGTTTTATCCTTTATCCATACTGCTTCTATTCTATTCAGTTTCATTCTTGACTGTTTTGCTTCCTCTCTTTTCAACAGCTCTTTGCTTCACAGTGAATATATCAACTCCCACTTTATTACTACCTTTGACCGTTCCTTTCTTGTTCTTTTGGGCTTTTCATCCTTTGAACGTTTCGCATATCATTAGCTATTAGGTGGCTAATTTAAGGTAGTGATTTCAGAATGAAAAATCCTCTCTATGAAGAGTGGAAAGTTCAGCAAAAGGCTTTTGCTAATCAACTTTTTTAAAAGAGATATTTGTCCAAAAATATCATTTTTTTCTTCTAGCTTTAATAGACAACGAAAAGTCGTAACTACACAAGACATACATTCAATATTGAACCAATATATTTCATATTGCTGCAAAAGAGCAGTAAGAAGGCTTACAATACTTCTGGGTAGTTGTTCATCAATATCTAAAGCAACAGATAAATGAATTGACATTGTACTACACAGATCATAGAGAAATCAACTATTTAACTGTATAAGATGAATAGTGTTATAATAAATGTTCACCCAATCATTTAAAAGAATCATTTAGACCTCCTTCTATGAAAACATCCTGGGTATGGCAAAGTCCAGGCAGAACGTTACAGGTCTCTGGCAGTTAGAGGAAAGAGAACAGGCCCAACATCACCTCACACAACCTTCAAAAGGTGTAATAATTAGGAGAACACCATTACTTCACTATTATCAGAATAGCAGTATTTGTCACTGCTGAAACTTCTTGGTTTTATATAAGAATTCAGATGCTCGATTATATATGAACTATCGTGTGGTTACAACTGAAATAACAAAGCTTAACTCCCCCTTCAGTGGTTCATTAGGCATACAAATGTATGTCAAACACTGCAAGATTTGTAGTTATGAAACAATCTGAAACTGTGACTACAGAACAAACTCAGGACACCAATGCTTAACCATTGTTGGAGTCGTATGAAACTGCTGTATAAAACTTTAGATTAGATACATCTGATAGTGATGAAATTATAATCTGTTTTCAATTTGCTATGCTGCACCAATAATTCAATTACATTTTTAATTTTATTAATTTGAATTTAAATTAATTGATTTGCTTTTCAGTTTGTTGTTGTAAGTGAAATTTATATCCTTTTCTTTCCTTTTTTAAATAAAAAGTCCCCTATAAATATATATCGTCTGGGGAACTTTTTAGGAACTATTTGGTTTGTTTTCATGATTTGTATGTTCTGAGGCTACAGTCCAATGGATCTTTGGACTGATGGCCTCTGTCCAGTTTCCGTATTTGCAACAGTTGCTTTTTGAGGATACTCCCAGCATATAGGTCAATGACTAATTAAGGATGGGAGAATAAATTACTTTTTGATTTATCCAGTCAAGACTTCTAATAAAACATAGATTGGAAAATACTGAAAATCATCTTCTGGTAGTTCCATGCTGTATTCTAAGGAGAAATAAAAGGTTTCCATCTAAAAACAAAAACATCCCTTAAAAATGTGGTATTAACAATAAAAATAACAGTAAAAGCATGTTCATTGAGAAGAGCTGTAGGAGGTGCCACTTCCCCCCCCCCAATATTATTTATTTCTATATAAACACTCCATTACTGCAATTTACAAACAAGAAGATTAATACAGCCTGACAAAGCAGATGAAGTCAGAAGGTTACAGGAAGACATAGCCTGCTCCCCCTCCCCCCCCCCAAGTCAGATCACATTGAGTTCACCAAAATTCATATATTTGATATGCAAAAGATATGCAAGAAAATACAGAATTCCTGTACCTTCCCTTTTATTCCCCCCATACACCCATTTGTATTAAAAACAAAAAAAAAAAAAAGTCAGAGTCAAGAAGCCAGCCCTAAGTCTGCTTTTTTCAACAGCCAGGTTTTTACCTGATGCAGGACTATAATATCCCTTGTAAAAGAAAATCACACCCTACATACCTACTGAAGTCCTTTAATGAATCAACAAGCCTATAAAGAAGGAGGCTGACACAGTCTACCTGGATTCCAAATGGATCTCAGCCAAGGTTCTTCAAGAGAACACAGCCACGTGAAACAAGAAGGAAGTTCCTTCTGTGGGTAAGTAACCGGAAACAAGAATAAGGAGTCTATGATTAGTTTTCACATTGGAAGGAATTGAATGGAGTTCTATGGCAATCTGTGTGGGAACCCATGCTGTTTAACATCTTCCTTAATGGCTTAGAAAATGGGGCAAGGGACAAACCAGGCTCATGGCAATCACGGGAGAAAAATGAATAACAAAGTATTAAAAACAAGTAAACTACCACTTGCTCCAAAAGATCCTGAAACACAAAACTAACTGACTCTGGGAAAGCATTCTGGGGAAATATCACTAACTACTTCTCCTGCTAAACACCTACTGTTGGCTGCTGCCAGTAACAGGATCCGAGGCTAGACTGCGCTTTGGTCTGACTCTGTCTGACAATTCTCACGCCTGCTATGTCTTCCTGTCCAGTCATCTTCAAGAGCTTCTTTTCACTCATCTGATGTTCTTACATAACATAAACCTGTATACAACATAAAAAGTGTTTCAGATTATTTCTCAACTGGAACTCTCTAAAAGTAGGGTTTTTCTCGTTTTTCTCCCAAGCTAAACATAACTACTGATAGGCAATATAAACATCAATTCCAAACATTTGTAACCACTATAGCAAATAAATAAGCAACTTCCAAGGTTCCCAGGTTCCCCAGTGGATCTCTCAAGCCTCCTCTGACACACTATTTGTAAATTTATCAGTACATCCCTTTGTCTTAATTTGTCCTAATACATCCTACACACAAAACTGCTAAGAACTTATTTTTGTATTCATTTTTGCAGTACTTCAGAACTGGGTTCTTTAAATTAAATATTGCAGTTTTTCCTGTTCTTAAATCTGCATACACTGTCCATATAAACAATACTAAACCGTAGCACTTGCTAGATTAGATGAAAGTTTTTCTGTTCACTTGAGTATTTCAAGGGGTTTTGCGCCTTTTCTGTTACAGACTGTCCCTGTTGGCAATTGCCTCAATTTTGTAGTGATCTAGCTGTACATGTTCATTTTCTCTCTCTCCTAGGTACGCAGTTGCCGTTAGATGAATTAGTTTCTTTTTTCAGTTGGAAAGTTCTCCTTACAAAGCTGCTTAGGAACTGACGTTCTTCCCTACCTCCCAAACTGATCTACTTAGAGCCCTTCATATCCTCTGTAACAGCAGTTTCCAAACATTTTACATTGCCTTTCCCACACTCTACTCCCAGACAATGCCTTTCACATCCACATTTTGCATACATTTTTCTTATCACTCGTCCCAGTCTCAACTAAAATTAGAAACTGCAGTCTCTAACTCCAATAAGATTGACTTTCTGGAGATATTTTTAAATAAATATTTTATTAGAATTAATAATTTTTCCTCAAATTTTTCTGAAGATTTTTTTCTGATGCTCCAAAAAAGCAATCTGCAGCTATGCTGAGCTCCTGTAGTCCCATGCTCCAACTAACTCAAAAGAAAACTCATAATCTAACGCATCTGACGAAGAGGAATGAAAGACATGACAGAATTTTCCTAAGTCGTCACCTTCCCTCTCCTCCACAGCACATTCCCTGCCCTTTTTTTTTTTTTTTTTGGACTGTTGCTCTCTACTACCAGCCCTTCATTTTATGTTTCAGTGAAACATCTCTAGATGCTGAACATGGTAGTCTATTTTAAAGTGCATCTGCCAAAGTCCCACTGACGCATCAAACAAAAAATATTTTGTACTCTCCTAGACTTGTTCCTCTTACGGGTAATGGAAAATGCTAATTTTCATATATTTATTTTATATATATACATATATATACAAACACACATAAAAACTACCTAAGATCAAAATATTGTACCTTTTCACCATAAGCACAGGGTATAACAACTCTGCTAGTTCTTTCACTCATTTATTTCATAATTTGAAGCAGTATGGCTACGGCATTTCCCCTTTAGATCCTGGACTTCAAGTGACAAAATTTTCCTGGGGTTCAAGTTGCAGAAGAGCTCTATATTACTCTCCGGTGAAAATTCTCCTATTATCTGGAAGAGGTTATTCAAATCTATGTTTTCATCTTCCTTTTGTAGACCCAGATTAAAGGTATATGATTTCCAGCCTTATTTCTAATGAAGTGCAATAACCCTACATCTATAACACTTAAATAGTAACCTGTCATATGTGTAAACTAGAAGAAAACTATTAAAGATATCAAGTGCTTCAAAACCAGCTATGGAAAAAAAGATACCCACAACAAACAAAAATCTGCTTTATCGAAGGATTTTTGTCCTTTTTACTTGTAGATAGATACACAGTAATTCAAGTTTTAGGTATTCCTCCCCGCCATTTCAGCTTTGGAGGAACTTGTAACTGCTCACAACAGTTTCTCAGGGATTTTTGAATGAGAAGGTAGGCAGTGGTTACTTCTGAAAAATTTTGTTCATAAGTCATTTCATTCAGAACTAAGGAGATCCACAGCAATATGCTTTCTTAAATATCTGAGTTCTCTGCAAAACGCAGGCAGGAACTCCTTCCTGGCTCACAGCACATCCTTTTAAAAGGTACAGCTCCTCTACTGTTATCTTCCCTTGAAGGCTCATAATCAATTTAAGCATCCCTCCTCTCATTCCTAGTAACTTTAGCTCTTATTTAAGGGACTGTGCTCACATTACATCTGGGAGAACTGTGAGTTCAGACTCACTGAGTCTGCTACCATTTTTGATCCACAACGGCATAACCAGCTTTGGTCTTTTGCATTCAGAGACAACATGCATTAAACTCACTATGAGAATTATAATGCAACTTAAAAGTATATGCTAAATATTAACGGCATTAGGGGACAAAGTGACTTTGTCTGCTGTACCCATTGCTCCAGATACTTATCTAACAGATTGCTGACTGTGATCAAAAGTATTAGTGATAATATAACCAGAGGAGAAGGGAGTAGGGAGAGGGAAGAAATACCAGCTATCAAAGTTTGATGTCACCAAAGAAAGGAAAAGAGGGAAGCAGGAGGAAGATACTGGGCTTATGCTACTTTCTTAATCATTACTGCTAACACTATGTTCAGCATTGCCCACCTCTTTTTTTAAAACTGCAAAACGTTCAATCTTCTGCATAGCCAAAAGAGAGAAATTTTCAGCTACCTGCCAACAAGAAATAAAGACATACTCTGTAGACATCTTATGGGGATTTTACTGCTTTAGGCAGCTATTTGTCAACTTGTGAAATGGGAGAGAAGGAAATAAAATTGGAGATAAAAATGGATGGCTAAACCAGGTGATATAACACTAGAAACTTTTCATGTATGCATTTATCTTCAGGATTGAACCTGCAGAATGAAAACAAGTTTTCTGAACAGGGATTGTACTTAATTGCATGTATTCTAAAGCTCTGAGGATACCTTTAGTCCCAAACAAATAATTAAAGTAACTAGCAGGTTCTTATAACACAGACAGTCTGACCTATTTCCTTGATTCAGATACCTATCTTTCTGCTCTTCCAGGCATGGGGACAACTTCAAAAGATATATATAATTGTCATGTTTCTGTCAGAAAATGTTTTAACCTCTCATTACCACAAGTGTTTGTAATGTATTCTCTATTACTCTCTCCAAAGGAAATTAGAGGGTTTTGTTGTTGTTGTTTTTAATTTTTCTCTTAAATTGAAGCTTTTTTATAACACAACCATTGTGGCATTTTGCTTACAATCAACCTTCGATTCTGTGTGGGAAAAGCTGACAAACATGTTTTTTAAAATTTAGAAAATGAGGTAGGAAAACTTAGTTAAAAATCAGAAATTGATGGAAAACTTGCATTTTTGTTGCGCTTTAAACCACCTTTAACTTATGTTTATAGTTGACTAGATTTCAAGTTGACAGTGTAACTCTGTGTTTATCTTAGCAGTGACCAACACCTCCTGTGACCTGCACAGACTTCTGTAGTCATGCTATGCCAGTGAACTAATATTCTTTTCTTTAATCAACAGATCCCCAGCGACAGCTTCACAGATTTGCAGAAACTCAACATCACATGTTCCACTTCCCAGTGCTTAAAAGCAGACTGAAAATGAATGAAAATCATGTTCAGCAGGTAAATATTCCACTTATTGTGCACTGAAATGCACTGTACTTCCAAACAAACAAACAAAACACCAGGACATCAAAATTTATTATGGCCCTGTGGCAAGAAGGAAAGAGCAATGCTGGTTGATATTTGGCTTGGATGGATAATGTGACGGCAGTGTTCAGCAAAAATTAAAAAAAAACTTTTCCTATTGACTTACTTTTCTTCCTGCCTTCTCATAAAATGTCATATATTTTCAGTTATCCTTACTCTTGAAGTACGCAAATCTTCACAGTCTTACACTACCTAAATAAAGCGAGAAGGATGACCCCCTAGTTAAAACATCAGACTGAGACTCAGGAAATTTGGGTGACTGCTAAGTCTGCAGAAGCTTTCCTGCTCAGCCTTCAACAAGCAACAATCTTGCTGTGCCTCAGCCTTTCAGGGGCCAGGGAAAAGAGAGTAATAATACTTCCTTTGTCTAGTTAGCTCTTCAGAGCAGGGACCCACATGCACATACACCCCCCCGCACACACTCATCCAATCCCACATAACAAACCTCTACTACAGTGTTCTATTTCTTTATTTTCTGTTTTACCTCACCTACTGTACATCTTAACACTTATCATGAATATGCTTTTTGCTTCTCCTAGCTCTTTCTCTTTTCCACTGATTAACTTCTCCATCCTCTTATAGTCTTGAAGAAAATCTTTTTTTTTCTTTTCTCCTCTATTGAACTTAGACATAGGATCACTGATATTTTGCCTGTAAGGGGAGGGTCAGATGAAGGCAACTGATCTTGAATGTAAGGTGATGCCGCGTGTATATTTTTCTACGCCACATAATGAACCTCTATTTCAGTTACGTCCTCTGCCCCTCACCTTGTCATGTCAGGATTCTCTCCACATTCACTATCCTCTACAACATCCTGTTCCTCCAGCCACAGGGCCCCTCCACTTACTCTGTCGGGGTCTCTCCTAGGAACGTTTAAATTGCACAGGCCGAGTTCCTGCAGGCACTGCAGAGCAGGCACAAGAAATACTGCCTTGTACAGAGAAGGGTCACTACTGAGTAGTTAACTGCACCTGCAGAGATTCTTACCTATCAACCCAGCGAGAACCCATAGAGAGGCAGTTACCCCGACCACTGATTTTCTTCATCTATTATGAGGTAGAGGCGCTCAGCTCCTTTGATAGACAGAAATGCCAAAATTCTGACAGCCCAGAGAAAACATCCAAACTCTTTTACTGGGAATACCGACAAAAATGTTGGGGCAAGATAGATTAACAGCTGTTTTCCTGAGAACAGCCTAAAAGCTCCCCCCTTTCAAAAATTCTTGCCTTTTACTCAACTATTGTATTTCTATTTCTTCCTCTTTTCTTACCTGCCCAAACTTGTACATTAGTCTTTTCCCTTCTTCTAAAGGATGCTCCTCCCGAACTCTGCATGCATTTCTACTCAGTCCAAACCCTTTGCTTCCCACCATATTATAAGCGAGCCCACCAAATGCTCTGGCATAGAGCAAGCAGCACTGTTCCTCCTCCTCCTACATGGGATGAAGGCAAATTTAAAATAGTGGTAGGATTCTCCTTACCCCCTGCTTCTTCCTCCCTTTAACCCATGATAAAGAGTGAAGCAAACACCTTTGCTTTTCCCCACAAACTCTGTTCCTGCTACATAGCTCTACAGATCATCAGTTAAAAAAGAAAAACGACAGGCCGTGTGCAGAAATACAAACATAATTTGCTCATACAGACAGTCTTGAGAAAGTCAAAGGAACAGGTCATGTTAGAAAAGACTACCTTTACACACAGGTAGAGGATGAGGGCTCTTTACAATCAATCTTTTTCTTTTTTTTAACAATTATTTTTTAGTGCATAAGAGGGAAACATTTCAGCATTTAAATTTTCCTTCTTTTAAACAAAATAGACAAAATCAAATGCTTGCATCTTGTGTGTTTACAAATCAAAGATGAGAAGCTGACCACAAGACCAGGTTTTGATAAGAAATATAAGAGGTCTTTTTTATATTTTTATATATATATAAAAAAATATATATTCTTTATATATTCTATAAATTCTATATATATATATAAAAAACAAAAAGTAAGGCAAGCATTCCAAAACAGGTTCTGCTTTCTTGTTAAAGCAGCAGCAAGTCTCAAGTTAAATACTGTAATCATGCCAGTCATTAGTTACTGCTCAGCCTCCTGTCTCCAGCCCGGAAATTAGTCTGCTAGGAGCCCAGATAGCTGAACAAGCAGTCACGTTTTATCATATAACTGAGTCTGGGAGGCCAATCTGAAGGAAAGCTACATATGTTCTATATTAGGGAGAAAATACCTAATTTAAAAGAACTTAATTTACAGAACAATAAAAAGTATGCATTTAAAACACAGCAATGTAAAAAAACAAAACAAAACAAAACAAAATCTCTTATAACTGTTATGTGGCTTGCAAGGGAAGTTCATGTAACCTTTAACTATAAAATTTTAGTTAAAAAGTTATGAGCCGTTGCTAAACTCACTTTAAAATTGAACTATAGAGGCCCTTTTTACTGTCAAGTATAATGAGGCATCTATTGCTATCCATAGATGAAGAAATCAATGCCTTTTGCATCTTGTTGTAAAACAATCTTACTAGGCTAAAAGTGTAAATTACAAACTACTATTGAACAGAACAGGCTTTTAAGTTTTTTAGTTTGTTTGTTTGTTTTTACAGATTTTTCATGTACTTCAGCTCATGTAAAGCATATAAAATTAACATTCCCAATCATTATAAAAGAAATGTTTTACAAAGATATATATGAACTCATAACTTTTTTTTTCTTGAATATTTATGGCTTGCCATTTATATTTGGAAAGATATAGAAAACATTCAAGCTGGCAGTCACCTCCATAAAAAGGCAGTAAGCAAATTGAAGCAACAGAGACTAGCCATAAGGAAAATAAAGTGAAGCCTTATAAATTCTTGTAATCTGATGGGTTAGAATCTGTCTACTGAGCAATTTCCACAACAAAAAAACCTGGGACTTAGGGATCTGTAAAAAACAGAGAAGCTGCTTATTTGTTTTGAAAATATTTTCGTTAGTGGAGAAGTTAATCCCTCACTACTAGATTATCATATTGTAGCACCAATGTCCCAATGAGGTACACTTTTTCCATTTAACCTGACAAGCACACTATTTAATATGCATGCATTATTCAAAATAAATCATAAAACCTTACCCACAATTGGCTTCTTCATTATTTTAAAAATGTCTAATGAGCTAAAACCACACATGAACAATTTGCCACTGTACATTACCAATTCATGTCATGATGTTTTATTGCAGAGCAGGCAAGAATTATGACCATGTAACTGAAGCTGTATAAGGATCACAAAGCCAGAACTTTACTGACCTCATACATCCTTCTTCATTCATTTGATACAGCTTTATTATCCTGATATCAGGATCAAGCTGAGAGAGTCTATACAACATGTAGCATAAAAGACTAGGCAAAACTTTACTTAGTTCCGTCCACTGATGTAAGAGCAGCTGTATTTCTGTGATGGTAACAGAAGCAAATCTGGCCTACTACCTCCATTTTCAAGAACTGAACTTGAGACTTCTAATTAAAATAATTCAATTTCCAAATAATCATATAATGTAACTTAAATCTCATATTACTATAAGACTTTATACATCACGTTTCTGTAAACTAAGTCTAAGACTTTCAAAGAGTACTAAGAAATATGGATGTCAAAATACAGGTGTTCAAATCCGTTATGTGGTTTGAATTCTCCTGCCTGAAGTTTCACAATGAATTGCAAGAAAGACTGCAATGCTGTAACACAGCACAAATGCAGCTGCAGTACCCACAAGTACTAGAATCTTTTAAAGAAAGAGAAATATTTCAAGTATAACCATCCTTACTAAAAACTCTGAACCACCATCACAGCCAGAGTCTGTCTCCATCTGAACTAAGGTTCAAGCTGTAAAGCAGCCTAACACTATCCAACCCCTTCAGAATCCTCTAAAAATCCATCCTAGATACACAGACCTGGTGGTGTTATATTTCAGTTAGAAGGCAGATACACATTTTACCAAGAAGACAGAGATTTCTCAAAACAGCTGCAAATATTACTGAAGTTCTTAACAGACTGATATTTCTTACTTTCCACACTAACCAAAACATACCAGAATTGACCCCTGAGTTCAGCTTACAAGAAGGTACTACAAAGGATAGGCTGGATGATATAACAACAATAACTAACCTAATAGTCATGAATAGAAATTTAAATCTGGCTTTAAGAATGAAAGCAACAAGCAATTAGAGACAAAGAATCAAATTCATCTTTTACATTTCTCTGTTGCTTGTGACATCTAGTGGGTATGCAAAACAAGCCTGAAATAGCAAATAGGAATTCCTGCTTTCCCAGGGGTTGGTTAACTTACTTAGTTCCTTCATCACCATGGAAATCTGTTTCCATTTTCACAGTCAACAAATGTCTAAAATGGTGCAAGATACTTTCACAATTTGTATGTTATTTTGAACACTGTCTCTGAGCTGAATTTGAAACACAGAAATTACATGGGATTCACTTCAGAAGCCATTTCTAAACACATAAGGACAAGAAAGTGTTTGGGAGCAGCCACCATGGGATTACCAACAGCAAATCATGCCTTGTCCACAGCACAAGTCACCTCAGGATAGAAAGCAGCGAGGTTAACAAGGAGAGAGCAGTGGATGTCAAATACCTTGACTTTAACAAGGCTTTTGACACAGTCTCACATAGAGAGACTGTGATTGGTGAAATATGGGCTGGATAAGTGAACAATAAGGTGGGTGGAAAATCGGCTAGACTGCTGGGCTCAAAGAGTCGTGAGCAGCGGTGCGAAGTCCAGCTAGTGCAGTCCCTCAGAGATTAAGACCAGTGCCAATGACTGTTTGTCTTCATTAACAATCTGGATGATGGGACAGAGTGCACTCTCAGCAAGAGGACACCAAATTGGGGGTAGCAGTCAATACACTGGAAGGCAGGGCTGCTATTCAGAGGAACCGAGGTAAGTTACAGAAATGGGCTGACAGGACCCTCATAAGGTTTAACAAAAGCAAATGCAAAGTCTTGCATCTGGAATGGGATAACCCCATGCAACAATATAGGCTGGGAGCCTACCACCTAGGAAGCAGTTCTGCAGGAAAGGATTACGGTGGTCTTCAGAGACAACAAGCTGAACACAACTCAGCAGTGCGCCCTGGCAGCAAAGGCAGCCAACTGCACCCTGAACTGAATCGGAAGAGTGCAGGCAGCAGGTCCAGAGAAATAATCCTTCCTCTCCAATTGGCACTTTCAAGACTACATCTTGAGTACAGTGTCCAGTTTTGGACTCCCCGGTCAAAAAAAAGACATGGACATACTGAAATAAGTCTAGGGGAGGGCCACCGGGCTGGTCAGGGGACTAGAGCAGTTGACCTATGAGAAGCTGACGGAACTGGGTTTGTCTGGCCTTAAGAAGAGGTGACCTTTTTGCTCTCTACAACTATGGAAAATGGAGACAGATTCTTCTTGGAGGTTCACAACAACAGGACAAGAGACAACAGACACAAGTTTGAACATGCAAGATTCTGATTAGATATCAGGGAAAAAGTTTTACTGTGAGGGTGGTCAAATGCTGGAACACGTTGCCCAGGGAGGTTGTGGAATCTCCATCCGTGGAGTGGTTCAAGACTCAACTGCAGACGGCCCTGAGCAACCTGATCTGACTAGACCTGCTTTGAGCAGGGGTTGGACTAGATGGTCTCTGGAGGTCCCTTCCTAAATTATTCTATGATTCTAACAAGTCTCTCTCTGCTCTGAGTGGATATCTTTTCTACCGCTGATGTGAATAAGAATGTGATGTTAGATGAGGATCCTACATTTTCTATCTTCTATTAATGTAAATGAGCCACATTTTCTAAATTTTGACAATCTTTTGAATATTTTAATGCAGTAAGATAACAATATATTCTTGTATTCTGCATTTCACACCCCTGTCACTCAGTTCTTCAGAATCCCTTTTGATGAGAATTCATACTTGCAAACATGCCAAGCTGGAGAGAGACAAAGAGCACTATTTCTGCTAAACTCTTCAGAATCAGCTTTGATTATGGTTGACAGCTTCACATTAAAGGAGGTACAATTCTTATTATTGTTTTGAAAAGCAAACCATAGTATATCCATTCATTAAAAATCCATTCTAATTAGACAGTAATTTGGGTTATATTTGTTTGTCTGATGCACATAGAATATATTCTGTAATTATATCTAAAGTTAACCAGTTCCACATTACTATTTTTCTGAAGTCTTCTTGGTTTCAAACTATGAACAGTGTTCCCATTTATTAGAAAGCAACAAGCAAAAACATTTTTTGAGAGTGAAATCAGATTTATTCTAAATGATTACATACGGACTTAGTACCTTAAATATTGGTATGCTAGCCACATATCACTATCAAAAAAAAAAAATTGTTTAGAATCATTAAAACTGGCCCTGTCAGTATCTCTATGCCCATAATAAAGGCGGCTGACAGATTTCTCAATACAATTTTAAAATCATATACTACCTTAGCCCCCAGTTCATAAAAGCAGTTTAAGTTAGGCCATGTTTAAGATTTTTTCATTAATAGGAACGGTTTTAGGAACTGATCTCAGATATTATGGTAATTGGGTTCCCCCTCCCCCCCTTACCTCCTCCCCCTATGATACAATTAACCAGAACAAATAACTTCTCAAGATTCTCCTGAGGAAGCAGCATTATGTGAAAAAACAATTCTTCATTTAGTTACACTTATGCAATTCTGGCACAATTGGTAATTTTGCCCTAACATTATTTCACATAGCTGAGAGCAAAATGTAGCTCATTTTTACACACATTACCTATCATACGAACAGAATACACAGCCTAAATTAGTTCAAGTTCCTATCAACTGTGACATCTCTTTACTTGTCAATCTGAACCATTGCTGCCAGGCTCCAAAGGAAGACACTATCTAAAATTTTAAATAATAAATGGCTTGCTGGAAGCTTACTGGCCCAGCTGGAAAATACACTACACAAAATACCTATGTGGAATACGCACTATTGTACCATATACCTATTTATAATTTCCTTTCTTTATATTTCTCTTACCTCTTTCACACTGAGGACCGGTAAATCCGTAGACACATGCACAGCGATTAGGTCCAATACACCGTCCTCCATTCTGGCAGCCATTTTCACAGACAGCTGGAGGGCGGGGTGGGGGGGGAGAAGGAATTAATGACATTTCAAAGATTCCCACATGTGGTATTCACAAATCAATTTTTTTCCTCAACTGCTCTAACTCTTTCTGGACCTTAAGACTAAACTGATCTCCTTATCCAGCACCAATACCCATCAGCAATAGAAATGATTCTTCAGGTCAAATTCCAGTAGCATTTGCACCTGTTTAAAAATACACTTAAGTTAAGCATCTGCTAAGAGGCTTTGGTGTATATGATGAATGAAACAGCTGCTTGCAATAAAGATTAGACAGTTGTATGCCACTGCTCACAATCATAAGCACTTGTACTATCACTGAAGTCAGCAAATATAAACTCAAGTATTTCGTGCCTGGCATACATTAATTTATGTCAAAGCTACTCAGTCACAACAGCGTCAAACCATTCAAGAAGGGAGAATGAAAATGGCATAAGGTACAGGAATTCCCTTACAAACAACAGGCAGGAAGACACAATTCAGCTCTCAGAATAGATACTGCTGGTCAGAAGAAAGGGTGCTTAGAGCAAGGGAAAAGAATCACCAGTTTAACATATCTTTAAGGACCTTCAAGAACCATCGTTCCTAAAAGATACCAACCAAAACTAAAACTACTTTTTTCTTGGTAAAAATGCACAATATATACACATGGAAGAATATCCTTGTCTCTTATGGTTCTGTGCACCAACACACACTATTTATCAGTGGTGTGAATTAAGCACGAAGTCTCCTTCCAAACCACTGAAATCTTCTGAATTTATATACTATTAACAGGATTCCTACTTTCCTTGCAAAATTGAGATGATATTGCAGGCATGTAGCTATTTCTTTAAGCAAAATTTCACTTTTTATTTCAAAAAGTACTTTCACGGAGCCTCCAGGAAAGACAGAGGAAGACATTTCATCAGCTACTTCGAAAAATATCATTAAAAGTTCTTTAATCAATTCTATCTATTTTCGGGCTCTTTGCTTCCAGGATACATAACTTTGTTCAGAATTAGCACACATTCCAAATCAACATGTTTCACCTAAAAGATGGTTCCACTGTCTTTAAGTGGGCCTGAACAACAGCAAAGAGAGATTTTGGTCTAAAAGTTTCTAGGCCTTCCTGCTCAGGTCTCCTCAGATTAAAGATGGGGTTTATAAAGTATTTGAGTACCCAGTGTGAAAGAAACTCAGGAATCTAGAGACAGCAAATCTTTCAACCTGGAAAAAAATGCACACATGCCTCCACAAAGGGCAATGGGAAACATAAAAATGTACTGTTATCTGGAAACACAATAAAGCTTCACTTCTTATCAAGAACTATAAGACTGAACTACTTTTTTCCAAGAATGCAAGTCTTATATATGAAAAATGAAAATACTTCTGTGCATGCGTTACATTACTGAATTAATGCACAGTGACACTTAAATTTTTTAAAGCATTAGCAACAGTAGATTTAACAAAAGAATACATTTTAGTAAAATCAATAAAAATATATTTACATTTTTTCAGATGTTCAAATCCATACTGTGTCTAGAAGTAAAACTCTCAATCTTACTTGAAATTTTAACTATCCTATACACTGAGACCAATCACCACAGTTTGAGCAGATTTTCAGGATCACTTTAGAGTCAATGTTTAAAGATTCAAACCTCTGTTCATTTATTCACTGGAAGTATGCCCTGGCTGAGAACATTCCGGTTTTGACCTTACACTTTAAAATGAGCAGGAAGAGGCTAGCAACACTTAAAAGTAAATCTGATTGTCACTGGAGCCACATTTTAGGATTACAATTATTACTTAAAATTTCAGAGAATTTCATCCAGACAGCAATAAAGCCCAAACAAGACTGCTCTCTCTCCAATGTCTGTGAAAATGACTCAGACGAAAGGATGTTCTACACAGTCTATTCCGTAGGTGCTCTTTGTGTGCTAATTAGTAATCAGCTGCCCTCAGAATACACTAGGTCTTTGAGTCTTTCTTCATCTCCATAACTTTTAGTCATTGTTATTGGTCACTAAATTTGCATACCTTGTCAACACTGTCCTGTGATAGGCAGAGCTGTGCAAATAACTGACTTCTTAGCTTGCTTGCCATACCAAAAAAGCATCCAAAAGCTTGAACTGAACCGCATTTTTTTCTTCATTCAAATAGAAAACAAAAACATGCTATGAGCTAGTCGTTAGGCTGCTCTTCTGACATGAAAAAGCTATTCCGCAAAGCAAATGAAAAATTACTGAGCTTCTGGGAAAAAACAGAGTGGGATGTATACTGCCATTGCCCCCAAAGGATTTTTCCAGCCAAAGTTATTTGGTGAATTCAATCCCTAACTTGAATTTTGAAGAATCCAAATGCACTTTTTACATGAACTGACTTTCAGCTAAACACAGTGCCCCAAAATAGCACTAAATCTCTCTCATTTTATTATGTTTCTGCATATTAGCTTTTTTACCTTTCTACCCTATCTAAAATAACAAAGCTAACTTGCAGGATTTACACATTTATTAACTTGACATGCAACAAGGAAGTTACTTACGCTGTCCACAGTAAGTTCCAATGTAGCCCTTCTGGCACTGACACTGATCATCTGAGCAAGTACCACCATTCATGCACCTGATACTGCACTGCTGCACTATGGTGGAACCCAGAGAGACAGATACACGTGTTAAAGTGTTAATAACATACCAGGAAACAAATAGGGATAAAAACCATACATAAGTTATTACCATACATATTTATATTTAAACACGCTTATTTCCTTATAGATTACATATATGTATGCAATAATGACAAGTTATTTTTGAAGGTTTTTACATAGTAGTTATTTTTAAGTGGCAACGTAAGGAAAGTTACTTAAAAAGAAATCTCCCATGAAAATGAACATAGTAAGCCTTACTAGATTTTGATCCGCAAGTAGGTGATATTTGTCCACTTGCACAAGTGCACATGTTAGGCCGGGAACAAAATCCGTCACCACAGCTATTTCTACAAATCGCTGAGGAAGAACACATTTAAAAACACAGTGATTAACAATGACCTTAATCATAATTTACAGGAAAAAAATACCAAAACACGTTAACAGCTTCTCTTTGAAAAAAAGAATATACAACTCAAAACAAAACAATTCTCAGTTCACCGAGCCATCTAATAGATACATGCAGAAGTATTAAGTTAGGTAAAGGAAACCAATTGTACCAAAGTTCAGTTATCTGTGATACATTTAAGGACAAACAGAATACGGCCTATTCAAATGGTGGTCTGACCACTAAAAACAGATAATCAACTTCATTCCTGATTAGAAACGTCAGCTATTAAACAGGCAATGTAAAAGCATTAAAATTACAGATTTTAGACCACAAGACCCGTAGAAAAAATTAGCAAAAATATGAGTTTTGAATGCATATAAACAGCATGGCTCATAAATCCCAGTTTACAGCATAGCCTTTTTTTAATTGCTATTTTAGAAGCATTTTAAGGTCTCTTTTTTGTAAGATTATCCATCTTTTACATAAAGCTTTCTTGTGTTAAGTCAATGTCCAAATGCAGGGTTTGCCAGATTTTGTGTAGTTTCCCTAAAAACGGTTGTCTGTACTCAAATATTTCCACGTTATAATTTAGATGCTAATTTTATCAAGTTCTCAGGGAAGCCTCTCTACACTGTGTAACGTGTGCACAATGTGCCTGCCGTTTTGCTACCCCTCTGATGCATCAGTCGCACCTTCCCTACCTGCTCACCTGCCAAGGGAGTTCCATTGCACAAAGCAACTACAGGACCAGGAAAGAGTTAAGGGCTAAATCCAGATTTTGAATGAGATCCAAATGAACACGTCTAAGTAATCTGGTGGATTAGCAAACACACAGAAAGAGAGCCTGAGAACATTAAGAGCCAGTACAGCACAGGGGAGTCTTTAAGGTATGCATCTTGCAGGAGACACCTTGAAAAGCAAACGGGCAAGCAAGAAGCACAGTTCCTTTGTAAATAACTCTGGAGTTTTGAGAGAATTAAATAATCTTGAAGCACATCTCAAGTTCTGGGGGGGGGGGTCACAAGAGGAACAAATTCCTCCTGTAGAAAAGTTGCCAAGAAAATGCTGAGTGCCTAAAATATTTGTCCATGTACATTAAACAAGCAGAGACAACACCATTCCCATAATGCCTGCACCCCACTTCTGATTTAGTAAAACATAAGTAAATGAGATCCACTTCTCACAGGGAAACAACCATTCTATTGCTCCATTACAGAAGTTTAAATATGCTTCCTGAAAAATTTACATGCTCCCTTTTACCCTTTTCTCACCAAACCAGAAGCTCTGTATCGACGATGAACATGATAAAACTAGACAAAATTTTGTAAACTTGTGTCCTCCCTGAAACTGAGTGTCACATTTTCTTTACCAAAGAGAAGCAGACAAACCTGTGTTAGCGGTCCACTGACATCACTCTTCTGGGAATTCTAATGGGCATCAAAAAGATGCAATGTGGATCACCTACATTTGTCATTAAATTTCTCTACAACTACGTCCTAAACGTGAAGGCAAGAGAGGTGAAAGTTTGCGTGGCTTCACTATTTAGCTGGAATTAGAGACATAACACTGACTGATGTGAAATGCTTTTTCCATTAGTTGACTTAAAAGCGAGAAGCTGGAATCTGATTTAGAGCACTAGACAAGCACAAGGAATCAGTGGTTTTTTCCCTAAATCACTATTCAGACCATCTTAAGATTGCTCAATCTCCTGATTTATGCAAGGTCTACATTAGACACTTTTGTCAGTTTATTATCTGTTGGGGCATAACTCTTTATCAACGGAAAGTCCTACAACAGATGTACACTTAAAACATGCTTCCTTCAATACAATTTACTTTGTTTAAGGAAAAAGTAAATCCAGACAGACCTTGGTTTTTTACATAACTGATTACTTTTAATCATAAACATCTCACAGACCACCTGCAATCATTATCACCTTATCAACTGAAAACACTGTGAAGTCAGAATAGCTCCCTGTTGACTTACTACTAGTTCTTAGACCTCACTCCACAAAATACTACTTCAAAATCACCAGTTACAATCTGTACTAATTAAAATCAACTCATCTCCACTAAGAAGTTTCCTAACTTGTCCCTCCCCCTGCGCAGGAGGCTTTATCTAGTGAAATGGCTCTAGCTAGAGGAACCATCATCACAAAAAAAAGTTTCACATGAGTGTAGAATTTCATGCTCTTAAACCTTCACCAGAAACACAAATTCAAAAGTGCCTAAGCCAATCTCACTGCTGGCCTGGCCAAATTACTCACCCTTCAAGCAGTTTAGAGAACCACTATTAAACTCCACTGTGTCAAAAGGGAGCTAGATGGTGTCCTTTGGGCATACAAACTAATAGCAAGTCAAAGGTTATTCTGGATGAGAAGCAACCTGAGCCCAAGATCTTTAATAAGCATTATGAGACACTATTTAAAGATGATAAATAGGATTTTCAAAAGTACCTAAATCACTCTCTCTCCCTGATTTCAGTCAAGTTAGATATCCGCTGAATTTGAAAATCCCATTACATGCTAATGGCATATTTAGGCAACATAAATCCATTTAAAAACTCAGCTTTACATTAAAGTCAGTCAATATGTAAAAGATGTTAAATACCAAGTTGAACATTCTGAGGATTTCCTACTAGTCCACAGTAGGTCTGATATTGCCATTTTCCTCACTCCAAATTACATAGCTAAACTTTGCATGGAAATACTAAGGTCAATCTTAGATGAAAATCAGTGATACCTAACACAGTTAAAAGGAATATTAGCAAGACTTATTTTGCCATGTAAAAGGAAGAGATAAAAACAGGCCAATAAGCACCTTTAGGTTAAATAAATCTTGTTTTTTCTCCCGTTCCTTCCCTAGTTTAGTCCTGGACGTCAGTAATACTCCATCAAACAAACTGCAAAGAACTTAACTGCTTACGCGAAGGGCAACATAACCTAGAATCTAAATTCCCAAATTGAACATACTTACTAGAAAACAAATGAGGAGATGGTAAGATAAATAGGTACAGTTTTGCACTAAAATTCAAAGAATATAAAAAGCATGCATCTGATAACAGCTTTTATCTAACAGGCAGAAACTCTTACTTAATTTTCTATTTCCTTTCTAGGTAGACAAAGTTTCCTAAGCAGGGTATTCAGTAGATTTCCCTTTCTTGCCAAGCCATGTCAACAGCCAGATCTGTCAGCACAGTATTTATTATGACCAGGCAGTAATCAACAATCTACATGCTTTATACCTATTAAAATACAACTAAAAATGACAGGCAAGATAATAAGCACCCCAGATGTAGAAAAGTTTTCCATTTGATTGTAGTTCCAAGCCTACCACAGAAGTTTTATGAAACTTCAGATCTCATTTGCTTTATATGAGGATGTTTTAGCTTTTTTTCCTGTTATTGGTGTTGATTATTTGATTTATGGAAGGTTTTTTATTCCCCCCCCCCCTTTTTAACTAAATGGAAACATGCCTCTTGTGAACACACCGAACAAAATACAACAATTTGCCAATCTTTCAATTACAGGAAATGTGGCCCAGTAAATCTATCACTTTTTTCTTTCTTTTCTTTTTTTTTTAAAAAAATAACATAAGCCAAAAGACTGAACTGGCCAAATTAATTACAAGATGAATTCTCTTTTCTCATCCTAAACAGAGCAGGAACTCAAAGAAGAATATTTACTTTTATTATAACGCCCAGGGCAGTAAAAACTTAAAGTCAGACACTTACGAACAATACACTGATTTCCTCCAGGGAGCGTTTTCCATCCAGGGCAACAGTACGAATGGAATCTAGAGCCACACACATTTGGCCTGTCACACAGACACATGAATAAATACGTATACAAAAACATAAATCAATGTAAACAGAATCCAAAGTTTTAAGTAGACACAAGGGAAGAAATCTACTGGCCACATGAAACAAACAAAAATGGTATTGCAAAGATGCCTAAAAAAACTCTCCTCCCCAAAGGAACAAAATCTTCCTCTACTATAAGAAGTTCTAAGCCCTTTTATTTTATATTAGTTCAAATGTTTAGTATAACGAGGGGAGGCAGAATAGGCAACAATAGGCCACATTCATCCCTGGTGGAACTAATGAAGATTCACAAGGGTTGAGTTTGGCTCCACATTCATATATAGTCTTAAAAGTCTTACTATAAAAATTAGCTTTATGCTGCTGTGACACAGGACAAGAGGGATGACTGGCCATAGAGATGAATAAACTAACTTAAATCACCCAGAACTCGCCAAACCATTAGGAAAACAAGTTTTCTGCATAGTTTCTCAGCACAAAACAATTCAGCACAACACTTAAAATGCAAAGTAAAGTCTACATCAAACTCTTCATATTCTAATATCCTCGAATAAGAAACTGATGTGCAGTATTTGTTATTTGCAATTTATGCCCATACTCTGCTATATGCAAACAAATGACTGCTTTTACTATAGTCACACTATCTATAAGACTGTGTTTCATAGCTGCGGACAAAACATAGAATTTAACCGATTACATTTCCTTCATCATAAACTGCCTGAAAAGACAACATATACACAAGACAAAACTGAAAACCACGGGTACAGTTTTGGGGTGGAGACGTTACGTGGTTGCACGAAAGTTGCTGCCAAGAGATTGCATGGCTGGGGAGCGCACTCGGCGGAGGTGCCCAGGATGGGTGCCTGGGGACCGCCAGCCTGGAAGGGCTGCGTGGAAGTAGCCGTGGGCAGAGTTAACGTGGTTTAAAGCTGACTGGGAATGGCACAGAGGGTGCTACGGCCGGCGGCGGTGCCTCCGCGGAGCGCGCCGGGAGGCGGCTGCGGGCTGCGTGGGGGTGTGAGCGCAGCGCGGTGCGTTCCTACCCCCGGAGCACATCCTGCTGTCCTCGCCGGCGGACGCGGCCGGCGGCGGCGGGGCTGCCTGCCCCTTCCTCCCGGTACTCCGCGGCAGGGTAGATGCCGCCCGCTCCTCCCGCAGGGCGGACCTGCTGCTGCTGCTTTTGTTGCCCGGCTGCTCCCTGCGCCCAGAGCGCTACGCAGCCCAGCCATAGGAAATAGGGCTGCACGCAAAGCCACCGCCGTCTCCCCATCCTGCAGCTGGCCAGATGGAAAACGGAGGACGAGGAGGGGGAGGTGGACGGGGAGAAGGGAAAAGGGCTGCCACTCCTGCACCGCCTTCTGCAAGCAACGCTCAGCGGCCGGGGGCTGGGGGCGGCCGTCCCTCTGCTCCGCTCCCTCTTCTTGGGAAGGCTTCAGCAGACGAAACTCTTTCTTCTCTCTTCCCCAGCCGGCCCTGCCGCGAAAGCCTTCAGCAGGACACGGTGATACCAACAGCGGGGTCCACGTTGCATCCCCCCCTCCTCTCTCGCCAAAGAGGGGAGAAAAAAAGAAAAGAAAAGTTGGTCTGGGATTTTCTCCCCCTTCCGAAAAAGGAAATCCAACAGGACCACGTTGAATTTCCCGATAAAAAATAAAATAAGAATAAAATAATTACTAATTAACAATAACTAAGGCCAAAAAACGAAACGTGCCGAGATAGACTAAGAGGAGAGCAAAAATTCCTGCCAAGTACGAGGCGGCGGTTTTACAGCTGGCTCGCCGTGCGGGAGAAGCGAGCAGGCGGAGGTGGGCCGGTGCCTCCTGGCCGGTGCCGCGGCCGCCCCGGGAGTCGGGGGGAGGGGGCGAAGGACGCGAGGCGGCGCCGCCGCCGCTTCTGTCACCGCGGGGCCGCGCCGAGCCGAGCCGAGCCGGGCGCAGCGGAGCGGGCGCCGCTGCCGCCGCACACGTGGGGCGGGAGGAGGGGGCGGTGGAGGCGAGGCGAGGCGAGGCGAGGCGAGGCGCGCGGGCGGGCGGCTGCCGGGGGAGACGGCGGCGGCGGGCCGGGGGGCGCGGAGCACACGCAGGTAGAGCTGGCCCCAGGGGGAGGGCGGCCCTTTCCTGCCCGCTCTCGCCGCGCTTTGGAGCCGTGCAATGACCGACAGGAAAGACCCGCCTTTTCAGCCCGCCTGCCCCATGCCGCCCCTCCCGCGAAAGGCGCACGGAGGCAGCTGGGGTTCAGAAGAAAAGGCCGGGAGCGAGGCCCGGCCGGCGGGCTGCCGCCCCGCGGAGGCAGCCTGGCCCGCGCCGAGGGTGAGGGGCGGCGGGGCCCCGCGGCCGCCCTTGCTGGGGCTCGGGGCAGGCAGGAGGGACGCGGGTCCTCACTGCGGACCCACACGCCAACGCCAAGCTGGGGCGCGTAAAGCAGAAAGTCAGTGCTGTTTGGGGGGGGGGGGGGGGTTGGTTTGCGTTTTTTTTTCTTTAATCATTTCACCCCCTGCACTGATATTTATCAGCACAGTGGCCACTTTCTTCAAAACACCTAGGTAACACCAAGAGCTCAGAATTTGAACTGTAGTTGGTTGCAGCCCGCTAACCAGGTTGTTTTAAACAGTTCATACCCTTAAAAGTTTTGCTTGTTTTTGTTTTGCCTTTTCTCTCTGACTATACATATCTTAAGAATCAATGAAAAAAAAAAGTAAAGTAGTTTGGCTAATTTCATCCTTACTTTTTTGGCTCCAATTCAATCCAATGCATTTACCTGGATGTGAGGAATAATTAGGTACTGGTACCAAAGCAAAACGAAAGCAATGAAGACACCTCAGTAACTGAAAGTCCCAGAGTGCTCTCTGCAGTCATTCTGATAACACCGTGGAACTACAATCTGTTTGCATCATCTAAGAAGATTTATCACTTTGAATTACAACCGTACTGTTGAGCATCTCACTGTACTGTGGCAACCATGAGACTTTTTTTTCAAGTAGCTTAAAAAAATTAAAAAAAAAATTTTAAAGCTTTGCATGCATATTATCTGGCACTTCTAATTTTGGAATGAGAAGCAAGAGCCAAGTTTTATCATCTCTGTAATAAACCCCACTAGCTAAGAGGTCAGGAAACCATTCTCTTATTTAATTCACTGTCCTACTTTGATGGTCCAGTGGCCCTAGCAGAGGCTCTCTTTAGATATCTCTATTCCAACTGATCAGAATTTGATTTTGTTTAAATTTGGAAGGATGAACAAAAGCAAGACTGGACATGAGGATCTCAATCTTTAAACATAAAACCCTGAGAAATTAAGGGAACTCTATAATGAAGGAACTATTTAACGAAGACAACTGGATTGAAGAGTTCAGGAAACTCATGAATATCTGTGAGGTCTGGCATTTCTTCAGATCAGAAGCCATAAAAGCTGTTGTGAACAAGATGCTCCTAACAGAGATAGGGAGAGGCAGAAGGATTCCGAGCATATTTGGATGAATAACTATCTCAACAAGAACACAATGAATAAGCAGACAGCCTACAAAGAATAAAAAAAGAAAGGACTGATCAGAGATAAGCTTAGGGCCTTAGGTATCAGGAAGCACAGAAATTAAAGAATTCCCACAAGTTAAACAGAGCCTTGAAAAGGAAACCAACACACACACAAAAGACCTTTAGCAAAAAAATGAGGAGAGAACAATGGAGGAAAAAATTTGAACCAGTTACGCAGTACGGATGAGTTAGCAATTAGGGAAAAAATAAGTACGGTCCAAAGTTAGGGTATTTTAGTTTGTAGTATGAAACTGAAGATATTGAGCAGAGGAATAAAGGCAGCTGGTCAGTAGGATTGAAGGTATCAAAACAGAAACTACCACAATTGAGGTGCAAATGAGACTCAAAGACCTGCGTGCAGTCAAACCAGAGGAGGACTAGATGACACCTTTCTCAAAATTTGAGAGGAACTAGCACATGGAACTACACAATATTCAATTGCAAGGAGTCTTAATAATTCTGGTAAGGTTGTGATATAAAAGGACCATGTAAATATAGGTAGAAATCAAATACTTACCAAGAGAGCTGTTTTCATCAGAAAGGAAAGCATTAATATTTTTTATAAATGCAAGACACTAATGAGACAGCATCTGAAACAGTGCTTATGCTCTGATCATCCATGTTAGAATAAGATGTATTAAAATTGGAACAGTTGCAGATAAAGGGCATTAGTAGTCAAGGGAAGAGAACTACTGGTGAAAGAGTTTGGCTTCTTTAACTAGCAGCAGTTCTCAAGAAAAAAAAGGATTAGCAAGGGAAAATAAATATTACAAGTATAGATTAGTGCTACAATTAAAATAGTTTCTTGGATAAGACAGGGATACAGCTCTTCATTAGAAACAGCAGAATGTAAAACTGAAAGTACTTCTAAGATGAAATTGGATTACTTTAGAAAAGTTCTCATAGCGTGTGTTTGCCAAGTGTTAATAAGGGTTTGATTTTGATGATCCCAGAACTTTCCACCCATCCTACATCCCAGCTAAGAAAGAAAAGCTGCTTTCATGGAGGCTTTCATGGAAGCTTCTTTCTTTCATTCTTTCATAATATATTGACACTGTAACTGATACAGAAAGATGAATGATATCTAACTTGCTCTAGCTGAAGTTCTACTTCAAGTCTCACCAATTCTGATAAAAATAGTTCCTAATGTTATATTTAGTGTAACATGTAAGTGTACATTTACATACAGAAAATATTCCCAGAGAAAAATTATTATTTTAATGCTGATTATTTTAGAATCCACATTTTTCCCATGTAGTTGGCTTTTTTTCTTCTCAAAGAAGGGCGGGAGTTATTTTTAAGTGAGGGCACTCCTACTATTTTGGTATTTGGAAACAAAGTAAAAATGTGGATTGTCACACTTCACTTTGCTAAAACAGGATCCAAGTAAACTAGACTCCTTGGCTGTACAATCATTTCTTTCAGTCTTAAAAGTAGATGTCTCTCAATGGCCACATTTGATTTGTCAGTTAAAAACATTCTCTCCTGTTCATCCCCCTGAATCATTAAAAGCAAACAATGACAAATGCCTAAATAGATCGGTACAAGTACTAAAATTACAGTGATAGACTGTAAGGATTAAGGAAACAAATTTTGCTTCTACGTGCTGCTAACCAAACTACTGTGATGTTATTTTCACAGAGCTGAATTAATGTAGATTGGCCATATCCTACAGAAAAGTTTCTCTTAAATCAACGAAGGAAAGACTACAGCATTGGGCCCATCTTTTTGTCCAAGACCGTATATTGGAAGTGTAAGTCATATAAATTACAATACATATTTCACATGAAAGAATTTACTTCACTAACAGGATTTTTCAACAGGATAAAAAATACAGCATCTTTTTGCATGGGTAAGACATTACAGTAAAAGTGATATAACAAGCTCTGTATATTATAGCAGCTAAGGGCCGGACACTAGTTTTAGGACCTTAGCATGTGGTATGGTACAGTCACCAGCCTACAGATCTAAGCACTTCGGTATGTGAAGGTGCAGGATTGGTTCAGCCTGTACTTCCACATGGATATACTGGTAGCAACTGACAGATCTGAGTGCCTGGCCGTATCACACACAATTGGAGGCATTCATTTTTAGGCATCATAAGCAATCATTCCTACTTCCTCCAAGGAAAAAGTGCTCAAATTACTCTTTCAAGATGGTCTGTTTTTGTTCTAGATAAAAAATTGGTTCAAATGATAAAAATTGGATGGAAGGGACCAGCATCAACTAAGAAATTCAAGTCATTCAAGAACATGCAAGTATTTTGCTTTTTCTTCCTCCTTTTCTAATTACATCTCAAGTTCCACCTACATAACTGACTTGATGTGTAAAACAGATTCCTTGCATGTGAAACAAATTAATCTTTTCAATAGTATTTCAGTATACCTTATTTTGACGGAAGTGCAAATATTCTTACCTTACTTCTTACCACTGGTGTTTTGGACTATTCTAACCAAACATTTTTTAAACATGGCAGAGCACATTGAGAAATAGGAAAACACTGGAAAACAGTAAATCGTAAAATCATAAACATGATGAGCGGAATGCCTGTGAAATATTCTTTCCTCTTTCTGTTGGTCTGTGTCCACTTTTAAATAAAGCAAATTATGAAATATCTATTGATTCTCAATAAATTCTAGGCTCCCAGGTTCTACAACACACTGAAAATGTTTCATAGTGGTACTCAAATTCTGGAAGAACTAAGACACCTAAGTATACAAGACAGGCCTTTGGACTACTATTTGTATGCTGTTGACTCACAAACACTGCTCATTTCTGATGACGTGTTTTTTCCCCCCCCTCCCCTCACCAATCAGTCTAACATATCATTCTGCCTTTATGACATTTCCCTGTGAACATTTAGTTGTCATATTAAAATAAACATTGCCAAAATAGAGTACTGAGTTTTTGAAATTGTTCTGCGCAGACTGTCCTCCTCTTTTTCAATGGAAAAAGCCCAAAACAAAACAAAAAGCTTCTTGTAAACTTTCTGTTCTCACTTCTGTGACCATATCATCTTTGACTTAGCTCCCTCTCTCCCTTCAGAATCTCATATTCAAGCTGTAGTATCTACAAAGATAAAACTGATTCTGCAGGTATAATTTCACATCTACATTATTGCAATCTCATTCTTTCTGGCCTTACTTTACATACATCTGTTCAAAACACTACTGACATTATCTCTAACTACAGAAGCCTTCCATTTGACTCCTTTCAGCTGTTCCCTCTTCCCCACCACATCCAATGTGTGCTATTTATCCCTCTCACCTTTCTCAAATTTTGTTCTTCTGCAATGGTCTTGTAAGACTCAAATAAAAATTATAAAAATAGAAAGAGGAAAGAATGTATTGGCAGAAGACAAGTAAAGAAACAGAAGTTGAGAAAAGAACTGAAAACTATGAAGCAAACAAACATGAAAATAAGGGGAAGACAAGTCATTTTTTTCAGGCAGGAGCAAATCTTCAACTGGTGTCTTTCTTTGGTATCCTTACCATAGAAACAATTAAATGATTTCTGGAAAAGACCTTGAAGAGTCCTCTAATCAGTCCTCTCTGCTGTAAAGCAAAAAAACAAAACAAAACAAAAAAACCCAAAAAACCAAAAAAAACCCAACCAACTTGATCCATTTCATACAAATAGGCCATCTAGATCTAACCTGTGCTTCAGGTATGGGAAGTCCACAATGCTGTGGGCAATCTGTCCCAGTGTTCCGCTGCCTAACAACAACACAAAAAAACCACAAAAAATACCAGAAAAACACACTAACATTCAATCTGAATCTGACTTTCTATATTTTAACCTCCACCTCCCATCCCTTTGATTCGCTTTCTCTTTCCAGCATCTTTTTACATATTTGAAGATTATCCGTTTGTCTCTTTTTGGACTTCTCTAGACTAAACCAGTCCTTTCCTTTTTCCAGGCTTTTCTAGATCTTTACTCATTCTTGCTGTTCTTATCCTTCTCTTGGGCCTACCTCTTTAGTCAAGGGAAGTGCTTAAAGCTCACAGTTCTCTAGCTGAGACTGTGCCAAAGTTGATCACAAAGGAGGGAATCAATACATTTATCTTCCACTCTAAAACCTATACGGGGTGCTTGTCTTCCCTCTCACCCCCAAAACAGTACTGATGTTATTGCATCACTTTAGCTTATAGTATTCCATAATACTTAGATCATTTGCTATAAAACTGCTACCAAAAACCTGCATTTCCCTTTATTGAACTGTATTCTACTCACCCCCCTTTTTTTCTTTTTTTAAAAAGGCCACTTATCTAACTTATCAAACCATTTTGTATTCTAATCCTGTTCTTCAGGATAGTTGTACTCCCTCCAGGTTGGCATTAGTTTGCAAATGGAATACATTGTCTATCATCCACTCTTTAAAAAAAGATATAAATATATATATATATAGAAAAGTAGTGGGTTGAAGGCATCTGTCTGAAAACGCACACATATATTTCCTTCTTGGCAATGAACTATCAATTGCTACTCCAATAGGTTTTCTTTAACCAGTTATATACCTGCTGTATGATAATTTAATCTAGACTGATTTTTTTGCTTTCTTGGGAGAACGTTAGATAAAAGAGTATCAAAAACATTACTAGAATCAGGAAGATTAAGTCTTTCTTTTTGTATATGTCTGCCCTGGTATCTAAAACATAAAATTAGTTTGGTTTTTGAGCAAACTGGTCCTGACAAGTCCATCTCAGTTGTTTTTGATCTTGTTTTCACATAAAAACTTGCTCAGAGTTAAATAATTTCTTTTTCAGCATTTTTGTCCAGGAATTGAGAAGCCAGGGGATTACAGCCTGGTCAGCCTAACTTTTTTTCCTCTTTTAAATACGATCACTAGATTTGCCTGTAATTTGGTAAACAACAAAAGCCCAGGAAGAAAAGAGAGAATACTAAGTAATTCTAAATCTGAATTTACTCTCAATGAAAAACAAAAGTCTAGTAAGTAGTAATGATCTCTTCCATAGCTATGTTCATCCATAAAATTTCACTGCATATAAAGGATATTATTGCCATCTAAGATGTAATTCTGATTCACATTTATGATTAATTTGCTTATAGTTGCTCTATAGTTAGGACTCTGACAGTGTTAGTCAAAAGGAAGATGTCCCTCACATATACGTCAGTCATCCTGCAGAACTGCAGGGTTAACTATTCATAAAATTAAAAATGGTTTCAGCAGTGGTTTTGAGCTAATGCTTTCACTGCAGATGTAAAAAAACCAAACCAAAACAAAAAAAGTAGTATATATTATCTAAAGCTTATTGAAAAGGTTAAATCAAAACACTAAATGGGGATAAAATAAAAACAGGAAGATATTTAAGAGAAAAGATATCAACTTGAACCAAACCAAAAAGTCATAACTGTACTAAGGAATGAAGTGCTTCAGAAAGAGAACTGTTCCATGCAAATAAACAAGAAATGATTCCGTGCTACAAAAAGAAAATCTAGTTTTGCAGTCTCTGATTCTTGAGAACATTATTCGTAACTTTAACATGGCAGCCATTTTACCTTTACAATACAGATGAGAATGTAAACAAGGGAGAATATCTTAGCATATCCCTTCAGCACAGACCAACTAGATAGTTTTGCCTATGAAATCCCATTCTATTTCTTTTTTAGAAGGGAAGGTGTGAGGTGACTCTCTCAGCACTTATTTTTAAGTGAAAAAGAAAAGTGAAGTGTTCCTAATTTAGAAATCTCAGCTATCAGAAATGAAATCCTACTTTAAACTCTGAAATCCATCTGAGGGAGGGGGAAAAAAATAAAGTGAAGCAGTTCTTCTTTTTCTCTGGATGCAGAAAAAGTTAACCAGATTTTATGTGCAAAAAAATAAGCAGTGGAAATAAGATCTTTACGTATGTCTTAAATGAAGCAGGAGGTTGAAGTCATCCCTTCCTAGAGCTCAAACATTTTGGTGACTGTTTTAAAATGAGTCCAGTTAAATAAAATCTAAAGAAACAAAGGATATTCTTGGATATTCTGTTTTGTCTAGAGAAAAGCTCATAGCTGATGCAGTACTTCCCAGAATCCAGGAAGGGGTCTATAGTTCTAGTTATTTTGATTTGTCTTCATTCTAGAAACTCCTCTACCCTGGGGAGTCTGTAGGTGGAGCACATAAAAGGGCTCAGTTATTCAAGAGAAGTTTCATCTGGCACTAAACCCTGGACTGCATGGTTTTAATTATTTAAATACTTTAATAATCTTATAGCTCTATGATTTAAAATAGCTGTTCTTTTATAGGTTTCTTTAAGCACTATTTTCTGACTCAGCTTCTCTTTAATGTCTTCAAAAAGGAAAGATTTGAGTATTCTAAATCTCACTGAAATGACGCCATATATTCTAATCTACATTCTTCTCGCTGTTTATCTACCTAAAAGTATACATACATACATACGCAGCATTTTAAGACCTGCTCCACAGTTATTTTGTGCACTGAGGCACAGTTTTCTTCCTTTCAATCAGTGGTAAAGTTCTAGGAGTTGTTGCTACAAGCATGACTATTGCACCACAAATTAGGAATCTGAAAAGACAGATCTTGTCTAATGGGATCCAGTCTACACTTCAGGGCATCTGCATGCCCTTATAAAGGCAAAGAAAATTTTAACTGAAGACAACACATGAAATTCTGTATACCTGATGTTAAATGAATTGGGAGAATGCTGAAGAGTGCAGCCTAGATACAGTCCATCTGAATTCCACTGTTCTTGTAAATAATGCCATTTTGTACTAACTGTTATTGTAGCTGTATTACTCCTTAAACCCTATGTTCTCTCTTTTTAATAAATGTTACTGCATCTGAGGAATCACAAAAGTGAAGCAATCTTGGCATCAGTCTCAAGGATCTCTGGTAAGCCCCAAACTAAGCAGTAGTGTTAGAGAAACAAAAATTGTTCTAAACAACAACAAAAAAAAAGACAGTAGGTTCTCTGTTGTATTTTTTGTGCATTTCTCTTTTCTGATGGACATGAGATCATTGTTTTTGCATGTTAAAAGCAAATTTTACTTTATTTTTACTAAATTCAAATAGGTTTATGGAATATAAATAAAAGTAAACTTTGATAGCTGTAAGACAATTTAAAAAGTTGGCCAACTGCTACCATGGCAGTTCCTTTATATAGGCACATACCTATGAAAAACTAAGCTGGTAACTTTTGCTCGCTTCTGTAAATTTAAACAGACAGATGCCAAATTTATGTGGGGTTCAAATCAGCAACATTGTGATACATATAACTCCCATCATTGGTTAGGCAATTTTAAAAGGTCTGTGCTCAAAACACATACAGGAAATAAATATATACTATACTTTTCCAATCATTATGGAATGCTTCAGTAATTTGTAATGGCACTATACATAACAAGACCAATTCAATTATTACATAAAAATAATTTCAGAGGACTATGCCAGTATATTGTAATTATGACATCTTTTATTATACATGGCATACTCTTCACATGCAGCAGTGGAAGAAAAAACAATGAGTCTTACACCAGTGCAAATTCTAGAAGAAAGCTGACAGTTGGCAGAAATTTTTCTGATGTGATTTACAAAAAAAGTTAAGGATATTGTTAAGCACATTGATGGTCTCAAATCCATCTGTAGCCTCTGCAATTATAAGTACTTGGTTCGGTACATAGCCTGCTAAACAACATCTCTGAAACGCATATCTAAAGATGCAAGGGCTGGAAAATACTATGAAACGGTCTCTGCTTTTGTATTTTTTTTCTTAAGAACATAATTTTAGCCTTTTTAATTATTAGACCCTTAGGTACAATCAGTCCTGATATTGTTATTAGGTAAAACAAATCTGGACTCAAAATTATAGACTCTAGCTGTGCAGTCACATGAATCTAAATGTATTAGGGAGAGAAGCCATGCTAATTCCATACAGATGTGCTATTGCATTCCTGTAAATTTTCAGACTGAAAAGGAAATGCTAGTTACACCCCTTTCCTCTACAGCCTACGGTAGAACGTTTCACAGATTGTATGTGTGTTTTGCATTCAAAGAAAAAAAAGATCATGGATCTCTGCTGAGATGCTCTGTTTTTAACATGCCACTGACATTTTAAAATGAAAATACTTGAATTGGCAAATATGCAGGTTCATATCTATTATATATATATTTTAAACAATCTAGAAAACTAGCCCTTGGGCCTCTTTTTTAAAAAAAACATGGATACTGAAATATGAACAGCTTTATTCTCTTAAATGTTCTCCTTTGCTTTGGAAGAAACCATGTTTAGTTTTTATGCATGTATAAATATATACACACACACACACACACACACTTTTTTTTTTTTTTAAACAAGGACTTAGTATCAACCTCTCAGTTAGGACTGAGAAGACTGAGCGAAGAGAATGTAATAATACTTACCTTAGCCTAGGAACTGCTTTACACAGAGTAAGGGCAAAGACTTTTAAGACTACCATGTAAGAGTTTTTCAGACCAGCAGCTAAAACCAAGCCACATCCTCCACCGATTTCCATTGGCACAGACCTTAGAAAGACTTTCAGTGGTGGAAAATATATGTGGATGAGACAGTAGAAAACATCCAATATCCATCATCTCAGTCTGAGAAAATTCATAGACCTGGCCAGAGAAGGAAACGGCTATAATAGAAGAATGGCAAGATATGCTGGGTTGGGTGAACCTGGTACAAACTTTTCAAGCTGAAGTTATCTTTGCACCTCACATTCCACTTTTGAAAGAATGAAGATTTCAACACAGTTTCTTTGTTCAAAATGCTCATCCTTCCATGTTGTGTACTGGATCTCGCTAGCGATGTCTGTGCTTCAACAGTTGGTAATATGATTCCCTGTTTGTAAACAGAGTGCAGACAAACCTCTCAAGTCACTACTCAGGGGACTCGCAAAAGTCAGTTGCCAAACAGAAGTGGTCTTTAATTAAAGGTCAAACAAAATTTGTACTTGAAACCATGAGGATGTTTCGATCACTTAGACTGTGGTTGTGGTCAGGAAGGCCACCTTCTCATGCAACAGATTCTTTGTCTTTATAGTCTAACTCACACTGCTGTAAAATATTTTACTGATTTGTAGTTCAGTTACCTTTACTGAAGCACTGCAATTGTGGAAATGTTTTCTAGAATCTTTTTTTTGGGTCTCAGACAGCAAATATTCATATCAAGGTAATGCCAAAGGCAGAAAGAACACAGTCCCTATGTATTCTCAGAAAACAACTTACAAAACATCTTTTTTTCTCCTTAATCTGTTGATTGATATCTGTTTATCAAGTTACTTGAGACTCATTAAATATCTTAATTGTAAACTATTACAATTATTTTTGGTTTTGATATTATTACTATTATTATAGTGACATCTAGGGGCTTTATTAATGGATCAAGACTCTGTTCTGCAAGCTTGGTATGAATACCTGAATTCAAAGTTCTGACCTCAAAAACATTACAACCGATATAAGAGGCATGGGTTGTCTAGGAGAGACTATACAGAAGAAATATTGGTAAGCTTGACAGGTGGATTGGTTATGCAAGTGGCATAGCTACTTATCTATTATAAAGAGCAATGAATGACAAAAAAAATGAATATTTTGCAGATATCTACAGGAATATTTTTCCAAAGAAGACAGCAAGCAAGAGATACAGGAACATAGTAAGTTTTCAAACATGCTTGTTAATGAAGGTTTGGACCACAGGCCAGACAACAGTCAGTCTCTTGATCCCAGTGAGAGATAGTAAGTAGGAAGAGGTGAGACTGCAACGATTTTAGAAAATGAAGACCATGTAACCTGTATTTGATATAACACAGGATATGGAACCAGTGAAGCAATGCAAGATCTTTATCTTTTTATGAGCATTCTGGATGTATATTGCATTTCAAAGCGCTAGATAAAAAAGGTGATGTCATAATTGAAACAGGAGCTGACAGCCTTAACAAGAGTTTTAGCCATACAGATGGAACGTCATATACAGTGCCAGCAACAAACTGCAAGTGACGATGAGTGCATGTGCCTGAACAGGCACGGCAGCCCTCCTATTTAAAATGCTTGGAGAAGGGAAGTGGGAGAAAGAGGCAGTTAAGTTTTCCTTTACCCTTGCTGACTTTGCACTAACAGCCTGACCTCCGAAACAGGAAGTCAGAGAAACAGACCAGACTTGAGTTAAAGAACAGAGACTTACGTGAAATGAGGAGACTAGAACTAAGAGGGAAATGATGGCTACATTTCTTTGGAGAAGAGAGAGTCTATAGACAAAGCATAGAAAGGAGCAATAAGAGACCCAGAAACAGAGGTCTTTACATAAAGTTGGAGGGCTTAGAGTGTGACATTTTCCTTCTTATCATAGAACATTTAAGATTCATCTTTGCCAATCTTTTTCCAAGGGTTTTTTGTTTTTGTTTTTTTTTTTTTGGTAAAGGAAACCTAAAACTTTTGAACAATCTCAAGACTGTAAGAAATGACTCCTGACCATTTCCTGTGGCCAACTCTCTACAGCTAGGAACAAGTTATTCTCATGACTAGAATATTTGGCATTTGCCATGTCTGGCATTTCAACATATTCTCAGTTGGACCAGTATAACACCAGATTTCTTTTGTAGCGCTCTGACAACAGTATTAGAAAACTAACATTAGGAAAGAAACAGAGCTTTCAGCTGTTACTGAAAAGTTACAGTCTATAACTGAGCTTCAGTAATAGAAGATACTTGAGGGATAATATACAATGCATATTTCTATTCTAAATTTAGCTATCTGGCTAAGAGTCAGGTACCCAGTTTAAGCTAGTCCTTTAGGGTCTCTTCAGCTCATCAGAAACAGATTCCTCAGGAAACAAAGTCATGGCACTAATCTTAGATACTTCTCTTAGGAAAGTACATCTCCCCCTTTGCCTCTCTCTACTGGCTAACTTAGAACAAATACAAGTTTTCCATCCATAGGATTGCATTCATAAATATATGGCTATGGCATAAACTTGTCTTCCTTGGCATGCAAGTATCAAACAATTGTAAAACATCACCTCATATTTTTTCATTCATTTGGGAAGAATCTCTAATTTAAGGTTTACTCTTCAAACATTTGATTAAATGAGCAAGAAAGGATAAATTAATTTCATTTCTTTTCACAACTGCAATATGACATGTTTCTTTGGAAGACTTCATTAATTCCATTTCCAGGTTTTTCTGATGATTTAAAAGCATGATGCCAGCACCTACTGAATTCCCTCAAGTGTGGCGTACTTAAAATCTGTAATATGAAACTTCGGAGAGCAAATGCTTTACTTCACCAAGCAGCAGCTAAATGCTAATGCAAAAACAATAAACAGCCCACAGTCATGAACACAGTTTGGCTGGCAAATTTGCATTGATCTCCAAAATTAGATGTTATAATGACCTACCACAGAAGGTGTTAGCTATACTGTGCTTACAGCTTACCAGTGAAACTGGCTGCATGAGACTTTTTGGTAGAGGAGGGTTTTCATTCAGAACGCTCTCTTTGAACCACTGGTTTGAAATGAAGAGGAGGAAAATAGCCAGAATTTGGACTTCCCACTATTAAAAGTGGATGTATTTCCCATTAAATGTTAAATCCATTAAATCATACTTTGCACAAAGAACATTAAATTTCTTTCTACACACACTCAAAATTAAAATGACTAAAAAATTCAGCTACCCCAGAGCCCCACTCAGTTAAAGGAGCACAAATCCAGCTAACTCAACTTTCTCTCTTTTGTTGTTGTTGTTGTTGTTTTTGGTTTTTTGGTTAAACTTGTCAGCAGTATCCGTACTGCTGGGGGGGGCATACGTACATACAATACACTGGAGAAGTCAATACATATTGAATTTGTATTAACTGGAAAAAGACAGTGTGGATGAGCTATAAATTGTTTTATCTAGAAAACAAAAACTGTCTTTAATACTAGAGTTACTCTAAGTTTCAACCTTGGAAAAACTGAGAGCAGAAATTGGCTCATGTCATTGCATGGGCTTACTTCTCATTAACATTAATGGAATTATTTAATCTACACTGAGTCAAGGAAAAGTAGTTTAAAGCCTTTTTCATTTGCTGATGTAATGACACCCAAATCCAAGCTTCCTCATGCCCTTACCCTAATATTATCATTCCCTATGTCATTGACAACATAGCAACATAAACTAGGTACAAAAATTGTTTTTCTAACCATTGCAAATGTAATTATTAGCTAAGATTAAACTGTTCTGAAATAGCTAACATCATGAGAACACACATGTATCCAATCTTTTCCTTAGTTTTCCCCTTGGGTAAAACCCCTATTTTTTCTGGGTAAAGATAAAGACTTTTACATTTAAACTGCATTAGGGAGCAGGGTAAATAATTCATTCCTGGCAACAATGGTTTTCAGAAGAATAATGTGTGAAACCAAGATGAATTTGTTTCCATAAAAGTATATGGGATTTTCATTAGAATGTAAACGTCTAGCATTTTACAGAATTTAGGTGGGATTCTCCCCACTTATTCTAACTGTCCAAAAGCTAGATGATTAGTCTCATCAAGTTATTGAGGCCCCATACCTCTGCAGTTAAAGGAAAGAGATGGGCACATTCAGAAAGCGATTCATCCCACTTAAGACACTGTTTGTCCAAAACACTTGCTACACAACTTTCAGGGATTAGTCACAATAGTGAGGGGTGGTTTTTTTGTTTATTTGTTTTTCTTCCTAACTTTACATGCCTTTACCATGTTACAGTCTTCCCCTAACATTAAGGAAATATATTCAGTCAAAGTACACAAAGAGAATATTTTATGAAGACTGAATCATAGAAATAAGCAGATCCTACTGGTGAAAATAACATATGAAAGCCATGCAGCTGTGTCTAGGTGAGGGCTTACAGAATAGTATTCCTGGCCTACAAACCAAAAAGTACACCCATTCATTATGATACAGTCATGATCGAATAATACATTTTGTTTGAAAGTTGAGAAAGCAAGATTTATCTATTAATGATTTGGCTTTGAGTGGACTTGCAGGGAAGTCTCTCAGCTCATGTAATTCAAAGAAGCAATGTTAGCAGCTGTGAATATGGTCTACTATACTTCTGGTAGATTTCATCATGTTGCTGGTAACAGCACATTCATAAAATAACCTATCTTAATTTTAGGTCTTTAAGATGCAAATGAGATACCAGATCCATATATCAAAGGTAGAGAATCAATGCTACACAGAAATCCTGTTTTAGATACTGCAGCTACTGTCTTCTACTCTCATCATGTCCCATCTCAGACAGGCTCACTGAAATATTTGTTATACAGAATTATTAAACTAATTAAATAATAAGTTCAGTATTGTGGATTCACAATTCCCTACTCTATATCCAACTTGAACTCAGATTGCTAAAATTAATAGGAAGGCAACCGAAAACACAGTGATGCCTAAGATGCTGTTCATCATGCACAGAAGTAGTAGTAAAGACACAGGGCAGTAAGAGGTGTTCTGATGGAGCCATGATTAAGTATTTGAAAAAGGACAGGCAGCTCTTTCAGTCATTTTTATCACCGTAATCAAAATAAAACTGAAGAATAAACTATTAGTTAAGATTCTTAATAAGTGATCAATACATAAACTGAAATATCTGTAAGCTAGGCCAACCCAACCCAAACCAAACTCTTTTAGCCTTACGAGTAACAAGCTGAGGAGCTGCATCTGGGTAGAAGATTTTTTTGTATTTGTCCAGAGAGTAATACTGAAAATCCTGACTGCAAATGGAAAGACAAAACTTAGTATCAACCTCTTAAAGAAAAAGGCCTTTATGGTTGCAGAACAAGAGGTGATAGGCATAAATTGAAACAGAGAGGTGGGCAGGGATTGCTTCTGATGAACTGTCCTGTTTGGAGGCCATTCACTAAGGAGAATTAAGGAGATCCACAGCAATCTGCTTTCTTAAATATCTGAGTTCTCTGCAAAACACAGGCAGGAACTTCTTCCTGGCTCACACCATATCCTCCTAAAAACTTCAGTTCCCTACTGTTATCTTCCCTTGAAGGCTCATAGTTCATTTAAGAATCATCTTCTCATTGCTAATAACAGGCCATGAGAGCTCTCCAGACCAGAGATTATCTCTGTTCAGTTTACTAGTACAACAGTGCTTTGACCTCTGACATGCACACAAGGAAAATCATTTTTGGGGGCAGTCAAGCAGTGGAGCAGGCAGCCAAGAGGGGTTGCCTGGCTCCTCCTTCGATGTTTCCAGACCCAAGTGGATAAAGCCCTGAACAATCTAGTCTGATATAACTGCTGACCCTGCTTCGAGGATGAGGTTGGACTGAAGACCTCCTGAGGTCCCTCCCAACCTGAACAGTCCTATGATTCTACAGATATTACATAAAGAAGTTACAGCTATTTTTATTAAAAAATTACTATTATTTCTTTAGTAAATGTCTTTGCTTATTTTTGAATTTTTCTTTGTGTCTTTAAATATTACATAGAGAATTTTGATAGCGCTCTGCATATTTTTATACCTTTGGGGTTTTATTTCCCAACAGTCTCTACTTTCTAAAGTTTGCAAAGGAGAGACTTTGTTCCCATGTGAGCATCCTCAAAGCAATCTACTGATCCTCTTGGTAAAAATTCTTAGAGCTAACATCACTCTGAATTGGTTATATGCAAATTTAAGATTAATTTGGTAACAGTGGCTTCGCCTTTGATTAGTTCTATAGCAGGAGATGATGTTCATTTTTATAGTAAGATATGCCTATCACTTTTTCCTATTTACTTCTTAATCACCTACTAACAATGACCTGGGATATTTCATGGGAAATAAGCTTTGTTTGCTGGGGAAGGCAAGGTCCTTTTAGCCTGTCAAAGCTTTCCCAAGAACCAGAGGGGTGCCGCTGATCAACAGCTAGATGGATTCAGAATCATGTTCTAACTATGAGAAAGAGCAAGTTTTTTTCAGACTTCTAGTGGGGGAATACAGATCTACTCATGCTCAGACTGCATTTTTTTTTTAATTGATGCATCATCCACTCTCCACCTGTTCTCACATTTTGTCTATACTAAAAGATTTAGATAGTTGCATTCTTTTGTTGAGACTTAAATTCATTTTTCAAAAATGTATTAATTTCAGACATTACAGCTACTCCTGAATCTCTGCCATTTTCTTTTGTGATTTTTCAAATAATATCCCTGTATTTTTGCTTTGTCTATGATTTTGCTATGCTTCATTTAAAGACACTACATACAGTTTCCTAGAACTGTTAAGCATGCTCTTTGCTAGAACACCAGTACAACTGAGAGAGAAATCAAACAGCAGTGCAAAGGTCCTTTTCTTTCTTTCTATTCATGTGTTTTCATTGAAATATCCTGAAAGGTCCCAGTTACCTCGCTTTCAGACTCAGCAACAGGGTTTAACTGACCATTCTTGAAGTGCTTGTTGATGATCTTGGCTGAAATTGGGGGTAAGGATGAGGAGGGAGTCTCCTTTTCAAAGTGGGAAATCTGCCATTGAATGCCCTTACCTAAGTCTAATCTTCTGGAAGGGTTTATTTATTACCCAACTGTGTTTTCAGTAGGCGTTTTTATATCGAATGCAAATTGCTTGCATTTATTTTGCATGCATTTTAAGTAACTTTGTATTATTTTGCTTACTACATTTTTGTGTGTCAGTCTTACTCCTCCTGTAGCTTCCAAAACCTCTTCACAATAATCTTATTTTCCAGGATTACTGCCACCAGTCTACATTCTTCCTTCTTAGTATCTTTTAACAACCTTGGATAAAACCCATCTGGACCTCAGGATTTATTGCTTTTGAATCATTGTAACTCATTTATCACTTCTGTCTTACTGACCCCAAAATCATCTAAGATAGTGAGTGCACAGCCAGTTCAGATGAGATTTCATTAGTGCATTCTGTCTCCAGTAACTGAATTCAGGAACTATGAATAACTGTCCTGAATATATAAACTTAAGTAGAGAAATATGCATACACAGAGGAGAATCCCAAACCTTCAGTTTTACTCAAAACAGTTGTGGGGGGGTTCTTTCTGAGCAGTAATTTCTAATAGCAGCAAGTTACTTGTTACATTAAACTAAACATTCATAAATTTTTAATCTCTTATGTCTACTGGGTGTTAAAATCCCCGATAGTTTGACTTCTGCTTTAGAGAGATAGCCCTGTATAACATTGTCAGTTCTGTCCTCCAGAATCATAGAGTATGTTTTCTTGAGGCTCAGTCAGCTACAATTTTGAAGACATAGAAAGAGTCAAAGTGTGAGAGAGTGAACTTTTGTGAGCAGTTGGGAGTGAGGGTGATAGGGTAACACTGCGTTATGGTCTGACTTAGGATGGTGCTGAGCACCTTCATTTCCTGTACCGATGGTGCACTCCACAACTGGCCTGTGACCACTGATGGGAACAATTATGCATTACTGCTGGCCTATGATCTACACACTTAATTTCAAAATACAAAAGCTATTTCTATAGCAGGGAATTTTAAATTAAGTGCAAGCTACAAAAGTATTCATTCTGCATATTACCACACAGTTGCATGCTGTTAACTTACGGTATCACCTAATTTTTATCTGTGCATGTAAAGGGTCAAGATGACAGCTCTGGAGATTGAAGTCCATCGTTTAGCCTGAGCAATGGCAAGTTTCTGCACAGGAGTTTGTTCATATGACTCAGCCTTCTTCTAGAGGAACCATTTTTGGTAGTGAGAAAGTAGCTCAGTCCCATTCAAAAATTAGAGAAGTAATGATGGGGGAAAAAAAAATAGGTCACCTACTCCATTCTACTGCCAATGTAGAATTGCTCCTTACTATTTTCTACTACTTTGTGAAGTCTGGTTTTCATGTCTTGATTCTTTGGTATTTCCACTGTGACTGCAAACATGAGGGTGTATTAATGCCAGATCTGGTGGTAGTTTTCTGTGTTCTGTGAACAATGGACTACAACACATTACATCAGAGAAAAAGCATAGTTTAAAGACCTCGTTAGGGAACAGTGTGTTAGGTTCTGTATGCATATCGTACCTTCCCCTCTTCCCTCACTTTGAGGCAGATATTATTACTGGCTAGGATTTTCTGTGAGTTCTGCTAGCCATAATCAAAACTGGCATTGTATCCACTCCGTTGCCAAATTTAAATCCTGCTAAGAAAGGATCTTGTGTACCAACTTCAGCACACCCAGATATACAGCATTTAGTACTTATGCAGAAAAAAGAGCCTAGACAAAGCTATGGCTACACTGCAGATATGCATATTCAGCCCTTGTTTAAGAGGCTATTACTACAATATTCTTAAGGGTTACTGAAAGTTTGCTCTTCCTATAAGAAGCATCAGTATCTTGAAACAGTCAAACCCCCCACATACGCCCCCCAAAAAACCCCATACTTTGCTTATGCCAGCTGCTAAGAGGAAAGTTCTCTCCAGTACAGTTCACTATCTCTACTTGCAAGACAGGCAGATACAGAAAGCAATACAATTACTCCTTTCTACTGTGACTGGAGGGGGGGTGGGGGGAAAGCGAGAAGTACTACATTGATACTTTTTGTCCTTTCTAATGAAGTAAGGTGAGAGATCACAACATGAGACTTTGAAGGGATATAATCTCATGCAAACAGATAAAGTAATATGCCATTCTGCTACAATAAACCAGAAAAACATGCATCTTTGAGCAGAAGCAACCTACAAATAAAAACAAAAATATTTCCAGTCTTTCCAGAAGAAAACTATTTATGGAAAAGCCCTAAAAGGCAGCACCTATTTAACAGAGTCAAAAATCTATCAGATTTATTTAAACCATTCATTTTTCTGTCACATACTGATTATCCATCTCAAAGATGAACAGCTTTTTCCATCTTAAACCTGCAACTGGGCTGATTTATTTACCTTGCTGTAATGAACTACTTATGGTAATTCATTCACCATTGAACCTTTTAAAAGGCAAGATTTCATTATTTTATGTTCAACATTTAGAAAAGTAGTATTAAAACTGTAGAATTATAAATACCTTGACTTTCTCTTTAAGAACCTGCATAACAGTACTGCACCATGCTTGGGATAGTCTGTTTCCTTTTGCTTCACCTACGGCATGGACTCATCACCAAACGGATGCAAAGGAAAATAAAGACTAGAAACAGCATAGAGTGAGGAGAATGAAGAAATTAGTAAAAGAAAACTGAATTTAAAAAAACTGAAGAAGTGGTTGATGAAGAACAAAACAAAATGTTCAAAAAAGTGAAAAAAACCCAATGTATGTGCTTAAAATGGAAGAAGGAAATAACTGCTGTGAAAACTGCAGTCTCTTGCTTAAGCGAAAGTTATTGAAAAATATATTGACTTCTGCATCAGTTTTTTTCCTTATTTGCACTGTGATATATATCTTAACTTCCTGTCATATATCTCCACTCCTAGCTTGTTTTAAGGGCACATTATTTTCTATACAGGAAATTCGCTATTTTGCAGGCCCTCTTTTTGATGGTTAGATGAAACCTGGTTAAATGGACATGAAACAAGCTGGGAAAGATGCATGAAGTTTTGTGGTCTAGTTAAAATACTGAATGTTTCTCTATTGCACATGGCAGTGCTGTGTAAGTAGAGCTGGAAACGCTGCACAGGCACAGCAGGAGGCTAAACAGCTCTGTTGTCACATACCCACACTACCTGCCCTTGAGAAATGCAGGGATTACTTTGTTCATTCTCCCCCATCCTCTTATCCTCTCTATTCATGAGTTTAACATCCAGCACAAAGCAGGAGAGAAACAGCACCTTTTAAAGGAGTACTAGCAGATGAGAGGAAAATATTCTGCAAAAGATGAAGCATTCCCAAATTGCTTTCCTGGGTTCAGCATGGCTTCACAGCACTGACCAAACAGGCCCAATCTAACTTCGAACAAGCTCACCACCCACACTGTAGATGATATACAGCGAAAACAAAGAATTCCTCAATATTCCTTGTGAAATAAGAACTAACAAAAACTTAAAGAATGCTTTATCACTGATGAGTTTAAATGAATCCACAATCCATACACAAGTTAATAGCTCCCTAGACAGCATTTCGGCTAACTCCCTAATTCCACCATTTATTCTTCAGGAATTCACTAATTCAACCTCTTTTTTCAGTCTTTCTTCATGAATTCCACTTTCCTATTCCAACTGCAATAAGCAATTCTTTGTCCCATTGTAGCAAGATATTTTTGATATTTGCCCTGCATTAGGTCAGACAGGTCCTTTTACTAAACAAGTGCCCATATTGTGTATGTATGGGCTGGGTACTTAGTCTGGAATCAAAATGCTTCAGCCTCTTAACTGACTATGACAAAAGCTATTTTTGATCCACTGCACTTTGAATGAGGAACAACATAACTTGCACTGAGTCATCACATGAATTCAGAAGGACCCAGTTTTTACCATCTTGGGTTCGTATCTAAGTTGCTTTTTTGACAGTATCTCCAAGATCATCTAATTGTATACCTTTTTTAGTTAATAAGCCACTTTCAAATTGATCTGACTTGTCACTACATTAAGAGCACTCATCAAAATCAGAATGAAAATCCTATTTCAAGATTTTCTTCATCTGCCTGAAAGGAATCTTCAGATATTTTCAAAGGCTCAACATTGTTCAGCTTGCTGTTGAAGCAAGAGAAAAAATTTTAGCTGACAGACTGCAGCTTCCACATAGCTTCCATAAAGGTAAGATATGAAAGACAACCTATGAGAAAGAGGTACACAACCATCCTAGAGACATCAAACGGGAAAGCTATGAAGTGGGCCAGAAGACAGGGATATGCAGTAAGTGTGGGACCCACTGGCCACTAGATTAAAGTGATGGAAGAATATCACAGAATTCAGAAGAGACTGAAACAACTGAACTTAGAGATTTGCAACTTATTTGTTTAGAAGAATCTACATACCTAGAAGTTACTGAAATGCATTCAGTTAGAGATGTAGCTTACATCCCCCCAGTGGCTAGGGTAAGATATATCATACATTTAAAGGTTGCAGATTTATTTAACCATCAATTACCAACTTCAACATGTGGTCAGGAATTTTCAATCAAATTCCTCTTTTATTTGAAGGAACAGAGCTTAAAAAGACTGTGGCAGATTCTGGAGAGGACCGATTTATTTGCTCGTTTGTTGCAAACCAAAGACTCAGTTTCTCCCTTCTGGCAAGAAATAAAAACCCAGCCAGTAAAAGTGTTCTTTAGGCTAGCCATTAGCCATCTGCTATTTCTTCCCCACACCTACAAATAAATTTTGTTCCCAAATGGTAGAAAGTGAGATATGAAATATTTATTGTAAGTTCTGTGTACTTTTACTGCAAACCCATATGACATTGTCTTCCATTTGTTCCTTTAGTTTCAAAAAACAAGAAAAGCAAGCAAAGAACACAGGGTCATACAAACCCACATTTTCCCCTCACGGGTAAAAATTCTGAAAATTTGACATGTTTAAAAGAAATTAATGGATATGTGCAATGTAACTGTTGCTCTTGCTGACTCCATTGAAAACAGCATTTCAAGTATTCTAGAGTCAGCAACATTCAGTACTTTCCATCATGCTCACATATTCTAAGTGCATGGGAATGCACTGCTGGACACTGAGAAATACACTATGAACAAGGACAACTGGAACCTCTGGCATGGATGAAATGCACACATCGTAGCAGATATTCAAGCCAGTTTTGCAACCAATTACAGATCTCACATATTAAAGTTGCCAAACTAGGCAATCAAAGTCACACTAAACTGGCATAAACATTAGGACAGAAGGAAACAGATCATCAGCAAAAGGCAACTAGAATCCACCAATACTTTTACCTTGCCACCTTCCCTAATATTCTTATGCCTTCCTTCAAGTCTGGTATGTACAAATGCCAGCTAAGCCTCTGTTACAAAACATAAGTATTTCTATCCTATATCAAAATACCAATTGCTATAGAGTGAAAATGGATATAGCTAACAGTGGCCTGTGAATTTATGGTGGCACAACTGGACACTTACACATTTGGCAATTAAATCTTAACTGGAAAAAAAAAAAAAAAACCCTAAAGCTCTCCCCGACATTTCATTCTATATTTCTTTGTGTTACATTTGCAGTCATGCAGACAAATCATGCTGTTTCTACAGCTGCTTGGCAGAAATGCTCTGACAAAGACAGATAAAGTAATAGTCTGAAAAAGGTTTTGAAAAGAATTATTAGCAATTTGTCCTGAGCATTATCTGAGAATTCTGGAGCAGGAAAGTATTTATCTCAAAGAACAAGTTATACCAATTCCTGAACTTGCAGCTGAGAGAATTATAAAAGTCAGGCAGGCAGAAAGACTGCCTTCTGTTAGACAAATCAGAACCTGGCTCACTAGGAACATGGACTAAAAGAAGCATCTGGAAATCATGCTTCACTTAATGCCACTAAGCAAAGCTCCTTAAGAATGCATTCCCCATTCCAGCTCATGTTTGGTCACTGTTACCTCTTTGTCCCTCATTACATGCTATTTATTCTGAGTCTTCCAGTGAAAAGAGCTTGCATGCATGTGAAAAGCACCGATTATGTTGCTACAGGTGTTGCCAAACATATTATCGGTGGATGGAAAACTTCATCATGTATGTAAGTTCAAAATCAGCCTATTACAAGATTAAATTGATGATGCACTGATTTAAGTGAAGCTCTGTTTCCAGAAAAGCCTGGGGAATTTTCCCCAATTGAATTCAACAAGACCATAATTTAATCTCCTGTATTAATAGATTGATATGTATCAATTGTTATCTATGACTAAATATTGCATAAAGAATGAACATTGTTTTATTTTCTATATGCTTCATCTCAACATTTCTAATGTAGATCCAGAAGATAAATTCTATAAAGCCAAGTCACACGAAGAGAAAATTTTCCACTAATTTCTGTCTCGTTTAATCGTTGAAGTGAACCTACTGAGCTGATTCAGTATGTTATTCGGGAAGAGAAATATTTCACTTTCACAGTGACTTTGCAATTTTTTTCTTTAATCTAAAAGGAAATAATTCAGACAAAGTATATTGTTGTACTACAAGTACAGCACATTTGTTCTCATTACATTCTTTTGGAATAGGTTCTGTCCATCCCTTCCACAGCTACACAGTTTGAGGGAAGAGAACTGGCTTTCCATGAGGGCAGGCAGGTTTACCCACTTTGACATAAGCACAAGTTTATATATCATAGTGTTGTATAGAAAGGGAGTATTGAAGCAACTCAAAGAAACATTCCAATGTAGCACTTGCTCTGGATCGAAGAGGTGACTGCACATTGTTTGTGATATAAATACTTCTTACATGGCATTACCTAGCTTGTAGGTGGAGTATGATTTTAGGTAAAGGCTTTTGCAATAATGAAAGAATGCAGTTATAAGAATACAATATTCTTGAATATCATCAATAAGAATACGATGCAGAATACAATAAGAATTAAAATCTAGGTTGGTCTAGAACTGCGATTCCCAAATTTGATCTGTGAGGCCATGGCAGCTAGTTTGCAACTGGCCTGCAAACCTATTTTAAACAGTAAAACATACAGGACTTAACCGATGTGTTGTAGCAAAGTTGGAGAGTGATGCATAGAAAATGTTGAGGTTTAAGAATGATTTTGGTGCGAAGTATTTGAGAGCCACTGGTCCAGCAACTAAGTTAACGATCCAGCTTAAGCGAAGTTACAGTACCTTTGGCTAATAAATCTGAAGAGTGACTGCATATAATTAATACTACAACATTTTAGTTCCATAAGCATTGCCCTGCAAGAAGCATATTATTCAGAAATTTATTAAAAAAGAATTTATGGACTAGTCTTGAACTTTGTTTTGGATCACTTCATGAGAGTTCAGTTTTGAAATTGGACAAAATCTCCCTACTAAAAAGAGGGGATCTGATCAGGCTTTAGTGACATCAGGATACAGGGCAAATGCAGATCCTCTGTTTTTGTGCAAATAGAATTTGTGCAATTTGCATCTTGTACACACACATGGATTTACATTTTAGACACATTCCGCCTTTTATGGTTAAAATCTCCAAACTTCATTCATTTTGTTACACCTCTTACCTATAGCAATTTTTGTCTTTCTCCTTTTTAAAAACTTTGTTTTACAAAAGGAGATTAAAATTCTGATCAAAATAGAGAAATTCAGATACAACGTAATTGGATCCAAATATTCACTTCTTCAGGTTCTTTACTCCCTACTACCTTGCTTTCACAGATAGGTAAAAATAACAGGAATTCACTTAGCCGTTTCCAGCACAGAAACTTGGCCACACAAAACTGTTCAGTTGAAGAGTTTGTACCTGTAAGAAGGTATTTCTGTACAACATTTGTTATTTCTATGCACAACAACACACTACAGAATACTTGCATAGCCTCAGATATGTACCATTGCTTTCTATAGATGCTTTTGGCAAAAGTTTTAAATAAAAACACTTACTAAAACAGGTAAGTTATGCATATAGATATCATAGACCGAAGTAATTTCACATCTCTAACCATCCTGGATATATCATTTTAATAGGCAGCTATCAAATATTGACCACATACAAGCTCTCGCATCAAGAAAATTCTTTTCTATATGCTTAATATTAATGCACTGCAGCTCACCTGCAGTAACCAACTGAAGCATAAGATGCACATTAGCACAGCATTATGACTTCTGGGAATTCCACTTTCTCAACTAACTGTAATAGAGCTGGTAAAAAGAGTATTCTCATTTTTTGTCCTACAGGAAGTTTTATTTACAAATTACGCCCCTATTTTTCTTTACTGGCAAGTTCAAATTTTTGGCAGAAATTAAAATACCAAACAGTTTGTTACACCCAAATTATTTCAACTGGATATTATGCAATATTTCAATACTCATCTTGTCCCTCTGTACTCCTGAATAGGAAAGCTGACATCAAAGGCCCTGGCCATAACATAGCACATGTGGCTGATATATAGCCACATCTACACCAAGGACTCATAATAAAAAGCAAAACAGACACATGAAATGAGGGACTACATCCTTCCTTTACAAGATAACATGCCAGTATTTCTAAATCAGTGCATCTGGATTATTATTTTAATAGAAAGTATCAGTTTTTTTCCAGTAACAATCAAATATCTTCTGAATTTTTAATTTTCATACATATAATTTTTTGAAGGGAAAAGTTTTGAATAAAACTAAGTTACCTTCCTTGAATGCTTCTATACTTTGGAAGGACTGACCATGCAAAACACGTCAATACGTCAAAAACCACAGTTCCTTAAAATATATCCATTTAGATGAGAAATAAGTAAAACTTGACACATTTAAAATAACTTAAGTATTGAAGATATATGAAATTGCCCCAATATAATCATTTCAAAAACTAAATTAAAACAGACAACCTCCTGGATGCCTTTATTTGAGATTCTAAAACCCAATAAATAAAGTGAATATCAATTATGAATAGAACAAACACAGGTAAGGACAGTAAGATTTTTGCTTCTGACAAATCCACTTAGCATTTTTCAAATTAGTAATAATATTTGTTTGCACATAACAACTAGATGTTGGAGATTTTTAAAAGAGAACAAATTATAATGTATTTTCCCCTCATGCCACCACAACTTTAATAAAGCAAGGAAAACTGGTTTAAGAAAGAATAGCATCTGTTCCCTCTGATACTTGCTTAGGGTCTGTCCGGTCCATTGCACGAGACAAGGACTCAGCCCTCATCAGGAAAAAAGAGAATTTTATTACTATTATTATTATTATTTTAATACTTTACTGGCAGTCCTTGTGCTATTCTAACAGCAAGACCCACCCTTTTTCTTCCTCATTACTGGAATGAAAAGTGTCTCATTGACGTTTTTCTGTTTCCTTCAGGCCAGGTGCTGGCATACCGACACAATCTGACATATAATCATATGAAGAGTCATAATGATTTCAACAGGATTACTCCTGGAATATGCTAATAGTTAGCAGGAGGAAGAGTGGCAAGATACAAACCTTTCTGGGTAGTAAAAGCCACCACTTTGTGACCTCAACTATGCATCACCCTCCTGTCCATTCACCACTCAATCATACCTTTTAATGGCCTCCTAAACTCTGAATGTGGCAAAGCATATGTGACTTCTAGTTACTCCCAGGAGAATTAATGCACCAGAACCAGAGGAGCTTGGATTCAGTACCCCCTCTCCCCTAGCAGGGCAATGGTATAATTAAGCTGAAGAAGGATTTTCATACCTTGCTGCAGGATTGCAGCAACAAGCTACAACCCTTTCACAATTAACCCTTTGTTTGGTCAAAGGAATGCTGTTTAGAGCAGTGTCAGCAGTACATTACCTTTCGGTATCCTTATTCAGACTTCAGCCTAAAGTACCAAAGTGTGCCAATAGCTACTAAATACAGCTGCTTAGTGACCTCAGAGCTGAAGTCTAGACATACAACTAAGAAACATCTTTAAAGGAGTTCTTTGAACATCATCCAAGCCAACACAGCTTAGCTGGTTACAAAACATATTAAGCCAAAATCTTATACTATGCAACTTTGCCCAAAACAGGTGCTTCAGTAATAGAGATATTCAAAGCTGACTTTGTCTTCTTTCTGTAAACTGAGTGAAGCCAGTTTTCCGTCTCTAAGTGCTGTGTAGATTCATATGAGTATTTTAGCCAAGAAAAAAAAGCACACACACACACAATTACGTGAATGAAGTTTTCTGAAAAGCCTTTAATTTTTGCAAATAGAGTCAGTGAATTTCCCAAGTGATTTCAACATGCCATAAGAATCACCATCTCCTTAAATAAAGGACGACTGGTGAATGTGATGTCCCTTTTATGCATCTCCCCCTCAGTCTTCCTTTTTTCACCCCAGTTTGAGGCTGGCACAAGCACGACTTTTGAATGAAGCAGACATTCCTTAGGATGTACTGCCAAAAATAATGGAAAGCTTGATACAATGGAATGGTATGAAATGGTACCTGAAATGCTTAGAAACCCATAAAATTTAATGTTGCACAGCTCTCATAGTCAGTGCCAACTACTGCAGCTGCTAAGACGTACTTGAGGAATCTGAGGGGTTTTTTTTCTTTTTCTGTGGAGTCCCTCAGACATCTGTCTTAAAGAAACTTTGTTTATAGTATCAACATTTACAGCCTACGAAATGAGCCAGAAAAAGTCTTCTGTACATTCACAAAGGAGTGAAGATGATGACAAAGTACTCCTAATAAATTCCCTCACAAGAATTTATTCTGGAATGAAGCACAGCATCTTAAATGCCCTTCAGTTACTCTTCTAAATATAATTTATAACCCTGATTTGTTGATAGCGACAATACTGTACAGCAGAATGCACAAGAGGACCACAATCCCCTGCATGATGGGGGTGTAAAATGCCATACCATGGCTACGGGCTCAGAGTTTCCCGGTCTCCACTAGTCAGACCCCACTAAAGCTGGGCAACATGCTGTGTGCGAAGAAGAGACACAGTCAGTCTATCTACAGCATCCCTTCCTCCTGGCATCACCATAAGAGAGGTAAGAAGCTGCAGGTCAGTCGAAGCAGGGACTTCAGAGAGCAAGTATCTCCCACTCCCGTAATGAGAGAGAGTCCTTAGCATACTGACTGGGAACTTTATCTGAAGCTCCAGATTCTGACCTCGTTGGAAGACTTGTAAAGATTTCAGGAAGAGGTATCCGGGAATGAAACTGCAAAGAGTGCACCGCGCCTCTTCAGACAAAGGAGGAATAATCAGGACCAGATGAAAACAAGAAAAATATATTTAGAGAAACAAGAAGAGAGATAAAGCAAGTAAACGATTCTAACTGAATGTATTGGGGGCAGGTTCCTTCTCTCTTTCACAAAATGAAGTTATGCAGATATATGTGCACCCTCAATTAATTTTGACAATATAATATATTAAATGAAAGTCTCCTATGGTTTCTTTTCTCCCATTGTCATAGTGTTCAAATGCAGTTCATAATAGTTAGCCCAAATAGAGAAGCCATTAGCAGAGAGTTTTGATACAATCAAGGCAAGGATATATACATAGGAGATCGACAAGAAATTAAAAAATTCATACTATCCTCCCATGGAATTCCAGCAATAAGCTAAATTTCCAATCTTAAGAATATAGATATTATGTTAAGTTGCTATTTCAACAGCTGATGAACAATTCAACAATTTAATGGTATATAACTTCAAAACAATAACCAGCAAACTAGCTACCTTTCTAACAATGCCTTTAATTATAATACACAAAATAGTTCATGAACTCCAAATAAACTTGTGGAATTTGCAAACATTGGGGTCTGGAAATCTAAGAAACTCCCCAAGTTTGGCTATGCTTTCTGAGAAGTGACCTGCATTCCCACTAGTACTTGAAACCCTAAGAGACTGCTGCCTTTTGCAAATATAACGTTAATTCATACACAATATAAGTTATTTCTTATGTTTTCTAAGAAAAGTCTTGCTAACTTTTCAAACTCCTGGGAAAAGCTAAAATTAATTCCAAATACGCTATCGGGCATGAGGCAGGTTTTTTATTATTATTATTTTTACTTACTAGGAAGTTATAGCTGTTTATCCATAAAAGTAGTTTGTAAAACATCCAAGTTTTTAATACCTTACATGTGTTCTGACTGCTGACATCTTCATCTAAGTACCCTATCAAACTTCCTTGATAGTGACAAGTCATACTAAAGTTAACTTTTTTTTGGTTAATGAACAAAGAGAAAGGATATTTCTATAAATTAGTTGGCCACATTTTCCAAGAAAGTTGTTTTTCAAGATTACCCAAGGAATTGTATGCATAAAAGGGCAAAGCTGATGGCAAGGTAGCTAACCTTAACAGACATGCTTCTCTCTTACATGACTGAGAAAATAACAGCTGAAGCTTTGAAGAGATGGCTACATGTACACTTTGTACATTCACCACACAATAACACTGCACTACATGTCACTTACTAGCAGAGGTCAAGCTTTAGGTACAGAGGATATACTAATATCTAGGCATACAACATTACTCTTGCTACTGCTGAGAAAATATTCAAATTCCAAAGCACAAAATGACAACTATTTGTCAAAATTTTCCTGCTGCTGAAACAAGTAAAAAGAAACAATCAATATCCTTACAATATAGTGTCACCACACCAACAACTTTTGGTACCCACAGGGCTGCTGTAGAGTTACTCTTTTTTGTAGCCAAGACAGTCCACATTTCAGCAACCAAGCCTGAGCTCAAACATACGTTTGAATGGCACTCTAGGAGAGCTGTACTCTTGAAGCCTTCATTAGCATGAGTTTAGAACCCCACATGGCTAGAATCTGAAAAAGTGCTGCCTTTTTTCCATCTCCTAAAATAAATAAAAGGTATGTTCCTTGGATATGTTTGCAGGCAAACTATGAGGTACACACAAATTACTACACAGCTGTTACCTGCAGTCATACATGAAACCATTTGATAGTTTTGCTGTGTAGCTGTTTTGCTTATTTTGTTCCCATTAGGCCATCTCCCCGGTGACAGATAACAAGCTTTGAAACCCATAAAGAGCTTAAACAGTTGTCAGTTAAAACAGACATCCTGACAGGAACGTTTCTCAACTCACAGTTTTGCAGAGCCAGAAGAGGAAACTTTGCCTCATTAGGAAAAGAAGGTCCCTTTCAGACATATATGTAGTTACTTCTAAACAAAGATGACTACTGATAGACATTAAGTAACTCATTCTTACAAGTAAATTATCTCGTGTTACTTTAAAAGGGGTCAGCACTTTTATGGGCTCGCACTCATGACAACTAAGGCAGCTTCCCTTCCTAGGTGGAAGGAAAGGAGGAAGGAAAAGCACCAGTGTTTTTAAATGAACTCCATAGAATATTCCTGAATTAGTTTCTTTCGTACAAAATACGCAGCAGGATAAGGTGGAACTCATCCAGAAAGACCTTCGTAACAGATTTGGACTTTGCTTGTAAATTAGGCAACCACTTTAACCACAAGCCAGTAAACATGTCATGTGTTTCTTCATTTCCCTCAGAAAGGCAAATGATGGGAATATAGAAGCTTTTTGCTCCACCAACTATGACAGTTGCCTAAGCTTATGTGGTCACAACAAATGAGCACCCCTAAAACTTTTAGGTTACGTTAATCTCTTGAGGTTGCATTTCAGGAAAAACTCTTTTACAGAGTTGCAAAACGTGTTACTTTCCATATTTCTCCTGTAGAAAGCCAAATTCCTTGATATCATAAGCGTCTTTTTATCATATCACTAAGGTCACTACATAGAGACTGATTTAGACAGAGACACAACTGTTTCGCTCTGACACTGGTGTGAGCCGTAGGGTACTCCTGAGATCCTGCACCTTTCATACATATTATCCAATAGAGACAATCTAGAGTTACAGATCCAAGAAACTCTGAGCAGAACCAACTTGTTGGGACCAGTCAATACGGCAGATATATGAATGCTGTAATGGTCTGGTATACTCCCTTTGCCTCATTTTTACACTGATATGCCAGTTTGCTTGTCCCAGAGACAGACCTAAGGATATAGGTACCACAGACAAGCAGCACATCTTGCCTCAAATCTGATTTTTTTTTTTTTTTTAAGATGTACAAATTGCCTGCACAAAGTCAGTCATATAATATCAGCTATAACATAAAAGAAAATGGTTCTGGCAGAATGGACCAACAGAGTAATGACAACGATTTCCCGCTCCATCTCCGAAAGACTTTGCTTCTAGCTGGACAGCTCTGCAGCAAAAATAAGGTGATCTGAACCAATCTACTACTTGCAATAGCTTTACTATGTATGAGAAGTTTCTATTTAAAGACTTTTTGCAATTTCAGGTGAAGGAAATGCATTTTTTCCCCCTCAGTAACAGAAAAATGAGTGTCTCTGGGTAAATCTTGCTGAGTCAGCTAAGGTTACTTATTTACTAATATGCTTCCCAACTGTAATATTATGTGTAGAGGAAGCAATTACTAATGCAGTCCCCCCCCCCCCCCAAAAAAAAAAAAGAACACCCAAACCCTCAAAACTTAAGTATATAACAACCATAGCAACTAGATTTCCTTATATTAATTATCAGCAAACAAATTTAAATAAAACTCAACTACCCTCAGCTTTAATTGCATAGAGAAGAATTGCAAAAATTACCAGCCATCAAGCAGCATCTTTGATAATATAGCAATAAATAATATTAGTTGTCACAGAACCATATTAGTTGTCACACACACACCCTTATTTCTTGGATTACATGGTGTGGTCACCATCATTAAACAGAAGGTATTGCGCTCAGTTTAAAGCTTTGAATGGTTCAAGTCATAGACGGTGTAAAGACTCCTCTTTTCTTGGGCCAGACAAGGCTGTTTCTAACAGCCCAGAGAGGACACTCATTCATAAATAGCTGCCAACAAAACCTTCCATCCTGGAAAGTGCTTCCTCTAGTCTGCAAGATGCTGGATTGTTAAACTTCTGGTGCTACATTAAAGTTGTCAAAGACTTCAGGCTGAGGTTGATATGATTCACAATAGCATTACATTTATTGAAAGAAACCATAAAAATCCAAGCAAATTATATAAATTTATTTTTATACAATTTATTGGTTATTATTACTTTTATTACTCTAAAATTGATTTTAATAGTACCCTGCTACTGTAAAGCATAGAGTCAAGGAAACAAATCTACTTGCTCGATTACCTTATCCAAATCCCCTCACCATCTGGCAAGGTCTGAGGTAAAGACTTTGTAGCAGCAACTACAACTAGGGTTATCCATGAAACACACAGAGCCATTCTGTGAGAAAAGTGGAGAAGGAAAACAGGGACTCCAAAGGCCTAGGGCAAAGAACGGTACCAATCTCTGTCCTTACTGCATAGCTAGAGGCCAGTGTGTTTTACAGAAGAGGCAAATCCCTCTCTGACATCACAACACAGAAGTCTCTCCTCTTCCTCGCACCCTAAATGACTTTGCAGCTCACCTTTCAGTCACCTCGCTTCGGTATGGAATGGAATTACGACTGAATACAGGACACACTGCTAATTCCCAGTTTCAGCTTGCATTTTTGAGTATGGTCAGCTGCAAATATTGTTACAGCACCTGTTTTTTTCTTGCTGAGCAACCTTCCACAAGCTGAAAATGTTTACATTAATTCATTTCCATCAAATTAAAAAGCATTGGTATGATATCCGGTTTCACGTAAGAGGTGATTGTGACTGCTTTTCACTAACGCAACCTAATCCTTAGCAAACTTTTGCTATCAGTGACCTCTACCATTGTAAATACTGTTAGTAATCAATGTTAATGTACAATGTAGGGTGCATACAGAAGAAAATCTTATGTTTTTCCATAGTCTAAAAGCGTTAATGTTCATTCATTACACATCTGATGACCTGTTAAAAATCTAGGAAAAAGAAAAGGTGGATGATCATCAACTTTCAATAAAGTAAAATGTTGCCACACCAGTTTGGCTGTCAAAACTATAAATTTTTTAGTCTGTAATTACAAAGGACTGAAATCCTACTATTTATTTAGTTGTCTCCTTTTTAGTATTTCCCCTTGCCAACGAGCAGAACTTCTGGCTTACAAGTTCATTAGTCCCTCTGGAAACTACAACACCCAGTTTGCTTTGGGTCTACAGCATAGTAACAAAACACTGGGCCTGGCTCTTTCTGAAGGAGCCTTTATAGCTTATGCTAAAATTTCATTAAGCTTTTGTGTTACTTGCTCCCCAGAGTGTCCAGCTACACATTCTGCTGCAATAAAATAGTGATAATATTATATCACTAAATATGTTTTATTATAGCAAAATATGTAACAGGATCTCTCACAAGAAATGAGTAATAAAACTTAATTTAGCCTTATGGAACATAAAATTACAAGTGTTCTTTCATTCTCAAGAGGCATAGTAAAAATCTATACTGCACTATACATTCACAAACTCTGAATCTCTAACTACTTTGATTTATAACTTGCAATTTGCTTTTCACTCCAAGGGCACATTTACATTATGTGTAGTACAGTGCAGAGACAGAGTTAGTTCTGGCTTTGGCCACTTCGTCCACACAGTGCAGTATTGAATCATGCAGACACAAACTCAAGTCATGAAAGCAGTTGGTGATGCAAGTAAACTGCATCTCATTCTTGAACAGACTCATTCAGTGCCAGTTTGAGGCTAGAATGGACAAAAACCTAATGTCAGGCCACAAGAGAAGCTTAAAAAAAAAACCTCTAAGTGTTAAAAGTATTCTTTACAGAGGTAAAGAATTTGGATTTCTAGCTTTGGTAGTACTCACTTCCCATTTTCAAGTAATTTTCCCTTTCTTATCTCCCTCCCACCATGAAGCTTGACACCTACAGTTTCCAACTCCATTAACTATTTTAAGATCTGTGCTAAAGATCACAATAGATCAATGTTATTAACTCTTGATCTTTTATATTGCTTTACTTGTATCTCTTCAAAAAGAAATTCTTAAAGCTGTCTTTCTACTATTAAGTTAACAAACTACTGTTTTCTGATTCTCTTTCATTCAGCTGCTTAACATAATTATTTTTGCATCTTAGCTACTAATACAGAGGTACTCTTTCCCAACTGCGTGTTGTAGTTTCTATTCCAAAACCTGCCTTGGACAGCAAAGCATCATTGTTCACTAGATGAACAAGATGCGCTAATGCTGCAGAGAGGCAGGATGTGGTGAATTTGGACAGACACACTCTTCAGAACACTGCTCTGGGAATTCTGTCACTCCAACATCATGGGAAGACAGGCTTAGTTTGCATCAAACCAAGTTACAGTAGAGATTAGCAACATTAGTTTTGACCTATTCTTCTGGAATAGGAAGAAGAAAGATTTTGAGAAGGATTATCTGTGCACTGGAAAAAGCAGTATAACTGGCACTAAGGGGATTCTCTAGTCCTGAGCCTGCCCAAAGCTCTTCAAGCTTCACAGGTTACCAGCTAAAGAGTCTTGCAGTAGACTTCATAGTCTTCCAGTAGAGTGATTTTACAGGTTGAAAGTGAGGAATACTAGCAGCCATACCATAGAGGTCCCTAAGAACTGAGCAGCTGGTAGAGGTCAGTGATAGTTTTGGGTGTCCTGAATATATCTGAAGGGCCAGAGGGAGTATAGAATCTGCCAAAGACTTGGCCTTCTCCCCAAACCACACCTATCTGGTACAAGCAACAGAAACTGAACACATGGTCAGGATCTCCACCATTTGTATTATAATGTTAACAGAATGCCTTCTTTTTGCTGAAAACAAACAGTAATTTGACAGAAGTTAATTAGTAACTATTTCATTGCATTTAGCTTATCTGTGGGAGCAAGTCAATTCTGGTGTTCAAATTACCCTAACAGCTTGCTAATAAGGATAAGAAGAGCCACCAAATTGCATTGGAAAAGGTTTTACCATAGGATTGCTATTTATACCTTCAAGATGTTCCCCCCATTTCCCCCAAAGCCTCTCCTGGTGTATACCTGCCATCTACACCAATGTATATTTGATTTCACAGTGTGTTACCAGGCTTGCCTCCCAATTAAAATTTTCCAGCAGAATAAGCAAGCAAGTCACCTGCCACAGACGATGCTATATTTTTGACTCTAAAGATTACATCCATATGGCTAATAAAAGAAGGCAGTTGAGGGAATAGTTATTAATTACCTAGCTCACACTGAAGTGCCTTCCAAAATTATATCAGTCTACATAAAAAAAAGAAATAAAAGCTATGTTGAAATAGCACTGAAGTTACACAGACAAAAAACACTATACAAGATACACTCTGAGCTATGGTTTTAACTCTGTCCAGATAGTCTTTTGCCATTTAGCATATGTGGTTCTCTTCAGGTAGCTTGTTGTTGTATTTATTCTTATTTTGCAGGAACAAAATAAGAGTGATATGGAGCCAATTTGAATTATTTTCCTATTTATATGGTTTATATTTTTCCTTTATAATTGTGGCTTTGCAATGAAACCATTACATTACTTAGGAAGAAAAGGAAAATAGCATGGTAAAGGTTATTTTAAAGTTAAAAACAGCAAGTGTTGCAGGAAAAGCTCTAAAAGATGTGCTGCGTAGTAGTAGAAATGCTTCCATTATTTTTATACAACATAATTTGTGAATGTTTTTATGATCATTGGTGAAAACCGATGTTCGCTTACCACTTACAGGGGAGAAGTAGAAGCTTGTAAAACTTCTGCAGCCAGATATTTCTGGATTTTGTTAACACTGCTTGACTGAACTCGGACTAGATAGGAAATCATCTGCTAATTTTCAAATACATGTGTCCACTGACAATATTTAAAATTTAGGAAGGATATATGTATTTTTAAATATATATGGTCAAAAGGTCTAAAAAGCTGCCCTACATACATACAGAGGTCAGCTCATTCTTAGGTGTAGAGCCATGACTGCTGCCTGCATAATGTACTAGGCATGTTGGCTTCCCACATTTTTGTTTTCCTATATTCCTGAAGTTATTATAAAACTGAAAGATGGCAATATAATACCATATAATTCAAAAATTTAAAGCACTGTGGTAAAAAACACCCCAAAGAAATACATTATAAAATTAAATTTCCTAGTTGAGACATACTATTGCATGTCAAACAGAACCACACAGCAGAATCACTATTTCTTTAATATTTCACAAGCAACATATCCAACCATTAATAGTTCTGGAAATCAATATTCCCTTGAATGAAACATTCCAGGATTTCTAAATAAAGCTGGACTCAAACATTATTACATATACAGAACATTCAGTATTGTTTGTAGAGAAAATATATATTTAAAATAGTAGTTTGCTTTCTTCCTACTAAAGAAATCCTGTAATCATTTTTTAAAGTGCGAAAGCAATAAAAATATGCAAACCTAGGCTCTGACCCCCCAACAAACTCTGGGCTGAGCCTCACTTGTTCATGGAGACTTTGCCTTACTGCAGAAATCTGAACTTTTTTTTTTTAAAAAAAAGTGATCATCATCAAGAAAAACAATGAATGAGTGAGCATGAAACAGATGGGCTACTGTAACACTAGCAGTGAGTGAGCACGGATACATCTGCATTTATGACTTTTTTCACAGAAGTTGAATAGGTAAAGTATGTGCACTAGGGACTGTCACACTAAAACAGATTTAAGCAGACGAGTATGAACAGCACTTAAACCTAAAGAAATTAGGTAAAAGCTGGATTTAAAGTTTTTATATTATTTTACTTCACACATTCTTGGAATGCATCTTATTCATTCTTTCCTGAAATGCAATAATAGATTACAAATTCTGGGGTGCAGGACCTGAGTTTACTCTGCCCATTGGCCTATTTACAGTATTAAGTGAAACTAGTAACCCATATTATACATATCAGCTTAGATCATAATTGTCCCTATGGGATTCGAAATACCTATATAATACTGAGAAAGCTGTTAGAAAGTGATTTTCCAGTCATCCTCTGCTCTTGATTTACACCATTTCCTAGTACTGGATTTGATCTTGACATTTTCTAGTTACAACATGTAGGTTTTCTGCTTTAAAGACGTATATAAAACTGATATATTTCTGCTGCTGAAGGCTTCAAATATGTGCAAAGTTTTAGCCACTGTGTGCTTATTGAAGTTCATCTCATGCTCTACTGGATCTAGAACATACCTACTGAAGAATCCCACTACTTTTTCCTTGGGAAAATCTTCCCATCAATACTTCTATAAGGAGGTGTTTGGTTGTGTGAATAGTACATAGTATTCATAATGGTATTTAAAAAACAAGTGCCAAGCCTGTTAATGTAACATATAACCTACAGGAACCAACTGTAGTGATATCTCAGAAGCTTGCTCCTGAGAATGCTCGTTGCTCAGAGCTTTGAAAGTACTATTAAGATCCTAATAAAAACATCTCAAAACTTATCTATGTTTACTTGTGGAAAGTACCAGAATAAATACGTCATAGTTCATTTGAAAGTGTTATTTTCAGAAGATCATGAGCTGATGATTTCTTAAGACAACATGTGAAATTTCACCCTCACTTGATTATAGCAGTCAAAACATTAGAAGATTTTCAATTAAAAAAAAAGGAATACAATTTCTTTGGAGTGAAGGAATTAATGGCAATAAGAGTGTTATTTAGCTACGGCATTCCTAGAAGATACCTCATGTTAGTGAGCAGAAGTCATATAAACCTTATAGATTGTCAGTACGAGTGGTGCACAAAGTCACCTACTTGGAGCATGCAGGAAATAAAATAAATAAATAAGAAAAATCTGCTTGTGTTACGTGTGGATAAGTCTAATCTATTTGCATTCACTCTTGAATACACCCAGCAGGTACAAGCATACCTGAATGTTATAATATCATGGTTTATTAGCCTATGCAGTTTAAACTGGTTCTCCCAGTTCTCTAACGGATGAAGGGGGCAGTGGAAAACTCTTCCCCAAACATTTATTACTCACAGAAAAACACAGTTGTCAATGCTACCACATATATCTCTGTACGTTAGCACTATTCTATACGTACAGTATAAACATGCATACAATGTCATACACTTGCCTCCTGCTTACCACATATACAGTTCAGTAGATTGACATTTTACCTGGAAACGTGGAAGGTTCCAAGATCAATACAAATCATTAATAAAATCCAAAGCACAAGTACAAAAATATAGGAGAATAATTACAACAGAAATTTTAAGGAATGTACAGAAAAAGCATACTGCAGAGCAAGGAACTTCCAGAGGATAATCCTTTACATGAAACAAACATCATCTCTTTCTCTGCTAAAGTACACCAATATGAATGCTAACACCAATGAAAGTCAGCTAAAAAAAAAAAAAAAAAACAGAAGAAAAAACCCACAATAAGCAAAACAGCTAAGGAAGAGCTGGGAGACAACACTGATGGGAAAAAGAAACTTACTCAAAAGCAACTTGTTTAATTCACATCAGATTCTGCTATTCAAAGCTGCTTTGCACAAGTTTTCTTCAATACTACTGGACCTGATGTTCCACTTTGTCAGTCCACCCAAGCAAACCAAAAATACTTCAGTTCCTTACAAAAGGCAGAAAATTGCACTCTGTTTCATTAGATTCAGATGTTGAAAAGGGACTCTCCATTTAGTTCTTTCTCCTAAATTTCCCATTAAGGATTTTGTTAATTACAGCACATGGTATTAAAAAAAAAAAAAAAAAGTGGAGTGCTGGAGTGCTAGTGTCCAGTTCTGGGCCCTCCAGTACAAAAAAAAAGACACAGACATACTGGAGCAAGGCCAGCAAAGGGCCAGGAAGATGATCAAGGGCTTGGAACATCTGACGTATGAGGCAAGGCTGAGAGCTGGCGCTGTTTAACCTCAAGAAGAGAGGGCACAAGGGTTATAAATGTGTATAAATACCTGATGGGGGAAAAGTACAATGAAGACAGGTTGGTCAAACACTGCAACAGGTTGCCCAGAGAGACTGTGGTGTCTCCATCCTTGGAACTGTTCAAAACCCAACCAGACACGCTGTCCTGAGCAATCTGCTTCAGCTGACTTTGCTTTGATCAAGGGGTTTGACTGATGATCTCTAGATGTCCCTTCCAACCTCAACAATCCTATGATTCAATGTCTTCATGTTGAATATAGCATCTGATTCAGAGTTCTATACTGTATCTATTCAGAGTCCCCTATAGTGGTGGTTCCACTTTCTCAAGAGACCTTCTTTTTTATGTGGAAAGTTCTTTCTGGTGAAAGTTATTCCTTGACCAATAGGTGCAGACTTTTGAGCAGAGGGAACAATTTATGGATTACAATCTCACGAGAGATAAGAATATTAAAATAACCTTAGAAAGATACTACTACACCCACAACCACATGTGGGTGCAGGGCAACATGCAGGGCAATGTTCATCTCCAACTTTTACCCAGTCTTTTATTTCTGCAAAGTGAGACGGATCATCATCTTTTGGGACATTCACAAATACATGCAGACAGTTGACTACAGATAGAGTACATGTATGCAGTTTCACTGCAAGTATTGTTAGAGATCTAGCTGGTAAGAATACAGATGGTCTAGAATTTCCAAAGTGGTTTGCAGCACTGATAGAAGAGGAAAGATACTTACCTGCAGAAAGAAAAATCCTTCAGTTACACCAAATGATGAAGGTGAGCACTTGCTCTTAGCACATTATAATAAACATATCCTGTGAGCTTTCAGGAAAAAGAACTGTGCATAAGAAGAAGTCCAAAGCTTAAGAATGTATAAATAAAAGTATATCACACTCTGAGTAGCAGAGTAACAGCTGTCATTTTTATAGAACTAAGTATCTTGAAATAAAGTGTATACATTATGATCCATTTTCAGTGTCTGTAATAAATGCTTATTTTTATCACAGTGATAGAAGGAATAAAAATAGATAAATTAGATTAAAAGTGATCCCAAAGAACAAAAACTTTTAAACAATTCTTAAAAAAGTCTATCTTTTTACAAAGTTTCAATTATTCCATTAAAAATTAACCAAGAGAATGAATGAGGCAGCAAAGTTTCAGATATTATATCATTTTATGAAGACACGGAATTTCCTATAGAAACCTATTCTCACACTACGGAATTACAGAATAAACCTTTTTACTTTCAGTCCTTCAGAAGAGAAAACTGGTAAGCATCATAATAAAAAAAAAAAAGGCTCTAAGGAAGGGCAGATAGATACAAAACTATTACTATTTGGATCACTGGTTTTATTCCACCTCAAGTTAGCATAGAGCTGGGTGCATCAGGTGATCTCAGCTTATAGATCCATTTCAGAAACAGCAAGAGAAAGATACCAACAAACTTGTTTACTTTCCTTAGGGGAAGATCAGCAGCAAGAGCCACACTAGCAGTCCATCCACTAATATTGACTATAATCACACTGAAGCCACACAACCTCATTTACTTCACTGTTGTTATGGCAAGAGTATTTTGAAGGAGCTGAAAAGCAGATGGCATTGCACTCATAAGTAGTTTACTATTTGTTTTCACCGTTCACAAACGGGGCAATATTTACATTTAAGCTGAATTTCATATAGTTTGTCCTTTCTTTTACTGAAATTCTGTACCCAGTCTACCTCCTACTGCCTCTAGAACTTAGGCCACTTGGAATTTGATTAGCTTGGAAATGAAATGAGTGTTTACTGCTGGATGGGATCCCCAATTCTCAAAATTTACTTAGAACTTAATTTCCTTAAGGGTACAACCATACTTTAGCCTATGAGAAAGAAAGAACAAAGCAAATTCTGTATGCAAAATTAAAACCATCCTCCTTAAAGATTTGTTTTTAGTAAAGGTATTTTGTTTTAGATTGAAATGATAGATGTTATCCTAATTTCTTTCTGGAAGCCCAGATGGAAGTTTTATCAGCACTTGCTTGAATTAATAATGCCAACATGACTCTCATTTTTCTCACAGGAGAAAATATAAACCATCATTAATATAACCACTGCTAAGAACCTCTACTCAGCACTCTCCAGTAATAAATTTTAAAAATTGAAATTGTTTGGCAGGGTATAGCAAAAGTTTCAAAATCTCAGGCTATTTCTTCATAATGAAATATGCTTTAAATAAGGCTTGCTTTATAACCTAGTACAAATGCAGAGTACGAATTAAGCTTAAGGAAGGACATCTAAAAAAGACACCTATCCCTAAATTTAAAGTAATGAAATTCAGACCCCTTTAGAATGTCAGCGCCAGAAAAAAGGAAAGACTACAGACCTCTGGAAATCAAAGAGCAGTTTGCAGACCTTTTTTCAAAGCTTGTATATGAGGATCTAACTTCCAGTGTTTTTTCCCTCCCCCCTAATTTCTGAGAGTTCCTTTTCAAAACTAGACACCATTTGTTGTAGCATATAATAAAGTGTTCAGCGTAACATGCAAAATATGTAATTACCTATATCATGTTTTTGTAGTAAGCTTTTCATATGATACTTTTGGTGTCCATTGGGGTTCTCAGATAAGAAGGTAAGGGGTTCTAGCTGTGCACAGAATACGATTCCACAACCCATAAATTCAACAGAGTTCTGATAGAGTCCACTCCTAGTTTATGACTAAATAATATACAGACAATCTTGAGAAATTTACGTGTGATTGAGCATTGTAATACTAAGCCTGTAGCCCACAGTGGAATAACTGACCAAGAAACAGGGTTCAGTAGACCATTCGTAACAATGGTACATTGTAGTCAGCTTACACTGGCAAAATAAGGAGTCCAGTTCACAACCAGCAATTAGGTTTGCAACCATTATGTAGCCCTACTGGTTCTCTAGAGACCAGCATAAAAGCAAAATAATATGGGAAACTCTGGAGTCTATTATAGTCGAAGACTTGTATACAAGTCTTCATTTTCTGGCTTGAATACTTTTAAATAGCTTGGAATTTTAACAATAGTTTTCAGAGTATCCAACCATGAACATTATACCCCTAGGGTGTGCATTTTAATTCTAAAATTGCTTAAGCCTGTATGTTCTCACAAACAGAATTCTTCCCTCGTTTTCTGCTTAGTGGATTTCCCACTTCCTTTTGCAGAAAAACTCCACAGAACAGGTAAGCCAAACTAAATCAGAGCTATTACTGACTACAGTGGAAAACACAACTTCACTGACAGTAGCATTTAGACAGTATGTTCCATCATTTCCTTCTACATGCTTATGTAGCCAATGCATACATCACCATAGGCATAAGAATATCTAAGAAAATCAATGCTGGCCCTGCTGGCCCAGCACATCACATTAACATCTCAGTCAAGTTTTATATATTGCGATTGTGCAAAGCCACAAAGGTTAAATTCACAAAGGAGATAAATGCCACTGTGATTTACAAACACTTCTATTAGTCAGTCTGCTGACTCTGTTCCTTTTTGTACTAATTCATTGAGTCACAGAGAACACGAGCAAGACTGTTCTGCAGAATGGTTTGAATACGACTCCAGAAAAAGAGCTGGATCTCAACTAGAACTCATAACCTTGCCAACAAGTGCGCAGATCTCACTCAGCATACAGAAAAAGTTAAGAACCTCAGAACACGATGCACGTTAACCTGAGCGTCAGATAAAAAGCCTTCTAACATAGTTTACAGGAAATGCTGCAGGAATTAGAGGGAGAAGAGGACAGAAATCCCTCCCCCCTCTATCTGGATTCAGGTGAGGTTGCAGTAAGGTATCTTCCTGCTTTATCACGCTTCTCATTTAAAAAGAAAGCAAGGATCACATCCTCTTTCTACCGATACAGAGAATGGCCACTGTGGCTAATCTGCTTCCTGAACAAGCACACTAATCTCAAATACTGAATGACAGAGGACCTACTTCAATTCTTTGCTGTGCTTAAGGAGACTGAATTCATATTAGTATAGAGCAATTAGGATATTTACTGCAGAGGAAGATATTATTTTAGACCCAACTCAGTCACATACAAGTATCTAACAAATGTTAGTGACATACATTTAGTTAATTACTGGGATAAGGATAGAAAAAGACTAATGGAATGGCAAACTGGAATGTGTACTTTCCTGCCCCAACTTCTGTTCAAAATTCTTTTTATAATTCTTGATTAATAACCAAGGATTATTTTGAAGAATCTGGCACTCTCATTTTCCCCCTCTCAAACTCCTGCTGTAATAAGTACTGTTTGTGTACTAACTACTAAGCATAGCCAGGGTGGCAAGGTGAGGTGCTACATAGTCAGAGATTAGATTATCATTTAATAAGTAAACGATAACAAAAGAAACAATCTGGTTTTTTTATTCTTTTAAAAACATAACAGGTATTTTGGAAATACATTCCCAGAAAAGTCTCATCTCACTCATCCAGAGATTGAAGCAACATATTACAGTGGTTCTTTCTCTCTCTTCCTGGCCCCCAACCCCCAATGCCTAATCCAGACATTACAAATTTAAGCCATTTTCTTTTTATCTTGGACAGGAAAATGAATTTCTCTCATTTGTATTCCAGCCTTTTACATACTCAGAAATGTAATCAACACCTTTTTTTCCCTCATGCAGAAAAGTGCTTTGATGCAATTGTTTAAAAATCATAATTAAACTCTACAAAAGAATTATACTGCTAACCTTTTATTCCACGTGGTTGTTCTCATTCCATGGGTTCCATTATACTCAGAGGGTAGCCAATGAACACAATGTTTCTTCCATATCCTAGGCCAGAAAACAAGACTATAATTCAGTTAAATAGCAACCTCTGGGAACAGAATATGAACTCATATTATGAGGTAGATTGTGAATTTTACATATTGTTCAAGTATGACGATATAGCTTCTATATTCTTTTATCGGCTTTGTCTCAAGTTAACTGTAGGGCTGACTCAGCTGTGGATAAGGTGGGGGAAAAAAAACCCTTTTATTTTGACTAGCATATTTATTACATAATAGCCATCCTATAAAAATAGCAACAACAGTAGCTAACACCAATTTTTTTCCCTGTTCATGAAACGGTGGCATCAGTTTTATTAAATGTGATCTTTCATTCTTTTCATTAACTTTTTATCCAGTTATGCAGAAACAAGGGTCAATTTGCAAAACACCCTTCACTAGTTCTTGCTGCTAACTGAAGGGCTTTTTTGATGTCGAGAGATGCATATCGTTTTATAAACAAAGAAGGTAGTTTGTTGCTTCGTAGACGATCATTGCCATTAGATAACACTTCCATACTACCTATTCTGCTTCAGGCTGCTTGACATTCCAGTGGCAATAGATTAATAGTGCATACCAGTCACATTTTGTGTTGCCTTTCCAATATTGCTTTTAAAGTGAAACCAAGGTTTGTTCCAAACATTAACTGGAGTAATTTCAAAAGCTTCACTGGAGATACTCCAAATGTATACAGCTGTGACAAGGTACAATTTAATATCTGACATATTTCATTGCTTGGAGTGTATCAAGTCAGTTCAAAAGGGTGACAAGCTCATGCAAATACCGCTCAACAAGCAAGAAGAATACATTAGACTTTGCTTACTCAGATGCTTAGCCAACCAAGAGCACTGAGATAGTCTGATCTCTTACAACTTTCTTTTCTCCAAATTTTTTATTTTGAATTTTTGATTGCATAATTAAACCAGAGATAAACCCACTCTGCCAGAGCAGAGCTTCAGAATAAATGAAATCTAGCTTGACTCACAGTAAGTATAACTATGTAGTATAACTATGCTGACACAGCATGATGTTGGGAAAATGGTCCAAATGAAGAAGTGATGCAAGGTGGATAAATCGAGGCAGCATCTCCTACTAGCCAAGTCTGTGTTCACTTGACTAGTTTTCCCCACTACTGTTACATCAACTAATAAGACAGAATACCTCTTCATTCACATTTTACCCTACCTACAGTTTTCTAAACAGTAGAAACTTTACCAACAACTATGACTTTTTTCAAGTGAGCAAGAAATATTCCATTCTTAAGAATCCAAGATAAAACTTGTTATCATACAAGTTTTGAAATTGCATATATTTAGAAAATGAGGAAAACAATAGATTGGTTGGTACTGTTATTCCACTAATAGGAGTGCCCATTTAAGGGTAGAGTATTTCATTATAGCACTGTTGCCATACATAGGTTTTTGTCTTCCTTGTGACTAGAAATGGTTTTTTCTTAGGCATACAAGTTGTAGATTTTACTTACCACAGTTATGTCAAACTTGTTAGAGCAAGAATTCAGTATTTATGACTAGACAAATTTTATTTTAATCATGTTCGTTGATTAAAAAAAAAAACCTAAAACTTCAGACAATCTCTTTCACTTAGCTATAGCTCTCATTTTATTAAAAGAGGACAGAATAGCAGTGTTTGTCTGGGAAACTACAGCAAACAAAAAAACCAAAAACCCCCAAACCAACCCCCCCCACCAAAACCCAAGCTCCTCTTCTTTCTGTATGTAGGGAACATCTTGAATTCTGATTGCATTCAGACATTACATAGATATTGACTTCAGTGGGAATACTTTGACTCACATTGACATCAGCAACATCAGAATCAGTTTTTGGGAATACTCTTCTCATGTTCCACTTAAGTCACTAACACTCCATCCACTTTCCATTTCAAGACTAAATTATTATTTTTTTAAATGTTCGTACTACTGACCTTTTGAGATATAGAAGAATTTTTTAGGCAAAAAAAAATGTATTTATTGGATGTGGTTCTTTGGTTGTGATTCTTTCTCTCTTTATACCTTAAGACATTCTTCCATTTTGTTCACTGTTGCTATCTTCCTTTTTTATTTTATGATAACATAGAACAAAGATACAGAAAGGCATATGCAACATTTAAACAACACCTCAAAATAAATATGGTCTGGGAGCATAGATTAAAGCCAGTGATATCCAGTTCATATTGCTTCTGCCTATAATACCTTAAGCTTTTCTGTTTCTTTATGGAGTTGTAGCAGTGCCTTAATATGTTAGTTATGGCTTTCAAACATTCTACCAGAAGGCTGGGAGAATTATTTGTGTGAAGAGGTGGGGAAGCTGACAAACCATAACCCTCTACAGTTGCTTCACAAGCAACAGATATATGGCATCTTCTTTGTTAAGAGTTACAAGACTTATTTGAGGGATAGATGGTGGGCTGGCTATAAAGTCCACAATTAAAATGATCACCTCTCCTCCTTTTACTTGCTCCCCACCCCCCCACCAGAAAGACAGTTCTTACTGCTGACTCAAAGAAATCTTAGAACACAAGCATTTAAGCATTACTATCTCCAATTACACAAAAATGTTTGTAACTGGGACTGACAAAAGTCTGAAAAAGCTGAAGCTAACAGTGAAAACGCAACCATCGTGTTTAGTCATGGATTACATAGAGTTGCATGCCTGAAGTAAAATCATAGCTGTATTAATCTTTTAAAACTTTGCTTGTTAAAACATGACATTATATCAATGCTTCTGTTTTTGCACTTGTAAGGAAGCAACTGAAAGAAATTCATTAATAGCCATGTAAACAGAAAACGTTTGCTTTGCTGCAGAGTCAGTGAGGAGTCCTTGTAAGGTACTGCTTAGAAACACCTGGATCTTTGTGGCAGGCCTCAAAGACTTTTGAAGGGGGAGGAAGAAAAGACAAAAGTGCTCTTTCTGGAAGCCTACCAGAGTTCCCCAAAATTCTTCATCCAGGCTTAGTGGTCTGTGGGTAGAAAAAGTCCAGTCTCTGCAGAGATTAACTGTGCTGTACTACTGATGTGTTCTGAACATCAGAGAATACAGAAGGCAAGTTTAAGACTTGGAAAGAAAAATGGCCCTCTCTTAAAATTAAAGAGAAAGCTGAAATGGTGTTTCACAGTGGAACTTGAGTGGAAGGCAGCTCTTCACTAGGAAGTATAGCGTTTACATGTAACTCTCTCTCACATGTATAAAAACATTCCTCCACTAAAAGAGATTTCCCTGACATTTTACACAGCATCTATTGCTGAAGAAGTGCAGGGCTTGACCAGTATCAGAAGATCTGTTACCACATAGCCAAAAGAGGAACAGCCCATTATCTGTTTGGTTTCTGTAAGTTGTGTGAGGGTACTGGAAGACTATTAGTTTCTAGCTGTTTACTGAGATTATGTACTACATAATGCAATAAAATACTCCATAGGGAAATCATTGTTTGATGGGAAAATGTTACTTAATCTTTCTTGGTTATCTCTCTCAGTTACACAAGGCACTAAGGCATTTGAAGAGAACATAAGAGATTTTCCAGACATTGTTCAGCTACAATTTTTAATTGAAGTATGACAAAGATGGCACCACTTAGACTTTACCAGTGTCCTTTAGAAGAACCTGTTTATTAATTTCAGTAGTTTCACATAAAGCTCATTATAAATACTCAAGCTCAACATGATTTATTCTTCCATTAAAAAATTGGTTTAATAAAATGGTTTCACATAAGAAATTGTAGCAGAAGAAGAAAATAAAAAATAATTTTATTCATAGAACTAAGTTGCCTTATTTTTCAAATTTAAATGCTAACAGGAAAAGAAAAGGAGGGTGAGGAGTTAATACTTCAAGAAGTGCTGAGATTTAACTGCACACTGTCTGTCCTACCACATGCTCTAAAATAGAAGGTCATGCTTTATTTCTATCCAGAAGAGGTGGTCAATCAAACTGCAGGTTCACTACAGGAGCCTATAAACCTCCTTCTGCTTGGGAAGCTAGGGCAGACAGAAGCAAGGAAGCAAAGGACCTAAAGCATTCCCTAGAAGAACTCAACCAAAATCACCTTGCTACTGATATCCCACACTCAGCAAGGGGGATTTTGTTGGCCATCGACACATCTAGAGAGATGGGAACAGGAACCTGGCCACTCACTGCAAGTCCTGCCTGCACCCATCTTAGCTACAGGCAAAAATGAAGAGCTAAAGCAATGAATTTCCCACCGAGGAAGCAGCAGTCTGAACAGATACACAGATTACTAACCAGGTTCATAACAGGACTGTAGACTAAGGTCCCATAAAAGAAAACAGGTAACTCACATTAGTTTGACTTCTTTCAAGTATCCTTCCCCTCCCCCTACTTAAATTGCACATATAAGCAAAGGTACTGAACCTCACCATTACTGCATGCAAGTCAACCCGCCCCCAATCTTCACAGTCATTTAAAAACACATGTGCACAACAAAAGACTGGAAACAGCTTAGGTCTCTCCTCATATCTCAACTATTTGTGGTTATCTTAAGTGCTGACCCCTGCAATAAGAAAATACAAATGGAGCCTGAAGCATTGTGGCTTTTTGGCCTAACTTACAGAGGTACTATGGGGGGGGGGGGGGTGAGCCACAGGCTTTCTAGAATGTTCTTACATCCTGCAGCGGTTATTTCAACTGCCACATGGTGCAGGAGGGAAACCAGGGGATATCTTTGGGCATGGAGTACAGGTGGGGGCAGCTGAACAAACTCTTCTATTTTTTTAAATAATTTGATAAATTAATAAAGATTGAAATTTCTCCCTTCAGTTACATTGGAATGGCCTATTACTCACTGCGTGGTAGGATGTCTCTCTACCAAAACAGGGTTTGAAACCGTTGTCAGGAGAACTCAGTAAAGATGTTTCAGAAGCGTTCTTTCAAAGGAAAAGCAATCTGGAACAACACTACAGCAAGGAAGGCAGATTTTTCCCTTTCTACAGAATACTAAATTAGTGGAGCTGGTTTGGATACCAAACCGAGCAGCAGAAATACAGGGTTCCAAACAAGAATTACACACGGGGTCCTAAATTCTACTGGAAAAAAGCCATTTGGACTACTTTCATTTTCCTGAAGGAACGGCCCTCTCCCTTTGCATTTCTCCACTTGAAATCAAGGATACATGTACTATGCTAGGCATACCGCTGATATGGTCGAGTAGGCAGAGGAACACATGGCCGTGTACCAGCTCTTTGGCCTAAATTGCCTCTCCGTAAGCTCTTGCGAGGTGATTTCACGTTGCCTTCCTATCTGTGAAAGAGATTTTAGCTAATTTTCTTACCCACCCCTGGTTGGTATCTACAGCTAGGCAGTAAATGTAGCGCACCCAGCAAAACATCCCTCAATGTCAGGGAGAGCGACCAGGCCTCCTGAGAAATACACGTGCTCTTTCAAAAAGGTCAGAAAGAGACTGTCAATATCCTCGACTATGTTCACCACCAAGTTTTGCACTGTCTGCAAGTGGTGCAAAGGGAAAATAAACCATCTGCAGTTCTCAGACCAACCTTCTGGTCTGCCAGGCCTTCTACTTGAGCTGCCCATAGCATCTCAGACTAGCAGATCATAAAACTGCCAGAGCCTCCCACCCCAGTTTTGAGGCAAGGCAAGAAGGGGACACGAAGCATGAAAAAGCCGCAGGAAAGGGACAAGAGCCATTAATGACCGTTCACTCCAGCCGCTGCTAGATAAGCTTTATGCTTCTCAGGAACCAAACGCGGATGCCCTGACCCTTACTATTTTGCTGTATTGTTTTGCTGTTTTGTTCTTTAATACTAGTACTATTCAAGTTTTTCCTTTATACCACAGAGCATAATGTTTAATGAAACATTTGACTTATTGTTACTGTTTTTTAACATCGTCTTTTTTTCTAGCCTGTTTCCTGAAATGACCCCCTAAATGGATCAGCCCTTTCTTTGAATATATTTAAAGAAATCTGTTCAGGATGACCCAGAGAAGGAAGTGGAACAGACCTTGCAGCCAGTAGTGTTCGACTGAACCTTTTAGGTGAAAAAAAAAAAAAAAAAAAAAAAAGCCAGGGTGCATTTCCTTGGTGTTGAATGTGGCTTTTTTGGCTTAATATCATTGTTGAACTTTGCATTGAGTCAGAACTTTGGCACATTTTATTTTGTAAGAACTGGAGATATGTTGCCATACTCAGAGAAACTAAGTTACAAGTGGTTACTTTCTCATTTTCCCCTACTATTTCAAAATGCAAAGACTTCTGAGAATGCAATCTCTATCTCTTAATCCATGTGGGGTATCCTTTAGGTCCACAGAATCAGAAAACAAAGACCCAGTCTAACAAGTGGTTTCATTTGAATTGCAGTTCTGAACAGAAAAAAAGCTCTAGGCAGGTTTTTTCCCCCTTGTCTCTTTTTTCAATGCCCAGGGCCATACACATAAGGCACTGTTGCTATCTTTCCAATAGCAGCATCCGGTTCTTTGGCCAACTGTTCCACTAACTGTTCTGATCTACTGACAGGTCTAGCACTGCTGATGAATACTGTGTAGACTGGCTGGAATACATATGGGCCATGTCTTTTAATTCTTCCTCCGGGGAGCTATGTCAGTGCCCTTTGATTCTGAGGAATTTAATCTAATGACTTTAGTCTATCTGAAAACAAATAGGCACATTACAATTAATTCTATATTTTTATACAGTAAAGCCAAAACAGTATTCGCACCTTCTTTGGTACCATTTATATATTAACACTGCTGGTTAGGATCTGCCATTATATTTCTGTTTCCATATGTGCGACTAAAATTCTTGTGCTGTAGCTGAGTAAGAACTGGGAAAGTTTGCAGAATTAGAAGTTTTGACCAATGAAAGTTTAAAACTTCAGGATTTCATTAGAGAAGTCAATAGAAATACTTGCTATTCTTATTTAATATAGGCATGGACAATTAGAAGAAACCCAGATAACCTGTTCTTTTTATTAAAAAGGGAGGACTGTATACAGTCTTCTGACTTCATGACAGCATCCCCTACAGTGGATAACATTTACATCTTCCTCTGAAGTCACTAAAAGTGTTCTTTTTGATCCAGCTTGGTACACATTTCCCATGTTCCTGCAGTTTGCCTGCATGAGGTAGGTTCAGCATCCTGTGAATGTCACTGGACCTCAACAGATAAACCAGAAAATCTGTGACAAAAGCATTAGTGGCTAATATATCAGAAGCTTTTATTGTTTCTTTATGTTTTGATGTTTATTTGAAACCTAAATGCAAACCTGTCTGTTCTCTCATTCACAGTAATGCTGTGGCTATGCTTTACCCTTATAATTTTATTGGAGGCAGAGAAAATAAATAGACAAATAGTAACAATAGTATGGTCTGTGCTATGCACAGTATGAATCATCTCATGAAATTACAGAGTCATGCCATTTCTTTGGAAAACATCACTTCTCAGGAATCATCGTAAAAATTCCTCCCTGGAGAACAGTCATCTTCGCTGAACCAAAAGACATTTTAGGTCTATGTAGAAATCTAATCCTGTGTATTTCTTGTGTTTTATGGTTTGATTGCAGTTCAATAATATTATTAATAATGTTATTTATAATGTATAATACACTAATGTTATTAATATAGCTCTAAAATGAGAAATTAAAAATAAAGTGATATCAATTCATTTTTAAATTAATTTATTAAGTTGCATTGTATGAATGTATATTCCAATCCTTCTCAGGAATTAAAGAAATTATTGAAAAGAATAACAGTACTGATATTATTCAAGTGAAGTCCTGACATCTCAGTATAATTAATGCAATTATGTATTTTCTATATTTCCAGCATGTAGCATCTTATGTAACATGACACCATACAGCGTGGATGGGGACCAATAAACTCTGTGAAGAGTATTAATCTGAATTTGTTACAGTTTTATTTTTTAGGATGGTCTATAAATATTTCCGCACATGTGCTGCCAAAAATCTTGCATTTAATGAATGACTAAAATCTTTTCCCATATATCCTGTTGCTCTGTCTTTGAATGAATATTATAAGTCCCTAATATCTGAAAAAAACAAGGTATATAAAGTCTGTGATTTCAAGCCAAAATCTCTTCACAAATAGATCTGGGAAATTTGAAAGTTTTATTATTATTTAGTGAGAGGCCAAACATTATATTACTGCACCTACTCTAGCTATCAGATCTATAGAGCAGTAATCATCTGCTTTTCTGTAATAGCTGTGTCTAGGGAAATAATTTAATAATTTAGAAACATGTACATTTTTACTTTATAATTGCCTAATAGACTCTTTCTTTCCTTTCATTTGAAATTTGACCATTTATCGCCATATTCATAAATCAAAAAAATCTTATTCTTCCAGAAGTTGCCTCAACTGCAGCAGCCCATTCTCTAATTAAAAAAAACAAAACACGTAATCTAAAACTCGTAATGCTTTACAAAAGAAAGTACCTCACAAAAGTAAGTGGAGGAATCAAGTTCCTCACTTTGAGATATGATGTATTATTTTATCACAAAGATAGAACTTATCATGAATATTTTGGGTCATTCCTATTTATTTTTGCAAAGACTTCCCAGAATCTGGAATGAATTTTGAAATGTAGATTTTAAACACACATTTATTAAAGATATTTCTTGCTATTAGGGCAAATGAAAACTCATGTGAGACTTTACCAAATTTTATGGTGGACATTTTTGGTTTTGAGTTGAGGTTTCAGAAAGCAGTTTTATTATTTTCCTAAAAGGAATAATTTCTTTCAGAAATAAAAATGAGAACATAAATATGCTGAATCCTGCTTTATAAAAATGCAACAGAAGTCAGCATCCTAGTTTTCCAAAAAAACTGCAGGTGGGAACATTCACTAGACATGCTGCTAAGGCTGGTATCCTGTCAGTAGCCCTGTTTTACTGTCAGTGAAACATCACTGAGTTTGTGTAGGGATTGTGAGTCATGTGGCCTTCTGGGCTCCCTTTTAAACTTAGAGAAGTGTCTGAATTATGAACTTTTTGAGTTTTCTCCTTTACTTCATTTTTGTGAAGTTTTGTGTGTTAAGACTGGCTTATGTGTAGTTTTCTTAGGCTGACCTTGTTAAGTGCAGTATAGCTGCGTTACTGCTAAAATTAGCACCTTTCTTTATGGCAGCCCTCTTTAGAATAATCAGTAGGAGATTGTTTACGTTACAGGACTCCAGAGGAGATGGAAACCTTGATGTCTCTGAGCCAGAGTGAACGTTCTGATCACATTTGATGATGCTTCCTCTATTTTCACGATGTATTTAAAATAACCAACTGCTGCTCAGAAACCACTGCCCTTATTTTCCTTGCTGGGGTTCCCGGACTTCTTTTCTACTTCTACAACTGTGCAGTACATATGTTACAATTAAATTTTATAGAGGGGAAGAAAAAGAAAGCGTGTTTGTGCAAGAGTGCAGAGGTTGTAAGAATGGGAGAGATTCCAACAAGTTAGCTTTTTAGCTTGCAGTCAATTTTCCTACATGGAAAGTATGGAAAGGATATAAAGAAATTTATTAAACGTAGATTGGTTCCTCTGGACTAGCAAAATTATTGCCATCATGGGGAGGTGGTGGGAAGGTGTCTGATAAACTCTTCGAAATTTAGAAAACTTGTTCTGAAATTTCACTTTAAAGCAAAACAAGTTTAATGATGGCCAATTGACTAAAAGAAGGCATACATTTATTCACAGACCAGATATAGAATGAATTCTCTTATACTATCCTGTTGTCATGCGTTATTCATGACTTGGATCAGCTCTATGAATTTGGATTGCCATTAAGCTGTCAAAGACTGTCAAAGTTGTTAAAATTTTGATATGTTCCACTATGAACTTAAGTGAACATGCATCAGAGAATGATAATTTTTCATCCTTGTTTATCTAAGCACAGCTGATGTGTAGCAGATAGATGATAACTTTAACAGTCATCTCATTCAAAAGGCATGTTCAGCATTTGACTGTTACTTTCAGGGATAAGAAGTGAATTATTAAATGTTGATACATCAAAGATTACAAGACTGAGACAAGGAAATTGGTGACCTAAGAAAACATCTTTTTAGAGTAAATTCTTATACACTTTTTCCTTAGATAAACATCATCAATCTGCAGCTTTAACTACTATAATCTCTTTTTCTAACCCCCTGACACCACAAGGGTGTGCAAGTAACATGTTCTATAGCATGCAAAGGGTAGGCAGCCAACCTGTGTAGTCCCCATGACGGTCTCAAGCACTATGAGGAACATTTTCTTGAAAAATCTACTAGATTGATTTTACTCAAGTGAAAATACTACAATACTACTACAATTCAAGAAAAATACTACGATAACTTATTTTAAAAGGGGTTATACACTCAGAGCTGCTTTCTAATTTGACAGGCAGAAGTACGAAAGCTCACTGCATTATGGTGCAAGGCAGATTATCCTTTAAAAATTACAGTTACTACGAGGTTACTATGAAGTTATGTAATGAAATTCATCAAACAGAGAATTTAATCTAAACATCAAGTAATATTTCCTGAAAAATGTATTAGACAGTGGAATAGTTTATTAAGGGAAACTCCTTTGCTTGAGTCATTTAGAACTAGACCAGAGCAATGACTGACAGGGTAGTGGAAAAGCTGATCTAACATATGTGATTCTGTGATCATATGAACTGGAAAGTTTTTGGTTTTGTTTTGTTAGGGCTCCTTTCCTTCATGGTGAGGCCTTAAAAACCTTGTACAGCTGTTGTCTGGCTTTCTCCTGTCTGGCACTCTATAACTTAAATAACACCTAACACATGGCAGTTGGAACATTCAGTGCTGGTGTAGCTGTTCTGCTCTTTTCAGCTGCTACAATTCTACCAACAACACTATACTCCAACTTTAGTCCTGGAGAACAAAAAAGAAAAGAAACTGTACCTGTTTGCCACTTCCTGCTATCCCACTTTAAAATAATGTCTAAAAATAAATATATTTGGTATCTCAGAACAGGAATGAATTAAGATTTAGGGCCGTATTTTTAACATTGGCCTCCTTTTAGTGCCAGCCATATGCTTCACATTGACTTTACAAAAAGACCACTGTATTACTTTTATACTAATAGTCAAACATAAATGAAGGTAGCAGGAGAGATTTTCAAAAGTACCCAGTAAAAGTTCTCTTGAGTTCAACAGCAACAAAGCTAAGCCAATGCCGGACACTTTTGAAAGTCCTGGCCAATAAGTTTTGTAAGTATTGAACAATATACAATACTAGCTCTATTGTTGCTATTTAGTGGGAAAACATGTAATTGTATGCTATCTTAATCACATGCATGTGTTTTTGTGGAATTCTTTGGAGTAGGCACACTGCAGTTTGTCATGCCAAAGGCTGGAAAGCACTATTAAATGTAATCCGCACTACCATGTTCCTTTGATTTCAACTGCACTAATGTTTCAGTTTCCAGGATCAGGCCCTTGTTTTGGAATAGTTAGCTAAGAGTAAGTACTAGAAACTCTGTCACATCAACAGCTCATTTTTCCATTATGTTTACCCGCTGTGCCCCAGCCTTCTATATTCCTAGGCCATTCTTCATGCTCTTGAAATTTCTCCACCTCAGAACCTTGTCGATGTGCTAGATGGAAATTCAAATAGAAACAATCAAACTAGTCAATGCAGTCTTTGTCCTCAAATGTGAAGGCAGCACACCACAAAACAAGCAGGATTATCCTCTCTCAACATAGTTAATATAACCACACTTGGGATGAAGAATCAATTCTGCCTGCACATGAGATGAAAGCTATTAAGGAATTGATGGGGAGAAGATAAAAACATCTAGAGAACTGAAATCTTGAATTAGGAGGACAGATTTGACATACAAAATATGAGTTATAGGCATTATATTAACTGATGACTAAATAGAAAATATGGGAAGAGTCTGTAAATAGCTGAAGCATGTGAGTATCAAGAGTATCATGGAATCACTAGCGCCATAGATAACGGCATAACTGCAAGTAAGGGGATGTAACTAAAAGGGGAAGATGTAGGCTGAACTTCAGGAAAGGACCCCCTAGCCAGGGAGATGACCAGAACAATTAAATATGTCCTTTTATTTTCTAACTTCTAGGATCCAAACAGGTAGATTTTCCTTAGGCACTTGCCTGTTCTGATTTAGGAAGGACAGTCTGGCAGTGACCCAACTATGTCTGTAAACAATAGTCCTGCTCTAGAAAGAAAATGACAGACTGCAATTTATTAAATTTGTAGTTTTCTATTGGCCATTATTATAAATAGACCTTTATGTTAAAGATATCGTTCCAGCTAGCTCTTCCAGCTAGACAGTTGGTACATTTTATTACTCTTTTATGGCTGTGTGTGCTTTACATTTGCGCTTTACATTTTTGGAAGACTTTGCATGTTTCACGTGGGCTGTGGGATAGAAGCAGAGATCATCTGTTCCATGTTCAGAACAAGAGATTTGGGTTAATTGTAAAAGCTCTGTTTACTAACATATTTATGTCATTTAAATATTGTATTAATAAACATGCAGAGACTGTTTATGTCTCTCCTCAGAGTTTTATTATGAGAGAGCAGAAGCAAGGGAGAACAATATTATTTATAAGTTTTGTACTACACCAAAGCTAAGATGTTGGCAAAGTGCTTCTGAGGTAAGCAAAGCTGTGTGTGCCAAGAGAGTCACATAATTAAAATATTGTTTTAGCACCATCAAACTAGTGCCAAAGCAAAAATGAGTTTTAGTAAAAGGGGATGATATACCGTAAAACCTGAGGCTCACTGCATACCTCAAAACTGAAACAGATGTTTCTGGGTTTATCCAGATCTACCTAAAGTGCACTGTTGCACCAAATGCTTAGGTAACCTCCATCTAGCATATGTAGAAAGCAAACGTTATATATCTTTTCCTCCCAAAGATCTTCCTTTATTCATTCTGTACGTTTATGGAATGGTTTTCTATTGGTTGCTGATACTCTTCTAGCAGTCCGCGGGATCCACCAAAGATAACTAAGAAAAGGTTATTGTCAATAGGCTTAAATTCACCTGGAAAATTGCAGGGAACTAGAAACTGAGAAAGGCTGAAAACAAATGATGAACGAACAAGATCTGAAGGGCAGGACATAGGAGGTTAAGAGAAGAAAAATTGTTCTTATGTTACTAGATTATCCTGTCCATCCCTGTTTTTTACATCACTGTCCACCACTTTGTTTAACTAAAAACCTATTACTAGTACTAACAGCTAATCGATAAATGTGCAAATGGAAACAAAAATTGCTAGCTGCTGGTGAATTTCTAAAGGATTCTCATAGCAGACTTGCATGCCTAATATGTACTACAATGGTAGGCTACCATAACTGAGCTGTGATAGTGATGATCTGATCTATCTGATCTATTTTTTATATAACTATTTAACTTCTATTGAAACTACTTAAAATGGTAGATTGTTTCACTCTTTGGGAATTTCCTAGAATATATCAAAAAAACAAGGTAGTCTCACAAGAGTTGTTCTGCCTCATATGCTTACCACAATTTAAGTTAATGTATATATATTAATTAGAAGAGGTAAGATATCCTTTTCTTATAGGGAAGGAAAATAATACCATGTTCACTCACAATTTGTGCAGCCACCCTTTAGTTGTCAGACACAGCTGCTAGAAACATTTCTGTGAGGGTTCACTTTAGAAGTGAGGCCATTTTGGCCAATGGCATTTACTTTTATATATAAGAAATTATTTCATGCTAAGAAAAAAAGAAAAAACATCTATCCAAGTGAACACAACTAACTTCCTTTTAATTTGTGCAGGTACAGGATTCTATTCATGCAAAATTTTTAAATGAATTTTGGTAGTTCTTCTGATCATGAGGTATAGCTAACCTTGGCTCATGTCTTCTATGCAGGCAACGGGCTATGCAAGCCACTATGCCTTCATATTCTGACCTGCAGTAGCCTAATTTAGTCTTCAGTGGTCTGTCAACTGAGGCCAAACTGCTTGGTGGTTCTCTGACGTAGCCTGCCAAACGTGCGCTCATGCACATACAGGCATCACCCACACCATTTTCACTTGCAAGATTAATTGGACTTGACATTTGCTTCATTGTTCATCTTGGACGAAGACAATTTGAACTACTGGAGTTATTATTTTCAAATCAGTATAGCACATTAATAGTGTTGCACTATAATGTAAAGGCCAATAATTTCATATCTCCACTACTATTGCACTTGCTGCAATTTGATTTTTGCAATTTGCAAACAAGAGAAAACTATGAGCTTTAACATAATTCCTACTTTATCTTCTTTGAATCTTCTCTGGCTGTTGAATCCTAATTTGCCAACAATCAAAATCCATAATATTACCCTGTAAACATATACGAAAGTTTAAAATAGTAACTGACCACAATTGCAGCTGCAGAGAGGTGCTAACATTCTTCTTGAAATAATTTACATTCACTTAGCTTCAGATTTACATGGTCTCATTCTCAGTCAGCTCCAGATATACTGGTGTTCTCCTGAAGGCAGAAAACAAGCATTCTGTTATTTACAGTCATCGGAGCAGGCAGATATTTTTTAAAATTGCCTTAGTTGTAATCAAAACATATGGAAAGATCATTTATTTCCTAGGAGAATTTTAAAATGAAGTGCAAAATCCTATATAACACCTTTTTTCATACTAATCTGTCACAGCTCTTTGTAGTGAGACATGCTATGCCAGACCCCATTGTTAAAACACCTAAACATGTTCAGCAACCTCCAAAAGCATCAAGACTCTAAAAGTATGTCTACACTATATACAGTACATTATTTTTATAAGGTACAGTGGTATTAAAAAGCACATATAAATCCCATTAAGAATGAATAGGATAGAAAATGTGTCTCTTATTTATATTGCTACCATGCAGTGTTTGGATACAAACAGTCTGGTCATCTGCCAAAGCAAAAACCAAAAGCACTAAAACTAAAGCCAGTTCTTCTTGCTTGTAAACCTCTCATTGCTGCAGTGGCTTCTTATTAGTTCCTTTATCCTATACAGAGAAGCCTCTTACTCTTAATCTTAAATAGTATTTGTGTATGTTACTCGTCAGGACTCTAAAATAGCAGGTGGATTCTGAAAATGAGTGGTTGCTGACATCAAAACACTTCTGTGTCGTTTATAGTATAAAACAAAGCTTCAGGCTTTCTAGTAATTTATAATGTATTTTCCTTAGCAAACTGGAATGTACATATATCAACTCTATCATTGTAAAAGGTCGATTAAATCATATTTGTTATAGTCCAGCAATTTTAATTACTGGACTCTATATGTTTAATGAAAAGTGTATCCAGGATACAGAGACTTAAATAGTTTTACAATGAAACCACAAAGCAAGAACATATTTTCACTGTTAGGCATTTTCAGGGACTATGTGCGGAGAATGGATGCTCGCCAAGACTAGCTGGAAGAACACAAAAAAATAAAGCACTCAAGACAGACTATTACTGTCACTTAACAACAGACAATTTTTTATTCCTGGAAAGGTGTCTGAGAAGTTGATGAATAAGCACGTCTAATACCACCTGCCTTCTGCCAGCAGACAAGAGTCTACACAATAGTTTCAACTTTGTAGGGGCAGCGAAACTGGCTGTTTTTGGTGATTACTGCCTTTCCTCTGTCTTTAACAAAGGGGAAAGGACTGTGCTTTCTCCCTCTCTGTCCTAAAGTAGTTGTATTTCTTTATAACTGTGGTATTTACTCCCAAGTTACGCTCACCAGATGATCATATGCTGCTACCTAAGCAATTCAAAAGTTGCTATTCAATGTGTAAGTCATTCAAAAATAACCCTCTGAAATTCAGCATTCCACCCATCAATGTGTTCTCATTTTTTTGTTGATATTTTTATATGTAAATCACAGCTTATTATTATTGTCATTATCATACATGAAAAACATTTGATGTCAATTCAGTCTTACATTTTTTTAAAGTATTGCACATCAGAATAATGTTATTTATCTTTCATATGCCACAGGCAATAGTTTATAAGGGGAAACTGATTGGACTGTTAGATAGCTCTGACACTAACCCACAACAAGTAACCAGCTTCTGGATTTTCCTTGTAGGTCAGCAATTTGCAACCATCTTTCACAACTTAATTAAAATGTTCTGTTTCCCCATTGGCCTGAGGAAAGTAAATAGAAGTATGTCTGTATTTAACATTTCTTCCCTTCACAAATTCTCTGGATTCCATGAATGTGAGTTGATGTCTGTTGTCAGGGACTAATTCTCTTGGGCTTTCTTCATGACTGAAAAGGATTAACAAGAACTTGATTAGTCTTGTAGAAATATCCTGAAAAATAAAAATCAGTTTTGGCTTTTTGCTGAGATAATCAGTTCTACTGAAATGTTCTCACTGGTATTTGTAGAGCAATCTCCTGAACTTGCATGGAAAGTAATTTGATAAAAAGCCACTATAGCTGTTTTGACATGTATTACAGAAGTGACAGTGTATGCTGTTCTAAACTTGAAAGCCCATCCCTAGATATGAGTGGAGATTTGAGTGACTGCTTACATGCAGCTCATTTATGAGTATGACAAACCAGACAGGCTTGCAGCTTTATGGGAGCAATATGACAATAGGTATCCTCTGAATTAAACATACTGGTGCCAATTAAAGGCAGATACTATTGATAAACAACATACGCATTTTCTACACAGTTTCATAGTAAAGCAGATTCACATTTCCTGTAAGGATACATTCAACAATGTGATATACATTGACATAGTCCTATTACAGTAGTAATCATTTCGATATCATCTCCCAGACAGATGTTGTACTTGACAAAAGTATCTGAAGCATGCATCTATACTATGTTTACCTATCTCTTAAGATACTCAAAATTAATATATAGGTGACAGTGCACAAATCAGCACTCAAGGAAAATACTGCTTTCCTCTGTGTTTTTGATTTATAGTACAGGTATTGGTGAAAAATGTATTACAGTAGGTTAAATCACTGGAACTAGTTAATTTCCCCAGATGAATACAAGAGCTTCATTTCCAATAATAAGAATATTTACTTTGGTCCTATAGAACTGCTGACAGAAAAATATGTTTGCAGTTCATCCTGGTGGAGTTGCAGGATACTGCACCAAATGCACACTGACATACATCTGTAGTTATGACTGCATGAGAGAGTTGGGTGAGACTGCTTTCTTGACAGTTCACTTTGTAACATTTCAGAAAAAAAGAGATGTTTTTGTTCAAAAAAGTCAAGCTTACTGCAGCTACTAAATAACTGAGAATAAGTTTGATGCAGAAAACAAATTCGACCCCAGGAAATCGTCACATTTCTTGGACTATATATCTGAATGTCTGATACAATAGCTATTTCTCTGAGATTACATAGACCCTATCAAAGGTTTTCAATCTGAAGTGATATCAGAACTTCTACCAATCAATAACAACAGTGATTAGTCCTAGAACATCCTTTATACATGAGGCAGAGCCAGTCATGGACTTCATGGTCTGTAGCGAAACATCTCTGCAATCCTCATGTAATGCTGAAGTCTAAGGTTGCCAACATTTTACTTCCTAAAACCTCCAAACCCACTTTTTCATTCTGTAGTAAAGGATAGCTGTCATCATTGTTGCCTGATTACAAGTGTCCACAAATCTAATATTCTTGATAAAATCAACTGGAGATGTTTCTTACAGATTCATCAAAGAAGCTGCCACTCCTTAAAGAAGGTGAAAGTTGTGGCTCTAAGCCATCCTTATGCCCCTGTGATCCACTATGTTTCAGCAGCTGAGCTAGTTTCCCACACAGTTTAATAAAATGTAATGGGTCATCAACATTGTAACAGCCTCCACAAGCTGCCCTATGGATTTCATGGCTACTTGAAACTTCCACATGGCTATGTAACTGTGCAGCCTCTGATCCTGGCCAATCTAATGAAAAGACTCTAATTCTGACTAGGCCAGGATCCAGGACAGTTTCTCAATTCAGATATCTGGTACAGCCACTTCTTTCCATAAGGGAAACTCAGTAGATGCTGCTGAATATAATGTATTTTGGTACGCTCTCACCTTCTGACAGCTGACTAGTTTCTGACTCCTTGCTTGGTTGCAGACTTCTGATCTGCAGGTCATGTGTCTGTTCCTAAGGACTGAGCACAACTGAGAGTAAACAGGCAGTGTGTATACATTGCCAGAAGATGAAAAGAAGGCATAAAAGACCTCAACACCTGGAATTTGTTTTTGTGGTATTTGACTTTCCCGCATGCAACCATCCACCTGCAACAGAATTTTTCTACTTGCTGATATCATGTATTTTAGGAAATATTTATTAGTTAGTGGTATTAATTTAATTAGTGGTCTGTTATTTTAGAATACAGAATCTAGAAAAGTTGCTTTTATTTCCTATGTGTTTCTAACAGTGAATTTCTAAGAGAAATTAGAATTGGTAAAAGAATACCTGCTATAACTGTGTCATTGGTTATTCTACTTGGCTGACAATTTGACAAGAACTCCATGGTAAACATACAGTAGAGATGTCAGCAGAGACAACCACCAAAACCCAGGACCACTCAGCAGCACAGGATTGGAAAGGAGGGAAGAAATGCTGAGAATAAAGCAAGCCCAAGGAAGCTACGCTGTGCAGCAGGAGAGAAAGGACAAGAGTGGGAAAAGAATAGGGAAAGTGTATATAACATCATATGAAACAGTACAATGTTCAGAGTAAACCAATTCTAACAATGTAAATTTCTGGCAATGTATGAATATTATGTTAGGTCTCATTTGCACATACTGAACTGCCTATGTGGTCAATGCATAGCCAAGAATTGGGATAAATCAAATCAGATTTTCATTTGTCCAGAGGAGAGTTGAAAATGGGTTTGTAAGGTGCTAAGAAGTCAAAAGATACCCAGTAGGTAAGTAGATTTGTGGGACTACTTATCAAAGTACATTGTGGATGCAATAAATACACGCACCCTCGAGCATTTGAAGGTGAGATCTATTAGGGATTACTAACAGAAAAACTCATCAGATTCAGGAAATCACCTAAACTGAAAACAGTTATAGCCTGGGAGAGCAGTAGTATCGTATACAATTGCTCTCTTCCTTCTCTTCTGTAGATCATATATGGTTAATGTTTTACTTTATTTTTACTGACACTCGCAAATTATATCTATTTGTTCTTTCTCATGGGATGATATTTCTGAAGACTGAGTAGACAAATTAACATGGCAAAATACCAGATGCTCAACAGATGTCTAATTATTCTTGAACACAGAGATGTGAAAAGACATCATAATACATCAGTCAAATATTTTGCATTGTCTGCTATTTAATCTTCCACTTCTCTATTTGAACTGTCAAGGTTTAGGAGCAAACCCTGCCTGGCTGAAGTTCAAAAAACCATTGCTCAGTGGCTTGCATGTGTAGACATCTTGGATAGCTGCATCTACATTGGCAGTGATCTGTTCATTAAGCAGAGCATATTCAGCATTACTGTCTTTGTCTTGATTAAACACTCTCCTTCTGCCACGTAATCACCACCTTTTTTAAAGAGTTCCAGCATTCAGATCTTTTCTTTAAAGGTAAGAGTTTGAACATTATTTCAGGTACCACTACAGAAAAGTTTGCTTAGATTTTATCATCCCAAATCCTTCAGTTTTTAATTCAGCCTCTCCCACAAAGGCAGCTCTATTTTTGCAGATTATCTCAACTTCTCTTTCTCTATCAATACCAAATCCTTATTTACTTCCTCTGTAAAACAATATGGAAGAGAAAGGGTGTTCCCAAATGGATCTACTTTACTCTTCCTCTCTAATGAAAGGAAGACTTATCCTCTATCAAGGGTTATTTTGATATACATCTTTCAGGTAAGTGAAGTCCATCTCTTTAAAGTTCCTCAACATGTCCAGAGCCACATCTATATCAGAGGCAGGCCACATCACATGAAATACACCATCATCCACCTAGTTTGTTTATTTGCTTCCTCCCGTAATGCTCTATTTCTTCTCTGTTTCAATCTGATTGGGCTGCTTCTTTTTCTTTTTTTCACATCTTGCAGTAGCAATGAAAGGTTTACCAGGCAACTATATGTATACAGAGAAGTGAGCAATAGAGATTTATTGATCAATTCTAGGAAAAACAGATCTGGGCACTGAGCCAGAATTTTCCACGGGCAATGTCAGATGGACGTCGCCATCTCATGGTCAATGCTGGAGACAGAACACCAAGGCCAGTCTGAACACCAGATCCTTAGTCTGAACCAGTACAACCACTCTTATGGTTTGAAATAGCTAATCATCTAATGCAGTGATCTTAAATGCATGTATAGATAAAAACTTAAATGGAAGTTAAATCCCTTTTAATGACAGGTGTGCATGCAGTATTTTAATGGAACCAGCCAGGAAGCTGGAATGCTCTCTGAATGTTACACATTTTCAGGGACACATTTTCATCCCAACTAATTTCCAGGTGAATAACTCACTGTAACTGAGAAGCTAAACATACAATGCATAGCATGTAGCAGAAGTTAAAATTCCAGAATCCTGGCATTTAATTAAAAAGGAAGGTGCCTCCTCTATATTTGTTATCATGTGTACACCCTCACTTTGACTTCTCAGGAAAACCATCCATTTTCTAAAAGAAAGAAACAGTCCACAGACAGCATTTTTGAGTATTCTGACTATGCCAGAGTGTTCCTTACTGCTTGTACTGTGGCTCACACAGCTCTCCTGTTTTCATTCTGCTCCTCCACTGTGAAAGCCAGCACATGTGTGGCCACTCCTAGGGTGTGCTTGGCAAGCATCGGAGCACAGACGCCAAGCTCCGGAATGCATTTTTTCCAGCATCGATATGTGGGACTGTAGCTGTCTTCCTGGCTGGATTTCTTTGTGCTGCTGGCTGGCTCCACGTTTGGCTGCCGAAACTACTGAAGAAGTTGCCAGCAGGACTGGTGTGAGGATTAGTCTGGTTTAGCTGTCCTAACCTTCAGGATGCCATGATCCCTCAATTTCCCCGTCACGAAGAAAAGAAAATCTTTTTTATGTTTAAGAATAAGTTTCTAGAAACATTTTTTTTCAGAGATCCATTTTCAAGGGACTTTTGTGGTGAAGGAAGAGGAAGTGCCATATTTATCTGAACTGTTAAAGCACACAGAGCAAACAGGCTCCAGTACAAATTCTGCCCATACTTTTTGTGCAGGCCACAGATTTATCAAGTTCCTTCCCTGACTTGTTGATAGCTAAATGGGAGAACCACTATATTGCTTTCCATATTTCTTCGAGACTGGGTATCTTGAATATTTCTTAGTTGACAAAAGGCAAAACAATTTATTTATGCCTCTTAAAAACCGTATGTAAGAAAATTAGACAGATTACATTGTCCAGATTATGGCTGAAACAACAAAGAATATGGAGACAGTGACCTCTGTTGGCATCTTCAACAAAGGCACCAATCCAAACGTTTTCCTGAATGTCTTATATCCGTCAGAAGTAGGTGACAGAGACAGAATATCAAGCTCTGCTTGAGTTGCCAGGCAAATATCACAACCCAAAAGCAGGCTGAAGATATTGGCAAGGATAGGAAAGTGACACTTCTCTTTCATTGCATTTTAGATGGCTGCCTGGAAAGACCATATATGATGTACATCCTGAAAAGGGGTTAGTAGTCAGTGACCTCCACACTGCCCCTGGGAGGTCTGAAAAGCATTGTAACTCACTGAGGCATGAGGTCTTGCAGTGCTCCTTTGGAGATGATGCAGTTCTGCACTGCCCCAATTCAGGGTTGTGGTTACAAGCCACAGGAGAATCCATAAGGGGTTCATTTGAATATCTCATTCTAGTTTCCAGCTAAGAAGTATCTTTTGTACTACTTTCCATAAGAACAACCGTTGCTGAGCACAGACATGGGCTGCAGAGGTGAATACCTTTGGCTCTGGGTCTGCGCTTTGAAAAGTTCTCACGCATTTGGTGGCTTCAGTCCTTCCTGGAGCACTGCCTGCGGTGGTGTTGCTCCACTCCCAATGTGAAGCAGACTGTAATTTGCACAAACTGTTCCTCAGTCTTTTTCGGAAGAATACAAGTTGGGAAATGTTTCCATCAGTGGAAGTGCCTGCAAAAAGAAGGGGAAAGAGATTAAGAAGCCCAAATGCTCAAAAAAAAGGAACAGGGAAAGAGATGGAGGAAACAGAGAAAAAGGAAATAGCAGAGACTGGAACAGAGAAGGCAATATTTATAGCCTACAAGTTTTAAATATTGTAGGCTTATGTACAAATTAGGCTGTGGGAATCTTTCAAAACTAGGACCTGTGCTTTGGGCCCTATAGATCTTAAGACAGCACAGGAATGATGTACTACTTGACAAGCATTAGAGGGAAATGTAAATACCTAGTGATTTTCCAGAGAAAATGGCAAGGGAAAAATATTGAAAAGTATAAAAAAACCCTCTAAAATTCATGTAAGACTATAAATCTTCATCCATTTTTATTAAGATAAAAGATTGTTCCTAGGAAAAAGAAAGGATCAACTGGGATAAACATTATAGATCTTTTTCTTCTTTTTTTTTTTCTTGTCTGGAGGGGAAAAGGAAAACAATTGAGCATTTATTGACTGAAAAGCATTTAAAATAAGAAACTGAATGGAAAAAAAGAATGGGGGGAGTCTCTTTGGGATGAGGAAGGGCTCCAATAATGGATAAAAGAATGCATGCAACTTTAAAGAGTTTTAAGGACAGAGGTGACATTTTATTTTATGGGGCATTCATTGTCATGTCTTTGTGGCTGTGGGCATGAAAAGCGGGTGTATGCTTTTGGGTAAACATCAAAAGTCTGGGAAGTTCTATTGGATAATTCCAAAAGCTGCTTATCCAAACCAGTATGGTTTGGAGGGGATAGCTTTTCTCACAGTTCATTTCTGTTTCTTGTTGTGGCCAAAAACAGGAAGCAGAGAGACAAAAAGGAAAAAAAAAAGAAGAAGGGATTACCAAATGTTTTAACAACCTAAGAAATTTGGGTTTCATTTGCATTTTGAGGTAAAAGTTCAAATCAGTTCTTTCTCCAAGTTAGTCTGTTCAACCAAGATATAAACATAGTGAGTCTGCTGGCTACTGATGAGAGTCTGCCTGGCTCAAGTGTCACAGTAGCTATTTTTGGTCCACACTCTTTGTAATTCAGAAAATGGCAAACAAAGGGTCACAGTAACTGGTTTTTCTACCAGATATATTTCACATGTCTACCCAGCAATCACAGTAAATATTCAAGTAACTTATTTAGGGTAAACATCAATAAAATGCCATCCAGCCACAGGCTCTGAATTCTTCACAAAACTGTCAAAAATCTTTCCCCAGAGTTCAAATACTGTCTCCGTGTCTGTGATCTGGTGCAGGCTCCACGACCAAAAACACAGGCAGAAATTTACCGGTTTGTTTTCAGCGTTACACCTGAGTTTACCAAGTAATTCTGGAGATTATAAACAACATCCTTACAGATTTAAGCGTTTTCTAATTTAAAGAAAAAATGTAACTACAAAATTAGCCCTGCTATTTATTGTCATGTGATCAATTGTACTGCATTTAGATAGTCGGAAATTAAAAAACAGGCATACAGTTGCATAAATTACAAAATTTTAAATGCATGTACTCATCGTTACAAAAGTGAGTGCAGTTTTATTCCCCAATTTTTACACTTTTCATGTGATTTTGCTGTGCTTTATGATGATTTAAAACTTCAAAATCATCTAAAAGACACAGAAATGAGGAGTAAAAACATTTTTTAGACTAAGTTTTGTATTTGCAAAATTATCTAATTTTAATTATAGAAAAGCACACTACTGAAGTGTGGGAAACCTGGTCATTACTTTCTCCTAAAATATACTGTAGGCAAAGCACAAGGTTAGAAGCAGGTCCTTGAGCTGAGATGTCCAGTTTGCCGAGACCTTAATAAAACCCTGCAAATATAAAATACTTCGTAAATATTAGCAATGAAATAGGAAAACATCAATAGTGCTATTTAATAGATGACAAAACACACTGAAAATTTTCTGACCCTCTTGCAGTTATGACAAGCAGGGGGAATATAGGGAGTGGAGAAAGGAAGAAAAGATGAGATGAAGATGCCAAATAAAGTAATCAAACAAAAGGAGGTCAGTCTTGCTGACATCCTGATCATATGCTACTCTACATGTAGAGAAGACAGGTAGGCACAATTTGAGTATCTTCTTCCCTGCTGTCCAAAGAATAAGGGAACTATAAAGAGGTAAAGAAACTTCCTCCAAAATAAGTATTAAGAAGCATGGAAGATCAAATGCACGCATCTAAGTCTTGCAAATTAGCCTAACAGGAGATCTTTCTTCTCAAGTTACTGATATATATTCTTAGTCCTCTGCTCTGCATTATCTGGGAAATACACAAAATGTCTATCACTGATTAACTTGCACAGAGCTTGATCTTGCATGATTCAGGGCTTGTCTACACAGGCAAAAATATCTGATAGAGTTTAATGCTTTTTTTTTTTTTTTTTTTTTTTTTTTTTTGCTATAACTGAGTCAAGCAAGCAAATCCACATCAGTTTGCTTATGCAATCTTAATGACTGCAGTGAGCTTTTTGGAAACAATCACTGGACATGCATGGTGTAACATGCCCATTTGTTGCTGGGCTTCACGCAGTCTGGGCTCTCTTCCTGGAACTCTAGCACTTGTGGTTAAATTTAGTAACTCTCAAGACTTCTTTTCTGATAATACCTCATTCAAATGGTTTTAAATGAGCCTGTGACATTTTGAAATTGTGTGGTAGTAGTACTGCCAAGTATGGCAGTCCTTGTTGTTATTAAAATGAATTAATGTACTTCAGATGCACTGGCAATCACACAGACGAGCATCTTCAGATGAGTGGGAGGAATGGCAGCCAGCCACCTGCTTTATTGCTGTGATGCTACAACAGTTCTGCTTGAAAAGGAGGAGCAGGTAAGTAGCAATTAGCCAGCTTACACTAAATATGCTAGAGTTGCTTAACTTATTTAAATGAGATGCTGGTGGGATACATTATAGGATGTATAAGGAGGATGACCAATAGTGATGTCAGAACTTTGAAGTAAGGAAGGCTTCTGTGGCAAAGAAGGGAATTAACTGTATGCTGTTCATTTTTATGTAAAAGATATGTAGCTGGCCTCTTTCATCTCTTTCCTTAAATCAAAGGGGGCTCTTGTGGGATGAAACCTTCAGCAAACGAACAATGAGTAATGACCACGACAAAACAAAAGGTTGACAGCTAAGAGTACCAAGGATTTTTGAGAAAGCAGAGGGGATACTAGTAAATGGCAACTCTTCCTAATCCAACTCCAAAAAGACTGGTAAAGTTTATCCTTCCCCATTCCTGGCCCTAGGAAGAAAGGAACTCTAAAGGCAAAGTGGACAGAAGGAGGTTGAGGGCTGTCAATGCCTTCCCCAAGAGGGAGATATGAGGGTGGCATACGTTAAGAAACACACTAAAACTACAGCAAGCCTAGAAATGGGTTGAGAACTCACATTTGTACAAAACTAGCGCATGGCACAGCAGGAACAGTGAGTGTGGATAACAACAGAGATTTGGTTGTGCATATTATTTAGCATGCACCAACACCTGAACTCCAGCATTAGGCTGATCCAAAATCCATGCCCTAAGGTCTTCACTGCTATCACCTTACTAGCTTGTCAGGCTCACACAGGTATGCTAGCTCTTGCTACAGTCACACCTTCATTCTGCTGCCACATATCCCCAGAAATCTCAACTCTAATAACAGTTTTTACTATCTGTGTGCAAGTCACCCTGGAGTTGCACCCTGGAATACCAACATGAGAAGTGGCCACAGTGTGAACAGCATTTGGCTGCCATCCTTCTTCGCTGCTGCTGAATATCTAATGTGGAAAATCATCTCTTGGGACAGCCATGGAAAGAGGACCAGGAGGAAGATAAAATTTTAAGCTTGAGCATTTATGGTATATAGTCCATTTTGAGCCCAGCAGGAAAAAGGATTGACACACCTGGGAGGAGGAGGGGCAGCAAACAACAAAGCAAATACATTTAGTCCCTCACACAGTCATAGCCACCAAACACGGTGGCACCAAGCTGGAGCCTGAAACAAAATGGCTTCTGTTTCTCTACAAGGCAGTCCAAGACAGTCCTGTTTGAACCATTCAGAGACATAAGCTACAGCTATAATACTTGACTTCAAATAGATTGTGTTTCAGTCAAAATTTTGATGAAAGGGAATACACAGAACTGCTGTACTGAGTGCATGGCACTATGGATTATAATGGAGCTGGAGAGAGGTGAAGAATCTGAACTGAAACGTGACATCTGGTCTAAGAAGCACCTGACAAGCTGCAAGGTAAAGGAACTGGTTCAACGAAAGGTGAACACCACAGTGAGGGTGATGGGAGAACTAAGGTATCCAGAAAAGTTAGTTTGAACCTGGACTACATGCACATATATAGTTACATACACATGTACACACCTACAGAGTATAAACAGTGTATTTCACTGTCAGACTCACGGAGGCCTAACATGATGCCTAACTTTTAGATAACTAAGCTGAGACAAAACCTACCCTTTGAGCTAAAAATGAAGAGAAATTCTAGTAAACAAGAGAAACAAATAAGCACTTTGTGTAGCCCAAGTGAAAGCCAAGAACGACTCAAAAGTACAAAAAAAGCACATGTATAAATCTTTCTATGCTTAGGGTTCTAATTTCTGCAGCCTCGCAGAACCTGAATATTCTACTTAATAAGAGTTTGAGCTACTAAGTATACTCCATATATGTAAAGACAACACAGATTTTCCCATTACAGATAATCAAATGTCACTTTGGTATGTATTTGTAATCATAATTTATAATAACAACTAAAATGACACACATTTTTCTTTAAATAAGTTGTGCTGGGTATGATACCTTCAAATGAAAGAAAGAAAGTTCCTTTGAAAACTGCTTTAAAGAGAAAATATCCATTACATTCAACAAGTTATGAAAAAAAAAATCCTACTGCAGGTACATGTATTTCTTTTCAAAATAACACATTTCTCTTAAAATACAATGTGCTTATTCATTGGGAATTGTATGCTGCACCAAAGCTTTTTAAATCTTGGACTAATGTCAGAGCGCATGACAAAACATAAGCATAAGGTAAATGATATCCTTCTATTTTCCGCAAATAGATCAACTTTTGAAAAGGTAGAAGAAATAATACATATTTTTCTGATATTCAAACAACTTGTCAAAAATTTTCATGCTGTTTTGAGTTCTGGTGAAACTGCATCACAATATTTACATCACACTTCAAAATTGTTAGCAGTACTGGTAGAAGGATGAAAATCAACATGGATAGGAATACAGGACTAGAATTAAGAAAAAAATTGTAAATGACTGCTGTAAGAGAGAGGTCAGAATCTGCTGAAAGGAAATTCACTTGATGGTAACAGTTGTGACTCTATGCTATTCATGTACACTATCACAAGATAAAAGATAAAATATCACAAGATAGAGATAGAAATATATAGAGATAGAATTTATATAGAAAATTTGACAGGCTAAATTATTTGCCTGTGCTGCATACTACTGAATAAATGGTACCAGTATTCCTGCTGATACTATAACTGATTCAGAAAATCCACAAGAATTCATATTTTCTTTTCAGAATGTGAAGCATGGAGCATTTTTAGAATACCTAATTCAGTTGGGTTTTACTTTTACTTTACTTTACTTTTACTTACACTTACCTTGAGAGTGTCTTAACACTGCATAATTACAGTCTGATGTGGCCCAGTATGCCACTACATACATTACATCTTTACTTCCCTGAGTTGTGGACCAGATGGGATACATTCTCCTTAGGCATCCAGACAGTTTCTATTTAAAGGAAAATGTAACCATTTAAATTTTTTCACAGAAGAGCAACTGTCTGATTTTAGTACTCAGCATTCACAGGATACATTTTAGGCCAAGTCATAAATCTTAAATCATAATGCTATCTTTGGTATGAAGTTGTGGGTTTTTGATTTAATTTCAGTTTTCTTTTTTTTTCTTTTTCTTTTTTTTTTTTTTGCTAGCTCAGCTAGTTCACACAGAAAATTATGTTCAAAAGACTGCACTTTATATAGGATTTTCTACAAACTGCAGGCTCATAAAGCAAAAAAGCTGTTAACTAAATTCTAAGGGAGATAAAGGTAGATATTTCTCATAGCATTTTCTATATCCTGTATGCTAGAAATAAACCTAAACTGCCATGACTGTGTCTCTTTCTCTTCCTGGAAGTTTCCCACACTTAAGAGAGGAATGAATGAGTCCTGTGCACTAATTCAGAACAATTTATATCGGCACGATAATGGATTCTAGGGGGCTCTTTCAACTTTCATTTGCAAGTGGAATAGAGAATTTTAGGAAATCTAGTTGTTATTATTAGGTTGTTCAGGTTGTCAGATTATCAGGGAAAATGTAAACAAAGGTAGTGAGTTCTTAACCACAAGCTGAGCAAAGAAACCAATCTTTGTGCCTTCATTTTCACAGATCATAGAAAATCAGAAAGTTCTTTTTTCTCCTCCAAACCAGGAGGCAAAATGTGGTCCAGAATCAGTACTGCAGTCTTCTGAGTCTGCCACTGTAGAATTAGAGCAAGGCAGGAAAGCCACCACATGCTCTTTAAAACAGTAAAGATTTGGGCCAAGAAAACAGTCTTAATTTGCTACCAGAGGTCCCTGGAAAAGGAGAATGGCTGTTTTGTGCGAGTTTTATGAGAAATTGAACCAATAACTGAAGTGCTTCTCTTATAGCTTTGGAGCATGCAGTTCAGCCTATTTCCAAATGCGTGTCCATGAAACTGATTTCATCTTACAGTATTGACCATGATCTGATCATGCAGATTAAAACAAAGATGGACAGATAAAATGAATTTTGCTTATAATTTATAATAATTATAGATTATAATAAGGGATATAGATTATACTAAGGTTACATATAGTCTACAAGGAATGTACAGAAGATAGATCACAGATAATAAATAAGGATTTTTGCATATAATCTATGCACCTGAGGAAGACTGTTTTGCTTTTTTCCCAACTAGGTGAACAGGCAGCTGAACACAGATGCCTGAGAAAAGTGAGAGTTATCTCGCCTTGCCATTTTTATATCTTTAATAGCCAGCAGCAAAGAAAAATGAGAAAGCGAGATGCCAGATGTGTGTCCTAGCATGCTGATGTGAAGGAAACTTTACAAAGACTGTTGACATTTTGGCATTCAGGACATTGTTCTGAGTGGGGTCTAAGTGGTGAAATATCAACATTCTTTGCTTCCTCCTAGTAAAATATTTGCTATAAAGTGTAAATAAAGACTATAGAGTTTTTCTTCACATTAGCTTGCTGAAACATCTGGATTTGTGTTTACATTAGTCTGCACCACAGGCTTATCCTTCAAAGAAACCTGCTTCTATTTTCTGTTTTTTTAATGGAACCTCTCAAACATACAATGTTTTTATAAGTAAGACAATATTGTTTGACTATGGGAATAATCTTAAATATAATGTGAAAAAATGCTAGAAAAAGGCCTCGCTGAATCTGTAGGATACTTTTGTGAAAGCAGGTGAAATATTGTATACTGTGGCATGTACAAAAGATGTTTACACTGTTTTTTATGGAGAAAGAACCTTTTGGCCACAGTTGCTTGACTCATGCAGCTGCAATCATATTAAAACTATTATTTGTGAAAACATCATTGGCATATACATCCAATCCTTGATGTCTAACCATGACACCATTGAAAAACTGATAGAGCTGTAACATAAAATGCTGACTACAACCATGATTTAGAACTGTACAAAGTCTCCAGAAGAGAAGGTGAGAAGTGATTGAAGCATATTTTTTAAATAAACAGGAATTGCCAGTTCTCCTAAGTTTACAATGGGAGGAAAATATCATATGCTGAAATGATACAAAGAAGGGTGTGTAATGGTTAAAGCAAAGGTAACAGAGTAACAAAACAGCTCCTACCATCCAAAATATATTGGTGCTCTCCAGAGGATAGAAGTGTTCACCAAAATGCAGACATGAAACACAGTTCCAAGCATTAAGACAAGCTGTAAATATTAGTCATTTGGCCTCAGTAAATAAGAGGAGGTTTCTATTTCCTTTTTTTCTACAGTCAATATTAGTTCTCTAACCTAGGCTGGCCGTTGGAGAAAACCCATACAAATATATCACATAATACACTAATGACACCATGTCTCTAGATCTCACAACACCTTGACAGGAGTTTACAAACAGCAATTCTTTTTTACCCAATTAACATTACACTGAAACAGCAGTAAGAGGCCTCATGAAACAACCGTTTCACGACAGATGAGCAGGACACAGTAAATCATAAAGCTACCACTAGTAAATCAAAAGCTGCTCCCTGTACAAGTAATATCCACAAATTCTACTCTGCTGGAGGGCTGGTGATCATCCATGCCACAGCAGTTTGGAAGTATTTTTAATAGATTTGTCAAAGATTCAAATTCTGATTTTAAATTTGCCCAGAAAACTCTGTCCTTCAAAGTGTTAACCACCATGAGCCTCCAACGGTTCTGGGGCAAGTCAGCGCTGTCAGTACTTTGCTTTGCAGGATCAGGAACACAGACCGCAAAACCTTTTCTACTTCTCTGTTGGCAGGTTGGTTATCATGGTCAAATTGGTAGTGTCTGAGTGGAAAGTTTTTAGATCTGTTTTCCCCCCATGATAAATGCACATCTCTATATTCAATGATTTTACTTAGTTATGCTTTTGTGAACTGTGCATGATATGCATGCACATGAATAAAGGAGAAACTAAACTTGCTAACAAGTGACAGAAACTCATAGCTGGTTTTAAATACAACAGCATGTGCTTAAATGGAATGACTCTTTTGTTGTTTCATTCAGCGGTACTGTAACTGGTATCTGCATTTGAGAAGTGAAGAAGCCACCTAACCTTGGTCCATACTGAACGTGTTCATAAGGGCTCAGTCCTGTGGCTTTTATTTGAGCTTATTAAGTTCAGCAGTTACAGCAGATTTCTTACTCCCTGAGAAATTATGGAGAAGTGTAACGAATTCTATGGTTGTCTAGCTCCAAATATTAGGACATGCAAATGCGGAAGAGTAGACACATTTGCACTATCCACAGAATCATTCCAAAGCCATAATTTACTGCTTTATATAGATTTCTAGATCTTCATTTAAGAAAATGCTCATAATTTAGGCATAATTACAGCTTCTCATACCAGTTTCTTTTTCATCATGGGCTAAAACAAGCCTCTGTTACTTCTCCTGGCACAAACTGAGTTCTGTCTCAAGCTGCTGCTGCTCACTGTCCTTCAGTTTGATTCAAATGTATCCTTCAGACTGAAACAAGAAGCATCAAGAAAATCACACTACTGAACTTTTAGCAGCTCTTTTTTTCTTTTACTACAGAAAACAAATTCTAGCACCTGTTCCTCTTTCCTTTTAATCTTTTAAGATGTGTTTTCAAGAAAGCAAAGAAGGATTTGCACAACTAAAATCTATATATTGACAACTATATTTCTGTGATTATAAGAGCTGTGAATCAAAAGCCATATATTTGGCATGTATTTACATACCATGTAGCATTATAGAAAATTGCTACTGGACAGGGTCTTCCAAGCACTACAGTAATAAAAATAAAAATAATAATACAGTCCAAAATAACTTAGAAAAGCCAAAATCTCCTCAGTGGTTTTCAGCCTCACTCCAAGTTATATCTGCCTCCAGAATTAGCTTAATGTAAAGCTATCAACTTATTTAAGCTTACTCTCCCTTAGTGTCTTTACATTCATTATAGCTTAACCCAGCTGAACACTCCTTCACGGCTAGGTTCTCCTGGCAAATGAGGGCAAAAAGCCCTGTAATGGTGGGACAAGAAGGTGATTACTAATCTTTTTGTCAAAACTCAGACCCTCATAACAAATCCATGCAATACTTAAAATAAAAAATAAAACTGTATCTGTAATTCCTCTTTGAAATAATATCTATAAAGAAAAAAACTATGCAATGGGAAAGACCTCTTTTAGTAAAGACAGTAATATTATTGTCTTATTCATTTGCTGACTACAAATAGCCAGCTGACTACAAGTGTTTTTTTTCTTTTCCATTCCCAAGATACTTTTTATGGCATTTTAGTGCACTTAATGTACATGTGTATACATTTTTGTATAAAAATTAGTAATATGCTGCTGGGGTCTGTTAGTCTGTCTGTTTATTTTACATGTGTATATTTATATGAGAAATATTTTAGTTATTAAACTTCATGTCAATGAAAAATTTACTTCCCAACACGTTTTTATACAGTAGATCTTATATTATTGTTATAGTCAGAAAAGTGACTCTGTAAAAATGGTTCTGTTTATCAGTGCACCAGTTCCTGTATGTCTTCAAGTCAGTGGGAAGATACAGTAATGGCTCTGTAATCAAGGAAAAGATTTGCAGACTTTACTCTAGGGACATTAGCATCTATTTTCCAGCTTTTTAAAATGCTTTAGCTTAAAAGAATTCCAGCTTAGCATAAACCTACATTCGATTTATTAGCAGCACTCTAGTCATCAATGAAAGACACTTCAGAGCTTGATCATCTTGATTCAAAGCCATTGAGATTCATTACATCTGCTAATTATGTAGCAGTGGAATATGCCCCAGATCTGTAAAGTATGGTAGCAGTTTATTTCTCTTCCTATGGAGAATTCAACATGGCATGTGGGAGATACGCTGTTAGCAAGACATGCAGGGAGACTTTTCCGATTTTCAGATCTTGATTTGAGGCAAACAAAAAGAATTCAAAATAAATCAGAGAAACCTCAGACTAAAACAAAGGGAAAAATGAGAACTGTTTGGATTCAGCTGTGCAGCAGGGTGCCAAAGGAAGAAAACTTCACTGCCAGTCACAGTGAAATGATAGCCAACTGTTGGCTTTACTCCTAGTCAGATACATGCAATGGCGTAACTATTGTAGGTAAGAATGAGATTTTTGGCATGCATGATTGAGGGAGCTGTACTGTCTTTGATGATGCTTAAGTCGCATTCCCTAGGAAAGCCACAGATTTTGGCTTTTGTATATTGGTTTGTTTCTCCTTGTAACTGCCATTACATAACTGGTGGACATAGTAAGCGAAACTTTCAAATATGGCCTTTACTTGAATGTGTGTTTTCCTTCATACATGTGACTGCAGCTGCATGTTTTGGAAATCATCACAAAGGGTAAGTGACATATTTGTCATGTACAGATACAGAGATGCAGCTATACACAGGTGTATGTGTGGCTTTTCTACTCATGGTCCTTAAAAACACTGTGAGAGAAACTACAATTGAAGACCTTTAAACAGTTGTTGAGCATCCCACCTCTTTCAGGCTCTGCTAATGAAGACCAGTTAGTCAGTATTTTGGCCAAGTCCACGTCTGCATTGCAGATCACAGAACGTGCAGCTAACTGTCTCTGCACCTTGCTGTGCCTCTTGTGGGTCTATCTCACTGCCTGACTGGCTCTCTTATTTTGATGCTTAAATTGAAAAAGTTCATTCAGATTTTGCCTGAATATCCTTGCTATCTCTAGAACTAGGATAGAAAATAGGTTGAAGTAGACACAGAAAAATCAGCAGTGGCAAAATTAGAAGTGGGTGATGCTAGGGCACTTGTGAACTACAAGAGACTACAGAACTGCAAAAAAAATGTTAAGGCAAGTAGGGAGAACTGTATTTCTCATATTGTGCTAGCAGCAACTTCATAGCTGTATACAAAATCTGCGTGCTTTATGCAGTGCTTCACATGTGCTTCTGAACATCCAAAATATCCGCTACAATACTGTCATTTAGAAAAGCGCTGTTTAAACTAAAAAAAAGCATAGGGGTGAGCAGTGACTCTAGTGACCAGTGCAGGCCAGTCACATTTTCGTGATGAGGCAACAGACAGTCTGTACTCTGAAAATGTACTGGAGGGGCCAAGGGAGAAAAAGTGCTTCAGCCCATTTATAGTACATCCACATGGTCTCCTGCAGACAAACCAAGTCTCTCTGCCTGTGCTTCTACTCAACTGGATGGCAGCCAGCTCTGAACTAAAAACTGCTGTCAGTACAGTGCTGCGCCCAAGCTAATAAGCCTTGCTGAGAGACTGACTTCAAGTTCAGAGCTGGATCACAACTGGCAGACAGAGCAAGTTTACATCTGTCTGCAAAAGATTGAGGAGACATAGCTTTAGGGTAAAGGAAATCCAAGATTGTACAAAATTGGCGGATTAGGATTTTGCCTAGCACAGCTCCCTCATGGGAGCTCCAGGTAGGGGGAGCACTACCCAGACTGACATAAACACACTAAACCTTGCTAAGAACACGACAGCCTTGTAAAATCACTGGGAGAGCTGAAGTGGGACTTCTCTAACTGGGACTCCTTCTATGGACCAATTGATCACATCTATTCTGGGGACATACTTCCCTACTTAGGACAGATTTAGAATAGATACTAGAGCATACACTTAAGATGAATCCTACGTCCAGTTTTTATTATTTATACGTTCATGTGTGCATATGGTGGCTCCTCAGATGACGCAGTTTGTTTGCTAAACTATGAATATTTATTACAATACTATATTTATGAACAAACAACAAGGAGAATACTAACCAAACCTCCATTGATTTATTTATAAACAACTAATCCTATCTAAGCATGTTTTAAATGTTTTTTAAATCACTTATTAAAACCAAGACATATTTGAAAAGTAAACACAGTTATCTTAATCTTGCCCCAAATAAATTGCTTGTCTGTGCCTGATAATGAATAGTCATGCCTGCTTTGAATTTTATTCTCATTGCATTATTTTATTTAAGACTGCATGTAAAAGAAGATTTTTTTCTCTGAATTTTTCATGCTGAACTCTGTAGCTGTCTTATAAACTATGCCTTTTCATCTCCAGGCACTTCACTTTTGAAGCATGTTTGGTGTGCTTGATAAGTATACAAACTCAGAATTTACTGTGCTGTCCACTTTCTTATAATCAGTTACACTAAAGGTGAAATGGCAACTCAATGTAACTTTTTTTTTTTTTTTTTTTTTTTTTTTTTTTAATGGAGGAATCCAGTTGGTTCATGCAAAGGTCAATCTTTCTTTGAGGAAATAACAGAAAGGCTACTGAGTGCCAGAAGTGAGAATATCAAATGATGGATCGGAGAAAAGTTCTCTGAGATCCAGAAAGACTGAAAAGAAATCCTTTCGAGTCCCATCACAGCAATGGGAGTAAAAGAAGCCGGAAGCCAACTTTACATGTAGACCTTATGGGGGCAAGACACATGATAAAGAAGAAAACAAGACTGTGTGGATCCTAAGTCTGTGGGAACTGTGTAGCTAAGTGGTATCTATGGATTTTTTTTTAATTTCTGCACTTGCTTACTCCAGTAACAACGGATCTTATTTTTGTATAAGATGAAGAAACATCTATTTCAAAGACATATTGTTTTAGTCTGGAGTTAGTAAAGCACAACTAATATAGCTCATCCAAACAGATCAAATTAAAAAAAGATCAGTGCAGCTATGACTGATACCAGAAAGTGGAAAAAAGGCTATGTAAGAAAATGTCCCAAAAGTTAAATGATACAGTTCGGATGTTTTAACATCAGAATTGATCCCATATTGATCAATATGGTAGTCTCTTCAACTTAGTTTAATGACTCAACAATAATGTCATAATCGTAGTGTCTTTTCTCAGGAGAGTTTAGGGCTAATATTACACATTATATGTCTATGGAAAACTGGGAACATTGTATTTTGCCATTAGGTCTGTACAAGGCTGTTCTTTCAGCCTTGTTGATGACCCAAAGCAGAGACCCAATTTTATACTGAAGTAAGGAAAACTAAGGTTTGGGTCGAATTAAATATCTGAGTTGTCTGAAGAGTTCATTCTAATATCTTCATTTTGGTGTATATAGGATAAAAAAATGAAAGAAAGGAAAGCAGCAAAGTTTTATGAATTTTTGAGTACTTCCCTGACTCCTCCTTGGCTTCCAGGATAAAACAAGCTTTAAAATAAATTATTCACAGGGAAATCAACAACAAAAAAAAAATTACACAATGCTACTTCCATTATTAGAAAGTTTCAATTTATAGCCAATAAAAAATTTCAAGATACTCCATATTAAATTACTGGATGGTCCTACTAAGAATAGTATATATCATGGCCAGATTGCAGGAGCTGGGAAGAAAGCTTTTGGTACAGAAGATAGAAATAATTCTCTAGTATACATTACTGACAACTTACTTGTTCCAAAAGAAAAAAAAAAAAAAGAGTCAATTTCTTTTTCTCTCCCTTTCCTTCAGCATAATAACTATACATTAAATGTTAGGTTTCCTGTGTCCCTAGCTTGCACACTTTTGGATTACATTTTGCTTTATGCTTTCAAACTATCCTATGCAGCCATACAGACATGAAATTCACTTTTACAAAGTACATGGAAAAGAATTACTAGGCTCCAGTAGCTGGGACTTTAAGAAAAACCCAAGCAACAAGAAAGTTTTTTTTTTTTTTAATAGATAGGTAGATGGGTAGATGGATATCGAGCTAGACAGGTATGTGTGGATTAACTGAAAATACAGATGATGGCATGTAATACGTGTTCTCTTCTTCATCATCCATCATTTTTTTCACATGTATTCATATACTTCCTCCCATCCAAAAAGAAATTATTATGTTCAGTGGTTCGTAGTTAGGGATTCATAAGCAGGGATTCAAAATAAATTCTACAGTTATGATTGTATATATCTCTTTAACTCTAATTCCCCTAGTAGTTGTGCTGAGACACTAAATTACATGCAATTTCTCAAGTACTAAAATCCCACTTTCTCCTTCTGTACTCTAGATAAACAGCGGATCTTGGAACACTGCAGTGTTTTTTTAGAAACCAGCACAATAATTCCATTGTCATACGTACCTGGCACACTCTCTTTGAGACAGTTTTGTAAATGTTCTCATTCGAGGAGGACATACCATATGGATAGGCTCCTTAGTCTATTCTAACTGTTTCAGACTATGCCTGCCATAGATTCTTGGTGGTGTCTATTTCTCAGCACTCATATATTATATATTGCAATCATCAGTGTGACTCAGGGCAAGACGCATTTGACCTAGATTCATATTCAGCAAACCTATATGCTGACAGCATTTGTCAATATTTTACTCTCAGTTTGTCAGACTTCATCTGTAATGTGACGTTCAGGAATAGCTGACTACATTTTTCATGTGCATTGTTGTTACTAACTGTCTGGCGTGCACAGAATTGAACACTGTATTAAAGGAGGTACATATGAACATATAGAGATGAAAATATACCATACGATACATTCATTTTTAAAAAATCCAATAATGTAATTGAGCTAAGATACACATTTAACATCAGGTATGATGAGGAAATCAAGCGTGTGCACTTAAACGTTTATTGTGATACTTCTTTACGCTTATGTTTTTAATTTGCTCTCAGCAAACTTTGTACATGTTTTCACTTTAAATAGGGTGTCACTTTTCTCAGTTGGAGATATTAAAAATGTAAAGATGGAAGAATAATACTAAATACGAAGGTTCTCTTGCTAGTCCTTTGAAAGTGCTCCATAGCTTTAAAAAGAAAGCAATACCATCCAGAACCTGAAAATAAATGGATAAATACCACAGAAATACCTTACTTCATGCACCTTAAGAGCTTGTCCTGTGGGACTTTTCTGTATTGGGAGATTCAGAATGGGTATCAGGATACTATCCTCTCCTACAGATCTGGCATTGTGTTCAATGGCTTTCTCTAATGATCTCGCATTACCACACTGATGTTCAAATATGCTGTGATCTAATAGGTATAGATCCATTGTGGGCATACATGATTCTGCAGTTTTTAGCCAAAAACTAAACTAACGAAACTTAGAAGGCTAGCAAAAACACCCAGTCAAGCAAGTATGTTTCTTGCAGTGATGGATAAATTCCAGGAATGTAGTTTGATATAACAATAACAATCATAATACACAACCAAAAACCCCACAATTTCACCCTAATACCCAAAGTGCTTCTTTCAGAAATAGTGTTTTTTTCCTTGCAAGCAGACATACATATGTGACTAATGTGCCCTTTGAGCCAATGTAGTTCCAAATGGACACAGAACTGTGTATGTTTTCACATATGTACACACAACACATAACATGTATTATTTCAGGGTCCAGGGCCATGTTTCAATTTTCCTGCCCACAGCAATTCTAGCTGCAAACATATTGGAAGAGACAGTTCCAGGATTTTACAATATTCTGCATTCTCCGATATTTACCTTTGTTCCTTTATTTGCAAAAAATCAGTAGGTCACCAACTATCAGGGGAGACATTTTGCAGACCTAAAAATGGAAGGTTTATAAATGAGATGCATTCCTATGCATACTATTACGTAGTTTATTTTAACTGCATGTGGTAACTGCCTGTGCTCTAGTAAAATTCCCCAAGGATCTGGTAAAATTCCCGAAGGATGTTATCTTTTTGAATGTGAAATGTTGTAGTTCAGGTTAGTATTTTTTAATTAACTTAAGAAAAAATTACTTGTAAAACTGCTTATATCATACTAACTAAACAGCATGCAGAGCTGAAAAGCAAACCAGAATCAAAGAATGTTCTCAGGCCCCACAAGCTGAACCACAAAAAGAGTAGTAAAAGCTGGGAAGCTGATTGTCAAAATTAATGAAACACTGCCCTCTTCTGATTAAATCTAATCTTGAGATAACTGTTCTTGCAATGAAAGAAAAGAGATCTGTGAAAGAATAAATGGAATACAGATGAATGTGTGGCTTGGCAATTAGGTTAGTCTTCTGCAGTGGTAGTTAAGTATTGAACATCCATAATTTCTGAGTGGCAAATACATTGACCCACATCAAAGCAAGAGATACAGATAGCCTAAGCAAAAGCGACATGCAGTGTATCTGTATATTTGTGGGCTACTACTGTAATAAAAAAGAAAGGTGGTGTGAAATGCAGCTAGCAGATGGATGATTTAATGCAAACAGAAGGAGACTATTCTCACAGGCAATTAAGCTGTGGAACTCCTTGCTGCCAGGTTTTGTGGATGCTAAGCTTTTCAAATATTCAAGAACAAAGAATCAGAGTGTCAGAAAGAAAATCACATTATAGAGCTATTAAATGTAAAGACACGTTCAGGAAGTTTCTGAGCTGCTGAATGCTGGGTAAGGGTTCTGCAGAAATATCACTATTCACTTTCCTTAGTCTTATACTCTTCCCTTGGCATTCACTACTGGCAACCATCAGTGACTAATTTCCAGTTTCTTCCATACTCACCTTGATGAAGTATCTCTTCTTTAACTGCAAAAAATGAGTTGCTCACTAGCCACCTATAGACCTATGAGTAGAATAAGGTTCATAAATACGATGCAGTCCTACACAAATTTCTATGCACTGAACATTTGGCCTGATTTAGTTTGACTGATTTTATCATAGCTTCCTTACAGAGAACATCTCCGTATATTTCGCACCAGACTGACATGCAACATTGCTTTAGCTGTGAAGGATCGCATACACAGAAAATCCAACTGCTTTTTGGACCTGTCACAGAAAAGATCGGAAAATGAGGGTCTTATCCTTCACTGAGTGTCGGCAGAACTAACAGTCTAGACGAGGTCTAACTCTTCTCACATATCCTGCAACTTCTGCTGGACAGAAGAAAAGTTCTCTTGCTAATTCTTTTCTTTTTTGACTCATTGGAAACCCCATGGAGAGAACTGAGGAAGTAACCCCTATGCTCCCATCCCAGAAAGATCCACAATTCTACTCATCTTTTACACGCATCAAACAAAATAGAAATGAGCATATAAGGAAACTCCTGCTTTCTCTCCACCGCTGTGCACCAACACAGAAAAAAAAAAAAAGAAAAAAGGAAGAGTTCTGGCATGCAGAGTTGTGAGCTACAGCCTGTCCTTAGGTACCCTGTTGTGAGTGAGAGCAGAATCCACATCACAGAATTCTTAGACTTGGTATAAAAGCTTAGTTGCAAAGGAGCCAATGTAAGTGGAGTGGTTTGGATCACTTACAGTAACTGCTGCACTCGTTTATTAATATGACTTACAAGGAAGAAATATTATCTTGCACTTAGCTACATTTCTTCATAAAGCAAGCATTTAAGAAGGTTTTGTATGTCATGTTAGAAAGATTAGCTGCAAAACCATGAAAAAGATGATGTTCTGTGGCCCAATATTGTCATGGTTAAAAAAAAAAATCAGTTAAGTTCTGCTTTTGTATCTTGGCTTGAGCTACTATGCTAATAGGCTACACTAGAATACCAAGCCATTAAATTATGGAACTTTTATGTAGAATCCATGTGGGGATCTAAAATATTCCATAAAATAATCCAACACTAGCAGCTGGGGGAGATGGGAAGAAGAAAGAGTGGGGGAGTTTCCCATGGCCATTGCTGAAGTATACACCATGCAATTGAACTGGTTGCCATATTCTTAAAGGCAATAATAATTTAATTATTATTATTATTAATTATTAATTATTTTTAATAACTTAATAATATCAGTTTCCAGATTCTTCATTTCTGACTTAAAGAATATGTAGGCCTTCATCAAGTTCTGACCACTATTGGACATTTTGAGAAACTCAGAGGCCAAAATTTATCCTCAATGGAGTTTCATGGGGCCCAGATAAGTTGCTCGCCCATAGGAGGACTGCAAATGAGCACAAGTAGTAATTTGATCATTTTGCTCCAATTTCTTTTCTTTTCCCCAGACAAGCAAGCTTGACACCTATGAGCATTTTTTCAGTGTCTCTTCCTCCTTCAGAACAGTGTTTATTTACTAAGTTGTAAATAATACAAAGCTTCCTCCCAATGCTACTAACCAGTTCTTGCTCCTGCTCTTTTGCTCTTATTAACCTTTCTGACTCTTAGCACCAAAAAGTTCCTGACCTTCACCACTAGACATTTGCTTCATGTTCTTCTTGCTCTCTAATGGACCACAAATATTTTCAGCCAATCTACTCCATAGTCATGATCTCCATTATATCGCATCTTTAATCATTTCCTCCAACCAGGATGATAGCCAGTGTACGGTATGTCTAGCCCAGAATTATGTCCTCCAAATACAATAAATAATTTGACAAATTAATGTGTGAATGGAACAAAGTCTGTAAGCCAAAACCTGTTAATTATTCAATAAAATAAGTTGCATAAAAATAATGGCTTATGGATTTTCTAAAAGCTGAATACCCTAATTATTTATTGTAAATTATTTATTAGGTGATTAATCAACCCTAAAGTTCATGGATACATTTTAAACAGATAAATCAATGGTGACTAATTAACCTATATGAATAAAATACATTTACATACAAATAACTCAATATATATGAAAATAGGATAACTCAGTAAATGCTCATACAAATAGAGAAAACATCTCTTAAAAAAAAAAAGAGGCCAATACAGCCCAATCTCTATGTATTTAGCAACCCTGTCCAAAAGCTATTCAGCTTATAACTTTGACTTTCAGAGATGAGAGGTTTGGTCCAAATGATCTAAATTGTTAGCAGACAATATATACGCCTTCTTCTATTCAGGTAATCTTACATAGCTCTGTAATGAATTAGGGAATAACTGACATATATATTCTGTAACACAAATATCCATTGAGGTTTCTATGACTAAGTTTAAAAAATTTGTTAATCAGAAAATATGAAGAAACCTAGTAACATTTCTGTACCCATCACAGAGAGTATTTGACAATATGGGATAAATTCTGTAGAAACATTTGCTGTATACTGAATGTCATATAATGCAGAGTGTACAGAAACATGACTGAGCTTTTTCACTGGTACTGTGTGATTTTTGTTTAACTCTGTATTGCTGTTTATGGTTGTTTTAAACCTATAAGCCAGTAGATCATAATCAGTTTGATTTCTTTCTCTTTTAAAAATTAACTCTCATTACGGTCAGCAAACACAGAGTTCCAAAGTACAATATTCCAATTCTCCTTCACTCACATGATTAAATACAGATGCAAAGCTGAAGAAATAAATTTCAGGAAACCTGGGACATGCGGGTGACCAACACAAGCCTTTACCTTCAGTCATACAGTCAGCACTGAAACAGCATATGAATGTGAAGCTTCAAGAGAACATCTCCTACTGGATAAAAATAACATATTCAAATTACCCATGCAACCTCTATGAGTGATAAACAGAGCCAGGAAGGATTCAACTGAATACAGGATGCTGATCAAAATATATAATCAGAGTGGTGGTAAGAAAATGCTTCTTTGGTGACATTACTTATCATTCATGCTGGATAAAGCATTAGCGGTAAACTTAGGTAAATGTTTGCATTTCTTGTGTAAGTTATTCTCTTACTGTATTTACACAAAACAATGTTCACTATATGCATCTGAAGTCAGATTAGATTCATTCCTTTATTTGCTTGCATTTATACATTTTTCTAAAGTTTGTCTCTCTGCTTCAATAAGAAAAATATATTAAATAAATATGTTAATTTTTTTATTGATCGAACAGTTCTTTGAGCTTCAAAACTGAACTGCTGCTGCCTAATGATTAGCTTGTTTTTAAGCACAGGCAGCATATTGTTTTACTGAAAAAGGTGACAGAATACTGGAAAGACAGAATATTAATATGCATTCTTAGTCAACGGTTTTTTTTCCCTATATTTGGAAACCTTTACATTTGCTGTTCTTCATTATTCACATGGTTGCCTAAATACTGAAAAATGGTTCATTGTACATTTCAACACCATTGACTAGTTTCTTAGTCTTCTGTGTTTTTCTTCAACCTCAAGCTCTAAATATCAAGAAATGATTAAGAATTTCAGTTTTCATAAAAAGCATGTTTCCAGTCCTTGTGATTGCAGAGGAAAAGCTGAAAAGAAGCAAAGAGGAACAAAGCAGAAAGAATAAGTAAACAGAACTGCAGGTTTTTGTAACTCCTTACTTTCTAGACCCTCCAAAAACAAGAGCCAAATATAATATTGTGAAATTGGGGATCAATTTTCTTGAATTCGGTTATGATTTTTTTAGCAAAGTGCTGACTAAAATAGTATAATAATAAAAATTTCACCTTAGAGACTTCGTAGCATAATACTGAGGCTATTAAAATGCTACTTCTACTTTGAAAACACACATTTTCTACAGCAGAAATTTAGGCAGCTGGGTGGATCACTATCAGAAGTTCATGTCCAAGATTCTTAGTCTAGTACTTACTTCCAGTGTCATAGTAGTATTAACTGTAAAGTCAGTCACATAAAGGGCAGAACTTTCAGAAAACTAGGACCTGCAGTTTACGCTAGGGCCAACACACAAGACTGCTTACATCTCCTAGTGATTGGTGCAGGGCTGCCACCAGAACATTTTCTGGATGGTCTTAATTGCTTTTAACTGGGCTTAATGTTTTCCGTGGGTTTTTTTTCCCTCTCCAGTATTCCCCCAGCCTGTCAGAGCAACTCTGTATGTGCCCACTAAGCTGTGCATGTGTAGTAGCTCTGTGTCTGAGGTGGCTGCTCTGTTGTTTTATTTTTCCTTTTTCTAAGAGACTAACCCCAGGTCAGAGCCAAGAAGAGAGAAAAGGAGTTCAGTCTGAGAAGAGCTAGCAGTCAGTTTTCATTAAAATAATACTTTCTGGCATAGGATCATTTTGGTCAGATAAGTAAAGGAAGACTAAGGGCTGGAAATACCAGATTGCCCATTAACTAACAAAAGGCTGAAGGAATGACTTGGTTATTTCATGCTAATTGCTCAAATGCCCTTTCCAAGACATCAGGGAAAATATCCCAAAGCACACTGACTCTTAGGAATAAATAGGTCTATTTCTGATCATGAAGAGAAACAAATCTAGATACATGTGCAAGCAAAACTCCTTTGTGTGAGATGTGGCGAAAAGAATGCAAAGCAGAGATGAAGCAGTCAAACTTTATGGACATTTCTCTTACTATGACAGAGAGCCTTGTCAAAAAAACAAACCAAGCCAAAACTCAACAGTAGATGTTATTTTAAGATGAATACAAAGCTTTTGCAAATGAAGGATGCATTTGACAAAATCATGAGTTCACTGAGCTGTTTGCAACTATGCCTAAATCTTAAGTTACTCATCAGAATGCATTAGTAATTAAAACTTTTTTTTTCCAAAATGTACTATGCTATGAGTTTGTCTAATTTAATAAAATATTTCACTGTCCTGAGCTGCTCCTTCTTTTGGACTGTGGATTAGATAGCTGTGCACACACATTTTCTGGATGTTTTGGGGAATCCAGCAGGCCAGTAATCAGAAGCAAGATATGCCGTTGTGCCAAGATATTGCAATGAAAAGCAGGCATCAGGCTTGTCATTACAGGCATAGGGCAGATCATGGCACTGTGGCTTCTAGACTGCAGCTGACTGTATGACTGTAGTCTCACTCAGAAAGAGGCATCCTCTTTCCTAATATTCACTGCTTTCTTCTCCATCTATATGTTTGACATCTCCCCTTTCATTTCTTCTGTTTAACTTAGATATCATTTCTCTGTCCCACAAACAGTATTTTGCTTGAACAAATTCATGAGGACAGATTGGTGGGCCTCTCCATGCACATCCAGCTGTGAAAAGGGTGAACCTAAATTAATTCTGAAAGAACTTTAGAGATCAAAAGTTGTTTCATGTATTCTGGTCTAGTCTTTGTCTGTTTTATTATGCTACTAATTCCCACTTCTACACCATAGCTATATTTGGGCATAAAAGTCACCTAAGAATGTTACAGCAGGTCTATTATTTACTGAGTTTACTTCTGATCTTGCCTGAAAGACAATTAAAGCTGATTCTAGTCTTGCTCCATCAACCCTTTTATTTATTTTCCTCCCAAATTCTGTCCATGTGTTTATTGGATCAGTTTATAAACTCTGCCATTTACACATCCCCTGGGGCTAAATTTACTCTTTAGAGCTATAGTGAACCTTGCACACTTGTACAAAGTGGCAAAGGGAAATCAGTAACTGTTTACAAGTCATAGTCAAGGAGAATTCAATAGCCATGAGCAGTACAAGGTCTTCTGCAAGTTCGCTTGGCCAGAAAAGTAAGTAACAAATATTCATAAAAAGCCAAAAGGTTAATACGGGAGCCATGCAAGTGAATGACACGGTGTTTTAAGAGCATATCTACTGGAAGGTTAATTTTGAGCTAATTTCATATTTTTAATATATTAAATAAATACTTCAGCCTGATATGCAACCTGACAAATCCCACAATAAAGAAGAATAATTGGGAAACTTAAGGTTAACTAAAATTGTCACTTACAAATTAGAAAGTTCAGAAACAAGCTTTTTTGGTTTTAATTTTTGTTAGAACTTCGGAATGCATGCATGACATACTTTAACTTGTTTTATGTCTTTATATGCAATTAATGCCACAGTGTTTCCAGTTTTAAGGTGCTCTTTTACTCCTACAACATTACAGTGGCTTTACAGTATATACAAGATCCTGTTTGCTGCAAAAATCTATGAGGTTGTATATTCTTTAGATATTGTTAAAAATGTAAACTAGCTTGAGAAACTTATTCTTAAATAAAGCTTGTCAGGAAAATATTTCTAAACTACAGAGTGGAGACCACATTATTTAGGAAAGCCTCACAGACTGCTGAAGTGTTCTGAATCCTACACTGACATATAAAAATGTTTTAAATATTTGTAGTAATCATGGCTGAAACTTCAAAAAGGAGACTGGTGAATCTTACACATTTCAAATTGTAAGTATCTTGCACAACCTTTAGGTGTCTCCTTCTAAATGGTATTGAAAAACATGGCAATTGATGACTGAAATATTTTAATGAAGTTAATAACTACTTTGCTCTAGAGATATTCCTTCAAATCTTAGTATGTGCTTCTGTAGCAATAGGTTCACAATTTTGTTTTAGACTTCTGGGTATTACCGTAAATAATAAAATAAAAAATAAAACACAGCTATTAATTACCATTTACTATAAATTTCAGAAAATTCTAAGGTGAAAATTGGCTACTTTAGAAAATGCAGAAGGGTCACGGTATATTGTCTGAAGTTTGTAGATGTTCAGCAGACTATTCAAACCTACTATCTGTGGAGGATTAGATGATGGCCTCAAATTCTACCTGGACCAAAAACAAAGGCAGTAAAAGAGAAGATAGTAAAGGAGAAAATATAGTGATATATATCTATTTAGGAGAGGTACTAAAAGAGAAAATATTTCATGTATCTTGCAGACACAGAATACTTAATATACTGTATACTATACTTTCATAACACATATAATATACATATGATATTACATGATTTAACTGTTTGTTTCCTTCTTTTTAGGATTTGCCTTGGCACAATAAACAGTCTAGATAGAATCCTGATATCAGGTTAAAAAATTGTGTACAATTTCTTTCCTGTGTTTATATCTTCTGTTTCCTCTTCAGACCCTTTTTAAGCTTCTTAATTTCCATCTTCTATTTAATTGTCAATATCTTACTCATTCTACTGTCACATTGGCCATATTATAAAAGATTTTTTTTAGTCTGAATGAACTCTTCCGTCCTTACCAACTGTGCAATCTTTTTTCTCTTTTTTTTCACTGTTCTGGGCCTTTGCACTTTTGGTAAACTCCAATATGTCATTTCAAAAAGTTCTCAAGATAATTGGTGGAACTGCAATGAGATTTTTGTTTTTCAGGCTCTGTCCTCTTAAAACTTGTTACCAATTATATAAATGCATTGTATTTTATACCCAATCTATTATTTCCCCCCCAGCATGCTATACATGTGGCTTTCAACACTTGTTGGAGGAGCACTGGTGCTATATGTCTCTCTGAAGATATTTTCCCCATATTTCTGGGATGATCTGCTCTACTTCTTGAGACGGAAGAGGTTAAAAGCGATAACAAAGAAAAGGGCAAGCAATGGAATTCTCTCAATGATTGATCTGTTCATGCAGAGAGTGGAAAAGATTCCCCACAAGCCATTCATCATCTACGAAGGGAAGGTGCACACCTACCAAGATGTGAACAAGAGAAGTAACAGGGTAGCCCAGGTCTTCCTCCACCATGGTGCTCTGAAAAAGGGTGACACGGTGGCCCTGTTGATGGGCAATGAGCCAGACTTCATCCATGTGTGGTTTGGACTGGCCAAGCTGGGCTGTGTGGTGGCTTTCCTCAACTTCAACATCCACTCCAGATCTCTCCTGCACTGTATTAATGAATGTGCAGCAAAAGCACTGGTGATAGCAGAAGGTAAGTCCCGTGTCATGTTTGATTTACTATTGACTTCCTACTGCTTTATGCTTTTTCTGCTAAACAGAAAATCAGAGTAGTTCAAAGCTTCAAGCACTTCATATATGTATACACATATTTTGGCTATAAAAGCGGGGAAAGTGACAGATTTGTTTAAATTTGGATGGTATAAATACCAGAAATATGTGGAATTAATCAGCATAATAAAAGCCTTCAAACTGAAACTCTCAAAGTACTGGACAATGTACCAGCAGAAACAATCGTGCATCAGGAAGGGAACAACCTGATGAGAAACTTTAGCAGAATCTCATTTCCATTTCTATTTACTGGCCTATGTAGGTACAAGTCCACTGACTCCAAGAAGACTCACATTTCTTTTGTAAGTGATCTTTTTAACTAACAGCTTTTACATACAAATTTACAATCACCTTCAAACTGCTTAAAATTAGTTGTCCTGAGGCAACATTGCTTGGAGCAAAGAGTACAGTGTATTGAGCTATCTTTCTGACCCTGTTGCTTATACATTAAGTAATATTGGACAATTTATTTAGCCTTCCTACTCTTCCCATCTTTGGGAAAGAGTGGCACTCCTGAGTGGCACAACTTCCATAATTCACACATATGAACCATGAGGGATCATTAGTTGGTATGTGTACCATGCTTTAAAACATACAAATGCTATAGCATAAAATTAAATTAAATTAAATTAAATCCAATATTTTAATATCATCAAGTAAGATCAGTGAATTTTACCTATTACAGTTAAAACCACATGAGAAGGCTAGGGAAATTAACCTTCATGATTATCTTTTTCACTGTCCATAGGATCTCACAGTTGCGGTTATCTTGATGTGTGGAATTGCACTGTAGGCAGGTTCACTGTAGGCAGTGGGAGAGCACGTAACTCCAGTGCAGGTAATCAGGGCTGTAACTGAAGTTGTTTTAACACTAACTACATATTTCTTTAACTTGGCAGATTGTTTACGATTAATAGAGAAGGAGTTTATTTTTCATCTCATGGACAATAATGTTACTATCTGGCTGATAAGCACCAGTTCTCCTTTCCAGCGTGTTGGTACTATACTGGACAAACTAGACAAGGTCCCTGATGACCCTGTTCCGTCTCACCTTAGATCTGTGACTAACCAAGGAAACACAGCTATGTATATGTTCACATCAGGAAGTACAGGTGAGGATGTGTGCTAAGAACATATTACCGGAACTACCTTAAAATTCATGTGGCATAAATTTGGCACCAAGACACAAAAAGAGAGAAGTTGAATTTTTAACTCAAGACAGTAAACTACAGAAGAATTCATTTACTTAAAAGACATTTTTGCCTTGACATAACAAGGGCATAAATCCTGTTAGAGAACTTTTGCATAGATATTCCAAGGCTGAATTTAATTTCTTAAATACAATGCCAATAAAGCCAGTCTCTAGCAGCTGCTCAGATTTCATTATGTCAGAATATCACAGATCTATACTAAAAAGAACTATGGTCAGCACAAGTGCTTGGGCCTTGGGGCAAAACTTTTCCTCAGTGACTGGCCTGGGTAATAAAGCTTCACACTATTTCATTGGAAAGGAAAGGGGAATTCCTCCTCCAGCCAAGCCGAACAACTTTGTAAAAGCTATTCCTATTGCAAATAGCAGCTGAGCAGCACAACTCTTCACAATCCTTTCAGTTCTTGCTTTGAGGTGAAGAAATACAGCATACGCAAGGGATCTGCATCTGCTTGTGATGTGTACGGACTTTCCTTCCCAGACAGAGAAGGAGACATCATCAAATAGCCTTAAAGGCGAACAGACCAAAGAAGCTGATAGACTAACGAGACATATTCTTTATCTAAAGACTGAAGTATGGGATAGATACAGACTCACAAGAAGGGATAATTCCACTCATACATTCCAAACAATTCTAGAGAGCAGTAAAATTGTGAATGCAAACAGCACATTTAAAATTATTTCTTTTTCTCACTTTGACAGGCTTCCCAAAAGCTGCTATCATTACTCATCTAAGAGCCCTATCTGCCTCCTTAGCCTTTAACCAGTGTGGTGCAGTTTCTCAGGATATTATGTATCTCACTCTTCCTTTGTACCACATCAGTGCTTCTCTTCTTGGCATCGGTGGATGCATTCAATTAGGTAATATTTACCGTCTGGTGAAATTTCATTGACTCGTCATGACCTCAGATGGTTTTGTTTCTTATAAATCATAAAGGGAGTTGTGAAGGCAGGCAAGGGAAGGGTAAAGCGAAAGAGGGAGAGAGAAAGGATGATTTGATCTACAATTGCATGGTGCTCATTATATACTTTTTACTAAGTCTTCCATGTGAGTAAAAACACAAACGAAGATGTACTTCACTCTGTATTCAAAAGATTAATAGGAAATACAATACAGAAAAGACAAGAAATACAATATAGAGATGTCTTCAATACATCTCTCCCATTCTATTGACATCCCAGTAGCTGTATAACTCTCAATGCTGTATCATTTTGATATTTGGTGAATAACTCTTGTCATTATGTTTTGTAAGTAACAAACGAAGAATTAAATTTGTGGAAATAAAATATGCAAAAAGGCAAGTGGCTCACAGTCATCAACTTTCTTGGATGTAAAATTGTGACAATCACATAAAAAAAGGAAGGCTGTGGTAGGGAAATCTTTCCTAAAAATATTGTGTATTTTTTTCCTCAGCTATGCATTCCTACTAACTTCTAATGTGAAATTCAGTATCTTAAGCTTTCATCTATTATTTTAAGTGCTGCTTATTATAATTTGAATATATTTTAATGAATATTTGCTTTCTGAAATCATATCATAAATGTTTGTGTACCCATTCATAATAAGCATTTGCTATTTATCTAAATATTAATAAACCTATTCCAGAAATTTTCTTCTATGCCTGCCACTTCCTCAACTGGCAAACAGTGAAAAAACAGAGATCTTGACTATGTTAAAAAAGGCAAAATCTCAAAATATGAAGCCAAATCCATAGGGTTTTTTAGGTATACACCCTAAACTTTGTGTATTTTTTTAGAGTTCTCTGGTTAATTTTTATTAAAAGACCAGGTCTTTTTAGTTTCAGTCCTACATGAAAACACTTTTCATTCACAGTTAGTGCGTAATGTTCCTGCATAAAGTTTTGTTTGATTGCCACTTGTATGACAAGTAAATTAAATAAATAATGTATCTCAAAATAAGAGATAAATACTAATTTTGCTCCTAACCATCCCCCCAGACACAGTATTTGAATGAGGGCATGATTCTAAGTGTAAATCCTAAGTAATGAGGAACTAGGGAGGAACTGGGAAGCTTTATGCCTGTGTGTAGGACCCAGGCAAAAAGAAATTTTGGAAAGGACAGAAAGAGGGAAAATAGGGAATGCTTGGTTAACAGCACTTAGAGAAAATTGTGCAAAAGGGATGGTATAGGAGACATGAGAGAGTCTAGGATGGGATAGCTTTTGGAATAGAAAGCACTGAAGGAAAGGAATGGGTACTGAGACAGAAATAATAGAGGCTCTGAGCCAGTCTTCCTTCTACCACTTCTTACACAAATTCAGAAAACTGCCAGCTTCCTTCTCCCCCACCCCAAGCTCTTTTTTTTTTTTCACTTACACTGATAACAATCTTGAAAGAAACATAAAGGCTTTGAACTATTCCTGAGAATTGGAGACTGCTAAAAGGTTTTAACAGTTTCTCCTAACCAAAACATGCTTAACTACAGACCTAATGACCTACATATCATATAATCAAGAACAAAATATGGCCATAAGATTTCTTCTGCAGATTTACATAGAAAAGAAAGAATGGGGTAGGATGCCTCCTAATATTTCAACTTAAACATGAAACGAGAGGATAGTGAAGCAAAAATATTTTAAGCTCAAAAGTGTCATTACAAATTTGAGTACGAAACTGGTACGATAGGAAATCAGATTCACACAATACAATTAACTCCCACTCCTTTTCATACTGTAAGTTTTTAGATTCTAGTCAGAAATCCAAGAAGAAATGCTCCATTGTGCTAGGCCCATTTAACAAAAACACCTTGCTGCAAATGGCTTACTTTTCCCATTAGCTGAATTAAGAGAGTGTTGACTTTTTTGTTAACAATAGTGGTAGAAGATAGAATAGATTTTAATGGTTATTTTTAATTTTCTTGTTTGTTTTCATCACCTAGGAGCAACTTGTGTTTTGAAGAAGAAATTTTCGGCAAGCCAGTTTTGGAATGACTGCAGAAAACATAATGTAACAGTGTTTTTGTATATAGGGGAACTTTGTCGTTACCTTTGTAACCAGCCCAGTGTAAGTTCTTGTTTTAACTGCAGCTTTAAAACATAGCAAATGTTTTAAGTTATATGGATTTACCTATTTCTTGGTGCTATAGTCCTTTTTGTGCTGGACACTTTTTTTCAGGGCACAGTATACAAATATGGGGTCTTGTGTAGCTTGAAAATATAATGGAGTTACACAAGTATAAACCTGGCAGGACTGGACAGTTATGCTCACATACCATCTTTAATACTTCTATAAAGCCAAGCCTGTTTGGCTTTTCATCTGAGTGAAAATGATTAAGGAAGGCAGGTCAGTAAGGAAAAGGTATAAGCAGTAGAAGCTTTGTCAAACTCGATGATAAAATGCAAGTAAGAACCATATTAAATGATTAACCAAACACTGCACTGCAGTGTTCCAAACTAGTTACTTATTAAGAGAAGGTTACTCCATCCAGTATTTAATATCTGATAAAAAATCCTTGTATGGCTTTGAAAGCGTTGAATGAGTTGTTTATTTTTTCTGAAAAGGATACATTTACTTTGCTCCAATAGCACCTTTTGCTTCACTGCTGTATATATGATGATAAACTCACCTTTATAAAGGCATGCCACTACTAGTGTGGTAAAAAGTCGTGGTTGCTCCTGGGATATGAGTACTGAAGGTCATGGAGATAAATCTTGATCAGATTTAGGACAAACGTAACATGTCACTGAGCATAGCAGCAACAGGAAAGCAAACACGTAAGCCTGAAAACATTTATTATACTTGCAATACTTGTTTCTAGATAACGAAGAAAAATTACTAAGATGGGTTAATTCTCCTAATATTATACTTGGGAATTTGGAAGTTACGGAAAGGAGGTGACAAGAAGGATTCCTATCTACCACAGAAAACATCATGTACAAGTACAAGGTTCAAATGCTGTCCATCTGCATTGGTCAGAGATTGGCGCAAGGACTAGCAGCAAAGGCACAACTGAGTCCATTAGCTCATCTGAACAGAGCCTTACTATTGTGTGGTCCGGATGTAGGAAAGGGGTCAAAGAGAAAAAAGGCATCATCAGACTGTGACCACGCCAGGAAAGCTGTTGGCCAGAACTCCAGCCTGTACAAACATTTTGTCAGTACGTGGATCAAACAACAAAGGAATAATTAGCTAGGCCAAACTGGTTGTGTAAAGGTCTCTCCTGCAGGAAAAGGCAGGAAGAACTTTCTTTACTTGGCTCAATGACTGGAATTTAACAGAGAGGATATTGATATTTAACTGGCAACCAGTAAGAAGAGGGGAAAACGGAAAGCTAGCCTAGTTGAGTTCAGTGTGTTGAGGATGCCAACAGAAGTGGATCAGTGTAAAGGCAGAGTCCTATCAAGAGGATTAAATATTACACTGATCTATAATGCATAAGGTCTATAGTGTTTCACGCAGATTCTTCTACAGTGAGGCAAGCCTGTGCAGGCTAACAAATCAGGCAGGAACACTTCACCTACCTTCCTCCGCTGCGGGTTGCCAGAGCACAGCCCAGTCCTGGTGCTGCCCAGATCAGGGCTACCTAGATGAGGGACTGCTGCAGTAAGCTCCAGCTCACATCCAGGGTACCAGGCCCTGCTTCCTTTCATAGAGCATGAAATTGGGTAAGAACATGGATTTGGGAGTGGGGAAGCACTCCTGGGTTTCTTGATGTAGACTCCAGAAACCTCTCTGTGACTAGCACATATCTATAGGAAGGCTGACCATCCTCCATGTACCTATCAGAACTAATAACTGTGAAATACGGTACTCCCTAGGAGTTATAACAAACAAATCAGAATATATGCTGAGGAATGTTTTTACAGAGAACCACACAGGTTTTAAAATCAAGGTAATTTAAAATCCAGAGTAATGCAGGGAAGTCTTACAGACTCTGTTATACCAGGAACTAGACAAGGTAATCATAATAGTTTTTCCTAGCTTTATAATCTCTTGAGCTCCTGAAATTAACTTTGTCCAAGTTCTACAGTTGCACAAGCTATTTTGGAAAAAGAAACATTATTTCAGCTTGAAGCCTTGAAGTGTAGAAGAAGGGACAACATCAGGTATGAAGTAACTATCCCAGCCTGTCCACGATCTAGTTCATAACTGGGCTGGATCACACTGATGCGCCACGCTACTCTTTGGGGTTAACTATCACAACCACAGAAGAAAGTAGGGCTGGTTAAGCAGAAGAAGGGAAGTATCCATTCCTGGTTTTAACAAGTGAAGGTTAGCCTGAATTACAGCTGAACTTATTGAGGCAAAACATCTATAATTTATCTGTCAAAAATGCACTTCTGGATCAAATGAGATTGTCTGTTAATTGCCTGTCTGACCCTATCAGAGTGAGCTCACAAAACAATTTTATCTAAATATTTTTTAAATGTTAAAAAGTTAGAATACTGATTCTATTAAAATATTTTGACATGATTCTTAGGTAAACTCTTTTAACTTTCCATTTAGAAACTACTTTTATTTTATTTAGAAATCAACTGTATCATACAATTTTCAAAATTCAAAATCACACCAGAAGGGAAACAAAATGCACTGATTGGCTTGAAGAAACCACTTTCCCGGACCTGAAATAATTTGTTTTTTACTTTCTGTTGTTGTTCAGTCATGGAGGCAACTTAATCAATCAGTCCTACCTACCTCTCCAAAAAAGGGGTGGTTTTTCCATAGTCAGACTCTTGACTCCACTTCTTACCTGGGGCTTAACTGTGGCAGGGTCCGAGCAGTCTGGCCCAGTGCCAAAACTATTTGCTTAGGTAAGCACCTGAGTGGTATGTCATACTAGTGACATAGCTGACATGTAACGATGACATGTTAACCACATTTTGACTATAGGTCCAATAGCAGCTTTGCTGAATTTGGACTTCATCACATGTAAAGCTGACTATAAGCTGTCACAAGTGTTTTCTAAGACAGTATGTTACTTATGTAATTGGTTTGGAAAGGAATTTCCATTCTATTGGAAATGGCACTATTTACAGCATATTTATTTACGTTTCCAACATAAAATGATTCTTTTAAACTTAGTAATAGAAATGTCTGATGGAATTTGTGAGTGAAAATGCAAAGGAGATCCACAGGAATAAAGAAAAACTGTTCACACTTTATGAAAATCTTTAAACCTTAGGCAAACAAGAATTCTGATAATTTTCTGGTTGATTTTTATAAAACCAATACCTTCCTGTGAGTGTGTTTGTCAAGTTGCATTTTCTAAAGGAAAACTCTACTATTAGGAAATTTTAGATCAATTCTACATATTTAGACTCCTTATCTCAGTTGTAGAATATTTATTTTTGGCTGTTCACAGAAAGAAGAGGACAGAGTTCACCAAGTGCGCCTGGCTCTAGGAAATGGCATAAGACCTGCTATTTGGAAAGAATTCCTGATGAGGTTTGGTCCAATTAAAATATTTGAATTCTATGGATCCACAGAAGGAAATTCTTCTTTCTTAAATTATACAAATAAAATAGGAGCCGTGGGCCGTGCTGGCATCTTCTCAAAGGTAAGCATAACCAAGTTGACCAACCAATCCCCTCCCCTCCCCCCAAAAAAGCAGATCAAGCAAATAAATACATAAGAAATTATATAGACAAGGAAAATGTACAGGGTTTACCTAAAAGAAACTGCTTTTCATGGAAACCAAAACCTTATTTTTACTCCCTCCATTGACTCTATTCTCTGTTCATATATTGTAATGCTAAAGTAAGTATACAGAAGTCCACAGAAGCTAAAACTACAGCACTCATATAACAGAGATTTTTCCTCAGAACATATAAAAAATAATCTCACTGTATAGAAGTGCCTATGCATAGGATTGACTAAAGATGATTTTCACTGAAGTTTATTTATCATCCTAACCACTCACATATATTAAGTGATGAGGCAGAAATTAGTTTTGATTTGACTTGCAGTATGAATCAGGAGATACACATTCTGCAGCAAACTCTTACACAGATTTACTGTTTGATTGCATCTTGACTCCTTAAAACTAGCATCACACCTTCTCTGAAATAAGATAAGCACAAGAACCAAACTCTCAAAAACTTGTCACCTAAGATAAATATAAATCTCAATATATCTGAAGTATAAATTTCAGATACATGAGTATTGTTGAAATTCTCATTTGAGATACACATCTTCCACTCATAAAAATGCCTTGACAGTCTCAAATGTTTTTCCTATTTGTACAGACTCTTTCTGAATCATGAAAATTAAACTATAATAAAATACTGTTCAAATGATACTAAAGATTCAGATCAGTTAACATCAAAACCAGATTAATGATTTCCAAATGACTTCTGCTTTTAATCCGAGATGCTGAAAATGCCTTCCCATGGCCATAATAATAACTCTGCAATGCTTTTGATCTTTTAGCAATCTTAACTATGTGGACATGGGATGAAGGCAGGAAAGCCTAAATCAAACCATTGTGCTGTAAGTTTCCACTTCGATCTGACTGAAGTAATTTTTGAGATGTCTGTAAATCTAATTTGGATTTTTTTCAGAGAATCTTCTCGATTTGCATTCCAGTAATGTTATGCCATTACTTAGAAGAGAATGGTAGTTTTAAAGCAAAAATCAACAGTTTGATAGAAAGCACTGTCCTATTTTATTTTACATAAATAATGTGAATAAGAGTGTACTTTAAAACAGTGGATTTTGTTTCTTCTTTTTATAAAGAAAGGAGACAATAATTTCATCTGTATATCTAATGTTGCTTACCACGACAGAATTGTCTTCTGACAAACATCTGATTTCTTCTAAGTAATAGCGTCAGTATATTTCAGGCTGTTCCAAACCTTCCAAAGTTAATAGGGGATTATTTGTTAATTTAAAGTAATTTCAATCAGACCAGCTGGAAACTGAGTAAGACTGTGGGGTTTTTAAGTATGTATATGTGTTCTTTTATTTAGTTCCTACATTCTTTTGAATTGTTGAAATATGATGTCTGGAAACAGGAACTTATGAAGGATGAACATGGAAGGTGTAAGAAAGCACCTATAGGTAAGGAAAATTACCAGTTATCTATTAATTGACAGGTAACTCTATTTACATGCTGATATTGTAGGGTAGGGATTAACTCTCTGCTCTGTGTGCAACACAGAGCAGTGTGCTTCTTGACATATAATTAGAAGCTGAAAATTATACAGGAGAAACATCAACAGATACAGATCAACAGATCTGTATCAACAGGTAACTTCTAGATGTAACTAGGAGTTTGAGACCAGATGTTTACAGATGCTTTATAATCTCTAAGTTACAAGTTCTGAGAAAGAAAAAAGTGCCTTTACAAAATCTGGAGGATATTTTTCAGATTTTTGCATTTACCAGCTGAGGAAGTTTTAACTATTTAGTGCCTAGAGTTGCAGAGAATCTCCAAATTCTACTTAAAATAGAACACTGAATCAAAGAGCTGAAGCTCTCACACTGAAAATAGCATGTCTTCACAGGTGAGAGTGTCATATTTGATAAAAACCCAGAGAACTTGCTCTCACAAAAGACATAGCAGTGCAGCTTATTAAAGTTACCTCAAATCCATGTGTGTGTGTGTGTGTGTACATGTGCGCATGCATCCACGTGTGACAAAGTTAACAGTTCTGGGAAAAAATCTTTAACATCACTAGCTTTGGTAACATAGATTTAACTATCATCGAGATAGTTCCAGAAGTCAAAAAAGGGGCCTAAACAGCTGAGCTAAATAATATTTGCAAGAATGTCAGACCTCAGTGAAACATAGTAGTATTGGTAACCAAAGTAATAATGATTATTAATTATTTCTGATAAGGCATTATTTTCTGATAATATCTAAACTGAGCAAAAATGACATTTTTCTTGAAAAAAGGCTAGCTTCTTCAGTACAGTTACATTAAAAACTGGACAAAATTTCTTGCTTTCATAATGAAATTGTTTCACGACACAACTAAAAAAACTGTGCAAGTTTTTCTGATTTTTACATTTATTTTTTAAATAACTCTGAAGCCATCACTTGATGCGAAGTGTGACGACAATGACTGTAAATTTCCAAACTGGAACAAAGAATCATCATGTAAAAATGGCTGGAACATTGGTCAACCCCTTTTTTTAATTCAATGTTTTTAGATGGTTTTACTCTTTTGTTATAAAGCATGCATCTTATTTGCAGTGGTGTGAGCTCCTCTGAACTGTAATATGAGCTTTCATTCCACTTTCCACATCTAGAGTTCAAAACAACAAAAGAGATTTCATATAAGAGACAGCTATGCAGCTATGAAGAAAACTATTTGTTTGAAAAACATCTCCATACATCTCTTGAAGGAAAAATAATAAAAATCTTTGGAAGCTGGAAATGTCTTTTAACCTCAGAAGCAGACTGGGAAATAAGCCAGTACCTACCATAGACATAGAACAATAAAAATGCATTTACAAGGGGAGTTCTGAGCCAATTCCAGTGAAATCAATGGGATTTCTGCCCTTAGTATAAATGGGAATTGTACAGTCAGCTGTAATGAGTGCTGCCCAGTAGGAAAATCCTGCAGACTCTGGGGACTCCAGGATGTTGTGAGGAACAGGCACACCATTGAACTTCCCATCATGGCCTCCAGTGTGTGCTCCCCACACTGACACCGTGCTGAGAGCAGTAACAAGCTTGTCTTTCAGAAAAATATAAAGCACAACAAGTCAGAAACTGTGTTTTGTCCCCATGCGTGGTTTGACTACCAGCATCCTTTTCAGATGACAAAATAGTTGTCCTTTCCTTGGGCAAACACTCTTTCAGAGTGAGAAAACATTCTTTTCAGAGTGAGAGTGGCTGTGAATAATACAATGGAGGAGTGGAAATACTCTTCCAAGAGTCTGGAGGGATTGTTGGGAAAAAAACCCCAAAACATATTTTAGTTCTGTTTCCTGATACTCCAGAATGAAGGAAAAGTACTATCAGGGGAACAGGCTTCAGACACCAAAGCTGAAATCTTCTGGAAGAGCCCAAGAGGCAGAAACATGTAATCCTGCACTCCATGTGAGACTTCTGGGATGACATACAATCCATTCAAGTGCAAACAGAGAAGGACAAATGGTGGAAAAGAATCTTATGGAGCTTTCATTCATAATAAGTGGATTGGCAGGCCCCAGGCCGCCAAAGCTCTTCCCTAAGGCATAGCTTTTCAGGAGAGGAGGAAGCAGTATTATGTTCCCTCTTCTACTCACCTCTTTCTGCTGCTCAGGAAATGGTTATGGAAACTTAGCAATAAGATGAATAGAACAGATGTGGCTTTCCAAAAGATTTTCAATATGGTACTTAACGCTCTAAATAGTTCATTGTAAATACAGCTTTTCCCTCCTCCTTTCATGGCCTGTAGGTGAACCTGGCCTTCTGGTTGTCCAGGTGACAGAGGAAACCCCATTTTCTGGATATGCTGGAAATAAAGAAATCTCAGAGAAAAAACTCCTGCGTAATGTGTTTGTGAAAGGAGATGTGTATTTTGACACGGGAGATCTCTTGGTGATGGACCAGAATGGCTTCCTTTACTTCAGTGACCGGGTGGGAGACACTTTCAGGTGAGATAAAGACTTAACAGTTAATCCACGGAGATGGAAGGAAATCAATTTTCCTTGAAGGAAATCACACATATACAGGACTGGATAGCAAAGCTCAGACTTGAATTTGATGAACACCTGTTTGGTTTTAACAGAACCATTAAGGATTTCATCCAAGGTACACACGTTCAGACCCAAAGAATAGTCATGGTGCACAATTTTTAAAATTTGAATCAAATGGCACTTTCTTTTCTTTTAAGGCCGGGGTTTCAAAAGAGATGGCACTAAAACAGAACTGTTTTCTTCCGTCTACACTTTTCAATTAACAGTAGTCCACATTAACAATAGCACTCCATCACATATAGTCATGTATAGAATTAAAAATTGTTAGCTAATATTTATGTTATTTAAAAAAATATTTTCAACAGATGGAAAGGAGAAAATGTTGCCACTATAGAAGTCTCTGAGATCATTGGGATGATGGATTTTGTTCAAGAAGTTAATGTTTATGGCGTAAGCGTAAAAAGTAAGAATCTCCTTATAGTTTGTGAACATTAAATGAAAGCAATAATTAATTTTCCTACTCTTTTTTCTGTTCTTATACATAAATGAACATATATATGTACGAAAATCAGTGGAGTCAAATGGGAAATTCATGCTTTCTTACAGTGCTTTGAAATTTCTGTTTCAAAAAAATGGTGTATTTAATAATGATGAGATGCTGAAAGCTTATAATGAATAACAGAACCACTTGAATGAAACACAACTCATAACACAGATGTAAGAAGTACAAAGTTAAAAACTACATAAGACTTCTGTTAAGAGTAGAGCCTTTCATCTGAAAAATGCTAAAACAGGGAGCATACTAAAACATGACATGTGTGAAAACACCTGTCACCATCTCGTAAGTAACGTCCTAGAAGACACCTATTTTTTCACAATTGGAATGCTCCCGATGGCATATGGGGCTCTATAAATGTACAATACGAAGCTGAAAAACTGTAGGCAACTGAGTGACAAGCTGAGGTGGAAAAGAACTCAGAAGATGCATCTCCTGCATGAACAGTTTGAGGACAGCAAACTTTCTTATGGCGTTGAATAGCTGTTCTGTGCTTCCTATGGGGAAGGCAAACAAAGTCCAACATTAAAAGAAACCAGTCACTTGAAGAAGCAGCTAGTAAGATACAAGCTATTACTTAGCATTGAGAGAAGGGAGATCCAGTGGGTTCAAAAAGAAACAGGATATATGAAAACTGAATAAACAGAAGGCCAAAATCTAAACGGTTGGCCAGAAGGCGGCTAGGAAACAGTATTCCAGTATGTTCATTTGGGAGAGATGGCATCCCCCTTCAAGTGGCCATATATAAAATTGTAATCTCACTTGGACAGCATACCCCATTCTCATCAAAGATTGTAGCTGACAAGCTCTCCTGAATGGCTGGAGCTATCTGGAATATCAAGGCAGAGAATAACACGCACCATCAAAACAAAAGCCCTAGACCTTAAGAATCACATTCATCCTTGGCTAACTTAAACTGCTTTGAGTATTAATATAACAACATGATAGTGTTTCGCATTTCTGAATCAACTTGAGTCTCAAAAATTGCCAAATTATGCATCACCAATTAAACAACTCCAAGTTAATTTCCATAGAAAGGGAATACCCACATTTTATCCTTTCTGTGCCTTAGTCACACCTCAAAGCTGCTACTTCCTTCTGGACAGATTTTATCCTGGCAGCTCACTTTTTCTAATTTCTAATTCCACTTGGAATTTTTACTTGTGTGTGAATAAAGAGAAAGTAGCAACTGTGTTTGTTACATCTTTCTTACCAGGCTTTTATCTCTGGTTTCCTGTAGAACCTAATTTACTGCTTGTAATTTACTAGGAGGCACTTGGCACTATATATGTCACAAATTTGTCCATGGAGTAGAGCAGCAGGCAATTACTCAGCACTGCTTATACAATGTACAGTAGCCATTAGACTTGGTATATACCAGAGAGCATCCTCACATGTCTACCTTTTGCACTAGTCTTTGTGGAACTGCTTCCAGCTTTTTGTTGGCTAGTGGTCACTCTGATTTCAGTAGGCCACTATGTTACCAACGGAATGATTAAGCAAGGCAGGAAGGAAACTTAGCAGCCAGCTTCAGCTCTACAGAATTCCTAATAAAAAGAGGTTTCTGACATTTTTTAATTGAGCAAAAACACTCAAAGTAACTTTAAAACTTCCAAAATATTTTTTATCTTCTACTGAACGATGTCTGAGAAGGTAGGGCAGATACAGAGGCTCAAAATCCTTGCTCTGACCAATACTAAATCCCTCCAAAAGTGATAGAAGATACCTCTTTCATGTAGATAACTCATATTTGTGATACTATTTTCAATGCTTTTTTAGATTATGAAGGAAGAATAGGGATGGCAGCTATTGTGCTTAAGCCTGACCAATCCCTTGATGGAGAAAGACTTTACCAGCATGTTGTGGACTTCCTTCCAAGTTATGCTCAACCACGCTTTGTGAGAATCATGGTAAGACAAATCAGCTCTTTCCTGTTCATATTTATCTTTTGTCTGACCTGAAAATTGGTCTCTGCAATCATGGAATGTAGAAAGTAACTTACAAACAGTTTCGAGAAGTTAAATGCAAAAGTAATATTAATCTAACATTCAGAAAAAAATTATTTGATGAATTAAAAATATACTTTGCTTTACAAATCCATTCATACCTAATAATCTTAGATGATAACTCAGCAGAGTCATATTTTCCTTTAAAACTGATTACCTTTAAGTAACTTGGTCTAGCCAATGGAAGACAGAGCAGAGACACATGAGCAATATTACACATAACAGTGTCCACCTATAAAAAGACGACTCAATCCATTTAAAACCTTTTCCTAACATGTTTGACCTTGAAGTGATTATTATTCATTATTACTGACACAACATCAGAGAAATAGCTAGTACTTTGCAATAAATAACAAGTGAAATACTTTACAGTGAGGCTGTCATAATCAAAGAACCAGAATGGGCCCATACGCTCTAGGGTATAAAAGCAGATCTGGGATACAATTCTTTTTCAAAGTGCACTTTAAAAGTGCAAGGACTATATCCTTTGCATGTTCCCATGAACTTGTGCAACAGGACAAGAGAGTATGAACTGCAAAGCGCAGGAAAGGGCCCCACGTTATATCTTCTGAAAGTTTGCAGCAGACAACTTTCTGCTGCCAGGCCATGCTAAGGGATATTTGGCAATTCTGTCTCTTTCTTAATATAGATATTGTGTCTGAAGGGCAGAAGTTGGACTGAGAACAGGATGGGAATATAACAAAGAGTGAGATAATATAATACCGAAAGAAGGGAAAGTGAATATTATTGTTATATATTTATTTGAAGAGATAATGTATATGTTTAGAGGGAAGTATGAGTATTGAAAGAGTTTTAAGAATTGAGGAAGGCTATTTTTTAATTAACAGAAGTTACTGTACTAAGTAAAAGTATCTTCAAATACTATCTATGGTGCCTAAGGACAGCAGTGCCCTCTCCTGGGAAAAAACTTTGGAACAGATTTGTCTTTATGGTTCTATCAGATACAGGAAAAAAACTAGGAGGAGCTCCACTGCCTATATATGTGGAACTGTTTACACTTGGTTGAATTTATATGGTCTCTGAGAAAAGGCTTTTTTAGCTAATTGAAGGAAGCTAACTAGCTAAATCATCTTTGATGCTGCTGTTGAAAAGTAAGATATTGCCAGTAATAATTCACAGATATTGAAATATCCATAAAATCTTATTAAAAGAGATAAAACCAATTTTATAATAAAATCAAAAAGATAAAAAGCATTTTGTTACATTAAAAAGCATCCTAGTGGAGGATAATAGAAAATGTCTAAAAAAAAAAAAAGAAAATTTTCTGAGTGGAGCTGGTCAAAAAATGAAGTTCCTTTTCTGGCAAAAAAAAAAAAAAAAAAATTGAGGAATAGTTCATCCTAATCAAGAGTGACAAATAAAAACATGAAATTCTCATGCAAAATTGGATTTCAGATAAAACCTGTCCTGAAATTTTTTCAACTGTCCATATGCAAGCTCTTTCTAATTTGGCTTGCAGCCACGGTCAATTTTGTGAAAAACAGAGTGAACGAGCAAGTGAGCTGTTCTTCTCAAACTCTCTGACTGACTCTAAAAACAAAGCAGAGCCCCAGAGACAGCCATGCAGAGAATTAGGGTACTCACAGGTAGTAGATTTTTCCTAAACTTTTGCTAACTTCACTTTCTACCTGGAGGAAGAAATTATGAAGAGGTTTCTGAGAGCATCCTGGGAGTTATTAGAGTTTTGCATTTTTGTTCTGTTCCCCCTACCCCAACAGTATTTCTCTGTATAAAATTCCGACTTTATACAAATAGCATCAGGGGACCATTTCGATAGAAAATCTCAGCAATCTCTATTCGTAATACACATTTGAAAATACTTAATACCTATTTTTATTAAACTTTTCATCTTAATTGTTGCAACTTTTTTAATAATTACTAAGAAAAGATGATGTTGGCTATTCAATTTGAAGCAAGCCCAGCTGGTAACAACTGAATCATATTACCATCTGGCAGCTATTCAGTGATTGTGTGAAATGACTTGGTGGTCTCAGTGTGGTTCCTTTCATAAGTGCTGCCAAAAAGACTGAATTAACTGGCAAACTTATTAGCAGTCTCAGCTTAGAAGCCAAAGACTAAATGATCTGAGACTTGTGGATATAGAGTGGCAGGGGGAAGAGGAAACTAATTATATTACAGATCAAGAGAAAAAACAAACAGGAACTGAAAAGTTGCCTGTTTCAGTTTGAAGAGTAAAAGAAAATTTTGGCTACATTGAAAACAATGTACAAGTATAAACAATGCTTATGAATGAGGCTTCTTTAACTTTTCCCATAATATGAACCACATTTTAATAGATTATTTTATATACCACTTCCGCTCTCATACACTGACTATCATGTGCAGACCAACTTGTTCATGAATTAGCAATCGTCAAACTTTTGTACAGGAACTGCAGCAACTGCTTACACAGAAAAATAACACAGGCAGGCATTTAACATATTTGGATTTAATGTCTTAAATTAAATTTAGCAGCTGGAAACCAGAGAAGAGCCAGCACCATAAAATCAGCCAGCTCTCTGCAGACCACCATCAAGTGCTCCATAAACTACAGATTTTGTGATCAGCTGCATTAATGAAAGTTTTAAAATGCTTATTTTGAAACAAAAACTTGTGAACTTGAACATGGCTCTGATACAGAGTATGAAATAAAAGCTGCCTTTAGATTTAGGTTCCACTGCATCTGTGAATCAGATCATTCTTTCTAACTCAAGCCATTCTATAGCAAAACTGTACAATCCATTTTCTTCAGTAATTGCATTATTTTTTTCACTGATATAGGCAGAAATGGAATATTGGACTTTACTTGAATTATTTCTTTTTTAGGATGTTATGCAAATTACTGCAACTTTCAAGCATCAGAAAATGCACCTGGTGAATGAAGGATTTAATCCAGAAATTATATCTGAACCATTGTATTTCCTGCATGAACCTGCACGTTCCTATATTCCTTTGACAAGAGAGATATACAAGAAGATGGTTTCTGGTGAAATACGTTTATAAAACATACATATAAAAATGTTCTACAACACAGAGAATAAATTTTAAATATACTCCTGCACTTATTTCAACAGAAGTCAATATACTATATTTGTTGTAAAAACATAAAATAATCAAATTATTCTCATTGTGACAGGTTGTTTCAGCATAATAAGACAGAGTCACAATTGTTATGCATATTGCTCAAATTACTTCCACTGCTTGTACATACAAATTTGTATCTTACATTTCTCAGTGATTCAAATTACTATTTTTGCCAAAGCCACCTGTAGCCTAACTTAGTTGAATATCTGACTCCTCATTCAGCTCTTAATACTGGTTCTGCTTCTAGAATGCACATATTTGTAATAAAATTTTATATGAATAAAGTCATAGACATTAATAAAATATAAAATAGGCAATCAGAAACAGAAGCAAAATACTGCACTAGCAATATATGTAGACTTCTGTTCAATGTTTGTTAATTATAGTATGTATATTTAATTGCAGCATTTTATGTTATGTGTAACTTCAGATTTTTATGGGAAATAAAAATACAATGCTAAAATACTGTTAGAGTATTTAATTATGGGCACATTTCACAACTTCCACCAGAACCGACATAGTTTAAACTATTCACAAAGATTCATCCATGCTGGCACATGACTTCTTCCTTTACGTACTGATTATCATATGCCTGAAATGTAGTTCATGTGAAAGGAGAACAGAAAAGGCTATAACTTCTTGTCTTCCAGCTTTTGCTGAAAGTGAACATCTAGAATTTGTGAAAAGGTGCTACAGAGATTCCCTAGCAGAAGCAGATCAGAGACTACAATATTAGCACATCTACCGGATGTACTAAGATGTTTGATACGTACTTTAAATGTTTGTTTACATTTAAAAATCAAACAAATCCATACTTACGTAAGGGAAAACTTATCTGTAAATATTCTGAAATTACATTAGCTTTCTTTTGTCTGGATAAGTAACATAGCTATCACATTAAGGCCATTCTTTCCCATTCTTAGTCCATTTCAAGGTTTGCATAGTTAGCCTTTTCCTGAACATAACATGAAGCTTATTTGTTCCTAGGTTTCAATACGTAGTATTGCTACCACTGCTACTATTACTACTGCCCTAATGGAAACATGGTAACTGACCAGAATACTATTGCTGCCTATTGTACAAACACAGAAGAGACTCTGGTCCTGCCCCACAAAAGCTCATTATCTAACATAAGAAACAATTTGACTAACAAAAAAACCTGTTTCTGACCATAAAGGCCTGTGATCCACCCTGCTCCCCAGCAGACAAGGCACTATGCAGTGTGCCTTTTAGATCCATTATCGTGCCTCTGCCATTCCAACCTCTGAGACGGACAGTGTTAGCACTGTGTGAAGACACCTGACACAGCAAGTGCGAATGGGCTGCCAGGAACCTAGAAACTGATAATTAAAACAAGTTTTTCAGAACCAGAAAGTGGCAGCACCCTGCATATAGGCATGGTCCCCTGACATCTCTCATGAGACACACAAGGCTTCTGAGCTTGGAGATCAGCAGAGTTACATGAGCAAAACTGTCTCAGAAGTCCTTACTTGTACGAATTCACCACTTGTGGACCGGGAAGAATACTGAGCACAATATGCGGTCAAGGAAGGCCCAAGGACCTCCAAAGGGCTGGAATTTAATGTGTGACTGTAAATTGCCAAACACTTCCTATGACTGCAGTGGGAGGCAACAAACTTCATTTGGCTTGCGGACAGCTCTCAATTCCTGGGCATCCTAGTGTCAAGAAAAGATGGGATCACTTACTCATGCCTCTGGAATATACTGGTTCCTCCAACTACTTCTCCCACAGATCTTCTAACATATGATACAATAGGACTCATCTAGAGCTGATCTTATAAGTTGACATGTTTTTTCCAAAATGTCAGAAATTTTTGGATCATGATGTTGTATTGAGAGAGCTCTGAACTGGTTACAGTAAACAGAATATTTATATTTTTCCTGCCACCTAATATATATAAATATACATACATACCCCTCTGCATATATGTATCATTAAGCTTTATGTGGGCTATCCATGTATAACTGTTGATACCAACAAACACGCTAAGTTTGCAATACATGGTATTGCAAACAAAACTCTGGTCTGGTCATCTATCAGACTTTTATTGTCACAAAAGACAGTGCTTTAACACTGCTTGTCTTTCCATTATTTCTTCCTGACCATTTTCCTTCCTCTACATCCTCTACATCCTGTCCTACACTCACTCTTCAGGAAGGTAAAAATAATGAAGAACACAAGATAACAATTCTATCCATGGCTGCACAATCAAAAGTCAATAGCTTATTCACCTATGTATATGCCAACCGGAAAAGATGTACATATAATTTATATTTATCTTAATAGAATTGACAGTAAACATGAAGTATCACTGGAAAGCATTCATACAATGCACCAAAGAAATGCTTAACAGAGAGATACTTGAAGCACTATTACTTATTTGTAGTCTGATTTTTAAAAGAATAGTAAAATGTTACATTATTCTTAAAGATTTCTAAACTTCTTATCACAATTTACTAATCTCAAGAAAAATATTTCAAGATTTATAGACAACAGAATAGTTTTTGTAAGGTAGGCATGATCTCGCATTTAGTAAACTATAAAAAAAGCTTCTAATATAGCACAATTTTGTAGATATAATAATGCACTGAGATAATAAATGCTGCATTTAATATAGCATACCGCATTCAATACAGTATATTGCACATTAAATCAAGTGAAATAAATTACCAGCATAATAATTTTATATTGAATATAAATTATATTTAGCTATAATATTTCAAACATCTTCATTTTATACACATTATAATCAATAAACCCAAATGCATACAGTTTTAGTAAAACAAATTGCTAATGTATGCTCTCTAATGAAAAAAAGAAAATCCTTCCAGTAATGAAATGATAATGCAAATAGATATCGGCATAATGCTTAATACTAAGAGAGTGACACTTAGAAAACTGAGGTGTCATGTGACATCAAAGCGCTTTATTGGAACTACAAAATCAATGGGAATAAAGTCTTTACAAAGCATTACAAAAGATGCAAGTTGTTATCAAGTCATTACATTCATACATTCACGTTAAAAGGAGGACATCAATTGTAAGCTCTCCACAGCAAAGACTATCTTTTTCTTCTGCTTTGCATATGACCCCTCACAATAACATTTGGTTTCATAAATAAATCTTTCATATGCCAGTAAATTATAGATTACTTACTAATGATTTATAAGAACTTGCTGTAAAGTATTTAAAAGGAATTTCTTTTCAAAAACAAACATCTAATCTACTGAATGGAAATACTACAGCAGTATTAAGGATTCACAAAACTACTTTGAAAGTTCCTCTTAGCAGGCACATAGACATTGTGTATAATTATATACTATTTGGGTAAGGAGTTGCCTTTACCAGTACTATCCATACACTCGGTCATCTCAAGCACCACAAGATGGTAGCATTTCTGAACAATACTGCCACTCGCTTTCCTCTCCAGTAAGTTTCAACCCACGGAATTTTCCAAAACAGCAATATTTAGATTTTTAATATTATTTTAACATACTTATTATTCTTTTCAAATAATAAACATAATAAAACTTAATGTATTGGACCATATTTACAGGCAGAAAGTATGTCCCACCTCGCTCCCTCTGAAAGTGTTTATCCAGTGAGCCTTCTAAAAGTCCTAGAAAAAAAATGACATCTGTTTTGTGTCCTGGCCAGTTCAATATTTTAATTAACTCTCTCGCTAAAGAAACAAAAGACTTACTAATAAATTTCTGTCCACAGCAATGGAGCAGTTATCAGTACTTTGGAGCACATAAGTGGAATGCAAAATAGTCTTGATAAACTGGAGAACCAGGGAGGTGAAATTCAGTAAAAATGTGTAAAGAACTTAAACACAAGAAAGGGTCAACCGTACCCGTACAAAAAGGAAAATAACTAAGGAGCAACAACACTTCAAAAAGGAGGGTTTAAGCTCAAAATGATGAAAATCTCAGGACATTTCTTCAAAAGTAGGTACAAACAAACCAGGTTGTTCATTCTCCATGGAGGCCACATAAAGCAAGCTGTAACCACAAACCATCGAGGTTACCCTGGGTACTCAGCGCTGTACCCAAGTTAATTTGACCCGCACAAAAGCTTGTTTTTTTCCGCAAGACTAACACAGTTATGCTGCTTCCAGAACAGCTCAGAGCACTGAGACAGGGGCTCAGCTATAACTGCACTCATCCATGAAGAGGAAACTGAAAATGCTAACAGGCAATTTTCATGACCTACAACTGCTGACATACAACCCGCCTAACTAGGCATGAAAGCTGCCTTTGAAAGCTCCTACCTCTTTCTACTAATGATAAAGCTTTCAAATCTGGGTGCTTTGAGCTGCACTTAAATTAGATTTCTACAAAAGACTGGAAGTAAGAAACCACAAACTAACGGCAAAGACCCTTTAAAAGAACTTCATTTTCCCATAGGTCTCCCTTCATTCTCTCTTGGCCCTGCAAAGGCAGAGGATCAGCACCAAGTTTCATGAGCAGCAGGGCTGAAGCTCAGAAAAGATCTCAGGGTAAAAAGCTCTCAGTGGCCTGGGCTCAATGCTGAACCACAGGCTGCTCTCAGGGTGAAGGGAACAATGCGCTTTGGTATTAAGATACACTTTCTGACACTAAGTGTAGAAATTGTTAAGTTGCTGAGGAGGCTGTGAAATATATGTGGTTGAGAGCTTTTAAAAAAAACATGCCCTAGGCTTTTGGCCAAGACATTTCCAATAGCTTGTTAGGGACCTACCCAAGAACATGATACTGCGACTGGAGCAGGCAGCCACCCTGCCACAGGGGCACAACAGGAGATCAGGGATGCTCATATGGGGATGAGGCACCAGGAGCGGTCATGTGAATTGTTTTGGAATGCCTTATCTTTTGCTGAGGTAAATATCAGGAGTACCTGGTTTACAGCTGACAGGCTTTTAAAGTGAAGATGTACTAGATGACTTCTCAGGGCCCTTTCCAGCCTTAAGCTCTGCAATTTTCATTCAAAAAGTAGTAGTTTTATCTCAGGTCCAAAAGTAATCTGCTTCATAGGCATCAATAAGGTCTAGGTGACGTGCCAAAATCCAGGATCTGTGAGGTTATCCTGGTAAGAACAGAAATGGATGGCGGAGTCAGGTATTTTTCCATACGCTTTCATCTGCTTCACAGCCCTGAGCCTTTATCAGTCACCTCTCCCAGTATCAAAGTTGCTTTCATGATTTTTGTTTTTCCTTAGGTACTTTCCCTGATTGCATCAGACTTCAGCATCTTGTCTGTTTTTTTCCGTTGTTTCTTTCTCGTATCACCAAACATCTTGTTCAAAGCAATACCAGTAAAGCCTCTTTATTTGTTATTTCAAATTTTCATTTGGATGCTTTTGCATTTGTTTTGGAGGAAGATATGTGCATTCAGCTTGGAAAATCATATTACTTAAAAAACTTACTTTCATAAAATAATTCAAGGGACTGTACAACCATCTTAAACAAGCTGAAAACAGCTGTTTAAATAAGATTCAAATCAATGAAAAATTAATTAAAATATGATGTCAAGCATTTCTAGTACAGAAAAGCTTTTAAAATGCAATTTTTAATCTGTGTTGTAGAACAGTGTTAAAGAACACTGACCTGTAGAATGAGATCTTTAAAGAAACTAAAGATTGAATATTTCATATGCTGATCAGCATACTTGTGACAATAGGATAAAAGTTCTATTCCCTTCCTGCCCCAATTGCTAGAAGGCTAGGGCAAAAGCTCATTGTTTTATTGGGGTTGTATTTTTCACATTAAGCTGCTTAAAGAGGATGGTGCCTGGGGGAAGTGATTTATTGCCATGCCTGAGTCAGTGCTCTCTAGGCAGATTGCCACAGTCACTACTACTGCAAGCTGTGTTTTTGTTCTCCCAACTAGGCAATTCTCTGCTTTGCTTATTCTGAAAGCTAATCAGGCACAAACTCTCCTGCCTTGGGATCTCCTGCCGTAGCAACTGCAAAAGGAACTCTTAAGCTCACCTTTCCAAGCTGTTATTTTGCAGCTATCATGGTTCACAGGCAGACTGAAAGGTAGGAAGATGTACTAACCACAAACACTCCCATCAGACATATGGCTGGCTGGTCATCTTTGTACATCTTTGTATTTCCAGCTGATCTGTGGAGAGCCTCCTGAACCCCTTCTGCTTTTGGTCATAAACTGTCAACTATTTCACGTCATAAAGAACGTTCAGTGTTGTCAGCACAGTGGCACCTTAGATGTAGTGGACAGCATGCCAGCTGAGCAAATACAAAATGGGATTATCTCAAAATGTATTAATAATTTGTTGGCCACTAATATTTATTCTGTAAGGGGGACTCTGAACAATGTAAGTTGAGATAGGAGTACAAAGTTGTGATTAGTAACATTGAAAAACCAGGCCATTTATTAAGTGGTTATTGGACTAGTGTACGATACTGTACAACAGGGTGCTAATGTACAATACAGTAAGTCCTTTAAAAAAATTTGGTCCCTGCACACAGGAATATCCTTGAAAATTACATTTTCATCACCCTGGCATGAAAGCTACGTTTTGCAACAAGATCATTCCCATAGATATAAAAAGTTATTAAACTAAATCCAACTGAAGATTTTGGCAAGAAAATCCCCTTGAGAAACAAGAGCATAGTTACTTGCTCACGTAATGCTGATTTTTCATAAGTGTCTATACTTGCCTTGTTGTTACCACTTTTTTTTCTTTTATTGCCAAGCTAGCATTTGGAGATACCTACATGTTTATCTTCCTATTCGTAAGATAACCAGTTAATAACACAGACACACCCCAAGCAGCTGGATACTGGAAACGGCTAATTTGTGTGAAATATTCATGGCCTACAGTTTAGAAACACCATGAAGTGACATGTACACATGCAAAAATATTTTCTGTGCATGTAGTAATGACTTGATCAAATCAATGCAAAGTTAATGACATTAAAATATCCGATTGAGTCATCTTGTTTTTCTTTAGCCTCATGAGGTTTATCAATCAAGGTGGCTGCATATGACAGATCTCATCTACACTGCATATGAGAAGTTACATAAATGAACATGAAAGATTATTTTTTTTCCAGAAAAACTTCTCAGAAAACTGGTAAACACTTTTGGCTCCAGCTGGAATCAGCAGGTGCTGGAGCTTCTTAGGACTTCCAAGAATCAAGGCCCAGGCAGCCACAACAATGCCACAAAAATAACACAATAGCCCAACTGGCTGCCAGGCATTGCCAGCATTAACTGGTCTTAATGGCCCTGATGTGCCTCACCTGGGACCCCCACTCATAACACACCCCCGCCCATGGGCCCAGAAGCTCTATTTAAGCTCAGGAAGCACACTCTGCTGTCTTTTCTCCTGGGTGGGCTTTATGGTATCCTTGTCTCTAATCCTACCTTCAATCTCCTCTTCTGACTAGACTCCCTGGACCAGATTCATCCCCCTGCCTTGTCTGAGGCTGCTGATGGGCCCCTAGACCCTGCTGTGTTTAGCTGCTATGAAACTGCTCCCTGGTCAGGGAGGGTGCTGCCTGTGCTGGGGACCCCTTGGCATCTGGCTTGTCTCCCCTGCCTTATTGAGCAAGCTTGCTCTTGCTGCTCCCTGACACTGGCTACGTGAAATTCAACTACAGAAATGTAAGTAGGCAGCTTTTTCTTTGGTTGCCTCTCAGAGTAAGTATGCTTGGGGGGAGGGGAAAGAAAAATGGGGGAAAATGATGAGCATGTTGAAGCAAGCTTGAAATTCTGGTGTGCCAGAAACTATTAGCTGTAAAAAACACTTAATGCAGAACACTACAAGAGAAATCACATTTTACAATCATGTTTTTTTACAATCACATTCTAGGTAGAGGATGTTTGAGGAATGAGTCTCCCATGCAGCAAAATGACTGTAGTTATAAGGATTCAGAAGAAATGGCCTGTGCATGTGTAGAGAGGTATGGGTATCTTTGGGTTATTTAAAAGCCCAAATACTACCTAAAATTCTTTTCTGCCCTGGCTCACTGTATGATGGCTCTCTGGCTTTTGAAGGACTTGTTTCCCCTCTTCATTTCCAGAAAACAAAGAGCATATGAGGAGAGGAAAATTGAAAAACTGAGCGTAAGTTTTTTGCCACTGATTTCACAGAAACCAGGATTTTATCACACAGTCCAGTTATACCATGATGACAAAGTATTTCTGAAAATGGTGTTGGGTGTAAGGTGCAAGTGATCTCTTAAAAAAAAAAAAAAAGTGTTGACAGATTTAGAATTGGCAGTTTATGTACAGGAAAGTACTGCTAGCAAGAAGAAGCCATGGCGGGGGTGGGAATCTGCTATATTTGCTAACATCAAGAATAACACCTTGAATGTCAGGTAAAACTTCTAATGCAATCAATTCAAGTACAAAATAATGAAAGAACAAATAAATGACAGATGTTCTCTGGCATACTCTTTAACTTCATGATGGAAACATGAAAGCTGGGAAAACAGAGGCAAGTTGAAAACGATCTCAGGCATGCCTGAAGGCTCAGGAGGCAAACACCCTGTTCCAGTCCTTTGAAGGATAATTCCAAAAGCACTTTCACCTAGAAATTCAACAGGCTAATAAAGATTGAATGCTTCCAACTGGTAGCTATTGAAAACATCCTGATTAGAATTAATGGGTGACTCAAAAATAAACTCTGGTTTTACTAGCAAGTACCCACAAAGCAGAAAAGCAATGGAAGTGCTAAGCAGCTAGATGGTTTATTAGAGCTAGAATTTATCATATTTACTCACTGCTACAGTTTTACCTTGGGACCGTCAGGTCTCAGATGTACTCCTCAGTATTTTGACACAGGCTAATGTCTCAGAAAACTTGCCTAGTGATCACTGGTAGACTTTTACTTTTCCTGCTAGACTGCTATGTTATCCTATTCCAAGACAGGTAAGATCAAATAAAAGTATGTTTTGACACCTCTTAAAGGTATTGGGATATTAGACTCTTAGTCTAGAACAGAAATTATAAGGATAGCCAAAAATGAAAGGGAATGGAATGCCTGTATGTTAGGTACCTTGAAATTGCCTAAAATGCAAGCCAAGTTTCACTAACAATCAACAAATACTTAAAGGAACCAAAACAGTGCTTTATCCTAAAACAAAATCTGTTTTTGTGTTCAGCTCATCTTTCTGGCTTTCCCCACACTTTAAAGATTTGGTTTTTCTTACAGTCTCAGATGTAAGGTATGCATTCCCCAGAATACTCTTTAATCTTTCCCTTTCTATAGGGGTTACATTCAGATTCAGATCTTTATCTCAAAGTTAACTCTCTTTAGAAGTGCTTTCGGTCTTTCCTTACAAATGATTAGCTGTCTCCAAGAGTCAAAGGTTAGGGTCCCTTTTACAGATCAGGTACTACTTGCTATATTTAATGAGTTGTGTGGGGAGTAATACTGAAAACACATTTGCCTGAGTCTATTAGTAAAATGTGAAACTCTTCCATGCCATTAATATTAATTCATCTCAAATGTATAAACTAACAAGTAAACGCAAAAAAAGTGGTGTTTATACATGTGGATTATCAGGTCTTCATTTGGATCATTTCTGGATGATAGTGAAATTGAACCCACTGCCTATATTTTGTATTTGGGGATCCAAAGAAAAACTTGTAAGCTTCATTCCTTCAGCAGCCAACAAAACGGTTCAAGGAGCAAGAAAATCTGAATAGTACACCTTGATTCCCTGAGAAGTTATGGCTAAATTTTACTGGAATTTGAATAAATTGCCATAATGTATAAGCAAATATCTCCTAGTATAAACACAGCTTATACTAGCAAAACTGACTTACTACTAAAGCTTATTCCAAGGATATTAGTACACAATACATAATGTACATTTTTATGGTCTACTCTATCAACAGTAAGGCCTTCTGTTAACACAATTACATCCATACTTCCCCGCATCCTAGAAAAGCTGACAAGTCTGTAGTGTTGACATGCCATAATGAGTGACTTGAGCATCCTAAAATGCTACAGCATGATTTTTCATTTCCTATGGATTTGAGGCTTTGTGACCATTTAATGCTTTGCAATGACTGAAACCACCTATAATGTCTTCTGTCACTGTAACAACCCTAGTCTTTACCTCCTCAGGTCCCTGTGATACCTTTAACGTGAGTAACCAGCTCAGTTTCCCAAATTTCCACATCCCCAAACTTAAGAGTTAATGTTTGTGTGGCTGGCTCAGCATTACTGCTAAATATTCCAGTAATTTAGCTTAAGAAATACTGCTTTATGAAACATGACTAGAAAATTAAGATAGTTTTGTGTTGCTGAATTGATTTATATTGCTTAGTCATGAAGGAGAAAATAGTTTTACTTATCAATGGGGTAAATGTCATTCAGAAGGGCTGTGGAAGACTGACCTCCTCAATTCTACTTCTATTCAGAACACAAGCGCACTCTTCTATTCTTATATTCATACAGTCACAATAATATCTGTACTTTAATTCCATAGCAACTTATAAAGTGGCATATCATGCTGCAAATGCCATAACTGTTCAGGAAGTAAGAAATAAATAATGTGCCATTTTCTTTCCCTGAGTAGACTACTTATGCTAAATTCTATAGCAAGGCTTGTATAGTCCCCTATATAGTATGTATGTTTATAGAAATGGTCAGAGCACGAACAGGCTTGTGTTATATGCTACAAATCAAAATGCTACAGCAGGTAGTCACTATAGAATCTCTCCCATCTCCCTTCCCTGCTGCTACATACATTCACAACCTTCTACAGCAAAGGCAAACTGAGATGTAAATTTTGCCTCCATTTTGCCAGCTGATCCTGGGTTTCTGCAGTTATCTTTTCCTACCTGGGGTCTATAGAAGTTTAGTGTTATAGAATAATGTCACCTAATGTATAAATCAGTGCATCTCCCACTGACTTGACCATGAGACTTTTCGAGGTGTATTTTTTTTCACACTAATAAAAGGTGCCACTTCCATCTCTTCTCAAACACTCTAATGCAATTATATTAAACTTGAGAGCAAGTATTTCATAGCTGCCATTAACTTGAAATCTGCTGTTTGTGTTTCAGATTAAAGAAAGGTTTAAAGAAAGGCTTGTGAGCTTGAAAGATTATCTCTCTATTCCAGCTACATCATTTTGTCTAATAAAATACTTATCTGTACAAACTTTGCCTTACTGAAAAGACACCTTTACAGATATTTCCTTGTAATGTTGTTTATGTTGGACAGAAATGTTGGATTCTGCTTTAATCTGATTTTGGATTGCCAATTCTTTCTAAGGTCTTGTTTGGTCTTCAAATGATATAGCAACTACAGGACAAACAGTAAGTATTGGTATAAAAATACAAACTCCAAACCCCAAAGATGCATGCATTCCCTAATGATCTTGCGTAATGTTTTTCTACTGCTGCAAGCCTTACATTTTCTGATGAATCTTGCAAAAAAATTGCTTATGAATCATTTTCTATTGTAAATGTCTTTAAAATAGAAGCTTTTATACTTTCTATAGTATATTCACCACATAGTCAGGATCAATTTCTATCCATTTCATGTAAAAGTATAGTTGCACATAACTTTAAAGAAATCTTAGTGCAGATTTGAATAGCCATGCATGACACCATCCTATCTTAAGTATGAGCCAGGTTTTCCAAATCTTCAATATGCTTTAAAGTTGTTATAAAGTAATTTTTGATTAACTGAAAAGCTGCATTTCAGTGCCTGACAGTCTTTCACCAACCATCTTTAATTTGCATTACTATGTCCCTCTGAAATGCAAATGCGCAATAGGAAAGGGTCAAATAATGTAGCATAAAGATTTGCAAATCAACAGATGTGCTATTGAAAATGTTTGTCAGACAGGAAAATTTTTTTTAGGGAAAAGCCAAAATACAAATAAAATGAAAGCGTACAATCTTGGTTATTCAACAAACTGCATATTTTACTAGGGTACATGTAATCCTAGTAAGACCTGTTCAGATAAAACTCTGAGAGAATCTCTCTACCATTATTCAGCCATTCATTCCAGATTTGCTTATTTCTTTAGTTTTAAATCCTAGGACTTTACTAGATATAAATTGTGGACATTTAAAGACAAAATTATTTTACTTTAATAGAAACATAACTGATTAGTGACATGTGGGGAGTTGGAAACTGCATTTGCAAGAAATATTTATTTTTATATGAAAAGTATATATTATGTAACTATCTTTTTAAAATAGCAAAAGATTCAACAGATCCTAAGAAAGAATTCTCTAGTGGTGAACAATCTGCAAGACTATTCCCACATTGTGAAGCTGTTTCCTTCACTCTGTTTCAGCTTTATTTAATCACATTTTACAAGAAAAATTTTCCATCAGAAAAAATTACAACTCCTTTATATTTCATTATTGGGTCATACTATATTCTTGGGCATCAAAATGCCCATCTCTCTCTGTTGGAGAGAAATTGAGCAGAATAATTATAGCATAATAAATAATTCAAGGCTCAATGATTTGTCTGTTGCGAGTTCTACATAGTCAAGAGTAAAATATACTCCAGCTCATGAAATGTTACAAGAAGGTGATTAATGGATAAATGTCTTATTACACTTTTGGGCTCTTATTTATTTTAAATGTTTTAAGTAAATAATCTTCTTAGAGTTGAACTTAAGGTTTTTATGCAACATGAATTTACCACCTGCAAGCATCTTATGTTAATAACTTTAATTTCATAGTTACATGTAATTTTTCCCAGAGGACTATGGCTTATTCAATGCATATAGTAGCTGATATTCACTTAACAATTCAGCATTTTGTGTTACACATTGACCAATGCATGCAAGAAACTTAATGCTATGCTTAATGCCAGCTAGCTAATACCAGCAGCAAAGACAATTTTGATTTCTTCATGAGCCTTTCAAATTTATGCTATTTATGTCAGAAAACATTAAATGTGCATATTTTTCCACTGGGTGAAAAGATGGAGCTGTCCTTTGGGTAGAAAGCCAAGATATAGAATGTGAGATTCAGCTGCCCTAAACTTAGGGGCTAGTCTCAGCCACCTAAACCTGGGCATTTAATGCTAATTTGGGATGCCAGAGGTATCAGAGACTAGCAAATATGACATGAGCTCAGTATGTTCTGGGGAGTCACCTGGAGATCAGGCATCTATCTACAAGGCATCCAGACAGCACAAGATGTGTAGCTGTGGTTAACTGATTCAAGCCCTCGCTGCATACAATGCCTGCACAGAAGCTGCATGCTTATACTTCTGTCATAGCGGAGACCTAGTCAGGAGAGTCAAGCAAGCATTTCACCTTATCCTAAATTAGACATCAGCATTTGGTCAAATAAGTGACAATTCTCTTAACCATAAGTGATCTCCCTTAATTACAGTGGAAGCTTACACCAAACACTTGCATGTGGACATCCACTGACCTTGCAGACACTGAAAGTTAGGGTAAGCTGAATCCCCCAGGGAAAAGTTAGTCAAATGTGTCCACAAATCTTTAAGAGCCCTGTTTTTCACCATTCCATTTAGCATCATGTGTAAAATACGGCTCCTGATGTCTTCATCTATAGTTGTGTGAGTAGCCACCAAACCCAAGAGTCTGGAGGTCTTAAAGAGTAATGTTAGGCATACAGCATGGCTAAATAGCCCCCAGTTTGAAGAGGATATAAATGGTTAAGCCAATATCACATGGGATTTCTGTGGCACAGGCAGGGATCAAATCCAATTCTAGTAATAGTTTACCTATATTGTGGCCATTTTTATTTTTACTGAAATCTACTGTCTCAGCTTATCTAGTCTCTCAGCAAATGAGAACTACTGAAAGCCAATTCATATGCCATACAAATTTTCCCTCTCCCTTGAGGGAGGGGGAGAGGAAATTAATGCTTACTTTTTACAAAGAAAAACTTGGATGAGTACAGAGGACTGAAATAGTTGCTGTGCACAATTGAGAGGAACAGAGACAACACAGAGATCACAAAACCACAGTCCTCCTTTAAAACTACGTATTTCAGAGTATCAGAGACTTTATACTGGGATCTGGCTCATCATTTCTTTTCTTTGGGATTGGCAGCAATGATAACATCTGAAGCACAAAATTATTCCTCTCTGTTCTTATGGCTAATGTCTTTGGTGATGTGGTAGTCATTAGTCACCTTAGTTAATGCAATCTCCTGCTTACTTGCCTGTCTGATTCCTAGATCACAGTATAGTTAAAATGCATCTTTCTCACTCGAATACAAACTATTGTTTGTATTTGTCTTCCTTTTGTGCTCTATCAGCTACCTATTACCTACTGCTCTTTCCTTTCATTCTCATCTGTATAACCAAAACTCTTCACAATTCTGACTCTTTCCATGTTTTTGTTCTCATTTCTGGTTGCTGCTTCTGTACAACACCATAGAATGTCTCCCTTCTCCTCTCTGCCTTCTTCAAGGTAATTCTTACAAATGTAAGCATCTTTCAGCCTCCCTCCATCTTCTTTCAAAGCAACATTTAAGCATGTATCTTCTATAAAGTGCGTGTTCCCTTTCACTGTGTATTATTTATACATATAGTTAACCATGTGAATCTAAACAAAAAAACTTTACAGTAGAGGTTACTGTAGCATTTATTAAATTTAAATGTTTTTAAATGAAAACACTGGCCCAGGAAGTTGCATTCACCTAAGACGAGCAAGTTAAAAATCTGTCTCACAGAAGGTTGGTCTTGAAGTGATGCAGACCAGCTAAAAAACTGAATACTGTTGTCTTCCTATAAATTTATACTTCATATACTTCTCATAAATGTATGCAATATACAATATAGAAGCAGGTACCTCTATTGCACCTTACAATTATATAGACTCTACATCAATATAAAAATACCAGCCTACTGTCACTGTCCCCTTTGAAGAGCTATCAAATCTATTTATAATCTAATCTTGCATTATTTCATTTGCTTGAATTTGTTTCCAATGGATGCCCAGACAGGACCTGTACAATAATGTTATGTCTGTACTTTGTTCATAAAATCAGGCCTCAGTCTCAGTGATTAAGACAGAAAATAACAGTACTGCAGTGAGCTGAGAATGCAGAATAGCTATTTGTTCTTCTCCCTTTCTTCACATCATAGCCTGATTAGTTAGCCTAGAATTAAAAAACTTTACAATCAAGTCAGTCAAAACTAGAGTTTTGAGCTAAAGTGACTGACTCCACAGTGGAGCTGAACAAAGTAAGATCACTCATTATTTAATACAGTTTGTTTGATTGTGCAATGAAACAAAGGAGAAAGGCCTCAGGAAGGAGTTAGAAGCATTCTTAGGGTTGAAAAGCGGTTTGAGAGGCTACTGCTTACTACTACTCACCTACCTACTGGTGCACCTCAGTCCACTTTTCTCCCTGATACCGTTGTTCCATTCTCAGGACATAGGAGAGCTCAGGCAAGACAGTTCTTATGATCATTGGGTTTCAAGGCAAGAGAGGAAAGCTTTCTCAAATCATATTAATAAGTGGGAGTATGAAGCTGAGCTCTGGCTTGAGTCATACAGTACAGACATAGCAGAGGAGAACATGCTTTTTACTTACTTGAAAATACTCCTGTTATTGATAAAAGACAATCTGTATTTTCAAATAGATTTTTAATGAATCTGACAATGGTAGGTGTAATAATATGACTTCAGACAAAAGAGTGTATTTTTTGCAAAGGTGTTTGACATTTTCTGCCAGTATTTTGCCAGTATCTGGGCAATTCCTGGGATACTGCTGGAGTATAAGGACATTTTTATATAGTGTATGACAATTTTGACACTTAAGTCTTTGATTAATAAGTAGTTATATTCTGGAAAGCTGTTCATGTTACAGGATTCAATTGCATTTAATGTTACTAAAATTAAGATTTTTTTCTTAAATAAAATGCTTAGTCCAGGCTTCAGTCCAATTCTTTCATCTTCCAAACTTGACAGACCGTTAAAAAGAAAGTCTCAATTTCACTTGTAATGGACTTTCTGTGAATAATGAAAACATTCTAAAAAGATCCATGCTATGTAGTGTAAATAAGTAATTAAAAATTAAATACCTGACTATCATTTTGTGTGCTTCTACATCCTCAGCCCTTCAAATCTTGCCTGTGTGAAAGTGCTGTACACTGTAAATGAAAATAGTTTCTATTCAACAACATTCAGAAAGTTGAAGTATTTCATCTAACAAAAATATTCACCTCTATTCCCTTTTTATTCCAGTTTTTGTCTTAGGAATTTGAACAAACTGGACACTTACTTTGAGGTAATCTCAAGTTTACCTTTTTAGCATCCTTAAAATGTGGACGGGGTATTATCTAATTGTTTTAACAGTTGGCATACCTAAATGCACTTAGTAGTTTTGGACAATCTCAAGGGGATATTTACCTTGTATGTCTTCCCAGCAAGCTTCACTTTTATTAAAATGAAAGCTTGCAGCCAGTGTTGGTATTGTATGAATAAAAGCAGATGAGTCAGATGTGCCTTAAAACTGCTGCAAAAATACCATCACACTACCTATATAAAACCCAGCTCAGTACCACTCTCATCATTAAACAACCTTTGTCTGTGTTTCATGAAGTATTATGAAGCTCATAAAGTTCTTCTCCCAAAGAAAATGCTGATTCATACCCTGAAAAGGGGAATCTGAGGAAAATGGAGTAGAGGATAGGACATTTACAAGGAAAAAAAACAAGCACTGACAACTCTATGATTCTAGCAAATTTACCTATAGAGAAAAAAAGTGACAAAATAAGTCACATTTTTAATACTTTTTTAAATTTGTTTTACATTTGACCTGGGCCAGCTGAGAAACCCACAAAGGTTAGAGAAAGAAAGCTTTGTTAGAAAAACTCCCTAGTTTGAAGTAAGTTATAAATACTGGAATAAGGTCTCTGGAAAAATTCATGTAGTTCACTTATTGTATGTAATGTTTAAATACCATAACTGTCATATGTATTTACAATATATGAACATTCAAAATTGTGATATGCAAACTGTCTCTGCCTTCATAAGAAAGGCAATATAGTATAGGCTGGTTTACAGGCTGGAAGAATGACTGATATTCAGAGGAGGAGAGAAAAGCTGTAGACTGGAAGGAACAGAAAATGGCTGGAGACTTAGCAGAATGACAGGGCTAATGGGCTAGATGCAGGCTGGATGAATGGGATATCAGATGAGTGTAGAGAAAGATCAGGGCTGTTATGCAATGACAGTGGAAGCACAAGTACTCGGAAGGAAAAAGAACTGGAAATTGCAAGATGTTGTCTAGAAGTAGAAAGGCAGGATTCTAGAAAGAGTATGCTGACCGATGGGTTCTTTTTATTAGTTGGGCTTTGCTGTGCTCAGGGTTTCTACTGTCAGTTGTGCTAGAGAACAGAGTTAGCACCTTCTTTCAGCTATGGGATTCCCATAACTCTATTCATAAAATCTAAGAAAGGAGTCTGGAAGATGTATCCTCTGGGATATAAAGATCTTCATTGGCCAGAGAAAAAGACATCCCTTGACAAACTTCAAAGTGCACAAATCACATGGCAGGCTGGTTCAGTACCTGAAGAAGACAACAGAAACAAGGGCTGCACTGTTGAGCATTCAGATTTCAAAATTAAGAAAATCTCTTTTGGGAGGAGGAAAACTTCAATATCAAGTGTAAGCTGAACTGATGAGAGGTACATTCTTGTTGGTATTGCAATAATACTCGGGAGCACCAGTTCTGGACTATGTTGTCTTGGTGTAATATTGGCAGCAGGCAGACCTGTGATGTGAACAGTTAGATGAGGTGTGGAAAAGGAACTGAGAGTGCAGAGGCATTCATGTTGTGAACTGCCAGGCCTTAGAAACTATGGACCTGACTCCAGAAAGTCAAAATTATTCAAAAATACACTTATATCCTGTAAATAGATGCATTTGATAGTGTCTACACTTTTAAAATAAAGGAGGCAGTAGAGTCACGCTTTCAATTTTTTTGTGACAAACACAGGGGCAGAGAAGCTGTCACTGTTAAATGTGACCTCAGCTTCTCAGGGTCCGCGTAGCTCCTGGCTCTGCCGCGCTAAACCACACAAACACCACACGTTGTGTGACTCACCAAGGGCAACCGCAGTGGACGCCTGGGTCCAGCGGTATGTGGATGTCCTCAAGGTGACAGACCAGAACAGCAGTGGGGCCAACGTCATGTCCAGGCACTGACTGCTCCTTGCCAGAGGTTTCCCTTTGGCACCTGCACAGCAAATGGGTGTTGGGGTGAGGGACTGCAGAGAAAAAAAGACCTTTGTGCGGTGCACTGTGAAGGCATCTCCCGGACCCTGGCGAGGTGTGTGGGTCTCGCCCGTCTAAAACCGCTCCCGAGTCCCTGACGGACGGGCTGGCCGGGCCCGGCAGCAGGGAGGGTGGCAGCGGGCGCCCCACCAGCCGCCTCAGCGCAGGACGGCGCACCTGCGCCAACGGCCGCGGCGGAGCCGTTACGGGTAACACACACCGCCCCCGCCCGCCGCCGCCCTCTCAGCAGCCCCCCGCACGGCCACCGCCGCCTTCCCCAGGAGCCACCCACCGTGCCGGGCTGCCGGGGGCGGGGTGAAGCGGCGGAGGCAGGAGCGACCGGCTTATGCAAGCGGCTCCGGGAGCCGCCGCCGCCTCGCCCGCAGCTCGCAGCGGCCCGCGAGGCCCGAGGGAGGGGCGAGGGGTCGCCGCGGCCCTGCGCGGGGAGGGCGGGGGGCTCCCGCCGGGGGCCGCGGCGGCGGTTGGGGCGCGGCGGCGGCTGCCTCCGCCCCTGCGCACCTGTTGCCCGGCGGGCGGCGGCGCCTCGGCGGCTCCGGGCTCTCCGCGCAGCCCCTGACGGCTGCGGCGGCCCCCGCGGCGCTCTCGGCCGCCCGGGCGGAGGGGGCGGCGTGCCGGGCCCGCCGCGCCGCCGCCCCGATGCTTCCCGCCTGGGTGCCGGGCGCCGCCGCTGGCGTCGTGTCGCTGCATCTCGTCCAGAGGCTCCTGTTCCCCTACTTCTGGGCCGACCTGAGGTACCTGCTCAAAGTGCTGACGTACGGGCTGCGCGTGGAGGCCTACCGGCTGCGCGGACGGGTTGTCACCGTGCTGGACAAGTTCGTGGAGCTGGCTGAGGGGCAGCCCCACAAGCCGTTCCTCATCTACGAGGGCAAGGTGCACACCTACTGGGACGTGGACAGGAGGAGCAACAGGGTGGCCCAGGTCTTCCTGCGCCACGGCGCTCTGCGGAAGGGCGACACGGTGGCCCTGCTGATGGGCAACGAGCCGGACTTCGTCCACGTGTGGTTCGGACTGGCCAAGCTGGGCTGTGTGGTGGCTTTCCTCAACTTCAACGTCCGCTCCAGGTCTCTCCTGCACTGCCTCAGTAGCTGCGAGCCCAAGATACTGGTTGTGGGAGCAGGTAGGGTATATGCCTGATTTGCTCATCCAAAGCTTTTAATGTCACATCTCCCCAGTTTTTGCCTCTCCAGCTGCTTCACTGAAAACTTGATTTTCCCAGGTGTTCATGGAATCAAAGAAATCTAGGAGATCATAAAGCCTAAGCTTCTTGCACTTGAGAGAGAATCAAGTATACCTATCTGCAGGGGACGTGTATTTAACCTGTTCTTAAAAAATGTACATTGCAGGAACATTTACAGCACCTGAGTGCAGCTTGTTACAAGTGTTTAATCACTTCAGTAGTTGCTTAATGTGTCCCCAGGGAAGATTAAAATGGGACATTAGAAATCATTTCCCATTCCTAAATTTTTGAATAGCTAATTCTAATCATATTGAGTCATGGTCTTTCTTATTCTGTACTATGCCACCATCCTCTTGGTGATCAAAACCACCATGAACTAGGAGGCCTAAGCTGCAGGTTGTGCAGTCTTTCTTGCACAACCATTTTTGGAGGTATGATTGTCTTCCACAGGTTACAACTTAAGAGTTTTGTTTTATAGGCATAGCACGTAGGAGGCTGATTTATAATAACCAACTTACTGCTGGCATTGGATTGCAGAAGAAATTGCTTTGATTGAATAGGCAGTAATAGTGTGCTTTGCATTACTTTCCAACTTATCACATTTTTTTTTAAGTGCTTCAAAAGAATTTTAAAAATGTCGACCTAGGTATTTTGTACATTGTCTGTTGTAATTGGATTTTAATTATCGAGATGCATAAACCAAAACTAGAGATCAAAAATCTAAACTTGGCTCATAGAAACTTTCAGCATTTATGGTCAAAATTTGTCAGTGAACCTACAATGCTAAAAGATTACACAGAACCTTTTGTCTTTTTCACTGCAGGAGGATATTTCAAAAGATCAAACACGAGTGTTGTTCTGCCTCTGAAACTGCTATTCTTAAGTGCACTCTGCCTTCTTTCTAGTTCACAACTTCTTGTCCTTATTATGCAGTTTGTGGGGTTTTGCCACAATGACACCTAATTTTTGCAGTTTCCTTCCATCTGCTCTCTGCCACTGCAAATTTGTGCTTTAAGAAAAACTTACTTAAGATGTTTCTCTGACAGATTGTTAATTTAATTATAAATGTTTTTAGTCTGATTGTACATGTCATGCTCATTTAAGAATGGTAGTTAAAATAAGCTCATGAAATGAGAGCCAAGTTAAGTATGGTCACAAAATACATAATGACATATTTCTGAACAGATGGTTTTTCATTTTGCCTTCTAACTTAATAATAAAAAATCTAATTTAAAACACCTTCTTGCTCTTGAATATGTGCTTTACCGTGTATGGATTGAGGAACGGAATTCATGTTCAGGCAATTCTTGCTCCTGGATGGTGATTAAGGAGTACTTTGGGTCAGAACTTGTATCTAAGAGGAGTCTTTAATAAAAGGTTAAGTAGTGAATGAGAAAAGTACTTGTGAAGCAGGAACTGGGCCCTGTTTCTCCACTCTTAGTCTGCTAGTGCAGTTGACAGCAACTATGGTGATCTAACACAAGTTAGATCTAGGTTCTAGGACTCCTACTGGGCCAGTCACCCTTATACCTCTGCCCACTAGAGAAAAACTGTCTGCAGACAGATAATACAACAGAAATACCACAAAAATTAGTGTCCGAGTTGGTCTTTTGTGAGTTAGTCGTCTTCCTTCATTTGTGGGTTTTAATCTTTGCATGGTTGCTCAGTCCCCAGAGCCTGATGCATTCTTCACAATATTCTTCAGGATTTAGAGGCGTGTTTTCTTTTTTTTAAATCTCTTGTGAAAGAAGTTGAAGTTCTATGTATCCTTGATTATTGGCCATGCAATATGAAAAAGGAGCCCCCTCCGAAGGGGTCCAAATTTTGCAATTCAAAATTTGTATGCTGTTGTGTGGCTTAGGGCTAACTCATATAACTCTCTTTGTATAATAGTATGTTTTTGTCTAATTATTGTACATAATACTTCTTCCCCTAAGGTTTATAAAAATTATTGCTCAGTATTTAAGACTGAGGATACACTGTCAGTTAGACTAACTCTCAGGTTAGCATCTTTTTGTCAGATGTTAGTATGTTTTTTTTTCAAGGACTTCTGCCTTGTATTATCAGTGGTCATGATCTGGACTTTTTAATATGTTTTGCTATTGTGGCATTACTTACCACAGGATTCTGGATAGCCTGAACATGGTGAACTACTAAATAGTATGTTCTTTTGCAAAACAGTTACACTTAAGGCTTTAACTTGTGGTTCAATCTATGGTGGCAATGGTCACGTATCATGTTTGGCAACTAAAGTTTGTTTCTTTTTTTTTTTTTTTTTAACTGGCGATTAAGTGCTTAGTGATTTCAGTATGTAATGATATTACTTCTGGATAGTGGAAATCCTAATTTTCAACAGTATGTACTTTTTCCACCATCTGCAAACAAATCTAAGCCACCAGGTATCTAAAACTTCATTGAGTATCTCTTAATATAAAATATTAGAAGCTGCTCTGTTTGTTCTTTAGTGTGTTTTTTGTTTTGTCACAATTCTTTTTTTCATGGATTCCTCTTTTACAGTACTTTTTTTAATCAGATCTCATTTCAAGTATGTTTCCAGGCTTGACTCTATAATTCCATTTAATTGAATTGAAACAGTAACAAAACTATCTTTTCAGTATTTTGGATGACCTTTAATGTAGCTCATATATACTGTAGCACAATAGAAGTCATTCTCCTATGATTTGACCGTTGATTGTCTGTCTCTTGAAATTCTTGTCTGTAGTGGCACATTAAATCAGGAACCTGCATTCAAATCCACGTAATGTTAAGATTTCATTGGTGTTGATGGGGACATTCCACTTTCTGATGATATCTGGAACGGTTCCCACAGATAGTTGTTTATTGCAGAATTGTCTCTGCTCAGAATGCTGGTATAGCCTCCCTCTGGATGAGATAATTGAACCTTGTTTCTTCTTTTGGTACATCCAGTCCTTTTCTTTCTTTCTTTCTTTCTTTCTTTTCTTTTTTTTTCCTCCAAAATGTTTTTGCTTGTTACAAATGGAATACCTTTATCCAAATAGTCTGGGTACTTCTTATGCTTGCATTTTCTTCCACACCTTGTGCAGTCTTTCATGCTGCCTCTTGCAAGATCCCTCTCTGATTTTGCAGACTTTTCTTTGAACTCTTCAGTTTTGTTTTGCATCTGCATATTTTTCTGAGGTTGTGGTTTGGTAACCCAGTCCAATTAGTATCATCTTGTCTTTCATCGAGCACTTGCAGTCAGATCTTGTTCTGGTCTGTCAATTCTGATATTTTGATTGCTTTTTCTAACACTGTATTGGGACCTTCTAATGGTCATTAAGTTTTGGAGTTTGGTTTTCGACTTAGGTGTTCCGCAAACTCTCCGCAACTGAATGTTTGATTTTAAGCCTCAGTGTGTTACAAAAGCTTACAAATTTCTCCCTCTTGTTGTTTTCTCATATGAAATGGATATCTTTAAAAGGTTGAGTTTTTTTGTTTGGTTTTTCCCCCCCCTAGGACTGTAATAATCTTTGAATTCACTTAGCACAATCAAGTAACTTGCTTTCTCCCTTCTCATTCAAATACAGGCTTTAAAGCAAATACAGACTGATTTGCCAATATTTAGACTTTCCGTTCATCTTCCTTTCTAGTATTTCCATTTGGCTTTGTGGTAGAGACGGTTTTTGCTTTAGCCCCTTTCAGTTGTCTGCTGTATTCCCAGAGCATTTCAACTACTTTGGGATTTTTAGCTTTTGCTTTAATTTCTAGTGTAACGTTTTCACTTTTCCATTCCCAGGAGCACTGTTTATCATCCCCCCACGCCCCATTCTGGGGAATGTTTGTTGAAAGAGATTCAAAAGTTGTTAGTTAACTGCCATTTTATTAAAGATGCAGTTCTAAACTCCATGTAAGTAAGCGAGAAACTTGCGAAGGAGAAGAGGCTGCATGCCTTCTATCAGGCTGTCAACATTAACTTACTCTTACAGCAAATGCTTCCAACTAGAACAGTGTGACCTGTTTCAAAGGTGTTTGTCCCTACCACATTTGCTGCCAGATTCTACCACCCTTACTCATTTTAAAACTACTGGATAAACTGAGGAGTAAGGTACTGCCTCACAGCAGCTTTTAAGGTGTCAAAACACTGTGTCCTTCCTAGGGAATTTTTCTAGTCACTGGAGTCCTGTTTGAACAAGAAAGCACGCTTTATCTTTTGAGCGGTAGTTGTGTGAAAACAATGATTCTTGAATGATATTTGTAATCCCACCAGAGAGGTGCAAGTGGAATTTTCCAGTGCGTTCATGCTGTGTAGCTACTGGGAAGAGTTCAGCTCTCAGTAGGACATCTCAGGTTGCCATCATGAGTTCTGATTCAGGGGTTCAGCGGAAAAAGGATTGCATTACTAAACTGCATGAGTTTGGTTTACATCAGTCCTCAGAGCAAGGGGAGCGTATGGAATTGTATCTCCCAGCTGTTAAAAGTATAGCATTCTGCTGGCCAGGATTCCTTACTCTTGAGCCATCAGCAGTGCCTACAAGCCTTCTGGCCCAAAGAAAAATCGCTATTGCTTACTGCCACTGCTGAGTGTATTCTGAACTTTTTATCATGTGAGCTCTGAAGCAGAATTTATGCTGGCAGGAGTGAATTTCAGCCAGAAGGGAGTTTACAACCTGGGGAAAGAAAGTAAAATCTTTTTTCATGTTTGTGATTGAACATCATATGGTATGATATGCAATTAGCAGGATCATCGCTCACATGTTAGTCACTGATTGTATGAAAAATGAATGGATGAAAACTATTAGGACTTTGGCAAAAACTTCATCGTTTCTTAATTATGTGGAGTAAATGATCAAAGCCATCTCTAAACATCCAGGGCAAGGGAATAGTGAAAGACCTGCAGAAGACACTCCTAAGTGTTCTATTTGACACTGGTTCTCTTTAATCACTTGCTTTCTTCTCTTTTCGTCTGTAAACTCAATCACAGTTATGCTTTGATTGGAAAACTGTTTGTGATTCCCAAGCCTGCTTGTGTTTACTATCTTTACTGCCTTCAGTGGCATTTCAAGATGCCACATTGATCCTGAGCCACACCTGAGTTGTAAAGATTTCTGTTACTTCGTAGTGAGAAAAGGGGGCTCAGGGGACTGAGTGTAGTGAGTCACTGGGGAGTCAGGTGCAGGTACCAACTATTTTCCGATGTCAGACAGTGTGGGAAAGGGTTTAGACTTGCCATAGCTTACTGAGCACATCAACCAGACTACACATCAAATTTGTGTAAGAACAATTTCATACAGCTTTTTTTCTGAGTAACTTTCTGTGCAGTACAAGTTGATCTCATGATCTGATTCATTCCTTTCATCAGTGTAGGACTGTGTCTGCTTGCCAATAGGCTGCATTGTTTCTTTGTTAGAAAATAACATAAAAAACTTTCTGTGCAACTAGCCCAGGACAGTAGTTTAAAGTCAAAACATATTTTGCCTGCTTTCTCAAAAGATATAACTGGCTTCTATGTATTTGTGTGAATTTAACGTAATCTACTGTTTCACCAACTTTCTGTTAAACAATGAGATGCTTTGAAGGCAAGAGGGAAAAAAATGTTGGGAGAAGCATCTTAATTTCCAGCAATTACAGATTTTTTTTTTAATTTATTTATTTAAAGTAGAAGCCAAATAATTAGCAAATGGTGACTATTCATATACAAATGCAATGTAAGCAGCGCATAGGACTGCTGGTTACATTGCGAAACTTAAATAATCATTTCTTCCAAAGCAAATAAACCAAAGCCTGAATGTAATTTCATAGTTTAAAAAGCAAACAAGTACCTGAGATGAACTGCAAGCTTAAACTACCTAGATTGCTTAACTATATGGTGATGTACACCTACTAGGTACCTCTAGAAATAATTAAACTGTAGCTTCTCCATATATTCCTGACACACGGACAGGACCATATATAAAGACCAACAAGCTTTTTACATCTGGTACAGAAATTCTTTGTTCATGGAACAACACATTAGTTGGCTATCATCAGAATTATTCTGTGGAAATATATTAGTACAACTGAGAATTATGTTCAAACACCCCATGTTCATGCATGTTCCAGAAGCAATTTCAAGCTTCTGGCTCTTTGAATACAGCTGTTTTAAATCAGCAGCACCCCTCCCCTTTTTTTTCTTCAGGAAATCACTTATTGTTTTCTGCTGTTCTCTGCTATCTAACCAGAAATCTCTTTCAAGATAACATATAATTACAAACAGTTCATATATTGTTCCAAGCACCAAATTCCTGCGCCTAAGAGAAAAATTCTATTGTATAATCAGTTCACAGAATCAATGTTCAACACTAGTTAGAGAAAACAAACATGCCCATGTATGACAACAAAAACCTTAGATTATATGAATAAATTTAAAGAAATAGTAAATCCATCTTAGTTACTTGGAGTAAATGTTTAAGTCTACTAAAAAGGAGCTGGGTCCTGCTTTCATTCTTGAATCTTAATTTATGTCCGTATCATTGAAATTAATAGTTGACATTGTTCTTTCTTCAAAGGGGAATATTCGATTAGATTTTATTGTAATCTAACTACTAAAGTCCACTTACTTTTGATAGACTTTCACTTCATGTTACTCAGATACATAAAGAATGCAGTGCACATTTTATCTGGAAGTACTGTACACTAAAAAATCAGAAATACATATGAATTTCTTCATGTTGTGTAGCCATCAACAAAAACTTCTTCAGTAGAGAAATCAACAGTTGGTAGGTAATACAGCTTCATTTTCATGACTTTCAAAAACATACACAACAGAACAATTTAGGAGACTGAAAGCAGGACTGAATCTATTTATGAAAAGTAAGGAGATTCAGTAATGGCACCTTTGGTATCTGCAGTCTCCATGTCACCAAAAAAAGGTGATACTCTGCTGGTTTTTGCTAGGCCTTTTTAAATAGACTAGCTTGCAAGAAAACAATAGGTAAACTTTCAAATAGAATTACACTTTACTTACAGGAAACACAGTAATCTTATATGATGACATTTATTGGGCAGTTTTTCTCAGTATTTGTAAGTCACACTGGATATCTGGTAAAGATGCAACACACAGGATGGCCAGCTGGGTCTGGGTCAAATGATAACTGGCTGTTGGAGAAACCAAGAAATCTTTATCATTAGGAAATTATCTTTAGTATTCCTTTCTGCTGTAATTCATGGATTTGCCAGTGCACCAATAAACAGTAAGAATTTTAGCATTTTTTGAGAGCAGAAATGCAGCTCCAGCCGCTACGGACACGTGTTTTTCTAGCTAGATTCTCAACCCAGCTTGTACCAAACAAACTATTAGTGTGTTTAGGAGATACGCTTAAAAGGAAGACGGAAATCGATATCTGAAGCTAAAGAGGATATCGTTATGTGTCACACTAGGTTTATTAATAGCTATTTTTCATCAGAAATAGTACTGTTGTATTTTCATATTTATGACTATGAAAATATGCCCTAATTTTATATTACAGCAGCAAAGCAGAATGCCAATGGAACCTGCATTTTCAGTGCATCAGGTTTCTTGCAGTAAACACTATTGTCCTTAAGATTACTTTTCGTTCTCAGTATTTTGTCTATTACTATATATATTGGAAGGGAACTGTACTCTAATATTTCAAACAGGAGGCTGTCTTTTATATTTCCCTAATTCTTTAGGAGATTTCTTTCTGAAATCATTCTGCTGTGCAAAGAAGTTAGGACAGAAAAATGTAAATTTCACACTCCATCAGATGTATTTACTAAATCTTACATAAAGCACTGCAAAAATTCATAGAATATACAGAACATTCTCTATGGGCTTCAGGCTTGTAAGATATTTGTTTAGTCAGGGACTATCGGCTCTCTATTATAGTAATGGAAATTAATGTTATTAATTAAAATATATACAGTAGTCTGTCACTAGAGAAGTGTTTTCTGAAAGATTAAAAATGCTTATTTTGGTGTAAAATATATGCAAAGTTTTTTTTATTATTATCTGTATCTTTGAGAAAAGATTGAAGTTCGGTTGAAGTCAGGAGTTCAAATGCTGGCTCTGGCAATGTCTCATTATGAGGTTCTGGGCAAGTCACTTCAACTTTGTTTTTCCATCTATAAAAACTGAGATAATAACTTACATTTATACCCACAGGGCTATTTACAAGATTAATTACAGAGGCTGTGATCCAGCAAAGCACTTAAGTATAAATGTATCTTTAAGTATATGAATAGTTCTATTGACAACAATATGAGTATTCCTATTCTTGAGAATTTTGCTGGATTAGTATTTCAGTGTCTGTGCAGTGTTCTGAGAATGTGACAGATTATAAAATTGCTAAAAAAAATATAAACATAAATACCAGATGCATTACTTAGGAGTTGGCCTCTATTTCTATCTTACTGTTTAATCTGGGACTCTGTTTTTTTGTTTCCTGCTTATTTATGCTACTGTTTTTATTTTATAAAATTGAATTTGTATTTATCTTCAGGAAAAAGCTAATAGAAGAAATGGCTTTCAGTGAATGTATATGTGATTCTAAGAAAATAAAACTTTCTAAGTTACCTAAAATCAGATTTGCTGAGGTATCTAAAACACTTAAAGAACCACAGAAGTACCCACATGGTTTTTCAGAAGCATCTGAATAAGCAGGTGCCTGTACGATATTTTCATTTTGTGAAATTCAGGCGCCTACATATATGATAGTGTGGATTTTTTTTTTTTTTTTTTTGATGAGTCACTTCTGTGCTTTTGGAAAAAGTCCTGCTTGATGATAGATTGCTGCTGAGGGCATCCAAGGAAACCTGTGTTACAATTACCATTTGTGTATATATTTGCCTTGTATCACTAACTGATTTCTTGTTCATTTATTTGAAGCTGAAGCTTAACTACACTGTATTCTGGTCTTAGAAATGACCAAACATTATCCAAAATGAGGTGGGAATCAGAAGATGGCAATCAAGGCTCACCATTTTCCCTCAATGGTTTGTTGACATTTAGATCACATGGGGTCAGCAGTATTTGTGCCAAATTATACGCTATTTTCAATTAATTTCCATTCCAGTTCATCATTATTTCATTGTATTCATTTATGTTCATTTTTCCTCTTTCTATTATAAAGATTAAAACTGTCAGGGAAAAAATACTTCATTTAAATTTAGTTTTGTGAAGATGTTAGGTAAATAACATTATTTTATGTTGAATTTCAAGATTTGCTTAGGACTCTAGAAGAAATTCTTCCTAATCTCCAAAAAGATGTTAGTGTTTGGATAATGACCAAAGACTCCACTTTGCCAAGTGTGCATACCCTTTTAGACAAAGTAGAGGCTGCATCTGAAGACCCTGTTCCAGCTGATCGACGCTCGGCAAGCAACCTCAAGTCATCGGTTCTCTACATATTTACTTCAGGAACAACAGGTACAGGTCTCCTAAAGAGTCAATATTTTCCTAAAGCTTTCTCTAGAAACTTTCTTTTTGAAGCTGTTATGAATCTTTGTATAATTTCATATCCAGAAGCATTATGGTCAGAAAGAAGCATGCTTCTTTTCAGTGACTATTTATTGTTTTATGAGCTTCTCTTCCTTTTCTTCTTGCCAAATTGTGCAAATACTATGACAGAAGTTTTATTCCCTCTTACTATTTAACAACTAAGGTAGTTATAAAACATTTTGCTTATTCTGGAAATTTACAACTCTAGTAATACTATTTTGTGATCACAAAATACAATATTAGCTATATTAGCTATACTGTATCTAGAACATTAGAGCTAATATTTTATCTAGAACATTAGAAGGCCATTTTAGAATAAGCAAATATACATTTAGTTGTTCTTCAAGTCATCTTGTATGCAGGTCACTGTAGAGACAGAAAATAGGATTACGTTATTAGCCTTTTAGTTTAGAAACAGATGGCTGAATTTATTACCAGTGCTCCAGCAGCTAAGAAGCTAAGACTTTTTAAAAACTGATCGCTGACATGAAAAGCAGCATGATGTTGTTAAGATAAGCAGATTGGCATTCTCATTCAGTTGAACACTGCAGTTTTAGCCATAAGAAGATTTAAAATCAGGATGCATTTTATGGCTTGATTTCCCCCCACAAATAATTATATGTTTGTTTTGGATTCTGGGAAATACTTTGAGAAATAAAAATATAGGTCTAGAATAAACAAATTTAAAGGCTATAAATATTGTTCGGGGATCAGGTATGTTTGAAATACTACTGATACAAATCTGGTTGAGCTTGCTGGTAAAAGTAAGGAGTTCTAGCTTAACAATATTGTAGAATCCTCCAGGGATGCTGCAGTCTTGTTCTTATAACTGCATTCAGAATCTTTATGTAAGGTCTCTATGAATTTTTGTCATACAGGATTTAAAATATTTTTGAATGCTTGTATGTATAACATTCATTTACATTGCATTTCTTATGCGTACCATGAAATTAGAAAAATAAGGGTTATTCAGCTTGAAGAGTATGGAATATGTAGTTTTAATCTAAAGTAATTCAGCATTTTCACACTTTCTGATACTGCTAGAACATAGTGTTGCTCATAAAATTAATGGCCAGTAAAGTTCGATAAAAGAAAGTAGTATCTTGCAAAGTCTGTAGTTAACTGTTTGTAAAGGCTGAAGAAAAACTCAAGACCTTCTTTACAGCACCTCTTGCTTTAAGCGGTTCATTGACAGCATAGGCTTATTTCCTCTTCTCATCAGTACGATGGGTTATGGAATTCATCAGTTCTGTTTCATTACATTTTTTTAAATTGTAAAAGTTCCCTGTGTTCCTCATCAGGAAAAAGCCTGGATTTTGTACATGTATGTGTGTAGAACAGATATGAAGCAAGAACACTCCCCCTATTCCAAATAATGAGTACCAGGGAGTAGCCTGAGGAGGGGTCTTAGCTCTAGCATGTGGGTCTTTGTGTCACTGAACAGAAATTCTGTGCTGAACCTGAAGGATCTCACTGAGAAGAGCCTAATTAGAATGGACTCTTAGCATCTTTTGCTGAGAATGTTTAATTCTGCATAGCCTTCACAGTGTTCTAAATCAAATAGCCAGACTTCAGAGAAACGCACTTTTAGATAAACAGCCACTAATTGATCTACCTGGTATAGATCTCATACGTTTCCTAGATATATTACGCTTACTCATTGTGGTTCTTGCCTAGAATGCCACTTCATGTTAAAGAAGTCCCTGTGTACCGTGGTTTTTTGCTCTCCATTGATTCTATGTACAGGCATACCTCGTTTTATTGCGCTTCGCTTTATTGCTCTTCACAGATATTGCGGTCTTTACAAATTGAAGGTTTGTGGCAACCCTGCGTTGAGCAGTTCTGTCGGTGCCGTTTTTCCAACAGCATGTGCTCACTTTGTGTCTCTGTGTCACATTTTGGTAATTCTCACAATATTTCAAACTTTTTCATTATTATTATATCTGTTATGGTGATCTGTGATCTTTGATGTTACTATTGTAATTGTTTTGGGGCGCCACAAACTGCGCCCATATAAGACGGCGGACATAGTCGATAAATGTTGTTTTTGTTCTGACTCTCCACCCACCGGCCATTCCCTTGTCTCTCTGCTTCTCCTCGGCCTCCCTATTCCCTGAGACACAACAATATTGAAATTAGGTCAATTAATAACCCTACAATGGCCTCTAAGTGTTCAAGTGAAAGGAAGAGTTGCACATCTCTCACTTGGAATCAAAAGCTAGAAATGATTAAGCTTAGTGAGGAAGGCATGTCGGAAGCTGAGACAGGCTGAAAGCCAGGCCTCTTGCGCCAAACAGTTAGCCAAGTTGTGAATGCAAAGGAAAAGTTCTTGAAGGAAATGAAGAGTGCTACTCCAGTGAGCACACGAATGATAAGAAAGCGAAACAGCCTTATTGCTGATACGGAGAAGGTTTTAGTGGTCTGGATAGATCAAACCAGCCACAACATTCCCTTAAGCCGAAGCCTAATCCAGAGCAGGGTCCTAAGTCTTTTCAATTCTATGAAGGCTGAGAGAGGTGAGGAAGCTGCAGAAGAAAAGTTTGAAGCTAGCAGAGGTTGGTTCATGAGGTTTAAGGAAAGAAGCTGTAACATAAAAGTGCAAGGTGAAGCAGCAAGTGCTGATGTAGAAGCTGCAGAAAGTTATCCAGAAGATCTAGCTAAGATAATTGATGAAAGTGGCTACACTAAACAGCAGATTTTCAGTGTAGATGGAACAGCCTTGTATTGGAAGAACATGCCATCTGGGATTTTTCATAGTTTGAGAGGAGAAGTCAATGCCTGGCTTCAAAGCTTCAAAGAACAGGCTGACTCTCATTAGGGGCTAATGAAGCTGGTGACTTTAAGTTGAAGCCAATGTTTATTTACCATTCTGAAAATCCTAGGGCCCTTAAGAATTATGCTAAATCTACTCTGCCTGTGCTCTAGAAATGGAACAACAAAGCTGGATGACAGCACATCTGTTTACAGTATGGTTTACTGAATATTTTAAGCCCACTGTTGAGATGTACTGCTCAGAAAAAAAAGATTCCTTTCAAAATATTACTGCTCATTGACAATGCACCTCATCACCCAAGAGCTCTGATGGAGATGTGCAATGAGATTAATGTTGTTTTCATGCCTGCTAACACAACAACCATTCTGCAGCCCATGGATCAAGGAGTAATTTTGACTTTCAAGTCTTATTATTTAAGAAATACATTTCGTAAGGCTATAGCTGCCATAGATAGTGATTCCTCTGATGGATCTGGGCAAAGTAAATTGAAAACCTTCTGGAAAGGATTCACCATTCTAGATGCCATTAAGAACATTTGTGATTCATGGTAGGAGGTGGAAATATCAACATTAACAGGAGTTTGGAAGAAGTTGATTCCAACCCTCATGGATGACTTTGAGGGGTTTGAGACGTAAGTGGAGGAAGTAACTGCAGATGTGGTGGAAATAGCAAGAGAACTAGAATTAGAAGTGTAGCCTGAAGATGTGACTGAATTGCTGCAATCTCATGATAAAACTTTAACGGATGAGGAGTTGCTTCTTATGGATGAGCAAAGAAAGTAGTTTCTCGAGATAAAGTCTATTCCTGGTGAAGATGTGAAAATTGTTGAAATGACAACTTAAAGAATTTAGAATATTACATAAACTTAGTTGATAAAGCAGCGGCAGGGTTTGAGAGGATTGACTCCAATTTTGAAAGAAGTTCTATTGTGGGTAAAATGCTATCATACGGCATTGCATGCTACAGAGAAATCCTTCGTGAAAGGAAGAGTCAATCAGTGCAGCAAACTTCATTGTTGTCTTATTTTAAGAAATTGGCACAGCCACCCTAACCTTCAGTAACCACCACCCTGATCAGTCAGCAGCCATCAACATCAAGGCACGACCTTCCATGAGCAAAAAGATTACGACTTGCTGAAGGCTCAGATGATGGTTAGCATTTTTTTGCAGTAAAGCATTTTTTTAATTAAGATATGTACATTGGGTTTTTTAGACATAATGCTATTGCACACTTAATAGACTACAGTATAGTGTAAACATAATTTTTATATGCACTGGGAAATCAAAAATTTGTGTGACTCACTTTGTTGCGATATTTGCTTTATTACTGTGGTCTGAAACAGAACCCACGATATTTCCGAGGTATGCGTGTAATTTGATAGTGCTGTAGCCATGGAGTTTCCTCATGTTTCCTCCTATCTGAATTGACTTGAAATCTGATTAAATGGCTAACACATGGTTACAAACTGGCTTATTTATGTTTATATGTACGGAACAAACATGTACAACACTGTATTAAGTACTCAGTTGTCTATTTAGCTAAATGGATGGCTGAAAATTTGGCTATGAAAGGCCAAACTTTGACTTCTCTTTAACAGATGCTTTGTATGTACTTTTGTGTTTTCATTATAGGTCTTCCAAAGGCTGCAGTCATCAGTCACATGCAGGTTCTTAAAGGAGCTGCTGGGCTGTGGGCTTTTGGTGCAACTGCAGAAGACATCATTTATATTACTCTGCCTCTTTATCACAGTGCAGCATCTCTCCTTGGTATTGGTGGATGCATTGAATTAGGTAAGGCTCATTTAATTTAATTGTATTGTTAATAGAGAGCTGATTATTTAAAAAATGTATTAGAACACATTGAGGTTCACTGCCATTAGGGGATCTAATGCTGTGCTTAAACTGAATGAAAATTCTTTTCTGAGGAATTTTATGGTTCTGTATTTTTGGGGTAGAGGGGTGTGTTATAACAGCGAAGGATCTCTTTTACCAACTGTTTTGGGGATATAGAAAAAGGATGACTTAAGTTGTTTCTGTCAAGATTTTTTCATTTTCTTTTATATTTGGGAAAAATGTAGGCAGATATGTAATATTTTGATAGTGTGTATAACACACTAGCGTATGTACAGACTGAGTATTGTACATTGGAGTAGAGTTAACGTGCTTAGGTAAACTTAAAAAGACAAAAAATATTTATAGTAAGTATATTCAGTTTTGTGATATATCATTACATGAAATAATAACTTTTTATTTTTGTTTAAGTTGTATTCTGTTTTGGCATGGACTATAAAATAAGTATTTTACTGAGATAACGTAGGTGTCCTCAATGACTCTCTTAGGACAGATTTATTTGGAATTTGATGACAAACATTTCCTGTTTTCTGAAGCATGAAGCCAGAGCAAGAGAGAAGATCAGATGCATAGGATTATGGATTAATTCTGTCTGAATTTGCATCAGTGAATACTTTCTTTTGCTGAAAAATGAGGTTTCAGTGATCACCAAACTATTTGCTAATTCAGGGTAAATTTGCTGAATATTTGCTGAATCTTTCTGGATAATCTCACAACACCAACAAAGGGAAGCTGTCTTCTTTCTTTTACCCCTGTCTGTTGGTTGGTTTACTAACTCAGGAGGGAGACTGGGTTCATGGCCCTTTTTTGTCTACCAGAGTTTGAACACACATCTTCTAATAAGACAGCTTAACTACCAAATTATATGGTGCTCTGAATGAGGGTGGTCTCAGTTCCTCTCATGTTCTGTTTTGTACAAATAATGAACGTATCTAGCTAAGCCGCCATATAGAGAAAATGCTTCATATCCTGTTCTACTGTTTTCATAAAGGTGCAACTTGTGTGTTAAGAAAGAAGTTCTCAGCTAGTCAGTTCTGGAATGACTGCAGAAAGTACAATGTGACTGTCATTCAGTACATTGGAGAACTTTGCCGTTACCTTTGCAGCCAGCCAGCAGTAAGTAGAATCAAAATGATGGCAATCCAGCTGTAAGTTCTTTGTACATTTATTGTTCTTGCTGTATTTATGGTAGAAGGGAAATAAAACTGTACTGAGCTTGGCCCTCAGCAATTCTTCTTATGTGAGGTTCCTCAAGTAGTTGGTTGTCTGCAGACTGTAAAAAATAAATGGTTGGAATTAGGAAAAAACACATTAAAGGAAAAGATTTACAGTGAGACTGAAAACCGAATCAGTATCATTTGATGGAAAAGAAATACTGTTTCAAGTTTCACAAAGTGAGTTCAGAAGACCCGAATTACTGAAAAATGTCTTTTCGGAAGTGTCAGAACTTTGCTTCTTGGCACATAAATGAATGAGAAGTCTCAAGTTTTATAGGTCATGTTTTAACACTATTTTGGCTTGTGGGACACGCTTGAATTTAGACCATTTAGACCATATTTTACACTTTTGAAGAGGTTTGGTCCAGGTCAGCAGCTCAGAAGAAAAATGTTAATTTCCAATTAGAAGGCTGTTCCAGGCGACAAAGCTGGTTTTGTTAAAATTACATTCCTGCCCGAATCTGTTAGCCCTAACTTAAAAGTACTTCTTTTGCTATGGCAGTCATCAGTGTTGTCTATCTACAGTGTATCAAGTACTAAATGTGTTGAACCTGTTATAAATGCCATTAATAACTGACTCAGGTTAACTGAATTAACTCACAGTCTGGCTATTTTATGGTATGTTCCTGTATCTTCCCACTGGCAATAGAGGGAGCCCAAGATGTTTAGGTTAAGTGCCTAAAATTTGATGAAATTAATTCAAGAATTAGTATAAAATAATATAGCTAGAATGGATCAAGACCATAACCTTTTGCGTAGCAAACACAACTTAATTTCTATCCTCAAGTGCTTGGTTAAACTGTGTCAAAATGAATTCGAAACAAATATTCTTAGTCCAGTAGAAACTAAAATTCATCTTGCTAATTCTGGTTACTGCTGTTCCATGTGCTTTATCCATCCTTTGCAGGTTGTTCTGTTGTGTTTCAATAATAAGCCTTAAATATGAAATCATGAATCATCTTGGTAAAACATTTTATTGCTTTTACACAGTAAATTATGATTACAAACAGCTTTTATTTTTAATGCCAAATCTAAATAAGTGCTTGCAAGTAGCTGTATTACATTAAGCAAAAAGAACTGTATCCTCTTCTAATTTAACACATTGTTTAGGAAAACACAAAGAGGTTTGTGAAAATGTACAGAAGGTGGATGCATTGCACCTAATATCTCTTTGAACAGTCTCCCTTTACCTGTGTAAATTATCATAATTTCATTTTGGATTTCAAATATATAAGCAGGTGTTTATTTCCTTTTCAGTGAATTTTATTCAAATGACTCCTGTTTCAGGAAATAGTGGCAATAATTCAAATTAATGAAACTGAAAATTCTTTTCTAATCCAAGTCTCATGTTATGATTTTCCAGAATAATAACCTCCTTCAGCAGCATTTAATCAATTACAAAAGAATGCAAATCAGCCTTGTTTTCCAGTGGAATAAAAATTTGCATTTATATCTCAATTTGCAGACCAAAGAAGTTAATGGAAAAGCCTAATGTTCAGAAGACACTGTGTCTCCCTCTCCCCCCTACTCCCCCCCCGAAAATTTTCAGAGGTATATTTAAATAATGTAGAGGTAGGCTCAGAGTTCCTACACCACTGTCCATGCTTGCCTCCCAGCAAAGAATATTTCTGGATTAAAGAGCATGACTACCATGTCTCATGTCCCAGTAACCACCACTGGCTGTGATGTGAATTCAGAATAGTGCGATCTGTCTGTCTGTCTGTATCTCTCTCTCTCTCTCCTTTATAACTGTGTAAACATAAAGTTATAGTATATGGAAAAATCAAGCTCAAAACTATGAGGAAAATCCAAACATATGAAGAGGCCAGCTTTACATATGGTAATTTTTCTTCATTGTAGGCTAACATGATTTCCCCAAAGTCTTTCCCCTTCTATCCAATACTTACTAGGTTTTGCTGTTTGCAACCTTGGACATTAATTGTTCCCCTTTTCTGTCCTATAATTGTACAGTTAGAGCATGTCATTTTGTTTTATACTATGTTATCCTGTTCAGTATCTTAAAATAAGATTAACGTACCTCATTTTCTAACACAAAGTCTTTCTTTCATTTCTAGATCCTTCCCAAACCACAATAAAGTTAAAGGAGTTTTAACTCTTCCAAACAATGTTAGTTGTGCTATCATTAAATAACCCTCCTATTTGTTAATATAAGCTGGCTCTTTGCCTGTGAGGCTACTTTTCTACTTTTTTACTAGCCAGCTAAGGAGAAACCTAATGTTCCTTCTCAAAAAAAACAAAAACAAACAAAAACTTATAAAATGATTCATTTTATAAGCTTGTTAGATCAGTTGTAAAGAAAAATAGTAACTATTTGTCGTTAGAGCTGGAAGAGAAACATGTTCACACAAATAAGTGGAAGGATTCTAAATATATTATGCAATCTACTATTATTTTTCAAGTAGGTGGAATATTTTGTCAACTTGTTATGTCTTTTTAAGTGTGTTAACTTTAGAAGTAATTCATATACTGTCAGCATGCAAAAGATCTGGCTAATACGTGTTTTAAAACTCTATGAAGATACTGTGCAGGCTGAAGGGGCAGTGTTCTCAAGGTTAGAGTTCTGTAAAGCCCTTCTAATGAGCACACATTAAAATCAAGGGAATTACCTGAAGTGCTTTATTTGTTTCTTTAAAACTAATACTGAATTTGAAATAAACTGTGTATTGTACATTATGGACTTCTAAGCAGAAAAAGCCATAATAAAAATGAAGTGCTTTTTCCTCTCCTGTTTATAGATGCACTCTAGCACCAAAAGCCATTTAGCTCTTTTCCAAAATATCTTTCTCACCTGTCACCTGTCAGTTCACTGGTATGTGTCTTATCCCTTGTGGAAAGAAAACAATATGTAAGATTTATTGGGAAATTCTGTGGCTGAGGCATCGACACAGGAGAGGCCCACATTGCCGCCTCTATCATGTGAAATTACTGTCATGATGCTTCTCATTTTATACATGTCGAACAGAACTCTTGTCAGGTCTCTGTGGTAGCATACAGATGTTCATCTTAGCTTTCCTTATTAGTTTTGTTTTGTCTGATCTTTCAGCCTCCCACTCACATCTGCAACAACTCTTTTGCAGTGGAATTTCTCTGCAATCTGCTCTGCATCCAGTTTGTTTTAGTAACAAGTGTGTGGTCTGGAAAGACCACTCATTAGAAGAGGAAGCCTTGTCAGCAGCTCTCCCTGCCCTGAGCTTTATTTTTCCTGAAGTAAAAGTACAAAGACCTCAAAGTGTGTGACGTGTGTAGCTTTTGCTGGGCTACTAAATAAGGGAGTAGTCCTTGTAACTTCCTCCCACCAAACTTTTTTTGCTCTCTTTTCATCTTAATGAAAGTATGAAACACATCAGTAGCTGGAAAGTGGTCTAATACATTACCTATGAAAGAGGATATTCAGAAAAGTAATTACTTGGTCTTGCAGGTCCACATTGCTCAAAGTTTTTATTGAAAGTGCTCTAGGAAATTTCAGAAGAAAGTATGACATAGCATAGCTACCTGAAATACTTTTATTTGTAGATATATTCTCCTTAGAGGTTTTCAACAAACTTAACATTGAAGGTGTATACATAATCTTCCTAATGGACTTGCAGGTTTGTTTCAAATTCGAAGTAATGAGTTATTAAAATAAAATGACTCTGAAAGCTTTTGGGAAGATATGAATGGTAATGCAGTATCCCTTTTTTGCTTTTCTGTAAAGGAGACTTGGATCCTGAAATAGTTTACAGATACAGGTTAGAAATTGATTTGCTAAATCACTGTATCCTGTCTCCTACTCTACTAACTTGTTATATGTTATGACATCAATTATATGATTTATGATCCCTTGTATGAATTTGGTAAGGTCTACATTAAAACTAGAGTTTACTTCTACTTACATTGAAAGTCCATTTCACAAGCCATTAAATGATTGCTTAAAAATGTTCTTTTGATATCTGTCCTGTTTTATCTCCGTTTGATACTGAGCAAGTTTTATCCTTTGGCATCAGTAATATTTCCTGTTTCCTTGGGGTTACCTCCAATGTATAAGAGTATTCATACCGACTTTCAGACTTTATTTCGTTAAGCTGAAACAAGCCAATCTCTCTACTAGATCCAGTTTGACCAACGTTCCTTTGGATGGGATTAAGCTCTCTGAAGTGTCTTTAGAAAAGATGCTTAAGGATTTATTTTATTAAAACTCTTCTGCCTTAGAACAATAGTGATTTAGAAGAGGAAAACGAGGAAATCGATGCTGCTGGGATCAGCAAACAGGATGAACACTTACTTCCTTGCTGTTGACTCAAGTGTTGCGGGAAGAGAGGAAGAACAGGGCAAATATTTGTTAGATAGCTCTGTCTTCCACGTGGAAGCTCATTTCTTTGAAGGAAGAGAATTTAATAGAGTGAGGAAAGAAAGGAAAAATGAGTCAGCAAGCACCACTCTACAATACAGAATTTACTTGCTATTCCATTTTATTTCCTGTTAGAGACATGCTTTTGTTCAATTTATATTCGATACTAGATATTGTTCTCTCTCTTATTGTTAACACATGGAGTGGATATTTGACAGGGCCTTAGCAAGTTTTCAGCATAAACATTTTGTTAAATATCCCAAACCAGTAATGTGTCACAGTTACAGACAGCTACATCTCCACCTTCCCTCAAAGTCTCTGAATACTCTCTGTATGACATTATGATTATACTTATCTCAGGGTGTGAATTTTGCAATTTATTTATTCTTCTGGTAACCTGTGTTTTTCAGTTTGTGACTGGTTGTGTAGATACTAAGGGGACAGCATTCTTAATCCAAGTTGTTACTGATTTACTAAGATATGAACAATGCCCAAAAAGAAAATGTAAACTATGTTAGTACAACAAGGTAATAATTCTTAATGGAGTTTGAAAAAACAGGTGGACTTTTAGACTAAGAATGTATTCAGCCCACCTGATGACAAGCTAAGAAACAGACCTAAAGATTGGAAGTGTGCATTTTTTCCCTAAAATTTTATCAGTTGATCTAATAAATGATACCATGTATCACAAAAAACTTTGCCTGTGTGATAGCCTTAAACTGCCATGTCTACAACAACAGCATTATTGACAAAAAAAGGATTTAGAAACAACAGTCTATAATCCTGTCCATTTTACCTATTGCCTTCTGATATTTAAGTCCAATGGTAAAAGTAGAACAATGAATCTATGTTCTTGGATTCTTTTAAAGCTACTGCTGAATACATTTTTATATAGCTGCAGTCATGAATCCTTCCCACACCCAATTAATATACTGTTGATGGCACTTTAAAAGGCATTTCATTTATCAGTGACTTAATGATATATGGTTTACTTAGTTTACAAAAAACATTTAAGAAGGAAAGATTGGCAGATGAAAAATCCCAGCTATGCGGCGTTTAGTATAATAAGGCAGATCTTGACTTGTCAGTTAATTACTATACAAATGAAACATCCACTCAAAATGGAGAAATAGTGTGTCAAAATTTGATTTATGATATATGCAGACTTTTGATATGTGGTTCAAAGAGCTTGGCTGAATGTGCTGTAGAAAAGTCCAGCTATAAAGTAAGAACAATGCTTGTTTATTAATGCTTCAAAAAGGTATTGTTTTTACCTTTGTTGTTAAAAGTGAAGTTATTGAATCTTGATTTTGCTTCAAAATCACTCCATGAGGAAAGAAAATCACAATGCAGGAAAGCAAATAGTTAGAAAGTTACTAGAAGTATAGAAAGTATATTTAAGTTAGAAAATAATCTAATTTCTGTTATTCTAAAAACAGTTTTATAAATACTGCCTTTCTGACCACCCATAGAGAACTATTAATCACATTCAAAAGCACAAAGCATGAATAAAATATCACAGGACACGAGTTGTTTGAACTGATCTATGATGGTCATCCAGGGTGAGGCACTAAGTCTGTGGTAAGCAAGGTACTGTGAGGGAATTAAGCTCTCAGCGAAGGAAGTGTTAACTAGGTGCTACAACACAGCACACTGAGAATGTGTAGGCAGAGAATTACTGCAGACCAGCTGATGCACAGTAACTGGCTGATCTGCCACAACTTGTCCAGGTGTCAGGAATGGTACAGAGATTGCTGAGCTTACCTCCCAGCAAAGGTGTGTACTACATGACTTCTTGAAATCTCTCCTAATCCTATAATTTTGTGCACCGTAACAACTGGAAGATAATTTTTGGTTATATCCGAATATAAGTGAAAGCAGAAAGTGAAGCATGACTATTTGGTGCCCTAATCTGTTTAAAGCGTATGTGCCTGTGTATTTAGTTTATTTAGATTTTCATATATATCATACAACACCCTAACTGTGCACCTCTCAACTGTATTTGTAGAATTTGTTGGCTTTATCATCCTTCCTTTTTCTTATTTTTTACATTTTATTTAGAGCCTAAGCTTTCTGCCACAGTGACCATGGATGTCTGTATGTGTGCACTAAATTTGGACTCTCGCAATGATCTGGACAGTAATACAGACGATGAATACTAGTAGATTAAATCATGAAAAATATGTGGTTAAAAGGGTTATACACATTTTATTGAAGGTGGTTCACTTTCCATAGCAAGTCAGTTATACATAAAGCTGACAGGAATTAATGTCATGTATTAGTTTATATAAAACTTAGATAAAAAATATGTAAAAAAAAGTTATGAATTTAGTTACATGTAAAACTAATGCGAATTATCATTGTTTAAAGTTTAAAGTTTCCCTCATTTATAATTATTCTCTTTATAATTACTAAACATTTAACAATAAGGAGGTTATATTGCGTAGGTTTTCCATTCTTACAGTTGAATGACTGCTAAAATGTGTGACCATTTTAAGGCTTTTTCTCTGGAAAGCTCTGCAGTACTCTTCAGTGACTAAATCATGAGTAATACAGTTGCAGCAATGCCGTCTAATAGGAAATTTAACTCAGTTGTGAATGATGTGTGAATAAGTGAATTACTGTCCTCTGTTTTAAGAGAACTTGCTTTCTGCAGTCTTTGTACTTCTGCAAAAGGGCTGAGCCTTAAGAGTGTCTCCTGAAGTGCAGTAGCCATGCCTTGTATTGTCCATAGCTATTACTGTTGCAAATGCAGAGGAATACTGGCTGGAGCATCAGAGAGAGTTTGCCTCTTCTCCACTAGAGAAACCTTTAGCATGACTTTGTGCTTTACTAATGTAAACCAGCCAGAATAAAATCAGGAATTGAAGTAATTGACCCTATAAACAATGCTATATTTGTCCTTTCAGGGGAAAAAAAAAGCAGAGTTAAGGTCATTGTTTTCTAGTTCATCCTCGTTTGTCTCTCTTCAGCAAACTTTTAACAATATTCCTGTTATTCTTAAAGTATAAATATAGAAGCAAACTTACCTGTTTATTAACTTGATCTCTAGAGATTCTGAATGTTCCTAGCCTGATGAATGACCCAGTCAATTAGTGTGTATACATACACACACATTTTTCTCTTCTGTTCATTGTGGAAAAAATTATTTCTGTGAAAGGATCTCTTGTGCTGTTTTTCATATGTTAGCATAGGCTGTACATTTGAATAATTCAGTGACCTCAGCAAGGGGTAACTGCAGTTCTCTCACTGACACATTAATTTCAGTTTAATAATGAAACTGAAAGGAAAATACCACATATCACAGCCTAAGACAGTGGACAATTTTCTGGAAAAAGGATTAAAAGATTTCCTGACAAAGTTCAAAGTAGGGCTGAAACAAATAAATAAAATAAATATATAGATATTTGTTCATTGACAGTATAATGAATTGGGAATGTGTAATGTAATAAACATTATTATTTCAGACATATGAAAATCTACACTGTTGCATTGTGATACTGCATCTGAAGCTGAAAAATCAAACCACTCGAAAAATTACCTCTCTAGGCCATTTTAGAAACTTTGTTACTGACCATGTCCACCTGCAGTTTCTTTGCACTTTGTAATGCAGCTTATGTTAATAATGATTTGGCAGGAAATTAATGAAGTATGTGATTACCTGTTTAGAAATGACTGTTGAAGCTAAAGTAAGGTAGGAGGGCAGAAAGAAAAAGGGAAGAACTGAGTTGATGTGAAAGCACAATTGAACAGAATGGTTAATGACAGAGGGAGGCTTGTTAGTGACACAGTTTTGGGATAATATAGCAGGATAATGCTATACGAGATCCTAATCTGCTAAGAGCTATCTGTGTATAGTGAAATATGTGAATTCATTGCTGGATCATTCCAGAAAGACTCTGAAACTCAATAAAGCATTTTTTCTTCCTCCTATGAGAGGAACTTAATCTTCATGATTTAGAGCAGGAACTTGAAATGTCGCTCTCTGTGCACCTCTCGTGACAGAAGTGACGATTTCCCATCCTCATGAAAACCTCCCTTTGCCCAAGACATAAGCCTCTGAGGAACGGTACTTCCTATGTATTCAGTAGGCACTTCCTTGTTTTTAAGCTACATAATGTTTAAAGATTCTCCTTTCAGTCAGCACACCTGGATATCTCATGGCATGCAGGGCTGACCAGATCTCAGTGGGGAAGGCTTCAGTAGCCTGGAGTACAAGAACAGAAAGTGGGGACTTCGTTTTCTATAAAAAGTATATGTATAGATATATTTACAGAGAAAGACAGATATATATATATACAGATAAAACTTATATATACATAATGTATGTATATACAGGCAGTGTACCAATACCAAAGCACTATGCAATTCTAAATATAGGTGATAAAAAATGGTATCAAACTCCTGTATTTAATTTTTGCTGTCTCATTGCTAGAATATTCTGTATTTGCACTTGGAACAATTAAAAAGGGAGTCTGATTTTTAAAAAGTGTAGTTTTAAAAAAAATACATTTTAGGTCTTTCACCTTCTAATATTTCAACCTACATCTGTGAATGTATTTTTAAGGAGCTCCTTGCAATCACAAGGTTCATGAATATATTCATAAAATTAGGGAGTCTCACTGAAGTGGATGAACACATACTGTCATGTTTCTTGTAATAAAACATGAGATTTGACAACAGTAAAGACTGAGAATCACTAGGAAATAATGTATTCCACGTAACACTGTACAAAACCTTTAAGTGTTAATCTTGAAAGCAATACAGAAGATTACTCATGTGGTTTAAGTAGAAAGGAACACAAATTACAATTGCATGAAATCTTGATTGTTTCTTTTAACCAATCTGAAGATACAAGAAAGCAACTTAAACTCTGCTGACTTTAATCCCTTGACAGAAATAATGCCTGCCTTTCTCTATTCTTTCAATCTTTCTAATTGCACTAACTAGAAAAAGAGTGACAGGATAAACCTTTTAAAATATGGAAGCACTTATACAAATTAATGTAGTCATTATTCAGGCAATACTTTGCTTTTGCAGTAAGTTATTGGCATAGACATAATAGGTTTTTGATTGCAAAGTTTGCTACGTTGTAGTTGTAGCCTAGCTATGCCAGCTTTTTTTAACTTCTTAACTGTTGTTTTCTTTTTTCTTTTTTATGTTTTATATTTGATTTATTTAAGCAGGTACATTTCCTCCATAATATTTGCAAGTCAAATACAGTTATCAGAATATTCCTTTTTTTTATGTTTTATATTTGATTTATTTAAGCTGGTACATTTCCTCCATAATATTTGCAACAGTCAAATATAGTTATCAGAATATTCCTTTTTTTTTTTTTCTTTTTTAACAGAAGGAGGGAGAAAAAATTCACAAAGTCCGCCTAGCAGTTGGAAATGGAGTAAGAAATGATGTATGGAGAGAATTTTTAGACCGATTTGGTGCTGTTAAGATCTGTGAGTTTTATGGTGCTACTGAAGGAAACATTTGTTTCATGAACCACACAGGAAAAATTGGATCTGTGGGACGTACCAATTTCTTTTATAAGGTGACTATTTAATTCTATTTTACTTTGGAGAGAGTGCTAAAGGTAAATGTATTTCTCAGTTTGACTACAGGTTATGGAGCTGCAGTCATAAGTCCAAGGTAAATTTTCTAATTTAGTTATTGCAAGTTTAATCGACCGTGTAAAATCTTGGAAGAGGCCAGAGTATTGCAGATAATGCTTCTCGCCAAAACAAGTCATGTGTTCAGCAGGAACACCAAGATTTTTCTTAGAATTCAAGAGACTCAAAAAGGTCTTCTGAGAGTTTTGAGTTGGTTCTGAGTATCAGTCCAAATCTCTACCGTATTAAAGGATAACAGAGCAAGTTGGATTTGTTTTAATACCTAAGAATTTACGATCAGTGAAATACACATACAAGTCCCATGTCCTGATTTAGTGTTCCACAGATTATGTTTACAGTTGTTTTCAAAGGATATATTTGTATTGCATCCTACTGTGTAAACATTTAGCATAAATAAGAATTAATAGTAATAAAATGAAAGTAGAAATAGCTTTGACATATTTTATACCTATGTACAGTTAAATACAACTAACTCAAACTCCTTTACATCCAGTCTGTTTCATTACTCCTAAATTTCAAAGATAAAAAGTTAAGAATATAATCACTATTATTTATGTATTAATTTAAAAATTCCATGCCCCTTTATCTACCAAGTCTGCTATATTTAGTTTGCTCTAGTTTACTAAAACTCAAAAAAATACATATTTTCACTATTTACTGCATAGTCTCTGTTTTGTATTTCATCAGCTTTGATAATGCAGGTTACATGTTTTGGGGAAAAGCAGTAAGTATTATTTATATTACACATGCTGTCTTCTCCTCCCTCCTTCAAAATAAATGAGGAGGAAGAATTGTGTGAGGGTCAGTTTACAACTTGTGTCTCCACACACACACACGTACTTTTTTATTCCAGCTAGAAATTCACAGATAGATTTTCCCTTTGAGTCCTATTAATACCATCCCTTAAATGGTTAGAGAGGTCAGTAAGTAACATGTGTTCCAAGGTTTAGCTAATGAAGTAAAAGATGTCTTACTAAGACTTTCTAGCAAGGAGACTGCCTATTTATCTTGTTGTTTATGCCCATTTTCACTCTTCTTAAAATAAACAGGACTACATTCACAGCCTATAATTTGCAAAAGGAATTGAGATACCTATTGATGAACACAAGTCCTACTGATTTAAGTGGCATTTGTGCTCTCCTGAGGCAAACTGGTAGTAAAATGTTCCAACAAAACTGTTTTCACAGAAGGATGTTAAAATATTGTTTGGAAACACATCTGTGCAAGATGAGTTCTGATGAAGTGCAAATAAGTTTCTAGACAGCATAGGTTCAGGGTCCGCAACTTCAATACAGCATCACTACATAGACTACTTTACAAATCAGAGCCCAGAGGAATTCCCAAATCTTCCCTTCAGGGATAGGAACCTGGGAGCCTAGGTTTCAGCTCCAGACTCTGCAGGGAGGAACCTGGAAACACAGAAAGAGACCACAAGAGAGAACATGTTTTTCAGAAACCATTCAGAGCTCGGCAAACTAAGCAGATTTACTCTGCTCATTTTCTGAGTTGTACATGATCTATATTCTGTAATAGGCACTGTAGATGTCTGGTACTGTTGCCTGTGAGGACCTCCAGAAAGGTGCAGATCCACTGTACAAAACCAGGAATCTAGAATTTAGGGAGTAGTAGCAGCATCAGGAACCTTAGAGCTCATGGTCACATTTGCTTCAGACTTTCCTAAGCCACATGCTTTAATTATTTTTAAATCTTTCTTTTTCTTAGAAATCTTACAAAATTTTACTTTTGTTCCAAACCCGAGTAAACTTGTTTTCAGAATTTCACAACTTTTGACAGAGTTTTGTCATAAGTCATTAGTCTTCTGGAAATGCCATGTATAGGTTAAAGGATTAGGCCTGAAGTTATCTGTTCATTTTTCTGTATTTTGAACAACCTAAGGTGTGAAGTGTCATATTTTGCATGTGTTAGTATAGGCATTTCATATATCAGTAAATGCTGTTTGTATTTCCAAAAGGAAGGTTAATATTTTGTTTCTCTTGCACATGAAATGTGCTACTTGTTCCTCTTTAATTATTAGACTTGAGTCTACTTAGATTTGAGTTAGTCACTGCAAATTAGGAGAAAAAAATAGCTCCTGCAAACTGCAATTAAAAAAATAAATGCAGTTGTAACTCTATACTTGACCTCACTAGACATTTTTGCTATAATTTATATATTATTCCAAGTTGGAACTATTTTAGTCTATGGAAACATCAATATAGTCTGTTAAGATAATTATGGATTGTCCCCCTGCTTACTCAGTACAAATATGGAAAGACCATAAGGTATTTTATGAACCGGAAAAAGCCATTCATTGCATTTGGCTTGGCTTTGAAATCAATTTATATTCTGTCTTTTTCAATACTCTCTTTTCCCCAGAAATAAATCTACAGTAAGAATTCAGAAGTTATTTCTGTACTTTCTGTTCTAAGGAAAGTAACTAAAGCACATACTTGTAAGCTGGCTAAGTATTTAGCTATTACAGTTCTCCACAGGGGCCTGTGGTATATACTGGCTCCCAACCCTACACCAATGTATATAAATTTGGCATTCTGTGTCTGTAAAGTCTGAGAGGAGAATAAAGGTTCTCACTGGAAACCAGATCCAAAGTGGAGACAAACTGCCTCATTTTCATCACATGGGCATGATGTGTCTAGCCACATTGGTGGGTGGATTATATGACCTGTTTTATATGGGAATAGATCTGTCCCAAATATCTTCCAAATGGAGGAGTTTTCAAGTACTTCTCCAAAGCTCCATCAGGACTTTTTTCATAAGTAATATGTTTTGAGGCAGAACATTTAGGGCTGCCTGACCTCTCTTTCTCTGAAAGAATCCTTGTCAGTGGAACAACATGGCATATTAATATATATTTTTATATTACAGTAGTTACATGTGCCATATTAAAAGTCCTCCAAAGAAGGAATTCGTAACTGCTGGGGCTCTGTTGCTGTCACCTGCACAGTCTGCCTAGAATGGCAGTTCCTTCAATCTGCTTCATGCCACTTTCCAGTTTGCAGGAGCAGCCAGCTCCCCCATATGTTGAAAAAAGAGTAGTGTTCACATGAAGCAGGGCTTGGTGAGATTTAGTGCAGTTTCAGAAAAGAAGAGCCTAGAAGCGGTTGAGACAGCGAAGGAATGTTAAAAATATCGTAAGATAAACCTTTTGGTATTTTCACATTGTTAAAAAGATACATATTTGGACAAATACTAAAGTTTGGGGACCTTCTTTTGTATGTGTTTTTGATTACTCTGTGACACAAACTGGCCCTGTATTATAATGCTTTAGATAACTTAGTTTGGACTGAGTTCAGGCTTTTGTTGTTTTTTTTTTAAAATACGTTTTACAGGTTTCAATCATCGGACAATGCATTTTGAAATATAACCGTTGTGTTTGTTTCACTTCACTCTGAATGGCATCCACTGGACATCTAGCAGTATGTAACAGAGAACAGCTTTATTTCTGTTTCTCTGACCCTTGAATGATCTGAAGTTGGCAAGGGAGACTGTCTACTGCTGGAAACCAGAGAACGGCACAGAGGAGGCCCAGGCACCCAATTCCTAAGTGTTTCTCTCAATATAGTTGTCTGAGGGAGCTGCGAATGTTACTGAAATCTGAGAGGAGAAAAAAGAACTATAACTATTTTTGAAATCTTATTCCCTTGACATGTGGATGGATGTAAGGAGAGATCCTTAGACATACTCTCTGGGGATTTCCTAAACACCTGTTTCTTGAACTGGGAAGAGAAAGAAAGAAAACTGAGGGGAAAAGAGAGTTGTGTGATCATGTATGTGATACAGCAAAGGAGACAGAGGAAACATACTCTCTGTCGGCACAGTTACACAATCAGAATAAAGTAAATGCAATGTAAAACTCCATACATACAGATAATGAGGCTATCCAGAATAACAGGAGGTAGGTCCAGAGTATAAGATTTTGTGTGTGGAAAAAAGAGAAAAAGGAAGGCATTTTGGCCATGGGCAGTGACAATGGTACTGTTACTAAAGGTGAAACGCACCTTAAGTGTCTTGCACTTAAAATATATTCTGTGTGACAACAGAAAATGTAATGGGAGAGTGGGACTGATGAGATCCAAGGAGGCTTTTAATAAGGGCTAAAAATAGTCCATGATAAGTCCTCCTGAAAAAAGGCATGTAAAAAATCCACATTCCGAACTTCATTTATAATTTTTTTTTTATTCTAAACCTTGATATCCCAAGTATTGTGGGAATCTAAATCTCTTGTACTCAGAATTGAATGGATTGGAATCAGCTGTGAGCTGAAAAATGTTTAAATCTTACCTCATGGAAAATGGATATAAAACAAAAATTGTTTCAACAGATGAAACATTTTTCCTTCTGCACAATAATGCGGAATTGATATTATGCACTTTTTTCATACAGCTGTAGAACTTAAATGGCAGAAGAGATGCATTTTAACACAAAAGCAAAATTTGAGGTCAAGTTTAGCCAAGTCTTAAGACCCTGGAAAACTGTATTCACAGGAAAAATGTTGATATGTGTTAATCCAAGCAATGGAAGCACTCAAGTTCAGGGCCCAGTGGACAGCAAAGACTAAAACATAATATCTAAAAACTAGTGTTGTTGCTGCTCTTCTTGAGCTTTTAGCTTTGGGCTAAAATAATCTAGGGTACTTCAAGTATATTCCAGAATGTCGTCTTATAATATTATGTAGTGGCTCAGTTAATATCAAGCATAGTTTTAAAAGCTTTTTTGCTTGGTTTTGCTTACTTTAGCTAACCAAACCTTTAAAGCAAATAAGAAACTAAATAAAACATAATAGCCTGTGATCTTTCTCTGATGACACTTTTCTGATGATTCATTATAAGTTTAAACTTTAAGAATTTCAAAATTATTTTCAAAACAATGTTTAAACTCACTTATTTCCAATCAAACGGATTAAAAAATAAATGGGGTTATGTGGTGTCATTGTTAAATAAGATTCAAGCAGCGTAGTAATAGACAATGCTGTTGCAATTTAGCTTATTGCGAGTTTCAACTAGTCAAATGGTGGCTTTTGTTCGATTCATTTACATGGTGCTTTAGGGAATAAAGTATAGACAAAAATAGATGAACACTGTATGCAGTATGCTGTGAGAATAATATGGTAATGCTTCGTTAGTTCAGGCCCTCTCTTCCAATAATTTTAAATAATGAAATAAAACAGATGTATGCCTGTAGCTAGACTAAATGCTTTGCTCTAGTGCTCGCATTTTCTAATATTTAACAGGAAAAGAAAGCTGTTTGCATAGAGACAGTTTAGCTCTCTTTTTTCTTTAGCTTTCAGATTCATGACTTTTGCTAAACATTGCAGTCTGTAGTTATAAAAAATTTCCCCTTCACTTTATTAGAAAAGTGTGTCTGATTCTTGGATCATGACTTGAATTTTCACACTACAACCTTGTTCCTTTGACCAACACTTAAAAATATCTTTTTGTTTCAGACTTTGGGGAGAAGCGAGATACAGTGGTGAATTTTGACAAGACTCAATACATCAAGTTTGTCCGTATGAGGCTGAATCTGCATGCTTAATGTCTGTCTTCAAGTTGCTATTTATTCAGACATCCTTGAGAACTAAAGTGATGATACAGCTGCAGCAAGATTTAAAATTAGGATAAAATCATTATGCAACTCTTCATCCTAAGTAATTGCAGGAAAGTGAAGGGTTTTATGTTTTGGCATGCTACCCGTTACTTTAGTCACCTTCATAACACCATCCTTCAATTACATTTCATTTCTTGCTAGTAAAAAGTACAGGTGTATAGTGACAGTTTTTTGTTTTTTTCTACTTGGCATGCCAAGATTTTTCCAGAAGAAGATAATTATATATCCTTGGTTAGTCTAGTCATGAAATACATGGCTGATACAATTCTTTACAAAAAGAGAAATCAGAAGACTCCACAGCTGGGCAAATTGAATCCTTAGGAAAATAACTGCAAACACAGTGGTCCATACAGCATCAGGTATAGGTCTCTTAAGTGTAATCTGGATTTATATCACAGTGGAAAAATAAATGAGAGTCAGACCCTGCATATTTAGAGAAAAGAAGTATTGTGATATCTAGTGGTGCTATGAATATGTTGCCAGGTGCCACATCCTTTGTGAGCCTCATGCAAGAGGGAGGCTAGTTGTATAACGCAGGCAGCAGGTCAGCCAGCTCAGCAGTGTTTGCACTCAGGGGTTCATGGTATTTCAAAAGCAAGCAGGACTAACCCTGACTTATCTATGGAATGTGCACAGCTACATAACCACATCAAATGATCTGGGAATACATACCTTTCTGGTGGTAGAGCTCTCCAGGATATGGCAATCTGAGAAAGCCAGAGGGAAGAACCAAGGCTACTTAAGCTAGAATAAAGCAGAACAGGGAGGAGGTTTCCCTCTGTAAGGAGGTGGAGACCTTTGCTTTGTGTGTTGTGTTAGGAACCAGAAAGCCCTGAGAATGTTTAGCAAGTACAGACTGCTGCTTAGCAAATCCTTCTTGCAGTGTTGCTTCCAACGTTAGGCTGTGCCACTCAGGTAAAACCTAAGCCTCATCAAGCATAGTGAATCAGGATACCAAATTATATTGCTGCTGATTTACCCAGAGATTTTTTTCCCAATATTCTGTAATGTGCCTCCAAACACAGCTTCAGTAACAAGCAACCTCACTGAAACTGTAAGCCTGACCTTCCAGATTATAAATTGGCATTCCTGAGTAGTCACAGGAGCTATGCTGATTAAAATCAGAAAAGAATCTGTTTCCAGGAGTAGCTTTGGGTCCCACAACTCAGTTGTATGAAAATGGACAAAATTACAGATCTGTGTTTTCACCAAGTATTTTTGAACATTACAAGATTATTAAAATGTTCTGATGTTACTTTTCTCCATCAAATTGTCTAAGTTTACATAGAGAGTATTTTGCAGTTTTAAATGAAACTGCATTCAACATTTTGACGAGCAAGATTGCAGTAAAAAAAATGGTTTCCTTGCTTATATTTGCTGCCACCAGATGTCACTGTGTATATTAATAACTGATGACCCTTCTTCCCCTTTTAGTTTTTCTTCCCATTTGATTTAATCAAGTATGATTTCCAAAAAGATGAACCTGTTAGAGATAAACATGGTTGGTGTGAGAAAGTTAAGAAAGGTAAGCATGCATTATAATAGGATATAATGGCCTTTTGAATTTAATACAAGTACTCTAGAGATTTTTTTTAAGGAGCCTTGCTATTGCGTTACTGTACTATGCCATCATCAACTTTTACTCTTTGCTCCTACAAAAGCAGTATGTTTCTTGCTCTAAGGCAGAGCAGTATTAAGCATAGCTGTGGTGACATCAAAGGAACTTAGGAGATCCTTGGATATATTCACAGAAGAGTAATGTACAAAAGTGATGAGGTGATATTATCTCTGAATATGTAGGTAATGAATTTGGATTTTTTAAAGGAGGTTAACACATTGAGATGGTTGTCTAAAAGATCCACAAGAAAAACTGGTGGATCAGATCAAATGCTTTTTGGTGAGAGATTAAGTGTTTCTCTATTTAGCTTATTAAATATATATAACAAAAAGAGGTAACTTGATTATAACTATTTTCAAAATACTTATATCAGTTATCTCTTAATTATACATATTTTCAGTGTTTATCAGATACTAAAGTATCTCTGTTGTACTGCAGGAAGGTACTAGCTGCAACTAATGGCAGGAAGCTAAAGTGAGACATTCATATTGAAGATCAGGCACACAGTTTTAACAAGGAGCTGAAGCAGATTTTTCAGAGTAGGTAGTGGATTCTCTAGCAGGTTTTAATCAAATCTGGGCACCCTTCAGGAGAATATGGTCCCCAAAAAGTTTGTGGGTGAAATTTTATAGGAAGAGATATGCAAGGATGGTAGACTGATCTGAGAAGGGCACACATGCCCAAAACTTTGTCTAGTTTTTTTCCAGTTATAACAGTCAGTCTAATAAAAGCTATTATCTCTATCAAAGACTCTGCCTTGCCCATGTCCTATATCCTCAGACCATCATGGCTACAGTGACACTACCACTGAACTAAATTCTTTCATGTTAGGCACTACTGATTTATGGAAACAAGGCACAGCTCTTTTATGAGATGATCTTAAATTATTTGTGAAAATTCATTTGTATATATATATCTTTATTTGTATGTATTTGTATATATTTTCATTTGTATAATTCTTGTCTCTGATAAAGTAATTAACCTTACTTAAGTAACCTACTTAAGTAACCCTTAAGTTTTGTTGTTCAGAACAGGTTTCCAGAATGGTGAGGAGTTCATACAACTATTCTACTTTCAGCAAACTGACACACCAATGCCATACATGTCTTAACAGGATAATCCTTTCCCTATCTCCCCCTGTTTTTTGAGTAAATTTTATATTAAAATTTCTGTATTTGACTCTGAAAAGAAAGCAATAGTGCTATATCACATTAATGAAAATTCTTCAGATGTGTTCTCAGAACTTCTGAAAGGAGGCTAAGTAGGGATTTAATGCCTGGGTTGGACACCTGCCTTAAAAAAAATAGCCTTTTTAAATTCAAAAGGAAGCAGCTGAAGTGGAGACTCACTACTACAAAGTCAGTAAGGTGTGGGGAATGAGGTATAATATTCACTTGGAGTGTGCACTTTGTGAGAATAATGAACATACCAGTGAACTGACAAGATGATGGATGATAAGTCTGAGAGACAACTGTTTACTATGTCATCAGGAATAAATACAAAATATTGGTTTTCTGAGTTGGCAGTATTGCTCACTTTGCATCTAGAGGTGAATACACAAGTTGCAAAGCAGTAAAAACAGGTAAGTTGCTCTTATAGGGTCACACCTACTGAAAGAACCCTGCCAAATGTGCCTCGTGGTCTTTTAAAGTTATATGTAGCAAATTAACATTAAGGTAAAGTGCAGGAAATATACAATGATATCTTATGTTTACATTCATTTCAACTTCTCTGTGTAGGTGAGGCTGGTCTTCTCATTTCCAAAGTGAATGCAAAGAATCCCTTCTTTGGTTATGCTGGCAATAAGAGAGAGACAGAAAAGAAATTACTCTGTGATGTGTTTAAGAAGGGAGATCTTTATTTTAATACTGGGGATCTAATGGTTCAAGACCAAGAGAATTTTCTTTATTTTTGGGACAGGATTGGAGACACCTTCAGGTACAATCATTGTTTCTTATTACATTTCTTCATTAAAAAGTACAGACATACAGAATACAGTAATACTGTTTTGTTTTCAGCCATGAGTGTTTGATTTATCACTATCTTGATATAGTTTATAACAATTTTGAAGTGGATGACAGGGGCTTCATTTTGTAAATAATGCACCTGCAGAGCTGGCTATCTGATTTTCAGAAGGTTTTGTATGAATTACAGCTTTTTGAACATTCTTTCCAATAAGCATACTACACTGACAAATGATAGATTTGTTAGGAGAAAGGAGAGTTGGATACCAAATTAGAGAAAAATGTGTCAAATACTGAAAAATGCTCACATTTGACATGCTTAGATGTGTATCAAAGTTTTGAAAACCGTTACATGAGATTATGATAAGCTTTCATTGTCCTTTAAAGTGATATCTAATATCCAGTCCCCTTTCAATGACAAACGCTGTCTTCTGGTGATCAGACCACTAAACAAACGTGACAAGTTGGAACAAATATAAGGTGTTATTAGTCTAAAATGAATTGAGTTCCTAGTAACGTTAATGTTTTTAAGAGTAGATGTCCATATAGTTGCATGCGATTAAATTATTTTTTCACATGCTTTAGATGGAAAGGGGAGAATGTTGCAACCACTGAAGTTTCTGATGTGATTGTAATGTTGGACTTCATACAGGAAGCAAATGTGTATGGTGTATCTGTGCCAGGTAAGAGAAGCATTAGCTGTGTGGTCTTTTTTTCCTCAAGGTTTTGTTGTTAACCCTCATAACTTTTATTTCCTGTTATAAATCTATGAATCATTTCTGACAGAGTTAGCTGTTTAATACCTAGCTAAAATGCAGTTGCAGATAATAAAAATACCAACAGATAGATTGTGAATGAGCCAGTGAATCGTGCTTTTTGATGTGTATTTTTGAAAAGCTATTTTTCCATGAATTTATGATAGTTACATAATTTAGTTTGAAGCATTATTAAATTCACATCAGTGGAAAATCCACATATCCATGTGTCAGAATAAAATCATGTCAACAAGGTAAGAATTAAAGTTACTCTAAAGAAAAGTATATTCATTACTAAGTGAAGCAATTCTGCTGTCTTAATTCACTTTAACTCAGCCTAATAAACCATCTATAAACAGGAATTTTTCGAAAACCAAGGACTGGATAAGGGAGAAAAGGAGAAGAAAACAAACCATATACTAAGAAAGAAAAGAATATAATTTCAATAATTTTTTTTTACTTAGTTGTCATGCAGAAATCTAGGTGTGATTTCCATTCATGCTAAATCCTCTTTAGAATATTCTTGAATGATAGAAGAGTTTTAAATTTGATAAAGGTGTCATTTACCCCTATTTTAAGACCACCACACAAGAAAAATCCTAATAAAGAAGAGTAACTGAAAAGTAGACTCAAGATTAAAATGTGAGGGATTCTCATTTAATATACAACATTTACCTGTAGATTCTTACCTTTATAAAGAAATAACCAGTGTATGTGACACTGTCTTGGTAATTGTAGTTAAACACATACAAAACAATTTCACCACAAAAGTTGTAGCATTGCCAGAAAAGGATTGTAAGGAGGCAATGGTAGAATGTCTCTGTTATTATTGCTAGCTGATGGTTAAAATGAGCAGTTATTTTGATTGTTGAAGTTTATTGTTTTTACAGTATTTTACCCGTTTCAGTCTTTCCCTAGACCCAAAGTGCTGCCTTCCTTCCCAAACCAGTTAGAACTTCTTGACACTTTCGATCTCTCTCTTGGCCAAAAACATTCAGATCCACAGCCTTGAGAGAAGATAGTGCCAAGAGAGAAAAACTAAAACTGATTAGAAGACATAATTGGCAAATCTGGGAAAGAAGCTCAGTGCTCTGTTTTTGAGAGAGAGAGATGGTATTGATGTTTATTAATATGTACTGATTAATACTGAACATAGATAGATGGTACTCCATTTAGGCTAACCTGCCTAACTTGTTTATGGCATTATTTCTTAACTGTAACAGCTCAATCTCCAAAAAGATGCAATACCATATAAGATATAAATAAAATTTGCTTGTGTTACTGAAACTCAGAAAGTGATATATTATTGTCAGTTTATTAATGTGCTATAGTTCTTTTTTAAATGTAAGGTTAATGACAAAAATTAAATTTTATTACTCTTTAAAATGTTATGTCTCCCTTCCTTTCCTCCAGCTCATGAAGGAAAAGCAGGAATGGCCTCTCTTATTTTAAAGGAGAATACAACACTGGACTTGGAGCAAGTGTATAAGCAAGTTGTGACCTATCTACCAAGTTATGCCTGTCCTCTTTTCTTAAGAGTCCAGGTAAACTGCATTACTGCACTGTGCATATAAACATCTACATCGTGTAAACATAGCAATGGTTAAAGGAATAAAAGTCAGTATGGCAAACAGAAAGAAAGAGTTTGCTCACATATCATGTAATTTAGTTTTATAGTTTTTTAGTATTTTTTGGACTGGTCCTATTTACTATCTTCATTAATGAGGTCTTGGAAGAGGAATTACACAAACACTTAATGAAATTTGCAGATTATGTTAAACTGGGAGGAACTGCATATATCAGTAAGGATAGAGATCATACAAAAGGATTTAGGGAGATTAGAAGCATAAACAAAAAGATTCAGATTAGTAAAATGAGAACCAGTGCATCTGCAGAAAATAATCTAAAATCCATTTTATTTAGTGGAAATGAGACAGCAGAGAAGTAAAGCTAAAGCAGGAGACACACTGATAATACACAACAAATGAGATGTTATGTGCAGTGCAATACAGCTGCAAAAAGGTTAAAGCATTTAAAAAGGTACCACATTTATTGGTCCTGAATTAAAAGCGTTTATTATTGCCACCATCATTATCATCAGAGTGCCTATCATCCCCAATTGTGTACTACTACCTTGCTGTGGTTGCTCTCCAGTTCGGAATAAAAAATTAGTCCCTCCCTCAAAGAGTTCATAATTTAAATGTAATATAAGAGACTATTTATGGCTAGAAAAAAGGGAAGGGTATAGAAAACACACAGTATTGCTTATCAGCATCTTAACTTTTTGGTAAGTGTTTTGGAAACATCATGACAAAGGCAAGCAGGAAAGATGTTTATGAAGGGAGTCTCCTAAGTCTGAGGGGAAGATGAGAAAAAAATAGATGGTTGTTTGAAAAGAGAACACAGGTTATGTTAGCACTCTGGGCCAATCAGAAATGAAAACTGAAAAGATGTATTTCATGAAGTGTAGAAAGATATTCTTTGCAGTAGCATTCTGATATGAGCAAGCAAGAATACACTTGAGAATGTTGCAGCCATCAGTTAATGAAATGATGAGAACCTAGATTAGATAAATTGCTATACAGATGGACAGAAAAGCCTTTATCACAGAGATGCTGTGCAGAAGGAATCTAAATCTTTGATGTATCTGGAACTTGGCTTTGACTGAATTAGATTCGAATTAAAATGCCCACATTACAGATGAGTAAATGGTGGTATTGCTCTCATTAACCAGGAAGGGAGGTAGTGCGTGGAACTTCAAGGAAAAAAAATGAAATTAAGAACCCATTGTCCTTGATTGGATATGTAATCATACATTAGAATATGTCAGTTTTTTAGATCAACCAAAGCAGGTAGATCTGGATTAGATACAGCTCTGTGAATTGTTGGAGGTGATACTTTATTTTCTGTTTGCAGAGTATACACATATTTGTAAATGTAAGGGTAGAAGAGATGATGACAGAGAGAGGTCATAAAGTGTGGGGGAGAGGACAGGAGGATAGAGGAGGAGAATCAGAAGGCAACAAACTCACAGAAGTCCAGGGAGCGTGGCTTAGTGTCAAGAGCAGAATTAATGAATGCATTGAGGGCTGCTAACAGCTCAAGGAGATAAGCAATGCTTGCACTAATCTTTCATAAGAAAGAGGCCATTACGAATCTGGCAGGAGTATTTAAGGAAACAATGGAGTGCAATGGCAGAGACTTAACTGGAATGATCTAGAATGACAGTAGAGTTATTGAATCCAAAACTGATTGTTAATCATATGCTCATCAGTGATGTTTGAGGTGAAAATGAAAAAAGGTGTTCACTGGGGAGGTTAGTGGTTTTTGCGGCAGAAATTTTTGATGGAAAAGGCTAAATCTTATTTGTTTCGAATGTAGAAAAGACCAGGGCAGTGTGGGAGTGTAAGAAGAAATGAGTAGGTAGATGGAGTGGAACTACTGGAGAAATGGATGTGTTAGAGAAACAAGGCAGATGGAAGTTGTCTGTTGTTGTGACAGGAAACAAGAAAAAGGAGATGTACTAGACATGACTGCAATGAAAGGAAAGGGGAAGGAAAGAGAGGAGTTTTACATTGTTCAAAGTGATTGGAAAGCGAGACAAAGTTTAGAAAAAAAATAGATAGCAAAAAAAAGTCTCACTGGAGATGCCTCCCACTCCTTTTCCCAAGGGACACACTGACATTAAAAAGAAGCTTGAACAAAACATTACAAAATGTGTGATGAGAGTAAACAGAATTACTCATATCAAGTAAGACTTAAAATAAATGTGAATGTGAGCAAAAGAAGAGCTCTGTCTATCTACTGAATAATAAATCTTTCTTTCTTCCATAGGAAACAATGGAAATAACTGGAACTTTCAAACAACAGAAATTTCGTTTGGTGGATGAAGGTTTTAATCCATCTAGAATCACTGATCCACTTTATTTTTTAGATAGTTCTAAGCAAGCGTATGTCTTGTTAACCAGAGAAGTACATGAGAGGATCTTATCTGGACAAATGAAACTGTAATTAACCTAATGCTAGGTTATTAAGAGACAGTCTATTTGAGCTACTGTGCAAGATGTGATAAAATTAATCACCAGTATTTATATGTAGTTATCCAAAATAACATTTTATATATTTGAGACTTAAAAGCACATATCTCTTGTATCTTTCCTCATTTGATCATTATTGATCACTAATTATTTTCTACCTCTTGAGACCAAATATAACCAAATGACCTGTAAAACATGTCTGAGATCTATTTTATCTTAATTTTGAAATTTAAATGCTCTCAGTCTGCCTTTTTTTTAGTATTAAATAAAAATAAAGGATATGCAGAATGGTATGTAGAAGAAAAGGACTCAAAAAATGAGAAATATGTGGTGATGAAGGTTATTACCTTGAGAGAGAGAAAATATGCCATAAACATCTCTTCTACTGTAATTGCCACTTCATATATATATCCTTATGAATATATATTTTAAGAAATAAAGACTTGATAAGTGGTTGAAAGAAAAAAAACTCTTATGCAGAGGACTTTGATGGAACATAAAATGAAGAGAACGAAGCAGAAAATGCCCTCCAAACAAACCTGAAACTAAAAGGTTTATACCAACATCACTGCTGAGACTTTTTGTCATAATCCATTCTCCTTCTTTTATTTGTATACTGGCTGTTTAGATTGTCAGATTCTGAAGACAGGCCATACTTTATAATTTGTGTAGTACCAGATCAGCAATAAGCAGAGACAGTGTGCATACTTAACGGAGAAAATAGCTCTTATACCATAAAAAGAATGGTTAAAACAATAATATTAGCACTTTATAGCACATATTGACTAATGAATAGCTTCCTCACTCTTGTTAGCTGTTTAGGGGATTTATTATTAGCTGTTAACTGTTAGGGATTATTTTATGGGTACTAAAATATAGCAGAAATTTTAAAATTCTAAATCATGTTCTAATATACTGCTTTTTAGAAGTTTTCAAATAAAGTATAAGTTTATATAAAAGAAATTCCACAGCGTCTTTCTTAGTCTGATTGTATAAAGTCTGTTTTGTGTTTTGTTCCGATACACTGCTCATGCAGCAAAAATAGAGGGACAATGTCCTTCTCTAATGGATTGTGATGGCAGCTTTCATCAGCTGCCCTAACAGCCAGAAGCAGTATCATGGAATACTGTGAGGGAGATTCTGTTCAACACTGGACATCAGAAGTCCCTTTTCCAGTGTGACTGTGGAGTGATAATGCCCTATCATAAAAGATTAGGCTGTAATTACTTTAAAATTTATTTCTTCTTTTTCTTTCAAATTTGTTTTTAAACAAGATGTTAGAAGTTTATTGAAGTCTTAATTTTCTGGTTATCATTTTCATTGATTTTCCTTATAAACGCCAACCAAGGATGCAGTAAAAATTATACAAAGAACTATAGCTTGCATATGTTTCTGAATACCATATTCTTCATGGGATTGTCAGTACAAATAAGCAAGCTGGCAATTTTGCAATCGACAAAGTAGCTTTATGGTGGATGTTAACATAAAAGACTAAGAAACACATGTACATAACATGGAAAGGAGAGGACTGCTGAGTAAGGATGGAAGGGGCCGCTACAGCCGAGCACTTCCTGAGCAGTCCTACTTTTTATATCAGTTTCTTTTTGTAGTTCCCAAAACTGCTGTCTATAACAGAAAGCTGGTTTTTTTGCTGCTAATTCCATTAGTCCTGAATACCATTACTCTGTTCTGGTCATAGTTGCACTCTTCTAGTCATGGACTGCAACTTTAAGAATCAGGTATTTATAATAAAGTTAAACACAACTTTGCAAATTAGTTTATAACTTTGAGCAAAGTTGATTAAATCGAACACCATTTTACCTCTTATGCCCATCTTGCCTTAATTGTATGCCGACAATACTTCATGATCTCTTTTTACTTATTACAATATTTATGTATTTATTATTTTTATTCCTTTTTATTGTATTTATCTCTTTCTATTTATTTATAAAAATTATGCAGCTCCTATGGCAAATAATATATTTTTAGTAACTCTTTAAAAATTAGAATCCGAGATCTTCAGCAGCATGTGGATCTTGTAGTAGAACCTTGCAATAATATAACAGTAATCTTGTAATAGAACATAAACTAATGTAATGAAATCAAATGCTTACTGCTACCATTTTTAATTCAATTTTGGTATCAGATTTACCACTTTTTAAATTTTGCTTTACAAAATTTGATCCTATTCTTGGCATTAATGAAAAGATTCTACCACTTAGATACAACAAGAAAGAGAAAAAAAACATGAAGACAAAGACAAGATACAAAAAATACTTCCCATACAAAAATATGGAACTAAAAAGATGTTTCGGAGTGTCACCATTTGGTGGCTTGTACTGACAAGTATCTAAGATGGCTTCAGCATCTTCAGCATTTGTGTGGGGAGGTTGGGGGAAGAGGGAAGAAAGAGCATTAGTGGAAGAAAAATGCATATGTGCTACCTTTCATGCTTTAGCCTACTAGGGCAGCTGATGGGTGATTCCCAGCTCTACAGTGTATTACAGCAGCAGTAAGACTCCCCTAACTTAGCCGGCTTGAATATCCTGTATTTGTGTCACAGCAGCAACTCCTCTCTGTTCCTTAGCATAACCTTGACAGTCTGGACAATCTGCCTATTTTCAAGGGCTACTAAAAGAGTTCTGTCCTGTACCCCATCTCCAGAGGTAGGATGGCTGTGATGTCAAGAACATAAAACAGGAAAAGATACAGAGCTGTAGGCTCTGTTTTTCCTTGAGGAAAAACAGTGTATTATTCGTAGTTCAGTAATTCTTTCCTTTAGCAAGTAGGTTAGGTGCCAGCAGATGAACTAAAGCATGTTACAGCAAATTGTCACATTTCCCAAGGAGATGTAAATTGTTGAACTGGCACTGAAGTTAGGCCGAATGATAATGATGTTTATGCAAAACACTAGGAAGGCCCTTACTTTCAGAATAAAAAAGTTGAAATATTTGTAGCAACCTGTTCTTTCCCTACCCTTATGCCCAGATCAACATGCAGAATGGGCTGAGGGCTTGAGTGTTGCTGCGAAACTGTGCACCAGTATTTGCCCTGGAGGTTTCATTTTTTTGTGGTAGTAGTGAAAGCAGCAGCTGAGGGTAGCTAGGGTGCAGATGGAGAGCTGCCCTGCTAACCTCACATATTAAAAAACAACAACAACAAAAAGAGAATAAACAAATGTAATCTCCCATCAGTAAACTACTGATTGTCTTCTTTGGTGGCTGCATACAAATCTAACGATGTCATTGATTCAAAATGTCAAAGTGGAGGTTTAAACTTAAGAAGTACTTTTGTGTGTCAGCCTCTAAAAAACAGGAGTGCTCTTAGCTTTAGACAGAATAGCACGCACTATAGATTGTTTTCCACTTTACTAACCTTACAATGAAGTAGTACTTCTAGATGATAATTCTACTGTTGTTCTAAATAAGTGAGCCTAGTGTATGTAAGTGAAAAATACACCTCTTAAAGACTGCCATTATCTGCATTTCATAATGCACTATAACATTGGGAACTGGAGGTGACTGAGCCAATCAGATACAGTGAGATCCAGGAAGGAAAGAGAAGGTTTCAAACTCTTCACCACTTTCAGGTAGAGAGTAGCACTTCTGGCTATGTAAGGTTTTGTAAGAAAGTGGAATGGAGTCCTTAGGCTGTGAAAATTCTTTAAAAATCCCTGAATCAAAACATTAGCTATGAACATTTGAACTGTACCCCAGATTTCATAAGTGGATCCTGATCTCTGTAAAAGCCCAAATCAAACTCAGATACAAAGAGACTATCATTTTGGAAAAGCCTGGATTAAGTTCCAAAGGCACACCACATTTTGAAGCTCTACTGCTTAGAACGCTTCCTAGTATAAATGCCATTACCATCTTTTTATGTACTTGTAAGCATATTTATATCCTGTAACAAATGAGATCTACATTCCTGCTTTATTTGATGCCATTAAATGGTTTAATTAGGAACAGACGTTCCTCATATTTGAGGCTAAATAGCTGAAGGAAGCAGAGCTGCTACAGGCATTGTTTCAGTGCCTAATTCAAGAGCTCAGATGCTTAGTGGAATTCAGAGATCTCACTTTGGGTGGTTTGACAGCTCCTTATAAAATGTAAGAGGAAAGCTATATGCATGAGAATAGCATCTACAAAAGTCAGCTCATACAGCAAGAACTGCCTGAATCTACTAGTAGGGAATACTGACGAGAGGATTACGTCTTAAATCCTATTCCTGCCGGCATTTAGGAATCTAATTCTAGTTTGCTGGGAGCACACAGATTGGAATTACACAAAAAATAATTTTTTTCAAGTGTTTGTAGTTCTACAAATTGCTGGCAAAATGATGGCCATACACATTCAGCTCATTCTCTATCCAAGCGTTTCATTAGAATTATAAGTAAGAGGTAGGAGAGGAAACTATTTATTGATGATATATGAAAGCACTGTAATCTGTCAGACACCACTGTCATAACAAAGCCATATTCCCTGGTAAGATGTATAAAACCTCTCTGTAGTATAAGCAAAAAGACTCCATTTCTATTTTGCTGGCCAAATCCAATTTCTGTGAAGAGAAGCTTACATCTATACAAATACCTGTAATCTGCCATTAACAAACTGGTTTTGTTGGAATATTTTTATGTTCAAAAAACCATTAAGTGTGACTCACCATTGTTTAAGTCCATTTTTATACTAGGATATCTCCGCTACAACGACAAATCCCCATGCCATTTGTCAGGTATATTCTGAAATCGCTTCAGGCAGTAAGTGCTCTCCAGACATACAGATTATTTTTAAAGACCTTTTGGCTTCCTTTTGTGTTATATGAAACCTAAATTTCATTAGAGAAATGTGTCATACTAGAAAGCAAAGTATGGCCAAAACAATAGCCTAAGATGCCTCACCTTGTTCAGCTGTCTCATACTATTAAATGAAAATCAACCCTCCCTAATGAAAATGTTGATCCAGTATTTTTCTTTAACTTTCCAACATGATGTTCTGTACAGTTACTGTTTTTCTTAAAGAACTTGTGACCTATGTAAAATAACCTCTGTCTTGCTTTGGTGACCAAAACCAGATGAGTGACCAGAGTCAGAAAAGGAGTTCTCTGGAAGCAGTTTCCAAGATTGACTGAGCATGATCAGTGAAATGTTAGTAGCTTTTTCAGATGAATCTTTATTTACACAGGCAAGGCAGTGGGTGACAATTACCCTCATGCTAGCTGCACCGTACATGTTCTGTTTCCCCCAGTTACGTTCAGAATGTATACAGTGATCTGCAGAATTTCTACAGAAATCATTCCTTCCGCATCCCACGAACCATAGTATCTCACCTTGTTTCACCAGCATTGTTTCTCTGTTTAATAAAGCTGTTAGGTATTTTCAGTGCAAAAGTCTGCAGAGCCTTGAAACTGTGCAGGCAGAGTGAAATCAATTGAAGTAATACACTAAATAGCATACGGTCTGCTGAATTTGGTATATTAAAATATGAGTATGACTCATTTTTGTGTCATTTTATTGAAAAAATAGTACTGCTTAAATGTTTCTTAAGCTGCAAGAGAATTACATATTTGCTGTGACATTAAGACTAGAATCACCCAGAAACAGAGTTCTCTGAAAAATATATGTCCAAGTTTCCAGAACTGTAAAGTTTTTTTTCCTTTTACTACCAGACAAGTTTCTCCTAAGAACAAGAATTTGTGGTACAACTGCTAATTCACACATCTGACAACTTTAGTCATAGCTGAGTTATTCTCACTTTAAGTTCTCATAGAGAACAGGCCATTACCCCTAGCAATCTGGATGGGTCAAGGCCATAATTCTGCTGTCAATATTGGAGTTCTGCTTTCCCCTTCCTTTTCTAAATCCCCAATAATGTATATGCTCATTCTGTTTGAAGTAACTCCCAAGGATTATAAGAAAAGAAAAAAGGCAGGGGTGATTGCAATTACTGAAATTCTTGTAATACTGCTGAAGCCATTCGGTTGAACTCACTTAAACCACACAAGGAATCATTTTGGTCCCATACATCTTAGTGCATCATTCTGTATTTACAAAGCCTTGTTCAAATACGTAACAGCAGAGCTGACAACAAAACTGAAAAGCAAACCAAACAATCCACTGGACTGTGAATAAACAGCTCATTTACAGGGGTAAAAATGTTAAAAGTTATAAAAACTTAGTTATTTGGGGAATTAGATTTATCTGATGGTTCCCTGGGAGTCTGTCCATCTAATCAAACTAGAACAATCTGTAACTGCTACCAGCATGAATGAAGAGAACTAGGTGTCATTTTAGACATGTGACAGCACTAAAAGATACTCCCTGCTGGGCAGCGTAAGCACTCCTAAATTTCAGCAAAAAAGGTTTGCTGAGATTGTGGAAACTCAACAGAATCACCAATCACCAAAACACTGCTGTTTATGAAACATTTCTGCCTTATAAACAAAATAAAAAATAAATGAAGCAACCTCAGAACATATGATGGGATTAAGGAAATTAGAAGAGTTTTGCCAAACTGGGAAGAAATTACACAATCCAATAAGGGACTGGCACAGAAAATCCATTCAAGAATAGCTTGTGACTAAGGCTTATTTGATCCAAAAATGTGCAAGTCATTGAAGAACTAAAATAAACTGAGGGTCAAGCAAAAGAGACAGTACAGACAACACTAAAAACTGTGCCTTCACTGTAGCAAATCGTGTCATATGTGATCAAAGATTCCTTATTCAAAGAAAAAATTAAGTAGAAACTCAAAAAAAAAAAAAAAAAAAAAAAAACCAACCTTCCAGCAGATAAAGATGATGCAAGGCTGACTGCAGAAGAAGCAAATCAATTATATCATAACGGAAATGCTGTAAGATTTCAAATTCATCAACAAGCAGTTGACAAAATGGATTCCACCAAGGATGTCTTATTATCTCTGTCACTGCTTAATTTAGAAAATATGTTTGCTTTTCTTTGTAAGAGGAAGAAGTAAAACTAAAATGTAATTTGAAACAGGTAACTGCAGTAGCTGTAATTTCAAATAGGATTATCAGGAAAAAAATAAAAAAGAGAAGAATTTGGTGCTACTGAATTATATATGGGGTAATCCTTACTTTCGGCATTATCCTAGAAATGCTACCTTGTTGTGAAGAGCATCAGCGAGCATGTACATGGGGAAGGAAGAAAGTCCTCTCCTATTTGGTGACATTCTGTCTGACTGGCAAAGCATACAATTTTTGTACATTTACTTTTTTTGGTAATAAACTTGTCTCAAACAGAAGCTTGACTGAAATTTTGGACAAATAGCAGGTGTCAATCCAAATGGTTCTGCAACCTTAAAACAAATAGCAGTAAAACTTGATCTTGAAGAAGAAATAATACCTGCATTTTGTCAGCTTTGTCCGTTGTGTTCTGTGATTCAGAGGAAGGTAAAAGATAATCAGAACATTAGGAATGTGCTTTAATAGAATGACTGTAGCACATTTAATGCCAGTAATGAAGAAGGATGTAGTTATCCATATTGGTGGAAATGTGAGGGGTATCATTAACATAGTTGAAAAAGGTTTAACACATTTTGTTTTCACATAGCACACTGAAAACAATCATATGGTCATCTACTGAGTAATGCTTTTTAAAAGAAAAAACATATTTTTATCAATATTTTTATTACTGTCACATTTACTATTCTGTTCTAACTATCATTATATTCAAAAGCAATTTAGGATATAAAAAACAGCCTAAGTAACATGGTATCAAATTGATTATATACAGTGACACTTTAAAACACCTATCAAGCTGCAAAATCATAGATTTGTCCCTGTCCCAATAAAGCACTTTTTTTGTTTGTTGCGGGATTATTATGTAGTGGCAATCTTAAAAATAGAGAAATAAAACATAGTCTGAAAATTCTTTACAACAGGAGCTACCCTGCTTCCAGTCGCTGTCTCCCTCCATTTCTACAACACGGCCCATATCGTTCACAGAGCTGGCAATACTTATGTACAAGCTCTGGGGTGTGCAGACAACCAGGGAGGTGTGCATACGAACACAGAAGAAGAAAAGCTAGAGACATTATCAGGATTAACTTTTTTCCAAATCTTGCAAGGAAATACAACTGAAGAGGTGAAGAGCAATTCCAGGAGCTGTTTGCAATCGGATCTATTTCCATCTACACTGCTGCAAAAACATGTCTCTCCTTTGAAAATATAGAGTCAACACAGTTGAAGCTAATTAACTTAGGTGTTAGCAGCCAAAGCTTACATCTATGCTACACTTGAGCTGCCTGATCTCAGGGTCAATGTGAAATCTGGAACTCCCCAAAGGCTCAAGTGCTCCATATCCAAATTACCATTACGGAAAATTGCAGCAGGAATACAGACATCTCTTGGAAAGGATCATCTGCTGGTCGGTCTTCTCAATGTTGTTAATACAGCATTGCTGCAAGGGCAGATGAGATAAATGGAAGCGGCTGGGCCAGGCCACGCCACACTGCAGTTGGCAGCAATCTACAGTACGAAGCACGTGCCTGCAAAGTTCTCCTCCCTGGAGTACCAGCACAATTACTGCAGAGGCAGCACATGGGACACTGTCTCAGATATGTAACATGGAGAGCTAGTAAATCTGGCTGTAAGCCCTGTTTCAAGGCTAGTTTAAAGTACAATGCAGATCTAACCAGATATATTAAAGTCAGCAGAGATCAGTTGGGACTGCAAAGCGGGGACTGCAAAATGAAGCCATTTGGGCCAAGCCGTGTGAAAATGTGGTTACATTGCTAGAACAAGATAACTAAATACAGGTTTGCAGGCATCAGATGTGAGGTCTAACATGGATTGTTGTGGCAATGCTGCTGCTTGAACAATGATCTTTACTGTTCGAATTAACGTGTGATATGCCGTCATATGAAATAAAAGCAGTAATTTGGACATGCAATGAAAGTAATTCTGAAATATAGCAGGGGAATTGAATAATGTTCAAATAACAGAGAGTCTTGAAACTGCACAGGCACTGCCCTGTATTTATGCATGGTAATTTATTAAGTATAGTAGTGTAAGAGCCCCTTTTTCCTTGACTGCCTTTCTTTTGGCTATATTGTGTGAATTTCAGATAGATGAGATGCCAAAGAGAATAATTTTGAGCTGTAAGAAAAAATTGTCAACTCTTTCATTTTATAAACACCTCACCACTTTGGGCTTCCAGAGGTCAAAATTGTTAACTGTAGCATTCTTCTCAGTGTTACACCAAAGCAGTAGTTTTATCTAGGCCTTATTTTATTATGTGATTCTACTGTAATTTTCAACAGAATGTTATGTGGAGTGTATAATTTTGGCAGATTTGATATTCCGTTTTGTTCTAAGAAAGGTAACCATATAATAAGGGTTTCAGACAGACTGAAATATGTATGTAATACAAAATAGGAAATGTAGTTCAGAAACTTTAAATTGAGAAACTCATACGCTGTCATCCAAAAGTTACAATTCTGAATTGGGTTTGTCTCATAAAAATGTAGGTACTTTTCTCTACTTATTAAGAAGTTTACATTTTCATGCCCTGAATTCTAACCTTCAATCTGAAACCTAATGCAAGGTTCTACTTTGTAAGTGGACATACCATGGGCTTCCATCTTTCTTACCTTGTCCATCCTAGTTCTTGATGGAAGTGCCCTTTAACTGCCTGAAAAGAAAAAAAAAATGCTTTCCAAAGGCTACAAATCAGATGACCTTGTGCAGTTCAGCTAGAGGAAAAGGTCTCATGTGTCAGAGCCTTGTGTCTGTGCAGAATGCCAGTGCAGTCTTAACTTGTTAGGAGAACTTGATATAGACAGAAATGTTTCAGAATCAGGATAAGAAAATTTAGCCTTCACTTAAAATTGTTCATACTCCAATAGTTCTAAATGAATTTCTTTATAGCACGTGCTGTATGTACCATCCAAGAGTCGTATCTGCTATGATTGTATCCTGCATTTTTTTATGACTTTGGCATATGCTAAGCTTGTATGTGTAAGGTTTGCAGCATCTTAAAAAATAGGGTAGAGATCAGTATGTGTGACTTTCTAATGGAAGATACAATTCTCTGAAATGCGTACGAGGGCTAATTACACACTACTTGCTACACGAAGTGCCAAAGAGATGTGTTACAACTTCTCTTACAGTTTTGTTGTTCAAACTGGGTACAAATTATATCTTTGCTTTAGCCCCAAACAGTGCTGAACACGGGACATTTTCCCTGTGCAGTTCCTCATACACCCCCTACTCTTTCTGTGAATCAAAAGCAAAGATGTTATTAGAATGAAGCTGGATTTTCTAGGCAGGTTACAACCTCACATGCATGATGGTGCCTTACAAGTTAATGAAAAACAATCTGATCTGCCACTGTCACAGCAACTGTATGAATAAAAGGCACATATAAAGTCAGTGAACCGATATCCAGCCAGTGATACTTGGAGTGGTACTTTGAAAACTGAAGATGAACAGAGGTAGAGGAGGGAATATTTGTAGTATGATAGTGAGAAAACTGCTTCCATCAGAAGTCTATTCTACTATGGGGCAGTATAGTATAACTTCAGAAGGCTACTCAAGAAGTATTTAAAGTGCTTTCAATTAAAAAAAAATAAATGACGTGCAAATACAGATGTTGGCTTTGCTAGAAAAGAGTGAATTTCAAATGTAAAAAAATCCTGGGTGATACAGTAAGAGAAGAGAAGAGTCAGGACGCAGATAAAGGCCAAGGTTAGGGGTCACTTGGTAGGGTTACATAGGTTATGTGGTAAAAGAAGCTGCTATCAACTTTTACGTTCCTATGCATGCTGGGATCAGGCAGTTGTGCTCTCCTCCACTGCCTCAGGTGTGCCTTTTCCTGCCACTCCTCTGGCAAGACCTGGCATCAGGGAGGGAGGACCAGCCCTCTCTGTGTATGTCTGGGTCCAACTTCCTCTTTGATCTGAGATAGGAAGAGGGGTGACAGTTAGCTGTGGTAGAGGAGACCCTCCTCATAGAGATTTGAAATGAATCTAGGTGTTATTTCATAGTGATTTCCTCACAGAAATTTCAAATAAATCTAGGTGTTATTTCCTTGCCACTGCATAAACCTAACTCTGTTAGCAAAATGTTTTTTGTTATTTAAGTAAGTTTGAATCTTGCCAACATACCAAAATACAGGTTATGTATTCTGCATAATAACTGAATAATTTGTATTCAAATATATTCATTGTAGACAGCAATTGTAGAAAGGTAAGAACTCACTATGGCATATTTTCTTATTAAAGATAGCCCTATTCTGCAAAATGGAAAAAAGCAGCACATTTAAGACACCATTAATCAATAAAACCACTACTTGTGCTATGTTTTAAAAATATATTGAATTTTAGAATGGCACTCAATTAAAATAAAGTACAAATTAAGAACTAGAAACCAATTTAAGTCACAGAAAATAAATGGAATTCACTGAGTATTGAATTTGTCACCTTTTCATTTGGAAAACTGGAACTGATTCAAGTCAGCTAATGACTGGGCCATAAAATTGTTCACCCTGTGTGCCTCCACAGTAATAGCATTAAGTGACTGGCTGTATTCATAAATTAAATCAGCAGAACAGTAAGCACGGACAAATAATTAAAATAAGCTCTGAACTCCGGCCACTGGATATTTTTATGGCTGGCAGACAAGGTGGAATAAAGTTGCTTGTACTTCACAAAAAGCTCTTGTATATGTATTTCTGGAAGCAAAATTTTCTGTTTTCTCCAACTACATATTTTCACATATGGGACTGGATCAAACGTTTAAGCACAACCAGATGGACTGGATCTCTTGCATTTTCACTGTTTTAAAAAATGTATTTTTTATCAAAGAAATGTATTCACTTAGACTGACAATATCTACTTTGGAAAGCAGGTGCAAACTCTGCATAAACCCACTGAATTCACTGGCAGCAAATGAAGGCAGAATCAATGTATATTTTGGATTTGCAATCGAATCTTTTAAAAATCTTACTTCATATAATTTCTGCCTAGAAACCTTGCCAGACAATATGCATGTTTTTCCTGTAATATGCAACAGCCATAGCACACTCATTTCTTGGATAGTGTGTAAAACAATCACTTCAGGCTGCTTTAATGTCTGGCAAATGCACTGGCATGGAAATATGTAAATCTGAAGGCCTCCTTATGCTTGTAGTTTTTAAATCAATTCATATAGGTGGTGTGTTTTCTGAAAAAAATTCTAGTGCAAATAGAAAATCGTCATTCCCAGTGAAAGCCACAGACTTCCAACATCAGTAAAGTGTGTGAACAATTCTGACCTTCAGCATGTAGACATTTAGCCAGGTGGGCATCCGTTACACCCGCCATGATCCATCCATCCACTTTATGGTGGTGCCATTGCAGTGGGTAATGCCTAAAAACACCTATTTGAAATTGAGAAATGTCATAATTGAGGGAAATTTTCTTTCTAACAATAGTAACATGCTGCCCAGCTCCTCTTCCCCAAACGCAGCAGAGTGCAACAGAAGATCTCCTAAATAACAGCAAAAAGCTGGGCAGTGTTTCTACCTGCTGTGTGGGCCTCTCACTCCTGGCAAAAAAAACTGGTTGATGAACGTGGAAGTTCTGTAGAGAACGCAAGGTTGGGAAGGACAATACGTGGAGATACGTATCTCCTCCTCGCTTATCTGCGAACCTAACTGCAGAGTCACAGCCCTGCCACGTAGTAGCTTGGATACGTCTAGTGTCTTGGAAATCAGCACTTCTGAAGAAAATGTTGTATTAAACTCAACAACTGTCTCCTGCGATGGGCGAGTGACTGCTCCCAACCTAGACCTAAGGCGCAACTCGGGCTGAAACGCGGCCGGGAAGCACCATGCTCCCCTCGGGCCCACGACGTTTCCGTTAGGCAAGGCCGTTAGGCCCGCGGGTGCGGTATGTCCTCGATGACGCGCGCACCTGAGCAACAACCCAGTCTCCTGTTTAAAAGGCGCGGCGCCCTCCCGCACTGGTTTTTACGGCTTTGGCGCGAGGCGGTAACGGCTGCCGCCCGCCGACCGGCCCGCGGGCAGGAGCCCCGGCGGCGGCGCCTCGGCCCCACGACGCGCCGCCCTCCCCTCCCAGACTCCCTCCGCCGCCCCCGGCGGGTTCTTTGAGCACCTCCGCGTGTTTCAGCGGCCGACGCAGGCGGCTGTGCCTACGGCGAGGCCCCCGACCCGCTGCTCCGGCCGGCAGCGCCCGGGACCGGCGAGCGCGGCTCGCCCCACCTGCCCGCCCCCCCCGCCGCCTCTTCCGATGGGCCGAAATTCGGGCGAAGGGCCCCTCCTCCTCCTCCTCCTCCGCCCGGCTGAGGGGGAGGCACTCGCCGCCGGAGGAGGCGGAGCGGCGGCCGGAGAGGCGCTGCCCGCCCGGCGAAGGCGCCCCGGCGGGCGCGCCCGGCAGGGCCAGGCCCCATGGTGAGGAGGAGGAGCCGCAGCCGGGATTGGGGGCCGCCGGCGCCGCCCGTCTGGCCGGGGGGAGGCGGCGGCAGGAGGAGGAGCGGCGGCGCCGGCTGCAGCGAGCTGGCTCGGCTGCCCCTGAACATGGCGGCGGCGGAGGCGGCGGCTCCTCCGGCCGGCGGCGGGGGCTGCTCGCCGGCGGGGGGCAGCGGCTCCGTGCCGGTGCTCTTCTGCTTCTCGGTCTTCGCGCGGCCCTCGAGCGTGCCGCATGGCTCCGGCTACGAGCTGCTCATCCAGAAGTTCCTCAGCCTCTACGGGGACCAGATCGACGTGCACCGCAAGTTCGTGGTGCAGCTCTTCGCCGAGGAGTGGAGCCAGTACATCGACCTGCCCAAGGGCTTCCTGGTCAGCGAGCGCTGCAAGGTGCGCCTGGTGCCGCTGCAGGTCCAGGTGAGAGCTCCCGCAGGTGCCGGCGGCGGCCGCAGCCTCGCACGGAGTTGGGGGCGGCTTCGCGGCGCCCCGTCCCGGCTGAGAGGGACCCTCCGGCCGCGGCGCCGGTGCAGCGCCGGGAGGGGGAAGGGGCGCAGCGGCCCGGGCGGCGCCTGGGGGACGCTTCGGTGCCGGGTGAGGGGGGCCGGGGAAGACGCGACCCCGCGGGGCAGCGGCGCAGCAAACCTGCTTTTTGTGACTGTCAGGAAACGGCGATTTCACTGAGCGAGGGAGGCAGCTGCGCTCCGCACCGCGTGTGTCCGAAAGCCGCGTTTCAGGTGGCTTATCTAGGGGGCAGGCACTGCTCTCACCCACTGAAAGAGGAAGTCGTACAGTGGCTACAATAATACGCACTGCTTCTTTAAAAGAGGCTGCTGGCGTTGCCCGGTTTAAACTAGGGACGATGTTATTAGGTGGAGTGGAGCTGCTGGGAGTTTACTACTGCAAACTCAAACGTTGCTCTTGCAAGTGGGCTCTGCCAGAGCTTTTTTCCTACAGGTTGTAGGTCCCCAAGATCTTGTATCCGTTCTTGCACAGAAAAGCTCTTTGTGATTTACAGATTCATAACTCACTAGTTTTCTTGCTATAAACCAGGAAACCAGACTGCCAGACATATACAGTACGTGTGTTTCATACTAAGATACCTCTTTAGGCATACTGGAGATTCATGCCGGCGATGCTGTAATAGTTGCACTCAAAACAAAATTGCCTTCTTTTTCCTTTCTCCAACTTTCAAGACTTTTTTTTTTAATTACCAAGTTAGCATTTTAACTAAGAACAGTTGTCTAAAGTCAGAAGTTTTACTTTGTCAAGCCAAAATTATTAATATTAGAAAAGCGATGTCATAAACACTGAAATATTTCTAGCCTTCTCATCGTTTCTAGAAAAGACCTAGTTTGTGCTGTTTGTATACTCTGCTCAGTCATAGTGTCCTGAACTCATAAGCTATCAAGATGGCTCTTTCACTTGCACTGTTATGTCAAAGACCCTTTTGAAGTGTTCCCCCCCCCCCCCCCCCCCCCATTCTTAACCATATGTAGGTATGTAGGGAAAGGATGGTTAGGAACATCCAACTCATGTAGTAACTTACTTTGTCATTTAGTATTCATCTTATCATTGCTCACTAATCATATTTAGCTTAAAGGTTTTCTCCCTTTGTATGTTGAAAACAGAATGGATGGGGGTCCAGCCAGAGAAACTGGAAAGGATAGTCTTCCCAACTTGCAAAAACGGTTGGTTTCAGTGATACGATAAGTAAATTAAATATTCTAAACATAGAGCTTAAATAGTCTGATACTGCATCAGTGATGCAGGTCAGAACTTTGTTTCTTATTTCTGTATCCAGATCGTTGTTCTGCAAAGACTCTTTTGCAGATTGCTATCTGTACTGAAACCAAGTGCAACCCAGGCATTTGTAGCAGGATCTCTATCTTGGTGTTAAAGGTCAGTATTGGGATGTTGAAAGATATCTCATTCTCTTGCGTGCACACAGTAACACAGCCTTAACTGAATGCAGGGATTCAGGATGAACAATTTAATACATAAACTATTTAATCGATTAGCTGCTTTCACTGATCCTATTACAATCCTGTGACAATGGCAACTGTTAATAAGAAAAGCATAGTACTTGTATGTTATTTTAGTTCCTCTTTGATGTGCTTCAGCAGCTGAGAATGAGGTGGAGACATCATAATGATGTCAGTCAGCTCTCCTTGAGTCATCAGCAGGTGCTTGGAGATCACTTGATTTGAGAACACTTGGTCTAATACAGTCACAGCTGCACTTCTTAAGACCTTTAGATTCTACAAGATATATGGGAATTACTGAAGGGGAAGATTATATTTTCTTTCTATACCTTAATTCATGTATTGCCACTATTGTATGCCTTTTTTTCCTGACGCTTTTTTTTCTGCAGTTATGCATCACACACGTTTGTCAACTCTGAATGTGATGTTGTCAGTTGAAATAACATTTTGAATGTCTTGTGAAAGGCACAGTTGTGGTTTGACTTGCATATTTATAAAATATATTTCTTTTAGAAATAAGGTGCAGCATCAGTATTTGTAGACAAATTAGAATATTTTTTCTGTGAGTTTTTTTATAAAATATATGTATGTATTTAATTATAAATGACTTCTTAACCCATAGGACGATAGTGTTCATGAACTAGAACAACATTCTGCCATTTAGATTCCTTTTCTATGTAGGCTTATGTATGGAGAGGTATACATTTTGTTGCAGTAGCTCGAGAAATATCAGCAATGATGTTTGACTGGAATATTTCAATTTCCTGTCTCTACAGTGCAGGGAGGTTGTAATCTCACTGAGAAATCACTGTATGTTTCCTTCTGAAAGCCACTCTGCACAGTTCAGTTTAAAGCTTGATCTGTACAGGGACATTTGTATTAGATGTTTTTACTCCAGTCATATTTGGGCATTTGTGCTGTGCTCAAATATGTACATTTGTTTAGTTATACTGGCACAAAACAGCAACTCAAGGTTTTAATCGCTATCCAGTGTTATGCGGACTGATGAGGTTACAATAAACCCTGATGATCTGTTTGGCTACTAATCTTAAAACTTCTGAACCATATACTTGCAACAAAGAGGCAGGCTTCCTTTGGCATGCTCTAGCTGGTGAGGCTGGTATTTGCTTATTGCTTGAGGGATTGAGCATTAACAGAAGGAAGGTGTTTACTCTTCATGGAGTTTACATGTATTAAAACTTTTAACAGAATAATATTTATACTCTGGAAAACATGAAGGACTGCTTTAGCCTCTTTTAAATCTAAATACTATTAACTCTAAATGCTATTAAATAGTACTGCTAAAAATATTGTGTTTTGCTGTAATTGCTGTAGCCTTTAGAGAACAGGAACAGTAAGGAAGAAAACACTGGAGATATCAGAAGAAAAGACAAGCATGCTTGTTGTGGCCATGTAGTTAGAGGAGTTCTAGCAGCATCCAAATATGGCAGGCTGGAAGAGGATATTTCACTGTAATTTTCATAATTTCAACGTGATGTCTCTTTAGTAATAGTCGTAGCCTACTTCTATAAACTGGTGACCTTAAGATACGTTGGTTAAAAGTTGAAATTATTAAAATAATTACTTAAGCTACCTCTACATCAGGTTCTTTTTAAAGCAAGCTTAATGTCTGATGCACATCTTACTTGCCTGGAAAAGCATCTTGGAGAATTATACTTTAATTACTGCTGAAAGATAAATTAAAACTACTTATATGCAGATTTTTTATTTTAAAATATCTGGTATTGCTGCATTCAGATGTTTCTGAAATACAAATAACATTAATTCAGGAACTTAAGACCTTTTTCTAAAGTACAGATTGTAGTATACCAATCAAGTGCTTTACGTGCGTGAGTTGCATTACTTAAACTTTTTAAAACGCAGTTGTAAATTCTGATATTGTTGCTGCAATTAAACATAATGTTTCTAAAAGCAGTACCTGAAAACTTAGGTGGGGAGGGGAAGGACTGGAAAAACTGGAAGATATATTCCTTCAAATCCAGATTCCTTACTAGTGTATGTTTAATCTGCAGTATTTTGATCACTTCTGACTTTCATGAAGAATCTAATATTAATACAAACATGACGTGCTTAATCTAACCAAATCTGTACTTTTAAATGCTGGTTTGCCTGTAAGTCTGCATTTTGACTTATCATAAAAGAAATATCTTCCTAAGTTGAAACATTTGTAACCTATTTTCCTGTGAATTACATTAAACTGAATTGCTTCAATTTTTCGTCATTCAAAAGGAGAAAAGCAAGGCAAAATCAAATTTTATAGATGTCCTTCTGGACATAAAGGAGCAGAAAATATTATACTTCACTTTTTTCATTGCTGTCTTTTTATTCTGTTTTTGAAATATGAAGGCTGCAAGGTTCTCCATTCTGCCATTTTAGTGGATAACCTTGGCAAGAGGTTAGTAAGGTGACTTAGTGATGTCACATGAGACTACTTCTCAGCTTCAACTCTCATCCATCACAAATAGCAGGGGGAAAATTGCATTTTGTATGTGTAATGATTCCCTGAAGTTCGAATAGGAAACTACAGATAAAGAACTAGCATATATGAATATTTTCTGTCAAATTAATTCTGTAATTACAGTTCTTCATCACAGTTGTATTTTGTATAATTAATAATTAGCAGAAATCAAATAGACCTGAAAAAAAACCACCTGTTCTTTCCCACCTAGGCCTTTTCTAGAGTAGGATTTAAAGCTGTATGTAACTTGTGACAGCATACCTTTAAATCCTGGTCTGGACAAGGTCCTAGAGATGACTTCTTTAGCTGGGTAAAAGAGCTGCATCAGATTACCTTATCGGACATACCTCTTCCAATTTTGCTGTGGATTGCTTCCAGCTGAAAGGAAGAAAGGCCTAATAAATAAGAGGGATGGAGGGGGCATGAAATAAAACAGATGAAAAAGGTATATATAATTTGGGGGTATTTTAGGTTGTTATTTTAATTTAACTCATTTAATAGCATGGTAGCTGAGTAGATGTTATATTTGGGGTGGATTTTGGCAGCTACCAAGTGACTGCTGTGGCTCACAATCCTTGCTTGCCCAGGCTGCCTTTATTCTTGAAGTAAAATTGAATACATGCTTGCATGTCAGCCAGGAGTTGTGGTTTGCCTCCACCCTAGGCTTACTTGCTGGATTTTTTACTGGGCTAGTGCAGGCTTTGCTGGTCTGCTCTTGCAACAGCAATGCTTTTTGTCATCATAGTGACTCGAGAGGTGAAGATGGGTCAAGGCCTTAACTTCGTATAGCAGTGAAAGATGGAACAGCAAAGACTGCATTTGAGGGAAAGTGAGTAGTTGAATTACATGACATTTAAAAACTGATTAACAGAAGCTTTTCTCTATACATAGGTGATAGTTCTTATGAATTGATTTATGGAATCCATTATCGACCATTTGTGAAACTTAATTTTAAACTACTTTTTGTTGTGTTCTTTACTTTTCCAAATGTGCTATTCCAAGTAATAGAATGACACTAGCAAGTGTTAATTTTGAATTTGCCATCTATTTCTTCTAGTTTCTTCTTACTCTAGCACTATGCTGCATGATTTTCGTTGCAGACTTCAAGTCAGTAGGAAGTAAATATAAAAACGAATACAAAGAAATATTTGCTGGACTTTGTAAAAACTTTTCTGTAGAAAATCTCGGTCCAACTTTATTTAAAATTGCCCCGATATTAAACTGGGGTATGCAAATTCAGATCGTGTTAAATCAACTCGATGATAGAGGAAAGCAGATGTAAGGCTTTTGCTCCTACTTCCTGTGATATTTGTCATAAACAAATGGGATTATAGATTCAGAGAAAGTATGTAACAAGGACGCTCACTGGTTACAGTGCTAATCAGAATTATCTTTAGTGTTTCACTGTCAAAATGGAAGAATGTTGAATTGGTTTCTATCAGATCTGTTTTGAGTCTGATATTTGTAAGTATTCAGTCATACAAGTCATGACTGAAATTTAGGGCAAGTGCTGTTTTTGAGGAAGGTGCCAAGCTGGGAGGAGCTGCAAGCATTTGAGAATAGAATTCAGGATTTTCTTGACAAGTTGGAGAAATGAGCTGACATAAGATGCAGTTCAAAATGGAAACAGCACAGATCTACACTAAGGTAGAAATAATCAACCGCACACATAAAAGCTAAGGAAGTGTTCAAGTCAAGGTTTTGTGGTTATAATGGACCTCAGGAGTCAAGCTGTCGTTAATTATGACAAGAGCAAGTAGTGTACTGGTCAGTGTACACTGAATAGAGGCTGCAAAGCCTGTGGATTCAACAATGTGCTTTGAAGCTTTACTAGTACGAAGTATAGGCAGAGAAGTAGTACTGGGTGACCCACTTCAGATTGCAAGTTGAAAGAAGAGCAAGAAGCCCAAGTAGAGCAATGGAAATGATCAGAGATGCAGAAGGAAAGATTGAAAGTATTAGATATGCTTTAGAATAATGAAAGGCTAAAGGAAGACCTGATGTGAGTCTTGAAATACGTAAAAGGGGGCTATGCATGGTTGTACCCATGGAAGAGGAAGGTAATGCTGCTGTTTTTCAAATCCATTGTGGATAGAACTGGAAGTAATGTTCTTGAATTGCAGCAAAGGAGCTATGGGTAAGAAAAAACGTTGAGGTAAAGACAGCAGGGCTGTAGCATGGGTTGTATTGGTGCTATGTAAATTATGTATCGCTAGAAATTTTTAAAAATGGGGCAGACCAGATATCTGTGAAGAATACTTGGGTTTAGTGTTTCCTTCCATATAAGCGTGGGGTAGATGAGGGCAGCTTCTTGAAAACCTTTCTAGTGTATTCATACTTGCTTCTCTGCTAAGGATGTTAGTGTTGTCCATTGTATTGGGTGGGAAGGTGTATACTAAAGCAGTGGATTGACTCTATGTAGATCACTCTGCAGTCCCATGATGGTTTGTAGTTCAGAAAACTTTTAAAGGGATGGATTGAATTATAGAGAAAATAATGGTCTTTGCTTGTCATAAAGTGCCAAGACAAAATGACATACTTCCTGAGTAGGAGACACATTTATAAATATTGTCTATTCCAATTACTCTATTTTTGCTGCTGAGCAGTAGGAAAGTTAAATGTCATGACTGAATATTCTGATACTAGCAAGTGCCAGAGGTAAAATGTATTATGATGGGTGCTCACTGTGGTGTTTGGTTGTACTTTAGTACTTGCCTCCAGCTGACTTCTGTGTCGTTCAGGCATGTAGATGAATGGTGCTCAAGAATGAGGCAGTCACTCAACATTTAATTTTATTTTCAAAACATTCTTGGTCCCAGGCCTCATTTATTACTCAGTATAGAATCACGTAAGTGATGCAAGGGATATCTTGAGGTCATCTGCCTCAGCCCCTGTTCAAAGCCAAAACTGAATCAAATCAGCTCTGTCATTGTCTAGCCAAATCTCATACCACAAGGATGGAGATACCACCACTCTGGGTACCCTATTTCAGTGCTGCTCTACCCTCCTAGCGAAAAAGATTTCCCTAATATCTATTCTGATCCTCTTCTGTTTTCCTTTGACCCCAGTAGATCCATTATTAGAACATCTGCTTTACAATCACTACTGAATTTACCTTCATAACTTTACCTTCATAAGCTTGTGATAATAGTATTGCCATTTCACAGATGAGGGCTTGAACTGCAGTTGTGAACACTTACAATTTTGTTAGTAATAGCATCTGAGATGCAGGAATATACCATTTACAGTTATACTTTTTTTAAAATGGGTGCATTGTAACTTTAGAGAATCCTATATAGATGCACATAATTTTCCTGTACAATTTGAACAGTCCATTCTGTATGGCTTAGCATGGATCTTACTGCATTTGAAATTGAGATTCCAAGTGACTGACTTGGAGGCGTATGATGAATGAATGAAAGACAGGAACAGAATTTAAGGAATCCCAATTCCATGTTCTTTCAGGGTATACTACTTTACTGGTAAAGTAATTTTGTTTTAGTTAAAAACATCTCAACCTCAGTTTCCAGAAAATGAGATGTATACAATTAATGGCTACTTGCCAAAAGCAGTTTAGTCAATTTGATTTATCACTCTTGCAAAAAGCTCCTCAATGGATGTAATTTCTCCTGAGCTTCCTTATTGCTAAAGGATAGTATGTAGTTGCTTTCTTTTCCTGTAGTCTTCTTGAGCCTTACCTTTTGCTTCTACAGGTAATACAAATTTCCTGTAAATACAAAGCACTCTTTGAAAGTGTGCAGAAATACAACCCTTGGTTCACTTTTTTCTTGCCTCCCTCCCACTCCATTCTGTAGCCTGTACAAGGGAAACTGGGGAAGATAGTCTTTATCATTAATATGTATTCTGTTCAGTTTGTGGCAGTAATACTGGCAGGCTTCTCTGCTTTTGTTTTAGCCTTTGGACTTTCATCAATCTTGAGCTAAAAGATTCTCATAGAGCAAAGAACTGAATACTCAAACTATTGAAAATAGTTCTATATAAGATACGTAACCATGTATAAAGTGGAAGTCTGATTTTTCTTTAAGACTGATTTATCCTGATTTTCGTGTCAGAGTTGCAGATTTTAAAATGAATTTGAGGAATGTAATTGAGTTCTCGGTGACTTTTTTTTAATAGGACTTCAAGATTTCTTTTATTTTTAAAAATAAATCTTCAACACATACTCTGCAGAATGCTTCCCTGCCTCTCCCCCCTTTCAGAGTCCAGAAATTTCCATGTGTGTTTAAATTGACTTGTGTATGTCTCCTGCATAATAAAATTGTGATTACCTATTCATGACTGTAATATACTGCTCAGTATCAAGGCAATGCATTTGATTGTAGAAGCATACCCAAATCAGTCTTGAAAAACCTTTCTCCATCTGTTTCTGACTTAAAATAAAATGAAATAAATCCATTACCTGACAGATGCTTTGCAAACTCTCATTCTTCTGCTTTTCTGAAAATGTCTTTATTGCTATTAAAAAAAAAAAAAACTTTTTATTTTGTTTTCAGATGACTACTTTGGGCAACCTGACACCCTCAAGCACTGTGTTTTTCTGTTGTGATATGCAAGAACGATTCAGACCTGCCATCAAATACTTTGGTGATATCATCAGTGTAGGTCAACGACTGGTATGTTTATTGCTTTTTTGTGGTAGAAGTTTTGATTACGCATGTAAATTATTATTTTATACAACAACCAGTTACTGGTTATTTGGTTTCAGATAACTATGTCCATGCTTTTATTATTCTTTCATTTTTTTGTGCACTTTTCTCTTGCAGCTCCAAGGTGCACGGCTCTTAGGAATTCCAGTTATTGTAACTGAACAGTATCCCAAAGGTCTTGGCAGCACCGTACAAGAAATTGATTTAACAGGAGCTAAACTTGTACTTCCAAAAACAAAATTTTCAATGGTATTGCCAGAAGTAGAAGCAGCATTAGCAGAGATTCCTGGAGTCCGCAGTGTTGTCTTGTTTGGAGTAGAAGTATGTGCCTTGCCATTCTTGTACTGTTTTATGATATATGTTGGCCAACAATAACACTAAGCATTGATTTCTGTAATAAAAAAGTAAATTTATATTGCTTAGATATGTTCCACAGGTTAAATTATTCTTTATTGTGCTATTTGTCTCTAAGATTACTCAAAATGTGAAATTAGAGAATTATGAACTACAGGCTGCTGTCTCAAATTCAGCTGGCATTTAAAACCCACACTGAGGTCACTAGTGATGTCATGATTGGAAAAAATGTTTCAACCCTAATTAATTATGTACTTTAATTTGGGATTGTGCTACTTATGTTTTATAATTATGGCTTCTGTTGTCATTTCTGCCTCCCCTTTCCTGGCAGACTCATGTCTGCATCCAGCAAACGGCATTGGAATTGATTGGCAGAGGTTTGGAAGTTCATATTGTAGCTGATGCCACCTCATCAAGAAGCATGATGGACAGGATGTTTGCTCTTGAGGTAGTATTTCTTAATCAAGTCTTTCTCTGCCTTGGATCTGAATGTTAATTTCCATGTTTATTATAAGCTTAAAAAGGAAGTTCTAAGGTCAGTGACAAGTGGACAAATGTAGACTTGAAGAGGTGAATGCTGTGATTCTCAGAATAGCTTGCAGTATAGAGAAGGCTTAATGATTTATTTTTCCTCCTTAAACTATGATTTAATAGGTAAACCTCGTTCTGATTGTCTTATGCAATCTAGGTTATTCTAAACACTAGTTTTTTTAGGATTTTTAAAGGAGTTTTATCTGTACAACAGAGTAAAAGCTCTACAGAGCTTTCGTTTTGAATAATTTGTTCTGTTGTTCTATCTAAATTCCTTGAAATATAATGGGATGTTGCAAGTGTTTCTGTTCAAAGCTCCATCTTGAATGTCTGTCCCTTCCTCTCTTCTTCCTTATTAGTGCAAATTAAAGCTGAATCTCTAGAATCTTTAATTACATCAAATACTTCCCCACCACCATGAACTTAGTCTGAATGTCGAAAAAGTGGAGATAAATATAACAAAAGTTTAAAAACATTTATAACTTTGTGGTAACAAATTCATGCAAATGATTTTATGATAGTGCACTCTAACTTGCCTACAGGCACCATCATTTTAAATCAAATTGGTATATGCATTAAGTATTGCAGTTTTTTGTCCCAGTTTCTAAGAATTATTTGGAAATTAAAACCAACAGTAACTATGAAAACAGCATAAAATGACTCAGAATCGGAGAAGAATTTTAATTTCTTCTGATTCTAGTGAATAGGACAGGGCTAAAGGAAAATCTTCACCCTGTAGCATTTGATAAAATCCATGACTAAGTGGAAGCTTAATGTAGCCCGTTCCATAATGTATTATGATGAACACAGAGTGCAAGAATGATAAAGATCATGGACTTTCCAAGTCAATGCAGTGTAGTAGTAGACAAAATAAATACAAAAACCCCCCTGAAATATTTGGCTTGTTCTGTATGTGTTTGTATGTCTGATTATCACCTATGTTGTGTCTGCAAGCATAGAAATCAGTTTAGAGCTTGAAGTACTGAATAACTACCTTTGCTTTTTTTTTCCCCTCCTCTCTAGTCAAAAAGATACTGATCTTAAACATAGATAGTTGCAAAAACTGTAATCTAGGCAACTTAATTGAGGCTAGAGAAGGTAAGAGCTGGGCACACTAGGGAGTGGGAGACCAGAAGAAAAAGGGAAACATATACAGAGAGTATTAATGATCCTGATTGACCATGGTGATACTTTATATTAATAAAGTGGGTAAAACATCAAAGCATTGGAGAATCCTGGTTTAGGCTAAATGTACAGCTATACTGTCAGTTTCTAATCACGTTCTTATTCATATGTCTGGCTTTCATGAGCTTGCTGTGTACGTGGTGGACTGATGTAAAGCTCATTGGGCTGTAGTTCCCTGGATCCTTCTTAAGTTTTTTTTTAGAGATTGGTGTAATATTTGCCTTCTTCCAGTAATGGGGGTCACAGTGACCTTTCAAGGCTGATAAAGAACGACCATGCAGTGATTTCAACCAGCTTCCTCAGCATCCTCAAGTGCATCCTGTCTGGCCCCACATTTGCCCTCAGTTCTCCGTATTTTCCTTCAAGTAGCATGTCTTTGGATGAGTGGGGAAAGTGGCTAAAACACTGCAGAAGTATGCAAAGAAAAAGTCAGTGTGCCTTTTTAACAAAATCTGAGCTCCTTCCATGTTTTGAATGTTAGGCTGAAGGCATAATTTTCTCGGACATAATTTAGCTTATGATTGTAGCAGTTCTTTAAATTGTATATGCAGGCTCTCAGATCTGCTGTTGATCAAGTGTTCAAGAGTCTAGAGTTCAGCATCCAAATGTGTCACAGATCTTGAACATTACTTTGGGCAGATCACCTCAGATTTCTGGTGTTAACAGTGCTATCTTCGTGAAATACAGATAAATTCATTGATTTGTGATATATGTGCTTACTGTGCTGGTGAAGAACATATCTCTAAACAGGTATGTTAGGAAGTACGGTTTAATTGATAGCTGAAGCTTTCAGGTCTGCCTGACTGCAGATGCTGACTCTGTAGTGTGCTTAAACAATAGTAGACAAAAACTTGCTTTTTTTTTTTTTTTTTAAAAAAAAAATCCATTTTCAAAGATAATTCAACCCAGCTGGTCAGAGCTGTAGGCATTCTGGATCTCTGCCCTATCTGATAAAGTTGTCTTTTATCACTGGTTGGTCTTAGGTAGAGCCAGCTCTGTTCCTGTGGATTTCTTTACTAATCCACATTTGTTCTAATTGTTTCCTGCTATGCAGATGACACAATGTATGTTTGTTTGTTCCCTGTGTCTGAAAGGGGATGTGCTAAGAAAACTTGCACTGATGAAAGTCCTCCAGTATTCATAGTATTTGTATCTTTTCGTGTTTAGTAATTGCAGAACTAAATAAATTATACCTCTTAGAAGTAGAGTATGAATCAGTGCTAGCATTTTGATGTGGTAAGTTTTACCCTTAAAGAATAGGCATATTATCATTAAAAAAGAAAAGACAATTATAAGAAATTGGCATTTCTTAGAAGGCAGTGTTCTTTAACAGTCTGTTTTATTCTCATCTGTAATAGTTAAAGCAAAATTCTGTATTACTAGAGAAGATCAGCTCAATACATTGTCAGGTTTCATTTTAATTTTTTTCTTTTGTATGCATATGTGCTTTAAATGTCATTGTACAGATTAGGAAAGCTGGGGAAATTGCTTTGTTTCAACTTAATACTGTAAAACTTGCTGCCATCATCACATGCAAGAAGCATTAACTTAAAGTAACCAAACTAGGTTTATTCATTATATAAACTGTAGTGACTCCCAAAAATTAATAATTTTCCCTCATTGGTTACTGTGTAGTCGAACAATTAAGCAGCAGTGATCTCCATCTGCCCTAGGAAGTTTGGAGCATCTCCTTCCTGTAGTACTTGCAATGCAAAGCAATCTGAGAAAGTGTATGTTGTTGTATTTTTCTGCCTCTTCCTCTCCCTTGGCTCATTCAGGACACTAGCTGCATTAAATTTGGTGGAACGTACAGCTGGTGGAGGACAGTGAAGGGAAAACTGGATCTGTGGAAAACTTTACTGACTAAGCATCTGTATGGTTGCTGGGAAGCTGATGGAGGAGATCAGCCCTTACTTAAGGATAACTCTGCTATATAGGCAGCAACTGTAGTCTTAACAGTCTGAAAACTGTGCAGTGTGTAATATGCTTGAGCTACACAAAACTCTGCTTAATTGCGCACTTAGGAAATAAGAGCTAGTAGACGTTTCAGTTTGCTTTTTTTATGTTGAGCCTATTCTGTAGTTTTTAAGAACAACTAACTCGGGAGCTACTTAGACTGAAATGAGATGTTGGTTTAAAAGGAACTGTTGTTGGAATATTATGATCCAAGGTCTGTAGGAGAGTGCTCTCCCTCTTCTGAGATTATTGGTACTAGTGTGCTGTATAAATCCAAAGACCAAAATGCTCGTACATAACAAGCTCTGAGAAAAATGCAGTTAAAATTATATTTCTTGATTAATGCCTTTACCTTGGACTTGGCTATTTTTTTTTTCGCCAGGCCTTTCACATCTCCTGCAGGAGAGTGAAGAAAGCTATCCTCAAGAGTGTACAGGGGAGAAGGGATGCTAATACAAGAGGGGGTGGGTCTTCTGAAAGCTTAGGTATTATGTCTGTCTTGGGGAAAGAATTTATTCTAACTAGGAGGCCTATTCTGTAATCCAGGACAGCCTTTTTCCACCATAAAGTATAATAAAATAGAACAGTCAGTTTCCATCCTAGTTTTATCAATGGCATTGTTAACAGGTGCTGGAGTGGAATTGATGATAGTTTTACTAGTAGCAAATCTTTTTAAAAATAGTGACTTTTTCCCCCCCTCACATCACGCTTACAAGTATCTCACATTTTTCTCTCTGCTCTTTTCTCTTGCAGCGTCTTGCTCGTACTGGAATTATAGTTACTACCAGTGAGGCTATATTGCTGCAGCTGGTAGCTGATAAAGAACATCCAAAATTCAAAGAAATCCAAAATCTTATTAAGGCAAGTGCCCCTGAGTCGGGGCTCCTTTCCAAAGTTTAAAGAGGACATGGTGGAAGAGAATTGTGTTGTCATCTTTAAGGATGAAGGAAAGCTGTAAGCGCACATGAACACATTCTTTCACACAAACTCTGGCAGAAATGTAAAATTGACATATTTGTGCTTGCCTTAGCAAAAATTGTTTGGTTATACTTCTCAGTGCCGGTGTATTCTGTTCAGTCAGAGCTGTCAAAAGCTATCAATACCATAGGACCCTTTTGTTGTCAGATCTCCTATTTATTAAAAAAAAAAAAAAAGGTGCCTGCTAGTCTACTCTATACCCACTGATTGTAACAGCTCAAAAAAGTGCATATTTCTGTGAAACCTCTTCATTTTACACTTTGTAAAAATGTATTGTGGTATTATGTACTTTTGTATTAATAGAAGATAACTATGTATTGGATAAATGTGATGTGATAAGCTCTAATGATCTACATAAATGAAACTGTTTTAATAGAACATAATTTGAAAATGAATAAGATGTGGACTCTGTGCATTTTTGTTCTTTAGGGTAAAATTTAAATGCTTTGCTTCTTCAGTAGACAAGACTCATAAATAAAGCCGCAGTTGATGTTTGATTGCTTTAGGTAGCTGACGCCTGCATCATGATTTTCGGTTAAGCTGAACTTAGCCGTACATATTAAACAACAATTTTTTTTATTGTGATCTATATAAAGGATTGGTATAAAGTCATTCAGAACTAGCAGAAGATTACCAAAGGTTTAAATAAATTGCCAACTCTAAGCAATTAAAGAACAAAAGCTTTTCGGCTTTTAATACCAAATCTAGTACTATATTTAGATTTCTTTTTTTTCATGGTTAGATTTAATAATCTTATGGCCAGGCAAGCTCTGAAACAAACCTCACCTTCTCTAGGTACATGCATAGTTCTGTAGACTGCAGTTGGGTGGAGGCTGAATGGAATCTGACTGAAAAGCATTGTTCAGAAAAATAGCATCTGTAACTTGTTGATATATATATTTTCTATCTGGAACCAAACTTTTAACACATGACTGTTCATAAAGGCACTTTCTTCATGTTCTAATGGCTTAAAAATATTATATAAAGTTTACAGTGCAACTGTGACATTTATTTTTTTAAAAGAATTCTAGAAGATGTCATACTGAACACTGATCTCTTTGGTAGAAAACTAATTACAATACATATATTGTTTTAAATTGCTTGTTTTCCCCACAAGATGGCTCTAAAAGAATTGTTTCAGAGAGTTATAACCTTTATATGTTCAAAGCAAATAAAATGTTAATGTTTACTGTCTCTCTTATGCTTGTGATATTTATTGAAAAGCAAATCCTGAAAGCTTTGGTTACTGGAGACCTTATTCTATTTTGTGCAGCTGTGAAATTTCTATAGATATCATAGGAATTTTGTGTAAAGATCAAGAATGGATAATATCCAATAATTCTTGTCTTGTGTGTCTTGTTATAGTGTCACTTAGTGCTCCAGAATTTCAGGAATTGACATTGTGCTTCAAGTTAGAGGCAGGGAGGGGAGTGAAGTTGAAGAACCCCATTGTCCTATATCACTGACCTACTTTTATCTTCTTTTCTGGTGTACTAATCATGTTGCCTAGCAGTGTAAAGTCCACTTATATAAATCAACAGCTGTGCACAAAAATGCCATGAGTTTCTTATGAAATATTGCTTTTTTTATTTTGTGTTGATGCTACCTAGAGTTAGTAACAGAAGGAAGAATGCTAACACTTTTGGACATGCATTTATTTTTGGAAAAATACTTCCTCAATACCAAATACATAATTTTTGAGGCACTTGAATTTGATAGTAAAAAGTTACCATTTTTATGCAGATATCAGCTGGAGGAGAGATGTCACAAATTGTTCTCCACAAACTCCTTTCCTAAGGTTTATATCCCAAGAAAGATCATTTGGGGACAAGGTGACACTAGAAGAGTCTTCTAAACAAATTGATAGTCCCTGTGACTGTCCTATTATTTGCTGTTTGCATAGCCTTCTCTGGAAAAATAGATTCCCCCCCCCCCCCCCCCCCAAGGTCCTCAACTTGTGATTTTTTTTTTAATGAGCTTTAAAGAAATAAGAAAAAAAGTAAGTTTTATGCCATAAAACTGAGTTCTTAGATGTGAATTAAAAGGCAGAATGAGTGAAGTTTTTTTCCTTTCATTAGATACGTGCATTAATCTGCGTCACGTGGATCATTCAAATGAGATTCCAAGAGTATTTATTTAAAAGGAAAATGAGAAAGTGATGGCTGTATTTCATTTATGGAAAGTAAGTTTATTCCCAGGAGAGAATTTTCCTTGTTTCTTCCTGCTTTTACTCAACTGCATTTTCTGTTCTCTGGGAAATGGGTCATCTTGTGGAGTTGTGGAGTAGATTATCAAAAATAAGGAGTGTGAGGAAAAGGTACATAGGCCTATTTTGGACAGTATTGCTTACCAGCAGCTCTTGTTATTTTCAGCAGAAGTTGTGGTGCACATAATCTCTGAAGATTAACAGTAACATTTGGCTGAATGCAAATGATGTTTGACTTAATATTGGCATGAAAATGTAGAAAGCTAATGTTAGTCATCCTTTTTAAGTTTAAGACTTTGCTTTCTTCCCTTCTCAGCACAATGCCTTAGTAGTTTTTGCCTCTTTTTCTATAAAATGGCAAGTCAAACTTTTCTTTGTAATCAATTTTTGAGCTGTGTACTGTTCTTAAAATCATAGTTGCATTATCTACTGTATATACAGTTTTGCCTCAGAATAGAATAAATTATTGAAATAACAAGGGGGAGAATTTCTTAGGGCATACTGGTGTGATTTTTTTGAAGAAACTTAATTCTTTACTGCCCAAGTGCCAAACTGTCCTTTATTTGAAGTCTTCACTGCAGTTATGGATATGAAACAGTTACCTGCTTTAGAATAGTTGAATTTCTCTGTCCTGGGTGAGGTGGGAATATAGTTCTTGATGGAAAAGACTGATTTATTTTCCTCAGTAGGTGTTTTACTGCAGCGCAAAGCTGCTGATGTCTTAATTCTGCTCAATTTTTTGTATTTTGAGTAGAATTAAGACAATGTGTGATGCTTCTACATGTGGAAGAGCTAGGCAACGCCGATATGGAAGCATAATTTACAGCACCCTCCATTAAGCTTAGTTTCTGTAGCATAAGGCTGTGGCAAAGTTTTCAAGATTTTGTTGTTGTTGTTTTTGTTGCTGATATTCTGTTGTCAGGTTTTTTGCTTTTAGGCAGTTCAGGTTCTGAATTTAAATGTTGATCTTGTCCATTCACAAAACTGTGGTCCTATTATTTTTCCTCCTGCCTGTTAATTTTGTATGAAGTAAAGCAAGTCAGGTCTCCAGTACCCTTTGCAAAACCTGAAAATGGAGGATAAATAGAGAACCAGCTGTTGCCAGTGAATATTATTATGGTCATCACAAATGACTGGAGTGATTATGTTGTGGGACTGCTCAACCATCATTTCTGCACTTCCCTGATAGTAGCTCTCAGGAAAATCTGCACTTCAATAAATCATGCTAATTATTGATTATGTTCACCACTGGACATCAGTTTTTTCCCTTTTAGTATTTATTACACTACTGAAAAAATAACATTAATCTTTCAGGAGGCAAGAATCAAGATCATTCTTTTCTTTTTGACAACAGTTTGGGGCTTTTTTCTTTTTTTTCTTTTTTTTTTTTTTTTTTTCCCTAGGAGCCTTACAGATTTTTGTGAAGATGTTATTGTCAAACTATTCTACTGTTACAAATTTGTTTTCTTATGTAAGGGAACAGGACCGAATGTTCAATGCTTTGTCATTTTACAAACCTTATTTCAATTAATTGTAATGTAGTAGCTACAGCTGTGGAGCCCTGAATAAAGGCAAGTGATATTAGGGAAGATAAAGGCTTTTATTTTGAAAAGATACGATGCTAGCTAGTACTGTCATGTCATTCACTTGATAAATATCATTCTTCAGAGTATTTTCTTCTGTATTAAATGTTATGGCAGTGACAGGAGTCAGTGGTTTGTAGAATCTGTTTTGCACCTCTGGATAAATTAAAGGATAAACAATAATAGATGGATGTAACAGATGTCCTTCAGATAGGTTCAGAACATCTGCCCTACAAAAGGGTTATGGCAGGAAATCCTTGAAAAGTTATTTTGTGCTCATCCAGCGCTGGTTTCTTATAATAACTTTTCTGAGACAAGGTACTTTCATGGAGCTGATGTTAGACCTTTTTGTAATCTCAAGAACTGCTCCTGGTTACAGTAGAGGTTTCAATAGATAATATTCTGCTTCTTCTCTTAAGGCAGAACTATTTATAAAGATAAATGCAGAAGGTGGGGTCTGCTCTCTTATTACTCATTTGAATTGCATAACTTAGTTTTCCATGGGAGATAAAGGAATATTGGCAAAGGTCTGCTGTGAATAGATGGAATTTATTAAGTATTAGCATACTTAGATCAGCATAATTGACTTACTAAAACTGCCAGGGTTGGCAGCTCTCCTGCCACTGACAGCATTAGGCTTTGCTTTAATGAAACCTTTTTATCTGCTCAGGAGAAAAGACAGAGCAAACAAATGAAGAGGACTGTTAATAGAGAATAGATGGTGAAGCGCAAAGGTAAAATGGAGAGGAAAAAAGCCCTTTTTCTCTCTTCCCCCCCCCCCCCCCCATTTGCTACTGTATGTTTTTCGTTAGGATGTGAAGAAGGTGGAACACTTAAAACATGGAATTGCATACCTAAAGTTTGCAAAAACTGATTAGGTCACAGTAGTTCTGTCTTTGTCATTACTTTATTTCCCTCCTTGGCCCTTCTTACCCTATTTTTGTTACTTTAGAACTGTCCAAAAAGCAGACTTTGCTAACCTCTCTGGCTTCAGGTATCACCACGTTTTCTGACTAGAACTAGAAGGCTAAACACTCTGTTACCGAAATCAAAAATAAAGAGAAGAGATTAGAGTAAAGACAAGATCACCAGATATTCAGCATTGACATTCCAGAGGCTAATGTAAACTGTTATCTCTACTGTGGGTTTGAGAGGAGTATGCACATTTGAGACTTGGAGACACCAAAAGCTTTCCCAAAACAAAGATAGGTAGACAAAATTGGAATAATCTTACCTATCTAGAACATGGATTTTAGTAGTAAATGTTTTATGCATCTAAAACAAAGTGAGTTAGGACTTGACTGACTTCAGTGAGGCCCTGATTCGATATTCAGTCACCTTATTTTCTCAGAGGGGGCCTGGAGTTTAGATTAGGCCAAAATCCATTAGAAGAGGTCTGTCAGTTTGCTGCCTCATGGAAATGGGCATTCACAACGAATCCTACTGAGAATATTTGAACTATTTGTTGTGTAAAGACTGGCAGGATCAGGTTCATTAACCTTTTGGTAAAACCTGAACTCATTAGAATGATCAGAGCTGGAATTAAAAAAAAAAAAAAAAAAAAAAAAAAATTCAGGGTCTAAAAATGTGGATGACAAAATTGCATAGGCATCTAAAAATGCAGGTGATTGGCTACTAGATTCTTTCTAAAACTTTTACGAGCTTCTTAATTTTAATTGAAGACTAATGCTACAACCATTTTGACATTCCATTTTGTACTGAGTACATATACAGTCTGTGATCTCATGTTCTCTGTTACGAGAATCCCAATAAAACACATCTGAAAGTCTGGTCTTTAGGCTTTCATCCAGGGCTTAATGATATCTTTAGGTATCTTAGTGATTTCAGTGGGATTTGAATCAAGGTGTTAAAGATAGGGAAGACTAAATTCAGATTTCCATCCAACTCATAAAGTAGGGAATGCTACTGACTGGAGAATTGGAGAATAAGTTGTCTAGCTGTTCACCAAAGTTTTTAATTGATTCATTGGTATCAGAACTTTCAAGGTATGTCTCTAACTTAAGCCTAATTTAATTTTAATCTTTGCAGACTGCATATACATGTACATATTATATATTTAAAATGAATAAGTGGAAGAAGGATTTAGATTCAATAAATTGCCTATTGGGACTTATTTAAACTGAAAAAGAGGACTAAATCCTCAGTGTTTAAAAAAAAAAAGTCAGATATTGTTGCAGTAATCCTGTACACGAATGATGACACTAATACACATGGGTTTGCAACAATGTTGAAGAAAGTGATTATGCTTTTGCAATTATGTTGAATAAGACATAGCGCATGTATAGTGGTACTGTTTAGTTACTGTGTATTTGTACTGAGGTTCTGAAAATCACGGAATCTTTGTCATGTTCAGTGACCCACTTGGGTCTTCTGAGTCAAAATGCTTTTATCAGAGGAAAGCAGAGAATTACTGTATCATCTCCTAGCAACTCCAAGGCCATTGATAGAGCTTTAGTGGAAAAAGACAAAAAGCCTAAAACTAAAGGAAGATTCCCATGTGGGAAGATGTTGTCACCAGGAAAACTAACACAACATCGCTAGTACACAACTAATGCAAGGTTGCATACCTAGCAGAATAGAAATATGGTGAACAGAAGTTTATGCTCTCGATGGACTATTCAGTGTTCAAAGTACAATTGTTAATGCCTCCCATGCTCCAAATATAAGGTACCTACACACATTGGTGTTTAGCAGACAGATTTGGGTTAAGAAATAGGGTTAGATTTACTAGTTTAATAAAATCACCAGAAACATAACCTCACAGGAGGTGTATTACTTGTAATCTAGTAAGAGTCTGCTAACCAGGGAGACTTGATTATTATATTCCTGTATAAAGTTTCCTTATCAAAAAAAAAGAAAAGATCATAATTCTTGCTTCATTAAGTTCTAGTGCAAAGATTAATATATTTATTTCTGAGGTAAGGAAACGTTCATATAAAATGGGGGTAAAATCTCTGCAATGGACTACATGGGATTTTTATGGCTTAATTCAATGCTCCAGGATTTCAGTCCCTCTTTTTGATTCCAAGTATGCAGTTTACTGAGGTCTTAGCAGAATGGAGTTGAAGTTAAGCATATGCTTATGCTCCTTGCTGGGACCAATGTAATCGCTTCTGATGGTGCATTAATTCCTTTCTGGTCTGTGTGTGTTGTGTGTGGGTTTTTTTTTTTTTTTTTTTTTTTCCTAGCAATTCTTGACATATGGCCTAGCCCTTATGTAAGAGACTCTGTTCAGAGAGCTCATTAAATCCTGTCCTATGAATAATCACTAGCTGGGTTCTGAGTAGCCTGGCACAGATAGATGTTACAGGAAATAAGTTTTAAGTTTTCACACAGTTAAAGGAATTCCGTGTCCTGCCATGTCAAGGAGCTGTCGGGTTATGTCTGCTATTACTAAACTATTATATTTCAAGGATATATTTCAGGCACAAGCTGAGGATGAAAAGCATATTTTTACAAGTAGGGATCTCCCCACCACCACCTTTGACAATCCCCCTTCCTCCCCTGAAGTAAGAAGTAGAAGAGTTTTGCTTAATAAATGCCAGAAATGGAAGGAGGATCTGACCTAACCTGTCATGGTCAGATTCAAGCAGTGACTCCATTTCATTGCTGTTATCAAATGAAGCGTATCTATACCATAAACCTGCCCCAGTACAGGGAGCTAATCAATGGTGTTCCTGGATCACTGTGACAGGATGTGACAAGCTGTATCAGTGCTAGGACCATCCAAAGACTCATAGCAGGCTTTGCCAGCTCCAGGAGATGGACCTCTGCAATGCACAACATCTGTCACTCTAGGGAAGCATTGCAAGAAGCCTCAGAAAGCAAAATAACAGATTGCCTCCTACAAAGTAGAAGTATCTGAATGCATAGAAGCATATGCTGTACTGAGGTCCCATTAAAGGAAAGAGGCTAAAGCCTCCAAAGGAACTGCTCTTACCTCCTCTGTGGTAAACATCTCCTCTCACAGTTATGTAGAGGTCAAGCATAAGGCTGGAACTGAAAAGCTGAGGAAGAGCAATTGTATTGTTTCAGACAGTTATTTTAATAAGCACTCTGGAGGATATTTGAGCAGTCTGCAGAATGGGTCAAGACTAGCAGTGCATGACTATTTGAAGTTCTACGCTGGAAAATACTGAAGATTTATCAAGCTGCAGTCTGTAAAATGAGATAGGGTTGGACAATTTTCCTGATAAGTTCATGATTTGCAAGGATCAGTCTACTCTAACAAATGCTTGTCCTTAATCTTATATCCAAGAAGCAGGATTTCTCCTATGACTAGAATGCCATCATTTACCTCTGCATTTAATTTGGAAGGCGTATTTTTGTCTCTAAGTTATAAATTTTAAAAAGCGGTTCCTTATCATTAGTTCAAAAGAATTTGGTAACATAGCAGGCTTATGTAGTGGATTTTCTGTTGAGTATAGCTTACGTGGTCTCCTCGTGAAAATATATTTTCATATTAGAAAAACTCTATTTCATATTTTGCATGTGGTTTCTGCCTCTAAAAGAAGAGTGGCATTAGCTGTGTTTCACATTATTCATCAAGTAAAATCCATGCATTCCCAGTGGAAAGCAGGCTAAGAGAAGCTGAAGTGATGTGCTAAGTAATTTCCTCTGTGAAAAACCTATTCCAAGCATGCAAAGAGCAATGACAGAAAATGTTTGTTGAAATCCATTACAGCAAGGAAGCAACTTAAGGTGTGTAATGAAAAACAGAACAAAACAGAAAAACATCACAGGGATATGCATTGTAGCAATGAGAGTATGATAATTTGAAGATGGCTTAAGTTTGCCTGTGAAGGTGATTGTTTTTGCTTTAAACTAGATTAACTCAAGGGGATCACCTGTATTTCCAGTGCTCATTTGGACACAGTAAGGAGTCTCCAAGCTTCTTCTGTAAGAGAATCTGAACTGACTCTGTCCTAGATGCCAGTAGGAATTGTTAATAACACATAGTATGGTCTTCATAAAGGAATTTAGAGCTACAGGAAATAATTTCTGCATCATTTGAAACTTGTACTCAAACTAGAATTTAGATCATGTTATTTAATGTCTCTGGTCTTGAACAATAACTTCAACTTTTCTCAATATGTATCTTCTGTACACTCCTATACCAGAACACTGACTTGAGTCACAAAGGTCAGTGGTATACAAATATACGAAGATCTCTCAGTCCCTAGCTGCTTGAAAATCTTCTTTTCTTTTGATGCGAGAGAGGCAGATACAGACTATCTCAGTTTTCTGTGACTTCATGACTAACCAGGGACAGGCAGCCTCATGTTAGTGTTGCACAGTCTCTGAGCCAGGGCGCTCTGAGGGAGGCAGCTCTAGTCCAGCAGCAAAAACATGCTGGTGACAGGGGCCACTTAAGGTGGAACAAGTTATGATGTCCGAGTAGCTTCTGCGATGACTTATCTTATGTTCTACTGCCCAAGAACAGGTGGGGATTGGACCTGATTGAGTTACGTGCCTGTGGAAAAAGATGGTGTGTGGGCGAAATTCTCCCTCCTGTCCTAGAAGTTCATTTGCCTAAACGAATAGCTTGGAGTTGCATGTGAAATGCATTGTTTGTGCCTCAGCATTATACATTTGAAACATTATGGTCAATTCCCAAATGTTGGTAAAAATGGAATTTTGGGGGCAGAGAAAATCACAGGACTAGTTTTTTTACTTTATGCTATTTTAAGGTGCTTCTTCAAAACTTCTGTGATACACTGTGAGGAAATCTTTCTATTTTTGGTCTCATGGAAAAATATTCACAGTGGAAATCATTGTAGCCAAAACTAAAGCCACATTTTAAATATTAAACGACAATTTTTGCCATTGAATGCAGGAAATTCAGGATGTGCAAGTATACATCAAGTAAAGTAGAACAGAGGCAATGCAGGATTTGGAGCAAGGTACCAATGGTGCTTTATAGTCATTAACAATTTAATGCACTGCATATATATAATGGATTAACTTGTCCAAAGAAAAAGACTGGTGAAGAGCCAATGTGAGTAAAAATATGAAGTGAGGGTGAGTTTACACTGACATAAGTATAAAATAAAGGGTCTTAATGAAACCTCTCTGTAATATTGTTTGGTATGTGATGTAGCCCCCTGCCTCCCTGAATACTTTTAATGAATGCATTTATCTCTTGTGTATGTGTATAGGCAGCAGTAAGAGATGACTCTTTCCTGGCAAGAAATTATGGAAAACAAATTTCAGAGTACATGAAAAAGTATTTTGGAAACAAAATGTAAATGTGCATGGAGACTAAGTCTTCCCAGCAGTGTTTTTGCAGACATTCAGGTAAAGTATGGGACAGCACCATATTGTTTTACCAGTCACACCACACCTTATTTCTAAATACCAGTGGAATAAATAATCAGGATAGTATTTTCAAAAGTAATCTGCATTCAAATACGTATTGGAACTTACTGGAAATCTCTCGCTTAGAGATTGGCAAAATCACCTCATTTATATGCTTTAGAAAATTCAATCATTAGTTTTTAAAAAGACAGACTTTCAGATACTGTTGAGAGAAAAGGTTAGGGTGTTTCCAGCTATTGCGTTTTGGACTGAGCCTGTTTAGGTCATCGATATTACCTGTCAGTTACCAGCACATGCAGCACACCAAGTGCTTTTAAAATCTTGGCCCTTTGACAGGTGTATGTTCGTATTATTAAAATTGCCCTACTTTCGCATGTCATCCTTTGTCTTGCAAATTTGAGGCAGTTCAGATATCTCTGTGTTGGCCACTTCCATTGAAACTATTGAAGATAGATAGGTTGATACTTACTTTTTGCAGATCTACTCTAGAATCCAGATTATGATTCAGATTTATTTAGGTTAATCATCAGATAAACTCGTAAGTAATCTCACTGACTACACAGAGAATAGCAGCTTCATGGAGTGCAATATTTTTACCATGTCCTAAAGAGTAAGGCTAAGCTGTTCTTTAGTTTGTTACTGCCACAGCTACACCTCTTCTACCACAGATCCGGCAGACATTCCCCTGTTTCTGCAGTTTATAATAAATGACATAAGCCTTTTTCTTTTCTCCTAGGGAGAGCAAGTAATCCCTGTATGCCTGAAAAATAGGCAAGATAAACAGCAGCAAGCACTTTCTCACTGCTATCTAAAATAATAACTGATGCTTAATAATTATTATTGGTAACCTTTTGCTTCTGAAAGATGATAGTTGCATTCTTTTTGTTGTTGCATACAACCTTGCAAAGACTTGATTATACTTATAGCCTTTTTCAGTAACTGCTGGAGTAAACTTTCTGTATAGAATATATGCTATTACTATATTACTATATCGTAATATATATACTTATATGTATTTATATAATATATACAATATATTATATAATATTATAATATATAAAATATCTCATATATATATATTTTATATAATTATATAAAAAGTATATAATATATATAAGTATATATTACTATATACTAATAACTATTCTGTATAGAAAAGAGAGGTCATGCCTGTATTATCGTACTTTATTTGATCCCATCCTTTAAAAAAAAAAATTCTATAGCATTCAAGGATCAGCAAAAAGAGAATCCAGCTGGTTGGTAGATGAACATTAGTTGCTTCCTGTATGCAGCGGTTCGGTGTGGTAAAGGGTCCAATCTGTCTGGGTTTAATAATTAAAATGGAGTGCTGAGAGGGACACAGCTAAGAGACTGTTTAAAAAGCTGTTCCTTACTGCTTCCCAGTTGTTAGCTGCTATTTCCAAATGGAGGGACTGGTGCCTGACTGCGTATTATTTTGGATGCAATAAAAATGTAGGAGTCTCAGTCATAGGCCAAATATGCACTGTGAACATAATTTTAAAATGGTTGGCTTATTTAAACTCATGGAGTGAGAGGATGTAGTTGCTCTCTGTATGAGCATCAGGAGATAAATGCTAGGGAGGAAAAAAAAACTATCAAAGCTGAAGAGCTATGCTGGCAAAAGAAAAATCAGCCAGGAGTAGCTTCAGACTGGAAACAAGAAGAGAATTGCTAATTATCAGAAAAATGAATTTCTCAAGTATTCCTCCAGTGGAAGTAGAGCCACAAAACCCAACCTGTTTCAGATGGGATCTGCATGTGTAACCTGTATGTCAAATCCTCTTTATCAGCAGAATTGTAAGATACAGTTGCTTGCACTAGTAGAGAGTTGCTGAGGATTTAAATGCTGAGCCAAACTCTGAATACTTGCCATTTCATGTAGGTGAGCACTTTGCATCTGCAGAGACCAGCAGAGTCAGGCAGGCCTACTCATAGATGCACCAAGTTCATCTGTGGGTCAAGACCATAGCCTTTCAGCCAGGGCTTATTCAGACAATACTTCAGCAAACTGTAAGTCTTTTATAGGAAAAAAGTTCTTGGGGCTGAATCATGGTCCCTTAATAGGCTCAGAATTTATCCTTGAATAATATTAAAGCTATAAATTAATTTTTGTTTCTGTAAATTAATTTTTGTTTCTATATGGATAGATAATTCATTAACCCATATACATAGCAATTCCATTATTGTTTTTTAAAACTGTATGTATAAAAAAACAGTTCAGTCATCAGAGATTCATGACATACCATATTTAAAGAAAGTAAGTACCAAACACAAAGACTTTGGTGAGAAACTGTCTTTCTCTTACTGTACAATCTGTTTGCACTCAAACACCCACAGTATAGTCCAGGCAAATGACTTCTTGTATTGTGATCTCTCATCTTTGCTTGTGAGGAAAAAAAAAAGTGCTGAAAGACGATGATAATGCTTTCATTATCCCAGTGTGATTAACTCTAGTAAGTTTACTGTCTAGTTCCTTCATACTGTCCCATTACCAGTTATTAACGATGGAGTTTCCTGGCAGTATTTACTATTGTCTGAGGAGAAAGGAAAGGAAATCAATAAATATACAATCAAGCAAAACATGTCTGCATTATAAATTGGAAAATGTAGACGTCGGCTACATTGGGTTTGGCAAGCTTAGTGGAAGATTGAAGCTTATCATTACAGTACAATGACATTTTACAGTCACATACCTCACTACAGACCTATACAGGAAAACAGAAAGCAGTTCTGGTCCATTTAATTTTTTCTCTGCTTTGTAAGCATCTCAACTGAAAAGCAGAGGAGAGGGTTTGATTGCTTGCTTGCTTTGTAGTGAAGACTTTTAACTAAGGTTTAAATCATAATCTTTAAAAGATGGTAACCAGCGCTATCTTTCAAAGTAAAGTTGTATTTCAACACAAGTAACAATGAACTGTATTGTAACATTTTCTTTACCAGTACGTTATAATGGTGTCTCGGGGTGTTCTTTATAGGGTTATACATCTTTGAATTTTTCATATGTGAATACAGATATATCTTAAATGTAATCATAAAATCCAGATATCATATACTATTTTGAGATCTTAAATAAGATGTTCATTTTCAGCAGAATGTAGTTTCAGTCATGTTAAAGAAAGCCAATTAAATATCAGATATATTGCTTTTCAGTCTTTTTATTTTTATTTTCCAAAATAGCATTTACTCCTGAACATTTCCAGTAAGTACCACAGTTTCTTCGGGATATCTCATGACAAGTGTGGTTTGTCACGTAGGAAAGTGTAAACTTAATCTATTCTTTCCTCTCATTCTTAACTTGCTTGCATACTTGGCATAGGTAGAGTCTACTTTAGTTCTAAAACTCATTACTGTGGCAGTAGTGAAGAGTCTCTGAGAGTACAAGATTAAATATAAAACTTATATGTCTTCTACTTTTAAATCTTCCTCCACATGCCTTAACTGCAGGCTTTTGTTGATATTTAATAACATTTTATTACTTCTAGAATGTCTCAACAACAAAAGTCAATGCCCCTCCAGAACTGTGCCAACGGTATTGATTATGCATTTAACTTTGTAGCTTTTTGCACAAAGAACATGATGCTGTTAATTCCTGATGTACTCTGCTCTTAAACTTGTGTAATTAATGGTCTCATTAGCATTGCTTAGCTTTCAGTTATGGTATCTTGAGAGTGGTAATAATTATTTCCAGCAACTTAATGTTATGGGCTTTAGTACCTTTTAATAATTTCAATGTCTACTATAAATCTTTATGTTTAAATATACACACATTCTCTTTTTTGTATCTTGTTAAAGTTCATGATACCTTCATTCTGTTCTAATAGCGCACTTGCACTACATGCGTCACTCCGGCAGCAGACAGTCTCGTCAAAATGTGTGGCTCGGTACTTTATAGTGCTTTGCTCTGTATACACGTTTGTAGTTTGCAACCTCCACACAAATGCATCTTTTGCCATCTCATGGAGGGTGTCAGTATTTTCCACTCACTGCAGACAAGTGTAACTGGTTGGAAAATGGGACAGTGGGGAAAATGTGATTCCACGTAGTCTCATCTTAACCATAGCTCACTCTGCTTCTCTTTGCTAGAGAACAACATAAGGGAGAGCCCTTGCAAGGCAGGCTCAGAACAGCTAGAGGCTGTGTATATGCAGCAGCTTGCAGGAGGTCTGCTTTGGGGCTGACCCTGAGGAAAACAATCTATTCAGGGCATCTAATGGCAGAAAGAAATGGAGGAATGCAGAGCTGCCTCTGTTGCCAGCTTCCCAATCGCACTGCGCTGGAAACAGTGCCAGTCAGCGAGGAGCTGATACGGAAAAGGCCACAGTTGTGTTCAAGACCACAGGTTTAGCAGGCCAATAGTGATTTGCTTACCTCTTCACAAACTACAGATGAATATGGTAATCTATGGGGGATTGTTGGCATTTGTGTTGGCATCATGATTTCGGCTCATGGGCACTATTTTTTAAAACAGTCTCTTGAAGACCCTATCCGGAGATTAACTGTGTTAATCCTCCTGTTATTGCAGCTCACTTTACTGTAACTTCTTGAAAGCAAAGATGATATTTCTTTTTATCCATGTATTTGGCAGTGATCTCAGGGACTTCAAAAATAGTGCTTGTTAGATGCCCAATAAGCTGTGAAGTAAAGTTATGTCTCCAATTTTAGATGGGGATGTCATAAGCAAAAATTTAAGGAACATCCTTTCATTGTAGGAATTTTATGCACTGAGTTTGTAAAGCACAGGGTTGGACATTAAGATTTAATGAGCACTTGATGTTCTCATCATCGAGAACATGTAGGCTGCACACAAATCTAAAAAGTGGGTGTTACATGTCAAAAATAAGATAACATAAATTACTTCAACAAGTAGTCACTGTGATACAGTGAAATCTGTATTTACATGGGACAATCAGAAGGCAATTCCTCACATACTTACTGAAGAAAAAAACATGCTCAGAGCTGCATAATTAACTGTATTTGGCTTGTGATACTCAAAAAACCACGTGTGCCTGGAAAGAGTCTTATCTCAGGATAATCCCTTAACTCTGCTCAGATTAATCAGTAACCATGTGAATGGGAGAGCAATCACTGTGGAAACAGATACATATCATGCTTTGGAAAACATTAAATGTCGAAAAAGTGAGGAGATGGCACAAAGTACAAGATGGTTAAATCAGGTAATATTTCTGAGTTAAATTTTGGTCCAAGGTTTTTGCAGCATATATTTAACCTCAGGGCAGAAGCAGCCTAGAGTCATGAAGCGTCCATATTTATGTATGAACTAATGTGATTTCTGAATGTTCTCACGTGCCCCTTAGGGCCTCTTTGGACCTGACCCTTCCAAAAAGGCCAGATTTGGGGCTCTGATGTTACAGATGTGAGCCACAATAGTCAAAACATAAGTATTCTTGGTATTCGATGATTAAGGAGCAGTGGATCCACAATCAAATAGTGGCTTTACATATGGAACACCAATCCATAAACACTATTCTGTAATGTTAGAAAAAACCAATTTTTTTTCCCTGAGAAAAGATGTAGAATCTGGTAGCAGGGAGATTTAAAGAAATAGGATTTGATTCATCTTAGGAAAAATTCTACCTTTTAACTTTTTCAAGAGCTCTAAGTATCTATAATCTTGTATTGATGTGGTTTCCTGTGACTTCTTCAAATTAAAAAAGAAAAAGCTAGTCTTTTCCCCAATGTATAATGGAGATATAAAAGACAGAAAGATCGTTCCTTTTTTTTTTTTTTTTTTTTTTTTTTACTACCATGCTTGCTTGATTTCACCAAAAAATTGTTGAGATTCTCAGTGGGAAATTTATAAGAAATATAGCCAAGAAGCATTTAACTTTTAAACTACCAAACAAATGCTGGTAGAAAACACATTAATTGCTAAGATTAAGTCAGTCTTCAGAGTAGGAGAAATCTGCAGGCTGGAGAAATCTGAAACACCTTGGTTTCTGTCTGTATTTCGGAGACCATAAAACCTTGATAATAACTTAAAATAAATATTATACTTGTTTACCAGGACTTACCACATCTGCAGAGATATCTCCTAAAGATACAGCTCATATATAAAAACCATCTCCTCTTATAAAACTGTCTTGATGATTACTTCTTACATGTTTTCAGAGTAGGTATCAAAGGTCTCTAAAGTAAATAAGTTTTTCCATTTGGATAGTGCATGAATTTATACACTGCTGCCAAGGATGTGAGAATAATAACGGTAGACTGGAAACAGACAATAAATCCTTTAAGACATGACATTATTAATGCATGCTGTGCGATATGTGTTTATGTATCTGCTTGCTGTTGAAGACCAGACCTGTCTGGCAGTATCCCTTGGACTGCCAGCCACCTGTCTACCACTGCTTTGACTTTTGGGCATTAGGTCGCGGAGCACCTATTTCCCTTAGAATCAGCGTCAGATCATCTGCATTGCTACAGCAATTCCTCGTTTAAAGCTATCCAGGAAACAAAGAAATGAAAGCCTTAACCATGCTGTTATGGTGACACAGATGGGCAAGACAGAAACCTGAGAAGGATTTTCTAAGGGAGGAGGAGCAAAATGGCTCAAGGAGGAGGCTTGGGGAAGAGTCTTTTTGGGAGATGCTCATGGGGGAGGGAGCTGTTAAACCTTCCATACCAGTTTTGGCAAACCACTTGACTGAGGTAACATTTTGTCTGCAAGCTTTGCTGCACAAAGTTCACTCTTATGTTTAAACAGGCTTAAATTATCCCCAAAATCCAGTTGTCCAAGGATACTGAGTGCACTTCCGTTTGCCCTTACAAAGCTCCTATGGGGTAGGAAGCTGTTTTGGAGTGAGTGGCACTGTGCAATCCTGAGCTGGTACCCTCCCGGTTTGCTTTCCAGGATCAGCTTTTGCACTTTTGCTTGGAGCTGCTTCATTCAATAACAGCAAGAAAGTCCCAACCCTGAGATCCATTACAATTGGCTGTCTAGCTGAGCACACAACTGTGATATCTAATGAAACTTCATATAAAAAGCTTCTTAATTTGTCAAGGGCTCAGTTTGATACCCAAAAGCTTAATCCTAATATTATGTCTTTCAGAAGTTTCTCAGAAACTGCAAAAGAGGATCTTCCCAGGCAATTCCAGCTTTAGTGTTCAGTAGGGAACAGCACTTCGCTTCTGACTGTAAAAGGTAAAAGTGAGACTCACTGACATGTATCTTACATGTTTGTCTTCTACGTTAAATAACTAACAGCTTTGTCTTTCCCCACCTCTGGTATGATTTCTTGACATAGATTAAGTTAAATATCTGAATGTTTTGAACATGGCAGATCTGGGGCTCTGTTTAAACCAAAGGCACAACATGTGACCAAGAGACAGCGCTCTGAGGGACTGATGCAAATCATTTAGTCTTCAATGGTTAAACAACTTGAATCTGTAAATTAGAAGGATACTTCTGCTAATATGAGATAATAGGCTATGGAAATATTTCAGGGCAGATTAATACTGCTCTGTGTTACTAACAGTTTTGTCGCAAGTATTTACAAGTATTAATTGACACAAAGTTAACCGAACTTCCTGTGGCTATGGTTTTAGACTAATTGCTGATAAACTTGATGCTTAATAGTTCAGTAATATTGAACTGATACTTCTTTTATGTCAAGGAGAAATATATCTAGAAGTTTTCAAACTCAGAACAGTATTCGGTAGCTGTCTAGATGTTAAACTGAAATAAGAACTCCACTTTTTCACAGGAGTTTCAAGGGTCAGTTAAGGAAAACTGTTAAAGGAATAGGAGGGCTTAGGGGTATTTTAGGAGTTTATCTTAGGTTCTGCTATTTTTCAATTTCTGTCTCCTGTAGAGAACTATTTGTTCCTCATTCGTAAGCCAAAATCCATTTTTAATACCTGCATAATTATTGCAACCTGTCAGAAAAAGACACACTCTAATAAAGAATCTGATAATATACTTCCTTTAAACTGTAAACTGGAAGATTAGCACAGCTCTTCAGAAAAAATAGATCACCTGCCAGTGGAGGCTTCTGGCAAGACAATGTGCTGGTGCCTGTAAGAACATAAGTATAAACCCATTTCAGATTAAACAAAGCAGAAAACTGGTATGGAGAATATTTTTCTGTTTTCTAAAGAAGGTCTGTTATTAAGCTTAAGCTCACCATATGGTGAACTAGATGTCTTGAGAGTGTAACTATAACCTATACCAAGGTATAGTTGGTATAGTCAAGAGGAAGGAGTCCCAAACAGACTCCTCCACCCCTCCAGAAAAAATCCACAAAATGTCTAATGCCATTATTCTACTGGGCTGCATGTATGTAGAGTATTGATTTAAATTCTTAAGGTGTTTACTAGAATCTTTCACTTTTGCTGTTTTGTCAGCAAGACTGAATCATCAGAAAAGACTAGAAAGGCTGCTTAGTCCACATAATTAATACACATTATCAAAGATTCGGAGATTTCATTTCCTGAGAATAAACAACTTCTCTCTTTTTTAAATAAGAAGACTTTTATCTTTTAATTATTTTAAATATGGGAAACTGCACGGAATGTAAGTAGACCCACCTACTTGAGTAAGAATATAAAGTTAGCTGTCATTCCCCTTCTTTCCTTTTTCAATGCATGCCTCTGTGTGATCTATTTCTGATGAGTGTAAGAAGTCTTATTACTGTTCACCCCCTCTGCTGTGTGTGATGAAGCTCATTTTCCAGTTTCTGAAACTTTCTTTCAATCTTGAATTCAAGTCCTTTTCAGCTCCTTTCTGTCTCTTTGAGTACAATGGTTTTTCAATCTTTCATTTTACATTTTACAAAATGTTACCAACTTTTCATCTGTAATCTAAAATACATTTTTATAAACAGGTGCCAGCTAAGACAGTAACTAGATAACTAGATAACCAGCTTGAAAATGAAAGCTGGGAGATGTATGCATTTCTTAACAAAAAGCACATCGTTTGCCCTTGTGTGTGGTTAAATGGGGTGAGAAAGTGCTCAGATAGGAAAATATCTCCTGGTTAATGAAAGCAGGGAAATGTTTGTGTTTAACTCTCTGTTCTATATGTATATTGTAAAGGCATGGGCGAACAGTAGGCTTCTAGCAGTAGCATCCACTGCCATGTGGGTAGAATATAAGAATATTCTGGACAAAGCCAGGCCACAGGTCTACATAGCCAGGTATCCAATCTCCAACAGTGGCCATAAGCAGATGCTCAGGGTGCCCAGGGAAGAATATGACGTTTTTGTGGTACTTTCCCCAAAGTACTTTCCTAGTCTTCATCTAATTTCAGCTTAACAAATTTCCTGAGGTGGATGTGATTTTGTGCATTTATTAAACCTTATTAATTAGTAATATAGAATTAATATATACATTACATCATCCTGTACAAATTTTAGCATCCACAATGCCTTACTATTTCCTTGCATACTATGAAGAACCACCTGTGTGGTGTTTAACTTCACTCTTACTGGTTTTCTTTGCAGCCAGCTACTTCTTGTAACAGAAAAGACAGTAAACAATTAGTCCCTAGCTGTACCCTCTAGGACCCCTTGATTTTTTTAGATCTCTATCATATTCCCGCCTCTCCAGATGTGCCTTTTCCAGCCTACAGTATCCCAACCTAGTCCTGAGTTCCTCATGCAGAAGCTGCTTCTTACCTTTGATCGTCCTCGCTGCCTTCTGAACGTTTTCAATGTCGCTGTGCCCTCTTTGAAAGGAGGGGACCAGAACTGCATACAGCATTCAAAGAGGGATTTATACAGCAGCATAATAATGTTTCCTGTTTTATTTGCTTGTTTCGACCACTCCTGAAAGCTAATGCCTTCACTGAACTATCTGTCATAGCCCTAAGGTCCTACTCCAGGAGTGATGGTCTGTCCAGAGCCTCCCTTTTTATACAGGGTGTCGGGACTGGGTTTTGCCCAGTATGCATCATCTGGGATTTACTGACATCGATTTTCACCTCTTGTTTCATTACCTGGTCTAGTAAGGTGTTTCTGCCATTTTTCACAACTGGCCCTTCTGCTTACAAATTTAAGGGTGATACTATCAGCAAACTATGTCACCTCATTGCTTGTTGACTTTTCCAGGTTATTTTACTTGCACAGCACAGGTTGCTTGTTTTTTCATGACTTTATTGTAGTATAATATACAAATTTTTCCCCCCTAAAAGCAACTTTCTTTTACTATAAAAAGATCTGTGAAGAGACACATTTTTGTGCCCACCCTTATTGATTTCTATTCCTTATTATTGAAAACACAGTGCTGAACATGCTTTAAAACACAGAGAAAGGCATGGTTCCTGAACTATGAGTTTCTATTTTTAGAAAATCTTTAAAAATCAGACAAAATGTGACAATTCCCAAGAAGCAAGAGTTATCTGGAAGAAGGCTTTTTGAATTAAAACTGCCTTATGCAACAACTTATACAACAGTTCTTCCTTCAGTGACAGGCTCTGTGGTAAGTGTTTGATTGAAAAGGCATCTCCATGGTACACCAGTAGAAGGAGGATATTCCCAAAATTAAAAAAGCAAAATAAACCCCCAAACCCACAGGACTGAAAGTGTTGATGGAGTAATGATGGGAGTAAGATGAACATACATACATGCATATATTTTTGGGAAGAAATCCAGAAGCTGGGACAGAAAGTTTGTAAAAGTTAATAAAAAGATTCAGAGAAGAAATGGTATGTGAGGAAAATGATTTTAATGGGTGCCAGTAAAATTAGAGTGAGGAAGAAAAGAATGGAAGATGGTGTACTAGTGAATGATGAAATTGAGAGAAAAGATGAACAATTAACAAACTTGGTGAAAACAGTGATTTCTCTATTTATCAAAAATCCAGTTTTTACAATGTAAACGTGAGAAGTTTTTCAAAAATGCTTTGTAAGGGAAACACGTTCATTTGAACTGCATGTTAGTATAGATCTTTTTTCCTCTACAGATTACCTCATCTCTAAAAAAGAATTGTGCTTCCTGAAGATGTGCAATTATTCAGCTGGATTAATATAAGCTACTTTCCCATTCTCTGCACTAACAGCGAACCACATATTAATTATCACAGGCAACCAGCTTGCCCAGCTGCATGTAAGAAGCTCATCTTTTCATTTTACGCTGATTTCTTGAGAGAGGAAAAAATTGTTATTCTTTCCAATAAAAACAGTGCAGTCAATGCAGTCAAAATCTGACCTTGTCAGAAAGCCCATCGAATATCAAGCACCTTTTCAAGAATAAGGAAAACGAGTAGCAATGTGCACTTGTACTGCCTTTTCTTCCTCCTCGCTACGTGTTGCTCTTTCTCTCCTCAGGGGTCTGTAATTGGCAAGATTTCCTTTCTGGAGGAAAGGAGAAACGTCTTGACAGGTATGTGCTTGTGTGTGAATAAATTATTTTCCAAAAGGAGCAGAACTTCAATCAACTTGAAACAACACACTCTCTCATCTCAAATTTTTGGCAACTTTTTTTGGTTTGGTTCCAAGAAGTGGAGGAGGTGGCAAAGCCTTTTACCCTGAGTCCCACTCTTTGGCACAATTTCCTTTTCTGTGTTGTGGGACTTGAATCCATGTTTCCAATGATTCAGGAGAGATACTGATCCCTAATTCTAGATTAGTTTGGGTGTATTGATCTCAGTCTCTCCCACTGAAGCTCAAGCATAGAATCCATTCATTTGCATGTGATCTGAAACAATTTTACTTTATTTCTTCTTGGTTTTCAGTACAAAGTTAACCAAATGGAATAGAAACACTACATTCGACTTTTCCAGGTCAATATGATGCTTTCAGCATAATTCAATTGGCATTCGGGGGAATTTCTGGTGTTCAAGAAAATGTGACACCCCTCCCTGATTGTGTGACTGGAAATGCAAATGTCACTTGATTCGAATCAAGTTCTCTCTCTCACAGCACTTGTGAGTGCTGTTCAAGTCTTATGAGCAGCAGTGTGGCTGTCCTGGGACTGGACTCATATGTGCCTGCCCTGGTGTGGGACAGGGATGCCAACATTTTGGCTCTGTGATGGAGAAAGGGCTTTGGTCGTTCCTGGCTGGGCTACAGATGGCCAAAACATGGCCTGTGGCTGCTTCCCTACCCTGAGTGAAAAAACCCTCAGGAAAGAAGCCTTATTTGACCAGCAGACTATAGCTTGGCTATGTGTGCCATAGAGTTACCGAAAATGAAACAAGGATCATCTACCCTGGTAAAAACAGAGACTGTTGATCTTTACATTGCGTGGATTTTGTGGCATCTGGCATGTGATGAGAATATATATATTACACACATAGTATTGCTATGCCTTATGTATATGCCTGCATAGCTCCCCTTAATTTCAGCTCCTTTTTAGAAACGAGTGGCTTTGGCACAAAACTGAAAGCACCCTGCTACTGTTTTTAATAGCAGAGTGGACGGGCTTCTCCCAGCCCTCTTGGTTAGGAAGGGAGAGCCCTCTGCTGCTGCAAGAGCAGGCTGCCTTCGACCCAAAAAACCAAACCCATTTTGATGGATTCTGAAGTACCAGGACAGAATCATTTTTCATTCCTTTTTACATAGTTTCCTGTGGCTTCTAAAGGCTCCACTGAATTAACGATGGAAGGGGTTTCTTTTGTTGTTGTTTGCCTATCCTTAACGACCTTCTCTCTCTTTTTTAAGGTCCTAAGTTCTCCATGATGTTCTCATAGACCAAAATATAAAGTGAGGATTCAGGCACCAAATTAAAAGGTAATCTCAGAACAGATTACAATGCAACTATATGGCTTTTTGCTGCTACTCTGAATATCAAAATGTGTTTTCATAACACCTGGAATATTAACTATCATTTTTGCCTCTCATTATTGTAATGTAGCTGAGTAAGATTTTCTGGGGATACAAACTACAGTAAACAAGGTAAGCAATCTGGGGTGTAACCTAGAGAATAAAAATATTCTATTATAATCTCAGTGCCACTTTCTGTATGAGTTAAAGCTTGAATATTGTATATAGGCAGCCACACACCGACAACAGATGGTGCTGCAACACTAATGTTGGAATTATTTCACCTGTACTTGCTGTACTTGTTTGTCTTCCCTCAGAAATAAGCAAGTTGGGGCCAACTGACTGAATCACAGAAGTCCCCTTTCCTCTTATTTGTTATACGGTAGCGTTTTTGATCTTTTGTAGCACTTTTATTGTTGGATTTTTTCCTCTGGATACAAAAGAAATAAAAATATGAAGATTCCCCCCCCCCCCCAATAAAAAGGGCATTTTTTTTTACACCTGGTAATCTTTTGCTACACATAATCTCAGAAACAACGTTAAATGGAGTTTGATTCAAATAGACTGTCATGAATGCATTAGCAAAATGGCAAATGCCTGAACGTGTTAAATGCTGATATGACTATTTGATAACAAAAATATTTTTCAAGTGCTGTATTCTGTAGGTTATAATTCTGAAAGAGTGTTCTAGGAAATGGAAAATTCTAATTGTTAAGCGAGCTCGAGGTAGGGTGGGGCAAGAGAACTCTGAGCGGAGGGAGAAAGGCTTAAACATACATATATATTTTTTCTGTATGACTTCAATGCTCCTGAAAGTGAGAAACTAATAGCAATGGCTTGGATCAGTGATGGTGTGGGCAACCACTGTGAAAACCTCCCCATGTAACTCTTTTAATGCACCTCAGTCCTGGCTTGTGGTAACCCTCTTAGTTCCAGTCCTGGAGCTTTCTTCAGCAGAGGCTGCCAACTGTATCACATTGTGCCAAATTACGTGGTGGTTTTCAGATATGTACAAATTGTGCCAGAGAGATTTATTTAAAGAAATTAATCAGGTGTTGAGATGTCGGTATAAATAAAATAGCACCGTTTATGTGCTGAGGTGATTTCTAAAGTCTCTTTTAATAAGCAAAGCTAAACAATCCTACTCTTGTTATTTTTTTTAATCACAAAATAAGAAAGCCATGCTGACCAGCTCAGCTGAAAAATGGCCGGTTAGTTAGTATACATTATATTAACCTCAAGCTGAGAGGAAGCAAATTTGGGACAACAAATTCAAGAGCAGCTACTACTTCTGTTTTAAGGGTGCTCTTCTAGTATCTTGTTCTGTTCAGCACACAAAGGGATGGTGTGGTTTGTGTTCCCGTGTGCTCCACGTATTGCTGGATCCCTCAGTTGTACAGATGTGTGGCTGTAAGACAGGAAACTTCTAGTTTTAGATTTGGCCGCTGCCAGATGAGAAAAAGCCACAGCATAAAATCATAACAAAAATATTTTTAACATGGTAACTGCATAGCCTGCCTTGTTGCTTGATTCCATTGTTTTGGAATTAGCCTTAATGAAAGAGAAAACAAAAGGCCTGGTTACTATGTTAGAAGTATATTTGAACCTTAGGGCAGGATTTTCAGAAGTGCTTAGCGCTGGCCTTTTTTGCCCCCTCTGACATCAACAGGAGCAGAATTAAGTCAAAAGTAGGACTTTAGCCTCATGTGACCCCATTATTCCTCTTTTCTCCTATCTAAATTATGCTCTGTTCTAATTCATTTATTCTTCAAACTGATTTGCCAAGAATATTCAGTGGCTGAAGTGGCTTTTGATACCTCATCCTTAAAAAAGATTTCTGCTTTTTAGCAATGGGAATGTAGGACAAATGTATGTAATTTCAGAAACAATCTCCCTGCCATGGCAACATATTGACTGATGCAATAAAAATCTAGGAGTTCTGTTAAGATAAGCATAAAAATACGGATGATTAGTCAGAGCTCTCTGGTCTGTAAAATGGTCTAGAAATCTTACAAATGTAGTGAGGCATTTCCATGAGGTTGCCAGCATATCTTGGTTTTTAGCCCACTTGGAAGGATCACAGCAGCAACCTTTAATTTTTTTTTCTTTTTGGTTGGTTATTAGTTTCTTTTCTCACCAAAACTAAAAGACAGAGAGGTAAAATAAAACATGTTCTTAAACAATTGGAACATTGAAAGTTTAGATGCACCCTTGTTTACAAGCTCAGGTCTGGTTTATTTTAACTGGATCATTAATTTAGAAAGAATGTAATGCTACAATTTTCCCCTGTAAATCTGATCTAAAATTGAAGACCTGGTTACACCAGGGCAAAACTGGGCTATTACTGTTCAGTGAATTTATACTCATGATTTACATAAATGCTAAAGAAATGAGTTTGGCACACATTTTTTTGCCCCAGAAGCTAGCATTACAATACTTAGAGGACCCAGAGACTGTATTGCCTGCTACCTCTGCTTTTAGAACTAGCCTAACTTCTCAATAAGCATCTCCTGTCCACCTGATGAAGATACCCAAATCAGGAAATTTTTACAGAATTCTATACAATGCTACTGAGGAATTAAAATTACTGGTGAATTACTATGTGCAATGGTCCAGTTCTTCAGCACTGAAGAGTAAGACAAATATGCTCCACCATCCATGATCGTTATTTTACTAGTTTTTTGACCAACTCCTCCATTTAGTGATGGTTAGAAGGATCAAAGACCACTGGAACTTCAGAGACATCCTGACTGGAACCTGAAATTTGGGCTGAAACATAAGAATAGATTTGAAAACGGATGAACTGTGAAGGAGTGTAGATCCTCATCCAAACAGCCTGGCTTAGACTCATCATTGTTGTTTGCCCGTGGATTTCGCTGCCAGACACTACTGGTTGATTTTTTTCCAAGCAGATACTTTAACGAGGACTTCTGTTGCTTTCTGTGGTTATTTAGCGGAACTGCTCAATACCACAGTTTTGTTAGAATGCTTTTCAGGAATTGTATATTTTTATTTTCCTCAGTTTTCTATTGGAACAATACATTTTTCGGTCATGGTAGTGGTTTCCCTTAAATTTTAATCTTAGTTGCTGGAGCACGTGTGATCAGTTTTTAACCATACAGTTAAATTATTAGCATTAGTTTTCAGTAACATTACGGGGTAAGATGTTTTCCTGCTATAACTGTTCAAGCTTCAGTTGTCATGGCAACTACTGTCTGTGTAACTTTTTAATATAGAGCAATTATTGCAGCTGCTTAATACAACTTTCCAAGAGACAGTTATGTTTTTTTTCTTCCTCTTACTTGAACCACAGACACCATAAAAGTGAATTCAACACCAACTCGGCTGCTAAAGCAGTAATATGCAGCACTGGCATATTTCCCTCTTTCAACATGGAAGATTCTACAAAGCAGACAACAGTGACCTAGTTACAAGAGGTACTATGGGAAGAGAAAATGAAAACGGAGGAAAGTAATATCACAGGTCATTCTTTCTTACTGTCAGGGATTCCTCCAGTGAATAATTCAGAAATAAAAGGATTATTCATCCTATGGCAATAAGATTGTTCATCTCTGACAACAGAAGAGCTGTATTAGAATATTTAAGTGAATAAATTACAAAACTAACTTCTTTTTGATAAGCATTGTCCAGTATGCTTTCCTATCTTTTTCTCTTTCTTCCTTTCTTGAGAGCAAGTATATATAAGGGTAAATTAACCAGCAGATGGTAGCAGTGGTTAAGATTTCTAGAAGTGATATATAAATCATGTCAGTTACTAATACATAGACAGATATAATATTTTAGAGTGTACAGACCACACAGTCGATGCCTTCACAAGTTTACTTTCATGGTGTTTATTGATAATGGATGAACCTTTACTTCACACCTTTAAGACATTTAAAGATTACCTGGTGTACACAGTAACAGTAAAATGAGACTAATAGGCCTTTTATTTTTTTGACAGAAGGTGAATTACTAGCCTAATAGTTCATCTTCACTGTAGCCTTCATTTTACCATTGTTTCCACTGCATCTGCAACATCGAGAAATGGTTTGAAGGAGTTCCCATTTGAAACTTTTTTGTCCATATCCACTTCAATTCCAGCACACTTTTATTACATCCTTTTATTCTATTAGGCTCCCTTTATTGTAGTCAGTAAAGTGAACGGAAAAAGGCATCCTGTCTTATCATTTCCATGAAATGACTTTTGATATCTGAGATAAATAATTGCAAACAATGTAAGAACTCTGGATATGGTAGCCCAAACAAAATTTGAGGTTAATAGGAGGCAACTTTTGTGTTAAAAAGGTAGTTTAGGGGAAGGAAACATGCAGCCTCTACTGATGGCTAGTTCATTTCTGAAAGATGCCTGAGGCAGATTCCTGTTAATGAAGAAGTGTAAGTGTGACATCAACACTACAGCAAGATAGCTGTACATGGATAGGTTACCTTGTTTGAAGAAGAAGAAATTCTGATCTATACTAGACAGTCACTGAGAAGGGCATAATTATGTTAAAACTACTGAAAAATGTAGCCATTCTCAGTTGCTAACCAGAGGAAAAGAACTACATCTCCCCAGACCTGAAAGTTTTAAGCGGTTAAATTTCATGCATTTCTGCTTTCAACATCCATGTATATATTAGCAAGAAGACTCTTGCAACAAAATATGCTGGGCATAGCATAACGTTCAAGTTAGTGATCACATCTAAGTTTGTCTTTAACATTTAAGACGTATTATTGATTCCATTGCTCTTCTCCATATTAAGCAACCCAAAATTTCACAAAAAGGGAGGGAAAAGCATGACCGTTATATTTGTAATGGAAATAGAAAACAAGATATAGAACCCTGAAAACTAGTGTTGGTAACTTATTTTTCTAGTCTGTACCCTCTCTAATTTTGGAGGAAAAAGAAAGAATAAAAAGAGAGGAAAGCAGTGAGATGCGAGAAGAAAAGAGTAGATTTGAGTCACAAGCTAGAAACAAAGGAAGATTTAGTAATAACACATTGTCTAAATACAACCACTGTAAACAAATGCAGATGATTAGTAAACAAACAAATGGGTCTCAAACAATTCATTTGGCTGTGGTCATTTCATCTGCTGTGATGTTCCTAGTGACTTCACTTGTCAGTTAATATCTATCTACATGACAAAATGTATTCATATATTTATACAAAATGACTCTGTTTCAGCTAAATTAATACAGCTGCCCTGTATAGACATTGTTTCTAGAAAAAATATTTCATTATGAACTATGTGCAGTTATTCTGGCTTAAAAATGAATTGGTTAGGTAATTCCAGGGTGATTCTTTAAGAATAAAAATTCCAGAATAGAATACATATATAAGGCACATCTAGCATCAGAACTATCATACTTATGTGCTGGCGTAGCATATAGCAGTTCCCACCAGAGAGGCATTACTTCTCAGTGCCTTCGTGAATATCAGGAGCTTGCTCTTTTATATGGAAATCAGCTTTCTTTCTTTATAAGGAGGGCACAGCCTCACTGGCTGAATTGCTGGTGAAAAAAATAATGGTAATTTATCCCACCGTATGATGAATCGTACTTCTTCCTTGCTAGTTTCTGAACATACACCATCAGCTTTTCCTTACTACTGCCCAGAGGAACATAGCTTAAATTTGTTTATGGATTATATTCTTAAGTTCTTAATCCAGTCCCTGGACAGGCTTTTTCTTTTTTATCTAGAATAATTCTGTGGCTCCTGGAAGGTTTGGTCTTTTGGCGTTTTTTGTTTTGTGACTGTAAATTTCTGGAATGACTAGTAGGTTTTTACATATGCTCCTTCATTTGCTTTTGTTTCAGCTCTCTTGCTTTCATAACTTATGGCTGCCTTTGATAACAATACCTGCTTTTTGAAACTCCTTACGTGGCCTTCATTATACATTTAACGAGTCATTTTCATATTCATTTTGAAAAATAATCATAATAGTTATTTGAAGTGTGCGATACGTGAGCACGATGGTTTATTATCTGTCTTTATTTTGCCTCAGGTGTGCTCATAAATATATTACGCCGCCAACCAGTAAGCAATTTCAAGCATTCTTTTTTCAGGTAAGCAGAATCTTCCTATATTTCAGGAAGTGTTTTGCAAGTTATGCTGCAGAGAAAACATCTTTCAGCAGGACAGACATCTGCATCAGCTGCACTCTTAAGCTTTTGGCTAATTCACAATATTTCTATACTGAAGCTCCTGTGAAAGTATTTAATCTCCCCTCCCCCCCCCCCCAACTTTTTACTCTATCAGCAGTCCCCATTCTGAGCATTCCTCTCAGCAGTGTATTCAGCTGTAACTAAATAAAAATGAGTAATGCTATATTGACATTCCCTATGAGGCTTAATAAGGCCATCTTGTTTGAGGTTTTCTTTTAATTTCCTGCCATAGCTTCTTCCTTTAAAGCCTGAGTGAACTTTTATCCAGCAGGCATGCTAGGTATTGCTAATCCAGTTAGTCCATATGATAGCCATTTCTGACTAAGGTAAGAGCTGGGATTTGCTTGTGTTTTTGTACTTTGGGAAATACTGTGCTATCTCTTCCGGTTTTGTCCATCATTTTCCTCTATGTAACACATAACTATTCAGAGTGAGAGGGATATTGGGATGCTAAGAAGCAAGGAAGATAACGTGACCTGTTTATTCTACAGATTCATGGGAAAAGAACCTGAAGACACAGTGCAATATGAAGAAGCCACAGTATTTGTCCAACTGACATGCTTCCTCGCCAGGCACTGATTATTAGCAAAGCCCTAAAAAATATGCTGCTAATAGTCAAGTGCCTTGTTCTGGTGATGTAGCACCTGGACTTGTTTAAGGGGTGTCATGCTCTCAGGCAGCCTAAGGAAACTTATCAGCTGCTGCAGGTGGTGTAGTCAGTCTTTTGCTTTTGTAGGATTCACTATTGGATGATTCAGTCATGAAAAATGATTTTGTATAGTAACCCTAAAATTAAGGGCAGAAGAAATTACTGAGGGAGCCTGCAGATATTAAATTACATTTAAAATCAATCTCACAAGTTGCTTATTTATCTTCCAGAGAATAAACTGAGAACTCTGGGGAAGCATCAGTCTCCTCTCCTGATACCACCCAGACTGTCCCTCCAGCTCTGCTCTATCATGACCTGTTACTTCACTTCCCTTTGCCAGTGGCACTACTTAAATACACCAAAGTGTAAGTTGACGAAGTTTTATCTGATAATTTAACTCTGCTGCTTTGGATAATCTTGCTGGTTTCCTGGTGTAGATCACTTCCAGTGATTGTAACATGAAGAGGCAAGCAGTGGTGAATAGCCAGTGAACTTCTCACACTGTGGTCTCACAGATCTACCTGCTGCCTGTTGCTGCTCTCCAAAACTGAACGTAATCTTTCTTTACTGAAGAATGAAATTGATAATTACAAGGCAGCATATAGCAAAGATCTAAACCTTTAATTTTCTTTGTTTTAATTAAAAGCTGCTTCTTAGAAAATACCCATTTTATCAAGGAGTACTGAATTGCTTGTGTGCATGTTTTGCAATTGCTTGTTTGGGCCATAGTGTTTATTGCCTGCTGCAGAAAATGTCGGTAAAACAGCTTTTATCCCAGTGGGTGAGGTCTGCAGTGCACCTGAAGTGCTGGTTGCTTGATTCTGAAGGTGTGGAGGGCCACATACCTCCCTCCCGGTCTGCTTGCCTGCTTTCTTCCTGCGGAAGCCAGGAGTAGGGGGCTTCTCCATGTCTCACCTTGGCAGTAGTGAGGTGAGTGAGTGTGGGGGCTACTGCTTGGATCTGCCTGTGAAGGGAGGAGGTTGGCATCCTAAGCAGTTGCCTTTCGGAGCAGACATGTCTTTCAAATGACTAACAGGTGGACCAAGAACAAACAGCCCAGTCACTGCAATGCTGCTGTTCTTGAGGAATTTCTTTCCATCTCAGTGTGAGAACATGAATTGTGTCTGGATCCAAAATTTGATATAATTGTTTGCTAAATCTCTTTAAGTAAGGTGAATGTTGAAAATAGTTCTGCATGTTAGGCAAAACTGGCAGAAATATCTTTCTACAGCTATTCAAAATGTCAGAAAATCTAATGTTTTGCCAGGGCAACATGATGAATAAAAACCTACTTGTTTCTACAAAATGAACCTGAGTAGCACAGACTATATTTTGCCTTACTAACATTTTGGTCTTGTCCCAGGCTTTTGTTTTGGACTTTCTTTTTTTTTCCCCCTGAAACAAGGCTTAATGATGGGATTTGCTACCCACTTTGCTGTAAGGATGGGACAACAGGATGGCCTGGGATGATAACTGGGCTGGGATTTGTGTTTAGAATAAAAATTAAGAAAAGGTATTTGGAAAAAATTGAGGAGAGATATATATCAAACTATGTAGTCAGTAAAATACTGAAATATTTTATAAATGCTTGTTATTTATCTAGTTTATATCTAGGAAAATGATGCACACACGTTTCTAAGTGCTTCCTTCTATTCTTTGGGGAAAAAAATCAGGTCAGGTTTGTACTACATTACTGTTTCCAGTATATTTTTGTTTCCAACAGTAAATCAATTCCTGCAGCATATGATCCTGGATATTTTGCTTTGTGTGCTTAAGCTTCAAGTCGGACTAGAGCAGGAAACCACAGTTAATCTTAGTTGATCGTAATGATCTGTGCAAAGGAAGGGTGAAATGCCCACTAGATCTACCATAATCTTTGCCACTTCAACCAGACTTTGCTGATAACTCAACTAAGGACTTGCAAAGTTGGCCAAAATGTCCTAAAGTGTTGATTCAACTCCTATTCAGAAGATTACATAGCATTGAGCAATTGCTCTTCCCCTCTGGGGGACCTTGGCTATGGCATCTCACAGCATTCAAACCACTCACCTTTCTTAGTTGAGATATATATATGTGTGTGTGTTTGTATCTATCTATCTATGTATCTATATTTATAGATACATAGACACACACACGCACAAATGAAACTGCTCTAACTATAAGAAACTATGAGTTGCTAGGATGGCAGACTCAGTTAACCACGACCTTTCAGTCTATGACTCCAAATTTGTAAAAATAATCTTAGTTTCAAATATTCTGTAGTATGCTTACTGTTTTTTCCACTTTGGTGTCATCTGTAAGTGATCATTATTCAGCTTATGAGGGAAAATACAGAAAAAACAAAAATAAAGGAAAATCCCTTGTGAAACTCTGCTCAAGACACCTTCTAAGTTAATCATGCACTAATAGTGACTACTGGCACTTTTGCATTACCCTGTACTGTCTTCCTCTAGCTCGTGCTTCTGTAGTTGCATATAATGTCACATGAAACACTGTCAGAAGCTTTTATAGAAAAACCCAATATATGTGGTTAGTGCTTTCCTTTGTTCAGGAGGCTATTACCCTGTCATGGGAGGAAAAGAGATTGTTTTGACATAATTTCGTTTTGATAGCGTTTGCAGTTTGGCGTGTTCTCATCTTGTTTTATTCGAAGTACTGACAATCATTTGTTTGCTTACTCTTTCCCCTTGGCCCTGTGGAAGTTAAGTTCATGGATATATAACTACAAGCCTCTCTTTCCCCCGTCTCCTTCCTTCTACAGGTGACCATCATTTTTGCCTCTTCCAGTCCTTATCTGCCATTGTTACTAAATGTCCCTGATCTTTTCAGTGTGAAATCAGGGGTATTAAGCTGAATTACCACTAGAGTGACTTTAAAATAATTTGGTTGCACAGAAACAGGCTAACAGTGGTCTACAGTGGCTATTACTTTAGCATAGTGCAGTAACAATCAACTGCTGTAATGTGTTGGTTTCTCCTTACCCGGAAAAGATAGTATGGTGATGCTCTAATTGTATACCTTGTATTTATCGACTTCAGATCCTTGAATTTAGCTTCCCCTCTGCAGCTGTGAACTTATTGTAGGAAATAATTTAATTGGTAATAATAAATGTGAGAGTGATCTACTTTATGTGTAAACAATGGCTATAATAGGTATCATCTCTACTTGTTTCCCTTCTTAGTCTTTTTCTTCCATTTAGTTTGCATTTAGAATTGGACAGTCATGAAACTATTCATGAACCTGAATTAAATACACTACATAATTCTGCCTAGAAGAAAACATTTTGTGAGCAGGGTTAGAATCCCAAAATTGGTGCTGCTGTTGCTGCCGACGTCCCCACTGCTTTATCTAATGGGCGACTAATTGAGAGTGTGTGAGGACAAGATTCATCTCTTTCCTGCTTTTTTAGGTAGAAAATATGTCTCGTATCTCCTCAGGAAGAGTGTTCTGACCATCAGGCTCTAGGATATTTTGAAATAGCCTGTTCTTATGAATAATTCAATATTCACTAGAGAAATCCTACCTATTGCATCTTGAGTGAATGCCTTAGCCAACCTCCATTCTTGACTCCCTTACAGTGATCAGGTCTTTTGTGCTGTGTGAAGACTTAGCTGAGGTCACTAGATACTGGTGTAAAATAAAAATAATTTAGCCCATGAGGTTTTGTGGTGTGATATTTAAAGCTTATCCTTGTAAGCATAACACTACAAAAAGTAATTTTAGAACCAAGAAAGCATTACGAGGAGAAGATATTTCTTTGAAAAAATATGTAATTGTCCTAGCATTTTTGCTCACTGAAGCCTACTTAGGCAGTTCAAGTGTATGAAATATGCAACATACCTACTAGCAGTGCATAATTTAGGGTACTGTCATCTGTGTCTAAATGTCTAGACCAGGTATCCTGTTCAATTCAGCAGTAAGCAGCTGTTACAGTTTACCAACTACTATATAAACACTTGAAGCTTGGATAGATTTCAAAAATACTAATGCCATGTGCTTTTCTAGTCTGGAAAATGAACCATTAGCTCCCTACCTACTGTATGTAAACTACAAAGTAGACTCTTTCAGCTGTAAAGTTAAAGACTTCTAGTTATTTCTATAAATTGATTCATTTCAGTATAAATGCATAGCTATTGGACTTGTTAAAAATACTAATGGATTTTTTTTTCCATCAGAAAGCAGAAAGCAGAAATACTCTACCGTGGTAGAGGTGATTTGTTGTATTATTCCATGTACCTCACTTTTTCATCTTTCCATATGCATTCCACATCTATAACTACTTTTCAGGTTGCAATCCTCATATTTGTAAAACCACTTGATATCCTCGAATGAAAGGTATCATTATAAGTATCCAAAGCTTGCCCTAGATATGAGAAAGTTCACATGCAGATCTGAATCTACCTGTCTTCTATAATACTAATAACATGGTACTCTTGCATTTTCTTAGCTCTCGTGCAACAGAAAAAATCATGAATTACTTTGCTTTGAGTAGATAATCTTGACTACTTCTCTCCTTTTGTCTTCAGTATGTAACTTTTACTGGCATCAGTGGGAATTTCATATGTAAATCCATGATAAGTAGCAAAAATTGTCTCTTAAAGTACTTTACTTGGCCCAAGTGTGCATATTACTCAGTTTTGGGTACCTCTTCCTGCTCCTTTTGCTAGTTCCAGACTTATTGATGTTTGGATGTGGCTTCCATTTGTAGGAGTTTGAAACCATGCCAGTTGTAAAAGTTGGGAAACATTTAACATTGTGTAGGTAGCAATTCAGTCAGAAAGTGGCAAAGTTGCTCCTTTGCTCATGCGTGTGCTTTGCAGTACAGAAATTGGCACAATACCTTGTCTTCCGTATGGCATTATGTCTTATATATAGCATTAAAGAAGGATGAATTCTACTCAGTTTGGATTACAGACAGCATGTGTAAATATTAAGAGGAAAGCATCATTAGATGGAAATAACATCAGTAACTTCATAGTAGGTAAGATGGACATAATACCAATGTCCAATTTTTCGAATCTACCTACAGATGAATATAGTCCAGTTTTACTGAACTCTGAGAATAATTGCTCCTATAAAGTTCCTTTATGTGCTTGCAGAATTAAGCTTTTCAAAGGTAATAAAGTTAGTGGTCTTTGTCTTTGAATTACTTCCAAGGGAATTTAGTGCCATCACAGTACCGAGACATTCAGCCTCCAACCCAACCCTGGAGGCCACACAGCTCTGCAGTGCCTGAAGAGATCTTTTTCCTGAAATATAGCCGTTACATTGCAGGAAGAGATTTGCAACATGATTTTTAAGAGTCAACAGTACTCAGTGGGCTGATGTGACAGGCCAGTTTGATTGCAGGTGTTGCAAAGCTGCAAGACCTAAATGTATGGTAGTTTGAGATATGTGGCTGGGCCAATGCTGTGGATAAAGGTGACACAACTTACACGAGCAGTAATGGGATTTATTTTAGCTGACTTGGTGTAGAAATGGGAGAATAACGAAGGTGTTCATCTCGGCACAGAGGTAATGGACTTCCAACCTCTAATTCTTCACTCCGTCCCTGCTTCCTTCAGCCTCCTTACTTATTGTTTGAGATCCACAGTCCCATGTTTTCTCCTCAGAGACATGTGGAGTCCACAGCCAGTCAAATTTGACATCTTGATGAAAAACAGAAACATTCTGAATTATTTTCATTTTTGTTTTTCATCATAAGTTTGCCTTTTAGCCAGGAAGAAGGGTTGGCAGAACTGGAAAACAGAAGTAGATGATTAATCTGAGTGGTCCCACCAGGAAATCTTGGCAAAACTCAATTAGGTTATAGGGAATGATCAACTCCTTATGTGATTAATTTTAAAACTTCAGAACTAGCCTATGCAGGAGATGCTATCACAGCATTTGGAGCTGGCAGGAGCTGAAGTTGTTTATGTAGGGAAAACCAAATAAATGTTGGGAAAACTGGAAGAAATGCTCCAAAGAAATCCCTTTTAATATTTTCTCTGTAAGAGGTAGTAAGCATAACACTAAAGCTGTCATAAGAAATTCTGTGTTCTATGAAAAGACACTGTGTGGCTAGCAAAAGGATTTTGCCTGCAAACTAAGCAGCAGGATTCATTTCTGCCTTACCCGCAAACTTCAGCAGAGACTTAAAAGATGGTAACACAATCATTACAATATACTTAGCTCAGAACATCAAATGAAACCCAGAACAAATGATTTAATTTTGCTTTACAATAATTAATTACTTGTATATGAGAGATGAAAATCTTTTAATGCCAAATATATTGTAAGAACAATTTATTTTGTTAATTAAATGGTTAAAATCATTTCATTTGTTTTGCAGTAATTAATTACTTCTGTGTGAGTGCTGAATGTATTTTGATAAATATAAGAAAATATTTACTTTGTTAATTAATCTTTATCAAATTATTTAATTTATTTTGCAGTAATTAAATACTGCTATGAGAGAGCTATTCTGTTCTAATAATGACATGCGGTACTGAAAAAAAAGCTGTAATCATTCTTGCTATTGTGTCACTTTAGGATGACCATAGTAATGCTTGCTAATAATGGTGACACAGTAGTTTCATTCCTGGGATCAAATTAAATCTTGATGCAAGAGGGACAGACTTCACTGATTTCAAGGGAGTTTGTCCTGCATATAGTTGGATAAACGCAAGGAATATTTTTGCCCTGTGGCCTGTGTTGCCATCTAGTCTCTGTGATGTTTCCATCTCCTATCAGAATATCTGAATGTTGAACATTGAAACCAAATCTTACTAGGCCTTGACAATAGACACTTGGATAACTGCATATTAAATATAATAGGAGAAATTAGATAAGTGGACAGTGATATCTTTGTCCCTGTAGTCAGTCTGCCTATGTAGTGCTTTTATTTATTTTGTTCATTTTATTCTTTATTCCTTATATTTTGCTATCACAAAAGAATTAAGACACAAAGTTAAGTATTTTTTCCTGTAGTTTTCTAGACTGATGGTTCCCTGGCTGTAAAAGTATGTGGGAATTAACTTTGATGGCTGCTTTGTGGCAGAAAAACTTCAAAACAAGCTGCAACACTACTTAAAAGCTTTTATTCTAAGAGACAAGAAAAATCAAGGAAATCTTTTTCAAACAAATTTCTGTCGGCCTAAGAAAGATAAATACATGTCAAAGAAAGGATTTGGCCTGAGAAATTATGCCTGTCAGACAACTTTTTGAGCACGGGAACCTCTCACAGCATCACGTAAAGTCTTGGTTAGAGAGAGAGGCTGCAGGAGGCTCAGTCTCGTAAATGAAGCTGCTCCGTTGGCCCCGCGCAGCATCCCGCTGACACCGTCGGGACGCGAGGGCGGCATGCCGCCAGCCTGCTCTGCGTGCATTTATTTGTGAGGATCAGCCTCTTAGATGGCGAACATGTGATTTTTGTTTAGTGGTTCATTAATTTTTAACAGCTTTGGGGGAAACACAGTGCATGACAGAACTATTAGCTTCACAGCTCGTAGATTGTAATTCACAGAGAAGGAGAGCGAGTGAGCAGGCCAGGGTGCTGTAATCCCCCGTTAACAGCTCCCGGCATGGGGGGCCTGTGCTCCCCAGTACGTGGTGGGGAGGTGTCTGGCTGCATCTCGCCCTGGAGGCAGACATCAATTATTTTGGAAGCATATGATGTAGGTTTTTAAAGAATAATTCACACTAGTGCTAATGGTTTCTTTGGCCACTGTTTTATCAATGTCTGAATATATTCTTGTACTGTTGAAAGTGCATATCTATATGTAAATGTGGATTTGACCATTTGAAAAAGAATGACCTTGAAAGTAGGTGAGATCTTTCCTTTAACTCTGCAATTTTTGGTCAGAAGGTGAAGTATTGCTCCCTAAACTTTTCTGCTGTCTGGCTCACTTCAAATGCTTCCGATTTTAAGTGCTTCTCCTAACAGGACCGAAATGAAGGTGAGGGTATATATGTCCATAAAAGCTAGATACTGTCTTTTCTTCTCTGCCTAGTAAAATTATCATTGCCTACTGACAGGCTCCCCCAGTAGCTGGAAAAAGAGCAGCAAATCCAGGGATTTTCCTAGGAGGGACTCCCAGCAGTGGCACCCCTGGGTACTGCTCTGACCTTCCCAGCAACCCCTTGCAGGCAGGGTGCTACTTCCAGGCCCGTGGCCCAGGGGACGATGCATAAAATTATGCTTCAGGAAGGCGATTCAATAAGTGGGATTATCTTTTAATGGGATTACTCTGCAAGAGACCAAACCGTGAAAGAGCACTCTTACGGGAGAGACAAAAAACACTCCAAATTAACAACAGGTTGGTGTGACCGGGTTACTGGGAATAGAAATTGAATTCATAATTGGTCCGAGATATTTGCTTTTCTGGAGATGAAATTTCAAGGGAGGCAATTGCCCAGCTGTTGCCTCTTGCTCTTTACACAACATACATAATATGAAGGAGTATGTGGGTTTCTTTAGGCTTCAATAATAGTTTTTACTAAACATCCTTAACACACAAAACTTGGTAAAATGCAAATTCTTAGTGGCTTGCCCAAATGTAGAACTGGAGCAAAAGTCTCAGTTTGTCTCATTTGGAAATTCTGATGTTTTGTAATATTGTTTTCGTGCTGAACAAAGTTGAAAAATACTAATCCCACAAAAGGTGTCAGAAGATATCAGTTCAGAAAGGTTTATATGTTTCCTGGTGAACTTTCTATTTAAATAGAAAAACATCTCTAAATGTTTTAGTTTGACGTGCTGAATTGCCTTTCATCCTTTATAGAGTATTAATTCAGGAACGTTTCTCTGTGCAGCAAGTCCCTGGCAGATGGTACCTCCTAGATGATGCATGTGATAATATTTAGTTGGGTAGATGGTCACATTGCTCTACAGGAGAGGAAATCTTTGGGGGACCCAGACTTGCAGGAAAGACTGGGGTTCTGGATTACACATCTCATGAGGCAGAGGACTGATAAGAAACCGTTGAACTGACTCAATATTGGAGATCAGTTCAACAGACAGAACATTCGATAGTGACCCAACAGAGACAAAATGAAATATATCAGTCTTCTGCTTGAAGAACAGTTTTTAAGCACAAGCAATATATTTTTTCAAATAAAACTTTGATTCAGTGGAAACTGTTGACCAGTTATATTTTAATTTTTGAATAAATCTTCCTATTAAACTATCTGTAGTTGGATGCTGATGTTACATTTGATGCTATTTCTTTTGACAGGCAGTAGAAATTCTCGAATGTGAATCGAGTTTCATTGACAGAATGTGTTCAGAAACTGCTGTCCCTAAAACACTAATTTTAACACATCCAACATCTGCATTACATTAGATTTAATTCATACAGAATAATTCCAGTCATTTACAATAAGTATTGAAAGCAATTTAAAACATATGTCTCATAAATGGTCTGCCATAATCTATGTAGATTCATCACCATAGCACAGATGCTTATACCTAAGAAGCTAAAGGACATGTGTAAGCATACTCTTGCATTTGCTGAAAATCTTGACAATTTTCTGTCATTTCTTGACTTCTGTGCATCGTATACAGTTCTCAGCCAGAGATTTTCTTTTTATAGTCCCTAAATAGCTTTTGTGCTGTTCTGAGTATAGGCATGAATGGATTTTTCTTAGGATAAACTACCATGATGACACACCACTAGTTGACCTTGACACATACGTAACTGCTCTGCTAAATTTATGAGACCTGGAAACACTTGTTTCTGGGTGAATCCATCCATTCATGGGTGTGTCATGCATTCCAAGAGCCAGGGCAGACACTCCACAGTTCTGAATATGTGTGTCTATCCCAATGACATTTGTGACTGGTAATTCTTTTGACTGTGTCATATAAAATGAATTGACTGTCTGATTGCCTCTTAGAAACCCTACTTGCTTCACTGGCACATGTGGCATGCTATCTGTATTCACATGGTGCAATTTTGAATTAATGTCATAAAAATGTGCTGCTGTGTGTTTTGTGATAAAAAGGATGCTTCCCAAGCTTGCAGTAAAAGCTACTATCACAAAGCATTTGCTATGATTGTAAAACTATCTTTTCTGGTCCAAAAATATGAAGAAAGGAATAAACACTGGAAATTAATTGAAAAAAAAAAAAAAGTAGAGGTAGAGAGATGACACAGGAGATCTGGCCATCATGCTTCCTTCTTTCTGTGTACTGAGTTGTGTTTTATCCCTTACTTAAATGGGCAGTGGAAAATCTGATCTCAGTCCCAAAGTCTGTAAAAGAGCACAATGTAATTACTCATGTTCTTGAAGACTTGGTCCTGGAAATGCAAGAAAAATAGCCAAATTATTGAAAATAGGAATCCAATTTCTTAGGGGATCAGGGATCACATATATAGATATAGAGTTGCACAGTGCCAAAATATTTATGTTAGAGAGGACAGAGTGTTGAGAAAATTCTGTCCTGTTTTGTAAAACTTACGTTGCCTGTGAAAATAAGTTCATTTTAACATAACTGCTCATTTGGCCAACTGAAGGATTTTTTATGTGAGCCTCCTTGTAAGCATGCATTTTTTTTTTTTTTGTCAAAAGAATTGACGTTTCTCTTGTAATTTGGGGCTTTCATTTACCAAGTTTCACACAAGCAGTTTGCATATTAGATTCTGAGGACCGCTTAGGTTTCTTTCTCATCTGTGAGTCAACCGTTTCTGTTCTTATTGGGCCAAAGCCTTGAAGTGCTTTGGCTTGCTGTCAAGTCAGACAGGATTGTCTGACTATGTCTGGGTACCAACTGTGGCACTCAATTTTAGTTCCACAAAGTGGTGATAAGGTTCATCTTTCAGCAGCTTCAGAAGTAGAAGGGAACTTGCGGTGTGACAGCTCTCATCCTATTTTAATTGGTAGGTCTACTTCTCTTCTTAAGCTACAACAGAAGCACATGCACTCTGAGATTGTCAGACTTTCCCTTTGAATGTTTATGCTTGCCCACTTTTTGTGATGTGTTTTTAAATGTATGAGGTAAAGGAAAATAACTCCTTGAGAATAATGTTTTGTTATACTTTGTGTTCACACTCAGCATTAGTTCTCTAATGTATAAGTTACTTTATTTTGTCCACTAGCTTTTTTTTCCTTTTTTCTTTTTTCTTTTTTTTTTTAATGAAATGTTACAAGGACTCTACACATCCAGTAAATCTTATTCTTCTGATTGAACTTCTTGGGTAAAATTCTGGCACCACTGCAATCAGCTGGGGGTTTGCTGTTCGCTCCACTGGGGCAGGATACAATATCCCTTCCTGATTTTGCCACCTAGCAAGGTTAAAATAGAGGAAACGCTAGTACTATGACATTAGCAATGCCAGTGTCAGAAGTGTGTTTTGTTTTCTGTTGCTTTTAATTGTAGATAAGGCTCTACTTTTTAGATGCCTTAGACAGACCATTTGATGAAGAAGAGCAAGATGTATTAAAAATATAACCTACCTAGATAGTTATATTCCTGAAAATTTTTGTTTCTTTTCATTATGGTGAAAAGGGGATAGGAGTTTTAGACATTCCATGCCTACCTCTCTAAAAAAGCCACATGCAGGTTATTGGCCATCCTGACCTTTCAGAAATGTCTGTCCAAAACCTACAAGAAACCTAACGGGAAACATGAATCTTAGTCAGTAGTCCCTACGGTAGATTAAGCACTGGTTGCTGAAGTAAAGAGCTCTTTGTCGCCCAAACACTTCCTTCACTTTAACTTGGAAGAGTTGCTGGAAAATTGTTTGAATTGGCTTTTTCCCATCCAGCGACTTCTGTGTAGTCCACATCTAAGCAAATATATAGTCACAACAGCATAGAATTATGTTATAATCTGACTCTGGAATAGCAAAGGACTTAGTGGCTTTGTCAAAGTGACCAGAAATATTCTTTGTCATAATGCTCATTGGCAACTGTAACTTTCAAATGTGTATTTATTATTTAGCTCATTAAAACTAGATGAAGGTGAAAGTGCAAAGAAAATCAAAATTGATTTTCTCCTTCCTTTCCTGTTTGGAAAAAATATATAAGAATTCCATTTGATTAATCATTGACTTCATGGCTCTTGTGTGGCCTTCACACATACTTGGAGGTTAATATCATGAACCAGATATTTTTTTTTCTATGAAAGGTCCTTATTGTTCCTTGCTTGATCTGTTCCTAATAGCTGGAAAAAACTAATTTCATTTTTTCCTGCCTTACTATCAGAATAGTCTAAACTAGAACTATTGACCTCAGTACAAGGAATAATTTTCTGTAGCCTGTAACTTCCCTGTGAGCTTGGAGATTAGACTGGACAGCCTAGTCTAGAAATACCACTGTCAAGGATTGTCTTCAGTAAGGTTACACACAGGAATTTCCAAGGATTCCTGCTGGATAACCTCTTGCCTTTTTACATTTGAGAGAGATTTGGGGAGGGCAAAGTAGAGCAGACAAGACATTTCTGGCCCACTGAAGGTAGCACTGGTTCTCAGAATCTTACAAAATATTACCTAGACAGAATTTGATCCCCGCAGAAAAGACAAAGCAGAAGAGAACACTGTATTGAACAATTTGAGGAACCAATGACTATGTGGAACACAGTAAGAAAAAACTTCAAAGGAGACATACATCAGAATTGGTGTAATTCGTGGTGTTATTTGCCCAGCAGAACTAGTGAATAAAGAAAACTTACTTCTCCATGGAATTTGGGCATTCAGCATTAAATTTCCTAAGAATCTAATCAATATGTTACGAAGTAACCTCAAAAATCACTTTTCAGTATGTAAGCTGGAATAAAAGAGTTCATTTCCACCTAGGAGGCAATGCATTAGATTTCATTTAGAATAGTAACTTTTTTTTCTTAAACTGTTCTTCATTTTTTTTTCACCAACAGCCTGACTATACATTGCATTCTATAGAAATCTGGCTTTCTGGATTAGCCTGCTTTAAGATACATGTAATAATGGGAATGGTATGTAGTGTGTTACTTGACTGCATTCTTGTTGCACATCATAAAAGATACTTGGATGCCAGCTGGTTGCATATTTACATACCGGGGCTTTTTCACTTCAATACAATTATATCAAAAAATGATGTTACACTGGCAATGGGCAGTCTAATCTGATTATATAAATGTATTTTCCTTGTCATTTTGAGCTAACTAAAAATCTTTTCATTGCTTTCATGGGCCTAAACTTTCACCTGAACTTTTCAGTGAAATCCTGCCTGCATGGAAATTGATGGTAATTGATTCAGTTGTGTTTGCTGTTCTTTTCTATAGAGTTAATACTATCCAGTGTAATCTGTTTTAGCATCACAGCAAACTGCGACCTGAACGAGTGTGTAACTTCCTTCCATCCTTCTTCCCTTACTTCTGTCCTTACTTAGAATTTCTGAAGTGCTAGAAAGCTGCTAATGGATGCATGAAGCTTTGAACCTTCACTCAGCTCCTTGAACAATACTGGAAGAAGAAATCATTGCACTGTGACACAATTTCAGCTAAATACCATTTTCCAATTTCTAATAGTTTTAGACATATCTTTAAAATTAAAAATATTCAAGTTCTCTAATGGACTATAGAGACCATGTAAGTCTATATACCTTTGTATAATACACAAATTTTTGCCAGTATACAGTGTTATATCACAAATAAACAGATGAAGTTGTTCAGCTGGACAGGGAATACATGAAGGTCATGATATCTGATATTGCTCTTTAATCCTTTTCACTGATAATTCATTCCAGTCTTCAGTTTCCATTGGAAGTTTTCAATAATCAGTTGACTTATAGCTCAGAGAAATCACCAAGGAGAGAGATTTATGAAAGAATATCGCTCAAATAAGAAGTCAAAGCAATAGTGAATGTGAGCAGTATTTGCTGCAGAATACTTGAATTCAGAGACTTCATGTAACAATATTTCTCTCATTATTTGAGTATTTGGCATAATGAAATTGCCTATCAATATCTTTTACTTCGCAAATGGAAAAAAAATTTCTGAACCTCCTCCCATTCACTGGTTTCTTTAGCAATTGATTTTCACGAGGTTGAGTAGGGATCAAGATGAATAATACTTTAAAGCATTTGTTAATTAAAAAAAAAGTATCTGATCATTTTTTGATTGCTTATCTCCTTAAAAGGCTGACAGGGAACTTTCTCTAGACAATGTCTAAGGGTTTGAGTGTTTTAATTCTTGTGATTTGCACCTTGCGATGTTCAGGTAAGCTTTTCTGCACTTTCTTTGTCAAGAAACACGTCACTGACACTGGTGCAAAAGCCCACTCTCATCTAAGGCTAATCGAGAAAGTGGCAGCCTGTTAAGACAGAAGATTTCTTATAAAGGAACTATGTAAAAGTCTTAATCCTGCTTCCTACAGAGGTCAGGGAGCGTTTTGCATTTGACTTTGTGGGAGCCAAATTGTTCCCTGGTTGAACAGAAAACAATCACTCACTGTATAGCGAGAATTTACATTCTGTAAAAAAAAGTATCTATTATTAAAAGGGACTGACATAGGGGTCACTGGGCAATTTTAGTAGCCTACAGATCATTACATTTAGTGCTCAGTTTTTTTCTTTTTATGCAAGAAAAACTCGCATTGACTTCAGTAAGAGTTTTCCTTACTTAAGGAGTACAGAATTGGGTACTTAGCTGAGAACTAAAACAGCATTAATGACTTCCATATGTCATTGCATAAACCTCATTCATGTGTTTTTGATTTAATGGATTATAAAACAGAAAACAAAAATATTATGTGTAACTTTTTGTGAGAAACAGAAAATGCTTTAAAGATCACGGATGAGAACAATTGGGTTTTAGTTAGATGTGCAGTAATTGTTTGAACCCTGGAAATCACTTTTACAAAACAATCTCTTGTTCTTTTTGTTGGTCTGTGTGTCTTACATACTGTTTCCATTCTCTTGTCTTCGCCTTTTTTATTTCCAAAGGCCCTGTGGGGATATTATGTCAGCACTTCTTGACCTCATGTGGTGAAGTTGTCAATGTTGAATTAAGCATTTTTTTAATATAGCTGTACTAGTCCTGTGCATAGATCTTTCATGCAAAGTCCGTGATTGTATAGGGGGGTGAAAATACATAGGATACCACTGTAACTTAAGTAAAGTGAGAATGTGGAAACCAGCAAGAGAATGTGAATTTGTTGTATAATTATGGGCTCAACGCATAAATAATTTTCACCTCTTCATTTTCTGCAGAAGTCCTTAAACACAGACACCATGCTTTGCCCTAGTATATGAGACTGCAAGGAGAGCAAGACCAAAAAATAAAGTGAGATAAACTCCTTTGCTACTCAACCTGTAAAAATATTAGCAGCATCTTTATGTAGTGAAAATACTGATGTGAACCTTCTTTTTTGTTTTAAAAATCCTACCAAAATAGACTATATTTTGTCCTGTGAGGATAGCCATCCAAAAGCCCAAAGTGGGCTTCTAATCTGAGCTCAGGATTTGGGACTTGCAGGTATTTGTGTTCCCTAAATCAGGTTTCTTTCCATTCCTCTGCCAGATAGCTGCAGGCAGACAGCAGGAAAACAGCTGCTCTTTTTGCATTTACTGTGGTCAAAATTTACCTTGTAGTTTACCTGAATGTGCATCATGTAAAATGGTGTTAGCCTTGGATCGTGATATAAGGAGTTGACCTTTTTCTTTGTATTTACTTAATGAACTGTGCTGTGTTGTTCTCTTACTGATGAGGTGAGGAAGAAAACACAAATATGGTAGTCTTTTAATGAGCTGTGGTCATACCAGACTAGCAGTTCTCAGGCAAACTTTTGCTGTGGCTGGAGATTTAGGTCAGTAGGTCATGGATTACTCACTCATGGAAAAAAAGTTGACATTGATCAAAAAGGCTGCAAAATTCAGCAGTGTGTGTTGAGACAGACTAATGTAAAAATGACAAATAATGCAAGCCGAAGTGAAATAAAAGGATCAAGGGGCCATCTGGGGGCATGTTGAGGTCTCTTCCTTGTGGATTACTATATTTTTAAGGATTTTATTGTGGACAGCATTAACTCTTGAAGAAGGAAGGGGTGGCAGTAGAAAGAAATGAAGAAGCAGTCATAACTTCATACACGTACGGTATAATTTTCCTACTGTGTACAATCTAAATATTTTCCCTGGTAGTTCAAATAGCTCTTTCCCTGCAAAGTAAAGTTAGCGCTTCCTCTCCTGTATACTTCCAGGCCTTTGGCCCCATCAGCTATTCGAAGCAGTTTCTCAACTTTTTTCATCCTTTCCTTCTCTGGTGCCTGGTGTCTCCACTCAGCGTGGTCATTCTGCATGGTATTGCCTGCACGGGGTGCTCTGGAGCTGGGTCCTTCAAGACTAGCAGAGAGAAATTTCTGAGAATTCATGGAAAAACGGTTGTGGAGAAGGAATGGACAACTATATAAATCTTGGGGTAGTGCCAATCTCTCGCCTCTCATCCTTCCTCTGAAGTTGTACTGAAGCCTTCATGCTGGACAATGTGGCCACCAAGACTGTTGTAGTGCTACTCAGGTAATCCTAAACTGCTTAGATTTCATTGAGGAGGAATCCTATTTCTCAATTTTGGTTTTAAAAGAAGTTATTTGATCAATCTAAGCAAGCAATCTCCCGTGTTTTCTGCTCTCTGAAGTTGCTTTACCTCCTCTGTTTTGGATTGGGAAGCTTTACCTCCTCTGTTTTGGATCGTCACCAATACAGGTAAGAAGTAGTTTTATTAGGACATTGGAGATGCCTCTTGGGTAGTAAAAAGTATGTATTAATGGTTATGTTTTAGCCATGTAAGTATTAGCTTGAAGTTTATATAGTTGGATTTTATGTAGAAAGAACCGCACAGAATAAATAAGAAACAGTAAATTGAAACTAGCAAAAAAGCCGTAAAAGTGAAGATGTAGCTCGGTAAAAAGATTCTCTTAAGAGATTTTGTCCGATTTTTGTGACAGTAAGTTTCCAAGTTATTCAAACTTGGCATTGGGGACAGGGGGTATCTTGGACATCTCTGTTTTTATTGCCTTGTACCCTTGATCCATTTGCAGTTCTCAGGGAGACACACCAGGAGGTCGTGTCCCAGCCAGAAGCAGGAAGCCCTTGCAATATCTTGAGAGACCCTATTTTTGCTGGCTTTCTAGGCAAGTTGTGCAGACCGAAGAACTTCTGATATCCAGGTAGGCATGCAAATTCAGCACAAATCTTCTCAGTCTCCCTATTGGTATTTAGTACCATTTCCTCCACCAAAAAGTAGTATTAGTTATTCATTATAATAATATTTGAAAAAAGAAAACCTCTTTTTCTCTCTATAGTGATGTAATCAGAAAATTAAAGAGAAACATTGTGTACAATTTAATTTATGGGGTATGCTGCAGGTCAGTATTAGATGTATAATGTGTTACTGTATTATGAGTGACAAATTCCTGTGAGGCTTTTTAAGTATGTAGATAAAATGATAACACAAGATCAACTAAGAAGTGGATAACTTGGATAAACATTTAAAAAAAATACTAGCCACCAACCCCCATTCCCCAAACCCTTCAGCATTTGTTTTTCATTTATAAACTTTGGTGGCAGACATTGATCACATTGTGTCAAAGACTTAAAGAAATATCACTTAGAGAAGAAGGATTTAGTTAAAGAATGTACTATGTTAACAGAGATGGTAATAACAACGTATGGAGTGTAACATATACACATGGCATGGCTTCCAGCTGTTTGGCCTCACAGTTATTATGTGCACTGTGAAAGAATAAATGAATCCTTGGATAATTTGGCAAAACATTTCGGAGTCCATCAGTTACTCTTTCTGAAGAAGTAAGGAAAGTTTCCTTTCATTATTAATTCTGAGGTATGCGATGATGTCTACAAGATAGGTCCTGAAAAGTTAGTATGACCAGTGAATTTTGAGAGTGATAATTCCACCATAACTCCGCCTAGGAAGTATATATGATCAGAAAAAAATTGACATGGTAGATGTACTGAAGTGTTTGGAACAGAAACTGAAGCCTTAGGTGATTCCCACATGACATTTGACTCCTTATGCCTGGGTTTCCAGAGACCTTGTACCAATGCCGCCATGCCCCAGCAGCTACAATACTCTTCTTGAGGAGAAACTAGAAAGTTGAATTTTAAATCAAATGTAATGACCTCCAGAATCCTTTAATTCCCTAAGACATGGCATTTAATGAACAACACTGAAGTCTAAAATGCACAAATACTGTAATGTGTTGAAAGTCCTTGGAAATGACTGAACCAGACCTGATAATGCTTATGCAGATGGGAATCCTATTTGTGAACCTGCATTAAAAGGCTATTATTTTGGCCATAAACACAAGCAGAATTTACAAACAAGAACTTCTCTTGTTAACCTCCTGCTACTTTTGCCAAGAAATTTTAGAACTGTAAGATAACGGAAAATAAGAGACATGATTTAAGAGGTTAAGTATCTCTTCAGTCTGCTCTGTGGGCTCCGGCCTGAGATATGAAGGTGGCTGCCAACCCACCAAAATGTAACAGAAGTGAAGCAATGAAATGAATTACAGTCTTTCTGGTAGGTGTTTCATTTCAGCAAATGGCATGTATGTTGGAATGAGATACAAACACAACAATTATGCCTATATATAATGCAGGGCTGTATGGGTGTGTATATATGCCTTATTATAAAAAAGGTGAACTTTTTGTTAACCATTATTTTTTTCCATCTTTGTATCCAGATTTCACTTAGCGGAAAAATGAGAGGACTTAGTGCTCTTACTGTCATTTCAGAAAAACATCGATGTTGGGAGAACGGTGACTGAGGAATGTGAGTTGAAAAAAACTCCTCTGTTTACCCAGGGAGCAGGGACGTAAACACCAACTGCTTTTGTTTCTCTGTGCAAGTCCATCTGATTCACTAAAATTTGTGTACTTATTTTACAGGACTGCACTTGACCCCTCCCTCGTATCTGAGGTGAAGCCATTCACCACCACTATCTCACTTTCATCTCTAGCATCATTTTTCATCCTGTCTTGTTATTAATAGCATTCTTGGCTGGCCTTCTGAATTAGTCTTCGCTGTGATACTATCAAAAGTTTTCTCCGTTTTTCTTCGTGCAATTGTGTCTGTGATTTAGCTGTTCATTTGTGCTGCTATTGTAAGGAGAAAAAGTGAATTGAGGGTCCTGATTCTGCATCTAGGGCACACAAGCAGGGCCCTGAGCTTCCATGTAGCTGCTTTGAAGACAAACAAGAAAAGACAGTGAACGTCCAAAAAAGCTCACAGGTTAGTTCACGTGGATCTAATTATGGGATTGGGGTCCAAAAATGATGTCACGTTTGTATGTCCATGCAGATGGTCGGTAAATAACTCCTATTCAGTCAGGTGCTCCTTTTTATTTTCTTTACTATATAGGTCACATCACCACCACAGCTGATCTGTGGGCTCCAGAGGCGTTATTATATTTTAGAACTGGGTCACTCGTACAAAGTGTTAAAATGACTTGTCAAGGGCCACAGTTTGGGGCAGAGTAAGAGTGGAATTTATATTTCCCATGGAGTTGCCCTGCCCTCGAACTATTGGTACGGCCTTCTGCTACACTGTCAGCGTCACCCCTCCGACTCTTGTCCCTGACTTGTCCAATCTGCAGTCAGGCTTGACAGATTTAGCTACCAGACCACAATTTGTAAAAGAAGAAGAAGCTGAAGTATTCAAATAAACTTGCAAAAAATGTGCTTTAGCCAACCTTGAACACCCTTTGTATTATCCTGCATTGGTGATTATGCCACTTAACCTCCTTAGTGAGAACTTCCTCTGAGAGAGAAAGTTAAGTGGTGGATATTGTTCATATACAACTGTTCTATGAAATAGAAAAATCTGCAATGTGTGCTCAGTTACAGGCAGCTGGGCTCAGAAATTTCCTCAGCTAGGAGAAAATACTGGCCTCTATAAAATCAAGGGCAAAAACACCACTGATATTAGGAAGAGTGTGATTTCACCTTTGAATTTTGAACTCTGTGCAGACAGCCACAGGGTAGCTGCCTTTCATGGGTGGAAAATGGATAAACAGTTTTGAATGTTAAAAAAAATGAAAAGATTGCGTTCCTCTGTAAGATATTCTGACAGAGAAACAAAATGACAATGTTTAATAAATAATTATCTAAGGACTGATTTGCCCTTCTCAAGGAATTAACTTCTTTCTTGCCCTTTATCTAACTCAAAATAAATTAAATCATTACATTTATCTTACGCTGAACAAATCTCTCCTGTTCCTCATGAGCAGTTAAGAGCTTCTGCTGTGAACAGAACAAATGTTTGTCATTTCTTTCAAAGCTGTTTAATGTTATTTTCTTAAAAGAACCATTTCCCTAAAAAAATATTTTATATGTCCTAAAGTCACTGTATTTTAATTAATTTTTGTTTGCTCCTCACTAAAACTTACCTCGCTTGTTGGCACATTCCAACTTTTCTTCTCCCTGGAAAACACTGAGATATAATTTATTTATTGTAGTTTCACAGTTGTTTCTGCCTCATCTGTCACTAAGTTCCCCTTACACAAGTGCAGAAGTATGCAACAATGAAAAATAATGGGCAGGAAAACACTTAAACAAACATTTCCAAAGCTGTAAGAGAGTTTGGTCTGGCATGGAAAAAAAGAGTGAAGGTTCAGGTCATGGGGGTAAAATGGGTTCTTTATTTTTTTCTGAACTGTTTTCCCTTCCTCACAACAATACCATAAAACAAATGCTATTAGTAACATAAAGCACGAAACCACTGCTTCAGTGAATTTATATAGACCTGTATTCCAGGAACCGCTATAACTAAGTGAGAAGACGCTCTTACTTTGTGTGGCCAAACTTCAGAGAATTCTTAAGGAATGATGCAACCAAGGTAACTGCTAATAAAAATCATTCGGCAATTTGCAGGTTACTATAAGGCATCTCAGGCCTGCAGCCAAGATGGATCTGTTAGATTCTGCTCTCGAAGGGTCTGCAGGTGACAGCTGTTTATCATAGCCCAGCTGAAAGCTCCTAAGTCTGAGAGGAAAACATTGCTGTTGCGCTGAATGCTAGGGCAGATGGGATGGCCTTAGCATTTCTCATTTGGTCGCGTGGCGGGGGGTAGTAATCAAGGGTCATTCGCTTTGATCAGCCGTAGCACCAGCTGGGTGCTGGTTTCAGCTGCCAGGTTGCCTGCTTGCAGCTAGTGCAGGGGTCACCTGCCAGAAGAGGGGAGCTCCTGTCTGCACCTGTCTCCTCTCCCGCTTCTTTCCAGTCCGAAATCAAACAAGTTATCTTTAAACTGCTTGACCTAATTTGTTTGACTTTGAAAAGAAATAGAAGTATTCAGCGTCAGAAAGAGCTGAAAAGCTGTTTTAGAAGCAACTAGCTTGTACTTACTAGTTACTGCTTTTCATTTGAGCCCAGTAACTAACTCAAATTTTGCAAATGGGCTTAAGTACATGGTAGCGTTCCAGATGTGGATGCGCAGGCAGTTTCTGAACAAGTTGGGTCCGAGAACTCACAGGCACACCTGTGCTGCAATATTTCCTAAAAGAGCGCTCCAGCAGTGCGCCGGTCCCCTTAGCTCAGAGAGATGATCCAGCACAAGGCTGTGTTTTCATCCCCATGCTCCTGACCCAAGAGAAAGCTCTGGCTTACTACCTGGCTCTCTTTCCTTTTTCGAGAAGGAAGTAATGAACTTCCCACAGTAAGATATGCAAATGTGGAGGACAAGGCAAAATGGTCTGTGCGTGAGCGTGGAGCTGGAAACTGATATGAAATGGCCTTTTTATAGTCTAAACAATACAAAAGAAGATTGATGTGGTATTAGCCAAAACTAAACTGTATGGATTCACTGTATTGTACCACTGTGTTAGAGAAGGGCTCACTTTTGTGCAAGAGCCTTTGACATGTGTCCTAAAAAGCACTTAGAGTCCAAAAATCTGCACAAGTATCTAGGCAGCTGGGCACTCAGAGATGCCTAGCACTGATTTCCAGTGGGACTCGAGTGCATAAATGCTGCTGTAGAGCTGAGCTGTGGTACTTAGCACTGGAATTGTTAAGGACATGCTGAGGAGGTCTTGCAGTTGAGGTTGCCTAATATATTTGAATTGTTGGTGGGTCTGCATAGAAAGGAGAGGCTACTTAAGCATTTCTTACCCTATTTAAATTGTTTATCCAGTTCAGCCAAAGTTAAATGTTATGTTCAATGTGCTTCAAGTTTTATAGGTGTTATGGGGATAGATCCATGAAGGGCTGTGCTACTTCTGCTTTTATTCAGAAAGTGCTAACTTTCTTTTGCTCATTATCTGAAGTTGGTCTCTCTGGGTCTCAACTATTTGGGACACATACATTTAGCAACACCCCTATGTTAATATGGCTCTCCTGAGATCACAGCTGAGACAGAGAGTTTCTGTTGCTGCTTATGATTAGACTAAGGCTTTCCTCTTTCCGGCTCATACTTCTTACATCACTGTAGGCTCTAGGAGCCTGTTTTTGCAGCTTTTGCCCACTTAAATTCTGGAGCCATCTCAAGTGGGTGACAGTTTCTAGGATTAGGCCTTTGATTCGTTATTCCTGCTGCCCTTGAAAGGGCTTTTTAACTGTAAAAATTTCAAATCTGCATTTTCTTCAGGAATAGCAAAGCAAAATGTTCACATTGCAGCCTTCTCCTGTCCTCTTTCTGTGAAAGAGGAGTGTGTGTTCATCAGTACATTCCTACCAGAGGGTGCCATTTGCTTAGGACTGCCATCCGAGTTGCTTCTATGACGGCTACCTAAACTGCTGCAATTCAGATCTGCCCTGCTAGTGTCAGCTGGCTAAATGCTAGCTGTGTCCGGAGTCTGCTGATTTTAAATGAAAAAAGGATAAGGTGCACCAGATGAGCACCTCTACTGCCAGATGTGAAGGGACATGCTGCCAGAGGGAGTCTGCAGTGGGGGACTGTAATCTTCTGGATTTACGGCTAGGTTTCAAAAAGGATGTCCAGTGCCTGACAGTGGACTCCAAGGTCAGCGCAAGTAAGATTAGGAGTTGTAAACTGAGAAAACAGATCCAGCCTTAAATCTTAAGTTTTCTTTCATAGAAGAAACCCTTCTACAAGCCTTGGCTCTTGACTTAGTGGGTTTGACCCATCCTGTCCAAAATGCATAGTCATACATATATGCACACTGTCTCTCAAACTGATGGTATTTATGTAAATGTTAAATAAAAAAGAGCAACAATCCTTTTTCTTTTTCATAGTCTCCAGTACTGTTTTCTCTCTTCCGTATAAAAGGAGGCTGTTTTATAGCTCTCAGATTGCTTTTGCAGTATTCATTGTGGGTGCCCCAAAACAGGCAGGTGAAGCCCTTATCTTGTGAGTATCGTAGGGCATTCGGTTTTCTGCCTACCCTGATAGACAGGGTACACACTTACACCTCTGTGGCTGCTGAGTGAAGAGATACACTCAACGTTTTCTCATGGGGTCAAGCTGTACACCCTGCCACAGCAGTTGTCAGGAGAGGTCTAAGGCTGTCAGTGGAGAAAAAAGTTCCTGAATTAATATTGTTCAACTATATTTATTACTTGCAAGGATTTTTCTTAAGTGGGGCTTTCAGTTGTGTTCTGTTTAGTGCTGTCCTTGTTAAGCCGCAGCCAAAAATTAGCTGATCCACGTTCCTCCCAGTTTTGATTTTTCTGGAAAAATCTGGAGAAACGCAGTGAAGTCTTGAGTTCTGTCATATAGCTGAAGGCTATTAGAACATTGCATGTGAAATGTGAAGGAAATTAGCTACATATCCGTAACATCTGTTTTATTACCTTGGTAAATGTCCGTGTGTGCTGGAAGAGCCTGCAGTGCAGACCCTGCCTGTTGCTGCAGTGGCTCTGAATTCCAAGGCCATGAGCGCGGGGAGAGCGGCGATGTTATCAATCCCTGACAAGAATACGAAACCCTGTTTACCCAAACGCATAACTAATGAGGCAACGGCCTTCTGCCTCCGCTCTCCTTTCACTGTAGACTCTTGAACGAGCTAGGCTGCCTGTGGCTCGACAGCTAGCTGTTCATTTTTTATTTATCCCGCGGAAGGTCTGTGGCCGTATGCTCTGTCCTTGAAATGCATCGCGGAGGGAGGGAGGCGGATGCTGGAAAGGGCTTGACGGAGCACGCAAGCGCGGGTGTGAAACCAGCTGCTCCTTCAGGGCAAGCGATACTGGAGCTAGCTGCCCTGTTTCTCCTTTGGGCCACCCTCTAACATACTTGGTCTAGCCGTTGGGAGCAGGTGCAGTGTCAAGCGGGGCGACCCCAAACTCTTCCTTCTAACCGGCTTCGTGCAAGGAGCAGGCTGAAATGCTGCGCTCGCCTAGGAGGTGTCGGATGAGACCCTCACCCATTGCACGAAGGGCTTGAGGAACAGCGGAGAGGCCGAGGGGCTCTGCGGCTCCCTGCTTCCTTCCCCGATCCCTCGCCGCCCAGCTGCGGGAATTCAGGCAGACAGTTGTACAGACCTGGAGCTAATCCTGTTTTGCAGAATAAAGCTCTTAGCCTGTCGCAGCTGGCTAATGGAATTTGGTCAGAATTCCTCCCTCCCTCCCTCCTCCTCTGGCTTCAATTTTATAATGGAAGTCTTTGAAGAAAACTATGAAATAATTGTTGAAAATATGCTTATTTTTAAAGTTTACTATAGCTACTGGAAGAAAGTAAGTGTCCATATTGCATATCTACATATAGTTTTTAATATATTGCATATATTTTATAGTTCTTGGATGATGTCGATATTTCCCATGTAACTGGTGGTGCATATGTCTGTGGTGGCACTATGCTCAGGACCAATATATAGGCAGTAGACAATATTTCAACAAATAAATAAGATACTCTTTATCGTACCCATTCTTCTATGAATCAGCATTGTAAATGTCCCGTGAAACTAGTACAGTGGAAATAGTAATAAATAACTGAACCGGTGATGTGTGTGTTTCTCTGCAGAAGTGCATGATGATTATCAAAATTCTCTCTAAAAATTATTGTTGCAAAGGAATGACCATTTAATGTCATGTAAGACAGGGGACCAGTCTCAGAGCTGAGCTGTGGTATGCACATATATGCCAAATTCCTTAATGATGTTTATTAACTTTGCATCAGTCTGCTTTCTTTTTTTTGCTTTCCCTCTGCCTTCAGCACCGGCAGGCACCTTCTCAGCTGGCGAGTGCCGAGAGGGCCAGCGAGGAACGGCCCCGAATGGGAGCTGGAAGTGAAGGGCGCCAAGTTACTCCCACCGCTTCACAGGGTGGCCAGACCCTACAGGGGTCCAAAGAGATGCAGCGAAAGCTCTGTGTTTGGTACGGATTAAAATGCAAATCTTCGGCACGCACTAGGGTTACCAGTTTACACGATTCTTGTTGTTAATGTTGCAGCATTGGTTTGTTTGTCTTTCCTTAAGCCCTAACCACCGTGTGCTTGTGATTGGTGAAAATCCTAACTAAGAAAACAAATTTCTAACCCTCATTTTACCACCTTCTCTCCAAACCTGCCTTCCTCCCAGCCTGTTAAAATAGGTGTGAAACTCAGCAGGATGTAAAAAAAAAAAAAAAAAAAAAAAAAAAAAAAAAAGTGATTTTTCTAACCCATGTATTAGCTGACAATAACATGGCAACGGTATTGCAGGTCCTGTCTTGAAATCATTCTCATTAATTTTTCTGTCATAGAGGTCTTTGCTTTTAAATGTATTAGAGCATTGAAAACTTATGTTTGCCTTGCACACGTGCAGTTATTCTAATGGATGGTTAGACCATGAAAGAACAAGGGAGACATATCAGCAAAGGGTGTAAATGATACTGTATGTATCGGTACTATTAGTTCAGCTATTTACAATTGGCAGAAAGAGTAGGTAAAAGAAAATACAGCATAAAGACATTTTCTATCATGAATTGAGAAAGCTGAGCCATTTAACAAGCCTAAGTTTATTCACTTTAATTTATTAAATTTAAGAAATTCCTGAAAATTGTCACTGACATTGATTTGATAAAGACTGGGGAAATGTTTGGAGCTCCCCCAGCCTCGGAGTTTGTGTAATTGTTGGATTCTGTACAAACTGGCTTGTTTCACTAAAATGGCAGGCTTCAGGGGATTTTTTTCCTATAGATCTCTTAAACTCTGCAGTATTGAAGCTTAAAAGATGCAGGACTTTTAAATTCCAAAAGGCCATAGCCGCAATGAAGTTTCAGAAAAATGCAGTTTTGTTTAGTACAATCTAGAGCATCAGATTGGCCTTTGATAATTTAGAAATCGACTGTTTTGTTTGGTTTCATCTGTGCAGATTGTGAAAGAATATATTTCTACTAGGACATGACTTCTCTTTGCTTGCTTTCTGTTTAATCTCTGATTTAATTTGTGCAAAACTCCTTTGTGCAGCTTTATAGCAGTTTCAGATCAGAGACACTCTCTAATCTCTAGGGTTTACAGGCTGTGCACCTGGCCTTTACAGAAGAAGTCTTGCACGTGTTAAAAAATTATGCGAAGCATGAGGCTTATTTTCATTGCCTCTTTGCAAAAATAAATTCAGACTGAAGGCCTTTTGCCAAATTCAGAACAACCGGTTGAATTTGATTGTTGGATGTTAAATTCCTATAGGGCTTGACTTAATTGCCACATCACGGAATAATGCCTGAGTACACAGTAGAATAAAGATTTTTCTATCTTATGGTTTGTAAGTGGATTTTTTGGGTTTTTTTTTCTTGTTTTTGGCAGAGCCAGGCTTGCTAAATTCTCTTTCCTCCTCACCACTAAGAACAAAAATGTTTCAGAAGTGAGCACTGAACTCCTTTGCCCAGCCAAAGTCTTGCAAAGAAGCTAAAAAAGAAGTCCACTCGTTCCTTCTGGTTCTTCAGCTGGTGTCTGGCAGGTCTGTAATGCAGTAGTAACCTGGCAATACCAGTGAACCTAGAGGTCAGGATCTAGAAAAGGATAGAACTTGGCTACCGCTTCTTAAAGGACCTTGCAGACTCCAGACAATCAGGGGAGTACCAGAATAAAGGCTTATGCTGTCCTCCAAAACACTAGTAAATACAGAGTGCGGAAGACTAAAAGAGCTGAACTAAAAAAACAAAGACTAAAAGAAGTTGCAGGACATTGAAATAATTGACTGGACTCCTTTTTCTCCCTTCCTCCCCTCCAATTCTTTTTTCTTTCTTTCTTTCTTTCTTTCTCTGCCCCTCTCTCTCTTTCTAAAGTAGAGAAATGCGATAACGTGACCAGGAAATTTAGGTAAATAGAAGCATTTCAAAAGGATTTTAGTATGAGGGTTGAGTGAATTTTAGCAAAGGGGGCATGATATTTTGTGTTACAAGCTCACCCCTTTAGCATCATGTAACACTGTGGAATCTGTTATAAAATAGCATTCTAATCCATAAGATAAATATTTTTCAGTTCTGTAAGCAATACCGTGAATGAGAACATGTGGCTGAAATAAATGGTGCTAAAACTCTTTTTTCACCAGGTTGTATCAGCATGAAGTACGCATTCTGTCATTTATTACAATAAAGGGATTTATTATTAAAGAGTTGTTTATTCACACACATTACAATTTTATATTAAAAAAAATCACAAAAATTTGGCTTAAAAGAACAAATAACATTTGCAAACACTATGCAGATGTTAATGTCAGTTTATCGTGGTGATTTTGTTTTGTTCAGTTACGTGGCAGCTAGAGATTTGCTCTCCGTGGTCATTGCAGAGGTCAGTAAAAGTCTTTCCACAGATCTCAAAGGCTCTATCCCTTCCCTTAAGGCAAGCTTTACACCTCTCAGGACATGGTCTGATGTGCTAATACTAGACTATTCTGACAGGTAGCTCTAAAAAAAATGCTTTCTGATAAGCTATTTTACATATCCAAAATGCTGAAAATGGAGATTCTTACCCATTTCTGGTTCTGATTTTGGTAGGGACTCTCTAAAATCTGTCTCCCTCACCAAAAACTACTTTAGAATTTGGCCTTTGTTTTAAAGACCTATTAAAATGCCCATAATAAAGCAGTAAGGTTAACTGAGAGTGGTGACACTGCAGGTAGCTTAAGCAACTCCATTTGCATTTCATTCTAGGTCCTTTTTGCTTTGAACTGTAAGTCACTGAAAACCATAAAATAAAAATTCTGTTTTTTTCTAAAAAGAACTAGTATGGTAGAATTACTACCTGTGATCTTAGTTCGTTTCAAAATTAGAAAAAAAAATAATGTGGTGAAGGATTTGTTTAGTTGCAATAAGTGAAAGTGAAATAACTGATTTTGTTCTTCAGATTTCTCTAACAGGAGTACATGTGTGCTTATGTGCATATGCAAAGCAAACTATTATTTTTAGATGTTACTTGCAAATGAGAGAGACTTTTGGTTTTTTGTCTGTGAAGCAAAAACAGCTGCTACAGTTATATGGATTTTTTCCTCCTTGCTTTTTGGAATGTCAGGCTATATTAACATTTTCCTTCCTCATTTTGTCTGGTGGGTAGGAAGGACTGGAGCGAGAGGTTTTACAACTTTGTTTTTTTCCAAACAGAAGAGACATGTCATCCAAAAGTGCTCATTTCAGTGCAAGCTATAATTTCAGTGTAGAAAAGGAGTTTCCCATTCAGATTTAATCTGTTGACGATCGTGTTCTCAGAGGAACTCAGAACCTGGTTGAGTCACTTGCTCAAATGTAAATAAATGCTATATAGGCTTGAAAACCTCGCACTGAGTATGTGTAAGCTAGTATGAAATGTTTTGAGCAGAATTTTGGTATCAACCAGTCAGAATTTTCACAGAAGGGAAAGAAGAGAAAACGTTGAGTAACTCTAGCTTTTCTCCTGTATCATACTAGGTCGCCTTCTACCACATAGCTTCCTCTCCGCCTTCTTGACGTTCATTCAGCTTACTGGGGCCCAGACGTGTCCATACTACCATCCATGTGCAGCGTTTTCCAGCTGTTCTATTTTTGTTGTGGTGGTTTCATTTCCCTGAGCTCAATGGTAAGTCCTGGGGAGAGTTTTAAAGATGATCATTGTATTTAAACTACTGTGTAGAATAACTTACCTCTTGGCAAGGGAGACAACACATCTATACTTCAGTTGAAGACTGTTGTTTGAGCCACTCTTGAGCAACTTCAACCATTTCGGTGTGTGTCACCATTTGAATTTTTTTTTGAAGTGAATCGGCTCGTTTGTTTGACTATGATTGAGCAAATTAACCTAGTAGTGACCTCATCATGTAATAAAAATTTGGATACTGTGACATGCAATGGCAAGATGGTCTCAAAGCCAATATGAGAGATTTCTTGAAAAGAAGATTACAATGTCAAAGGGAGTTAGCTTTTCAAACTGTACTTCTTTCAAATAATAATAGTTACTAGAAACCTAGGGAATAAAGGAATAGATGGGTTATTTTATGTAGGAGAAAGAAAATAGACCTAAAATATTAATTGCTTTCAACTTTCAAAAATACAGAGTAAAGACTTGATATGTCAGAGTTGATGCATTAACTATTTTAAAAATATCATTAAAAACTCAACTTCAACTTGTCTTCCAGCTTCAAGAACCGTGTGAGAAAACAAGCTTCTGCTTTTCTCTGCTTCTTTGTCTTTTTAAAAATTAATCCATTTTTCCATTTGAGACAGGAAGTTTGTATGATTACAAGCATGACTCTTGTTCCAAACCAACTTTTAGTCCAAGTCTGTAACTACAATAATGTAAAGTACATAGAAATACATTACTAGGATTAACATTTACAAATTGTTTTTAACAATACATGTATCTTATATTTCCATACTCTGCATTTTTCACTTTTTTGCATACATTATTCAGTATTCCTTCAATAAGGCAATAGGGGATTAGCATCAATTTTTTTGCTGAACACAGTTTTGTCTGGAATTCCTACTAGACATTTTTGAACCTTTTGTGCAAGTGTGTTGTAACAGATGGCTCTAAAAGTCTTTGAAGGACATATTTAGAGTAAAAGTGCTCTTTAAATAATACACAAATACTATAATTTGCTGGGAAAAGCAAAATCATTTACTATTTTAAAAATATGTACATACTAACATTCATGACAATGATTAATCAAGTTTATATAAGAGTTTCAGTGTAACTATAGAAAATCAGTCATGTTTATCAATCTCGTGCTATTAGCATTCCTTAGGCTTCCAGTTCTTTTATGTTGTTGCCTCACAGTTTTTATTCTGGGAAATTTCTTAACAATACTGGTTTTTTTCTTGTGAGCAAAAGACTAGCAAGGAACCAGAAAAAAAAGGACTTGACAAGTTCTGTCTCCCTAGTGCTGATTTTCTAAATTGCTTTTGGGTTTTACTTCTTGTTGAGACTCCCATGAACTGCCAAAGTTTTGAGGATTTTTTTCTGGTTTCTTTTTGAAGGAAAAGAAGGGACCTAAAGTATGCGTTGCCCTAGCCTACTGTGTACAAGCCCTATATTCTGAAGTGAGGTATCCCGCAGATCGTATGTAGGTGTGTAAACACACAAAATGTTATATTTCAGATTTATAGTCAGACAGGTCTCACACAATATTGTCACATGTCTGTGTGTGCTATAAGGTCCAGGTCTTCTTGCCTGGATGTCATCATCTTGTTTAAATTGTGACTGAAAGGGAGTAATTAATACTGATATTTCCTCACCTATGAGTGCTTGACCACACATCCATAACAATGATTTTAGAAAATTTCAGTGAAAACAGTATGAACAACAAATTCCTGGAAAAAGTGGAGATTGCTGGCTTAAGTCCTACCTCACTCTTCTTGCATGTTGATCAGATCTTATCAACTGGACAGGAGAGAAAGCCAATGAGCTTTTTCCACTGTTTCTTTCCTGATGCAGCTAATCAGTCTCAAACTATTAATCAAGGTAGACAGTAATTACCAAATTTTTAGGACAGGTCTGCAAAAAGCATCATCAGATGTATATGGTCTTTTTTGAACATAACAGAATGATGGCAAAACCCCTGTGTTGCCATCAAAGCCATCAAATGTCTTTCTACACCCAAAAGGGCTGTGAATGTCATTGCCATTTTTATTAGTTGTTTCAGAGGGAGTTACAGGGGATTTCTGAGGAATGCTGCTGCTTAGCTCTCTGACTTAGTGGAGCAGAAGATATTATATGGTATTGCAGATATACACGTAATAGTTCTTAAATCTTTTAACTAGGTTCATTGTAACTTGAGTAATTTCCAGTATCACTGAAAACCAGCAAAGAGTAGTCAGGAAGTACATAACAAATTTGAGCAAATGTCCTCAAGAAGGGAGTAGTAATACTGGTTTGATATTACAACTGTTTTATATAAAACCTGAGCTATTAGCATCTGGTATCAAATAATTTTATGTAAATTACAAGTTTTAAATGTAAATGTAGATTTACTTATTATAGATATCTAATTGCTACTGTTAATATCTTGTAACTTATGTTGGAAGAACGCTCCTTATGTAGTGAAAGGAGTTATAAGAACGTGCTATTGTTAGTATGTATACAAATTATGCTAAGTTCACCTTCTAAAGAAACATTTCTCTCTCTTTCCTATTCTTTTAGGAAAAAATTACTTTGTAAATAACTAGGTAAGCCTTATGTTGTTAGTCAAAACAAACAGATGGAAATAAAAATATGTTTCTAATAAGCACGTCCTCCAACTGTGATTAAAGCAAGACACAAAGCACCATAAACAACCTTCTTACCTGCCAAAACTTGGATTTGGAGCAATGCTTTTCTGTTATAACAGATGACCCCACAAATACCCAAAGCAGCAATAGAAATTTATTCCTCATACTCACTTTGCATAGTAGAGATGCCATCAGCTGCAGTTGGAAAAAGAACAGAGGACCATGAATGGCCTTCATTAGCCCAGATTTTGGTATTTAAATGAAGAAAGAATTAATCTTAAACAGCTTTGCCTTAAAATGCATTTATTAATGAGGTTAAATTTGCCTAAAAGTTGACATTCTTTTTGCATTTTAGGAAAAAAAAAAACTTTAGCCTATCTTGAAATTATTTTTTAATCATGTTTTCTGTCTGAAGAGCCAAAAGCACTTTACAAACACAGGAACACAAAACATGGTTAGCTTTTCAGATAAGTGAGGCAGTGGCTCACCCTGGAAATACCAGTATGAGGTAGGGAGCACGAGCAAGCATGCCCTGCCACACTGGGACTACCCCAGGGCTGTAATACTGGGAGCTCAGCATGGAAACACTCCCCAGTAACTTGGGCCAAAGGCAGATGGTCCCATTTCAGCTTATTAGCACAATCTCAGCACCAGCAGCCTTGCATCAGGGAGTAAATGGATGAGGATGAGAAAGAGGTGGTGACTGCAGCCAGAAGAAGGAAAGGTAAAGAAAGGCAAAGTGGCCAAAGCCTGGGGGTGGCTGCAGAATATTGCTTGCTTTTCTCAGGTACACAAAAGGTTAGAAACCAGTGCTGTGATACTAATGGTTTGCATTTATTTTGCTCGCTGTTTTGCAAGCAAGGGAAATCTGAGCCCTATCATTTGGGAAAGCACTGAATGCATGAGTTACTTGATCTGAGAGTAGATAGACAGGTCACCATCCACAAGAACCAGTAACAACAAGCATATCTCTGTAGGAGAAATTAGTGCGTACACTAAGCAACTTCATTATTTCTCTTTAGTTTCAGTTTCTCAGAGTGTAATTATGAATAAATGGGGCTTGGGAAGCTTGGACTTTGATGATTAGTATATAATTCAAGCATTTAATTCATTTGAGAGTTATGGATTGAAACATTGGTCGTGGCCTATTTATGTTGTCAAATGCAATACAAGCTTTAACAGTCCCTTACATATGACAAAAAATCATGATAGTAAATTGATAGATGTTTATATTTAAAAAGTGTTTATTATTTTTATTTCTGTCTTTTTGTTTTTCCTCTTCATCTTCAAAATCTGCAGATAAGAATAGAAATTAGTTGTTCATGATGGGGAAGTGTTGCTTGCCAATAGGTTTTCTGTAATTCTTTTTAATAGCATATTTCTGCACGTAAGTATCTTCAAATGATTGGGATTTCAGCTGTGTGAAAATCAGCTAAACAATTTTTTTGTTTTGTTTTGTTCTCTGTTCATGAAACTTGTTCCATACTTTTATGCCAAAGTGGTTATTGACCGAAATCCTTTATGCCTTGCCTAGTGGAAAAAAAGAAAGAAAAGAAAAATTTCAAAGTGTGTTGATTTGGCAGATGGTATGCCTGCAAAAGAACTGTTTACATACTGCATTATGAATCTAGTCTCCTAGTCATCCCAGTCACAGTGTATATGTTAAAATCACACAAGAACTAGACTATGGGGATCTACTATAAAGTAAGAGACAAATAATACACAGGAGAAAGCTTAAAAATATATCACTTGGACCCGCAAAAGGCATGGCAGAATCTCAGGAAAGATCTGTGATTCTGTATGCTAACACATCAGCTAACTAAATAATCTATGATAGTTTCATCTCTTTGCCTATGGATTCTTCTGTATATGCATGAGAGTGTGTGTCAAAGAAGAACGTATATCAAAGTAAATGCATTTCAGAGTAGGATGAAATGACTCCAGAACGTAAACCTTCTGCTCAAATGTAAACAGTGTACTGGCATATCCTGTACGAAAGAAGGACAAACTTCCATAGATTTCATTACAAGATACTTGGAATAAGACACAATTTCATAGGCGGGTTTGTTTTTTTCTTTTTTTCTTCCCCTTAATGCAACATAATACAGTTTTTACTGCAAGCTGGAGTGAATTCCTGTCTGCTTTGCTCAAGTGAGGCTGTGAAGTAACCAAAGGCATTGCCGCTAGCTGCAAAATCAGGTGCCCGATTCCTACCCCGAAGGCTGGATCAGCCAAGCAGCTCCCAGTGCGCTTGCTGCTACAGTCTCTCTGTGGAGTGCCCAGACGGGGCAGGATGTTTACTGGGGCCAGCCAAATTGCTGGGCAGTTGCTGCTCTGCAAATCTTCCCTGGCTATGAGACTAAATTTCTGTATGTCCTTAATTGCCTTCACATTTGCAGCTGTTTTCTCCTTAAAGAAAGATTGCTTTTTGCTATGTGAGCTTGTCCACAGCAGGCTTGTGCACTATCATGCACTGTCAAGCTTTCAGGTGTAGGCACTGAGGCATTATTGTCTGAGGTGATAATTAAAGCAAGGCAGAGCCCTGTTTTGCAAGAAAAAGTCATTTTTTTTTTCTTCTGACAGTTTTTAGGCATACTTTGATGTGATAAAAGGTGTGTATAGTTGCATTAACGCTTTTTGTGCCGGTATATCTATACGGTCACTCGCATATGAAAAAGAATATTCTTTACTCCATGCTTGCTAATTATAATTTCATATTCAAGGTATTTTGCCTTCTGTTCACCTAAAATATTCACATGTGATCGGGAAGTCATGGAAAATACAACATATCAGATAAACTCTAGAGTACTATAAAAGTACCATACGTATACTTCTGCAAAAATTGCATCTGTCTCTAAATATTTCAGGAAGAGGGTGGAAGCATAACTTGTGGCAGAACTTACACGGGATGTTGCCTTGAGCAGGTCTGCTAAGGATAACCTGTCTTTTTAGCAAGAGGTATGCTATTACAGTATTGGTGAACTTGTTTATAAGCATTTATAATTGTAGATATTGGTGCTGACTTCATACAAGAATAAGTTGTGGAAAAGCGCTGTTGCTCTATTTGATTAAAAATCCTAGTTTTAGGTAGGATTGCATGACTCTCTTCTTCTCACTTTGTGCATTGAAGCCTTCCAAACAGTGCATAGCATAGGTATTTCTTATCCTCATCTTGAGGACTGCTGAATAGTTTGGGATGTTAAAAACACCTCTAGGCACGTTTTTAGCCTAGTTTCCTGAGGAAACAAGGCTTAGGCAGTCATGCTGTCTGTGTGTCTGTGTCTCTCTCCCTAGCTATCCTGGACTCCCTTGGACAGTTTCGCCAAAACTTGACAAAGATGTCGAGGTTTCAAACATACTAAGCTCTTTCAACCGGCCTGTGTGAAATATTGCCCAGGGGCCTCATTGGGTCTCCAGAGCTGTTTGTTTGATCCGTCTGAGCTGAGTTGCTCTGTTCAGGCTCACCCAGGAGCTGAGAAAGGGCACCTGGCTGGGAGCAGCAAAAAGATAGACATAGACCTGCCTGGGTACGGGCAGGATTGTGCAGAAGCACTAGTAGGGTGGTGTAGGGCTGCAGGGCACTGGGATTCAACCATTATATAGAATAAAATTGGAGAACAAAAAAATTGAAAAACCCTAGAGCTTCATTTGTCTCTTGTTGTAGAAATAGTTAAATCGTGAAACAAAGTACAGGGTTGAGTGCTCTCTTTCTAGCAACCAAATAATAGAAATTCTCAAAACCATGTGCACAATACGTCTGCTAGGAAGCAAGTAATATCCAAAAGCTACAGAAATAAACATGCACATAAAAACCCACTTGTGAGCATGTGTGTGTGTGTGCATGTAAATACATATATTTGAATGCACTTATCCTGAAATTTTCATAAGCTGGTGTGATTGGTCCATATTAAAACGCACCAAATTCTCTGCTCTTTTGTTTCCAGTACATTTTGGCAAGAGTGAACTTGTTTGTTAGTTAACTCCTGGCTGGTGGCACAGAGTATTTGAGCTCTAAGGGTCAGGCCCACCAATTTCCTTACTGTTTTGGTTTGTATAGATGACTTTTTGGGTAAACTATGGTGTTTGTCACCAGCCTTGCTTATATTATGTAATTACAATGCGAGCTGCAAAGAGGCTTCACAAGGGTATTGGTGTCACAGAAACATGCTAGTAGTTTTACCAAGCACTTTTTTTTCTTTTTATAAAAAAAAAAAAAAGTCAAACTATTTCACAAATTTCTGTCATTGCCAAAAATGTATCTTAAAATGTGTTAACCATTTGCCTTTACTCTTTACCGTGAACTGCTGTCTGCCTTTGGTTAGAGAACTGAGGAATAGGAGCCAAATGTTTAAGGCACCAATTTATTATTTTGGTTTCATTTTGTGAAAAGTCCCTATTAAAAAAGAAGACAAAATTCAAGGGAGGGGGGAAAAAAGCACTTGGAGGGCACAGCAGAGTGGACAGCAAACGTCCCATAAGTAATGCCAGCAGGCAGGAAATAACATACATTAAATTCAAAGCAGCCATTCGTGTCTTCAGTCTCTCCAAGAATGCTAGTACAAATCCAGCTGGCACCTCAGGTAGGTTCTCCAGCCACATCTGCCTGACGCATTTGGCGGTGTCTGCTACTTTTTTTTCTCTCCCTCTCTTAAAGAGAGGTCTAAATGCTAAGAAAAGTATAATTCATTTATTTTGGGATTTCAAGGAACAGATAATCCACCACGTGGCAACATTTCTCCTCATCAGCTTTTTCCTACTGTTGAGCAGGAACCATTGAAAGGCAACGACTGCCATGCTGCATGATATTTTGGGCGGCATGGCTGTGTTTCCATCATATGTTTGCACCGTGGTTTTCCTTACCTAGCAAGATGGTAAGTTACTAGCTTGGAGAAATGTTGGCTACTTGCTGCTTCACCTAGAGAGTTTTGCAGCAAAGGTAGTACATCAGCAAGGGAATAAGTGTTCATTCTGACAATTAAAGGACTAGCTGGTTGGCATCAAGTTGATCCAAAATGTCTTTCTAAGATACTGGAAATTATTTTACATTGCAAATGATTTGGCCAGATCTTTTCTTCATTTAATCCTATTGACTTTTTGGCTTAAAATCGGGGAGGATTTGGATAATTCTGGCTAGAAATAGGATATAGCCTCAAAATGTGAATTTTCAAATGCCTCTGACTTGGAAATGGGGTTTTGTTACAACCCATCTTCCTCTGTAACAGCAGGACAATGCAGGATTATGGCACTCCAAATTCCTTTTATTTTGGTTATATGTTCTTCAGCTGGTGAAAGTACCAGAGGTATTTGTCTACTTGAAGTAAATGTCTTTTGTATATCTTCATGCAGTCACACTGGAAAATGGTATATGAATTTCAAATTCTGTTTGAGTTGCATGTATCTATGTGAAACCTCAGAACAACAATATTTTGTTGCAAAAAAAAGAATGTTACAAATAAAAGACATTATTCAATCTATTTCTTTATGTCTGCACAGCATCAAGCAAACAACTAGCTCTCAATAAATCGTAGGATAAACACAAAAAACAAAAACAAGAGTACAACTGAAATAGTCAAAAAAAAAAAAAAAGGCTAAGTAATTATAGCTTTATATTGACTTTAAAGTTGTGTTTACCTTGAGGGAACATGAGGTTACCCATATGGCATACTGACCCGATCTTTAAAGTAATAGAACAAGAGGCTTTTGGTGAAGAATTGCATTAATACATGTATTTGTGACACAGGGCAACTAATTATGTGGCTCTGTAGATAATGTGGTGGTCTTAATTAAAAATTCTGGTTACACAAGTTCATACAATGACAAATATCCAAATATAATGTTTTAGGATATAAACTGAGCAGTGATGGAGCCAGGAAATCAAGTCCCCCATGTAGAATATTACATAGTGACTCATTGCAGCATGAATCATTTATATCTGAAAGCAGAAATGGTCCTATTGTGTCTTGCATTGTGTCAATATTTCCATTATAAATCATTGTTTTCAGGGCTTCTATCCATGGGATTTTTTTTTTTTTTTTTTTTTTTTTGTTAAAACTGGTATACAAAACACAATGCCTACAGCACAAATTTTTCATTAATGTAAGTAATAGGTGTTTTCCTATGCGAAAATGATTTGGATCATTCTTATAGATGCTCAGCACAGATTTGATTTTCAAAGAAATGGTTGAACCATATTAGCTTTTGTGAGTTCAAGAGGAAAAGAGATCTGTCTATTTGAATGTGTCTCATTATTCAGTGTGTGTGTATATATATATATATATATTTTTTTTTCCCCTTATTTTCTCCCCTACCTTTTCCCCCAACTCTTCTTACTCTGTACTATGGACACTTTTTCTACAGGATTTGTTTAGCTGTAGGCTTCATTTAGGAGGAGGGTATAAGCCCGGTGGACTTCTGAGGGCCTGATTCTTTAGTCAAAACCAGCACATTTTAGCTCCCTGCGTGTTCCTTGTAATTGATATTTAGCTGATTTCCTAAATGTTTTGCAGCAGATATTATGAGAAATTGGGCAACAGATGCAATGCCTTTGGGCTACAGATTTAAGTCAAACCTTTATGATCAGAGAGAAATCTTTCTCATTAGGGACAGCACACAAATAGCCCTAGGTTTGTCAGTGTTTGATAATTTGACCCCTGGTTGCATTGGTTTCAGTTTTGTGTGACTGGCATCACTAAAAGTTCAGGTTTGACCAATGTGTAGTGCTCAGTGACACTGCAGCAATGGTGGAGGAGATGGTTCTGCCCAGGGATGGGTAGATCTGATGTTTCTCCTGGTGTTTTTGCCTCTCGTGTGTATGTATTTCACTGCGAGAGGCACCTACCCCAAAATAATCGGGCGTTCTCTGACTCAGTTTAAAGTTGGAAGGAATTAAATAAGTGTTGGGGGAAAAAAAGTTAGTAGTAGTGAGGCTTTGCCATGTATTCATTCTTCCTTCCACAAAACATCTGCATTATAGTGCTGCCTGTCCTGTGAGTGTTTAAAATGTTCTGGACTAAATCAATTCCCCCCAGACCCTACCAGGTTTTCTTTCATTTCTTATTCTTTTTGGTAAAATCTAGAAGAATTAGGTCAGATTTAGGCAAAAAAATTACTAAAAATTTACAAAATTTTATTGAGATTAAGTTCCATCTCTGAAGATGCTATGGTTTTTAGACACTTCTTTTTTGCTTTCTTAGATATACTGCCTTATTTTTACAGGCTCTGCTTATCGTTGCCTTCAGCTACCCCAAAACTTTAGAAGTAGTATTGCTTTACCAAAATGAAGAATTATCTTTTTATCCATGACCATATCTATTGCTATGGTAAATAAAATTATTGCCTCACAATTATGACAATAAGTACTGAAAATAAGAACATCACCCAAATTAGCATCATTATAAAAATGTAATTGGAGCAACAAATCTAAACTCTAAGTGTAAGTATTAAAGAAGGCATTGTTTAAGAAACTTCGAGCTGGCTAATAAGTGTTGAGGTTAAGGCTTAATAATAATAATAATAACTAATATTTAATAACTAATAATACTAACTAACAACTACCAATAAAGTATGAGAAAGTCAACTTAAAGAATTCAAATGCTGGTACATAAATCTAAGAGGAATAAGTAGAGTTTAATTCTGCTGTCCTCAGATAAAACCCTCACAGAACAGAGAAAGTCAGCTTGCATGGGACTAGATGTTCCAGTGTTTCCAAGTAATTAAAACAAGACTGAAAAGAATCCAAGAAGAATGATCTGTAATCTGACATTTCTACTCCTACTCTAATGTCATCTTGGAGCTCTGAGAATGGGGTCAATTATTCTTTTCTTATTATCTGATTTCTTAGTGCAAAATGTTGCAATTTTTTTTTCTTTTTAACATTCATAGCTGAGGTCTGCCTCAGTCCTCTTCTTTGTGCCATCTGGCCCAGTCTGACTTTCCTTTCAAGCTCTTCTCATCCTGTCCTTCTTAAAGAAAAGTCTTATAAATTTCTTCCACTGAAGTCAGTACTAACACACCCACTGTCTTCAATAGGCCAATACTAAGAGCTTTTTATAATCCCACCCTAAGCTTTTGTATATTAAGAAAACAACTTGAAAAATGACTACATAGCTGTGGCGACCTCACCTTTGTTCATCTCGCTGGTCACCCACAGTCATTTTCTCCGTCAGTTGTCTACGAGAGCCCATTCCATTGCAAAGGGATGTGCCTGTGAAATCCCACTGGAAAGAATGAGGCTTAAAGATCTGCTGTAGAGCTTATGGAGGGTACAGACAGAGACTCTGTTCCCGTTTTGTAATCTTCTATGCATTTTGGTAAATGGTAGGAGTAACGGCTTTCTTAAGATAAGACTTCAGTCCAGGCTGGATGATCTGATGCTCTTGCTGTGCATCAGGGAAAGTCTGAAGGCTCCTGTCTTAAGAAAAGGCTGAGAATTCCTGTGGTGGCAAATGAGTAATTGTATATTTACTGTATATAATACTTAATGATGCATTCATTTAACAAATAAATCATCAGGTTCTTTTTGAGTGGTTTTTGGAGTGAGAAATAAGAAATGCGACCAACCTCAGTTCATTCTGACCTTTCTATGATAGGCATTTAACTTGTAGATTAAATTGTGATACACATTTTGCTTGCAGTGAGGTCATATGGCTCTCAATTCAAAACTATTTCTAGGAAAACCTTTTCCTCGGAAATTTGCTGGTGCAATCTTGATCGTTCAAATAATTAAGGCTGAGAATCACAAAGGATTTCTAGAGTTGGGCATCTAGATCCACCTGCATCCCCTATGCATGTAGGGGTGGACAGACAAATACAGAAATAAAGCAAACTGTTAAGCATCCAGCTGTAACTTGGTGCAATTAGCAACTGGGATGCAAACAACTGGCTGTGCAACTATGTACTCTGCTTCCCCCCCCTAAAATTGAACACACATTTTGAAAATCTGCCACTTAAAAGACAATTTAATTAGCTCTGGAACTAGTATGTATGATAGTAGGAGTCTAAAGTTCAGTATACTTCACTAATTTGAAACTGTAGATTTTTTCAACCTTTCCTTTTTTCCCTGTATTTTTCCAAAAGTATTTTATATAAAACAAATAAGCTTCAGTTCCAAAGAAGAAGGGCCAATACAGACAGAAAAGAAATCTCAAATAATGACCAGTGAATAGCTGTTTTCATAGTGTTAATACAAATATTTTTTTTAGTAATGAAAGGTGTTCAGTTCTATAACTTGGAACAAAGATGAAGACCTTTTTTGTTGGTGTGGATTATTATTTTGTTGTTGTCAACATGCTGCAATCCTGTTGTCCCTTAGTTTTCCGGGAAAAAGCTTCTGTGGAATTTTTGTCTTTCTCTCCTGTTCTGGCCCAAATGTGATTGTATGATTTCAGGTCTCAGCCTGAAAGTGCTTGGGGCAGAAGATGGGAACAGTCATCATCTTTCCACTTTTTGGAGTGGAAGGTTACTGACAACAATGCACTAGCCTACACAAAACAGGCAGGAAAGACAGATGGGAGTAAAACTCATAATCTTATTTTCCTTTCCTATGAGTCAGAAGAGCAATCGCCTGTGTGGGTGATGTGTACTCTGTTTGAAAGGGTGCGACACTGATGCTTGGCTCTTGCGGCCCTGGAGATGCGAGACATGCGTATGTCACGAACCGTCTGACTCCCAGAGAAGAGGACGTGGTAGGGATGAAGGAGAAGGGGTAAAGGTCGCCATGGGTTTCCCATGGTATACTCACTGTGGCACTAAGAGAAAACACTGCACATCTGCTATAATCTCTACTATTTCAAAATGAGAAAAATTGTTCTCTGAAGTATTAGGCAGAGTCCCAATGGATAGACCATCTCTGGCGTGGATGGTTAAAGCTGCATCTGTAGAGGGAGGCTATTCTGCAAGGACAATTAAATTCACCTCAAGCTGCTTTTTCGTTTGGCAGAAGTCTTTTTAGCAAAGGTCTTGCAAGAGACCCTGGGAGTCCCTCCAACTCTTTACTGGCTCATTCGATTATTTTTAGCCTTGAGCTGCCAAGTGACACTTCAGCTAATGCCTACGGATAACTTGGCTGTCACGCTTTGCCCACTGTACTCCAAGGCAAAGCCAGCCTGCATAAGCTCCTCTCAGTATGCTTGCAATGTAGTGGCATCTCTTTGGAATAACTGTTTATTTTGGAAGTCTGTTGCCATTAATGGGAAACACTTTCCTACCCTCAAAGGTGTGGGAGATTCTTCCCCTCCCTAGGTGCTGCGTTCAGATGGTGTCTGGGCTTTGAAAGTGACTCCGTAGCCAAAATTGGAGGTATTTTAGGTTTTTATTCATAGAGACCTGAGGTTTTTCTCAAGGGAAAATTAACACAGCTATTATAGATCCCAAAGAATGGCAGTTTTCTGCCCAGGTGGCACCCAGGTGTCTGATAACATACGGGATCGGAGCCCCTGTTCGGCAGTTTGCCCTGCATCACAGGGTGTAGGTGAAGACTGATTTATAAAGCCAGCCTAACAGGCTGTTGAATCAGGTGAGATAAATGAAAGAAAGTGCCTAGCACTTGCATGCCTCAGCAGGAGGTCTGCTTTAATGAATGTGTATCTGTGACAGTTAAGCATTTGGTAATATCTCTATGCTTGGAGATATTCAAAGCCCAACAGGGCAAGGCCCTGAGCAACCTGCTCTGACCCTTCTTTGAGCATGGGGTTGGGCTAGATGATCTCCAGAGGTCCCTTCCAGCCCCAGAGACTTGGTGATTCTGGGTAATATCCATGTGGTAATCCACGTAGCCCACTGGACTATTACTTTACCGAGATGCCTTTCCTTCCTTGCCCATTCCAGCTGTTAATGAATCACACTTGGGATGTTTGAAGAAGAAAATAAATCAAATTTCATTTAACTTTAGCTTTTTTCCAATTTTTAAAACTCTAACTCCAAATGAAAACAGACTGGAAATTGTTCTTCTCCCACTAGTTAAAGGCGGGGGGGAGGAAAAAAAAAGTATTTCAAGTAATTTACTTTCCATTTCAATAAAAAGTCAATTTTATTAGCCCTAATTCTAATGTCTTGTCAGTAAGTTGAAACAGGCCGCTGTGCCTTCACATACAGAATTTAGGAGCAGAATTAATTGACTTGTGATTCATGACAAGTAATATATGACCCTGAGCTAACTGGAGTTGCATTTATATCCCTGTCCATCTAGAAAAAGGGGATGAAAAATGACACTTCTTTTTCATCCTTGAAGCCTCAGTACCAAAACCCCAGCACTAAAATTTCTTGATGCATCAGATTTTATGGCTATGAGATTTTTCTGCGTGAAAACTATATTGGAAAGTAATTTTGACTTTTTAAAAACTGTATAATTTTGGATCCCATGGAGCTGGCTTTATAGCAATTAAAGTACTGGGGATAACAAATGCAGCGATAGAGTCTATACACTGATCTGAACTTCACACTCAAATGCAGAAGGTAGTAGATATTAGTTTTCTAGCAATTGGGCTTTTCTTAACTTGGTTATTCTGATATGAAATGGCCTGCCAGTTCCTTTTTTAAAGATTCATGTTTCAAGTTGAGGTTTTTAGGTTTGTACATTGGTATTTCTCTTATTAAGAGTATCACATTGTGGAAAGATGCTAGTATAACTATTTCAGGAAATGGAGCTGGATAAGCTGTACTAAAAAGGGGCCAAATGGCCCGGTTCATGTGTGTCTTTTTTAAAGTTTGTATTTCTTTTTTCTTTTGACTTTTATTTTTCATTTGTGCAGCTCTTCTGCCTTTTGAGGGTTAACTCAGACACCATGCAGACATTTACTGATGATGGACTCCCCCCACCCCGCCTCCACTAGAAGCCTTTGAACTCCACTCATGTCTGCAATCCTCCTTCCATTACAGAGTAATGTCAAGATCTCTGCAAAGACTGTGGCCTGTTTAATGTCTGATTTGTCACCTAGTTAAATCCTACTGTTTGACATTTAGAATTATCTCTAATAGCTTTACCACTTTCATAGGGTCTTTGTCCCCGTTCAGCATAGTCTTTGTCTAATCTTTGCTAAAATGCTACGCCCAAGGACAAATAACGTGGATGTTACATAGAATTTAAAATTGTAAAAGGCTATATAAACATCAAGTCCATGGAGACTTCAATTATGTAATTTCAACTGTAAAGAAAAGAAAACAGATGCTGTGCACTTAACTACCTTAATCATAAACTTTAAAGATTAAAGAAAGGAGAAACTAGTTGTTGCTGTTACTATTGCTTCAGGATCACTTCCCCCAGTTTTCTTCCTTGTAAAATGGAATTTAAAATGGAATTTAAGAAAGAGCTGGGCAGATTACTGCTAATGAAGAGATTATTCAGTTGTTTTTGTTATTAATATATACTTGTCCCAGCAAACTATACTTTTTCTTAAGATTCCATTATAATATAACTTCAGTGAATAATTCCCAGTGTGTCACAGACTTGGTAGTAGTTAGTTAACTAATCTGATATTCAGACTCTAAACTTCAAGCTTTGGGATTGGCCACTTGAATCATGTGTGGGGTTTAACTCTGTGACCTAGATGAATGTATTTCTTGGGCTCAGACTTCACTAGTTAGACTGAGAGTAACTTGTCAGAATTTTTTTTCTCAAATTTTCGGAACTGCTTGGCGTGACCTTGGCATTTGTCCATGACCACTTTCCTTAGGGAGCAAAGCTGGATGAATATGTATCCCTCCTCTCCCCTCACCTCTAAAGTGCGTTTCTTTTTCTGTATCACAGTATACCAGGTCCTTGGTTGTTCCTCCACAATGCTTTGTGGAATAATGCTGAAAATCAGGTCAATGGATTTATCTGTGTTGAAAGAGCAGCAGATAAACACAAGACTTATCCATTAGAAAGGATAACTCTGCTGGTGGTGAGGGACTTGGTATTGTGGACTTTCCTGGCTTCTTGGTGTCATTTTGTCTAGGAGGAGCTGTGAAGGATACAGGTGTCACACCTAGGGATTGCAGCCTACAGAGGTGGGGGTGAAGTGTTAGCATGGTTCACAAAGTGGCCCAGTCTAAAAATGCAATGGAGTAGTATTTTGCTGTGTTTACAGAAATGGAAGTGGCCAAAAGAGAACAAAAATATACATCCAATTGATTGTTCTGATGTGGATAAGGAAACTCTTGTGAATAAAACTTTCTGTGACCTTATGCAGGTCCACCATCTGCAGGTGGCGTGGGGAAAATGCTGCATGTCCGTGGCTGTCTGCTTCCAAATAACCATGCCAATCCTTTGCCTCGTAGAAATCTCCTGTTGGCCACCTTCCTCACCAAGGTGGAGTGTAAACACTGATTTCCACGGAAACCAGTTTCCTCCACCTGACACTTTCCCCAACAGCTGAGCCTCTGAGATTTGTGGCACAATTCTCTGCCACCAGCCCTGACAGAGATTTGTCATTTTATTTGAGCTTGTCCTGACAGCAGTGTCTGCCCTTACGAACAGGGTCAGTTTGCAGCAGAGCCACCGGAACCTAATCATCAAGTCATGAGGGTAACTGTACTGATGGTGATAGATTCAGAGCCAGGGGCATACACGGGGCAAGACCCTCTCCTCTCCCCCACTAGCACAGTGCATCAAGAAGAGGACAAATGCAAGCAATCAGGACAGCAGCTGACATTTCTATGGCAAATACTACATATGCATCTCATTATGGGCTCTGGCTAATTCATCTGCAATACACCTATGCCAGATCAGGTTTGTACTACCCTGTAATCCAGCAGTGCACAGATCAGGTACTAGAGATCATGGGACCTTGTTGGGGGTGAGACTGCAAGGGGCAACTTTGCTTGCACAGGAGAGATGGATTGTACTTAAGCAATATATATATATATTTTCCATCTCTTAACCTCTATGATTAAATCCACTTGCAGCAAACCTTGAGAATATACAAAGAATATAAACAAAGGAAATTACCCTAAATGGCTGGCTAAACTGTGGCTGGCTTCAGTGTGGTAGAAGCCCGCGTATGGCTGCGAAAGCTCTGGAGAATCTATTTTTGGTGGTTCTGTGGCATGGAAGCTGGGCATTCTTTGCTTTGCATCAAACGCTATATATGGTGTGTAACTGCAGTAAAAGAACAGAAATGGAAATCTTCAAAGTGTCTGAGAATCGATCAAAAAGCTAAAGGGGGTGGAAGAGCTTCGTAAACTGAGAAACAAAAGATGAATTAACACGTTCTCTCCATTAGAGCTAAGAATGCTGGCGTTGTAGTGCCGGGGTTCAATCCAGGACATGTGGTGTTAGTTACAGAAAAATATCTATAGTATGTAGCAAAGAAGCAAATGTAGCTGCTGCTGTTCCGAGTTTTTCAAAGTGTGATTTCTGTTCCTGGTCACTGTGCAGCACAGTAGGAAAAGTACTGTGAAAAAGTAAGAGATGATGTGCCCAGGGAGTTGCCTTTGGGCCAGGTGACACGAGTGAATGCACAAATGCATACATTTATTATTGAAAAGGTATTAAAAGTGTCTGCTCCACAGATGACCTCTTGTTTGTTTGCTTCCTCATGGATGAACAATTCCAGATTTCTCCCTGTGACATTTACCACTCAGGACTCATATCAGCCTTGACAGAGAGGCACACAGTGCAATGCAATTAGCATTATATTCTCTATAAAATACTAGAAACTGTATGGAAATATGTAGCTTCCTATAGAGGAAAACTACAAGACAGAACTTGTAAAACAGCAAAGGCACTGGATGCCGGTGGTGGGGCAAGCTGGGTGCAGAGGCAACCTCGGCCTGGCTGGGACCCCCTGTTCCCACACCTTCGGCTCCATCCAGACGTGCAGCAGAGCTGGGGCATGTCTGGGGAGCTGCAGCTCCAGGGGGTAATTACTTCCAGGGCTCCCTCCTAGGTGTATCTGGACTTTAGGTAGATTTCCCCGTTTTGTTATAATGAGGTAGTCACAGTTATACCGGACAGATCTGTTTTGCATGGATTTGATAATTTTTTTCTTCTGCGTTTCACAGAGGCCAAGTGTACCTTTTACCAAAGAACTCCCAACACCAGGAAAAACTTCTTTCTGCATGTGAGTCACTAAGCGATCACTATAATTTTACTCCAAAGCAAACCAGTGTGAAAGGACTTCCAGGAATATGGGGGGGAAAAGGGGAAAAACACCCCAAAGATTTTGCATCCCTGTGTTTCCAAAATGTAGAAAATAAAAAGGGAAATGCACTTCTCTGTGGACCTGGGATTTTTCCCGTAGAGACTTGTTGGAAGCTATTGTGTAAAAATGCCAAAACCTGGCAATAATTCAAAATCATGAGAATTTGCAGAATTTGCTCAGAAAGCTGAACTGAAATAGCAAAACAAGATCCTACAGTTTTGCCTGTAATAAGCTTGTGCAGGGGAAAATCGAATGAACAAAAACTTACATTAGGAAGAAGAAATGGAAGTCAAAAGGAAACAGGTGGATAAAACAAGTCCTTAAATCCTCAGTCCATCACAGACTCAAGAAACCCACAAAACAAAAACCCTACCTTTAAGGAGGTATCAAAACTGCTGGTTTTTGAGAAAGAAAGAAAATAAGGGTCTAATATATTCAGAGTCTGAGTACAAGTGAAGTTCTGCTGAGAAATGGAAACAGTAACAGACCTGTCGGAGGAATTCTGGACACGTGTACAGAAAACAGTATAAAAAAGAACAGAATCCAGAAAACACAGATTTGAAGAGAAGATTAATGAGCAAGTAATTCAATGAAGAAAACTTTGTGCCAAATCAGAATCCATCAATAACCTTTTGTTGATAAAATAACCAGACGTGACAGCTCATCAAAAACCTCTGAAAAACTCGCCCCTTTGAAAGTTTTAGAGAAAAAGGGCCAACCAAAGCTGTCTATTCATTGATTCAACAGAGAAATTGCATCTTTTTTTTTGCCTGTACTTGCAAACTGATGTCATTCTAATTAAGCAGAACTCAACGCTGAAACTATAGTTATTTTCAGGGCTTCAGGGAAGCTTAGAGTAGTTGGCCTTTGAGCACTTTCCTCGTCATACCCAAAAAACACGTCCAATGTGGCTTAAAAACAAAAGTAGTGATTGATCTCTATCAGTAGATCAGGACTGAGGAGGGAAGGGAATACATGCAGGAAAACCATGGGAATAAACGGGCCATATATTCCACATATTGGAAATAAGATTTCTAAGCATTCAAGGAATAAGGTTTTGGAGGAACTTTCCTAGGAAGATAAAAAGGCTTAAGGTGCTTTTAAGCTGAAAGTTTGCATGTTTATGAAAGAGAAGATGTAGCATGACTATTTGCAGTTAGAAGGTCCTAGATTTAATATTCCAAGACTATTCCTTCCAGTTTTATGTTCTTCTATCGCATTAAACTAATGAAAAGTCTTCAGTAGCTTACTAATAATGCTTTATTGGAGATTTAAACTGTAGATGAATGGTAATTAGCTATTAACATTTTTGTAAAATATAAAATGGAGGATGCGTTAACATGTCTTCTTTAGATTTATGATCCTGGTTGTGCTGAAAGTTAATGGAGTGCACGAATTTTTATTATACATTTGCCAAAGCTTTGCACACGAAAGAGTATTAAACATTTATCCAAGAGACTCTGAGTTTGTTTTTAAAAGGTATAGTACTCAGAACATTATCCAGTGGGAATTACTGTCTAAAACTGAAAAGCATCAAAAGGAAATGTCTGTTTTCAAAAAAATGACACCCATATGCCATTCCTTTTCAATTCACCTTAGGCTGTTAGATAGGCAAGTCGTGACCAGAAATAGGATTTATTCTCATGAAACATTTGGGTACTTTTGAAATTTGTACTCGTTAGTTCCTGTAAGTGCATGATCAGAAGAAACTTTTTTAGTGGAAAGCCTAGCAGATGATGGAATCTATTATTGAAGTACTTCTAGATTTGTTTTCTGGCTTTTATGCCTTGTTAGATGAGACATCACCTGATGTGATTGTGCCTCAGCTCTTTGCTAGACATCTGAAAAAATGAATAATTCGTAAATCTCATAGTTATCTATCTTGCCACCATATAAAGTTGATATCTTTGACTGTGAAGCATTATAGATCTATAAAATATTAAGCCTTTTAAATATTTCTGTTTATTCAATTCATCAGAACAATGAATCAAAGTTTGTTACTGCTTTAATGTTTGCAGTTACTGTCTGTGTTTTTAGGCTTTCTGAACTGACATTTTCAGCAAATTAGTACCTTTGCTGAAAATGCAGCATGCATTCAGGTTAAGTGGAAATCTACTAAATATATACTTTCAAATAGCACAGCTTGTGGTTTTAATTGAATTTATGGTTAGGCAAAGGTACAAGGCAGCTCTGGAACAAAAGCCCACTGGCAACTGAGCTAGCTTACAACCGTGCATCAACCCTGAACTTGGAGTAACCATGACTGAGGAGCAAATAGATAACGTATCAATATTTGGCTCTTTTTTTGCGAAAAGCTCCACTCCTGTTTATGAGATTTGCTGCGCTCCTTCACTCTGCAGCACGGCCCAAGGGGAGCAGCGAAGGCCCCTAGGAACGCTTTCCCCTGGTTTCTCTGTGTCATTCTAGCTCCTACAGACACCGGCTGGCAATTCATCACCAAAATCCTGGTCCTATCCAGACGCATTTATATTCCAGGTGTCCTTCTGTAAATTTAGGCTGCGAATGAGATTATGTCTGCCTTTTTTTACCTTGCTTGCTGGGCTGGCTCTACAGTACGGTACCCCTGAGCGGCCTGTTTAAATCGGGATTCAAACACAAAAGCTCGCTGATGGCTTTTTAATGAACAGGGCTGAAACTGAACTCAGATTAAAAAAATAGAGTAAGAGAGAGAACTTCAGAGAGTCCTGTGTAAACAAAACTGCAGCTCAGGGACCGCGTTGGAGGAAATGACTGTTTTGGTTAAAATTAGGCAGAAGACGATCACCCAAATATTCACTTCGCAACTCTTTTCTTTTTCAGTGGGTCCTGGCTCGTGGGTTCGCTCCGAGGGGCTGTGAAGCGGCAACCCTAATCTTTGGAAGGCAGTTTTTTGACCTGCTCCGAGGGCCTTTTCTGTGGTCCTGAGCCAAGAAGGGCTGGGGAGGGCTCAAGCTTGTAATCGGAGTTATCACGCGGCGTACAAAGCAGCAGGGCACATTGTAGACCGGTTACGGTGATACAGAGGGATGGCGGGAGCAGAGGAAAGGGGAAAGGGAGTTTCTGTGGGACTTTTTTTTTTTCTAATTGGCAGTTCCCCATCATGTTTATTCATGAAGGAAAACACAGTATGTTTTGTCCTGGCCACTGCTGCTGCAGGTAGCGCGTGAGCCTGTTGCTGTGGGACTTCTTTGGACACCTCTCATCAAAAGCTGCAATTAAAACCATGTAATTTTAAACAGTCACAGGGCCTTATTCTGCAAGGGGTTTACTAATGTCCTGAGCTTTAGTGGAGATTAAGCCACATTGGTATCAACTGGGAGCGTGCAGTACCTTGTCTGACCAGGTTCATCTTGTAGCAAGAGTCGGAGATATTGGCCCCCAAACTGGACAGGGGGAGAGTTGAAAAGGCTTTTTGCTATGGCTGTCGCTCGCAAGAGAGCGCGAGTTATCCTGGGCCTGACTGTTCAGGCAGAGCACAAGCAGAAATTCAATGCGCAGTCCGTCTGGCTTATGTACAGCAATAAGGACGTTTGCATCTGATTTGTTCCTACCGTAGGCGTAATCGCTACATAAAAGCTGCTAGATAAGATGGCCGCCCTATCTTTCAGCGCAGTGTGGTAGGATATCGTGCCTCTGACCGCGGCTCCTGGGATATATCCTACTCGGCACAGTGTCAGTCAGCTCCGCTGACAGAAAGGCAGGATGATAATGTGGCTGATGGGAACGAAGGGTTTAAGGTAGTATGATACCTCTAGGATTTTTCCTTGTGTTTTAAAATCTGAGATATATAGAACAGCATGTGGTTGAGATTTAGTGTCAAAGGCAAACTTTATCTCTCCGAATGTAAGAGTTGAATAAGACTGCCAATTTAAATAGCCTTGTGTTAAGACAAAGCGCGTATTTGCAGATTCCTCATCGTGGTTTATACAAGAACTGATACATTGGGTCAATATTGTTCTTTCAAACACAAAGCCAGAAGTGGCTGGCTGGAATTACAGCAGAAGTAGTTACATGTGTTGCCAGCGACTTATATTTTAGCGTTTTTAATATCAAATAATTCGATATCACACTAAAGGAAAAGAAAAGAAATAATGAACTGAAAATAAGATGGAAGACTGAAGATGTGCTGCATTGCTACTGGCACACCTGAACGTTCAAAGATCTTTTAAGGGTTAAACTCACTAAAACTCTCTCTGCTTCCCCACGGTGGAAGCTCACCCATGGCCAAGGCAGTGTGGCTTGCATGGGCTCCCCCCAGCAGGAGTAGGGTACAATTTTGGTGAATTTGGCCCTTGTGTGTAGAAAGGTGCATTAGTGCTGGCCATCTCCAATAAGGATAGACTCGCCATACGATAGACAAGAGAGCACGATGTTGATAAAATGCTTAGGGAAGCTATAATCTTGCCTCCCCGCTTCCCTTATTATTAATGAGGTTATGGCTTGGATGCTGCCAACATGCGTCCGAAAAGAGCTTCTCTGCCCCAAATGGCTCCAAATCCAAGGACCTGCCCTTGCATACTGTTATGTATGCAAGTAATTGTACACAGGCATATATGTGCTAGCATGTGTTTTCTGCTTGCCTGGTGACTAAGATGCTCAAAATTGCAATTTCTTCAAGACAATCTCCCATCTATGTCAAAGGTTATTCTGATATACTGAGGGAGATAAGCATTTTTTGGAGTACGAGCTTGCATTAGTATTTTTGAAAAAATTCCTTATAGACTGACAAATACCATGATGTACACCAATTTTTAGGTTTATGTGTCTATATAATAAAACAAGAATTTACAAGTAGTCTTGTGACTACTTCTTTTAGCTATTTAGATAATTAATGCGTTTGTTTCCTAACTCATCTGTTTTTGCTGGTTTGTTAGCCTCCAGAATTCAGATTTCATTTTATTATTCCTACATTTTTCTAATGTTACCTTCCCTGCCACTTGATCATTTTCCCTCTAGAGGCAGTTCTGTCAGTTCATCAAAAAAAGGGATGAATCTCACAGTTGGTCAGTTGTTTGCTATTTCTCTTCATTGCGTTATTCCAAACTGTGAAGATCATAACTTTTTTTTGTTGTTTTTGTTATTGCTATATAGACTAACTGGGCCTGCATAAAATATTTATTCATCTGAACCGAAAATGCACAGCATTGCATTTCAGTCTTTTAAAATCATTCCTGTAATTTCTGCGCAATTTTGGAGAAGTCCACTGTAGTTCTGTGGGTTGAACTCGGCCTAAATATTGTTCTTTCTAAATATTGCAATACTGCTAAATATTGCTATTTCTTTAACACTCTGTAACACAGATACGTACAAGGCTGCTATTCAGGATGTTTTATTGCCTTGTCTGATGAAAATGTAAGACTGAATGTTATTTAGCTGGCACAGCAGTCAAACCTTATAGGTAGATTTCAGCCTTGGAGGTGGAAGACTTAGAGTTTCTGCAAACCATTACATATTGCTTACGGCTAATTAAGAGTAGATGCTGCATATTCTGTGCTTTAAACCACAATTCATTGAAAGAATAGTGGTGGTGTGGAGCAATTATTTACTCGCTTTGTAGTCTTTGCCTGATATAAACTACTGCACATGGTGGCTTTCTCCAGGGAAAACTTAATGGCCATTTTATATGAGGTAGGAGCACAAAAGTGGAGAAAAGCAGCACTGTGACGCGAGGAAGCTCGCATATTGCATAATATTTTTCTTTCAGGTGGCCCTGCTTAAAACAACGTGCTCCTGAAGTACTTGACTGTTTTCATTCTTGTTAGTTTTTGAATTAACATAAAATAAATTCTTATTGGCGATCTTGTTCCTGAGCAAAACACTTCTAAGCTCTTCTTCTTCTGTAAATTTGCCACCTATAGATCTCTGCCTGCATTTGGCCCTATATTGACCTTCCTGTTTGCTGAAATCCTCAGTCGAGCATTAATCACTTCTTATCTGGCCTATTGCTATTCCCTCTTTATAGTCTTCATAAATCCTTATTATCTAAACTTCAGGGGGACTAAAGTATTGTAGCCAGGCAGTTCTCTCCATCCAGTAAATATCACTATATCAGCTTCATCTCCCAGAGCGTTCCCCAGCTTTCTGCTTGCACTAATTGACCTCAAAACAGCATTTTCAAAATGTTTTACAAACGGATTCTAATTTGCTTTGTTAAATTGCTCTTCAACAGCATATAACTTTGCTCTTCCATCTTAGTCTTTTCTCTGTCTCTGCACCATAATTCGAGCTCACCACTGAGGCCTCATCTCAGCCAAATGAGTCTTTTTCTTTCTTTCTCTCTCGGTGATTTTTAAATCTCATGTTCCTTTTTAGCACGGGTTGCTTGATTTTTGTGCAAATCCTTGCTTGATGCTGCTTTATACAGAATTGTATTTCAGAATTTGTCAATATGAGGTTATAGAATAGAAGAATATAGAAGAGACAAGAAGATAATCCTGTATAATTCAAAAGTTTCTTCTGTCTCATAATAGAAAACTTCAACGTTTGTAATTTCAGTATAGCTTTTGCTTGCATGAGTCTCTTAGAAATGGTCCTTCTTGCATGAAGTTTGTTCTTTTTAATCCCCATGATTAAAAAGGGAGTTTACATTAATAAAATACATAAAATCTTTAGCTGCTTGGTGAATTTGAAGATCTGTGAAGTTATAAACAGATACATTTTAAATGTATTTACTGCACTTATTTTCTGTGCCTTTAGATACAAAAATAAAAGATGTTAGCAAGCAAGTTTTTATATAATTCTAGAAAGAAAGTTTTGAAATCCTTAGCTCAAAATAAGAAACAAATTTGTTGAAAATTCTCTGGTACAAAGCACAGTAAGTTGCAAGAAATCCTCTGTAGGAGACACATATTCAAAGAAAGAAATTAAGTCATAATTCATAATCCCAACAATGAAATCAGTTTCTTCTCTTTCTAATACAGAGGATTTTGTGCCTACTTCCCTCCGAGCTGAGTAAATGGCCACTTCCCTGCTCATAAAGGCAGCAATGCCTCGTAAGGCAACAGGAACGTGACATTTTAGGACAGCCTAGAAGAAAAGCCTCAATAGACATGTAGATGGTCAGAACCACCTCATACTGATGTTAGCCCTTAAACTTATCCTCAGCATCTACATTTAGGCAAACATGCATTGGGAAGCTCCCTTTATAATGACTGGAAATGGATATCCACACTCTTTGAAAGATTTCCTTTCATTCTTTCTACTGGCCACACTTTGAATATGATATAAAAACATTCAAGAACTGGATTTAAGTATAGCTGTTTTCTTTGAATTCTCGTGTGTGTCACAATGAGCTTAATTTATGAGGTGCGAGTTCTGTTTTCTTTCCTTTGTTAAATGTTGAATTGCAAACCGAAGTAGCAGCAACTGCACTACTATAGGCACTTTCCACAGTTTTACTGCCCTGCTTTTGTAGAGTTTTGCAGTAGGATCCTTCTTTTTACCTGATTAATTGAACAGATCTTTTTTTAAAAAAATTGGGATATGAATTACCCTCTGATTTACCTTGAAGAGCTGTTCTGTATGGTCGAATTTAAAGTAATGGGGATGCTACAATCCAGGAAGCTGTACTTATGAAACACCCTGCCTTTTCAGTGAGGTACAAAACATCACGTGATGTGTGAAAGTTGCCAGTAGAAAAGTAATAGAGAGAAACAGAAAACAGGGACAAGGTCAAGTCTGGAATATTTCAGAGATTTGGCAAATGACAGACGAATGTGATAGAGGTATGAAGGAAAAGATTCTTGGAAGTATTTTTTTTGTAATTAGAATAAGAGTCCTGAGTATCTCGTGGACACTCTTCAGCTACAGCTCGGCTGACAGCTTACATAACTTTGTGTATTTGTTTTATATATGGCAAGGTCACCGTAACTGCTCGTGTTCAGATCGCGCTAAAGCAAACTGAGCGTGGCTGGCTGTTCACCATTTCACTTGCAACTCAGCCCCTCTCCATTGGAAGGCAGAAAGCTGGATGCGAAGTATCTTGACAAAAGGAAAAGATTATCAGAAATGAGAATTTTATGATTTCTCTGGAGAGTCCACGGTACTCGTTTAAATCAAATGCCAGTGCAGAGGGTTTGGTGACAGCACTCTGCATATTTAAGCACATCTTTTATGCAGATTTAGAAAGGATTTGAATAAGGCTCTGTGAATGCAGGTGAACTTCACCGGTAAGTACCACTTTTAGAATTACCAACTGGGAAGCAGGCCAGTCTTTTCCATAAAACTTAACTTGATTTAGAGGCTTATTACTTTTTTCCTCTCTCTCAGTATAAAATTACCATGATTTCTAGATAAAGTGATGTGGAGTGAAGAAATCTACCCAAATATGGAAACAAAGAAAACTTTTTAAAGATGAGGAAGGAGGAAAAAGATGCACTGGCACATAAGGGAGGAAAGGGATATGATTTTCCAATTTGCCTAAGAAACAGCATGGAACAGACTTGTGTGTGCGGACAATACAACTCAAACGAAGGCTCAAGAACCATTAGCTTAATGACTAGCTCCTGAGCAACTGCTGAGCTATGTCTTCAGGCTTTCCAAATCCCCAATCTGATTTTAGAGTGAATTTATACGTGCTGGGAGTGTGAGTTATGCTCTTGCTTTGTCTCCAGTTTTGAGTCTCAAATTGTTAAACATCCATGCAAGTCCCCTACTGGTCAACATCATCTTTCTGAGCCCAAGGATAATGCCCAACGCTCCTTGGTACCCAACAACAGAAAGTTTGACTCCCTGGCTAAAGCTGCCTTCCCGCTGTATGTAAGCTGGATGGCAGGAGGAGCGACTGTGTGTCGTACGGAGCCTTGCAGTGGAGAGGGAGAGGAGAAAGGAGGGAAGAAACAACTTCTCAGACACCCGCACTGGTCCAGCAGCTAGCAGTGGGGCTCCCTCTCCATTTCAGCCCCAAGGAAGCTGGCCTGGTTAGCTCGGCACTGAAGGATACTAGGTGCCACCAATAAAACCAGCCACTCCATTGTAGGTGGAGATGCAATTGCTTCTTAGACCATACTCAGTCTCAATGGGTTTAATCTGAACTGCATAAGCAGTTTTAAACCGTTTGCGTTGCACTGGGATGGGAAAGGAGGCCTCAACCAGGCGGTGATGGCACCATCTGAGGGGCAGGGACAGCTCAGGGGTAACTGATTGCAATGGTCAAGGCTCACCCAGCAGCTAGACTGAAGATTTTTGGAACAGAAAAAAATTATTGTGCTGAGAAACACATGAAAACTAGAAAAATATTAGCTTAAACATGAATATAGGTCAGGATCTGCAATAAAGGTGTCTGATCTGCAAATCAGAGTCAGGGGAACCACTGTCTTATCTCCCGCACAGATCTGTAGAGGTGGTTTTCCCAAGCCATAAATATTCTGAAGTTTTCAACAACAACAAAAGAAATCATCCCACACTGACACTTTTCAAACCTAATTTGTTGAAACTTCTCAAAGCTTTTTGCATCATTTGTGAAACTAGTCCTTTCCTGCTAAAAGTTTCAGTTCTGATTATATTGAATCTGACAAAAAAAATTACTGGAAAACTCTTAACCATCTGTATTTCTGCTCTGCCCTTAGTGAAAGGTTACATGGCATTAATAAGATGTGGCAGTGAATACCTAGAGTATTCCAACATCCTGGATCCAGATGTAATTATTGACACAGCACGTTACTGCATCCTCTGTCAAACTGTGAGAACTGTTTGCTTATCGCTAGAAACCACCCCACCCTCGAAAAAGGTACTTCAAAAATATTGCGTTCTAAATGGGAATTTAGCGTGTACGGATTCAAAACATTTTAAAATATTTATTATTAAAAAAACTATTAAAAATGCCGAAAACTCAATTCCAGCCAAGAGATAGGCAAAATATTCTGCTATCTGTCATTCTGTTCTTGTGCCAAAATTAAAAAAAAATGTAGACCACCCATGTAGCCAGTTACATTAATTAATATTTATTACGTGAGGTACTGCTAAACGGTATGTTACAACAGACATGAGCAAGCTCTTCCCCGAGCCCGAGCGAACTAAAAGCCATTTAACTGCCATTAGTATATCACAGAGCCTGAGCTAATAAGCCCTGCTGTGAAGCAGTGTATATTATTTTAGGAATGGTGCCATGTTAATGTGGCATGGCTTATATTGCCTAATAGTATAAAAGAACGAGGTTGTTTGTTCGCTAAAACCCATATAAACACAGCCATAATTATGGCAAAGGAATCAGGTTGCTTGGGCACCTTAGCTGTATATCTCCAAAATGAACATTTTCTGAAAGTATAGCCAGAGCCCCACCTAAGAGCAAGATGAATTATTGCGCATTTCTGTATAAAGTCATGACAGCTGGTACAACAGTAATTTAGAGTTAACCTAAATATAGACTAATTTCTTCAAAGATAACCTACATTATTTCATTCCTTTTTAATTAGTTAGGCAAGATGTTGGAACCTTTGAGAAAGTGAGACTGCAAAACAAGTTAATCAGATATTTTTCCCTCTATTGAAATAATTAAGACCAGAAAAAATTACCATAAATTCTACTTTGATAAAATGACATATTTTAAATTAAGATCGATTTGTAAATAATGGTTTTATATGTAAATTCTTGGAAAACATACTTTGTACCCAGAGAAATTGCTATGATTTTTCAACAGGTTTACACTTCAGAGGCTAATATCACTCGATGTGGAGGCTTGTCATATGTAAATACCCTTTGTATTTGTACTGGAATCAAGATACTGGATGATACAGATCTTCAAAATCTTGTATCAGGTTATTGAAGACTGCCTTATTCTGTACCTACAAATAATGGATGCAAGAACATGACAAAAAACAGCGGCAGAGGGAGATTATTACAATATCTGCAATTAATATTTGGCAAAATAATTAGAAGATGCTTTTGTAGTTTCCTGCATATGTCATAAATGAAAACTCAGCCAAAATAGTTTGTCTTAGCAGTCTGAGAAAAACGGACTAGTCCCAGTGCAAAGTAGACAAAAACTAGTTTATTGATTAGGGGTGAGTGGGAAACGCACCCAAAGTAAACCTACAGTCCCTAGAGCATCCCTGAAGGCTACCAATCTTATTTCCTAATGATAATTTTCCTAGGAAACAGAGGTGATTTTGCACTTTTTTTTCCTAGACATGGTAATCTAGCAGCGCTGTATAATGCTCAGTGAGCCTGAGTTCAGGTAGTGAAATTTGGATTTGGGTATATAACCACTTGCCCCCGTCCAACTGGAAAACTGTCTGGGCAATGAAGCACCTTTAGAAAAAGCATGTGGAGTCATTCATATTTAGCACTATCAAATTGTATTTTGGCATCAATCAAGTACAACTGTCATATTTAATAGAAAACTGGATAAAGCGAGCCTGCACTATTGAAAAGTAATGCCAGATGAAATGAAGATTTGTAGAAGTACAAAGAAACAGAAGAGGCCAAACAAAATAATTGATGTCATACAGGAGCTGAAGGACTTCCCCATACCGAAAAGAGACTGCATTTTCTCACAGGGGAAAACAATAGTAGCAGCTTACAGCAGGCTCCCTCAAATTTGGCAGACAGCAGCTGAGGAGGGTTAGGTCATACCACGCCAGCATCCTGCCAGGAGAAAGAGAAGGGGCAATGTGAGCCTGTCATTTTGCATGAGGAGGTCTTAAACAACAGTGACAGCGAGTTGAGACTAGTGAGGGCACGGCCCTACCACAGCGCACAGGTCCCTTAGGGATCCCCAGCCAAAGCAGTACTGGTCCCAGATGGGGAAGCCATGGATCTGTGCCACTACGTAAGACCCATCACAGATATACCAAAAGTATCTCAGGCACTTCATGCAGCACTTCCCTTTCAAACACTTTACCTTACAGTGCATAACATGCCATGTTATTTGTGTGTCTGAGAGTCTGAAAGTCATAAGCACAATGTAACCGCAGAGCTGTGCCCATAAGAACCCTTATAAACTGAGGAAAATGTTTTTCCTCAGAACAGTAGTTTCCCTACAGCTGTTAGCAGTGACCTTGAATATTGCATTTATTTTTATTGCTTCTTAGACCCTGGATGTTCCATACGTTCAGAAAGACATGTTTGGTTTTGTGCCCCATAAAAATCTGACTTTCAAAAATTCAACTTCACTACTATTGGGTTTTGCTAGTGCTCTCTCTAGGACAGCCTGGACCATTGGTTTGTTCTGCTTCTGTGCTCCTCTCCCCCGGCAGCTGGGGAACCATGATATGTGCTCGTGTCTCCTTCCTCATGAGACATGGCCATTTCCAGAGCAAGAGCTTCTTCATTAAGAAAGTTCATTTTCTGGCCTCTCAGTATCCAGTTGTCTTCTCAGTTGTTTCCACTCCATGTGGCTCTTTTATGAGATGTAACTAGGTTATGAATACTGCAGGAATTATGTTTTCACTTGCTGCAATCGTGATAAGCATCTATGTTGTGTGTTCCTCTTGATGGTCCTGTAGAAACTTTTTCTTAAAAAAAAGAACAAAAAAAAAAACAGCTTGACAAAAGCCTTATGAGACAAACAAATCATTATTAAAAAGCAAGGAAACTTTTTATAGGTATAACATAGTATGTTTTCCTCAGGAATAATTGAATTCTTAAGAGCATGCGTTTTAAACTTTGAGTGTTCTTGCTTTCCACATGTCACATGACATTGTTGCTGCTCTGCAGCTGGGTGAACACAAATCCTCAAATTTGGGGAAAAAAAAAAGCTTGAAGACCCACCCAAGGGTTTGACTTTCTCAGAAAGATAAAATTCGGGAATTTTAAAAAGGTGTAAGAGCTAATCACGATTGGACTGATTTTTGTTCAGGATCATGTAGGCTTTGCCTAAAGCATTGTTCTTAAAAAAGTAATAGAGCTACTGTCATATTTAATTCCAGTTAAAGCTAATTTTCTCTAGCCAGACTTGCATAAAAGGGAAACACATGTACGCTTTGTCCGACTCCTGAACAATACAGCCACCTTTGTCTAGTTTATTTAATTGCTTCCCTGCCAGGGACTGGGGGAAGTCTGTCTCTTTTCTAAATGGGTGTCCCATGCCATTCAGAATATACCAAATGTTTTGAGTTTACTGATCTGTGAATGGCTGTCCAACCCACAGCTATTGCCACTAAAGAGTTACATGTGCTGTCTCCGCGGTGGCAGGCTCAATCTGCAGCCTGTTTAAAATTTGAGTGTCTACCAAAGGCTGCTTGTAATAGACTCCTCATGCACGTTTGTGCTACTAAACATCAGTCTCCTCCTCGCGTTAAGCTCAAATAAAGAGCCGTAAGTGTTGCTAGTGCTCATTTGTTTTTAAGTGGGAGGACATCTCACAGAAAATCCCAGCTCTGGTTTTGCAGAAAGTGTGAAGAGGGTAAGACCAGCTGAGACTGGATATAATGCAGGGCAGATTCTGAGATATCTCCAAAAAGCTGGGGAATGGGTGGATACATAAGCACAGAGAGAAGGCTGATGCGAAAGACAACAGAAGGTGATTAGAGAGGGACAAAGCCATGGGAGGCCACGGGAGGGACTGTGTGCCACGCTGGTCAGCCCTTCCACCAACAAGGATGGGGCCAGCAGCCTCCGTTTCCTTCTTGTGGTGGTATCCCATAGCTCATTAGTGGCAGACAAGGAGGTCCGGCCTTCTTCCGGGAAGGTCCCTGAAGCCGTCTCCCACAAGGATTTGTGGACAGCTTGAACTAGGCTTAAGTTCACTCCGCTTGCAAGGGACGTGGGATTGCAAAGTGGCAACCTGAAGACCCAAATGCTGTGTGAGTGTAGAAAGCTTGAATTTGATGCTACTGAAAGAGAGATGCCCGTGGAGGCGTGTACCCCCTACAGATGATGTGAAGTTTAGCTTAAACAACAATCGAAAATGTAAAGAACTACTACGGCATTAATACACAAAGCAATACAATTATTGTGAAGATGCAGCAAGAGCTGTAAAATAAAAAATTGTTGTTAACTTCACTGGACTTGGGAATGGTCCCATAAACAAAAACCTACTGGCTGTTATTGCAAGTTAACACTTTTTGAATTTTAGGCTGATGGGCACGCTTACTTATTAACATGGGCTTGAAAGTCTTGAGGTTTATTATAGGGCTATGTATTTACATCCCCCATCGTTCTCCATACTCTTTGCAGCTCTAAATAATTACAGTCTACAGTTTCTTTACCCCAAACACCCACCAAATCATGTGCTTGCTTGCAACATGAAACAGTTCAGCACAATGAAACAGGTCAGTAGAACAAGATTTATCCTATGAATTTTTCTAAGAGGAGCATAAAGCAAAAGTGCAGATTTATTACCAAGGGAAATGGTTTGTGGTTTAGCGTGGCGTCCAGCATTGTAAGTGATAATTCTATTTTGTTTTGCAGTAGAGCAGAAATAAAATGTTTAGCATATAGTAAATGTTGAAATGGATGTATTGGGCTATGCTGATGTTTAGTTTCACTCACGTCAGAAAAATTAGATTAGCTTGTCCAGTAAATCTTACTAACCAGTAAAGCAACAAAATGACTGTTAATCATTTCCATTTTATACATGCATCTTGTAAAAAGTTTATATATGTTTGAATTAACCTTAAATGTATTTTTTTCTTTCCAAAACAGCATCTTTTATGTGTTTTTTCAGTTCCAAAAGAAGAAAGCAGAGTTTTGCAACAGGGCTTCTCTTTTTCTGTTTTTGAACATGTCTTCATACTCTTATGGTCTGCCTGGCTGCTAAGAATGAGGTAGTCCTGGTTTTTGGCAGGCATGGATAGGAGCACAACTATCTAGAAATCCTGTACACAAATATCTGTACATATGGAGACCTTTTCAATATATGCACCAAGTTTTTACTATCCACGCTGTCCCTTCACCATAGTTTCATTCTTCCAGTGCCATACCTTAATACAGGTTCCCTTCATACTCCCACCCCCTTATAGCTGTGTTTGAGTAATAAGGAGCTGAGGAAGGCAGGACAGGAGATGGGACATGACATGACCTGGGTGGGGAGAATGGCTGTGAGGGAATGATTTTTGGGTTAAGGGAAGCTGTGAGATAGAAACAGTCTTGTGCAGCTGTAGGGCAATGGTGTGGAGAAGGGAAAAGGCTGGTGTGATGGGCCAGAGCCAGAAGAAAGTTGGAAGAGCTCAGGAACTGACAGGAGAGTACAGGTATTTGTATTGCACGCTTTCTGCAATATGCCAGTTGAGGCATTGCTCAATTTTAAAATTTCAGTGGGTGGTCACATCTTAACTGTTATGGGGACATTTGTGTTTTGTTGAGACTCTACTTGGCCAGAAGAATCTAAAGTCAAAGAAAGTAAGGCAAAGATGAATAACGGAGTCAAAGCTTTTGGTAGCATCTTCAAAAATCGGTGAATATTTCACCAGTATAACTATGTGGCAAATGATACGACCTACAGTTTGCTAGAATTACGGAATGAATTCAGGCAGTGAAGTCTGCAAGAGGACTGCTGTCCTACTTTGAGTTTCATCTCCATGCAGCCTGAAAGGCAGAATGACTAGGGCCCCTCCTTAGTTTTAGGACAGGAAAAGGCACTTCTGTCTAGGACAGGAAAACTGGAAGACATACCAGTCAAAGAAGCATTAGTAACCACTACGATCAAGGTTGCAAACTTTGAACAGCCAACATCCAAAGTAAACATTCAAGTTGTTAAGATTTTAGGTTGGGTGGACGCTGGGCTGCTCAGCAGCCCTTTGGGTTGCTTTTTACGGACCGAGCAGGGCAGAGGGAGTCTGCAGCCCTGCAATGCTGCGGGAAACGGTTCGGCTGACAGTGCAGCTTGTTTTTCATGGACATGCTAGAGCGGGAGTGTTTCCCTATTCCCTCTGGACGTGAGGAGGCTGTTAGTGGACTAACAGCTGCAGAGCATAATTGGTATTAGACTGGATCTCAAATGAGGTCATAATAATAAATATTGTAAATGTTGTAAAGGACGTTTGATAGTTGTCTTTAACATCTGTAGCTCGCTTAGTATTTGTGGCAGTCATCGTTTGATGACACCGGAGAAGGATAAATATTTTTATAAATAAAAATTGGTTTAGATTTGCTCTGCTTCTGTCTTTCTCCTTCCCTGTTCATATACTGGCTCTCCAGACCTTTTTTTCAAGTCTGCTGCTATTCAGACCCTTTCTGTTAATGCCCAGCTTCCTGCTAAGAAAATCTTATAGAGAGAGAGGGAGTAAGAGAGCGTGCGATACAAGGCAGACACTGTTTTGCAGTAAAATTTCTTAGATTTCTGGCATAACTATTTCTTTGCAGTAAATGTATGTTTTCCATCAGAGTTTGCTCTACCATGTGGCCTAATCTTCTTGATATTTTGCCCGACATATTATGAGCTCAAGCTACTATTTCTTTCCTTTGTACAAGCCAATAATATAAATGCTAGAGCAAATGGTATAAACCCCAATGGAAAACACATCTATTTCATTGGGTTTATTGGTTGCCAGTGGGAATAAACAGATTTCTGTCTTTGAAGAGCTCATTAGCTTTCAAGAAAAAAATCGAAAAGAAAACCTTTTGAGCCTTATAAACCCACTGGGACCTGAAAACAAAATTTCATTTAGTATTTTTGGGAGCCTCCGCTGACCTTGGCTTTGGCAAATTTTGTGAGCTGTACTTTAGCCCACACAGCTTTAGAGGCTTGCAGTTAATTTAGAAAATATCCATTAGTGCCTGTGTCCAAACTGCAGAAGGGTGTTGGTTTGGAAAACAACTGCCTGAGCTTCCCTGATGAACTCTTCTATTAGATCATCCCTGTCACCAGCTTTTCCTTACTATTTGAATGCTTACCTTTTCCTCAAGGTTGATCAAGAGGAGTTTCTTGCTTGGACAAGACATCAATATGCTCTGAAAATCCTAGCCCTACATGCAAGTGCAGTGTACTGCAGGAAGGGTAAATCTGCTGCTACCTGCCTCACTCCTGTGGTTTCCACCTTTTGAAAAAGCATCTAGCAAGACATGTTGGGTCAAATACTGTGATTATTACTTGATCTAAATTGCTATTGATGTTAAAAGGATGATTGTTCAAAAAAAATGCCAGGAAATCTGTCCATTTTTTCCCAGATGGCAGTCACATCCTGCTAGTGGTCTCGTCTGAAGAACTCATTTCTAGAGGGAATTTTAAATGGATCCTTTTAAGCATAGGTGCCTCAAAATACAAACCAGCTTACAAACTGAAGAGAGAGCCTATGGATAAATAGCACACATCTGAAAAATGTGGAAAAAAATATTTGTTTTGACTGTAGTGCTATATCAAATCACACTTGCAAATGGATTTAAAAAGTCAGCAAGGATGATTGACAATGCATTTAAATCTAAATTAAACTTTCATAGTCTGGGCTACATAATAGTTACAATTCCTGAGTTGTCCACAGTTAAAATATATATACGAACAACTGACTTATCTGAGGGATTAGTACTAAAATATTCAAGATGAGCTGGAAGCTCTTAAAGAATAGAACAACTTTTTATGCATCAGCAGAACTGGTCAGTGAATACAATTTCAGGTTTTTATTGATATATAAAATGTCCATAGGTAGCATGACTACTGATACTGCAAGAATAAAACCACAATAACCTCTGGACTCAGATTTCTGTCACTGGCATCTCTGCACCTTCAGGCTTGCAGCTACCTTGCACTCTCAGTCTATATTTGACTCTCTCCTTGTAAACAGCTTTTTAAATTAAAAATTCTATTATGGAGGATCATGACCACAATCTTTCCTGCACTTCCACAACTATTTATGAACTCATCCAAATGTCATGCCCACTCCTTCTCCTGGCACAATCGCTGGATGTTTTTAAAATGTGAAGGCCTCATCTTTGCTGTGAAAACGACCTGCAGCTGGCAGATCTGTCATCAGCTATTTCTTTTTTGACCTGCTGCCACCAGCTGTTATTAAGAGGACCTCAGCAGTGAGCACTAAGGGAATGAGATTGCTTTCATCAGTGATAAAGGAAAGGAATGAGGAGAAGTTGCCTATGAGGTTTGAATCACATTTTTTTCAATGGTTCTGAATTTTTTTTCTCTTTCATTTTCAGATTTCATGATCTAGCTCACTGTCAGCTCTGGGTCATCACAAAGCAGGAACCTTGGCTCCTTTATGTGTTTGTAAAATGAATAATGATGGCCAAGGATATTGTTTGTAGGCTGAGCAACCTTATCTCTTAGCTTTCACTTACATTAAAGGAAGATGGTCTTACTCTTCAGAAAAATATTCAGCATTTTGCAGCATTCTTCTCTGTGCAAAAATAGGTCATGCTATAACTTTTAAAAATCTTCATAAAATATAAGAAATATAATCATTAATGAGTACTTGCTTGCAATCTTTCATCAAGGGTATTTGCTCCTGAACAAATAAAGTGGTTTCATTTGTACTGTAGTCTCAGAATTTGCATCTTTATTTGGAGCCAAAAACAGAATTGGAAGATCTCCTTGCAGAGAAATTTGAATCCAATGATAAAGTTTCTTCAGTCATGTAAGTAAAAAGCACACAATGAAAAAGTGGTACTGCTATGCAGCAGAGAGAGTTGAAAGGGAAGGCAAGAGAGGCATAACCCAAAACTAACTCAATATTTTACCTTTCAAGAAAGATGGTGAAGCTGAATTTAAGAGAAAAGGCAGGATGGCTAGAGGACACAAGAGAATGGGACTGGAAATTATGATGTCAAAGACGGAAGCAGAATTTCTCTACTTTAATGCTCCCGAGTCCAGGGAGCTTTGTAATCTTCTTGCTGCATTATGACTCTCCTAGTCCTGTGCTTTTTGGGCTATAGAAACCTATTTTTGCTTACTACAGACAAAGTAATCACTGAATCTGTATCTTCCTTGCAAATACTCTTCTTGCAAAAATCTCAATCAGGGGATCTCTAAAAACTGTAGGTTTAGGGGTATCTTAAGGTCCTTGCATCTTTCTTGGACCTGTCCATAACTTTGGCTATATTTACAATATTTATTAAAAATGTTTTTATATTTTTTATATATAATTTTAAGACACAAACATCAATGTGTAAGCAGAGGTAGATGCTGCCTTGTTAAATCAATTTGGAATGGTCTCCAGGAAAAAAGCAAAAAACCCCCAATAAAATAGCAGCAGCAAATGCATTAGCATTTCTCTGTCACATTCTGAGGCCCCAATCCTGCAGCGAGAGCCTGCAGGCACCTCCTTTTTAAGTCTGAAGTACTTTTATAATCAAGTTGTGCATTGCTTTTTTAAAAGCCTGATCAAAGTCAATAGCATGGTAAGAAATTCTCATCTTCTCTACCAGAACATAGAATTCTTTTCTGGAGTCACATTCACTTACAGGGAGCTTGACAATGTGGCAATCATGACAACATGATTGAACAGCAGGTGGAGAGGTTGAATGCATATCTAGATTCGTGTTGTGTTATTTTTTTACATGCAAAGCTAAACCCTCTTAAGCTTCAAGATTAAGTTGGGTTTGCTGTGCCACCCAGAGGATGGTATAGGGTTCACTTTGGTTGCATGTATCTATCTGCTTTATCCTTGCAAAGATTAAAGTGAGAAATAAGTATATCTCTCTCTAGTTTAGCAACTACAGGAGTTTTGCTGAATTACTCAAAAAATAAACATACTTCATTTTTCCAGATGGTGTGAAGATTGGAAGGTTGCAGCCCCAAAGTTGATTATTACAGAAAACTTTGTGAATGTGATAATAGTGAATACAGTGATTTTTTTTAATCTAAACTCTTTATGTATACTACGGCAACAGGTATTCCTTAAGTAAACCAAAAGCCTTCTGTCATCAGGGTCTGATCTAATCATCATTGAAATCAACATGATTTCCAGGATCATTCAGGCAATATCAGTAAGGAGAAAAAGGGCATGATGTGGTCAAATCTGAGAAGCTCTGAACAGTTATATGCATATATCTGGGATAAAATTCACTGTTAGCTGGTCTAAATTTTAACTTAATTAGGCCAAATGCTGCATTTAGTTGTAACTCTGTAATAGAGAACTAAGTGTAACAGAGAGTCTCTGTTACAATGTTTATTGTTACTTCACTGTAATTCAGGTTTCAGCCTTTTCTTCTTTTCAAATGTCTTTAAAAGTAGAGTGGTTTTCAATATACTTGCTTAAAAAAAAAATGTATAGTATTTGATGAGGTTGAAAATGTTATGAACCATCTACTGTTAAAAAAAAATTCTTTCTCTAGAGCCAGTCAGTTTCATAACAATATTTTAGTTGTATAAAGAAAATATTTTCTGTTGTGAAATTAGAAATAAAGTAAAAATATGAATGTGAAGTCCACCTGTTCCACAGCACATAAGAATCCAAAGAGAATGACATTTTTTCTCTATAGCCTAATTTGTCTATAAGAACAAATTAAGATTTTGGGTGATTATTGCACTTCGACATCTTTTTTGCACACAGTGAAGTAACACACTTCAGTAGTCCTCTTACAACTACAAAATTTAAATTGATACATGCCCAGCTGAGTCATGCCCCCTTGGTCATTAGGCCGACCCACGTAAAGATATGCCAAATACGGGTTGCATTAAAATCTTTGCTGGTTTTTTAGCTGCTGCTGATTTTCCTACTGGACTCCCACAGGCAATGCTGATGTCCAGCCCAAGCTGCTAAGCCCAGCAGAGTCTATTAATTCTGGTTCATCTCTGCGTGCACTGTATCTTAGTTAATATTAGGGTGTTTGATTAGTTGGAAGTAGTCATCCAGTGGTTTAATATAATATTACAGTATCAGCTACAGTTTCTGAGCATTAACGTTTGCACTACTGTTATCCAGGAGCAGATTATATGCACACCGATTTCACTATCGTAATTGCCTGCTGTTTTGCCTGCACTGTTAACCATGAGATGTTCTCGGCCTGGCAAAAATCGTCATCAAATATCCATAGTATTTTGCTCTTAACGTATGGTGCCATTCGTAGAACTGCTCAGTTTCATGCCTCTGGTTGCATGGCATGCACTATGGGTGAAAGCCTTGCCAAATGAAATGACTGATAAAACTTTCCTTGCTCCAGTAGATTACAGAAGGGCCTTTTTAAAGGGAGTTTCATTTTTTAAATTATTAAATATTATTCATTAAATATTTTTAAATAATATTTCATACTAAATTAAATAATTATATAAAATGATTTCAGGCATTTAGCTAAATAGAATACTTCTTGTGGATTGAGAGCAATGAAACTTACTGCCCTGGGCAACTTTAGTATCCATATGAATACTGACTCCTCAAAAAAGGCTCAAAATGTCATGGTTTCAGTAAGTAGCAACAAAGGAGCTAATGAAGGTCATTATGGACCTGCATGTTTAGTGGATCATGCTCTGGATCTTGCTCTTCATACTGGTCTGGATACAGCAAAAGAGCAGTATACAGAATCCATATTCTGTATGAACTCAGGTTAGAAATCACCCTAATTTGTTATGGTTAAGGATTTCCTTGTTTAATCTAGACTGGTTGCTGATCCAGACTGGCTATAAATAGCTCTGAAGAAGGGTTGTTTTGCAGCCTATTAAATCATTATTAAACCGATGTGTTCTCAGCTACAGGCACAATGCTGCCTAGTGATCCTTTTCAAGACTTAGCATAGCAATGTCCTATAGTAAGTATCACAGGAGATAACTAGAGTGTCAGGGACAAAGGCAGTGGTAAAGACTTTGTTTTATGCCATGACTGTTCAAGAAAAAACATATGAGCTTTTTTTTCCATGACATCTGTAACATCTCAGTCAGTGACTAGTTCCAAGTAATTGTCTACTTTTGGGGTTGGTTGAGTGTTTCATGATGAGGAATTTTTGTTATACTTGGATAAACTCACTAAAACTCAGACTTGAGTTTTGGCTTGCAAAGAAAAAGGCTGGCTTCAGAAAGGACAAATGGTTTTTTGGCTTGAGTTTTGGTCAAGAGTATCTCTTGGTGAGACTCTAGAAGCATTGGGGGAGTTTCAAACTGAGATATGTGTCAAACACACAAGTTGCTTTTGATCAATGAAATTGTTGGGGAGGAGAGCAAGATAGCACTTTATTTGTACTTAAAACTGGTGAAATCGAGCTTAAGACCTCATTTCTTTTTGCACTGATAAATCCTCTAATTACCAACTTGCTATCAAATGTTCCCTCTCAGACAGCAAATGCAGTCAGAGCAAAAAAATCTAAATCCTCATTATTCTCAAGTTTTATGGTTCTGTATGGCATGAAACTGCACTGATCCTTAATGTTTGGTTGCTACCTAACAATAAATGAGAATCCATTGTGAAAACTGGATTAGCTCCACAAGTTACTGTTATTATTTGAACAAAAGGGGTTATAACGATAGCCCTTCATGACAGAGACAAATCCAGATTGGAGTAGATCTTTTTACTCATTTATTGCCAAAGAACAATCTTCTGTGTCTTTTTACTTATTTATTGCCAAAGAACAATCTTCTGTGTCTTTTACTCCTGTTTTCAAGGCCAGAGGGTGTGGGCGAGGATGATAAAAAAAAGAAAAAATAGTTGTGTCTATCACTCAGCTTTACATTTTCATTTCACTAGGTGCGATACCAAGAGTCACCTTTTCTCTCTTGTTTAGGGCATGTATGCAGCTAAGTTGACTGCAAATTAAATTATGCAGAAGAAAAGATACCCTTGTAAAAACTAGTCAGACAAGCTGAGAGAGTTCTGCCTTTTATTAGGAGGGCTTGTAACTGGGGTCTCTGCCCCCCACATTTTCAGCTGGTAGCGCTACAAGGGCTCTTAGAAAGTGTTTTCACAGAAAGCAAACTTTTGCCCTTCCAGTTCATTTCCAGATGTAATACAAAGTTTAGGGTCTGGGTTTTCCTTTTTTTTTTGTCTTTTTCTCAAACTTATATCTGCTTAAGTTTCTCGGTTCCTCCAACCGACTTTCCCTCAGAAGAGGGCTATGGTGGCAGCTAAGAGATCCTTAAGTAGTCAAGCTAATGTTCACTGTTTTATTCATGAGAAACTGGAAGCAAAATCTTTTCAAATGAAGGGTTATTCATAATTAAACATCCTAGCTGGGTTTGCTGGAGTGCGTCGTGAAGATGCTAATCAGTACATGTGAAATCCATACAGATTTTTTTTTTTCTTTTCATAAAAGGAGCTCCAGTTCAGCTATCGTAAATTGTTATCTTTACTGGGGGAATCCTGGCAGGCTTGGCAGGATCCCTGGTGTGTCTCTTGTCTGGGTCACAAATAAATGACCACGGTCCTGTCTGTGCCATTTCTCCAGTGCGATTAATGGGCCTAGTCCTTGGACATAAGTTTTCTAGTTTAAAGCTCGGGGTTCTCCAGCCCCTTCTGCCTGTGATTCGATGGGGTTGCCTGCATGCACTTCCACCGTGGCGTGAGAGGGTTTCCCATTACACATCCTTTCCAGCTTCTTTCTTTTTTGTTGTACCTGTACCTTTTTGGAGCAGATCCTGGTTCTAGTGCATTGTCCTTGCCTCTCATTTGTTCGGTATCTTCTAGTATAGGGTCTGCTTGTTCCAGTCATTATCAGAATTTTTCTCTTGGTTTTGCTACAAGGACTGTTGTTTTTTTTCCTGTTTTTTCCTTCCTGCTCATGTCCCATACTACCCAGCAAGCCCTCTTCTCTTTGTCAAAGATAAATCTCCATCTGACTCTTCTCCCTGTCCAGCCTTCTCTTTCAATTTCTTTCCTGATATTTTCCTGCTCGTTGCTCCCAGGAAACCTCAAGACATCCTTATTAATTATCCAACACATTTATCAGTTGAGGAGGGGGAACCCAGATGTGGTGTTTGCATGCAGGCATATCCACGTGCAGTATGGACGCTCCTTTCACCGAGGGCCTTTGGGTTTGTCCATACGCTTGGGCAGCATTCTCAAATTCCTCCATGAATCAGAGGAACTCGGAGCGTGGCTCTCCGCTCTTGCAGCCTTCTGGGAGCTGCATTGCAAGCCTATGACCTCGGTTTCCCTTCCCCTCACTCCAATTATCCATAGATCCTCTCAACCTATTGAAAATTTCCTGATACGCTCAAAGGTAAAAGATCCCATTCCTTCCTCTCAACTGTGTGTGCATGTGTGTGTGTGTTTGTATATCAGTATGATATGTAGGGTCCAGGCACTTTTCACAATCACTTACTAAAACCTACTGAAAGTATTGTATTTGGGGACGTGCCTGGGGGAAAGTATTCATGATCTCATCAGATTTAGAATTTTTCCTGGTATCCTTGTTTTTGTTGCACTGTGTCTAAGGCAAGCTTCAAATACTGTATGTCCAGAACAAAACTGGACACTGAGTTCTCTCTATCTTTTTTGGCACAAAGTCAATAACTTGCTATAGTAATTGACTGAAGGGGAGAAATGGCAATTCCCACAAACATCTTCGAATGCAGTAGAGCCATACATCTGGACTGTTCCTGGCACCCCACAGCTGGAATCCTCAGTTCGTACTCAGAAAAAATAAAAAACTTCTCGGTGGGCCTCTCCTCAGCATGCAAACACACACTTCATGTTCACTGCTGACTCTTGGGACTTTATATGGGTATTGGTTAAATGAAAACGGAATCTTTTTCATATATCAGTGCCAGTTCACATCACCTAAAGGTGATTAATGTCAACATTCATTGTCATCAAACAAAAAGCAAAAACACTGTGTAAAGCAGACCTACTTTGGTAAGGGCAATTGAAATAATAATCTCTAAAGTAAAATAACTTCATATCTGATTTAAGCAAGCATTCATTTTGAAACGAATAAGATGTAAAACAAAACAAAACAAAACAAAAACCCCACAACCCTCCAAACCATGGTATCCTACTTTGGTTGGTTTTGAAAGGACACTGCAAATACCAGAATTCACATATATTAATATGTGAAAGTGGCTGATCTCAGAGCATATTACAACCCATTCTTGTCACTTGCCTGAGTACTAAAACCTGAGTACAATTTTGAGACAACTGTGGTGAGAAATAATGCAAAATTAGCTCTTAGGCAGTAGCAGTGAATGAAATGAATGATCTTCTCATATTAAAGGGAGGAGAAAAATCTTCCAGAACTGAAATTTAATTAATGGGACACTGACGTAAAATATATACTGATTCAGTACATCTGACTGTAGCTGACCCACTGTAAAAAATAAATAAAAAAAATTGTTCAGAGGCCATTAGACTCTTACTAGGTGCCCAAGTATTTAGAAGTATGGAAATGCAATGTGTGCATACAAATAATCTTGTTTATAGTCTCAATCTTGACCATATTTTGGATTTTTTTTGTTGATGTTTTTTGGTTAATAAAACTATTTTGTCTTTTTCCTGCAGTATTACTTTCCTAATTTTTCTCCCATGGATTGCCTGGGCTTTCCAATAGGCAAAATTGCTTGATTCAACAACTATTGAAGCTAATGAAACATTCTACTATCTACAGGGTTATAGAGACACAAAACAATCTTTACCGCCAGGCTAATAAAGATTTCCCATGGTGTGCATTATACCTTTTATTGTTGTATTTATAACTATTGGCAATGTAATTTTGTCTTTTAGTCCTCTGGCTTTCTGATGCTGATATTAGTTAATTTTTTGCTTTAAATAATCTTTTAAAATTTTCTTAGACCTGATAATTTCCAAAATTTCAGTCTTGCATTGTCCTTGACAGAGTGTATTTCCTGTGGTGTTTTCTTGACAGGGTGGTATTGCCATGATTTTTTGAAGATACTATTTGGTTTCCGCCCCCCCCCCCCCCCCCATGCTTGAGGTTATGCATTCCTTCTGTGATACTTTTAAGGAGCCTCCATGCTGAGCTGAGTGATTGTAATTACTGAAGTTTTGATGTCATATTGTGGTTTTTTTTTTTTTTTAGCTCTATCTTTCAAGTACTGTCTCCTTATCAGAAAGCTAATTTTTGGTATTCTTTCTTTCCTCCGGACTGTTCTACTTATTTATAATGTGGGCACTTTTAGAAGACATTCATTGTGATCTTATTGTGCTAGTGTTCAGTGCTGTGATGCCACCTGAACCTGCACTTCTGTAATAAAACATCTATTACAGTATCCCACTAATTTTGTCATATCTCTGCAACAAAAAAAGTCAAATGCCTCTTATTGCCATGTGCTCTAGTGTTCCAGTTTCACATGCACTTATAAGCTTCTGCCTGCTCTTAGATTTTCACACAGACCGTATATGATTTCTGTTTGCTAGGGAATGCATGCCCACGTTGCAGCCACGTGTAGTGCAAGCAGAGCACGTACCTCTGCCCACAGTAAAGGGCACCAAACACTCACTCTTGGCAGATCCCATTCTTAAATGCTTCCTTGAATTGCCACGACATTGGGCACTGTGATGGAGATGCTCCAGCTCTAGTGTCCAAGGAATGCAAGGGGGAAATGTGGAAAGAGCTCAGCTGAGTGCAGCCTTGCTAAGCAGTGGTTGAGCCACCACTCATAGCAGAAGTGGGGAGAAACAAGATTAGGAGGAGATGGAGGGAAAGCATAAATGCTGAGGAAAACAAAAAGATGGCGATGTGGAGATAGTTTGTAACTACCCTTCCAGAGCGCGAGCACCTGACCTCTCTAGCAAAATGTCTCACTTCCCTCCAGCGGTGGCTCATGAAAATAAGCCTGTACTCTATTAGCAAATTTTCATGTCTGATCTTGATTGCATAACCCTAAGGTTGGGGCAACCAGAATAATAGTTGCTAATGAAACGTGGTTTGGGTTCCTTCTGCATGAGCATCATGATGCAGTATGTAACGATGTCATTACCAAAAAAGGTAACGATAATAGTGATTATGGTGTTTTTGGAGGCAGACATTTGGTGAGCTCATTATATTTGCTTTTGATTAGATTAGATTTGGTGAGATCATTAGGGAAAAGGGTGGGGTTTTTTTTGTAGTAAATTTTGTGCTCTCTGCAGAACTGTGCTCTGACTGTTTATTTAAAAATTACTATTTACTATATCATGAGATAAGCTTTTAAAAGTTCTTTCTCGTTATTTGCTGGCTATTAAATTGAGAAAGATGTTTGCTAAAATGTACCTACCTGTTCCATAAACGCTTGAAATTTAGGGCCATTTTGAAAAGTCAGGTCTTAGAGCTGTCACAGGGTAATAAAATGGCTATGCAGATAAGCATATTTCATTGGTTTATGGATACAAAATCCCCTGAAGAGAATAACAAATCACCATAATGTTTCCTAATGCTGAATCTGAAAGATATGAAAAGTCATAGGGAGGCAGAGAACATCCTACCAAGTACACCTTGGGGAAGTTTGCATGCTGTTTATTCCAGCTAATACAGAATACACCTTGCTCAGGATGCTCAGAACTCTGTTGTTATTGTGGCTACTTTTGCTCTAACAGCAGAATATGGAAAATAAAATAGCGCTCTAAGTGCTAAACGTTTTTTCCCACTATTCTTTTGGAGATAGCAAAATCGCTCGTATGTCTATGTTTCTCTGTTTTTGGATAATGTTTATTTTAGAAAAAGAAATGGTGTATTGTCCTGGGATACAATGTACCGATACTGTCTTATATCACGGGGTCATTTTGGAATACATTTCCTATGAAATAACACAAGATAAATATGTTGCATAGTTAGCTGTTATGCTTACAAAAGTTTGAAAGTCATGAGAGTTTTCTTGTCTGGGATCGGGACCAAAATCTATGTCAACAAATTTCCATAAGGATTGCTGGATACCTTTTTTTAAGTCCTAAATAGTTGTGTTTTTTTTTAAAGCCAAAGAAACCAATTCTTTTTAAGAACTATTGTTTCTAATGTGCTGTTGATGAAGAAAAGCATGAGGAAATACTGAAAAGCAACTGAACTGTGCTGAAAGAGCCTCCTGTTGAACAGAATCGTTCATCAATTCCAACAGTAGCAGAAAGTAAATGGAAACGTGACCTGAATCAGCAACTGAAGAAAGAGCAGAAGTTAAGCCTGTTAGAAATGCTTCTGTCAGATATTTGGCATAGTTTGGCCCTTATATTATATGTCTAAAATGCTGTAGGTATGTTCTCAAAATAATAATAATAATAATAATAATAAAGCTGTAGTAGACATTAAAGCAATTCTTCTTGAAGAAGCAATAGAAGCTTAATAGAAACCATCTGTTAAGATGCTCAGACTCAAGAGGCCATTGTTTGAGCTGGTTATTTTGATCTTTTTCTGTGATTTTTTTTTAACAACAAATTCTCTGCAAAAACACTCTATTTAAATAAGCTCTAAATAAGAATTTCTACCTCTTCCCCTTTTAGGGGAGAAAAACTTTCCCCACACTGTAATTTGATTTACTTTATAGCTGCTTATATGCCATCTCATTCATGGCAATAACCTCCTCTTGGAACCATTTGCCATCTTATTTTTAAAGAAGTCTTATGGTAAAGCTTTCTTGTGAGCATAACAGTAAGCTGAAGTACGTAATCAATGTCTCATAATAGTCAGCTTCTTCTTCCTTCTTCTTTTACATTGAGCTATACAGTCTGCTCTGTGCGATGTAGGTGGGAGTGAGATACACTCAGAAGTCGGTAATGCGACAGAGCCTGTCTCTGCAGTGCTTGATAAATAAAATGTTTTCATCAAAGAAAAACACTAGTAAAGCAACTCTTCTACTTTCACCACACACTTAGCTTTGTACTTTGCTTCATTTAGAGGGCATCTCTGTGCATAGCACTGCAGTGTAGGACAGAGTCATCCAAGACAGTTTTAAATTAGCTGGTTTCAGTTCTGCTAGCGACAGAGTTGGAGAAGCTAGAAAATTTAGCACAGGTAAAATGCCAGAATGTTTTCTTTTTTTATGCAGGTTTTGCATTTGGGCCGTTTCGCACAAGGCAATTTTGTGCTGCCCTGATTCCTAGCGATGCCAGAACAGGCTGGTGTAAAGCTGACCTGGGTAGGTCTACACGAGCTGTAGTCACGGCAGTATAGATGTAAGTACGCAGTAAATCAAACTGTGGATAAGGAAGCAGTCCTAGTGACTGAGGAACTTGGATAATAGCATGCTCTTTACACTTAGCTTTGAAAATAGGACAGCAAGTTATTCTTTATTGCGTAACATTATTTATGAGCTTGCATCCATTACAGCACTTCCATTTTAAGATACTGCTGTTTAAAGCAGGCTCTAATTTGATATCAAAAATAACATTCAAAGCAAAAGCTAATGTTTTATAGATCATCATTAACCTAGATGTTGTGCTTCGAGTGACACGCAATATATGTATATCATTTCTAGTTCATGTTAGTGTATCTTGATTTTTGTGTAGGTAGATGGTGAAATTCTTGCAAAGTTCACTTGAGTAAATATGTAGCTGTAGAGCTCCCTCTAGCAGAGTTTAGTTCTTCACATTCATTTTATCCTGTGTGTCTCCTGAAATGGTTGTACAACTGCTTTTCTTTTGTTTTCTTAAAAAGTGGTGTTTCACATAGGTGTTTTTTTTTCAGCAGCCAGAACTATATATTCTGGGCATCAAACTTATTTTGAAAGCTATCTATATTATACGGGCATATTATTTTCATCACAGATCTGAAAGAGGAGAAATACTATTTCTGTCTTGAAAAGATGTGAAAAGATGTCTGAAAATCTCTTCAAAATTGCAGTCACCTGTACCCTCTAGTGAACATATCACCCCTGCTCAAAAAAGGTGACAGCTACAATATTACCACTAAAAAAGTCAGATAATTCTTTTTTGGAATTGGTAAATAGGTAACTGGTAAATTGGGAAGGTACGTTAATTTGAGAAACATGTGTTCATTTTTTTTCCCTATAAAAGCTGGTCTTATATAAAACTAAGTAGATTTAACAAAATAATAACTTCATTTTTACTAAGCTGAAAATGCATTAATCTCACCATGAAACTTGATTGTAGCACGGTTTTCATTAAGTGATATCAGTTTTACTCTTTTAATAAGTTTTTAACTTATCTTGATTATATTCATCCTTTTTATTACTTATATTGATTGAAACATATTTGATATGAAGCAGCATTTTTTTACAACTGCTACTTGTTTGCTGCTGTATTTTATTTCATGTGTAATAAAAACACATTTATTTTCTTAGTGAGACATATTTTTAAGGATATCTTCTATTGAAAATGTAAAAGAAATCAAACAAATAATGAAAGGGTGATAAAGGCATCATGATCACCAAAGTCATCCAAAGGCTCTGTGGAATAGAAACTAAATATTGTCATTAATATGTGACGGCCTCCATTATGAACTATAAAGTCACATAGCTCATGTTCGAACATGAAATCAGAAGATGGGATTTTTTTTCTTCAAGATTGAGCCCCAGAAGGCCTAGAGCTTTAGTACCTACTGTTTGTCTACTATGACTGGCAGATTCATCTGTCGAAAAACAAAGATGGCATTCGTTTTTGTTAAACAGCGTAAACTACTGATAGATGTTAGGGAATCAATGTAAATTACTGATAGGCATTATGAATTTTAAATCAGTCATTTAAAAGCTGAAACTGGGCTTCACGTTATTTGGATCAGTTATTTAATGGATGCTTCTTCTTTAATATGAACGCTGCTTTAGAAGAGAATTTGCGGAAGTTTGACTAGTGAAATGCCTCAGAATACTGTGCTTTTTGCAAAGCTCTAGAGATTCCCAAAATGGGACCAAAACTTGAGCAGGCTTCGAGCTGAGAGCTGGTATGTCAGCAAGCCACTGAAGGAACCTGGCAGCTTCGTAACCATTAAAGGGAAAATGATGTTCTCTCTCTCTCTCTCTTTTTTTTTTCCTTTCTCCTTTTTAAGTTGTCTCCTCATTCATTCATCAGCTTTGCTTGTATTTATGAATCGCAGTTCTCAACAGAAGAGACACTTGGTTTGGCGTACTGGCAAGTATTCAAGAAAGGAAGAAAAGTAGGGAAAAATTACGATGTGTTAACATGGGCAAAGTGACACTTTGCTGCCAGGCAGATATGAACTGTACTTTAGTGCTGATTCAATAAAAGTAGCTGATCTTTCATGTACTAAGGAGTGAACAGTTTGCTACAAAATGGTTTGGAGTGCAGAAAAGGGGCGGGGGGGGGGGGGGATTTTACCCTCTAAGTATGTTATTTTGAAGGAGGCAGTGGTCCTTCTCACTAGCTTTTTTCACAGGCCAAAAGGGAAAACGGGAGGAACAACTTGCTCATTTGGCTCATTTCTACTACAGAGATGGCCATTTCATAGGTCAGGAGGGACAGTTAGAGGAAGAGCTTGCTTATTTGGCTAATTTCCACATAATTTCCTGCAATCAAACCATATCCCTGTTTGCTTTTGCTGTGTCTTCCTCTGCTTTTTTCTCTAAAAGTCAGACTAAATGAGAATATCAACTGTATGATCCTCTAAGCATGCAAGAACATGTGTGTTTCTTGGGTATCAAAGCTGGAAGGACTCTAATCTTCATGACCTGAGGCTAGAAAGGAATAAAAAGTTATCTACCTTTATATGAATATCAACTGTAAAATAGATAATATCAATTATGCTTTTAAATATGCTCTCAAGTATCACTGATAGCTACTATATTGCACATATACTATAAACAAACATATTTACCTTCCTTCTGGCTAGCATTGAACTAAGCCTGTATGCAGGTTTCTAAATTCGTATTTCTTCTGAACAGCCATTGGTTTAAAGTTGAATTTAAGATTTTGGTTTGGAGTAAATGGCATGAGCCCTCCCTGTATAACTTACTGCCTTCCCAACCTCTGTAGCCATAGCTGCAGTCACAAGAGGCCATTTATCCTGGAACACCCTTCTTTATAGCTATGAAGGAGGAAGCTATTAGCCAGGCATCCTCTGCAAAGCACCTCACTCTTAGAACTTTCTCTCCCCTTTCATCTGTAATAAACTGAATTTGTTAACTGATAGGTTGTATTATAAAGCTTTCCCCCCCTTCTTCATTGCTTTGCAAAAATATTTTATTTGGCTCCTTGTAATATTAGAGAAACTTTTCCAGAAGAGATGTCTTTATTTCCAAAGATCAAAGGAAGTCATTAGGCTAATATCTGCAGACTGATGGATGAGGGGATAAAAGTACAAGTACTGTACAAAGAAATTTCACTACATTAAGAAGAAAACTATAGGTGCTGCTCTGGCACCCACTTGCAGATACCGAATACAGGTTTCCTGAAGCAAAAAATATCATTAACTGGTCTGTATTCCGCAAATGGTTACCTTTCCTAGCTAATTGGAAGATGAAAACATTTATTCCAGCTTTAAAAAAAGGAGCACAGGCAAAATACACACAATAGTTGGATTTAAAATAATCTCCCTTTAAGGCCATCTTCGGAGAATATTTATGGACAACTTCACTTGTACAACAGATTAGGCTAGTTTCAAGTCACACAGTTCACACTTGCACAGAGGTCTCGCATTCTCCTCTGAGCAGCTAGAACGCTGTCTGATTTTGTTGTTACATCTGTCTCTGCTTCTAAGAATAAGATATCTAATTGAGTTTATGTCCTGTTGCACCATTATTTTGTTGTGTGAAGCTTGAGAAGCATAACTGAGGTGCTTCACTTATCTGTGAGACCTCCCATGACTTTCTTTATGAGCTGAATGCTCATATTCTGATTCCAAAAGCAGAGCAGAGTCCAAAACATCTCTAGTGGAAGTAGAGGCTGGAGCAAGGCCTTCAAAACCCACACGGTAGTTGTTGCTCTCTCTTATTCAGAAATGGTGAGGCTTCAGCGAGAAGCTGGTTTGGGTAGCTGCCATTTCCAGAAGGATGGGGGCCAGTTTGAGAGTTTCCATAGGAGAGCAGCAGTGCTCGTCAGAGGTCTAGAAAACAAGAGTCAAGAATCATGACCCATGAGAAAAGCTTGCGAGAATTTGTTTGGTCTAGAACGGGAAGGCCCCAGAGAGCAGTGATACATGTGCAGAATGCTGCTGTTGGAAAGGGGACACAAAGCAAATGTTCTTCACACCTATAGCTAAAAAGGTAATAGCCTGACAGCGCAAAAAAAAAAAAAAAAAAAAAAAAAAAAAAAAAAAAAAAAAAGCATAGATCAGTCCCATGGAAAGACAGATTTTCTAATAGTTGTGATAGTTTAATGCCAGTATTGATACCACTTGGAGAGCAGGCATTCTCCATCACAGAGATTTTAATCTCCTGATGGATTTCATAAGCACCTGTCAGATGAGACATTGGTATTATGACTATTTCTTGGGCAGGAAGATGGAGAAATGGCCTGCCTGGTCTTATTTTTTTAGGATTACATGATGTCAAGAGGTGAGTGAGAGGGAAGCTCTGCAGTATGCTGACCCTGCCTTTCCCAATCTGATGAACAACTGTAATTCAGCTTCTGCAGGAAGGGAGAAGGGAAACAGCTCAGCCTTTCTTTGTGACATTTTTCTACCTTTTTACACTTCCTTGAGCGTGTGAGATACTGGAAAGTAAGCTAATGGTCAGAACTGATTTGTATTGTTTTTTTTTCTCCCCGTAGGTGTGTTCAAAGGCTCTGGCTAGTCAGAGGACGTATGGAAAGAAATCAGAGCCAGGAAAAGCTGCATAGAAATCAGGTCTCTGTGGATCCCTGGTAGAATTGTTGTTTTTATGTGTGTGAGCTTATTTCCACCTTATGAATGTACCTCTCACATGAATTCTTCTATGGAGGAAGAGCTGGATGTCTCCAAGGAGAGACATCCCTTAAAAAGCGAGACCCTAAATATTTGTGTATAGGGAAGACAATATTTCACTGAAAAAAATGTCCAGCTGGATAGCTTAAAAAGTTGCTGGTGACACGCAACTAAGAGTTCAGGTCCAGGCCTAAATCAGTAACGACCAAGAGCGAGTGGCAGTCAAATGATCACACATTTATTCACACCTGGGAGTACATTTTGTGGTTAGATGTATCTATGAAAAATAGTCACTTGTCGAGTGCCTTGTCAAGTCAGCTACCACCCCTACTGGTATGCTTCTAGTTCCCGGTCCTCTCCTTTTTTTCATGTTAAAATTAAGGTAAAAGGAAGGGTGTGTGTGTGTGTGCGTGTGTGTGCAGAGAAGCTTGCACATTTAGAAAATGATTAAATGACCTTAAATTTTCCTTTTACCACTGCCCTTCCCATGTGGCTTTCAACAAATCACTTGACTATGTCTTTGTTCTCTATTCCACTAAAATGAAGATAAAAATATGCTTTCCTATCTTACAGGCATATGAGTAGAATAAAATACTGAGAACTGTAAAAGGCTATGATAGTAGAGCTATAAAGCTATGGGTTGAGCACCACATAATTTGATTTGTAATAAGCCATTATGTCGATGGCCTCTCAGAAATATTTGTTAATAATTAATCGTGACAGGATTGTCATCCTTCCTGTTGTTTAGGCATATATTTATGCTACCAGCCCCAGGTACTATAATTTATATAATTTATTTTGACTAGTTAAACAATCTGTTTCCTTCATATTGGTTGTGAAACAGTCTTATATTGCTGTCTCTGTGTGCAGGTAAAACCCTTGGTCTACCAGCTCTCACACTGGCAGAAAAAGCAGGAGCAATCATGGATGAACCAGAGTTACATCAGTTGGTTCAGAAAAGATGTTTGAAAGCAATCCCAAGGTTTTCTGATGATACATACTAGTTTCCATTTTCCTGGAAGACACAGCTTTTTTGAATAAATCGCCCCACTCCAGTGGAGGTCTTTGAGCACTGCGGTGACTGGCGCTTCCTGGCTTTGGTTCACGATGATGGTCGCTCAGCTTATCAGTCTGTTTATGTCTACTGACCTCACTTAAGCACACCAGCTTCTGTGCTTTTATTCTCACCTATCTCAGCATAACTGGAGGGAGAGGAAGGAGGAGATGGGAACTGCGAAGCAAAACCAAGAACATCTCTCATGGCACCAGTATTTTCTTTTCCACTTTGACTCAAGCGAAAGGTTTGAGGGGGGGAAAAGAAAAAGAGTAGCTTGGAAACCCTTTAGCCATGTGTTCGTGGCTTTTTGCCTATTTAAGAGTATTGCACAACCTGTGTTTTATGTTCTGTCACCTCGATTTCTTTATATTTTAGCTGGTCTCCTGGTGCCACTGTTTGCCATTGGCCCGCCTTCAAAGCGAGCGCCTGTGGGCAGTGCTCCTACAGCGTGTAACATACCGTACGCTTTGACAACTCATGTGGTCTTAATGGGTTTCCCAGTTACAGAGGCTAAAAGAGCAAGGCAGCCTGTTCTGCAGGCTACCACATAGCAGTTCTCATGAATAAATCCCTTAGATAGGAAAAAATAAATCATTTCTACAGTGTTTGTTTTTTATCTGGTAGGTATAATGAAATCTTTCTCTCCTGCGGCAGGGGAAAGTGCAAATAGGATATCCGCAAAGTCATTTAAATGAATAATGACTTGGAGGCTAGCTAACTTCATTTCTATAAGCCTCATGGTCTCTTCAGTGTTTGCAGCTAGATGACAAATTGAAGAAGGATGTCCAAAAATCAGTGATTATCTTTGTTCACCTACCCTATTGCATGTTTGCTTTAAAGCTATATGGAAAGAAATATGGACGTCAGCAAACAAGGCTGTTTATAAGTCTTGCCTTACAGAACAGCAAGGAAATGAAATTTGCCGCATGGACCACTTCCTTTGATTTACTTACAGCTTTTGGAGTTATATCCTGTCTTCATCCGCTCTTGTTTTCCTTGACTTTGTTATCTTGATCAGCCTTCAATCACCTCTATAGCAGTGCCTCCTGATCCTGCATCTGCTCTCTTCCCTCTTGCCTTCTTTTTCTATGTGTATGTTAATAGTGTAATATATGTTAATCTGTAAAATAAGAACAGTAATATATCTATAGCGATATCCTGACAACTATAGAGCAATTTAACTACCAGAATATCTAAAACCCACTGACTTTCCTAACCCTTTCTTGGAGCCATGGTTCACATCCTACAAGATTTCCCTTTCATATTTCTCATTTACATATTATCATTTCCATTCTCGTATTCTTAGTTTTTATTTTGAAGTTTATATGCTTTCAAATTATTCTATTGGCAAAAAATGCTGTTTTTTTTTTTCTCAGAAGCAGTGTAAGTACATTATGACTGTACTAGTCAACTGTTTAAACTGAATATATGTTAGGCAAAGGTATTTTCAGCTCACTGTAGTTCTTAACATGATTGCCCCATTTCCCCTGTCTAGAATTAGGATAAGTTCAGAAACAGACTGGTTGCCTAATGGGGTTGGATTGGGTGTGGACTATTGAATCCTTCCTCTCAAACTCTTATTAGTTTAAATATAGCCGATGTTTACATAGCGTTCACTAATAATCTAATCTGTTTGTCAATTTTTCTGCTTTGACTGTAAATGCCGTATATTTTTGAAGCGGTCCCAGATGTTTGTAGTTCCTGCCAAATGCTTTCAATGGCTCTATGGTTTGCCCTTCTGTCTGCTGTCCCCACATCCTTTTAATGTGGGGACAAGCGGGTGGGGAGAAAATGAAGTAACCTGCTGAAGTTCCCCGACTTTGTTTCTGATACAAATTAGAAACGGTTACAAAGTCTTTAAATACTAACGTTACGGTCCCTAATGGGATGAGAATAATTTCCTAGTGGGGAGCAGAACTCTATTTTTCCACCTTTTTTGATCATTTGAAATTCCTTTGATCTCCTAACGTGCTCTTATGGTTTGGCAGAGGGGTTAGTTTCACTGTCTTTATTTCAGAGAAAGGCTTCCCTCTGCTAAGAGAATTCAGAACTATCAAGCTACTGTCAAAATATTCTCCTCTGTTACTGCTCAGGCAGCACATAAAGCAAGAGAGCAGGGCTAAGAATTTGTCTCCTTATATATAAATGATAATGCAATTAATCCACTTTTTTCTCCCCAACAGTTAATGGTTAATGCAGTGTGCACATATGCATTTACAAATTATAACACACTCGTAAGCAGCATTTATTTCTAGGACAAGAATAGTTTGAGACACACTTATTTCATTATTTTTAAATGTAATCATCAAGAAGAACCATGCAGTGTGTCAACTAATAGTGTGAAAGTATTCTCTGTAAGCACTTTGTGCTATAGCATCTCTTCTGTGCCCTGCAATAGCAATCACTATTTACAGCTTTTGATGGTTAAATCATACATGGTGTTAAATATAGGCAAGTTTTATAAAGACCGGACGCACGTATAAAGACTTATCACACATATAATATGACAACAATTTTAAGTTTATACACATTGGCCTCAAAAGGATTATTCACTTGGGTAAATTAATTCACGTAAATGAAGGAAATTTTGGGGCCTTAATTTTTACCTAGAGGGCCTTAATTTTTAACAAAGTCTAATTCAAAATGCACTCTCAAGAGTTCTTAAAGATTAGTGCTCTTACCTACTTTGCCTTTCAAAGGATACAGTTTTGAAATTATGAAGGACAATATTCTGAAGAATAGACTAATAATTTTTACTATTTCCAAATATTATTTTTATTATGCAGATGTATCATGCTTTCTATCATTTTTCTACCTGAATTTTTAAAATAGAGTAAATTATTTCTGAAACAAAGCAAGTGCATTTTTACTGTCAACAAAAATAATTATTTTAAGAGATCCCCAATGTCCCACACTGTCTTACATTACTATTTTTGTCTTTTCTCTGCCTGAAGATAGAACTTTTCAGCTAGAATTTTGCATTTGTTTTAATGTTTGTTTGTGGTTCTCAGCTATTTACTGAAATGCAAATTAAGCATTTCTTTACCATCTAATCTGGAAGAAACTCATTCTGTTGCATACTCTTAAAAATTCAGCAAGTACACTTTCTTATTTGATTTAAGTTGTTTAAATTTGAAGAGAAGCTGGGAATTTTAATGGAGAGGAAAGGATCTCTTTTTGTCAAGGAAGAAATCAAGGAGAGCTTTGAAATCTTTAATGGACAAAAGAAACCAATGCCCACAGGCAGTGTTTTGAAGTTGGGGGAGAGAATCTGTGTTCAGACTGGTTTTTTAATATATTTTATTGTTTCTTATGTTTGTTTAATTTTCTTTCTATATTCAAAAGGGAGAGGTCAGATTTCTGCTGCATGTAGAGAAGCTTCTTCTCAAATTAGTAATCTTTTTTTTCTTCAACTGGCGACCTAAAGGTTTCAAGTTTGAAGCCCTGTCCTTTTAAGAAGTCCCAAAAGTGGGAACTATTCATTATGAGTGTGCAGTGGCAAAACTGATGATTCTACAGAAGCCTTTTCCCCATAATTTATCAAGTTATTTGGGTGATAGATGATTTCTAGTATAGACATTTGGAGGGACCTGGTGCAAGTTTTAGGGAACTCAGGTTCATAGTGAGCTTTGCTGTCCTTTCTTTAAGTGCCTTCAATGTGAGCAGAGCACTTTGGCACCTTTCACTGCATAGACCGAACTTTCCATCAAATTGTCAGTGCTGAACATCAATTCTTCTGAGGAAAAAAGTTACCAAAGGAAAAGGATGTAATGCAAGGGGCTGTGAAAGTCGTCAACACGATGACTCTGCCAAACAGCCAATGTAAATAGTACGTTGTAAGTGCATTTTTAATTACAGTGAAGTGTATTTTTACTTTACTTACTTTGACTTGCTTTGTACCACCCACAAAGATCCTGATTAATTTCCCAATGTGACTTTGTGAAATGGCTCACAAGTTAAGGACTGTGACTTAGAGAAATTTCACTGAATTACCTAAATGCAGGAGAACTTATAAGAATTGGTGGAGGAACATAATCGCATTGAGCTACAAACCTAGCTTCACACATTAAAAATTTCTGCACTTTAAACGAGTAGAAGCAACACTGCGAATATAGAGTATTAAGCTCACAATAGTCTGACACACATCTTACTCCACAGGTCATCTGATTGTACTACTGAGTTTAGATATAAGTGTGAGATTTGCTCTAAAGCAAGTTTTGCTAAAGAAAAGTTGTTTGAAGTGGTCTTAAATACATACATTTTAAATAAACCCTTCATTTTCAGCATGTAAATAACAGTATAGAATTACAGACTAAACATACAGAGTCTGTGAGCTAACAGGCAGTGGAAATTCACTGTTTAGTTCAAGGGACAGGGAACAACATTCTCTAAAATGGAAAAAAAGCTCTTTTTCATGCTTAAATGGGGAAAATTTGCATCTGCTCACATACATCTTGCAGATAAAAAAAAGTTTCGTTCAACCTGCATTTCGCACAAGTTTATTTATACTGAGATAACATTTGCAAAGCACCCTAGAAACAGGAAGACACGAGTTTCTGTTTCTAATCTCAATGGTCATATGATACGTCGCCTTAAGGTAGTAAGCACCATTCAAAACAGAACAGTTTCTTCCATTGATCTAGCATATTTTGTTAGGTTGTAAAAATTTGAAACAAATGTACCCAAAGATTAAAAAAAAAAAAAATCAATGATATCATCAATCAGATATATATAAAACATATGCTCAAATAATTAACATCTAATTCCCTGTGAAGAGGATTAAAGATTTGGGGGTTTTTGGTAATAATTACTTGAGGCAATCTTGTATATGTTGTAAAGCTGAGGTAATTTTAATTCACTTCTGTACACATAAGCTTGATAGCTTTTACAGCTAGATGATTAACTAAAGACAAAAAATAAACCGAGGCAAGTCCCTGACTGATGGTGGTGCCTGTCTCATTCAGAGCCGACATTTTAAATTCAACAGCCTTTTTTGCCCCATGCTTCTCTTAATCCCTAGAACTAAATTCAAATGGACTTACGAGGAGATGGGGGATAAATTCTGCCCCTGCTAACATTATGATCCAGATACAGGTAAGACAGTAAGAGCAGGCCGGATTTAAATGAACTCGTAAGGGTGAAGGGAGTTAGAGACCTCGTCCCTTGTCTTTGAGAGACCCCTGGAGCTGCCGGTGGGATGTCACCTGTGATCCAGGCACTGACATGGAGCATTTCGGCACACTGACGAAATGAGATGTTCTCAGTCCCTGGCGGGGCTGGAGAGCACCAAAGGGACGGTTGCTGTGCGGTTCTGCAAATTTAACATCACAGAGGAGAGGCTACGAGAGGGACTTTGCCAAATCTCCCTCCATTTCAATGAAATGAGACTGATTTACGTCAACCAGGCAGGACGGATAAGTACACATTCTTTAGCTCTTTCTCGGCAATTTTTTTTCCATCAGTGAGGTGGTCTGGATCATCGTGAGGCTTCAGCATCTACAAATCAACACATTCTTTGCATGATACATTTCTGATTCTGCACGAGTGACTCCCAACGCCAACAAGCTTTTCAGATATGAAGTGCAGTTTTAAGACCCTCCCGGAGCAAACCGAGTCTTTCTCTTCATTTTGCTCTGTACTGAGTTATAAGATAGTATTTCTTCTAATTTTACAAATGCAGAGTGAATTCCAGCCAGCATGCAATACATGCAGTAGACTAAAAACTCTTCTGCAGGGCATTTTGGTCAAACCACCAATTTAATAAAGTGATTAATAAAGTTAAAAGCCTTTTGTACCATACCTGTGGACACAATATTATTCTCTCTGCAAAATAACTGCAGTACGAAACCATTGTTTTGTTCTTTTAATTCTTATTCTTTTAGACGTAGACTTCTCTGCACTAGTTTCACAGTGCCGACAGTTAGCATGTGGTGGGCTGCAATACTGTCTACCAGCATTAACCTATGACCAGACTCTTTGTTAAAACTAATGAACACCAGTAGGGGCTCTGTTTTATAGGGCACTTTCCCCAAAGTTAAGCATAGAGAACTTCCCCCTATATTTTTACTTTAACTATTGAAACAATAAAAAAGAAAACATAGAACGGGTTGAAGAAATTTGTTGTGGCTCCAAATGTCAATTTTAGCTTGCTCTGTCTTCATATTTGGAGACTGATTCAAACTGCTCCTCTTTTTTTAGCTGGCGATAAAGTCAAACATATTAAAGTCCTTCTCAATTGGCTTCCTGCAGGCTCTTTACCCCCTGCGGCTTGTGTTGAAAGGGCCAAATTTTGCTTATCTTACTGACAAAAGTAGTTCTTTCGTCTTTTGAGTAAGATTATACATGTGAATAAGAGAAGCAAAATTTGGTCCAAAGGGACTAACTTAACTTCAGCAGATTGAAAACAGTTACAGCAAATTGCAGTTTTCAAATGAGCAAACACACATGCCACAACTTTTTTTCCTTATTTCTGCTGGTTCTCTATTTAAAGCTTCTGCAATACAACTGTATGCCCTGCAAGTACAGATTTTCTCTCTGTGTGTATTTTCATATCTTGTCTATATATCCCAATTTGTCTTAAAAAATGCAATCAAAAGTGGTATTTACTACTTGCACAGCAGGTTAAGAGCCACATCTCACAGCATTTGCCCATTGGTTGTAAAGGGGGGTTTGGCTGTGGAAAGGTTGCAGTATTGGGCCTAGTAATTTCACTGCAAATGGTATGTATTGTTACTATTGTTATTTAGTTGGGAAACAAAGTTTCCTTTAAAATGTATTTTAAGGTTAACTTAATTCTCACGCAATTGCTAGTTTGCGGTCTCCGGAAAACTCTCCTCACCCTAAATCATTAAATGTAAACCTGCCATCTTCTTTTTACTAACCTTCCCTGATTTTGCATAGTGAAAGCTGGCTGAGTTTCCAAGACAGGACTGCTCTACGAAAACTTTTTTCCTCATAAAAGCAAACAACTAATCAAAAATACTGTTCGGAGGTAGCTGCGAACACCCTTGCGGCGCAGGTTTCGAGCAGCTCCGGAAGCCGGCGGAGAGCAACCCCCCAGCTGCCTTTGGCTTCCGCGGAGCCCAAACGTGTTTCTCATTTGGAGCCGAACACGTGATTTTTGTTTGTTTGTTTTGTTTTCCATTTTGAGCATCTCCGAGAAGGCACCCTTGCAGCTTACCCGCGTGGCGCAGCTGGCTCCCCTCTCCGGACGAGGCAGGGCTGCTTCCCCCGAGGGCGCAGCGCGCACCTCTGACACCAGCAACAGTAGGTGAAGCAGGAACAGCGGTGACCAGAGAGGGGGCGCGCGGGGGGAGGTGTTTACCTGTTGCCCGCAGTTCACCCCGCGCACTGCAGGCTTTGCGCGGCCCCTCGCGTAAGGGCCGAGCCGGGGTGGGAAGCGGGGGGTTTCCATGGCGAGCGGCGTGGCGGGGGCGACAGGGGAGCTGGGAATCAGGTTACACCAAACCACGCAGAAACGGTTAATCCCCGCCGCTCCTTGCAGAGCAGCTTTAAGCGCTTGCGGAGACGGCGGCGAAAGGAGACCCGCCCCCCCCCCCCCCCCGAGGTTTTCGCCTGCGTGCCCGGGCGCTCGCGTGCACGCGCTCCTTGTGGAGGGCGCGGTGCGAAGCGCGCTCGCCCCGCGCCCGCGCACGGTGGGGGGGGGGGCGCGGCGGCGCGCGGGAGGCTGCGCGCCGGCGACAGCGACGGCGGCGGCGGGGGGCCGCGGCGGGGCGGGACGAGGCGGGGCCGGGCCGGCGGCGGCGGCGGCGGGGCCCGTCCCGCCCCGTGGGGGCGAGCGGCAGGCGGGGGCAGCGCGGTCCCCGCCGCGGGGCGCCCCTGCCCGCCCGCCGGGCGCTGTGTGCGCGCACGGGCCGCGCTGCCGGCCGGCCTCCGCCCGCCCTGCCTGCGCCCGCCCTCCCTCGCACTCACACACTCACACGTCCAGCCGCCGCCGGTGCCGCCCGCCCCGCCGGGACGCGCTCCTCCCGCGCGGCCGCCGCCGCCGCCTCTCCGCGGGCGCCCAGGTGGTTGCGCCCCCGCGGGGCTCCGCGCTCGCCTGCCGCCCCGGCCCGGCGCCTCCGCAGGGCCGACGGGGAGGATGCGGCTGAGCCGCGTGTGCTGCGTGCTCTACCAGCTGTGCGTGCTGTCCAGCGGGCTGGCCGCAGGTAGGTGCGCGCCGTGCCGCGGGGGGGGGGCGCAGGGCAGCGCGCCCCGCCGCGGGGGCCCCTGGAGGCGGCGCGCGGTTACCGAGGGCGCGCCCGCGCGGGGGGCGCGTTGCGCTGTGCGCGCAGTCGGAGCGCCCGGTGCTGCGCCCGGTGCGGCAGCTCGGCGGCGTGTGCGGGGCGAGCCCCTAAACGACCCCCCCCGCTGCAGATGCGGCCCGCGGAGGTGGTGCGCGTCCCTGCGAGCGTGCGGTGAGGGCGCGCCGCGCGTTGTGCGGAGGCGCGCGGAGGTGAGGTGTGCGCAGCGCGCAGACCCCGCTGGCTGCGGTTCGGTCTGGTCGTGGTGGTGGTGGCGACGCGGCGTGTGCGTGCACGTGCCGCCCGTGCGTGCGCCTGGCAGTGCGTGGCCATAAACTTCTGAAATCGTAGTGGGTCCTGAGAGTAAGCTGAGAACAAGGTTGAGATCTGCAGCTTCTTCTTTTTTTTTTTTTTTTTTTTTTTTTTTGGTTTGTTCAGGTATTCGCTGCTAAAATAACATACTTTTTTGAACTTTATGGAAAGCTTGCCACTTTTTTGTCTAAGCAGAGAAGGGTGTGTGCAGACCTCATTGCATGGAGGTGATGGTCACGAAGAAGAGCCGATGGTCATGAAGAGCCACGTCCAGCGGCTGGCACAAGTACACCTTCCACCCGGCTTGGGCTGTGCTTACCAGGACCGTGGTGTGTCTCGAATTCCTGAGCAGACACAGACACACCTAGTGGCTGGCCAACCTCCTGTACGCACAGGCAGGGTGGAAGGGCCAAATGGAGCCCAGCTGCATTTTGGGTGGCGTGCTTGGTGGGGCAGGAGCCGGAAAGAGCGTGTCATGGCGGGCATAGGTAGGTTTCTAGCACGCACTGAGTGCTGTTGGTTGCTGAGCTTGTTTAAAACCTCTGCTGGCCTTCTCGCAGGTCTCCATGCTTCCGAAGACTCTGAGGAGTGGGAGATCGTCTTCCCCGCGCTGTGGAGACGGGGCCAGCAGGAGCCGGCTGGTGGAAGTGGCGGTGGAGGCAGCTGCAGTGCTGACCCCAGCTGTGGGAACCGGAGCAGCACCCCCAGCGCCCCCGTCACCCCCAGCCCGGTGGCAGGCAGTTCCCGGGAAGTGCGCTCGGTGTCCTCCTCGGTGGAAGGGCAGGCGCAGGTGGTGGGGGAGGCAGCAGAGGAGGAGGACGCGGAGGATGAGTATGAGTCGCAGGAGTTCTACCACTGGTCTCCCCTGCCCCAGGGGTCCGGTGCTGCCTCGCAGTTGCCACCGCCACCTTCCCCCCCGCCGCCCCCTCCGTCTGAAGATGGAGAGGAGGTGCTGCTGAGGATCCCGGCTTTTGCCCGGGAGCTCTACCTGCTGCTCAAGAGGGACAGCCGCTTCCTGGCACCTGGCTTTGCCGTGGAGGAGCGGCTCAGGGGCGAGGGGAAAAGCCCACCTGGTGCTGCACAACCTCAGCCTGAGAGAGCTTGTTACTACAGTGGTGCTGTTCTCCGCTACCCGGGCTCCTTTGCCTCCTTCAGTACCTGTGGTGGATTGGTAAGGTGACCTTGCATGTATGGGGAGCACCTAGGTCTCCATTCCAGTGTCATCCTTTCTGCTGCTTTCCATTTCCATCCATCTCCTGCTGTCTTTTCTTTCATATCCTCTTCAGTCCTACCTCTATACTTATCCCTATCTGTAACTATTTTGCCCTTTGTGCTTTATTGTCCCATTCATAATTTTCTCAAGTCCTACTTCTTCTGTTGGCCTGTAAAGTTTTGGTGTTCTTTGTCCCATTTCCAAATGCAGTTTCATCTTTGTCTCAGACCTCCCTTTTTCTGATCTCCTTTCCATCCTTATGCTGTTTTTCCTCGAACTTTTCTCATCTCCATCTCTAATTTTATCTTGGTCCTAAAATTACCCCCATGTTCACTCACCTTCCTTTTCCAATATCAACATCTCTTCTCTAATCCATCTGCAATCCTTTTATTCTTTGTTCTCATTCCATGTTCAAGTTATTCTTCTCCTCATGTGTATCCTCCACCTTATCTTCTGCATTTCAGACTTCGGCTTCTTCTATCTTTTCTACTTCTAACAATATTTTACATCTGCTTTCTCATTTTCATTCCCCATTTTCTTTCTTTCCTCTCATCCCTTTGTTCTCCTTTCTCTACTCAACAACCTCTCCTCATATGTGGTACCTATAGTTACTTGGATTTAGGATCCCATAGTCTTCTTTCCTTTCTTTCCCTTTCTAGAGGACACAACAAATATGTTCTTAGTGGGAATGCTAAGATAATCAGACCTTTCTGATGGTTTTTGCTTCAGTGGCATTTGACTTTACCTCCTTATGTAAAGCAAACTTCACCTGCTGTAGGTGGCAATCCGTTAGATTACTCCTGATTTTAACCAGCTAAAGATCAAAATTGGGCACACTGACAACTGCAGTGGTGCTCCAGTGAGCTGCAATCCCAAGATACTTGGGGGTGGATGGAAAGAGTAGAAGGCAGCTGGGATGATGTAAAATCCTGGCAGGATTTAAAACAAAAACAATTATTATTACTATTATTCTCATATTGAGCCTTTATGTAGCATCATAAATGCACACGCCTGCAGCACTTTATAGAATGTAGAACACAAACGGTAATGGTGCTAGGGAGAGTTAACATCATCACAGCCCTAGATTTTTTCATGGCTAGATGGGTGTAAATCACCACAGTCGCGTGACAGATGCTTTCTTGTACGTCTTCCGTAAATTTGAGCATCTAACTTGATCCATTGTTGATTCATGAAGATACGCCTGCCTGTTTTTTATTTGCGTGTCATGAAGTGAAACCAGGTAAAATGTGGAAATTTTGACTGCCTATTCATTTGCCTGTTTGGGCTTATTCAAAAGTCAAAACTCAAACTGAAAGTGGTGAAGAGGGAACATATGTGGATTGACACCAAATAAAATATTTGCCTGCGCTCCTGCAAAGTGAAACCGCCAAGTTTCACACAACTCTTAGATGGTTGGCATCTAATTATTGATGTTTTGTCAGATTTTCCAAAGCATGGTAGCAGAGTTAATTGTGGAGAAAAATACTGAAAGTCAACTGAAGGTGGTCTGAAAGCAATCAGGTAGAGGCTTTTTATGTTCTGGAAAAGCATTTGACTTTTATACTCTGTGTTCTTGTTAGAATTTTACTTCCTTCTACGTTGCATATGGGTAAAATTAGGATGGAGAAAATCTTTGCAAAGAAACTTACTGGTAGTAAGAGATAATTATAATGAATGTCTGTTCAAAAACAATGTGTGTCATCATTTATCTGTAATTCCTTTGACTTGATTTATAAGCTGACATTCATCATTTAAATAGATCCCAGGTCTTTGGGAGCCCCAGTAGTAATTTTTGGATCAGTCAGACTTTTCCTAGGAGTACGAGTTTACTCTCAGGCTACCCACAGTCTAAGCATGCACGTGCTCCAATCATGTTACCCTTTCAGATAGCTGCAGCTGAAATAAGTCTATTTTACATATCTCAGATAAAATTTGAAACTGTTGCTGTTGTTGACTGTTGTCATGATCCTTGGCTGCGTAGTCTTGTTTGCAGTGAAACAGTTAAAAAGCCGTTCTTCCTGAGTGCGTTGCTGTATGAAGCACAGAGTTAAAAATTTTGTGCAGTGCTGTTATGTCAAAGTTGTCATAAGAAACCTTAAGTTATTTGTCATTCTTTATTCAGTCGTTGCTTGGGCTCTGTTACATATGTAAGTTGCTCTTTTTCCAAGAGTCTTGAAAAAACATCATACATACATTGCATATTCCATCCTGCTTCCTCTAGGTCTTTCCCTGCAAAAAGAGCCAAGCAATATTTCAAACTACCTTTTCTGTTTTAAGATGTAAAAATCCGTTGAAACTTGACCCTCCATACATTTTATTATAGTTACTTGAATCACAATATTTTTTTCAGTTTAAATATAAAGAAATTTTAGAGAAAACTTAACACGAATGTCTAAGATACATTGTCCTTTCAAAGCCTTGCAGGCTTTGGGTTAAGATCGCTAGGCTGCATACACTTTGTGAAGGCAAAGAAACGAGCAATAAGTCATTTAACGTGCTGCTTACATTCCACTCATCAATTTTTCTTTTCAGTGGAAAAAACAGTGTCTCCCTGTGGCAACAGAACTTCCACCATTCATTCTGCTCTTTAGATAGTAGCCTTTTAGGGAATCTCTTTATTCACCAAGGAGAGTAACTGTAGCCTGAAAGACAACAGTGGTTTTGTTAGCCAGGAGGAAGGATGGAGGCGTGTAAAGGCCTGCGGGAAAGGTTTTGGCTGTTGTGTGCAGAAGGGGTCATGCGTAGCAATATAGATGCGAAGGAGCGTGCGGCTGAGGGGAAGTCTTGCTGTAGGGTTAGTTTTGTGAAATGAAACAGGATCTTCAATAAAAAAGAAAGAAAGAAAAAACCTTGCATAAAATTGTTGTGGCATCCGAGTGACTTATGGTGTTGGTTCATAAGTACGGCATGGAGAGAACTGATGTGCCAGTGACATCCAGGAATTTTAAATAATGTCTATGTGGAAATCTAACTGCTCCTTCCATAAGTGGAAAGATAGAGGAATATTCTTAAGGTGTTAGGCACCTTCTCCCCTTGAAAATGGATTTAGGTGCCTTTTGAAAAGTTCACCTGGTTGCAATTGGATGAAGCGCGTAGGATGCTGTCATATTTCCCAGCATAATGTTAAAGCTTCCCTGTATTTCTTATTTCAAAGTTCTTGAGAGCTTCACAGTTGGGTTTTTTTTTTTTTTTGAGTTTTCTGTCAAAAGCCAGTAGTAGAGGAGTAGAGGGGTGATAATAATAGAGATAATAATATATCACATTACTCATGTGAATATACAAATGAAAAATGAGAGTTCTACTTCCTGATACTTCCTGATCAAATTCTGGCTGTCAGTGTTGGTGTCATTTGGCAACCTGTCTTGACAAATGAAGAAAGCATAACTCAAAGGATAATTTCTAATTAAACTAAAGGCCTGAGATACACATGGGCTGTCTAAAAACTCCATTGCCATGACCTTGGTGTAATCTCAGAGCTCACACGCTCAATGACGAGAGCCTGTTCCAGCTCTTTTGTGAAACACTTGTGGGTTTTCAGATCCTTTTGCAGTTCAACAGAATTTGCTCCAAGTACAGTTTAGGATTCTACGCTTGTGTTAAAGGAAGATTAATAAGGAGAAGTTTCCAAGAATGCTCCATCTGTATGCTGACTGCCTAGTTGTTCATCGCTAGCCAAATACCAGGATGCAAGCAGTCAGTCCTGTTGATGCCAGTGAGACTGCTCTTTTGAAAGTGATGAATTGCAGAGCCAGACCATTAATTATTTAAATGGTTGTTTCTACTGCTTGCTTGTTTTTTGCCATAATCTTTCAAATAAGAAAAAAAAAGGCACATCAAACATTCTTGAACAGTTTTATTTGTAATTGGTGATATAAATCAAGGTGCAACTGGTAATTCTTTTACAACATGTTGTAGCAGAAACTTTTTGTGAACTTAGAACTAAAAAACGTGGCTACCAGTTCTTTACCAACAATCCACACTGCAGCTAGAAGGGAAGTCTAAGCAGTCTCACTACATTTCCCAGAAGACATCTGTAAGCAGGGCATATGCGTGCTTTATCTCCTGCGCCTTTCACTTTTGGAAGAGAAGCATTTAATGTCCATTTTTCTCAGGCCCAAATTGCTTAGGTAGTACTCTAGAGCTAAGTGCTTTTGGGCAGGGGTTTTCCTAAAGTTTATTTTTTATTTTTTTAACTGAAGCTGTCTGCAATAAATAAGGAACAGTTAGGTGGAGAAAGAATTTAAATGTCTTTTTATACCCAAAGCAATGGGGTATGTTTAGTCTGTTAGGAGATGCCAACGAGAGCAAACATACCCATTGAGGTGGGTAGGAGAATGCAGCCAATTGTCCATGCAGCTGTGCTGTTCACTGCAGTGGTCAACAGAACATGCACAGAGATCTATCAAAACAGACAGCATTGCTGATTGGGTAAATTTACTGGAGAGAAACTTTAAAATTAGTCTGTGTGGTTCTGTATGTTCACTGGATCTTAAGAATGCAAAAGGCACAAAGCATTTTTTGTGGTTCTCTAAATCCCTTTTGCAGATTACAGGCCAAATACTGTTTACAATGAAAAATTCACATGCATTTCCCCAGCAACTGGAGCAGGAGCAAGCCATAACACATCTTCCACCCAATCCAAGTAACAGCCCTTTCTCAAGAAACAGAGGGTGCTTTTCTCAGTCCTTTTTTAGCCCTTGTTGCCTTTCACAACCAGGTATTTCAAAACCTGATCGGTAGGTTATAGACAAGTGGTCACAGATGTATTCTGGTTGCTTTACATATACTTCAAGGGTATTATCCAAAGCAATGCTGCCAGCATCAGCAAAAGAATGAATGATGGTAGTTCTGTGTTGTGAAGAGAAGTGCCAAATCTCTTTGAGTGGGTGTTAACATTTTAACAATTACTTTTGATGTCAACAACCCTACTTTGAATAATATAGCACTATAAAACTGAAATCAATTGGGATGTGAAAAAAATTATGTACCTTCTTTAGCTTATGGAATGCATGCATGCTACTTTAGTAAGTTAAAAAAATAATTAAGATACCTTTACAGGACTATGTATCAAAATTTTTACTTTTGTCACAAACTGTGTTTTGAAGATTAGTGATATTAGCTAGTAGTGTGGGAATGGCACGTGACACATCTAAAATACTTTGGATTTTCTAAGATAGTCACATGAGGCTTTTAAATTTTGGGCACGTAATACAGATTCTACAAGGCTGGGATTTACTGTTTGGTGCCTACCCAGCGATGGTAGTTGGACTTTGCAGATTGTTTCAGAACAAGCAGAATGAAATTGCAATAAAATAGTAGTAATAAAACTAAAAAAAAATGTATTTCCACATGTCTAAAATTCTGTTTGCAGTCACTTCTGAGGATGCGATTCAGCCATTTTGCAGGCTGAATCTCTGTTCTGGTAGCTCTGCCAGAGAAGGATGATAGCCATGGTGTTTCAGCATTTTCATAGGTTCCTAGTCAGTATAGTTCTTAGTTACTGCTTAGCCCTTCCTGCATCAGCAGTGGTATCTGGCAGTGGTGCCCAGTCTCCTGGTAGTTTCAGACAGCTGCACTGAGCTTTTCCCTTTGGGCCGTGCAGCTTCTTTCAGTGGCGGTGCAATACTCAGCAGCTGTGACTCCTTGCTTGTTGTAGGATCAGACCTGTGGGGAACATGTAGATTGTTTGGCTTGGGGATGGGTAGTAAACTTGATGTTTGCCGTGCTGTGTACATGCAAGGTAAATCCCTGCGTGTTTGGGCACGTGGGGAGCTCTTAGAGCAGATCACCAGTGCCAGAACAGTTTATCCAGGAGCAGCTCTTGGGTTTCAGGAATTGCTACAGCCAGCTGTGAGGTTGTAGGTTGTGTGCTCCTGGTGTAAGGGACTGAGACTTTTTAGTAGGTGAATTTTTGCATCAAGCTGGGGAGTGACTACCCCATTACACATTGTGGGTAACATCGTTCTGTTAGACAAGCTTCAAATGGGTTAAATACCAAGCCTATCCTCTTGTCAAGAGAAAATAGTACCCCTCCTTCCCCACTTTGGTGATGTTGCGGTTACATCAGTATTGAGTTGCACACTAAACCTCCAAGCCAGATGCTTTTCCAAAAGAAATTGGATGCAATTGCAGCTTCTTTTGTGCTAAGGATAAGCACTAGAGCATAGAGATCGCCAACAATTTTTGAGAGAAGGGGAAAGAAGAAAATGGATAGCAATATTCATGTCCATTTGATACATATGGGCAAAAGTTTCACGTTGCAGAAGAGGGATTATAACATTAAGTGAGATTGTCCTTAAGTTTGGCAGGGTGAAATGAAGTACACTTTACCTTCTTCTAGAAGTCCATCTCCTTGGGATCTGTAAACAAAGAGAGATGACAAAGAACAAAAATTTGTTTTGATTCCCTCTTCTTAAAAGTAGGGCTAGTTCAAGAGAGAGGGATGTGGGAAAATCACAGGATTCTTTGGAGGCTTGTTCAGTTACCTGTTTAAAAGGCTAAACTCTTATTTGCAGTCTGCCTACTGTTGCAATGTAAGCTGGTAAAGACATAAAACATTACGGGGAGGGGCAGAAATAAAGACGTGGATGACGGTACTCAGTGAAGATCCCTTACAGAGAGGTCACAGGTTCACAGGGCTTTGCTTTGTTGACTTTAACTTATCTCTTTATTTTTGTTTTAAACATCTTTAAACAGGCAATATCAAATTTGTCAGCAGCAGAAATAGATGAACTAGGCAGGACATGAATGGAAATGTCAGTCCTGAGCAGAAAGCAGCCTTGATCTGTTATGAAAGTGGGTTTCCTTGCAGAAAACCAGAAGCACCCCTGGGAAAATGAAATGTTGGACCAAAATTGGGGCTTCCCACCTCTGCATAAAATAGAAGAACCAATGAAGTGTGGAGGCGCTCCTGGAAGAAAACCCATACTTTGACCATGCCAGTTGAAATCGAATCAGATTTGTTCCTTGTGGAGTTATTGGTTGCAGATTACATGGGAAGCATGGGAAAGAGAAGTGGTCACGCTTCTAGGAAGTCTTGTCTCCAACTTCATAGTTAAATAAGTTGTTTATGTGAGTTTGCTTTGGCATGCTGAGACACAGACCCATCTTCCTCCAGCGCAGGCTTTTTTATGTTCGCTGACCTCTCTGTTATATTAAAATCTCTTAATTATAATCTTACCTCAGACATCTAGTTAAGCACAACTGAAAACACAGTAGAGAAGCCAGAGAAAATTAAAATGAAGATAGTGAATATGACCAGCTGGAATAACCAGCATGTATGTACAAGTGTAGTTCACTTCCATTTTTTGATAAAATGAGGACTAGTAATCACTTTACATGTTTGATTAATGTTGTTAACAACCATAAAACACCAAAAATCTGTGTAAAGATAGAGGACTAAAACCTTTTTGCTTCTGTTTTCCTCCCTGGTATGTACACAGTGTTTGGCTGCATTTGTGTTTTGTTTTGTCTATCTCAAAACTCTTGTTAATTGACAGTAAGGCTAAATCTTTTTAAACACAGGAACAGCATTGTTAATGTAAAGCAGCAAAGTTTAGAAAATCAGTTTTGATTTAGGCCAAGCCTATATTTGAACTATATTTGATCTCTGTTTCCTTCAATATTAAGCGCTGTGGCATGGTATGTAAAGTGGTGGGCCAAGATGCCTCAGCCCATGTGGTACTGATTCTTTTCTCCTTTAAGAGCTCTCCTATAATCATGTAATCACTCCATTCTGACACAGGTTTGATTTGTGATTCCAGTCCTGCTTATAATAGCCTGCTGTTCTCCTAAAGTGCTTCGTTTCAGAACAAATATGTCCTTTCTAATGAATTTTCAAGCTAAGAGAGCATAATTAGAAATATGCTATCTCCGGAGTAGCGTTATTAAAAAAGAAACTCCCTCAGTTAATAAATATAAAATGAGGAGTGTTCTTTTGCAAGGTATAGAAGTGAGATGTTAAATCAGAAAAAGTAGGTAAGTCCATTAATTCAATTAGTAAAGTTTTGACCCACATGATTTGAAGGTAATTGGTTTAAAAAGAAAAGACAGAGTGCTGAGCCTGCCCAGGTGTAGCTGTTCAGGTTAGTGAAGTTCGATTAGCATATTTAGGAGCTACTTTCTCCTAGTCTTGCTTTACTGACTTTAGTCTGCATCTCATTATATGTGCAGATAATATGGTCTGTAGCAAGCAAGTCAGGAATTTTATTTTTAACAAATGTTCTATGAGATGTAACCCCTGTATCTTTATTTAAGAGTACTTTTTTTTTCTTTGGACCTGCAAGAATGAAGACTGTGTTTGGTAGTTAATGATAGATTGTGGGGGGGGGGGAAATAGGAACATCCATGATTTCTGAGCTGTAATACCATAAGAAACAGGGAACCTGGGAAGAAAGGAGGAAACTGGCTTCTCGAGTGAGAGGGTCCTTGTGGGGGTTGCAGTAGCTGAAGATGTTGGAGAGGGAGTCTGGGAAAGATGATGGCCATGTAGAGGTGGTGTGAGGGTGATGAACATGCATCTTTGCTAGGGGAATGAGACAGCTACTTGGGCAGAAAGGGTTGAGTCAAAGCCACTTGGATTACTGGGGAGGATGGGATATTTGGAGAAGCTTTTCATCTGCAGGATGTGTGCCTTTTCTTGGTTTATTCAAGTCTCTTACTGCTGACTTAAGAACGTGGTGTGAGCGTTGATTGTTTGCTTTTGGTTAAGCAGAAGCTGCAATGTAACAGAAATGGCGTGAAATATGCTGAGCACATGTATGTATGTGTTATATTGCATATCTGGACAGTAGTTGGTCAAACTTTTATAAACTAATAGCACAAAATACCTATATTAGATTTAAAATCGGGGTACATCTGTGTTGCATTAACAGTTCAGTTAACCTTTTGTTGTTAACCTGTCATTGCCTAGACAATCTGGTCTTTTTGGTTATTTCTACTGCTTCTACTGATGGCATAGGTAAACAAAGAAGTACTATTCGGAAGAAAAACATGAAAGAGTATTTCTAGTGTTACTTGTGGAACCTTGTCTTGAGGATTATAAATCAGTATCTTAACTTTAGTTGATACATTTAATAATACATGTATCTGCATGTAAGTGAATCGAAGTAAAATTTTTTGGATGCCTGTGCTGTGAATGTTTTTCTTGGGTCTACCAGCACTTCAGTCAGAATTATTTTCTGAATGAGTTTTACATCCAAAAATGTAGAAATGTGCCCAAAACTGACTTGTGAAGTGATTTAGTTTCTATGTGATTATCCTCCAACAATTGCATATTCTTGTTTTATGATCTCAACTATGCTACCTTAAGTTCTCATTAGATGTCACAAGTTTAACTGGGTCAAGTCAGGTCAAGCTTGTTTAAATAGCTGTGCATTAAGAAAAAAACAGGTACTTCTGCATGTGATGTTGTTAATTCAGCAGGGGACAACTTTTAATAATTCGGTACAAAGTAAATATCCTGTTATATCCTGGGGGCTTGTGGGGATGCTACCTGGGGGAAGTGCCGTCTTTTATATAAAGGTTAAACTGTGCTACAGATCTGCCGAATCTTCTTGGCGCTCTTTTAGTCAGAGCGAGCCCTGATTAACCTGATGACCAGGTGTAGCTCTGGTTCACGGCTCTTGGCATGAAGTGCTTTGTTTTTCTTTTGAAGATGGGGAGGGCCGAGGCAAGCTGTATGCCTCTTATTTGGAGATCCTGCTGTGGGCGAAGGAAGAGTTCTCGCACTTTGCGTGTGCCAAGAAAATAAAGTGAGGCTTGTACAAATGCTCTTTCTCTCAGGCCCTGTTGTTTAATGTAATCTCATTTAATTTTGCTCCTTAAAAATACTCCCTATGCAGGAATCTGCCTGGATCTTTTGCTTCTGCTTTAAGCTGTGCAAGAAACTCTTCTAACCTTACTTAGGCTGTTTTTAAAATCTTCTGAGAACTTACAGGCCTGCTGTAAGTCAGGGACGTAAAGTTGCTTAGTGATTTTACGCACAGATTCCCAATCTGTTTTGTCACTCTGTGACATAAATGGACCTAACCCCAAATGTTTATTAAGTGGTGTTTGAGGGGAGTGAGGGAATTAAAGGTGGAAGAGGGGTTATAGATTAAAGTGGATACAGTTGTGCATATAACATTGCTTTTCTGGTTCTGACTCACAGCTCTAGCATGTTTCCCTCTTTCCATCTGATCATTTGTTTCATCTTATGGTAAGATATTTAAACAAGCGTAATAACAAAGTGTTCTTGAATGCTGGTGTGTCCCTTTGATCCTTGCTTCTCATACTACATTGTACCATCTGATAAGTCTTCTGAAACAGATTTGCGTGTATGAAACCGAAGCAAAGTGACCAGTTAGACTGATGCTACTTGGTATAGGTTGGTCTCTTGAGGTAGCAAAACTCCAGTCTGCTCATCATTTCTCATTTTCATGTAAAATTAGGGAAACCGTATACATGTGAAAATCAGATGAGCGTTCTGGCTTAAAAAAAAAAAAAAAAAGACTAGAGGGTCTTTTTACAGCATCTTTTCTTCTCCTAACTAAAATAAATATGGTTCTTGAAAAATCCTTAAACAGCATTACCTCCTTCACGAAGGTACCAAAAATGTAGTTTATAAGCGTAATAAAAGGTAAATTTCCTTACTTTTTTCCCAACAAAGGGAAGGAGAGTTTAGACTCAGAAATTTAAAGCAACCAACTACACGAAGTTCAGAGAAAATTTTAGGTGCGGACTTAGGTTGGGAGTAGAGTCATACTAGTGTATTACTTTTGTATATTTTTACCTTCAGTAAGTAATGTGTGTCTGAAACCATACTGAATTGTGAGAGTCTTACTTATTTCTCTAAAACTTCTGGTTCTGGATTCATGTAACTCTAGTTCAAAATATAAAAAGCCTAGGCATAATTTTATTTTGTAGGTTCAGTACATTGATTTGTTGAGTTATAGTTCTGTGCCCATAAATGAAATTTGTTTTTCTTCCTTGATTTACTGTTTTCCACGGTTAGTAGTTGTGGCAAGTTGCGGATTTGAACAAAACCATGTTTCGTAGATAGTGTTGTCTTGAATTAAGTAGTCTTTGGACGTGGTTCAGCCCCTCTCTCAGAAGTAAACCAAAATAATGGAGTGGTGGATAGATATTTCAGTAAGGATTAGCAGAGATTAAATTTCACTATGGGCAATCATGGGCAGGTTTTGGAGTTTTGCCGTGTCCCTCTGTGGCCGCAATAAAAGCGTGTGGGTTTGAACAATGGCAGCTCATTGGTATGCACTATTGGAGTGTTTTACACCAAGGAATCGGTTTAAACGTGGATGCCCTGCGTTGCTCTTTTTGGCACTGAGCTATGTGTTGTAGCTAATGTACGGTTCGATACGCAGCTGCTTATATCTCCCATCTAAATCTCCTTCACAGGACTCAATGTTGAATGTTTTGTGCTCAACCTTTGTATGCTATTACATTTCTGCCTGCTCAAAATACCACTGTGGTGCCCGATGGGATTAAATCAGGCATACACTAAAGAAATGCGGTTAATGCTGTTTCATTAGCAAAGGTACAGCAGTTTGATTTGTACTCCAGACGTGTGGTTATTAGCCTTACCACAAGAAGCACTGAAGTTACTCCTATTACAGTAAAATACTTTGAAGAAACACATCTTTACAAGCACTGAGTCTTTAGTTGCAAGGATTTTTTCCGAAGGTGATAGTTTTCCATAGGTAATGTTCTTTCTAGGACTGGTCATGTTTAGCTATGCAAAGGGGCTGTATTCTTTCTTATTCAATATTAAGTTACTGAAATGCCATATAGTAAACGACCTGGAATTTCACCAGGCCAATTCATTGTAAAGAATTTTCAACTTAACTTCTATGGAATGAAGTTTAAAAAATCCTGGCTTACTTTAGGGAAGCTGTTGTATTTATTCTAGAGAAGAGGATGCCGTTGGGGCTGTGCAAACTAATAAAAAAAAGTGGTAAATCAGTGGCAGTGTTGCATTTAATGTTATATAGCACATACTTGATGAGCAAAATTATATGGTTTTCAGCATCACGCGTCGCTTGGTTTTGACAGCAGACAAAACTTGCAATTTAGGTGACTTTAAAAACTGGATTTTTATGTCTGTTTCTCTTTGAATTTTTGCAAATAAAGGGCTGTATTCTGGTTGTTGAAGTATAGATTACATTTTGGTTTTCAGTTTGCTTGTGTTTTATTTTATAGCTCTGTATTAGTCATCTGTGGTTGGTTGAGCACGTTGTTCCAACGTAATTTTTGAAGCAAAATAAAAGAAGGCTTTCCAGAACGTTTCAGGAAATAGACAAGCAGCATCTTTATTGATGAGTCACAGGCAGGTTTTTGAAACATATCCTGGTGTGCTGGTTAGAGTTCAGAGCTGTGGGATATTGCAGCTGAGCAGTATTGTCAATTATGCTGTGATGCAAGTACTGCATAAACCATGGGCACGGTTCACTGCATGTACCACGATCACTGCTGATCACTGTGTTCCTTCCATTTGGTTCTTCAGGAGCGGACCTCTGAGTCGCCACGCTATTACTGTGTCTTGCAGCTTTTTGAATTGTAGGGCTGCATGAAAATGGGAACTCATAAAAATGATAAAGTAATTCTCTAGCTTGTATAAAGACTGCTTAAAAAAACTTAAAAATATGAAACCTGAAGGCCAAAATGCCAGAAGATCATTAAAGAACCTCTCTTTCTTTTCTTAAAATGTCCTGATTGTATTTAAGTATTTAGATTTGACAATACTTAAAGCCTCTGTATTCTCTTAAAGTAGTAAATTCTAATTTAAATAAATTGTCTTCTGCCTAAATGTATTTTTTTTTAATGTAAGTGAAATATCTACATAGGAATAAACTGGGTGGCCAATTCATGACTTTTGCACAGGTGTTGCTTTCTGGATTGTCTTCTCTACTGTGGTTCCAGCTCTGTTATTTTTTTCGTCAATTAATTTTGTAATGCAAAGATGTAGGGAGTGTATTTCTCTACGCACTGTAAGAGCAGAGTCTTGATATACAACATAACTTTATATATAGTTTCACAGCAGTACTATTGATGTAAATTGTTATGAAATCAGATCTGGATCTGTTTAGAGTTCAGGCAGAGAGGGTGGTATACTGTATCTTGCTTTATTAAGCATATATTGACCAGAACAGATGTTGGGTTTTGAGGGTTACCGCAGTAGTTTGATAGATTGCATTCATAAAATGACTTTTCCATACCATAATCTCATTTGTCTTCCCTTCTAACATTCTGAAATTGGGAAAGCCTCTTCTGATCTTGACTATAATGTGGTTGTACTCTTACCATAATATCAGGGCTTGATTGTAATTGGCATAAAAGCAAGGATTTGAGAGAGGCAGAGAACATTTTTTGTGTAGTTATTCTTTTAAAAATAATATAGCTGCTCAGGTGGATGAGCTGTGTAACTAAATACTTCATGTTAGGCCAGGCTTGTGAGGAAAAGAAATCCACTCTATAAATTCAGCTTATGTCATTGAAATAAATAGACAATCTTTATGGCGTTCTAGCCCTTCCTTTTGTTTCCTCTGAAATAGAAGCAAAGCTTATTACAAGATAAGAGTAATTTCAGAGTCTGACTGTATTAGTCAGTTCAACGATCCCATAAAGGGTAAGAGCTGTGGAGCAAAGGGAGAAGTGATAAGACACAGACCAGTAAGTTATTACATGGGAGGCTGGCAGAATAGGTGATGTTTTGGTTTGTGATATAATCCTGATTGCCATAAAATCTGTATTGTGTTAGGCATCTGGGTTTGAAAATACGATACTTGTTTTCTTTATGAATTGTGGAGTGTGCTTTGTGTGTGTTTATGGACATTTTGCACAGCTGATGTCACTGATGAAGCTTGGTTTGTCAATAGCCATCTGTATATATTCTTGGTGATATTGATCAGTTATTCAAAGAAAATGCATACAGTATGCTTTATGAATTTGAGTTAGTTTAAGCATCACCTTTTTTTAGTGTTTCTTTAACCCAGTGTGTGTCGAAAATAGGTTTTCAAATTTAATGTCACATTTCTAATGTAAAATTTGACCTCCTGTTTCAACAAGGGCTGGCAAAAACTGGATTAGAAATGCTAATTAAATTTTAAAATCATATAAAATAAATAAAGTCACTTGTTCTAAGGGTAATAGGTTTTCTGTACTCTGGGAGCTTCCAGAGTGGTGCATAAGGAAAAGAAATAAGAAGGTATGCCTGTGGTAAGTCTGCATTTCTTGGTTTGCAGTTTCTAGATATAAATCTTTAGGTATTATTAATTTTGAATTTATAGTTTTAATGATATATCTATGGAAAAGTTTTCTTGTGTGAACATGAAACTGTGTTTGTGTGAAAGGAAATGGAATTCCTTGTGTGAAACTATTTCAGACTCAAAGTCCGGATTGTCCCTATACTCCGTAGTCTTTTTCTCTCTCTATTTTTGTTTTCTCCTTTGTTCTTTTTCTATAAAGGAGCTAGACGTAAACACTTGATAGATTAATGGGTATGTAGCTGAGCGGAAACACATTTAGTGCATTCTGAGTCTGGGTAGCTGCAATTTAATAACAGTATGTTTACTTACACAGTAATTGTAGCTTTGTAATATAACAGGAAAAAAATACAAAGTATTTAGAGTAGGTATGTTTCTGTCAAATATTTTGCAGGTGTATAGGCCTGTAACTGCAATTGTTGCTTTGTAGATGTTGCAATTGAAAACTAAGTTTTAAATTGAGATTTAGGTCAAAATTTTAAAATAGAAGCTCTAGTTTGAATGTCTCAGATCATTAGTATTCAACTTGAGGTACATACACACTCCTAAAAATTGGATACTAGCTAAGAATATGTGAGCATAAATCTCTTGGCCAAATTTATATTGCAAGTCTGTGATAGAACAAGATTAGGATTCAGAACTGAAAACAATGGCAGACAAAAAGTAAATAATAGAATTGGACTCAGATTTAGAGCTCAGGACAGTATCAACTTAGTACAGCACCATTGCCAAGAACGTGTCACCTCTGTGAGAGGAGGTAAGGCTGATGCAGGCAGTGGCATAAATCAGCTGCTATTACCACAGAAAACAAATTCCACCAGAGCAGAGTTGTAAGAATCACTCAGCCTAAACTGAGGAGGTACTGACAGAGCTGTTAGATCTTTTAAGTATGTATAAAGCAGCATTCTGTTATTTATGCAAAATTGCAGCACAGTTGGTTTTTTCTTTTTTTTTTTTAATACCTTGGAAAAATGTATTTGAGTAAACTTTCTTTCTGAATATATTTTACAATTCAGTAAGATTTCGTGGATTTTTCAGTAGGCTTTTGTTTCTTTACTTGTGTACCGCCTGTTGTATTCCCTGCTCAGTCTCTCTGGCCCCACAGAACTGCCAGGCAGCAGCTCCCCAGCCAGCCAGCCCCCAGCTAACAGTCCCCCTCTTTCTTTTTTTTTTTTTCTTTTTTTTTTTTTTTTAATTTTGGTAGCTACGTTTTAGAGTTAGATTGAATGGCACTATGTGAGTCACGTGAATGGTCAATATTCCCCTGGAATTCCTTCTTCCATCATCTTAAGCTTCTGTGGCTTGAGTAAAGCCATCAGGACCACTGTTGGCTATTCCTCATGCTTTTATTTAGCTAATAGGTGACGTTCTGGCTGGATGTTTCTCTTCAACACAATTTTTGTTTGCTAGTCTGAGGGTCGCAAGTATCTGCAGTGCAAATCCTTAGGTAAAAGAAGCTCTCTTTGTGTGATACAAGAGTATGTTATCTGCAGTTAGACACAGTTGGTCAGGTTGCTGTCTAGTTTTTAGAAAAATAGGCTATTTAGCACATTTAGTGGCACATTTAGCCTGAGGGGCTTGCAATGCATATTTATTATTTTTCTGTTTGAAGCATTTGAAAATGGCACTTAGAATCACCTTTTGTTAGTAGCTTTCAATGAATTGTTGTTAAAGATAGTTCAGTTATCTCAGACTGGAGCAGGTTTAGACTTGTCTCTAAGGAGAGAAAGACCAGTGTACACGTCTTTTACATGGGACAGTCTGTGTAGGGTAGCAATTGTTTATAAAATTTTCTATAGTTGTTTCAGGGAAAGTCATGTTAAGAACTATAAGGTTTTGCTCAATGCCACTGTCTTTGTTACCTCCTTTTAACATTTGATATTTTGAAATTTGAGTTATAGTGCATTAGTGATTTTGAAATTTTTATGTATGTTTAAATTGTGCTGTGTCTTCTCAGTGCAAGACTTAAAAGGGTTTGGGATGAGTTCTGGATTTTAATGCATTGCGGCTCTTCCAGTGTTTTGACACAACTGATTTGATTAAAGCAAACTGCAATTAAACTATACTTCTGGGTAACAGCTGCCAAAAAAAGAGTGTACAGTGAAGTCCATTTACAGTGGGCTGTTGAAGCAATAAATCTGTGAAAAGAAGAACATGTTTAATTTCAGTAAATGTACTCTTAAAGTGTTTTTTTTTTTGTTTTTTTTTTTTTTAGAAAAATCTATTAAAGTGTATGTATGATGTTGTAATGAACCTGCTGGCACATTTCTTAGGAGAAACTTAATTTTCATCACCAGATCTAGCTAGTAAGAAGACTTTGTATGCCTTACAGTACAAGAGAAGGAAGTAGTATCAAAGACTAATGGACAAAACTACTTTGACCTGGAAAACTGAGGGGAAAAAAGGTACCTTTGTACTGGAAGAAAAATCAAATGCTAGTGACAAATGGTGCAGATCATGTTATCTCTAATGATCTTCTTATGTGTTTGCCTGTGGTTCTGTGCTTTCCCACTTCTTATAGACTGTATACACCATGTGAAGTTGGCTGCCTTTCAAAGCAAGGTGTACCTTTGGTTTGACTTGGGGTGGTCGTTCTTCAGAATGTCGCACTCTCGGGAAAGGAGGCTGGTGGGGTGAGAGACAGGATGCCGGCAAAATTTGGCCTGTGTTTCAGCATGACTGATTTGTATGAATATAGACAGAAGGCAGTGTTTTAGGTGAAACGGAACATACTGGTTTTGATGGTTCAATGTTTTCCAAGGGAAAAAACTCTTTTGTTGGAAAACTTCTCGCAAGTCCTAGTCGTGAAGGACCTAGCTTGGATACTTCATGTGAACAGGAGAAGAAACCAGAAGCAACAGCTGGGAAGTTGACTGTGCTTTAGTGGTAATGATTTTAGAGCTGGGAGGCTCAGGAGCACAACACAGATGAATAGATGGTATAGATGGCTTCTAGTGTGACTTACTACATTCATACTTCTTTTGGGACTGTTCCTGAAAGTTGGGTTAGGGTTTTGCTGTTTAACTTCTCAAGCATCATAACTGTTGGAGATGTTAAAGCTGAGTGCCTGCAGACTTTATTTCCTGGAAGCTCTAGTAAGGAAATCCTGCTGCCTACTTGAAGTAGCTTGAATGTTTGAGGAACATATGGAAGAACTCAGATCAGGGACTGCATTGATGCTCAGCAGGATACTGGACACTAATATCCCTTCTCTCTAGTAGTCATGCGTATGCACAGTACATTTGCTCCGTTCCTGGGTTCATCAGTCTCCCGGCACAGAGTGAGGATTAGGGCAGACAGTAAGAGGGATGGCAGTCCAGTCCTTTGGAACAGTATTAAAGTATTTTCTGTTATATCAAAAAGTGGCCATGTATTATCTCTTCCATTAAGTGGAGAAATTCAATTCCCAATTTTAATTATTGTCCAGGGACATAAATAAATGGAAGAGTAAATACTCCCTGTAATTTGCAGGTAATTTAAAGCTGATAAAAGAGAGTGGTGTACTGTAAAAGGCAGAATTCCTTTAGGCTGAATAATAGACATATATTCCACCTTTCATTGGCATTCAGATGTACTGGAAATGACAGTGTTATTTATTCCATACATTTTTTGCTGAATACTCAGAATTACTCATAGGGAAGTGTGCTCACCCTTTGGATAAAACATTAGCTTGCCTGTTCCTTCATCATGTTTCTTTTTGTGCTTGTGTGACTTGATTGCTTGTTTTGCTTTCATATGTTTTCCTCCATCACTTCATAATTCCTATCCTTGCTCTACAGGAAGTTTCATTTTCCCCCTCCCTCCATCCTCTCCCCTCAAAAGAGTAAAATTCAGGTACTTTTTGGTGCTGGCATTTTAAAATGACATAATAGAGTTTTAACATTAACTCTCACTTTTTTTGATTTCACAGTCAGTATTAGCATTTCATTCTTCAGCAGACTCAAGAAGATAATGCAGTAGGTGCTTTCATCATGTTTGGAAGACTTTAGCAGAGAATTCTAAAGGAAAAAATGACACAGAAGTAAAAGGAAAATTAAATGGACTCCAATCTGAGTTTTCTCAATGTAGATCGCACAAAGCTAGCCTATCTTCGTTAGGTATGTGGGGTTTTTGTTTTTTTGTTTTTTTGTTTTTTTTTTTTTTAAGATGAACGGAACAGGATAGTTCTAGTCTATCTGAATTTCAGCAAAATATGTAAAATGATGCAAAAGTGGAAGAAAGGGAAGGTTCAGACAAGTGATACCATAAGTAACCATTCTCTATATTTTCATTTGTGATGTTAACTTGTTAACTCTCAATATAGTTATGAAGTTTGTTAGCGTAATTTGCTGATTATACAAAACATCAGTTTTGTAGAAAACATCATGGATATTCCTGAGAACTGGAAGGGTGGAAAAAGATTAAATTCATTAATACAGATGCAAGGAGCCTTGTCTGCAGAAAGAATTTGCCATAGAGACTGATGACAGAGCTCACAGTGATAGAGGAGGAGAAAGGTTTTGTGTGTGTTGATCACAGGATGATTATGAGCCATCAGGCATGATGTGGGTGTGAAAGAGGTCTGGTAAAGTACTTTCAGTGGAGATAGAGAAATTTTATTCTCATTTCACAAAGCTGTGGTGACATGATAGCTGAAATAATGGCTTGTAGTTCTGTTTGCTGATATTCAAGAGGAATTCAGTTGTGACTGCAAGGATAATTATGATATTAAAGCATGTTTTATCAAGAAACCATCAAAAGTTGGCTTGTTTAGCTTCATATAACAGAACTGAGATACAGTATGGTTTGCTTTTTATAAAAACATTGGAGAGAGTGACTATTAAGGCACCTACAAAGCTGGTCAAGGAGGAAGAATATGTAGATCCAGGGTCAGATTGGTATACAATAATGGCCATAAATATATTCAGGTTGAAAATTGAAGGAGTTTCCAACTACTGGAGCAGAAAAAATCTGAAACAAATTTCCAACAGGAGTAGTGGAAGTAAAGCAGCAGTTGCATTAAAACTGCTTTAATTAACAGTGAGAGTAAGGAAAAATGTTAAAAAGAAATCCAGGCTTATAAAGTGTCTGTATTGCAAAGTAATAATGGTGTATGCCTGGGTTTTACAAAGTCTTGAACATATAGGGGTCTGGACTTGATCTGCGAATTTAACACACTTTAAAAAATGGTGGCAATTTGTATTCTCTGTAGTAGACTGTTTCTCATCTTTTACTTGTTTTTTCAATACTATAGAGCTCATACAGTAAGAATTAAAATAGTATACTAAGAATAATGAAATGCAAGCAGTAGGGAATGAAGACTACAATGAGGGTAGAATTCAACTGGATCTCTGATTTATATAGAGAAAATTGGGTTTGATTTAGCAAGTTGAGTTTAATTGAATCTGTTTTAAATATACAAGTGAAACTAGTTAGCAAACCTGCAATGTAATGAGTGATATATAATTCAATCTGCTTGCTCTCCTAGCATAGAAAGATCAAATGACTTTTTATAGCTTTGAGAAGGTAATACAAAAATCTCAGAATTCACTGTTCTAGGTAACTCACTAAAGGCATCGACAGATCGTTCCCTCTGCTGGCACCTCTTTCGAGGTGTTGCATTTTGTTCAGAAAAACAGCCATTTTTATTATACGAAACTTGGACAAAATGGCCTGTATTAATACCAGGTGATCCACTCAGCACTGGAGAAAATGGAAATGGTTCATTTCATAGCAAGTGGTTTTTTCCTACCTGGGCTTTCTCTTGTTGCCACAAGTCCACCTACTGCTTGTTAGCGCCTTTTTTGCAGGCCCTGCGTAGATATTTCTTTGGTTAAGCCACGGCTCAGTCAAGCAGATCCTGGGCGAGAACAGTGGCACGCTGTACCTGAGGGACCGTCTGGTTTCCCGTGGTCAGGGAGCCAGCACTTGAGGCCTGCCCCGTCACGGGCTGGGCGCGTCGGAGGCAGCTGGCGGCAATATCTCCTTTTATTGTTTTTTCTTCTTGCAGTGCTGTTCTGCATGGTGCTCGCAACGTTAGGAGGTTTTACTCTGCTGCTCCACTCTGAAATTTGCTGTTGGCCGTCGGGGTAGCAGTAGGTGTGCAGCTACCTGCACCTCCGGGGGTGCTGAGGAGGCACCTGGAGGAGCGTGCCGGTTTGGTGTGCCAGACCTCACGGTGTGAGGCCACTGCGGGCTTTAAGCTCGAGGAGAGAGCTGGCAATGCCCGGTGCCGTGGGGCCGGCCGCTCCTGGAGAGGGGCGCCGGGGCGGTGCCACACCGGTGGCTCCCTCCCGCCGCCCCAGCCAGGAGTGGGGCAGCCCCGCTGCCAGCAGGTCTGTGGGGAGGGAGATGGGATCGGGCCCGGCGAGGTAACCAGGGTCGGACGCGGCCCGCGATGGCCGGGCAGGGCTGGGAGGCGGCCATGGGTCGGGATTTAGGGAACTCCCTGAGACCGCAGAAATCGGAAGTAATGAGAACCTTGATGGTAAACCCAGTTATTGTGAGAGTGAGGATAAAAGTGACAATGTGGAGTGTAAAACAGGTGGGTGAAAGATGGGCGGGAAGACCATAGCCTAGTAGTGATGCAGATAGGTTTTGCACATAGATTCAGGTGGTTATATGTGCCTTTACAGGTTTTTCCTTCCTTTCTTAAAAGTTGAAATTAAAACATTTTAAAGCTTAGTAGTTCAGTGGAAGGTTTAGCAATGTTAATTTTAATACCATAAACATTGAGCTTTTATGAAATGCTGGGAAAATCATGGTTTGAACAGGTTAATTTTATAGTATCCGTATTTAGTGTTTCTTTAACAGACATACACAAACCACATTATGATAGTTGTGCAGAATGCACCCTGTACCCTTGAAGGCATTGTATTGAAGCTGTGCAGATTCCTTACAGCTTCAGGATTAATTTTCCCACATGTGACATGGGCATTTCCCAAAGTGCCCTACAAATATACTAGCTTTTGAGCTTTTGTCTTGTTGAGCTTTTGTCTTGTAGGTCTGAGTACTCTATGAGCTATAAACTTTGTAGCCTAATGCTGCTAATTACATTGAAGATTTTATTGGAAGCTAGATAAAAATGCTAAGTCCGTTACAAAGAATGCATTAAACGGAACAGAAACACTTCTGCAGATGCCTTTTGTGCGAATTTAAAATATGTCACAAATATGAAAAGCTATCCGGACAACTTAGGATATTTATACTCTGTAAATGGCCGATGAGTAAGTAAGTCCCTGTAGAATTTGGTGTCTCTTTCGTTTCTGAACTGCTTAAAAGTGCACTCTGCAGTTTAAAGGTTTACCTTCTATCTTTAAAGGTCAGTCTTATAACCTCAGGTTTTAAAATGTCTGGGGAAGAGAAGTGTAAACTTCTCATTCTGCAGATTATCACTGTCCTGGATGAGCTGTGTGAGCAGGTTATTGCAAAGCTGTGGGATTCTCACAGAGAATAGCCTGTTACCAGCCTCCAAGTTCAAACTCAAATGTCTTTTCTTATTGCAGCTGTATTTTGGCAAAATACCGTTGGAAGAACCAAAGCCTTTCAACAAGACAGTTATTCAGTCCTTAATAAGTTGCAACCTGCAACCTAAAATTTGGAACCTGAAAATACCATAGGAAACTTGAAGACAGTGAGTTTGGTGCATTCATATGAAGCAATATGCTCCTGGTGAGGACACTTAGCAAGTCTGCCGTTTCGTTGCATCTCTTCAGTAGGTGATTGAAATGTATCACACTGTACAGCCAGATAAAAAGTTTTCCTTTATAGGTCTGTCAGGAAGAGCTTTCTCATCATCCACAAAAGACATGATGCATTTTCTTTTTACTTGAAAAGCTATTTTATCTTAAGTACAGGGGGAAAAAAAGTTAATGTAGCATTCATGTTGCAGAGTTAAAAATCGTAAAAAGCCAGTGTGAGCAAAAGTTAATGTTGCTGTTGGAATTTTATTTTGGCAGTACTGCAGTATTTGCTATCCTGGAATTTTTTTCTGTTTTAAGTTATAGCTTAACTGCAAGTATAATAAAATAAACGTGGGTTTTTAATGCAGCTGATTTGAGTTGGAACTTTAATTTATAAGCATAATTCAGAAAGAATAGGCAAAAGTTAAAGTATGATTAATAGATTCCCAAAGCATTTTCATGGAAGGAGAAAGAGACTTGGGAAATTCTTTCTGCCTGTATCTTGTTGCAATTCACCATATATAATCTGATATGTCTTAAAACGGTATTACTGAATGTTCCCTGGTAATCTTCAGAGTGTACAGCTGTTCCGAGTTGATGCAAATTGAGCAATAATTCATGTGTTTCCCGCTGGGTTTCATAAATATGAAATGTTACCAATAGTAAATAGTCTTAAGATGCAAAAAGAAGCTAATGCAAGTGCCTTCTGAATTGTATGTTTTCACTAGTAACACCACCTCGTTGAATTTCTGATAAAATTAGGGGTAATTTCGATGGGCTGGAATGTACCTTGAGTATCTGTTGTCATACAGTGGTGGCCGGAGCGTTAGGAAATTCTGCCTTGTGCAGAGGCAGGATACCACTGATGAGCCGCATGGCAGAGTCTTGCGTAGAGAAGTGGTTTCTTGTGCTTCACATCATTTGCAAGATATGTGGACAGTCCAGTTGTGCATAAGGGAAGAGGCACGCTTTGGCCGTGGAGGCAGGGATCAAAGTAGAGCCATTGGGGGAGCGTAGGAGATGGTAGGGGTGGAGGCTTTATTTTGAGGGGGGATGTGTGGGGTAGGTTGATGAGGGAAGGCAATCGTGGAGTGGGGAGGGAAGAACTGAGGTGTGCAAAGGGCCTTCAGACTGCAAGATACAAGTGATTCTTCAGTTTAATGGGGAAAGCATAACTGCGTCCAAGCAGCCATTTTTGAGCTCCTGTTGAATGTCTGAAAAATTGAGTAAAAGTCAATAGGCATTTCGTATCCTCATATATAGTGACCATTAGTAAGTTATGTGTGACCATATAGTATGTTGCTTCAGTTATCTTGTTTCCAAGGTGTGTTAGATTTGTCACAGTGCTCGAGAGTTGCTTAGGAGGCTGGCAATGTTTATCGACAGCGACATCACTAGTAAATATCTGACAACATTGAATCATTCCCCAAACTACAGATTTATTGGCTTTTTGGAGTTCCAGTTTCACCTATCGCTGAAGAACAGCACTGGAATTGGCCAATGTGGCCTTTGAGCGGTTATAATGAAGTGGTCATATGAATATGAACATATTCATTTGTATGGATGTGTTAGTCATTATAAAGTGGAGAGAAAAGATTGTTTTATAAATAAATGTCAAGAGAAAGTGGACCGTCTATAATTACTGTCCCTTAAATAACCCCTTGTCCACCATCTGATACTTAGGCTCTTAATAGATCCTTTTATACTTTCTTTCTTATCAAAATTTTTATTGATGTTGACTTATTCTTGATCTCATTCGCCTTGGGTTTAAAAAAAAAAAATGAATTAGTTTTACCTTTGTATCTAGTCAGCCCTTTTCATACTTTGAATCCATATTTGAATCTTGCCTGCATGGCAAATAAAACTTTAGTAGTGCTTTTTTACTTGTAATCTTGAAAATGAGCAAATACAAGAATAAGAAATTGTTCTGTTTATTTCTACTCCAGCCAAGCCTATGCATACTGTAAAACTACTGGTACTGATTGCTGAGCTGCATTCTGCTGGAGGCTGGGAGAGTATGAACTACGTGCTCGCTCTGTTCTTATATTCTTGCTAGGTATCTGCTCTTACGCATGGTCAAGGAGAGGATACCATACATGATGGACCTTTGGGTGTTCTGCCCCAGTCTAGCTGCTCATCTGTACTTGATACAGATGTTGTTATGTTTTTAATATTGCCAGTCACCAATTTCATCAGTGGTGCAGATGATCAGGCAGCCTGGCAGAATAGGGTGAGGACCAATTTGCTAGATAAAAGATTTTCTCGACAGCTTGTCAGAATTTGAGAAAGGGGGAAATTTTGAAAAATGATGCAAGTTACATATTTTTGTTGAAGGATTTCCCTGTAAAAAATATCTTGAGAGATGAAGATATTTCAAATGTCTCCAAATAATAAAGGCACGAATGCTAAAATCTATTTTAAATATATGCATTCAGTAAGGCTAACACCTGAAATATGACAATATATTGCCATATATCTCAGATAAACCTGTGTTAAAAATAACTTATTGCACTTTCACAGCATTATTAAAACTTTTACTGTGGAGGTAGTCCATTTTACTGGGGAGCTAGAGGCTTACTTCTTAAGAAGATGGTGATTTGTTTAGAAGTAGAATATCGGCAATTTAAGCAGCACTTGTACCAAATACAGAAGTAACTTCTAATAATGTATTTATAGAGGGAGACTTAGGTCTAAGAAAGGAAATCTTTTATTTCTGGCTAGGAAACACGAAATTAGGAATCTGGAGGAAATGCCAAACATCTTAGGGTTTGGCTGGCAGTGAATTAATGGGGAAATGGAAGTTTGAGGGGGAACAACCACAGACTCCTTCTGGGCAGACCTGGCTTCTATAGGTTTTTTTTTTTTTTTTTTTTTATTCATTGGGCTCCTTTACTTCATTTTCTTTTCAATAAATTGAGTTCCTTTTGGATTTGTGTCCTTTCTGTGAGCAATTCACACTTCACTCTCCACTTTGAGCCTGAGAGATTCTTTCTCAGCCGAGTGAGATTAGGTGAATAATCACACCCGTTGAAATGTGGCATAATATGCAAACCCATCCATGTTTTGCATGCTTCACTATTCCTCTGTTTCACTCATACCTAATAGAAATGAAGAAATTCCTCTGCACGTGCAACATCAGTTTGTTTTGATAAAACTAACTTACATCATGTTAAACATTTTGGGAGGGGATTCCTATAAAGAATGATTTTCTTAAAGATTCAGGGTAATGTGTAAGTTAAACTCCTCTACTTCCAATCTGGTTTATGAGAGTTTAAAAAGCCATGGAAAAATTGTTTTTACAGATCCTAAATTTTGGGGCCAGTACCTGAAAGCATGCTTTTAACTCAGTGGTCTCTGCATAACAACCTAAATGCTATTCCTACGCAATAAGGTATGGAATTACTTACATGCATGCTTCCTTAGGGCAAAATCCTACCAGTAAAAAAAAAAAAAAAAAAGCCCAGGAAGGATTGGATTGAATTTTATGCCAGCAACTGAAAGCCAGTTAGAAGAGATAATACTATCTTCCCATCCCACCCCCTGCGCCACTTCTGATTCTCTACAGCAAAATAGAGTGAACAGGTAGATGGAGAGAACTTCTAGGAAAAACTACACTGTGTATACTCTGCTAAGTCAGGAAATGCGGTTAATTGAAGACAGAAGTTGCTGGCACTTATGAATTGTTTCTTCAGCAATGAAAGCATTTAAAGAAAGTTAGTGTGTTTGAATAAGAAGAACATGTTCACCTTTTCCTGTGTTATTTACACAATTTGAAGAGCTGTTTCAGTTTGCTTTGCTACATGCTTTACTAAGAGAATAAATCTTAAATATAGGGACATTTTACAAAGATTGAAAAAGCCTTAGATTACCAAACTATGTTTTAAAACTAGTAAGTTAGAAATAAGCGTTATCTATTACACTGTGCATCGAAGAAAGCCTTTCGTCTTTATTCTATGGATAGTGTTTTGGTGCTGATGGTTGTAATGTGCTTATTAAACTTTGTGTGTTTTGTATATCTAATATGAATGAGTTTTTCCTGTGATAGCATTGCCACTTGTCCTAGGCAGTATGGTGAGGTTGTGAAGAAGTAGAGTTCTGTACAGCCTGTCTGCATGCTGGGAAATGACAGGAGAAACTTTGCACACTGCTTATCTTCCCTTCACAAGAATATGGAAATGAGACCATGGGGAGAATTTTGTGGCAAAATGGCAACTTTATGTCCATTTATCACGGTGATCTAGCTGGAGATGCCTGTAGAATGGATGCAGAGACAGAAGAGTAGCCAGAAAGCAAGAAGGATATAAGACAGTAAGTTATTTTCAGCTGAGAATTAGGAAATTGTGAATCTGCTACTTGTTTTGGGGGAAGACACCATGATTAGATACATCTGTGTAGATACAAGTGTGCAGCTGATAGTAATAACTTGCAGGAGCCGGAAGAATGTGTAATTCTCTATAGCTTTGTCTGTAAAGGCATTGTCGGTATGAGCAGTGTCATGGGCTTATTTCAAGTGCTTTTCTTGTTTCATAGATTTTCTTTCTTTAAAGGCAAATTATTTAGTGACTGGAACACTTTGGCTTGATGTATCAAGTCACAGGGTTAGAAAGTAGTTCTACCCTAGCTACTGATACTAAATTGTAGACCACTGATACTCATCCTTTAGAGCTGGTAAAATGCTTTGTTATCAAGTGGAACGAAGAAAACCATACAGTAGGAAAAGCCTTGCTCTGACATTTCTTTGAAGTCAGTGTTATGTCTGCATTTATTATTGCATTTTAATACATGTCTGTGATGAAAACAAAGTAACATATTATAAGGATGCTATTTCATCTTGTCATAGCTGACATCTTTTCAATACAGCATTATCTTTGCCCCCTCTCTACTGTGGATTTTTGAAATGGGACCGATTTGCTTTCTGGATGTCATACATGCTTATGGACATTCTTCTTTCCATTATCCCGTTCCCTTTTCTGATCATGACAGCAGATAAAATATATTTTCCTTTTTTTCCTTCTCCATTCCTGTTCTTGGGGAAGTAATGTGTATTTTTGTGTGTGTGACACATACTCATTTTTCTTACATTCCTTTGCTGCCTCATTTGTGTCAATTTGTGCAAGAAACAATGTTATGTTCAAAATCTGCATTGTTTCTACTTTGAATGCTAACAAGCTGCCACTCTGCATTGGTATGCAAGGAAGAGTATATAGGAGTCTACGGGGATCTTTGCCGGTCAATAAATTCACTTCTGTGTGTCGGCTTATATGCGGTATCTGGTATCTAAATGCACAGGCCTTCTTCACTGATTTCCTTCAATTTTTTATTTATATAACTTCTTATGCTAATATAACTACATTAGAAACAGTAGAATTACTGTAGATATTCATAGAGTAAATGACAGAATATCAAGTCCTTATATATGCTCCAAACAGAAAATAAGAAAATGCTGTTCTTTCCTAGTTATATTTTAACACCCTTTGTCAGATGTACTTGTCCAGAATATTTAGATTTTTTTCTTTTTGTCTCTGATCTATGATAGTTTTAGTTAAGTGTAAGAAAAAAATGTATTTCAAAACAGTTCTGATCTGCCTACCTTTCATAATTATTAACACATTTCAGATGCCAGCTATTTCTGTTTTAGATAAAGCAGAAGGTTAATTGGCATTCAGAGCTTCTGTTTCCACTTGGCTTTTTAATTTTTTTTTTTAAGAAAGTGAAAAAGTTTGCTATGATGTGAGTGTATGATGTAGAAAGCTTTTATTAATGAGGGTAAGTGTCCACTTTAAAAAAACAAAACAAACCCCATGTTCTGCATGCATTTCCATTTCCGAATGTCTGTGCTTAGTGCCATGTAATACTGTACATGCTTATTAGGTGAGGTCCACCCTGTGCCTAAGCCCTCAGTCTATTGCATATGAGTATTTAAGAGGCAGGAGCCAGTATTAAGTTCACTGTTATTCAGGAGGTCTGCAGAAGTCTTTGCCAAATGAAGTTGTCCTGGGCTTGATCTTCACTAAGATGTGTGCACGCTATGTTTACGTTTTGTTTTACTCCAGATAAGATACTTGAAAAAGCAGGAATACCTGCATGCAGGGGAATAAAAGTGCATGTTACGTTCTTGCTGCATGAGATAAGTACACCTTCCTGGTGGGTGGCCAGTTTCATTGCAGCTCTTAGCAGTGGTAGCTTCTCAGTTGAAAGCAGTGAGAGCTGGATCATTTCTTCAGAACTTACTTACAACAAGTTATCCAGACCTACTCCAGATGCACGATAATTTTTACCCTTTTATGTCTTTGTTTTATTGAGCGTTCATTGCTTGAAGCTTGACTCTGGCCTATATTTGGCCCTAGCACCCAATATTTGTGGTGCTTTGATGCATAGCTTTTCTCTGCTTCCTGTGTGTTCAGGTTTATGGTAGACGTTCTTAACACCCCTTATAATGACGGCGAAAAATCAGGAGCATGGATGGCAAGGGTAGAGATTCACCTTCCCTTTTCTATCCTAAAATTGTCCAAGAGATGGAGGATATAAATTCTTTGCCTGGTTCGCTATTATGATGACAGTGATGCTTTTTACAAAAGCAGTCAAAATGATCATGAAGATTATTTGGCTATCTACCCTTATCCAAAAATTAGCCGTTTGAATATGTGTAGCTGCTGTTAATGCTATTCAATAACCTTTATATCAGTTTTCAGCTCTTTAACCTCTGACTCAGGAGACTGGGAATAGTTTTCAGAGCTCTCTACCAGTGGATTAATGTTCAGTTTATGCAAGTGGCTGAAAGCCAATATAAAACAAGTCGGGGTCCCAGCACAGTTTCTCAGCAGACAGTTGGCAACCTGAGGAATAGCACTCTGAAGCTGTGTTTTCATTTCTCTCAGCAAAGAGAATGAAGATGGAACAAATATGGCAAATGTGCTGTACTCGCATCTTTGTTCAAGATGGGCTAAGGCATTTTGTCTAGGTGTGCAGGGGAAACCTGCAGTCACCTGATGTGCTGCTAATCCTGTTCTGTTTCCAGAGCTTATCAGCTTCTTTCATAGGCTAAATAATGATTTTAAAAAAAAAAAAAAAAGTTCATGCCCGAGTGAAATTCAACATTAGACTTACAAATCAACAGAAAAGTAGGTTGATATATGTACTTTACCTATTATTTAAAAGCTCTCAAATACAACATTTTATTTTAAATTATTGTTTATAGTTATATTAGAATATTTAGTTGTTATGTTAGAAAAACATTACTATAAATGATATCTGATAGTGGTATCTGGTAGTTGCACAGAAAGTACCTTATAATATATGTTAGCTTATCTTATAAATGTGTAACATTTAAAACTCACACCTAAGATAAACTGACCTGAGCAATAAGTGCAAAAAGGACACAGAACAACCAAACAGACCCAGATACTCTTATGTACAATGTTGATGATGAACTTACAAGGTCTGTTCAGCATTTTGCATGTAGTACAGCTGATTGAAAAATTAAATGCATTTTATATCCACATTTATTTAATGTGATCATATGGAGAAATTATGTTTAAAAAAAAAAAAAAAGTAATGCTTCTGTAGGTTCTGTAGGTTTGAAACAAGTCATATGGTGCACTGTCTCTACAACTTCATTTCATGTTCTCAGCCAGATCAGAATTTCTTTTTGAAGACTTAGCCAGAAGTCAGGCAGGAGCCTCAATGTGATAATGGCATCCACAGAATTTCAGCAGAAAGACAGTTCCTTTCTATCTCTGTCCATTCATATTGCATGCAAACATAAAGAATAGCTCTTTGCTTCTCCAAGCCAGATGTGCCATTTTGTTACCTTTTTGTAGTAAAACTGTTTAACAGATTTTAAGGTTTAGAGAATTAAAAAGTTAACTGTCAGTCTTGCTGATGACATTTTGTAGGAAAAAAACACCTTGTTTCCACAGCGTTAGTGATTCTGATAGAAACTTGTATGTGTTGGCAGTTTAACAGTTTGAATTGAATTTGAGTTGTATGGTGTTTATATAAATAAGTTTCAGACTTTTTTTTAAAACGTTGGCCACACTCTTGTAATATTAGATATGCATCTGGTGTGTCAGCTTTTATGTGTGTGTGTGCATAAAAATGTTGAAAGCAAAAAAAAAAAAAAAAAAAAAAACCAAAAAACAAAAAAAAACCCAAAAAACCCAACCAACTTAAGGTTGACCTCTAGGTGCCTGTAACTGGGAAGGGATTGCTGTCTATTTAAAAAAAAAAAAAAAAAAAAAAAAAAAAAAAAAAAGAGAGAGAGAGAGTAAAGTAGTGTCAATTGAAGTCTTTTGCAACTTCATATTGTTCAGGCTATATTCTTATTCCCTAAATTATTCCTGATATTTCATTAAGTAAGCTGTCGAAAAAAAATATGACAATACACTGAGCTGTAAAACTAGTGTATAGACTTCTCCGTACAGGCTGTACATATTTAAATGACCCCATGGGTCTCCCAAAGCAAGCTTTTAACGTTCCAGGTCTTTTACCGTGCATCTGCTCCTGGCATGTAGCCACCCACCCACACAGATTTAGTTGAAATAAATGAATTTTATTCTAGTTCACTCAAGTAAGAAGGTTTATAAAATATAAAGGTAGTCACCTTGTTAGTAAGGTTACTAAAACAAAGGGTTTTCTTAAATAGAGGTTTTTTTCCTTCTGTAGGATTATATGCACATTTATGTAGCTTCTTAAATTCTTATCTTATATGTTCCTTTTGTTTTCCTTTGCAGATGGGGTTTATACAGATTAATGAGGACTTCATATTTATTGAGCCACTCAATCGCACTTTGGCTGTGACAGGTCATGCACACAGGGTGTACAGACGAAAAAGGTCCGTAGAGGAGAAAATTACTGAAAAGCCAGCTTCTCAAAATCAGTACTGTGGTGTTGTTACAGGTAATATACAAATCTCGCTGAACAGATTTAATGTAGCTGACATATTTGTAAGGGATGTAGATAGTAGTTTAAAAACAAACAAACCCCAACAAAAGTCTGTCTAATTATTTTTGTAGTAGTAACTTCTGGTGGACTTAGAGGTGGCATGCTGAGACTGGACAGTTCCCTTTTCTGACAAGTTAAACAGCATCAAGGAATAAATACTGCTTCTTAAATGAACCACTCTCTTTAAAAGTAGAAAACTTCAGGCCATTTTTTTTTTTTTTTACTTTAACCTAACAATTGCAGCCTCTTTCTTGTCCCTCTCTATTGTCTTGGTAGTTTGCTGATTTACTTACTACATGCAGTAGTTTCAGTTTTAAAACATTCTTACAGTTTATCCCAGTTTCAGCTGGTAATACATCTCAAAGCAGTGATTGCTTTCAAATGGGAGTGACGCTATGAATGTAAATGGTCTTTATAATAGTATTCTTATTTTATGATTGACACTTAAAAGAACTGTGAGAAATAATCCTAAAGCATCTTCCTCGATGACGGGTTGCAAAAATTGTTTAAATAGAAGGGTTTCAGAAAAATTTGGCACTTACTGATCCTGTAGATTATTAATGCTCCACAGAGGAAGGGAAAAAAGGCTTTTGTGAAAGACGACATTGTTGTTCCTGTTTCTTCATCAGCTTCTTTTCCTCCAATGGAAAGAGGAGGTCTATAAGTGTTTTGCCCTCAGTTTAAGCTGAGGGTATTTTTAATGCTGTTGTGAGAAATGTGTTTTCTCAAGGAAATAAACCAGAATGATTTTTCACATTTAATCAGCATTTTTTTCATGTCTTCTAGCATAGGAGAAGAGAGATACTAGTAAACCGGAAAGAAACAGCAGAGGAGAGCCACCAAGGTGGCTAGGGAGTTTGATTATGACATTTGAGGAGAGGCAGAGGGAACCAGGTTTTTTCAAACTAGTGAAGAAAGGGTAAAGGAGGGCTGCAACTGCAGTCTTCCGCTGCCTAAAGAGGTTGTAGAGAGAAGACAGAGCTGGACTTTTGAGAGGCATACCATTACAGGATGAAAGGCAATGGCTGTAACTTGCATTTTGGGAAATTTCAGTTGGGTGTAAGGAAAAAACTATCATAGCAAGAGTGATTAAGCACTGGGACAGGTTGCCTAGAGAGGCTGTTGAGTCTCCATCCTTAGAAATGTTCAAAACTTGGCTGGACACAGCCCTGAGCAACCTGATCTAACTTTAGTGTTAGCCCTGCTTTGAGCAGGAGGTTGGCCTAGATGACCTCCAGAGGTCCATTTCAGCCTAAATTATTCTTTGGTTCTGTGATTCTTTCTGAACAGTTGTACCACTCTGTCAGAGTTATATGGTCATAGAATAGGTGTGACTTTTTTTTTCTCTTCTGGAAATATTGGTTTTTTTAGAATTAAGCTTCCATCCATAGGTTGATATTAAAGGTGAATTAGCAAAGAAAGACTCTTAGTATGTGTCATTTACTTAGTCCCTCTTAATACCTATAACTTCCTCTAGCAGGCTCTGTATTTCTCTTCTAGGCATTGCATTCCATTGCTGCTGCTTATTTAAAAAAGAAGCTTTCTATCTCAGCAAAAGTCATTCACTTACAGTAAAGCTGGTTGGTTACTCCCCATCAGTGATGATAAATGAGTTAGAGCACACATGCCTGCATGTGTTTTGGGGGTGAGAGGAAAAAAAATGAAACGATGAATGATGTGTGCATATGCATGTATGGTAAAGGAAGAGAGAGGCACCTGGTAAATAGCAGTCCATGATATGTACGAAAATGATTAAAGATGCAAACTCTTGTGTAAGGACATAATTTCCTGTCATGTTCATTACCAGTCATCCTTTCACTTTCTCTTGTTCTCTTAGATGGACTAGTCAGCTTACTCTGTTCTAATAATCTTATGCCCAAGGCTCTAACTTGGTGCAAATAGCCTGTCAACAGAGATTCAATCATTTGTGTGAAATAAGTTTCATTATCTCTGCTGCCAGCCTGGAATTTCAAAGTAACTCAAGCTGTGCGTAATTGATTAGCATCTGCTGGCATGACTGTGTTGCCAGGAGAGTGTAAATGTCTCTGATTCCTAACGGATGCTTTTGTACTAGCAAGGCTTCCTCACTTTGCTATTGCAGGTTATTTTACTTAATGGGCCTGGAATAAGTTATATTAGTTAAGCTCTATCTATACTTGGCGTGACATGCACTGAGCTAATATCGGCAAAAATTCATGATATGGGCACAGCCTTAAAGGTGAGTTGAAACAATAAAAAAGCTTTTTTAGCAATAATTGAGAGTTTAAAGTCAAATCCTAAGCGGAGTAGATTGATGAAGCAACTATAAAGCAGGTGGGATATGGGGCTCTCTGATATCGTCAAATTTTGCACTGCCGCTTTTGGTAGCGTTGTAGCTGTGTGACACTGAGAAATTACTGTCTTGGCACTTCTCAGCAATACGGACCTATCTTACAATAGCATCTCTTTCTTCTACAGTACTCGTGTGTGTCAGAATAGGCATTTGGGGACAGGTATTTATGCTGCTGGTTCTCAGCCAAATTGATCTCAAAGACTGGCTGTGTATCAAGCAAATGAAGCAAATGTGTATTGCCAATGTTGAATTATAATTATTAGAAGGAATGAATGTCTGTGCTGGAGGTGCTGAAGGATCACTACTGGAACTAACAGCTTTGCACACAGAGCTAGAAGAGACGATCAAAGAAGGTATTGTTCGATGGCCATTACTGTTGTGGGCTGGATTGAAAGACGCTGCACAGCCAAACTCGTTTGGGGAGAACAAAGAACCTGTTTTCTGTGTTTTGTGTTTTTTAGTTTTGTGGGTTCCCCTCCCCCCCCCCCAGTAATGGGAGGAGGGAGCTGCACTGAGGGAAACAGATGCTTTCTGGATATATATGAGTATGTCTGTATATCCTTTTGTTGAATGCGTGTGTGAGATAGATTTACGTATGTGAGCTAGTCACACACATACAGGCCTCACACCCCACACCTTTCTTAGCACATGGCTCATGAAGCCTTTCAAAGAGACCGGTTCACAAGTCTGTTAGAGAGAAAATATGAGAGACACGCTTGCTATTAGACCAAAGGGCCAGATTGCAAAACTGAGCTCTTTTCCTTCTGCCTAATCTGAGGCCCTTGTTCCAGCCTGGAGTTGTCCGTACATTGTACCGAGCTCATGGTAACGCATGGGTCACTTCGAGTGGGTGATCCCTTTGCATGCAGGCTAGCAAGCAAGAAATGCAGTAGATCTGGAGTTTTGAAGGACCTGTCCAGAGCACTGCAATTTCTTTATGCTTAGGGTATCCAGGTTTTTTCCCCTGTGAAAAGAAAGTTTGGGGAATGATGGTGATGTGCTCTGAGGTCTGGGCTTCATGTGGGTGTGCAGGGAATGAACTCGAGGGCTGGTAAGTGTCCAGGTGTCCGGTAATCTTAGTCTCTTTGTAGTGTTGACTCAGTGATATGAGGCAGCCTGTTCTTGTAGTAGCTGAATTTTCAGCTCTTTAAGGGTCATTTTTGTGATTTTTATGGGTTTTGTTAGTCTACTGTTGTTTCCTCTTTATTTCATTTTGTATGTTAAATGTACTTGCCTATTGCCTGTTTTGGGCAGACATAATTGGGTACATCGATGAAAGGGAGTGGGTAGTCGGAGTGAGATGTGATCGGCATTGTGAGGAGCCCATATAGCAATTGCTCTCAAGTGGTCTGCTGAAAAACTGTCATAGATTAAAGCACAAAGATTTATTATTATTTATTATTTATTTTAGACCAGAGTATTTCTAGCCTTCATTTCAGTCACAGATAGTGAGACTGAGTAATATATCGATATGACTTCTTCATATTTTCCGTATCTACAGAAAAAAACTTAGGAGTCTTGTTGCACAGAACTCTCCTGTATTATTGATTTTTACTTTGGTAATGTAATTAAGTTTTTAAGCTGAATTTATATATCTTTAACCCCAAAAAGCAACTTTCCCATCTGATCTAATCTTTATATTGCTAGCACATGTATCGTTCATATAGGTATGTTTTTTGCAGGAGTTATTTTCTCTCATGCCCCATACCTTCAATAGTGAGCAATTCTTTGTAATTTTATCTACTTATGAAATGTAAAGTTATGTGTGCTTTTGCCCAACACCTGTTATGTAGCAGTAATCATGGCAGTGACTCAAATGCCACTGGTGTCAAAATTACTAATCCCATTTATTTAAAGGTCTTAGGGAAGAGAGAAAATTTTCAGCGCAATGAGATTGCACGTGATGGGGAATCTTGCCAGCAATTTGGAAAAGGTTGGCTGGCCAAGAACAAACTGTCCTCTGGCTGGTTAACCCGAGAGAGGTCTGAGGCAAATGATGGGCGCTGCCCCTCATAGCCAGCTTGTCTGCAGAGCAGTGCTGACTTCTCATCCTCTGCAATGCTGAAAGACAGAGCGTTGAAGACTGATTTTGAGGCTGCAGTGATCTTAATGTTTAGCACAGTGCTGTATTTTATTGTGGACTGCTTACTGTTGGTTGTGGGCAAAATTGTACTGCTAGTTAAAGCTTTCGGAGAAGTATGTTACAGACTTTTTCGAACAGTCATGCTAATGTTAATTTAAAAGTTTCTAACCAATAGCTGCTGTTCACAACAGAGGAGCAAACAAAGAATAAACTATGTTGCTGGAAGCTTTACTGGAGTCAGTCGCTGCTCCTCGGAGGATGGGGGGATTGACCAGATGGCCCATGAGAGGTCTTTTCTAACCCAAATGAGTTTACTATTTAAACTTAGAGCTGTAGCCTACTCTTTCCACATTAAATGCTTGTATGGTAAGTCATAGCTGTATAGCTCGTAGGGTGTGTTTTTGGCGCAAATCCTCACACTGAAGTTTCATTAAAAATGATTCTCAGAAGAGTGAGAAAAACACATATAATGTTTTATAAAGTAGGCCACAGTTAACAAACACAGGTAAGGCTAGGGGCTACTCGTATGCATAAGGTAAAGCAAGTGTCTGAAGGATCAGAACCAGAATGGTTGAAATTAATGTTATGTAGTGCATGCATTTGTCAGTTGTTTGTATTTCTATGCAAACAGGCACCAAGTCTTCTATTTATTTCTGTAAATTATATGCTCTTTTACTAAAACTGTATGCTTATGGGTGTTTGTAAATCTTATGTTGTTGCTAACTTCACTGGAATCAGTCAGCCTTGCATGGCTACTTTATACTTAATTATATACACGTTATATTAAATAACAGATCCATTCTTCCATTCTTCTTTTAAAGTTAATTTAAAATGAGTTCAGTGATTTGTAGGGCATGTTTCTAGCACTTTCCTGAAAAGTGACTCTTATGTTTTGAAGAGTATTGTGTTATAAAGTGGACTGCAGGAACTGTCCTATTAGAGATGGGACTGATGAATTGCAAAACACTTCCTTCAAATTTCTGAATGTTTGAATATTTCCAGAACATGTGTTTATAATTGTCATCCTGAGCATCAGTTTTGTTGGAAATGGAGAGGCAAGTATTGCGTTGTGGAAGTTGAAAGAAATTTCCGTTGATTTCAGTGACTTCAACAAGATCAGTCCCCTAAATTTTAGGTCCTCTGAGGGGATCTGACAGAGTTTGGCTGTTACAACAGGGATTTTTGTTTTATATTTTGTTTTAAGTTAAATTATTTTAAATAGCATTGTTAACTCTTGCATACCAAGATATCAGACCACCTTCTTACTCAAAGAATTTCTGTATAATAAATTAATATTTCTTTTTCTGTATTTTCTGAAGTAATAATGGCGATCTTGTCACATTTTTGGAGAGGAAACTTGAATTTAACAAGAGCAGTAACCTCTGGTTTACCATAAATGTAACAAGGTTTTGATTTGGAGCTTTCTGTAGGTTTAGAAGCTTGTAACCAGGGTTTGGTTTTGATTGGCTTATTTTAACTGCATATAATGCAAGCAGCACTGACATTGAAATCCTGATGGTTAAACTTAAGAGTTTTTTTCCCCCACAAACTTATATGCTACACGTAATTCTTTACATCATTCATCTGAAACAGTTTGATCTTTCATCTTTACAAATCAGTGAATTATTCCATATATTTTCTTGATGCTGAAATCATGGCATGGCAAATCCAAATTTGTTATCTTTTATGCTCTTAGGCAATGATTTCTTTGCATGTTTTTCTGTGTGTTCTGAAGATGGGTAGATAGTATTTCTGCAGTCTCAGTGAGACTACTTTTGTGTTGAACGTAATGTTAATTTAGTTTTCTCCTGCAAGCCAAAACAGGAGACGTGCTCATTTATAAATATGTTAGGTGAAAGGATTCAAAGAATCTGACTGGCTTTATTTAAGCAGCAGGATAAGATTCCTGCTTCACTGGTATGAACTAACATTTACACATAGTCTAGGCCTTCCATTTGAGCCTGATAGCACTGACAGTGCAAAATAAGTATATATCAGAGTTCATAGTTATTACAGTCTGTGTAATCAGTTATGTCATTTTCATGGATAGCAAATCCTGAAAGTATTAGAGCAACCTTATATTAAGCCCATACTGTTAAGGATGTGTTCACTGAACAATGTTTTTATTTTACAGATAAAAGAAAATCCAAGAATCAAAAAATATCAGAGAGTGGAAGAGGAAAAAGATACTCTTACAAATTACCTCAAGAGTACAATATAGAAACTGTTGTGGTTGCAGATCCAGCTATGGTTTCGTATCATGGAACAGATGCTGCCAGACGATTTATTCTAACTATCTTAAACATGGTAGGATATTTAAAATTCATTTTGGCCACAATGCATGCACAGTGGACTGATTTCATTACTTTTAATTATTCTGACCGACCACCTGTAAGAGGGCAGTCAGTGAACGTCAGCTGGTTGTCAGGGTTTTCCGTGTGTGTTTTGAAAGCCATGATGCTGTAGACCTGTCTCTATCATCTGGTTTTGTACCTTCAGCAATGAAGCAAGAAAGTGGGAGTTGACCAAGATGATTTTTAGAAGCCATTTAGAAACCATTTTTGCTGCTGTTTGGAAATTGGGGTGTTGGATGAATTCTTACAATCCATGCTTGTTATGAAGACGTGACAGCGTCAGTTAGAAGATGTGTGATCATCATAGTGGCTGAAGGAAAAAAGGGTAATGCACTCAGAAGATTACATCCCCTCCCAGCTGTAAATGAGGCTGTGGTACACTGGTTTGGTGCATAAAGCAATGAAAAGTAGCACCGTGATGTGCAAGGAAAGGTAATTCACCAGAGAAGGAGCATACAATGAAGAATAAGTGAAAACTTGAACTATTCTGTATGAGAGGAAGAGTTATTGCCATGTCCTGGCTTGGCCCGGTTGGGCCATGATCCTGCATTTAGCAGAGCAGGAACTTTCATGTGAATAGTGTTACATGCATATATAAGTATTTAGAGAAACAGACTACAGTATATAAAGTGATCATGGTTTATTAGGGTCCTTTTTGTATTCCCAGGCCGAATACTACTTTAGCTTTGTTTTCCTTCAGAAGACCAGCCCAATGTAATAGCCACCAGGTGATTATAGGTTCTTTTCAAATGATAGAAAATTAAAGCAGTCATGCTAAAATATTGTAAAGTTGTGAAGTTCTTTAAATTATGAATTTTGATATTTTTAGTCTACAGTGTACTGTGTGCAATAAAAGCACCTGTTTTGATTATTTTTTATCCTAGGTTTTTAACCTTTTCCAGCACAAGAGCCTTGGACTGCAAGTGAATCTTCGGGTGACTAAGCTTGTCCTGCTTCATGAGACGCCAGTAAGAATATACTACCTTTGTCTTAGCCTGTAGAGGGCAATGCCACTTTGCTTGCTGCCCCATGAAGGCATGCAATCACTTTCAAGGCTGGCGTGTTTTCTTAGTTAGCTTCTTTGTGTATTATTTATTTATTTACAGTGATGGGCGGCCCTAGTAAAGGTTAAGCTTTTCCTAGTCTATGTGCTGTACGTACTGAGATTTTTCTGTCCCTGCAGCTGAAAGTCAGTCAAAAAAAAATAAAAAGAAAAAGTGGTCTGTGGTCTGTTTCTCTGTGCAAGTTGGCTAGATCTTCTTTTTTAAACAAACAAACAAACAAAAAACCCACTTATATTCTGTGTTCTGCTTTATGAACTCCTTTAAACTGAATGGAAAATAGAAAGGAAATTGATATTTTTTCTTTGTCAGCCAATTGTTAGACAAACAGTGCCGTGATACAGCATTATTCTTTCATTGCATATGTTTCAGGCATCATTTCAAATCGTGTTCTTTTTGCTTTCTGAAGAGAGATGAGTCCAACAGGTATCTCGAATAACATTTTGTAATGATGTATAGTTTGCATATAATATTTCAGGGTAGTATAATCCTAATTTCTTGTTTTTTCTACAAAATATTGTTGGAATCCTTCCACATTTTAGTTGGTTAACAGGGAAAAAGGTATTCCGTTATCCATGTTTCTAATATGTGCATTTTAAAATACTGTATTTCTTTTAATGAGTAAGAAAATATTTCTTTTTTTCAATGTCCTCTCAGCAAGAGGAGAAGTCTCATTTCATATTCAAATGCTGGATCTTCACATCATTAATCTTTACTTCCCTAAAAGTAGTGGGGAAAAAAAAGCACATATAAGGAGAATTTAGGTGAACAGATCTACTGTATGCATCTGAATGCAGTATCTTCACCAGCATTTTTGAAGTGAAGTGCTTAATTTTATATACAGAATCACAATTCTAACAAAATCAATTGGTTTTTATTTCCAGGCAGATATGTATATTGGACATCATGGGGAAAAAATGCTGGAAAGCTTTTGTAAATGGCAACATGAAGAGTTTGGCAAGAAGAATGATATACACTTAGAAATGTCAACCAGCTGGGGAGAGGACATGTCTTCAGTTGATGCAGCTATACTTATCACAAGGTAAAATACTGAAAGATGGACATTAAAAAATAGGCAGTAGCATAATGAGAACATTATAGAACAAGAATACCTCAAATGTATTATGGGGTGATAGGTGACTAATATAGTTTGGGTTTAGTTTTGCAATGGGAAAGAGTGTAACTAGAGGCTTCTTTCCAGAATTCTAAGATGGGAGTTAATTTGAGGTCTTTTTAGAGATTGAAGTTAAGAAAAAGAAGGTGGTAAAGAGAATCAATCATTCAGAAAGCATAAGTTCTGGATGGTAAAGGTGTGAAATGGTCACCTCTTGTTTCTTCTTTAGCTATGTAGCTATAGGTTAGATGGCTCTTTGCATACGCCTTCATTTAATAAAAGACAGCACACACAGCCCATAGATGTTTTTCATTCAAAAGACAAAAGCATACTTAGACCATTCAAAACTGGATCAGCATGGCCTTAGGCACATCACATTAGACTTCCCTCGTTTGTAAAATGAATGAAAACGCTTTGATTTGTCTGTAAGGAAGTTGGTCCTTGAGATGTCAGTTAGCAAACACTAGATATTTGCCTTGAAACTAAGGGTTCAGGGACTAATATGTTTCACTGTGTGCTCAAGGTACGTAATGTTGCATGGTATGTGCTCTGCAGCCTTACAGGTTTGATCCTGCATCTGTAGTCCCTTGTAGCACTAAATAGGAAGCCATGCACACGTTCAGAAGGAAATATGCCTCCAGATCACCTCCTTCCTTCCAAGCAGATGCTGTCATGGTTTGGGCTTGAAGTGGTGGTACAGGGAGAGGCATCTTGATGTTCAGTCAGCACACAACCCAGTACCCATATATTGTAAAGGGAAGGACAGAACTGCGCTCTAGGGTGGGACTTAGTCTTATTTTGAAGTGGAGTTTGGATGATGACCTTCAGAGGAGCCTTCCACCCAAAATTTCTGTGATTCTGTGTATTAGAATACCATTGTACTCTGCCATGTTGGTTGGTCCTGTGGAATCCTAAAACCATGTGTAACATTCAAAATTACATACATCCTTTTAACACTTATTCCGGGCAACCTCACTTGGAGTTATATACATTTTGTAGTTAAAATTAGCTGACGTTCTAAATACTGCGATATTTACAATGTGCTTCAATTTTCTGAAGCAGAAAAATGCTTCCCTAAAATTCCCTGTTTCTTTGGGGAGATGCTCAACCTTTCAGAGTTTGTCTGCTGTTGCCTATTTCCCTGATCTTTGCCACATTATGGTAATTATGAGGAAAGTATATTGGAAGTGGGAGACGCTGAAGTCCAAACTCTGTGGTTACAGCTTTTTTGCTGCTTCTGCTGTTTAATCTCTTTCCTTTCCTTTGAAAGGCCCATACCTTTCTCTTCTTAACCTACCCCATCCTCCTGTATTTATTGTGTTCTGTCTGTTATATGGATTGTTGGCTCTTTGAGGGGGAAAACTATATTTGTTACACATTTATATATTAGCTGAACAGTAATCCTTCACTGAAGTTCCTCTGAACTGCTGTGGAAGATATAATAAATTGTAATAACAAATAATGCTCCCTGCTTTATTGGCTCATCAGAAAACATCCTTGGGATGACAGACTGCAAGACTGCAAGGAGTTTATCAGATTAAGACCTGGATGTGATTTTAATAGCAGTGAGTGTGTTGATGGGGGAACACTCTAGATGGAGAAGAAAAAGTGTGAGTGGCAGGAAAGAGTGGGCTGGGGCCAAACACATGAAGAATCACTGAGTATCATGGTACGAGGCTGATGAGCAAAACTAAAGAGGAGTAGAGCTGTTTGTATCTAGTTTCAGTTGTGAAAAATAGGCGACTATGGTGTGTTCGATTTTTAAAAGTGTTGGTAGTTGAGTGACCTCTCACTTATCCCCTGGTTCCCAAATCAGTGGAGACAGTCAGCAATATCCGCATCTTCGACAGGAGCTTGGAGGAGCCCTAGATCCTTCAGAAGTGCATCTCAGGCTCTGCCAGGAGAGTGAGGTTTAACATGCAATAGTTTCACAAGGTGAGCCTTTCTCCCACATGTAATCTTCAAATCTGGTGTCTCAGCTTAATGGGTACATTAGGAAAAACCTTACGTTTTGGTCTGTTGTTGCAGGTTGCACTCCTTTAGCTTGTGAAGCTCATCCCGGCAATGAGATATTGTGGAAAAGCATGTAACACCTCTTTCCTCTGTTTTTCCCTCTTCTGCCTTAATCAGCCTTTATGGAAGGCACAGAAGAGTTCTGAATTGATGCAAGTGAGGTGTCAGTTTGAGAGACGGTGGTCTGGAGAGGTCTTTTGCAGCCTCTGTGTTCAGCCACAGAGCTTTCTGAATTTCAGATAGCATTTCTAAATGGCGAAAGGGCTTCCAAATTTTGGAAAGCCTAATCACACTTTACGACATGCTTTTCTGATGTCCTTTCAAATAGTAATGATCTTCTGATTTGTATTTAATTTCTTTTACTTTTTTTTAGAGTAAATGTACTGCTCAGTTTCCAGGACATAGAGGTACAGAGCAGGGAAGTGATTGGCCAGAGGTCAGGTAGTAAGTCAGTGTTGGAGCCAGAAATTAAAGATCTGTTCTGACTTTTTTTTCAGCGGTATTATTCTCTGGACTATACTGCCTCCCATCCCGGAGCTGCTTTAGCTGCTAATAAATCATACCAGTGTGGTTTGCTGACTGTGGGAATGTTTTGCTAATCCAGGCTCCCTCTGCACATCATCAGGTTTATGGTATAGCTAACCCCATGTGTGGCTGCACTTGTGTGTTTTGTTAATTCAGAGAGTCTCATTCTGTTTTACAAACACAGAACAGGCTCCCTTGTCAAAACTTACAAACAGCTTTGGACAGCAGACCTGCTTTATTGAGAGAAATAATTTTGTTTAGACAGATGAACACCAACTGCTTGATATTTTTAAAGCAAAAATGTAAAGTTTTGATTATCTAACACATTCTGTGGCAGGCCTCCTAAAACTTACCCACCCCTCCTTTTTGTGTAGCATGGTAACAGCAGCAAGAGTGCTTTGAAAAGGCTGTACTGTGCTTCCTCATGCCAGTTGTTTCTAGTAACCAAAAGAGTTAGAAACAAGGTACTGAGTATCACTCTTCTGCTGAGCTATTTTTAATGGGTAACTATAAAGAGCAAGATGTGCATGCAATAGAGACTGTTATTCAACAATCAAAGAGCTGTCATAGCTTTTTCATGAAAAAAGGTACTTTTCAAGACTTATTTCTGTATTTGTTGTATAAAGCTGAGAGCACCCCCCCCCCACCTTTTGTTTTCTGTGATGGCAAAATGGGCTGTGATATTACCTGTGAATATATTAAGAATTTGATTATTTCACTTTACTGTAGTCCTACTTCAGGCTGTGAGGTTTTTCTTTAGTTTTCCTTTATATTGACTTATTCTGATGAAATAATGACATGTTTAAAATGTGGTGTCATAAAGTAAAAGGAAGAGGAAAAGAAAAAGTTTGTATAGTGTGTGTAGAAAGGATCACCGAGGAGGTTTGTTATAAGGAGAATGTGAGAATTAAGACAGAAATCGTTTTAAGGACTCTCTTGATAAAACAATCTGATTCATAGTTATGAATTAGCACTGTTACTTTAGCTATTATACATATCACAGAATAGTTGGGTTTGGAGGGGACCTCTGGAGATCATCTGGTCCAAATATGGACCAAATGCATCAGGAAGTGTTTTCCTCTGTGGAAGAGTAAACTTCGGTACATCAACAGTGCCTCCTTGCCTTTTAAGCTATAAAGTGCAGCTGCACAGGGAGAAGCCTCAATTTCTGTGACTACTGAGAGGATATTAGTAGTCACTATGTAGGAAGATATCTGCAAAGATTGTCTGGTCTGAATAGCTTAACTGGAAGTAAGGCAGAAAAAGGCCCATGGCATCCACAGTTGCTCTCTGTTCATATATTTGAGTTCTTACCAGACCCCTGTTGCAGTCAAGATTATCAAGCCTTCTAAGTATAGAAAAAAGGATACAGGAATGATGCAGGACCTAACTTCAATCGTATCTATCTGCCTCTCCAGTCCACAGGTGTGTGTCACAGTGATTTTTGGAAAAACATATAAATATGCAGATCAAAAAGTTGCGGTTGTATTCACTTTCTCTGAACTGCCCTTTTCACATGTGTGTGTGATGGGAAAGATCTCTGTCTTAATATTTAGCTGATACGCTGTGAAGGTGCAGTATTGCTGTATAAATCAGCAGATTATTCATGTTTATCTACAGTATCTGTAGTTCCTTCACTCCAGATCATATGTAAGTAAAACAATGTTGTGAGGAATTTTCACTCTTAGGAATGATTGATTCTCTAACAGTAGAAAATGGTGTAAACAGTACTTAGATTGTCTAAATGTTATTTCATTTTTCAAACGTTTCCAGAACATGGAATTCTCCCCAAAGCTGGAACAAGAATTTATTAAGCATTGCTGTTATCTTCTAACGCGCAAGAGGATTACTGTTCCTTACAGTGGTATAACACAGAGTTCAGACTCAGTTCTGACTTTGCTCTTTACTACTTTTCTGATAATGATTTGCACCAAAAATCCCTCATGTTCAAGAAAGTGGGAGGTGGAAAGCTGTGAATTGCTAATGTGGCAGGTTCTCCCAGAAAGATTGCTGAGTCTGGCTATCCAGAATTGGTAAAACGTAAAGGGATAGAGATTTGGTTATTAAACTGTTACTGCTAACTCTGAACTTCCAGTGAAATGCAAAACCCTGTAAAAATGAGTTCCTGAGAGTTAGCATAGTAAGAGAAGAAAAGATTCTTAATTTCATCTTTGTAGTTTTTCCATTGTTGTAATCTCAGTACTGCCAACTGCCCTGCTATTTTTGCAAAGTTTTGCTGTATTTACTGTTTTTTCTTATGACAGCAGCAGCAGATATCAAGGGAGTTCATGAGAACCTCAGTTGTCCTTAATTTTGTGCATTCCTTAATAGGATTGCAGGCACAGAACAAAGTGTGGAAACATGCAAACAGCAGATCTTAGACCTGGAAGGTTGTTCTTTAAAAAAAAAAAAAAAAAAATCCTGTGTATTTGTCACAGCTTTAAGAATTCTATATTTTTTTCTCTTGTCTGTTTTAAAAATCCCACTAATTTTAAGTCATCCTCAGGCTATTTATTTTTCTCTTCTGACTTTCAAGGTGTCCGAGAAGCTGACAATATTTGTAATACTATATGTGAGGAAACTCTGCATGACTTTACCTATCCCTGTCAGCTTGTTTTTTAGAGCTGTAGTGCTCAGGCTACACATGTTCCATTCAGTAATGTCTTTCACTCTTACTGAGCTGTTATATTTCATCACATGCACCTCAACTTGATTTTAAAACTTTTCATGATTATGTAGACTGGCCTCTTAGCATTAAATTTAGTCAGTTATTTTTACACTTGATTAGTACTATGGGTAAGAAATGTGGCTGACCTTAATATAAAGATTTTAAAATAAAGGCGGATTATTTGTGTTCTGAAGTAAATTGCTGCTATGGTTATTTAGAAATATGATGCAACTCTTAAGTCTGAAAGTAATGTAATTTGTGTCATTTCAGCTTTCAAACATGAATCTCTTCATACGCTTTGCAGCTAAAGAGCTGTTAGAAAGCTCCTCCCTATGTAAATACTTCTAGGCTGCAGTCAAGTCACAACTCATCTTTCTCTTAGATTAAGTAAGAGAGCTTTTTAAGCCTGTTTTCTAGACATGTAATCATTCTCATAGCTCTTTCCAGACCTTTTCCTATTTTTCAAATGGTTTTTTGAAGCTTAAGCACCAAAGTTGGGCACAGCAGCATGTGAACCATTGTACTAGTACTACTGCCATCTCTGATATTTTCCTGCATGTGAACTCTTGTACTAGTACTACTGCTATATGATATTTCTGATATCTGATATCTAAGGGGAATGTTCACTTCCTTGTATAAAACTCCTCATGCCTGTGTTTTCAAATGCCTATTTTCCATTTTTTTTGTCCTTTTCTACTGTCACATTGTTACAATAACTGGTCTGCTTTGGGGGTCTAGTTTGTAAAATACAAATTTTTTAGCTGAGCCATCTGAAAAAATTGATTTGTCTTTATTGCCATCTGCATTCTACTCGATTTAAGTTCAGTTGCAAACTTTACCAGTAGTGCTTTCCTGTTTTCTTCTGGATCATTGTTCAAGGCTATTGCCAAGTCTAGATTCTGTAGGACTTGATTCAAAAACACCTTGCTTGGCTTTTGTACTTATATTTCTTTTTCTGTTTTGAGGTAGTCTCATACTCGATTCACTTACCACAGTTTTGAGCTGCCATTTTTTAACTGGACTGATACATGACCTTTAGAAGACAACCTATTCATATCATTGTTTTTAATCTTGGTTCAAGTTTAAGGAGCCAAAGCCATCTGTCAGCTACTTTAAATATTTAATTTTAGCATTTGCTGACTCTTCTAAAATACGCAGTGCATTTGAGGCTTACTCTGAAATTACTAAGCCCTTTCTGAAATAGCACCTGTGATAATAAGACTGTTTGTTTAAATTCCCAACCTAATAGTGTATGATTTATCTCATGGTTGGTAACTTCCAAAATTGATTTTCATTTAATATTTTTTTTAAAAAGTGCCTCGGTTGGTGTGTTTCATGGACTTAGTTTATATACTGAACTCTTTTCAGAACACTCTGTAACGTGAAAAGACAAGAACATTTACAGCATTGTCATTTTTCAGTTGGTACAATCTGAATGAAGACATTTTTAGCATAGTGAAAATGTTATTTTGCCAAGGGGGCCACTAATTGCAACTGTTCTATATAAAAAACCTTGCGATTTGTGAAAATTTTGGCATTAACCCCCAAATCTCTTATATCTTTTAAATAAATAAATAAAGATTAATATCCTAGACTCTACATCAATGATGGCAGGAGAAATTTTGTTTGATGTAGACCCCAGTTCCAAATCTGCCATTACACTTGTCAAAATTATCAACATTAGAGAAGTTAGGAAATGGAAAGCAGGGTGAAAGACAAAATGAAGATGTGGTAGGCTGGTAGAATCCATTATCTGTCCTCTGTGTTTCCATATGGGAGGAAATGGTAAATCAGTTTGGACAAGAAATAGATCTTTTGACTGGTGTGCCTAAAATAAGAGTTTAACTTATCTAAAGTGACAGATTGGTGCAAACTCTTCATAGAAAATTAAGTCTGATTTCTCCTTTATTCTTCCTCTGCTGTTCTTCCTGTCTTCTGTTGTATATCCCATCTACACATCCGGATTTATTTTAACAAAGAGTATAATGAGATGCTTTATATTTGGAAACTGGATAGTTAGTCTTTGTTTTGTCCTGAAGGCACTCTATAGTGCTATATGTTACTGTTTAAAAAATTCACTAAATTGATGTAGTTTCTTAACAATGGAGTAGTAGTTACCCATTCTTGCTTAGAATTCTTTCCTACCCTTAGCCAGTTCATTCAAGCTTGGAAATCTGTCATAAATCTCATGAAAGCTCCTTTTTTCTCTCCCTTGAATAAGGGCCTGCTTTCCCCTCTGTGTGCATGCTAACTACCCATTAAGAGTAATGGAAGTTGTGTGCTGGGTACTGATTGGAAAGGGATTTCCGTGCATTTTAACCACAGATTCCAGCTTTAGATGTTAGCTTCAGAGTTATTTATTTGTGCCACAAAATCTTCTATATGCATTAACGATAATACTAATATAATGCGAAATAATAGGGCTAAGGCCCTGTTATTGTTAAGAAAAGGGAGGAAAAGAACAAAGGCAAATAACCGCAGTGGCTGGACTTCCTTTAGGGCTTTGCAGTGTGCTTCATTGCTCTGTTTATACCATCTGATGCTTTGGAGGTGTTCGTATCCTCTCTTTTGTGTAGTTTCAGCATGACGATTGAATGTAACGAATAAGAGACTGTAAACTAGTGTGTTTTGTATCAGTAAATTGCATTTAATAGTAACAACAGGTGTGGAGCTAGATAGATGAGTGTGCAGGTGTATGTATGTGTGTATATGTATGTTTATATATGTGTACATATACATGTGCACACACACTGGAATGTAGGCATAATATGATATATTTAAGTTATCTTGTAGGAATTAGAGAACAATTTCTGTGCGAGTCATTTGTAGGTCTATCTAGAGCTGTAAATCTTTACTAAGGAGCCTAGTCTCAAATGCATGTAATGCATCCTTAGAAAATAGTGAAGGTATTGCATTGTTTTCAGTGTAAATAAGGAACTAAGACTGGCATATAGCACTTCCCTCTTGCCGAAACATAGCAGTGCCGTTTCCCCCAGCTCTGGGATGCATAGTCTAACCATAGCTGGACTCAGCCAGCAAGGGAAAACAAAACAGAAACAACTTGGTATATGAGAAGAAAGCTATTACATAAGCAGAAACCTCTTGGACATTAGTAACTTTCAAATGTCAGATGGCCGCCTTTTAAATTTGAAGGCATGCTCTCTCTTTTTGACTTGTTGTAACATCAGTTAGTATTTATGGTGGTTGTACGTGTGTACATGGGGGACCCATCTATGTCCTTCGATTGTCTCTATGCATGTTCTCTTGCTTCACCACAAGTACCACATTTCTAATCGTTCTGTCATGTTGCTTAACAATACAATAAGTCCCTTGTGTGACATAGCACAAAACAAAGAATTGTGTTACAACCCAGTGCATTAATGCAATTCGTTGCAGGTTCAAAAAAAAGGAAAGAACTTCCTTCTGTGTCTGATTATAGTTGCTTGTTCACCCCTTTTGGCTCCATCTCTAAGGCTCATCTAAGTGGCTTCCCAGAGTTTCTTTATCACTTTTTTCTGAGGATTAGTTTCTCGTGCTGCTGTTCTGCTCAGTAGTTGTCTGGCAGTGGGCACTGCAGAATCCAAAGCTAAAACGCCACGTCTCTGACTGTGTGGCCTTTAACAAGTGTCAGAAATTTGCCAGCCTCTTGAGATTGCTCTTGGGCCTAAGTCGCTATGTGGGAATAGTCTGTGGGAAGCAAACAGCAAACAAAAGGCACTTGGAGTAGTTGCATCTGCAAAAATGGTAAGTATCGCCAGTCTGCTCTCTCTTCTTAAGCACCAAACAGTTCTTGTAGATGCTAGCAAACGTCTAGTTACTGGATAGTAACACCCCTGTAAGAAATTTTTTGAAAGAAAACGAGCTTTGATTATTTGGTACTGTTCCATAAAAAGGCAACATTTGGAAAGGAAAAGTGAGGTGCAGCCTAACCCATATTAAGAGGACTGCTTAACTGACTTCTAACTTCAGTGTTTCTTCTGGAGCTGTTAGGAGGTGTAATTATCTGATTGAATCTTAGCCCTGCCTTAATAGCTTAAAAAAGCTTAATAAAAGGTTAACTGACTACATTGTCCTCAGTTTACAGGCACACATCAAATGCACACTTTGGAACTTTCTGGATATAAAAAGCAAAGACCTTTACTCAAGGAATAATATTTAATAACTAAATCAATATTGGAAGCAGGAAATCCATATATAGAGTAATTCTTTGCAGGATATATCAGATATTAGTAAACTTCCACTGATCCACACCCACACCTAGCTTCATAGATGGCATAGAAAGATAGAGTATCTCTGGCCTGTATGCCAGTTTAAAAATAGGGGACATTACTCCCTGGTGCAACAAAAGAGCAAAAGCTTCTTTGTTTGAGCACAGATCTGAATAAAATTCAGGAGATGCAGTGCATGTGCAGCTTAGATGCAGTGCATGGTTTTTTTTCCACTTTATGCATATCAGCAGCCCTATCTTTTGTTTTAAAATAAAATATTAACGTGAGTTTTAAAATCAACATTCCATTAAAAGAAGCTTCTCCTTTATTCTGTTGATAACTTTGTCATTAGTCTCTGAGGATAGGTAAAATAGCTGTGAAATTGAAATGAATCATAAGCAGATGCTGTTCAGCATAGGGATAAAATGTTTATTCCACTTGATGCAGTTAAGTCATCTTATTTATAGAGCTATGGCTGGAATAAAAACTGGGCCTTTGCCAAGTGAGCTGATTTGTAAATTTTCTGCTATGATGGGGTGGATGCCCTAGCAGAAATGCATGTGTTTATTCCATGTTTCCTTCTAGTCATTTTTACTATTTTCTTATGAGCACAAAAACTGTCTGTAATACCACATCTAGAGCAAAGATAGTCACTGCTGCTTTTGAATCTGATGCTGAGCGTTACAGATGCTTTCATTTCAAATGAGAGAAAGACCAACTTCTGCAAACTTCTGAAGACTAACTTTAGACATACATTTCAAGAGACTGGAATGGAGAAAAAGCAGAAGTTATGTACAATGCAACTTAAATACATGGTACATTTTTTGTCACCTGACTACTCCTAAATCTCTTCTGAGGTTAAACTAATGTTAAAGTGCTCTGGGTAATCCTGGCCTTTGCTTCCCCATGGTCTCTGCTGAGACAATAGAGTTCTGTAGTTATTCGTTGAGCCATACAAAGTATTTGTAAATAGGTCACAGAGTTGCTACCAATATGATCATTTGGCTTGCTTAACACTTTTCTTTTTCCCCCTCCCAATTCTAGGAAGGATTTCTGTGTACATAAAGACGAACCGTGTGATACTGTTGGTAAGTAAATATATGCAAGAAACTGTTTATATAGACAGCTTCATAAGATGACTGTTACAGATATGTGAAGCTAAAAGAACGCAACGGCATCTGTAATGGATATTTTTAACTAGCAAAAGTTGTCTAAAATCCAATAATACTTTCTTATATTTGTATACGTTGCTAACAAAATAGTGTATATGAGTGAAATGTTTCTATCTCGTTCTTTTAACAAATGCTTTAAAGCTTTATTCTTTTAAATCTCATTGAAACTTTAATACTGAATGGTTTTAATATTTTAATATTAAACAAGGGTCTCAAGCTAAATGAGGATGTTCATTATGTATTTAGCATGCAGTGGATTTATCTTTAGTCAGAATATGCCTATGATTTTTAAAAAGTTTTCATAAGACTATAATGCAATGGAGTAATAGAGGGTTTATTAACTGTGTGTAACTTTTCAGAAACATCAGGATGTGAACTATTGTGCAAGACATTCTGGCAGCTGCAATTAAGTGAGTGCTAGCTGCACATGGTTTTTCTATCAGTTGTCATTAATTTAGCTCGCACTCTTGGGAGGACAGCTTTTCAATATAAAGGTCTGGTGGGAGAGGTAGTAATTGCCATGTTGGGCATGAAAGATTCAAACTTATTTCTGGTCTGAACTGATAAAACTTTTATTCATCTAATGTCATGGCATGTTTTTGTACCCTAGAATTTCATTTGGCTGATGGCAGTGGCAGCCTGTGACATTTCTTTAAGTAAATACAAGCTTTCCAAATCTAAATAGTTTCAGCAAGATTAGGACAACAATAATGGACCGTTAAACTATTGTAGTCCACAGTCAGATTCTGAGTGGCATGCTTGTGCTCCCTCTTAGGTAGAGAAGAAGTAGGGATTTTTCCATCTTTTTTTCTTTTTTTTTCTTTTTTCTTTTTTTTTGACCTGTTTCGTATCAGTAGCAAAGATTTGAAGAGAATTCTGATCTAAACTGTATTATCTCACTTTTTCTCAGTCCTCTTACTATTTCTTCATCCCAAGACTATGTGAGTATGTCTGAGGAGGATATCAATAAAGAATCTTTCTAAATGAAGAATATTTCTAAGTGGAATGTTTCTCCCAGCAGTTAGTGATTCAAAATGCAGAGTGTTTTTCCACTAATTGATGCCTCAGTCTTAGGTGAATTTGGTATAAGTGTTTAGTGTTCAGAGGCTCTTTCGTTTTGTCATGTGACAAGACAAAATGCTCACAAAGTGCTTCCACCTGAAAGAGGAAGTGATTTGACAAGAAAAGTCTTTAGTAATCTTATGCAGTATCTAAATTGAAGATCAGAGCTGGCAATATATCTTAGTCAGGATTTCCCCATGCAGAGCTTAGGATGGGAAATATTAAACTGTTGCATCAAGGATGTAAATTGTCTAGGTTTTGAAGCCTCTGAAAGCAGTGATTCTTGTGAATTATGTGACTAACAGATCAGAGCCATCAGCCCCTCTGGGAAGCCTTTGCCTACTGGACGTTGATGCAATGATGGGTTACTTAGAATAGGCTGGTATCTGGATTTCACAGATGAAGTGATGGTATTCAAAGGATTTTCCTTGAAAAATGTTTTGTCTTTAGTTGAATCTTGGAGGGAATAGAATGACTGTTCATCTCCGAATTTGTCCCTAGAACGGTAAGTGAAGTGAAAGAACTGGCTGACGTATAAGTCAATGAGACCTCTATGGTGAGGAAGCTTGGATGAAACGTGCAAGTGAAACAATATGTTGGTAGTAAGTATGCAGAAAACTATGGGTTTGTAGTATTAACACGGTGATGAGCAAAATGCTTGTCTGGCTGTTTTTGCATTTTGTGGGGTGACTTCGCCACACTGGATATAATTGGTTAGTATTTTCTTCAGGAATTGAAACTTACTTTGTATGTGTAGCTCTTCCCATGTAACTGGAATTGTGGGGCAAAAGCCAAGATTGCTTATTTCCTGTTGTTTCAACAGTTATTATATGAATATAATTCTTAGTTTTCCATATGAATGGGTAAAAACACAGTTTTGAAATACCACCTTTCCCAGAATTCAATGTATCATTTTTTTCCATGTGCATTTCAGTTGCATGGGCCCATGCTCACTATTATCAAGTTAATCTCTCTGAAACATATATCAGCCATCATTTGTGAGCTAATCTAAGGAACAGTGTTGAAAAACTAGGGAGAACTTTGTGCTTTCTCTTAGAGAGAATATTTAAATCATCTTACTAGGATGCATGCATTACATCAGTATCTTTAGGATTGCAATTTTAGATATAAAGGCATGAGTACCTGTAGAGGGATGGCTGTTTCAGTTTAGCATCTTGTATTTTTGCTTTTGTTCTCATTAGGTTCTGAAAATCCAAAAGTTGATTTTTAGGCTCAGATTAGATCATGTGTAAAAGTTTGTTCAAAGATAAGCAGAAGTAGTTTGATCTTACTGTAGATCTTCATACACCACGTTTATAGGCAAAGGGGAGACGGCACATTCCAGGAATGTTTAACCTGCTGTAAATTATAAAATTTGCCAAAGGAAGTAGATGAAAAATGCTAATGCAGTATCAACTGAACAATTCCCAGCTGTCCAAAGTTTGCAAAAAAAGAAAAAAAAAATGGATACACCACAATACAGACTTTCATCTACAGTGAAGAGAGTAATAAGGCAATTCTCTGAAATGTTAACGTAACTGTAGATGTACGTGAGGCAGTCAAGGTGTTCTTTGTAGCAAGTTACACAATGCAGAAATGAAAGTCTTGAGAAAGAAACATTACAGGATGGATTTCATTATTGGAAAGGATTGTCGTGTTGGATCATAGTTCTTCTCAGTGATGGATACTACACAGATAACTTAGATTTATTGTTTATTCATTAAATGCCAAGAATCACAGTTTTCAGACTGGACATGTATACCCATTTAAGCTAGCTGGAGTATGTGCCAGTATTCAGTTATACAGACAAAATTTTCATGTATTTAGGTGGCAAATAACACTTTTCTGTGTTTCCTGTTGTATTCTGCTTGAAGTACAGGGCTTGTGCACTCTTCAATTAGTACTTTTTCATTGTGTCTTAGAATAACAGAGTGATTTATATGATGATTTAATGGTTTAACATTAAGCAAGAGCCCTGTCAACCAAAAAATGTTTACTCAAAATCAAAAACATGTGTCAAAATACCTTTGAAAGATATAACTTTATTCTTGATTTTGAAACAAAATATATGGTACCGATCTTCCAAATATTCCTGCACAGAGGTCTTTCAGGTGATTTTTCTTCCATACTGATAGAGTGTTTTAGTATGTTCGTGAAATTTTAGAATCTTAATCAGAGAAAGCAACACAAAAGAAGAAATTTATGCTTTTCTGGATATCTTGGCAATCAAACAAAAATGTATTAACGTTTTATTTTTGATAGTTTTGAAAAGTAGACAGAAATGTAAAATACAGTTTTTGAAGGGCATTTAATTTCCTGAAGTATTTTGAAGTTTAGAAAGTAGAAATTTTTTGTTTTATGTTTTTTAGAGTTATTAAAAGTATCATGCTACAGCTAGAGGTGTTTGGAAAGCCCTACCATGGCCATGAGTGTTTTGGGGCTAGCTTCTTATTTCACACTATGTAAATCCAGAGTAACTCCAATTAGTTGCTTGCTTGACTAATCATGCATTTCTGTAAAACAGTAAGCCAGATTCTCATGTGGTATAAATCAGCACAGGTCCCTTGATTTCAGCTGAGCTAAGTTCATTTCAGTGTTGTCAGTTGTCACTGCCCCTGTAAAATTCCTTCTGGCTGGAAAATCTCAAGGCTATTGCATTGGGATCAAAATCGACTAGACCTAAGTGTTTTTATGCTTCCCATGGTGGTTTGGCTGCAGCGCTCTTCTATTCCCCTGTCCTGCTTATGTGTATGCTCCCTCTTTCTTACTTCTTCACAGAAATGAGATCCTTTTGCTCTATACTGATGCTCACAGCTCTTCTGTAACTTAATGAGCAGTTTCTGACTTTATTTTATTATTCAAACATTAGGGACATACGATGATTTAAAAAAAATAGGACTTCTTTAGGAAAAGACTTGCAGAGATGTTTACATAGAAATTAAATTTGTTCTTAGCTGATGAAAGGAATATGTATGTTTAGACCAGTAAGCACTGAAGATTCTTTTCCTACAGTTGGTGGGTTTTTGGGATCATGGTGTCTCTGTCTTTAAGAGTTTTTGTTAGCTTAGTCAAAAATAGTCTCATGTTTCAGATTCTGGAATAACCTGCAGGGGAGCGAGCTATCTTTTAAATTTGAGGTGGTCTGGATTATTGTTCTTTCTGTTTTTTTTTTTCTTATGTTATTGACAGATAAAATTCTGAGTCAAATAGCTGTTGCAAATAATTATTTCATAGATTTTAATAAATGCATTTAGGTGTCAGTTTTTAGAAAAATAAGCCTGTACTAAAAGAACAAGCATAAAGTAACTGTAAACTGAGGCCTAGTATATGCTGTACTTCTGTACAGCAGTATTTTTGTGCATGCATATTTTGATATTATAATGCTTAAGTAATTGAAAGGAGCAATGATTTATAGGGCAAATGACTGGTGGATCATTACACAAAGCTTAGTACTAAGCCCAGCAGATGGACATCAGTAGATATTTTCTCACTCTCTTCAAGTATTATGCCAGCAAATACATACTGGGGAATTATTTATTCAAGCTAGTGCATGCACATTTGAGTTTCCCTACCCTTTGTAGCCTTCCACTGTGGCGGTTCACATTGAGTCTCTGAGACATGTACCTTCTAAGCCATGTTGGTTGTTTGCTGTTAGCTAATGTCTTATGTATAAATAGCATAATGGTGAATTATTAGTGTGAAATGTTACAGTTTAAGGGGCAGATGGTATAATGATGCTGATTTTATGTTGGCATCAATTTGGAGTCACGTTAATTGGGAGAAACTGAGGGAATGATTGTTTCTAAGGGAGGCTGCGTCCTTTCTGGAGCTGCCCGGGTTGGAAGCTAGGCACTGCCTTGTTTCAGCATCCTGCTGCCTGCTTTTCTGTTCTGCCTTTGTGCCAGCAAAATGATTCAGCAGATCCTGGCACAAACGTGCAGTTGTGCTTGGTGGACATTGTGACTGCGTACTTAACTGGCTGTGAAGTTTTGTTTGTTGTTTCCATCTAACTCAGTATTCGCATCAAAGTAGAAATTTTGACTGATGAATAGTGTCTAGATGAACATACTTAAAAGCATGCTCATGCCCTGGAAGGTTTGTTCTCACAACAGTATCATCTCAAAGTAGTTTTCAAAAGGCATGAGAAAGAGCATAATTTCTATAGCTGGAAATACTGACAGGTTGAATGACCTGCGCAAGATCAATGAGCTAGCGAGTGACAGAATCAGGAAGGGAGCCCAGCATGTTCTTCCTCTCCATTCAGTCCATTGGATTGCATTTCTATTGCGTATGATGTGATGTTTAAGAAAGTACAAAATCTTAGCACACTGTCATATCACTGCAAGTTGTAAAGACTCAAAGTAAACTTATCATTAAGGAACGCATAGAATTTGCAATTTTTAGACAAAAATTCTTCTGTTATATGATTTGCAAGCTGTTGCTTTACTGATACTATACTATAGTGAATAGTAATTGCATTTCCTCTACGTAGTGTTTTTTTCCAAAGTTTTTTTTATTAAAGATAAACCATTTCAAATGTCAGAGACTAAGCACCTGAATCCTTTCATTAGGCCATGCAGTATGTTATCTGATTGTTCAGGTAATATCTCCTCTCATCCCTTGTCAGAAATCCAACAGGTGTACAACACGTGCTATATAAAATGTTGTGACCACAGTTAATGTTTTGAAAGATTTATGATAGCTAGTAAAATGTCCTGGTAACATTGACTGCAACAAAATGGAAAACAAAAAGCTAGTATTTCCAGATTTAGTTTGCCTAAGCCTTTTACTACACTCAGCTAAAAAGTCTGCCTCTGTCAAAAGAAGGTCAACAATTTTCTTGGCATGTATAAATTGAATTCCATTTTACCTAATATGTCAGAATTATGAGTCATTTTGGAGATAGCTTTTGCCTTAAATAGAGTGACCTCAGTTGATTGTTTCAATAATATCTACTTATTGTAGCGGAATGAGGCTTCTTTTTTTAAATACATCTGAAGTTGACACACCTATGTGATTCTGTACAAACAAGATCCTTTTAAAACTGATACCATTTGCTTGTAATCTCAGTACTGGTTGAGATTCCCAAGTAATAAGATGTCTCAGAAATAGTAAATGGAGTTTTTCTGGTGCTTTATGAAAGACAGGGTTTCCGGCATTTTATTGATCTCAGGAGTGTAAGTGCAATGTTCTGATAGCTTGATAGCTCCAGGGTCTTCTGGAGAGAAAGTAATTAGATGCTGTTTTCAAACTATTTTGTTGCTGTGTAATCTTAATTTTTCCCAGTTTCATTATCTTATGGTATTGCCAAAGAGCAGGGTTTCCTATTTACATAAAAAAAAAAGAAAGAAAAAAATTAAATCTGATACTGTACCATTTGATCCTGTATTCTCAGATCTGTTTTCAGTTAAAGCATCAGCTATAATGGCGTTGTTTTCCAAGATATGCTTCCATCTCACTTGTTTACTAGGAAGCATTTTCTAATAAAATACTGACATTACAGTCTCTGAATAGAACTCCCTTGAAATGCTTGCCACATTATTTTAGGGGGGTGGTGCAAATTTACTATATTCTAAATCATAAATTTACTATATTATAAATTTCTAACTTTGGTAACATCTAGTTTTGCAGAGATTAAAAACAATAGTGGAAAATTCAGGCGCCATCAGGTCTTCATTTTGTTGCAAAAGATGTAAATAGCATGGATACAAATAATGACTGGTAATGAATCAAACAAGCATCTACACAATAAAGACCACAAAAAAAAAAAAAATGAAGTGAAAGAACATGTCTTCCATCCAACTTAGCAAAATGCCAAGGATGGATTTAGTTATTTTTCTTTTGTTTGTTTGCTGGGTTTGTGAGTTTGCTGAGAAGCGTGGTAAACCATCTCGCACTGAGCCGTATGCTGCTGTGGCAGAATTGCTATTGGTACTTGATATTGTTAATTTGAAACTAGCTCAAATATTCGTGCACTGCAGAACAGGAACCCTTAGGACATAAGCCCTGTAGGCAGGGATAATCTTGCTGAGTATCTCTAGCATCTCATGGAGTTGGGTTCTGGTCTGCAATGGGGCAGGGTGGTAATAGCAGTAGAAGTCCCCACACCATGCTTCTTCTGAGGAATGGAAAGGAGGAAAGAGAGGCTGCCACCATGTTTTCAGTGAGGCTGGTTTCACTGGGATGAAGAAGTGTGGAAAAGTCTTTTTCCCCCTCTTCCAGCTTCTTCCCATGGTTAGAGTTGGATCCTGCAGTGCGTGCCTGTTTTTCTAGAAGATGTCAACAACAGCCTACGTTGAGGCGGGAGGGTCACTGGAAAGGTTTTTTTTTTTTTTTTTTTTTTTGGTTTGTTTCTTCTCTTTTGCTGAGACTCAATCATGGAAAAAACGTAAGGCAATTACAAATGCATGCTGTAGGGCATTCAGTTGCTGTGGGGGCAAGGGAAATTTCCAGTCGGTCAGCGCCAAAGAGCAAGTCTTTAGACTTGTCATTTACAGCATGTCGTAACTTTGACGTGCATTTCTCATTGCTCAACAAGGCAGGTAAAGCTCAGAGCTGGGGGTGGCTTGGCGCCAGTTCTCCAAAGGACCAAGCGTGGGTGCGGGTGAGGAGTCCTGCCAGACTTGCAAACGGAAATGTAGCAGGTGCGCTTGGAGAAGAGAAGTCAGTGGAGGTCAGAAAGAAGAGTTTTGTAAGAGGTGGGTGTCTGTATGTTTTTTTGTAACATTTTAGCATTGAAAACTGTCAGGTTGGATGTCAACGAATAAGCATCCTGTTAGGCTTCGGTAAAGAAAGGTTATTTCAGGTTACCATTTAAAATATGATTGATCGAAGTGTATACCTGGTCATGAGAAATACAGCTAATCACTGTGGCCAGAATTTTTTCTGGTATTCACTAGCACAACTAAATTTGTTTCTTTTGTTGTAAATGTTACTGTCTGAATACTGTAGGGAATTCGGAGTGGGAGTACAAGCAGAGGGACATACAGACTAGATGAGGAAATGAAGTAAAACAAGTTCCTCCCCAGCAGAATGAAGGCGTTCTTGCATGTTTTTAAACCATCTAGGTCGCAGACATTCTCTGACATGTCTGCAGGCTTGCTGCTCCACAAAATTCACAGAATCAACAAAAGTTTTATAAGCTCTGAATTTTTGCGCCATACATTGGCTTACCCCCAAAATATCGAAACTGTCCTGAACAGAAGATCCTCTAAATGTGTCCCATATAAAGGGAAGATAATTTTTTTGTGGGTAAGATTGTTGGCATTCAGAGAACTTGGGTTCACCATTTAACCTGCAAAAGACTTTCTATGCAAATTTCCAATATGGTACTTAATCTAGGCCTGTCTCAATTTTCCATTTGTACAACTGGCTTTTCACAATATCCTCTTTCACAGCAAAGTCATGGTCATAAAGTCACTGACTTATTTGAGAGTAAGCACTTCACGCTATAGGAGCAGGAGCCTCTTTTAAGCGCTTTTGTGGAAAAGCTAGCCCTAGACATCTTACTCAGTTTCACTTTATGAATATTTATTTTTGTGGGAAATACCATAGCTCAGAAGTGTATCCAGGAGCTGCAAATGCCTAAGTAAATAGAATGGTCCAATGTGGCTTTTGAACACCAATGTCTTCTATGACCTTGCTAAGAAGTCCATCTTAAAATTGGTTAGTTTCTTGTTTTCTATGAACCTCTAAGATGCATTTCCACCTTACCTTACCTGCCTCCTGAGTTTATGTTAATGACAATGCTTTTGCAAGGGCAGTGAGCCAGGTTTTCACACCAAGAGAGCTGAATCTGGTTTCATACTGTGTTGTAACAAGATGCAAAATAGCTAGGTTGCAACACGTTGAAATTGTATTACTTTTCAGTGTTTTGTTTTAAGTGTTTAAAACTTAATCTGAACAGTGGAAGGGTAACACAGAATAAATCTCTCTGAATGGAGTTTTGATGGTAATTTCATAAGCACCAATCTTACTTTTAATTACTGACCACTTATCATTCCTTAAAAAAAAAAAAGTCTTTCTGCCTTAAACAATTGATCGAGGACTTGCTGCTTCACACAATTCCTTCTCCTCCTTTACTTTAACTTATTTTAATTTGAAGCAGTTAACAATGTATTTTAGAAAGTTGAAAATGAAGAAAAAATTTTTTCATTTAGTTTCAAGATCATCTTTTGTTTTTTCAGATTATATCAGAGAAATTATTTATTGTTTTCTTACTAAATCTGTTTTACTAATATCTTTTAGGAGGCAGTAGGGCTTCGAACATGTTTAGGAAGGTTAATTTTGATGTTTACATCCAGCTTTGTAAGCTTACAATTTTGAATAGAGTTTAGAAAATCAATGATTGAACTTCAGTTAGCCTGTGTATGTATTAATTAAATATTAATAATTTTTGAAAATGAAACACTCTAATCAGCATGTTAATGATTTGATATGCAGTATAATTTTGTGTATTTGTTTATAGAGTTGATATTACCAGCTATAATGGTATTTATTTGTAAAATAAAAATATAGGATTAATACAAGATAATAAGAAAGTATTAAAGGTACAATTATAGGCTAATTATTGAGTAAAATAACTTTATTCAGCCACTGTGGTTATCTTAAAGTATCTCTGTGGTTAAGGGTTTTTTTTTTTTTTAATGCTTTAATGATACTTATCATACCTATTCAGAGCTTTGACTAATTCTTGTACATTCAACTTCAAATATATTGAGCCATGTTCTTTCTCATTTAGGCCACATGCTGTCATTGTTTTAAGCATATGCTTAAATCCCAGCAGAGTCAGGTACGTGCTCACCTGCTGAATCTGGCTCTTGACCTCAGCAAACTGTCCTGTGATGCACCACAATACCATCCATAGTTTAATGTAGCTTCTTGTGTAACCATATCCTTTTTGTGAAAATGTAATGTAACATTCTCTTCCACAGCCTATACTACTTCATTTCGTGGTAAATTTTTGTATTTATTTTGTGTTCATTTTCTGTATTTAGTCTCGACTTACCTGGGGTATTTAAAATCCATTCTTCAAGAGATCTTAAAATATAGAGAGACTTACTACATTTAAAGAATTTTAACAGTATTTTATCAGCAATTAGAAGATTTGTGCTTGGAGCCAGAACTTGCATTTCTTTAATGGACAAAGCTCCTATATCTGTCAGGAAAAGGCATTCTTAAGTAATGCTATAAGAATCTGTTTGTAATATATAGAGTACATATTTGTTCTGTGGTAAAAGGAAATTTCAAGATAATCATATAATTTGTATTTATCTTGTAAATAGTGTGTACTTTCTAGCTTCATATATGAATCCCTTAGTTACATTTGTTGGAATCAAGAATCTTGAAATATTAGTGTTACTTAAAATGTATATAGCAGTAGGTGGTATACCAGTAAAGGGTCTGCTAGAAAGAATTCTTTGCACCAAAGTGCCCGGTATTCTACATACCCAGGATGTAATTATTGTTTAAGTACTGGAAATGTTTCAGTCTGGTGGTGTGAAAGTGCAACCGGAGTTCCTTGTAACTTGTCTGCTGTCTTGAGTTTTAATGGCTTTTTCTTTTTGCCTTGCAGTTGTGATTGCATTGTTGTGTTACAAAAGCAAGGGAGTAACAGTTTGATTTATATGCTAGCAGGACATTTCTAAACTTTTCCAGCTGAATCCTTAGCGTGTGTCACGAAAATCTATCGTTGTGGTTCATCCCATCTCAGTCTGTGAAACTGTTTTCTAACATCCATGAGGGATGAGATCGCTGAATGTAAATCGTCCCTGAACTAAGGAAATCTAAGACGTAAACAGCAAAGATGTATTCATATTTTATTTTACCTTTTCTGATGAAATCAGTAGTAGGCGTGGGATAGGGATTTCTCACCTTACGTGTTATGAAAGCTGGGAACGACCAAGTTCCTTTTCATTGCTGCTGGAGTGCGGAGTAACCTACGTCCACCAGAGACCCTCGGAGGAGCTCTCCCTGTCTGTGGTAGGAGTAATTTGGTAGGAGTAAATTGTGCTCCTGCTATGCAAGGCACTCCAGGCACCACAGCTTCCTCCTCCATCACACCACTACTACCACCATACATGAGAGAAGGTCATGTCAAGGCTAGGGCAGAGCAGCAGGACACAAATTGGGACAGCAGTGGACTACTAAGCTCATCTTTCTGCTGACAAAAATTCTTTCACCAGCAGAAAAGGTCCAGTTTTAGCTATCAGATTGCAAGAGAAATAAAAAGTAGTGATTTTATGCGCCACTCATTGAGCGGTGGATTATGTTCTGTGTCCTTTGGTCTATCTGAACTGTTGAAAAACAGGGTCAAACCCCAGCCGATATGAGCTTTTAAAAATATCTTTCATTTTCTTCTTGATCTTACAACTTGAATACCTATGTTTTATAGTATTTCTTTGTGAAAAATATTTAGATGAAATACTTTGTGTACATTCATAATGAAATTGAATTGTGCAAGTTGGCAACACTATAAATAACCATACATCTATAGTCAATATATATGCTCTATATACTCTAGGATACTAATATATGCTCTATATTATTTTATATAAAGGATTATTGTATAGTAATTTTTATTTTTTATTATTTTATAACTTTCTAATATGCGTACAATTAAATTTTAAAAACAAAATAATATTTGGTGTCAAACTTGGTACAAATTAAAGACATTCAAAATATATGGCTGTAAAGTAAGACGTACTTGTTACCTAACTACCTAGCCATTTCTCCAATGAATCTTTTTTTAGCTGTTTTTAGATATGCTTGCTTCTAATATTTTATGCTTTCAAAAGAAATGTTTACAAAGTAATGTCTGGGTAGAGTACTCACCCTTGTGTAATATTTCACACTGAAAAATCTGATTCTGTTTTACCGCATCTTTTTTCCAAATAAGAGAGGCCAAATAGGTCCTTTTGACCAGTGCATCAGTTTCTGTGTCTTACACCTATCTAATGGAAAAGAGATGAGCGTGATGGAATTGGAGAGATTATGCAATAAATGCGTTATTTTTCTCTGCAGTGTGGGATGTATACGCAGTGATATGTAGGTCTTTCATTTAAGGAGGAAAGGAAAAGGATTCCATATCTGTAGAGAGCACTGCAGAAGAGCCATGCAACCTCATCTAACTTTTCAAAACACAGTGAAAAGTCTGCCCTACAAATACAAGCAGGAAGAAACTGAGGGCCAGGGCTAGGCTGACTCTTCATCTAACGTCTTTGTGCAGATTTGCTGTTGGAATCCATCTCATAGCTCCCTTTTATGATATTTAAATGGCAACATGTTACTTTGTGTTTCTCTTTTCAGTCTGTACTGAAGGTTTTATGTTTTCAGGATGATGGATACCCTACCATGAATGGAACATGAGTTTCTCATCAAGAGAGTCATCCCGTACTCTGCTTGCTCAAGCAGGGAATAGTCAGGGTCTATCCCTGCACATCTGAGATATGGGAGGCTTCTCTAATTTTTGATGACCTTGTTTCTTGCAGGCTTTCAAAGAGAATTAAATAATGGATTCCCTGATGGAGGAAAGACCTGATGCCCAGTGTTTCAGCTTGCTTTCATAGAGTCTAAACTCTTATTGTTGACCATCCTAAAAGCTCCAAAAATGTTTGAGTTGGAAACAGTTTGCAAGAACATTGAGACATGGTCTTACAGAAGCTTTTCCGGTGCAGGCACAACTTGGGCCCCTGATCAGTTAGCACTTACTCTTATTTAGAAGGCATAACTGTTTTCGTTATGTATGCTGATACATCACAAAATTATATAGGCTTAGAGACATATCTCTAATCACTTAGTTGTAGTGAAGATGCAAAAAGATTGCATTATATCTCTTGGGACATTTCAGTTGGGGAAACTTTGATGCTATAGTATCTATTGGATGGAATAAGATACTGTTTTTTCTGGTTTTTACACTTCTTGGCCTAATTCTTCCCCTCTACTATTTTGGTTTTTTTATTACCAAATAATAATAATAATAATTTGAAAATGTTTCCAATACTAAAAAATACCTTTCAAAATTACATACTTTTTTTTTTAAATTGTGGAATCTTAAATTTAAGAAGTTATATTTTAGGTACAACATATACACAAAAATCCTTAGATAATTTTAATAAATAAAAATATTTTTGAAATTAAGCATGAAATTGTGAAATGTGATTTACAGGAATCAGATTACAGAAAAGGAAGAAATGTATTACTATACCATTGTGCTGTTTTTCAGGGAACATTCTGCTCACAGTACGTAAGGATATTTACTAATTAAATACGTCAAAGTGTGTGAATTTCTGGTAGACATCTCCAAGAAACTTATTTCCTATGCAGAAGTAAATATACTGTCTATATAATGAAGAGGAATGGAATAGCTGAATAGGAAAAAATAAAGATAGGGTACTAGCAATTTTACATTACTATTCATTAGAGTCATTTCTGTACCACAGATGAAATAAATCACAAAGCAAAGCAGAACTGTCTTGTTTTCTTCACATTTTGTGATGGAAATGAATACAAGCCGGACGGAGGTGTTCTGGCATGAGGATGATACAGCATCGTGAGTGATTTCTGATCTGTTTGTTGCGTGGTACCGGCAGGAGAGGAAGAAGGCATGGATTAAATTATAGAAAAATCAAATTAATAGGGTATCAAGGCTGGAATTCTTGTAAGACCAGGAAGGGCATTGGTAATATATTATGATTAGAGCAAATATGAAAAGAGTTGATGTTACATGAGCCTTGGTAGCACATTCATAAAAAAGTGGTTTGATGGGATGGAATGAGACAAGAGAAAAGCTCAAAGGGGCTGCAGTGAGCAGGGATGTGCGAAGCAGGAGGGTGGCTTTAGCAGCTACACACCACATGAATTGGAGGATTGAAATGCAGCTGCCAGGAAAGCGAGATAAGAGAGAAGCACCCAGATGAATATTTTTGCTATGCGGATAGAGTGCCATTATAACTCTTGGTTATCTTTATTATACATTTTACTCTGTGATGCTAACGTATGTTGACCCAAGGGTACAGAGATGGAGGCTTTTAGACATCTCAAAGTGAAAACACACTTTATAGGAATGAAAGCAGTTTTGACAATTAATTGGATCAGCTTACATAGCATAAAAATACCTATTTGTAGAAATTTCTTATGGGCAAAGTGTCAGATTTTCTTAGCAGCAGAATAAGAGACAGCCAGCATCTGCGCTGAAATAGGAGTGCAAGAAATATTTTTGTTTTTGCCTCCTATTTTTTTGGGCAAATTACAGAAAGCATTTAATCCCCTCAGTGATATATATGCTCAAGTTTTAAGATCAACACTTTTTTTTTTTTTTTTTTTTTTAAAGGCTTCGTAAGTTATCTAAATTTCCATTTAGAAAATAAAGGTTAGTTTTGGAGTAGTCTATCAAAGCAGAGGAACTTTTAAAGTACCCTTACAATATATGTGTCTTCTCTGGAAGTCTAAAATGTACACTTGCATCAACATACTCATTAACATACTGTTTTGTGCAGTGCGCTTCCTGCTTCCTTGGACCAGGGCCCTTGATATTAAATGAGGAGGGTTTTTTATTTAATTTTACTTGAAAATATAATGAATGTTTGATGTATTCCAGACATTTAAAGTATTTTAAAACCAACCAAACCTTTCCGTTAATAGTTTTGATAAAGATACGCTTAAAATAGTGCTTATATTGGGGGGGGGGGGGAAGTAATTTAAACGCTTGGCACAGGTAGCGAAGTGTACAATAGCAAAGCTGTAACAAATTATTAGAAAAGGTCATCCCTTCATAAAATGAAGTCACTTTATATTACTTAATGTTAGCAAGTATTCAAAAGGTAATTTCTTGTATGACTAACCCTACTCTGGTATTCTTGGAAAACTAAACTTCCACTTGCCTTTTTGGCAAAGATATTTCCCTTTTGAGTTTGGTCTACGCTTTGCGGCCCTTATTTTTCCTTTTAAAGTCATATTGCAGCAGAAGCTGCTGCTTCAAAGTTTGTAAACCTCTAAAAAAAATTTGCACAAAGTATTTATACTAGGCTAGAATATTAACTTGTTCCCCTCTTTCTGTGAAAGATAACCAGTTTTAAATTCTTGCCACAGTGAAAAGACATCATTAAATCTATGCCATCCATTCCTTACAGACTTTTGAATAAACCACAGCAGATAAAATGGTCATCAAGTAGTTTGATCATTTAAGATATCTGTTCCCCTATGGCAGATGTTTTAGCTCTCCAAAAATGTTTTAAAAGGAAATATGTAGGACTGATAGTCGTTTTCTCCTGTTACTCTACTGTCCTTACAGTGAAACATTTCTTTTTAAGAGCATCTGAAGAATAACTTTTCTCTATAAAGAACACAAAGAATTTCCCACGTTCAAGAATGCCTCTGTCTCTCAGGCTTTCACTAGGCAACATAAAACACAGATAGCCACTTCATATCCCAAATACTCATAGTGCTCCTGCTTGCTTCCTGACAGGATTAAGAGCTACCATATGCTCTGAGACTAGGTTGGTTTCCAGCCCCTGGTCAGGACGTATCTCAAACTGAGAGCAATAGGGAAGGAAATGTGTTTTAGAGAAGGGCAACTCTGCATGGATGCTGTGTAGAACAGTATCACTTTTGCTCCCATTCTTTGAAAGAACATAGCTTCTGTGAAGAGTAATGAAATTAAAAAAAGGTAAACTTTTTTTTTTTCCCCCCAAAATAAGCTCAAGCTCAAAGTATATCAGCTGTGGAGAAAAAAATTTTTTGTATGAACTAAGAAAAGATCAGAAAAGGGGAAAAATATAAATGTATATGTACACAAAAATGTAGAGTTTTCTTTTCAAAGTCACATGTTATAGATCTAGAAGCTTTCATAAGGAACGCTAACAATTTATCTAGTGGAAACCTTCATTGTGTAAGTCTTAAAATAGACTTTTCTACTTTTGTCCAAAAAATTAAACTTTTTAATGGTGATCAAGAATATTAATAATTTTCTATGCCATGTAACAGTGAACATGCAACAAACATCTGTAAGTCTCTAGAAAAATTGTTTATGCAAATCATGTAGTGAGGAAGTTAAAGTAATGGGTCAAACCAGCTGGAGTTAGCAGAAGAAGGATGAGTTATTGCTTAGAAGTATTAAGTCTATTTTTTCTGTCATTGTGACAGTATTTCAAAGTATGAAGCAAGGAAGATCTTTATTGCACATTACTGTGTATCTTGTGATTTTTACCTTTTGTTCTGGAATAGAATGGCTTAGGACTTCTTTGTCTTCTACTAGAATTATTCATGATCTAAGTTTTCTTCTATTTCTATATTAGAGGTGCAAAAGTAATGATCATGTACAGTTGTCTGAAAGCATCAGCTCACTGATCAGCTGTGTAAACTGACTTAGGACTGACTAGAAAAGAATAGAAAACCACAGAAAAACAGGATTCCAGTACTTTTTGAATTTATGCTACACATGCACTATGGCCACTTGTGTCAGAAAGAGTGTAGCGGAACAAGAAAAGCTAAGGTATGCAGATGGCTACAAGATGATGAAAGGATGTGGTAGGCTTCTGTCTGAGGAAAGGCTATATATACTAGAAATTTTGTCATAGAGGTAGCTGATGGAGATCTCTAAAGACATAAATGTCTTGGAAAAGATTAATAGAGCATTATATTTCAGCAAGAGTACTCGTGATGCAATAATTAAAACAGAGAAAGATGTATGGTTGTGCACAATTACATTCTGGAGCTATTTGCCACAGCATTTATGGACCCAAACGTTAAAGCAGGTTAAGAAGGAGTCGCCAAATTCATAGAAAATAAATGCTTTGGTTGCTATTACAGATGATAGTATGGAAGTAGCTTCTAGCTCAGGGGGTTCCTACAGCACTGTCAGCAAAGGCTGGGAGTGGATGCTGGGGAAAGCTCGCTTCTGCCTAGTTTGTAGAATGTCTCTGGAAATATTTGCCATTGGCTACTGCTGGGGGCAGAATGTTAGTCCAAGTTGGTCTCTGAGCCACAACAGGATGTTCGTTATTAATCTCAGAAGGGATATTTTCTGTGTGGACTACATTTTAGAAGAAAGCAAGTAACTTCCAGCAGGTGCGCCATCTGTGTAATAACATATTGAACAGCTATGGACTGTTAGTAAGGTGCAATAACTAAGGACCTAAAATTGTGCAATTGCACATTCAAAATTTCTTCATGCATGTTTAGCATATCTATATACATTGATATTCTGTCCCTGTTTTTAGAATTTCCCCCCACTCTTAAGGATTAAAGTGCAGCAGCTTCCTTAAAGTTCATAGTCCATTGTTAAACACATAACCATGTATTTATTACATATTGATAAATTATTTTTCTGGAACCTTTACTTTTTCTAAGACGACTTACATAAACAAGGTAATGGAAATTTGGGTTACGTGCACACTTATTTACATAAGATGCATCAGAAGCTGATTCATTTTTATCCTATTCTTTTTGCTAATGTCTTGCATCGGTATAAATATATAGAGAATATGTATAGGTATACTGGTATGTATGTAATAGCTATCACTCTTTCAATATACAAAAAAAAAAAATCTTTTTCTAGGCTTTTCTGTTTGCATTTGAGATTCCTGCTTATTAAATGTGCTGGTTTGGTTGCTGCCTTCTGAGTGCTTCAGGGCTGCTGATTCACTAAGAAGCGACAAGACTTCCCCCCCACCCTTTCTCCCCCCTGGAAATCCTCAGTGTATGGCGTTCAGAGCAGCTTGTGTTAGTGAGGCTTTTAAGGGTTAGCCCTGTGGAAAGCTTTTTACTTCCTTTCCTGAAGGAAAGCATCTGGGCTGCTTTAAAGATAAATAAATAAATAAATAAGGAAATTGTTAGAAGTAATCAAGTCCACTTCAGTACTTCCATTTAAACTCATGGATCCATTAACTTGCCAACTCAAATGCTTATGTTTGTATCAAAGGGGAGAGTACCTGGGCATTCAATTGCAGTAGCTTACCTACTGAATCGAATAATTCAAACTAAGACCATGTTGCATATTGTAGCATGACACCTTGTGAAAAGCAAATATTTTTTTGGAAATATTTATGGTTCAAATTGTCCCCAGTTGTTCTGCACATCTTCTGTCCATTACAGGTTTAGTTGTATTTTATCATTACCTTACACTACTGTTTTTGAAGGATGAAGAAATTTTCTTCTAGGAGATTCTATATTATTTTTATTCATAATGTGTACTTAGGCAATGTCAGCGGTACGCGTGGTAAAAATAGGACCATTGTTCACGAACTGCCTTTAAAAATACTAGCGTGCTTGAAATGATGTCTAATGTGCATTCATTAGTATTGGTGTGCTTCATTACCTTACCTAGCTGGTGCAGTGGACACTGGGTAGCTGTTCTCTTTTACTGTTATTCATCTTGGTCAACTTTCACAATCTTGATTGATAGATACTTCAGTTGGTAACATATTTAAGATAGTACCTCTGTGAGCTGAACAGGGCTTTTCAACAGAAAAGTTGTAAATGGATGTCTATTTTGATACAGTAAATAGTGTTGAGGATGTGATGAGTATGTTAATTAAAACAGCAGGACACTCTAAAGAAAAATTATGATGTTACATAGCATGAAATGTAAAACATCTCCATGGGCGGCAGTAGTGGTAGTAGTGATAAAGCACTGCTTTGACTTTGGCAAGAGTAGTACTTTTCTGAAGCAACACGTATTTCGTTTGGATAGTTATGTACTTGATAAGAAAATGTGGTCATTGCAGTGAATCCTCTAGTGTACAATGGTAAAGCTTGGCTCTCTTAATTGATATTGCATATATTTTACTTTACATTAGCTTGAGAAATACTTATCCACGGAGTCGGGTCATTTTAATAATTTACATTTGGCATGTATCCATTTGGTGCTGCTTTTTGTTTTGAAACAGGTTGCTGTGCAGATAGATAATAGGTTCATTCCTTAAACGGTCAGCGAGATGATGTTACTGCTTTCTAGCCAGCACTTTTCAGGTGCTAAGTGTGTTAATTTGAAGCTGTGCGGTGAGCCCAGGGATTCATTGGGAATAGCTTAATCATAACAAGAGAGCAATTGTTCAGGTTTTTTTTCTTGTGGATTTAACCTTGGAGGGGTTCCAGCTGTGTTAATAAGCCACAGGAAGCTGCAGTGAACATACATATATTTAAAGAAGAAATTCTTTCTTTTACCTAATGCTGAGAGAGCTAAGCAAGAGCAGCTGCTTGCTGAAGTCAGTTTCTTTTTCCCTACACATGAAATTAATAACCAAGGACAAGACATGAAACTAGTTCACGGTTAGTAGTTGGCTGATCTACATCCAGTAGCTGCTGTTTGATGTGGCTTTCGTGTATAAGGTCGACTTTGTTTGATATGCAAAAAGTCATAAAGCATTAATTGCATTTGATGTTTTTGGACGTTTCCAGAATCAGAAATCTAATTTAATCTAAATGAAATGCAGGTCTTATGTTTCACATGTTGCACTAAAAAAGATCAAGCATAATCAATTCCCTTCTAAGAATGTCGAGCATAAAAACAGTCTTGGTCATATATATTGGGTGTCATTGAAAATGCTCACTGCTGCTTATTGCTTTTTCTGAATGATAGGTATGAAACTTGCAGTGTACCTAGTAATTTAGGGATATTTTATGCTCTCAGGGCAGGCAGGATAGAGAGAACATGGGAAACTGATAGTACTCATCCTGTGGTTTGGAAAGATATTGCTCACGTACTTGAACCTTGCCCTTTCAGAGGCTGAGAGAAGGCCAGGGGACTTCTTTTCCCTAGAAAGACTGGAGAACATCAGTTTTCAGCTGATTTTCAGCATCAGCAGACAGAGGGAAATTTGCGAATTCCCTTTCCTTAGTTCTCGGCACCTAAGATTTATCCAGTGGAGGATAGCCATTCTCCATAGGGAAGGTACTTTTGAACAGTCTTCAAGAAATTTTGCAGTAACAGGAATGCCCACAACACTTCAAAATGCAGCACTGCATTTTGTCTATAGTGAGATTTTTTCTGTTTTGTTTCAGCACTTTGCAAATTCATTGGTGTTGGCAGAAGTCCAAGCCCTAACGTATGCTTCTTTTCAGTACTGTTATCAATTCTACTCCTACTCAGAGCTACATCATTAAAAACAACTCTTTCTTTTTTCAGTTTACTTGCTAAACTGGAAACCTAAAAGAAAATGCCTGCAAATGCCTGTGGATCTACCAGACACAAAATACTCTTGGAGCAATTTTTTGAATTTTTCTTTTTATTTCAGCCACTGAGACATAATGTGTGGAATAAAATATTACATTTCAGAGCCTTTTTTACTTCTCTCATTTTCAAAACAGTTAATATAAATTGTGTTTATACTTAGACACTTAGCATGAGGTGTCATTTGAAGAGTTTAAATTTTTTTGCTTTGAACATGTTTTGCCCTTTTTTACAGTCTCAATTGCCTTTGCCCTTACTCCATTTTTTTCTCCATTCTTTGAGAAAGTAATAGTAAAATGCAAAATATTCCACCTCATTCAAATCTATTTTGTTCAGTCCTGAACAATATATATATTTTTTTACATATGAGCTCTATGTCCAAAAGCTTTCAGCCAATTCTGTTGAGAACGACACTGCTGGACTAATGATAGGGCTACTACATGAAATTCATGTTTTGGATGAGGCATTGTGTTTGCAGAATGACGACTACTTGGATCGTAAGAAGAATGACTTTTATCTTGTGATGTGATAACTTAGAATGCTAATTATGACTTAATTTCAAACACTGTCAAACGTTTCAAACTTGACCTTCATATCCAAACATCCAGCAAATGTGTTAATCTAGAGGGCACCGTTCCTGTGAAAGGATGTTCCTGGGAGTTAGGCCAGACACTTGAAACAACATTTTGATTGCTTACTCCAAGATTTCAAACAATGAGTGGCTAATGTAGGTCCCCAATAAATGTATTTATGCCTTAAAAAAAAATGACTGTTACACAAATTAAGCTCCATGTCCTGATTTTGAAGTTACAGGCGTTCTGCTTTTTGGAAACTTGAATTTGAAATCAATAGTCTACCTTTTAGGCTTCTAGTTATTGAAAAAGTTAGGTATTAGATAATAGCAGTATTTTAACGTTTATAATAAATGTTTTTGTCAGACTGCAGTCTACTAAGAATTTTACTTGTTTTGTGACGTTCAACTATTTTATGCATTTTTTGAATCGTATAGCATGCTGAATACCATATTCATACTTAACAATAATGTATGGGAAAGTTTGTACATTTTACATTCTAGTCTTCTGAGCCTTTCAGAGGAAATACCTGCTCAGATTTGTGTACTGTGATTGTAAACATCTATTTTCATTTACAATAATATTGGTATCCATATTGGTGTTCTATCATGTAGCATTAAGGTACTTAGCAACACTTAACACTAAACAATACATTTCCTGCACATTGCAGTCTGTGTAATCAGGTAATGTTAGCACTGCTTGTGATTTCTTTTCCACCTTTATCCACTTCTGTGCTGAAATCAGTCATTGTAGCTTATGAGTAAGTAAGCCATTGCAGGTACCTGTTTATGTATTTGGATGGTTCTGACCACAGTCAGGTTTTAGTCCTGTTTGGGGCCTCTGATACCTCATATATGCATTTAGTAGTAATAATAAAAATAATTGATCATGGTGTTTGTGTTTCCTAGGTATAGCATATTTGAGTGGAATGTGCAGTGAAAAACGAAAATGTATTATTGCAGAGGACAATGGTCTGAATCTTGCTTTTACCATTGCCCATGAAATGGGTCACAAGTAAGTACACAAATAACAAGCCCTAATATTTGTTAGAGTATAATATTAGTGACTATGTTTGACTTTTTTGTTGATTGCGTACTTGTGTTTTTCCTTTTTTCTTTTAAGGTGGCTTTTGATTTTGATTAAAAGCTTTGGAAATCCATGTTTTTATTATTAATAATAGTAGTGACGTATTGATATATAGTATGTAAGTCAAGAATATGTTTACAGCTCTGAGTAACACAGAAATCTTTATAGCTACACAATAATTGGACTAGTTGGAAGGACTAAGTCTAGAGGAAAAACAGGTGCCTCCAGATTTTTTTTTCTTTTCGGACTGTGGTATTATGTATCAGATCCAGCTCTGAATATTGTTGCCAACAAACATTTTAATGAGATCATGAGTTGGAAGAGCCCTTACTTGAGTTTGGCATTCTCAAGATAGTTCCCATTAAAACATACAATGGCCATCAGTCATTGCAACATTAATTTTGGTTTTTTTCCCCCCCTTAATAGAAAAGGAGGACAAAGTGAAGGTGAAGAAAAATATCCTTCATGATTTGTTGTTTTTAGTCATTACATGGACCATGAGGAACACTTTGGAGCAAAAGTGGAAAAAATCCATTGCAAATCAAATTAGTTAATAAAAGTTGTATTCAGTTCTTGGTTCAGTATTTTTTAAAGAAAAATAAACAAGAAAGTTTGTATTAAGAAAGCAGAGGGGAGAATTTTAATCTGCCATTTTTACCTGTAGTGACTGTTCCAGGTATTAGTGTATAAAAAAAAGCACTACAGAATAACAATGGAAAAAAATTTGTTAAATCTTTTGAAGCTCAGACCCTCTGAAAGTTGAGTGTTGGGTGCCTTCAGATAAATGCTCTGATTAAAAGTGATGTTGTTTAAATTTGGTCAAAGCTGTCTGATGATGGAGGTCTAATGTTGAAACAAATAATTGATTACAAAAAAGGATTAGAACTTAAAATATTTTTATTTAAAATTTCTCATGGAAGCAAAATATGCAATTTCAGTGCAATTATATTACTTGGAGAAAAGGGCTGAAATTAATGACATTAATTTTTTTTTTGAGTTTCTGTTACTGCAGAAAGCAACTCTAGGCTAATAGAAACCAGCCTGTTTGAGTGATAGCTATGATAAATGAAAGATTTTTCTAAAGAAAGATTTGTTGGTGTCTTGTAGCCACACACTGTCACCTTCTTTTTTCGCTGTAGTGTTTGCCAACATTAGAAGGGAGAGATAGAGGAAGACTCATTTCCTATACACTTGCTCTTTTGAGAGTAAACCAAGGATAAGGGGAAAGAAACAGTAGGTGAATATGGTCTGCAGATAAATTCATTGATGCAGTAAATTAGCGAATTTTTTGAAACAGGTATGATAAAATCAGATTATTTAGGGAACAGTAAGTAATGCTTTTTGCCCTACACAATAAAAATCTTTTTAGAGGGCATAAAGCTTGGCAATGGAGTTACTGGAGTTGGGGAAAAAGAGGCATCTCGATCAACAAAAGAATGTAACACCTTATGCTTCCTGAGAAATTCTGGTATACAGAATCCTGCTTTTGGAAAACGGGAAGGAGTTATAAAGATCTTGCAAAGTTATGTGAGATGCATATGTTCTGCATAAGCAGACTTGAGAATGTAGGATATTGATCTTATAAAGAGGGTTTTGTCTTGTAGCACTTTCAGTCCTATCTTTTGAAGCTCTTAACGGCTGCTGGATGCAAAATAGCATCCAGCACAAGCTAAAGTTGATGTGGAGGCCCACTGTAGCTGTTATCAATAGTCCTGGCAGGTCTTCCAAGGCTGCTGTACAAGCCAGGCTCTCTGGCCCTTGTTGCGTTTGGTCCTCAGCTGGGAATCTTTTTATAGCTTTGCTTTGCTGTGGGGCTGAGGAAAAGAAAGGATGTAGCATGACCTTACCGGAAGGACAGAAAAGCTCAGTTGCTAATAAGTGAATACAGAATACACTGTAAAATTTCAGAACTTTCAAATCCCTCCGTACTCATTCAAAGAAATTTGGAAATACGCATCATGGTCAGATCCCAGTCATCTTATTCTCACAGTAATGGCATGTGGATGTCCTCAGAGAAAACATTGCATTTCTCTATGTGTACTCTGATAGACGTTTGAAAGCAATGGAAATGAAGAATAAACCGAATCTTGTTTGGTAGTAAAGGAGAGGGTGCTATTTGAACCATGCATTTCTTCCAGAAGTTCAACCTCATGCAGGCTAGAAACAAGCCATGTAGATACAAACTGGGAAGACTATCATGAAAATGAGAGAGCAGATAGCCAGAGATATATAAACAGATGTCACAAAAATGTGAAAATAGATCAGAGAGGCACCCTGCATTGCAAAACGCTCACACTCAGCTTGGTCTCAGTTTCATTTTGCAGCCAGAGTCTTTAACTTTTGTAATCTAAAATAGATTTTTTCAAAGGAGAAAGTAAAGTGGTATTTCAGAGAGTTGTTTTCTCTGCTTGGCCATCTCATCTGCTGATCCAACTCTACTGAATGCAAGAAAGCACACTAGTAGTAGCTGACTCTTTGGGAATGGAGAGAGAAAACAACAACAGAAAAATGGAGATAAACATTTGAATGGAGGTCCCACTCAGAAGGACCTAAGTATTTTTTTGCCCAGAGGAGAATCAATTGCAGCTAGGGTATTTCTCACAGAGATCTGTCTTGCCCATTGTTAAAAACTTCCACAGAAGTGGAGATTAAATGATCACCATCTAGACCAGCTATAAATCTTTTAGTCTTTTAATATGAGTCATGTGTTCTAGAAATTTTTCACAAACTTCTGGATCATGAAGTGACTTGACTATCGCTGCCTTTTTTATCTAATATCATTAACCATCTTAGCTTCTCCTGATTGTGAAGAGAGACCTTTCAAACAGCATAGGATACGCAAAAGCTAGTTCTCAAACAAAATGAAAATATGAGGCAAAACTCCTTAAGTTTTTCCTGTACAACACACAAATATAATTGCCTGTAATGTACTATTTGAATAAATTCAAAATACATGCAAAATAAATGTTGCGGTTTTTCATTGGTCAACCTAAGAAAGTAAGGAAATATGGACATAAAGAAATGAATACATTCACAAAAGTTTGTCATTATTTTGAGGAATATCATTGAAGTACCTTTGAAAAAATGTAGCAGTTTACTTTTGCAGGGTTTGTGTTAACACACCAAACTCCTTACTATTGTCTGTGTGTTTGAAATTCATTTGTTTCTGATGAAATCTCATGATCATCTGTAAAGTTGCAGTAGAACTGCTGTGCAGACGTGCGATGTCACTGCCATCCATCGCACAATTCTGGGTTTTGGCATACCCCCTCCACCCCTAAATCTTCTTTACTCCTGATGCACAGTGTATATTTGCATATTAGAACAGTACGTATGCACATGGATGCATAGAATGTATGTATAATACATAATATGTGGGTGTACTTTGTAGCATAATATTGTCTCCAAAGTCATTGCTAACTTCCTACTGTTTTTATGCCTCCACTGGGACATGCTGGACACGCTGCTAGTTAAACATGGAATTTTTAGATACCCTGTGAGGTATATAGCTGCATTTTTGCAAACGCATATGATGTTCACTCCTAAAATGCAACTTATTAGATTGCTCCTTACAGACAAAATACGTTAAGTGTTTTAGAACATTTTTCATTAGCTTTGCTTGCTGAGTAGCACAGTTGAGCAATTATAATTATATTAAATACTTTTGATACATGGATATTTATTAAGTGTTGTGTTGTGGTTTTATCACCTTCTCCAGTGAGTCAGTAATAGAACAATTAATGAAAATGTAATTCTGATTCATAGCTTTGTTAGCCCAGATTTATATCTAGATAACTCTGTTCATACTGCATTGGTTAACATTTGCTTAAAACTGGGAGAAAAAAAAAAAAAAACAGAATTGGAAACAGGCCTTTGGTCTGTAGGGAAAAAAATCCTGGCATATGTAACTGATCGGTACCAAGTCTGCTTGAAGAGGAAAAACTACAAATATTCAAAGAAACAACTAGGTACGTTAATTATTGAGCTACAGCCAGGTTGACGGAAAAAGAATTAAAACATGAATATTTTGAATGAAACACGATGGAAACCTAATCTTTATGTGGTAATAATGTAGTGCCTTTGTTTTAGTGCTATATATGTGGAAGCAGATTCGCTTTTAATCACACGGACAGATAATGTTGTAGATTAACAACTAATTTTTGAGCTCCATGTTGAAACATATTTAGAGCCTTTTTATGTTATCAGAGATAAAAACCTGTAATGCATTAATGGATTTGAATAATCAAATCCTACTTATTATGATAAATCTAAGGAGCAATTAGGAAATGATATAATGGTGTCATATTACAGAATAAAAATAAGTGATAATGGATTAAAAGATGTAGTTTCCATATGGAGGACTGAGAGGACAAGAGAAGGAATGATACTATTTCAGTTGCCAAATAACTTGTATGTTTTCATTTTACTTACATGATTGCTGTGTATGGGAGTGTGCCTGCTTCTTAAGTATGGGGAAACAAAAGATATATGTGAATTGCAGTATCTCAGAACACATGTGACATAATCAGCGTGTGCTCCAAGGGTATCCTGGAAGTTGTTCTACATAGATGAAAGACATACTGGTGATATTTCTTGGAATCAATTTCATACACATCAGAATTTTATTTCTGGGAAGTTTTTTGTGAAGTAGGAAATATGGCTTCCTTCAATATTTAGGATATTCTACCAGGTATTTTGCATTTTCAAACAAGAAATCTGTGGATGTTTTCAAATACCTATTTGATAACGCCCAAACCAATAACCTATTTTAACCTATTTTAAACAACGATACGAAATACAGTGGAACATGGAGAGACTTTTAAATGTGAGTCTAGGAAATGCTAATGAGTGTTTCCAGTCTTTTTTGTGATCACATTCCAAAATATGATAACAAACTTAATAAAATCAATCATAATAAAAGGTGATTCTAAATTCAGCACTGACTGCTAGTCTTGGTGAATGAGTTGCTACGTTTAGAGTCAGGATCTCATTAAATTAACTTGAGAAAGGACTATCCTGAGATTTATATGGCGAAAAAAAGGATTTTACAATTAAATTCGTGTTTAACAAGGAACAAGATGATCTGAAGGCACTGGAGCACTGTATGAAATGTCTTGAAATGAGCAAGGTAAACAATTATCGAAGTTAAAAACCTAACTGTTTCTTGCAGAAATAAATACAGGTTTAGTTTGTTGCAGAATATTTTATAAACTAAAACCAGTACTCAAGAGCTCATACTGTAGGTGGTTGTCTTTTGAGATACCTTAGTTAGAGAAATGTTTTAGCATGTGTAACTGCCTGCATCAGTAGTGCCTGTTTCTCCAGTTACTCCTGCAGTCCTGTATTCATGCTTTTGATTTGGGTAAACGGTAGACTAAAAATATGAAACGACTGGGATCAACATCACTATATTTTATTTTAGTAATGTTTTGAATGGTTACTGTATTCTTTTTCCAATGTCAGGTCTTCTCCTCTGAAATAGTATGAATTTTAAGCTTGTGACTTTGCTTTTTTGTGTTTTTTTTTTTTCAATAACATTTAACCACTGACTTAAATAACTTATTTCATTTTAGTTAGAAAATTAAGAGCCAATGGGATTTCTGAATTTGTTGATCTAGGAGGCTTAAGGGAGGTTAATTTCTTGGCACCTAAAAGGCTTTTTCTTTATTTTGGCATTAAAGTATCACTTTATTGTTGGTAGGGAACTTCTTGTTTCTGTTTTACACATTTATATCTCCCCTTTGCTTAATATAAAGCTGGGGCCATTATTTATCTATTTCTTTCTCCAATTCTTATGCAGAAAGACATGTATCTTCTAATTTGAATACATCCTCTTAAAATTTTGGCTATTTTTTTTCCTCATGGTTTGTAGAAGTTTTATACTAGTATGAAGGAAAGAGACTAACTAAGATTTGGAATATTCCTAATGAGAGAAAATCCCTGCTGTGAAGTTCTCAATAGTAATAAGCATAATATATGAGTCAGTAAATTTTTAGGAAACAAATAGTAAAAAAAATCTCCAAATATACCTATCATTTGTATGCTGTGCGTTTGCTAGCATTTCTCTTAAAGGAAGTTTGTTTCTTAAGAGAGAGAGAACATTTTGTACATTAAGTCAACTCTGATTTCTTGATAAATGATTGACTTAAAAAATATTTGCAAAGTATAGGTTACTTAACCAAGGATATATACTGAACTGATGTGTCAGTATAGTTGCACCATTTATGATAATTTAATAAAGCCTTCATTTAATAATGCTGGTAACAATAGCTCTGGAGGCCCTCTCTTTCAGGGCTCTTGCTTCCCAGCATCCCGAATCAAGTTACCTTGTGGTCCGACAATGTTGGCCATTCCCATGGCAGTGACTGCTATGGAGGAAAGAAGCTACTGCCTGGGCTGGTAATCTGTCCCCAGGTAATCTCCTGCTTCCTTCTTTTTCTCATAAATCTCTGGCCCCATGGGCTTTAAGGACGCTGATAGAAGGTGTAGGGGAAGTGTCTGTCATTGTCACCTCCTCTCAAATGTCACCCCCTCCCTCATTTTCTTCCTATTGCTTCTTTCCTTAAATTTACTCTCCTCTTAGATCAGATGGTCCTTTCACACCATTCTTCAGCGCCACCAAGCCAGAAGCTTTTCGACAGAGGTGTCCAAAGCTAGGTTTCTCAGTCTAAATTTAGATGGCTACATACAGATATGAATGTACCTATAGATATATAAATATCCATGTGTTTAGATATTAAATATAGAAGCAGCCTGACTCTCAAAGATGTTGAGCTTGAAGTATTTTGACTGATTTCCATGGTTACGAAGTTTTTTGTTCAAAATTAAATTATTGTTTGTCAGCTTAAATGTAAATGCAGGGACCTAACTTTGAGCAATATTAATTTGAAAAGCATGGTTGCAGTTTGCAAAGTTGAAATTATTTTCAAAATACATACAGAACAAATTATAAGAAAATAACCTTTGCATACACATATTTGTATCATTAACAGATTTACAGAGAAATGGATACACTCCTCTGCAGTTTGTGGATAGCTGCATATAACATAGACATACTTGTATACTATTTTTGGTATCATATTACTGGCTGTGGTAGTATTTGCTGCCTTGATAGTTCAAAAGTGTTCACTTTACAGGAAATTTCATCTATGAAGTGTACTACTTGCTTAATTTAGAAACTATCTTTTCTCGTTTACGCTCAACAAAGATACAATACTTCCACTTTTCTTTGTTATTTAGCTTGTTATTCTGATAAAAAGTAAGAAGAGATTTTCATTTTGCATATTGCGATACTTTTTTTTTTTCCCCCAAACAAGATTTATGCTGGAATTGTCCAAAGAAATACTGCAATTCTTTCTATCAGGTTAAGAAAAGAATTAAGCTACAAAACAATTGTTCAAAACAATTTCTTTAAAAAATAATAATAATTAAAAAGCACAGTACGCTGAGCTACCTTTAAAGCCCTTTTTTCCCCCCCTCTCTCTCTTTAATGTTTTACTTATTTTAATTAAGTAAAAGTATCTATTAGGAGTTTAAATGTCTTGCTGATATGCCTAATATTCCTCCAAAAATAGTAGATTGAAAGCAGTGGCAAAAAATGGCGTTGTCCCCCAAAGAGCACTCAGTGTAGTGTTCTATCCCTGACCTTGCCTTAGTTCTGATAGTCAACCTGCATGTGTTAGCAGAGATGTTCTTCAAAAATCGATAGCCTCTGGTCTTTCTGCATGCCTACCACAGCAGGCATCTGTGCTCCAAAATCATGATGCCAATTTACATCTGCTGAAGATATTACTGCCTGAGCAGTGAGAGTTTGGTATATCACACCAAACTTCCCAATGGTCTGGAGGTTTTCCAACAAAACATATACATAAGTAGAGATGACAGAAGAGAATGCAGTTTACTCTGCACTTTGCATTCCCACTTGCCCTTTTTTCAGTTCAGTAGAAACAGGAAAATGTATGTGATTTTTCAAACCCATGAAAAACTAGCCATTTCAGGCCATGTTCTAAGAACAGTGGCTCAAGATAGATCTTATTTTCTCCAAACACCTTGCATCCACACCTAACAGAAAACAAGTGTGACTAGCCTCTTGCTGATAGCTAGACAGATGAAGAAAGAAATAGCTCAGGAAGAAATGAGGCTAGTCACTGTGAAGTAGTACTGTTTAGCAAACCTCACACTTTCAGGCACTGCACTGGCATTTTTTAGAAAGTTAACAAGATAATGCAATTTTATTACTTGAAATTTAGAAGATAGTCAAGTCTTCTATTAGCAAGATAACAAGTCTTCCATTTCTGCTGGACTGTAATTCTCCAGGATGGATCTATAGTTAATTTTCCTTAGAATAGCATATGTTAACTGGACAGTTAATAGCTGAACAACAGCCTACAGAAGGCGTTGCCTTGGTTGATGTGCTGATCATTTAAAATAACAGTGAAAAAGTTGACAAAAGATCATGTAAATAGCATCCATGTTTTTCATTAATAGGGAGATGAACATCTTTTTTGGCAATTCACTGAGTAGATGATAGCTCAAAGTTTTGTTTCCCTAATGACATATTTTTTTGAGTTTGAAGACATGTTGTATTTCCGTGGTTTTTCTTGGCACAGAATTAAAGACATAAACCACAGACATAATTGTTTATCTTGACGTACTTCAGTTTGCAGGATATAGCCCTGGCATCTTATTTGCCGGTGGTGAATGCTTTCCCTACATCATATACTTGCTTTAAAAAAAATCCAGCAAGGGGCCATGTGTAGCTTCATGTTATGATGCTAAATAAAACTGTCACATCAAAGCTTTAAATTATTTATATACTCAAGTCACAGCACCATGACACCATGCTATGTCTGGATGCAGCTTGTTGAAGCTTGGTAATAGGAGGGTTGGAGTGAGAGAGAGGAAGGCAGCTGTTCAGCAAAAGTTACAGACTCAGCTGGACAGCAGCATGCTGTACAGAGTAACTTCTGTATATTAGTATATGTTTTGTATTAATCAGTGACTTTAAGACTGAAAATGTAATCTGAAGTTGTCAGCATCTTAGAGTCCCAGGAATGACCAACACTGATTGGCTAAATATATTTCTTGTTTTTTCTTTTCTTTTTCTCCCCCCCCCCTTTTTTTTTAATCAGGTAATTAATAAACTTGAGTTTTCCATGTCCAGCAGCATGTTCTTCCTTTAAAGACCAAGTTTTTCCAAAAGAAATTGCCTCCAGCATTTTTACCATCACAGCTTTTCTATAGCTAGCTTACTTGCCTTTCCTTGCACTTCAGCATAAATAGTTCATTTACAAATAGAACCATGTATCTTATCCTATTTATGCAATAGTCTGTGAAACCCTCCTTGTATGTTTTAAAATACTTTAAAAAAAATGGGGGGGGAGTAAGAAACAATATTTCACTAAGAGGAATTAAAAAAAAATCCTATAGTCATGCATACTCTTTGTATTAACTAAATAAAATAGCATATATAAGCCTGTTCCTCGGCTGTTTGTTTACAACATCATCTTCTCTATAAGGATAACAGTATGGTAACACTTCAGATTTTTGTTGTAAATGTGCAATACAAGTGCTGACAAAGTATCCGTGCGCTCCCTGTCTGTGGTAGCTGAAAGAGTGGTGTTATTTTCACTTACATCCTTGTGATGCACAAAATCTCAGATTAGAAAAATTGTTGGGAGTAATTACAGAATTGCTATGGGAGTAATTATAGAACCATAGCGCTATTAAATGTCAGATAAGTTGTCTCCTGCACAAAGGGTGAGTTTTTTCAATCATTCTCACTCTGTCATGAGATTAAACTGATACTGCTGTACTGGATCAGCAGTTTACACTCATCATCCCTCTGCTGCTTACATTTCTTTGGCTAAACTTTCATCTTTTAGGGTTTGAGAATGTATTTAGGATTGCTGAGTTTTCAAAAAAACTACCCTGGTTCCTTGAGTACCTGCTTTTATGCTTTTACTAAGCCATCCCTTCCTATTCTCCCTCTTTTCTAGTCTCTCTTGTGGTTAGTGACCTTGTAAAACTGAACAATAGCTTCTATTCTTTATTATCTTTTTAATTTAAATAATTTTCTTATTAACAGATAGCTGTGAAGAACTGTTTTAGGTCTATCTGAACTCTCCCAACTACTTTCTCCTAAATTACATTTTTGAATACCAGTCAGTCTTTGTGCCTGCATTACCTATTTGAGGTTTAATAGCATCATTATCCCTCACCCGCAATACCATGCATGTAAGTGAAATGCGATGATGATAATCAGGTCATCATCTGCTATTTGTAAACCAAAACGAAAATAAGGGAAAATTAAAAAATTTTCCAACTGAACGGTGTAGGGTCACTGACCAAATTTGATGCCGTGGATGTAGTATGTGTTTGAGAATTTTGCAGACCTGTAGTGCGAAGAAATATACAATAGCATTTTATAATGCAGACCTAATTCTTCCCAGAAGATCTGTGTGTAGCCTCCTTTACCTTATTTAAATATAGCATAGTGATTGAGGACCACTTGTCGAGACATAAGAGTTTTTATTTCTTAATACTCAGCTATAAACAAATGAAATCAAAGTGTGGTACTTAGTACATTTTCAGTATGTGGGTTGACACAGGAATGCGTTTTGTGCCTGCAAGAATATAAACTATTGCTTTGGTTGTAGGGAGAGATGCTGTCATCTATCTTGAATCCAGCTGTGCGTATACAGCTTTTCATATTTGCAGTGATAGAAGAGTGTAAAAGATTTACATTTTTCACTGAAAAATGGAACCAATATTTGTCTCCTACTTCCAGGGGTCTGAATTGTTAATTCTGAGTTGTAAGCACAAAGAAGCTAAGGGATTTTTCTTTTTACTGTTCCTAGTGCACATTAAACATCAACAAGGATCATCTTCGAAATCTAGTGTAGATTGTTCCAGCTTTCTGCATGATATCACAAAAAAAAAAAAAAAAAAAAAAAAAAAAAAAAACCACTGGCAGTGGTTTTTAAACAAGTTTGAGAGGTTTTATAAGATAAAAATATTTTTTCAGTTGACTTGACAACCATGTATAATGTTAGTGTAGTTTATTTGACCAAGGCTCTTTGTCAAAATACTTTTAAACTGAGATTATTAAAATACAGTTTGGTTGCAATGTGTGAGTTGAAATATTGCTAATATTTCAGTTAGAGAGTTTTTCCATAGGATGCTTCCTACTTTCATATCATATGTGGCATATATATTCTTTTAGCCAGGACGCATGGACTATTTTTATATCTCTGTGAAAATAATAATGCTTCTGCTCTTAAAGCAGCATTTGATTGATTTCCATGTAGATATGATGTATTTACTTGTTAAAGTACAGCACTGTCGTCCTTGTTAATTTTGTTTTTTCAGATGATTAAAAAGTTTATCCTCTTACCCCAGACTCCCTTGTCTTCCTCCCACATGCATATGTAGTTGTCTCACTCTTGCATAAGGTTGAGTGATCTCAAGAGTGGGAAAGAGGAGCTCCTGGATAGGAGGGGCAGTGTGCCCAAGGCTAGCATAGTAAATTCTGTAGGAAAAGGAGTGGTAAGATACAGAACGGCACCATACACAATTGCACAAAGTTTCTGAAATGCCTTTCTTTTTTTTGAAAGAATGCAGTTGTCCCTGTCATGTAGCTGGTACCTGAAGGAAGGTTAGAAAATATCATAACTTTAGAGATATACTACAGTATGAGCACAGAATATTTTTATATCCTTGATAGTTAATGAAGGAATAGATCTATGTGCTTACATTATTAATCTCTTGCTGGATAGAAAGGTAGCAATGACTGTTCAGCTTATATGTTGTATAATGTGGCATAGTGAAGGAAAGAGGAAGTCAAGACTACTGCACTTCTACTTTTATGTGGTTTGGTAATTGATATTAGGTCAGATAAAAGTATGCAGTGATTTCTATGCTATGGAAGAGATCAACATTGTGGAAAAGATTTTTGGGAGCTGTGCAAAGCAGGATCTGTTGCTATTTTGCATACTCCTCACATATTCTATTGTAAATTAAGAGTTGATATTAACATAATGAACTGTACTTCTCTTTTGAACCAACTGTTCATTCTGATAGTCAAAAGCTTTGATACTGCTCTTCAGTACTTGCTGAGTGCTTTGTTAAGTGTACTTAATCTGCAGACCGAAGCGTATTTAGGAATGAATCCTATTGAATTAGTGGAGACATCTTTGGGCTTCACTTGAATGTCAGAGCTGAGCAGGAGGTGTGTGACAAGGATATAGAAGTTGAAGCACTGGTATTAGATCTCATTATTATCACTGAAAGTCAATGTTGCTGATGTGTATACATGTTTTTAACACTTCCCACTGTAAAAGACTGTTGTCCTCAGAATTCATGTGCTTGTAGAACATACAGAATGCTTCTGTAACGTTAGATTAAGAAAAGTGTTACACTGATGTTTTTATGTAGTGGTGGCTAGTGGAATTTTTTGAAATCAATGAAGATATTGGTTCAGCTCAGCATGCAAATTTCTGGATGATTTTACAAACAAGTAGGTCACAGAGCCTTATTTTGAGAATTGTTCTTCAGAATGGGGGAGAGAGAATAATAACCAGAAATTGTCTATAATGTGTGATTTATGTTGTTTTGACTCCATATAAATGGAAGCTGTGAGTTCTATAATATATCAACAGGATATGATTTGTCAACTTGTTAATGTGTGCTCTGTATGCGTGCTCTTTGTTTCAAATCGTAATCATAAATGATATGTCATATATATCATGTATGATACTGATAAATGAGTTCTTTTACAGTAAGAAATTACAACTTGAAGAGCTGTAATCCAACTCCATTTCTTGTGCAGTCAGCAAACAAGTAAAGTGACATGAGATTTTCTGTGTGGTGGTCTTCTGGAAGAACTATACTATGTATATAACTGGAGCTACAGACGTAATAAAATTCTGTATATTAAACATTATGTATAAGAAAAGAAAATACATAAGAAATTATAAATAAGAAAAATATTTAAGGAAAGTGCAATGGCACTTTCTTGTGCATGTTCGTCCCATTCAGTTCCCAGCAGTTCAGGAAAAGAGAGAAGTTAAGATGACAGCAAAATGGATTACTTTACCTCGGTTATGCTGTGCACAATTAGCAAAATTATCTCATTCATGCAGAGGCAGCTGTTCCAGTGCTCCAGATTGCAGAGTGCACACATCATTGTAAGAGGCTGAACACTCTTAATAGCCGTGATAAAGCCCTAAAGGGGGTTTAAATTCCTTTCATTAGTAAACACAAGCTAATGCGGCTTGCAAAACTGGATGTAAAATTTGACCTAGTCCTTGCAGGGGGCTGTGATAGCGTGGAGAAAAGTGAGCTGATTTTTTCAGTGATGGGTGGCAAGTATTTTTTTGCCTTTTGGCCCTACAGTGTGGTGTGTAATGTAAAGAAGCACAATGTACTCTAGTTTCTCTACAGAAGTGGTGAACTTTTCCCATCTGTGCTGTCTCTTCTTTGACTGAAGGAATCAGCACAAGATACAGTGCTTCATTCAGTATAAAGTTTTGCTTTCTGCAGGGCAGGCTGGAGCTGCAAAATTCCAGCACCACTTTGGATACAAGGCTCTGGAAAGCGTCCCCCATACTCATTTATAAATCTTCAAAGACAGCTGAGAGTCTTTTATTTATTCTTCCTATGCCCGTCAAGCATGTATCCATGTAGCTGCTTTTGAAAACTTTAAAATGCCTTTTTCATTGAAATCGGCCTTCTTCCTCTGTGTTTGCCTATTGCCCAAGAGAGTGACAGTCAGTCTTCAGTTGAGTTAAAGCAGCAACCTCGAGCAGATTATTAGTAGAATTTTTCGCTGCAGTGCCATGTGTGAGAACTCACTGGGATGATATGGATGCCGAGTGTTTAAAGTCAAGATTCACTGAGTTGCTTCATCAGTGTTGTTTCTAACAGTCGACATTGAAAATGCAATTAAATGATTTTTTAGATATGATAACTATACATTAAACTAGTAAACAATTTAATCTCCTGTAAAATTGTAACAAACCATCTGCGTATGGCAATAAGACAGAATCACTGCCAAAATGCAGAATGATTCTATGATTTTATTACCTAAGTTTCCGGTGCCTTTTTGCCCGTTAGCAAGAGAAGCATAGTTCATTAAAACCACGGCAGTTGTGTGAGTTTGAATATTCAGAAATTGTCTCAAATTATCTATTAGACAGCTGATTGGAAGTTAATATTTCTCATCAAATGGATGAGGCTTCAGTTTCACTTTTCAGATGGTAGACCTAGAACTGTCTTTTGGGCAAGATACCATGTACTTTTTTGAAAGGTATTATGGAAGAAAATCAAAAGAAATTTCATGCATGTACTATACATGATTTTCTCTTAGCTACTTGCAAGAATTGTGACTTACAAGCATTCTGAAAACATTTTGTTATATCGTTGTGTTTTATTTTTAATAACTTCAAAATTCAGCATGGGAATAAATCACGACAATGACCACCCATCCTGTGCAGATGGTCTGCATATCATGTCTGGAGAATGGATTAAAGGACAGAACCTTGGTGATGTTTCCTGGTCCCGGTGCAGCAGGGAAGATCTGGAGAGATTTCTGAGGTATTTCATTCAAGAAAAAGAACTCCTACCATTTGCCTTTTACAAGTAGTTACAGAAAGTATCCTGCAATTACAATTTTTTATCACTTCCATGGGAGATTAAATGGGAAATCATGTTTATATAGTCCACCAAAATAATTTAAAGCATAATGAGCTAGATAATATTTGAAAGGTTGCTTAAAATTAAGCTCTCAAATTTCAGCATTTATTTCTATTTTTATAATATTTTCATATGCTAATATATAGTTATGTATGAAATATTTAAATGTGTTTTAAAATATATTGTTATACAATCCAACATTTTTTGAATATATATTGTAAATGACCTATGAACATTATACAGATCCTGTCTGGTTTGTCTTTCAATGTCAAGCCATACAGCATAATTGTGTTATGTTAATTCTTTTAATAGAAATCTACTGTAAAGTATTATAGAATAGTGTACCTAGAAATCAAACTTTTTTGCTCTGTTCCTCTAAATAGGAATTATTTCACAATGCATAAGTTTATGAAATTAATGAATATACCTGTTCACAATTTATTTGCCACAATTAGAAATCCTCAAACAGTCTGCTTTATGACACTGGAATAGTTAATATAAATCAGACGTGTCAGTTCAGAACTCAGAATTCCCTGATTTGGTACATAAGACAGGTTTAATTATTTTCAAGTTCTTCAGCTTTTGAGAAAAGTTAAATTTCTGACAACCAACTCAAAAATGGATGTATTTTTAAATATATACATATAATTTAAAGTGATTAAGGCCGTGGTAGATGTGGAAAGCAAGCTATACAACTGCTTGTGCATTAGAAATGGTCTACTTTTTAAACAACTGTTTAAATCTTAATCCAAACCGTAATCAGATAAGTCAAATTTACACTAAAGTATTTTCCAGAATTTTCCTGAAATTCCTATTACTGCTGATAATTTACATGGTGTTTTTGTAAATGTGGAACATGAGGACACACCATTAAATTCTATCAAGAAAGCAGACTTCTTAATTTATATGAAGTCGTTTCTTTGAATGACAGCACAATGCTGACTAATAATAATAAAAAAAACCCTTAGGATTTGTTTCCCCCCCACCCCCCCCTTTTTTTTTAAATGTCAAATGCATGCTTTATGTCAGCGTGATAGTCAGACTCTTTAGGTTTGCTCAGCGTATGAATCTCTGCGTATTGCCAGGTCAAAGGCCAGTAACTGTCTGCTGCAGACGAATCCTCAGAGCCTCAATTCTGTGATTATTCCCTCCAAGCTGCCGGGGATGACGTACACTGCAGACGAACAGTGTCAGATTCTTTTTGGGCCAACTGCTTCCTTTTGCCAAGAAATGCAGGTAAGGATGGGCATATACTTCAGAAAACATACCTACTAACTCCTTTCTCAGTGAGAGGATTTTTCTGTGCATGTGTTTGAGAGAGAAAGGACATAGCACCTTTGCAGCTAGGAGTTTACGCTGCCCTGTCCAAAGTTACTGTGAACATTTTTCATTTACTTGTCTTGTAAGCCCTGCTCTGGATTTCCCAAAAACACTGCATCGTACTATACGGTATCATATCACTGATATGTTCCTTGTAGTTTAGAAAACATCGTCATGTGAAGTCACCTCAATGTAAAGAACTGAATATTTGCGATTTATTCTGCTGGGGCCTGATTCCATCTGTTGGTTCTGCTTCCCTACGTCTTGGGTATCGAACCTCTGTGTCTAAAGCTCAGGGTGCTGTGCTCGCGCCAGTTCTGAGGGAGAGTAGCGCTATTAGCCCGGCGCTCAGTCCAGGCAGATCCACCCTGCATCACAGCAGACCCCCTGCAAGCCCAGGCACAGCCTTGCAGTGCCACGGCAATGGGAGTTTGAGCATCCAAGCAAGTTTGCTCAGACCCCTTCACACCACTGCACTAGACGGTATCTATATGTTAATCTGAAAGAGACAGATTAACAAAATCGAGGTGCTCTGCATCATTTTATGGTTTAATGCTAGTAGGCTTCCCACTGAAGAAGCGTTTTAAGAATGGTTTTAATAGAGAAAAATCGTCCTTTCTTAACATAAACAGGACAGGTACTAAACAGGTAGGGTGTCCTTGAGAAGGCAACCAAGACAAGAGGAGGATATGATAAAGGTGTAAAGACTGAGAGTGTGCAGAGGGTGGCTAGATGGAATGGGGGTATGGAGGAACTGCGACGTGAAATGTCAGCAGAGTCATGCAGAGAGCCTGGAAGGGCCAGGAGTATTTAAAAGGAAAGAATAGTTTTTCTCCCTTCTTTACTTCTTTCATGCTCTTTGTCTTTTCTGCTTGGAAATCATACTTTTTCTTTAGCCTGTTTCAGTGAGGAATAGTCTCTATCCTAAAGTTTCTGAAAGGAAACATTGCACTAAATCTATAATTACCATACGCTGAGACTGGCTTACCTGAAAAAAAGAGCCTTAGGTTTCTGATTATCATTCTAACTATCTTCTTTAATTAAAACATTTTCATTCTGAATGACTGGCAATAGAACTCATTTCTGATGATTCTGCACAGGTTCTTAATTACTTCCAAGCATACTTCTGCATAAGTTACAATCTACTACTTGATTTTCAGTACTGTGTTTTATATTACAAGGTGTGATTTTGGTTTCTCATTCTCTAGAAACCTATCTTAAACAAGAAAATGTACAGAGTTAGCCCTCTATTTCTTCTAGGTCCCAGTCATCTTTAGTAGGTAAAAGATTTTTAAGGCTAATGCTGTTGCATAATACCTTTATATGTTTTTCATTTCCCTGGGTGCATATTCTCCTTTAATATCTGTGGTTCTTAGTTTTAATTCAGCCATACCAATTCAGATACCTAACTGGTCCCATGCATGTTAACTATCATTCACAGACGCCTTTACCATTTTTCTCTCAGAAATGTGACTCTAAGGTTTCTTTAGTTATCATTACTATTTTAGAAATGTTAGGAAGTTAAATCAGTGTATTAGCCTGATAGCATTTCAGCTGTTTGTGCAGAGTACTTACCCTCTGGGTCTTGGTATCTAAGTGTCCGTTTCTAATCATTATCTTCAGTAATTTTCTCCTCCTCTAGCATTTTTGTGTGAGAGTGCACACTTTAGCTAAACCAGTTATGGTCATCCTAATTCTCCACTTGTTAGATCATCATTGTATATTAAAATACTTTTTAATGATAGGATCATTCCATTTTTGGAATGTTCCCTGAAAAAACTTTCTAACACTTTCTGTCTTTTGGTCTGCCAGTAATTGGCTGTTTATTGGGATTACAGTTGTCTTAGAGAAACCAGGAAAGTGAAGAGAGAGAAACATACATGAAGGTTCTTTTAAACTTAAATACAGTTTATAGCCAAGATTTTCTTGGATGCATTCTACCTGGTTAACAGCACACGCACCTTGGTGTGGCTATGTAAAAGATAAATTATGAACTATATCAGAATCTCTTTTTTGAATATGAGATCATTTGATGACCAGACTTTCATGCAGTCCTTAACATTAAGCAAGTATATTTTATGTGTAACAACTATTTGGCCAAGAGAACAATTGAGTGATGATGAAAATTAATTTTCTTAATGATCTAGAAATGTTCTTCTAAAAATGTTGGTTCTACAACCACCAGAGCATTTCTGCTGAGATTTAATTTTCTACAAAAGTTATTGAACAGCACTTTATGGCAACCTCTCAGAGACTTTACAAGTGCCCATGATTCTCCCTTGCTGTCAGGAATTCCTTTTTATGATTTAATGGCTAAAGCAAAGGACTAAAAGGACCTAATCCCATATTTTCCCAAGTGTGCACCCCACTCTTCTTTCGTGAATGGTATCTTGACTTTATTTCAAAGACTTTGTATTCATATCCTAAGTGAAATTTATAGACCCCGAGAAAAAAAGTGCGAGTGTACCTCCGGGTGCAAGATTTATACTGTGTCACTGTGCTTACCTTGTAAGGGAGCCAAGTTTGCTTTTATGCCCATGATGTCTCAGACAAGAATCAATTAGACCCTAACATTGTTTCACGTAACAGATAGCGAGATCATGGCCAAGAAGTAGTACTTGGTGATTAAATGAGATTGTAGAACTTGCCAAGGGAATATAATTGTTGAACTATTAAATGCTGGCTTTTAAGATTAAAGTCCAGGATGTGAATGCTATCTGGTCAGTTCCACTAAAACAATTCCTGTCATAACACAGCTGTGATCCTTGCAGAGAAGTAGGAGACTGGTTATATTTCATCATGATTTTTAAGGCATTTCAGGGAAAGATCACAATGAAAAGAACAAAAGTCATGGAAATAGTATAGCCACGGTGAAATATCCATCCTCATCTCCACCACTGGACTTTAAACAATCTTGACTTTGCACTAATCTAGTTCTGACCTGCCTTTTTTTTGCTCTCAACTGACACCTTCTTTCCAGATGCTTATATGATTGGAATAGCATCCCTATTGCGCACACAAATTTCCCTCATGCTTTTAATTCAAAAAAGCTCCTGAAAAACTAGAATGACCTCTGTTATTTCTGCATTGCACTCTGACTGTCATGTGATATTTTACTAGCTTTTGCTTTTAAATACTTGTGATAAACTCATTCTTTCAAAACAAATATTTTGCATGTGTTTGGAAACATTTTGTTTCCCAGTGTACACACAATGAAATATTTTACAGGTTGTGAGTAGTCTGATATCATCAGTATAACTTTATCACCTCCAATAATTTTTATTTCCCCTGGCTAGTCTAAATAACTAACCACTCTTGTACTGTGCTTAGGACAGATGCGTAGTAAACTTTATGAACATTAACTTAACTATCCAGATTCTGGGTGAATGAAACTTTGTCCCCTGAAGGAGTAAATTTCTGTTTTAGAAGTTAGTGTTCTGATTTTGGAGTGACTGTAATATTGATACTGGCCTCCAGATTTCTATTAGTTTTCACTTCAGTCCTAACTTAATTTACAGTGTTAAGGATTTTTACTGAAGATGCTGAGATGCTCATCGTGGTTTGTCCCCAACCACGTGCAGAAATCCCCAAATGTCAAAAGTTAAACGGTAGCAGTAATCTCTAGATCCATTATTTCTGCAGCAGAAGCACAATCTGAAAAATGATTAAGGAGTCTCTTTGGGTTTTGAATGAAATGCAAAGACCAGAAAAAAATATAGGTCGTCCTCCAATTTTAGTAATTCCACTTGTTAGGTTTGGGGAATCTCAAGGTCTAGAATGAAATGTTATAGTCCTGGATTCTTATTTCTAAAAGTTAGTGAAGGGGAAGTGAGCTCAAAGATGTGTCTAACTGGGGGGAGTTAGGTTCATCATTCATAAAGAGGTGGTGTAGAAGTATTTGCAGAAACATGCAGATGCATAGAAAGCACTTCAACAAGTCGAGCATCTTGATTTGATTGACTTTACACAGCTCAAGTGGCTCTGTGTGTTTAGGCACCCAAATCCTTGTACATCTGGCTTCATGTCTTCTTAAGAAAGATTAGAAGAATTCTTTCTGGATTTGTAAGGACCTGTAGGTTTGGTGTCAGCTGTTCTTCAATCCCGTGCAAGTGCAGTTGAGCACAAGGTGAAAGTGTTTAAAAAAAACAAAAAACCCACAAAACACTAAAACATGCTTTAAAATGTGGTGACATAAAGGATGTCTTTTCCTCAAATGTAGTCATTGAAGAATGAAGATTCAGGTATATAAATGAATTTCATTTGAATTACAAAAATTAAATTAACATGTATCTTTGTTTCAATGAGGTTGAGTTGCACCAACAGTATATTCTGTCATTTCGCAGTTGGCACTGAAGCACTTTGTCACGGTACAGCGTTGCATAGTCTGTCACATCTGCATAGTCTTCTGAAACTATCCCAGAAGTCTTGTTCCTAACTTTTGGTTCTTGACTCTGAAGCTGTATCTTAAAATACATGATTAAAAACAATTTTAGAAACATAAATTCTGTTTCTTCTCTGAATTCTTCTGAATGAGAATAAAAATTATAGTTCAGTATTGAAAAATGTTTGCTAAAACATTTATATATTTCCATATATTTATATATATATATATTTATATGTATAAATATATATATATTTATATATAAAAAAGTATATCCCAGCCATAGGATAGATATTCTGTAACTTTATTTTAGAATTTGTATGGGCTAACCCTTGTCTTCTCAGTTCAGCCTCTTCAGAAGCGTAACACTGTTACAGGATGAATTAGAAATCTTGTTTCCCTCCACAATCTTTAATTTTTTTTATTTTTTTTTTAAGCTGATACTACAGAAAATTTTACTTACAAGACTCCCACTGGAACTGTCCTGTTCCCTGATTCAGACACAATCTTTTATTGAATTATTTTATTTCCTGTACGGTGGATTTTTTTTTTCAAGGTAGCGTAAGATTTATCACACAGTTCTCATGCATAATATAAGGGACCAGAGACTCTTACTAGGTTTACTGACATAACAAATCATTTCAGTCAGAAAGAGCACGTCTTCTGGCCGCCCTGGGTTCTGAAAACCTACTGATCTTTACCCTTCGTCCTCCCTCCTTGGGATCCTTCTTGTCCCTGTTTGGGGGTTACCGCATACATTTGAGGGAATCACGATGCATATGCAATAACATGCAGGCCACGACCCAGCCCCACATGGCCCCGTTCACTTCCATCTGGTTTCCAGGTAAGGGGAGCAAAGCAGGGAGGGCAGCAAAGTCGTGATTCTCAACTTGAGAGCAAGAGGGCTTTTTAGAGGGAACTGGGGAAAGCTGCCAAGGGAATTTAGGGAAATACATGAACCAACCTACTTCAAGGCTATGCTTTCTTTTGAAGTAGACAAAACTATCTTGTTCTGATGCTTAGGATGGACAAAATGGGCAGCTTTTCTTTCCATCTCCACTGTGGACTAGCACCCCTCTTATCTACCCTCTTTCTCTTCCTTCTCCCAACAAAAATATTCCAACCTGATTTGTCATCTTACTTTGCATCTTCTTTGTGGGTATCAGGTTTCATTAATTTTTGAGCTGTTTCAAGAGAAATGAGGAGTATATCTTTGGAAGAGCATCAGGTAGCAGCAGTCGTTGGGTGGTATGAAGAAGGGGCGTTTGGAAGTCCTAAAGAAGCCTCATTGTTCCTAGAAAAAAGTTTTCTGGATTGCGCAAGATAACACAAGTGTTAGGAAAACCACTCTAATTTATGAAACTTCCATCTGTTGTGTCTGTTTTTTCTGGGAATAATTGTATGCTTGTTGTGTGTCAAGTACAAAGGTAGAATTAAAACTGAGTTTTAACAGCTGTGAGGTGAACATCTGACTGACTAGGCTGGATGTTCAATGTGAAAAAACTTTTAGTTTGCTTTCTGAAGTATCTTTCTTGTTTGTTCATTCTCATCTGTGAGTCCATCCTGGCACTTCTGTGTTCTTTTTCAGTTTAAGTAACCTTTAGAAGAGCCAATTGAAATTTATTGCCCAAAGAGTTCAGGGAGCATTTGGGAGGGACTGCAAATTGCTAACTTCACTGCTGTGCACGTCCTGTGGGAGCAGTTGGGAGTCCGTGCACTAATGCTTATGAAGCATCAGTTTCCATTCTAGCTTTTTTGTTGTTGTTGTTTTACTTCAAATGCAGCCTGTTGCCCTGTTCCTGTGTCCTCTGTCTGTTTCTTCCAAATCTCTAGAGAACGTAATTCTATGTAGCTGCACAAAGAATTGTTAGTCTCTGCACATATAAGTGCACTCATCTTAAAACCTTGCTTTTTCTTCCTAGTGACAGTGCTGGTTTTCTCCTTTTCGTATAAAATGAATGAGCAATAAATAAAAGTGGTAAAAATATGATGACTTTTTTAAAAATAATTCCCAGAAAACTCCAAGCATTGTTTAAAAAGAGGTATGTTCCCTGCACCTGCCTACTTTTGCCATGGTGCTAAGGAACTCGTGTTCTGTTCCCAGCACACGGATCAGGCCCCTGACTTGTGTGCTAATAACCAGAAGCAGAATCCACATCTCAGCCTTGGCTGTGTCGCACCTCCTCTGGTCTCGGGAAGGTGCGTCTGTGCAGTGGCAGCTTCACAACGTGGGGCAAAATCGTTGCAATGTGCTTTCTCAGAGCTGAAGTACGCAAGGACAGTGACCCTGAGGGTGAGACTTCTGGAGTTCTTCCCCTCTCTATCAACGCATCAGCATGACTTCTTCCATGTGTCTGTGATCAGTGAAAGTCTAAGCAGGATTTGCCCATTGTGACTTGTGCATGTTTAACCTGTCTTTAAACATACTTCAGTACGGTCAAGCTGGTAACTTCATGGCAAAATTAGCGAATTACATGCAGAAAGTCAGTTTGCATAAGACTGATTTTATTCTTAGCAGTATGTGTGTTTTTTCAGCATGTCATTTGCACTGGCTTGTGGTGTAAAGTGGAAAGTGAGAAAGAATGCAAAACTAAACTGGATCCCCCAATGGATGGGACAGACTGTGACACCGGAAAGGTAAGTTACTGGTTTTCCTAAAGTGGAAGTGCTAAAGCAATATAGATTACACTGAACATATATATTTTAGAAAAAAAGCTGAATAGGTCTTTGCACTTGTTTTAAGTTATTGCTTACTTTGATTATCATTAAAATAACACAGTTTGTGTGTGTGTGTACATATGTGTGTGTGTGTGTGAGATACGAAAAAGAGTACATTTCCCTACAAACACTGAAATTTGTCTAAGTTAGCAAAAGCCACAGATGTTTTAGTGCTTACACTGTTTTATTTCAAACTCGTTCAGTTTTTGGTACTATTTTATGAATGGAATGTTGTTGTTGCACTGCTTATTGTAAACAGAAATGTAAGTTTTCAAAGATATAAAGATCTCTGCTATGATTTCAGATATAGTAGAAATAGTCTAGTGGAAAAAATCAACATAGATTTGTGATGCAACTTTTTAGGATAAACCATGTTAAAGATATACTATATATACAGTATCAGCACACCTAAAAGAGTGATAAACATCCTTAAAAATACACCCTCCAAGAAACTGAATGGTCGCCTGAAGTTAGACTTATGTTAAATGTCCTTTAACAGCTTTCATGTTTGAATAATCCCTGCCATGTGTGTATATAATTGTAAGTGAAGGTAAATTAACTCAAATAAAAGAGACAACAGAGGTGGAACATGCTTGAGATTTTCATGATATTATGCTGACAGCAGTTTCTCATAGGAATAATTTTCTCGGTGAATCATGCTACATTCACCAAGGACTGTCTTCATCTGCTAAAAAAGCAAACAAATCTGCAAATAGAATAAAATGAATTGTTCAAGTAGTATAATTTTATAAACCCAAAGAAAAATAAGCTTTATTCATTCTCATGTCTCTAAGACAATGACATTTACTGCAATCTTATGATTCTGATAAATGCATGTGGCTGTTTTACTGTCTGTTGTTCGAGGTTGCCCTCTTTACTGTGAGCCTGGAGTGCCTGTGGTAGGGAATAGGAAGCAGCACCTCTTGCTAAGACCACCGAGAATTTTCCATTGTAAAACCATAGCCATCTTCAACTATGTATCCAAATTCGTGTGTATTTTACACATAAATGTCTGTGCCTCATTAATTCACTTGCAAAATGTGATAATAGCAACTCATTGTGGAGGACTCATTCTTAAGAGTTATGTTGATGCTTGTGAGGGCATAATGATATGGTAGGGATGTGGCTCCTGGAAGGTCCATGAGGAAGGTAACACTGTTTTCTCGTTGTAGAGCTTAGCTAGCATGCAGTAAATAATGCAGGAGGCTCACACTGAGCAATGAGGGTAAGAAGTATTGATTGTAATGACCAGTGCTCGCTGAACTTTGTGCCAGGCTACAGAGATACATTATGTATACTGTCTAGCAGTCAGAAACTAAGCAGACATCACTGAAGCATCTCAGTGGATTAGGAAGGACTCTTCTTATTTACTTTGTCTGTCCAAGATGAGCTTTGGATTTCACAAGTCACTTGCTTTGTTTTGCTTTAGATTGCAGAGACACAGGGTATTGTTGCCTTTTGTTCCACTCTTAGGATCTTTAAGGAGTGATGGAAATTTCTTTTGCTCAGCCCATTCCAGCTTAGTTGTTTTGTAAGTCAAGGACTTATAAGCAACCCTCAGCCTCTATGTCCTCTCCCTGGAAAAAAAACATTCTATGCACTGTGTCTGTAGGAATATCTTTATATAAATATGAGCATTTTCAGTCCGAAACATCCAAAAGCATTACAAAATCTGTAGTTGGTGATTGCATATCCAATATAATAATGCAGCTGTCTGATATGAAGGCTTTTCAAAGGTGGTATAATTATGCCATCATTGCAATGCAATAATTTAAGGCAGAAAATGAAGATTGATTAGTGAAGACCAGTTTGAAACTACAGGTGGAATTTAAGATCACCAGGCAAGAACTTGGCACAGACACTGTAAATAGCAGAAGTGTATTGTAAGAAGTTACAAAGGTCTTGATTGACTGCATTATTGGCATGGTTTGGTTTGCTTGAAATATGAGTCTTCAGGCACTTTACCCATTAATAACAGTAATTCAAAAAATTCAGAGTACAAAGAGGAATGTGTTCAATTCCTGATGTCAATGAAATTAATTGTCCATTGTCTTTTTGTAGCCTTATTGCTTTTCAATTGTTAAAATTTCATAATACATGGGAGAGCTTTTCAGTTGCTGTAAGTCGATAAAGTACTACTATTCTACAGAATTATGATGATATGTACCAAATTACAGAACGTAACAATTTTAATTGGATAATCTTTACATGAGGAATTAGCAGTAGTTTCTTCAGCAAATGATATATACATAAATGGTTATAGAGCTGATAATTGGCCTTTTTTAAATAAATGCCAGCACTTCTATTGACTTTCTCAAGACCAGCTTACTTGGGCTTCCATCCTCTACTTTTTGAATACAAATCGTTTTCTCTATAACTTGTAATATAACTTTATATTATAAGAGTGGTCACAATATATGTGGATAATCCTTGGCCAGTGTAGTTCTGACTGGCTATGTCTACACCAGTAAACCAAACAAGCCCAGGGAACAGCCCTGAACACTGTGTTGTGATCATCTGTACAGGTCAGTCAGTGATTGATCCCCATGACGGGTTTGGGCTGGACCCAAAGGCACTCTCCTAGGCAGTGCCCAGCTTCAAATGAAGGGGATAGTCTGGTCTAGGGACCATTAGCATCAGGCTGTTCCAGTACCTACCCTGTGCTGGGAATGAACTTGAGCTTGTGGACAAGATTGCACCTATTACATGGCCGCAGAGCCAGAGAAGGGTCTCTGGCTATTATATTTAGTAGTCCAGAAAAATTAACTCCTGGGATCAATAGGGACACCATTTCCTGACTCAAATGAGGACTCAACAAAATGTTTATGTGGGGCTTGCCGTGTCCTTGTAGAGCAGTGAACTGTTTGGTATGTGTCTTGATTTATTTACCTAAGAGCTGAATTTTGACCTAGTGGTGTAAGGCTGGCGAGTGTATCAATCGGACCTCTTTTGCGGAGCACATGGAGGGGGAGTGGAGCGCGTGGAGCACTTGCAGCCGAACTTGCAACACTGGAGTCAGCAGTCGACAGCGCAAATGCCCTGGGTAAAAACAAGTTCAGGTTTCCATTGCTGTTCATCCATGTTTCTGAATAGAATCTGATTCTTACAAGTACAGAAACCTGCTGAGAAACCGTTGCCGTTTGCGTAAGCAATTCATTTTTTTATGAATACTGAAAAGCTCAGTAGGAGAAGAGTTATTTAGGGTTGGGAACTTCTGTTTTTCTACAAATGGGTCATATAAGCTTTACCCAACCAAGTAAGAGTCATGAGCTTTTGATATACATGTAAATGGGTGATGAGAGCAGAACATGCAATTTCTAGGAAATTATCTGTTCCATAATGATTTTTCTTTATTGCATGGAAACACTAATTTTCCTCATTTCTACTGTTCTCAAAAGCTTAGATAACATTAATGGGAGTATATCACCTCTGTTTCACACTTTACCCAAAGAAGAAAAACACTTAGCTTTTCTTGGCTTGGAGAGGGTCCGGAATATAATTCTTATCTTTCAGTTTTTTCCTGGAAAAAAAAGTCTTATTTCTCCTTTGGACAGTCAAGGGATTAGAACTTTTTAAAAGAGATCTTTCTAACAGTTCTGTAGGCATTTAGGTGTAGAATATCTGGAAACAAAATTTATTAAACACTTATCTTGTGAAAATGAAAATCCTATGCCATTGAGGGTAAAGGGAGTTCTTACCACTGACTTGCATTGACCCCATATTTCACTGTAGGGATCCAGTAGTTAGGTAGAGGATATTTTCCTCTTAATTACTCAGTACCACATTTCTCTTTCATAGGTCACTAACACACAGAGAAAAGAAGGAAAAATAGGAAGAGAAATGGGAATACAGTAGAATAAGATGGTTTTGGAAAATAATAGAATAAAATGGGGAAAATGAAAAAAGATGAAAGAATATAACAGATTTGGGGTAAAACAAACAGGAAAAGAAAGGCAGAGGCAATAAAAGAAAAAATTTTGTAAAGAAATTTGAGGAAAACATGGATATAGCTATACAAAAGCAACATACTCTAACAGTAAAATCTCTTCCAAATATGCAGAATGCTTTCTCCTGCTAATCCTAGTGCTGCTTTGGAGCCAAGTGTACGTTTTAGCATCTATGGCTCTTCACATGTAATGTAACTGGTCCAAACAGAAGGCAAACATTTTGTTTTGTGAATTTGATTTTGTTGTGGGTGATGTCTTCATATTACATTTCAACAAAAATTTTGTTATTTAAACTGACTTTGTATATAGAACAAATAAACTATTCTGTAAGTTTGACAAAATGTGGCCAACAAACAAGCATGGTATTTTTGCTGTCTTTTCTAGTCCAGGCCTTGAAGTAGAGTGTCACGGTCCCACAGTACAGTACAGGATATGTGAAAACCCTTCTTGTCCTGCTGGCATGCCTGCCTTCAGGGACTGGCAGTGCCAGGCTTTCAGTGTCAGATCTTCCTATCAGAAGCACGTGCAGCAGTGGCAGGCTGTCATTGATGATGGTGAGTCATTTCCCACGTTGTTGTCTGCTAATATATCTTATAGCTAGCTCATATTGCCATTGATTAAGAAATACATGGTAAAAACTTGAAAGAAAAAAAAAGAAAATTTTAAGACCAAGATTTTTAGTAAGCTATTTTTATTTCATTGCTGAAGTCTGGTGGTATTTTCACATGTTACGGAATTTATTGTCTCATATTACTATTGAATTTATCTTTCTTGATAGGTAATGACTACATTTGAACTAAAATTTGACATCAGTTTGGTCTTACATAAACCAAAAACTAGTATGAGGTCACTCATGAATACAGGTTTCTAGAGGAACGCTACATATTTAAGCATACGTGTATTTATTACACTTCTACCTGCAAAGCCAGAAAGACAATATGGATATTGTAGTGGTCATTTATTTTTGAAGAAGGAGAAAAGCACTTTGGGTTTAACAGTTGGATATTTCAGATACCCATCATTGGCTTTTGGCAAAAATCCACGTGTACTGCACGTCTTGCAGTTAGGTCAGTTTTCTGTAAATCCAGACAGCTACTGCAAGCAAAGTCTTGGCATTTTAGTGTAATGGTCTTGCTTAGTTACTGTGCCTTTAACACTGTGCTCAAGTAAAAGAATAGTAGTATCAAACATTTATGTTACCTACAAAGATAAAGCTGGCATGAAATATCGGCATCTAAAAACCAAAACATTCTTTTCAAGTTCATGCTAGGCATATGAACAATAGCTGCCTTTCAAATTAATTTTCTCTGAATTATGATACTATATTTTATTCAAGAATCCAACAGAAAGACTTAAGTTATGAGAGCAGTTAGAGAAAAATTAGCAACTGGTGATAAAGAAATGCCTGGAATGACTTTGGAGTACTATAAGTATCTGTTATCACATTTTAAGGTGCGAGATTGTTGTAGTTTATTATTGCCATTTATATTTCCTGCATGAAAGAAATTATCAGCAACCATCCTGAAGCATAAATTTTAAGAGAACTGTTTGTTTTGCTGAGTCCTGGAAGATGTGAATGTATTATCACAAACCTATTCTAATATGCCTAGCTAAAAAGGGATATTTTCTGTATTAAGCTTATTCTCAAAGTGCCCAAGTAAAAACTTGTCAGCCTGTTTTCTCTTGGCTTGTATGTTAGCTGGCCTTCAGAGGAAGGAGAACTCTCTCCAGATATTTTATAGGTGTGTACCTAGTGAATCAGTTTAGTTTTGTTTTACTAACTTGTGATCTAGCACAAGATGCATGATTTGTATCCTGAATGATCAAAAGCATTCAGCCTGGCTTTGAATACTTCAGTCATCTACCAAAAAATCTCTGGCATGCTCCAGTCCCGGAGCATGGATGTGTGGATGGTTGATTTAATCTAATTTTGTTCAGAGAGATCTTGTTGTCTTGAGGAATACCTCAGGAGATACAAAACTGGACGCCAGCTAAAGAGTTCCAGTATTACAGAAAGACATTGATCCTAAGTCTTTCGTTATTTGCACTCTTAACCTTTACTAGATCCTAATGCAGCATGTCCAAAATGCCCGTATTTAAGTGAGGTCTCCTATAGCCTGTTACTGCCAAGCCTGAGGGCTGCAGTTGTGTCTGTAGTTACCACTTTGCATGGCATGCTTCATAATACAGAACTGATATTTGGAAAATTAGCATATGATCAAATACTGATAATACCTCATGTTTGGGGTGACCTAAATAGGATTAGACTCTTTGGGAAGACTCATCAATGACATGTTTTGCTTGACTTGATAACTTGGGGTTTTGTCTGTTTGAGTTCAGTCTCCTTAAAACAATGTTGAGGTTCAAAGTCTTGATAAGGCATTCCTTTAAAAAATGCTGATACGTGCTATTCTTGAGGTACTAGGTGATTTTGCAATTACTATTTAAGCAGTATAACAGGGGTGTAGAGGGCACAAACTCAGGCAGAGCCTCACACTTTTCAACTGGAGATGGCTTGTGTCTGACAGGCTTCACATGTTGGCAGAGGAGATGACATCTGTTTGCACTTGTCCCCTAGAGATGCCTAGAGGCTGTGTCAATTTTAGCAAATTAAATGTGCACAGGCCAGTCTCTCGTGCTTGAGTCAGCTGGCACAGAAGGCCTGTGTCCATACTTTTCAGCTCTTTTACGCTCTGAAAATGGGTGGTGACGTCCAAACCGCTTTTTGGAAATGGTCCTTTGCAGGTGACGATTTCTAGACGCAGCTAGTGCTAGTTGGCGCAGGCCAAAAATGTGCCATAGACTGTTCCACCATTAAACTGTATAGGCAGTAGAGTTCCAGGCCCCTTGAATGTATCCTGGAACTGTTTAATTTACTAATAAAATACACTCCAGGAATCTATCTAGAAGTCAGTATGAAGTCAGAATGGCATAGATTGTGTCCCAGAGAAATCAGTTTTAAGTTCAGAATTGCCATTATGCTGTCAAAATCTACAAAAGATTTAGGAAGAAGTCCTGAGCCAGTAAGCTTGTGAATAAATAAAGATATGAAAAAATTGTGTAATTTTATATTGACTGTTGAGAGGAGACTTCATTTATTTTATTTGTAATTACCTCAGCAGTGGTCCAGCAAACACCATTATTTATAAAAGAGGACTATTAGGGATCCAGAAATCAGCCTTTTGATATGATTGCTTTTTTATTCTTTTCAAAATTATAAATGATTTGCAGAATGTTTCAGAAATGTAGTAGAAAATTGCTTGACCTTTCTAACGATGGTAGAAAGACTGTGTTCAGTTTTTGTCTTTTTTTAATGTGGACTTTGTAAAGCCATATATTTTTCTTCTTGGGGTGTTTCACTTACTTAATTTTTTTCTCTTTGACCTGCATAGTTAGAAAATCTGGAAAGTGTTAAGTTTCTTTTTTAACCAGTATTTATGATCTGCCAAAAGTATAGTAGAATGAAAATATAGATTACAACCAAAATGTTCCAACAGCTGTAATGTCCATACTCTTAATTGTAACAATGAACATGACATGAGTATTATGTAGGCTCAAGTTTATTGCGCAAGTATGTTCTAGCTGGAAAAAGAACTTGAGTTTTTCAAAACAGATGAGAAAAGGATCAAAAACTTTTTCTTTTTCTTTTTTTTTTCGCGTTTCCTAAGATAACTTGTTATACTAACATAAATTCATGCCACACAGATAAGCAGGCATCAGTTCTAAAAATCCTGTTGGTAATAATGCATGATAAAAATGGTAATTCGCATTTATTAAGTGACTTCTTATTAATTTGGTGTTTCTTTCATCAATTGCTATTACAGAAAAGCCGTGTGCCTTATTCTGTTCTCCGACTGGAAAGGATCAACCCGTTCTCCTAACAGAAAAGGTGATGGATGGGACTTCTTGTGGTCAGCATGGGTTAGATATCTGTGCGAATGGTAGATGCCAGGTATGAATTCCTTCTTTAGAGCCTGGATACATGGGCACACACGTATGCAGGTGCATACGTTTATTATGCATATGTGTTACTTCTCTGACAGAATGTTGCAGAAGGCATAACCAAGACTGGCTGGCCCTTTTTGTATTGAAATGTTTTAAATTCATTTCACTCAATGCAATACAGTACATGAAGCAACTGAAGGTTTAGCTTGGGGAATGTGTGTCTATGATGATAAGGATGACTATAACAAATTGCAGCAGAGTGAAGAATGACTATAATTGATCCCATCTTCTAAGAGAAGCCTCAGCTTTCAACAGCTTGGGGAATTTTGCCATGGGGTATGCATATGTATGTTGAATTCTGCCTTTTTCACCTGTATAAAATTTTACATCTAAATAAACCAGGACCAAGGGAGCTGCATCACATTAAATTTGAATGCTTGTGCTATTCATGTTACTTCATGGTCCTCAGATTTCATTTGGTTCATAGAAGTTCCCTTGCCACTTTTGTAGTGCTTCATATGGGGAAACTTCCATAAAAAATTCCACGGGATTATTTTCCCTTGATCTACTTCTCTTTGCACATGTTGGATTTGGTAAAAAAACCCCAACAACCTTAAACACAGAGACAGTGTTGCTGGATACTATAACTTTAACAAATGAATTTATACATGCATGCGTGCATGTATATGTTGCACATGTACATATATGTATGTCAAATAAGCCTTTTTCAAGTGACTGAGTACATGCAACAAGTATACCCTGGGGGCTTTTGCTTATCAGTAACATTTGCAGATTTAATCCCAGAGGAGGCATATACCCCATTTTTCCTGAAAAAATGTCTTTTGTTTACCAGTCTCTCTTCACGTTTCTCTCAGTGAATACTAGCTAACAAAGACAAAACAAACCCCAAACCAGACCCCCTGGTTAAGACTAAATTGGGTTCTTGGCATATCAAGATGCATCGAGAGACACTTATCAAACTTGAATATCTAAATTATAAGGTTTCCCATATTTTAGCCTGTGTTTTTAGACAACAAATGAGCGAGAACTTTTGGGATTACAGCTTTAGAGTTACGAATGTAAATTTTGCAGATTTGCCATTTTGGATATGCAGCCCTTTGTGTGCTTCTAACATAATACCAATTTAAAAATCTATATTGCCCTTTCCTTTTTTTTAATTCAAAGAACACTAATAAAAATTCCATGCGTAACATGAAGTAACAATCCTCATGCAGTTGGAGATGAGCAAATTCCTGATAGACCATGATTTCTGTTTTTTACGGGAATACTTTCTTTGCTCATTAACCTGGCCTTATCTTCGCCATTTGTCAAATGGAGTTGAAGTTTTATTGGTTTCATGCGATGCATTTATACAGTGCACAAGATTACACTGTGGTGACTTTTCTAGACTTCAAAAGGTTTTTATTTCATATCAGGCCAACATATAGTATTAACTATAAGCATTTCTATTGCCAAGCCAGCAGTGATTTTAATGATAGAAATACACCTAACATGGTAATTTGAGGGTGCTGGAGTAAATGTTATTTAAGCTGAATGCTTGTTGCTAGCTTTCCATAAAGCGCAAAAAAGTTTGTATTTACATGTTCTAGATGTGTGAGGTTGGCAAAGAACCTCCCGTAATCTGAGCAGAAAGCATTAGAGTCGAGGAGACTGCTGTCTCGGAGCAGGGGGATCCACTGAGTGTGTTGCACAGTGGCCCCGAAATGCCATAGGGCAGCTAGGGAGCAGCTCTGGAGCTGGCCAACCATACAAGAAGAGTGAACACAGCAGCTACATAAAATCACAGACCAGTTTAGAATGGAAGGGATCTCTAGCCATCATCTAGTCCAGCCCTCATTCAGAGCAGGGCTAACTTCAAACCTGGATCAGGTTGGTCAGGAGTTTTGCAAAAGGGTGAAATGCCCACTGGGAAAGGCAGCTTTATGACAATCATGGGCTGTCTCTTAAAAGCTCTGTTTTCTTCTCCTGCAGAAATTTGGCTGTGATGGCATATTAGGATCTCTGGCTCGTGAAGATCACTGTGGTGTGTGCAATGGGAATGGAAAGTCGTGCAAAGTTATTAAAGGAGATTTTAACCATACCAGAGGAGCAGGTAAATCTGTTTATTTCAAATACTTGGAAAACCCGTGGATGTTTTGACTACTTTGAGCCTTGGAAAATATGCTATGCTTTCTTAAATGATACAGTGCCTCACAGCAATTTCAGAGCTACAGAAGAAATTTTTAAAATTAATGTCTACCCTGATAATATATTCAATATTTTAGATAAGATGCATGAATATTTTTAAACATAAATAGTTTGAAATCATATTGTTTTCATTATATATTAAATTGAAGAATTACCTAATTTATCTTCCAGTAAGAAGCACGTTATATCTTAGAAGAGGTTGATTTTGATAAGTTTAAGCAGTGACATTTATATTTTGAGTAAATAAGCTATATATTTTTAGAATATTTACCTTTATTTAGTGCTCTTCAGAATAAATATTCAAATTATGATCTGTTACCTACAGAAATGTCATTAAACAAGTAAGCAATGGGTGAACATAAAGCCAAACGTCTGAAGAAGCAATCTTATGTACTTTTATTATTTGTTCTTTTATGCTTATAATAATGTATCATAAAGAGCAAATAGATTTGCTGATGCAGAATGAACAGTAGATTTTCAGGGTCCTGAAATCTGTTCTTCAACTGAGTTGAATTGACTTGCCGCAATACAGTAGTGTTGACAGAACAGAGGACTGAAATCCTAATAGTGTTCATCCTTATATATTTTATACTTTATATACCTTTTCACCAAGAAGAGTCTTTTCTCCGAAGGAGTATTTTTTTTCAGCATTTGTTTGCCATTACACTTTCAATTTCTTGCTTAGAAAACTTACAGAATTTCAAGATTGTAAGTGCATCACTTATCACAAAGTAATACAATTAGAAGACAGTATGTGTTTGAAAATTCAAGAGAACTCGGTGCATTATAAACTAACCTATAGTACTTAAAAAAAAAAAAAAAAAAGTGAGGCACAGCCTTCAGATGCTCAAGTCTGGCCTTCTCTTAGGCTAGCAGTAATGTAGAGCAGGAATCCTAAACCACAGAGGAGTCTGGAAGACTACAAGCACAAAGAAAAGGTGTCAGCTACAGATGAAAAACTACAGAGAAGGTAGTTGTTAATACAAATTACAATGTCTCAGCTTTCTTTTATAGCTGAAGTAAATATGTGGACACTTTTCAGCTTTTATTCAGGGTTCTGTGCAGGTATATACTACAGTGGTACTGCTGTCTAAACACAACTGCTCTTCCTTCTCCAGAAGCTGAATGTCAGCAATACATAGAAAGTGTTATTAGCTCTTAAGGAAATTAAAGATAAATAATGCTGCCTGGCAACTATACTATGTTAAAATCAGGATTATATACAAGGTATTGTAAGTGCTCAGTATTTTGTTATATAACATTATGTAACTGCACAGAATAAAACTTTATTTTACTATCCACTTTTTGAAGTCCACCCAGATAATCTGAAATTTGATTTTATTAATAAACATTCCTAGTTGCACGTAATTTTTCACCTGTGTTGCCTTCTCACCCCTTCTTACTCGAAGCAAATGACTCAACAGCATTTCTTAACCCCACACTTCATGAAAGCAATTTTAATGCAATCCAAGTATCTGATGAGTATACTTCAAAGCTCAAGCCATTCAGAGCAGGGATTGTATGTGTTAAAGCAAGAGGGAGGTGGAGTACAAAACACTTACCCCCCCCTCCCCCATCCAAAATAAATAAATAAAAGCAATAGAGGGCTGTTTGGTTTTTAGCATTGTGTCATTTAGCTCTTCATGCTTTATGAAGTTGGTATTCTTTTGTGGTCATCTGGTGGTGGTAATGACAGAAAGTGGCTTGGCTGGTGACAACTTCGTCTACGTATTCTCTAGCCCCATTAACTTTCGTTATGTTTTACTTTGCTCTGTTCATTGTATATCATGGCGTATATATTACACATAGTACAGTTACAGGGCTTGTTTCAAAGCTGATAACTGACATCATTGACAATGACCCTCAAACCATTGTCATATAGAGTATAACATATTTAAAAAGCGAAACAGGAGAATAAAAGAAAAAAATGCTAGAGGTACTTTTCTATATTTTTGTATTTAACTCAGGACATTTGGTCTCATACTTAGGTTATGTGGAAGCTTTGGTGATACCTGCAGGAGCAAGGAGGATCAAAGTTGTGGAAGAAAAACCTGCTCACAGTTATTTAGGTAAACTTTGTGTGGTTTGGTGTTGATACTCTGTTTGAATCAACACTGAAGAGTGCCAGTTAAACATGCTCTTGTGATTAAACAAAATTGTGGGTAGAAAGGAAAGCTTTCAAAAGAACATTTAAAGAAATTCCATAGAAATGACAGAACTAAAGAGCAGCTATGGCACTTTTTTTTTGAACTTTTGTGTCATCTCAATTACAGTGAAAATGACATGTTGCCATGCTTACCTCTTTTGTTTTCAGAACATTTCAAGGAATACATTTAAATGGTTTAAGGAAAAATTCTGCGTATTTTCTTTTAGAACATTTTCAACATTTCATATAGAAAATGCTAAAGAAAATATTTCATGTTGAAACTAGCAAAAAAAAAAAGTTTTATGTTGAAGCATGAATTAATTTGCACTCAGCCAACATAAAACCAAACTGACCAACACATAGCACACTACCAACAAAGTCAACAGAATTTTTAATATTGAACTGACAAGCTCAGATAACTATTGCTTGCATTATTTCAAATTTTCTGAATGCTTTCATGGACAAATTTAATCAAAATCAATTTTTCTAGTTTTCCAGTTTTTATGAAGTTGTCTTTCACTGGAAATTCCTTTTCTAGTCATTTCTAAAACTCGTCTAAGAAAATATAATTTATTGTTATTATAGTTAGGGGGGGTTAAATTAATATCTGAAATGTCATAACTGGTCCTGTTCTGTTTATTGCTTGTAGTTTAAATTGAGAGAGACTCAGTATTAAAAATAGGACAACAAAATGAGAAATTCCCTGGTTTGATCACTATTCTTTGTTCTGCTCATACACAACATTTACATTTCAAGAAAACTTTTACCTGAGCATTCTTGGTACTTTAATGGAAAGAAAGTTGAAGCTGAGAAGTCTTAATTATGTCAGCTTAAATTATCAATGGGTGATACTTTAATTAGTTTATCATGAGTGCTGCTCGTGCCCTGTTAAGATATCTCAGGGGATCAATAGTTCTGGATTATTTCATGATGCCCCAATAGCTGCTGTGGGATGTAAGTACATATAAGAGTGTCAAATCAGCAACTGAAGTTTCACTGGTGTCTCTTCTATATTTTCCAAGGTTTTCTCCACTGCTTGTTATGATATGGGGGCAATTGAAATGCAATTTATTTTTTATTTTTTAAATAATGTAAAAAAAAAATTTTTTTGGAGTTGTATTTAGGGAAATTAATTCTTCATAAATACCAAAATGATTCCTCCTTTACCTTACCACAGATGAAAGAATGTAATGCTTTTTTATGCCTGTTGTATAATTTCACCAAATAACCTGCAGGACTTTCTCAGATATCCTGCTTATTTTTTTGAAATGTTCTAACTAGCAGAGTTGAAAATTAGTTCTTAACTAATTGGGACTTTAATTTTACCTTGCTTAATTTAGCTAAATAATGTTAGTCTGAGGATCAGCTAGTATTTCATTGCAATTTTTTTTGTTCAGTCTCTTTGGGGAAGACAGAACAGCTCTCTTGCAATGTTTTGAATTAAATAGTGTTGTTACTGTTTTTATTTCTTTTTTATTATCAGAAAGAATTTAAATCTCCTTCAGTTAATGGAGATTTGTTCTGAAAGCATAAAAATCTGAATTGAATGGAACAGTATTGCAAGTTTTGGGGAGAAGGCATAAATCTTTCAGCTTAGAATTAATATTCAGCACTGTAACTAAAACGTGAAATACAATGCAAATTGAATTCCCCCATATTTCTGGGTGGTTTTCTCTTTTATAGTTCTCTATGCTAATTGTCTGTTATATAGTACTTTGCTCTCTCAATTTCTGTACTTCAAAACTAAAGGAATCAATGTACAGACAAACAGTATTTCTACTTAGCTGATTTTCATATACATATTTTAGAATTATAAGTTTTTAAATAATGTAGCTTATTATATAATTGTATAATTAAGGATATAGCTGTAAACACAATGTAATCCAGCCTCCAATAATAGCTGTGGCTTCCAAAGTAGAAGGTAATTTAAACTGATGGAAAATTTGATCCCTTTTGTACTGCGTAAGTCAATTTTGGAGGCAGTAAGAATAAAATACCCTTCTCTGGATTTCTGTGGTGGTAAGAAGCAGCATCACTACGATCTAGAAACTGCCATGATGCTGCTGAGTTGATTAATAAAACCACAGTCCACATCTGTAGCATCATGAACTGATTGTGTTGTTGAAGCAAATCTTCAGAGGATTTCTCCCTTATCACCTCAGATTTACCTTTTACCTAAGATCTATCAACATGCACCCCAGTACCAGGAGCTCTGGCATCCTGGGAAAGGAGGCAAGGTACAGCTTGCAACTGCGTATTTTGAGTTCATGGATCTGCCAAGGCCCTGTCCTTGTCTGTCCTTGTCTCATCTCCCTTTTGGGGAGGTAGGAACACAGATGACCCAGGATACAGATTCCCTTCCAGTCAGGATTTCTTCATGGATTTGAGAGTTACAGAATCTTTTTTTCACTGTGAATGATCCAATTATTAGTTAGTCTTCCCCAGTTAAGTTGTATAAGAAAAGATATATGAGATGATGGTTCTTCTTTCTTTGGTATTCACAAATAGCAATCTTTTGTAGTAATATAGAGGAGAAAACAGGTATTTATTTAATTTGAGAATATTTCCTAAAGTAAATACCAAAATAATTTCAGCACTAAAATGCAGTATTTTAGGAAGGAATTTAAGATTTATTTTTAAGAAGTAAACTTATAGTTGTAACCTTATCAGCTTAAAACGGTGTTGGCCAAAGACTTGATTCCTTGTCTTATGCTTAAAAAAATTTCACTGTAAGCTGATAAAGATTGTTTCAAGTATTACCTAGATTCCTATGCTATAAGGTTATGCCTTGGCTGATGCTAGTTCTTCTTTATAGTTGGCTGGTGTTACAATTTTCTTCTGTTCTAAAGACTTAACGTAAGATACAGAAAGGAAGTTTAGAGTTGTAAGAGATGCTCTAGGGGCTGAGATTAGAGTGCTCATTCTTGTGGCACTGTTATGTAATGGCATGACATGGTCCAACCCATAATGATGTAATAAGATTAGTTAATGCTATATAACTACACAAGTACTTTACAGTCTAAAAACTGTAATCTTTTGGTCTGTGCTAATTGGAAATAAGAGAGAGAAATAATTTGTTTTCAGGCAGAATACAGAAGTGGATTAGCTGTATCATTATTCTCAAATGTATGATCAGTCTGCTTCAGAGATGTAGATGTTCTGGACGCTTGCAATTTAACACTGCATGACTGTAATTGCTGAATCCATTATAGGCATCAAGTCCGTAATTGTGCTGTATTCTCATCTGGTTTCCTTTCTGAAATATGCTTCCCAGTTTAAAAAAAAAAAAAAAAAAAAAAAAAAAAAAAAAAGAGCTATATATATATCATATTTTGGGGGGGAGGGTGTGGGAAAGCAGAGGTGGATCTAACAAAGTATACAAAGTTTTGAGTTCATCATTTTTGACAAAGCTAATAGTTTTAAAATATCTTGGATAGATATCTAGATTGTAAAAATTATAATAAGTTCAAGGGAAGCTGGTTGACAACCTGGTCCCATACCAAGGAACAGAGTCCCCCAAGACTAAACTTGACCTCCTTTCATATGTGAAAGGCCATATAAGATGCTTAATAAGTAAAACTTTTTGAAACAGTTCTACATCCAGATGAAACAAATACTCATTCTTTTATTTGCAATTTAGCTCATATCTTTCAAAGCTGTCAGCAGTGCATCTGGCAAAGGGTAGATTATAATACAAACAAGGCTGCCAAATTCAAGTAAGTCTTGTGTGAGTTCGAATTATTTTTCAGGTGGGTAAGATTGTGCACATTTTGTTTGTTTTATTTTAGCGTGTTAACGAAGTCTTTTTACTGTCCCTTATTGTTCTTTGTTGTTGACTCAAATATTGGGGATCGAAAGAAGTAAGGTGCCTCAGCATCACTGTGTGTGTGCACAAAGCCACTCAACTGGCAACAGCTGAGTGACGCATTTCAGAAAACATCCAGAATTAAGAGATTAAAGTCTATTTTATTCAAGTTGTATTTAAGCTTGATGGACATGTCTATTGAAATCTCACTTTACCAAAGCAGGAGAAGACAAAATGAAAAGTGATATAAATCAGCTCTTCCTTCGCAGTCATTAAAACTAAAATTCAGAGTCCTGTTCACCAGGATGATCAGAACCACTTCAAAGTCTGATCCAAAATGTGAGCAAAGATGGATGCCTGCATGGGGTTGCATGCTTAAAGTTATCTGCTTAGCACATGCAAAGAAGTTATCTATGCACATAAACCTTAGCAGTATGTTTTTGCATGTACATATTTTAGCATATACCTCAGATTTTTTTCTAGGAAAAAAGTTTCTTGTCTATGTAGAATTAAGCAACAGAGGTGTATACATACACATGCATATACATACACCGTTAATTTAGTATTCTTATGTAATTGTATTTGATACTGAGGGAATTTGTACTGTAGTTCTGTGAAATAAAAGGGATAAAGTGAGTGCAAATAGGTCAGCAGATCTGTGAATGAAAACATGTAACTAAGAAATAGGCAGATAAATTAGGAATTTATTTCTGAATTAAAGTGAATTTGGGAAATAATTTCATTATATGTGTAAGCATTGCAGTGTAGCAAACAAAAATACTACTTACTTATCTTTAAGCACAGTCTTACAAGTCCTTGATTTCCATTAGATTGCTAATTTGACCGTAGGTGAGGCACCTGTAAATTGGTGCCATAATTAGTTAAGCCTGGAATGATAGATACCACTTACAAAAATTCAGCAGCACAACCTCATTATTCCTTTTTATTTGCAAGAACTTTTGAGGAAAAAATACTAACACTCCCTCTCTCTCTCTCTCTCTTCTTTTCTCTTTTTTCTTTTCTTTTTTTTTTTTTTTATGTGAGTTAGACTTCTCGTCCATAGCAGTAATGATCTTAGCACAAGGATTTCCTGGATATTAATGACAGTTTGGGGTTAATTAGCTGAGGTGATGCTGAAATGCTATCAGCTGCTCCTACCAGTATGTAGACCTCTGGAAGTGGCCTGTAGGTTGATTGTTATTGCTTATAAAACAGAATAGCCCTTGTGGGCTTGTGCTGCTTACTTATTGGTATGTTTAGTGTTCACACATGGATGCAAAATATATGTCTACTATCAGAATTGTTGTTCTAAAAAACCCACTTACCAATTAGTAAACATTGATCGTGGATAGGAATACTTGAAAGTGAATAGTAGAAATATTTTTTCTAAATACAACAAAAATGTATATGCAAAAGAGACTCTTCAGCAAGGACTGAGAAATTCAGTAATGTTAGTTTGTCTGTGTTAGGTTCCTTCATTTTATTATGGGCTTACTAGTAAGAGTTGTCAAACACTTTAACTATAGCCCTGATTAGTTTTAAAGTAAACATTTGATTATTGGAATATGTCATAAACATTATTAAAATTTTTCTGGCATTTAGGGAGAGATTAAAAACTATGCTACTTTGATCACCATCACCTAATTGTCATTGTCATGGTGGTAGTTTTATGTTCTGCAAAGGTGAACTTGTGTTGTCCCTTGTTTTAGTATTGAATTTTTGGTCTCAGTGGCAGTTACAAGAGGCTTCACTAGTCAGGTTTTCTCCTTTTTGGGAGGCAGGAAATTGTTGTTCATTTGTCTGTTTAGTTGTAGATGTCTTGCTCCATTTGTTTTACAGTGTGAGAGGATACGCTTGCATGCCAAGTTTTCCTTCTGTATTGTGTTCCTGTGTAGAGGACTTCATCCTTTTCCGTAAGCCGAGCAGAGTGGGAGTCCAAGTGTGGTGTGGAGCGGAGGAAAACTCCGTGAACTTGCTCACGATATGGGTTGTGACAGAGTCAGGAACAGAGCCTAGACTGCTTGAATTGAAGCCTAGCTTTAAGGCACAAGGACACCCTTTCTTCCTTCCTCTAAACTCTGTGGCTCAAGTGGAGCATCTGAGAGCAGAAGGTGCAAGAACGGGCATATTTCTGTTTTGTGGGAATGCTGGGGCCAGGGTTCCAGTCCCTCGCGTGCATACACGTGCTGCAGCATACATGTTCGTTTTAAAGACAAGACTGCAGAGTCCACTGCTCTCCAGGGAGAGGATGCTGCTCCATCTGAGCAGCCTGACTCAAATGGACCTTGGCACTTTCAAGCGCATTTGTTTTGTTTCTCTGCTGAGGAGAGGGTTTGGCCCCTACTGTTTAACCTCTAAGTGGAACTTAGTTAGCATTAAATAATAAAATCTTTAAACCTAAAGTACCAATTTTTGAATCTTGTAAGACGACTGTTGTTATTTTTAGCACACGGCTGTTCTGCAGCGCTGATGGATCTTATAGTCTTAGCATTTAACACAGTGCTGTAGTGGCACACATCAGTGGTGTCTCATGCAGTTGTATTTCTGCCAGTCCATAGACCTATTGCCATTGTTTCCCATAGAAACAAAACATAACAGTATAAATATGAATAGGAGAGAAGTTGATTACGGGAATGACTCACATTAACTTACAACTTTAAAAAAGAAATTTTGGACAAAGCTTAAACTGTTGAGGTTCTCTTACGACAGTTTGATGCCAAACATGCAATTTCAATGAAGAGGAATGTGTAGAACTTCTTGCCCAGAAGGTGACTTCAAGTATATTTTACTTCACATGATTGTTTCAGACATGATTCTGAGCTAAGCTAAACTAAGCTAAAGTAAAATTACAGGTTGTTCACAGAAGAGAGTCAATTTGGAGTTCACTATAAAAAAATAATGTAAAAGATTGTGTTTTCAGTGTTTGGAATGTATCTTACTTGACTTTATTGATAGCTTTGGGTATTAATTAGACCAAAAAGAGAAATGATTCAGCCAACATGGAGAAGCTTTTCCCACTGGAAATCAAATTATATGGTGAAAGTCTGTGTAAAATAGATATTTAGGTGTGATGATGGTAGTACTGTTACATTTTGAGGTGGGAGAAAAAAAACAAATCTAGTGGTTAGAGCGAAAGAACTCTGAGCCATATTTTTTTTTTTAAGTTTTAATCTAATCCCACAAATCCTGAAGTGTTTCTTGTGACAATTTTATTTCCTATGTCTTGTATGGATCATAGAAATGACTACTCTGGGAGTAAAGAATGGTTGTCTTTCTCTTAATCAGATTAATTCAGTGATCAAATTATGAATTATGCTGGAGGCTGCCAGTCTCTGTAGGCTTGAAAACACTGATATTAACTTCAGTTAATGTTAGGCACATGTTTTTGCCAAGCATTCCTTCCAGAAATTTTCTGAAACGTGTTCCTATTGAACAACATGTATATTAAGATCAACAAATATCTTTGCAAATATGATCATGTAATTTCATCAGCCCATTAAATTATACTAACGGGAAGTAAGAAGAGGCCAAAATCTCTCCTGGACAGACAGCTTTTATATTGGTCTTTATTCATATATTTTTGCAGCTCTTCGAGATGCTGGAAAACAGTCAATCAATAGTGACTGGAAAATAGAGCATTCAGGAACGTTCAATATTGCTGGGACCACTGTCCATTATGTTCGGAGAGGTCTTTGGGAGAAGATATCTGCTAAAGGTCCCACAACATCACCTTTACATTTATTGGTATGAAAATATGTTTGGGTTTTTTTAATCTGATTCAAATAATAATGCATGGTAACTAATATTTTTTCCCCAGGCTTCTTAACATAATGAGATCTATGTAAGTTACCCCTGCTGATCTGTCAGCCCACTCCTTAAAAAAACAAAAACCAAAAAACCCTATTTAAATCCAACAATAATACTATCCAATATATTATTATAATAATATAACATCCAGTAATAATATTAAGATCCAATGATGATAATATCCAATTATTGGATAATAATAATAGCTAATAATAAATCCAATAATAATAAGCTGTTGAGGCAGGATGGAAAGTCTCAAAGTTTTTACATTACTACAAGTCTCATAAAAGGCTGTTGTGCAGCTTGAGGAGAGAGATAAAAAATTTTCTATCCTGTTGGCTGACCATAGCACATCATCACCCTTCAGGGTTCTCTGCAAAGAAGTAGAGTTGTGATGCTTTTCCGTAGAGGGAAGGAAACGTTGATAGCCGCAGTGACAAAACCAGATGGAGAGAGGGAGAGATGATAAGGAAGTACCTCACAATTCAGAATCCTTCAAGTGTAAAAATTTGGGTGATCCATCTAAAATAGATTGAAATATGATACATGTCAAAACAAGATCTGCTTTACTGAAGAACACTGAAATCATAGGGAAGATTGTCCTCTAAATTCCTGGTTAACTTGTTTGTCTGTTTCTTAAGGAGACCTCTTTTACCTATAGATTAAGTAAGAGCATTTTTTCCCATTGTCTGGAGTTGGTCACTTCCATTAATTTTTCCATTACAAAAGCCATCATTGCAAGACTGTAAAGCATTAATTCATTCTGTTGTGCTCTTCAGGTTATTTCTTCACAGGTCTGAGTTTGTCTTCAAGCAGTGGCTGTACAGGCTGTCTTCATTCTCTGTGTCTTGCAGGTGCTACTTTTCCATGACCAGAGTTATGGCCTACACTATGAATACACAATCCCACTGGATCCTCTTCCTGAGAATCAGAGCTCTAAAGTACCCGAACCTCTTTTCATGTGGACTCATTCTGGCTGGGAGGACTGTGATGCTGTATGCGGAGGAGGTAAATATATGCATACATGCATATGGCAATTAAAACACGTGGTGTATTAGTATTTGAGACACTGGTTATCACCGTAGCATTTTTAATAATAATATCATAGTTGCAGCTTGTAGGCTAAGGTTGTTACAGAATGATGGAGCACGTATTTCAATCTCATGCCTCCTGATTAGATTAAAAGAATAATGATAGCCACAGGAAAACATGCAAACTAAATAAAGCAAGTAGACAAAAATCATAGCAAAGGAATGAAATCTGGATTAACAAAGTGAATTAAGGACACAGTTTCCAAGAAGAAAAGGAAGTGCAAGAGCTAGAACACTAATAGAAAGTTCATTGCATTTGTATTCCACTGTGTATTTGGAATCGTTGAAGATAAATGATCTGTAAAAGTCATTTCAAACTACAGAAAAGCTGAACGCTCTCTCAGAACAACTATGTACAATTAGTAACATGAGTTGAGGATGATCCAAAAACATGCGGAACAAACTTTGTGACAGCAGATATTAATGTGATGGTGCAATACTTTTCCTATGTTTGTTTATAAACCATTAAAGTGCGCATTTGGAAAAACAAACTACAGGCACAGAAACAGATACTGGAACATAAACAGTATTATTGTAACAAAATCCTTAAAAATTGCTGTTTAGAAGTTGGTTACTAGAAAAGGTTATAACAGTGGAAAAACACTGAGGTTTTTAATGAATGCAACCTAGAGATCTGTTTATACCTTGAGTAATTAGACTTAAGCTGTGAATACTATATTGCTCTTTGATACCTGTCTTTCCTGCTTACAACTTTGACAATCACGGCTCTTCTGATCAGCAGTCCTGAAAATTGCTGTGCACCTTCTAATTGAATAGGAAAGCCTGGAAACGCTTTACTTTCTCGTAACAGCAGTTTAAAGAACACAGTGTTCTAGTTACTTTGACTCTGCGAACAATCCTGGTGTCACGACAGATTGCTGTAGTTTCCATAAACATGTCTTTTGTGGTTTGGTAAGAAAACTTCTTCCCTGAAGGTATTTTGTACGTGGTGCAAGTAGCATCCTCTGTTTCTTAGCAGAGCACTCATTCACTTGGAATATTCATGCTTTTTACGATTTCCTGAAATATTTTTAGTATAATTTTAATGTTACCACAATCTCTCATTGTTGCTTCAGATGTTTCTGAAGTTACCTTTGTCTGGAAAAACCCTTAACATGCAATATGTTGGTCATTTATTCTACATTAATACTTTTATAAATATTTAAGTGTTTTATTGTAAAGTTTATTGATCATATTTTTCTGATGTAACTGGCTTTTGCTTTTTGTTATTGTTTAAAGTAGTCGAGTTAATATGAAGTTCCATAAAAGGTATTCTAACTTTGAACTGCTGAATTTTCTGAAGTACAAGTTAAAGTTTATTTTTCACTTTAGACAGAATAATTTGAACTGTTCTGTTATTTTTAGGGTTTTATATGAAGCAATAACAAAATTAAAATGTTGCAGCTTGTACCCTATGTAAATGTTTACATTTGAATTTTTAACATCAATGTTTTGATGAATCAGATTAATGACTATAACAATTATCAGCATGTTTTCCTTAAATGTTTGAAGTGTATGTCAGGAGGAAACTATTGATGAAGCTGTCTGGTTTTGTGCATGTTTATGTATGTAACTCGTCTGTGACCTCCTTTGTTGCGGAAAAAGCTTTCTTTGTGTACATGCATGGGAGAGAATATGAATACACACATGTATATGTAAATGCAGAAAAAATGTCAAATATATCAATTGCTGTATATGACAGATTAGTTGCATGTGCTTTCACGTACACAAATGCAGTGTAAAATGTCAATTGTGGTCACATAATGCCTATTTATAACTGTACTGCTCCATCCACGGGTACGTTTCTGACCGCTAGTGACAGCATTCTTAACTCTGCCTTGCTCCTGCAGGCGCCTGGTTTGTCAGTAAACTTCTAGGTAGAAGTAAATTGTTATAACTTAACCGTCGGAACAAATGAATGTATATTCTACTAAATGAAGTCTTTAATTCAAAGCTTGTTAGTTTTCAAAAAATTATCTATCAGTCTGATTACAAGTTACTAATTATGGTAGCTATTAGATTAAATTCTGATTTCTAACCATTTTTGTCTTCAAGAGATACCAACCCATCTGTCAAGGAAAGGTATATTTAAAAGGATACGTGTTAGGTCTCAGCAAGCAGTACCCGAACTTCTTAAATTATTACCCTGCAGATCAGATCAGTTATGTGGCCTTTTTTCTTTAGTTGATGGGGAATAGGGCAGGCTCCTCCTTATTGAAGGTTGCGTGTGCTGATCCCCTTTAGCTAAGTGCTGGCCATGCTTGCCCATACATTGCTAAACCAGGCAGAAATATTAAACTCCAGGAAGGCAGGAGTTGTTATTTCTTTCCTTATTTTATATGTTAATGGACAAACTTGCTTTCTGTGAAATTTTTCCGCAAGCTTTTCTCAGTGTCGGGGTCTCAGTGGTTGAGAGAGAAGCAATTAAGTCACTAAGGCTCAGGTGTTGGCTACGACTTGTTACAAAGATAAAGCAGCAAAATTCTGTTGATGGTGGTGTGCAAAGACTGGATCAGAAAATCACCTTGTTCCCTTCAAATTTTAAAATTTCTCTTTGCTTTTCACTTTAAGTGTCCAGTATACTATTTTGCTCTGTCGGAGGAAGGACGTGGAGTCCCAGGGAGGGCAGGCAGGAATGCTGGCTGCCGTGCTGCCATCAGGGCAACAAACTGCACAGTGGTTGGGGGAGTGATAGAGTGCAAGTCCAGGTGAATGGAAAAATGTGTCATATTGTGTGTTTGAATATATAAAATAGCAGTAAGATACTGTGCAAATGTATTTCTGTCTACCAGTTTTGCATCTTTTTCTGTTAATAAATCAGTGCTTCTTTTTTCAGCCAACTACAGCTTTCCACCCTTAAACCTTCCTGGCGTCTTCTGTTTCCATAATTGAAATTCAGTAATGTAGAAACGGCACATCCCACTTGTTCTAAGCATGTATATGAATTCAGCACAAATTGTTTCTCACAAAATCTTTACTCTTCTAATCAATGGCCTGTAAACCTTTGTAGAAGAAATGAACCTTCTATAATGTATATCTTTTATAAAATTCAAAGTGCAGAATTTAACATATTTTGTTTTATACTACTTTTAGCCAAATTCTACATAAAACAGCTGTATATGATAAAGTTACCTTTGGCCTTCAACAAGCATCATTTTTTTTTTTAAACAAAGTTGTATATTCCTGGTTTTCCCACATACTTGCTTTATTTTTTATCAGGTGAAAGAAAAACAACAGTGTCTTGCACAAAGATTATGAACAAGAATATCAGTCTGGTCGACAATAAAAAGTGCAAATATTTAACAAAACCTGAACCACAGATCCGAAAGTGCAATGAGCAGCCATGCCAGACCAGGTAATAGTTATTTGATTAAATTAGACTGTAATATCTAGATGTAAAAATCGTAGGAGCTACGGAGAGAGGTGACTGACTGTGGCAACGAATGTGCAATAAATACATACATCAAAGGTTATAATAAGAAATGTAGGGAACATTGAAATGCTGGCTGTTGTTTCTTCTGAGTCTGAATGGAACAGAGGATAGAGAGCCTTAAGCATGTACCTAAATCAATTCTTACTCAATTAAGCAGCTCATTAATTTCCTCAGTAAGAGTTCCCACAGGCTGATGTGTATTATGAAATTGAAATTTAAATGCTGCTTGTATAGGGATGGATTTAATCTTTTAATTAATGATATATTGTGGTGTTTTGTGGCATGAACAAAACTGCACTCTTTGTAGTCCTGCAGTCTTTTAAAAGCACACAGTACACTCTGGGTGTACTGGGTAGTGGAAGAAACAGTTACTCATTTGTAATACATTGATTTAACTTGAAGTATAGACAGTGTTCCTCTCCTCCCTCTCCCCGCCATCCCTGTGTCTGTGGATCACTATGCAGAATTGGGCTTTGATGGTTGAGTGGTAGAAGAAGCAGAAGGTGCTTTTTCCCTGAATTTCACCTCAAGAGACAGCTGTAGCATGCAGCCTGTGCCGAGCAGAGACCACCCCACCTGATGCTGTGCAGCCGGGTGACTCAGCGGCCTGTCGCCTGGCGTCAGCCAGCTGATGCATGATGGCTGTTGCCTGCCATCCTTGCAGGGACCTTTCTGCACATGCTGGGCATCTTCTGCAAGGGCAGCGTGTCATCACGCCGCAAGGCCAGCACGAAGGCTTCTTCCCAGGACCCATTTCACTGTTTGCAGTCAGTTTTCTGAATTGCAGCTAAGAATTATGCCTAGGGAAGTCCTTGCGTATGGTGCGCACTCGAGGAAAGTGCCTGCTACCTTTCAAGAAAGGGAGGACAGAGAGCGATAGCTAGTTCCCTTGGGAGCGAGCACAGGGGTTAATCTACTGGAGTCATCTGGAGGAGAAGTGGATGGTATTTTTAAAGAAAGCAATGCAAAGTAAATAAAATGCAAATGTTTTTAAAGAAATGGATGTAAAATGAACCAGATGACATAGTTTTCTTGGAAAGAATGAAGTACGAAAAATGTATTGATCGCTGGTATTTTACGGATTTAAGTTAGACAGATCTGCTGAGGTTCTAACTTACACAGACTAGAGCGTTACACTTTAAAGGGATTATTTATATTTCACTATGTATGTACTGGACCAGATTATTATTTTATTAACATCACTGTACACTTAATGGATAGAAATGGAATAGTGTGATCTTTTTCTGCAGCATTGTCAACTATCTATTTTCAATATGCTGTACATTTTCAAGTGTTACTAGTTGCTACTCAAAGCTGCTATGCTGAGAAATGTAGAAAGATATCATGCTCCTCAATTTATATATCTAGTTTTTAATATACTGTTAATGATTCTTGCAAAACAAATATTGCTACCTTTCAGTAGAAATGTAGCTAAAACATATGCTTGCATAACTAGTTGTTTGTTATTGGCTCTTGAAGACATATCTTAAACTGTATTGCATTACCTTGACAAGCTGTGATTTTTAAATCGAGTCTCTGGACTAATAATAAAAAACCTTAGTTAAACATTATATTTTCTTACAGTGAATGCCTGAGAGAAGGTTGGAACTGATATGTTAAATTTCGGTTTCTGAAAGACTCTCCCTTGCAAATCCAGTCTTTTAGGATGCACTTGTGTACTGCATCATTGGCAGAACTTTTTGATTTTTTTTTTTTTAAGGGCACATGGCCATAGTCTGGAAGTATTGAATATTTGGGAAAAATTATGCTCCAGAACTATTGCTCTCCAGATATGTTGGTTCTGCCATGCTTCATCAGCTTTGCTTGTTTCTGTGATTTAAACCATGCATCCTGAGTTAGGCCTGACCCTAAAGAACATGAAGAAGTCTCAGCTTTTATACTTCCTCCAGAGAAATGAGTCTTTGGCACAGGAGTGATTCTGTCTTGTAGCGATTTTCGAAGGATGCTGGAATTTACATGCAGGGCATAGACCTGACATATAGATATTCATTCATATAGCTATCCAGAGAATAATAGATTGTCTGGTCAGTGACCTGTCACCTTTAAACTGTGTATGGTTGCATTTTGGAGCTTTTCTCATTGGAATTTTAATGACAGAGAGGGGAACTGATTAAGAAATATGAAGGGCTCTGAAAACATAGGATCAAGGGGTGGCTACTGGGGAGCAAAAAATACTGAAGTGCATGTTAACGTGTTATTTAAAAGAAAGATCTGTTAGATTAATAATTAGTCCATTACCACATTAGAAAGCAGGCCGAAAATATGCCAATATAGCTTAGGCAGAAAGGTATTGGTAAGCAAGAGAATAAGATGACCTAAAGGGGACTTTTCCATGCCTGATTTGTTACTATATTGTCTATATGTCTTTATAGATGGATGATGACAGAATGGACTCCGTGTTCGAGAACATGTGGCAAAGGGACCCAGAACAGACAAGTAGCCTGCACACAGCAGCTGAGAAACGGCACCCTGATCAGAGCTCGGGAGAGAGACTGCCTGGGGCCAAAGCCCGCTTCTGCGCAGCGCTGCGAAGGCCAGGACTGCATGACAGTGTGGGAAGCGGGAGTCTGGTCTGAGGTATTTAGTTATACAAATATTCCATAGAAATTATTTGTGCCTTAATGTTTTCTGGGAATATGGCCTTTTCAATGACAAATGGCACAGCCCAGCCTAAAGATTTTCTGGGTCCTCATGTGGTGATTTGGCATAGGGATCAGGGCTTCAGAAAACCAACTGCGTAGAATTACTACATCTTACCTAGCTAATGTTCTGAAACAGTTTCTTTTGGCCAGTTTTCAAGCAAGTATAGCCAAATATGTCCTGACTGTAGTAGTGGGTAACTAAGGGTAAATAGAAATAATTAAGGCCATCAGTTCTTAGTTATCAGGACTTGTGTTCAGAGAGGGAACATCTCTGAAATGCTTTTGTGCCAGTGGATGTTAATCAGGTGAATGGCTGCTGCCATTCCACTTCACTGAGACGATGGGGGGAACTGCTTGCAAAAAGCACACTTCCTTCCCTTGTTCTCTCTTCTCACCTCTTTTTCCAAGAGCAGCACGCGCAGTGGTGCTTGTAAATAACACTTTCATATCCATTGCATCTTGGAGCCTCGGTGCAGATTCTAATTACTATTTGAAGAGCTTTTTAAGATATTTTTACTGAGCGTGTCGATGTGTGTTTCTTGGGCTTCTAAAAGGCTTGGTAGTATTTGACTGTGGAGGCAGAAGGAGTTGTTATCACTGCCGTCTGGACAAACTGTAGGGGTTATTGGAGCTTCTTCTTCAGCTGGAAATACAAGGCCATTCTGCGTGCCTCCCACTGCAGAAGCTGTGCCATCAGTCCCCCGCGGTTCAAAATATGAGAACAGCTCCTGAATATAGGTGCAGTCCCTCCTTTGGACTCCTCCATTCAGCAGCAGCCCTTGATCTCCCCAGGCAAGGAAGAGCTGAGGCACAGGGAATATTTCCAAGGATGAAAAGCAGATGCTAAGGTAGAGATAAAAAGAAGTAAATAGCAGGAGTTCCTGGTCTCGTATGCAGAGGTTTATAATGGAGGCGCTGGCATTGGGAAGAATGGTATTCACTTACAGAGGTGAGAGAAAGAAACCCAGATTGTTTAGTACGTTTGAGAAATCAGAAAGAAGTGAGCGTGTTTTTGTTGGAAGCAATAAATATATTTTGAAGAGTGAGGTGTTTCCCATGGCCATTCCCACTATCACCATTACACTGGAAGCTGGCCACTACTGCTTCCTGCAGCTGTAATCAGCCTGGCAAAAGAGAGTTTTAATCTGCAAGCAGTGGGATGATCGAAAGCAGTGATAATGTTTTGAGAAGGAAATGGCATAATTTTTGGCAGTGTAAGTGGGAATAGCTGAAAAAAAACATAGATTAAGACCTTCTGTGAAACGTTAAGGCAGTTTTCACATACTATATATGCAGTGGATTTGAATTTTCAAATTCAGTCTGGATTCTTGCATACAGTTTTGGAACGTTTACTGTGCCATTTTAACCTTTTTCCCTCCCAAAAAGGCCTTTTAGACACTACTAGAATTTATTGGAAGTTGCTTCATATCTTATCCTTATGAACGCTATTTAGATTTTCTTTCATTCTGTTTTCTTTAATTCTGAGAACAAAATTATTGCCTAATATGTAGACTAATATGTAAACTGTAACTCTTTGCATTCACTTGGTCATAACCTTTCAAATTTTTCCTTATCCAAATACTGTTTTAAAGCTTAATTTTTCCTTAAGCAGATATTTTTGATCATTTCAAGCTATGTATTTTTAGCTGAAAATACAGAGATGATTATTCTGCCCAATAAGGGATTTTTGTTCTTTTGTTAGTTTTAAACAAATCCAATATCTATACATGTGAGAATTGGAACTCAGGAAATTACTGAAGTCTTGAATTATTTATGTTAGCCTGGCAGAGGTCATTAGAAGGCCAAAGGACTCCTACTTTGTTCTGTGGGGTAACTACGTCACTTGTATAAACCTGAAAAATGTCCGTTTCCCACAGTGCTCTGTAAAGTGCGGTAAGGGAGTACGGCATCGGACTGTGAGGTGCACCAATCCCCGCAAGAAATGTGTTTTGTCCACAAGACCTAAAGAAGCAGAAGACTGCGAGGACTATTCCAAATGCTACGTCTGGAGAATGGGAGACTGGTCTAAGGTGAGACACTGCTGATGCTTGTGCCATTTAGTGGGGTACATTTTGCAAGCTGAGTTCTCTGTCACAAGTACTGGTTTTATCAGAGGTGTAGGGCCTTCCAGTTGAAGGAACAATAAGGCTACAAACAAAAGAGAACCTGCACTGTGACCAAAGTATAAATAAAAATCATAAATATGAAGAAGGTGTGAGACGAGTCTTAAAAATCATGCCGATGTGATATAAATTTACTGTTTTCAGTAGGCAGGCAAATACTCAAAGAACTGGAAAGTACTGTGCAGAGTCAGGTATTTGTGTCAGCACCTGTGTCTGCAGGTGACTACCTGTCAGGTTTATTCTCCTTTCAGGCCTGTTTGAGACTAGTGATGACACTTGATTAAACAATGTGGCAGTTATCTTGTTGGTAGTCTTTGCTTATTTTCAGTTTTCCATATTTTCTTGCCCACTTCTGGCCAAATAATTTATTGAGGCCACGTGTTATATGTGTGGTGTACGGTGTTTGGCTCGCAGCAAGAGCTGATTGTTTCTAGATTGTGGAGGCTCTCTGTTGGCTGCATGTAATACACACTGCAGTTGATGTGTGATCTTTTTCAAGGGTTGCTTAACAAAGTGGTTCTGGAAAGATAACTTATTTCCATTACCAAGCACTAAAAAAACTCTCCTCTGGCCATGCTACTGTCCTCTTCACAACCCCACCTCCCAGCTGTAATCAGTTATGTTTCTTTTCTTTCAGACACTCCAGCATCCCAATTTGCACGTTTTATTAATTTGTGTTTCTAGTAAGTTACACCTTCGGGCCTTGTAGGAGGCACCTTTAGCTTATTAACAATCCAAAGGGATTCCATTTAATATCTAGGATGTGTCTATTACTGCCTTTTCTGAGCACCTGGTGTAGCTCTCCGTATGTTATTTCCATGGCACATGGCTTTTGATTTTGGTGAGGTACATAAGCGTATGCCAAATTGTATCACAAAGTCTTGGTTAGATCCACGATTAAGTGTGTTGTTGGACTGAGACCTTGAACATCTGATAGAGTTTAGAATATTCAAGACATGCTGAAATACTGAAATCGAACCTTGAGGGTCAAGGTTCTCTTTTGCTCTATCGTAGACCGACCACACTTTAGCAGAGAGATTGTAAACTTTTTTTTTTCCACTTCTGTTCATAACTTTGCACACACTTCTTCTACTTTCAGTGCATAACATTCTTGCAGTAGCTTTTGAACGTGCTTGTATGGAGAAGTATTTAATATATTTTTAGTTGTCTTTCGTGTGACGTAACAGCTGGAAACAAGGACTAAAGCCAGCAGCATATGGCTAGCCAGCCTTCCAAGAATTAGCTGCAAGTACGCTGCGGGCAACTAGTGTTTCACAGAATTCTGCTTGGGAGCTCCCATTTTATGACCATAGGGCTATTTGTCGCTATCAAATTACTATTTATTCCATTTCCTTTTCTTCTATATAAGTTAGTTTTTAACATTTTGATTAAAAGAATAGTGTCAAGTACTTTTCTTATATTGCCGATTGTTTAAAATGATAGATTGAAACTCCCTCATAGATGCTAGAGGATAACCCCCATCTCCCCTTGATAGCTACTGCAGAAGTACAAAGTAGTATAATCATTAATTTTTAAATGACAGGCAGAGCATTAATAGCAGGGTTACTTTTATAAGATGATGTGTTTGGAAATAGGTCTCATATTTGCAGTTCCATACCACAAAATGGCAATAAAAACCTGCATCGTTTAGCACTAGCACCAGCAGGGAATAGCCTGTGGAGAAATGACCATCTGCTTTCTCAGTCAGAAGCGGTTGTTCAAATCAGGGCTGCTGAGGTTATACGGGGATGCTCAGACAGTTACGCTGTGTTCCCAGTGCCCTCTGGATAGAAGGACTTTATTCTCTAATTCAGTACTTTCCACAAACATCTATGTCTTAAATATACAAGAACTTACTTCTTCCTTTTTAAAATTTACTGACTTCTCATATATTCTGCTTTCCTTCTACAGTCAAAGCTGTACCACTGTCACCTAAATTGTACTTTAAACTTCAGAACCAGAAGACTAGGAAATACTTCACATGGAACTGACGGAACCTTTTAGGTAGTTAACATACAGCCTAAGTGTGACTTATGCAGCTGAGATTTTCCAAGATTTATACCAAAAAATAGATACTTTAATTTCTCTACAGAGACATGAGTTCAATTTAAAGTATACTTGGATTTCCTCCCCCCCCCCCGTTCCCGGTTACTATTCTGTTCCATTGCTAGAGTACATAGCAACGTGAAGTCATGGCATACATATTAATGTGTCCGCAATGGGGGAAACAAATGGAAAGCTCAGATAAATGTTAATCTTTGCTCGCTGTTTGTTTCTAACTCAGAGGGTTCAGTGCAGCCTTCTGTGTTCACTGTTTTTGCTCCTTAGGATCATTCTTAACACTGACAGAAGGCTGTTCCTTTGAGCTCAGCCAAGTTCCCTCAAGCTAATGCCAAGACTTGGCTTGAAAAATTTAAATGACGCTTCTCACACATTGAAACAAGAGGCTTAATGTGATCCTTATTGGCTTTGCTGCTCCCCTTGAACTCCTAAGCCGTAATCTTAAATGGAGCTTAAATTAGACTATGACTGAAAAGATAACATTATTAATAATCATAATAGTGCTGTAATGGAATTTAGCTTGTCCTAGAGATACAGTCACATAGAAATCAAATAAACTTTTTGCTCATCGTTTTAACAGTAATACCAACAAGATCAAAGCAAATTTGACCGAAATTGAAAGCTCCAATAGGTCAATAAATACATCAGGCCCGCTAAAACTCTGACTTTTAATTTGAAAGTATGCTGCATAATCTGACTGTATGTAGTATTAAATTCCCTAATAACTCTTAAATTAGCAAAGTGGCTCAATACACTGAATGCTGCTGTTCTTAACATCAGTTGAGGCTCTGTGCCTGCCCTGGTGAGGAAAATGAATATGATGACAGTACAGAATAACGGCTCAAACTGGTTTTCTTGAGCCAGTGCCTAGACGCAAGGAGTCCTACCAGTTGCATTCTCCTTTTTCACTAAATGCCATCCTTGGAATACCATGCTTCATAAGGTAAATGTTGTCTTCAGGTGAGGAAGGTTCACCACAGCTCCTACAACCCCAATTAATGAGAGGCTTAGCTCACTGTTATTAGCAGTAGTGTCCTTTACTAAGCTGCCCATTACCTTTTTATTTTTATTTTTTTTAAAGGATTTACAAGGAGTGGTTTCTGCTCATGGAAGTTTGTGACCTGAGGATAAACAAGTAGGTGGAGGAAGGGTGAAGTGAAATGTGTGTTTACAGGTCAACCTGACTTACGAAAGAAGTTCACGTTATTGTAGAAGTAACTCTCCAAAAAAAGACTTAAATGTCAACAGAATAGAGTGCTTTCAGGGCAGGTTTGGTGTAGTTTACTTTATGTAAGAAGCCACACAGATTTATTTTATTTATTTATTTATTATAATCTTGAGAACATCGGTGAAACAAATGAAGTGGGGCAGTATGAATTTTGAAAAGGAGAATAATTTGGAGAGATGATTAAGTTTTGAAAACAGTAATAAAAAGCATATGTTTGATAAGCTATTGTGTGGGAAACCTTTGGAGGGATTCAGCAGGGGTTAGTGGAGTCAAAACAATGGGCAAGGGAGCCGAATTTAGCAGCAGCCATTTGTAAGAAAGGAAGAGGTATAAAGCATATGTGTATAGGAGGCCAAAGAGGATAATGTGATATAAGTTCTAAAAAGAGATTTGGCTGTGGAAACTGGAAAGAAAGGATGCATTCAGTAGCTGCTAAAGAAGCAGCAGCAGAAACAAGATTTAAATAGTATGTATGTGTTAGACTAGAGAGGCAGAGGAGTCAAATGTAATATCTGGGATATGGTCCTAATGGTTGGGATGGTGATCGCTTTGCCTATAGTCTGAAGAAGAGAAAATGGGAATGAAGGGTTTATCTGATAAAGTTTTTCCAGCAAATCTCAAAGGATATTGGAAGCAACTGCTTAGTTTTTACACCAGTGAGTCCCAGAATGCATAGCTCATTCCAAATTATTTACGTAAGACAGACAGTACATACAGTGCCCTCTAGAAAGTGGAAAAAAAATCATCTCCAGCCGTTAGGGGGGAGACTGAGTAAACCCAACAGTTCACATAAAGATCTCCCAGTTGAGTGGGACAAAAACAGCTGTCAGTAATGAGGATTGTTCTTATTTTGTCCCTGTCAAAGAGGATGCAAAAATGGGGAAAGAGGAAAAAACAAATACATTTTTTGCAACCTGTTCAACATTGTGGGGCATTCCACCTTTAAACTGTGTGTTTAAACATTTAAACAAACACTGAATTTCCATAGTGGATAGACTCAGCAGATTTAGTCTCCTTCAATTAAAGCATAACGCATAGAACTTGGATATTATTAATGATATAATTGCACTGACAAGGTAATTAGCCTTACTTTTACTCTTTGGTTCCCAATCTAAAATTATTAGCTCTTAGAGATTCTGGGAATGGAAGAGTGCTGGCCACTTTTCAAAATATGACATTATTAATAGATTTATGGACAAAGAGATTATGTGACTTTTGTGAAATAATAGAAGTCAAAGTAATACTGGTCTCATGTTAATAACTTTTATATTAAGTTAATTATACAGTCAGTTTCCAGCAAATGAGCTATGCCTTTGTTTCAGAAATGAGGTATGAGCAAATCATATGGAAGCTGTCAATATAATCAAGTGAGACTGGGGAGTGTTTTGTTCATTTCCAGCTGATCCTGTAATATTAACATGATTTGTGTCAGGTGAAGCTTTCTTCTCGATCAGCTCAAATGTACTGTTGTGTTAGTTTCCTAGAAAAACAGAACAAGACCATTCTAAATAATAGGTGAAAGCACTGATAGACTGAGAAGGATTCTGAAAGTAGACATGACCCATTTTGTACATGCATAAATTCCTGCATGAGTGGGACACTGATATTTTTTTCGCACAGAAACCTGGTAGAACCTCTTTGCTGGTGTTCTGTTATTACTGATATGAGCCTCCTCAGGGTAAGTAAAGTTTTCAGGAGTGGCAAACTGGAATCAGAAGGTAATTTGGGCAGAGGCTGTATTGCCTCTGGAAATGCAATATCTGTAAGCAGGGTTATATTAGAAATATTTTAAGTTGTGTTGCATCAGTCGTTCGCCTCAGGATCAGAGCCCTGCTAGGCCCTATAGAAGAACGAAGCAAGAACAAGTAGGAACAAAAGGCGCGTACAATCCCCGCTGAAAGACGCTTACAATCTTATCTGACAAATGACATAGTAGGGGGAGAACTATATGATCAAATACATAATCTTTTATACATAAGTGCTGTGTAATTTAAAAAAAGAAACCATCTGATTGCTACTTTTTTTCCCCTTATACATGCTCTGAGAGGGTCCCAGGCGGAAGGTGCAGCCTGTCTGTATACATTTGATTTGAACATTCCCCTAAAGAAGTTAACGAGTGGGCTGGCAAGTGGGCACCCAAAGCAACCTTCTTCTGGAGTAAAAGGGATGATATAATGGAAAAAGAAGGGGAGCATATATGAAAAAGAGTCTATGGTAGTTAGCACAGGATGCCTGGAAAAGGGAAGCCAGTGACAGAGGCAAATACAGCCCCCAGGGGAAAGAAGAGATTCACTTACATAGTCACTAGTAAATTTGTACCTGAGAAAGAGTAACATGGATGAGTTCAGCAGTTGTATTGGATTGCTTTGGACTCTCCTAGTTTTAAAGAGAGGTTGTCAGGGAAACATGCTGAAATGCACACTAGGGACACAAATCGGTAGTAGTGAAAAGGTTAATTTGTAAGTCGTCTGCATAAGCATTGGCAGTTAGAAGGAGTCTAGGAAAGTCCACAAAAGAAGGAGGTCTGGAATATAACTGAGGAGACTAGGCAATTCTTACTGTCTGCTGGTAAAAATAAAATGAGAGAAATACTGCTAAAATAGAAAATTGAGAACTTCATAAATAAATAGATATTTCCTTCCATGTATACCCAGCAATATTTCAGAAATAAATATTGTTGCTATTAGCATTAGTACACAAACATAGATTTTGAACCTTTGAGCAGCTTTACAGATGTCCTAGACTGTCCTTCCAGCCACATCCTCTGTTCTAACCATAGCCTGCAACTTGAGCAAAGCAGCCTGGCTCCCATTTGCCTTAGCAATGTTTGTCACTCCTCAAAATTGACAGGAATGATTGAACTCTGGACTCTGGCTTATTTACTGATCTAAGACATCATCAAAACAAATTTCTATTTCTAGTGAAGCAGAAATTGCTCTGTGTGTTGGCATGAATTTTAAGAAATTAATCACTATGCAATTTAGTCCAATTTGTCTTAGGCTGGATAGACTGTAGTGATCCATGTTTTACACAGATGTTAAGTGATCTCTATTTTGCAGATTTTTTGTTGCTGACATCTGTCCTCCTACTTCTGTAATTACTTTCTGTAACAACAGCTTGTCTCATTGTTTTGTTTTTTTGTTTTTTGGGGTTTTTTTTGAACTGCCAGATTTGGAGAATACACTAGATATTTTAATGGTGTACTGGATTCAGATATCTAAACTATCTATTGATCCTAGTGATTTGACACCTTTCTTTACATAAAAATGACTACGTTCAAAGAAATTATTCTTCCTACATCCTCACACTGAAAAGTGGGAGTGTGTATGTTTGGCAGTCTGAAAACTGCTGATGTTGCACACGAACATTAACAGCCCATTTCAACCATGGTGAATATGGAGTTCATAGTCTTGAGTCCAGAAACTGCATATAGTCAGATTTCCAAAATGGTTTTTTATAACAAAGACATTTTAAAAAATCTTCTGACTATTGAAGATGAAGTGAAAATTGGAATGTCTAGGCAGTAAGGATATTTTTCAAGCATTCTTTAAAAATGAAAATTAATTCCTCTCCAAAATAAAGCTGAGATGTTTGCATAAGAAATAGATTGGTCATACAAGTTACTGTCAATTTAGTAAGTTCTTGGAACAGCTTTTTTGGACCTACTGGTAGAAAGGCTTGTCCTAATTCACTGAGAGTAATACAAAGGTATTGCTTCAGGGAGAAAGTTTGGTTAAACTTTTAAGCACCATGACATTTACTTAACGTCTTCACAGAGGGAAAATTGTATGTATGAACCTGTATTGCAACATTAAGCTTTGATACTGGATCTTATTTTCAAAAAGGAGTTTGAGATTACCCTCAAGGGAAAAAAATTAGCAAATTAGAATCAGTGTGGAATCTGTTTAAAAAATACCGCAGCTATAATTATCAGAGCTAGAAGTACTAACTGATAGCATGCCTTCAAGCAACTGTTAGTCTTTCTGCTACAAAGAAGATAGCAGGAGCCTACTTGCTTGTTGTGAGTTCTACTCGTTGCTGTTTGTCAACATATAGACGTAATGATATCATGGAGCAGACACAACCAGGCAGATGGGACAAGTTTGCTCCTGATGGGAGATGTGTTTTGCAACTACAAAGGCAGAGGTCAGGCAGAAAGAGTGATAGCAGCTTTCAGTCACCTCCTTTGCCGCTGCCCGTTGTCTTCCAAATTATTCTAGTGCAGTCTTGACCAGGCCACTAAATACCAGTTCCCAGACTTTTCTGCTTGTGAGCCTTATAGTGTAAGGCCAGGCATTACGCTGCAGAGATCTTATAAATCCATGTGTGTGTATGTACATATATTTAAGTGAATAAAAGCAGAGTTGGGAATTCCTGAACAGAAGCAATGTCCTGTACCCAGGAGTTACCATATGCTCTCCCAGAAATGCCAGCCAAGTTTTGTTAAGGACCCCTGGGATCCTTGCACAGTGAGTCTTCTGGAAGGCTGATTCATAATTCACAAGTAGATAAATGATGTCTTAGCACTGAAATCTTTACCCTAACACTTTAAGAAACATCCATTACAAAGCAGATCCTTATAGCCTGTCTAGGGCTGTAGCCCCAAGTAGTAGTCTAGCGAATGAGGAAGGGTAATAACATTGAACACCCCTGCTGAATCCTTGTGCTAACGCTGATCTTAGCTCATTCAGATCCAGACTAAAAAGATTATTCTCAACAAGTGATTATAAGGTAGGGACTACATGGACCATCAAAATTTTGCAGTATCCCAAGGAGCTATGCTGAATTTATGTTCAGGGAAAAAAAAAATCAAATAATGTGACAAGGAAATAACTAAGAAAGAAGCTAATGGAATTAGAAGTAACATTGAGGTGGGGTACAGGGGAGAGGGGGCAAAGACAAACAAGAAAAGCCACTTCTGGTTTGTTTTCTCAGACTTTCACTCAACTGAAATAAATGTGTTGCATACATGTATATATAGTCTGTTCATCAGGATCTCCAGCCTCTTTACAATACGTGATGATGTACCTGGGGCTACATTCCCAGTATAAGGTAGTGTAGGTGTTGTCTCAGCTAAACAAACTGGAAAACACTGCAGTTTATCTGCCGTTATGTGGCTAGTCCCACAGTTGGGAACAGACCTCCAGTTCCCTGACACTTTGAACACCAAACCGTTCTTACAGCAACTTTTTTTTTTTCCAGTGTAGGCTTTGGCTGTGCGCATATATTACTGCATTTTTCTGTCTTAATGCTCTTTCTCACTTTTGCTTGGTGATACACATTAGACAAATAATTTCATCAGTCTATTCATGATGATGTCTAGAGTTTTCTTCTCCGATGGTTGACACCTTCTTCCAAACCTGCTAATGTGTACTGAAAGATTGAATTTCTCAGTCCAGTGCTGAGACTTAGTCCAATATGTGTTCTTTTGCCTGATGTGTCTCCATCTCCAACATCATCCATCTCCAAGACCATCCAAATGTTTTCCTCAGTCTCTCTGACTGTATGATTTGCCAATGCTTAAGTCGTTGAGCTGGTTCACTTGGGTTCTGTTAGAATTTATGCAAACCTTCTGCTTTTGTAGAATCTAGATTTTTTTTGTGTGTGTGTGTTGGATAACATTTTTCTTCCACGCATTTTTTTATCCTATCTTTCATGCAGTTAAGGTAAATAACACTGCTTCAGTTATTCATTCTTGAAATAAATTTGATTCTCTATGAAGTCCTTACCATTTTGTCACAGAAGTGTTTATAATTATTTCTTGTTTGCTGTTGATTTTGTGAATCTCATTTTTCACTATTTTCTAATGTCTCGTAACAGGACATTTTAAAAATATTTTTAAAAACATGATAGCTAATTTTTGAAAATGCATTTTGAAATAGTTTTAAATTTACATGCTATTTCTGACTAAAAAACAGAATCAGAATACCTTCTTAATATTATTCACCTACCAGTTTTAATGAATTACAGGGAATATTATTGATCTTTAAGTTTTGGAAGAAAGATTTGTTTTGCTTTATCCATGCTGTTTCAGTGCAGAAGGCTATTGTTCATAGGTTTATGTTTAATCTCTAGAGTTCCCTCATCTAGTCTTGCCACACGGACTTCCAATAGTGTTGACAGAGAACAGAGTTCACCCAAAAGTAATGGTCTATCTTTGTTAAATTTATCACAGTGTCACAACAGCTCGCATAGGTTAGCATCGTCTCCCTCTTGCCTCTCTGATAGCTCCCTCAGGACAGTCCTACTTTTGGGTGACCTCATCACACACAATGAAAGTGTTACATTTCAACATAACATAACAGTTAGAATCATTTTTTGGGAATCCATTTTCTTCCAGTGGTTGTATTTGTACATTTTGAAGAGAAAATTGACCGGTGGAAGTTTTGCTGATAATCTGTGAAACATTTTTCTACTTCATTTTCTGTTTCTATTTTAATGTTTTCTTTCAAAAGTAATGACCTTTATGTGAGTCGTAGTATTTCAGCCAAAAAAGTTCTTAAAGTTCAGTTTCCTCGTAAACTGTCAGGTTTTTTTTTAATGTCTTTCAAATCCATTTGGCTTAGGTACCTGCTATCGCTTCAGATCTTTGTGATTTAATATACAATAGATATAGTGAATGGAAATAAAATTATTGTTTGGGATGAGCTCTTTCATTTACTTATAACTGTACTGGAAAAAATTGAGAGCACTGCATGTCATAATGCTATTTAAAGGCAAATACCTAACTTTATGTTGCACAGAACAGTTTTTTGGACATAAATTTATTTCTGAAAAGTAAATACATAAAACAATAGAAGCTTTGGGAAGAGAGAGGTTTCTTGGAGCTTTTTCTTTCCTATGACATTTTGTTTATGTTCTTTGTGGATTCTTTGACTTGTCTTTTCATTAGAAATGCCATAATCCTTTAATTACATTTTTGTGCTGATGAGCTAGGCTTTTCCCTGAAAGGTACAGAGCAGCAGGCAGGCACTGTAATATATGCTAACATTAAATTATGTATTCAAAGGCTAATATTTGAAATTACTTTGAGAGTTCATTTTCATCAGACCACAGCCACATACTCCAATAAATTTTAGAGAAAAGAGGAATGTAATTATGAGGACTTCAAATCTAGCTTCTTTCAGATTGTCATATTCTTGATTGCACATCCAATAGCTATCATCTATGGAAAGTCATCTTTTGACACACAGAAGACCACACAGTAGTGTCTCAGATACGAAAGTGTGAGATATAATGTCTGCTTTATCACTGAGCATTAATGGCAGTAATATATGCAATATGTTGCATATATGTGTGGTGTCTTTTTTTTTTTTTAAAAAAAATCAACTGCTGGCAATATAGAGTCTAATTCACTGAGTGTGAATCCTCTTACACAGATACAAGTTGCACCTGAATAACTGATTTTATCACATGGCTTGAACAAATAATTGTTTCCTTCCAGTTTATTTGCTGACACACTTTAAAAACAACAGAAGGCCTTAGGCAAACACTTAATATTGCTTGAATTGTAAAATATCTGTAGAGTCACTGAGATTAAGCCCCAGTTCTGTAAAAGTGCTGTTGAGTGGAGTTGTTTCCTTGGCTGGAGGTAAAGATGCTAAAGAAATAGTCTTCCTGAGGTTTTCTTCCACTTTCCTCCTTTCAAAATATCACAACCAACACAGATCTATTTTAATACAAAAAAAAAAAAAAAAAAAGTTGAATATTTGGTTTCTGCTGTGTGTATATATACACACATTCTTTAAAGACTCTGAAGGACAAAGACAAGTTAGAAAACTGGGAAAATAAAAATTAAGGCTTCACATCACTGAGAAGCATGTAAATAATCTTATGTTTGCCCTATAGATGCCTGATAGGCATATACACAGTAATGGTCTTCAGTCGACTTAGTGTATCACAGGGCCAAGATGCATTTAAGCTTAAACAGGAACATACGTTTAGCTAGGTGTCTTTAACCGAAAGAAAAGAGATAAAAATGTGATGGTGAAAGTGTTGGCTTGTGTTATGGACCAATTGCCTAACTCACTTTTTCACAGAAAATTCAGGCTTGTCCTGAAATTTAAGTGTTCTTTGAGGCTATATTTGTTTATAGTCAGTAAGTATGAATGTCTCTCCTTTTTACAGTAGAATGCTACAGCACTGTAGAATATTGATGTATTGTGTCAAAATTCACCAGCTTATCTTTTTGTAAAATCCAAGGGCATTCAAGTGTCAAATACTATCAAACAGTTTGTCTGAGGTCTCAGACAAGAATAAAGAATTGATTTTTCAGGAGGAGAAATGTACTAAAAACGGTCTGATTTAAACTTGTATGTGCTTTTGTGTTAAATGTAGATTTATAGAAAGCCTAAATACAAAATTGAGAATATATGGAAAGTAAAGTCCATCTTGTACTTTGTATAAAATGTATAGAGTAACCTTACTTCCTATAGTTACTGCAGTATTCCAACTATTCTATGTGTTTTGACGTAGATAATTTATTGTAGGAGGAAAATGCTGATACCTTCCTTGATTCAGGGGGCAAGTGAGGGACTATAGTACAGTTTGTTGTTTTTGTGAATCAAAATTGTCATACATAGAATTCTTTCAGCTTTATTCTCAAGTGTTAACCTTCACTTTGAACTTTCGAGGAACTTCTTAACTTAGTATCTGGGGGCATGGAGGGATGATAGGTCCATAATCAGACTTCTGTTTGTGGGGAAAAGGAAAACCTACATGGTAGTGGCTTGGAACAAACTCTCAAGCTTGGATTGCCAGGGGAGAAATTTTCATATGCTAGCCTAGCAAAAATGATTTTTTTTGGTCATCTCTCTAATAATCATATTACACCAAATGCCTTATGGTTTTTTGGCATTCAAATTATACTCATAAATTTTCAGTGGCTTCTTGTCATTACCAAAGACAGTTTTCCTTACCTTCCACCAAATGATGTAATTGATCTCTGTGAGAAGCTAAAAATGATTAAAAAAAAAAAAAAAAAAAGTCCAATCAGAATCAGGGTTCCCTTCATTACAGCCCCATCCCTAGTCCAACTTATCAAAGGTGAGCCAGGGCTTGTGTCTGTCTTCCTTTCAAATGTTATCTCTTTTGAACAGTTATCTAGTGTTAATGAATACTCGAGAATGAAGAGCTGAAAATAAAAAAGGGGGAAAAAAAGAAAAGAAGGAAGAAAGGAAATAAGAATACTAAAAAAAGACAAATGAAGCTGCTGAACTTAGAGACCAACAGCAGAATTTTTTCAGCTAAACTTAGCACAAGTTCTGAAATTTAAATTTGGCATCTGCATACCGAGGTGTTGGGTGTGTCAGAAATGAGAGAGACAGAACAACCTTCCTGGAAATGATGCATGGGAGAACTCAGGCTCCATCTTATGTTTGGATCCCTTAGTCTCTTTTTTTGTGTTAGCTGTACTATTCACCAATGCCTTTATAAAAAAATAAATAGTGCATAAATAAGCTGCAGATGATTTGCTTTGTTTAGCAACCTTTAAGAATATTTTTAAACTCAGTTTAAAGCCTTTGTTGAAAGCAATTACACCATTTTACCTACTACCTGCCTTCAAAAGCAAACTTTATAAAATACAAGGTTAAGCAAAAAGATTGTGAGCATGTACACTAATATTTTGCTAATGCTTGAATGCTTGCTCTGTTGTTTCACGCTTGCTTTATTAGAAAGTTGAAACTGCTTAAATGCTGGAAGTGACAAACGTATACATAAATGATTAGGAATGCTCTGCTAATAATTTCCAGTAGAAGTCATCATTGAGTTTCCTTATGAGAACATCACTCTCCACTTTGAATGCTACTTAGACTTGTAAAAACTTTTTATTGAACAACCCATTTATTCTTGAAAATAAATTGTCCAAGTCAATTCTGTTAACATTGTCACAGATTGAGTTTTTCATTGTGGATTGTATCGGTCTCTGCAATGATTGCCTCTTGGCTTGGCAGAAAGATAGGTTTTGACCGTTACTGTCTGCCAGTGACAATTTTTCCCTTAATTTAGGAATTCCTACTTCTTACAAAGGCCAGCTGGAAACAACTAAGGCATTACAGCACCTTCCTCAGCTGTTGGCCATGGGAATATGTATTCTCTCCAGAATATATATCTTTGGCAGGGAAGAGAAAGAAGGAATCCTGGGTAACTGGTGTGCATGCCAAGTGTGAGGATTGTTATATTTAACGCCTAGCTATCTGTCCCTGAAACTATGTCTAAAAGAAGTTCAAAAGTAGGACAAAATTCAAATAGGGCGGATAGTTTTTGTTTGAAAGAAAGAGAAACTTCAAAAAAAATAGCTGTTAACTATATTTATCCAGGAATCTTTTGTAATCTTTAACAGGAATGTTTTACATGTCTTGCTGCTTGAACGGTTTTACAGTACCTTTAGGACTGTGTCCAAAATGCACAGATTAACAGCCACATAAAAAAAACTCTGGCTGCATATTAGAACATTTAGTCTAAACCTACAAACACAGTTGTCCTGCGGGAATTTTTGCTAATCAGTTACATGGCCTTAAAATGTAGGTCATCTGAACAGTCAGAAATGAAAAGTAGTGGACCACCACAACAATAAGGAATAGCATATAAAAGTGTAAAATTTGGGAGAAGGGGAAGAAGATCTATAGAAAAACACTCTCCATTTGCTAGTAATGAAAACAAGGAGTCGAAATTAATCTGAGATGTGCTTAGTCTCTGCAGGTTGCTGCACATTGGTTTGGAGTGGGTGTTTGCTGTAAATTTTATATATTTTGTATTTATAAAATCATGTAAAACAATCAATTTTGGCAGACTGGATTGCTTTCTGACTAAATTCACTGATGAATATGTAAAGGTGAAGTATTTTTATTTGCTGTAGGTTGAAAATCTTCTGCAGTTTTAAATATGGAAACTGCAGAAGTATACAGAAGCTATGCAGTTTTAACTGCATGCCAAAACTGCTGCCTAAAATGTGACACCTGCAGATATAGCGAGTGTTATTTGCCTCTGGTTGAATATTTTCAAGGAGAGCAAATCCAAAAGTGGGTCAAGCTTAAGAGAGAGTTTGGGAAAACTTTGCCTCAGCTAGAGTGCAGATGTGCCTATGCAGTCAGGTGAGTGCCAAAATGAGGGTCAGGGCTATCGCTCTGAGTTGCAGCTAGCTGGTTTGCAGGAACTGCAGAGTCTTCTAGTGATATTGGACTAAGTTCATACCCTTGCACAGGCAAAAAGGGAAATACTATGAGTGCCTTATATTCTCCAATATTCAGTGGCTGCGCACAGTTATGCCAGCAGTTGGCTGGTGCGTTTGTGGCACGGGGTCAGGTATGAGACCCCTTAGTGGAGACAACCTGAACTGTTGTGTAGCTGTTTGTGTAGCTAGCAAATACAACTGCTAGCCAGTTGGCAATGGCTGTGAGGTGCCATACCTGAGATATATGTTCCCAAATTTCATGCAAATAAAATAGAATATCTGAACTTTTTCATTTTATTTTGAAGTGCTGTTAAAATGACTGTCTAGAAATAGTTCTTCTGCCCTATGTGTATCTGCTCCAACTGTAGATTTTGCTAATAAATATTCTATTTCATATGACTAGAATGTGGCAGAGATGACATAGACACAGTAAAGTGACCTGAATTTTTTTCTGGCGCATAGATAGTCAGTAGAAATGTTAAATTAATTCTGAATTTAGATTCCATGCTGCTGCTGATGTTGTTTGAACAAGGAAGAACAGCTTCATTGCCAGATCTCTGGTTGAGTTTAAAACACTAGCAATTTTGAAAAGTCTCTTTTTACTTTTAAACCAATCAACCTGGCTTTGAAAGTTTAGAGTGCAAATCAGCTTGGTAGCCCTGCCTCTTGATGGTTTTACCCAATCACCTTTCAAGCCTTAATAAAAGTTCCCAGAGTTATAAATTAATGCGAAGTTAAATATTAGTACATTTTTTTTTTTGGGGGGGGGGGGGGCGAGGAGGAGACAGGTGACTCATTTTATTTCTTGTTTTGCCACATATTTCCCGTGTCACCTGAGACATGTCATCTCATTATCCTTTAGACTCAGTTTCCTCCTCTGAAGTTGGGGTGATATTAAGGGGTCATGCAAGACTAAAATTATGTTTGCAGATTTATATATCTTTGAATAGAAAACTACGGTAATGCTTCATAGAGCTCTTTGAGATACCCAACAAAGGGCACCATTATGCAAAATACAGTGGCTCGATCACTAAGGGGATGTTAATTTTCTGACTGAGTTGTTAATGCCAAAATCTTGCTAAATTCTGTATAGAAATTCAAGGCCTAAACAGCAATTACCTCAGAGAGAAATCTGTCTACTTGTTGCATATTGTCTCAATTGCAGTCATTTGAAGCATTCCAGCCAGAACTCATTTGATATAAATAAGATGTGGCTGCTGGCACAGTGTTTTCCAGAAAGGCACCTACATATGTAACTTGTTCTCCATTAACAATTAGCAGCTAATCCATTGGAGCCCAGTTTGACAGCAGAAATCCAGTGGTTTCAAATCGCATTCTCACTTCCTTCCACTGCTCCCAACTGCTAGGTTTCATTTGCTTATTTTAGGATAGCCAAAGGTTAGGCGCAGAGAAATTATTTTCAAGGGATTGTATGCATCAGATCCACCTTACCTGTCCTCCTTCTCTGTAATTGATAAAAGAGGACACATGCATGTTACAAGTTCACACAAAGTCCAGCTTTGTTTATTTAATAAACAGGAAAAAGTTTTACCAAAGAGAAAAAAAATATATACTGCATGCAAAATTATTCTAAACTAGTATCACTGTGATAATCTTTAGAGTCAATATACTGTCATCTTCCAATTGTTCTCTGCTTTATGGTTTCTTAATTTTGCTATTCTATTGTCTCTCTCACTAGTCCATCAAAATATACTAATGAAATTTGCCTGAAACTATGGAGAGAAAAATCCAAGAAGTGACTGGAATTTTGGCAAGATTAAAATCAACAATGTTCTGGCTGTTGGTGATTAAATTTGGGGGTGTATATATGCAGTAATATATGCTTATCATCTATAATGTTGGTCATTATAGGAAATGAGACTATTTTTAGATGCACAGGAGAAAGGCATAGAATTCAGGAAAAGGGATTCTGTTGAGAGTCTTTTTCTCATGCAGTTTAAATGCAGAGTACAAAATTCAAAGTTCATGAGAGACTTCTGCTTTGAAAAGATTTCAGTGCTAGCTGGATTTACTCCTATAATCGGCATATTGGGTCATATGTGAAGTTGTGGTTGCTATTGAAAAGAAAATTGTGTATTCTTCATTGAATGTCTGTGTATGCCTTGGACCATGCAGGCTGTGTCTGATTAAATTTGCAAATAATTATAACAGCTTTGTTGACTTTGTGGGGTTACTCCTGATTTATATCAGTGAGAACAGAAGTCCACTTCTGGTCCGCATCAAGTCCACTATAGGATGCCAATGTTTAATTTCATGTGGCTATAAGCTGGAGTGTGCTTTGAACCCTGTTCAGTCACTTCTGAGAACACCCTTCAAGTGTATATCCTAGTCTCTCGTAACTCTTTCGGAGTGAAACATGTCTCACCACTCTTGGGTTACATGTTTGGGTGGGAGCTCTCTGTTTCCCATTCGGCACATGTAAATTTTTCCTCCAAATAACAGTGTTTAAAATGTCATCCAGAAGCACATAGATGACATGTAAAGGGTAAAAACTCTACACTCAAATGTTACTGTTTCTTTGGAGGCTTGGTATATTCTACTTCTCCAACTATCTGCATCTTCATGTAGGGTGGTAGGGGAGCTTCTGTCGTTATAGCACCCTCTCCTTGGCTCTCGCTTCCTGGCTCTCGCTTCCTCGCTCGCTCTCGCTTCCTCGCTCGCTTCCTTTCGCTCGCTCTCTCTCTCTCTCTCTTTCTTCAATGCTTTTCCAGGTATTTCTTGAAACTTCCCAATTCCCATTTTTGCTTTGGCTCGTATGTTTAAAATTTTACATGGCCCTTCCAAAAATGTGTGTTTTTACTGGCAGTTATAACATCAGACTAGCCACTTGGTATACAGAGGAGAGGACTATGCAAGGCAGTGAGGAATCAGGCATACTGTTGACATATATATATTACCACTTGACTTGGGAATTGATTTTCAGGGCATACTGATATGGAATCCAGAACATCTGGTGGAAATGTTTTGAGAATATTTATGAAATTAAAATTTGCTAGACTAAAAGTGCTGTCAGGATTATGCATATGGCAGTGGCATGGATTTGCAGCCAATGCTCATATCATGAAATACAAGAAATTAAAGTAATATTTCAGGATGTTCTCTGTTGTAAATTTTTTCCAAAACTAAATGGAATTTGTAGTTACATGAGTCAAAATCACTAGCATGTAGGAACAAATTACAATATATAATTTTTTGCAATGAAATTGTAGTTAAAGCAATGGTGCTGGACAAATAATACTTTGTGCTGTGAAATTTTGTTCATAAAATGTCAGTGAAGAGGAAAGGGTATATTTCCTTGGTCCAGAATAGGTTTCGTATGTATTTGTGAGGCACTGCCCAAGTTTCCTTCCCAGGATATTATCTTACAGTGATAGAAGCAGAAAGTTACCATTGTTAGTGTTTTACAGTTTTCTTTTCTCACCTCATTCCCTGCGGCAACAAGATGGGAAGGTTGATTGAAGGCCGGGCAGCATCTCGCACATCGTGTGTGCTTCATCTGTGGGAGATGCATGAAAACTTGAAGATGTGAAGGAAAAGCAGGAGGAGGCATCACTGCTTAATGCAAAGAGCAGTGGCAGGAGGAGTAATGGCTCGTTACAATAAGCTGCTCTCCTCAGTGTCTCTGAGTCTTTCTTTTTTGCCCATCACTCTCACTGACATTGACTCATAAGAGTAAATTAAGAACTAGAAAGAGGAGAACAGCCCTTGCTCTGTTTGGGCACATCATTGCACTTCAGTCTCATCACTGGCTTTGCAGAACAGGCCTTGACAGCAACAGGAAGCTGAAATCAGTGCTTCAGTGATACTGCCAAATGTTTTGTGCTTTTTAATTGATTTTCTTTTAGGCAACTGGGCGGAAAGCAGAAATCTTGGGTTACTGATAACTGAAGTAACTGCCATTGACGTCAGCCGGATTGGCATTGTACCTTCATGTTTACAGGGAAAAATTCCTTTCCAATGACTGTCTGTGCTCTGTGCTTTCCAGTGCTCTGTTACCTGTGGCAAAGGAATGCAGTCCCGAGTCATCCAGTGCATGCACAAGATCACAGGAAGGCACGGCAACGAATGTTTTTCCTCTGAAAAGCCTGCAGCCTACAGACCCTGTCATCTTCAGCCCTGCAATGAGAAAATCAATGTTAACACAATAACATCACCCAGGTTAGGTAAGCAATTAAAATACCACATTTCTGCTGTGCATTACTTTTTTAGTCTTCTTTCTCTGCCTGGAGTAATGATGGTCCCAGTCTGAGAACATGGAAGTGGGACTCAGGAGATGCAAATTGTTTCCAAATACTTATCTCTCTGTCTCAGTTTCCCAGTGTCTCTATCAGAGACAGTGCCTCAGAAGGTTAAAGCATTTTGTTTTCCAAGGAAGGACCATATTATGGGACTATATTATATTATGGATTCAAAACATCTTAGATGAAAATATGTTTGTTTTAGGCCTAAGAATTTATTTCATATATATTTGTTCACTCCATTTTATCAAACATTTCTAAAGTAGTAAAATTCCTGGTTTTCTCTTTAAAAGTTCATAAATATTCTCATAGTCTTCATGAGATCAAGGAGACCCTTATTAGAGGAATAAATATAAATAGTTCTTTTCACTTGTCTTTAACTCAGATTTCTATACTCTATGTCTGATGCATTAGGGCATGCAAAAGAAAATTGCGATTGTGAAGTGATTTGCTGTATTAAATTCAGTGAGTTCCTCTGGATCTCTGTTGCTCTTAAAGGAATTATGTTACTGCGTAAGCACAGAGCTGTTAATTCTGTTAATTGTCATTTCCTACTGGAGAGTTGATGATGGTCTTATCATTAGCTCCCTGAAAGGTTACTCTGCTCCTTGAGCATGATTGGGGCATATTCAAAGGCTTGCTGTAGGACAGCATACCCTTTCCAGATGATTTTCCAGAGCCGTTAAGATAAACCCTCCTGTCAAATAGATTACTCCTGCGTGGAAAGCAAGTCTAATGTTTCAGGCTGTGTGTAATCCTTCCTTTGAGCCAGTGAAGTGTATTTCTCTTTGAAGTTTTTAACCCTTAGACATTTCTGTGCTGTAGTCATTGTTTCAGTTTGCTGGATGAGATGGCAGCTGTTGCTTATGGCCCTCTTCATCTGCTATTTCACTGTTATAAAGTTGCCCTTTGCATTTTACCTTGCTTTGTTCAACTGATCTCTCAGAAGCGAGAGGCCATTGCTGCATCACTGGCACTCTGCATCCAGGGAGGTAGACGCAGCTTTGTGTTGCAGAGCAAAACAAACCAGAGTTTTATAGGAATAAATGTAACTTCAGACTGCTTAAAATTTGACTTAATTTGAAGTGCCACAAAAAGGGTTTGGGCTATTTTGTCCAAGTAGAAGGGATTATGTAGCACTGATGTTAGTAATCTGCTATGCTTCTCTTCAGTATAAGGATTGTTTTGGCCTCCAGGTCTATTCCTCTTACGCAGTACAGATCCCCTGGATTTGGGGGTACCACTAGTGGAAGTTGATGTGGATTGTGTCATCTATTTCTACTTCTTTTTTCTTACAAAAAAACTCATTTTCTCTTTCCTTTTTTTAAAGAAATGAGAGTAACTCAAATAATCCCTGAGACTGATTTTGTCAATTCTGTGTTTATAGTGATTTTTGGAGACTCTTTCTCGTGTCCTGTTTTTCCTTGTTTTCCCATATTCTGTGTATGTCCTGCAGATTGAATAAGTGAATGTGCTAAGATCCAAATTTGGCACCCGGGTCCTTCTGTGATAAGCACTGTAAAAGGACTTGTTAAGTGAAACAGGTGGATGGGTGAACAGCTGGCTTCAAAAGAAAAGAGGCAATACAAATGAAAATAAGCCTGTTTTGTGCAACAGGAAGAATAGCCAGATTTCTAAATCTGAATGTTCATGATTGCTGGAGAGAACGTGGGCAGAGTGAACGAAGTGGTGGCTTTTTGGTCTTGTATGGTATTCTTCTCATTTTTAGAAGGTTTCTGAGAAAGAAGTTGGCAGGTAGGGATTCCTGGAGTTAGAAAGTGGTAATAGAGTATTAATAGAACAACCTGAATAGCTGGGTGAGGATAAGCTATTGAAAGACATGGTGGTAAGGCCTGACTTTGACATGGAGGAGGAACGATCCATTGGAGTGACTAAAAAGAGGGTAATGCAGTCAGGCAATTGGACTCAGAAGATAATTTAAAAATCAACATTCGGATGTACTTTAAAAGAAGAGAAAAAGTAGGAAATACACAGTATCTGTGCATCTGAGATGCAAAAATGAGATAATTGGGCTACTGGACAAGTGTATTGACCTGTTGCTGAAATCTGCTCTGTACAGATAGTGATTCTGTACTGTAAGTTTCATTTTTCTGGATAGAGTAGATTTGCTTTACTAAGTGTAGCACAGGACTTTCTAACTGTCTTCAAACCTTGGTGCTTATAAGGATGCCTCATAGTGTGGCACCTGTAGTGTTCAAGCTAGCGAGACAATATATTTGGGTCCCTTTGATCTAAGGGGCCGGACAAAATTAAAGGTCTAGTAGATTGTTTCACTTACAGAGAAAAATTAGGGATGTCACTGTGTAGTTTTATTCAATTTCCATTCATTTGCAAGACGGCACAAAGTCTTGATATCTTGTGCACCAAGTTGAATTGGAAAACAGACAGCAGTCTCCTTGCTTTAGTTCCATACCTTTTCCTACCTGCCCCTGATTTTACAAAAATATTTTTTAAAATCCCTTTATAGGCATAACTGAGAACCACTTTCTAGCATCATTCAAGCTGAGGCCTCCTCTTTTTCCAGTGGTGGCCTCTGTCTCGGTCCGAGTGCTGCTTCGTTGGAGCTGCCGCCCCAGTGCTACTGTACTGGAGCTGGCTCTTGTGCCCCCACCCCAGTCCAAGCCGCTGCCCTGCGATACTTGGAGTCTGGAGCTGTTTTGTGCTCATCCTTGTGCAGCACAGAAACACGGGTTTACTCCTCTCCTGAGTTTCAATGCAACTTGCTCTAATCTATAACAGTAAACTGTTTTCAAAAATTCTATTATTTCAAAAATTCTACTGTTTAAAATATTGACAACATTATATTCAGGATTTTTCCATTCTAATGAGGATTCTTTTTTCTTTTGTTGAAATCTGAACTATGTTATTCTCCTTTTCCATCCATGGATACACTTCTGGTGTCCTTTCCACCTTTGCTACCTGATCCTTCACTAATAAGTGTAACGCTTAGTTAAGTGTATTTGATCTTTTTTTGTTGTTGTTTCACAGCTGCTTTAACCTTCAAGTGCCTGGGAGACCAGTGGCCTGTGTACTGCAGGGTGATACGAGAGAAGAACCTCTGTCAAGACATGAGGTGGTATCAGCGTTGCTGTGAGACATGCAGGGACTTTTATGCGCAAAAAATGCAACAAAAGAGTTGACCTTGGTCAGGCTGGCTGGCTGGCTCTCAGCTCTTTGCAATCTTATTATTTATAAACACATAAACACATAAACACACACACACACACACACACACACACACACACACACACACACACACACATACAGACACACACACACACACATGCTTCTTCAGACCAAATATTATCAGATTACATATAATTTAATCAAATTAATTTATTTTTGCCTGCCAGACATCCTTTATTGTTTTGGTTAGACATCCTACTTGTTTTATCCTCTGAGGTTTTCATAATTAATTTTTATATGAACAATTTTGGATACATTTATCAGAATTAAAAAAATAATAATAATTAGTATTTTAAATGTTTATTTTCAGTAGGGGTCGTCTCTCTGTTGCCAAAAAAAGCCATCATGTTATCTTGAATTTATTTTAATTTAGCTGAATAGTTTTGCTGTATATGGAAATAAAGCCCTTTTTAATTTTATTATATTTTTGGCATTCAGAGTCAGAATGATCTTGCGTATTTTGCAACAGATGTTGAGGTGAGTAAGCTAACATTATTGAACAGGTTATTACAGAATGTATTGTGAAATCAGTTCATTTGATTTAGAAACATACTGTAGGAGAGAATCTACTGTAACTTGTAACCTATTATAAACAGGAAAATCAAAATAGCTAAGTAGGGATTTTGATCATTCTCATGGACACATACTTGAACACAAGTATTGAATCAATGAAACACTGTAGAGATTTACACTGAATCACTGTTGCACTGTTCGAGGTAGTGTAGAGAAATGCAGTCCTAGAACTTGTACCATCCTATGAAACCACGTATGTACTGTTTTAACATGTCACTTGATTTTAAACGTTTTGAAAGAAAAGACCCATGCCCCTCTATACCTTTGTGTGTCCTTTTGCAGTTTTACAAACGAGGAGTCCTTCCTCCTGCCACTTGTATGAGTTAATCTGTTAAACATTTTCAGTTCTCTGTTGATGACTTAGAAAATAGCTTTGTAATACTACTTTAGTTTTATCTTTGTTTTATGAAAAAGTCTTTATAAAAATAAAATGTTTTACAGTTTTGTGAAACGTTATGAAACAGCTAAAATTTTCCTTATGAGAAAATACTGTACATGATTCACATGATTTTTACATTTTCAATAAAAAGTAAAGCTTCTTTTGTTACTTGCATTTTTCCTATTTGGGCCTCCATGTCTGATAGCAGAATCCTCTGAGACCTGCATAGGAGCAGGGAACTGCTACAGTACTGCCTGCAGCAAATGCCTGCGGTCTCCCGACTTTCTCTGACTGCAGGCAGACATAACCCTTTATGAAGCTTGGTATATGAAAAGTAAGATATAATAAAGCAATATTCAGTGGAGCAGAAGCTAGTATCTCCAGTGAGTTCTGTAACCGCTGAACTTGGCTGTTAGGAGAGGAGTAGGACTTCTGCCTCCGTTTTGTAACGCAAGCCATTAGGCATGCTCTGAAAATACGTAGGAGAGCAAACCCTGAGGGCAAGACAGCTGGAGAAATGAGTCTGAAAGGCATCATAGGATGTCGTAATCACTGTAACAACTTAATGTGAACTTGCCTCCCTTCAAGGCTGTGCAGAAAGGGGAGCTCTGGATCCACGCTGAATTACTGCAGTGTCCCAGTAGACTGCCCTAAGCATCTGACATCTTTGTAGTAACTACTGTGTGTTAAGTTACGATGCTTGTTGATAGGCATGAGTAATAGATTCAGGTTCCTATTTTGTGCCCATAGTAAATGAAAGGAATGCACCTTTTCTGACTTGACCAATTGTGCCTTTTGAGTCTCTCCATGGAGTCTCCTTTATAGATGTGATGTAGATATCCACACCAGATTTAATATACCGAGGCTCGCCAGTAAGGATGGCAATCATATCCAGGAGGAATACTTAGCGGCATTCTTACCTCCGACAGAAATCAATGTATGTGCTTTCAAATAGCTGTAAGGTCTTAGGTTTGGCAGATACTGCCATGCATTCAAAAACTGCAGCTTTAATGATGTGCTAATGTATGATTTTAAATTAAATATCCTTTTGTTTTAAAAAGTAAAGAAAAAAAGAAAAATAACTCTGACGTTATGGAGTGTGACGATATATTTTGTATAATTAAAATGACACAGTGTGGTATCAATGCACAGAAAGCTCAGCTGCTGTTGTACATAACTCCTCAGTGTCACAGACACGCATTTTAAAATATAATGGAATTATAGTTGGCAGGCATAAAATACGATCATTATTTTAAATTTTCTTCATCCTTACCCAGAATCCAGTCCTACAAATACTTCTGCACTTGCTTGAATAACAACAACAAAAAAAATCAAACAAATGTTAAGGTGTCTCCAAAATAAGGGCCAGAGGACTTCTCTTCTTTCAAATGGGGGCATCAGCCACACAATTTTAAATGTTTATTCTCTGCTGTTTCTGAGTAGTCCATGAACAAGAAAGTTGACTTTATTGCAAAATGGAGAAGCACATTTTTAACCCTGCCTGCATCTGTTGAAAAGAACTGAGTGAATTGTGCTTCAATTGTCCTTATAGCACATCGCAAAAGGAAAGACGTTTGAATAGGAACCGAGGACAGAAAGCTGCACAACAAAATGAACATTCTCTATAGATGTAATAAGTGAAACCAGAAGGTTATAATCTCAGCTCCAGCTTTAATTCCTTCAGTATCTATAGCACAAAACTATTAATTAGATGTATGTGAATTATTTGGAAGCGGGTCTGTGTTTACATAGCAAAAATGCCTCTTAATTCCTTCTCTGAAGGAACTTCAAAGCGTTAGTTTTACCTTTGCTGTTTTGATGCACTCCATTAGCTTTCGGAGGAGCAACAGAGGTCAAAACATCTGTTTTGTTAGAAAACGATCAGCAGCTTTGGGGCATGTGCCCAGCCTGTGGCCTGGGTCCCGGCGTGCTCGGTGGGTGTGTGCAGGGCAGTGCCGCAGACCTGGCTGACAGCCGGCAGCGCTGCCCAGCCGTGCTCAGGGAGGCACTTGCTATCGGCCCCGGTAGACATTCACACCCCGCTTTACTTGGGCTGGAGTTGGTTTCCTTCCCCCTCCGTAATGATCTCTCTGCATGAATGTGTTTTCCTTTCAGCCTGATGAATATGTAACACTTCAACTAATGAATTTCAAATCGGTCAGGTTCAGCTGGCAAGGAAAGGTGGAATTCACTCCGGTTCACAGGGGCGCGAGGAGGCCTCTCTGCTAATTAAATCCCACTTAGGCTCTATTTTGATGGATTAAGTGGGATTTAAGTGGTGCATAGGGCTCGTGCTAGGCCAGTGCGCAGTGGGGATACTTCATTGCAGAGGCATACTAGCTAAATGCGGCAGTGACCACAAGTTACAAGTTACTCCTCCTTATACCTTTCTGAAAGAGAAAAGGGATGCCAGAATTTTAATATGCTGTCATTTATTCTGGGCAGTGTTTGTTGTTTCATTCTGGAAGATGGGTATTGTTTTGGTTTTTCATTTTTTCATTCAGTTTCCGTTGTCATTTTTGATGACAAAGAGGCTGTCATTTGCCCATTGCAAAGCTGAAAAAGTTTGAAAAGTTTGCCTGCGCAAGGAGAGCAACAGAGGCCCTAAAACATGGCAGGTCAAGTGTAAACAGGAAATTATGAACCCCAAAAGATTTTGAAGAGCCCTGTAGAAAGGATATCCAAACTGATAGTAAAAGGGACTTGAAACACATCAAAAGCAGGCAGACAGCTAGGGAATCAATGGGACTGCTTGATAACACAGGTGTGAAAGAGTACCCTGGAGATGACAAGGCTATGAAAGAGAAGTTCAGTGAAGTCTCTGCACTAGCCCTTATTGCTGAGAAGTGGTACAGTTTCTCAAGCCTTGCCTATTCCTTATAGTGGGGTGGTCAGAGAAGATGTGTTACTTTAAAGTAAATATACAAGAATATTAGACCAACTGGATGAGTTAGATGTTGATAAGTAACTAGGGTGGCATCCACGTGGGAATCCTGAAAGAGCGCAGTGGCGAAATTACAGAACTGCTGGCCACGGTGTGTAACTTGTCATTTCAAACAGCCGCTATGCCAGAGGACTGGCAAATTGCAATGTAATACCTACCTACAGAAAAAGGAGTCCCTAGGGGATCCCAGGTACTATGGGCCAGGGAATCTTAAGTTCTTTTCCCAGTGCAGTAATAGTCTTTAATAAAGATCACTGAGTACATGGACAAACATGGGCTGTTGGGAAAGAGTCAGCATGGCTTCAGTGGTGTCCTAAGCAAACAGGATCTGGTAAGTACAGTATCTTTGGATTTTAAGTCTTTGACAAAGTTCTGCATTAAAGAATATTTGAGAAACTGTTCACACAGGACTGCAGAACAGTCTTTTTATGGCTTGAAAGATGGTTAAAGGATAGGAAGCAAAAGGTGGAGCTCAACAGTTGCTTTTCAGGATGGAGAAGGGTCAGCAGTGTTGTTCTCCGAGGAATGATGATGCGGTTAGTTTTGTTTAACATTTTCGTTAATGTCCAGAGGAAGCGAGTAAACACAGATCTTCAACTCTGTGGATGATGTTAAGCTCTTGGATGACCAAGTGTCGTCTCGATGGCTAGGAACTCCAGAAGGACCTCACAAAACGGAGCGCCTGGGCAAAACGTTAGCTGATGGACTTCGTCGTGGATAAATGTAAGGTAGTGCAGGTATGGAAAAAATAGTCTATACTATGCTTACAAGATACCAAACTTGCAACTCGTAGTTACAGATTTGGAGATCTGGGTGTTATTGGTTACTGTAGTCTAAAGTTACTGGCTGTATAAGAGTAGTAGGAAAAAAAAGCCAGCTAGATCCTGGGCTTAGGCGGTTGGACCCAGTAGGGCATTTTTATGTTTTTAATGTGATGAAGTAGTGTCAATAAGTAATTTTTTACAGCTGCAGCCCACCTCATATGCCCCAGTAACATGGAAAAATCCTGTGTTCATAGGGATGCTAAAAAGGGAATATACGCTCAAGAGAGAAGGCATGGTTGTATTTTAGAACACTAATTATTACTCTTTTAGGTCTGCACAGGGAAACAGAGCGACTACATGTTATGCTAGATCTGGAACAGTAACAGTAATAATATGGAGGTGTGTTACAGAGCTTCAGGTCTTCACTATCCTGGAAAAAAAAAAAGACTTGTAAATTTAGCAACAGGTTCCTCAGGAGTGTGTATGTCCACTCAGCAAAAATTATCCCTACTGTCTCTTTTGTGGCTGGTCACAAATACAGACTAATCTGAAATTCTAATATAAGTTTCTTCTTGAAGAGCGACATATTAATAATTGTTTGACAAGCATTCTGTCAAATAATTGCTAATAAATATATGCAGGAAAAATTCATGAGCTTTTTAATTGGATAAGTGGTTTTAACTGATACGTATATCAAATTATTTATTTTTTAAAATAGCACCTCATGTTATTAAAATTTTAAAAATAGTTTACTGGCTTTATTTTCTTTTTAAATTTCAGCAATCCTGTATAAGGAAAGTGGATTGGTCAATGTAACTTCTGCTTAGTAATTCTCTGTTCTAAGTACAAGGTAAAAGTTTCACAATGCCCTAATTCCCAGTGCTTAACTCAATCCAAAGTAGGTTTTTCTAGATTTCAAAAATGAACTTTCAAAAACTTTTCCTATGTGACAGTGTTACCTGAAATGAAACATGTCTTATGAAAACTGAAATGTTTGAATACAAGGTTAACCTAAATATGAGGTTACTTTTGCTGATTGCAAATAACGACTATGAGGATAAAGGGAATTTTGTTAGCTGAAAGTCAAAAGAACTTAATACTTATAAAATGCTGACAAAAAATAGCCAATCTCAGAATAAAATAATGGAAGTGGAGGGACTGACGCCCCACCATTCAAGTCAGTAAGAGGTTTCCCATTCACTTGGACAGGAGCAGAGACAGTTCCCTGAAGAACACTTCTGTTATCAATTGCTTCAAACAAATTAATATTTCCCCGTGCAAAGAAGAATTTACTGTCAGAGAAACCCCTGAACCTAAAGAAGTGCATGTCATAGCAGTCATGGTAAAATGGTACTGACCGACGTAGCACAATGAGGTGTCCTGGTACCACCACGGAAAAGGAGGTCTTGTGCCACTCCGTGCTTTGTACTATGGACTGCTTCTAATTTTCTGAAAAAAGAGCTTGCTTTGAAGTACTGTAAGCTCGAAATTTTCGGCAGGTCCCTTGAGGAAGTGCTGGTATGCATTTAAGTGTCTCATGCATCTACTCACTGATACTCTGTTAGCTTTAATGAGCGCATATGTATCTATCAAAATACACCTTGAACTTGAAAACTTAAGCTAGGCACTTAAAGAAACACGTCCTGTCTGCTCTGCTGCTTCTAAACGATCTTTTATCATTGGTAGATGATATAAGCGAGCCTGACACCAAACAGGGGTCAGATACAGTTTCAGGAAACTGTCGTATCCTTCTTCACGTCATTAATAATAGAAGGAGCGTGCACAGCCAGGAAGCAGGAGCTTGGGCTGTTTTCACTATTACTCAACAGGAGGGAAACATGGATTTCTCCGTTTTGCCAAACAACAACCATCCCGATAAATTCCTACAACTGGAGGTAAAGTCTTTAGTGAAAAACTCTGCCTTCCTCCAAGCCAGCCTGGCAAAATTCCCAGAAGCAGCTTTACCTGGAGTGCAGCGGTGGCACAACAGAGTCTATTCACAGGTAAGGACTAACAGAGGCTGACTTTTTCCCCCATTTTTCTACCTCGTTCGGGGGATCCGGAGACAAAACGACATGTGAGTTTGAGCCTTCTGCTATTGATTCAGCCTCCAGCGTCCCCACCGAATCCACACCGCTGACATCCCCAGAAGTTTTCCCATTGACTTCAGGGAGGGTCAGGCTCCAGGAGAAGAGTGACTATCTTCATGGTGGTCCACCTATTTATTTCAATATGTTAGGCTTTTTACTGCTTGTTGTAGCATTTCCATGGCATTTCCCAGCAAGTCTATTAATAACAAATTGCATTTATTTATTTATTTATTATGTATTAAGGGGGCTGATGAAACTCCCTCGCTGAAGAAATTTGAGGTCGGAGAAGGATGGGAAAAGAATTCCACAGGAGATAAAAATCAGGCTTAAACCTGAAAGCCAGGCTGTATTTGCCTAACCCAATGAAGTGCTATATGGCATTAGAGGTTCCTGCTAGTATCTTGCTGGCTCGTATGTCTACATAGTTTATAGCAGCTTCCTCTGTTTTGCCTTGTTTTTCTCTTTCTGCTTTCGCCCTTTTAGCACCCTGGTAGAAGGCGGCTCTAAGTGTGAAACATACTGACCATGTTAAATGCAAGTTGCTATAAAGAGGCAGTAGCAGTTTCTTGGTAAAGAAAAGTAACTCTGCCCTGCGCAGGGGAGGCCCTGGAGCTGGGGGAAGACGTTTAGCCGTGGAGCAGAAGCAGCCCAGCCGCATCAGCTCACACCCCGCCGGGCCCCGCTTCCTCCTGCCACGGCGCTCCTTTCCGGCCGCCCCGGGCCCTTCCCCACCCCGACGGGAGCGCAGGCTCCCAGCTCTGGTTCTCGTCAGGGCACGGGCGAGCACGTCGGCGGCTGTGGGGGACGGTGAGGGGTCGGCATCCTGGCGGTCCGTAGGGTGGGGTCCGACACCCCGGGGGGCTGAGGAGAAGGAGCCTACAAGGCTCAGCCTGGGGAGGGGAAGAGAAAGCCATGAAGGCCCCCGCAGCTGCTACCGCCCGTCCCACTGCTCCCTCTCCTCCATTTCTCCTCCGCTCCCCACCAGCTCTGGGTCCAGGCCTCATCCGCAGGCCTGCTCCCCTTTCTGCCCCCTCCTTACCTTTCCTAGCCCCTTCCCAGCCCCCCATGCCACCTCTGCCCCGCCGCGGCGAGCTGCCCCTGCTCCCGGCGATTCCCCCGGGAGAACCCCTTCCCGAGGGCAAGGCCCCGGCGGGGCACCCAGCACAGCGGGGCACGGCACGAGGCCGGCCTGGCTGCCCGCTCTGCAGCCGGCTGGCGGGGTTTCCTGCAGCTCCCTGCCCGGCGCGGGGACGGTCTCCAGAAACGCGGCTGGTGGTGTGGTGTGCTCCACACCGGGCGCGAGCCGCTCCGTTAAGCGCGGTCATCAGCGCGCTGGAGGGGCTCGGATAAAACGCGGTGCCCCCCGCGCGCGAGCTCGCCTCCTTTGCCTTTTTCTCGCTGACAGTGAAATAAAGGGAAAGCGCTGATGATTTCCAGACGTCAGCGTAAACACGATGGCACCAGCGGCGCGGGAATAGCATGTTGTGCTTGAAGATGAGGGAGCTAATGGGGTTAAGGGTTAGTTAATTCAGAAACGGAAACGGGGAGGGGAAGGGGGCGAATGCATTTCTGAACACATGCGCGTGACCCCCGGGCTCCTGCAGTCATTAAATGTGGAGGGTCGGTCCCTGCCCAGGATTTCATTTTCTTTTGAGAAACTGTTGCTACTCGGGACTCCCTCCACAAAGTGACTTTATATCTGTGGGCTCTTCCAGACCGCTATCATGCGGCCGTGCAAATTGAAAGTGCTCTGAAATGCTTACGTGTTTCCTCCACGTATAAGTATTTTAATTTATTTCCATTATAAAAAGCGGCTCCACGTAACAGCGATTTGTATTTCTGGTAAAAAAGATGTTGCTCTCTCTCCTTGCTTTCCTCTGCTGGGTCCGAGTAGTTTTCCCACTTACTGTATATTTTCATCGTCTACTTTAAATAAAATAGTTCATAAAGCAGTTCAGGAATCTTGGCCCTCCCTTGTGCAAAGCAGCATAAAAAGCACAGACCGGTTCTTTTGCAAATAGCTAGTTGCTGATCATCCCGAAAGCTTTCAGCCCTGCTGCACTCTCTGCCCCGCACTATGTTTTTAATGCTCAGAATACACCCAATTAATCGTCTTTATCTGCTGCCGCCAGCCAAGCTGCATCGCTCTCCTTTAGTCTAGCTGGTCATTTGCTGCAATTCCCAGACTTTTCTTTCCTGCCTGTATTCTCCGCTTTTCCCTACTTCTGGAAGAGAAGGCAGAGCATTTTGCTTTTGAATGCTGCGCTACTTCTTTTCGCTGCTGTTGGTGCTCAGGAATTCACAACCCTCTACAAATTTTGCCACTGCATATATTACAGCGCCCACGCTAACTGCACTCCTAACCTGCGCCCCCTCCCCCCCGGTCTCTTATCTAAGCATAACACTTGTGTCTCGGTGCTCCTTTGCATGTGTTTGAAGCCGGCAAGATGAGATTTTCACCTCTTAGCCAGGTCCTGGGTTACAGTCGCTTGTTTGTCCCTTGGCTCGGACCAGCATTACATACTTTCACTGTTCCCTTATCCTTCCCTAGACATCTGCAACTGGCCGCGGCCAGACACCAGCTGCAAGGTTGGCAGCAGCTTTGGTCTGACTCCATACAGCAATTTTTTTATAACGTACTCGCAACCCTGCAAAGCTCTGTAATGAATGATGGGCAAAACAGCTTTCTTCAAGCAAATAATTATTTATTAGGACAGAAGTACTGCAGACACTCTATAATGAAAGTAGTCAGGCTGAACACCTCCTTTGCTCTAATATTGCTCTTCCTGAGTCCTATCATTTAGGGTTACATTTTTACAACCATCTTCTGACCTCCTATTCATGTCAGCTTGGCTCCCAGGTTACTTTGTGGTACGTGATACTGCTCCACATCTGTGAAAAGCACATCTGATGCCCTTCGTTTCTTTTGATAAGAAACCTTGTGTTCACAGGCGTGAAGAGTCCTTGGGAAGAGCTGTCTGCCCTTTTGGCTTTCACATCTGCTTGCCTACTCGTGGCAGGTCTTCCCGGTTGCTTTTTCGCCTCACCCTCTGTTAGATCAGATGAATGGAAAATAGATATAGGAAATTCGAAAGATCTAATAACTGATACATAAGTTTTACTTGCTGATTGAATGCCTTGCAATACCTATACAGTTGTTACAGTTACTACAGGGATTGATTTAAGTCACTGTCTAGCAGCTTTTTGTCCGTCAGACCTTTTTGTCTGTCTTAGAAGCAGGTCTTTATAAAAGAGAAGTGCCCTTCCCCGGGCTGGGAGTGCTCTCCAGGGCGCGTTGCCACGCTTTGCACAACGCAAGCCTGCAATTCTCCACAGATTACTTGTTAATACAATAATCACCTGCTTCCATTGGGCTCGAGGAGGTTGTTGCAAAACAATCCCTGCAATATCTGGTGGCCCGGAGTTTCTCAAGCCTCTCTGGGGCTGGCTTGCAGGCGCAGCAGCACACCCTCAGCCTTTGCCGCTTTGGTTAATGATCCCTTTCGGGCTGGCGCGGGAGGCGGCGAGAGCCAGCAGCAAGGGGCCGAGGCCGCCGCGGCTGCGTTTCCGGGGGCCTCCAGGATCCCTCTTCGCGCGCTGAGTCCGGCTTGGGCTTCGCGCTGTGGAACCCGCTTGTCGTTCAGGCTTCTCGTGGCTCCCCTCGAGGGGGATCCGGGCGGGTGGGCGGCCGGGAGACCGAGGCCTGCCCTTAGCGCTCCCTCGCCTGGGTTTGGCGGCGTGTTAGCGTGGCCACGGTGATTTCATATCGCAAAGCGAAGACAGGCTGGTTAACCTCCCAGATCGTTTTAATGCTGACGACAACAGTAGCAACAACAAAAAGATTAAAAATGACATGCAAATATTTCCTAACAGCAGAGATTACTTTAGAATTGATAACGTTATCCATATTGTAACGTATGTGTGTTTACAATTTGCATTACGAAACAACCGGCAAGGAAACCCTATGGATAAAACACATTTAGATCCCGGGGTGGAACCAACATTTTCTCTCTGCAAATCTCGAGGCTTTCCACAGGCTCCTCTTCCCGGCTGGGTCGGCTCTCCGCGTCTCTTGGGGAGGGCCAAACTGTCCTCAGTGAGAAATTGGTTAAAAGCAGGAACGGCTTCCTTGCTGGCGAGTTGCCTGTTGATCGGCAGTTGTGTGTTCGCAGTTGAGCATTTTTCATCTCGTTAAATGAGTATTTCTTCAATATGTTTCAACTACAGTTTCTCATTTTGTTCATAACTACTGTTGCTTTGAGTATTAGCTATTCTCTACTTCCATTTGGTGAAGAGTGACACAAACTACATGCTATAATTTCTGATTCACAGCAGAGCTGTTCCACCCTCGCTCAAGCTTGCTCCTCAGACGCAGGGAATACAAGTTGTGTAATGTATACGGACGCCTCAGTTTACAATACTTTCCCCTTTCTTTAAACATTTATTCTCCCGAATCAGAATCAAGGAACAGAAATCTGTGAAAACAGTGCTGGAAGATGTTGTGGATGTTAAAAGAAGTAATGTGCAGTTTTCCCCTTGAATTAATACTTGCAGGTATATTTTTATGCTCTAATCTCCTTCCGTTTCTCTGCTTTTTGGGTAAATACATATGTTTCATGCAATCTGCGTCTCCATATCATTTCTTGGACCTAAATCTTTTTGGTCTGTGCTTGAAATGTCTGTCTTTCCTTTTTCCTAACTAGTCTCTAGGACATAGCTACCGCAGAAGTTTCACCACCAAGCATTCAGCAGCACTCGAGCATATTCTCCTCGTTAACTTGGCACTTCTATGTCTGCCCTCCAAAGCCTTCTCCTGCCCCAATTTCCAGTTCTCGTGGTAAAATCTCTTTGCCCCTCCCATCATATTTCCTTGATAGTTTTCCTCTGGGGTACCACATTCTCCTGTTCTCATGCCTTGTTGCCCATGAGAAGGAAGGTAGTCCTCAGGCAATGGAGCAAAAAAAAGTTTTGCCACAAAGCACTCTTCTTATGAACAAATTTTGCATCATGCCTTTTATTTGCAGTTTTGGAGTCTTTTTATTTAAAACAGCTTTAAAAATTACTGTCAAGTCACATTCTTTTCACAAGATTTTAGCCTAGGGAGACTGAACATCCCCTGGTGAGATAGTTTGCCTTCTTCAGCAAAATGTTCTCCAAGTTCAACTATCTAGCAAGCCTGAGGGAAGCATCATTAAGGTTTTTGACAAATTTTAAGTAAGAAATAAATAAAATAAAATGAAATAAAATAAAAGACAGTCAGAAAGAAATGACAGTTAAAACAGCAGCTCAGCTGAAATCTGGCCAGCAGAATCCAGCGGGCTTCAGTGCCAGCTGCAACTGCAACGTGAAGAGTAATGTTGTCAGGGGATATGTCAAGGTTAAGGAAATGACATATGGAAATTATGAACTAATAGAGGGACTGGGAGGGCACTGAGGATCCACCCACCTACTAATGATAATTATTGATGGGAAACATGCTTAGTCACTCGTGCATGATTTAGTGATAAGAATGCCAGCGTGATGCTTCCTCCCAGGGTTGCTTAGACAAAGGCTGTTGTTTTCTCTTCTCCTTCTTTCCATTTTAAAGGAAACCAGTCCTTCCGCTCCGTTCCACACCTGCCTGCCCCAGACTGACTCACACGCGTCTGTGCGTGTGCATGGGCCCTGAGGCATAAGGTATGTGACGATAGGGTATTGCAGCTGGCTCCCACCAAAAGTGGAAGCTCACCCCCCTCACACTGCGGCGGCCCCTCTCCCTTGGTGTGCTGCCTCTGTGTTTCTCTCACCCTGCTCAGGTGGCAGAAAAATTACTCGAGCAAACAAAAGCAAATAGTTTTCTACCAGCTTGGGGAGCTGCACTGGTTGGCATGGTGTCAGGGCAGCCCCAGAGCCAGTGTGTGGGAAGAGGTGGGACCCCACGAGCCAGGAGCAGTGCAAGGAAGAGCGGGATGTGCCCCAGCAGCAGCGAGCCCTTTGGGTACGCGAAGCCGCCGATCCTGTGGCACTGTAGGGCTGCAGATCTGAGTATAAGTGAAGTACCCTGAAAGTTTCTGGGAAAGATGTCATTTTCGGTAGTCTTCTGTGGAGAAATATTTGTCAGGTCCAAGCCTCTCCATCAGATGGAGACTCCCCTTGCTCAAACTGAAGTTCCTAGGGACAAAGCAGCTTATGGGGAAGTGTTATTTGCTAATGAGGAGGTTTAATTTACACTGCGAGGATACTATGAGAGCAGTCCTGAGACACAGGGTAGGTATTAGTGTGAGGCAATGGCTGCGTCAGAAATAGGTCTGTTGGGGAAGCTGGCAAAAGGCTGGAACCGCGCAGCAGTAACAGATTAATTCAGAGTTTTGGGGAGGAAAAAACTGTGGTGAACTGAAATGTTGAACAGCTTGAACTGGACGGTCTGATGGCCTTCCTCTTTGCAATCAGCCTGCAAGAGATTGTAACTACAGCCTTGCCAACTCTGAAGCTACTCTTCGTCTGTGTTAAGCAGCAGCTTGTGAGTTCTCCAAAAATCAGATCCCACCTGGGGCATTTCTCCTGCTTCATTGCCATCCCCCTCTCCTACACAGTCTGATTTAATTATTGCTGTTGTTGGGGTGCTGCTCAGATCGTTAATTACCTTTCAGTTCTGACAGTGCCTGAACTAAGGACTTTTCCTCCCATCGATTGTAGGGCCCCTTTGACATCTCGACACAGGTTTAGCATTCAATAACATGAACAGAGTGGCAAATCGTACCCCTGCTGTTTGAGGTGCAGCTCCAAAAAAGCCAGGCCTTTTGTCCCCCCACCCCTCTACTCTGTTCAGCTTTCTTCCTTACAACTCCACTTCTGCATCACGGACCCTCAGTTTTCAGCAGAGCTGCAGGCTCCACTGTGGTGCTCCATTACACTGTCTTTCTAAACCAGAGGCTCTTCTTCCAGCAAGCATTATAATGCCTGTTCGTATTAACAGAGGAGTTTGATGTTCATATTGTACCCATGTGCTTTCCACAGAAGGAAGAAATCTACACAAAGCGAACAGTCAGCCCCCCTTATTTCACTGTAGATGTTTGCCAGGACAAGAAAAATTGGTGCATGTGCAATTTTAAAAATGGTTTTATTATATTACAGATGATAACTCTGGAATGGGACCTGTGTCATAGGTAAATGAAGATGAAAGCCACCTTCTGTTCTAACTTGTGTCTTCCAGAGAGAAAAGAGAAATGTCACGGAGCTGCCTGGCTTAGGATTGAGCAGGACCAGCCAAGAAATGATAGACAAAGCACTTGGGAAACATATTACACCCCTCACCCTTAAATCCACAATCAAAAGCAACCCCTTGTACAGTGACATCCACATGGACGGTGACTGGGAGGAGAAGAAAAAGATGCCTTCCTGGACTGCGCAAGACTTTGACAGGCATTCACTGCACTCCAACTTGGCCAGCAGCATCAAGGTAATGCGCTGCTGAAGGGCGTCTGAGCAAAAAGCGAAGCGCTCAGGACAGTGTGTTCATGTGAACCACTATATAGCACGTTCTGCTCTCTCCTCGGTAGGATTCAGGGAAGTGAATATGAACATATTTTCCTGTACAGACATGACACTAACAGGAGTCTGATCAGAAAAAGAAGTCTACATATCTGGTTAGACTTCAGCAGTTTCAGTTCTGCTGAAGATGACCTCTGTGACTAGAGAAAGTCTTCAACCGCAACACCCCGTAACTCAGTTTCCCCGTCTATAAAATGGGTACAGTACAGTTTTTAACCTCACATGAGAAAAACACAGGGGAGATCCATAAATGAGGTACTAACATACTAAATGGTCACGTAAATACCCATTTAAATAACATCATTCTGTTTATCAATTAACACGCATTTTCTCTGCCTTACCTACACCATGCAGAACTCTTCCTTCTTGTGGGCTGACACAGATCACTTGTACAGTTATCTTTGTTTTTTGGTTTTTTTTTAACTGTTCCTTTTTTGGAAAGTGACTCGTATTGGCATTTGCAAATTAGCCTCTGTTCTTTGACATGGTTTCTTTTGGGTCTTTTAATCGCTTTTCAATGGCTGGTGTCCTACATTTGGTTCCTGGCTAAAAAGTGGTTTTAATTTTCCCCAGTGGAACAACATTTGCAGCATCTGGCAAGTAGTGCAACCTATGTTCAAGTGAAAGTCTCTTGCATTTATGTTATGATGCCTTAAATTCATTAATCATGATCTGATGATAGCCAGAATACTTCTAGCTATGTTCTAATGACTTCATGTGCAAGACAGAGGAACTGAGTTCATTTTCTGATTTTTCTTTTAGGAAAATCCTAATGACCTACAGTTCTGGATGGGGGATATTTATACTCCTGGGTATGATACCTTGTTAAAAAAGAAAGAGAGGGAAAAAAAGCATTCCAAATGTTGCCGAATCATCCTGCTCACGGTACTAGCTGTTTGCATCCTGATTACCATAGTCACGCTCAGCGTTTTACTTACTTAATGCAGCCAAATACTGTTGATGGGAGTTTTTCAATAAATATTTTTATTAAGCTATTCCCCTCCCTTGTTTTATTTGGATTCCAAAATTTTTGTCACAAATACAATTTGTTCGACATCACTATTTTATAATGTTCCTGTGCAGCATACGGAATTGATCCTGAAAAGAAACAAATACTCTGAGCACAACACAACTTGCCTTATGGGTGTAATTAAAAAGAAAACTATAAATAAGCTACTTCTCATAATGCCTTATTCTTTTGACTAGTGATTTGGGCCAGAGCCAATCTCTAGTATGGTACATATGGTCAGTATGAGCAACAATTTGACTATTTGCTCTAGTAAATATGCACCATCGTGCTCACCTTTTTACGCTGGCTGTGATTAGACTACAGAAAAATATGATGAAGTGGCATTCAAGATATCCCAAAGAACTCTCAAACAAAAATTACACATTACTAGTGACTGAATGCATTGCTGCTGAGACTCAGCACTTACCAGAAAGCTAGCCTAAATGCATAAATGTTTCCTTACGCTTTTTCAGAGGAGAAAAAGAAAAAAAACAGTCTTTGAACTTCCATCAAAAGAATTACCTGAGACAGGGTTTCTTCACCCCTATGTCATGTTCGTTGAACGCGTAGCACCTCTGTCACCCTAAAAGACAGAGTGTCAATATTTTTTTAATCTGCCATGTCAAAAACTGGAGCAAAATTTGTGGAGTATAACCTGGAATTAGAGTATACAGTGAAAAGATTAAAGACTACGTGATATAGCCATGCTGTGAAAAAGGCCCTTTGTAAAGGAAAGGAACAAAAATAAATGGTGAGAGAACTGAACTCAGACAATTAAGTCCATGCACCTCGGAATAACTAGGAGAATGAAAATACGAGATGAAATGGCTATATTTAATGACAAAATAAAAAGTGAATGAGTGAACAAAGAGAGAAGCACTTAAATGACTTCTTTTCTCTCTGACAAGCACCCCGTGTGCTGCAGACCCTTATACCTCTGCACTGGAGCAAAGGGCTATGCTGCTGTGGAGCCGGAGATCGCCCTCACTCCCACGGGAGAATCCCACAGGGGCACGAGAGCCGGGAAGCTGGTTTTATATCGGCACTGCCTCTCTTTGCACAAAAAGTGCTTTGAAATAGGTCAGGAACAGGCTAAAGGCAGAAGGGTGTATATTGCCCCCTCTGAATCCTGGACATGCTCTGTTTAAGCCTTGCGTGGTTTTGTGCTTTGATTTAGGTTGGGGCGGATTCATCTTCAATCCCGGGGTGACAGGAAGGTATGTGTATTTAATTCCCCGCTTCCTTGCCCGGTCCAAGCTTGAATCTAGCTTGCACCCTAACTGCTTTGTCCCTAATCTAGTTTGTACCATGACTGCTCTGAAGAGCCAGGTTAAACAACATGGTGCTTTAACCTGGTGACCAGGCAACAGCAAAAGTGTAGCTGCATTTTAATGCAAAGCCACTGGCACAAAATTAGTACCTATGTTATAAAACTGAACGGTGCTGTAAATATGCTGGGGAACTCGGTCTGCTGGCTTGCTGCAGTTTTAGTGTAGACAGGCTTTTTGTCTGAAAGATCAGATCCATCCAGCTTATAGGAGTAAGCGCTTAGAAGCATTTTACAAGACTAATAGCTGATATTACGAAGTAATTATTCACATTAAAGCAACAATACTTAACTGTTTTTTCCAGCCCGAGTACATTTGCTTTAAGTGCATTGCATACAATGCAGAAACGTATTTTTGTAAATTATTGAGGCCTGTAGGCGGAAAGCCTAAAAGCAAAAAGCACTGTAATTTCCAGGAAAACAGCCAAAAATGAGAGTTTCTTAACTGCATTGCTCTCCGAGGGTTTAGCAGCGGGGATAAAATCGTTTTCTCCATGAGTCCATTACTGGCTGTTTCAGTCCGGCTGCGCTGCTGTCATCTAGCGGGGAGTCAGCAAAGGCGAAAAAGCTTCCAGACTCCGTTTGGCGCTTTTGCCGTGATGTGCTTTTTGGGGATTTCCACCCCACCCCCCCCCCCACACACAATTTCCCTTTTGCGAGCTTGTCCACGCGGGCTCCTTTGCTGCCACCTGGTGGCGGAGCGCGGCCCCTGCGCGGCCCTGCGCGGCCCCTGCGCGGCCCCTGCGCGGCTCGCACGGCGCAGAGGCGGCAGGAAGCCCGGGCGGGAGCCCAGGCCGTGCCCTGGCGCCTGGTGCGAGCAGCTGCGGTCGCCCCGGGGCAGCAGCCCGCTGCTGCGGGCTTCAAGGAGCAGTCGTAGGGGTCTGCCCGTTGCCTGCTCGAATGCGAGTGGTTTCCTTGGGGGCTGAGAAAATAAACAAGGATTGAATATTTTTGGGGGAAAAAAAATAGAGTGAGGGATGACCAAAGACCGCTTTGCAAGGCGGGTGGAGCATGAGAATCCTTCAGAATTTACTTCTAAAAGCAACTGAGGAGACACCACTTCTTTAACCACTGGATGATGGCTAGACGTGTTGTATGTGAGCAGTTTTGTTTTGTGATTGGCAAGATTGCTTTGTCTTGCTGCTTTTACTGCTTGAATTTTAAAATTTATCAGTGATGGGTGACTGAAGCAAAAAAAAAGCCATCGTGTAACCCTTAGGATGAAGATTATGTTTGGGAAATTGAATGTTTAGTGTATTCCAAAAGTGCTTCTAAAGCTAGAAGAGTAAAACCACTCTAGTAGGTAATGGCATTTAAACTGGACATACAACATTTTTTCCGTACTAGTAATCTCTGAGATCTAAATTCAGGGGTCTATTCCTAGCTTGAAGAGACCACTTACGCATATACTTTATTTCACTTCAATAGGATTTAAGCAGGTGCTTAAAGTTAGCAAGTAGTTCAGTTTGGATCAGAACAGGAACAGATGTTGGCATGGCCATAAATCTTTTATTCCAGTGATAATCGACTCAAATTCCATCAAAGTCTCCTATTTAGTGTCTCATATTCTGCTTAATAGCCAGTAAAAACATACGTATGAAATATAGGTCCAGCATATGCCACTGGGTCACCCATTGCTACATTAATATATTAACACAGTACTATTACATTACCAGCTGTAAATGTAATATTCTACAACCTTCTCCTATACTCTGCCTTCTCCTACAAGAAGGAATGGTGGCATCTCTTTCTCTGTTCCTTGCTTTTTAGTTTCTCCCCACACACCTTTGGCTGCTAGTGAAGGGTATGGGAACAGCTCACCTCTGTTGCAGACTTGACCAAAAAAAGTTCCACTGGAAATGTGTTGCTTTTTGGCCAGTCTGGGTGCTATGGGGCAATCCTTGACTTCCCAAAGAGTTGGCATGGCGATGTGACATGCTCCTTCAGCTGTGAACAGGCCAAATTGCTTGGTGGACTCTTGATCCACACCTGACCCAGGCTCTTTGTTGAGCAGACTTGTTTTACTGTATCAGGGCCTTAGAGAGAGAAAAATAAAAACACTCTGTTGCCTTTCTACTCGTAGAAGGCTAGAATGACTAGCCGTATGGGTAGCACCTGAGTTTTACATCAGCACAAGGACAAAATTTGATGAGGAAACCCAAGAGCAGGAGGTTCGTATTAGAAAAATATTTTGTTAAGACTATGATTGTTGAATAGACACAAAGCAATCTGAAGACTCCAAAGGAGCTATAAAGCCATGTTTAATACTGACACTGAGCTAGCACTGAAATTAAAGTTCATTCCAGCGAAATCATTTAGGCGTCAACTTCTCAGAGAACTAATCGTTAAGTAGCTACACCTAAACAAATTTCCCTTCCCACCAGCGTGTTCTAAAATGTACAAGATGTTATGAAAAGAAAAAGGCTTAAATCAGTCTAAATTCACTTTGCCAGAAAGTCTGTAAATGTCAGTGAGCCTGGCCTGGGTTTTACACTTATTTGCTATTAAGCTGCCACAGCCTTTTAGGTTTCACATTAGAAAAACATGGAACACTAAATGCTAGTCTGAACAAAAAGTATGGAATAGCAAGGCTGTTACGCATCTACATGGGACCTTTCAATAGGAGACAGCAGTCATTTTGTTGCACAGTTATGCAAAAATACACCTAGACATTTATTTTTGCAAGCTGAATTCCATCGTAATTATATAAGGAAAAGAAAGTATAAGAGCACTTGTTCACTCAGACTCTGCCAACTTCTGATTTCACTGACAGTTTCGTTCACAAGTGATTTTAGCAACATTAGCCTATCTCTCTCCAGCAAATATGGATCAGCTTGCAGAACTTTCTACGAGTTGGAATTTTATTTTTTTAGGTATTTTAGTACAGCCACTCTTCCCAACCTGCTAGAACATCTTGAAAAATTTTGAGGATGACATTCCCAACCTTCCTCTTTCTTCCCTGCATTCTCCCCTGCCAAAAAGGTGTCAAGTCGAATAACCTGCAATAAATATGCAACTGAGTTCTCCTTTTATTTACTTTTAGTCTCTGACGATGTGGCACACTGGCTCCCGTTTGGTTGTGAAGCTCCAGCAGGCACTATTTTTGCAAAATTACAGCTATTTCTCTACCTTACTGAACTATAGAGTTCATCTTCACGAAGGGTCTTGCAAGGCTGGTTACTTTAGGCTGGCATGTGTCTTCACAGTTTCTAGCTTCGGGGTTTTTTTTCCTTTTTTTTCCCGGCAATACACTCACTAGACAAGTTTTAAAATATGAGAAGAAGGAGGAAAGAGAGACTCTTGATTTTGACATAGGTAATGCTGGGTGAAATGTAAAAAAGGATAATGCAATCATGTGAGTCTTGAGACGTCAAGCACGACAAATTTCTCTGGGCAGGGCAGAAGTTCCTCTTTCCATTATCATGCTGAGGTGTGTGAGGGCTGCATTAATATTGATTTGACTGCTAAAGAATTATAAGAGCAGAACCTGTGTGGATGCGTTTCTGTATTTCTGACTCACTATCACTGAAAGATCAGGAAGGTGCCCCCAAATCTCCCTGCTGCTGGTTAGTTAAGAGACGCTTTGACACAGAACGGGCTGCAGCGTCCGCTCCAAACGGCCTCGCTCTGCTTCGTTAAGGTCTTGTAAGCTGGGAATAATTCACTGAAGTACAAATTTATGTGGCTGTAAGTCCGATAAACTCAGCACCAGCCGGCTGTTCAACACAACAAATGTGAGGGTCCCATGGACTATTTTCTCATGTGATTTTACTGTCTAGAAGAAGCCTCCAGATTTAAAACGTCTAGAGCAGCATCAAGTTGTTCCAGTAGGGTCGTTCCCTGCTGCTAGACCCGTAGGTATAACATCAGGTGCGCCATCTCCTTTTGTCACATGAGATACATTTACAAAGCCTTTACCACTCAGTATTTTAGGAGGATTATGCTATTTTTTTGATGACAGCACTTTTCTCCTATATAGTTTCCTTTATTTAAAAAAAATGCTTTCTGTGCTATGTAAGTATTTTTTAGGATCTCCAGAGCACTTCTATAGATTCACAGCTCTGCTCTGACCTTACCTGCGTACTCGATTGGCTTACCTGCCATAACCCAATGATTTGTATTGCTTAGCAGCGCAGTAATAAAAACAGGAGTGACTTTTGTAACCACATGAGTTGCTGTTTGCGGAGGATATGGAAAGGCTGTCACAGTTCCAGTCCTATCTCCCACAACACCAGTTCAGACTCCAGCGACTGCTGTGTGCAGACTTAGTGTGCATGAATTCACATGTAAAGACCCTGCAACAGAGCTAAGTTGCAAAATTCAGGGGTTACGGAGGTACTAGTGTTAGGTTTGGGGTTTGTTTGTTTTTTTGCAACCCGTTTCCCTTGCAACCAGTTTCATTTAAGCTTGTAAGTGCTGGGATCTGGGCTTTTGACAGATGTGCGACCTATCCCACTGAGCTGGGCTCAAACCATAAACTTACTACGCTAAATCTTGAAAATGGCTCGCTGCCTAGGTTTGCAAGTGCTCAGCTTCTCTAGACTTGCCCAGCTGCGCATAGCAATGAATGACGTCTGCAGCTACGCAAATAGCGGTGTTGCAGACCCCGGATCTGCCCCTCCACGGATACTTCCCAAATACAAGCAAAACACAGGCAAGTTGCTACTGAAGTACAGATGTAGTTCAAGTTTGAACCGAGGTGGACTCTGAGAACATGCGGTTTAGGATAAAGAGCTTCTGCCCATGTGCCCTCGAAGGTGTGACACTGACTTCCCCCCTTTGCGGCTGCTTTTGTGGCCTTTCCCGGGAAGCAGCCGCTGTGGTCAGTGGTGGTGTGTGCCCTGACAGCCCACCCGCTTCCTAACGGAGGGACTTTGCAGCAGTTTCTAGTCATAGAGGGCAGCTCTGTGGGTCTCCACAGCTGGATACGCTTCAGAGTGGTTCTGCTACTGCCCTAATGCTGTCCAGCAGACACTGAATCCAAGAACCAGAATATATTATGAATGACATTTGTTACCTTTTTTTCAGCCTCACACCTAATATAATTCATCTGGCTGTGGAAAATACATGCTAAACACTCTCTCCTGCGATATATTAAGCTCTATTAAGGCCACCTAGCAACAGAACTCCTGTAACATAGACATATTTCAAGGCATTACTGAAAGAAGCCAGCAGCTTTTGTGTTACTGTGAGAGAGGGGAGTAACTGGTTAATGGCAGTGTGACACACTAGAGTTTCAGGAGAAGATCTAAATCCCGACTTGGTGTTCCTTTCTGTTTCCACCCACATATTTCGTTTCGCAGATAGCTCCAAACAGCCCAGTGTCTCAACCAGTGTCCTTGAAGAGGGCTCGTTTCCCCTGGGACTTCCTCTGTGCTGATTGTGCTTCTCTTGGAAATGCTCCAAAAGGTCACTTCCAGCTCAAAAATCAATTTGCTGCAGCTGCTGCAATGAATTGAAACTCTTGTAGCATTAAGTAGGTTCATCTGTGAAGTTCCTTGTTGCTTGCTGTGAAATTAGTCATGTTGGAGGAAGCAGTGTGGAGGTAAGGGGAGAAGGGGAGGATGCTTTATTACAGCATGCAGTTGTACCACACACATGGCATAAGTCTGTTGGGTACTGGGTTTATTTACTTCCAATTTGGTGAACTTCTGTCTTTTAATGCTTGTGGATGTGAGCTATATAAAGTAAATTTTCAGTCTTTAAATCTACATCTCTCTAAGTACTGCTGAATATTCAAAAATATATGTAAATGTACATCCTGAAGCAACATTTTGTCTTTGGCTGTTAGGTTTGGTCTGTTCTAACTTAGTGCCCCTTCAGAAGAGGAGGAGGTCAAGATGATCTGTGTTGAAGATGATAGAAAGTGGCTTTGTAGTGGAAGATGGGTTTTTTTGTGTCTAGTCTGATCTCTGTTGGCTGCACTTGCTTTTTCTGAGCTGCAAGCACAGTCACCTATTCAAAGTGCTTAATATGCAAGGCAGCCCACAGACTTCTTAGGCATTGGAACTGTAAGTGAATAATACTCTGTGTATTGCTGGCACTGTGGCTGTGTGGAGGTAGAGTTAAATAAACATGGGCCTTCAATCTTTACACTTGTACCAGTTGTGTTTCTTTTTAATGAATAATGTTATAAGTGCTATTACAGCTTAATGAAAATCCAGCTGAACCAATTATAAGTATACCACTACATGGGATAATCCATATAGGCTTCTCTCAGTGAGGAGCTGAAGGTGCCTTTTTTTCCTTTCTTCTTCTTGTAAAGGCTGTTTTTTAAGACTAACTCTACTGAATTCCATTTTCCACTGAAAACCCTTTCTGTTACCTATCTGGGGATTTAAAGTTGCAGGGTGGCAATTGGAAACCAGGAATTGTAAAGTTCTGTTTTGCTCTGAAATGGTCAGCCTTGCTCTAAAGGTCGGGCAGATTTTCATATTTTCAATCTGTCCCATGAAAACACCTGAGGTTCCTACAATATTACCTTATATAGTATGGTATTAGTACAACATAATATAAGAGCTTTTAAATCAGATGCTTAAAAAAAGAGAGAGGAAGATGAAACTACCTGCTTTGTTAAGATCAGCTAAGGATAGAGAGACAACCGTGATGTTAAATCGGGCCAGGTCCGTGGTTGAAATGTGATACAAAAGTGATCTACTGTTACAATGAGAATCCACAAGGCATTTAGGATTGAATGAAATCATGCAACAGTAGCTCTGACTCTGCACACAGGAGCAAAAGTACAAAGTGTTAGAAGTCAGCAGGCCTGACGTACGAGGGCCTACGAAGCTCAAAGCCAGTGAAGAATGGGCTATTCTGGCAACTGCAGTGAGGATATTTCTTGCATGTCAGTGCATAAATTGGCAAGTTGTCAAATCCCTGGGCGGTAGAAAACAAATGAGTAAAACCTAGAGCTTATAGCAGTGGGCTTTTTTTGGTGTGGAAATAAATTTTACAATATATAACAAACCACCAAAGGAAGACAGGATTCATAGTGGAGCTAAAAGTGTGTCTCCCCTTGAAATGGGAAATTGGTTTCCTCAGGCTTACTAAAAGTTAGTTTTTAACTGATCTGTTACAGCACTGATTTTATTGACAAAGAAAAATAAACATATGTGATGGTAGGATTTATACAGTGAATCCCACTAAACGTTACCCCTGACTATGTTGTTTAACTGTACAACCTTGGTCGCACGTCTTCCCACTGCTGGGTCTGTGTCCCTATGACAAGGTACCAGGCTGGGGAGTTGGTGACTTTATTTTCACAAGTCAACTCTACCATCCAAAAAATCACCCCATCTGGAGTGAGAGCTCCTTTCAATACACTAGATTATTCCCTACTCCCCTCAGTTTAGATAGTAGTATAGTGAGACTGGCTCAGTCAGAAGCTGTGAAGGCGGCTGCCCTTCCTTGCTCTGCATCTGCTTAACAGAGAGCTGTTTCTGTTGCAAGCACTTTGGCGCAGAACATCAGGGCAAGAAATGCCGAATTATCAGGGGTTGTTTTTTAGTGCGCAAAATCAGTTTTGTATCTAACCATCAAATACAATATCGAGACATACTGATGAAGTATTGGAGAATAAACTGTCGTAGATCGTATCAGCAGCATCCATTTGAGGAAGTTGTTGATCAATGAGATGACGATGAATGTGGTTGTTGCATGGTTGTATAAGTTACCAACAGCTGAATTTGTCTTTAACTAAAATACAGTGGTGTAGTAAACTTAACTGACTGATACTGAAGTCCAGAAGTCTTCCCATGCCTCCCTTCTGTTTCTTCCCTCTATTAGGAGTTATGTTTTTAGTTACTTTTAAGACTTGAAAACAACTTGGTGCGTGTTTAGAATTCCTCCTAAGAAATCGGAATACTGTTCTTGCCCTTAAAAGGTTCAAGTGTATGGGGTGGTTCTTTTGGACGTTCCTCCCTCCCCCCTTTCATAAATTATGTTCAGAGAGGGTGTTGGGATACCTGGGAAGCTCTTCATCATAACTTGAACAAGACTTTTTAGATAAATCATCCTTTTAGGGTATAGTTACAGGATTCTTCTGAAGTTTCCTTTCTTGCACAAATTTAGCTTCACCCTTACTGACCCGTCCTGTTTATATCCGACTATGCCAACGGCGGATTTGCTACAGGCCAACATTCAAATTTCTTGAGCCAGCTACGTCCACAACTTGCTTCTACCTTAAGCCAGTCTGCATTTATGCTGCAAACTGGCAGCATGTGAGCTTGGAGAGCAAAATTAAGCTCGAAAATCATGCAGTGTATTTTTGCAACTTGCTCAGACATGTCTTTTCTGTGCAGGTGAGAAGCATCAGCAGGTAGCAACAAGGAGCCATGCGAAAGCTATTTATAGAGAAAACTCAGAAAGTGGCTGTTATGCCTTTAAATAGACAGACTCCAGAACAAATGGGTATGGACTGATGAAAACAAACAGAAGCTGAAGAATGAATTTCTCGGAGCCAAGATATGGCTGAGCAGGTCCTGGCAAGCAGCAGGTCGGGCCTGCTCTGCCAAGGGAGGAGTTGGGCTTTTGCTCCATGGGAGTCAGTGGCGGGTGGCTGCCCCACGTGAGCTGCTCCTGCGCCTGCTCCTGCTCCCTAGCAAGTGCGGGATCTCCCACGCAGCAGCGCCGAGTTGCCTCACACAGAGATGCTGCCTCAGTTATCGCTGCGCTACTGTCAGGAAACAAATATGTGTTTTTAGGGGTCTCTTCGCCCCCCCCCCCTTTCTTCTTCAAGCTCTAAAAAGATGAATAACTTTGACTGCTTCTGCACATATCATTTCATGCCTGCAGTAATGTTTTTTTTAAAAAACAAAAACTAAACAACCCCCCCAACTTACTACCCATTCCAAAAAAAGAAAATGAAGGAGTTCTGAGTAATTCAATGTGATGTTTGTAATGAAAATTCTTGTTTATGCAAGTGGAATATGCCAAATAACCTAGATGTTCCCATTTATTCAGTAAGTAGAGGCAGACTGTTCTGCCTTACAGCTTAGGTCTGCTTTCCAAGGCCTCCAGCTTCGCATTTAAAGGAAAAAAATCTGAAGAATACATAGGCCAGTCTTATAAAGTTTTTGACTGTAACTGCTATATATTATAACTGCAGGATTGGGCTCTAATTTACATCCACCTTTTTCTTCCAGAAGAATACTAACAAATCAAACAAGGCAATAAGATCTTTTGCTTTTGAAAAGGACACTTTTGGTGAAGTACCATTAACATAAATTTGCTTCTCCCCCCCTCCCCAGCTAGAATTCTCTGATGATAATTTATGTTAAAATAAAAGTGGTCTTAAGCAAACTGCTGAAGATAAAAATACTGGCAGCAAACCAGGGAACATATGTATGATTACTCTTGCACTGCACAGTTTCTTAAAGTTTCTTAAATCCTTAAGCTTTTCTTCAAAGCTTAATTTGATGCTTTTCTTGAATGCAGGAACAGAAGAACTGGGAGGAGGGACACTAATCTCTAATTTTAGAGGACTCATCTTTGATTCTATCTTCCCCTCATTTGTATGAAAAACACTCAATTTAGCCTAGTTATTGTGAACTAAACCTTTTTGTGAGAAATGCACCCTGACAGAATTGCTCTTAACAAAATTTGCAGATATAAAATTATTCCTTTTGTGCTAAGACACCATTAAATTTTACACCTAAAATAAATTAAAAAAACCCCACACTTGTGGCTTTCCTTTTAGAGACTGTAAAATACATCACCACAGGCGCTGTGCTCATGACCTAGATAAGGAAATGGCAGACAAGGAAGATCACGTTTTGGAAAGCATTCGTTGCTATCTATGTACCAGCAAATGCTCGCTAGGGATGAGCGCGCACACGTTTTATCGCGCGGGCTCAGCGAGTCGCATGAGCAGGATTGACTGCAGAGCGTGGTGGCAAATCCCTTGCTCTGGCAGGCCGTTAGGGCCCCTATACAGAACCTGAACAGAAGTCTTTTGGAAAAAATTCATCCAAACTCAAGAGACTGTGCAAGTGGCGCAGAGGCTCATAGTGGGACTGAGGTCCCTTGAGCTTACTTCTGTGCAGGAGCTCCCATACAGTCTCTGTCAAAGATGAAAGACTTTCAGAATAAAAATTCTGGTGCAGACTTTGAAAAATGCTAATTTGACTGTATGAAGCACCTTACTGGTTCAGAATACACCTTATTATTTGATGTTTCAGTGTACATCTTCCTCTCTGTTGTTAAGAAAAAACAAAGACGGACCAAGTACAGGTTCCTGTGAAGCCCTGCTCAGGAGAGCTTTCTGCTCCAATACCTCCCAGACAGCTCTGCTATTTTTTACACAGTAATAAATAGAGCTTGTTTGTTTGTTTTGTTTCAGATCATTCTGCCTAGAAGCTGAAGTTAAGCTAACAGCTCCATAGCTCCTCTTACCTTCCCGTTTTTAAACAGCAATGTTATACTTGTCCTCTTCCATTCTTTTGGCATTTCACCAAACTCCCTCTTTTGAGGTAACTCCCCATTTTAAGATTGCTTTCCAGATCTCCAGGCATCCTAAGCTGAGGCTTTGCAGTTTCAGCCAACTTCAGCAATATCTAACTTACGTAAGGGCTCTGTCTGGTGAGTTCTTCCCTTATCTTAAACGGAATTTTTGTGCCTTTGATGCTGATATACACTGTTATCCAACCCTTCACAACTAGCCTTTTCAGAGAGAATGATAAATGTGAAGGCATTTTAAAGAAAAGAAAGATGACATGAGTGCCCATGTGTATGCCTTCTGACCTGCTCAGCATCTTTGCTTCCCTGACAGTCTTTCTGTGTGTTTACAGAATGAGTTCTTGTTATCTCTGGTAACTGTTGTTATCTCACATCTTTTTGGCCTCCAGATCCTTGTGATGCCTTTTTATCCTTATCTTTAGTACTTTGACTTATTTTGCACTTACTGCGTGCTTCCTTCTTCTATTTAAGGCCAATAAGGAATGTGCAGTTAAATCAAGTTGGTCTGTTTTTGTGTGCAACGGGAAATGCATTGGGGTATTTCCTTCTCTTAGCCCTGCCTGGCATTGTTTGAGGAACCACTTCTGTGGCTTCTTTTCTTCTTCTTTTTTTTTTCCTTTCTTCAAAGAAACCTGTTTCTTTTCAAGTCTGCCAGTTCTGTGAATGTACAACTCCAGGAAAAACAAGTGTCAGAGTAGGTTCTCCAAATGCACACACAACGCAAAAAAAACCCCAAACAAGCAAAAAAAAATCAAAAGCCAGCTTCATTGAAGTGGTGGTCCTTTTCCTTATGTTGGATCTGTCACCTAGTGTTTATATACAAAGCAGCATGCTGAGCAATCTTCATTACAAGGAGGATTTCAAATATAACTTGGAAACCAGAAGAGATGAATCACTAAGTGCATCAAAAGTGATGATATGATGCCTCCAGAAAAAGTCCAACTTGCTAGTACAGCCACAAGGAGCAGCTCGTTCCCAAGACAAGGACATGATGTGACACTTCCTTTGGGTGTCCAGATGATACCCCTCACTATCCTTGAGTGCCCTGATCCCAGCAATCCTGAAAGAAATCTGGATAATGCGAGCAATGGAATAGATTATTTGAGGAACGATGCCTAGGCGGTGTCAGACCACCCTCGATTAATGTGCCAGTCGGTCCTCCTTGCCTCACCTCGCCTCTGTGGGCACATCTGCACGGCTACCTTTTGCTCTGGCTCCACACGTGCTGTATCGACCCAGAAACACACACCATAAGGTATGTGATACTTTTTTTGCTAATGATACAGTCCTGCAAATAATTCATCAAATCAAAGGCTACAGCTTTGCTGATGACAAAACAGAAAGATTAAGAGCCATTTGAAGTTTCCAGCCCAGATGAAAAATCAGAATGTGAACAGGAAAACACTTTTTTTTTTAATTAAATAAGTTCATTTCCTTCTTTGTGAATTCTGGACACCGTCTGTTTAGTCTAAAACAGTACCCAGACGTTCTGCCTCGAAGCAAAGCAGTTCAAACAGATGGGTCTATTCTGAGCCAAGGTAGTGCCCCGGTCAAAGCTGCACGCAGCCTGGTTTAACTTTAACAAGATGCTCATTAATACTGTTGAGCTGCAGCTCTGCGGCAAAGGCATGATAACCTGGAAAACAATGGACTTCTGTAGGAAAAATTAGATGAAAATTAATCAGAGTTGGTCTAGCTATCTGTCATGAACCGCATTTTCTGGTGCGGAGGGGTTCCTGCGCGTAGCTGTGCTGTGAGGCATGTTGCGAGGTAGCAATATACGGGGCCAGGGAGCACGGCCGGCCATCGGCACTGGTGGAACTGGGTTTTTCCACCACCATGTAAAGAATAAATCTGAATGCACTCTTCTCGAGTGGAGAAGACTTCACCCTGTTTGTTTGTTTTTAAAAAGTTTGTTATATTAATTATGATATTCATACAATCTTTGCCCTAGTAAGCACAGAGACAGTTTGGCCACATGCCTGCACTTTAAACCCCAGATTTTACTCTTCTTTCACGTTTTTCTTCTCTTGTGACTACTCTACCTACATGTACGTACACATGCACGCACCTGCCTATTATGGTTTCCGCTTAAATGCGAACAGAGAATTGTTAGTGCAATAATTCTTCTGTTTATTGACATTTTGGGGGGGTATTTATGGGCATTTTCAGTGGTAAAGAAACCTAGTAGACTACCTTTGAAATCCAAAGCCTTTTTGTTTTAACCGAAGTTCTGCATAGCAACAGCCATTTGGGATAGCAGTATTCAAGATAGTCCAAAAGGAAGGAAGGCAATACAGGCTTATTTTACCAATAGAAGAGTTCCTTGGTATTTGTTTTATCCTTCCTGAGATTTCTAAAAGTTTACCCATGTGGACATCTCTTTGAAACGTCTGGCATAAGAGTGATCATCTGTAAATTTTCTGCAATCTCGCACCAAGGCTGCAGGCTAAATTGAACTACTCCAAGTCGCGGTTATTCTCTGTAGATTATTACATGATGTGTGTACGGCAGTTTCTCAGCAAAGTGTGCCTTTTCAATGTGTTTTTTTTTACAGCAGATACGTAAGCAGCTGGACCCCATGGAGTTTTCATGGTTCTGAGAATGTTAGTTATTAAATGTATGTGGAAAAACTATGAATTTTATAATTTCTCTATTCACTATAGACACTTTTAAGTAAAATAGCTTGACTGAAGTGGGAAACTATATGAAGCTATATTTATATGTGCTTAGACTTGAGGAAATCACAAGCCCCTTTATATTAAAAAAAAAAAAAAGTTTAAATGGACATAATTTCAAACCTATTTGCTCCATAACCATGAGGGACTTGATACCCATATTAGTGACTTGGAATCTGTGTTTCTGAACGTATACCAGCACTTTCACTTTGTAGAACTGCTGATATATTCAAATAATATAGCTATTCTACAACACAACTTGGTGGTGTCTTTTTAGTTTTAGCTACAAAAAGAGCCTTCCACACTTTTTTCCAGACTTTTTCTTTCGAGATCTGAGGATGTAACATCTTAGTTCCACTCGGATCACTTCTCTGTTAATCAGAATATATCCTGTGGGATTTGGGCCAGTGTGTGGTGATGTACAGCACTAAGTCACCAAAATGCCACAAATTACTGATTGATCAAGTGAAAGGGTACAAAGGAAATAACATTTCTTTCTGTAACTGTTGGATTTTCTTCAGACGAATGCAGGTTTCAGACATCTTCCATATCCAGCCTCCTATTCCCATTATAAGTAAACAGTAAAGGGCAAAACTATGAAGTATTTCTTTTTGCATGATGTATTGTTTAAATAGAGTAACTTTTCCTTGTAGAAGTTTGCTGAAGTGAGCTCATGATCAATATTTCATACATATACTTTCACTTCTACAAACCTCATCTTTTAAACAACAAAAAAATTGTTTTTAATTGCTTTGAGAACTCTTTTTCTTCTTGAGTGTAATTATAAAATGATAAAACACACAATTTAACTTTTCCCTTAGGAAGATCCCTATGCCTGTAGAATATTTGGATTTTTTATTTTATTTATTTATTTCAAAACTCTAGATTCTCTGGAGAAAGAAATTTTATATAAATTGGTTGACATTTGTGCCAAAGATGCAACCCTTTTGGAAAAACCTATACTATTAAGAGCTATCTACTCTTTACACAACTTACTCCAGCTACGTACTGCAGGAAAGCAGCAACTAAAACTATAACGTACTGCAGGAAAGCAGCAACTATAAACGTAACGTTTTCAAAACTGTAATAGAATTTTCAGCAAATAAGTTAGAAAGCAAAGAGAGAAACAGCTTCTTTTACTGTCTCCTCTGATAGAAGGTACGAAATGAAATCGTGCAACAGTAAGCTGGTCTCGGGGATGTCCCATGGCGGCTGGAACGCTAAGGAAACGCTGCCAGGACGCGTGGGGCTGCAGGCACGGTATTGCTTCAGCAGGGGGCAGCATTACTCTTCTTACCGCGCATGTGTCTGTTCCTTCAGCCAGTGCTGAAGACGGTGATGTCTAATTAGTCTCCTAATGCAGCTGTAAAAAGCCTACTTATATTAAAACTCAGAAAACGTAAGGAAATGAATCCTGAACATGGTCCTAAGGCACAGTCCAAGGCTTGTTGAAATTAATAAGCTTTCCAGTGTCTTCAATAGGATTTTAATAGTTTCTCCACAGAACTTTTGTAATTGCTTTTGACTTTTAAGAAAACTATGTATACAAAAATGTTAAAAGACTGCTTAGCATGGGCGCAGTAACCTAACCTTTTGTTTGTTTGTTTTGAACTTGTCCATGTTGCCATATGATTATGCAGAAGATGGGAGGGATGCATCTCCAAGCATGCCACTTTACTACCTGAACCCGCTGGGACTTATCCGCATAGTGGTCTTGTCTACTGGGCAAGACGATGAGTCCTGAAACAGGCTAAGGGACTCCTTTCTTATTCTGGTAATTGCTCTGAAAACTGATCTTGAAAAAGCAAAATATACTGTTTATCAAGCTGAAAACTGTTCTTTTAAATGATAACCGAGCCTGGTAAACAATGAGGGAACACAGCAAACAACAATTATTTGCAGTGCTTCTGTTTAGCTTCAGTGCTGAGAAAAGATTCCTTTAGCAATTCCCTTTGAAACAGGCACGTATACACAAACAGGGCTTGTAACTGATTACTCTCGTGCATAGCACTAAAGGTTGTCTTTATCTTAACCAAAAGAGTACTGGGGACCTAACTGAATACTCTCATTGATAGCTGTCTTAAGGTGAAGGATTCACCAACCCCTGTTTGGCACCGTACAGTTAAGTGACACGAGTTTGTGCTGCCACTGGCGCACACAGCATGGATGTAGCCAGCTTTGAGGTCCCAGCCAGAATCACCAGGGCCTGATTTGCAAAAACAGAATACATTCTTGTCATTCTATTAAGTATCTAGATTATGCATTATATACAAATTGGTTAAAAAAAAAAAAAAAACACGGAGGAATTTATTCTCCAACTGTATTCAATGCCTTTTAAGAACACTCTTGCCAGGCTTTCTAATCCTGTGCATGATTATCTATATTAAACAACATATTAAACTTACCAGGAATAATAAGCTCATAATACTTAGCTCTTATGTGGCTTCTTAGAAATCTTAGTATGACTATTAATAAACACAACCGGTAATGAGAACTAGGAGCTGAATGGGGAAAAAGTAACTTGACAGATCCATAATCCCACCAAAATTCAATGAGAATGCTTGTAAGTAAACTCAGAAGAATTATGTACTGCAGAGTTGGGTTATAATTGGATATTAAATATTAAATATTTTACTTTCTTAATATTTCAGTATAATTCCTTATATTCTTAATTATAGTTCTTCAATTCAAACCATGCAAATTTCTCTTGAAGATCAGGAGGGAAAAGTGTCGTAATAGACATACAAATTAAAGCTGTTTTTTTTTTTCTCTAGACTTATATAACAATTGCAAAACATAATGTTATTACAATATTTAATGCAAGAGTGATTCAAAGTTTTATTTTAAGCATCGCTATTTGTTCTTTATCCAGACATCTCAAGTTGCAGACTAGAACGACATTCCATTAGGTGATTTTGATGCCAAGTCTGAGGCGAAGAGATATTTGAATAAACTACCTAACAAATGGAACTTTTTTTTCTTCCAAATTTGCTATAATCTTGTTAACACCCTCTTCTGCGAATCTTTAAAAAATGACTACTTAAAATATTGCAGCAATATCACCAAACCACATGCCTAGGATCAGAAGAAACGGTGTTTATAAGATTTCTGGGCTTGCAGTTCTCCCATAGATTTGAAGGACAAAATCCTACCTCAGGCTACACCAGTCTGAATTAATCTCATGACCCCAGTTGCTTCTCTGTAGTTATTCCAGATTTAGGCCATCTGGTCCTGTTCAGCTGTCGTTAAAGTCAGAGCTGGACACGTCACGAACTGGAGATTCCTGAAATAAGGTGAACAAGTTCTCAAAATTGGATACAGCTGCACTTTTCTTTGGTGGGGACAGGAAGAGAGTAGTGTGTCTCGTCTTTAATCTCTGTAATCTGTTTATTATATAATTAACTGTTATTATATTATAATAACTATGCCTTATATCTCAACATTTTGAACTTGAAGGATTTTTGGTAAAGAGCATCTGTGGTATGCCAAGGGTAACTTTTTCTTAAGAAATGTGTAGTGTTTTTGTGTTGCATCTTGAATACATATCCTTGATTATACAAAACTCCATAGTATTTTTACTGCTGCAATAAAAAAGACGGATAACTCAGATATCCAGAGAGAAGTATTCTGAATTCTTAAACCCAATCTGAACGTCTAGCATTGTTAAAGAAAAAATGAGGGGATATTTTTTTCTTCAGTTGTTAAGTGATTAATTTTTCCTTTTGTGAATGTCATGTGGTTTGGTGACACTAAAGTTGGGAGAATACGTGTGTGTGTGTGTGTAATTAAAACTGCTTTTGTTTCTCCTGATTTATAGTGGAAGATAATGGTTTAGTTTTCCCTCTGGGAGCTATTCCCTCACCTCTGTATGCATCCTTCCATTTTCTTTCTAGAGTTTTCTTCTAAGTCATTTTTTTTTAAAAAATTGATTTCCTTCACTTTTTTTTAGTGGCTGGAACAACCTTCAGAGAATGCAAAACAGTATTTTGGCAGTAAATGTGGTATAAACATTATAAATGATCTGCATCTCGGGCAGTACCCCCAACCGTCCCCCAAAAACACAACAAAATATATGAAAAGGCTTCATGCTGCTTCCTCACATACATTGCCTCAGCTTGCAGGTGAATGCATCACTAATGTATTAGTGTACAGGGGACATGGCTATTGCTATTAGCTATTAACTTTGCATTTTACTTTTTTCTTGCTGTTTTTTTTTCTTTTCATTAGGGGTTTTGGGGTTTGGGGGTTTTTTGTTTCGTTTTTTTCCAAGTGAAAAGGGAGACCTCGTGTGCCCAGGCTGATGCAACAGTGCTGCTACCTATGGTATTGCAGCAGTTATTCGGAGCTCTTACAACAAGACGTTTTCTTTTTCTATCTTATGAGCGTGTTTTGTAGTCTTGGAAGAAAGCATTACATGGGTGCTTTTCCTACTGCAGATTTTGAGGGAAGAAGCAAGCAAGGTTTCTGCTTTTAGTCCTAATCTTTCCATCTACAGCCAGTTCCCAGAGCACATTGTGAAATAAATGTTTTTGCTGAGATCGTTAGAGGAGATTTGCCCTTGTGCCCCCTAACTGTAACTACCCCTTTCCCAGGACTGATGTATGTGACTTAAAACAAGTTATCCTAAGAGCGCACAGAGATGCAGCACCTGCAGTTCCTTTCGCATGGAAGAAACCACTGTTCTTAATCCTTACATCCACCACTAGACCAGCACGGTGATCAAGTGTGACAGAAGTAATAGTACAGGCGACAGTGCTGTACCCTCCACTACCGGACATGTACAAGGAGGTACCAGAACCAGGCTCCTTTCACCGACAGGTCTGTTGGGATGAATGTGTCTTTTAATTCCCCAACACTGTCTGTTAATTCCCCTGCTTGGGATTCTTTCCAGGAAAATCACCCCGAGTGACCCAGTTCAGTCCACAGCATGGTTTTGGGGATAAAGACTGCAGAACAAGCTCCAAATGGGAAAACTTCCAGGTTTTGCGGGATCTTGGAATAAGCGGGCTGAGGCCCTCTGCCTGCAGCCCCCCTCGGTGCACATACACTGCAGCTCCCAGCTCCCAGTGAGAGCGTCCACGTGGGCACGGGAGCCGCTCCTGCAGCAGCCCCTTCCCACTGCACGGCTTCAAGGAGGAGGAGGCCACACGGGCGTGCTGGAAGGGTGCCACCACGCTCTCCAGCCGCAAGCCCCGTCTGACGGCAGGACGAAAGACCCTGTGGTGCGCTACCAAACTTACAGGTTAGACGTCACCATCAGTTCACTGGCATGAGATGGGTGCAATGGATGGACCTGGGCTGCTGGGAAAGATGCACCTTTCCTACCTTGGTATCTTTGGAGATCAGCGCCTATGGGGAGAAACGGTATGCAACCTGCCAGCCCATATGAAACCATGTGAAACTCTGCCTTTTAGGGGCAAAGGAGCTGTTGCATCCAAGGAGGAAGACAGTAGCTACTGGCCACCATGAAACCATGCCCACCTGAGGCAGGTGGGAGAGCTGCGTATGTATTTCTCCTGTTCATAAGAGAGCGTGAGTTGGTCTTGATTTGGTCTTGTTTGTTCGTATGCTAAGGCTGGTGGAGGACTACTTCTATAAAATATGGAAAAAGGAAATAGTTTGAAGGAAGTAAAATACTACACATTAAATAAAATTTACATATAAATCACCAATGTAAACTTGAGTGTTATAATAATTCTTCATAAATGTAAGATCACATATAATAAACATGAAATCTGAAAGGATTTTCACAAGTACAGTTTTCACAACCAAGCCTACAGCACATATTCTTTCCATTCAGGTTTTAATCCAAAACTGAATTAGTCGTATGGCATTTCATGTTTATCTTTCATTAATCTGCTGATCAAGCATGTTCACTTCACAAGTGAAAAATGGGTTTTTGTAATAGCTAGTGCTGCAAACTCATCCTGAGTCTAAAATTCAAGTTACTGCTGGATTTTTAGACCCATATATGTTTCCAGAAGGTATAAAGTTTTGGCTTTCAGTAACATCCATTTAATTTGACTGACCTCAGATTGCAACATGACACTGTACAGGGAGCTTCAGAAACGGTCCTGTGGATGATAGTGAAGGAGCAAAATAGTGCAAAATACTGCAATCCAATTCCTGCTCTGGGAGCTGTTGTTGCTCCATGAGGAAATGATAGTAAGAAGGTAAGTGTGTAGATATGACTGAATATACACGGGGAGCTGATTTGTCATAGAAGAAAGGCCTGCATTTGTGCAAGATTTGGCTGGATCCAGCACCCAGTAAAATCAACAAAAAAGGCTTGAATCAAATTCAGTATGATGGATAATAGATCGGATCTATAATTACTTTTCAAAATCAAACCGTATATTGAAATGCAGATGGCTATAAAAGTCAAACGTTGTAATAATGCAAATACCATGCAACAATACCAGCTTCAGCGCAAATACCCGGGAGTTTTAGTGCATAGGATTGAAAATAAACACAACAAAACTATTCCTTAGTTAATGCACTGTAAATGCAGATGATTACCCAGATGTATCAATGAATAAACATATGCTTATAAAAATGTTACAGGAAGATTAATAGTTATGACTGCTCTGTAAGTGATGTGTATGTGCCTACATAAGAATACTGAATGCACAAGGGGAATTTCAAGCTCCACGTTTTTTAAAAAAACTTGCTCTACAAGAATACTGAAACTTCTTCCATCAAGCAAAACCATTTGTCATCAATTTTTTTAGGCTTTGGAGTCTGTTTTTTTGTTGTTGTTGTTTTGAAAGTAGCATTAATTTCCATTACTCTGTTGGCAACATCTTGAGAGAGTTTGAATTGATCTTAGTGGCTGCTACAACCTAAACTGAAGCCACCCGTAAGACTGCTTTTTGAATTCTCACAGTATATTACTGAGATCCTGTTTAAAAAAAAAAAAGACAAAATAGGCAACTGAAATGGTTTTCTATTTCTGAAGTTCTCTAAAGCTCTCATTAATACCTCAAAATACAAACTAAAAACTGATTAAGTGGCAAACTTGATTTTGGCCTGTCTCGGGGAAAGCACACATTGCTGGTGGTTCAGGGAGTAAGCGGGCCCTTAGCTGGAACGTCGCTAAACTACTTTATCAACACATACAGTAACAGCTACTTGATCCTGGACAGGTGTGCGCATATTTTTTATGTATGTTTGTTTATTTATTTATTTAAATCTTACTATTCCATAAGGCTCTCTTTAGAGCAAAACTTTTAGTGCAGTTAGGTGTCAAGAGATCTATCCTAACTAGCAGATCTAACATATGTGGAAAAATTCATTTCTTCTCCCTGTCACTCCTAAGTCTTGTTTTGGAGGTGACATGCTGTAGGTTTTAGCAGCTAATTCCTAAAGCAGGAAAGAAATCCTACGGTTCTAACAGACTTGCTTGTTCCCGTAGGATATCTGGGGGCGAGTGAAATAAGGCTGGAACAGAACCCAGCTCAGTGAGCTCCTCCTGACAGTGAAATTCAATCAGATGCTTTCTCTTCCCTGTAGTCTGCTCCTGGGCTACACACGTTTCGGCTGACAAACCCACGCCTTTACAGCATCGCTTCTTGAGGTTATTGGCAGAGGATATGGGACCGGCTGGATAAAAGACTGTGCCCAAAGGCAGCGTTTCACAGCTTACCCTCAGCCTCGCTTGCAGGGCAGCTATCTTGGGTTGCTGCTTTTCACTTACACCCGTTGAGAAGAAATTATGGATGGAGTTATTAGTAAGGCTTGCTTGATTTAGATGCCCTGTTATGTACCAGATACAATCTGTAGACAGAACAAGCATCAGCATCATATTGAGATGCCTCAGTGAGCTGAGGAGTGAAAACAGCCAAGAATCTACCTGAGGCATTTTCCTTTTTTCCTGTCCAGTCTTTGCTTTGAAGCCCTGCTTGCAATTCCTAGCAATCTATAGATGATGGTTTTGGATTTGCACCTGAGGATAAAATGTCTGAAGACCAATGAATTAGTCTTTAGACTGATGAATGAGAGAGAAAATTTAGGAATAACCAGCTCTGCGATGCTGTCGTCTCCCTTCTGATGCTGCAGAAGTACAGCCCGTCCCTTCGATCCTGGACTTTGTGGCTGTGGAAGACAGAACTGCTGGATTCTGTGTGGCCAGAATTACTCTCAGAAAAGTAAAGCAATATTGTTTCAGTTTAAGAGTATTACTAATGATAGTCCTATATGTCTGCACCTCCTTCCTCAAAGGATCTCAGATTGCTTTAGAAAGGTGACTAGAGGCTGTAAAACTATTGAGATAAAATGGGAGTTTGCATTTTCTACTTTGGTTTTTCTCTTAAAAAAAAAAAAAATAAGAGACTCCCCAGAGATTATGATTAGAAGCATGTGGCACAGTGGACAGAAGATAGATTTTTTTTTTCTCCCCTAAATTGCCATGCTAAATTTGTATTACAAAATTTTCTTTCAAATTTTTGAGGTTATTCCAGCCTTGGCCTCTCCTATTCCTTTCCAACATATTCAGTGTGACACTGGTGTAATATTCCTATCAACTGCATTATAAAATGTAATAAGCTAACTAGACATGAATTCCTGATAGCCAACCAAACTTGTTATTATAGCAAGTATTTATTGTAACTAGAAAGACATTCTGGCTTCCATTACTTCAGTGAATACAGATACAGGATTATCATTAACCACTAGATGCCACAGTTGCTTGTATAAATGCATTTTAGTGTGTGACTTTAAAAAAAATCTGTTAAAAGACTTTTTTAAGGACAGAACTTCCCAATTGTGTATCAAATCACTGGTATAATACAACACACTGAACCAAAAACTTAAGTGCAGCCGCAGCCTTTCTGTGTTTCTGCCCCAAACATCCTTATGCTTGATTCCTTTATAAACTATCTGGATGATACACAACACCTTAAAGTCCACTTTCATTGTAAAGCTCCTGATGGTTGTGTCTTGCAAGTCTATCTGCTCCTTTTGTGGCAAAAGTAAGCTGTCAGAGCTGGGAAGTGAGCCCAGCTGATGCTGAGCGGACTCATTTCGTTGTGTGTGCAGAATGAAATCAGTTAGGAAGCGCCATAGGTGACACCTGTGCAACCCCGTCCATGCCAGGGAGTCGTCTGGACGCCGAGGCGAGCACGATTCGGCGATGACGGGGACCCAGAGGTGCAAAGCAGCCCTCGCTGCTGGAGAGGCTGCGTATGACTCACGGGGACCAAGCAAAATTGCGCGTGGGAGAGGAAAGGAGTGCAGGGATAGTATTTTTAAGTGGAAAACTCATATGAAAAGCTGAGCTACTCATAACAGTGATAATGCCGTGGCAAAGCCTTGTCGAAGGACACCCGTACCTGAGGTATGACTCTTGCCGCCTTTCTGAGCCAGGAAACCAGTTCCGGTGCTTAGTTAAGTCCAGCAATCCAAGTTGCCATTTAAGAGCTTTCTACTTTTTTTAAGTGTTCTCTACCAGGATCTGGCACCTCATTGCTCATGAAAAGGCTGGGACAGTATTTATGTGCCTTGGCATGTTGCTAGGTTTATTGGTTTTAGTGGCGAGAGCTGCACGTGAACACGCAGGTGTGCCTGGTACCTAGCGCCTCGCTGCCTGGCGTTCCAAGTGCGCCAGCCGGCCGGCGCGCAGAGAGGGAGCTAGTGCCGGGCTGTTTCAGAAAGGATGCTCAGCCCTGGGAAGCTGGCGGGTAGGTTCCCCGAGCCCGATGCTCGCGCATCTTGGAAACCCGAAGCTCGCCCGCTGCGCAAGGCACAAGGAGAGCACAAAAATTATTTAGCAGGTGACCTCTTCATAGCTAAAGACTATGCAGAGCGGGCTTCCTACCCCCCCCCCCCCGCCCTTTTATATTGGCAAAGTAATTCTTGTCTTTTTGGAGAAAGGCTTGAAACTCTTACAATAAAGGTAAAATAGCTGCACTGATTTTTCTGCCAAGTACGGAAGTGGGAAGGAAGCTCCATTCTTTCATTCTTTTGGCTGAGGATAATTTTAGAGACTATTTCTCAAAAAAAAAAAAAAAAAAAAAAAAAAGTTTGGTTCTCCCTACTCTTCCATTGCTTTTGCCAGCCTCACGCTGTGCCAGGTTCCCTCCTCCTCCTCCTCCTTTTACCTTGGCATATATGTCTTAACATTCATTAAAGAAACATTAAGTGTCAGGCAATCCCATAGACTTTGAGAGCTGCGAAAAGGGGCGATTTCGCTGACAAACGGTTATACACGTGCTACGGGCGCTGCAGCCGCTCGGATCTCTTCCGGCGAGGCGATAATTGGATGCTAAGGGCAATTTACCTTTACCGGCCGTGGAGACGGGCGCCTTGCGCTGTCAAACGGGGGGTGCACGTGAATGCCGGGGAGCAGCGGCAGCCCCGCGGGCGCGGCCAGGGGCCCGGGGACTCAGCCGGCGCCGCGGCGGGAGGGGGAGGCTCTGCCCCAGCACCGCGCAGCCCCGGGCCGCGTCCGCGCCCGCGCAGCCCGACGGGCGCCGCAGGGAGAGGGGTCCCGGGCCGGGCGCCCCGGCGGGGGGTCGAGCCTGGGGGGCGGCTCGTCCCCGCGGGGGCGACACCCCTCGCCCGCCCCTTCCTCAGTTTCCCGCCGCGGCGGGAAGCGGGGCGCCCCGGGCGGGGGGCGGCGGCGCGGGGAGCCGCCGGGCGGCACCTAAAAAAATCGCTTCCTTCCGGAGAGGCGGCGGCGGCGGCCGCTCTCGCCTGCCCGGCGCGGCGGGGCGGGCGGCGGCGCCCTCCGGGGTGAGGCGCTCGGCAGCCGCGGAGCAGCGCGGGGGCCGCGGCCGCCGTGCGGAGGAGGCAGAGCGGTGGGAGGGGCGGGGAGGGACCAGCCGCGGCCGTGACAAGGTGCCAGCGGCGCGGCGCGGAGCGGAGCGGCGGCCGCCAGCGCTGCCTCGCTGCCGCCGCCGGCGAGAAGTTTGTGCGGGCGCGGCGCGGCCCGCGGCGGCGCTCGGAGGGAGGCGGCGGACGCGGAGCGGAGCGGAGCGCAGCGGGACGGGGGTCGTCGGCGGGGCCGGGGCCGGGGCCGGGGCCGGGGCCGCCCCGCCCGCGCCATGGCAGCGCGGTCCCGGCGGCCGTGGCTGAGCGTGGTGCTGGGGCTGGTGCTGGGCTTCACCGCCGCCTCCTGGCTCATCGCCCCCCGGGTGGCCGAGATGAGCGGGAGGAGGCGGCGCGGCTCCAGCCTCTGCGCCTACTACGGCCGCGCGGCGGCGGCCGGGGGCGCCCCGGCGGCGGGCGGGCAGGAGGCGGCGGCGCCGGGCGGCACCAGCGCCCGGAGCGGCCCCTGGGAGCTGCCGGGCGACGAGGGCACCGTGTCCAGCCCGGCGGGCGGCGAGGGCGAGCCGGAGGAGGAGGAGGAGGGCGGCGAGAAGCGCGGCGGGCGGCCCGGCGGCGGCGGCGGCGGCGGCCGCAACGGGAGCGGCGGCTGGGGGGCCGCGGCGGGCTGCGCCGGGCCGCGCAACTTCCTCTACGTGGGGGTGATGACGGCCCAGAAGTACCTGGGCAGCCGGGCCGTGGCGGCGCAGCGGACGTGGGCGCCCTCGGTGCCGGGCCGCGTCGAGTTCTTCTCCAGCCAGGGCTCGGCCGCGCCGCCGGGGCCGCCGCCGCTGCCCGTCGTGGCGCTGCCCGGCGTGGACGACTCGTACCCGCCGCAGAAGAAGTCCTTCATGATGATCAAGTACATGCACGACCACTACCTGGACAAGTACGAGTGGTTCATGAGGGCCGACGACGACGTCTACATCAAAGGTGACCGCGGGCGCGGGCGGCTCCGGCCGCAGGTGCGGGGCGGCGCGGCCCGAGGGGGCGGTCCGGGTCCGCCGGCGGCTCCGGGTGGCTCCCGAGGCGCCGGTGTTGCGCGCCTCCCTCCCTCCCTTGCACACTCATAAAAGTTCTCAGCGGGTTCGCAGAGGCTTTAGCCGGGCGGACGCAGCCTCCCGGCGCTGCTCGCGGAGCGGGGCGGCTCTGGAAGCCGGTCGCCGCGTTTGCGGGCGGGGTTGGCAGCGGCGCTGGGGCCGCCGGCCTGGGGCGCGGGTCGCTGCCGGGGGGAGGCTGCGCTCTGGGAGCAGGAGAAAAACCGCTGTTATTCGTGCCGGGTGCTGGGCTTAGCAAGAAAAAACCTAAAAGCCAAAGAAACCTCCAAAGGTGGTGCTGTAAGCCTGAGCCGAGGGCGTGAGCGTAGTGCGATCTGTCGAAAGTTAACTTGAGGTAGCTGCAGACTTGCCTGTTTGTCGTTTGGTTTGTTTGAATGATTTAATGGACTGCTTGCTTGTCAGCTGTCACTTGTCTATGAAATATATGCATACACACACACACACGTATTTAGTTGCAGACTTAAAAGCAGTCACTCTTTTCTTTGGGTTCGTCTCTGCCTTGAAGTGAACCCTTCTTTAACTGGAGCCCAGTTAAACATATCCACCAATTTTAAACTTCAAAAAATACTAAAAATGTACAAACAGTAAATCGCAATTTCTTGCATCAGGTAGGTAAGGTGTTGGAAGCTGGAGTGCATAGACTGTGTAGCATTGGAGGTGCTTTTGAAGGTGCCTGAGTTTTACCAGGTTCCTAGAGGAGCAGGCAGAAAATTATTCTGTGTCAAAAAGGTTTATATGAGTTAATATAGCTTTGTTCCAGTCTTTTCAAAAATTAATCCTAATAAAATACCTGACATTTCCCCCCCCCCCACCCTGGAACTATATTGGCAACCTGTCCTGCTTTAGAGAGTGTTTTTAAACTAGCAAAGGAGTGTTTTCCATCAGCACAGGTTGGACAGAGCAAGGTTTACTTGAAAAATCATGTTTTGCCCGTGACCGGCTTTTGACTGAATGAAAGTGTCATTGCAGTATTAGCTGGGGGTGTTCTTAAAGAAGAATGTGTGGAAAATGCAAACCTGTCCTCGGGTGTTTTCAGTCAGGTGTCAGATGCTGCGCTGGGAGTCACTTGCTGCGATGCTCTCAAGTGCCTGCTGGATTGAGAGCAAGCTCAGGATGCAGACAAGCAGATGGGTGGCAGACTAGAACGAGAAGTAATCACGTCTTTTATCTTTTTCAGGTGAAAAATTGGAGGAGTTTCTTCGCTCGCTAAACAGCAGCAAACCTCTGTACTTGGGGCAGACCGGTCTGGGGAATATCGAGGAACTTGGCAAACTCGGGCTGGAGCCCGGGGAGAACTTCTGCATGGGAGGGCCGGGCATGATCTTCAGCCGGGAGGTGCTCCGCAGGATGGTGCCGCACATCGGCGAGTGCCTGCGGGAGATGTACACCACCCACGAGGACGTGGAGGTGGGCCGGTGTGTCCGCAGGTTCGGGGGAACCCAGTGCGTTTGGTCCTACGAGGTAAGTCGCCACAGCTGGCGGTGTGGTGCCTGTTTGCAGGCTCCTACGTCTTGCAACGTGCGTAACTCTCTCTGAAGTCTCTGCACCGTGGTTATGTTAGCGCGTGCGTCCGAATGTGAACTACAGACTGCAAGGCATTTGCTGCACGTGGGTTTGTTCCTACTTGTAGCTTTCAGTTTTCATTTGGTGACCATTACTGTAGCTTCTACTTGTAAGAAGCCGTGTTTTAAGTACAGCTGTGCTAGAAGTTGCTAAAGCACTGCCTTTAGGGTTTCTCTATGTAATCCTTGACATGATGCTGCTGTATTAAGTGTGCATTTTTAAGACTGGAATGTTTAAAACTCATTTTGTATAATCGTGCAGTGCATCTTTTTGTTCTGCAACATGCGTTCTTAAAATACATAGTGGTATTTGAAGAAAAATTGCCTGTAATTTTTTTTAATTATTCCAGTGCCTTTCAGTAGAGTTCATTATATTCAAAAGTGAAAGCAGACTATTTTTTTTCTTGTACAGAAAGGAAATTTATTACACTGCTTGTATCCATGTTATATTTTCAACAGTGTTTCACTTACATTTTTAACACTGTTCTTGTATGCATTGCAGACCTCAGCAGTGTAGCAAATTTTACCCCGCTGAGATTGTTTCAGGAGCAGATGACTTCATTCAGTAGTAGCATTTTTCTAAAGTGATAAGGATGTGTTACAGCACCAGTGAGGTGTGATTGCCATGCTGTGGCCAGCCCCCATGGCTGTTTCACTGGGAAGGCTGTGGGCCGTGGCGAGACGATCTTTGTAGATCAGGATAGACTAAGTGTATGCTGACAGAAAGGCTAAAGGGTGATAGCTAATATGATGAATATGATTTTAGTTATTTTGACTGGCTCTTTATTATTAATATGTGCTTTCCCTTGTGGCACTACCTCATTAAGCAAGAAAAATCATTTAAATGGGCCACTGAAAGAGGTTATGTGCCATTAAAGACAAAAAGACAAGAAAAATAATTGGTTTTGTGCGTTAGTGTTTTTCTGAAAGGCTTGGGAAAAGGTGGCTGTTTTTTAAAATGGGTTTGGTAGGCTACAGTGGATGTAAACAGATGAATGAAAGTAAATGTTGGGTAAGTAGATTAATTAGCGATGGGAATCACATTCTCCACAATAGAAATGTGGGGCTTTTTTAGAGATAGCTTCAATAAATATTGCACGTTACAATGTTTTTTAAAAAAATATACTAGTTATGCTGGTAGAAGGGGGAAGGTATTTATCATGCGGGTGGATGTCAGTGTTTGACTAGTGCTGCTTAATCAGTATTTTAAACAGTGTGCTAATTTCGTAACTTGATCTTGTATTCCGATATGTTTAGGCGCTGTCTGAATGTGTTAGCTTTAAAATCCTTAGTGGTATTTGATGTCTGCTGGTGTGTACCAGGTAGCAGAATTATGATTCTGCCTTAACTTCCAAGTAGTATTTTGGAAGCTCTTTCTTTGTTTTCTGATTTTTCTCTTACTGGGGAGAGATCTAGGGAAGGGAAGAAAACTGATAGTAGATGAAGATTATCCCCATGGTTATAACTGATATTGAATGTCAGGAAACTTTGACTCCAGACACAGAGGGCAAGTGGTATAGAGCAAAAAATACATTTATTTTCTTCTGTTTTGGAGTTACACGACTGCCCAGAGGCTTTTTCATGGCAGGATTGGGATCTGAGAATGTAAAGTTTTGTGCGATGGGGCCGCATGTTTTTATAGGATCGAGAATGAAGGCGATACCGGTCTTGACTGTCAGTCGTTCCTGAAGGCCCTACGACTATATAATAAAGAATTTTAAAGAAGTGTGTGTTGAGGCATTGCAGCATCAGGTGTTTATCAGGGAGCAGTATGTGTCTGAGAAATATCTTTAATGTTGTTGCCTGTACAGCGTATTCTTTAAAATACACAAATGATGAAGACAAAGCTATTCTTAGGATAGTATTTAAATATTAAATCTCTGTGGAAGGGAGGATGTGAAAAAGTGTATCTTACTGTGAGAAACCAAAATCCAATCGTTTTCAGACAGGAGAACCTTGTTTTTCCCCTCTGCCTCCATTTAGAGATGCTGTAAAGTGGACCACAGCTTCTGCAGACAAATTGATTTTCTCTGTTTTTTGGTTTACTTAAGATTGTTGTTTTCAGATATCTACTTTTCTGTATTAAAAACTTCAAATATCTGAGTCACTTTAGGCATACACTTTGCAAGAGTCCATTGGGTCAAATTTCATGTTTGCTGTGATGCAGAGTTGGGAGCTTAATATTCTGATTTCAGCAGAGCTTTGGCTACTCTGATAAACCAAAGGATCTTAGGTTGCATTTGTGCTTTAGCATCATTTCATCTCTTTATTTAGTAGGTTGTTCTGAAGCAATCTGTGATACTCCACCTGAACTGATTGCAGTATTGCAGGTTGTTAAATTAGACTGTCCCAGGTGTGACTTTTTTCCTAGGGCATTGAAACTCTTACTGTGTGCTTTCTCATGGCTGCTTTAGGCTAGCAGCGGGATTTGTGTATGAAAAGGGGATTCGCCCGCCCCCCCCCATTACATGTGTACAAATCCCAAGATTGAGGCTAGTACTTTCTGCAAAAGCAGTTTAAAGTTTGTCCTGAGCTGCTCTTACTGTGTTGGGCTGTAGGTCTTTATGAACTTCACTGCTTTTGAGAACATGCCCAGTTTGTATTTAGTGTATGTTTTGTAAGGCAAATGTAAACTGGATGCAATTCCATTAAAATTAATAGATGTAGGAAAGCTGTAAAAGAATTGAATCAGTGTTGGATCATTTTATTATTTTTTTTCCAAGAATTGGAACTTAAAATCTTTTTTGGGGAGTGGAGGTGGAAGAAACTGAAGTGCTCATGAGGAAAAACTGAAATGCTGGAGTTTTGCTGGGCGGCTGAAGGTGTGTAGGTAAGACAGGCCGTCTGTCTGGGTTTGTTCCCCTTCTGTTCAGGGCTAGCTAGAAAGCAGTAATTCCATGTTAGGTTATCTACGTGGCATACTGGCAAGGAGCGGATTAGCGCTTTGATTCTTGGCAAGCATGGGAAGCGCTGTGCGAAGCTACTGAGGTCGTCTTGGCGCAGACCTGGAGGCAGGACCAAAGCCTGCGTCTCCCACATACCTCGTGGCTCATCTCGAAGGTGATCAGTCTGTCTGCCTCTCCTTAAAGAGCTCCTCTGCTTTAAATAAAGAATGTCATCAGATTGTTGAGAGAGTGAGTCTAATAGCAGGGTTTTGAGGCTGCTTGTCTGGAAGTAGGAGATAAAACCCTGCCCTTGGGCTGCAATTTAATGGTTTCTCTAAGGCAGCATCGATACGGGCTTTCGCCGAAGGGTGGTTGCTCCTTCCAGTTGCTGTCCTGTTGTGGCACGGTTGGGGCAGCCGTGCGGTGAGCTGGAGCAGGGGAACGAGCCACTTGAAAGCTGAGCCTGACCAAAATTATTTTTTTCACCTGGGTCAGGACTCGCCACAAAGCTTTATTGAGCAGCAGCACCAGGAAAAAAAGGAAAGAGGGTAGCAGTTGGGCAGTCACCCCATCCTCCTCTTTCGTTCCTGACCATCTCGATAGCAGGCTACATTCAAATTGGCTGAAATCAGTATTTGGACTATAGCCTAAATCGAAGGCACTTCCCTACTACTTTAAGAAATACTTGCTAGAAGCTTCTTACTTTGGATGGGTTTTCTTTCTGTTTTCTACACAAAGTCTGTCTTGGTTCTGATATGTTTTTTTTCAGCTAAATTTTAGTTTAAGTGATTACTCTCCAGTTTTGGTGATGCTATAATGACTGAGGTGCAATAAACCTGGCACGTTTGTCTAAAAGAAATCTCTGTTTTTGTTAGGCATTACCAACTTTTGCTTCCCAAGATCAATAATAGAAATTAAAAGAGGCCTTTTGCTTCTGCACTTCCAAAATCCATTTTTCCGTCTAGCACACTCTGCTCTTCTCCTTTAATTTTGAAGCTGAAAAAATGTTTCTCTTTAAATGAATGCAGAGATTAGCTTTGGTGTTAGTGACTCATACCCATTTTATTCTGAAATAAAAATATAGTTAAAAACTGAGATGATGTGTTGTTTTGCTTTGCCATTCAAGAGGGACCTGACTATGGAAGGCTATTTGGATAAAAAGGCTGGTTGCTTTATTTCCCCCCCTCCTTTTTTTCTTTCTTTTTTTCTTCCCCTTAATGCTGTTTCTGGTTTGAAAAGACCATTTTGTAATTTGTAGCGCATGTGCTGGACAAACCAAATAGTTCAGTTCTGCAAAAGGGCAAAATAAAATGCAAGGCATAAATTAGCTGGCTATAGCAATTCTAGCGGGAATCAAGCGTTGTCGGGGTGGAACTACTGAGGATCGGTGAAGCAGAAGAGTATTTTAGGAAACAAAAAATGGTAAATGGAAAGGTAAAAAGATGACTGTTCATCAATGTATTGGGGCATTTATTGTGACGTTGTTTAGAGGGTTTTTTTTCTCTTTTGGGTATCTTTTTCTCCCTTCTGCAGGTGAGGAGCATGCATTAAAACTAACTTCGCACAAAGCACCCCGTGTACTTCTGACCTTTTGGTATTATGTATTGTGATACAGGAAGAGAAGGATCTATGGCTAAGATGTTTTACTTCAAGCATACATACAAGCAATCCACATTAATGGCTGGATGTGTATTTTCCCACTGTTTTGTCCTGGTTTGAAATTCTATGAGAAGTGTAGAAAGAATACAGTCTTATTGCTGTAACATACTTGTTTAAAAATAAAGGTCTTTTTATTGTTGATTTCTGATAGTTTAATTAAAATATCCCATGAAAATATTTATTCAGATCAAGTTACGCGCTCAGAAACGTTCCCCGTACAGTTTATTGGCACGAAGACGATCTCCTAAGGTACTGCAGCTTTTAAAAGCCATCTCTGCTTCTGCTAAAGCCACTTCATCTTCTCCTTTTTATTAGCAGTTATGCTTCCTGATATCCTTTAATTTTTGATTCAAGTCTCTGTCTCTCTTTCTTTGCTGGGTCCCAACCAAACTTCAGGAGCCATTAGCCCAAGCACAAGTGTTAGAGGTGTGTTGGCCTTTGATGAAGATAACGTGATATTTTGCATATGTAGGATAAGGGAGTGATCAATTTTGAAGAAGCAGCACCCGCAGCTAGTTGTTTTTGTTGCAGCCTTTATATAAACACTTTAATAACCATCCCAGCAAGGCCTTTGGTTTTGGGCAGCTTCATTAGGTAGTTGCACAATTGTGTGGCGGTAATTGGCCATTTATGAAAGTAGCTCTGAGGCTGGTCCGAGCATCCTGCACCTGTCCTTAAACCCTGGGAGACCCCTGCTACAGTCGTGGTTATTCATTCCTGCATGCATTCTTATTTTAGGGTCTTTGGTGGCTTGCTCTATTTGAGGTGATATTTCCGTAAAAGTCTAGAGCAGGAGACTAGCTGTTAAAGTGTTTTTTAAAATAGTGTTCAATGGTGTGATTCTGACACAACTATTGTAATAGTCATCTGATTTAAATCTGTCACACCATATTTCTTGACAGTGCCTGTCACATTACACAATGAAAAAGCTTTATTATTATTATTATTTTTAATAGATGTACAGATGAAGAACTTAAGGTCTGGTTTAGGGGCAACAACGTGCTTAGTAATTTAAGTGAATACATGAAACGAAGTATTAGGAAACACTGACGTTTTTATGTTTTTACTTTTTACCCTGAGATTACTTTGTGTATTTAAAATCACAAAGATGACTCTTTTCTGACTTTCCCTTTCAAACTTCACATCCTTTGAGATCAAAAGGCTAGATTCTACTGAAATAGAAAATGCTCTGAAAGGAAGAAGTTGGTAGTTATAAACAATAAGGGTTAAAAAAAAATCAATGTTTCCATAGAAAAGTATTTGAAATAGACACTAATTAAATGCACTTATATACTGTGCTATTTCATTAGGTAGAAAAAATAGGGTACAGTTCTTATTTTAGAAGAACAAGCTTTCAAGATATTCTTCCTGTTCTGCATATCTCTTGGGAATTCACTACCAGTAGACAAATAGGTGTAATGTGTGGCTAGCTTGTTTTAGGTCTTGAGGCTTTATTTATTCAGTGGTTATCATTACCAAACAGCTTTCCACCTATTTTTGGTGCTCATATGAGAAGGGATGTGTGTGTGTGTTTCTGTGTATTTTATATTATGTGTATGTATATACACGTATATACGTGTGTATGTATTATAAAAAGTCGTTGTGTGTGCTGCTGTATTATATGCTCTACGATATTGTTTTATTTAAATATTTAATATGGGATTGATTTTATTACATAACATCATACAGAAAAGTACTAAAGTGTAGCAAGAACTGCTACCCTTTGAGGAGTTTATTCTCTCTGACCAATGCTTTCTAATAGTTTGAGCTCAGGATCAGTCCACAGGTTGGTAACTCTCTGGTATGTGTTTGAAGTTGGACAACAAGTAAATGTGTTGCTTCATTCCACCTGTAATATTTTTGGCTTCCTGGATATTGCACTAAGAAAAGATTCTTGGTCAGCTTTTAAGGTGTGGGTTTTTTTTTATTTTAACGTATATGCTATTGGAAACACAGAACATCTTAAACTAAAGGTATAATTTCGGAGAGTTCTGAAGGAGGATAAGCAGCCTGGTAAGCGACACAGGCTTTTTTTTAATGCTGTTTTATGAATAATTTAATCTTGAAGCAAAGCTGGAAGATGGAGGTTACCTTCTCCTTTATTTCAACTAAATCTTTGGAGAAGCAAACGCATCTTTGTAGTAAGACAGATCTTTCTCCATGTCGGTTTAAGTTCTATCTTTACTAAGCTAGCACTGGGAACATGAGGAAAAAAAAGTCTAAGATAAACCTCTACAGGAATGTGCTAGGTTGAGCAGGCCTGAAATTTTGGTGCACTTGAGACTTGATGGAAGGTTTTAAAGATGCCTTATCTTTCCACAGTTCCTAACCTTTTTTCTTTTCTTTTTTTTTTTTCTCCACCACTTCCCATTTCTTTATTTTTGCTACAATGCAAGAGCAAATTAATGTGTACAGGATGATAGTTTGATCTCCAGGGAAGGTGCTCCCTTTGACTCTTTCTTGCTGGTGCTGGGGAGATGTTTATTCATGGGATGAGTTTGTTCTGGGTGTGGTGTGCGTAAGCAAGCTCTTCCTGGCATGCAGGCGTGCCCCTGGATATGCTAAAGGAATGCACTGTAAGTACACATGGCCTCAACTACTGCACAAGGTGTATGTTGCAAATGTGTGTGTGTGTGTGTGTCTACGTTGTAGATACAACTGCATGCATTTAAAGCAGGTACCTAATAGATACCCAAGCTCCTGGGGCAAAAGTTGGGCTCCTTTAGAGCTTTTAAACTGTGCTTCTGGATATTGCTTGCAGTGTGTCTCCTTTGGAGCTGAAGAATTTAGCTTTTAGCTTCTTCCCCATATCTCTTTGTAGTTTTTTCTATGCCGTTCTGATCTGTATGTGTGTATTTTGGCTTCCAGCTTCAATTTAACTTTGCTTTTTAGCTTTCCATTTTCCTTGCTGCAGACTGTAGCACACCTATTACCATAATCCCTTTTCATCACCGAAGGGGGCTACATTATGGACCAGCTCTTATGCTGCCAGGATTGCATAGCTTCCTGTTCTTGATCATGATAAAACATAGTGGCTTTTTCTGTCACTTTTTATCAATTCTGGGCAGAATTTTCAAAAGTGCATGAGTCCCAGTTCCAGAAGTCAGGGAATTTAACCAGAACAGATGTAGCCCATGACCAAACGTTTAAGAAAGTTCCTAGCTCAGCAAATGAAGCACTGACAGTTTTATTAAGTGCTATTTATGTTTTAAATTGTTGTTTAGAAAGAAGTTGTTAGGTATAAATCTATCCTGTTAAACAAATAAGTCGTTATTCCACCTACCTGGGATTCTTTTCTTCTTGTACTCTAAATTTTCGAAGATGTTTTCCTCATGTGATAGAGGGATTGAATTCACATACCTGTGGAAAGTGGCCTGTAGTGAAAGAATATGAAATATTGTAAAACAGGGAAAAGTAATTTTCCTTAATGTTTGGTTGCGGTTATTTTGGGATCTATAGTATTTGTATAACCAAGAGAGTCATGTAGCTCTATGTGTATGTTTGTTTTTTTTGTTTTGTTTTTTTTGTGGCATCTTGGTGCTTTGAGGTTTCCTTAGAGTTGCGGAGTGTGTCTGTTCTCACTTTGCAGAAATGGAGACTGGTTTGTATCTTCAAAAAAGAATTCCTTACCAAAACTATGCACTGGGCATTCCTAAAATGCATCCTGGCCATGAGAAGTGGGTATTCACTGCCTTTCCCTTGTGTGTGGGTTTTTTTTTTTTTCCCCTTCCCCCGTTCAAATCTGTTAGCCTTAGTTTTTAATGTACTAGTGCTGGGAATAAACCTTACTTTGGGATCTCCCTTAAATTCCTGTCCCAGCTCTGCTGCTGGCATTTATGCTGGAAGGTGACAGCTGTGTCGTAGGAGACATATCTAAGGGACGTGTGATTATTTTTTTTTTTTTTTTTTTCCCCATGGGACAGAGCGCCCTTGATGAGTAAGAGCTAGGCATGTCTCCTCAGTATGCTCACTAGCTACCGCAACCTAGGCTGAGCTTCCTAATGGGAAGACTGCTGAGAACATGGGTGACTTTATTTTAGCCATGCATACTGCTAGAGGTAGGACAAAGAGATGCTGGAAGGAGGTAGGGTGAAGAAATAGACTGTCTTTCCTTCCCTGAGTGGGGCATCTTGTCTTGGAGAAGAGCTGCAGCCAATGGTGGCTCATGATTGGGTCCTTCATCCTCACCAGCTGTTTCTGGAGCCTGTGGTGATGTGCTGTTGATGGGGTGGTGATTAACGACTGTGCTGTCTGGACGCCTTTGGGAGCGTAGGACCCTCACCCAGCTCTGGGCGAGGCTCCGATGGCGTGATGTCGGTCTGCATCTGCCAGACAGAGGCTCTGACCACAGGGATCTTCCCATAGTGTTTGCTTACTGATCGCTGTGTTGTGCGAGTGTGTTCAGGGATGTGAAAGCACTGAGGCTCCCCTATTGATCCGAATAGGATTTCCATTACCTGGGCACGCTGCTGAGAGGCTGCTCACACAAGTGCATTACTTCGGAAGGGGAGAAGCTAATTGAGGTCCTTGAAACAACCATGTTAAATATCTACCCAGTCTGTTCTTGAACGTGGATTAGTTATTGGCTTGATTAAGTAAGAGCACTCAAATTTTTCATGTTTCTGAACGTTGGTGGTACCTACTCTAACATCTGGAAATATGTTGCTGTAGTAATGTTTCTGCAAGTAACTCCAGAAGTGCAGGCGCTTCCCTTTAGGACCTCATCTTGGTTTAAAAACTGCTGGTTGGAATATTTACTTTAGTACTGAACTCATAATTTTAGTAAAGTAACCTCATTGTTAATTTTTCCATTGCTAAATATCATTTAGAGACTTACAGTTTCCCTTGGAATTGGCCTTTGAAAAGATGTATTTGGAAGCTCCGTTTTAAATCTCTGGTACAGCTGACTGGAAAACAACCAACTAAAAATTTCACTGCAGCTTTAATATCTTTGCCATCTTCAGTGTAGCTACGCTTTGTATCCTTTGAAACCTGAAGGAAAGTAATAAAATGTGATGCCGTGTGGGGTGGGGGTGGGGAGGGATTCATGCTTTACTTGTTGACATTTATTTATTTATGTTTGGTCACAATTCCGTTAATCATGTTGATCAAAATAAATCTTTCTCTGGAGACATGATTCTACCTCATGCAAATTAATTGACAATTTTTTTTTTTCTTACTGCATCCATTATGATCATACAGGTAGTACGTAGTAAAAATACTTACTCTCTTAAATATTTCCATTATATGGTAAGAGGAAGATTATTGAATAATATAAGGCTAGAATCATATATTGTTGCTCTTTTTTTTCTTGTTTCAAGGAAAAAAATTGTGTATTTTCTAGTGCAGTTTTTATTCTTTGTTGATTAGGGGTAAATGCACAGTAATGAAAGATGCCCAGGGCTAGGCTTAAGGCTTTTTTGGCATTTGTTCAGCAGTACAGATAGTAAGACAGAAACACTATTGTATTTAGGAAGATGATATTTCCATTGATTCGCACACAGTAAGGAAATACTTAAGAGAGCTCAGTGCCTGGAACCAATTTTTATGCTTCCTAATTGCTTAGGAACTAATTGGTTGCTGCAGGATTGGTTGGCGAACTGGTGCTAGGAGCCATGTGTTTCATTTGGATGTTCTTGCACAACTGGTGCTGGTGTTAAAGCCTGCGAGTACCTCGGATTGTGTTCTAATGCCAGTCGCCTTAAAGGGCGTGTGCTGCAGCGTTCCGTGCAGCTGTGTATTTCTGAATCTGCCCTTGTAAACACTTTCTTAGGGTTTTTCTTATTATTTTTATTTTTTTAAGCTAACTTTATAAAACACGAAGCTTTTTCCAGTGAGATTGGCTTGATGCTGCAAGCTGTTAAATGCTTTTAGCTTCCAAGGAAAGTATATTTGAGGACTGCAAGTAAAAATTTTTCTGATAAGAATTTGCTTCTAAATTGCTTGAACTGAACTTTTAAGCCTTAAAATATATCATTTACTGTTTTTAGAACATACTTATTTATCACATGGCAACCAAACCTGAGCAAGAAATGATTTCTAAGTAGTATGTGAGCAGGAAAAAATTGCAAGTATCACACAAACCCAGCCATTTTTGAAGCATAACTCAGACGCTTTTTTGTCCCTACTGTGCTTATGTTCAGGAGTGTCCTTCCCTCTCTCTCTCTTGAATATACCAAAAATGTAAAAGATTCTCTTGTCTTTGTCTGATAAAATTCAACCTTTAAAATGCCACTGAGGTTGATTAGGATCATCAGTGCCTTTGAAGCACTGATGAAGCTTTTGATGTATTGCGGTGTTTTAGTCTTACTGACATCTAAAGTACTCATTTGAAGGATTTTTTTATTGTTCATTTCTTTAATACTATATTAAGATTCCTAAAACTTCCAACACATTTTCAGAAATTAAATATCCTTCCCCCTGCTTCCAGCTATCAGGATTATTGGAGGTGGATTTAATCTTTGGCTCTTGAGCTGGGTTGCCTTGTAGCTTTTAGATTTGGAGACGTGTTCTTTCTCTGCTCTTGCAAGACTGGAAGGGCTCTTGTGGGAATACATTAGTTATACTCTTCTGCTAATACAAGCATCACCTCCCCTCATTCCTTTAATAAACTTACTGATCTCTGTCTTTACAAAAAAAAAAAAAAAAAAAAAAAAAGGGGGGGGGGTGCTTTTTACTGCTGCTGTGCCACTGGAAGACTGTTAAAAATCTGATTGCTTTAATAAGTAGCTTCTTAACTTCTTTATGGACGATTGAGAGCCATTTCTTCTTGCGCCAGTTGTTACCATTTATCTTAGAAAGCTCTTGTTTGTGCCCAGATGCTTGCCCCTTCAGACTAATAAATGCCTCAAGCTTTTGTTTCCGTAGGCAAAAGGATCCATGCTTTCTGTTCCTCTTGTTCTCATAAAGACCCTTCTTCTGAGACCCTGCCTCAGTCTCAGTTTTCTAAAAACATGTGATCAGAACAAGGCATAGTACTACATCTGACAACTCCACTGTAGCTTGTACAGTGGCACTTGTGTTTCCTTTACTGGCAATAGCTTTACTGCTGCAACTCAAGATTACATTGACGATTTTTACAGCTTCATTGTACTTTAAGGTTTTTTTTTTTTTTTTTTTTTTCTCTCCTCATTTGGTTAGTACTCCCAGGTCAGTGTTATCTTCAGGCATTTTCAAGTATTGAGCTTCAGACTAGCAACAAACTTTACTTTTCTTAACATCTGTGAGTATACATTAATCTTATTATACCATAATATATACCCTACAAGTACATATTAATCCTGTTATTATTGGAAAACTGTGCTATCCTAAACATGATGTTGCAATATCAAATAAAAATCCCCTTTGCCCATTGAAAGGAATAGTGCAAATGAGCTTGGTTAGTGTAATGACCTCCAGAGCTGGGGCAGATGCTGTGGCAGCTGGAGAGGGGATGTGCTGCATCGCGTGATCATGTCCCCTTTGGAAAATGATAACAACTGTGCGAAGTCTGCTTGTGCCTTCATAGTAGATAGTGCTTCTCCCTCCTTCATAGTAGATGGTGCTTCTCCTTCCTGGTTTAAACCTGGCCCAACAGCCCCAACTGTCTGGCCTGAGCCCTTTCTCTGGGAGCTGTTTTGAGTAGCAGGAGTAGCTCAGTTAGCCAGACCTGCTCTCCTGCGTCCGCAGAGCCTGTTGCCGAGGGCTGGCTCCCCGATGCGTGTGCAAGGACGGCTCTCTCCGGAGGTGTTTGAGGTCTGCTGGTAGGTTTCAGGGGACCGCGTACAGGAGACATGCCTTGGCACCCCAAATCTGTGTCTAGCCTCCATGGTAGCTGTGGTCGCACTGCTCTGGATTAGGTGGCTAACTTGCTTCAGCACGTTGGTCCATGTAAATTCAGCACATGGTTTTTGTGTTTAAGGCTCACTTCTGCTACATGCAATTCTCTTCATAAAGGCAAAACTAAATGAGTATGTTAGAATACCAGCTAGCTTCATGTCTCATTTGTAGGACAACTTGAAGATGCTACAGCGTTAGCTATCAGCAGCAATGGGAACTGCTATAATGGCAAATCTGGTGACTACTTAAACATGCTGCCAATTTGGGAAGTTTCTACGTGGTTGAAGCTGAAGGGATATTGCAGGATATTGTATTATTTCTGGAAATGTCCACCATGTTTCTTAGAATATATGGACTTTTCAGTCTGATTTAGTAGGGCCGTTTTTATGCTTTTTAACTTTGGGAAGAAGCTACAGGGCAGCATGTAGCACTGAAGAAAGTGGGATTGTGTTTTGAGATACAGGGTAAAAGATGATTGTCGCTTCTAAATTGCAATTATTAAACTTTTTTTTTTTTTAAGATTGACTGCTTACAAAATGACTAGTCAGTGAAAAAGACGTCATTCTGCAAAAAGTTGCATATAGTATGAATTGTTAAATGCTTTTGTTCTAACTCAGAGAAGCTATTCAGTATGTCTTACAGGAAAGTTCACTTTTGGTCTTTAAACATTCTTTGATTTGCCATTATCTTTTTTCTTTTTTTCTTGTGAAAATTTTCCAAATAAAATGTATAAATTATCACAAACCTCCGAAGGAGCTCGAAGGGGTATCACAGAATACTTTCTCTTTTAAAGTCACTTATCTGAATCTAAAGCTGGACATCTGTGGAAGATAAGCATGCCTAATGGTTTCCAGCTTTTCCTATACAGCCATTGTAGGCAGGACAAATACTGAATAAGTACTTGACTTCATCGTCGGAGTTGATGCTTATAGTTGAAGTACACAGACTATTGTGCAGAATTTTTCATGCTCTGACTTCATACCTAATTTGGAAAAAGAGTTCATGTATGTACTGTTTATGAATGCCGTCTTTCAGATGGGGTGAAAGGAACTCTAATTAATTGTTTAAGGAACTTCAGCTTGAATAGATGTTTGTGTGTATGTATGAGCATGTCAGTATCTTTTTAATGTGACAGCTTGAGGTAATTTCCTTGAAATGTCTACAATAAGGTGCAGACATTTAAAAGAGGTTTTTAGATGCACTGGAAAAATATGTTCTCATGGAAACAAGACTTCCAGAAATGCATTGGTTTCAAGAGACTGAGGACTCTCAGGAGAAGGTGGTGGTGGTGGGAAATCACCTGCTGAAAATGCATCCTTTAGGAAAGGTGATAGTGTCAAGCAGACTAGATTGGTAAAATAAAATGCAAAGTGAAAAGTTCTGGTGCTGGATAGGTATGTTCTTCAATCTTTCAGATTTCTCTTTCAAAAGGCACTTAGTGATGCTGGCTGTGTTGTGTGTGTGTGTGTGTTTCCCTTTCACATGCGAGTGAATGAGTTTTATGAAGAGACTTGTGACAATCATGAGATTGCAGTTATTTCCAAAGATCATAAAGTCTTTATCTTAGGCCACGGTAACTTTTTCTCTTCCAAATACTGTCTTAAATAGCTTTTATAGTAGTTGTAGTATCAGCTGTGTTGGTGAATTTGTTATATACCATAAATCTGCCATTCATCGTCTTTTAGAGGAGTGGGCTGTGTTTCTTTGAGGACAAGATTGCTCTCTAATTGGAAGATCTAACTTCCACATCAGACAGCCTATTAATCTGTTGTTTTTCATTGAAAAATGTGAACTTGCACAAGAGAATAAGTCGAGAACGTTAGGCACGAAGAGAGTTCTAGGTTGTTGATGAGGACAGAAGCATACCAAAGGTCTTCTCTCTGTATATGCAAATGACTGTAAAGGTCACACTGTCTTTTTTCTTTTTCTTAAGGGAAAATATTAAAGTATAGACAAAAGCCATGAATTAATAAAGAACATACTACTGTTAATATGCTCTGGTCAGTGGGATCCTTTGAGGGGTTCTTTGTGAATCTGGAGCTGACACGGTATATGCTTGGTTTCAAAAGTTCTTCCGTGCCTGTTTCATTAAGGATCTTATTTCCAACTTCAATGGCAGTGACTATCTGGCAAGCAATAACGGAACATGTGGACCAGGGCTTGCTTGCTGATAACTGTAATCCTTGTGGATAGATTCTCTGTGCTTTATCTTTGGCCCATGCTCTTCACAGTTAAAGAATAGAATTTAGCTCTGGGGAAGCACAGAAAGAAAATGGGATTGCAGAAGATGCTCAAAGGTAGCGAAAAAGCTAAAACTAAACACAGCATTTAGGAAAGGAGAAAGGAGGAGCAGGAGAAAAATCTGACCGCTGCTCTGAGAAGATTTGTACCAGCCTGTACACTCTGGTATGTGAAATATCGCAGAACCCTTCTCAGATAACTTCAACTGTGTTTTGCACCAGGAAATGCCAGTTCTTCTCAGATCACACCAAGAAAGGCACAAACGGTTTCAAGACAGATAACTGTTTATTCATATCATTGAAAAGGTGATAGCAAGTTATAGAAGCTTATGTCCCTTGCAATGCTGGGAACCCTGAGATGAGAGAGCATCAGACAGACCTCTGGTCAGGGCATGGCGTGCTGTGCAGATCCTGTCCATGGTGAGGCTCGTCAGCTCTGTGTTCACTTGCACTCTTACAGAGTCTTGCTTACAAATGCTCTCAGTGATTGATTAATCTGTAATTGGGTCTGAAACGTGGACTGAGCTCTGAAGAGTCCCTTGGGCAATATGCCCCAATATTTTTATCTCATTAATAAACCTACAGCTCCTGAGCAGGTGCATGTAATATTTCAAGTGGACAGAACAATGCAGTACACACATGCTGGTGATTAAATACACATTGATTACACTGGTTAACTACACATTAAGTAGTGGTCACATGGTGTTTGAGATACAGAGACATACACTTAGCCCGGGCATTATGTGGATCACTAGTTCCTTGTACAGAAGTCTTCTGGGCCAACTACTCTACTCCACGCCTTGACTACATGTAGGTAGTTGCATGTATGCCAGTTGAATGTTCATGCCTCTAGGCTGCCTGGCAATGTACAGGGTTTTAACGTACAGAGCAAAAGTATATAGTGGTCAAAAACAATGTAAAGTTGTTATAGATGGAGCAAGAGGTGAAACAGTAACAGTTTGATTAGCTATCCAATACAGTAATATCTAATACTACCCTTTAGTCTTCGTAGTGTCCCATTTTCAATTGCCCCTTTGCCAGTATGATGTGGGGTCAAGTTGTTACCCTGTGCCCTTGTAAGCCATCCTGAACCACTCATTTTCCCCTGTCCTTTGAGACATTGACTGTGTAGACTCTACCACAAGGTTCAGGTGCCTAGCTGGTATGGCAGATAGCAGGACTTTTCCAAGTGGGTGGTATTTGCGGATGCTTGGCACTTGCTCCTTGCTGATATGGATGGTATAAGGCAGAGAAGTAATAACAGCATAACAGTGATGGTTCTGTAATGAAACAGAACAAAGCTGCGTAATTAATTGACATGCCATGCATATTGCAGAACATACTGTGGGGTTTCTGCTTGCTCTTTTGAGATAAGGTAGCTTGCTCCTGGGCTAGGACCTCAGCTGGGACTCATTTCCCCTGGGGGGTTTGTTACGAGCAATTACACCCAATTTTAATCGAAGCCTTGCTGCCTGTACACGAGCCTTACTAGTCAGATTCATGATGGCTTGTGACAGCATGGTTGGCCGATTATGTAGCGCGTGCGAAGGAAGAAGTAGGCACGTCTGTTTTTTCAGTAGGGCACTAGTCTGTTCAACCAGACCAGCAACTCTGGGATGATGACTATATGATACACCCAGCGTACTTCATGCGCGGCAGCTTGTTGCTGGACCATATGTCTGGCAAAATGAGTCCTGTTATGTGGTTGTATGTATGCCAGGGGGGCCAACCACTGGCGAAGCAGATGGAGGCCCTTAAGCGTCCCTTTCTGGTGAAGACATGCTTTGAGTTTATGCAGTAGTTTTACTGTGGTGGATCACTATCTTCCCCCCCTGCCCTTTCCTTTCCCTGCTCCTCTTAGTGGCACAGCTGGTGACCATTAAGTGTTTAGCGGTTTGAGAGGGGCTGTCTGTGCTTCTAGGTGCTGCAGAGCTTTGTTTTGTGGGTGGTGAGGGTTTGGGTTGTATCAATGGTGGTCTTTTTCACACCTAACTGAAAGCAAGTGGAAGAGGAGGAGTGGGATTTCCCATTGCGCTCAGGTGATCTTTGAATCAATGCTGAGGCTTGGTGTACATAAAGCAGATTTCTTGAGGTTTTTTGAACTTCAGTAGTGTCGGACTTAATTGTTTTTATCATTGTATAGACTGTTTTTCAACTGACTATGGATGAGTTATTGTTTAAAAAAATAGTGCAAGTGCAATATAAATGCTCCCTTTTTAGTTTAGCAACAAACTATTTTAAAGTTTCATTAAATTCATGTAAATATGTATGTAATGAAAATTTTAATGTATGGCTCTGTGAAATTAGCCTTAGTCCTTAGTGTGGATTTTCTTTGAAGTGCAAATAAATTATATGCCATTTTGCAGATGGTGATACACTCGGTAATCTAGGACAAGGAGTATACTTTCAGAGAAAAGAGAGTCATTCAGAAGCACGTATCAGATTTCACCTGGGGAGAAAAAGGTCTCCTGGAGGGTGTGTGTGTGTGTGTGTGTGTGTGTGTGTGTGTGTGTGTGTGTGTGTGTGTGTGTACACACGTGTGTACAAATATATAAAAAAAATTTTACTTCAGTTATGTCTTTTAAATTAATTCTGATGATTACAGGGAATATTTCCAGCATTGCTGCTTCTTCAGAGCTTTTCAACTTCAATTATCGCTAAATATATGCATGTTAAATTTAGCGTGCCTATATTCCTCAAGCAGGTTAGATCATGTCTGTGTCTTGAGGCTGGCATCAGTCCTACAACTAATATGAAACAAACAGCTGAGTCTTTTCAGCTTACAAGCAGCTTGCTCATGCCAGCTCTGGGAGCTTTCTTGGAAGAAAAATGTCAACTTTGTCAGGACCCAACTTTTCTTCAGTAAATGAATGAATGCAAGTTAGAGTCCTAAAATTGGCTCAGGTGTCTCCTTGCAGCAGGCTTTAAGGCTTTATTTAATAGTTTGAAAATACCTAGAAAGGGAAGATGTCATCTGCACAGTGCATGAAAAATTAATAATCTCTGGAGGCTGTTGAGAAGGAAGTACAATTTTTCTAACCTTTCTTCAACTAATTTTTTGAAGTCTCGGAAAAGTAGCTCTACTTTTGTCTGCTTGCTTAAACCAATAAATATGTGCATAAAGAGACTTCTCAACTGCATTTTCTTCATGAAATTTTGATTAAATCTTTTTTTCCAGCAGCATATGCACATATAAGAATAGGGCTTCAGTGAAAGTAATTTTTTTTAAATCACATTTTAGATTTGATATCATGGGGAGACGACACCTAGGTAGTAAATCTCCATGAGACTGGAAGGGAAATCATTTACTGCTATGTTAATTTGTGGTGTGGAAGAGTTTGAGTCGCCAAGTTTTTCTCTCTTACCAGTGATGAGGATGTTGAAGATGCTGCTGTTTGTTCTTCCCTCTGTGTCAGCACTATAGTGCTAAACAACTAAGTGCCACCCCTGAGATACTGCCTTGACACAAGACCTACCTGAAGAGAAATTCAGTTTTGTTGGGGCCTCCTGGACACATCCGTGTAAGAAATCCCGTGTTAATCTGCTTGGCAGCCTTTGTCTAACTTCTGTCACTTTATGGTCAGCCTACTGAAACCTCTTTGTAAAATGTTACAGTATTGCCGTGTGTTATTAGACAGGTCATTAGTTTTCATTTTGTCTCTAGGTGATTTCTTACCCTCTAGAAGAGCTGACCTCCTTGGGTTTCTATCCAACATAAGTAATTACAAAATGTTTCAGTGTTCAAATGTCTTCTGACCTGCTTGTAGGTAACTCTTCTGCTGTGTGTGTGCTCAGCGAGCAATTCAAATACGGCGTAATCAATGACATGCAAAGCTGAGCAGGTTGTTTTGATCCTGAACTGTTAGTTCATGCTGTTGGGGTGCTTTTGGCTGCAGAATGTATGTATTAGTACTGTAAAGTGCTCTAGAAATGAATTAAGGTTGTGTAACCTAAAGAATTGATTATATTAGAAAATATTTAAGTACTTTTTTGGTAAGTAAACTCTTCTTGAGGAAAAGAATATTCAAGTTAAGCCTTCCTGTTATATGTTAGCGAATATTTTGTTAGATAATCTGTTTGCCCAAATTGGTAGGTTTAGAATAGTCATTTAACTGACAGGCACTGTTATCTGGATGTTTTAGAAGCCTGTACGGGAATTTTCATCCTCATACTATAAACTGTCTTTGCATTCGCCTTTGCTGCTGGTGGTGGTTATTCTCCACGCTGCTGAAAAATTACACAGCAATTAAGGGACAGGGAATGCAGTTGTTTGCAAACAGTCCGCGAGAGAAGGCCCTGACTGAGCATGTGACTGGGTGCTGGCCAAGCCCTGCAGCTCTGCAGGGCCCGAAGGGCCAAGAGGGTGCTCCAGCTCAGTGTCACGCGCACAGCGTGTGTAATCTGCGTGATCGGCGCTGAAGACAGGATGCAATAACAGACGGCAAAATCATAAGGTGGTTGTTAGGAGACAGAGCAAGGACACTTGAGCAGGCACTCGTTTGAGAAGTTTTCTGTGAGCTTGTGGGAGAAGACAAAAAGGAGGACTTAATGCAGTGCTCCCACCATCTTCTCCATTGGGGTAAAGCATAATGTGACCAAGTGAAAGCTTGAGAGAGAAAAGCAGACAGTATGGAAAGAATGTGGTTGTCTAGGAAGGGGTAAAAGCCAAAGATGTCTAGCCTGAGTTGTGTAGCCTTGAGCTGAAGGTATCGGAGTTGGAAACAAGGTGAGGCGTTCTGTGATGGCAAAGGGACATCCCATTGGCATTCTTGTAGGTAGGTGAGGAAAGGATAAATTGCAGTAACTTCTACACCAATGAAACCAAAGGCAGTCAGTTCAAACCTGGTAATGGTGATGGGTTGTTCTCAGTGAAATGAAACCACTGCATAGTGGTTAAGACATGATATGTGGTGGGCAGAGGAGGCAATGTGCTGGTCTTCTAGTCTTCAAAAGATGCCATTTAGTAAGTGCTTATAGCTAACATAAATGAAGCCTGAATTAAGGGTTTAGTAAATTGTAATTTTGATAACTAGAAATCCTCTCCCTGGGTATCTTTTCCAAATTAGGAATTTCTTTAAAGCTCTCCTAGTTTGTTTTTTTTTTTTTGTTTTGTTTTTCCACAGCAGTGGGGTTAGCATCCAGACCAACATAAATAAAATGAATTGAGCTGTAGAAAGAAACAATGATCCGTGGATGAAAGTAACTTCTGGAAGTATATTCAAATGTATGGCATGTTTTATAGTTATTTGTCACTACTGATGGCTTCTTTGGTGGTGGTGGCTTTTTTCCCCCCCAAGTATAATAGAGTAATGTTGTCATTAAGGTATTTGTGAACCATCATTTGTTAGGAATGAATTTCATCAACCTTTCACTATAATAAAAAAAAATCTATTTTTTTATGGCAGAATCTCTACAGTAGGGTGATTTTTATTGTTTATCTTGTTCATTTTTAGAATACTAGTGTGTATCTTGTTTATTTTGAGAATACTAGTTTGAAACACCAAATTGTAGCATCCAGTTATTTCAGACAGAACTGAGGGTCTATTAGAGGGGTTCTGTTAGATCTACCTTTTGTTGGGAACTGATTTTTTTTTTTTCCCTCTATAAATCTAAAAATTCTCAGGGGGGACATGGGGAAAAAGATAAAAGTAAACTAGCAGCTTTGGTCACTTCTGGAAATGGTTTCTATATGTTTATTAGGTAGATGATTTTATACCCTGTGGCACCCCCCTCATACCTGTTATGCTCCTGTTTCTCTTCAGCTGCTGCTTTTTGGCCATTGTATAAAAGTGAAGTTCTTCCTCTGTAGTCCAAAATACCCAGAGATTTGAGTTCTTGCCTAGCTGAAATGGGCTGTCAAGGCTGAGGGGAGCAAAACGGGATTTGGTCCCAGGAGATGATCTTCCAGCATTGGTACCTCTCAGTGTTTCCAGGAAGGGAGTTAAAATTGGTGATTGCCTTTTAGCTGAAATGTTTTTAAAAGTAGCAGTTGGCTTATAAAAGCTATGTATCCTTTTAAAATCTGTCTATAATTTATAAAATTGCAATTTAAAAATGCATATATAGTGTGGAAGGGGTGTTTAAAATAGAAGCCAAACTATAACGTCTTTCAGTGTTATTTTAGGGAACTTGAAATTGGAGGTCTGGGTGTCCATGTTGCTCAAACTGCAGTATCAAGAGTTTAGATGATATAACTCTTGGGACCTGTTTTTAGTTTGTGTTTTGGGAATTGTCCAGGGTTTTTATAAACACTGTGTAATAACTATTACAGAAACATTTTCAGTTTTGGCACTCAGAGTTTTCAAGTTCTTCTCTTTTTTTGTTCTGTACTAACTGCGTGCTTCTGGTCTTGCCCGAAATACAATTTTTTGTCAGTTACCAGATGACTTGTTCTCTTCCTACAGAAAACTACTATAACCAAAAATCAGGCTGGAAAACTGTGCCTGTTTATTCTGTCCATTTTACTGTTCTGCCTCACCGGGAGTCTCATTGTCGAACCAGTCAATTTTTTGATTCTACTTTGTGATGGGGGGGGGGGGGGGCATTATCTGCTATTTTTAGCCAGTATAGCTTGTGCTGCATACAGTCCTTTTTTATAGATTTTTCAGTTTGAAGTGTATACTTGTATTTCACATCTATCAACTGTTATCAGTAAGCTAACTCAAAAGCAAGCCAAACTGCAATATGCTGCAGTGTACAGCAACTTCTGAAAGCGCAAGCTAAAGATAAAATTCTAGCTTCTTGATAAATTGTCAGTTTTTGCAGGCTGTGTCCATCTGTGCACCACAGAAGTAGAAAAAGTAACTTAAGATCAGAACAGCTATCGTGTAGAAATAGATTAGTATCATTGATCCCTGCCTACCTCCTAGCTTATAAAATTGTAGGGTTTTTAACAGCTTGTGTAGAGGCAGTAACTTTAACTATTCTTTAGTGATTCATCTTAACCAATTTAACAAGTTGCCTTTGCTTACAGGTAACAAAATGGGATTTCTTTCAAGTGTTTGCCACCCAGGTGGGGTGAATTTCTCTTACCCTTCCCTGCCCATTTCAGAAGACATGCTGAAAGTAGGACTCGAAAACAAAAGCAAACGACCATCTCATAAAATAAAAAGTATATAGCCAAAGGGAGGTGAATGGATTTGGGCTGTTTTATATTTCGCTGTAATACATAACACTCTTGTTACGGTTGTCCTCAGTCAAAAAACATTCTTTGTCAGGAAACACCGGGAAAAAATTCTCTCGACTGCTCGTTTGGTTGTGCGAGGAAGCGATGGGAGGCAGAGGTGTCATCAACTGGCCGAGGAGCGCAGAAGAAAAACTATGAGCCTGCCTTTGGGCAGCCAGAGAGGGGCAGGAGCACTTTTTCCCGATGCGGTGCTGCTAGCCAGAAACGCACGTGGCAGATACAGTTCGGGCAGGTTTTCTTCCCTTCAGCCCTGCTTCCCGGCATCCTCGGGGAGCTGGGGGTGCGTGGAGGGGCCTCGCTTGCTGGGAGCCCACCGAAGGAGACGTTGTTCGACGTTCAGCAGACGTATATATTTCCAAATATGGAAAAGGCGTATTTCTCCTTTCTGGATTTTTTTGAGTGAATCTGCCTGAAAAACAGAAGGAAAAAATACAATTATTTGGACAACTGTAAGTTCTGATTCCGTGTTTAGTACTCTGAGCACTTTTCTGCTTAATGATTAGGTTATCGGACTGTTTCACGTAGACAAGGTTTTATTTTTGCCTTTTATTTAAGGTTCATACTAACTGCGTAACTATGTCGGCCTCTTTGAGCTGCTCTAATAAGTAAACCTGGGTTATTTGCAAGATGCAGCACTTCTGTACCAAGGAATGGCAGCTATTTTACTTTGTCCAGATGCAGAAGGAACATGTGTGTATATATATATTTTTAATTACGAATATACACTTTTATGAATACATGTGTAAATACCTGTTCTTTTATTTTTTCCCCCACAATTTTTTTTCCCAGTTTTCTCTTGTCTTGAGCAGGTCGATGTCATGAGGTTCCAGGTACGGGGAAGAGAGCTGTTCATGAAAAGAAATAGTCCAACGCTTGGTCCCCCAGCTTGTGAAATAAATATATTAAAAATCCTATAAGAATGACAGAATATATTGGAGAGTTTACATGTGAATAGTTCCTTGATTTCAACAGTGCTGCTGGTATATGAGACTTGACTATGTGATTATCTTCCCCTTTGAGAAAGAGGAGCTGTTAAAGCTTTTATTAAAAAAAATTCTAAAACAATATGCTTTGTTTAAATACAAGCAGTGTATATTAACTGCTCTAGCTGATAGTCGCGGATTTCATGAATTGTACTATACTGGAATAGCAATATTGTTTCTGTCTAAAACCTCCCTCCCCCACTGTTTCTTACTGCTTTTTTCACTCTGCTGGTATAAGTGTTGTTTTAGTTTCTTCAGTTATAAATGTTCTCCTGCTATGCTTAATGGTTTTGATAGTTATCCAACAGCCATCTAAGCTTTTAAAACAATTGACTTGTAATTGTTTTTATAAAAATTTAAGCAAGAACAAGTACTAAGTAAGACTTGTCTGGCTCCCGCCCCCACCCCCCCCAAGTATTCTGAGGACATAACAAGATTTTATTTTGGCACATGTTGGTTTTTAATTGGTCAAAAATGAAGGATAAGATTGTCTTGTGATTAAAATATAAACAGAGATGGGTTGAATAAATGCCATAAGTAGCCAATGAAGTAATCAGAGGATACACAGATTCATTTTTAGATTTGATGGAGAGGAAACATGTAGTCTTACATATTTACCTTGCTGAGCAGTAAATCTAGTTCTTTGGCTAATATGTAGTAGAAGTTTTGAAATCCTAGTACTAAACCCTCTTGAATACCTAGCAGAGTTGGATAGACTTCTGCTGTGATTACGTATTTTAAGTGATGCTGTCTCCTATTTTCTAACAGACTTCCATAAATAATCAGATCAGTTCACTGGCAGTGGCTTTGCCACTGTAATTAGATGACTTTGTTTCTAGTGCACTCTGGCTCCTAGTCAGTAATTACTGTGTGCCTTTCCCCCTTCCTCCCCGCTCTTCTCCTTGATGCTATCAGGATGATATTCTCTAGAAGGGCTGGTAAACAAAACTTGTCTCCTACTGTTGCTCCTTACACAATCAAATACAATTAAAAAAAAAAAAAAAAAGACTGACAAAGTCTGATTAGAAGTAAAGATGTGTCATTTTCTGCTCTCGGCTTCTCATCTTCTTGATATCTCATTATACTTGAGTTGTTTTAAGTCTTCTATGCAGATGCATGTATAGTTCTTCTGTTTGCAAGCCCATGTGTTATTTTTTATTAGCTGTGCTTTCTCTTATTAATTATAACTGTACAAAAACCTATTAACTAGTATTTTTTTTTTAAATAAAGGAAAGTAATATTTTAATATTTGTTGAATATTCACGTTATTATTGGAGAAGATAGAAATATTATATGACACTTCCAAAAGTGTTTTAAAAAAATATTTGGATGATCTCCAGTGTGGACTGAAAATTTCCTTCATGCTGATATTCAATGTGTGTTCAGAATATAATTGCAAGTGCAAATTACTTGTTTTGCCTACATCAGGCAAAAAAAGATGGAGGTTGAGGGGAAGCCTTTTTACTCCCTAAAAGGCAGTTAATATATCACTTGGTTTCAAAATATGTTATTTATAATGACTTCTAAGCTCTCGGCTATAAACACTATATTTTCATTGCATTTATTTGCATATATAAAGTGAGTTTTATTTCAGTGCATTAGTAGAGCACAAGAGTAGGATATATCAAAAAAGCCACTCTAAATATTTGGTTTGAATTGAGGGAGTTCCTACCTATGGGAGGTAATACAGTAAAACCACATGAGAAATACAATGGGAATGACAATTTGTGTATTTATTGTGTTTTTTTTTTTTCCAGTGATGAAATATAGTTCCAGGCACTCCTTATATATGCTATAGACACTGCTTTTTCATTTTGGATTCTGAAATAAGGCATTTATAACAAAAATGCTTCAGTAATTCTGTCAATTCCTCCCTTCTGCAAGCTTAGTTTTACCAATATTTTGATTTTCTTTAATTTTTTTAGTAGGTCATGTCTCATTTAAATGGCATCAACAGCTCAGGCCTTTGTTAATGAAAATCCCACTGTAATGAGTGTGTTCTCAGAAAGATATCGCCAACATTTAAGCAAGAATCTTTCTTTTTCCTCCTCCGTAGCTCATACAATGAGCATTACCTTTTTTTAAAAGCTAGCCTGGGATGTTTTCCCTGGAGGAGTGCTTTTTCCTTTCCACTAGTCTTAAATGGCTTTTGAGAGCTCTGTGATTTTAGAGTAGTTGCTTTACTTTTGTGCTATGTTTAGATGTGCTAAATATAAAAAAACTACAAAAAAAAAAACCAACCCTACCAAAAAAAAAAAAAAAAAGCTACTGACTTTACCAAGGCCTGCACAGCAGGAAGGGGCCCTCCAGTTCTCCTGGGCTATGCAGGTGTTGGACACTGCTCAAACAGCTTAAATCCCCAGGGATGATGGCAGTGCATTCCCTAAAACAGGCGAATAATAAGGAACACCTGTAAAGGAAAAGAAGATAATCAAGGAGAGTTAACGTGGCTTTATTAAGGGCAAATCATTCTCAGCCAACGTTGCCTTTATGATGAAATGATAGACTTTGTGAATGAGGGAAGACTGGTGGGTCTGGCATATCTTCACTTTAAAAGACTTTTTTAAGCTCTCCTGTGTCATTCTGGTCTGTAAGCTGAAGAAGTATAAGCTGGAGAAACAGTGTTAGATGGATTGAAAAACGCCTGGACTAAGGACCTTAATGGGTAGTAAGCAATGACTCAGTGTCTAGTTGGTGTCTGGTGAAAAGTGATGTACCCTGCGGGTCCGGTCCTAAGTGTAATATTGTTCAGTATTTTTATCGACAGTGTGGTTGCTGAGAAAGACTACATCCTCAGGAAGTTTGCAGAGAACACTACAATAAGGGATTGATCCACACTGAAGAAGAGACCTGCACTACAGAGGGGCCTTGAGGCACTTAAGGACTGCACCATGAGAAACCCCATAATGCTAAAATTAAATATTGCCAAGTTCTGCACGTGGGGTGAAATAGCCCCGTGCATCAATACAGTCTGGTCATGGACCAGTGGATGCCAAGTCGAGTATGAGCCAAAACTAAGCTTACATTGCAAATAAAACCAGGCCACATATTGGTCTGCATTAGTAAGAGCATGGCCAGTAGACCAAGGAAGTTTACTGCCTTCTATTCAGTGTTGGAAGGATTTTGGACCATGCCACCCCTCCAGCTCAAGTGACGTTGAGAGGTGGAGAGAGTCTAGCAGAAGGCTGCTCAGATGGCGAGGGGTCAGTGTGGACAGGCTGCAGGAGATGGGTTTGGGTATCTAAGCTAATGGTAGCTTATGAATACTTGAAGGGTGGTTACAAAGGTGATGGAGCTATGCTCTTCTCCGCAGCTGTAGGCAATGTGACAAGGGGCAGTTGTCACAGGTTGTGGCTGGGGAGGTTCAGGTTGGATGTTAGGGACAACTTTTGCATGAGGAGGGCAGGGCAGCAGTGGGACAGGTAACCCAGAGGGGTTGTGTGGTCTCCACTGGGGAGGTCTACAAGTCACCCTTCAAGTGAGACGCTGGACTCGATGATCCGCAGAAGCCCCATCCGATCGACATTACTATGAACAGGGGGTGCTTTGAAAGAGGTTGGACCGAGATCTGAGCAACATGCGCTTGGAGTCCGAGTCTGTGCCACAGCCCACTGTTAGAGCAGCTTTGAACTGGAACGTACTGGTCTTCGAGCCATTACTGCTTCTGCAACACCTAAAATAGCCCGTGGAGAACGGAGTGATTGTGAGATACATGGAAAATTGCAGGCCTGTTTGTATGTCTGCAGCTGTTGGCATAAAAGAACAATAACCTCCTCCTGTATCCGTAAAAGCAGAGCAGAAGCTGATCTAAACACCTTATATAGCCTCGGTGAAGCAGCGCAGTGCAATAGCCTCTTTCTTTTGAAACTGCGATTGTTAGGAAAACCATAACCTAATTTTAGAGTAAAAAACAATTTTAATTCTGAATTTCTCTCAGTATTAAAATGCTGTTCATTAATAGCATATTCAAGCCAAACTTTGGGCTGGAAACAGATGTGGAAATATAAAAACAGAGTAGAAACAGTTTTTGATAGATGCAACTTAATTTCTAAGAAGTCTGTGCTTTCTCCTTTTATTTTTCAAGCCTGCTTTCAATGGTGGTCTTTTTTGTCGGTGCTTCATGGACTTGAATATCTGATGGGTCCTGCAAGTGTTGAATTGCCTAGTTAATAGCAAATATTTTTAGAATACGTTTTTGTGTTATTAATATACTGGATATAAAATGCTTCATCAGCTCTCAAGATATGGCAGGCGCTATAAAGTCATATGGAAGTGTGATGATAATTTCAAGCTCACATTCTTTGAATAAGAACTTCAATATTTGTGTTTGAGACGGAAAGATTGTGTAGTTTCTCTGCATCTCCAGAGCGCAGACTTCTTCTAAAATCTCAGATAAAAATCTGTTTTGATACTCTTCTTGTAATGGCAGTTTACCATTTAAAGCAAGGTAGATTTATTTAGTCAAAGGATTTCAACGTGGGAATTTAGGTCCCTGTGCAGAAGGCAGCTAATGTGGTTTAACTACTGCGGCGTCCGTCCCCTGGTCCGCAGAAGAGTGGTGAAATAAGACTCTGCAGGGCTCAGCGGTGAGTCTGTGCGCCTGGGGTCTGTAGGGGCAGAGTGTTTAAAATGGAAAAAAATGTATTATGGTTATCTGCGTGCGTCCAGAGCAGTGACGCGGCTGTAGGGAGTAAATTCATCCCATGTGAAAAGTAGCGTTGGCAGCAGGGAGCCAGGCTCGCTCCGCGTTCCCGCGCGAGGTGAGTGCGCACAGAAACAATACAGCAAGGAGCAGTTGGAGGCAGCGTGGTTTATATGTGCTGTTTGAATGGAAAACTCCGGTTTAAGCAGTGCTGATGGCCTGCAGTGGCGAGAATGCCGTGAGCTGTTTTGTTGAGGGTAGCGGTGGGCCTATCCATTGAAATAGGTTTGTGTGGAGAAAGCGGACAATTTCTTTTTTTCCATAGTAAATAGATGGAAAGGGTGTATTATGTAGGTTGCAAATGTGGGCTCAGTATTTATTTTTTAACCAGTAAAAACTAGAAACACTGAGCATATATTGTATATATTAAGTGATGGTATTAGTTTGCTTAATCTCTGGATACCAGCTTTTTATTTCTTGACACATGCTCTTTTTGATTGCTTACTGGCCTAATGTGTGTTTCTCTGTGTTTTGTGATCAGACTTTCAGGGAAGGTGAACTTAATCTTTTAGATTTTTAACTTAAACAATTTAATAGTAATCAAATCTAACCTTTTAATAATTTTCATTCTTTAACGTTAAAAAATAGAAAAGCCTATTTCCTATTCTTTTAAACAGCACTGGCAGTGGTAATGGGAAGTCTGTACATCTCCTTGATGAAACGTTTCGTCTCCCTTATGTTGTTTTTATTTTTTTCCACTAAACGCTCAAGAATGCAAATTTTGAATTTGATGTCATATCAATCTACAACTTTAGCATTTGAGGGGTTATGTCGACCAGAGAACGGTTTGTGTGTATAAGAACTAATTTGATTTGTACCAAGAAAGTATTGAGCTGCAGACCCTTGCCAGTGCTAATCTAGGATGCTGCCTGCTCCTAGGAAGAGCTGTCAGAGTTGCAAATTGTTCAGATGAAGTGTCATAACACCAATCTTTTCTTTTGCAATTTTGGATGACTCCAAATTCCCACACCATGGTATAGAAATAACTGCATAATAATAAGCATGTCTCCTTCACACTTACAAAAATAACTATTGAATAAAAGAGGGATTTACCTGAACAGAAAATAATGGAAAAAAATGGCTTGTTGAAGAAAACAGGTTGTTTCATGATTGCTAGCTCTTTATGAAAATAATCTTATGGCAGTAGTATTTCACAAAGTATTTAGAAAAATAGAATTTTTGCCATCTCATTTCTGAATAGAGATGAAAAATACACGTGAATTAAGTTTGAGTAAGTCAGTCAGTAGCTTAAGTATTGTTTTGAACCCGAGTGGAGCTTTGCAAACACAATGTGAGAATGTCTAGCTTTAGATTACAAATTGAAATGGCGCTTTGTGTTTGATTGTACTGATAGGCCATGCTAAGTTTTATAAACCTGGTCCAGACATAAAACAGGATTGTGGCCTTTTCAGTACCTTTCGAATGCTGAAATATTCCACTGAGAGTACTTACTTAGTAGTTGTGGCTCAGATTTTGCTCATTTTTTACTAATTAAAAAATTTTTAGTTGTACAGAAGCTTTGACTTATACATTATAATAATAATAGTAATGCAAAACTGCTGCAATATTCTGTCTTTAGGAAGGTGAACAAGGATTTTTCTTTATCATAGAGACTTTTCTTATTTTTGTTTTTTTTCCTTTTACTACAGGGATTATTAAAAAGGAAAAAAAAAAACTTGATTGCACTGTTGTAATACCTAAATCAGCTTCTTTCTCTAAGGACAGCCACCAGTAATATGTAATTACAATTAAGGCTTGTGGTCCTGTAGTATTGATGATCCCAAATTAGACTGCTAGCTGCTGTCTGGTGTGGCGTTTTGCTGTTGTGGCTGTGGCTTTTTTCTTTTCTTTTCTTTCTTTCCGTCCGTCTTTCCGACATGCTAGCTTTCCTTTTCTTCTCATTGCACCAGAGTTGAGGTTAGCTAAAGAAAGCGGCCCAAAAGATATGACTGAATTTAACACAAAACAAAAAACCCCCTCACAATTTTATAGAAGGATAGGAAGGATAACTCTTAACCTAAAACATTTTCCATAATTTTTAATTTTTAGCAAATGTTACATATGCTTATCATAAAATTATAGTCAACTTCTAGAAGTGATCTCTGTTCCCCATCCTCCCCTCCGTTACATTCCTGTTGACATAATCCAAGTACTTGATTTTTGACTGAATATTGCCTTGGCTGCCGTCACCAGGAGCGTGTGTATACCACACGCATGTACCTTAATTACTTGCAACTTAATATGCAGAGAAATACTCATATCGTCCCTATCAGTGAAGGATTCAAGAAAGACACTCGAATACTGCTAATCACATCTAGTTCATGACATGGATAAACAAAAATGTGTGCATTGGACAGTTCAATAAAAAAATGTTTTCTTGTTTTAGGAACAAATTCTCCAAATATTAAATAATGTGCGTACCTGCTTTTATAATATGTGCAGAAAAACCCCACTTTCCTATTCTGATTCTGCAAAAGTAGAAGCTACAGCACTCATTTTTCTTCACTTCAAAGATCTTTCTTCTAAAACAAGAAAGTGATTTTGTAGGCATAATTTATAGGAATAATATATTGTATCAATTGAAGTCTGTTACAGCTTGATTTCAAACACTTAACTATGCTTACGGATTTGCAAGGCTTTTGAGGGGTGAGTGAGCAAGAAAGGTGAGCTTGTAGATGAGTCGGATTGTTTTGTGGAAATTTCTCTGTCTTACTTAATTTTATTTTTATGTATTAAAAATTAGAAGCAAAAATTAAAAAGGGCTTTAAATAAAGAAAACAGCAATTTGACTGCAAATACAAGCTGTGTGTATTGAGTATGTTGCTAGAAAATATTAATTAGTTGGAGTGGGATTATCACAAAAGCCTGCTCTTGAAACTGTTTTAAGGACCACATTGGGTTAGGTTTACCTCTCTCTTTAAGGTTGACCCCCTGTTAAATTGTCTGAAGTTGCTTAAATGTGATAAGCATCAATATATGCCCTGGGTGCATATTGTAAACTCCAACTGTTGCTTTCTTAAGTACAGATAAGGGATTCAACTTATTTACTGTGGGAGAAGTTTTGCAAGTCACTGAGTGATTTAAGATGAGTAGTGCGGTCTTGCAGGAAACTCTCTGGCATGTTAGAGACCTTCGCGCCCTCTCCCGCCGCTCTTTGCTGCCTTTCTACTTCTCCTCACCTGGCCGAGGCAGAGCGGAACCGGCAATGCTGGGAAAAATTCTTCATGAAATAAATGAAAGCGTATAGGTATATCACATTGAGTACAAATTACTTTCTCTAAAGTGTCAATGCGCACAGTAGCAGAGATGTGATTCTTATCCTTTCAGCTATTCACTTACAAAATTTCTAGCACTTCAAGTGCTCTTAGACACTCTACCAAAGCAACACGTTTAATATCTTGTCTTTTTTTTTAATTTCCTGTTCGCAATACGCGTGTGTGTGCTGCCCCGTAACTACGATCACTTTCTGACGTCAGGATCACAACTGCGTGCAAAAATGTGTCAGCATAAAATGCTGTTTAGAATCTGGCCTTGCCTACTAGAAACCCCTAGTTGATTAAATGCAGTTCAGTCACTGAGGGTTATTCTGGTTAATGCTATTCTTGTTAGCTCTGCTGTATCATATCGACATACATAATCTTTTGAAATGCAACAGTTATCATCTCTAATAACCTTTTGGTAGAGTGTGTTGGAACAAAAGAATGAAATCAAGACTCTACTCTGAAACCCTTCAGGACAGTAAAAACTTAAGGGACTTTTTCCCTTATTACATATTGCCTCTCTTCTTATATCAGTCAGTTAAAAAGGATTCCTTCAGCATAAACTCCAGAAAGAAGACTGTCTGTTTAGTGAAACATGGCCAAATAAGACAGGCAGAACTTCTATTAGAAGACACAAAATCTTAGCTTATTTTTACATTTATATGTTTCATAATAAAATCTTGAAGCTTTTCAGGAGAGAGATGTACTGAAGTCCAGTATTAAAAAATAAAAATGCAAGTTTGCTATCTATATGTCACTTTATGGCTCTCCTGTGTGTGACCAGAAGGGTCCTAAAGAGGCTATAGAATATTCTGAATTAAGAGTTCAAGGTGCAGTAAAATCCTCAGAGCCCTGCTGAGGGCTACATTGATTAAAAACAAAAAAATAGAGGTGACTTTCAGGATGGTGTTTTGTTCCCTGGTGGCAGTGTTTAGTCACCATCAACTCCAGGGGGGAAAAACCCTGTGTGACAAGACTTGCCTTTTTAATGAAGACTGCTGGAAGAAAATGTGCGAGAGATGCTTCATACTGATCGCTTGGTGCTAGACACCTTCTAAACTTTCAAATCACTTAAGAGCCCATTTACACAGGGAAGTGCTCCTATTTCCCATATATTATATTCACTTAATGTGTTCAGCCTTTAACGATGTTTAAAATGGGAGAAATTCGGATGCAGTCAGCCCAGTTATGTGGACCATTGGTTATTTTCTAGTCAGCTACATGTTGGAATAAAATGCAGAATTTGCATAGCATTACTTAAATATGACCTCTTAAATGCCTGTTTGTTTTGTTTGTTGCATGGTGAACGTGCATGTACTATATTTGTCTGCTTTGAACTTTCAAAAACATTATAGCTTCGACAGGTTGATAAATTTAAAGTCACTTTTACAGGTGTGTAACAGGCAATCCTTGCTGGCAGTGTAAAACTAGATGGCTGCAGGTCTCTGCATCTCAAAGGTACCTGAGTTAAATCTTCATCATTTCTCTCTGTGTTCAGCTACACTGAGTTGCACTTCAGATCATGCTGTAAAAATTAGCGGAAAATAACTATTGGTTATGACAGGAGAGTATTCTCAAATGGCTGAAGCTATCACTTCAAAAATCAGTATTTTCAAACATGTGAAAGTTTACTTTATTCCACCTCAGAGTTCCCTCTACATCCAACCTGGAGCTATAAAAAAATAAGCTTTTTGGGTGAGTTTGTAAGAAAAACATTATCCAGAAGAGTTCAAAAACATGAAAATACATTCTTCCATTACCTTGTATGCGAACTAAGCTTAAAGGGAGTCGACAAGGTTAGAGCTTTATTTTTGTCCTGTTTTTAGCTGTGCTCCCAGCAACCTTTTAAAAACGTGCAGCCTCAAAGGAGAAAGTTGTGACTGTTAGCGCTCTGCTTTGGAGGAGCGTAGGATGACTTGTCCGCCTGGCTGACAGCGTGACATCTGCTACGGTGTTAGTGTAAGGTGGGACCGATAGCCATGCGGTGTTCCTGCGTTGGTGGCAATTTCTGTATTAGCGGACCATAGGTGAAGTATGGATTGTTAATTTAAGTAGGTGTCATCCCTCTGTACTGCTGAGTTACTTGTTTCAATCGTCTGTCTTCAAAATAGGTATCAGAGAGGAAATGAATCCATAATGACTTTGAACTGCATTAATGAGTAAATATGATGAGTAAAAACTTTTGAAAAGTTGCAGGCTGGCATGACTGCCTAACAGTGGAAGGTCTTCTGCCTCTTTCAAAAGTAAGTGTGGTTTTATTGGTTTGCCTAATCTTGAACATAAGATACAGATTGAAAATATATAACTATTTTGAACTGTCCTATGGAATCAGATGCACTTTAATGCTGTGATTTTTCAGCGGTACAATATTTTAAGACATGTATTTATTTACCTCTGCATTTCAGCATGCATGTTTAAGGATTGCCGTCCCCTAATTGTTTTGCTAGCTAAGCCAGTAAGAGGTAGTCATCCTTGAAAAGCTTTGCATGTTCTCCTAAGACAGTAATATGTATATTTTATTAGTTTATGTATTCTTTTTTCCTTCATGTTCTGCATTACTGTGTAGTAAGTTGTCCTTAATACAGTCTGACAGTGATGAGTTTGAGATGCAACTTTTTAATGGATTGCTTTAGTTACAAATACTAATTAAAAAAAAAAATTTAAGGCTGCTTGCATAAAAGCAAATTACTTTGGTTTCCAGATGTGTATTTCCATATGGCTATTGACTTCTCTTAGTCCAGACCAAAACCTAAGAGTTGCGTGTTGACTTCTTATCTTTATGAATCAAGGCAATATGGCAGGGTAAGCCTAGGGACTTTGGACTTTGCTGTTTGGTATAACTGACAGTACTTTACGCCCAGATGACTTCTGGATTGTTCCCTATTATTTGGTGTCTATTCTGGGTGTTTAAATAAAATGGTTGTTTAACCAAAAAAAAAAAAAAAAGTGATGAGGAATTTGCAAAAGTTTACTGTATTTTTTCCCCCTGAGCACAATACCCATTATCTCCTGTTAAAAGGGTGATAAAAATCAGTTTGTGCAGTCTTGGGCAAATGATTCAAATCTTTTGCAATAGGAAGAATATTGTTGGAACACTTGGTATTTGGGCTATTTTACAATCTGAATATCCAAAACCTGAGGCAACCATTTAGTCAGCTCGGTCTTCCTGTCATTTTAAATATGAAGGAAGCAAGAAAACAAGTTGTGAAACTTTAGGATAAAGTAACTTTAAATCAAGATATTTAGCAGAAAAACTGAATGTCTGCTTTTTATCACAAGGTATTTGGCCACCATCTTTGTCAGTTCATACGCATGGTAGTTTTTACCATGGTGAAATGATTGTGTTGAGGTTCCTCAGTGCTTCTATTATAAAGCAAACAAAATATGGTTTGTTTTTTTTCTGAATTTCCAGACTTTAGAGTAAGTATTATATTACTGGATTCAATAATTGCTGAGGCTTTATGGAGAAGAATAGTGTCTCTCCCCCTGCCCCCATGTTGTCTGGTTTATAAAAGTGCTTAGGTATCTTAAGATGTGCCTAATGTCACCTACACATCTACATCTATTGATGGCTAAATATTACTATAAATCTCATCCTAGGTCTAGATCTCTTAGCTGCATTGAAGTCAAGACATATTGTTTGTCTGACTTTTCTTCTTAAGGAATTTTTTTGAAGTATTTACCAAAAAAAAAAAAAAAAACCACACCACCTTAGCTTCAGAAAAGATCAGTGCACATATATATATGTGTGTGTGTGTGTGTGTGTACATATATATATATATATAAATGTTTTTTTTCCTCCTGTGGAGCCTCCTCTGGTTTCCTTTGGTGTCACCTTGTTATTTCACAGAGTGAGGACAATCACAGCGCATTACACTGATTAACAATTTCTTTTGATAGCATAGTCTGACTCACCTATATTTTTGGCAAGACAAATACTATTATATTAACTTTGAAAGATGTTATCTACCACTGTAGAGCACCTCGTGTGTCTCTGCTGTTTGCATAAGTTCTTTCTTGAGATGAGCCCTGCAGAATCCTTTCCGCTCTTGCACAAACTCTTTGCGCACTCAACTCTTCTGAGTTTCTCATTTTTAAAAATATTTTTAGGAGAATTATGTATATGGAAGATGAATATTCATGTCAAATGCTTTGCGAGTCGGTAACATGTTGAAATTTCTGAAGATCTGTGGAAAAGTGTGTTCAGATGCACCTCGTTAAGGGAGGGAGAAAAAAATCCTGGCAAATCTGGATAACACTCGAATTATACTTGCCATGAAAACAGATCATCTCAATTAGTTTATTTTTAAGGACCAAGGTTGAACTATTGAGCTGGACTTGGTAATTAATGCTCAGGCTACAGAGGTCTGCAAAGCTGACTATGGTGTCTAATTTATACAATCTCAGCATAATTGTAATGCTTCTGTGATATGCAAATCCTTCTCAGTAGTATCAATCATTTAATCTGAGCATGGATTTGGGTAATTGCTATCACTGTTTTTAATCATTATCAGGAGACTATGCTGTTTCCTCTTCTGACAACTATAATTTTTTTTTTCCTTCTTCCTGGTTCCCGAGTTTGGGATTTTGCAGATATTCACTAGCAGCAAAGATTCTGCTTCAGCTTTTCTTGCAATAATCTGAGGCGGAAGTAATTACGGTTTTTGTGAGAAGTTTCCATTAAGAAATAGGCTTCCGAAGGAGTAAAGACAGTCTTTCAAAATGGTGAAAGTTGTTATTTATAACTGAAGTGTTTTCATTTTCCTTCTCCTTCTTACCATCGAATCCCCTATTCTCCTTGTAGCAGGTATAAAACACACTGATATTGCAGCTGATAGAAGTAGTTAGCACTCTTCCACTATGTTCGGAGACCATTGTGACAGACAATGATGAGATATTTGGGGATGTGAGTACCAAAAGCACATGTGCAAAAAGCATGGCTATCACACTTCTCCTATTCTTTTTAGGGATTTATACCATTTAATTGACCACAATGGCAAGTTCAAAATAATCCCAATTAATGTACTTACAGTTAAGTATATACTCAAGTTGTGAGTAATTATGTGCTTGTCTTGCCTACTTTCTTGCCTACAGGGTAGCGATCCATTAGCTAGCCCTGGATACCATCGTACATCCACATAGCCCAGGGCAGCTCACAGCAGAGATCATCTTCTTGAGATCTCAGTTAACTTTTGTATCTTCTATATCCAAACCAGTCATCTTCAGTTTGGGTTCTTTTCAGTACTCAAGTCTTTTTTATTTTTAATTCTGCTTATTCTTATGAAGTGGGAGAAGAGAACAGTGGGTAGAATAGCAGGTGCAAGCCATACACGATTGAACGATGAATTATCTGTCAGCTGGCTGGTCATATATGTAAGTCTCTGCTGCTGTAAGTCTCCCTGTAAGCCTGCTGGAATAGATGTGTACTGAAGGCGAAAGCCTTCACTGAGGCTACTGTATCTCATCTGCAAGGCAGTCAGTATTAGGCCAGCTTGGTCAAGTTCGGCTGTGCTTGCTGTCAGTATCTCTTTCTCTTGGTACGCTTTTTCAGCGCTGTCATTGAAAAATGCTTTCCAGGTTTATCTTTTCGTAAGTAAAGTTAACAGTACTGATACTCTTCTCTTTCTTCCTCCAGTGCCAGAAAGAAGATAAGTTGCAAATGCCTCATTTTTTTGCGTCCCTGGTTATCTGTTCTGCTGTCAGTCTGCGTTCGTCAGACTGCAGTTTCCTGCGGCAGATCAAAGTCCAGTCTGCCTTTCCGCTGATACTGGCCAGCGCAACCTGCCTGTTATCTGAACATGCAAACTGCATTCAACTTTGGTGGTTCTCCTAACAATTGAAGTGCCCTTAATTCTGCGAGGTTGGACTTGCTTTGATAACTCAGTGCAAAAAGTTTTACGGAATGTAGAGGACTAGAATGAGATGGAAAAACTTTAGCAATAAGATTTCAGAAGCTGGGGAAAAATGTGCGTTTTATTCAGTAACAAAGATAAAAATCAAACTTGTCTTGAATACCTGTTTCTCCAGACAGTGTCGACATATTAATCAAAGTGAAAGTAACGACTGCAGATTTGCCAGAATTAGATTGGGAAACTTTGACTGGGAAACAACAGCTATGTAGTTAGAGGTGTTCAGAAGTCCCAGGTGCTCATCGGTGGGTAATTTGTCTTGTCAGGCAGGCAGGTAGTAGGTTAGGGAGATCTGTATATCAATATACAGATCTCTATATGTAATAGGTAGGAAAATACTTACCCACGTGCTCTCTGTTAAGTAGGCATGCCTTGCTGGCTCTGAAGGGGCACCTCAGCCCTTGGCTGTGTAGTCACACTTGTCAGAAATAGCCCCTTGCTAAACTGTTCTGTATACTCAACTGTGTGTTTAATCGCATGCTCTTTTCTTTACTTGATTTTGTAACGTTAGAAGAAAATAGAATAGAATAGAGAACAGAAGAAAATTCATATTTGCACCATTGGGAGCATATCATAGATTTGCAAGCTTCTTCAGTTACTCTTTTGGGTTGGCTTCAGGTCACTCTTTGAGTGGACTCTGTGTGTAATGTCTGCCAAGTGCTTCCCATACCTCTGGCACCAATGTTAAGGTACTGGCTTGATTTCAAGTCAGTATTTGCTGTCGTGTAATACTCAGTATTATGTGTGTTTGGAGCAGATGGGGTCAGCTGATGTAGCTTGGGGTCATTGAATTTTCTCGGGAAGCTTGTAAGGGGGTTTCTCACCCTGTTTGCTCTTTTTCTGGTCTTATTTGACCAACTATGTTTTCCTTCAGGCTGAAGACCATTTTCTATCCAGTTACACCAAAGGGTTGTGTTAAAGTAAAAAAAAAAAAAAAAAAAACCTGTACTTGCTTAACCTGCCCCTTTAATGTCAATTTAATCACATCAGTTCAATGCACATCAGTGAAGCAATGGGCCTCAAAGAAAGAATTTTGGAAATTTTTCTTTCAATAAAATTGTGTTCCAGAATCTCATATAATTTGAAGTATTGGTATTTGTAAGACAGAATACTCTGTTTTACAACCAAGATGGACTTTTTTCAGTTTTTACCAGAAATGTATTGATGAAGTATCCCTTAGCAGACAGCTCACTAATTTTATGAAATAATCTCCACAAAACTTTCATCTGTGCTCATGTCCAGCCATCGAGAACACATATAGAGGGCATCGAATATTTTAGAGAATTCTTAGATAATGCTTTGAAAACGTCATGTACTGTGCAGGATGTGACAAGCAGGCTTCTACTGAAACATCAGACTTGCGAAAAAAAGATGTAGTCATGAGAGACTTCTTTATAGCTATGTGTTGCTATATGTTTTTCCCAATTTCTCATCTTTTGGTATTTTCCTGATAGCATTCTGTGTAGTTTTACTTGTTTTCTGTGAGGTGGCACATTCTCATTTCTGTTGCATCACTGTCTTAACCTGTTAGCTTGCTCAATTTCTGGAAGCCCATGAGATGATACCTCTGTTCCTGCCTGCTCTATTTTTGTGGGATCCTGCTTTCTCTGTCTTCTTCCTCTCCACCATCCCCAGTTATTCCCCCCCGCATTAAATTTCATGAACTGGCCTTCTCCTGTAACTTTTTCCAGATCTACTTGAATAGAATCTCCTTTTTCTCCCCTGTGTTTTTGTAGAGTAAAACTTCATATCGCTTTCTCTGCACTGTGTGCAGCCAGAATTGGGTCTCACTCGCGTGGCTGCACTCTGCTGATCACCTCTCTTACGGACAGACTGTATCTGGCTGCAGCCAAGGTACTGGCTTCTGCTGTGAAATGTGCTTTTGTGGTATGTTGCCAGAAGCATTACAAATCTATTAATCCACAAAAAAAAGTTCTCCCCCCCAAAAAGGAAGGTTGACCTTAGTCATTCCTGTGATTCACAAGGGAGTATTTTCTGTGCTATATCATATTGTCTGCATCATCATGATCCTGTGTATCTTCAAAGAAAGTCTTCATATTATATATGCAGAGAAAGTAGCTATCATTTCTCAAATGCTGCTGATAATACATAACTGATTTGAGATATAAACTCACTCTAGAAAGATTTTGTCTTGAATTTATTGACTTATGACACTTTCCATACGTTTTGCTACCTATTTCTAGTCTTTAGTTGACATAAAATTCTTCTGTTTATTAGGGCATGTTAAATGTATTTGGAGCTCCTCAGCAAAGGGATATTGACTGTCATTAAGACAGAATTGCACTACAGACCTTTAAGCCTTTATCGGCATCTCATTAACTGACTTATGATTTTGTAGAGTGGCTGTTAATTATACAGGAGACACTGGATGACTATAAAGGGTGATTCAAAGACGAGCTGTGTTTGTTTAAACCTGATTTTGTCCCCAAGTGTTATGCGCTTCATCTGACAGGTTTAATTAAACTGAATGCTTAGATTTTGTTGTTATAAAGGCTTAGAGGGTCACACCAAAAATTGTCATTGGTATTTGGAGCTCTTTAAATTTAATCCGTTGTCAAGTCATTTATCTCAAAATCTGTGGCAGAGGCTTACGATAGCTGGAAAGTAGCAAATAGAGTTTAGTTTGAATAAAATCTGACAAAAATAGAGGTCCTTCTTAATGTGCAGTCCTTCCTAAGTTGTAAATGATGCTGGCAGGCTGTTAAAAAGTGCCACTGTGAGTTATACCGTAATATGTTACTGTGTTGTAAAGGCATGCTGTTCAGGATATAATTATACCTTTTATGAAGATGTGTCAATGAGTATGCTGTGCCTTGTTAACCACATCATTTATGAAGAATATACTATTTCATACTTGCCATGGTTATATAGCTAAACTTGGTTATGGCTGTCTGCTTTAAAAAGGGAGCAAGATATATTTTCAACAACCTAATAAAATTATTGGAAAATGAAATTAAATGGTATGCAACTCAAATTTGGAGGAAGCATGTGTTAAAGGTCTTGTATTCTGTGTTTGGGGAAGAACAGGCTGATGGGATCACCGCACCCTACACATCTTTTTAAAGACTCAAAACTTTAGGTGGTATGGCATAAAGAGAGGCTGGCTAAAGATCTGAAGTGAGGGCAAAGGTAACTGAATATTGGTGGAAAGTATTAACAGGAAAATATGTTTACTTAAAGCACTGATGTGCTCCTGCTGTCCCACTGGATGTGTGTGAGGAGGGACTGGAGGACACATGATATGGGATAGGCTGCAGTAGTAAACAAGAAATGAATTTAGTTTTAATTCGAGGCAAACCTGGTCTGTTGACAAGAAAAATGAGGCAGCAATGTGGTCTACTAAAAAGCAGTGAAATCTTTGTTAGTTATGTCGTCAGATAAAAGTAGTTGAATGAATAGTTAGGGAACTTGGTGAATAGTTAGGTGATATGCTACCTTAAGCTTGAAAGAACATTTGCTAGTGCTTTTGTTAAACTTGCTCTATGGAGAAACATGGGAACAAAGAAGTAAAAAAACAAACAAGTAAAAAAAAAAAAAAGTAGTAATAGAAGATAGGACACTTCCTGCCCCTCATCTTCATCTCTTTAAATAAAATGAGGGCTGGATGCAGGAACTCTGGTTCTCTCTTTCCATATCATAAAAATTTAATCATTTATATTGCATAAAAAGTGAGGAATTAATCCTTTGGAAGAAATATAATAATGAAAATACTTCTGAGTTAAGTTCTTTTTTAAAAGAAAACCTTTTGTATTTTAATCTGTGCAGTGCCCTGGAGGGGGGGTGTGTGTGTGCATGAGCTCAAAATGATCATTTGCATCCAGTATCCTAAAACTGGGAAGAGCAAATGTCAGTCAAAACTTGCAGCAGCTGCAGTTCTTTCTGCTGAATGCAATCCCCACCAGGTATGACTGTTCAGTTGCACATGCCCCTGTGCGATGGCCTTTTCTTCTGCTGCCGGTCAGGATGGAAGCACAGAAACATTGGCGTGGCCATTGGGAATTGGGTCCGCTAACACCAGCGCTTTCTGCAATACAGAAGCCGTGCCTGCGCGAAGTGGGGTTTGGATGAAAACTATGCTCTGGCCCAAAAACAGACTGGAGAACTCTGAAAAGAAAAAAATAACAAGTTAGAGAGGTGGGATGCTGGCTTAAGGAGCTCGTCTTTGCTGGGAGAAATATATTTTTGACCTATTAGATTTCAGTACATTTTATAAAGTTGCTAAATTGATAACTGGGCTTACAGATTTTAGTATTTGTGGTAAGGTATGAGAAGCTAAGAATGCAACTTGGCTCAGAGCCTAGTCCAAATTTGCAGTACTGATGGGTAGGAAGACTTTTAACCACCACGTGAACAATTTTATATGCAATCTGTCATGCACAATAACCCCCAAATGACTCTTTTTCTAGAGTCGTCTTTTGGAACTGAGTCACTCTTAAAGATGACTTCTTTCCAAGGCATATGTGTTTTAGACAATTGCAAGATAATTCTTGTTTTTTTTCTAACTATTATAATCCCAATTTGTATGTTCTTTGATTGGGAAAGCCAACAGTGGATTTAGAAGTTAGTTCTAGAATATGCCTGGTTTTGTTTTTATCTCTCAGAAATTGTGTCAGTGGGTAGAATGGTGTGATTTCTGTAGTTTCCATTATGATGTTTGCCTTACTCATATCTGTGAGTAAACAAATAAAATAAAAATCAAGTGATTGAACACCTTCGTGGGAAGGATAACTGACAAACTTAGTGCAAAGCATCGTTGGATTGCAAGCTGAAAACAAAAGCTGTATGAAATTGGGTTAAAAATACTATCTGAAACAATGCCAAGAAAGAAGAAAAACAAAGCATTGGAACCAGCTACCTAGAGAGATGATTTCTTTAATTTCTTTTTTCTTTCTTTTCGTAATGAAGAATTGATCTATTAGAGAATATTTATATATGCATATCTATATATTATATTTGTATATCTATATACAGCAACTGAAATTAACATACTAGTGAAATTTTATCATCTGATGTGCCAAAAATGATGTGAAGAAAATACTTTTTTCTGGTGCTGTTACAGTTGTGACATTTTCACTAGTCTAAAGTGTTCATTAGGGGCTTGAAATTAATAATGTGAGTTTGGTTATACCAGGTCTGAAGGCATTGCTCTTCGCCCAAGCTATATCCTTCCAAAGCACAGCGAGCATGTTTGAGCTCTCACTTTGGAGCTGATAGGATGTGTTCTTCCAAATTTTGAGAGAGCACCAGGGAGCTGTAGTATAATGCAGTACAGAGAAATTAGTCTCTTTAACAGTCGATTTCCTTCCCCCCGCCCCAATTTCAGCAAAGAGTAAAATCCTGTGGTCCACTGAAGGTTAGTGATTTGTTTGTACTTTTTAATTAGGACCTTGAGGACTGTGCCTTGGGATTACTTGTTTGCAGGGTGATGGGACTAGTGGCTGAATTGCCGCTGACTGGGGAGGAGGTGGGTCAGCAGATGACAGGAGAGAAATTCCCCTGCGGTCTGGAGGTCGTCACCTGCAGGGCTTGGGTGCTCCTGTGTCGGAGCCTTCCTAGAGTGCTTATAGCATGAATATCTGTAATGATTTTTCAAATAAAATTGCTGTTTTCTAACTGTGAACGATTCCCAGAGTTCTTCCTCCACTTGAGTTTTTGGGAGTTTGTGACTCTTAAATGTATGAAGATTTTGTATGTGGTCAGAAGGTTTGACCTGAAATGGCATATAAATGTTGTTGGAAAAGCTTTTTTTCTTCTTTTTTTCCAACACATGCAGTGCTGCAATTGGAAAGAAAAATATTTTGATCAAACACTTGTCTATTTTAAGCAAGTCTGAATTTGGTCATTTTAAGTGCCCGTGGGAAACTGGGATTAATGTGCTTTGCCTGCCTAAAGTTGGAGACACAGTGATTGTAGGCTGGATTAGACTGTGCTTTTTCTAGTAACATTGCTCATCTTGTATTTCATTTCCACTTAGTGGGTGATGCTTCCATATTTTAAATTGCTTTAGATCATATGACTATGATGTTAAGTATATGACTAACAAGCCATGCTTTCCATACAACAACAGCTCTTCGAGAGTTTTGCTTTATGTCTTGCAAAAATGCTCTACATGATTCCCTTCCTCTTTTTTCTTTTTTTCCTTTTTTTCTTAACAAGCTCTTATCAAGCTAGAAGGCAGCTTTCCAATGGAGTGTCACGATGTTGTACAGAGAAGCCCATCCACAATAAGGGGCGTTTCTTTTAAGATGGCAAAGCAAGGACTGTTAATTTAGGGCAGCTGACCAGTTATGTTGAAGCTCTAGGGTATACAAAAGCCAAGGCAAATGACTAATACTAAGACAGTTTTATAACAGAGCTTGGAGTGTCTTTTTATTTGTTTTTTGTTTAATTAGCTGACCTTTAAATGCTAAAATTTATCACTCTTCATATGCAGTGTACTTTAATGGGGGCTTTATGGTGACTGCATCAAAACACGTGAAATGTAGTGTCTTAAGTACAGTTGTGTATAAGGAGTCTGCCTCAAGGAAAAGATCTGGCTGAGCAAGAAGCTAACAGTCATAACCTGGAAGTCAACAACTTTTACTTTGGACAGATGAAGAGAAATCAGATGGCAAGAACTGACTGACACCGAGAGAAAGATCATTCTGTTACAGAAACTTCAGCAGATCCTTCCTGGCATGTTAATGCAAAAGCAGAGCCCAGCTGAAAAGTGTTTAAAAAACTTCAGCACGTAAGAGCTGGGCATACGTGTTTTCAGTCAAGCAGCTTAGCCACAGATATACACCTTATAGAGAATCTAAACCTCTGTGGTTCTCTTTTTTGGATGAGTTCACATCAGTTTCACTGAGTTAATTGAGCTGGTAGGAGAAACACCTTCCTCCACTCAAAATCGGAAAGTTGCCATGTTTCAGTTTCTTGGCTTCCCAAATAACTTTGCATTTGGAAACTTGTGTCAGTTTTACATAAAAATTACTTAAAATGTGCCAAAAAATTTCAATAAAGCAAGGTGTCATTCAGTCTGAAACTTATTTTCCTTGATTTGTAGCTTGTGCAGCAACCCAGAACTTCCAGTGATCCCGGAGTCATTTGGCAGGCACAGTACTTGTTGTGAAAAATACTGTGGCAACTTTTATCGGAGTGAAAAAGTTGCATTTTTGTTATGTTTTAAATATGCTGCGGCTGCTGGATGGGCCAAGGTCAGTAAGTCTCTCAGCTGCCTAATCATTGTGACTACGCAGCACAAGCTTTTAGGACTAAAGCAAGAAAAAAAACTTTACTGTGGCTAAGAAATGGGGTGGAAAATACTAAAACATAACAATTACACAAATAGGTACCTGCCTGCCTTGACAGGCTCGGGGGAAGTGAATATTAACTGTAACTTGCAGAAGAAATGGTAGCTAAAAAGTGAACAAAGTCCAAAAAGCAGTTTACAGAGTAACAACTCTTTATTGAGACATTTTCTTACTGAGACTTGAGGGAGGGGAAAATACTGTCCCTGCCTACTGAGTGGACAGTACCACTCAATTTAGAATGAAGAATATAGACACAATAATATAACTGGAATGTAAATTTTTATTTTATCCTCTTTCGTATTTTCAGAAAGAGGGCACTCAGTGAAATTGAGAAGCGTCTAACTTAAAAATAGTAGGACTGTGCTGCAGTGTGTGGGGAAGCTTGGCAACCCATGGCTGTGAGAGAGCTAGGTCAAGAACTTGGGGAAAAAAAGCTAATTTGTATGGATGATTATCATCTTCAGTTACATTAAGGATATTTTGAAAAATGACTCAAACCTAATTGTTCATAGCATAAGCTGGCTTTGATTGCCAAAGGCAATGAAGACGTTTCCTTCATCCGCATGTGTTTTGTACGTGTTTCAGGACTTTGAGAGCTTCCTCTGAAGTGTCTGATGTGTCCAAGGGAAAGACAAGATACTGAATTAAATGAATCATAAGTCTGTTTATGGCAATTTTTATGATCGCAAGTTCCTAACAGGCTGTTAATCTGCTGTGTGTTTGTGTTGACCTAGTGATGTTCGCTTACCGGTATTTGCAGCATACGAAAGCCTGCCTGTCCCAAACCTTCTACAAATTAACAAAATGCTTTATAGAAACACGTTGGCAAATTGGTCTTAAGCAGTGAGGATGAAAAAAGAAAAACCTGAAGCCAATAACAATGAAATAATGCACTTTGTTTCCAAGATAAATGCATGAAATGGATAGTGAACATACCAGCAATTTAAGTGGTAGAGAAAAATGTTAAAGTGCTGGTGTCTGTACAGTCTGTGCTTCACTGGTTTGAGCTGTATGTGGAGCCCCACATTGCACCTTAATGGCGATGTCTTACAAAACGCCCTGTCTACAATAATTATTTTATCCCCTCTTCTCCTTTCTCCTAAGGGAAAACCATTGCTAGCCTGCAGTGAGACTTTACTGATGTGATTGGCATGCACAAAACCAGGTTGAATAGTGGTGTATCTACCATGGTGTATACTTAATTCTTTGACTCTAACTCACGTTAGTCTGCGCAGTTGCTCACAGAAAAGCTGCTGGGTTGGTTTTTGTGACTCAGGGAGCTGGATTAGTGTTTCAGGCTTCTGAAACAAATCTAGAAATTCCCATGGTGAAAAGCTGGCTATATTTTATGTTTGACAGGACTTGGAGAATCTAGTGGTTTCTTTCAGTGATGTCAGAGTGAAAACAGAGGTAAGATGCTCAAAATATGTGCAGAATATCAGACAGTCCACTAGTGTTTTGTTTGCCAACAGTGGAGCAGAGGGATTTTTTTTATTTTTATTTTTTTAAGGTCTTCTGAAACTGATTTGGAAATTTAAAATATATCCTTAACCAGGCTATTAATTTTTTAAAAATTTTTATGAGAAGATAGAGAATCTGTGAAGTTGTTTCTCACTTTCCTGTTGCATTTTGCTGCTGCTGCTGCTGGGAGACTGGTGTAGCAGAGTGGGAATGGAAGAGCGGGTCCTTGCTAAGGTGGAAGTACGTTTCCCTATTCAGACCGTTCTTACTCCTCTTAGCTGGACTAGTCCTTTAATCTCAAGGGCTGTTTGAATTTTCTTAAGCTTCTAAAAGCTTTTACTCCTGCTTCAGTCCGATTCTTTTGCCTAACAGTAAAGTAAGTGCTGGGTTTTCAGACTACTGTGTGTTTGCGCCTATGGAAAAAATCTGCTCCCTTGCCAAAACCTGACAAACTGGTAGATATGTGGTGAATATTTTCCATCGGTGCCAACCTAACTAAGTTGAACAGAACTTGGCATTTTACATTAGGAAAAGTGGTTGTAACTCTGTGACTTGTATCCAGTGCTCGTAAGAGGCGTAGGTTAAGCCCAGGGATCGTGCTGCCTTGTGTTGCCGATAGGAGAGGGGGACGTTGGGCTCCTCACGGGGCGAGACGTTCCTTTAGAAACAACTGCAAAAAATCATGCTAGCAAGCTTGCTCCCAGAGCGGGTTTTAGAGAGTCTGTTTCGTACTATTGGTATTTTAGTTAAAGGCTCTGCAGCTCCATACTTGCAGCAGTTAGATGCTTGTTATATTAGACCACAAGATAAACCTAAGACGGATGTTTTAGGACTGACTTTAGACACACAGGTAATTCTGTGTGGCTGGAAAGAGATGCCAGATCTGCATTACCCTCAGTCATCTGCTATGGACTTGTCTCTTTTTCTGTGGACTGCAGAGGGAAGTAAGTTATTCCTTTGCAAGTATCCCGTGTTCCCATCTTCAGGAGAGTGACTTGCCACTTTAATTAAAACAGCATGTCTCAACAAATCTATCTTTTTGAATGTCTGCAGCTGTTGTCCAGTGTTTGCTGTTAGTTTGGTATTTATCAAGAAGATCAGGATAAGACTAAAATCTGCATGATGGGAGGATGGTATCTCTAAAGAAAATAAATTGAAGGAAAAAGAATGAGTATGTTTTATTGCTTTATTATCGAGTTGTGAGGGCCTAGTCATTGCCTTGTCACCTGGAGCAAAATTAAGACAGATAAGTAGCAAACTTGCAGGGCTGATAACCAGAGAAAATTTCTTGGAGAGGAGAGGGATGAGGATATTAATTTAAACTAATCTTGTTTAGCAGTGATTTATTGCAATATACTATAGTGTATGCTACTTGAAATGCTTAAAACTGCAACAGTAAGTTATGTCTAGTAAATTATGACTGACTACAGAGGAAATAACAGTCATATCAGTTAAGAGTGAGTAGCAATACTGGACACCACAGGCCCTGGGTACTCTAATTGAGATGGCAGAAAAGATTCCATTTTTAAGCAAATGCGTGCATCTATGCTGATCCAATTAAAAATTTGAGCCGTTGTGATTGTGAAGAGCCATTATGAAGATCACATTATGTAGTCATTTATGTTTAAAGTGTTGCAAAATAATCCATTTTAATGAGTAGATGTATAAGGTGGAAGTACTAATTAGTATAAGAAAAAATATCCTACGTAACATACTGTGAAAAGAGAAATATTGCAATTATTTGTGACACTAGCGTTTCTGTACAAAGAAGAACGAAATATGTTCATGTGTTTAAAATTCTGTTTCTTGGTTTTTTAGTACTCATTAGGCAGCCAGAGACCACTTTAAAATTATAGTTAAACAAATAAAAAAATTATCAGAAAACTGAACAACTGCCTTTTCTTACAAATAGTGCCTAAAGTTACTGAAAATTATTATTAATGGTTTACTTTTTTGCTTTTAGAATAACACTTCTGAACTTAGGTTCACTATTATTTCTATGTAGCAACTCCAGTTTCCAGGGCTTTGATCTTTCACGTGATAGAAAGACAAAGAGCACTTGACACAGAAATGGCTTATAAAACCTCAAGACTATACGGGGAGCTTTGGAAACAGGTACATTAAAATTTTAGATTGACTGTGGTATGATTAAAGCTGGGGGCTTTCCCCCGCAAATGCCAATCAACCACAACCTCTCTTGCTTTTAACTAGAATTATGTGTACTCAATGGCCTGTAAATCGGTTCTAAATCCATTGTAATCTAGGACATAGAATTATCTAATCTCTTATATAATTATTTTTTTCCAGGAAAAGCATCAATTAAAGATCTTTAAACCATAGTGAATCACTAAGCAAATCACAGTATTAATTGTGTGAATCATCCGTATGGCACTTGCCATCCTTGCGGTGCCAATCTGCTGCGACAGTTGGCCGCTTGCGCGAGCGGAGGCAGCGTTGTAAGGCACTGCTTCACAACCAGTCTTTTGGGAACCAAACTGTCTGTTGTGTTTTTGTGGTCTCTTATAAAATCACGCAGTAGCTTCCAGACTCCTTAAAGCACATGGTTAGTAAAGATAGATGAAAAATTGGAAATCACTGTATATTAATCCAAAAGTTTCAGTTAACACATACTGTCCCCCTGTGCTTGAGTTGTATGGGAGCTTATTAAGCAAAGTGGATAGGATGTGATAGTCAGAACCTGACTTTATTTATTTATTTATTTATTATTGCAATATTTAGTTTGGACATCATGGTGGTGAATAGTGAGAAGTCAGTATTTTGAAACATTTTGTTCTGAGTTAAGCAGATATATGAATTAATTTAGGGAATAAATATGTAGTCAGTTAGCCATGTGATTCTTTTTATGTCATCAGACTGTAGCTGCACTTCAAGGAGTCAGTCCCGAACGGTGAGGTTTATTTCCTAGCTGTGAATTTTACGTTTGCCTCATGCGTATGCACTAAAATGCTCTGGTATATTCTTCTGATTGCAATATAGCTTTTCTTAGAAACAAACAAAATCGCTACACACGCTGTAGAGATTTTGTCCTGGCGACCTCTGTGCAGGACAAACAAAATCAAGCGTCTGTTTTCAAATCCTTGCCTTCTGCCGTTATTCAAGGCATCTGACGACAGATATTTGACAGCCTCTGGTTTCTTTTCTCACAGAGCTCAACAATAAACACTGACTCTCTGACTTTCAGCAAACAAAACTGAAGTCCAAATCACATGTGAGGTGAACTTAGAGGCTGAAGTCCAAGAGTCGGATTCTCGCCTAACCTCCACGGTCTGCAGAGCAGCGTGAGCACCCGGCCGGCTTGGGCTTTGCTGTTCGTGTCGGGAAGCATTTCTTCCAGCAGACTTTGGCAGCTGCCCGTTGCACGTCAGAGACTCTTCAGAGTTAACTGTGTATCTTAACACTGTGGTTTTTACTATTGTTTTAATGCCGAAGCAGTCGGGGAAGCGTGGTTAGAAGGTGTGTCTCTGCTAGACTTCCTCACGGCCAGCCATGGAGTCGTGACCCCTTCCTGTTCTCCAGAGTTTTCTGTTTCTTTCTCTACCAAGGATTTGACTTGCCGCCTGAAGGCCTGGAAAACCGTGAGATTTCAGACATATCCCTCTATTTGGTGTTTCATTTGCCTAACTTAATCAGCATACTGAGGCTGGGGAAACACTTTAGGTTTTCTTATTAATTTCTTTCTTTTTTTTTTTTTCCTTAGGTGCCTTACCATTAAGCTTCCCCAGTTTTCCAGGGAACTTAACAGGGTAATTTGTGGAAAACTGTTACTGTAAGATGCCAAAAGCCTAAGAGTTAGGCATGTCTGCGTTCAACATCGCCACGCTTTCATATTCCTTCTCGCATCCGATTCTAAAACGCCATTTGTGTATATATATTGTGCTCTTTTCTGCAAACCTAGTGACTAAAGCCCAAAGTGAAAACAGCTCCCCCAGGTGCATCCCTTGCTCTCTGGTGTGGTTAGCTGGCACAGATTTATGTACAGTTATTTTGTCCAAGGATGACTGGTTGCTGTTATCAAAGGCGATAACTTCTGGTGCTGGAGCACAAATTTTGAAGCCTGGAGAACAGGAGGAAGAGGAAGGTAGGAAACACAATGACTAGGTAGGAAATGTAGCCTTCTGCAAGGTGCAAGAGAGAAGAGTCTCAGAGACTTTCTCCTGTATGATATGGTACAGAAGGAGCTGTTGGAAACCGCGGTGCCCAAGGTGACTGCAAGTCAGTGGGACGTGCGCTCCTGAACCTGCCCCGATGCTGCCCGTCAAGTCTGGCCCATGCGTTACATTTGCTCCTAACTGGGTTTTCCTCCAAGACTATTTTGTTGCTCATCTAGTAGTGTGTTTTAGTCTGTTGCCTGCTATCTAGATAGGATATCTTAGGGATATCTTATATCTTGTTTTCTTAAGCACTATTTTTTTTTTTATCTTAAACTCTCCCATATCTGCTGAAACATGCACTTTTGGGATTTTACATTTCCAGCTACTTCTCCTATTTGTGCTGCTCCAGTTAATGTCCTGTTTTGTTTGCAAGACCTGCATTCCTTCTTTGAACCTCTTTCATGATGCATTTTATGATGCTCTTATTGCCTGGATGTCTCAACCAGATACAGGAGTTTAGATGGGCATGTGCTAAAACTATGACTTTTAGAGTGGCGTAGTCTTAAGTTATGCCGTATCTTGTGACCAGTGCGACTGTTATTTGTGGTGTTAAAAATGGGATCTGTATATCAGAGGTCTAGGAGGAAACAGAAAACAAACAAATTAAAAGAAAGTACACCAAAACTGTTTGATGTTTAAAGGCATCTATTATCTTAAATATTTAATAATGAATGAAAAGCATCAAATTTTAATTGTTCCTGAATTGCAAGTGTAGCAAGCACTAACACTGGGGAAAAGAGGGTCAAAGGAAAGGAGATTCTTACAGGTTGGTGTATGTATATACCAAGTATGTTCCTTCTGTATCCATTTTCACAATATCTGATGTAATTTTAATTGGACATACTGATTTAGCTCTGATACAGTAACAAGAATAATTCTCAGTTTTTCAGAGAACTAGTTGACCTTTTACATGATTTTATTTCCAGAATGCAGATTCTTTCAGGGATTTGCAAAGAAGGAGATGGCACTTCAAGCGTTAGTAGTAGAACTTACTGAGGTCAGTTCTGTAATTGGGTGAAGGTGTAGCTAAGTGGTAACTTCTGCATTTCTTTATTTAATGCTTTTATCCATATAAGCTCTGCAATCTGAATTTATTGAGGAAAAAACTAAAAGATACTATGTTTTTTTTTCTGCTCCAGTTCAAACACTAGGGCAGAGGAAATTCATACCACGATACATTCAAAAAAAAAAAAAGTGTTTATAGAATCAGAAAGTAGATGTGAATTGATTTGCGCAATATTTTCTTATTTTAGCTGTCATGATGTCTTGCAGCATTTGTAGAAGTATGAGTTAACTATCCCAGATGAAAGAATAGAAGCATAAATATAAGACCTTTTAATAATTGTCTGACAGCAAACCCCCGTAGAAAAGACTGTTGCTAAATCTATCATCAGAATTTGTCAAGACGCTTTCCTTATCAGTCCCTGAAGTAAGTTCGTTTTTTCTTAAATTCGACTTAATAAATAGAAAGTTATATTTGGCTACTAAGAGTAATAATGAATATCACAGAAATTGCTGTTTGGTTTGTTTCAAAATTCCATTGTTTGTTTTTCCTTGAACTTTATTTTGCAATTATAATCTTTCCTGCTGCCATTGTTGTAGAAACAATTACACTAGAGCTATGCCGGTGGCATTTCTCTGAACAGTGTGTCAGGATCATCTATTCCAAGACAGATTGTCCTTGCCTTACTCTTACAGACACCTTAATAGAAATAAAGAGATTAATTGTTGGTCGGCATTTCCTTGCTTGAAATAATGTATCTTTTATTGTAATTGGTCATTACATTCATCAAGGGATTGTTCTGAATTTTAACAAGCATTAGTAGAGTTTTTAACAAGTTTTATCACTTAAAGTTGTGTGAATGACTGCAGAATGAAGTTATCCAAAGTGTGGAATCATCAGCTATAGCACAATTTTTCAAAAGTGTAAAACGTTTATAATAGTTTCCATTAATTTACATAATTGATTTATATTGATATCTGTGCATTGACCATTTAATTTCTGCTATTACTAGATATAAGCCAGTTTAGCATTTTTGCATTTGGAGAGGGAGAGGAAAATGATTGATAGAACTGAAGACTAAGCAGAAATAATTTTACTGCATTGTCTTGTGTATAGACATGTAAAGGCTGCTAACATACCCATTTTCTTTATCTATTTACTTTCTTTTATTAATTTTGTATGCAGCTAAAGTAGATTTTGTTCCTTTATGTTATATCCTTTAGGATGGGGTTGGAGGTTTTTTGGATACTTGATTTCTGTGCGCTATTTTTTGTTATGTGGAAGAGGAGTTTGGATGGTTGTCATGACTTTGCTGTAGAGGATCCCCAGCAAGAGCGGCTCACTAGGCGCCTTTTGCCATTACATCTGGAAGGTAATTAGAAAGCTAATGTTTTGTAAGGTCCCTAGGCAGTACTGGAAAGCAGGTAGTGAAGAGCCTGAATTCTTGTATTACTCTAGATTTTATTTTTTTCCAGGTGGCAACCTGAGTAAAGCCTTGGCAACACCCCCTAGACTTATCTCTCTGATCTTGTACTCGCTGCTGTTTTCAGCCTGCTGACTGAGTGCTGGTATCTTGCTCTCTTCCGTTGTCTTTTCTGAGGGTATCAGATTAGACTTTTTTTTCCCCCCCTTCTGCATCTTATATCTTCTTTTCTTTCTGTATCTTGGCCATAGATAGAGGACTGTTTAAATGTGGAAATTCAGCCTTCTTCTGGCCCAGCTGTATGTGCTAGCCGTGGTGGGTAGCTTGTGATATGCAGTGGTCAGCTGAGTTCAGGAGAATGCAATGCATCTTCCAGGCAGTAAGACCATGACGGAGACCTTTGACGTTGGTCTGTATCTTGATTGCTCCTGTTCTCTCTTTTCTTGAAAACCAGAGAGACTATTTTTCCCTCCCTTTTTTAGTTTCTCTTTTTGCCTGCCCTTGTCTCCCCTTTGGTCCCCCTGATGGGTCCAGAAGCTGCAGTGCCTGGGCACTCACTGAGCTTTGGTCAGACCGCTTCTGAGGGCAGGAGTGTAGGAGGATATCTGGAAAGTCTTCATGCTTATTCCATTAGGTATGTGCATGAAATGGATATGAACATTGAATTTTTGCAACTCTCTGCATTCATGTGTTTGGTACAAACACTTGCATTTGACAAATTCTGCCAATTTTACTTTCAGGAGTCTTAGAGCACTACTTTTTTTCTGCTGCAAGGGTGGTATTCGCTTTTAACTGTCTTTCGCAAATTCACTGCTGCTTCTTACATTGCTAACATTTACAAACTTTGTATTTTCAAGATTATCCCACTTCAAATTATATCGTTACAAGGGAAGCCTGGTGTCTCTACTGACTTTCAAAATTAATAAGGATACAGCCTCAGTATAGGGATAATACCAATCAAATGTTGCACGTTTCAGTTGGTAAGAGTATACTAACAGTTGCAGCCTGTGGTGTTCTTTGAATGCCCCCTAGTTGGGTTAAAGAATTTGGTTATTTTAGCCAATCAGAAAATAATTTAATTTTAACTGTGTTTCATAACATTGCAGGAATTATTTCTTGAATATTAGTAGTTTAAGTCCTATTCAGGTAGCTCATCAGTAAAGAAAAGATTTAAAAGAAATGTATGTGAAAAATATTATTAAATATAGTTAAGTAATCTTATTTAATCTTACTGCAGGTTAAATATGAAGTAAAGTTAGTTTCTGACGCAGTTGCACAATTGGTACTTTTTGAGCATCTGATGATTTAAATTAGCACAAGACTGCATTTCAGTGCAGTAAAGATTATACATATTGAAAAATGATAGTAATGATGTTCCCATTTCACTCAAGTCAATTGGCGTATAGGTATCTTTGTACTACGGCCTTCAGGATAGTAGAAAGGTAAATGAAGTAGCTTAGATGACAGAGGTGCAGAAGGGATCGCGGCATGGAGTTCAGTGTGGTAATTTAGCCTGCTTCAGCTGGGTTACGGTAAATGAAACTCATGCACCAGATGCCAGCCAAGCTAGCCTCTTGCTTTAGCTGTGTCTACAGCATAACGAAAATAGTCCACATGGCACATTCAGTCACCTGTGTGTGGAGAGCTGCGGGGAGGGAAGGCTCCAGCTGAATTGTGTGGGAGCCGATTTGCCTCGGGAGCGGTGTCTTGATGATCTGTATTTTGCATATCTAGGTATTTGCCTGTTTTTACCAGTTACTGAAATATTTGCTTGCTGATAGCCTGCTGTTCAAAGCCAATGGGTTTGTTGTATCCCAAAGCAAATGAGTGGAGGATAGCGTGCAACCTACGGTGACTCTGGAGTGCTAAGCCGCAGAAGTCCTGTTATCTTTGGGGACTAGGCAGTGTAAAAGCAGATCCATGGTGAAACAGGGGAAGATCTTGAGGCCTGTGTTCTCTGTGAAATACAACAGCTTTAGTTTTGCGATGTTCAGTATTTAACTTTGCTCATCGCCTTTGCTCTGCCGCAGAGGACGCTGTTGTTGCTGTACAAAAATGGCAGTAGCTCTTTATGAGAAATGTGTGACAGTGATTTGTCCCCAAAACTATTTTGGATCCAGGCCCAGACTGCATGTCATTAACTGCCTGCAAGTAATGAGACATTTAAGTCTCGTTAACCAAATTCCTGATGTGTGGTTGTGGTGTTCAGAATTGTTGTCTGGACAGGGGGGGTTTGATTTTTTTTTAATTTATTTTTAATTCAGCTATAAGAATGGAAATCATCATCACGCAAGTTCTTTTGTCTTCATGGGGCTGCTTCTTTCACCCTTCTGGTAACCTCTAAACCCTTACTTGGTTTGCTGTCAGCACGATCCCGTTGGCAAGGGGCTGTCCCATGTCCCAAGCGCTTTCCGTGCTCAGTCAAGATGGGACGAAGTGAGGCATCTTTTGCTAGTACTTTGTGTGTTTCTTAAGCTTTAGCGTTTTTTCCTCGGTGAACTTTGACTCGCTCTCTAAAGCTGCAGCTCAGTGTAATATTTCTGGAAACAGAGGACTTCAAAGAGGGTTTAGTGTTAAGACCTGACAGTCTGATCTAGTTCTGCTTCACTTAAACGCCTATCATGGATCGCAGCGTCTGCCTCTGAAACTTATGCTCTCTCCATCAGTGCTGTAATTGCTTCCAGAAGGTGAAGTTTGAAACTGCAGGCTATCGGTGTCGTCTTCGGTTCCTTTGCACTGACTGCCTGGAATTTAATCCTCTTAAATATGTACCATCAGCACAGCCCGACTTCTCCTGACATTATTTTGTGCTCAGTCTATCTAACAATTATCTTTTGCAGCCTTATTCATTATTGTATAAACAATGCACCATTTAACATGAATAGCTAGAAGTTTCAATCTCTCCTTTTAATCTTTACAGAATATAAAATGAATTTCTCTGTAATAATATTTTTCTGCCTGTTTTTTAAGGAGTTTAAGTTGCCATTTATTCTGTATGTGTTGCACTGGAAATGGAAAAACACTTTTTCAATAACTTGGCTTTGCCGCCTTCTGAGTCAGAATCCTAAAATGCAGGAAATGAATGCCTTTTTAAGGATGAATGTAAAGTTTCTGGAAAAAAAAAACTTTATTGATGTTATCTTAATTATTTTATGATACTCAGTCTCCTTTTTCATCCATGCATCTATATTTTTCTGTTTCTCATGATACCACCCAATCTGTTCACATGTATATTCAGAGAAGTCTCCATGAAGTGAATAAGAATAATGTGCGTTTTCATATAACTGTGCTGTTGAGCTCTTTTCTTCCACCTCACCACAAATATATCACTGTCAACCATAGCATTTCTGCTATGCTGGAAGGAGATCTACTGCTACGGATGCCCATCTACCTTAATTACCACACAGTGAAACATATTCTCCTTCTGGAAGAAGCTATCCTGTGCTGTCAAGAATCAGTTAGTAACCCTGTGAACAACAAGAAGTACAAAAACAGTCTCCTGAAATGAGCTGAGCTCGAGGTGTGGAGGGGAAGAAAAGAAGATTTGCAGCTTTGAAGGTGTATATATAAAAAAAAAAAAGTAAGAAGTTAATGGGAAAAGAGAAGGCAGATAGGTGACACACAATGTGAATACAGAGAAAGGTTTTTAGTTAAACACAAAATTGTGAACAGTATGTTCAGACTTTTCAACCTAATTAATTATAATTTCTTTCTTGTTTAAGCTCATATGGGCTTTTGAGGTTTAATAAGCTTCAAAATAGTATAGGTAGTTTCTTGATTTGCAGTTTTCAGTAATTTGCTATGTGAAAAAATAGGTATGTGTATACACATAATATGGTAGGGAAAACGTGAAGTGTATGATTGTACTTTTTATGGAATACAGTATTTGCCAAATAAAAATCAATATCTTTTGTATTGCTCAGGAGATCCAATTAGCATATAATACATAGATCTAATATTTGAGAGCAAAGATGGTGAGAGTCATGCTCTTTCCCCCAGAGGCATAATTATTCTCTCGATATTTTCTAATATAACAAATCTAGGGAATTTTGTTCAGTTCAGTGTATTGGTTTAATAAAAATATTTTTGTTCAAATTGCTTTTAAATTGTATGAATGTTTAGGTCCTTGCTTTATTGAATAGCTTGTAAGCTTTGGAACTGATAAGATGATCTGTACATTTCCCATGGAAAGTAATGCTGACTTCCCATAAAAGCTATGTGTGACTGCCCCTTCTAGTGACCTTCCAGCAAATCTTCAGTGGCCAATTTAATCTCCAGAGAGGAAGAACAGTTTTTCCAAGGATATCGTTTAGAAGGATTGTAAGGGGACCACGTAGCTATTGTAAACTTGCAGCATCTCAGCGTTTTCCCATGTTGAACCGGAATGTTTGGCACTTGCTAGCATGTTCCTTGTTTGTAGTATACCTCTTTGTAGCGCAAGCTTAGTTCTGGGGGGAAATATGGCTGTTAAGTGTGTTTTTACTGCTCTTCTGTTTCACTGAAAATGCTTAAGGAGCCATTGATTTCAGTCTTACTACTTTAGTAACTATGTTACTAGAAAGAATCCAGAAATTCACTATGTAAGAGTTGTTGACAAAGTTAGTTTAAAAAAAAAAAAAAAAGTAGGTATATACTACATGATATAAAATGTTCTTCATACTATTGCCATGGCAGCTTGTCAGTCATCCAGTATACAGAGATGTCTAAATTATTGACCAGGTTGCAGGTGTTGGAGACAGGGTTATGTGATCCTTCTGGCCTAAAACAGAAAACCTTCTCAAGGAGTGAATCAAGTGCTGCACCCCATTGCCATCAAAGTGCGATGCTCTTCAAGAGACAACCGAACAAGAGGCTGGTCTGCTAAGCGCTGGGTTAATAGTCGGGTGCTCTGAACAGGACAAACTTGGACGGTTGCATGAAGCTTAGTCCTTTTTTTGGTGAAAAAATTCTTAATAAAAAAGGGCTAAATTTGTTCCTGTTGATGTGATGAGCCAGAAAGCTATACAAGATTTCCAACAAGCAGGTAACTAGGAAGCCTGTAGGGGTGAACTTTTAGGCTGAAGCTGGTCCAAAACTGCCTGGGTCAAATCTGTGTGCCGCTGGCAAGAAGCAAGCGGCTGTGCCGTGGCCATGGGTAGGGAGCTATCGCGTTTCTTCTGCCGTGAGAGCCCTGAGAGACACAGCGAAGGGGGTATTGCCCTTGGAAGAGTTCATGTTATATCCGCAGTAGAAGAGCGTGTAGTCATCATTTTTCGACTGAACTTCTTTACAGTAGCTGAGCAATACAAGAATGCTAGATGGAAGTTCGGTTTCAGTTCTTATCATTTTGGATAATTTCAGTTTTTGAGTGATTTGAATAAAATATAGCTGTTGTGTAAGGCAGTGCAGAAAGCCAGAAATTAAAAGCTATGTTTTTGACTAGTGCTTAAAATTCCAGGACATTCGATACATGTGTGAAATCAGAATTTTCTCATAATTTTTAAATTTAATCTTGTGTTTTTTTCTAAAACCTCTTGAAAATTTTGGCTCCTAACTCAAAAAAGGGGCAAAATCTTAGCTAGAAAATCATTATACTGATGAAATCTGCCTCTGTCTCTCTCCCCCCCTCCCTTTTTTTTTTAAACTTAAAGATTCTGCACAAATTTAGTTTGGAGAGAGAAAATAAAAATGTTCTTGGTGACTCAGCATTGTCTAAAACCACTATCCTGATGTAATTAGTTCCTCTAAGAATTAATGCTGTGATCTGGGTGTACCTTACTGCTAACGTAATTCCTTACAAATTGTACTCACATACTGTAAGAGTACATTTTCTTTGAGTGATGATTCTATGTGAGCTAGAAACTGACCTGAAATACATATCTGTATACATCTCTTCAGGTTTTTCCCCTCAATTTTACTCAAAACTCTGCCATGTGTTTTGTCTTCACCGAAGCCTGGGAATAGCTTCTAAATGTCTGACCTCTCGGAAGGAGGGAAATGGTGAAGAATGTGACATGAGGAAATGCAAATATCTCTGTTTTAGAGCCTATGGTCTTCGGTCAGATTTTCAAGGCTCTTCATCTTACTTGGCATCTCGCTGATGTCAGCTAAGGCTAAAGACTTTAGCATTCTGCCATTATGGCTCTTTAACCATTTATTTGTTTTGTTAAGCAAAAATGGGATTTTCTTGATGTTGAAAGAGCAGGCTCTCTTTTAACATCACATGTGGCTAATACACACTTTATTTACCAAAACCTGAACTAACTAAAATAACCTAAGTCCAAAATCATTCCAACTCTAGTACATTCAGTGCTGCCACTGAATTAACAGTGCTTTAGCATTGCATAGTGATTTATATGTTTAATCACTCACAAATTAAGTCTGCATGTCTCAAGTTAGATATGCAGATCTAGTGCGCACTTAGGATCTTAATGCATGTGTTTAACGTACAGCCCTGTTGTGAGGGGGAGAAAATTATTAGTGTTTGTGAGACACATTGACTGTATGATCACTGCAGAAGAGCACAAGAAAAACATACGCTTGTCCCTTCGGAGCCTAAGTTGAGTCTATAGAGAAAAAAGAAGGTATTGAGTAGTTGTTTGCTGACAGCTGTAGTAGATTGTGTGTGCTCAAGGAGGCGTCGTCCCTCTTGGAGAGGTGTATATCCACAGATTATATTGTATTAATCGTATGGTCAAATTAAGACTGCCCAGGGACCCTAGATCCTAGTATTTCTCAGCTTTTGAGTGTTGGACTTTGCAACTGCGGTCCTTTAAACATGTCGTAAAATGTTTTGGCTTTTAGGAGAACTGTTTTCTGCAGGAAGCTTTCCAAAAGGATAGCAGAAAGCAACATCCCTTTCGCTCTGTTTCTACCACACTTCAAACACTAGTTTTCTTGCAGAGGGAGCTGCCTGTACTGCTGCGAGAACAGTTCTTGAGGAGTTTTATACGATGAAACAATATTGTGCTTTGTTGTCTTGAGCTTTTTTTCTTTGTCTTTCCTCCCTCCTTTCTTCCCCAGAAGAGACTTTTATCTTGAGGCAGACAGTGACAATTTCCATGCTGAACCTTAGTGGTGAAGAGTTTGGTGAAGTTATACTCTAGAGGGGTTTAGCAGGAAAGGAGTGGACATAAAAGGCTAGCTGCTTATTAATGTTTTCCAGAAATGCATGCCATCGGGCAAGTGGCATGACAGCAGCCAGGTGGCTGTATTGGCCTTTTATCCACAGCACAACAGCATCCGTCCCTGTAGGCAATGCAGAAGAGGGTTTCTGAAGTATTGCCTGGCCTTAGCATCTAGATAACATCCAAAATGTGTGTCTTTGTATGTTTTTCTTTTTCAGGTTTTTCTTTCCAGTGGGTAGGTTCTTGGAACTGTAAATGTTCAGTATCCTTAATGAATTCAAGTGATTTGTCTTTTTTTAAATGAGAATAATTTAGTTCTTAATAACTGAAGAGCAAAGGAAGAAGGTAGCATCAGCATGTAATATTAAAATATTAGATGCTAGTTGTAACTATAAGATGACTGGTTTCTCTTTGCTTCTCAACAGGTTACATCAGTGATATGTTTACTAGTTGCTAAACTGAAATATTCTGCTGCTTACCTTGCTCTGGTTTCCTGCACGTTGCTGTAAGAATTATAGTACATTATAGTAAGAATTACATTTTTTTATAGAACACTTTTACAATCAAAAATACTATAAATTAGCACTTCAGAGTATGCTTGCTAAATATCTTTTTAAAGAAGTTTAGTATAATTAAGAAACCATCTTGGCTAGGATTTGAATGTATTTGAGTGGCATCTTTTCTTACGTCAGTTCAGTCGGCTCATTTAAACGTATAACATCAAAACAACTACTGTATTGATGGCAAATAATTTAAAGACATTTAAGATGCATGGTAGTGCCCGTCCTAATAGATTACGGAGCAATGGTATCTGCTTCGTAGCTGAAAATGAAGCTAGTTTTCTGCAACGTACAGAGGAATGTACAGTTCCTCCAATGTACACTAGCACAGCAGACTGTGAAAACCCATCACCTCTTTTTGCCTCCGGTTGTCTTTAAATGTCGTATGCTAAAACTCATAATAGAAGAATGTCTTGCAGTGTATATGGAGAATAACCCAAAGTGAGAAATGAACTGGACAGAGAAAGAAGTGAGAAATGATAGAGCCTGACAGTCACTGGGGGCTATTGATAAGTTATAGCTGTCAAAGGAGGTTTTCTCCTAGGAGGCAAGGATTGTAAAGTAGGAAGATCCAACTGGCAGAAGGGAGCAAGTCAATGAAGACTTAGGAAAATGTGTTCTGGTTTAATAATAAATTAATGCAGAAGACTTGTATCCCTCAAACTGTTCATGTGCTCAGTAAGTGGCTTTCGTTCCCCCAACTGGTGGGACAGAAGGGCAAGTTGAACTCTTGAGTCTTTTTAGGGTGTGCCGTACAGGTATGCTGAATTTTTTTCATTAAATTCAAGAGATTAAGGTTACATATGCTTCTAAAAAAGGAAATCTTCTGCATTCCTTTCAATTTTCAACTCAAATTAGGTCAAAGCCCCTGAAAAGAGGGTCTTGTGCTTCGTACCATTGCAGGCTAAGCATGCGGCATCACGGTACAGCTGGAGCTGGATCCCAGTGTCCATAGCAGGGGAGCAATCCCGTTCCCACCTGCATCCTCCCCCGAGTCAGTAGTGCTGAGAACCTGCATGTGGGGAAAAAAGTGAGACTGAAAAGTGACAGGCTCAAAACGGCTGGATTTAGGAAAGAGGAAGAGCATGTCATGATTCAGAAAAGAAACCTAAGTTTTAAAATCAATGCGTTAATTACAGTGACAGTTCATTGAATAAAAGTTAGCAGTGATTTCTGTCGTAATAAACTTGGCAAGTGAGGTGCAGGGGAGTATTTGTGCACAGTAATGGTATCAGTTGGAGATACATTTCAATTAGTTTTACTTGTAAGTATATATTTAACTTTATTTTGACAGTGTTTAAACCTTGCTGTGAGATGTGCTACAAGTGTCATTTACTATTCAATGCAGATGAAATAACTAAGGGGTTTTTTTTCTCCAATATTAAGTCAATTTGCAGGATTACTATTTTAAAAGCAGCCTATTTTTCACCTTATACACAGTGAAGCTTAAATTACTGATGCATGCTGGATATACAAATATTCAGGGCTATATTTGGATTTGCATAAGAATTGGAACTTGCAGATCTCTCACAAGTATTCTGGTTTTGTAGTGAGGTACAGGCTTTTTTTTTCCTTTAATTTAGTCGTACAGAGCGTTACTTTGTTCATTCAGCAGTTCAGTCTCTCGCCTGCCAAGATGACGCTGATGAGTTCCAGTTCCCCTCTTGAAGGAGAGAAGCACTTGAGCACTGCAAAACAAACATGTGCTTGCAGAAGGACTGCCTCTTCCTCCGAGCAGGATTTCTGTGTTTCTTTGTTTCCCTGCAAAATAGGCAGTATTTATACAGAATATTTTCTGTGGTTACTTTTCTAGTATCAAAGAGGCAGATACTGTTTAAGAAAAGGCTTCTCTGTTTCACCACAGCTGTCAACTTGTGTTTTGAAGAGAGGAGTGGTTGCAGTTGTTGGGATTTGTATTAGAAACATTGTAATAGAAGCTCAGACAGAATTTCGGGATGATTGTGTAGCTCATGCTATACATATGTAATACTGAAGACTTTCTCTTCTAACAATGCAAAATCATTGTATTGGTTTGCAGTCGTGAAGATTTCATAATTTCAGTACCACAGTGTCGCTGGAGGACTTAATAAAATGGAGAGATGAGTAATGAGGCAAAGCTACTGTGAAACATGAGACTTTGACTATTATAAAACAATATAAGAAAAAATGGTGAACTTAATGTCAAGGCGTTATATCGAGAAGGAAGTAATTCATTTAAAGGGATGTAGCATTTATATTATTGCTTTACCACATAGTGAGGTTTTGTATAAATAAACAGTAAACACAGAACTTGGTATTCTTGAAGGTGACTGTACCGATGCAGCATTGAGTGAAAATATGTAAAGGTCAGTGTAACATTAGTTTAAATGAACCTTATTTTCAGTCCTACCACATTCGTTTCCGTAGTTGTGTGTTGTGCAATAGCATTTAATTTATTAAGCATTTTAATGTTTTAAGCACATTAGGCACACTAGGATTCTTTTGTGTAGAGCAGCTGGCACTAGTTGAGTATAAGAAAACAGAGAAAAAAGAGAGACAGAGCAAACTATAATTACACAAATTATCTTCTTTCTTTCTTTCTTTCTTTCTTTTTTTCTTTTTTTTTCTTTTTTTTTTAAATATTGCTGTGGACTAAAACTGTAATGTTTTGACATTAGGTTATGGAGATGTTCTTGACCGCTCCTCCTAACTGTCGCTTTAGGAAGGAATGCACGAACCACTTCAGTCTCACAGTACATTAATCACTAATACAGGGAGTTCATTCTCCATGGTATCATAAACAGAAATATGGCTCTATTCCCGGAGGCAACACTATATTCTGCAAACAACAAGATATTAGTGTTTTCCTTTGGAGGAAGGAAAGAAATGCAGTTTATGAAATAATTATGGCAATTATATCACAGTTTGTTTTCACTGTTAAATTTCCTGGTAATGCTGTTTCCCAGATCATGTGTAGAAACTTATTATGCCTTTCATTTCATCAACGTGGGATGTCATGCGCCACAATAATTACCAACTTTTTGGTTTATCTAAGTCATTTCTATTGTATTATGTCCCTACAAATGGTGTTTGAAAATAGCCAGGTGCTTAGACACAAAATTCTGGTGGGTTTGTGGTTTCCTAAGCCCGAGATTGGAGGTGCTTGTTTTTCTCTTTGAAACGGTAGTTGACTCGATTCGATTGGTAAGGCTTTCTTTTGTGAAGCTACATTTATATTCTGGCTTAGGAGTTATGTATTTTTCAGTCTGCCATTTTATTAAAATATGCTCTCTCCAGTTTACCAATTCCAGTTTTTTAAAAATAAGATTTTTTTTATACCCGTTTCTTTTTTGTCCTGTGTTCGCCAGCAGAATGATAGCTGTGCCCATGCTGACCGCACATACTGTTCTTCTTTGGTTTCAGCATGTTTGGAGGGCTCCGCAGGTCCTCTGCGTGTCCTCCTTTACATTTGAGTTATAGTGGTTGCTCTGGGACTTTATATGCCTCCCCTTTTTCACTCCCGCTGTGGTTCATCCGGTCATATGTCCTATCCTCCGGCCTTCTAAATTACCCTTATTGTTTTAGCTTTATCCGACATCGCTTTCTCCTGTGTAGAAACCTGTGCTTTTATTTTGGGGAAAAGAACCTTTTTTCCTAGAACCTTTTTTTGAAGTTGACTCTCTACTGTGATCTCAGATGAAATATACTGTATTCATCAAAATATATTATTTCCATCAGAGACTGGTGTCTGGGAAGAGCTGTTCAAAGTCATATTTCAGGTGTCCTTTCTCCATTCACTATTCCATATTCCAGTTGTGCATTACTGTCCCTATTATCTTGTGTTTATTCTTATCTTTCACTATTATTCTTTCTATAATTTCATTTTTTTATTCTTTTTTATTCCTGTCAGTCTCTTTTAAAGCCCCTTTGGTATTCAGGGTCTTGTGACTTCTCCTCTCAGCTTTCTTTACCTTGTCTTTTGGTGTATTTTCTTTTCTGGGGAGGTAACAATTTGCCAGCTTGCGTTACGGTGCTGTTTCTTGTGCTCTGCATCAGCATACGCTCCGCTCAGTTCAAATCCTGGGAGGGCTCAGCCTTGCCTGGTGTTGATACCCCTCCAGTTTGGAGCTGGGCAGCAGAAGGTAGAAAAAGATCTGCTTCACCTATGATTTTTTTTTCTTTTTGTACTTGATAAAAGGGGAAGTAGATCTGATAGAAATATTTAACAGTATTTTTCGTCCTGTATACTGACTGAGAGTGCCTATATTTTTAGACTGTTTTTCTTCCGTGTTTTCCTAAATGCTCTATGCTTTCTGCAGATCCTCTTTCAATTAATTTCATGCTATTTTTAAGATTTATTTGCAATCTTTTATCCCTGTTTTAAGATCCTTATTCCTACCTATGACTCCTTGTATTGGTCAAGTCATCAATGTTCCCACTGGAAGCAGGGACTGTTCTGTCTTTTTTGTGTTAGGTTACGCCAAGGCTGTTTCTTTTCGACAACTGTCCTTTAATATGTGCGCGAGGCTTTTTGTAGCGCCGGGTGCGAATGCGCCTGCCACAGTGAGCGGTTCAGTCTGCTGCCTCCTCTTTAATCAGCCCCAAGCCACTGCTGCTGGGGGGGGAACTCTTCACATACGTTGTTTGCAGTGATTTTGTGGGTGCTCCGCACAGTTTTCTGTCGTGCCTGGTCTTGTTTATTACCCTGTGCAACACAAGGTAGTTGCAGAAAAATTCTGTGACTAGTCATGGGAAAGTAGGTATATATATATTAAAATATGTGTGTATATATACATATATATATATATATATATCAATGTACTGCTATTCATGTCTGGTTTACTGAGAACTGGCAGAAATTTGAAACTTTATGAACGAGAGCAGAAAGCAAGTTGCCTACATGAAGCATAAGCTTCATGCTGTTTCCCGCTCCCATTCTCTCCCTTAGGTTTGGATCCCTGAAATGTTTTGATGGTTAATGCGGTTCACAATATGGTATTGCACTGTTTAAGTAGAAAAAGAATCAAGATGGAAAAAGAACTATTTGAAATCTCTTTCATTAAAAATGTGTTGAGAACATATATGTTCCACTGAAATGTTTTGGTTTTGAATGAATAGCATTGGAGTGAAAACTGAACTGATTTTACTGAAGATCTTTTAAAGAGTTTTGTTGTTTTAATTGCTCTTAGCCTCAAATATTAACTGCAAAGTTTTTGATATTGAGGCTTATATTGAATGGAAAAAAAATCTCATGTATTTCGGATGAGAATTTTTTCAATGTACTTTGTCCTTTTTATTTTTTATTTCTTTATATAGATGTAACTTTGAATGCTGAGGTGGCACTGAGTCCGATTTTTACTTAATTTTTGTCAGTGGATGTTGAGGTGCAGTCAGATTTAATATTTTTCCTTCCCACCATGTTTGCTTGGTTGGTTATTTTCTGTGATTATCGTCGAGTAGCTTAGTCGGCAGCCGCGAGGTGCGAGATGGCAGGCGTGAGGGTCAGTGCTAAAACAAGGAGCACGTTGTTCAGGTAGGTAAACACTGTCAAGGGCAACGAATGTTAAGAATTTTCCTTAAACAGTGTGTAATTCACTTTGTGGGGTTGTTAGAGCGAGGCAATAGGTTGAGATGCTGCTGAACAGCTGAAAAATTAGTCATCAGCTACATTTCTAAATCTTAAGAAAGGCTGGGCTGAAGGTAAACTGGAGGAATTGTTTCTTCTGCATACTCAGGCTCTTGAGAAATATATGACTTAATTTTTTTTATTTGTATCCATTTGAAAACTTGTGGTGCTTGAAGATACTATTTCCTTTTTTAAACAATCAGAGCAGAGGGGAAACTGCAATAACTGTTAGATCATGACAAATATCTAGTATTTCGATTTCAATTTTAAAATATGCTTGTACCTTGAATAAACAAAAAAATAGTGAGAAGTCTGTTATTCCTGCTTCCTTTATCTTTTTTAATTTTCTCAGTGTCTTTTAAATCATAGGGCAAGAAGGGGAAAGAGAGACCTGGCAAATGTTTTAGAACCTCAGTGTCAATTTTGAATGCAACAGGAATATTTTTGAATGTTAAGAATGTTCTGCTTAAAATTGGGAAGTGTCAGAAAAAATAATTTTGCACTGGAAGAGCTTGTTGGAACACTGAAACAAAGGGGTTTTTGCTGTCGTTGTTTTGGTACAATTTGGCAGAATCCTAATGAACTCTCAGATTAATTTTTGTGGGTCTTCTTGTTTTTAATCTCTGAAATTTTAGGCTTAATTGCAGATTTCCTGCATTTCTAGTGAAACTCAAAGGCTCCACCTCGGCTGACGTCTCTGTTGAAAGCACGTCCAAGGTTTTGTGAAGCGACTTGAGGTGTCCTCTAGTGGTATTCTTGCTCACGTAGACTTAAGTGGTATTTTTGAAATAGTTCTGTTTCTTGAAGATTTTGCACTTTTCCCAGTATTTTTAATAATTATTGCAAGATTTTTTTAAAGCTTTTTTTTCTCCTAATACTTGTTAATAAAGATCAGTTGAATCATCATGTTTAGCCTGATATATTTTGAGACCCAGTTTGGCCCATTACATGGGTTACTGCATTGAAGGGTGAGGTCTGGGCTCTCTTCCATATCTACTTTGCCTGGCGTATTGCTTTAGTCAGATCATCTCATTTCTTCTAATTAAGGTATTTCCTCTCCAGAGAACTGTATTTTATTGTAAAATGTTTCAAATGTTCTATGCGTAAAACATTTCAAGTATGATTATTTTAACATGTATTCCTTCTGTGTTGTCTTTTCTTGATATGCTCATATGCATGGCAGAGAGATTTATCTATTCTTTGTCTCCTTGCTGCAGAGTTTGTTACGTGATATGACAACTCACTTTTGCAGCCTTTTTTTTTCTTAACCTAAGTATCCTTATATTTGGATCTGGGGAAAAAAAAGAACTAAAAGGATTGAGGTTTTTATTCTGTAAAAATTTTTTAGGAAATGCAGCCTAAAAGCTGAGGAATTTCTTAAATGAATGTCAACCCCTATTGAATTTAAAGAAAAACTTTCTGTGACTTAGTTTGGCTTTTGGTAAATGTTGTAAAAAATATTAGTAAGCCACTCTGGATTTTTACATCTTGTTTAAGACTGTACGAGCACAAAGCTCAGGCAAAATATCTATAGCTCTTTGGCAGCTATAGGCAAAATTATTGTAACACTCTCCTGATAGAAAGAATAGGCAAGCAGCAGAGTTAAATGAGCTGGCGGGAGGAGGAGAATGGTTGTCTTCTGACTGTTGGATCAAGTACTGCGGCAGTGAAGTTGATGTTGTCACTTCAGAGCTTTCTCAGTCTGGCTTCCACCTTTATAAATACGTGTCCTTAGGGTGCCTGTTTGCATCTATCCCTCTCTGTTTTCTGTTGGATGTCACAAAACTTTTCCTCTTATGAAACAAAACCTTGAGACTATTGTCTCTGGAAGATGAAAAAAGCATTCTTACTCAATAGCTGAAATGGAATAATATTTTGGTTTTTTTCTGTGTAATTTGTTTTTCCAGGTGTTGTGGTAGAAGCTTTCTATTTTCAGTTCAGAAATACCATTTGCATCGTTTTTGATTACTTATCCTTTGATTTCCTTTGACAGTATTTCAGTTGTAGAACAGATAGTGCTTGGAAATGCAGCTTTGCAGCAAGTGTATATTTTTGGTTCATAATGCCTGGAGTATGGATAAACGGAGGAGTAAGAAAATACCGAAGCTTAAAACCTAAGTCAATATGCTGTTGTGAAACTTCGGTATTGAATGCTATCGACAGAAAGTACGAATTGGGATAAGTGAGGCTTCTTATTGTGAGATACGTTCTGAATAAGAATTTAGTTGGGCAACGGAAGTCTCTGATAATAGAGCTATTGAGCTGCTGGAAGGTGACCCTGCTGTTGCCAGCAGTCAGTGTTGAACCGAAGTGTTCACCGTTCAGAAGTAGTTTGGAGAAATTATATCTCCCGCCTAGGGAATCAGAAGTTTTCTAACACGTGGAGGAGTGTGAATGCCCTTGAAAAATGTCCTTGTTTTGTGGCTTAGTTGCTTAAAACAGAAGCTAAGCGGACAGTGCTGGCGCTGTAATGGTGGTGGTCCCTTTGGGGATGGAGCGCGTTGCCTGGTGCGTTGGGTCGCTGGTTGGCCCTGACGGGCTGCCCCGCTCTTCGGGGTTCCCACTATTCTCCCTTCCCATACAGGCACTGGGAATGAGCACGTGTGCCCAGCACTGTTTTAAGGATTAAAATATCCAGGGGCAGATCCAAAACCCAATAAAGCGGATGAAGTGCATTGATCTGCTCTGTGCATTGATCTGCATTGATCTTAATTACAGTAGCAGTATTAGAGAATAAGCAAATGCTCTAAAGTTAACCAGAGAAAAGAACCCCAAACCTAACTTGGTGTCGGGGATGCCAATAGATAGGAAGTTGGGTATGCTTTACTGGGGATGGTAGCTGAAGCAAAAAGCAACACCTGCATACAGTGATTTCTTTCAATAAAACCATACTCGTAATACAATTAAACCAAATTAATGTCTATTTATAAAGCTGTCAAATTCTTATTATTCATTTAAAAAAAAAAAGTAAGCGTAATAACCTTTTGACCAAATCTTTTGTAACATAAAGCTCCTACTGAGTGAACCTTGTAGCTTGATTTTGCTTTTGGTAGTGGTTGCTTAGTCCTTCCAGGTAATACATACCTGAAAAAATGTTAACTACATGGAATGTACAATAAGGCAAGAGTGGCATTTTCCTTTTCCTAAATGAAAATGCGGATTTCTTAGGTCAGACCTGCAAAGGGAAAGCCAAGAGTATCTAATGGGTATATTACTCCAAGCAGGGTAGTAGAGAAGGTAGAACAGCGTTCTGAGGAGAAGGCAGTTTATGGTACGCAAATAGACTTGGAAGACCGTAAATCAGAATAGATGGTGACTCATGTGAAGCTGAGAACTGCAAAGAAATAAGAAAGCAAGAAATATCTGAGAATTTTCCTTCCAAGTGTGTGACTTTAATTTCCTTTCATCTTAATGTGTCTACAGAAGCTATTTTTCTTCTGTTCCCTTCTCTTTGGGATTAGGTGAGTCACCGTTAGCCCATTCCTCACTTCTGAGTTCCCCCTTTTTATGGCCTCATGGACACTGCTTGGGTGAGGAGGGAAGAGGAAAGTAGCTGCTTGCTCCGGAAGGTTAGGAGTGACTGGAAAGTGCTTCAGGAGCGTGCACAGCCTCAGACTTCAAGCCTCTTTAGGCTTATCCTCCCCAAATAATGTGTCAGGAAACTTACGCCAGAAATTATTTGATAAATTTATAAATGGTTATAATCATAGAAAATAAATTATAATTATAAATTCTTTAATTTATTTACTTGCCTGTTCTGCCGCCCCCACCCCCAAAAATCATACCTGGCCTTTTTGAGGTCTTGCTCTGCAAATCAGTCCAGATTGATTTGGCGGTCTCTTTACACTGACACAGTCGGATAAGCTGGATTCGTGCATTTATCTAATTATATTATGCCTCTCAAATGTTTTTCTTTGTGTTTGCAGTGCAGATGGAATTCCTGAAGCTTGTGTTGTGATTTCAAGGAAAACATTATTTCTGAAATTGTTTCTTAAATCAAGTTCCACTGGGACCTGGAATGCACATTTTGCACCTGAATTGTGCTAAACTATTTATTGCAGAGTACTGAGTTTTTGCATGAGTTTAGTTGAAACAATTTGCATTTGTAAAACTTGGCTTTGGAGATTTGGCTGGGTTAATTCAGAAACAAAGATATGATTGATGGTATTTGTACAAATCTTAAAGAGGATGGAAGATAACAAAGCATCTGCTAATGAAATCTTAGAAAAGCAATGCAGTAAGAAATAAAATCAGAATCAAATGGTAAGGACAATACTAGTACTGTAATAGGTGCATAGAAATATACTGTATATCAACCCACCTTGAATCTCACTAGCTCCTTGTACTCTTATCTGTTTCTAGTCCTGCAGAAATATATCATTTCATGAAAAAGAAATCTGTGGTTATTTTAGAATTGGGCCGTGCTTGCATTAATGGCAACATTTTCCAATTTCCAGACTTCATTTGTGTTCTAGGTTTTTACTTGATATGGTATTAGTTTAGAAGATCAGCTCTGTGCATATAGTGATCTCTCAGGCTGACAATTAATAAGCCTTTAACTTTAGTTTGCCAGCTTTGCATTTGGTAGAGTTCCAGATAAAAGTGAACTTGCCGATTTGTGTTTAGCTAAAGGAATGGAGCTCCTCTTCTCTCACTCATCCTTCAGAAATGAAATCCCAGGTTTTCTTACCTCTTTCTGACTTTCTTTAAAACATCAGAGCCGTGCTTCACCCTGTTTTTAAAAATTTATGTGGAAGCACAGTAAGTGAACCAGTGCTGATTTTATCAGGCTGTGTCTGTGGGAAAAGCATCTTGGACATGTATTACCAGTCTATACCGCAAACATCCAGGGTTGCCCAGAGGGCAGGAGGACTACAAAGTGGCCAAATCTGTGTCCCAGGGTGCGGTTGTCACATTGTGCCTTGGCCAGCTCGTCCTCCACCCTCTCCCTGTCCCACCGCACAGGCGGGCTCTGTCAGCGTCCAGGTGGAAGGGATTAATTGCTTTGTGTTGACGAAGGAAGAAAACTAAGTTATTAATGCGAATGCTTCTCCTCCCAGCAAAAATTGGTTCTTACAGTAAGACAGCAAAGAAATGGAGAAGTCAGAGAACACTGAATAATAAAATCTTTTATGAACTCTTACAGCTTTTGAGGCATACATGTTTGTTTATATAGTCAGGTGCTTTTTTCACCAAGCAGCTTCTACCTCATGAGGAAGGTGCTTGGTTGCTTACAGATACCTAAACAAAGTGCCCTCTATGTTAAATACTGTCTAGGTGCCCTTGTAGATGCATTGGGGACATACAGGTATGTTGTTGCACCATTCCTGCTACATCAGCACTAGGCACTGCTTAAGGGATAAGCTGTTTTCTAAACATTGTCCGTTTTCAACAGTGAAAGTGTCCTCCTGTTCCCGAAAAGAATCAAAATGTTCCCATTCCTATTTTGATTTCAACATGTTTGAGCGAAGCTATGGCAGTAACTTCAAATCGTGTTTTATTTTTAAAGATTGGTTGCGTAGTTTGTCAGTGTTCTGATCTGATCACACTTTGTGGAGTTTTTTTCCCCACAGACTAGCTGAAGGTGGAGACTGAACAGAATCTTCTGAAAAAATACTTGTAGTTCTTCGGAGCTTTCTGAAAAAAGCAGAAAGAAAATTTATAAAAAGGGAAACAGAAAAGGAGCCCAAACTTCAAGATGCTGGGGGGAGAAAAGAAAAGCTAGGGGGAAAAGAAGAGAGGAGGGGAAAAAAAGCAAACCCAAGCCCAATATTCAAGGTAGGACAACAAAATTATTTCTTTATAGTCAATTTTGAAGGTGACAGACAAAATAATGCAAGGAAAAAAAACTGAGTGACTTAGAGTATTTTATTCCACAGGGTTAATTGAGACAGACAGTTTGTATCTTCATGGAATTTGTCTTACTAATGATTATTCAAATAAATAATAAATAGGACATTAGTTTTGGTAAGTACATGTATATCAGCTATAGATATTAGCATCTGTTCATAACAACTTTGATAGTAACTGACACATGATTTTTCATGGTGTATAGCTTACTTTAGGAGATAAATGCATTTTTTTTTCTCTTTAGTATTTTTGATTTCAGTTTGATTGACTTGAATAATTTACTATCTCAGGAGAATTGAGAACCTGAGAGAAAGTTTGTTTGACAGCATGAGCCCTGCCTTGGCTTCTGGCTGATTGCTACAGCCTGTCTTTCACAGTAACAAGCTGGAAGATCGTTTGGGGAAGTGAGTTGGAATCCTAACATTTGGCAGGAAAAAAAAATAAACACCTCGGCAGCATCCCTTTAAATTGTACTCTTACAAAGAAAGCAAGTTTTGATTTTTGGATCCTGAATTTTTATGCTTTTGAAGATGTGCTTTGCAGTTTCTGTACTATTAGCTAGCATGCACCAAATGCAGTGGGGTGGCAGGTTCTGCCCAACATCGCAGGCGTCACAGCCGAGGTTCACCCTTCTGCAGAACTGCCACAGCTTAAAACTGTATGTCTAGGAGTATGTCATACGTAGGATGATTAAATAGTTTTTACAAATGTAATGGAATAAGTTGTTTTTCTTAAAAAAAAAAAAAAAAAGTGATTTAATTTTTCTGAGTTTTAGTATTGTCTTGTTGGAAAGGTGGTGAGGTACATCAGGCATGATGATAATTTTTTCCAACATAGCTGAATTCTATATTTCAGTGTTATTGTGTATAAGAGAAGAAAAATCATGAAACTATACTAAGCAGAGGTGGTGTTAGGGTAGAGAAGAATCTCAGATCAGTTTTGACTAAGAAACATCGGTCTTATACACCCATCATCATACACTTCAATACTCATCTGGGTTTTCAGTATACAAAGAACTTGCAGGCACAGAAAAATAACTGTGTTTTAAAATATGTTAAGTGCCGAGAAATATTTCTACTGAGGTAGGTATAAACAGTTAATTTTTCAGATTTAGCCTTGTGTGAAATGAAGAGGGACTGAAATTTTTTTTTCTATATGAAGATAGACCTTTCTTGGTTGAAAATTAAAAATAAGAGCTACAGCATACATACAGCAGTATGTATTTAGAAACAAAATGAATTTTTTCCAGCTGAAGTATAAGGGGATGCCTGAAAAAGAGAGACAAAAAGATAAGAGCAATTACTTACTCAAAACCTCCAACTTCAGTTGGAGAAATCACATCTAGAAACACCTTTTTCATTTTACCCCTGTAAGTATGGATGGTATTTGTCAGTCCCTCTGTTCAGACTTGCTAGAAAAATGGATTTTTTTTCCCAAATTTATGCTTCATTAATAATGTTTTGTTCTGCAGTTTTTAACTGGATGAACATGAAAACCTCAAAGAATCAATGAAAATATTCAAAACAGAGGTTCTTTGTAGGTAGCATTTCTGACCATGGATTTTAGAGGACACTTAGGAGAAATTTCTGTTTGAATGCTGGAGGAAGAAATTCGAATTCTGCGCTTTTCTTATTGCCAGTGGACAATCTGTCCTGCATGAAAGGTGGAATAAAATCACAAGAAAAAATAGGTGTAGGATTACATTAAAAGAGCACGCACACTATTCTCATTGGCGATATCTTACAATTTGAATTTACATCTCCGCAAAACGTGGACTTAGGGATCAGCTGCCTTTTCTAGTTTTGGCAGCTCTCTTCTTACCCAGTTCAGAAAATTTTGAATCTTATTTCCAACTGCTTCAATGCTTGTATTGGAAATGCTCTACAACACCTGGGTTTGGTTCCTTATGCTGTTGTACTCTAAACTGTTTGGAAGCAAGCTTGAGGAGCTTATCAAGATGTACTTAATTTTCATCTGATGACCTGCTTACAGTAATTAAAAGGCGCAAGATTAAAAAATGTGTTTTAGCGTTTATATATATGCGATCCAGGTTTTTATTTTCATTTTTCTTTTGAGGGCCTCAGCTGAATATTTGTTCTTGTTGTTGTTGTTGTTGTTTGTTTGTTTTTCCCCCAAAGGATATTTAATATAGTATTTTTATGGAGGGACTTAACAGTAACAGTGGAAAGTAACCGTGTCTTCCTGTGTGCCTGTACAGTGCCCGGTTCAGGAGGGTATAATGGTAAGATCGTTCGGGGCTATAGGGAGAATTGTGAGTGTCAGGTGTGAAAGATGCCAAGGGATTTCTTAGCATGCGAGAAGAGAGGCTTTTCAGGCAAGGATAGAGTCCCCATGCCGATAGAAAAGGGAATCTCAGCCATATAGTTGCAGAAGCTAACGAGGAGGTTTTCATCGTGCCTGTCGTGCGGTTTGTGTTCGTTTAGCAGGCTATCAGCCTCGTTTTTTGGGATGTGGAACTGCGAAGTATTTGCTGCCCTAACTCTCTTGCTTGACTGTGGAATTCTGCATGTTACATTGATTTCAGCCATTTGTGGTGGCAGTATTCACTTTTAATCTGTGTTTTTTCATGCTTTTTTTTTTTAACGCCTCTAATGTTGCTAGTATTTTTTCTTTCTTGTTTTCAGCAACAGTATTGATGATTTTGGAGTTTTATTTTCTGACTTGTTACAAAACTTTTCTTTCTAGTTGCAGAATGAATCCAGGAAGAAATTGAGGAAGGTACTTCATACACGTAGGTGCATTATTTTACCAGCTTCTGGAACCAAGCTGGTAGTTAGTGCACCACGCAGAGATTTAGGACAGGACGTGAAAAACGACTTGTCAGTGAAAAGGGAGGGCTAGCTGGCTCTGCAGAGTGTGTTTATCCCACTTGGGATTGGGATACTAGGTTTGATGCCCTTCAGAAGGGGGAGGGCATAAAAGGAAAGAAGCCGCGTTTTAACGCACTGCTTGTGTCTTAGCTCGGGAGAAAAAAATGCTTGGCAGCCTGCTGTAAAATACTGAGGCTTTCTCCTCTCTTCTGGCCCTCTGGAGAACTTGCATTGATTTGTGTTGTGTTTCCCCAGGAGATGCTGTAGAAGCAAGTGGCCGCCTGTATCCCCCACTTTTGTTAGTGCCTGTGCAAGCACAGCCACCTGCTGTCTGTGTTTCAGCAGTGGGAGGAAAGACTGGAAACCTGTTGCCTGAAGGCAACTTTCTTTGGTCAAGTAGGACCCACCTGGGCAACCCAGCTGCCCAAGGCCATCGGGTGTTTCGTTGTCTCAGAGAGACAGTGCATCACCCAACAGCGATGACGAAAAAACAGGTCTGCTGCGCCAGGCAGCGGCACTGCATGTTTGCCGTGCTGCAACACCATATGGCAGAGCTCCCCAGGCAGTGGCTGAGGAATTGCAAACGGAGACAGTGGGTAATTTCTGCATGTTTGGGGAGTAAAAAAGTATGAAATGATAAGAGTGATTGTGTGTTTCAAGTCTGAAGAAAACTTTATTAATATCTAGTCGAGTCAAGAATCGTTGTGAAGAATCTGTGTATTAAGCCCATAATTTCTGGCTGAGCTAGCCTAATTTGTTCATTTCACTCGTTAATTATTTTTTCTGAATCATTTTTTCATGAATGCACTTCATGAAATTACATGGCTGTAACTTATGAATTACATTTATTTTTGTCTTTGGAGTAGCCTGTGTATTCTCAACGGAGAGGAGTGTATTTGATAGCGTGACAGGAGGATTAGAATTCATTTCATGGCCATTTTCAAGGCTTGGAAATTTGCTTTTGTTCCGGAAGTAGAGGGAAATACCTGGACGATGTTTCCACAGGAATGGCATTGCCGGGACGCTTGACTGTATCTGCGCTGCAACAAATACCTAATAGCTCTTCTGCTGCCCAGTACTGAGGCCAGGCAGCAGTTTGCCCTGGTGTTTACAGATGCCTGTGGAGGCAGCCTGGTTAATGTTTGTGTGGGGGCATGCCTCTGAATGAACATGTGTGGGAGAGAGGGAATAGAGGACCCCCGTCAACTGTGGCAAATAACTGCATCGCTCTGTTGCTTTACTCTTGTTAGGTCTTAGTTATCATATGGGCTTATTGCTATAGCAGAGTAGCCACGAATAGACCAGAGTGCTGAGGGGAGCTTGGCTGGCTTCTTCTGGGTTCAGTACAGAGGACTTGGAGATGTTCCTAAGTTAGACTTACATAAACGAACCATTCACGTCAGTCCCACCAATTCAGCCAGACTCCAGTTTGGTGGGTGTTAGGGGCTCCGCCCTTTGAAATCCAAATGTAAGTGGCCACGTGAAACACAATTGTTTTAATGTGCGCATGCTCCACGGATTTATTGAATTGGTATCTTCCCTTAACTCTAAGTTTAACTTTAAGTTCTTCCTTGACTATCAGATTTTTGAATACAGTAAATGCACTTTCCTATTCATGAAGCACCAATACTTTTATCATTTTCATCATTTTAAGTTGTGAGAGAGAGAGAGCCTTTTTCTGAACCTGAAGTAGATTATTCTGGGTAGATCCCTCATGAACTGTGCGATGCCTATTAGCAAGCTGGTTTCTAAAAGTATTGCAGAAATTAGTCTTCCTCAAACTACTGCACAGGCCTGTTATGGAAAATGTAGTATCAGGCTTTTAGGTGGAATTAATCAAGAAACTTGTAGAATACCATAGAGAGAACGAAATTAAATCAACTGAAGTTCCAAGGGAAGTCAGCTTAAAAGAAAAAAAAAGTATCTAGGGATTTGCTAAAATGTTCATATTTCTCTAGCGTTCTACAGAAATATTCTTAACGCGAAGGGAAAATGGAAATGCTACCTTGCATGCAGTCATGGCCAGTAATCGTAAAATTATAAATGAGCTGGTTCATATCCTATTCATTTATTCCGGCTTCCACAATTCTGAAAGGCACTGCTTGATCTAAGGATAAATAGGAGTGATACACTTCTTCCCATTTTATCCCTGCTCTTTTCAATTTGCATCTGAGTTAAATGAGTGATTTCTGCTCCTCTCGCTTAGAACGCTGCTGTCTGGAACGAATTTTGATGGTGAATAAGTAACTCCTTTCTGCAGCCAACTGCAAAAACTTTTACTGGCAACAGGGCTGAAATTTTATACGGTGGGTCTACAATATTGCATTATGATTTCATCCTCTATTAAAATGGTCTACAGGCTTCACAGTTACACATTTGCTAAGTTAAAATTGTGTTTTGAAATTTGTGACTGCAGAACTCTGGAAAACTCTTTAAATGCTCCCTGAATAGGTGGCTTAATGTAGCACATTTCTGCATGTCCTTACAGACCACATTTCAAAAACCATTATGAATGGATGTATTCTCAGCCTCAGTAACATTTGTTTTGCATTTATTACAAAGACTTGCAATAAACTTAATAGATTTCAGGTTGATTAATTTTGCAGGCTTTCTTGAATTGGACAGGCCTTTGCTTTGTAAACTTAAAACTGCCAGAAAACAATCTCATTGTGTTGTGTTTGGTTTGATTTTTTAAGATTAATATGTAAGAAGAGATTTTGCAGAAGAATTTTAAGTTTCAAAATGGTCAGTAGCATTTTTACTGTGTATGTATTATATACCATATACATTTTATTATGTGATCAAGTAACTTTAGCAACCAGACTTACTTCTGTGGTGAATAGAATTATTACTGTTTTTTCTTTTAATAAGTGAGTGATAAGTTTTATTTAAAAAGTTCTGCAGACCAGTTCTTTTTGTTTACCAGAATTTTTTTTCCCCTAACATTTGCAGAATGAAAAACATTCAAAAGGAATTGGGATAGGATAAAGGTCATGTTGGTTGAAGCACGTTAGGTGAAACAAAAAATGGGGTTTGACACATCTATTAGGACAGCCATCACCATTCAGTATATTGCTATATTGAGTAGTGTATACGTTTTTAACCTCAGTGTAATGCTTTACTAAGTGTTAAATGGTGCTCCTGATGGAGGTTTCAAGGAGCAACACTGCAAGTGCAGAAGCTGCTAGTAAGATACTTGCTGCACTATATGTAATCTACTTATTTAAAGAAACATGTATGCTGTTGCAGTGATTATGTATTTATTTTTGAGGGAAGGTGAGTGATTTTTGGTAGCTTTCTTCTCCAGCATTCAGGGATGGCTCAAACCCGATCAACTGGTGTTTCTGTAAGTGTTGTTTGCTACTGTTTTTACATGGTTGCAGAGATTCCTCAGATATTTCCTTGTATTTTTTCATATTGCAGATTATTCCATCAGAAAAATATATATTAAGAAGTTTCTGTAGAAGAAAACATGCAACATTGCAATGATTTTTTGGAGTGCTGAGAGCATTTATCCTTTGTTCTTATAGGATATGTCACACCATCTTTATATACAAATGTTGCATAAATGCTGATTATTACAATTTTGTGGGCTACATGGGGCGGGGGGTGGTGGAAAAAGGAAGGTTAGTTTAGAAAGTTTGTGCAAGAAACCTGTGCATAAACTTTCAGTATTTGGATAATTTTCAATTTGAAGCTTTTGAAGTTTAGTTTAACTTACTTCTCAGAGATGAGCTGCTGTTATCACTGATAGTTTGAATAATCAACTTCATATGATGCTTAAAATTATACATTATTTTTAAAATGTAGAATGTAGGAATTTTAACTGTAATCAGAGCGTAAGTTAAAAATCCTTGTCTAGAGTTCTAGGAGTGGAATTACGCTTCCAGCTGGAACCGAGGGCAAAACTTCAGTTTACTCTGAGGCTGAATTTAATCATAAATGCCAAAGATGCATACTCAGCAGACACTTTTAATACTCTTAGAGCTGACTACACAAACACAGCTGGCAGGTCTACTCGCTTGCTTAAAGTTGAACATATTTAAGGCTTTGATCTCTTTATAGAAAGACATAAAGAAACATTTTGGAGGATTAATGTTTTAAACATTTAAAAGCAGCATCCGCTGCTAACACTGTTATGTGTACCCAATAATAATTGGTAATACTAAGTACAGAGGCTGCAACTTTTTCTTTCCTTTTTTTTTGTTTATGTAAAAATGTACATAATTGAAATATGCTAAATCATTTAATAACTTTCTCCAAAACTTAACTGTAGTCACAGATTTGTGAGACACTGTCCTTACAATTGGAGCAATGAAGAAAGAAGGGGAACAGGACCTTGGGCAAGAGCATTTCTGCTGCCTCCCAGCCCCTTCTTGAGTGAGAACCTGCCCAAGCATCAGATACTGCTGAATTAGGTTAAAATTATCTTCAACATCATATTTAATACTATACCAAGAAACGAAATTTGAATGAAACCTGCATTAGGCTAAGTAACTTTAAACAGTGTAGAGGGCAATGAAATGCAATCAGTAGAGCGTAGTCTGCATTGCACCTTGAACTGGGGGGAAGCTGCATAAAATTGATCCATTTCACCTGATTTCAGCCTAATTCATCAGGCGCTGACTAAACTAAGGGGGCTGTTTTCATATTTATGAGGCATCGAAAAGGAGGGGAGAGGCGTATGCCAGCACTGTGTTTGAAATCAAGTTGCTTAAATTTGCTCAAGAGGCCCGTGGGGCCAAGCGCTGGTTTAGTTAGTGGTTATTTTGCAGTAGCACAAGAGCATCCATTTGAAAAGTTTGCTCCTGGCTTTGCAAAACCACTGTGGGCTGTTTTAGTTATTATTATTTTTTAATTTATTATTATTAATTTAATTTGTTGACCCAGAAAGTATCAGCTGGCAGCTTCCAGGCGCTAAATGCAAACTGTCTGGCTCTGCTGCTTAAGCACAGTCCCATCAGCTGAGAGAAAAAAAGCCCGACAGTGTGGTGGCCATGCAAAGGTAAAAGATACTACTGAGTTGCTTTTGCTGTTAAAGGCTTCTTTCCTGCCTATTTCTCCTACTGTTATATCTATGAATGCGATAGGATTCAGTTTTTGTCACAATAAAAACAAACGTTGTCTTTAACGTATAACACTGGATTTCACACGTGATGGTTTTTGTGGCACTGAACACCGGTGCTTTGAAGGCGGCACAGGCCGATTAGGTGTCTGTGTTTAATTAAATTACTTAACATGATGATTCTAAACTGAACAAAATAACGGTACTAACCATCACCAAACCTGCTGTCTTTCTGCTTTTGGAAGTTAACCTTGGCGTATCAGTACTGGAAGCCCGTGCTCCCCTTTCCTTGAAACATCCCTCTCCCAGACAGCCATTGTCATGTTTTTTGGGTTTTTTTTAATGCTTTTATGTCTCAATTATGCACAACTAAACGCCTGTCTGTGCAGGGTCCTTAACCCCTGAAAGCAGTGTTACCTCTATCAACAGGTATAGCCGCCCCGGGAAAAGGATGGGGGATGCAAACCTAAGAAGGCCCTCCAATCACCAAATATTTTGAAGTAAAAGGAAACAAACAAACAAACAAACAAACAACCCCCCCAAGAAATGGGCACATGGGCACAGTTAGTTAAATTGTTTAACAGGATGAACCTGCTGAGCGGGTTATGATTTCCCTTCTGCTAGACACTATATAAAAAAAATAGGATAAATACATGTGTTTATGGAAATATAGGCTTGTGCTTCCTAAGAGCCATTAAGAATCATAGTTGCTAATTTCTTCAGGTTAGAGCTGATAAATCTGGAGAGAAGATTTTGAGACTCTCTTAAACCTTGTTTAGCATTTAAATGCTTTCATGGACCAAAGTGTCGAATAAATTCTGCAGAGAGACATGATGTGGGGCTTGAGGTCTTCCCTTGCTTATGAGCACTTGCCATTTTGGGGCAAGCTAGATAAGTATTTTAAATGCGGAAATAACTGTAGTCTTCTTCCTTATCCACGAGCTGTAAGATGACTTAAAAATAAACTTGGAAAATTAGAAATAATAAACATCACACTTGACAAGTCAAATCCCTACTTGCAATGAAGCCAGTTTTCCATGAGTGGTAGGTGGATACGTTGCTCTTTTTGTCATTGTTATAGATTAATATTTGCCATTTAATCTTAGGAATGCATTTAAGCATCTCCTTGCTTAGTTTTCAAACAGTTTATTTAATATGTCTGTATAATCCGATCGTTAACAACTGTCAACTTGGATGTAGTCCAATGGATTACTTAGGTTAAAAAATATTGTTGGGAATTGCATAGTCTCTGTATTTGGCAATTAGTTTGGATGGTAATTTTGATCATAAATATCTTGTGGATTCTGATATATGGATATAAAATACGCTCAAAGAGTTTGTCAGTAGGGGACAAGTTCATACTTAACTCCTGGGAGGGGTGTGTGCGTATGTATTTTGCACTGGTCTGATCTGGTACCAAAGTATTTAAGCAGGAATGAGGGTATTATTCATATATGTGTGTGTATATATGTATACACAAACAGGTTTTCATTTTTAAATTCTATTTGATTCAATTTCCTTGTGTAGGTAGGCCTCAGGATATGGTACATTGTTGTAAACTAGGAATTATTTCATTATTGAAGAGGAGCTGATCAGAATCAGCAATACCGTATTTGTATTAATTATTTTTCTTTATTGTGTGGCATTAATAAGCCCCAAAATATTTTTGCATTTTATGCTAATTCACTTGTACTTTGGAGTAACGCGGCATCTTGCTTTTATCTCCAAACAGCGAAAATAACCTGGAGCTTAACTGGAGTTTTAAATGTTGCTTAGAAAATTGCAGTTATGGAGCGGGTCGATCTCAGAGGGCACTATTGCCTGGCAATACCTTCCTCTGTTCTTTTGCAAGGAATTTGCACGTCCTTGTCAAGTGTGCTTTAGCTCTACATTTTCACTCTTACAAACAGGCAAATGCAATAATAATCCGTTGTTGCTTTCGTATAGAGCTGTAGCTGTTCTGGCAAGCTGTGCTGGGCTGAGGTGGTTCACTTTTGAAATGGCTCCCAAAATTGAGTTCTTTCATGAATAGTTTGGGAGACCCATGATTTCTGAGATATTAAAGGTGATTTGTTAATTCTAAGCAAAACAATTACAAAAAGACTGTTTATGATTAATGGAGGCATTAAAGAGGCTCTATAAATTCAAGTACAGAAATTAGGTCATGAAACAGCTTTTTAACTTAAAAATAATAAAGCACTTAAATGCCAGAAAAATAACAACAACAACTACTACTACTATCTTCATCAGCAACTTGCTTGCTTCTGTTTTTGTAAATGACATCCTTGCCTTTTACACTTTTAACTTAGAATTTAGCCTAATTAACCAAAGCACTGATGGAAATCGGTGCTTGCTATCTTCTCCACAGTAACAGCTGGTTTATCCTCTTGATGTCTAAACTGCACACTTGGATTGTAGGGAGAGAAAGCCAAGTAGACTGATCTCACTGGGTGAAGGAAGGGAATGCTAAATCTTAAAATATTCTTGAAATGGTTCTTAACATAATTAACTTCTATTTTTGATACATGGTTCATCACTGTGGCCTCAGTAATCTTGTGGCATTAAATTAAGGTTGTATTTTTATTCTCCTTGGAGAAGAGTTGCTGGAAGGAAGTGCTTTTTCCATCAGGATAGATGGGCAAGTTTGGAGTTTTCTTTTTTTCCTATCTAAGATGGTTTCTCCAAAGCTTCTGAAATGGCTAACTGCAACATCCTGATTTTAATCATAAAATCTGTGTGATTTCTTGTGGGGGCAATATTAAAAAAGTAACACTTTTGCTCCAGAATGACCTTTCCATGTTTTTCTCTTTTATGAAAATATTCATTTTAATGACAAGCTATGATCAAGATACTGTTCCTCGTTCTTCCAGCATAATTCTGAGTTGTTTTTGTGACAGAGAGAAAAGGAAGGTGAAAAAGATAGGGTTCAGCTAAACTGCAGCTTTGTTATTTATTTTTTCCCTCTGGAACTGTAGTGTAAAAGAGCATGCCAAGGCAGTAATTGCTTGCCCTTTTGTTTTAAGATTATGAGCCATGTTGAAATACGCTGATTAAACTCTTAGGAAAAATCTTGATTGTCATGCAGAAGGTTTTGATTTTAGTTTCATGGTGACTGTTGTATAATGGAAAGATACTGAAATGATGTTGCCTGGATGAAATGAATTCAGTTGGCTTTGCTCTTACCATGCAGGTTGGCAAGAGGTCTGGTGACAATAATGGAGAAATGGTCTTTTTGAAGTTTTCCTTATTTACAGACCTGACAGTCTAAGCAATTGTGGGCAACAGCAGTTACGTTATTAGCTGGTTTTGGAAACAGGGAAGTTCATACTTTCCGTTTCTAACGCACCAGGGAACATTGGATAAGGATTCTGTGGAAGTTTTTCTTTTTATATTGATTTTTCTTGCTGTGTGTTGTAAGTAGGACTTGAGTTGTGCAACATTTTTGGTTAGCACACGTGCAGTATTGTGCTGATGTCAAAGCAGTATATATTTTTTCCTCAGAATAAATGTCCTTGGATAATTTTTTTTCTTGCATTAACCGTATTACAATTAATATCATTTGTTTGTGAGCTGCAAGCTATTCTGTTTTGGGGTATAGAGCAAGAAACGTGCTTAGCTTATACCTGTTATGTTCTATGTAAAATTCTTCTGTTTACAAGCTTGGAATGCTACTTGCAAAGATGAATTATTAAAAGTAAATGATGCACAAATTGTTTGGGAGTACACCATATAAAATGAAAAAAAAAAAATCTTGTTTGGGCAGAAAACGCATGTAAACACTGACTTAAAATAGAACACCGAAAGATGTTGCGTGCGTGACTGTGTGTGAAATTGCAAATAAAATATCCTTCCTAGCTCTCTCCACCCCTTTAATTAATGAATTCCTCAAAATCCTGATGCATCATGTCATAGCTATATCTACTGTTCAGCTTCACTGAGAAATCTTGGGCTAAAAGAAGGTTGTTGCTTGTGGCTCTTGGGCTATATAAAATCCCCTGCATTGTGCTGAGCGGCTGGCCACGGCCTTTTCAACTTGGTATAGGTTGTTGCGTTACGTTCTGTCTGTTATTTATCTGACGCTGAGGTAGGGCTCGCTGCAGGGTAATGTAACTCCCAGGACAGATGCTAATTGGGGGTCGGCCCCACCAGCAGGGCGCTCGGAAACTCAGCTCAGCCCTGTTCTCCTCCCGTTGCGCTCTGTCAGCTCTCCCTTGGGGTCCTGCATGCCGGTCTGCCTTCTTCCCTCACCTGGGTATTTGTCCAGTGGAAGCAAGCGGAAAAATACTTTATTTGAATCCAAAGTGGATTAGATCGTCTTCCTCCCATTGGCTGTTCTGGTTTACGTTGCTTCCAGCCAATGCAGAGTCGTTAATTCCAGCCACCGTTTCCTGAGACTTTTTACCTGGAGGCAACTCATGTGATGTCTGAAGTCTAACCTTTACATCCTAGCCATGCCCTATCCCCATGCATGGGCTCATTTTACTTAAGATGTTAGATTTAGGTGTCTTTGAATTTACCCTTCACATTATGATCCTTTTTTGCTCAGTGACTTTCATTTTTGTCACAGTGTTTATTTTTTGTAAGATATTCTTGTTCATAAAATGGGTAGAATGGACTATCTCATATTTAAATCACCGTTTAATAAGGGATATTAAGATTGTCTGTATTGTTAAAACTTCCATTGTCTTGTTACTCCATGGAAGGAGTGATTACATTTTGACTTCTGGAAGTGAAGCTTGCCAAGTTTGGCTTCTAAGTAATTTACTGTGCCAAAATGTTCCTAGTATCATTACATGGTGTTTGTTTCACATTCATTCTATTAGATTTGGTGAGATTTAAGTACGGACAGTATTACACAAAAACACAAACCAGGGGAGGGGAGCTCCAAAGCAGAACAATTAGCATATTACACAATATAAAAGGAATAATCCTGGAACTTTCTGGTATTCTGAATTGGAAAATGTCCTATGTATAGGATGATACCCTTAGCCGTTTGTGTTCTGTTAGCTACTTTTCTATATGCCCAAAGCCATCTGCACAGAAAAACTTCCCGCAAGTGTAGAGTAAAATGGCCGTATAAAGGTAATTTGCTGTCTATGATATCCCTTCAACTGAGCTTCATCTCCCCCCTCCAAATATAGAGCTGCCCGATTAATATATGCCATTAATAAGATATCAGCATACTTTAATTTGAAAAAGGAAACAGCTAATTTAGTGTTAACGAAAGGTAAGACTTAATTAACAGACAACTAGAATATTCCTGTAAGAACGTGGCTCATTGATATTGAGCTGGTAGTTCTTCCACTGCCTTTTGCACACATCCAGGTTACCTGAACTTCTTATTAAATAAAACCACACAGAGCAGTTCTGCTGTTGTGTAAAAGGTATCGGCATGTATTCTGATATATTTTTGTCCGTTTCCTGAAGGTATTTTGCATTAGTGGGGAACCCTTCTGTGTTTTTTTTCCCTCCTTCCCCCTCCTCACTGACTTTAAAGGCCATAAACCTTCCTTTATGTCCCAGGAGCAGTCTGCAGTTGAGTCCTGCAGAGTACTCGTGCTGTTGATGCTTCACTTCTCTTCCTTTATGTTGAAAGCATCACTATGAGCAACCATGTTCTTCATGAAGAGTGCTGTAGATTGAGGACCTATGTCTAATAACTTTCAAAGTCAAAAAGCGAGAGGCATGCAGTAGCCCACAGTGGAAGAGCCAGCAGAGGACAGTACAAATAAGGTACTACCCAAGCCAACAGCAGATAAGAGCTGCAGAAACGTAAAGCTTCCAATAGTGCGATACAGGTAGGACTAGGAAGAAAGGCCTGCTAGAAAAATTGCAGTAACTTAATGTTATTGATAGCTACGTGACAAATTTGTCGAGTCTTGTAGCCCACTAACATTTGTCAGTATTAAGGGACTGTGAATAACATTGTGGCTGGGCTCTTAGAGGGGAAGCTTACAAGACGGCCTTTTTTGCAAAGATGACGAAAGTGGCAACCAAGCTGCAGAAGCTTTTTTGCAATTTATATTTAAGGATGGCTTTCAGCTCTGCTGGACTAGCTCTTTCCACAGCAATAGCGCATTTGGACTGTTCTCTGCTTTATGGTCTCTTTATGGTTCTCTTTATAGGCAAAGCACCACAACAGCCCTCACATTTTAGGCCATCTTGTCCATTCTCTGTGGAGCTTTGGATGATGACCGTTTCTTGCAAAAATGTACTAGAAGCTACTTTTTCTTGAGAGAGATGGAAAGGATTGAAGTTGGCCATGTTGTACAGGGAATACATCAAATACTACTGAATAGATGGGTTTTGAGGCTTACCGATCAATATGTAAACCTGCAGCAATTATTATGCTATCAATTAGCAATAACAACTTCACACTTGAAAAGAGTACACTTAAAGACCACTGTCTTTTTAGTGGGTTTCTTAAATGGAAGAAGCTTCACGTTCTTTTTGTAGCAAGTCTTTGAATTCTGAACAGCTTACTCAGAAGTCAGGAAAGCTAATGAGCAATAAATACTAACTACTCCAAGAAGTAAGCTGCTGCTTGCTTCTGGAAAACAGGTTTTACATCTCCTCTTACAAAAAGATAGTACATTTTGTTTATTGATAATCAGCACTACATTGACCTCGAATTCTTGGGGGCGGGGATGTGCTGAGCATGCTTAAGAGTGTGTGTCTGGGAACTCTAAAATAGCACCTCTTGTTGCATGACTATGAAAACCATATGTTAGTACATAAAGGAAATACAATGTTTATTTGATTTAGGTATGCAGTTTTTACCTTTAAGTTTTATTTGTAAATCAAACATTAGTTATGTGAGCCAATTTTGCTAACTCCATCATAAACAGCTATGAGAGCTAATTGCATTTCTGTTCTAAAGCTGTGTGATTAAGAAATAGACGGACAGCGTGTTTGCACATGCCTGTCTCTGCTTTAAGTTCTCCCATCGTCCAAAGGGTAGGGTAATAGTCCCGTCCTCAGGCGGTCTAGGGATAGCGCTGTTGAGCACTGCAGTAGAACAGATCATAGCAGTAACTCATGTTGCTGCCTTCTTCTATCCATAAGCATCAATTTACCTCCTTACTGACAGTCTTCATTCAATGAGAGACAACAGACATTTATCGGAATTCACTGTTAAGAATCTGAAAATATTATTCCAGCAAGATGACTTGAAAGTGAATCTTTTGATTACTGTTAAAGCTTTAAAATAGATGCTGTCTTCCCTAAATATGCTAACTTTGACTTGGGGAGGTTGTTGCTTTTGGAAAAGGCAAAGGGATAACTTTGCCTACCTGCTCCTGAGTAAGAGTGGACGTACTCCATGTCTAAAGCTCGTTGTTAGTCCTATGAGCTAAGTACCCTTAAGCCCTTAAAGAAGTGCATCTTGTGACCTCAACCAGTCTGTGTTAACCTGATGATAACCCTTCCTTCATGTCAACTCAGACACCCCATCTCTTGCCAGCCTTTGCTGTCTGCTCTGCTGGGGGAAAAATACGCCTTTCAGAGAAGGAGCTGTGAGGTTGTTCCGCAGCAGGCACTACTCCAAGGGTTTCTCCATAGCCTCTGGAGAGGCCTTCTCTCCAGGCTCCGTGGCAGAGAAATGGGATGTTCGCCATTCCCCATCTCCCCGAGAGAGCTTTGCTCCTGGGGCTTCCTCCGCAAGTCTGTCAAGTTTGTTTTAAAATGCCTTGAGGAAGGAACGCAGGGAAGCATGAGTTGTCTTATGTTTTGGTGTTATGTGTGTCATTCCCCTTACCCCTCCCAAATCTGTAGGGTAAGTCAGTTATTTTTTCTCATTTTGTACTATTTTTGCATTGGTATGTTTGAAAGCTGTTGGACAGAAATCACTTAATAAGTATGCTAGATGTTCATGAAAACTTTCAGCTGTTAACAGTAAAACTTCCTTGTAGAACAGGATGGCTTTGCTATATTTTTCAGTTTTACGATTGATTAAGAAGACTTGAAACATTTATTTAAAAAAACTGTATTGGTCTTGCTGGCTGGGAAGGCAGAAGAGCTGGAATCGGGAAAGTTCACTTTATTTTTTCCTTTTTAGAAATACCACATCCATTTTTAGTAGTTCAAGTTACCCTAAAACTATTGGCAAATAAATTAAGATGTCATCAAATGCTGAAAATTGTCAATAAAAGAAGGAAGAGAATTTTTAAAGGATGGTTTTAAAAAGAGGCTTTGACCCCTTGCTTAACCCTAATTCTTGTAAAAATTGGCTATTGTATTTTGGCATATTCTAACATGAAGCATTTTGAGTAATATAACTGTACCTTTTCATTTGCTTGGTGTTAGGTGGTATGTTCAGTGTACCTTCAGTAGTAGCTAGATTTGAGATATCTTTTGTTGAATATTTTTCTGAAAAGTACTAAGTGAAATCATCCTTAGTGCTTTCGTATTGCAGATGATTCTCTATTTTTATTATAAACAATGAGTATGCCAGACAGAAGAAAGTCCTTCGGCATCTTTCAGAGCTTTGTTACAAATGTCAGATCTCTTTTCTTCTCAACTAGATCTGCAAAGGAAATCGAAAAAGTTTGTTTCACAATCAAATTAGAGATGCTTATTGTTGAAGCTGTATTGATTTTTTTTCTTTATAAGCAATGGAAAGTAGAATTGATTTTCTTGCATCTTGGGTTATTTCATTTATAAAATAGAGAACTTTTAATTGAAGATCTTTCTCAATACTGTACCGTTGCGTGGTATCTCTAAAAGTTTCTTGTTGAATCTTTTCTTGAATAATTCAATCTGGGTTTTCAAATAAAGCAATGGCCATATTTAAAAAAAAACCAACAAAACAAAAAACTCCTTTGTGTGGTACCGCAGGAAAAAAAAATTCTGTTTTTAAGGTGCTCTGTATGTTTCACGATTTGTTAAGATTTTTGTTTCCTTATCTAAGGAGAATTGTTTATTATGGCATTACAGGTTCGTATTGCACAAAATGCAGTTGAAAGAATTGAAGTTTAAGAAGATCCTGATGTTAATTCTTATGCAACAATTAATTATCAGGGATTACAATAGCTAAATTTATTCCTTCTGAAGCAGAAGTGTATGCTATTGTCCCTGTTCAGTAGAAGTCATCTGTGTTTCTGGGAGGTAGTCTAGTATAATGGCTATCTTATGTCAGTTCATCAGCAGTTAAATGAAGTTTACTCAAGGTAATTCTGTATTTTTGCAGAAAGTATAACACCCTCTGTTCTCAAAATTATCCAATTGTATGCTTTCAGCATTACTGTAGAGGTCTCTGTAGTGGTGGATGTAACTGGACCAGATTAAAAGAAGACTTGAAGAACTTTGACAGTGAATGCCGAGTGGAATAAAACCAGTCCAGGAGAGGAATCTAAGGGAATTCTGCGCCACACTATAATCCCCCTCAAGTTGCTTGTGGAAACTTCCAAATGTGTCTAAATTTGCTGGGAGTCCTACTATGTCTTTGCTAACCTGTAATTGTAAAGTGGGCCCTACTCAAAGCTGTTTGAGATTCGAAAATCAGTTTTCTGTAGATAGAAAAGAGGAAATACTGATCTTGGTGCATTTTGGACAGAAGAAGCTTTCAGGCTTACCTTTATGGAGCACGGAGCTTTACGCTGCTCAAAGTGCTGAAGTCCAGAAACGAGACAGAATTTTAGACAAACCCTTTTCTGGGGAGTTGGGCCTGTTGGTGTTTCTGCGTCCCCATCTAGCATGTACCTCTGTCTCATTGGATGCGCAGGGAACCATAGCCCTGTTATGTTATTTTCATCCTGGATCCTGCTTCTGGAAGCAGTCGTTTCGGTGTTTCTACGTGGAGCCTCCTGGTGTCAGAGTTCTTTTAGAGAACTTGCTCCAGCATGAGGGAGAAATATAAATGTTATGATAATGTGCTCTTATCTAAAAACCTGATTTTTTTTTGACCACTAAGCAACACACTGAAGTCTGAAAACCCCTATGGCTTCTCTGTGGCCTTCTCACTTCATATTTAAAATGTGCTGCTGGACAGCCAGACGTTTACATGGTTTATGAGAGTCTTTCTTAATCCTTTTAGTACAGTGTGAAAGGCAGTGGAAAAGTGGAGACAGATGTACCAAAAAAGTTCTTCAAAAGATTAAACATGACACATCTGTGATAGCTAGAATTGAATATTCACCTTCCTTGAATTCAGCCAGAGACTGTCACTGGAATTTTTTGAACATCATCTACAGAACTGTTTTGTGTCAACTATTTTTAGGTATCTGTTTGTGGAACCCACCTGTGAAGCAGCATATCTTCTTTTTCTCCTCCAGGGAGAGTCTGTGGTCTCATTCGCATGAGTAATTTCTCACTTCTGTCATTGGTCTACAGGAGTGGTGAAAGAATTGTATTTCAAGTGTACTTTATCAGAGCAACTTAAGTTCTCGCTTCCAGGAATAACTGTTCTTTATCTTTCGTTCTCCACAGTCGGACTCATCACACATAATACATTTCATTGTTCTATCATTTGTTGGTTTTACTCCAAAGCATTTTATTTAACTTTTAAACAATATTCCTGCAAATAAGTCTTCCCTCATGTATACTTGCGTATTTGTACTAGTTTAGTTTTGCAATGTTGACAAAGTGAAAGGAAAACTTCTCAGTAATTTTAAAGTTTATTGAAATGGATGCCTGGGAAAGCCCACTGCTCTGAAAGGAGTCCAGCAGCCTTAAAAACAACAAAACAAAACCAAGAACAGAACAACAAAAACCACCTTCCTCCTTCAACTGTAAACCCACCGCACAGCCAAGTGATGTTTTTGTAGTTGCAAATGGCTCCTTAGGGAACCAGTTCTGGTGTCCTTGAAGTTGCCAGAATAGCAATTTTCCCCCTTCCCTCCATTTCAAAGTAATGATTCACAGTCTGCTGGTACTATGAATTGAGGAGAATCTGCTCTTATGGTGCTGCAGTCATAGGGTAAGTAACACCTGAAGAAATAAGGAAGCTAGTGAAGTTGACCATTCCAAACTTTGGCTTTCTATACAGATAAGGTTTCCAGCTTCTGCCATTTAGCAGTGATTGTTGTAACTGCTGTAATCTTTTCTATGCATCTTTCATACTATGTAGAAAAGCAATCAAAGAAACATTCCCACTATGAAAAGTTGCAGAAACTTGTTCTGCTGAATTCAGCAGTAATCGTTGGGATTAAAATGGAATCTGCTTTAGTGAAAAATAGTTCCCTGATTTTTTTTTTTTTTTTTTCTGTTCCCCCCCGTCCCCTTTGGAATTTAACACAGCGAGAAGAGCAGACATTCTGCAGTAACCTCAGTGTCACATAATGCCATTTCCTTTTCACTGCCTTCATCCAACATTCTTTCTACAAGCTCATCTGACTTCAGATCATAATAATGGGTATAGAGATATGATGCATATATATGAATATAGCAAGAGTACTCTTTACTGATGGAGAGCATTGACGTCTTTTTACCTTAAGCCTGTGCTTAATAGAGTTTCTCATTCGTATGAAGAGCGAAAGCTGAGCAGGAAAACATGAAGGCAACTAGCTGAAAAATCTGTAAAATAATTTCAAAGTTTATATATTTTGAAGTGGCAAATACAGTTATATGCAAATGCATGTATATGCATATATCTACCAATAATAAAGGCAAAACACTGGAAATATAAGCAGATAGCAACTGCGAGCTCCAGTCAGTAAAGAAAATGAGACTTAGAAGAGTTCCCTGAAGGAGCAGTCTCCCAGTTAGACATAAGCGGAGATTATGTTCTCCCTTACTGCATAGTGCAAATAAGAACTCTATATTATGTTTTTAATTGCATACCTTAGCTGCTTTTATTTTCTGGATGCCTCAGGGAAAAGGTAGGTTGTTTTATAGGCACATTAAAACCTTTTTCTGATACTAGTGTTGTCAGATCATTTTGTTTGTCAGGCAGCATTTGGCTGATGAAAACCATTCCAGATTTTGATGAATCCCAGCTACTTAAGAAGTCTATTGGAGAGGGGAAAGTTGAAACGGAAGGGAATTGGACTTTTTACTAGTGCTTCCTTGAAACTAATTCTTAGGTTATCCAGGTGATAGAGGCGATGTTAATTTTAAAGCTGGTTGGATCCGATTTTGCGTGTCATTGAGTAGATAGCGTAGCACAGAGGTCCCCTGCAATCTGTAGCAGTTGGCGATTGGGAATATGCGGGCTCCTCATTTTCTTCTAATTTCAGGGTAGGCTATATTCAGGTTATCTTGTTTTGTCAGAGGGGTTTTGTTAATGTGCTGGCCACTGTCGGCCTTTTGCCATTTGCAGAAAGTACTCACGTCAGCTATAGCACGTGTCGAATAAATGATACCTATTTTCTCTTTCGTTCTAGTAGGTGCACTTTGTTACTTGGGAATTACCTTTGCTCTTTTTTCCCACTGGGACACTTTCTAATGGCTGCCAAGTGAATGATTTATTGAACTTTTTGAAGTATGTTACCTACAATCATTGTCATGTAACTGTAATTATTCCTACTGCCGAGTTTTAAACATAATTGTTTCAGTGATGTGATGAAGTAACCATCTGAAAATCCATCATCTTCTATTTACTGTGCAAAATAGCAACATAAAATTAAAATCATGTTGCCGTCCCTGAATTAGAGATAGTTACAGGGAGCCTAAGTTTCTGCTCAGTGGTGGCAGAAACTTATGCCTACTGCATTAAAGAAAAAACCTAATATTTGGATATTTTTCATACATGAAATATAAAACATTCGGGGGGACACAGTGATTCTTTCAGCTGTCAAAACCTTGAACGTGCAAATTTATCAAGTGGCAGCAGTGGTTTTTGTTTGTCTTGAGTTACACATCTTTTCTGGCTTTACACACTTCGACAGTAACTTAGAGTGGATTAGTCCAGGACTGAGGCCTCATCTCAACCAGTGTTAGCTGGCATAAAAAACCGCTAAACCGATAGAGTAAAATTTCATAAGTTTATGTGCAACTTTGCTGTGGTGAAACAAGATTAGCGTTGCCCGTGACAGAGTTAGGGTTTTTTTATCGGTAAAATATTCATAACTGCATTCTTTAGAAGCTGGCACTGAGTTTTAGAGAGTTGGAAATCTATGCTTTAGACTTGATTAGCTTCTGCAAATACAGTATAAAAACGTGATGTGGCTGCTTATTTGACTGTATAGATACTACATTCAGAGGCCTGTTGCAGAGTTCCTGTTAAAAAGTGAAGGCTGGCTATGCCAACTTAATTCGTTCCTTTTATTCACGTGCCTTATGACGGGATTTCCAGTTTTATATCCATGTGCTTTTTGGCTTGGGTACAGGAAAAATAAAGCTTAAGAAGTGCATAGATGGAGCCCTTGCCTGGGGAACAAAGGATGCTACGTAATGAACAGAGCAAGGGGTTGCAGGCATGAAATAGCTCAGCACCCCAAATTAACATTAACCTTATAGTTAATTTCTTTGCCATGATTCTTCATCTATAAAAGAGGAAATTATCAACTTGTTCTCACGAGACATGTTGAAAAACTGCAAATTTCCCAACTGTACTTACTGGGAAGAGTGTGGTGTTGGTTAATAAATACGGTTTGATAAAAAGTAATTTTACTGGCGCTGCCAAAGTAAATACATAAGATTATAAATATCAGGAGAGTGTTTCCATGGCGATAAACAATAAGAATTTCTATCATTGTGCTCGTGTCACTCGCATCTCGGTCAGCTGGAGCAGATCACATGGAAATTCAGGCCAGGCAATGGGTGCAAAGTCTCAGAGGAAACCGAGAGGGGCTGGGGGGGAGGAAAAATAAAATAAAAAAAAATAATAAAAAAGCCTAGTTGGGGGGCTCTGAGCTCTGCTTTTTTTTTTTCTTTCCTTTCTTTTCCCCCCCTCCAGTTTTATTCTTTGGCTTTTCTTTTTCTTTGGTTTTCCTTTAAGGGCTAGCTGCCGCTGTGCGTGTGAGAGGCAGGGCGCCGGGGAGGCTGTGCGGCGCGCGCAGCGAGGGAGAGCCCGCCTGCAGCTGCGGGTGCGCGGGGCGTTCGGCTGTGAGAAAGCGCACCAACTTCACCGGTGCGTTTTAAAACATGGCAGCGACACTTTCCGGCTTATCAACATTCGATTGCAGTTGGCAGCCTTGCTGCGAAATATTTATAATTGATGTTTTACCAAAAGATAAATTTTAATGAGTTTGGAGCTGTGCCAGGAAGAGAGGTTTTCTCTTTCTTTTCTTTGTTCTGTTTAATTACCCAGGCATTATTTATTTCATCTTATCTCACTCTTCCTCTGATTCCGACTTCTTTTGATATATAATTATTCTGGACGTCCTCTGTTTTTTGCAATGAGGATAGTTTATTAAAAGAGCAAAATTAGCAGACGGCATTGCTAAGGGAGAGATTCGAAAGAGCATATGAGTGAGTTGCACCTTAGCTGCCTTGTCGTGGTGATTTGGTCAGGAGATTTGAGTTGCTCATATCGACTTGGCTGAAATTCTGAAATAACTCCTTTAAAGGCTATGTCTTTGTGTGAGATGAGGATCTGGTCTAGTGTCTCTCTTAGCCTGTGTGTGTAAAAAGTTACTGTATTCCTGAAAAATCGTGCACCTGAACTCTTTACAAAAGTATTCAAGTTCAGCATTTCAGAAGTCATTCCTACAAATCTGACATTTACGTGCAGCTGTGCGTGTGTTTTATTAAAAAGGCATAGGTGAATTTTGCAGATTTTTCCCAAGGTATTATAAAGCCATCTTTAATACAAAATTTCAGACCTGAGCATGAGCGTAATGTAAATAGTGATCTGATTCATAACTCTTATTAAACCTGCCACTTTTCTCCATCCTTTGCCATCTAGAAATAGTCGTCTTGGGTTTCATTTTTTGATGGCTAGGTTGAAAAGTTGCACTTTGTATGCTAGGAGGACATTTTGCTGTTTTTTTTTTGTATAGCCTCCAGTCTAATGATGTGTTTTAAGCAAGTTGTTGTATGAAGGGGAACTACTCAAGGTGGGCAGAAGAGATATGGTGTGTTGCAGGCAGCAGAATTTATGGTATGGAGCTACACAAGTGTTTCTGGGCAAATCCTTTCTTATGGCATTTCATATATATAGATTACAGGGGAAAATAATAGCTGGCTTCTTACCAAGGATTGTTGTTAGGCTCAAAGGTAACGTTTCTAAAGTGGCTTGAGATCCTCAAGTAGAACTAGCAGTTTACACGCAAACAACACTAAAAGCACTGTCTAATTAGTTCTAATCTAGCAGACCTAATAAGAGCATTGGTCAGTGATGTGTCTGGTGTCAGTAGTGGTCGGTGTCCTGCAAAAGTACTGTGATACTTCTCATCTCCTGAGAAAATCCAAGTGCAGACATTCTGCATAAACTGCCGTTCGGACATCCTGGGCAAGAAGAGAACTATGCTTTATTGGTTGAATAAACATTGCATTATTAGTCCAGGAATTACAAAAACATGCTCTTTTTGCTGTTGAGATAAAGTAATACTTGATATCTTCTCACTCCATTGCTAATACCTTCACTTGAAAAGAAATAGAGGTCACCCTGAGCCCAAGCTTTATTGTTTGGGACAAAATCGTAGGTAGCTTTTGAGAGGAAACATTTCTATAAAATATTTCCTATTAAAGTAAAAACAATGTTAACGAAAATGTAAATATCTTTATCTACTTATTTGCTGCCATTTTGTAAATATTAAACTTTTTGTTTAATTAAACCTTGTTAAAATAAAATCTGTAGATTATTCTGTAAAATATAGTCTTTTGTTTTGTGTCATTCCCTGTTTCCATTTTACAAAATGCAAGCATCTAAAAATAGTTAACCTATTGTAATAGGAATCTTGTAATACATCCTATTCTGGTGCTTTGCTGATGGAAACCATCTTATGAGGTGCCGAGTACTATTTGGGTATATACTATCATATATATTACATCTGTATAGTATATCTGTACTGAGCATAAAGTGCAGCATCTTGCACAATAAGAGTATACTAGAATTGTCTTAAACTTTTAAGATAGTTATACAATTAAGGAGTGAAATCAGCTAGAAGAGTATTATTTTAAGTAAAATTAGAAATTCACATGGATTAATAATTGGATTAATGAATGGTTTAATGGATTAATAATTGTAGCCAAAGTAACTTTGCAGTGTAGCCAGAGAGTAATTAAATTTCTTATGAGAGCTGACTAACCTGCCAGGAAAATCCTTCAGGAATAGGAGACTTTTGTAATTTGTCATTAATTCTCTCTTCAGGCTTATGTATCTTTCTCAGACTTCTTTTCATTTCCAGCTGAAAAGAGGTAGACTTTGCTTGCAGTCCATCTTCTTTCTGTTTTCTTTTCTTTCTCACCTCTCTTCACACCTATGTTTCGATTTTGTTTCCTCTGTTATTTGCCTTGCTTTTTTTCTCACTGCCATCCCAAACTCCGGTATAATGCGCTGGTCAAAGCAGCCCATGCTGGTCCTCACCAGCCAAATCTCTTCTAAACCACTCTTCTTTACATTTGTCCAAACCGTTGATCTGTAAACTCATTTTCTCGGAGTCCTGGAAATTCATAGTACCTTCGTTCTCTTTCTGCTTTCTACTGATGTCCTGGTATTAACTAGTTAGCTTGTTTTATGTATGGTGTTCTTCATTTCATAATTGCCATAATTTTATTCTCTCTTCAGTTATTCCTCTTGTGGATTGTTTCTGTTGCTCTCCCATATTCTGTTACTGGAGTTAATCTCTTATTTTACTGCTTACCTTATTATAGGGATTATGTTATTAATTTGGCTATATTCTGTGGGTCACGTTGTCTTGAACATTAGCATCAATAAGCATCAACTAGAATCAGGAAAGGACTAGAGTCGGGACTGAAAATTCAGGTTTTGTCCAGTACTTGATCCCTTACTCTGTTTGCTGCTTGAGTAAGGTCTGTGTGAGCTTTCCATGAAACCTTCAAGCTTACAATCCATTTTCAAACATGCTAAATTAAATGTCTCCAGACAGGAGACTGTTTTCTAGTTTTTACACCAGTTTTTAGCCCTTTGAGAGGGATAGTGCTATACTGCACAGATCCATACTCTCTCCCCTATGGAGGAAGAAATGCATCTCCAAAGCTAGTCATGTCCTTCAGCTTCGGTGTTGACTTCACACAGTTACCTAAAGACTTGTTAAAGAATTTCACATAATATATAGATTTCATATAACATACAGACTTTTTACCATTCCAGCTTTTGCCCGTAAATTGTTTTATATTGTATTTCCAAACTTACTTGAATTCAAGTAATCCCTAAACGTTATGTTTTTCATTAGCTGTCTCTCTTTATTATTCATTGCTTGGGTCTTAGTATTGTTGGTACCAGAGTGATTCCATGGTAAGTGTGCTATTTTCTCGCAACTGTATCTTCCTGCATGTGCCTTCTGCATATTGTTTTCCATGGTAAGCTTAGCCAAACTGTATTTCTCATCTTTGCATCCTTCAGCGTTGGAGAAACTTTTTTTTTTTTTTTTAATTGCCCAGTGTGCTGCTGTTGGAAGCAATGTCTGAATAGCTATATGAAGGCAGAGAAAGCTGGATGCAAAAGATGGAGGTTGGCTGAGCTTTGGAAGACTTTTGGAAAGATGCGTGGGAAGTTGGATGCCTTGTCAGATCTGAAAGGGTGCAGGGTCAGGGGATTTGCTTTGGGGTGGCTGGGTGAGTGGCAAAGGGCCTGGGGGCTTTCTAAAGGAAGGGGGCTCTCACCCTGCATTTGGAACTGTGCTGTTGCCTACGACCATACGTGTGATGAGGCAGTCAGGGCTCTGAGGGCTCTCGCTTTTCCAGAAGGACCGGGGCTCGAGTATTGGAAGTCAAATTGTGCCAGAAACTCTTGCAGCTTTCCCCATCTTAGAGAAATGAGCAACTTTCCAGCTTGAACAAAAGGAGTGCCATTTATAATGGGGAAACTTGTCCTCTAGGAGATAACTAATACATTGTATTTTAAAAGTGCTAATAAGATTAGCTGATAACTTCAGACCAGTTGGGGTCCGGTTTTCAGCTTGCATAATTACTCTGTGTTCAATACTATAATTTATTGTTGCTTCAGATCTTTTTTCGAGCCAGATTTGGAACTAGTTCTCTTTGCCCTTCTGCACAGTGAATTTGCGGTGGTATTATGTGCTGCTTTCTAAATCTACCTTTGTATTTCAATTGCTTGGATTAGCTGTCCTTCTGCTGAGAGGAAAAAAAAGAAAAGAAAATAGAACTGAGTTAAGGAAGTGCCAGAGCACTAACCCAACTCTAGAAAAATGGAGGGGATAAATAATAGTTTTGTCAGATTCACAGTGGCAAAAATAGAGTTCATATGTTAAATGGCTGTACAATGCCTTTACGTAATTTATGGTGGAAATGCTTAGACTTTAAGATTTTAATAGATTTACATTAATAAGAAGAACTTCTAATATATCTGGTTTTTTTTAAAGCATTTACCTAGTGTATTGCAATGATATTTTGCTCACCAAACACTTTATGAAGTGTATCAGGCCCAGTAAATCACAGTCTTTGCACAGAAGGAAAGAAGCTACTTGCGTATGACGTTTTTAGTAAGGTGCTAGTTTGCAGAGGGCAATATAGCATTTTAAGAAAACACCAAACTACAAGGCTGGATTACTTTGGTCTGTAAAATTTAACTAAATACTACATTTGCTGTTATTTATTACTGTCAAAATAATTGCTGTACAAAAATAAATCAGGCAAAGGGTTTTCTTTTTTTGAATGAAAAATTTGCCCATCGCCATATATATGCAAAAAAAAAAAAAAAAATTGTGTTCAAAAAGTGAAATAGAGATTAAATATCTCTAGCTATTTGATTAAAAAGTTAGCTAGCTATTTGATTAAAAACTCAAACAGTGCGTTACCTAGCTATTTGATTAAAAAATATTGCATCAATATGTGTCGACTTTCTGGCAAGATTTACTGCCATGGGCTCTCCTGAGTGGGACTGAATTACTATCAAAGCAATGAAGTTGTGCTCTTCTGATGTGATTGTAACTTTTATTGTGCTAGGTGTCTTAAGGGAATTAATAAACATGTTGATCGCTTTGAGTGATGGGACAGTCACCACTTGGCAGAACTGCATCGGAGGACAAGTCATAGCTGTAAGGAGTGAATATGCTGCTGCAGTTATCAAACGCCCAGCTGACGTTCTCATGACAGCTAATTTAATCGTAGGATTTTCTGTTCCTTAGAAGACTATCAACTGAATTTGCCAATATTAAAAAAAGATAGTAGGAGTTCTCTATCACTGAAGTACCTGGTGAAGGGCATTTGATGGACGTGCCATCATGTGTAAAATGTGTTTACGTATGTGAATTTGCATGAAGAATGATGGTGTAATATAAAACTTGTATCGTATATATTTTATATAATGCAAATATGTCCTGCAATGCAAAGTGATTGGACCCATCAAATGCAAGTCTTTCCAAAGGCTGCTAGTGGTACCACGCCATGCTCTCTTAGTGTACTACGCATACACCTTTTATAGGGCGTTTCAGCAGTTTTAGAAAGTCTTAAGTTCTTTAAGACGAATTTTTCTTAGTTTCAGCTATGCATTTTCAAAGGTTCAATTAGGAACAAATGTCCCCCAATACAGGCTTTAAACTGTAAAAATGACTTTAAATAGATTTTTTTTTCTCCCTGAATAAGGATTCCTCAGTTTTCAAGATGTTGTCTTTTTTTTTTTTTTTTTTTTTCCTTTTCCCCCTGTGACTGGTTTACAAATGAAACAAGGATAAAAATGGTTCATCGTTTCCATCAAGAAGAGGTTCCAGTTAACCTCATCTGGATAATTGGAAAACTGAAATCCATATAATCATACAGCTCAGTTAACATTTTTATTTCAAATTATAAGTAAACATTACATGTTTTGTTGAAAGTAAATCCAATTAATTTGGTTGCATGGCCAGTGATGAGTACTGCTTCTGCAATCCAAAACTGCACCTGCAAATATGCTGTTAACTTTCTCCTGCTGTGGTCCTGTAGTGTTGAAGCTGTTTTTAATTTTTAGCATAAAAAACTACTTTCATCAATTGAAAACTTTATTTGAAAAGCTCTTACGGTAGGTAAAATAGGCAAAGGCAGTGCATTCGAAACTTAGTAATACACATTTTTTGATGTTTTTGCATATCTAGCCACAGCTGTCACGTGGAATTAAAATTTAAGAAGTCTGCTAGAATGATGAACTTGCTACATAGGGATTGAACTAAACTTCGTGACTGCGGATATTGAGGTTTACAGTAAGGCAGGAGAGCGGAGGTGCAGCTATATCAGAGTTCTGTATTAAGCCTTTGGTTCAGAATGAGTTGTTTCAAGTTTTCCATCAGAACCGAACGTGTAGTTTCTCTCTAAGTAATGCCTCGCCTCGCCTCGCCTCACCAGCCGACGGCTTCAGATGCTCGTTTTGCTTCAGGCCATGATTATGCCATTACAGACGCTTCAGCGTTTTAATCCTAGTGCAGTGTTACCTTGCAGCTGTTACATTTTACTGCATTTTACTGGAGTCATCTTTGGAAACTTGCCTTAATATAGTATGGCATACCAAGTTATTAAAGTAGGTTAAAATATCTTCTCCAGTTTTACATTAAATGTTAAGGTTTCCAAAAGCTTTTCGAAGAACACGTTCTCGAGAGGTTTTTATGTGCTAAGAAATCTATTGTAGGTTCCAGTCAGACCCAAATGGATTGTGCCATTGCTATCTAATAAATTTTGAAACATTAAGAGGAGCAGTATTTATTTTTATAGTTAGTCCTGATATCTGTGCATAGGGGCTGACAATACACTGAAGGTTTGCTTAATTTTTGCAGTACTTAACTCTGGCTTATTCCATCTGTGATTAATAAACTAGGTTGCCATTCACTGGAGAGGGAACCTCGGGCATTGGGGCTTTTAACGTAAGGGCCTGAAATTAAATAGCAATTAATCTGGACGCTGTGCTATTTTAAGTAAATACAACCCTTGGTCTGAAAAAGACAATGATATTTGAGTTGTAATCTATCCTTACGACTCCCTCATATTTTTCAGCATTTCTAGTAGTCTTGTAATATTTTATTCTTTTATACATTTTGCTTACTCAGAATAGTTCTGAATATCTTCCACGGTGCTCCATGTACTAAAGGTGAAATACTTGGTGAAGGGAAGATACTTGTGTATCCATTAAGGAAGAAATAATCTTGCAGTGAGACACTGTGCGTCATTTATCAACATACCTATACGTTTAATTAAGTGTTACCTCAGAAAAACATGAAAGTAGACATGTAAGTATACTTCTACCAATTTTATGTCATATGACAGTTTACTGCATCACGGGCTTATACTTAACTCATTCTGGATATTTACTACTATTTATGCTTTTAGTGATTTCCTACTAGAATAATATGCAATTTAAATTGCAGTTCAGCCAGGTTGAGATGATAGACTCTTCTGATGTCAAAAAATGTAAGAATCTGACTTCAACACTTGCTGGTAAAAAAAACATGGAAAAACTTTGTCTTTTCCCTCTCTTTCTCATTTTGTTTGATGGTTGGTTTTTGCTTTGCCAAGTACTGCAGCAAAATAGTAAATTTATAGATGGACCCATACCTTTGGGAAATGCAAGTCAAGGATCCCTGTACTACATGGCAACTCGCATGAAAGGTTAAACACAAAAACAACCAACAAGGTTCACATGTGGCTCTGTCTTTCATTCACCTTATTCCTAAGATATGAAAGTTAGTTAAGGAAGCTTTTATACATCTTAAAATGTTAATAGACTAAATTATGATTTTTGTGTATGTTAGTAATTTTTAGAGCTTAAAAAGAAACCCAACTTAACCAACAAATAACCCAGCCAACCCCAGGTCTAAAGGTTAGACCTTTGCAGTTGCTCCTGAATCGATTTTTGCTTTTCCTGCTCGTCTGGAACAGTCAGCAATGTGATGTTTCAGCCAATCTATGCTGCAATCTTTGCTTAAAAAGTTGAACAGAATATTATTGCTACCTGCGAATGTGGGATTTGGTCCTTATTACTGCTGTTCTAATTTAGTCTGCTTCAGCAATGCACTTACATATCTGATTAACTTTAAATAACTCAGACTTTTGGATTTTGCTGCATCCAGAATAATGTTTTTCAATAAATATGCTGTATGATTTTCAGACAGTTTGTTTATTGGCTCATCTACCAGTAAAGCAAACCGTTCGGTGAAACAGAGCTTCCAAAACATGTTTTTTTATATACAGTTTGTTTCTCTGTCTGAAATGCTTGTACAACCTCATGAAGGTAAACGACAAGCAAGCAGAATAATCCTTAAGGAATACATTTTTAGACTTCTGTGTTACATATAAAAATCACCCTAGTAATAAGGGGTGTTACATTTATTATTTCTGAATTCTGAAGAAGTCTAATGCGATTGTCTTCTGAGTTGAAAACAGTTTATGAGAAAAGATTCCTTGTAAATAAATTTAACAAACTTTCAAAAACTATTATTAGTCTATAGGATCCTAGGACTTTGTTTTTTAAAAATAATACAAGACAAAAATCTGTTCTATGGAATTAAAAAAAAAAAAAATTTCCTGGTGGCAGGAGTACCAAACGTCAAATCTGAGTAAGATTTGAAGAGATATGGAATTGTAATTTAGGTGCTCTGAGCAACATGCTTGGCTAAATAAAAGTTACGTTTCTGAAGGAAGGTTTACTATGCTCTTCCTGTGCAAAAAGATGCTATCAATTTTTTAATGAATTTACCACAGCTATAGTGATGCTTGAAGGCAGTCTCTTGGTCAAAACGCACACATTGCCCAGCAAACTATGAGACGAGTGGAGCTAATGCAGAAACAAGAAGTGTGTGTTTTACGAGACTAAAAACTGCAGGATGCTGCAGGAATAGCCATGTCTGCAGATTTTCAGACTTGTGGTGGGAACTGATGTGTTGTGGCCATACAGGTTTTTTACTATAACACTGATACAAAACCATATTCTCCCACAGTTTCATGCATACGATTCCTTTCAGTGCAGTATTCCAGCCTATAATTTTAGAGAGGGAGATGGTGTATCCAATAATGTACTGTAATTTAAGCACTATTTCCTTTAAAAAAATTTTTTTTTCTTTGTACATTTCTCATTATATCTCTACTGTTACCAAGCAAGGAAATTACAGAGCCTGCATACAACAAGTCAAAAAAGGTGAATGAATAGGCATAAATGGAAGGTTAAATGGATTATTAGGTACTGATCATAATGAAGCAAAATCTGGTAAGATAAGTCTCAGAAAGAATCCATCCAGGTAGAAACAGAGTGAAAGTAATACAGAGTGTGAGAGAAACGAGCAGTAATCTGAAACAGGAAATTTGATACCTAGAGAATAGCCCAGGGATAGGAAAAGCAACTAGTGAGAAGAGGAGGCATCCAATTAAATGAGGGCAAATCTAATGAAAAGAAGAGGAACTAGTGCAGGATGAAAATACAATTAAGCAAATAGTGAAAAAATAAGTATCTTTGATTTTAAATGGGATTCATTATGATGAAAAACACAGTTTCTTATAGGCAAACCTTTGCTCATACAAACATCTACTGCTGGCAAATATGTTGTCTATCTGTCAGCGTAAACATGTCACTCCAGGAAGTCCATATTTATTATAAAATAAATCAGAAAGTTTCTGTTTATACCACTTGTCCTTGCAATTTTATTTGGGAGAATTTTACAGCTGGGATAGATGACATACTGCAGTATTGTCCTGATTCTTTTAGCTGTAAATAACATAGTCAAGCTCTGCAGCAGAAGGTTTTCTGAAAAATCAGTGTAAACCATATTTTCTGAAGGCAACAAAATATTTTCCTTTTAAATTATGTTCGTTGCATCTAGAGCTGTCATCGTTTGATAGCTTGCAGAAGTCTTTATCTGCGCTAAGCACTTGACGTTCTAGTGCAGATTGAAGTGAATGTGATGATAGTGCTTAGCGCTACTTACTTCCACATTTCCTAACATACTGTTATAAACTATTCAGATACTTTCACAGATTTGTGTGGCAAACTGAAATTTTAAACTAACATTTTCAAACTGAATCAGCCCAAATGACCCTCATACAGCTGGGGCCTGTTTGCGGATGCTTTTGAGAACATGAGGCCTGGGCAGGAGAAAATTGGTGGGAAGACTGTTTTGGGAGGTTTTTGCGAGTTTTACATGATTACTTGGTTATTTCATTTAACTTGTTCAACAGCGATTGAGGATGTGTGTTTATTGCAACTTCATGGGGCACTGGAAATGCATTTTGACCGTAATGGAGGTGCTCTCACCCGTACGTACAGTGGAGTCCCTCCACGGCAGAACTTTATAAAACCTACTAAAATCATTCATTATGATTCCTCTTGACAGTGACGTGCAGTGACGGCATAAAGCAACGTCGGTTGAGCAGCACAGTGTCATACAAAACAAGAATAGCATAGGTGATTAACCCATCAAAATAATGTTAACGAGATGGAAGTAGTTGAAGAAATGGAAGTAGCTGTTACAAGTTTGAAAACAAAAAAAATTAGTTGTTTTGTGGTAAGGTGCCTTGTAACTCTGCTGCATGCAACCCAGCGAAGTACAATATTATCTTGGTAATGATCAACCTCTATTGTTCTGCTTTTGCATGACGGTGTTTTCTGCTTTTGCACTATGCGCGTATGCAGAGGGACACACAACCACATACATACCAGCTAGAAAACTTTCTGCTGAGTTCTCCACCACCTGCAAAGTGTAAGAGTCCCCACCAGTTCCAGTTAGCTCGCTCTGCATGGGAACTGGAGCCCGGTTATCTTCTCAACTCGTTCTGTGATTTGTCACAACCTCTAATTAAGGATATCTCTGGCGTTGGGGTTCCCTTGAGCGATTTCTGGTGTCTCAGGTGGACGTTCAGTTTTCATTCTTTGGTAAGCCACAGGCATGAGAAACCTGCTATTTTCAGCGCCTTATCTTAGAACAGTTCCTCATTTATGGTTGTCAGTAATTTCATGTTTCAGCTGGACAGTGTGGGATGAATTTCAGTTGGGCAACTTCAATAGCAAAATAGGAGGGATTCTGTTTTATATCAGCTATGAATATTGTGTTATATCAATACATTATTAATTGTGATAACAGACAAAGTTCAGTAATTGCATTCAGATTCAATTCCCATGTGTCCAGCTGCTGTTCCCAAAAAGAAAAGCAGACTGGTGAGGATTTCCTTCGGCACATTTATTCTGTACCTGGAGACATTAAAGTTGAGGTGTTACCAGTATTTATATCTCTTCTTGCAAGTTCAAACTAATGAGGATATTATAATTTTCTGAAATTGATAGTGAGATACTTGTATGAGAAAAACATTGAAAACTAGATGGTTCCTGTGAAAGTCTAGTTTATTTTCCATTGAAAACAGGGGCCTTTTTCAAATGCATACTTAGTGCATAATGCTTTTCCAATTATTAATTCTGTAGAGGGAAGTGATGAAAAATTATATCACAACTGCATGAAAATAAGCAAAAATAATTCTTTTTATGTTATAAATATATACTAACGTAGTATTACTTTTTTACTCTCTGAGGGAATTGTCATCTTCATTGTGTTTACAGATTTAAAAGTAATTCGTTTGAACCTTCAAATAGCATACAAAACCTACTGTGCTATTCTTATATTTTTTATTTAGAACTACTAAGCTACTATGAGAAAGCTGCAATTATGTAGATCTAGATTTTTTTAAATGCCAGCAATAGTTATAGGTGTCACCATGATTTACATACATATTTTGGTCTATGATACAAGCTTGGAAGACCTATGTTAAGCCTAGGAAAAATCTTGCCATGAGCACAAAGCTGGATTGCATTTCTATGATTAATAGGAAAACACTGAGTATGCCAATACTAGTATTTTAGCTGCAATCACGGTGTGTTTTTAAAGTGAATCTTCCAATTATGGCCACTTACTATGTTATCACTCTGCGTGCTGAGTGATTTTTCACTTTGGCCTAAAAATGTAATTACAAGTCATTAAACAGGGTGAAAAACTCTTTTCTGCAGGTACTGTGCAAATTCATAGACTTTTTCATAGGAATAAACTTTAATGGAACGTGAAAGCTATCAAGGCATTTATTTCAATTAATTCCAATTCATTTCATTGGTTTTCTGTATCAGGATGCCTGAACATTTGTGCAGGCCCAGCATGAACATGGTTTTTCTTTTCCCAAGGCATTTTTAAGTATCTGGCCCAATGAATGCCATATCACTTTTTACATCTGAGAAGCCTGTAAATATAAATTAGTTGTCCTGAAGGACATGGCCAATGAAGAGCTTTGTGCTGGGTAGTTCCCAGCTGGAGAGCTCTGTGCCATGGCTTTCCCATTGACTGCAGGCTTGAAAAAGGAGAAGGAAGTTACGCTTAATTGTGCCATAGTGTGAGCTTGCCTGCTAAGCCCCCGGGCTGGATTTTATGTACTAGCTTCAAAATGTGGGGGAAAAGAGTGAAACTAATGTGTCTAGTTAAAACGCCAGCACTAAACATTCCTCTAAGACTTATTTTCCTGTGAGGCTTCATTGATAAAACAGTATTTTCTGCTTTTCAAAAAAAAAAAAAAAAAAAAAAAAACTGATGTAAAACAGAAGATGGTTGTCCACAGAATGGCTGGGGACTTGTGTTCCTTCAAGCAGAAGAATTTCCTTTTTTATTTCTTGCTAAATTGGTACACTGTTTCTGTTTGGGGTTTTTTCTGTATATTATTCCTGTGAATACCAAACTGCTCAATTCTGGTAATACATTAACTGAAAGGTATAGCTGGCACTGTTGTTTTCAAATAAATATATTAGACTTTTAATTTTTTTAATGAAAAAAGCAAGAACCTATGTATCCTCCTGAAGGAAGCCAGGAAGAAAGTATTGAAATGAAATGCCAGATTCTTGGAAGCACTTCACTGCAAGGCACCCAGCAGGAGGAAGAAAAGCAGTTTAGCAGCAGGAGAGTAGGACAGAAGTTGTTTGCCTCCATCTGCCTGTTTTCTCCCTAAAGCCACAGGAGAGCCACTCTGCAGCACAGTCCTCAGCATGTCATGAAGCTCAGGAAGGGGTTTTGTGTGTGTGTGTGTGTGTGTGTGTGTCTGTGTCTGTGTGTGTGTGTGTACCATGCATATAGGTCTCTTTGGGCAAGTTGTTCTTGCATGACATATCTTTGCAGGTATCCATTTCTCGCAGCGTAGAGAAATTTGAATGCTCAACAAAATAAAGTAGAAGAGTCTTGTCAAGCTTCACCGTTAGCTCACGTTAGGGAACGAGATTCAAGGAGCAAACAAGTGGATTGTAGGCCATAAAGTCCTTTTTAGACCGATGGAAACGAGGAGCAGGTTTCTGTAGCCAAACGGCAAATCTGGAATTTAGGCAGCTCCGACGCTTACCTGATCTGAATGGCACCGCTCCTAAAACTGCACGCGAAAGGAGCTCTTTCGCCCGTTGGCAGCGATGGGAGCTGTGGGTGAGAGTGGCTCGTTTCACCCTGCGCGAAGGCAGCTAGCGCTGACACCGGAGCCAGTTGCCCTCCGTTTTGTCGCAGCTCCCTTCGATCCTAAAAGTGGGAAGTGGCACCTGCTGTTATATAATACAGCTTTGCTGTGATAGCTTCGGGGGGAAAAAAGCCTGAAAGTTTTTGCTAGGAAGAGTTTAGGGTGGCTTCAGGAACTCGAAATTGTTACAGTCCATAATGCATAGTCCATTTCTTCTTTTCTTTAGCGGAATATAGTGGAGTCAGATCAGTTTACACATTTTCCTTGAAAAAAATATTCAGCATAATAAAGTATTTTGTTTTCAAATGAAGCCTGGAGCTTTCATTTTTTGTGTGCTGTAAATCGCATGTTGAGATCCACGCAAGCTAAAAATTCGGGCAGGTTTTATTAGTGGTGCAAAGTGGAAGAGAGCAAAATAGCACCCTTCTGAAGTGGGTGTTTGGGTTTTTTTGTTTGTTTGTTTGTTTGTTTTGACTCTGTGGTTCTAGAAGTTATCCTGCTCGTGGGCATGTTTGATTTGCTGTTTTCTGCCAACCAGGGACCCGCTTTTAGGACGTGCAAAATCAGCTGTCTTAACTGCTTTTTGCCACACTTTCGCCCACACCGTCTTCCGAAGCTGTCTTGCCAAACCAGTACCCCTGCCCTCCTTATATCCTTGCTGACTAAGCAGGAACATTTGCTGATAGCGTGGATGACCTGCATCTTTTATTTATTTATTTAATGAAAGGAAAAGTGTTGTCTACTCAGCTAGAAGGGCAATAATGACAGGACTCGCAGGTAGGTGTTAGGATGGGTGAGGAAAAGCAACTGTGGAACAGGAGAAGAATTTATTACATTTAGTCTTAAATGTATATAGCTAGAAATCTGTATGCCAGCCATTCTCCAATTTTCTTTGCTTGTAAATTAATCCTCGAGATGCTTTATATGCTTTTTACCTTGGAGTAAAATGCTTGCATGCTTTTTACTTTGGCTAGCACTTTAAGATTTTGTTGCAATCAGCTATCGATACTTGCTTGTGAGCAGCTCCAGAATCGTTTGCAGTGTCCTCACATGCGATCTTATGATTCTAATATCCATTATTAGCTTTCTGTAACCTATTCATTTTTTATGTCAATGCGTAAGTGCAGTCAGCATTCAAGGTCTTTGGGGTACTTCATTTTCTGTCAAGATGTTATTGTTGCCCTTTAAATATTATTCACAGGCTACCTATTAGTATCCAAACATTTGTCTGGTGTTTTTATGGCTATCTTGGCGTTACTTGTGAGTACTGTAAGAACATTAAGTTAATAGTGGAGGCTGAGTAAACCAGTCTGATTAGCGGTGCAGTGCAGCTCTTGGTGGTGTGATCTTTTAGGCGAGCACCTTAAGACAGTGGCTTGTGTTGCTTCTGTCCCCTCAAAAGTGAGGCAAGATGGGCGTAATACGAGAAGAATAACGCCTTTTGAGGGGGGAAAGGTACAGGTGTGAATTTTCTGTTTATGCACCTGGGGGTCTTCATACCAGCTCGCTGTGTGTCAGCTCAGTTAATGGATCCCCTTGGACTCTCCCCAGGCTAAATGGAGAAAGGTGCCTCCAGAGGATGGTGCTTGACTGATTTCCAAAACTTACCGTATTAGCCAAATCTGGCGATACTGGCAAAGTCTATTAAAGCTGTTTCACAACGCCTTTCCCAGGCCTACGGCAGAGCAAGGCGGGGTACATTTTCAGAGCACTTGGCCCTTTCCCGTAACTGTGACTCGTATTTGTACGCTGCGGAGGCGAATTGCTATCAAAGTTCAGCATTCGTGTCCATGCAGAAAGTGCGGAAATCTCTGTGAGGATAAGAAATCTAAGGCCGATCGATGTTCATAGTTAAAATGGTTTAACTAGGTTAAATCCATTTAGTTAAACTGACGGAAATTATTTTTTGAATGCTTAATTTGGTTTCAGTGCAGCTTAGTTTCATTTAGCTTCCTTTAGTAAGGAATTTATTAGGATAAACCTCCCTCAGCTTAGCTGAATTCCTGTAGGTATTTTTAGCACTTTAAAAGTTTACCTTTTTCCCGACTGTTAACACTGTCTTTTATAGCAAACATCTTCTCCTTGTTTAAAAAGTGCAGTGTGTAATGCAGAGTGTGAACCCGCTCCCAGGTCGGGTCAATGAGGTAAGGGGAGGTGTCCTCTGACAGCAAGCGTCCCAATGGAAAAAAAGGGTAGTTAGATATAAATCCTGCTTCTAGCTATGGGGCTGTGGATCACACTGGCCACAGAAACGTGCATATGTAGTTAAAAATTACCAAGAAAAAGGCATATCTGAAACAGGACCTTTCTTAGGCCACAAATAGCAGTAAAGCTCTGTGTTTTAAATGTCAGTATAGCGCTACTGCTCTCCACTATGTATTTCAACCCCCAGTGGCACCAAAGAAACAAATTCGAGTGCTTGTAGGGTTGGTAATGTGGATGGGACCACTCCACATGCGCAGTCCGACCACCACCACTCACTTTCCTCAAGCTTGCATTCACTGAGGTGACCGCAAGTTAATAAGCAAGCCCAGGCTGATGGCTAGCGTTGATTGGACTTCGTATAATATTTTGTATACGGAAGGGACATGCTTTGTTATTTAATGTATGAGCTGACACATAATCAGTTGGGAATGCGATGATAGTTCAACTTCAGCGCTGTGTTTCTTGCCTTGCCCGAGTGCTTTCTTTGTTGCTTTTAATATGTCAAATCACATGTTAATGTTCCTTATTTGTACTGGGAGGAGGGAATGAGGGTTTGTGGTTTAAAAAAAAAAGAAAATACTGCACTGGAAGAAAGGTAAAAACAAACAAACAAAAAAAGGTGAGAGTGGGAAAAACAGTTTTCAGTAAAAAACAGGAGAGTGGGAAAATTTATTTCAAAAAAGAAAAAACTGAGGGCTAGTAAGAGGGACTAGTGCGAAAGCAGTAACTTAAGCATTGTGTTTACTCGATTTTATATGGTAATAAATTAGAGTGAATAATACATGATCAAAAGGCTTACCCAGTTACAATGAATGATAAATAATGCGCGTCTTCATAACATTGCGAAACGGCTGTCCTTTTTTTAGCTCCAGAAGACTTGATCTTCAGCAGATGTTCTAGTCAGCATATCGGAATGATGTCACTGAGCCTTCTTTTCATAAGTGTATTATTTTTAATCAGTATTTAAAATGTAGATTCTTGTTTATAGTCATGGATTTTCATTTCACTTCTCACCTGATCATGGAAGGTTTCATTTTGCTTATCTGAGTTTTCATAAAGATGCCAGAATATTCTTGACTTTGTGCTGAGCTTCTTCCAGGTGTTTTATGCCAGGCTGTATTTTTTTTTTTTTTTTTTTTTTTTTTGAACCAGAGTATCAGGAAACAAGACTGGAGGAAAATCTTCTTGTTTGTCAGTGCAAAAAATGCAAAAAATTAACAAAATGAGGAGGCTATAGTGCTAACTTTACAGGTGGGATTGGTGGGTATACCCTTTCGATTGGACAGTTTTTTTCCCCGTGCAAGTTGAAGTTAACAGTTACCTCTCTGAGCTCTTGAGTAAGCTCAGACCCACCCAAACACTCTGAGGTTGTCGCCTGCCCCTGGTGTTGTGTCTGTGCTGTTCGGACCTCTGAAGTGTACCGAAATGTGTTGGAACATGTGGCTGCTAGCAGCATCCCGAAGAGCTGGAGCCCTTCTGTCTTTTGTGTGGCAATGCAGCGTTACAGCCCTCTTGCCTTCTGCTTATGAGTGAGCTCCTGCATGTGGTCTGTCCTCAGGGGAGTGTTTTAAAAAGAAAACCTTGGATTTCTCCTCTTTGCAAAACAGTCAAACTGTACCAAAAAAGCAATGAGAGAGATATAATAAACCTTCATGCCTCTGAGCAAGAGGTTTCTAATGGTCTTCAAGGGGACAAATTTAAAGGACAAACACTTTTTTTGACTGACAAAAGCTTTGATAATTTGAAGTGTACATAAAGCACTCCCTAGCTGGTACATGAAAGGCATTCCTCTGCATCATGAATATTTTGACCTGCCTTTGTATTTTAGAGCCAAGCAAAGCATAGCCTTTGAGTTAGAACTGTATTTTTTTTTTTATTACTGAAATGAGTAATGGTTTTCAGCAGTTTCGAAAACTCCAAGGTTACTGGAAGTTCTCCTGAAAGAATATGATATCTTTCCGGATCCTCAGAGTCTTATTCAAACACTGTAATGATCACTGTCTTATTGGAAGGCTTTTTTGATTGTAGATACTGCTTAAAATTCAGAACTTTTTAGATTGCAACTATATGAAAAGTAGATGTTTCTGTTTATAAACTATTATCTCATGAATCTTCAGGCATTTTACAAAGGATCATTACTGGTGCTAATTCACAGCTGAAATATATTTGGTTTCTGGTTTGTTCCTTCTGATTTGGGTACATAAGTCTTTGGTTGCTGAAGTTAGCGTGTGGGTCTGATTTTTCAGGGTTATTTTGATACACAAAAATAGAACTATGGTCATCTCACATCAGCTGATTAAGTGCACTGGGGCCTGCTTAAATCTACTTAGACCATCCTTTGCGTAAGTTTGGCAAATCTGTTCTTAAAGGCCTCCTGGGGGCGGATTCTAGGATATCCTATTAAAGGATGCGTCACAGAGTTTCACTGTCTGTGTAGCTGAAATGTCTGTTTCTAATGCACAAGCAAAATAATCTTGCTGCTAATTAAATCCCATTCCTCATATCCTTTGCCTGGAGATCCTCTAGACATGGGGAAAAATTCATCACCATTTTCTTTGCAGTGATGTTTTGAATATTGGAACATTGCTACTGTATTTTCCCTCATTCTTCTCTTCATAAGCACAACTCTTTCAGTTTTTTCCAGCTAGATCATGTTATCAACATGTTTGTTTATTTTTGTGCTTTCTCCTGACTTCTGTAAATTGTTTGCATCTTCATGAAAAGGTGATGTCCAAAACTGAAGATAATATTCTAGATAAGGTGTCACTATGTAAAATATGTCCCAGAATATATTTTTAGCTCCTTTAACTTCATCTAAACATGATGGTCAGCACATCACATGTGGTCTGCTTCTGGAACTTCTGAATATCTGTGAAAGTAAAGGTATCTTAGGCTGTGAATTGCTCAAATTTAAAAAATATTTTGACTTTTGTCCTTGTCTTAAAAACCCAGCAAACATCCCATGTTGTCACTTGTCCTTCCATGAGGGACCATCAGCATCTATATTTGCTGCTATTGGCCTTAAGTAGAGGAAGCCCTTAATGTTAACTCGTGGAAAAATGAGGCTTGTACAGACCTCGCAGCATTGTCTAGTTCCCGCTTGCGGGATGAATTAGCTGTGTCAGTCCAGATAAATCTTGGCTTAGGCTGCTCTTAGAAACTTACTGTGATGGTCATTCCATAACCTTTTCAGGCAAGCTATTTCAGTACTTCTTCTTACTAACTTCTTTCTCCCTTGCTCTCCCGTGCTGAAGTCCAGCTATTAATACTTGCCCAGTCCACTATGGAGACAATATCTCTTAGCATCAAAAAGTGTGTTTCTTCTCAGTCATCCCCAGTTCTTTCAATCACTTTTCACTGATCATGTCTTTTAGGCCTTGAAAATTATCATTATTATCCTTTATATTATTTTTAAGTGCAGTGCCCCAAACTGAACACAATAGGGGTTATAGTAATGCTGAAAGGAAGGGTTACTACTTATTTGTTATAGATGTATTAGTCATATTTGCTGCATTTTCCTCTTCACTTTTCTAATGTTTTCGCTTGGGTTATTTAAGAGAAGCAGTGATTCCTTGTCATGTCACGTCTTGATTCAGCACTACTTCTTTGGCTGGGAGGAATCAAGGCCACAAGCAGCGATGTCAGCATTTCTTTTAATCATAACAAGAAATGAAGGAAAAGGATCCTCCGAAAAAGTTTGAATTTAAGGATTGTTTCTCAACTTGGATTTCTGAATATGTTTTCTATAGAAGCTATATGCTACTCTTTCTCATTTAGGCTTTTGAAAGATTTGTTAGAAAACAGTATAAGGAAGAAGCAGACAATTGCACCTGGATCTCCAAATTACTTGTTGCGTTCTTCCTTTTCCAGTGTATGAAAAAAATCAGATGCTGGTTTTTTGGCAGTGACCAAAGAAGAACGATTACATGTAGAGCTCAAGTTATATATTTGCCTCTCTCTTCTCCTTCTGATACCATGTCTACATACCCTATTCTGGTTTTCCATTCCTCCTCTTTGGTGGATGTGTACTGCTCTTCTCATTTGTGTTGTTTCTTATGCCTTTCAGTTTTCAGCAGGTGCAGGAAGGACCTTGTCATCATTCTGATGCCACTGGCCCAAGCGGCTGTGCTAATGTTCCCTGATTTATGCTCATCATAGCATCTTTAGAAGACCGATGAACGTTGATTTTTGGACCTAGCTGCCTACTGCATTGTGCTTATGCCAAAAAATAAAATTATGTTAAACTGAGAAGCCATCTACCCCTCCCTGCCCCTAGATTTTGCTTTTCTTCTTGATTATCTTCACCTCTCTTGAGTAGGTTAGCTCCAGACTACATACAGCTATCCTATGCTAGACAGAAAAGCTGAAAACATATTGGGGGATTGTTTGTTGCTTTTCTTCTCTTTTGGTTGCTATTGGGCAACGGTTGTTTATGAGGTCTAAAACATTGAATATGACCCTTAAATCAGTTTTCTTTTCTGCTGTTTTAGAGGTGATAAAATACAAGTACTGCTGAACTTCAGCTGAGCAAAATGTGTTTTCTAAGAAGAAGTAAGGAAGTACTGTTAGTTCTTATCTGTCACTTCATGTCATTGAATTCCATCTTTGAAGAGTATTCTACTGGTTTGCATATTTTCAAGACGAGAAGGTCAGCTCATCACTCAAAAGGTACATTGAAGAAGATGCAGACTGAATATATCACTTATATTTTGACTAATTTAGATTCAATTTATGCTTTCATCCTAAAATCAGTGTTGCATTGTTGTTTGTCCACTAAGCATATTGTATTGGCCAGATACTCAGGGAGTTGTCCTTTTTTGTTTTAGTAGCATTGGGAGAAGTTTAAATATATGCTCAAATATTGACTTGGCTATTGGTTGCAGTCTTACCTACCTTACTAAACCCAGGATGTGTTCAGAACTGGTTTTGTGCTAGCATGGTCTGAAATTCTGCATTCAAGCTTGTTTTCAATTTCCTGGCACAATGTCCTTGGCTATACATATCCTGGCAGCTCTGTCCAGACAAAATTAGCCTGGTCATGGAACAGGCCCCGTAATGAAATGAAATGTTGCGTCTGGAAGGTAGAGGCAGTTCATTCTGTAGAAAGCTTTGGACACTGTTTCTCCAGCAGTTGCCATTGAAAAACTGGAAGCTACTTGTTGAGCAGTTGACCCAGAAAATGGATTCTGTGTAGTGTAAAATATGTACTGTAAAATCCCAGCTTCTTAGGAGCTAGGAGAGACGCACTTAACTTCTTGATACAACAGTGCAAATTTAAATATTACCCACTGAGTGCAGACGACGTTATATTTTTCACTTGGAAGATTCGAAGGTAGAAAATAAGTGGCTAGCTACCAACCTTAACACACAGAAACATCGATACTGTCACACTGAGTTTATCGTAGAAAGAAGACTGCACACCAGGTGGAATTTCATTTCCATTTGTTTCATGGCACACTCCAAAGCTTGTGCAATTTTTATGTGGGAGGAAGAAAGGAAAACCTTTTCTGTTTATGAAGGTGTGCTTAAAAAATAAGCAAAACTAAACCCTTGTTTTTCCTTAATATGAGGGTTATTAATTGATTTAGAAGGCTTCATGCTTTCTTCATGTAAATCTGTTTGCACTTGGAGGCATATTGCTAGCAGTGGGATGAATATTATCAGGATATTCTCCACCAATAGCATAGCTAATAATCCTATTAGGGCTTGTTTAGAGATTGATCTTTCTTTTCTGGTATTACTATCTATAAAGCACTCTGCAAGCTTATTTCTTAAGATTTTTTTTAAGTGCTGTTAATAACTTAAACTAATTGTTGTTAGTAAGTGTAACATGATTTATTGAGCGCTGTGTTTCAAGGAACTGAAAGGCTATTTTGCACTGAAAGGCCTTTGCTGTAAGGAAGAGCATGACTTCATTTGATCTCATTTGTTATTTTAGTTCATTTAAATAATCGAAACTTATATATGCTTTTTTTTTTTTTTTTTTTTTTTTGGATGAGAAGCCTGTAGAGAGGAAACTGAAACAGGTAGCACGTGCATCTCTGTGTATCGTTACAGCGTATTGTCATCTAGTGCCAGGATCTACTGACCCAGCAGCTGCTGGTCACTTGCGCGGAGCTGCCTGCCAAGATGAATGAACTTGTGACGGAGGAGAACCGAGAGTAGCAGATGCTTGAAAAAGCAGCGTAACAGTAGGATTACAGCAGCATAATGAAGCAGGTCCTATCCCGTGACATGTATTTGGCACGTGTTTAATGTCATAGATCTCTAGTAGGTTGGGAGGATGTTAGATGCTATCTAAGCCATGTTTAGTAATACATGAGAATTTCTACCCCTTTCACCCAAGCTGACTACATTGTACCTGAGAGTGGAGAAATGAGAGATATCTAGGAGAAGCTGCTGCCTGTCTGTTGCATAAGGACTTATCTAGGAGAGCTGTGTGTGCCACAGATGTTTTGTGGTTTCTGTGTAACCAAGTGTATGGTTTTTTGGTTGCTTAGATCATCTGCTTGTAAAATAATTCATTTTTACATGAGTGACAGGTATTGTATATGCACTGTATATTTGACAGCAAAGCAGACCTGATTATCCACGGTTTGAGCAAAAAAGAATATAGAAAATTGATTTGGTATCTCTTACAGTGAGATTATATGTAATATATATGAATACTACTCTTAAAGTATTGAAATTGTAAGTATAATTGTAAATATATGTGCAGGATTCTAGGAGCTCTTGCTTCTGGAAAGAGAAGAAATGCAAAAGAGGGTCATGTGTATTCCCCCCCCAGACTCAAATCTGTGGTACCTAATGATGCTACCATAGAATCAGGAGCTTTTTCTCTGTTTCCTTACAACATTACCTATGTCATTATTGTGGGACACTTCTAGTGTACTTGGGTTGCATGGTAGGGTGAAAAGTTAAGGTATAATCTAATCTTTTACAGCCCGAAATCTAACCAATGCAGAAAAGCATCCGATTATGTAAAGATTAGATTTCCTTGAAAGAAATCTGGGTTAAACAGTCAAGCTAACTACTGTTTTCAGTGGGAGTGATAAGTAATCAGTGCAGTAAAGTAAAATATGCATTGGAAATGAAATCAGTAGTTATTTATTTGTTGTCAAGTTCTCTGAAATTGAATAAAATATTTTGAAACGTGTTTTAGAACTACATTATGCCATCTATCCTTGTTGGATACTGACGCCACTGGATGTTAGATCCAGTGGAGATCAGTTCTCTTAATTTTTAAATCCCAGAAGATTTATTTACAGACTGTGGCCAGAGAGAACATTTGGTGGTAAATTGAGGCAGATGTTGCCCTAAATACTCTTGTTCTGCATTTATGAGTAGGGTACGTCAAGAACGCTACATTTGCCTTCAATCTTGAAGACTCTCTTGGAAATGGAGATAAGCTGAACAATACAGCAGTGTTTTCACCTCTTTTCAAAATACATTTTTAGTGAGTGCGTTTGTTTTGGTTTTTTTGAAGACCGTTGTGTGCAAGCTTAAGAACTTATGATCTTTAGAATGTACTATGTTTTTTTCTGTAACTTATATGTTTATTTTATTCAGAGCTGCTTATATAGTGTGCAGTAAAAGGTAATCTGGATAAGTAGTATTGTATCCTCTTGCTGCCTTTTTTGTAATGCTGTATTTCTCAGCCAAAAAATTACTTCTCAGCCAAATCTCAGCCAAAAAAAATGTTGAATTTATAGATGAATCAGCTATGTACTGTCACAAATGCAGGCACAAACAGCCCCATATTAGGCTCAGTTTCCTAAAGTGAATCAGTTGTGAGCCCTAAGTTACTGGCACTGACGACAATTTAAGAGTATGTTCAATTTTTGTGACTTTCAGTTTATGTTTTAACAGAAGTGATTCCTTTGATATAAGATGAGTTGCAGAAATGTGAGAAGACCTTTTGTACCAGGAGCTGCTTAGATACTAGAATTTGCTCCTGTGATGACTCTGTGTGAACTCTGAAGAACTGCTTGTATTATAACTAAAGATTATCATGCAAGTCAAACTTCCCTGGTGAGGTCTTATCTGCTGAATGTATTCCATGCATCCTGTGAATATATTCCTATTTCATTTTAATTATAATGCAATTATTTAAAACAAAACAACCCAAAAAGCAGTTAGCTTTTCTGTCTCCTGCTAGCTACCATGCAGCAAACACTGGATATGTTGAAACCATGCAGTTTTTTTGATGGGTTTCTTTTTAGTTTCTAGATGGTTTATATCTGAGTCTAGTCCTTCATTTTATGAGTAAAAGAGAGCTTTCATGTTGTTATATTATTTTACAATTTTATAGTAATCAGTGCAATAAATGTTGAACTGTAACATGTAGTAGAGTATTCATGGAGGAGCCTTAGCTACAGACGTGTTGACAGTGTGCTCACAATAGCTGATTTCAGCCAGGAGTTTTGAGCATTAGATCAAAAATATGATGTCATCTGCTAATAGGATCTATAACTGTGAAATTATGTAATTTACTGTAAAAGCGCAGTTAGACTATTTGTTTTCTTGGCTGCTGGCCTCAGCGGGTTACATTCAGACAGAAGACTCTTTGTTCACTTTGGAGAGTTAACTCCTGCAGTCCAAAAAATGCATATTGCCTTCTCTCAGGCTGTGGCTACTCTATAATTGCGCTTCTCTGTATAACTGCTTGACCTGAATATTTCGTGATATTTTTTCAGGAAAAATTAAGAGATTACTATCTCCAGCTTGATGTCCTTAGCATTTCCTATAACCAGCTGAGTGGATTCTGTGCTTAATGGGGATGGGGAGGAGGGGAAGCTTTGACTGATAAAGGAAAGAATAATGTTCATCTGACTTTTTTATCAGGACTTTCACTTTTTATTTGTTTTTGGGTTTTGCTGGGTTTTTTTGGATGTCATTGGGAATACTGTTGAAATAGTATTTCAGACCTTACTGTATTTTCATTAGTAACTTCATGAAATATTTTACTTTAGTGGATCATGCCATGCCTGGTGTAGACTGGGGCAGCTGCTTTGCAGGTGCTAGAAAACCATCTTATCTGTTGGCAGTGGTTTCCTTTCCGCACATCTGTAGAGAGGTTGCCTTACTTTGTCCTCATGTTGTGGGGTGGCACTACGGAGTGATGTGCCCCTCAGCCTTTTCAGATGAAACTCGTTTCCAAGCTTGGTAACATAAAGGAAATGGCCTCAACCCAATATACTTCCTACTCAGTTTCTGTATGCCCGCACATCAATGTCTATATGACCCTCTTTGCTCTTTCGTTGTGGAATGTACTTTTTGTGTAATTTGTTTCTGTAAACTGGTACTGCAACTAAAGTAATGGCTTCGGGTCCAATGGCACCTTTCCACTGTGTGTTAGAAATTATAAAAGAGCATGCGTTAGAGTTAAAAGCAAGGAACATAATTAATGTTCATCAGAATTGCTATATGGAAAATAAAAATTGTCAGCCAGATCCAATTGCAGTCCTTGATGAGATTCAGATTTGCTTAATAAAGGTAAATTGTGTAGAACTAATGATTTTTGTTAAGTGTTTAATTACTCCATGGCATCCTTTTTTTTTTTCTTAATAGCATTAATACTATGAATAAAGTGCTTGCTAAAGGCATTAAGATACAGTTTAGTATGTGTCAGATCTCTAAAAACATTTGTCAATTGGGAGTGATTGTCACAAGATCTTTCTAGGTACTGAGATTTCTGCTAGACCTGACATAAATGGCAAAAGGCATGATGGAAAGACTGGTTAGAGGAGAGCAGAGTGAGCTGCATTGTGTAGTAAATTTGACCAGCATACAGTTGGTTTTTTTAGCAGGAGCAAGTGAAGAGTTATTGCCTCAGGAACAAGGAATGCAAGCTATTCCTATATGGTATGGTTGGAGACTTTCTGTCCTGGAAAGCAACAGCTCTGTAAAGGATTCAGAGATCAGAGCAGCAAAACAACCGAACTTGAGCTCACAGTGTGGTCAGCAAAGTTAGTGAAGTCTTTGGAAACAGGGAAGAAGTGAACGGAAGAAAGGCAGTGTTTTTGCTTCTACAGAGAAAACTCATGAATGTTGCCTGAAGGTGTATAGTGTTTGCATTTTGAAAAGAGAAAATAATTCAAAAGAGAACCAGAAAACTGTCAAGAGTTAGAGAAAGCATCTTACGTTGGGTGAATGTAAGAGTTATGGTTTTGCTTATAGAAAAGTGATGAAGACATGACTGGATTACTGCATATGTACTTTCAAACATATGTAGTGAAAAAATTACTGGCTGTAAATGGTTCTCTTTCTTGCAGAGCAAGAGCAAAGGGCTGAATGGTAAAACTCCAGCTGAAAAGGTTACAATCGTTTTAAAGAGAGCGTGTTTAATTCCTGGAACACCTGTCAAGGCAAATGGCAGATTCTCTTCCCTTTGCCTTCCAATCAGGAGGTGCCTTTTGGAAAGTTGTATCTTTGCCAAACATAATATATAGAATTCAGAACCAGGCTTAACTGGAAGGTATGTAAAGGCTTGTTGTATGTAAGCTTGACCGTGTCCTATAATGGATGTTCTGGTCCATTAGTTTGTGTATTAGTGCATGAAAATGAATGACCCTTGTTGGCTTAGCGGTTGCCAAGTTGCTCTTGGATGTGTTAGCTAGTTAAATTGCATTTCTGATGTCTTCCTGCAGCAAAGCGAAGAAAAGGAAGTGGCAAACACAGTGCTCCTGAAGCTATGGCAGAGGAGGGAGGATGAAAGCATGCATGGTACTGTAGAAAAAAAGTCTGAATACAATGCTGAGAATTAAGATAGAGTGAGTAAGAGCTGGTGGAGCTGAGGACGTTAGGTTTTGAGAGTGGTGATAAAAAGTTCTAAAAGATCGCTGTCAGCATTTTGCTAATACGAATAAGCAGAGCAATAATTTTAACAACTGAAGGACCATGTTTCGCAACTCAGCGGTGTTGCTGACGCTTCCTGGTGGGTTAAAATAATAACCTAAGATAATTAAAATCAAAGAAAAGTTGAAAACTGTCAACACCGAGAGGAAATAATGGCCAGGTTGGTACACGAAACAGAAGGTAACAATTGTTTGATCACAATAAAGCAAATAAGAGAGATATGAAACTTGGGGAGTGAGAGCCAAATACAGTAGGCAAACGTGGTGCACAGAAGAACAGGTAGGGCGAGGTCTGTCCTTTGGCTCCTGTGCGCTCCTGCGATCGCCCAAACAGGCCACAGCAGTGCAGTGGCGAGGTCTTCTGTTGCACCAGTGAGTCCCAGTTTGTACCAGTACCTTCTTTAGACGTGTTGCGCTAGGGTTATGGAGAGCTGCTGCCAGTGCATGTGCTGTTCACTGTTCACGCACTGAATCAGTAAAGACTAATTGCATCGGTGCAGTGGAGTTCAGCCTTCCCGTTCTAGGTACAGTCAGGACCTGCTCAAAGCTAGTACAGTCATGCATCGGGCATGAGGGTGCATCCAGTAGATGGTAAAATTAATCCCTGAGCAATAATAATGTTTTCAGCCTAAAAATAAACCAAAACATCCTTTAGGGTTTTTTTTTTTAAGCATGTGTTTTGTTCCAAATCTGAATAAGTTAGCACATTCCAAAGTGAGACTACAATTTGAATTTGTGAGATTTTCAGGCACTACAGCATCTTTTTTTGGTTGAAAGGCATTGTACCAGACTGAGGTGCAAATGATGTACAGTTCAGAAACTATGCAGTAGATGGTGACAGACTAAGAAAAAAATTGATAGATTCATTAAGCCAAATAAAGACTGTCACCACTCTTGTCTCAAAAGCAATGCAGAAAATAACTGGGCAAAAGCATCCCTCCCCAAGTCCAGAGTAGTGACTTCATCTCATCTGTGGAGTTCTCCAGTGATTTCCCCATCACACGAATAAAGAAACACGTTGGTTTAAGTCCATCTCTAAGCGAGAATCTCTGGGTTGTGCTTGTCCAGGGCAGATAGCAATTTTGCAAGGAAACTGGTGGTCACAGATGGATGTGCATTTTATTTAGGCAGTCTTACATTTGCTATTATTTTAAATAGTAGTTGTAAGCATTAAAACACTGTGGCTGGGTTTGTAGGGAAATTAGAATTCCTGTAGGTATTCTCCTTTCACTAACCCTGCTAAGAACTTTAATATGCCAAATTTCACGTAATATATAAAATAAAGAATCATTAAAAAATATATAAAGCACTTTATATGTATGCGTTCTTTCATTTGTGAAATATGATACGCAAAAAATCTAAAAAGAAATCTTTCTTTCCCATTCTGTGCATTTAAAAAAAATCTTTTCTATAGTTTTGCCTATAAAGGAAAATAAAAGGAAAAGACGGGCCATACAATTTGTTATGTTTTGAGTTAAGGAGCAAACAGCTGATGCAGAAAAGGAAGCAGTTTTTGTTCATAAGACAAAATACAGCTTTAGACATTAACACCTGGATAACTCAATTACAGTTTGAAGGGACTAAAGAAATTATGTAACTTGCTAAAGATTCAGTATATCCAAGTGTCTCCAGTTAAAGGCAGAAAAAACAGAACTCTCTTGCTGCATGCACAGAATCTTTGTAAAGACAAAACCCCAGGAAGAGAGGGCTTAATTTTCCTGTTATTTCTATGTTTAAGAACAAATCCAGAAAAAAATGTTATAAAAACAATAGCACAAACCTTTCTAACTTTTTCGTTGTGGAATTGAGGCAGTAATGGGCAAAATTATTATTTTCTTTCTGTAGTGAAATGCCTATTTATAGTCAGGCCCACAGATGTTGGCGATTCAAATTTTGAAATCTTTTCCTGTTTCCTGTCAATTATAATGGAAAACTCAATACTAAAGCTGCCATATGTAAAAAGTAACTATGTTTTATGGACTATTGAAATGAAATATTAATTCTACAGCTACAGTAATTGAGAAACAAAAGGTATTTACTTTTTAGTTACCAGTGCTGAAACTTATTACAGTTTATTAGATTAATTGCCAAATTTGGTCATCCTGCATTTATTGTTAAAACGAGAAATTCCCAAAAAGATTAACCATGAAAAAAAAAAAGTTAGCTAAAACTTTCCAGTTGTTTTATTTCCTCCAGTATTGGCTTGGCAAGGCCCTATTAGTTTTCTATGGATCTACTAATTTCTTTATAACTTGCATTTTTAAATTCAGTGGAGTCTCTGGCCTGTACTACTTCATAGTAATTTTCACAGGATGTGAAATATCCTGTGGATCTTACGCTGCTGAGACTGTAGAAGAAAAACTAATAGTTTTCTGTGGACGAGAACATTAGGCAGTCCATGTTTAAGACACCAGCATCTCAGAGCAATATCTCTAAAAATCTCTCTGAAGGAAGATTATTGTAGCAGCTTGAATATACTTGTTTATGCAGAGATTATATTGCTCTTATGTTTAGAATTTCTATACTGTTTATGCACCGAGAATATCTAAAAATAAGGCATTTTGCTTGTCATATTTGAAACACAAAGTGAAATTGAAAAAAGAAACAGATGTTGGGGCGTTTTTATCTAGCAAAACCCAGAGATTTTGCATTTTTCCTGCTTGCTTCATTTTCTGGGAGTGAATCCTTGTTTTTGCCTTGAAGCACATTTCCAACTTCCCCTATTGCAGTTGTTCACTTGTGTTTTTTTCTCCTTCTCTTCAGCCCAGTTCCTCTGCTCAACTGAAAGTAGCAGACATTTAGCTGTTTTTCAGTTTCTATTCCAGGTGTTTCAATTTTTTTCTATTCCAGATGTTTCCTTTTTTTTTTCCTATTCTTTTTTGCTTTCCTCCATGGCACGGTGCTTGTGCCCATCCTTCCATAGCGCAACCTTTCTCCACTTTGTGTTGCTTGCAGGTACCCTCTCTTGTGCTTTGCCTGTAGAAACGCGGTCAACTGACGCTGTTTTGATGAGCCAGTGGAAGAATTTGGTAATAGTCTTCTCTCCATTGGACACCATTGGTTAACCTAGGTTGGAAGTCTGAGACAGTATTTTGTGTACATCTTCCATGTTTAGCAAGAAGTGGGGTCTGATTGAAGATTTCATTAGAGCTAGGAACAGTTACCAAAATTTATCCTTTTTTTTCTTGTTTGAGAAACAAGTTTTCCTGTTTGTTTCCTTTTGTTATTTCAGAAAATGGTAAAGCACTGAAGACCAAAAGGCTGATTGAATTAATAGAATTTGGTCTTTGAGAAAATTAGAAATGAATCTCAATGCTTCCTAAGTAATTCCCTTGTGGCTTCTATTGGTTCTGACCCCTCTTGAAGCTGTGTTAGTTTGTTCCCAGAACATTAAAGACGGACTGATTCTCTGCCTTTTAAATTACAGCTCTGTCTAGTAATAAAACGCATACAGAAGGGAGAAATGAACGATAAAATAATGTATAATAACATATCTCCTGTAAATAGCGTGAGCTGTATATGCACAAGAGACAAAGGATTAGAAATACATGAGCCACATGTATGAACGGCAAAGCAAAGTTGAAGAGTTTTAGTATACAGAGGAAACTCTTACTTCTCTCTTCTTTTACCTACTCTGACTCTTCTTCCCACTCTTCAGAAAGGTCATTAATCTTTGGCTATTCTTAAGTAAATAGTAATAATCTTCCTAAAAGCCACATGTGTTTAAGTCACTCTGGAGTTTTGAGGAAATCCACAAAACCACCTCCTTTCTTTTATGTTCTTCAGGCATTTCTAATCCCTTTTCATACTGTAATTTGGCACGGGTAAGATGCTTTGGTTTGAATACTTTTCAATCCCAAAGGCACTGCAAGATACAAAAGCAAGTAGAAGTTTAAACAAGGCAAATTTGGACAGGAATCAAGGCACAATTCCTAACAATTAAGGCAATTAACTGTTGAAACAGTGTATCAATTGCATGTGGGCTTTCTTCGCACCAGGTCTTTTAAGATTGGCTATCTTTTTAAAAGATAAACTTTAATCAGAAGTTTGTAGGGTTGTTTCAGGAAATTCAAGGTAAAATTCTATAGAATATATAATATAGAAGGCAAAAATGAATTCGCATAACTACTTTCTGGCCTTAATATCTATGGGGGGAGACATGGGTGGCTGAAGACTCTCTCATTTATTCGGCACTTCCAGCTACCATCTTAAGCTTCGGAAAAAATGGTTTCTAGATGTCTTCCAGTTTAAAAATGGAAGCAGTCCGCGCTTTGACAATTGATGGTGATATACATTCTCCTCTCTTGCCCTCGAGGTGGCCAGTGGCCGCACCTAAAATTTCTGCGGCCTCCGACTGGAAACCCTGCAGTACGTCCTTGTTCTTGCTGCGCTCTCAAAGCCACCAGCAGCAATCACCATCTACACAACAGTCCAGGAGAGCGTTAGGACTAGGGGAAGTTAAGGGAAAAACCTACCTAGGAGAGTGGTTTGCCTAACATTTCAAATCCCTTGACCTAGAAGAGATGATGTTGTGTTGAATAGTGTCCGACAAATGGACCGAGAGAGAACATGTGGATTTGGCTGATACTGACAGCTGCAAATGTACTGTGAAGACATCTCCACGTGTTTGGAGTACTTCAAACCATTGGCTTATGCGGCTTTCCACCACATTTGAAAAACTCATTAATTTCTGGTGATAGCTTACAGATTTTCCATGCTTTCAAACATGCATCGTCTTGAAACTGCCCTGCAAGTACCTATTTGCTCTAATTTTGCTAGACTAGATGAGTCCAGAAAGTCAATTGGATTAATATGATCCTCTCACTGAAAAATACTAAGCAGTTATGCAGGCTTTGGGATTTCAATACGGAGCCATATATCTGGCAAATAATTGCTACTTAAATCTTCTAAACACTTCATTAACATACAGAAAGGGGGGGAAACCACTAAAGCATTTGAAATACAAATTTTTAAGTAAGGGTTGCATTTTTGACAGTCTCCTTTCTTTTTTTTTTTTTTCCTTTTAACCGTAGAGGGGTTTTTTTTTCTTTTTAGGAGAAAGACTTCTCTTAGCACTCTTTGGGAGGTTTTGGTGTTGGTGGGGAAAATTTACTTGAAATGAGCTGGGTTTTGATCTTACTGCCTTGACTACCCCTTTCCTCTCATTTCCCAAGAAGAAAGAAAAAGAGCCCTGCGTGATGGGAAAGAGGAGAACAGGAAAGACAGAAAAAGGCTATATATAACAGCTTCCAAAACCTGGCAAATTGTTGGTGGTGGATTATTTAATCAACTTTTTGAACACCTTTTTGGCGGTGGTGCTGCTCCATTCCAGCTGCACAGGTACCTCCCAGTGCTGACTTAGCAATACGCATCCATAAGTCCTTGAAGTTTAGTGTGACTTTGGGTTCAAAGTGCCCAAATCTCTGTTTAGTGCCTTGTTGCCCATCTGTGTTAGGATTTTTCTCATTGCGCAAAGTGACTTGTCTCAAGTGACACCAGTAGATTTGTGGTGCCCTAAGTAACTGGATATGGCTCCTCAAACTCCTATGGCTTAATCACAGTCTTGTCTTTCCTCTCATTCTTATTTATCTACACTTTCTTTTGTTTAATGAGTGTTTGAGGTACAATAAAGAGGAAGATAATTTTTTACCAATGTTGTATCAGTCCATAGCTGGGGTGAATATTTCTAGTTTTCAGAATGACAAAGGAAAGATGCTATTTTTTTATTAAAAAAAAAAAAAAGACAATACTCTATGCATCTGTTAAATAAGCTGTATCACTAGATCTTGCAGTAGTATATTTGTGTGGAACCAGTAGGGTTTTGCCATCAGGTCTGCTGCCTTCCACCCCCCGCCTTTTTTTTTTTTTTTTTTTTTTTTGGCAAGAGCAAATGAAAGACAGGACCAACCCTCTTTCTTTCTGAAAGAAACGGAGGCCCAATAGGGAGTATGATAAAATGTGTTAACATAGCAGCAAGGTGTCATATTTTGGCAAGTGCTCTGCAGCTGCAAGGTGTTTCCTAATGGAAACTTCATTTTAGTGTTTCTTAAGCAAGTTTGGCACACGGATCAGATGTGCTGGAGAATAGCTGCTGAAAGACCTAACCATAAGCAGATGTCTTCTGCTAGAAAGTCAGCAAAGAAAGGCTGAAGTGTTCTTGTTCCAACGAGAAACTTCTTTCTTGAAGGTTCAAAGATTTCTTTCCCTTGAATAGTCTTTGAAGCTGTTCTTTTTCTATATGTTTGATGTGTCAAAGTAGGCAGTAGTGATACACAATTCACTTATTCACAGATTTTTCATAGCAACATCTTTGTTTTCTCTCTCAATGTTTGGGTCCCATGGGTTGAAAAATCAGAAGATAGGTGATCATTTGGGGGGACAGGAATTGTTTCTATTAATTTTTCTCTTGGAAATGTTAGTGGAAGTAATCAAAAGGATCTAAAAATAAATTCAGCCTGTGGCTGTCTGCATTGGAAATAAATTCCCAGGTAAATTCTAAAGGTTGTTTGAGAAATTCTGTGCACAAAGTAATATGTTCTGTTATGTTCTGGGTAATAACTATAGACTGTTTATGTCCTGAAAAAGCACTTGAGATGTGTTAGAATTTACAGAATGGGTAATAGGATATGACAGCTAAAATTGGCATCCTCATTCCCCCCCCCCCCCGCCCCGACTTCTGTGTTTTTAATTGGAAAAGAGCCATCTTTGGTCTAGCAGCCTTAAAGGACAGCTGTCACCTGTTACCTCACCTACGGGCGGGCATTCTTTACAACGCAATAGAAACCGGGGAGAGCTAGTATTTACAGGCTATCGTTTAACATGTTTGGAGGGAAGAAATGGTAACAGGAACCGATGTACTGTTCTTTTACTTAGTATTCTAATAGTATTTTTGCAGCTTGAAGGCTGGAAATAGATATTGAATTACACTGAAAAAGATACTTGTCCAGTAATATTCAGAAGGCGGTGTGACTGCCGCAAACAAACCGCATGAACTGAACAACCCCCCTTTCCAACACAAATGTAACTGTGAATTGGTAGTGGACACAAACAGCAACCCCCAGGTTTTTTTGTTCTGTTTTTTTTTTTCTGATTTCTGTTCAAGCTTTCTGCAGGGTTCTCTTCTCACCTATGATAAATTGCATTTAGAAAATTTTCTTCTTGAGAACTGGCATTTGAGTTCAAAAGGACAGCTCATGAAACTTTGGATTCCTTTCCTCTTGTCAAGTGGCAGATGAAATAAATGTTAGGTGCATCCAGAAAAGTAATTTAAAAAAGAAACTACTTTTTCCTTTCTTCCCTTCCACCACATACGTGGAGGTGAGCCTAATTCAAGCACAGGGACTGCTCTACTGCAGCCTGACGATAGGAGCAGGTTGTGAGGTGGGAGACAGTGGAGCACTGCCCTGGGCACGGGACTGGGACCGGGACTCCCTCGCTGGAGAGAGGGGTGGGTACTCATGGACCCTGTGTGGCTCCACTGCTACCCCTGCTTGGAGTGGCTGTAAGGTTTCGTCCCTGATGCTTCTCTTGCACATGGTCAATAAACATATTTACCAGAGGAAGAGCCAGTCCTCAGCCCTGAAGATACACCAACACAAACATATATGTGTGTGCTTTATACATTTTTATATATATATATATATATATGTATATATATATTTCATATTTTTATATATATTTTTTTTAAGTGGTTCTTGAAAGATTTCTCTAACTAGAGAGAAGAAAGCCCTCAGCATGCTTCCTTCTGAGATCTCAAGAATGCCCATAGCCAACTGTGTCTGGTTAGGTTTTTAAAACCGGAGGTCTTTCCTTCTTGCCAGGCCATTTATTAAACCGGGGTATTTTGCAGTTGAAGTCTGAAGAATCAGTTGATTGTTAAATTTAAAACTGCCATGAGGTGTAGCTGAATAGTGGAAGTAAGGGTGAGGTGCTGTTTCTTACTATTCTGGAAATATGAGAACATATGTGTTCAGGGTCATAATCAGAAACTAGCAGTTTCTCATATGTGTTCAGGGTCATAACCAGAAACTAGCAGTTTCTCCCTAAATGAGCCTTTACTGAAGGCAGTTTGAACTGTAGCATCCAAAGCAGATATTTTAACTAAGTATTAATTCTAACATATTTGCTACATCAGGTTTTCAGTCCAAACACATGAATTTCTGTCCAGTAAGTGTCACCATGCCATTTTTTTTTATTAACAGTGGAAGCAGTTGGAAAATAAATGTAAAGGCAAATTCATTTCTTTTTTGCTCTAACGTGAAAACATATTTTGTGGAGCGTAGTATGTGTGAAGCAAAAGACTATGGGATGTGAAGAAGACAGTCTTGCAAAAAAGTTGTGTTACTTTGTGCTTGCAGATCATTTAGCCTGTAATGTTGACACTTGAAAAGGTTGGAGATGCACCTTAAAATTTTGTTGCTACTGTACAGATGCCACAGGTATAATCACATGCAGACAACAGAAGTGCTATGCTATTGTTGTTATTAATTCCTGCTTTAGTATTGCTGTTGATTCCTGCTGTCACTTGATATTACAAATTAAATGAGTGTCAAAGAACAATTGTGTTGTGAATACAATCTACAAGATTCTTACAGTTCAGTTAATAATAATAGTGCTTGCTATATTTTTATAGCGCTATTAGTTGTTCTCAACAGGCTTTTCAGCTGAAAAGAAAATTCAGTTTGCAGAAAACTGCTGGTTTCTTATAATGTTATGTATGTGAGAAACCTAAAACACAACATGGGGGAAAAAGCATAGGAGATGGAAAAAATGTGATGACAAAATCATATTTTGATCAGCTTTGGCAGATACTACTAGGAGAAGCTACCACGAAAGTTTTGCAAAAAAGTTTCTTAATAAACCATGTTTCTTGTGTGATGGTCATGCTTGTGACAAGAGAACACACTAAAACACAACGTTTTAACCATAATATTTAAAGAAGTCCAACTTCAAAGGCTATTTTTGGTCTGATACTTTTGTGAAAATTAACACAATCTGAGCTCATGTTAAAAATGGTTTTAAGCTTATCCCATTTAAAATGCAAAATAGATGTGCTTCCGCAAAGCTGCTTAGTTTCCTAAGGTTATATATTGAACCGTCTAGTAAAAGAAATCAGTAGCGCTACATTTGCTGGAGCGTTTATTTTGAGATGTTCCTATAAGAATTCAGTAGCTTGGTTTTGTCTAGGGAGAGATTTATCAACGTTCATGCCTGGGACCCTGGACTAAGCCATGCGTTACAATACCATCAGTTGTTTCTTAAATACATGGAAGTACCCTTCCAGCAGCTTACCAGCTCTTGTTGTATGGTTTGGTATTATTGGAGTCCATATATTAACCCAAAGTGGATACAGCGAATATAGCGGGATGCTCCTCTTGGATTTTATAACTTCTTAAATTGTACTTTTCTTTTTAAGGGCTTTTTTTTTTTTTTTTTTTTTTTGATAGCTGAGAGAAGCAGCCCTTCGCTGCTGTCTAAAAGGCAAATATATCTTGTTTGCCTGAGCATTTCCAGTTAGAAAGGGCGATTTGGTTACAGTAGCCATCCCAAGTTAAGGCAAAAGGAGGAAGTAATGGTCAAGGAGAACCGATGACCTGTTACATAAGATTCATAACTTGCTTATATTTCCAGACAGGTTGTTAAAGTTTTGTCTTGATCATAGCTCATCAAATTCATCTTGTATTCTCTCTGGCTGGAGCACTTTCTGATAGCATGAATGATTTTACTGCCTGGCACAAAATACTAACCCAAGAGGAGGAGAAACCTTGTTGCAGTGGACTCCCCCTCTTCCCATTTCAGCTTTCATTTCATCATCTTATGCAAACTTGCCTGCTTCTACCTATTTCTGATTTTATCTCTTCACAGTTTCAGCTTTGATCAAGTTAACAGCAATTGCAAACTATCTAAGAAATCATTTGAGGTTCTTTCTTGAAGGCTGTGGAGAGAAAATAGAGGAAAATGTATAACTTTGTGAGACTGTCGGATTAATCACAGGCTACTGGACGTTAGGAGGCAAAATGAGCTGCTGGTATGAACTTAATGCGTTTGTTGGTAATACTGTATTAACTGCCTCTATGTTATTTCAAAATGTAGTGCTAAATTTAGCTGAAAGAAGATTCAGGTAAGTCTTAGGTTAAATTTGGTTTAGTAGGAGATCATCGAGAAGCAGTAGTTCTTTTGACTGGTGCCTGAAATGGCCTCAGCGAAGTCTGGAATAGTTATGCCCTGTCACCTTCCGAGACCACTGGCTTTAGACCTTGGTCTTGGACACCCGGCATTACTGTATGTTGTCCTGATCGCTGTGGGGAGACATCCTGAGGGTTTGCCCAGAGCTCTTTAGTAATAGTCATAGAGACGTTGTTTGTGTTTGGATCCGGCTTTCTTAAAAGCCTGGGGTTTGAGAATTGGGTGATCAGCTGAACTATTTCAGTTTATTATTTTAAGATTTAAGAAATACTGGGATTAGGAGTATATTCTTAAATCAGAAATTTTCTCCTTGTTTTTCTTGCTGAAATTATTAAATTTCTTTTTGTCTTTTTATTGAATCCTGCCTTATCATATTGAATGTCTTTATAAGTATTAGTTTTCTGCAAAGGATTACACTTTGTCTTGAGTTATTTAAGGTTTTTCTTTTTCTCTTTTTTGATGGCAGTGTTCAGGTTTCTAATCAATCTTACAGAAGAGAAATCTGTTTAAATAAGTAACTTTATTTCTGAATTAAAGGACAGTAAAAAAAAAGAAAAAACCACATAATTATGGCGAGTTTAGTTATAGTAATGTTATTCCCTATCTAATGACGACTATGGCTCCCTTCCAGTACTCTGGCAGCAGTTACCAAAGAAGATACCTGCAAGTTTTAATATGCAAATAAAAATACCAACTTTCCTTTTGGCTGGGGTAATTAAATAGTCATCAGTCTTTCAAAACTCAGTTTTAAAAGGGTCCCTGCTGTAAGATGGTGCTTCAGTTAACGACAGGAGGAGACTCCTTTGGTGCAATTTATAGTCGTGTGTGATAGCTGGTGCAGCTGGCGCGGAGGCCGTCTCCTCAGCTCTCTGAGCTCTGTGCGCGGAGGTCTCTCAAAGTAATCGGGGCTGGATCATTCGAGTTGCGCACTGACCGGCCCGTGGACAGAAGCGTGGCGGTAGGTCCCTGTGGAGCTGCCTCGGGGTCGGCAGAGCGTGTTTGCTCCAGCGCGTCCTCCACGAAAGCGGCCCCGTGACTCTCGTCGCTCTTGCCTTTTACCCTTTTTCTGTACAAAAATCCTCAGTTTGAAGTAAGTGGTGATTTGAGCTTGTCAGGCAGCCTATGCCAGAGCATGGAAGGGTCCCTAAAACCTGCGTGATGCTGATGACCGAGCAGTAAGGTGCGGGAGACGTTGCAGCTGGAGCTACCGAAGTTCGTGAGGTCGTCACCAACCACGCTGGCTTCAGCATCGATTCCTAGGATGACTGCTTTCACTTGGGCTAAAGTTAGCAGAGTAACTGAAGTATAACAGCTTGCGCTAACTGCTCCAATAAAGCCCTAACCCTGACCTATCAATCCCAAATGAGACAAGTTGGGTTGATAAATGGTTTATTTTTGAAAGACTTCTCTATGCTTTGTGACGTCTGGTGTGAATGTATGATCTTAAGCTACAATTAAGATCAAGCACAAAAAGAACAAAAGTACAGTTTTCAAATTCTTCTGCCGTGCTGCTTGCAAGAGAAGAGATAATAGCATGGTTAGCTGCCCCTTTGGCATGTGCAGTCTCTCCGTTCGGGGCCAGGATCATCTGAGGCATTTCTCTTTCTAAGAAAACACTTCAGCTCTCTTAAGGTGGTTAGAAAGTCTTTATATTTCACAGCAACTCTCATATAAATTAAATACAGCAGCTATTTGAGAAGAGTGTTAGCATATCCTTTTTATTTTCTCTCATCGTTATTATTATGTCAATGTTGGTTATTGCTAGGTGAAATGCAAAAGATGCCTATTTGGGTACAATTTGATCCCATTTTTTATCAGCATGTTCAAAGATAACGTGCATTCTTAAAAGACTTAAAATTTGGATTGGTATACATATTAGCCTGTAGAAATATTATTGCATTTCTGCAGGCTTTCTGTGTGTGCATATATATATATATATATTCACTTTTTTTGCATCTATTAAAATGCACCATTGAAATATATGGTTATTTCTTAGCAATTACTCCAAGAAAGGAAAATCATTAATGAGCTATAGCAATAAATGGTTATTCTATTGTATACTCCATTTGATCTGAAGCATCTTAGACGTGCAAAAAAGCCGAGATAAAAAAAAAGTGTGGTATCTGTTAAAGCAACTGTGTTAGTTTTACTAATTCAGATGATCCATTCTAAAGAGTTAACAATACCATTTTCCAAAACTTTATACATGCACATACATAACCTCCCAACTGCGAGTTGTGAACAGAATCAGTCCTAGTATTTCCTTACTGTGTTGCTATGTTTCCTTATGACTGCTTAAACACCTCTTTGCTTTGGAAAGGGCTGATATCAAAGCTGGAAAGTGTTCATAACTTGCCCACGTTATGTTTTATTGCTGAAAAGAGTTCACCTTCTCAAGGCGGGGGGAGCGTGCCACTGTTCTCCGTTTGTGCAGAATTGCAGCAAAAGCAGAATGGGTCTGTCCAAGGTTGAAGTGGGAAATTACCCTATTTGTATCTTAGGGTTTAGGTTAAAAAGTGATCGGCTTTTCCAGAGGCCCCGGGGTGGATCATGTGGAGTTGCAGAGTTGATGGTAATGTAATTCTGGGCAAGCTCTACGCAAAATGAGGTGGAAATCAGGCATCGTACTACTATCTATCTATCTATCTCTATATTGTTTTGTCTCATCAGCAAAACTGTTCTTTTTACAAGTAGCTGATAAAATACAGGGACTGGTAAAGGGAACTGCAGTTACAGTGCTGTGTTGCTCTTTGCAGCTTCTTTAGTTTGGTTATTTGTGATGACATGTTCCTGTCTGTGCTGTCTTTAAAAGACACATCATCGTTTTCATGAGGAAAATGAAGTTATTTGCATTCCTCACTATAGACAGTAATTAAATATATGTAGATGGATATCTTACTAAAAATGGAAATAAATCAGTAATTAAACTGCACAGATGGAATAGAGATAATTAAAATATATATAAAAAATGCCTTTACAAGCCATAAAAAGAAACCCATCTGTTTTAAAAGAAAATATAACCAAGTATAAAATCAGCTTGACTTGTAATTTTTTTGTAGCCCTTGAACATCTGTGCAAAGCACTTTGCTAGTGCAAGTGATGGTAGTTCTGCTTTTATCAGCAAAGATTTCATTCATACAAGTAGAAGTCTATAAATACAATACACATTCTGCTGAGCAGGCAAGTGCAAGTTGGATTGCTGCTGTCAAAGGTTTGTCAGTGATGCCACGATCCTGCTTCGAGGCTTTTCTTTGTGCAGGCTTCTGTCTCCATGTCACATCCTGCCAGGGGGTAAAAGAGACAGGCATGGTCTGCGTGGTCATGCCTTCTGAAGAAAATCTGTAGATTTATTGAGGAAAAATTAGGAAGAAATTAATTCTGTGAAACCGTTCATTGCATTAATTTCCCTTCCACGTTTTGGGTATGTTCACACAGTGCTATTTTGGACAATGATTTTTTAAATAGATACATCTATCTGGTCTGCAATCCAAAGAACTTTCCTTGTGTTTTTTTACTTACTCATCAGATTACAGTCTTTCCTTCTACATTTTCAGTTTAGTTCAAACCAAATCTTTCCAGAAAAATCCCCAAACTTCAGTTACGTGTTTGCCAGTATAATATCTTAGGTTCACAGTTCTGAAGTACCTGGTGCATCTTGGGCTGGTTATGAAAAAGCGCTCTCTGTATTAGCTGGACTGCTGACTGCCAAAAATGACTCCTCTCAAAATATCTCTGGCAAAATCTGAGGAAACCTAAATTTTACAGTCAGCTATTATCTGCAGTGTAATGTCCAGAGGAAATAAGTTTTCTGCGTGGCAAGACTACTGAAGAGCCTTGGATAAGAACAAGGTGTTTCTTCTGCAAATAGAAATCTGCAGGAACAGTTGCAAATATGAAACTTCAAATGGTTTTACCTACCACAGACAGAAAAAGCACTGGCTACTCTTGTCCAATCATAAAGCACCAGTTTCAGGATTAATAATTATTCATAAATTAATCTTCAGGATTAATAACTTGTCTAATACAGGGAAATAAATGGATGCACTGATGCTAGGGCCTATTGCACTATATTGCCTTGTTTCTCTGAAAGGGAAAAAAAGCCTGCTGTGGCTATGATTGAAAGAAGATAGGAAATAAAATAATATAAAATGAGAGAGAGAAATATAAATAAAAGGAAGAAGAAAGAATAACAAATTCCAATATTTTAAACCTTAAGCGAAGTCTTCAAAGTAAATATTCTTTACGCAATGAAAGGTAATACTCAAACAGCTGCAAATCTAACCAGGGACCTTGAAGAGCTGAACTTCTTTATCAAATACAGATGCTATAGTAGTAGGTGTGATAGGAACTTTGGGGTAAATCAAAGTATATCTCATAGACATGACAGGACTTCTGATCAAATGTGTTTATTTCTCTCTTGCTTTAGCAAGAGGAAGAAAAACTTCATTCTGTATGAGAAGTCTAAGGAGTCCATCATTCTTCTGCAAAGCTTATTCGATCATTTCGTTTAGCCTGGTGCTGCTGTTAATGAAGTGCTGCATAACTCTCCCTAGGAGAGAGGCTCATTTTCATTGCTTACAATTTTACCAAGTTGAAACAATTTGCTCTGAAATTTTCTATGCCACAAACTGCTTTGTTGAAATTTGGTGGAAAATATTGCTGTCCTTCGAAGAACAAGACTAGGGGAACTATTGCAGGTCCACGTTAAAGAAAATGGAAGTGCCTTCTCACTGATAAAATTGTCCCAAAGTAGTCACACTTTGGGCTGGGTACTTGCAAGTTAGTAGGGTGGTGACCAAGATCGAGTTGGGTACTTAGCATCACTGTGACAATTGACCTCTAAAGGGATTGTGGTTTTGCATGGTGACCGACAGGGCGACAGAGACAGAAAGATCTGTAAGTTTTGGAGCATGTACTTTTCTGACCTGAAAACAAGAGTTCTCATTTCTACAGCCCGTTCCAGTCAGCAGGAGCTGAAAGCAGTTGGGGAATTTTTACTAATGGTTCTTCATTCATTCAAAGGATGAAGCCTCTGGTGAGGCCCTAGAAGGCCAAGCTGTTTTCCTATCAGCCAGGGGTCAAAATGGGCATAATTGGGTGTTTTCAGGCCAGGCTTGAGCCCTTGCGCTTTCAGCTGTCTTGTCTCCCAGGCTTTGATCTCGAAATCTTGAAATACTCCTGAAGTCCAGAACTGGAGCAGAGCAATAATTTATGTCATATGGGAGGGATAGCAGTTACTTGTTTTAAATTTTGGGGGGGTCCTTTTCCAAAGGACCTTGTGTTTCCTAAGGTCTGAATCTTAGTTTTGCAAACTTAAATTTTTACTTACTGTGGATTTCCTTTGCAATTTACTTAGTGTTTCTGGGAAATGTGTGCTTTAGCTACTTTTGCTTCTAAATACTGCGTTCACACAGGTTTTTATTATTTGCAGTTTTGTTTGTTCACTTGGGGATATTGAACTTACTGAACTTATAATCCATCTCTGGAGGGTAAACATGTAGGTAATAGAGAGGATTTTGACCTTCGGTATTGATATGCTTACCGTAATTCCTATGTGGCTGTCACTTTAGACAAATAGGGTTAGTATCATGAGTTTTCCAAACATGTGTTCTGGAAAGGTATTTGATTTTGGTGAGCAGCCTTTACCATGGTGTCTCAACTGATGAACTCCTGAGTCGTTTTCACTGATCCTAAACTGGAAAGTCACTCCTGCATTTTACTGATCTGTTTCAGGTTTATTAAAAAACAAACAAGCAAACTGTGCAGTGTTTATTTGGGAAAAAGAACAATAAACATGTATATTTTGTTTGCAAGTAGGTAGTAGAGGTGACTAGCAGGTGCGTTCCCTGTACACAGTATGCAATAAGTATATGAAGCATCTTTTCCAGGACTAATGAAGGCATTATGTTAACAATTCTGTATACGACTTCTGGCTCCTCTGTGCTTATCTATATAAGAATTAAGAATAAAGCTATCTGGCAGTCGTTCAGGATACTGTATCAATTATACTAATAGTGTTAGTAGCCTATTAAGAAATGGAATGTGATATAGCATAGGAGAAAGAGCAATTTAAGCAGATGGGAGTAATAGAAATGATCAGAATTGGGTTTTTGATGTCTTTCAAAAAAGTCTTGAGAGAGGATTCAATTACAAAATTTTTTTGATGCCCGCTAAGTCAATATTTGCAAACCTGAAGGGTTTTCCTGATGCCAGCTGATGACTTTCTGCCACTGCAGGACCTTTTGCAGGAGGTTTTGATTTTATAGCCTTGAGACCAACGAAGCCAGGGGCTTTGTGGCTCTCCTAGGTTAACAAAAGTTGCTTAAAGTGACTTTAAAAAGTCTCTATGTGGCAACTTCCTGGGAAATATTGAATAAGTTATTTGGACTCTGTGAAGGCAGTACCATAGAGTTACGTGCCTAGTTTTGTATGCATTTGGAGACACTATAAAGCTGCTATTCAGGGATCACCAGGAACAGTGTTTAATAGGAAGCGATGCTTTTAAGTGGGTTTGCTCCCCCCCCTTTACTTCTAATCTAAGCCATTTATATCAAATTAATAGTTAAGTCTGAATGGAAGATAGATCATTAGTATGCAAAATTGCAGCATGTTAAGGCAGTTATTAAGTGTAATAGTCTGTGGATGCTCTTTACTGTGTATGGGTTATGTCTAAGTTTTGCTCTGTGTTCCAAGTCTTGCATGGGAAGGATTGACAAGGAAAACAAGAAGACTAAAATTCAGTCATTCTGAATTTATTTTTAGATTTGTCTTAAAATCAAATGAATTAGTGTTTTTATAAAGATGGCTACATGTCTTTTAAGGAATTTAGTCTATTAATATTGCCATGCTATGTCCTTGTGAAGAAAAAGAAAAAAAATTGATGAGCTGTCAGACATGGGCTTGGGGTATTTTTTTTTTACTATTTCCTATTAGGAAACGATTTCCTATAAATTCTATTTTATAAGCAGATTTTTTTCCACGTCTGGTTTTAAGTGAGCTTGTTTAATTTATTAGAGAGGCTCAGAATTTTGAGTTTCAGGATAGGTGGGAGCTGCATCTGGGCAGAATATTCTTCAAATGTATATCCCTGCTGCCTTAACGTGACACTCTCTACTCGCCTTAAAAAAGACACAGGTAATAAGTTACTGCCTTGAGTTTGTGTTTGAATATGTTAAAAATGCAAAAATATATTTCACGCAGCAAAGCATGTGATGTGGACATTTTGAAATCAAGAGATAGTAAGGAATTTTTTTGTACACACCCATCTCGGAAAGATAAGTGAAAACCAGTTCCTAAGCCTGCAGGCTTTTTGAGCTGGAAAAGAATATAATTGGAAAGTAAAAAAAAAATAGGTTTTTCACTTTGATACAAAGATAGAAATGAAATGATGGAACTTACATGCTTCCTAATTCTGTAAATGCAGAAAGATCCTTAAAATACTCACTTTTGGCTAAATGGGTTTGTTCATTATTACTGTGGTGTTAAGCTATTCTAAGTCACCGGTGTAACTATAATTCAGACTGGTAGTGATTGAAATACATTAACGTATAGCAGCTGTTGCATAGATGGACTAAACACGATAAAGCTTAAATCCAAATTGTTAACAGAATTATTTTTCATTTTACAAACTGGCTAAATACAACACTCCTATTTGGTGAAAGAAATTGTTGCAATTCCAAATGGTGCCATAGCTTTCTATTTAAACCTCTTTTTGAACAAAAACCCACGCACTTGGGGAAAAAAAAATCCTGTTGGTGATAGCTGTTAGGAAAATATATTGGTAGATTTTTTAAACATTTGAAAACCCAATTGACAGTAAAGAGAACAGACTAAAACTCATTTCAAAGTGAAGATAGTTGAATACTTTTCAGCAACCAATGGATCAGTGTTCACTCTGGAGGTAGGAACAGCAACTAGTTCTGTCTTTATTTACTGGACTTAATGCTTTTTTAACTTATTAAATGGAAGTCCCAATACACACTCTTTCCTTTTTGATAAGGTTTGTAAAGAATGTGGTCATTTGCATGGTATAGCATGTAATTTTTCTGGGAAGGCAAAGTCTACCTGGTTTTGAGCCAAATACAGTGACTTTTTGACCCACTTTCCTGAGCTGTATCTCAGTGTAACTTGAATGTAAATACCCTTGGTGCTCAATTGCTTCTGGGAGCTGCCAAGGTTCATGCACATGGGCAATAGCCCCACACTCCCTATCCATTTTAAACAAACAGCATGTGACTTTACTTTCGATAGGAAGTGAAAGGCACAGTTGTAACAGAAGTGACAGCTCCCACTAGGCGTATATCTGAGAAAACAAATAGAGATGGTCGGGGAGGTGGGTCTCAGAAAATGCTCCCTAATGTTTTTTACAAGCTGACCAGAAAATGAAATAGTGTGAGAAAGCCTGTATCTCCTGATTATGTGGTGCGGCCATTATTAAGAAATAGAACTAATGGCCATTTGGATAGAGTAGTTGGTTTTTTTGTAGTATTCATCCTATTCAAAAAAAAAAAAAATATACAGTGTTATTCTATAGAAGTAACTCCAGCTCTCTATAGTTCTGGTCTCATTCCTTCATGTCCTTTGACACTTTTATAGTGAGGGTCAGAAGAGAATTAAAATGAGCTAATGCATTTTGTTTTAATTTTTACACCCCTTTCCCTGTGCCCTTCTCCCCCTAAGTCCTTCCTTCAAAACACAAGCCAAACCAACCAATAATTAAAAAAAACCTAAGTCTAACTCGTTTCTGAGTGATTTAGGCCAATTGTTGATATTACCCTGATGCAATCTGAAGTGTGTTTTATTTTTTCTGAATTGCATTCACTAGATGCTTTTCTCTTGAGTATTTCCTCAAAAATATAAATTGTGGCCATTTGCTGTCTTTTCTTTCCCCCATGATCTTTAGGGTAAGCATTTGTTGAACTGTTTTCCATCTATTTGATCATGTTGTAACAGATTTGGTCTGAAACTGAACGAGGTAATTTAATGCTATACAAGATACAGTGTATGTGGGCAATGAGTTCCTTAAAGAGTTAATCACTAAGCTCGACGTGCTTTTGTGATTTGTAAGAAAGCTGCTAGAGTTTATTACTGAAGAACCAATGAATACTCGGGTCTTTTACCATATGAAAAAAAAAAGTTTGAATTCCATGACTCGAAGTAGAAATTGCCATTAGGAGGGTAATGCCCCTTTTTTCATAACATAAATCTTCAAATGGATATTAAAAACAATAACATTTTCAGCCAAAAAGACATCTGAAGCAGTATAAAATGGTTTTTAAATTACCACTGTATAGCTGGAAGACTTTTTCTTTTTGCCAATCTGCAGCACTTCCTAATTCAGAAATCCAACAGTGAAGTATCTTCTTAAGGTTATTTTGTAATGCTGGTAAGATGAAGAATCGCAGTTCAATGCGACATCTCCAGTCCTCATGAAGTGTATAACTCTGTAGGCTTGGATTGTGTTTATTTTTAGTGTAAGACTAATTCTCAGTAAAGTTACAAGCAGGCATTCATGTTAATTAATGCTGCATTTTCATCCCATCCAGGCAGAAAACACAGCTATGCCCGTGGAAAAGTATAATGGCAATATAATTAGGATTTCTTCTAAGAAAAACATTATAACAGACATCCTGCCATGCTTATGTTATTTTAATTGGATGTTTAGCTCAAGGGTGGTTCATAATTTATCATAAACTTTAATGTTATTAAAATCAGCTGGAAGGAAGCTCTACTTAATCCCCTTGATTACACCATAAGGACTAAAATCTTAATTTGAACATCTTTTTTTTTTGTTTGTTTTACTGACAATGCAAGAAAGTAAAAGTAAGTGCAGGAAAATTAAATCAAAGGGAGATTAAATCTGGCCTCTTGCGCAGGCTACCACTATGCCGACTGCTGAACGGCCTTTTTGTCAAGGGCATGGATAAGCATAACCAAAAATCTTTACATACTGGTTTTATTCTGTTGTTTCTTGGGGAGAGCTCTGACTTTTTGGGTGTTTCGGATTTCTCTAGCTCAGTCTTTAATTCTCCAACGATAAGATCTGGGAAGCAACTTCTAAGTCTACCAGCCACTAAAACCAGGTTTAAATTGTTCTCAAAGTTCGCCGAGTTTGCTTGCAAATTTTATGCTCAACTTAGTTATCAGAAAGGAGCATTTAATCAGTAGAGAGAGACTAGGAGCCTTGGTCCATGCCATGTAGCTCTGCTGATACTTGTGTTCATTCTTGATTAATGTGAGAGTTAGAAATGGGATTTGGTACTAAATTTTAAATGTTTGTGTGGAGTGCTCACCAAGTTAAAAACAGAGAAACGTTCTTTTTTCCACCAGCCCCTGTTGATTATTTTGTTGTCCAAAGGTCTTGAAATTCTGCTTTCAGTATGTTCGCTTAAGTGACCTTTTTTTCCACGACTGCACTGTACGCAACAGCGTACCAATTCTCATTTCTACTAAATACATTTCTCTGAGCAGGGTTATTAAGGTTACATCCAGTAGCCTTGATCTTTGTCTGCCGAGACCTCGCGATGGGCCGTTACCGAGCTACCGAACTGCTTTGGCCCTGGAGCAGCCAGGGTTCTCGCCGCTCCCCTCCCTTCTGCCGCCTGCTTGGCTGCTCCTGCTCTCCGTGCGCTTCACCCCTTCGATTCACGCCAACTTCTGTGCCTCGGTAGTGTTCAGGCGTTTTGGCTCCCCTAGGTGCCGTGTCGCACAAAGGGGCGTTGCTTAGTGCCTCATCACGGTGGAACAGTTTATGGCTGCTTTTTTAGTCAAATGTAAGAGGGGTTAAGATGACTAGGTAACAGCATTGCCTGCTGTGGGCGGCCCATGGTCACAGCGCAAAGCCTACCAAGCCGCTTCCATGTAAATGCATATGCGTAAGTTATAGCTGGGCACTTAAACGCACTTCAGCGCTTTTGTGACCTGTCATTTGCCTGTCAAGGCGAGAGCTCCCAAAGTCGCATGAAGCGGGAGCCGGTCTGTGCTTCCCCACCCTGGCCAGTGTGTGCAGAAGGGGCTGTAGCTTCTGCCAGCTTTAAAAATCTGGGGGTCAGATACCCACCCGCTGGCCCTGACCTACTTCTCTTCTTCGTTTGCCAACTTCAGCCGGCCAAGGTGCCTTTTGATACCTCAGGTTTTGTCAATGTTTTGCATTTATTGCCAGGAGACAGAAAGCCAAACATCATTTGCAGTGCTTGAAGCAAGGAAATCAGTTTGCTAAAATAGTCAAAAAGGCTTCCAGGCAGCTTCGTAGGTCTTTTAATGTTTTGTCCCCCTAAAAGCATGTTTAGTTTGTCATTAGTTTCAGAAAATGTGTTACCTCTAGCTCCCATTCCTGCCTGTGTCCTTATGCCAGCACCACATGAAAGATTTCAGGGACTTTTTATCTGATGCTGCCTGGCTGAACGTAGTTTAAAATGGATGTTGCAAATTGAATTCTTAATCTCTATTTTTAAACAGATAACTATGTATCACACCTATGCTAAGCTTTTAAGGCTTTCAGTTATGTAAGTCTCTTTATAATACTTGTCCGGTCTTTATTTCCTCTGAAAAAAACTATCCGAACAGGGCTAATGGAGTGGGGAATTGAAATATTTAAACTAACAGGATGTGAAATATTGCTGCTGTGGATAAACAGAGACATTTGAGGCCAAGTGTTTTTGCTACGCTGGTTTTGTTGTAGGTGTTTTAGGCATTATTAAAAACCTGTAGGTAGTATATTCAGGCGGTTGATTTGTTTGGTTGTTGAAGTACTGAAACTCGGGCTTCATGGTGTTGCTTAATGGAAACTACGGTTGTTCTGCTTCATCATTTCTGCATTATCTGCTAGTCGGTGCTGGAGTATAAATTTGCACTTAATTCGTTATGCAACCAATTTATTGAATTTTCTTCTAATAATTAGAGCCTTCAAAAGCTTCTTTAAAGGGTAAAACATTAGTTTTCTGAAGTGTATTTTGCAGTAGAATGATAACTTTTTAAGATAGCAAAAAAAAAAAAAAAAGAGAAAATTATAGTTCGTGAACAGTAAAGAAGAAAACAAACTGTGCGGCTCTGCCGCAAGAGAAATGAAATTTCCGATGCATTATAGTTATTATGGATTGCATAGAAACACAGATAGAGTTACAGGTTTTTTTCCCAGGCAATCTCATCTTTTTCCTGAGGACCTCAAAGATTTTTGAAACAATTTTTCTCATTTCAGTGCTCGAGTTATTTTTCATTACTAATCTGATTTGCCGTTACGAGTTATGAATAATTTCAGCTATGAAAACACTTTAGGCTGCTTTTATTTTCCAATTTGCATATAAGTGAGGAGAAACTCTCCCTAGGAGTAATCATGCGAGGAAAAGCAAAGGCAAATGCCGTGTTCTCTTATACATCTTCATTTATAGTGGTCGGAGATCTGGATGCTGTCCGTGTTGGGACGCTTGCCGGCTCCAGCCCCTTTGGGCGCTCATCTGCCTGGCAACGCGTTCGTATTAGAAAAGCTGCCTTCTTCAAGAGTCCAGTGCTTACGTCTCCCTGGCAGCGACATGCCGCCATTCCAGCTGTGCGAGTGTCCTGGGTGCCCTTTAACTCTCCAGCAGAGCGAGATGGGTGCAGCAAGCAACGCTTGCTTCGCAGTCGTAGTAGGAGCACGCTGGTGCAAGTTGGTATTCGCTTGTTGCCTAAAGAATTTATAAGTTCAGGCAGAAATAAGCCCTGTAGGTAATTTTCTGCCTCGTTCTCTTTACTGTTCAGGAGTATTTTATTAGCAGAGCGCAATCTCCTCCATGTACAGCATTCCTTTGCTCTGGGCAAGATACGTTTTCTGCACAAAAAGTCCTTTCCAGTGTATCTCACCTTCCCTGCTGCCGTTAGGTGCCATAACTCAGCTGGTGCTCACCCGGCTCCGTAACAAGCCTGCGTCCCATCCTCTCCCTGCGCAGAATTTCTTGGGTCATGGTCTCTTGTCTTTTGTTTTGGCTTTTTCAGATGCCTCTTTCTCACTAGTTCTCGTGTTTGGGAGATTTCCGTTCTCTTCCGCGCATGCCTTTCAAAGCACTTTCTCAAACTGATTTTCTCATTTGACCAAGCAATAAATACGTTGAAGTTGAGTATTCTCCTTTGCCATTTATCTGGCGGAGGTACATACAGTCTGGTTAGCAAAAAAGAAGTCTCATATGCTTCATGGTGCAGCATTTTTCATAATGTCAGCTGGCTGCTCTCACAATATTAGCCAGGATTTTTAAGTTGCGTGGAAGTTCAGCTGATTAAATTGCTGTTGGTTTCATTTTACCATGTAGAAGATTAGTGAGTTTATTGAGGTCTGCAGTGAGACTTTGTATTTCGTGTTCAGCAATGTTGTATTACGCTTCTCATAGGGCACCTGTTACATGATTTCAGGCCTATGTAAACTATTACTTACTTGCAGACTTCCTGAATATTTAAAAAAATATAAGGAAAAAAAGATGCAGGTATCTGATTAAATGGTAGTTAAAATATGTCGATTAAGCAAAGGAGAATGATTATTTCTGTTGTGTCTGGGTACTTTCTAGAAGTCAGCAGAAGACAAAGAGACTCCCAAGGAAAGAAATAGAGGAAAAAGATAAATAAAATAACTGTGACTGAAATAAAGGGATGAAGGAGTGGAATAGAGGAGGTAGCATCTTTTTCAAGTTGAGTTATTCCAAAAAATTTGGAAACATGCCATCTGCTTACCTTTGCCATATATGCTGTATAACGTAGCTCATGTGTTAACGAGTTAAAAATACTCTGGCTTGTCAATGTTTCCAAGCTCCCAAAGCTTGTATTTTAGTGAAGGACTTTTGGAGAATGCTAGCTACAGACCCCCTAACACTGGTAGGGCAGTAGAAATTTCTGCAACATGTTCCTGTTCAAGTTATTACTTTTATAGTGTCAGAATATTAATACAGCATCATAGAATCATAGAATAATTGAAGTCAAAAGAGACCTTACAGATCATCTTGTCCAACCCTTGCTCTCAAAGCAGGATCAGCTTTAAGGTTGAAGATCAAAGTTGAATCAGGCTGCTCTGGATTAACAGTATTTCCAAGCAAGTTCCTGAAGTTCATTTTTTTGTGGAAGACAGGAGTATGGACGGTGACAGAATGGTGTGGCAGAACGCCTATTGCCATGCAAAGACGATTTATATTAAGTGCTAATAAATAATTTGAATGCTGTGCTTAAAAGGAGAAGCTTTATAATACATGACTTGTGTGGATAAATCCTATAGTTACAGTACAGACATTTCTACTCTTTTTTTCTTTTTTTTAAACATTTATGGGAAATGAAATGCTCTTCTCAAATAACTGTGGACTTGGGGGTGGATAGGGCTGTTTGTTTTTGCTGTGACAGTCTTATGTATCAAAACTGATTATGCAGAAAATTGGGCAGAACTCAGGGAAAAGGAGCAGTGAAAAAAAATCTTTAAAAACATTTTTTTTTCTTGTCTTTCATTGAATTTTAGCCTCAAACAATAATACCTATACAGACTCCTAAAAGCCGATCAAACAGGAAGAGGAAAATCCTGTTGTGTTCTCGTAATTGCCCGTGCTGGTACGTAATACCTCAGAGCATTTCCTTTTTATACGCTGACAAATACATTGTGAACATTAAATGCAAATAATTGCTTCTCTTCAGCACATTTCATTTAGCCAGCGATATGACCAACTAGCGAGGCAGAGAAGTGCATCTAATGTGAAGCCATTTACCTCCAAATGTTGATCCTCGGGGTTTCTAGTCCTGAAGCTTGGTTTTTATACTCTCTTCAGATGAATCAGAAACAAAAATGACTTCTCACTATTTTCCGTGATGTTTGAATTACTGAATTAGTTACTGCAGAAGCGAGGAGGCTTATGGCTGGAGTCAGCCAAGGAAGGACTTCCGGACTTTGCTGCAGAGCAACTGAGGACGTGCAGCGCCTGTGCTGCAGAGCAGTTTGCGTAAGGTACAGATTTATTCCCCTGTGGAGAGTAAGAGATTTATGAGAATTTATTCTCATAAATACCAGGGAGCCTTTGTGTGAGGTTCGTGTAGTATGCAGAGATACTTTTCTCCCAGTAATTCATTTGGAGGATTGGGTCTTACAAAATAACGCTGCAGAAGGATTTTTCACGTGACATGGTCCTCGTACTCTATATAGCCAGTGTTGTTACTCGGTGGGGGGGACTGCTTTCTCCCGCTGTCTAAATTGTGTTCTCTCCCACTGTGTTCAGATGACCCATGGAGAGTATTTGTAGCATAGAGCCTGTGGGAAGAGTGACTTGTTTTTATTATACCATAAAATCAAGGCACATAAGAAAATCTCGCCACTCTTTCATGAAGTGGCAGAGTTTTTAGGTGTCCCATAGGGCAATGGTGCGAGTGGAGGGAATGATGCTCCCACATGGGTTGACGTGCCAGGAGCAGAGCCCACACGCTGGCTCTCCACGCTCGTGTTGGGTTGTATGGTATGGGTGAAGCTGCGGCCCAAAGCACAGCCACCGGCATGTGCCTCCGGCCCCTTTTTATAGGAATGGCTCTAGCCAGGTACCTACAAAAAAAAGTCTTGTGCACCTTAATACGATCATAAAACAAAGTAGCGTTGTGGAGAACGTCAGCCTTCTTACTGTGCTTACTACTTTCATGTTGAAAAACACTGACCATGTTACCTGTCCAGACCTGGAGGGTTTCTTTGGAAGTCCACTTTTTCTTTTGAGCTGTTGGAATGAGCTGAATATAAAAATAGGAGCGCTGTTAGGAATGTAAGGCTGGAAATCCATCGCTGTGGATTATAGGCACCGATACAGGCAAATACATCCCAGTTGCTTGATGCAGAAGGGTCCCCACTAAATATCACAAGCCACCAAATGTTCCCCAATTCTACATAAATAAGATATAAGATCAAAAATCATAAGCCTTGAGAAATCCAACCTGCTTTGGGAAAACATGTGAAAATAATGGAATCACCCATGGCCCAGGTCTCTGTAACAAAAGAGAAATTGTTAATTGAAAATTCATTCCTGGGTAATCCTGGAAAGTGGGATATATGGTTAATCCAAACGTAATATTATCCATATAGCATGAAAATATCAAGTTTCTGGTTTTTATAGAATTTGTAAATGTGAAATCAGCTTTTGTGCTATTAATGCACTTACAAGAGTAATTACAGTGTTCAGATCTTTGATCAGATACACAGATGTACAGCTTCTTGTTTTGGTAAAGTTTATCATTAAACAAATGTGCTTAGCTCATTTCACAAAAAACACTGAAATGACTCACAGGAGATAATCAGTCCCCAAATCACCATTTCATTTAATCCGAAGGATACAGTTTGATATTTGAAACCAAATGTATGACATTTAAAGACTTTTTTTTTCATTCTTTTCTGATGCAAAAGCGTTGAGGACTAGTGATTTAACTGATTTTAATATTCTTGCCTTTGCGTAAGGCCAAAGCTCATATTTACCCAGTGCTAGACGCCACATCTGGCCAGCTCATCCCACGTTCCTTGCAACAGTTGTAGAAATGTAGTTTGCTGCTTGCGCTACCTTCCATGGAAAAGGCATTAGGCGTTAAGTGTTGAAAAGGCATTAGGAGCATTTACTTAATGCAGAGAAGTAGTCTTGCATGAACACTAGTTATGTCCTTGGTTTATTAGCATGCTAAGTTAGAGTGATTTGCTGAGCCTTGTGGGTTGGCAGAATAAGGACACAAGGGATCCGATGAGTCCGGGGTTAGGAAAAAGGCCTATAAAAGGAGGCAGATAGCTGCTAGACAATCTAAACAGATTCTGGTTTTTTTTCTAGTTAACAGAGTGTGGAAGGGTCAGTTAAAGAGACTGTATGTATTATGCAATACAGTTAATGGTACCTTTCACTTACTTTAATAAATAATTCTGTAATAATATTAAATTGTTAATTATTCATTTTACTAAGAGGAAAACAAAATTTTAATTTTATGATTTGATGACAGTTGTAAAATACGTCCAGAGGGGTTCTACCCTGAAGGAGAGGATGTTAGCAAAATAACTTTCCTCTTTTTCTGCTGCTTAAAATTAAGGATTAAGCTGACGTCTTAACTGCATATTAAAAATGTGTGTGTTTTGTAGATAAAACTCTGTTTTTAAATGCTGTGATGAAGTTTGTTTGTGAACATTTGAAGTGTTAGTGATGTATACTGAAGGTGATTTTTTCTCTTTTTGTAAGTAATTGTGGGGAAGCAATTTTTGTAATGCTCATTTTTTGAAAGGTAATAGGAATTCTGTAAATAGCAATAGAAGTACGTAACACAGTTAAGATTGCTTTTTGCAGCATGTACTCGGTTCAGATTAATCATAATTAATAGACCATCATAATGAAATTAAGCATGCTGTTTTAATAATAAAATATTTTAAGGGTTTTGGATAGAAGTACTGAAAGAGTTCATTTTTATTGTGTCTGAAATGCTGAACAAGAATTTATGAAATACTGCTTATTAATCAAATACCTGCCTGTCCCATACTGCATATCTCAAAGAGAAATTACTGAAATTCAGGTCTTAGCATTTGTAAAGAAAATGGATTTTCTTCACCTTGATCGTAGCAAATAATAGCTCAGCATGAGAGCATTGAACGGTACTGCTTGCTGCTCTGAGACCAATCATCATAGCCTTTACAGCCTGAAAATATAATTTTGATATACAAAGAATTATACTTTCCAAATTATTGATATAGATATTGCTGTAAGACATTATACAGCTTCAAGTTCTATGAGCTATATGTGAAGAAAGGTCTGTTTTTAAAGAAACTCCCTACCAAAGAACTGTTTGAGAATAAGGGTTACCTGTCAGAAAGCTTAGACAAGAAGCCGACAGTTAATCAAAGTCAGCACCTTTGGCACAGTTGTTCCACATCTGAGTTTTCTTAGGAGCTCGCTGACAGGTGGGGAACAGCCCTGGACTCTCCCTTCTCCCCCAGGTGCAACAGGTTTCTTAGAAACCAAGGCAGCAGTCTTAAATCTTCAGACGGTGCCAGCTCCTCAATACTGGGCGTCCGTCTTTCCCAAAGGAATAAAATCAGAATCTCGATTTAAGGCAACGTCCTCGGGCAGAGCCACCGCCAGCGAGTGGGCTCTGCGGGAGGACTGGTGGCTTCCAGAGCACCTGCAAGGGTCTTCTGCGTAACTAAGGGAAAATACGGACCCTCCCTCGTCTCCTGAGTCCCCACGGGGTCATTTTAAATGTTTTCCTTTGACTTCGGGCATGTATGCTGCTGTACTTGCCTGGCAGCATTTATAGATTGGCAATTCAGTTTGTCTTTTTATGGGCTAAATTGCAGATGTTTTAAGTATTTGCCGTTCCTTTTCTAGTGTGGGGGTTTTTTTTCCCTGTACGGTTTTGTTGAATTTTGTTATATCGCGGTTTTGGTGAGGCACCCCGATAACAAACGGTTCGCTAGAACTGGATATAAGCAGAGCGTGACCTTGTTGACAAATCAGGTCCCTTCTTGTATTGTCTCTCCTATGCTGCAGCAAAACACTGGGGCTTGGGGGTTTGGTTTGGTTTGTTTTTTGGTTTTAAAACTGTGCCCAGAAAAAGGTAAGACCAAAAAAAAAAAAAAAAAAAAAAAAAAACCCTACTAGTCTTAACCGAGCTGCACTCTTTCATCAGAACTTTCCTTGATATCACTTGGCTCAAAGAGTGCTGAGCTGATTTCAGTCCAAGGGCATGACTAGTGTGAGAAAAATTGGAAAAAAATCATGCGGAAGGGTTTATTGTTAACCTTCATTTATTAATCTCATTAAGAGGAGGGCAAACAAAAGAGTTGTAAGTAATTAATTAATGCACAGTTCTACTCTTACAAAGGTCTATCAAAAAACATACAACTCATTTTTGTTCTGCACGCTATATATCGCATCTAGCTAATCTATAAATAAGAAGTTAGATTCCTTTCCGATGAGTGAGCAGTCCCAGTGCTGAAGAAGCAATTAATTGAAACTGTGACCTGCAGTTACAAGTTTTCCGCTTACCAAGCCTTACGTACCAGAGCTGGAATCAATACATCAAGTTTTGTTCATCTGGGGAAGGATGTCAGCAGCAAGATTGTAGTTTCTCGTGTCTTAAATTAGTTAATGTATCTGTTAATGATGTGTGAAACAGAAGAGTGTTCAGCACTTTCTGCCGCCAAGGGGGCTTAAACTTATTTCTCTAAGAATTAGCAGATGTGCCTTTTAATAAGACATAACTCTTGCATAAATGGCATTTTACAATCACTGGTAGATTATAATTGCACTCCAGTTCTGCCTATGTTATTTCTGGGTGCATCATCTCTTAAAGCGACAGGCATAATATAAAAATATCGGCAGGTTTTCTCCCTCACTGTACTTTGACCAGTAGAACATGAAGCCTTGTTCTGTTTTTGTGGCAAAAGTGTTTCGTAGCATTGCAACTTGGATGCAGTATCAACTACAAACAAATCGGCTGCTTATAAAATAATAAAGCTACTACATTACTAATCATTGGTTTTATGGATATAAAACCGTTTTGTGTTAGGTATTAGACCAAGTGAAAACAAGGAAGCAGCGTTGCCTAAGGGCTGTGAATAGACAGATGATGCTAGGCGCTTTCAGTGTAACGGCTGTTTCATAAGAATCGTGGCTGCTGCCAATTAATATATAATTAATTCTTAAAGCCAAACACCATGTCATTAGGAAAAACGGATGGGATTTCTCAAGTCACTGCTTGCCCTACTCACAAGCAATCTATCTTTTTTATAACCTGATGAAACTCTAAATTGTATCCATTACTTGTATTGGAAATCTGATCCAAAACCTTTCTCTTCAGACAGCTGCAAATTTTCCTGTGATTTCCTACCTGGCTGCACCTATGGTTAGTTTGTGCGCTCTCTCTCTCTCATGGATTTGCTTCAATGTATTTATGGACAGTATGATTCTTTTCTTTCCTTTTGCTAGATTAAGCAAGCTAAGTAACATCAACATCTTCTCATGGGGTAGTTTCCAGTCCTGGGCATTGATCTGCATTGATATGGTCATATGCAGGTGCAGGAACGTGTGAAATTGTCTGCTCTCTTTCAGAAATACTGTGACTGGTGCAACTTAGACTCTCATTTTCCTTTTCCATGGCTGCATCACACTGGTGTCTCGTGACCTGCCAGCATCACCTGAGAGTCTGCATATACGCTTACCTTCTCCTTCGCCGTTGCAGTTCCAGACGCCCGCTTTCTGAGGACATTCAGGCACCTACCTCTCGAAACCACAGGGGCAGGATTTGGGGGGTTGGATTTCCTGCAGTGCTGCTTCTCGGCGTTCTCTGCCTCTTCTCTCCTCTTTCCTCTTGATGATGCCACCAGCTTTGGGTCGTGGGCTAACTGTGTCCCACATTTCGTGCCAGCGTCACTAAGTATAATGCCTATTTTCCTCAGAAGCTTCTGTAATAGCTTCCCTCCAAACTGTTAGTTCCCCATTTCAACATAACTGGCGTTGCCTCTCTTTTATCTCATTCATATTCGTTTTCTAATTCCCATCTTAATTCTCATCTTCTGCAGGTTAACAAAACAGTTTTTCTCATAGCAGCATACCAAGTGACTTGCTGAAATCTATTTTCTTGTCCAGAATTTCACGATCACCCGTTGGACAGCTCAGTGTTGCATTTTATCATACTGCGTATTATTGAGAACATTCTAACGTGCCTGTAGTTCCCTGAATTTGCTTTTCTCCTTGTCCTTCAATTAAGGTACTAAATTTGCTGCTGTTCAGCCAGAAAGTACTATCCTGAACTCAGTGGATTTATGATTTTACATATGTTCTTCATACAAATTAAATTCCCCTTGAAGTCACTGGAAATACTGAATATATCCTTATCTTGTGGAAGAGCCCTAAACTTTAAAATCTTCGAGCAGGTTGAGGAAAGCCAAGGAATAGTTCCCATTCATCTCGTATCTAACTTTATTAAAAGCCAAGTTCAGAATAGATAAAATGGTGGACATTTTAGTAGTGTTGTAGATTTAAAAAAGAGCTAGAGTGGATGGAAGATTAAGTTTCATGTCTTCCCTGTTAAATGGGAGAAATTGTTTATAAACAATGCTTAAAGAAAAAAATGTGTTAATTTAAAAAGCACCATTTGCTTTCAGTCTTTTTATATGTGATAGACTTGCAATAATAAAAGTGTGTTGGTTTGGGCTTTTGTGTATGTGTAATAAGAACTTTCATTTGTTATTACATCAGTAAATCACGGAGATTACAATGAGTTCAGAGTTTTGCAATGCAAATTACATTGTGCTTACGTATTAACTATTGTATTTCTCTGCCACGGTAATAAAGCATTGCCTTTATTCTAATTCAGCTCTTCTCCTTTTTTTTCTCTCCTGCTTGCAGTTCAGAGTTCCTTAGAGCATGATTAGATTATCCACGTTTCTCACAGTCTTCTAGTTTCAGCTAGCGTGAGCAGAGGCAAGCAGAAATCCTTGCCAACCGTTGTGTTAGTTGTGCTGTGAGAATTCCTCAGAAGGCAGCAAGCTCTTCAGAAAAGTCGGAGTCATGTAGTATGAAAAATTAACATGTGCTTCCCTTTATTGAATTAAAGATCACTTCTCCTGTTCATTGATTTTGGTGAATGCAAAGTAGCTGTACCATGCCAGACCAACGGCTCATTTGACCAAGTATCCTCTCTCTGCAATAGCCGCTAGAAGAAACATCGGGAGGGCTCTAAGAACAGTAAAGGCTTGTGGTGATGTTTCCTCCGTGTAGGCTCCAGCAATTGGCAGTGCAGCAATGTTCGGGAGAGACTGGACCTTGTGTTTAATAAATAGCAATGATGCAAGTCTTTCATTAAACTGTCCACTCGCTCTTTGAACCTGTGTAAAATTTTAACACGTACAACTTGCTATGCCAATGAGCGTGCATAGTTTAACTATGTATGTCCTTTTCTGCTTTAGAATCTTGATAACATCATTTTATGTCTCATAGTTACGTTACAAGAGACAGTGATTTATTCCTGTCCACCTTCTCTAGGATGCTATTGATTTTATAGATCTCTGGCTTGGCCCTCATCTGACAGCTCTCTTCCACGCTGAAAAGCCCTGGTCTCTGCTTAGTCACCTTGCAATGCATACCCGCGACCATCTCCTTGCCTTGGTCCGTGCCTTTCTAGTCCTACGTTCGCAATGTCAGGTGGGAAGTCAGGGTATCGACAAGGCGTTCACGATTTAGGTGCGCTATGGATTTATGCAGTGGTATAATAATGTTTCTGATTCCCTCTAGACTTCTCCTGATGATTCCTTATGTCCTGTCTGTTTTTGTGAAGATCAAGGTGACATTTGCATAAATTGTCTACTGTAAGACTAAGTTCTCTTTCCAGAGCGCTAGCAGCTAGCACACGGTCCATGGTTGTTCAGAGATGATTAGGATTGCCTTCTTCGCATGTGCTTTTACATTTATCGACAGAGTTTCATCTGCCCTTTTATTTCCTAGCCACTCAAAATCATGAGAATTTTTTAGGCGGCTTTCACTTTTATCACCCCAAGTAATTTTAATTTGGATTCAGTAAATCTTGCTACTACCTGAATCACCTCCTTTTCCAGATCACTTATGACTGTTGAGCATTTCGGGCCCTTGCACAGATGCATTCTCCAGGAAAACTGTTCATTTTTTCCTTTGCTGCTTAGGCTTGACCATGTTGTTTCTAAATATCAAAAAAGGAAAGTTAGGATCACTTAGAACTGCTTTCATCTAGACGTTAATAGTTTGAGTGGTGAGAAGACATTTTCTGTCCTACAACATAGAAAAAAAGTTTCTATTTTGCAGCAAGATAAAAAATAAAAATTGAAAACATTTTTGTAGTTCTAATATGAATTTCAGTTCTGAAATTAAAAAAGTTAATTGTTTCAAAATCAAAAAGGTTTTGTTATGAAGAGATTAAGATGGGATACTTCTGACAAAATTGAAATTTGATTAATTGAAATTGGCTCTTTCAAACAAGTTTTTGTTTTGCTGTACCATTGCTTTCAAATTGGGGGAGAATTCATCTGACGGTTGAATATTCTGTTAGTATTTAGCATAATGCTTCAAGCAGAAATTCATCTCCTTCTCTTTTATTTATACTCTGTATTATAATAGCACGTGGGAATCTACTCAAGTACCAGGAGCGCATTATACTTTGCAGTGCAGAAACAACCAAGAAGACAGTTGTTCTGATTTTCAAAAATAGAGTTTACAGTTTCAGGATCAGATATGTTAGAAACTGTTTTCTCAATGTTGACATGTATTAAAAGTGGTCAGTAACAGCACTGAAAACAGATAAATACTGTTTTTTGTATGTATGTGATAATATTGTGCTACCAACCTGATTCAAAATTATTTCCAGTACTGCTGTCAATCTGCTGTTGATTATCAAAAGCTAAATCATTAGTATAATGGAGTACATCCTCTCGCTAGGATTTCGCTGGAGCATATCTCATAAACCAAGGCATCTGAAATGGGAACGTAATAGAAATGCACTATTTATGTTAATAGAATATGCCTATTAAATGAGTGCTGCTAATGAATCTGCTGTGAAGCTGAGCCTGTAATAAGTCAAGGGTTGTGGAAAAATGAGCACGATAGAAGGACAGCTTTTAGTTTTACAGTGAGCTTGTCATCTATTAAAAAATGGGGGGTAAAATAAGCTATATACTTTAAAAGAAACATATTGTGAATATGCAGGTACCGTAAGTTAAATGTGTATAGGTAGTTAGGGTCATGTGGGTTTTACTCAAATACCATTTCGGGGATGGAAAGGAGGAAGCCAAGTGATTCTTTATGATTAGAGGATTTTGGAAAGAGTGGAGTATCAGGGGTTGTGGGGGAGGTACGTGAGTCGGATACCATTCCTTAACAGAAACACTTTCTCTTCTGACCTTTCTTTTCAAAGTGATGCATTTTCTTCCCCAAATTCATAGGGTACGTTCTCTCTTAGGTGTGGATTTTAATGTGAAATTCTAGACCTGAAAATCATGGGTTCAGCTTTGTCCAGAAAATAACAACTTTTTCAATATTTTTACGATAAATAAAATACTGCTACTTTTGGTGTCCTAAGGAAACGGAGATTCTGGCTTTGGGGATTTGTGACTGAAAGGAGAATATGAAATCACAGTCACTTTGCCTAGTACACAATAGACAGCTTCCACTAAAAGGGGAAAGGATGGGAGTTTAGCATGTAATTGGAGAGGTGGGAATCTCAGCTGATCAGCCGATGTTTTCTCATGATTCAAAATATGAATCGTAGGGGCAGAAGGAGGAATGGCTCCTCCTGAGAGCAGGAATCCTCACCCAACCCTGTCCCAGCTGCAGGCTCATTTCTCCAGGATTCGGTCTGTGATTCTCCAACCTGCCCATCCTGCCAGTGCCCACGTTTCGTCCAAGGGGAAGCCAAATTTCAATTTTGCCGGCACTGCTGGTAAACCCTGACTCAGTCCTGCTGGTGCCTGTTCTCTGTGATGGCGAGAAAATCGCCCGAATCCTCGAGTCCCTGCTTCATCTCATCCCAAGTGACAAGACCAGAGGCAGGACAGATGCGCTCGCAGAGCTTCAGACAGAAGTTTTTCTGGGAATGTAGAGTATTTGAGTCCTTTTGCAACTATGTATGTATTTTTTTATTGCTGCTCTGGGTCTGAAATACCTGGTATACTAAAGGCAAATTTAACATACCTTAAGGCATTTTTCTGAAATAGTCTGGTTCTTTTTTCCATATTGTGATTGTAGCCTAAAAAAAATGAGGTGACTGATCATAATAGCTGTATGTGTTCAAGCAGAATCATTCAGGGACGAAGTAGAGGGGAGATTCTAGAAATTATGTATTAAAACTTTTTTTTTCTAAATATGGCAATATGCATTTACTGTATGTGCTAATGTAGTTATTATTGTCATGGATCTTAACTTTGCTGCGAGTTACTTTACATTTATTATCCTAGGTTTAATGTTACCTCTAGTAGCAAAACCTCTGTTCCAGAAAGAATGGCAGTAAGATGGGCTAAACATTCTGAGTCTGAGATACTGTGTTATCAGATGTCACCTTTCTTGATCTGCTCAGCATGTAAAAGACAAGCTTCCATGCCAGCCTCAAAATCTGATTATAGCTAGAGCTTACAACACCTCCTTGAGCAACATTTTCTACCTAATTAGCACGTTTTCCTTATGTCTTAATTACAGACCTGTGTGGTTTCAGATGAAAAAGAGCAGCCTCTCCTCCTTAATCTGTCGCTCATGGGAACATGATTCTGTTGCTGTGGAGTTAGTAGGTGTTAACTTAGCAAGGCACGCTGGATCTTAAATATATTTATGAAGTTAATATTTTACTTCTCTATAGTGCTCCCTGTTTAAGAATAAGTATTCACTGCAGTAAGTGAATAATGAGCTAATTTTGCTTTTGGGGAGGAAACTGAGTCACAGAAAGTTTTACGATTTGCTCTTAGTGAAGCTATTAGCACAGAAAGATATGCAGGCCAGGTACTCTAAATCCTAGTCTTGTGTTTTAGCCATAGACTGTATTTCTTTGCTGTTTAGAAGATATTGCAGCTAGTAATTTGACAGAGGTAGAATGTCTTTTCTTGCCTCAGAAATAAATTGGAAATTACTCAGGGTAGATTATACCAGCATGACATATAGTTTATTTGATGTGCTGTTATACATGTATCATTGCCAACACACATATTCCAGTGATTATATTTCAGTCACTTAATTCTTTGTCTCCGTGGAACAAAAACAAAAAAAAAAGAAAAAACCCCACAACAGTTTTGTTGAAATGACATCCATTTGCTTAATCAACATTAAGAAGCACAATCCATTTGTGTATTGCTGTAGGAAATACGAGCAGCTTTGTTCTCCGCAGACATAAATCCACGGCCTTAAGAAACCATCCTCAATGCAGCTAAGCTTTCACGAAGGATCTGTACTAATAGGGGTTTAGATGTAGTTGGTGACTTAGTGTTTCATGCACAGCAGCATTCAGCCTGCATCCTCATAAATATATATAGTTATTCACTAAGTGTTTGGTTTAGTTTTGTAGGTGGATAAAGTCAAGATAATCAAGGTGTCTGCCTTTGTATTTATTTAGATGACAGTATTTGCTTGCTGTGGGCAGCACTGAAACTGAGACAGGCAGCGATATAAGTAATTCCTCCTTGAACACTTTGAAGTTCTGTGCTCAAAAAGAAGAATCTGTGGTCTCTAAGAATTAGTAATTATCAGCAGTACTAACAGGAGTCTTTTTGTGGGTAGAAGCACCTTTACTTAATGTCTTTTTTTCCTCTCTCCCTCTCTCTCTCTCTCTCTCTCTCTAGATGCAGCAGTTGTTCCATGAAAATTATGAACACAACCGGAAGGGTTACATTCAAGATCTTCACAACAGCAAAATCCATACGGCCATAACGCTTCATCCAAACAAAAGACCAGCCTACCAATACAGGCTGCACAATTACATCCTGAGCCGCAAAATTTCGGAGCTGCGCTATCGGACCATTCAGCTCCACAGGGAAAGTGCCCTGATGAGCAAGCTCAGTAACAGCGAAATAAATAAGGAAGACCAACAACTAGGAGTGATGCCATCTTTCAATCGGTTCCAGCCGCGCGAAAGGGCTGAAGTCATCGAATGGGAGTTCCTGACGGGAAAACTTCTCTACTCGATGGCGGAGAACCAGCCGCCCCGGCAGAGCCTGAGCAGCGTCTTGCGGGCCGCGCTGGATGACACAGTCATGCAAGTCATGGAAATGATAAACGAGAACTCTAAGTCTAGAGGAAGGCTCATTGATTTCAAGGAAATACAGTATGGCTACCGCAGGGTGGACCCTATGCATGGAGTGGAGTACATCCTGGATTTACTGCTTTTGTACAAGAGGCACAAAGGAAGAAAAGTTACGGTTCCAGTGAGACGTCACGCTTACCTTCAGCAGTTGTTCAGCAAACCTTTCTTCAGAGAAGCAGAGGAGCTCGATGTAAGAAGTCTAGTGGAGGACACTAACACTGACACTCAATCTTTTTCTTTTCTTTCAAATTCTTTAAAGATTTTTTCATCGTTCCAAGGCACCAAAGACATTGTGGGACATAGTGACAAGAAAATACATATTCTTGTCCCTCTCACAGGACGATACGATATTTTTGCAAGATTTATGGATAACTTTGAGAAGACTTGCCTGATTCCCAGGCAGAATGTAAAGCTGGCAATAATTCTCTTTGGTTCGGAGTCTAGCCAGGACTCCAGCAAACACATAGAGCTGATGAAAGAATATAGCGACAAGTATCCCAAGGCAGATATGACCCTGATTCCTATGGCAGGAGAATTTTCTAGAGGTTTAGGTCTTGAAATGGCCTCATCTCGGTTTGACAATGACACTTTGCTGCTATTCTGTGACGTCGATCTGATATTCACACCAGACTTTCTCCAACGATGTAGAGATAACACTATTCAGGGAGAACAGGTTTACTATCCTATCATCTTTAGCCAATATGATCCAAAAGTAATATATGGAGGCAACCCTCCAGCTGACAGTAATTTTGTTTTCACAAAAAGAACTGGATTTTGGAGAGAGTATGGATTTGGAATTACTTGTATTTACAAAAGTGATCTGCTGACTGCTGGTGGATTTGATACCTCAATTCAAGGCTGGGGACTTGAGGACGTAGACCTCTTTACTAAAGTGATAACATCTGGTTTGAAGGCTTTTAGAAGTCAAGAAGTAGGAGTTGTACATATTTTTCATCCAGTTCAGTGTGACCCCAATTTAGATCCAAAACAATATAAAATGTGCTTAGGGTCCAAAGCAAGTACATTTGCCTCTACCATGCAGCTTGCTGAACTCTGGCTAGAGAAACATTTGGGAGTCCGGTACAATCGAACTCTCTCCTGACATCCCAGCCCATTTTGCCTTTTTAGGGGAGTTTACCTCATTATTGTTCTTATTATTTTATTTTGCTGTCATATTTTTAAACTCCCTCCTCGTTGTCTTCCAAAGACTGTTGACCTCAAACAGGACGAGTCTGCTGTTCACTGATGTTTCTTATTTCTACTGAACTGGTTAGGTGACATCTTTCATGTTTCTTTTGTTTGAAATTCAGTTAAGTCATGGCAATCGTGATCCCATGGAGCACATCCCTCACGAGAGGCTGCGTCAGAAGAATGTTCTCTTTGGGCTTTAGGATGCAATATCATCTTTGTTGTGTTTCTCAGACTTGATGCGATACAAATATTTACTGGTGAAGGTACCACAAAAGTGCTTTATGCTTCCTCTGGGGAAGGAACTCTGTAACATAAACTTGAGTTTTATAATTTATATGAGGACTTAAATATATAAACACTACTTTTCTTCATCTTTAGAATTTTTAAAGTAAATGAATAACTATGATTGTACCTTTATTTTTTAAAAAAAAGAAAAACTGAGGAGTCGCTTGCAAATGCAACTGGTACTGGCTACCAAGGTCCTTAAATGTCTTATTATAGTATCGAGCTCCTCATTGTTGTTCACTCTAAGTGTGAATGAACTTTATTTTCACAAGAAACAGGATTTAATCAAAAACTCATGTACACTTTCGAAGCTTTGTGAACCAATGTCCTTCATTTGCTGGCAAGAAGAAACTATGACATACCATGGTTATTTATAATAAAGTGCAGGCATACAGTATTCTTTTTTTCAAACACCTAGTAAAAGTTGCTCTTTCTCTTTTTAGAATGAGTCTAATATATAGTTTTCTTTTACATTCCTTTCCTAAAGCTGCACTTGATACAGAGTGTTGAAAGTTAAAGCTGCATCTTTTTTTACGTTGTCCATGAATATTGGTACGCAGAAACTATTTGTTGTTGAAATTTAAAATAACTGTAAAATAATTATTTAAGTTTGAAAATTTACTATTGCTGGTCAAAGTTCCTTGCCATTATATTTATATTAGTGGAGGTTGTAGGACTGTATTAAGATTTATCTCTCTGGACAGCCTGAAGTTATCATATTATGGATTTATGGAGTAAAGTAATTTAAAATGAAACCAACATAAGAAATAATATCATTTTTGTATTTTAGAGAGATTTTTATATAGGGATATATATATATGTTTGTGTGGGTGTGTGTATATATCCCTATATATTATATAAATATATATATAATCATTTCAAAAGCTGTTCCTTTTTTCAGTTCAGGTGGAGTTTTGTTACAATCATTGTCATTCTTTTTGCCACGTGCTTGGACCGTTTCATGATATACTGTGGTGAGAGCTCCAGGGCGTCCAAGGAACCGTCAGAATTCAGCCCAACTTAAACTGACGTAGTGGGTCCATCCGGTACCTTTGATTTCAAACTATAGTTCAAATTGAGCTGGGCAAATAGATTAAGTCACTTTGGAATTTAAGTTTTGATATGCTTAAATGCAGGTTTTGGCTGTGGCTGGCCCCTCTTGTGTTTACTTTCCAAAAACAACCAAGTGAGGGGCCTTCACTGGCACACGTATTTGTATGAAGATACCCAGATGAAGGGTACCTAAGGCACTGTGAGGGTGCGTAGGTCAGTTAAGAGCTCTTGTCTGTGGCTCTCGGTTTTGGGTTTACCATGCGAGGAAAAAGCCATCACTGAAAAAAAGGAGTGGGTAAACTCAGAGTTAAAAGTGCTGGCCATAGCTGCTCTGCGGTGCCCCTGGTGTCCTGGCATGCTATAATTGCACAGAGATGGAGGCAGGATGATTTCAACGCCCCTCTTCCATAGCACGTGCTTATATCGCTAAGAGCAGCCATGCGCACAGGTTAATGTGGGCAGCAAGCGCGAGCTGAGGCAGATGCTCTAATTAAAAGGTTATAATATCTTGTGACGCCGGTGGCTCTTCTCACACCTCTGGTGTGCTTCAAAAAAAGGCTATTCCCATTGCCTTGGGGACGGGGGTAGTTGTGGTAGAGGAGAATGGATCATGGGCGCAACAGGCGTAATTCACAGTTATCTGCCCTCCTCTGTTATGTTCCTGGGGGGGCTCTTGTCTTCCTAGCCCAGTACTCTTAACTCAGATGTTTGGCCAAAGTAAAATGTGGTATTACTTATGAACAAATTCTTGGAAACCTCTCTTTGAATTTGCATGAGCATTTCTACCAGAAAAGCTCATGTTTTGTTCAGTTAGAGAGCCAAGAACAAGGAACATACGATTTGTCTGAGCAGTCTCAACTAACTGGTGCAACTCAGACTGCAAATACCAGAAAATAAGTACCCCCGACAAATGTTTGTGATGATTCCATAAACATGAATAAAAATAATGATTTACAAACATATTTGAGGAAGTCATTATCTCCTTGGATATATTCCAGCGCTAATTTCACTGACTTCACTTAATGGCCAGAAAGTATTTGTTCAGCTCAAATTAAAATAGTAGAATAGAAGAAATGAAACCAGTCGTTCAGCGGGGATGAAGCTGTATGCAGAGGGCTTGCAGGATCAGGTCCTAAGTGATATAAACAAAATGCTAGTATTTACCATTACAAATATTTATTTAGTGTCTGACTGATTCATTTGTTTATATGATGAATTACTTTGTTAAAAGCCTGATTATAAGTGTTCATTATAAAATATTGCATTGTCTTTTGAAATAACTGTCCTGAGATAACTTGAGAACTTGTGTTAGTTCGTTTAAGGAATAATATGCCTTCTGAGGAGATCATATTAAAAAAAAAGAAGCACAAAAGTGTTAATTTTATGGATGTATAGATTAAGATGGGAATGTCTGTGCTAAACAACTGTTTGCTTTTGTCCAGTCTTAATCATAATCTTGACTGTAAAATGAAATTTCTAGTGTGTATTATATCCCTTTGTATATGCGTAGTTAATGGCTTCACAATACAACACAGTGACTAATTTTTCCAAAACCTAAGCCTGGAAATAGGCTCTCCAGTTTGATTGCTGGGAAGTGGGATGTGAACTGCTTGCACTTTGGCTTTTCAGACACTGCCTTTCTTTAAAAAAAAACAAAAACAAAACAAAAACAAAACCAGAAAAAATAAATTTTTTCTCCTATCTTTTCCCCCATTCTGACATGTTTTGCCATTCACAGTATTTAAGGTAACACTTGCATCTTCCAGATGAAGGAAGGGCGTCAGGCTGGGCTTGCTAAGAGCTGCTGAGTAAACGCTGCATTAGAACATTTGTTCTCAATGTGGGGAAGGGAGGAGTGCCCGGGGGAGGCGAGGGGTTCGGCCCTAGGAGCCGCGTCTCGTGGGAGCTGCATGTGGGCAGCCCGAGGCAGCGCGAAGGAAGAGAGTGCTTGGTGAGAGCAGCTGCTTTGGAGAAGCAAAAGGGTAACTGGGGCTTGGGAGGAGGATCTTGAACGCAGGTTTTGCTGGGTTGGGGCAGCACTGTGTCTTGCACAGATTCTCTCTGTTGCAAGATGGGAATGGGAGTAATTCCCCATTTGTATGCTTATGTTCCCAATTTCCTCCTTAAGGGACGTTGCGGAGGGGAGGAAGGGCAGAGACTGCGCTCCTGGTCCTCAGTCCAGCTTGTGGGGTTAGACCACGTCCTTGGAGTCCTGCCATAGTGTGGGAGACCTAGGGAAAAGGGTGCCTAAGGGTCTTCACAAAAAGCAGTACAGAGAGAGAAGTGCCTCCTGCACTCACCAAAGACCAGAAGGTTTTGCGAGCCCTTGGAGGGGTGAAGGGTTAAGAGTGCTGCACTGCTCTTACAGAAATTATAACGATGCTCAAACGGCTCAGAGGAGTGTACTATGGATCCTGAGGACATGTGAAGACTTCCCAGGAGCATGAGTTAACCACTTACTTTAAATAGAGTAAATACATCATTTAAATGTCTCTTGGTTTCTTAGAAGACAATTCTAGTGATTAGTTAACAGGTAGTTTGTCACACAGAGAATTTTACACCAAAGAGCAAAGCTATCTTTAAGATATCATAGCTAAAAAAGCATTTGCAGTCAACATCTTTTGCTTTCCTGTAACTTGAAATCAGTTAAAATTATTGGAGAAAAACACAGACTGAGAACTGGTGAGTCGCTGACTGGAGGAAAGATTTCTGCTTCCGTTCTATTTTTAAAAGAGAATCAGATGAGAGAAGAAAGCTATAATGGATGCATACAAAAATCAGCCACAATGTGAGGGTAGCAGTGGTGATTATGGTCTTAAATTGCGGCCCAAGGAGATGCATGACAAAAGTCGAACTATTTACTACAGCTGAGTGTCACTGAAGGTTTTGCGTCCATAAATAACATATAAAGTCAAATCAATCTTTTTTTTAATTCTTTTGTTTCTTAGAATGATTTTCTTTCCATTCTCTTCTGTCAGCATCTAGTCACTTGATTAATGTGCTGGCTTTTCATGACTCACCTTCTCCTTCCCATTTTGCTTTTCTTTGGGTCTTCCCATTCGCAGTACATATTGCTACGGTGGTTGGAAATTTTTGATCCAGTGTGATGGTTTTATGATGTCACTGCCATATAAAACTGCTGAACTTGGGTATTTTGCTGAATGAGTTTCCATTCTTGCTTCAAACTGTTTCCATTTGCCTGCCACTGTAATTTAAAAGTATTCCAAATATTATTACTTCATCCCTCCCTCTAGTCTCCTTCATCTTGGAATCTCACCAAAGCAAGGAAATGCAAAGGCTTTCCAATCCTCAGTTCTAGGAAAATGAATAGAACCTGGGATTTTTCTTTACTCCCCACTTTTTTTTTTTTTTTTTTTTTTTTTTTGGCATTAAAATGTCTTATCCACAATTCCAGAAGTGAATTTAGTGGTTCCATAAATACTTCAGTAAAACAAATAATGATCATTAGGATGTAAGACAGCACTTATATGAACTAGAGGATACAAGCTGTACTTCTACATACTGCTGTATTATTTTCTAGATCCCTAATGATTCAGCAGTGTTTGCTGCTTGTAGGAACTTTGTAGATAAATGAAAGCATCCTTGCTGGGTTTGTGTTTATTTAGCATTAGTGGAAAGCTTAACCACGTAGGTGGAGATCAAAGGATGTACTATATACTGTAGCCTGCTGGATTTTTTTTCTCTTGCAGTGCTGGTGGGAAGAAGTTCCCCAGATGAGGGCCTCCGCTGTGCATAGGAGGCCCTGCAGTGGGGCAGCGTTTCCCACAAAACAGTCCTGAGGCGCAGCTATTTTAAGTTTCTGCAAAGCTATGGGCAGAGCATCCAGGTATGTACAGCAAGTGTGATTTATCAGACTTACTTGAACGTGCAAGAGGCTGATCCACAGGTTCAGAGAGACTCCGGTGTGGCGTTCTCGGTCCGTGTTCCAACAGTAAGTAGTTGCGTAGGTCAAGTGCATCTGCTGCCACAACTTCTGTGCGTGCTGGCCAAAGGCACCCCTTCAAAACAGACACCCCAGTGATATCATGGGCTCTGTGAAGATATTCCTGAAAGGGCTTCACATTAGCTAAGAAGGGCGCCAAATACCTTCACTTAGTACGGGCAAATTGCATTTAGCTGATTTTGTCCAAAAAAAAAAAAAAAAAAAAGGAATGGAAAGAACAAGATGAGTGATGCAAAAAAGTATGTTTGAGATCACAAACATTTTTATTATGGGCTATTTAGGAAGCCTTCATAACTCGCTCTTGCCCTTGCTTGGAGTTATGTGGAGCAATAAGCTCTACCTATTTCACACATTTATCCATATGCTGCTGTTTCGGCTAAAGAGAAGATGATCAGACTCTCTAAATGCTTTGAAGGTGATGATGGTTGGACTGTGAAAGACTGAAGACAGAGAACTGCCAAGAATGGTTCAGCCTCAAAACCAAAACTCAGCTCTCCTCACAGGAGACTTCAGGCCAGAACAAGGACAATTCTACTGACTTTGGCTGTGTTGGACAGACATAAGATGGAGAAACCTGAGTTCATACAGAAGGTCATGGTATTGGGGGATCCACCCTCATGCTTCTGGCATGCCATTACGGGGAGCGGGCACACACTCCAGTCACAGTGCTACCACCAGTTTCAGAAAAAAGTGAGGAATGTAGTAACTATCGTACGACAGCCATCTAGGTTTGGTACAAGCTTGCTGGTGTAGAGCACTTTTTTGTTGCTTTCAATTATAGCATTCTTAAGTACAAGCCTGAGAGGAAAGTAAGAGAAAGTTGGCAGAAAGAAATGGGTCTGGGGAAGGGATTTGTGGAATAGTAATAGTTGCCAGGCAGAGTAGAGAGAAGTAATTTCTTGTATGCAAGTATGCACTTGTGGATTGGACTAGTATTTTTAAGTTTAGGGCACCTATTTGCAGTTACTTGATGAGTGTGTGAAGTTGTTCAGTATTTATATAGGTCTTTGGTTTGTCAAATGCCTGGGCACTTTGCTATTTTATGTACCTGACTTAGAAAACTAACTTATTGCATGACTTTGAATGTGTTTCCAGTAGCTTAGGAGAGATTGAGAACAAAGTTCATTAGTTTGCAGTAGTTATTTCAGGGAAAATTGTTATCGCAGCCGCCTCCTTTCTCTGCCCCACCAGTGTCTGGCACCACTCACTACTTCATATGGAGCACATTTTGGTGCTAAACACCCCAAGTAAGCTTATTCACTTCCGCTCCAGTCCATGCCTCACCTTTAAAGTTTGTTAGCAGCCTCAGTAGTTGACAATAAATGGCGTGAGTAATGGAGAAGGATCAGTTTGGTAGGTGGAAATGAGAATAGGGGTATTACATTAGTCACAAGTAGTTTAAAACTGGAGAAGACAATGAATAAAAATGGAAGCCTTACGCACGTAAAGAAAGAGCCCTGGTGTTTAATGAAGGATAAATGTGCAGCTGGAAGTTAGGAAAGAAAATGTAGCCTACAGCTCTTTGGAAGTCCTGGAGAAGACACTGGAGAGAAAGTGGCTGAGGAATATGAGGAGAGGGAGGACTGGGATGTGGACTAGGCTCAGAAAGGGTTTGGAGGGTAGGACAGGCAGCAGTGGAGGAGATGCTGTATATTTTGGGGTTATTGAGGGGATTGCTCAGTTCCTGTATGTGAAAGAAGTGAATGAGTAAAAATTGTTGGATGGGTGACAGGAGGGATGGGAATGGTGTTAATCCAGAGATGTGTGTTTTTGTGTTAAGAGATGAGACCAGAACACATGACTTGTTTTAAAGTAGAACTTTGCTTTCCTTATTTTCCTGAGACCTTTTCACCTAGCTTTGCATTTAACTCGTACGCGCAGTGACAAGTGCTGAAACCATCTGGAGCAGTACCAAAACTATAGACCTTTCACACCTGGTTTGTTCTGAGCAAAAAAGCCAGGTTCACTGGAGTGAAAGTTTAACTGGCAATTATGACTTTTTCCTGTTCTCTTTTTAAGCACGACACACTTTATTGTTATTTAACTAGGCGTGAGATCTTTGACAGTTTGTTCTATTTGTGCCTCAGATGCTCTAGTCTTTCTACTGTGGCTTTCATACTGTGCACTGTTAGGTGGCGCATTGCTGCTTTAAGTCAGAAAAAGGATTTCTTTCAGCAGAGACTGCGGAGCACTGGTGTACCTCTGGTGTAAGCTAGCAAGCACAGCTACACGGCTGAAATAAAGCAGGTTCACTTCTGTCTTTTTATCCGCTGCATTGATGCAATGATTTTGCTTGATGGGAAAACCAGTATAAATGTGCACTGTGACTCTGAATATTTTCTGTTGACAAAACTGAGCAAATTTCTTTAATAATGACCAAATGGAGCACCGGCAGCGCAGTGATGAGCTGTGCACCCAGGAGGATATCTGGAGAATATATGTAAGTTATAGGAAGATGTCTCTGGTAAAAATGAATGATGAACGCAGGGTTTTCTACTCCAAAGCAGCTTGTACCAGAGGATTCCTTTAGTTTGTACAATTATATCACAGTCATTGTTTCTACCTTAACCACTGTAAGGGAACCATAGAAGAGTAGATCCCTGGATCCGGCCCTGGATCTGGCCCTCATGTAGGAAGGAGCCCAAAAGTGATCACGGTTTGGCCCAGCACACAAGCAGAAGAGAGCCCACTCTGAGAGAAACATGGGGATGGGCAAGGAAAGGAGCAGGCAAGAGGAGAAGAGTCCTTTTTTCTTTTTCTTCCTCTCTGTTTGGCATGTCACTTTGCTCTGCATGGCAGAACTGTATTATTTGAAGTGTTGCTACGTTCAAAGAGGAAAAGAGGAGACAAAAGGACTCACATCACAAGCCTGTGAAGGGAGCTGCTAGGTCTGCTCAGATCTGGATGCAGCACCAGCAGGAAAGAAGCCCGTACAGCAAGCCCTAGGGAAGGGAAGCACATTGCTGTGTGTGCCAGAGGAACAGATGTGGGTGGGCGACAGGAAGGAAAGTGCATGGGCAATTGTATAAGGAGCCAAGAAAACGGATTTTTGTCCTTGTGAAGTAGCAATTCAGGTCTGTGGGTAAGAAAATTTACCAGCCCTGACATGCGGGGGGGAAGAGCCAGTGATGAGAGAGAGAATAAGAAGGCATAAAGACATAAGAATAGAAGGAAGAGTGCAGAAAACAGAAAAACTGGCATGAAAATAGATGGATAAAAAGTAGAACAAGCAATAGAAGGAAGGAAACTTCAGGAAGAAAATAAGAAAATCAAACTTGGAAAGATTTAATAAATATAAAAGTAACTGAAATAGAAAAGCATGGCCTAGGGTAGATATAACAGTTAAGCCGTGGGCACAGTACACTTCCCAGTGTTGTTTGAGTTTAGGAAATGGTTATGGGAAACATTTCTGCAGCACTGCACCACAGTATTTTACCTGGAGTCACTTAAGGAGCAAATGACAAGCTAATATTAAAATATTCGCGCTTTTGTTTGTTTTTTCTCAGAGCCTAAAATATCTGAATTTATATTCATATTGGTTTGTCCCTACCCTTTTTGGGGGGTAGCATACTATTTCGATATTACTGGCATTTTCTTTTTCCTGAATACAGTAAACAAGCTGAGAGAGCTCTTTTTGATACTGACAGTTGATGCTTAGTGGTAGAGAAATGGCAACACTGATGTTACTCTATATCTTCTGAACCAAATTCTTTTTTTTTTTTTTTTTTTTTTTTTTTGACATTATCATGTCCTAAAATGACAAAGATCAGACAAAGAGCTGGCACTTGGAGGGAGCTTGTCCTTTCTTCCCTTCCCATTCCACCTTCAGATTTCCAGCTTCTGGTGTATTTAGGTACTGAGCTGTGTTGACAAATTTATATAGCACAGGGGACTTTGGAAATGTATCTTCTTTTTAGTATTGTCATAGGAAGGAATCAGGTTTTGGGCACAGCTCTTGTTGTGAGCATACATTTAAACCAATGTTAGATATTCCAGAAAAAAATGATTTTTCAACACCTTGGTAGGTTATTTATGCAAGTATGATTAAGTTAGACACTGTAATGATGTCAGTTCTGTGTCAAATTGCTGAACTACAGCACTTTGTTGAATGAGTTCCCAGCTCTATTGGAAGCCATTTCCATCTGCCTGTCACTTCACTTTTTAAAGTATCCTGAATTTTATTACTGCTTCCCTTAGTCTCTTCTCCTGACAGCTTGAGTTTCTTGCCAGGAAGAGGAACACAAAACCTTTCCAGACTTTAAAATGCATCTCCAAAATTAGGGCTGAAGCATACAAGACTCCCACTGATTCCAGCAGATGTTAAAAGATTCAGTGACACACAGGAGCGAGCCCACTAAAATGGAGAGAGAAAATGATGAAGAAAAGAGAGGTGCTTAGCTGCTGAGACATATATCAGACTTTTTGTGGTCACATTTTTATAGTACCTTTTTTTCTGCTAACACTCATGAAAACTATATTGCTTTATTACACTTAACTGCTAAGTGTTGTTTGATCACATTATTTGTGAAATAGGTTTAAATGTTAGGAAAGGGTTTTGGAGGAGAAATGGGAGCAGAAATGCACCCACACTGCTCTACCCCAAACCTTGCTCTGGGAGGGCTCCCGGGATGCGGGGTCAGCAAGGCCTCTGCAGGTCACACTCCCTTTCACAAAGCTGGCAGGCTCCCTAGAGATGAATAAGCACCTTGCTGGAGACCCTCAGGCTGGTGTACCGCTCATATATCACAGGATCACACACAGTCACAGAACAGCTGGGGCTGGAAGGCACTTCTGGAGATCTGGTTGAAACCCCTGCTCCAGCAGGGTCAGCAAGACCAGGCTGCTCAGGGCCATGTCCAGTCGGGTTTTGAATATCTCCAAGGGTGGAGGCTTCACAACAATCTCTCTGGTAACCTGTGCCAGTGTTGGACTGCCCTCACAGTAAAGAGGTTTTTTTCTTATGTTTAAACAGATTTTCCTGCATTTTGATTTGTGACCATTGCCTCTTGTCCTTGCACTCGATACTGCTGAGAAGAGTCTGGCTCTGTCTTTGCTCCCCGCAAACAGGTATTTATACACTTTAACAAGGTCCCCCCCCGAGCCTTGTCTTCTTAAAGCTAAACAATCTCAGCTCCCTCAGTCTCTCCTCATCTGAGAGGAGACACTCCAATCCCTTAATCATCTTCATGGCCCTTCATCTGACTCACTCCTGTATGTCCATGTCTCTTTTGTCCTGGGGAGCCCAGTGTGTGCCCCAGGTGTGGCCTTGCCAGGGCTGAGTAGAGGGGAAGAATCACCCCCCTCAACCGGCTGGCAATGCTTTCTCTAATGCAGCCCAGGATCCTGCTGGTCTTCTTTGCCACAAGGGCACTTTGCCAGCTCATGATCAACTTCTCCACCAGGACCCCTAGGTCCTTTTCTGCAAAGCTGTTTTCCAGCCAGTCAACTCTACTGGTGCATGAAGTTACTCCTCCCCAGGCGCAGGGCTTTGCACTTCCCTCTGTTGAACTCCATGAGGTTCATGTCAGCCCATTTATCCAGCCTGTCAAGGTCCCTCTGAATAGCAGCACAACCACTGGGTCACGGTGTCTCAACCACTCCTTCCAATTTTGTATCACTGCAAATTTGCTGAGGGTGCACTCAATCCCATTATCTTAATGAAGGTGTTAAACAGCATGGGCCCTGGTGTCGACCCCTGGGGTGTGCCACTAGTGACTGACCTCCAGCTGGCCTTTGCGCTGCTGATCACAATCCACTGAGCCTAGCAGTTCAGCCAGTTTTCAGACTATCTCACCATCTGCTTTTCTAGCCTGTACTTCTTCAGTTTGTGTATGAGGATGTGATATGGGGCAGTGTCAAAAGCTTTGCTAAAGTGAAGATAAGCAATGCCCACTTCTTTCCCCTAGTCCACTGAGACAGTCGTTTCATCATAGCAGGCTATCAGGTTGGTCAGGCATGCTTTCCCCTTCATAAATCCATGCTGACTACTCCCATTCACCTTCTAATCCTTCATAGATTTGGAAATGGTTTCCAAGATGATTGGCTCCATTGCCTTTCCAGAGGTCAAGGTGAGCCTCGCCAGCCTGGATCCTCCTTCTTGCCGTTCTTGAAGATAAGAGTGACATTTGCTTCCTTACAGCCCTCAGAAAACTCCCCTGATGGCCATGACCTTTCAGTGACATCAGCCAGGATCCTCAGCATCCGTGGATGCATCCCATCAGGTCCATGGATTTGCATTAGGTCCAGTTCATTTAAGTGCCTCGTAACTTGATCTTCCCTCATTGAGGGTAGGTCTTTATTGCTTCAGACTTTCCGTGTGGTCTTGGGCCTGGGATTCCTGAAGGCAAATCTTACCAGAAAAGACAGAAATGAATAAGCACTGAGTACTTTTGTCTTTTCTGTGTCCTTTGTCACCAGTTCTCCTGCCCCATTCAGCACAGGCCCGCTTTTTTCCTGCTCTTCCTTTGGCTGCTGATGTTCTTGTGGAAGCCCTTCTTGTTGCCCTTCACATTCCTCACCAGAGTCAATTCCCGCTGGGCTTTGGCTTTCCTAACCCCATCCCTGCACACTCAGACAGTGTGTCCATATTTTTCCTAGCTCATCTGTCCCTGCTTCCACCTCCTGTAGGCTCCCTTTTATGTCTGAGTTTTTTCAGAAGCTCCTTGGTTATCCACGCAGGCCTCCTGCCACTCTTGCTTGACTTTCTGCTGATGGGGATGTGGACCACTTTCAAGCTTGGAGGAGGTGACCCTTGAAAATCAACCAGCTCTCCTGGACCTCTCTTCTTCCCAGGACCATCCCCCATGGGATTCTTCCAAGCAGGTCCCTGGGCAGGCCAAAGTCTGCTCTCCTAAAGGTCAGGACTGTGATCCTGCTGTAAGTTACAATACACGAAATGTTATCACAATGTTTATTATTTCTTTACTGAATTCTCTTGAAACAATTTTATGTTCTTAAAAAATGCAGTAGAATTATATGTGAGAAGAACTGGCTGGGAAAACTGCCAACAATATTTTTTCTTTCGTCAGAATTTAACTGTCAAAAGCACCATGTTTTTCAAACTCGGTGGCACTCAGGCAGCATTCCAGTGGAAACCACTGCTTTCACTCTGGGTTAGTAACCTGCATGTATTTTCAGATCCAATTCATACTGCTAAAAACTCTGTTGGATTGTTGTTTGAAAAACATCTGTGGAATGAAATATGTAGGTGAAAAATAGTCAGTACAAGCTTCTGTCCAGGGCCTACCTTGTCTCACGATAGTAGGTAGCGTGTCCAGTCCTCGCCGATGATTTCTGAGGAAGAAGATGCAATGGTGAGCAGTCAGAAAGGATATGGAGTACCTCAAGGAAGTTTTTTGTTCACGTTACTAATCGAACCAATAGTGCTACTTCTGTTAAGAAGACAGTTATGTGCTGAGAACTGAACTGATATCATGAGGGTTGACGAGCTTGAGTACCTGCATGGCCAGAGATATCTGTAATGTGCAACAATACTGCGTTGATGAACTAAGTCATCACATACTTGGGGGTTGAAAACCTTTGATTGAGATCCATTACTAATAAATGGTGAATTCGCTTGCCCCTCTCATGGTCATTCAAAATCTTTTAAAATAATCTTGTCTATATATGGACAAAAGTTTGGCTTGCTTTTGGTTCCTGCAGACCTGTTCTTAAAGCATCAAAGAGCAATAGTAACATCTCAATTACAAAAGAAAATGCACTGTGGTGAATGTCACTGACACTCATGGGAAATGTTCTGTACATATTGCTATCTCTTAGGATTATAGAAATAAGAGAAATCTATGTTTTGTCAGTGCTTGGGTTTTTTTTAGCCAGTAATGTTTACTCCTAGAAAAAGGAGTGAATGGCTCCTTCAATAGATTCTTTTTTGTGTTTGTCTGCTCTGGGTCACTTAGGCTTGCTAAAAGTGGTGGTCATCAGCACTGATGACAAGTATATGCCAAAATGGACTCATCGTCAGTCTGTCAGAACAAATTCATCAACAGAACAATGATAGTAAGAGCTCTGGAGAGCAGCATGTAGCCAATTAGATTATTGCTGATGGTATTTTAACAGTTAGGAGGAGCAAGAAATGACACTTTTGCAAAGCTATTAAGGATACCTCTAAGACTGAAGCATCTGTTAGAACTCAGCACTGAAGTGCCCTAATGTTTCCTATATCTAAAAAGCAATTGATCCTGCAATGGCAAGCTGTACATTTCAGATTACTGTAGTAACTTCAGAATTTGCGCATTAATATCAGCAATGCAGATGGTGTATTTTACAAGCCACTGGAATTAGGGGCTTTTTTTTTTTTTCTAGTATACTCTATGGGGTCTTGACAAGAACTCCTTTGTTAGTTTATGTATCTAATTTTGGCATGAATCAGACCACACAGAGCTGGAACCTAACTCCCTGACTGTGTCTGAAAGTGTGTCAGCACTAAAAGAGAAGTGTCAAGATACTATGATTCCTGCCTGACATGCCACATCAGAGAGTGCGGCGCACACTTTCCTCGACTTGACAGAAGAGCTTGAATGATATGACGATAGCCTTGAGTTTGGTCACAGGCTAGACAAAATGGATGGGATGAGAATGGCTTGAAGGTCCTACTGCAGCCATTCACTGAGATCACATTTGGAGAGGACTCAGGGTCTGGACCTGTATCTATTTTCTAATGAAATAAAATTTTGCCTAGGAAGTAATTCTTTCAGTGCTGCTTACAAAACATGTTTAGATATTCTGCTTTTCTTCCTCTTGCAAACTGTTTTTTTTCCTTTTTTAAAATGTTTTTAAACATTTGTGAGTGTTTGGTATTTTGCTGCCATCTTGTCATCCAGCAAAACTTAATGTGAACCAAATTTTTCTGTTCTTTTTCACACACCTTCAGAAAGTTAAGAGCAGTGGTGGGATGTGGGGAGACACAAGCCAGCTGAACCAATTGCCTTTTCCAAAAGCTCTTTCAGTTCCTGAGAAATTGAACTGCAGCACTTCAGACCAGGATATGTTCACCCTATTTTGGTACAGAAGTGAGTTATTGGGCTGATTTAGAAAGTGGGTTTTTTTGGTTCTTTTTTTTTTTTTTTTTCACCTAGAAAGGATTCATAAATCAGACTGATAAGGCAGTTTGCAGCAGGCCATATTCTATATAAACCATATTTTTTATGATGCCATGTATCTAGTTTTTTAATAACTTAACTGTTAGAGAGGATTTTTTGAAATCTGTATGACTTTCATTCAGCCATATGAGTGAATCATATTTGCCTCTCCATCTGCCCTCACTTCGAGAGTAAGACAGAAGGAATTTCTGATATTATTTCATGGCCCATTCACAGATGAGAAGGCTTTGATGTAGGATTTTTGAGATTTTCGGCAGGGAGTTTTTTTATTAAAATGTAACTCTGTGGGGAAGAGGAATAGAGTGAAGGATGAATGTCATTTGGATGACATTAGTTGGCAGATTACCACTTCAACAGACATCATTTGAAATGCCTAAACTGGCTCAGAAGCTCTGCAGAAGCTCTGTTGTTGCAGCATGGGAAAGACCAGCTTTTGGAAAAGTGCTGCGACAAAGGTCATCTAGGAGAAAGCAAGAGTGACCAATGCGAAGGTTTAAGATTATTGGACAAAATGGTACTGAAAGCTGAACTGATCTTTTAAGACAGACTTTAGGCCCAAGTCTCTTTTGAGCTCTGTCACTCCTTACAAAGCTTCACCCCTGGCATGGGGAGCGATTACTGATGTTATGAAAGACTGCACGCAGGTTCAGGAAAGGAGGAGACAGAATAATTGACTGGAACAGGTAGGAAACTCCATTTTCCTCCAGAGTGCGGAGAAAAGAGGGGTTTGCAGGTGGTGAGACTCTGCCAGGTTTGGAGGCAGCAGGTTTCCTGTGGCTATTGGGAGAGAAGGAGCAGGAACTAACCACTCAGGTAGGCTTCATTACTGGGACTACAAGCCACAGCTTAAAAGTTTTGAGAAGATGAAAGTAGGATTGACAGTACATATATATATCTGTGGAGTGAGGGAACAAGAATGGTAGCTGCTGACTGCCCACAGCTGGACCATGAGAGGTTGTTAGGGCTGGTAGGCTGGTGGTTTTCCTGAATAGGATAGAGTTAGCAAAAGCCTGTGAAGACATTGGCAAAGGACTGCTGTGCTTCAGCTTGTCTCACTTGCTGCAAGAGCCCAATAGGCAGGTGAACACATGCTGCAGCAGCCCCGTAATTGCTTTAATTTATGCCAAGACTGGTTGGTCACATGAGATTAACTGACGGACAGTTACTGCATATGCTGTTGATATCCCATGGATAGCTGTGGCGGCTAGTGGTTCCCAGACTGGCGAGAAGTGCAGGACATCTCCAGGAAGCACAGGGTGACAGAAATACCTGCTGTGGAGACATTGCAAACCTTTTGCTTTACCTGGAGAAGAAAAGGATTGCTTTGGCATTGCCAAGTGTCACACCAGGAGTGTGGTCTAGTTTCAGGCTTGGCTGTCAGAGGGCACAAGGGAAAAAAAAAGGAGAGTAGAGAAGATGCTGGAGGTGAATTTTGAGAGAAAATTCCCAGTGACTGGGGAAGCATAATGATGGCGTGCCCACAGTGCCTACCTCCATGGCATCTTGGGCCATGCCCAGAGCCCCTACATGTTACAGTTGTATAGACAAGAAAGAGAAGTCAGGGAGAAGTTTACTGCTTACCCTAGGTTATTAACTTGTTTACAGGAAAAGGTAGGGGTGCAAATGGCCCTGAAGCTAGGGAGCTGTTTGAGAAGGTCTAGTACACGTCTGTGGTGCCGGAGCTGAAAGGGCTCAGAGGACCATGCTGGCAGAAGCTGGTGAAAAGCTCCTACAGCCACAGGAGTTGTTCTTGAACAAAAGCCGAAGGAATCAAACGTGACTAGCTTTGTCAACTAGTATATTTTTGATCATAGGAACAATCAGTTCACAGCTCAAAGTTTAATCAAAGCAATGTAATTTGACAGCCTGCTAAACCCAATGAGATCAGGATGCCTTCCATGGAAATAGGATGCCATTAAACATCATCATCACCATCACCACTGTCCCCGTAGAAACCCTCCCAAGTTTCAGCGTTATCACTTTCGATTAACAGTAATGGTTTGCGGAGGGTACCTGTCTGGATGGAGTAACCTTCAACTGCTTAACACATGCTCCATTTTGCATAATACAGTTTCCTTAACTTTTATTAAGAGATTGTAACTCACAGAAAGTTAGGAACCTGGCAGCATGCCAACCAGCTGCCTTTTCTATTCCTTACAACGTATGCTGCTTTTCTGCTTTCAGAGGTCAGCCCAGTGCATCACTGCTCTATTCACCACCTCTCTTTCATCATCAACATACCAAGCCCAGCTCCAGGTACTGCCAAATTCTGTTCTTATATTTTTAAATCAAGCACCTTGTGCAGCTGTTTTGGGGTGGCTTTGGCTTGCCATTGCTGACTAACACAGCCTCATTTTGCTGCCTTCCTCTTTCATTTGAGGCATGGCTAGTTGGTGTCTAGGGCCTGTTCCACTTTTTGGTATGTCTGCACTGTGCACAATGCTGATGCTGAGTCCTGTTGTGGGCTTCTGCACACCGCAGCAACAAAAAAACCCTATATGATTTTGCCTTTTATTTTACTTACAGTTCTCTGTGTAATAAAAATAGATTACACATAAATAATATTATTTTCAAATAAAAATATATACTGATACAGGATCTAATTAGGCCAGTTTTGCAGAGACAATGCTGTATAACATGACAGCCATTAGACCTCTCCCACTTTAACCATGGAAACAGGGGAATGCATATTACAGTAATTTCAATCATTTTGTAGTAACTTCCAATTGCTTTCCATTAGGTATAAATACTTCAGTCACTAGAAATGCTAAATAACAAAATTGACTGAACAGCTACATAGACATTTGCAAAGCAATGCATGGATTCTAGCCATGCAATTCCTATTAAAGTCAATGAGTGCTGCAGCTAAATCCCCTTGCAACTCAAGGTTTAATTGAATGGTTCTGGGTTTAGAAGCTTATAGCTAGAGCATTCAAAGGCTGAATGTGTATGTCCCAGAAAACTGTTCTCTGTGTCTGCTTAACAGAGGCTTACCCCTGCTGCTGCATAGATCTCCCACTTTAAATGCCCCTCTACCAGGCTCAGAGCACAAGGCAATTAATTTCCTCATATAAAAACTTTTCACACTTTTGTCTTTGATATCTCTTGCATGGAAAAGAGAGAAACAGTGCCAGTAAGAAGTAATTGGTTTTAGTGGACCAGTAAAAAAAAAAAAAATATTGTCTTGTCAAGGTTGTCTGTAGATAAGGTCACACTGCCTTTGAACGTACTCATTCTGAAGCTGTCAGTTGGAAGTCATCCTCAGAGCAACATTTGTGTTTGCAGCTGTATCCAGTCACGGATTAGGATTTTGTTTTTGTCAGCTTGCAGGGAGCAAAGTCTCTCTCTCCTCATCCATTCATTTAAGCGTTATAAAGCTAAAGCCTATTCCTGCAGGCCGCCTGGTGCTGGCAAGCAGGCAGGGACAGCTGATGCATACCTGGACACAGGCAGCAGAGAACCTGCCAGGGACCTGTGGGCGTGAAGCCCACAACCGGGTCCAGATGAAAGGTAATGAAATTGCCGCATGGATCTCTTCCCTGCCCTCCCACGAGTGCTGGACGTCGGCCTTTCTTCAACCTGTGTCAAAGCCTTATCTTCTATAATAACTGCACTAAAGCGGGAATCATGATATGAGTATCCAACCATTTGTGTGTGGTGGGGTATTTTAATCCTGCATTACCGCCGTGTACAGGTCCCGGAGCCCTCGCCTGCAACTCAACAGGATGAAAACGTGAAAAGGGGACACTGCATGAGTTTATCAAAGACTGTGGAACAAAATTACAGTAATTAAGAGGCATTGATGAAGGAACAAAGTGTAAAACTAGTGACAGGCTAATGCAGAAAGGCAGACTGAAAGCATTTCCATAATCTGAGATGAGCTGACAACTGTGACAAAGTGAGAGGGGGAAGGAGAACAGCTCCCTGCTCCGTCAAGAAGCCTATCTTTGTCTCAGCTCCCACGCGTTTTCCAGGCATTGTAAAGGGAAGAAATCATAGGGATAACACAGTGGAGTGTACCATGGCTATGCTGTAGACCCGGGCCACTGTAAGCAACCAGACACTCTTTGATGGGTTTTGCTTATGAAAATTGATGGACTACTGTACTCGGAATCACTTTGATCGCGAGTTGGTTTTAAGAGAATGGAGGCATAAAATCCCACACCATTTCACCACTGGTGCTCATTGTTTGTTGAGCAATATCTAATTAAAAATGAGGGAGTTTTTTTCTTTGATACTCATGTCCCGTTCTTTGTCAAAAATTCCCCGTTGACTATCTCTTGCAAGAGGGACAACATATATATGGTCCTGCTAAGAGAGACTCAAACATGGGAAGAGTATGTCTGAAAGTTAAAGATACACTTAGTGTTAAGACCTGAATGTGGTACCTAGCCCACGAGAAGCTGTGCTAATTTCTACTGAAGTGGTGTTTGATATTTATTTTAGGTTTGATTCTGACTTGGCTCACAGCATCTCCCAGGTCTGGGAGGATGCTCAAGCCCTGTCCCAGCTCAGAGCGAGAGCAAGATTTGTCCGTGCCCTTTTTTCCCCATCCGCCTGCACCTCCCAGGGACCAGATTTGCCTGAGTGGGTGGAGAGGAGCTACAGGGCTGCCCAAGAGGGTCAGGGCTGAGGAGGCAGGTGGTGACGTGCGTGATGGAAAGCAGTTGCTAAGTGCAGGGTTGGCCTTTCCACCGGCCACTTGGCTGTTTCTGCGAGCACAGCAGCTACATCTGACAGCAGCCCTGGTTCTCTCTGCTTTGCCCTGCCTGCCTCGATGCTTTATCGACCTTCGTTTCAGCATCCAATTAAAGCAGTAGCAAAGGCTATCCAAAAGTGCCTAGCAAGGAAAACCTGTTAAGCTTTTCTAGTAATATTATTTTTACTTCCCCTCTTAGAGAGTAGAATAACTCAGAGTTTAAATTTAAACCTAGGCAACTTGAAGTCTTGATATCAAGGTGGGAATCTCACTTTATGTTCTTCCAATTGATTTTTAGTTGTTATGTCCCCCGTCCCCAGATAAATCTTTCTTAAAATTAATGTTTAATTCTAGACCATCAAAGAATATTCTCTGCCTGTTAAATGCATCATTGTCATTCCTCTAGCTGTTTCAGTGGATGACATTTTACAAGCTTTTAGTTCTTAACATAGAGAATTGCTGTTTGCTATTTTGAAAACAAAGCATTTTAATAGCTAGTGAGAGAAGCATGAGTGGAAAATAATTACTCGGGCTGCTTTCCACACTGCATTGCTCAACTCTACCTGCAAAATATTTCTGTAGAATATTTTCACTTTACATTTGCGATCTTTCATGGATTTCAGATCAGAATCAGCTTGTGTTCAGGGTTCTTATCTGGATTTAAAGAAATTCTATGAAAAGAATGTAAATATGTTTAAATGTTTTCATTATAAGTAAGATATAGGAAATGTTTTTGGTTTTCTCTTCCTCCAGAGGAAAAGGGAAATGTAAACCAAAGTGTCTAATTTTAACACCAGCATTTTCAGAGTTGCCATAGTAATTAGTGCTAGCATTTTTAGTGTTCATATATTCCCCTTCAATTTGACAGCCTCTGTGTTTAGAAGTGACTCTCGAGAAGTAATGGGGTTACAGCTTCACCGTGTCAGTTGGATGAAAGTGGATTTGCTAGGATTTGGCATAGTTACAGAAGAGGCTCTCAGAGGGGGAATAACCTCAGCCCTGTTTAAAGAGCACTTTTTCTGTGTGACCCCTTTGTAACTAATTCTGAACTTCTTTATGTTTGTGGGTTCGCTAAATGAAAACGCTGGGTCCTGTTTTGCCCACAGAGTGAAAAGGAATGGCCATGCTTGTCCAGCCATGGAGTGTTTCCAGTAGGGCGCTTGAGTGGCCTCCTTGAGAGGAGAGCTCAGAGCTCCTTGTGAGAACTAGGGAACCGGTGGCCCGAGGAGAAATAACTCAGAATATCACTGACAAATCCTTACAGTCTGACAAATTCAAAGTTAGCTGTTTCCATTTTAGGAATCAAACTGTATTATATTAGAAGCTTTGAATAGGTGAATTTCCTGCCAGTAAGAACATAAGGAAACTTGTCAAAAGCACGTCATTTGCAAGTTAGGTTGATGTATCCCTGTTCTCTTGCATTTTGACAGGAGTGCTGCGAAGAAGCCTATGCATGCATTTTGCCATGCAACAACATGTCTGGCTTTCAGCAGATGCCAGAGGGTCTGGGGAAAATGCAGGATCTCCAAGTGAAGGACACAAACACCTTGAAATGGGACAAAGGACGGCAGAAGCAAGTACTTCCAAAGTTGCCTTTATTGCTACAGAATCTTCAGTCTCTTTTTGTTTTAAGAACAACAGCTTGAAGACAAATAGCCCTCTGAGTATATACATATATATATATGTATATGTGTGTGTGTGTGTGTGTGTGTGTGTGTATATATATATGTATATATATATATATATATATATATATAAAAATAAGGAGGACTTTTGGGCTACCCTATGTGCAGTGCACTGTCTTACTGAGTTGGGTGATGGTCACATTTCCAAATGGCACCAGGTTCATTCTGGGGACTTGAGAAGAACCGAATCCTATGACTCAGTATTTTAACACTCGAAACCTCAGTTTCAGTAATTCTGGAGAAAGCAGTAAATAGATTCAAAAAGGAGATAAATCAGTGTAAGGCAAGCTATATTTATTTGTAATTCCACTGGCCCCCCAAAAAAAAAAAATCCTGAGAGGCACTGACTTGCTTTCAAGTAAGAAGATGCAGGCAAAAAGATATGGGGGTTGCTCAGCACTCTTTTGAGTCTTCAGCAGTCTTTATGGTTTTTTTTTTTTTTTTTTTTTTCCTTCCTAGAAGGAATGGCTCTGTGAGAGAGGAAAAGGGAACTAAATCATCCTTCTCTCTGCTCATAAAAAGAGAACCGTGATGCAACTCTTGGAAGAAGTTGTAAGCAAACCAGCAAAAGCCTGCTGCAGAGTGGGCTTAAACTGTGAGTACTAACAGAGACTCCTGACAAATACTATGCAGATGGGGGCCATATATGTATTACCACCTTAGGAAAGTGTCATAAAATGTAATGAATTATGAAACAGTCCAAAATAAATCTCCTATTGTTTAATTATCATAAATAATTGCATGCTGCTCAGTAGATCCTGGGGAGGGAGTAATGTTGCTTTCTTCTTTATATGTTGCCTTTGTAACACTCCATCCTGCCTCCGTATTTCCACCTTCCTTAACTGATCTTCAGTGCCATGTCATTCCTCAGAAAACTCCCGTAATTTAGCGAACCCTCATCCTTCCTTGGTAAGTATTTTCAGCTACCAAGATCTTTAAATGGTTCTCCAGCAGAGCAGAATTACATAAAGATTAGTGAAGGGCAGACCTCAAAAGGATTACTAGTTCAGATGAAGTGCCCTGATGTTCAGATTCTTATCAAAGCTCTTTGCTTGGGAAATTGGTCTGGAAATCTCACAGGAACAGATTTGCTCTTGAGAGACTTAAAATTTCTGGGCAAGAAATGTTATGACATCATGCTGCCTTGCTATATTTCAGTATCTTCACTTCTCTGAAATCAGGTATATGAAAATGAACATAATTCACAAAGGCTGAAAAAACTATTTAGAAAGTAAAGTTAATTGTTGCAAAACGTGGGTGCAATCAGAACAACCTGCAGCTATATCCCATATCGCCAGCTGAACAGATCCTAAACTAATTTCAGTGCAAATGCTCCGAAGTAGACGATGAAGTGATGAACAAAAGGGTACAACTTCAACAGCATATTTGTATTGCTTGAGACTAATTGCATTTCTGTTGTTGACTCACAGTACATTGAGTATGACTGGAGAAACAACAGAGGAACACACATTCCTTTATCCTCAGTGAAGGCAGTTTACTAATGCGGTATGTGCGTTCATGCTCTTGCACTGAGGGGGAAGTGTCTGACCCTTATTCTCGCACATCCCGTCAGGTGCATCAAATGGAAATGATTACAAACCCTAAGGCTCTAAGGAGCCGGTTTGTACTCGTGCTATAAAATAACTTCCATATAATATTTCCATCCAATACCAAAACTATTATTTGTCGAAGAGCAGATCCTAATTTCCCTGAAGATGTGCAAGTTAGAAAAGGAGGATTCCTAACTGTAATTGCACTGGGTCAGATAGTTGAAGGTCTGTGCTTGTGACGCTGAAAGTGCCAAGTTAAAGAGTATATTTTTGTCGTAAGTGTGTTACACAAACTCTCGCCTACTAGAGATGAAATGGGGGATATTCCAAACACTCAGGTTTTTTTCTGCAGCACCAGCACTATCTGGGAACCCAAAGGAAAGGTGCCTCGAATATGTCCTTCCCCTCCTTATGAAACTCCAGAAGAGTCTTTTACGAAAATGGGGTTTACTGTTTTTTTGGTTGCACCCTTTTACTCCTTTAAATTGGTTAAGAGCAAATTGCTCCGTACGCAGTAAAGTGTGAAACAGGTTGGAAGCGCGTGACACACATGCAGCTTTGGCACTGGTGGCGGGTGACGTCATGCTTGCGGCTATGAGCTCTGCTAAGCTCACCGCCAAATCTGACTGCTGCACTTCTATGCGTAAGGTCATTTTCATTAGACTCTCCAGGTAGCACATGTCCGAGCCATTTGGCTTATCCTCCCCTGCCTTTCAGCCCCACCGCAGGCTTGTTACATTTGCCCAGAAATGTGTTGCCTTATTACTGAAGTATTCCTCTTGAAGATATGCCACACATTGGTCATCTGGCTGGTTTCTGTGAGCACACATTTTCTTGCATTATAAGAGAAAATTAAAATTAAGAGGAGTGGAAATGGGAACAAAGGAGAGAGTGTTTGCCAGTGAGTGCTCTCATTTTACAGAAGAGCTGGACCTGAAGTGATGCTTGCTGTGCTTTTTCTGTGTAGTCACTGTGTGCTGTTGATCAGCGAGCCACTCTTGTTTTACAGTAGCAGGATGTTCTATGTTATAAACAAGCTATTTCAAAGACACCTTTTTGAAAAATGAATAATTAAATACAGCAAATAAAAGCCCTCGCCAGTAAATGTGCCACTTAAAAATAATATGACAACCTTATGGTGACAATGACTTCAAAACTGTGTGTTCCCATTGCTAGAATTCTTTATACCAATATAAGGCCAGGTGAAAAGCTCCCTCCAGTCAAAATGATGTAAAGGGTGATGCCTCTCAGCTGCTGGTTGTATTTTTATAATTAAGAAACCTCATCACAGTTTTAAAGGAAAATATTAGCACAAACCAAATCAGTCTTTACCATTAAATTAGTCATCTGTAGTTAATTTCGATTCTCAAAAATTGCATATCTTCCTTTGATCAAAATGGTGCCTTCCTTTATAAATATCATTTGTAAAATCTACAAAATGGCTTTGAATGCTTTATGGTTGTGAAAGGCCAACCTGAGACTTTAAAATCTCCTATAAAAATTGTTAAAAGCAAAACATTTCTATTTTAACTACACATGACAGTAATAAACATTATGCTGTTGCTAGGCAAATGCTCATCTGCTCCATTCATTTTGGTTCAGAGGAGGGAGATGTCACCTATTCATCCTAACCTTTTGTGCTAAAAGAAAAATCATCTGAATATTTCAACAACAACAAAGACTACTTTTTAGGGGCATTTTGGTGGGGAGGAGTCTGTTAGCATGCTGGCAAGTGCTAGGCTCTTTGAATGCAACCTATCAAAACCTTTCCTTAAAGAAACCATCTCCACATGTGACATTCGAAATAAACACAGCAGGAGAAAAATAATAATAGAGTTTGCTCAGAGACCTCATACTGCATGTCTGAAATAGTTTCTAGAGCTTTGCACAATTACAGCTGCCTGTTCTGCGATATATGAACTGAGTACCCTTTTCCCAAAATATCATATGCCCATTCGCTAGTCCTGCCAATTTGTTAAGAAAAGAAAGTCTGCAACATTCATGTTGTTCTGTTACAATACCCTGCTTATCATCTACAAAGCAGCTACAAATATTACATCTTTTGTGCATCATTTCTGGCTTTTACTATTCTTCCTTTTATTGAAGTGAGCAGATAAAATCAATCATTAAAGAAAACTATTTCATCGGTGTTTTGTCTGTCTCTGCACTGATGATGTCTCTGTCTCAAAAGCATCTCCTCTGCTTTGATCTATTATTATTTCTAATACTACCATGTGCAATTAGTGCTCATTGCTGGCTACAAACTGCCAGTCATGGATATTCTCTGAATAGCTACAGGTCAAACCTACCACAGATGCATCTGCAAGCTCTCAATAACAAACGTGAGTTGCATCTATCTGCTCAAACCTCATCTCCAACAACTACGGCCAGAATTCACTTGGTTTTCTTGCCTACTAATACACTGGTCTCTCTTCTGCGACACTGGCTGGCGTAGATGAGGAGCTACCAGCAATGAGCTCCCACCACCACCGCAGTCAGAGGCAAAACTGCTGGATTTCAGCAGAGACATGTTTGATGCGGATGTGGCATCACTTCTTCTGACATGGAGCATGGTGAAATCCGCATCCCTAGGTAAGAAAATATTGTTACTATCAGCGTGACCTGGACTTGAATTTATAAACAAGAGGCAAAAGTTGCTCTCTCCTGTGATGTCCCAAGCCATAGATGATGTTCAGTGGTGCAAAGGGAGGTAGTCTCCAGGTTCTACTTCCGCTAAGCTCTGCATCACAGCCAACACTCGCTGCCTGAGCAAGTGGACCGGTGAGAATGCAACATTTGTTAGGAGCTTGGGAGCTCTTGACATGACCTCTGTGAATTTTAGGGCAATAACATCAGATAATCCAGAATTCCAGGAGAATCTTTATATGAAATCATTAGGTTTAAAGGATCAGAAGTAGCTTAGTTCAGATGCTGCATTGCCTTTGGATCCTGCAAAAGATGGTGTGGTTTTGCATGTTTCTTTTTTTTTTATAGACTGCATTTTTTGTGTTTTAAAGCATGTTCCTCTCCCCAGTGTAAAAGATCCAGATAAATGGCAAAGGAATTGAATAATTTATTAGTTTTATGAAGACACTTCATAAAACACATCCAAGTAAAACACACACCCAAGTAAAACAACAAAGTCCTCCACTATCCCTTAGTTTTAAATCTTCAGTATAAGAAAAGTTGTGCCAGAAACATGACGGTTCAAATATCTGCCAGACCTTTGCAAAGTGGTGTTGCGAGGTTCTCTTCAGGTATTCAGGTATTTCTTGAAAGTGTAAGTAGGAGTTCAGCTCCCTGTAGCCTCCCCATGTGCTGAAGGGTTGACATTTTTCACGTGGGCTAGTCCCATGAGGAAGAGTAACAAATACTGAATGAGCAGATTTCTGTATTTTTGGATGCAGTGTCTTAGCAGATTCAGTCCGCATAAAAAAAGTTTTTTTCTGGATACAGATCATAGGCTGTTTGTACATATTGCTGATAATATGTTTCTCTCAGCCTTGCCAACTCTGTTAAAATTGCTGCCAGTGAGGTCTGTAAATTTTAAGGCTTTTTGCAGCTGCTCTGGCCAGAGATCCCATACAGGATTTCTAGATAAATCAATTATTTTTACAGTCATGGTTTCATTTAATATGTAATCATAAGGAAGAGAGAGCAGTGAAATTACTGGAAGAGATTCTTATTGAAACAATATTGTTGGCCAGATACCTAGGAAGTATTAATTAATATTTTTTGCTTACATTGTTTACAGCTGTGGGGCTACAGTGAGCTAAAGCAGCCTAATGTTAACGCTGAAACCAACTGAAAGATATGAAGAGCATTCAAAACTTTCCTAAGTGTCATTAGTCCCTCTACTTAGGCAGAGAGACTGACAATTTGGGGTTCACCTGTGAAATGTTGGGCCTATGAAGGGATCTCGAGGAACTATCCTGGGCGTACAAAGCTTTCCTCTCTGTTTTACCTTCACATTCCCCAATCTGAACAGCAGTTGAACTCATAAGCCTTTCCTATCTCATCCAACGGGAATAACTTCCAGGGAAACAGCTTGTGCAGTTTTGAATACTTGACATAATCACATTGCCATCTCTGGCAGAGAGAGGCAGAGACAAGAACCAGCTTCAAAGCAATTGCGCATTTAAAGAGAAAAAAAGCAACAGACTGCTTAGCATCCCACATCGGTCCTACAACATGTCGCCTTCCTAGCAATGAGCAAATGTCAGTCACACTGTCTGAGGCCCTGGGGGCAGATGTGCCTCCACGGGGAGCAGGCAGCTCTGCCGGTGGCATGCCCAGCTCCGCAAGAGGCAATCACCACTTCCCTGCAAAGAGGGATGCCTGGTACTGCAGGGCCGCATGCTGCAGGGCGAGCCAGGCATTGCCTTTACGTAGTGTTTCGTCTGCGTTCACGCTCTGGGCTAAGGTATCAGTTACACCTTTTCAGAAGCATCAAAACCAAAGTCCACTCCATACAGTGATCAGCAGCCTGTCGAAATCAGACAAATCAGCCCCAGCTATTGGAGGACTCGCACCAGGTCACACCCCAAGTCCAGGACGTTCCCATTCTTGCTGTAGCCTCTCAGTGTCTCCCAGGTTGCAATGGAGCTAAAATCCCATTGAAGTTAAGACCTGAACTGTGGTATTCACAGGTGTGACTATTAAGGCATGGGTCATTCTGAATTCTCCCAGAGGGAAAGGATGACTCAGGGAAGCAGTCTGGAAAAAAGAATGTAATATAAAATCGCTGCATTTATAAAGGCAAACCCACCCTTCAGAAAAGCAGGAGCGAGGCATGATGCTGCATATTCTCATTAAGTGTAGAAGGAAAAGGTGCTAATTACTTGCAGTATTCATTGACCTAATGCTTAAAAGAGCAGTACCAAGTGATGAACAACCTTGAGCAGAAATACAGGAGCTAACTCTCCCACATTTGTCCATCTTTGCATCAAAGCTCCAGGAAACTTTATAAAGTTCTACATGTCAGGAACATATCAGGCTAAAACCCCAGGAATGAGGATAATGTCATGTCATGGACAACTTCCATGTAGCCCTCGCAGAAGCAGCTCTGTTCCTCTATCAAAAGACAACCTAGGGTTACTGCCACAAGGGGACGGGATGTTGACCTCTACTGTTATTACTATAGTCAGCAATACACTAGATTTCATAACCTAAGTATGCTCGAGGCTATGTTTTTATGATTTCAGCTGAGGATCCAGTGGCCAGTGCTGAGCATAATGATACAGAGGCATTTTGTAGGGTATCTGTAACGTCAGTTTGGGACTGGAAGAGCTCTCTCTGGGATGTTGTACACAGAAAGGAAAGCCTGACCTTTAACAAGTTAAATGCGTGGGATGGAATTATTAATGAAAAATTGAACTTGTACCAATATTTTGATAGCACAAGTGTATTAGGTACCTTGCCAGTCAGTCTCTATTTGTTATAACAAATTGCTGTTTAAAGGAAACTGAACTCAGCTGCCAGACATTTTAGTGCAGCTGGATCACTCCCCCGAGCACTCCTTTAAGGAAAGTTATCCTCTTTAAAACATTTCCCTTTGAAAAGAGCCTAAAATGAAAACTTGCAAAGAATAGACGGTATTTGATCAGTTAGATGAATTTCTTCTGTAACAATAATTCCTTTACAAAAAAAATCTATTAAAATGTGATTCTCTCTTTCTCCCCTTTGAACATTTACAGTGAGGTCAGAAGGCAGGAATAATCTGGTTTCTTTTCTCTTTGCAACCCTGGCATTCACACAACCTAATCTGACATGTGCTTGGAGAAGAAGGGACATTGTCAGATGCTCCTGCTACCCAGAGCAATGCCTTTGGACATCACTCACGTTGATCAGGGCCAGTCCCACCTGTTTGTTGTTCTGGCTGTTTTCTTGAAGCAGAATTATTTAAGACTCCACAACCACCCCAGGGAAGGTTCTAATATTAATTCAAGATGTGGAACAGATGGTTAAGAACAAGTTCAGCTAACTGATATAAAGCCTGATCCTGTATTCCTTTCACAACCAAAATTCAATTGCTATAGAAATTTTTCCATGTTGTTTTTCACTGGATTTAATCTACATTCTTCGACAAATCTTCTAGTCTGAAAGGTCGATACTAATCTCTAATGGGAGATCAAAACTCAAAAATTCTGAAGATTCAAACTGATTCAAACTTCTCCAGACCTTTTCAGATGTACTTGTTTTGTTAACACACATATTTTCTAAGTTCTGCTTTTTTCCCAGTCAACTATTTTATTAAATATTTGCTGATTCCTCATTTCCCACTGCTTTGATTTCCTTTCTTCTTTCCTTCCTCCTTTTGTCTTTTCTCCAGAAAACCATTTGGCCTCCAATCAATGGCCTTCCTCCTTATTGCAAGGGAGATATTAACAGCCTACACAAAACAGCGGCACCTCCCTCCTTCACTCTTCCTTTCTGCTATAAAGTGCACATTACCAGAGCACCTGAACAACTCCCCAGAATTAAATTCACTTTGATTGTCCTGCTTGCTGGAGCATAAAAAGGAAGGACTGGGAATATAGTGAAAGTACTTAGATTCTACTGCAGAGGGGCCTTCTGTTCATGATACAAACTCAAGAAACTGCATATTTCTGCCTTTTTCCCTTTATAGCAGTATTTTTCTCAGACGGTATGCAGTCGGGGGCCATCTTGTGTTAGGTTAAGATGTGACAAGACACGCCAAGAAGTGATGCTGAGCTGCAAATCAGTGTTTCATGAAAAAAATGCTGTGTATCAATTTGTACTACCTAAGGATATGTAATAGATTATTAAATGCACTGCGCACTGGCTGAAAAGAAGAAATTGCACTTGAGCTGCTAGAGAGGTGCAGCTTGTATGGCTGGAGGGGGTGGTTTAAAAGTGACCTGAATATGCAGCTGCTTAGTTATAGTATATTAATGGGATCTGAAACAGAGCCCTAGAACAGTACTAGGATTACCACAGCTATTCATCTAAAGGCCACCCAAGTGCCTCGTCTCTTTATCCTTCCTTCAAAAATGTATTCCTCTTCCTGTTTGGCTGATATAGCTGGCATGCCTTAGTTTCAGTTGTATGCTCATAATCTGTGTAAAACGCTCCTATAACTGTTTGACAGGATTTTGAGATGGGTTTGAAAAAGAGAGACAAAGCAGCTACCGTGATTTTGAGGAAACTAGGACACCCTTTTGCTCGGTGGAGACTGACCAAAAAAAAGCAATACGGAAAACTAATGCCCATGCCATCGCGCTCCGTCTCTGACTAATGACGTGCTCCTTCAGCTAGGTTATTGTCTGCCTGTGACGTGCTGCTGCCTTGTCCGGCTTGGCCTCGCTGGTCGTTATTGGCGTTTGCCTTCTGCAGAGGAAGGACAGGGCACGAGGGGGGCTACGGAGCTCCTCTGTCATTACCCAGGTCCCAAGAGGAGGAAGCAGTTGCTAGGGCAGTTAAGCTTGCAAAATCTGGGGAGGCTGCACACACGACGTATGTCTAGAAAAATTTCTGGAAATACTTTGGAAGTTCAAATGACTTCTTTGAGTTTCTTTTTCTTCACAAGTTACATAAAGGCTGCGTTTAATGAATAGAAGATGCAGAGGTCAATGAACCGATCAGCTGTACTAATAGGCAGTAAAGGGAGGAGAAATAAAGCAAGATGTAGTGCAGATGCCCGGAGCTCATTTAGTTATTTATTTGTTGGTAGTCTGAAAGCTTTGGTTACCACTCACTGCCCTCTGGATGCGGAGTGCATCAGGACAAAGGCAATTACGGAAATGGAACGGTGAGGTTTTATTCAGGTGAAGAACAGGTGACCTTCTAGGCTGGATAGAAATTTCTGTGGTCTCCACGATTCCTTTATGTGCTGATTTTTTTTTTCTTTTCCTCAGAGCTGCACTGTAAGCTCAAAAATGAAAATCATCCTGCTGTCTCTTTGTTTAGTGAAGGTATAAGTGAAATATGCCATCATGGGAAGTCTTCAGTACCTTTAATCTCATTTCTTTCATAATTTCTTTCCACACTCTCAGCTGGAATTTTTTTTAAGAGGAAAAAAGTGACACCGTTAATTGCTACAATTAGAGCTACTGCTGCTAAAAGCAATTATCCCTATAAATTAAAAAAAATCAAAACAAACCCCAAAAGCCATTAACATTTCAACTTCAGCAAGCCAAGAAATAAAATTCATACAAAGGCTGCAGCTCTAATCTTAAGCGGTGCCTTTGTACATTCCATAAAGATTCTGGGGGTCTGATATTATTCACTGTCACTGCACACATCTTGTCCTTGTCAAAATCAAAAGCCAAACTCATAGTCACCTCATGGGGAAAATGTGTTTTTTGCCTGAATTCCATATATATATTTAATCACAGTTTTTCAGTTTTTTACCATTTACATTAGAATAGCTAAATCTGGACTTGTACCATTAATGATCTGAGTTTTTACTGCGTTTTGTTGATATAAGTGATATTGATAGTTGATGTTGAATGTGGCTGAGTTGATGGATGGAGCTGATGTGAATCATTTAAACTATCCATCCTACAGTTACAGTTTTAGGCTTGGAACTTATGAAAGGCTAGTGGGAGCTCAACAAAAACTGTCCCCATATGAAAAATCAGATTAGTTGAGAAATGTTACAGAGAGATCATGAAACTAAACTGGGCTTGTTTAAAATTGTTCCTTATTATTGCAGTATACAGGCCAGTCCTTCTCTGCACTGAGTGGGGAGGAAAAAAAATTACTTTTTATAGAGAGATGTGGTGGGTTTTTGAGATTTTAAAAATTAATTTCTGTGACTTTTTCAGTATGATCATTTGGTAACTTTTCCTGAAATAGCTGTGGCAGATTTCTCTCCCTATTCAATGCAAAATCATTGTGTAGGTACATGCTGAAAGTATCTATCAAAAAGTAAGGTGGTCCTTAAAGTCAGAATGGGCAGGATATCCTTGTAAGCTCACAAGGTTGCTTGCTTCTGTTTCCTTCCTTGTCACAGCAGCAATAATGCTCTGAGCATTCCTGACCCCAAAATACCTTTCCTTGCTCCTTCCAGATACCCACTTCCTACTGTCTCTCTGTTAACCCCTTGTTTTCCTCTTTTCCTCCCACCAGATCTACACTTGCTAAAAACTGTCCCAAAGCTTTCAAAGATGTGTTGTCTTCTCTTGCCAGAAACTTTGTTCAGCCTGATTTTGAGGTGTATATGCATGTATTTCCCTGCAATTTTTGGTGACTCTAGAAGGTAAGATGTCTCTGATGAGATTACTGTTCTCATGAAAACTCAAGGCAAGAAGGACACGTGCTGTGGCATGTTCAGAACTTTCACTGAAGCTACCACCCCACTGCACGTGGCATGCAGTGAGCGTTCAGCCTGTGCTCAGTACCTCTGAAATTTTCCCTGAATTATCAGATTCACTGACTGTATAGTGCATAGTATATACAGACTGAAATAAGGTTTTTCTAATAAACCCTTTCCCCATAATATCCCCTTTATCCCCCAAATTCAGTATATTTTTCCCCAAACCTGTGTCCTCCACCATGTGCTCCACCTCTCCCTAACATTCCGGAAATGTTTGAAAGTAAATGTAATAAAGCACCCTGTGCTGAAAAACAGGATAATGGAATCCATACAGACAGGATTTATGGCAGGTTGCCCCAGAATGAGGCAGGCAAAACAGCAGGAAACGGAAAGAAAATTTTCATCAGGATTTTTCCAACCAGCTTTAACAATCTGTTCCAATCCTGGTCAGACCTTGGGAAAACCATGCATGACTAGAATGAAAATAAAGGGTGGAGCCAGAATTAGTACTGTTAAATTCAGGGCACACTTAGCTCCCAGTAAAGCAAATTCCCATTTTATTTCAATTTTGATTCAGTCCTCAGCTTTATAAAGCCGTGAGTGGGGTTGAGGCAAGCAGGAGCTCATAAGAAGAGCACTAATAAGCCATCACTAATGCTGCTAGACAACTCCATAATAAATTCTCCTGATCTTTATTTTCCTCACATTCAGAGTTATAAATTACGGTCATTGTATCGAGGGCATACTTGGGGAATAACACAGCTCAGAAAATGTACAACTCTTCTCACTGAGGTTATATACTCAGATAATTTCATTATTCTGTCATGTCGGCAAGGTCACCCTTTCCTGTCACTCTTCTTGGGTTGCCTTTGCCTTTTGGCTATGCTCAGCTGTCTGTAATGCTGCAGCACAACTGAAAAGCTCCCTCCCAACTCCCCCCACCCCCGTTTCTCCGCTTGAAAAGGCACTCTTAAATGTGGTAACTTGCACAGGTTGTAACATCTGGTTTACAAGAGGCAGGTGTATTCAGCAGCTTTGAATTAGCTTTAATCAGCTAATGGACTAGGACTGTCCCCTTCAGGTCTAGAAATGGCCTCGTCTGGGAAGGGAAGACTGGAGCGCTTTGGCCCAGTTTGGGATCAATGAATGGGTCGGAAACGAATGGGTGCAGCTCCAAACATGAAATCTTCAGCAAATCCTTCTGCCAGAGAGCGAAAGCGGAGGGGAAAGGGCTCTTCCTCCACATCCTGGTTGTGCTCCCCTGAGGAAATGCATTGACTTAGGGAAACTGGCTTAATGGCTTTTTTCTGCTTTCTTTTCTTTCTTTTTTTTTTTTTTTTTTTTTTTTGAAGCAAATGTACCAACTTACTTGCACTGTAGTAAGCAGACGAATCAAGGCTGGCAGATTCATATGAAAATAAACCAGCTTCTTTCCCCCCCTGGGAACAAGAGAACTATCCTGCCAGTTCAACTGAACAGCTCTTTAAAAAATGATGGGGCGGGGGGGGGGGGGGAGAGAAAGGAAGAGTGAGCGGGAATTCATTGATAATTCAGCGTGTCAGTCTGGCAGCTCAGGAGATCCCCGGTGACCTGCGGTGGAGAAGCGCGGCGGGGCGCAGCAGTGCGGGGCTGCTGCGCTGGCTCCTGGCCGCCGCTGTCTGTCAGGGGATGCCAGGGAAGCCCTGGGCCTCCTGTGCAGCAGGAGCCTCCTGCGCAACGACCCCGCGGGCAGCGCTGGAAACGCAGAAAGGCTGCTAAATCAATCTCTCGGAAATTACAAACTATGACAATTAACATTGCCAATGTAATCGATTCAGCAGCTCTGCGCCTCGCTCTCTGCTGTCTTTCTTACTTGATTACGTGCTCCTTTTTTTCCCACTGGAGCCCTCTCTACACTTCTCCATCACACTTCCTCTCACTTTTCAAAGCTCTCCTCTCACCTTTTCTGCTTGGAAAGAATGAAGGTTGCTTGATAAGAGAATCCCAGGGCGGCAAGAGAAATTCGCTGCTGCAAAAAATGGAAGGAAGCAAACAGAAGTTGTAAATGACTGCAGTCGGCTAGTCCGAGTGAAGCGTTTGCAAAGCTGGAATAAAAGAGTTTGTGAGCTCTTCTGACTCTGGGAGTCTCTTCTGCCCCTGGACGAGATCTGCCCTGAAAAGCAGACTCACTACGTACCTCTAAGGCTACAAATCCAGTAGTTTAGCAGAGAGGCACGCTAAGTCTTAGAAGGCTCACCGATGTGTTGTCGTTATTTTCCCATGGGTAAATCTGTTTCAGGGATGAGATAACCAATATGAGGGTCTCAGCACTGAAACTAGCTGGTTTTGGCACTGAGAACAACATCAGCTGGGTTAAGCAGCCTATGTTAAACCTATGCTGTTGTGGCTAGGTTGCTATCAGAACATGAGCTGTCTGGATTAAAGCTGCCTGCTGGGATATAAGGATAAGAATAACATAGTGAAGCAGTTGGGATGTATAAAATGATATATAAAAATTCCATTTTAATTTCTTTTTGTTTTGGCTTTTCTGGTACAAGGTTCTGTTATGTTCTGCTGCCGGATGTCTTTTACAAAGTTTGAACACGTCTTCTGCAGTTCATTTTGTGCATGAAGCAAAATAAATCATTCTGTTTTCCACAGCTATTATAAAAGAAGACAGTTTTTTAATTACTTTAAATTGCATGTTAAAAAAAAAAAAGAGAGAAAGAAAAAGAAAAATACTCTAGAAGTCCTCTAATAGCTAATTGCTTTCCAGAAAGTACTGGAGAAATTAATGTGAATCTGTCAGAAAGACTCTGCTTTTGGTAACATTTGATATTCCATTAAGTTAAAGATAATGAAGATCCATCATGTTTACAAAAGGGGCTTTAAATCTGTTAGATGTGCACTCTTTTACTTTCTGAAATCTGTGTTGATTGATGCACTTTGGTATCAGCTCCATCTATCAATTTTATAAATGGCAAGAGCTTCCTTTCTCGGTGAAGCGCAGTGAGGTTGTGTGGAGTAATTAGCCCAATGTTAACATGATGCAAAGCCTGCTTTTCTCCTTGAAAGGCCAATAAGTTTGCGTCAGCCTCGGAGGACTGGTCCCGTGCTGGGCAGCATCTGCATGGAGGAGGAGGGCAGAAACGGTCCCAGGAAAGCTGCTTGCTCCTTAGAGCTGGCCACATAATGAATCTGACTTCCCGGTGGAAACAAAATGAAGGTAAGGCAGCGTAATGTGGAATAAGCAATGTGTTTTAGCATTCCTATTATAAATTAGTAACAGAGGGAAGGCGCTGTGCTGCTTGTTCACAAGCAAAGCTGGCCAAGGATGAGGTTAGAGCACTGCCTTCTCTCACCTTCCACGTGTCAAAAGCTGTATCTCCTGCCTTGGCGAAGATGTTTCACAGTCAAACAGTTAGTCTGGTTGGGAGATCTCAACTGCACATATAAACACTGCAATTTCAAAGACCCTAATGAAGAAAAGTGGCATTTTCTGGGCTCTTGCTACATCAACATTAAGTTCCCTTGTTAAGATTTACCTTGCCACTTAGGAAATAATTGGCCAGTGCAAGGGAGCACTGATCATACCAGTGACAGATGTGTCAGATGTTGAAGTAAATGGAACAGGAGCACTTTTAACTTAGTATTGTAATAATGGCACTGATGACAGATTTTGACAGGTTGTTAAAGAGATGTCTGGGGACTGGAAAGATAGCTTTCATTTGTACATATTTGTTTTCATTACCTACTTCAACCGAGGCAGTAAAAGAGAAGAGATTATTTCCTCAGACCCAAAAAATGGAATACGAGGGCTCAGTTCAGACCATAACAGTCAATCCTGTCTCCTCTGAGACCCCCTTGGAGAGAAGCAAACAAATAACAGAGGGACCGGAAGGCCTCTGAAGAACCATTTTGCATATATGCCTCAGTTTAATGCTAGTTGTAATCTATTTTGTGGTGTTCACTGAGGTCCTTTTTACAGGAAAGTACAAGAAAAAGAATAGGGGAATTCTGCCAAAAGAGATCTTAGGAAATCAGTCCAGAGCATATTCAGATGCACTCAAAAGGAAGAGAGCAATAAATACAGAGACAGAGCCAATTACATGTGCCTTTAATTTACTATGTTTAATTTCATTGAGTGGCCAGCTGCCTTAGTGGTTCAGCTGTAGCCCTGAGAAGTGCCTTGAGGTCTGCACATGAACATATTTGATTTCAGTGCGGCTCTGTTTTGCTTACCACCTTGCAGTATTCTGGTATCTATGTAAGATAAAACACAAATGAGCTTCACTTTTCCAGCCGCCTTTCAACATGTCCGCAGCAAAGCTCAGAAGACATGAAACTGAGCCGCGCCGTAGCAATGGAAACCCATGTTTGATCTGGACAATGCCTTAAAACATTCGTCTTGGTTAACCTTTATTGCAACTTTCCTCTCGTTGTTGTCAGCCTTTATTTCATGAAGCCATGACAAGGAGTTAAACCAAATGGGTTAAATATATCTGTTGCAGAGGTGAGTTCTCCCTTACATTGGAAATCCACTGCAGCTCCCCTTGCCCTTGTTGCTTGCCCGATTTTGGGGGAATAGCAGTGGTGAGATTTTAATTCACAGGGTGATATAATTATTCCCTTTGAATTGCTCTCAGCCAGCTTTTGCAGCCCTTCATCAGATGAGAGAGGCTGGCTGGCGGACCATTAATGTGAACAGCTAAGGACTATGCAGTCTCCTTTTACTGAAAATCATGACTAAGATGTCAAAAAAATGTTCCATTTCTATTTGCTTACTAATGTAATCTTTTTCAGACATACCACTGAATCATTTAAGACTCAGTGTGATGGGATCATCCAATTTTGGGTTTTGCCTTGTTTTTCTTTTTGAACAATCACTTCCTTCCCTTGATGTCACATTGAGATTTTGCTGTAAACACAGCACATGAGAAAAAAAAAAATCTAACTTTTCACACTGTGTTCCCTAATTCTGCAGGGCAAATAATTAACAGAGGTTTCCCAGCTGAGTGTCAGAAAGTGTATCTCAGCATGTCTCATGTAGCTTGGAGGTATGGACTAAGGCTCCTGATAATAAACTGGAAAGCAGGCCAAGCAAGAAAGTGGGAGCATTCATAAATTGCTTTTTGAGATTTCTTCAGAACATCCCTGTACATTCATCGGACGTTTATTATAGGGGAGAATCCCTCCTGATTGGAAAATCTTGGCTAAAGACTTCTAACATAGCAAATGAGGAATAAAAGCCCCCCTTTTCTCTTGCACTTAAAACAATTTCAAACATTTAGGATGAAGCCATCTCAGAGAATGAGTGTCTCCAGAGCTCTCTGCTCTGTGGCTTTTGCGTCTTACTCTGAGGCTGCAATAAGTCATCTGCAGTGATAAACTGCTGGGCTGATTCCTGATTTCCTAAATTCTATAGGAATCTCATTTTTTTTCTTTTTTCTTTTCCCTAGGGTACTACTCAAGTGAAATAACTGATCTGGCTGTAATTAATTTGGTTTTACCTGCATCATCATTATTTGTCCGTAATAAAATTTCCTGAAAACTCTAGTGCACGCCTACTCGGAGTGCTTGACTTTGCTGCAGTATAGCAATATATGAACTCTTCCTAGGCCTTTGCCTCAGATTTTTAAAACTAATAGGAGGAAAAAAAGGAATTTTGTTATGTTTTATTTTGAAATTCAGGAGTTTAAAATCCTTCTGTTTGCTAACGGCTCTTTAATCCCATATATCTCCTGACAGAATTTCTAAAAGCTGGAGACTCCGGGTCATTGGAAGACATAGACCTTTCCACCTCACTATAAAATTATGGTCTTTTAGCTGAATTTTTAGTAGATTCAGTTTGCTCCGTGAAGCTGATAACCTCCTGCTTCTCCAGTCAGTGAGTACCTAGCATGAAAATGCCTTTGAATCATGGAAGAACACTTTTGCTCATGGTGAAGCAGAAAATTTAAACAATTATTATGCTAAATATGTTGCAACCTTGATAATGGTGGTCTCTGCAAAATAAGCTACTTTCCAGTTTGGGAGTTTCTAGTTCCTGAGTTACTGAATTGTCCGAGCATGACGTTTCTGTTTGGAAAACAAGCAGAGAAACTTTTTCATCATCACATAACTGAAACTGAACTGTTGTTCACAGTATAGAAAAACATTCATGTTTTAAACAGTGACCAAGGATAGGAGATGGCAGCCCCGAAGATATATATTAGGGAAAATTAGAAACAACTGAAAATGGACATACTGCTGTGATCTACTTAAGAGCACTATAATGACAGGCACAAAAGAACAATAAATAGATATTTTTCATTTACTCATAGAACTACTCTCCATCAGGCTATTGTATTTCATGTCAATGCATTTCACTGTATAACAGACAACAATAATTATTACTGTCACAGAATCATAGATTTACAGGAGATGAACAAGAGCTGTGTGATTATAGTATTAATCGCTCTGTGAATATGGGGTTTTCTCCTGCAGTGTATAGAAATGGGAACAACACCATCCTCCTGGATCTGAGGACATGCTTAACTTAAAATGAGGAAAACTTCATGTGATGAGCTATTTCTTTTCTTTTTAGATTATGTTTAATATTGCAGAAAGTCTTGTTCTGTGTTTCAGAGTGTGTTATAAGACTGTAATGCATTTTGACAGGTGTACTTTCTTCTGTCAAAGTGCTGCTGTGTGCATTGTCTTTGTATTTGTTGAGGAATTGTAACAGATTCCATTCTTGATGCTCTTCTTATCCAAAATACTAAAATGAGGTAGAAATGATAATTTAAAAGTGTATGTTCTGCTTGAAAACAGCAGTCACACAATCACAGAGTCACTGAGGTGGGAAGGAGCATCTGGAGATCATCTGGTCTAACTCCCCTGCTCAAGCAGGGTCAGCGAGAGCAGGTTACCCACGACTGTGTCCAGGTGGGTTTTGAATAGCTCCAAGGATGGAGACTCCACAGCCTCTCTGGGAAACCTGTTCCAGTCTTTGACCACCCTTATGATAAAAAGTTTTTTCTTAAGTTCAGATGGAATTTCCTGTGTTTCAATTTGTGCCCATTGTCTCTTGTCCTGTTCCTGGGCACCCCTGAGCAGTCTGGCTCCATATTCTTTTCACTTTCCCATCAGGTATGTATACACATTGAGAAGATTCCCCCAGAGCCTTTCCTTCTTGAGGCTGAAAAGTCCTCATCCTCTCCGCGTATGTCAGATACTCCAGTCCTTTAGTCATCTCCGTGGCCCTTTGCTGGACTCTCGGCAGTTCAGCCAGTTTTCAGTTCACCTCGCCAGCCCCTCTTATAGTAGGTATTTCATCAGTTTGTCTGTGAGGATGTGATGAGAGACAGTGTCAAAAGCCTTCCTAAATTCAAGATAAACAATGACCACTGTTCTCCCCTCATCTAAGGAGCTAGTCATTTTGTCATAGCAGGCTATCAGGTTGGTCAGGCATGCTTTCCCCTGCATAAATCCATGCTGACTACTCGCAATCACCTTCTTCTCCTTCATATGTTTGGAAATGGTCTCCAGGAGGATTAGTTCCATCACCTGCCCAGGGATCGAGGTGAGCCTGTCTGGCCTGCAGTTCCCTGGGTCCTCCTTCCTGCTCTTCTTGAAGGTAAGAGTGACATTTGCATCCTTCCAGCCCTCAAAAAAAACTCCCTCAATCAGCACGACCTTTCAAAGATGATCAAGGGTGACCTTGCAACCCATTGGCCTGTGTCTTCAGCACCCATTGATGAATCCACCGGGTCCCATGGGACTGTCCAGTTTGGTTAAGGGTCCTATAACTAGATGCTCCTCCAACAAGGGTAAGTCTTTTTTTGCACCAAACTTCCCCTGTGGTTTTGGGTCAGAGAATCCTGAAGGCACATCTTACCAGTAAAGGCAGTTACGGACCTCTAATGCCTCCTGTGTTTGTTCCCCACTCTGTGTGCATTAATGTACAGGCACTTCAGAGAGGCAGCCAATTGTGTTGATTTTCCAGGAAAAGTGTGAGAACCTCTGCCATACTGCTCCATAACTACCGTGAAAAAATGTGAAACAAATGAAAAACGGATCTTTTTGTTTATTATAGAGGGTCATGCTTGTAGATTTTGCTTTTGCATTTATTTTCCAAATGGTGCTTTGAAAGTCATGCAAGTTATTTCATGGCAATTAATTAAGCTTTCTCTTTGTCTAGGTAGAAGACATTCAATAATTCATAAGAGAAGTAACTGTGCGTGCTCAACAGTGGAACAGATTTTGATAATTATATATTTTTTATATATATTTATATCCATAACCATGCACACGTATACACACACACATATATATGTCCCCACATGCATGTATGTATTTATCATTTTGATTTGGCTTCTAACGCAGCTATCTACATGGTTACTGCATTTAAATTGGAGAAATGAGGGATCAGAAATAAAAGAACTGGAGCAGATTATGACTAAAACTCCCATTTTACAGAAAACCTATGAGTAACGTTAGAGTAAAAATTCATTAGAGCAGAGATACAAATAGATGTAGCAGCTTGGTATAAAGTGATATACACAAAACATCACCCAGGCTCTTGCTGGATTTAAATTTTGTCTCCAATTTGTCCTGAGTAATGTCCTTTCTCACTGCAGAAATGGAAAGTATCATGACTCCCTGAGGAATAAAAAAGGACAATAAAGAGCATAGACAATGAATAAAAGAGACAAAGAATGATTTTCTAGTGACTTCATTAGAAGTTCCCTCAGACTCATTAAAATCCTTCATCTGCTGGGCTCCGAGATCTTTATGGGGATGATCCTGGGGCTATAGGAAATGTTAGACACATACAAAATACAGCTTTGGTAGCAAGTAGTTACAAAAGCTATTTATCTGGAGTGAATAGAAACATGGGGAAAACTTTCATCTCAAACTTAAGTAAGGCTTAAATAAGGCTTAAAATTAAATAAGGCTTTGAAGAAAAAGAAAAAAAAAATAAGAGGATAGATGGGATGGTACAAAACACAAGACGTATCTTCATAATACCATGTGAAACTCGGACTTCTGTGCCCACAGAAGTCAGAGACAAAATCACCAGCATTTCATAGCAATTAGGAACAGTGTGCACCTAGATTTACAAAGTGCTCAGAGCTGTCTTCTTCAGGGCTCGCACTCGCTTCTAACATAAGCAGCTTTCTCAGTCAAATTTGGAGTCTGCCAGCGTCTAGGTTAGTGCTTGGTGAAAGAAACCTGAGAAACTGAGCAAGCCGTATCCCTGCTGATGATAAGACAAGGAACAAAGGCTGCAAGGAAATAATCCCATTTCCCAGTGGGGAGAGGCCACGAGATTTCTGAAGTGCTGGCTGATGTCTTCATAACTGATCTGAAAAAGGAATGGCGAGTAAAGTGACCAAATTTGCAGGTGAAACTCAATTACCCAGAATAGTTATATTGAAAGTGAAATGCTGCAGAAAGATCTTTTAATGCTGCATGACTGCAAATGAGATGGCAAATGGCATTCAATAGCCATAAGTACAAAGTAACACAGGAATAACTCACCCCATCTTCACTTCATCAGGTGCTCTCCTACTTGTTACCCTTCAGAAAGAAACCATGGGTTCATTACAAACAGTTCTCTAAGGATCAGCTCAGGGGTGGTGGAAAGGGCAAAGAGGACATAGAGGGCTTTCTTAGGAAAGCAAAAGAGAAGAGGAAAGTGAAGACCACCATGACCCTGTATACATCTATGGATCCTCTGATCCTAGGACAAAATCTTCAACCAGTAGGTTGTGGAGGGCAAGAGTCTTGGCAAAGTGCTTAGTCAAAGCAATGGGAGACAGCTCTATTTAGTATTATTAACCCAGTGTAGATATGCCTTCACTCAGCTCGGGACATCTGTAATTTCCTGATTGTTTGAGATTGTTAAGATGAATTTAATGCGAGTGAAAAGGTCAGGAAGTATGTCTGTGAATAAGTCATCTTGTCTGCAGGGGAGGAAGAAGGGGAAAATGTTTAGAGAACAAAGCAAAACATAAAACAATACATCAACAGTATATAACTGATGTGCAGATGAAGAAAATGTCTATTATCACTTCTGTAGGTGCATGTGAGGACAGAAAGACAAGATTTCAAGCACTTTCTATACGGGAAGGCCATTTCCTCTCATGGAGTTCAGGTTGTCAGTTTATAAATTCCTTCTCTAAAATGTCACAATTGTTTCTGAAAAGGCTTTGATGTGGAATATTGGCTGGGTTTTTTTCGTGTATTATGGAAGAATATTCCATTTAAGGTAATTACATCTTTTGATGTACCCTGATTTTGCATAATGTTATTAGCCACGGTGAAAACCATGGAATTAAAAAAAAAGAGAGAGCCTTTGTGCATACATCTGACTACTATGCTATGCATGGAAGTTATTGGTATCTTGCATATAATACCGTGCCTGCAACTTTCTGCAATACAGATATGGGACCGTGTGGATTGAATGGCATACAGCAAACCAGGATTTGATCCACTTTAATGCAGATTTTAAAATGACAATTAAAGCAATCATTTCTCTGGCCTGTTCATCTGGAACAAAAAAACAAAAACAAAAACAAAAAAAAACAAAACCACACTGTGTGTAGGCAATAGGGTACTTACTACAACACCATACCTAAGCGATAGTTTCGCACAGGGGCTGAGAAAACAGCTCTTCAAATGCAGTAGACCTTGCAGAGAGAATGATTTTTCAGTTCTTTAAAGTATAGCTCTGGGTGAATATTAACTGAAAGGATTAGTGGCTGCTTAATAAGTTAGAGCATGAGTGTAGTGAAAATAAGTAAAGCAATTGGAGTTCTCTAAGTCTTTGGTGTGCTCACTGGCATTTTAATATTTCATTCCTACTTTGTGCGAAACAGTCCTAAGAAATGAAAAACAAGTTCTAGAGTACAGAGCCTCTGTAATACATAAGGGATAACTAAATCCCCAAACGCTGCTATTCAAAACCTTAACATTCTGAAATCCCGTTAAAATGTATTTTCCTGGCAAGATGCTCAGTTTGTGTTTCACTGTTGTTCTTTTCACCCGTCTGGAGCGAGCAGCCGTGACCTCCCTGGGCTTTGCAGCAGGCGGATGGACTCTGCCCTCCCTTTCCAGCATGGCAGCACCTAGAGTAAGCGGCATGGCTTCACCCCGCGAGAAAAAAAGGTTGCTTTCTACATGGGAAATCGGGTCATTTCGTCTAGCTGCCGTTACACCTGGCTCTGTTGGAAGCAGTGGCTTGCTACCAGAGATACCGAAATATATCCTGCTGAAAATAAAGCAATACTCCCTGAAGCCGAGTGGTTAGCGTTACGAATGAATACATAAAGTTTAGCAGGGAAAAAAAACGGTTGAACGATGCCATCTATCCTGCTGAAAAAGTCTTTGGCCTAAGAAAAAGGAGAAACAATACAGGATGCAGTTTTAGTATTGATTCAGAAGACAAAAGTATACAGATTAGCTATTTGCAGTTTTACAAATACTTAAGTATTCAACTGTAGTAACAGTTCCTGTTTACAATTCTGCCAAATAAGTTCATAGAAGAGATATACAAATGTAGTGTGCAGCCCTTGGCTGGCTTCCTGGTAAAAATCTTGTACCTTTCAAGTATTACAAATGCTTACACCTGGGGAAAGCAGTTACTGTTTTGAGACCCTTACGTATTGCCAATTTTGGCCAATTTATTATGAGTTTCTCATCATTTCATTATGAGTTTCACAGCCTTTGATGGGTTTTCTTCTTTTAGCTGCCATTCACAGATTCATGAATATGAGAGGCCTGACATTTAATTATTAAGAAATTAGGTTTGCAGGCAATAAAAGGAACCACAAGTGTACATTAAAAGCTGTTTGACAATTCCGCCTCCTAATGCTGGATCAGATCCCTTGCTATTTTGAGCCTCTGTTCAGCTCTCAGTGAAATCTTTATGAATCTATTCCAACTCCCACTGAAACCAGAAGAGAGAAGGGATGTGAAAAGTTGGTTTTCTTTGTTCATCTTGATTCATGCAATAACTTGTGCCACACTTTTCCTTCTTCTTGGTCCTACATTGCATGTTCAGTGACTCATAAGAAACAGCTTCTACTGTAATATGCAGCTCGTGTTTGGTTAGGGGAGAGTTTACACAGTTGCCTGTTAATGAGAAATAATAAAGTTAATAATCACCATACATGTCATTGCTGTTCCATGGCGAAACAGCTACTCCGGGTTTTTGCTGAAAACAAAGCAGAGATTGGAGCATGAAGCTGTTACTGGCTTAGAGCAAGTGTATGAAAGGCCTGAAGCTTGTACTCTGCTCATGCACTCTTTCTTATCTAAATTTTCCCCTTTCTTTCTTGTTCTCACTTTTGCCTCATAAAGATTTGGGAATTATAGCTTCAAGACCATAATATAAGACAGCCCATTCTTTCCTGGCTCAGTGGAGCTGCTCAAAAGCCTAAGACCAAGTAAGTATTTTACGCCATTTAAGGAAGGAACTTTGTCACAGTTTGTTTCTAGATGAAGGAAAAGAATAGCTGCTGTGTATTACAGTACTGATGTCTTCACCAGCGAAGTGTCTAATCTAAAGTAATACAATATTGATTTTCTTCTTACTACTACACTGAATTTCTCCTTATCTGTATACGCAGATAGTAAATCAGAGTCAGACAGGTAATTGCTAGAGACCCTTAGCATCCCATTCATACACCTCAAAGCAGCTAGGGTAAATTGCTATGTATGTGTTGAGGATGATTCATACTGTTTGAAAGCCTGTTACAAATAATTTCCAAATAATTTCCCTGAGCTCCATCTAGTATCCAAATAGCAAAGTGTCCAGGCTTGTTCTTGTTAACACATTATAGCTTGCCGACTTCAGGAGCTGCTGTGAGACAGCCCTGTGTTGTCAGAATCCAGGTCAGAATGGTTTTATAACCTCCAAAGGAATAGCACGTTGACCTAAATCTAACAGCTTAATAGCAACATAATATCCTGAATGTTTAAGACACCTTGGATTTCAGGGAGAATTAGGGTCTTTCTACCAATCCTGTGTATTTTCCAATTTCAACTGGCACAGCAAACAGTTCATTTTCCTATAGAAGAGTAAGACTGCATGCAGTAACTAGTGACGCTGGCCAAAAAACACCTTTTTTCTTAAGCATTTCATCAGTCCCAGAGAGGGAAATGAGCTAATCTCTTTTAATAAAATCAGAGTGCTACATTTATAGTGAAGAAATTATCAGATGGAAAAACCAGTGATAGCACCTCATGTACCCTTGTTTGTGCACCTGCATATTTATTACTGTTTGGAAGAGGAAGCGTTAGGTCTGAGAATGATGCTGGATCTTCATGTGGATGGCTTGGGAAAGCTATGAGACTTGATTTAGGGAAAGACAACATTATAATATACGAGTGATACACAGGATTTCTTTCTTGCACAGTTTGGGCAAGACCCAATGATTGTATTGCAGAGATTCTCGAGTCTCCCCAAGGGAGAGCAGAGAACAACTTTCTTTTTCAGTACGCAAGACGCCAAAAAACAAAGCAGGGTTTGCGCTTATTTTGCACTCGTGGCAGGGTGCAGGAAGCCAGGTGAGGTATTCTGTACCATCAAGGATCTGTGCCAGCAGCCTCCCTTCGGACCCCTGCTCCTCCTTACCCAGGCGCAGTGAGTGACCAAGAGAAAGGGGAGCAGCAGTGGGGCCGACTCGTCCACGAGCTGTGCTTCACCGTACTCTGGCTTCGTCAGCATGGCCCTCTGCCCTCCCGATTTTATTCGGTATGATAGCTTTATATGTTGCTGCGATATATGGCTAAGAATTCAGGCAGCAACAACAGACATAATAAGAGCATGAAAAAGAACCTATTCAGAGCTGAAACATCATAATTTATATTTGAAAGACTGTATAAGAATTCGAAATGCTTTGGATGTTAGCAAGGATTTCATTTTTGCATCCCTTGTAATTAAATGTTGTATGGGGGGGAAGCTATTTACTTGTTATCTCTGATAAAGCTAGAGCTCGCTGAAAGCAGCCGCTTAGGATTCAACTCCAAACATTTTAATTTAAAGTTGAAGCAAATACTTAAGCAGCTATTTGATGACGAATCTTGCTTCAGTGCTCGCCTGTGAGTGCGCAATGCAATAAGCTATGTTTCTGAGAGCTACTTCCCACTTACGTATGCTGAAGGGGACACTTTCGAGGAGAGCTCATTATTTCACATAAGACACATTCAGGCAAGCAATGCAGATATCCAAATTACAGAAAAAGCAAGCTGTTTCTATGTTACAGTCTATAGGAAGCGAAATGGATAACTGGCACACAGGGTTTCTGCCTTTCTTCCGCATTTTGGCCTTGGTTGTTTCCGTAGCTCCCAAGCAGCAAATAAAGCTCTCGCACAATAACAGAGCCTTCAATATGAATAAGAGTGGCACAATCTGCCCTCTACAGAGTTAAAGCATTTAGTAATCAGTGTTTTTACATATTGCTACAAACCTGTTTGGCTAATTATGCACCAAGCAGGGAACATACCCCTCAGGTTAAGACTGAAATAGAATTATGATGGTGCCTTGATAAATATGGAAAAATAAATCTACTGATGAGACTGTATCTTTAGGCTGTAGTTCTCAGGACAGAAGAATCCCCCAGTGATGATATTTTTTAGACAATCTTCACTCCAACCTTTCCTCTCTCTTTCATATAGACAACCTTCACTCCAACCTTTCCTCTCTCTTTCATATAACAGAACTCATCTCAGACAAAATCCCAGTTTGTGTATCATATAACAATAGGCTTGCAGCAACCTCTGAAGTTTAACCCAAACTCCACCCAAAATTTCCAAAGCAACCCAGCGTATTTACACAGCAGACTGGGAAAATGGTTTGACAAAAGAAGTACTTCACACCTCGTGAAAGTGCAAGTGGCAGCCTTCTCCAAAAGTCATAGAAGAAAAGAAATTCATCCAGACATTTTAAGTGAAAACAAGAGAAGAGAGATTAAGTATATGTCAGATGTAAAGATCAGCTTGGTGACTGTATGGAGATTACAGTTCTCAGATATTTTCAGTAAGGAAGCCAAATTCAGGATCAAAGACCTTGTATTTACATAGAGAAGGTTGCTCTACATCACTGCATAGGGAGTTGAATGGGACACGTTGATAGTAAAGCAAACTAACACCACACGATGCTGTTTAATTGGCAGAGATGATTGATATCCTTTTCATGAATTTTAATTTGGTGTCTGTTGTTTGGGTTTTGTCTTTTTGTTCATTTCCCTTCTGAAACCTGTGCTAGCTTTTCAAGAATAATCATATTTAAACCAAGAAGGATGTGGAGATTAAGAGATCTCTATTGTTCTACCAGATGGTACTAATGTGTATAAAAGCTATTAAATCCCAGCACCAGGTTTTGAAAACGCACACGTGTGCACACACAGAGAAAGCAGTTGGTTTTAGCTCATTTACCACTCTAGATCAACTGAACAAAAATTTGATTTATCTCTTTGTATTTGTTAGACATGCAAAAGAAGAGTACAGATAATTTACTGGCTACAACCATAGACATGGAAAGCATTGTAATGGTGTCCCTGAACTATTACAGAGTACGAGGCATTTAGACTAAGGCTTGGTTTTCATTTCAAGATGATTAATTGCATGCAAAACATTAAGTTTTTACCATTTAATCCATTTTATGCAGGGTCCCTGGGTAACATTTAAAATTATCCTTTGGCCATTTACACAGAAAATGAATACAAGTTGAAGGAAAGTAAATTTCAGAGAGAAAAAGAATTCAGATTTAGGCCAACTGTCCCAAGTATTGTGAAAGTAAGATGTATGGATTTTGCATTTCCTTAGGAAAGTAGAAAGAAAAGAGGTGTTTTCTTTAGCACGACGTAAAACACTATCCATGATAGGTCAGAAGCCTCATCCATCTACTACCATTGACATCAAAATTTCTATCAGCTTTTCAGAAGCATAGGATAGAATAAGGGATTTGTCCCCTTCCTCTTCACTTTATTATGCCCATGTTTCTCAGCTCAACGTGTAACCAGCCACTGGAACACCAGTAATGTGCTGAAACTCTTCTGGGAACAAGTGCTTGATATCGAGCATCCGCTTTCTTCTGTAACACCAGGTAACCATGCGAAATTTTGTCAAAGTTTTGCGTTGACTGATTTTTTGTTGTTTGTGTAGTAACACCCATGAGAAATCTAGTCATAGGATGATTGGGCATGAATGAATCTGAAGAACCAGGAACCCATGTTTTTTGCCTCTGCTGTTTATTACAGATGCTCATAATTACAATGTTGAAATACAATGTATGCTATTGGAAAGGCCACAAATTATATTTTATCCATCTTTGAGGATTACAATTTTAAATAACAGATTAGCATAATAGCAAATCAGCATTAACTCACAGCTCTACCCCTTTATCTGCAACACCATAATTCAAGCCCAGCACATCTGCAGGAGTTTCCAGCTAACTGTTCAATGCTCTGCCAACTACTGAAGCAAGTATGTCCCAAACGCCATTTGGCACTTTCAAGGGCTGGACCCTAATTTTCTAATCTGGTCCAGACTTTGAAGTGAAAATAAGTGCCTTATTTCTGTTAACTGCAAGGGGAATTAGATGCCATTCTTCCTATAAGAAGCTGGCTCGTGTATATGTGTATTTATCCGTCAGTGTGCATATGTGAAAAATGTGCGAGGAAAATTGCTGAGTCTCTTCACATACTTTTCTTGGCACAATTTATAGTAAAAATATGTGTTAAAGGTTCCTGATTGTTTAATCTATGTTTCTGATTTTAAACAGTTTTTGGATTTTAGAAGCATTTTCCATCATTATTTTTAACTATATTCTTCAGTCATATTCTTCAGTTTTTTAAATATTAGGTATGCTGGTCAACCACACTGCATATATAAGGCCTGATCTGTATGTGGCAGCCGGAGACAAATGTTCTTAATCTCTACAATCTCATTTTATGTGCTACATCATAAAGTGCATTTTGCTTAATTCCTATTATTTTTAAATGCGTTATTACTCGGTTGTGTAACAGCAGTGCTACAGAAATTAGGATCTAACTGAGTCTTGGGGGCTCTGGCAAGGAAACTTCTCCAGCGCTGGTTTGCCTCCATTCCTATGCAGGAAAGAACATGAGGAGCTGGTTAACTTAAAACCCAGCAAACTGATCCAGCTGAAAAGCCTTTTTCTTTTTTTCTTTCTTTTTTTTTTTTTTTAATTTTAATAGTCTGTGAATTAATCTGGTTGACTGCAGGTTTTGCAAGAACTCCTGTCAGCCCACCAGAGGAATGGCCAAAGTGACCTGGGGCAGAAAGCAGTGGAGAGGACCCTACTCAGGGATCTCCACGGGCACAAGGCCAACACAAGCTTGTATTTTTGGTTAACTGGAGTTGATGGCAATGCTTGCACGAGCGGAACCCTGCCTTGGAGGGTGCTTACTACGGATGGGGGCGATGGGGGAGGTGGTGTTTGTGGAGGTGACCACTGTGTGTGCCAAGGCAGTGCACGCAAAGCCTGGGAGATGGAAACCAGAGGTTTCCAGAGTTTCTAGAAATCAGTGCGAGAGCAAGCCAAGCCTGCAGCAAAAGCCTAAAATTGGCCATGTGCACCTCCAGCCACAGGCTGAAGACATAACAGAGGAAAGCACAGATAGAAGCAAAGCATAACTTCCTAATCTGTCTTTCTCTGGTTTGAGGAGAGTGTTTTCCTTCTCCCTCTTTTTCACCTCTGGTCACAGGACCGCGCCGTGGGCAGGCGCTCGAGGACAAGCAGTGGCACACAGAGCGGTTCAGTGGCTGAACTGAAGCCGCTTGCTGAGCTGCTGATTTCTTTTTTCTGTGTGAGCAGAGAATGAGATTATAAATTCAGCGTTGTTTTCAGTAAGGGCTGGGGAGAGAAGGTTTTTCTTCTTTTTTCTTCTTTTTCCTTTCCTTTTCTTTTCTCTTTTCTTTTCTTTTCTTTTCTTTTCTTTTCTTTTCTTTTCTTTTCTTTTCTTTTCTTTTCTTTTCTTTTCTTTTCTTTTCTTTTCTTTTCTTTTCTTTTTTTTTGCCAAAGGATGATCTTAATAAAATGCCAGTGGGAATGCTATATCTCATTAAAGGAGTAGTTAAATCTTCTTGTAGTCACAAACTTCAAAAGAAAAACTGGTTTAATTGTCTCACTGCAAGCAGGTGTACTGTGCTAAGAGCGTGGCACACATTTAGAGGAGTGTATGGGTGAGAAAGGAGCCGGGCTGTTCCCATAGCAAAATCTAAACAGAAGATTAGCATTTCCTAAGATGGGGAATAGTAATACAGTAACATTATTAACAACATTATAATTTCTGCTGGTGTTGAATTGTTTAAGAAGGATTTTAAAACTGGTAATAGTTTTAACATGTAACCAGTTAATAAAAGCAACATTTATAAATGTATATATATATATATATATATATATTTAATTTTCAATCAATGGGCTTCATATATTGTGGCTCCTAAATCAGACAAAGAATAACACCTGCTCTGAAAAGCATTATTCATCTAATTTTTCTGATGGTTGAGAGGCAAGCAAAAGAAAGATTTGTAATGATAGTAACATCACAAATTTGTAACACTTGAATAAGGCAAACCCTGACCTTTCCCTAAGGGGAAAAAGAGTGATCGGTGAAAATAATATGCTGAAACTTTATGTTAAGGAGACCTGACTGTTCTTTTCTTTTACAGTATGGCTGTGAACTGAGTTTCCCATATTTCTTCCTGCATGTCGTATCTCTTATCAGTTTTCCTAGGCTTGATATTCGCAGAACATCACCTACCGACATCAGGGGCTGAATGCATTAACCGTATTTACAGCAGGAAGTTCAATCACTATCAAAGGCTGTGGAGGAGTTAAGGAACATCCTTGTTTTGTCCCCCAATGATATACTGAACATTTACAAACCTGAAAGCACGGTTAGACAAGCCTCAGAAATACATCACAGGAAATATGTTGTGGGACATGACACATCCCACACATCCTGCTTGCTTAGGATACGCATTTCTTAGACAGCCCAAGAACTCCTTTTGTAAAAATATTGCCGAATATAAAATATTAAAATACTATTAAATCAACAGCTGGAATATATTCTTCTGTACCATTAGCAGTGTTTATAGGTGGCAGGACTATGCATTTTATATAGATAGATGCAGATATATGGATACATAAAAAGAGTATCAAAATGAGTATTGACAGGATCAGACCTACAATTTGGAATATAACAATGAATGGGTTTAGACCTTTCCTTTAGGCAGTTTTAGCTCCTAACTTCACAAAAATGACAACTCCTGAATTAGCAGGATCACAAATTTGGGCCCAGATCTGGAATTTTTCCATGTAAAATATGAGTTTGAGTCAGTGCTCTTGTGTGTGGATGAATGGGCAAACTGGATCTTGAGTTCTTACTAATAATTCTTTCTCATTTGCATGGAAGTAGTAGATAAATATACTCTTCTGCAGGTTCATTTACGTTAATAGCATTGGAGTTTTTGGATTAAATGAATATGAATAGATGTAATGCATTAGCAATATTGTGACTTGAACTGAGGTTCTATTATTTCAAATTTCTTTAAATTATAAAAGTGATCTCACAATTTAACATGCCAAATCTGATATGTCTTTGGAAAAAATGGAAATACATTTTAGGTAGTAAGGGGGTTATGTTTCATGTCAGACAAATTATCATACGTCTTTGCATGCATGCATAGTTCCTGTTGTATATGGCTTTGCTTTTTGTTGTTTAGTGATCCTTTAGAGCAAATACAGCGTAGTTCTGAAGGCAAAACTTTCTATTTCAGGTAGAAGTCACACTCACAAGAAATTGTTACGGTGGCAGCATCTTTTGTATGGATGCATCTTACATTGGGAAATTAGTATGTTCAGGTGATGTCTGTGGCAGTGGTGTAGGATGTTTTTCTGTGACTGTACGCTGCGGCTCTGCTCAGGTAGGGGGGTTTCAGGCTAAGCTTGTGCACACGATGCATCATGAAGTGCAGTTGCTCTGCCTCTCTTGGCTGCAAGCTGGCTGCTAGGCAGCACCGAGAACTGGAGTTACGGCCTTCTGCTGGCTAAACGGCCAACGCCTTCGGCTAGGAAGTCTAGATATTTTGAAGAGTTTCGACTTGCGATAAGAGGCACCTGAGGGATGGAAAACTGAGGGGGCACAGATTATTTTTAGGATCTTTATGAAAGACAAGGAAGCTTGGCTATCTGTAGCCTTACCTTCACTCTCCATTTTACACCCTGTTGGAACTGCTAGGGAGCCCACAAATCGGGAAAGGTCAAAAACTACTGATGGGGGCTTAAAGCTCATGTGACAGCTGTGGTCCAATATAGCTTTATTTTCTTCTTTAAGATGAACATCCACTATTCCAGCTCTCTTTTAAAGAGGCTTACAAATTACCTAGGCACTGGCACTCTGGTATCTACACAAAATCATGTGCAACCCTGCCCGGGGACAGGAAGGTGTAGGTCTCGCTGGAAATGCTGGTTCACCTAGTAGTAGTCTTGATCTCGTCTCTACTAATTTACTTTTGTCTTCTGTTCTGTATTTGCCTTTATACTGTTTTTGGCCCTAGCCAGTTGAGCCCTAAAGGACATGGATGTACTTTTTTAGTTCTCTCTTTTTCTAGATACACATCTGAAGAATATAATATTCTGCCTTGTTAGTGTGCATTTGTCAATATTTCATGGGTTTTTTTTGAAAGCCTTTTTGCCCTTCCTTAAGGAGCTGTAGTTTTAGAAATCAACACACCAGAAGATTTGCTTTTCTGTCTCAATGATAAGCTTCTACTTTTCAAAGTTTTTCAGTTGAAATTTGGTAGGAGTCAGTACATGACTAACAATTCAGGATACTCGTTTGCTAAGTACATCTAGATTCAGAAACTTCGCTGTTACATCCATTACAGACTGCATTTCCACTAGTCCCTAATTTGATCTGCATTAGCGGAAAACAAATTTGAACTTCCAGATGCTCCAAACTTGCTTTTGCACGTAGACATCCAAAGGGATTATCTGCAGCACCGCAAACAATCCCAGCAAAATCCACTTACCGTATTTGGCCGCATTCACATTAAGCTCATTTTTTATTAAAAAATTTGCTGTGTGTCTAGACTAGCAGAAGAGAGGATCAAATTCTTGATTACCAAGTTGGAAACTGCTTCATATAGAACAGTAATGACGGGACAGTTTTTCACAGTGAGATTCCTTCTTTGCTGAAGTAGGGCACAGGGGGGCTGGCAGAAGGGGAGGGCAGAAGGGGCGATGAGGAACCACCTTTTTTCCCCCAGTTCCTTTCCCTTCCCATCACCAGGGTGGAAACTCCAATACGAAGGCAGCGGGAGGACAGAGGCAGCTTTGTGCCTGCTCCAAAACTTCACCTTCTTCCTCTTCTAAGCATCACTCAGCAGAGTCCTTCTAGCATCAAGAGCCTTTCTGCTGTTAACAGCATTTTCAAGACTGTTGCAACACTTTATAAATCATATATCATGAAAGAGTTTCACCATATTTGCATTTTATTAAATTCACAACCTCTAGCTTGCCATTTGTTCGTCATGCAGCTCATACGTGACATAGCGATCATAAAAATGCCATATCTGTCATTTGTATTAGTTTTCCTAAGATCTCTACTCCTCCATTCCTGTCTGTCCTTGTCAGGAAGTCCTGACATTATATTTTATAATCTTGGCCTTACATTACTAATTGGAATTAATGTGAACCATTAGCACACTTTAAAACAGAAATTTTGCTCTAAGAAGGAAAAGAAAAATATATAACATGCAGTGCCTCTATCCAAAAATGTCTTCCACAAAGATGTTTCAGGACCTTCCTCTGCCCATTTCCAGCTTTCTTGCATGAAGTGAAGTAAATTTAGCATATCACTCTCTTCAACATTTTTTTTTCACTGGATTGGTACTTGGATAATTTAACTTCACTGCATGTCCAACATTTCTGAAGTATAAATGTATCTAACAGCTAACCTCCACTTAAAAGCTAAACGGAGTGTGTGATTGTATGTTTCCTTATTTTTTAGCAGAAAGATGCTCTCCAATATGCCACTGGGTCACTTGCCACCTGTGATGTTTATTTGTCAGCTATAATAAGCATTGGCACTCTGCTTTGGTTTTTGTGTGTTTCATGCAAGTTTAATGTAAGCTCAGTGCATGAAAAAGTTCCTGTATTTTGAAGCCCCCCAAAAGTATTTGGAACAATTAAACTGCAGATCCTAGAAGGCTGACTGGATAAGAAATCTCAAAATAACTCTTCATTTTTAAATAGCGGCTAGGATATTTTTGTTCCTTTAACTAGTTTATTTTAAATCCTTGCTCTCAGGCATGACTGTCAGAGCTGATAAAGCATTCTGCTTATTGGTGCTACCAAAACCAGTGCAAGCATTGACAAGGTGAGGCCTTTAATCACAACAACACCAGGGACAATTAAATTTCAATGACAGTCATCCTTATCACTGAAGGGTTCATTTTTCAGCTGTTTTAAGCTCACCGCTGGAAGGTCAGCATGACTGAATTAAAAGTGGTTGTAATCTTGCAATGATGCAAGTAGGCTCTCTTGATCTGGTTGTACTATACTTGCTGGAGACTGAGATGCTTCAAGGATATGAGCAGATTAGCATTTAAAATTGATGTATCATACAGCAAATCTGCAATTACCACTACACTTGAATACATTTAGGGAAAGAAAGTTGCAGGTAGAGTGATCATTCTTTTAGTTTAAAGCCATCAAATTACTAGAAATCTTTTCTTTTTGTATAACTGTGGGTTAGAAAGGCACAGTCTATAAGAAAAGGCTCCTTAATTTATGAACTATTAGCAATAGTTAATGCTCTGGGATTTCTTGGCCTTTGTCCTGTGGGGACATTGGGACTCAGCTCTCACACCAGGACTGTTTTGCGTTTTCTTCTTGCAGGAAGTGATCAGCTCCATGGTGCAGCTCCACCTTATAAAAGATCGTTGCCTGGTGTATCAAAATAGGCAAAAGTGTTCACAGACAGCTTTCTAACAGCTCAATTCTCCAGGCAAATGAGATGCCAAATTTATCAGTGTGTTTCTGTGAGTCTCAAGCTGCAGCATGCTAGGAATAGCAATTCTGCCTGCTGTGGGGGTTGTAGGGTGGCATAGCGCTGCCCAGCAGTCATCAGTGTGTGATCCTAGTAGTGCGTGCGTGTGATCAAAATTAGGGATAGGCTAATGCACTTTTCAGGGCACTTGGCTTTTCCAAACATCTCTAGTGGTGGCGTTTGCTCTCCTGGAGCCATCCTCTTCGAGCACCTCTGGCATTGCAGATAATTGCTCCCTCTGCCCTGGCAAATCCTTTCAGTGTGATTTTACCATGGAGCCTGTTCTAAATATTGAGGGAGGTGAGGGATAAGACAGACCCCAGTAGGATCATGGGCTGCTATGTGAGGCACGGCCACGCAGTTTCCAAGGGCGACCATCCTACAAAAAGCCTGTGCCTTGGTCCCCCAAAGGGACCAGAGAGAAGCTTTCTTCTGCAGTGCCTGTAGGAACAGGAGATCATGTAAAGGAGACAGTGATATAGGTGGGAAAAGACCTTCACTTGCCTGCTCCTCGAGACGTATTTTTGTTTGACACATGCACTGAATGAATTATTCAAGAATAATTAATCTTTTAGAAACATTACCCATGCAATGCCACTGTTGGTGCTGTATTTACTTCAACCCCATCATCCTGAATGCAGGATGACAGTCAAAAAGATCTTGGTGTGAGCAAAATTCACCGTCTGTATTTGGAGTTTGCATAACAGCAATAAAATCCCTTCAGTGATTTCAGAGAAATTATGCCAAGTAAGTACAATATTTTGGATCTGAAGCTCAAATCATTCTATAAAATTGTACTAATACAAATTAATTAACCCCCATTGGTTCTTTTCCTTAAGGATGTCCACAGTAGACACAAAGTGCATGTACTGTCAGTCAATGGCACTTTTTGTTTTCAGAGTATGCCTTGAAATAGTATTGCTGAGAATAAAATTAGAGTGTATACTGAGCCAAACCACCATGGATTTCATGGATAAGGGATGTTGAATGCTTTTCTTTTCTCCTTCTAGTCCCACATAAAAATTGGCTTGTATTAGCTCAAATGTGCTTTTGCCAAGATAGCTGTGAGTTATTCTGCACATCCCAGGTAGTGAACAATCAGTAGTGCTTCTGAATGAATTGCTCACTTTACAATATAGCCTCAGGAGATATAAGCACCAGCCTTTATTTTTGTGGGAACTGTGTGAGGAAAATAGTTAGTCTGCAGCACTGCCTATTTACAGAGTTTAAAACAAAATCTATTTTTGGGGAGGGGAAGGGGGTGAGGTGGGGTGACCTGAGGAAACCATAGTGAGAATGGGTCTGAGAAAATGAACTGCATGGTACGTGCGCTCTTCAACTTGTCGGGACAAACTGACACAAAGCAGAAAACACAGCTAAAATATGTATCTGAACAAATTTAATGACTTAAAAACTGAGACATGGCACACTCCATGCTTCCCACGGCAAGTGGAAGCAAAGTGCTTGCTTAATCTCAAATGGTCCATAGCACTCGAGTTCAGTGGGCTGCTCTGTATTGTCTACCACGTTGTCCCTCCTGTGGAGAGTCCAAGCGCAGGGATGTGTTGTGCCCATTTCAGAGGAAAGGTATCTAAGCTCACAGCGCGCAGGCACGCCCTAGCCTCTGCAACCTGCACCAGCCGCTGGCTAAGCTGTTACTGAACACAGGCTAATAATCCCGTTCAAACATAAGCCAAAGACATAAAGCAACTTTACTGGCTTTACAGACATCAGATTCTTTAACATGTGCCATGCAGTGTATCTAGCTGACCGTTCAAATAAACTTAGCAAAAAGAAGTTGTTTTGTTTGGACTCATAGTTAAAAGGAAATTACTCCCCACATGTTTCTGGGACAAACTCTGTTTTCGGTTACTCGGGTATAAACTGTGAAAAAAGAGGCAATTGTCAGTGTTAAAGACTTACAGGAAACCAACAGACAACTACAATGGCAATATTTTACAGGTAAGTCTTGTCAAGTCAGGCTATTTTAGTACAATCTGTTTGATTTAGTATCACTTGCCATTTCTGCTTCATCAAACTAACAGCAAGTAAGATTTGCCTGTTCTTGTTCTGGTATATTCTGTTAATCTCCTTTAGCGCCACTATCACTGTTGGAGTTAAAAGAACAGGTAAGGCTGATTGAAACTTGTGGTTAACATTTTTAATGATTTTTGAGTTTTGAATAATACCCTCTTGCCAGCTGAGTGGAGGTGAACCTGGTTATTTCCATTGCGTAATCTGAGTTAATATGAATATTTCATTATTAGTCTAGGTCTTGGTCCAAAAATCAGCTTAGAGTAAAGCAAAAAGTATCTCTTATTTCTGCCTTTTGTCATATTTTCATCTTAGGTGTTGTTAATTTGAAAAAGGAAGGAGAAAAAGCTTATTTTTAGCATGTCATCAGGTTTGTTGTTTTATGCAGTCATACGTCATGACCAAGAGATACCAGGGTTCTCTTCCTTGCTATACCTTTCAAAATGTAAACTGCCAAGGAGATTTCCTCTTGACAAAAGCCACAAAAATCCCTTTGCTGTCAACACAGGTTACTCTTTTGCCATTTTAGCTTTTAAAATTGTGAAGTGCACATGGGAGGATGAGCTATCTGCTTGTTGATGAATTGTACAGCTCTGCAGTTTTGTACTACGAAACAAACCAAACTCCAGCGTATCCTGAATTCAGTAGGCTCATGTGGGAGATGCGCTAAAACTGTTCCAAAGGTTGTTGGTTCAAATCATAACTTCCTCAGGGTTTCGATAGTTTGTTTCTAATGATGCGGATGACAAGCCAGCCCACACTGACATCCACTTGTGACAACTAAACGCTTAGACCTTTTGCAGATTGCTTTTGCAACCATCAGGGCTGTGGATTAGCCGACTGTGTCAGCCGCATGGCAAACATTAAAAACGGCAGCACAATGGAGCCCACCCCCTGCAAGATAGCTTGTCCTAGAAAGACGTGCCTGAGAAGTGCATCGCAAAGGAGAGCGTGCGCATGGAGGGATAAAGACTTTAAACTGGAAGTGACAGGAGGAAGAAAGGGCAGAATATAAAAATCCGAAGCCCATCTCGAAGGTGCGGTGGAGAAATTTGCTGCGAAGAACCTTTGAGGTGGTGTTTCAAATAATTTATTTACTGGTAGACTAAGCATCCTCCAACTGGATTTGTGGCAGAGGGATGAAGGTCATAAATCATATTAAGTGGGGTTTAAAAGAAAAATCATTAGACAAAACAGTACAAAATCAATATAAGCAATTCAGTCTGGAAACAAACAGCACAGCGGCATGTGAAGGAAAGCGCACCGCAGAAAGACTGCTGCCTGTTAAATCAAACCGTGCACGTAATGGAGTTTCAGATGGAAGACCAGCCTTGCTCGGCCTCTTTGTGAGAAATGTTGAATGGGTTCAAATCATGTCCTTTCCAGCCAGCTATTGTAGCGTAAAGGTGCTAGGCTTTTTATAAGGTGGTTGTAACACTGACAGGAATTGGGCTCTGCTGAGAGAAGATATACTTCTTCTAAATTTTAGATATAGACAGCTAAGAAACACTGCTAGAAAAGCCGTTCCATCATGGCTGTAATACAGCACCACTATAGGCATAATAAAGCCTCTGAGTACCAACTGTTTTCTATCTAGCTCAGCACACTACGATTTCATTTCAAAGAGGGATTGCAGAATCAGGTCATTGCAGCTCCCCTGAATTTTTCACTACGGAGAGGAAATGCTGCTGGCGTTTTGGCAGCCACCGGCTTCTTGAGAGGCTCCCGGGCTGCTTGGGGGGCTGTTGACTCAATGTCAGGCACAAAGCTGTCAGGGTCACACCGCGACATGGGGATATATTAGCTCAGGGAGGATGGCAAGAATCAAACCGGAGGTCAAGTAGGACTGTGACGGTCTCCAGAGCTGGAGAGTGGGTGGGCAGCACTTTAAAATGATTAAGACTCTCAAACATTTACCTTACCTCAGAATGTCTTGCATGTTTTAATCCTCTGGAGCTTGGGACTTTTTTTCTTTTTCAATGTTTCTATGACTAAGATGTAATTGCTTAAGCAATTGCAATATCATAATGTTACAGAAACTCTCTCTTGCTGAATAAAATGAATTTTTTCATGTACATTTTCATCCAATAGCACCAGTTAAAAATGAAATGGAAACTAGAATTATACGGCGTGTGAACTATAAGGGGAGGGGAGACATGGAAAACCAGAGCGATTGCAGGAAAGATATTGTCTTCTTAAAAGCAACAGGAAGCTGATTATTATGGAATAGATGGAGATGTCATCTTGATAGCATTCAGTTCATTCACTGTTAGACAATTCTGCACATACCCTGCTAGTAATTGCTGTGGTGACCAAAGGAGTTTAGCTCCATATGGAAATCCGAAAGGTGCTTGCTGTAAATAGCCCCCCGAACCAGCAAATCCTAGGGAAACAGGGATCTCTCACCTCCTTAAATTGTTTTGAAAATTCCAATAATCAAATCTGTTTCTTGCACAGACACTAGGCTTTTTTAAAATGTGGTGAGATGTTACAGTAGCCCATTAGGACCTACCTATGGATCCAGGGTCTTGTCTCTGCGCGTCATGACAACTTCAGTGTAGTAAACCCAATATATCAGCTTGAAGTTCAACAGCTAGTTTTCATTTTGTAAGTAAGAACGTGGTCTTGAAAGAAGTAGTTTGAGCTTTGTGGGAGTAAAGGAAGTTCATCACTTGTTGGATAACCCTTAGTTTTGCAGAGTTTTCTAGAGAAGAAAATTACTGAAAAACAGAACAGGTAATAAATGTAAAAGCTGATGTATTTAGAATGGAAACCGATTAGAGTAGATTTAAAATCTCATAGAACAACTTGGGAAGGGAGTGGCTTTCCAGTGCTAAATAAGAAGCCAGGCCTAAACGTTTTTAAGTGTTACTGAGGAGTAAATATTCGGTTCAGTTGGAAGTAATCTAAAACCTCGTGTCTTCAACCAGCAGAACTGATAGTTACTCTTCATTTTATTAATTATAAAAAATATTAAACAAAAAATAAATAAACTCCATCTGATGGAGTATGCCAAAATGACTTCTTCAGGTTGGCCTTTCCTGAGCAGTGAGAGTAACTGAGACAGCTGAATGCACATGAGAGGCAACTGGGTCATTACTTGCAGCAGAAAGCTGAAAGCATCTTTCTGCATGAAAGCTTTTTATGAAAGCGCATTTGAACTTGAAGTCGGACACTGGCTCCAAAGTTTACTATCAATCAGCATAACGATTTAGGAAGAGAACACACATGAAAAAGGTTGTATACTGTTTTTGTAGGTGAAATTCCTCTTTCTTGCCTTGATGGACTGCCTGTTTCACATTCTCCTAACCTAGCTCCAAGCCTCTGTTTGTGTAATTTCAGAGATACCACAATTAAGGACCATCACAATAATCCAACTAAAAAAAAGTGGTGAAGTTAGTAAAGGTCTTGGGGGCTAATGGTTCTTTCTCTGATTAGGTATTTTTGCTGATTAGGTCTTTAATAAGGCACTGTATTTGAAAAGTGACAGGACTTGACTATAGCAGGCAAAAAGATTCTTTGCTGGGGTTTCTGGACATAATCTAGAGCCTGTGACTCCTTCTGACCTGTAGTTTCTTAGATTAATGCTTGGTCAACTCAATGACAAAGACTGTCCCTAAGTCCATAAGCAAACACGAAGCAGGTTGCTGACTCTGCTTCCACGTTTGTAGTATTACCTGCTTTTCAGAAATCATCAGCAGAGAGCAGAAAGTAGCTAGACACAGTCATGTTACAAAAATGAAGATACCTGAAAGTGTGGTTTATTGTAATTAAAAAATCCCTTAAGAGTTGACCTCCAAGGATAATCTAAATAAAATATAACTTCCTGTGAAAAGGACTAAGTCAGGTGCAATAGAGTGTTGTTATGCTTTAGTTCAATATGTTCAGGGCTTACACTGTAGAGCTGCAGAATTTCATGTACATTCGGCAAAAAACACAGTATAAATAATCAAAGCAATCAGTTTTCCTGGGGGAAAAAAAGGAAAAAAAAAAAAAAGAAACTTGGGGTATTCTTAGAAAAAAAAATCTCTTAAATTCGAATGTATCCAAGACCGAATTCCTGTCTTCGGAAATAAAATTACCTTAACTGCATGAAGATCTAATTTTAGAAACTATGTATACATATTCTTTGCAGACAAAACTGGATATGCATGTAAAAGTGAGTATAGCAGGGTACTCTATGCCTCTTGGGAGCTATAGCTGTATGTTCCCTACCTCCACAAACCAAGGGAACACAAATCTTCCTAGGTTTCAGCACGAGTCTCAGGGAGGAACGAAGGCTTTGTTCCCCATAGAAAATGTTTAGGATGGTCAGAACTGGCATCCAGGCTGTTCCTGTTCTGGTGAGAGAAAGCAGGCACCAATGCTTTGGTATTAGCTAGCAATTTTTTTCCCCCAAGGCAAAATGTCCAATATGGGATCTTCATCACTATAGTGCCTCTCCAGCAAACCTCACCCTAAGTGTCTCTTAGCACTGTCCATCCTAGGGAAAACTTCAGAGAAAAGTCTTCAGTGGCACAAATTACTTGAGAAGGCACTGCAGTTAGAAATCATTTAGGTGAGGGAAAGGCAAAGCTCCAAGTTAATTATTTCTTGTCCTTAGTGAGTTTGTCCCTTCTGCAGGACACTTGCCAAGGTGAACTCAGTCCTCGCAGCATACTGAGCAAATGCTGAGAAAATAAAAAGGTACGCCTCCTTTCATCAACAGCTTCCCTCCTTGGGATCTGGCAATCACCTCTGCAACAGGAGCACTCAGAGCAGAGCCCTATCATCTCTGTAAGTATTTTGATGAAGTTTCCAGGGAGCTTGGTTTGATTTGATGAAGCACAATTCTGTAACCCCGAAATTTAACTTACTTTTAAATATACAATTAGTTTGCCTTACTTTCTTTTCTCCCCCCTCTGCCCCGCAATACCCAGTGTAATTTTTACCACAACATTATATAAAACTGCTAGCAGGGAAATGTACTAGATAGTGGAAGAGCTGCTGATTTCAACAGCGCTGTCATCATCAAGATGAGTATTTCTCCTTTGAGATTAAATAATGACATTAGAGTTTTAAAAAATATAAATGAAGGTGGGGGTCTGCTTTTATTTTAGCAGGAAAGGCACTTTATTCTGAAGTCTTCTGACAGCCATGTTTCGTGCAACCTTCCAATGTGATAAACAGTTCAATTAACTGCTGTCCTGAAAGTCATCCAACACAAGAACAGAGCACTCGTCTCTATCCCATCTCATTTCCATAATCCTTTTTAACACCTAATGCATAATAGAAAAAAATAAATATTTCAAACAATTTATCTAGTCACATAGCATTCACCCCCTCCTCTCTCCTTCTGCTCTCATCTTGCCATTTTGCAGGAATGATTTATCCTCTAGATGAATGCCTTACTCTTTAATTACTTTAGGGGCAGCTTAACAGAGATATGAATAATCCAATAAAAAGATAATTCCATTCCTATAGCTACTTCTTCTCTTGTCAGCATCCTGTTTTCCTAACACTTGCCAGACGTTTGCTGATGAATATGTGAATAACTTGTTCATACTGGTGGCAGAAGAAATTTAAGGAAACGATAATCCCAAGGTAAAACATCTACCTCTATAAACACTTATTTACAACAGCTTTTAAAATGAAAACTTATCTGCTTCCTTATTAAATACATTACATAATACCAAAAAAGATATCTTATAGTTACTTTCATATGAAAAACTGCCAGGAAACAAGGCCGGTGGAATTCTGGACAAGTCTATCCTCTAGGATAAAGCTTCTCTTTGAACATCATGTTATTTTAATTGTACACATCTTAATTTTTTGTTTTCTAAAGCTGTTAAACATAAGTCCGCAAAATGTATAAAGTGTGCATTCAAGGGAGATATGTCTGTTGTATTTAATAAAATTAAAAGTTCACAGAGGGAGACAGAGACAGAGAAAGTGTTATAAAAGTATGTTTACCTTGTAAAACTTGATTACAGATACTCGAAATTTATGATAACAATCAGGAAGTTTCGAGACCAAACTCTGTATGCTAGAAGAGTCAATGCTTTTACAGCCTGAGCTTTCTGTTTGGTTTGGGTTAGGCTGCGCTCTTTTTTCCTGTCCTTTGGGATGAATGAAATGCAAAACCTTCTCTAGCAACTATCCTTTTGCCCTTCCTCTGACTTCAAACAACTCTGTGAAATACCTGAAATATGTTACTACATACAAAAGAGTATCCTGAATGAAGTCTGTGTAAGTAATGAAATATATATGTTTATAAATACGTATAAATAAAATATTGATCTATTTCCTTTTTGTGTTAGGTTGAGGTTTTTTACTTTTAAATTTGCTCACACCAAGATAATGCTGTATGATATATATTGGCAAGCACTTTGCTATGGAAAGATTTACTTTTTAAAGTATATTTTAAAAAATAGTACCAATGGCTCATTTCTGGAAATAGTGAGACATTTGTGAGTGGCTGTTTTAATTCATACCCGCTGATCTCCGAGTCAAAAAGGCTGACAAGCTGGAGGGAGTTCTCACTCATTCTATTTGTGTTATGTTCCATTCCCATTTAAGCTAATGTGTAAGATAATGGGTATTTACAAGCATTTTAAAATGCTAGCCAATGTTATTTTCCTGTATTGCTCAACTTCTTTGGTTTTTCTTATTGTCTGTGTTCTGTTCTCACTGCTAACAAAATTGACAACATAACTCACCACCAGGGCTTTTGAGTCATTTGTCAGCATTACTAAATTTTGTTCACATCTCTATATTCTGTATTAATTTAACAACAGATCTGCTCATCTGCTGAATCTTAGCATGTATCACAGCTTACACTGGTGGACTGAAGCTTCTGGATAAAAACAATCTGAATTCTATCTCTTATGCACTAGTTTTAAACAGATAATTAAACATTTCAACAAATTTTAAATCTTTAACTGGAAGTTGCTTTTATCATTTCTCTGTTATTGACTAATGCAACTGTTTATATATTTAAAAAAGAGCCAGACTTTTGGCATCACCCCCACATTAAGAAATAGAAAAATGCTGTAGCATGTACTTAGGTAAAGGAAGTGGCAGTTTTATGTTGCAACAACTATCAAAGAGGTTGGTTATTCCAATAGAAAAGTTCCAATAGGGCAAACACTTCTTCCCATTTTCAGCTTATGTTTCCCAAGTTTTAACTTTCTTACTCACATTTGCAACTTTGGAAAGTCAGTGCTCTCTAAATTACAGTGTCTCCAATATCTCTCTTGAATATTGAACCAGTTGTACAAGCTCATCCAGGCAAATTGGCACTCTTGATCTTCCCTCTTACTGCCGCCTTTTGCCATTTCACTGAAAATACCACCACTTTGTATCACCACTATATCCTGAATATCGTATTTGCTTACATCTATTTCTTCATCTTCTCACATGGGTGATATTTAAATCTTGTACTTTCTTCAAAACATTTTAAAGCATGACTTTTTGCTATCCATTGTACAACTAACACTTGAGACTTCTTGTCTCACATCTTTGTGCTTGCAGTGTCTTTTTCTCTGGCCGTAATAGAAGTAGTAACACTAGTTTTATGAAACCAGCACTGTGTAAACTTAATGTAACTTATCTATTTAATTTCTCAGTTCACCTTTAATTGTTTCTACAATTCAGCAAATAATTCAGAAAACTATTGGGGGGGGGGGCTTTTTTTTCCCTGTCCAATTAGAACTTAATCTTTTCTGCCCTGTGCTGGCATATGCAGATGTTTTTTCTCTTTATGTCTTCTCACCAAAACATCAGAACAGATTTCTTGGCTGTAGAGCATTCAGCATGAAATGCCTACAAAATGCACAGGCACAGATGGACACGAGTGCATAGCTGAGTGTACATGAGTAACATTCCTCAAGCTGAGCACTTAGGGTATCTGTTTCCACAGAGGCGGACATTCAGTCATTTGCTTGTCTGCTACAGGCATTTTAATTTGGAACAGTAAAAATGATGAAAGCTGGTGCAATTTACAGCTGTACTTTCTTTTCCACTTTGAGAATCATTATGGCATATAAATAATCGACAATAACCCATATGCTACAAGCAAACACAGGATGCCATAAACAGCTGAATAGTGTTTTGGCTAGGCTTGGTCCACACATCACTTCAGTGGGCTCTTGCCCTCTTGCCTTAATTAGACTCTAGTTTATGTCCTAAGAAAATACCTATCCCATAAGCAAAAGTTGCCTGGAGAGTACAAGTGCTTGTTGAGCTATATTTTTTCTGATTTTTTCTGATTGCTGAGTTCAGCACAACTCTTTAAGCCTTTTCTTTCATGCCCACTAGTTCTGCACATTCTTTCCCCTTCAGAAAACTGCTGAAAAACCTGAAGGCACTCCAAGGGATCCAACTTGCTGAACACAGATTTAATGTCATTTAGATTGAAGATTCATGTTCCGTTACTGTTCTGTTTGACTTACAAATCTTGGACTTATTATCTGGGGTACTTTTCCCAGAAGAGTCTAGTGTGTTACTTGCTATGTACTTCAAAATGTGCTTCGTTGCAGTGGCACAGTCTTCTCCTGTGCTCTGATGGCTCTACCAGCTTTTCCATTCAAATATTTAAATTCAGTGATTATATGCTGAACTATAAACTATAATTTGAGGACATAGCCTCTCAGCTTATTTATCGAATTATCTTTTATAAGTGTATATGTGGAAAAGGCATTTAGATTTTTTTATTATTATTTTAAAAAAGCATAGTCCAGGGATTAATTTTAAGCAACTTTTAGTTTCTTTAAGATAACTTTTGGATGAAGGTAGCAGTTATTCTTGTCTTACATCATTACTTGAAAGATGATACAAAACAGTGAAGAAGCTGGCTGTTGAATATTTTATAGATACCGATGGCTTTGGGATTATTAGTCAGTCCCAACATTAAAACAAGACAAAAAATCTTACTCCATTCTCTTATGGGATAAACTGATGCTATGATGGAATTGCTAATGCATGTATAATGATGGAATTATTATTCTGTAATAATTTATGAATAGTGCGTGTTGACATGGTTGTTAATTGTATTAGTATGTGTATTTTTCTTAATGGGAGCATTATCAGCAGGAAAACAAAAAGCAAGACGGAAAGCAATGGCTCAGAACAATTCTGAATCAATAGTCAATTGTTAAGAAAAACAATACTTAACTCCTGACCATCAAGGATTTTTGAGCCAGTGGTAGGTGAATATTCATGTTCGGTGCAGTTCCGAAGCAGCTAAACCCATCCAACAGCTCATTGCTTCCAAAATGGGAAACCCTGTACCTCACACAAAGCTTTATGGTCTTGTCCTCTTCCTTGTCCTGGCTCTTGTGTTCAACTGCAGTCAATGGGTTTTGGGTTTCTGTCACTTGGTGCATATACACAGCAGCCAGGTAGGACCCTGCTGTCTGCTGTCCTGGACCCCTCTGAGTTTCTCTGTCCCGCAGATCCCCTCAGCAGGCCCTGCCATGGAGGAGCAAGGCTCTCCTCTCCTTCAAATGCTGAGCTGGGATATCCAGCTTAGTACTTCAGTGAGGCATCACTCTCCAAATATGAGGTCAGAGAAACATCCTAGTTTCCCCTGCAAATACCGTAATGTCAACAATTAATATTACAGGAATATCTATATATAAATGGCTGCATAGGAAAATGCTCTTAGGTTCTCCTGAACCAAACAGGCTGGTCTTACACACTTTCTTCCACTTCACTCTTCACAGTTATCGTGCCCCTATTAGGGCAGGAAGATTTTGCCCTTTGTTTGTATAATCATGGTCTGTAGTTAAGAAGGTATAACCTATACTCCATGAAACAGCTGAAACACAGATGGCTAAGGAGGCAATTTGTCCCTTAATCAGGCTAGATATATATTTTACTGAGGTTCAGTAAGTCCCAAATGGTCCATCTGCTACCCTATCTGCAGGGAGGTACCTGATGGGTTTTTTTTCTACGCACATCTGAACTTAGAGGTGTTTTGCACCATTACACTGTTTGCTGAGCAGACTTGCTGTTAGCAAGTATCCATAATATGCTATGTATCAGTAGCACAACCTTATAAGAGAGTCAGATCTTTGATTAATTAACATTTATACAGCAATCAGGGATCCATTATTATCACTCATACTGCATAAGAAGACCCTTATTATTATTGCAAATAGTCAGGCAAACATATGTTTCAAGCTAGGAGGCATCACAATTTTGTATATGTGGTAGCAATTTGCATGAGAACCTCCTCTTGCTCATTACATTACCAGAAGAGGTCATTGCTGTGGTCATTTTTGCAGTGAAAGTACTTAGGAAAAACAGACAGTACAAATTATATTAATCATAAAAACATCCAACCTCCAAATGATTGCAATTCACTTCGAGATAATGATAACAGCCATGGTTGGTTAGCTTTTGATTTATGTTATGTTTGTCTGACCATTTTATAAGTAGTAATTAAATTTTGTGTTTCTCTATTTACATATTGGATTTATCCCTAAAATAGATGGGCACCAAACACTGTATGAGCTTGCTTAACTATCAGATTTATATTTCAATATGAGTCTAATAATCTACCTATCTATCCGAATCCTGTTTTAAAAATTTAAAACAACTGCAACGTATATGATGAAGAATTGAATGACAGTGAGCCAGTGAGTAGGTCAGGAATTACTGTAATTGCTTAATCATTAATGTGTATATAAAATAAATGTTTACTTTGTGCTTGTCAACAGGTTAGACCTCTGTGGGATCAGAATAAAGATTTCTCCTGTATTTGGTTATGTAATTCATATATTAAAAATCTTTCTAGATATGCCTTTTTAAAACTGAGAATAATGCATCCAAAAGAATGCTTTCATCTCCCATGCACATCGATGAAATATTCTTTCTTATCTTGCATTTAAAACTTACAATAAGCAGCTGCTCAAACAGTATGCAGATTAATGTAAGCAAACTGTCAATAAATAAATAAATACCAACCCCAAAGAAATTAATTAGCATAAAACCCAGGTTGCACAGATTGCCATCATTTCTTCTCCTTGAACATGCATATACTATGGCAAACTAAGTGCTGGACAAAAAAAAAAAAAAAAAAAAAAAAAAGGAGGGTTGTTCTGAATTGGGGCAGACTGTCCTTTCTCAGAATATACATATTTTAATGTGCTAAAGCAAAATATAGAGATTTACACAGAAATTTCTAGGGTGTCAAGGATAAAAGTGGATTTGCTCTAGATTGCAAAGAAAAAAATCTTAAAACTTTCCTTTTTTGGGTGGAATTCAAGTAATTGGAGAGAAAGACAGAGCAGGGGTGTGGGAGGGTTAAAGGAATGCACCTTTGTCGAGTTCCTTGTAGTAACCAAAGCCCATAGGAAGTGACAGCACTATATATTGACTTGATTGCTCTGCCAAGGTCTGCAAATAGCACTTTCCACCAAACCCAGAAATTTAATTGTTCAAATTACTCTCCATTTCAAATAAGCATGCAGATCACTCATGACAGTTGTGTCTGTAGATCTGGGAAAACATTTAACTTTTATTTTGAAATGTCTTTAGCTGGTCCAAAAATCAGAAACCACAATAACCTCTGAAAGTGTTCTATTTGCTACACTTAAATTGTCATCTTGGACATTAACTTGTTATTGTTATTGCCTTGTCAAGGAAAGAAAAAATACCTGCTTTCTAGATCTTTGAATTCTTGTCTGGTCACATATGAGGAAAAATGAAACATATGACACTAATGGACTTTCTATTTTCATTTTACCTTACCATCAAGGTATCCACTTGAACAGCTATTACCCATTCTTAGCCTCAAACAAAATATTCCTAAGCAGATGCCAAAGTGGCAGTAGGCTCAGAAAAGTTGCCCAAATCACATTCTTTATATCTTCGCATCTATAAAGCACAAACCCAGTGTGACCCTGAAGCACTTCAAGGCAATTCAACTACATCCATTAGATCTTTTTTCACATGTTCAATTAAAGCAAACAAGAAAAAAAGAATTTCTGCCCTAACACTTTCTGTGTGAGCCACAGGCCACAGCAGATTTCTTCAAGATGATCAGCAGATGTTTAGCAAACTTAAAATCTTAGATCTTTTTGCTTAATAATGTACCTTGAATGTGAATGACTGACTTCCTGCTGCTCATTATCATGACCTACGTGCTCACCTACCAAAATGTCTAATTAATGAAAGATTTGAGAACGAAGTTTCTCAGTCAAAATCCATAATGAATCTGACATTAGTAGGTTGCTAAAAGTTTCACCTCAGCCTTTAGGTGGGATAACTGAAAGATGGTTTCACTACAGTTAGAAGTGCCATGAAAGTACTATAAGTATCTTTAAGACAAGGCTACTAGCTTATGTCAGCATCAGCATTTTTCTTTCCGTTCTTCCATATATCTAAGTTGAAACCTACTTGCTAAGCAAGGAAAAATATACTGTAAAACTTGAGGACATGTCACAATTATGACAAATTTTCTTGTCATGTGAGTTTCCTTTTCACATCCTCTGAAGGTTTAAAAATATGGAATGCTATGTTGGATGCTAAGCCATATTTAGAACATCAGGATATTTTCAGCAGCTAAAGATCAGTTTGTGCAAGCACTTATGGTGCACTGCCTCTGCCCTAGGCAAGGAAGAGCAGGAGAGCTGAAACATAAGCGTTTCATCTATCAAAAGTCAGTACCAATGGAGTCTATGCATTTCTCTGCTGGGCTTTCCCAGAAAGTCACATCTTACTTTCCAGGATGACACTGTTAAAACATTTATCCCAAATGATAAGATCTAAATTGTCACAGGTTTTCAAAAATAGCATGAAATCCCAAATTATAAATGCCTGGGAGACTAAAAAGAATTCAGGCAGGGAATATGCATTCAATGCTACTCACTCAGAGCACAGAAATTAATTAGCCATGCCACCAAATTATGCATAATATTAGCACCTTTGGGGTGAGTGGCAAGTTGTGCATGTTCTTTCTTGGAAAGGACTTTGTTATAGCGAGGAATAAACCACTTTCTGCTGAGACTACTGTAGGCAGGCTAGCCAATCTCTCCTTTTTAGAAGGAAAGAAATAATACTAAAAAGGAACATCTAGGGGTGTTTCCTGTTTTTTGCTTCATTAGATGTTTGTTAAAACCATTTGCACAGCTATTCCAGGAAAACTGTAGCATATTCAAACATGAGTTACTGCTCTGCAGGCTAGAAACATTCACCAAGCCATCCCTTAAGCTCTTGAAAGGATTCAGGTGAGTTTCAGAGTGGGAAAGGGATGTTTAGTTTATCATCTACTTTCTGCTTATCACAGTTTGAGGTGTACAGGTGGAACAAAAGACTGAGAGTTGTGACCAAGAGATATATTTGGAGGGAATGAAGCAAGGCTGGAATATATGGGTGTCCTGAAACAGGGATCAATGAGATTTTCTTGGCCAAGGATATCTGGAAATAGTATCATTGAAGAATTCAAGGAGTTATTCACATGCACTTAAAAGTATCATCCAAACAAAAGCCTTAAGCCATCTGTAAGGCTTTCTTCTTTTCTTCTCCTGATAAACAGCAATTTTTATTAAAAAGGTGCCTGTGGATAATCGTTCCACTGTACCAGTGACACTATGACTCTTCTCTTTCATGTGAATTACAATAAGGATTTTTTTCATTAGCCCTATGTCAGTAAATGCTCAGAGCCATGCAAAAGTCAAGGTCTCTGGAAATGATACCTCTTCCTCTTTGACACAAGGAGGGGGATCAATATAGCTATTTAAAACTCTACTGCAAAACTCACCTTTGATATCTAACTAATTATAATCTATTTTTAATGTGCAAAGGTTCATGGGTGGCAAGTGGCTGCCAAGCACAATCTTCAAAAATCCTTGAAGCCCAAAGCTGTAATGAAATGGGACAATTTTCAAAAGAAATCAACCTCTTATTGACAGCTCCCAAATGCAGCACAATAATAATCACTATGTTGTTAAAGCATTCAATCATTTGCTTCTCTAACTTTTGAATTACATTTTTATGCCATATTTTTAACTTCAATTAAAAAAAAGAGAAATGACTCTGGAATGTGTGATTTACAGATCCAGCTCCTAGTTGCTATTAAAGCAGTTCAGAGCTTCGATTCTAAAAAAATACTGTTAAATAGTACTTTGTCATGTGGGGCACAGCCAGCATCCTGAAATAACTCTCTCTTTGGTGGAAAGTTCAATCATGAGTGCTCCTCGAAGATGAAGACTGTTGTGTGGCAAGAGAGGCAGAGAAATGCGTGTGTGGATTAGGAGGTTTATCTATTAGTGTAACTGCCTTTCCTTGCAATTTGAGTTTGTTCATATTCCACTGGTCGTGCTGATGCAGTGATACTATTTCTGAGCTCAAACAAGAGAATAGTGAATGGAAAGGAACTGAAAGAGACAAAAAGCTCCACAGTGACTGGATATTAGTGATGATCACAATAAATACTGTTGTTGCTCTGCTCTGAGCTTTTTCTAAGTGGTCCTTTTGCTAGCAAGACTAGTGTTTTATAGGGCCCCAAAGAGTACTAGGAGCTTCACAGATGATACTTAAGAGATCTTAGAGCTAGGGACTGTGGATTTCTATTTGATTTCAAGTAATAGTGCAAAAAACAAGCAATTCCCATGGACAAGATGAATTTGGGGAAACTCAAGAATGATGGGCAGAGTGGAGGCAAGGGACCCTTAGTGAACCAGAGTCGAGAGAGTTTTCCGTAGGTAAGACAGGACAGACAGAACTACCTTATAGTTTATTTTCTTTTTTTCATTTTTTGGTGAATTTTTACTTGTTTTTCTTATTTGTTTCTTCTATCCAGTATCATTAAATTTTATTGTCATTTCCAAGGACACCTATTGTTTTCATAACAATAATTTCCCTAAAACTGTGCTTCTCCTTCTGATTCTCAAAAGATATCAGAATAAGAGAAAGCTCAAAAGTTCTTGCATCTTGCTCATTACTTAGCCTACCTGCCCTTATGGATGATGGATAGACATAATTTAAATAATGTCAGTTTGTTACCTGATCTTTCTGTGAGTCAGAGAGCTCAAATAGCTATAATTATCTAACTACTTTACAACCCCTTATTAATTTCCAGTATGAAGTCAGTTTGTTAATAAGAAGTTCAGACTCTCAGAGGGTTGAAGCAATGAGCGCAGAAACACTCTCTCTACCAATCTCATCTGACAGGTCATTTGTCATCGAAGAACTCTTCTACGTAGGGAAACAAAGCTCAGAAGAGACTTCATGTTTTCTTCTGTGTGGTACTGAGTCTGCACTCGGAGACAGCTATGATAAGAGGGGAAAGGTCTTCTATAAAAGAATCAAATGTTACGTGCTGGTTTTTACAAGTATGTGAAATAAAATCCATCAGTCTCCCGGTTAAATGATTTTGTAGGCTAGCTCACCAGCCTAATACAATACGTTCTCAAATGAGTTAAGAACCTACAGCCATTTCTAGGGTTGCAATTTGCAACTCCTTTTTTGTAACTTTTCCCTGATTTTATATTTGAATGCTCTGTTTTTAAGTCTCTTTTCTTCCCCTCAGAAAATACCTGTCATCTTATAACTCTCTATCAAGACTTGTACTGTCATAGGTGACTTCAGGAAAACCAGTCTTCTGCCTCCTGTGCCTTGCTGGAACGCCTTCCCTTATGGACGCTGTGAGCAGCACTCGAGGGCCTGGTTGGGGCCTGTAACCAGTTTTGACTAGTTCTCAAGAAATCTGTTCCTTACGACACAAATTGAACTTTTAATTTCTGGACTTTTAGACAACATCCATAAACTGACAGTATTGCACCTCTAAGTTTTTTGGTAAATTGTTAATCAGGGATATAATTGGGTGTTTCTCTCTTTGGGACTTAGGAGTATTTCTGTGTTCAGCCCTTGTCTGTGCCATTGGCTCCCGAGTGGTCAAAGCCAACTCATTTCATTTCTTTTAGCTTGGTTTCACTATGCAAAAAATTCAAATAACACCATTTAGAACATTTGTTAAATGTTTTAGGAACTACTGACAAAAACTGCTATCGAACAGAAGATGATCCCTTATTTTTATTATAAATACAGCACATTAGCAGTCTGCGATTTGTCCCCTGTTATTCAGCATTAATTTCTTTAATGCCAGTGAGGAATGCTGAATTCACATTGCTCTTCAAATACAGCCATATTAGCTCGATCTTCCCTTCTCTGCTTCTTGCTGCTGCTTGGCCCAGCTTTTTCTCATTGCTTTCAATATAGGCATTCAAACCAAGTACGCCCAGTGCTTTAAATTTTGGTATTGTGCAAGCACAGGGTAATTAACCTTCTCAAAATACTTGAAAATTGTAAAATACTATCTGTAATTTATGAAGATTTCAACCACCCAAAACCTCACAGAATTTGAGCAGCAGAGGCATTAAAATGGCGTGCAGCATCACCTTCACCCTGTGTGAAATGGCGGGCCCTGAGGGTGCTCAGCAGCCATAACGGCCCTGAGCAGCCCCACCTGGGCCCCCCTCCCCCACCCTGGTCTGGGGCCCATTTCAGCCGGGACCAGGTCCCCTGGGCCTTCCTTGTGAGGCCTGGATCCATGTTGCTGCCTCCAGTCCTCCCCCTGGCCCTGTGCAGGCGCTGGCCCCAGCCCCTCCTGGTGCTCAGTGGCCGTTAAGCGCCCACTGTTGAAAAACAGTGGAATGGTATTTTTCTGTGTCAGTTGTGGGTGAGCTCTGTATTTCAGCCAGAGTAGAGGTAGGTCCCTTAAATTATCCGTCCCTCTTTCAGCAGTAGCTGCGGGATGTGTTGAGACAATTACGCGTGCGCCACCTTCCTCTCTCCCCTCCGTGCCTGCCCCCAGGAGCGTTTGTGCTGTTTCATTTAAAGCTTCCTGTCAGTGCCTTTTTTCTGAATGAAGGCATGAGTTTAACGAAAAACTTGATGATTTTTTTTTTCCCCAGAAAACATCAATATAAATAGAAAGACTGAAGTGCAGCGAAGAAAAACCCAACAACTTCAATGGCCAAAGTGCACTAATAAAGTGCACCTGTGGGAGCGCCTGGGCCTGGCATCCCTTGTTCGCGCTGGCCACGGAGGGAAAGCCATGGAGGGGGAAAAAGGCAACACGGTATTTCTGGAGCAAAACCCTAGTCTCCAGCAATCTGCTCAGATGCTCCCTGAGCTGGAAGTTGAATTGACATTCAGTGCGTTTAATCTGTTTTTCTACCATTCACTCAGCTAACTGATGTTAAGCGCACTCTGGCATCCTAAGCGTCTTGCAGTAATGAGTTTCTCAGTGTAATTACATATTTTCAAAAAAGGTACTTTAATCATTCTCTTTCTTCTCCCCTTCAGGAATTTATGGACTTCTGTCATAAGCCTCCCCAGCTGCTTCTTCTTCAGGCTGAGAAGTCTTTGTCTCTTTAATTTCACTTTATATGGAAATTGATCCACAGCTCTAATAATTCTTGTTGCCTTCCTTTGTACCTTTTTAGTTCTATTATATCCTTTTGATATGAAATAATCAGATTCACATGCAGAATTTAAGATGTAGAGGCAACTGGGATGTATTTGGTGGTGTAATTGTTTTGTTCTAGTGTCTTTTCCTCTTTATTCCTACCATTGTGTTTTCCTTTGATTACTACCAAGCAATAAGTAGATATTTTCAGAGAAATCTAGATCCAGATCTCTTTTTAGAGTGATAATAGTCAACTTCGAAGCCATTGAAACTTTTTTATATAGTTGGAATTTCTTTTTCTTAGAAAGGAAGCCAATCAAAATGATGATGAATGCACTTACAAATCACATGAGATCTTAAGAAAAATATCTTTTGATACTTTCATCGTATTTTCCGGTACATTCTATTCCACGTGCATAACTACTATGCATAACTAGTAATTGCATCACTAACTGCCTGAAAAACATAATTGTGCACTACTTAGTAACTTTTTTAGCAAGTATGGACTCACATGAATAGTTGCCTGATATTGCAACCCATATGGTACAAAATACAGTAGCTGAACAACAAAGATGACGTAAGTGTATGTGTTGGTTGCCTGTCAGATAAAATACATGAGTGGATTTCTCAAATATTCTGAAAATAAGTTCAGATATCCAAATCTTTTTTTTTTTTTTAAGAATGTCTTAAATTAAAAGATCTCCTTGTGTTAAAGAATCAAAAGGTCAGGTTCTCTTTTAAAGAGTGTAAAGAGTATAATGCCAAAGATTTCATGCAGCACAAAGTAGATTTCAAAAGGTTTATGCAATACCTTTTTGAAGTGCTGCTTTTCCTCTCAGTGGGCAGTTTTTGTAGTGTGCCATAATGCAGCTGAGTGGAAAAGACAGACATCCACATACGGATCTGTGTATATGTACACCCATATATATGTATGTAGTTCTCACTGTCACTCTAGTTCTCTTTCAAATGAGCTGTTTTTTGTTTTCAAGGTTAGGTCAATAGGTGTTGCTAAATCCATCTTACTGGCATTTTGGAGCTGTAAACTTCCACCTTCCACTTAGTGCTTTGTTTTCACAGACCTTGTAGCAACCTTCTCAGTTTACAGGACTGGGAAAAAACTCGGCTTTGGGAGATCAAATGGTGCTGCCGTGGAGAGAGAATATTGATTCAGTAAGGCTTGCAACTGCCTGGGAATGTCTCCCCCCCCCCCCCCCCCCATTTCAGTGTTGATAATCTTGCTTTAACTTTGTTATAGTCAAATTTAAAGACTAGAAAGAAATGGGAAAATGAGAGTAAAAACTTCTTTAGTACATGCCTATGATGGCTCAGCAAAGCAGACAGCACTAAGAGGAAGGTAAGCACGATGAAAATTAAACAACACTATTTAATAAACTCTGGTGCCAACTCAGAATCAGCACTTGGATCAGTAGTCATTAATTAACTGTTTCCTTGAATAATGAATAATGTTTTAGAACATCTGAGTACATCTTCAAACTAACTTGCTACTTCTCATATGTGAGATTCTTCAGAAACATCTCAATAAAACAGGGTTTCAGTGAAAATCCTAAGCATTGCTACCTGTTTATATTATCAAATGAAACAATGTAGGCAACTTTTAAAATGGGTATTGGTTTACAAGGCAAGCTCATTTAGGAATCAAGGATGTATATTCTATATGCCTAAAGGTATGCTTTAGAGATATGTTGAACTAAAGATACCCTTACAGCTCAGGAGAAAGACTGGATTCTTGACTTGTGTAAGTTCTCTGCTCTTCTGTAAAGTTAATGATTGAAACTATGACAATTTATGTCATATGATAATTCAATCCCATTAAGATAAATGTATTTTTCATACTTCTCTGAAATCAGCAAAGTTTCTGGCAACTACTTTTTTTCAGGAGTGAGGGGCTTAAAAAGTAATTTTTAAGGGTCAAATACCAAGATTACAATGAACATTTATCTTCAGTGTAGCTATCTGCCTATGTGTATGTACTTATTATCTGCCTACATCTTGCAGCACACAAGAGCCTCACTACTAACTTCACTAGTTAGTGCTAATCTACATTCTCTACTATGTGTATGAATTATGAGACCACATCTCGCAAGAAATTCTGGCAGCAGAGTGTTTAATTAAACTGGTAAATGCTAACTCTTAACTAGTGCATGCAATAGAACATTTCTGGATTAATATTAAATATCTAACCTAAAAAGCAGAATGTGGCTCTTGTTTTAAAGCCGATGAAATGTTAAATCATCATACTGCAGGACTGCTTTGTTAGTGGCATTCATACATCAATCTTAGATTAAGAATAACCAAAACAATCCTTCTGTTGTATTTCCTTTCTAATATAGTGACTTGTACTAACTAATAAATAATTCTGGTGTGATGAGCCCTCACAAAGGACCACTTCTCAAAAGGAACAGATCTCTTTGCCGTTTTACTTCTCTTAGTCTTTCCTACACTTGAAGAGAGAATTCAGTAAAAATAAAAGCTGAACTTCTGATGACCTGTGAAAGAAAGGTAATATTTGGGCTCTCAAAACTCATTTTCTCTATCAAGACAGGTGTGATAAATTACAGAATTCTGATTCAGGGAAGATACTGAAATTAGCTTTTACATCTGCCTAGGTAATGGTTATGAATTGTATTATATAAGACACATGATATATACATATGATAATGTAATACATCCTTTTAGAAACTAGAATTATATATAGTAAGTACAGCTAGAGTTGAAAGAATTAATAACACCAATTTAGTTGTTGGCTGTAGAAAACAAGTAGTGTATGGAATGTTATTACTGATTGCTCTGCACTCAACAGCTTAATCAGCCCAAATTAGTGAACACTGCAAGCTAATCAAATGATTTTTTTTCTGTATAGTAACAAGATAATTCATCATTTAAGGGTTGTTGACACAGCAGATAATTCTGCATAATTTTACCATACAAAGTTATATATTCCATGTCTTGTGTGTGCTGTTCTTCTCTTCTGTGTGCTATATATTTCACCTGTCACCACCTCCCTCAATTTTGCAATTGTTAGAAGATATGCTTCCTATTTTTTCCAGTTCTTAAATTTTGCAGCTGATGACATAGCAATGGCTGAGAGAATGTACACAATAAGCAAAGAAAGCAAAGCAGCGCCTATTCATATGATTTCAGTATTCTTGGGTGGCAACTATGCGCAGCTCCAAAATTTAAAAAAGCACAACCTCAGGCTCCTCTCGACAGAGGAATGAGTTGTTATTCAGTCTTGCAACACTGTATTTCATGTAGTGTGGCAATCAAGAAGTCTGTGTCAGCATCAATAGCTGATATGAGCCCTTAAAACATCAGAAAAAACTAAGAAAACTGTACAGAAAAGATTTTTGTGGGAGTCAGGGGAAGTTGTGCAGCCCACAGACTGTTAAACTCACTAACTGAAAGTGGTTAAACTAAAATGTCTCTCCTTCTTGTGTGTCATTTATTTTATTCTCACTATTCTCAAATTGTCTGAAAGATTGCAGGATTTGATTCAAGCAAGTTGTATTTGAACTACCTAAATATTGAAGGGCTTGCTACAAGAGCGAGAAGCCTCTTTCAAATAACTTTACATTTGAAATAGTTTTACATTAGTTTAGTGTCTCTAGGTGCTTCAGATGACAAACGAGTGTGGGAGTTTCTTTGAGAGAGTAACAATATGAGAGACCATATCTGAATTTTCCCTTGCCCTTCCATTTCCTTTCCCACAACTGGCCTTAGAGTGCATAAATAAGTTTTATCTATATTTGAAGCATTGCTCCTTTCTTAGGCTACCTGAAGTTATCATGGAAGTTGCAGCCTTATTAGTGCTCCTTGTGATACAAACATCTTCCCAAGAAAAAAAAATTTTTTCTCTAGCCTACTTTTATATGGAACAGATAGTGTAAAAAATTTTGCAGGTTCTTGATATATTTGAGCCCCTACCTTAGAAAAGGAAAAGCATCTTTTGTTTTATAAAGAGACTGCATTCAGCCCTTGCACTGGGACTATTTCTGGATGCTATGAATAAGCACAGAGTAGCTAAATAGAGAGGTCTACAGAATGGAGATAAGATGCTGCTTTTTCAGTCACACTTATTTAGAGTTTTGCCCACCATTAGACTTTCTCCTTTGTGAGCAGGAAACATTTGAATTATGTCTGGTCCATGGGTAAGAGGATGTAGAGTAAGACAAATTTTTCTTGTAGTTGCCAGTAATACCAAGCAACAATGACTGGTATGCTTTTTTTTTCTGGGTCTGGGTTTGCTCTGCTGCTTGGGAATGAACAAATGACTCATTCAGGGTCCAGGTCTCTCTTCTGCAGCTCCCATGTAATGCTCACTATCAGACTTTGCATTGGTGACTCACATGTTCTTGGTTTCTCACAAATACTTGCACTAAGAATGAACATTTGAAATATGCTCTGGTTTAGTCCAGTGTGCTTTCTTTTCCACTTGCTAAAAATTCTGATAAACATGCCAAATGTTTTTTAGCAAAGTATTAGCACAGATAGTCTTCGCAGTCCTCAAGTTTTTGCAGCTCTGATCATACCTTCCTATCAAATCATGTGCGGAGCTTTAGTTCCCATAGGTGAGGAGAGAAAGTAAAGATGTATTATTATACAGTACTTTCTCCCTCATGGCCTAGATTTAAATTTTGGCCTCTCTGAAGTCAATGGAAATCTTACTTCACTGGGGCCAAATTTTTTTCCTCAAACGCAGGAAATCAAATTTTGCCATTATGCCTATACACAGCTTAAGCAAGGGGTTCTGTGGATGCTAAGACAAAAAAGAGGTTGGAACATACTTAATTATGCCAAAATTACATGCTGAATTTATGAACAGCTATGTGAAGCAAAGGCTCTTTCCTGTTTACCTTGAAATAAGGTATTATATCCCCTCAATTTCTAATTACATGAGGAACAAGCTGGGGTGCCACAAGGGCCAACCATTCCATGCAGGAGGGGAGCCCCGGGGTGATGCCATGCTGGCGGTCTCCATCCCACTGCCAAAGCTGGAGTGGGACAGCCTACGATGGGGGATGAGATGGATGGTGTGCCTGCGGGTCAGGGCCATGGCCCAGGCCCGCAGGCAGGACTGCAATGCCTGGGGGAAGCCTGTGCTGACAGCAGCCAGGAGGAGGGGAGCCTGGCGGACACCGCCTTTGGCGTCTTCCAGCTCCCTCTTCCCAACAGCTCTGCGGCCCTGGCAGCCGCCTGCTAAGCTTCTGGGAGGGGGCAGCATGCCGCAGGCCCTGGCACCTCCTGCAGTCTTGTTGCCATGGGTAACATGTGCCCATAGATCTTCATGTATGTGTGTGTGTGTACATATATATATATATATATATATATATATATGTAAAATTTTTCTCTTTCTAACTAGCACTTCGATGTGTTGCAGGTTTCTGAAGCAGTTGTGTGCCTGTGTAGTAGCAGCCCTCAATGGGGGGTTTGCTGACTATCCCAAAGCTCAGAGGCGGACATGTGGCAATATTGTCTGGTCACAAAAGGGATGTGGAGAAGGTTTCAATGTTCTTTATAAGGTAACAGAAATTTTTTGTTTTGCTACATATGACAACTAAATATTCACCTCTTGTTAGTATCATCTTGAAAAGGAATAGCTTTCTGTGCCTGTTCTGTGAAATATTGCTCTCTTAATAGTTGTACATCTACATGTACACACAGATGCAAGTCTACTACAAATTTTTGGCTGAGATCCCTGGCAACCAACAAAGATTAGAGCTGCCCCCCACACGCGAAGGTGTGTGTCGGCTTCCTCGTGTGAGGGTTTGCAGTGTTGGTGTGCAGCTGAATCTCCAGTTACGACAGTGATGGCCACTTTGTGCCTCAAGTTCTGGTCAAGTTGGAATTGTTATTAGGCTTCCTGCTGTTCAGAATATGAATACAGACATGCTTTATTGATAACAAATTATTGTACTGTCAACTCTAAGGAAGTGATTCAGTGGTTAATCAATCAAATTGTGATAACTCGCTTCCATGCATAATGATTGTATGTGATATACTCTCCAAGGCTATTGCTGCTCATAACTTTTTGCTCTCTTATTGCTGTAGAATTAGACAGCTTCCTTACTGCCTCCTTGTAAATGTGTCAGGATCTGGAAAATAGGAATGAGAGGAATTACTTTTTTTTTAAATGAGCTGTATCTTGGAGATCATAAATACTACCTTCTTTCAGCTATAGCCAAATGAGTTATTCCCCAGAGCTACTACAAAACAGAACTAAGGGCTTTTTTGGCTACCTTCACTATAAGTTTGTTACCCAATATTCAAATCCCTTTTGAGCATTACTGAGCCTATGGTTATTAGTTTAGGAATAATAATAATACCTATAATATTTTCCTTCATACTTTTATCAATGCAGAAACCCACTTTTAATGCCATTATAAACCTTCTTGTTTTCTGACAAGGTATTTAACCATTATTGGGCACATCTAGTATCTCACTTCAAATAGACCTTAATTTTCAAAGATGACTAATTTTAAAGCCTCTATATCTTATATCTTAATTGTGATTGACATCCACATTTAAAGCGTTACGATCCCAAAATTTGAGGCACCCTGGCACACTACTCGCTTCTGAAAATTGGTTTGGACAGTCCAAATTTAAGATGTTTATTAGTGTTTCTTCTGTGGTTAGTACTTCTTTATTTACTTAATCATTTATGTGCATCTCATGAAGACACTAATTTTGATTACTCCCTTAAAGGACTGCATAAAATTTGTGCAGTTACTGACAACAGCTGAAAGTCCTTTATTACCCTGTCATGATCTTATCATAGAATATTAAAGTGATTGTCTAGTATTCTTTCTGCTGTGGTTCTTGTTGTTGTCAATGCACAGAAAGGTAAGAATTAGCTCATGACCTTCTTTCGACAAGTGCTCCTTTTTGAGGTTAATAGAATCCATTCTGAGTCACCTCTGAAAGCACTGCATATGCTTTGGCTTCTCATACACATTTTGTACTCTTTTGTTTTCCACTCCATGGCCAGGCATTGCACTCAGAAGGAATGACTGCTTCCTTTCCTTTTGCAATAAATAAATGTTAAGAAAACATAAACAGGAGGCACTAGAGAAGACAATCATCAGCAAATGGGAGCTATAAATCACCAAATAAATGAATGGGAATGAATGAAATGATAAATCAGATTGAAGCAGTTACAGCCAATGCTTTATAGGAATATGGAACTCACTCATTTCTGGCCAATTTCTACCTCTCTGTTGGTGAGTTGCAATGTTTTGCACCATTCAAGAGAAAAATATTAAGCAGCATAGTTTGGTCTTTGAACTTTATCTGTTAAATGATGCTACTAAATGTTGCTAGTCCAGCATTCTTTAAAAACTGGTAACTGGCTCAAACCCTTTCTCCATTACAAGCAGAGGAAATGGAAATGTTAAATATCTCTGCATACCAGTCCTAGGACCAACCATTCTAAAGTCCATACAGCGCAGACCATCTCCAAACAGAAATGAACTGTGTAGGACCTCAATACTGTATGGAGTTTCTAGGTTTTAATCTAATGTAACTCTTAAATACTAGTAAAAATGCTAACATAATAGCAAGTGTAAAGATTTTCTGATTCAGAGTTACAAGAAGATGTGCACACATTGAGTTTCTGGTGTATTTCATGTTGACTGGTAATGAATTTTCAAAGTTTGAAATTAAATTCCTTGTACTTCAGAGTCCTCTTTCCTTTGCCAACTCTTTGCTCATGTTCTTTCAACAGGGAGGAAAGGTCATTCTAGGACATGATTCAGCATTTGCTATGGGTAAGTGGTACCTCTGTAGGAGGAAAGAGACTAAGTACTGTGACTCTTCTAGCACATCTCTTTTCATGCTCTTCGTTACTTTTATTACTTCTATTTGTTTCTTTCAATATCCTGATTTTAATCCTCCCTTTCATATCTTCTCACTGTTTCTCTCCTTATTTCTGAAGCTGCATAATTTTCTGTCCCATGTCCATATCAATATTTCCATCCCTTTTCCAAGCTCCTTTTCTCTGTCATTGTTTTGCCATCTTCCCAGTTGTTTTTCTACTTCTCATTCTTAGTAATCCTGTACTCTTTTCATAGCACTGAAGGCTTTATTCTGATTTTTCAGGCAGAGTATAGAGTCATGGACAGATAGGAATCTGTGTTTGAAGAATCTGTGCTTGCTTGCTTAGGAGTAAGCAATAAATTATAACCTCAATTTCTTCATTATCTAGCTAATTTGTACCTCCTGTCCATGACATTATCAATGTTATGGCAAAATTCAGCAACTGTTTTTGTCCTTAGGTTCAGCTGAATCCCTTGCAGTTTTTGAGTCTGATAGAGGAAAAACAAATTTCAAGTCAAATACCATTGCTATTGCAATGCCCTTCAAAAAAGGAGGTCACATTGAAATTCATGAATTTCAAAATGTCAGTAAGGGGTAAAATAAAACCACATAATTATAAACTGGAAATTTTGGTTTTGCATACATAAATATTCCTCTTGATTCCCAGGTTACATTTGTTCACCTTGCCCATTCATTCATGTCACTTGACAATCGCCAGGTCAACTTTGTTTATTAAAAGTAGACTGTCACATCTCTGGGATCTTTATACCAGTTGCAGCTGAAAATTATAAAACAGATTTAGATAATGAAGTGACTTTTGCTTTTTTGATGGAATCATTATTAGCAGAATAACAAATACACCCACTGCTAGAGTTTGGAAGGAATTTGCAGAATTTAGTACAGAAACAAAGCAAGACATATCTGTAGTGGAAAACTAAGTAAATGAGATATAAAGTTAATACTGGAATTCTGGATTTCTTTTTAAAATTTCTTTTCAGAAATGAATTGCTCTAGATACCGTACAAATGTCCCAAACATTTATTAAATTTGTTCAATACGTTTGAATAATAAAAAGTAGTCTGCAGGAGAAGAGACAATCACTTTACTCCTGTATATAGTACTAAGCGCTATAAATGATTCTAATTTGAAACATCTGAAGTCTGGTATACTACCCCTTCTGATCTTGAGAAAATGTCTTTTTTTTTTAATTAAAGGCATATAGGTTTTATTGAGATAATTGCACACAGTGTAATGTGAGTAACAAAGGACTCAGTTTCATTTTCAGTGCCCTGCTTTCTCATAGAGCCAGAAACTATTCAGATGTTGCTGTATTTTACTGTTACATAGGACTGTTCGTTCTCATTTGGTTTCGTTGAAACTGGCATTCTAACTACTGCAAAAACTGAATCATGACAACTCAGCTTTATTTTAAAATATAACCGAAAGGAGGAAAGCAAACTCTGACTGGCAGGGAAGTGAAGGTTTAAAAAAATTGCCATAATAAAGAAATCTATGTAGTTATTGTCCTATCAGAGTGACAAATTGCATATGTCAGATAAACAAGAAATGAGTCTCCTCATGCCTGTTTAGTACAAGTGCTGGGATGTTAGGATGACTGGTACTGTGGGAGCTGGAGCAAGAGCACTGTTCTAGCCATCTCCCGGTTATGTTGTCCCACTCGTATTCTTCTCAAACTAGGGCAGTGTGTCACCCTGGCTCTTACTGTGTGCTGAAAAGTTTGTGCTGGAATTTGATGGGACAGAGAGTAACAACACCTGGTCCTAACAAGAATGCTTCTTAAAAAGAATATTCCAGCCTCAAGCTGGATAGTGCCACAGTATGCAGAGTTGGCTGTAAGAAAGCTCCCTTCCCATAGGGAAGCTTTGATGTCTGAAGAATTTCTGCTTTTTTGTGATAGAGTAATACAACGCTATCAATGATTTAGACCAGTGCTCTGTCATTGCCCTGCCTTGACTACATTCAGGATTTTTTGCAGGAGAGGAGGGCATACAGGCATAGGAACTACAAATTCATAACTGGTTTGGGCTAGAAATAGAGAACAGTGGTATGTGGTAAATATAAATAAAAACCCTTCACCTTTTTGGTGTGTATGTGTGAACATGAACTGGATGAATGCTGCGTTGAGACCTTAGAAGTAGATTTTCTCTTTAGCTGTGTCTATCCGAACCGTAACATAGGAGGAAGTGGTCTGACTATAAGGAAAGAGCTATTTGCTTTTTTCATGGTCCCTCTCCTTTAGGAGCTGCATTTCTACTGGCAGGCCTGTGGCAACCGCTGAGCTGGCAACCACTAGCCCCAGCACATTGTATGTGTGTGAGGAGGGTATGTGAGCTCTGGGTCTCCAGCTTGTGCTCCCTTCCACATCTAGGTGGATAGCTTTTGATCTTTGCTCCCTGAGATGCCCTAAGAGAAGCATCTATCCTGGGTGTTGTGCTAACTGTATCTTGAGGTCTAGAAAGGATTTTTTTTTCCTCTCATATATGGCCACACTGTGCAGAGTTTTCCTCTGCTGGCAGGTGGCGGGCATGAGGTTGGTAAATAACATTCTGGTTGTGATATTGTCACACACAACGAAGATCCAGTCTCATGAGAAAACTAGACAGATTCAGGAGGAAGCATCTCCCAAGGTAAAGGTGAGCTAGGGCTTCTCATGGTTGATATTGCAAGGAAGTGATCCTGTGCATTGGGCCTTGTCTGTGCAAAGAGGGTGAGAGGATCCCAAGATTGAGCTCAGAGCCAGCTTTGAAAAATCTTTCTCATAAAAATCATTAAAGAATAATCATGGCCACATTGACTAAGATGCAGTCAGTAATTCCTGAACAAGTCAGATTAATAAACTTCTAGCCTAATTGATGCATAGTCCTTATCTTCTTTCACATGTCTGCAACAATAGTATTTTCTTGCTGATGACCTGAGAAGCTTTACTGCAACAACATTTAAGAAAAAGCCAGATAACAAAATTTGACAAGTCATTGCTCTAAATAAACACCCTTTCTTGCATTGGTTTTATATGAAAAAGGGAAAAACAGCATGACAGACAGGGTGAGTGCTGTGGCATTAACAAATGGACAACTGCAATTACTCACATGTTCATGCAAGTGACAGATAATAAAAGAGCCTAAGCAGTGCTGAATTTAGCACTTCATAATATCTACAATTTATAGCAGTTTAACATTTCAATCATTTCTGCATATTAAGCTTTATTTTTCAAACTGGCAGGACTCATTACACCTCTGACTTTTTGTGAGTAATAAACAACAACAAAGTTTCTGCTTCAGACCAGGACTCAAAAATCAAAGTCTTTGCACCTGATCCATTTAACGTAAATGGCAAGTTTTTTTTCTCAGTTACACCAACATAAGTGGAAAATAATTCCATTGGCATAAAGATTTTGTCCTAATTGGCTCTGATAAAGCCTTTTATCATAGTCCTCCTTGTGCTGGTTACACCCGAGAGAAATCTGACTCAAAGCATCGAGCTTGTCCCTCTACATTTGAATTAAATTTTGCTACAGTTTTGTCCAAAAAATCTGTGCATATTAACATGTAATTTGTATTTAACATGACATGAAAGATAAGGCAAAAATGGTGCAGAAAACCTACAATGATAAATAAGGGAAAGTGATGGGACTGATTCAGCCAGGGCTTTGAGAGAGCATCTCAGTGAACAGCCTGCACCTTTTCATTAGCATCAGCACACCAGAACAGCTAAAGAGATCTCTATAGATTAGGTGTACTAGGAACCAAAACTACATCAACAAATTGTTGCAAGGGAGGAACTCTCCTTAGAAGGTTAAGACCGGGATTTGGAAACAATTCGCACTGTCTAGCATATATGGGTCCCAGGCCAAGTCCCAAGCTCTACAGTGCCCCGTGAAAAAAATCTATGTTAACTCATTACCTCTGCTTTCTACTCTTCTCGACAAACTGTCTAGTTATTGTCTCTCTCATTTGCTGCCTGTTTCACCCAGTCCAAAAGCTTTCTTTAGCTGAGCTTACCCAGGCTGCCCCCCTTTCCCAGCTGAGCCAGTACCAGGAACCAGGATAAGGCAATTGTCTTATTTGCTCTTTAACCAAACAGCACATACATTAGCTCTGCACAGGCAAACAGGACAGGACCATCCATCACAGCTCCTGTTAGTGTGCTCTCCACTCCGTTGTAACCCATATGAGAAAGTTAGCATTGAAATAAGACACTGTTACTGGGATACCAGTGTTTGCGTTAAGAGCTTACACAGTGCAGTGTGTTGAGGTGCACTGCCTTGCTTCTCTGAAGAATATGGAAATCTGCTGTACTTCATTTTGGAATTTAGTGGTGAACACAAACTAAAAAATGGCTTTTGTCTCTGTGGCAAGCCTGTTAAAGTCACAGTAAAGTGCCTGTGCAGTGCAGAGGTTAACTGTCTAACACACAATTTTTAAACATTGATTTTGTAACAGGAAAGGAGAAAAAAAACAAATTTGCATATCAGCTGTGAAAGAGGAGAACTGTAACAGAATACAGCTATTGTTTTTTGACCCAGTTTCAGCCCAATTAAAAGTTTCTGTGTAGTCATGATCTAACTGCTGTTCTCTGATAACTCAGAGAAACATTGCAGGCAGCCAGGAAGGAAAAGCTGTGCTTGACTTCCCCATCAGAGGATGAAAAAAAGGAGAAAGGGTTGTCTCCTGTGGGAAAAGAATAGTCCTTTGCCTAAAGAAGTAAGAGTTCCTTACTTTCATTTTAGTACCCGTTGGACAGATCTACATCTTGCATGGGAATTGGGGGCCCGTAAAGAACTTTATGCTGTCTTTCTATACATATACTCTCAGGGATGAATCTGAGGTAGAGGTTGCCAGAGAACACAAACTGCTGCCGTATGCCTTTCCTTGAATTCACATGTGTTTTTTCCTGAAGTAGGTCAAAGATTTAGATAGTAGTAAGACTTGGCCTCATGAGGCTCTCTTCATTGAGGTATGGCTCATTAAATGCTCAGTGTTTTCTTTATAAAACGTTCATGATTGACAAATCCCCTAGAAGAACCAGGTCCTTAGCAAAATATTCTTACAAAGTTAAAGACTCCTTAAAAGTACCTGTGATAGAAGCATTTCTTTTTTTTTTTTCTCACGGTTAGCTCTCAGCATTTCTCTTTGATATGATGTGTGCTGTAGGACTGTGGATATATAAATGGACCTTAATTTTTTTGGGATTGCTTAGCTGCATACCTCTTCCCCCCACTTCCTTCAGAAAATTCCATCAGTTTATGCTATTAGAATAGTGATACAGATCAGAAGTATGAATAACATGATATTAAAAAGGGAGAAAAATTAGCATAAGTAATCTTGTTTTCAAAATGTGCGTAGTTTAATTATTAAAGCCTCAAGCTGCTTGCAGAAAAATGGACATTCTGACAGATTATGTTGAACCTGCAGGAAAAATCACTGATTGATGATACTTTGTATGTGTTCCCATCTTTCTAGGCCTCACATTTAAGAGCTCAGCTTGTTTCACAAACATACCATTTCAGACTGATTGGATGCCCAAAGACAGCTACATGTCATTGTGCTTTCAGGACTGAGACTGATTGAAGTCAGGAAGAAACCATCAGGCACAGCAGGTACCACCAAAGTACCCACGGCTGCCAGGAATCAAACTGCTGAGAAATCAGATGATTTCAGAGTGTTTGGGGGGTGTTTGTGGGGAGGGGGAAATTACGTGGCAGAGATCTTTTAGCTGTGCTTTCTTAGCGCAGAGATCCTGGTATGCTGCCTTTTGTCTTGATACAAGAAATAATGTGCTCTTTGTTCACACAGTAGCAACTCAGAAGGAAACATTCAACAAAAGGCTATAGTGTAGTAATATATGAAAGCTAATACAAATAAATTATCTTGTCATAGCTCAGGCGTGCCCATATTGCCACAGGTGAAAAAAATATTAGCTACAGGGTTCCCAGTTGTGCTCCAAAAACCTTACACAGTTGTCTTTTTTATGTCTCGGAAAAAAAGTCTACGCAGTTTTGCTGTTGAATTGTATTATTTGTAATCACTCAAAACGTACTATTTTGTAATGTGAGCCTTTGAAAGCACTCAACATGCACAAAAGAAAATTTTCTCTTTTCTTGTATCTACTACTGAAATATGAAAGATTCCTTGGGGCACAGTATGGTGCATCCCTGCTTTGTGTATTCAGGTGATGTGGAAAAAACAGTCAGATATTTGGATATGGAGAAAGGACCACTACATTCTGAGACACAGTTTCTTAACACTGTTTAGAACCATTACTGTAGCATGAAGAAGATTATTTCTTGTTAACTTCTGCACCCCATTGCATGAGGAAATACCAACTAATACAGTGAGAAATAGAAGAAAAGATGACTGCCATCAGGATGTCAGAACATCCTAGTGTTCTCTGGCTGCATCTCAGTGAAGTAGAGCTATACCATTGTGTTTGCCAGGGGCTGGCCAGACATTTGAGCAGACTCACTGGATAACCAGTGTCTGGAATAAGTAGGTCAGAAGAGTTGCCTAGGTGTAACTTGTATAGATTTTTTCCAGTGCACACATGCAGATTTGAACAAGAACTGTTGTAAGGAATAACTGCTGCCAGTATGTCATGAGCCAAAGGAGTCTCCCTGTGGCTATGCCAGCAATAACACTTCTGCAACTGCTATTCTCTAGTGATATGAAGAACACTTCTAAACAGGTTGCAATACCTAGATCTGTTGAGGTGGTGCTGTCTTGTTTTCCCCTTCCACAGTGCCTCAGATATTCAGTACATGTAATAAACCCATTTTGTTGCTCAAGTACCTCTTACGAGTGTGGTATTGTGAGGACATTGTTTCTGTTATCCCTGCTCAGCATCTAAGTATTTTATTGTAGACTCTTAGAGGTCATATCAGCTGTAACTGCTTTAGTCTATCATTATACAGGGCACAATTACTCCTTAAGCTCTCAGTGAATTAAAAAAGAATAACCTCTTATACAGCCTGAAAGTGAAACAGTGCAACATCTAACAGGATCATAATCTGAATCCCTGTGTACAGCAGGTAGGCTTGCTGTCCTATACACAGAAAGGATTTGGGTCCTCAGAACCAAGGCTTGCACCCCAAGGACAGAGCCACACAGAGGTAAACAGAGGGAGCTGTACATGAAGCTCCTTTAGTCAGCTCTCTCAATTTGCCCTAAAAACATGCAGCTAACTGCCTTCCTGCTCCTTTCTTCCAGGTGCTGTACTCACTCACCTAATTAAATCCAGCTAGGACATAGCTTTATTCTTTATTTGTTTTAAGAACAGAGCCAGGCATCCTGGAGTTATTTTCTAGCATTTCTAACAAGAGGAATTAATTTCTAGCATTTTCTTTAAAGCTCCCTTTTATTCCTTATTGCTCACTGCAAATGAGTTGCATAGTCAACAAGCTGTATCTCAGCTCATCTATATCAGCATGGCTCCACTGATACCAAATTTAGAAAAGGAGGCACAGGTGTAGATGATTTGTCTGCATTCCAGTAAAGAGTCGGTGAGACATATTAAGCCTGGCTCTAAGTAAAGCTACTAGGGTTGTTTTACAGATGGTGCTAGCAACGCTGTCCTCTTGTTTATGGCTTTAGTTGGTATAGATCCCTAACCTAATGCTAGGGTGATGGGTTAGGTTTAGGATCTCCTGGCAGTTACTGGGTACCTGCGTTCAGAAGAGGCTGCTGGTTTAAGACTAGTACCTACATAGGCCTTGTGGCTGTATTTAAGCCATCTGTTTGCAATGAGTGATAAACTTTAGGATGCATATAGGGTTCAGACCAGCAGAGGCTGTTGGTTTCAAATCAAATGGGGTGTGCAAGGTTCTCTGGACTAAGGATGGAGGTCATGATTGAAGGGTCATGTGGTGGGAGAGCAAGACAACAAAGGCAAGTATGCAAAGCAGTGGTTTGGAAAGGAGAGCAAAGTTAAGTCTGCAATGTGCCAGTGTTGCCATATCTAAGTGTGACTCTAACACAGCAAGGGCTGCTGGTTTGGTATGTGTTCTGATTGGTACAGGCAAATAAGCTAGAGTTCAAAATGGGCTTTGCTACTGCCAAGCTAAATTCTAGGATAATGCTGGCTACTTAGTTACAGCTGAAGCTAGGTTGGCAGACAGTGCTCATTTTGAACAGAATTAGGCTGCTAATCAGCTACAGTGCAGGCTGGTCCTCTAGAAGCATTATAAGGCAGTCTATATTGCTTATTTCTGAAAGGCTCATGGGCTCAGCCTAATGCTCTGGGAGAACTGGAAGCCTACAACTAGCTCTTTAGCAAGTCAGTCTAAGGAGGTTCCTCATTTATACTTGGGGATTTCACCTTGCATCTGGAAAACCAAAAGTGTCTTAACTGAACTTTCACCTCAGAGTTTTGTGTTCCTAATGTATTTCTCTGCAAGGTAGCAGAGTTGTCCTTCCAGTAAGTTTTATCAAATGTACCCAAGGATTTGGGTCACCCTCTGTTAAAGAAAGTTCCTTCCCCTCAACCCTAGCATGTGACCAGCACAACCCTAAACTTCAAATCTTCACTGCAAACCAAAGAGCAAGTAAAACAAAGGCACAGCTGTGCCTTGCTCTTTTTTCAAAGCTACAGAACCTGTGTGGAGGCACCAGCTTTGTTTTTTCCCTTTCCAAGATTAAAAAAGAAAAAGCAAACAGGAAAAAATAAGGATTGGTTTGAGCTCCTGTTTTACTCATGTATCTAGTTATTTGGGCCTGCCAATCTGCTGTTTCTATATAGTGCCTTGCATTGAGGTGAAAAGTGAATTAGGCAATAAAATTCCCCCCCCCCCCCCCCCGGTGGAATCTTTATGCCTCCTCTAAATAACACGGCAATGTGTTTTCTAAATTACCTTGAGGCACTTGGAATCAAAATAGTGGTATCTCTTTCTTTGCTTTCCTGAGTACGTAAATTTTCATCTTACAGTGCTGTCCTTTATAGTGCTCTCTGAAATAGCTAAACAAGTGAAAATTGTTTTTAATTCATCAATTCTGCTAGTTTGGTAGCTTAGTAAAATAAATTTAGATTCTTAAGTCAATTGGAACATCATGCCAGTTACAGAAATATAAACTGCTCAGCACACAGATAAGCATACCATAAATTGAGTCAGAGCCCCATAGGGTCTCATGTCAATGCAGGGGATTTTGTACTTCTCTTTCCTAGCTAGCTATGTGATTTCTAAAGGTTGATGGCATGAACTCCCTGGGTGTGCACATGAGGAGGCTCAGGTGTGCTGTCTGTTCCAGCAAATATACAGGCAAACAAACCTAATGGTCTGTGTGTAAGAGAGTGACCACCTGTGTTTCTTGCTGGCAACTGGTAAAAACAAGAGTTTTCAGTCCCTAGTTTCTTTGAGGGAAAGGAGCATTAAAAATCTGTTGTTCTCTTGTTCACCACAAAATAAGAGTCTGGTTGACTTTCTCCTTTTCTTAACCATTAGAACAGGGGAAGAAGATGCCTAAATCCCTTGACTGCTGAGAGGAGACAGTTCTTGTACAGCAGTAGTGAGGTAAGCTACTTAATACTTTTTGCTAGATGATGATTCAGGGACCAAAACATCCCTTTATGTTAAGCAAGCAAGCTGGTCTTTCAGTTTTTAGTGTTCTCTTTTTCATTTAACTGCATTGCTAACAGGGAGCAGAACCACTAGCTTATGCAATGTAATAGTGAATTCTAAAGGGAGATGCTAAAAACCTAGTTAGGTTAGGTATTCCCTCAGGCTCCTTTCAGGATAAAAGGAGTGCTTAAACAGGAAGCAAAGCTGAGGAGACCTGACTCTGGCCTTTTTTTAAGCTGTGAAATGCTCAGTTACTGTTAAGAGTAGAATGGACTATCCCAGCCTCCTCCTTCTGTAGCTAGAAGAAACTTTCCATCAATTGAGGAGGCAGACTTTTTAATTCTATGTTAGTGGCTCACATAACATAAATAAGAAGAGCTATATACGGCTACCAAGAATTCAGAAGTAGCTTAGGATGAGACTCTTGAAATGGCGATGATCTTTACCGAGCTTTAGGTTTCCAAAGTAAACATTGGTTAGTCTATGCACCTATATAAGTGTATGTGCTGTTTTAATGATAATGTAATAACTAGTGCCTTTTTATCTTGGTTTTCTCTTTTTTAACTTAATTATATGGTTCAGATGGCTGAAAAAATAATGGCTTTTGGATTTACCACAATCATGGTAATAAAAAGCCCCTTTCTATCTTGCTGTCTTTTCATGTGGCTTGTTGCATGGTGTAGGTGAATTGGAAGATCCAGAAAGAAAGCAATTTTCCCAGTATATGAAACTGTATGCTACCTGCTAATATCTAACTGTAAAATGGAGGCTTGTGAATTGAAATCTGTTAGAGAGAACTCCATGGTCTATTTAAGAAACTGTGACTTTTCTCCTGGAACCAGAGAGAGAGAAGCAAGACAGAGATTACAATGTTACCGTCTTAAAAATTTCGATGAAATTTGAGTTTTTCATGTGGAAACTTGTGCCTCTTCGGGGCTCTTTTCTTTTTCCAAAGAGAGAGCATGTTCATTTGTCAGAGAATAAGAAGTTTAAATACAGAGTGATGAAGGCTTCTAAAATTCTAAGGGACTGAAAGCTCTTTTAGCACTTTAGAATCCAAGCATTGCCTTTTCTGTTCCTCAGAATGGCTGTCAAATTTCCTCTAGCTGTACTTTCTGGTAAGTCTGTGTTTGATGAATAAAAAGTGGAAGTTTTACTATATTTTGTATTGTAGCATTTTGCCACTTCAGTGTTTCTAAAATAGCTCACATCAGTTATTTTACCGTTGTGTTAACACTGACTGGGAATATAAAGCAATAACACTGTGGCTTGCTACCAGACAAAGAAGATATTAGGAAAAGCAAATGTGGAAATGTAGTAAATGTAAAAGGGTTGCTGTAATAAATTCAACTAATACATATTGTAGGCAACAAATGTTTGGAGTGCTTTTTTTTTTAATGACTGTTGAGTCTCTGCAGTATTTATAAGATCTGAGCAACTTTTAGTTCACTGTTGAAAGTGGCAGCAGCTGAATATCAGGATAATACAGGCTACTCAGTAAGTTTGGCATCATTCAGCTATAGGATTTAAAGCACCTCAGACAGATCTATGAATGGGTTTGTCTCTCGAGAGTAAAATAGGTTGTCAAGGTCAGAAATCCACTTAAAGTAACAAAATTGTCTAAAATTTGGCATAGCTGCTTTCCCTGTGTTTCAGTTGGTTTAAAGTGTTCTTACCTCGATAATAAAGTAACCCTTATATAGTAAAAAGATTTAAAAGAATTTTTAACATGTATGTTTAATCTCTATTTTGTAGCAGTGACCACTTTATTTATATAAATTTAAATTGGATTTTACTATATCTAATAAACTATAAGATTGATAGACTCTCCAGGTTAGCTAAGGTAGAGTGGGTCTATAAATTGTCAGATTAAATGATATTCCCCAAAATACATAAGGGTCTTGGTGTGAATGCTTGAAGTTAATGTCTTTGACTACAATAAAAGTGTAATAGGACTATTATCAAAAAGATGTGAGCAGATACAGATCTCTGATCAGTCACAAGACTATAGTTGAAGTGAAAGCAGGATGCCATGTCATCCTACCAGGTCTCTGAATGCATTGTATAGACTTTTAAAAGGGAGCTGTTCTTGCAAAGCTTTCATGTTGTGAATAACATACAATTTAAAAAACAAAACAAAAAACCTGTTGAGTTCAGACCATATTAAACTCAGGGAGTGTTCTGAATGTGATTTGACTTTTCCTGCTTCTTGAAATGTCATTCTGCTCAGAAGAACAACGAGCAATATAGTTGGGTTTTTCTGTAGCCTCTTGCCTGGAAGTTCTTGGTTAAAAATCAGGCCCTGACAGTTTAATCTTATTGACTGAAGTTTTGGGGCCTAAATTTATGGCTAACTTCAATCAAAATAGATCATTAGGTTCAATGGACTACACTGTTTCTGAATTTTTGGGGGACTAATTCTTATTAGGAAAGCACTAATTCCTTAGTAGTAGATGCTCCAATGTTATCCATTAATGAGACTTTTTTTTTTTTTTTTTGGTTAGTTCAAATGATTAATAATCTTGAAAGTAGTCTCTGAAAGTTTTTTATTCACCTTTTTCTAGTTCTTAAAAGCAAAAGATTTTTTTTTTTTTAATTCCAGGAACAAAGTACAAGTGAGACTTTAATCAGACCCTGCAACTGTGGGAACTGAAAACATTCTTTTCGTAAATTCATATTTTACAATTTTATTAGATTTAAAAAGAATGAAGTTGCATGTCTTCATGAACTACTTTGGTTAGGTTTTTTGTCTAGTTCTCAGATTGCTCTATTTTTGTCACAAGTTTTAATTTCCCTCACAAAAATGTTTGTGAGGAAATAACATTGTCAGCATAATACTTCGAAAAGTAAGTTGATCTTCTATTTAAGGTTATCCATATAAATTCTAGGGAATGTGAAGGGGAAAATCTTGTCTGTTAAAGTAGGATTGATCTGAGATGAGGTGAGGTATCATCAATTTTCTTTGCTGTTTTGCTATATTGGTTTTCTGTTGCTGACATGCCAATTCTGAAGTTGGTCATATGGGTAGCATCATTAAATTAAATGATCCTAACATTTCTAAACTTAAGTCACTGTCTTAATATTTATGAACATTTGCAAGAGCAGAGCTTAAGTAACAACAATTAATACATATTGATTTTGAGGTACTAGATCAGATCTGAGTATTTTTCTTATAAACTGGTCCAAATATTTGTTCCGACCGAAGGGTGCTTGGGCATGGAAAAGACAGGTGATAGCCTTTTCTGTCTTCTTTCATAAGAACATTCAAAAAGCTGGAAGTTAGTCAAATTCAGCAGGGAAGTTAGATGACCTTAATTAGAAAAAGAGATATTTGAACTGACCTTGCAATTCCTTGGAGTCATTCAGTTTATCTTTCTGAAAGAGTTTACTCTATCTTCCCAGAGAAACTGTGGTGGAGTTGCCTAATAACTGTGATCTCTGGTGGCCGTCTTGGTGGTGAATCTGCATCCGTTCCAGACCACTCCTCTCTGAAGCCCTGCATGGGCCTGCTGTATAGCTGTAAGCCTCTAAATATAAAAATATAACAGTAATCTTGCTTCAGAGCTGCAGAACCTGTGTGGATTTTCTTTTTCTTTTTTTTTAATGCTCAGATACGTTCTGTGGGGCACTTTTTCAAACAACAAATATCTGACATATCCACTACAGAACTTGAAGCGGGGCGAGGGACTGGAGAGGCTGGTGACAGTGCAGACACTTTACTTTCTTAACTGCCTGGCTGGCATGTCTTGTTCAGGTAAAGCTGACGGATGCATTTAAGTTCAGGAAAGACTTTCTGCCTCTGTAGATTGATAGGGATCGTGAGGATGTTAATTCCCTTTGCAACCTTGAGTGAAGATCAGCTCCTGGAGCTGTGTGGGTAGATGTTGCCAGCTGATTTCCTGCCAGTTGTGTGTTAGTGGTGCTTTGGAGACTTAAAAATATGAGCTGAAGGGAAATATCAAGAGATACAAAGTACTGCAATGCTTATGCAAAGCACTGCATAACTAAAGAACCCTATCTCGGTAAACTTACTGGCCTGACGTATGCCGAGGCCCAAGCCTGATGACCTTAGTAGGCTTTTTGGCTGTATACTCTATGACTCTAGCAATAGTATTCACTTTTCATATGCTAACTGTAAGAGGAGGAGGAGTTTCTTAGCTTTTATACATTCCCAGTGTTCAAATTTGACAACGTTACACATTTATTTTCATAACAAGAGAAATGGGAACAGAAGCAAGCTTTCAAGAAAGACGTACATAATGACCTTGTCCAAGACTTTTTTGAATACCAAGCTTGTTAGCATGTGCAAGGTCAATGTGCAGATTATAGTTAAAAAGCTTAAATGGCTGGACATTGTTATACAGCCATCTAACAGAAGATTGTATTCTCTAGCCACAAAAAGGATTATAAAGAGGATGGTATTATCAGTCAGCTTGCTATGTATAGAACTTCGGTGCATTATGAGCCATGTATTAAGCATCCTAGTGATTTGATTTAATATTTATTCCTTGTCATGTGGGATTACCTGCTTGTTCATGTGTCAATGTCTCTAAGACTGTAATATAGTACAGTTCAGCTGTAATGCAACTCATGATATTTATGCTCAATATATATTTAAGTCAATTCTAGTTATGTGTCACTGCAATTCACAGTTTTAATTTGCATCTGTACTCTAATTGATGTACTCTTTGGCAACTCCAATATTACTAGACTATTGTCATTTTCTTTAAAATTTGTTAATAACTAGACCTTATAGTACAGCTAGAAAAAGTCTTAAAGAGAAATAAAGTGGTCCATTTACTATGCTGTTAATACTGTTAAATTAGAGGATTTTTTTAGACAAACTCAATCCAATGCATAAAATTTGGAAAAATAACAAATGTAAATGCTTTGAAATTCACATTAAACTGATGGGTTTGGCAGAGGAGAGCTGGACAGCAGTTAATCTATATGTACTATATGACTTATAAGAAGCAATGGAATTATTGAAAGGGGATGGAAAATTATTACTACAGTATATTGTAACTTTGCTCAGAGAAGTTTTCCTGCTGAATTTGTGTATGTGGGAAGAAATGTATCCATAGCAACCAAAAACCATTATGTGGTCAGTTTGTATATCTGATTTTGCAGGGCTACAGGTATTGCTGGCTGCCTATGGAACATGTGCAGATTTTGCCTGCACCTTGCCACCTCTGTTTGGCATCGTGTAGAGCTGAGTTGCTGAGCAGTAACAGGTTGGTTTGCCTCTTCTGCACTTTCTTTTATCATAGTGCTTACAGCATCCCAAGAGAGAGAGCGCAGAGGGAGAAGTATATGGAGAGCCACAAATGGAATGTGGAAAATATTCTGATTTATAAGGTAGCATTAAGGAGAAGGATCCAAGAGATCCTTTCAGATTGAAAAGGAACAAAAAGAATTAAAGAACTGAAGAAAAGAGAGAGAAGGAGGAGGAAAGAGCTAGACAGAGGAAGACAGGAAAAATAAGCCAGTTGTCAGCCCAGGGCTTGGAGTCCTTTTGGACTGAATTGAATTTCTTCTCTGTACAGTTCAAGCAGATACAATTTTTCCTTCTGGTATTTTTTTTTCATTTTTGTGCTTATAACTGTTGCTTTGTTGCAATTCCTTACTAGTATGACTGTGTGGGCATTCAGCTGCATATATCTGTAGCTGATGGGTCATCCTGGGTCCCATGCAATGGATTTTCACATGCAAGTCTAGTGCAGTCACCTTCTCAAGGTCACTGGTAGAGCAGAGTATTGAACTCTGACAGCACACTTCTAAACGGTGGCTTTCTAGAGAGGTTGGGTTGTCTCAGGGTTTGTTCAGTGGGTTTTTGAAGTTTCTGCACTTCAGGGAGGTTGTGACTGGCTCAGATTTGTAGAGCTGCACTTGGTGTGATGGCAACCTGTTTCACAGCGAACTAACAGAGGCACAGATGAACTGAGCAAGCTCAGACAGAGCTGGTGGCAAAGGGATTGGACAGGGTAGCTGTATACAAGGACACAACATTGTGGGACCGAGCTGCCAGGGAGCAGGCATGCTGGAGTCAGACAGCCAGCGATGCTTTTCGGCAAGGTGAGGCTTTATATTGCAGCAAGGAGTGTGGCCCGCTGGTACTCGGGCAGATTTCTTATTTGGAAGTGCAGTGGAAGCAATGTTTAGTACTACCTGTCCAAAACTCTAGTTGCTTACTGAGTTTTCTTATTATGCTCTGTCAAAAAATGTAACACTTTCAGAGCCTTTTGGAACACTGGTTAAGATCTGTGAAATCTTGAAAGAGACAGTCAGAGAACTCTTGCTGTGGGAAGTGGTTCAAAAATGATTATTTTAGTAACTGTGAACCAGTTTTATTCTTGTGGGTTTTCTTTTTGTGTGTGTGTGAGATAAAGCTAAACTTTGAAGGCACCACCAATTTGGAAGGGAAAATAAGGGATATATTGGAAGTTTTCAATAGCTATTGTGAAACTGATTAAAAAGCTTTTGTTTAAAAAGCAAATGGAGAAGGCTCATAATGAATCATTTTGAAGGTATTTAACACTTGCAATGGTTAGGGAATTAGGGATTGTGTTACAGTTCATTAGAAACACTTTCATGTGAGTGTAGTCTAATAGGTTATGATTGAGATATAACAAGCCACACTTTTGATATTTGATCTACACTTTTAATCTTATAGCCAGTAGATCTCACAGGAGGGAAACTGTGTATAATGGTTATTTTGTATCCTTATTAAATCACTACACCAACAAATGGCTATAGTTAGTTACAAAATCAGATTTACCAGAACCAGCTCTGCACATATTTTTCAACCACTTGAGAGTTTGGCTTTTAATAACCTGAAAAAAAAAGTGTGGTTTTTATATTGATGTTTCACAGAAATGTAAAAGGCAGAGTAATTCCTTGTCTGTTGTTCTGCACTGATAACATACAAATATTCTTATTCTTGCAAAACTTCTACTGTTCTTGTATCTCGTGATTTTTAACTAGTCATACCATGAGGGTGGCTCTTCCTGCTTCTCAGATGCTCACTTCTAAGGGGCAGACCTTACAAAAACTCATTGCATATGAGTACTCTAGTAGGTACTACACTTACTTCCAGGAATGGTTCAATTAAGTCAAAGTGCATATTGGATCAGTTCCAAGACCCATTAAATCAATTGAAGTGCTTCCCTTGACTTCAATGGAAGCTGGATCCAAGCCATTATCTCTGTAGCTCTCCAAAAGTACCATCACTTACATCAGATACACCTACTTAAATTCAATTAAAAATAGAATAAAATCTCCCAATATTTTACAAGAAATTTTAATGTCTCTTCATACAGAGTAAGAAAGAAAATGTGATGAGATTCTGTATCTTAAAAAATATTTGGATTCTCTGCTATGAGATCTAATACAAAAAACATAGTACAGCAAATGTGATGGAAGAGGGAGATAGATCAAAAGCTGATTGAAATTTGTCAGAATGGATTTCACTCAGGTCTTACTTATTTGCAGTGTTTGTTCATAAGACTTTCATTTACATATTGACTCTAATGTAGATTCATTATCTTAAAAGTTTCGAAGGGAATTCAAATGAATTGATCATAAAAACAGCTAATTGCATTTGCAGTTCTGAATTCAATATAATAGGTATTGCCTGAGTAGAAGTATTCCTAAATTCCAGCTGTCCATGCCTAGGAAATAGCTTCATTTTTATCTTTTTTAAGGATATTCCTCATGCTGAGCTATTGCACATGAATAGAAAATAGTGTGGATACAGTAGCTGTTATATGTAGGTACACAGTTCTTCAGTGCTTTCACGGTAAATTCAGTAAGAAGATACTTTTAAGGTTGGTTCTTAGTAATCCATGATCTACTAAATGAAATCTCTGCATATTATTGAAAAGTTGCATTCAAAAATGTTAATTGGTTGTTGTAGAGTGCTAGACCAGCTACTGAATATTCTGTCAGGTCTTGCTAAAATAGAAAGCTTTGTCATTCCTTTATAATAATTGCTCTGAAAAACCAAGCAATGTTACTTAAATTCTTTAGCAATAGCAGAGAATCAAGGTTACATCCTACACTGTGTGACTGCTTTTCTCCCACTACAGCCAGAAAAGACAACAACTTGAACTGTTTTTCTGTATCTAATTAATTCTGGAAATTAACTTTTGGTGAAGATTTAGTCAATTATCAGTGACAAGTGATATCTGAAAGAACCACCTCCATGAGATAAAATGCATAATGAGCGGCAATAAAATTAATGGGCGTTTTGAAGCAACTTTTTCAGTCTTTTTGCTAGAACAACTCAGGAATGTCAGGACAGCTGAATAACTTTTCTGACACGCACTTGGGTTTAACAACTTCATTTCATCTACGTATTATAGAGATGAGTGGGATCACTTTGACAAAGTGCAGGTACGGTGCTGTCAGCAGTGTTGCAAAGTCATCCTAATTATAAGGACCCACACTGTACGCTCCACAAATGGTTCAGCAAAACATTTACCAGTGAAGTGCTGTAGTTCAAAAGGAATGAGAGAAAAGAGATTTTGCCAGCTCTTTTGAACCAGCAGTTCTCAGCTGATAGTACCGAACACTTGCCTCCAAATGCAGTATTGGCTGAGAGCTGGTAATCAGGTGGTTAGTTTTAATACTAGTCCTATAGCTGCATTGCGCTTACTGAGTCGCAAGTATTTCCAGTGAGTAATTTACTCTACAAAGTTCAGCCTGTCATTCTGTTTGCAAAGTATTCAGGTGTGCTTATAATGCTGTTGACTCTGTTACTTAGAACTGTTTACTGAATAACATCTGCAGGTGGATCTTGATCTGCAAATTGCTCATTGCAAGTTTCTTTTAGGTATTTGTCATCCTATATTATTTTGCAGGAGGATCCAGATCCCTTGCATAATCTGGACTCACTTGAACAATGTCCTGTAGCGTAACTGAAGCTGTACGTCTGGAAACCGTAAATTGAAGTCAGATTTCCAGTTATTTTCAAAAAGAGATTTCAATTAAGAGCTTGCCATGTGACCTCATTTCAAAAGTTGTAGTGAAGTAGCTTAAAAGGAAATGTGACGGCTGTACATATAAATAGGAGAATAATAAATGTCAGCATGACAGTGTCATGAGCTTACTACAATGCATTAGTGAGGTCCATTCCTGGAACTGTGTCCAGTTCTGATGCCCTGACTTCGACTAAAAATGTACAGTAATCATTGGAAGTCTGGAAAACCTGCTTTGTAGTAGAGTAAGAAACTAAGGAAGGTACTTTTCTTTAGCTTATCCAAAGGGATGACGGACAACTTTAAGTCCTCTTCATGTTATTTCCATTTCATGATTTATAGGTGATCTGGTAGAAAACAATTTACCAAAAGAGCCAGTGACTAAGAGAGAAACTATGCACAGAAGGCAAATGGTGGTAGTGATCTGTTGCAGCAATTTACATAGGGATTCCTGAAGGACTGTGTGCAAGGAGTAAGGCTGATAAATTCCACTACTCAACTCCTTTTACTGCAGGAGTCGCAATTACAATTTTTTTCTCCAGTTGCTTAAATGAGTCAACTGCTGTACACACATACAAGCAGTTTACCGCATTTTATAGATCAGCGTATTCTATATCATGTGTTACCATCCTGCCACCAGGATAATCTAGTGCTAGAAAAAAGGTTAGTCTATGCATAAAGAAAAGTTGGCTGATACTGAATACAAAACCCAGTCATTGTTCATGTTCTTCTTGCAATAATCACGGCAAGTTTCCTAGTGGCAAGAGATTTACTTGTTGCCCCACCCTGTTAATTCCTTGTGAACCAGTATAACAAAAGAAGCAGAATCCTATGGAAAAAATGTGTATAAATTCCTGATGCTCATATTCTTGCAACTTAGGAATTCTAAAATGTGAATTTGACATGGAAAAAAATCTATTTTGTGAAGTGTGGGCAACTTTTTGTTTTGTTTTGTCTTTTTTCCTTTGCTGGTAGAACCATTCTGGATCCTAACTTAGGAGGCCTAGCTGACAGCTGATTTCTCTGTCTCAGAATTCCTAGAGAACTGGGTGCAGGTGGTGCTCGGTAACTTACCTGCACATCAGGTGCATGTAAGATGCATTTTACTAGTGGGCATCACAAGGATCTGCAGACAGCAGAGGAGATTGCTTTCACAATTTGAGATCTAAATCCTAGAACCACAAATCTAACGTTAACAGTGGTTTCACACTGTTCTAGTCCCGTTGCCCACAAAGCCTGGGTCTTCTCTATAACTTGATATTAAAATTTTATGAAGGTTTTTTCTTTTTTTTTTTTTTTTTCTTTTTGGAACCAAGTTTCTAATTTAGTTATAGTTGGGCAATATCCAGTGGACTATCAAAATGCACACCATCAAAATGAGGAAAACTTTCTAGTACTTCTCTGCTCTCTAAGTTCTCGAGAAAAATTCTTGTGACTACAGCAAATGTGGATTTCCTCTTTATATAGTTAAATAATAAAATAACACACAGAAGATTAGCCTGATGGAAAACATCAGCTAGAACGCTTATGGTTTCAGCTGTTCATAGGCTGCCATACAGCCTTCAGCTACAGCTTGTTCAGCCATCTGTAATATGTGCTTATTCCTATTTGACGTAATAAAGGGGAAGTATGATGAGAGGAAGTTCAAAATAGTTTCCAATAGGAGTATCCACATCCTGAAGTATCCTTACAGAAACCCCAAGCTACAAGCCATAAATATTTTTATTTAGCTTTTTTTATTCAAGTGCCTTGGGTGTTCATTACTAGAGATGACCATGTACTTCTGCAGATGGGGAAGAGGGTGATGGTGTTGGGAAGACAAGCTCAGATTCTGAACTGTGGAAATGGTAGGAATACATGCATATCAAGAAATTTCAGGGCTTTAAAATAATTCCTAGATGGGAATGAAAGCCAACTTATTTGACACCAAATATTCCTTCATGACTAGCAAATGAAAAAAACTGATATGACGGGTCAAATTCAACAAGTCCAAACAAAACTGGATATTCAAATTCTGGGTCAAAATTTCAGCTTCTGTCAATTTTTCTGTACAAACTCCACAATGGGCTTGTTCTAAATACTGGCTTTGAATTTAAGTTTTGAGGAACTTTGAATCTCTGAAGTTTAAAAATTTGTTCCTAGGATTTTGATTTTTTTCTCCTTAACCCTGTTCTAAACAGGGGCCAATTTAAACTTTCTCTGTTGCAAACCGAGCAGTAGAATAGCAAAACACTTCCTACTCTAGCCAAAAGGACCTGCTCCAGCTCTGTGGGTCTCTTTTTATACTTTCTCTATACCTGCTCAGCTGGAGGTGCAAACATAGCATTAGCTCTTTTAGGTATTCCTATCCTTTTTTGTACAGGTTCAGAACTGAGAGTCCTCAAAAGCAGTGCATGCGACTTCTAAGAGAGGACCCCATTCCTATCTTTCACATGCTTATCTGAGAAGAGAGTAGGGGGTGTGGAAATCTTCCCTTCAAAAATTCTGTCCTTTAAAAGCAACACGAAGCCTTTATTTAATGAATGGGAGAGGGACAACCTCATGGGTGTTTGCATTCATGCATTTACATATCCTTGTCACTTCATATTAATGCACAGGCAAGGAGCAGAAGTGACAAAAAAACCACACACACATGACAATATTATGTATACACCTGAAAATTGCATTTATCAGAGGAGGGGCCTGGAACACTAAGCACTGTCCTTTTCCTGACAGATGCAATTATTTTCTTGATACCAGGTACTTTCTGCGTGCTGTTAGCGAATTTTTCTTCATTACGAAAAGTGCATCAATTCTACTTGCAATACCAAGTACATCAGTACTGACATGCCTGATTTTAATCTCTCATTTCAAGGACAAGAACAGTCATTTGGGCTGTACATTTCTTAAATAATACACTGAATTAATTCTCCTTATAGTAAATTTAGATTTTTTTTTTCCAAACCAGATATCCCCAAATTTAAGCAATATCATCAAAAACAGGATGAGGGCAAAGATGAAAGAGTTCAGGCTGTTGTCCTATTGCTGTACTTTGGTCAGTCATAAGCCAATTTTGTGAAACAGTGTAGCACTGATTGCTGTAGCATTTTTGCCCATGTTAAAATTTTGAAAACTACACTGCAATTTGAGAAAGCTAAACCAATCTGCACAACTAAATGTCATTATCACTTGAGGTCAAACTTTCCCATTTTTCCCCCACCTCCTCTAGGTGAATGTTCTGGTGCTGTATGTCAGTTTGATGGTACAAAAAGATGAGATCTCGTATTTGGTCAGAGCGCACATATGGACAGTGGCAGAGCTGGCTTCCACATCCTGTGTCAGACCCTTGGAGAAAACTAGGAAACATGAAGCACAGCTTGTGGGGTTTGTTTATGCAAATGGTATTGTAAGCAAAGCTGAAATGGTTGAAAGCAGAGCTCAGGAGTCTGAATTAGTGTAGCTACCAGCCTTTATGAGAACTCGGCGTTCTTCCTGCAATAGCACTTACAATATTTGTAAGAAGTGAGGTCATGTAATAGAATCTATTTTGGCTTAATGCTGGGGGGGGGGGGGGGATATTTTCTTTTCTCCTCCTTTTTTTCTGCCAGAGTGGCTTTGTTTCCAGGTTTAGGTAAACTAATTCTGGAGTCACCACTTTTCAGTAGCATGGCAAAAAGTAGTTGCAAGTCACCCCAAAACTGCCCTGATGTCTGCGTCATGATCAGTACTGTTTCTCACAGGTATGGTTAATTACCTGCATCAGCTAAGAGAGTCTAATAAAGCTTGTGTTGTTCTGTTTATAAATAGGTATGGTGACAAAGGCAGAAAAGACTTGTCTTAGCATTTACTCTGTTCAGCTGCCAGCCTTCAGTTGATACATTTCAGGTTTTCTTTCCAGTAACTTGAATCTTTAAAAGCTTTTGTTTTACCTTTTGTTTTGCTTGCATACCTTTTTGCTTCATATGTCTACGGGGACAAAAATTCTGAGAGATGATAAAACCCTCTCCAAAACCTTATCTTCTAGTAACAACGTGGTCATTTTCACACATGACTTATTTTGGAAGTCTTTATAGAAGATTTTTGGCATATTATTACAAACAAGAGTCTTCTAACCTAAAAGTGCATTCTAAGATATCATAAAAGTTTACCAGACCAGATATCATGAAGTTTAGTAGACCTTACTCTGGAGGAAGTATAATAGGTTCTGTCTATTAATCTTTTCTAGTGCGCTGATGAGATTAAGTGCAATGACTTTTGCTTTTAGAGATCCTTGCATTCAGAGATTGACAGCAGTTTCGATCAAAAATTACCTACCAAGAGCCATATAATCTCAGTGGTAATGTTTGTCCCTTGATTGTGATAGAGTAGTCGTTCATCTGAGTTGGAGTGAAAAATAACTTCTGTTGTAAAGAAGGCAAAATGTTACATTTTCTAGTGACACATGGCTGCAGGTCTAGAATACTGTAGCTTCTGAATTTGTCAATCATTCAACTTCTGATTGACTCTACTTTGGAATTAAATTGCCTAAAGGGACTTGCTCTATCCTTGTATATTAGGAATTTTGCTTCTGGGGTCATGTCTCATTTGTCAGAATCAATGTTGTATGGTTCATTACTCACTGTGATAATCAGTCTGATTTGAAGTATGAACAATATGTAGACAAATTCATTCTTATCTTTGTATTGCTGTAGTCCCAATCTTTGGAGTTATTTCACAAGGCAGAAAGTTTTCTGACCACGCATTTTGTGGATTCTGAAAAGCTGTGCAGGCGATGTAGGAGTCACTTACAGAAGATAACTTTCACATCACTTCAGTGTATTACCTAGATGTGCCTCACTTGATAATTTATCATTCCTTTTCTGAACTGATCCCAAATTTGAACTAAAGTTTATGTAAGTAGTTCAATAAGATTGTTTTAAGTACTGTGTTGGCAAGGCTCCAGGGTTGTTTAAAATTTCAGAAGCTGTAATTCTTTCTCATGTTCCAGATTTCTGGCGCTGCTTTGTGTCTTTACTTTTAGGTACCTGGAATTACAACCACTTGGATGTTTAAATGATGATCTGCTGGTTGTTGTGGGTACAGACCTGACTTCTCTCTAGTCCCCCTGTTGTCCCTTCAGTGGCAAGCAACGCTTAGGGCTTTAACTTCTTTCTAGGTTGAATTTCTTGAGTTTTCCCACTCTGAGTGGTCCTTTATCCACCCTATGAAAGAACTCCTATTCAAGCAGGCGGACTCGTATATCTTCCTGGAACTGCAATCATCCTTCTCAAACAAAATATTAAAACTCAATAATAAAAACAGTGTAAAAGGCTTTTGAAAAGTTCACAGGAAAAGTTCTGTATACCCATTTGAGGCATTTTTGGTTTTCTTAATCCTGTGGATGTATCTTAGACCAATTCAGTAAGATCTGAGACTGGAAGCAACAGCATCTACGTAGGTTTTTCTTTCCATGCACTTTTTCAGGGAATTTTCTTTTCAGGCTAACAGAAGGTCTTTATTACTCCTCTGCCGTTGTTAAGCTGGTTCCAGTGGCTCCACAGGATGCTGGAGGAGTTAGGAAGCACTTGCTTCTGCTCTTCATCTTATTTGAAGTATTTGTTCTGAGATCTGGAAATGACTAGCAAAACACTCTCTTCTTCTGGGCATTTCTCCTTAACTCAGCGCAGGTGTGTTTCAGTCATGTCCTTAGGGAGTGGGCCTAGGCAGATTATTATTATGATGATTATTTTTTATGCCAAATCCATGCAGAGAAGTATTTTAGGAGATGGAAGTGTTAAGCAGAAGGTATTGAGCAAGTGCATGCATGGACCCGCTGTGCTTTTGGGCTTTTCAGGCAAAGAAATTTGGCTGTATTCCTATCTTTACAGCTTCCTACTTGGTGACATATTGGGAACAGCTAGTAATAAGTACTGGGAAAAAGAATCTACACAATATTGAGAAAAAAAAAATACAAGAGTCTTGGTTTTGGCCTAAGATCTATGGTGCTAGGTAATGCACAAAATGGTAAATAAAAAGACAGCATCCCAAAGAGCTTAAGATCTAAACGTAACTTAAGGAACAAAAAACAACTGTTCTCTCCTTGCTCTTTCTTGTCTGGTCAAGTAAAGTCTCATATGCTGGCTCATCATCATTCATGTTGGAGCAACTGAGGTCTTTAGTTGCATTTACAGTTAGTATTTGTATGAACAAAACTGGTGTTCAACGGGACAAAAGAATAGCTCCTTTACTGAATATGGTAGTCTTTTAAAAACACTGATAGTTCATGACAATGTCTTTATGAAATTGCATGGAACCTAAACTTGTCTGTAGCTAGAGACTTATGCTATGGTGAATATTTCCTTGTTAGTGACTTAATATTAAAGGAGCTAGCTGGCAGTGCATCTGTGAGCTCTGCTTCACAATACATAAATATAACTTAGCCAAACTCTCAGATACACTATGGAAGCCAAAAGACTGGTCAGCTTGTACAGAGGAATTATTCAATGTTTAGCCTGGTACAATCTGGAGTGAAATTTAGCCCCACAAGTCTGCTGTGAAGTAAGGGTTGTGGCCTACATGTAATGATTTACAGAGAAATATTAAGAGCTTTTCTCTTTTATATAAAAGGATGCTTTGAGCCAATTGTTCTTGCCTAATCTAATATGTAATACAGTTATTGATATGTGGAATTAGCATTGCAAATATCTCCACCTGACACTTTTCCAGTAGCCAGGTGACCTTGGCTGCAGAACGTTAGAGTAGCCGTGGAATGCCCATTTTATTAGTTATGAGACATTAATCATGGAAATGTGCCGGCAGCAGCAGTTGACTCCCACTCCATACCGTTGCATTTAGTGAAGCACAGTGCTTAAACATCAAGAATAATTTCAAAGTGATCCTTGAAGTTATTGGTTTTTAAAAACTACTGCTGTATTTTTTTTCCTTGTGAAGATAAACCCCTAAATTTCAAAGCGATGTTTGACCATTATCTGTATTTTCTCACTCCAGAAGGAATGACTGACAGTGTGGAGTGTGAAATGAGTGGTTCTATCATGGTAGGTGTCAGTCAGAACGTATGGAATAGGCAAAGATGATACGTGAACTACCTGCCTTCAGTTCACATTCTTCTCTGCAAAATCAGAAAGTATAGAAGACTTGGAAAGAAAGCAGAACTCTCTTCTACATCTGCAATGACTTTAAGGCAGGAAAGCTGCCTCAGAAATGTGAAGTGGCATAAGTGGAAGAAGACTCCAACCAAAACATGTCCTTGCTTGCAGTAGAGAGTACTGGAAGCACTGTATTTCTAGATCATGTTTGTTCCACTTCGGTCTTCTGAGGTAGCATGATGAACAGGGAGTATTTACAAGAACCCTAGTGAAGGTTGTTGCTTTTCCTCTCTCTGAAGAATCTATTAAACTCTGAAATACTAAATACTGGTCAATCATCAGTATTTCTGTCCCTTAAGATGTGCAAATTCCACACCAAACTTCTCTAAAAGGCTATAACTTTCGATGGAGAAAATGGTGCATGAGAAATTCTATCTGAAGGCATATTCACTTCCTAATTAGGGTTTTCCAAGAAATAGCTTGGGTAGGAAATTGTTAATCTCCTACCTTTTAAGATGGAGCACAATAGTCTTTGACTATGGCTGGCTGTTCTGGAATTCTAGCCCTAGCTGCACTGAGTTCCATTTTCTTCTGTGGTCCCATGATGCTAGGATTTGCCAGTCAGTATCCCTGTGGACAGAAAAATATAAAGTTCTTGATTGAAGGAACTGCTCATATGGCATTGCTCTATGTGCTATGTCGAAGGAACTGCTCATATGGCATTGCTCTATGTGCTATGTACCGAAAACTTGGGGCTTGAAGTTTCAAGATCAAACTGTATATTTGGTTCGCCAGCATCCCCCCCCCCCCCCCCAACACCCTCAGGAAAGACTGCTTTAAAATAGCAACTTCTTGAAGTTTTCTTAAGGACCACAAACTAAGTGATGTGGCTGTGGAAGTAAGGACATGTGAATTCTGCTCCTGGCTCTCCACTGCATGTGTTCCTATATGTTGGAACAAACTTCTCTGGCCAAGTCCTTAAGATGATTTAAAGACCTAAAAAGTTTTATATATATCCATCACTTACAGAAATTATTTCACAAGAATGGTGAGGTGCCTGCCTTAGTTGTTCTACAAGTAAAATTATTCGTACAAGAAGTCCCATTCTGTAGTCACTGATGAATATCATAATCTTGCGTGTTTATCTTGATTGGCATTATTTAGCTCAAGCTTGGCACACTGACACAGGCAAAAGTTGGATTGGCATACTAAATGGAGATACAGAAATTGGTTTACTGGGGAGCGGACAGTATTTAATTGTGGACAGAAAATATAAAAAAAACAGACTTGAAATGCAATGGTGTTAATAGATGTTGATGAGACCTTCAGAATTTCTTCTAGGATCAAAGTGTCCGAACCTGCGTGAAATTTGTCAGGACGTTAGGTGTCAAGCTCTTTCTGACTCCTTAAGAACTTGGAATTAAATATGGCTAATAAAAGTCTGTATTTGGGAGCCTGATTGGAAAGTAAGCGCAAAATACATGTGAAGATGGATTTTTTTTTTTTTTTTTTTTTTGACATAGTTGCATCTTATAGTATCCAGAGACTGTGTGCCTTTCATTGCTTAAGATGGCAGGTATGTGCAGCTTGCACAATGGAAACAAATCACGGACTTCTACGGAAAGAAGAATGGGTGGGTTGTTTCTTAATGAACAGGTTAACATTTTATAAGCTTATGGCAATTGCGGAACATTCTTACAGTGCACACTGAGCACTATAATTTCACACATGGTGCCTCAATGAGTCTTTCAGCAGGTGCAGGTAGGAAGAGCAGACCAAAGCCAGACTATTACTGTTTACCTTAGCTTGCTGAATGTTTGGTCTGGATTGCAGCCACCAAACCGTACGTCATCATCTTCTCCATCTTACTGACCTCATTGTAAGAATCGGTCCTTTTAGCTGCTGGATCTAAACTCACTATTACATAATTTTAGCCAAGACTTATAAAAGGACTTTATGAAAGTGGTGTTTGCTAGGCTAGAATAAGGTTTCCAAAACTAGATGAATTCATCCAGAAAGATTGTTGAATAAGCACTCTATTCATGGGGGAAAAAAATAACAGTTGTCCTGGTTGGCTCAGATGAATTGTGCAATCTGTGTGTGTAGCAGGTAAGAGGGATTTGGCAGTATATGCTGTTTACAAAAGGCTCTGTGTGCTGTCGGTGCGTGGAGGCACTCGGAAGAATTGCTCTGCCACTGGTTTCGGTCTCCATGCTGGTTCTGGTTCCTCCTACTCTTGACTCTCCATCTTCAGGATTTCACCTGTGCAGAGACAGTGAAAAGCCTAAGCTTGGTGATTTTTCCACGTACTATGACAGCTTCTTCTCTCTTCTATGTTCCAGTCCGCACTAAGCAATTCAAAACTTCGCATTCAATATGTATGGCACGTACGTGCGGTCAGAAACATTTGGTGAGAAAATCCAGAGTGACCTCATATTCTTTTGGGAAATTTTAAGCTGTTATTACTGGACTGATTGTGTTTCAGCCCTTAATAAATTATAGTATTTGCGAATAAAATGTATAACAATGTTGGATTTCTCAAAGGAAGGTAAACAGACACAACGGATGAATGTTCATATGTGGTGCAAAGATAAGCAGCAGGCATGATGGATGCAGGCAGCAAATCTACTGAAAATGTTAATGTCAGTCTGAAAATGGGACAGATTATATGAAAACAAAGGAAAAGCTGATTTAGACTGAGCAAAAATGCAGCAAGGATTTAAGATTAGACTCATTCATAAAAAATATTTGACTGTTATATTACATATATTCCATACATATTGATATATATGTAGTCTAACATATATGTTATATATCAATATAGTGAAATTTTTGAGGAGTCCATTGTGTCTAAGTTGTGTGGTGTAAGAAATCAGCTTTCAGAATGGCTGTCTGCTTTTTATGCCCCTGTATTTATACCTTCCTCACAACAAGAACAAAAAGGAACATATTGGAATTTGCCATGGTGAGTTTATATTAAGATTCTGGATTCCAATGCAGTGTGAATATATGGATTGAAACCTAAATGTAAATAAATGTTGGTTTCTGTCTTTCTAGTGACATCTCCTACATTTAAGCACAGAATAACTAGTGATTAAACAAAAAGTTCAACCATGTTTATTTGGTCTTCTGGTTTCTGTGCCTTTAGGAGGCTCTTCATTCATGTTTTCATGGTTTTTTTTTTTTTTTTTTTTTTTATTTACAGCTGGCAGGCTAAAACACAATCTTTGCAAATGTTAGAAGTTTCTAAATCTTGAAACTATGATTGCTTCTAAAAGGTTTCAGTTACTCTTTTGTGTCTCCTTTCCATATGTAAATATCCACACATCCATATGTAAAACAGATTTTTTTTTTTTTTTGATATGGCAAACTCTGACAGTTCTGAGAATCTTAAAAGGGTTATAATAAGCTGTGGATTTGGGTGTATAGAGATAAGGTGAATGGGAAGGAGAAGAGTATGTGATACATGGTTTTGAGGTGCCTTAATGAAAAAATTGGTCTGAATCTCATATTTATTATAGTCAGGTCTAATTTTGATAATGTGGTAGGCAGAATGGACCAACACATTGTTTGCCTCAAGGACTGTAAAATGCAGATGTTGGAGAGGTATCTTTCAAGATGGATCAGGCAGCAGTTTCCCTTCTGGTCTGGTTGTCACATCCCTAATGAAGTTTCTTGCACACTTTTCTGAAGTGTACACGAGTGCTAGATTTTGAAAGAGAGAAAGAGAGACGGAGCACTCTTCCAGCTGGCACATCAGTCTAACCTGCTATAACAAGTGGTATTTTCTTGTACTAGCTTTTAAGAATGGGTGAATATAAATAAGTAAAGTTCAATGGAAATTGCACAAACAACCTCAAAGATCACTGCAGTGCTTCTGGGCTCATCAGGAGCTTTTACCACTAGGTAAATGTTCTCCCTCAGGCCATTGCATCAAAACATAATGTCCTTAGAAGTACAGTCGATCCTATCCCAGGGGAAGGATGCTGCTGTCTGGCTGCTAGTGACAGCACTTACATTACGCAGATTAAGACAACGCTGTGGTTGCTGGAGGTACTTGGCTTTTCCTCTGTTGGCAGAATGTCTGTGAGCAAACAAAAATTTTTTCAGCTTGACCTATTACTCACAGTTACTCCCCAAACCCTATTGTAGCATTTTCCCATGTACGTTACAGATAGATTGTGTGGATTTCAATGTGAATTTAAGAATTAAGGGTAGCTTTTGCTGCATGAGTTATGTGTTTTTACTCCTGGCCTCTAATTAGGTGAGCTGAGCTCCTATAATTGGAATAAGCATCTGCAGAAGCCACTAAAACCTGGAAAGTTTCAGGGAGTGGAAGTGTTTTTAGAAAATTAGAGAGTTTTGGACACTGGCCTAGCATTCACTAGGGAAAAGACTGATACCTTATGAAAGATAAGTAGGCTACTACTAGCTCAGTGTAGAGCTGAAACTTTAACTTTTATATGCATGCTCTCCCCACCAACACACACATACTCACTCTGTTACTTTATATAAGCATGTGCTTATATATATGTGTGCCTTCCGCATTGTCACATGCAGTTGGTTCTCTGGTTCTTTACTGGCATGGATAAACGTATCATACTTCAAATTCAGTCCACCATCTGGCCTCTCTGCTTTCTGTCGGCTTCACAATTAGTACTGTGAAGGAACTGAATGATCTTAGTCCTCCCGATACTTTAACTAGTCTTCTGATACGCCCTGGTAAAATTTTGTCAAAACAAAATTTCAGTTTGGTGAATTCCCTTGGAAAGTAATAGTCTTTGCTTCAATTGCCGTCATTTTGAAGAAGCTTTTAAAGTCTCTCTTGTTCTAGTGCTCATGCAAAGTGGCTTTTCAGTTCAGATTGCAGGCAACGCAGTGGCACCTCTTATAAATGCACCTTTTTCTTGCATTTGCTTAGTGTGTCCTAGTTTAGCCCATTACTCCAAAGGCTTTGGGAACAGGAGGGTCACCACCTCTTTTTTTTTTTCCCCCCCTTTCCTTCAGCTGTCAGCTAGGTTTGTGTGAGCTCGTGGTGAGATAGGGCTTTCTTCATCTCTCGGACTATCAAGCTTATAACAATAACAACTGTATATAAAACTTTCCCTATGGAATGTGAAAACCACAAATCTAAAATTTATTTTCCTTCATAACCAAAGGTAATATTTCTTTTCCATATTCAAAATCTGTTTCTTTGGCCACTTCTTAGCTAGTATAATACACTGATTTGAAAGAAGAACTGTAAGACTTTACAGTTCTGGAAGTGCTAATTTTCTTGTTAAACTGCTTAATTGAAAAAAAAAAATTGCCAAGTGGAAGGTGTTTAGCAAAAGAGAATTTCCCTAAAAACTTAATTTAGAAACACAGGGGAAATAAAAAGGGAAAACTTCTACTGGTTTTAGATTGAGTATTTCACAAGAACACGTTAGAGGACAGTTTTTTTTGTGTGTTTGTGTAAAAACAAACTTTTGCTTTGCCACTTTTAACAGTGCTAAGAGTACATACAACTCACGGAACAATATGATTCTTTGGAAAAGCGTGGATGTATATATAGAGTGAGTAAATAGCTACCACACCATCATCTAATTAAATTAAAACTGCAGCCTGCAGGAAAAAGTATTAATTATGACTATGTCTGCATGAAGATTGCATGGGTGTATGTCTGCCAAAGATTAAATATGATGGCAATATCTGAAACACTTTGGTTTTGAGGCTGTCCTTTCCAAAAGCAGTTTCATGGCTTTAGATTTTGCGTTCTAGTATTCTAAAAATGATTATGTTGCTACTCCTAAAATAAAGGTGGTGAGCAGGGTGTGGGGTGTAAAAAAGGAATGTTGTTTTTTCTTGAAGATATGTGGAATACTGCTGCAGTTGCAGCATACTAGCCAGTGAAGTGAAGTGTGTTCTCCATCTTTCCTCCCATTCACTCTTCTTCCCTCTCATGAAGAGGCTGGAAAAAAAAATTTTGTAAAAGTTCACATTTGTTGAAATACATTATGCTGAGGAGATGCGCAGATTTGTCATACAAAATGTCATTCAACAAGCTCACAAGAAGCTTGAGATAATTGCTATGAGCAAATTGGTCAGGAGAAGGTGTTACATATTTATGGTTTAAAAAGCTGTATATACATAAACAATTATTTTTACAGAGTTTTAAAGGAAAGAGAACCTGGGCATTTGCCTTCAAGTAACTTACTAAAACCGTTAAGTGTAATATGTATGCTTACTTAGTATAAGCAAAGGAAAAAAATATGTAGTTGCTTTTTGCAAAGTTGACTTCAAATAAATGAAAATAACCCATTTAGATCTAATTAATTTGCTTTAGTTTTAAAATACTTTCTTCTGTCTTCAAAAACTCCACATTCACCAACAAATTGGGTTTCTGTGATAAAGATCTACAAATTTTCTTTACTGTTATTAATTTTTTCACCTCTAAACTTTAAGAACATTTTTAAGGTAATAAAAAATAGTTAAATCTGCAAGTCTTTTTAAAAAAAAGAAAAAAAAAGAAAAAAAAGAAAAGAAAACTTCCAAGCATTTTTACACATTGGGCATTTCCAGCAGTATTTGCTGTCAGCATAGTCATAACTCATGTAAGTGTAGGCAATATGCAGCTTTACTTTTGTTGCTTTTTAAGAAAAGACAGCACTGGTCATCTTAAAAATTGGAGTCTGGGGTTTTTCCATCACTGAAATGGAAAAGCCAATGTTTTCAGCAAGTTATTCCATCAGGGGAGTTAGACTGAGGACTGGACTCACACTGCTTAACTTGAGGTTAGACTATGTACTAATTTCCGGTTGGATAGTTATTTAATTTTCTCCTTCAGTCAGTGTAGAGGACAGGTCATTCTATTCTAAGACGAGTGTTTTAGATTCTATGAACTTTTCATTCAGCTTTAGCGATTACCTTAGTTTTGGTGCAAATCTGTAAATTCCCATTAAGGACCTAGTAGCTTTTTAAGGCAATTTGAGTGCACAAACTTTGATTGAATGTTCCTCTTAATACATTCTTTGGCGGTTGTTAACAAGAAGGACACCAACTTAAACTTAACTAAGTGCTTTTAATAGCGACTAAGTTAGCTAATAGCTATTTACCATTATAACTATTTATTTGCCAGCTAACAAGGACTAGATAACAGCATTTCATGAGAGGGATGTCGCATTTGCGTGCTTCAGTGCATGAGGCAACTGGGGACCAGAAGATCCAGGGGCCAGCTACTGCGAAGACTGGGATCATGGAGCTGTGCAGCTTCACATCTGTCGAGCTACTAGATTCAGCAACCTGGACACCCTCCACCGCCAATCAATTGGCAGTGCACAGATACTTCTATGCCTAGTGTGCTAGCATACCCCCCAATAAATTTATATGGGTCGAGTCAGCCTACAGGTCCAACTTTAGATGTCAACAATCGGTTGAAATACCTATGATCAGGCTCCTTTGTTTATACAGACAGGAAATTTTTTTTTTCCCATTCACTCTTATTCCCCCCCCCCCCGCCCCATCCCCCAACACCACCACTTTACTAACTCTGCAGTTTTATTCCATTAACAGAGAAGTGCAAATATAACAACTGATAATGAAAATAATTACCTTCGTTCTTGATGCATATACTTGAATAAGAAGAAATTCACCAGATAGAGCTACAGAATTCATCCCAGAAAGTCTTAAGAAAAACTCTCCTTCTCCTGGGAGTCACTTTGTTCCAGACGTTAGGGCTGTAAGCAGCTTTGGCTCCTCAAGGAGGGCCTCCTCTCCTTATCCTGCAGCTATCTCTTTCTCTCTGTCCAAATCCTGTCCTTTATACCTTTCAGCATATACTGGGTCTGTCTGCAGAAGAGCAAATGAAGGGAGGCAGTTTACTTAGTTTTAAAAACAAATCCTACAGTGTCACTCTTTTTAGGCAATATGGATGCAAGGATATAATAATAAACACTTATTCTGTACCCATTTGGAAAATTGCTGGGTATTGATGCATTTACATCAGGGCCATTCATTTGAGCAATGAACTTAATCATAAAACTGAAACATAGCCATGGAAATAGAAAGCTGTAGCCTTCTACTTAGAAGAAAGATTGACTAGGATTTGCATAGTTCATAACTAAATAAGATACTGCCTAAAGAATCTTTCTGTCTTCCTAGAAAGCAGAGGTGGATGTGCATTTTAAAGTCAAATGAGAATGTTTTATTAAAAAGATATGATTTGCATGTTTTAATATTGATGAAACTATTTTTGGTTCTGTTATGTAAAATCATTATGTGTCAGAATATGCGGTCTGAAAACATGCTAAATTGTGAGGAAAACCAGCTATGTTCGTACCTGTATCCTAGATATGTAAACCATCTTTAGTAAGTCAACATCTAAACAGATGTTCTCTTCCACATAAAGATATGTGAAAAAAAATACTTGTATATCATGTAAAATAAGTATAACCATATGAAGCAGGCATAAGGATAAACTGGCTGCAAATACCTAGCAGAAAATTTTCCTGACATCAGGGAACTCCTGCTGGTGATAAGATACTGGTTCTGGGCCTGAACTGCCATGCATCCATATATCAAAATTGGAAAGGGAATAAAAGCCTAGCCTTTACTATTCTAACAGATAGGCAGCTTCTGCTTTTCCTTTCCCTAGCCCATATTGAACAGAGCTCTTGAGCAAAATACTGTGGTCTTCACTATCCCCATGGTAATCCTCTTCTAGGAGGCTTTCGAAGTCCAGGGCGATTTCTTGGTCATGGCCCTTTTCAGTTCTGTTCTGTATTCTGTATATTTTTAAGATGAATTAGTTTGTGAAGGAAGTAAAGTAAAATGAATTAGGGTGCCTTCCTGGTGCACTTCTGTGTACTGACACTGTGAATGCAATCTCCCTATCTCCAAGGATAGTCCCATGGTTATAAGTAGCTATTGCATCCTTTAAGCCTCTCATTTTGCAATTTAGATCATGAATGTGCCATGAGTAGCTCACCTGAAGGGAAAATATGGTTGGGAATATGTGTTCTGCACAGGCTTTCTTTGCCTATCACAGGTCTTTTTTTTTAATATATATATACTTCCAGAGAACATAACTGAGTGCTTATATGAGAAAGGTCTTAATGTAAAATGACTTTCTTGTACATCACCGGGAATCTTAGACTGGACTGAAATGAAAAGTCAAATAAGCTTTTGATCATGAAGTTGTTTGGTGTAAATACTTTTTTCTTGTATTTAACTATTTCCTGATCTTAACTCATTATCCTGAATGCAGGGTTGGAATACCACACAGTTTTCTATATAAATTTATTGATCCACTTGTTGTTCAGTACTTGGGCTCCTGCCAGCGAAGCTTCAACATGGTCATCGAGCATAGCCGTATGCTTAACATCTGTGGCATTATGCATCTGTAGGCAGGAAATAACCATTTGTTACTGCCAATAACATCATTTTTTTTCTAACTGCATTGCCTATGTACATTGGTCACTGGATGTATTTGTATCTTATGTTGAACAACAAAATGCTAAAGGTTTTCCTCTCAAGCTTTGCAAGAACTGAGCAAAATTGTTGAAGGGAGCCCTTAATGTCTATTGAGATACAAAGAAATACTTTAGGATTAAGAAATTCTTATTTAATAAATTTATTTGGGGAAATATTAAATGGGGATAAAGATCACTTTGTAATCGACTAGGAAAAAAATTCTGAACCGGGAGCTATTGTACTCTTAGGGAAGAATCACCTCCAGGGACTTAAGTTATCATTTATTAAAATGCAAGTTAATCAATGCCCTTGGGCACATGGTCATATTAAATTGCTGGCAATGACTACAAATCCAAAATGTTTCTATGACTATATGTCATTACCTACCATCAGAATTGACACTCCCTGGTATTATTGCCAGCAATCCTCGCACAAAAAATAGGTGTCAGGGAGCATCGCAAGGGGCTGAGCCAGGGGCTGGGGCCACCCCATGCAGGCCAGCTCCGCTGTGTGTGTGGGGGCCCAACCTGAGCTGAAACGGCCCCGGGGCCAGTGTGGGAGTCCCATGGGAGGCTCCTCAGGGCCATTAAGGCCGATTAGTGCCATGAGGACCCTGACAATGGGTATGGAACAAAAAATGGCTTTTTAACTGCTAGAAGGGTCCCTGCAAGAGAGGATTTTGACATCGGTTGACAACATTTACAGCTGCATACCTGCTGTCCCTATTCCACAAATGAATATCTAGATGGCCTTACTACTTTGGGGCTTTTCCTGTTAGTGTGCTTTTAAACAATTTGGATCTGATTGACCACAAGATTTCCTATGAGAGATACAGAAAGCAGCTGAACTTGGTTCTGTAGAAAACTATGCAATTACAAATGTAGGACAGTGTGCTAAGGAGGCTCTAAGTGAATTAAAGGCATTACAGTGCAGATGAGCCTAAGGAAGGAAAAATCCAGAGAAAGGAGCTTACCATGTTTTGTGCTGTCATACTTCTGCTCGTGTTTTCCTTTCCCTTCAGAAAAGATGTGATCCTCACGCCAGCCCTCACAGTCCATTATATAGTCCCAAATGGAGCATGTTCTGAAGCAAAAAAGAAACTTAACCACTACATGCAGCTAAAATATATTCTCTATCACTCAAGAATGTGCATGTAAGGGGTGTTGGTTTCCTTCTGTTTCCCCAAAACTGGGTGTCTGAGTTAGTGACCCTAAGAGCAATGCCAGAGAACAATAGCCAATTCAATGCTCGAAGGTCCAGAAGAGAGAATCTATGCTGCTGGGATGTTTTTTGCAATATGCCAATCGATATTGTGCTTCTATATTAGATTTTTCCCTCTTCGCCACATCTTGCAAATAGTTTACAATTCTAAATCTGAAGTGCATGATCCTGTAATTGATTACTCTGTGTGAATGGTCTGAAAGGGAATTTGTCTAGCGGAAAAGGGCAGCAGTAGATCTTACTAAATTAATGTGATTTTGTGTTCTGAATGGTCAATAGCTTACCAACGTGGAAATAGGCATATATTTACAGCAACATCTTCTTCCTAATAATCAATTTGAGATAATGTTTCTGAATATGACAGTGAATCAGAATACTATGTAGAAGAGAGCAGTATAAAAGCAGTAAGCATGTTTTATGACTGGTTTCCTGAGAGTCCTTCAGATGATATATGGAGGTAATCTGCTAATATTGAATGTAGATACACAGCATATGCTGGTGGGTGAAATACTACTGAAGAGAGAGGGAGAGCTCACAGGTCAGGATATTTTTCTTTCTTTTATAGCAACAGGAAACGTGTAAATGATAAAGTTCACCTGCAGAAAAGGCCAGATCCTGTAGTATCCTGCCCTTGTTCTTTTGTCCATGGTAGCACTTGTGAAGCACAGTGCAAATGGCCTTGGTAGAGAACTGTTATCACCATAAAGCTTGACTTTGGTTGTCTCCATTTCCTCAGGTGCAGACAAGTTTCTGTCAGGGTGATGAAGAGCTCTGACACGTGAACACAGGAAGGCAGGGAATAATCTTTCTTTAGGAATGCTAACATGGAGCAGTGTTAGGAGAACAGCGGGTCAGATACTTCACCAGTACAGGCAAGTCTCAGGTCACCATGTTAACGCAAGGCCAGGAAACCCACCGCTGTGCTATGCAGTAAATCATGTCTGTCCTCAGAGTGCTCTTGCTGGTGTTAGGAGTCAGAACTTAAATAGTACATTCATTGTGTGAAACCTTTTTTTGTTGTTGTTTTTTCTTGGCAGAGTGTGTCCTGGCTGTACCCAGGGGATGCTGTGTGTGTGCTCAGTGTGTGCATTTTGCGGGTGGGGAACGGCGCTGCAATTGTGCTGAAGACAGAGATGAGCCTTCTATCACTCCCTTCTCCTCTCCTTCCCCCACCCCTTCAGCGTTTTTTAAATTTTGAAAGTAGGGGAAGTTGAGGGGGAGAGGAGACCTTCTGATTTCCCTGTAATGGTGCTGGTGCTTTCCTGGGCACTTTTCTGGAGGGGAAAAGAAACAAAGTTTTGAAATGTAGTGTCTTTGCAATGTAGAGGTTGTCTCAGCCTGAGAAGCCTCTCTGAAACAAGGACTCTAAAATGCACTTGGTTCATTAACTGTCTTGCTGATCAGCATTTTTTGTTGTTTGTCATGAACAATCAAGCTGGGCTCAGACTATGTACTCCTTAAAAATTACAGTTTTTCATCTCTTCTCCTGCCAGCCAAACATAACAGCAGCTAATAATCATCAGCATTAATATAATGAATTTCAAACTTAGAGCCAGCTAGCAAGGTTGAAGTGCTATTTATGAAGTGCTCTGTAGATCTTAGCACATTGTCTGGCTCTAATCCATTACTTTTAGCTGTGCCATGTCCTGAGGCTTAGCCGCTACGGCCTGATGTAATCATTGCCTCGCTGGGAACTTCTTGAATAAACAGCCATCTCAGTAGCTTTATTTCTCTTCCTGACGGGATCTGTAGATGTCACTTAGCAGTTAGAGGTGTCCACCTGTGGTTGGCTAACGCTGTGGGGCTGCCACTTATCTCTGCTGTTTGTGGCTACTATTTCCCATCAGAGGTGGACACAGCACTGCTTTTGCAAAATGCTGGTAATTCCTGGAAACTCAGATTTGAAGTATATTGTTTTGCCTTTGCTGTTGTACCCCAACAAGTCCCTAGCTACTCTGACATTAATTTCTAATGCCAGCTTCATTATTCTTTCAAAGAAAAAAAATGTCAGTAGCGATCAGCTATATTTCATTGCTGTTCTGTTATTTAGCATAGCTAAATATGGATCAGAGCCTGACTATATCATCTTTTTAGTAGATATCTTATTATCTTCCCCACTGCTTTTCACTAAACCATTTTGCATGGGAATAATGGAAAATAGTATATTACCTGTATTTTGTTGAAATGTGAATGTCTCTGACAGGTACATAATCTAAAAATAAAACAGTTGATATGCATAATCTCCTATTTATTTGTAATGTATTTTATTAAGGCTATCTCAGGAAAGTGAGAATAACAGGTAGTTAATCTTTTCTGCCAACAAGAACCTCTGCCTCTTCTAAGGAGCTATTTTTTCCAGCGTCGGCAATGTCAGCTGTTGTGCTTGCCTTGGCTTATTTTTGGCATGTATTACAAGCCATATATGTTTCTCAGTGTCTCTATTCATTTGAAGCCAGTACAAAATATTTTCTAGCTCTTTGATTTTTTTTCAGATCCTAGATGACTTTCGTGTGCACTAAAAGAGAAATCTATTTCACGTAAAGCTGAGGAATTGCCATTCTAATGCCCATAAACAAAATCTCATCTTGACTGAGCTGTCCCTCCCTTAACTAATAGTAGAGGCTAGGCATGTTCCCCTCGTACTGTGTTAGAAGTCCCAGTTGCTTTTGGAAAGGCTCATTGTAGCAGTGTATCTGATATCCCTTGGCACTGCACAGGCTTTTTGCTTGTCTGTTTTGTAGGATAATTCTGGACCTTCCTCTGCTTGTCTTACACATTTGTCAAATGCAATACAAATTTGTCTGAATTCAACTTTTAATTCATCTTGTATATCTGATGTTTGTAATCTCCTTATTCTTGGATAAGCCCAAGGTGTGAGAATGTTGTTCTGGTCTTACTTAGTGATGACGATAAATAGTAATTTTAGCTAATCTTGGCCTCCTGTTTAAAAAAGAAAGCAAGCATGCCTCCTACGCCCATTCCTGTGGTTAAAGGCCAACCCCCTCCATTTTCCTCTATTCAGGGGTACTGATGCTAGGCTTTTGCTAGTACTGTCATGTACAAGAAGAGTACAATTTTAACCATGTTCTTATAACTATGGTAACAACTTTCTTGCACGCGTTCAGGGATGGTATGTCATATCATACTCTCATGTCTTAACACCTTGGGGCCTTTTTAGTGAAATCTTCAAGTTCTTTTAACATTTTATTTAGAATTAAATCTTGTGTCCGTTGGATATCTCTTCTCAATGTTTCTCATGTTGCTGTTTTAGGGAATAAGACTAGCAGCATGTTTTTTGCCTAGTTTGCCACTCTGTTTGCAACTCTTTCTGTGCCTTGCTTGTTGGGACAGGGATATGGCAACGTGCTTTGAGCTTGGAGATGCCATGATGTATTTTACTGTCTGTTTCTGCTTTGTAGCTCCTAGTATAGTGCTTAGTAGCTATGGCTCTTCTAGTGTTCTTATGAAACACAGTAGCTGAGAAATTCAACCTACATAGCAAATTGGCACCTAACAGTGCTTTTTGTTGACTGCATAACCTGCTTTATGAATAGCACCTACTATAAATTAGCTGAACATCAAGGAAGGTTTTACTCATCCTTCCCAGAATCCCTCTCTGGAAGCTAGTACAAAATACATCCTCCTTTTTTATATACCTATTTATTATGGGACTTCATATTTAAGTAATAACTTTGTCTTTTTGAAAAATGGCTATTAGCTTTCAGACTAATTTGCGTTCAGCCAAAGTATTCTGTACCACAATATTTCTCAAGAAATACATAGCACTTGCAAGAATTATTTTGGAAAAGGTATAGAGAGACAGTGATACTAAGAAAATGTTTTACTCGTGCAAGTGGAACTAGATTTTTTTTTAATAAACTTGGTAGCAGTTCATTAGTAGAATATGTAAATCATCAAGGTTTACATGGGATGTATAGCTCGTTGAACAGGAAATGTAAGGTCTGTCCACTTTGTTAAGTAAAGAAAATAGTCAGAAATTTATTCGCTTCCAATGAGAAATTTATTTGCTTCCTGCCTCACTCTTTAACAATATTTGGCCAGCAGAAGTGTGGGGTCATCTTAAGACAGAAAGTTGCAGTTTGGCCTGCAATTAACTTCAATCCCAGAGATGTGAGTGCAGGCATAAAAACAGGATCAGGGCACTTCCTGTGTTCACCTAGATTTTTGATTAGGACCTGTATTTGGTAGCAGATTTTACATACATCATTAGCAGCTTATATAGAGTGCCTGTGTAAGGTAGGTGTTTCCTCACAATGTAAGATTTATAAAAAGATGGGAAGATAACATGCCATAGAAACATCACTGATTTCTGTCCTCCTCAAATCAACCTAGAGAAAGAAACTGCTTTCCTACTACCACAGATTTTTGAACAACGAGTGACCATGTACGATACTTCACTTAGCCACGCTAAAGGCCCGAGCTGCCCTTGAGGATTATTTTAGAAAGGAAACAATTCACAGAAAAGCCTTTGAATTGGAAGCTTGCAACACATAAAAATTTAAGCTGAAGAGAAAAGAGAATGGCTGAGTGCATTTAAATATAGAGGAATTCAAATAAGTATCTGTGATTTCAAAGAAAGCAGAACAACAAAACTTGTCAAAAGATAGGCTAATCTGAAGCAAAATCATTTAAAAGTACTATCTTAAGCACTGGCATATACACAAAATTAATATGCAGTACTAAAGAAAATAAACAGTTTTCTATTTAAAGAATATCTTCAGATCAAAGTTAACAGCTAAAATAAAGTTAGTAATTTTTATCTTGCAGAGAAAACCACTCTTCCATTCTTAGGTGATTTTAGTGGAGCTTTGTAAGTTTGATTGTGAAGCTACTGACAAGTCAGCCTCAGCTGCTCACCTGCTCTCCCCTTCTCATGCATTTTCATGACAAAAATGACATTTCATTTATCTGAAAATTTACAAATACATCTTTAGGCTGGGGTTCCCGTGTAGATTACACAGGAACCACTTAGGATTTCAGCTTCTAGTGATTGTGCTAATCTATCAGTCTGAAATTACATTTAAAGATTTATGGAAGAATGTTAGAACAATTAAAACTGTTCGGACTGGGATTTCATAAGCACTCTCTGTTGAACTGATTGAAATTAGGTGAGTCCAATGCCACAGCTATGCTGTTTTGAGAATCCCATGGTAAAAAAAAAAGAAGCTAGTTGAATTTTATCTGATGATGCAAAGCAGGACTGAAATTATTGTATAGGCAATAAATGAAAGAAAGGTAAGGACGTGACTAACTAGCATTTGTGGAAAGGGGCAAGGGAATTAAATCCTGACCATACCTTTCTACATGTCTTACATTAAAATAGTGGTCTCTATAACTAAAATCTAATAAAATATGTCACACTGCAATCTTAATCAAAATTCCAAACAATGGTACAATGCTACAATGTATCCTTGCACTGATCATCTGATCACTGGGTACCTTATTTCAGTATAATTTCTTTTTGAATGTACATTTATCAGGCCAACAACTGATTTGGTTATGTTATACTGAAATAATTAAACAATTTCATGAAATCCTGATTCTCCACTAGGCCCAAAAAAACTAAAAAAAGGGAAAATTCTTATCAAATTTAGTAGTAAGGTCACAGTAAAAAACTGAGGAAATTGACCTCTAATAGTTATAGTTTTCATCATAAATATTAGTCAATGTGGAAAAGTAGTACTTACAACAGTATTGATAAGACAAAAGAGGGTGGGATTAACTTCAGTAACTGAGGTTTTAAAATAAATTAATGAGTGTTTGAGCAATTGTTGCAAAGTTCTATATTTTAGAGCTCTTTTTAGGTATATATTTATTTATACACGTATTTTAATGACTTCAAAAGAATTTCTTCATCTTACTTTGATGATAGAGGACACACTATCCATGACAGAAATCTTTCAGAAGGCTGTCAAAGAAAGATGCAGGTGAAGATGAATCCACATTTATATGCATCCTTGGATAACTGGCTCTCTTTATGCATAACAGCAATAGCAAAGGACTATGATCTGTAGCACTGACAGCAGAGTGGTGCTTCAGTGCTTTCTACATGCAGTGCTGAAGGAGTGACATCATTCATTTTAAATTCTTGAAATTCATTTTACCATGGTTCTACTTACTTGGCCTGTGCTCAGGAGAAATGACAGGGGAAAGGGGATGACAAGCAATGGCAAACAAATGTATATCTGGGGAATAATAAAATGGTTTTAACCTTGTGTTCTTTTATAGGAAGAAAGAAACACCGTAGAAATTCTATAAATCAGTTGTTAGACTTTCAGTTTAACAAACAAATGAGCAATGCTTTTCTAACCACCACTTCACTTTTAAGTCACATTCATAATGATCTATTGTTCCTGCCTACAGAGTATGAGGACCAACAATAAATGGATCATTTCCATACCTGTTGGTCTGGACAATGAGTAATAACCATATTTTGGGGGCTGTTTGTACTTGTCTATTTAGAAAGCACTTGATGTAGTGCCGTATCCTATATGCAGCACATTAAAAGGTGTACGTTTTACTTTTACTCAGGTGCTGGAGTATCTTAAAATTGCTTTTAGGTGAGCAAGCTCATGCAATGGAATAGTGAGTATATGTTTCCCTTGGCAGTCCCGCTGGAAAAGGGAATTACAACTCTGAGAATCACTGGAGTTCTGCAGTGAGAAGCATGGGCTGATAAATGTAGTTAAAACTATCATTTCAGAGAGGGTCTCACTTTTAACTGCAACACCCATTTCAAGCAGGGAGAATGCCTCTGAAACTGGAAATCATCAGCAAAGAGTTTTCTAGCTGCAGAGGGTAAAGAGAGTAAAGAGATGGACGTGTGAATTTGATTGGAGAGACTGATTTGATGCTCAGCTCAAGTTGAGAGAAGGTTATAGGATCAAGCCCATGCTGTGCATCAGCCAAGGACATTTTGTGGCAAGATGTAATGGTTCAGTGTGTGCGCAGAGGCATGCGTGCAATGCCATGCATGGTCCTCACACTCCAAAATCCATGACTTGAAAGTCCTGTAACTGTAATTCCAGTTTTACAGTTGAGGAAACTGAGGCTTAGAAAATCTAAGGGCCCTGTGGTTCAGTGAGTTCTTAATTTATCCTGGGAGCAGATGGAAGAGAGAAAATGGCTCACAATTAACTACCCACAGTAGTAGTAAGAGATTTGCACTAGAGCGGAGAACAAAATTCTTCTCTAGCTATTTGCTGTAACTATTAAATCACCCTTAAAACACCTTTTGTTATTCTATATGATTTGAAAGGTGATTATATTCCACCACTTTAAAAGTTTTGAGGTAGAAGTACATTTTTATAATTTAACTCCAGCGTGTACTGGGTGTCTTCCCCCTTCCCTCCATTAAAAACAAAATCAGAAAGTGCTCTGATCTGTCAGTATAGTCTGCTACTAAGACTTGAAAATTAAAGCTTGTATAATCAAAGCCTTGGCAGCACCCATGATTTTGCCTTTTAACCACGTTCTTCTTTTCATGCATTGACACAGACATGCCTTTCACCTGCTCTTCAGCTGCAGCTGTGTGCACTTGTATTGATATACTTACCAAACAAAGTCAAGCAAAATTGACTATCAAAGGGAAAGAGATAAGTAAAAAGACATTTTCCTATGGAAAGTAAAAAATGAAAGAAAAAGAATGGGAAATCAAATGTTTTTAAGACTGGGCCAAACCAATGCAAATATTTTCTCAAGCAGACAATGGCGCTTGGTAGGGAATGCAGTCATGATTAATAGCTTTCATCTGTCAGACACTTAAAAAGCACGCAGGGTATGTGGGAACGGAATATGTTTGAACATGCTTTTATTATTATATAATACTTTGCAATCTATGCAAGACTGGTTGTTTCGCAGAGTACCTGTATTCTGTCATTCTGCAAATGGGCCATCCCAAATGCCTGCCAGAGTGTTCTCAGACTGATCATCCGCCGCACACTGGTTGTGTTTGTTTTCTTGCTGTGCGTCGTTGCCTGTCTTGCCTTACACCGCCTCTCTGTTGTTTGCACCTGTGGGGGAATGCTGCAATACAGCACACCTCGCTCCAAGAACTGTCCCTGGGAGTATGTTTGACCTCCTTAAAATGAGAATCCCCTTTTTTTTGCTGCATACCTGACACTGTTTATATGCTGCAGACATTTCCTGCCATATGGTCAGGGCACTAGAGGAAAAAAACAGTTGCAAAACACTGAGCAGCCCTCTGCGGAGATACCGTAGGCAGGGTAAAGACAAGTGCTGGTTCAATACTTTGTCCAAGCCTTGTGCCTGGAGAATGTTACAAGAGGTAATGGAGGTTAGCACCTTAATTCCTCTAAGTGTGACAGTCATCAAAAGAGATGGACCTAGAGAATGCTTGGATGGCTCTCAGTGAACCTCTTCAGCTTGTTTGGATGCTGAGCTATGGCTGGAAGAAGGAGATGTTACACAACATATTAAAATAGGACTCTCCCATGATGACTTCTGAGCAGCAAACTAGCTGCCAGGCAGTATAAGGCGAAAGTGCTGAAGACAAAAAGCTAATCTGCTTTTGTCCCAGCAGCTGTGTAAAGAGTATGTATAAAGAGGTAAAAGAAAATGCACCTTGTTGGATATTTTTTAAATAGCATCTGTTTGCAGCTGCTGATAAAAATAGGTCACAGGATGGATTAGGAGGCAAGGTATAGCTGAAGTCGTCAAAGGTGCATGATAAAGATGTTACAGAGCTGCAGGTTTTTCAGCGAATTTAACAGCTTTGTATGTGGTAAAGCTTAGACCCTAGCAATTTTCTGACACTGCAGTATTAGACCAGGTGACTGCGATGACATTGTGTTGAGCTGGTCCACTTACTAGTTGCTGCAAGTTATTTACATCAAGCCAAGTCCCTTGACCTGGCCTTGTTAGGGCAGCTTGAGGTAGTTAATCCTTGGCAGCAGGCAGTTCTGCCACTGTTTATTCAAATGAGCTGGCAAAAGAGCCTGTGGTGCAGTGTCTGCTGGGGGAAAAAAACAACTGGGGGAAAAGGAGGAAATCAAGCTGTCACTGCTGCACAGCATTGATCTGAAAGATGCACTTTGAGGCATCGCTGTCAGCTAACCAGTTTGATGGTGGTAGATCACGGATCGGGGCTGTTGCCAGGAAGGCTGGTGATGTTATTCAGAGGCTGCTGATGTCCAGAGTCAAAAGGACGGCAGTGAGGGTGAGTTATGGGTGTCTTTGCACAGATGTGGATCTCAGATTATATTAATGAGACACAGTTGGCCTAAGCTAGACATAGTCACTATTTGCTAGGGTGAAAGGGATGGAGGTACAGCACTGAACAACTTCTCCCTCCCCATGTGATCTGTATGCAGTGTCAGACAGTGGTCATGAAAGAGGCCCTAGTTCCCTTAGGGAGTTGATAAATTTGCCTTGTCTTCTCTATTCTTCATCTCCTAGACCAGGGGAAGGACATTCTTTTGAGCTGGAGGAGGTATTTCACCATCATGCTGTGGTGTTTTGCTGCCAGACTTCCCTGTATTAACAACTGTGGTGGTCTAGAAACATCTGGGATTCCCAAGTTTCTAAAGATGCCTGTCTCCCCTGGGTGTTAGGAATAGGATGGCTGTTCCTCAAGCCTCAGGGAGCTCTTTAGCAAAATACAGTTTTTAGTATTATTCTGGAGCAACTTATTTTAGTGAATGCTTGGACAAGGAAAAAGGAGAAGTTTATGTGGAGGAGTTACAGTGGAGTGTGCTTTGGGAATGAGAAGATGAATGGGGATTGTCTCATGAAAAGATTGGATGTTTTTCTCATCATTCGTCTTCTAGTAGAAAATTAGGAGACTCATAGGAGTGAGTGTTCACTGTCCTTGCTGAACTTAGGTGATTAAAACAATCAAACCCATGGTAACAGTTTTCCTATACTTTGTGGGCCTGTGGAAGGTTAGAAAGAAATGCTTGGTTTAAAATAATAATTAAAAAGCACCTTCGTAGCTGACTGCCTCTGAAATGTCCATACTCTATCCCTTCTAGATGCTATGTCCTCCATCTTATTTTTCTAGAGCATTTTCAAGAAGCTATCCTGTTACATGCCTATCTTAACGGAGTTCTGATGGGATTAATTCAGTGTTTCAGAAAAGACCTGTTCTAGCTGTGGCTGCTGCTTTTAGTTTTCTTTTCTTTTTTAGTGCTTACCATGACTGTAGGCATCTGTTACTTAAAAAAAAAAGAAAAAAGAAAAATGTGATTAAGGTACCCCCTATACATTTGTAGTCCAGAATAGAAAAGGCCTTCCAACCTCATGACAATTTTTAATGTCCTCTTTTGTCTATATTGTGTAATATTCATATTCTGCAGGATCATCCCCTGTTCATAGCTGCTCTAGTAAATGTTGTTCAGATTGATCCATGGGCAATTAAAAGCCGTTTGGTGGTTGTTTCCTCACCTCACCCTCCTCTCCCAGTGCTGACCGTGACGTGTTGCCACGTCGTGCTTAGGTTGGGCTGTGGAATCACTTCTGAAAACAGTGCTCTGATTCCTCTGGCTGTGGGCAGGAACTGAAGTTATTAGCCCTGTCTCGGCCCTTCTTAGATAACTCTAACAAAGAGCTTCTTTTCAAATACTGGTTTTGTAGATGTTTTATTCCAGCCAGATATATCATGGGACCAAACATACAGTAAATCCCTAAAAAGGAGAAGAGACCCATGTGCTGGAAGGGGTCTACGTGGAAGCATGGCTGCTCCACTAGATAGGTAGCAGTAAGCTTGCATCTTCTCAAAAGGGAAACTTCTTGCTGTAGAACGCACCAATAAGTCTGGTTTAAAAAAATGGTTTTATGCTTACCCTGAAGTGCCAGGAGTTCACATACTAGAGCTGCTTTGTAACATCCTGCAGCCTTCTAGTCAGTTGCTCCAATTTGTCTCCTGCCCAGCAGGGTCATATGAGGAAGGGAAAAGCAGATGAAAAAATACAAGTGTCTTTATTGGTCAGCCAAGAGGCTGGAGAATTGCCTACTGAAATTCTCTAATAACGAGAAAAAAGTTAACAATATACCAGCTTCCTCCACTGCCCTTAGTTATCATGACCCTGCAGTACCATTAACAAAGGTCAGCGGAAAGTCAGCTTCCACTACGGACAGAAAGCAGAGGAAAATAATCTAACACCAAAAACAGACCCTTGAAAAAAAGATTTTAGAAGCACCGACAAAGATCTTTAAAAAAATAAAAGTAGAAATAATGAAAAGTATGTGCTTGAGTAAAGGACCAAAATTTCCTGTAATATTAAGGATGTTACATTGTCCCTACATGTGTTTCTTGGCAATGACGCAGGATGTTCAGGTACAATTTCTGGAGAAGAAAATTGCTAAAACTTAATTCTGTTACTAAAACTTTGCGGTAGAGCTCTTATTAATACCCATATTACTACAGACTTCTGAGACTTGCTCATCAGTCTTTCTTGCTTATCTTATACCATCGTGCTTATCAAATACAAGTATTGCATGTGAAATGCTTTAGAACACTGAATTCAATATTAAAGGCAGAATGCTGGGGTCAGGAAGTTAGAGATAAGCTTCCAAATGAGGTTATGTGTACTTTTTTTTTTTTTTGCTAGGGAGTCCAACTTTTTCATGTATAAGCTGTTCAGTCAGGTAACCAATACCCTGGTGTGAGCACTAGAGCTTTTGGGAGACGTGTGGCTTCCAGGATCCCATTCCGTTCCCATCCTGACATGCTCTGCAAACTCCCTCTAGCCACTTCATTCTACATGTGTTGCGCCACGGCAGACTTGTGTCTGCAACCCCGGCAGCCTTGGTACATTAGGCATTTTTTCTTTGAGTGCCCACTTGCCCTGACCTTGGCAAGGACAGCTACTTCTGACAATTTTTTGGTCACATATGCAAAACTAAAATGTTTGGACACCTGAGGCCAGGCTCTTAGTTGCTTTTGGCTATTTTGCAGCACTCAGTTGGCAGCAAGAAATAAGAGAGTATCTGGATTTGGTTGTCCATCACCTAAGGGTGCTCTTGGTGAATGTAGAGTTGGCATAGATCATCCGAGGCCATGGTTTATATTCATGGGGATGGAGGTGAGGAACAGATGGACTATGCATCATAGCTCTTCTCCGGCTGTGACAGCAACCCCAAATCCCCTCTGATCTATTCTGGTGATCAGGAAAGAATAGCTATACCCTGAAAATAATGAGTTTTAATGTGCTTTTCTATTATGCCCCTTCTCTGCTACATTAAACTGCATCTCAACACAGCAGAGCATCTGAGCTACAGTCAGTGAGTGCCAAATGTTCCCGTTTTCCCCTCTATGCTATTTTTCAAATACCACTGACATCCTTAAAACCCTCACCAAGGTGCTGCTAAACTGCTAAATCCTATTTTGTGCCAGCAGGCCCCAGCCTAAGCACTAATGCCTTCCCACAGCTAATGAGCTGCTAAGAGCTGTATCTGATGTTTGAAGCCCCAGTGATGCTGGGTCCTGGAGTTTGGAGCCTGAGCTGGAAGCAGTCTGGGCAAAAAGAGATATCGCTCCAAAAGGATAGCAAGTGCCTTATTTCCCAAGGTGTTCACTTCATCAAAATCCTAGTTCTTCAAGTATATTCAAAGATTTGTATATATTATGGACCTAGTACACATTCAAAAGAGCCTCAGAATTGCAGCCATGAGGTTTATGTTATAATTATTTCAAAGTTATGTGTTGGTATGGTTAGGGAGATGTCTGGCTTGTCGAATATACTCTCTGCTTGTGTATTCTTACCAGTTAGATTATTTTCCAAAACCCTGTGTTACAAAGACAGAACAAGGCTTTCCTGCTCTTTACGTAACAGATATAATTGAACAAGGAAGGAAGAGCTGTGATCTGGCATATACTTAGTTAAAGCACTTACAGATTCTGCTGGTGTCTTGTACTTACCTGTGACATATCTTTCTATAATGTACATCACTAAAGTCAAGAAAAATCGGGGATCATGTGTAATGATACATTAATTAATACTGAGTTTAAAATTAATTCTAATGATATTTAGTGAGAACACCAAAGGAATTTGTTTTAAGCTTTGTTTTTGCAAAGAATAAGATAAATTAATGATGAGACAGATTGAAGATGGTTAATAGTACTATGTTACCATACTTCTAAAAAATATTGCAGTAGGATAAAAATCACTACAGGCAAAAAAAAAAAAAAAAAAAAAAAAAAAAACTGTAATTGATTTTCTCTGAGAAGACCAAAGTAGTACATTTAAAGTCTACTGACACTTTTAAATTCTCCTCTCTTATCCCCCATAAAGTGCTTTTTTTGTGTGTGTGTTTGTTCTTATTTTGACGGATATTTTAGTTCTTTTGCTCAGGCTAAAGGGAAAATTTAACAAATATTAAAGGAATATTATCCCCCCTCTCGCCACCCCCCTCCCCAAAGAAACTGCATTTCTCTGAGATATATATGTTGTGAAATAGTCCAACAGAGAAGATACCCGTTTCCAGGAGGAAAGGATCATGTGGAAGCCATAAAATATGTGATATAGTTGGCGGAAGTGACTGCGATTGGAGGGTGGTCGTAGGCTGCCCAGTAAACAGACATCTCGGAAATGCTGCTTGCCAATCTGGTTATTTCAAAACCAGTTAGGAGTGCCTGCCCAAGGCTGTCGCTGTTCAGCGCTGAGACCTGCCATGAGTTTGGCACCTCAGCACCGGGTATGACACAGCTGCCCAAGGTGGATCCCACGCAGCGTGCAGCTGTCACAGGAAGGAAGTTGTCGCTGTTAGGAAGTGCTGAGGACGTAAGGATAGCTCAAATCCCACCCCTCTAAAATCTGAACATCTTTCATCGCCATATGCCTCTTTCTACCGGGGCTCTGCAGCCCAGAATGTTTCTTTAGGACAGATGCATGGAGTGTCTAAGTCACTGTAATGCCTTTATGTTGTCTAGGTTGAAAAAAATATATCAAACCACCTTCTGTGCAAGACGGCCTGATCTTGCAAGCATTTTAAAGTAAAATTGTACCCCCGTTTTGGACAAAAAGTTTCTGGGGCGGTTCAGCACACAGTTGGTGTTGAAAGTTTCACTGTGAGCTGGGATACGCCTGAGATCTCTGTTTCTGTGATGGGCAGCCTGAGGTCCATCTCGGTCCCTGGTCTTTCAGGTAGCACAAGTCTTGCCTATCACATTTGAGTTGCGCTCAAAGCTGAGCCATTGCTTCTGTATCCCCCTCTGCCTTTTTTTTATATCACAGGTATGCCAGTGTGATTTGCTGCTATATTTTTCACCCTCATCCTCATACTGTTCCTTAGACATCTCCTTTAAGCCACTCCTGAGGACCAAATACAGGCGAGGTGGACTATAATTGCCCCAGGCAAGCCATCTTGTGTTCTCATAGTAGCCTGCTCAAGGAGTGGGAAAGGCCGTAGGGTCCCTCCTCAGCCTGAGAGTACTTGAACAGACAGCTCATATTTCCTAGGAATATGTCTTAATCCTCCTGGGCCATTGTGAATACAAGAAGAAAGCCTAATTGGAGTCGAGGAGACAGTGAGCAAGAGAGAATTTGGCTGTGCTCTCGGTGCTGAGAAATCTTCTTGGGGAAGAGGGGTTGGTTGGGGAGTCCTGAATTCTCATTCTTGCTTCAGAAACTGCTTATGCATTTTGCATTAGAGTTGTTAGATGAAACAAGAGCTTCGTTAGGAGCAGAGACCAGAATCCAGGGCTCTGCATTCACTGACAGTGGCTAGGACCCTCATGCCCATTCTTTTTTGGCAGAATGTGAATTTTGCATTTCTTTTGCCTTCCTTTTGCACAGTGGTTCAAGCTAACAACAGGATGAAGAATAGTTCCAGCCATGCCCAATGATTAAAGCATGCACTGTGAATTTAGAGGGCTGAGTTCAAGCTATAGTCTGAAGTCCCTAGATTGTTTGTGTCCCATGCCCTGTGAAAGTATTATAACTATTGTACCTTGTGCAGATGGTGGCAGTTGCTGCTTCCTTTCTGTGTCTATTAAACGTAGGTTTTGGGGTTTTTTTTTGTTTTGGGGGTTTTTTTTGTGCAGGATCAGAGCTCAGTACAGCCTTCTCTTCATAATGTTTATAAGTCCCCATTACTCTTCTTCAAAATCAAAATTAAAGTCATTAGTCAGTTAATAGAATTTCTAATGTCTTTTTTTTCTCCCTGGGTAGCTGAATTAATATCCCACGTCCTCAATACCTCCATTGCATAATGATGCTTCACATGCACAAAGCCAAAACTATTCAGCATACACACATCCTGATGATGAGCTGTAACGTGGTTTGTTATACAGATACAAGAGCAGATTTGCTTCTTTGTTTACCTTTTTTGGTAGGACAGCTTTTTAGGAAGATAGGAAAACTGATTTAATGACCCTGTCTCCCTCCCTCTCTCCCAGAATTTTCCCATCACACTTGAGCCTCCTGTATTTCCTGGCTACCATGTATGAAAAGAAATCTGTATTATTTCTGATTTGCTTCCCATATTTCGTAGGCTCCACAGGATCCTTTCCTCCTGACAATAGGAATCTTTTTGGTTGGACAATTTTGCAACATGTTCCTTTTTCAATGTGCTTGTCTTTTAGGAAGTGAAAAGTTCCCCCAAAGGCTGTGAAAGTCAGCCGAAACCAGGGGAGCCACCAGGTATTGCAGGACTAGCCCCTTTATTTAGCAAGAATATTCATGTCTATATATGCCAAACAAACAGCCTGGTTAAAAGCAGTGGAACCATTTCAAAAGGGAAGTTATTGTTTATAGCGAATCTGCAATTTGATCAGCCATTAGTCTTTCCTACCCAAAAGGACTTTCCCCTTGTTTCTTGGAAATGTGCAACAGAACAAATTTAAAATGCATCGTGTGACTAAATTTCTCAGTAACTAAGGTCTACGTGTGGAACTCCTCAGAAAATCTTTCTGCGGGTAGCTATGGTGTGCTTTTGGCTTTTTTCCCCTGTAACAGAAATCTGTAATCGCTTCTTAAGAGTGATTTACAGACATCATGTCAACCATCCAAATCCTTACAAACAAAACTTCATCGATTTTTTTCTAGCATTAACTTCACTTAATTTTCATTTTGTGAGCAATGCACACACATGTTTATATGATCTTGCCTATATAAATACAAAACCTAACTGGCATTCTGGGTATAAAGGATATTTAGAGGAACGTGGAGATTGCAGTTCACACTAAATTCAGAATTAGTTCTGTGTCCCTGAAGTTACAGTATGCTAAATCCATCTATAATGTGCAGAGAAAATAAAACAGCATCCTTTTGTAAGTAATCTGAATTGAAGGTGTAGTTTCTTCAGTTTTGCAAGCATTACAAGTGTCTTTTTAGGACATGCATTTTAAAAATTTTATCCTATCTTGTAAACATAGCATCACTGGTCTCACTCTACACTTTCAGACAATATTCCTATAAAGCAGAGTAAGGTAATTCTATAAGTTACTGGAAAGCATTTTTTCCTGTGGAGTAAATCAATAAAGATTGCTCAGCAGTTTAAAAAAGAAAAAAAAAAAAGTACTTTGATCTACCATATGTCTGGGGAAAACCTAAACCAATTCAGTACAGTTATTACTCTTGTTAAGTGAGTGCTGATGTTGTGCTTTACACTATTGAAAAAGTGGAATACATGGACATTAGCTCAAAAACCTTGTAGTTTTGTGCGTCACAGCAGAATTAGTCTTCCAAATGGCAGAGCTTTGTAAAGAGGAATAGGAATTTTGAGATTCTGCGTAGGGACTTTCCTGTGAAGGGCCAAGGGATGGACTTTGCCCCTCACAGAAGAGAGGGAGACATTGCCATGGCTCCACTGAGTTCATACATACCCAAATGACCACTTATTTCTGGATTTCCTTGAGTTAGGAGTAAGGAAACTTTTTTTCTTGGTCTCCTCACTGCTGCCTGCATCCTTCTCTGGGAGGGAGCTTCACCTTATGGGAGGCCGTATGCTGCAGTGCAAGTGATGAGGTGGGATCACCTGTGACTTTCTGCATGACGTGTGTAGGTTCTCAAGATCAGAATATAAATATTGGCTATAGGAGTTAGAAGTGTAATCTATTCATTATTTCACTCATTTCTGCTGATTGTTAGTGAAACTAAAATACACATTTAGCATTTTTGCTTCAATGTGCTTCTTAAATTAGCCATTTTACAGAGATTCTTGGAATAGCGTTTTACAGCCTAACGTAAATCACAGAAAATATTATCTGATATTGTGCCAATGCATTTTCTTCCTGAAAGTTTTATTCTTATTCCTGGTAATGGCAGGAATAGGAAGCACAAATTATAGTAATCTGAAAGTTTACTACTTTAAAAATTTAGGACTGGAATGGTCATTTGTGCCTACAAAGACTTTACAATTAAGTGCTCTTCAGAGTCATAGATTTTTTTCAAGCCAGAAGTGACCGTTAGACCCTCCAGTGTGATTTCCTGTTAAATCTTATTACTGAGCTTTGTAGCATGTTTCCCTAAAGCCTGTCTCCAGAAAAAGCCTCCAGTCTGGAGCTGAGGCCACCACAATAGGAACCCATTGCTCCTCTTGGCAGGAAAGAGTGACTGGACTTTTATTTCCCTGATGGAGTTTGAGAGGCCAATGAACTTCAGAAATACATACAAAAGGTGGGTAGGGAGGATTGTAAATAGCTCGCATTTGCTTTGTAACTTACTGCGATAAAGTGAAAGTTATTGATATACCATTTTGCAATTGAAATCCTTCTTTTATATAAGGTGCTTGGGGAAGCAAGGGAAAAAAGGATTAGAGAGTGGGCCTTCTCTAGTTCTCGGACATTAAATAATAGATTAATGAGGGTTGGATTACAGCACATCAGGCAGCCACAAAACCAAGGCTGTCTTCTGGAAAGCACCAATACGCATCAGAAATACAGGTGGGCTGGTTATAAGCACAGGACACTGGCTCCCTGGTTGAGGTGCTGTGCAGTATCGCCTCATCGCCTCAGCGTTTGGGGATGGTTATTTGGATAACAGGGGAATTATTCCCAGCACGCTCAAAGACTGTGTAGAAACCCGGCTCTGCTGCTTGCATGGGTAAAAGGAGAGTGGCAATTTCTTAAACCCTTCTCATCCCTCCCCAGCGTATTTGTGCAGTAGGAAGCCTGTGCTAGTCTTGCAAGGGAACTGCATGTTTCTATGTTTTCCACATTAGTCTCCAAATAATCCAAGGGAATAGTGAGTGCTAGCTGCCTTAATACCCCTCTCAAACCTTCATAAAAGCAGTGAAGGTGTCTCTCTGTATGAGAAATACAAGCCAAATTCATACCTGTTCCTACAGGAAGTTATAAATGGGAAGAGACCTGGTATTCTGTGAAGCATCAGTTCATATTATCTCATCTGTTCCAGAACAAAAGTTGCTAAATTCAGTCAAAATTAAACTCTAAACTGAATACGTGCTTAGTTAACTTTATTTTTAACAAATGCATTCAGACTTTCTAAATAATTCCATAGCATTAGCTAGGAAGATATTTAGCACTTATTAAAATAAAAATCGTTGCAATGTTAAAATAGCTCTTCAGGTTTGAATCAGTCCATGTCATTTAGAGTGCTTACTGCTTCTGGGTTTGAAACTATTACAGATGGTCAATAAACTCCAACAAATGTTCATCAGAACTGTGGGCTGACGATTCAGTATAGTCTGGAAGCCATATAAATACTAATGCAGACAGCTGGTGAAATTGCTTTTCTGCAAAATGAAGTGATTGTCAAAAATATCTCCTAGGTTGACCAAGAAATGTGTGATACATTTTCTTTCTTCTTTCATTACTAAATAATGGCAATTCTAACAGATTTCTATTTGCAAGTAATTTTCTTAATGGCTCTGATGCTTTACAGTTCTTAAGAAGATTATATTTCATAAATGTATCAATAGTTGCAACTCTACTAATTAGCAAAACAAATAAATTAAAAAAAAGCTCTATTTAGAGTTGTACTGTCTTTTGCTATGCTGTCAGATGACTTAGTGACACCTGCCAAAGGTCATCCAGAAAAGCATATATCACGAGGCAAGTGGATGTCTCTTTACATCACTTTAAATAGAGACTGTTACTGTTTGAGCTGAGCTACAAATTCAATTCCCTGCAGTAATTTAGGATAAATGTCTTTAGGGATCCTCATATATCCTGCTAGGTCAATTTGTCTTTTAGCACCAATTGAAGAGATACAGTTTGTGGAGACTAATGCCTGGGTGTATTTGAGGAGGCAATGCATTCACTTACCTCTCCAGAGGTTATGTAAAAATCAGTATTTTAGGATCAGTAGAAGGAAATGGAAAAAAAAAAAAAAGGAAAATATTCTGCCACGTGTGGAAAGCCACGATCTACTCCCTGATCACTGACAGTCACAAGTCCAGTGGTGCCCTGTACTGTAATGAATTGGCCCTTGACCACCGAGGTGATGGGAATCCTAACTTGCAAATCTCATAGCGCGGGCATGAGAGCTGCTGGGCTGCCCCGGGACCTGCAAGCGGGACGTAGCTCCAAGCGATGCTGGGCTGCTGGGAACGCTGCCAGCCGCGGGCCTGGGGGAAAGCACCACCCCGGGGAAGGGGTTTAAAACCTAGCTGTGCTGTGTCTGGCAAATTGACTGTCCCTTTTGGTCCTGAACTTGTTTCCCCTAAAGGTTGCTAGCCAGCAGCTTGCTTTTCCTTTCCCTCTGGATACGGCCTCCTTCACCTCCCTGCAATATTTAAGCAAGTCAGATTTTCCTTCAGTGCTTGGGGCACTGTCACTTGGGGCACCGGCAGGGCTCGTCGGTGAGCAGCCGGCTTTCAGCAAGCAGCGAGGCAAGCAAAAGGCAGCCACCTTTTGTGCAGGCCTTGCATCAGTCTAGCGCGAGGTGCCGGCCGTCAGGAGACAGGTCTGTTCTTGCGCTGAGTTTTAGTGTTCCTTCTCCCTCTCCATCTTCTCTCTCTTTGCTGTTACCGACTTAAATAGTTTCAGGGCTTGCTCTCAGGCTTTCAGAGATGGGTTAAATAATATTGGCAATGGGGGAATCAGAAAAAGCTTCCTAACGGTGGATATTGTTGTTGTTTTCATATTAAGAATTTGCACTGAAGATCCCCTAGGGATCTAATATATGAAGGCGTCTTTCTTTTGTGTCTCCTGCCCAAAAGCTATACAAAAAAACACTGATAAAAGTTTTTGAAGGCATCTTTGGTGTCTATCAGAGGTCCCATGGGCTTGTTGAGTTGCTTTGGTCAAATCGTTTGCTTTGTCTGTGTCTCAGTTCTTTGATTAGTAAATTGGAAAAAATTGCACTCTTTTTTTTTAAGCACTGTTTTAGTGAACCTATCTTAGTGCCAAGTATTACTTTATTTCTGTTAATGGCACTACGTAGTACTACTAGTACTTTCTCGCAAAACAAACCACTTGAAGAGGCTCCATTTCCTTTCCTCTCTCCTTCCTCGCTGTTCTAGCACGAGAGTCCTGGCCGTTACTGCAGCCACACACTGTGCTAACTCTCTGCAAATTCATTCAAATAGCTTGGGTGAAACTTATATGATCCATTACACTAGTGCTAGTATTAAATGCCATCAGTGTCAGTCCAAAAATCTGCAGTTGCTGCAGGCATGATGCCATGTATAAGACCTGTTTCATCAGTGTCTTAGCCTAACCGTACTATACTTATGTTTCTGCAGTCTTTTTAATCTCCTTGAGATCAAACCTTCATTGCTTTCCACAAAAAAAAAAGAATAGAAGCATTTGCTTATTATGCAGCTTATTGATTTGCTGAAATATAACATCAATAACGATGATGAAGCCATGACAAAAAATTGCTCATGAAAATAACAGTTGGGAGAGAAAAGAGGTTGAAACTGTAGTAGAAACCTAGAGCAAGCCGTCATTATTTCTTTCCTGCAACAGGGTGCTCAGCAACGTTCCCTCTATAAAGAATTTAGAAAAAGCTGCTCGGCTTCAACTATGCCCTTGTGCATAATAGGAAAAGCTGTCACTGCTCAGCTTTTGCTTTTTAAATGCCATCCATCGTAGAGAAATATGTTAGATACTTTCTGTAACAAAGGAATGTCTGGAAGACAAAAATTCCACCACAGCAACCAACTATCTAATAAAAGATAAGCAAAGCACATCAATTAAGTTAAGCCCATGAGATAAAAATAGGGCAGGAATTAAGTCCCTCAAACTGACACTTCCATTTAGCATGTTCCTGCACAGTCTATGACCTAGCCTGGCTTTATGTGGAGCTAGTAAAAACCCCATGTAGCATGACATAAATTGGGTTTCTTTTAACTTTCTTCTCTCTCTGAAAAAAAATGTTAACCTTTCCAGGATGCTGTAAATAGTACTTCCTTTGAGTTTTAGTAAGACAGATTTTTCAGTAGGAGGTGGAGCTTTAGTCTTTTGTTGTTTAAAAACCTAGTATTTTTACTGTACATTTTTTTACCACATGTCAGAAATTATTCTCACTGCAGACTATCTTGCCTAGCAATGATTTGAAAATAATAATGTGAATAAGATTTTTTTCTTTTTGGCTGTCTTTTTTAGGGAGGGGGAGTCTGAGAGTTGGTTTATTGAGTTGCAAAGGGGTTACAGTGAGGAGGTTAAATAATGGGAAGGAGGTAGAAATCAGCAGAGAGAGCCTCTTCCTTTGCTATGTGCAAATCAAGAAAAATGAAGATGCAGATTTCATCATATGAATCTGGTTTGCCCTTGTGAATGTACGTGTGTGCATGGAGGGAGGCTAGGGGGTTCCTCTGAGATCTGGAAACTAATTTTACCCACCCTGGACATTTGCTAACTCTGAGCAGTATGTGTGTCTATATATATATATATATATATATATATATATATATATATATATATATATGTTTTTTTTAATCTCAGAATGGTAGCAATGAAACTGCTTTTGGTTTTTTTGTTTGTTTTGTAATTTTTCTAAAGTGGCTGATATCAAGTCAGCATGTAAACATATAATTAAGCATTTTAATAGCTCTGCACATGTGCCATTGATCCAACTAGCCATTATGCATTTTACAGGTGCTCATCACCTGAAAAATTACATCCCTTATTTGGAGTCTAAATACTGAGTGTAGCCAAATAACCCTGTGCTGAGGTTTGAAAACATTGTCCTTCCGATTGTTGCAAGGCACAGGAGAACTTCAGGTATCCTGGGACAGAGTGTCAGCTGGTGAAAGCAGCTGTGACAGTTTGCACTAGCTGAGGATTTGGTTGTTTCCTTCCTGTTATTCATGCACAGTTGGAATTGTGTTGTATTTGAACCGTATTGTTTAGGAGCCTCTGAGCATAAGTATGTGATGGCTGGGGTGTGTGTGTGGGGGTCATAGTGCATAGGAAAAGTCAGCTGAAAAACCTGACCACTGATTAGAGCTGGAATTGTTTTCCAAAACATAGAGTTTATATTGCAAAGCTCTCATTGGAAAAATGCACATAGTGCTTACACTAAACGAGGAGATGTGCAGGAAGATCATTTTGTAGCGGGGTTAGTCAATTCGTATGGCAAACTTGTGCTACAGGAGGCAGGGTGCAGAAGCTGACGTATGCGCATTTTTGGTCTGTCTTTTTTTTTTTTTTTTTTTTTTTCAGTGTGACCTTCAGTGTGAAGAAGAAAAAAATTATCTGTTTTAGGCCTGCTCTAATAGCACTGAAAAGATCCCTTTGCTAGTCAGAGGACTATACAGTAGACTGCTTCTGTGGTCTTAGGTGAATTTGTGTTGATCAATAGATGTTGGTTTGATCCAATCTACATATTATAAGGCAGTAGATACAAAGAGACAAATTCTGTTGGCATGCAATTAGTTTGTTATCAAATGCATGTGCATTTTTAAAAGCCAATTTGCCTGGAAAATCTGTTAGAGCTGACAACATATTTATCTTTTGCTAATGACTAAATGGGAATTTCTACCTTTAGGAGAGGATTAAATGATACAGCTGCTTTTCTCTGACCTAAAGTTTGTATTGCAGTTCAATCAGTGTCTCTATTCTCTTGGTTTTAACCTGCTTGAAATTCTGGAAGTACAGTTTTGTTGTTGTGGTGGGTTTTTTTTGTTTGTTTTTGTTTTTTTTTCCAGTTTCGTTCCTTTGGCCTCAGTTTGATTTATATGGGATTTTTGGTTCAGGCGTTCAAACCCAAGGAGAAGAAAACATACAAAGCAGCAGACTTTTACTATATCAGAAAGCATACTTGAAGTTGTTTCCAGAGTAGAAAATTTGTTCAAAGAGCCTAATGACCCTACAAACAGGAAAAAAAAATATGGAAGCCAAAAGAGGGGGGGACGTGAGGTGAGTCTCAATGTTTAATAAAGCACTCAACTTCATGATAAAGTCTCCCCATAACCCATAGATTTATCTTCCTTTTTCACTATCCTTCAGAAACCCTATTTTGGCTGTGTTGTAGCTTAAACAGAAAGTGTCTCAATTCTTTTAATGCATGCCTCTCCTCAGCAGACTCAGTTTAGAAGGGTTTTTGTGCCTCTGCTAGTCCATGGCTCCGGCGGGAAGGCGAGAAACACGCTGCCTGGCCTTCGTGTGTTTGGGAGCAGAGTCTCAGCTAGCTCTGAGGGGAGTTAGCGCTGATTTTTTGCTCACTGAGGAACTATGCAGGGCCTATTAGACCACTTAGAAAAAGCAGATGCAGTGCTTTTATTTCTAGGTCTGTGACTGAGTTGAACAGGCATGGTGACATCTCAGAGAAATAAGGCCTCCATTGTGTTAAAGTTGCGTTTGGTTGTTTTTTTCACTGCAGGGAACAGAAAAGGGAATGGCTGCTGAAGGACTGCATGGCCTACATGAGGAGGAATGGAGAAGCATACCTGTAAGTTTGAGACCACTTATTCAAAATGTAATTGCGTTAGTCAGATACAAAGAAAAATACACAAAAAGAAAAAGGAAATTAGAAAGTACAGCTTGACTGCAAGTGAAAGGAGTCTCCATTAGGCTCCCACTTCATGTGAAGAGTGCGCCACAAGGCAAGTCCCAGTAGCAAAGCAGCACAGGGTAGCCTGAAAAAGGGAGAGGTTCAGGTAATATATTGTATTAAAGCTAACCCTCTGACAATTCACACACCATTTACAGTCACATTCATCCATCTAAAAATCTCCCTTTTTGGTCACCTTTGTGGAGGTAACAAAGTTCTGGTTTATTCAGACAACCATGCATTAATGTCTCAAGAGAAGACGCAGTAGTAGGGTCTTATTGACCTTTTTTGGACCATTCTGACTCTCTTCAGCGTGTCAGCTGCAATGAAACACCTCACGCTGAGCATCAGCTGTAGCATCTAGATTGTATTGATAAACTCCCCATGTAGCTGATTATTTGGCACACAAGTTAGTGCTCATATGTTTGTGGAAATAGCTTTATTTACAGGCTTCTGTATCAGATCGATAGTCACGTGCAATATTTAGCTGAGAACACTGTTTTCAGCCTTTTTTTTTCTGACAGAATAGAAATCCCATATGCTGATGGAGTATTTTGATTTGATCCAGAAGAAAGTTTCTGCTAAAATCAAAAAATAAAATGTTTACTAACTTTTCAAACTGTTAAAAACACAGATTATGGCTTTTGGTCAAGTAGTCTTCAATTTATTTAAAATCATTAGCTTAATCACAGTGTAACAGAGCCACAGAAAACCAGAAAGCAAATATACAGTTTTATATTATTGATTAAGGCTTCAAAATAGTGAAAGGCACAACGGAAAATGAATAACTGGCCATGGTCTCCTGAGACAGAGCCCTTTCAGCTTTTTCATCACAAAGCTGCAGGGGATTGTAAACTGGCTATACACAGATTTTCTTCAAATAATCTATCAAAGAGACCGTCTGACTCCATCAGAAAAAGATCATGAAGAATTACGTATGTTACCCCCTTGGAAGTAGAATGAGTGTCTTCTAGGAAGCTGCCTTTTTAAAAAGAATAAATAAATAACAAAATATTTCATCACTTCCATATAATGCTTTTCTGGAGGAAGATGACAGCTGCTGGTGCCTTTATACTAAATTCTGTAGCAGAGAGCTTCAGAGGTCAAGGGAAGAAGCATGTGGACCTCCCCCCTCCTCTCCTATTCCCCAGAAAGGCCAATGAACTTGAGAGAAAAGAGTCAGTGAAACAATCACTCAAAAATGCAAGAGAACTAGAACTAAAGAAAACCATCTCATTTAAACAAGAAAAAAAAAGATGGTTTATTATGTGACTTTAACATAACACTTAAGTGTGAAAAACTGAAAAAAAGACACAAGTCAGGTAGCGTAAGGATTTGAAATTTGTCCACAAGGAGCAGTGTTCTTCAGCGATGAAGCTCATGAAGTCTATAGAAGGAAAAAGAGAGCAACTGTACTAAAATGGGTATTGATTTCTTTTTTTTTTTGATGTTCAGACAACGTAAGCTTTCGAGACAAATACATTCTTTCACAAGTGAAATAGAATGCTTTCAGGGAGGTGAATGCATTTGCCACTACCTTTGATAGCATACCAAACATCATGGATAAAATCTTAAATACTAGCTGGTTCGTTAAGTGTAAAACCGCACTTAAATCAGGCGCTACCTGGTAAACTTTCACCTAGCAATTACACTTTCTGTCATGTTCTGGATAGTGTCAGTTTCCCACAGAAAAAAGTAGTGTTCGCATTACTCCTTTGAGGCATATTGCATTTGACTTATAACCTAATGAGGTATGATAGTATTAAAAATGCTGAGAAACACCCAGGCTTTTTGTAATTTTTATTTCTGTGCTATCAGGCAAAGAAAACTAAGCCTCATTTGAAAGTTTGTTTAATATATTCCAGTCAATAGGAGCTTTTGGAAGTAATGGCTCTGGTCATAGAAAAGTGCTTGTGGCATGCCAGTATTTAGGAGGTTACAAGATGGGATGATCTGGCACAAACATTTGCAGTTGTCTAAGAATGTTTCTTCTGACAGGAGAAGGCAGGGCACTGTGATTCGTTTAGTAAGCCAGACTAATTCAAACAAAAAGCATTTTATTATGAATAAATGTAAAGCCCCATGTAAAATAAAAAGGAATTCAGAGTGGCTGGGGGAAGTCCCCGCAACATAAACGATTCCTTTGCAAAGTTATAGCTCAAAAAAAAAAAAAAAAAAAAAAAAAAAAAAAAAAGCCAGTGCAGTCTTTTGCTGTATTAATAGGTAGAGGAAATGGAAGGAAGAGAATGATTTTTTACCTCTGTGTATGATATTAAGATGTCAAGATGTTAGGAATTTTTTTTGATGCCCACATTTTTAGAAAAGATATACTGAAAAACCAGAAATAATGCATAGAGTCATAAAAAAATGAATCAAAGGATGAAGAAAAAGCCTTATATCTATTTAAAGAGCTTGAACTGTTCAGCATTTCAAAAAAATTGACAGACAAGTTGGTTACAGGGTAAAAGGACTTTCACACAAACAATTGCACTCTCCAGATAGGCTATTTAGCTAAAATAATTATAATTGATACCTGCAGCAAGTGTGTCTAAACCCTGTGGAAGGGCAATTCTGGGGGCACTGGTGATGCCGGGCTCCTGGCTGCGCAGCCCCTTTCTGCCGCTGGAAGGCCTCTTTCCTTGGGGAGGAAAGCTTTCGCTGACGTGCCGTATCCCTATAAGCTGCCTGAATTTGAATCAAAAAAGTCTAGTTACCCACACGTTACAGCTACTCTGATGGTCTCTTTTGGAGTTAAAACACTCTAAATTTATGCACAGGTGTTGCTGATGGTATAATTCAGAAGCAATTGAATTGCAAAGTAATAGGTGGGAAATTAATCCAAACAACAGACCCTGGTACAAGCAAGATAAAACAGGAAAAAAACAGCAGCTCTGACTCAGAATTAAGGCTAATTTTATCAGGCTAAAAATTAGTGAAAAATGTGTGTGTGAGCAGGGGACCCTCATAAAAAGAGCACAGTTTTTATATACATATATATGCAAAGTGAAGAACATTTTTAAATCTTCATAGCCAAAGGTGTGACAAGTTTAATTGTCTAAGGCATACTAGCAATACACTTTAGCATCGGCAGTTGCCGGCTGCATCAAGATTATGTATTGTGTTCAAGGGTGGTTTTTTTTTTTTTTTTGGTAACCTAGCAAGCACCTCGCTCAGATAATTTCTAATGAACATAGTTTCAGATATGCTTCAATGCTTCATACACTTTCATGTCTAACACCTTGATTGAAATGTGAATTTTTTTTTAGGTTAGATCTAGACAAAGTGGTATGTTTTATCTCTAAGCCCAGGTACCCTAAACTGACAGCATAGTGGACCAGGACTGTGTCAAAATAGTCCTTCAAGCACAAGTTATTCCTCATGTGATGCAAGCTAAGAAGAAGACTGCTATACATAACCTTGGCTCCCCATACATTATGACCCTGGATGGGCAGTGACAGAACAACCTAACATCTGACAATATAAGATGTATAGCTTAAGAGCTTGTAGAAATATACAGTATTGCAAGGAGCACATATATTTTAACAGATCAGCATAGAAGAGAATAAGGCATCGGAACGAGGGAGAGGGCTATTATATGTCCTTTGGTATGATCTGGTGTTTCTCTCTTTCAGAGTAAGCTGTAGAGGTTGCTACAGATAAAAACATACTTTTCTGTGTTGCTTTAATTTATACTTTAAGACAGTGTTTTAACTCTAAGACACTGTAGAACCTATACATGGCTTTATATCCTCAGAAGTAGAGTCACTCTGACATGAAGTGAAAAATTTTTATTTCTATTGAGTATGCTGAGAAGCAAAAAGGTATATTCTTGCAACTGCGCTCTGAGTCTGATTTAAAGTCTTGTGACTAGCCTGTTTAAAAAGCCAGCCAAACATAAAAAGAGCCTTCTTGTAGCACCAATGATATGCCAAGAAACTGCTAGAGAACAGCCTGTTACATTATTATAATACGTTTTATATATATATATATATATATATATAAGCACTTTCTTTTTAAGCTTAGAATAGTACACAGCAAATGAGCTTTATAGTTCCTATGCACATATTCTTTTTTCTTAAATTATTTCAAATTCAAATTTCCACTTTTCCCCCTCTCTAGTTGTGTGAAGAATTACCATGGTGCCACAGATTCAGAAGGCTCGGTATAGCTCAGGTTTTGATGCATGTCGTCTCCTGCTGCACTACTATTTATTGAGGCACTTACCAGCAAGTATCTCACACACAGTGAAAGAAAACAGCCCATCCTGAAAGATTTGTAGCCTAAACACGCAGGTTCAGAAAAGATCTGCTCATTGTCATACCTTTAGGCACATATCTGGACTGACACAAACTGCTGAACTCGTAAAGTTTTGCCATCATTGGCTTGTAGTTTGTCTCAGGTTCGTTTGTGGGCTGAGTCCCAAGTCACCCTGGTTATATACACATAATGCACACTCGTTCATTTTTGCTTTTTAAACAGTCAGCAGGGCAGAGATTTTTTTCTGTCTCTCTGATGCACAAATATATGACCAGAGGCATGTTCTCCCAATCAGAGAACTGCAAAATATATTACTACCTTGCTCTTTCTTTCTTTCTTCCCAGCAGACATCATTTCTCTATATTTAGAAGCCATTTGAAAGAAAATAGAAAGGTGTACAAAGGAGCAAGTGTCACACCAGCAGCCCTAGCACTGTGGGCCGGGAACGGGAGCACCCAGAGCACCGCGGTGGAAGTCTCCACATGAGACACCGCGACCGTGTCTCGGGACTGAACCAGCAGTTGTTTATTCAGAAACAGTTGTCAACTTACACTACAGCTGCTATAGGGCACCAGCATTTAACCTTTCTTGCCTCCTGCCAAGTCTCAGAGCTCTGTATTTTATTCTATTTCCTGTCATCTTTGACCTATAAATTGGTTTTGTCACAGCTTCATATAGAGCACAAAATGCAGCAGTTTCTGGAAGAAGCGGTCTAGGGCTATGATTGTGAAAGGCACGTCTTTGCTCTGAGGAGACTAAGGTAAAGAAATGCAGTATTGTATAAATGCACAAGGAAAGGGCTCTTTCTTTACAGAAAAATTACAGAGGCAGCAAAATTAGGCAAAGCATTGCTAAGTCCCCTCTAAAACAGACATCCCTGTGCATCCCTGTCAACTACACAGAAAGAAGAGGAGAGCGGCCCTATTAGGCTTACGCTAGCTGCAGAGGTGGCTGGAGGCTTGCAAAACAGCTCGTGCGCCTGCTGTGGTTGTTAGGCACCTCTCCAAATTCCTGCAGGCTTGAAATGCCAAATGGTCCGTAGAGGAGCTACCTCCGCTACAAACAACACCGGAAAGGTCAACCATGCCATGTTACGAGACAAAAATTAATGGGCCGGGCGGAAGGCTGCCTCTCCAAAGGGTTTCTCAGTAGCTGGGTCAAGTCACACGCCGCCGCGGGGGGAAAACAACACAGCCCCTTCGCAAGAAAAAGAAGTCAATGGCTACCACTGATGGTGTAGTGTGTTCATAGCACTCTCCTCAGCGAGGCCGTTCTCGGGTCTCAAACAACTTAGGCCAGCAGTAGTGAATCAGCCTGATACTGCACTAGAGGAGGGGTTTTCATTTTTTTTGGAAGAAAACTTAACTCTATCAAACAAAGGGAAAGAATCTAGTGAAATTTGAGGGAGTATAGTTTCTGAATTATTTGAATTTATCTCCCTTTCACTGCTTTCATGGCATTGCCACAGCGTGTTTTCCTCTCTCCCCTCTCTTTACTGTCTCACCGCGAAGTGCCAAGGAGAGTTCAGCATGAGAGTCCTGCTCCAGAAAGTTGTTCTTCTGGGGAGAAGAAATTGTCCTGAAATAAGAAATTCACAAGGAGAGAAATCAAAACATGCTCCACAGGAACGAAAAATAACACTGCCAAAATACATGAAGTGGATGACAGCTGTGCAAGCTGCTAGAGAATCAGTTAAGTGAAGAAAAAAAAAATCAAAGAAATGAGCAAGGTAGGTTATTTGACTCTGCTATATTTAGGATGCACCAGAACAGGAATCCTGTCTTAATATTAAATAGTTTTCCTGTGAATACTTTACAGTGAAAACAACCAACACCAGCAGAGGCTTCAAGCAGAGAAATGACAGTAGAAAGTGAGCACAGTGGAATCATTTGGGCAAGAATTATGGTGTGGTATTTTTCTTTCATTTCTGCCATTAATGCTTTAAACATAAGATTTTCACCTCAAAAATGGACAATAGAACAGGCTAAAAAGACTTCCGTAATTGTCCGTGGCCTCCCTTTTCTACTGTCAGAATTGGGATACAATAAATGCCTGCTATCATTATATCTGAATTTCCCCAATGTGATTAAAAGCAATTTTAAACAAATTTACAGACACAGAATTTTTATCTGTGGCTGACAGAAGACATCTGTCTCCCCTCAGAACTCAATACTGTATAAATTCTCTTACAAAAGCAATACATTTATATATGGTCACAATATCTCTGAATTGTATTTGAAAGATGATTGAAGATCCCAATAACTTGATCTAGTTTGGAATTTCCTGTAAACAGGCAACATATCATAAACATCTTCTGAGAACTGGATTCAATAATTATATCATATTTTGCATATGAAAGAATCACATTAAGTAGCTGTGATCTGTGAATAATAATAAACATACTGCTGTACTACCTATTACTGCCTAGTAGATCTGGAAAAATAGATGCGGGATTCTTTTCTTAAATCAAATACAGGTCTTTTTTTTGCATTTTAAGTATTCCAGCCATGATGGAAATGTTTATTTTTCCATGTACAACCTGCAAAAGAAATGCCTTATTCAAAAGTTTGTCAAGCACCACTGAAAATATTTGTCTGTTATATGCCTTCCTTTGATCAATTCCTCTGATAACTGAAGCTGATAAAGAATATCAGATACCCAGTTCTGCCCACTGTCTCTTTACCTCCATTTTCTGTGTGTAACTGTTAAATTCATTGCTTCTGTTCAGATCAGATTACCATTATCATCACATGAAAACTAAGAACATACTGGAGGATTGTTTGGCAGGCATGCAATGTTCCCTGCAACTGTTCTGGCCAAAGTTATCTTTCAGTATAATTCTTGTTAGCAATAAGTCTATGTAGCTGAGAAACCACAAGCATAATGACAGATAAACATGCTAGAGGCATAGGTCACTAAGATTTCATTCCCACCCAGGCATAGAAGAAGGTACCATCACTTATTTGCTTCAGCTCTTACCTTATTTTTCAGACAGAAATGCATTATTTTTGGTATTTATTTAAACAGCTGTCTCCTATTTTTTACCTGAGTGGAAGTATCACACAATATTTTTTTTCCTCAGAGTCATCATATCTTTGGTTATGCCATTTGCCTTTCCCTTAGCAGAGTTTCAAACTCATTGAACTTTCAACTACTTGGAACAAAGAGAAAACAATTAAACAACAACATTGCAAAGTCCAAATTTTGCGGTCTCTGCCTAAACACTGTTGTTCTGAAGTCCTGGCAGCCTTTTTTTTTTTTTCTTCCATGCAAATAAGGTTTGATCAGGAGGTTAGATATGATGTGGTGCAACAAGCAATCAAAGTCAACCTGTCAGACCAATATTTGTCTCAAGTGACCAACCCCGCAGGAATAAAATGCTCCTGTCAGTTTCAAGATAGAAATTAGATTTATTTCTTTTCTTACATGGAGATTTTCTCAAACTAGGAAGAATTTGTTTGACAACCTTACGTTTCAAGGCATATCACAATAGCATTAGTGTTACATTGCATGTTTTTGCAATGCATTTAACACAATACAAAAAAAACTTATGATCTGGCAAAAATTAATAAAATAGTCGTATTTATTTTGATCCAAATCTGGTGTTTCTTTACCAGATTTGGATCAAGTCTTTCACCTGGATTTAGAATCAAGTGCTTGCAGTCCTTAGTCCTTGTTTTTCACCCATGACTAACTCTTAATATTAACTGCATTTCATGATTTTAAACAGCTGGGTATCAAACAGCTTTCAGAACTAGACTTGCAAAGTAGATTATTGAGGCCTGCGAGGTCTGCAGCCTCATTCATTTAGAATGGGAAGGCCAACACTAGCTTTTATTAAAACAACACCAAGAGCATTTCTTGGTTCTTTTCCATGTGAGGATTAGCATTGAAGAGCAGCTGTGGTATGTAGATTGCACTGGTTCAATGTCTGTTACTCATTGCTCAAAAGGCAAAACAAAAATCTATAGATAAGGTAGCATTTGAGACTGATGAAAGATAAGAAAGCCTGTGAAAGATAGCAGACTAATCTGTTAGTACCTCTGTCTTCTATGAGACCAGTTAACAAGCAGCAGAGGTAGAAAATTCTATTAGACTATCATCAAACTTTGTCTTACCTATATCTTTAAACTATCACGGCTACAACAACATAATATATTACTCCTAAAAAAAAAAAAAGATTATTCTGTGCTGTTGAGTAAGCCATCTTGATTTTTGTGGAGAACTCACCAGTTTGCAGTCACAGAGGTTAAGGATAAGGGAAGGATAAATTTGTTCAGAAAGTCCTGAAGGACCATATTAAGGATAATAGCAATGAGGGCTGTAAATCTCCTAAACTTACAGTAAAAACCCATGAGCTCCTGCACCAACACTGACTGACATCACAAAAACATCCCAGTGTAGTTTGTCTTCACAGAACTATACACAGTTTATTTCCAGAATTTACCTACCTTGGCTATTGATCTCGGTAGCTGACAACATCAGGAAGACTATGTACCAAGCACATCTGGAACCTAAAGTGCAGCAAAGAAAAAGAAAACAGTGGGAAAAGATTTATTCTAGGTTGTGAACCTTCGTATTGCATGAGGAGTACTTCAGGAGAGGAGGAGAATTTCTCTCTCTTTGGATGCTTCCTATCCCTTTCCACTTTCATTCCATCTACAAAATTACATTGATTATCTCAAGTATGGATTCTTGGTTTCAAACAAAGAACTCCAGTTCACGAGGAGCCAAAAAGTTCTCAGAAGGGCTCCTACCGCTGAAAAATAGCTAGGCGTTAGAGAGGGACTTTTCTGTCTGAGATGGCGAATGGGGATTGTGTCAGTATGCAGCTTATACCCTTTTCTCCTTCCCTGGGTCCTATAGACTTTATGATACTCATTTTGTAAGCATTTTTTTTTGTCTATAAGGATAGAATTAATCTTAATTTAATGGCAAATCACAGAGACACAGAGCAATAATTGAGTGATTATTTGGTTCTCATTACAGAAAAAATAAATTTTGGAGGAAGAATACCTGAGAAAGAGGCAGGAGTTCTATATAAGCAGCTTGAATTGCAGGTAAAATGGTTAAGATCTACAATACTATCTGGACACCAGTATTAACTGATTCCAGAAAACACTATAACCACCCTATACCTACCGAGAACAGTCTACCATATTCATACTAATATTCTGCCACTGTAGACAAAGGAAAAAAATACACTTCTTATTTTTAAAACAAACTTTTGCTTAATTTTTTCAGTCAACTAGGCACACTTTTTTTTTTTTTTTGAGTTCATTAGATATTTAAGCCACTTTACAAACACAAGACTTAGACTTGGTTCTATAATTCCTTTCTACTGTCATGTATAAGCTTGCCAGGCACTATTGGATCTACTTTGTCATTCACACCAGTTACAAAGTAGAGTTTCATAGCTGTAGCTGCACTAAATAGTATTATGCTGATACAACCAGAAAACTATTTCAAATAATCTTCCAGATCATGCATGAACAAGAATATAACCCATAAACCAAATCAACAATAACTATAGGTTAATAAAACTCACCTAGTTTTATCCAGCTGAGAGTTAGGTGCCTAGTCTAAACTGATCAACTAGATTGCCTCTTTCATTAATAGAGAAAGACAGGTAATTTCAGCAGGTGAGTTACCCATCTTAAAACAGGATGTCTAAAGTAAATGGGATAAACTGCCATCTCATGGTTGATGAAGTTTTTTTTTTTTGTCTGATATTTCAAAGCAATTAAAACTGAGAAGATGAAATTTCTGGAAAAAAGAAATGTATGTATCACACATCACAGTTATCCCAAATGTACCAGCATGAAATACTATATTATGTTCCAAAATTTCATAAAGTGCCAATGCTTCACTTGAGGAAACTCTTTAATAGTCCTGGGATTCTTGAATGGAATAAAACAGAACATAGCTGAGCTGAGCTAACCATAGCAAGTCAAGGGAACAATGAGCTCACTTTTGCTCTGTAAAATTCACTTACTCAAAAAGAAATCTAATTGTTATGCCTAAGGCGATGCTAAAAGTAAAAGTGAATTGTAGCTATAATGCAAGACAAACATACTGCAGATGAAAGCGGTACTAATGAACTTCAAAGAGGCTCAAGAAACTTATTTAGAATTTGCTATTGGTTCATTTTATAAAAGGACTAATAGACCCACAAGTAAAGTAGCATTGAAAATTCTCACAAACTTTTGTGGCAGAATTAATTTCACCTAAAGTAGCCGCTTCAATCTAAACTTAAGACATCTAGACTAGTTGCCAAACTCCCACTGTAGTCAAAGGAAAAGAAACATTTAGTGAATTTCCAGAACAAAGTTCATCACAATCAACTCCAACACTCTGGAGCTGGCTTTTTATCAGCAAAACATCACGTCTGTCTTTGTTTCTTTGTTTCCTTTTTTCATCCATTATATAGGGTTTTGATGCAAACCTGCAGTTATTCCTTTCTCAATCCTTGACCTCAGTAAAGTCATTTCAGCTTTTCCAAGCCTAATTTCTGCCTTTGGTGAAGTTAGGCTGCATAGCCATACTGATGGAGCACTTTATATTTCAGAGAGGAAAACACACCATGTAATTGTCATATCAATTTGCTACTTTCTGTATGGATTATTTCTCCTTTATTTCTCTTTTTATATTTCATTTGCACTTCTCTGTGTCACTGCATTTCTCTTATGATATTTTTTGCCACATGCCTTCCCTTTCCCTACCTCTCTCAAGCTTTTTCGCCCTCTCTGCTGACTTCTTATTCCTTTGCTGCCAGCTTAGCTCTCATTCAAAATATGTTGGGAGCATTTTATTGAGACCATGGTATTAAATATAAGTGCTTACACAAAAGGCAGATTCCTCATAACACCGAACGAAAGCAGAGACCACAGAGACTCATATTCTAATCAGAACTGTTCACGCTGCTTTCTTGACCTTTGTTTCAACTAAGCGTAGAGATAACATTTAACCATGCAAAGTTTTATAAAGAAAAGAAGAGATAATGCCAGCACAGTAAGCAAAGCTTCACTGTATTAGCACACTGCAGAATTGTGCTTGATTTCCATTCCTATCGTAGAACATTTTTAGCCCCAGAAAAGAAACAATAAGCATAAGAAAAGACTAGAATGTAATACATTCATTTATGAGATTCTATTAACTCCCCGGTGCTCTCTTTCAAAATCAAAACAATAATGATGGGTTACAGAAAAGTAACCCCTCGTGTTAAAGGCACTGAATTTATTAAAGGAGAAAAAGCTAGTTTTGAAACAAACCCCTAGTTGTGCCATCTGCTAAGCTTCTGTAGATCTACTGCTCTGTGGTCTGGCTGAGATTGTCTCAGAGGAATTGCTGAAGTAAAATGGTAATCCACCTCATCATAATCTGGATTGGTTTTAAATTTTTCTGACATAAGCAACCCTCTAAGGAACTTCTCAGTTAAATAAAGTTGTCTGGAGAGCTCTGTGCTCCAGCTCTTTCCATTCTGTCCTCATCTCAAAGCATCCCTTTCAACTGCTGAGGGGCACCCAGGGCAGAGTTATCACAGCTGTATTCTTATACAACCCCACAGCTTGCATTCAAGGCCGAAGAAAAAGAGCCTCTGCAACTGCTTGAAAATACCTACATACTCGCTACGCGTGTTTACCGGCTTGCCTGCTGGCGTTTCATCAGTGTTGGGAGGGTAGTGCTCATGAATCATGCCACTGCATATGTGCGCTAAATTTTTCACATGTCAAAAGACAGCCAGAATAGGCTAGCCTGAAGGACTATCTATCTGTATCGCTGTACTGAAAGGCAACCATTATGAGAATGGACCAATCCACAAATGTGGACTTTCCTAATGAGTCAATAAATATGGCATGAACTCTGCAGTATTCTTAGAAATTCTTGCCCTCAACTTTTGGAAGATGAGATTGGTTTGACATCCCTGTGCAGCCAAGTCAAGAATAGCCAATCTCCAGCATAGTATCTACACCAACGAGTCACGCAGCCTGTAGCTTACTCATTGGTCCTTCTCTTCCCAGAGGACTTTTTGCACATATTTTGTGTGTAGCCAGATGAGATGAAGGTTTACATTACATTCTTGACCATATGACTTGGGATGGACTTGCAGAACCACATCAAGTGACAAAGGCACTGATCTAGGTAAGACAGTTATGTATGCACATTGGTCAAGTAAGAGTCATGACAAAAAAAAAAAAAATAAAATAAAATAAAAAAGGACTTTTAAGTAATATGTACTGGATCCATACTATCAGGAAAGCCAAGCTCCACAGGACCACTTGATTAATCTGTATTGCAGTAAGGTATTGTCTAATAGTTCCCTTTAGCTATATGTCATCGTGATAAATGCTCTTTAAAAGAAAGATAAGAGTAATGTATCTAAATGCACCTAGGTGGGCTGAGGAAAGAGAAAAGGACAAGTGTATGAGTTCTTAGGGAGGGGTGGGAGGGGCAGTGAATCGATTCTTAGATCCCAAGGAAAGAAATATCGACACCGATTCAAAATGATGAATAACATGTAAAATACTGAAATAAAACTTGTTGGATTTATAGCTCCTGTCAGTGCACGGCATCAAAGCAAAACTGAAATGAGACAAAAATATCCCACATATTGACTGGCTTTTGATTCGGGGGAGAATGGAGGAGAGAAAAAAAAATCATCAGAGATGTGGAATGAACCTTTTGTTACTGCAATCAGCCAAACTACGCTCTTTTTCTTCGCTCTTCTAGCAGCATGGAGTCATATTACTAAAAAGCCATTTCAGCACTTTTAGCTTCATCAAGATCTAAAAACACAAGAAATAAAGGGACTGATTCTGGTGCAAATGAAACTAGTGGTGACATTTCACTAAAGGAGATAGGAGAAAAAAGGAGAGAAAGAGGCAGAGGGCAGGAGAGAGAAAGAGAGAGAGAGGGAGAGAGACTGGGAGAGGAGAAATTTCGCTTTGAGCACCAAAAGGAACTTCCTTATCACTACAAAGACAAATTACTTTGTATGTAATGAAGTGAATGTACAGCTAGGTCCATGCAGCTAGGTCCTGTGTTGAACCTACTGCCTATACATTCAGCCCCATATACCTGTCCTGTAGCCAATGATCCTTTCAGGTCAATGAAAATTTGGATTGGCCCTGTGATATTTAATAGCAGACGATTTTTGGTCCGACTCTCTTCACTGCACTTCCTTTGTGCAGAGCAGGACCACCCGCGTCCGCAGACGCACTCATCTGTGCACGTGGGCAGGGCTGAAGCCAAAGTCACCTTTTGCAGGACAACCTTTCCACGTCAGTTTACAAAGCAAGACAACAGAGTTTGGTGAACAAATTCCACTCTTGGGAAAGCCTCAAATGGCACAAAGGACAGCATAAAAGGACTCACTATACCTCAGAGGCAAGGATTTTCTTTTTCTTTCCTGTGCTTTGCATTCATCAGAAGGAAGGAAAAAAAGACTAAGAAGTCGCGCAGTCTTTACAGAGCCATAGCCTGAAGCGACCAGTACGTTATGAGACGGTGGCACAGATTAATGTCCTGGCCCTTTTTTCCTGACAACCAGGAACCCGTGTGGTTTCTGTGATGCTTTAATGTCAACTGACTGGGAAGTTCTTCAGCCAGTGCCGTTAGTCAAGGCCAGGCGACTTTCCCAGACACACGTCCTCCCGGTGACCTCATGGGCGCAGTTTGAGTCTTGTTCAATAATGTCATTTGTCACATTTGTCTTAGTAACTGTGGTGCCGACTGCATGTCTGCTGTCAGCAAAGCATTTTATCAACACGGTATGGCAGCGCTCTTTTTCCTGGCTGGTGCAAATTGCGATGAAGAATAACCTGGCTAACGATAAAACCGCTTTAGCACCAGCAATGGGGAATTTCAAACACCGTCAACAGCGCTCTGCCAATGTTTGAGAACCTCTTGTGAGCACGCTGAACGGCTGCTTGCGGCTTCATTAGAAATACAGCTTTGAAAGGTTTGATCCAAAGTAACTGACAACTTAATTCCAGCAGCAGTTACTTATCTATTTTGACACACAGATAATACAGATTAGAGTAGGGAAAATTAAAGGAGCAAAAAGGCCTCTCAATTAGTAATGCCTTGTACTCATAGCTCTGCAAATCTTATTTAAGTGTGTTGTTACACGTTTTGAATGCAACTTCCTACAGAAAATATGTGCCTCTATTTTTGCATAGTATCGGTGATGGCTTATTTAGCCTGAGAATCAGCCTTCCTGTGTTACAGCTGAAGTTATTAACCATAAAGGCTGTCTAATGGCTGCTTGAATCAGTTATTCTCAGTTTAGTAGACAGATGATGCTCATTTCCATTTCAAAAATTAACCACTATTGTCATTCTCAGTAGAGATGCACAAGATGAAATGATAGGGTCAATGTGTGTTTAAACTCCCTTGTAACCTGAAAAGTGCTTAACTCGAGATAGGGAAAAATATAGGATAGAAACACAGTAAAACAAAAAAAGAAGAGACACCTCCTAGCTTGGAAAAAAGACAGCACATCAATATATTTCCATCTTGATAGAAGCTAGTTTTATGAAGGGGGGGAATGAAGGGTAATAATGATGGGGAAATAAACAAAATCTTTTTCCATTCATGTGTTTAAATCCTCACTTTTCATTTCTCTCTCCAGCCCATAGAATTGAGCGGTGGAAGAGTGGGAGCAGAGAACTACAGACTGTCTTGTCAGTGGCATTAACCAGAGCAAGCATATCACACTACTCATGGGTAAAACAAACAAGTTACAGATTTTAGAAACCTCAGCAGTTTATATTTTGCTAGGTGCTTTTCTTAAAGCTAAATAATAACAGGGCAAAGTCACTACAGGACATAATTTACATAGCAGAAGCGCTAGCAGGCTCACTGTTGGAGTCTGAAGTCCATTTTCTTCCTAAGAGACTAAGTTTAAAGGAGCAAGAACAGGAGGACCACAGCTTGAGGAGAATCAGCTGCTTGTGGTGGGAGAGGGAGTCCAAGGCTGGAAAGCGTGGCAAAAATGGTAACAACCTGACCTAGCTGTCCTTCGCTACAAGCTTTTATCCATCTAAAGCAATCACTGTAAAACTTTCTCTTTAAAACCATCTTCCTAACAAAGCCAGAAGCACAGCACAGGCTATATTTCCAAAACCATGTTACAAAAAAAAAAAAAAAAAAAAAAAAAGAGAGAAATCTTTCATAAACTAATTTGCCAAGGTACAAAACCTACCAAGATAGCCCACTAAACAAGCCAAAAGACAAACATGCTTTCAAGAGCTGTTTGTTTCTCAAAAAGAAGAAGACCTTAGGCTAAGCTATAATAACAAACAACGTGACCCAACAGGGATGGATTATAGAGGAAAAGGGCTGAGAACCACAGTTCAGAGAACAGCTGTGTGTTATGGAGAGATCGGAGAGGTATTTTCTGTCAAGTTACTCCACCCGGATCCCATGGACTATAGATCTAACTGCCATGGACCTGTGAGATCCGGTACCTATAGACCGACTAGCTTTGTGGTTGCTTTTTTACCTGCTATTTTTCTGTGCAGGTAGACTCTGGGAACGGAGAGAAGGCTCCTGCAGAGCCATCACCACCCCCTCTCAGGCTCATCAGGCATGTTCCACCAGATTTATTAAATCCAGGAAAGAGAAGGGGACATTTTGTACAGTCTGATTTCCTCAGCATGCTTGTGTTTCTTTTTAATGGATTAAGTGGTAAAATTAGTAAACTCATTCATTTTTGAATAATCATGTAGACATACCCAAGGAAGAAACACAAATGCAGAAGAGAGGTTTGGGCCTGAATCATAGCTAGGTTTTGGCTGTTGGCTCTTTTGGACAATGCCCTGCTATTAAATAATGTAGTGGAATTAACTGTTATCACTTGACACAGCTGTAGATTGGGGACCTATTCCTATCTCCAGCTCATCTAGCTTTCACAAACGGCATTGCATCTTTTAGACTGCCAAAAATAGGTCTGATTAGGAGAATGAAATCACAAGTTTAGCAAGATATTTAAAAAGCATAAATCTGACTCTATTTTAAAACCAGCTCTTTTCCTTATTCTCTACCAATGTCTCATAATCGTGAAAGCAAAGAAGGGTGGTAGAAAGAATAGGAAGAATTCTAATTTTCTGGTGTTCAACCTTCTTTTAATGCTACTGTCATGAGTCCTTTCCCTAGGGATTTCCACACCACTTGACATGCTTACATAATTCCACTAGGTCAAATTCGGGCTTCATTTAGCTGCAGTAGGTAGATAGAGTGAATCCTTGCCCCATTAAAAATCACTTGCAAAATTTTAATTGACTCTGGTGGGTTCAAGACTTCACCTCAAGTGCCTTTACTCACTTTTGTTGGAGTTGCTTTGAATTTATATTGAGCTAATTGAAATCAGTATAGTAGTCACAGGTACGAACAGACAAGTACCTATAGTCATATGCACATGTAATTATTCATTCTGTAATAGCAATTTACAGCTTTTTGAATCTAGTTAAATGTTATCAATGTACAAAGCACCTGCAAAAACATAGAAAAGTGTTTTGTTTAATTCTAAGGGAGAAGTTCTCATTTTCACTACCAAAAAAAAAAAAAAATCAAATTAGCTCTCTTGAAAGATGCTAGCACCCCCACTCAAGTATAGTAATAATTTTTCCTACTAATTGCCCTTAAGTACATAAAATATATTTTAGGTCTTTTAACCACTGTCTTTGTTCAAAATAGGTCAAATTCTCCAAGTAGAGACTGAAATTATAGCATACCATCTACTGATTTTAATATTTGTACTAAGTGGAATCTAGATTAAACTACCAAATTGTTTATAAAATTAACTATAAATTAGGACCTTCACATTCCCTTTCAAATACCCCTGCAACTTCCATAACATATTTTTAAGCTCATAAACAAATTCATGTTACCTTTCATACACACACAAAACAGCACCAACCAGAAACTACAAGTTATATTGTGTTCTTGCTGGAACACTCAACATTATTAGTAAAAGTCAAAACATGCCTTCTATTACTTGGTTATTTATGCAATAGAGGTGGTAATTTCAGGTTGATTCTAGGGATTCTGATGACATTTAATGAAAGTAGACTATAGCTTTATCTCTCATAGCTGCTGTAGTTCTGCAGAACAAATAGGGCTAAAATATAATAAGACTTTTCATTAATAGATTGTTGATACCCTGGTCCTCATTAAAATGTAAATAACTGCAGTACTCCCTGGTACTTTAATATTCACTGTAGCCAGAAAATCAGAGGAGTGTGAAATGCTTCTGTGTGATACCAGTTGCAAAGTAGTTAATATTAGTATTGGTGATCATACAACAGAAACAAGCCACAGATTGCCAAGTCTCATCATTTTTAACTCCATATAACCCCCCATATGTAACACACATCTTACACACTCCCATCCTAACCCAAGGAGCTTATGAGATCAAACTGCTTCAGCTCAGCAGCAAGAAAGTTTCTGAGAAAAACCACAAACAGCTGAAAAGCAGCATTACATTTGGCCTCCACTCAAGGTGAAGATCAACTTGTTGCATGTTTTGTGAAACTTGATTAAAATCAGTACAGGTTTCATATAAGTAAAACCACACAGAACAGCATGTGTGTGCAATGAAATGCCATTGCAAGAAGAGGAAAACATGGTGTATTCTGAAGGAGAAATTCAAGAACTGATCCAAGCTCTAGTAAGAATAAAGATACCATTTTTAAAGTCTCATTAATTTTGACACCAAATCTGACCGATGTACAAATGAGAGAAGTTACTTCTATAGACACTATTAAATCTACCTCCTGTATTATTTTTCCTTAAAAATAGTGTTCCTAATATAAAGTGCTTTGTTTTCTGTTCTTGTTTCAGTCTTTTAGCCTTTTCTTCTAGGCAGGAGATAAAATGTATTTCAGTTGTGAAGGATGATGGGGTGCATTTTTCTTCTAGTTATCAAATATTGATAAACTCTTCTGAAAAAACTTAGATATTTTTTAAAGTCATATTTCTCCCCTTCCCTATTGCTCATTTTGCTACAGCATGGTTCAAGCTGATATGTCCCTCCCTGATACAAACACATCTGTTAATTCTTAAAGTACCCAAGCTCATAAAAGATTTGCAATGGCTCACAATATACCAGAAAGGATAGCATGAATTTTTCCCAGATATCCATCTCCAAGAGGCCTCTCAACTGTGTCCAGAGCTTGGACTGTTGTGTACTTCATACCCAACATCAGGCTCTTTCCAAAAAGGATCAGAAGCAAGAACCTGTCAAGGTCACACCCGTAGGAGTGTATCAACGCGAGTAAGAGATGTCAGTGATAATCATGTTCAGAAAGAACAAGGTGGGAGAAACTATAGGGCAATATTCCTATACTTTTCTCAAAATCAGCTCACTCAAATCCAACCTCTTTGGTCCCAGGGGAGAAAAGCACTTCAGTGCCTGTGAGAGATCTGCTCCTGTAGGCTAGCCATTAAAAGTGAGGATGCAGAAAAGAACTGGCAGCAGAGGGCAATAAAAAGAAGTTGAAGAGTCTCCTTCAAATATGAGGTAAAATTAGATGCTTAGTGGAAAGGCACACATATCCAAAGGAAAAGATGCATGCAATAAATAACTACCTCTCTGACATTTATGAAGAATGCCTTCCAAAATTAGCTACTACTCGTGAAATTCAACTACTATCAAATGCTGAACACCAAAATCCATAAACCCACAAAGCTCCTATCATGCCTGTATTAAAGACACCCTTGGAAAAAATACTGTTTAAACAACAGAAAAACAAAAGCCACATCTTATCTACCAGGTCAGAATCTGTTACTACAACCTACATATGTACTAGTCACAAACCCTTCTTTACTTAATCTTGATTAAGAACTAGTAGGGACTTCTTGGCAAAATAGCAGTATTATATGTACATAATATGTGCATTTATGAACACCACCTTAAACGGGAGGGGAAAAAAAAGATCAGTGGTCTTCAACATTCGGGAGAATAAAGGAAACTTTGCTGTGCCCAGTTTTCCTATCAGTTGCTATAGTAATGCCCAGCAAAAATACCGCATCAGAAATCTCCTCCGGACTTTGGGAGACAGTCTCTCCTCTTAGTGTTAATTGCTCCTTCAGTGATGCTCCTCACATCGCGCTTTGGCTCAGTGTCAAAGGCAACCAGAACACGCGAGTGCAATTACAAGCCGCGGAATAACCCTGCATAGCAATTCAGGGCATCCAGCCTGTATAAGGTGGGAGACAGAGTCTGGTATTTCAGGGTATGGTTTCTTCATCAGCTTCCACTGAAGAATATGTTTATTTTTACCTTGCCCATTGCCGCAGCCTGCACATTCCTGTCCCCTCTCTCACTCTAACCTTGGATTCATGAGTTGGATCCTATAGGAAGGACTAAAGTGGAAACAGAGGAGGAAACCTTTTGCTGGCAGCAGACACTTGCATCTTCTTAAAGTCACATAACTATTATCTGTAGACACTGCTCTGGATGCCAGACTCACGAGCTCTGCTTAGAGCTTTATTCCTCATATACACCATGTCCTGTAGCAACAACTGAGGCTCCTATATGCTATGTATGATAGGAGCAGGTCTTAATAATTCTGTATTCACACATATATCCTGAAAGATTAGTGTCTTGGGGATCTGAAAAGCCTGTAAGTTGAAACTATAAATAGAATTACAGCACAGTCATTGCCAGCCTACTCTAAGCATTAACCATGGGACTGGGACTGAGGGAAGGAGGAGTTCATGGGTATAAGGTTAGAACTGCTCAGAAACATTAGCACCTGTTCTCTACATTCTTGCATTACTTAGTATTAACTATACTACCTGGGATTTCTGCTGTCTCCACTGCAGGTACTTGCATGTGATAGGAACTGTGCCCAGATGAGAACAGAGCAAGTCAGTTCTGACATTTTCTGTATCAAGAAGAGTTGGCTTAGAAAAGAGTTTTCTATTTTAACATAGAACTTGGAGGTGTGGTTCAAGCTTCAAAAAATTTATATAAAACTGAAGAGAAAAAAGTTTAATGACACAGAAGGTTTAAACATGCTGATGTATAAACCAACTCAAAGTCCTTACATATTGCGTGTGAGAACTAGCACAGCATCCTAAAAATGGCATTACATAAACTGAAAATAGTCTTGCAATCTTTGGTCCTCTGCATACAAACAGAAAAATACCCGGCAAACCCACTGTGGATGTTTGTAAAGGTACTTGCTGGCACCCAACGCGTGCGGCTGGAGGGCGGCTGTGCTGGCTGCACGCAGACTGCTGGTGGAATTTAAAGGTTAACAGCTCTGCAGCCAGCTGTGCAGGAGGGGAGCCCAGCAGCCACTCAGCTCCATCAAAGCTACAAAAAGAGGATGGAAGGGGAAAAAAAGAGGGGGTTGTGCTACATTACGCCACATTTTTTTAATTACTTCTTTCAATGTTTTATTTACTGGGGTCTGCCTACCTCTAGCAGTAGAGAGCAAATTCTCACCTTTTGCAAAACTCTGGGTATACTAATATTCAGCAACCTGCCAACAGTTTGCAAGTGAAAAATTCTGCTAACACTTGCAGAGTTTTGACTGCTTGAGTAGTTATCTGACAACTTGAGAAGTGGGAGCTGAGTACTGGTACAGCTGAGAAATCCTGTTGTCCAAGGTGAAATGTGGGTGGCAGCAACAGGCTCGGGAAAGCTGCAGAAAGATGACTGTGATAACCCAAGAATGAAGTGCTTTAAATAGACTGGTCTGAGTTGGAGCCATTCGAGTAAATTTACATCACATTTGCATGCAAGATAAGATTAGAGAGATGTGCCTGGAGAAGGGCAGAAGGTGCCAAGGTCATATTTAAGTCTGTTGCAATTTAAACAGGAGATAGGTTGGGATGCAAGCAGAGCAGTCTGACTTAAGTTTACCATGCCATGTGAGTAAGTCCTCAGTATGCCAATTCTTCCTTTGAATAAAGTCAGGAAAACTTCTAGTTATTTATTTATACACAAAAGCAAAAGGAACTAAAAGAAAGCAAAAAAAACCAAATGACAACAGCAGCAAAAAACATCTGAAGAATGTAATCTCTTTAAATGAAATCCAGTATTTAAAGTTATAACATCAAAAAGTTTCTATGCAGTGCCAAACATCAGGAAAAAATGCTAATGTCTGTTCATGAGTCAAACTGCATAGACACCTTTGTTTGAGAGAGACTCTGAGGCAAGAACTTCCCCCAGAGCTCCTTTGCAAATAAGCACAAACGCAAATTTGTCTATCATTTCTGCTACGCCATCATCTTTGATTGTTTTCCTGAACCTTTTACATCTCCCGATCCTTCACTTTGTTTCATTCCTGTGTTCACCTCATCTATTCCAAAAGTCTTTCTGTCTCCTGACAAGCTTGTAAGCTGCAGTCAGAGAAATGTTCTGGAAAGTTTGAGACCAAGATTATAGTTAAGGAGCATCTAAAAATGCACTTACTTGAAAATAAGGGTTTTTGTCTCTTATTCCACTCAGGCAATACAAAAATAGATTTTAATTAAAAACCCCTAAAGAATCCTTCATTGTAAAAGTGTCTTTTTATTTCCTCCCTTGGAGTATGCTCATGCACTTGTTTTCACTTTCACAAATATTATGATTAGATGATAAATACTTTCAGAAAATTAATATCTAAGTCAATAGTATTTGCGCTGAAAACCTCATCCAAAGAGCTATTGTCCTCCACAAACAACAGCATGGACATCCAAGTATTTTCTGAAATTAATATATGAATTTTTTTAATAACTAATACAACTGAAAAAGTCTTTTCTTCTGCATTTACTTTGCAAAGGAGGGGTAACATTTTTCAACTAAATTATTACTGAGATGGTTTTTGTTTTGTATTCGCAGTTCTTTGCAACTGTGCAAGGTATACCAGTGGAGCATAGTATTTACCTCTGCTCTCTGAGTAAAACAGTGGGAAATTAATTTTCTGAACACCTCATATACTTCACAGAGCTTGTGAGGAACTCCCTGCCATCACGACTTTTTCAGAGAGAAATTGCCTTATTGACCAACTTTTATTTTTATTCACATCCATCTCAACCACCTGCCTTTCACTGGCAAGTTAAAACCATCCTGTACAGTTTCTTACAGGGAAAAACAGTGTTATGAAAGTTCTTACTATATTTAGCACCTTCAAATCAGCTGGAAATGCAGAGAAGCAATAAATAGCATTACTTCACTGGCCAATTATTCATAAACCTTCAGCAGGCACTCAGGACCGCAGGTAGTTCAGAGGCTGAAAGCCTCCTCCCATCATCATTTACTACATTTCTGCCCCTCAGTTGGGATCAGGATCTCTGACATGGACAGGACACATTTCACCACAGACTATATTCGAGGTCCTGGACGCTGCTTCTTTAATAGCCTAAGTTCTGCATCCAGAATCTCTCTCCTTCTCAAACCCAACTGCCTTTGTGACTATCCTTTAAACCTCGTGAAATCAGCCCACTTTGCTGGATGGGTGAATCGCCAGACAACCTCCACCAGCATTACAAGCACGTGCCTGAGAAACGGGTTACCCACCACTTTCGGTGCCTACCAGCTGCAGTCATCACGTTTGGAGAGTGCATTTCTGGCGCAAGAAAACACACAGCCATCACCTTGTGGCAAGGCGATCCCATCCATAGAAACATTTCTCTGTTCAGGAGCTTACCAATTACAGAGAGCCACACTCTTCTAAAATTCATTACAGGCCCCAAAAGTTTCCGGAGCTCTAAGCCATTTACTCATACTAGAAATTATTACATAAATCTGTATTAACAGATGGCAGAAGTATGTGCCCTCTTGAAAACGTAGCTTTACAGCAGCAACAAAAATTATAATTGGTGCAAAGACCGCTTCTAATAATTGCAGTGTGGATGTTTCAATAAAGTAGGTTCTGTCTTGAAGGTGAAAACTTGCAAAGGACACATTTTTTCTCCTGTCATGCTGACCTGACTGATAACAAAGCCCGTTCAAACTGTTCTGACTGCTCCTGAAAGATTCATTTGTCTGAGCCACAAGTTTGTGTCATTTGGACAGACAGAAAATGTTAAATGATGTTTTACATTTAGTTCCTTTATTGGGCTTGTTTCTCAATCTTGAAATTACATATTCAAAGACGTGTATAAAGCTGTACACCTAACTGAAAGGTCTAGGATGCAAATGTAATGCAAGTCGAGTAATAGGGCGTGCAAAAACACCAATTACCAATCTGGCCTGCCGCTTTGCGTGCAGTTGTCTTAGCTTCTCTCGCCATCATTACTCCTCAATTATTTAGGTGCTGTAGGGCTTGCAAGCTTGAGCCAGGATTTGGCTGTGCCAAGCACTGCACGCACATGCACAAATGCACGTGAGCGCATGTGGCTTTCCCTGCTCTGGAAAGCCCATGGACTGGGTAATTGCACACATATTGCTCTAATCGTTCGTTCAGCCAGTTCACTAATCATACCCGAGTTAAAACGCCGTACGCAAAATCTTAGGGCTTAATTAGACAAACAGTTAATTCTATGGGGAATCAGCGCAGACCTCACAGGAAGATCCCCTAAACCTTCACTCTTGGAACATGCATCAGTTTATCCATCTAGAAAACAGGGGAGCAGCCTTCTGCCTTCTTCTCTACTTGAACCATCACTGACCATAAATTAAACGTGTTCATTTTCATGGTCACTGAATATCAACACAGCAATGAAATAGTTCACCATATTGCAGAATATGCCGCCTCCAGTCTTTTCTGATAACCTGACTGGATGCCCCTTACAGTAGCTACATCCTCATCTAATCACGCACCAATTGCTGCAGCAGCACAACCAACAATAAGCACTGCTTGCTTTTGCATTTAGAAGTCTGCTAGTTTTGAGGGGAGCGTACCATGGAAAGCAGTGACTTGCTTCTGCTGCCCAGTGAATCAGACTCTGTGATGAGTTTTCCCAGCCTGAAGGAACTCAACCAGCTAATGGCTTCTCCCTCTTCTGACCAAGCTTCCAGGAGGAGCTGGTCCTCCTCCTTAACGCAGATGCCAGGGTCTGGCTTCAGGAGAGTGAAAATAGCAATCACGAGTAAATACCAGTCCTGCGGGACCATCTTTACATCTGACTTGCTCTCCCTGGCCACAGCGGGTTGTCATGGAGATCACAGCCACGTCGTAGGAATTGTCTCATTGCTGAACTACCATTTCCCTCTGCAATTTCCCCATCCCTAGGGAGTACTATTCACTCTCACCTCCACATCCTGGGCATTCAAACTGCAAATATCATGACCTGGGATCTTTTCTACTTTTTATTTGGTTCTTCTGCTATACCAAAGACATCTCTTAAGGAAGAAAGGATAACGTCTCAATCACACACAGAGTAAAAGTTGTGAACACTGGCTGAAGTTTAAGAGTCATAATGCATACTGATAATGAACAATATGTGTATATGTATTATTAGAAGAAAAGCACACTGAATCTCAACAGAGCCTTTGGAAATGACTGAGCTTATTTTTATCCATCTTTTCTCATAAATAGCCTAACAGAATGCATAATAAAGCTAGTAGACAGCTGCACAGAATATTCGAAATAAATTAATTGTACAAATACAACACAGTGTGATTCTTATGCACTGATTCTAACACAGCTGTTAGTGTAAGGTTCCCAACAAACTAATTCATGAACCAACCCATGCATACCATGGACTTCCAAATTTCTGATCCAAGCAACCACAAGCTTGCTAAGTTCAAAACAGTCAGTGAAAAATCTCGTGTGAAAATCAAAGCAAGACTTGCTACTGTTTAAAATTGCTGATGTCCTAGATCAATTTATGCAAATAATTTACAGTCAAATAAATTACAATCCCCTGTCATGGTCAAATATTCTACCCCACAACAATGGTCTCGTGCTGCAGTAGAAGACACGTGATGGGTAGCCTCTACTGTAGAGCGTTCTGATTAGCAAGGAGAAAGCGTAGCAAGCTGTGGAGCTTCATGGCATGGATGCAAGATCCATTCAACTGCCATCCACCTCAGTCTTCTCTGCCTCAGCATCCACATCTCAACCATGTGTCATGTAAATACTCATTTGATAGGACGCTGAGAGGCTGACATGAGAGCAGCTAGCTCTGTAACACTGACTTCTTTCTTCTCTCACACAACCTTAACCCAACAGAAATGAGGGCATGCTGAGGCTGAGATCGGGCATGATTTGTATCTCAGCAATGCTCTGATGTGAGGCAGATTCTGTATGGTGGTCTAGCATCAGACCTGCTGGGGAGACTGCTATAATTCATGTTTTGAGCTCAAATATCGATAGTTGCTTATCTTTGGCCGAGGCATATCGACCTCTCAGAGAATCCAGAAATTCTCCCTAAGGTCCTTTATTTTCTCTTTCTTACTTCACCACTCTCTTTAACAGAATTGTACCATTTTCTTTCCATTAAAACTGAAGGTGGCATTTATTAAAATGTTAGTAGCAACTTTCAGATCCCAGGAATTTCCTCTTCCAAAGTATTAAGGGGAATAATTTGGATCCTATAGTGCATTGTCTTGTTTCAGACTGTTTAGATTATGCTTAGCCTTCAAATTCAAGCCAGGTCAGCACTGAAATTCAGGTCTGGAGTTAATGATGTTGAAATACAGACGAATATTTTGGTGAACAGTTCTAAAAGGGGATTAAGAACATTTCAAGAGATCAGCAAATATCAAAATACTCCTATCCTAGTAAATGATCTGAGTTTTATGAGACAAGCTGTTCTCAGCAAGTTTTTGCCATTGCAGGAAAATAACAATTCCTGTGCAACTACATCAGAAGAGAGCTGGAGGGAAGTCTTCAACAGCACAAAAAAATTCCTACCTACTTATTCAATGACCCGTCAAAATCCAAAGAAGCTTGTAACCAAAGTCATAATTTCCGTTTGTCATTTATTACATATCTCCTTTCCGTATCTAGCTGAAATATTTTGATAAAATGCAACACTCTCCTCTAAATTAAATCATTTCATCCAGATTCTTCCAATGGTTAACCTGACTTTAAAAGGTTAGCCATCTCTTTCAAAGCCCACTCAAAGTGCTGACAGCTTAGGCTTGATGTTTCCATTACTTAGTTTAAAAAAAAAAGAAAAAGAAATCTCAAAAAGACAGTAATAACTGTACCATCTAGAAGAAAGGATTTTCCTCCACTATGGAAAGGTGATAATTATGAAGCTCTTTAAACTTCAAATAAAAAAGCTGAAAAAATTATAGTTAGATCTCCTATGTAAAGAAAAAAATATCTCAGCAATTATATGCTATCCAGCAAGATTTATCTTTGCCCACATAATTTGGAAAAGGAAGCATTATGAGCTCTCAAGTTCACAGATCACCACACACCATCTGATTTTAAAATGAGGCACCACACTTCCATAAAACTTGTCCATTCCGATTTCTTAGATAACTGACAGTGTCGCTCCACTTTTCACATATCAACACACTAATGTCACCTTTGACCTGGCCTATGAATTCACCGAAAAAATTTCCAGCAAACAATTTCTGTCTGAGACTCCTTCGCGCTTCTTATTTGACAAGTATTCTCGTTCTCATCATTTGTGTTACTTACTCAATATACCCCGTCAGTCAAATTCTGCGTGTAGTCTCTGGCTCATTTCATGATGATCAGCTTTAAAGTAAAAGCTGTTGAGTGGTTCTTGTGCTGAGGAAGAGAGCTAGCTTTTATACATTGATTAGAAAAAACGGGTAAAATGAATAAACGGAAATGACACATTTTGGACTAGCGCTGCTCAGGAGAACACTAAAAATGAGGCTTAAACAGCTTCCATCATCTATGTGGATCACATGAACCCCGGTGAAAAAGTTGCCAAAGTATCACGATGCTCAAGCCATATGCCCCAAATATTGTTTTTATTCAGTTTATTTTCATGGTCATCTGAAAAATAATTCTTACCTGGAGAAATTAAGTAGGTCAGCATCCCTTTGGCGAGTTCAAAGTAGCTGGGCAATTACAAAGATGGCTCTCGACTAATGGATTCCTGGCTAAGGCTCTGAAGGACAGGGTGGCTTGTGAATCACCATCTGTTTTAAAAGTGCTAACAAGTGACTTATTATATAGCGTGAGCTATTAGCGCTGCATCACTTTAGATGTATGCTGGATGCGCTACTGTGCTTTTCATTTCATTCAGATCGTGGTCTGAAAATAATCTGGCATGTCTTTCCACAACTAAAATTGTTACATTTATCTAATGGAATATTTTATTATTCACTGAAAAGGGTTTCTGGTGGCCAATAATAAACACGGGTATTTGGCCAGACTATTTTTAAATAATGCAAATATCACTGAAGTAAGTATTTAAAACTTACAGGTTAAAATGTAATGCCCATTTCCCATAAAGCATGCATTTAATAAAGATAATGGTTTGAAATATATTTAAGATTCTGTTAGAAAAGCCTTTTATAGAGATTTTCTGAAATAAGGGTTGTTAACAGTTCAGTTTTTAAAAAAAACTTTAGTTGCAAATCCAGCAGATTATGAGAAATCATTAATTCAAAATTAGTCCCCAAAAGAGAAGAAAACAGAAGCAAACCACAGCTAGAGGCAGAGCAACAAAACAAACTTTTCTAAAGATCTTCTGAGTTAAAAATTATGGGTAATTTTGTCTTAATTAACAATGATGCAGCCAGCATCTATATATAACTCAAGATAAACAATGGTATTAATCAGTTTTCCAGATGAGAAACTACTCTGTAACTTGGGAAGCAGTACATTTTAGAATATGTAACAACGCAACTCTGGAGCAGATGCAGCAAAACCCAGAAATGGTTTCCTAGAAAAGGAAGGGAAGGGACTGAGGAGAGAGACCTGGGCAATGTCAAAAAGGAGGACAAAGCAAGGCAAGACTTTGCTGTCAATACTGCTAGTGGAGTTGGCAGGACAACACTCCTGGCAGTAAAAAGCAATGGAAACCCAACCAGAAGACAGAGAAATGGAGAAGGGAGATTCACAAGTAGTCAACAGCAGACAAGAAAGATCTGAGCAGGAAAGTGCAGAGAAGAGGCACCTCGTTCTGGCAAGAAGGATGTCATTAGTGTCCTTAAGGAGAACTGCCTCACTTGACGGAGAAAAGCAAAAATCAGGCTAAAGCAGTTCAGCAGGAAGGTCAGATGGGAGCCACCATGTTTAAAACAACTGATTTATTCAAATGGTTCAGAGGTTAACTACGAAAAGGCACTGAATAGGGACAGCAGGATGCAGATGCACTTGGCAAAACAGCCGAGTTATGGTTTTGCATCCTATCTGTGAAACGCCATTTGCTGTGCCATGGCCCGTGTTAGGGCAATGCTCCTCTTCAGAAGTTAGTCTAAACACAACATACGTTTGAGTCAGGGACTAGCCAGCATTGCTTTAAAATCAGATGGAGCACGACCAAACCATGGCAGAATCACAGGCAAAGTTACAACTTTCTTAAATCAAAAATATTTACATTTTATAGACTTTGCTGAAGTAACATACCAACTCAATGACCACAAAGTATCATTCAGAAACTTCCATCCCTGATGCAGGAACCAGCAGTAATCGTTACTCAGCCATGAATTAAATCAAGTGAACACCAGGACAGGTCATCAAAGTAAGCACGTGCAAATTAGTTTGGTTCCTCCGACCCGACCTGAACACGGTCAGTCTCCAACATACAGAGAATTTATTTATTAAGGTACCTCAGGATACAAACTGAAATTTCCCATATGTTAAACTTGCACATAGCAAAAAGCCATTAACATGAATTGGAGTCGAGTCCAAGATAATCGTAATGCATCAAAAATATGGAAATTGCAATTTTATTTACAGAATCCTAGAAAACAGCAATAGAAAAGAATACTGTTAGACCATTCAGTGCATTTTATTACTAATTTTTCTTTATAGCACAATTTTCAGACACTTGTCTAGGATATCAGTGTAGGAAAAATGCAAAACAGATAATGGAGTTTTCATCATTTCCTTTGAAATAATTTTCCTCAGGTTTTGCCTGAAAGATTAAATTTTTCCCTGGTTACAGTCCTTTTTGTTATACCTTCCTGTTCTTGTTATTCTTGCAAATATTCATAGGCTTACTTTACTGCCACTCTTGTTTCTCAGTTCATTTATAATTAGCACTTATCTTTCATCCAAAATCAGTCTCCTAAGTCCTGTTTCATATTTGCGTTTGGGAGTGGGGATAGACAGATGAGCGTGACCTCACTGTAATTGGTTATTTTTCACATATTACGGGACTTCCCAGAATTAAAGACGCAGTGGTTAGTCTCAAATTTTCGTTTCATTAGCCTTTCAGGTTAAAGACACAGCTATGGCTATGAGGACCACTTTGAATATCGGGATGCTCCCCAGAGTGTTCCCTTAAGTCAAATGGCTCTCAGGCCTCAGAAAGAAAAAAAATACTATTAACTAGGATAGTCCTCTTTACTGAAACTCTGCGATCGGCTGCATTTCCTACTGCTCCTGTTTCTGATTCTAAGGAGAAGACCCGTTTTCCCAGGGCACGTTGCTGCTAGGGTATCACCGGCGAGCATAGCAGGACTGCCCCGATGCGCTACGAACTTTCTCAGTCTTAAACCAAAATGAAGAAATGCAGGAAAGCTTGCTGATATTAAATGGATTTACTGCTCATGTTAACTGCTGCAGGTAATATGAAATTTTTTTCAAGATACTTTGGGCTGGGTTTCGTTCCACGCTACCGAAAATAGGTTGCTGCAGCAGCAGCATGTTTCCATGCCCCTGGTAATATAGCAGTGTACCAAGAAAGGATTAGAGAGAGTTGTTAAATGCCTAGCAATAACAGAAGAGGACAATTTTAAAAGATTTTTTTCTGCTCCATTAAGCTCCCTTTTCTGCACAGATTAATTTCAGTCAAAAGCTTTAATACACTGTCAGGTTGGATGCTACATGAGGCACCAAAGCTCAAATTGGCTTCTTTTCTCTCCTCCGTTGCCCCCAAATCCCTGATTTTGTTGTGAGGCAGAGCCACTTCTTTCACCCGCTCCATTGCACTTTCAAAAACTAGCGAGATGCAACTCTTCAGGTTTTAAACTATGCTAGAGAATGAACTGCTTTAAGGAAAGCTCCAATTTTTTCATCATAGCAAAGGCTCTTTATATAACTAAGGACACATTGAAATATATACACCTGTAATGAAAAATTTAAGAATACATACAATTTCTTTTTTTAAAAAAAAAAAGGTCTTTTACAAACTTAAAATTTTCTTTGGATGTCTTCCCTTATCCTAACACCAGACACATTCAAAGTTAGCAAACCTTTGCCACTCAGTCTCAAACTGGATTGAACCTTATTGCATGAATTTGCAGCACCAAAATTCTGGAATAAGAGATAGAACGCTTCTTTTCTTTGAAGAAAGTATCCCTGCTGTGTACTTCTCCCATCTCTCTTCTCCAGAATCTTTTTGTGCACAAAACCTCCCAGCTCTTTAGGTAAGAAAGCCATGTCTCTGAAAGCTATGTCTCTATCCTGGACAAGTCAACAATAATGCATAAAAACAGTTGCTACAGTTTTCATGTAAGGTCTAGGAATTATTTGATTCTGGTTTCTAGACTCTAAATTTAATAAAGTAGTAGCAAAATAATTACAGATGAAGTTTGTGTTTAGGCAATTTGTATGTCATAGCTGGTGGCATTCTGCTTTAAATATTTTGGACTCAAGTCCAAAACCAAGCAAAAGTTATGAATAAGTGTGAAGTCCACATGGTTCCCTTGCAATTTTACTTGGATCCACAGCTGTTGAAAGTCTGTCCTTAGCTTGATGCTAGCAAGGTTAAGGGAGTTCTTTTCTCTGGTGTATAACATTTTCCTCTGAGTGATGGAAAATCTTTTTTGTGCGGAAGTACAGAAGTGGCAAAAAATACCAAGTGGAAATCTGACCTTTTGGTTACCTTTATTAATAAAGAGCTGAGAGAGAGGCAAACTGCCAGTAAACAAAACCTTTGCATCCCTACTCTAGGGACCCTGTCCCAAGCAAAGACGAAATAAAATCTAACTATAAAATACTGTTTCTTGCAAACACTAGATCAGAACCTTTATTCAAATAGAAGCATTATCTCTAGAACAGTTCTGTCTCTCTCTACTTTATAGTATATTTACTGACTAGGACTTTCTCCCATCTGTCATCTTGCTATGGACTGGCAGAAACGCTACGTATGTTCAGCATTCCTGCTGTATACAACGTGCTGTGACCTGAAGGGAGTTTCATGCTTGAAGGATTTGCAAGATGAGATTCTTTATTTGTATATTAAATCCTTCCAACCGTATCAAATTTAATTTGTTACCCATCTGATTTATACAAACGTAACCTTAAAAGTGTTTGATGCACACAAATCAATTCAGTACAATCAATTAAGCATTCAAGATTTGTTGAGTCAAAGTTCTTATTCAAATGTTCTCTTGTACATTGACTTTCTCTGCCAAACTTTCCTGGCTTCTCTTAATAGTTCTCCATCCTGCTGCAGCCTTCTTTTTCCTCCCAAGACAACTGCAGTGTTACTGCATTTGTACATCTTAACACATCAGCTTTTCATGAACGAGGTAACGTATTTCTGGACAAAACCTCTGTAGTTACCTCACAAAACTGTCCAATTAAACATTGTGAAGTATAAATACAAATAAACTATCTAAAACTAAAGCAAATCTCCATTCCTTCACTTTTTGTCAAGACTGGCTTATTTTCCAGCAAATAGCATTTGTTACTGTAATTTCTGTACTGAAACACAAAAATAAATAAGGTTTTCTTTTTCAGTTCCTCCTTTCCTTCCACTATAGACTTGAGCTGTGATTCTCTGCTGTGTATACTGGCCAGAAAAGCAAGCTATCAGAATATTATTTATGACCATGTCCGCTGCTGGAGCCTTTTTCCTAGGCTACCGCTCTATCATACTAAGCACTATAGAAATATAAAAACTCACAGAATGAAAGCTAACTTGCTTCTCATAATTTATCCCCATGAAAGTTAAGTAAATGACGGGATTTGTCAACTGCAGCCACATGAGCCAGTGCAGCCACACCAGAAATGAAGGCTGCCATTGCCTGCAAACTGGTTTTGCTCCATAAACCTCCCCACATCTCGACAGTTGTTTTGTCTCAGTCGTCTCGGACCCAGTAGGGGTGCAGATTATTTTATGTTTTCCCAGAAGTGATCCCTCTGGCCTGTCACCTTGTTCCACTTCCTCTGGACATACCCTCGTGTGCTCTGCAGGCCAAGGATGAAACTAAGGGGCCTCTCTGCAGATCTTCATCTTGCAAGTAAGTGCCAAATAAAAGTAGTAGCTCTATTTGTCAACTGAACAGTTAGCAAGGAACTATGACTTTATCTTTAATGCATTGAACGGTGTACTTCTAAAGACAGCTGGGAGATGGGCTGCCCACAGTGTTGGTCACACACCATTAGGGGTAGTCCAGTATCACTGGAGTGGCTTGACGATTGGGTCTGTTTTAGCTAAAACATCCTGCACTGAGAGGAATGCTATTCTGATTTATTTCCATCGTAAGTACCTTTCACAGACCAAAAGCAAATGCAGGCCCTTGCACACACCCCTAAATTACCAAGTTTCATCACTTGAATTACCAGTTGATTTTCTCACAAAACTGTTTTGGATTACCCTGGACTGACTCACAAGCTCTGGAGAATTGTTCCCATATACCTTTTTGAATTCATTATCATCTCTAGCAGTCCTCAGTAGGCTTTCCAAGGAGAATCGGGTAATTAGCCTTTGCCCATCAGACTAATTACAAACTCAGCCCACCCGGCTGTTTTCCAAAGAACTAGACAGTATTTGAGCAACAGACAAGTTACAGTCATAGGCAGGTATATATGAAAAAGGAAAACAGATGATAGGGCAGGACAACCTTCCGTGCTCCTTGAATATCACACTGACTCACTCGTACACCCTGTGTTTACTATTCCTTCCACAGACTGCCTCATTAAGACCTGAAAGCTTAACCTTTGCAACTGGAACATTAAATCCCAGTCCTTTTAAAAGGTGTCCATCCCCTCTCTGCTCTGCAGTTTCCAGTTCATATTCATCCAATTAGAGATCAGAGAGATATTTTGCCATTTTTCTCATCAATGAGTTTATATTTTAAATATTGAGTGTAGAACGTTCAACAGCCCACTGTTGACTATCAAATCACAGACAGCAGAAACAAAACTCAAACACTTTTGAATGAAGTGTAACACATGAATTCAAGAAATCGCAATCTGCTTCTGGATACTTGCTGAGCTGAAGAAGAAACTAAATTATTTACAGAAATTGTTCAGAAAGAATTATTTATGACATTTACTGGATAAATTGATTTCTGAGCACAAGAATTCTAAGAGTCAGGGCTATGCAAGTAAACATTCTCAGATTATTTACAAGCTTATCCTCCAGTAAAGCTGAATCAGAAGACAAAATCTAAATACACATAACCTATGCAAAAAGCAGAGTATGAGGATAAAAATATATGGGCATTGGGAAGGCACTTCCTAAGCATATTAATAAGAACAAATAATAGAAGGACCAAAGTAATTTGGACTTTTTGTTTTTTAAACTCCATTAAGGTAATCACAGAATCACAGAATACTGTAATTTGGAAGGGACAGCTGGAGATCATCTGGTCCAACCACCCCTCTCAGAGCAAGTCCGGTTAGGTGAGGCTGCTCAGGGCTGGGTCCAGTTAAGTTCTGGATATCTCCAAGGATGGAGACTCTCTGGGGCCCTCTTCCAGTATTAGATGACCCTCAGAGTGAAAACCTTCCTCATGTTTAATCGGAATTTCCCTTGCTGCAGTCTGTGTCTTATCACCGTGCACCTTTAAGAAGAACCTCACTCTGTCTTCTCTATACCCTCCCATTATGCAGTTAAAGACAGCAATAAGTTTTCCTAAAATAAGCTGCTACTTTATGTACCTTTCCATTTTCAAAATAAGGTTTATACAAATGTGCATTGTGAATAATGTCAGTACAAATCATCGCTAAGAACTGCCATCTTTTGTGACATTTTCAGATTGTTAGCTGGTATTTCTGTAAGAAGTTTGTATTTTTTGTTACCTGCTGTTTCGCTGAAAACAATGTTACAGCTATGAAAATTAAATTCAGTACAAGTCATACACACCCCATTACACTGATACTATTAAAGTATAACAGGAATTGTATACTTTTCTATCAGAGGGTATCTGGAATGAAACAGAAACGTTAAATAGGAAAGGATTTCCAGAAATACAAGGACTCCGTTTTTTTTCACACTCAGGTTTTCTTCACTCTTCTCCTTTGTGCTAAGTACAGAATTGGAGTAAAGAAGAAGCTGACTTTGAAGACCATCTTTGTACCTCCTTGATTCTGGCTCTCTCTGACCCACAAGAGCTTTCAAGGCCCTATACTTGCCATGAGGCTGGTGCAACACTACTACGATAAAATGCTTTCGCAAAGCATTAGATAAAGAAAGGGACTGCTGACAAGTAGGTTGTTCCAGTAGGTTTAAAAAAAAAAAAATCCTAGCCTGTTCTTGGATTACTGCAAGCTCAGTCCTGGAACACCCGCCCTGAGTGGCCCCCAGCACAGCAGGCCTTTTAGTCCTCCTAAATCAAGGAAAAACATGCTGATGCAGTGACTAATCCTATGAATCCTCACATTGCATCTATATGAGTAGTGTCATGTGCAAAATCGGTTCTTTTTAGGTACAAAACTTCCACTCACCTACATGTAAAACCCTGTGCAGTGCATTAGGACATGCCGGTGGTGCTCAGGAAATGGCTTTTCTTTTTCTAGACCACATAAAACATTTCCATCACTTGTAGAATCATGCAGCACTCTTAATATTTCTTCATTTATTTGAATTTATAGATTTTAGAGAAATGGAAGGCAGCAGTTACATAGATTCATATCTGTATTATTTTAGGAAAATCTTTTTTTCCAGAATTACAGAATTGTAACAAAATCAACAACAAAAAAAGGCATTTGTAATATATGCAATTTAAAAGAAGTTTCTTATTTTTGAATTCTGTGGTCATGTCTCCAAAAAAACTGTGGGGCAGAAGTAGCACACATCAGTGAAGAGCACATCAGTAACTTTCTATACATGGTGCAAGTGAAGCCATAGGTATTGCACAATCAAATCAAATAAAAGAGTACTTAGGGATATTTAACCATCTACAAGTACAGTTAAGTCTCTGTTTTGCTTTTTCAGTAGTGTCTGGATGACTAACTTCAGGAATAAATGTGAATTACTTGCCTTAATGCTTTAGAAACTTCTCTAGGCACTGACCTACATGATTGGGCAATGAGGAATTTCTGCAAAAAAAAAAAAAGTTTTTTAATCCATTAGTTAATGCCAGCTAGGATAGCATTCCTGATGACAAGGACACCAAACAGTGATACAGTTCAGCTAGATCAGGTCAATAATATTTCAGTGAACCCACAGCAGCATTTTCAAAAGCCCTACAGTTCTACTTTTGAAGTAATTTGCAGACTTAGAAGTTAAATCCCATTGAAATGTAACAACTAATTCATTTCGGGAGCCTTTGAAAGTTTGCGTATTAAGCTTTCAAAACCCAAATCTTCAGAGATGCAGAAGTGTCTAAGTCTCACAGGTTTCAGTGGGAGCTCACCAGGCACACAAATGCTTTTAAACAGCATGCCACAAATTTCTAAGTCTTCACGGAAACTGGGATCGAGACTGCTTTGAAAATGTACACAAGCCTCAACCAAAAAAGTTCCCCAAAGAAGTATGAAAAAAAACAGTAGGAGAAAGAAGCTAGCCTTCCAAAACAAGTAACTTAGCGCCACTGCCATGTGAACAAAGATACATGTTGGATGTCTGTGCTGGAATAATGGCTCTTCTGTCCTAGCTGAGCTGTGCCATGATAGGAGCTTCACGGCTCCCCACTGAATATAGTCTCTCTTCTACAAACAATAAGGCAGGGGAAAATGTTTTATATCGCTTGCAATAACAACTGAAATGGCCAAAAAGCCCTTTAGCTGGGGAAAGAAGTGAAATTAAATTTGTTTTTCAATCAGCTTGCATTTTTAGTTTCAAACTTTTAATTTTAAAAGCAGTATTTCAGCATGGCTGCCACAGCTCATGTCACGACATGTCACAGCTTGCACTATAAAACGACATAAGGGAACCAGCTGATGGGCCAAGTCCAGATACCAGTCCATACTTGAAAAAAGGTTGAAGTCAGGGGGAGCTCTCAAATTTCAGTTCCTATCTTTCTTTTTAAAAATGTATCTGCATGGCTCCAGGGAGTGGGGGAGAGACTTTGCCATTACCGAATGACTCAGCTCAGCAGCTGTGGAGCCTGATTCTCTGCTAAAATGACAGGAAAGAAACTAAAGGTGCTAAATAGATGCTGTAGTAAAGTAAAGTGGGGTTTTTTTTGTTTTGTTTTTAAAGGAGATACCCTTTCTTTGTGGCCATACCCAAGTTTTCTCCTAGTATTTAACAACACACAAGGTCCTGTTAAGTTCTTGTTGCTGGAGTTTTGTACAGATGCAAGTGACGTTGTAACAGTCCACAAAGCTGCTAACCAGAATAACAAGATCACATTACTAAAAACAGCATATGAAGTGCCTTAGCATGTGCGCAAAGATGGGATTTGAGCAACTGTAGCAACATCTCTCAAGACACTACTTGCAGAGGCAAACATGGATTTAAAGGGGTTTTTTTTTTTTTTGATCTTTTATCTTGCTTTTTTTAAAAATCTGTCACTGTACTACAGAAGTTTAAGGGCAAAACTCAGAATTTGCCTCTCAGATCTGCACAGTAGGCCTTCGTTCTCCTATTCAACATCCACATCTGTGTACACAGAGAGGTGCGAGGAGCAAAGCACAGGAGTGGAGCTCTGTCTACTGCTGAGATCTGAGAGCGCGCTAGTGCTCCAAAAGCAGGGGATGGGGGGCAAATCAATGCAGCTGCGTACCACTGCATAATGTTGTTGAATTCATCTAGTCGACCCACTAGAGAGCCTGATTTTTTCCAACTATGTAGCTACAGCTTTGAAGTGTTTTTTGATTCATGTATTTTTTTTTCCTCTTCCAGTTCAAAACCAGGGCTTTTTTACAGTGCTTGTTCCTATTCATGAGTGGAATAGGAAGCATCAAAAGCACTGAAAGAACTTCTTGCAATGATTTGTGTGGCTGGAGGAGAGGGTTTCTCAAATTTATTCCACAGCAGGTACCGCTCACATGAGATTTTCAGCTCTGTTTTAGGGAGACATGCAGCACAGAGAGCAAAGAGCTAGTTGACACATCAGCATCATTGGTGAATTTTTGTTTCAGGATTAGTAAAGTGTTCATTCCTGCAAGCCTCCAGCTTCCTGGAGATAGGTGATTAGACAAAAGTAGATGAGGAAGATGGGCATGATCCATCACCTAAAACTTGAGCAATGGTGTCTCCCTCTGCTCCTCAGTTTGGTGGCTCTTAGGCAGGAGTATGAGTGAAAAATCCAATAAAACCCCATCCATCCAGTCCTCAGGAGGGAGAGCTTTAGTGGATGCTTGCTAAGAGTGTGAAAGGAGTCCTAAAGCATTTTCTTCCACCAGACTGAGAGGCTGAACTAATAGCGTAGCCTCAGGAGCTACCTTAATCATTCCCCTATTATATAGCCTCTGCTCAACAAGCCTGTGCCATTTCCATGCCTGAAGCGATTTTCTCTGACAGAGCCACCAAGATTTGCTTTTTCCTTACTAGATCATCATTAAGTAAATATGTGTTAAAAGGTCTGCAAGCCTCCAGCCCACAGCAGCAATACAAAGAAACCACATGACCACTGTTCAAAGCGACTGAGTTCACTACTAACGAACTATACATAGGAATATAAGAGTATTATGTGGTTCCTGCAGAAGGGACCCCCTTGTACAACTACCGCTGAGCTCTACAGTTTTTACATTAGGACATTTTTGCAACCTGAACTGCAAAATTAAGGTGAATTTCTGGTTTTAACTTCAATATTTAAAAAAATGTCCTAGCAATGATTAAATTGTAAAGTGCTCTTAAAAAACAACATTCATGTTGCGTTACCTTTTTCACAGAAATACTGCTACTTATCCTAGTTTACGAGGACAGGGCTGAAGCCCTGACTGTATCCAAATTTTCTCAGATTCGGCAGCCACACCTGAAGGCCACCAGTGTAGCCAAGATACATGCCTACCTACCTTCTAAAAAGTGCGTTATGTATACATATTCAAAGTAAGGATTATCTTCAGGTGGGTCCAGTATGGACACAAGATGAATTCTGAAGGAAAAGGACCTAGCCTGCCTTTTGATCTCCTTTAAAGAGATTTTTTTAGGGGTAGTTTAAAATGTGTAGAGTTAAACGTACCGTTTGACTTGCGGAACTGAGTATATGGTATTGTACTCTGTGTGACTTTATCAAGAAGTCAGATGACTTCAACACTTAACTCACTTAACAATTCCAGTACCTATTTTAAAAAGCTGCTCAGAAAATTAAATAGACTAGGCCTTAAGTTTTAGAAGACATTTGTGGACTTTTTAGCAATCTGGGAATGAGCTTCATTTCATTAAATATTTCATCTGCTTTTGTCAGCTATACTGCACAAAGAAATCTGGCACTACTCACCACTATAAAATTGAAAACAGGATTTAATTTCTAATAGAATGAGAAACGTGCACAACTTTAGGAGCAGCCAAACACCATTGACTGATCCTGACATACCCAAATAGCACATGCATTGCATTTAAGGAGATTTACTCAAAAAGAACAGAGGGAAGCGAGCTGAAATACATTTCTGAACCGAAGATTGTTACATAGGTGGCAAAAGTCATGAAAAATGTTGCACTAAAATCTTTTCAGTCTGCTCATCGAGTTTAGAGGGACATTTTCCGCTGCAGACCCTTGTCAATGCCCTGGACTCGAGAGGCCGTGGGAGTCCACAATTTCAGTCTCTCACAACGCAGGATCTCTCCAAGTAGTCCGTAATTACGCCGGGCCACCCCGTGTCCCACGGCCACAGCTACACCCGGCAGCTGAAGCTCGGAGACATCTCTGTGCTCCATCTCCGGCCAAATCAGCCTCCGGCATAAACAAAAACAGCCGACAGGTTGTTTTATGCCATGTCACCTGCAGCAGTGCCCCAGGGCCGGTGGGACTCAGCAGGCGCCTGGGTCCCAAGGGCTGCCGCTGCCGGGGGGTCACCCGCTCAAGGCTGCCCTCTCGTCGCGCAGGGTTGCTAAGGCAGCAGAAACGTGCAGAACTGGAGCAACAAATCCGCAAAATTTCTACCGTTTGGAATCACTAGGATAATTTTCACATCAAAATCACAGAACAGCCCATCTCTTGCATGTTTTTCTCCGTATCTCTCTCTGTCACACATGCACCCCCCCCATTCACTGGCCAAAGGAGGAAACGATAAACTATCCGCACAAACAGATTTTTCTCATACCTGTACAGCAGGTTTCAAACTCACAAGCAGCAAATTAGAACAACCTGCAAAAAAATACTAAGCCCTTGCTTTTTGTCATAACCCCATTTCATATTTCTGTTATCAGTAGCTCTATACATACTGTAGGCAGGTCAACCTGCCCCCTCATCCTCTTGCCCAAGTACTTCGTGGCTCCTCCTCACCCCAAAACCTGTAACTCCTTCTAAAGGAAAGCAGATCTCGCAAGGGTTATAACACCCAGGGTGCTGCTTGACTTGCCCGTGATTCAGGATGAGGCCACGCTGCAAAGCCGGGGGTGAAAATGATGGAATAAATCACAGAGCTCACCTGTCCCGTGGTTAGACAATCAATTAAAACATTTCTACTCTAATACCCTTTTGCACGTTTGCGGTCTTGGACTGTTTTCCAAATATGAACGTACAATCGACATGAGAGCTAGTCACAGAATGGTAATGCTGTTTCGAGATTTGATTTAGTTCCAGACCGAAACAAAATCCAAAAAAGCTTCATTTTCTGCAGCCTCCTTTCCAAGGCAGGTTACCATGGATCCCAGAAACCCTCTGGTTCCTAGTCTCACGCAACTCTGGGAATAAGTTGCTGAGGAGGCAAGCTGGCAAGAAAGATCAAAAATAGGTGGTCTATTTTATCTTGCTTTTACTGGTGTCCGTTAAACTTTCACTGATATCAAATTCCCTCCGCTGAATGCTTCAACTTTCAAATTCACCAGCTTATTCAAAAAAAAAAAAAAGAAAGAAAGAAAGAAAGAAAGAAAGAAACTTTTCAACAAACTCCCTTAAGTGAGGCATAGTGAATGACACTATGAACACAGTCCTGTTCCATTCAACCTAGCTGGACTTTTCCCACCAGTTTCACTACAACCATAACAAATAAATGAGCTCTTCAGGAGCAGTGAGACCTTGGACTGGGTCAGGAATACCATACCCTTAGCTCCCGGTCCCTTTCCCAACAGCCAAACTTCCCCTTTTCCTGATTGAAAGGTGTACAGTTATCAAAGCAGAAATAATCTCCTCTATTTGGCCATCAACCCAAAGACCATAAAAAAAGGAATTTTAAAAGTTAACCAGTTTTCCAAGACAGTTTGTTCTTTACTGTGCCCACCTTGTTATTTCTGTTAGCTATTTTTTGCCTAATATGAAACAGTAATTTTCCTTATGGTTCTTTCTGCCTTTTAAAAGGAGCCACACACAGCAAGCCTGAGAGATATTCCCAGCGGGAACTAAGACAGCTTTTCTATTTTGTTTTTAATCTTAAATAAATGTTTTAAGGTGCTAGCTAAAGCCAAAATATATGAGCACTTCTCACATGAATCTTCTTATTCCAGCATTCATTCATCCCATTGTGTCAATATTTTAGAGTTTATAATTCTAACCACAATATGACCAGCAACACACAGTGGGAAGGAGGAAAAGCAAGGGTTTTAAGCCTTAATTCAAAAGAACCTGAAAGTTATTTTAGCACTGGCAGATGGCGTGTGTCTTTTTTCTAGCTACCAGGTACTATTTTTTAAAGGGGGAGGGGAAGGGAAAGGAGTGGAAGAGAAGGCAGTGAGAGATAATACTTTATCTTATTTAGCTCCCCAGTTCTATATATCATTTTGTGCCATGTTTGTTATTGTGCTAAGCTTTGCAGGCTGCATCTCATCGCTGAACATCTGCACATCCAAAAGGTTGAGAGAAGCAGGTAGAAATCTGAAGAAACAAATCAACAGCTTTAAGATTCATTAGGTACCAAATATGAGATAAGAGGCCACATTACACAAATCACTGTAATAAATGTTGTCCTGTACTGAATGTGTCGCAGCTGCTATGATCTAGTGGTTTCTGAGTCATTTGTTCCCATGAACAGTGAGCTTAATAGCACATTTAGTACAATAGCAGGAGAGAGGTATGGTGGGAGAGCTCCAAAACTCCTCTTAGCTGAGCCTGTCCTAAACATGGTTGCAAAACCCCATTTGGCAACAAGCTCCTTAGAAACAAAATGGAAGTTTTCTTTTCCAGTTGGTGTAAATGGGCCAAGTCCTCAAGCACTTAGTTTGCACTCAAAAATACTCACTGATATGACACTTGCCTGTGTAAGAGTTCTCTACACCAGCTCGCTGCATGAAATTTCTGTCTTTCCAGCCAGATAAATATTTTCTTCATGTTTTTTCCTAGAGGATATAGCATGTCTTTCTTGTACACATATTTACCTTAGAATAAGGCATGGCATTTGCCTTGCCTCTTTTGGATGGCAGAACTCCTGATCTTATAAAATTGGTGCTGACTAAGGAAAATGGAACAAAATGGTAGGTGAGCCTATTGCAACCTGGTTTCATCTTGCCTGATGTCCCAGTTGGATTCTGAACACATATTTGTACTGTGGGTAATGCCCAGAGAAACCCCTTGTAATATGGGATCCATGGGAAGACTGTGAATTTCATCTTCAACGTAGACAATGCAGCCTGTACAAACAACCAACTTTCCTCCGCTGTGAATTACAGTTACTTCTGCCTGGACTGAGTCCCCAGTACTTAGAACATGCACTGTCTCCTGCAAAAAATAAGCCTTTACATTTTCCTTATTCTTTCCAGCCCATTGGTCAATTTAAATGGGAATTTTCATGGTACTAAGAGACAGAGTCAACTCAGATACGCTACATGCATCTAAGATCAACATTTGGTCTTCAGTGAACATCTATAAAGGTCCCATGCAAGACTGTAGACCTGAAAGAGTCATTTGCTGACTCAGGCCCCTCTGATTTCACAAGACTGAGACAGGCTCTGCATTTCTACAGATACACACTGAAGAGAAAAAGATTTGGGGGGGTGCTGGAAGAAATTCTGTCTTAGGTGGAATTTACCCTGGCTGAGGGTGCACCCTAGCTCAGTTATCATAATCCATTCAGCAGATCCTCTTAGTATCATCTCTGATGCTGGGAATGATGAAGGATAAGTGGGCTTTTCACCTTTCCTACTGCAGATAACGGACACCACACAGTAAATAAGGATCTGCCATTTACATGATTGTGGCTGGCACCAGTACGTGTGTTCATCTCTTCAGCACTTTTGGTTCCTAACAAACAGGAATCTGAATTAGATTTAGGGAATATTTCTGGGAAATGTCCACCAGAGCAAAGATACAGCCCCCCTCTCTCAGCGTCTTTGTGCTCACCCTGGAGTTTCGGCTCACACCAGTCGAGCAGCAGAGCTGCAGCGCTCTACCCAGGGACACCAATTAAGGATCACAACCTGCAGCGTGCAATTTATTACCAGTAGGTCCCACATGAAATGAGCTGATAAAGTCTCAGGTTAACTTCAGATCCAAGATAGCTTTCCCGCAGATGAAAAAAAAAAAGACACTTGGGCTCTTTAAATTCTACTTTCGCAAAATAACACGCTGTGTATAGAAGAAAGTGTTTTGGAAAGAAGATGAAAAAATAAACAGTATACACACATGGATATTCACCTTACCTAATGTGCTGTTGGAAGATTAGCCAGCACCATGATAAATAGCAGATAACAATGTACATACAATAGAGTCAACCCTGGCAAGGCCGTACCAGATCATTCAATAATGCACCATTTAGCCCAGAATGAAGAGCTGGAAAGGAGTTACCACACTCTCAAACTTCTCTCTCTTCATCCTCAAACGTACTGCTTAAAGACGACCTCTATGCTGGGAAAAGACAGCTGGGCTGGCCAGTCTACTGCTGCCTGCACAGCCCATCCCTTCTTCTGCTACAGGGTGCTCCAGTGCGGAGGCAAGGGAAGAGAGAGGTTATACTACTGCGACTCTGTGCAATAGCCTGGGGCTATTGAAATAGAGTATAAATTACAAACAGTGCTAGTCTAGCAAGGGTCAAGCTGGCCTGAAATAGACTACATCAGGACTTGCACGGGGATGAATTGTAAATGCTCCTGCCCGCTGTTTCTTCTCTTTAGCTGTTCCTAATTAAACTATATTGCTAAATGGCAAGTTCACGGTTTTCAGTCAAAGACTGGTGGTAGTAGCCATGCAAATACTTCCCTGTAGGCTTCATTTAAAAGAGAAAACATCAATGGAAAAGCAAGTAGTCACAGAATAATTGTTTCCTGCTGGTAGATGAAGGGCAAGGAAAAGATGCAGCACAAATAGAAAATACAAAGTGTCAGCACAGCACTGGCTGGGAGTCTGTCAGGCAAAAGGACTTGCCCAAAACCGTTGATTTACCAAAATCAAGGCTCTCACACAAAAGCATTCGTAGAGTTGGAATAGCACGTCTGGCCAACTCATGAACGGATACCGGTCCGATCTCCCCCACACATCCCTAAACAGCCTCCCAGGTACACCGTTCTCCTGGAGCATGGGAGAGCCTCGTTTGACTCTTCCTGTAAATGATTATTTGAACTCAATGAAACATTTCTAATGGGAAACTATTTGTTCACAGAAAAAATACTTCTGTAAACAAGAAAGGCTGCTCTGCTTCAGCATATTAACCTGGTACTCGGTCTCTCCCATCGGGCGGTGTTGGATCATTCATACAGATCAAAGGTTGGCTGGTTCCTTCAATTTATCTCTGGCCACCCCCTGGCAAACAAGTGCTGCTATGGACCCCTGGCCTCGAAGGCCTAACTTTTCTTTCTACTGCTAAACTAAGACTGTGAAAACCTTTCATGATGGTTCATGGTGGTTGGGGGAGGGGGGGGAAAATGAAACAAAACCCAAACTAACAACAAAACAATACCGAAGAACCAAAACCAAACCAAGCTTGCCAAGAATCATCACCTAAATTTTTTTTTAGCCATCAATTTTGTCCAAATTTGGATTAGAGGAGAAACTCTCAGATCCAACAATTGACTTTCAGATTATTTTTGCCTCTCAAAGTATGTTTAAAACAAAAATCAAACTCTTATGCTCCTGATTGAGGGAAGTTTCATTTTTCTGAAATCAGTAAATAAATGTCAGACTCAACAGCTATGACTGATTTAGATTTTGTGCAATCTGAAGCTAAAATGCTTCGTATTAATACTTATAAGACCCTTTAATCCTACATATATTCTATTGAGAGAAATATACTTCTAAATTGCAAAATAAGTCAACTCAGAACATGTTAATAATCGTGTGAATTGGAAAGAACAGCAGTTGGACCAACTACCAATATTCGTAATTATGTATTTTGGAAACTTAATATTATTTTCTTTTTATAATTTATAGGTCATACCAATTAAAATTTAATAAGCAACTGTAGCTGGATATATTTCAAGTCATTAAGGATCTTTACAACAGTACATTTCTATTGGTTCTAAAATCTTCTAAATTGCCGTATTACTTTAAAGTAATCTGCAGTAGAAAGCAATAAATAGGTAGCTAACTTAAACTAAATGATCACCATCTACTACCTGCAAAAATACAGCAATTTATGCATAACATTCAGTGTTTTCTTCCCTCCATCTCCGAGTAGCCTACGTGTTCTTCTCCTGAGATATGTAAATTATTGTTTCCATCTGGTTTATTGCCAAAAGGGACTGCTTGATAATTTAGTTTATTAAAACAGGTGTGAATAAAAATATAGCAGTTTACTGGAAAGGATCTTTTTTAAAAGTTTGAGTCTGTAACTCACCTGTCGCATGGATGCAATGCAAACACAAGCAAACCAGTATGGGGTTGGGGACACCACTGTAATCTCTGGCTATAGGGATGAAATAGGCTGGAAAGGGTGACCTATCAGCAAATATTATCAGCCTTTCTAGAAATCTGTTTGAAGCACTGAACACAAAGTCCTCCTGATTTCAGGTCATATAACAGAAATATTAACTCAGTGGCTTCTCAGGTGCTGAATTTGCTATTTTAGTTTAGAAAAGAGCTAACACTTTCCACGCTGCCTTTGGTTACCAACTGCCTGGGTGTGCCCATGTCCTCAGGTTAATCCAATTTAGTCAAGGACATTTTAAAGAAAAATCATAGAAACTGGGAGGAAGTTGTAGCATCCTGTGGTTCCAACTAGAAACTCCTTGGTGGGACGTTACGCACTTCACTTCCAGCCCCTGCACCCTGTGCCCAGGCTCTCACAGTGCGGCCCAGGCTCCATCCTTCCAAGTGTCCTGATTCTGAATCCGGATTACATTTCTCCTCTAATTAGTTAATTTTAAATCCTGTTGGTTAGCTAATATGGATGAAAAACTAATATATGAAAACAGAATTTGGCAACTAGAAACGCGGGTTTCTCGGATATTTTTATTCAATGTGTTTGGCTTCTTTTTTTCCCGAGTCCATAGGAAACTGGAAGAAAAATGGTTTTGGACATATTTACATTGGGAAGTAGCCTGGACTTTGGTAATATTCACTTTGACTATTATGAAGTATAGAATATTTAAATCTCAAGTGTCCAAATACCAATAGTTAAAAGAAAAAACAAAAAACAACCGATACAGCCTAGCTGGACAATGATAAACACAGGCAAATAGCCTAACTTGATTTCCTGTTCCAGCATGAGCAGGGACAAGGACCTTGTAATGACTAAGTTAGCCTTGAAATCAGTGGAGCCCAGCTGAAAACTGGAGCTTTGCTTCCTGTATTAATCATTTAACCTCGACTGCTGCTGCTAAATGACAGCTCTTCTCTGCTAAGGGAGATCAGGACTGGACTAGTTTTAGCAGACAAATAAATTTGTGCAAATGAAGTCTGGCACATCGGGGTGAGGGGGAAATGCTTATGACCTGGTTGTCTGGACTAGCTCCGAGTTACGCAAAGCTCATCTCTACCATGAAGAACATTTTTTTGCATAATACTGTAGCATCCTGCATTGCCATTCTTTTTCATATACCCTGCACTGCTGCAGATCTTCTATCCTTGCTATGTAAAGGACAGGCAGTGTAAAAATAGCCAGGGAAACAAAGCATCTTCCCAGCTGGGCCCACGCTAAAGGTGCACCAGCTGATGCACCACCATTTGGCAGAGGAGCCAAATATTGTTAGGAAGGCTGAGCAAACATAAATGTAAGCAAGAGTAAGAGGGAGTGTCTTGCTTGTGTGAACAAGAGGACAGAGAAAAGCCAACATACCAAAGCAGATCTATCTGTGCATTCATTCTGACCTCAGACACCTGTTCCATTCGAAAAGCGCAGACTTCTGCAGCACCTACTTCTGATAATCTCCCTGACAAAGAGCTGTCCCTGTTCACAGAGGTCCCTGGAAGGCACTGGGAAATACAGTCATCCTCCCAAAATGCCCTGCAGCATGAAACCTTTGGGAGAATCAGTCTAATGCAGCCACAAAGTCCTACAGAGCCAACTATCAAAACACAGCTCTGTAAAGTTTCAAATAAAGATTTTCAAAATTTCAATTCATCTTAAATTATTTAAGTACATTCAATATCAAATTTGTTGCAAAGCACCCATCAGCCCTGCAGATATTCTATTAGGCATCTTAGTATATCAGAAAACAGATACTGAACACACAGTAGTGTTGGGGTTTTTGATTTTTTAAAAAAAGACTGAACTACATAATTTGATTTTTTTATGTTTGGTGGCCAGATAGACTAGGAATACACACAACATATTTTTGCAAAATAAGTTATTTTTCAAAAATAATATTCACAGAAATATAATATAGAAGTTTTTTCCCTTTTCTGAATCATCCAGTCCCATGTTAGTGGTTAAGGGCAGAACTCTCTTCTGGAGCAATCTTAAAAATAGATGGGCTCTTTGGCCCAGCTGTTCCTTTCAGAAGGCTTTTCTAGAGCTCCTCTCTTCCAGTGGATGTAAATCTCAGTTCAGCACACAAGAAGGCAAACCCTTTCAAAACGTTTTCACAGGCAATTTGTCGCACTGCAGAATAACCCTTTGCCTGGGAAGTCTCTTGAGACGTGAAGTATTTCTGTTCAAACAGTCGTCTACCCAGTTCGGAGCAGGGATATATACTCCTGCCTCTAGCTCAGTGGTTTCAGGGTGGGAAAGTCAGACAATCTACCTCTGCTCCAATTTCATATAAAATGAGGGAAAGCAAAAACAAACAAACAAGCAAGCAAACAAAAAGCCAAAGGGAAGGGTAGTGATGTGGAATATTCAGGTTCCTGCCTGGAGAGGGATGGAGCAGGAATTCAGCTGGGGTCTACGTTATCCCAGAGATATCGACCCCCCTCAGCCCAGCCATCTGAGGGGCAGAGGTCTGTGAGCCAATTCCACCTCCAGTCGAAGGAAAAAAGACAACACTTGGAAGACTTTGTACTGAAAAATTTTCCTCTAACCACCTTTAAGGAAGACAGGAGATTCCAAAGGCCTTTTATTTCTTCTCTGACTCATTTTTGGCTTTGAATAACATATCTCAACCCTTCTGCCTCTTTTTCTCCAGCTGTAAAATGATGCCTGCAGTGAGAATCAGGTCCACCTGTTTTAGCATATAGAGATACCCAAAATAACCAAGCCAAGCTTCAGGCTTTCATTACACAGCAGCAAGGTTAAGCACAGCCATAGCAGAAGAGGATGAGCTGCACTTATTTTACACGGAGGAAGGTGAGAGGAGAGAGGGAATTAAGGATGCACTTCACGTATCCCACCGAGCCCTGGCTGGAAGAAGCTTCTGCTAGTACACATTAAATGTGGACGATTTTTCCCTGACTAGCACAGCCTGCTAGGAGAACCAATCTGGAAGACCAGCAAGCCTGCCGTTACTGCCAAATGGACTTTTCCACTGAGGCCCTAGGAAATCTAAGAAAATATCTAGGAAATATCTAGGGCCATTTAGCAGAGCTGATTGACTTAACCACATTGACTGCACTGTTATATCTGATTATTCTTTGATGTTTCTCCTTAATGGTAGACTTGAGGTGCCATCCAAAAGGAAAAAAGAAAAAAGGAAAAAAAAAACAAAAAACCTTTTGGAATGAAGTACCAGTAATAAATACACCTCCAGAACTTCCCAGAAACCCCGCAGAAGGATCTTTCAGATAATCAGACAACAGTTGACAAGTTCCTAGTGCAAACCATGAGGGCTTTCTTCCTCTCCCTCCCCCACATATATGGTAGATACACTGAGCTTGCTGGAAAGCAGAAATACTTAATATTTCATAGAATATAGAACATCTTTTGAAGCAGGCTGTCACCTCAAAGGATAAGGGAATTAACTATGTTCTCGCTTTATACCAATCTTGTATGGTCTTCCCCACAGCTCTGCTACCAGTACCAATAGTGCTACCAGTTACAGCTTTTCATCATGCCTCCTTACCCCTTTCCTACTGTCTCTTAAGCAATGAATATTTCATTATTTTTTTACTGGGGCAGAGTAGGGTTGATTTCAAAAGGAGAAAGCAAACTAAGACACAAAAAGTTTACGTGAGCAGCTCAGCTTCACATAGGATGTGACTAATGACAGCTGGTTCTTTTTAATTGTTTATGTTTTATCTTTCTCTGCACTTGCTGCACATTGCTTTTTTAATCAGTCACCACCCCCCACGTCCATACATACATACACACACATATACATCCACACACACACGTCCTGCTTTTCAAGGGAGAGACTGTTTTCTCAACTTGGTTGAATCATGTCTAGCATATTTGTGTTTCACCATAGTCTATGGGACAAAAATAGCAGCAGAGAATAGATGCCTTTGGATCTTCAGTAGTACTTTAAACCGCCAGCCACTTTTCTCCTGAAATATAGTAAGATCGTTTATACATCACCATTTCTGATGACAAACATACAGGTTCCGTCCCACAAAACAGTAGGATATTTCTAGCTATTCTTTAGCGGTTTCTTTTGTATTTGGAAAGCAAGAAAACTGTAGACACCTCCTGAAAGTTTTTCACTTTTCAGATTATTGAAGCACAAAACCTAAGCTGATCCCCTGGTTTCAGAAGCCTGAAGGATTCCAAAGGCTCTTGACTTCTGTTTCAGTATCTTCCACAACGGAACCAATAGCTACCTTATATATCATCAGTCACGGCTAGGGGATACCGTTCATGCAAAGTTCCAGCTCCCCCAACTGAATCCACTGTTTTGTGGCCCAAAAAGCAGAGTTTCTACATAAAGCTAGCAAAGCAACAGAGTTTAACAAAAAGTGTTTAGTAAGACAACTTTAGCCCCCTAGTCTAACTAGATGGTGCCACTGGGCATTCACAACCAACTTGCAATTGGCAGCCCAAGTACAGCAATGAACATCCTAACTGTACTGCTGCAGCAAGGACGGTGCGGGGTAACTCCACTGCACTCTAAACCTAAGTCTAAATCCTCAATATTGAGGCAGACGTGCTCTATTACTCTGCACGTCCTGACATCCACGATGGGTGTCAGTTTTGAAGTCTGTAAAGAAGTCTACACTGACAAACAGCATCTGAAGCACTCTACTGATGTTTTCTGAAGGATGCACGACCCATTAGATAGCTTTTTGCTTAGGATCAGCGCATTTTAAAAGGCTGAGAGAGACGGATCTCTGTTGATAGACACATTGCATGTTATGTCTGTTAGCGTCTCCTTAAACTGTTCAATCTTCCTAGTTAAGTCATCATTTTGATATTTGATGCACTTTTACATAAAAATTCCTATGCCAAGTCACAAGATATTGTAAAGGACCTACAAAATAAAAACTCATGGCTAGCTTAGAAACCATGTAACAGATGTCAACACACATTCCAAAAAACTACAGCTTCCATTAAAGCCAGTTCTCCCCATACTTCCCTAAATAGTCTTTGAGCACTTAGTAAGTACTTGGACATTTGTCTTTTCATGTCCCTGTTAACTAAACGACAGCATAACAGAGTTATCGAGTAAGTTAGACCAAAAAACTAAGGTTATGAAAAGTAATACTCACTGCTTTAAAAATTATTATTTGCACTTTTCATGGCACCTAAGACTCTTAACTACACGCCACTGCCAAGCACTGTAGAAATGTAAGAATGAATTACATTCTCATGTGCAAATAAATAGCACTTTTTCTATGCACATACAATGACCTTTAACACTTGCACTCCAGCCGGATGGAGATCAATATTCAACTTCATGTCTTTTTAAAGTTTTTAGAGTCTTTGGGAAGTTCTTTAACTATTTCTCGTATCAGTACACACAGGTAAAAAAGGAACTGAAATAGCTCTGAGGTGGGCCAGCTTCCACTGGTGTACCCCAACAGCCTTTGGGACCTCAGCCCCAATTTGCAGAAGCGTCCATGCTCATACTGACAGCACAACCACTGCTCCACTGGGACCTGGCTGCTGTCCAGGACACAAATGGCTTTCTTATGAGGAGGATTTGCTAGGTCCTCTGACAGATGTGCAGATTCAGACTTTCCCCAGCTGGACATCCTGAGAGAAAACTAAAGCTCCGTCCTCCACAAGGATCTTTTGTTGTTTATAGTTGAAGCCAACACGATTCCCCAGAATGCACGTGTACTGGGTCAATCTACCACCCGTGTTTTTGAGAAGATGCGCCTAAGGAAAGGGGCAAGTTGCAGGGAACAACGCAGCTAGATTAGCCTCTGCTGGACCCAACTCCCTGCAGATCTCTCTGACACATTAAAAATGTTAAAGCTTGCAAGTTTTTAAATTTCACAAACTGTTTCTCAGTCCCTTAATCATCAAAAACTTTAGAAAAACGTTTTACATAAAATATGCTTGCCAGCAGCTGAGAGCCTGAAAGCCTGAAGCCCACTTTCCTCCCCCCAACAGCCTATTGTTGGGTAATTAACTAAAAATCCATTTCAGAGTCCTTCCGCGTAAAAGAACTTGCCTTTTATCAGAGTTTGGAGCTACCTGAGAGCAATGCACTGCAACACCAAGTACTGTCATCCAGTTACCACTTCCTGGAAGCCAAAGTTTCCCGTTCAGTTTATCAGTAGGGAACAGTTCTACAGCTCCCCAGTTTGCACCTAACGATGCCACTTAAGCAGCTTAGCGCTCTTCTGGTGTTCTCCACTACTTTGCTTTTCATGCATCTCTAAAATTCGTGTGCAGAGTATATGTGAACACAATATACAAAACTATGATTCTCATTTCACAGAATTTGATGTGCACATCTGCTGATTGCAGCTCCAAGAGCTGAGCAGTGACCTATCAGCCAAACCTAGAGAAATTCAAATGAATACAGGAGAAAAATTAGAAGTCTCAAATCTCTTTTTTTAACCATCCTTTTTTACAACATGCCATCCTTTTTTTTTTTTTTTTTTTTTTACAACAGTGTTGTTCCAGACATTATGTATACTATTCCTTCAGAAACTTTTCTGTCACTGGAGACTCTTCCAGTGCCCATGGGGTTATAAGAGCAGGCAGACACACTCACTGCCTCCACACTTTTTTAAGCAGACTTAGACTGCCCAGAGAAGGTCCCATGGAAGACATGCTAAACCAGAAAGGATTACATCACCTTGCATTTTAGTATCGGGTGCAGTAGAGATAACTCTGAGTTGGGCACTCTTCCCTCTTTTCTGGACTGTTAAAATTTTGAAGAAATCTGAGTTAAAACATTCAGAAATGCTTTTCCTTTTGAAGCAACAAATGTCGTAATTGGGCTGTTAATACTGAGATGCTATATGACAGCAGGGACATTCTGCATGTCCCTGATAACCGTGGATAGCAATCAGGAGAGGTAGTGGAGTCTGCTTCATCTCCTCCATCAGCCTCACTGAGCTCTGGATTTCTGTGACCATTTACTGCAAGTGGAAATATGTTGCACTTGTCCCCAGTGGGCAATATAATGTTCCAAAAGCTTCAGAATTCATTTTTTTTATTGAGACAAATTTCTCTCTTCTAATAAAAGTTACCATCAGATTTGTGAAGCAAATAAAACAGGAAAATAGATGTGTGCTGAAGACAGACATTTCTTTCCCATAGTAACTCCAGCTGAAACATCTAAGGAAGTAGCAATAGCCCTAAAAGAGTTGAAAATGCACTTAAACTGCAAAATAAGCTCATGCTTAAAACAGCTCTTACTGGCAGAGACAAGTAGCAGCATTTATATATGTGCAGAAAAACAGATTTCCTATGCATAGCAGAAGCCCCCATAAGGACTGCCCTTATGCCCTTAACCCCCCCCCATAAGGGGTCTTAAGGCTTTTTGAGTGTGGCTGCTACCTTATCACCCTATTAGGCACCTTATTTAGCATCCAGAGGGTCTGCACATGCCTAGCACCCACTGCTGCCGGTGGTGGTTGTGGATGACTTGATAAGAAAGAATTTAGGGTCTGCAAAAACAGCCAAGGGAGGCACTGCTTTAACTGCGACTGAAACAACTCCATCCCTGCTGGGGGGTTAACTTCAACAAAGCTAATGCCCGATAACAGGAAAAACTCGATGTGTGCCCTGTGAACTCCTGAATGGTGAAACCGGGCAAAGGTTCAGGCGCCTGAACCACAGGTCAACCCTGATCAACAGGGCGAGGTGGAATTGGGAACCCGACCACAAATTCATCGTAGCAATGGTAGTAAGCGAAAAGGAGCATAAATCTTGAGATTTATGCCTGTTTGCGCAAAGAGCTGTATCCATTGCTTAATGTTTTGGGCATACCAGGCTTCAGTTCAGGCTAACCTGGAAGGGGTTATCCAAAAATCTGTCCCCTCAGCCTTCATGTCATGGCTCACTCACTGATTTGCAAAGATCAAAACATCAGCAGTTAGAGGAAGAAACGCGATTGCCTAGTATCCTGCTCCAACTGAAAGCCTTCGGGCAGACTTCTTGTCCTCTTATTTGCGCTGAATCATGCCTTTTCCCAAACAGTATCACTGACTTGACAGGAACTATAAATAGGAAAAATTTTAATAAATTAAATGTAATCTATTATGTATTAAGACAGGTATTTTAATAAAACACATTAAGATGTAGAAAAGATAACTGTTTCTAAATGACAAACACCGAAACTCAGAAATTTGAGCTACTTAGTGAACAAAATTTAGTATTTACACATACAGCGTTGTAGCAGTAGATTCAAATGTTAATTCTGTGATCAGATTGCACCATAAGTTAACTCTGATATGGGCATAAAATAGGCAGCTTATGTGGGTCCGTGCCATGCAAATTCAGCTTCCTCTTTAGCCCTTCAGAAGAGGTTGGTTATTTACACTTATCTAAACCGGTAACCCGTATGTTCATCACTACCTGCACAGCACTGGATCTGGCCAGCAACCAGGAAAAAGGGACAAAGCTCTGCGGGTTTCTCTAGCTTTTTATCCCTGCTTTCTATCTAGTCCCTGCTACTTGCTTCTTCAAAGAGAAAGCAAGCAGGTGAATAAACTAGTCGAACAGCAGGACCCAAAGTACACATAACCCAAGGTGAAGGGTAAAACCGATGGCCTTAAAGCTAAGACCTAAAACTAAGTCTCTAAGTCTTGATGCTTAGTGACAGACACTCTAGAGAACGAGTCTTCACGGAAGCTGGTGTGCTACAACAGCAATATATCCATATCAGATTAGCACAACTTTGCAAAGACATCTTCTTTCCACCCTAGACAAATTGCATGCATTACTGCCAGGGACTCAGGTGTCCTATAAATATAGGCCTTGTTCTGCTAGTAAAATACTAGCACACTGATCACTCGGATAAATATTTGCATGTTCCTACAGAGCATGCCTCTGCCAGTATACTCCTGTGGTTAGATATTCGTACGGATCCTGGGTACGGCACGTGGTTCAGGTATCCAGCTGCATGAACACCACTCAAGCACAGGGGCAGAAGCAGAGAGGATCCAAGACAGCACTTCTGCAGGCAGAATAAGTGCTGCAGGGGATCACTTCTGACAACTTATCTTCACTCTTAAATCCTGGCTGTGGTCCTAGTTAAATTTTTTCAGTTAAAGTTTCTTTATACTGAAGAGCCTCCCTCATCCATAAAAGTGTCTACAGGAAGGCTGGGGCATTCATAATGGTTTGCTGCACCCAGCTTCTCCACTGACAGATAGCTTTTGACTTCCAGGTTCAGACAGATACACAGTTTAAGCTCAGAGGGAAGAATGCCTGAAGAGAAAAATGGTCCATGCTAAAATATCCTTGAGGAAAAAGGTAAGCCTGTGAGTATATTCCTATAGGACCTTCCTTTCTTCATAAAAAGTACATTTATTTCTTTTTAGGATAAATTACGAGGCATGCCAAGACTCCTTATAGAATACCACAGTCTAGTGATCTCAGATCTACTACAGAGATCAGATCTGTTAGCCATTTAAAATGATTAAGTGCTAAGAAACCATAAAATTGCTTCAGTGGATAAATAGTTCAAGAACTGTGGTTATTGCTTCATCAACAGCTTTCCAACTGATCTGCTGTTCTTGCGCTCAGGATTGTTCTCATAAGGCCGATAGCTTCTGTTTCAGTTTGGTGAATCTAGAAGCTTTTCTTTTAATGTCAGCTGGGTCCTGCTCCGTCATAACATTTGCCACATTGCTCACGGCAGGGGGTTGGGGGGGGAATTTGCATATTTTTCACTTCAGTGTTCTGCATGTGCTGTAAGGAAGTTTCCCCTTGACTGCAGCTACATGGCAAGCCATGAATCCGCCTGGCAGGCAACAAATCCACATTTCTAAGGCTGTGCAAAAAAACCCACCCACAAAACACAGACTGACTGCTGAGAATAAAAAAAAAAATGGTGGCTGGGAGATTTGTACCATCACTTCCAAAGCTCCCTGCTCTAAAACGAGAAACAGCTGTTTATGTCAACTGTACGAACTCTCGCATCCCGTCTAAACGTAGACACGGAAGTGATCAGCTAAAATATAGAGAAAAGTAAAAATAATTAACTGTCTTATAACATTTATATAAAAGACATTACAAAGCTAAAGAAAGGGGACTATTCACGCAAAAGTGAGTTCTTGCTGGAGAACCGTGCACAAGAATTAGAAGAAAGCATTGTGTCGCTTCAGAAGCTTAAATTGTATAATTCACTTTCCATTTGTAAGAGAAAGGTAGTTTATATTAAGGCCACCAAAGATCTGCTAACAGTAAAACTTGTAAACTGAATTATTAGTGTGGTAATTTCAATAATCCTTCTACATGTAATCTTTGTGACATAAGGGAAAAAATGTTTATTTTTTTAAAGGCCAAGTACATAATCTGAGAGGAATAACTGCTTAAAAAGAAACAGCATCTTTTTGTCAGAATGGCATTTAGCTGAGCAGGAGGTTAGAGAATGGTAATTAATTGCTTAATTGTTTTGAAAGGACATGCACTAGAAAGTATGACCTTTCAGTGACACTTTGCTTCAATGGTACATTAATTATAGCTGAATTTCAATGGGTCTCCTATGGGAACACATGACATTCACACTAATACCAGACAAGTTTACTGTGGTCGTAGTTTTTATAACAAATGCCTAATACTAAACTAAAGCACTGTTTGGCTCTTGGTCCGATATTCCTTTGAAATCTCTATAGTATTTTTCAATGCTAACCAAGCATTTCTTTGCATTTAAAAGCACTATTTCTCGTAGTTTAATAAGCTGACAACATGTAATTAAGTAAACACACTGGAAAAAGACAAACGGAAAAAAGAGAAAGTAGGAAACTTCAGTAGCTTGGAAGTGTCTTTTAGCTGTGGGTTACATTGGTTATTTTTCTTCTGTCATGACAGTAGACATTAGTTTTTGCAAAGTGCAGCGCTTTAGTTCAGCAAAGTCAAGGAACGAGTCATAGAAGAAAAAGAGTCTGATGCAGATCACACTGCACTAATTCAGCTGGAAGGTAATGGCATTCAGGAGTAAAATGCATCAACACGAGGAACAAAGCAGGGATAAAAAAGGACATGATACAGCACACGTGTCCACCCAGCCAGTCAACTTGCCTGTTCTTTCTGCTTTTGTCCCCCAGTCTTTGTCCTACACTTTGATCAGCAGCGTCAGCTCATCAGATCGTCAGAACGAAGAGGTTACTCTATCAAAGAGCAGGGAAAACTGTACACAACCCACACCCCCTTCAGGAAATCTTTTTTTCCAAAGAAGAGCAAAAACACTTGGGAAAATCTTGGTGTGAACATAGAGCTTTTTGTTTATTTGTTTGCCTGTTTTCAAGTTTGTGAGGGGGCCCGAGAATATCATGCAATTATACAGCATTCTGCTCTGCTTATTCCCACCAGTTCTCCACAAACACGAAGTCCGACTTTTTTTCCTAAGATAGCAATGGGGACGATCTCTCACTCCAAAGAAAACCCATCCTGATTAGGGAAGATGAAATTACGGTGTGCATCAACAAAGCACTGAAGACAAAGGCCTCATCTCCCACACGATTTTGTTGTTCTGCCAGCTCAGTCCCGAGGCAGCTCCTTCCTTCCCTGTGCTAAATTGGAGGCTGATGCTTGGTGGTATAACTTTGGAAAAACTGCTCTAGAGAGTTTGCTAAATCCCTTTCCCTCCTCCTCTTAAAAAAGGAAAAGCTGACAGACTTACCTGCGTGTCTCATGAACTCCTTAACCGATTACACACTTTGAGTTTACATTTCATGAGTCCTATAAATCTCACAGAACATGTTTTCCATCTGTATCTTTTATCTTGAAAAGCTCTCCAATGCTTTTCCTACAGCACAGCATATTTTTCAGCACAGCTTTTCAGCCACCAGACCTCTGCTGAGAAGTGCCATTAAAATGCAAGTCTCTGCACAGAGCGAGGCCCTAACCGTGGAAATGCTGGCAGGTATTTTAACACCCATTTTGAAAAGCTTCTTCTGAACTATACACAGTATTCCTGTTTGGTAAATACTTGTTTTTCTTCTCCAAGGCATAAGAACTAATTACTGAAATTTTCTTTTAAGCTTGATTTAGAAGCCAGTATGAGTAGCCCATTTAAAGTCTTAAGGTGTTAATGAATTGCATGTTTTGACACACTAACGAACAACCGTTCAGGCTTAGATTTCCCACCATCATGATCTCCAAGAGGGCACAGGGTAAAGCAATATGTGTTCAAACAGCCAAACCCTTGCTGAGAGTCCCTTGTTCTGCAGCACAGCTGCAGCACAAGAGGAGATCAGCAGAGACAGCCAGGGACACACTGGTCCTAGGTGAGCTGCTTTGAGCTCGGCTTCCTACAAAAAGCGCTGCAGTAACGAGCCCGTGCTGCTTCTGGTCCTACAGCAATCGCAAACATCCCCAGATAGCCTATTTCTTCCTCTTTCACAGTTATTCACAAATTCTGTTTTCTTGTAGGCAGAGAACCAATTCTTACCAGACAGTTATAAGGATCTAACTTACAGAGAAATGAGAAATCCTAATTTCTCCTCCAACTGGGAAATGACGTACAGTTCCCTAAATCAGCTACCTGTATGCAAATGGCCCACGAATCTATGGGTAGAACATCTCTAACTCTTGATAGAATGAAAGAAACAACTCTGATTCATATGTATTCCTCCTCACGTTCTCCCTTTCTTCTACACAAAGTCCTACCAAAGAGTAACAAGGCACATTCATTCGATATGCTCCTTTTATTCCAAGGACCCAGTTTCCCTGTATTTCTAGAGAAGGGAAATTTGGCTCCATAGATTTTGGTGCAAACCCCTTGTGTGACCAAGACCACTAACACTGATGTGCTGATACACCAGAGCTGATGCTATCACTAACAGATCAAACATTTCCTAGGTATAACCAAAATAATGCATGAAGGTTAGAAAACCAGTGTTAAAACTATAATCCATGAGGGTCCAGAAGAGTCTTAATTTAACCAGAAAGTCTGTCAGAGAAATACTTTCCCATCACTTCAATTTAGCCTCAAGTAATCCCTAGCTACTTCTACCATCACTTCCCACTCATTCGCATTCCCTTGTTCTTTGTCTGTTAGTTCTTTCTTTTTCCTTACTGTTTTCTTCAAAGTGCCTTCTCCAAACCCAAGTGGAGCTGTCTCTACTGCAGTAAGAATCCCTTCTTATTACTAGTGCAAAATTTCAGGGAACTATGCAAATTTATTATTTCCTTTTCTGTGTTAAGAGCATTAAAATATAGGCGTCCAGCTTCTTTTCAGCTGGTCCTAACATATCCAAGAAATATCAGCCTGCCATTATAAGGCACATATATGTATATAAAGCATTCTTAGCATTATAATATTAAACTGGTGAAATCCCAGCAGAAGAACAGAAAAGGTAAGAGAGCAGAACCTGCCTAATCAGAGTTGTTTTAAATAGGGAGAGCAGGTCTATACCCCAAAGTGATATACGTGCACTAGAGCAACACAGCCGGAAGAGTGGTGGCAGCCGAACTTCTGTCTTCTGAGTTCAGGCAGTGTTTTGGAAATATGAATAATGAGGACTTTGAGCAGCAGTTGTTCCCTGGTGTGTACTATTCTGCCTAGATCCCTGATTTATTAGTGTTACCTACAAGTGACATATGTATATTTTACCAATTTCCTTCTAGGTTTATATGCCATATGTTGCCCAAATAATTGAGTCATTAAAACTGAACTAAGGCATCTATGTAGAACTTGGGAGAAAGACAGACGAGGCTTAGAAGATCTCAGCACTGGCTATAAGGATTATTAGACTATGGAATCTTTCTCTGTGGGAGGATGAATTGAGAGATTTGACCTTGATGAGTATGCATTAGGAGATCCATTACTGGAAGTATTGCTGGATTTTGGCTAAAGATTAGGTCAGGTTATAAACAGGATAGAGATCATCCCCTGGGTGTTCAACCAGGACTGCAGCTACTGGTTTATGAACAAGTTTCACTGAGGTGTAATATTCTCCCTTTGCATCATATAGAAGCAGTCATGATTAATGCTCTTATCACACAGAACACCTTGCCTTTGATGCATATGCATATTCACAGGGTTCTCTAATGTTAATATCCCAAATTAACACATGGGATTTTTTTTTTTTTTTTTTTTTTGAGGGGTAAGTGGTGATAAATTCCTAAACACCAAAGATCCTAGAACTTTAATTTTGCCCTCATTTATCACATAGGAAAGCTACACGCCATGACCAGTCTGTTCCTGCCTGGCTGGCAGCATGAAGCAGCAGAGCTCTCATCTCACCACGAAGTCACACACATGTATCTAACATGGAATTGCCATCTACTTATCCCTTACTTGGGCCAAAATAAGCTTAGCATTTCAGTGCATTTTACATACCCAGAGCACAGTGCTGAAATGCCATATAGCTGTTTTATCCTAGCAGCATCACTGCATGTACCAGCACAGCATTGCCATTACTGAAATACAGACGCATTATCATTCCCCAAAATCATTTTCTGCCATAGAGACTCAAAATAAAGTTAGGGTTTCATGTTGTTACAGACTGATTGCTTGTTTAATCTTCCAGGTTTCAAATACTTAGATATCTGTGTAAGTGACAACCCTGTGTTCAAATTAATTTCAAGTTGGGGAAAAATATCTATCTTCCAAATGGTATAAAAAAACTATAATATTTTCTGCCTCAGTCACATATGAGCAGAACCAAGTTACACCTTTGAGTAAAACTTGTCAACTGTTATTTAATCTGCCCCTCCCTTCCCTGCAGAAGGCAAAGACTGCCAGTTTTGGCAACAGAAATAAAATAGAGAACATCTGGAAACTGTCACCAAGTTCCTGAAAGCAGAGTCAAGTATCTTCCATAACAGACATACAGACAACAGATGAATACCGAGTTGTGCAGGAGGAACGCCAAACGCTAGCTGTCACTGCGATCTACCGGTACTCAAGCTCCTGAAGTTTTTCCAGCCAGGTACAGCCTTTTACTCAGTTCACCATGGTGACAATATGCCCTTACTGCTGCTGGAAACACCCCCAATGATACACGAAACACAACACAACTTGCCTTTCACAGCTAGGTTGTGGGGAGGACCCCTCTGAGGTTTGCTTTGTGCTCTCCACATATGCACACACCCATCCCACAGGGTTGGCAACTTCAGCCGACAAGCCCCAGCTTAAAGCAAATATTCTTACTGGGTCATTCATCCAGGAGTGAATTTGTACTGTTGCATTTTATCCTATTTCTAGTACTCTGCCTCTGTTTTTTTTTTTTTTTTCTGTTTGATATTTTGATCTTCCTCTAAATTACCAGCGTCTTCTAATAATTGCTCTTTAACATTTTCTATTTGCTGTATAATGATCATTGGTACTATATATATGTGTGTATGTATGTATATGCACACATACACATATATGTGTATACAGACACATTATTAATAAGATAGATTTCAAGATTAAATAATTTTCATCTTTGGCACAAATATAATTAAGATGGGACTTAGCCTGAAGAAAGGCTTCCTCCAGGCCTTTCAGCAACTCCCATTTGCCACCTCACCTTCAAACCACCTCAACTCTTGCATTAGTCCCCTTCTGCTGCTCCACTAATAGCTGCTTCTCCAGACATTATCAGTGCTTTATTGACCTTGCAATAGATTTGATTTTAAGACTGATGCATTTCTATGGCTAATACACATCTAGACAAACTTCAAGCATCTCTGGGCATAATATGACTAGACCGAGCCTTAGTTTCTGCAGTGGCAAACTTTTCTTTCTTGTCATGTCACAAGAAGAATCTTCTTCCTGCTATTCAATTTGATTATTGTCTTCTGATACTTGAATCAATTCATTGTTTATTTTTTATGTATGCAACTGCAGTTTGCTTGTCATGATGTATGGCAGTCAGTGCTACAGAGAATCCCCATCTAAATCACCAGCAAGGTCTAAACTCACTATTAAGGAGATTCAGAGTGAAGTTTTAATCTGTCCTGGTAAGTAGCCAAGTTGTCATCCTGCTAGCTTTAATGTTAGTCAAATTGCCAAGACACAAGGAAAGTATCCTGCTGATTCAGCTTCTGCAAAAGATGCTTCTGAGTCTTTGCTTTCCTCCTCCTTAAGTAAACATAGTAAATCCCCAAATTTAAAAACTGCTGAAACAAGGCAACAAGGAGAAAAATGTCCCAAATGATACCCAATTTATCAAGCCTGAGGTCTGCATCACTTCTGTTGTAGAGCTCTATGCCCTTAAATGGACTAAACAGACCCAACAGCTTGGCTTTTGCCCAGCACTCAGAGAAAGTACAGCCCCGGGCAGTCTTAAGATTTCACTTAATTCTGGCACCAGTGAACCAGGAATCTAAATCTTAAACACATTTGTTACTACCTGGATGTGCAAGGAACAGAGACAGACTCTGCTTTTAAGGCTGACTGCACAACAGCGTTCAATTTATTATCTCAGACAAAAAGACAGCGCAGGACCTCAGACCGCAGCACAGAGCAAACTGGAGCTCAGGTCCAGCCCAAGCCTCAGATGAGCCAGAGGAAAACGGAGAGAAGAAAAAGGAGCCTGGCTCTGCTCCAACACCTTTGCCAACCTGAACAACCCTGAAGTCACAGACTGGGCTCAAGTAATTAATATACCAGTTGTCTGACAGCTGTCTCTGCGGCAAAGGACTCTCCTCAGGAGCTGAGGAGGGAGGAGCCGCGTCCTAGGACAGGAATCATGCAAGGCTGCCAATGAGTCATTGCGTATAGACACGCTTTAGGAGAGACTGACTTAACAGGCTTGTTTGGATGCTCAGTCCTGTCTCAGTACTTACAGATGACCAGCAGGCCTCTTAACAGCACCAATTTTGATGGCTGTTCACCTCTAATAGACCGGCCAAGGCTTAAGATGCTGTCAGATGGCCCAAGCTGACCTGTGAGCAAGTACAGGCCAATTTATGAGCAACCCTGCGAGAGCCGAGGTTTTTGCAATTTCCCCCAAATGTCAGGTAAAAATTCAGTATCTTTCCCTGCACTCGGTTTTAGGTTTCTGACTCAAGCAATAAAAAATGTTGGTTATACAAACCTAATCTCTACAGAAATTTTTTGAAACTCTAATCCATCAAACTCTCCAAAGCTTTTATCTTTCCTCCATGCAAGCCAGCATACAGGAAACAGGATCAAGTCCCATCAAAGCTTTTGGGAAGACTTCATAGCTTGTTTCCATACTCTTTAAAAACAGTAATAGGTCTATAATTTAAACAGTGGAGTCCTAGCATTCAATATTTAAACAACAGCAGCATCCCGTTAAAGGAAGAACTAATAACCCTTCTTATAGTAACAGCTACTGCCTATTATAAACAACTGAAAGTAGCCTTGTAAGGTAGCTAAATCACATCTGCTTGGACTCCAATTTTGCATCTTCTGTGTTTTTCCAGGCTATTTTGACCAAGTAAAGAAATATCGCATTGACCTTTTCCCTAAGAGATTTTGCTCCTACGTATGAGAGAGGTAGCCAGAGGTAGACTCCTGACAAAAAATTACAGCTTTGATATTCCATAGAAAATTCATCCAGACATACACGTCCTTGAAAAAAAATTAATAAGTGTGTGTGCATGTAACACACAATCAGGTGTTACAGATGATTCCTCATGTGCCTTAACAGTGGGACCCTCTGAAGAAAGAAGAACGCTCCAGCCAGGGGGAAAGCAGGATAGTGACAGCAATTACAGCTCCAGGCTGTAGTGGGTTAAACCTTACTGAGGTTTAGATCCAGGCACTAAAACTAGGAGCAAGACAGGTCTCTCTAGAGTAAACTCAGTGAGGAACAGGGAGGGCAGCACTATGTACAATTGGCTCTGGAAGGACAGAAATTTAAGATCTGCCTTCATATTTTCTTTAGACATGAGCTTTTGAAGGGAACAGGTCAGGACACAGAGAGAGTGTCCTGTGAAGGAGCAAAGGGAGAGTGCCCATGTGGAAAAGGGAGGGGTGAGGAGGGAAGGGACACGGAGTCAGGCAAGGAGACCAGAACTGGGAGATGAGCATGGGAGAGGTCTCAGCTCAGGTGAGGATCTGGGTTATGGAGACTGGAATGGACCCAGCAAAAGAGCATGGGACTAGAAAACTTGAGAACAGCAGCATGGGACTAGCTGGTCAGGGTAGGGGGAACGATACTTGTTGCAGGAAGGAGAGCAAAGCTTTACTTTCTTGGAGAAACGGTCAGAAGGATCCTCCAAGAATGGTATCTGACATTCCCACATCCCATCCTTCCGCAGTGCTCAATAAATCTCCAAAGCCCTCTGTGCTAGATAAAGAGCATCAGATTAAGAGGGCTACGCAACAGATCAAGACTCTTAATATGGACGATACATGTTGACAGCCTTCAGTTTGTTTTCTTAAAATCTAAAAAAGTTGCATACAAAAAAACCCCTTTATCAAAATATTATTAACATGGGTGGAGACTAAGAAGCCTGATGTGCAGCAGTGCTGAGATCTCAGCACAGCAATTTAAATCACAGTAGACATGCTTCAAACTTACCAAGCAATGAGCACTGCTAACAACCCAAGCATTTGAGATCAGACATTCAAAACTGGTGAATTCGTTTAAGCTTAATCACTCTAGGTATCAATTATCCATGTAGAAATACAGAAATAATAACACTTCATTGCACAAAAAATGATATGAACATAAGTTTGTATTTATGAAGTATTCAGGGACTAGAATGACGGACCATCACAGAAGAGCTGGTAAGAAGTCATTCTTCCTCAGAAGACAGTTTGAATAGAAAGCAGTAAACCATCACACTGAGCAATTACAGAAAATAAAATACTGAAAAATTGTTCCATCTGTGAAAATATCATTCAGCCTGAACTGACTGAGGTTACTCTTGTGGAAAAAAAAATAGGAAGTGACTGCAAAAATGTAAATTTGCATAAGTGTACATGCACAAGGGCTGAATTACTGTCTAAACACACAATCTGTAATCCAGTAGCTTCTCACTTCAGAACACTTGGTCTTGCAGCCTGTTAAGTTTTTCTCCTGTAGTCTGTGTGCCAAAGCCACACAGGACCAGTTAGTTACAACTGCACCCAAACGCACTGACTGGTCACACAGGGAAGGAAGATATAGAATAAAATATAATTATATTCTATAATAGATAGAAGTAAAATTCCTTTAACATATGAAAGCATAGTCACACAAAAGATGCTTTTGGCAGGGCTAATTTAGTTTCTATCAGATAGCAGCATTAGCCATAAAACCCTTGAGAAAGTATATTATTAAAGACAAAAATGCAGTTACATACAGCTGCATTTCAAAAGTCATTAATGGTCCTTACAAGAAGGGAAAATCAGCTTTTTCTCAGTGTGTGTGCATGCACACATGTGTGTGTGCACGCACCAAGCTCTTCTCAAAAAAAAAAAAAAAAAAAAAAGAAAGAAAGAAAAATTAATTGAAAAATGTTGTGCAGGGAGCTTTAAAAATTGAGTTTGCCCGAGTTCATCACCTAACCTGGTAATATCACTAGCTGTAACACCTTGAGATCCAATCTTGCCGAATCCTGTTTAACTTGGGGGCCTGGGACTAATGAATTCTCATTTCCTCTGTGTGAGCATGCCTTGCTAATCATCTTCTCCACAGGCAGAGGAAAGCTATCCTTTCATGGATAAATCCAGCAAATCCCCCGATGGATGCTTTTTACCACTATTTTAACAGAGTCTCTTTAATGTGACAGATGCAACTTGAAGCTGCTTTCATGTTGGCATTTTATTTTCCCCTTCCACCATCTAATAGGGCCTGATGAAATAAGCCAAGAAGCGCAAACTGCATCTTTGAACCTATGGTGATGAACTGTTTCAAAGCTGCCTCAAAGCACACACCTGAGGCAGGAGATTAAGATCTCCTTTTGTAGTTCACTCCCATTTCCACACAGCAATTGCTCCCCATTGCTGCGTGCCCATGCTGGCACTTAACTTGCTGAGACTGCTAAGGTGGAAATCAATATTGCCCAGAGTCTCCTAAAGGCAATGGTGCCATACTGCCCAGAGGAGGGTGTGAATAGTCCATGTAATATGTTGCAGATAGGGTTAGGAATTAAATCAGCAAATGATCGAGTATAAATGCAGAGTGTCGTTTGCTTAATTTATCACAAGGAAAAAAAGAAAATTAAAAAAAAAAAAAGAAAAGCTTTATTCATGTGCACCAACATCTGGAAGATCTCTCAAGCCAAGGCCCTTCATCGACAGGGTACAGACACAGCAGGCTCGCTCCTACATGTACTCAAGCATGAAGAGTCCAACTCTAAAAATAGAGTGTCATCAATCACTCCTGCCACTTGAAAAAATTTATTCCTGTCCTGGAAATAGATGCAAAAGAAGAGTTGAAATGGTTTTCTTTTGGTTAGAAGGAAAGTAGGATCTGTTTTCATTGTCCCCATGCAAAACAAAACTGGGTTCTAAGCACCAGCTTGTATCAAAATAGCTGGCTAGCTTTGCCAGAAAGGATACTTCAGTGGGAAATGAGCAGGAAGCTATAGGGACATTTCAGACTGGCATTTTTTACAGCAGGTTGCTGCAGCACAGATTGCAGTTATTCCTGTATGACTAGACAGACTGCTGACCATAGTCTATGAAAACAAAAAGCATTTTCTAAATGCAGTAATGAAGTAAAACATGTTCTTCTGAGTAGGTGAAGAGACAGAAAACTCCAAGATAAGTCCTCCTGGGAAGAAGAATTTTGTGCAGTTTCAAGGAGATATCCATGGCAAATTTCACAACAGGAACACAGTCATGGGAAGCAGGAGATATCACTTGCAAGAGCAAGATGTTGACGGTGACACAGTAGGGCATAAACAAGAACAACCAGTTTCTGCAGGCTTTTTGTTGCAATAGCAGTGTAACCCCAGGCCTCTTGTAGCTACATAGCACAGCAATACAGTATTGCCGTTGCTAGCAACAGGCCAGAAGCGTTACATTTTGCAAGGCCACAGGACTGAGGCTTGTTAGGCTTGCCCTGTCTGGACTTTTCTTCACCTGCCTGCAGGTTTTTGGTTTGTTTGTTTGTTTGCTTTAAACACGGTTTAGCTGCAACAACTATTCTGCTAATGGTGTCCTTGGCTATTTTACTTTTGTTTATCTTTGTATGGTACAACCATAGCTTTACATAGAACAACTGCTCGCAACTCATATCTATGTGAAATGAGATATTTATGACTTTAACATAATGATGTAGGGAAATACAGACCTGGCGCAATAGCGGAGACCTTGAGACGTGCGATAGAGGATGCAGCGCAGAGGAGTACAGGCATGGGATGATAACAGATGAGACACAGGCTGGCACTGGAGACCCCACAGTTACAAACAACTCACCAATGGCAAGCTAAAGAAATACAGACTTGGAGCTGGGCAAAACTGGTTTTCAGGGTAACCAGGAGAACAAAGAAATAGTATCTAATATATGCAAAAGGCACCATATATGATGCATTCAGATGTAGCGTGTAGTTCCAGACCAGTGAAGAAAGAGCAAAGGTGTAAAGGCATGTTAGCAGACAGACAAAAGTGACCCCAAGTGGATCCTGGAGCGAAGAAGAAGAAACCATTGCAACATGAACATCGCGTTCCTCCTGGTTATGGTCTCCAGATGCTGACAACGCACTGTTACACCCACCAGCAGAATAAGAACCACCAACCTCAGGACCCAGAGGAGCCATGGAAGGGTGAAAATAACACCAGGAAAAGGGCTAGAAACTAAGTAGTATGTGTATGACAGTTTTAACTGTGTTACTATTCTTTCTTTTTCTGTAGCAATTAGATCTGGACTAACAAATGATTAGACTCTCAATTACACTAACAATTAATATAATTCTTTTATATATACACACATATATACATGCATAGAAGGTGTGTTCCCTTCTCTGCCCATGAAAATTTTGAGCATAATACTTCAATTCAAATGTTTTTGCTCTTTCAGGTGTGTCAAAAGCAAAAAATTCAGATAAGCACATACATTAGGAAACTCAGGCAAAGGTGATGACTGAGAACTTTTCTGTGGAGAGGTAGGCAGTGCTGAAGTCACACTGGCAGAAGAAAATCTCTGAAGGCCATAATGGCGACGTGCGCTGTAATGAGACGTTGGAAGAAAAAAAAAAACAATATAGGAAAAAAAGTCAAAGGAGGCAATTATCGAGGATGGCGGGGGTGGGGGGGAAAACGCATTTGCTTACTTTTGCCTGTGACAGTACCAGCCATCCTGGCTTTTTAGGTACTGTTGCCCCTACTGTCGGGAGGCTATGCTGGACTTGGCAGCAGCTGGGGCTGGTAAGAGGTAAGCTCCACTCAGCAACATGAGTCTTCACTTGTACTTCTCACCTCTCTAACAAAAGCAGGAGCACTAAAAACAGATGGGGAGAAAAGAAGAGTCTCCGAGGCTCTTCCGCCTCCCTCCCTTTTCACTAAGGGCCCTCCCTGCCATCTGCTTCTCCCCATGCCACCGCAGGAACGGGGCACGCTGCCCACATCACCAACAATAGCTTTGGAAGCTTGACATTGTTCTTCATGATACAATACTTTTTTGACCTCTAAAGGAATCTACAGCTATGTTTAGGCAAAATAATTGTATTTATCTGTTGCCCAAATTCCGTTTGCTTCTTAATATGGCTCTTAAGTCTGACACATGGAGACTACCTCTGGAAAAAGATATGTTACCATAACAACATTTTTCTAGCCAAATTCGTTTAAGCAAAGGGGAGAACTGGGGAGACCAAAGGACAATCTTCAGATAATTCCTTTAATTCAAAGCCAAAACCACCTATTCCAGGATTATTTTTTCCTACACAGTCCCAAATTTAGTAGTAATTAAATCTCTGCAGTTGATTAGCCTCAGTTTCCATTTCTATCGTTGGTTACATCTTTTTATATGATGTTTGTTTTCTAACTCAAACACAGTACAACAATCTAAATTGGCTTATTCTTCAGACTTTCTGAACTAGATTTTCCTATCCAACATACTCCGTGTGTGCTACTGCATACTATCATTAATTAAAGCCTCTGTGGGAAACAGCTTCTAGCCCACACCCTGTACAAACCATTTCACCTTTATTTGAATTGAACAATGATAACACCTAGAAAGTGGATATGCCCTGCAAATATGCCCTGCTGATAACTTAATGGATTTATCAAGTAATCATTGTGGATTGTGGAGACAGAGTGTACATAATAGATATGGAAATGAGTAGAGGAAAAGAAGCAGAAGCTGTGCATTTTATATCTTTCATTTAAATGATGTTGGAGAGCTGGTATTTAAATAGAAGCAGTTTTATTGTACAAAGTCCTTAGTGGTTTGCTGGGGCTTTGGAAGCCTGGTAGATTTGTTCAAAATGCCCTACTGCAACAAACGATGGCAGGCATGTTCCCGCCCCATCTAGAGCTTGTTAAATTTACACCACCTTCGTTACAGTATGTGTGCAACAAAACACCTCTTTTTTTCTCTTTACTAAGTTAATTGCAGTATATAAGCTGCCTACTCTCTGGAGCACTTACGCCTTCCAGGACACAATTAGGCCAAGAATTTACTTACTTATATCTTCCTCTTGTGGTTTTCCTCCATTTCACAGTCTATTTCTTCTCTTTCCTCTATCTCCTTCTTGGTTTTCCTGAACACAAAATTCCCGAAATGGCAAACAAGAACCAGAAAACAGAGGATTGAGCAAAGAGAAAGGACAAGTCCAAAAGAAATTATGAAACAGAATAATGACTACATTTAAATTGCCATTGCATACAGTGGAGAATGCACCAACAGCAATAACTGAAAGGGACTCTTAAATGGTCTTTCACGCTCTGTAGATCTGTTCACCTTCCCAAAGGCTGAGAACATATCCTAACAGTTTCTTTACTTTCCTAAGATCAAATATAAATTCTAACCCTGAATAAGGTCAAGGAAACAGTTCTCAGAAGCCTGTTGTAATCCATGCTCCACTATTACTTCTTTTTCGTTTGTATACAAAACTAGGAGCTGCTGGAGGCCAACGAATTCCAGCCTTGAAGAAATCTGTCCCATATCTGCACCACCTCAAAGGCTCATTAACCAACTAGATTGCTCTCCTGGCTTTCAGCATTTTTAGTGTCAAGATAACATGCAGCATATTTTTCTTCCTCAGATGGACAATGCCATGCCAGCATGCACTGCAGAGCACTGTATGTTGCTTGCTGCTGTCATTTAAGTACTTTGAGATTGACTTGCCAAAATGTTGAGGTGCTATTAGAATCTGCACAAGGCCCAAAGCAACTGGCATGTATATACATACATTTATTTCAGTTTATTAAAGCAGCATACTGAATGTAGCTAATGATAACACATCTGTGTTTGCTGCCATCAATAAATATTTTCAGACTTTACAGCCAAAATTTTTGATCAAAGTTTGACTCATATATTCAGGCTATAGAATGAACCTCATAAACATCTAGTCTTTTATAAAGTTGCCAAACAACACCAAGTCCATCATCCTCTCGGCTAGGCTGTTTAAATGCTTAATTATCCTGCTAGAGATTTGCATCTTAGCTCTATATTGAAATTGCCAAGTTTCAGGTTCTAGCCACTGAATCTCATTATGCCTTCCTCTTCCAAGATCCCTAACATATCTTTTCTGCCTAAATACAAGTCACCCCTCAACTTTCTCTTATAATGTGAATTAAATAAGCTCCTGAACTGCATCACGCTCAGGCAATTTTCAGCTTCATGATCATTTTTTTAGCCTTTCTTCGAACTCTCTCTAGCACTTCTAGCACTACCCATATGTTTCTTGGACTTATGGTAACCATTTTAGCAGGGGTTTTAAAATGCAGCATGGTGATGAGACCATGCCCTTTTCTAGAGGGATTTAATTTTCTTAGACCTATAATAATTCACCGAAATTGATATGATTAACACTGATCTTGTGTTTCTTTTCTTCGGCCATCCTAACCTTCTTTTTGCATCTTGGCTTTCTGGACTCGCTCTTTATTCTTTACTCCAGATGTACCTGAGGGACAGATTTAGGAGGGATGGTGGTGAAGAGGAGCAAGTGTAATTACAGCATCCTGGTGCCCATGCTTCAAATAATGCAAAGCAGGAGCACTGCGTGAAGCAACACTTTCCCCCTGCAACATGCCTCCAACCAACGTGTCCACTGTTTGCATTTGGCAATATCAAATGAACTTGTTTTTGACTTATTGCTTTAATCAAACAATTCAGATAGCTGACAGTAATCTATTCCTCATCGTCTTAACTCCTGCCTTCCATAAAATCTCTACAGTTCAGTTTGCAGAACTGTGCGCTCACAAATAAAGATAGGAATCATCACTGGGCCAAAAACTCATCCATGAGACCCCAGTAGTAACATCCCAGATCACTGGTGTAAAATGAAAAGGACCTATAGGTGAGACCACAAACGACCTTAATTTTGTTTAACTGTACATACAGGCTCTCAAAGTGCCAAATTATTGTAAGCAATAATGCACTTCTGGAAAACATATCACCAGTTTCTCCTCTTAGTTTTCTCTTGTGACTATATAATTTTAGGTGAAATTGTTTGTGTGAATATAATGAGAATCCATAAAGAAAAACACTGCCTGACTTCATATGGCTGTTCTTTATGTTGGAAGAAACAAGCATACTGGCAATGTAAAAAGATGACCTCAGAATAAAAAACAGCAAAGTGTCTTTGAGAAGGAAAAGATGGAGGAGGCAGAAGGAGCAGAACATATGCATCTCCTACACACACCTTTAGTGAACTCCAAAGGGAGAAAAGGGAGCTGTTGAACTGTGTGTATAAAGGGAGCGTCTGGAAACTGAAGTGCAGCATAGAGAGCAAAAAGCCATTCCAATTTCATACACCAGATAAGCTCTACGTGTATTTGTATATGTAGATGTTTCATATTCAAAGACAATAAAGGAGGATAACTTCATTAGCAATTGAATTAACATTCATAGCACAGAAGTCAAAGCAAAGTGTAGGTTGGAAGGAATACCTGGAGGGGGTACTGCGAGCACTGAGCTTATCTTTTCAGGCTAAGTGATTATTGATGTAGATCTTAATCTAGGAAAATTTGAAGAGTGTAACTACCAGAGTTGCAGAGAGATTACTTAATGGCCTACATAAGAGAATCAAGAAAACGGGATCGCAGTGAGAAAGAAAACTTACGCAGAAAACACTGCCTGTTTTCTGGCTCAGATTTAACCATGTGATAGCAAGAAGCCATTCAGTGCTGGGTGGCAAGGATCCAGTAGTCTTAGCAGAAATAACTATCCAGCAGCAGTATTTGGAGTGACCAGGAGACGATGGATTAGACCTGTCATAACAAAGGTTTCCACTGAACTAAAACTTGTTGAATGAATATCAAGACAAGTTAGTTCGTCTGAATCTGTTGGCTGTTTCAACAGCCTGGGTAAATCTATGCTCCACTACCAATGATACTGATCTTTTTCGCCTTAAACAAGCAGTACATTTGTATAGATGTACTCCATTATAGCTCTTTTTCCAGACTGGCTTCTGGTAGCTGGAGAGTTCAGTCCATCTGAAAATTAATTAGTCAATTTTAAACACAGTTTATTTCCTCTCAGATTCCCACAGTGTTTCTTACACACTTCCAACTTGCCACAGTCCAAATATAGAACAAGACAGATACAGATACTGATAAGGGATATAACAAACCAAAAGAACTCAACAACAACAAACATACACAGAAGTACAAGATGCTTACAGCACAAGGTATTTCACATACTGAGTATCTCTGAATCTTGATTTAGTCATTCTTCACTCCCAGTGGAAGCAGTTGGGTAAAACCACATGAAAACACATAGTCCAGAGAGCAATGCTAGTATGGAAAGGACAGAGAATGGTTATAGCAGAAGCCCAAAAATGAGATTAGTACTGCTGTAGCTCATCCCACTAAACCAAACAACCCACTGATACCATGATAAAGATAGATTGTTTTTTCCTCCTTTGTTAATCTAGCAATGCTAAAGGCAGCCTCACTTCAGTAAGCATTTTCACTATGTTGACAGCCTTTCACATCAAGCTGTTAGACTGGAAATACCATGGAATAGACACTTATTTGCTTGTTTCCAGATCTATAGACTGTTTTAAGGCATTATTAAATATGCCTAGTGAAAGATATATCTGAGATATTTTAATCACTCTTAAACTGTAGCAAGACAACTTCAGCAAAACAGAGACTTTAAAGCAGCAGTTCGCAGTCGTCCTTGCAACATCAACCCACACACCCCAGACTGCCACCATCTCCTTAGCCATTGCTACCCAAAATCCGGCCCTACCTTGTTCACACTATACCCTGGGCTGTCATTGCAAGCCCTCTCCCCCTGGTGCACAGCAACTGGGGGCTCTGTGCTTTAGCATTGCTCAGCAGTTGGGAAAATGGTGGAGTAGGGGAAGGGGAAAAAAAAAAAAGCCACACATGTTTTTGTTCCTGTTACCAGCAGATAAGTTTATGTCTAATTTGCTTCTAGGGTTCCCCCTGCCCCCACCCCCCACAAACAAGCACATCTTTTTCATTAAACTTAAGCTGCATTTTGTGACAGTTTGTAAGAGTTACCCCCAGCATCACTTATTTTTAGGCAAATACAAGACATCTCTTAGAGAAAAATCTAAGGAAAGATCAACCTCTTAATGAACCCCTCAGCTATTCCTTACAGCATATTTGTCAAAGCACCTCTGGAACCACCAGCATTTCTCTACTCTGAGCAAAAGCCCCACCTAGGATAGCTATATCCCCTAACAGCAGAATATTTTGAGCCTTGGCCATCCTGTAACATTAATTATCTCCTTTAGGGCTTGTTCCTCAGCAGTCATACACATTTCCTCTGTAAAGCTCGCAATGTAAAGTACACTTTGATACATAACCTAATTCTGAACCTAGATGAACTACACTTATTTCAAGTGCGTGCTCACCTACCAAATTTCCCCCAGGTTTCTATTCAACTTTTAAGTTTCCTTTTGCAACTTACTGGGGCTCTGTTTTATACTATTCTATTTATCAGTAAATATAAGCCATTTATGATCGATTTTAATGGAGTGACACAAACTAGTGGCCTCCAATTTTGGCCACGCTGCTGTAAGAAGATGGCAACAATACTTTTTTTTGAGAAATGTATTTAGGCTCAGCCAAGATCAGTGCTTACTGAAGTCCTAAGTCAAACTTACTTGGATAATTAAACTACTGATAAAAAGGAGCAATAAAGCTAAGTAATCAGGAGTACATGAGTGAACATGGCTCACAGTAGACAGATTTCACATTACCATAAGAAAGAGGCTAAGTCAATACATCTCAGGCAGCAAGAATTTAGACAGATCTTTGCCTTCTGTTCATAAACATTTGTGCTCACCGAGTTTCGCTTACAATGTGGTGAAATGCCACATCAAGCCAGAAAATACTGTTGAGTTGTCCACTTGCTAGCCAAAAACCTCACTTTCTCCAACTAGAGTTTAACATTGATTATGAATTTGGAGCTGATTTGGAGCAACCTCCATATGCTTTAAAAAGACTTCTTAGATTTTATCAGCAGGCAGCATTTTTGGATACTGCTTCAATAAAGATGGTCATCACTGAATGAAGGTGATGCTACATTTTGCATTCATAAGAGACAATAAGAGAGAATTTTGTTTGTGATTTTGCTGTTGCTCTATGCCACATTTTTGAGCTATTCAAGTCAAGATTTCCTCATACAAGCAACAAGAGACATAAAAAGAAGCAGGGAATAATGGTTTGGCACATTCAGAAAGCCAGTTCTCAAAGGCAGGCCCAAAGCAAAACATAAGTACATTCTGTTTTAAGTTTTAAATTTGTCCAAGAAGCAGAGAGCTACTGCTGTTCTTGAAACACAACAGTTCAAAAGTGTAATGAATAACAAAGAGTTGCGCAGATATTTCACACACAGGAAGAAGAAAGAAAAACAAAAACAGCACTAGTTTCTCAAAAATCTGCATACCAGCTAAATATATTGTACAAAGGGTGAAATCCAAATGGTCTATGAAAGTCAGCCATCTTAAATCAAGCTCACTGACTTTCCTTTCAATTCTTGGTGCTAGTATTTCCACAGGAAGATTTATGTGGCAGGAATCTTAATTTTTGGAGGTCTTCATTATTATTCTTGTGTAAAAAGATGGGAAAGCTTTTAAAAACTGATTTTAAAGCACTCCTGAATGTAGCCTTTCCATTATTCTTGATTACACAATGCAAGTTATGAGACGATCTAGATAAATAGAGTTGGCACAAAAGAGAACTTTGGTTTCATTATAGCACCAGCTCCAGCAGGGAGTCAAACCAGATGGTACAAATATAAATTAAATACTAATCCTGTACCACAGGATTTCTTTTCTTAAATGTTACTCTTTAATGTGCAAAGAAAAGTGAGGAGTCTCGATGGATATCAAGAAGGTAACTTGCTCCACTCTGGCACAACAGTCTACCAGGGCTAGAACTCAAAGGATGCATAAGAGGTGAGTCTCAACAGGACTCGATAAGAGGTCAGACCTCATTAACTGCTTCATTTGCTTGTTTGTTTCCAGAACCTGCTACCAGAGCAGATAACAGTGGCTTTATAGCAAGTATTAGATCACTCACCAGCAACATGCCTTTACCCTCCTTAGTCTAAGTGGATGCAAAACCACATCTCTCCCCCATCAAGACAGCACCCTAAATAACAGGGTGATTGAGGGACAGACCACACTGTCATTTTCCAGGTGCTACTAGTTTAGAAAGGAGCACAAACTTCATGCAAACATTCAACACAACATAAGCTGGCTAGAAAGAGGGTATAGAAGAAACAGGATTACATAGTCCAGTAACTGAGGCGCCTTCTTTAAGGAACCCAGGACATCCATTTCTGCACTGAAGTTTATTTACATAATTTGCAATGAGCAACCAGTGTAAACAAATGGAGAAAAAATCCACAGGAGTAGTACTGAGATCAATAACCAGGTCATAGCCCTTTTCAGAGAAGGGCTCTAACCATAAGACCGTGGCCAATTCTATTTCCCCATTCTTTGCTAAAGCAAATTTGAACTACTAGTCTGAGTTGGGTCCAGCTCTCTCATATCTTATGCAGTGTCGTAGTCAATACGGTACCAAAACAAATGGGTGACAGCATCACCACCTTTGCCAGAGTTTAAAGAATAGCTTTAAAGAGTAGCTGCTGCTACCACCCGCTCCCACCAAGAGACTGATCCTCACATACTCGAGTTTTGAGCTTCCCAAAGACTCAAGTGGAGTTGCACATAAACTGTATGTGGGCTCAGGACAGATATAACAAACTAGATTTCTCTGTTGTCAGTCAACACAAGTGGCAGGAGAAGTTGCGTGTGTTTACAGCAGTGCAGTTACCAAGACGGTACTTAAAATGTAATTCTGTTTGTAAAGTAGTCGCTTGAATTACTATGCACTTTTGCTCAATTACGCTCCTTTAGTCCAGTCCCATCCTAGATGGGTTATGATTTACACAAGTACATTTTCTCCAATGTAAGCAAGCACCAAGTTTTTATACTGAGATCTCACAGCAAGATCACTGAAACTGCACAGCCACCTTATGGGACAGTGGGGTTCGGCACTGGTGTGGGGGCCCGCTCACGTGGCTCAGCCACCACCACCTCTGCGAAATGTGGCAAACACAGAGGGGAGAGAAATTCGTCACGGGAGATCGCAGTCTGAGTGACCGTTCTGGAACAGACCTGCTGTTTACTTCAGACATATCTTTCCACATTACCTCTCAAGATGTGAATTTTTAAGTCAATAGTCAATATCAAAGAGTTGATTTCCTCTATTGAGTATGACTAAAATATTCAGCTCTGTAACTGCTCTTGGCTAGATAATTCTGAGCTAGCCATTTATTCTGTGCTCAGAAAGTGGAGTCATCACATTGGCTCCTTACATCTAGTCAAAAAAAGTTTCTAAAGCATGCCAGTAGCACAGATCCCAGTGAAATCTTGACAACCTCCTCTCAAGATGACAAGTGAGCTTTGGCCTTTTCATCCCAGAGGTGAAAGCAACCTGGGCAAAAAAAATTTACGAAGAGGGAGCGGATTGCAAAGCTGATGGGCCTTTTGCTGAACTATTGCCCAGACTTTCAGGTGGGGGCTGCAACTAAAATATTCTCAAATTCCCACTTGGCGGGCAGAGGGGATAAGTAGGGAGCATACACAGAAGGAAACTCTAGTTGGTTTACTGCCACCGATCACCAGTTTACTGCCAACTAGCAGATAACTCACTTCTCCTCTCACCCCAGGGTCAGGAATGCAGACAAGTGTGCAATCAGGTCAGAAGGATGTGGAGGACTGAGGGAAGAGGCTCATGTTCAAGCAGATTTCCTATAAGCAGTCATCTGTTAAACAAAGTCCTGTTTCAAAACGAAGGCAAACCAGTGCAGGATTTCATTGCCTGTTTTATGCAAAGGGATCTTTTCATGCTGTGTTCCAAGGAACAGCAAGTTTTCGCTTCCCACCAGACAGCTGGCCAATGCTTTAGACTGACGTGAGGCAAACCAAGTATGACCTTCATCCCTCCAACATCTTCAGCATGCATGAGGAGTACAGGGAAGCGTGGCCCAAAGAAGGTAATCCAACACTAACGCTTAGTGTTTCTTACCCAGTCTTAGACTTGTTCAGTTCAGCATCTTTATCAGAAAGTTTTTGCATAAATGAATAATGATGGGCTCATCTGCAGACTGATTCCTAGAATACCAGCACAGCATGGGTTGACATTAAATGTACCAAAATAAACAAACATCTGAATCCTCATCCAATTGAATGCTGCAAAGGAAGATTAGAACTCTACTGCTTCCTTTTATCCATTTTTTTCCTGTAGAACTAGTACTAAACCGAGTTTTGCTTTAATACCAGCCATCTGTATCACATATACTGTAACCTAAATAAATGTAATTGTGTCTTGGGTCCCGATTTGATTAATTAACCTCCAGAGTTATGTATGCAACCAAAGTAAATTTCATATTTTATTCCATTAAAGATGTACAACTACACAAAAGTTTTCATATTTCAGAAATTAATTTCCTTTTGTAAAACAAAATATTCCAGATAAAATCATTCTCAGAATTTGAAACTATCTGGAGTCCTTTAATTACAAAAAAGTCTTTTACTCATCTTTTCAGGGACAGACACTTCTGCAAAACATAGCAAAGCTACAAAGACACAGATTTCATCTCTCTGGACTGGTTAGCACAATGAGCAATTCTGGCACCGGAGATAAGTTATCTCACATTTTCTGTAAACATGATTAGTATTTACAGGCTGCAGTGGTACAAGGAACATACTGCAGTGTTTAACATTATATTAGGATTAAATAGGTGCTTCAGTTACCAGACTTTAACACACCTAACTTTGGCACTTAAACTCATAGGTAATGTACCTACTACAGTACAGAGTTGGGTTGTTTGTGTGGGGGGAATAGTTTAAAAAAGTAGTCCTCTAGCCTGCCTCTCTTTATGGTGTCTCTAATGAAACCAAAAAGCGGGTTTGTGGGAAGAGTATTAGCTATATTGCTATTGCATGTCCCACTTTAATCTATAAGGTGAGCTCTGCCAGTGGACTGAGTTTCAAATTTGTACTGCAACTTCCTCAGTCAAAACAGTTAATTGTGAGTGAATTTTAGATGCTAAAACCAGAGCAGAATGCAACTGCTACCAGATAAGACCTAAGCTAAAGACACTCTACACATGAGTATGTCCCAGATCATTCTGTACAAAACAGAAAACCTGATACCGTAAAACTTCTTGGAGTCACATCTTGATAACTCAGAGGGGTACGTTTGAGCCCTCAGATAACTGGCTTTTAAGTTCAGTTTCACTGTATCTTTTCTTAGTTAGGGCTAGGAGTTTAGGGCCAGACAGCAGAGCATGAGAACAGTTGAAAGCTGCCCCAGAAGTATTTTGGTCCCCTTGTCTAGCACTCCAAGAGCAATTTTCAGGCATCACATGTGGCTAAAAGAGGGCACAGCAGCAAGGGCTGCATTACTGCTCCTGGCTCTTGTTTAGCTTAATTTACAAGGATCCACCTACCCAGATGCCATTTGTCAAGCTTCTCAGCTTCTCCCTCACTTCAATATCAACAGGCAAGTGCCGAGCACTAATTTTTCTGGTTTATGTCTCAGTTATGATACTTAACTCACCAGAGAAGACTTGACAGTAGCTGTCTGCCAGCCACAAACAGCAGCAAATCTGTGCCTGTTACTTTTTCCAAGTGCTGTTTTTTCTCTTGTGTTGCAGCCCTACTGCTTTCAGTACACTGAAGTAAGTGCGAGGAAAACCTGGCCCACCAATTCTCAGGACCACTATGACAGTCCTTCAGCTCATCTATTTATCTCTGCCCTCCTAGAAGGAACAAGGGCAAAGAGATGACACACCATCATGTTATAATGGTGGTGTGACACTTAACCACAAGGTCTAATGGGACCCTGGTTTTGAGTCCTATTAGAGAGGCAATGAGAAAAGTTTTGCATCCCTTGTCCCTTTACAGAATCAGAGAAGATGTTTCCACCTTTCTTTTTTGTGCCCAGCTGATTGCACAGCACGTAGATACGAAGTTTGGCTCCTGTTTCCACATCCAATTATCCACCCATATTGCTGTCAATGACATTTCAGTTTATAATAGAGAACTCGGCTCAGCAGAAGCCCTTTAACTCAATGCTTGTCATTAGATTGGGATGACTGAAGAAATACATCACACAACATTAGAGAGCACTATTGCAAGCAAAACATTGATGAGAACCAGAATTAAAGTTTGTTAGTATGATCCAGGATAACAGAATAGTGCTGTTACACAGCAAGCAAAGGGCAATTTGGCTTTCCTGCAACTTCAATGCAACTTCAAGAATTAGCTAGCAAGCTGCTGTGCCGCATGCTGCGGCAGGAAATGCCGACATTAACGCATATATGGATTGAGGATAACAGACTTCAAGAACTCCTGCCTAAAAGCAAGACCCACACTCTTCCCAGTCTCTCTGGCATGAGGATCCTGATAATGTCTGAATCACTGAAATCCACCTAGGGAGGGACAAGGAGCGCAATCTCTGCTCCTTAGCCAGTGTAGTGCTGAGCTCTATAGGAATACTTTGCCTGCCTCGGGGGACAGGAAGGGTGTGGGATGCAGGAGGCAGGAGACCGATTGATTCATAATTGCTCCTCTCTTCAAGCAAAACACATCTCCTGTTTTAGAACAGATAGGCAAGAGATCCGGGATAAGCTTAGGGAATTAAACTATTGCACTTCCACAGGGAAGGTCCCATAAGAAGCTCTTAATAAAGTCCATGTACTTGGCCACTGCTCCAGACAGCTAAACAACAACAAAAAAACCTTCAGGTCGACCTTCTTTTTGACACGCTCAAAGAAGACCGATAGCACAAGCTATTAGCTGAAAACACAATCCAAGAGAAAAGAGCTGCAGAAACGTGACAAATGACTTAAGGATAGGAAAGACGAATGGACTACAAGCTAGCCAAGAGAATGCAGCACGAAAGAAGTTTTTACCCACAAGGCCTGGCTCTATCTTGCAGCTTAATTCCAGCAAAGAACAAAAAACCCAATAACATGGATTTGTATATTTAAGGAAGAGACTTCCAGAAACCCTTAAAAATCCAAGAGTCTTCTGTGTATTCACAGCCTGACTCGCAGCCCAGGCAAGTCCACAGGAGCTTCCTATTTACATCAAAAGGCAGTCAGGGCCCTAAAGGCAAGATGCCCAGTTCCCAGACTTCTTCCATCCGCACTCCCGCAGAGGCCTGGCGCCCAGCTAGGATCAGGGCACACTTTCTCGATCCACAGGCGCAGAGTGGTGCCTCACAGACCAAGAGAAGGGGACAGGGGAAGGGAAGAAGCAGTGGGTGCTACAAGAATAAGCAAGTACAACGAGGCCTCCCCATGAGCCAACACAGCGGAGAGCAGCTTGTCAGCGTTCAGGGTGGGAGCCTGCAGCCCTGGGATTACAGGGCTGGAGCTGTTGCCTTCGCCAGCAGCTCCCCCTCGGATGCAAGTTTACCCCCGGGAGCCCGACTATACTGCACCTTCTGTTGGGTTGCTTGTTATAAATAGAGGGATCATAACAGCGCCCAGCAATGTTCAGACCAAGGTGTCACAGCCATATATCAAAAGTGGACACAAGAGGGGAGGGGGCGGAAGGCGGGGGGGAAAGCGGTGTGTTTTTTCACCCCACCATGTTGTTCCTTTCATGGACTCTCCTGGCTTCACATCTGATGGTTTGCTTTTTCACCATGGACAGAGTCCAGGCCACAGCAGAAATTCCAGCCTGTTCCCAGCGGGGAGGGACAGGGAGAGGCAGCATAGCTTTTTCAGTCCCTTATTCTGATCTAAATATAGGGGCCTATTCACCCCTAGGGAAGAGGAAAGACAAACAAAAACAACAAACAGGCAAAACACAGGAAACAAGAACAAGTCTTTCCCTTGATCTGCCATGCAGCTCATGTTTTCACATGCTCCTACCCATGCATGCTTTGAGAGGCAATTGCTAAGCAGAGAAATGGAAACCCAAGGCAAGGGCTGAACCACACTTGACAACTTAAGCTTTTATACTATAGCAGATGTCTCTATAAAAGGTTTATCATGCTCATCTCCATTATCAAAGAAAGTCTGTCAGAGAAGGATTCACATAGTACTTATAAAGAGGTCTAAACTTTGGCTTTCTGTTTTTTTCTGAACAGTTCTGGCCACCCAAGAGAACAGAAATATTGTGTTCAGGTATTACTAGGGAGCCAAATCCTGAGGTCTTAATTCAGGACCAAATTATCTCATCCTCTGCCTCCAGGTGATCTCTGAATAGGACATGGTATTAGGCAGCACTAATTAGAGGTGTACTGAATGGAAGAATGGCAACACTGAAAGCCTGTTCTGGTCAAGACAGCAGCATTTCACACAGCCTCCAAGTGATGTGTGACAGCAACAGTAGCAATCAGAAAGTAACTGTTGGAAACCAATTGATTTTGAAACACCAGGTTGTTCTCAGTCAGCCCCCAAAGAGGGGGGTCAAGGAGTGCTGCATCCTACAGGAGAAGGGGCGGGGGGGGGGGGGGGGGACTGTAAATTTTCTTCAGCTAGGGAGAACAGAAAGACAGAAAGCAGATACAAGCACAGAAGAGCCTGTGCTGAATGATCCAAGGCTGAAGAGGTAGGTTAGAGTTTCAGGAGCTAATTGGGTCCCTAATGAAAGGCCCAGTTTGGACTAGGAGGAGAAGGGATTGAGAACAACTCAAGGGAGACAGAGGCTTCTGAAAACAAATTAATCTTTGACAAAGTGGCAAGACTTGCTAAACAATAGCTGTTGTCCAGTCCAGACAGAAGACATCATTTCCTGAATTGCTGGATTCAGGAATAAAACTGGCACAAGAAGTTTCCGCTTCCCTTTCTCTCAAGGCTTGGCCATAACTTCATTGAACTGTATCTGAAGTGCTTCCCACCGCAGCCAGTTGGAAGTGGTGGCCGTGGGGCCATGCTGAGCTGAGGAGCAGCCCCCTGCAGCCTAAGCCCAGGCAGAGGATGAAGCAAACTGGTGTCAAAGTCTAGGCTCCAAGCTACTGCTGAACGGGATGTGGTTTCAGGCAAAACAAATTAAAAGCAAGTTGAGGGAAAGAATAGCATGCACTAGGACTGCAACTTTGGAGTGATTCAGGTAAAGAATAACCCTTTTTTCAGCGCATGCAAAGATTCATATCACACAGCTGTAAACTGAATTTACAGTTCAGACTGGCATCTCACAAAACTGGGCCCCAAGGCATATGGCAGGAGGACTGATAATGTTCTGATGGGCTAATTTAGGATTTTTAAGTAACATCCGTATAAAGAAAAATTTCAGGCAGAAGAGAATGTGGAGCTCAGTATTAGAGTAACACAGCTGCAATGGCTTACAGCACTTTGTAACAGCGTGCAACACCACCACATGGACAAAGATGATGGCAACAGCACCACGAGGTCAGCGAAATTTTTCTAGCAGCCGGCAAGCAAGTAAAGATTTGTGCCTTTCCCCCTGACTGCAGGTGGATGCCCAGAAGTGGTGCCAGAAACGCTGATGTTAGCACTACAGAGGAGCTACAGGAACAGCAGACAGTCAGGAAATTAAGTGTATGGGTTAAAAGAAAATTATAAACAGACAAAATGCAATCCGCACTACCACCCTCTGGACACACTTTGGTAGCTAGTAGGCTGTTCATACGCATTTCAAGTTGTGCATTATATTACTGTTTATTGCGGTTACTAGTTTGCTGGCAACGGAAAAGGCGGGGAGCTGCACTTTTCGGAAGGTTGCCACAAGAACCAGGTGGCCCTAGACTTTCTGTGGAGCATAAAAGACATTACACAAAGGCTGTCCACAGCTGAAACTCATACCCTGAATGAAAGCTTTTCTGGCTCCAGGTAAACTGCACACTGCTCACCTCAGTCTCAGCACTTACACATATTAAGAATCTTAGAGGGAACACAGCCTAAAAGACTCTTCTCACTCTGAAAAAGGAGGGCAGATTTTCCCAGATATGGAAGAAGACAGGATACCTTCCTAGAGACGGACCTAGACTTCCCAGGAGATTAGGACCAGCTCCACAGAACCCCCATTTCCACAAAAGCATTTACGTTGCAACTCTGGTCTCCCACACGAACACCAGCAAACAGCTTTAGTGCAGTAACCTCCAGGCATAACTTCGATAGGTGCTCAAGACACTCCTTCATTTAGGCATTTGCATTATGGCAAAATAGGATACCATTTACCTGGCAGAGAGGTCCTGCAAACAGGACTGAATTTTACCCTCCCTGATATATGGTATAAAAGAATCATAACATAAAACTGGAGAATCTGATGGACCATCTTGCTCTGAGCATTAATAATTCAAACGGTTTCCAAGTCCACTACTTTTCTAAAAACTTCATTAAAAAAAAAGTCAATGAGGGGAAAAAATACATATCCATTTAGCATGACCCTGCATTCAAACAGGTTCCTCATAATTAGAATGCAATAGCATTTTTTCTTCCCTTAATGAGGTGTTTATTTTCTAGAGGCACTATGTACATTAGTGTCTCATGGTTGTCCCTGGCTTTGTCATCACTGTTGTTGTGGAACAACCACTTTAACTCACAGAGGAATTGTCATTCCCCAAAAATATAACAGCAAGTTTCCAGTTTTCACTTAGACTTTTTTTTTTTTTTTTAAGTAGAATCCACAGGAGAAACAACAGCTAAAGCCTTTTAAATTTTAATTTCCAGCTAATACAGCATTCCCCTGAGTAATTCTACTCTGTGGTTTTAAATGCCTTTAGCATAGCAGAGATTAATTACTGGACAGATGACTCACGGGGACACTTGGCTGCAGGGTGTTGAATTTTGTGATGGGAACGGAGATGTAGACACAACCCGAACTGTTTTGCTTTTTGCAGTATACAGTAACCCTCATGTTGCAAAGTTTTATCCATGTGCATTTGTCTTTATATGGCAGAACTATACCTTATGCTGAATGCAGTGATACGCTACTCATATAGTCAAAACTTTGTGGGACTGGAACCTAAAAAAAGAACAATTTGCTTTAAAATAAATTATACAAGAAAGACCAACTTCAGTTTTATAACTGAAGAGCTGATTTCCCCACATGTCTATACATGCACGCATTTATATACACACACAAAGCAGTTAGTCACCTTTGCATACAGAGCACGCCCTGGGAGGTACTTGATTTTCGGGAATGCAAAGGGAGTCCCATACACCTCCTACCATGCAGATGCCCCATGCTTGCTCTCAGCAGTGGCCAATTTTCTATGCTAGTGAGGCAAGGAGTCTCTTCTCATCATTTTAGTTCTCATTGGGATCATTTGTACACGCACAGGCACACAAGGCTGCATTGTACAGTTGTATTTAGCTCTTGTGCTAGGACATGGTTTCAGTCTCCATTTTTGCCTGCATTTCTTATAGGCCTTCAACAGTGCCAAGAGGGTGGAAAACACTACTGTTCACACAGTACTCAATGTCTACCTTGCACTGAGGTAAAAGACTCCCTGGCAGTCTAGTAAAAACACCAAACAACAAGCTCTCTCCCTTCCAGGGTCCCTCTTATTTGCTAAAGGCAAACAAACTCTACTCCTTAGCTGCTACATTTTTAAGGTTCCTATATATAGTAAACTGAAGCTGCACTTGAGAGATTTTCCATTTTCTATTGTATCTGTCTAAAAAATAAAAATAAAAAGCACCACCACAAGAGCAGCATTTTTCAGAAGAAGGAATGAATTGCTCGGATACAGATACACTTGTGCCAATAGAGAATTTCAGAAACCAGAGCAGGTAAGCAGGGCTTGATCTTTAATTCAGCCAGGCAACTTGCATGAAGAAAGATATGCAGGGCCTGTCTCCCACTCCACCTATACCCATTTAATGTGAACATTTGCATATATCTGGATTATTCAGGAATTTCCAAGTTTTATAAATGCCTCTTCATCAGTCTGAAGGCCAATTTTTCTTTTTGCATATAATATTCACCAGCAAAGCTATTAAGATAAAGATTATGGGTTAAAATCCGTGACCCAAGCAGTAATGCAAATACTTTATAATTCATTTACATGCCAACATTCCCAGCATAGCATTTCCCTGTAGAGGCAAGTATCTGAGCAACACCAGAGCCCTATGCTGCTGTTTGCTTCCTTCCTGTTACAGGGGACACAAGAGAAGCTGAGAAACAAGGAGCTTGTTGATGATTCTCCACTGACACAGGACCCTTTGAGGATTGCTTTTTACTAGCTTTAACTAGCACTGACACTGAGAATTAGGGAGCCAGACTTGTTCTCTGGTACAGCTAGTCAAGAATTTTCCAGTAAAACTGAGATTTTTGGAGGGTTTTCTGAAACCAGAACATTGAACCAGACATTTTTTATTACTTCCTAGCACTTAGCAGAAGAGTTATTTCTAGATACCCAACAACAACTTCAATCCACATGTGCCTGTCCAAATCACTTATTTTTGCAATGATATCTAGCTCCTGCAAAGCTGCCATACACAGAAGTAGAGCGTTACTGCTCCCCATCAGTCCATCCATCCCCTGGCAGACAGTGTGGCAAGTGAGCTCTAGCAGGCAAACCAAGGTGCAGACTCTGTGAACTGGCTCAATTGCTGTACTTTGTATAAAATAAAAACTCAATCCAAAGTGTCCCCTTTCCTTTAACCTCAAGCCAGGATCAGCCCTAAAAGGCCCTGCAGTCCTAGCACAGAGTAGAAAGCTGACTGAAAGCCCTGTCATTGAAAGGGCTTCCCTACCCATGCCAATGATCTTGACTTGGGGCAGACAGTGCTATCGCGGCCCACAGCGGGCAAAGGACTGCTGATAAACTAGAAAGACAACAGAGGTTCCTACCTGAATCATCTCAGGGAAACAGCAGTCTCCAAAGCTTCAGGCATTCCCAAAGTTGCCATGGGATCAGACACCTCAAACGAGCATGTCTCCACAAACACGCACAGCTCAGAAAACAAGCAGAAATCCACTCAGCCCTGGAACACAACAGCAGCATCACCATCTTTCACAGAGGTATAACTTCAGGTGTCTTGTCTTGCCTTGCAGTTGCAGCTGGCCCACTGGATGGCCAGCATCCAAAGAGGCCGTTCCCCTCAACTCCCAGCACCTGGACTAACACTGCTCCTCAGCTCCACCTGGGCAGCAACAGGTTTAACTCCCTACTGACTCCCAAAGCCCCTCCAAACCTGTCTGTGTCTGCTAATTTAACAGGCTTACTCCCATAGCAGAGCTTAAGGTCTACCTTGACTAGTTAACTGAACCTTAAAAACATATCTTTAATCAATAGACATAGCCTTAATTAAGATGTATTGTTAGCTAATACAAAATTACAGAGATTCCTCTCTTTTTAGTCTACTATAGCAGAAAAATCTGGCTGGTCAGAATACACCACAGCCCCACGCACCACCTGGGCCCTAGCAGTTTAGAACATTCCCAAGATACCCTTCTTAAGAAGGTGTGTCCAGGGCACGTATGGCTGTGCAGAAGGTACTGGTGCAGTACAGGGCTTGTGTGGAAATAGCTCAAGCCACCTTCACGAGGGCACAGACTCATGTTACAATTTATGATTAGGAAGTTAATCCACACTTTGCATTGGTGTTTATGTATGGCATAATTTATAAGAGATTATGATACGTATGCACACAGAGCTTTCTACTGCCTCAAGACCTGAGTCCAAAATTTCTCAAATTTTCAACTTTTCTGAGTGACCCTTGTTCACTGTTTCTTTATACTTTATTTATAACATCTTCAACTCTAAACACAGAAGAGCTGGATTCCTAAACAAACACTAATACATGCTACAGCATGCTCTGGGATACTGATGTACTCTAACACACATGTCAGCGGTCACCCATTATATCTGAACTTACATAAAGCCTCAGAGCTCAGCAAGTACATTAGACAAGCATTTGGTACTAAATCAGTATGTTATCAACTTCAAATGTTGATAAAGCTTGATGTAATGTTCTTATTTTTACAGCGTCAATGTGGGTGCTACCTTGCGCAATTTTCTTTTAACAGTACAAATGAGATCCAACTCTTTAGTAACTTTATGTTGAAAAATTTTTTGCTGCAGTCCCAGAAAGAGACTTTTTTGCAAAGCAAGTAAAGTAAAACATGAATTATATTATTCTTTTGTGACAAATACAGCAATCTGAGATGACTAGGGTCGAATCTAGGCACAAGCAAAGTAAGCAGTTACCTTTGGGCAGCAAATTACTAAGGAGCACAAAATGGACCCACCACGTAGTTGGCTAATGCCCGAATCCTGGCAATCCAAGCTGGCTGCTGCTTGGGGGAGCTGCCACGGGGTGCAGGATGGAGGCTAGTCATGCGACTGGAAGGATGTCCCTATCTCCTGAGATGAGCAAGCTCAGGGGACCAGAGCTCTTCCTCTGGTTGTCCACACCAGCATCTCCCCACTGAGCAACAGGTTTCCGGTTGGTTTCCCAGCTCGGCTGCACCCTGAGGAGGCTCTAAGCCACCTTGGAGCAGGGTGCTCAGTCCAGCTGCACCATCTGGGACACATCTACTACAGGCAAAGACAAATAAAAAGCACAAAGTTTGCTTCAGAGTAATGATTCTTCAGTGCTAATGAATAACATACCAAAGTGAAAGAGATTGAAAGCTGTTAGACTCCTCATACTGCTGCAGGCAAATCTCTGTCTCTCCTAATACGAATTGCTTGGAGCCCAGGTGTGTTTATTTATTATGGAGTTCTTCATACACAGTGTGCCTGATCCTGTTCTCATGGATTTCAATGGGTATTTAAGTTTAGTGGGAGCAAGAGAGGGTCACTGAAGAGGAAACTGCTTGAGATATGCAACTGCTGGTTTAGCAAAGTAATAAATAATTCTTGTAGCATTAAGGAGTTACCATTTATTTTAAGTGTATTTGGCTGTTGTTTGGATTCCTGCAGAGGAATATACTTTTTAATGTGCATTTCTTAAATTTTAGAGAATTAACATAAGAAGAAAGTAAATTTCCATAGTCAAATGAGACACTGAAAAAACATCTTCCTTCCAAAACTGACAGTTCTGCAGATATCTAACACTGCTCCTGATTACTCAGGTGGGAAATGACAAACGGCCAGCCATGCCTGTGCTTGATATAGCTTTGCCTCTGACCTTGAGCGCAAGAACTATTTCAGAGATAGCACTGAAGTAGGAATCTCTTGCATTATAACACCAAGCAATATATCGCACAGAGAAGAGGCTGACTTGCCTTCTCAAGCAAAGCACTGCAGCTCTCGTAGGAATGCAATTATGCCTTTGCACCAACATCTGCTAAATATATCTTACCTTTTTAAAATTAGATTCTTCTGAGAAGTGATTGCAAATATTTTCCACCAATCTAACTGCCCCAAAGAATAAAATCTTAGAAGGTCAGCTTTAAGCATAGGCAAAGCTGGCTTGGACAGCCAAACAGTCGCAGCAAAAGGCAACCCAGATTTCACTTCCCGTATTGTCTCTGCTCAGTGTAGCATTTACCTTCTGCCTCCCCAGGGAGAAAAAGAGCAGAAGAAATTCTGCTGCCCGTGTGGCATCTCAATGCTAAAGACAGAAAGTGCATGGGAGAGCAGAGCTGGATTTCCCATCCCGGCAGCAAGGGCTTCGCGGTGGTTTAGGGCTTTTTCATCATCTTTTGGAACTTGCTTTTGGAGGAGCCTGTGGAGACAGACAGTATCAGCAGGTGCAAAATGGATTAGATGTGTTCATGTACAACAGGTCCATAAAGAGATAGTAAAGGAAATAGGGATGTAACCTTTTAACATCCTAATCCAACACCAGTGGATGCCGGGGAATACAAAGGCAATGAACGAAAGAGGTGAGGTTCACACGTTTCCAGGGGTTGCAGACAGTGCCCTGTCTCAGCTTGGGTTAATCCTTCAGAGCCGCCTTGTATGGGAAACACAGCGAAGGGGACAAATCACAGCACTGGTCATATCATACCAAGGGTGGGTCACAGACCTGCTGCTTCTTCCACTAGGGACCTGTGCCCTGCTCTCGTCCCAGAAAAACTGCTCAGTCCCTTTGCTCCCAGCCAGAGCCCTTGCCAGAGGAGTTCACATCGCTATCTGCACAAAGGTGTCTGCCTGAGCACAGAGACGTGGCGGACAAAGATAGAGGTAAGAAGTTCCCCTCACTACAAAGAAGCTTGGACATTGGTCTTCAGTGGTACTCCTTTAGCAAGTCTTTTCAGTGGTGGATGGGGGAGGACAAAATGAAGGAGGTTCACTGCCTGCTTTGCACCTCTGTGCTTCCATCACCATTTTATGTGTACAAGGGATACCTTGGAAGAGCATTTGGCTGCTGCAAAACTGAATCTGTTGCACCAGAGGAGATGGCTAGGAACCGAAAGCAAAGTCCATTTTGCCCACTCTACTGACAGGCTTTAAACTGACTCTAGGCATCTGCAGTCATTGTGTCTTGGCAAAAGTATTTGGTGGAGCAGGGGAATCTAATGTACTCTTGCCCCTTACAGTTCCGGGGGATTGTTCAAGAGGCTGTCAGAAAAGTTACACAAACATCTTTGGATTTTTCCTTCCTTTTTACTTTCCTGCAAATCACATCGAGAATACTTGCAGCCCTCACCTTAGGTGTCATAGCTATATTAAAGTGGGTATCTAAACCCCATAAATAATGACAGTTGGACCAAATTAATGTAGCAAGAGTTCCTCAGTCCCTTCAGAAGGCCAGAATCAGCTTCCTGACGCTCTACAAGCACTGAAACAAACTTCTTGTCAGCGCAGTTGCTGACTAATTAATTAGATTAACTTTCATCCTATATTTTATAGGATGAATACAAATAGCACGAGATTCTATACAAGCTGTTAAGACCTGCCTAAGAGCTCATTTCTCTATTATAAATACTGAAGCACTCGTACACACCACTGGCTATTGAAGCAAGAGTGATTAGACAAAAAGTATTAGAAAAGGTACAAAGATAAGATCTGGATCCATCTGGACTTCAAAGACATCTAAGTTTGATGACATTAGGATCCATAAATTTGATTTGCTGATCTAACGCAATAACAGCCACATTCTAACCTTCTTGCCTTGTCATACTTTGTAATCAGTCACACTTAGGACATTAATTTGATTGATCCCTTTTAATTTAATTAATTCTGCTGAAAGGTGTGAGAATTAGCTTAGCTCCGTTCCCCTGAGGTCCCTGGGTACATGGTGGGACAGGACAGGGAAGATTATTTCACAAATTAAAATAAAGGAATTCAAATTCTAAAATCATCTCTCCAGTTTCACAGCCAAAACTTTCCTCCATTAAATATGATCATTCACTCCAAGGACAAGCAAGAGAGGTCCCTGACATTTCCATGGAATTGATACATCTTTTATCTGGATCCTACAGAAATCAAACACAAACACAAAGTGTTCATGCAGACAGAACAGAGTCTGATTTCAACGCACAGGAAGTTTGGGGGCTTATCCATCTACCCACATCTTAGCTTCCAGACCTCCACACACAGGCTTGAGGTATGTCCCAGTCACTGATGTCTGCTACACTTATCACTGGCAACTTCCAGCGTAAGGGGTATTTCAGAAGGCAAGAACACGCAGATTTCATTCTGACAAGGTGCCAAGAAGTCCAATTAGAGCTCGTAGGTCTGTGATTGTCTCTTTCATTATTTCTACATTTTCCCCTTTTTAAAACTGATGATTTCATTGCCTCTTATTTCTATTATCTTTCCAAGCCTCCTCCTGCCCCCAAGACTACATGTTCGTGCACATGTGCACCTTTAACTACCTGGAGTTTTACCTCAGAAGAGTATTTCTAATTAAACACAGGTACGCAATGAAATGGAGATGACAGAGACAGCTTCTCTTTGTGCTCTTGGATGAATGGAAAACTAGAAGACTCTATACAGCAAGAAAAGTTCCTCTCCAAGAAGTTTCAGTCAGTGGATGGCCTCCCTTAGAAAGATACTGCATTATCTTCCCTTCCAGTATCTATAATGATATTTGTACGTCTCAGCAAAAGCTCATGTTGCAATGGTGCTCAGAGGTACTAAACCACGTGCTATGCAAAGACAATGTCTATCCATGAGTGTCTCTGCTGCCTCCTAATATTTCCCTTCTCTCTCTCTAATTACACTATGTATTTCTTTTTTTCCTCCATGCTTCTAGCTCTATTGGCTATTGTCTTCCTCCCTCCAGAAACCTCTGGTCCTGTCTACTGCTCTGGCAATCACCATCCATAATACACCGCAATGATTTCTGAACACCGACCTTTGTCTTCTCTATTTTGAATGTCTCATCAATTCAGTACTACTGCAGTCAGCACTTCACTTCGTATTATCCTTTCCAAGTAAACACCCAACGAGCTTCAGTTTTCATCTAACAATTTCAGTTTGTTTGTGCCATTTCTCCTAAGTTTTTTCCCTACAAATGAATAACAAATAGTTGGAACAGCTGTAAAATACCTTTAAATATATCAGGATTTGTTTGATAGTTATCTAGTAGCCTTTAAATCTGGTTTCAGAAAAAAAAATATAAATATGTTCAATATTTTTATTTCAGTTATGTAAAATGAGCAATTTAGCAATAACAGCTATGGGGATTGGCTAGCCTGTTAAATAACTCTCTTTCTTTCATGATGCTATTAAATTGTTACCTCTCTTTTATGCATAAATGAAGTGTGCATGGGTCAACAATTTAAATTAAGATGAACCTTGTTTAAATCCAGAGATGAGATAGGGTTAGCTTTCTTTTTGACAACAGAAGTAATTTATAGAGGACTAGATGAGATCTCAACACAGAACACAGATGAGTTGCTTAAAGTATTTCTGCACAGCACTATGTTCATTTTTCCTTAATTTAAGAAGATTTTTAGTGCCTGAAAAAGTCTGCCAGCCCTGAAGAATGGATTCTCCACATAGCCACATGGCAGCAACAGTCTGTGAAGCAGCAACGTGAGCTTCTCATCTTACCAGTATCCTTCAGCTATCGGCTGCAAGGTCCCTCCAGGACCTAGAAAGGTGAGTCAGATTTTATATTCCAGATTCCTCTGCATAGTCTGCCAAAGATGAGACCAAGTCAAGTCTGGTGATTTTGTGATGGTTTCTGTAATGTAAATTGCTGTCTGCTAGTGAATTGATTGAAACCATCAAAAGATCACATACGGGCCACTGCATGAGTCAGATAGCAATAATTTATGGTTCCTGATGACTCAAAATAGATAGACTACATTATCACTGATTCCTGTGACCATCCAATCCCAAAACAAACATCCAATTAGCACGCAAGAAATTTTCTACCCAAGCATTTTAAAAGGAAGTAGAAGCCAGATCTTCACTAGTTCAATTTCACTCGGTACTCTGCAGAGGATATGGATAATAGGCAAAACTATATGAATGGTCTCAACTACGGCGTATCAGATATCTCACTTTCATAAATTAATTCAAGCACTGCAATTGAATAAAATGTTAAATAATGGTATTAAAATACATATAAAATACATTGAAGTACCTATAAAATATCAAGTCATTATTTCATATCGGTTTTCATGACCGGAATGTCAGAAAAGTCCTCATTAGCACACATTATTTTTCTCATAAAACCTGTCACAAAATAGGCCAGAAGCCTCTGCAGAAAATTTAACATGACAGAAATCTGTCTACAATTCCACAAGTAATTAACAAGAAAATGTAGTATTCTTGCCCTTTACTTCAAGCATTTTCTTTTCATGTAAATAAGATCTAGCCAAAGAGCATGAAAGAAACCTAGTTTTCTTCAGCTATAGGATTACAGTTGGACTGGGCATCAAAAACAAGATATTCATGTGTAATGAAGGGAAAGAAGTGTTGCTATATTTTAAAAAGTGTGTTTCTTTCTATCCTTCCTGGACTGTATAAAACTATATGTATGGAGCAGGTACAAGCTTGCCTCTAAAATGCCCAGTTGAGCTTCCTGTTGGGTCTTTCTACTATTCATCTGGAGGGTCCTTTCATCCTTTCATCCTTAATGAAGCTGTGTGTATTGTTCTGCACTACATAAAGAGAAAATTACTGAGACCAAACAAATTCCCACTAATGAACCATGGAAGACAAATGCAATAGTTTCAGTTATTTCATTAAAAAGAATAACTTCACTTCCTCTTGCTGGCAGGCAGAGAGATGTGAAGTACTAATCCCTGCAGTACATCAAACCTTTATTTCTGACATAAAAAAAATCTTTAATGATTATAAAGTAATGCCAGGAAGTACACAGTATAACAGACAATGGCCAATACATCCAGATCTCAGTATACAGGGGAATCCAACCCTAATATGTCTTTGGCTTCATGACTTTACAGTTCAGAAAACAAAAGGTTGCAATGTTATTTTATTTTTTTGTAGTACTTTTACCTTCTTTACCCATAGACACCTTCCCTGTCCTCTTGCAATTCTCCCTCATCAACCCCAGACATGGAAATAAAAATACAATGAAATTGCAATCACTAGTAAAAGACATATTCCAAAGACCAAAAAATGGGGCCCTAAATGAGGAACATGAGAGCACAGCAGAGGGGTGACAAAGCCTTGACAAAGGGATCAGAAAGTCACAGTTTGGCATCCTGCTCCAGGCATGACACCAGCTTGCTCTGAACATCAGCCATGTTCACCAGACTCAGATGTCTCATAACTGCCTGGCCAAATTTGAATTCTTTGAAGAGCTTTGCTTATGAAGACATGTGGGTACTACAGACTACCCATAGCCCTTGGCATCAGGTTGAAGGCTGTTTTTCAGAGAAGTCAGCTGAAATAAAAGACTTCTCTTACTGGGAGTTTTTTTTCTGGAAGTTATGAAAGAAAAAAATGTATGCTCTCTTTGCAGTTTTACTTCTGTTTCCTCTCTTAGAGCATACTATGAAAAACACCCTATGGCTACAAATTGGTATGGCCCCATGGCTATGCTTATTCACACCAGCTGACATTCTGGCACTGGAAGAAAACTGGAGTTTGGATGAATGGTTCACTCTGGCAGTAGAGGGTATATTGAAAATGAAGGTTAAGAAACAGAAATGGGGTTAACTAGGAATCAAAGGCTATATCCATGAAAGTTATCAAATCATCTCATTTCCCTGTAATGTGTACTGAGTCAAACATAAGCATACACTGCATTAAGTCAGCAAGGGTTTGTTGTGTTAAAGGCCGTGCAAGATTCTACGCTGTCGAAATGAAGATAGGCATTGCTACTAATGTGAAGGGGTGCAGCATCTGATGGCTGGCACAAGAAAGGTGAACGTGTTCAGAAGAAAGATTCTGTTTCAAGTGACTCATGAAAACGGTGTAACCTCTAGCTGAAAAAAGTCTATCACACCACACCACTGCTTTGTTCATGATATATTAGGAGATACTTACCAAGTAGAGGAGCAATCAACTCAAAATCTAATCCTTGACAGAACAAGGAATCAAATTTGAAGCATTCTTCAAGAACTGATGATCCCTACTGTTCATTGTAAGGCCAGTGCTATTAACCCTGATGAAAATCAGAACATTTCACTATATGAATAGTCTTATATCTAAAATCAATGCTTTAACTTGGCTAAAGTCAATGAAATAAAATCTAAAATGTCAAAAATTCCCTTTTCTAATTATTCAGAACCAGAAATCTAAGTTTTTATTGTTCAAAGTGATTTGAAGTAACATATTCTAAAGCAAATAAAAACCATATGGAGATAGGGAAAAAGTTTTCAATTCATGAAAGCAAAATGCAAAAATGCAATAACCTTCTGATCTTGGTAGCTCAGAAAAGAACTCTCCTGATGAAACAAAAGTTTGTCGTAATCCATGTAGCTTTATACACTGATGGAATTCTGTACATTGAGGAAATATATTAAATGTTTGCAGGTCCTTTAAAAATATTTTTAGTGGTGTTCACATGAGGTCTTGGAAGCAATCTGCCTTGCAGAAGCACAGATTAATTTGCAGTGTTCTATGTTCAGTCTCAAAATGCATGTGGCTCATGCAGCAGTGCATTAATATCAGGTCATTACCATTCCTTTCCTGCAGTTGAATTACTAGGCTGTGGAAAAACAAAACAAAATACTGATCTCTTGTAATATCAAGGATACAAAATAAAGTCACAGTAATTTACTCCAGAGGTGCACAAACATACTGAAAGGAATGGCACAGTGTGGATATAACTTTGGGAATTCTTCATCTTCCTGTATATTTCTACAAGTTACATGAAGTGAATGGATTGCTCAGAATTACTTCAGAAGAAGCCTATTCACATCTATACAAAATATAATGTGGTGCTAGTGTACCTCCAAATAAACAGCCCATCTAGGAATGTTTTCCAACCATGTGAGTTTAGTCTTGACTGTAAAAGGTAGCAAAGATTAAATAAGTTTTTGGATATAGTCAATGCAAGTGATAAAATGCAACAACAGGCAGCATAAAGTTAATAATACTTCTTATCTTTCAACTAGATTCCAGATCACAGAAAGATTCTCCATAACATTATTTAGATAGTGCAGTATTTGCCTGAATCTGAAATAAATGATTATGTAGGTCAGCTTGGAGACAGCAGCAAAATCATTTCAATTTGTATGAATTAAACATATCAAGTGACAGTGAGATGCATTAAAAATGGGGGGGGGATTGAATCCTGGAAGAATGGAACAAAATGCAACAACCAAAAAATGGAGCTATGATTTCAAACAACTGTAGCAACAGCTCATTTTAATTTAACTGTGACAGTCAGATCATAGTCCAAAGGAGAGCCATCTCTGCCTTCTGAACAGCCAAAATTTAAACCATGGCTGTATCTTGATCAGGTTAGATTTTCCAGCCTGGCTAAGAGCAATATTCAAAGTCGGGTTAGATATATATTTGCAACGTGATATGGCAGAATAGGTGCATCTACGGACTGGAGATTAAAAGGCACAGAGTTAACAGACTAAATGCTTCCTTACTTGTCACAGACTAAATGCTTACTGTGCTGCTGTACTGATTGTGGAAATACAGTAAATACTTCTGAATGCCACATTTACATGGAGATAATGAAAACAGAGAGCATTAGTTACTCCAAGAGGGCTATTTTTGAACACTAAGTTTTGATGGTTTTTAAGCCAGGTATGGTATGATTAAGCAATATTTGATGCATACCATCATAGTTCAAGACAAGAAATTATTGCATGAGGTGGAGTGTAGTGAAATTAAGGGAAAACTACTGTTTCCCAGAAGTTTACTGTTTGGGAATGCCAGCTCTCACTGAGCAAAACCTCAGAGAACAAAACAATGCTAGTATTGACTAGATGAATAATTACATGCACCAATAAGCATCTTCCTGCAGTATCATAATTCTGTCACCTATGAATCAAAGGCATTATGGCCTTAACTGAAAACTCACTAAAATCAATATGAAAAAAAGAGACGGGAAAAATTCTTTGTGAATTCCAATCAGCTTCAAATTACTACTTCAATTCACTGTTTTGGTTTTGGTCTGTAAAATCTGGCCACGCATTTTACATGGACAAAGTCAAAGGGAAAACAATGTGAAGGACCTCAAAGCCCGTCCCATGCCTCCGGGGAGCACGCCATGAAGGCAGCTGGCACCAGCCTCCTGGAGTGCTGCAGTGCACAGTCAACACGGGAGCAGGCATGGGCTCCTTAAATTGCTGCATCTTCTTGTTTTTCTCATAAAGTTGAAGTGAAAAGAGATGGTGGAGATGAATAAGAGAAGAACACCTCAGGCTGAAGCAGGGCGAGGAGCAACGAAGGCAGCTATGAACACAGAGCTGACTGTCACTGTACCCTCCAGGGTACACCTCCAGGCTCGTCGCTCTAGCACGCTCACCGTGCTCGTTATGATGTTCTGCCATGGTAATCTTGGATAGAGCAGGTAGAAAGATCAGTCTAGAGCTGTTTTTCCTTTGTATTCTAATGACTGGGAAATCTAACCCCTAAACCATGATGCCCAGTCCATTTTTTCTCCTTTGTCGATCCAACGCAGGTTAGTGTATATATAATTTAGTATATGAATCAGTGGTTTAAGTTAAGGATACACCCACTGAGCAAATGCCTATAAGCAGAAAGATGTGTTTAACTATAAAAAAGACAATAGACATGATAAATTAGACCGAGTGAAATCAGACCAATGCATATGAATTATGGATAAGCTGCAGGGCATTAAAAGGAAATTTACTCCTCCGAGATTTTGGTGATAGCAGAAACCACAGGACTGAAGGTAGACTTAGAAAATGTGTTAATTTCCTGTTTTTATTTCATGTAATCCACCACCACCACCACCCCCAAGAAATCTGGAGATAAAGTTGGCTGAGAAGCACTTACTGGTAATGTACTTATAGTCTTAATGCACTTAAATGCCAAGGAACATGCATTCAATGTGCAGGATCATCTCAGCTGAAATGTGTCTCCTTCCCCGTAAGCTCAGACAGAAACAAAACAGATTTGCCACCTTAACATAAAGTATGTAAATAATTGATTTTTCAGTATTCTGCCAATTAAAAAATTGAGGAAAATATACAAAGTCAAATAAAGCGTTTTATCCAATTCAACATTAAAACAAAATTTTTGTTTCATCTTGCATTTGGTAGGTATTTTTTTTTTTAATACAATCCAGGAAAATGTCTTAGAAAAGGACAGCATTTTGATTTAAAGACTGTATTTTTTAACTTAAAAAAGTTGGCAAAAACAATCCAAGAAAAACAAATGAATTCTTGGAATGTTTTGGTATTGTCATATCTACTTCTTGTCAAAATAGCCTCGTCTGAGACATTTATTTCAGTTACATATGCAATATCACAATGCATGCATTTATATTCTCGCTTTCACCCACACGCGTACCTGCACTGCTGCTGAGGTCCCCCACCAGCAAAAGTATGGCAAAAATACTTTAGTAACAGACAAGCCTCTAAAGAAAAATTGTAATACATTATTACTTCCAAAAATCACCTGAATTTGGAGGTAAGATTGTGATTTTGAGATGTGCGTGTTGTGGTGACCATGTAATTCAATGGGAAAGGAATTATTTGTGACATATTTTAGTACATCCATTTTTTAGGAGGTATGGCTAACAAAGCGCTTGATCAGAAGTGGTTCAGGATTTTGTTGTAAACTCCAATAGAAGAGCAAGAAACTGTGTTTCAGGCAACTTCTTTCTTGGAAGATACCTTACTAATATTTCCCGGGATAATCAAAAAATTGAAGTATTTAATGCACCTTAGCACATTATCAATTCATGTCAGTGAAATCTACTTTAGGATATGAGTACTCAGGTTGGAAGAGAGAAGGGGAATTGGTTTGCTGAGTGTAAGCTCTAACGGCAAAAGTTACTTGTTATACGAGGAATGACCGCCTGCCTGCTAAAGAGAAAACAAGATCACCAAAACATACTGGACAAGCTGAAAATGCTAAGAAGTAGTGGGCAGGGAAAGGTTCTTCAGGAAAGAAAATGGCTTTTATTTTGGAGAAGATGACATGAAGGAGAGGGCTTCTCAGTTTTTCCAGAATTCTCTTCCATAGCTATGCAACATCTTTGGAGTTATGTCTGGTGGTTAGACAGTAGGTCCTCTAGGGATAATATGTAGATTTGTGCATAAACTCAGGAAATAGCTGTTGCTATCTGATTTCTTTTTTCATCATGTTTGTAATCTCCATTTGAAATTTCACTATATTGCATGCAGTTCCGGCAGTATTTCCATACAGCAGTGATGGTCTGAAAATATGAGCAAGATACGGCTCACAGAAAGAACTCTGTCTCTTTGTATAACATAGAATTGCTTTTTTTTTTTTAAGAAGTTGCTTTTTTATTTACTTGGCATCCAAACTTCAAGGAGCACAGCAGAGCATCTGGCAACACAAATTGAATTCAAGAAATAAATACATCAAATTGGCAAATTGTTCTCTATAAGAATATGAAAGCTGTAGAATAAATTAAATTATAACAACACTTGAATGCATATACAATTTGTTGATTAAATTCAAGAGTAGGAATTGACAATTAGAAGATAAAAACCCAAAGTTTAATCTCAAATATAGAGTCACAGCCCACACTATAATCTATGTACCATATATAATATAGCAACAATGATTTTGAACTCTGCAGTCAAATAGCTTCTCTATTATGTAGAAATATGAAAGCACAATGAAGCAGCATGTGACTGTGTAGAGTTCAGGTCTGTAGAGCACTGCCTTACATTGAAGAATTTAAAAAATAACATCAATTTGGAAGCACAAATGTTCAACAGCAACCCCAGCTGTACAGCCCTCCAGACTTTCAGTCTCTATCTGAAATTTCATTCTGTGCAATTTATTTTAAGAGAAATAAAAATAAAATAAAAATAATGCTTTTTAGGCTTTAAATACAGAAGGCTTATGTCAGACAGAATATCTGAAGAAACAGAGTAGTGGGTTGCATCAGCCTTCAAGATCCAAGGTGAGAATGAAAACCATCCATCCTGAGAGCTTGCTATTGACTTTGAGTAAATTGATTTTATACACTTTGACTAGGAAGGAAATGGGTTCACAAACAGATTTACACTGAAGTAGCCATATTTGCCATAATTCACAGTTTTTCTTATTTCAGTCCACTTTTGGTGCTCAGACCATCTTAAGCTTCACACAGTCAATCAAGCTAAAATGAAACCATAAGTGGCTCCCAAAATCAAATGAGAGCATGTCTATACAGACTCGCTCTGTTTTTTCTGCTTTAGTTAAAGATCAGCCTCCTAATGAAATCAGATTAAGAGTGTGCACAGACAAGGCCTACACTTACTTCTCCCTTGCTCTTTTGCTTTGCTTTTAGTGAGGGAGCACACCCGGCTCCTGCTTGGATTGGATATTTGCCTAAACTTATGAAAACTAATTTCCACTGGAAAAAAAGGAACGTGTTTATAGTATTACTTCTGTAATCCCATTGCCCTGAAGATAGGATAATTTTTCCAGCAATTAAACTCGGGGAAGAGAAACCCAGCTTTGCCCACAGTCTGGACTGGGGGTAGACGGCAGGGCTCAGGCACACTAGCAGCACCTTCAGGGGAGCCATTCCAGCTGCTGGGCTTTTTGCTTGACAAAGTAGCTACTGTCCATCCTCTGTTTAAGTCTAACAGACTGACATCATAAATATAAGACACTCAATCATGGTATTTGACGGTGAAAAAGGAAATCAGTAGAGCGCCACAGACTGCTTCCCTTTCCTCCACCGCAATAACTTCAGGCAGCAAAGAAGATACCCTCTCAGCATTTTGGGGGAATCAATGGGGAGCCGACAGAAGGGGCGTCAGGGCTGAGGCCTAATTTGGAAATTTGGAAAAATCTAGGAAACTCCACCACGAGGCTAATACACATGGAGATAGGTCACCCTAATACACTACTGCTGCTCGTGTTCGGTGAATTGAGTGAATATTCCAGCCAAGTGTCTGTCTTGTGGGAAGGATCTCATGGGGATCCTGCGTGCTGCTGATCCCCCCACCCAGGATTGCTCAAAGAAGAGGGAGCAAGAACGGAGCAGCAAGTGGGTTGACCAGCAGAGCATAACAGCAGACACAGCTCATAAGAACAACCATTTAAAAAGAACCCTACTAAATAAAATAGCTATTTTCTTGTGGAATACTTAATTTAAACAAACAGCTCTGGGAGATAATCACAGTGGGGTGGGAGAACTAGGAAAAATCTGCCTAGAGCAAGGGAACTCTGAAGAAACACGCTGGTGCTTGCTACAGGGCCAAATCCAGGGAGGTGCCGTGTGCAATAGCTCCTATTGGCTTCAACATTTCATTCTGGAAAGTAAAGGTTACATTAAGATTTGGATTGGACATAAGAATTTAAACCCTCACTAACGGCTGCTTGCATTTGATAGCTCCTTTCCATCAATATTTGATTTCTGTAGGATTCTTAATAGTAGAGGGGAAAGACTGCCATATATGATAACGAAGAAGTATAGGAAACAAGGGCATGCTAGCTGAACACTGTATGTTTAATGCATTTCTTTTACCAGTACTGTATTTCATTTCAAGCTACACAACAGAAGCCATAGAATAATAAAACAAATTATAATAGACTGTTGGGTAGCACAGGGACCAGAACATAAAATAACTGGAGCGGCAAAGTAGGGTAAGAAATTCCAAAACACATTTACCTTCTCTCTTGAGTAGGTAGCCATAAAATGTACTTGTGATGTTTAACATCTAGTAACTACTAACAAGTAGATGTCACTCCATGCTAGATGTGCAGTAAAGTGAGGAATATGCTATCCTATCTCTCACAATACAGCATTTTAAGGAACTGCTTTGTCAATGTTTTGGAGAAAGATTTTTAAGTCATTCTGTTCAGAAAAAATTCTGCTTACCCATCATATTTTAAGTATCACTGTTCTCTCTCTCTTTCCTGAGACATTTTCATGAAAAGGTTCTGTTTTTTCCACAACTCATCAGCTCCTCCAGGCTATGTCAACAACCTGCTGGAAACAGGAATGGGAAGGAGAAGAGATATGTGAGTCATGAGAAGCCCATTTTTCTAAATCGTTTGTGTTTCTTCACTCCACCCTATTGTATCTTCCCAATTCTGCCTCATGCAGGGCTCCACTTATCTAAGCTTTCTGAACAGTAATTCTTGTGTGTATGATTAATTAATTTCTTGTTTTCTATTTAGTAAAACACTTTTTTAAATTAGGGGATTACATTTGTAATCCCAAGCCCCTGCCTTTCCTCCTTCAAGAAAGTAAGGATGTGAAAGGGAAAGAGAAACATAAACTCCAGGTCAAGAAACTTGTTGGAGGACTACAGTTAAATATGCTGTCTGCACCCTACCTATGTGGCTTCAATGGTAAAAACTTCAAAACCACAGGCTCTGCTCCAGAAGGAAGGGATTGGCATTTACAAAAAGCTAAATATTAACTGTCTTTTTTGTGCTACTTATAGACACACACAGCCTTTTTAAAAACTGGCTTTGCTATCAGGCGCCGTATCATTGAAAAAGTGAGATTTTTCCAAAACACAATGAAAGCTCTGCTGAAAAAGTTGTTGCTTGTACATGGTAGAAGACTGAGGAGACAATATAGTGGGGGGAGAAAATTCTTAAAATATAATAGGACCACCAAGAACTTTGATTTTTCTCATGGTCTAGTTTCCTCCTGTGACATGCTGAGCATTCTCTACTCCTGAAGTACAGCAAACAGTAGGTTTACCAAAAAAAAACTATTCAGGACTACTACAGCAGTCTCTGATTTGGGGTCAAACTTAGCAAAATCTTTCAATGAAGAGAAAACAGAATCTGGAACACGCCCAATATTTGACTATGGAAAACATTCAGATTTCCGTTTGCAAAAGAACTTTTCATTTAGAAATTAGACTACATTTCCTTATTCTTATAGACTACAAGAAAACTATCCCTGTTTGCTTAAGTTCAAATAATACTTTTCAAGATAAATAAATGAAATTCTCTTTACTTTGATTTCATTTGTTTTTTAAGATAATCATTTTGGGTGTGCTTAAAATGTTTTCCTTTCTCCAGTGCTTGAATGTGGTAGCTGCATCCTCAAGTTTATTGCTGGCATAACCCTACATAACGGCTATTTCAGGAGACTTAAGGAAAATGTCTGATTTTTTTCTCCCTCAGGAAAAAGGAAAAAATGTGATTCATGACAAATAATTAATGCTATTTCACCAAGATGGAGCCAGACATGGCTGCAGTGCACCCTGCACACTATGGTCCACAAGTACCAGCAGCACCACTGGCAGATCCTATGTCAGGAGCTGCTGCTGTTGCCACTGTGGTCCTGCATTTGAAGCTGGTTGGGAGCTGCGCCTGCTGCTATTGCTGTTTTCTAACACAGAGGCACCACGCCGATGGGGTAACACCACGGGTGGTACTCCCGCTTTTTCCTTAAGACACCAGAGCAGGAGCAATGTGACATAGGGACCATGAGGAATATGTCTCAATTTGATGGGACCCCACAGACTAAGGGAAACTGAGGGCTGAGGAAGAAAGACTGGGCAATGGGACCTCTGGAGAGGTTGTGGGGTGGTCACAGAAATGGCATGGGGTCTAAGAAGTTGCAAGCTCTGTGTGAGCCACCCAGAAAGACATGTATTGCTGTTGCTGCCACCATTAGTGGTACTCAAACAAATTAAATTAGTGTAGTTTCTACCACCCTATTATCCATGCAGTAATGGCTGTATTGTGCTGAAATGGCACATTACAGTGCCACTGAAGTGTTGTAATGGTACTTTAGCAGGCCATCAGCCTCGGCTTTACAGGATTTGGTAGCAGGACCGATTTTGTGACTATGTTGATGTTACTCTGGCACACACTGGTACTACAGCTGGGGAACAGTAGGAAACTTTCTCAAATATTTAGAAATTTGTTCTGCCTTCTTGAGAACTAGCCCCATGAGAAGCAAGAAGTTGTCTTATGAAGTGCTAAGGAAGAAAGGATGCACAGCAATTTCCTGCTTAATCCTTCCCTTTTTGGTGTGTGGAGGTGGGGGTAAGAGGGTAAGGGGATGGACCGGCAGGTGGAGGGAGGTGATCCTTCCCCTTCACTCAGCGCTGCTGAGATCACATCTGGAGTGTTGTGCCCAGTACTAGGCTCCCCAGTACAAGAGAGACATGGACAAACTGGAGCAAATCCAGTGAAGGGCCATGAAGATGATTATGGCTTGGAGCATCTATCATGCGAGAAGAGGATGAGAGAGCTGGGACTGTTCAGCCTTGAGAAGACTCATGGAGGTCTTATCAATCTGTGTAATACCTGGTGGGAGGGAGTAAAGATAGAGGCAGACTCTCCTCAGGGATATCCAGTAGAAAGACAAGAAGCAATGGGCACAAACTGAAATAAAGCAAATTCCATTTAAACATAAAAAAACTTTTTTACTGTAGAGGTAATTGAACACTGGAACAGAGTGCCCAGAGAGATTGTGGGGTTTACGTCCTCGGACATATTTAAAACCCAACTGGACAATGTCCTGAGCAACCTGCTCCAGTTGACCCTGCTCTGAGCGGAGGCAGGGAGTAGGCAATCCCCAGAGGTCCCTTCCAACCTCTACTATTGCATGATTCTGTGATTCTCAAGTCCTGGGCAGTAAAAACCTTCCTTCCACCAGAAAGTTATACTCATTTATAGTTCAAGTCACGTTCATTCATAACACACCACACTTGTGTTTTTTCTTTCTCGTAGATTTATCAACATCGTTCCAATGTAGTTGGGCTTATCCTGCAACAGGGACAGGTAAAGCTAGAGACAGAGAGTCTCTGATCAAAGGAAGTCAGGACAGAACCAAGACTCGGTAGCAAAGGAACAGGTTGCAGCACAGCTAACAGCTGTTTGCTGACAGCTGGCTAAATAATTGCTGACATTTGAAAGGAAATTCCATAGCCAATTTCCCAAATAAACCTGGGAGTCTCAGGGTTGACCCATTGCCAGAGAGACATGTGAGGGTTTTTAAATGTATACATATCAAAAGATCTTAAGGCAGTTTTTAAGCTTATCATAAAAAACATCTTCTAGCAATCTGTAACGATCTGCTAAATTCTGAAATGCTTCAAAACAGTGATTTCATAGCAGGTGAATATAGCAAAATAAGTAAATAAATAAAGCCGTTACAAATGGTCAAGAAGGCAACTCAAAACATCTAAGATGGGAACCTGGAGAATGCGAAATATTCATCTGAAAGCTGCCACACAATACCGTGTTCTAAGGACTGTCACACAAAAAAGTCTCTGAGCAGATCCCTACCTTGTTCCTCACCTCTTCCCATCGACTTGCTGGGAAGGACTGGGGACAACCAGAATTTTACTTCTTGCCACATCTGTACTTGTTATCTTCCCTCTCTCCCACATTCATCCTCTTTCCTTGTCAAAAGTTTTCCTTCTCTAAGTGTTACCAGAAAAGTATTTCCATTTACTCTCTGGGCCAACATCTTCTAAAGTCTCTTCTCACTATCACTTTTCTCCTTTCTTCTCTTCCCTCTACTCCTATTTACTCACTAGTCTGGGCTCTTCCTTCCTCTCGTTCTCTGTTGTAACCATTGCCAGGTTTTCACAGTATTTCACTCTAAAGATGCACCCAGACTTGCCATACTGGGAACCGACCTGCCAAACACCCCAAGACACTCTGATCTGTGACTTGTTATCCAGCTCCTTTGTTGTGAGGGAGCACAGCGATTCTGACAAAGCCAAGCGGATGTGCAGCCTTGCAGGGTGGCACCAGGGAGCACTGCGGCATTTGCTTGTTGTGTGACTCTGAAGGGCAGTGCATAGGCATCAGTGAAATGCCTGTGTATACCCATCAGGTAACCCCACACACAACACTCTCATGCATTAAGAACGAACTCGTACAAACAGGTGCTAGTGGGTTTTATGGGAGCCCCAGAGTCAGTGGAGTGCTCTTTAATTCATACAAGCTCTTCGAAAATCCCATGAAACGCCTGTCTCTATTTTTAAATCTGGTCACTGTTGCCCTTTCAAGAGAAGCTGCTCAGTCACTAACTTCCTTAAAGACTTTGCCTGCATAAAGTAGCAGGGCTGGTAGCTAATGACCTAAGAAGTGAATGGGACATTGTTCAGAAGCACTTGGAGCAATAGCACCTGCTGGCTAAATACAAGAGCCGTAGTAAAATACCTTCACAGAAAGCTTTCCCAGACAGAGATAAATACTGAGATCGAGGCTCCAAGAGGGAAGAATGACAAGTAAGGCAGTGGGAAGGAAAGTAGGGGCAAAAGAAAAGGAGGGGGAAAGAAAAGGAGACAGAAAAAAAGATGTATCCGTGGTCTCCAAAACTTTCTATGGTAAAACTAGAAAGCAAGGTGAATTTGACTCTCATTTAAACTTGATGTAAAGGAGATGTCCCCAGGGTGTTATTTGGGACCAGATACCCTATGGGGGGGGGGGGGGGCATCAATTGTTATTTTATCCTGTCAGGCAAGGAAGTTGTCAGCTTCTTAATTAACTCCTGTGGAAAAGTCTGAAGCCAAAAAGCAGAGAAGGTACCCTGCACAGGAGGAATTAGCTGCAGGGAAAAAAATCCAGAGAAACAATATGTGTTTCATGCAAATAATCTCTGAACTCAATAATAAAAAGGAGAAGTGTAGGAAAAACAACACGGCAAAGCCATGGAATTAGTTCCCAACACTGTTTTTTGAGCATTTATTTACATTTTGAAAGATTCTTTAACATACGGATACAGACTAAAGCTAGCGATGCATCACTACAAAGGAAAGGAGTTAATACAGTCTTATGGTTAGAGCAGGTGAGTTGAGTCTCATTTCTCCCTGGCTCTGCCTGTGGCTTCTCATGAGATACTTGGCAGATAAGTCATTTAGCCTCTCAGTGGTTCAGGTTCTTTATCTATGAACGGAGGAGATGTATTTGATAAAGAGCACAGTGTAAGCGCTCAGTATTACCATTATCAACCTTTAGATTTAGCAGCTTTGAAAGCTACAGATGCTGGACAATAAGCTCAAAGCACAACTCTATGACTGTCTGAAAACCTCATTACTCTGTGCAAAAGCCACAGATATTTCTCTGAAGGGCATTAATACCGCGACATTTTTAGAGATGCACAGCACACCGCCTTGGTACAGCCACATGCCCCCTCAGGCATTTGCTGAGTCACAATAGAATTAATTACAATATTTTGAAATCACAAAACAACACGCAATGCTGACTTTACCTTACTCTCTTAAGCCACATTACAAAGGAATGGCACATTTTCTTTCCATTGAGACTTCTGATGTATTAGTCATAGATTAATACTTAAAACTAATTAGTCTCATTTTTGCAACTCATTTAAATCTGAAATATTCTCAAAGCCATAACCAGTGGCTGCAGCAGTACCAATGACAGATATTTATTATTTTTGGAATGAAGCAAATGAGCTGCTAACCATGAAACTAATGACCCTACATTCCTAAATCAGGCAAAATACTCACTGAGACAAGACGAAAAAAGCTTAAGGGCTTTGCTTCCCTGAGAAACAAGGGATCAGGCCCACTGAAAACATACTCAAATGTGAGCTAGCTACAGCTGCAACTGCGTAAAGAACAAAAGGATTACAGTCAATGTCAATTAAATTAAAAGTCAACTGATTTAAGGCTAAGCAATTGATTAGAGAAACAGTGCAGAGGACTTGAAAGGAAAAATTCCCCACTCTGCCAGTGTGATTCGCAGCTCCTGAAATTCCTCACGCGTGCACCTGCTGATTATAATTGGAGCTTTTCGTGTATAGGGATACATGAACATTCGAGCTGGCTTTGCTTTGTGTGGCTCTAAGATTTCTTCACTAAAGTATGCTGAACATTGCTTTTATATGCAGCTTAGAATAAAGCGAAGGTGGAACAAAGAGCTGAAAAGAAAGAGTAAAAATTGAAAGGTCTAGAAGCACCAGAGGCCAGGTCTTGCTCCAAGTGCAGTCATCAAAAAGCTTCTCCTCGTCTCACTAAAACTGGATCAAGGCCAAGGACTGGCTGAGCACAAAGGACTTTCCTACTTGAGGTGTCTTCACAATAGACTGCTTCTGGTTGTCATCTAAACCATTTCTCAGCCATAGCTCGGACCTCAGAATTCCAATGAATCTTAAGGTCTCTATCGCAATGGAGGATGAATCTTTCTATGCTTTCTTCCCGGAGTGGCATGGCATGCAGTCAGCCTGCAGGCGTCCTACAGAAGCAAAGGAAGCACTTGAGCAAGTCAAGTCTGTGGCCAGTCCCAGAGATCACGGTGCCCTCTTATAAGGATGAAACCTACCCTAACAAAACTGGACAGCGCTTGTGAGTATTGGTTTCATCCAAGACACAGTGGATGCTGGAACAGCCACGCTTTTCTGAAACAATAAGCACATTCTGGGTATTGTTTAAAACTACCTTCTTATTCTGGTTTTAAGTATGTGCTTATTAAGTTATTAAGTACATTCTTAAATTTGAAGGGCAGCAGGCCCTGGGCACATGCTTACAACTAAGCGCTTGCTAATGCACTTTGCTCTGAGTCCCCAAATAGCAACTAACAAATCTCAGCCTAAGATGTTCCTGTGCTCATTTTTCCTACGGTTTCTCTGAGCAGACTCTTTCCAGTTTCTAGACCGGAGCCCTGTCACATCCAGGAGGCTGAAACGAAGGGCTAAACCTCCCCGGACAGCATGACAGCACACCACATGCCATCTCAGCCCTTCAACTGAGCAGGAGGGTTTCCAGCAGAAGCTATGACACAGCACGAATATTATGATTACAAGCATGGTAAATAACAGAGTTAGGATTATCTGAGCAAGATGGTATGCAATAGAGAAAATAGAGAACCACCACAATACTCCTGTCATCCTCATTTGCTAATGTAATGCTACTACCTCCTTTCCCTGCATCTTCTTTCTGATGGTGACTTGAGACTTATTTTCGTTATGATTTTTCTCCAGGTAAAGGCAATCCAAAGTATATATATATTGCTTTCTATATAGAAGAGAAACGGCACTATGGCTTTTTCTCTAAAACAATCTGACCAGTATATGAAGCCAACAGTTTGAAAGCCTACACATATTCTCATCTTTCCAGTGAAAAGTCATTATGACATGACTAGTTAAACATAGGGATTTTTAACTTAGCACTGTGGATCTTGAAGCAATGTTTAAAAAATAATTGGTAGAAAACATGTCTTTATACAAAAACAGTTGAACTGGTACTTTATTTCCTGTGTCCCTATTTGAATATTCCTAGTTCTGAATTGTAATCTCCCTAAAATACAGATAATGTCTTATTTGGTATTGTAAAATTCCATCTAATAAGTAATGTTTAACATTTATGTTGCATTTTATGGGCTGAATTCTCATCTGACTTAAAACACTGAACAATAGCACCAGTTTCAAAATCCACTGGACCACAAATCAGTTGTCATTTTACTTTGTTATTTAGTGTATGTTAGGGTTCTATTTTCTATTCCATTAACTACAGTACATTTATATTTTGGTTTATATTTCCTTTACTGTTTACTCTCAGTTGCTACAGTTTATTACTGTATTACTTAAAAAAACACTTTAAAAAGATAGGAGCATCAAATGTTTATTACACCCTATTTTCTAACACTTAGAGGGGGGTGAAAGAAACGCGAAGAAGGCTGAGATGCGAGCTCGGTCTCACAATGGGATGTCCAGCAAAGTGGAAGGCCCCAGTATAAATCAAATATGAGTTTCATAGAACTAAATGTCTGACTTTTCCCAGAAAGAAAAAGAAATGGCCAGGTTACGATGGGGTCTCCATCCTGTATTCTCCCTCTGAAAGAGAAAGAGGCACTGGGTGGCAGAGGTCTTTTCTGAAGGCCAAGCACTTGCCCCGTGCTCATTTATAAAAGGCATTCCTGCTCCCACTCACATAGAAGTGAAGGTCCTCAGCCTTTCTGACCCAGCACTCCTATATACATACCTAAATGCCTGTGTTGGCGAGAGCCTCAAAGGACCTGAACTTTAATGTGTTGGCTCAGACAGCTAGGAACCAGGAGAACCAACCCTGAAGCAATTTTTTCCCCTCCTGAACAATATAAGAAAGAGCTCGCAAACTGAGAAACAGAAAATGTCAGTCAGGAAAGAGTGTGAAGGGGAACTTTACATTTCTGCAGATGACATGAAAGGTTAATGGTGGGCAGTGGGAAGCTGTAGCACCATCACACACTACAGAAAAGTGAGGAGATCCAGGAGATCCCATTGTATGTGGCAGATTTATCATGGTGCAATACCACATGGTGATCCCCCGCTTCCTTCGTATCTGTCTGGCCAGTGGATACAATTTTTAAAATAGGTACCGTGACATCTGAGAGGCCTTTCATTTCAGCCTGAAGGTAGATGTAGAAAGCTCACATTTCTAAGGTTACTATCCTAGTTTGGAGGGGCTACGTCTGCCTTAGGAAGGGATGAAATTATGCCACTTCCCACACAGCGGTTTCCTGTATTGAGTCTTCCCTGACTGGTATTTGGCATGAATTCCAGTGGATACTCAGCATCACGTCCTACCCTCCTATTCCTGCTGAGCAAAGTGCTGAATGACAAAAAGATCAGGAACAGCATGGATGGGACATACAGAAATACTAAGAAAAAGAACTATATCGGTAATTCATACCATGTAGTTCCTGTATGGCTCCTGCTACTGAAACAAACACTAAGTATGTCAAGAAAGCCTTTCTTTTCAGCTCAGCTTATTTTAATCCTGCTGGAGTTACTGTTTTGGTTCTGCAGTTTACTACATCTATCATTTCAAACTGCTAATGAAAACACCACCACAGAGACTCCTTTATGGATTTTCTGAGCTCAATGAACTGTCCAAAAGAGTGACTCCTACACTCTCTCAGCCACGTCCTGGAGCATATTTTGCTATAATCTTGCTGCAGCCAAGAAATGGGCATGTAAAACTACTGCAACCAAATGGGAGGAAATCTCTCGTGAACAGCATGGTGCTACGAAGTACTTACGTTCCCTCTCTAGATAGCAAAGTGCTTAACGCAGGTGAGCACAGCTTGCCCTGTGAAAGACTAAGACTAAGATTTCCTTTTTTGAAGTGGCTGCCCAAAGTTAGGCACCAAAATATAATTTGAGGATGTCATTTTCAGCCATGCCTGCATAAGAGCAAACATTCTCTTTCTGCCTTATTTAGGGGGGCTTCTTCAAAATGGGACCTCTGTCCCCAACTTTTGGCAGATATTTCTTAGAGTTTTGGACTAAGTGACTTACTCAAGGACATAAGTAAAAGAACACAAAGCATTGCAGGTTTCTTACCTGTTAAGCTACACCTATATTCCTTTGATAGCATTGTCTTAAAAACCAAAAGAGTTCCAGAAAAAAATGTCCAAGGGAAACTGTTTTGTTTAATGTGAAGAATTTGGCATTTTAATATAAAAAAGAAAAGATAGAAAAATAAGTTTAATAAAACTTATTCTCACTTTATTCTTAGATCAACACCACTCTACCAATGAATTCTTATTACATTACTATTCTGCTACATGATAATGATTCTGCTAGTAGCACACCTCATTTGAGGACTGTTGTACCTGTCTTTCAGGTAAGGAGTTTTGTAAGAAGGCCTATCAAGGCTTCTTCTAAGAAGAATTTAAAATCAGTTCCGCTGCTGAAATTTCATGCAAATCAGGATCCAAAAACTAAATTTAGTAAACAAATAAATGATTCCCAAAAAGAGGAGAGATTGAAATTACCATGGTTTTTATCTACTGCCCTAGATATGCACAGAAGCCTAGAGGGACCCATTTTGTGAGACACACACTTACTCTCTCTCCATCTCTCATCTCATTTGCTTCTGATGTGAATTTTCCCTCTGCCGGGGGAGTGTTCAGAACTCAGCAAGAGGCTCTGTAGCATCTGCTGAGACGCTTTATAATTACATTTCCTTGTGCTCAAATTTTGAGAGTGATTCTTCAGGGCTGGACCAAAAGCTTGAGGTCAATTGTTGCCATTTTTAATTATTTCCTCTCATGAAGGATAAAGGAGGACACATCCCTCTGATTTTATCATCACTAACAAATTATTCTACAGCCCTTTCTTAGTCTCTATTATTTTACGCATTCTTAGATGAGCCTGATTCATTTGTGCCAGCAGGTGTGCACACGCATACATGCACATTAATCACAAGACATCTTTTTTTGCATCTTAGTTTCAGATATTTTATGCTATTCTTCTCAGATTCTGCTTTTAATATTTAATTTGCCTGGAAATCATTACTATACTAAAACAAGGGTTTTTTTACTAGTTCATTAAAGTCGTAAGCATTTTAAATTGCTGCTGTAAAAAGATCTGGACAGAAGTCCTGGATGATAAATCAGACAGAAAAAAAATGTTTCTCTTTTATTTAAAAATGACATTGTACATGTGTCTCTTGCTCTGCCTAGTACCATTTCCTACTTAGCATGAACCTTCTAAAAAATGTACTTATTTAGAATTATTTAGCTATGAATTATATAATACATCGTAAGTCATCAGGAAGTGCTCAGCTGGGAAATACCCTCAAACAGGACATCCATCAGAGGACCTTAACAACCAGCAGTGACTATTGTTCAATGGCTGTGGTAATTCTGCTTGGGGGATGCCCTCAGATGACCCAGCAGTGCTTAAATCACTGCATTTTGTACAATCATAAACTTGCCAGTGAGCTGCTGTGGGTTGGGAGCTTCCAGGAAAGACCTGAGGAGGCCAAAGACAACAGGGGAAGAACAGCTAGGGATGGAAGTGGAAGAGGAACAGAGCAAACACCTTGAATAGGAGGATTTGGCAACACCATAACACATCCAACTGCTAAGAGAAACCTAGAGGTATGGAAACAGCCATACAGAAGCAGGAAAATGCTATATGCAAGCACTTGAATGTACAGGCAAAGAGAAATGGTTGTCTCTGGTTACCTGTCTTCCATGTGATCAAGCAGTAATTAGGGTGAGTTTCTGCTCAGGATTCAAGCCTGGCTATTTTTCATGTATTTGATACATATTTACATGTTCTACAGTTATATATTTAATGTATATGTCCATTTTCAAACACGACCTTGGAGGGCCAGAACAGTGGCTTGTGCATGTCCAGTACTACTGCAAGACCAGAGCTCAAGCAACTGACTCCAGCACTGAACCAGCCACACACCTTCACATACAAGTACAACCCATTTTCAGGTACTGCAGCAAGTTTGGGAACACATCAAGCTGCACAGGCTGCACAACTAGCACCTCAAAAGGACACCAGAAGGGTCAGGTGTGCCCGGTCCTCAGAGATTACTGTCACCAGGACACTTGAGACCCCGAGGGCAGAACAGCAGGCTGCAGAAGGAAGGGGATCCAGCGGGCACTGTACACACGCAGCAAATACGCTACGTCAATGTGCTCTTTTCACTCCCCACCAAGTAAAAATCCCCTTGGTGTGTAAATTGCAACGTTCAAAACGGTGGAAAGGCAAAGGACATGACAAAGGGTGTTGCTGGCTGGTTTCAGTTAAAATCACTAGAGGCAAACCGCAAAGCTGTGTAACGTCTGCATAAAATCCCTGAAGCGCTTGTTTGGGGTGACTTCTCCTCTTTTACAGTTGTTGAAATATATTCTAGGGCAAAAGTTTCTGAGCTCGCCAAAAGCTCACCTTTCTGAACCCGATGCGCCCATCAGGGTTTTGTGAGACATTACTGACTGTTCTCCCTAGCGGTGCCACTGACTTGGTTACTGATGCCAAGGGCAGATAACAAAGTGGATGGAATTCGTGGAGATTTTCCTTTTTTGTGACATATCGGAGACAGGAAAAATGACAAGAGCTGATAGCTGAGGCATTCAAACTCACAAGCACAAGACAAAAATGGCACTGGTTCAATGGGAACAGAAAGCAATAGCTATTTTTCAGTGATCCTTCAAAAAACCAGTTGTTTTGACACTAAACCTCCCAGAGAAAAATCTCACTTTTTTTTTCTTTTTTGGAACAGAAGCAGGCATTTGACCCCGGTCATTTGATGCCTTACAAAAGTCCATTGCAGACTGACAGCTTCCTCTTTCATTTGTTAAAAGTGTTTTGTACACTTCCCCCTTCAACAGCCAACTTGCCAGGTATAAAGTAGATTAAATAAATTTCATTTTAAATTAACCAAGATTAAAAAAATTTGTATTTCAATGAAGTATAATCAAAGGTAAGGTAGAAACAGTGGTAGATTATCCACAGATTTTATGCAAACATGAAATTAAATTTGTCATGATCTGACAAAAGAACTCCAACCAAGGTTACAGAGAAATAAAAAGCTTAATTTAATTGTCTGTTCTCCTTATTTGAATGATGTGTATTTAATCCAATATAGTGACTATTTATTAGGCTTTCTAAAGAATGGGGCTTTCCTTGGAAATTTTAAATACTGTTTAAATATATTTTTAAATACAGTTTTTCTTTGCAAAAGAAGACAGAAAACAGATGTTTTTCAGTTTGCCTAGTATGATGCAAGCAAAAGTGTTGCAAACTTATTGCAGGGAACTTACTGGCAACTTTTTCTTTGCTTAAGTAGCACCAAAGAGTTTGTCAAGAAAAATCAGGAATAAAATGAGCAGGAAGAATTGCAGCTTAACTAATCATAATAGACTAAGAACTTGACAGGGCTTTTACAGAATCCATACAATAGCTTTGCAACAGCAGAAACTCAGCTTTGGACAGGACTGCATTCCTGATATCTTTTATTTTTAAAACATTCGATTATTCAGGAAGAGTTACCTGAGCAAAAAGTAAATTAAAAATGAGTGAGGACTTCGAAAATTTTGCCTCAAAATTTGGTTAATGATAATAATTCCTTGTATAAAAGATTGTTTTATGAAAATATAAGCATAGTCCACTCCAGAAAAACATAAAGGTAAGCACTGAAGATTCCTTTTTGTTCAATATGATTCACATGAAGCGAAGACATTTCTTATACAAAAGCCACGTGCAAAATAGTTCAAGGCCTCAAAAACCAGCCTTGCATTCAAAACTATATCGACAGTCACCTTGAAGGGTACCAAAGCTCAACAACAATATATCTTGGTTTGCACCTGCTACTGCATTTTATGTTTGCACCATTACTTCTTTTATACCCACAGTGAATATTTCCAATTATTTTAGTATTTAATTCCCCAAATGTGGCCCACTTGTTCACCCCAGACAGCCTATTTTAGCGTTCTCTTTTCCAGCCTCAACTCTTGCAAAGCTTCCTAACCAGCAGCTTTTATCTTCTGATGCTGTGGTGTTTGCCCAGACCCGTGGGACACCCTTGCTTTCTGCTCCACACAAATGGGATGCTGGCTTGTGCACAGGGTAGCAGCTCCTCAAAACTTGGCACTTGGCCACACCAGCCCCTATGCTGTAATCTTCAGATCTTTTGAAGATACTAATATGATCTATAGCCACAATAAATATCAGCCCAAGTACAGAACCATGTGGCATCCTGTTATTAACCTTTTGCAAAGACAAAACCAACCTTTTATTCTCACGGTGTTTGCAAACTCTTAATTAGTTTTGTACCCATTTTAATAACTTCTCATTGCTCTCCTGAAGAGTTCTGGCAAAGGTTTTGAGACTTTGAATAAATTTTTGAAGGACATATGGTCATTGCAGAGGGGTCATAGGCTTTGCAGAGTGATCCCATTTCTACTCATGTGGCAGAATTGTAAAATGAATTTCTTAGAATGCTTTATTTAGGTACTTCGTGATTTAAGGTGATGTCTAATCAAGGGACAAAAAATTGATTAAATGTTTTATAATTACAAAGCCACAAAGTAAACCGTAGTGATTAAATTATAAAGGAAGTTAAACTTTAATTCATTTATTGCTATCTGCAGAGGGGTATCTGAAAGACTCTGTATCATTCTCACGCTGCTACTGGCTGGTGGGTCATCTCCTTTCAAACTTCACATCATTGATCTTCGTCTGCCTGTCCTCCTTGCCTCCTCTCTGCCCCAGAAGATGGTGTCACCAACTCTTGGTCCCTTCCATCCTGTCATCAGGCTCTTTGCAGCGTCATTCTTGACAGAGCTGCCTGGCTGCCCATTATACAAAGCTGAAGAGGCCGCTGAATCAGCACTGACCCAAACTGTCTGAGTTGCACAATAATTAGGAGCTTCAAGGAAGAGCTAATGAAAAGCAATGCAATCAAAAATAGTTCTGATTTTTCATTAACTCGGTTAATTTTAATTTGGATTATCCTTTGCTTTATTTTGGGGTTCAGTAAGATCCAGGCAGCATTTTCTAAAAACAAAAGCATTATAAGTCTTGCCCGTTCCATAAAATGTGGGAATTGCTTGCTGTCATAATTCTGTAGGCTACCAGGACAAATGGCAGCAAGGCGAAACAAGTTGATACAGGCTAATGTGCTACTGCGATTATTGCAGAATGCTATGGCCAAAATACAATCCCTTCAGTTCTGTGCCTACATATTAAGGTATGTGGCATGAACCATAAAATGAAAATATTAGTCTGGATGAGAAAAAAAAAAAGCTTATTAGAAGATATGTGCTGATGTTCAAAAGAATTACATTTTTAAGGTCTTTGCATTGTAATTTCAAGCATGTCTGGGAGCTCCTGATGTGAAGGACTAGTTTTAATAGTGAGGTTGTATTTTAAAGGGAAAAAGCAGGTAAATGCACAACACAGCAATCTGAACAGACATTTGTCTGTGGTTGTGATAGTGCTGAGAAGGGTGTCCAGAAGCACAAACTTGTTATAAGGTCTTTGGTATGTGGTAATATGCCTAGCGGCAATCTCAGACTTTTTCCACTACAGAAGCAGCCTCTGCCACCTGGTTGGGAAAGAATTAGGACAAGGTTTCTGCCTTAGAGACCTGGCAATACAAGGCCCTGAGCCTCTGCTGGGAGCTACAGATAAGGCATCCGAGCTCCCTCCAAGCTTCTGCAGAGTTCCTGCAGGAAGATCCTTTCAGACACTGAGCGCAGCTGAAGTTAACTTTGGTATTTGATGTGCGTTCTGTCTATTCCAGTGTAAAGTCAGGCATAAATGAGATGAATCACGAGTTAAGAAATGGCATTAAATTCTGGAAAATTTGTGAAAAGAGAGGGAAACTTGGTAACAAAATCTGCTCTTGGGAATAATTCAGCTTATTTTCTTTCTCCTTTGCAACTTCACTTTGGGTTTGTCTGCTGCCTTGCTTATACATTCAGAGTAAGTAGGCTTTTAAGGAAGAAAAAAAGTTCTCTTTAAAATAAACTATTTCAGAGTGTTTTCCCTAAGTGTGCTATGTACTACTGTTATCCCATTTTTCATTGCTGTGTGTACAACAGAGTTTCAAAAGATTAAGGTCTATGAAGTTTTGTTTTAAATAACTTTATATTAATGGATACCAAAATAAATAAAATCTTCTGTGGAAACAGCAGGTCCCTGTGAAACAGATCTATTCTACCTGCGTTTCCATTAAAGATTTTAGTAACTAACAGAAAATAACTAAATGTCCAAGGTAGCTCCTTTAATATGCCATGGAAAGTGAGTGAGTATTTACAGTATCAAAACACTGTCAAAACATTTGCTTTATTTATTCCTATTTCCATTAAGAAAGCCTTGTTATGCAAGCTAACAAAAAGACCCACTTTAAGGAAAAATAAATCACTCTAGCTCACCGGAGCCTAGTCATATATCACTAAAGTTTATGATAATCATGCTACTGAAATAATGTGTATTTTAAAAGAGAGCAGGAAAAAGAGAACTCATTCATTTATTATAACTTTAGGGGAATATAGGGTATACATTGGTGCAGGCAAATAAATTGCAAAACAAAGCAAAATAAATCTTGCAACAGAACCAAGGAAAAGCTGGTAAAGTAGGATGAAAAGGAAAACTCACATCCAAACTTCCATACAGATTATTGACTATGTTTTAGATTTATGTCCTTAAAGAAGACATGAATAGCGAGTCTGCTCATTAAGAGGAATCAATACACAAATATCACGTGTGTATCCTCCCTCAGGAATCCTCTCCTTTCCCTCTCCTTTCACTCTCCTTTTTTTCTTCCCTCCATTCTCTTCCCTCTTCCCTTCCCTCTTCTGTCCCCTGTCCTCTCCTCTCTCTCCTCTCCTTCTTCTTTTCTCTCCAGAAAAAATGTTTAAAGCCCAGCCCATGTTGTTTCTACTGAATTCTTGTCTAGTTACAACCTAGACTGTTGTTAGCAAAACTACCACATTTGATCAATTCGATTAGCAGGTGGTATCTTTGATCTAGGCTTGAAAAGGTTTGTATAGCCGACTGTTTAGAAGTCAGTAGAGCTTGTGCTGATGGCACAATATTCAGCCCGTTTTATGATGGTGATACGGAAAGATTTAAGACATGCTTGCTAGGAATAATGGCAGCTAAAGAATCCAGGAAACCAGGTTAGTAAAAGTCTATCCCCCTTCAGCTAAAAGGCAGGAGCCATGCTTTTCAACACATACAGGGTCCTTTGTCATCCAAGGACAAAAAGCAGTGATTTCCTATACAACAACTATTTCCCACTCCATACATTTAAAGGGGGGGGGGGGTTATTTTCTGATAATAAAGAAAGCAGAGGGGTTGAAAGCATCATATAAATTGTATAATTATCTGACATGTTTTACTATGGCTGCCATCCAAACTAAAACATATATATCTAGCTCACTGCAGAATTCAAAGGACATAGAGGACTAGGAAAATCTGAATGCCTCTGCAGAGCAGAGAAAAATCTGTTGACTTTTGAAGTTCTTGAGCTACAAGATATATGTTAAACTAAATTTAACCTTTTTATATCTTACAATTTACCTTCATCCATATGTTTTTCTTCCTGCATAAGATAAGAGCACACTTTAATCATGCACAGATGGGCTATTCATTTAAGTGAAAGAAAAAGGCTTTATTCTATTTTATCCATTTTCTTCTAGAATAGTTTGTTGGTGTGACCCTCATTTTGCTCTTTTCTCTAAACTAGAATGGAATTCATCCACTGCTATTATTGCAAAGGCTATATAATGAATACTTGTTAGAAAATCATATATAGGATATATAAATCTATATATAGGATATATAAATGTATATATATAATATATAAAGTCAGACATCAGGCTTCACTCATCCTAGAAATTTCCCTTTGGAGTCCAGATTCAGAAGTGTCAAGCTACAACAGTGATGCAAAGTACAGGCATTACATCCTGAGGTATCTGAAACTAGGCATGTTTTACCACAATAATGAATGCTCTCATTTGGAATGGAGAAGAAGTTCTAAAAAAATAAAGGAGTGCCATTGCAGCTGCAATAAAGGAAGTAATAATGAATGTTAGTTCTGTGCAGAAGTATTCCTCAAATGGTTAACTGAGTGCAGAAGTATCCCTCCCAGCCCCTAAAAGCAGGATGTACAATTGTGAAGAGAGAGTTAACTTCAGGAAAGTTGTCTAATTGGCATATGCCACTTTCAAAGCCCATACCAATTCACAGCATTGCAGTACTGGTTTCAGACATAAATGCTCCCATATTTATATATAGATTTGCCTGGGGAGAGGGGTTAAGATTTAGACTTATTCAGGGTCTTCTAATGCCGCATCAAAGCTTCATTTTCAATACTCCATCAAAAACAGTCTGAACATTGCCAAGTGCTGACCCTGCAGCAAACTTACCACCTGTGATTGTCCACCAGCTCTTTCCTCCACACCATATACTTGTTTCAGCTGGCTTCAAATTTAGTAGTGATTTTCAGACAGTTCTGATACCTAAGGTCAAATATCCAAAGGCTACCTCCACGGCTATTACAATTTCCTCCATTATTTAATATTTGTAGATAGCATTAACAGTATGCCTTGCTTCATGGTTTCCTTTCCACCTTGCACAGCACACATGGATAACTTGCTTTTGCTAGAAAACTAGTTATCAGTAAGCTTAAGCCTTCAAATATGCCAGCATGTATCCCCTGTCCCTCAGCTCTCTATGCCAAAAGTGTTCTTGGAAGGGAGTTTTACAGTATTGTAAATCCAACTTTCAGGCTGTTGATACAGAATAAAAAATACTGAGTCCTTGTAACACAAAGTATAAATTCACTCTGTTATTTATTCAAGATATTTTTAATCAATGTGCTCTGTGGCAATGGGCATGATATATTTTCTCACAGCCAGCATAAAATCGGCATAAAGGCAGCATAAACACTTACTGTGTCCTCTGGCTAATTTGACAAAAATATAAAGGTATGACACTCATGATTTAAACCAAATTGCTATGGCTTGGTGATACGGTTCTTCCACAAACATTGTTCTTAGCAGGCACTATTTACCCTACAGCATTTTTACATCCAGGCTGCCATCTCCCAGATCAATGTATTCATTGATCGTTTTCATCTGCTGCAATCTATAACCACTTCTCTATTCCCACTTACACCAATTCACCTTTCCTAGGCAATAAAAAACCCTGAAGTTACAAGCAATGTGGTACTTGTCTATATAGCTCCCAGACCAGGAAGAACAGATATATATGGAGTCTCTGGAGTTACTACTCAAACACGAACATAAAGGTAATAATAATCACCCACATTCTCCTTTACTTTAAAATTGGGCTTCCGAGGTGCTTTAATTCAGTAGAAGCGATTTAAATAGAGAATAAAAACTCTTCTCAGTTTTAAACTCTGTAATAGCTATTGCCTGCCTATGGACAACCAGAGAGATCACACAGCCTAGACTCTAAAGCAGGGAGCAGACCAGCCTTTGCAGAGTTCTGTATTTCAACAATAAGTTATTAATATCAAACCATTTCCTACACTCTGACAGCTCTTCTCATCAGTGAGCTGCCAGCCCACTTGAAATCCTGATGTTGTCTACTTCACCCTTTCCCTACCGGCTGCTCTGTAAGGTTTTTCCCATGGTGGGTTCTTCACACCTTCCAAGCACAGATCCATCCTTCATAACAATTCAGTTCCCGTGGGCTGGGAACTGCGTTAAAGAAGCATATTTTAACATTACTCAGCCAGTCCACATGGAAAACCTCAATAGTTTTTTATAGTGCTTTAACATGAGCTAAGCCTTTTTAGCAGGCTCTGCATTCAGCCACATCTTTATATGATCACATCGTTCTTTCAGTCCCTGAGAGGAGCTAGGACCACATTAGGGCCAATCAGGTTCTTGATCAACCATAATCTCATCTGCAAAAACTATTTATCATTTGTTTGTTCTGATCTTTCCAAGATAAAACTTATCTCAAACATTTTTTCTCTTAAATTTTACTCATTTTCAAGCACAGCTTTAAAATTCTAATAAGCCTCTACCTGCTAGTCCAGAATCTAACATTAAGTTTTCTTAAGATAAGACTTGGAAGACTTTTCAGTTCCTGTATACATTATAATTAGTGGCGGAGACCACAGCTAGTAACAGAGAAAAGATGAGTTATATTCCGAGTTATAGTGACAGCAGCTCCAGCTTATTTGAACAAATGAGATGTTTGTTCATCTTATAATAGTGTCAGGTCAGTTGTTATTCCAAAAGCATCAAAAGGTCTTTCTGGGATTTCTTCGTGGCAGTAAGGAGACATGATATCTAATATATCAAATTGAAAACTGAACAGAAGCAAAGGTTTTCCACAGGCAAGCAAAGTTTCTCTACTGCCAAACTTAGCAGTGGTATCTGGAAATTTCTGAAGTTCAACCCTCCACTAATTCTGTTGCAAAGTTCTAAATAGTCACCTTCAGAATGTAAAGATTTTTTTTTTGCCTCTTAAAAGGGTGCCAAAACTGTGAAGATCGGAAAAGGTCAACATATTTTACTCTGATATTTTCCTTCTTTCCCCAAATAAGTAGCAATGTTAGAAGATTCACACTTTTGATCCCAGGGAGCAGGGAAGAGTGTGAAGAAAGAAGCATTCATATGTCAACACTTTTAAGTTCATTATAGGTGATGGAAGGATGCTCAAGCAAGTAACAGCAATACAGCTATAAGCGTGTGCATAGGTGAGTTGCAGAAAAGAAGAATTCTGAGTTTATTAATTGCCAAGAAAAACAGAAGCTGCTTTGAAGTGTGTGTTTTTCTTTCTTTTTCATTTTTTAAAATGAAGAATATATATTTTATCCCACAGACACTAAAGAAAGGGAAAAAAACCCCAACCATTATTGTCTTTCTGGCTAATATGTGAGTCCTATTTGCCATAGCCACTAGAGCTATTTTACAGAGTTATATTTAACTCATTCCTCGGGCTTTGCTGCCTGGAGCTTACCTTCTGCTTGCTGAGCTGCTTTCTGTGCTGTGCGGTGTCCTGTCAGCAAGACGAATGAGCGCAGGCCTACTGCGTTTGGCAATCAGCTAATGTTGCAGAATGTGCTTTCAACCTGGTGGAACAGCTTTCTCAACAGCTGGTCAGAAGACTGACCACCGGGCAGGTCTTCCTGTGCTCAGGCTGGAGCCGCTTCTCAAATATCAAACATCAAATCTGCCAGTATGCACCCAGGGCCTTGTTTCTCATCCCACCTGTACGATAAGCAGTTGCTTGCTGCAATGCCCCCTCTTACGGGACTGACCACTATTTCCATGGAAAGGCCTGCAGGTTTCTAGGAAGGTTTCTAGGCCTCTAATCAAGTAAGGAGAACCAAGTAAGCGGGAACACTGCAAGATCCCCCTGCCCCTGTGGCACCATGGATAGGGCTGTCAATCCAAGGGAGGATCTCTTACTGCTTACTGCTAATTACAGGGAATAGGATGAGCAGGGCTCCAACAGCCTCTGTCACCTGCACAGGTGACATGGAAGGAGGGCTGCTGAAAGAGGGACAGCATTTTCCGAGGGCAATCAGAGAGGAGTTCCGTGTAAGACCAGGTATTACCTGTAAAAACTGCAATCTGGCGCTGAACTGTTACTGTACCTTCAATATTCAGGATTAGAGGGTCCCAGAAAACCAACAAAACTTTTGTAATTAAAATGTAAGTAATATTTAAAATGCCTTAAAATCATTCAAAAGTAAATGTATTTTCTCAAAAAATGTCATCTTTCACATTTTACCAGATCAAATATTCACTGCAAGAAGCAACTTATTACATATCCTTTACTGCAACCATTTTTTATGGAATCAATCCTGAGCCATTTCAGACAGTAGTCAGCAGGGAAGTATCTGACTATCTGAGCATTTATAGTGCTGGTGCCCACCTGAGGTCCCCAGAGGCAAAAACCATTATTCAAGTACAAACAAGAGAGATCTATGGGTTTCTTCGGAGGGGGGCTGTATCTGGAAACCAATTATACAGAAGTTCTATAAATAACCTGTAACTTACTATGTAGCATGTTTTTAAAGTATTATCTTCATTTATATAAAAGATGAGAAGACTATAAACCACAGAAATAGCAAGTGAGAACATTTCCATTTCTTATATGTTTTTCAGCAGTGAATATTGAAGATAGGGATAGCAGAGGAATACTGAGATACCCGGGACAGCATTAAAATCCTATGACCTCAAATCCTGCAACCCTATTGATGTCTGCACAGCCACACAGGCATAATTTTGCCCATTGTGTTTTCCAATACTATAGAAAGTGATTCAAAAAACTGAATCCTATAGTTTCAGAAAAGTGATTTTTTTCATTAAATATCAAATCTGTATTTTCATCGGAACACCAAAATCCAGCACAGGATTGATGGGTAAATGAGAAAAGGGAGGAACTTGTCCCTAGAATAACTGGTGAAGCTTCTTGCACGTGGTACAGAGTGGAAATCTGGATGAGTGATTTGTCAGCAGAGCTTCCAAGCCCACCTCCTCTCCTCGCCATCTCTTCCCACTCTCACTAGCTTTGTACAGAGGAACAACTTGACTGTATCAGTCACTGCAGGAGCTATCTAAAGCACACTTTGTGTTGATGATGGGTGGCTCAATTATTAAGGTGATTTATGTTTTGTGCATTAGAGAATTCACTCAGAACTCAGTTGCAGACAAGGCAGACAGAATGAGAATCATTGCCTATATAAAAAAAAAGTGTATTTTCTTTTCAGGAGGTACCTTGCAGAGGAGATGTGTATTGGTTAAACACTGTGTTACCAAGAGGCCAACAGCTCTACCAAATAAGAGCTGTAAAAGTTAAGAAGTGACAAACTCCTTTGTTGTTAGAAACTGCAAGATATCTCCTGTATATTTTCCAGTTTGAAGAACATCAGCTTTTCCAATGTATTTGTCATACTGTACTTGTTTTTATTTCTCCAGACTGTAAAGCTATCACCATAAATGTGATGTGTTTCCATAAAAAAAAAAAAAAAAAAAAAAAAGGCCAGCCTAAATTTTACCACTTTTACCGCAGAAATTCATGATCCTGCAAGGGGAAGAGTGTGGGTGCTTGACAGGTCTTCTATTAGATTCAGGCTCTGAACACTGCACACAAGTCAAGTTACCATTGTGCCTGGTGCGTAAGGGATGCCAAACATCGCTGGGTGCAGCAGGACACTGAGCTGCAAGTGTGGCAGTCCAACATCATCTGTACACCACGACTTTGGGATGGCTTCTTGCTCTCCTCCCTTAGCAGCACAGCTCTCCTGCGGTCCTGCAGCTGAGCGACCTGCCACGCTGGCCGTGTTGCAACCCGACATGCAGTATCCTGCTTGCAAGCTGCCCAGGGGTGTTTATAGCAAAAGCAGCAAACCCTCTGGAGCGTTCCCCTGCTGCCTGCCGGCTCCCCCACGTACGCTGTCGTGGGGCCACGCTGTTTCTGTGATTTCACCTGTGGGACGGCTCAGAGACCTTGCAGCCCCTTGCTGTCCCTCTCCTAGCCCTCCTGGGCACAGGGCATCTGTGGGAGGACAAGGAGGGAGGGCACACTCTCGATTTCTCTCTAAATTAAGCGATTTGTCCCCAAGCATTTGCAGTACTTGATTTGGTGTCTTCAGGCTGGTCGGAAAAATAAAATAAGATGACGCAGCAGCCAAACAAAATCCCCAGTCTCTTCACGGAGAGTTATTGTGAAAGCACATTAAATGTACTTGATCTTAATTTTTCCTTTTTGGAAAAGAAGCAGCTGAAAATAGACCCTCTGATTACAATGGGAAACCTATAAAAGGAGTGCTTAATAGTCTGTATAGCCCTGTCAGCCTGGAGATGAAGTGAGTCATAAAAGTATCAGATTGTGGCACCTACTGCTTCCACTTTATTGACAGGAGGGGGAAGATCATCGTCATCCGCCCGGTGCTCTAAGGGGAGGGCTCCTAGCAGCATCCGAGGCCGTCAATACCGAAAGGTCACTGGCCTTTGGCCAAGCATTTTGCTCGCAGCCTTCAAAGACAACTGAAATAGAGCGCCTGAGAGCCCCTCTTATTATTTTGGGTAGACAAACGGTAAGTAATCTTCTTAATTAAGCACAGGCAGGAAGCTAGGACCTCGATGCTGATCCCTGAAATAAGTGTTTCATCAGTTATTACAGCAATGCCAGGACTCTTAAATGGAAGGGGGAGCTGATGTGCCAGGTGACTGAGGATTATGGCTGTGAAATGTGTTTCATCAGCCCATACAGAAGAACGTCTGGCAGAGAAATTGTACATTGCTAGACTCCGCTTTAGCTTGCATTCTTTATTTATCAAAACCACGATAAAATAAAAAATAATCTCCACAAGGAAGCATGGCATTTCTATTCCTCCCACAGGAAATAAACTTTATAAGACAAACAGCAGCGGTTTTTAGAAGAACAAGTACAGTCATAAGCCTTATATACCGCAGCATGAAGTCATGTATTCAGAAGACCAGAGCTGCCAACATAGGAGACTGCTCTCCAAAACTTGGATAAGAACGGAGCTGTTGGAATAAAGCTCTGGAACGAGGAAGTTTTGCTTACAGAACATAAATGTGGGATTTCTGAATATGCTGCCACATATAAGAAAAGCTGCCTGTGGGAAACAGGTGCAGCCGGGGACTAGGAAAACCTGTCACCTTCCAGGGAAGGGTACAAACTTGGGGAGGTGCCACCACTATTTCTAGTGAAACTCCACATAGGAGGCCTGAGACTGCACCTCCCCTTTTTGAATAATAGCTGTTTTCCGCAGACAGTGTGAGCCAGTGGCGAAAAATTGAGATCTGGGCTCTATGCACATCTCTGCCATTGACCTGTTCTTTATCCTTAGGCAAGTCATTTTCTATCAACATGCTGTTTAGTCTGTAAATCCATTGGCAATGAAGCTGTGACAATGTATTTTGATTTTGTCCTGCCCAGACAGGCTGTGATCTCAGCTGAGAACTTCCCGACACTACTGTATAATAAATGACTCAATAATTCAGAACAGAAAAATAAATCAACCTCTCCCTTTCTCTTCCCCCAGAAAATCAAATAAAGCATGGCTTATCTCACCCCAAGTCTCCAGCATAATGTAAAAAAACCACCCAGTCATCTGGACAATTTCCCAGCTTCAGCCATTCTGAGAGATTACCAAACAGCAAGGCCTTTCTCCAACCAATAATTAAAGAAAAGAACACCGAGTTTTAGTCCTCTAGGCTATTCCTGCCTTTGTATTGCTGCAGGTCCTTAGGAACAGACCTGTCCTTCCCTCTCCTGCCTTCTGCCACCTAAACACACCTAGGATAAAGCCAACTACACTCTACTTTATCTAATGACTATACTTAAAATATGCTAGAAAACAATATTAGGCATTAGCATTCAGGAAGTATAGGTTGAGAAACATTAAAGGAATCGGGATCATGACTAAATTTCATTTCAATGTATTTCTGTGAATGAGCACAAGCTCCAGGCAGGATGCAAAGGGGGACTTGGGCAAGTCGCAAGATATAGGTTGCATCATATAGTCCTAGTTGAGATGATGAAATAACAAATATAGCAGACAGTTGAACTAGCTGTACTGTTCTGAAATGATGCAAAACCCAGGACAGGTAAAATATTAATGCAAAATATTAATGCAATAAACAGATAAAGGGATGAATGATATGACTAGCAAGTAAGAAAACAAATTCCATTCTGACAAAATGGAAAAATGGAAACATTCCTGGAAAAATAAACTAATAGGAGAATCTAGACAGTCTATCTGGGAGTGAGTCCAGGAGACCTATGATCTCAAAGCAAAAAGCTGTGCTAAATGCATCATTCGGGGTAGTAAATATATAAACATCATATAGCAGAGAGGTGAAAGAAGAAAGAGATGGCGATTGTCCATATTTCTAGCACTACATAAAATTCAGTGTGAAGAAAATCAGAGCAAAGCAGAATTAAGATGAGCAATGAAAAGGACAGTGAAACCGGAGGAACTGAGCTATTATGAGGTACTGCTTTATGAACTAACATGTGTAAGGGACAAGGGGGGGCCACTGACTAGGTCATACCCGACTCTACACTTGTTTTAAAAGAAAGCTACCAGGTAGCCAAGCCAAAGGCAGAGCAACAAAAGGGAAGAACCTGTGAAGGCTCAAATTTACACATCCTTACCTCTGGTCAGAAGTTCCTTACAAACAGTCTTGCTAAATTCAAACTTATATGAGCATGAGAAAATTATTCTAACTGTGTATGTTCAAAGAAATCATATAAGCAGCAATCTAAAAAAATGTAAAAAAATGAACATGCTCTATTCTTCTCTAGGTCATCATTAAGCCTAACTCCACCTTCTCCCAGCAGGCATGGTACACCGCTCTTTCAGTGTTAAACACAAGAGTTTTAGTAATACCCAGTGAGTTTCCAGCTCTGCAACATGGCTGTCAACCAATTTCTAAAGTCCCTGCCAAGCAAGCTCCAGAAATATCTCAAGGGAGAGTGTATGGCAGGGCTTTGGGATCCTTTTGGCCACAGAGAAGAAGGCATTAAGTGACTTGTGGAGAAGGGGCATGGGTAGAAGCAAAAGATGAACAAGCAAGGATAAATCTCAGGAAATCAGAAAGTCCAGACCCTAAATACTACTTTCAGGTAACCTACTCTTTTAGATTCTATAGACATAACACAAACCAAAGCTCCTTTTCTAGTTGAAAACTTCCAGTACATGGTTTCTGCAAAATTATGGCAAATCTGTGTTTGCATCTCACCTTGAGATATAAATTACCTTTATGTATCAAAAAACACTCCCAACCCTGCTGTCTAACTAGATGCCGTTCTTTTGTCAGTGTGTTGGTGGCACCGTATTTTACAGCTAAATGGGTTAAAAGGCATAGGAGATGAACAACACTGCATTATCAAGGGAACAAGATTGTCTGTACCACCTTTTCCTTCTTCAAACATCCATGATGCTTGATATATTTTCAAATGTTTCAACAAAAACCCCTGCTTGTTCAATAGCTAAATTTGCAGGCATAATGTGACGTACAAAGAAGTACATCTTCAATATATGTTCTTTTCAGTAGAAAGGTAATATAGAGACAGCTCCTGGAGATAATATCCTGCTAAACATAAAATGCAGCTACAAGTGAAATGTGCTCAGAAGGAAATCTTCAAACATTTAACACATAACAGAAAAATAGTTTTTTGAAAAACAATGCTGTGAAGATTAGGAAGGCACTAGTCAGGCATATTATAATTACAGAAATTGAAAACCAGCTATCATACTGATCATGCACAAATCGATGAATAAAGGATATTTTTATTTTAAAAGGCTGCTGTTAGGAAAAAAATGGAGACAGCGGGAAGCAGGTAATAACAACAAGACACTAAAAAAAGAAACAGTCTAATGTCAAAGTCGTATGCACAGCTGTATTTTAAAAGGTGTCTTCATATAGTGTAAGGATGCTGAGAAAAAGCATGAGGAAAGAAAATTACATGAGCTTAATGTACTAAAATTAAGGAGAGGCAATAATTTAGAGAGGAAAGCAGTGAGCCAGAAATCACTTCTTATCAACTCTCTATGTTTAAGCAAACACAGATACAATCATGTACAAATGTGGATTGTGTCAGGGAGGACAGTAATATGAAATTTTTGCTGAGGTGATTTTGGGATCAGTGGCTTTGGAGAAGGTCTCAGGACGGTTTCTCAGGAGCTAAATATAACGTTGTGGATTTCTTCTGCCAACTCTTTTATAGTTGCACTGTTTCCAATGAATATGTAAATGTATCCAACAAAACGTGAAGACCAGGTGAGAATAAAGCACATATCCTAACAGCAAAAGGTAAGAATAATCGCCCTGTGCAGCAGCCGAGCTCCGTCACAGAGGGCAGACATGGCCTCTGGGCTGAAAACTTTGGATCAGAGTGGGTCAAGGGAGCAGCCTTTTCTTCACAGGCAGGCTGAAAGCAGCCTGTATTTATTAGACTCCTTTTTCTATTTGATTTCAATCGACTATGTTTGTTGAGCTCGTTCCTTCAGGTCACAGAGCAATTTTATGCAAGTCTTCTAAAAGCTGCTGCAGGGAGTTCAAGGTAAAATAATCATAATTAAGTCAGAGCGAGGAAAGCAGTTGTGTATGCTTCTGGCTTGCTATTTTTTTTTAAAAAAATGAATCCTCAGATCTATCAGTCTGCAAGATATGCATCCAATAAAATCTTCACAGCCCCCACCTATCCCACTCCACCATCCTTACTTGCAATGCCCTGGTTTTAGATCGTTAAGGAGATGCAGGCATGCTGTGAGACATACAGATCTATGAAAAGCAAGTTGCAGCTGAGACGAGCTTAGCAAAAGCGAAGGCAGCTCCCACTGGCTCCAGGGGGATAACTAAGAGCTACCGACAACACAGTTCTTGCCTGGCATTTCATCTGTGATAACACACAAAGCTCTCATAGCAAATTTAATCGTAGCCTAGAATTGCTCAAGACGCTTTAAGGTACATAACTGAGAACCTAAAAAGTGCAGGGCTTAGAACAGTGTTCCCGTGCTAGGCTCTGAATATAGGTGCACCCATCTTCAGGGGATATTCTCATCACGCGCTGTACTGCAGGGAAGTGTTCTGGCTGTTACATAATTCCCCTTCCATTGCTGAAATCCACCTAAGCTATGCCACTGATTTATATTTTAGCCTTGCTAGAGCAAAAATCCAGGGCAAGGGGAGGGAAAGTATGAATACTTTGTGCAAAAACTCCTGAGTTATCTACTAGTCATTTTCAAGTGCATGAAAAATATCCAAAACCACTGGAGGGGAGGCTCAGAGCCTCTTATGCTGCTGTGGGAGAGTCTCTAGAGTGCATGTCAGGTGGGACTCTGAGGGGCAGAGGTTCAAGTTTATAAACCGTCTGATGAGCTCCCAAAGAATCTGCCCTTTTTCACTGAAATTGAATGCAAGTACTTTTGGGCAAAGATAAGAATTCATGACTGGGAAAACTCAGCAAAGAAAAGAGGACTGAAAAGATGTTTTTGACCCTCATGGGAAGCGGAGAAGGTGGTGCTGCAGTGCAGACAGCAGCTGTTATTTCAGGAACTCGGGAAGCTCCATGCTGGAAAACCAAGGTTGGGAAGCTAACAGCTCTCCTGTGAACATATGGTAAGCTCTCTCTTGCATAGCTGGTCTGGCCAGAAGCTCCCGGGAAAGACGAGCTCACCAAGAACTTGAGCAAGTAGAGCAGGGCAAACGCATGGGGTTGTTGTACTCACAAATTCGGCAACCCAGCAGAGGTTGTTGCTGTGGCTAATGGTGGGAGAAGCAAACCTCACATGTGAGCAACGCCAACCAGTCTTTCCCTATGACAGAAATCCAGAGCAGCTTTTGGATTAGAGCAGTATAAGGCATTGGGGCATTTGAACTTGAAACTGGTATCTCACTGACTAAGATGAGAACTGTTTGTGAACCTTCGTGTTTGTACAGATGAGGTCATTCGAACCAGTCCTGAGTGGGTTCCAGCATTCACAGGCTCTCATTTACTCAGTGTGTTGCTCAATTAAAAGAAAAAAAAATCTGGACTTGTCTAAATTATATTAATTTATTTTTAGTGTTATTTCTACAACTTCTGTTTTCCAAAGAAATTAAAAAATATATTTCTGTCCCAGTCTACCTGCCACTTCAAGGCTGTGTTGGAGGCCTGAAAACCACTGCTGTCCAGGGGGAAGCCTACCTGGTAAGAGGAGAAGAGCTACTCAAAACCCCTGACCCATCTTCACTTTGGTGTATCAGCCACTTGTGAGGAAGACTTTGAGGAGCCTTGTGGGCGCACCTGGGATCCTGTTTCAAAACCCAGAGCGACGGAAACGCAGCTCCTAGGGTGAATCCCTGTGGCTGTGTGAGAGTACAGAGTAGCAGAAACAACTGCGTAAACCAGAAATGTCCATACTTTTTCCATCAACAGACCCATAAGCCCTTGATGAACAAAATTCAGTGCAGCACAGTGAAGGTGGAAGCAAAGCTCGCTGTGGGGGCTGTCAGGTAGGGAGGAGGCACAGAGGGGAAGGCACTGCGGCCCGAACCCCTCTGAACACACGTGGCTGCGGTGCTTCGGTGCTTTGTGACCAGAATCGCAGGCATCTCTATAGCCCACGTCTCTACAGCCCACGTGGGGCTCAGCCCCATAAAGCCCGCTCATAAGGTCAATACTCCGAGGAGGTGTCACACTTCCTGAGCGCATGCCACGTGGCTGACATTCATCCAGGCAGGAAATCTCTGCAGTACTTTGGCATGGAGAGATGTACGGTGTCTATGGCCTGAGGGCTTTCTGCATTTAGCCACCAGAAATGCATGGGATTTCTTGATGCACAGTAGTCCCTTCAGGGCTACACTGCAGTGGCTGGTAACTTCGGCCTCATGAAGAAAGTTGTCAGTATCTGCTCACAAAATGTTTCTGGACAAAAGTGGGGACATATCTGGATGTCAGCAGCCTGGCCCACTATAAAGTACTAGCTCTGTTTTCACACAAAACCACAGGCTCAGCCTCCGGGAGGGAGCGGAGAAAGCTTTTGCTCATATTGCCTAGGACACCAGTACTAACATCTCCAGTCTGCCAAAGCAGGATTTTTGGTGAGTCATAGTGATTAGAGCTGTAGCTAAAAAAGCAATCTGAAAGACATTGCCACTAATAACGAAGAGCAAAGGCTATCAAATGAAACTTTCCATAGCTGCTAGTGTAGTCACAGCACATTGATGGTACCTGTAATATTGGCATTTTAAGTTAAAATACAACTGAACAATAGTATAAGCTTCCATATGGTAGTCAACCACCAAGTCAGCAGCAGAAATAGAAGTGCAGCCACAAGCACACAGAGGGCTCTGCCCAGTTCATCAGTAACACAGAACTGCTTCGTAAAATCAGAAACCTCCTTTCTTCAGGAGCCTGAGTATCTTTCATCCCAGTACCACTTCTGACAAAACCACAGGCAAGAAGGCAAAAGCAAGTGAGAATACAAAAGTGAAACATTATTTACAGAATGCTGTAACATTGCTTTTCTAAAATATGGTGAATCAAAAAAGTTGCTACCACAACCATTCTATGCATGAGTATTAACCAGTGTCAGCTCAGTAGCATTACCTCCCAGAACATGTAATTACTGCTCATTACTTTGGTGCTCTTATATGCAAAACCTCTTGGTTTGGCAGACTGTGTTTTGGGGTCCATTTTCTACTCTTGTTCTTAACCCTACAGCTTTCATTTTTCTTCTAGTTTGCAAACTTCATTATGGACCCTTTTCAGTCTTTTGTACTGTAGATTTGCTTACTGTTGATTTCCTGACTGTTGATTTGTGCTCTGGAGAGAACAGATGAAATCAGACCTATAGCTGAACATAACAAATATTAATGTTGATCTTTTCTAGTCCTTTTCTTCCAGTTTGTCTTTCATACTTCTAATGCTTACACTTGTTATTTGAATTCCTGTCTTTGCATCTGGTATTTGGATTGTGGCTAATCTTTCTTCTTACACATTTTTTTGGCATTTTCTACCAATAAATCTGCATAAAGAATAATCGTTCCATTTTATAAGACAGTAGTCCAAAATAAAAGTCCTAAATAACTTAGAATGGTATCAGCCCTGCCCTTGTGATTTGCTTACAAGGTGCTTAGCGCTTTATATTCTGCATTTAATATTCACTCTGTAATGCCTAATCTATGCTGTATTGTGCACACACAGTGTTCTGGAATTAGCAGCCAGCACAACAGCATTATAATTGTGTGTAATCAAACCGCCAAGGCAAATTGCAGAGCAATTGCAAGTATGGCACTGTAAGTCCCAACCTATCATCACTGCAGTTCTTGTCTGTGTTTTCCTTTTCCCCTTCATTTGTAAGCCTGTTGGTATTGCAATTTGAGATCTGCATGGCTCTCCAGGCCCTTCCATCCATACCCCTTACCCTCAAGGACTCTAACAAAATGAACTAATGTGGGAACAAAAATAGAGTCATAATCAAACCACAAGAAGCTAAAACATCTGAAGCTAAAAAATCTGATCCTGAGTCTACCTTTGACTTTCTCTGGACCTTGCATTAAGCCCTCACATTTGTTTCTGTTCCTTAATTCATAAAGCATTAGAGAGGGGATAGAAGTCCTACTGGAGTTGAGTGAATTAACATCTTTAAATGAATTTCGCACTTTATTTCTTTTCACAAATTGTTTGCAAACAGAGCATAAATTTATTCATTATTCAGAATGATTCACAGATTCCTTTGGTGATTAATTCTTAACCAAGCAACAAATCTCAAATACTGAAATGAGAATATTGGAACTGAATATGCAATCTGAAACTTTTGCCAGGTTGGTTAACTCCATGAGGCAATCAAATAGAAACCCCAAGAGAATCTTATGAATTATAGAATTTGTCAGTGCAGAGCAAGTTCAGAACAACGCATTTTTGGTGACGGTACTAAGCAATTAGTACAGTACCCCAACTCACTGCAGGCACGGCCCTAGTATACCAGCCAGCCAATTAGCTTCTACCTTAGCCCATATAACAGTAAGGTTTAACCTTTATTTTGTGAAACTTCCATTTGGCTGAGTAACTTCATTTCACAAAAGGAGCCGAGAAATCAAAGACAGATAATGTTGACAAGAAATAGCCAACAGTGCAAAGGAAACAGATTCCAGGAAGCACATTTAATAAAAAACATCATTCTCAATAACTAAAAAAGAGATTTATTCAGCATAGTGTCGGAAAATTCTTCCCCTAGCTATTAATGAAGTATCAGAGTCTGGATGCAGTCTTAACTCTTGCTCCAGACCAAGCAGCCACTACTCCACCGTACATTAGCAGCCTGATGAGTCTTAGAAAGCATGCTTACTACATTTCCAGATGATGCTAAGCTGGGACAGCTACAAGTTTGATGAAGGACAAAATTAGAATTCACAATGACCTTGATGGATTTAAAACATGGTCTAGGAAAAAAAAATAGGATGCAATTCAGTAGGACAGGTGTGTGGTTCCATACTTGGATGGGAATAACCAGTTGCGCAAGCAGGAAATAGCAGATGACAAAGATCTGACACGGCAATAGTTCTTCAGCAAAGATTCTGGGGACTACTGCAGACTGCAAATTGCACTTGAATGAGCAGCGGCACGCTAGTACAAAAAAGGCAAATGCTAGCCTGGAACATACACATGGCAATAGCATTATCGGACACACATAAGAATGTTTCCACTTTGCTCATCACTAATCAGACTTGAGTTGAAGTACTTGAAGTATAGTGCCCAGTTTTAGGCACCAGACTTAAAAAAAGATGTGAATCAAACTGTAAACAATCCAGAGTAGAGAAATAAGAATGATGAGAGGTCCACAAAACATGAGCTACAAGGAAGGACTGAGATAACTGCATTTGTTTAGTCTAAAGATGAAAGTGGCCCGTGGGTGGAGGGGGCTGGAGAGGGAGAAGGCTTCAGGGAAAATGATAACAGTCTTGCAATATGTAAAAGGCTGCTCCAAATGGGAAAGAAAGAAATAACCTACTCTCTTGTCTATGGTTGCTACAACAAAAAATGGGCTTGTGGTGTAATAAGGTAGGCTGAACTTAGACTTCAGGAAAAAGCTTTCAGGTGTTAAAGATACTGAAGTACTGAAATAGATACAAAAAGGACATAGAATTTCTAACTTTGAAGGGTTTTTTTTAGGAACAAATTAGAAACCTGCCTGGAATACTCAAGGCAAAATGATGGACTAGATGGCTGCTTGTGGTCTTTTGTAGACTTCTTTTCTGTGACTGTGATCTTACACGCTGCACAGCCTTAATCTCCTGCGGCCCCACAAATTGCCTTGACTACATTTCCGTGCCTATATTTGATTTCATTTATTTGCAAGCATTTAGTTACTTATTAAGCCCTTAGGTCAATTACATTAAGAAATGTAATAGGTATTTCTGAAGAAAACAGGAATGTGGGTTAATTAATTAAACATCTAAGAGATCTACTTTTATTCCTCTTGCCCAGATAAAGGATATTTAAAAACTGCATGCTGTATGTTATCAGTTCTATAATGAGATTTATAATCATTTATATTTGTCAGGGTTGTTTGATATGTGAACATATGAAGCATATTCTCTTAGAGATGCTCGCCTCCTCAAAAGTTCATACTGCAAGAAGTCTTCCATCACAACTTATTTCCCAATCCGGGATTCCCAAAAAAGAAATCTTCGTAAGGCAAAACCAATTTTTTGACATCTTCTAGTGCAGAACTCCTGCCTGAGGCAGGTTATTATTTATTCCTCTATCAAGAAAATTCACAGCAGTGTCCTTCACACCCACTGTCATTTCATGCCAAAGTTCAAGCAATAGAGAAGGCATTACTGTCTTGCAGAATTGTCATAGCAGTGAAGCACCAAGCACAAAATCTTTTAGCTCTTCTTCAACAGGGACATGTTGGACAGACAACAATGACAAAAAATCTCAGTCATCTGATAAATCAATTACAGCATATTAACTTAGTCACCTTGACAGGAATTAAGGAGATAGAGCTCTGTTCTTGATTCTGCCAACAACCAGACCATCCTGGTCAGTACACCTCATCTTTCTGTTTCTCTTCTTATACCTCAATTATTCAGATTATACAAACCCTTCAGAAATATTTTTCTACATGCATGTATAATCACAGTTCAGTAGAGCTTTGATTTCACTTGGGACCTACAGGCACTCATGAAATGCCAATAAATAATTAATTAATAAGATAGATGTAGACTCCCATGAAACAGTGTAGGCAGTGACCTCCAGTGGAGGCCAAAAAGCAAAAGCTCTGACTCTCTACTAAATCAAAAAGCCCAGGAAACTGTCAGTCTTGATGATATGCATAACATGCAGAAACTTCATTGAAATATAAAGAGATACTGATTACTGTTAGCAAAATCCTATATGGCTGTATCTTCTGGATTAAATATTGATAACTCTGTATAGGCAAACATAATTATTACTGTTTTTCAGCAGATGGTCATGGATCAATACTTATTTTGCACATATTTGTTGTGATAATCCATGTTTATTGTCAGAGTCATTGAGGAGCAGGCATAGATCAGCTGTAACTGAATGCACTTTCTAATAATTCAGTATATCTGATACCTAATGTATTTTATTTATAATGTTCTACTTTGGGGAAGTCTGAAAAAAAAAGAAGAAAGCCTAACTGACAGCAACTTTTGGTTATGATTCATCCCTAGTTAGGGAGGAACAATGCAAGTAGTCATTGGGAAAGACAGAGCAGCTGTTTATGGTTCTGATAGACTCTGACTAAACCTCCCACTGAAAGTGGGAGTTTGTACAAACTCTTATAAGACAAGAAATACTCTGTTAAAACTTAAACCCTGGTGCCAGTAGCAATCACAGGGAACTCTCTGAACAAAATGCAGCCTATAACGCAGAACAACATGTAATTGTTGTTGACAGCCCTATTTTTGTTTGGAGACTCTTGTATTTTCTTAATTCCAGTGGATCACAATCCAGTCATTCCGTAGTTTCTGTGGCAAAGCAACTGAACAGATCAGAGTACCCATTGCATAATTTCCCTTTGGGGATTCCCACTTGAATTTGGCCTGTTGACTTTAAGGCATAAAGAACCATGTTTGCTGTTCTTTCAAAAATGATTTTGACTGTCATAAGGAGAGTCATTAGAAATTAGATCATCATTCTCCAGCTGCAGCTTTAGGGCAGATATTACATTTTGGCCACCCTGAGCTCTCTCATCCCCAAGCAGACAAATAAGGTCAAAACTGATAAAATAAGGAGCACCGGCTAGCATCCTGCTATAGAAGCTGGCTAGGGAAGACTGTATCAATGCAAAGGTTTGCAAGGAGGCATGGAAAATATTACTTTTAGAGGTGAATATGGAGAAGAGAAATTATATTAAAAAGAGAAAGGAGGTCACAAAAAAAAGTGCTTGGTAGTTTGAAAAATTAGTTTCTTTTTTTTTCTTTTTCTTTTTTTTTTTTTGCAAAGATACTTATTTTCAGTGCTCACTTTTACTATCTTTACATCCAAGCTAAGAAAGAATGGTTAGTGGAACTGCAAGGCTAGAGGGACTAAGGGTTCTTCTTCAGTTCGCTTTTTTTTTTTTTCTAATTAGTGTAAGACCAAGTGGACCACAGGTGCTTTGTGCATAATTCCTAATCCCTCTTTTTGTGGATTCCTTTATGTGCCTATTTTCCACTTCTGCAGCTAAATTATGGCTTCCATGGATACACACTAGTAAGGACAGGAGCTAGCCTCACCCACACTAGGCAGATTTGATTTTTCAGAGTTATTATTAATATACCTAACATGATCATATGTCATTTGTTAAGATGTCAAAAGCCATCCACTTCAATATATGCTCCTTATAATTATTAGATCCTAAACACATCAGTCTCTTCTGCATTCTTATTATGTGTTTTGATGACATAATAACTCTTTTGACCATGTAGAAGTTACATGGTTTTTGTTGCATCTGCAAGACATGGAAAAATGACTGGTAGTTTCTGTCTGGTTAACAATGTTAACAGTCGTGTTTATTATAGCTAACAGAGGAATGATTGTTATTCCATTTATTGCCATTAGTATTGCTTCTAATAGCAACATTATTTAGCTATAATTGTTAGATAAATTCCCCAAAAAGGGCACATGAAGAAAGGAAAACAGAAACAGAATTTTACTCTGGAATATATAGAATTTGGATTCAGACCTTTGAAAAAGCTTTTGTTTAAATATTTGTACAATTTAATGTCTTCATAGAATTACTCGGCAAGCAAGTCCGAACCAGGACATTCCACCTTAGTTTTCATAAATCATGCTTCACGTTATGTGTTAGTCACTCTGACAATGCCAAAGAGGGAAAGAGGTTTCCTTGCTCATCTGAATAGTTGAGGAAAATGCTCAAAAATCCCTGAGGAGAAAAATAAGCGACCTTTCTGCTTGGAAGTTTGTTGCCGTGCTGTGTACCTAGAACTCTGAAAGCACAACGAGAAGAAAAGTGATAAAGGAAGAGAGGAAAGTGAGCAAGGAAAAAGCAAGAGCTAGTCGGAGATAATTGAGAACCTCTTACAGGGTGAAGCAAACATCCACGCTCTGAAATATTCCAGCTTTCAGTACACACTGCACAGTAGAAAACTGTGCAGTAAGCCTGCACAAAGAAATGTTATGTTTGCATAACTGCAAAAAATTGCAATTATTACATATGCATAATTGCATAGAGCAGGATTCTTCAGATTTCCTCTAGATCCTATTGCATAATTGCTGGTATTTTGAGGTCTGTAATGTGAGTGTATACTGAGTCTCAACATGGACAGCACGCTTTGCAAATAGAGGGTTTTAATTTGGGATACCAATATTTTCACGATTAATTGTCTATTTCCACTACCTTTGTGTATGTTCAAGTTCTGTCTAATGATGGTTCAGGCCCCCCTTAAAATGAAATTAATATTTTTTTTAATTTTTTTTCTCAGGAAAAGGAGGCTGAGTATCTGTATAGCATGTACAGAAGGTGAATTTAAAATACATATAAATGTAAGGAAATATATCTTGTTGCTCAGTAGAAGTTTTATCAAAGATGCACTTACCCCGCCTTAGGAATGAACACCAAAAGGCACTTTGCAGAATTGACTGTATCATGAAGACATCTTTGAATTTAAACTGTGTGTCAATGACCGACACTCTGTGAGTGTCATTAACTTCTTCCTTTAGAATATATTGTACTCTTTCAAGAAATTATAACCCACTAATGAATCATGCTTCAGTTTCAGCTTTTGTCAACAGCTTCACCCCCAACCTCACCACGGTACCTGGCTGCATATTCCTCTGGACAACTTCCTACAAATTTGATCTAACAACCTAGCTGTCCTCAGCTCCTTTTCAAATTGCTCATGGAGCCTTCTCTGCATTTCTGTCTTCAGCCTCTCTTTATGACAACAGTATGAAATCTGAATATCCAGTTCTAATGGCAGAAAATTTAATTCTTCTCTTGTAAGAGGCAGGCTAATATCTGATCGATATTTCTGCATTATAACCAGCAGCATGCATAATGGATTAAAGACCAGATAGGAAGACACAATACCTGAAAATCTCAAGACTCTACAAAGTTGTTTCTTCATTAGCCTCACGAGACAATTTGAGACCCCTCAGAGGTATTTTAAGGGTTATAAAGAGAGGAAGCAGGGCTCAGATATCCAGTTGGATGATACTTTGGCTGGTATACAGACCTTGGTTTAAGGCTTAATCAACTTCAGGATTTGGGTTTGGATTCAACAGAATCAAAATCTTACAATGCTATTTTGAAGTCTCGTGACAGTGGGAGAAAAGTTTTTGCAGTTTAACGTTTGAACCAGCGCTGCAAAAATCTGAGCTCTGTTCTGCCCAACTGTCCAATTCCTGTGTGCCTTCGGGCAAGTCTCTGAGATACCTTCCACTTTGGCACGCTGCCCCAATTTTAGTCACCTTCTACCATTTTTGTTCAGACTGTAAATTCCTTAAATCAAGGATTCTCATTACGTGTTTTCTATCACAATGGGACACTGATGCTGGCTGGAGCCTCATAAATCCAATACCTAGAAAACACACCCTCTTGAGTAGTGAAAACCTTACAAACCTGCTGTCCTTGTAAGATATTAGCTTAGTGTCATAACTGGAAAAACAGGGCCCTTTGGGCTTAGAGTCCAAGGTAGAAGCAGAGATAGTGTACAAGTGACTACACAACCAGAGATTTTATCCTCTTTATTCACCTAAAATTATGAAGAGGACTTAAATTTGAAGGTCCCAATTCAGAATACTCCTAATTTAAAATTAAGTATTTCATCACTGTTGTTAGCTAAGCCAAGGAACAGCATTTCTGTCTTACAAATATCACTTAAACTGTATTTATTTGAAAAGAAACAGCAAAAGTGAAAAAAAAGAATAACTTAAGGGTTATCAATTTGTTAAGCGTAAGCCTTGGGAAAGGAAAGGCTATATCTTAATTGATTAGGTTTTAAAAACTTGGCCATTTTTAAGTCATTATAAAGACTCATCAGACCATGTTCCCTTTAAAAATCCTTATCTACTGAAAGTCTGTGTCAGAAATGTTATTAATGTTAGAAGAGCAATTATTTCCTCTACAGCTGATCAAGCCACATTAGCTCGCCACAAAGGGTGAAAATATTCATTTAAGGAGTCAGTATCTCCAAATTCTTCAGATTGGTACTAACCAAAATTATAAAATAAGAGGAGGAAGTTGGCAGGAAAAGCAATACCTTGCAGCTAGCAAGAAGATAGACTTGTCACTTCACCAAGTAGATCAATAAAACCTATCTGATACATCCAAAAGATAAAATACTCTTTGAAAGGTGGCAGAGGAGCAAAGAGAAAAATTATTAAACAGCAGAAAAGAAATCCTCTACTTTTGCATCCAAAAGATAATAACTGCATTTTTTCAATATTTTTCATCTGTAAATGATGAATCTTCTTTACAAGACAGAATTACACCTATCTCCACTCTACAACTGAAGGAACAGTCTACAAAAGGTTAATCAACTCACACAAGTTTGAGCGGAGGAATAGACTTTGCGTCATCTGATTCTGTATCAGCTCACCTATACTCTTGATCCTATACAATTTTAGCTGTATAATGGCCTGAGACCATTGACCTTAAGAACACAATGAAATTCTTAAGGAATATGTTTCAGAACAGGTTTCACCCTGCTCTTAAATATCTTGAGAATCCCATGACCAGAGCCCCTAACACTATAACTTGGTCCCAAGAAGGAGTTAGACCTGAGATAGTAAGGACAAAAATTAGATGTTCAGTCTAGAGCTTCGCTCAAAAAATTAGCTCAAGTACTCTGTTATTATATTTTCTGATTTGTTTTGCCCAGCTGTACTTTCACGGCCATTCCTTCTTTAATCCTCACCTAGCTAGCCTGGAGACACACAGGATGCAATTCCCATGGAGAACGACTACATCTATATTGTGCATTTATGGGAGTGTTACTGGAGTATCACTGCTAAAAATTTGAATGAAGTACCTTACAGGAAAGAAAAAAAAGAAAGGATTTCAACACTGTACAAAAGCACTCAGTGCTGTATCAGCCAATTTTAAGGAATCAAACCCAGCATATCTGGCATCCTGAATACCAGCTCATTGCAACAGAAACTCTCTTATCATTGAGCATCCTGCACAGATGGCCTCAATGCTGACTAAAACCTCTGGACAGTACTAGAACATAAGTGAAAAGGGGCAGTTTGTCAGGGAGGGGATATGAATTACCAGGGAAAAGTTGAGCTGTTCGAAAAGTCTAACAGGAGCTGGGATTAGCTGAAGTCTGCAGCAATACTGCAAGACCCTGATCTTTTGGAGCAAGAGGGAATCAACAGGGAGCCAGTAAGAGGACTGTTCCTGAGATCAGGGACTCGAGTGTTGATGACTGGAAAAATGAAGATTGGGGCAGGCTAGCTGTAAACATCAGCCCTATTGCTACAATAATCCCAAGGGGAGATGTTGCCGAAGAGCCCCTTAGGCTGAGATTCGACTGACTTTTTTCTTCATTGCCCAAAGGACCAGACAAACTCTCAATACACATAAGCAAAGCCAGTAAAGCTATGAAATATTCCACAAAGCTTCTGTGGACTAGTGACCATAAGTGCTATCCCACAATCACACAGTGATGATTGATCGCTAGATCACTGTAGTTACTGGTTATCTAGCTTAGTACCTAATTTACAGCCACATTTTAGATGCTTAGAAAGGCAGTTTGCCATTCTGCATATGGCCAAAGGGGGAAGCTGTGTTTCTGGGAGCGTGCAGAAATTAAAGCCTGCATTAACTTAGGCAGAACTGATCTTCTAAAAGTCCGACCAACCACATATAAAACACAAAGAGTTAATTTAAGAGGACCTAAAACACCCTAAATATACAGGAAATCTGGGTGTCGAGATGAGGTAAACTAGATTCCACAAGAGGCATTCTCATCTTTGGGGTTTCCAGTGTTTCCTGTCCTCTCTGTCTTAAATGGCTACATTTAAATATTTCATCCAACCAGTTTCAGTGGGAAATTACAAGTCTCTTCCATTCAACAACATATGCAGCATGATTTCCTTTGGCATAGACTAAGGACTACATTCAAGCCTTCTGTAATCTTTAGAAACACTTCAACAGATTTGAACTGACTTCAGTATGCTCCTACATTAGGCTCTGTATCAATATAATATATGAAATTTCTGTTTCCTTAATACATTTAATGCTATTTCTTAAGTTAATGATATTCTTTGTTCCCATGTTTAACAACCACTCAGATTTACCCCAGAGAGTTATTTGCTATGAAAAAAGCCTTTACTCTAAACCTTCCAAACTTGATGGGCTTAGATCTCAACCTAAGAAATTAGTACATAGCATTGTATAACTAATAAACGCCTAGATATTAATATGCTTCTGTAGGCAGAAAAAGACAAGTCGATACAACGAAGATGAGTAGAAATAAAATTTTATGACTGCACGTTAAAACACCTTCCATACGAACAATGCCAAAGAGGGAAGCTAACTTGGGGCACTTGCTACAGTGCAGCTGGCCCTGAAATTAAATTAGAGTTAGTTTGTACTTAAGCAATACTTTTTCTTTTAAGCTGATCAGTCTTATCCAAGAGTATTAAGAATGGCATTTCCAATAGCCAAACAAAACTAGAGTAGGATTTCAAGTAAGAAAACATCAACATGCAATGGAAAGTCAATGACTTACCTAATAAACTCACACAAACCCTTCTCTACCTCCCCTACATACACTGATTGGTTTTGCAGTTTCTTTTTTCTCTCCTGTGCACAGAGACTGCACTAAGATATAATTCAGTCTCCTCCATTCCAAACTTTTTGGAGAAGCCAAATGGTGAGAGAAAAAAGAAAAGTTTGAGACTTTATTGAGAACACATTAAGACTCTTTCTGAAATGCATTTTTTTCAGTTATTGAGAATGGTATATGTAAAAAAACCTTAGAAAGCTATCCCCAGGTCAATTTGCTGATCTGTGACATTCCTAATCCCTGGTTCTCCTTATCTCATTTAGTCATGGAAATGAATACCAATTATTTGTCCCACAAGTTTAGGTCACTTTCTTGCCACTAAGTCAAGAAATCCCCCTTTATTGAAATAAAACATTTTCAGCACTCTTTTATTATAAAAGAGTAAAGAAAAGATCAATGACAGCAATCAAGGAATGCCAAATCTATGCACTGGAATGCAGGAGCTGCTTGACCCTGACTATGTACTCTGTTCTGGGCAGCACTAATGGGAATACTTAGTCCTCTGGTTCCCTGGATAACCTGCACATGATAAGCCTATTTCATATCCTGCATACACGTTTTAAAACTCTGATTGACAATTCTGGGACTTGAAGGGAAAAGTGTGTATGGGGTGGGGGTTAGAGAAATGTGATTTCTCTACTTTAGACTAAAAATATTTCCAATATTTTACAGTCTCCCCAAGGAAGCCAGAATTGACTGACTGATATTGAATCATAGGACATCACGTTATATCTACTCTACTTGTGCTGAGTTGTGCTGTTTTGTATGCAAATAGCGAAGCTCTGGGATGCACTTGCAAGAAGGACCCCAGAACTCAAAAGCGCGTGCTCGGACCTCCTGGGTTTCTCCCAGAGATGGGAACCCAGAACTTTTGTGAGGACTTTGGCAGCTCGCTGGGAGCACTTGTAAATGGACGATCCTTGCCAAACCACATTTGCTTTCTCAGAAACATTCAACAGTCTCAGTTTCAGCGATCCGAGAAACAGCTCATCCACCTCGCAAGAGCACACAGAAATGTTAGCTACACAAGCAGCTCCCTCGATTCTTGTGTGACTGAGGATGGAGTGAAGGACAGAAAGAGAATAATTTAATTGCTTCTGCCTTAATAAGAAAGTAATGACTACAAGGAGAAGAACAGGCTGGGTGGTGATAGCTTCAGGTATTCAAGAGAGGAACAAAAGCAGAACAAGCTGTCTGGCCTCTGAGCCTCTGCTTGCTTCATAGGGTACAGAGATTTGAAGGAACAGAGCAAAGGCACAATGAAGGGCCCACATGATGGAGAACAAGTAGGAAGGAAAAAGGCATTTACCTTGTCCACGGTCCTGCAAGACAAGCATTTTGTCTAAGATCAAATCCTTTTGCAATGTGAAAGAAGAAATCAGGAATAACAAAACATTTAAATTAAATTAAAATTGCCAAAACAGCAGGAGATCCATAACAAAACTGCATGGTTTGAAAACTGCTGCAGCAACAGTCTGAACTGTTGCGATGAAAGGAAACTGCACTCTTTCCTGATCCCTAGTACATGAGATATCACAGTGCTGTCTGTTGTATGACAAAGTCAAGATTCTCTGTCTTCAGTGGCTAATTTTCTATTATTTCTACCACTCTTTGCTTCTAACAGAAGTTATTTTAATTGGTATGGTATTTACCCAGGCCCAAATGATAACCACAGAAACATTTTAATCTTGGTAGGCTCATCCATGTGACACAGGAACTTGATGTGCTGGAAGTAAAGCTGTGTATAAAAGCTAATATTTAATAAAATTCTATGAGCTACAAATAGGATATTAATACTTTATGCACCTCTAAGAAAATGCAAACAAGAAATTAAAAACTGGTTTATATTCAAGAAGGAATAAAAAGCTGGTAGTGCTGGCAGAGAATAAGCTGCCATAAGATTTAACAAAAATCTATTCCAAGCCTAAGTGTTCCAACTGATTGCCATAGTCTTGCATCAAAAAGCTTTATGTGGCAATAAAGCGCTAAAGCAGACAGGTTATTATTATTATTATAAATATCCAAATCAGCTGCTAGACAGCAATAGAGAGCTCAGAGAACTGAAATAACAATGGCATTTAAAACTTATGAAAGGGTTTACTTTCCAGAGAATCCCAAAACACTTTATCAACTTAGGGATAATTTTATTCATTACAGGAATGAAAGCACCTCTAAGAGAACTAAAAATACCCTTCAAAATTAGTAACGAAGAACACTGAATCATAAGCAATTTCTCTCTATGTTCTATTGCTATAAATATCAGCATGGTTAGTTCTGAATAGTTTGACTTACACTGTTGTAAATATCGTAAACTCCACTTAATCATGAAATATATAATGAGGAAAAACACTTAATTAGTATATCTCCCTCAGAAATTATTTACCTAATGAGAGGCAATAGCAACGAATGCTGCTTAATGGGAACAAAATTAGCATATATTCCATGTAATGGGACATACTCAGTCATTACTAAGGATTTCTGTGGTGGTTAACCAGGTGTTCAATAGCCAGAAAATTTTAAGTTTCAGTCTATTGATACAGAAGTTGCCGAAAGAGACAGAGATTAAGTGAAGAGAATGTCATTTCTGTTCTTGCATTTCAACTCAAGTATAGTATTTAATGTCAGCTGTCTCCCTAATTCTAAATTCAGGGACATGAGAACTGAATGTTAGGAAGTATTTGTAATTTCTTCCATTTGGGCAAACATTTACTGAATTCCTACAGGCAATTATAGCACTTACTTGTACAACCATAGAAACTGCACATGTAAATGGAACATGGGTCCCAAGTCTTTACAGATGATTATTCTCAAAATCTCTTCTAAATGTAAAAGCCACTTCATCAGGACTCCAGGATGTCTAATTAGATTTCCCAATTACCAAGATACGAATGTACCCCAAACCAGCTGTAACTTAAAAAAAAAAAAAAAAAGGCAAGCATGTTGTCTTACTCTCTTTCTTTCTCTGTCTGCAGCTGTCCTGTGAACAGCTCACAGCTGAGTGGTACAATCGTTCATTTACAGGACTGTGACATGAAACAACGTGATGGGGTCACTGGTTCATCAGGCGAGGGAATAGAGACAAACAAGGCAATCACACTTCTAAAACAACAGGATACTGGAGTCCTAACTGCCAGCTGGAGGTGAGACATGGTCTGGTGAACTAGTATTATTTTAGGATATGAAGAGAGTCTATACCCAAAATGCATTTTTAAAATTCACTTCTGCAGAATCTTACCCCATTTTCTGTTTGTGTTACGTTTTCTCAGCAAGAGAAAGATCTAAGAAAATCGCATTGGAAGAACAGCCAAGATGAACCCAAACGTATCTGCTCCTACTTCTACCCCTCACAGGGAGCTCAGGATGGTTTTCTAAAGGCTAGATGGAGTCACCAATGTTCAAAGTATCCTTACGCTGCACTGTCGTCTGTATGGCTGCATCTGCACTGCACAGCAACTGCAGTCTCAGCAGCCATTTGGTCCTCTCAAGGCCAAATCCTCATTCACATTGTCATGGCACTGGAGCACACCAGGCATGCTGGGGAAATGGTGACCCAGTTGGACTGCCAGGGGAAATATGAAGGTCCATATAGACCTCAGGCACTCTGGACAGTCTGATACCCAGGAAAGTCCTTGCCAGAAGCAATCCAAGTTCACCAAGCCACACCCTATGACAGAGCTGGCTCGTGGCCCCACAGATCCCACACAACTTGGGCAGCCATTCATCTGTGAGCCCACAGAAACACATTTCAGAGCCATTTAGGCTGTCCTAGTGTAATACAATAGCAAGAATAATAGGCCCATGGGACATTATGGTCCTACTTCCTTTGCCCCCCAGCCCACCTATCCACTTAATGGCCCATAGCAACATGTTCACATCTACAACGGACTACCCTCTCAGTCAGATCTGCTGTCTGCCAATCTCAGTCACCCAAAGTCCACTTCCCAGTAAGAACTGGGCAGCGAGGCTGACACTCTTGTGTGAGATGGCTTTTCAGGGCCAGAGGGTTGGCCTGCATGGTATCTGCTGGATGAAGGCAGGCAGAGAGGGAGGAAGGGAGGGGGCAGGCTTGGCACTGGCCTCATACTGAGAATCTCTCTCTATCCGTTTCACAACCATCACTGTACGCCAGGAACTGGGCCAGTTGAATCCTTGCCTAATACAATTTGCTACTAAAGCAGGACACTCACCCATCCTTGTCCAGGGACATCTCCAAAGCATTCACATAGCAGTCAAGATAGAGAGAAAGAAAGAGAGGGAGAGAGAATCCTGAGCATCTCTCCCTGCATTTTTCCAACAAATATCTCTGCATGAAGGAGCTACAGGTTCCCTTTATCCTGAAAATAATTTGAATAATGTTCCCTCTTGAATCAGGATGGGTTCAGAGTGCATATGGCAATGGCTCACTGCCAGGTGTATGTCTGAGGAAAGTCCACACCAAACCTGCATCGAAGGATTCCAAAAGCCAGATCCCACATAACTTCAGTTCTGCAAAAATGAAGGATGGGGACAAACTTCAGGAGAGGTTAAGAGCACTTGTGGGGCTGCTGTGTGTCACCTAGGAAAGGCAGCTGCTTGGACACACAACCCTCATATTATCAATTTAGACGCCAAATTAGGTTATATAGTAAGACAGGAAACAGTCTCCTCTGTCTCTTGTGACTTCTAAATGATGGCAGGATGTTGAGGCATCCTGTTCTTTGCTCAGAACCCCTGAAAATGGGAAAAGAAATTTTACTTTTGTCCTGCACAGTAATAATACACTTTTTCCTGATATAGAACAAGCGTGTATCCCTTTTACAGGTGTTTTGTCTCCTGACAAGGTGCTCTGGAGAACAATCTAAGTTGCCAGACTGTTGATCCCTGAAACACTTTACTATCACACTTGCAGCGCAGTGGCTTAGGCCATCTTTCTGGGGCCTGCTGAGTGCAGCCGACTCCCAAGCAAGCATGTCTTCCATGGGAGAGGGCATCTGGCTAATAGGGAGAGGCAGGGAAGGGTCCGAGTCCATGGTCCCACATCTCCTTCCTCTTTTGCCACAAGGTGCTGGTGGACTTGTGGCACAAGTCAGTCAGTATTCTACACAGAGGAGCCAAAAGCAGAAGAGTTGGGGCAGACAAGTTGGGGAAGAAACACACATTAGATAGACTTAGCCAAGGCCCTGTGGGAGAGACATTTTCTAAGAGTACCCTGCAGTGTGCCATAAAGTCTGCATGGATTAGCCTTGAGGGTATGGATGTAAACAAGGTGGTTTTCCACTGAGCTGGTCCTATGGGAGCAGCACATACGTAGATGTTATTGCTGCAAACGCCAAAACTTACTACATCCCTTTGGCACTGGAGTCCATTAACAACTCCCCTACCAACAGACCTTATACTTCCTTTCTTTACTTGTAGTTTAAGTGTGTAGCTGACAAAATTAAATAGAGCAGGAGCAGTACCCCAAACCTTATCCAAGGACAGATGTAGAAGACAGTGGATAGAAAAGACGAATGCACAATGGAATAAACAAGTAAATGAACTAGAAGAACGATTTGCATTGTTCTTTCTCTCTAGTACAATTTATATTACCTGGAGTAGTCACACAGAATACAAATAGCCTTTTTTATACTCCGGCCTTCACATCTCCAGGGATCTTCTGCCTGCCCCGCCCTGCCTTCTCCAGCTACGTTGTCCACAAAAATTGCTTTGGGAATCCTTTCTAATTCAACTACTCCATGAAAAGGGTATCAGAAATCAAAGGCTGAGAATTTCAGAAGAGTTTATATTTCTGGATGGGCACTTTTCCAAGAATGCCTCAGAGCAAATTTGCTGGAGGAGGAGAAAAGAATAAGAAAAGTGAGGAGAAAAAAACAAGTGTATTATACAGCATTCATGCTGTCATCCTACAATGCTGCTTGCAGTACATCTGCTGGCTTATCAGCAGCAAGTTTGCAAAGCAAGGAAAGTGCACATTAAGGAAATCTTGCCAAAATAGCAATTTGGATCTGATTTCAAGTTCTAACTCTTACAGGCAAGGAAACTGCCAGATTCTGATATTACAAGGTAAAAGGCATACACAATCATTTGCAATCCACAGGATTGCAATAGGATAGACAAAATTCTTAAAAGATAAAAATGTATCTGTTTAATTACAAATCTCCTAATATTATTGGTTCTAATTAGACCTTAGCTGTATAGCTGTAGTAATATCTTTTCTACTGATAATTATCCTGAAGAGAAAGCAACATAATTCTTATGAGGAAGGCAGAAAGAATGGAAGGTATTTCTGTAAGGTGCAAGAGTGGGTGTATTCCTGGCTCCACAAGCGTAAGTACAATCCTGAGCACAACACTGAGCCCCTTTGGCCCCAGTTCCTTCATTGTTAATGTTATCTATCTTTACGGCATTGCTGTAGGCTTCTTAACATTTGAAATACAGCATGAAATCTCAGGATGGGAGGCAAGGTACTAGTACCAAGATATTAGAAATGCTTATTCATTTTCCTATCATAAAACATTGATGCTACACATTGTAATAGTCTAGCATCCCATGTAAAACTGACCTACCATGAACCCAGGAAGATTCTGTACTTTTCTGGGTTAGTTCACAAAGTTTCATCCTTCAAAGCTATATTTTGGATTTTGGCTTCTAATAAACTTGAAAACATACAGAGTTTTGCCTCATTTGAGCCTAAGACCTCACCTGGGAAATCCAATGTGAATGTGACATGCACTGGAGTACTTCCATATTTAAGGCACAGCAAAAGACAGAGTGAAAGAAGACTGAAACATATTATGATCTTACTGCAATAGCACGAGAGAAAGGCAGAAAGGAAAAACAAGATTTCTACACTTTTAAAGATTTAATATTGCTGATTTCTCCTCAATAAGCAGAAGAACAGTTCTAGCTAGAAGCTTCCAGAAAGAAGAGAATCACGTAAGTCATGTCTGCATCCCACAGCGGAGCAAAGCATAAGTGACAGAGTGAGTGAAAGCCACGCTGGCTTCAGAAGTCAACGCAGGATAGCTGCTGTAGCATAGTTTTTTCCTCAAGCTGCAAGACCCCTTAGCTTGGGCACAGTGCCATGCTAACACAGCTGAATAGGAACAAGGTATTACATCCAAGACATTACATGCTTTCAGGAACAAGGTATTATATCCAAAGAGCACTGCGCTGCACTTTGTGATCTTTATGCGCACTTGAGATCTTTATAGCCAACAAAGGGGTTTGTAGCAGTGAGAAGAAAGGAAGCTTCACACAGTGCATTGAATGTTTTTATTATGAAATGCTGTTGCACTGGAAAGGATGGAGCAGAGCCTCACAAAAGTGGAAACGTACAGTACCCAGAGGAAAAGATGCCTTCCTTTTCCTGATTCATCTAAGCTTTTCTTCTCTTGTGGATTCAATAAAGAGACTCTGTTGAAAAGCAAAGACAAAGAAATCATTGTGGGAGATAAGATACTTTAAAAATCTCAAGTGAGCAGGAGGGGCAGCCTGCTACCTGCTGAGCCACAGTAGGGAAGCCTTCATCCTAGATCAAAGCCAGCTCTCAGACAGGCTTTTTTTTTTCTTTTTTTTTCCTCCCAGGCAGCAGTGTGAGCCACTGAGCACGCTTATTCTAAATGAACGGTAGCAACAAGGAATCCAAGTCCCATCCAGACAGAAGTGGAAGCAGTATTAAGCAGAGACAGCTTTAATAAAAGTTCATGAATTCTGAAGATTCATTTAGAGATGACTTAGCAAACGGATACTTTCTCAGGAGATGCAGGAAGGGATACTCTCTTGTGCCTTGTGTAGCGCACCAGTGCTAAACAGGGCATTGATGTAAGCAGGACTTGTCCTCTACAACTCTAGAGCTTGCTTTCTTTAAAGTCTCTGGTGCAGTTTAGCCGAAGAATAATAAACAACACTGTAGCATATATATGTATACTATATTAACTATTTAATATACAAATGCAGTCCTAGACACAGGAAATTTAATTGTCCTGCAGGCATGGGGGTTGTAATTATTAGTGTTATTCAGTTGGTGGGATTTTATAAAGTTTCAAGTCTGTGAATCTGTATATAAAAAAGAATACACAACTTTTAAAAGTGTGTATTGTTAATTTTTATGTATCTATATTTCAGTATCCTGTTTTTTCCTTGTTATAAATGTGATTTAGAGGCAAAATCCTTGTGTAGACAGCAGAAACAATTTTTTATACGTGTGACTCTTCACACGTTTTAGTTCCAGCTTTTTCAAAGCTCTGAGAAGCTTATGACAGCTGTCACTTTTTTAATATCAAGTACTAAGGAAATATTTCCCCCTTCTTGTTTAGAAGTTCTTCTTACAAAATTTAAAAAACCCTGTTTGTTTAGCGGTGCCAAGAAGCAGCATTATTCAGTCCTGATGCAGAAGCAGACATTCAATATGCAAAAATGTTGATTTCTGTTCCAGCATGGCTCTGCAAGGCTACAAATTTTGAAAAGATGATTCCATTCTCCTAGAACTCAGAAATGCAATACAGAACAACTTGCAGGGAGTTTTTTAGAAGATTTCTAGACATTCTGAGCCATTTTCTTCACAGTAACGGTATAGGAGCTAAACTATCTGCTTGTGGAGTCACAGAAATAGAAAATGCCTCTCCTATTATTTTACATTTGTGTATAGCTCCCCAAAGAGATCTGTCACCTACTTCTTCTGTATGATTTGCAATATCTGTAGGCTACAGGATAGCATGAGGTAGTCTATAGATTCCAGTGGTGGACCAGAAAGCCATGATACCAGTTATCTGCACACTCATTCATATGACACACTCCAGATAGGAAAGACAGAAATTAGAACCAGATTTGATTTGGAATCTAACCTTACGCAGTTTTCAGGGTCATCTCTGACCAGAACAGGTAGCAGATGTTTTCAGAACATCCGTAGGCGTTTTGATTGCTGCACTGGTAGAACTTCAGCTCACCGGCAAAAGGCCCCCAGCCTGAGGTGGGAGACGGGGGATTTCACGCACAAAGAACCTTGACAGTTCGGTACCTCAGCACATCAATGTGGCTGCTACGCATGCTTATAAACCTCACAGATTAAGAATCCACAGGACATATTTATGTGAGTTATTTTTTCCCCATGCACCCATAGAGCAGCCAGGAACCTAAATGAAATAGTGTATTATTTGTGTTTTGTTAGAACAAAACAGCAAAAGTAATTAATGATATGAAAAGTTTCAATGAAGGAAAAAAACACAGCTAAGTTTAGGTGTTTTTAATACCTTTCAGAGGTATTTTTAATTAAAAACATAAAAGCCTTTGTTTTTTAAGCCGACGGTCAAAAAACATCAAATGGTACAAAACTGAACTGTAGCTCAAAATTTGTATCTACATGTGAACATGGCAGCTTGGGCACTTCTAAATATAGATTGACTTTTTTGGCCAGTGTGATGAAAGAAACACCAGAGTTTTGTACATCAAAACTCTTAGAAGCAAACTAACTGCTGAAAACCTACCTTTGTGCAGCAAATAACTCTTACATTATATTCAGAAATGCCCCTCCTTGTGTCCTTGCAGACAGCTAGACATTTAACCACGGTGTGTATTCAGGCATATACAGAGCCATGCAAAATGCAGGCATGCAATAATGAATGCTTATCTTTACATAGGCTTAACTTGGAGAGGAAGCTTGGCTTAGTGACAGAAGTCCTCAAGACAGCATCAAATTTTGAGTCAGTACTAATTTTTGCAATAGTCTATGTAGACATTTGTGGTGCCTATGAACCTGACCATCATCTGCATGTACGGGGGACAGCAATACTATTTTTTTCTGCCTGTTAGCTGCATCAAGTGGCATCGCAGAACCTGGCAGAAATGGAGTGGATCTGACAGGCTGACTATTTTTATAAAATCTGTATCCCTGACATCAGCCTAAACAACCAGCTAGGGTTTGCGTTATTTTTGCAGTTATTTTTTTTTTTTCTCCACATGGTAGACATAGGTTGCTTTCCTGATCGTGTCTGGGTCTCATCAGCAGGGAGCAACCCTTATCACCATCTGCAGAGTTCTTGGATGTCTTCCTGCAAAGTCAACACCACTCCAATCAGGAACAGCGATTGCCAGAATGATCACAATCCCTAGACTACCATGGAACCACAGAAAAGAAATCTGGGGGAAAGAAATATTCAAAGATATCAACAAGCATATGGTATAAATACCACAAAACTCCTACAGAAACGCTTAATTTCACTTTGCCAAAGCCGCCTACAAAACAACCACATAGTCCATCCTACCTCTCTGACTCGTATCTTAGATCTGCTTAGGCAAAGAAAGAGTAGGACTTCTGAAGCAGAGTAGTTTCCCTGAAGAACACTGCCACATTGTTATATAAATACCAACAGACTCATTAGTCACAAAATAAAAGAGTTTGAGTCCAATGAAGAGTCAGCAAGGAATCAGTGGTCCTCATGTGGACTGGCTCTGTTTCCTAGTGAGAAAAAAATCTTCCACTCATGCCGCACTGAGAAAGTGGACAAAGCAGTACATTGACTAGAAGTAGTCTATAATTACTATAAAATTTTACCAGAAATGGTACTGCAGATTGGTAAGAAGAGCATACAATGACTTTCAGGTTCTATTCCTCATGTCATCTAAGAGAAAATATATATCCAATACATGGCAGACAGCTGGGTAGGAAAGATTGCTTCCCCCGCACTGTCTATCATTCTGTATGTTCCATATTATTCTCCTGAGCTGTATTCACAGATCTCTGAATAAGCTAATTCTGCAAAAATATTCACAATAGATAAGGTCCTGTGTAGCCTTCTGACTTGCCAATTGCACTTAGAACCCTATATAGAAAAAGATTTCTGAAAAAAGAAATATTCAGAATCTGTATGTCTTTCTTTGACATTGCTATATGCTACTGCACACTAGTTCACTAAACAGGGTGATAGCTATGGAAATGCCTTCAAGACAAACAGTTTAAAGTAATGGAATTAATAATAAGCTCATCACACGCGGAAGTCAGAAGATCCAAGAATCTGTATTTGCATGTGGTAATACATACATGGATGATCTGTGTTCAACAGTCTCAAGACAATCTAAGTACCTACTGGACTACAAGAGAGAGAAATTTAACAAAAAATATAGGAATATTGAGGAAAAGTGGAATATTTTATTTCCTTTCCAATAGTTTCAATATTTTTGAATATCTTTCCTGGCTATATGTATGTACTGTACCTCCTCGTGCAGAGAAAAACGAAAAAAAAAAAATCAACAAAATCAACCATCATCCTTTTGAAAGCAGGATCTGTCCCTTAGGATGAGAACACAGACTGCTTTGGACAATAGAGACATAATTCAACTGGAGTCTTTGAACATTTTCTGTAATTCAAATAAAACAAATAAAAATAGGATCCTTAAAGGCCAAACTCCATCTCCGGGTAAATAAGTCTGAATATCTCCAAAACAGCATTTTGTTGAAATACTAAGAGATACCTAAATTACAGCAGCACTCGTAAGAATCTGCCCCCCCCCCAAAAAAAATCAAGAAACTGTGAAGATAAAGTATGAGAAAGAATAAAATGAGAATATGGAAATTATACTCAAGTGATTTAAAAAATTAGAAAAGAGATTTATAAAGTAATAACCTTCCACTGTTAATGTACAGTAAGAGTGACCCAAATTCTGTTTCATTATCTAATGCCTAATTTTATGCCTGAAAGGAGGCTGACACTGGAAAGAAAATTAGACTCTGCAAACCAAATACTTTAACTACTTTTACTGCATTCTTTATTCATATTTAGTTAGGTAGAGGCAGGACTGCAGCCCATAATCTTAATTTGCATCAGTTGCCAGAAATTCATTCTGCCTGCTCTTTGTGGTCTCTTTCACACAATGCATTGCATCTGTTCAATATTAATAATCAAATTAACAGCCTTTCACCCATGTAAACAAAAATTTTTATTCTTCCGTCCAGGTCAGGGCTGGAGCCAAGACAGTTCACTTGCTGACTCAGGGGATACCTAGGGATATACCTAACCCTTGGCATAAGCCATACTGCTCAGAAATAAAGCTCTGTATATTCTTTACCTATACTGCATAAGTTTTCAGGGGCACTGAACTCCTCATCTTGAGTTATAGGGAAGAGGAAACCCAACAAAACCACAAACATTCGTGTGCATGACAGTGAGTCTTACATGGCACAGACAAATGTGACCATATTTGGTAGCAAAACAGAAATGAAATGCAGAGTCTGAGAGCTCTGGGAGCACATTCCCACGGAGTCTAGATATCCTACTGCCATTGGCAGTGTCACAGGCTAGCGATACGGTACTTATTTGTTGAGCACTGGAAGTGACCGGCACTGAAAGTGCATTTCAAATACAACACTTTACATACACGTTGGACTATTTAAAAAGTAGTTTTAAATCGTCAGCACAGCTGTAGGTTCATTCCGTGTTCTGTGCTGACTACAAGCACCACACTTCCTGGAGGAAAAAGGCATCGTAAGGGCAGCCATGCTGCCCCAAGACAACACCGCTGCAGAACATCCATAGGAAAAAAATTCACAGAAAAAACAAACTTAAGAACATTATTATGTAGACAAGTCACTGATGGAGGGAAGGATAAACTGAACCTTCCTAAATCTGTGAAAATGAATTCACTTCGTCTTTGCATTGTATCTCTCGGCGTGGGGTATGGACCAGTCATGATCACAACTACAAAAACACCACACACCTTCCACATAAACATTCTAGGGAAAGTCAGCATCACTTGGGCATAGGGATTCCCGTAATTAGCAGGATGCCAAAACAGGAAAGAGTTGTCTATAATAACCTCTATAGTATATGCCAGGTTGAAACTTTTGTTGAAAACAAGTTCTATGAACAAGGCATCTTTTGGTTAAAAAGTTTCAAATCTGAATAGTCCATCACCTTTAGCAGCAGGGATACAGTAAAACTTCTTCACAGGTTTTCTATGTATAAAGAGGCATTTGCAGAGAGGAGGGGAAGAACTCTGCTGTTCAGTAGCCCCATGTTTCTGAGAGTAAATTAAATGGAAAAATTAACTGCAGAAGCTTAAGATACATAACATTGCTAATGCTTAACAGCTACAATGAGCTACAAATTTTCACGGTGTTCATCCACAGTGGGTCTGGCTTATCATTTCAAAGTCTTTTATTATCCCCTACACACAGGGGATCCCACCAACTTCCCTGGAATGAGAATCCTCATCACACTAACTCCAAAATATAATTTCCCTGACACCAGCTGGTTCCTCGCTTATGTGAAAACCTCTAAAATACAGATTTTACAGGGATGGAACAGAACAGCACACTGAATTCTTGAATGAATTGAGTGTGTTGAGCTCTAAAACAGCAAACTGCAATTTAGGTAGGAAGCAGTCACTTTCGTTCTGTGTTTATGCTACCGTAACAGCAGACTCCACTTTGCAGAATATGCTACCAAAAAAACAAACAGCAGCAGAAACAAAAATGACCATTCTACAAAGAACCACTTGTTTTGTTAACTTTTCACAGTGCCTGTAAAAGTATATGAACTGACAGCTCTCTAGTGTACAACCTTTTTGTGCTGTCCTGGCATCCGTTTTATATATTCCTAGGTCTACAGTATTAAAATGTGACGTGTTCAAACTTCAGTCACATAGCTGTGCAATGTATTTTTACCAGATTTCCTGTATGAACTATGAGCCCTACCACTTCATCCTGAACAATTCAAGACCTCAGCATGTACTTCTGAGTGTGTGCCACTAAATTTACTTACCTCTGATTTGAATGTAGTGGAAAATCAGTATTTGGGTGGTCCCTTCTCATTGGGCCTTGTGGTCTCTGGGTGGTCAACTCTGGGCCAGATTTCTCACCTACGATGAAAACTCTGATCTGATCCAAAAAAAACAGAGAAGACAGAAGTCATATGAAGGGGATGCTGATGTGTACAATTTGCTCAAAATTTATGTCTTGTAAAAATATTCTTTCCTAATACTTAAAACTACTAAACATACTTCTAATATTTTTCCACTGTTCATATAAGTACCTTTTGTTCACTTACAAACAGTGACACAAAAATGAATTTTATGTAGCAAAGACAAACCCAGTACCGTTGCATTTCACTCATACTGGAGAATTTCAAAAACAAACAAAAAAACCCCCACTCTATTACAGGAAACAATGTATTGGCCAGGCTGCTCATATTCTCTAAATGAAGAGGTGACATCTTTTTGGCCAGTGCAGACCACGTTACCCTTTATGATGGCAGGAAGGATAGACACATTCCCTAACATCTCCACCAAATCGCATGACCAGTGATGTAACCAAAATACTAGCATTTCTGATTATGTGATGGGTGCAAGACTACGCACACAACTGTGACAACCACACTGTCATTATCTATGGTGAAGCAATAGACATCATCTCAGCAGTGCACAGTGACAGCACAAGAGGCAATCGACAAAAACTGAAATACGGAAAATTCAATTTCAATATAAGAAAATACTTCTTCACTGTGAGGGTGGTTGAACACTGGAACAAGTTGCCCAGAGAGTTTGTGGAGTCTCCATCCTTGGAGATATTCAAAACCTGACTGGACACAGTCCTGGGCAACCTGCTCTAGTTGACCTGCTTTGTGCAGGGAGGTTGGGCTGGACAATCTCTGAAGGCCCTTTCCAACCTCTCAGACTCTGTCATTCTATTCTATGCTTCTTATTCTTAACCTTAAATCTCAGGATAGGCCTTACAACACTAACAACACATGTAACAAAAAAGGGGGTTGGGAGCTCACCAGAAAGAAAGTGGCAGGAAACATATTGCTTTACGAGACTGAAAATCCCCCCCACAAAAAAAATGTCAGGGTGGAGGCCAAGGACCAGTGAATGTTCTGGTAGGCCAGAACTTTTCCACCTTCCTCTGAGCCCAAGTGAAAAGTAATGTAGTAAACAAAGATGAAAATACACTGCACTTTTCTCAAGTTTAACAGCCCAAATTTATTTGCGCATGGGAAAAGAGATACTCTCTTTAACTGTACAGGGGATCCTGATACTCTGCTTCCTTGACCTAACAGTCACTTATGTCATTCGCACTAAGTACAAAAGTGGATCCAAAAGGCTGCCTAATCAAAACAGCACTTTTTTACACAAACTTTTTTCAAAAGGCTAATTGTTTTCCTATTCAAAAGGAGGATCCCTTTAAATTAACACTGAAAAGATACTGAACATGAGAATTTGTCCCAGGATTTACACAGATCCAAGTGTGTTATTTTTCCATATTTCTTTAAGTCCAACATTATGGTCAGCATTTACTTAGCATTAACATGATTCCACTTGAGACTCTCCTGTTTTACACACAATTCGGTAAGGAGCTAAAAAATAAGGAAGGATTAAAATGGAGAGTATTTGGCAAGCACTGGCACACAACGTAACAAAGAAGGGATGAAGTTCTACATCTCTGAATTGTCCTCACAGTTCTGGGTCCTCTAGCTGAGATGAAATTCTAAAAAGCTTAGAAAAATCACTGCTTGTCAATGCTAGGTAAGATGCAGAGATGTTTTAATACCATGCAGACTTCAGGAATAAAAGGCACTCCACTGAGATGTGAGGCAGGTAAAAGAAACTCAGCAGAAATAGGTTTTTTTGAGCAGGCAAACATGTTATTTTATTTTTTTTCTGTTTTTTTTTCTTTGAATGACAGAATACTTTTAAGTGGTCCTTTCAAGCATGACAGGATACTTCTGAGTGGCCTGTCATAAGTGATAAGCAAAACTCCTGTCAATTTGCCCCTTACACTGTAGCTATAATTTTCTCAAAGTGCCAGCATAGTTAAGGAGTTCTTCATTGGCTTAACTTTACACACAGAAGTAATACTATTTTACATGTGCATAAAACTGCTCAATACATGAGCAGTCACAGGATGATGCCTAAGTCGGTAACAAGTTTCTTATAACAAATTTATTTTGATATCTCTCTGCAATTCTACAATGCATTTTATTTTAGAACTAAGCATTAAATTTAGAAATAATACTTAAAGTATTTTTCTGAAATAATATATATTTTATATAACAAAAACACACCATGGTTTGGCTGTTAATTCTAATTATCTGAAAAGTAGCATTCAAGCTGGCTCGAGGAATAGCAAAGGTTGAAGCTTTTCTGTTGTTAAGATGGGCTTGAAAATACATATACATGCACACAATTATTTACTGAGGAAAATTTCTTACTGAGGCAGAGCAGAAATAAGAAGTATATTCTGAAAAACTAAGGTATTCAAGATACAATCAACATCCCAGAACAGCACAGAGATTCACAATAAAAAAAGGTCCTTACACAACCTCAACGTAAGTGTCCAAAGTACTACCCATCTCTTCATTACCTCTAACACATTTTTGTATCCCATCATGAAATCATAATTCATTTTTGCACATCTCTGGTATGAACAGCAAACCTGTACTTAAAACACCGGGAATGCGTTCTGTAAAACCTACCTCCCACAGCTGACGTTTGGGCTACAGTTTAGCACAAACCTCTTCCTACTTTTCTTGCCTATGCTTCAACAAAGAATGATTTACTCTCATCTCACACTCATTGCTTTCTTAAGTAAGTCCATCTCACATCAATTATTACACTGCATGTCACATGTCACACACAAAATCTTCTTACACCATACTTATAATATACCAGACAATAAACAGAATTCAGAAAATCTGTTCATGCAATAGCTGAGCCATACCAGAGACTTCTATTTACCTCTCCTTAAGAGTCTAGAAACAACCCGAGACTTAAAGGTAACAACTGCAGACCCCAAAGTGCTGTCACAGGTTTTATCTGCAGACCTGGAGGTGTTACCCTAGTTCTTTACTTTGCAGATCAGATGAAAGGATACCCAGGACTCTTGTCTTCAGCAGTGCTGGAGGAGGGCAAGGCTGTTTTCCTGTCCTCTCTTACTTGGTTTGGAGACTGCTAATTGACTTGCTTGACAGAATTTCCATACAGGTCACAAACCTGCAGGATTATCAAGGCTGCATAGCCAGATTAGCACTGTTTGTGAATTCCGAAAACTTTACCTTTTATATTTTTCCTTCATTTGACATTTAAAAACTCAGATTAAGGACAGCTTTATTTATAAATCATAACATTCTAATTTTCTTTTTTTATCAAAACAAGTTGCATTTACAATCTTATCTGTCACTAACCTAAGAAATAATTGGAAAGAATCCTGAAATTTTGGCATGATTTATTAACTAAAAATTAAGAAAATGTATTCTTAGCACTTTCAAGCTATGATACATTCTGCCTAAAAGGCAGGAAAACCTGAGGATATAACGGGAACGCTGGACACCAAATGATTTTGTTTCCATTTCCTTTAGTATACAAAACATCACCATCAGATACAAGTGAATATAAATTGGAGCAGAGATTGACTCTGGCATGACAGATCTCAAAGGTCTATGTAACCTGTTAAATCAACATGAGTGAAAGCATCAGAGGCTCAGGTCCATGCATTTTCCTATTACTATACTTGTTCAGGGATAATATCGTGTCATTAAACCAAGAGCCCTTCACAGTCAGTAAGCATGAAGTGTTGGAGCATTCCTAGTCAAGGCTTCTGTGATCTTTTCCAATGCTACTCTGAATACTTCTCCTGGGCTCTGCATCATTCCTTTGGTCTGTTTCCTGCAACAACAGGGAAATTCCAGCCTGAAAATCTTGCTGTTAATACAGGGAGTTGATCTTTTTACTGGACAGCAGAATTTGAGCTAGAAAGACAGCCTTCATTTCACCTTTTACAGAACAGAAGATAGTCAGCGAGTGGGTAAGGTACTCTTCATTTCGTTCACATCACTTCAAAACGACGTTAGGGCCTAGAGCAATCACCCTGCAAGCCCGTAATCAGTGCCATCGTACCTTAAAGTAGGTAAGAATCGCTGAAGGAGCCAAGGGCAAGGTATGACAAGCATCCCTAGAAAACGACAATGCCGATAGCCCGTATGCCCAAGGGTGCTGATTGCACGTGCTATTAATAGCAAGAAGGGAAAACAAGATAGCAGTGTTGTCTATCCATTTCAGATATCCTAAATGGAAGCTTGCGTAGGGGGAGCTTCTCGGAAAAAGCCGCCCATGAAAGACAGCGTGAGGGTGCTGGGTGCATATTTGGCGGGCGAGCGGCAGGGGCACCAGCCCTGCCTGCCAGCCTCCCCTGCCCTCCGAGGCTGCCGAGAGGCTGCAGCAGCGGCAGAGCGGCTCATGACTCAGCCCCGGAGCTATGCAGCTCTGCAGATTAGCAGTAAGCGAGATCAAAAGGAGTTCACCGAAATACACGGGGTTATCTGCGTGGCACTTCCAGAGCTGAGCTGCGTGTCAGTCACTCGTCTCGCTCATGGAGGGGGTCGGAAGAGGGGCCAGAGATCTGGCGGTGGGAGCTAATCTCCTCCTGGCTGCACGTCAGCCCAACGCGGCTTCGTTCAGTGCAAGCAAAGGAGAACATTTGAAACGATAACTGCTTCCAACCAGTACGGCCCCGGATAACGCCAAGGAGCCCCCCCACACGTACCAATACATATGGAAACACTGCAGCATCACCAGCATGTACACATCAACGTGCTAAAAGGATTCTGAAAAACAACACGTCTGTGTGAACAGAGCTGCTTCGAGCACATTATTTAGGAAACATCAGAGAAGTCTGCTTTGCCAGCTGGCTAACAGTCGGATTAGAAAGTACACTAAGTAACACCAGATAGCCAGTAAACAGCCCAGGCCAAATAGGACTGGTTATATATAAAAATTAAGAAAATTAGCAGGATTGAGAAGGGATGAAATGCATATACAGAGGGGAGAAAGGGGAAAAGATTTTAAAAGATTAAAATTTAAATATATTTTAAAATGACAGGGGCTTTCTATTCTCTTTTATGCAATTAAATAGAATAAGACAATTACATTTATACCCACTTTGGGATTGAAGTAATATAATGTGGTCTTAATGCAAACATGAATCTCAGACCTTTATGTCATCATGATAAATCCCTCAAGAACCAAATACTGAATATCTCACTCAGGAAGATTTCTTCAAAGGTAATTTGGATTTCCTAATTTGACCATACACATGCAACAGGCAATGGTGCGAGTTAAGAAATTCTTGACAGCTTTTCATTGCAAGGATGGCCCTGGCAATATCTATTGCTGTTTTCTATCAACTGTTCTCTTTTTAGTGTGATTTAGAGTAGCTACATTCCCCTCCCCATTTGAAGGCATCAATTGTGCTTTTTCTAAAATCCTAATATGCTCAGTGTATGAATGACAAAGAACACAGACTGCTTTTCTGGGTGGAAGAGAAGATGTTTTTGAATCTGAATTCTCCTTCCTCATTATCCACCAACTGAATCTGCCTTTCCTAAACTAGATTACTGAACATTGCACCTTAACATTTATGCTACTCCAACATATGCTCAAAACAAGGAATTTACATGCCCACATCAAAATCTGCTTTCATGCACAACTCTGCCAACTCTGCCTACATACAGGCTGCTGTTGCACAGCCATCAATTTTGGACCTTCTAGCTTAAAATACCATTCAACTAATATTTCTGCCTTATTTTATGCAGAACATATTATATTAACACTTGTGATTATGCAGAACATCATTAATGCAATGTTAACTTGCAGAAATCCAAAACAGACTCCTCAACATTGGAGTCCCAAAAGAATTAATGTCTAAGTCATTTCAAAGGTCAGGCACACATTCACAGAGCTGTAAAAGAGGACGCTAATATTTTGAAAAAGCCTGTATTTCTATACTTGCTAATTTGCAGCAGAGCTGCATAACAACTTCAGGCGTAGGCAAACTAAACTACTGACTAGGATTAGAGACTGCTTCAAGGCACCTCTCTGTAAGGGCAAGTAACCCACCTCTATACCTACTTCAGCCAGCTAGTTTTTCTTTTGTCTTCACCCATACAGCTAGCCAGCATACTGCCTCCCACCTGCACAGTTAAATACAGAGAGCTTGGTTACAGCTGCTGCTGCCTCTACAATCATGAGAAGGATCAAGGTGGATAAGATAAGGTCTCTGCAGCAGCAGAAGTTGCCTTTCCCATCCTCCTGAGTGGCATCAGAAGCAGGAGTCCCAGTTTATAAGCTCTCAGCTAGCTATTTATCGCAGATTCTTGTTTTGGGACAGATTTTGATTTGCTTTGGTCCTTGGTTTGTCTTTGAAAAGGATTACCTTTTTACATTGCTAAGAAGCCCTAAATCAGCCCTGCAAGGTCAAAGTGGGTTGGAAGAGAGAACTGAGCAGCCCATGTGGCTGCAACCCACTTGGTGAGAGGGGTATGTTCACTGCTCTGAGTGCTGCTTGTAGAGGGGAGAAGGGCAAAAGAGGCCCTTTCTCAACCGTTCAAGCCCTTCAATGCTTTCTCTCCCATCCAATACATCTGTATTTTTTCTAAGTAGCTGCCCCTTTATGCAGCTATTAACGTTATCCACAGTCAGCTGGTAAATGGCTGGCGCAGAAAACCTTTTAAGTACAAAGTTACTCATGTGAGTAATACCAGCAGCCTCAGAGGCTTCAGTGAAGCTATTCAGGTTGTAAAGATATTCTTGTGGCTATTTTTCAGATGAAGTCCAAACTGAGACTGATTTGAAATTTGATGCAGCAATGCCTCCATGTGTATCTGCCACAGATTAAGGGAAGAAAAAAAAATCAAAACAGCAGAACTCAGTTAAAAAGCGCCAACATTTTCACATCGCCATGTAAATATCTTTGCTCACAACACATACACCTAAATGTATACAGATTTACAGTATCTTTGTAGAGACTTATAACTTTTTTTTTTTTACCAAACAAAACTCTTTTCTCATAATGGCAGTTTGCTTTGTTAGTGTAATGTAATCTCATAGCAAAAAGAATATCCTCTTAAGGCTAACACATTCATGATCACCTTATTCATAGAGCTGAAAGGAAAATTCTGCCTCGGATGAAAACAAATGGCTGTAAGATCAAGATTCAGCCCAGCACAAGACTACTTCAGCTGTGCAGATAATTACAGGCTATGCAAGATTTGCACACGGTTGCTATCAGAGGAATTATGCTCTCTTTACCAGCAGAAATGCACATGGGCAGATATTATTGTTATGGCTTTCATTACTTGCACGTTCTTTCTAAAGAGTAAGCTCATACTGCAACACTCCCAGCATAACAAAGGAAAAGCTGCTACCTCTTATCCTATTAAATTCTCCTCCAACCTGCTATTATCACTACAATATTATTTTATGCTTCTGTAATACATTTTTTAATCCCAAAACACTTTAAAAGATTAGCGCAAACTCTGCACAAGTTATAATCAAATATCCCAGAAACATTTCTGGGGAAAATGAAGACACTCTAAGAAAAGGTCAGCACAATGAAAACCACCAAAAAGCAGGAAAAAAATCAAGAAGGAAGAGTATAATTCTTCAAACAAACAAGAATAAATCGGTTGTTTTTTCACAACTGCGTGAAGGTCAATACAATTTTTACAAAAAATAAGGGGTCATCCTGGGCACACACAAGTCTGTGAACTCCACTGGGGTCAGAATTTTACCCAGCAGTGGCAAATTGCCTGTTCTCTTCACAGGATCAGACCAACAGCATCACTGTTGGAAGTACATCGCTCCCTATCTGCAGTGTTGGTTCAATGCTGATCCAGACTCCTTGCCTTCACCTTCTTTTGCATTACTAAGCCATGCCTCTTCCAGGAGCTCTGCCACACAGGTATTTCAGTAACCCAGCGGTGCTTAGGTGAGGCAATCTGAGCTGATCTAACCGTTATCGGACCGTACTTGAAGGTCTGTTCAACAACAAATCACTCCAGCCTGCTCTAAGGGCCATCTGGAGGGTTAGCTGTACATTGCAGGCCTATTCCTGTGGCAGCATGTCAGGGAATAAACAAGAGCTCATTCTTTGCTGTATTTCTTTTCAGTCGTTTGAACTGCATTTAGCCTTGAGAGAAATAATCATGCCAGAACAGTCAGAAATACTTAATAAATAGCCTATGAAGCAATTAATCTTTCTGTTTGTATTCATGAAATTTTTTGTAGGTGCATCAGAGCTTTTGCTCTTCTGGGACGAAGGCAGGCTTTGTTATTTTATCTGAGTTTTTAAAGTCATTATTCATCTAGGGATTTTGTAAAATTGCCTTTTGCCACTGTAAAATACCATTTTTAATATAGATCATAAGTGCAGTTTACTAATATTGACTGTTGCATGCGAGGGGAAGGACTGAAATCAGGATACTCTCTGTAGCTCCAGTATTAGAAACCTAGGAGGAGAAAAAAAGAAATGCAACTGACTTGAAAACCTCCTTAACTCTGTGTATTGGACTGAACGAAGATATACCATAGCATTTGGAAAGCATATTGCATTCCATTTTTTTCTATGCAAGAACAGCAGAATCTAACACTGAAAAGGTTTTCTGCTAAAAAAATTAATCTCAGGCAGACTTCTCTGTGTGCCTATTTTCCTAGTCAAATTTGTTTGAAGCAGTTCAGTGGTGCAGTTCATGGTCTATCAGGGGAAAAAATTCATTCAGTTGTTTAAGCTTCTTTGCATTAGTAAAGAGAAACATTTCTTAATGCAGGGATTCCCTGATGATTACTTCCCCCTCCTTTTCACAGAACTGGACTACGTCTGCACACAAATATCACCCAAGCAACTATAGGCCTTATTTTCTAAGGAAAACGATATTAGGAGAGTATTTAAAAGTACCACTAACTCCTTCTGTAGGCACTTGGCAGCCAGAAATGAAAAAGAAAGATCGCATTACCGTGCAATCAAACCAGTCTTCAACAGACCACTTGAGAACGTCCCACTGGAGTCAGCAAAGGCAATGTCGCCCTCCTGGTTAAGGGGAAGTACGTTGGAGTCCCACTCACGAGAAACAGAGGAAACTCTGAGGAAGACAGTTCTAGTAACAAGCAGGGGGAAGAAGAAATTTTCATTTCATAGATGCTGCACCAGTATAACCCCATTTCAGTTTTGTACCAGTCCAGAAAGCAGAGCTCTGCTTCTGAAAATTTTGAGATGTGCCATGCAGGACCTTCTCTAACACTCGTGCTTCTTCACCAGCATGCAAAAAGCAGAATCACCTTTGCAAGAGCACCCTGGCACCTGCTGTTTACAGGCACACATTACCCCTCTCTTTCTTTCCTCGAGTTGACTGCAACTTTTTCCAACGCTGATTTGAAAACCTGACTCTTTTTTAACTTCCCGAAGTCCCTTTTAGCAACATGTATCGGTTACGCTGTGTTTACAGGAAGCAGATGCTGATTTATAGCTTTTTTTGAAGTAAAGTACATTTCCTTTTATTCTTTCAGACTCTTGCATTGAAGGGACATCTCTGAGATGTATCTGCTTTCTAAGTCAATCAGAAACAACATATGCTGGTCAGATCAGTTACTTTCCAGCAAAACTGTAAAGGCAATTTACTCTCACTTACGTATCATTATGATCACATCTCTCTGCTGTATCATTACCAGCTACGGAGAAGCGCAAGTCTGAAAGTGCCAGCAGCACCTCTATTACCTGTCAAGTGGCCACTAGGAGAGTCCCAGGGATGTTTTTCATGCTGAATCTTGCACAAAAGCAGCATTTTCCATTCATTTTGAAGAAAAGTCCTGAGTGATAGGTATTTCCAGGAGGTCACTGAATTTCCAATCATACAGAGAATATTACTGCCTTGACAAATGCACTGCTGGCATCTGCAGTTAGACCTGGCCTATACCTGCCTCTCTTTCTTGAGCTGTTTCAGACACTTAAACCCCCAGTTACTCTCAGCCGCATCTCCCTAGCTCAGGGAGTGTTTGAAGATAACCCACACAAAAGTGCTCTCAGCAGAAAATTTAAAAGACAACAGAGTCCACATGGAAAACAGTGAAGACTTTTTTTTCCAGTAGATTCATCTCCAGCTCTAAGGGTCCCTGACTTCAAAGCCATGCCTCTCTCCTGAAAGACAGTGGTAGGAGTATTTAGACCTGCCTTCCAACTCCCTATAGGGGCCTGCACACAGGTATTTGGGAGTGGGCTCTTGTCATTTTTGGCACACAGGTTGATTCAGCCTCTCCCTGGCACACCACAGTTACAGGTATCCAGAATATCAGACTCTCTGTGCTTCCCAGCTCCAGAACAGGAGAGCAGGATGAGACAAGATAAATGTGGTTAGTAAGTATAGAGATGCTTTGTAACAGAATTAAGGGTAAGGTGTGAAAGACAAGGATGGAAGTGGATAGGTCCTAAGCTAGTTTGGGAAGTTAGTGGGTATTATGTAAAGCTAGGGAGGCTGTTAGGACTATGTGCTTGGGACTCTGGTATAAGGTAAATCAAGAGAGTAAAATTTGTTGCTTGACTGACAGTTTGTTTTGTTTTTTTCCTCAAGTCATACACTGTCAATGTTTGCAGAATACAAAATCAATGTAGTCTTGGTCTTCCTTATGATTTAATATTGAATTTCAGCAATATTTGGCATTAAAATTTTACTGTGAATGAGTAGTTGCAAAGGAAAGATGAAAATAGAAGAACATTTCTTTGATGAGCCAGAGTCCTTCAAGATTTAAGTTATAAAAAAGTGAGGTTTCAGAGACTGTCAAAACCTTTCTTTTTCTTAATTCCAATATTACATGAAAATATGATTCTGTTTTCCATTTCATAGTTGTTACAGGGAGTGAGAGGAAAAGGGAGGAAAAAGAACAGTGGTTCAGTACAACATTGTTATTTAAATAGATAATGACCATAACCTTTCCCATTTCAGCATAACCTCACTAAAAATAGTTATTTAAAAAAATAAGTCTCTCCAGTTGTTTGATCAACATTTTAAAAAGGGAACTAAGCAAACTGAAAAAATAGAAGAAATGATAATATTCTTCTGGAGATTTCAAACAAAGGTATTAGAGGCAAGAGAACATGTAAGCTGGACATTTGCTCTGACCATGAATTCCCATACAATTGGGGATTCTCACAATGTCTTTCACAGCTAATAACAAGAGAAGTTAATTCTTGGGTACACAGCTGAAAAAATAGGTGGATGAAGCTTCTTTATTTGATAATAAAATGTCAAAACACATGAAAACATTGTCTGCAAGCAAGGAAAAAAAATAGTAAGAATAAAAACAGGATCCTTTTCTTCCTCCCTACTATAATTAGATGAAACTATGAATAGAAACACTGGTCTCCTTGAGTATGCAAGATTTGAATAAGATGGCGCTTGTGTTCTTATTTCGCAAAATTCTAGCGGAACACACAAAATATGATCATCAAGAAAAAGGATAAACTTCACCTTCTAAGGGTGTAAAATGGCAAAAGCTTACTCCAGCATTTACAAATGGATCTTTGCGTTCAGAGTGGAAAACCTGGTATGTGATCGGTAAAAGTCAGCCTTGATACTTGGTCACTCACTGCATTAATCATCAATAAGTATTAAACTCCCAAAACATTTGAGAATCACCAGTCCGTGAAGGCAAGACACACTATAGTGTGTCTATCATCTTGGCATGATAAAGAAACCAGTGTGAGTCATAATTATCTTCCTATTATAAATAGGGAGCAATCATAGAAATGTTTTCTCCATCTAAATATGAGACGACTTTTTCAGGGGAAAGATGGGACTTGCCTGTTTCAACTTCATTCTGAGGTAAATATTCTTCTGAGCAATTTTCATTCTGAATTTCATGATTGTTTTGTGGAACACTTGTGCTTCTCAAAATTAGTCTATACAACTAATAATTTCATTTATCTTGAAGTGCTGAACTATTTTACAGGGTTCAAGGACTGGTTTTTTTAAATGCTCCCAATAAAACTAAGGCATGTGTAAAAAAGCTTTAGTTCATAACAAAAGGTTTAGAAAAAGAAAACACTTGGTGTTGCTCAAACTCTAACATTTTTTCTTAAAAACAAATTGAAAGTAGAGCCTGATTTCATTACTGACATCAGTATCTCAAACTGTTTCATTCTTCATCTTAAAGTATGAACCATGGCTAATGAGAACTGGATCACAGATACATTTTCTTTGGAAGAAGGTGCTCAACCAGATAACTTCTCAGCAGAGGAAAAAGAATCATCAATAGCATCACGATACAATGGAAATTTTCCATCTGAATTCAAGGAGAGGTCCACGAAGAAATTTTTGGCTGGGCTGGGGAGCTAAATATACCCTAATTTTGGATTAGACACATTTTTATGTCATGCAGCACAAAATCTCTCTGCAAGGCTGTCTTCTGTATTTTGTTGGTTAACAAAGCAGAACCAAACCTTAAAAGTTGAGTAAGACAACACAGGGTATCACAGTTATCTGCTTTCCATTAATCTTCTTTATTTAGTCTCTTTCTACTAAGGGCTTTTCCCCCCATTTTTTCAAAATACTTACCATGCAATTTAATTCACATTATTTTTACTTTGTATTTTTCTAAAATTCGTGGCTTTTGGCAGCAATCCGCATGTCTACAGCATGACAGAGGCCACAAGTCTCAAATGAGCAAAGTTTGCTGCAGGTCACGATGTGGCATATTCTGTAGTTTTGCAGTGCCTTCTCCAAGCAGATACCCTATTACAAGTCAGAAGAAACTCCTTGCTGTTTTACTGGCCCAAACTGGCGACACGCAAAGAAAAATGTCATCTTTTAAAGCACCATCACTAGGTACTGCAGACCTCAGTGGACCGTACCTTTATTTAAAAGGAAGCAAAAATAAAAACAGTTTTCAATATCAAAAATATTAGCTTTTTCATAACTTTATTACCAAAATCAGTCCAAAAGCATATCTACCAAAGATGTTGGCATGAAAACTCAGTCCTCAACCAGGGACTGAGCTACCATTGTACACAGGTAAGGAAATAAAATGCAGTGTCAGTCTACATACTTAAATCAGCAAACACATGGTCCAGTTTCACTGGACTGCATAATTTAGCTGGTGGGTATTCAGCTGATTCAACTTGGTGGAACCAAGTAACAGATTTCTTACATGCCTGTAGCTTTAGTTCTTCACCATTTAGAATTGAAACTCCAGAGATAACCGAACAAAGTTCAGATATGTCCTTGGTGCTTTGAACATAAAACTGTTTAGATACGCAATATCCATCGGCTATTTCTTAATTCGCAAATAGTGAAGTCCAAAAATTAAAGTGGAAAAAATTAGTCTATTATTAAATAGAGTCATGTTAAAAGGAGGCATCCAGCATTTCATTTCAGGCTGACCTTTCACTTGCATGTGCAACTGGACAGCAATATTCTGCAATAATTTTATGAAGTTATTCAAGACTAAACATATTGATGCAATTTAGCTCCGAAATGGTAAGTGCATTAGGCTTCCCAATGCAGTTATCTGCAGACTATCATTATCAGTTGTTCATACAATGTTCCGAAAGCATATAATGTGGTATCTCTTGTTATTTGAAAAAAGCACATTCCAGTTTGATTCCTATAGGGCATGATACAAGATCAGATGCATTTTGGATTTTCAGAGCACAGCAACTGCTCTCTCTTTCATTCCCCCGGGAAGTAGGCTCAGCGACGCCAAGGCTCCAAGGATTGCAGACTTTTTCCAGAAACTTTCACATTCCTGAACTTTAGCCATTTATACACTTTTGCCCTAGATTTTCCTAACGCATTTCTCGTTAATAATTTGTCATATGCCTTTACCCCTTCTCCCCGCCCCCAAAAAAAACCCCTTTAATTCCTGGTTAAAAAATGGGTAATTTGCTCTGTTCAGAAAGAAAATACCTGTACATCTATTTTGCTCTTAACTGAACACTAGATGAGTTAGTGTAGCATTCACATCTTATTATAGATCTTCTGCCAGTAGACACTGTGAAGCTTCCTCCTACATCTAAGCAAATATGAGCTTAATGTGGATTTGGAATGTAGAGTTTTAAAATGATCAGTAAGGGCCAATGGCCCATTTTTTAATAGGCCTTCTTCTCAGGGCTACAGAAAAAAAGGCAAAAAATTGCCACAAGCTCTGATTTCTTTTCCTTTCTAGAGATACTTTAGTTGAAAGAGCTTCAAATTTTTTGTCTGAAGAAAAATTTTTCAGGCAAGTCAGTCCTACCCTGTAGACCACTGACTGTTAGCCAAGCATTTATTAATAATCTATAAGGATTTGGCTGATCATATGATTTTCACTCCTTTCATTGTTTATAGCTGTAAAGCCCAAAACAAATGGGTGGAGGCACTTGAGTGAAAAGTAGACAGTAAGATTTATAATTTTCAGAACAATGTAATACATGTCTTAAAGATGCCAAGAATATATGAAGTACTAGCCTAGTCTAGCCTTGTTCTGTCTGAATAGCTGTCATAGTTGTACAGGGCTGTTGTGGGACTGGGGGGGGGGGGGGGAAGAGAACTGATGATGCATGAAATAATAAGGTCTACAGTGTTATAAAAGTTTGCTTTAGAAACACCATGCAGTTCATATGAAAAGGTGCTTAAAATGAGATGTGATAAATCCAGGCCAAAGTGCTGCATTTGCTTTAAATGCAAGAATAAAACCCTGCATTTCCTAAGAGATGTGCATATTATCTGCAAACTATACACAAAACTATGCAAGTGGCTACATCTGTGAAGCCCGTATAGCTACCAGGCAGGCATTATGGGTATAGTTCTCATGACCTTATCAGAAAATTCTTCCCCAAACTTTTCATAATTATTACATCAATAAGATTCTTGTCTTAAACGCATTCCAATAAAATGTAGCAAGAGGCTAAAGTTACAAAACAGATATTCCAACTATAATCACAGGCCAATGAACCAAGAGGTTGTATGGTACATTAATTCCCACAACTGCATGAACTGTCTCATCTAAAGACCTTGTGACAAATACAATAAATCATATTTAACTGGCTCTAGGAGAAACTTCCCTTTGGGCTTGATACTTCTTCAGACAGTGATATAAAACAATGACCAAATATATGCTTTCTCATTCCCAAATGCATCTAAAGGTATTGGGAATTTTATGAATTTGTTTAACACTAGCAAATTTGCCCTTCAGCTACTCCTAGAATGACATATCTATAACTAAAATAGCTATGGGTTGATATTTGCTTATATAATCAATCACTGCTATCCACCCAAATATTCTACTAAATCTGCCTCTAGAAAATGGTATCTTAACAAAAACTGTGTGTGCGCGCGCGCATACTTTCTTTTCCAATATATATAGAAAAATAATCACAGCCAGCACCAAGGTAAAGTCGTATTTCATAATGATGATGCCATTAGAAGCCTGTATATCATGGTTTTAATTTGCATCTATGAAATACTACTTGTTTAGTGCAACAGAAAATTAAGGGTATTTCAAATAATAAAACAGTAATGTGGTACTCATGCTAAAATATGTTTTAAATGCCTTAAGTTATCATTACCCTTTGAATCTCTTGGCACACCCTTTGTCCTTCTAGAGGTAAGCATCTAAAGGCAAAAGCCAGATCTGCATCTTGTGTGGCAGACTTCAAGCACTTACTAAAATTGATAATGAATTATAACCAAAGATTAAATACCCCTTGAAGTATTCTGTTATCTGCAGTTTCACTGCCCAATACCACATTGCTTCACAGTGATCTCAGCATAAGGGAGCCTATAGAAATCCAAAATTCACTAGACATCTGTAGACAACTCCAATAGACTTGGGCAAGATCTGGTTTCCTGTATGCCTTCCTGATCAAAGGTAGCCCAATATAAAAACAATGTAACATTAAGGTTAAAAAAAAAAAACAAAAACATCCTCAGTTACCAGCAAAAGCTTAGTGTACAGTCACTATTACCATTTTACCCTTCAATGCAAGAAAAAAAACATTTACAAACACTGTATTATTGATAAAACTCCTAAGAATTCCAGTAGTTTGTCATCAACACAGGTTTTCTGTGTTGATGAGTCTATTCATAGCCCCTATTTTTCTCACATTAGATCCCAAACACTAAATGTTGACAGAGCAGGCCCATCCATAGACTTGCTTGTTAAAGACTGGATTTGTGTTAAGGTCTTTAAGGACAAACCACACATTTCTCTACAATTGGTCTGACATTGTCAGCTAAAGAAACCTGCCAGGGTATTGCTAAGTTCTCATCTTTATACTTTTTGGGATGGTTGCCTAGCCTCTTCGTTGTTTGCCCTTTACGTCAATGAATGTGTGCCCCAGTTCTCTATGTATTTGAGAGAACACGTGTTTGCGCTTGTATTGGCATGGAGAAAGTATTTCATGCCGTAACCACAGTGGTAAGGCCACCCCAAAATAGAGGGCATCTGAGTTGGGGTTTTTTCTGGATGATTTTTCTAGTCATACTGGCACAGTTTCACTTCTCATCTTTCTGAACAAGCAAATCACCACCTGCTTTGTGCTGCCACACTCATTTCTCACTCATCTGTTCCTCCACCTCCTGGAATGACATCCTTCACTCATTTATACAAAGACAGATCTACCCCTTATTCTTTCTCAAACCCCTCATATCTCATTCCCCTGCAGTGTTATGGTCTTTCCAGATCCTAAAGCCTGAACACCAGAGTTGGAGTCTCCCAGTGAAAACATAATGCCGGTTACCAGCCCAGGGAAGGTGGTGATGGACAGCTTGGACACAGCAAACTAAAGCCTCCTCTGGCCAGTGTCTTGCCCCACAGAAACGTGGCCCTGTCATATGACCATACGTCCCCACGAGGGAAGAAGAATCTCAGCTTTGCAGCTTCCAGTATCTTGCCCATGGTTTCTTCTGGGCACTACCAGCTTCTGTAAATTCAGACATCAAGAGCTGCAAACTACACGAAAGCGTAGCTTTGCAGAGTCAATGTGTCATCTCACCCAGTAGAAGGAATGACGACTGGTATTATGTACAAAAACAATAAATGCAATTTCATTTGGTCTTTACAGGATGATATTTCTGACTGACAAAGAGATTGCTTAAGCCTGTAATAGTTGTCCCAATTACACTGCTTACCAATCAGCCCCCAAACCATCACAGTTTGTAGCATACTGTTCAAAGGCAAGCAAAAAATCAGTCAAGTTTACCCTGAAACAAACATCATGCTGTAAACTGCAGTATTCAGAAGCTTATTGGCAGTCTCACACATCCACGCAGTGAGAAGAGAGCAGAGAGTCTGGAGGACACAAGCTCTTGCAAATGTGAGCTCCAAGCATGGACCAATGATGTGCTTAACTCTCTATACCCCCTCATGACTTGTTTTCATCCTCACCTTGATTGTCTAGGCTTTAATTACACGACACAATAACAGCAGTTCAAATGATCTTCCCAAGGTATCAATTCCCTGTAACTTGGTGGCTGCCCCGCAATGTACTCTGAGAAGTTTGGACTGTTGTGGTTCCAGTGCAGCTCGCTCAGCTGCCTCTAACTGCTGTCTATCCCAAGCCATGCTTGGAAAGCCCTGTCAAGTAGTGTCTTCATTGCACACAATTATCCCTCTCTTACTGCCTACTGGCTTACCATCCCACTCAGCACTTCAAGATGACCGATGATTGTGCGAGAGTTCACAGTGTCCTCAGCAAAACACTCAGCATCCAATGCTCTATGAAAGGTTCCTAGAACAATCCTATAGACCAGAAAGTTACTTGTAAGATGCTGCAGCATCACAGTCAAAAATCCCTCTCGCCACTTTCTGTATATACCAATAAACAACACATTGCTTTCTCAGTGCTTCTCTATCCCAGAGCGTAGTTCCAAATCTGCCGTGTGCTCAGTCTCATTTTATCTCAAAAAAGATTTCCTGCTCATACATAGTGCTTCTTCTACCCTGAAGCCATGGTCTGCCATCAGTTATAACACTCACTTATGGAAATCAAATGATTCATTGGTACACTGCAAGTAACAACTCCAGCATACCTCTATGGGCAAGATGTAATCTTCTGCTGGCCCCCTTCAGGAGACAGTCCTATAATACCTAATAAAATACCAGATGAAGTTAGCACTTCAGTAAAGACACCAGAGCACTTACTAAAGTGGGTGTCCTGATCATTATATAACATTTAAAGAGCCACACAACTGCAGTAATAACTCTTAGAGCAAGCTTGTGACAAGGCAGTGTGTATATGTTTAAGGCGGAGTAAGGGACAAAAGTTTTCTCAGAATCCATCTGATTTATAGATGCTGAAAAAGGTTGAAAATTCACAAGAAAAAGAGAAGCAATCCTTCTAGCACATTAATAGGAGACAGAGAACGTGCTCTACTCTTTCTGATAGAAGGAAGTGCTGATTATGAACCCCAAACAAGAAGTCATTTCTGACTAAAAGATTCGGAATTTTTCCTGTTGCAGCATCTTGCCATTTCCAGTTTCATACATCTTATAGTATCTAGAAAACAAAGCCTTTCCTTAATGAATAAGCATGCAAACAGCTCTTTAATGTATGAATAACTTGAGAAGGCAGGTGGATTTTGACCAAACCTCTATATGAGAACACCCATAGAATCTAGAAGCTCTGATCCAAATCAAACACATTGCTGAGCTTTATGGAAGCAGGAGAAATTGCTGTCCAGATGACAAGAAAGATGATGCAGGTTAGCAAACAAACAAAATAATAATAATTAGCTTATAGAAAACATTGCTCCTAGGCAGAGAATTGATAGAAAAATGAGGGGTCAGAGAAAAGGAGCAACAGTGAGCTGAGGAAGATAATTTTGAAGCAAATGAGTAGGTTGGGGTGTTTTTTTTTTATGGATGGAGTGGAAGAAATCAGGGATGCAGCAGAAGCATAAATCAAGGGGTGACTGCAGATTGACAGTTTGGATAGAAAGGATTAGTGAAGAAAAAGTAGCTTGCATCAGTAGAGGACAGGTGAATGTGTTTTCAGGCTAAATAGTGGGAGAAATCAGGCACAGATATTGAAACCTGGTTAGCCAGGAGTTTGGTAGTTCTTGGCCAGAGGAGGCAACAGAGCCTGCTCTTGCTGCTACTTAAGTCAACAGCTGTTTTGCCAGTACTGCTGCTGAATCATATTCTAATTCCCTAACTCATATGGAGCAGAAACTTACTGATACTCCACGCAGCAGGTACTGACCAGAATAGACCTGTTTTCAGAGGAAGGTATTTCTCACATGAGTAAACATGTCAGACTGTCCCATTTAGAGCAGCAGCAGGACCACAGGAAAGATGTGAATTATAAGTATAAATAAAATGAGTAGGAAAGTTGCTGCTGGAACACAGGATGCATACAAACATTTGTCTGTTATCAAGAGCAAAAACTACCAACCATCTCTACATTCAATTCACTTGAACAGCTAATCCACAGTGACCTCTCTACTTGCAGCCTCATCCCCAGTTTCACAGACAGTGGCAGGGAAGCTACGATCCCTCTGCAAGGACAAGAACAAATACAAAATAGCAGTTTTAAAGAATTTTGTTTTGTTTAAAGTTATTTCTAAAGACATTTTGTTTCACCATCTCTGTTGGTGTTCACCATCAACAACTGGGTTATGATTTAATCCATGATTTATCAACATTCAAAAACAGGACTCTGCCAGCTTATCATAAAAACACTCTACTAGGGATGTTGTCATGCAGGGACTTAGCTCACTAACATCAAAGTCTATGGGAGTTTTTCCATCAAAGCCATTGGATACATCTATAATTATATACTATTAATTGTGTATTTACAATTACATAAAGGATTCTTTCAATAGGGAGAATTTCCTGCTTTGCAGATTGCAAAGCTACGAACTTAATATATCTGGAGCAGAGGAGAGACCGTGTTTAGCAACTAAATGCAACTGGGAAAATTATTAGAAAATATTTATCATTTTTGGCTAGGAAAAGAAAACAGAATCAACAAGGTCGAAGAGAGCCTAAATAAAGGTCTTCCCTCATACGACATTAGGTCTACAGAGTGGTGTCAAAATGTAGATCTTTCCAAATTTTGTAGCTGCTATACATGCTTGTGGCACACCTGCATACCTTGGAAAAGGCCACTTACCTATTTCATAAGAGCTCTTAGTAGACTTGAAAGCACATCATTCTTCAACACATAGGTAAAAATTTTTCCATGATTCTAGCTCCCAGGTGTTTAGAGTCAATCCTAGAAGCAGCTGCATCTTTTAAAGGCATGGGCATGCTTGCATCTTATTCATTTCACACTTCCAAACAAAACTGAATAATTTTTATGGCAGAAAGAATGCCATGTCTGGGAGAGTGGATTGTACAGCAAGTGGATGTTCCTATAGCTCTTCGAAGGACTTCTAATTGACTGGAAGATGTAATCAAACCAAAAGAAAAGCAGATTCCAGAGGCCATGGGTCTGTCATGCTCGACATCTAGCTCCAGCAGCAGATGTTCAGATTGTGTTCTTTAATAGAAGCAGCTTTTTCTGGAAGACAAGGGGAAGGGAAGGGCAGCCTTCCTTGGCCTAGACAAACACGCACCTGTTAAGTGCAGTAAAGCTTTAGCTAATTACAGAGTTTTCCAGTTAGAGTAAGTTTTGAGACCATTAAAAAGCAAGTCCCAAGTATCAGGCCATCATCATCACTGCAGTTGCAAAAAACAGGAAACAAGTCAGAGGAGAGGAAACAACTTCACTTTTAACTGATACATAGCCATCTGTAATTAGATTTACATATGCCTGTAAAATTGGTTTTGAAAGATTTAGATTCCTAAAAAAAAAAAAAAAAAAAAAAAAAAAAAAAAAAAAAAAAAGATTATGTTAAAACTCCCCAAAGAGTATTAGCTCTGTAATCTGAACACTGGAAAAAAATCAGCTGAAATCTACGTAGTGTAAGAGTATTAACTCTAGACATCACAAATGTTAATGCACTAGGGAACTTTCACGAACGCTTGTGCTAGATTTAGTGTTTCCAGGTGCACAGGACTTCTCATGGAGAACACAACACTGGCCCATTTGTACAGCTTCCTCGTCCACTGAGAATAAGAATTTCTACTTTACTATAAATGTATGCAGGGATTTATAAAACATGAGAAAACACAGGCTCCACTCCAAAGACTTAATATTTAACAAAACAAAGTAGAACACAGGATTATAGCATCTATTTTTGTATTACAGGTGTTGAATCCTGCTAAATAAATGCATTCACGGGCATGGGGGGGGGGGGGGGAATGGGACTTAGCTTATTGCTTTTTCTGTTTCCAGGCTGCCCACACAAAAAAAGAAAAAAAAAATTCCAACACACAGGGCTGACCTAAAGCCAGTCTCTGCAGCAAATACAAAACTGCACAGTAGAGAAGTGCAATTTAGCAGCTTGCACACTATCCTTTCAGTTTGTGGTGCAGTTTCTGGGGACAAGGAGGCACAGCAAGAAGGTCCTGGTCTGCTGGTAATTTTTGGCTTCTGTGGCAATAGAGTGGAACACCAGCAGGTGTCTAAACCTGGGCTGGCTGCTTGTAAACTGGCCTAACTTCTGCCTAAATGTGATACTACTACTGTCACCCAGAATTCCAGGAATATATGTATATTTATATATGCACACGCCTTTAAGGCACATTTGACATTTCCTAACCAGCTACAGTTACTTTCAGCTGCAGATTGGGACTGTTTATAAATCCGCAGTTGGAAAGTCTAAAAGCAAATGAGTCAATGGAAAAAACTGTGACTCATCATAGGCAGTGAAATGAATGGACAAGGCACATAAAGGCCAAACTCAAAAGAACAACTTTGGGTACAGTTTAGATATTAGCGGTAATGTCTCTAGGGACGAGAAGCTGTGGGAATTCTACACACCCATTCAACAGAACATTTAACCTCTTCTATTTAGGGGAGAAAAAGCTAATCACAAATAAAGATAATAGGTTTCTGAACCTCTTCTAAAGCTGCCTCAAAGTTCAAGTACTGCATTTCAATGCTTGCAAAGCTGTATTTATTTTAATTGTTGCTTCAGTCTTCTGCAACTCCTGAATGCAAAAGCGTATGTGATTGGAAGTAAGTGATGCCAATTCATTTCTAGGCTTTTATTTGTTTCTTAACCTGTCCCAAATCAGAGATACAAAGGTACAAGTTTACTGTCAGTCTTCCCTGTGGTATAATGAAAAAGGCAGTAGTTTCTGAAAAGGACTGGCAATTATACTGTATCCTTACTGAGATTTATTATTCATAGTCTGCTAGTAACAAGAGGTATCAATCAGAATTTGAGGTTCTTCCACTAGATCTTACACACATTTAGGCTAGAACTACCAGGGCAGTAGGATCCATACATCCGCCTTAGCAATAAGACACACAAATCTAATAGTTCAGTATCACTGACATTCACAAAGCCCACATTCAGCTGCTTTCTGATCCATGTTTAACTGAATGCCACATTTGGATATCACCTCACTTCTGATGTCTACAATATAGACATTTATAGCCAAAGGAAAGAAATCAGTTTTCCATGATTGCACAACAAGAATAAGGGGGCATTCTCCCTCTTCTTCTTAGAAAAAGACCATCCAGCTTGTCACAGACACATGGCTCTAGGAGAAGATTTGCAGCCATGAATACCAAACAGAAGCCAGTGCTTCTCTCCAGTCTATGGTTAAACATTTAACATTTCTTTCAGTATGGGATTAGAGCCTCATTCCTTTCCCTGGTATTTCCTCCCAACAGATTGAATCAATATATTGATTCTTATAAATCTCATTTTTTAGGCTACGAATTCTTCCTTTATATTACACACAGCACTCAGGACTGCAGAAGTCACTGGGCTGCAGCCATCACTGGTATCATTGGATGTTATAATGCCTAAATTTTACTTGCAAATCTAACCCATAAATTTGAACTAAGACATTCTTGGCATACAGCATTTACTCTATTCAGACAGACTGTAGATCTTCATAACTACACTTACATTAAGCAAGCCATATAGCTTCATGCCCTTTCTTTCCTCATATTTTCAAAATAAGATTTTTTTCTGAAGGTACGTTATCTCTTTCTCTGCACTGGAGATACCAGCTTGCTGCTTGCTAGGATTCAAAGACAACAACAACAAGAAAACAAATAGAATATTACTTCTCTAATTTCTAGTAGAGAATGCCACAACATTAGGTCAACATACAACCCATGATGAGTCCCTATCTTGAATACTGTGTGCAGTTCAGATGAAAGGGAATCTTGAACAAGAAAAGAATACAGTGAAAGGCAACAATGATGATCAAAGGCACAGACTGACTGCTGTACAAGAAGAAATTAAAAAAATGAGGGCTGGAAGGGATAGGAGAGAAAACAATATAATTATGAGTTGCAGAAAAAATGCAAATGTTCACTACTTTACAGAGTACACAAACATAAGGGCATCAGATTAAACTATCAAGTGTCAGGTTTAAAACATTTTTTACTTGTTTATTAGGGATACTTTTACCCCCCTACCTAAAAGGCTCTACAGTAAACTGAGAAACTCACTGCTGCGAAATGTTGTTAATAACGAAGGTTTTTTTAAGATCCAAAATTAAATCGGACAAATCCATTAGGAAAAAAAAATTTAAGAGTCAAATGCCCCAAACCATACTACTTGTAGCTGAGAAAGTCTTTCACCCTCAGACTGCTGGGTAAGCATACTGAGCAAGTATCACCGTATTCATCCCTGCCTTTTTAACTCTTTCATAAGCATCGGCCATCTCAGAGTATGGCGGCAGCTGAGTAACAGCTACTCCACTACTAGAAACTATAAATACATCTTGAAATGTTTTATAGCCTTCTTGGTGGAAGAAATTAAAGTAGGAAAGAAAAATCTCGAGGAAGATGGAGGATGACCTTACACACTATGTTCTTAGATTCATTCAGGATTCCTAGACAGCTTGTTTAGAAAAAGTTAACGCAGTTTTCAAAAGAGTGGGGTAAAATTGTTGCAAAGATGACACTTTAAGAGCTGTTGACATATTCAAAGGAACTATTTATATGAGTGAGCAGCAGAAAATTGTCAATCATAAATCACCCATTTGAAAATAATTAAAGCGAGGCACACACAGACCAGTTCATATTTAAGGGCAGAAGCTTCAGAGCACTGAGGTCAGTTTGGTTTTATTCATATCTTTTTATAAGAATAACAAGTTATTTCCACATACAAATCCGTACTTGTGAAGCAACCTTTCAGAAAAACAAGAACAAAACAATCCTACAGGATTAGATTCAGTTCTCTGCAAGAGTATATTAATTGGTCTATTCTGAGCATCTGGAATACATACTCGGTTGCTGCAATACCTGTCAAAGTTAACTCTTATTAGGACCAGGACAAAACACTCAGACTTCATTTCTTACTTTAAATGCATTCTGCTGTGATTTGCTGACTCCAGACAAGGTCCTGTGCGTGCCAACGCGTAGACAGCATGGACGAGGTGGCAGGTGAGGCGGGCACGCACACCTGAAGTTCCAGGCTAGCATCACCCTACAGATGTGTCCAGAGGAACCAAGTCCCGATCATCTACCTCCCACCAAAAGCAATACTTTGGAGAAGCTCAGTTTTTGTAGGTGTCCACATAAGGCCTGTAACACCGTGCAGAGTACAAATAATTACCAAATTATTACTCCGACGCAGGCAACAACTGCTACTGTGTGACTCCATATGACATGAGCAGCATGCAAGGCGCTGCCCTTTGTACTCCTCTTGTGGATGGATCACTCAAAAAGACCCGAGGAACTACATCCTTTGTACCTGCCCAGGAAAAATCTTGACTATTCTAAGAGGGCAGGGGAGAAGAAGTAGCACATACCTTAGTCTCCTTTATTTTGCACCTCTGTCAACACATAGGAGCTGGTAATTGCGTGATTCATTAGTGAGCTAGAATTGCCTTAACAGAATTCAGACAGCTCCACTGCAATTCTTTCCCCTCCCAATTCCCTCAGTGAGAGGGGTAAGCCTCTAATATATTCCCTCTCTCCTATTGATCTGGTCCCATAAGAAGCTGCAGAGCGTTGGGTTGAATTTATTATTTCCTAGATAAATTATAATGGGTATTATGCAGTACTAGGGACACTTTACAGAGCTGTGCAAATTATGGTGGCTCTTACAGCCTTATATTTTATAGTTCAATGTTGAGAATAGTAACAATATAGTATATCACTACAAATAGAAAAATTATAATTAAAATTTGTAGGTGACCATTTGTCCAAAAATGCAGCTAAGGTGTACATGAAAAAACACTATTAGCTTTACTTCAACTTATGTATACGTACTCCTTCACTTACATGTAGGCTTCTTTCTCTTTACAAATGCATATAAAAGGTGTTTATGCCCTCCCTACCAGTCCTGAAAATGAAATCCTAAAAACAGACCTTAACATATGTGGCAGACAACATGAGGATGTTGCTTTAAGAGAACGGAAAGTAGCCCTCTTAGTCAGAGATTAGAATCGCTCACTCTGTTCAGCCTCTGCTTTTGGAAGCTTGTCCATGCAAAAAGACAGTCTTGCATAAACACTTCTGCAAAGGTCCAAAATTTTACACCTGTACGGAGAGACCAACGCAGATAGGATTTCCTCTGCACCCTGTCCCATGAAAGGGGAATGTCCAGAAGCCACAGACAAATCGGGGCTTCCTCCCACACATTCAGCAACTCCAGCAAGCATAGTTATGCCACAAGCATGATGCTATTGAAGAAGCATGGTACCTTATTTCTCTCCTTCTCAGCCTCTAACCACCTTGCTTTTTGTATTTCCCTCTGCAGTAGGCAGATATGGACAACTCTGAGATATGCCTCAATAATTTCAAACAGCTGAGGTCACAAGAGCTAATTCTAAAGCGGCTCCATTTTTCAAAGGAAAATTAGAATTATTTTATCTCGCACATGTAAAAAAAGATTTGTCTTCATTCAAAGATTAGCCCTGAAGAGCTATAAAATATTAAGAACCAAGGTTGATTTAACACCTTTCTTTCCTATCGCGCTTTAACTTTATTACTGTAGCTGGCAGCTAAGACACTTTTCACTTATTTGTGGTTTGACCCCATCATAATCAGGCAAACCAGTGATCTAGAACAAATTCTGACAGACAAGATATAACCTCAAGATGTACAGTATATTACATTATTGCACCCCAAGGCAAAGAAGGAAAAAAGGCTATGTGACACATTCTAACACATTGCCAAAACCCAAGCAAAAAACATTCACGAGGACTGAGCTAACCAGGGAAATCTGCATACTGTTATACTACAGATTTACTCACAAGTTCCCAGGGATCTTCCCTGAAAAATAATTTTATTTTTAAAAGCCATAAGGGTTTCTGAGGTAAAAATCACTCTGACACTTCAAGCTTTAATCCAGTAAGACATATGTTTCATTTTAAGTGCAGTTCACCTAAGGGCTGCTCTCGACTTAAGAAGTACACGCTTAGTTGGATCAGGACCTCTGCACACTCATGCCACAGGGCACAATCAGCTAAAATCTCACTGTAGCTGTCAGTAGCAGAAAGCAGAGTTGATCAAAATTTCCCAGATCTCACAGACAGAAAAAGCTCAGTTAAAGGACTTTCCTCTTAATATGGAAAATGGTGGCAGGTGGGATTTGAGGAAAATCAAAGTTAGATAACCAAAGCTATTTAACTGAAAAAGTCAATTGAATAAGAGAGACAGCTACCCAGACGCACTCCCCATCACTGGTCTTGCATAAAAATTGCAAAGATATACGGTTTCAGTCTAAATTGGTCAGTAGCACTATTTTACCCATTGTCATCCAGTCAGAGAGTGATCAAGTCTTCTGGAAGCAAACAGATAATAATTAAGGTAACGTGTATGAGCAGTCAAGTATGACCCTATTGTGCTGCACATTGTTCAAATATACAAAGAGAGAGTTAGCTCCTGCTATGAGAAGCTCAAAAGAGTCTACAAAAAGGATGGTGCAAATGGCTCAAAATCACATAGAAAACAAAAGGAGAGTTGTGAATTACCCAATCACGTGCCCTGTCTCAGCAGATGACACTGCCTGTCTTGGCTCTTTAAAATCACAGCTTTCACTTTTCTGAGAAAAAACAAGGACCCAGGAACTTAATGACATTTTCCCCATTCCTCTTCTGCCCTCCTCCATAAGGTAACTTATTCAATGAGAGACAGGGACCTGAACTACAACAAGTGACAATGAGTACTCAAAACAAAAACACCTTGTGAACAATCTGCAGTTTATGAATAGTGTGACTATCCACCGTTCATCAGGCTATTATGAAAACATTATGAATTCATACCAGTAAAATCTGGTCATGAACAATTAGCGATCAGAAGAAAAAGGAGAGACTATAATTTGTTATCTTAGAGAAACAATAACATTTTACCTTGCCTTACTGATAAGTATACTGTCAAGTGAGTCTCAATGCTCATGTAATACTCCATTATTTCCAATTCTTACAGAAATAGGAACTGATAGACTTATAGGACATGCATTATTTATCAACCACACCTGAGCCAAAGGTAACAGTACTGTACCACGGCAGCCTAAGTTATTTTAAAGCCCCAACACAGCAGTCCTGTGCTCCCCTCCCCTTCTGGCACATCTTCCAGCCTCTTCCTCTGCACCAGCTCCGTGCATGTCCAGCTGGGCAGTAAGCCCATGCAGAAAGCAGACGCAGAGAAAAAAACAAAAACAAAAAGCCCCCAACAATTTAGTGATGGTGATAGGATAGTATTAATTTTTAACCAAACCAAGTGCCAGCTCAGCATGCAATGAAACCAGCGCAGGTATGCGGGTACTGGCACAAGAACAGGTGCCAGAAGGCACAAGGAGGGGCAGGGCAGGGAAGAAGCACGGCAGCCTGGACTTGGACAGCTTTAAACTGCCATAGACTTCTGCTCTTAATTGCATCAGCACCACTGAGAAGGTGACTGGCATGGAGCACAAGAACTGATGACTTCGGCCAACAAATCTTACAGCTGCACCTCTAGAGGGCCAGTGATTTGCCCAAAGCAACATAAGAACCCCAGTGCCAAGACACTAGCTCATTCCACTTTTTTTTTAAATGCTGTAGCACTAATGCATGCATTTGCTATGCTTCAGACACTAAATTACATACATAAAAGTTCAGTGGACTATGGACTTGATATACCCGCAAGGAAATGAGAGCTAATGAAACACAAACACTGGTTCCTTGGAAAATATCTAAAAGAAACATATGATTGTAGAATTGAAAATTAGGAGACAAATGGAACACTTTCAGCGATTTATAACACGAACTGAACTCTGAATATGCCAATCCTTCTCAAATCTCAATTAATTCAGTATCACGTGAAGATGCCCAACATCCTTCATGAGCTTCCTTAGGAAATTTAACAAGACATTGTTTTAACTCTCAGTTAAAGAATCTCCTTTTATGAGAACATTTAAAATACAAGCTGTAGTTTCATTCTCTTCAGTAAGACAAATGGTATCTTGAGTAAGGCTACAGTGAAAGCCTTTTTAGCCTCCAGTAAGTAAAACCATAGAAAGCCCCCATTATTTTTAAGTTATCATTCCTTCTGCAGAAAGTTGATGTTACCAAGCCACTGTGTTGCGAGAGTGTAAGTCAGAGCGAGCATGGACATCATTCCTTGCCTGAATATCTCGCATTAGTGATTGATATGTTTCAAAACTAAGTCGCCCCATTACATTTGACTAGAACCAGTTGCGTCCCACCATCTTCAGCTGAGGTAGCCACATTAGGCAGATGTTCATAAGTGACACAAAGAGCGATTCCTAAAGTGATGTGTTCTGTGCAAGTATTCATTTTTGCATGTGTGAAAAAACAAGTGGTTATTGAAGATGTTCCTTAAAGTCTCATGAATTTTACTACAACCAAGATCAGTATTAAGAAAAATCACGTTAGCACAATTATCCAACATTCGTTACTTTCTTCTGTGTGACTCTCTCGCTTAAAAGACTCTCGTTTAAACTTTTTGTTTCTTAACTGGACACCATGCAACTCTTGTGAAACACTCACCAAATTTTCGCTTATTATCAAAATAAACAACTTGCATGCATCTCTTGGAGGGAAATCTGCTCAAAGAATTACTGTGCGTTTTTTTATGTTTAAAAGAAACATCTTATTAAAAATCAGACATACTACAAACAGCAAAGTACTAAATTTAAAATTTTTAAAACTGGACTATTTCCTGTTTTTGAAGTGACCAGATTTTAAATAATCTGCTACTTAATCTCAGAAGTGAAGTTTTCCACTTTTAGCAAGGAAAAAAAAATGTTGAAAGAAAACCTTCTTGTATAGTATTTTGAATACATCAAAGCTCTCCTAAATGGGAAAAAGTAGAACAGTTTACAAAAATGAATATGATTACTGAAAAAATATCTAAACATAATACATGTAGGACTCTGAAGTTATTGATAAGTATAGGACACAATTTCAAAACTCAACCAATAAGATAATCTATTATTTATGCACATTTTAGTGGGTTCTGTGTTAAAAAAAAGGACTTAACAATTTAAAATAAGTGTTTGCCATAGGTCTGATCACTATAATATGTCAATAAAACAAACAAAAACAAAAGCAAAAAAATAGTAATTTAAGGTTTGTTCTCATAATGGACATGAAAAAACATTCATAGAAGTAAAATACAGGCATGAAAAATATAATGGAGTTTAATTTTCATATTTGTGATAAGAATAATGCACTGAAAGGAAAATATGACAGTTATGATAGGTAAATCATGATAATTTTTTGCCCCTTGGCAAGACGAAGCTCAGATACGCCAAATTATATCTTATCCTAACCACTTGCTCACACTTTTACAAATATCCCATTTAAAGGTGCAGTTTAATTATAGGACTCAGTTTAAGCCTATCACTTGTTTGAAAGGAATGTAATGTTTTCTTTACAAGAAGGCTAAGTTGGGAGCTGAAATTACTTCCTATCTGTAGAGGCTGTCTGTTTTTCTGGTGTTGAGATGATGATATTCAGCCTCGCGTATAGTTAAAAAAAAAACAAAATAATAGATCAAATATCAAATACAATTCACACAATAAACAATTCTTTTTACATAGCAAGCCAGATGGACTGCATCAGTGGCTTAACCAACAGAAGAAAGTAACAACAAAAAGTACTTCAAAAGATCCAGTCTATACTCTACCCAACACTGGATCCCAGAAAAGCAAGTTCATTCCAGATGGCTCAGCACAAATACACACTGTGGTCTGTGGAGCCTTTAAGCCGCGAACCAGCAGAGGCTCAAAGCACAACCTCAATCAAATACTGTGTCAGAAGGATGAGACCTACTTTTGTTTAACAGGAATTTCAGTTACAGGACTGTAGGAGTATAGCTGAAATTCTCCGATAAACAAATGTTAGTCTCATTCCCATAACACGGAAAGTTTTCTAATTATTTTGTTTATTTGCACCTTGAAGATTTTTACTGTGTATGAGCAATCAGGAATCAGCTGTGCTTCCTCTGCATTAATTAATATTCAGGAAATACTATGAACAAATTCTCATATCATAACCATACAGTAAACCTTAGCTTCAATGTTTTATTCATCACCCTCACCCAACGCTTTCATTTGTATCTGTAGGAAACCACCAGTCACGATCTGTCATACAGATTGTAAATAAGAATAGTTCCCTAAATAATGAAATTCCTTCCATCTGCCAGCAAAGCAACAGGACAAATTCTTCCCAGATAAGAAAGCATAGTCTTCATTAGTCTTATTAGAGAATCTCACGGTCACAATCTCCTCCCTCACTACTGCTACATCTCATTTACAGAGCTGACTTGTTATCAAAATAATTAGGGAAAACAGTAGACATAGGTGAGCAGTTTAAGGCCTTAAAAAATGAGCACAATCCAGCGCAGCTCCTTTATTAGGCACGATGCCAACAGAGCAGCCCAGAAGGAATGTGTGGTCTGGGAAAGGACGCGAAAAAGACTCAAAAGCATTTCGCAACCTTCCGACTCTGTGCCGTTCTCCAGGGAGACTAGCAAGGCCTTTTTGCAATTTAGACGCTCCTTACTGTTCTCAAAAATCACAGCAGCATCCCCAAGCTGCTCTACTAACTGCAGGCTGCCAGATGCAAGCCAAAAGGCTGCTTCTGACACACTGCCTGACTCTCAACCCCACCTCTGGCTCCTTGCCCTGCACATCGCTACTTGGGGCCCCCCCTCAAACTGCCTTACAAGGGCATTTGACATACTCTGATACAGACTTTCAGGATTCTTTTTTGCTACCTGGAGCCTTTCCATTCAGCATATACCGGTCCAGAGGATTTTGCCCTTTCTTTCTCTCTCTCCTTTTTTTGTGACTACACTCCTGAACAGAATGGTCATAAAGAATTTAGTTATATCAGACAAACTGGCAACGCACATCACTGACACGACATTGCCAGTGGTGGCAGATGGATCAAGGACTGAAGTATTCATTGACTGCTTGGAAAGCAGTACAGGGAAGCATGTACTAATATACATATTTAATACATAGCATAGCTAATCCAAACCTTTTATTAGACTTGACAATCTGACCAGCATCTTTGATGCATCCCAGATTAACTCCAATTACTTTAACAGAAATTAGCAGTGAAGCACCTAACGTAAAATCGTATGCTTAGCTTTCAAGCAAATACTTCATACTTCGATGAACATGGATACTTTGATACTCCAATCATAAGCAATATAGAAATAAATAGAAAATCAATAGCTTTCATGTGTGCATATGTGCATGCAAGTGAGAGAGTGAGAGAAGGAAGTGTCCCATTTACAATAGCTATCTGCTGTTTTCTGGAATAAGAAGCAAAACTATTATACAAATGCTCTTAACACCAGTAATAGCCTCTTTATTGCAAGTACTCTAACGTTCACTTAGAAGCAAGACAAAGCTCTTACTAAGGTAATTATCTGTCTCCTTTTTGATCTCGAGTGGTGCTCTGTTCATTTCCCTGCCAGGATGTGCTGTTAATAAGGTGTTAGTTATTTTCATTTATTAGCAGAGCTGTATTCTGAATTCTTGTAAACTCAATACAAATCACTTTTTACCTGCAAGTACAAATCTTTTTCTGACACTCTTACAAATGCAGCCTCATGAAAGCTGGCAATAGGACTTAAAGGAAGAATTAATCCTCTTTTCCCACACAGGCACTCTGCTGTATCAGAATACAAAAATTATAAATCAGTTAATAGTTTAGTGTGGTCTCAAAATTATCTCAAGATCTCATGTGAGCATAAGAAAAATTGTTTTGTATTTCAAAAGACAAACAATGCAAAGATTACCCAAAGACCGCCCAGAAAACTGATTCCTGAACTTTTCAGCCAGTGGTAACAGCTCACCAAAAATGCCTCAACTATAAAATATTTCTGAGGTAGCTGGGCTACCTCAAAACCCATTTCCTATGGGAGACTACAGCTTGGAACAAAGTGAGCTCCAGTCCAATTCAGCGCATACCTAAAAGGATGACAAGCAGAAGCATGAGGCTGGCTCAGGTCCACAGCACCAAGGTAAGAGAAGGAAGCCCGGTATCTCAAGTACTTAGATATGACACCTGAAACCACTGCACTGGAGACAGTCAGTGCTTTTCAAAAATGAGACAGAAACAAGCAACGACATTGAAAACTCACACATTCCACAAAGACGTGAAATAGAACTGTGGCTTTCTGACCAAATTTTTCATGGGAAAGAAGCCAGAAGTTTGAGCAATCCTCCTTCATGCCAGAATATGGAAGTATCATCCTCTCAAGATTCTCCTCTTCTCCTGGATTGCCAGGCATCTCAAGGCTCCATTGTATTTCCCTACTTGGCCAGTACCTTCATAAAGTATTTAGAATATTTAGGTTAAATGAAAAGTGAGCGTATCCAAATTCATTCTCCTCTTTCTCTCCCTCTCTCATATGTATTTCTTCTCTGGGAAAACATAAAAAGAAACTTAGCTGCAGTTGAAGACAGACTAATTTTCCCTAATATGATATGGGGATGGGGAAACAGTCAAAACACGTCACAAAGCTAAACTGGTGCTGGTGGTGTTCTGCAGCTTGTGTTTACGCAATCTAAAGTAGAAATCTAAAGAAGAAAATTCAACTATTTTATATTTGCAATTCATTACACAGTTTATTACAAAATATGATCCTTACTCATGGGTCAGACATTACTTACAATAAATTCACTTCCTGCTAAAGCTATTACATAGCTGAGAAAACCTCAGAGTTTACACTACACCAGCTAGAGCAATCCTAGGGCAGATCACAGCCCAGATGTATTGAGAAAATGGTGGAAATATGGCTCCTAACATTTTTGTTAATTCTGACTCATGTTTTATTCTATCATACTTACTTTCCACATATCTTAATGCAAGGATTAAGCTTTGCTCCCACAAATGTTCACAGAAGGAAGGCAGATCCTGGGTGCATGGGAAAGATTACATCAGGCAAACATCTAACAATCTGTGCAAAAACTGTACTTATTTCCAATGAGCTGAAACTCTTACCAGAAATGGGCAGTCACCAGAATTCCCGCATTCCAACCAGAAATAGAGAGTACAATACCATATCTCTTCAGATGACAAATCACGAAGTGCAATTATGAAACCTGAGATGATCCCAGCAAATAAGTAATCATATAGTAGAATACAATTGCACAAACCCTTCTTCAGCTTTTATTCCAAGCATGAAGAGGGCTTCTGAAAATAAAAGCTGGTGTGTTTCTTCCTCACATCAGTTGCTTTAATTGAATACTGAATCTCCCTACAACTCATCATCTTTTATTAACTACAGTATTTTGTAGAGAAGACATTAGGTATTTTTGAAGCAGTTGGGAAAAACGAAAATTGTAACATCTTACCTCAAGGTCCAAACATAATTAAGATTTCACCTTTTTTTCCTACTGCACTGCTGACAAATGCGTAGGATATACAGTACTCTGAGACATGAACTTCACAAGCAATAACTTTTGACAATTTACAAGCATTACAAAACAAAACAAAGAGAACACACATGCAACTTTTCCTGAGTTGATACTGCCCTCAGAATGAAATGTCTTTCAAGCTCATCTGTTCCCCAAACCTGTCATCTTTGCTTATCACCTACCACTTCATGACATTTCAAAGAGACCTACATAATAGAGATTGGGAGATCTTGTCTGGTGAATTAAAGTATTTAAAACAATGAATTTTTTTGCAAAATGTTGAGAGCTTTATAGGGTGCAAGGCACATTCATAAAAGCAAACAGTAAGCTCTAAAGACCTCTGGAAATTGTCTCTGAAAAAGTTGCAAGAGGCCCATACCTTTCCCACAGTGTGGGAGGGGAAGGCACATGAAAAAAGTCACTTCTGAATTTATATAGCCAAATGGTATCTATCAGATTTTGCTACAGTTTTGTTTTTTTTTTTAAACAAGAAAAACTTCAAAATAATCTTCATCTTGAAAGAAGCATTTCTGAGGCATTCCAAATTGAGTATTAAGATTCCCAAAAAAATCCTTTCTACTTCAGTTTTACTGTAGTCGCTGGCATCTTAAAAGCTAGAAATATGATATGCATTGTGTTAAAAACCTCATCCAATTTATATTTCCATAAATAGTTTTTTGGGTTTTTTTTAAAGACAGCAATGTATAACATACACATACAGTGACTAGGAAAAAGCACAAAGAAAACACTACACGCTTTTCTTATGGATTGTGAAGGATATTTACAGATGATGAAGCACTGCAGACTGAAATAAAAATCTTTCATTAGTTTTCACTACTTGTTGCTGAGACATTCATCTTCAGAATTATAAGACACTTCTTTATTATGTTTTTTACTCAAATCCATGTTTCCAGTTAATCTAAAGAGGTTTTTTTTCTGAATCTGGAAACATTTATTTAGCACCATACATACACATGCTGCATACACACAAGACCAAGGGCCTCATCTTGCAAGCTGCCCTGCGCACACAACACTAGCAGGGAACCCCCTGAGAAGAGCAGAGAGACAGCTCCAAAACTTCAGCAACAGGCAGGCAGGCAGCAAATGATCACCATGATAAAGCTTCTTCCCATGGTTTGCATAGATGGTATTTAGGCAAATGTCTCTCCCATTCTCATAAGTTAAGACCTAGTCCATACACCACAGAGTTCAGTGAAGGATTTTTGCTATCATTTAGATTTTAGAAAGGTATAGCGTACAAAGTGCTGTATAAAGAGCCCGGGTATGGTCCTTTTCATTCCAGGCTGCAGTCCTCCCAAAATGGGACTTTTTAAGGGGTAAAATAGTCTCAGCTTATTTAAGAGTTATTAAATCTTAGTTATATTGGCAAACCAACAGGATTTCCATCAAATCCAACTCTCATCTAATTCTAGGTTCATATTCATAGTCCTGCTTTAGACTACAGAATTTATTTTCTCTCTAAATCCAAACTGCTTTCACACAGCAGCCTTCTAAAGCTTGCGTCTTTCTTTTTCAATCCCTCTAGCTTGAGCTCTTTGCACATAATCAATACTGCTTAGCAGACATCATGAGTCAAATTATTTCTTTCCGTGGTTAGGTACAGCATTTGCACGTGGCATATACAGGATCGGGTGATGCTTCAGTAAGGTTCTGAAGCAGCCATGGCATCCCCAGGATGGAGCAGCTCAAATCATCACATACAGGAGCTGGTAAAGGACACCCCTGATAACATGGGGCATTCAGCTTCTCATTTTAGAGCTACTTTAATGCTCTTCCTCATAAAAAATGAAACCCTCTACTTACAGAATGATCTTATATAACAAAGATTTACTGAAGAATTTATACCGAAAACACAGACTTGAAGCAACATCATCAATATTAAGGGACTGATAGCAGTACTTAGTAGGGCTTTTGATTATACAGTCCATAAATCCAGAGTATTTCTGAAGGAAAGATTAAGTTGACATATAATTGCAGCTAAGAAGAAAATTACAGTTCAGTGGTTGTTAGTCTGCTTCTGGTTATTGTTCAGAGAATTTTTATGACCATTTTCTCTCCCTCTGAATGTTCTGAATACAGTCCTAGAAATTTAACAATACACTACCATAACCCAGTAGTAGTTTGAATAATGAGACAGCAATGGCATGCTTTCAGTAGGAAAGTGCTATGTAACCTCATGTGTTTTACATGCCTGCAGTGACAATTAATTAGATGTGAAGATAAGCTTTTACACATGTCACTTCCAGAACTTGTAACTAAATATAATTTTTGTAGCACTTATTAATGATTCTTGGAAAGAATCATCCAGAAGACATCAGGTTTATACAAACACAAGTGTATGCATCAAATTCTCAAGGACAATGTATGAGACACAAGGACACAACCAAGATTTTTTCTGAACTATTAGACAGCAGCTCTGAAGACTGCATCAGGCTAATTAAAAGCTAAAATTCTGGGATATCTAACCATATCATCTATGCTAAACACTGATGCATATTGTTCTGCAAACAAGAAATTTTGTTGTTTAGAGAAGAATATGTTTAAAAAGTAAAATCACTTTTATAACTTTTATTAACATTCACATTCTATCATAATACAGTGAGAAGCCAAGACACTGGAGGCCTCTGTTACAGTAGTAGAGACTAAATTTAATGATAGTCTTGCCCTGCCCTCAAGTGGCTGGACTACGAAATACAGCTAGGAAAATTTGCTCAGAAATTTGATTTGCAGTGTCTTAAGAGACAATTCTTTCACTGAAAAGCCAGCATATTGTTGTGCAAGAAAAAGACATGAATATTTCAGTGTGAAGATCCGAGTGTGCCATCTTTACTTTTACTGACTTACCAAAGTACACATTATTCCAGTTACAGAGCACACACTAGAATCAAGATGTCCTTCATTAGGTACCAACATGTTTTTCACTTCCGCAAGATTTGTATGGTTCAAGTAATTTTTTAGAAGCGCTCATGGACAGCTGAATGTGGTTCCCACTGAAACCAGTGTCAGTCTCAAAGGTAAACAAATATTGAGAACATTTGAAAAAGACCTCAGTAAAATATACATAAATATACTTATTGCAATATCCTACTAGCTAGATTATAGGTCAGTAAGCATTACTTATTTATCCTCCTACCTCTCAGTTACATTTTCCTGTCTTCCTTTTACCTGTTTTTACCTTCTCATTTTGTCAGAACATTGCATTTGAAATCACATGCAGTTCATTTAGTGAGTTTTAACAGCTCAAGATAAACAACTAATGAAATATTTCCTTATGAAAGGCTGGTTGAAAGTCCTTTTGCTTTTTGTTTTAAAATCTATTCCAGTGTATGTCAAAATGGGAAATGTAAAAAAGTTCAAAGACAGCTCACAAGAAGCTAGAAAAATTCAGTGCTAGTCAGAAACAGTTTATTCTATTTGGGGCAAGAAAACAAAAAAGGAACAATTACATTAGAATGGCTGGCTACAAGTGTCTAGACTAGCCAGGGAACTCCAAGTTACTCTCAGATTCTTGGCAACAACTCAGCTCCTTCAGGGCAGCAAAAAAAGTTTTAAACACCTGTACCCACTGGATACTGTCCATTCAACAAGAGAAATAAGATTCAATCTGAAGTTTGGGCTTTGGACTTGTAGATCCCAATACTAACAGAAGACAGCTTTGTTTGGCTGTAAGCACTCCAAGGCAACTTCCTGTTCACACAACATAAAACTAAGCTGCTTTGTACCTTTTACTGATCCAATTAAGTATAGGTACTGGCGTTTTATCATACATACTTATTATACAAATATTGTGAAGCAAAGCTACATAAGAACAAGTCCTTTTACCCACAGTCATTCAACCATGATCTTTTTCAAGAATAAACTTACAATTTTGGTAGTTCATAATATTGAAAACAATGCAGCTACATAGGCTACAAAAACAAAGGCTGAAAAAGAAGAAATGCCAAGTAGAACATCAAAAAAAAAATCATAAATCTCACCAAGAGCTTTTCTTTCAAGATCTGCTTCCCTTCTTAGTCAGAAATTTTGACCTGACTTAGTAACAGAATTGTTATCTGGGTTCTCTTCTATTTGGGCAATTCTGCAAGCAGCACAGACCTGGCCTCTTGCCAGCCAAGCAGCAGTCAGCACTGCTGTGCAACAGTAAAAAGCCCACAGACTACTGTTTAAAAGGCAAGCCAGAACTCACATACTGTCATTCTGCTTTTTTAAGCCAAGTAACAATGTATACATTGTACCCATACGCTTAAAACCAAGCAAGCACTGGAGATAAGCACTGGCTCACACAACTCTCAAAAATCTTGCAGAAAATTAAAAGTTTAGGTAAGCTACAACTGTGCTGCTTGGCCTTTGGGTTTTAGTCATCATCACTATTTGAGATGAGCAACATTACAGGTGTCAGCATAGTTTCACATAGCAGACCTATCAGCTGCAAAGCAAAAGGAAGGAGAGCTCATTTCCAGGTAACAAGGTCCAAAATTGCACTATTGTCTGAATTCTCAGAGGAGGATTAACAGTGGTTGATTGACTCCCTTCATCATCCCAGGGCAGTCTCAGTCCATCATCTCCTCAGGAAGGCATGATGAAATTTCACACCTTTCTTTCTAAACTCAGCAACATTTATCTTGCAAATTAAAGCTATTACAAACAAGTCCCCAGCATGACCAGTAACATTTTAAATCTCTTTTCCCCATTCAAGAGCAGGGAATAGATGGAGAAGCAAAGGAAGGACAGGGGTTATGAATATTGTTAAAAAAACAGGGCATAAAGCTTTTATTTGCAGGGAGAGACAAAATTACGTTTTTCTATCACAGACACACACACATGTAGCTTTTTTTTAAAAAAAATTAATCTAGTAACCACAATTCCTTGATATTTCACCTGGCCTTTTCCACATCTAATTTTTCTGCCTCCTCCCACGGGATTTCTTTTTCATATGGATATTAATTATCCACAGACCTCTTACCATTTATACCACGTAAGCCACGAAAAAATCATCCAGTTTTCAAGACAGAAGATTTAGTCTCTATTCATAACAGCTTTGATTCTCTTTTGTTCCACTTCTTTTCCTTTGGTAGCTGAAAGTAGTGTGTTCCACATTCTGATTAATAGTTTCCAACAAGTGATTTCTCTCTAATTAATTGTGGCTAACAATGAACAGATTAATTGAATATGGCATTTCTCCTATTCTCAAAAAAGAAAAGGAATAAGATAGTTATATAAATCATATATACAAGCACAGAAGGTTTTATAAATACAAATTCACACTTTCAAGGTCACAGGGCTTCAGATACTACTGAGTTTTCTTTCACATGCTTTTTATTTCAACTCTGCAGTTCTGTTTAAAATACAAACTGTCTAATATGGGCTTTCTTCTTCTTTGCACCACTTCATTTTGAATCTTGTCTGAAGTTGCTCATGCTGCTGTTAAAAGAACCATAGAATAATTCAGGCTGGAAGGAACCTTTGGAGGTTGTCTGGTACATTTTCCTGCTCAAACAAGAGCCAGCTTTCAAATCAGATCCACATTGCTCAGGGCCTTGTCTAGTCAAGCTCCAAGTATGTCCAAGGACAGAGATGACACAGCCTTCCTTGCATCTATTCAGAATTTCTCCTGCTGCAACTTCTGTCCTTTGCTTCTCACCCCTTCCCCATGCATCTCCAAGAAGAGTCCAAGCATCCTTTTGGTAGCTGTTAACACAAATCAGAAAGCTTCAGCAAGCCTTCCCTTCTTCAGGCTGAACGAGCCCAGCTGTCTCCAACTCTCTTTATGTCATACACTCCAGCCTCCATCTTAGTGGCCCTGCGCTGGGCTTGACCCAGTATGTCCACATCTTTCTTGTACTGGGGAGCTCAGCTCTCCCAGCAGGATCTCACAAATGCTGAACAGAGGGGATTAATGATTTCCTCAATCCACTAATCATGTTGCTGCTAATGCTGCCCAGGGCGCACTTGGCCTTCATTGCTGCAAGGGCATGCTGCTGACTTATGCTCAACTCGCTGTCGCCAACCAGATGCTCTACTTAACACAAAATTTCTACCCTCACATCTTACACCCTGCATTTAAAGTAGTCAGAGTATCATATCCCATATGCTTTACTACGGGACACAGGAGTTGACTCTAAAGTATAGGAACAATTTCACCCTGCTGTTGTTCTCAGCCTCCTCTGCAAAACAGCCACATCGGCCTGAAACAAATGTTGGTGTTTATTATCTCTTCTGCGACCAGGACTATAGAGCTCTCCCCAATTCTCTAAGCTAAGCTCCACTGAGTGTTATGGATATAAAGAAGTATCCTAACCACTGGACTACAGTCATGATACATCTCATTTGGCCATGAAGATGAAATTCATTCTGTTTGAGGGGAAGTAACAGAGGAGGCCTCTAGGCTAGCTCATGACATAGTGATAACTGCAGTCTCCTGGGAAAATGAGATGAAGACCAGAGAAGCACCTCAGAGTAAAAAGTCAACTGGACCATGTCTCCCACTAACTTCACATATCTTTCAATTCCAAACATGAATGTTTCTACGTCGCAGCTGGAAAAGCAAACACATGTTTGCTCTACTGTGAATAAAAGCTGAAGCACTTTGTGGACACTGCTGAGCTGTTAAATGATAATAATAAAAAAGCCCACAATATTAAGAATCAAATAAGGTTCTTCTAAGTACAAAAAAGACGATAAACTGATTAATTCCATCAAGCAGAAAAGCAAGTGTTCTCACTAAGTAGAGATCTGGAAGCAATTTATAGGGTAAAGTTAAATCCTTTTGCAGAAAGTAACAGTAACAGAATCTTTAAATTGACAAAGTTTGACAGAAACACAGCTACCACTATGACAAAATAAAAACAGCCCATTGCTTTGGAGTATAGTTATTCTCAGCTTTGAGTCTCCCTTGCTACTCATATTTGAGTTATAAAAGACTGATTGGTACATGAGTTTCCATCAAACCAACGTTACAATTCAGTCCTAATCCTTCCTGGCAAAGGAGTCAGGAACTACAGACCCAGCCTCACTTCTTCTCCCCTTTACCCTTCACATCCTCAGCTACAAAGCAATGCCTCTTGTAAGGCTTTGTTTTAATCAAGTTTAGCAAGACCAGGGTAACCAAGCTCACATCTACTCGATAACTTCTTTATAGCTGTCGCTGGGTTTCCAACAGAGTATCCAGCAGGCTACTTACATTTTTTCCCCTCTGCATGCAGGATTTCCAGTTCTTTTCCCATTTTTATTGCCAGTTGAGAAGGAGCAGTCTTTTTTCTGGAACCTTTAGATCCTATTTCTCACAAAGACCTCTTATTCTTCAGAAAGACGACCTGCCCTCTTGATGTTTCCCCTTCAAAGTGACTGAATCCCCAAATATATCCTATCTAGAAAAAGCTTCACTAGTATCACTAATTTTCCTAGTGTTTCCTATCTAGGAAATGTCTTGTTCACTATCATTCTTTAAATCACCAACCCCCTTTTAACTTCTACACACAGAGGAGCACATGCTTTAAGCTTAAATCTAAGTTCCTACCTCCTGGCAGCTCTATAGCTAGCCCAGGTGCAACACATTACAGTTGAAAAGAGGATATGGACTTTAACTCCTTCATGATGAGTAGGGGCACATACCAGGTGGCCAAATTTGCCCCCCATGAAAGAGATATGCAGCTTCAAAACCTACAGCACCAGCCTAGGATTTAATTCTTCCCCCGCTTCTTCAAGCTCAGCTATGAACTGTCTAGAATACAACAATATTATAGCTTTGCAAGAGGACAGAAAATCATAACTGAAAATAATAGAACAAGGTTACAATTCTGCCAAGTTTATTATAGACACCCTCTGTCTGTTAAAAGCTAAAGGAAATTGCCACTGCTGTTTTTCCCTGATAACTGGAGAAGAAATGGACAGAATAAAAACACAACTCTGTATTTAAATCCACTGCAAATACAGCCATAATCAGATAAAAGAAAGATTAACATAGCGCTCTTGAGAGAAAGTCAATCTGGTTCACAGAAACAAGTTCCAACATACAATAAAATAAAAAAGCACAAAGAAAAACATGACAACTCAAGCCAATCGAAATCTGGAGCAGTTACTGTCATGGAGGTTTCAAGAACTGTGTGTGTATGTGTGGTCAGCTTGGGTCACAAGCAAGCCTGGACTTCTTAATACCTAAAAGAATGTAAAATCTCATACCTGGGAGGTGTTGTTCAAACTCAGTCAGCGACTGACATTTTAAAAACAGGCATAAAGGTCTAGCTCTATCTCTTGGCCACTTATCAGATGGCTCTTTGGGGCTCTGTGTACTTTTAAGTCCCAGAACTTGAACAGTCACTGGCTCGGGAAGAGAGGCACTCCTTCCCACTGCTCTGTTAGCGTAACAATTACTCAAAGCTGGACAAAAACAATAAGCCTGACCTGACATTTCACTCCCTAGATTTGCTCAATGCTCTGGGATGCTCTATGAGCTGAAGTCAGGTCCTTTAAAATGGTCCAAGTTCATTCTCTCCAGTTTGCAGATTCAGTTGTTTCATACAAGACTTTCTGTGCAGCTCTGTCTATTGTTCCTACCTTTCACACTGTCCCTGTGCATGTTACATTGACTATGACTATTACTTTAGGATCTGTTGGTAAAGCTAATCCGAGGCTCTAAACACCCACACTACACACATTCCAGCATTTTGCTTTGGGTTCTTCAGAAGAGCTCTAGTCTGGTCCCATGGACCAAATGCCTATCTGTGGCCAGAGTATATTAGATCTGTCCTGGCATGCATCTTCCAGTTCATTCTAAAGGAATCCAATTCACACAGCCCAAAAGCACTCCAAAAACACAAATGAGAAAACAGCCTGAAAATTCACTTTGAAAAAGTAAGTGTTCCTGATCCAAATTAAAATGCCAATGTAGGCACACTCCTTGATCACCCCATTTTTTTTAAATCCTTAAGAAGAAAGAAAAACACAAAAAAATAAATACCTGGTTCATCTGGGCAAGAAGGGTTTTCTGTATCAATAATTTTTTATATCAAACTTTTTCCATGGATCACTGTTATTGACTCTGGTTCAGAGCAAAGTAATGGTGATGCTATCTGCAAATTCAAGCAGAGGCTACACAGACTTTTAAAACTTGTGGTAGTAACCCAGTCTCTGAGTGTACAAGCCATATGCAGCTTCCTCAAAATTCCTATTGCCCTTCCCCCCCCCCCCCCCCCCCAAAAAAAAAGCAAGCGGCAAGAACACCTTCCAGATACCTCAGGGAGTTTACACAGACAGAGACTGTCTAGCTCAATCATTCAGTAAACAGTCTGTGCCAATGCAATTTCAGGGAGACAGCACATGTTAAGTTTCCATCTACTTCAGGTAAACCGATTCCATCTTCTCCCCAGGAAGATTAAATAAAAGTGAAGTCCTGGGGATGCTTACATGCACTCATCACCTAATTAATCTGATTACTTGAGGAAATCAGAAGGGATGACATCTTTCAGTGAGTGTCTCAGTGTATTCAAGGGCAATACAGGATCATCCTGCTTTCCAACCTCTATTTTCCCCCTTTTTTCTTATATATAAAAATCTATTAAAGAAGGATGGAAATATGCAGTCTCCCCATGATGTAGTTCATATATTTCTCTTCATAACTGCTGCTAAAAAGTTAGAAGACAGAGCAGCTGTACCAGAGCTCATTACCTAGCTGACCTGCAACAGAGGTAAGAGACTGTAATTTAAGCAGAAGGCAATGGATGTCAGGGAGGCTGAAGTCTACCTTTTAGGAGCTTATTAGCAACAAACTGACAGGTCTTTTTAAGAGCTGAAGAGGGCAACTACCCCTCACAGTTCTCCCATCTCCTGAAGGCTCAGTGGTCTCCCAGAGTCATAAATCCGTGAAAGAAAATTCTCCCTCAATTGTATTTTCCCACATTGGGCTCACAATTGTTTGACAGGTGTCTCAAGTTTCACACTCTTCTCTCTAATTGAACTTCAGTCTTTACTTTTCAAGGTACTGCTGAACACACATCTGAAACCGACACAATTAAAGTGGTTAGCAAGCTCATCTCATGGTTCTGAACCTCTACAATGCTTTTACAGTTCTGCCCTCACTCAGAAACACTTACCCTTAGCTTCCCTGAAACATGCATCTCTACAAGCTAGAAACCAAGTAAACAAACAAAAGCTTTAACTGTCACTGTTTCCACATACCTTGTTTGTTGTATCATATAGGATCCAGCTGTGATGCAATTAATTTCACTATCAGTCATGCATTAATTCACAGGTACCCATGGTGGTATAAAGGCACCCACATAAGAGAGTAGAGACCAGAGAAGTCAAGTCAGTACATACATTACATGCTCCTTCCCACATGTGGGTGCATACAACTAATCAGCTACAGCCACCAGCACTGTCTTAGCTCACACCCTTTATGTTCTGTGGTTGAGTACCCATCAAGGACTTGGTCTGGCAACAAGTTTCCCAGCCATAAACCTTTCCTGGAGCCCCACTGTGTCTGCTGGTGATGGCTCATTCTTAAGATATATGTTCAGCTGCCTGCTCAAAGATGTTGCACCTCTAAGGAGTTGGGTACATTTCTACACCAGGCATTCAGAAGCACAGCCTTCAGGCTACCACACTAGGGCCACCATTTTGCTCCTACCTCAAATACAGACCTGGTTGCCTTCAGAAGCGCTAGTTAGTTTTCCAGTGGAAGTCATGCCCTAGGGTAAAACCCTCTAATGTTCAGAACCTTGAGAAGAATTTCACAGCAGTTTCAAGTTGAATTCACATGCCTTTTCCAAACTGAAAGCTTTTCATCTGAATAGAAATCACAACTCTGTCTTCATCAGTTCACTCTCCACACTGCCACAACTCTTTCTGTGCCTTCTGTTAGATCTGCTCTCTGGAGGAGCGGTGCTCAAAATACAATAGCTTTTCTTAGGCACTTGCCAAAAGGTTTCCATCAATAAGCACTAAAAATTGGTCATCCAGGGCGGTTGGTTGATCTTTACAGCAGAAAAGGCAGACACTTCAGTGTTGCATTCAGCAGCACTGAGAAACTACTGACTGAAGGACAAAGTCTGCCCAACAAAATCTGGACTTTAAAATGTATACTTACCACACTACAGCCTACTTGCTAAGATGAGTTCCTTGAGCATCTCAAGAGGCCCTAGATGAAGTTTAACAGTTTTCATTTTAAGTCTTCAGTTCCACCAAAATCAGGACACAGAAGTAAATATCATTGTGCTATGAAGCAGCACAGCTGCCATTAAGGCCTATTTTTTAACTCTTACCATATCTTTCTGGTGAAAAAGGATGAGCAGGATATCAAACAAGCCCTATTGATCAGCCATTGAAAGAAGTGCTCCAACAGAAGTTGTATGCTTCCAACACATTGTGCTGTGCTGACAGTCCTTTGTCTGGCACACTCATAGCTACACATGCAAGGGTTTTTTTGTTGCTGTTTTGTTTTTTACGTTTTAACAGCCGCCTACACAGGTTCTATGTATACGTAAATATCACATTCAAAAACTTTTCTTCCTACAAGACAAAAGATTAGTCTCTAAGCAATTGAGCTTTCAGGCTTCAAGTGATTGGGCAAATCAGTACCTATAAACATCGCTATTAGCGGATTAAAACATTCTACATACTTATGCTCAGGGGAGACACCATTTTAACATGCAGAACTGTTTCCATCAGTAAGACACACAAGACAGATGATTCCCATATGCTAAATCTTTATTGTGCAGCTGCTGTTCAGAGCTTTTATTACCCTTCATAGACACACATCAAAAAAGAATGTACAATAACAGTGGCTAGATTGACGGGCAATGTAATAAATCTATTTGGTGGTGGTTTGTACACATGCAGTAATTCTTGTGGTGCAAGAATTTTAGCCAGGAGGCCAACCCAACTGACGACCACCCAGAACATGGAGATGTACATGATAGACAGACTGCCCACCCTCAGGCCCTTCATTCACAACCATCCGGAATCCATTGGTCAGGCCCAGGTTAGCAGCACACTTCTTGCCAACAATCATTAAATGCCCAAGAAGCTGGAGGAGAGAGAAAAAAAGAAAAAAAAAAAGAAAAAACACACAGAGAGGGGAGGGGGGAAGGGAAGGAATGAGAGCAGAGAACCATTCAGAGAAGCCAGTTAGCTAATTCCTTATAATTCAACCATTGCTGTCCAAATTGCTGTCTGTCTGCAACCGACATTTTCCAAGTAAAGCTACAAAGACTGATTATGCATAAGACAGGAAAGAGAGCTATGGAATTTTTTCAAGCAAGGCAGTAATGGACTACAAAAGAGTCACAGAAGCTAAATTTGTCTCAGGGTCAAAGCCCCCATTATTTCTTCAGGCAATGTAAGCAAATCTGGTGGAAAAGAAACTTTACATTGTCTTGCATGGGTTTGCAACATCTTTGAACTTCATTTTTATAGTTACGAATTAAATATTCAGCACCTGTCATACAACTTACCCTTTCTTCACCCCCACCCTGCCAAAAACCCCAAGCCCTATTCTCCATATTAGAATAAGTACTATTTATTGTAAGCCAGGAAAATAGATATCAGGCTGTATTTCACAACATGGCTTTTTGCACTAGAAATCCATATCCAGAGATGCGCATTACTTTATATCACTAATTTGACTGAAAAATTCCATTGCTGTTTTAAGCTAGAGGCAAAGGATTATGGTGTCAGAAAAGCTGAAATAGCCTACTTTGCCTCTTTGTAGTGTCAAAGGGAAAGGAGGGGATGGGGAAGAGCCTAGTAGATTTTGAACTAATTACAGTCAGTTTGGCATGCAGAGAGCTTCCACAATACTTACAGATTCATCAGAGTCTTCTGCTTCAGATAATCTGACAATTGGCTTCTTAGGAACCACTAGGAAATGCGTTGGAGCTTGGGGTGAAATATCATGGAACGCAAGGCACTGGAGAAAGAGTAAACAGTTAAAATGTAAACTACTACCTTTCTCTGAAAGCAAGCTAATCAAATCAATACAGCCCAATAAACATATACAGAAGTAGAATATCAGATACCCCAGAAGTAGAATATCAGATACCCCAAATGCAACCAAAGATGTTGATTTTTCTTATTATTAAAGTTTGCCACTTGCTATACACAAATACCTATTTACAGAGAACTGTTGGTATAAACACAGAATGTCGATTTTTTTCAAGTATTATTTAAAAGTAATAGCATTCGCAATGAGAAAAAGTTACCTGTCAATTAGCTTCGTGATTTATTATTTTCTTATATGCATAAGAACTAAGAGCTGACTGCATACATTCCTTCCTATAAAAAGTATATTCATGCTTATTTCACCTTCTTCTTAAGGCCCTATTTAATAATACAAATGGCAAACAACTGCTAACCATCTTTCAGTTACATCTGATTATTGCCTTGGTCAGATGTAGGAAGGCAGTTTAAAAGAATCTGGAGTTATCTGACTGAGGCTGTATTAAAACGCTATCCTTAATAACATCAGGTATTTCAGAGAAAGAACATTTAAAATAACGTATTAAGGCTTCAGACATCTCCAAATTGAGACAAGGGTATCACTGAAACATTGAACACTGAACACCTACCTGTAGGAAGCAGGTAACTCCCGACTAATTTTATGGAAGTACTAAGATTACTAGCAATCAGAAACTGCATGTAGCAACTCACTGAGTTGCATTAAATCGATCTCAATACATTTACCTCCACATGCAAAATCATGAGGTCAAGGAGAGAGGTGAGCATTTCAGGTTAGAGACTTCCAATATGTGGAGAAGCAGAAGAGAAGAGAAGGCAAAGAGAGAGGCAAAGGGAGCCATGCTGTTTATGCAAGCGGCCAGCCATAGAACTGGAAGTTGCCACTGCAACAGCCACAACCTAGAGAGGCCCATACTGTACCACCCATAGACTCTGCTACTGCTAATCATTGGGAACCTAACCTCTGGCTTACTTGTAAGACTTAACATCAAAATTTTTGCAATTTATGGTCAAGTTATGCCCCAGAGTAAGAGTGCATAATTCTAGCACATAATTTAGATTCCTCAAAATACATATTTCCTAGATGCTTTCCATTTTTGTGCATCGGTAAACAAAATTTCCTATTCACTGGCCAACTCTATTGCTTTTTAATTCTATATAGAGCACCTGTGGCCTTTGCCAAGAGTAAAGGTGATGAGAAGCCCCATCTTTGCCTGCTCTAACAATTCATTATCTTGTATACCTCCAACATGCCCTCCCCTTAAGCCACCCCTATGTAGATGATGCCCAGTTGTAAACCTCTCCTGATTAACTGCTTGTTTTTCCCAAACCAAAAGGGTGGATAAAAAAAGAATGGATGAATGGAAGTAATTTGTACACAATTGCTTAAAATTAATTTAGATTGATCATTTCCTAAGTGTTTTTCCAGATTTTTCCAAATTTCTTATTCTGTGCGGTTCATATAGAGGCAGAAGACAAATGGCTAAGCTGAGTCAAAGAATTTAATGAAGTAGATGAGTGGCAAATCATTTTCTATGGGGCAGAAAGTATAAGTTTTGAACAAAAGCATAATCCCAGAAAGCCTGTGAATGGCCAGTAACACCAACCTTCATTTCAGGGTGTTTTGTTTATTTTTATTTCAGGTGCAACAGCACTGATAAGGCTTAATTCCACAAAGACTTTGTACTTTTTGCATCTCCTTTGCACTGTATATCAATTAATGATTAATTAATCGTTACAACCCTCCACATAACATTTCCTGCCAACAATAAACAGATTTTCAGTGCAGTGAACAAAGTGAATTAAAGATCATTCACTATAATCACCTAAACTCTAAAACTAGTTCTAATCTCCCGCATACTTTAAATTAAAATCGAGTGAGATACTGCAAACAATTAGTCTTCCAGAAAATACTCTGGATTCATGGCAGTCAAAGTGGATTATTTACTCCCAAGTCGCTCATCATTAAAGTTCATAGCCTATTTCTCAATCAAGCACACTGTTCACATTACATTGCTGCAGTCAGCACAGCTGAGGAAAAACCTAATGCAAATTGCACCTTGACAAAAGAAAGGAGGCACATCTTTTTGTAATGCAGAGCAGTACCACAAGAACAATTTTTGGAAAGCAGTGCACATTTCCAACATTCTGGCAAAGAGATGGCAGCTTAACACTATTGTGATCCATTAAGAAAAGCACTGTTCCAAGCGATGCATTGCTATTAAGCACACAGATGAGGAAAACAGCACCTTTGAGTAAGAGCTTGTTTTCTATGCCACAGATAAACCCTATTTTCAAAGTGCTTAGTATTCAAAAAAATCATATTGGATACTAATTTAAAGTTAATATCTTATAGCAATTTTTTGTTAAGAATCAAACTGGATTATTTGGTTCCCAGCACACTGCAGTGCATCAGCAATTTTTTCAAGCACGCTGTTAACACAGTCACACTTCACTGCAGACATCAGGCCAGAGGCATTTTTGCAGCCTATGGGATGAGTAGCTTCCAGGTTTTTAAAAAGAATTAAAAAAGTAATTCATTAATAACCCAGCTGGGTGGTTCATAACCAAAGCCTGGCACAGCAGAGCTGCAAAATCTCTACAAAGCTATTGCGAGGCCCGTCACCATCAGCATTTCTGGTATGGAAAAACAGCCAACTACAGTCACTGCTCAGAAGCGCGGGGTTTAGATACCTGCAACCGGGACCACGCGGGGTCTGAGCTTTCTAGGCCCGCCGTCCCACCGGGACGCTCTACACGAGCGGCGACCGCTCCCCGCCGCCCCTGAGCCGCGGAGCCTGCCAGAGGCGCCGGGCCACAGCGGCACCACGCAGCAAACACCGGCACCGGCCGCCTGGCTGCGCAAGGGCGCCCCGAGACCAGCGGCGCAGCGTCGGGCGCCCCCCTGCCCCATGTCGGGGCCTTGCGGCGGAGGGAGCGCCACAACCCGCCTAGGCCCAGCCCCCCCGCAGCACCGCCGCCTGCCGCCGGGGCGGCCGCGCCCCAGGAAGAGCCCCCGCCGCCTCCCGCACCTGCTCATCCTCGTAGATGATGCTGGCGGGGATCTCCTTACGGATGATCTTGCCGAAGATGGTGTCACCGCCCGGGCGGGCGGCCTGCGCCTTGCTGATCTCGTCAGCCATGGCGATGTGCTCACGCGCGGCGCCCGCCGCCTCAGCACTTCCTCCCCGCGGCCACGCCCCGCCCGGCGCTCATTGGTTTAGCGGGGGGGGGGGGCCCGCCGGCAGGCCTCGCGTCGTGATTGGCCTTCTCGCCTGCCCTTTGCGGTTGTCGCGCCCTGGCGGCGCATGTGCTCTCGGTGCCGCGGCGTGTATCAGGGATGGGGGAGTGCGCGGCGCGGCGGGAGGGAGTCGATGGGATGGAGGGCCGGGGCCGGGGCCGGGGCCGCGCAGTGCGGTGGCGAGTGGCAGTTAGAGCCGAGCGCCCCTCGTCGCCGTTAAAGCCGGTAAAGGTCAGGCGCAGCCCCTTAGGAGCTAGGCCGAGGACAGAGGCAGGTCGGGCTGTTGGCCGCAGGTTGGAGGCTGTTTGCGCGGGGCCGTGGCCGGGCAGAGGCCGCGCTGTGGCGTCGTCAGGCATGGGCTGGTGGCCCCAGGCTGAGCCTGAATGGGCTCCTGGGCCTGTGAATGGGGGGTGTGAGTGGGTGTCCTGGTGAGGCTGGTCAGGGCCGTTAAGGCCTGTTAGTGTTCCCAGGGCCCTGATGCTTGACATCATGTGTAATTCTGGTATGAAGTATGTAATTCGTCTTTCACTCATCCAAAGGAGCATACCTATGTCTTTCTAGACTTGGATTCTCATTATTAATTTAGTAGGAGTAAAAAAAGGTAATTGTTTCAATTCCGTCCAGGGTTTTCTTTCCATGAGAAAAGATGTTAAACAAAATGTTTTGGATCAGTTCTGATTAATAAACCTTGATTATGCCAATGTCATCATTTTTAAGAAGTAGAAATTCACTTCGAATGCTTCTGGGGAATGAAAGACAGCTGTGTAAAAGTGTGTTGGTTGTAAATTGATGGGTTTCTAATTAAATGTCTGAAGTGATGAGATTTTTCTTTGAAAGAAAACTAGTAATGTACTTTTTTATGTCATTCATAGTTTGGCTCTAGGATTGTGGGCACTGCAATTTAAACCAGATTGAAGAGAATTAATAGATTTAGTGTTTAAATTGTTTGTTAATTTTTTGCTTGAAAACAAGATATACAAAAGTCTATCATTGTGTGCAGTCCTAGGCCGGTCCTTTTTATTATTTTTAAGGTCCCATTCAACTCCTGTTGACACCAACAGGAGTCTCTTAATAGGTCTTGGCATGGTGAAAGGCAGCATTTGAATCATTTGTGTTAGTCACATCAGAAAAGGCCTTGTGATCCCAGCAAGAATTATGATATTATTAAGCCTTTTGAACAAGCTACTGGTAAGCATGCTAAAGCTGTAAAAACCTTTCTCTGCTCCACAGTTAATGTGATTGTGCTGGGGGCCTTGTAGCCCCCCAGTCTCCCTCCCCAGTGCCCCCACAGCTGCCTGCTGTTGCTGTGGCTCTGCGAGCAGTGGTGGTCAGCACGCATAGGGGTGCAGGTTGCCGGGGGGCTGCTGTCACCCAGCTGGTGTCACAGTGCCAGTGTCGGTGCCTAGTTGTTGTGTTGCTCAGCATTGCCTTCTCCTGGCTTTATGTTGATATTCATCCGTCTCCCATCAGTACGTTGGGGGAGCTGATCTGTGCTGGTGTTGTGTGATTTTAGGCACGCTTTGTTGTACCCCAAAAAGCACTTAGAGGCTTGTTACCTTGTAGGCAAACAGAAAACCCTGACTTCGGTGTTTCTGTTTAAAGCTCCTAGGTCTCGTGGTGACAGAGAGACCTTCCTGAGGTGAAATATCGATGCCTCAGCTCTTTGGGCGCAGGCTGCTGTCGGTGCGGGCGGGCAAGCCCAGCGCGGAACGAGGGTGGGGGCCAGCGCGGCCCGGGGGAGCAGTATTGGCAGGGACTCCCGGAACCCCCTTGGTGTGGGGGCGCGCCGGAAGATTTGCAGCGTGCACTTCCGGTAAGCCCTGTCGTTTCTTACCTAGCGGAAAAGGAGGTAGCCACGGACCTCGGGGCGGCGCCTTCCGATTGGCTGTTGCTGAGCGCGCGGGGAGGAGGCGTGGCGCTCCGCGGCGGCGGGCAGGCGGTGCGGCCCTCGCCATGGGGAGCCGCGGGCAGGTGAGCGTGGTGCGCATGCGCGGCCCTCGCGGAGGGGCGGGGGGGGGTGCTAACGGTCGCCGCGGGCGGGGTAACGGTCGCCGCTGGCGGGTGGGTGTCTAGCAGCCGGGGGAGCCGCGCTGAGCGCGGGCGTCGTGTGGCCCCTCTTGGTGGAGCCCTGGGCTGCCCGCGGTCCCTGAGCAGGGCGGGCGGGTGTCCTCTCTCCCCGCGGCCTCCTCGGTGCTCGGGGTCGCCTCCAGCCCGGTGGAGCGGGGGTCTATGGGGAAGGGGCGGAGGGGAGCTGTGCGGGGCGGCCTGAGCCGCTCTGCGGCCGGCGGCGGAGGAGCGCTGCACCCGGGCCTGGCTGCCCGGGGCCATAAGGAGGGCCTGCCCCTGGGGCACGGGCTGCTTGTCAGAGGGGAAAGGGGGGCTGACAGGAGGTGTGGGGCCGCTTGAAATAAAGCATTTGAACTCTTTTTTGAGTGAGTTGTGTTTTAGCTTGCCACAGACATTGAGGGAAGGCGTGCTCTGATGGCTTGATGTCACGATGTGCAAATAGGATTGGGCTTTTTGTCAGTCATAACACTGCTTGGTGCTCAGCAGTTTGGAGTTGATGGTAATGTACACAGCACTGAAGAAGACAGGCTGTGTCCCCCCTTGGATTTGCAGTCTGAGGGTGTAAATACTAATTGGACTTCAAACATATTTGTATACTTAGGGATGTTGGGGAATTTTTCCTTATATTTGACTGGAGGGTAGGACCTTTCTTCTAGCACTTGCTAGCATTTATAGCATCAACAAGCAGAATTATGATGGGAAGGTGTAGAAAAGCAATGGCAGAAAAGCAGGTGCTTGTCTCAACATTTCATTTTTTTCCAATGTAGCCTGCTTTTGGGGGGATTTGAGCCCCCTGTCTCAGGACAGAAGTGTTATAAAGCCTAATGTTATTCCATTGGGGTATTGGTGGGGGAGGGGATCTGTGCTTTGCTAAATGACTACAGTGCTGGAAGGAGTCAATGCATTGGTAAACCCTGCTTCAAAGTCCTCTAATGTTATCCTTGTAACTTCTGTGACCTGGTGTTACGCAAAATATTATGTGGGGTTTGCACAAATAGGCAAATGGCAAAAAGCGTTAGAGGAAGATACCTGAAAAGTATTGATCAAAGAGAGAGTTTGAAATAATCAGAAATTATGGGCCATGGTTTCGCCCTACATATGTCTTTCACTCAAAATTACTTGTAATGTTAATTTTGCTATTTGCAAAGATGGTAAAATATTACAGACTAGAAATATTTCAAGATGCACTGTCCAAATAATTTAGTCAAATCTCCTAAAATATGCCTACAGAAGAAGGGATTTACATGCTAGCTCTTAATTCTGTTCATTCTAGTTTCCACAGTTTTAGCACATAGGAACATTGCAATTGAAGACAACCTAGTCCTGGTTAGCTGTGAATTATTAAGGACAAAAAAGGCAAAAAGGAGCTAATGTACTCTCTTTTATATGTATCTGCTCACATTTGTTTGTCAGATCATGCTTTAAGTCTTCTAAAAGTGACAGAAGTTTTTAATTTAAAGAAACATTCTGGATACTCTCAAACAATTGGGAATGCACTCATTTATCTTCTTTCCAGAAAGGTCTGTAATATAAGTATGTCCTCAACAGCAGCATATTTAGTCATAAATTACAATAAAAATTATAAAGCACTTTACTCCATTGAAGTAAAGCAACATTTGAATTCGTTGCTATTTGTAAGTTGTCCTTTAATATTGTAAGTAATTCCATGATACTGTTATGTTATAGAAGCAGTATTGAACGGGAAGATTACCTGTTGTTACTGTTTTATGACTTCTTCCCCATCTTAACTGTCATGTTGCGTGTGTACACTTCTGGAGGAATTGTTGTAAGATTTAGCCAAGTAATAGCTGAGCTGAGGGTGAGAACTTAGCTTGAAAATCTAAAAAAGTGTCGATACAGAGTAGTAGCTTTCAGAGAAGCTTGCCATCTCTCTCTGTCATAGAGAGACTGAAAGTATGAGCAATGCTTTTTTCACAGCCCTGCTGGGATATATTTATTCGCTGCTGTCCCAGGTCATTGCTTCTAGGGGACAGACATGTTTGCATCCCCAACTCACACATACAAAGCATGCTAATGAAGAAGGTGGTCATTTCTTAGATATAGTACATGTTTCTTGTGCTTTCCTTCTAAGAAATTTTCAGAATATTGATTGTGAGAAAACAATCTAAGATTATGAGGAAATACCTAAAATTGTGCCTTCTAGAGGTGCCTGAACACACAAAGAAGTACCAAAAATAACTTTTAAATGTTCCCAGACTTCTTGGTGCTTGTCAGTGATTGACAAAAAGTCAAGGTTTCCTGGTGTTTTCCATAATTCACAACAATATGCATGAATAAACAGCCAAAACCATGTGTCTATGAGCTGTCATTCTCCATGTTTTTGCATTATATACATACTGAGGTCTGTCATCTCTACATTGTAAATCCTAATCCTTCTGAGTGTTTGTTCTTACTGAGGTTTTTGTCTGATGATATGATAGTTATTTTTAAGAAAGGACTTTGTTTTGTGTTGGTTTTGCCATATCACCTGTAGAAGATCATACCTAAGCATTATACAGAGACATTAAAAATAATTGTGCTCATTAGTTAATCTGCTAGTTGAGATCCTTTAAAAATTCTCTTTTCTCACATGTGAGAATACTTCAGCCATTTACATTTCTTTCTTTCTTTGTAGTCAAAGTATTAAATCCAATGAGATACTCCTGAAAGTCTGTTTAGGTGACTTGTACAGTTGTTCTGATTGTATTTTTTTTATATATTGGCATGAGAAATACGTTTGCATTAATGTATTTTCAGGATTAGATCCCTGTCATGCAAAGTGATTATTTAAAAGCATAGTGGCAGTACTCTCTTGCATCTCAGATGAGTTTGAAACATCCAGAACTGTCTAGGATTTTGATTTCTTTTACAGCTGCTTTATCTGCAGATTATTTGATCAAGAATTGAGACATAGCATCTGAGAAACTGATTTTCAGCTAAGTTACATACTAAATGGAAAGAACATAAATTTTCAAGCAAAAGCAAAATATCCTTAATTGCAACATGCTCATTTTAAATAAGAATTGTGTTAGCAAACAAATTCTATTGATATTTTGTTGACAGGTTTTGAAACTTTTTAAATTGTTACACAGAACCCGACAAGAGGTTTTTAAAAACGATACCAGAGCCCTGGAAGGTAAGATATTTTTGTTCTGTGGTAGATGTGCACCTCTCTCTGTGCGGAACTTTCTTCTGCTTGCATGTTACATTGCCTGACTATGTTCGATTCTTAAAGTGTCATCATTGTGGCTATGAAGACTGGAGAAGGTAGCTAAAAATTTCCCCTATTTTGGAGGAGGTGGAGGTGGCTGGTGTTAACCCAAATCAGTTCTGAAGTGGCAGATAGTACACAACTATGCTAATGCTCCTGTGGGACCAGTGAGTAGGTGATGCAAGAACCAAAATGCAAGGGAAGGAGACCAGAGTACTTCTTCTGTTATCAGGATTGGCTTATGTCAACTTGAGGTAACTGTAATTTCAGCAATAATTTCCTTGTCTCATCCAGTTTAGCTGTTCAAGAGAAATGGTTCACTGTATTTGTTTCTTTCTCACTTTTCTTTGTAACTTTACCATTTTTTCCCTGTTTGTTGTGAGAGTGTGTGGTGAAGACAGACAATATGAAGTCATTAATGCTATTTTGTCCTGTTAACAGAAGCAACAGTGCTAATACGAGGGAGGGTATGGTAATTCCAGTTTATGGAAAAATAGATGGAAGGGAGATAATTAACATTCATTTGGGTTTTCTTCTTTACCAAATGTGTTTGTACATATTTTGTAAGAGAGAAGAAACTTAGGGGGGAACTAGTGAAAACACAGTTGGGTAGTAGGCAAAAGAATATAGCTAGAAAGAAAATAATTCTTAAAATAATCTTCTTTTAAATGACTGCCTTCCTCTTTTAATAGGCAGTCATTGAGGAAACTTCTGTGTGTCCATAACCAGACATCCTATAAGTTGAAACAAAAACCTTGTTTTTAGACTTGTGCCATATTTGTTAAGTATAATGTTGCTGAAAATGTCTCTTTTTGGAGCCTTCGTGATCTGTGTGGGATTTTTTAGCTTTTTTTCCCCTCCCCCCTCCCTTCAGTCCAGTCAAAGCATGTTTAACTGTGCTAAGAATTTGACTTGATCCTCATGTACAATTGCTGTACAGGAGGTCAATATTGTTTCTATAGTAATGGAAACTTTCAGTAATAATGTCTACACATTAATTCTTTTTAAATCTCAGGATACTAGATGAGCAGTCATAGCATTATATTTTATCCCTATACCAATAAAATCAAAATAAGACACTATCATGTGAATTCCATGGAAATCTTGTATTAAAAAAACTTTGGGTTGAATGCATCAGGAAGGGGATGAATTTTTTCTTTTAATGGAAAGGAGTAGGTAGCCAAAGGAACGCAGACATAAAACCAGGTTAACAAGCTGCCTTGAGACAGCTAGAAAGGCTTTAGGAATATGGGTTTTGAGCCACTGACAAAGTAAAGATGAAATTGTTTTGTTTACACTTTATTTCCTTACTTCATTTAGCTGCAAGACAAAAGATAAACGAAGAATTCAAAAATAACCAAAATGAGACATCTGCAGAGAAAATAAATGAGGTACCTCTTGTTTTGATGTTTTTTTCCACTTTGCATCAAATTTCATGCCTTTTTCTGAAAGAGTATCTGAACTAATGCAGACATTTATTGAGACATTGAGAGTGCCAAGTGAATTCTAAAAGGTGCTTCCATGGATCTTTGTTTACAAACATATTGATACCTCCATTGATATGTAGTATGTCATATAATTTTGCATGCATCAAAATACATAAGGAAAAAGCACCTTCTAGTACTTTGATGCACTTATTCTGAGGTTCATAATAAAATTAGGTGAAAGAAAACTGTTTAATGTTGCTGTTTTTTCATGTAAATATTTCGTGTATTTTTCTTAGAAAATTTTTTGGAGCTTGGATCACTTAAGTTTACCTGTCTTTGTTGTATAGATAAGTACACAAAAATATGGAGAAATTAAATAATATTCTGCATTATTGACAGAGATGGGAACTTATTTTGATTCCTGATTGCAAGTTAGGCATCATTTAGCGGCAGAGGGAGAACTGTTAACTGGTCATGGCTTTATTATAATATAGAGGTATTAATTCTACCACTGTTTTCTGTTTCTTATTTCCTTATGGTGAAAACATTATATGCCAAAAGGAATAGGATATTTTGTTTTGTCACTATTTTTATGTTACTTTTGCTCAGTTGCTATTTTAACACTTTTTACTATAATTTTTCCAAAACTTACTGAGGTCTGAAATGAAACTTACGTATTTTAGATGTTTTTAGTTATTACTACCCATACTGAGGGAATGATTTAGTCATTGTCGTTCATCCTTTTAAGGAACTATTTATACAATGTCGTTTGCACCAGTATGCGGTTTCTACTACTGTTCTTCTACTGTTGGAAAGAAATGCCTCCATCTGTCCATTGCAGAAATAAATCTGGATATTTACGTCATTCCAGCCACTGGACAGTAATGTAAATAGTTCTGGGCATTTAGTTAGGATTTTCTAGCATGTCTGCTTGTTTCCAGGCCCCTATAGTAGTACCTCTGTGTTTGTGTCCTGGACTTCTGATCTGTTTAATTTTATGTTCTTTTCATTATTGATATACAGGAAAAATACTTGCTGTAATTTCTAAATCTGTATTTGTTAGGAATGGCAGCCTACAAAACATGCATATATTACCTTTTAATATGGGTTAATTGATATATTGATTCAATGCGTAAGTGGCAGAAATTCCAGACTTCCATCAGAACTATAGAATCCTAGAACAACATATAAGCTGTCATAGTCATTATTGAACATACATATATGCTGAAGTGACATTAATGCAGAGGAACTGAATCAAATGACAGTATAGGACTTCTGAGAATTTGGACACTTATTTGTATAAACATGGGTGTGGTATGCTGTTTTGCTTTAAATATCAGGTTAAAAAATGAATATTGGCCAACCAAATGGGTTTTACTTTGCCAGAGCAGAATGCTGCAGTTTCTTCTGAGTGTGACATTAAATATTTAGGTATGAAGTGACCTAAGAAGAGGGGAATAACCATCTGCAATATTAGAATGTGGAGTGCAGTGGCTGCATCTACCCTAGCATTTTAGTTCATCAGGAGTGCACTACTCAAGTTGTCCTGGTCGTCTCCGCTTACTGTGATTTGGCTTGTTTTGTGAAGCGGTCTTAGAGCATGTGGCTGGATTACTTTAAGGTGGAGCTGAAGTGAAAATCATACTTCAAGAGCAAGCTTAATGCATTCTAGCTTCTAATGGGCGTTCAGTAGGGGCAGTACCTAGCAGGGCAGTACCTATCTCAAACACTTTAAAGGGGAAAAGGGGGGCCAGAGAAAGATCACGTAGTTGTCAAGTCCTTAGGCCTAACTCTTATGCTGTGAAGATTTGCTCCTGTTCGTACACACTGCTTCCTGATGTAGATATAGATGTTGTCTCCCAAAGTGTCTCACTTGCACAATTTCATGTATTTCTGACAGAGGTATAATGCAAACAAGTACTAGGCTTCTGCTGATCACTCAGCAAAATTGACAGTGTGCCTCTGTTTATCCTGTCAATGGGGGAAGGATTTCCAGGGCTTTTACTACATAATCATGCTTCTGTTAATCCTTACATTGGAGTGTCTTGCTCCTGCACTGCTTTCCTGTGAAATCTCAGTATTGCTAACTCTTGCTGTATTTTGCCCCTATTTTTGTCTCCTTATTACAAGAGTAGGAATGTTAAAAGAGCCAGATTATCTATCTCACTAGAGATAGTAAGATGCTGCTTTTGAGTCATTTGCCAGTGCCTGTAATTATTGAAACAAGTTACTTGTTTTGGTAATTGTGTTCTGCCTTATTCCTTTGCAGTTTTAACTGCATTTATAGGTCTTATACTGCTGCATGTTTCCAACCAGATGACTCGTTTCCTTCCTCAGGTGCTGTATGTCAGGGTAGCTAATATATCAACTTGTAGGGTACTCCAGGCTCCCGAAATGAAAGCTATGTGTAGATAGTAGATAGCTTTCTGAGTAATAGAATTGACTGGCTTTGGTATTTGAATAGCTCTCTAGTATGGAAAATGCCTACAAGGTTAATTGTATATCACTTAAATTTCTCAGTTCTTATTTTTCTTCCTTTACTAGCTTCTGAAAATAGCTTCAGACGTTGAAGTGATTCTCAGAACTTCTGTTATTCAGGCAATTCACACAGATTCCGACAAAATATGTGAGTAAAGCTGCATGTTAAAAAGATGTTAAAAGACGTTGAAATTTAGTAAATAAATATAAAACTTGAAAACTAAACAGGGGGACAGAGAGGGAAATGTCTGTCTATTGTCCGTATATCTGCCTGTACACTTAGTAATTTAAGCCTGTTGATTAATGTAGAGATCTCAAAGAGGTAAAGATCTCAAAGATGCAAAGTTTCTACACAGATTTTGTGAATTATGGAGGCTTGATAGAGAGGCAGAGGCTACCTTTAATGTCATCACCGAGGAAAAGAAGTTATAACTCGGTTATCCATTTTTGCTCCTTATCCATTGGGAGTGATAGCATCTAGCTGGCAAGTCCATGTGCCTCTACTGGCTGCTCCATCAGCATATGTTTAAATCGGCCACAGTATCCATAGGTGCTACTCAATAGGTAGAAGCTGCTTGAGGAGAATTAAGAAATTAACGTTTGCTGCCCATAAAATAGCTTTTTCCTTTAGGTTTGAGTGTTGTCTTTTATCTAAAACCTTGTACAGTACTGACATTTTAAAATTTAATGTACCTGACCAAGTTATGTCTTGGAAGATTTGTGACACAGTGATGGCCTGGATGCAGAGCCTCTCAAACTCTGAAATTTTGGCCATAGGATGTCAATCAGTAACAGAAAGTTCATCCCTGAATGCCATTCTATAAGCAGGTTTTAGTGCATTTGCACCTTTCCTGAGAAATTTCCATTTGCACCTTTCCTGAGGTTTTGAATACTGTCAGCACTTTGAACTAGACAAATCTAGTATAGCACTTACTAGAACTTAGTATCAGTGGCAGTAGAGTGTATGCCATTAGAAAATTTCTGGAAGCAAGTTCAGAATTTGTAGGGATCTGAGACAATTATCTCCTTTTTTTGCTAGCAGTTTATGCTGAATAACATCATAAGTGTGCTATGTAAAATTGTACCTATAAATGAGTGTGGTTTTCACTGCTGTTCCTCTTTACTGAATATCTCATCCTGCTGTTTCTATCCTTGCCTGCTTGTAAAGCAAAACTGAGCTTTTAGGTGTAGTAAATTGTACAGGTGTTCAATTCCAGTACAGCTATGGTTAAAGAACTTGCAGCAGAGCAAAATCATCCTTTCTGATCCTTAATCTTCACACTCTGTGGTGACTTTTATCATGTTGATAGAGTTACAGTTAGCTCCCTTGCTACTTTTTTGGTGTATTCTTATATTAAATGAGAGGCTTGGGCTTCATTTTATAAAAAGAGGGTGGAAATATTTTCGTTTGCAGAAACAAGAATAAGTATATCTTTAAAACCTTTCAGTTGTCCAGAAGAGGGAGTTTAATGGAAAATGAAAACATTCTTATATTTATGGTTTTGTAGTGTACAGTTTTTAGAATGAAAGAAATAGTGTGAACTTAAATCACTTCTGAATAAGCTCTTAAGTTATTAAAATTATAGTAAAAACATTAAAAATCTTCTGTAGTATACCCTAAAGTGGCTAGATGAATTGCTGTTTGTTTGCAAATGAAAATAGGTTAAGTGAATTTAGTTGAAAAGTTTACTTTTCATAATGTTTCATTTTATGTGCTGCATGTTTGTTTTAGAAACTTTGTAGATGAAGGTTTGCTTTGCTGTAATAGAAAGTATATTGGCCTACCTGGAAAAAATTAAGTGTTATAAAATATTTGTATCTGGGCTGTATTTAAGTTAGTATACTGCCCTTATTTCATCCTGAGCAAAAACAGACAAAAAAAAGTAATTAGTTGTTATGTTGCATGAAAGAGGAGAGGGGAAGGAGAAGCTAGGTAAGATATGTTTCCAAAACCTGTTGCTGCAGCTTGTTTTCCCAGGAACCGTCAGAATCTTCTCATGCTTAACTTTTTGTATTATAGCTGACAATATGTAATTTAGCCATCTGGTGGGGGGTTTTTTTGCAAACTTGCATCTCTAAAATAACTATTTAGTATATATCCTGAAAAGAAAAGCCAGAACTAGTTTTGAATAGTGAAGAAAAATACTGATAAGGTGAACATACTTCTTTTATTAAATGAGATTATTCAGTGCTGTCATGACTTTGGAAACAGTGCACAGGGCAACATTACTCTTCTTAAGAATCTGAGACAAAGCAGTGTATAGTCATGTTTGGATTCAGTGATAAGTCTTTTAAATGTTAAATTAGGCAGGATTTTGCTTACTAAAGAGAAGAAATTTTGAGTTACAAGCTTGTTAGTCACTTAACCTTTCTGAATTTTTTTTTTTTTTTTTTTTTTTTTTGCAAAATGTTTCAGTCTGAGTCACGTTATTCACTAGCATACAAATGTCTTGGTTCTATTTATTTTACTTCAAATTAAGCTGATAAAAGTCAAGCTTAAATTTTAGTGATACACCACACATGCAGTATGTCCTGATGATTTTGATGTGCTATGTTGACTCTGTACGTTCAAAACATAGCTTTCAAAAGGACAGTAAAAAAAATTTTCTTCTTTCAGTCTTTATCTGTTTGGGGTTTTTGTTTTGTTTTTGATAGTTTAAATCCATCCAATTCCTATTTTTTTCTTTTTGTATTGCTTTCATGCACCTATTGTAGCTGTATAGATCAACATGATTTGTCGTGAATTTACTCATCTGTGTTTTCTCTGTAAGAGAAATACAATTGAATTTTTATTTAAAGCTCTTAGAAACTTATTAAATGCATCAGTATCAATCCACAGATGCAAAAGAAACATATCCTCAAGGAAATCAGTTTTCTTTCTTACTTACAATATATGGGAAAACAGTGACTTTGGACAGAATGTTACTCAGTGTTGCGTGTGTGTGTGTCTCTAATGTTTTATGGGTTTACTGTACCCTTAGTACCTGACCTAGTCTGACCTAGTCAAAGAACAGCATTATGCTTTCAGCCCTTTGTGCTTTAAGTTGCTGCTACTTGAGCAAATGTGACATGACACAGCTCCTTCCCTCCGTGCAGAAAGGCCAAGCTGATGTCTGAAGAGCCAGATGGCCAGAACTTTGAGCCAGGAGCAGGTTAAAATGGTGCATAATTAGACAAACCCTAACATGCTGCCATTCTTTGAAGAGTTAGTGGTGATAACTTTCATTTGATTCCTTCATTTTCTGTTAGCCTTTGAAAAAGGTGTAACTAAATTAATATTATGGATCTTAAATCAGATGGGGGGAGGGGATATGTCAAATTTGATACTCATTTTTGAAATTGTTTAAGTAAACATAATCTGACTCAGGATTGTCAGCAATGTTAAAATTGCCATTTTCTCTCTTACTAAAAGTTATTGCAACACTTTGCCCTTTTTATGGATTCTTAATGTCATTAAAATATTTTCCGTGCTTTTAAAGGGAAAAAGCTGAAGGAAATATTCTGACAAACAGAACGTAAATGTTAATACAGTTTTGTCTTAGGTAGTTGCCATTACGCTGCCTGTCAGCTTACCAGACTCTCCTTTTAGTAACTTGATTTGTTGTTTGCAAATGTAAAAACAACTTTATTATTTTAAATAGTATTTTCCAGAAGGTGGTATTCTTACAGGTTTTTTTTTTTTCCTGTTACAGTGCTTGTACCCAGGAAAGATCTGCTACAAGACAACACTCCTTACTTTGATAAACCAACAAAAAAGCATCAATCCTGAGGAAAATATGTCCTTCTCCCCCAAAGGTTAATATCCTGTAATGAGATCTCTGAAAACCAGTAGCAGATATCTGTTTTAAAACTAAATTTGGAAAATAGTAAATACTGTTAACAGGAATACAGAGATTAAAACCAAAACACCGTTTTTATTGTGTGCTATGATACCATCATGCAGTTCTGAAGGATACTTTTCTTGTTTGGAAGGTATTAATATTTCCATAGAAACTCAAGATGCATACTGTTTTCCTAAAAATATACTTCTGAACTGTGTTACTTCAGCCAAAAATGGATGTTGTTAATTATGACAATCATCAAACAGATTGTTTTGTGGCAGTTCAGAGGTTTCACAAAACCTAAATGCAGGTCTTAATCCTGACAATATTTATTTGTAAGTTTGTCATCAATGATATGCTGCTTTGAAATAATGAAAAACCATCTTGTGATTTACCATTAAATTTATGCTTTGCAGCAAAAGCATGATTTCTGAAGTTGTCATTAACTGTACACTGTAACTGTACTGTGATGTTTGAAAGGGTTCTTTAAGGTTTATCTGAATAAATTATTCAGATTTTGCAGATGGGAAAGCGTGTGTAGTGTTTTTCTTCTCCTGACGCACCTTTGAATGAGCAAGAATAGCAGAGTTTGTGTATCTGAATAACAGTGGAACAAGAGAGCTCAGCCATAACCTAAGCTAAGGATGTTGGTTTAGATCATATGGTTTATGGATTTAAGGTTTTTGGTTTATCTTGTGATTACAGAGTGACTTCCTGAGGCATTTATCAAAGAAAAGAGGATGGGTGCTTTTGAAACTTATGTAGTCTCAAGTGATCTGACTTGTGTAGAGTGAATTTATGGTGAGTTTATTTACTAAGCCCTTACTGCTTGCATTTTTTTAGTAGAGAATCATTTCTTTCTCACTGAATTACTCATATAAACCTGTTCGTTTTAATTTGAATTGCAACCAGATATAACTACAGTGAATACAGAATCTTCTCTGTGCGAAATCAGTAACAGGAACCATACTGGGATCTACATAAATGTAATACCACACGAAAGTGTGCTACCTCACAGCTCTCTTTCAGATCTCAGTGATCCTGTTTATTTTTAATAAGCCTTGAAGGTGCCAGTATTGCATCTGCCTATAGCTTCTGACATGGTTTCACTGACTGGCTAGAAGAGAAAAGTAGTGCCTGTATCCAGTTTTTCTCCCCTCACACCGAGTGGCAATGGGACAAGTACTCCTTTTCTTAAAATTGTCACCTCTGCCTGCCATTGGCAGGGTAGCCAGCAGAGAATATACATTGTCCATAATCCCTCCTTCATCTTACGATCAGTTCAGATGACCCACTGATATTGCTACCACTGTGGCTCAAAGGCATCAGGCGAATGGTTGGGGATAGAACGAAATGAGTGCAGTTCTTACTCGTTTGTTGCAATCTGGTGGCTCCACTAGAAAGCATGTCTTGGTCCATTGTGGATGCACTGTTCTAGGCCTCTGTGCCTTTTCCTTCCCTGAGGACAGGCTGTATCTTGCTTCTGGTTTCCCATCCCTTTGCAACCTTAACTTTTCTTGTCTTTTCTTTAAGGAGCATGAGAAAGGGGAGGCAAGGGAGAGAGAATAGATGGTAGTTGCAGTTGTAAAGAGAAAACAAAACAGAGCATCAGCTCTCGCAAAGTGACTAATTCTGAAGCAGAAATGATTAAGCTGGGGTTGGGCAGGAATGACACATTATACAACCATTAAAGTATAGATCGCACAGCATGCTAGAATTATGGGGGAATTTCTCTCTCGCAGATCCATTGCTTTAGGCTATGGGAATAGTGTATGAGTAACTTTATTTTTCAGATTGGTTTCCTAGTACTGTTAGTTTTAGTAGTGATGTAAAATAGTATTGTCCATTACCATGCATGCAAAATACGAATTTAAAAACTTAGTGATGTCAACAGTAGATGGCACTCTTCTGTATGATATGAGGAAACTGCGAGTAGAGAAACTATTTTCACATGACTATTATTTTGTTCTTGTTCTGCTGTCATGTGTTTTGGGTTTTCATTTTTAATATGACTTAACACATGAATAGGAAGATAGTGCAGAAATGGCAGCCCACAAGCTGAGACTTGGAATTCTACAAGTGTTTTTGTGCTTCATTTTGCTTATGTGTTGAATATTCTTAATAAAAATATGGAATGACTCACCTGTATAGCATATACAACTATTGAAAGTGAAGGACACGATCAGAGAAGTTGATAGGGTTTAATGGTCATAGGAATAAAATTCTCCTTACTCTCCTGTGCAGTATGTTTATGGTTCTGCTGCATTAACTTTCCATGTTCCTGCTGTCCTTGTGCATTCCTGGGCAGCAGACACTAACTGAGTTTTCAAGTGCTGAGATGAGGAAAATCAAGCTGATACACAAAAGACTACTAATGTCAGAGACTGACAAACCTGTTAGTTGCTCTTGTTTCAAGGTGATCTTAAATGAGAGTCTGGGGAGTATCCAGATGTGGGATAGGGAATTGAGCCTAAAAGTATCTGAAAGTTACAGTCCCTGTCTAGCCCAGCAGTTGTTTGCTTTCTGCAAACTGAGCTTTCCAGCCTTGAAAGACTCTCACAAACCTGCTTAATGAGCAGCTGGTAATTAAAGGCTTCTCTGTGCTAGTTGGTGCTAGTGGTTATTCCTCTTCCTGTGATTCTCTGCTTACCTGTTGGTTCACGTTCCAGTATCTAATCCTCTCCCACAGCTTACATTTCCATTTTCATTTCATTATGACTATGAGTCTGTTCTTGATACTGCTGGCCTTGTCCTCATATATACTTGTTTTTTTTTTTTTTAAGAAAAGAAGTTTTGTTGCATTCCTTCCTCAAAGTTTGAAGTGTTAGCTGAAACTGTCTAAAACATTTCACTTAATGACATAGGAGGGAAGAAGATTGATTCTCTTTAGGAGAAACTGGGATTTGACAGGCTCACAATAACATGATTCAAACATGTTAAACTTTTTCAGATTTACTGGAGCTGCAGAGTTTTAGAGCAGATCTATGTGCCTTCCTTTCAGAATGTGCATCATCAGCCTTATAAGGCATAAAGGTAGTATCTCCTTAAATTGTTGCTTAATGTGTAACTAGGTATTATTCAAACAAAATTAACCCCCCTGTAAAAATCTTACGCAGTCAGGCAGGAAAGCTTCTGTTAAAAAGGGATAGCTCTCTGCTTCATCAGATCTGCTATAGTTCAGCTACTGTAGCAAAGAGGTCAATATGGTGTATTCAGCTAGATATTTACTGAAGTCCCAGGGGGCCTCTGACCTGTACAGATATACCAGCAGTGCTACTCAGCACTACCTAGGCTAGCTGGTTTAAAGGTTGGTTTCAATAGGTCTACGTAAGGTAGTCACATGCATATGCAATGGTTGGTAGGACAAATGTCACCTCAGTGATTACACTTAATAAAAAAATCTAAGCACTTCAGCTTTTGACGTCATTTACCAGAGATGTCTCTGTTGCTAGAGCCTTCTGCTCTGGCATTCTCCTTCAGGAAATCTTGGCTTCGTGTGCACTGTAGCTTTAATGAAAGCATTAATTACAGCCTAGCAATACTTCCTGTTTAAATATTGGGGGTTTCTTTTGTTCTGAACACCTTTCCCTCTCCTTTAACATTTTCAAAGTATGAGGTTTCCTACCTTTTTCTCTGTGAGCACTAACTCAGGATGGGGGTCAAACACAATTTTAGTATGGTTGCTATAGTCTGATCTTCATAAAGCACCCAAGTGACAGATTTAATCTATGAATTGATTTGTTTTGCATGCATAGGATTTGAGTTGGAAGCCTTTATGGTCTTCCAATGAAATAAGGTGGCTTTTGTAATTTAGCAGGGCCAAGTGAATCCCTTGCCTTGCTCTATTCCCATGCACTTCAGTAAAGGAAACCTTTAGTGGCTATTTTTATAGGCATTGCTATCCTACACCACGATGGGACCCCATAAAGAGTTGATCTAGAAATAGCGTTAAGAATTTAATCTGGAAAAGTGGCTCATACCTTCCCTGAGGTGCTGAGTTTTCAGGGGTATTTTTTCAGGTATTATGAGATCAACAAAACAGTGACTAAATCTAGTGTTAGCTTCTATTCCTTTACATTAGAGGTCATACCAACTGAAGGTGCTGGACTGAATGCTGTGTAGCTTCATCAGTGCTGTTTGTGTCACGCTGGACCTGTAAATGAAGTAATTTAGCTTCAAGTACTGGCAGTTCTTTACACTTCCTTTACAGAAGGGGAAAAAATACTGACAATTGAAAACTAAAAATAAAGGCTGACCAACTTACAGGAAGAGCTGAGTCCTAGTACTTCCCTGCCTTAGATAACTTTTTCCAAACTACTTGCAATGGGAAATGCAGTTTATCCTAAATTTTGGAGTTTACTGGGCTGTGAAATCTTTGATATTTAACTGTACTTGGAATTAAGCACAAATCGCAAAATGAATTCAGCATGAAGGCTATTATTTTACAGCTACGAAGGTCTGTTTTGATAACTCTAGTAGAAATTTAGCTGTCTTTGTTGGTATAAGATATGTTGTTTGAATGGGGTATGCTAAATCTGTGATGTAGATACCCCGTTCTCTCTAATTCCGGTGTAAGACTTCATCAATGAAGCTTTTACGAAAGCTTCATTCACTTTTTTTAAAGTTTAGCTTTCTGTGCATTTGTTTTTAGAAAGAATAAATCTGGGGAGAGGAAAAGAGAGGAAGGACACATCTTAAAGTACTTTGTTAAATAACAGTATAAATAACTTGCTTTTTTTATTACCAAATCTTTCCCTTTAGTTAGCATTTTTAATAATCTAGATTGCTTTCTGAAAGAGAATTAAAAGCATCTACTTTCTGTATTACGCTTTCCTTTTTCTCAGAGACTATGTGCTTCAACTTTCCATCTCACCTACCTGTAAGACTGTGACTTAAGTCCAGGATTAGTCAGGATTAAATAAACAGCCCATGAAACTATGATCTATAGAAGCTGGGAGGGTGGATGGCACCCTCCATGCTAGACCATAAAAGTGGGAGAAGTTCTCCTGTTTCACCTGCTACTGCAGTAGTGGCAGCCCTTTCCTCTGAGGTCAGTGGCTTTATGCAAAAGTTGATTCACCTTTGCAGATGAAAGTCATCTCCCTAGCCGAGCATGAGTATTTTGTCAGTCTGCTCTCCATGCAGTAAAACTGTGGCAGTGAATAAGAGTGGACTGCAACCCGTACAATACTCTGCACCTTTTCCAGGCAGTCTGTAAAGGAAAAAAATCAAAAGGTCATTGCAACACTTCCTTCCCATTCTAAGCGTGCATTTAAGATAAAAACCTTTATTCCATTTGCTCTCCACCTGCAGATGAGACAGCACTGATGTTTCTGTTGAGATCTTTATCTGTCCATTCATACATTTTCTGTTTGGAAAGGCTGCTGTCCTCTACTTCATACTTCTTCCTGACTGTTGCAGAGGCACAGCCTGAAGTCAGTTCCTTGTGGGATTTTTGGAGAGTCAGCACAAACTCAGCCCGTGAAGTATGAGTGCTTTTAAGGAGAAGGGACGAGCTTGTCCTTTCCACATAGCTAGCTGTGTCTAGTTATGTCCCAACACCAAGAGTGTGGCCTTCAGGCTGTAATTCCTTTGGATGTGATTTCAAAGGCTACATGTATTGTAAGCTTTCTCCAGCAGCATGTTGCACTGGAACAGCAGGGAGGCGATCTCCTATGTAACAGCGTAGTACTTAGAATTCTTACCCAGCTGGAAGTAGTCCCTGAAGGATTTTCCCTTTAATGTTAAGAACATGCCAGATTTTTTTGTATTTTCAGTATTTAATTATGCATGTGGTTTCCTCAATAAATTTTCTCTGAACATAGATCTTGATTGCGGAAATTCAAGCAGACAAGTGATCTCGCTGAAACCTGCAGAGTTGTCCAGTACAAGCTGGGGCAGAGGGAGGGAAGGGGGGGGGGGGGTTGGCTTCTGTCAAACCAATAAATGAAATGCAAAACAAATGACCATATAAATGAGGATGAGGGCATTAAAATTCATAGATGGAAGAGCAAAGGAAATAAAAGAACATTAAGGACAGCTTTTGCACTAGTGAAGGAAAAATGTTGATATTCCAAATGGTTCTTTAAACAGTTTTCCACTATAAATGTCAGGTTTTCATTGTTTAATTCTAGTCTGCAGTGCAGCTAAAGGTGAAAGGCAGAATGAATGTATGTGGACTGAAGAGGTACAGAAAATAAAATTGAATAGAGAAATAATAAAGGCAAAAAATGCATTCGATTTTCATTTGTTTATGTTTCAGTGCAGTCATAATTAAGACTGCAACATGACCAGGATAGTAGCTCCTTTGAGCAAAAAGATTAAGGTTCAGTTATCTGTTTTGTACCAAATTTCCTGTATAGTTTTGCCTAAGTCATTGCTTTATTTCAATTGCATTCAGTGGGACTTAGATAAATAAATACTCAGCTGCAATGACTTAGGGAGACTTCCTTCTGTGTCTTGATTCCTTATGGAGAAAGAAAGAAGAGAATTTCCCCTGTAAGGGAATTGTAAAACTCTTAGATACTATGATGAGGATCATATAAGAACCTCAGATGTATTCCAGATTATAAGTATATAAGGTGCAATAAAGCATGGCAATTTAATGTGAGACTAATACTATACTTGGAAAAAAAACAAAAGGAGGGAGAAGACTCCAGGAATAGTGAGGTTCATTTTGCAGAGTTTCTCATGTGTGTTTAGAGAAGAGAAGCCATGGAGAAAAGCTTCAGGCAGGCAGGTCTGTGCTCCTCACTGCAGTTTTGCTTTAGCTACTGTGTTAAAAAAGACAAAATTTAGGGGATTGATGATTCCAAGGACCAAAGACCTGGGGCGGAGTTATAAAGGGTACAGTACCTGCCTTTGTCAGATGGCAAACATATGTTACGATGCACCAGTTATGTCAAATAATGAATCACACACAACAGCATGCAGTTTGACACCCTTCCCCACTCCTCTACAACAGATTTGTAGTTTCATGTTCTGCTTTAAGATGAATATTGAAGTTTCTTTCACAATTTTTTAACCATTTTTCACTGAATATTTGAAACTGTAAGCATTTAAAATGGAGGAGGAGAATGAAAATGCTGGCACACACACTCCATCATTTTAGGGCAGAGGACCCCAAATTTGCAAGAAAAAAAGCCGTTTAAAAAAACAGAACAAAGTACACAATACCTTGTTTCTGTGGTCAAGAGATCCAGTAAAGCTTACTGCAAATTTCATCATCTTGTTTTTGTACAGTTCCATTTATTTAAAACTGAGTTTTCTAATAGATGAAGTAGTTACCTAAGTCAGTTGTTCAAATATACAGTAACTCAAATCATCACAGAAGCTAATTCAGTTGACCTCTCAATGAGTTGTCCTAAGTGCAACTTCCTCTACTCCATGTGAAAGAAAGAAAATAGATAGGGAAAACTGAAATTGCACAGAAGAGAAAAAGCATGAGAGCATCTGAACTGAACTACCTGTAATATCTGGCGTGGTTCTGAAATTAAAATCCTGTTGAATCCTAGAAAAACAACTAGAAAAACTTCCTTTGTGGAAGTAATATGACTCTCCAAGTTTTAGTAAGAAGAAAGGAATCAAGAAGAATTTTGTTATTTTGTGAATTACTTAGAGGACTAGTTTGTATTTGAAAATTGATAAAGGTTACTGAACAGAGATGCAAAAAGTTACCATAAATGTTTATTAAAGCAGAACAAGAAAGAAAATATATTATATCCATTCGAATGTGAAATTATAAACAAACTAAGAGTAGCTAAGTGGTAGTTACCTCCAAGTAAGTATCCATATACATAAGGAACCACAGCAGAATGAGCCAGATTTTTGGATGCTGTAAAATTGCATACTTTCACAATGCGACTATCCTCCAAGTAGTCACTTGTTTCCAGAAGGAAAGGTAATAATAGTAGGATGTTTTCACAGGCTATAAGTGGGGCTAAGAGGATGACATCTAAGCAGGAAAAATACAGGCTGGATATCCAAAAAAAAAAAAATGGAGCTTGACTCCCACTAAAGTCAGTTTGAGTCTGCTTAGTATATTCTCTTAGGCAGGGAAATACTGCCTCCAGGAAAGAGGACACTCTATTTACTAGGACATTTAAAGCCACATTTGCCACAATACTAAAACGTATGCAGTAGTTAGTGCACACTGGAATGAGTAGGAATGAGGATTCAGCTGGACCCTGGGAAAATAATCAGTTGTACCAGCTAGATTATTTGTATGTTAGAGTAATTCAGAAGAAATGTGTCCAGCTGCACTGAAGGCAGCAGGAGCTGAAAGAAAAGGAGGTTGTTGTACCTCCATCATCCCCCACCAGACAATTAGGAGAAAAGGAGAGAGCTAATACAAAAAAAGAAATTGTATTGCACTTAGTTCAGTGGGAGTACAGCCTTCTGTACTAATAGACCGTTGATCTCTGTAGGCAGGAAGTCTTCCTACCAGGTGATTAAGATGAGAACTGTGGGAGCCACTAGACCTTTTTTTCTTAATATTTTACATATGAATATTGTGCACTTGACTTGTCCTACACATGCCCTTCATGAAGTCTGTGCTAGAGCCATTTTCACAGATGTTGCCAAGTGCTAACTGTTAGTGTTGCATTAACCTGGATTATTTAAACCTTATCCAGCAAATGGGTTCTGGCTATCCTGCCCCTGGGGAAAAAAAAAAAAGCAGTTAGGAATCATTTGAAGGGGCTGTTGATATCTCCACCAAGTTAAATGTGTGGGAACTTGATCCCACTTGGGGAAGCAGTGGAAGCACTCTACTTGCATGAGGTTAATTTAATAGTTATGGTGAGGTTGTGAGGGGGGTCTCTTTTCATGTCTTAAGTTCTGTGTCTGCTTGCCTATTTTATGTTTGCCCACAGCAAACTTTGACTTGGGTAGAGTTAAAGTCTGAGAGCAGTATACAGAGCAGTCTTAGACTAGAGCACCCATCTGTTTTGGTCTTCTTCCTTCAATATTTTTGTCATTTACTCATGGTCTGGGAACAAAATGCCCCTTCTATGTCAGTGTACAGGGACTGATGCTAACATGTGAAGCATATTACATACGATATTGCTGTGCAAGAATAAGAAAGCCTATTTTGAATTCTGTGAAGGACATGCTGTCCTTCAGAAATAAATATTCAGAACAGAGCTGCTCTTTCCAATGGTTAATGGTGGGAAATTGTCTGCCTTATTTGGCAAACAATTGTGGAAGCATCTCAGGTCATTCTTTCTGAAAGGTTGATAGGTTTTTCCCCTCCTAGTGAACTTGAAGAAGAGTTAACTGCAGCATATTCCGTGCCAGGTAGCTGTATACACAATATGTAAATGCTTGTGGATTTGCTGGGTCCATTAAAACCAGAAAGGCCAGAGCTTCTCGTTGTCCTATCATAAGCCAGCGATCTCACGACAAGGAAGTAGAAAGGAGTTGTATGGAAATACAGGTTTATATCCGTGGGGTGTGTAGCTCTCAACCACAGCATTACCGCTGCAGCAGTGGGAGAAGACTTTGAGTAAGGAGTGTCTTGCCTCCTTCAAGCGTGACTTTATATGAAAATTCCAGCTGTGGTGCATATTAGTTAGAATGCGATCTGGCCAGTGTTTAAGTAAATACGTGTCCTTGCTTATATAAGCAGCACAATTAAATGCAGTGCTTAAATGCTTGCAGAACTGGCAGCTTGTTTTATAATGATAGTTTGCCAAGGAAACAAGGAATTTGGGAGTAAATCTTTCCTGCCTTATGCGCAGAAGCAATCTCATTGAATTCAACCTCTGTGCGTAACACAAGCAGGATGTGGCATATTCTTCTAAGAGTGCCAAGCTGATGTTTGCACTGGGTATTTTGGGTGAGTAGTAGCCCAGAAGCAATACTGCTATCAATAGAAGGGCTGTGTAACCACTCATTTAATTTCTGGAGCCATTTTAAATTCTTGCCATGGAAAAGATCTATATAGTTCTATATACATCTTCACCATGGTGATTGATTTCTTTTCAAAGAAAGTAGCTTCGTGATTTGTATCTTGTGTTTCCTACCTCTACTGACTTCCAATGCACCTCTATGAAAAAAAATATATAGTACAGTTAACTATTTATATATTGGACTGTAGCAGGAGGTATTCCAACAAGATGCAGTTACAGAATCACCTGCAGAGAGCACTAACAAAGCCTTCAGGCCTTGAACCTGCATTCGTACATGAGATTTGGGGGATGAAGCAGCAAAAATGTCAAAGAAACTGAATAAAAGCTCACACTGCTGCATGCTTACACAGCCGTGCAGGTTCAAAAAGTGAAGTCACATGCTGCTTCACATGTTTTAACTTCCTCGATTTGTTATGCTCATCTTTAGGCCTCTACATATAGTACAGTAGTGATTTAATGGATATAAAATGACTTAAGGGATAATTTGAACACCGGATGATTTTTTGAACAATAAGTGCTGGCATAATAGGGTACTCTAGTTATTCATCCATCTGTGTATTTGAACATGTCCTTAGGCAACCTTAGATGAACATAAACACCTGAAATGCCATAGGTGCTTTATGCCTTTTGTCTGTGCATTAGGCTCATTTATTATATGTAACAATGTATCTTTGTAGAAAAGACAGATAAACTAAAGATCTGAATGGAGTTGATCATTGGCATTTAATTTAAAAGCTGATGCCAAATTTTGTTTGGGATCACTTTCTCAGAGCTCTAAATGACAGAACATATTTTGGCCAATTCCCAGAAGAGCTTAAAGAGCCTGATCTCCTGTCCTAAAGATTAAACCTGATGGGCTGAAACCTTGGCTTCATCCCAGCTAAAATGAGGGTGGGTTGTTGCAAGTAGGGCATTCACTGCAACCTTGTCCCCAGCCCTGTTAAACAGCAGTGGTTAGCAATGAGCAGTCCTCCACGGGGCTGCTCTTAGCGTCCCTCCTTTCCATGTGCTTGACACAAGCGGAGCGAGAAGGATATTGGGGGAGATGAGGGAGATGATGGACATCCCCCAAGGTGAAGAGCTGAATAAGGCAGAAGCTGTAGCAGATTTCTGAAAAGATCAAAATGCTTCTCAATGGCTCTCTCCAGGCCCTTGGAAATCCACAGTAGTTTCGTAATGCATTTCAGTGGCCTAAGGGTTTCCCCATTTATCCCTGGGGAGCGCAGCAACTTCAGGATCAGTTATGAAGAGACAACTACCTGGTGATACTGGCCACAGAAACTCGTCTGTTTGTTTTCTCCTTTAGCCAGGGGACTTTGACTTATCCAACAGCCCCTTGGCCTTATGTAGTCCTGCTGTCATTGCAAAGCCTAGCAGCAGGTTCTGCCAAACTGCTTGCAAGCCACATACAATTCAGGAATTTGCCCTGCTGATGCATTAGGTGTTGGCAAGTATTTTTTTTAAGTTGCAAATGCTCTATCAATATGCAGGTTCTCATGTTTGCATTTTGAAGCCAGCATAGAGGGACTAGATGCTAGTCATTTCCCTAAAGATTTCCTTACTGTTCTTCTCTGATAACAACAGTATTCCAGGCTAGAAACTATTTGGGGGGGGGGGAGGGGGGAAGGACTCCTTTTTTTTTTTTGCTTTCAAGATTCAAGATTTCTGGAGGCAAACTGTTAAAGGATTCACTGTATTCTATGTTGAATGTCAATACCAAGAAATTAAGCAAAAGAACGTATGTGTCTGTTATTCTTCATGCATGTCACGGTTCAAAAATTAGTTAAATTGGGTACTTCAATGGAGAGTTTTTATCCTAGTTTCAGTTTGGTAGGCCAGGTGCTGAGATTAGAGGTGGAGGTATTAAATGGACAAAGAAAGTAAAAAGAAACTGTATGGAAGGCCTGAATAATTGTAGTCCATTGAATTTCATTATTCAGTGACATTTGACTGCTTCTTCATCGTCTCCAGAAAGATGAATTTAGTGGTTCAGGTCAAACTTCGTAAAGCCAAGAGCTGCTGCATAAATGAGTATCAATTATGATTATTTACCATTTTTAACAGCAGAAAAGCATATGCTGGGGGGAAGAGGCCTTAAAATGTAAATAGAAGATCTGATCCCTGCTTTCAGGAGGTTATTAATTAGTTTAAAACATAATGCAAAAAAGGGAGAAATGGAGCAGAGTAAAACAGGAATTCTGCCTGGCTGCTCAGCCTAACAACAGAAAGAACAGAAATTTGGTTTTAGGATATGCACGTGTATTTTGTTAGCAAAAATACACAACCAGAAATTTCAGGTGCTGAACAGAAATGGGAATTCAGGAGAGATTTCATGAAGAAAGAAAACCCTCCCTGGTTTTACCAAACAACGTATGTGTCAGAGATGGTTTGACAGAAAGCGAGGGCAGCGGCAGGAAGAGAAAACTGTAGCATGAGGTTAGCACCCCAGCAGTGCGGAGGGCGAGATGAAATAAGAAGCTGAATTCCTCGAGAGGAGCTGGCTCGCGCTTGACCTGGAGGGTACAACACCAGCACTGAACTAGGTGTAATGAAGGAGGGAGCGGGGAACAGACTGACCTGGTCAGGTTGATAGCCCAGAACAGTTTTAGGACCTGCGTTACAGATTAAATGGCACAGGGGAGCCAAAGCGAAAGATGTTTCAATAACCATGGTAGTGGATATTGGAAATTTATACTGGCAGTTTAGCTATTAGAAAAGGAAAAAGAGGGCACGCCTTAAAATCTTATGTAGAAAAAAGATTTGGTGTGGTGTTATTTCTTCATTTTCTGCTTGTAGCAAGAGGTAAGTGTTTAAGATAAAATCTCTCTGGCCACGTTAGTGTAGAAATACTGCATTGGTTGTGACACAGGACTGTTTTGAATAGAAAACAGGAAATTAATCTCTGATTGAGATCTGTTTCTTATCACTCTTGTCCTACTTTGAAGTTCTTACATCCAAAGTATTTTCCCTGCAAGCACAAAATTGTTTTCTTAGTAATAACTCCCCTCCCTTCCTCCCTTCTTGAAATGAGCCTTTGATTCTCTTGCATACGCTGCCCTAAAATGTATATAGTGTCTGTGGGAGCTAGGTATCCCCATCAGAGCCTGGAGTGTCTTTCTACGTGTCGGCACAGGGGCATAAGGGAGTGTAACGAAACTTGCCCACGCTGTTTGGATACAGAAAGGAGGAGAGGTCAGATGCGCCGGAGCTGCCGGATGCCTGTCTGAGTGGGACTCCGGGGTTGCGAGAGGTGGGAGGAATATTGGCTCTGCCTCCACAGTACACTGGCACACGCATTCATGGCAGCAGAGAGCAGAAAATAGCCTCCGCCAGCAAAAAGGACTGGACCAGGTTATTGTTCTCAAAGGCAGGGGGATGCAGATTGCTGTTCACAGAGCCACAGTCATGTTGTTGCGCTGTGTTGGTGGCACCCCAGCTACATGCATTTCAGAGCGACTCTTTACGGCTTTGTCTTCTACTATTAGGTGCAGGAGTGGTCCGCTATTAAACTTCGCAGTGACTGCAGTGCATTTGCATCCGCAGCATACAAATAGCAAGGTGGTGAGAGCGCACTTTTCACAGTGGCTGTACGGAATAAAAACAGATTACTTACTTCAGTATTCACCGGAGTATGCTGCACAGTCTAAGGGCAGAGGGGTGAGCTGGGAGTAGGTCCATGGAAGAAGTGAATATGAGTGATCAGCAGCTATGCAAATAATCACAAAACATAAGACACTTTTTAAGGCGAGGCTGCTTTTTTAAAACCCCTGTACTTCAGTACATACTCTATGACTTGCCTGTGATCCCTGATGACCTGCTCTGCACTGCTTATGTGGAGCCAGTTCCCAGCTCTCATCTTTAAATGAACTTCCCCACAAAGAAGGGGCTGCACAAAATGGTGCGTATAGCCTCTGGCTGTGTTAACATCATACTGTTTTTTCCACTAGGCTGGCGAGAAGAAATCACCTGCCTTTGCTGCTGTACATGGCCCTCCCCTGACCCTTCAGCAGATCTGAGGCCTGGAAGAAAGGTGTGGGGGAAAGGCAAAGGTCTGGGACTTGGGGGTTTTGGAGGTCAGGTCCTCTTTCATACTGTGTGACTGAGATAGATGTAACAATATTGCTGGGGGAGAAATGCCCCCCTCATACTTCTTACTAGTCTTCAGTGCTTCAGGTCATATCCCTGTTATTCTTGTCCATTTTTGTACAAAGAACAATACCTTTGTTCCTCTTTTGTAATCCTCAGTGCTAGTGCCCTTCTCCCTTAAACAAGGAGACACAAGTATATTATGAACTGTGAGTCTGGTACCTATGTGTGTGATTTGTATGTCTGACACAAACGCATCTTATACATAAAGTCTCTTGCTTACAGCAGTATTTTCATCCTGTCACCTATTAGTTAGGGTTGATGAGATTATTTTCAAGGGTTTTTTACAGTGGAGCAGTAGCATTTCTAGGGCTTAATATCTGGAATAGCAGATCTGTGCGATGAAGAATAGGCCTGTGGGGACCCGATACTGTTCTAATTTTTGTGCAATTCACAGCAGGAATTCTTGTTAGAAATCACTCATTAAAGTTGATTCAGTCAGATGTGGTGCAGTACTGCAGTACTCTGGTGAATTACATATACATCCTCACTATGCTTCAAAATGAATATTTTACACGATAAATATTTTCTGAACAATAACCATTCAGCAGACATGCACTAGCCAGAAAAAAGTTGGGGAACATTTGCTAGTTACCAAGTAACAGCCAGATTCTGATGCCCACAACAGGATAGCAATTATTATATGATCAGTCTCATGCTGGAAGTTTATAAATCACTTTAATAGTTGTCAGATCTGCTGTTTGATGTTGTACCCTTCTACGATGTAGAAATAAAGAACAGCCACAACATGTTTGCATTTAGCTAGAAGCAGCTCTGGAAGTTACGGTTATATGGTTAACAAAATGCTTAGGTGATGGTACACGTTGTGTGTGCATTTACATATGCATTTATAGGTAATTCTTGAATCTCCAGAGTCATCAGATGTGACTTTGAGGAGATGATCACAAAATGATAAATCATGAAGCCCTGACGCCGTGTAGCTGCAATTCTGAGCGTGGAGTGCAGCTCAGGGTCTGAACTGTGTGTCTGTGGGCTTCCTGCTCCGTGGTACAAGCCGTGAGTTTGCTAGTCTTGACCTCAGCTATGCAGGCCAGTGCCCTAGGTGGGACATAAGGACAGATTCAAAGGCTTCCTGCTGCTAAATGCAGGTACCCCATGTAACATGTGCACAACAGTTGTGTTCCGAGTTAGCTTAACCACATGCTGATGCTATGAGGTGTTTGCCAGAAATACATTTTGACAAACATAATACTAGTGGAAGTTGCACAAGGGATCACCAGGGACATAAAAGCAAGGCAGAGGTATGTTCAAGGCGCTGTCAGCATGATTTCATTGTTGGTTTCAGCTGATCAGAGATGAGGTTGCCACTGAAAGGGGAAATTGCACCTTGTCCTTAAGTACATGTTCTTGCTACCTCTTTGATACCAGAACCTGCAATTGTTTGGCAAGTCAGATTGGCTTGTTGATCTGGCTGAGATCTACCCCCGCAAGAAAAAAATATTAGACTTCAGTGAGACTGCTGTGCTGACATGACTCATGGCTGAGTGATCACTAAAGCCAGTGCAAAACCATGGCAAGCATGGGAGCTGGGTCTAAGGAGAGGAGCAGGACTGCCCCTTTTGGCAGCAACACAGCCATCGACTGGCTAAGGGTGACAGTGAGACCATACCCTAATTTAGCATTCCCCTTGGTTCAGGTCAAAGCTGTTCCTGTCTCTCAGGGGGAATAACAGAGTATCTGGCAAAAACAGTTCCTGGCCTCACTCAGGAGGAATCTCTGTTTTGGGGTACAAAAGTCTAAGGTGCCGCAGGTGCAATTTACACTTCTGTGTTCCCTACATGAATTGGATGTGACCTTTATTAATTGAATCCTTCTTTATTCTTTTACTCAGCTACAGCTGTGGACATTTTCAGGCTGGCTGCAGGTCCTCTAAGGGTTCTAGTAGTCTTTATGGAAGTTTTAGGTAAATTGGTACAGCCACAGTCAGACTTAAATCCTCATTATTGAGAACACATAAGGGATAAGAAATGACCATTAGATCCAGTCCCTCCCAGCAGTCTTCCCAGTCTACGCTTCTATTCAGAATGATCATAGCACCTGCTTTTGTGGGGCTGAAGTCTTGCTCTTTGACCTCTCTGCCTGCCTGGTCCCACAGAGAGCTATTATGGACATCCATAGCAAAAAGATTTTTCTGCTTACCCTGTGGTGAAGTGAATGCCACTGGATATAGATAACTCTGTCTCTGCCTTGGTTACAGTATGAAACAGTTTCTCTCTGTTCTTGTAGAAAATATAAGTTTTATATTTTTAGTTTTTCTTCATGCCTGAAACACCCTGGGAAAGAAGGGATTTCATGGCCTTGTAAAAGCTGTGCTCAGAATAGCTGTCAGAAGTAAAATGACTCATAATCAATATTAGCAGGAAGGCATGCTTGATGCAAAGGAAGTGTGTGGGCAGAGGAGCGAAATAAGCCTGTTAAAGGAGCTAGCAGAAGCCTCCAAATATAGAAGTTGGTGGTAATAAATACTACTAAAAAAAAATTTTGAATCGATGATAAAAATGAAATATATGATTCTGGTGACTGATATGTGATTCTTTTTCTCCTCCCTACTTACCTGCCTTCTCCACCAACAAGCACCTAAACAAGTCATAGCTTCTGCAGTGGACGTGCTCCACGTTCCCAGCTCTTGTCACTACAGAAAACACATGGGGTGTCTCCATAGAGGGACAAAGACCTTGCAGTCCTGAATGTTGTATCCCTTACGTTTTTGGTGCCTGATTCAATAGCGGACCTGAGCTGATACCCTTGGCTTCCTGTATAATGCTTGAGATGAGCTATGTCCTTAGGAATGGGGCTCATAAAAGCCATCATTAGTTTTGAGTAGGGGACTACGTAAGTGAGAAATGTAGGAAAGAACAGGCACCAACATTTGTGTGCTCCTTTCAGGTAGGAGGATATCTGCTTCTCACTGGGCTTGTGAGGAGCTATCTGCCTTTCCTAACCCCTTTCTATAAGACACCCCTAATGTAAATCAGCATTCACTTTTTTTATTTAAAAAATTGGCCAAATTTAAAAGTATCCATTATTTAATCAGCTTTTCCCTGTTAGTTTTATAGCACAGTGGTCTAATATAGCACATATAAACAACTGATACTCACTCCTTGTTAGTGCTGGGAAGGCTGATAGTGCTTTAGCAGAAGTAACTACAGCAACTGTACAGGACGGCTCTTTTGAAAGAGGATGGGAAGGAAAGGGAAAAGAAAGGAAGAGTAAAGGAAGCCAGAGGGACAGGGGAAGTTCACAGAATGAAACTGCCTCTTATCAGTGTCATTCTCCACTTTTAATCATAAACATTCCTCAAACCCTCTGTATGTTTCACAACTCCAGAAAAATTTTCAGTCTCATTCAAATCTATAGTAAAATCCCATATATCCTAAAAATGATGTTCATTTGCAAGATGTACCAAAAAAAAAAAAGCCAAAGTGTTAAGACAATTTTAATAGATTGAAGCCCAGACAAAACTTTTGCTTCTATACATTTGATTTTCAAGGTTTTAAGTTATCCCCTGTCGGGTTAGTGTATGACACCTACTAACAAAATTATCTTTTAAATAATCTCCCCATCTACAAACTCAGAAACCAAAATCTGTGCTAAAGTGACTTCAGGCCTCCCCTAGCATCAACATGCAATGCCATCCCAGCCAGCCAGCTGCATGGTCAGCAGATGAGGGCTACACCCATCTCTCATACCACACCCACTTTCTAGTAGACCTAGTCACCAACACCTGGCGCTTGCATGATATTCTGCCCTCACGACTTGTAAAGCTGTTTTGTAAAATGTTAATCAGCAGCCCAGGAAAGAATTGTCATTCTCATTTTACAGATGGAGAAACAGCTGCAGAGAGGTTAAGTGGTTTATCTAAGGTCTTGGAGGAATAGAGCGGAGAATATAGTTCAAGAAGCCTAGCCCTCATGACCTTGATTTAGCTGACGCTTTCTTTGCAAGGCACCTCATTATTCACATTTGCTTTTTTGTATAATGGCGATATTTAATTCCAATTATAAGAAAGGAGAGCTATGAGGCGTGGTCAGTTACGATAATGAGGCTAAAATCATGAAGAAAATACAAGAGAGTGTTTACCACTAAGAGGAATACAATGTTGAGTAAGTTGTGGGCACGTACACTATCAGTTCTGACTTCTGCAAGCAGACTCTGCTAAATCAGCAATGGGCATAAGTGATCTGCTGCATTTCCAGATATGGGCTTAGTTACCCCAGGGCTGTCTTTCATGCATTCATGTTTTAAACTGTATAAACTATGACTTCCTGAAAATAAAAATAGCTTTGTTAAACTTAGACTTTCACTAAACTATTTCAGATTACATGTGGCAGGAAAAGTATTTCTTTACATAATAAAAGTTTCTGGCTAGTGACAAGACATTTTAAGACCTAAAACATATGCAATGTCCTAAGTCCCCTCTCCTCCTCCTCCTCTTCTACTTTTTTTTGACTGTGCTTGACTTTCTTCTCACACTGAAGTTTTTAATAACAATAAAACTCAAAACCTTACAGCTGAGTTCTTCTATCAGACAGAGAAGTAAAACAAATTAGAGCAGTATCAGCATTTTATCGTTTCTTTTCTGTGCCCAGTAGAACCCTCAGCTGTGCTTAACATCATGAACGATCTCACTGAAGGTCATCGAGTTGCCCCCATACAAGAGATAAAGAGGAAGAAGCCATCTTTTGTACTAATGAGGCAGAATGCCATTTTTAGGACATGTCCACAGGTCACATACTTAATGAGATGGCAACTCCTAAGGCTAAGTGCCAAGTTGTGTAGTTGCAGTAGGCAGTGTTTGACTTCATGCACTCGCTTCAGAAAAAGTATCAGGTGAGGGAAAGCGGCATGTAGCAGAGCACAGTGATGCTGAGTGTGTGGCTATCCCTACGGCCTAATAGTTTGTTCTGTTTGACTCAGAAAACTCCCCCAGCAAAAAAGAAAACTACTCCTCAGACTTTGTGGTATGATAGTTCATGGGTTTCTGTCAGTGAAGTGAGGAAGTTTGGTATGTGTGGGTGAAGGGCTAAGGCTTTAATAATGTTTTAGAGTTATTTTAATGATATTTTCCAGGGAAAAGAAAGAAGCAAAGCTAAGTTCTGGAGAGCTCTGCTAAGGTGCGGACATAAGCAGCACACTACACCATCTTTGTGAGCTTATCTGCAGGCTTGAATCACAGGGGAATGTTTGGGGTGCGTTTTGCCTGTCCAGCCCAATTTGTGTTTCAAGCAAGTTAGAGAATGTGGTTTTTATTCTCTTTTTGTGGTAAAGGGGCCCTTCACATCATCAAAGAATGGGTGTTCGTTCTGTCCAGCCCAATCAAAAGCACATGCCAAGGAGCTTTTTCCCTGGCTGGAACAGTGCACTGAGGAAGGTTCCCCTTCGTCCATGGCTATTTTCCCTGGTGTCCCTCAGTAAGCTCCCTTCCTCTCACTTCCGCAGAGTTGCAGAAGGTCTATCACTGTTCACGACTGCAAACCCCCTCCAAAAAATTGACAGCAGAGAAAAAAGACAAGGGAAGATGTGTAGGAGAGAAGAGCAGCTAAGAACACAGCTTTCTGCAGCACTTCTCATTGCTGCCAGGCTGAGAAGAAATTCTAGAGCTATGTACAGCATTTTCTGCAATATTTATTTTCTCTTGGGTAATAGAAGCATGGAATGAAAGAAAGTCAGTGTGTGGAATGAGCAGCCTTGCCGTATTAGCATCTCATGGCCATATAAAGACAGTAATCTCTCTAAAGTTGCTCCCGTTGTTTCTGTCTTGGTAGCACCGCTGGCAGTGACTCAAGAATACAAAACGATTTACAGCAGAACCAGATACAAAAGGGGAGAAAGGCAAACAATGAGGGTGTTTTTAGTGAATTGCTTGCCCCGTTATAGATGGGTTTTTTAGAAGTTATTTTTCTGATTAGTTTATATTTAGACACTGTTATTGGTAACTCTGCTCTTACTGGTATGCACCAGTGACTCAGACTGCGATGCACTCCCCTTCTTGACTCTGGGACAGGAGTTTATGGTTCCCGGAGCCTCACGGGACTGGTTCTCTCTCTCTCTGTTGACCACGCATGTACGCACACAAATATAATGTAAATATTTATTATTCCTCTGTAGAGAATACACATACAGTAATCAAGCAGATCTTGAATGGCAAGGGACTGACAGCCTATCTAATTCTGAAACAATATGGAAGTGAAACGTTCTCTGCCTGGCTGTTCATTTTCTGTTGCACATCAGTGAATTCAGTTGGTCTAAGTTAACTTTTAGGGCACTTCCACATTTCGAGGTCTCTGTCACAACAGGTTTATCTGAAACTTAAACAAGTATATACAAATACTGCTTTTTTTCCTGTATTGCCAACTGCAGATCTAGCAGTTATCTTTCTCAAATGAACAAAAGAGAAAATAAATAAGTATCATATGTGCAGAGTAGGATTGTAAGATGTCCTGAATATAGGCTGAGAAGTCAACAGTCCTGAATTCTGAGCCAGATCAGAAGTCATTTTCAAACTTTGCTGACAAAGTTACATAAATGCAAGTAATCCATACTTAGGTGTGTATTATAACAGGGTGCACAGTATTTCAGTGCCCCTTGGAAGAGACAAGCCTAACACACTCCAGCCAAGTTTTGTTTGTGGATTGCTACAGTTCGGTGCATGATACGCTAACTCTAAATCAGAAGTCTGAAATAGTTCAGAAAGTTGATTTCTACATGAGCAGGTAGCCTGGTGCAACAGCAGTGGAGCAGCAGAGCAAAACACTCCATGCTGAGGACCTGATATCCACACTACACCCATCTGGGAGGTTTTAAAGACAAATGCAGGTGTGAACTAATTGGAAGTTCCTGAATCCATTTGTCTCAGTGCCTTAAAGGCAGATTGATTACAAGCAGGAGAGACAAATGGAGGAAAAGGAACTGCTGGAAAACATAACTTTAGCTAAATTTTATTTCTGTCTTTTTTTTCCTTTGGATTATAGAGCTGCATGGACTAAGCACCAGCACAGACATATTGTTGATGTCAAATTGGATTAAAACAGACCACTTTGTTAAAAACCAATAGAGAAAAATGTATTTCAGTAGGTGGCCTGGAACCATCAGAGTGGTACTAAAGCCACCCAAGTCCTCACTTCATCCCTTCTGATCCTTTCTTACTTTTGGTTGTTCCGTCTTGGTTTTTATTTTGACTGTGAGCTCCTCAAGGTATGATCTATTTCTACATAGGTAAGAGCTTTCTTGTTTTGGTTAAATATGACATAATGGGGCTTAGGGATGCTGGCCCAAGGCAAAAAGTAAACAAAACTAAGAATAATTATATTTAATATTCTGATCTTCCATTAAATTTTCAGCCTGCTCCTGCTCCCTATTTTCAAAGCAGTTGACCACCCCAGGAAATCAATAAATACACATCCATTTCCTTCATCATGTGGGTGAAGTCCAAAAGGACAGAAAAGCCAGAGAAAGTGTTATCTTATTCAGGAACATACACACCAGTTGTTACAAAATTTGAAAAGAAATTTGACAATTGTGAGATTTTCCAGAACATTAGCATGGGAAAAATAGGCTGTGTCTTCACCATGGGGTAAGTGTGCATGTCCCATACTCTGGTCCCACCAACACCTGGAAGAGAGGACCTGCTGGAGCACTTTGCAAGTCCCCCACCAGCTGCAAATCGTGGTTACCTCTGTGCAACCCCATCAGTAATGTAGGAAGAAACACATGGAGCTGATGCTGATGGCTAAACATGAAATCCTCAACAAGGCTAAGAAACTTTCTGATAGCAGAAATGGTCTTGCCTGTTCCTGGGAATTAGTTTGCTTGTGCAACACAACTGCTAGACAAAGAGGGAGATCTGGGGGGAGAGAGAGGATTTTTACAGCTTCAAGGTGAGAGTTTTGTTATTTTTTGTGTGTTCTTTTGAAGTGTCATTTGAGGGAAGTAGTAGGAAGAAACTTGTAAAGGAAGACCAGAAAATATTTAATTGTTCTACTCCCACACTAGATTGAGCATAATAAACGGAACTTGAGCCCTGTGTCTCTAATTTGATTCTTTGAAAGTCCCTCATTCTTTTTGCCCAAGGCAGACATCTATTTTCCTATCATAGTTCCTCTGAAACTAACATAGCTCTTGGGGCTTGATCCAGCTTCCATTGAAGTCAGTGGGAATTTTTTAATTGATTTCAGTGGGAACAGAAATAGGCCTCTGGGATACATCCTTGCATTATTATTTATTTCTCTTCTGACAGATTATGTCATCATAAATACATCCTGCATTCTTGAGGAAGGCGCAAACAAGATGGGTAGAGTTTCACTCCCCAGCAAACCTCTTGGTTTATTCCAAATCTAAATTGGGCTAGGGAGAAAACCTGAAAGACCAAATCAAAATCTGTTCTGTGACCCAAATGAGTTAACACATTTTTTTGTTTAAGCCCCAATAGGCATATGCCCCCATATTACACCCAGTTTTCCACTGTAAGTATCTTATAAATGAAACCTTTTACAGTGCCAAACTATAAACTTTGATAGTAGCTTCCAAAAAGGTTTTTGGTATGATAGACTGATGTTATTCTTTGTTTTAAATTCCTAGCTCCCTGGATAGAGCAACACAGTGCATTAACTACCAGGTGGTTCTGGTTTCATCATGCTATAATCTGCTTCTGATCCCAATGAAACAAGTGGTGGTTAACCTGTTTCCAAATGTGTATTTGGACCAACATGGCTAAAAATACAGAAACCAAAGGGGAAGCAATCACGTGATGGACATGAAACAGTAAAGTACATACTGACTTTTCAAAATTATATATCCTTAAATCCTCCAGGGCACAGTCCTATTTATGTATCATTGCCATTTGCAGCTCAGCTGTAGGGTGCTTGAGGAAAAGACCCTTTACCATTTCTAAGAGGTATTCAGCATAGAAATCCTTGGAATGTTTTCCTAAATATATAAATGGGTGGCACATTTTATATAGTTGTACCCTGCTACTATTCTGCACTTTTTCACTGTAAGTTTTTTGATATACGCACACTGTAATCAGTCTCCTTGTCAGGGATTTTTTTAAATGGAAAAGTATTCATTAACATTTTGTATGGAATGTAGGTAAGACTTGGGTGAAAGTGGTACATTTTGAAAGGCCCAAGATTTCACTGAAGGACTGTAAGGAAAGACTCCTCTCCGCACTGCAACCACCTACGGTGCTGCTGTGGCTACCTCACGTGAAAAGCAGACATTCCTGGAATAAGTGAAATACAACACAGGGCAATAAACCTTGGTCAGAACTATTTTCAGGGCCATTAAAAGTGCTGGTGGTAATAACAACACACCGATCATCCGAGGTCTCGTCTCACTAGGAGGAGGCCTAATATAAATGTCACCACAGTAAGAAGGAAGTTTTGAAGGTCTCAGCTACACCAGCTCCAACCTGCTGGGCCGCCCTTGCTGCTGCCTCCTGGGTGGAACACTGAAGGCGCAGCAGCAAGCTACTCCCACAGACGGCCCATAGCTGCAAAACTCACTTCTTCTGGCACTCCTCAGAAAGCCATATTTGACAATTTTTTAGTTTGCAACTTACCAATTAACTGATATGAGTGAACCATTTGATTGCAGCAGGCCTTTCAAAGTACTAAGGCCCCTTATTCTAGAACATTTGTTTTTGGATATAGCATGATTGTATTTAATTCAGGTTAGATATCCCGGTGCTGTGATATGTTAGACAGCAAAGTTGTTGCTCAACAATGACATCTGAGGAAAGTTTGCTTTAAGATTGAATATGGAATAATGAAGGGAAGGAAAATGGTTGATTAAATGCTCCATGCTCACTTTTGTCCCATAGGGGAGAAAAGGCAGTCATTCAAGACCCAGAGGAAATAGGCTTTCAGAGAATATTTGGATTTATAGTGCAATTAGCTGGTAGAACTTAATGCCACCATATACTGCTAAAGGCATACAGCTGGGGGGAAAAAAAAAGTATTATTACCTGCCTATGGCAGGTATGATATCCATCATGTCAGTGGGGTAATTGGATAGTCCTATTTTCAAGGCTATGATCTCATCCTCCCAAAAACATAAATGTGAAAACCTGAAGAGTTCTCTGAAGCTATTTTCCTGTTATTCTATTTGCTTTCTTTTCAGTTTTGTGCTAGTTTCTTTTTTATTCCTAAGGAAACAAGGTTTCTCTTGACGTACTTCAAGTTGTGCACACTGTGTAGGTCTGCGTGTTTGTCATAAGAAAGGTAGAAAGCTCAGATTTGTAAGCTTCTGCAAGTGTCACTAAAATAAGTGGACCAAAAGATGGGAAAGACACTGGCCAGAAGCTGAAAAGTCACAGAACGCTATTTTCCTTAGTTAGACTGCAGAGAAATCACACAGTAGAGACATCATGACTGTCTCCACTGCAAGAAAAGCTGTGGTCATCTGACTTTTTACTAGACATCAGGGAAGCGATCTCAGGACAGAAACTGTAAGAAACTGAAATTCGTTAGTTCCAGCATTGATGGAACTCCGTGCTATTCTTAATCATAGTTCAACTTACACGCGTTGTTTTGTCCTCATTTTGGCACAGCCTAAGATCTCACTTCCCTTTGCAAATCTGAGACTACAAGTCAGAATGGATGTGACCATCCATTTCCATTTCAGATAAACATTCTTCTATCAGATATTATGGGCAACATCCATGCAGCTTGAAGTCTAGCTGTGATGATATGTATAGCATTGCCTGTCACATGCGGCTAGAGCTATTGGTTATTCCCTGAGATTCTGGCCATAAACATTTCATTTTTATTTCCTCAACACCTGTGAATAATTTTCTGGTGCTAGAGAGCACATTCACTCGGGCCAGTCATGTGCACCCTACTGCCAGCGTTATTTGCTACATCAGTGGGCTTGTTGTGTTTGGGAACAACAGGCAGGTGCTTGGGCCCAGCCCCATGCAGGCAACTGTACCACGCTGGGGCAAACTCTGAGTCCGGTGGTGCAGCCGGATGTGCGAAACCACACTTTCTCCAAGAACGAATAAGTGAGACTTACGACCTAGTGATAAAAAGCTGTGTAACTGCACACATACATACATTTTCTGTGGATTGGATGACACCTGAGTTTAATTTTTGAGGCAGCTTCACATATACCTTGCCTCTGGCCTGACCTGAAGGTCTCCTGAAACCCTCCTACAACTGCTCTAGTGCATGTACAACTCTAACCATTAGCAGTAGCGGGATTCTGATTCTAGGGAAAGCTTGGCACGTTCTTCCTATCCTGTCATTTAGTTCTTTTGTGAGCCCCACCTCTTCTGACCAGTGCTATGGACACGAAATAAACACCAGTACTTAATGATAATACGGTTTGAGGTTCCAGTTGCAAGTTCAAAGAGCAGAAGCTTCAGGGCACACAGTCACTGTTCATATGCTGAGGGCGGTTGTTTTTCTCTCATGAATATGAATGCCCCGTTCAAAACAAATGTCGTCAATCTCTGGTGGCTTGGGACTGAAAGTTATTCCAAATTAGTCTAGGAGGTTGGCAGGAAATCAAAAATACCAACAATATATGAGTCGATGCAACTCACCACCAGTTACATAAATGAAGGAGGCATCGTAATGGAATGGCTGACTGCACAGCCAAATACTGTTGCAAGCAAGCTTTTAGCACTACCTATCCATCAGCTGAATAGCTTCTGTTTGCAGGCTCCAAAATTAAATACCTAGTTAAACTAGCCGCAGTAAACAGTGTAGATTAAAAAAAAAAGGTAATGGAAAAGGTACACTGCAATTTATAAGGTGAAATTTAATATGAAAGCGTTCTAGTATAAAGAAAAAAGGTCCAGACACTCAAAACACTGGGTTATGAAGCTAAACCTGCAAGGTAAAAAAAAGTAGTCTCAGTGAAGGCAATGGTATGTCTTCCAGTTAAGTCATTTAAGGTCTCAGGTCAGGATCAGATTGGGGTACTTCCCTGTGTTTGGGAATCCAAAGAATGTTTCATGGAGAGGACAGAATTCCCCTTACAAGAATAAAACACCCCCAGTGCTGGATACAGCATCCTGTTGTATTTTTCAAAGCCAGAAATAGAATTATTCTGAAAATATTAGGAGTGCTACTTTTGGGGAAAAAAAAAGAGAGAGAAAGGGTTTGAACAGCTTAAAGGAAAAAAATAGCCATGGTGATTTATATCGTTTCTGGAATAAAAGTTGCCATCTGGTTACCACTCTCAGTTACACTGAGCTGGCTCTGCTGGAGGGACAGGCAGGTTAATACCAGCGAGAATGTGAGTCCACCTGGTTTGCAGTTTAGAACAGGGCTGGTAGGGCCCCATTCAAAAAGAGGAGAGAGTACAAATCTTCAATGAAAGTGGAGATTAAAGACTCAAAAAGAAAAATAAGGAGAAGGTTAAAGAATAAAAACAAGGTAGCATTGTCAGCTTTCAAAATGTGGGCAGGATGTTGGTAAGGATGATCATAAATGGCTCAGAGACCCAATAAGTCACTTACCCAAAGTTCCTGTTGATTTCAGAGGATCTTTTCCAGGATGAATAAAAGAAGCTTCTTAAGAAAATACTTGATCATAGCCAGCACTACTAATGAGATAAGACTGTAAAACTCTCCATGCCATTAATAAGGCACGTAGGAACATTAACAGCAATGTAGAGAAAATTAGATGTCAAAGAGGATTCCAGGTTTTTTCTTTTTCCTCCTGCTCTATGACCATCCCAACTGGTTTCATAGTAGCGTATTGCAGCAAAGCCTGCTTTTTACAATGCCTAATGGAATAGCTCCTGATATCTGGTAAGACCAAGAAATCAATATTTTCATAAACAGGAAAACAAAGTTAATCCCTAGAGCTTCTGTAATAATAGTAAAAATAATAGCATAGCATCATTTATTATTTGCATCACAATAGCAAGTAGAGAAGCCAAACAAATTGGAAGTTGCTTAATGCCAGGCAATGTGCAAACATGTAAGAGCAACATGCAACCTAAACAGAGAAGACAGCCAGAGGGTGAGACAGGAAACAGAGACACTAGGTGGTATCTAACTGTGACTTTTCAGGGCCACATACAGGTGTACAATAAAACGATGGCAAGTTACAGAAAATGCATTAGAAACCCAGTTATTGGAGCTGGTTCTTGCAAGCCAAAGGAATTTTTTGCATGCATACTTAGTGTAAAAATGCTACTGTTTGTGGGGTTGCATTTCTATCAGAAAGAAAGGAAAATGAAAGAAGGTATCATTCAGAGTTTTCACTGCAGCCTCACAATGAAGCAACTATATGGTATTCGTTTTCACTATAGCTATTTAGCAAAGTTCCTTTCTCATGGAAATATTCCTGTTGGAAATATTCCTCTTATCTCAGAAATTCCCTTTGGATCTGCACTTGGTAGCTCCTTCTGTTCATAGATCTTCTTTTTATTATGCAGAAAAAGTCTGAGCTACTTTGCCAAGTTCAGGCCTGTACATGTTAAGTGAGAAGTCACTGAGCTAAGAGGACACGTACTTTTCCATTCTCCTCTCTCGGTGAGTTGTAAATCTGCCTCATGCTAATTTATCAAAAGACCACCTTAGCTTGTGCTCCAAGTCTCTGCCCTATGGATCTAATTTGGAAAGAGACACACCTACATGGCCATGAGGGCTATAAGGCTCTACCTATAGAGCCATATGGGGCAGGCATGGATGTCAGGCTCCACACGGGCCGTCATCAGGCTGCTGTGTAGAGGGGCTTATATCCGAACTCCGTGCAGGTTCAGAGGGATTGCTGGGACTTCAGGATCAAACTACTGCCTCTTCTGGAGAGAGCAAGTAAAATTTTCCCTTACCCTGACTTGTTCACAGGAAGGAACCATTTAGAGAAAGCACTGGAAGGTGACTATCCCCCATAGCTTCCTCTTTCAAATCAGGCAATTTTTCCAGTAGTCTGTGGAGAAGACAAGTAAGAAGTTGGACGTGCTTCACCTCCCCGCTTGTGCTCAGCTCCGCTTAAAGCTGACAGTCATGACCAGACTCAACTTCAGCATTAGGTTATGAACAGACCCTTGCAAGTGATTGACCCAGCAGAGCTCAACACGTTGCTCCTTGTTAGCTGAGTCACATTAACTGACCGTACTGCTAGCTCTTTGCCTGTGGCAACTGCAAAGCCAAACGCATGTGCTTAGACTGCCTTCACGGAGATACACAGTCACCACAGGTAAGGAAGGCAGCTCAATCAATAGGTGACAAGCACTTGCAATTGCTGGTCCACACCTTCACTGCGTTGCATACAGCTGCACTAGAAACAGAGGAATCCCATGGTGTTTACGAGTGTTATGCCCACACACTGCTATTTAGCCACAGCTAAAATGCTCATTTTATTGTTCATTTAAAAAAGAGAACAATGCATTGTATCAGTAAATTTGAAATTAAAAAGGAATTTTTCCCTTTTAGAAAGTAATCATTTGTTCACATACACCATCAAAGGCAGCAAAAAATGTATTTCTATTTGTTGTGTTGTTGTTATATGCTACCTAACAAGCATTCTGGCACACAGGGTGGGAAAAAATATCAGTTATCATCAGAGGTTCATATGGAGTTAATTCTGCTTGGCCATTTTTATGCTTAGGTAAGACCCTGAAGACAGAAGTAGAGGAAGAAGAAGTTTTTGAAAGATATGGTTATTGCATATTACTATCTTTGGACATGGAAGAAGTAGTAAAAGTAGTCGACAATGTGGGTAAGACTGTCAACAAGGTGGGAAAGAAATTAGGGGAACGGTCAGTATTTAGTCAGGAGGATATTTGAGAAACACTTAGAAACTGGTAAAAGCAAAGTGCCTTAGCTCTTGAGGAACAAACTGTAACAAAGCAGAGTCCAAACTGCTGCTCAGAGACATTTGTCCAACGCAGTTCAACCTGCCGAAGATTTAATTGAGTTCATTACAGGCATGGCTGGCTCTCTACACAGTTTGTTCTCACACACAACATGATTAGTACTTTGTTAGTAACCATGGCAGCTAAATATGTACCATCCCTGCCAGAAGCAGAGCCTGGCACATGACTGTCCTCCGACAACTATTTGGCACATGCTTTTGCAACATAGATGAGTCTCCTGACTGTGCTGCTGGACCTGGTTTGGAGAGGTTGGCTTCTTATCGGTTTATGCCAGGGGGCTACTCGACCTGCCTTTGGGCACTCTAGTCTCTGTTGAGACACAAGGCAGGGGACATACCCAAACTATGAAAAATGCACCAGAACCACCTCACACAGATAGCTGTGGATGCACGCATTTGGCACAGCCTTCTGCGAGAGGAATTGCTGTGGGGAACAGCTCAAACCATATGCGTTATGACAGGATCTGATGCAAATGCCACAACTGTTTAAGAAAGTACAGTGGTACTCCTAATGTGGACAGTCCTTCATGGGAATCATGGATGTGTTAGCAGGTTTGGCCTAAGATCCCTGAGACATTCCTGTGATTCACCTGCTCCTGCATGAAATTTGGCCAGTAAGACCTGGAAGTTCTTACTTGCATCACATGTCTTAGATTCACGGTATTGAAGTGACATATTGTATGCATGTCCCTCTTCTTGGTTTATACACTTGACAAAACAGGATCATGTTTCTGCAGAAAGTTTTCTGTGTAAATATACCTACTCCGACATCTTCATTTAACTACTTAGTTTTCTGCATGAGCTCAACATAGTTTTCTGCTCAACAGAATTTGTGTTTGCACGTCTTCATCAGTATTGCTTTGCTCCTCCTCCCCAAAATTTTTCAGGAGTGAAGTCCTGAGAAACAGAGCTTGAGGAAGAAAATGAACTAGTGGTTAGACTGACTGGATCTGCACTCAAACTCTGGATTAAGTTTCTGGTTTTACCACATACTATATGTATGACCTGAGGCAAGCCATAGTCTCTTTATGCTGCAATTCCTCCTCTGCAAAGTGGGGATAATAATACCTTCTCTACATCACAGGATTCTTGCGAAGAAAAGTCCATTAATAGTAATGAGAAGCTTAACTAGAATGGTAACAATGATTGCAGCTGTTTGTAGGCATCGGATAACGATGTTCCACCATCCTAACGTGCAATTGCAACCCTGACCACAGGGCTGGGACCGGTGATTTTCAGTGGCTGGATCTGTGCAAGGGAAGGTCAGTGGCTGGACGAGTGGTCCTGTTCAAATACCCCTCACACACTGTCCTTCAGAAGGCAATTCAGAAATTACCACATGTGGCACAAACAAAGGCCTCTTAGAAAAATGTTCAAAATCATAGAAAAGAGTCTGGAAAAATAACAAAAGCCAAGAGAAGAAAGAAAATCAGTGGAAAGCATTGCAGGAGCACTGCCTTCTGCATTATACTGTCAGTTGATATAGGTTTCATTAAGGACACGAAACCTGTATTGCTAATAAGTCTAGATGTCAGAAGTATTCATATAGACTCAAAGAGCAAAAGCTTTTGAATAATTTTTCATATGTTTAATATCATCTTCCAGATTGCTTTATAACAGTTTGCTGATTTAGGTATAAATAGGGAAACCTTCCACTGTATAAACGCATCTCGCCAGTCTTCTGGAGACTTGGGTGTATCTTGGTGACATTGCCCAAGCTCAGCTTAGCGGAAAGTCCTTAGCACTGCAACATTTTCCATTTTTACCCATGCAGCTGACCTACACATTATCTTCAAAATGAGGACAGCTAGCACACAGGTGAGACAGAGGAGGATGACAACTTCTCTTAATTTGGAGAACTGGAACACAACATAAGCAGGTTGTCACTGGGTGTAGCTGCCAGCGTTACCTTGCTGTGAGGAAGATCTGATCTCGCACGCTGGCCATGGTTCATGTTTGATGCGTGCTTGTCACATTTAGCTCGGAAGAGTGAAAGCTTTTTCTGTCTTTTGTAAAGACAACACACGGCCCAGTCAAATGGAGTCAGGGGCGCTGCACTAAAAGGTCGCAGTGGTGCAACACCTATGGGTGTGCAGCGCCCAACCGTCAGCCCCAGCTGTTCTGCACAGCCAGACTCACGCTGCCATCATGGACAAGAGTCTTGATCCTGCAAACAAAATTAGCAAGATGTGAAAGTCCATCAACTTGGGCATGGTTTATAGTTTCTTTTTTTGCCAGTCTGACCACGACCGCGCCAGCTCTCGCACGCTGCTGCTCCACAGCTCTCCCTAGACCCTGTGCACGCCAGGACGGGGCCAGCTGCTTTAACGCCGACCGCCCCGGCAGGTGCTGCACATCCCCACGCAGCACAGGAGCGCCTGGGCGGCCCAGACCACCTCCGCGGGGCTGAGGCGGGGGCGGCGCAGCGGAGCCCCGGGCCCCCACGGCCTGGCCGCGCCGGCGGCGGGCGGCAGAGGGCGCTGTGGCACCGGCCGCGGCGGCGGGCGCGGGCGGCTGCGGCGGCGGTTTGAACGCGCGGCGGCGGCGGCGGAGGAGGAGCGGGCGGTATATAGGGGCTGACAGGCAGCGGCACCCGCCGTCGCTGCCGCCCGGCCTCCTTTGTCCCCTCCCCTCGCCGAGCCGGCAGCGGCACGGAGCGGGCCGGCCCGGGGATCCGCGCCGCGCCGCCGAGGTCGCCATCTTCACCCCCCGCCCCGCCCGCACCCCGCCGGCCGGGCGCGCCGCGCCGCCGCTCCAGGGCGGCAGCCGGCCCCCCCTCCCCCGCAGCGCCCAGCGGCGGCCGGGCCCGGGCAGGCAGGGAGCCGGGCCGCAGGGCGCCCGCTGTGCTCTCCCTCCCGCCCGCCCGCCGCATGTGACCGCCTGGCGGCCGCCGGCCTCCTCCATTGATCGCGGCTCCATCGCCGCCGCCCCAGCGCCGCGGGGGGGGCGCGCGGCTCCCGGCAGGAGGCGCGGAAGGTGCCGGCGCGGCGCGCAGACAAAGGAGACGGCGCCGCCGCGGGCAGCGGTGAGTGACGGGGGCGGCGGCCGGGACCCCGCAGCGCCGCGCAGCCCGCCCCGCTGCCGGGGGTGCGGCGGGCAGGTAGCGGGGGGGGGAGGAAGCCCCGCGGGCGGGGCCGGGCACCGCGGGGGTCCTGGGCGCTGCCGGGAGCAGGTAGGCGCCGCGGCGGCGCGCGGGCAGCGGTGCTCGCGGGCGTCCGGAACGGCCGTTAGCCTGGGGGGGCGGGAGGGCTGCGGCAGCGGTGAACGAGAGCTAGGGGTGGGCGCGGGGCGGGCAGGTGGTGCCGGGGGCCCCGGGGGCGGCGCCGTCACTCTGCGGGAAGCGGCCCGAAAGCGCCCGGCGCGGGCGGGCGGCGGCCGCGGGGACGCGCGGGGGGCGGCGGGCGGGCGGGGCGCGGCGCGGTGTGGTGTGGTGTGCGCGGCGGGGCGGCGAGACCGGGGAGCACGGGGCGGTGGGGCTCCTGCCGCGCAGGTCGGCTGGGAAATAGGTGGTGAATCTCCTCGGTTTTGTCTTTGAGCTCTGCGGTGATGCCCCTTGGAGGAATGGCATATACCCTTCTTTTAATTTGCTTTAGGTGAAAAACAAACTCTAGAGTTAATTCAAGCAAAACCCCTAAACAGACCTTTCCACACCCATTCTACATGTATCCCTCCTGTACTGCGATAACTGTTCAAAAATTGTAAAAGCAACTCCCCCTAGCTTTGCAAGCATCTCTGTTTTTTTTTATTGATTTATTTTGGTGATGGAAGAAGCTTGTGTAATGCTCAGGTGCTGGCAGTCACTCTTCAACCTGCATTAATGTATAGGCAGCCCTGGTAACTGTAATACTGACACAGTAACTTGTACTTAACTGGAGTAATCGAAATTGGAACTCGCTCTTCTTGCACTCGTAAAGAAATGTTAATCGATGCCGTTTGCTTAGGGAATCTGTTTAGTAATAGCTCAGTGAAGCTACAGATCTCTTTCTGAAAACTGCATTTTTCATTTTGTCAAAACATAGATAATAACTTTGAAAGCCAACAAATGAAATAAGTTTCTATTGTAATTTCTTTCTGGGGGGAGAAGGGGAATATCAAAGATGAAATTGTAGAGAGTGGTTCTGTGGATGCTTACAACCATTAGCGATCTAAGTACCAATTCAAATTGCAGTGAGATCATTCCCCGTGTATAAATTCTGGTATGTGCACAAACTTAATTGTGTGTAAATATTTGCATCATTGCTCTCTTAAATCTAGTTTCTCCCATTAGCTTGGTTTAGAACCTAAATCTAAAGACATATGTCTGGATAATTAAAATTTTTCTGCTAGTGAATAATATTTTCTACAGGCTCCCTGTATTGAGAAAGGATGGTCACTTTTCTACAGCAAAGAATCAGTCATGCTGTATTCAAGAAACTTTCTGTTGAGGTTTCTCTGTATTTATCCCAGGTTGTGTATACATATCAGAAATTTAAAAATTGGTGTTATAGACTATTGTAATCCTTTCGTACACCGAGTGGAGAACACTGAAACTGTTGTTACATGTAGTTTGTTTTCCAGAAATGTTGCAGCTGTATCATACATTATCTTTGACTGAGAGGCTGTTTCACCAATAATTTATTGACAGTTTACTTACACTATCATATTACAAGACAAAAATCAATTATTTTGAAGCCTGCTAGTAATTCTGACCTTACGGGCATGTCAAGCTCTGCGGTGGCTTGCAGTACAGCAGTCTGAGCAAAGCTAGTGGAGACTGTGGCTTGTCACGATAGGGAAAAGACAGGAGTGTTTTGAACATCCTGTCATGGTTTCTGTTGTCCAAAAAAATAAAATGAATTGCTTTAGAAACAGGAAGGAGAGAAGAGAAATTTGGTGTGTGTTCTAGGTGACTTTCTGCATTTTTTTTTTTTTTTTTTTTTTACTGTGGTGTTTTTTTCTAGGTATCAGAGCATTCATTGTGATGATAAATCATTAGTCATAGAGTAGTGACAAGAAATCACATCGTGCCCTATGGAGGTGTTGCAATAAACAAGAAGTGTTAATCACGTTCTCGCTTTGTCTGTCTTCCCCAGTAAGAAGTGTAGTAGACACTAATTGTTTTACATCTCCAGAAGGAGTACTGGTTTGTGGTGATGAAATCATGTTAATCAGCGCTTGCTGCTATAATTCATTGTCCACTGGGGAGGAGTTAGCGTAATGCCTGGTAACTTGAGCAAAGCTTGCAGAGGGTTATGATGTTTATATGCTAGAGATTGTGACCCCAAAGGGGTGTAGGTGTGTGTCTGTGGGGTTTTTTTCAGGTGGGAGTTGGCCCATTTGGATTTCCTACTTGAATCTCAGTACAGTGTTATACAAATCATATTTTTACATTATTGACATATGAGTTGCAAGTAAAACATGTCTCCATCTGTGGTGTATGATGGGGGGGCAGTTCCTAGGAGAACAAGTTGAGGATTTTTTTTCCGACTGTAAAAATAGTGTTGAGATGCTTGCTTTGTTTAATGCAATTTATAGGCCAACCTTTACAATAAGGCATGAAGCATATTGTTGAATTAAATCTAGTCAATAATATAAAAATTTAGAAAAAACCCTCTTTCTGGAAGTGTCTCTCTTGCAAGTCTCCTTTCTTTCTTTGTTTCATTTTTGGAGAACTTAAATTTCTCAAAGTGGTAAATTGTATGTAAGCTCAGCACAGCATACAGCTAAGAAAAATCTCTTACTAGTCTTTTTTTGCCGACTCTGTCATGACTCCTGTTAGCTCTGGTTAGTGTGTGCAGACCTCCACTGGGTTCTGGTGATCTGACCTGAATGATGCAGTTATGCTTCGTCACCTCCGTAGCTCTGGTATCTGTTTCTCACTGTACGCCTCTCTGTATGCTCAGAGATGAGAAAGTAAGTGAAGAATAGCATGGCTTTTCTTCCAGCCTTGCTAGTATCTTGTTGTGTCATATTCATAAAAATGCCACTAACACCTATTTCTGCTTGTTAGTTATGTCTCCTACTGTTAATGTTAGCCTGTAAAGCAAATAAATGAGTTTTAAAGGAGCTGAGAGTTAAGTGAGTGATGTGAAGGTGTCGGTCAGTGTCCTGCTACCTTAAGCACAAATTCAAAGAAATATTCTTATCTATGCTGAAAGGTTGTGGGAATTAGCTGCTGTTTTTTCCAGATGCATAGTTGGTTCACATGTGTGTGACTTCCAGTGCTAGCTTTCTTAACAGGGTTAACATGAAGCTTTCTTTAGTATTATAGCTGTCTTGCTGTGTTCATAGTCCTCTAAAAGTGCTGAAGTTAAGTATGCGTGGTGATGATTGCACAACTAAATGGTCCCCTCCTTGGAATATACCATTGAATGGAATAGTTTGAGATGTGTCTGAAGAGCAAGGACATGGTGTTCCTTCTCATAGCCCTGGGTGGGGGGAGGAACACCCCTGTAAAGCATGAAGCTCCTGAGATGGGCAGGTTGCATTGCTTTTTGAGAGGAAAGAAAAAAAAAAAAAAAGAAAATCCATCAATCTTAGGAGGCCTTTGAGCATTTGCAGTCTCCTAAAGGTTTCAGCAGGAAGTCTTGATGAAGCAAGCCTATCTGGTGTGATTAGTGTCTTTTGTTTTAATTGTGTGATTACTGGAGTTGTCAAGAAATAATGACAAACTTGAAAAATGAGCAGCCTGAGACAGGTGGAAGTGGATAAGAGAATAATCAATCAGCTGCAGTGAAGGTGTTAAAGTGGGGGCTTCACTCAAAATAGAGCAGAATGGAGAGGGACCTGAGCAGTGAGAACCTGGCAGTTATCATAGAGAAAATGTAAAAAAGTTGAGCTGGTGGTTTGGGAGAGGGTCCTGTGAGAGGGTCTATTCTTAGTACCTGTTATACAGCTGGGTAACTGTACTTGAGGACCCCACAGTTTCTTTCTAGTTCTGTATTTTGTGTGCAGTTAGAGGTTGATAGGAGACTAAAGTACTAGTCCAACAATAATTATTATCCCAAGAGGAATAAAAGTTTCCCTTGATGAGCTGCCTTCTGTGAAGGCACAGTTCAGTGAGCGCAGACCTACTTCGAAGCACTGTTCCATCTTTCTCTTAAGTGTTACATTAACAGGAGGGTTTAGGAGGAGGGCATAAGGAGGAAGACATAAGGTGACAATGCAATTGTCAGCAGGTTTTGCAGGCCACTTCCTGAAAGGATGAATACACTATGTTAACTTCCGTCTTCTCTGATTTGGTTTGATCTCTCTGCCTAATAAGATCAGCAATGTTTGTCTTAAGATGTCAAAGGAGGGACAGGTATCTGCTCTGCATGCACAGTAGTGCATCAGCGCGGTACGTGGGGAAAGCAAGCTGCTGGCAATGACACTGCCTACAGGAGCTGGGAACTGCTGTCAGACCTCCTTCAAAGTTATGGTTTAGGCATATTTAACAAATGAGTACCAGAAATGGGTCTCTGGGGATTGTGTTAAACAAATGGCTTGCTTATTTTGTTGATATTAAAAGTATGGGTCATAATACAGGCCAGCATCTAGTACTGTGAAAGGTCTGTCCTGCTGCAGGCATCTGAATAGTTGACTTGATACTATGGCTATTAGAAACATATGACTAGTTATACCAGGTTATCAGCTCAGTCCTTGGCTGGACAGAGTTTGAATCCTCTCCCCACCGTATGTGAGCTGTAGCTGAAGTGGCATGGCAATAAGGTTAGCTCCCACTACATAAACCATTGCCTCTGTGTGGGAAGAGGGGCACTGGAGGAGAAATGGGGATTCTTCCTTCACACAGTATCCTTCACAGAATTTTCATATGAATGGTGAGGGGCTCCTGAAGTTAGGAGGAGATTATACCAAGTGATGACAGCTCCTATTGAATTATTTTTTCACAGCAAAAGAATATGGTATTTACAGTTGTAGCTTAAGCAAGTGGGGATAAAATATTATAACTATCTCTAACCATTTAGACCAAAACAGAGAGCTATTTGTTTCATCAGTATATAAATCACTGTATAAAGACAAAACAATGCATGAACCAAATAACTGGGCATTACAGACTGCATCATTGTTTGTTGAGTATTTGGGTGTTTTTGTGCTTTTTTACAAACTACTGCACAGCTCAAGAAAATGTTTTTGACTGTACATGCTTTGAACTTTATCAGCCATCACAGTGTATTGATTTGTTTCTTAGGAAAGCTTTCTTTCCACAAGATAGTGGTGTCACCAAAGCCTTTCTAGTCAAAATCCCAATTGTCTTCACAGAAAAAATAAATGTATTTCCTCTTTTGGATGAGGTTTGCAATTTCTATCTTAAACTCGGAGCCTTTTCTATCTAAAGGATAGGCTTATATTTGTATGGACTTGATGCATCCTTTCTTTGACTTCCTTTTTGGAGAGAGATCTTTGTCATCTTTCTTTTAATCGCCCACTGATTTTGGAGACTGACTGTTTAGATCTTTTTCAAAAATAGCACTTTCATAAACTGAAACTGGCTTCCTTGTCAAAACAGTCATACTATTAAATATTGAATTATTACATGTGGAACGCCCTTTGTTACTTTTATTGGTTGCTTTATCTTATGGCTCATGTTCAATAATTCTTGTGCTGACCGATAACATCTTTTTTAATTGGCCCCACGTGATGCAGCTATTCTCATCAAACACCAGTTGCTGAAGGAGCTCAACCTCCTCCTTTAAAGCTTCCTGAGGACTTCTTTTTTTTTTTCTTTCTTTTTTAATTTGAGCTCAACTACCTATTTCGCCTATTAACCCTTGGATGAATGGGATCTTGCCCTGATCTTTTGTATAAAAGTCCTTTTCTAATAAGCTGAGTTGTATAAGGCTTGTTCTGCCTTGAGATAATCAAAAAAACAAATAAAACTGATGCAAGAAAATAGTTTAGAGTTAAGAGCAGTATTATTTACCTGACCTGTATAAACAGATTCCATGATCTGAGAGGAATGGCTTTCTCCACCCAAAAGCATGTGTTGATATTTCAGAAGGAGTAGCTTACCTGACACTGGTGACATATCTGAGAAGCCAGCCAAATCAAAGGTTCAGAAATATCCATTTAAGTGACCTCTAATTCTTACTGACAGTCTTCAAATAAAATTATATTAGTTTAGATACTTTGTGAACCTCTTCAGGTATTTTGTTTTAGTGTCCTCAAGCATGTGGTGCTTTTATGATTAACTTTGTTATTGAATGAAAGAGCTATACATGCACTTTATGGGAAAATTTTATTGCCACCACTGTTACTGGTGTGTAGGGGAATCATATGCTGAGATAGACGAAGACTATGTAAGTCAGTAGCTCTGAGCTTCATTTCCTTCCCTCTCCTATCAAAATTTCATCTCAGAAATATTCAGGTGATCTGCTGTTATTCTGAGCGTGTTGCTGATCTTATGGTTCAATCAGGGCTTACTATCTAAAGAAGTCTTTTTTCAGTATTAAAATAGTGACTTTATCTCAAAGATGAGAGCTGAACAGACCTGGTTTTATTTGACATGGTTGTAACTTGTTTACTGCTCAGCTGTTATGGCTAAATCTTTGCGATGCTCTTGGAAAACGCTGGTTGAGCTTGAGACTATATGGAGGGAAATCTGAAGGGACACTATGTCAGTATAGCTGCTTTATTCTGAGATGTATAATTGACTCTAACATGCTACTTTCCATATGTCTTTCCCTCCTCTTTCCCCCAGATCCCACCATTGCCAAGCTTAGTAGGTGGGCTCTAAAGAAAAACCTGTAAATCCTGGCTCTGGAGCCTCTTGTTGGCCCATGCACGATTGCTGTGCACTTCTTCCACTTACTCCAGGCCTTTTCCTGGGAAGTTGGTAGGAGTGATGAGGGACTCCTTCCAGGCTGAAATTTTTGAAGCAGAACCCTGCCTGTGAAGTTAATGATGAAACTCATTGAGCTCCGAACTCCATTAGGACTGTGGCTGCACGGAAAGCTGACTCCATCTCTGCAGGAGCCTATTTGCAAGGGTAATATTTGTCGCTACTTATGGGCAAGAGCCATCATGATGTCTTGTCCCTGGCACCTGTTTGTTAGAATCGTAATTGCTTTAGTTGTTTTTCCTGAGTCTTTTACAAAGTAAAATATGAGACATTGTCACAGCGTATGTGGAGAATCAAAGTACAGGAGGTCTTGGTGGACTGGTTTCAATCTACCATTTGATCTGGGCAAAAAGAACCAGAGCTGTCTTTGCTCCCAGTCCTGTGCTTTCTTTGCTTTCAGGACGCGTGTGTACTCATCAGGATAGTGGAGGTGATCCTGACTGGTTAGGGGATTTTCTTTTGTTGCTTTTTTTTTTGTGTTTTTTACCTTTATTTGAAAAATATCACAAATAAAGGTAATCTGGGTGAAGAGTGATCCCTTTTGTGGGAAACTTGCAGAACAGGAGCAAAGAAGTTATAGTCAAAATAAGTGTGCATGTTAGTGAAAATCTGTGCAGATAAAGAATTGTTTTAAAGAAAATAAGATTCTAGTTGTTCTGAAAGTGACACTTCTGTAGATAACAACTCAAATGTTAACAGATAGTGAATGATTCCAGATTATGCTTTTTGTACTGAATTTGTGTGTATTTCTTTAATCCTTTAATTTCTCTAATCCTTAAATTTAGTTTCTTTTCTTTCAGGGACTGAAAGTGTAGTGTGAAGGCTTGACTGTTGCTTTGTTTCTACTGGCTGAGGTCATACTAAGATATTTTTATCAGTGCTCTCCTGTAAAGACAGCTCTTTAAAGAATTATTTGTGGCTTATTGTCTCTTCAAATGCAACTTAATTTGTATTTGTGTCTAATCAAAGATGCTGAGGGCACTTCAAATACCACACTCACTATTCTAAAATCCCAGGCAGCAAATTTTGCAAATCACCATGGTAATGTGTGTGTGGGAGGAAGGCTAAAGTCAGAGTCTGCATTTAATATTGCATATGTTCAGTGCCACTAGCACGGCTTGTTCTTTGATGTATATGTGTTCCTTTGCTTAATTAAAAAAATCAGACCATAAGCAGCCTTAGCTGCATCATATTATTATTTCACTTTTATCTGATTTGTTGCGATTCTGAAACAATCCACTGAAATCACTTCATTCTCAGGATAATGGCTGAGTTTTCTTCCTGGTCAGAAAATGACGCACAAAGATCTTGTGAATGTGAATGTAACAAACTTCAGAACTTTTTTGCTGCCTCTGTAAACCTATCTTATGGATGGGTTTAAAATTCAGTGTTTTACAAGAGGAGCCGCATACTAAGGACTCTACTGCTGGTAACTCATCTCCCCTTGATTTCATGCGAAGTCACTGTGAATGTTTGAGTTTCTCAGTTTTTAGGTATGCCTGGATGCTTTTGTGCATGCGTTTGTTGCCTTAGACAAAAAAAATTCTGAAATGCAATCAGCACTAGCGGGTTTTTGTTTGTTCTGAGGGAAGGTTTTTAAGAGGAACTGTGTCTTCTAGAGTGCTAGAACTGGTTCGGCTAAAAATAACAAAGCTAATGGTAGGCTATTTTCTTAATTATTAGTCTTATTCAGCAATCAAACAAGCTACTTCTGCCACTGCTGACTACAGTTAACTTCATATATAGTGTGTGTGTGTGTGTATATATATGTATAATCTGTTTAAACCTGGCTTTTCATGTTTTTCATGATTTTTTTTTTTTTTTTGGTATTAGAGATGGCCTGTGAGAGTAGGGTGTCTTGCCCTTTCATTGCCTAGAAAAATGGTATTGCAGAAGCACCAAGAGGGCTATAGAGTTGAAGTGATCTGTCTGCATCAGAGCTCGAAGGAGCCTGGGGAGGCTCACAAAGAGCTCCCTGCGCTGCTGGCCAAGCGTCTGGCATGGCACGAGCTGTAGATCTGAGCCATCGTGTGTATTCAGATCATTTGGTGTACTTTTTTTTTTTTTAACAATACTGTTCATCTGTTGTATGCAGTTTATGCTGTCACTGAGGTTTTTTCTTCTCTTAAATGGCAGCCCTGCTTTTATGAGGGTAAGTGTGGGAAGTGATGACTTTGAAGGTCTTTACCTCATGATTTTTTTTTTTTTTGAAGGCTATGACCTGTGTAGGTAGTGAAGCTACTTGGTTAGCTAGTGACTTGCTGGGCCCCTTTGCTTGTTGAAGGATGAGATGTTTAATCTGCACTAACTGAATAATCTTTTTTGCCAGCTCTTTAAATGACAAAACTTTAGGATGCGTAGGACTCTGAACACTGATTTCTTGTGACCAGTGTACTATTGACTTTTTTCTTCTGTCAAATCTTAAAGGTTATTTCAGTCCTCCTACTTCTAGCCTGTGCAGGATTTGTACCAGCACTAAGGTTAGTTGTCATCTACATGAGTCAAAGCAGACAGTCAAGGGATTATTCAAATTGCTTTTGAAGCAAAAATTTAAGTAAATTGCATTCTTCGTGTGTTAAATCAGTTGAATTAGTCACATCATATTCTTAGTCTATGTTACTTGGCAGGTATGAAAACATGCTATCTGCTTCTGAAAAGTATACTATTAAATGCACCCTCCTCCCACCAAAATCCTAGCAGTATTAGCCTCTTCAAACTGTTTGATTATGGAAAAAAAAAAGCCCTTAAGTGCACTGGATGAGATGGCTGTTAGATTTGTGTGTATGGTGGCAAAATGACCTGAGAATGGAGTATTAGCTCACAATTACATTCTCCTTTCCTTTTAAGAGAGGCTTAGGCTCTCAAGCAGTAGTATAATGCACACTGAGTTTCTGTGCAGTAAAAATGGAATATATAAAATTGGAATGAAATACAAGCAGATTTCAAGCCTTACAGAGCTGGATCTTTGCATTCCCAACCTCTGACCCACATATCTTTAAGTCTTCTCCTTAGCCATGTCACTACAGTGTAGTCCATTAAGCATCCATGTAAACACACCTGTGTCACCAGTGAGCCAAAGAATTTCATGAGAACAGAGAAGAAATAGGAAAGCTTGATGCTGACGCAGATAAAATATGACCTGAAGGTCAGTCTTATAAGTGGTCTGACTTCCAGTGGTGTCAAAGGGTGTTAGTTGCTTTTCTTTTCTCTGGGGAAGATTTTTTGAGGGGAAGGGAGGTAAATGTAAACACTCAAATACTGAAACAGCTTCATGTTGGTAATTTCTAATGGGGGAAGTAAGGGCTTAATCTGAGGCTGCTTACTGGGAAGTACATTGCAGTAATAATAGGCTTCATTAATAGGGTCACTGTATGTAGCTGTGATCTTTTAACCAAGATAAGGATTTCTCAAAAGCGATTGGTAAGGTTGGGGGCAAGGTGTTCAGAGATCGGTGTGTTCAGAGATCGGTTTAAGTAGGCTGCTGTCCCAAGTGACTAGAGATGCCTCCTTCCTTCAGAGGCACCTAAGTGTAAGCTGCTGCTCTAAATTGCCCTCTGAAGGACCTTAGTTTTGTGAGGCACATCTCCCCCTGACAGGAGCAGGAGAAACTAGAGGTAGCTTTCATGATTCTTTGTCCTCAACTTAAATTTATGTTGTTTTTCATAATATCTTCATCCCACTTTAGCTTCCAAATATTCACGCTGCTGAACTCACTGACATTTGTTAATTCCATTCACATTCATTATGGATCTATTACATGAACTGATGTACCAGTTATAAGCTTCATAAGGAAATGATAAAATCTGCTCTACTGGCTATCTGTCATCCTCTGTATGTGTGTGACTGCTGAAGATGTGATGTGACTTCTAATTAAGGGTTCTGCCTTTGGCTCGAATGGAAGGATGATTGGAACGGAGTCCACTCACACCGTGCAAACCTAACCCTTGGCATTTTTTGCATTTCTATTTGTTAACAGCTTGTAAAAAGATGAAGAAGTTGGCTGATCATCTAAACTTTGTATTGGGCTTTATCTTCATTACATTATCTCTTTGTGGATAAACTGTTGAATTTCCATGTCTGGATTTTTAATGGAAGGACTGAATGCTTGCAGACTATATAACTATTTGACCATTAGTTGTAAACTCATGGCCTCTTTAGCTTAGGAAATACTTTCTTTCCTGAGATAGAAATGCATTTTATAACCTTTTTCTAAACATCTTTTGTAGTGTCTTCAGGTTCTTCATCAGATCTGAATCTGTTCTGCCTAATTTGAAGAACAAATTAGAAAATGCTGTGTGGCTCCATTGATGTGTTTTCCACTGAATTTGATACACTTAGGAAAATGAATACTATTAAGTCTCTTAATGCTTATAACACTCGCATAACTGCCCTGGCAAAGTAGACTTGTGTTGCATTTCAGTTCTCTAAAAGCATGTATATTTCCACAATAGAAGCCCAATACTAATAGATATGTTTCACCTATTTAAGATGATCTGTGTGCCATTTATCATACTGATTTTTGTCATCTTTATTTTCATAAACAGCTTTACGCTCAACTTCTCAAATAGGCTGATGTGACTCTTGAGCTGTCATGGACTAAGCAAAATAAACAACAGACTGAGCAGATATTCTAGGGATAATGGTGAGACCACCTGCTTATGTTGTAACACTAGCAATTTCTTGTAACTGGTTAAATCGGTAGTTTTATTTTTATTTAGAGATACAGGAAATACACCTAGTTGGTAAAGACTTCAGACAAGCAGAAAGCTTCCAACTGTTATGCAAATTCTGACACTTAGATAATTGTTATTTATAGCTCACATTCTTAATGAACGAGTGGTACAGTTAAGTCTGCAATAAGCTGTCCAAACTTCTCATAGAAAGCAGTTACAGCTCTGATTAGGAGCGTGCCTTGGCAGTACCTGCAAACACAACCCTTCTTGCTGCTCTGCTGGCTGGTACTCCCAGCCAGCTAAATTAGTCGCCTTTCATGCCAGAAGTGTACCGTTTATAGAAGTGGTTTTGTGAATTAAACTGTCCATGAGGGTGCGGGTTGAGGCTGCAGGCTTCATTCATCTGGGGTTCTGAGCAGCTGGGACACAGTGACTTACAGCTCCTGGTCCTGATCTCGCTTGTAGCTGACTGACTTTAAGATGTTACTGTGCAAAGATGGCTTTTGTCATTTTGTGGTGCTGTGCTTACACCATGGTCTTGTGTCGTGAGTGTTACTGTTCAGGAAGGTGTAATGCATTTAACTTTCTACTTAGCCAATTTATCTTTAAAGAGGGGTGGATGAAGGCATACTTGGCTTAGCATTTCTAAATACAAAGTTAAATATTAAAATGGCTAATACAGAACTGCCATCTTTATATGTGTGGTTAGGATGTTACAAGTGCCATTAACAGCCATTTAACATGAGCTCTGTCCTAACATTTATCTCATACTGCAACAGGATACTGCAGAATTGCTGTCTGTTTTTTTTCTCAATAAAATATACTAATATGAACCTTTCTCCTGTTTTGAATTCAAGTTGCATTACACCTAAGTGAAGAGACCCATGTTTTAAATGAGTTAAATTAGATGGTTGTCCTATCTATATCTCAGATGCTGACCACAGATTCTTTAATTAGAAGGTAACCCACTTTCAATGACATTTCAGTTGCAGATTTGAGGTCTACTGTAAAAATGCATGTCTTCCTTGCTGGCTTTCAGGGTTTAATTTGCTTTCTTATTAAGCGTGTTGGGTAACCAGTGCAGTGTCATGTGTTATAAGCTGGCTGTTCAGCAGTGTTGTGTGAGAAACAGCTTGTAATCATGATATGGTTATTCTACCAAGGGAAAAACAAAACTCTATTTATAGATAGTCTGAAAATAGGCTTCATAGAGGTTATGCTGTTATGAAAGATTTTAACAGGCAAATTATTATTCGTCAATTTTGATTCTATTTTTTACAGCCTGTGATCATTTTTGGACTCTTCCATGAAAGCATATATATTACCTGCTATTTAGGGGAAACTTTTAATGCTTCCAAGTAAAAGAAATTGCCCAAATATTAGTGTTACGATACTGAAGTGTGTGGGGGGTTTTGTGTGGTTTTTTTTTTTTTTTTTTTTTTTTTTTTTTCTTTTCTCAGCTCATGCTTCTACTGTGGTGATAGCCTCCTGCTTGGCTGTGACTAGATGCCCAGTCTGCAGGACCTGTATTTCTGTAAGACTTCCTCTAGCTCTTGGTCTGTTAACGTCACCCTCTCGGTATAGTCGGTGAAGCCCTGTGTTCTGTTGGTTACTGTTTACTTGTCTCTTACTTATGCTCCTGAGGTAACTAAACATACGAAGAGCAACACAGAAGCTGTTCTTTGCTCCTCCTGAGTCTCCTTAGCTGGAGAAAGGAGATCGAAGTCTCATTCTTCCTACTTGTTCTCACCCAGTTGTCCTGGGCTATGCAGTAATCAAATGTTACTGTCACTGAGGCAGTTACAGCCACTTCCAAATATTGCCCATCTTCCTAATCCACTGCTGGGACTTCTTCCTTTTTCGACTGCCTGGATTTCTACCCTCACAAAAGCAGTGATCAAAGGTTTCTGTCTCTCCGATGTGTAACACTGCCCAGGCAAGCTTCCCTGCTTCCTTCCCTTCCTCCCTAGCATTCTTCTCTGCTGTTTTTCTTCACTTGTAATCCATTTCACCTGGGCTCATCTGCCTCAGCTTTTTATTCCTAGTCTATATATTTTCTCTATTCAATCTTATTTGGAAAGCTACAAGGGTAAAGAGAAAATGTCTTCTTCATTTTACTTTTTTTGGCTTATGTCAATCTGAGGAAAACCCAAAGACTTGGTTCCTCAGCCTGTGAGCAAGGACAGGCTAAAACACCATGAAGAAGCCCCCAGTGCAAGTCAGCAAGCAAATTTGTTTTCATTTGGTGGGAAAGGTAAGGGAGCTCAAGTGTAGAAGAGATTTAAAAAATAAAAAATCCACAAAGCAGTACCCTACCGAACAACAGAGGAGATGTGTAAAACTTAATTAAAAAGGTAGTACTACTTCCACCATATTTTATAGGGCTTTTAAGGTGTGAACCAAAGATCTGCCTAAATGTATTTTGTGAGGGGTTTTCTTCCTGCTGTCCTCACAGCTCCTGTCTATTTCCAAATGCATGGATACTGTCAGGACAGCTTGTCTTTACAGGTGGAAGATTTCTGAACACAGGGGTGTTTGGTTTTTTTTTTTTTTTTTTTTTTTTTTTTTTTTTTTTTTTTTTTTTTTTTTTTTTTTTTTTTAGTACTGGTTTAGCCCCAGTAAGTAGTTCAGTGGTCATTCATAGCAGTTCTGGAGCAGCAATTCCTCTTGTCATTCAGAGCCAGCCCTTACCAATGTGTTTCCTTTCCGTTATTGCCTGTAGTGCTTGTAATCCATCCTTCCTTTTACTGAGAACTGCTGAACTTGTTGGCAGGTGCAAGGAACAATAACTCAATAACAAACTTGTTTGCTAACCCTCACAAATGTCATGAGCTGTAACTGCCAAGCTATGCATTTCTGTTGGACATCTAGTACTAAGAGGTTATTTCCTGGACTACCTGGTATTGCCGGTGACCTGGAGTCTAGCCAGTGAGAAGGGGTTATCTAGCTAATCTTTCACACAGAAGTGATGGAATATACCTCTCGCTCAAGGACCTTCCAACAGTCCCTGCTAATACTTGGGCCTGACTGTAGGAAAGGGGGCAGCCAGCGTGAAGGCAGATGTTTGCTTTGAACCCCGGCACCTTGGTAAGCCCTCGTGTCGGCAGGCTGGCAGGATGCACGACCTTCCATCTGGGTTATGGAAGCACAGGCAGAGTTGCCAAATGCGTGTTTCTCATGCAAGTTGTGAGACCTTTGGCAGCCCTCACGTAAGCAAACGGAGCGGAGGAATGCGGAGGCTGCACAGAGGAGGTCGCGTCACAAGTGCTCCCGCAGCAGCCGCCTCGAGCACTGCTGCTGCGGCCACACGGGAAAGCCTCTGGCGGAGCTTCCTTGCAAGCACGTGTATGCTTCTGACACCCGGATGAAAGACCTAAGCCATCTCAATGGGAGTCAAGGGTCTGTGTACCCATTCAAGCTGAAATCAGACTGCTGAGCCTATTAGCCACCCTGTCACAGCAGTAGGATGTTTGCTGTGGGATTTGTGCCCTGGAGGAGGCAGGGAGGGAGCAGCTTCCTGGAGTCAGGGAAGTCGCTGAGAAACAGTCCAGGTATTTTAGGTGGGGGGTTGGGGGGGGACATTTGTTTGGTTAAGAGGCTCTGGAGAACAGCTGACTTGAGTATTATTCCTTAGGGAGTTTCAGTGCTTTCCAGATATGCTTAATGCTGTTGCTGTTCAATATTAATTCTAGTGCCATGCTATGCGGAGGCTTTCAGGGATGCTTCAACGGAGTACAGCGTTAGCAGCCCCAAGGGCATCTCTCTGGAAGCAAGCACATTAGCTTGTGCTATCATCCTCAATTTGCTGAAGGCTCAGTGCTCTGCTTGTTTGGCAGTATCAGATTCGGTAATACAGTGAGACGACGACACTAAGCTGAGACTGGTGCAGCACAAGATTGTGCATGCCGGGAAGTGCACCCATCTTAATATGGTGTGGATAATGGTGGAGTTAATGCTCTTCAAATCCTCATCTAGTTGTGATGTTCAGTATGTAGAAGGTGTGCATCTGTGATCTTACAGTGGTAGCGTGTTGTTTTCTTTCTCCTCCCTTCTGTTCAGTATGTAACTTAATTATAAAAATACCTTTAAAAGGACATTATTCAGTTTCTGGTTATTTGCATGTACTTAAAAATAGCAGGGAATGGCATTCCTTTAGTTAGTCTTGGCCTACATGTATTAGAACCTTTTAGTTTTGTGCAAATATACTTAAATTTATGAGGTACATAATCTATATCTTTATGGAACTGTTGTGTTTAATTGTATATGAAGCCCCGTTGAGAGATTTTTAAAGAGTTAGTGTGTTTCTAAGTGGTTGTAATGCTATAATAGGTTAATTTTTAGGAATAAGGTACTTAGTATGTGTTACAGATTTATATGCTGTCATTCCAAGCTTCTGGACTAGTTGATCAAGGACCTGGGGATGTAATCGTGCATTTATTTCTTTATTTGCTTGGACAGCCTGTGCTGTGTAGTGAACTGGAGCAGGGAAATGATATAGACAGAAAAAGGTTATTTTAAGCTGTGTTGCTGCTGAACCTCTAGCCACAGTTAGATGTCACAAAGACGACTGCATCTCTCACGAACGAATACCATTTTTAAGGTATGCTGCTTTTTTTTTCCTTTATACACACAGATCTGGTCTGAACAAATTCAGTTCATTGGTGACAAAATGTTCAAACTGGGACCTACCTAGGTTTAATGGTTTACAGACACTTTTTGTTGTGCATTAGTTTTCTTCTCATGGAACAAGCTGGAAAAAAAAATTAGATAGCAAAGGCTATTAAGACAGTGGGGAACAGAAGTCTGCCTTCTCACTTCCCCTTCTGTAAAGCAGAGTCTTGATAACTTGACCTTACATGTAGTAAGGTTGCACAAATGAGCCACTTAGCCACTAAGGGTGAGGTCTGACGAGATGGCTAATCTCATCTAACAGTTAGCTGCTGTTTGGCTGGACAGTTCTGCTTGCTCCTGTCTTGCATCAGTTCTTGTGCAAATCTGTCCTTGGTGGACTGATTTGGGTTACTAAGCCAACAAAATATTCACTGGAAGGGAATGTGCAGCCAGAAATTTAGAGAGAGATGGGCATAGAGAAGAGGGCCATAGGGAAGAGAGGCAGCTCTTTGCTGGTAACTGTGTCAGACTGCCTTGGGTATGTTAATGAAATGCACTTGGAGCCTGTCTTTGGCCTTAGATTTTTAGTTTTCATAACTAAGTTATGCCAGCAATGTAAATATGGGCTACTAATTTTTGTAGTACTAGCACAGCATGTTTAACTTCCTAAGATGCAGTGTTTAGGTATGTAAAAACATTTAAAAACCAAAGTTTGCAGTTACAGAGTTTGAAGCATCTTAGGATAAGAAGGAAGCACCCAGGAGTGCACAACTCTGCTCTTGCTGGCACTGAAGTGAACAAGGTAGCCTCAAATCCTTGAACTCATGCACTGAGGGCAGTAGCTCAGCCTCCTAGGAGTTGACATCTGACCCTACAACGGGGAGAGGGGAAGAAAGTCTCAGACTCTCCCTTCTGGTAACTGTTTTCTTTAAGCTAACGTGATGTTACGTTGCTCTTTGTAACACACAATTTGTATTAAGAGTTGTAATAGATGAGCTTACTTAGAAACTCCCCCTGCCACTTACCTTCCCTGCTCCCCAGAATTGGTCATCTCTTCAGTGAAAAACTTCCTGCTCAACGAAAGGAAACAGAAAACTGGTTGTGAAATTCAGGTGGGCAATACTGCCAGTTTGCTTTTTGCTCTAATAGCTTAGCTAAACACAGATGACAGATCTATGAATATTCATTGTGATACCAAAACTATCAAAGCATGGTAGGGATTTGAACCTGAAGTAGATTGGATCTGGTTTGATGGCTCTTCTCATGAATTCTAAGCAGCATTTCGAATGCCTTCCTGGCAAGGAGCCCCTGATGAGAAGTCCAGCAGAATTATGATATGCAAATGTCCTTTGTGTTCATAATAAAAACAGATTGATTAATATTAATATTTAATTCAGGCCAACTTTGACAGGAGGTCCAGGTGTTTTGTGACCCTCAATTAATTGAATGAATTACTTTTGACAGCATTAAATTGTCTTGTTGCCCCAACAGACTCATAGTATTCGTGGTATGTGAGGCAGCATGTGCCTTATCTAGATTTCCCTCCCTAATTTTCTTGCATAAGTATCTTCTCTGTGCATTTTCTAGTTATTGTCTGGCAATTTCACGTTCCTGATCCTCTGCTCAGGCTAAGGCTTTAAGTACATCTCCAAATTCTTCAATAAGATGATAATTCTTTGTGTTGTACTTCTCATGGTTGTAGCAATTTATCTAGTATTTTAATTCCATGTTTGTTGTTGGTTATTGTGTTCTGCTCAGCTTGTGAAGTCGGGGTGGACTGGTCTCTCATACTTTCCAGTTCTCAGGAAGTATGTACGCATGCTTTGGTGTGGCTTTAAATAACATAGATGAATGGTCAGTGTTTTTGAGCTGAATTTGCATTCAGCAAAGTTCTGAGATATGTCTGTTCCTATCAAATTTAGTAACTGACATGTCCGCATTGCATATACGTAGGGCTGATTTTTGGTAGATTCTGTGGGTGCTGATGGGACAGTAAAACTACTGCTGTTTTCTTGTGAGCTTAGAATTTACACACACAAAACTAAAGTTGCTATTAAGAACTATTTTAATGTTTTCCTTTAGTGTTTCATATTCTAGTGTCTAAAAATCCAATTGAGTTTTGGAGAAAGATTCTCTTAAATAGCAAGTTATTTAGGAAATATGCATGTGTTTACAAAAATCTCTTACATATGCTGCTTCCTCAAAAAAAGTTGTATGTTTTGTGGAACACATGACATAAAGCTGCTGTGGGGGCGGGGGGGAACATGCAAAATACTGTTTAACTCCTCAGGTGTAAAATAATAAATTTCTTTCTATTTCGCCATATCTGGGTTTCTGGGCGCTGTTCATACAGTAGTTAATTCAGGTAACGGCCAAAACTTGATCTGTTTCCCTAAAAATACCCAAAGCATGCTGAATTTTGTTTAAGTACATGTAAATAGCTAAAATGATGTTTTTCTTTCTCTTTCCCTTCCCTGTTCCTTTGACAACTTTGAAGTATTTTGAGTGAGTGCGATTGACAGTACCAGGCATGTTTGGGCTCATCCTTCATGCTGAGCACTTCCTTTCTACAAACGCACCTGTTTTTTCAGCTTCGATTTCACTATTACCTGTGCAAACTTTTTGGCAGAGCCTGGGGAAGGAAGAGCCTGTACATGAATTTACCCTGGAGAAGTATGTGACGAGGAGGTGGTTTTATTATTAGCCAGTGAAATGGGAAGTATAAGTGGTGCTCTGAAATGGGGGGCTTTGCATGCCCCAGCTGGCCCGGGGGTCTCCAGTCTGGCCTCCCTTGCTGCTCTGCCTCAGGAGCACCCCGGGAGTTTGTACGTCCACCCAGTGGAGGAGGTCACATGGCCGAGTTGGAATGGCACGTGGGGATGGGGACCTCTCTCCTCGAGATCCCATTGCAGGAGGAGAGGAAATGATACTTGGTGCAGATTTTAAAAAGTGCTGTGGAGGTGGATGGAAGAGGGAGAAGGCAGCAGGCAGTTGGGCAGCAGATGTAGGGATAACAGGAGCAGGTAGAAATGCTGGATTTGCATGTGGAGAAAGCTGGGAGGGGAAGATATGGAATATTTGGGACAGAGGAAGAAGGGATGTACTGTGAGCAGGAGGAGGAAGGATTACATGTGCGTGAGAGATGACACAGGAGGAGACGTGGGGAGGAGAAAGGACTTCTGGAGCACAGAAGTCAGGTTCAGTGATTCCCTCGAGGAACAGGGGGAGGCAGGGAGTGGAGAGAATTCAACAGTGTGAAAATACTTGGTTTTGGCTCTTGTGCCAGAAAGTGAAGTGAAAGGGAGTTCCCGAAGTTCCCAACCTGTTGGCTGCCACTCCTGTACATGCTCCAGGAGTGTCTGCAGGAAGCTTCAGTCACAAGTCAGGAAGTACAGCCTTCCTGACCTGCCTCACTGGGAGCGGTGGAAACTGAGTGCAGTCTCTCCATAAACACTGTCTTACTGTATGTCCTATTCTTTCAGTTAAAGAGAGAGAAGGGGCTTTAAAAAAAAAAAGTGAGCGAGGTCCTAATATATATCTTAACTGAAATATTTGGAGGTTCAAACTGACAGTCTGGAAGGACAGTGTTGCTCAACGGTGCATCTGGGCCACTCCCTGCTGCCTCTTGGCTGGGAACCCTGCAACTCTTCTCCTCCCCGTCCCCCTGCAATCGCGTGGCTGGACTTGCATCTTCACGTAGCCAGAGCATACCTGTTTCTTGTTGCATAGTTTTTGACTATGTGGTAGGCGGGTGTACTTTCAGTCGTGTGAACAAGAAGGGCATTAAGGCCTGTGGTTCTTCATAGTTAGCATATTCTTCATTTAGTTTTATGAAATACTGAAACTTGCTCTTCCCAACTGCTGAGAGCAAACTCGGAACAATCTGAAAAAAAGATAATGTTTTATCCTTAATACTTCCATTCTAGTATCGCTACATATCACTGCTGGTCTAGAATATTGGGGTGGGAGGAAGTGGAAAATTACTACTTTCTCTTCTGGAGAGAGTGAAAATAATAGTGAATTTTGGAAGAGAAATGCTTTTTTTATTAGCAAACAACTTCAGTTTGTCAAGGAAACCCTTATTCCATTCATTTCTAGCACTAAAGGCTTCTGCAACGTTTCTGCAATACACTCCTGTTGCCAGAAGTACTGGCCTAAAATACTGGCAGACTGCATTCATGGTGGTGCTGTGTCTGGATACTGCCGTAGAAAAGCCTGCATATCTTCAAAGGCTGGAATGTACCTTTTCTGTTGCTTGATTTTGTACTTTATGGTTTTCAGGTTTCTTTCATGGGCTTCCTTTTCTGTGCAAGATTTTCATGGTTTTAGCTTCCTGAAAGTGTGTAAGGAAGTGCTTAGATTTCATATGTACCATATTTGCATCAGTTTTGTATGACTATTTAACTTTCAATTTAATCATTAATTTGGGAGCTTGGAGCAAGGGCAAAAAAAAGTCAGTTCACTTCTTCAACTGAAATTGATGCGCTCTGCTGAATTTAAGGACAAAGGAAAAATTAAACATAGTGTGTGGGTGGTTAATATCTATGTTTAATGAAGGACTCCTTGCTCTTCCAATTAAGCGTATGCAACTTTATTTTTCTATCTGCAACTCTTGAGTTTTGGTTATTACATTAATCTTGAAGTAACACAGATGCAAAACTGTGCTATTCTGTTTCTTCATTTCAGATGCCTCTCTGTACAAATACTTATTTATGTTCTATTCCTGCTGTCTTCTGCACTCAGTATGTTTAGATCAGGTTGTCCTCCCCTTCATTGTTAAACCTGGGTCAAACAGCTGGGGTTGTACAACTAACTCATTCAGCTTCTTATGTGTTGGGGGGGGGGGGGGGGGAGGACAAGTGTTTTTGAGGACCTGGTACCTTAAACGTTATGTTTACATTTTGAAGCAGAACATAGCTGGTCCAGCTCAATGAACAGTGTTAATGCAGAAGTTCACAGTGTCACTTTTGTTGTCATTTTTCACAGTGAAGTGCAAGGTGAGGAGCAAAGTTGCTGAGGCTTTGTGTCTGTAGAAACCCTAAAACAGAAGAAAGCTAAAAAACATACTCCATCAATAAGAAAACTACTGTCATGGAAAGCAACTCTTATACCTGTCTGTATGAAGAGAATATTATCCAAAAAGTAGGATAGTAGAGTGCTTCAGGAAAACTAGTTGATGTCTAAATTAGATGCTTAAACTGGTTTGTTCTCCTTTGTGGGTAAGCCCTCCTGCAGTGTAATGTATGATGTGAAACATGACATCCTGAAAAAGCTGTACATGTTTTCTGCTGTCTTACCCTTTTCTCTTTTTATAAGTTCAATTTTATGAAGGAAAAAAGTCCGCCATTTTGTAATTAAGCCACTAAATCTGGGAAGCCCAAGAACATAATTATGGCTTCTACCACTATGAATAATCGTATTTCCACAAAAAATGCCCCAAGCCCATGTGGTGTAATGCTCATGATGACGAGCCTTCTGCAATTAGAAGGCTGAAGGAGAATGTCCTGAGACTGCTTAAATGTGGGCATCCCACTTCCCTGGGCAGGCTGAGGGAAGTGTCCCCCAGTCCTTGTCACAAATTGTTTAGTGCTTGCTATCTGTCTTGTATGCATCAGCTTTGTATTTACCTGCCGACGCATATCCACTCAGAAAAGCTACCAGACACTCTGCTTGTGTTATATAGTCAAATGAGATTATAGGTATCAAAAAATTAAGAAACCCTATTCTACAGCATGAAACTAATTGAGATATTGAAGACCTAATAATTCATGTTGGTCAGTGGCACAAAAGAGCCAATGTGAAGTTTAAGAAAAATCTGATCCTTGCAGCAGACTGGATTCAAAGGTAAACAAAAATGGGGATCAACATTTCCTTTACCTCTTCTAAATATTCTTGAATTCAGGGTGGAACCTCTAACCATGCCATGTAGAGAGAAATTAATTTTTTTGGCCTGTCTTCTTCCTTCTCACAAAAGAAGGAAAAGGATTATATTTTCCATATTAAGGATCTAATATCAAGAAAGGAGGAAGAAATAATAAATATGCTTTTGCTAATGGCCTGATTTAACTTTGGTTTCATCTTTGCCCACAGAAAATATCCTACCAGTCATATCACTTCTGCATCTTCTTTTGAACCACTGATACAGGACACTAAAGGACATAGAATGGATTATTCTATATGAAGGATGGGTTTTTTATTTGTTTGTTTTTGGGGTTGTTTTTGTTATGTACTGTTCCCTTAATTGGAAGAGCACTTTGAGCTTTGTCCTTTGAAGGACTTGCATGCTCTACTGAGCAGCTACTTTAAGCTTTGGCTCCTAGATTCAAAATACTGTCTTGAAAATCTTACTGGCATTCCACCCTAGCATGCAAGTTGGACAGATATCTTGCATTCTTTCTGTAGCTTCTCAAACCCCTAGACTGCATGTTTGCTTCTGTCCAGAGCTTCCAGTTTGGCTGAGCAGTGTGGCTGCTACCCCTTGTCCAGGAGAGACTCATCTGGCATGTGTTTCTCAGAGCAGGCTTCATTCAAATCATGTTAGGCTTCTCGCAAGACACTGTCACTTTCTTTCAAAATATAATGAGTAAATTAACTTCCTACTTCTCTGGCTGCTTAAGCATGAGCTAGTAGCTGTGCAGTTTTTCAGGGGTTAAATTTCCTCATTTGACTGGGGGCTTTCTTTCTTTCTCTGTATTGAAATGTGTAGCAGTCATTAATCCTTCTGGTCTTTTTTTGATTCTTAATAATTAATCCTATCAGGAATCTTAGATACTCTAGCCAGCAATAGATCTTATAAATTAGGGAGGGAGGGTGAGCAGGCCAATATTGACATTATTCCTGTTGTATAATAGCTCTTTGCCTCTCTCTGGCTGGATATGTATGACTGCTTTTTTTGAGGCTGATTTGTTAGACTTCATTCTAGGTATTTGTCAGCAGTTATTCTGTCAGTCAAGTTGGGACAACCAGCCTCGAGCGTGAATTACATTCGGCTGCTGAACTGAATCTACATATCTTCAGCGCGTTGGCTGGTTGGTACAGGAGTCTTAAGAACTGGGAGAGTGGCCTCAAGCTGTAATTTCCTTAAATCCCATTGACTGGCAGAAGAGGAATGCTGCTTTTCTGAGTTGAGTCAAGCAGGCAAATGGTAGTGGGGGAGTTGCTGTGGCTGCACACTTTGTTCTGTTTTTTTTTTTTTAATTAGTATGAATGAATTCAAAGTGAGGATGGTAATGCCAGCGTAGCCCCCTTTATAAAAGTAGTCTTTTCAAGTCAGTGCCAGTATTGTTTGAGAAGATTTTTACGATGGACAAGTGGAAATCTGAAATACCTGCCCACAAAGAAGAATGGGTGGGTCATAGTTATGGGATATATATGTAGCTGCAAAGAATTTCTATTTAGAGTATTGTTTGGATTGGGTTTGAGTGTGGAGAAGCATCATGACTAACTGTTGGGGGAGGTAGGGGAATACTTGTTTAATTTGTAAAACATCAAGCCAAATCTGTAGTTGAGTAGCCTGCTCCTCCAAACCTGGTGGACTTCTGAAAATCAAACTACTCGGTTGTGTTTCAGGAGGCTTCTAATATAAAGCTCCTAACTCCAAATGCCACAAACTGATGCTGCTGTATTGAATGGTTTCTACTTTTTAACGGATGGTAACTTGACAAGTAAATTGAAGTCTGTGCTGTGATACAAGTCTGTGTAGTCCCATCTGATTTTAAAGTACAGAGCCCTAGACTTGTATGTGCACAGATGTCACTGCTTGATTTATTTCTTGCAGGGAAAACAAACTCATGGAAGATGGTTAAGGTTCCTCATTGTAAACAGAATTGCCATAGAAGTGTGATTTATTGTCAAAATCTCCTTATTTACCTTCAGATAAGTCAGCCTAGAAAAATACTCTGTCAACAATTGCATTCTTTTAAGTACAATGACTCTCTTGTTTCTGTACGCTTTCTTCTGCTCTCCATCTACCTACTTAATATCTTCTACACCATCTTTGCCTCTGGATATTTAGATACTTTTCAGCTAGGCTTCCTAATGCAGAGGGTTATCTGTTGTGGTATCATGACAAGTGCTCTTACTTCCCCCTTTTTTGCTTATTTGTTTAAAAACTAAACAAAGCTCCCACCCAATTCTTTTACTTTGCATCTAAATTTCAGGCCTATTTCAAGAGTATGGTTTCTCTTGCTCTGTTCTGCTGTGCTCCTCTCTTCTCACTCACCTCCCGCAGTGTAACACCGTAACCTTTCCTGTTATTTTTCTACCTTTACCTGTCCCTTTCTGCTGCTTGTGTCTGAAAGTAGCTGTGGTAGTAACTCCACTGGTAAAAATCAGATGTGCCAGGAAGTTAAGGCTGCTTGATAGCACTATGTTCTAAAGTCTTTCTTGGGAATGGTTGGAGCAGAAAAGTAACTTTTTCTCATTTTAAAACCTTGGAAAAAGTTGCTAGCTCTGTAAAAACTGAGGTTAGTGTCACTTACAAACCACATGGCTCAGTGCACAATGCTAATGTGCAGCTCTTGGATGCTCTTTGTTAACTTGATGGAACACGTTGGTGCGGTTAGAAACCTCTTCTAAACCGGCATCAAATTCCCAAGTGCTCAACTGGCTGTATCAAAGGTGTGCAAAAACACACTATACCAAGAGCATGTCCTTGCTGCAATCTATAGAGGTGGGTATGCTTTCCTTTCTATACGTTTTTAACATGTCATACTATGTCCGTCTACCAGCAGCTTCTATGGTAGAATTAGAAATGCAAGTGTAACTAAACTGATAACTCAGTCTGATGTTGAGTGGAAGGTGGGGTGTTTTTTGTTCTTCCTTTTTTTGTTTCACTGTGCTTTTCAAGTAGTTCAGAATCCTAGAAGGAAAACATGTTCATACGATCCAGATAGAGTAGCTTGTTTTCCAGAACCTTGTTTTCCAGAACCTGGTTATATTCTGAGGTTGTGTTCAAAAGGGACAAGCAGCTCTGAAAAGGAGGAACATCTGTCTCTTCAGAAATTACAAGCAGTAACTTCTGAGTAAGGCTTTCCAGTGTTCCACTGTCATGCCGCTCATATTTGTATTTTTGATAAAGTATTTTTTGAGATGTTTCATTTTCAGTATTGCAGTAAAATGTTATTCACCAAAAGTAGAAGAGAGTTTTAGACATTTGTTTTTAGAACTGCAAAATTCCCAAACACTTTGCCTCTTCCCTGTCGGAGTAACAGTACAGACTTAATGAGTGAAAGCTGTTGACCAGTGTGCGCTGATTGTTAGTACTGGTTTTACTGACACCATCTAAATCTTATAACTGTCTGGGCTACCAGCATATTATAAAGGAAGTCAAATCATTGTCAGCATTTGTTTTGAAGTCTTAGTCACTGAGGCTGACAGCTTTGTGCTTGTGCTCACTAAAGCAGCCAGAGTACTTGATATATTTATGCTCACTCACTCTAGTTAAATTGAAATTGTCAAAAATGAATGTAGTAGCAATCTAAAAAGCAGATGCAGTCTCTTTTGGCAAATATCAGACAGCATTATTCATCATTTTACGTGCTGAAGAATTGCAGTTATTTCAATACCACTGTGTGTTTCTCTACCCCTTCTGAGTCTTACGCCTCTTTATTCTTCCAGTTACTTTTGGCTGGTGTGCTGCCTAATCTGAAATACATTTTTTGGTTCTGGCAAATATATACCTTTAATGCAGACACTGAAGGTCTTCTCAGCAATTGTTCTACCATCCCAATCGCAGATCTATATAATAGGAGATGGAGAGAGAGGTATGAAAGTAGGCTGAGAAAAAACAGGTGGAATCAAGTATTAAAATATGTAGTATTACAGGTAAACATGGCACATTTCCTTTGTTGTTGTTGTCTTATTCCCACTTTAAATATTTATATGAAACATTCACATGGAAGCAAGCCCACAGTTGCAGGTTAAGGCATCACAAATTCTGGATTAGAAGGACAATTAACTTTCTGTTGCACTGAACGTATTTGAGTCATGGCCCTGATATTGTATCAGTTGCATAGTTCAGGACCTCTTTATTTAACCTACTGAGCCTCTCTTTTCTTTTTTCTTTTTTCTTTTCCCCCCTTTCCCCCCAGGTTATTCAGTGCTTTACATTGAGCTGAGACAGTTAGGTGTAAAAGTGTTGCCTTTTTTAAATTGCACGCTTTTACCGAAATTCTTTTGCAGAAATTAGGCCTGTTTGTATCAGCCTTGCTTTGTGCACATTCAGATACAACCATGTGAGGCTTAAGACCTCAGCAGAAGTAGCAAGAGGAAATAGTTTAGGGAAGATCTAACCTGTTTCTCTCAAGGTTACCAGGAAGTAGACTAGACTGTCTGCATATGTCCTGCATTAACACAGAATAAAACATTACCCATATACCCTATAACATCATCCTATCACGCCTATAGTCTTTCCAGAGTCGGATCACAGGTGTCTGCTAGCTCACTGGGCAAGTAACAGCCTCTTCATTTTAGACCATCTCTGGAAGTAATCATCTGCCGACTGTTTAGGTGTGTGATAGTGCATAACCTTGTCAGGAGACTCTGGTAATCTAACGGGCAGCAACCGCTGTGATTCCTGTTGCCTTTTGTAGAGACTTGGGTGCCTCTGAGCTGGAATAAATCCCAAATGTTTTCTCCACGGTTTATAAAGAGACTTTCAGATAGAGAATTGCTAATCTGATGGCATTCAGTGAAAAAACTACTCTGCCTCTTCAATTAAGGTATTCTAGGACCTGAAAATAATGGGCCTAGGAAAACTGAGGTTTCCTTTGCACGTTTTGCCAAGCCATAGTCTGGACATATTACATTAGAATACTTTTTCATCTTGCGGACTCTCTGAATATGCTTATTAATGCAAAACTAACAATTATTTTGGTTGCATTCCTCGAAATGTAACTAATCTTTCCTGTTTTTACTGTAAACTAATTATTTGCCTGTAACTTCAAAAAACATGTTTCATGAGTTGTTATATATTGATGCTCAGAATTCTCATGAAGAGCTGATTTCTTTCTCTTCCTCTCCCCCCGCTGTTCAACAATGGCTTTGTCGCCTAGAGAAAGAGGGGTCCAAAATGAGCACCAATTATTTCTGCCTATTTTTCTTTCCTCTGACACTGCAAATGCTAAGCAGCTTCTTTATAGAAGATTGACAATATGTTGGCGCTCATAAGCAAGACAGTACCAAAACCAATCCAAGAAACAAATTATGGTGTAGCTTTTTTCCTTTTTCTCCCTCTTTCAAAATGTTCTGATTGTAAACACTATCCTTACCCTTTTCCCCCTTGCAACTGGCAGTTTTGTGTTAGTGTTTCTGTGGAATGGATCCAGTAGTAAATACTACTGGAAGATTTAAATTGAGCACCTGGAAGGAAGTTTAGCATGAGTGAACAGTGCCTTTGACCGCAGTATTGTGCCCTGGCTTGGTAATTACATCCTCTTCTGTTTTGTGTCCTAAACTGGCAAGTGTGTTTATATCCAGGAAAAGGGCAGGATTTCTAAATCTTTTTCTTGAAAGTTAGAAATATTTGGAGATGGCTTACTGGTTTTAAAGCAAGTGTAATTTCACTAGTTCTTAAGTCACACTGTAACAGTAGCTTCCCATCAAATCGTGAGTAAAGGAGTGGATCATCGATGAAGAGCGTCTGAAGAGCTCTTCTCTGACTTGGCACAACCTATGGTAGTGGCATGCAGTTCTGTAAGGGCACAGGATTCCTTGCACAACTGTTCATATGTAAATAGTCATGATTGAGTGGCTGGGCTTGTTCAGGCCCTTTCTGGTGGGGGAAAAGGGGGGAATGCTCTATTCTCTCTGTGTGCTCTGAGAAAAAGATAATGAAAGCCTTTGTGCCCCCCTCCAAAGACCTGCATTTCAACAGGAATTGGTCATGCAGCTGCAACCCTAGCAACAAGGCCTTGGAGAAAAGAATTAGGGCGGCCTTCCAAGAGCATGGCCATGTCTGGAGATGAGCAAACCAAACTGGTAGCATAGTACTTAGCAATTAAAATATAGAAGAACCTGTGTCTGCCTCTGTTCCCAGGTTTATTTTTGGAACTGTAACACTTACAGACCGAAATCCCCATTTCGATTTTTAATAAAATGGCACGTCAATGCCTTAAGACTCATCTTAAGGGTCTTCATTGTTTGTCACTTTCAGCTGTATCCTAATTTGAGCTTTAGGAGTTTATGGTATCAAACATAATACCAAATAGTAAAAACACTCTCAAGACTCTAAAACTGAAAAAAATTAGGGATATCTCTTGAATTCATAGTGCTGTTTGATACAGTACACAATTTACTGTCACCAGTTAAATACTACAAAGGAATTCAGTTGGAACAGATTTGTGCAGTATGGAACACACAAAATCCTTAAAGAAGCAGTGGTTTGAGGAACTAATTTCTTCTGAAAATTCACAGGACTCTGTAAGATTTGTACTGGTGCTTATGAAGTGGTTATGCTTATCGTGACAGCTGTTTCCTACAGAAACTAACCATAAATGTGGCACTTGTAGGATGTGGCAATCTGATCCATTTGCATGCAAAGTACTGAATGAATTGGGATAACGCTGCTGATGTGAATACAATAGGCTTCATTAATTACCCAGCTGCGGAAAGTGATTCACCAAGCACGGTTCTCGGGGCCTGTTTGGGAGAGAAGGGGTGTCTGTTGGAGAGAGCCTGCATAATGAATACCTTCCACCAAATGAGCTGTGACTGAGTGGCAGACAAAGAGGGCTTTGGGGAAGTAACCGCTTATTGTGCGTGAAAGGATCGCAGCCGTATCTGGCCTGCACGCCGTATCTGGCCTGCACACCGAACCCAACGTGTGAGCCATCGCTTCTGCTTCCCTGGGGGAGACGGGAAATCCAATCCAGTTGGGAAGCAAGTACACCTTGCAAGTGAAGGCACTGTTGCTGTATCATGTTCTTTGTGTTACTGAATTGGAGAAAGGTTACGTGAAAAGACTGGTTACTTCAGTTCTGTTTTCCAGCATTTTGACAAACGCAGTAGCTGTTTTTGGCAAGATACATACTGAACTTTTGCTTTCTCTTCCCCTCTCACCTCCTGTGCGCAGTCTCTAACATGTAAGCTAGGAACTGATCGTCAGTCAGAGCCCTGAGCGAGCAGCAGCTCTTATGATTCCTGGATGTCCTTTGACGTGATTTACGTGGATCTGGGGCAACTGCGAGGCAGGAGCGCGTTCCTGTCTGCTGACTCTGCTACAGAGGCAGCAGTGTCCCACACGGGAGCAAGGTGGAAAGCTGCAACAGCAACATCCCAAACTGTTTTAGTAAGATGTACTGGAGCTTGATTATAGATGAGATGAGTTGCTCATTTCTTGGCTCTTCTTCTTTCTTTTCTTTTTTCCTCCTTTTTACGTCCTCACCCACTTGCTCGCTATTCAGCCTGTGCAATGGAAGAAGACTCAAGGTGGAAATTGGGAAGAACATGTTCCTCCACAGAATGTTTGACTTGCTGTTAAAATGTAAAGGGAAAGTCTGACATCTGTGTTATACTTGGAGACACCCAGAGTTTCAAATAACAGAATACTTGGTATTTTTGTGAAAGGTAGGAAAAACAAGGAATTATAGTCAACTGGGTTGGGATTTGAGTCTGTACTCAAATGCTAGATTGAACAAGTATACCTTCTGCTCTTTGCTAGCAACTTTTGTAAAGTTATGAATTTAAAGAGCTTCAACACCCTTGAACAGCCCTTTCTCTTAACTGAGAAAGAGCAATCATGATGAAAAAAACATGTTAAAGAGCAACCATGACTTTGATTTTATATTCATGTTTCTTAAACCTTAATCTAAACTTTAGGTAAAAACTTATATCCTAGGCAGAGGAATTGGTTTTCTACCACCACCCCTTGAATCTGCTGACAAAGAAATCCTGTGTACATTTGGAAATGGACAGTTACGTGGCATTTGGAGAAGTGATCTCATTTAATATAGGAAAACTTTACATGGTAAACTGAATTGTCATGTTACAACTGTTTAGTAATTTAGTCAGTCAAAGCAGTTGCTGCTCCTCATTTGAGTTGATTTAGTTAAGTCAGTGCTACATGCAGACTTGATTGTATCCTCCAGCAAAACCCAGCGAGTGACTCATCTCCACACCTTCACTGGAAAGGATTATACAAATGAAATACTATGATGGTATTAAATAATTTGCAGAAGAGAACAAAGAAATGTGAAGGCAGTACAAACTTTTTTCAGCAGGGAGGATTCCACTGTATTTTACAGCATAAATTTTCAGTAATTATGGAGTTTGCCAGCATTTGTGTACTGTGCAAAAAGAAGGCTCCCCAGAAAGTTTGTAAAGGTCAACAGGAAGATATTTGCCAAAAGTATATACTTCAAAGCTGTTACGGTCTCTTCTTTGAAAGTGGCTGCAAAACTCTTTAGGAGCTCAAGTTAATCGGGGGGGAGGGCAAAAGCTTCCATAGGACCTAAGGAAATAGCATATCTTCTCTCAAAATCCCCAACTCTGCAGATTTACTTTTGTAAAATCAGAGTGCTAGTCTGGGCTAAGTTTATCTTCTGAAGCCTTTGTCTATTTAATTCTTGTTTCTTACTCATCTACCATAGCAGTTTCTAGGAGGAAATGAAGCTGTTTGACTTGCTGCTTAGGGTCTCCAACCAGCTGTGATCCCTGCCAAGGGCACGGTCCCGCTGTATTTAAATGAGACCATGCTTATGTTTTAAAGTGATATGTTTACCAGCCCATGCTCATGTTTCAAAGTGGAACATGTACCAGTATGCCTAGGCTTTTCAGATGCTGTCAGTACTTGTAAAGGTTGTGGATTTGTGTGTTAGGAATTCTTACTGATCTGTCATGTTTCTCCATAATAACACTTGGAGCCAGGATGATCCTTCCGAATAACTAGTACGTATTTATCTTGTGGTCTATGGCAATAAATACTTGCCAAGAGAAATAACTCTGACAGGTAGCTTAATTATCGGCAAAAGAATAGAGTAGGACACCAGGCCATGGAGAACAGCTTAAGTGATGTTGGTAAAGCAGTTTGCCACTATTAAGCTCGGAAGCTTCTGATGTTAAATCCATCATGATCTAAGCCTTATAATTCATTTCACTGTGTCTGTGGCTTGTTCTGCAGTCTCCATCAGCGTAGTCTACAAAAGAGGTCTTGGAGGAACCTGAGGAGACTTCCTTGAAGTATGCATCTGAAGTATATATTCAGCATATATCATCTTGATGCAGGGAGCTGCAGTGGCTGCTTATGGCTTCATTGTGTATGTGAAAAAAAGATTGCCTGCTCTGTTGGCTGTCCTGCAGCTGATCTTGAATAAAGAAACTTGTGCTTCCCTTTTTCAAGTGAACAAACAGTTTTGAGTGATGTGAGAAACACTTGAGTCTCCCTGCTTATATTTATAGAGAATCTCGTCTGGTGTGGCAGCAGCATTCCTCTGGTAGCGAGGAAGCAGGAGTGTTGCATTTCATGTGTCCGTGTTATTTGAGACCTCTCACGTTTATCAACAGAAGCGCTGTATGTCTAGTGACTATCTTGGCATGAGAAATACCATGGTCAAAGTGTTGTTTATTTTTCAGGCTTCCTTAGTTTTTTGGCAGCCTTGCTTCAGGGCAGAAGGTTGGAGAGGTGGAGGATGAGGGCCGTACTTTGTGTGTGTGTTAGCGTTTGGGGTTTCCCACCCCCTGCCTTGCAAGCAGGTAACTTACAAAACAGCACGTAAGAGATACTGCTTGGAGATCGTATGCCTCCGATCTGTACCGCAGTTGCAGGGGCTGTTTCTCAAATGCTTTTTCTTGTACCTAACCTCATTTTTCTCCTTCCCTTTTTCCCTTTCTCCCCCGCCTAATTCTCCTGAACGATGTCTCTGTCCTAAGCAGCGTTCATTCGGCGTGGATGAGCCCGCGCTGTAGGGGTAGCACGGCAGCAGAACTGTAGTGCCCGCGATGGGAAAACACATGTAACATCATTACTGTGCCAGCTTATGGCGGTAAGATTTTACTTCCTGTTGCTAGCATGTGCTGTAAGGAAACAGTGCGCTGCCTGTTTCAGAGTGCAGTATTAAGAGGTTTTTTCTTCTCTCTCATGGTGTGTACATGGAGGGGAGAAGTATAGATATAATAGATCAATAAATCGATATCCTTGAGGAAGGGATGAGAAAGCCAGAGGTAGGCAGGGGTGATGTCTGAAGCCGAGCCAGGCTGGTGCAGAGATCTGGCCGATGCGGGAGGAACGGCCTCCCTTCGTAACTCGGCCCCTAGGAGTGCCCAGGGAGGGAGAAGGGGCTCCTCGGCAAGAGGAGCAGCGCTTTCTCTAGGAAGTGCGGGGCGCTGACCCTGTTCGTACCTGAGCACCTGGTTCACATCCCTTTGGACGGCTGGTGGCTTGTCGTCCCCTCGCTCACAGGGTTACTTGGGCTTGCCTGTGCTGCTTCCCCCTCCCCTCCCACCTCGTCTGAGTACCTGGCAGCTTGACACACCTCGAGGGCGACTGCTCTGTTTGCCTTAAATATTGGCAATAAGATGAAAGGTGCACAGAACTTGAGCTGATACCAACTTAAGCCTTAACCACAGCAAATAGTATAAGTTTCTGGGGTTAATGGGGGGAGGAGGAGGAGGAGGGAGATGTTTGTTGGTTTGGGGTTGGATTTTTCTAAATTGTTGGTTCCTCCCTCCCCCTCGTACCTTTATTCCTGTCCTAGGAGCTGAGCTCTGCCAGATAAGTTGTCCTGCAGAAGGCAGATACATAGACCAGACTGACAGTGGGTTTTTTGTTTTTGAAACAAGTGGAATACATGGATTGCAAAAACATGAAGCTAGATTGTGAAGCAGGAAAAGCTTCCACCAAACCTAGATTAATTTAAAAAAAAGAAAACCACAATATTTTGTGTCTCTACTTTGAACACCATACATGATGCAAATAATGGTGAAGGGCCATCTGGCCTCTGAAAGAGCGAGGGAGCCGTGAGAGGGCTGTTGGAGAAAGGAAGAGTGTTAATTTCAGGGGAGGAGATAAAATTAATATACAACTGTGCTCTGAATTATTACTGAAATGAAGGTGCATGTTTTTAATCTCTCTAGAAAGCTGTTCCAATGATTACGCTCAGTGTTAATGGACTCCCTGTAATTCAGTATCTTCAAGTGACATTCGGATACCTGTTTAGAAGAACATTCCAAGTCAAACCAGGAGTTAATGATCTTCATTTTCATTCAGTTATGACTTTAGTCTGTCCTTTGTGTAGAATATTGAATAACAACATTGTAGAAGTCTCTTCAGGCTGGAAAAACCCTTGGTCTACCTGGATGCAAAACAAAAATTATGATAAAAGTTTGAGAGGCCTTGTTCAACTTGGCTGTCGCTTGTCCACACTACCAACTTTCAAATGTGAATATTTGTTTTTCCTTGGAGATTTAAATATAATAATAATAATAAAAGACTGAAAATTCGGCATTTCAGCAAGGTCATTGGTTGATTAATAGCCTCTGCAAGTTTCTGTTTGCTGTTCGGACTCATTAAAAATAAGAGACTGCTTTCAGTTTAATAGTGCTTGACACAGAACACTTGCAAGGAAATGCAGATTTATGATATGGTGACATACTTGAAAAAATTTGCATCAGTAAATAGGATGTTGTGTTTTTTCTTCTGGTAACTGCTGTAGGTCAGCATTAGTAAGTCAGCTCTCCTTCCAAACCATATTTTGTATTTCTTTGCCTTATTTTCCTGTGTAATTTCTCTCATCTGTAAGGCATTTGCCTCTCATCTGTGGTCTCGTGCCTTAACTATTAAGTCTGGGTCTTCCGAGAAGTGATTAGGCTTTCTAAAATTCTCTTATGTCACAGGAAATCCTATTCCAAGTAAAATATGGGAGTCTAGTGACTTAAGTAAAACTACTATGAATTCATTTGGGTTCAGTAAAAAATGGAGTGCTATCTGACATGGCTGCAAAGTTGTTGTTGACTAGTAGTAAAGAAGGCAAATCTTTTTTTTCCTAGTGTTTTTTCATATTTTTTGGATTAGCTCTGGTTAGACTACAGCAGACAAGTAAACACTTGCATGTATAACCACTACATGTGTAGTATATTAATACTTTACATAAGTAAGACTCTTATTATACTCATTAGGGGGTTTTAAGAAGGTTGCAAAATGATGTTTTACCAGAGAGCTGCTGAGTATGCTACAGGCATTTTGTAAACACAGAAGACAATACTGAGATGGGGAAATGAAACCAGTAAGAGTACATAAAACTTGGGAGGTATCCCACACTAGGTCCCAGTGTGGATGCCAGAATTTCACATTTTTAGTGGAGACATAGTATCTGTGGATTGTGAGCAGCCACTGTGCATTATGTTCATACCATAGCTCATTGCATTGTCTTCCCCACCTAAACAAGCATTGAAACTAGTCCCTGCTTAAAATGATAGTGTTAGTTGAGAAGCAACCTGTCATATTACTATGTGACCTGCAAAAAATGACTTAATTACTATGTTTGTTCCATGTAGCAAAAATCAAATGATTGAAAAGATTCTTCTTAAAAAGGAGAATGTTGTGATTTTTACCATCAAACATAAAATTAATTTGAAAAGAAGCTGGACCCTTCTTTCTGGATCAATGACTAAAACATCTAAATTTTTTCTAACTAAGAAAATATGAGCCTTGTTTTGGGATTTCTTTAAGGCAGCAAAAGTATGCCTTTGGATCTGAAGTTCATTAAAATTCTTAATATATTAACTTTATATTGATAGAATACAGTGGAAGTAGAGATCAAGACAGATGTGTAGAGTTTCAAATTTATCACTGCCTAAAATTATCAACACTGAATATTCACTTGTTTTTCAAGGCTCTTGAAAAAGAGTTCTTTGGATGCAGTTTGGAAAAAGTTCTGCTGAGGACTTACCTTTTTGGTTTGTTAAGAGATGCAACATTTTTATCTTGTTCTTTCTAATGCTTGCTCTTAACAAAGAGAATATTGTATGTTGGTCTTCCAAAAATTGCCAAATATCTGTTGGCCTGCTTTGGAGGGAAGTGGGGGAAGTGTTGTCTGCTGTCTGTAGCATCTTGGAGCAATTTCAGTGCCCTAGCCCTGCAAGAAGGCATAACCTGAAATACAGAAAATGGTAGGAACGCTTCTGCTTAGAACCAAGTTGGGGAAGAATGGTTGTAGCACCAAGGCCGTAGTTATCCTGAATTATAAAATGTTACTGTCGTTATGCCTCAGTTTCCCACCTTCGTAAAGGGGAAGAGGTCAGGAGACTTCCTCAAAGTCAGGGTGTCATGGCAAAGGCAAGAACAAAACCCAGATTTCCTGTCTCATAGTTGTGTGTCTTGGTTTTTAACAATTGAACTAATTATTCCTGTTAAATACCTAGCAATACAATTAAGGAGAATGGGATACACATAATGATCTGTAAAGTGGGTAGAAAGCTTTTGCATTATTCCAAATTCCTGGTGTGCTTACTGAATCAATTTTATTTTTTTGTAATGAACTTTTTAACATATGGTAAAGACTATTTGATTTCTTTCCCACAGAATCATTAAAAAAAAAAAAAGGATGGAAAAGATCTGCTTGTTCATCTGTTGATTGATTTCTTTGCCAAGTTGTGACTGTTCATCTTTTTTTTTTTTTTTTTTTTTTTCCTCCCCCCTCCCGCTTCCTCCTTCTCCTCTTCCCACTTTTTCTAATGCTCTGTCTAGTTTGGTACTAAATGACTTGTGCTGGAGCTTCCACCACTTGCCTTTTGAGACTCTTTTATAACTTAGAAAAAAATCAGGAATGCTTCCTGATAATCACCTTCTGTTTTCTCTCCCCCTGCTTAGAGCTCTTACTGTAAGTTATATATTCATTTAACTGAGGTTAAATTGATTAAATCTGCTTTAGAGTAGGAAGGGGGGCCTTGGAGGCTGGGTGTCAGATACGTTTGCAAATGCGCATGTTTGTATCTTGAGAGGCATAATTGCCTGGTAAGGTCAATAATCTGATTTGTGCTTTTGGGCATAATAAATATTACATCTAATTAAAGGTGTGCTTTGTGCCTCCATCTAGGTTATGAAAGTGTGACCATACAAATAAAAACCTTTTGTATTTGTTTGATGTTCAGCAAATAGGAAAATAAGCTAAAGTAGTTGATCTCATATGTATTCCTTGTTACTTTTTTTTCCCCTTCATTAGTGAAAACACTGAATTGGTTACTTTATTGCTCTCAGTGATTAAAAGTATTGACTCAATAGGTGGGGTTTTTTAGTGGGAATCAGTTAAATAAGAAAATCACCTCTGTAGTAAGCATGGGCACCTATCTTGCTCCTCTACGGCCCGTAGAGTCAAAAACGAAATTGAAACAAAGCTGTCACACAGAAATGTCCAGGTTGGCTTTGCTGTAGGCTTTTTTTGAGTTGATGCACCTTTGATTCCTTCATAAAACGGAGCGATACACAGCGTTTAGGGCGATTCTTAAAAGCGCAGATCGTTGCAGCTCCCGGCAGCGCTGCCCGTGTGGAGGGACGGGGTGCCGAGCTGGGGGACAGCCGCTGAAGGGTCCTGCGCGGAGGGTGGGTGAATCTGGGTCATGTCTGTGTACGGAGGTTGCAATAACTAGTCCTCAGCTAACTCTGTGGCGTGCTCAAATGCCCTGTGTGGCTCGGGCACCCTGCTCTGCTCCTGACGGCTAGCTCCCTCGCGCACAGACGGCTCCTCGACACAGCGTCCACGCACATGGGGAGCGAGCCAGCGGCAGGATGACTGCTACGTGGTGAAATCGTAGCGCAGACGAGTGTCCACCAGCCTCCCTGTGTAGGCTTCCTGTATGCGGTGAGGGGCTAATCCAGCTCCATATGCAGATCCCTTCTAGTTTTAGTTGTTCCTTTTTTTTTTCCTCTGTTCCAGAACAAGTTCTCTGTTTTTTGTTGTTGATGTAGCTTGTTCTTAATGTAACTCATGGATGAGAGACTTTCAAAGGCAAAAAAACATAATATAGGAGCATAACTGTAACTGAAAATTAATAGAAAGTCAGCAGCAAATGCTGTCTGTGGCTTTGAGCTTAAATGGCAGATTCTCAGATTTAGGTGTGTGTGTGTGGGGGGGGGTTGTCTTGTGCTCCAGTGGTAGCTAGTTTCTAAACCAAACCCTCCAAGTCAGCCCTGTGAACCAAGCCTGGTGCAAAGAGCTGGAGGTGAACACTTGATTAAAATTATAATTTTATTATTTAGTTTAACTTTTGCTTGTTTAAGGAAGGCAGACCCTAGTTCAGACTCACGATAACACAAGGGCAGCGGTTGGCAATGGCTTGTGCGAGAGAGGTGTTGCCAGCACACCTGATGGGCAGTAGAAGGTACTGCTTTTCAGGCAGCTTCAAACTGAGAAGCAGGCAACTTTGCTGTGAGCTATAATTTTAATGTGTTAGAAATCTTCTAGAAGCAAAAAGGCTAGCAAATAAACTGTGAAGGTAAATTGAGCAAAAATGTCGTGCTATGTAAATCTTTGTGGCCCTGCATACAAACACAGAGCAGATTTACAACAGTGTGCACTCTTCTCTCCAAAATGGCTTGTTTTGTATGCGGCAGAGTCCTTGCGTGTTAAACAAAACAAGCCTCAATGTAGCAGAGGTAGCGCTGAGAACTGCAGCACGGGGAGATTTTGGGAGAAACATCAGCGGCAGTCCGTACCATCTCTGCTGTTAGATGCACCGGGTGAACTGAGATTGGAGTCTGAAAAATGGGCTCCTTTCATGTGACTCTTAATGCCTTTTGATGTACTTTGTTGTTTTTGTTTTTTTTTTTTTTTTAAGCTTATGATTTTAGAAGGAAAAAATACTGCTCTGTTTAATTTTCAACTAGGTCACACTGCCTAGCCAGCATGACTGTGCTTTGCAAATTCAGCGAAGTTTTCCCTGTAGCAAATAAAGTAGTTCTGTGCTTTAAAGACCCTAATTTTTATTATGTGAAATGAATTTAGTCTAGAATGTATTAGGAAGAGAATAGGAAGGGTGTTTCTAGTGCAAAGTATACTTAAGAGCAAATAAAAAGCAGTGTTTTTAGGGAGGAGAATTAATAGCAGATGCATGGGGATGTTGAAGCCAACTGGCTGAAGCAAATTTGCAGTCAGAATAAATGAGTAAATGTGCTGTAAGTGAATCAGTTTTTCGGGGGGGGGGGGGGTACCAAACCCATAGTAATCTAAGTATCCATCTGTTAGCTCTTCTAGCTTTTTAAAAAAGCTGTCACTTACTTGTGCTAAATCATTTAGTTCTTGAAGCTAATTGCAGGTAGGCGTGTGGGCTGTGGTGGGCTGCCCCGGAGGGGCCCTCCCCGCTGACGGGGGAGGCAGGGCAAGTGCTGGCCCCACCAGCTTCCCAGTTTACCTGCCCGTCTGCTTGGCTGGTGCTGGGAAACAGCCCCGTCTCAAACAAGTGAAACCCTCCCCTTTCGCAGGAGGGATTGGCAAATTGTCAAAGGGACAGGGCAAAGGATACAACTGAGAGGGGAGGTGACTTGAGACAGAAGAGGGGTTGGGAATGAGCAGCCAAGGGACTGCCTGCTGAGGCCAGGTATATGCAGAACAGTTTGCCTGGCTGTGTCCTAAGTAACAAACATCTCAGTCCTCTCCAGCCATGTCCTATGGAGTTGAAGGAACTGGGTTTGTGTGCATGAAGTTTAAAAATGCTAGATCATTTTCAGTGAGTTTTTTCACTGCGCTACAGTATGTAGCGTGTGTGTATATGTATATAGGCATACAGTCAACCATACTACATATAGATTTTATAAAGTATAACAGTAGTGTGCTTATTAGCATACTATACAGACAATCTTTCCTGTTCATCCCAGGGAACTGAAGGGGTTTTAGTCTGAGAAGCCTTTGTATTTATCACAGTTCCTGCCACTGGAGCATTTTTGAAGTTTTAAGAAATGGTGGTGTTAAGATGCCTCAAAAGTCACAAGAACACCACACTCAAGTGGTTATGCTGTGAACCATTTTAAAATACCTTTTGTTCGCGTGCTTTTAAATCGAACTGAATAGCTAGTGACACAGGATCAATGTTTTAATCATGGCAGATCTTCCAATCTTTGGCAGACGGAGCTCGAAAGCCGCGCGCTGCGTGTGCCGTGTCCCAGCTAAGAGGCCGCGCAGGAGCGTGACCGCAGGCTATGTGCTGCGGGCATGTGCTGGGCGCTGCACAAGGACGGCTTTGCAGAGCTGCTGCTGCTCTGCCGAGGAGTTCACCGTGGGGCTCGAGCGCTGTCACCCTGCGGTTAGCTGGCGTCGGAGCAGGCACGTCACGTGGCCCAGGCGCTTCCTTATAGCGAGGCCCTGCCCGAGGATCGAGATGTGTAAGGTTTCTTCTACATTTAATAGACAAGCGTTGCAAGCTGCTTGCGGTTCTGTCAGCAGCTTTGTCTGCAGAGCTGAAATGAACTTGACTTGCATTCGCAGGTATGTACAACTCATCTTAAAACTAGTCGGAAGACTAACTCCTATCACATAAAACTGACTCTCCTGTATTCTGGGCTTTTTTGCTCACTGGATACCTACCAATGTAGGTGAGTGTTGGGCCATTGCGTACATGGATCACTTTGTAGGAAAGCCAAACCATTTCCAGTTTACAGTGGTTATGTTGTCAGTAAAGCTCTGGTTGCTTTAACCAAGGCTCAGATGTGACCCATAGGGCATTTTCCAAACGGGCAAGGGATTTTCTGGCAGTAAATGCCTTGAACTTTTTGTGGGTACAAAAGGAATACAAGTCAGTGTTTCTTGGTGATAAGCAGGTCATTTCTGAGGAGGCAACTTAACTTCCTGCACACAGAGATTTCGGAGCAGAAGTCACTGTTCTGTTGAGTACGTACTGTGTTATTACAATATTACTGCTTCTGGAACGCTTTGAAACAGCACATCTTGCACAGCAGTTTGTAGCTTCAGTAGGTAAGTAATACAGGTATCTCCAATGAAGTTGTATTTCAGTGTTTGAAATCTGCCTCTCATGCACAATGTATTTTTGTTTTAAGCTGGCTGTTCGTATGTGCGGCTATCTTTCTATATATGTTATTGAATAGTGACTTTTCTTGAAAATCTGTATTTTTAAAAATACACATATCTCTACCTGATTTTCTTGAGCTTTTGTTTGGTAAGGTGGTTCTTCTCTTCTTGTATATGAAAAGATAAGCCACGCAACAGAGACTCGATCTGCTCTTTTTACCAGAAAAAGTAAATAAATATATATCACAAAAGGAATTTTGAGAATTGTTTATATTTAATATCATGTTTGCAGTTAAATTTTTCATCCTCCTCCTTGTGGAGTTGAGCGTTATGTCAATGATTTGATACAGGCAATATGAGAGTTTCTAGTCTAGCCTTTCTTCCAAAAAGGTATATACTTAATATTCTGATGCATTAGAGTATCGTTTGCAAATGACTCGCAGAACTTGATGGGAGAGAAGGAAAGAGAAATACTTTCTATTTAAGTTGTGTGCAGTATCTGAATCAAGCTGCAATCTGAAGGTGGTCCCGAAATAGGATAGAGTTACAGAGTTTCCTCTATGAAACAACCCCTGTAGGTCCTGTTGTTGCCGCTGCTAGCTAGTTATGTCCCTAAGTGCATGCATAATGGCTTAGGGTGAACAACTGTAGGCATAACAATCTCAAGACTTTTTTCCCTCCCTTTCTCTCCTCTCCCTAAATGGCATCCTGTTTTGAAAAAGAAAGGTCATTTTCTGCAAAAGAAAAGGTGCTGTTGACTTCCAAAATCTCGTTTCATACTGGCTATTACTATAATGCATACAAATTTTCCATACCGTCTGACCTTAGGAACTTTTTTCAGTCTGTAGTTCTCCTTAGCACAGACTAGCAGTATAAAGCTGCAGAGTTAAAAATTAATTTTGTCACTTTGATATTCACTGCATATGACAGGATGGTCTGTCTTAGCCGTGGGAATCATGTATTTACGGTCACTGCAGGTACTGAGTTACAGATGTCACGTGTGGCGCCACGCAGGCGTGTATGCGGGCACAGTCCTGCTGTTTGGCAGGCTCCTGCTGCAGCAGGACGGATGGTGCAGTTACCTGTGCTGTGCAAGTCCAAAATCTTCAGTGTGCTGCTTGCTTAGAAACCCCATTTCAGCTATTTTGGGGGAAGAGGCTTGTTCTAGGACTGCAGAACAAAGACGCTTTCCTGTGTTACGGCAGACTTAACTTACAACATGTGAACCCAGCTTCTGCGTTTCAGCAGTTATTTTTAGGTTTTTCTTTTCCTTTAAGGGACTTGCAAAAAGCCTGGGGGCAGAGGAAGAGAAGAAGCTATTGCTATATAAAGATGAAACCTGACCCTGGTGTCCGGGTGTCACTTTGTGCCACGTGTTGCACAGTACTGTCTTAACAGGACTAGCTAGTGGTGGAGGAGAAGGGAAAAAAAACAGTCCCTTTTATCAGATTTTCCCCCCACACACTCGCACGTGTTGTGGTCTCGAGGCAAGTGCACGGTGAGCACTGTCACACGCGCATGTGCTTCTGCCTGCTACAGCACTCTGCCTGAGACTTGCTTTGTCAGCCTACTCTTGGCTCCCTGTGCTTATCGTGAAAGTAAAACTTTAACAGGCTTATTTAGTCCTTCCCAGGTCTCGTCGGCTCTAAAACTTTGTGCTGCACGGTCCTGCCACGTGCTCTGGTAACGTGCTGCGTTAGCCCACCGGACTTGGTGGTGCTGCTTGTATTCCTGCTCAGTCTTCTGTCCAGAGATGGACTTACAGAGTAAAACAGATATGTTAGTCCCCTGTTTTGAGATTTCCAGTTGGGAAAAAGCAACATGACTCCAGTGCAGCAGTAGTCTAGCTGCGGCCTTGCGTCTCTGTGGTTCTTGGGTGGCCGCGGTCTGAACGAGCAGCGGTTAAGAGTGGCGGAGGTCGGAGCTGGCAGACGCGGCGCGTGCCGAGCCGCCGAGCAGAGGTAGTGCAGGAGACGTGTTCCCAGTGGGAGCGCTGGAAAGCGAGACGGTGCTGCCGGGCAGCTGGGCGGCAGGAGCTAATAGGTGTCAGCCTCCCGCTCCGGTAAGCACCTCGTCTAAAGTGATCTGAGTACTTTTTTTGGCTTAATTTTTAGAAGTTTTCCCTTCAGCCGCTCCCCGCACACCCATACGTGTGTGGAGTTCAGGTCGTCCAAAGCAGCTCGTAATGGAGAAGCTGGTGACAGGGCTAGAGAACAGATACAAGCAGGTGGTGGGGCCGTGAGCGGCGGCAGATGGCAGACAGGCCCTTCTGCGGCCCGCTGGACAGAGCTCGTGCCGTCGCCTCACTCGTGACCTGGGGAACCGAAAGCGGCCGCCGAAGGCGGCCGCGTGAGCCGCCGGGCCCTTCCTGCGGGGAAGGTCTCATCGCCGCGTGCCCGGGCGGCCCTGAGCGCAGGCGATTCATCCGCCGCCTCCGAGGGTCGCGTGCCCTGGCCCCAGCTCCGGGGTGCCCTATACGCCCGCCTTGTCCTGGCCCACGCCGCTCGCTGCTGTTCTGCCTCCTGCACCTGCTCCTGTAATAGTTTGGGTGGGAGGGGAGGAAGCGATAGCAATGATGTGCTAGTTTTTGTTAAAATGTCTGTGTGATGGCCAACTTATGAAAGTCAAAATCAGCAATGGCAGTGTGCCGTGTTCCTTAACTTTTTTGAAATGAAACATTGAATATATTGGTGAGAATTTGCCCCTATGAGCTCCTGGTGCTTATTTTTCATTGCCTTTTCTTCCTCTGATTCCCACTTACTCCTTTTCTGTCCTGAGCCTTCCTTGGAGATGGCTTTGCATTTGTTTCCTTTGGGAAAAGGAATATAAATGCTGCAAGCAGTGCTCACCTGTTGTCATACAGCAAAGCAGGCGAGATTCCCTTCATATATCTCCTGTCCTCTCTAGCTTGTCATGGCTGTCTTTTTTTTTCCTTTTTTTTCTTTCCTCTCCTCCCCCATAGACTATACCATTCCTGTAATACTACACTGGTGTTAAAGTGATGGACTCAGTAGACCCTGATGTTGATCAGAGCCTATCATTATTTTAAAGGAAATAGGGGTTGTTTAGGGAGTTTTTTTTATTCTTATTCTTCCTGGAAATAGTACTCTGCTCAGAGCCTGCCTTAGAGCACTGAGCGCGATTTGTTTATTTTCTCTCCCTGACTGGTATTACCTGTTAGAGTTAGCAAGACGACCAGCGGAGGAAAAAAAGAAGGTATTCTTTTGTGCTATCCTCAATGGGGTTTGTCAGCCGAGAAGATAACATTACTGACCGCTTGAAACTTTAAAAAAAAAAATCCTTTTAGCATGATTGGGCAGAGAATATGAAGTACAAATGGGCAGGGAATATGAAATCAGATTTCTTAAAGCATAGCTGACTTTTCTATGGTGTAGAAGTCCTAGGAGTGGATTCTCAGAGGCTTCCCCCTTGTTCTTAAACTTTTTATTTTTCTTCCATAGGAAAAAATATTTTTATAGGTGGGACAAAACATATTATGCCTAGACTATGTCTTAGGTAAGACAAAATAAAGGTATTTTGTCTTAGGTTTGGCTATTATTCAGAAAATAAATTTGCATTGTTAGTTTTCTGTTGGTCATCTTGTATTTTTGTAGGTCGTAATGCAGAAATATGAAATCTTGTGTTGTGCCTCTTGGGGACGGAGGTTCCTTTCTGCATACATGACAGATCTGTGGAGGGGGGAAATAATGAACCAGGTATCGTCCTTTTGGGAAAACTGCATTGAAGCTGTGCTCATTGAAAGCAGTTCTAGTTTGAAGGCACAGAAAGTCTTAAAATGTCAGTGCTGGGAAAGAGGTTACTTGCACTGCTTAGTCATTGATGCAGTTTTGCCTGTTAAACTTGGCTTGGTCGTAAGAAACCCAGCTTCTATGTTTCAAGCTGAACAGAGGTGATCTTAGTGGGACCAGTGCAAGATTGTCTGTTTTACTGGTCTGTTTTGTCCCCAAAACCAGGGGCTTGAGGCCGGGCCACTCGAAAGCAAAGCGACCAGAGATTAAACCTCAGGAAAAGGTGGGGGGAGAATAAAAAATGAGCAGGAAACTTTTGTCGGTGATAAAACAGATGTTCACGAAGTTATCTTTGCCCTGCCAAGGTGTTTGAAAGAGCCTCTGTAGGCTCCGCTTTAAGCCTTCGACTTGCAGACGACGCAGCTGCCCCCAGCCTGAGCGAGCTGCTCTTTCCTCTGCCGAGCAGCGCGGCTTCCTGCCGCCACCTACTTTATAGCTTCCTCCAACACGGTATGAAAAGCCTGGTGTTTCTCCTTATTTGCTTGCTGTGGTTCCCGTCCTCTTTCTTTTGCTGCCTTCCCTTTGCTCATCTTGAGCAGGCGCGTTTGCTGCGGGGAGGCCTGTTGGCATTTCCCGCTTGTAGGAAGCCATCGCAAGCCGGAGGTGTTTTGGCTCCGGTGAAATATGAGGTTATTCCTGAAGCTAGACTTTGGCCCATCACCACCACCAAAAAAAAAAGACTGACTTAAGGATGGGCAAAACTTTAGTGTCATCCTATTCTACCATTTTTAATGCTCCTTGAAACTTCACATTTGAAAGCAAAACACTTTCATAATAATGATTGGCCTTTGTGGATGTGAATTTGTGGTGAGCTTAATTTGAAGTACAACTGATTCTCAAGTTACTTAAGGCAGAGAGGGGGGAATTATTTCAATATAAATAGGAAAAAACCTAAGAATTGATTCCAAATGATTAATAATCTCAAAATAAAGCCTTATAATAAAATCTCCTAATTGATTATAAGCAACTTATAACATCCAAAACAAAATTTTGTAAGGGAAAGGACATGAATAAAACAATTTACAGAATCGAGACCTGCGTTTTAGTGTTTAAACATGCACAAAGAAGCAAAACGAACTTTGAAGAAGCTTCTTCAATGTCTTTATTCTTAGCTTGAAACAAAACATGGGGCATTTGCATGGAGGGGGGAAGAAGTGGGAAAGTTATGAGGAAGTGGGGGGGGAAAAAGGATTTTGGCCAGGCAGCTGGTGAAGGCTGGGTTTCGTCCAGCAGAGCTGCTTGCGGCTCAGGTCTCTCGGGGTGGGAGAGGGCACGAGGTAGCTGGCGCGTCAAAGGCGGTGCCCAAGGTCCCTGCTCGTGGGGTGCCTTTGGTGGCTAGGCTGAACCCCTGCCCTCAACTTTGCAGAAGTTCAAAAGTTTTACCAAAGACTTGGGGAAAATCCCCAGTGCCAGTTCAGGTGCGAAGCGTGCTGGGGAACAGAGCGCAGGTGACAGTAATAAGAGCAGTCTCCTTTTGTTGCTCAAGCATGCTCTGAGGTTCGGAGGTTATTTTAAGCTAGACATAGAAATGCAGGGCTTGATTTAAGAACCTCAGTGATTTGCCCTGCTTGGCATGTATAAAATTTCTGATACAAAATAGGAAAGCAATTTTCTTTACAGGTAGTTTTTTAAACCTATACCACTTCTTGTACAGATAATTTCAAAAATAGCTTGAAAATCAGGCTGGCGAGAGAGTAAAGACTTTTCTCACTTCCTTCGTGAGCTAAAAAACATCCCCCGCTTGCTGCAGTTTACTGTGTATGGCAATGTGCTGAAGCTCAACCTTCCTGCTGGTTGGGACCCACCTTCGCTCCCCCCACCAGCCCCACCATTCACTTCTTGCTGCCGCTTCACTAGGTATCTTTTAAGCAGCAAGAGGAAATGGCATGGGTGTAATAGCATGTTCAAAGTGAAAAAGATGGAAAAAGTCTTTTAAAAAGCAAAAACAAACTCAGATACTCTTTTTTTTCTTAAACGTACAGCTTGCTGCCTTAAAGGCTTTGTTTCATTTCTGCAAAATTTGTCTTTCATGGAATGATGCTTCCACATCAGGAATATCAGTAATTTCTTTCTTATAAACTACTCAAGACTAAAATACTATTTATAATCCTAGTCACAAGTTTTTGTACAGGGTTTTTTCCCCCTCCCCACTACTCTGAGCTTTGGAGCAAGACTAGTTAAGTTCAGATGTGATGTTAGCACCTGCAGTCTGTCTTTGTCTTCCTGTGGTTTTATTTGCTGCAAGTAATTGTCAAAGAGCTGTGTTACCACACTTCCTCTTTGAAGCTATAGCAAAGAATACATAACCAAAGGATATTCAGGGTTGACCCTTAAAAGGAACTTTATAGGTGTTTTTTTTAAACAAGGGGGCTGTTTTAAGCTGTATGATTAGTAAGTGGCTTTGTCCTAACTGTGCTCTCCGTGTGCAGTGTTCCTGTTTGCATCAACCAAGGTAAATGCTTTCTAACCCCTCTTTCACCAGTGAATGTGAAGAGCTTGGAGGGGTGATCTGGTATTTTTTCTCCCATCCCCTTTCCTGCTCTGTTTCCTACCGAAAAGCTCATACTCTTTTAACAAGAGAAACTGCTGATCCTGTAACACGAGGTGCTCCACACCCACTAACAGCTAGTGCAAGCTTTGCACATATCACCTGTATGACTGGTGTATAACAATAAGCAGTAGTTTCGGTTTTGCACTATATCAGCCACTGCAGAATAAACTTTGGAGCAATGATAATTACCTCGTTGCTTTCCACTCTGAATAACACAACGTATTGCATTTAAGCATCTTCACTTCTTTATAAAACCGAAAACTTCTGTAACAGGGATAAAATTAGTGATATATGAAGTATGAAAGATGTAGAATACGGCAGAGAAGTTCAGCATAGGAGTTTTATGTGTTCTTGAATGGTGGATTGTGTTACTCTAAGTTGCATTCAGAGCTCGGAAATTTTAAATGGGACAGAAGCAAATAGATGTTTTACTGTTGATTAGTGTGATTAACTTCCTAGCTGTGAGAAAATAGTTGCTGTCTTTTTTACATGAGTTGCCTGGTGTTCTGGCACTTCAAGAGCACCATAAATTATGTCAAGAGCAAAAATGAAGAGTGACGGAGCTGTTGTCTTGTGCTGTGTGCTTCAGCCTGGGGCCCCGCTGGGTTATCCTCTTAATCTGGGAGGCCTAGGCAGACCAACGCAGCAGTACTTGTAATGTGGCTTGTTATTCACCATATTAAAAGCTTGATCCTAGGAGAAATCGGGGGACTGGCTGTGAGGCAGTACCGCCACCTAAAATCTCATTAATTGTCGTTAGACTTGGGATAGGCCAGTCTTTGCAGGACTGCTTTCTCACGAGATGGTCGTGGGGCTGATCCTGTGTAATTACCTGGCTGGGAGCTGCAGAGGTAATCAGCACGGTGCCTTCTTTTTAAAGCCAGTAATTAGGGAAAGTGAAACAGAATTTTCCTGTTTCAACTCGTTCTTTAAACAAGCTACTAACAGGGTAAGAGACCTACTAGCATGTTGCTGTTGACTCTATGGTGTTGATATCTCTTTCTGCCATCAGCTTAACTGCTGCCTTTTTTTTTTTCCTGCTCTGATGCAGCAGATTTGTACCTGGCTTTTTTTTATTAACTTTTCTGCTGTAAAGATCACGTGTTTTAGCAGTGGGCCATATAAAATTCCAGCACTCTAACAACTACCTCTGACCTCTTGTTTGCCTTTTAAAAGGCAGAGCTGCTGGCAGCTTTCTCGAGGCTTGCTAGAAATGATTTCTTCCCACTACACTTCTCCCCCGTTGTACCACTTCTCCAGCAAGAGAGAGCCAGCGTGATATATGTGTTTATAGCTCTGGCAGGTCACCATGCATCGGGCTATAGAATATTGTCACTCTGAGCTCTTCCTTTCTCCTCTTAATTTCTCTTAACCTGAGTGGCTGCTATTAGAGGAGCGTTACTGGGTTTCAGAAAAACTTGGAGCATATCTTCCTAACAGTAAAAAAAAAAAAAAAAAAAAAAAAAAAAAAAATTAAGTAGGTATAAGCTGTACAGTTACTGGGCTAAAAATGTCAATTGTTACATGCTTAACAGGAACTAACCACCTAGTTGCAATTTTGTTATATACTCAATAGGATCAAGTCTAGAAACAAAATAGGTGGTGTGCAAATTCTGAGGCGGGCGAGAACAGTGGTGTATTCTGTCTTTCCAAAGCTTTGCTGTGTTGGGCCAGCTCTTGCTGTTTCAAGGTGAGTAAGGCTTTAGTATCTGTCTAGAAGAACTAAGAACGTGATGTGAAGCATCTTATTGCTAAGTGAGAACTTCTTCAGAGACCTTTCGTGTATGGACCTACATCCCTGCATTTCACACAGTTGGATAATTCCTGTGGTGTGGGTCTTTGTGTTTTAAGTTCTTAACACCTATCCGGGATCTAGCTGATCTTCTTTGAGGCAGAAAAATCTTCTTTGGACTAGTGAAAATATGCAATATTAGCATTGCACCAGTACTTCTTTTTGAAGCCTCTCTCTGCCACAGGAGAGGCTCTGTAGAGGGATCCCCCCACCCTGGGGCATTCTTCTAGTAAAATTGCTCTCCACTGTACAGTATTAGTAATAAGGAAAAGCAGTAAAGTACCTCCCCCCTCACCCCCTTGATCTCTGTGCAAGGAATGATACAGACAGCGATAAAAGCTTACTTTAAATGTTGCCAGTGGCTTTTTCAAAACTGGGAAAGACAGGTGCTTTTGCTAGGGCTTTGCTACTTAGGCAGCGTTTCTGCAGCAGGTATTTATTTCTTAAAGTACCCCTGCTAGTCTCTCAGAAGGTGACGAGTGGGAAAGCTGCCCAGAGGCTTTGGGCTAAGCTCAGGGAGGGTGCCACTGGTTTGCTGTATGCGTGTGCCGTAGCCAATGGTCCTGGAAAGTACCTGGCTATTGCTGGCTGCACCCTAGTACAGTGACTTGGGGTGTGTGCAGCAAATTTGGGACCTCATGGCTCTAAGTGTGCGACTTGTGGAGGACTGACAGAGACAGTAAATAGGAGCAACGGCCCTGCCACAGAATAACTGGCTCACCTAAGCCAAGGATGAATTGCCTGCGTGTATGTACGTTAGACACGGAGTTGATGCATCCCATAGAGTCCCCAGATCATTTGATAGTGTAAAGAACTGCATGCAAATAATCATAGCTATGGATGTAAACTTTGTATGAATGAAGATGCAGTCATATTTAGAATTACTAAGGAGTATAAATGTAAAATTTTCTGAATACTCTTCATTCCCATTTTTTTATGAAGTAAGTGCGAGATAGATGGCAAGATAAATGACAGGAGTAAAATCTCTTAGGAATTTTTATTGCACTCTTACCAAAGGAAACTGGGTTGGAGATTAACCAATAAACTTCAGTTCAGCAAAAGAATGGTTGGAATCTGGAGCCTCAGTTGTTCCATGTGAGGAATTTTAGAGGTTTGTGGAAACTGTTTCAAACTGGACGAGTAACTTACTTTGAAAGCAACTCTACGTGAAGTAGCAAGGTGGAGAGAGTGAAGGAAAAGTACCTTGTGTTGACCAAATCTGCCCTTCTTAGAAGTTTTCAGAATATGGAGGGTTTGGGGTGTTCCCCCCCCCCCCCCCCCCGCCCCAATTTAGAAAAAAACATGGCTCTGGCAGCTGTGCTACAGGGCTGTGGTTGGATGGTATTTACACTTTGCTCTGTGAATGGACTGGGTAATTTTTCCATTGGGAACTAGGAAGTGCCAATGGGTAGAATTCCTTAAGAAGCTAAAGCAGCGTATGGTCAGTTGCCACTTCTTAAAAAGACATTTGAAAGTTTGGAACAGATCAGACAGATGGCTGGTAAAAGACTGGACACCAGTTCTTTGCACTGGTTCATCTAACAAAAGTTAGAGATGGAAGCTGAGCTTTGTGCAAACTTCTGGTATATGCTATTTTCAGCAGTCGCTGTAGAAGTAAGTGTGTGACTTGTTTGCTAGTGTCTCTCTGTAGTTCAAGATATTATCAAGAAATCACTGGTGTGGGTGGCTGTCTGCAAGCGTGAGATGCTATATCTTCTTTCTTTCTGATGTAATGCGCTTCTCCATTTTCAGGTTCACATAACGCTAGGGACCAAAGACGCATACGTAACACTTCCATGGTGCTGGGACTGACCTTCTGAAGGAAGATTCTCAAATACTATTTTTTATCTTCATCCTGCTTATCCTGGGACTGACTTGTCTTTGGAGAAAAGTTCAGCAGAGGAAAAATTTTTCACGTTGGAACCATTATAACTAAATTTATTTAAAGAACTTGCTGCCTGGAGACGCTTCTGCAGAGTCTGAGTCCTGCTCTTCACCTGTGTTTGCACTTCAGACTATAAACAATGAGCGAGTTCTGGTTGTGTTTCAACTGCTGTATTGCAGAACAGCCTCAGCCTGTAAGTATGAATATTGGCACTGTTCTGTTTGTGTACAATTAACTGCATTGTTCACTTTTTTCTGGTTTTGTTTTAGCTTTTTAAATGAGTGCTGTTGGACTAAGCTCAGTGAGAATTAAGGAATTACCTACCATTTTGGCTTAGCTGGGACAGAAAAATGTCTGTTCTAGACTGATGTCATGCAGATATTTTCTTAAGCTTAAATCTGTCCAATGTCTTTGAAAAGAACCTTTATATTTTTTGAGTTGGAGAGAGGGAGAAAGGGGAGAGTGAGGAGGGAACTAACCTTTCACTCTAAAATCTGCCAAAAAGCAGCTGGAAATCTGGAAACCTAATGACTTCTGGTATTGTCTAAGGCCAGTCTTCGGGTATGGCTGGATAATGCTGACAAAAGGGAATATTTCTGTTAAGAAATACAGGGTGAAATACAGTCCTCCACCTTTCTTAGCGTTCGCTTAAATGAAGTCAGGATTCCAGCCTTAATCGTTTTGGTGATTTGACATGAAACTTTGGGAGGATGGAGGGAGGCACTCATGCCACAGATGCCCCGTTTTCTAGGATTTGGAGTGGCTGTAGTACGTACTGACCGAGTACATGCAACTGGATAAAACAGCAATTCAAAGCATTACATGAAAGAAAAGTATAAAAGTACAAAAATGTTCTTGCAGTTCATACACCTGAAAAAGTAGCTTTAGAGTGTGTTCTTGGGTCCAGAAAATCTGCCCGCCATGCAGGGGGAATTAATCAGGAACTTGATTAACTCCTGAGAAAAATCCTTGTATTGAGTGTGGCATCTAGATCAAGCTAAACGAATGTGTGGAAGGGCCAGTCATGTCCCAAAAGTATGTGGAAATGAGCACAGTGACTACTGAAGGATATGAGAGAATCCCAAAGGGAATAGTGCAAGCTCACATTAATATGCTCAGATGATAATATGTTGCTTTAGGGGAGGCAAAGGATTGAAAAGCCTAATGTCTGATGACTTTGCAGTTGCGCAAAGCCAGATAGCAAGAGTAATCCTTGAGTGGTAACACAAATATTAGAAATGTGAGCATTAGCATTTCAAACAAATAAATGCAACTTTATCTCACTTCTAGTACAAGCGAAGGGAAGGATTTATCTTGGATACCACCATAGGAAGTTGCTGTCCTCTCCTGTGCAGTCCTTCAAAATGTTATTTGCAAAGTTTTTGAATTATTATGTTTTTAAGATATTCAAAAAACATACCTCATTTTTAGTTTAAGGATGGAAAATGAAATACTGTCTTTTTTCCCCCAAGATCTGTCTTGCTCCTTATTATGATACAGTTAAGCTATTGCCTGAGAAATATGTGATATTAACGATCTGTGGGTCATGACTCATGGAAAGGGTGGAGAACATGCTTCAAAAGTGGAGAAAGAGGGGAAACAACCCTTTTTCATACGTTTCTGCTGATGTGATGGTGTGCATTTACTTAGAAAATTAAAACCGTCCTTATGTTTAAGATACAAACAGCACTTTGTTAAGCACTGACCTAGTTCCTGAAATCTGCCTTTCAAATGCTGTAGGAGCCTTCTTGTTAGGAAGTGCCAGAGTCCTTCAGGAGGCATCTCAAAAAGTAGCTGTGGAAATAGGTACTTCGTTGTCCTTCCCTACAGCGTTGCGCAGCTTGTTTTGCTCTGCGTGGTACTGTGCAGCAGTTGTTCGGCCATGCACCGTTGCATCAAACGGAGTATTTAGTCAGTATGTGTGTGTGTATATATGTGTGTGCGTATATATGTATATATATATTTATATCTGAATGAGCCCAGGAGCATTTTTGTTCTATGATGTATGAAGCAATGCATATACCATCGGTGTAAACAGATGGATAAATCTGCCTAGTTGTAAGGGAACAGTTTTCCCTGTCTCTGTACGTGTTGTGTAATCACGTGTTCAGGAAACCTGTTCATTGAAAAACATGCTAATTTTTAGTGCAAAGATACTGGTACTTACTGCCTTGTATCAAAAGGTAAGGGGAAATCTGCACGCTTGCAAAAAGCTATTTTTCCATCCCCGGCTGTCAATTTAATCTGTCAATTGAATCCAGTTTCTCAGGAGAAACTCTGTCTTCTGTCCAGTTTCATCTCTTCCACGTGCCTTCTTTCACCCTGCCTCGTGCATCTCGGCTTTTCTCATGGCCTGACTGGCAGAGCGGCAGCTCACTTTCAGGCTCAGCCCTTACATGAGGCATGCTGCTTCTGTCAGAGGACTAACACGGGCTCGTAGAAATGCGAACAACCAGTCTCTCAAAATAAAGACCTTTAAAGCAGGAAGCTACTTAATCTGCTGCTTATTCTGTCCCGTGCTGAAAATGTTTTTTCCATGTTTTTAAACTTGGCGTTCTCTGAAGCATGGATTTTTTTCTCATCGTCTTTGTCAGATGCTGATAGCTGGGACACCTTGAATGTCATGGCTGTTGACATAAACTTTAAGGTGGTCGGTTTTGGGGGGACTTTCTCCTGGTTTGTTTTCCTTTTCACTGGAGGAAAGATGCAAAACTTGAAGTAGCTGTGTGTGATTCTCTGATATTTATAGCTTCCATTAAGTTGATGGGCTTTCAATCTCTCTTGAGAGGCCGGAGGCAGGAACAGTCTGTTGCTTCCTTCTGGCAAAATCCCATGTTATTGTGTTAGCTGTCTTCAATGCACACCTCTATTCTATGCAACTATAGTGCACTTAAAATGGAAGGAAAAAAACCCCATACATGCAGAGTCCTTTCAGTGAATTTGGTAGGAGACTATTATTCAGACTGTATCCTAAGACTTTTTTTAACCTATTTCCGATACTCTGCAGGCCTTCCGGAATTGCATTCCTATTCTTTTCCAGTGGGTTTTCATGGTTTTGAACCCTAGATGCCCCTGCAGAGAACAAAAACATGCGTGTACCTTCTAGGCTTTGTAGACAGACTTGTAAACGCGATGGCCATAAAAATACATTACTTATCTAATTTCACTGGCATCACTTCTCTAATAGTATACCCCAGAGCAGTATAGTAACACTGTTGTGGTTATATATTAGTGTACTTTGGGAGGTTCCTTAATTAAAAAGACAGGCTTTAGGGTATTACCGTCATCTTTATTGAAATGTATTGTTTGTGTATCTGTAGCCTCTTTTTTGTCCTTTACCAGGGCTAAGTGGGTGCACTGTGCTGCTGTGAAATAAAGCACAGGCTTCTTGGAAAACAGTGTTGTATTCTCACTCCTGAGGTTACTTTGGTTGCTAAATATTTCACTTAGTGTTTCCAAGACTGTAAGATCATGGAAGGGGCATGTCTGAACACAGCTTTATTCTCCTATGAAATAGGATGATAACTGAAGAACTTGAGTATGCAAGGAGACAAAGCTGGGTGGTTATAAAGCTGAAGGAAGCATGTTCCTGATGGCTGGGCTAGGTCTCACTGCTTAACGGCCCAGAGACTTTTCCATACCAGAACCCTGGAAGGATGTGAACATAAGGCAAAGAAAGGTATTTTTGTATCAACTTCTGTTTTTTTTCTCATCAGATTTTGACTGAAAATACATTTTTACCAGAATGAGGACTTAAGACAACTGATTGGTTTTGTCTTTGTTTCCATGACACTATGGAGGTGATATTAATCTCTTAAGAAATGGCTATGGGGAAGTTTTTCTTAGTTCTTTAAATGGCCTGAACTTAATCTTTTATCTGAACCAAACTTTGTTTTGTTTTGAGAAGAGTGGCACTTTCTATGATTGCACCACATTTCTTACAGAGTATCAGTGGGAAGTGTAGCTCCTGTAAGCTGATTTTGCACTTCTAAGTGACTAGATGATGATTTCCTCCCATCCTCCAACATGCTTCCTGTGTGCTACAGCCTCATCCACTGCTGTGTTTCAGTAACTTCTGCCAAATCCCTGCCACCAGATGCTTTGCTTCATAGCAGCAGCTTTGTGAGCCTTGCTTCTCCTGGGGCTCTGCGTGGAACATCACGCCCATGGCTGCTTCCCTTGGCTGAGCTCGTAGGAGTCTGTCATTTTCCTTCTTTTTTGTGTCTTTGTCCTGTCCATTTTTAACTTGCAAAGTTAATTCTTGGTCTGAGAAGATTTGGTCACAATCTGGTGCACTCCCACCTGTGTTTGGGCCACTGCCCAGTGCAGTTGTGAAGTTGAACTCTTCAGTTTCCTTTGATCTTGTAGTAAAATTACTGCTCTGCAATAAAAGAATAACCTATGGTCTCCTTCTCCTTGCTCTGAGCTTCCTTCTCCAGTTACTTAACTTCTTTGTCCCTTGTGCCCTGTTTTGAGGATTTCATTTTGCATATTGTCAAAGGGCTTTTATGATTTTGCTGAATGCTGTGCCACAGATTAGAAAGTGAAGTTTTCTTTGTCCTTTTTCAACATATGAAATAGGTATGAAAGATCTGGATTTAAAGTGGGGAAGCCCATATTAAAAGAAGACAGAAAAGCAATTTATTTTCACTTCTAGCCAGTCTTGTGTATCATTTCTGGTCAAGTGACAGTGTTACAGAGGCCAAAAATTAAATTTGTACAATTGTGAGAGTTGGGTTTCTTTTCAGATGGTTTCCAACTAGGATGTAAAACATTTATCCAAAATTTTTGTTGCCCAAGTTGAATTGGGCCATGCTGTTATACTGAATGTTCCTGCCTTAGCTTTTCTGAAAACTAAGGTGTTCTGGAGGCTTACTGGGTGAAACAGAAGGGGGACAAGTTTTGAAAATTGCATTTAACTTGGTCAGAAGACCAGGACCCTGTAGAGCCACTTCATAGTGTACAATATTAATGAAGAGGTGGGAGAACCTTGATGGGCCATCTTTACTAGTAGACCTGACCCCTGTAATGAGAAGACACTGACAAATACTGACCTTGTCTGGTAATGGAAACAGTACACATACTGGTGTATTTATTGATGGAGCAACACTACAGAAGACGTAAATCATCTTGACACTGGTCACTTAAGGAAACTAACCACTGATGTGGTCACCTCTAGCTCTTTTCCTGGAGAAGGAGATATCTATGGCTAAGCATAGATCTACCACTGTAAGACCCTGGACACAATACAGGTACTGAAGCATTCAGTGTAATCATAAATGCAGAATAAATCGCCTTCAGTCAACATGCATAGAAAATGAGGTATTTGCTGTTGAACTCTGGGGCAGGTTCAGTATTACAGTGCTCTGTGAGTGTAGGTTCTCACTCAAAGACAAAAATATTCAGGCTTTCTTTATTAATAAAATTTGATCAACCTACCACATACAATAAGCCTATTAAGAACTTCAAAGGTAGAAGGTGACAATTCTACAGAGCGCCCAGATGTTGTTGTATTGAATTACGTTATTGAGCTGGAAGTTTTGGATGTTTCAAATTCCCCCCCCTCCTTTTTTCTTTCTTTTTTTCTGCTATTCAGTGATGTTTCTGTAGAACTAGCCTTAGGGAACACCTTGTTAAAAGGGGTAGAGCTAAATAAGCAGCATATTTTTCAACTCTGACCTGTGTGTTCTGCTTTTTTAGCCTAATAGGGCTGCTTTAGATTTTTCTTTTAAATTGATCCCTGCATGTGTTGAAATATTTGATGTGATGTCCAAGTAGTAGTGTTTACCACAAAAAAGGGTAGTATTCTGCAGGTATTTATGAATACTTGAATGGAAAATAACTGAGTATTTTGAGATGCTTTATTATGAATGAAGCTGTGAATTTTTTAGGAATTCTTTCCTAAAGAATTCCCTATCTTGAAGATAGCTGTATCAATGCTATTTATTTATTTAATACACTACTAGTTGATGGGGAAAATAGCTCTTTAGGGGGAAGAAATACAAGAATTATGCTAACTTTCTGTTGATGATGTATCCTGCTCTTATCAGCATATTGAAAACATACTATACCCTTCTTCAAATATCTACAGACTATATAGAGCACAAGTTTTCTGTTTAAACATGGGGAGGTTCCCTAAGTTAGTGTCAGCCTGTGAATTGCTTATTTTATATCTCTTCTCCTAATTTTTCAGCAAGACGGCATCTTCAAAAGCAAAACCCAGCATGAGTTGCTGAAAAAAGGAGCTGCCACCAGAAATGGTTGATTTCTGCCTAGCAAAAGTTGATAGTTTTGCAGCCAACCTTGGAAATAGTGTTGAAGCGTTTTCCAAAATGAACAAATCCAAAACAACCTTTCTGCATAACTTTTCTTATGGAGGTTAAAGCCGCACAGTTCTGATGTTTTTTGACTTGCCTTAATCTTGGCTGGCTGCTTGGTGGTTCAGTGATTTCCCACCGCCAACTCTGCTTTCTGTGTCAAATTAGGGAAGATTGGCAACCTGAAGATGTCAGCCTGTGGCATTAGGGGCACTTCTCCTTGCCAGCACCTAGAGACAGAAGGAACTTGGGCATATAGCCCAAGAGATTTGCAGTTTCCACCATCTCTGTGGTAGTATGCTTTGTGTTAATGGACAGAGAAGTCAGCTGTTGCCATGTGGCAAAGTGTATATTTGCTGTACCGTAAAATATATTTGTGACAGCGAAGGGAGTGCAGAGAGTAAAAACTTCTGCTGCTGCTGTCTTATTGTTTTTTTTATTGAGAGTTCCCTGTAATGGAGCCAAGGTACTTTGTTAAAGATAGTTCTTAAGACCAATGTGCAACACAAGATAGCCCACAAAACATTCATTTTAAATGGCTTGCAAATCATGAAAACTGAGCTTTTACTATTGTAAAGGTCTCTGCGTATCTTTACATCTTTAATTCTTAGACTTATAAAGTCTTTTTCAGACATTGTTCCTCAAACCTATGGTTCTGCAGTTCCTGTCGTGACTCTTGCTTACATGTCAGACATGCATGATATCAGAGTTCCTGTTTAATTATTGCAGTTATTCTTCACAGATTCTCAGAGACCTTGAATTTGTAAGGTGCTTCCTAAGCCAGAGACTTTAATAGGTAATGCTTGCAATGATTTTTTTTTTCTCCCTTTTGTCTTCAGGGTGGCTTGGCTGTTCACTCAAAAAATGCCAACTTTTGTAATTCAGGATTTATATCCTGCCACCGAGTAAGGAGAACAGAGGAGCATGGGTTGTGCCGCAAAACTGTAGCTGTGAATCACGCTCTGATGCAGACCGAGGGAAGTAATGCTTCCCCCAACCCTGCAATTCATTTTTGTTTTTCAAATAACTTCAGAGTTTTTAGCTACCTGGGTGCACCTTTAACAGAGGTGTCGTTCCCTGCAGCTGAGGAAAGATACCATCTTCCTTTGTCTTTTCTCCTTCAAATAAATGTGTGACACTGAGTGATTTGCTGGCATGTCATGCTCTGAGAGTGACCTGACACTGAAAGGGAGAGGCTCACCTGGAATTCCTTAAATAGTTTTAAGCTACTTCAGCTTTTCCTTCTTTTTTATTTTTTTTCTCCTCTCAGTTGTAAATTCAGCTCCTAAGTCTCAGAAAATAGTGCGGTTGTATAACAAGCTGTCTTTGGCAGGTACAGAGTCTTCCTAATTATTTTTCTCTTGCCTGTGGTAGGGATGTTTTTGCAGTGTGATCTTAACCTTCCTTTGTGTTCTGCTTGACTGATGGCTCAAGGTGGCCGTTACTTACTGTACATAATAAAAGAAGACAGCTCAAATTTCTGAAAAAATCAAAGGACTAGCTACTTCCTAGTTTGTATGTTCCCAAGTGAGAATATCTTAATTTTGCCTGATCCCTTTGACGGGGCTCAGTTAGGGTTTTGACTCAGGATTGTTTACAGTTGGTCCATGGTTACTGGAGTGGATTGGGAGATAATTTGGGGCTAGATAGGGATTTGTCTCTTAACTTTGCCCAGTTCAGTAGTACTTTGCTGGTGTAGTCCTGCATTTCATAACCCCCTCAGGTCCTAGCAGAGTGGTGCTGGCCAGTGGTTTGGAGCAGAGGTGCAGAGCTTGTCTTGCCACGCACAGCAGGAAATGCTTAGCAGAGGCTGCCTTGCCCCTGCTTTACTCCCTCCCTCCTCCTGGGCGGCTGTGGGGGGGCACAGAGCTTTGGAGTTTCACTTTGTTAAATTGCGACCTCCTAAATCTGCCTACCTACTTAAAAACTGAAAACCTTTCTGATGGGCAGTGAGCGTGGTGACACCTGCACTCAGGTGAGTACTATGGAGACTTGTGGCAGGAGCATAATACAGTATCCTCTCGTTCTGTCCTCAGGTTGCCCTAAAACCAGTTAAAGTCTTGTCCCCCCTGAAACCCCTGGGGCTGTGCTGCTGACTTTGAATGCAGATTTTTGCAACTCACCCCCCCGCCTTATTTGAGAGGGAGGTCAGCCTTGTTACCCCTGTTTTGGAGTTGGAAGAGTGAGGGCAGGTTACTTGGAGAGCTGTGTGCTAGTGAATGTCCTGGGCCTCAGACCCTCCAATCTTCAATGAGTGAAGGACAGAAAAATTGGTTGGGGCATGTAGGATGATGTGGTGCACAGAGGAAAAAAATCAGACCAAAATTAGAATAAAATGGAGAAACAGACCTGGATAGGATTGAGCAGATGATAATTAGGTGATTAGCCTGGAATGATAGAATTGGAGAGATGATGTCACTTCAGAGGTTTCAAAAAGACGATTACATAAACTAATTATTAGTCTTTACCTCATCATGTATATTTGCATAAAACTTGTCTTTTGGGGTGCTTTATCAGCTTTGGGAACTGAAGAACCAATGCTATCAGGAATTAAATTTTCTAAAGAAAGCACACTTGGCGATGTTGAACAGGGAACTGAAGCTGTATGTTGAGGGAGTGTATGATCTATGAAAGGAAATTACTACTTATGATTCATAAAGTTCCTCTGAACGTAGGGAGCCTCCAAACCAAACCCACTCCAGGTAAAGTTTTTTAAAGGCCATAATAAAATTAATATAGGACTTTTTGTTATTTAACTGCTTGCTTGGAATAAATCTTGTTTTAAATATAGCTTGCTGTGCTCCAGTTATTTCAAAATGTTTAATTTCTGGGCACTGGGATGATGGTTAAATAGACCAGTGTTCAAATGGGAAAATGAATCCCTCTAGGCACATATTCCAAGCAAATTTGCTAGAATATGCATGCATGCAACATAGATGCACACACACACACATGCATATGTATTGGATTGCATGTTTGTGGTAACAGCTGGGCATTGCTGAGCTTGTGAAGAGAAAGAGAAATGCCAGCACAAGAATAGGCGTGCTGATGTACAGAATAGCAAGCAAGGGAGCCTACAGGGCCTTTTGTTCAGGGAAAAATATCAAATGCATCCTTTCTTTTTGTAACATCATTTCATTTTCAAAGCTTAATTCTGCCTGTTCTGTTTGTAATGCAAAGAAAGGAAGGTTTGGGGAAGGGGGAAAAAAACCACTTAAATCTGTGTACTTCAGAGAATAAGGAAATGGGCCTTATGAGAGAGAAGTAGTAAGAGTGAGCTTAATGACTGCTTTTAAAACTGTATATTAAAACCTGTCAACTTTTTTTTTTTAAACACTTTAGGTTATGTGCAGTTTTTTTGTGTGTGTAAACTGAAGATAGTGCAGATCTGTAAAACACTGTGCCACCAATGCTAGGCCACTCTCAGTAGTGAGTGTGAGGAAGAAAAGGTGTTTAAAGTTGCTATGATAAAAGTAATGTGGATAAAACTAACTGGAGGACTAGAGTGGATATAAAAATGGATTTCTGTATGGCCCTACCCCTAAAGGAATGAAACGTCTAGGCACATACATCTCTGGTCAGCTTTGCTGAATTCAGATTAAAATGGCAATGTTCCCATTATAAAGGGAGAGTGATATTCCTGCACGGAGAGAATAGTCCAGAGGAAATAGTATCTGCTCACTTTAATGCATGCACAGCCCCCATTAAAATGTGGCAACAAACTGGCTGGTGTGTGGAGATGGCTAAGTTAGCAGATCTAGTGGCCAAAGCAGAACTAAAGGCTGCGACGTTTTCTGCTGGCTGGAGCACTTATGCGTTTCTTAAATAACAAAGAAGTGCAATCGGTAGGCCTTGGTTTCTCTGTTTTGTGAAGGATGTGTTTCGAGTGGCGGGTTGTTCTTTGGTTGGGTTTTTTTGTATTTTTGTGGAAGGAAGAATCTGCTGAATTCTAACATCAAGTAAGTAGTTACATCTAATAAGCTTTTTCCTATCTGAAACAATGTATTAACATACAAAAGGACCTAGTGTGTAATACTTGTGTGAAATTACTACGTTGTAACATCTGCAGTAATGTTTTACAAACATGAGGGCGTCTTGATTATCCTTTGAAGACAGTAAGATTGGTCTCCTCGTAGGCTGCCGGTGTTGTGCTTCATTCTGCCTAAATGCCATGCTACGGTATTTTTGTCACTCTCTCTGAACTTGACACCAGTGTAAATATTTATTTCTGTTTAGTCTGTTTGATGTAAGCCCTTCTGTTTGCACTATCTTATTTTTTTATAATAGGAAAAGTGATCAAGCACTTATGATATCTTAAATTGCATAATAAGTTATGTTCCAGAATTGGTCAGCTCACTTTATTCCTCAGTGAGGAAGAAAGAGAAATTATAAAGAGAATGAGAGGATTTTGTTTGGTTTAGGTGTCCTCTTAATCTTTTTCTGTAATAAGACAAGATTTGTCCTTTGAAGCTTACTCTGAAATATGACTCTAAAACCTGTTTTACCATATAGTCATTTGTTGCACAGTAGAATGTACCTCAAAGGATCACGTTTTATGAGGAACAGCCCTTTAAAATAAGTAAAACTTCCAGTTGCCAGGTCTACAAAGTCAGTCCGGGTTCAGAGAGTCAAGCTGAGTCCTTTTCCCACACTGGCACAGTAAGTTTTCTGCAAGTAATCCCTTTGCTTCAGCTCATTGGAATTTAGTAAATAATTTGGTCATGCCCAAGAAGGAAGAGAATTCAACTTCGCCTGAGCTGTGGTGCCTCTGCAGGCATTGCACGGGTGAATACCACTAACAACTTGCTTTTTGTGACCAAACTCAGCAGATGCATTCGCGTTTGCAATGCACAAGAGCAGGAATGCTGCAAGCGGTGTTAAATGTGGTGCAGTACGTGCTGTTACTGGCCCCCAGATAGGCAAACAACCGTATCTAAGTTTCAGATTGTATTTATCCAAGTTTACTTGTTTCAGTTTCTTAAGCAGAAGCATCCTGTACTTTGCCGCCTCTGATAGCACACACAAGAGTGGTCTGAAAATGAAGTCTTCAGGGAGATGGAATTGGGAAAGGTACAAAGGTAGATACTTGGGGATGGGTTTCTCAAAACTTTTTTCCATAATAATTCCCAAGAAGGAACATTTAGAGTCTCAGTGAGTGCCCATTTCTTCTCTTTGACATTTTTTTAGTCTTGCAGCTGGAAAACAAAACCCCCTGCTGTTCTTAGAGGGGAAATTTAAGTGCTTGCCCTCTTTCACATTTAAAAATGCATTTGATTCATAAAACATGTATATTGTATTGAACATTCAAATAAACTTTAAGCTACAATTAACACTTAAAAGCTTAAGGAATGGATGTTTAAAATAGTCTGGAATGATGTCACAGAGCGACCCAGGGTCACTGCTGAAGCTGTAATGGTTCTATTTTTACATGAAAGCAGCTGGAGCATGAACCAAGTATACATTGTTTTTGTAAAAAAATAAGCTTTTTAAGCTTCTGAAAAGCTGTATCAACTTCCTTCTTTTCAGGAGGGATTTTAACACAGCTCTTGCAAATGATTTAGGACAAAGGAAGGTGAGGGAATTGCCAGAAGCTTAAAGTGGCAGGATTCCTTAATATTGCTTTCTATCATCTTGCAGTTGCAGAGCCTTTGGGGCTCTTCATGGAGGATAACTTGACTCAGCTCTTCTTTCCAAGAAGAAGAACCAGTGTGATATGAGGGGACATTCATGGATGGCCGTCAAACGACAGAGGCTTTGCAGATACCTGTAGGGGACTGGGACAGAGATAAGAAATTACTGGAATAGAAAAGAATAAGAAGCAGAAGCAGGGAGGGCTCCTGAGAAGTATGCTAGGATGGCAGATACCAGTTACCTGACAAGATTTTTTTTTTTTCTTCTTTTGGTGTGGCTGGGGGCATTCAGGCAGGCAGTGAGGAGCGGGATATGGAGTGAACACCAGAAAGATGCTAGGAAATTAGCAGCAGCACAGCCTTTGGAACTTCAAAACTGCTTCTAATGTACCATTTCCAAATATCTGAAGTAAAACGGCAAGGAGACCTGAGAAGCTCTCTGTAGGGCAACCATAAAGTGACAGCCTATCTCTTATTAATGCCAGGTTAGACAACTTGGATTATGCTTGTTAAAAGTGAGACATTTCACTTTGATTCATTACTTTTTGTCCTAAATTATTTTGATATGGTATGTAGCTGTCTTTGGTGTAAAATAGTAAAACTATAGAGAAAGAAGCATGTAGTCCTAAATGGCTGTTTGGGGCAGCAGTTGTGGAAGGCTACTATATAGCCTGTGCCCATACTTCATATGCCGAACCTCACAGCATCTCAGTGAAGCTCTTGTGCAGACTTTTAGGTGGAGGCGAGGCATAGAGATCATGTGGGACATCTGGGAAGGGTGAAGTTCAAGGCAAATTCTGTGCCTTGATCATGGAAGTGTGCTTTTTTTTCTTGGAGTGATACAGCCTGATGCTATGGCATAGGGATCTCCTAAAATCTGACAAGAGCAGAATTTGGCAGGTGTCATGTTGGTGAACCTTCTGTTCAAAACCAGCTTCTTTCATTGGCGTAGCTGCTGGAGTTCACTGGAGACCTGTGTGTTGGGTTTTTTTTTTAAAAAAAAAAAAAAAAAAAAAAAAAGTACCTGACATTCAGGCTATGAAACATAGGGTGTTTTTTAAATGGTGTTTTGGGTGTGTGGGGTTATTTTTTTTTAAGCTCTTTTTTTCTTTCTAATTTAGGAACCATAGCTGTTTTCTTGTTAGCAGTTATGATTCAGTTCTGTATCCACAGCTCTAGTTAATGGAAAAATGGAGTTGTGTGCTTATCTTTTTAGGTATCATATGGTTTCATTTTTTGATGAGTACAAGGAAAAAGATTTACTGTAAATAATCTACACTTATGATTATGGACCTGGTTTGCAAGTTCTCAGACTGAGGCTCTTTGGAAAACTGCTCTGTTTATTGCTTTTTCTCCTCCTCATTCTCTGACTTACTTAACCACTAGTGATAGTAAATCTGTGGCCAGTCGCTGCTGGTGGCTGTGTCTTGTTTATGCTATAAGCCGACTACATTCATGGAACTGGGAAGCAGTTGCCCTGAAGTTGCCAATAATACAAGAAGCTGGAGGAGGCTGAGAGAGCTCGGCAGTGCTTAATGCATTGCAATGCTAAGTTTCCCTTGTTTTGCTGATTACTACAGAGCCAGGTTTTCCTATTCTATCTCTTTTTAAGAAGCTCCTGCATACAGGCTTCTCCTGGCAAGACCGGTAGATCTGAGATACTAGGAAAGCCACTAACAATTTTATGGAATTCTTCAATGGATCCAACTTCAGAATTGCCGATATTAGATGGAGAGAACAAAAAGTGTGCAAGCAGGAGACACTTATGCAATACTAGAAATTCTGCCATTACAGTAATACATTTAGTATCGATTTGCTGTAACCATTGAGTTTATAATTTGTTAAAACTTATTGCTAAACTAATGAAAAACATGAAACTTGTGGAACAGAAAATGAAGTTAGCTCATTTGCTGGACTCAGTGGATGGTTGAGGCTTTCTTTTCAGTGATGCCAAAGTTTTGTTGAAGACCTCAGCCTATCGCTGCTGAAACTGAATCTATTTCTGCTGCCAGCACAGGCAGGAATTTGTATCCCACAGTGTCATTACTTGCATGCTGTGTGGGGAAAATGTTGGTCAGTAATAACTTGGCAACTGCTGCCATCACTTGTATGGAATTATAACCAAGTGAGTTATTTCTTTGGATGGCCTGAATCCCCTTTATTAATTCTGAGTTAAATTTTGAAGTGAGATGTAAAAAGAAAGCCAAGTGCAAAGGAAGTATGGAAAGCAAGTCTAGTTTGAGGACGCATCTTCCCAGACTAGTATGTTTGCTCTAAGGATAATGAAATAACTATATTGATGTAGACAACTGCCACAGTACTCCATCGTGGTTGCTTAAGATTCTTCCCCTGATCATCAGTGTACCTGCTGCATTTTTATACTTTTGTCTGGTTAATCACATAACATACTACACAAATATAACAGTGTGTTTTCCCATAGTTTCTCTGGTTAGTGCCACAGTCAAATCTCAATTAAAAATTGGAGCAAACGCTCTGCAAGGAGCTGCTAACGAAGCAGGAATTGTGGAGAGGCGCATACCCTTTTGAAGAACAAGCAGTGATGATAGTGAGTGCCTCTCAGCGGGGTGCCTCATGTAAGGAGTGCTTGCTGTATTTTGCAGAAGACCTGTGAAACAAGGAGGGGTAGCCTTGTCATAGAAATGGAGAACAAGCTAGGAAGACTTTCTGAACACTATGAGCAGCCAAGAGTGCCTCTGAAAATGAAAACGTGATTTAAAAAAAATTTTTTATGGCAAATTCTCAATAATAAGTGTACCTGAGATTTTGTGCATCTTCTTACTGCAGCTAATGGAGGAGCAAGGAGCTTTTGCTACAAATTTTCCCCAAAGCTGTATTCAAAAATACGAATTTTAACAATTAGGTTAGGAATATGGGACAATCTCTCCTGACAAAAATTTAAATACTTAATGGTTGTTTACACTCAAGACCTGTGGAACTGTGGCATGCCTCAACTAGACTGTGCAAAAGTGCCTGTGTATGCTTGAAATTGGTATTTTCCATTTGATATGGGGTTGGATAAGGCAGCAAGGATTTCTTCATTTTGCCAAAGGAAAGCAGCACAGTTCATGATAGGACTTTCTTCATGTTCGGTGTTGAGCTGAGCTAGGCAGGAGTCCTGTGCTCAACTAAACGTGCTCCAGCACAAGGGCTTTGCTCGCTTGTTTCTTCCAGGCCTATGGGTTTGCAGTGGCACACTGTTCTGCTAACCCTTTGCCCTGCGCTTCTGCGGGGGATTTGGTAATTAGCTCCCTGAACAACTTCCATCTCATCTCTTACTTTTTTTGGAGATCTGCCACACTTAAGGTGAGATGGCATCTGTGGGCACAGGCCTTTGTGTGGCAGCTCACACTGAGAGGGAAATTGGAGCAAGCACCAGTGCTTTCTGCGGTTGGGATTTTTTCTTCCAGAGAAAGAAACTTTTATATAGTTGTGCTCGGGTCAGATACTGTTCTGAATATGTCAAAAGCTAAGCAGACTGCTGTTTTAAGTCTTAAGCGCAGCTGTTGGTATAAACGCTTCCAAGAGTTGCTGGGATCCTGCAGAGGATCCTCCAGTTGCCGGTATCCTCCAGAGGAGCTTCTGCCCATACTACATGTGGGATCAGCATCTAAGCAGTCCTAAAATACTGGACCATCCCTTGTTAAATTGTCTTGGATTTTTCTTTTTTTAATGATGCCATCACACTCGCATGCACTGGTGAGATCATCTAAATGTATGACTATTTTTTCATAGTATGGGTAGAATATGGGAGGGTGTTCCTGCCCGTGTTGTATAGATTGTAACTCCTTTTTTTTTTTTTTAGGAAGCACAAGCAAAGACAGACTGGACCATAGTATAATGTCTTGTGGCTTGTATTTGTTCCAGTGAATTACCTAAATGAACCAGGCGAACAGTTTTTCAAAGATGACAGTCAAATTGGGAGCTTTACAGAAGTCTTCATAGGAACAGGAGGTGGGATGGGCGCTGCAGCAAACTCGTGATTCCTTGTTTATGAATCCTCTTCCCTGCTATTAAATTGGGGTGCCTAAGGCTGTGAGCCAGCACTTGCTCACCGGTGAGGGAACTGGTCAGGTTGCCTTTGGAGCAGCAAGGAGAATGCAGAGATGATGATGAGTTGGCACAGGTGAAAAATAACCTAGCAAGGAAGTACCAGTGGGAGGATTTCCAGGAAGGTCCGCAGTCAGGTGTGTGTGTCATGGAGCTGACACATGAATTACTTCCCTTTCCAGAAGGATTTGTATGGAAAAAGAAATCATTCAGAGAAGTCCTGAGAAGTAAGTAGTACAGTACACCATTAGAAAACCAGGTGAATATTTAGGTTTTTCATTGCCTATGTGTATAGACAAATAAGCTGCCATTACTCGGGTGAAATGCTTTCAAGCTGGGAAGATGACATGCACAAAGGTTTTTGAAAACTGATGAATGTGCTATGTCTGTGCGTGTTGACTCCTGAGGATATTATTAAGTGTTGTGGCTTTGTTTTTGCCTGCAGCATAAGCACTAGAGCTTCCGCCCATGAGTTCTGCCACTAACAAATATCAGTGCTGTAATTCCAGAGGATGCATCTTCTCCCAGCAAGGGAATTCCTTTGAGTTGCTTGTAAAAGGTTTACTGAAAATACCACCTGTGCCCTTATTTGTTGGCACAGTCAAGGGTGAATCACAATGTGTAATACTAAATTGCTGCTTGGGAGTTCATACTGGAATGGCTTAGAACTATTACCCTCGGAGGTAGATGTTTTAACTAGCTGTTCCAGAGGAAGTATTAGACTTATTGATTGGTTTTGTATTATGAGTATGACTGAGGATCCTATGTCAGACAGTGGCTATTACTGAGATCCTGTTTGGAAGCAATATTTCACTTTATTTCTGCTTTTGCTCTGCTTATCTGTAATGGAGTTTGGTATGTGGAGATTTCTGATTTAGATTGTGTTATGCAAAATGGGGTATATACAGGAATACAGAAGGCCTATATATATGCTTCCATATAGATGTAAATATGTGCAGATGTGTGTACGCAGGGTGTAACAAACCTGTTTCAGCTAGCTAGCTAGCTCTAGGAAGCCTTATTACAGGATTTGCAAGCATAAAATACAACTTCTTAACAAAAGAACTTGAATGCACAGCTTATTTAAGGACACCTGAAGCTTTTGTTTGTGTTTTAGTTGGGGGGTAACATTCATTTGGTCGAATAAGAGGGGTTTCATGTTGTAAGTCTTGACGCGTTTCCCCTAGAGAGCTGTGACTCTCATCATGCTAGTTGACCTCCGAAATATTTCCTGTGTTCCTTTTGGAAAAGGTCAGCAAGTAAAAAGAGAGCGAGCTAAACATGATACAATTCTCAGCGTGTTGCTGTCAGGACTCTTGGAATTAATTGTTTTGGAGAGAGTACTAAATATTTCCAGAAGGCTTGTATTGGGATGTCTCTGCATTATTTGTTTACTCTGTCTTTTTTTAAACATTCTGACTGAGCACTGCATTCGTGTCCTAGTGATGTCAGTGCTCGCCCACTCCTGCTCCATATTCTTGCTCTTCGCCACTATCCTAAGTTGGAGACTCGGAGGGTGGAAGAGACCTGGATGCCATCTAGTGCAACGTCCCCACCCAGTAAGAGGACCAGCTATAGCAGGTTGCTCAAGACCACATACAGTAGATGGTTATCTCCAAGCCTGGGAGCTCAACAATTTCTTTGGTTCACTGTTCCAGTGTTTGACCACCTTCATAATGAAAAACTTAAGTTAGTCAGAATTTTCCATACTGCAACTTGAGGCCATGGCTTCTGATCGTATCGTTGTGCACCTCCGAAGGGTCTCGCTCTGTGCCCCCCTGGTAGGGGGTTGAATGCCACAATAAGACCACAAGCAAATTTCTCCTTTTTCTTAAGGCTGCACAAACCCACTTCTTTCAGCCTCCCCCTGTATGTCAGGTCCTGTAGAGCTGTTGTCCCTCACTGGTGTCCCAGCTGTGGATTCGCTCTGAAACCTGCAGTGGTAAATGCCGTGCTCCCAGCTGTTGGATCTAGTGAAGTGCACTTCTCCTAAGTAACAGCTTAGGCGTTAGATGTTATGCTGCTCAGCAACTGTGTGAAAAGATTGCATCTCGAATGCAAAGTTTTGACTATCGTTGAGCGATCACAAGCCGGTATCACAGACTTTTTGGTATCAAAGGCAGGGCATGAAGCAACTAAAGTAGCTGCGCAATCAGGACTGCGTAGTCTGTCTAAAGACATTGAAGCAGTATGGCTGCAGTAGTAGATAACTGGTGTTAGTGACTGTTCTTTTTAGCTATGTTAAATGGGCCTTAATTACCAAAAGTAATGAACTGTTGTTGTTGGAAAGAAAAGTTTAGTTAGTGGCAGAAATGTTCATTTGCCAAATCATGTTATAAATGTTATCTTGAAATTGTACTAATGTGTATCTTGAAAAAGACAGTAGTTATTAGCTATACCAAGAAATTGATTCTGATTTATTACATGTCTTAAAGCTGATTTAAGCCTCGAGAATTGAACAAGTTCCCTTTAATGTGGGAGCTAAACACATTTCTTAAAAGACCTATTGTCTCTTAGTCATTTGACCTCATCTGGCAAATTTTCCTGTTTATTTAGAAAACATAGGCTACAATTGCCAGTTTTGTCATGTGATGACTAACACCATCATAATATAATGGAATATTGTGTAAACAGATCCAAAAGCACACACTTGAAAAGACTGAAGAAGGTGGTGATGTGCTGAATTTGCTAAAAACAAAGGAGCTGTTTGACATAACAGCAATACACAATAGTGTGAGGTCTTCATTTACAAAACAGATTAATTTGCAGAAAAGTTGTACTTAAAATTAGGCCGAAAGACGTGATGAAATAAGCTCTTCTGCCATTTTAGTTTATTTGCCTCTGACTTATGTTTATAAATGCAGAGCTGCTAATTCCTTTGCTTGTGCGTTCAGAAGGCTATCAAGTGTGCTTATTCTTTTTTTCCCTGTCACTTGTCAGTCAGTAAATGAAAATGATGTTGCCTAAAGGCTAAATCCAGTGTACATGTGATATGCCATTTATTGGATTCTGTGAGTAATTGTAACTGCTTAAATTATTTAAAATTTTCTCTTTTCAATCCTTTGTTCTGTTTCCAAACTTTTCTTTAGCTAGAGGAGTCTGGCTGCATCTTGGATCTGCAGAAAATTCGATGACAGCTAAATGTGCTGCTGGCCCACTACTTATTTCTGTTGCGAAAGAACTGGCATGAAAACCTGTTCTGATTTCCTCTTGCTTCTATTCTGATGAAACTGTATTTAGTAAGATATGCAGGAAAGGACTTCTTTCAATCAAGACTTTTAAGCAATCTGCTAGATACTGCCTATGTAAGTGATTCAAAAATTACTGTTAGGAAAGGTAGTGGCTTTTTGGTGTTTTCTCGGTGGAGATCACATTGCTGGCCTGAACCGCACTGTGTTGGACTTTAACCCCCACCCATTACTGTTTTGGAATAAGCTTATCACTGAAATACGGTGATTTGGAGGGAGTGGATGGCATTTTTTCTTGTATATTATCTTAATTGTGCTGCTTTATGCGCTGCTTCTGTATTAGACCTCTTGATAAGCGTTTGAACCAGAAAATGCTAGTTCTTCATTCTCGATGCTTTGGGGAGAGAAAGGGGTCCCTTGCAATTCCATATAGTTAGCATCACTTTTCCTGTAGAAATACTTGGTGTTTGAAAAGTTGGAAGTTATATATTAAAACTCTGAATATATGCTACTGCCTGGTTGGAATTGTAACGTGATAGTGGATGGTGTCTCTTATTTATGTGTGTGTGTGTGTGTGTGTGTGTGTGTGTGTGTGTATATATATATATATATATATATATATATATGTATATATATATATATATATATATATGTATATATATATATACACATATACACACACACACACTTTGTTTATATATTTATGTTTTATATATTAGATATATATGTATAAATAAAAACACATTTCTAGGATCCCTTTTTAGGGAGAAAAGCATGGAGACATGCATCCTAAAGGCACAATGCACAAAAGACGAATACAAGGGACCCCTGGTCCCACAGCCTCTCTGTGGGGCTCGGCGGAAGGTGCTCCGAGGCCATTTCAGCTGGTTTTGATGGAGCAGCAGTGGGCACCCGTCACACCGTTCAGACCAGGGCTCCTCTGCAGAGGTAGAGCCCACGCCTCACTGCTGAGTGCGATGCTGTGAGGATGGGTCGGGCTGCGCAGCATGCGTTACGTTGGTGGAAACGGCCACCCTGAGCATGTCAGAGATTTTTTTGGCAGCAGAACAGCAGGTATGTGGGAGGACTCAAAGCCACTTTTATGGGGTGATCTGATACTTCCTATTCCAGGCGAGTACCTCACTCTTCCTGTGAATTAATGTGTGTAGGATCAGTTGGGTGGCCCTGCATGGGAACTCCTTTGCTTTTGCTGTTAGTGTTTTCTCTCAAGAACAGGTAAGAAGGGTAGGAAAGATCAAAGAAGGAAGAGAAAATCAAGGGTGTTTTTTCACTTCTGGTTTCTCTTCTAACAGTACAGATTCTCCATCTTGAAATGACTGACTATCTTGTCTTTGATTAAATCCTTTCCTTAGTTTCACGTCTTACTCAGACTTATCTTTGGCTAGCACTGCTTTTGAAGTTTCAGCTGAGGTCTTGAATACAAAGCTAGTAGCAAACAGCTCTGGTTCAACAGGGATGTGTATCATTGAAAGCTTTAATAGATCATGTTATCTTCAGGGAGAAGCTATGAAATACGTATCTTGATTGGTGTGGAGGATCCCAGAGAGTAAATTAACAGATTAGAACAGCTTGTTTTTGCACTGGGTGAGCGTAACCTAACCCTGCAAGGATCGACAACAGGAATCCTCAAAACCAGAAAGTTTAGCCATTTGAGGGCTGTTTGTGAGGGAAGGTCAAAAAACACAATAGCTCAGAGCCTCCACTTAAATCTGATAGTTCCTATTTCAAAAAAGAGCTTAGCAAATGGCATACTTGCCTATCACTGTTCTGATAAGCCCGTGCTATGGGGTTCATGAGCAGAGTAGCTCCTCACCCTGAAAGCCAATGCACTAGACAGCTGCAAAAGTGAACAGGAGCATATCCTTTGCTTGCGTTTGTCTCGCCTCCCAGGAGAGTGGCAGTCGTAGCAGTTGTCAATAGGATATTTTTTGAGGAGAGTTTGTAATTTGGATTTTTTCTTTTTAATGTGGAAGATGCATTATATTTCTAAATCATAGTGTGGCAAAGGATTAGAACATGTGGTTAAGGATCCAATTTATTAGGATTCATTATGTTCAAAATACCCTGCTGTTGTTTAAAAGCCAGGCTTGCAAAGAGCTATAGTGGGGAGTAAATTGCTTCTTACTGTATTAAAGGATGTCATTATACTGACTGAGAGGGGAGCAGCGGAGCAGTCTGAAAAACCGACCCTCCTGTTTTGGAGACTATTTCAAAAGCTGTGCAACTTTCTAGTGTTCATGACTTCACAGGCATCCTCCTGGTTTGTAAAGAGTAAACTTTTTCTGGAGGTAATAAACGTACGTGATTGTTCCCTGACCACAGACACTAGTTCTGTGAAGGAGCCCGTTACAGCGTCCAGCTGGATCGCTCGCCTCTGTTCACTGGGAATAGTTTCCCAGGAGGGAGTTAGCAAGTAAATTTATGAAGTCTTGAACCAGGCTTTGAGAGGAATTATGTTCTTGAGCTACCCTCTTGCCAAGAGTGATGATAAGCCTGTTTTATGAGAGTAATCATTTAAGGAAAGGGAAAAACCTACTTTTTGTCTCGGCTAAGCTCCTGAGCCTAGTGAGCGTGGCTGACGTGAAGCAGTCCTGCCAGGTGAGTGTGACCTGCCGAAGCCTCACGCCGTTGGGATACCCAAATCAGATATAATAGTGTGGATACCTTGGTTTCCATGGTCTGTGTTCCTTTTGAGGACTGATTAACTTCTTAAAAAGAGGCTTACCAGGGATTAAAGGAGAGACTGATAGAAGACTGGAAAATGAATCTGGGAAGCTGACTTTTTACTGTGCTTCAGATTAGGTGCCAAAGCGTGAGGGTTTTTTCCCGATGAAATATCAAGGCTGCTTGATGTTAAAATACAATAGATGTTTCTCATCCTTTTACTCAGAAAGGAAGATTGTAAAGCACAGGGATTATGCCTCAATAAATGTTGCTCTTTAGCTTTTCTGCATGCATGCCTTTGTGGCAAACTTACAAATTTTGTATTGAAATAACAGGGAAGCCAAAATAACAGATTGTCATAAAGAATAATAGAGAGAATCTTGCAGAGTAAGCAGAAATGATGACAAGTATGGACCAGGGTTCCTCTTCTACAGATAATTAGATAGAAAGGCAAAAAACTGTCAAAAAATGAAGATATATCATTGTACATAATGTATGTATTTATGATTTTATATATGGATCATTTCATATTGATTTGCTTCCGTCTGTGTGGTGTGCTGGATCAGACTAGTTCAGATCAGCATGTTACTTTCTTTCCAATTTAGTTTACTATACCCTATTCTTTTTTCCAAACAGAGAGAAATATTAAATTAAGGAAGAATGCCTGGATGCACTATATATATATATATGTGCCCAAACCATATATATATGGTAGCATACTCAATAAAAAAATCTCACAGTTGTAAGGTTTTGGTAAATATTACAAAGGTAGCAGTTGGCAAGTAAGTTTTCTTTGTCCTGTTTTTGTTTGAATGTGAATCAAAAATATTCTCCTAAATGAAAAAGGAGCAAAACCACTATATCTGCATTAGTTTTGACCATTGTTCTTTAAAAATAACATGCTTTGATATTCAAGTCAAATGTCAAAAGTTATTTTTAATACAAGGTGCAGCTCCGGTTTGTTCCTGACATAAATTAGTCGCTAGCATAGACGTGGTCCGTTCTTTCCCTTCGTAGACTCAGTTGGTGGGTGTTCTTCTGCTTAGTTTCTTACAGTTTACTTGAAATTACTGCAGTCTTAAGATATCAAAAGCCAGGAGAACCTGTAGAGCATTGCTCTGAGAGGAAAAGAGTTGACAGCTTTTCTTGTGTGTAAAGTGGAGATACGATGAAATAGTAGGTGACAGGGAAAAAGTGACAGGTGGAGGAATTTTAATAAAGAAGCATTGTTTTCAGAAATTGTATGTGTTTGCAATATGGGAATAACTTATGCTCTTTGAATTTCTTCTGTTTCTTCTATGTATCACTTTATGCTTAGAAATCACGTTCCTGATCTGCATCTGCAATACCACTTTCTTTTGCGAGCTGACAAGGGCCTTTGTCGAGCTGAGAGAGAGGCTTCTACAATTAAGATTACCATAGGCTCGTGGAGTGAGGGAGCAGAGCCTTTGAAGTGGTATGCATCAGTTATGTTGCAGTCAGACTGGGATTTAGGATGTGTACCTCGCTGATATCTTCCAAAAATCTGCTGTAGATTAAGCAGAACATGCTTTTCTGCCAGAAAACTTAACTGGTGGAGTTAAAGCTGGAGGAACAGGTTACATATATCATGCCAGAGGTTTTGACTTGGAGATTTTTTTTGCTTTTGATCCCCTGGGTACATAGGTTACTACTTGCAGTGACTTCTGGTGATACCTTTGTATGCTTTTCTCTGCATTTGACTTGACTTTTGATTTCTCCTTTTAACAACTTCCAGAAAAATAACCTTTTGCCTGCTAGGATCTAAGTGACATCATTTGAATCTTCTGCGATATATTGGAGACCTGGAGAAATTTCAAAGGAGAAATGTCAAAAACTTTACTGTTTTTCCATATATGTGCAGGCAGAGAGATGAATGTGACTGAGCACTGTTACCACCACTATGCAAAGGCTTGAGCTAGAGAAGTGCAGCCCAACTTCTGTACAAAACTTTGAGATGGTCAGAAAAGATCATTTCTCTGCAAACCAAAAATAAAAAAGGAATTTAAAAAAAAGCTTTGGTCTGGAACTATCAGTGGCAATTATTTGTTTAAAGAGACAGATTTCAGTTTTGAGTTTCTAATAGTAAGTAGCTTTTTAAACTATAAGATGTTTTTCAATAAAATGCTTGTAATTTTGCTAACTGGTAGGCAGAGTATAATTAGATTAATATTTTTAAACCTTATCAAAAGTTTCAAAACCTTACAGGGTTAAATTCACTTGCAGGCGATGCAAATCTTGGTTTTCTGAATCCTGATCTTAAACTTCAAGAGAGACACTAGCCTGTGTGAGTGCAAAAGATCATTCATGGCTTAAGAATAGAAGAGACATCAATTCTTCCCTGCATTACTATGGTAACTGGAATGTGATACGGTTTCAGGGCAGCTGCCATATGTGTGCAAAGCACAGCTTCTGAGCCGGGTCCTGAAAATGCTTCCACTCCCCTCCAGCCTTTATCGCACAAACTTGCATCCCCTGTACTGCTGATCACAGATGGCTTTTTCTTTTTGTGGGGTAAAGATGACCTGGTGTGTCCTTTGGAATTCAGATTCCTTAGAATTTGCGAAGAGAACAAACTGAGGAAAGCCATTAAATGATATTTTTATATTCCACTTCCAGGATCTCATAACAAGAAAGATAACATACATTTAACAAGTTAGTTAATCGTAAGGTGATTTTTTTATTATTATTTTTTCTCCCCTCCCAAGAAAACATCCACAAGAAACACAGATACAAGATATCAGCAGCTCATTGTGGTTAGGTTATCTGAGTTAGGACTCAAGTGTTCTGCCAGAAATATCTCCCTTACTTTAAAACAAGCCTTCAGTTGTATGCATGTTAAGTCCTTTGCTTGCATCGTATACATGATAAGTTGTTTTGTAGATAACCTTCACAGTTGGATCTCATTATTGGACTGATTAGTGATATTTATATTCTAAGGTTAATTATTTATGGTATGCTTCCAAATGGAGGTTGGGGTACAGATGAAGGCTAACTGGAATTGATTTCTGCTGCTACAAGAGTTTGGGTGCTTCTAGGAGCTTAATGACTGTCTGCATTAGGAACAAGCACACAATAGGCACAAATGATATATTAAGGGGAAAAGAGCATAATTGGGCTATTTCTTCTGAAGTGAAAGATGAATATGCTACTTCTGTGCTCCTTTCAGATTAAATATACTAAATTTATTGAAGAATCAATCCATGTGTCAGTTCTTATTGTTTATAGAATAATGGTAGTGCATGTATTCTTACAGGTGCAGGACCTCAGAAAATAATAAGTTCAGAATTAAATCCTAGCAATGATGATGTTTGTGGTGTGATCTGAAAGTTTTGTAGGCTTTTCTAAGCATGCTCCCTGACTCCTCTCTCCTCTGTTATATCCTTCTAAAATAGGTGACTTTTTACTGTGCTTGCCATATCAATTCATCCAACCTAGTCAGTCTTATTAGCTTGCTGGATGAGGCCATCTTCACTAAGAACCAGCACATCTTAATAAGAGCAGTTTTGTAGAGCAAAACAATTGATATTAAGGAGCCAAGATGTCTGTTAAGTGCATTCTGGAGTTTACTTCAGACTGGACTGGCATGTCTGGTCCTGTGGCCTCAATATCCACTAGCAGCTGGAGTGCGTCAGCTATGGGCAAGCATCTCTGGTTCAGCTTCATCTGAAAGAAACTCAGTTTATGTACTCCAAGGTTACCCTGCAATTCCAGTCGAAGCATGGTAAATAGGGACAGGCAAAGTCACTTCAAAAGCATGCTCCTGAGCCAAGCTAAAAATGTAATGTAAATGCAAACTAAGTGCTCCTGCAGCAAGACAGCAGCACTTGATTTGCTTTTAGCATGAACTGCTTTAGGGTCTTGATTTAGCAGAGCATTAAATTTAGTCCTGTTGCTTCAAGGCATCAGTGGGCATGTGCCAGGGCGTAGCTGGCTGATGGCCTCAGCAAAGAAACTTGCTGAAGAGAAGAATCAGTTTGATGGCAGTTCCCTTTAACTAGTGATTACTGGTTCACTAGCTGATGATTAGAGGATAATCACTTCTAGGCTTTCATGAAAACCAGCACTTTAATGCTGTTACTGATATGCCGATGTTCTTAGCAACAAGCATAGAAGGAAAATAGGTTGAGTTGCCCCAAAAAAAAGGGTTAAGTTCTTGAAGGGGACAGACTTTGAGATTATCTCTGGTTTTGGTCTGAATCAAAACACCAGCATTTCAAAACTATTAAAAACAACAGTTCAGGGCTTTATTATTTAGATTTACACAAATGACTCTGATTTTGTTATTCTCAAAAATGCAATATAAATTAAACTACAAAATTGAAACAATTATGAAAGTGTTTTGATGGAGTTGTGTTCCTGTGGCACAGGACTCTCTAGAGATTCTTGCCCCTGTGGAACAAACTATCTCAGCATTTTACAATATTATATTGTGTAAATATAGAAAATGTATTTAAAGTAATTATTACAGGTGGGGACGCTATGAACGCTTCAGATCAGCAGTTCTCACCCAGTGTAGGCATAAAGATCTCTCCCCTCAAGTTAGTCACATATGGCTTACTAACTTGTATCATGTGTAACTTAAAGATTGCTATATATATAAGCGAGTTTGACTTCCAGATTGAAATGTTAATGCATTGAAACACACTAATAGATTCTGCTGTAGCTATTGATATCTCTCTATGAAAAATATTAATGCTTTCTGGTTTTGAGACATCCAGATTAATTTCCATAAACACTTTCTCCTTGAAAGCCCTCAGACTACATGAAAATGGTTTTTATACGGTTATTTTATTTGGTCGAGCTTGTCAAACTTGAAGAGAATTCACTAATAGGTTTGGCATGGGACAGGTCATCTTGTTTGGCGTTCTCTAGGTGAGTGGCATTGCCTTCCCCTTTCCCACCCCACCCCTCGGCTGTTAGATATTGATGCAGCAAGGTACTGAAGCCTCCTGGAACTGGCTTTAGCAATAGGGTAGAGGTACAGGAAAGGACCAAGTGTTTTATGCTTGCTGGCTAAGGCCCATGATACATCCTCATAGCTGTGGGCTCTGATTCATAAAGATTCATCTGTAGCTGTGTTTTAACAGCAGCGAGTCTGCTCACAAGGCATGTCTGGGTGGTCCTAAGATCTTATTGCAGGCTAAAAGTGGGGACATATCTAAAAATGAGATGCAGCAGACTTGAGGACAATGGGAAGCTTTTAACTGAGCTCATGTGGCTTCTTAACTATTACACCGCATTTTGTTTCACCTCCCTTAAGTTGAAATACTCCTATTGTGCTCTGTGGCTCTTCTCGCCGTTTCAACGCAAGGTGCTGGCCTGCGGCAGCTGCAGGCTGTGTGCATCCCTCTGCTTGAGCTCGCTGGCTCTGGCCTAGGAGATGAGGACAGAGGGGTTTCCATTTTACTCCTTCAGACGCAACGTTCAGCTGGAGGCAGAGCACCAAGGCAGCTTTTATTAGAGGAAGTCCTTGCTGCCTCTGATTTCTCATTTGCTTGTTATTGCATTACATTAATACAAATTGAAGCCACAACCCTGGGAAAGGGGAGACTGAGGTTAAGTTGTTCTTGCATTATGTCTCGCAGCACAGGAGTTGAAGCATCTTTAGGATGTAATCTGGCATCCTGCCTTAACATCACCCTACACCCCTGCAGCTTGCAGTCATGCAAAGTGCAAGTTATCTGCATATCCAGGCTCCAGGAGGAATATGGCTGTGACTAAATCTGGTCAAATTCAAGGGATTGTTCCGCAGATCAGTGAAGAACATCCCTAGAAATAGGGACGTAAGGTCCCTTAGTGCCATAGCAAGGCAACACAAATCCTGTAAGTTAGCAGTTTCATATGCTCCACTAGTGCTCTTTGATTCTTGTTTCAAATAATTAACCCTCAAATTTGATTTATCACATCATGTTTAAATACAAATACAGTGACAGAACAATACAAATATAAATACAAACAGTGACAGAAGTCACTGTATGAAACACTGCAGATATTGTTTAATACATGGTGGGATGTACTAAGGCTATTTATGAATATTTGGTTGGCCTAAACATTAGGAGTGATCTCGGTGCAGCTCTAATGGTCTGCTGTTGATCCTCCAAATAAAAACTAGTGTGGTATTACTAATGTGTCAGTTCACCAGAAAATTTGAACTCTGCCTTTCAGTTCTACAAAAATACTCTATGGTGTACAAAATATTAGTGTTAACAGTTAACTTTTATATTTATGATGCATATTGGTTTTGTCTTTTTAAATGAACCTCACTCAGATGGTTTCTTTACCTGCCTTTCAGAAAAGACGACGGCGGATTGACCGAAGCATGATTGGAGAGCCTACAAACTTTGTCCACACAGCTCACGTAGGATCAGGAGACCTGTTTAGCGGAATGAATTCGGTAAGTGTGAGCAGATGAAAAATATTTCATCTTAGACAGGATCCAGGAACATTTTATACGAATACTGTGGCTGGAGCAATTAGTTGAAGGAGTGATTCTCTGCTGAGTTCATAAGCGTTTCTGTAAAGCGTAAGAACAACCTGCCAGTGTCTTAAGTCCAAACCTTAACTGCTTGCATTCAAGATTGCGGAGTATCATATAAATTTCTGTATTTATTGACAATATGTAGTACGTGCTGTATAAACTGTATAGGCTATGTGTAGAGTATTAAAAAAAGAATTTCAGATAGCATTTATGAACTAAAATAAAGTATATTTCAAAATATATTAGAGTATTTTAGAATAAAAATCTCTGTAAAATATAATTCAGATTAGATTTCTTATCTTAAATGTTTATAATCATTTTTGGTGTAGTTTATTTAAAACTCTACCTTTTCTTAGTTCATGGTTCATACAAATATTTTTGTTTGTCCTTGTTGAGGTTTTCTATACTCTCTTAACCCTATTTGTGATGCAAATTATTTCCAGAGCAAGCAGTGCTGATGTCATGGGCAGGGTTTTGTGGCTTCCTGTAGGTGATAGGAACTATGAATGTTTCTATATCTTTGAAAGTGAAAAACAGAGGCTAAGACAGGATATTGAAAGGGAGTTTATGAGGATAGATTGCTTTTGTACTACTTAATATTTTCTGTGAAATGTCAGTCTGTTTTTAAGGGCATATTTGTTTTGTTAATAAGTGATCTAAGAAAAGGGTGGTATATAGAGAATGAGGCAAAAACGCTGCTTGATCTTAATAATCCCCTTTAAAGTGAGAAAAAATGTTTTGGAGATGGTGGATTTTGGTAAAGGGGAAGATGGAGTTCTGTCAGAGGTAGCAGACCAAAGAGCAGAGCTGCAAAGAAAGTCAGTTGTACTGTAGGCAAGTGAGGTCATTTGTAGCTTCCTAGAAACTATAATTTGATTTCACAGCTTATTGAGATCAGGAAAAAACTCTTGTAACTCAGTAGCTACTGGGAAAGAGCAAAACCTTGGAAATCTGACACGGCGAACAAAATACTACTTTTTCCTAAAGCAACATAATGGATTGGAAGTGATCTGTACTAAAGCATCTGTAAACAAGTTAAATAGACAAACACAGCTTCAGCTTGATAAAATTCAATTAAAGCTCATTATCTATTAATGCAGTATATTACATTAATATTTAAAACTGTATAAATTGAAATGATGAAGTGAGTGAGAGGTGGTCTTTATTAGAAAATGCGTGGCTTTTTTGTTTTTGTTTTTTTAGCTGTTTGCTATCCCTCCGGTGAGAACCTTTCTTGCTCTCACCACTGAGCTGCCTCATGGGAGGTTGTGGTGGTTGCCTGAAGCTTTGCTCTCCCGCCACAGACACGCACAGACACGCACACACTTTGCCCTCACCTTTGCTTTGCATAAAATTCAGTTCATCTACAAATAATAAATAACCACTGTTGTCTGTCTGTGTGGACTTTCTTTCATTTTTGAACATTCACACCTGGTTAATGTGCTGCATCAATGACCAGAGTGATTTCTCTGATTCCAGATCAGGATTATTTTTTGCAAACTCTCTTTCTTCAGAAGCACAAATCTTCTTCACGTTGCCTGTTTTCCTGCCTCCTTCTTGGTAAATCACTGTGTAATACTTCATCCTGTCTCCTTGTACATCCTTTACACTGTAATGTGCAAGATCAGTCTTATCGCCATGTGTTTTTTCTGTTGCTTAACTTTCTTTATAGTATGGACACTTACTGCTTCGTCAATCTCTTTAGGCCTTCCGTCTTCTGAATACCTTAGGTGAACCACCTGGAACTTCGCTAGCTTTTTCCCCATATAAGTTGGGTTCTCCACTCAGTGTCTGCTCTGTGGCTTTTTCATCAGCGTTGCTCTTTATCCATCCTCATGCTCTCAGGTACAGTAGTTTTCAGACCACTGAAATATTGTGCTTTTTGTTTGCCTGCTCTGCGGAGAACCTTGCTACTTTGTCAAAGGTAAAACTAAACGGTAGGAGCTCTCTGTGCACGCTTCCCTTCTCCTTCCCAGCACCTTCCTCCTTTTCTTACCTTTGTATTCTCTGGTGAAGCTTCTTGCTTTATTTTTCTGCTTCATACTCTGCAGTTTCTCCTTTGATTTCATGTATTGCAGCCTTAGGTTTTCTCTTGTTTTCTTTCTCAAGGACCATCTGTGCTAGTTTCTAATTCTAACAGGGAGGAAAAAGGGAAAGGAAGAAATTAATGAGATAGAGCTGCAGCACAACAGATTGTATGATCTTTAATTGGGGCGACCCTTTTCCCCATCCAAAGTTCTTGAATCCTTAGAGTAGCTAAATGAGACGTAGCGCAGGAAAGAGTGCTGCCGTTATGTATCGTCAGAAGGCAGTGATATCTTTGAAGGGAAAATTGTACTTTGTTGTGCTTGTAGTCTAGATTGCCTCAAAAGGAGGATGCTTCGGGAGTGCTGCCTGGTCAGCACAAGATCTAGACCTGCTTTGTGGTCACTGTTTTTGACACCGGATGTCTCCTATGTTAATTTTTCGTGTACAAGATGGCCACCGGACTGTTACTGTAGTCGAGCTTAATTTTGCTGGAGGGTTTGTTTGTTTTGCTTTAGGTGCAACAGCCTCAGTATTTTAGACTGATGCTTGCTTGCCCACTAACACAAGCATCTGTATGAGAGACTTTGGAAGGACCCGTGAGAGCTTACTGTCTGGTTTTGCCGCCCGTGTTGATACGCTGTCGGTGGGGGAGGCCGTCAGGCTGCGAGGCGAGTGCAGTGCCACGGCTGTGCAGCCAGACATGCCCTGGGGCTGTGGGGGGGTTTTCTAGCCCTGCCTTGCTAGAGCTAGGGTTCATTCAGGTGATACGAGTGTTGGCCTTAAGTCATTCTTCTAAGTACATCTACCCGCAGATTAACTATTTTCTGAAATAGACTGATTACACTCAAACTCCTGTTACCCAAAGACCAGCAGAAAATGCTGTGATGATCAGCGTGGAGAAACAGGAAAGTTTTCAAACCTACCCCGTGAAGGTGGTTGCAGTCTGCCTCCACCTTTCCTTACTGGTTTTGTGGTCTCTGGTGTCAGACCCACCAGAGCACCAGCTCTTAACAGGTCTCCCTGGAGAGAAATTTCAACATCACCTTGCTTTACCACAGCTATGGTACTTGAGCAAAGCACCAAGCTAGCAGATGGCCTTACCTTGTGCTGTGTAAGTACATAAAAAGGCTCAGATCTTTTGCATCGCACTGCAATGTGCTGTCAAAGGCAAAAGCCCTAAAACAGGATTTTTTTCACATTGGTTTGAAACAGAGCAGGCAGGAAAGAGCAGTGCTGATTTACTTCTGGCAGGGAAGGCGGCTGCTTTCCTGTCTGCAAAGACGAAACTCAGTACACTCTTCTAAACAGACCTCCACAGGAAAGTATCATGCAAACTACTCAGAGATATATCTCCATTTTTGAGGTGTCTATGAAAGAGCATACCCGAAATAATTTTGAGTAGGGCCTTGCAGACAGTGGTTTCTTGCTGCAAGTCCAGTTTCAGAAGCTGTACCTTTAAATACATATGTTACTTCATGTTTGTGGTGTACTTGCTCTGTATGCTCTTGGGTGTGAATAGAAAAAAGCCAAACCTTTTACTCTGGAGTTCTCTTCCTGCAGGCACTAGAAGATGATTATTTTGATTCATGCAGCACAAGCACAAAAGAAAACTATGCATTTGCTTCCTTTTTATTGAAGAAAGCAATGAAAGGCAGAGTGGTGTGGGTGGTGGTGGTGGGGTGCATTTGTTTGCGTCAGCCTAGAAATAACTTCAAATAAATTATTTCCAGAGATGTTGATAGGTTGAGTATGTTTTAAAAAATAAATGCCTTGCTGATTAAAGGGATAATATCAATTAAGGAAAAAAGTTTATTCTACTAAAAAAACAAACAAACTTCTGCATCCCAAAGGCTCCTTTTTGGTTTACAAAGCCCTTTTGTTTTAAATATTCCAAAATTAACCATACAGTGCAGATACTATCCAGATACTTCTGAAATTGTCTATTATATTTTTAACTTGGTGGTGATGTTAACTTCACTGCTTTATCATACTTAGCAAAGAATGGTTCCCATATAACCGACTAAATTACAGCTTGTCAGATGGAGTGGAGCTGGAAGCCAGCAAGAGATCTCATTTAATTTTCTTGAGTAATCAAGCAGCTCAGTGAAAGCCTGAATCAGCCAGTTTTCTTTGGGAGAGAGGAAAACTTCTGCATCAGCACCAGTCCCTCCCTCTCCCCTGCTGGGCTGCCAGCAGGGCTGATGCTTCCAGCATGCCGACTCCGCCGATGTCCTCATGCAAAAGTAATGCACAAGTGTTAATGGATAGAGCGTGTTGGAAAACCAAACCAGGCCAAACACCAAACCCCAGGCAAGAAGAGAGCATGGGTCCCTTGCAGCTGCCTTGCTTGTTTTCTCTGATGCCCTTTCCCTTGTGTCTCCAGGTGAGCTCCATTCAGAACCAAATGCAGTCCAAGGGGGGCTATGGAGGCGGCATGTCTGCAAACGTTCAGATGCAGCTTGTAGATACAAAGGCAGGATAACCTTGGGGAAACCTTTCCAGTAAGTATCGCGCTCTTGCTTTTTAGGCACCGGTAGAATAGTAAGGAAGAACGTCCTGCTGCGTGTCAGAATTAGTTCCCTATAAATAGCTGCGTCCTTATGATGCACGATTTGAAAATGCATTTCTGGGTAGAAGGTTTGGTATCAGTGTTCAAAACTCAGCTTAATATGTGTTTTCTGTGTTACAGGTTTATGTGAGTTCCTGTATCTTCTTTCCTGTGTCCCCTCTTTTGCCTTGGTGACTGCTTTCTGTGTTCATGACAAGAGAGAAGTGATGGCTCGTTGTTCACCCGTTGTGATTACTCCAGTGAAAAGTTGCTGTTCTGCTCTGATGATGCCATTTCTCAGATTGGTCCTACTGTGCCTTTCAGTGGCATGCACACATTGGCCTCTACCAGCACTATGGACGTAGAGCTGTTTAGGATTGTTTTTAGCTTTTTCTTTTCCTCTTTTTTTTTTCTTTTTTTACTTTTGGATTTAAGGCAAATTAAAGCATCAACCGTAGCTTCCCTCATCCCTCTCACAAATACTAATGCACAGCATTCAGTTGCTCTTTATTCTTTAAATCTCTTCCTCCACTCAAGTAATTTAGAATCGAGTGAGGTTTCCATTAATATTTTTAATCTCTCATTGTTCATATCCATTTTTGAAAGGTCTGGGACCTGCAAGCACAAATGATTGTTTCCTACAAAATCAGCAGAGTAGATGACCGCATGCTTTGTGAAGTTGCTTTGTATGGTGGCCCGTTCGGTGCCAGAAAAAAAAATTGCTTGCTGCGGACTGATGATACTGTTGCTGGTGAAAATTTAGCTGTGGCACCAAGTCATGCCTGTCTCTGAAAGAGGACTTGTAACTTAGCTGCTTCAGAGTTATGTCTTTATTTTAGTTTTTATCCAACTGGTCTTGAAATAATAAAGAGAGAGCTTGCATTCATAAGGCATTTGTTGTAAATGTTCAGTATATTTATTTTGAAAGAGCTGACCTCGAGACTGTAAACCAGTGTAGTACCGTATCTTAAGTGTTGTGGAAGCGCTTTAGTCTATTTAAAAAAAGAAAAGCATCATGTTTGGCTGCTTCTTTTTCCTTTTACAGTTTTTCTTAATTTTAGGCTGTACGGTCATTCCCAGTAGCAGCATGTCAAACTGCCTGCAATATTAGCTGCAGTTTAGTAGACCTCTCTAAGTAGTTGGCAGTTTCTGTGTACTAAATATTTCGGGGCCATGGAAGTTGCTAAGAGCAACATATTAATCTGGCAGAACAGATGCCAGTGAAAACAGCATACAGGGTGACTTTTTACTAAGTCAGTAAAAAGCCTTTTGCTCAGGTTCCAAAGCATGTTTCTCTTTCACACGTTGTGAAAATTGTATTTTACTATTGCACTGTTTCCAGATTTTTCTCTGTAAATGGTCCTTTTCTTTTATTTTTTTTCTCCCCCCTCCTTGTTGGTGGTTTGAAACAAGTCAATGGTTTGAATCCTGATTGAGTTTTAATGTGGGGAAAAAAATCATCCTGACGGATAAGGCACACCTGAGCTTAATCAGATTCATTTTTATACATACACGTGTTTATAAAGACAGATGCTGTCACAAATCATTCTTTCTTCTCTTCCTATCATTTCCCTGATTTCACATTGCAACAGCTATCAGATTGATTTTCAACATGTACGAACCTGCCTACTCCCGTCTCCCAGTTCACAACCAGTAGGCAAAACGCAATGGCCATGGAGGTAGTTGGCCTTCCCTAAGTTGTATTCCAGTGGCAGGTGTCAGTTATCTGCTTGAATAGTTCCAGTTAGGTTGGGTAGTCTTCACCGATAAAGGTACTGATTCGTGACAACACAAGATCAGGATGTTCAGTTGTCTGGGGTGCATAAACACATGGCAATGCAGTGATTTCTTTTTATTTTTTTTAAGGGGTCAGCATTTCCAATGCCACTTTATCAATGAGTCTTAAATATAGTATGATTACAAAATGGTTTTAACTTTGTCATCAGTAACTGCAGCTGAAATTTGCTTGCTTAAACTATCTTGCCTTTGTCAAAATGTCTTCAGCTCAATAGCCAGAAAAAAAATTTGACATATTTTTATAACAGACATACTTTTTTTGTACATTGTGTTCATTCTTGAATAAAGTCAGTTCAGTGTTGGCTTGTAGATATTAAAAGGAAAGTATTGACTTTGATTCAATAAATGTTTTCTTTCAGTTGGTGGCTTACCCTTTTTCTTTTTCATAAGTTACATTTGCACTAGAAAAACGTTTGCATCCTACAGACAAACTGCTGGGGAAAATTCTCAGAAGAGTAACCTGTTAGTGTAAGAAGAAAAAGTAATTTGCAGGCGTGAGTTTTTTTCATGCCACTCGACCCTTTTGTTGACAAGTGGATTAAACCTTAATTTTATAAGCAGTTTTGTTTCATTGATTTAGTGTGTTTACCAGGGGCATCTGTAAGGACTTCAGAGAAGGTTTCTTAATATGAAACAAATCCAAAACCTCTCATGCAGGTTTTCTCCCCTTTGGGCTTCCTGCTTCCTTGCTCTTGATAGTGATGCAGATTATTTTACTGTGGTGATCTGTAGAAGACCAATTAAACATGGTATCACAATAATATGTACATATCCATTAAATCTACCTGCAAGGCACAGTGCCATCTACTCTGTGTTTTGCTTAATTCATTACACTCTCAAAGTTAATTCCTCAGGAACCAATTTACTACTTTAAGCTCATGCTAAATTGTTTTTAAGAATGGTACTGAATTATCTGCCATGTGATAAGCTGCTGAAGGAAAAAAGCTGCTGTTAAGGAAAAAAGCTAGTTGTAAAAGGAAAGAAAGATCAAGAGAAAACCATGAGATAAGGATCAACTGCAAAACATTTTTTTAAATAGTTCAGGTTATGGAAGATTTGTACTGTGTACCCTGGTGGAAAAGCAAATAAAGAAACAATGATTTAGCCAGAATTATAGGAGTATTCACTACTGAAATAAATGTTTTCACAAATCCAAGAAAGAAAGGTCAAAAAGGAGTTACTGCACCCACAAAGCACTAGGCTTACTAAAGCATTTAAGATTAATGTGTTAAGATTAAAAGATGCTTTAGCCATTTATTAAAATAAATTATTTGACCTCTTCAAGGGAGTCTGCTTGCTCATGCTTAGTCTATAGCCTGTTTAGCTGCCTAAAGCAGTTCAGTCCTGTTGCATCTTTTTAAAATGAGAAGATGCTGAATTGGCACCCAAATCTCTGAACATAGTCTTGCTCCCCAGTGGCACTGCACTTGGCCATTGTATAATATACCAAAAAAAAAAAAAAAAAAAAAAAAAAAAAAACACCTCTCAGACCCAGAAAATTAACGGTTAAGGAAAGCATAGATCTCACCCTATCTGCGTATTGACACATTCATATCAAGTACAGTACGTATTTCATCACAACATAATTATCTTGACTTGAGTACTCCATTTCTTTTGGGGGGAACAGGGTCTAATTTTGTTTTTACTATTTTGTGTGTATGGCTTTGAATAGAGCTGCCTCTTAATGAATTGACAGTAATTTTTTTCAACCTCAGGGGCAATCTGTATCTGTTAATGCCTTACTGTGATTCCTGATTTTCATGTTCCTTGAAGAGCTCTATTACACATGCTGCTCACAAGATTTTGTGAACTTTATATACTTAAAATATATATATATATATGTACACACACACTATGTTCCATTCTGAAACTAGGATGAAATAGCACGCATTCACCAAAGAAAAGAGTATTAGGTTTTTATTTTTGTGAAAACAATTGAGTGGAAGAAGTGGGGCCAGGACTAAGGCTCAAGTAGCATGTGTGCCCACAGATCAAAAGCTGCTGCTAAGGATCTCAGAAGAACGGGTACGGCCCTGGATTCTGGAGTTCCAGCTCATAGCTGGGCTATTGCATCTGTTTGAAATTCAACAACAAAAATTCCAACTTCTCATTCCGTGTCCCTTTTTCTGTCATCATGGCTTACCACAGAAAACCATGCACATTTACTCTTTAACATTTTATTATTCCTCAGAAACTGCTTTTAACATGAGAGAATGATGAAATCTGGTCTAGATTGCAGATTCTGTGGTATAATGCAATTTCCCTGAGCACAGACAGTTACATCAGGGCAGAAAACACTTTCAGAATAAAGATTTTTAAAGACTTGGCAGTTGGGATAAGAGTTTATGAGGCTTCGTATTAACTCTGCGAAAACATACTGGTTGCAACCACAGACCAGAATATAGCTATACCAGTGTATTACTGAAGGTAAGAATGGCCTTGCTCTTACGCACCCGTAACACCTAAAAAGAAGGCTCAGCACAGTACTACCTTCTTTCTGAAGAAGTTACGGAGTTCACCTGTCTGCCTGGGCCTGAGGCCATGCGCAATGTGGGCTATTTGGAAGTTAAGCAATCCTGAGTGTGGCTGAATGATGTTATTTCCAAGCAGGGAGTAAGATTCCCCAGAATGAGACTTAATGAAAATTTAACTTTTTTCTATGAATAACAGTCTGTGCATTGAAGTCACTATAGCTGAATTTTGGAGGGTTCTTCAAGCACTCTGTGTTAGGCAATAAGGAGAAATCTCTGTGCAGACACAGTATTCATGATGCAAAGTGCTCAGTGGTTACATGTGCACATGGTCACCTAACATTACTAAGTCGGCTATACAGATGCTTGAATGCATTATTTAAAGATAGGCACTATTCAATAAATAATTTGATGAATACTTAATTGTATTTAGCATCCCTAATTATAATATGCAAGCATAACGTAGTCCTGGCTGTAGATCTATATAGTGACAATGACATTAAAGCATATTGAATATGATGTCTTGGCTCTGCCAAGGATTAGTAGAAGTGCTTCAAAGGAATGTCGGTTGCACTGAATGAGGTTGGTCCCACCTACTTATTCTCAAGTTTTGTGCCAGCACTGTGCCTGATTTGGCTATACAGCTGACTGGATTGGGAACTAACCTATTTTTTGGCCAAATTTTTTTAACCTGGATCAGTTTCTTAATGCTTGTGCAGAGCGAGCATAGGAGCAAGTGGCATGGGATCAGAAATCATCTCTTTTGGGGGCACTGGTGGCTTAACCTGGCTGTTGAAAGACAGTCGTAATTGCACTTTCAGCATCAAGCTTTCTGAAGGAAAAAAAACCATTCAACCTGGTAACTATGCTGCGCCCGCAGTGGCTACGCTTAGCGCGGTAGTGTAGTTACCAGGTTGAGTGGTTTTCACTGGGAGTGAATCCACCCCGGCCCTGTGGTTCTCTCACTTCTGCCGTTGCTGCTAATTGCACCCATCGCCGCTAAGCGAGATGTGACTTTCTGCCTTCAGGCAAGCTGACAGAAATTACGAATTGAGACTTCAGACAGGTTCTCAAATGAGCCCAGAAGATCAGAGTGCTGGTAGACTTGGCAATAATTAGCTGAACACCAAACTTGCTTCCTTAAATATGGTGCAGAAAACTATGACCACATTATGAACAACTGAGCTGTCACGCAAAGGGCAAAGTTCAGCTATCATGACACAGTTATTCAAGCGTTTTGTGGGGGCTTTTCATGGCAAAGTTGAATAGTCTGCAGCCCAGTTATTTTTTTTCCCTAAATCTGCTGTTCTTTCCTTAGATAGTAAGATATTAAGAGAGCCTTTTAGCAGAAAATAAAAGTAGACTGTTATGCTTGGCATGTTAGTTCTTTTATGTGAAGTGGATGCTTTACCTTTGGGACTTGGCCATAGTAGAAGACACTCTTCGTAAGCCACGACACACACACAGCGCTATAGGAGATCTGGTAGGTCACACCAAAGTCAGCTTGCCTGGATTTTTCTAGCACTTCAAGAAGATATAGATAGAAGTAAAGGCTTACAATAGGTTTTATCAGAGTAACAGTGACTTTAATGGGAGGAGGTGTTTAAACATGAAGCAGAGAACGATCCACTATATAGATAGACATTATTTTTCCTCAAAACACTAAGCAATAAAAAAGCTTCATGTACAAACGTCTGCATTCAGTGAGTGCCGGTTTTCTACCAGCGTTGTGCATGTCAGAGCCACGGGCAACTGCTTCTCGAGAACGCACATGGTTTCTCCCAAGCTGCGCCTTCAATGTCATGAAGGGGTGGTTGGTTTTTCCTTTGTTTTTCACATCCCTCACCATTACAACAGCCTTTCGAGGCTGCAAATAATTTGAAATACCTGCTAGGAGATATAAACACACTTTGCATTTTTGCAGTTTCTGGTGGGAAGTGACTGAGTACGTCGCTGATCTGATGATACAGCAATGGTGTGAGTAGCCCTCATGCTCCATACAGGATCTGGACTCTCTTTTCCTACCTGCTGCCACGTCCTCACCAAACGCGTGAAATAGGCTGTTATGCAATTATGTTTCTCAAGATGTCACATCTCGGAGGAAAGGTGGGTATTACTTGGAGTGGATTCTGAAGTGCTCAACCCAGTTTTCATAAACGGCAACAACTCTCGGGAAATGGCTGAATCAGCCACATGGAAATACGTGATGGAAGTAAACGCTAATGCAACAGTTTCGTAAAATCTAGGAAATGTCCCGAAACAGTTTATCTTAGCAAAACATCTTTACAGCTGCAATAAAACATGCAAAGACTCATAATCCTTGGAGAAGTGTACGCTTCCCAGGTGGTTAATGCTAATGTACCTTTTGGCACGCTGCAGCCTTTTTGCGCTTGTCACGGTTTAACCTGCTGGAGCAGTAAGAGTCCTCTCTTGTCGGGGGGGGGGGGTGCATTAAGCAGCAGAGATAACGCATGGATGGAGGGGTTGTCATGTGGCATTTCCCTTCACACTCATAAAGGAGAAAAACATTTCAGAAAGTGGAATTAGGGAGTCTGTGACCACATTTCAGCCAGCAACGCTCTGGGTTTGGGAGGACAGGAGATGGGGGAGGAGGGACACCTTGGATCCATGGCCAAGCACCGCACCCTGACCAATTACCCCGGTACTCTTTGCGAAAAGGAGCTGTTGGCAACAGGCACAAAACCAGAGTCCAATGCAGCAAGGCTTGTTCATTTTTCACTGTTTTAGGTAGTAGGTGCCAAGCTTTCCACTCTCTTTGTAAGCTGCAGCCGACATTCGGTCTCCAAATGGCATAAGCAGGGTCTGTTGTAACAGTGGGGTACGAGCAGCCCGGGGGAGCAGGGCTCCGTGGTGAGCAGAGCTGTGAGATGAAGCTCTGTTCGACAGCTTGGAAGCCTGTCTATTAAACACAAACTAGTTTTTCTTACTGTGAACATAGATAGGGTGGTGTTCAGATGCGACGGGTACCTGTGTGCACTTCCAGGGGTGGGGGTTAAAAAAGAAAAAATCAACAGAAATTACAACTGCTTCACACCTCTTAGAAAACTATTCAGCAGTCCATTTCCACACCCCTTTGCTGGAGCTGCAATCAGGATGATATTGCTGGTAAGGGACAAAGTCCCTGTATTTCGTTTTATTAGCTAGAACCACCCACTTTTATCTGTTTACATCTCTCAGCCATGGCACAGATGCTGCTGTTCTTGGAGCCTGCCAAAGCGCGCCCAGTGCAGTCCTTGGAGGGGAATTAAATAACCATGCCATGGGCTGGTTAAGAGCTCCCTCGCTCCTCCGCTGAATCATAACCAGAGCAGTGGAAATATGCGATGGAAGGAAACGCTGCGGCCGATGCAACGGTTTTGTAAAACCTAGAATTTCAGAGCTGCATCAAGATGACTGTTTTAGCAAAGCTTAATTTTAAACAGGTTTTCTGGCCTTTTAAAATACACTAGCATGGCCAAGCACGCAGAGCGACATGAAGCTGTGCTGACCTACATAGATACTGCCCTTGCCTTATCCCAGCAGATCCTTCTCCCGGCCGCCCGAGGTGCTGGCTGTCCCCAAGGCCTGTGCTATAATGAGACGCAATCGTGTCTTCTCTAAGAATTAGGATCTGCAGCTATCTGGGCCATGAGGCCCTTCTCAGTTTCCGCACGTGACACACATCTGCCTCCTGCATAGCGGCACTCCGAATATTCATCCACAGCAAGGCGGAGGCCAGGCCAGTGCTGAAACGATGTTTTTTCCCAACCCAAAATGCCAAAGCCACTTGACACGAGACGCTTACAGCTCCTTTTGTCAGCTAAGAAAGCCCTTCTGCAACCAGAGTCTCTAAGCAAGGGCACTGGGCTAACACAAGGGAAAGGCCGGCTGAGAAATAACAGCGAGGAGGACTCTCCCTCCTGCCCCCCTCGAGGAGGGTTACTGCAGCCCCCTCAGATAGCGGCAGGGCGGGCAGAGCTGGTTTTTATCAATACGATGGCCAGGGCTGTCACTGCTCTTGGAAAAAACGTGATCAAATATGTGCAGCTGCTCCTTTGGAGAGCTTTGCCGCTGAGGAAAGCTATCCACACCCATGAAGAGAAATCCTTCTCCATGGGCCTGACATGCCTGCTAAATTTATGCTTCTCTGTAAGCAGGAAATTTCCACGGTGCTGTCCAACAAACCATGCCATATGGGCTATAAAAGCCCCACGATATGAGCAATCTTGATGTTTGCATCACAAGATGTTTAAAAAGTTGTGATAAATATTTGGATAATTGGACAGTGGGCACTGGTCGTGCTGGACAGGCAGTTGCATTAGATAGCTCACTGTGCCAAGGTAAAGCCAGTTTCACAGCAGACCAGACTGAATATAGGCTATTTTCCAAGTCAGAATCCTACAGTTAAATCTTTTGACCATAAATGAACCTGTGAATGAGATGGGTCTTTCCTCCTCAGGCCAAGTGATACGTACGCATGGTCCAAGATTTCACTGCCTTGCATTTTCCTTTGAATGACTTTGCACTGATTTCTGGTGTACCACGTCATCTGCGTTTTTGTTCCTGCTCTGCCTATTACTTAGGGGGGGTTCTGAAAACTATTTCTTAAGACTTTATCCGCTATTGATGCTGCTTCTTTCCCACCTGAGGTCAGTCTTAATCCCCCCATTGTAAATGGCATCACAGCCACATTCACAGGGATTATGAGGAACAAGCAGCAGGAACTAATGTATTTAAGTGAGGTTTACAATAAAGAACCTAGGTAAATTAGCCCTAAAGATCTCCCGGAATGCTCCGCAGGTAGCATTAGCAGTGTTTTGATATTCGGCTGGGGGTTAGCAGCCTCTGAAGGGTAACAGCAGCACAGCATTTTGCTTTTGTAGCACTGCATCAAATGGTGGCATCCCCGGCCACAGCCTCCCTTCCCAACGCGGTAACACTTACTGAAAGGTTACTTCAGTGAGGCACACAAGCACACATGTGTAATAGACGCTTTGAAAAGTAAAACTAATTTATTTTGTATTAATAATTATATGGATCCGTTAACATTTTTTCATAGTTCTTTTTCCCTTAAGCTAATTGCCCTGTCCCTTGCCTGGATGCTGTGCCATGAAACCCAGAAAGATAAGCCAGCTTTAGACGCAGCAGGGGAACAGGAGGGTTCTCTATCACGTCAGGCAATTACCACAAGATATGAAAAAGCAGATCTTCTGAGAAAAGTAAAAAGGGTCACATCACTCTTGTCAAAGAGCCTCATTTGTTTTAATGAAATAATTTATTTGTACAAGGGCTGCAGGAACTAAGCCGGGAGAGGACACAGCTCGTCTCATTAAGGGTCACTTTCCTTCGCAGCTAACTTTTACTTTGCTAATTTATGTCAGCAAAAGCACTTAGGATCGCCTGGGTGAAGAGCGGGAGAGAACCTCTCACTTTTACATCCCTGCTTCAAATCCAGCTTTTAGTTGCTCCTAACACAAGCGATGATGTGCCAGCACGCAGGCCCAAGCTCTGCCTTCTGCCAGGCGGCTGTGGAAAGACGGTCCCGTAGCCATGCCCGTGATGGCAGAAATGCCAACCCGCATGCCCGAAGACAAAGCTTAACACACATCTATTTTCCTTCTGCACAGGGTAACTAGTGGAGGAATGCGATTTTTGCATGTAGCTCCACGCTCTCATTAGAGGTTTGCACTTTAGGTCATGCCATTTTGCTCCTGTAGCTGAATGCAATGTGAATATTGAGTTTGATTGTTCGTGGCTCTTTAATTGGCAAGTGCGTTTGATTGTGCATTCATGGGTTATGGGAAGCAATGGAAAAATCCCAGCCTGCCTGGAGGATAAAGTGCACAGAAAGGTGTATGCTGTGGGACTGTGTTTCTTTAAGAAGTCGGGCACACAGTGTGGCTGCCCAGCTGCCCCATGTTGCAGCAAGTGGCTGAGTATAAAAGCCAGCAAAAGCAAGCAGGCTGTTGCAGGGGCTCTTCAGAGTGAGCAAAGGAAAGTTTAGTAGTCTCTGTTTCTAGGCTGTACCAGCTCTCTCTGGTCAGGTAAGCCTGCCTTGATAGGGGAAGGTGGGCGATGTCTTTGGAGCGGTACTATGGTCGTGCCCTGAAGGAGGGAATGCTTTTGGGACAGGTGATTACGCCTTTTGGGTTGGTGAAAATGTGGCAGAGAGGAGGGCTCAGGGAGGCAGATGACTCCTTATGATTCAAGGAGGATGGCAAGCTAAATGGTGTGAGCTTGTTGCAGCTGACCAAAAACTGAGGTTTTTGTGGCAGCCCCCTTCAGAAAGGGGTGAAGGGCTGGGTTTTGTGCAGGAGTGACTAAGATGAGTGATGCAGCTCGCTTGCTGATGGCCTCAAGGATTATTTAGCTCCTTGCAGGAGCTTTTGTGCAACATGTGTGTTTCCTGGTCAACTTGCCCCAGCAGCCACAGTCTGTGACTTGTCCATTTTCCACAACATACACTGAGCAGAAGTATTTTAACTACCTTAAGTTAACTACCATGTGCCTGAGAGTTAATGCTACCTTGAACCTGCTTTCTTAGCCTGCCCCATTCCTACTGCATTAGCCCCCATGTTAGTGTGCCGGCGCTCCTCTTGCACACAAAGTGGCCAGGTGAGCACTAAGCTCTGTCTTCAAAACACTGCACTAAGAAATCTGCTACCCTTGTTCCTATTAACACCTCTGACTTCCCTCTGAGGCTATACTGAGGATTTTGCCTGCTAAAGTAGTGTGTAAAGGTTTGGAGGTCTCTTGGGGTTACTGCAAGTGTTTTGCATCCCCCCATGATCTTCTGTTGCCCTTGTTCCTCTTCATGTGTCTCTTTGGGGTAAGTGACACCAACTAGCAAGGAGCAAACAGACACATGGGGCACAGGTTTCTCAGGCTACATGAGAGGAAAAATGAAATGATCTAATCCAGACAAAAATAATGAAACTTTGTATGGTGTTTGTGTGTGGTCTTTTTTTTGTTTTGTTTTGGTTTTTTTTTTTTTTTTTGAAGGGGTATGACTTTGCTTCCTTGCCATTGCAGACCACTCTGCAGCTTCTGTAGGGTAACCTTAGATGTCAAACCTAGGCAACCTCATTCCTTATTGAGCACTTGGCTGTCAGTCTTTAAAAGGCCTAAAGTCCTGAAAAAGCAAGTAGGTGAAGGAAAAACCCCTGTGTAACATTGCTTATCCTGTTCATCTTGAACACTTTCCTTTAACTTCTCTGCTACAAATCAATTTAAAATGGCTGGCTCTGAGCTGGGCAAAGCTGGGATGCGTGCTGTGCCCTCATCCCCACAACAAGCCTCTCTTTCTCATGGTTGCCTCTTTCAGAGGATTTTAACAACCTGCTGTTTCTAGCTCTGTGATGACCTTGGAGCCTTCAGCTCCTAGGGGAGGTGAAAAAGGCAGCAGAAAACAATGTACACTCTAAAAGTTAAAACAGAGTTGCTGTTTGATATAGTGATGTATATGCCATATTACTGTACTACATTCATGTGCTAGAGCTTAAATAGAAAAGCCTAACTGGCAGCTACCATGCTTTTCTGCTGGCAACGCCATCTCCAGTTGCTCTGTGCATCCTCACTTCTAGCTACGTGCCTTGCTCCTAAGCATTTCCAGCATGGTCTTCAGCCAGAGACTGTGACCTATCAGTTTCCTGCAAGATGCACTGAGCAGAAGTATTTCAACTGCCCTAAGTTAATCACCGCATCGGAAATACAAAGGCTCTGCTGTGTGTCCCTTAAGGCTGTCCCATATCTCTGAAGACCATACCAAAGGAAACCGCAGGCTGTATTTCTCCCTCCCCCAGACTGAGACAGTAACAAGTTCCAATGAATTTATAATACAAGGAAAAAGCTACATATTTTCTGCTGCATTTGGCACTCAGAAGTAAGCACTACCTAGCATATATACATATGGGGGAGGGAGAATAAAATGAGTAACTCGGACTATTATGCTATCTTTCATAAACAAGTCTGGTTAAGTTCTGGATCTCTTTCTCTTGCCTCCTCTTAGGGCTGCTAAACAGTTGACTCCCCACTGTCAAAAATCATCCTTGTTCTTGGACATCTTTCACCTCTTACTTCCCTATAAATAAGTTTGAAGAGCTGTCAGTATAAAACCACCTTTATTCTGGCTAGGTGGAAGAAAAGGCACTCCTAAACTGGAAGGGAATATGCTGTTTTCAAAATATGCTGTTCAAGAATACTACACATGGAGCAAAACTGTACATGCACCAGCAGGCCCAAGTCTTGACTCATGCTCCAGCCTCTTATTGGCTCTGCTTGGGTGAGAGGTTACACAAAATAATATGGAGTCAGCCTGATCAGCCTTAAGCTCAGGTCTTGCTGCAGTTAAGCATTTGGCTGTGCACCTTTGACCATCAGGAGACACCAGATACTTTTGTCAAGCGAATGAGAGCTCTGCTCCCTGCAGTAAAGTGCAAATAAAGACCCTGCTTCATAAAATAAGAAGCAGGGTGATGTATGCTCCAGATAGGTAGATTAGTGTGAAAATGTCACGTGTTTATAACACCTGTTTTCTTGTGCTAGTTTGTAGCAAGACAAGCTTTGACATCTGTCAAGCACTGGTTTCTCCCACCAGCCTCCCACTTGCTGCCACGCTCTTCCCACGCTGGTAAAACCAGCCCAGTCTCTCTCTCTCGAGCTGCATCTCTCACAAAACGTGACTGTAGAGACTTGAATGAAGGCATCAAAGCAGGACGCTTGTCACAGCTCTGCTGAGAGCTGAGCACTGACTGCTGAGCTTGCGCTGCCGCATTGGAGGTGCATGTCCTGCCGCAGTCTCCTCTCCTTCCCATTCAAGCCCTCTGAGACTGCTGGCCTGAGTACCTTTCTTGGCCAAAGTCCAGCCTATGTTGCCAGTGCTGCTGCCTTATTTTTTTCTTGCTTGCTTTTCTGCTCTGATAGCCCCATGACTTTGTGTGCTGCTCATTACTATTTTCCTTTCCCTTGCCTTGGCCTTATTTTAGCTGAAGAGAAGTTATTTAAGGCTGCAGTAACTGTCAGACTGGAGATTGCAGTCACTAACTGTCAAGCTCTGCAGAAGCTTGTATCGCAAGCATCTTTGTGTTTGCAGCATCCTGGGAGGTGTGTGTGCGTGACCATAAAAGAGTAGTATTTCTGTAGCTCATTTGGGTCCCATCTGCTATAGAGGAACCTCTTTGGGCTGGGAGGTCTCAGGATCTGATGCCCATGGGGGTGGCACTTGATGGGGGAGTTGACCTCTCATACTAAATTGAGAAGTCTTTTCTCAAAGCTTGAGAAATTATTAGATACTTGAGGAAGGATGCAAGATGAAGATAAAGCTTCAATGTTATGAGCTCCTGAATACAGGATGGACTGTGGAGACTCAGCAGCCACACATTGTTGTAGATACACCTCCTACTATTTTTGCACTTGATTTTGGAGCATGTGTGCAGAATATGGCTTTTTCCTCAAACACCACAGACCTCTTCCGCAGGCAGTGGTGATGGAAATGTGCCTGTAGCAAAACAAACTGCTAAAAACACAGGCAATTTCTTTCTTTTATTTTCTTTTTGTGGTTTTTGCCTCTTTAGGTAAGAGTTTTAATGGTGAGGGGAAACAGAATGGTAGCAGTGTATGTCATGAGCCCAAATAAACTGGGGGTAAAGCAGCAAGCTCACAAGGAGGCTGTGAACTCGGCCATGAGGCTGTGGGTTGTGTGGAGTGCTCAGATCTATGATAGCTAAGAAAAACACGGACTGAAAACAGCCTGTGGCTACTAAGGACAAAAAAAGTCTCTAGCTCAAGTGCTCACAATACAACAGTGTGTACCTTGACTCAAAGAAAAGGTCATAACCATGGGCAACACTCTACCATTTCTTTGTTCCTCTTGCAATCAGAGATCAGGCTTCTTGAATTCTGTTTCTGTAGTCCTGTTCATGCACAAATAGTTTTGCCAGACTGAGGCAGGAATGAGCACTTTGAAGAGGGTTTGCTCACCAGCCAGGAGCTGTTCAGATGCTTCAGGTACCACAAGCCTGTATTTGGTATTCTCCTATCTGGGACACACCTGAGACCTTTGCCTTTCAGGTGGGATATTCATCTGCTGTATCAAATCAGAATGCATGTGCCTATATACAGTGTCTATGTGCAAGTGAATACTACCAACAGGAAAAAGGATATTGCAGCTTGGTCAGCATGCTGGGGCACCCATTTATTTCTCTTCCATAACTCCCAGTGGTAAATGCAGGAAGAGAGTTAGATGCATGTGATTCTCATACAGTTTGATGCAGTTGGCTGTCAGTGCTCCTGTATACCCAATGATCCTCGCTATAGGCAATTCTGAGAGCGTTGTGGACATTTGTCCAGTTTCTGGGACAAAGTGGCAAGAATACACTGCTACATACATCTTTAGCAGTGGCAAATGAGGAGCCAGAAGGTCAGAGAAACATGTACCTCCTAAAGTGAGAGAAGTGTAACTTCTGTTTTGCTTTTTTTGGTGGTGGTTTTTTACTTTGGTATCTGCGCTAACCAGTATCTATAAGCCTTATTAGCAGTCTCGTAGAATTAAGAAAATTGCTGCCATGCACAAGTATGAATGGTATAATGTTGGCTCCAAAATGAGAGATGACCGAAAAGGGACAGTTATTTTGGAGTGCAACTTGGAGCCTGGTTTTTTTGTTGATAGTTTGGGGGATTGCAAAGGAAGAAAAAGGCAAAGCCAGAGAGGAGTAGAGGTTGTATCTGGCTGTTTAAACATAAATTGAAGCCAGGCCAGGTCATGCTAACCTCTTCTCAGTTTTTCCGCTGTTCCTTTCCATTTAACAGCAGGTCCAAAATACAAGAGCTTAGTGTCAAAAGCTAATAATTGTTTTGGTACACTTCTGAAGTCTCTTCTCCAGTATAAATCTTCCTTAACTGGTAAAGCCAATGAAACTCTCTGACTCTGCCAGAAGTGGTGTAAGTGTAGGCTGCATTCCTGATTTAGGAGCGTGCATAGCCAGTGCCTTCCCTCAAGGGCAGACCATGCATGCAATGAAGATATGTATCAGCAGCAATTTTCGGACTATATCTGTAATGTCATGCTTAAATGATATAGATAAATCTCTCTAAAGGGAGAACAAGGGCTTTAGGATGCTTAAAAAACATTTGCATAATAACTTTTTTGGTATTGTAATAATACCTAGAGGCTCCAGCTGAGGCTGAGGACCTATAAATTGGTAGGCTTTGCACAGTTGGAGACAATCTCTGTAAGCTCTCCAGGGAAATCTGAATGAACAAAGCAAGAGAAAATATTACTTGTAGGTAGAAAAACCACAAATACAAGGAAGTGTACCTCAAAATTGTGTGCTTTCAGATTGTGGTAGAATCTCCTTTGAAGAAGGCAACAGACCAAACTGAAGGATATCCACAGTAAGAGTATGTAATCTGTTAATCAGTCCTTAAAATATATTGCATTTATAGGCTTTATCCTTTCTATACCCTCAGAATGTGAGGCCCATGTTGAGAAAACTGTCTAAACTGTAACTCTTGCAGTGTTAGATAAATTTTACATTATCACAGGCTCTTCTGTAGGAGAGAGGTGTGCAAGCCCAAGCTTTAAGTGGGCATTAATCTAGTTCTTTTCTTTCCATGAACCAACTTACTGTATAGTAAATACAGACACCAAGCCAGAGGACATTGTAGATGGCATCTAGTGTAATTAAAAAGCTAGTCTAAAGGGAAACCACATTGTTTCAGTGTCATTCTTCCTTGGAAATAGCTCTTGCGGAATTTTCCAATGAAAGAAGACTTCTCAGAGGAGAGAGATGAGAGAATTCCTATTGCTCATATTAAAACTTCTGAAAAAGCAAGGCTATCTGCTCATATGTGGTAGAACAGGAGTACAAAAAATGATTCATGCTTTCTTTCTAAGCAGAATTTCCTCATGTTTTCTTTCCAACACCATCTTGTAGGAATGTGATCATCCTCATAGCAAACAAACCAAAACTACTTGGTTTTTCTTTGCCCTACCCCCTCACTATATGAAGAGCTCCAGTGTTATCTTCATTTTGGTCAAAGTCATTCAAAGCAGTTGTGTCCCTTCTGATATCCCTTTGCTGAAAGGGCAAGTGCCTGGTTTTTGGTCAGCTCAGATACAGCTGTCCATGTAGGAGTGGTGCCAGTGAAAGGTATCTACAACACAGACTAGATGAGGATATCTGTGGCATGTCCTGAGTCAGGTCCTAAAGTATAAAAGGCTTAGCAGTCATATGCAGCTTTTACTCAAATAATGGAGAATAAGTACATAAATACAACCATTATGAAGGTTTTTCCTGTCTTTATTTTGCACCTTAGGTCAACTGTCTGGACTAGTTTGTCACTGGAGCAAGCCTGTCTAATGCTGAACCTCTTGGCAAATATAAAGGTACTGCAAACAATAGATTTAACTGCTCCCATGTATGCAGATAGTTCTCATGCATATAAAAATGCCTGATGAAAGTCCATTGAGTAGGCTGCTCAAACACAAGCTCCTCCATACGTCCAAGCATATGCCTGGCTATACATGAATGTGCACACACATGAATATATTTCAAAGTTGCCAGGGAAATTTTTAGTTACTTTGGGGGGGGGGGGGGGCAGAGTGGAGGAGAAAGGTCCTGAGCACCATCAGGTTTATTCCAAAGTATTAGCTCAAGTCATTTGGTGTTGCATGTTTAACATGCCAATTTTTCTTTTGTCTAAGATTAAAGAGAAAATAGCTTTTAAAACCCCCCATCTTCTCTCCATAATTCTATTAGAAATATTTCAAACTATTGTAAAATTTGCATTTTACAAAAATTCAGAAAGCTGCCATAAGTCTTAAGCTATGCTAAGTTACTAGACTTGCTGCATTACCGGCAAGAAGTGTTCCTGGGGTATCTAATAAAGACAGAATTCCTCAGAAATTGGGGATGTGGGTGCCTAGCTCCTCCTTGCTAGCAGAATAATGGAAAGGCTGTGAGTCAGAGAGCCCAAGCACCACTGAGTTACTGTATCTTTGACAGATGAAGATATCAACTTTCTGGACTAAGATCAGGTACAATAGGTGAAGGAACAGTGATATTCTCAGCCCAAAATATCTCTTCTTCTTGTGACTCCCCAACAGCACTCTTAAACTGATTATTTATTTTCAACATATGAGATGAAAATGGGAATATTAAGTATGTCCTTCCCCAACCACAATTCACTCATGTCACCTAGCATATACTGTCCTCATAAAACTGAGATGATTTTGACATAAATTTTTTTGAGCAGCCCTGGACAGTGGTAGCAATCAGTGTGGTTTTGACAGTAAAAGCAGCAGATCCTTCATTTCTGTACATAATTTATCAGAAAGATCTCACTCAACAGAAATCTGATCCACTGTTTTCCCTGTTGCTAACTAAATATGACACAACATTTAAGAATTAGCAGAAACTGCTGATTTCATGAAATAGTAAGGGGGGGAGGAGGAGGGGAAACGGGTTTACTCCAAAACAGCCAAAAGCTACAGAGCAAGCTTGGCATGGTAGCAAGAATTAAATCTTCTTCCATGTCCAGTATTGAAAAATTAGGTGTGTTGCAGTGTTAACATACACTGTAAACACTTTCCCATACAGCTACTGCACTTGAACACAGCAGTGCTACAGATAGAAAATCTAGTAAGGCTTTAAAGCAAGTGTAAATGCAGGTTTAAAAAATCTGACCTAAAAATCTTTGCATGCACCATAGGAAGCTCTTCTTCCTTTGTATGTTTTGATTAAAGAATTGGGCTTAATGTGAAGCAGGAAGCAGAACTCTGCATCACCACGTGATTGTGTTTAGTCACCAAACCTCTTATGGTATGTCTTCTGGTGGTACAGACATCCAAAGACATATGCATATGGTATGGGGAGGATGAACTTCTGGAAAGGCTTAATTCATATTTTAAAGCTTTAACACACTGGAAGCTTTCAAAAGCAATTAAGTCTATGTTTTTAATGCAAGGCAGACTAAAATTTAGAAGTGTTACTGTACTCTCTTGCTTAGCAAGATTGCAGAACATGGCATGGGTATTGGTCATGTATATTGTCCTTTCTTGCCTAAAGCTACTACCAAGGGACTCCCTGGACCATCACTGCATAAGCCTTTCCAAGGACATACACATTTCAATCATTCCACTAAAGACTAAACCAGCAGTAGCACCAGGGCTGGCTCTTGCCAAAGGAACAGCTGGAGGTGGGGGGTAGAACCATGTGCTGCTACAGCTAAGAGAGCAGCACCACGCTGCACAGGAGGGACCTGTGGGTTTGCATGGGATAATAGCAGCATCTGAACAGGTGAAAAGCAATTGAGTGAGGTGTCTACCCATAACAGCATGCGTCTGTCCAAGCAAGATCCTTTCCTTTTGGTGTTCTTTCTACACAGCTCACTCTCTCCATGGCATCTGAGCATCTCTAGCTCAAATGCCCTGCCCTAAATCACTGAGGAAAGCAGACCTCCCAAACCTGCAGGTTGCTGACTTCAGGCAAAAGAGCTGCAAAGATCCAAAAAGCATTGTTATGCTGTTGAGAATTATATAATCACTAGCCTCAGGGGTCTTTGCTTTAGAAGGTCCGCGTTGGCAGTAAATCTCAAAATACTAAATAGTAACAGGATTCTGCTGACACAGGAATTGAAACAATTTGGTGATGCCTCTCTGAGCCCTTTGACTTACTGACCTCAGCATATTTCTGGCTTACAAATACAAACCTGCGAGGCATCGCTGCGGTCTTCCTGGACCGTCAAGCCAGTCACAAATTTCCAATTAACCTGTTGACCTAGCACTTGCAGATAGGATTGAATTGCTGATCAGATAAAGGCTTTGTCTGGGACAGCAAGCAGTTATCTTGTGGAAGCACATATAAGTGCTAGTGCTAATACTTGCACTCATTCCTTGTACAGATAAATCAAAGCTCTGGGCAGCACTGCCAGTTGGGAAGGCTTGTTACCTAGCTTTACATCCTAAAGTGCATGTTCTGAATTTTTGTAGTAGTAAGCGAGGAGAGCTTGTTTTCTGGCAACAAATGTGAAGGAAACACTAATCTACTGAAGATTCAGCCACCAAAACTGAATTGACACTATACTGATTTAGCCTGGTGGTGGTTTTCTCAGTAGGTGTAAAATCCTCCTCATCCCTGACCTATCTGTACCCCATATTTCAAATAATTTAATGATTAGACCTTTCTAGGTGATGCTGAAACAGGACTCTCCTCAGTAGCAGCACAGGGCTTGGCACCTTCATCACATCTACAGTGTGAGGTAGCAATTAAAGGGAATTGGACTAATATGTAAAGTTTGTTTTATCCTCAGCAGCACTGGGTATGCATGATGTAGTGTGCCCTGCTAAATAAGAGGCCCCAAGAAAAGGATGTCTCAAAGTAAGAGTTCCCAAGCATTTACAAGACAGCCCAATTTCCCAGATACACAGGTTGTAGAAATCTGGGTTTGCAGGGGACTATACAGTTTTCCTGTACTGACCACAACTCAAGGCCTTGAGAGTTGCTCCAGAAGATTAAAAGGCACTCCAGCATTACAGATAGAAATTCAGATTTGAAAAATTGAGTTGCTTGCTTTTTTTGAAATGAAACATGCCATGATGCCATTTGTTTCAGTGAAAGTACAGAATGAAAGAGATCAGTTTGGTGCAGATTTATGTACTGATGACAGGGATTTTCACATAGAAATGCTAAAGCTGGTGCTAAAAAACATCTAGCTTCCAAGTTCAATACGAATGGGAGCAATCAAACAGCTAAGAGGGTGTTCAGGAATGGGGGCAGGAGCATGAACTGAGTATTCTGCACAACAGCTGACTAAACATGTAAATTGTTATTGACTTCTTGGCTCATCTTGGAGACAAATGATGCAGTTCACACACTTAGATGTACTGTTTAACTCCGCTTACAGGTAGATGCAGCTGCAGTCACAGAAGCAGCTACTGCCCCCCGCTACCTGCCCTGTCCCCAACCCTGCTGCTGGCAAGTGCTCTGCAGGTATTTCCTGGCAAGACTGCTGCCAGCAGTCCCTGCCACCTCGTCCTCTGGCCTCTCCCCACTGCCACGTGCTTCCCTCAGTTTTTCCTAGCTGTGAGGCTTGTGAAACTTTGAAGCCAGAAGTTGCCCAGACCAAGAAACTGGCCTAGGTTAAAAGTGACTATTAAAAAAGGCAGCAGCTTTGCTCAAGGAACAAATATCCACAGGCCCACAGCTTCCATAGTGGGGATGGCTAAACTGAAAACATGTTGTTTACAGACCTACCATTGCTTCTGCCTCGTGTGTAGATTGCTGCTGATCTCGGCTTATGCTATGACCTGCAGGAAGGTGGGAGCAGCCATGCCCTTGCTGGCTGCTCCTGCAGTGCTGGGCGCAGTAGCCTCTGCCAAAGGCCAGAGGGAGGAAGAGAAATTGCCCACTGGAAATAAAGCTCCTTGTGATGGTGAGCCAGTGCGCTGGGCTTTAGGTAGCAATATGTCCGTGCTTCAACTCCACATGTGTTTAAGTTTTTTCTTTGCAGAAATATCACTATTAAAATGAAATTTCAAATTCTGGAGTGCAATTCTGTGGCAAGGGCTTGCACAGCAAGCCAAGGAGACTTGCCCAGTAAATTGGGTAGGAGTCTGTGGTTGTTTGCTTCTGCAAATGTTTAATTTCCTATCACTTTTGAATAATTCTGGCTTGGTGCTGGGCAGCTTTTAAGGGGATGAAAAACTCTGGTAAAACATGAAACCAAATTAATCTTAAGCCACAGTGGTGGTGGTTTTCTGTTCCAATTCCTTTACATTAGAATAATAATAATGAAATAACTCCTCTTTCTCAGTCTAATAACTAGCCAAGAGCCTCCATTTTTCACATGGTTTTACATTACAGACTTGCCAGTTAAAGCTGGCAGTTGCTCAGGCAGATGAAGCTACTATTGCTGCCCAACATAGGTAAGTCAGCAGAAGCCCCTCATGTAGACACCATTACACTGGTCTGGCTTCTTTCTGCAGAAGATGAGGAATGAGGGAGGGGGAAGTTATCTTACATTATCATTAGCAAGTATAGTTCTGCAAGAGTAGCTACACCCTGGCTATGACCATTTTCCTGGCACTGTTCCACTTCTGTGGTGAAGGGCTCCCAGTGTAGACAGAGAATGTAAGCACCAGAAGCATGTATCCCTTCGAGTACTGCCTGATGCTTCTGATATATGAAAGTGTACCTTTTGTCTTTGCTTTCTCCTGTGAAGTTGTTAACTATTTCTGACATACAAAAAAAAAAAAAATTTGAAAAGAAAAATCTCAAATAACCCCTCTTGCTTAATGGCCAGAACTCAAGTTTAACTTGCCCAGACTAAATTTTTATAGAAAGACAAGTAACAATGATAATGTATTTAATGCTGCAGATCTTATTCTTGAGAGTGCAGCTTAAAAACAACCATCTCCTAATGCATGCTAGCAATAACATGTTAATCATTGTCTGCTGTCATTTAAAGGCCTTTACTAACTAAATCTAGTACATTTATGACAAGCTGTTATTATTTCAGTAAAATGAAACCTGTTCTGGATACAGTGCCTTTGACAATGTCTCCAGATTTCCCTCTGCTGGGATACTGGCAACATTACTCACCAGAAATAAACCACCACAACCTGGTTGGAATAGTCTTGCAGTGAACACTGGTTTTTAAGTTTAGGAAGGTGCAGTGTCTACTTACACTTATAACGCATGTGTAGAGAACCGCAGATCAGACTGATCTGTTGTTAAATTCCTATCTGTGGCTTAGATGGCCATTGGCACTTTAGTCTTCCAAGATAAACCAGGCTGAGCAGGTGCAGCAGAGGAGGTGCTCAGAGATGTCTCCATGGGAAATTTATGGGAATTTTAGCTTTGTTTTGAAACAGGTGTAATGTCGGTTGCTGCACAGCATGATGCTAAATCCTCACCGTTGTGACCACAGCATCCAGTCTTCCCCTGTTCCCTCCCCCTCTCTCTCAGGCATTACTTGCTCTGAAGGCCTCTTACTCATGTTCCTGCCAGCAGAACTGGTATCAGTGACTCTGGCTTTCATTCTAGTTAATGTAATTCCCCACTGGGACAAGAAGGTAATGTTACACACCAAGCTGCTTGAGCTCAAGAAAAGGTCCTGTTCTGCTTACTGCAATGAGAGGGGGCACCATGTACATCTTGTGCAATATGCAGTTGGTTCCTCTGCTGGCGAATAGGGTAGTTACTGGTGAATTCAGCTCAAGGAGTTTTTCAGACTTTTTTGGCTCAACATGATTTTGAAAGCTGATATGTTAGAGGATGTAACCCTGCTGGGAAGGGAGTGGCTAACAGTTTAATAAAGCCAACTTGACAGCTCCCATTTAAAAAAAGTACATGCTCCTTCTGTCTCCACAACAGAATGAGATAGCTATGGCACTGGACGCAAGTTGGGAAACTGCAATGCTAAGTTAGTTAGATACTAGAACTATCTTTCACATGAGAACATTTTGCTTTCTTATACTTTGCATTCTCTTTCAGTTGATCTTTTTTGCTTCCTCTTGCCTTTGCTATAGAAGGAACAGGCAGACAACCAGTTCTGCTCCTATTCTGAAGAAGTCAGCGTTTTTGGCTCTCCCTTGTACTACAGCCAGCCAGGATGTTCCTGTACCAATACAGATCCCAGGGCAGCCTTTACTCCCGCTCTGCTGAATGCAGGCTGCCTTTGTGCCACGTGGAGACTATTCCTATCTTCATGCACGTGAACAGTAGTGGGTTTGCACCACTAGATACAAATTTGATTCAGATATCACATTAGATACCATTTCCTTTACCTGCTGCCCTAGCTTGTCTGTCCTCTTGCAGTTGCTTTCTGGCAAGTAACAGAACTTGCTCTGTTACAAGGGGTATGTTTGACTCCAGAATAAGGATCTATTCACTCTTTCCAATACTGCAGCGTGTTGCAGAGCTGTAATACTCTGAAAAATGCACTCAGAAAGCTTTTTTTTTCTTTTCCAGGTAGTGCATTCTGTTAGCTCCTATCTAGTACACTACTACCCCTCCTTCAAAAGCGTTGGTTTATGCTCTGTTGAGTTCAAATATTCTTCTTGCAATGTATTTTACAGGCATAGATTTGTTCTCAGAATTGTCTGGGAATCCAGTTCTGAACTGCCTGGGAGAATTCATCTTTCACAAAACCACAAGGGTGTGAAAACTAAAACAAACTCACTTCAACCTCCCACTCCTGACTTGCTGCTGTATCGCACAGCTGATGAAAAACAAACTTCTTCCCTGCGGTGGGGTTATGTTAACTTCCATGGCTTGTTCAGCCTTCCATCGCGCTGCTCGGACTGCTTTCAGAATAAAGCATCCTGGCGGTGGCTTTTACAGCTAGGACAACCTATTCAGGAGAACGGAGATCGGAGCTTGCTCAACTTACTCACTTCATACTCGTTACAGGGTGATAGCCAATGTCAACAAGTATCCACCTGAGTTTGGTTCACAGCAGTTTCTGATAAGGTATTGTATTGCAGAGCCACCCACACCCAGTCTCCTCTGAACTGGTGCTACCTAGTTTGCTCTGGGTGTAACCTGGTCATCTCATCCAGGGCTCCTTCTTAGGTTGAAATATTACTAAATATTCATGGGTAAATTTACTTGTACCTGTCTTACAGATGGATTTAATAGTCTGTTGGCAGAAATCACAGTATGTACAACGGCAGTGCCACAGCATTCTTCTGTAATATGTTAAAAAGCGAGCGTGGCAATTTTGCTGTCAAAGGAACTGACTAAGGAAAGCAGAGAATTGAAAGCATGACCAAATGCTGTGGCATGTACTTAGAGATTACTTGATCTTGTTCTGAAATTAAAGGCTGGAGAACAATCACATGTCTCTGGATTTTCTACAGCAGTGTTCAGCCCTGCTTGCCTTCAATTGACAGCATGGATAAAACTCCAGCTAAGTTTTTCTGCTCTGCATGTACCCCTTAAAGTCCACATTCTGTCAATTTAAAGAAGCTTGATACAAAACAATTAGGACCCAGAATGTTTCCACTCGCAGGCCATCATTAACGGGGTGGCTTTGTGCCTGGGAATGCTGTGGTGCACCGTCGTGTGCTGCGCAGAGGTGGGGCGGCCTTCCAGTGGGTGGCTTGCTCTCGCATCCCAGAGTCTGCTCCCACATACATTAGAAAACCAGGTCTTGTTGGGACTCCTATTTAAAGCTACTAAACTGAGCAGTATTTTATTATTGCCTCATGTTCAGAGCTCTCATGAGCAGAACATGGTTACTTTTCAGCAAAATGTGACACTTCCCCAAAGCAATGCTGCCTACCAAACATCTCCTCTGTAGGCAGTTAGTTTTGCTCCACGAAGCTTCAGTATCCCACTCCCCCAAATTTGCAGCCCCTTAACTCTCATTAAAATCAAGTCTAAATACTTTGCTGTCTTTCTGCACAGGCCACCACCCCTCACTGTGCTGCTAACCAGCTGAGATAGGGCAAAAGCTGAAGCTATACCCTGGTTGCTTAGAGAGAGTGCCAGATTACCTGAAGGTACCCCCTTTTGGGGGGGGCAGGGAGGGGATCGGCACAGCCCCAGCCAAAATAATTTGAATCCGAAGTGTTCTGGGCATGCTGCAAAGCCCATCTGTTTGAGCGAGAGAGGGGGGGAGTTCTGGTTAGCACTAAAATCTGAATTGAATGATATAGTGGTAGGAGCAGCAGAAGAAAATAATTCCTGCTTTTCTGCTGCTTTTTTTTTTTTTTTTTTTTTTTTTTTTTTTTTTTTTGCATTTAAGGGCAAAGCTACCCAGAGTGAAAAAGCTGCTTTTGTGTGCCTGGCCATCTCGTTACCATACCTCATTCAGGATGCTATCTACAGGCGCACATTGGTACCATAGCTTCACCTCTTTGTTTTCTCCAAATAGTTTTCCAATGTGTCCCTTAGATTAGGAGCAGCCTCTGCAGGCCGAGTCCGTCAGTGACTGGCATAGCTAGGTACTGCTGGAGTTGTACAATAGGCACAGCAAGATTTCTAATTAGACTTCTCAAGACCTTCACTATTTTCTATTTATATAGCATCATAACTATCATTACTAAGCCTAAAGCACCAGATAATTTAACACAGCCTTAGATGAGCTGAGCCTAACCTTCAGATGTAAATAGGCAAGTATTAAAAAGCAATTTGCCAAATAAGGTCTAAGATTGCCAGAATAGACCCTGCATGTTTTTGATGAGCATGTCTACAGTTTTTTTTACAATTACTGATGTATCAAGCATTGCCCAGCAATGAACCATACGACTAATAAGATGTTCATATGCTTCCCCAAATCACATAGGCTGGAAATAGCCTATGCAAGATTAGATTGGTATCAAACTAATCTTTTTGATTTGATACTAGTCTTAAATCTTTTTACACTAAAATTACTCTAGCAGCTGCTCTGGAGCAGCTTATTTTTTGCAGCAGTGTGAAGCACAAGAAAAGGTTGTGCTCAAAATTCTCCTGAGGTACAAAGAGGTGGGAAGATAAATGGCTTGCATTTTCTGTAGTTACTCTTGTAAATTATTCAGGAAGCAGGACACACTTTAGCACACTAAAAGCATCATTTTGTTTCGCTCCTAAAAATAGATGGACTTGAACTAGAATGCCAGAACTCTTCAAACATATTAAAAAAAAAATCCTCCAAATAAAATATCACAGGTCAAGATTATCTCTATGATGGTAGCTACAACTTGGACTTCGGTCTCCCCCAAATGTTATAGGTATTATTTAAGTTCAATCTTAGGAAAAAAAATCTAGAAAACTGCATGAAAACTAATTTGTACAACTTGACAGTTTCTGGAATTATACAAGAAAACTTTTGGAAAGAAACGCAGAGCCAAGCAATCTGGCAAACTATTAACATTCTATACTTCCCGGCATTATTTAAGAAAGTCCTTTTATATGTAGTATTTATCCTCCTGTAACTATTTCAAAGTACTTTTAATGGAAACAAGAAAGAGAAAGTGAAGTCAAAGCCATTATATGTGAAGAAATGTTATAGATCTGTATTTGGATATCAGAATCTGTGTAAGGCTCTAATTTAGCGAGACATTTTGATAATGATCCCATTTTATTGCCTTGGGCAGATGCTTTGACTTAGGGTGGCAATCGTGGTCTAACAAGAAGCATTAGACTCATTTTATGCTTTTCAGACAGTGGGAAAGAAGCCTTGTTTTCCACTTAGATTTTTAGCCTCATCTATGGGTGAAAAATTAGATTATTTTTAAATTAGCTGTTCTCTAGCTTTCTAACCAAACCAATCTGCCAAAACTGTACCAGTTCTTTTGCTTCTGCAGTCAAATATACAGCCTCAAGTCTTCAATTTGTTAGGATAAGCAAGCATGAAGCCATTAATGGAGCACAAAAATAGAACAGTTTCTTGAAAGTTAAAACACACTACAAAAATCCCTCTGGTGGTGATAGGGGAAACCAGGGCACAACTGTACAAATTCTCTCACCTCTTCTGAATTACAATGGAGTTAAATGTATTACTAATATTGTAATAGTGGTAGTTTACCTATCAAGAATCTAGAAAAGAATGTTTTCATGTGTAAATGTTGAGTTTCTTAAGCTGAATCAAGTAAATGGGACACTAGGGAGAGCTGCATTTCAGTGTTAAGATAACCTTTACATTTAAAAAGTATCATTAAGAAATAGAGTGGTTTCTATTTTTTCTTTAAAAAGTATCTATACTGAAACTTGGATTTGGACAGAAAAGTTCAAATGCTGGACATCAATCTGATCAATTAGGGAAAGACAGTTCCCCCACAGAGGGCTCGGAAAAGACTCGGTCGAGAAAGGAAGCGAGAGCTCTGTAGGGATGCTGCTGCGGGAAACGCAAGCCAGAGCTCATTACTGAATGTCAAGCCTTGAGCCCACTGGTAAACAGCCAACTGCTAGTTGCAATATAAGTTCCCTAGTAATAAACTAGGACTTAATTAAATACAACTGGCTGAAACTCTAAATCTGAGCTAGCTGAAACCTTTAAAGTTTCAGCTTTTTAAAATAATAATAATAATTAAAAAAAACAACATAGAACTTTACAACCCAGATAAAAATTCATGGACACTGTCAACTTTCAACTCTCTCGTGCTTATCTAAACCCTGTGGCAAGTAAGGCTGTTTTCCAGTGAGGGTTTCCAACTGACATTGTAATTTGGGGTTTTCAACTGCATTGGTTAAAATAATATTACATTGACTTTTATTAAATTTGGCAGCCATGGCAAGCTCCCTAAATTAATACAAACCATGTGCTTGGAGAAAGTAGCTCTTAAATAAAAGAAGGGGAAAAAAAAGTTATAGACTAGTGTTTAAGTAGAATAAAGCTACCTCTAAAAGTTTGACTGCTTGAATCTTTCCATTTGGCTGACAGCAACCACTTTTTATAAAGACAATGAACAACATGAGTCATGTTGAGGCATGTTCATATTACTAAACATGAAAAATTGAAATTCCAGTGCATTTGATACGTAGTTATTAAATAGTTTAGGAAATCTGGATACAAGTAGAAATGGCTAAGTGACTGTGTATGTAGCCAACTAGCATCTGTGTGCAAAGTTTTGAACAGGTATCCTCCTGAGAAAGCTTAACAGTCTCAAGGGCTGTCTGGCCAGGTGGCTCATCTGAACCAAACAGACAGCTATGGCTCTTAGTCAAATATTCAAACAACATCCAAACCTTGTTGTACTTTGTGTATTCTTACCCTGCCGCATTCAGGATCTCTGTTCCTGGAGATCAGACAGAAAGGATAAAATGGGATCTCTTCAAAGCCAACCAGCTGGAGAAAGTGTAGTTGTTAGTGAATGATCTTGAAGAACCAAATGTATTTTTTTCCAAAAATGAACTAGCTGTGGTAGAAGCAAGCACAAAACCCTTCAAATAGGGCCTTTATGCCCATCACTTGTCCTTATTATCCAGAGTTACTTTCCATAAACACTTCACCTGCCAAATTCTATCCTTTACTTCCTTGGTCCAGCTGCTGGTGACTTTTACAGCACTTCCATTAGGAAATAAGAAGTACATGGAAGCAGAGTACCAGAGAGTAATAATTCAGGCAACAACAGATATCACTAATTGGCAGTAAGTCCATAAAACTGTCACTGCGAATGAGCAAAGGCAATGAGAACAGTTGGGCTGTTGGAAAATGAGGATGCTGCATGTTGTTACAGGGTGAGAGGCACCTGGGAGAGGAAAGCTGGTATGACCATTTAGGATGGGAAAGATTTGAAGATATAATTGAACCACATCTCACACGTGTGTAAACATGTGACTATAAGGTTTGGTTTAAAATTTCTGCATGAGGAAGGAAAGGAGAAACAGCTTAACTAACCCTTTGACAGCCTTCCAGGATTCAGCTACAAGTATCAATAATGCAGAGCAAGATTCAAGTAAGCTTCACATCTATTGCAGTCAGTAAGACTAGGAGTCAACTCTCTAGTAAAACCTCCCTTGTCCAAAAGGGGCAGCAAAAACTGCAGGCAGCTAATTTCTCACAGGTTCTTACCCCTCTCAGGTGGTTCAAGCTATTTGTCCTTCTGCCTTTTGCTTCAGGAATGAATTGCAATATTTCTTGAAATAACCACCATGAAGTGCACTTAGCTTTTTTTATTGCTTAGCTAATGACTGAGGCAAAACCTAGCTCTAAAACTGTCTTTCCAAATTCTCAGACAGTCCTGCTATTTCCAAGGAACTGCAATGTAAGACCTGAGAAATCTTTTTTCTGAGAAGGCGAGCATTATGTTTAAAAAAATTGCTTTGCTTTTACAATGACAAGTGTTTACTCTCCTTCATGATGGAATTCATTTAGCACAGTCTTAGCTTATTGTGTAGCACAACTCGGAGCCAAAGTAAACAGAGATGTATTATTCTAGAGACCGAATCAACAAGACGAGGAATGCACGTTTGAGATTTGTCGTTATGAGGAAACTGAGAGTTATGTTTGTCTTCTCTCCCTCTGCTAATGGGCAGAGCAGTTCCCTGTATTTGTTGCCCTATGGCAGTCCAGGAGGAGGCTAACACAGATTGCTCTTCCTCTTCCCAAGTCTTAGACTGGTCACATATTGCTTTTCTGCATCCCCAATCCCCGCAAGCAGTTTACATGGGACCAGCGAGGTTATAGCGTTGGGGCTCTGTGAAGGATGTATGCCAAGAAAAGATTCTTCTCCTTTGCCTCCCCCTTCCTGCCCCAAGAGGTTAAATCCATCAGTCCTTGGTGATTTTTGAAGCAGTTATAAAGAAGGTAACTCTGGGTTAGGAATGTGATGCCAGCACTCTTCAGATACTTCACTTCATTTTGACATTTACAAATATCCAACACCTATTTTTAAATTACATCTGTCTACTGATTCACAGGTTGGACTAACACCCTGCTCAGGAATGGAGGAGATATCAAAGATAACTGGCTGAGAGGATGAACCACACCACAGCTGCAGCTGATGTTTAAGCAGACTAATCAAGGACATGTACCTTTGCCTGAGTTATATTAACATGTATTTCATTTAAATAGGGGTGGATGAACTATAGGGAAAGTGCATTTGTATAGACGGGAAGCCTCTTCCCTTAGATAGTATGATCTTTCCTAGGAAGTGACCTCAAATTAAAACCACATTCTTCAGGAATAGTTTCGAGTCAGTAGTACTCTACTGCTTCAGGTGTGATACTATAGATTTTCTCTTGTATATGCCTTCTCCCGTGCTTCTCCCCTTTTCTTTACTGCATCTTTTGGTAGAGACAGCTCACAGCCCACTTGCTGGGTCTGACTTCTATCAATTCTTCTGTTACAACAGCCACTTGAACAGAGTATCTGTGTATGAGATTTAGGAGTCCAGCCTTTCGGTGGCTGGGAATTTCTTTTCTGATTCACAGTCCCATGCACAGATGAGCTTAAAGATATTTTATATGCACAGTCTCCCAGAAAGTCACTCTCTGCAGACAAAGGCTTATTATAGTTTAATTGACTTTCTGTCAAATTGTGTTAAAGTGTTTATTGAAAGTAATCCATATAACACTTGTATGAGATTAATTTCTGGTTGTAAGACCTAAGCTCATTCAAAGGGAATCTGAAGCTCTGTGCTTCATCACACAAAGTGGACGTGCTTTGCCAAGAATGGAAACATTCTCCATTTTTGTCATTATATACTATATACAGTGCACGAAACCAAAATCCTGGCCTCGTTCCCACCCATGTTGCTTAAACATCAATACAGGCACTAGGTTCACAGCTTTGTATTTAGGGAGAATGCAGTATTTTTCCACTTAAAAAATGAGCATATGAAGCCATCAACCCCTACTGCTTCAATTTTCATTTATGAGAGTTTGTAGTAACAAAATCATTCTTTGTAAAGATTCTTTCTCCTGATTTGACTGAGGAAGCTGGAAAGCAGGTTATTTTTTTCCACAGGATGCTAATCTGCTTTCTTTTGCAGTGGAGCACCAGCTCACGTGATCCTGAGGATTGCCTCTAAAACAAGAACCTTTAGATTGAACTGTAAAAATCTAGCATTATACTTCAATATTTTCCTTGTCTGATTCCTTATATGCAAAACAGAAGCCAAGAAGCCAGTCCAGTTGTCCAGTGTCAAAGAGGAGCTTCAGTCTATTAAAAGGTGACACATCAATGTGAACGGCCAGTTTATATTTGCAAGTTAAGGGGGTTTTACAAACTGTGTACACTGACACCTCAAGATTGTCTGATATTTGGTGGAAACTGCATTACGTGAGAGAGGCGCGGGGGACTTTTGTTGTACGTAGCGGATTACCTGATATAGTGTGGTCATCTTTCGAGGTTTTTAAGCTGATTCTTCTTCAGAGCAACAAAGTTGTTTTCCCACCAGCAAGCAGAATGGCAGGGGGCAGAGGCAGAAGAAAGACCTGAATTCCCACCAGGGATTTTCTTGCCACAGGCAGGTTCAGGAGGGAGCCATTTCTTGCCTGCTGGTTTCACTATGTAGTAACTTTAAAGTGGTTTTAGTTCGATCAGGACTTCCTATGCCCTCTTTCCTTTTTCTACTCTTCAAGCTTCCTTGTGTGCTAAGCAGAGTATGAAACTGCCAGTGAAATCATTTATCTTTTGAATCCAAAGTATTAAAATGGTTTCCAAACTTGGCAACATCAGTTGGTGCAGTCTTAGCATCAAGTGAAGGAAAGGTGAAGGAGACGAGTTCAGGGCTGCACACAGAATACAGTTTGTATTAAGTATCTGAAGTTGGGGAATGCATGATGTAACCTCCACAAGTGCTAATCCCTTACTTTTCGTTGAGGCTGGACATTTGCAGGTTTTAATTGACGCTTATTCCTGGATTGCATGGCAGGGATGAATAAGTAGACATGATATGAAAGCAGCAGTAGAAATTGCTTTTTCCTGCATGTTTCTTAGCTAGAGAAGACAGTAGCTAACTGCCCTGATTTACTCCTGGGAAGCCTAAAGAGACTTGTAGAAAAAGCAAAGTGAAGAGAAAAGGAAAATCTAAGTAAAATTGGCCCAGCTGAGCTCATGAGCACAAAATGCTGCAAAATATTGAAGGCTTAAGTGTTAGGGTGAAAGCCTGCAGGACTCCCAGGTTGAGATCTGGAGAGGAACATCGCTCTTTTAATTCTCCTTTCACTGGCATATATACAAAGTAAAATAAACTCTCACCTTAAGTTTCTGGAAGAAGAGGCTGCTGTAAAGTAACAGGAGATCTGTATCAGATCTACAGAATGCTGCGAATATGAACCTATTATTTTCTATTGAAAGTAAGCAGTTTATGAACAGTTTTACTGGAAATAACTTAAAATACAGTCGGAAGCCAGACTCCCAGCTTTCACTGTTGAAGCTATTAATACCGGGGAGAAAACATTCCACACGAGTCTTGCAACAAAGGTGGAATACTTTCACACCGTATTAGAGAGATAGGTTCAAAGATTTGACATTTTACAATGTTTATGCATCATTTCCTGCATATTATAGTTCTGTGATGAAATGTATACTTAAAATGTCAAAAAGTATAAATATATGGGAGTAGAGGCACACACCATGCATTTTCTTTGTTGGTGTTAAAGATTGAACATGAGATCACTACTGAAAATGCTATTAGGCTATTTTTTAGCATGTTATTCAAGAGGAAAAGAAAAGCCAAGCCTTTTACATAATCAGACTACATCTTCTGTAATGTTCACCAGTGGAAAGAAGTTAGCATCTAGGACTTTGGGGAACCACAAGATGCACATAGGTTTTTACAAACCAGAAATAGTTTTGAATCAAAGATCTAAAAATTTTATTTTAATCTTTGTAGCTATCAGACAACATACATTGTCAGCTAGGCTTTCTATATTTTCAGGTGAGAATTAGACACAAGAAATCTAAGAGCAGTGTAAAAACTGAACACTGGTTTAAATGCTATTCCCTGGTTAAGTTGAAAGCGTAATGATGAAAATGTTGAATCCATAAAAACTGAATATTATGATTAAAAAGGGAGGAAAAAATCTCAAAGACATGAATCTGATATCGGTATAACAATTCTGTGTATAATTGCGGGGAGGGGAAGTCACGCAAACCCAGCTAGTAAATGAGGCATGGATGGAAGAAAATATAGGATAATGTGGTTCAACCCCCCATAGCTGTTTTTAATTGCTCCATAATACTGCAAAATAATGATATGGTGTTTTTTTACAACATACCTGTGTAATTGTACAGTTCGTATCTCAATGCTGTCATTGCATTGAAATTATCAATATTGGTCATTTGTATGAAGAATTATACTATGGCTCTACATACAAACTGAACGCACATGTAAAATGTGCATAAAATTTGAGCACCTAAGGTGAGCACTGACAGTTTCTTATACCATCATTAAATGACAGTTTCACTTCTATGCAAATTAAGTCCATGGACCTGAAAAAAGGGGCGCATTAGCATAGGTATTTTTTAAACCCACTGCCTGCATAAATTATGTAACTAACATCCTGCCAGGCCTGCAAATTTAATGAGGTTCCCCATTGCTCTAAAAAGAATTAGCTAATTTTGTAATGATGACTGATTCACAGATTCAGAAAGGACCTTTATAGACGTGTAACCTGGCAGCCTACATAAGCACAAGCCATAAAAATTCCATGCATTAATTTTTGCATCAGAGTTAGTAGACAGTTTAACAGATCTTCTTTTATAAAGAAGATGCCCAGTCTTAATGTTAACATTGTTAAATCTTCATGAGGTAGCTGCCTGCCTATGAAGTCTATGTGAATGTGTTGAGAGATTTTTTCAGGGAGAGGGAGCACAAATATAAGGATTGACCCAATCAAGTCCTTGAATAAAACCTATTCTTGGAAGAATTTAATGTATTTTGGACCAATTTGTCCTTCTGTTGCATCAGTCAGCAGCACTGAAGTGTTCTAACTGAGGCAAAAATACATCCCATTACTTCCATCTTTTTTTATACATTTGCACCAGGCAACTAAAACTATTCCACTTGGGCAAGAATTCTCTCACTTTGTTTACACTTTACCACAAATACTACAGTTAAAAAAAAAAAAAGAAAGAAAAAAGGCAAGCAGGCAGCAGGCCAGCTTCCCATCTATTAAAACACTGCTTATGTGGAATGGCTCCACTGCAGCTGACAGAACCCTTCTGAGGCCATGGACCTCAGTTTTTAAGAGAAGGGGAAGCCTCAAGTCACCAGAGTCAGGTTTGTATATTGTCAATTAAAATAACCAACGTTTTGCTTGGGTATTCACAAAAAAAGACCAAAAAAAAAAAAAAAAAAAGAGGAACATGGATGAGCTCAGTAGCTGCATGGCCTCTCCTGCCTCCCACCATAATTTCTGGGTAGCCTATGTCACTTTCTACAGCTAAGTTGCAATTTAGGGAAATATCTCAGCATTAAAAATGCTGAGTTGTCTTTGAGGCAGGGTTATAACATAACAGTGACAGAATTTGGGAATAACTCGATGTAGCCATTTAACCCAGCATTTCATGTGGTTTGGCTAAGATGTATAGGGAATCAAATACATGCAAGAGCAGCCAGCCTTGCTCTTTGCAGTCCTTTAGGCTGCGGATTGTGTGCTACACAGTATTTACAATACTATGCATTGCCTGGTGGGAAAGGACGTGTGTGGTTTAGCTAATAATTCTGACCTCATTCTGTGTAGGAGAAGAGTTTGACTCACCAGTACAAGCTGAACACAAGGCGTTCAAGAGTGAGATGGTGTGTGTTTTACTAGGAATTTTGAGATTTCACAGTACTCTGGAATATTTTGTCAACTCTATGTAACAACTGTTTGTGAAAATGGACACAGGTAACACTTATCCACAGTTTTTAATCAAAATCTCAGAGGGACGGAGGCTAATTAATTGCTGCTGCAAGACAAGATTCAACTTCGGCTTAGTATCCTTTCAAAACCAACATAGGATGGAAGGCTGCCAAACAAAACACATGTATTTGGCACCCAAGAAAGGAGGAGGTCCTTCAAGTTAACAACACAGTAAAACCACACTTTTGATAGTTTCTCAAAGGAATAGGGTGGTAAAGGATGCAATGATGTTCCTACTTTCCGTTAGTCTTTTCTGTAATCGCTGATAAGCTACTAAAAGCGAGGATGGCAACCAAAACTAATCAATTCTTATTTTGTCTGATGAGCATCAAGGGTCCAGAATGTCTTCAAGCTCACTCTGTCTTTCAAAAGGGTTTTAGAGCCTAATTTAACGTTAAAATCTGATTTTGGACCAGACACTTCTAACAAAACAAAACCCAGAAATGTGAATCCTAATCCAGGACTTCCTACACCCAGCATTAGACAATGCTCATGACCCTCCTTGTGCTATCTTTTGGCTTCATAAAATAATTTTTCCCCTTGCTCAGCAACAGGCAAGGGGGAAGAGGAATACCGTCTCCAGTACACCCAAAAGTCTCGTCCTGGTTATTTTGATTTTCTGGGAGTTAGAGAGATGGATCTGATCCTGAATCTCTTTTTGATGAGTGCTTTCACTAGTACCCTATTCCAGCAGCAGCAGGCATCACATCCCAGAGCAACTCACCTGCTTTTTAGACAGTGGGAATCATTTTCCTCACTGGCAGCTACGGTGTGTGTCCTGGTTTCGTGTGTCCTCCCTGTCAGGGTGCGTTGCAGTGCTGGGTTTTGCATGTGCCCTGTCTGTGCTTAGCACAGGATGGGGAAAGTAAGACTAGGAAGGGTTTTTCTGAGGATTAGAAAGTTCTGGTAGGGACAGACCCCACTATTTGCAGGGTAGAAGCCACTTCTGCACTGAGGTGGGCTGACCCTGCATTTTGCTGTAAGCCCCCAACATCATGCACTGAATATTCTCAGAGCAGGCGTACCAAGCCAGGCTTCCCCGTTCACCTCAACAGCACCTGAGCTGTTTGGACTGGTGCATTTTCTGAATGCATGTTCTAGTTTTAAAGTTCCCTGTGCCCTAAGGGTAGAAGCATCCAAATGAGGTCACCTTTTCACTCACACTACACTCTAATGGAGACGGCACTGGGTTTTAGTGCCAATGATGTTTAAGGCTTGCTTTAGATGCAGTAATGGGCCAGAGCACCTAGCCAGGCATTCTCCGAGATGAACTGGAGGTCTGAAATATCCTAGCAAGTGAGCTCATTATTAAGAAAATGGGGAACTCTTTCCTTTTTCCTAGATCTGTGTAAATGAATTGTCATCATACATCATTAATACTGCGTAAGTGTAAATCAAAAGCAATAACTGTCCATTAGGGCCAGGCTTTTTACAGGGGCCTAAAAGCAAATTTACAGTGACCTTTCCCCAAGCATCTGTATAGGATTTGCCCTTTGCCAATGGTCTCTTCTGGAACCAGTTACTAAAGTAAGGCAAAGCAGAGCTGGCCCTGGGACATGCTTAGGTAAGAGAGGAGAGGGAAAAAGAAACCTTTTTCAACCTTTAAAGTCATGACTGAAACCCAGTAGGCACAAGACTTTTTGTTTCATGTAATCGCTCTTGCTGTGCATCTAAAAATCTAATGAATTTCTTTTAAAAACCACCATTATACAATACTAAGTACTGTAAATTATGTGTTTAACAAGTGACGAATGGAGCAAACAGGTTATATAGACATTACACTGGAAGTGTTTGAAAGGAAGTTCACAGTGCTTTTTAAATGTCTTATCAATTTAATAAAAAGTCTTCTATTAGCTTCAAAAGCAAAAGGCCACAACTTCCAAGCAGTTCACTAGCTTTGTGCAAGGTACCTAATAGCTTCAATGCTATGCAATTTTTTAAGTCTAAGGTAGAAAACAAAACAACGGCCTAAATTCTATTTTCAAGGAAAACTGGATATAGTTTTAAGCTCACAGAAATGGGGTGGGGGGGAATACCAAAACAGTGTGAATGAAAGTGTGCTAGGAATATAGTTGCCAGCAGTGGCAGGTAATATTATTTATCTGACTTTATTTGAATTTGTCCTGCAACGGAAACATTTTGGGGTATTTTCTAGAAATCCTGCTGTTAATCTTTGAAAAATGTTGCAAAAATGTGTTAGTAGGTCAGATAAACAAAACTGTCTCAGCTACTATTTTCTTTTTATATTCCCTTAATGCTAAGAAAGTTTGCGGAAAAATGTGGGTTTTTCCACTTCTCTCACTTAATGCAGGTGGTCCTATTTCAATGTCCATAAGCATCTATTATGTAAAGACAGAAAAATGGTCTTTCCTGTACAAGCTCTTCTATGCAGATATTTAAATTACATGTTCCATGTTAAATATCTATGCTGCTGCTTTGGCATGTGAGCTCCTCACAGTCATATTACCCTGTGCGGTAAAACTTTGCCCTACCTACAAGAAGTATGTAGCTGTGCCGTGAATCAAACCTTGAGCTCTCAAGTCTCAGGCTAACGCCTTGACTGCCACACGGGAATTAAAAGCAGTGTTACATATGTGACAGGCCTTTTTCTATCTAGCATCAACAAACGGTAGAAAAAAATCACATGACCAGTGCTGTAACAAGGTACCTGCACTAGAAGTATGCCGACATGCATCCTTATTCCCTGGGCTTGAAGGCTGACGGCCCTTGGGAGGGACAAGAAAGGCTAGGTTCCTTACTGAAGCTTTTCCTGGATTCTTCCTTGATTTAAGAAATATACCCAGTTAACAACTTTCTACCACTACAGTGAATTTGCATAAATCATATAAAGTAAAGTTCTGATTAAATTTTATCATCTCCGACATATTTTTCCTAGTTAATCTGTTCCAACTGGTTATATATAAATATATTGCGTGGCCGATATGCTTTCGCAGTTTGGCGTTTTAACAGTAGAAATGCCTCAAGATCCTCGTTATCCTAATACTAGCTACTGTTTGAGGGTATTCTTAAAAACTATTGCTCTATGAAGAAAATCAGGGTTATCCTTCTTTAACTGCTGTATCAGGAGGCCCATAGGATACTGTTTCATGCTGTGTAACCATATGTCCTAGGACAGGAGCACAAAGCCAACACTATGTCAAATTCCTTGAAATTCCTTGCACGTAAGCAACCAAGTGCTGCAAAAATAGGAATGCTAGAAAGAATCAGAAATCCTTCCAGGCAGTTTTCAGCTGGAACTAGGTCACCAAATGATAGTTCTTGATTAACATTCAAAAGTTTAAAATAACCCCAACTATTTTTTCCCTGAATCACAAAGATCTTTCTGGATAGTGAGAGTTGACATTACAGAAAGAAATCACACTTTCCTGTGAGAGCAGAAGTTTCAGACTGGTTACAGATCTATTTTTCCAGAATCTGTGGGTGTCTGAGCTTGGCATTTCCATTTGAAGCTCGACTCAGAAGGAAAGCTCCGCTGAGGCTGACAGATAGAAGTGTCAAACGGAGTGAAAGGAAGAGCAAAGAGAGCTCCAGCTTGCTTCAGAGCTTACTGAGGGGACCAGTTCACTTGCCATGAACTGCCGGATTTCAGTAGTTGGTGTCACTTTGCATAACAAACCTACCTTTGTCCAAGATGTACAGGTGCATATCTTTAAATGGTCAGTTAATCTAGGCTGACATTTCCCCCACCAACTGGTAGGAAATGTCTTCTGACTTCTTGAAGCCTTTAAAAAGATTGCTGTATCATGTCACCAGAAGATAATCACAAAGCTTAGCATATTAAGTTCTGTAATGTGCAAATATTAGAAAACTCAGCTTGATGGTGTAAGACTGGAGGAAGTTATGTTTTGCTTCCTTTTTCTACTGTAATATGAGAAATCAGAATTTCCCACTGTGTTGGTGGTACAGCCATAAAGAGAATTCCAGTTACATAGCCTCTAATCAGAGCATGCTGGCCTTCTTAGTCCAGCTTTCTCGTGACTAATGTGAAAAGGGGGAGGAAACGGTAGTTGCATGTATAGCAACCATAGTTAAGCCCAGTAACATGCTGCCTACTCAGCACCGCAGCACTGATTTAATTGGGGCACAAGCAAATGCTAATTTGTTAAAGAACCATTTTGGCCTACTCCACACACGCTTTTGTGCTGTCATAAGTATTTCAGGACAACAACTGGTTTCCGATGATTTAGCTACACTTAGGGCCAGCTGATAAGCTCTGGCACAAGATTAATGCAAACTGTCAGTCCCTTCTGCCATCCTTGCACTAACAGCTATATACATGGCAAGTAACTGAAGTGATAATATCTTAAACCACACCATCTAAATCCAGTTGAGGATCCTAACATAACTATGTAATGCATAAATAGTCATAAAGTTTGCTGAAGCTTGTCTCCTTCCTTTAGAAGCTTATAACGATGTGGTTCCTTAACAGGAATATGAACAGCCAGCATCCAAGCTGCTCCACTAACGCTGCTGGCAGCTTTGGAAAGGCGAGCTCACCTCCCCACCAAGCCCTTGGTGACAGCAGGGGTTGTAACTGTGAGGGGATGGTGCTGGTGCTAGGAGAATCAGATCCCAATCACAGGTGGAGGAATTGCTAGATAAGGCCAATGATACCTGCTAGGCTCAACTTCTAAGGTGTTTTACAAAGGACAACTAGGGGAGCAAGTCAAATGGAACAACAAAGCCAAGATATTTTTTGATGGTTTAGGAAGAACGCAAATGAGACATCAAGAACCCTTTGAGAAGTTGCACCTCATAAGACAAGGCTGAGCCACATCAGATGTTTTTTTGTTGCTTCCTTTCTGAACTGCTGAAGAGAGTTGCATCTCAACAATCTGCTCCATTACTTATGGTAAGCTTCAACCCTGCTTAAAATGCTATTAAGACATCATGTAAACACTATGATTTTTAAATGGCATTGATACAATTGCTATTTATCGTATAGCAGCCACTGAATTGCATCTTCCTTGGCAGCAGAGATGTGCCTTTTGTTCCCAGCTTTCCTGTTCTCCAGTAACAAGTTGATACCACAAAGGCAAGAGTAGCAATGGTATGTCTGGGAATATGGATGCTGTACAGAAGCATAAGAGAATATTTGAGTCATATAAGCTTTTATACTTGCAGGCTTCCCAGGACATGCACTAGAATTTTTTTCCCTGTCATGTATTACACATACCATCTCAATATAATTTGATGCTTCCCATGGTAGCCTCAGCCAAAACACAGAATAAGCGTATGGGCAAGAATGTGCAAGAACACATTCATCCATTTTTAAGCTTAATAAGATTAAGTGAAACGAGAGCTTCTCCTCATCCCCTGCCTGCGTAACTCACAGGTGACTAATGTTTAAACTTTAGATTTTCACAGCTTTTACTATGCATGCTACACATTACAGAAACAGCTACACAACTGAAATACAGGCTAGACCCTCTGTGTGCTCCTTAGAATCCACAAGGTCATGCCAGCTGAGATACACGAGAGATTTAAAATATTCTCTGAGATACGGATTTCTTTTAAATCTTCAGAGCTACAATTCTATCTTTATCAGAGGTTTGCGTGTTTGAGCGGACAGAACCCAGTGAAGAAACAGGAAGAGAAGAAAACTTCACTGTTGGAGTTCTTTTAAGGATGTGAAAAATATTCTGTAGTGCTTGAGCATAGGATGTTATGAGCTGTGCTCCTGCCCAAGATAACAAACTGCATGTGAAGCTCATGTACTACATGTTTAAAATAATCCCTCCCTATACATATGCAGTTTAAAAGGGACATTGCTAGAAAAGAGGGATCTAAGCAATCAAGTTAGGCTACTGCACTCTGCCAGAGTGTTAACTATTGTGGTACTGGCCACACCGACCACTTTGAACTGGGCAACTACAGCCTGAGTGATGCTGGCGTAGAGAGCACCTGCCCCTCCGCCACACTGTGCCATCTGTTCAGCTGTGCTGCGGGAACTCGTGTGCCATGGGCCTGTGAATCAGTTCAGAGACTTATCACAGCTAAAAATAATCCTGGGGAACTATGGACTTGGAGTACTGCTTTTCCCGAGAACAACTAAAAGCAAACACAAACTCCAACACACAACCTTTCTGCATCCCAGTGCCTCACTAGCCAGGGGGTGTTTTCAGGTTGCTGCTAAACACAACTTAATGGAAGGTCGAAGTAAAGGAAGGTTGATTTAAGGAAGTGAAATATCTTTTAGGAATTAGTCATAAACTAATCATGCTCTATTAGTTCATACAGCATTAACCAGGGAGGTATGTTAAAAAAGGATCAAGCTTATTTCTTCTGAATGTTCTGATTTTTCCTGAATTTTAGGTTAATATGAAGAGAGTTGGAAAGTTCCACTGAAGTCCTCAAATACTTACATTGTTTAATCATTACAGTTTCTGAAAGAAGCACTTTACAATAATCAGGACCCAAAGCCCATTTGGGACCAACAAAGAACTGTCATACACACGTAGTACGAAGTGATCGTATTTGACAGGTACTATTTTCAGGATGCTATTCCCAGCCCTTTAACATGTCTTGGTGAGCATATACTACTCTGTAGTGCAAATCTGCTCTCTAGTGGCAAAAGCTTACCACAGCAATTTGATCAAAATAATTTCATAGAAAAATTCTTACTTAATCCTGATGAAGTAAATTGAGCACTGTTTTGCAAGAGTGGGTAATAAGGGAATAAAACAGTTTAAGGAAATCAGAATTTGAGCAACTGAAACTAAGAGTAGGTAACTGTTCAGATCTACTAGTGATTCTAGTTCGTCTCCCTGTGAGTAGAGGAAAGATCTCTTGTAATATAGACTTCACTTACTTGAAATATGTTTGAGGTAGACTGGCTAATCACAAAAAGGACCTTAACAAAAAGGAGCTCATTTATTGCTGTCGTGAACCATGTGGAGTTTTATCAGGTTCAAATCAGCAAGCTAGCAAGCTTGCAAGGCTGGAATGTCAACTCCCAATGCACATGCACGTTGTTACTCGTCAGTAACATTTATTTCCCTTTTAGCTAAAAGTAACCATAGAAATAGGTGATAGCACTGCAGTTAGATCATTTTAATCATTTCCCTGTTACATCTTTCATTGCGTAAGTCTTTAAATGTTTTGTCGTTTGTAGGGCTTAAAATTCTTCAAACACAGCATATTAAGTTGGCAGCACTTACTGACAAGGAAGTGTAAGAAAAACTCAAAGTGACTATTTGTTTTTACTCACATATGTGGAAGATGTTAATGGAATTAAGCAGAGGCTTCATGGTAGAAAGACTAGGAAGAAATATTGTACAATAGAATTTACAGAGCTTAGGCATTTCACTTTGGAGTCCTGTAAGCCTTATTATTAGCTTTCAAAATCATGCTTGGGTTCAGAGATCAGCCTGAGTCGCACAACCCTTTCTAGCTATTCAGCTGCTTGGTTCTTCAGTTTCGTAATTCACAGATAAATGGGTGTTTCCTCACAAACACTGGGAAATTAAACTATGATAGCTAAATTGGCCATGACTCCCATATGTTAGTACTTGGTTGAAATATATACATGGGTCGAGAATTGAACTGCCCATTTCCAGCCCAGGATATAAGGCTACCCAAACTGGCATTATAATATGCAGAAGTTCAGCACCAGTTGCATGTGCATTTTCAGCTGAGGGCAGAGATGAGGGTGATAACCAGTTCTGCTATAATCTCCAATGTACCTGAAATTTGAGAGCATATTGACATGATAAAGTTGAGTTCTATGAGAGTGACTGCCTTAAGAAGAAATATTTGGAGTTCTCCTTATATTGATGTATGTGTATGATTTTTGGTGGATTTCTCATTTCACACTCAGAAAAAGAAAAAGATTAAGAAGAGTGGAAAAAGAGTGGGTTAACACACAAAATGAGGTTGGCCTTAATGAGAAACAGAGCCTTCTTAGAGTACACTGACTTTCTTAATTGTCAACCCTCAAATGTGGGAAGGTAAGGCAGACCCACAACTTTTGTAAGCTGTCTTTCAAGGCACTGCAGTGAAAGGTTTACACCAGTTGAAGACCTGACCCTAGATTTTCAAAAAGATGCTTCTTCAGATGTGTGAATGCATGAAGCTACATAACCTGTGTGCTTGCAGGGTGGTCCAGAACACCTATAAATAGCTAATCCTTTAGCACTCTCCCTCACCCACTACGTTTTTGCACTGCGAGAGCACACAATAGTTTCTGGTTGTGCATTAGCTCTCCTTATACTGTAACTAGGCAACAGCCCTATCTAAGAAATAGCTGATCCTTGCCCCAAACAGCTAGCAATCTCAGGGAGCAATGAGACAACAGCTGAATATAATTAACAGAGTGTGGGAGACAGACAGGCTGGTCTGCATAATAGCAGCAGTCACAGTGCAGCAGCTGCCTAACCAGCAAAAATGCTCTGGGCTGGCACTGTGTGGGGGACAGTCCTGCTGGGGGACTGTGAGGAGGCAGTGAGGTTGTTTTGTGTTTTTATGAAGCTTCTTGTTCCTTGTATTTTGCAGTATTGGCAGATTCCTACTATGACCAGGTTGCTGTATGGAGGGAATCAAAGTTCTGTGAGAATCATTGACAAAGGTATTTGGTTTTATGTACAGAAAAAAAAAGTAGCTGTGGGAAACCAGTGTCCGTGGAAGCAAACTGTGCACTCTGCGAGAACAGGGCACCTTGCTGTTCTGGCTCAGACATGCTTTAGGCAGATACTCTACAAGCTGCTGTTTGTATTTCTATCCACATTTTTATTCTGTGCCATGGAAAAAGTATCTGCAATACCAAATTCAAATTCTTCTCAGCTCAAGATCATGCTAAAATGTCAAGGGATACCAGTTCAACTGTCAGTCCACAAGCATGTATATCAGGACTGACATTAAATTCAAGACACAAGTGTTTAAAAACAACATGTAACAACTGCAAGCACCATCCATCACATTTTCTGAGACAGTCAGGTTAAATGTTTTTAGGTAAATTACTTAAGAGAAATTGAAGTTTATTTGTTATGGAATCTGTACTACAAAATAAACAGATAGTTCAGATGACTTCATTAAATTTTCTAATTGGATGTTCCAGGACAGTTACGGTTGTCAGGAAATAGATGCACCTGCTGTTTCCTGATTCTGGTTGATTTGTGTACATAAAGACAATAAGCATTTGAGGAGAAAAAAAATCTCATAATCCACTCTTATAAGTAAGACAATCTCTAGTTCAATCCCAAATTATACAAAGCCATACTTCCATTTTTTTAAGCAAAGCTAGCCATTTCTACTTGCACCCTCTCATAATGGGGTATAACTGCTTCATATCATCCCTTTTGCATGATACTACTCAAAAGCATTTGTACAGCCATGAACGATTTGCCCCAGCTAGGCCAGTCCCAAACTATCACATTACAAAGCCATTGCTTCACATCTGTAGTTTCCAATAGCAATGAGATTAGCTCTGATACTACCTGATGCTTGTAGGAAGCATTGGGTCAGATACAACTGCAGCAGTTCCAAAGGGCTCAGAAAACAGAGGTGAAGCCCATTACTGCATGGCTAACTGCAGAAATTGCTCAAAGCACTCTTAGCTAGTGTTTTGCGTGAGCTCAAAGAGAACAGGAATTACTGTGCTGCAACACAGATATGCAAACTAACCTTTTATTTTGGGAGCAAGATACTTCATAAGACATCCATATGAATCCTGGGGGGGTGGGGGGTGGTAATCAAAAAGCAGAAAAAGCATCTGAATACCAGAGGAGGGTGGGAAGGCCTCATGCTTAAGATAACATTCCTCCCAGCAGGACAGTCAGGAGTCAATTACTAGCCACAGAAAGAATGTAGGGCAGTATGTCAGATCCCGGTAAGATACTTTTCTAGTGAGATGGTGTTAGTATTTAATCCTTTCTGGCTTGGTTTTCCTCCCTCATTTACTTCTTCTTAAATTCTAAAGTATTATTGAAAAGTCACCCTTGACAGTGCAACATAACCAGCAGTTTTGATCAAGGATAAAAGATGATGGCTTTGGGACATTCATGTTTCCTGTCTTATAAGAAAATATAAAGTGTGTTTCATAAGAATGGAAAACCATCTTGACCTTCCAACCCTGAAAACTGGGCCAGGAATTAGATAATAGCTTGGCTTTCATGCTGGCCCCCACTTCATTACCAAAAATCAGATTTGGCAGCCGGAATTTAATTTCACTTTTCCTCACCCAAAGAAAATGTTTACTAGTTTCTTGACTAGAATGTGGATCAGTGGTGCTAAAAGGAAAAATATCAAAAAATTCCTCCCAACTCTTCTGCTCCTGAAAAAAAATCCCCAAAACTCCCTGAAGCCAAGAGACCTCTGTAGTTTATATTAAATCTACATGTATTAAATACCTAATGAATGTTTGTGAGCCAACTGCTGTGACTGGGACAATGAAAAAAGGTAATGAACTAATTATTCTTTACATGTTGAAAACCCACTTTAACACAGTCTATTTCCTTACAGCCCTAGCAAAAAACCCTTCTGAAAGGTCAGCGAGTCGTTCCCTTTCAGCACCTTGGGTACCCTCAAAAATCACCTGGAGAAGACAACCTTTCTTTTCCATGTGTGTTCTCATTCAGCACCTATGACCACCATATCTGAGCTCCTTCTACTAAGGTTTTCAAACAGCGTGACTAACATCTGCCATATGTTGTTTGCACTCTCATCCTTTCCCCAGGGAGGAAATGTGCAGTAAAGAGTTTTATTTTCAAAGGGATTTGGGTTTTCTTTGTTTTGTTTTGTTTTTTGTAGCATATGTAGAAAGTTAACTTATCTGAGCTTTGGCCCAAAAAAGGGAAATTCATTCAGACCTCAGCCTGACAAACATTACCCAGTCAGCAATGTTGCCTCTGTGGGTGGCTAGCACACCTCAAGTGCCTCTTGAGTACGACTGCAATGTTGTGTGGGTGGGAGATGGTCCTATCCCTGCCAGTAAGGGTGTTAAAGATCAAAACCCAATACCGTGAGTTTCATGTGGAAATCCAAAAACATGCAATTACTTCAATGTTCTGTGTACTTGCTGCAAGGCACCAAGCATGCAGCGTGTATTTTGAATCCAGTTCAGTTTCTGAGCAGTATTGAGCTCAATGGATAGTGCTTTTTGTGGCATATGTGACTTCTTTGTTTTTCATGACTCATTACACTTAGACAGGAAATATACTTAATCATAGCTGTCATCTAACAACATCAACATCTAGCAAGAGGTATCCTAAAATGGATTTTTTTTTAAACCAAAGCCAGCCACATACAGTCTGGAGCACTGGTATCATTTCCACAATTTTTTGATCCCTTACCTGTGCAGTTATTGTTAGCCTTCTCTATAACTGCTTTAGCTAGCTGAACTTAACCAGTTCCTAACTGCCAGGATATTTGAATCAGTAAAGCATATGTAATGCTTTACTGTATACACTCTTACAACGTAATAGTGAATACATTGAAAGCGTTCGGTTGGGAAGCTGGAAGATGTTTGAAAGAATCCCTAGAGCAGGCCTGAGCAATCTAATTCCTTTCAATGTCTGCTTTTTCTCTTTACAGTATCTTCTTTGCCTCCTGACTTTCAGGTTAGCTGTGCTAATTGCTCTTAATAATAGGAATACTCTCACTGATAGAAAATGCACTTTCTGAGCCCTGACAAAGAGTAAACACCATGAAGAAAGAGAAATGTATTTCTGAAAAAAATTTAAGTAGTTGTCTAATGATAGATATATAGGAACAGATTTTCTATATGGAAACTAACATACCTGTCATCTGAAAGGTATATAACTACAAACAGAACAGCACTCAGGAATCAGTAGTACATAGTTTTTCCAGTCAAGTATCAGTGTGCCCCAATATGAAACCACTCGAACAATTTATCTTTTTCCACACTGAATAGAGAATAAGAAGTTTGTCAGTATTGGCACTTTTTCTATCTTGATATGTTTGATAGGAACTGGATCAAGACTGCTATTCAACCCTATGCAAGTCACAAATGCTTTAAAAATAATTAAATTGTGATAGGACCACCTCTAGGTTGGACTCAAACTAATTTCCTTCTCATCCTTCTATTAACTCACAGGCAGAGATTTTCAGTGGAGGGGCCTTCTAGCATTAGAAGTGTGCCTTGTTTGGCCGAATGAAAGGGCTTTTTAAGATTTGTAGGGACTGCAACAGCTGTACCAAAGAAAATAAGCATCACCTGAACTAGTTGCTGAAGTGTGTGGGTAAGCAAGCCCTTCTTACAGCTCTGAGGTCAATGAATCAAGAAATGACAGCTGGTTTTCCAGCTTCCCCCTCTTGCATTCTTGCTTCCCTTTCTTAGCACAAGAAAAAAAAAAAAACAAAAAACAAAACCCCACCAAAAAATCCCCAGACTTTTCCAGGAATACAGCACAGAATGTGTAAGATAAGCATAATGACCTCTGTTGTTTTTACTTTCCCACAGCACTGTTGCATGAATGCCTGTGGCTTCAGCGCAGTGCCACTCTCTGGCAGTAGATGTCCCCTTGTGCCTATCACTTTGTAAGAAAGGCTAATAGTTGCAAAATTACATCAGCTTTGATCTGCTCATCTACACAATTTTTTGACTTTGCTTATTTTCACAAAGGTCTGAGAAAATGCAGAATATGTTGCTTCTATGTTTTCTGAAATGCAGGACTGAAGGATTGAGAGGCAATGTCAAAAATCCGTGAATCTCAATTTAGTTTTCATTTTATGCCTTCAAACAAATAAGATTAGGATGATGATTTTTAGTTAACTTTGCCAATTCCCCATAAAAATCATGAGTCAATCTATAAAAGACACTCTTTCTTGACTGCAGTTTAAGCGCATTTCCTCTCTAACATGGAACTTGTTTCTCGTAATTGAGCACCTAAATATCCATTCTCGCTGCCTGATTTTGGCAAGTTAGTATATAACTGAGAAAGTAAGCAAAATAATTGCAAAACTTTGAATTCGATGTCTTTTTGCTCTGTATTTCTGAGGGAAGCAGAATCCATTTCTGAATGTGTACTATTTTAAGTGTGCACAATTTTAGTTTTGGGTACTAGAACTCTACCACTCTTCTAAATTAGTGAGAGCAGGAGCAATCCTCTTAAGTCAGGTACGAATGGCCACTGCTGTCTGTTAGAGCTACTCCAGTGGAGTTATGGAAAGTTTACACCACTTACCAACACTTGCCCTGGTGGGGAGGCTCAGGATCCAGCCAATAATGATGTTTTTCAAACCCTGCAATGTACTTTTGCAAATTCTTGGGGACAAAAATCCAGTGCAGATGTTTTGCACAAGTTTCTCTATAAGGGGGCGTAAGTGTGGTTAAGGGAAAAAGAACAGCCTTATTTCTGTAGCTAGCCACACATGTCCATTTTTGGTTAAAATATTTAACAGAAAAATCATTTGGAAAATGTATTATAATTCTGCAAATGTTTTTTACACATTTGTCACTCCATATGGAATAAAGAAATGTGTCTGGGAATGCTGGTACCACAACTCCAAATTCTTACTGTCTCGCTCATTTCCTGATATGATCCATACACAGAAACCCTTGAAATATGAATTGACTGTGAAGACTACTGTTGCACAAGCCACTGGATTCAAGATAAAACTTTCAGGTAATTTAACAGTATATGATTCCTGTTTCCCTAGATGTGCTTGGAGCAGGAGGAAACACAAGTGATGCATTAGAGAACAGAATACAGAAATTTGAGGAACTACTAAAGGAAAAATGCAGCAGAATCCACCTAGTGCTTCCCTTTTCTTTTCTATGTAAATATAGACATGATCCAAAGAGCTACACCAAGGCATTTTAACTTCCAGGTTGAGAAAGAACTAAGATTTCTTATATCCTATATCCTTAGAAATTCCTCTGTATGTTCTTAATGTGTTTCTCCCTTCAATGAAAAGCAAATGTGTTATAATTGAAAAACACAACAAACCTATCAGGAAAGAATGTGACCAGATTAATTTATCCCCTAGTTTTGACAGCAACTGTCAGAGCTGATAAAGTTGATCAGTTTTTTTTGCACTGAAATTTAGTATAAAAAAATCCTTTTCAAGCATGAAACATTTGTCAAACTTTTCTCTAGCTGTAATCATTGACACCTTCTCCCCCAAATAATCAAGTATTCACATTTGGTTCAATCAGTGGTCTCTGTTACTGATACTAGTGGGAGCAAATAAGCTCTCAACTCACTTCTCAACTTTCTAAGTGCCAAGATAGTTACCATGTCACCACCTTTCCTCTCTTCTGGAAAAAGCTCTCTTGGGAGAGCTGTTCCATTTGGTTACTATGTTTAAGGAATGAGCAGCTGATTTCAAGATGCTTTATCATCTTAAATGTTAATTAAGATAAATGCCATATATTTAAATAATCAGTCAGAATGCAACCCAAGGGATTGAGAATATAAGTCACAAAGAAGAAACAGCAACTGAAACTAGCTAGCTTTTTTTCCAAAAACGAAACGGCACAAGCCAGCAAAACTCCAATCCGCTACCTCTCTCAGAAGACCATTTTAAGACATCAGATGTCCTATTTTTAACATGAATTCTACAGTAAAACAATGATATATGTGGGAATTTATATTTAAAATATCCTACCACTTTAGCCACAAAATTGCAGTCATTTCACAGAATCACAGAATGGTTGAGGCTGGAAGAGACCTCTGGAGATCGTCTAGTCCAACCCTCCTGCTCAGGCAGAGTCACCTAGAGCACGTTGCACAGGATTGTGTCCAGACCACTTCTGAATATCTCCAAGGAAGGAGACTCCACAGCCTCTCTGGTAACCTGTTCCAGTGGTCAGTCACCCTCACAGTAAGAAGTTTTTCCTCATGTTCAGATGGAACTGCCTGTGTTTCAGTGTTTTTGCCTGTTGCCTCTCATCCTGTCACTGGGCACTACTAAAGAGTCTGGCCCCATCCTCTTTACACCCTCCCTCCAGATACTTATATGTATAGATAAGATCCCCCCTCAGCCTTCTCTTCTCCAGGCTGAAGAGTTGCAGCTCTCTCAGTGTTTCCTTATAGGAGAGATGCTCCAGTCCCTTAATCATCTTAGTGGCCCTCCACTGGACTCACTCCAGTAGCCCCAAGTCTCTCTTGTATCGGGGAGCCCAGGACTGCAGCCAGCACTCCAGGTGTGGCCTCACCAGGGCTGAGTAGAGAGGGAGGATCCCCTCCCTTGACCTGCTGGCAATGCTCTTCCTAATGCTGCCCAGGATACCATTGGCCTTCTTGGCCGCAAGGGCACATTGCTGGCTCATGGTCAACTTGCTGTCCACAAGGACCCCTAGGTCCTCCTCCGCAGAGCTGCTTTCCAGCAGGTCAGCTCCCACCCTGTACTGGTGCATGGAGTTATTCCTCCCTAGGGGCAGGACTCTGCACCTCCCTTTATGGAACTTCATGAGGTTCCTCTCTGCGCAGCTCTCCAGCCTGTCCAGGTCCCTCTGAATGGCAGCGCAGCCCTCTGGTCTATCAGCCACTCCTCCCAGTTTTGTATCACCAACAAACTTGCTGAGGGTGCACTCTGTGCCTTCCTCCAGGTCACTGACGAATAAGTTGAACAATACTGGACCCAGTACTGACCCCTCAGGGACACCACTAGCTACAGGCCTCCAAGAGAAGGGAAGAAACTATTAGGATAATCACAGAGCATATTCAGAGAGAGCACGGGCTAAGATGTGCCAGTTTTTTCTTTTGAAATTGCACACTAACTTTAGCGGCTGATGCAAACAATTGTGTGCAGCAGACTTGTCTTCCAGTGCAAACATATTATAGAAGCTAAGCTATACAAGTACTAAGCATTTCACTAAGCATCTTCATGCTGAAGAGCACACTGGTAAATTCTGAAAAGCTTCAGAAAACGAGTTAGTCTTTTCTTTGATCCAGCAGACTTTTACTAGATTTTCAGAGGTGTCAGAAAGATCAGAATCCATCTTATAAATCCACAGACATTCATCGTATTAACAAAGACTGCTTTGTTATCTCAAATCTCTGTTCAACCTTACTGTTCAGATCCCTCTGACAGATACATTTCAACACTTACTTTGTGCAGAAAAGTGGGGAGAGGTTTCTCAGTCATTTGATTTTCTGGACTTATCATTTTATCCAGTTTGTTTATCTTTTTGATGTCAACTGCTTACAATTACAGTTTCGTGCAACATCTGGGGCAACTGTGGATGCTTAATAATGAAGAACATTCACTTTGTATTGCACTAATTGGCTATGAAGCAGCAGTTGAAGAGAGTAACTATGTTTTTACTCAGATAAATGCATATGGATTAAAAGCCAGGTAAGAATTGCAAAACTTGAAAGAGTAATGCTCTACCAATTCAAAAATATTTTTAGCCACATCTGTTCTGAATTCATAGCAGTTATGTTGCAACTCTCTGGGTAGCAAATATATGCAAGGTGTTGCCTGTCAGGCTTGACTAGCTCTGCCAACACATTCACACACATTTTACCTATAATCACAAAGAATTTCAGCTTGTGTTCTGGTATGTGTTACGTGGATCTGTAAACACTACAGTGCCTTTCTGAACTTCAGTATAGTGGCAAGAATGATGAGTTGGCAAGCAATTATTTTGTGTTTTTCTGGCTGAAATTGTGTTGCTTCTTTTATATGCAATTTTAGAAGTGTATCTTTAAGGAGGCAAACTCCTTCATTGGGAAAGCCACGCTTTAAGATGCTGAAGTTAGCATAACTTTTCAGACTTCTCTCTACTCTGGTAACTCCATCTAAAGTCTCTTGCTTTTAAATTCAGGTATGCTAGTAAGAGTTTTACAGTCACATGCTGGAGACCACATCATTACCATTAAAATACAAAATCACCTAAATAGCAAATGAGCTAGATCGAAGAAAAGGAAAAAAAAAATCAACACCTGTTGAAGGTGTCGCAAAGCCAATGAGTGTGTTACTAATGAAGGTGTGCTGGAACCAACCCAGTGGAGGTACCGAGAGCACAGAACATTCGCAGACATCAGTGAAGAAACCCAGCCAGCAAGGAGGAAAAACAAGGGTTATGTTCTCATAGCAGCTCAACCTGCTCTCGGAGCTCCTGGAGATGGTTTGTGATGGTTTCTAGATTGCTTAAAACTTGAATTAAACATTCAGCTCTGGCAATCTGAGAATGTTAAGACAGCACTTGATACTAAAATACTTAATGCCCCATGATGCTACATGGATGTAAGAAACTACCAGAAATTGAGCCCTGTGCCCCATGGTCAAGAGATGCTCTTGCTTTTACTAAAATCAACAAATGCTTACTGTCATTCCATTTTTCCCCAAACCAAGAATAACAGTGATTGCATACAGCACAACTCCACCCCAGTTGTGATGTGTTCTGCAATACTGCAGACAGTATTTTTAAATTGCAATGCCTGCAAAAGATTAGTAGTTCTTTTCTACTTTTCATCAGAAAAATTCATTGATAATTAACAATGGAAGTACAAGGAGGATAAATCTGTTGTTAATCTTCGAATATGATCTGCTACCTGGATGGATTTAAGACTTAGATCTGAATTTGTCCTGCTTGATGGATCATTGCCAATTTATTAAGGTTGGTGCTGGAAGGTAGGTACATTTTGTGTTTTCTTTGTGTGTTAGGTGCAGTAACTCCATTGGAATGGCTTTGCGTACAAATCTGCCCATCAGGTCTATCTGCCTAGATATGATTGGGAAATAGCTATTAGTCAATTCAGTGTGAGCAAAATATGGGACAAGAAGTGAAGAACACTAATTCAAGCTGTCTTATTTTAATACAGTGCTCAGGTTTCTAAAAGAAATGTGATTTAGACCATAACAATTCAGACATTGGTTATACTATTTAAGACGAGCCCTCTCTTTGTCCTGCTTTCTCTAAGACCCTGTAATTATGCTCCAATAGAGTCCTCAGGTTCTCAAATTCCCTTTGGAAAAAAGTACTTTGTGGGATTCCAGTCATTGGACCTAGGGATCTGACTGCATCTTATTCCTATTATTGATTGTGTACCCAATATTGTAGATACCCATGCTGGCAAAAATAATCACCAGTAATACCTACCATGTTAAAACACTTGTCTAACAGTATATTATGCAAAACTGCTTTTTGATGCTATGATTAAAGCCCAGCAACTAGAATATGCCAGAGAAACACTCTGTTTTCCCCACAGGCCTGATTTTGCAGTTGGCTAGATGCCCCCAGTTTTTACCAACGTAGGCACAACTCCCACAAAAGAACACACTGAGAGAGAGGCTTTTAAGGTGCGATAATATGTTCTATCCTGCAAACAGCTTCAAAGCTTAAATTTCTGTGTGTTTCACTTATCATAAGATAATAGCATCATCTTTTTTTTTGTTTCTTTTGCATCACTGGCTTTAAGCCTTATGACTGCACACTGCTAGCACTTCAAACGTACTGCATTTTTTTTACCTGATTTAAACAACTTGAATAGATGGTTTACCCCTTCTATTTGAACTATTCCATTATATCAGCTATTTTCACATTTGTAAATACTTGTAAGACATTTTGACCAAGGTTGACAAGTTTTTCATTGATTCGTAAACGTAAAAGAGAAAAAGAGATTAGTTATAGCTGATACCTTCCTGCAAGCCAGCAGCCAACTATTATAGCGTTTTCAACAAAGATGAGGCAAGGTAAAGGTGAATTCAAATCAGCAGGAGGCTAAGATATGAGTTTAATATACTACTAAGAATACAGTGTTACTGTTAGAAAGCTACCTTTCTAAATATAAAAAGACAAAGACAACTACTACAGATCTCCCACTCCCTGCTCTTAAAGCTATTCATGAATTTTGCACAAAACAGTAACGGAGTAAGGGGCGTGCTTTTTGGACCAAAGTTTTGAAGCAGAAGGTGGACACCAACTTCTTCTCCAGCTACATATTAGGGTGGGGGAGAGGAAGGGGTGAGCCACACATCCATTTCCTTCTGCAGTGGAGGCACCTAGTGCAGGAAGCAGCTCTGGGCTGCAAACACCCAACCTGAGTATGTCTGAAGCTTGAGTAAGAGACGTGTGGAATTTAGCCACACAGGACACATTAGGTAGCTCTGCAATAGCAGCATTACAACACTGCATATAGGTAACTGGCGCTCTCCTGGGCAAACACTCTGGTTCAAACAGTGTCTGTACTTCCAGTGGTCCTAGCAGCCTGGCTGAGAGAGATACTGATCATCTTCCCATGTTTGTTGGTTTACATCTGCTGGAGGCTCTTAAAAATTTCTAATACAAGTTTTTTTTGCTCATGTCAGAACTGGACCTGCATGTTGTCAGTTCCATTTTAAGGTACTTAATGCTGCCACGTATTGGAAATTCAGGTGCTTAGCCCAGTGCTGCCAAACTCACCTGGATAACAGCCACTGAAAAAGAGAAGTGTAAGCACAAGGAGCACTGCTGTGCCTACATCTCCGTGCTAAGTCAGCTTGTTGTTTCAAAGGTCTACATGTGCTGAAAATGCTTTGAGAAGAGGACTATGGTTGCTCTTACACAATTGTAATAGTCATTAACTCCAAACAGTTGAGGTCAGATTTGGTTCTCACTGTATGCCAGAAAAATATCACATTTTCATTTTATGCCACTTCATGTCACATTTGTTCATGATGCCATGATACAGTCTGGGATAGCTGGAATGCACCACCACTCTGACCAGGAGGTGCCTTACTCATACACAAAGCTAGTGTCAGAGGTTGCAATTTCCAGATGTTTACTAGGCAGATCTAAGACAGGTTTCTGCTGATGAAGTTAAACCAGAGGTACTTCACTACTGAACTGGGATTATGCACATTTCCAAGATGCAGTGGCACATGGCTTCAGATAATACTAAATTTATCCTACACTCCACTCGCCTCGTGAACAATTACTCCTCCAGGTGTCAGGTAAATTATGGAACTTGATATTCAAGTTCTTCTTTTCTTGGCACTTGCACAATACGCTTTCACAACACCTTTCTGCTTCCCACTAGGAGTTGGGACATGTTTTTTGGACCTAAGACTGCTCCCAACTGACTTGAGACATTTTCTGTGCTTGCTACCAGCATCATCTTGGTTAAGTATCAGATTTCAAGATTTTAAAAAAAAAGGAAGAAAAAAAAAAAGGAATAACTAGTATTACCCTGCTATTCTCCTTGCCAGTACAGGGTTGCTTTCCCAATGCTTTAAGGCAAGGCTCTTGGATTATTTTTTGAAGGTAGCCACACAGTCAACAAGTTACAATTGGGCACACAAAAAACACAATATAAGCTAAGCTTTGCCACCCAGCCTGTGTGAGAATGGTGACAAAGACTCCCTTGTGTCCCTGTCTCCTTTGTCATCATCCCTCTTCTGTGTGCGTGTGTGGGGGGGGGGGGGGGTGAGGGGGGAGGGACTGAATGACTCCCAGGACCTGTTCCCACATTTCTCTTCCCACTCTCCCCTCCATGTGCATATCTCCAAGAGAGCAATGCAAGCAGGAATGCCAGCAACCACTGCTATCCCCTACACAATTAAGTAAGGCTGAAGGATGGCGTGTCCTACTGCCATTCTCCCCCCTTCCCAGTCCATAAAGTATCAGGTTGAAAGCAGCTGGGGGCAAGCCCCAACAGGGTAGGAGGGGGGTGGATGTCATTCCCTCACTTCCATCCCAGCTCCTACTCTCTCAGACTTAACAGAATAAGAATGAATAAGCCAGAGGAGGAGCTAATGGAGGAAAGGAGGAGGAAGATAACTTGTACTGTCTGCCTCTGTGATATTTAGGAAAAATAAAATTCCTGATAGCCCTATTAAGGCCCATTTTTCTGCCTGTGGAGTGATCAGAGAATAACTTTAGATAACTGGCACACAAGTGCTGATTTGGGGGACCTGGGCTGGAAATTTGAAGCAGGATAGGGGAAACAAGTGGGGTGGTGAGGAAGGTCTGGAATAAGAACAATTTAGGAATACTGTGCAACTGGAGGTTTTGGGGAAAGATGAAATTTGACACTTCAGGAACAGGAATTTCCATAGGGCACTATCTCAATAGCTTTTGTTAGGGCTTTAAGTTCAGATGTAGACTCAAGACTTCTTTTCTCTCCTCTTGCTCCCTGGCCACAAACTCTGCCATCGCAAAGGACTCCTCCCTTCACCTCCCTCTCTTTTTTTGCTGTCACGAGTACAGCAGCCTTAAGCAATTAGCAGCAGTTGCCTTGTGTTGGAACAATGAAACTACTGAACAATAGGGATAGGCTCATCATTTTAAGTGACCCAGCCCTAATATAATCCAGACCAGGAACTCAGAATTCACTGCCAGAATTACTGATAAGTATGTTACTAACTTCACTGCAGTTCAAGCTGGAAACAACTCACCCCGGGTCTCCCAAAATGGCCTTCCGAGTCTCCCAATCACACATGCACACTACAAACACCAAAAGTCAGAATCTGACATGGAGAGTGGGGGCACACCTTAATCAGCAGCTCACTAAGACAGCTGATATGACGAAGACAGCTTCTGGGGGCAATTTGGGACTGGGCTGCATACCAAACACATTCATAGAGGCTGGTGGTAGCAGTAGCCAGCTCCCAAGAGCCCAGGACTCCTCTCCAGCATGATGCGATGGCCACACAAGTACTTCGCCATGACCAGAATAATCTTCATGCAGCTAAAAACAAAAGGGACACTCATTGTCTCTGTCTGGACTCTTGAGATAGCCTCAAGCTGCATTTTTTTCTCTTTACTGTGCAAAGGCCAGGGTTTGAGAAGGGTAGCATTAAGTTCAGAATTTGGGGGAAGAATAGCTATTACACACTTTGGTCACCAGTCAAAATGAAGTTCATTGATTTTAAAAATTAGCTACTGTAAAAGTATAACTGTTTGCTTGTAGTAGGTATAAGCTACAGCTTACTTGTAGTTACCACAGCACTGAAGGTTTTCCCTAGGATCTCTTCTCTCACCAATTGCTGCCCAGGGTTTTTTCAACCATCCTGACGAGTAGCGAGCGAAGCCCCAAGGAGTGCAGTTCCACCCACTGCTCTCCCAGAAGACCGTAAGAAGCCCTCTACTGCCATTTTGTTTCAGAGAAGTATCTCCCAAATGTCTCCTGAAACAGCAATGTCCTTTGTGCCCTTTTCATCAAGTGCTAACTCACTTGCTAAGCAAACTTCTTTCCAACTCCCCTTCCCTCCAGGCCCTTTCAGAAAGCCACTCAAGGCCTGTGTTGCTGCGTACAGGGACTCAGATCACCGCCCCACATCCAGGTGCAGGCAGGCAGGTTCACGAAGCTCTCTCTCTCTTTTTCTTCATGGCAGTTTTCGCCCTCCAGGATTGTTCAGCTTTTACGGCTGTTCACTTTGGCAAGGTTTTTAAAGTTGTAATTGCTCTATTTATTTGAAATGACTTGTAAAGTTATTTCTGTTGTACTCTGATTTTGCTTTTGCCATTAAATTTATGAACCAAATATCGCAGCAACTGTTTTTTGCAGCAACAAAGTCACCAACTACATATATATACAGACATGAAGTATAATAATGTGTTTTAATCAGGTATCTAAGTACAGATTCTCTCTCTCTCAACCAATTTCAATCTGATACAGAATGAAGCTGAAGAAAGCCTACAGGTATTGGGAAAGTTAAACCAAGATTACACTGGGTTGTTTAATACTGCTTTTGAAATAGAAATGCTGAAGCATGTACAAATACATCCAAGCTTATCTTCTTAAATAAGTTCAGTTGATAATTAGTGTCACTTCTGAGAACACTGAAGGAGTACACAACTTTCTAATCCAGCCTCGCTCCTTGATCAAGGCCTCCAAGAGAGACCATAATTTGTGATAACACTGAGGAGAAACAATTGTAAAATTATGTTCCCAAGCTCAGATTTACACTAGCACTATCGGAAAAAACATACATTTATAAGCCACCACTACAAAACTTAAGTAATACAGCAGGTTGCCCTTGAGATTTCACATGCAGTTGTGGGGGGGTGGGGCTGTTGCTTGAACTTGTCCAGCAATGTAGACCTGAGCATTTTCTCAAAGCAGTGAAAAATCTTTTTTGCTGGTGATCATGAGACTGGCATAGTTGCTACAACCTTTTATTTTTCTTTTGGGGGGGGAGCAAAGCATGGTTCTCTTCTTCCTCCTCCTCTGTGCTTTCTTCCTTCTTGCAGCTTTTAATACTTGTGACATCAAAGGCTGCTCCAAATTGGCATCTCCATCTACCTACTTCTTCCCTTGTTTCATTAGCACTGCTCCTGAAACCGTGTTGACGCAGTCCGTGAGATGCTGCCATGCGACTTACAGCCGGTGGCAGCTCCGAGGGCTGCACGCTATGGCTGCGCGAGGGGCGTGCAGAGCAGCCCAGACCCCCCGGACCCGTGGTGGCCCCACAACCCTCAGGTTGGGCAGGAGGAGCAGCGGCGGCGGCAGGCGGCCCCTGAGGAACCCCTCATGGCGCAGCCCGGGCCGCCACCTGCCGCAGGAGCCCCCCGCGCGGGTGTTTTGCGCGCTTTCTAACGGCTCATCGCCGTGCCTCGCGCCTCGGCGCGAGGGCGGCCCGACCGTTAACGGACGGCCGTGCCTCGCGCTGCACCCGCCCCGGGGAGACAGCCGCCTTCCCCGCCGCCCGCCCGGGGCCATGGTGCCGGCGGCACACGGCGCGACCGCCCTGCCGCGCCCCCTCGCTCTGCGCTCGCCCCTGCCCCCTCCGCGCCTGCCAGGCGGCAGCACGCTCCCGCCGGGCGGCAGGGGGCGCTCGCCCCGGACCCGGACCCGGTCCCGGTCCCGCGTCCCCGCCCCTCGCGCCGGCGTACGGCGGCGACGCTCGGGCGCGCCGCAGACGCGGAAGCGAGCGGGCAGGCGCGGCGATGGCGGCAGCGGTGGGCATGGGGCAGCAGTGGGTGCTGGTGGAGATGGTGCAGGCCTTCTACGAGGTGCGGCCCGGCGGGGTGCGCGTCCGGTCCCGGTCCCGGTCCCGGTCCCGTGGAGGGGGGAGCCGCCCGGCTACCGGCGCGGGGCGGGCGAGGCGGCAGGGACCCGCTGCTGGCGCATGTGGGGCAGGGGGCGCCGCGGAGCCGGCTCTGTCGGCGGCGGAGCGCGGAGCCGAGCCGGCCGCGGGCGGGTTCGCGCGTGTCCCGTGGCTGTCGGAGCTTGGGTGATGCGTGTGAAGGCGTCCTGCTACCGGGCTGTCTCGTGTGGTAGCCGGTGGGATCGCTTATTTCTGAAGTAGAGAGTGGGAAGATAGAGCAGAGCCCGTGCTTGGTCTGGTAACCGGTGAGCTTTGTTTGGTCGCGGGGAGAGGGGTTTCTCGCAGGGGTAGTGCGCCCAGAAATGCAGAGTGTGTCTGTCTTCAGATTGTGTTTTACCTTCATTGAAATCAGGAACTCCCTTTGAATCAGAGCCCTTTTCCTTGTTATGTAAAACTGCTACTGTAGAAGTGTGTGTCTGTGTGTATGCATACATAAATGCGTACACTAATATATATATTTTACTATATTTTACTATATTTATCAGTTTATAAAGTTATATGTGAGGTTTATATTTGGGCATTACAGCCTGGTAAGGTGAACTTCATGAACTGCATTCTTTGAGTACAAGGTCAGGGTTGGTATAAACTTTATTTTTTTTTTTTATAAACTTTACAAACTTTTAGAAAGTTTATAAACCTTATTTGCAAAAGAAGAAAAAACCTTTAAGTGTTTATATCAGAGTTCTCTTGGAGGAGATCAGCATGGCACGTTTGTACTTAGACTTTGTTTCAGGATATAAAAAGCGTGCCTTAATGATGGGCAGTACTGCCGTGTCAACAATCCACTTCCTTTCCTTTTCTTCCTCCTAAGTAAATTGACCATTGGGAAAACAGGATTGGCTTTTGAAAGCAGCAGAGATTGAATATACCATGTATTTTTTAAAATAACAGACCCTTGAAAAAATTGCAGTCTGTGGTATCGGTGTAGTTTGTGGATTTAGGTGACTAGAGGTGAGCAATTTAACAAGTGCTTAGCTAGCTTCTAGTTAGAAATTGTTGCTTCTGTGTCTTTCCTAGGTGGTGCTTTAAACTGCTGTCAGGTAACACGCTCTTCTCACTCTGTTGCCTGTGGTTTTCTCCATCTACAGATCAGGAGCTCAGTGGGGGTGATACTAATGAGTCCTCTATTTGATTTCCTTTCTCTGCAAAACTAGGCAGGTGGAAAGGAAGCAGCAGAGCCCTGGCATATAATTGGGAGAGTCTTGGAATAGTTTATTCAGAGAAGTTTGCTCAATTTTACTCTGTATTAAATGTGAACAGGTAATGTGATTCCTCAGGATTCAAGGATTAGCTAATTTTTACGTGTTTCTGACATTGTTTGTAATGCCAGGACTAAATGTTGAGTGCTGGACTAATAGTTCCCAAAAGACAGCCTCAGGATCTGGCACTTAAACAAATGCTGTTTTTCAAGAGCGTGGTGCTGACAACATCTGTTCCTCTCACTGAGGTTGCCTTCTCAGTATCGTATTGGCCCATTTGTTTTGTAAAATGGGAAAAATACAGCCTGGTACTCCAAAGGCAATGACTGGTAACTTTTAAAGATATTTATACTAGGGCTTGCAATATAGGCACAGAAGTGCTTTGCTACCAAAGCTAGTAGTACATGTGGTGCACTGAATGCAGGATAATTGTAGGTACAGAGAAGCATGGGAAGGTAGTTTGCAAGGACATCTGTTGCTTCTCTACTGGGTCTGCTTGTGTTATCCTGGAGCCTGTACCGCAGATGTGTTCCTAATTTCTTTGCTGAACTAAAAAGTGCTCTACAAATGATAATTTTATTGTTTGTATTCTAATATGCTGTAGAACTCTTCACTAGTTTTAAAACTTGGTGTTCAATTTCCTTTTGTTTCTGGGTATGTGATGCATTCCGTTTCCTTTGTTTGCATGTCAGGTCCCACCAGAAGCTGTTGATACTTGGAAACTTTTCCCCTGAGTTGAACATGGAGTGTATTAATGTGTATGCACTTTCAGTCCTTTACAAATGATTGACTTTCACAGCATAGATTGGAACCTTGCTGGAATGGAATAACTAAACCAATCATTTAAACTAGATGTTAAGTACTGATACCGTAGTTCCACGTATGCTTTAAACTCATTCTGCTGCCAGAAGAAACTTGCCCCGCCCCCCCCCCCCCCCCCCCCCCCCCCCCCCCAGCCATCCAAAGAGGCTAGCTTTAACTTGGATCAGTTCTCTGTTCTGGTTTACTGTGTACATTTGTAAATCCTCTTGTGTCCACACAAGAGAGTAAGTGGCATGGGGGCAAAACTGCTTTTGGTGTCCATGCTGGGTTATACCAGCACAAAGCGCCTGTCAGACTAAGTGTTAGAATGCAAAAATAGGCTCTGTGGGCAGGATGATGTCTACTTGTAAGCACTAGTAGCTTTTGCTGTCTGTGATTTACTATTGGACTATATAGTTGCAAGAATCTGTGCTTGAAGTTGGTGGCTATCAGTGAGACAGACCTTCAAGCTCTCAGAAACCTTCAGTTTGCTATTGTGAAAGCTTTCTGCTTGCATAGTTACTGTTGCAACTTTTAAGGTCTATGTGCAGTGCCTCAGCTCTCAGTACTCAATTCATTGCATGTGTAAAATTGAAACTACTTATTGTATCATTTTAAAGTTGTTTATTAACAAATAGAGTAAATCCATTCAAACTCAAGTTAATAGCCGCATGGAGTAGTTGCAAAGCAGTGCACTTTCATATATTTATAATTTTTAGTGATTCAGAAATAGGTATCAGCTGGCGAAAAGCAACCTTGTTTCTTCTAGAAGTATAATTAGTGGTGACAAAACTGTTGCAAAATATCAGATTTATTCAAATAGAATACTTTTATGCTTTATTTTCAGGCCCCAGCTTACCATCTCATTTTGGAAGGAATTCTAATACTATGGATAATCAGACTCCTTTTCTCCAAGACCTATAAGCTTCAAGAACGATCTGATCTAACACCTAAGGTATGTTGGAAAAATATTCTTCTTTAGAGCATCAGTTTATAGCTGTTAATGTGCTCAAACTTCAATGAGTTGAACGACTGTTGCATCACAAATTGGGCTAGAGTTTTTTTTTTTTTTAGTGGTGATTTCAAAGGATTTCTTACTTTGGAGTAAGAAACTGCTTAGTACTTAAACACTGGAGATTTTGCTCTTAATGTAAACGCTGTAGTGGAGAGTTTAAGTATAAAAGAACTGATGTGAGCATAGAAGAACTGCTGAGCTATGAAAACCTGGCACCAGTTCTACTTTATAGATGGCTTTCTTTTAAAAATGGAAACTATATTTAAAAAATATCCATGAATTATTGGATTGTAAACAGTAGGAAAATAATCAGTCTATGCATGTGATATCTGTGAGCAATAACTCTCAGAATTTAAAGTGTTAAGTGAATTCTGGAGACCTCTGTATTCTAGTTGCAATGCAGTTGTCTCAAACAAGGCTGTAATAGTGTGTGAAGACTGAAATTTCTCCATGACTTCTGGCTGGAGACTATCAGGAATGAATAGAATTTGCTCTGGAGATTTCCCAGGACTAGTTTGTCTGAGGCACGGTTTGCAATTGGGCTTGCTGCATAATGTCAGAGGATGCAATGAATATATCTGAAGGATGCTTGGACATACTGTCTTAATGTGAAAATGCCGGGATGAATAAGAAGCCTTTAATTTTTTCAGTGACAGATCTACTATAGGAATGTAATGCAATGTGACAGTTGGCTTGTTTGTGTGAGGTGTTGGTCAGAAATCGCAGGTAACTAACAGGCTTTGTTTGCTGGAACTTAAGAGACTGCTATCCTTCATGAATAGCATAAAAAGCTGGAATTTCTTTGTGATGCAGAGGAGGTTTGTTTCATGAGGTTGCAAAACAGATTCATGGGTATTTTACAGCAGCCCTTTTTATACCTTGTCATTCCAAATATATAATACACTTGCATGCTTTGATCTTACTCGCACTAAGGATACATGTTAAGCTTGTGGGCTTTACAGTGCAATGTGTTTCAGGATCATTGAATAGGATGCAAGGTCTGTAGACATAGGGCTGTAGAGGTGAGCAAATCTGCAGGAAACATGCCGTTTAGAAAGGGAGTACCTGTTAAACAAGCTTAGAGTGTCCTAGCACTGTAATATATTTTTTATAGGAAACAAGTAAGAAATTAACTGAGCAGGAATCGAGAAAGGGCACTTAAGTTCTGTGCTTGAAAAGGCTTATGAACGGATCATCCAATTCTTGATGTTTGCCTTGTTTATGAAGAACGCAGAGGAGGAGTGAGTGCGAGGAGGACTCCAGCCTGGTGAAGCACTGAATGTTCAGATCATCTAGGAGGACATGCTGCAGCTTTTTAAGTAGCCCCTGGTTGTCTTTAAATCTACTAGGGAAAAGTCTACTCTCAAACTAGGATAGTTCATTGAATAGAGTTTTCTTGCCAGATGGTTTTGATCCCTGGTATTTTGGAAAATCACTTTTTTTTTTTTTTTTTTTTTTTTTTTGAAAGATTCATCCTCTTTGCCATAGATGGTGGAAAAAAGCGCTTTGTTACTCTTGCATCAAACTGGATGCAATAATTGGTGACCTGAACAAAGCTGAAACCTTCTGAAATAGTGAAGAAACCCATCCTAAAGATGCGTTCTGAGTTTGGTCAAATGTGTAGCAAGAGTGCTTCCAAACCAATTCTAAGCAGGAATCAACTTTCAGACTGATTGTCTGTCATCCTTTAATAACAAAATTTCCTGAATCATGAACTAGGAAGATGGAGTACTTCTCTGTCACTGTCGGTCCTTGATAGCTCAGGATTTCAGGAGGTACTAATAAATCAATGGCCAGACAGGATGCTACTTATATAAATTCTTGTGGAATTCTCATCAAAAATGGAATCTCTAGAAAAGTAGCAAAGTGCCAGTGAACAGTGGAATGGGTTACAGGAGATGGCTTGTTGCAGGATGATGCAGTGCACTCTCTTCAGCCACCAAGTGTCTGTATGAAAGGAAGAAGCCCGCCAGATATGACTTTTACTCTGAAATAAATGATACTGAGCTTCTCGCAAAATCTCTGAAGTCCTAAGAGCAACATCTTACATCTGTGTATGGGAGGAATAGTTGCTTTCCTTGGTTTCAGAATTTCCATTACAGCAGTAGTATGAGAACAGTTTTACTACAGCGATATTAGTCAGGGTATTGGTGAGTTCCTGTCAGAGAAAAATGTTTAATAAATAGCCTAGAAATCTTGTAGACCAAGAGAGCTGCTGTCTCTTGCACAGGTAGTGTTCAGGCATTGGATCTTCTGCAGAGAAGAATGGAGGTAGACTGTTCTTATAAAGGTTTTCAGTTGTTTTGAGACAAGGCTCCCTACATAGGTGAAAGTTCTTTTAAATATTAATACAGCTTGAAAGAGAGAAATTTCTAACTAGCATGCTCATTGTGCCAATTTACGATATGCTGGTGTATTATACTATGATTCTGTAAATATCAAATTAAAGACCCATGTTTTGAGGAGTGCAATGACTGCAAATAAAAAGAAATCTGTGTCAATATGCACACATTAATATGGGTATTACACTGTTTCAAAACACTTGTGTTACCTAAGAGCTGTCTTCATGAAGGTAATTGTTACCTTGTTTGAAAACCAGGGTCAGCAAAGCAACTTGTTTACATAATTTGTCTTGGATTTGTTTGCACCTAAGTACTTCCCTTACCCAAAGTATCTGGTCTTTAAAAATAGAAATTAAAAGGAAAAAAAAAAGAACAGCAAACCATAAGCATATATGTATGTATGCATAAAAATTATAAAAGAGGAGTAGCTGAGAGAGGAGTTCGCTTACATTACAGCCAGAGTAAGAGAAATTGGCAGTTTGGCACTGGGTTTTTTCATCAAAAGGGTTTTGTCATACAGTGAACTGAGGAGAACTATGTGAATCAGGTATATATTGAAGATGTTGCAGTTGCAAATTAAAAACTGTTTTCTTTGTATACTTGAAAATTAACATTTTTATTCTTTGTATTGGTCTGAAGTTTGATGCATCTGTGGAAGGTACAAGACAGAAGTGCTGTTCTAAATGTGAGGACATTGGAGTAAAGGCTTTCCAAGACAGTCACTCTATGAAAACCTGCTTTTACTGTATCTTAAATTGTAATTGGTAAGAGAGAGAGAGATGCTCGTAAGCATTTACTCTAAAAGGTCAGCAGGAGAGGCCAGCTGGCTGGCCCAGTTGTAGTTTGGATGGCCTCTTTAGGTTGAGGTTGGTATTGATTTCAATCTTCAATATCCCTGGTCCTCCACTGTAACAAAGAAACTTCTGTCGTAGAAACTTTTGGTTCACTACTTCCTGTGCAGTACTCACAGAAATACATGTGGAAGGAGAGGACCAGAGACCGGAAGTTACAAATGTTTGACCTTTATGTCTCTATGTCCATTAAATTGCAATGATGTAGCAGATGAGAGTGAACCTTAGCTAGAACTAGTGAAGGTTTGTTGTTGAGAATGATGCTTACACTTCTCCTGTGTATTGTATTTTGTGTTGAGGGGGAAAGAAAAAAAAAAAGGTCAGGATATTGCCATGTCTTGTCACCTGTGTTGTTAGTTTCTGTGTGCTCCACACATTTCAAAGAATGGATCAAAGCTTCCTACAACTTAGTATGAGTGGGAGGGAGAGAAGTACTAATTAGGAATTGCATATTGCCTTGATGTTTACACATCTCAATTACAATTTTATTATGCTGATTTATTGTAGTTAGTGTCTTTGTATAAATACCCTTTTTCTTTCTGCTAAACTCCATATTAAAGAGGTTTTAACTGAATTTCTGCATTTAAGTATTTAAGCTGTTCAATGACATTTTGTACCCATAGTTCAACAAAACTAAGGCAAAAAGAAAAAAGCTAAGTACTTGCTTGCTCAGCTTTGATTCTGTCCTCTTGAAGAAGAGAGATATTATAGTGCCTGCTCTGCTTTTGAACTATGTTGTATAAAAACCATTTAAACCTTCTTTACTTTCAAGTCTTAACCATTTCTGCAGAACAAATGCCACACTTTCTAAATCATTCCCCTTTAGGCATCTGATTTCCGTGTTTATCCTTCTGTAACTGACAGGCTGCACCATTTCCCACCTGATTTATGCCATTTCCTAATGCAAAAAAAAAAAAAAAATTGTGCTCTAAAATGAACACAAAACTGTTGATGCAAGTTACACAGTACATCAGGGATTTGAGGCATGTGTGTATGCCAACTATAGAGGAGCAGATTGAAGACTGTATGAGCATGCATCGTGACATCCTCTTCTGGTTTTCAGAAGTCTTTTTGAATCCTGTTGTGGAAAGGTATAAGATACTACTGGGCAACTGTACACAAGAATATATGGGGGTATTTGCTGGATTATGTTGAAGATGACGTTTGTTTGATAATACAGTGCAATAGTGAGGAGTCGTCAATAGTATTCACGTACAGCTTAGTTTATCTTTGCTCAGTTCTCGGTGCTCTGTTATTTATTTGGATTGTTTTCGAATGAAGTATTCAAATTTGCACCGTGCATATGAATGGCATTGGTATAGAGCAGATGTGTACCCCCTGCCTTAATGCTTAACTGTTTCCCAAAGAAACAGAGCAGCATTCCAATGCATGTGCTGCAACTGCATGCAAGGCTCAGTGGTCTGTCTACAGCGGATAAAGAAACTAAGCACTTCTTCTAACATAAGTGTAGCCACTTCAAAATATTGAATATATTTAAATTTAATTCTGTTGCACATATTAATGGCATTTATTTCCTTTCAATTATATGCCCCTTGGGTAAAATTCTAGTAAGAAATCTAACATGAAAAAGTAAAATAAAAAGGTATTTAAAGTACATCTGCAAAATATTAGAAATACAAGTGACTATGCTCCTATAAAAATATCTTTTCTGAAATACAGAACTATTGAAATTTCCATTTGAGTCTTGAAATAGACCTTTACAGAACTCTTGGGATATTAATTAATATTCCAGAAATACTTTAAAATGAAGTTATTCATTAGCTTAGTAAAAGGAAAGCGATGAAAGTGAAGAAGAGTTGAACATGTATTATTGCCTATGGTTTCCTTTTGATTTCTAACATCTTAATTTTTTTTTTTTTTTTTTTTTTTACTTTGAAGTCTTTGAAAGGTATATTTGAAAAAAATCAAAATGGAAAAAGTTATTGCTGAGTTATTTTTTAAAATTAATGGTAGTATTAATATTTAGGTATTGAAATAAGCAGCCTTAAATGTTCTACTGCTTTGAGAAGTAATAGAGAAATGTAACACCGTTGTGGTCATAAAATTCAAAGTTAGCATATTAACAACTGTGTTATCAGATGTGTCTTGTTATACTGGTAAATAATCCTCTGTAAAAGTTCTTCCTTCATGTATGAAGAAAGTGTTAGATGATTTGCCTTAGTAATTGCTGATGTCTTTTGTGTTGTGTCTCGTTTCTTAATAAAGTAAATTTATGTGGGACTAGTCTAATGTATATGGGATGCTGGTCCTCTGCATGTCCTTCAGCAAATTATTTAACTGAGTTTTTCTATATATTTGTAAAGCACTTTGAAAATGAATATGCTTTTGCTATTCCTGCATGGTTAGGCAAGGATGTGGATTAATAGTTGTGCTGCTCTTTTTGAATATTTTGCAGTCTGTGTTCTCCACCACATCCTGCCCGTATATGTGTTATTTTGCTTAGTGTTTTAGTACCATGGTTGTTTAAATAGCACTGTTGAATGTTTTAGAATATGAAGTGAGGTAATTTGTATTCAATTATTATTCAATTTGTATTCAGTTACTCGCATATACTGTAGAGGAGGATTTTCATAGTAGTCGGAGTGAAATAGTACTGATTAAAATTTGGCAGGGACACCAAATTAGTATCTCTTCTTTTGATTATCTTACCATAAAATCTTTAATGCACAGACAGTTGCGCTGTCTTTGTTTACATCTCATTCCCTTTGAAGAATGCAGAGCTGCTCAGTTGATCATGCTGATATAATGCCAATCTCAAGTGTCTCAGAAAGGTGTCATATACTGGTGTGCAACATTTCTCATATATCTGTTATCAGCTATTTATTAGAATATATTTTTTCTACTGGAAATCTTTTTTGAGCAATGTATTTTTTTCTCTTCTTCAGGAAAAAGAAGAATTGATTGAAGAGTGGCAGCCAGAGCCGCTTGTTCCTCCTGTATCAAAAGATCACCCAGCTCTCAACTATAACATTGTTTCAGGGTAAATCTAACTGAAGTAAATTGTTTTTGTTTCAGCTTGAACACTTGATGACCATATTTTTTAGCATGTTGCTAATTAAGGGTTTCAATACCCCTAAAAGCTTTCATGAATGAATTGCCTTTATAGATAACAGGACTGGATTTGCCACTGAAGAGAAGGTCTCCTCTGTGCCACCTTATCAAGACAATCTTAAGATAATGTTTCTTAATTTAAATGCTTTAATTCAGCAATTTTTAAAATATTGGTGTGGGGGCTTTATCTTAGCATTTATTTTGGGTCTATATTGTTTGGTTTTAATTTGTCTTTAATTTTGTTTGAATATTAGGGTAGGCTTAGAGGTCCAAAAGTGGTTACCGACTTTTGCGGGACTGGAGTTAAGGGGACTGTATCATCACAAAACATTTCAGATGAGACTGATTTTGTGGCTAGCCGTTTGGTACATCATGAAACGTAGTTCCTTTTAAAGGTAGTAGATTTGGACAATTAAAAATGGAGATGCTTGATGGCATAGTTGTTTTGTGAGGAAATTATGGGTCAGCATTACTTTCTTATGTGTTTTGAGGCTTATAAGAACATCTGTAATGATTTAGCCAAGAGTCGCAGTATTTCAGAAATTGCTTTGAAATTTCTTTCCCAAGCTTCAACTTTGTTTATTTATATTGGTAACTTATAAAATGTAAGCATTCTTAATATCCTGCCAGCGACACTAATATTTTAAAATAATGTAGTGACAGAGCACGATCATTTGCTCTCATAAGTAGCTCCGTTTTGACGGCTCAGCCACCACATTGAAGAAATGCCTGCTTTGAAAAAAGGATGTCTATTTTAATTGACTTCTGTTATATGAAGAAGGATTGGGTTTTTTTTCCCCCTCTGTTGTTGTTCAGGATTTTGAAACCAGCAGTACCTTAGAGTAAAGGGAGGGTTTGTTTTTTTTTTTTTTTTTAAAAAAAAAAGATTAGAACAAAGAAACCTTTTAGCTTGATTCAGAAAATGCTTAAATTATTTAGAACCTTCCAGTGCAGGGAACATATTCCAATAGAATGTTAATATGTTGTGGCTGTTAAACTTAATAGCAGCTGTGAGGACAACCTGGCATCTATCTGGTAAGATTTAATCTGCTAGCTAACCACCTTCCTGTAAGATGCGGAACAGCTATGAGCTTGAAACTTGGCCTGTAAACTTAGGCTACATTTCAGAGTTAATACAGAAATGAAAGTTTCTTTATCCTAATTGCAACTCAAGAGCATTTCTGTCCCCTTTTTAATTAGTATTTTAGGAGGAACCATATTGATGCTAACGGGGTAGTCCTCTTTCCCTGATTATCATGTGTTAATGTCTTCCATGAACAGTGACTTAGGTATGCCTTATTTATATTCATTTGTAGTGGTTTAATACTCCATATTTGATGTAATGTGTGGATTGGGTTTGTATAGCCTTATGACTACTCTAGGAAGTATTAAATATTTCAGTAAAATCTTAAAAGTTATTTTGACTGACAGTCTGGAGGGAGGGCAGACTCAATGTGTAAAACAGTTTGTGCCTCATATCTGTTAACATGCTTTTTCTGGTCAGCATTTTTTTTTTTTTTTTGCTTAAACAAGATTCCAGTGATTTATGTTGCTGAATGATAAGCAACACTGTGACGATACAATGATATCTTAAGAAATGTGTTATACTAGAGGAAGCAAAATGAGGGAAACTGTAAAGAAAATCATTTTTTTCCTCTTGCAAAGACTTATTGTTCATGTTGTTCTTGAGGTTGAGAAGAAGGCTTTATGATATTGTTAACATAAATATCTTGGGTATAATTATTTACTGCACTAAATTTTTCCATGAGTGGTTTCTGCTTAACCATGAATGTTTCTTTAGAAGGTTGGGTAAAAATCTGATAGCAAAATATGGCCGTGTTTTGGTGAGGGCTGCAGCTTTGTCTGGGGCATGTTGTTAGTGAACATTAGTATATATTCTAGGACTGAGAGGTAGTGCTGGGGAGGCAAATTACTTTAGATTTACCAGATTAATAGCATGCTGGGAATACACTGATCCCTGTGTTAATGCCCAAATGCATAGGCATAAACCTGCTCTAGCAAACACCTGTGAACATAAATAGCTGTTTGACTTTTGGTCATCAACATTTGGTACAGCTCATTGATGAGCCAGATTGAGGAACTGATCCAGTTTTAATTTCAAAGACGATTAGTTCCCCAAGTCAGTTTGCTGCACGTTTGTATAAAGTTACTGCTGTGCAGGAGAAGGTGCATAGTAGTAATGCAGGACTTCTTCTTTCAGCTGTATCAGTTTAATGTGACAGAATGACAAAGAGAAGAGATTCATGGCACATGCAGCGTATTAGATGAAAACTTTCCAAAGCTGTTTTGCAAGCTTTACAATTGCTCGATCAAAGCAGCATATACTTAATCTTCAAAGTGAACAGGTTTAAATTTTTTTTCATGTTTTTTCAGAAGTTCAGGCTCTTCAGTGTTTTTCTTAAATTGTTGCAAGTAACTTTGACTTAAACTTTGTGTTTGGCATACGTTCACCAAATATACCCATTAAAGTATTGTCAGCACCTAGATTCTGAGCAGCTGTGTGCAAACACTTGACATGTGAGCAGCATTGTTTAGTTTTGATTGTTTTTGAAAACTGCATGATGCAGTGTCCACATGGGAAAAACTTGTTGGAACTATTGTTTTTGAGAAATAGTATAGGATCTCAATATTTGACAATATATATGGAAATGGACAGATATAAGGTTTTGCATTCAGGCATAGCTTTGAGACTTCTCACTGCTTTGAATGATTTAAGTGAGGCTTTTGAGTTTGTAATATTGAATTGTATAATTGCTGAAACAAGGTTGGTATTGGACTACAGAATATAGATATGATATTTATATTTAAAGGGGTAATAACTACTTTTCTCTTTTCTTTAAATTTTAAGTAATTGTTTCTCTAAACCATAATTTTTGTAGGGCAAAAATATTTTCCGTTCTTCCCTTCATATATACTGTGCTCTCATTGTTCTTTTGTTCATATTGCATGTTTACACACTTTGTATTTTCTGATTACTTGAGTTACTCAAACTCGTATGGATTAAACAGAATTGGAAATTGGAGATGTCAGATAGCCAGAATACTTTTATCTGCTTACAGCTAGTATCTCTATTTTAGAATTACTCTTCGGTACAAGAATGGTATTGCATGTTTGCTTTATGATAAAAACGTTGTTTTAAAATTTGTTTTTATCATTGAAGTAGCAAGCAAGTTTCCTTCTTTTCATTCACAGTATTCCTTCTTCCAAATACACATCACTTTTAAAGGAGAAGTTTTATTCATCTTTTCCAGAGTTAACTTTGTATGAAATAAGTTTTCAATAAGAATGAAGAAACTAAATATCTCAGGAAGAAATTTAAGGACTCTTTGTAAAGCTACAGGAATATGGCTTTAGCTGAGATTGGTAGTATATTTGTGCCTTGACACTGAACTTTTATATCAATTGGCAGTTAAAGAGGAAAAAGTGGGAAAAGGGAATTTTGAAAATGCTTTTGCCTTCTACTGTTGAAAAACAAAGCTCAGCTACTGTTTGACTGTTTATGAAAACAGTAACTCTTCACTCATAACAATAGATCTCTCTAATCTTTTTAGTCCTCCCACTCATAAAATCACCGTTAATGGCAAGGAATGTATAAACTTTGCATCATTTAATTTCCTTGGACTTTTGGATAATGAAAAGGTTAAGGTGAGTGCTTCCTGTTATTGTGTATTGTATGATTCTTTCAGTTTGTATGTTAACTCAAAATTAGAAATGGCTTCAGAAAGGACAGACTCTGTCAAGGAACTTCTTGCTACTTCTAAATAGCAAGGAAAATTATAAACCTTGTAATTCTGTGTTATTTACATTTTTTTCTAAAATTTTTTAAAATTTTATCTGATGCACATATTTGGAGTTGTTGATTATCACGTTATATTAGTATCTACTATGAGTTTTCATTAGAACACAACGATGCTTAAACACTAATCTAAAATAGCTGTGATGTGAAATAAATTCACAGAATTCAGTATACTGTTACACTTTCTGTTAAGCTGGTTATGTTACAGTGCAAGAACTAGTACATGTACAGTGGCATAAAGTTGTGTGAATTGTATAGAAGAGTTGGTGGTCTATTTTAGGAATAAATGTTTCATGTAATTTTTTTCTGTTAAAGAATGCAGCCCAGGCATCTCTGAAGAAGTATGGTGTTGGCACTTGTGGACCTAGAGGATTCTATGGTACTTTTGGTCAGTAACTTTTTTTTAAATTTACCTTTAAAGATGTTCAGACTGGGGTAGTGAGTTGGACAAAATAGTCCTACATATAGGCAGCAAATTATTTCCCTCACTCTGAAGAACAATTACCCTCTAACAATTTTTTTTACTGCAATGGTAAGGATCAGCAGCATTTATAGCATTGGTTTTTATCAGTTTCTATGCCTTTTCTCACTCTGTCCTTTCAGTACTGCTCTTGGAGGAAAGCTACAAAGTTAAATATAGTCTGCTTTAGTTTTGATCACCACAGTAGAGAAAATAAGTGTATTAGCCATCTAATCAAGTATGAAGAATTTGTGAGTGTAAGTTAGTAATATGTTTTTAAGTAGGCCACAAGAGGGCAGTCTGACCTTTGGGTTCTATGATAAAGCTTAGTTAAGTTTATCTAATGTAGTAAGAATGTAATTTTTCTTTATTTATGACCTTAATGTTTTAATTAAGAGGTTTGCATGGTGTGAGAGGGTGTTACTGAGGGTTTTTTCACTCTTATTAAGAAGAAGCAAGTTGTTAAATATCAGCCTCTGGAAATGGTTCTTCATAGATGTTGGTATTTTAAAATACTGACTGGAAACTAGAGAGTAATAAATGAATAGCTGCACAGTTGTAGGCTAAAAACATTGATTTGTTGTCTTGTGAGCTTTCCTGATGCTTCCCAGAAGTAGTGGAATTTGCAGCATGTTTGTACTCAAATGATTTCATAGAGCTAGGCTTGACCTGAATTCAGCATAAGACTAACTTGGACTTTTTCAGTTAATCAAATTAGTCCTTTCCATGATCACATAGTTGCTACATCTATTTTAATTTCATAAATACTCTATATATCAGAACAAAATTGAGTCTTTGAACATCTATCTTAAAGATCGTTCATTAGTCTGGAGGTATAATTCTTTTCTAAACAAGGTGATGGTAGCGTGTTGATTACTAGTGAGCTTTTAGGAAGCTAGGTTCCCTCAGTTGATCATAGTTCAGCAGTAATCTGTGGGAATTCATTCAGGCTCTTTAAAAAAAAAAACTGAAAAGCTCAAGGAAACTTGAGGACTTTAAGTCCAGCCTGATTCCAAGCTTAGTGAAATTTTCCACTTTGGTGCTTCTTTTTAGTAATTATTTGAGATAGATTGTGATTAAAAGTTGGTTATCTCTAGTAAATGAGAGATTCTCCAGGTTGTTTCCTGCTCTCTTTAGTGGTCTATTTTTTGTATTTAATTTGGTTGCTGTTCATTGGCTTCTGAATTCATTGCATAAATGCCTCATTTCACAAAGCAGGGGGTACAATCTGTAATATTGCTGCATGACATCACTAGACAAGAAACAGTGTTACTGACCAGTTTCAGAGATCATCTTTTACAAATAAAATAATTGAGAATTGGTTTCAAATTTGAGACAAACACCCACTACTCTGGTTAGATCCCAAACTGGCTTCCCATGTCTCCTTGTCATTAAACGCTAAAATATTGCAGGATTATTAATCTTGGGTATGAAACGCTTGTTATTTCCGTGACGTTGAACTCGTCAGAAGCTTTCTATGCATTGTGACTTCAGTAAATGAGTTATGTTGTGTCTAGAACTATATAGTTCCACTCTTGCTTCCCGTATAGGATTTAATTGATGATTGTCAATAGTTTTCACTCAGAATTAGTCCCTCTTAGGGGCAGACATCTCATAGCGGTATTAGCATTCGCTTCTTCTTGGGAAGGTAGATACCGTGTTCTAATTTATTCTGAGTGGAGACTTGATTCTTTGTATCTCTGTCTGTTTGAAGGGTTTTCTTAGATTTAATGCGACCCTATTAAGAAATTCTTGCTTTTTCTCTGCTGTATCCCGGAAAGCTGCATTGCATGCCTTTATCCCATGGTAACCTTGAAATGTCAGTATATTCATGCATGACTCTGAATCTTTATGGTCATTTTCTCCATAATGAGAAGGTGAGGGTTGGTTGGTTTGTTTGGTTTTTTTTAGGTTTCGTAGGTTACCTAACAGACATCGTTTCAGTACTCTTCCGAACCGTGAAGATAAGGGTGGGCTAGGAGAAAAGATTTATAAAAGGAGATGTGGGCTTTTGGTCTCAGTAGTTCTACTCTTGACTTGGATGCTAGCACATGCTAAACTCTAAACTGGCACTTTTCTGCAATTGTTGACATTACTAGCTATATTAAGGTTTCGTAAGTATGCAGAAAGATGTTTCATTCATATCTTCTTCTGTGCAAATATACTGTAGTTAGTGATTGCAGCTCTCCCTTCAGGTGGGCTAATCCAACTGATGTAACCTGACTGAAATAACTAAAGCAAATTATTGCAATGAAGAATAGGCAAGTTAGGTGGTATCCTGTTTTTATTACGGTGGAACAGTAGTGAAGCCTTAATTAATTGTATTTCAAATTCACAAGTTAAACAAAGCATTGGCTAGAAATATCAACACAGGAGTAACCATGGCTCATAGGCTATTGAAGAATCTATGTGTTCAATTGGTGTTTATTCATTTGAACTTAGTTTCCATGAACTTTTTGGATAATTGCAAAAAGATAACATTTGGCTAGAGGTGATCTTACAAGTTGCACTTGATCTATTCTAACGACCTCTATTTGCCCTGAATTTCAGTGTTGTTTTCAGCTGATAAAAGGTGCAATTCCCTAACTACCATATTTGCTAGCAGAAGCACCTAGTGGCAAGATAGTCAAACAATTAAAATAAGTGAGGCTGATATGGGTTGTCTTGCTTGGGCAGAGTACTTAAGCTTGTGGTCACCTTTCTGCTTCTGGCAGCTTCTGAAGTAACTCCACTCACCACATGGTATTGCCCTTCTTAATCTTTTGATTTAGCATTATTTTGTTTCTAACCTGAATGATTTCGACTGAATTGATTTGGGAAATGTATGTATGATTTTGTCAATTGATCTTAAGGGTGAGTAATCTCTGGCATGGAGATGATGACCTCTTCGGTTGGCTGAATTGCATTTGGGACACACAATGTGATTGCAGCCTGACAAGAGCAGTTTCCAATTATAGTGATAGCGGTGCTAGATGCAGTGGAAGCCTCAGCTTAGAAAAACTGATGATCTGCCAACAGGACCTCATTAACTGCTATAAATGACATTGCTGTTTATTGTCTGACTGTAGTAACTATGCTCCCTAGTCACACCAGGAAGCCTTCCTCGTTTACTTGTGGTCTAATCACAAATAGATTTTAATTACCAACGTCAGAGCACCACATTACTTAAATATTTTCAAATCTAGTAAAGCTGCTGATTAATAGTGGCTTATACTTGTCAGTTTAAGATTGGATTGATTCCAGCTGTTTTTTTGGTAAGTTATTTGTTGTAATGCTGTTACTACAAGTAAACAATCATTAGATGATTGTTAAAGCAGCCATAGTCTTTCTGATATGAAAGCAATGAAACTGTCTAAGTTTGTTTTAATTTTTCTCTCAAGTAGATGTGCACTTAGAATTAGAAGAACGACTTGCAAAATTCATGAGGACAGAGGAAGCTATTATATACTCATATGGATTTGCAACAATTGCCAGTGCTATTCCTGCATACTCAAAAAGAGGAGACATTGTGTTTGTGTAAGTACTGTTTTCTCATTGGGAAACTGCAGATTTAAGAGTCCTCCTTCAAATATTTTTTTGATTATTGTAAGTCCTATTAATTTAACCATTTAGAACATAATGCTATTTGTATAACAAAATACTAAAAAGCTCAAATGTCTTTTCTTTTTTTTTTTTTTTTCCAAATACTCCAAATACAAACCAGTTACTGCTTTTTTTCCAAGGAAAAGCAGACTTGGGTGCTCAGCTGAAACACAAGGTGTGTGTATACAAGGGTGTATGGAAGTCTGATATTAGTTTTCTTCCTAAGAAAGTGTATGGTCATATGTGCTTTTCTCTTACTTACTGCTGGCTTTTCACCTTTCTTGCAAGCCAGTTGTTCCCATCCTGCATTTTTGCAATGGATTAGTTGGATAAAGATCACTATGGATTAACATAACATAAGAACAGCTATACTGTGTCAAACCAAGGATTCAGCAAGCCCAGTATCTGGTCCCTGAGAGTAGCCAGTAGCAATTTGTATAGGGAAGAGTAAAATACCAGGAGAAACAGTGTAAAACACTCAGAAATTTCTGAGCCAAAGGGAAGATTTAGGTTTTAATAGTCCTTCATGGATTTTTCTTAATTTTTCCTATTGTTTTCGAACCAATATAAATCTCTAATATCCAGAGTGCTCCTGTGACATGTAATTTCACAGTTTAACTGAGCATTGTATGAATAAATATCTTGGTGTTGAATGTAACACCTGCTAGTTTCAATTGATGCATTTGATTTTTATAAAAAGACACAGTGAACAGTTGTTGCTTGCCCATCTTCTACATACCACTGATAGTTTTGTAGTTGTCTACCATAAACCATTTTTGGTTGTCTCTTTTCTAAGTGTAAGATTCCTAGCCTAATAGACTTCTTGTATAGAAGTTCTCTCATAACTTTGATCATCTTTTTTGGTCATCTTTGAACACTTTTAGGTTTTTTTGAGATGAGTGACCAGAATTGCACACAATATTCAAGATGCAGGTGCATCCTGGATTTAGCTGTTTTGTATTGTTTCAGCTTCTCACTGGAAAAAAAGATCTTCCTCTGTTAAAAAAAATAAATAAATAAATAAAAATCTTGGTTTAAATGACTGTGTTTAGCATGTGCAGAAAGTTTGATTTAGTTGCCACTTTTAAATAATCATTAGGTGTATGCACCTGTGAAATTGCCACCCCCCGCCCCCAAAGGGACTTGCTTTTCCAAAACTTAAAATGGCAGATTATTCTTTAAACTCTGAGATAATTCCCAAAGAGTCTTAAAAATCAGGTTTTGAATACTCTGAAGACAACTGCAAATGTTTTTAGGCACATCCTTGTGCTTTTCTTCTAAGACGCAGAGAAAGACCCAGGAAAGTGAGCTGCTGGGATGATTACTAGGGCATTGTACCCAGTCCATGGAATGTTGTGCTCAGATGAATAGCTGTCACATACAAACAAAAGGACCAGTGCAGACTTCAGGGAAACCTGTAGGCTTGCTTTCAGTGCAATATTTCAGTGTTATAGTGTATCGAAAATCTGAGAAGCTTTGGAAATATGTTTCAAAAAATAAATAACATTTATGATGCTTTAATAGATCTGGTTTTAACTACACCTGAGTATAGATATCAACTCAAAAGCAGAACAGTCCTAGAAAGATCATTGGCCATCTTTCTTCTTTGAATAAATGCTAAACCAAGTGCAAATTTAAATGGCTTGATGTATTTACAGAGATGAAGCTGCCTGCTTTGCTATTCAGAAGGGATTACAGGCATCTCGTAGTAACATCAAGTTATTTAAACATAATGATATGGCTGACCTTGAACGACTGTTGAAAGAACAGGAGACCGAAGATCAAAAGGTACAGTTCCTTTGATGAAATGTTTGTACTCTTTTGTGCCCCATCACCTTTTTTTTTTCCTTACTGAGTTCTCTAACTGAACGGATGCAGTACTTATAGACAGTTATTTTGTTTTCATAAATCTCTATGAAAAGTTGATGTTGCATTTTTTGCATTTGTCAATGTAACCACTGGAAGTGAACTCACAGGCTTTGGTGGCAGGGGATATCACTGTGTACAAATGACTGCAGTATAGAGTTTCTCTGGTGCTCTTGCATGGTTTTTGTCCTTTAGGTGTTTGAATAACTGCATTTACTTAACAAATTGTACCCATTAATTATCAATTTGAACGCTACACAGTAAAATCAACACAGAAGCGGTGATACTAGTCCTAAGTTTGATTTATAGGAGGAGTGCGATTCTTTTTTTTTTCTTTCTTTCACTTCTCAGTCAATTATCTATCTTGCACTGAACTCTTGAGATGTTCTCTCTTTTTAAAAACTATATTTGGGGTCAACTGGATGACTCACTTCATACCCTGACAGGCATACGGAGGGATGCCCAAAAGCAACTACTAAAATCAGCATCAGCAAGTCCAGATAATTTGTGTGTATGAGTTTTAAAAGAATCTACTGAAGAACTAGCTCCATTATATTCCTCAGTCACAGAATGCTGGGGAAGTTGCAGACAACTGGAAGAAAGCTGATATTGTGCTAACACTTAGAAAAAGTAAACTAGATAAAGTGGATAATTGTAAGCCAATCAGTTTAACATCAATCTAAATCAATAATGGATCTGATTAATAGCAAATTTAAAGGAGCTAGTCTACATACATTTGTGGAAAATGCATGTTGTCAGATAATCTCTACACGAGATTTTAGATTTAGTTGACAGAGTAGTGATGTAATCTGTTTGTGTAACACATTCGGTTTGTTGGAGCAGAGTGCTTTGACTGAGCTACATGATTAAAGTTTCAGTAAAATGTAGCTAGCTGAATGTGAACATAAAGTTGGTGGCCAACAAGCTTAATGTAGTCCATATCTGTATAATCATAATCAAGATATTCTGAGTAGGAAGGGGTAGGTCTTATCACTAGAGCTGGGACAGCTTGTGAAGTGGACTGTGCCTAGTTTTGGTACCTACCGCTCAGGAAAGACAAATGTTCTCCAAATCTTTTCCCAAGAACTCAAAAAGGTGATGAAGCTTAAATCCTACTAGTATTTTCTGATCTAGGGTATTAAAGTAAGTAACAGGGGAACTATTATTTGAACATTGTTTCATTTTATATAAAGGTTTAGCACAATCAAATAAGAAATTAAAACTGGGCAATGCTGAAGAAAGTAATTGGTGAATATTAAGATTAGGGTAGTGTAACCCATGGAACAACGTGTGGTTTTTCCATTGCTAATGGTTTTTGAACTAGAATGTCATTTTAGAACAGCAAAAGTCAAATCATACATTCATAGTTTAAACAGAAAACAGTGCAGGATATTCTTATGGCTTTTATTGTTCAGAGACCAGACTGTGACTTCAAAGTTGTGAATACTTTTGGATCGTGTCTTATGAAGACAACTGCTTCCAAGAGGATTGTGCTTCGTTGAGAATCTGGTCACATAAACCAGTTTTTGAAAAGCTTTCTAAATGCTCTGACTAATGAGAGAACATAACTGTTCTGAATATAATAGAGACCCAGATTTGCAGTATTTGTTCTGTAGTTGTATTGTTTGTATTTTAGGCATAAAGTTCAAATGAACTGGTTATGCTTTGTTATAAAACAAAGAATCTTAAATTTTGTGTGAGAGATAAAGCTTTAAAACTATTAGAAAAATAAAGAAAAATAGTCCAATGACACATTTCAACTTCTATTACAAATGATAAATATTAAATTTAGACTAAAGTAAAAACTTACTTTAAAAAGAGATGTTATTTTCCTTCCCTTCCCATTACCTGCCTCCCAAAAAACCATCAGAGCTTCATTTGTTAGTAACAATTGATACAAACTGAAACCATATCTTTCTCTGAAGAATCCTCGCAAGGCCCGTGTAACTCGAAGGTTTATTGTAGTGGAAGGATTGTATATGAATACAGGAGACGTCTGCCCTCTTCCAGAATTGGTAAGTGGTTTCAGTTTGCTTTTTAAACTCTGCATATGGACACATTTGACAATAAAACAGTAATATTGTGCAATTAGGCCTACAAAGAAAAGCTTTGCTTTTACTTTTTAATTTATCTCTTTCCTTCCTCAAATATTTGTGAAATGGGGATTCCATATTGACATTTTATTGAAATTCCTGATCAGTAAGTAATAGTGGATTGGGAAATAAATATCCAGTTAAAGTCTTAGTTTTCAAGCTGTAAAATTACTGTATTTTCAAAAGCTGTATGTTACTAAATTGTTAAACTAAAATTGTATCTAAAAAAACTGAGTTTCAAAGAAACTGTCATATTGCTGTAATAAACAGTGGCTCCAAGGAACACGTTTATTATTCAACATAAATTGCCTTGTTATGCAGGAAGGCAAAAAAAGCTGGTAAAGAAAGAAGTGCTGTGAAAACATATTATCCTGAAAGTGTTTGATAACCTATCAAGAAAAAACAAAGTGTTTTTTTGTACGTGACCATTGGCATTTTTGAAATTTACTCTATCTTTAGCATTAAATAGTAATAATGGTTGAAAGCTTTTTCAATGTCTTAATGACAGAACTCAACTCTGGAGCTGACATTTTTGCAGTATTCAGGATACTATAGTTGTCTGTATTTACCTTGTCTCCCCCACCCATTTTGTTACCAAATTCTGATGGGCTTGTCTTGTGATTTGTATTATTTTCATTGTTTTAGATAAAACTGAAGTATAAATACAAAGTTAGAATTTTTTTGGAGGAGAGCCTTTCCTTTGGAGTCCTTGGGGAACATGGACGAGGAATTACTGAACACTTTGGCATAAATGTAAGTGCCATTTTCTTGTGTTTTTTGTTGTAAATGAGACCTGTAGAGAGGCAAATTCTGCTACTTGTTTCTTGTGGCATTAACAATATTTACTAGTGTATGATAGAATCCTTAACATACCTTTCCCTCTGTTCACTTACCAGCAGTAAAGAGTCCAGGGCTTGGCACTATTTTCTTTCACCTGCTTACCTGATTTTTTTTTTTTTTTTTTTTTTTTTTTTAGAATATTTATCTTTAGTGAGGAAGATAAACAGGGGAATTCTTACAGTGCATAATTTTATACTTTTTTTTGATGCTTAGTGAAATTATGATTATGATATTCTCCAACTCCATATGCCCACAAAGCAATATGCTTGCACAGAAATATTTGGGAGTTGGGGTAAGTCAGAAAAGTCCTCTCCGTGGCCACTTCCCAATAGTCATTCTGCTCTATCGTCTTTGACTCCAGGGGAAAAAATTAGGAGAAAGCTTTTGTTAGTCCTTTCAAAGGTGGTGTCCTACTCCTTTACTGGCAGATTCAGCCAAAATATTTTCCCAACACAGCAAGTCTGTCTTTTATAGTTTTTCTTCTGCTGAGGAGTATTGACATGGAATGATCTATATATTTTGGAATCCTTGCAGCTCTTTACTACCACAACCACCTGAACTGGGGAAGGAAGAAATGCTCTTTTGGCAGCTAGTGTCTCCTCAGTGTGGAGCATCTTTTACTGCCTCCTAAGGGCAGTGTCAGAATTCAGTTAAGAAGTCATTTATCAAATTTTGATATTCTATCTTCTCTCTACTTTCTACTCATACCCCTACTTTTTCTTTGTTTTCACTTTAACTATTCAATCCAGTGTGTGGAAAAGAGAAAATGAATGATAAACAGCTTAAGGAAAGGAAACAAACTGCTATGATGCTTGCCAACCACTTTCTGATTAATTGGCTCATATGTAAAATCCTTTTACACAAAGTCTTTTAGTCTTGTCTACTCAAAATGGAAATTTGTACTGATAGTCGTCTGTATGCATTACAGAGCATGGCAAAAAGAAGAACTTGTTTGCAAGTAATGAGTGAAATAAGACAATTACATCTCTGGGGTCCAAACTCTGATTTAACTAGGCTTGTGCTGAATTTTAGTTACATTATAACTTATTGACTGCTGTGGGACTACTTACATTCATAAAGGACACCATGACACTGAGTGCTTTGAAGAGTTGTGGCCCATGTCCACATAACTTGGTTTTTTTCTGTTTGTGTTCTGTACATTACAAAGCCTGAAAGAGAATGATCTTGTGTAAATTGTATACAGATCCATAAATCTTAATTTCTAAAGTCCCTTCGGTATAGTTTGAAATTATTTCAATTGCAGCTTCATTTGAATATGCGATTTCATTCTGGACATTCTCTAGTATTTATAATAATACGAAATAAGACATGTTTGGATGTGTTTTATAACTAGTCTTGATTTAATCAAAGGCATTTCTTGATAACTTAGTTGTTAATTTAAATGGCAGATAGATGATATAGATCTTATCAGCGCAAACATGGAAAATTCACTGGCTTCTATTGGAGGATTTTGCTGTGGAAGATCTTTTGTTATTGATCATCAGGTAAGCCAGGTCTTATTTCTATATGGCATGGCAGGATTAGTTATTGAGAAATGGGAGTGGTTTATCAGCTTACACGCTATGTTATGATATAAATTATGGCATAACATTCGATTCTATGTAGAAACTTTCATGTTTTACAGAACATGATAGATGGATAGGAGACCTACTTTTAAATTTAAACAAATTTAGTTGTAAAACATTTTCTATATTGTTATAAACAAAAAAGTGGATTTTTTTTTCTTTCTCCCCCCCCAGCGATTGTCTGGTCAGGGCTACTGCTTTTCTGCATCCCTACCTCCTTTGTTAGCTGCTGCTGCTATTGAGGCTCTGAATATTATGGAAGATAATCCAGGTACTTAATTCAGGAAAATCCTATTCTTCAGTCTGTCTTCACTCCAAACTAACAAATCATTTTTTTCCCTACTTTGATTTCTTATCCTTTTTCATTTATATGTTCTCTCTCTTCCTTTTCAGCTAACCAGTTTTGCACTCATGATTATTTTTCTTTTTATATTTCCTATACTGCTTTTCTTTTTAACAACCTTTTTTCCCCCTGTCCTTTTTCCAGATAAAAATGAGTTACTTGAGGCTAAAAGGGACAGAGGTGGTAGCTGTTAAGCTCCAGATAAGAAGTTACTGTTCTGCTTTACTGTCTGCTCCATCCTTTAAAATGAATGTCTTTAGGATAAATGGAGGAATGGAAGAATAAAGACAAAAGAGTGGGGAAATTCTTCCTCAGAACTGAAGGACTCTTTCATTTCCACTTTCACTCTTATTGTTGTTGTTGTTCTCCAAGTGAGCATTCAAGCAAGGATCTCAGGCTGGATCATGGCATAATCACTTGGGCTTTTGACAGGACTAAGTATAGTACGTTTGGATGAGGTTGGAAAGCCCTGGTTTTCTAGAACCTAAGAATGAATTTTTGGGGCAAGCAGTATAAGAGGAGGACAAAACTGGCCAATTTTTTTTTCCTCCTTCTTTACCATCTATAGGCTGAAGGAGGTCTGCAGAGAGTTGTAACATTTAATTTGTCATAAATAAAAGCAATAAAAGTCCAAGCAGGAGGGTCTTGTGTAGTCCCTGCCTGGTCCTCAAAAGTTTAAACAAAATCAACAAAAAATTGAGAGTAGGTTTTGGGTTTGTTAGCTATGATGAGGGGTTGACCTTAACTTAGGGAAAGAACCAAGGTTTGTAAATCCAGGAGTCAAAATTTCCTGTTTAAGAGTCAGGAATGAGTGGGTGAGAGGATCAAGGAGGAGAAGTCTGTTTGGCTGTAGATATTTTATACATATAAATAAATTGGATCTGTCATTTCAATCCCCTTGCTAAGTGTTTGTGTCATCCTTTCCATGTGATCATGAACTAGTGCAGCTGGAGTAAAGAGATAAAGGGAAATAATGTGTTTTTCAGATCTTAAAAAAACCTGCCATTTCATGAAAGAAATGGGAGTGAGGAACATTAGAAAGAGTAGTGAAGAAACTTAGTGCTTTAATACATTAATTTTCTTTCCATTTTTTATTTTAATCTTAGACTTACAGAAATGTAAAGCAAAAACAAGGTCTGAGGGGTTTCTTTGTTTTGTTTTTTTTTTCTCTAGACATTTTTCAGACTCTCCAGGGAAAATGCAAGCAGATTCACAGAGCTTTACAAGGGTAAGCTGTTTGTTGAGGATGTTGGGGGTGGGGTGGGGCTGTGTTTCATTTTGTTGTGGGGTTTTGGTGCTATTATCAATCTGTCCATTCCTTTATAAGGCCAACTTTGAAGAACTCTCCTTGTCCCAAAGTGTTTCTGATTCTACTCATGCTCAGATCAGAATTTTTAGACAAATTTTCTAAATCCCTTTACAGGTATTGAAATGAGATTGTACCTTATTTCTAGTGGGGATGTTTACAAGCTCTTGGGTATTTAAGTCTTTAAGAGAGTGCAGTGAGGTTTTGATGGTGCAAAGTATTGATAATCGTGGTGAAAGAAATGTATAAGTAAAAGCATTTCATTTGATAATACTTACGAGCATAGCTTAGCTGATGTTCTTTCAAATGAAAAAAAGCACCTTGCAATCAACTTAAATACAATATTGTTTTTACATAGGAGATTTGGATATTAAATAGTAATAGAAGTATTGATTATTCTGAAGGCATAAAGCAAACTGCTGGAGTTTATCTGAAAAATAAGAATTCTGTTTAAAAATTTCCTAACAGTAATCTATTTTAAAAGGTGGCTGTACTAAGTAATTGTATTTTTATGACAGTTTTTGATATTAAAAGTTATAAAAATTTCTTTGAATATTCAAGTACTGTCTAATTTGCAGATTAGTTACATAAAAAGTCTATATTTTACACTTCATTTTCTTCAGCAGTTTCCTGTTACATATTACAGAAATGCACAAAAACTAAACACACACACACTCTAAGTCGATAATGCATTATTAATGATACTTTTCTTTTTAAAATGCATTGGTCATTTATTCAGTATGAGTTACTTTTTATTTCAGATAAGCATCTGCATCTTGACAGCAGTTTACTGTTCAGCCCGATTTTTATGTTAGAACTTTTCTGATAGTCTTTAACAACATTCAGTTTCTTTGGAATAATTCTACCATCAAATAATCCTAGTCTCCTTTGATTGTGTTTATTTTGAAAACACATAGGCTTTCAGGTCAGAAACATACAGATGCTCCTAAATTTGAAATCTTTTACAGCCAATTAAAAATCATTAGTGTCTTTTCTTTACTAGAAATAGCATCTTATGGCTGAGGTAAAAGGGAGAGTAGTTGTAATATTCTTCTCTATTTGTCATTTTTAGGTGTTAATTATAAATACATTTAAAATACAGACACAAACCACGTGTAAGGAGAAATGATCAATCTTTTATTTGTTAATATCCACTACAAAACAGTACTGGACAACACATGGCTAACATTTGATTATCCTGTGACTGATACTAATTTTTTTTTCCCCCCTTAAATTCTTTCAGTGATGAGTATAGTCACAAATTAACAAGTGGACAAAATGCCTGTCCTGTAATAGGATTTTTCTATTTCTGCCTTATGGAAACTGGTGTGATAACACAGCAGTAAAATTATATAAATTGCAAAGGGAGTTACTTCTTGGTCACACAGGAAGAGTGCTTGTAGGATTTAATAATATCAGATGATTGGGCAGCTGTGTAGCAGGTAAACTATCTCAGCAGGTGTGTAAAGCAGTATTGGAGAGAAGATCTGAACTAATATTTGCATGATCCTGTGTGGTGTGGGTTTTTGTTTTTAATTAGTAACAATGCTGGAAAATAGGTGCAACTGTTTAAACAGAAAGCAAAGTTTTCAGAATGTTTTTTTTTAAATGCTGTTTCATTAAATACACTCTTCTTCCTCACCTAATCCCAGCTACTGTTTGACTACAATTTTTTGTTGTGCTCTCCCTTTGATAGAATGGAACTGGCAGTTTAAAAGGGAGCATAAAACAATAGAACTGTACACAAAGAAAGTGAAAAAGAATGTACAACTTTTTTTCTCATAATAGAACAAATGAGAGGAACAAATTAAAAATAAAGGAAATCTTTCTTTTAGCTGAAGTGTAACAAACCTGTAGAATTTAGGGCTTCGTGTGTAAGGATAGGTGCGTGATTAACCCCCTCCCTAGTTTTGGTCTTTATATGGGTCATGGAAAAAAAAAAACACAGTAGTGTTGTAAGCTAAAAGAATGACTGATGTTGCTTCCCATATCAGGTACAAGCCAAGCGCTAGTTTATGGAAGAACAGGATTCTTCTCAACCTCTCATAGAACTACTTTCTTACTGTCTGCTGCAGCTTATATAGCATAAGAAAATGCAGTAAGTGGTGGGATGTTCAACTAACACAAGTTAGGAATATTTCTAGCTTTCTAAATAATCTTAAATAATGTGGCTGTCTGTCCTGTACTTAGAAATCTGTAGGATCTTGGTAAATAGAAATGAAGATCTGCTGCAGGGGGACAGGCTGGAATGGGACAGGATTTTGTGCTTGCTTAAAAAGCTTGGAAGTATTAAGTAGTATTCTTGAAATAGTTCATAACTCATTGCATATCCTGAACTTGGGTTGAGAATTTTCAAATAAAATTCTCAGAATTTTTCAGGATTCCCTAAGGCTAAGAGTCTGGCCTTGTCACTCAATTTTGCAGCTCAGCCTCCAAACTGAGGTGCAGCGAGCTTTGAGGTACACCCTTTCAGAGAGCTCCCTGAGGTTACATCTGTACTAGTAAATTGAGGCCAGGAAATGTTCCTGGGCACTGGAACTCAATTGTCTATACTATTACATTGTTAGAATGGTCTGTGGCATGGTTTTGGCCCAGGCCAAGTAGCACTCTTTGAAACAATTCCTGGATCCTGTTCAGAAGTTAGCATGAGCCAGGAACCATTCCCAATAGACAGTTTGGATGTGGCCACCCTCACTTGGAGACTCACATTATAAAAGTATGGATGTGAGTCATTCCATAACCATTGGCCTCGGAGCCAGAGAACAGTCCAAAGCACGTTTAATTTACTAATATAGAAGTAGCCTTGAAAGGAGCCATGGAGTTCAGGAGCCCAGTTTTGTTCCTTTGTTACTTCAAAAACAGATCTTTAAGATATCTTTCATTTTCACGTGAAATTTGTAAATTTTTTTTTCAGAATGAAATCTTTCTTTTTCCAGCATTTTATATGGAAAGGGAATTCTGATTTCAGGAAATTATAGTGTGCATGCATTGGATTTTAAAATATCTCTTTGATTTTAATTGGGCAAAGGTTCAGGAAAACATAGTTAATGCTCTATGTGAATGTTAAAATACTGTCTTCAAAAAACCTTATGTTAAACTCTGCTGTTTCTTCAAGCAGTTGGATAGGAAAAATTATATAGTTCCGTTTACTACAGCTGTGACTGACAGAAGAAGTTTTTAAATTAAACTCGAGTTTGAAACCTGTAAGCATCCTCTATGAGTAGCTAATACAAAACATGTTGTTTGGGCAAAGCCTCAAAGTTTGAATGGAAGTGATACAAAGCTTGCTTCCTACCTGTCTTTTCTTGTTTCCTGTTTTTGAAGGTGGGGGGGGAGGTGCTATTTATCATTACCTGTTTTCATTGAAGACTGCATGGTGTATAATTATAAGCTAATAGTGTGTCAATCTTAAAACCTAATTGTAATTAGTAACTTGTGATCTTTGTAGTATATCAAATGTGTATTTTGTCTTAAATCCATTTGCTAGAGAACAGAGTTTAAATTATGATAAAGCTTTGTGTGAATTTTATTCTCACCTCCCTTATTTTTAGAATTATGCTCCTTAAACATCAGGTCACTCTTAGAGAACATAACAAATAACGGGTGCATCATACTGTATATTCAATTTGTTTTTCTACTTTTTAGAGGACCTTGAACTGCTTTTCCTGGTTCTTTATACTAACAAACTTTGTCTTCCCTGATTGCTAGATATGCACTGTTGTACTGGGACACTTGCACTGTATGCGCTTGTGCATTAAAGAAATTGCCTCCGTTTTGTTTGTGTGCAAGTGTAGGTAAATGACACCAGAATGTTTGCGATTTTGTGGCCAAAGAAGATGATGCCAGTTTGACCTGTCTTTCTGGACTGGACTGTGAACTGACAGTGTTGTAGAAATAATGCAAGATGCTTGTCATGTTAGAGAATATTTTTATTTTTTCAAGCTTATAATTGATTTGGTGTGTTTGTAGTGCCCATTCTTTCTCTTGTAGGTTCCAGTTTTGCAGTTATGGATTTGACATCTTTTCTGTTCTGAGTGGGTTTTGAGCTTTGTAAAAATAGGAGACTTATTTTAAAATAAGAATATACATTTACATGTGTGTGTGATGAAAGCTCACCAAAGTCAGGAAATCAAAATTATGGTTGATGGTAGACATGTAGTGCATTTATGGGATCTGCTAAATTTGGGTCACTGAGGTCTTGCTATGGTGTTGGATACAGGTTTTTTGAAGGGAATAATTCAGTCCTGTGTATCACAGAACAGTTGAGGTTGGAAGGGGCCTTTAAAGATCATCTAGTCCAAGCCCCCTGCTCAAGCAGGGTCACCTAGAGCACGTTGCCCAGGACCTTGTCCACATGGCTTTTGAATATCTCCAAGGATGGAGACTCCACAACTCTGGGCAGCCTGTTCCAGTGCTCAGTCACCCTCACAGTAAGAAGTTTTTCCTTAGATTCAGACAGAACTTCCTATTTCAGCTTGTTCCCTTTGCCTCTTGTCCTGCCACTGGGCACCACTGAAGAGTCTGGCCCTGTCCTCTTTAAACCCTCCTGTCAGATATTTAACCACATCGATAAGATCCCCCCTCAGCCTTCTCTTCTCCAGGCTGAAGAATTGCAGCTCTCTGTGTTTCCTTATAGGAGAGATGCTCCAGTCCCTTAATCATCTTAGTGGCCCTCCACTGGACTCACTCCAGTAGCCCCAGGTCTCTCTTGTATCGGGGAGCCCAGGACTGGAGCCAGCACTCCAGGTGTGGCCTCACCAGGGCTGAGTAGGGAGGGAGGGAGGATCCCCTCCCTTGACCTGCTGGCAACGTTCTTCCTAATGGCACCCAGGATACCATTGGCCTTCTTGGCCGCAAGGGCACATTGCTGGCTCATGGTCAACTTGTTGTCCCTCAGGACCCCCAGGTCCTTCTCCACAGAGCTGCTTTCCAGCAGATCAGCCCCCAGCCTGTACTGGTGCATAGGGTGAACAAGGTGTGGAGTGTAATCAGGCCATGTTTCAGGACCATAGCAATCAAATTCTAAGAACCTGATTAACTGTTGTCTGCACATACGGACATGAGAGTTATTCTGTTAATGTAACTGGTTTTTGGAAAAGCTTTTGACTTAGTATTAGAAGATATTCTAAAGATTTTCTACAGAAATAATTAAAAATCGGATATATTGCCAAATATAGACCTTGTTTCTTCTAAACACATAAGTAGGTAGAAAGATTTATTATTACTGATTTTCCTAATGCAGATTCTAAAAACTCAAGTTAGCTAGCTGTATTTTTATCAACAAACTGTAGGCCTGATGTTAACAAATCTCCTATATTTTTGAAAAGATCCTTTCAAAATCCTTTATTTTGAATCCTTGATCTGTTTTGCAGAAGGAGGAGTTGGCTATTGTAATACAAAAACTTGCTCTAACTTAGATTTAGTAAATGCCTTAGGAAAGACAAGTTTTTGTGAAATATCCTTCTCTTGTCACTCCTTGCCTGGAAAGTGGAAGCTTTTACTGTCTGGAACTATAACACTTTGTTCAGGTAGGATATATACATTAAAAGATTTTTTTATTTATTTTAGGATTTCTGGCTTAAAGGTAGTGGGAGAATCTTTTTCTCCAGCATTGCACCTACAATTGGAAGAGAGCTGTGGATCTCGAGAAAATGATGTGAAGTTACTGAAAAGAGTTGTAGATTATGTAAGTGTCTCCATAGCATTTAAAATATGTCGTTGCCTTTTAATTTGAATAATGAACCAAGTGTATATGGGTAGAGCAGTTACCCTGTTTCTTGGGTAACTTGCTGGAATGTCTTGCAGGAATGCCTGCCCTGAAACCTGTTTCTTTGCTATCTATAGGGCTATATTAAACACCATCTTCTAACCATTTCTGGCTGAAAATGGTTGTAACACTTGATAAAAAAAAATATATGCATTTGAACTTTGTACTTTAGAAAATGATTATTTCCTATTATGTACTTCAAAACTCAAATTTACATTTAAAACAGTTGCTTAGAAAACTGGCGTTTGTAAGAATACAGACTATCCCTTGAACACAGTTCTGTTGGTATATTTGAACAATCAGATGTAGTTTTCTGTAATTTTGCTTGTTTGAGTCCATGGACATGTGAAAAATCTCGTTATGTTTTGTACTTAGTATTTTTTCCATCTTTGGTACACACTGGTTCTCTTTTTCTCATGTGAAGGAGGTGGAGGTTGATGAGGATCATGTATATTTTAGGTGGCAGGTAAACAAGACTGCACTAGAGAAAGAATATAGTTGATTCTCCTGTAAAATATATTTAAATATGATTTAATATTCTAATTAAAGACTTTTTGCACAACCTTCAAAACCTCCATTTGGGAAAGAGCTAATGATTATTCTGACACCAAACTCATAAAATTTTGTGATCACTGAAGACATTCAACAAGTTTATGCCACCTCAAGTTCCCAGATTGATGACTGCTCTGTTTTCTTTATCTGTAGTGCATGAATAGTGGTATTGCATTAACTCAGGCCCGCTATCTGGAGAAAGAAGAAAAGTGTCTTCCTCCACCTAGGTTAGTAGAAAGTCAATTTATTATTGCCTTTTATTGGATATGACTCTTTATCTCTCTTTTCATACAATGTTGAGGTTCTGTTAAGTAGCCTAGATTGAATAGTGTGTTAGGTGGGAAAAAAAACCTGCTTTTTGAGTTTATTTCCAGTGACTGTTAGAGGGTGCTAATATGCTGAAATAACTGTATCAAAACTACCTGAATCTTAGAGTTCAGCATGATAGAGGCATATTTCCTTGAGCTGCACATCTGCAGGTAAGAAAGAGACCAATTAAAATTATGCATTTCTTGTGTGTTTGGAAAAAAGTAGTCTGACCATTTCTATTTAGTCATACATCTTGTTTCTGACTGGATTTAAATTCATAATCCTTTCCCTGGAGGTAACAGTTTTAATGTGTGTTGAAATTAGGTGCAAGAAAAGCCTAAAACTGAGGACAAGGAGTAATGGCTATTGTGACTGTTCTGGCTTTCTTTTTCTAGTATTCGAGTAGTGATAACAGTGGAACAAACGGAACAAGAACTGGACAAGGCTGCATCACTTATTAAGGAAGCTGCACAGTCTGTACTGAATTAGACTGCTGTTTTGGATACCTTTTTTCCACAAAGTATCAGGATATGTTTTACACTGTATAGTGTCTTGACTTCCACTTCAGATATTCAAGTTCGTCCACCGATGGCACTGAAGCCTTACTGAGTAGCAAGATTGTCCCAGAATGGTACAAATGCAGTGAGGGGAAGAATGCTGAATTTCAGAACGGGTAAATGACACAGTGTGTTTACAACTTCAAACTCTACCATTTAGTAGCATTCCTTAAAGTGGAATATTGACATTGCACACAATTTTTCCTAAGTTTCTTCTTAAAAAGCCTTAAATTTATTTCTTCACACCCTTGAATGTTTTCAAAAATATGTGTAAACATTCTTTTTTTCCCCAAAAATCATTTAAAATGCATATTTTTCTCTGAATAGTCTCAGAATGTAGGAACTTCAAATAAATTTCAAGGAAATTTTTTTTCAAAATGAAGATAGCATGTTCCTAATACTGCCAAAAAGGAAATATAGCTCTTAATGTGTTATTCTTTCAGTTATATTAAGTTGTTTGTTATTGAATCACAGTGAGAACTTCAATTCTTATTTGTTAACCGTTTCTGGAAGCCAGTTTTTCAGAATCCCTGGCCAGATAGTTCAGTTGTCTAAATGATAAATTCATATTACACACTATTTGCTTACTGCATTTCATATGTAAATATATGCATGTTTGACATATTATAGGTGAGGATTTTTTTTATTATTAACTTTAATGCCTAAACTTAAACCTCTAAATTGTGAAATTGGTGCAATTGCATTATAATATGTTCAGTCGGGGGGCCTTTGCACCAGTCTTGAAGAGGATGCCTAAACAATATGAAGAATGAACCAAAGTTCTGAAACAGCCACTGAATAAACAGCATTGAAGCACTAAAATGTGTGTGCTAAGTTGCATCTCTAAACAGCTCTGCCTTAGAGGGGAACACTCACACATAGATATTAAGATTTTTAGGTGGTACAAATACTACTGAAATGAAACTCAATATGTACACCTAAAATCCTCACATCATTGGAAAATAATTATTTGCAGGTTATGCTGTAAGGATTTTCGATAAGCACAGAGGGACAGAAACATTACACCAATCATAGAAAACTGGTAAGGGAGGATGACAGTAACCTGTAACTTATTTATAATATAGAAACTATAACTGTGTATTTCAGGATTTTTTTTTTTTTTTTTAAGAATGCCTGTTTAAAAAACTTCGTATTTTACCTGATCTGTATTCTGGGTGGTTTTATAATTGTGTGCCTTTTTGGTTGCTGCTACAGGGACTACAGTACTATTTTTGAGAAAGAACATTGTTTAAATAAAATGCTGAACATGTTTAATCCAAATCTTCATGTATCATATGGTTGAATAATGCTACAAAATCTAGTTATATTCTGTTTAACGTTCTGTATCAGATGGCTGTAGTCCATGTTGTTTCCTTCAGTTCATAGTGACCAAATTTGTACTGGCTTTCCAAGCTTCTCACCTGTGTACATTCAAGTAAACCAGCTTAAGTTGTGTTCGGGCACTTCTGTGATTGTTGCTGCTGCTATTAGAAATAGTGACTCTGAAATCACTATCTGTGCAGTGTAAAGAAACCTTTGCCCCAATGTGAATGAGTATTGCTATTACATTGGCATTTATGAGTCTCTCCCTCCCTTAACTGTAAGAGCCCGTGAGAAGCCAACAATTTAAAAAAGCAAAAACATAAAGAAGAAAGCTGATTTCCATTTTACAGGTTGGAACTAAAGCACAGGACAATCAACTTTCTCAAGGCCCTCAGAGATAATGACAGAGCTGGAAATGAAACCTTAGTGCTCTGCTTTGAGTTTGTGAAACATTTTTGTTTTGATAATACAAAATTGTATTATCAAAGGCAAATTCAAGCCTTTGATGTGTAAGTTGGGGATAAATGAGATGCTTGGATCCTAACATGACATAGTCAATGGTTTTTGGAGTTCAGGGTAAGCCTATGAAGGTAAGCAAATCACTAATAAACAATGAAATATTAGATTGCAAAATCTATATTCACTGCTCACATTGTGTTTCAAATTGTCTGCAAATGGGGAGAATTTTTTTGGTGTCACTATTGAGAGCTAGAAGCAAACTTTAGATATGTGTGTGAGGTTTTTTTGTTTTGTTTTGTTTTTTGCTTTTTTTAAATGAAGTGATGACACCTAAATTGGCAGGAAGCAATGGAACTTGTGAGAGTTTCAAAGCCATGACTAAGTGGTTCTGAGGAAAAAAAAGTTCAAGTATGTCATTAAGAAACATTATCCTCCAGTTCACTTAGTGAACTTATACTCAGCATTAAAACATTGGTAAAACTGCCTTTGTCCATTGCTGTTGTTTACAGTGCTTAGAAAATCAGCACTTAGATCACAGTGAAGTATAATGCCTTGTGGTTAAGAGCAATTGAAGTTTTTCATAGTGTATGTTTTACTGATGGGCTATATACACGGTCTCTGGTAGAAATTAAGAAGCTCGGGTGATCTAGCTGGTGGAGAGAGATAGATATTCCATGTCAGTTTAAGCATGTCTGGCCCTCTTCATTTTGACTCTTTAGAGAAATGTCTCTGTTTGACAGGGTGAGCAGATGAAGGGAATGATGGCTGTGGGGAAAAAAGGTTGGCTGGGGTTAGAGAGACAGCAGGTGATTCTGGTTAAACTTTTGACATTAGGAAGTCAGATTGGAAGCCTGTTAGAGTGCCTAAATTCTCAGTGCTCTAGGCTGATAAATATATGAATACGCCTGTTTTAGTTGCTTTGTGGTTATGTTTGGATGAAGCCAGACTTATGCACACATTTCATCAGATGTGGCAGCAAGGCTGGATTGTGGTAAATAAATGGAAAGCTATTCAGCTTTACGGTGAGGTGGATCAAACCCATAAGGGCCTGATTCTGAACTTCAAAGTTTTTATTTAAAATAAAAGTCCAGATTCTTGATTTGAATTCAGCTAATCTCTGTATTTTACCCCTGTCAATGACTGGGATCAAAGTTGCAGCTAAGTGAAAGCATTAGGATGGCAAATAGTGAGGAAAAATAAATGTTATTAATTTTTTATTAAAGATTAGTATTTGGTACTTGAAGCAATACATTCTAATTGTGAAATGGCCATCTGTTGAAATTGTCCTGGTGGACATGGTTGTTTGCAATACTGAAGGAGTTGGAGAGACTGGAAATAATTTATACTTGGAAGACATTTTTGCATAAAGAAACATGTCAGCATTATATGTATGTGTATATATATAGATTTTTTTTTTTTTAAGTAGAGGACGTGTTTTCCTTGAACATTTAAAAATAATTGATATTTGTGTAGGCTCATTGTTTTTATAGGAAAACCTACAGATGCCTTTTCTGTTTATTATAGAAATCATTATTTTTGGATAGGAGGTAAAATGCATAAGGAAAGTATTAAGAATGAAGTGGAGGTAAGGCTGAATAACTTTGATTTTTTCACTTTTGAAATATGATCCCGGTCACTGCACAGAATGCTGTACTGTCTCCTTTCTGTCACTCCATCTGGACTTTATTATTTTAAACAGGGTTGTGGAGTGTTGGCATTCACTGATCTATGAAGCTGCTACTGCAAAAGTATCTTGCATCTTAAGATGACTCGAGAACTGTACATGAGCTGTAAATGCTGCTTAAACAGAGGAATTATTTAGAACTAACACAAAGCATTTGTGTGTTAAATTGTTTCAGTATCTCAATAAAAGGAAGTGTTTGGAGATCATTTCTTGTTGTGTTTTTATGTTCTTTGGCAGTTTTCATGCTAATAAGGTAACGGACTTAGTCTGTCTTGCTATTGATGGACTGTTCAGACGTTAGTTTCCTGTCCTGTGAGTGCTAGATCATTCCAAAATATGCATAATAGAAGTCACGTACACTAATAAATCAGCCAAGCTGCAGACTGTCGGAAACTGGAAGCATCTATCAGGAAAGAACTGCTCTATGCATGACCAATTTCTGATACTTAGGTAGTGGATATTTAAGGGAAACTGCTGTTGGAAACTAGACACTGGTCCAGATATACTTTTGCTGTGACTCGGTATGGAATTTCTGATGTTTCAACAAGCCCTTAATTCCAGATGAAATTGCTCCAGACTTGAAAGACCTTTACAGAAGAATATAATGCAATTTTGCCTATCATGTTGTATAGATAATACTGTGATATTAAACGTGTTATCACCTGGCTTTGCATATGCTTGGGATAACTAAGCTGTATTTTCTAACAGGGAATCCAGTGTTGGTAAAAGCCAGTAAGTGTTGGAGTCAGAGGAGGAACAAAAGTAGAATTGGAAAGATAATTTAGCAAGTGGATTATACATTTGATGCAGAACCAAAATGAGAACTTGTATAGCTGCACAGACTTAAGATATGGGAAGACAGGAAACAAACTCAAGGTATGTAAACTAAATTCTTCAAGAAATATATAATAGGATCTAGGTGGAACCCGTATTTTTGCCTCTTGGACTGCAAACACTTAAGCCTGTTTTCTCTTTATATGTTTGTATACGTGATACTGGCCAGGACTGGTTCCAGTGTAATGTAACTGCTGTTTCTACTATATAAATAGTTTGGAGGCAATTGGAATGATGAAGACTACTCAACACAGCATTACTGATCTCTATCTTACAGTAAATAGCATTAGATTTTTTCCATTTTCTTTTCCCTTTTAAGACTGAGCTATTGCTCTGCCCAGATTATTCTCATCTAGCAATTTAATAGAAGTACCTTTATGAGATTTAGTAAATAGCATTTGGGATGAAATAACTTAACAAGCTAGTGAAATGGCTGTTCTGTATAGTTAATAGCTGTAACTTTTTGTTTTAACTTTGCCAGGGTAATATTATAACCTAGATTAGTTGTTTAGCATATTTGTATTGGGTGAAACTTTGTCTTGGTGTCAATGGTAAATGTGGACTTTAATTACAGAATCTAATTATAATATGACACCCCTTACCTTGGTATGTGGCCTTTAGTTTTTAAACCTGGGGGTATTTGAGCGACCTTTAAAAAAAAAAAAAAAAAAAAAAAAAAAAAAAAAAGTGAAATAACGGTAACAAAATTTCTGCTTATGACTGTTCAAATAGGAAATCTTATTTGTGAGAGAGAATGCCTGATCAAATAGGTCAAATTTTGATCTACCTTTTAATTTCCACAATCAAGTTACACGTAACAATTTGTTAGCAAAAAGTAATTGGCATCTTTTGAAGTAGTAAATTTCCTGGGTTTTCCGTGGGTAAAATTCCTCATGGAAGAGGTCAAACTAATTGACATAATCATATGCAAACTGTCTCGCTGAGATGTACTGTTTTTCAAACTTTTTTAATTAGCAAATTTTGAATACTTTGTACTTAAATTGCTATTTTGCAGATAACTTTAAAATGTTTAAGAATTTGCAAAGACCAGAACTCTTAAATTACTATCTTGTTCTTCAAATCTTTCATCATTTCATGCACCTTTCATTTTGAAACTACTTCTTGCCATCTTATTTTGGATTGGATAGCCACCAAAAATAAAGGCACTGTTACTTGCTTAGATAGTTTATTAAACAGGAAAAAGTGTTTGATATACAATAGACCTTGTTTTCAGTGATTACATCCACATCTTCTAAGTGTGAAGGCATATCATAGTCTGCCTGGTATGAGGCAAAGGATGTGCAGCAAGATGAATTAGATTAGGGTAATATGACGGTCTTTACAAATGAGTCAATTTTATGATGTGATCAGTCTGGTGAAAATGGTATGACTTGATGTCAGTCTTTGTTCAACTATTTTCTCAACTATTCTTAGGTGCATAATGCTGGTGAATGCTGTGCAGTTTACAAGAAATATATTTAAGCTTTGAAGCATAAGCTGAAATCTGTGGAGCCACGTAGTGACTTAAGTGTCAATGGTAACCTTTAAGTACAGAAGAGGCAAAGGCCAGTTTTGTCATTTTAGTTGCTTGTCACTTGGCCCCACAGAATTGAGTAAGGGTGAAATATCACAGCTGTGATATCAGACACGCTGGAGTTACAGGTTAAAAATGGAAACATTTTTTGAATGATGTTGGGTGAAAATGGCAAGGTTTTGACAAAGGTGACGTTAGTAGAGGGGGCCCTTGGGCTGAACAATAATCCACAAAACATAAAGCACTCATTAAATGCTTGTTAAAGAGTAATATGCTATATGCAGATAAAGAATGCAAAGTGTTCCAGTGGAGAAGGTGGACAGCAGGATCCTAGTTATTGTTAGTAAAGAAACTGTGGTTATACAAGTTAATTATCACCAAAATTGTTCCTGCTCGTCTACTTGAGTCTAGGGAATAACAGTGCACATGGGAGAATGGTGGGCCTGATTCTGAATACTGGAAATTCTTGCATATCAAGAATCATTTGTATTCTTAAGAAATAGTTTCATTCCTAAATGTGGTGATAGTGACTGACTGATCTCACAGCAAAACTAGATGCAACTGTGAAATCATATGGGAATTACCAAATGAATGAAGTATATGTACCCGTTGCAACTTGGAGGCAGAGTACGACATATGGGATGACAAGGAGAATTTATTATGCATCCAGATGTCTTTCTAGTGAATACAAGTGCTATGCTGGGCTAAAGAAAGAATTGAAAACAGCTAGGTGAAAAAATAATTGACCTCTAAACAGTTCTGAGCAGATCTAAGAGAAGGTATCAGATGGCAAGGTTTGAACAAGTTATGGTTGCTTCAACCCTCAGAACTTAAAAAAGGGTTCAGCAGATATAACAGCTTTGACCACATAGATTCTCAGTGCAATTAGCAGGGCAAAAGAAAGGTGCAATAAGCCAACCTGTGGGTTGAAGGAATTCTTGTCAAGATGGAAAAATTGCAGCAAAACTTGCCTTTGGGACAGTTTGTTGTGGAGCTGTTGATGGACAGCATGAAACTTGCACAATGCCTCATCTGTTTAGCGTTTGAATTTCTTATTCAGTGGCTGACGGAACTGTCGCAGTCCTTTGCTTCTAGAAAACAGAAGTAGTCTCAGAACAAGGTCTTAGTCTGCTAGCAAACATTTACCTCTGTGTGTTTGTTTATTCTCTCTTAAGGCAGTATTGATAGATTTGAGGAGACAGTGCAATGCTCCTCCTCTGCTTATCTGCTCCATCTCTATTCAGTAGTACACAGCCCAAAAAGCCATTGATTAATCCTGTTCTTTTAATCCTTTGCAAACATCACAGTCTAGCTTTTGCCAGACATTAATGGCAAGAAAAAGATTGGAGCATCTGTGTTACAGATGACACTAGTACAGCAACTTCTAGAGCAAAGGATAATTTCATATGGATCACTGCCCATGTATCTAAAGAATCTAGAGATGGAAGGGGGTTAACTTTCGGGTTTTCTCAGAAGATCCAGGTGTGGGTCCCGTCTGCTGGTTATCACTTTCCTTGCAGTGAAGATATCTACTGCCTTGACATTACGAAATAATCACTGAAGTTCTTGCAAGAGCAAGCCATGTTACTGAAATAGCATGGGAGCGTTGTGCTGCATTTCAGAATGGTCTCAGAAGGTATGACCTCCATACTACCTGCAGCTTTTCTGCCTGTTTGTTTCCGTAAAGTACTTCCAATATGCCAGTTTCCCAAGAACTACATGTAACTTGAGAATGTTCCTGAGCAGTAATAATAATACACAGTATCAACTATGAAGTCCGGCTACGTGATGTTACATAAAACTACTTAACAAGCAAAAACTTCTTTCTTGGACGCTCAGTCACTGTGTTTGTCATGTTTCCTACTGTGGAGGCACCAGAGGCAATATACTTGGCAGTTATCACAAGCATTTTGGTGTGGTGTTCTAAAATTACTCATTTTCATGAATCCTGCATCCACTTGAAATGTCTTAGCTGGAATAGACATGTACTTAGTACGTTGGTGCGGTGTTTGTTATCCATCACGTTGTACCAGTGTTTAAGAAAAGTGTTTTGCAATAGATAGGATATGCTTATGTTAAAGGAAAGCATCGCTAGTGATAACCAAAAAAATAAATAGAAATGCATACTTTTGTGTGTGAGAGAGAGGGAAAATACACTTTGTTCCTTACATCTGAAGTTTTTCTTAGACCAATAAGCATGTAAGGCATGAGTGCCCCTTACGCAAAAGCATGTTTAGCATCGAAGAAAGTGTAGTTAAAACTCCACCTGCCATTAATAAGCAACTGCTTTCTAAAGACTGATTTACATCTATATATTTTGTTTCGGGATCTGCAAAAAGCAGCATGTAAATGTTATCAATAGCTGAAACTTCTTTGGAAACCTGACTCGGTGCGTAAGTTTGTCAGAGAAATGTATCTTCAGCAAGAGTCTATAAAGATCTAGCACACTGTCAGTCCAATCAGAAAGGAAAGGGGAAACTTTTAAAGCCAATAATGAGGTTACATATTGTTTACTCAGTATTTATGTTCACCTGCAATTGTAGGGTTTGTATTAAGGTTTTGTAAGTCAACAAGTCTATTTAACATTAGCTTTTAACTTTGCCTATTTCAAAATACCAAAGTACCAATGCCTTTCATTGGTTTGGGGGAATCCTTAAAACGTAGTTCTTTGATCTTTTGAAAAAGAGTTTAAATTTATTGTTTCTAATGTATGTTTTGAGTATGTGAAGCAAAATAATGACCAGCCTCATCACATAGTCATCACATAGCCTCATCACATAGACAATGGAGCATACTGGGGGATTCTTACTTATATAGGTATAGTATTGATAATATTTTATTACTTTATCTTTGTAGTTTTCTACATTATTCCCAGTACATTTTTTGACTATGTGTTCATTTTTAACTTTTTATTAGACAGACAAAACATTTGACTCCTACAGGTATCATCTTTAAAATTCAGATCCTGGACCACTGTTTCTGTTTGGCATAGCAATAATTTTCTCCAGCTTTTGCAAAGAGTAATGGCACATCTCAGTAGAACTGCATGAAGCTATGGTTATTAGTGTATGTATGTATTAGACAAGAACATTTTAGTAATTTCCAGTGTTAGCCAGGTAAGCCTCCTGGCATCAGTAGTGATGGACAGAGCATTTACATAGGGTGTCCCAAGCAGCTTTGGCACGCTGCATAAGGATAGAAGTAAGAGTATGTAGAATCCATGCCCCATAAGAGTGAGAGTATTGTTTATTATTAGAGTCATGATTTAAGTCATGCGTGTACTTAATTTACTAGTGCTAATACTCACCCCTTAAAGTAAGCGAGTGACCTTGTAGGGTGTAGAGATTATTGATGTTCATCTATCTGTACACCCTTTTAGCCAAGTACACTCTATATGATCCTAATGCTATAGGACCAGAGCATTTTTGTTGATATTCTGATCCTAATCCAAAACTGTAGTTAAACTGATTGTCTTTAATCTTAATGTTGTTTTTTTACCATCAGCCTACAAATGCATCTAATTCTGACTGGGACATGTGAACCAACATAGCCTACTGATCAATTCCAAATCTCTACCTTCAAAGGTCTCTCCAGCATCCTTGTTTCCTTTCTCCTTGGGTTTTGGCCTGTTACTGTTATTTATCAGTCTAAATTAGAATAGTATTTCAGTAAAAGTAGGCAAAACTAGACTTATTTTTGAGGTGTGTCAAAGGTTATTGAGAATCTTGAAGGATATGAAGAAATAATTGACGTTGAATATTTTGTTGAATCCTGTTGGTATTAACTGTTGCATTGATTGACTTAAGAACTGTAATATGGAAGGCAACTTTAGTGTAATAGTTAGATCAAGAAAGCAATACTTTTGCCCTCAGGCAGGTGGTTATGTTTTTGACCCAATATAGCTTCTTTAATCATTTAGCTATACAGCAGATCTGAGAAGGCTCCAGATGGAGGCTGAACCTACGACCCCCTAACATAAAAACATCTATGATACCAATTACACCATCTGTTGGTCATAAAAGCACATTCTCTATCTTTTCTTGGCTCTTGTGTTATACAAAAGCTGAAGGGTGATATTTGGGACTGTTCTAGTTTATCCATGCACTTTAATGCAGAACACATTTTCACAGAGAGAGAGAACAAAGCACAATAGCACTAAAGTTTAATTTACATTCTCAGTCAGTGAAAACAAAAATGAAAATAAAAAACAGTTGTCTGAGTCATTATTTATACCCGAACTGTGGCTTCAATTGTACTTTTTTTCCAATGCTTATGACAACCCCCTCCAACAAAAACAACAAAAGCCCCCCCCCCCCCCAAAAAAAAAACTTCTATCACCCCTCAGCTTCTGAAAGTCCTGAATAGAAAGAAGATCTGTAATGGTAACAGGAAATTATGACAGTATTGCGGGTTACATGGATCACGTCGATAAATGACGCATGCCTAATAATCTTTCTAACTTCTACACTTGGTGATTTGTATTTGGTGGTAGCGATTGGGAATGTAGTGATTGTGAGTGTGAATTTGTAATACTGTTATGCTAAAGATTCAACTGGTCCACTGCAAGTACCCTCAGAATCTCCCTGAATCTATCCCATTGTAACTCATTTTGCAGGCTCATCAAGCTGGTTCTGAAATGATTGATAGACTTTGAAGCTGGATCCCAAATTTTGTCCTCCTGTCGCATGTGACATTTAGTCTAGGTGATTTATTGTGGTTATCAGAAATGATACTGGAATACCGAGGGCTGTAATATAATGAATGATATGTAATGCTTTTTAAAATGTATTCAAATAAGACATGTAATATATATGTAATATATTAGGGATAAAAATGATGGCATAGGTCCATCAAAGCAAAGATAGGAGAGAAAGTGTGTGACTGGCGCAGAATGGATAATTGAAGTTTTCGGTCTTTCAGGAACATTCTCTTCTCATAATACAAATTTTCTTTGTAGCATTTGACTGCATTGTAGTTCAGAATAGTAATGAACAGTTGTGGACGCTATATCCTTAGATTCAATGACTGCTTTTGCATATGTTGTCTTAAAGTTAAGAACAATTTGGAGAACTACATGACTATGTGGTGGCGTGTTGATCAGTAGTCAAAAAGACCAAAAAGTAATTGTTAAAGATAAGCATGATCTGTGCATTCTGGTACTGATGGTTCTGCACTCAGTCATCAGTAAGGTATGTACAGTGTTGGTTTTTAAGAAACCTTTTATTCTTTAACCTGCTATTTATCTGTTTAACACCAAAATAAATTACCATTATAGTGCATAAGTGGCCTACATAGAGTAAGTGGGGGAAATGTTTCTTAGAAGAAAGTTCAGAATCTCCAAACCTTCTGTGCCCTTTTGTGCCTTGGATGGTGGCTTTTCAAACCAAAAATCAAGCACTGAGTAAAGCACAGTTTAGTTTATTGTTAATACATTGTTTTCTTACTGTAATTCTGTCATTACTTTTTAATAAACCATCTTTTTCTTTCATAAATATGGTATCTGGAGAAGTAAAAAGGAAAGAATTGAACAATGGAATTGAAAAGTTTCTCTGGAATCTTTGTTTTTGAGGAAACTGAGCAGAGTATTTCAGTTTTCTATTTTGATTCATCCCTTTTGTATACATCTCCATAGGATTGTACCACAGATTTGGCAATTAAAAGTAGCTGTGTAGTAGCCAGAAGGAAGAGGAAATAAGTAAGTGTGTTCAAATGAGCAGGATATATAATGTGACAAAAACACAATTCAGATGTTTTTCTTCTGCCACCAGGATAATTGAACATACTGTCACCAGAAACCTTACGCTTGGCTAGTACTAACGTGTCCCTTTGAAAATGAGTGTTTGATTTGCATGATTTATGACAGAATCTCTATTCTGAAAAGTAATACTGGCACAGCTTATAGCAGGAAAAAATTATGTCTGTATTTTCTAAGTTGTCAGTTCAATCTCAACTTTGTATTCATTTTCATAGACAAATTTGGATAATTCAATGCTTGTTCATCTCAGTGAAAAATGACTGTATTTCTTGTGATAGAATTTAACATTTCATTGTGGTCACAGTTTCTTAATAGATTTCTTCATCTATTAGTAGTACCAATCTTGCTGTTTAAAAAAAAAAAAAAAAAAAGTCTTAGGATCTCAGAAGGTTCTGTAATCTGTTCTGAAGCAGAATCAAGTAAGATGTACTGTCATGCTTCTCTATCATTCTTAAGATCTTTTTGCATCTGGTAAATGTTCTCGTTAATAGGCTTTTTTGTTTGTTCAGCACTGCCATCCAGGAGGCTGCTGCAGATAATAAATCTTCACAGTGCCATTCAAACTCAGCCCAAGTGTTAAAGGAGGGAAAGAGGCAAGGTTCTCTTGGCATCTCTTCCCTCACTTGAGAGCAAAGTACAGAATTTTACCCAATGTAAACTAACTTTACATTGGTGTTTTGTAATGACTCCATTATTCTGTATTGGGTTACTGATGTTATGGATTCTAGGGATAGAAATCTCAACTGAAAGCACAAACTGAAATTGTACAGTGCAAAATTTTGTGTTTCTTTTCCCATGCCTTCATCAGTTTCTTCAGCTCTCAAGATGTTATAAGTAATGCAGATGGAATTCTGCATTGAAGACTTCTTAAATAGAGAAGAAAGGATTTTCTTAAAAATGAAGGCTAGTCTTCAGCTGAAGCAAAGTCTGAAAGTCAAAACAGTATGAGTTTTTATATCCTGATCTGAGATGCAGGTTTTATTTCTAATACTATCACAATTTCTGTGAAATTGTGATCAACGTCCCCATAGGTTTGGTTTCTTCCACTCTAAAAAATGGTTAACATGGGTACCTTAACTTAGGGTTAAATGCATTCATGTTTCCATAAGACTTTGAAAAAGTCTGAAGCAAGAAGTTATGTAGTACAAAGTATTTATTGTAAGGCAAATCTCTATTTTCAAGTCTTATGTCTTCAGTTACTTTCAGAGTCTGTGCTCTGTAATTTACAGTAACGCTTTAGATCTCTTTAGGAAACAACTTTCATCTGAACTCCATCGTAACTTCTGACAGACATGTATAAATACCATACTAAAGGAACATACATAGGCATTAATATTAAAACTTTTTAGATAAAGTCTGTTTTGAAGGTTATAGTTATCAGTGTATGTGTTTTGGATAGAAAACTCTCTCCTAAAGCTTAATAAGACCAAATAAAGCTAGATGGAATAAAACTGATAGAATTACATTGTAAATGTTAATGTAAATATAGTCGTCTTGGCGCAAAAGAGTTAGTAAAAGATGACCCGATAAACAGAGATGTATTGGAAATTGTTATGTTAATCTACTAGGCATTCTTTTTTAAAGTTCAGTGCTGTGAGATTGCACCAAGTATTCCTATATATGGTAGTCCTAAAAATGTTTAACTGTAATGTTTAATCCCTTTGTTGGAAGGTATGCATGTTTTTATTTATATAGAATTTAGTTATATTACTTTTGTTAGACATGTCTGATTAAAATTTGCCAAGAAGGTTGTAGAATAGCTCCCATGTGGATACAAAGTTTCTTTTTATAACATTTCAGATTTTATTGTTTCCATAAGTTTTCAACTTCATTCAACCCTTTGTTTCAAGTCTTCCCAACAAATTTTAGTTGTTATTGTTCAAATCTTCTTTATAATGTATTGCATCAGGTTTTAAAGCAAATGCTGACAGCAGCAGTATTAGACCCTACATACCAAGCAGATACCACATGGTTTGAATAACAGGCACCCCTGTTGAGTGTGGATCAAATCAAAATCCTTGCATAGTCATTGTACAGTGCACTGATAGAAATCTCTGTCTTTAAAACTGCTTTTTGATGTAAAAATGAATTCTTCTAGAGTTTATCCTATCACTGATGCATGCATGTAATTCCCACTAATGCTAATGAAAGTTGAAAACACTATGGTTTTGAGTAGTCCTAGAAGTCATCTTGACCTTTCATACCATTAACTAAATAAAATGAACTGCATGGAGTTTACTATAGGTGACTGGAAGGCTAACTTTGTTTAAGATCTTAAAAATCATAGTCCTGTCTTCATTATTATCAATGCTAAAGATGTAAGGGCTTTTTTAATAGCCTTTGGCCCAGAATTCTTAGCAACAGTTCCATCTTTTTCTGCTATTCAAAATTGGAAGGTAAAAAATAAAAAGAAAGAGCAAAAATTAAATTTCCAGGAGTAGCATTAACTCAGTCATGTTGTATAAGAACGTATCAGCTTATATTTAGTTAAATTTCTGTTGGGATGTTATTGCCTGAAAATACAGTAATAGATAATTTTATGAAATTGCAAATGTAAACAGAAACAGGAAATATAGTCCATCTATACAAGTTTTTTACTCCTTATTATGTTACTAACTCTGCCATCTTTGTTTTACTTTAATGAACTATTTTCCTTCATTGTTTCCAATGAATTTAAACAAAAAAAATGTAGATTTGGGACACTGATGGCTGGCTTCATTAGAAGATCTTGTGAAGTTCTTTATTTCAGTAATATCCACATATAAGTGTTTAACCATGTGTGTGGTGTATCATTAATAAAATATGCATACACCCAGTATACAATTTCCATGTTCCAATAAATCAAGCTCTTGTTCACAAAGAAACTTCCTCAATGAGGCTAACATCCAAGGCAAGCTGTAGGTTTCACATTCAGCCGCATTGGCAACAGTTCTATTCAAACATATTCCAACTTTTCCCCCTTTTACAACGGAAAGATTGATTTCTCATGGTTCAGTCCTTCCACCCAGATATATTGCTTAGTTGGTTTTATTTCTAGTGCCATGTGTGGTTCAGAAATCACTCAGTCAAGCAGTCTGCTCCATTCAGGTTCGTTTCCGTGCAAGCAGCCCTGTGCACTGTATGTCACTATAGAACAGAAGTCTACTGGTTCCCTTCATACCCTTTCAAAAGTGCAGTTATCTATGCTGTCTTTTCCTCTATCCTGTTTAATTAAAAGTTATGCATGTTTATAAATAGACCACCACCTTATGTTTTACATTGTAGATTAAATGGGGCTATCAAGATAACACGTAGCTTTTTCTGTCAACTCAGTCTATGCCTTCTTGTCTGACTCAACTGAAACTACTGTAAATATTGAGTACTTCAGAACCAACCATGGTCAGAAATGATATTATCTTCCAACTGTCTTTATTTTTCCTATTATCTTTAACATATGGGCAGAGAAAAGTGCTGTTCAGACTCCCCAGTTGTCTTTGATGTTCCCAGAGGGCTTCAACCCTAAAAACAGGCTGTTACATTTCTCCACTTGCTGTTTTTCTTAGTTGGGTTTATTCCTGGCACTGTACGTTTGTTCTGTAGTGGCTGAGAACCTGACAGAGGACAGTTTTGCACAGGGTCTGTATTTTGCCTGGCCTGCATTGCATAATATCAGCTGTTGCACAATGCAACAGCTGGCACATGCTGGGGCCTTTTAAATGAACTCTTCTCCACAAAAATGACACTGGTGTTTCAGAGATATCATCAAGTCTATGCAATAGCTCAGAGCATCTGAGTCAAATTAAACTGTGCTATTTAATTTAATTACAGATTTGTTGTAAGTACTATGTTAAAGTTAACTGCTGATGCTGTTATAGTTGGTTGGGAAAGAAAGATGTCAAGAACTGCTCATTTAAGAGGCTGTCACATAAGGCAGATAGACACTTGCATAGCACAGCAGCTGATGTCATGCACGTGATATAAAACTTCATCAAAACCTTTGGTTCAGTGATTTTGGAACAATGTAGGACCCAAAGCAAGTTTCCTCTTCTGCTTGATCTCAGTCATATTACAGCTGTTATGGGACAGCCATAACGACTGATCTAATAATCCATTCTTGCCTATTCATTCAAAGTGAGAAATGTTAAACTGATACCCAAGCTAGGGATAATGACCCTTGTAAGTGGAGTCTCAGACTAGGCAGAAATTCAATTGCATACATGGGAGTCAAAATTGGAAGTGTATTCTCACGATCCCTGAAATGAAGAAGCAACTGATGCCACCAACGAAGCGGACCAGGTACAAAAATTTAATCCTTAAAAGGTGTAACAACTTACTTTCCTTCGGTCACTTTTCTTCTCTCTGTGTCATATATGGAGATAACTCTCCTGAATGAAAGTGTGTTATCTAATTTGCTCCTGGGGTGGGGCAATTACCTATCTCCTTTTGCATATCAGACTGAGCTTATAATTTAAATCTAAGAGAAAATATAAATCTTTTTTTAATTATTACTAGTCTCCAATCTTGTCATGTCTCTTGTGAATGAAAGACACAGAATGTCAAAGGGATGATAACGAGATCTTGAAGGGGAAAATATATTTAGGTAGTGTTTTGCTTCCTGTAGCATTTAAAGAACGTAGCCCTACAGAAGAGATAAGATAGGTATTTCAGAATCCACTTTAATAAAAACAGAAGTCCTAGAAGAGAAAAAAATGATGTAGCCTTTTTTTTTCTTTCTTTTTTCTTTTTTTTTTTTTTTTGCAGTTGTGCAGTCTATTTTAATTGCTCTTTAATGGTGAATAGCTATTCAGGTAGTTCTAATTCCAGTAAAGGAAAGAAGAGGAGTTGCAGAGCATCTTTAAGTGAACAGAAGTGTTGCACTTTTCTATTTTTTTGTTTAAAAAGAAAGAAAAACTTATGGGACTTGGGTACAGACAAGGAGAAGGTAAAATGCAGGAAAAATACAAAATATTGGGTAGCAGCACTGCAATATCAAAACTGTTGGATGGCTGATTCAGATACAAGCTTACAATTAAATATAACAAAAGTCAATTTAAAAATAGTTTTAGTTGTTAACACTATGTTTTTATTTAATAGAAGAGCAGTTCAAAGATCCATATGGGAGTTGGGAACCTAGTTTTCATTTTCTTTCTGACTGATTGGCTTTGCAAATCTCTAGAGAGGAAAGGATTTATAGTCTTGAAAATGTTTTAAAAGTAGAGTCCAGTGTAGTCTCATCTTCTTCAGCAGACTTCTCAGTCTGAAGTTTTCATTATCTGTGCTGGTCATTAATTTTGTGCACATGTATGTGTTAAGTAGTTTTTTCATGCTTACAGATCTATTTGAGCTCATGTCACTCTTAAGTTCTTATTCATTAGCACAATGGTCTGCGAATGCTGTAGAATAAATTATTTGTTTAAAGTATGATGGATAATTTAAAAATCATCAATATGTTGAATTTACTTTTCACTAGTCTAAAATTCAGAACTCGGCTACAAATAGAGTAGAAGATGGTGTAAGCTAATTAAGTGAGTGAAGTCTGATGAGACAGGGAGGAAAAAGTGCTGTAATGTCTTCCTCAGTGTTACAGACCCAAGGCAAAACACACAGGAACATGTACTTGGAGCCAACAGTACTCATCTGCTCCAGCACCATGCCCCAGAACACAGCAGCCCTGAGTGCATTTAACTGGTATAGATGTTCCCATTACTCTTTGTGTGTTGTCTTTGAAGTTTTTCCCATGGTAGCTATTGCTCCCTTATGTGTGTACGCCATATGTGCCCATGTGTTGGGGAGGGGGAAGGAATTTCACTTTACCACACAATTGATCCCTAATGCAGGACTGCATGTATTTAGCATGCCTCTTCTGGACTGAGTTTGTTGTCCATTCGTGGGTTGCTTTCTGATCCTGAGGAACTGCAACAGACAGTGTCTGTGCCGTAAGAAATAGTAGCTTGTGCTGCCTGCTTTTCATTTTCTCCCAAATTTTGCCACTTTCTCCATACATCCATCTATTTTTTTTCTCCAAAGCAAAGACATTCTTTGCACTTTTGACAAGCTACTAACGAGATGTCTCCCATCTGGAGACCTCTTAAGTACTCTTGAAAGCAGAGCATACAACTTTCTGATTCCTGTTTGATGGGGCCCTTAACCATGATGTGTCAGTGTTGAAGCCTGCCTGTACCCCAGCTAAGACCATCTTTAAAACAACAACAAAAAACCGGAAACCTCCACACCTCCTCTTCTTTCCCTCCCTGCTGTCAACTGTCATTTAGACATTGATACACATCAGGTCTCTCAGAAAAGCATTCTCTGTAGTCTGTACCTTTTGTTGCTAACTTTTAAACCTTTGGTCCAGGTAAGTGTTTCTCTGACACCTCCGTGGCCAGGTGCTGACCTTTCAAAACAATATATGGTTTCGCAATGACTTGCGAAGATCTGGTGCATCTTTAAATTAAACTATTTTTTAGCTTGTCTTATGTACCATTTTCGGGTGTCTGGATCCACTGACATATCCACTGACATATCTTACTTGTTGGGATAACGGTGTATTTTTGGTTTTGCTTTGTGTACTGCAGTACTTAACACAGTATCTTAGCACTGAGGGAGATTTTGAGTTATGGCTTCATAGCTTTTTGTGAACTCAGCAAGTAATGTGGGGTATTAAGGGTGCTTAGATATCTTTTTTACTTTCCAATCTGTGGGATTGGACAACCAAATTTCTGAATGTTTTTATGCTCCAGCTTGCTGGCTACAGATAGAAATACATTGTTTTGGGTATTACATAAGTAAGTTTAATAGTTACGATTTTAGTTGTTTGGATGTTATTTACAAGACTGAAGCATTCTAGTGCTGTGATGATGGGAGATATTAACAGCTAAAATAACTACATAGAAGTATTTCAGTACAATTTACAACAAATGATAATGACAATTGCATTAAAAACATACCTCAGTTTTGTTTTTGGGGGTACGAGAGACTAAATGCCAAGATCATTCTTTAGTGTATTCATAGCAATTTCAAAGATTAGTTTAGCTCTACATTAAATTAATTCAGACATTTCAAGCTCTTGTTTTATGTGTATAAAAAAAGGTAAATGCTGTCCTCTATTCAGATTCTGAGCTTCAGCAAGCTACTCATCGTTTTACCTATAGCAGTAACTGATGAAAAAGAGGATGTAGCTTTCCCCCACTTTCATTTTCAGATTTTATGACTCAGAGGGTTCAGAAGGCATCAGTCTAAAGACACTTCATGTTGTTCAGACCCTCAGGTGAGTAGGATTTTACAAGTTAAGGGGATCAGCTCAGTTTGAGAGTGCTGTCTGGATCATACTTTAAGGAATAAATGGAAAGCTGTGTGAATGTTTCTTGCGCTTTGGGGCATGAGAAAGGCTCATGGTGATCTGCCTTTAACAAGAGTGATGATGATGATGATGTGAATACTTGTTACATCTGTTTATTCTGTCTTGGGCCAGCTTCTGCAGCACTACTATGTGACATTTGCATGTTGGGGCATTGGGGAAATGCAAGAAAAGAGATGATGCCTTGTGTGCCTATTTGGAAAAGGAGAGAGGTAAAATATTTCCTGCAAAATATTTATTATGGCTTACTATTTTAATAAGCATATATATAAAAATGTATATTTAAAGTAAAATAATGATCTAAAAGTGTTGATATATAAAACTGACACTATTTTGAGTCTATAAGAAGAAAAGGCTTTGTGATGAGTATTTTTAAGCTTCTATTTTGACAGTTACAGGCTTTATTAAAGAGTTTGGAAACTTGCAGATGGACTATGAATTTGAGAATAGCGTATGCAGCACAGTTCTTTATTCCAATGCCTTCTCCCAAATTATTTTTAATTCAATGATTGTGTAACAGTAACATTTATCAATGTGTTCAGACTTCCAGACTTCCCACTCCTTGGCCAGTGCTCTAGCCATGAAGTTGTGCTGCTTCCTGTGCTTTTTTGTTTCTGTTCCAAGACTCTTACATTTCTTTATGTACAATGAAATAGCTTCAGTAAGGGAGTAGAGTATCTGCTCCTCTGCATGATGCCATGTGGCTAAGTCAGTCTCTAAGAGGAGATTTGAATGCCTTCATGCTGAGAAGGTCCAAGAGCCTAGCTCTTCATCTCTTATGCGTCTAACTGCTGGACTGATGCATAAAATTGGACACCATCACCAAGCTGTGCTTTTCAGGAGACAGCAACTAAAACTATTTGGGTGGTGAGAATTGGGCGTGCACTAAACATTCTTAGAGGATTTGGATTGTCAGGATTGTCACAATGCCTTAAGCATTGTGTCAGTTAGTTTCTGGATCTCAGTGGAACTGGGTATCTAGTTGCTATGGCAGGGGCAGTTTTAGTTGTGTATAAAGGTTCAAGCATATAAGGAATGTTTAGGCAAAACAGGAGATGGCTAGTGACACTTTCCAGATTAGGTAGGTACTTTTGGGGGGTCATAAATTCAGACTTGGGTGTCTGAAGCCTAACTGACTCCTATTTTAGAAACTTAAATCCGTTCTTCAGTTTTTGTCCTTAGCAGAATTCTGTGGGATGTACTTTGCTGTTTTTGTAATAAATACTGTAAAAGAGAGCCCAGGAGTTGATTCTGCAAACCTGATGCATGTAAATAATTTTTGCAATGATGTTTTCAGTGCTGCTTTCATCACAGGAATAGAAAGATCAGGTGTGAAATGCTTTTTTGGAGTAAGGATAGTGCACCAATTAAAATTTATCAAAGCTTATAAAATGATTGTGGGAACACTAAGACCTTGAAGTTTGAACCACATCAGATCTTATTGTTTCTTTAAAGTTATTTCTGTTATGTTTATTATAAAAGCAGACAGCACATGATTATCAGAATCCAAAATCCAAATTCTGCCAGGGATTCCCAAACAAGTTCAGGCCAAATTCCAGCTTTGCCTGTTGCTTTCAACTGCTCCTATCAGGCACGTACCATATGGTCATGAAAACAAATACATGGACAGCTTTTTCTTTGTCAAATAGTGACAAAACAATTTAGGACCATATGCTACAGAACATGAGTGAGCACTCTAATGGCTACATCAGTAGGATGAACAAACATGGAAGAAATGTATGGTTGCCCATTCTTCTCTGCTTGCTGCGTATATGTTTCTACAATACAGAGCAAGAATTTATTTTGTGGTTTCTTCACTGTAATGATTTCACCTCAGCTTTGCCAACTGATTCTCTCTGCATGCATATTCATCAGAGAAATATGAAATGGAGGTTTTTGCGGTCAGCAACAAAATCTTATATGGCTATGAAGGAGACTTCAGTGCTCAATGTCTAACTTGGTCAAGTAATTGAGCCTTCATAACCCCAGTTTCCTCTGGTAAGTCAGAGTAATAATTCACAACTTAAGTTTCTGTCAAATGCTAATTAATTCCTAAATGCAAAAATTATTTGAATCCATATCCTAATTACTTTGTAAGATTCTTTGAGAGCCTCAGAGAAAAAAAGCAAAGTATTATTTTTATGGAGGATTGTGCAAAACATAGACTGATTTTATGCAAGCAATTTTATATACTTACTGTGTTTGCAAGGTAAGAAACTCAGCTGAATAATCCTAAGTGCCAGAGGAACACAGACTCAGATCTTGTAAGGCATTAGGCAGGTAACTGCTTGTGTTTTAACTGATAAAGCTTTGCTGTGAAAGTCACAGGTTGCAGCACTCTCTCTTTCTTAGCCTCCTGAGCACACTCCTTTGTGTACTGAATTAATCTACTGCCCTGCACTAGAACAGAGACACCAATATCCTGTTGTCCTAGGTACTGCGGTGGTGAGGATGCATGCCCAATGTAGATCCCAAAGGGCTAACCTGTTTCATTAGGTCTGGTGTGAAAGGCCTTGGCACTGCAGGTTATAGCCAGCTCCATTATAGCCTTTGGGAAGCCTTTCTGCTAGCACCTAATAAGTGTGCACTTATCATCACAACCAAACAGCAGATATTGCCAGAATGCTGGAAGAAAATAAAAATGAGCGAAGGGAGATGCATTCAATTGTAGGCCTGGTTATGCTTTTTGGATTGCTCCCCACCCCCAATTAATCTACTGAAACAAATGCAGTACCATGTAACTGGAAAGTAGCAAATGCACTGGCTACATACAGGTGGTGGCAAATACGGCAAAATAGTGACCGGGGAGAGTGAAGGGGAGAGAAAATGCCAGACCAGACACTTAAAAGTTTTTGCAGTTATTCTCTGCTGTTAGATATACATTGGAAACAATAGAGGAAGAAAAGGACATGTATTTTCTAACCGATCAATATATAAGTTGAAAAGGTGATGTATTCGTCAGGATGTATCAGTTAGTCTCGTTAGCACAGAAAGGAAAATACAAGTGCTTTGGAAGAGAAGGCATCTCCAGTACTATGCAGAGCTCCAGCCACATGTGTTCAGAAAGATTAGGTCAGACTGCCAAACATGCAGGAAAAAAAGACTAAGGTGATCAGGGAATGAAGAATCAATAATTTCAGAAGTGATTAGAAAATTTAGGCTTATTTAGTATAACAAAATGAAGGCTGAGGAGCTACTCTAGTTACTTTATACAGCAGAGGGGGGAAGTGGGAAGCTACTTACGCAAGAGGATAATAGTGGTACCAGAGATAAAGGATATAAACTGGTCATGAATAAATTTAGTCTGGAAATCAGGCAGAGGTTCCTAACCATCAAAGATGCAAGGTGTGGAGCAGCCTTTTAATCAAAAGAGTGGAGCTTAAAAGAAAGATCCTCACTACTCCTAAATGAAGTTTCAGATGTTTCTGAAAGGGACTGTAAAATGTGTTGTTGTGTTAGCAAGGGACTGGATTCAGCCAGACAGTCCTACATTCCGGCCAGAGAGGGATCAGGGTCTCTCTTTGTCATCCGTAGGTGCCAGAAGAGTTTTCAATATGGAACTGGAGACCCAAGAGGAAAGAAACTGGATGCAAGAGCATGAAGAAAAGAATATGCTGCAGTGTTTGCCTTTGTCTGTGGTAAGAAAGAAATTTTATGCAAAACAAGTTTCATTGAAAGAAAAGTAAACTTAGAGCTTGATTTCGGAGAGAACTTAAAGGAATTTGTATGTGTGCAGCACCATTCAGCATCAAATCCTTAGAAATGAAGCCTAAAACAGTAGGAATATTGTATTTATATAAAAGGCCTCTGATTACATTTTACTATTAAATTATAACTTAAATACAAAAAATATTCAGGTGTCACTGATACGTTAGAGAGATGGTTTTTGGAGAGTTTGTATGATGCAGCTAACAGATGCCTGCTCATGGTTCTGCATTATCTTAGTGGACTGATTTCTTCAAACTACAAAAATGTAAACTAAAAAGGATTTAGGAAAGCCTATTTACATTGCGCTCAGAATGACCTTCTCTCACATAATAAACTTGCTTTTGAAGTGTTTTGCAGCTTTAGGATGACAGAACCACTTTCTACCCAGTAAGGATAGAAAGTAACATTTATTTCTGATGTTTGCTTGTAACAAGAAAGCAGCAGCAGGGCGCTCAGAAGAGGATGCTGGTAGGGCCCTGGCTGCCTCTTGGAGTGGGCGCTGCAGCGCGAAGGCGCCTGGACGTTTGGAGGCAGGAGTAAGGGGCTTCGTGCTGTGCACGAAGGTGCCGTGCCGGTGCACAAGTTTTGCGGCGAAGAGGAGGGCGGCGAGGCAGCAGAGGGCTTGGCCGGTCCAGTTCCCCCCTCGGTCGCTTTGTTTGGGATGTTTCTGAGGAAGCCCGGAGGCTCCCGCAGCTTTTGGAGGCAGGGCTCGCCCTTTGGCGGGGACGCAAGCCCCGTGGGCGCCCCGCGTCGCCATCGCGCCGGGTGCCACCTCCAGCCCCGCTGCCCTCTCTCCGGCCGGGCCCCGTGCGGGGCGGCGGCGGCGGCAGCAGCGGGCTCGGCCGGGGCCGGAGGAGAGGGCTGCCCCGGGCCGGCCCCCGGCAGAGGGTGCCGGAGCGTAGGGGCCGTCCGCGCCTCTCCCCTCCCCTGTGTCGGATTTGTCCCCAGTGACGTTGGGATGCTGGGGAAGGAGGAGGAGGAGGAGGAGGAGGGGAAAGGAGCGCGGCTCCCTCCGCCCCCAGTCGGGACAGTCCGCTAGCGGGAGCGCAGGGCCGCGGTGCCAAGGCCGGCTGCACACGCCGCACCTCCCCGCCCGGCGGGGCCGGGGCACCGCCAGCCGCCGCCGCCCAGGCCAACTTTGCCGGAGCGCCGAGCCGCCGCCGGGCCGGCACCGCCCGGGCTCCGCGCCCGCAGGCAGGGGGCCGTCCCGCTCGGCGCGCCGCGGCCCGGGGCGCTCCCGCCCGCCCGCCTCCGTCCCGCGCAGCCCCGCGCAGCGCCGGCCGGCAGCATGGTCCCCGCGGCGGCGGCGGCGGCGGGGCCGGCCGGGCGGCGGGGGGCGGCGGGCCGCCTCCTGGCCCTGCTGGCGGCCGCCTCGCTCCTCCGCCTCCGCGCCGCAGGTAAGGAGCGGCTCCGCGGCCGGGCCCCGCGGGGCGGGCGGGGAGGGACGCGGCATCCGCGGCCGGAGGATGCTGCTGCCGCCGCCGCTTTTCGGGAAGGGGTGTGCGGGGAGAGGAGGCGGGGACAGCTGCGCTCGTTCCCGGAGGTGGTGTGCGTATCCCTGCGGGGCTGGCGGAGCCTCCGGCATCCCCAGTTACTGGTTGATGTCTCTCTCTCTCTTTTTTTTTTTTTGGTTCCCCGTTGCAAAATCGAAACCTGATGTTGTATTTTACGAGGGGGGCGGGGGTTGGCAGGGGCGAGGGCAGCGGTGGCTGCGCTGAGGAGGGCTCGCTAAAACTTCTCCTTCCCCAAGGAAGGGCATCGCCGGCTCTCCTGTGCCTCTCCTCGGCCGGTCCCAGGCACCGAGGCTGGTTGGTGGCGGTCGGCGGGGGGGAAGGAGGAGGAAACAAAGGAAAGTTCGGGGTTTCGTTGTTGCCCGGGGTGGGTAGCGCTGAGCGGAGCCTCCCTCCTTCCCTCCGCCCGCCCTCCAGCCCTCCCCTCGGAGTGGTTATAATAACGTGTTATTATTTGGGCTGTTGAGTGTTGCCAGAATCTCAGCGGGAACGAGGGGGGAGAGGGGGAGGATTAGAGTTGAGTGGGCGAGGGGGCAGCCGCGGTGCTCGCTTGACGGAGGCTCAGCCTGAGTCTCTCTTCCGTGCGTTTTCGTGCTCCGGAGGGTCCCGTTTCCCGCGGGCACCTGGCCGAGCCCCAGGGCAGAGGAGGGCAGCCTTTGCGCTCGCGAAACGCCGGGGCTCGGCTCAGCCAGCTCCGCGATCGCTTTTAGGGCTGAATAAACTGCCCTCCTTAACATCTGACCTTGCGCCGTGGCGGCGGCAGCGCGGTGCTGAACAGTTGCCAGTCTGTCCGGCATCTCCGGGTCCAGCGCCGTGATTTGTGGGGACCCTGGGGAGCGTGCGGGGCTGGAGAGCCGCGACGGTGTAAGAGTTACAGTTCCTGCAAAAGAAGCCGCATAAACTTTTGCTCCCCCCCCACCCCCACTCACGCCTAAGGTGTGTGGTGCTTTCGGGGCAGAAAGGGGGAGGTTTCACTTTTTCATTTTCCCTGCGATGTGAAATGCGCTGGGGAGGTAGGAGCCGCCGGATTCAGCTCTTTGATCTTTCGTGAAACCATTCTCTGGAAAATTGCCCTCTCCCCCCTTGCAGCAGATAAACCTTGCTCACAGGCTCCTTCCCGGGGCGCTTTGCCCAGGGCCTGAGGGAGGAGATGACAGGAGACGCCGTTTCCACGCCAGGTTTGTAACCCTTCCCCTGCCCTTCCTCGGCCGGGCGGTGCGGGAGCTCGGCGGGCGAGCGCAGTTCCCCCTCGCCTTTCCTGCCTTAACTTAATTGCGCCGAAGTGCAGGAGGAGACCGATGATGTCTTTAAGGAAAAACAGTGATGCTGCAGATTAGAGGGGACTTGTTAATCAATTGCACGTTTGAAAGGGCTTTTCTTCCCTTTGTTGCTCTCGCTAATCCATTTACCTCTCCCCGGGAGGTGACAGATGCCTATATTTCCTGTTATTCAGCTCCGGGGTCCTGGGTCTTGCCATTTGTTGCACTAGCGTGAAGGGAGCAGGCCAGCAGAAAGCTTAGCGGGGTTGGGGTCTTTTTGCGGGGGGAGGGCAGGCCGGAGCGTGTTACACCTCGCGGATTTGGGGGCAGTTCCCGTGGCGTTTATTTTCCTAGGGCCTTTATTGCTCCCTTTGAAGGGGGCCCCGCTAACAAATTGCGCGGCGTGCCCCGCCGCCCTGCCTCGGCCCGGGGTCCCGGCCGCGGGGGCGCCTCGTCCGGCCGGGCCCGGGGGGGCGGCGGGCCAAGCCGCGGCTCCTCCCGCCGCCGCCGCCAGGGTGACGGGCTGTAAGTTGAGATCCCGGCCCTGCTTTCCCCCGTCCCCACTTTCTTCCATTTTCCCCGAGCAGCTGGATCCGTTTTCAGGGCTCAGCGGGAGGGATGTGTGCGGGGTTGCCAAGGAGGTTCTCCTCTTGCTTTCCTCACTCAAGTTTTTCTACAGCTCGGGATCCGGGCCTCCTTCGCACATGTCCCGGGATCGTTTCCCACCCAGAGCAGTTTGCTAGCGACGGGGGAGACCGTCTGCACTGCAGACCCTTGGCCCCGGTGCAGCCCGTGCACACACAGACCTTTGGGCATCTGCCATTTCCAGCTCCTTTCCGCCTCCCGAGCGCCCGCAGATAAGAGCCTGCGCCGCGGGGCTCCGCGGAGCGCTGAGGCTGAGGCCGTGCGAGCAGGCGGGCACCTCTCCTCGCCTTGCCTTGGCGATGGCACCTTCTGGTCTTCTCCAGCTGTAGTTGTCCACAGTAGAGACTGCACATCTGCTTCAAGCGTTTGAACCTTCCTGAAGGCAGTGTAAAATCGCGAACTGCCATTAAAAGGGGATTTGGGATTATTCCCCCCCCCCCCGTGCTTTCCTGTGAGTGGGTTTGTGATAGTCATCTCAACCACCTGTGAAAAGCATGGATTCATGATACTTTTCGATATATGCACGAACTTTAGGGCTCCATTCTCTTCATATAATGTGGAGCTGAGTGATTAGAGCTCATAATCACAGCAATAAATACTGGTATGGTTTTATTGTTAGGCAGTATTCTTCTGTTTAATTAGATTTGCTTAATGCTAAACAGACTATTTGTTCACCTACATTTCAGTTAAGTGTTTATTTTTGAAAATGTTATTTCAGTCTTTTCAGAGACCACTTTAAAATACGATCATTTTCTGAGAGTTTCTGATGCAACAAAAATTAGGATGGTAGTTTCTAGACGCTGGTGATGTGCAATTTCCCAGATTAATAGATTACATATTTAGATTTACACAACTTGTTTTATCTCCTTACCATTAAGTAGGAAATGATGTTTTAGTCAACCTAAAGTTAATACTCACATGACTTGCAAAGTATGCAGAACTTTTTTTAAGATTTCTGTCAACAGTCTGTGGGAGTGAGAACATACTGGTAACCCTGTGTTATTATTTTGCAAACCCTGTGGTTTGTTAACTTCTAACTTATATAAAGAAAAGAAATCATTTCTTAGAGTACAGTGTAAGTGCAGAAATGAATAAAGTACGAAATGCGCTTAAATGCCTTACAACAAAAAGTACTAAGATGCTTGAATCTTTAAAGTTGCATTGTATTTAGTTATAGCCCTTTCCTGGCTTTCATAAATGAGACTCAGCTCTGGAAATTGTATTCAGGTCGCCTGGTAAAAAGCTCATACAGCTTTGAATATGAGAAATCTTAATACAGCTTTTAATAAATGCCGTTGACTACATGGCCTTTCTTAGGTCAAACTTTAATCGAGCCTTTTCTTGCGATAATTAAGTTGTCAAGTAGCTTAGTGCTGAAGTTTATCCTTGGGTCAAGAGTTGCCACTGAATGGTTTTTCCTCTTGAGTGTCTTGATTATGTTAAACATTTGTAATGGAATTGCTGTCTTCTCTGTAATCTCTTTTCTGCTGTAAATAGTATAGAAATGCAAGATGCAGGGAGAAAAGGACCAGTTGACAGGTCAGGCAAATTAATCCTATTTAGTAAGCTTCCAGTTGTTTGCGAGAAAGCTGATCTTTTTCTAAACTCGCTGCGCTTTGTCTAAGGTGTTAATAGCTTTCAGAACTGTCATTTGCATGGAAGTATATTTGACCATTATTAGAAAACTGATAGTCTTAGCCTCACTAGCTTATGAGAATGAAATTGAAAAGGAAAGAATAGTATTAGATGCTGGGTTTTTTTTTGATAACTGTGTGAATTTTCTATATAGAAGACCTGTAGTGTTCTCTTCACAGTTTATTTTCAAAGTCTTAATTCAAATTCTGTATTCAGTAAAAAGTGCTAGCTAGAAGTAGTCAGCATCTGAAGGTTTTTAATCATACTGTTGACTAAGAGAAGATTTATTTTTTAGAGGCTCTTTTTATTATCTTGAACATTGCAGGCAAAGTAGAAACATTAAGTCCACAAACTTCCTTTGTTTTTTATACATAAATCTTCCTGTAGAAGTTCTGTGTTGTCTTGTGCTGTTGCTCAGAGGGAAGAAATGCTACTTACAGTATTTCACCTAATTTATAGTATCTGCACAATGTCCTCTGTGCAGAGGATGGCTTGCCATTTAGGTTTGTTTATTCATTGTGAGGTTGTTGCTTTGTAAAGGAAGTTGTCATTAGGCTCAGCATGTCTGGAAAGTATGCAAGTACTCAAGTCTTCTAATCCAGTAACTACAAAGTAGTTAAAGCTTCAAAGAAAAGGAAAGGCAGGATTTTGGTGCACTGAAAGAAGATGCATTGTTTGTTAATCCTGGTTTTTTATTGTTACTTATACTGCAAGCTCCTGCGGTATCACCAGTAACCATTTGGGACAAAAAACAATTTAGCTTAAATGATTGTCTTTTCTCTTGATTTGGCCTAAACCTGTAAGTAGTTGGAAGTGAAATGTCCTCTACCAGCTTTTGCATTTGCTTTTTCTCAAGCTTTTGCCATGCACTAATATTTATTTGCAAACATCTTGCTAGAAAATTCTTCCGATGTTCTCTGTAGACTTGATGCACAAGCAACCTTTTTTCTCTGCATCTGTTTGTCCTCCTCAGCTAGTCTGGGAAAGGATTTCCCAAGCAATGTTGATTGCTGTTCTTTTTTGAAACCAGAAATAGTTGTATGACTTTTCTGGGGGTGGAAAAAGACACTTTTCAAGTCAGTGTGATCCCTTAGCTATAGAGCATGGCTTTGTCTTTACCTAGCAGTGGACAAAAGGTTTTGTTTAATAACACAAACCTGCACTATAATTCCAATGAACACAAGAAATCACACTGGAAATGCATTTCACTGATGGTACACCATTACTGTGTTGGAGGCATGTAGATGTATTCCACCTCCCTTCAGACTTAGCTAGTTCAGAGGTGGTGGCACTGCTCTCAAATGGTTTGCACAACCTGTTGAAGCTGTGTGGGTATCCTATAGGGAGTTCCACACTTCAGAGTTCGTTTAAAGTTAGCTTGTGTAGATCTACGTGTACTGTACACGTATTATGGCAATAGTGTGCACTGCTTACTGAAACAAAGGAGCTATACTGCTAACAGCTGACTGAATCAGTCTTCACTTATACTGAAGCTTTCTGGTTTTGCGGCATAAGGCATTGCAATGCATACCTGTCTGCAACGGTGAAAAACTGTGGTAACAGCTGATCAGAGATGGAGGACACCACACTATTACTGATTCAGTAAAAGGTATTTGAAGAACGAGTGTGGTGTTATGTGACTCCTTCCTCTGAGTGCAAAATAGAGCAGGCTGACGTCTCCTAATACTGTGATTGTTAGGGTGCGGTCTCATGGGCCCCTGAAGCTCCAAGCTGCCATGGAAAGACGGACTTCCTCCCTCTTCCTTTTGCTGACCAGGCAAATGTGTCCTCACCCCCTTCTTCATGCCATCCTTAATACTTCTGCCAGTGTCTCTGCTGAAAACTAACGATAAGGAAAAAGGATTGTGCAGGAGTGAAAGACTACATGGGGAGAGGTGAAAAGAGAATTAGCAGGATGAAAACAGATGAGTCTTTTTCTGTCTTACTGTATTGATTTTGCTGGAGCATTAAGAGGATATTTTTTGATGGTATTGCTTGCAGGAACAGCAAAGTGAAACAAACCATTGGGCTACTGTCTCAGACCCCAGTTTGCCCAGTGTCTGGTTTTAAGCACATGAGTAGTCCAGTCAGGAATTTGTATCTGGTCCCCATAGGTATTTTGTCACTGAAATCTCAATTAATTTCAAACAGGAGTGATGCACATAAATACCTTTTCGATTTGATACTTCCCCTTCAGGTGATGCGAATATTTAAATAGAAACAACAAAAATATATTCAATACTGTCTCTTGTAGGAAAAATCCCTATGTGTATATTGGCATATCTATGCCACCTCCTTTGAACTTAATTTCTGTCTTCTAATTGCTCTGTTTGAACACTTCCTTTAATATTAGTAGTGTAAACATTTTATTCCATAACTCCAGGTTATTGCTTCTTGTCCTTGTCAACACTGCTCTAGGCTGTTCATTTAAGAGTTCATCTGGTAAGTATTACTTCAAGATGAAGTGGCTTCTATAATGGATTTTTCTAGCTTTTGCTAGTTTAATGCTTTAATGTTATTTTTTAACAGTATTGTGAATATAACTAGAGTGATTTGACTTGTATGAAGAGAAGATAAATTTCATTAGAGTTCTGCAAAAAATTGTGAAGGCTTACTTTTTGACACAACATACACAGCTGCCTATTTGAATCATAAATGAAACTATGAAAGGAATAATTCCTCATCAAAGGAATAGCACAGTCACGTATTCAGTTGTAGGATAAATAGAGGGCAAATAACTTAAAGAAAAAGGAAGAATTTTATCAATGTTTCTCAAGAAAAACAAAATACAAAAACTATGATTGTAAAGAATATTAAAACTTTGTTTTTTTACTAGTCAGACATAGAAACACTCTCCTCTTCTAAATCGTATGAACCGCCGACAAAGCTAAGTTCATTATGTGCAAGTCTGAAAGAGGAATCATGGCACTATACCCAAATACAAACTAATGAGCCTGGTGGACTCCTGCATGGTGGAGGAGCTTTCTTTCCCTGCTGTCTACAACAGAACAGGTAGAGTTTGGTTGCACAGGGGACGTCAAGGATTTTTCTGAAGACCAGCTTCAGGGACAGTGATGACCTGCACAGAACAATTTTAGGAGCAGGTTAGCTCAAAACACAGCTCAGGTGTTTGAGCTACCTTTCACAGCAAGATCTTTGTATTACTCCTTTATGTATGTTTTTTATTTGTAAGATAGTAATCTTTCACTTTTAAGGCTCTTAACAAGCTATAGCTGCTGTACTTTTTTCTTACCTATGGACGGACATCTTCCATATCCACCTGCACTGGTAGCTTATCTCCTTCCCCATCCCCAGCTCTTCATCATTTCCCCCACCTGCTGGATGTTGCCACCTTCCAGCTCTACTGTCAGATCAGAGGGTGGATATTCAGCAATCTGTTTCAGGCAAAATTAGGATATGTCCTTCAGTTCATAACCTAGTTGATTTAGAATTAGACGGATCAGAGATCTTTCTTATGAGCAGCTTTGCTGATAGGCCAAAGGAGGCTGTGATACCGCAGTGCTGGTTACCAAGCTGGGATTTAGCAGAGAGGTCGCCTATTTCACTAGCCCACCTAGATCTGGTAGCCTTTGGCAAGAAGGTTTTGATGAATGACTGGGAGAAGGATGGGAATAGTAGCATCTTCCAAAAGCAGAATTAATGAATCTCCACTTAGTTCACAGTGTCTGTCTCTGTCATGCACTTTTCATCCTATCTGCCTTCATGCTCCATAGGAGCTTCCCATAAATATCAGAAAAACTACTCAGTAGCCTTCCTTTCTGTCTTGTCTTTAGAAATCCTCATTTAATGGTTAGGCTAATTGTGCGCTATTGTGCTGGTTGGTATTGTCTGTTTCTTTGTCTACTCTGTCTTAAATTTGTCAAAGATTGCAAGCTGTTTTATACAGCACTGAGCGCAGTAGAACGCTGGTCAATGCCTGGCTTTCTAGTGTGGCACAGGTATATAAAAAAGCACCAGACTGTGACTATACAGTAAGTCCGTGGGAGAGAACTACATTAAAACTAGCTGTCTGTAGGAGCACTGGTGCTGGCACACGGGAGGGAGCCAGAATGCACAATGAGGGGAAGGAGGAGGGCTGAATCACAGCAGCTCCATCTTCAATCAGATGAAGGTGCTGTGGGACTTCCCTGATTTATTTTTTTGAAAGAAGAGCAAACACAGGTCTGATACTAGAAAAATAAGATATTTCTGAAATAAAGGAGGACAGTTCTGGGAACATTCAACAGATTTGTCTGGGTTTGCCTGAGAAATTACTCTTAAGAGTTTATCAAAAGCATTGCTCAATAGAGCAATATCAGAAAATGAAAAAAAAGTATTAGTGGTACTTCTTGACAGCCCAGGACTATAACAGCTGAATTATCTTAAAATAGGTTCTGTTAATTGCTCATTTGAACTAACCTAATAAAAACCAAAACTGTTTGAAAGCTTAAGAGGCCCTGAAGAAGTATGAAACTTTCTGCATATTTGATGGTAGTAAAGTTTCAGAAGGAAGTTATACAATTTAGAGAGAGTGCTGAGTTTTCATAGTGTATAAAATGAGGGAGTGTATATCCTGGGAAATAGATTAACAAATAGGTTTGCTGTCGTTGACACAAAGTAAAAAGTCCAAAGAAATATCTAGCTTAGGAAAGTGACATGACAGAGTTTTTTATATATATATATATATATATATATATATATATATATATATATATATATATATATGTATGTATGTATGTATATGTGTATATATGTATGTATGTATGTATATGTGTATATATGTATGTATGTATGTATATGTGTATATATGTATGTATGTATGTATATGTGTATATATGTATGTATGTATATGTGTATGTATGTATGTATGTATATGTGTATGTATGTATGTATGTATATGTGTATGTATGTATGTATATGTGTATGTATGTATGTATGTATATGTGTATGTATGTATGTATGTATATGTGTATGTATGTATGTATATGTGTATGTATGTATGTATGTATATGTATATGACATATAATATATATATATGAAAAAAGAAAAACACAACAACAATATCAGACCTAATAATATGACAGTGATGTTTCTTAATATATATTAATCTTTATCTATTCTTTTTAAAAAAAGCGTGAAAAGGAAAATGAAGACTGTGCCAATAGATTTTAGATATCTGATCCAAATATAATATCCTATTTTATTTTAGATGGCAATGTTCTTAATGATTTTTTATATGATTTTAAATGAACATTGGTTTGTACACTTTGCTAATATGTTAGTGAGGCATTTTTTGAACCTTTATGAATGGTTACTTTGAGGTGCACCTACCCCAAAGTAATTGTCATGTACTATAAAGTTACCCAGACTGGATATCAGAGAGCCAAACAGCCAAAAACCAGCCCTACAAAATCCAATCCGTTGCTGGCGAGGCTGCCTGAATTGGCTTACCTCCCAGTCGCTAGGAGTGTGAATACTGGCGCAGGGAGGAGGTTGGACTGAATGGCTAGAGGGCTGGGAGAGGGAGAACAGGGTAGCCCTGGCTTAGCACAGCTTAAATTGCCATGGGATTGTACTCGCAGAGATAGAAAATATGATATGCAGAAATATTTACATAATTGTGTGGGCTAGAAATTTGAGACACTTTTCCAAAATATTCTCATAACTGATGGCTATCTCACATTCAAATTCTGCAGAGCTGAGCCTTGCCTGTGTCATTCAAATAAGAAAAATCTCACTTGCCTCAAAAGCCGACTCTGCAAACATATCATTAATTAATTGCCAGTTAGTTGTTCTTGCCACAAATACCCTTTGTCATTTCTTTTTGCATTCTAGCATTGGAACTACCAGCAGTCATTACTTAAGCTCAGTTTTAGGATTCCCATGAGTTTTGTATTGCATTCTACTAGGTAAGAATGAGTGATTTCAACTGTATTAATATAATGAGAGGTTTTTTAATACAGGAAACGCATATGCGGATGGAGATGGTATGGAGACATTCTCTCTATAAGGAGAGAAATAAAGTTTTGAGAAACATATTTTAAGGCTTTAGCTATTAAAGCTAAAACCCACTAAAGCTTTCATGTTGTTATTTAAATGCAACTATTTGGATATACAGAGTTCAAAATAACAAGGATCTTCTAGTATCAAGCCATAATTACTCTTTTAAGTCTTATGACTTTCATGAGTTGAAAACTCACGCTTCTTTTGAAGGGACTTGAAACTCTTTTCATGAAGTTGAAAAGAAAAAAGGGGAGGAGTCTCTGCCAAACCAGAGAATTACGTTCATATAAGGATTTTCTTTACTGAGGAATGGGAAATAAAGATCAGTTGTGGTACCCTTGGAACCCAATAGCTGAAGGGTGACCTTAAACATTAAAAACTATTTTAAAATATTCTTTAGTTATATTGGTGGTTAATGATGACTCCTTTCATGATAGACCAGAATCCCTTACAAAGGGGAAAGTGATATTATGTAGATAAAATTACAAGCTTGGACAGGATTTGAACCAAACCTACATAAGGAGAATGTGTCTGCTGTTGTTTTAATTTTAAAAATAACTGCTTCCTAGCTCTGCCTGGAAGCAATTTAATGCAACAAGTTGATTTTTTTTTTAAAGTATTTCCAGCCAAACCAGGAGCAGTAGTTAATAAAAATCTTGAGAGGGTGAGTCTGTTCTTTATGCTTGGTTTTGCAGACTCAGTGAATTTGGATGGTAATATCTCAACTTGTAGATAATTATCCAACCTGTTTCATTGAAGCTGATCTCACATTTATTTTGTTTTATCTGTATCAGTGTAGAAATAGGATTCAGATCTGTTCCCTCACAAGTAACAGAGAATCTGTGGCTAAGTCTATTGTCCGCCCTATTGTGGTTTTCAAAATGTCAAGGAAAAGAAACATTTCTTGCAGATTCCGTATCTAGAATGCTTTTTGGATAATGTTCCTCTTCACACAAATAAGTACACTTTTGTCATTGTATTATTTAAAAATATATTCAATGTAGGCCATTGTTTGTCATACAGAAAATGCTGTGAATAGGATCATGCCAGTCAAAGATAAGAGCATGTAGAGACAGGAAAAACAGATTTCAGAAATTATCCTGTTTTGTCAATCCAAAGCATGTAGAGCTAGAAACAGTTGTGATTCTGGAACTTGGGATGGATGTGTTTACCCAGGGAAGTACTGCAAAAAGCAAAGGTGTAAATTTACAGCACATTTTCAAAATTGTGAAAAGTGGAAAAAGCTACCTCACATTTACTGAACACTTACTGTGTTCACGGAGGTAGTCATTAGCATGTACTAAGTTCAGTGTGAAACCACAGAGTAAGCTAGATGTAGTAACTTCTTCCTGCAGACAAGCCTTTAGTGATCAGTGAAATACCTGAGATGTCATCTTTGTGTTGGTCATTGGCATATGATTTATCATTTCTAGAAACGAACCGAGAAAATCAAATCTTGGTACAGTGCTGCTAGACTCTCTAGAAATTAAGCAAGTGTCTTTACATCTGTTTTATTTTCTAGAGAGCTCAACATCTTTTGTAATCACCGTATCATTGGGAAGGAAGGGTTTGAAGGGACCTAGGGAGGTCAGATTATCTGTTCCTCAAGGCAGGATCACCTGTATGTGGCATCACGTCTTCTCAAGCAGTTTCAGGAACGGAGATTCAGTGACTTCCATAGGCAAATGTTCTAGTGCTAAATTATTCCTGGTTGCAACATGAGTTCATTACTTACTCTTACAGGTTATTCCGCTATGCTTTGTAGCTGTCCTTTAGGATTTTTGCAACTCTTGAAACATCTTCTGAAACTTTGAAACAAACAATTTTCAAAAATTTTATCGTTTCTTTGTAGATACCTCTCCTCAGGGAAAAAAACCCTGTTCTCCCAGCCTCTTATGTTTTTAATCTCTGCTCATGCTGATTCCTCTCTTCTAGACTCACTCCAAAACACCTTTATTGAAGTGCACTAACAAATACTGTAGTATTTCAGCTCAGCCTGTACAGAACTGAGTAAAGGAAAAGGATTATTTCCTATATTTAACAGATGATGTTTTTATTTCCCAAAGTTATGTCTGCCTGTTTTGTAACAGTATGTTATTGCTCAGCTTGTGATCTACTCCAGAACTTCTATGCAGAATTGTTGCCAAGCCTGTTAGCCCCCGTTCTGTATCAATGTAATTGTTTAAGCGCAGAACCCTGTGCTTGTCTTTACTGAATTGCACTTTTATATTCCCCCCCAACCATTTTTTGCTAACGTTTTCTCTCATTTGCCAAGATCAATGTAACAGCAGCACAAGACACCTCAATGTTATCTGCAGAATTCAATAAAGAAGATAGCAATAGCACTGAAACTTGTGAAACTCCACTGTTAAAAGTTAATCATTGGTAGCTGTTCTGAGTATAGTTTTCTAATGAGCTTGCACTTACCTCTACATTATGTTTTCATGTTTTACCTATGAGAATATCATGTGGGGCAGTTTCACCTCAAACTAAATACCACCGCCATTTCCCTTAGGTGGCTCAGCTTCATGCTATCATTCAATGCAGGATACGAGCTGTCATATTACAGACCTTGGGAGGTAAACTTCCTGTAGCAAAAAGTCTCGTGACATGTCTAAGTCTCTGCTTCTGTCATTTCTACTTGCCCTTCTTTAACTTAATACAGTATGTTGTCATAATTGTACCAGAGAAGGAAATTCATCAATTTGAAAGGCAGAATTCAGACAAAACTATTTCTAAAGAATCAGTTAATTTTTTTTTGAGTTCAAAGTTTATAGAAAATTTTTTTCAAACGTTGGTTTCTCCATCTCAAAATCATGCCTGCGTCATTTTAATGTATTAAAATGCTGTCCTTTAATCTTACACTGGTTAATGTTTTCTTGCTTTTCCTTGTTGTTTAAAAATCCTTAGTGTGTGAGTAGTTGCATGTTGCAAGACCATGCAATTAAAACTACTGTGCCTATTGAAGCATATGGTATAATCTCAATTTTAAGTTTTAATAATCATTTGAAATAAGTTATGGGCTTGGATTTATCAAAATAATGCAAGAGTAGATAGATGCCTTTCTCACTGTATTTACAGGATTGTCTTTGTCAGTTCCTGTAACTCCCATCGTCTTGTCCTCTTCCTTCATTTTACTTTTCTGTTTCCATATTTCCCCCCCCCCCCCCTTACAGCATATTTCTTCCTGACCTTTTTTTTTGTTGTTTTTTCCTGACTAATCCTTCACCTACCACCTAGCACTCTGGATCATAGGAGCTCACAAATATTTTCTGGTTGCCATCAACGGTAGGAAGCACTTCAAAGTGATACACAGTGGCCGTTTCTGTCTGTCCGGAAAAAAGTTGCCTGAGCAGCAAGCAGGGTGAATACCTCCAAACTGATGTTTTTCTATGACTAACTGAGCCTTTAGTGCCAGTTGGGCCCTCCTTGTTAACTGATGCTGCCTCAGAAACTCTGCTGGTATCAGCATCTGTACTTTTTTGCATAGGATGCAGGAGTAAGGCCAGGAAAGGTGAGGCAGGGAGCACAGCGCTGACAAGGTGGGAGTAGGTTGGGGTGGGGGGGTGAGCATGGCTGAGCAGAGGAGTTGGGCAGGGGAGTGAGTGGGGAGAGCGGATTGAGAGCCGGTTTGTGAGGACAGGACAGGTCTGTGTGGTGAGGAACCAGGATGAGGGCCATGAGGATGGGTGATAGAAGCGTAGGCTAACTTGCTGGTGTGCATGGACTTGCAGAGAATTAGAAACTTCTACTACCCTTTCTGCCAACATTACCTGTGGTGCAGGAACCAAACACAGTACTAAGCTGTATTTGGAAAATCCTTACATTTTGGTTACTTCTCTGTTCATCAACAGATCTAACATATGCAACGACCATGTCTTTCCCCGCATGAACTGTAGAGCAGGTTCTATTTAAGGATAAGAAGGGAGGTGAGTTTGTGTCTTATTCTTGGTTGGTGGCTACTGCAATAAGTGGACATTTCAAATGCATGAATACCTTGCCCAGTTTGAAATATTCGGCGTTGAAAGAGACATGAAGGAAGTCGTATGCCGTTATCAGTTTTACCATCTGCAGGCTATGTCACTTTGAAAGCTATAATATTGTAGTAACAATAGTGGGTAGGTTTATTTAAGAGAAGACAACTTTTTTTTAAATTCAAGTTAAAACTATAGTTTTGAAATACTGAAAATCATGACCTCCTTTATCATTCCACAGTGTCTGGTATATGTAGCCTCTTTGTGAGTCCCCTCGCACCCCCCCCCCATGCTGTTGTCCTGGTGTTTTTTCTCTTTGAACTGACGAGACAACTCTCTCTGGTAATTCTGAGTCAGTTAGGTCAGACCTGGGCTTTTCTGTGCAGACTGCCAAGTTTTTCTAAAATGTGTGGTGGTTTAGGGATTTGGATGAATGTCCAAAAGGGACTGAGACTTGAGACCACCAAATGTCTTTAATTTCAAACCATAATTTGGAATGGATCCCTCTTGGTCCCAAGAGAAAAAAGCCAATACTTTCATTTGTACTATTAGTCATTGTTCTCCCCACCATCAGGGTTCCTGTCCTTTCTGAAAGAGCTACAGTTTGTTTTGCTGCTTTAACAAGAATGAGTTTAGTTGATTTAATGTTCTGTTTTGTGATGAAGTGTCTTACCTAGGTCATAGTTTAGCTGTTAATAAGATATTTATGAAGTGGTAAGATTTCTCTGCTCTGTGGTGAATTTAGTCTCTGGAATGGGGCAAAATGCTGTTTAACTAGCAAATAAAGTAGTTCAGCTTCAAATTATATATTAAAATTAAATGCAACAATTTTAATCTTTTAGTAACCACTTGAATAAGTAGAATATCTGGAACTGCTCAGAACTGGTGTAATTTGACCTCTGCTATAGGAAAAGCTATTTCAGATAGATTAGTACTAGTGGCTATCCAAGGAAGGAAAATTCGGATTTAGAAACCAAGTTAAATTCATACTTTTATTCCATGTGCAAATTGTAAAATATAGCTGAGGACATAAAGCTGATTCCTGTGCTCACTTTTTTTTTTCTTTTCTTTTTTTTTTTTTTTTTTTTTTTGCATTCAAGACTTATTTGACTGACTTGCAAGGAGTTTTGCACAGTATTTGATAAGTACTTGAAGTTGGCATTTCTGATATTCTGCTGGGAGTGGGTTGTTTGACAGGTAACTACTTACGTTATCAGCAGTATGTTTCCCTTTCGCGTAGTTTTGATTGGTGCTTAACAGGATTAAAGCCATAGTGCTTAAGTTCCAAGCGGCAGGGGCCTACATGTTCTAGCTATTCCCCAGACATACAGTGTAAATATAGTTATTGTTTGTAATAAGGAATTGTATGTCAACTGTGGCTTCACCAGCAAAAGTTTTGCAAATAACATTGGTTTGAATTGCAGTTGCATCTGTGAACGAGTAGTGGTTTGTCTTCATACAGCTGACAAGCACTAAGAAATTACAGGTGTGTCCCTTTTCTTCCTATTTGTATATGAGCAGACTTTTTCAAGCTGCTATTTGTGACGTATTGAGTTTTGTCGTAAGTCATAGAATAGCATTTACATGGTAAGTAAGTAGTGACCTTTGTCACTAATTACTTAAACGTTACATTAAACACTGGCCACATTTAATTAGCTCAAGAGTGTCAGCCCAGCTCAGAATAAACTTTTTTTTTTTTTTTTTTTCTTCTCCTCAGGGGCCTCATTTTAGTTGTACTTCAGCTTTCAGGAACATCCATTTCTGCAGAGTCCCTGTTTCTCTCTTGGTCTAGGCAGACAGGCCTTGGTATATGATTTGTGTGTGTGTAGTGTAGTATATAGTTCCTTCAGCCACCATTATTATTTTATATTTTGGCTTGTATGATTATAGCTCAAATTGAAAAAGGAAATTTGTTTTCCTGAGACTAACGTGTGTTTTTGCATTAGTATGAGCTACAGTTTTATTGATCTCCCAAACTGCATGAGCAGACACTAACCATCTAAAGCCAAATTTTGCTTGTCTGCACAAAACTGGACGGTGAAGGAAGTACGTGAACCAGGAGTTGTTTAAAAGTGAGAACCTATATAACTATTTTGGTAAAAAATCTACAGAATGTTTGGCTGTCTTTCGCCAAGCAGCTGTCTGCTGAGTTGAAGTTAAAAAGGCCTGGTTCCATAACCACGTTTTGCATTTTCCTTGCTTGTAAAGCAGTTGTCATCTATTGCTAACACTCTTCTAAATATATTAATCATTAGTAGTGTCACAAATAAAACAATTTTGCCAGTGGCTTGTGAAGTTGATGGGTGTGTATAGATTGTATTAATAATTAGAAGCCTCTAAACAATATAGGAGTCAATAAATTAACAAATCAATGCTGTGTAAGAACTATTTCATTGTTCCCTAATGGAATTAGTGGGATTCATCTTCCCCATACGTAATGGTGTTCTTAATCACATGGGAAGCAGTGCCATTCTTTAGGCAGTCTCTACCTCTTGTGTAAAACAGATAGTAAAACTTATTTTTCAGTGCATAGCTCTGACTTAATCTCACCCAGTGGTGTTCTCCAACGTGTAGCTGGGGAGACTAGCGTCCCTGCTAGTTGTATTTTTTGCTTTATTCCACGAGCTCCTTACTGGTGAAGCCTTTTTTGTTATGAGTTAGACTAACAGGAAAATAATTCAACAGACAAAACACAAGGAGTGCACAAAAAAAGTGCTTTTTGTTTGCTCTAAATATTACTATATATTTTTTTGAAACAGCTTCAGTAATAATATAATGCTGTTCTACAAGGAAGTGAACTAAGTTAACTTTTATACCTCTTCGTTGAAGGTGATAATGAGTTTTTACCTTTGGAAGAAACCAGATTCTTTCAGTGAACATGAAGTAATTTTTCACCTGAATGGAAGATGTAATAAAAAAGAGCCAGACCTATATAATTATAGTATGGCTTTATAAAATTGGAACTGAAAGGCGTTTTACTTGCCAGATCTGAATTTCTGGGCTACTTCTGCAACTATTAGTGTCCAACACCTAAAACAGAGGAAGGAGTTGTAATTCTTAGCACAGCTGTAGGTGTTAGTGACATCTTGTGTTTTGGAGTTGGTAACACCTCCTGAAACTTCTGTTGCAAGGTGAAACAACTTTATAAATGCTGATTAATTTTTCAAATTGCATGAAAAAGTGAAGTGGTCTCATGTATTTTATAAATAAGGAAACTGAGACAGAGGGACATTAAATGGAGCACGCTGAGATCAGAGAGGTTTGTCTTCACGGTGATTATAATTCTGGAGTGTCTTGCCTTGTTCTGATCCTAGTCTCAGAATGAAAAGAAATGTCTTATAGTGTGTCCTTCTGAAATGTGTTTGGCAATGTTAGAACACCAGTTTTGCCTCTACTGAGGAAAATAATAAACTTTTTTGTTTTGTCGTGTTTTTTCCTGAGGGAGCATCAGCCTGTTCCTAACGCTAAATTATTGCATTTGAAGAGTTAAGTGGGAGCACCTCGTGTTTTAGGTTGTCTGCCTTAACAACAAATTTTATTTTTTGCTATCAAATCCTGGCTGATTCAGTTTAGGCAGTTTATAGGTGGAGACCGAGTAACAGTGCCTGATATTAAAAAAGGAAAATGCACCGGTTCTGTGGACTCCAATAGATTTGTCAAAGCAATTAGAAAAAATAAGTAAGGGTAGGGTGAGCAAAAGAGCCGATGAGAGATTGGCAACTTAATAGGGGTTGCAGAACTCAGCCCTTGCATTTGATTACTAAGAAATAAGTTAATGAGAGACATTAAAATTTCTGAAGATCATTTAAAATTCTAATATAATGGCATAGACAGTGGATGATATTTGAAGGGGCCATAAATTCTCTAATCTCCTTTGAGGAATTTTTTTCAAATAATCTTACATTAAAGATGTTAAGCATATTATGTAAGGAATATGTAGAAGCTATTTAAGCATTGTTTAATGCCTTAGTATTGTGTTTGTGTGCATGCTTATGAATATGTGACCCCAGGCAGGATTATGCATATACATAAAATGATGTTTAATGGAGAACTTGCTAAAGTGGTAAGAAGAAAAAGTAACAGATGAAAATGCTAAAATAAAAACCCCATGTCAGAAATTCTTATTGTTGATTGGGATTCAAACAGAAGTGGAAGCTACTAGCTTGCTGATATTTTTATGTGAGGGAATATGAAATTTAAGCTCTTCTTACTGCATTTAAATATCTTGGCATTTAGGTACCTTACTGCATTTAAGTTACTTTGGCCTACTGCCATGGTTCTTTCTTAATGAGTACTGGCTAGAGAAAAGGGGACAGGCAACACAATATAAACAGTAAAAACTTACGATGTTTGTTTGCTTGCAATAAGTGGGTATACTTTTGGAGTTTACAGGAGGAAGTGCGTACCAAGAAACAGGTGGACTTTTAAAGGAAATAGCAAGACTGTTCCTTTTCTCCAAGTGGATTTTTTTTATGCCGACTACAGAAAGCAAGCCATAGACTGTTAATAGGCATCTTGTCTGTGCTTCCATATTTTCCTTATTCTTTAGTCTGTTTTTGTGAATACAGAACATAAAGGCTGGTGCTGGGTACAGGGTAATAATACCAAAAGTATAGTGCCTGTCTTCAGCTGGTGTAAATTGGCATGATTCTGCTAAAGCAAATGGAGTCACACCAAGGATGTTACTAAATATTCAAACAAAGATTAAATTTAGGATCTCTTAGAGTTGACAGATAATGTTTCTAATTGCTGAAGATGTTTTAGATTAGAAAGTCTGTGTTCAGGCCAACTGGCCTCCTCTTGAAGCAAATATAGCAATATAAATGTTGTAAATAACAACGTTCCTTTGGCTACAGATCAAGATACAGGAACTGATTTAATCATCTTGGACTTTTGTGTGTCTTTGCAATTGCTTATTATTAAATTTCAAAATACCTGCTTGTTTTTCCTCTGTTAATGTTTAGTTAAGTGATGCCTAGATGCTATTGTTTGGTTTACTTTATTGCCATTTTTAACTGTTCGTTATTTGCTTTGTTTTTTAAAGTGTAAATCAGAAAGGTGAGGTATTTTAGATTGCTAACAGGATATGGACTCCCTTTGATGCTAAAAACTAACTGGTTAAAATGAAAGATCACTTTAAAATTTGCTTTATGCCTCTGTAATTTGTGCTATCCTGGTAGAAATGCTAATGAATGTGTAGATTTTTGTAAACATAGAATAGGGTGCAGGCTGCTCTGAGGTTCATGGTAGTTTTCTGGTTTAGTTTAGTAATATATTGTTCTGTATCTGTCATTGTCAGATTCGGGCTTCAGTCTGAGGATTGTGAAGACCATGTTTAAAGCTAGATTTAGGTTTTGCTTTTTATCTTCCTGAAGCAAGGATCACAGGAAATTTCTGTCTTGAGTCTACTTTAATTTACTGCAGTGAGCTTATGTTCAGATTTATCTCGACATTTTTACTGAGGAAACTATTTCTGAGAGCCTTAGAGCACTTAAATTTAGAGCCCAGTCAAAGGCCACATGTGGGGTGATTCCTGACAGACTGGATTCAAAACAGTGGTCAAGGAGAAGAGGCAGACATTCAGCTGTGAGATGAACTGACTACAGTATCTAGTAGCGAAAGTAATGACAAAGTTAAAACAAGTAAAATGGCAGAGCTTTACTTAGGCTAGACACGAGACAGATGAATGAAGTGGTAATACACGTTATCTGGAGAAAAGAGATCATAGAGCAACGAAGGTTGGATGGGACCTCAAGACATCGTGGGGTCCAGGCCCTGCTTCAAGCAGGGCTAACATCACTAAATGTTCATCATTCTTTAAAGTTTTAATCTAATTCTAAGAGCCCCTTTCCCTAGGTATCATTCTTCCCAAGTATCCATTCTCAGTTATAACTGACAGAAGCAGAAATAACCTATGACTCTAGAGGCTTAAAGAAAAGCCAAATTCTAAGACGGTCTCTTTTTTCACAGCCTCTTGGGTTATTAGGAGAAAAGTAAGTAGTGAGAACTTAAATTGTTTCTCACCTCTCTCTTGTTTTTAAGGCTCTGGGATATTACAACTGTCCTTTCAGCCTTGGACATCTTTCCCTATGACTATATTGTGTTTTAAGTTAAACACCCAAAGAAAAAACAGGGATTTTACTAAAGCACTGTTCATTTCTTTTGGTAGGTCTCCTTTTATCTTTCTTTTTTTTCTGACCATTCAGAAATCGTTGTTTTGAATTTAAAAAAAGTCTGTGAGTCAAACTTGTGACTATAATGCTGCATTTAATATGGACTGACTTGACAGCCTCAGGTTGCCAGGTATGCTTTAATTTCTGTATATGCATAATATGAATGATACTCTGACTCAGTGGGGAGTTGAGGATCCTCATTGTCTAATGCTTTGAAGATGCAGAGTTACATAGCTCTAATTATTAATAATAGCTGACCTAAGCTCTTTCCCTTTAACAGGCAATGTATTCTCTGATTTCTTTTATTTGCACTATATGTTTCAGAGAGTGTTGCTAGAGAGTCCCTAGTCTTGAGAGCTCTTTTCTTTAAACTACTCTTCTTGCTAGTTGCCCTAGAGCTGCAGGGCCTGAGCAAGGCAAATTATATTAGGCAAATATAATTAAGCAAATGCCTTGCTAGCCCATCTGTTTCTTTGAAAGGTTGGCAGATCTGGTAACGGTTTCAGGTGTATTGCTCTAGTCTTTGACTTTTTGTAAGAGTTCTTTTTCCCTTTTTCTGTTATCAGCAGAGAGCGTTGAAAGACATGCAGTTCTGAGTGTACAAGCAAGATGGAAAGCTAGTTCCCTGCGTTGCACTAAATATAAGCTATAGTAACGGGCTTCTTGGTGCATTTCAGGTGCAAATTCAGGGTGCATTTATTTTCTAACTTGGATGTTCAAAATTGCTTCTTAAATTTAAGTGACTGGATTCTCAGTATTATGGAATATCTACAGCTTTCATCAGAAAAAGTATTTATGTATGGAATTTTTAAGTATCCTTTATAGCTTCCAATTTTTCTCTCATAGTGTCACATTATATGTGAGAAGAATATTTTTGGTAAAGGAGTCTCCTCTGGATAACAGACAGCCTTAAGATTCTGTCATCGGAAAGATGGCTCTCTTCCAGTATACTTTTGTTGTAACTGTGGCAAGCATAAAAATCAAACACAAATTAAACAGTCTTTTTCCAGTATGTTTACAATGGCACTCTTTTGATTTTGATTTTGCAGCTAGGTTAGGGGCCTAGGATTATAGCCCTGAATGTTCAGGCTCACTTGGAAATCTGTCTTGCTGATTCTTGGCCAGTTAAGAGTTCCAAGTGGATGCAATTTAATAACGCTTGTGCTGTTTTGATTTGCCTTCCACACCATCTGGTCTACGTTTCTCTCTCCCGCTCTCATTCTTTTTTTTCTTTTTTCTTAAAGGATAGTATTTTTTTCAATAATGTAAACTTGAAGCATGTCATCTTAAAATGTAGCGTGCTCTGAAATTTCCCCATGTGATGTGTTTTTTGTGAAAGAAGGCTCTCTATATACAGAAAAAAAAGAACATGAACAGGAACCTGTGGACAGGTTGGAATGGCAGGAATGTAGTGCACAGTAAAGATGTCTGTTCCTTCACACTGAAATATTATTTAACCACCTTTCAAAAGTAAAATTATTTCATGGCTCGGAGATCTGGATGGCTCTCAGTATTTCTCTTCTGGCCTCTGCAACATATTTAATTATTGGAGAAGGACAAGAAATGTTTTAGAAATTCAAAATTACTCAGCCTTTGCTGATCTGGAAGTTAAATGCTGTAATGAAGCTTGTGGTCTATTACCTGGCTTTATTTATACTTGGTTTAGTAATGATAACATAGTGTGGTGCTGCTTGAGTATAGCTCTGCTTGTCATGAGGTTTGGAAGTACTGTGTCAAAAGATCATTTGTGTTGTGTGAAGGCATAAATGCTTAATGAGATGGTCTTAACTTTTGAAGGATCATTTGCCTGCGTAACCTGGATGCCCGTCCTTTAGTCCTTCTGTATGTTTTAAACACATTCCTGTATCGGGTGTTCAGGTTCTTTCTGATTTATGCCTGGGTTTTACTGGGTCGACGTCCATGTCACACGAACGAGGACAGTCTGAGCAGTAGCTCATGAGATGGCTTTGCTCTGCCCGCCGCCTGTGCTTTGCAGGAGCCGGGCAATGGCTGCTGGGGAAGCATGCACAGCCCTGCAGGGGAACTCGCCCAACCCGGCAGGACGTGGCCCAGTGCTGACAGCGCCCAGCCACCCTGCGAGGAGGCAGGGCAGAGCTGAAGGGGCCCATCCTACACCTTCGGCCCCAGTGATACCGCTCCACGTAAAGGTGACAGCAGCGACACACAGTCCCTGCGTGCCTGGCGCTGCACACACGTAGTTGCAGGTGTTGGGTCCAGAGCTGGACGTGCTGCTTTGTCTGCTTGTGCACGCGTGGGGACTTCCAGCTCTGAGCCCCGTGTGTCCTGGCAGCCTCTGAGGCACTGAGCCTCGCTGTGCCAATGCTTTCACCAACCTATCGACCTGGTAGTCCCCATGGATGCCCTCTGGGCACCAGCTTGCCCCCTCTGCAATTCCAGATTTCGACACTATGATGTGAACTCTTATTTTCTTCCCTGTTCATTTTGACTGTCGTCTCATAGGAGGAGCAGGCCAATATACTTATATTCATGAACTAAAGTCTCAACGTGACTTAACACTTTCTTCCCCTTTAGCAAGTCTTAATGCTGTTTTGGTTTCCAATTGAGATAGGAAGCTGTATTTCCCTGCCCTACCACTGTCCCTGTGATTAGAGGCGTACAATGTTACGACAGACTGTTAATGTACATGCACTGTCTCAACTCAGCCATTTTCTCCAGCATACTGGATGTCTGATGATGTTTTGGCGTAGTCCCCTCTCCGTTTCTTTTTCCTCTCCAGTGGCCTGGCTTCCCTCATCAAAAGCCAGTTCTTTGTTTGCCAGACTACTGCTCCTGTCTCATCAATCAGCTCATGCTAGATAAAGGCTTGGCTTCCAATACTTCCTCAGTGAAGTCAGTTCACCCTGAAACACACAACCGTAGAAGCCAAAAATTATATCTGGGTATGTGCCATTGCTGTAAATTTGACTGGGACTTATTAGTACAAATTATTTTGCCATTTGAATAACGTAGCATTTTATTTAACTTTTTGTGTAAGTCATGAGTTTTTGGCATCTTAGCAATATTAAAAAAATCGACCAGGCCTACTTTCATGTAAATCTATCCTGTAATTTTCTGAATTCTGTTTTATGTGCTGTCTCTAGTAGTTACCCATGTTTTTAGCCAAAAACAAAAAAAAAATTACATAGCTAATGGAATTTTTAAAATGCCGTATGTACTACACATTACTTCCTGCCATTTTCTGCTGTACCCAGGGCTTTAATTTCAGTTCGGTTGGGAAGGAATTCCTGTTAAATCTTTTCAAAGACAAGTTTTCAAATTGATTCATCATGATAGATTTCACTAGCCAGTCCTTATTTAGTAATAGGGACAGGGAACAAATCAAGATACACACTATCAAGACACACAGCAAGTTTTCTGCTCTGGAGACACAGGGTGTTCTGTAGAGCATTCATATCCTACAGTGCAGAGGAGAGATTCACGTCTCCCTCACGTGAATCGGCTTCCTTCCGGGGGCTGTGACATTTACGGTGTGATTGAAAGACACAGAAATATTTTAGGGTCTTAAAGATTGGTTGAAATAAAGGCATGTAGGTGTCCAAGTCTGATTTTGGCACTATGTTTATCATCAAGATATGCAAGGATGGAGCTGCTGCAGCAGCAAGCTGTCTTCGTGGTAGTGAGGTTAAAGGGAAGTCAATGAGTAAAAGAATTCTTGACTTTGTAACTTAAGAACAACTGCTTTTTTTTATCCCACCTATCTCTTATAAAGAAAGCGTTACTGACCGTCTGTTGGTGTTCCATCGTTCTTCTCCTATCCTGATTATTATGAAGGGATCAGCACTTAGAAAATATTTAGCAACAGAAGTTCTGTGAGGTTATCACCTTGATAATCAGGGTGCTCCAGTCCTTATGAACTCCTGGCTACAATTCATAATTTCAGTGAAGAATATTATATAGCAATAGATCAAGTTATCTACTACCTTAAAATGGAGTGTTTTGAAGAGGAAGCTCATTTCATGAGTTCTGGTTAAATTGGTTTGTGCAGGATGCTGGAATACTCTACAGAAAACAAAGTAAGTCCCTCTCCTTTCTATCTAGTGAAGCACTGGTTCCACTCTCCAGAGATTGTCACGTCCTCCTGTTAGTGTAGGAGATGGAAGAGTGCCCCTCTCTCTTGTTTGACAGGCCATCATCTGAGGCTGGGAATATTGCCAGCTAGTGACCTAGTATATCCAGTTTCTAATTTTGGGGAAATGTTATTGAGAAGGTGGTGGCCTGACAACTCTGGCATTTCCTGGGGTTCTCAGATTACTGTGACACCATCCAATTAGTTTTTGGGGCTGGTATGAGCTTAACTCAGATTGAACTAGTTGCTTGATCTGCTGAAAAAATCACCCATGATTTGGAGTCTGATAGCTTTTTAATTGTGCTGGTCATTTATTAGTTTTGTTCATGAAGTCTTGGGGAACATTTGAGTGTTTATGGGTAGATATGACAGCTCAGTTTCTTCTCTTCTAAAGAAAGCTTCACACTGCTTGCCTTCTGGGAGCTCAGCTATCAAAAGTTTATCTGACCTGGTTTTACTGTTTCCATGCATATTATTTCTATGCCAGTGGAGCATATACTGAGCAAGATGCTTTTGAAACACAAGATTCCTCACCATCTTAATTAGAACATCGTGGCTGTATGTAAACCTCTAGAGGATGAGCCTGACCTTGCTTTAGAAGCTTGCTTTAAAACCTGATTCCTTCATACTTGGAGCTGAACATCTCACAGGTTGTCTCTTTCCCTGCATAGTTCACTTCCACAGTAACCATTTATAGGTGTTTGGGATGAAGCATTTTCTGTTAAACAAGGCAGTGGCTTCTTGCACTGTGTTCTTTACAGCTGAGCCTTATTTTAAGAACACCTTCTCAAATTTGTTCGTGGACATCTGGGTTTGTTAACTTCCTAAGTGTAATGTGATGCCTGAGTATCCTTGCGCGGTGTTGGTGTCCATGTATAGCGGCAGAAAAGCTGTCACCCAAAGGGTGGATATGGTCAGCAGCCACTTGAGTATTTTTTGTGTTACTAGATAATGCTGAAGTGAATGTTAATAGATGGCCAACCAGAGCTGTTTGAAAGGCATATTCAGCCTTCAGCGTGCCATATAAATGGGCTCAGGGTCAAAACATAGAAAGCCTAGCATGTTTTTTGTGACAAATGTGTTTGTGTAAATGATGGAGTACTGATGGTTTTGTGATCTTGCTGGCCATTTTCATTCTCAAACACATCCCCAAACTCACATTTTAGCTGACATTTTAATACTAATTTTGACATTTCATATTCCAAAATGTATTTTAAAGACCCAATTCCTGCAATGTCATCTGGGAGTATTTGAAAGTAATACTTAGTGCAGTTTGAAAGTCCTTTCCCTGCTAAGAGGAAAGGAAGTCTTGAATCCTACAGAATCTTTATGGTAGTCATTGCATCATTCCATCTAAAATAGCTAGTGTTGCCATTAATTTATGGTGTGCATACTGATTTAAGAACAGTATAAGCTTGTTTCAGTTTTCTTTTTCTTTCAGTTGTGGTGGCAACAAAACAAGGAAAAGGCTTGCTTTCAAAATAAGGAAGCAAGGTGTTGCCTTCAGGAGAGAAATGTCTGAAGTCAGTGATGATTCACACTGACTGCCAGCGGCCAGGCTCTCCTACTGGGATTTAAAAATATTACAGGGAAGACCTGCATAGGTGCATAACTTGGTTATTTTATAATAGGCTGTGGTACAAAAGATGTTTAACAGAACAGCAAAACCTCTTTATTAACTGTATGTGGCTTTCAGGGATTCTTAGCTATGGTAACAGTCTACTATTTTGTAAATTCCAGTTTCTGCTACCCTCTGATGTGGCAAAAGCTTTTTTGATTTGTTTTGAGGATGTTTTAATCAGAATTTTCAGTGGATTTCATGTAGTTCATTGCAAATATAATAGAGCTATTATTCTTGCCGCCTTTGACATTTGCCTTCATATAAACTTTGTAACAAAGTTCACATAAATTAACGCCAGAAAATTATACATGTAAGTCCTTTTGCTAGTGCTACTGATTAAAGTCAAACATCAGGCTTGGAATTTTGATAATTTACCTGAACAAGAACCAGAAGGTTTATCTTTAACCTAAGTGAAAAATGTTATCTCTGACAACAAAGCAAACAAAGTATTAAAGATTTTCCTAAATAAAAGAATTTAAGTGTGCCTTGATCTGTTTATATAATTGATTGAAAAAATGAATCCCTTTTTTCTTAGATTCCTAAGGATTTACAGTTGTTTAACAATATTGATGATAAGATTGTTTTTATTGACTTCTCAAGGCAAAAGGCACTTATCATTCTTTTTATTTTCTTAACAAGAACCCATAATGTGTCAGTTACTGGTGGAAAGGCTGTGATCAAAAGAGATTTCCATTAGGCAGCAGACTGAACACCAAATATTGAAGTTACTTTATCTTGGAAAATGTTACAAGTAAGGCTGCCCTTGTAAAGAGTGGCGAGTCCTGTGTTCTTTTCTTGTGCAAATTGCATTTGGTTAAAAAACCAGGCACCAGGCAATGAACGTGTCCTAGTCTGACCAAGGCTGCTTGACATGCTGACTCAACATTGCTGTGTTTGTTCAGCTAGCTACTGTGTCTAATGTGCAAATGAAGTACCAACTTTACAAGACGTGTGTGGCTGCCAGCCTGCCTTGAGGAGGACGAAGTCCTATGAAAAGGACGTTTGCGGCTCAAAAATAGGAGTTCTGCGGTTCAGGCCCCGTTGCCTGCAGGCTGGCTCTGTCTCACCTGTCAACAACTTCTGGTGTCAGCTTTACCCATCTGCTTTTGTATTATTCATAAAATGTGCTTGCTTGTTCCTGTGGCTGATGTGCAGTGTCTGTTGCTGCAGGAATGACATACAGCCTTAAGCATATTAGTGATGTGCTTTGAGAACTTGAGGCTCTGGAGCTTTCGAAAAAGAATTTTGTTCTCTCTTGTGATTCACATAATTTTATATTAGAAAAAAACACAACTCAAAAAATAAGACACATCTAACTTATTGATTTCTACAAATTCTTAAGGGGATTCTTGAATTTCTTCCCCTCCCATATCACTGGAGGAAAATGTCATGTAAGTGTTAGTATTCTTGACTCTTTGATCCCACCTTTTTTTTTATAAACACAAAATTACTTCATGAACAGCGCTTCCCAGGGGCATTAAGACCTTGTGAGTATTTCAAAGATTTTCTTTCTTTTTAAATTATTATTCAGAAATAGAAGTATGGATGCATTGTTTGTTTAAAAAAAAAAATCAGAACTCCTGTGTAAATTTGGTGCCTATTACAACCATAAAGACATTCCAGTGTAGAGAAAGAAAGGATTAATAGCACATTCTGCATTCATGTCTGGGAGTATTCATTGTGTTTTACAATGCTCTGTAAAGCTCTTTAGGCCTAAGGAACCCTACAACCGGTTCTTTTCTTCTTGAGCTGCCAGCATGTGACCTGCTAAAGGGATGGGTCATTTCGTGAGCTCACGACTGGTGTTCCTTTGTATAAGAGTGCCCAGGATCTTGTCGTACTCTGTTCCTATACAAGTTCATAAAGAAGTGGTAAGATTAATTCCCTTAGTTCTTTTCTACTGCCCCTGCCACCAGATTTTCAAAATCTTCTATGACTCTTTTTAGTCTCTCCTCTGAGTCTTCTAATTATAACCACTATGACATATATTTACCAGTGTGATTGTATATAAGCTACCTTGTATGAAACTGCACAATATGATTAAATTGGAACTACTAGGTGCTGTCTGCCTTGCAGTGGAATAGCTCTCCAAAAAGAGGACTGAAAGAGGCATTTCTGTTACTTGGGAGAACTCTGTATACAAAACAAATGTATAATCAATATTCTCCTCAAGAAAAAAGAATTGTAATATAAAGTTTCATCTTTAGAGTTTCACTGTGGTGGATGAAAAACAGAGCTCCAAAAATGCACATAATATGTTGCTAAGACTACAGGCTCTTCATCTAAAGTAGGAGGCAGAGTAGCCCTCTTTAATAAGCTTTGGATCAAACCATAATGCCTAGGAAAGCTATATATAGCTTTCAGTATTCCTGCTCTCTGGGATGGGGATCATATTTTTATGATGCAGAAGGCTTGCTCTCTGAAAAGACCTGCCTCTGCAGATTATTATTAGTATTATTAGAAAATTACCTGTGTATCTTTTTGTATTGCCAGTGGGGTAGTACCTGTGCACTGGAAAATCGTCTCTCTCTTTTTCTGTATGATCATACCTGTGTTGTTGGGGCTGAATTCCCAAACAGTGATATGTGTAGCACAAGAGATATTTGACCTGCCTGTTTTACCTGTTTGCTTTGTAATCATTTTGTTAAAAACAATATACGAGGTGATAAAGCTCAAGGAATCATTGATCTGGGGCATTCTCTCCAATTCAGGTGTTTTAAAATGCAAGAAATGTTTCAATCACAGGCTGAGGCAACTGACTAGCCAGACTAAGGCTTGGCTTTGCAGCTGGTTTGGCCAAAATTCAGATTGAGCGAGAGCAATATTTGTGAACCAAACCAGAATTCTGCTTGTGCACCAATTACTCAACCTCTAATTTAACCCTTACGGAAGCCTGGAGTCTTGCTGTGCAGCAGAAGGTGTGTTTGGAAATGAAGTATGTTACCCAAAGGAAAATAGAGGTTATGGAGAGAAACGATGTGTAGTAGAGCACGACTGTGTTTGCTGGGGCTAGGCCAAGTAGAAAGTAGATGCATGTCAGGACTGATTAAAGAATTTCATATTGTGAGAGCACAGTATTTTAGCATGATAGTGGAAGGATGGGAAAGTAGTAAGAAGATTGAAGGTTTGGACAGAGCATTGTTTTGTTTTAATCAGTTCGAAGTCTAAAGAAAAATAGAATTGGGATTAAAACAACATTTAAAAGTGCTCTCAAGCTAGTTTGATTTAAACTCAAAGTACCTTAAAATAATATGGTATTTCTTTGCTTCTTAAGTAAAAATAACAATAGTGGAGATGGGGATGGATGGTGGAAATCTGGGGACTACCTGCAGGAAATGTGAACTTTTTGTAATTATATTTCCTAATAGTAATCATAGACTTAAATATTAGTATAGATAGAATGAAAGCAGTTATTAGAAATAAAGCCCTCTTCAAAAGTTGTCATGAGTAGCATTATTAAAAACATATTTTTCATAGGAAAATTAAGAGAGCTAGCATTGACCTGTAATTGCAATAGTGGTGTTACCTTTGATTTGACATTAGCAGCCAATTCTATAATCATCCCAGAGCTTTTTTCTTTTTTTTTTTCAGAAAATGTATCCTCCTTTTACAATTTGTTCCTGAAATACAGCTAACTGGTCACTTCAAAAAAAAATGGTAGTAAAGAAAAACTTTTTATTTGGTACAAAAAAAGAGGAAATCCTGGTGGAGATCATCCAGAAGGGTTGCTGCAAAACTCTACCCTAAGTTCAATAGCAGATCTTGGAGTCCATACAGGGATATTTTGCTGAATAGGGAAACAGCCAACGTGGCCAAGGAAAAGCATTCTGAGGAATGAGAAGTCCTAGGAAAAGTATTTCTGCTAAATCAAAAAGAAAAAAAGGTGGAGGGGGCAGCATAAGGATTCAGCTTTTATTAAGTGCATTTTAAACACTACCCTGGTGACTAAGCTAGCAAACATGCCCAGTTCTATCAAGCTTGGTGCTTGCAGGAGTTAGTCATCTGCTCATGTCAGCCCATGTCTTTCTACCTTCCCTTTTTGTGTACTTAGACGAGCGCTTGCTCTGTGCCTGTGTCTCTGTAGCAGTATAGCCTCTTGTGTTCATTTGTTGCGGGCTTTTTCCTTCCAGAAGTAGCTCAGTGAATCCCCGAACCAAATACAATCACTTAGAAAACAATGTTTTTGAAATACAGCCCACTGAAGTTGCTTCTCCCTCAGGTTTCAGAAACATGTTATTGGTAACCCTCACCTACCGTCTGTCTTGTTCCCTGGATTACCCATTGGATCATCTAGCCCCGAAGTCTCTCATTTTATCATGACAGAAGGTTTTTATATGTATAAAGCAATTGATAATCCAGGTTTTTGCCTCCCTAGATATAAACATGTGCACAGAACTGTGCATATTCCTCCGTGAGAGAGGGAGTCTGTGGCATGTCGTGGGCTCACGGCCTCGGTTATTTTGAGCTCTGTGCCCACACTGACGTGTTGACAGAGATGCTGGCAGGATTTCAAAACTTGTTGCTGACAGTTGTGCACTAGTTGCAGGTGTTGCTCACTGGCGCTGCGTGGCCGAAAGCTTTGGTTCCCTTTTCACGTGTAACAACTGTGGCATTAGCAAGAATGGAAATTGCTGTCGGAGGAGAGCTGCTAACACGTTCTCCCTATAAATTCCATCCCAGCTCCTCGGATATCTTTTTCAGGCTATTTGTCACGTGCCACCACTGAAAGACAGTGTTTTGAATTGTTCTTGGAGGCGTTTACTTAACGGACCAGATGAACAAGGCCGACAAATCTACTGCCGCGTCATGTTATTACTCCAGCATGCGGCGGGAAGCGAGTCGGGGCCAGCGAAGAAGGACCCGACGGCCTTTGGGGTCACTCTGCGCCAAGCGCTGGACTGGCCGGGCCGGCGGTGGGCTCTGCTCCTGCTGCTGTCGATGGCAGAGCCCCTCCTGGCTCCCCTGAGGCCTGAGGCAGGCCCCAGCTCGCAGGGAGGGTGCAGAAAATTCTCGCGCTGTTCGAAGCCTGCAGGAAACAGTATTTGAAGATTTCTCTCCAAAGTGTTTTACCCTGAATATTAGAGGCCGCAATGGGAGGATGCACACAGTTCCAGGAGCACTTGTGCTTAATATCAGCCTCGGAAAGTTTCAAACAACCTCTTCCTTAAAATGAAAAGTCAGGCTGCAGGGACAGCAGCACTGTTTGTGTCATTTCTTAGACCAACTTGAATGTCGTATAATAACAATAAATAATTTCATATCTCATTTTTAAATTGGCGTGCCTACCTCAGGGGTTTTGGAAGCCTGCAATGAACTTTCCACCGTATGCTGACAGCCTGCATTCTGCTTTGAAACGTTACTTTGGCAGGACCTTAAATACAACAGGAAATGGAGTTAGAGCATGCATTCCTGGAGAAGTCCATTATGGTTTGCAAGCTATTGCAGAGAGTAAACTAGGCCTGGAAAAAACGGATTTATAAACCTCCTGCAGCTCCATTTCTTGTTCCAAAACCCCCCCAAAAAACCCAAACAAACAACACCCCCCCCCCCCCAAAAAAAACCAAAGTAACAACTGATGTTTCTGTGCAATTACCAGTATCGGCTGAAAAGTCAGTAACTTAGTATTTTGGGGATATAGATGAATAAGAGTTGAAGGCTGATCTGGAAACTCAGGAGTATTCTAGTGATTGTAAGGTTCTGTTTTTGTTTTAAATGCTGTCTGACATGGATGTAAGAATGTACTTCCAATTTTCCATGTGTGCTTGGGTTATTTTACTGGCTATTTTTAAAAGGTGTTAAAACCATTTATTTTCTTTACACTGAAATCCTATGGAGTCGCAAAATCATGCCATAGGTAGAAGCATTGAGATATTTTCTAAAATAAAACTATAAACCTTATTTTGAACACATTTTAGGGACGCTTCCCTGTCCTTTTTTTTTTTTATACAGTGTTTGCTTGCAGGACAATTTTATTTTGGGTAATGTGAGGCTATTTAGACATGTTGGCCTCAAGTACTTCAAATAAATTGTTTGCATGAAGTTCTAACATTTTCCAGAATAGAAATTCCTTCATTGTAAAAGTTTCAGTAAGGTTTAGCACAGAAAGAGTATTTTGGTGTTTTGGAGTATTTTTCTTTCCCTTCATTTTACTGTAGTTCTAGCTTTCAAAATATCAGCTGTTTTCTTCTAGCCCTGTGTACCTGCCCGTTTTATGTTGATTCCTTCTTTGCTTCTTTTCTAGTCCTCTAAACTTTCAGCTCTCAGATTGACTGTTAGGCTGTTGGCGTGAGTACATACAGTCAGAATTAAGGCTAGTGCTAGAACCGTTATTAGCAGTTCGAGTTTCTCTGTGTGTAGGTGTGTCTCTAAGTCAGTGTAACCTTTTTTTTCTTTTTAAAGGCATTTTAATTTTCTACCAATCCATGTGGTGTATTTTTCTGTTGACTTTGTGTGTTTTCCTTTTTTCTGGAAGTATTGTAATGTTTGTTATGTGCCATGTGGTGTTTTGGTGCTGTAAGCTTTTTGAGACTTCTTTTTAATCTTCCAACCAAATGAGTTAAGGTCAGTTACCTTCAATGTGTTTAGAAGTGTTTTATTACATACTGTGCTATGCTTCTTTCATTTTAGCATGTTTTCCTAAATACGAAATATGGTGTTTTAGAAACCTTTGGATGAAGTCAGTTGAATAAACAGTGAGGCCTTTGTGATTTTTGTCAGTTGTAAATAATACCTTGACCATGCATTAAAAAAAAAAAAAGTTGTTCTATACTGAACCTTTCTTTTCTCCTCTCCTTATCTTTTTATTTTATTTACCTGATATATGTTATGTTTAAACCTACTGAATTTATGGTACATGGGGTCTGCTTTCAAAGCAGAAGCTGAAGCATTTACATAAACTGGGAATGTGTTCACATGTAAAGGTGTATATGTTATAGAGCAAATTTGCTCATTAAAGGGCTAATAGATTCGCACCCCACTGAATTAATGAATAGTATATTTCCTGCTTTTTTTGAAAATAACACTACATCGGAATAGCTGGCTTGGAAGCACTGATATTTCCTCTTAAGTCTCGCACCGCAGCTTCTATTTCATTCTCTCTTGCTCTCACTTTCTCTCTCCTGCCTACCTCCATCTCTCCTCTTCTTTTTCTTTTTTTAAATGAACTTTTCTTTCTAAATACTTGTGGACTATGAACTATAAATACCAAAAGCTTGTTTAACTGGTTGCTGTGGAGTTGATTATTGCTGTATCCAGTGAGACTCCTGTAGTTGTTTTCCAGTATTGTGAAACAATCTTAGATTGTTATTACAAACACTTACAAGTTGAACATAAATACATCTAGAGTTTTGAAAGTAACTTGATGACCCTTTCGTAATGAAAGTTGTTGTTTCTTAGACAGTGGTTAGGATATCTTTTTGGAGAAGAGCAGCTCAGTTGTGAAGTGATAAGGGCCCCGAAGAGCTGGAACATACAGAAAATACTTAAGAATAGTTTGTTTATGTGGAGTTAGAGAGAAATCTTGTGCATCAGTGGTGAAGAGTTGAACAGTGCGAGTCTGATCTGTATTTACCCTCTGGTCTGAAGGTATCAAAACAATTTTTGGAGGCAGGGTGTGAAGGACATAGCCAAAGGATAATGCCTTCCTCTTCATCCCTCCCCTCACCCCCAACACTTTCTTTTGCTTGGATGTGGGAGTGCTCTGGTTTACTAGCAAGATCATAAACACCACTTCTGGCTACGCATTTTGGGGGAGCAGCTGTGCATCCATCAGCATGAGCAGGATGCTGTGTTTCTCCCCACGTGTGATTGATTTGTGTAGGATATTGATGAGATTGCAGGGAAAAGACCTTACTACTCCCAAGCTGCATCTTTGGGGTGCTTCTCCCTAGAGAATAACTCAAGCTCCTGATTTCACACCTCTTTGTAGCTTTTATAAGCCATGAGAAATTGATTGATTCATGGTAGTTTTACTGCCCGTGGTGTTGCAGACAGCAGCTGTAAACTTACTTGGAGTCCTAATATTGCATTACCTCAGTTGTGGACTTGGGATGAAAACATTGCATTTGTTTCTTTGGAACATTATCTTTGTGGCCATAAGGGTTTTGTTTTGTAAGCAGAAGATGGAAGGAGAAGGAACAGGCAATGCAGTGAAAATGAAGGCTTATAACAGGAGGAAAAAATTTGCTTTTCAGGCTTGGATGGGATACTGGTAAGTCTTCATTTTTTAACTGATGTGAAAAATTTTCAGGACAGAAGATATACATGATTCAGTGTTTTAAGAAAGCACAGATTGCTCATCTTTTTTGATGGCTTTTTGGAATGATGGGTTCATGTTTTCCATTATGCACTAGAAGTGTCTTTTTTGGTCCAGCCATGGATTTCTGAGTGTGTTTTTCATTGCAAACAATCAAGGCTTCTTTCTGCTGCCAAATGAATTGTCAAGGCAGTATTTTTAAAAAAAGAAAAAAAGAGAAAAAAGCAGAACTTTGCTTGCTTCTAGATCCAACAATTTCTCAACAAGCAACATTTAAATGCTATTGTAATCTTTATTTTTTTTCCTCAATTAAGCAAGGAGTTAAAAAGGTGACAGATTGGTTATTTCTTCATATAAATTCCTATCTGTTAATATTGGATGGTTACTAGCTGATCTTTCAGAAATAGTTGCAATAAAACGTATGATGTATGTCAGGATAATTGAAAACATTAGAGATGTCCAGGAGCATTTTCTTCCTAACTATTCCTAAGAATGGATCCTCAGCAATGATTGCTTCAGACTTGTCCATTTTAGCTATTGCTCCTTTTTGCTTTAAATGCACTGTTTTATTTGTGTGTTATAATCAATACTCTTTCTTCATCTGGCTTCTGGTGAAGTAAGTAAAGTTTCCAGTATCAACACCTGATATCTGATAAACCTCAGAAAGTGGATGAATAAACTTGTTGGCTGTTGCATTACCAACTTCAACCGTCTAACAGGCTTCCAGCCTTTAAGTGAAATTGGGAGGTATGGTGGTGAAAAAGTTAAAATCCTGGTGACTCTCATTTTGCAGTTCTTGGTCCTTCTGCAGTGTTTCTGCTAAATGTTTTTAACAGCATTCCTATTAAAGGCTTAGTCATATCATATGGATGCAATAGCTTCTGCTCCATAGGTGGTGGTAGAGAGAGTGGAGTTTGTTTTCAATGTTTCTGCTGGGTTAGTCTGCTGGTACTTCTTTAGGCTACTGAATTATCAAAGATTTGTTCACTGTCACCTCCTTCTCACTTCTTCTAATTCTGCACTATTTTACTGTGAATTGTCACTTTTATGTAAGCAGCCAACATACTTATTTCAAATGAGTACGACAGCAGAAAAATTTAAACATCAGGAGTTACATGTTCTGTGAAAGTTGGTGCTTTATATTTTGAACCCAGCATGTCTTTACTTCCTGAGTAAAGTGTGTTCTTCCACATAGTAAATGAAGAAAGAGATCCAAGAGATCCTGTTCAGCAGTAAATCTTGTTACATGATCTTCCATCGTCTTGTTCAGAAAATCAAGTGTGAGGGCTATCTTTATTTCTTTTCTTTATCTGCTTCTACTTAAACTGCCATGCTCGTGATCCAGTGACACAAATCCACTGAATGGAGGTGTAAAAACCAGCTTTATTTCTAACTCTGATGTCTAGCCCTGCATGTCCCTCATCTTGAAAAATACTAATCCAGTGAAGCCTTGTCAAACAAAGTCACCATAAAAAAATAGTTCAGGATTTATTGCTCCTCATGATTAGTTTGGGCTTCCAAAAGAAGCTGTGGCTCCATATAAATGGATAAAATATTTTCAGAGATGCACTGGTGTGAAAGGCATTTCATAAATTTAAAAGTGCATAGAATGTTTTGTAAATTAGAACCATAATTTATAATAAATTCTACTTGAGTAGAATTTTATTATTTTCAATATGCAGTGTAATTTCAGTGACTAAAAGTGTGTTTTGGTTGACAATATAAGAGTATAAAAATGTCTTGGGTAACAATGTTATAAAGTCTTTTCATTCCTAACATTACATATTCCAGAAGATTATACTCCCATTGAGATAATCTCAGTGTGGATCTGTTTTTGCTTCAAGGCTCCTCAGAAATAATGGATTTTTTTTTTTCAAATTTGCCCCCCACAATTATAGCATGATTTGCATGGCTGTTTTTGACAGTTTTTGCAGCAGAGTTCTTGTTCGCCTACTTGGTCACATTGTCATTTTCCTCTGCCTCAGCTTGAGGTGCCCATTGATGTAAAATATATTGCAGGTCATAAGTAAAAAAATGTGGTGGTATACTGGCTCGGGCATAGTCCAGGCAATGTGGTCACTGGGGGACAAGAAATAACCTCTTTAATGTAACCTTAAGTGGCATCTCTGGTTTTCTTACATTAGAAGACAAAATGAAAGTCAATTCATCAGAGATAATCTATAGTTTGGGCTTTTTCAAAAAGCAATTACTCCAAGGAGCGTGTGGCTAATGAAGAGGGCAGTGCTGATGATGTGCTGAGGATGCTTTTTGACGTGGCTTGAGGCAGCTGCACTCCAGTGCATAAATCACAGGTCCCTCAACAATTCACCCTTTACTGTTAAGACAGAATATTTTATTCACTTAGGAAAAATGCCCATTGCTTCCAGTGGAAACACTGTAGATGCCATTCAGAATGCAGAGTGTGTTTCAGTGAACTCTTTATGGATTTACTACCTTACTACCTTAGCAGATTTTCATTATCTCAGGATTAGGAGGGAATTTGTAGGTCCTTCAGTAATAAACAGAACTCTTTTAATAAGGACGGGGCAGGGAGGAGCAAAAACCATAGTTTAGCTCTTGGTACCTCTGAAGTGGCTGTCATACTTTATTCCAGGAAAGAAATATAGACAGTGAGCTATACTTTAAATGGTTCAAATTTAGTTTGCATTAATTACAGTTTTCCCAGTGTGTCAGATCATCTAGTAGTAAGATGCAAGAGGGAGCCAGATCAAGACAAACAAGGAGAGAAATGTGGGGACTGTTTTGCAGCAAAGGAATGTATGTTTGTTTATATATTAAGCTTTCCATATAAAAGAAGAATGTTAATACTTTAAAATGTTTGCTTTCCTGATACGGAAGCACTGTTGATTCCACTCTTGATTCCGTGCAGCATAACACACCCTAAAAGTCCAGTGTTTGAATGCTGACTTACTGCAAAGCTGATATAGCATATCATGGATGCTTGTTCTGGAAGAAGCATTGGCATGTATAAATAAGTCCATATGTAACTCAGAGTAGGTTTACAGCAAAAATATTAAAATAATAATTATATGTTTACATATTGAGTATGTTAAACTCGTAATGGGGGAAATTTAATTACAAGTATGAGGTATATAAATGTAAATTGTCATTGTAAAAATCGTACTGAAAAATATACCAGGAAATTAGCTTTATAGCAAATTTGACCACTTTATGTGAATATCTTAGGTGCTGATTCAATGCAATATCTCTTATGCTAAGTTTTGCTCGTAAACTTTAAATAGAAGCTAATGTAAATATAGTAAGTGTCTGCAGGTACTTTCAAGGATTCCGTTGAACATACTGCAAATAAGTCCTCAACATGTTTGGTGGCCGCAAATCTGGATGCTGCTTGGGTAAATATTTTCCCCAGGTGCACAAAATATTATGCAGACCAACACCGGTTTTCATTTAAAGTCTACTCCATAACTATAGCCAGAGGCAGTTCCAGGCTGCCTGATATAATGGACTCCAGATTGTCCAAAACAAAAAAAAACCCAAAAACCAAAACCCCAAACCCACCCAAGGGAGTTCTCTTCCTTTTGACATTTGTAGTTTGAACATTCAGTGTTTCATTCAGCTTTAAGAAATGTCTTTAATTTAAGCAACCAAGCACATTTTTCATATAGATAGTGACACTGTAGTCCTAAAGACTGCTATCTTGGGGCTAGTAATACAGAGAAGGTATTAACTACAAAACAGCCCCGGCTAGAAATTCTCCATGGGGAAGCTCAGTGTGACAGTTGATGGACCTTGTCATTTTTAATGGCAGCAACCACTACTTACAGAAGGAACAAAACGCCTGTATACTTTGCAGGGTCTCACAGCCAGCAAGGTCCCCGTGTGGGATCCTCCCATTCCTCCCTCTTCCGGGAACTCCCTACGATTCCCCTAAGCTCTCCTTAATGGGAAATTTGTGCCCCATTCTTTTTCCCCAGTGTCCATCATCCCCCCCAGCAGCTCTGGCTATGTCCTTACTGTGACCAAACCGGACTCTGGGTGGATGCTTGGCCACGGGCCCACAGCTGGCTGGCATTTAACAAGGAGCATTATATATTCTGAGCATATTGATCCTATGTATGTCAGCTAACATAAGTGTGAAGGTAATATCTTTCCCACTGTTATCTACCCCAACCTTTTAATTGTTTTCTCAGCTTATTTGGCAAATTGAGGTGCTGGTCTCCAGAGTTTCTGAAATAAATGGCATATTACGAAGAAAATGTGTTTCTCTGGGAGCAGCTGTGTGTAGGGATAGGCTTTTGGAGTGAAAGTCAAGATCACTTTATAACTGAATAGTTACATTCTAGGCAGAGCATGTTAATCAAAACAAACATGATCTTAGGTTTATTTAATTCATCTTCCCGGTCTGTGATACTAGCACAATATTTGAGGAATGAACAATTTTTCACTTGTCAGTGCTTTAGTGGTATATTATCTAGAGCTGTAATTGAGAGGAGGTCACATGCCTAATTTTTGCCTCCAAAGTTAACCCCTTTATTTTCTTATGTTCAGCTGAACAGGATTTATGCCTGATTAAGTTACTGTCTTTTATCATAATTAAAGAAAAATGTTGTGGAGAGTGAACTGAAAACTCTATCCAATGAAAAACAGATTGTTGTGCCTGTAGCGAAACAAAAGGGACCCTGTCACACACGCTGCCTTTTTCCCCCCAGAATAATCAGCAGTCAGAAAGATTTATCTACTGTGAGAATGATTCAACTGTCCCCAGCTAAAGCGGGGGTGGCGGGGGGGAACGCATATTTAAGCTTTTCAGAAAGGAAGCAACATGCTGCAGAGTTTGCCTGAGATCACAGGAGTTGCAGCTCGAGCCACAGCGCTTACAACCTGTATTTGTAAACTCTCTTGCCCATTTGCAGTTCATGCCAAAAATGGGTTGGTAGATTTTAACAATATCTCTCTTTAGTACTGTAAGTGAATTACTGTGCACAGAGTGCCCTTGATTTATAAAGGTTTTCTTCTTGTGGTGCCTTAGAGTCTCATTTCAAATAGCAGAGCCTGCTTGCAAAAAAAATTTTTTTTAATGTGTATTTCTGGCAGAGTTAATTCTACTGTTGTTGTCAACTTCCACAACTTCCACCTACTTGTAGTTACTTTCAAGCAATAACACATGGGTTAGAAATTTGTGAGAGAACACTAGAAAGTGGAGAAATAAAAAAGCCAGTCACTGTTGGATTATTCAGTCTTTCTGGCAAAATATTACATTCACCTTTAATCTGACAAACTATAATAGAGCTTTGGTGGTTGATCAAAATTTGTTTCAGTGTCTTAAGGAAATTTGGTGTCCTGCTGTTATTTGAAGTTTGAAATACTTTTCTAGTTCTGCCTAAGAAAAAGTGTTTCCAAATGTCAAATCAGAGAAAATCTGAATAAATTACAGGTTCTGAAGTTGTCTTCAGTTTTGGCTGCCTTGTGTTACTGCTTTGTACTTTTCTCATAGTACATTGAAAAATAACTATAAATAAATACATTTGAGATATAAATATATATATGTACACACACACACATACACAAATATGTAAGTGATATAATCTAGATGCAATGTAACAGAAAATAGGAAAAGAAGTATTCTGGCCCAGGCCATAGAGGATTGTTAGTCTGAATTAAAGCTTTATCAACTCGTAATGCTGTGCTAACAATTACACAAATATTCTTGGTTTAATGTGAGCTAATTCCAAAGCAGAAATTACAGCTTTGGTACATAAGCATATTGTAAAAGTTATTTTTAAAAATAAGCTATATTTCTTCTCTTGAATGTGCCAATCTGGATTGTGATTTGGACTTTCGTTGCTAAGTGATCAAAATTGTGAGGACCACTTGATATTTTCCTCCTGGTTGTTGCATCTCTTGCTCTGTCCTAGGTGTTTGGTACACCTGTGAACTCGGGACATTTGAATTCATGCTTCATGACCAGTTCAGAAAAGTTTGTCCAAAAAGGGCAGGTACAACACACTATATAGTATTTTCTCAAAATTTCTAAAGCTGTATCTCAGCACATCTTGTCTTTTCTTCATATAACAATAGTAGCAGATTATTACTATTTTATATTCAAGTTGTTCCAAGAGTTTTGCAGTGGAGTCTTGTGTTGAGGTAAGGTGAATGGATCTGGTTGTACGCGCAAGGATTTCAGTGCTTTTGCTCTGCCACTCACTGCCTAGTCTCTTAGAAACCTCGAGTCAGGGGTGCTCCCTTCAAGGCAGAGACAACCATCTCTTCTGCTGTGGTAGGGGACAGGCTCATCTTTTGGCTTTCATATGTTGGGAAAGCTTTCTCCTTTTGTTCCCAAGCAGGTAGAGAATTCTTTACTTAGCTATCTGGTTAACTAAAGCTCAGTCTTCAGAAATAGAGGCGTTTTTCCCGTGAAGTGGTTAGAGCAGCAGTGGAAGGTGTTTTGGAGAAAAAGGTACAATATTGTCCAGTGCTAGCACACTGGTTTTAGACTGCAAAAAACTCTCTGATTAATAATAGAGAAGTGATGGATTTTATTTCATGTTTTGTCTTGTTCTCAGTTATATAGAAACATTATCAGGGCAGGAAATGAGCAATGGGAAAGCAGCAATTTTTTGCAGTTGGCCTGGTTTATTTGATAATTATGTTGATTGTCAAGCAGATGGTGCACATCAGTTTCTGAGCCATCAGCTCAGACTGACTGTAAAACAGGAATTTCATAGGTGTCAAGACTTATTTTTTTGAGCAATTGTACGTGGCAGAAAGGGAGAAGGATGTATTCTTTATTAAGCACGTTTTTTGCTATATATTTCACATTAAAACAGAATCCACACCTGCACTTATTTATCAGTCCTTTACTTTAAGTGACTAATACTGGAAATTATTTTCATTTACTGGATATGAAATTATGTGATACTTATAATGTATGACTTGTATTACAAAGAAAGGGTACTATGTATGCTACAGTTTTTTTCTTGATATTGGTGTCTTGAAGCTGCAACTACTTAGACGCTTGTGTAATTTTGCAAATGGGTAATCCTATGGATTTCATTGGGACTAGTTGCATTTGGCTGTCCATAGGATTCTATAAAGGTTTATTTTAGTCATTTCAGGAAAGTGTCATCTTTAGTTGAAGACCAGATTTACTCTGTTAATGACCTTGTAGAGAGGATACCTTCTCTCTTGACTCAGCACTTTGAGTTATATTTATTACTTGATTATTACTTTATTACTATATCATTATTACTTTATTACTATATCATTATTACTTTATTAACATAAAGTAGAGGTCTTGATGGGGGCTGAGGCACAGTCAAATATCACAAACTTGCCATATTTTAATAGGTTATCATGTTTCATCTAAGATGCTCGCCTATGACTTTATAGTAGGCCTCAGTCACGAGGCCATGTCATTTGGCTTTAAATTGCTTTCATTGGGATGTACGCAGTGGCTTCGCTTCACCACAGGGGTGAGCTTAGGACATGGCCATGCAGTCAGTTTGCAGACAGCTGCAGCAGTATGCTGACTCCGTGGCACCCAAGCTGGGGCCACCTTCTGCCAGGGAACGAGTCCGCATTGCCCATCGGTTTTGTCTAAAGTCAGCCAATTCAGCATATATTGCTAGTGAAATCGGTTTGAGCACACCTGTCCAGCTTTGCCCAGTGTCCTATGAGCAGTCGATAAACATGTCTGTGGCCCCAGCTGAGCTTTTGGAAATGAGACTCAGGCTGGTGGGCATCAGTGAAGAGCTGGAGATGATAATGTTTCAGCTAAACCTGGAAGACTTCTATCCTCACTAACACACACAATTATGGCGATAACATGCAAAACCAGAAACTATGGCATGCATCTGAATTGATTTTATGCCTCCTTATGGTTCATCTCTTATCAGGTTTGCAATCTATGCTGTGCTGTTGGAGATAATAGAGTTTCGGAAGTGTCACAGATGGCACAATTTTAGGCATCTGCATTCCTGATTTTTCTACAGGGAGAAAGTAATTCAGTTTGGAAGTCAAATACTACCAGTATTTGACTCAGTAGGTCAAATTTGCTGAGCTGGAATGTAAATTGAGCACATTTGCTTTGGAAATCAGTGAAGCAATAAACCAGGAAACCAATGATGCCTTTTACAAAGGTGTTCAGAGTGGAACCATTATTAAATTGGGAAGTCTTAAACCAAGCTGTTTTTAAGTCCTGACTCTTTTTTTTTTTTTTTTTTTTCTTTTCAGTTGGTCCATTAATTTGTTGTTAACTTGCCCTTTCAGTGTTTATGGACAAGAAATGTCATCAGATTTTTGTTAGAGTTCTATCTTTAAAGAAAACTTTCTTTTCTTCCCCGCGTATGCACACTTTTCATATCCATGCTTAGGTATCATTAGTGGAGAATGGTGGGTGATATGTCACCATTAGTTCCTAATTTGACTGAAAGATTCCATGATATAAATAACTTTCTTTTAAAGCTCATCTGTTCTGCATTTAGCAGGGAGATTATATCCTATCATGAGATTTTTAGCTTGGGAGTTGCAATGGAATATGTGTGCTTCACTTCTTGTGAAATAATTGCAAAGCAGGTTTCCATCAACTTCAAAAGAACTCTGACCCATAGAGGGCTAGCCTGGTCATTTTGGGATATAACTGGTAGTAGCTCTTAGGCAATGAAAGATAATATCCTGCTGGTGATATTTTTCTTTAAGTGTTTGAAATAAGTTCTTTTTGTTGTTGTTGTTTTGAGTGTTTTCTCAGGCACTGTCATGATCAGATATGATAAAATGAATCTGTTTGAGGGGGAAAAACTCTTCTGGCTTATCTTTGGCTCATCCACCTGTGTAAACAAAAAATCTCTCTCTTTTAAGAGGAAGGAGAAAGAAGGAAAAAAAAAAAAAGAAGAAGAGCTCCTGTTCTAGGAGAACAGGAACTTAACTGACTTTCTTTCCTCCACAGTTCAGAATTATTGGGCATGGAAATGAGAAGGCCTCAGTGATGGAAATGCCATTCAAATTTTTTGTAACATGGATGAAAAATATTGCTATGTCACTAAAACTTTGGTCAGGAGGTGGATGAGTTTTTGGAAGGATGTGGGTAGGAACGTTAAGTCTGACGGTCTCTTTTTCTCCTCCCGTTTGCCTTGTTCCATGGCTCCTATTTCCAAGTAGACTGGTCTCTGTGTGAAGGAGGGGGATAAGAGTGGGCTTCTTCCCCCAGGAATTCTGCTGGGAGCTTTGGGATGTGCTTTCTCTGCCATGGGCTGTGGGATTTCGCAGTCCAGCCTAAACGCACATTTCCACTGTTCACCTCCAGGAGTCCAAAACGTCTGCCTGGCCAACGTGCTCTTCACTTCTCTCACTCTTTGCTATGGAGAGGGGAGATCGCTTCTGGCAAAGGTGGAGCGTAGATGCCTTCAGCCCTTCCCGTCCTCTTTGCAGGAGTGAAGGGGCAGTCCCGGAGAGGCTGCAGAAGCCAAGGCAAAGCAGAACTGAGTGCTCCAAGTAAGGCACCAAGTTAGCACTGAGGTACTGCGTAGCACCATCGCTGCCTGGCAACAGTGGTAACGTGGTGGTACATGGATTTAGAATTAGAATTTGACTGAAGAATGTGGATTTTTAAGGGTTAGAGTGTTTGTTTATGTTCTTTTACTGGCATCAATCTTTATAGCATCACTACTGTAGTGGAAATGATTAGTAACTTTCCCAGTGTTCTTCACAATATTAGAATAAGAGACAATGTATGGATAAGAAATTTAGAGACAATTGAAAAAGTCTTGTTTTGGTTTACTTGCAACATACAGCCAGTCTAAAGAGTTAATTTCTTCATTGAGAAGACAGTTGCATTTGAAGGTTGGCTAGCGGGGACTGTAGTTTCCAATTGGAACTGTATGACACTATCAGTTGTAAGCGGATAAAATGATCAGATTAGTAATAAATTCACCTTGGGAGAGGAAAGAGAGGGCGTCGCTATATCAGGCTTCCCGTGCTGCAAATTTTAATTATTCTAGAGTTACTAAGTGCCCGTGGCAGTGATGTAGGTATCCACTTTGACAAATTAGTTGGGGAGAAAAGTTGGACTTAAACCCAGTAACTTGAAATGAAGCAACACATAATGTTTATTTCCATGTAACACTGCTTTTGTTTTTTATCTCCACTCCACAGTGAACAGTGTTGTTTTCCTACTGAACTTTTTTCTTTCCCATGATAAATGAGATCTGTATTGAAATTCTCTAACTTAGGGTAAATTTAATGTGAATGAAGGTCTGGTAGCTCACCATTTTGTGTGGGTAATAAAAAGCTTTCTGGGAAAAAACAAAAAACAAAAAAACCCAGAACTCTTTCCTACCCTGAGATTCACCTATGTTTCATTCCACATTTCTTAGAATTGGATATGCTTCCGTGATGTGTTTGCAGAGTGAGATCTATGCCATCTTTAGAAATCTCAATTGTTTCCAAAGAAAACTATCAGCAAGTATTACAAAAGATATGTCAGCAACCAGCAGAAATAATTTGTATATAAAAAAAGCAGCGAATAGTAGGGGTCAGGTCACATCCTCCTAGTTCTGATTCTTTACCTTCCAGATAGGGGGCTTGTCAGCTGTGGCAATGTGCTATCATATGACTGGACCACCCAATGATCAATCTGATGTGTGGAAAGCATGCTGTGAGAACACAAGGAGAGTATGGATTTCTTTATGTTTGAATCACTTAGAGGAAGCTTCCGAAGGTTAAGTAGCAGCATAGCATATTTTCATGGGATGTCTGTATCAGATTAATGATTTTAGGTGAAAAACACCCAAAGCTACTTTCAGTAGAGGAGCAGTGAAATGAACTCTGCTTGACACACTGTTTTTGGCAATTGCTGATGTATTTTGGTGTTAGTATTGAAAACAATAAAGTACTAAACTAGGCTGTGGAGCAATCTGAGGTGTAAAACAGATGAGAGAATAGTATTGCATGTGAAAGAGCACTAATGTTAACAGGATATTAGGATAGAAGTGAAATGGCTTCAGATCTAATAATTTGGGGAGAAAATGTCTATGTAATGGCTACAGAGTTTCTGCTATAGTCTATTAAATCAAAGTTAATTTATTCAAGTTATTTAACAATTTGGGGGGAGTGGATCCCGAATGGCAGTACGTCATTTATCAATGTAAGTACTGGTTAAGTATATTTACACAGTGATCTTTGCCTATTTAATAATATGTATGATTTAATGTTGCAAATTTCTGACCACTTATCTAGGAGAAATCCATGCTTATTTTATTTCTGCTCTACTATTTGTTAGTTGCATCATCTTGGTAGATTGTTTATATTCGCCGGGGAAAAATTCTCCTGCAAAGTATTGGAGACAAAATATTCTACTTTCTTGCTTTCTGATAATAAGAGACTTTATGATTTACTTTTCTACAGTGCGTGCAAGCCTGCAGTTTAAGACTGAGTTCTTATTCTGAAAGACAGGTCATGTGCTTAAACCTGTTTTTCAATAAATTCACCCATCTTTAAAAGATTTCAAGCCTCACCTATTTTGCAGTGCAAAGATGAGTGGAAGAACTTAGCTCAGGAATTAACACACCCAGTTATCTCCTCTCCCTTCTCCCAGATTAAATCAGCCTCTGGACTGTGATCAGAATTTACTTTCTTCTCTTGCCAATATGACTTTAGGCCTAATCTAGGCTCACTGAGCGTCTAGAGGTGACAACTGCATATTTGCTCTTTTAGGTAAGGAATAGGAGTGGAAGAGACAACAGCATTTGCTCATTGGAAAAGACACCTCTTGACATCAGCTCTTCAACAGCTATTAACGCCAAATTCAAGCATGTTAAATCGGGAAAGTCTTTAGAACATGCTATTGGCTTCAAATGTGGAAAAAAATGAATCCCAGGTTCTTGCTACTTGTTCTGTCATTTTCAAGTGCTTCATGTCTGCTTGAGCCACACAAAGAAGCTTTTCCTCATTGTTTTGCTTGTGGCTGTTAGAGGAAAATTTAATCTGTGTTAGGGCTTTCCTCTAGGATCTGAGAAATGGTATATCCTTCCTGCTGGTACAGTGGCTCCCTTGAATTAGCCATAGCTACACCCCTACTCTGTCAGAAGCTCCACTATCTTCGCTTGGCCTTTTTTTTTTTTTTTTTTCCTGTGAAATTCACATTTTGTGTCCAGCAAGCTTTTTCTCTCTCTTCTCCTTCCTCTTCCACCAATTTAGACATAAAGTTTGCTAGTTATTTCCTTTCCATCAAGCTTGTACCTGGGAAGGGGAAGCTGGTATAATAATTATATAGGAATTTTTGTGGAATGAACTTTTAAAATATTAGGAACTTAGCCTACACCATTTTCTTTTTAAAATGGAAAAAGTGTAGGTACATTGCAGATATGTCAGTTGTGGGATAAAAATGACAATGGAGTGAATCAGGGTTTAGAGAAAAGTGAAAGCTTAAAGTAAACAAGAAGTCATGCTGTTCAGGCCTATGCTCAGAAGCAGCATATGTGTACTTAGACCATCTCTAACAGATGGTTATCCTGCTCCTTAAAACCTCCAATGAATACATTGCCCATTCCTTTGCTTAACTATCCTCAAAATAAGAGAGGTTCTAATGGTATCGAACATAAATCCTCAGTGCTTCAAATAAAGCTGATTTCTCTTTATCCTTCATCTAGCAGAAATGAAAAATGGTTGTTCTCTGTCTTCTTTGTAACCTTTTACACATTGGAAGAATGTTTACTTATGTCTTGTCTTTTTAGACTTAAACCTGGTTGTGCTATTTTTCTTTATAACTCGTTTCCTGTTACTTTTGGAACTGTTAGTTGATAATAGTTTTTTCAGTTATGCCCAAAGTTGAACAAGGACCTTGGCACTTTATCAGCAGAATAATTACTTCCAGGCCTCACCAACATCCAGTAGAGCAAAATAATCCTCTCCAGTATCTCAGTATGACACCTCCACTAAAACTTGCTGGAGTAAGGTTTCCTTGGGTTTTGAGTGTTAAGGACTCATTTATTTTTTGATTGACTGCAGCAGTCCCATGTTTTTCTGCAGAATTGCCACCCAGATAGTTTTTCCTCATTTTGCACTTCTGTTTTTTTTAATCTTCCTTCATGTCATATTTTTCAGAAGCTTTTTAGAATACATCTGTATGGTTTTGTACCCTTCCTCCTGTTTGAGAGTTATTTTGAATTCTGAGCTTGTCCTTTAGCATGCTTGTGATGCCTCCTGTCTGGGAGTTATTGGCAGGTTTTATACTCTAGTGAGGTTATTAATTAAAATATTTTGTGGAATGAAATCCAGGACAGTAGACCTGTATCATGTTACTGGAAATCCCCTTCTGGTTTGACAGAGGAGAATTACCCTTGATTGTGAATCTACCTTATGGTGATGTTTTGCCTAGGCTACAGCTCCCTGTTTTGAAGAGAAGGTGAGAAGCTGTAACTTGTCAAGATCTATGACATTGTACAATGTCCTCCTGCATGTATGATTTTTTTTGCCCAGGGCAGGTCACAAACACTTCCTAATGGCACTTGAGAATCCCAGTTCACAGTCTGTGCCTTTGCCGTGATCATGTGTGTGTTTCTCCTGTGCTCAAAATGGTGACATGCTTCTCCACATGCCTCTCTGCATGAAGGGAATTTTCATCTCATTACGTGATGTGTCCAGCAGCTGCTTGCGTGTCATGTCCCATGGCTGCTACCCAACTGCTATTCAGACGTGTGTCCCTGACTCAGACGGTTATGTTCCCACTGCCGCTGGTCACCTAGCCTTGAACGTGCGCACATAGTCCTACCTCATGACCAATTGCCCATCCGTGACTCAAGACATGTGGAGATGAGGTGGGAACTTGGAGGCAATGCCCACCCTGGTGGGCCCTTGAGGAGGAGGGTGGTGAGACGATGGCTGGGGGCAGATGAATCATTTGGCCCCGGTAGGCTAGATGTGGCCAGTGAGCTGCAGAAGTTGTTTGATACAACTTGTTTCTAACAAACGTGCATTGGCTGTTCCCCTCGCCTTGCTACTGAAAGGCTGGTAAGCTGATTCTTCCAATATATCTCTGAGTCAGAAGTTAGACTGAGTTGTTTATAATTTCTTATATTCCTTCCCCTTTTCTTTAAGATTTTTTTCCCTATTTTGCCCTTCTATAGTCTTCTGGGATTTTTTCCCTTTTCCATGAGTTCTTGAAGGTAACTCTGTTTCTCCCTAGGTGTGGATTTTGTCAGGGCTTGGTGATGACTTTGAATAGTAATTCCAATTTATATAATATTTTCTTGTTCTTAATTTCAATTTATGTAACTTTTGCTTCTTCTCTCTCTATTCAAGCTTGTGTTCGTATTTCTCTGCCAAAAACTAGGTATTCGGTCACATCCAATTTTTGACAACAAGTTTGAGAAAACAACTTCTGCCTTCTTTTCTTCTGTTGTTCGCTTTCTTTCCCAGTTGAGTATGGACCTTACTTCTGATTATTTTTTAAATATATGAGTTATAGAGAACATTTTTCTTACCGGCTTTTACATCCAGGCTGACTGTAACTCACTCATTTTGTGCTTTGGCCTTTCTGATTTTACCCATATGTGTTTTAGTAATTCCTCTATTCTATGACTAATCATTCATCATATGTCCTTATTTCTAGATTCTTTTTTATAGTTACTTTTTGATTTTCACACTATAATGAAGTCCTTATACAGAAGGACTGGTCTCTTCTGTGCTTCTTGTTCTTTCTGTTTTGGAGTAAATTACCTCTTCACTACTTTTTTGCTTAGATTTTCATCTGCAGACGCACGGATGCCCTCAGCATGTTATTGTATTCCTTTCTGAATACAGCATTTCTTTTTGTATCCTTTTTTTTCCCCTTGCTCTGTCAGTCTTCTTCCTTTCTTTCTATAGAATAATGAATTTATCATTTTGTGATCACTGAATTGCTTTCTGCTTCCTGACTCATCTTTCCCTTAGCTAGAATTATAAATCAGCCCCACCTAAGAAATTTTCTCAGAGAGAAAAGTTCTCAGAAATGTTAACTCAAGTATGTTCCAAAACCTGTTGAATGGTCCATATATTTCCTCTCCCCCACCCGGTGGCTTTTGTGTTGCAGTCTCCATTACTACCGGATATTGTAGTCTGGATGCCTCTACTAGTTACTTAGGAGAAAAAACCTCATGCATTTCTCTCTCTAATAAGGTGGTCTACAGCAGATCTGTAACAAGATGTGATTATCTTTGCTCTTTTCACATTTTATATTTGCTCAGAGACCTTCAATAAGTCTGCTTCTCAGCTCTTTCTGAGCTTCAGAGCAAGTATATACATTCTTGATTTACAATGCAAGACCTCCTTCCATTTTTTTTTCAGCACTGTTTCATCAGCGAAGTCTTTGTACCCCTCCATACCAGTATTCCAGCCCTGCGATTTATCCCAAGTCTCTGTGATGTGGATTCAGCGGTAATTTTGGTCGGTGCTAAAGACTTCAAAGTTCTTCCTGTTTATTCTTCATACTCCTGACACTTGTGTATAGACATCTCAGATGTCTGGCACATTGCCTTGTTATTCTCCCAGTTGTCTTCTCCTATGACCCTCAGAAAATCTTGACTGAAAAGTAATTATTTGGAATACTCAACTTGAGGCACTTCAAAAGAACCTGGCTTCATGAAGCTGCTGAGTGGTCTCTGCCCAGTAGTCAGGCCTATGTTGTGTTGACTGTTCAAAAGTGGAGACATATCAAATCATTAATTTTGAAAATATCAGCTACAAATCTCAATTGAACTCTGATCTTTTGTTTTTAGTTATTAAGACTATTTTATTAGTTCCCAGCAAAACAATTATGGTTTAAGAATCCAGAGGCACAGTTTAGTGCGAGTCAGCATAGAGGCAATAGCTAGAGCTTTAATAGTAAACTATTTTAGTGATTAGTGGCTTTTAAATATCTACTAGGTTCAGATTGAATGATTTATGTTCTATGACAAGTTTTCCATATTTTGGTTAACATGGTTGTTTACAGTTTTCTGGGGTATGATTTTAAGTGTTCCCATCCAATATATATGGTAAGCTGCCAATAGAGGAGAACCAAAGAAGCCAAAGCAATGTAGGTAGCACTCTAGCTTTCGTCCCAACTTCCCTTCTGGGCAGGGGGTACAACGTTTCAAGGCAATGAATAGTAATTTACCAACTGTTTTCTGCTGACTCAGAATCATTTTGTGGCTTGTTTGTTGCACAAGTCTGGAAAGCAAGATTGATTTTTTTGCCCCTCTTTTTTTCCTCTCCCCTGAAGCACCCTTTGGAGGGAGGGTGTTTGGCAGTGCAAGCTAGAGGTCTGGTATGTATGCAAGCAGGGCTGGGTAGAAGAATGGAAGCCAACAAGGGAAATGGTAGAAGTCCAAACAGTCTGATTACACAAAAATAATACTTCTGCTAAAGGGCAGTTTTAGCCTTTCAGCTCCTAATAGCAGACTTTCAGCCTTACTCATGGGGATGGGCCCATATGGAACCTGGAAGCGATTACTTAAATGGAAACATAAAAGGGCTATATTTGTCCTTTTTTTTTAAAGAAAAAGAGAAAGAAATGGAAACTTTGCAATACTTACAGTAGCTCATGCCAAGTGGGCTTATTATCAGCTTTTTTTTTTTTTTTTTTTTTTTTTTGGTAACAAGAAGATTTATGAAAGTAGGGATTTAATGATAAGTCTCTACACAGGATAGCTGTTTGAAAATGATTTCTGTTGCCTTTAGACTCCATTAGGACAAATCTAGATTTTCAGAGTTTTCCTTTTGATTCCTGGATTGTGCCAGTTATTTTTCAGCATGTTGCCTACTTATGCTTTACTTCATTCTTCATGTGAGTGCTTCTTTCTCCTTGTCATGTTGCAGAAGATATACCTTAACAGCTACTAAGGCAGCACAAGAAGTGTGATACCTGTGAGGTTTTTAGAAATTTGATTGCATTCGGTTCCCTTGTTGCCCCAAAGCTTTCATGAGGATCATATGTACCTGTATTTCTATGTGCAAAAATACCTTTTAAAATGTGGCTATAGCTATCTTCTGTCAAACACCCTCCTGTACCACCCTGGAACAAATGCTGTGATGCAAGAGTCCAGAGCTCCCTTCTGGGAGGCTTTATACAGCAATCAGTGAGAAATTAGTTTTCCTTTTCTGTTCTTTACATCTCTAGTGGAAAACGGCCCCATTTGTCTTCCTTGATCTCCAAGCTGGATCATTTTACTCCTTTTTAAGGCAGTTTTATGAGCAGTTTAGGGGATTTTACAAAGAGGAAATTAATACAGAGTAATATAAACAATGTAACGAGAAAAATAAAAATGTGAATGAGAAGCTTTATTAAATGCACGTAGCTGCAATGTGAAGTGACTGCGTGGGGTAGATTGAGGCCTCAGTTTGCAGAAAAGGTTCCTGGCTTTTGCAGCACAATTTGGAAAGCTTGCTGTAAATATGCTATGCTTGTGGTTCCTTGCTCAACCAGTGGCGCCAGGAATCGATCCAAGGGGGCAGGGGGTATCTTTGTTTGTTTGTTTGTTTGTTTGTTTTTTAAATTACTTCATATTTTATTGCATTAAGATTTTAAGTGCTATTGTTCCATATTTGTATCATTATGGACTTCAAGGTGTGCCTTGCTCTAAGATGTATGGATATCATCAGGATCCTGTGCAGTGTGTGTTTTCTGTATCGTTATTTTAATGTCATTTTTGACTTTCTGCCCAGGATTTAGTTATTAGGTTTTCCTCTCTGCTAAAACAGAAGTTAATTTAGTTTTCACTTCGGAGTGTACAAAGAACCCTTCTCTTTAGTTTTAGTGAAGTGCAGCTGTAGAGCATGTAGCAAAGTGGAGTGTTCTCCTTCTTTGATACATTTGTTTTGTTTGAGAACACAGCATTTATGAATGTTTCATTTACAAAAACAACTTAAAGGTGCATTTTCTATAATTAAAATGCCAAAATGACATTGACCATATATCCACTTTGTTCATTTTCATTTTTCAATCTGTAAGATATTCTTCACTCCCACACTTTACTTATTTTAAAATAAATTTGTTGAGTTGTATAGTACACAACAGTTTATTCCAGACCAAGAATACCTAAGAGGCCTCAAATAAAGCTGTTGGGAACCAGCTCCTAATGTACGGAAGGAGCCGAGTCTTCCTGCATCTGGCACAGAGCTGTGGAACTTTTGGTGTAAGGATTTAGGGAGTGCCAAAATGTAGTTTCCTGGGGAGACTTGGTCAAGTTAATGGAAGAGAAATCTGTTGAGGGTTACTGAATACATGAAAGCTACATCCAGCTCAGGAAGTTTCTAAGCCTGAAAATAAAACTATTTAACTGAAAGAGTATTAAAGGAAAGCATCATGTATGAATCTGCTTTAGACTATTCTTGGAGACAGGATGCTGGGCTAAATGGTTATTTGATCTGATGCGATGTGTCTGCTCTCATGTTTTCTTGTCTTTGTTATCAAAGATCTTTTGCCTCAAAGATGTTAGGTGAGCTTATACATCTTGTTCTAGTTCTGCACAAGGGTCATTAAAATTGCCAGAAGCTATTAAACACAAAGATACCACCTTCAGCTCCAGAAGTCTTTCAGCTGCCTGTGCCTGGCCTGGCACAGCCTGGCCATTCCTATTAGAGTGTACCTGAGCAGTGCCTCGCTGATGGTATGATTGTATGGGTTTCCAGGTGGGTTCAGGGCTAAGAGTTACAGTGTGCAGTTTTAAGTACAAGAATCTGTAGTTTTTCTTTGTGTTTGAGGAGTATATAATGTGTTTTAGGTTCTTCCACAATAAAGAAGGGTGAAGAAACACAGGGTGATATGTAGCCAAAGTGATGAAGAAGAAAAGCGGTTCTCAACAATGTCTGGATGCAAAATTTGCTGGAGTAAGTGTTTTGAGGATGACAGCGGTCTATGTTGCCTTTTAAAAAAATTTCTTTTATGTCTGACTTGGCCCTTAATTTCACTTTCTATGAAAAATTTTTTGGGTAGTAATTACTACCCACCTTCCATGAGTAAGAAATGACATTGTTATCTAGTGATATTCTTTTTGTAGTGGAAACTTGCAAGTCCATTACTCGTCACTGTAAATATTTCATTTCTTAATACTGATCATAACACTTTTTTCTCCTCAAATACTGGGGACTCGTATCACAGCCAATGCTTATGGAGGGAAACACCACATTTGTAGAAAGGAGAAGTGGTGCTTATCTGCTCTTTGCTTCTTTATGATGGATTAAGAAGGTCTGGAAACTTCTGATCTCCATTTGTCTTTCCCCACCAAAACTGCACTAGGGCTATTTTATTGCTTCATTTCCATCATCAAACAAATACTCTTGAAAGCTGGGTATCAACTAAAGAAAATAATCTGAAGTAAGCATTTGCTCAAAGTTAGCATGCTGGGTCGATGATCCTTAACTTAAGACAAAATATAATAAATAAGCAGTATTTATTTTGCAGTATCTGCAACAGATCAGTAATAAAAAAGATCAGTAATATGTAAAGTGAATACTGGCTAGTTCATATCTCTTGAGCTTAGATGAAACACCTATGAAACAGTCTTATTTCTGTGTCTTGGTTAGACAGCTGTTGGCATATGGATAGCATACAGTTTCACTGCATCATACCTCCTCTGACAGAAGAGACCTTTTTGCACCTGGAGCTCCTTGAGATAATGCTATGAAGTAACACTAGTTAAAGTGGCCACAGGTCCTCTGGGTTATGGTAAACATCCTGTCCCTGTCCTTATTGCTTACCAGGAACTGCCTGACAACTGAATTCCGTTCGGTACAAAGCAGGACAGGGTGCACTTCCTTCCTCTTTGCTCGAGTCACTGATTGCTTGCCTCTGCCAGTTGCACTTTTTGGTATAGACATGTATATGTTTTGGTAGTTCTCAAGACGATGCAAGTAGAACTAGCTGCTGAGAGTATAGTCGTTAAGCTCACCTATTGCACCGTGTTAAGAGTCTTGTAGCCATATTTTCAGAAACGCATCTCCGGTTTCAGATGCTCTGATTTTCTTCCCCTTTTCTTCCCCTACCACTGCCTTGGTAGCAGTGCTGCCTTTAGTGTTGTCTTTTACTGTCTCTCTTTTTCCTGAGTTATACAGATGACCTCTTCTGCTGAAGACTGTGCTTTCATACTCTTGGTTTCTCTTCTGTGCTGAAATATACTAGTTTCTTGCTGAATCTTGGTGATTTTTTTTAATTTGATATGTTTTAAGTGTAAAAGTAAGACTTAACTGTAATATTAAGTGAATTCAAATCCAAACATTTCTTTTGCTGTGTATTCAAGAGAACATTTAAGAAAAATTTGGCTTAATTTAATGTGTTTTGTAGTAAGGTCTCAGTTGCATGATAGATGGCAGTCTAATAAATCAAACGAGAAGGCACAGTGTAAGAGCTTCTCAGAAGACAGTTCTCCTTTGAATATGATAATATATTGTAACATGCTGAATTATAAAATGACATCAGCACTGGAAAATGTAGAGGATCCCCTTTCTGGATAAATCCAATGCTAATGCAAGACAGTAAGCTAGAGACGCTGAGACTGCAGAGTCCCTCTCAAGTTGGCTGTTCACTCTTTATGAAGCTAAATATATCAATACTAGTGGATGATCTGTGAATTCTTAGCTTGTTCAGTGATGAGTTCTCTAAATATATAGTTCTTTAGATTGTGGTGAAGTAGAAGTCATAGAAATCACAGCGCTCTCTAAATTAGCTTTAAGTATGGTTTTGTCAAAGGTGCCACTTGAAATTGGACTTCTATAATTGAATACTATGTTCTGTTAAATATATCTATAATATATATAATTGAAATGTATGTAAATATATCTGTCATACATGCTTGCATTATATAGCATGTGTGCGCACACGTATGCACCCCTACATCCCTTACCTACATACACACACACACCTCTGCACCCCTAAACCCAGACATATTCCCGCACACACACACCTCTCACATCACTACACCCCTGCCTACATGCACACCCTACACATCCCTACTCACATACATGTAAACACGCACCCTTTGCTACATGCCCCTACTCACGTACATGTAAACCCATGCCCACCTGCACGTGCCTGCTTGCCCATGTGTGCACCCGCACACAGCTACACATGCATGCTCCCACAGATCCCTGCATACTTACGTGTGCACTTATGCATGCCCTGATACACATGTGCCCCTGCATATGCCATCTGCACACAAGCCTGTGCCCCTATACACGCGTGCACCTACACATCCTCCACAAATGCCCATGCACTACAGCCCCCTGCACACCTACATGCGCACCTACACACACCCTGACAAACACCCCCTCATAAACACACACGCGCGCTTATGCTAGCTCTGTAAACTAAGCCTGGGAGTAGAGTCAGCTTGGGCTTTACATTTCACGTGCTCTTATGAGTGGTATGTTATGCTATGGCTCCATCTATATAACCCTGCTGCCTTTCAAATCTGATACAGGTTTACTTATTACCAAGTAGTAAATAAGTGTTTGATAGGCAGTAAGAGCAAAATCCATCCTCCAGCTTGGCTTTTGGGGATAACTTGAGCTAAGAGTCACCCAGAGCTTTTATATTCCTCACTAACATGAGGAGACCAGGCTTTACATGGCTGCAAAGCGCAGCCTCGTGTTGCGTTGTGCAGAGACACCTCTGGCAGCCCCGATGGCCCAGGGCAGTGAAAGTCTTCTAGCTGCTTTTGCCCATCATTGAGGTGAGCTGCACCATGCTAACCTGCAAAATTTTTACACAGGTCACTGTGTTGTGTCATTTCATAGGCGCATCTTTGATCACACTAAAAACTAAACCATTGAAGTAAAAAAAGAAATCCCTAAAACTGTTAAGGAGAAAAATCACAAGCATTTTTCTGTTAAAATTTAGAATAGAGCCATATGTAAATCATCGCTAATGACTGACCCTAATCAAGTGTGTTCATCATCACATAGAAGGAGTCAAACAACAGTTTAAGAATTTATATAGAAAAAATAGAACAAAGTACAATGTAGTTATTTCTGTTAACCAAGGGACTGCATTGTAAAATGTCATCACTTAAAATGTGGTGTCTGGTGCTACACAGAAAGACATTTTATTTTTCTAGTGGACTGTGCAATTTAAGGGTCTTAGGTTTTGGGTGCAAGTCAAGAAATGTTTCCTGCTCCTTACAGAGGTGCAGATAAAGAGTGGAGAGTCGTGAGCCTGACTTCTTTCTTGCCTCCTTTAAACAATAATCCTGAATGCTGCTGCTTCATTCACCCAGTCCTATGTGGCGTTGCAATCTATTGTACATAAGGAAAAGTCATGAGACTATTTCTCTAGCTCTTTGTGGTGTTTTATGAAGGGTAGATCCCGCTCAAAGGAGAGAATTCTGTAGCTCGTCGCAGGCTGACCCATCAAGAGTGGTCCCTTATTGCGCCAGGAAGGCAGTAACGCTTTGAGATACCTGGTGAATCTCCTGTTCATACAGTACAGTTCTGCATGGCTGCTAAACTGGAGAGCCATGGCCTCATGCTAAGCAGAGGGGCAGAAAAGACGTAGACATTTCCATCTTAGTTTTTGGTATTGCATTTGCCTCTTTTAGTTAGTGAGAAGGGGTAGAATGAATAGGTGCTTTAAAAATACCCAAGGTGTACTCATGCAAAGAACATCCAGAGAAAGAGGAGGAGGAGGAAGTGGGATCTTCTATTAAAAACCCTACGTTTTTGTTTGAGCAAAAAGCTGTTTTTAAAGTAAGAGTTTTAATTCAAAACGCAACCCTTTTTGAGTATGTTCTGTTACGAGTGGCTTGCACAACTTTTGTCAGTGATACAATTACTTCATTCTGGATTGCTTGTGCTTTTAATTTTCACTGGTACAGATGGAAATGATTAGTACAAATTTAAATTAATTAGCTGTTGTTATGGTATGCATAAATGACCATTTTGTGTGTATTCTCTCTCTTTTGCTGTTCTTTTTTCTTTGAATGTTAGGTTCTGGACACCTTTATGATATATGAATACAAATGTGTATGTAACTAACAGTATAAAAATTTATGGAAGGATTTAGGTCCCAGTCCTACAAGCAATTACTTTCATTAGCTTGCATATGTGAAGAGATATTGCAGGATAAAGGTCTCATTATGGATGATGCACTGGAGGTTATACTAAGTTACTTATAGTAAGTCAGATTTTAAAAATGATTCTTACCATCAGCTCCTGTCATGCCCTGTCAGCACAATAAACTTTCTCTTAAAAAAAAATAAATCCACAAACAACCCCCCCACACACACATCATGAATATAAGGCTTTTTGGAACTATAGCATGACTAAAAGTTTTATCTGAATGCCTGCTTGTTATGCTTTGCTTTCCAAAAATAATTTTCTTGGTCCCAGATTTTGATTCAGCCTGATCTTCTCTGAAACAAAAGAAAAATCAATTATTAAAAAACCAAAAGGCAAAGTGAGATTATGAAAGAATAACTGTATTTTCCTACTCTGGTTTGTTTGAAGTTGAGAATATAGATTTACAGAGACTTCTTGCTAAATGGTCTGTTTTGTTTACTGATTGTTTACTGGTCATATATGAACTGTCTGGCTTGGAGATCAGGAAGTAGCAGAGAACAGACATTCTAACTTAGGGAAAAGCAAAATAATTCAATGTAAAAAAAAAATCATATTTCTGTCTTACATTCTTCCTGTGAGATCATGTATTTTAAAATAATTAAAATACTGTTTAAAGGCATCTAAATTCACTGTTATTCAAATGATCTGTTATTATGTACTAGCCTTGCCCTGGTTCTCACTTTAAAAGCATGAAATAATATCCCATACAAACATCACTCCCACAGAGAGTTTTACATTTCCTTTTCTAGGCATCAGCATGCAGTGAGTTAGCATTACTACAAACTTTGTGGAAAGAATTCAGCTACCATAGTACAAATGATACATTTGTGTAGAAAGAGACTGCAGAGCCGTAGGATGGGAATCCTTGCCTGCTACTCATTCTCATTCTCTCTCCCTCTCCCTCTCTCCCCCCCTCCCTCTCTCTCTCTCTTTCTCTCTCACACCTGAAGAAGTTGCTCATCTGTTATGTCACTCAAGATCAAAGAAGTCTGGATCTGTAAGAAATGCAGGGGTCATCTTCTATTTCAGTGTTGCTTCGTAGTTCGGGTTCAGAGACTTCATTTGTGATTCCCTCTGCTATGAACTCCTCTTTCCAATTGTCTTGGACTTTTCCCAGTGTCTGAGCTTAAAATGAGTCTCTACTGTTGAGGAAGATGATTGAGGTGGATCTTTACCCTGAAAATATCCTCAGCTGGTATGAGTCTGGCGTAAAGCCTCGCTGCAGTCAATAGGCCTACATCAATTTACACAGACTGGAAAATGTGGAACGTGTCTCCGTCTCTTCTGCTTCCCACATATGTTCAGTGATGCATTTCAGCCTATGAAGGAGCTGCCTGGCATCTCCAGTGTATTGTTTCTCCCACCTTTGTGTCTAACCACAGTCCCACAAATGAAGTTACAATGAAATATATTTTAAAATATTGCAGGCTCCTTAACTCTTAAAGCATGTCAAGTAGTGTGTATGGTCTTTCATTCATACTTCTTTGGTATTTCCTTTCTCCCTACTGTTTGCCCCTGACTTTGCTTGGTTTTGGTGAGACAGCATTATAAGGAAAGACTTTATCAAAGAGATGACTCTCATACTTAGACCTGATTCTGATATAGCTACCTGACATCCAGCAGCTTGGAGTTTTAGAAGTAGAATTCAATTTCTGATGACCTTTCTCTGCGTTAAACTTGTACCTCAGCTTTTGAGAGAGCCATATAAGATAGGACTTTAAATTCATCCTAAAATTAAAAGCAACACACACAGTTCAGGGAGCACTGGTTCTTTGTCTTCATAACTTTTCTTTGCTGGCTAGTGAATGTGGCTCATAAGTTTCAGATCCCTGGTAGAACTGGTGTTTGTTCTCAGATAAACAGTTAAATAATCTGTTCTAGAAATGAAAAATCCATGGAAGATCATGGCAATATCTTCATTTCAGAGCAAAGGATGTGCTTTCTTTTCTAGCAGAAGAGAAATAGAAAATGTTGTTGTCATTTGTGAGACCTGTGTGGGTAGGAGAGCAAGACTCAGTGACAGCTTAGTCATCAGCTCTCTTGATGATCTATGCTCAAATGCACAGGTGATACATTAGCAAATTTATTGGATGTTTTCTTCTTCATAGCAGTTTTTCTGCTTTTCTGGATTTAGTTTGAGTAGCTGCTCTTAATCTAAGAGTCTATGGCCTCCGTGACATGGACAGTTTGTTTATGGTTTAGACCATGCTGGTGGTTGAAATACAGACCTGTATCATCAGGATATTGTGCACACTGAGTTCAGTGAAAATTCTTATCTCGGAAATATTTCTAGATCCATAAATCAGAAAAATAATATCCACTTTTGCAAAGCAATACACTTGAGGAAGCTGAGCGCCCTTCAGGTGGGAAGAATATGTGAGTATGATGATTCCCATGTGCTGTAGGCATTAATGCAGCATATATATACTGTTAGAGGAGTTCATTTTCTTATGGTAATTGATGTTCCATCCACTTTTGGTACTTTTGGTAAGCCCTTTAGGTGAATAGTCAGCAAATCTTTATATAATTGCTGGCTGCAGAGATCAAAGTTGTGAAGATGGACATGAAATGCTTGATGGCAATGATCAGCAGGATTTAGCAATATATCAGTAAGGAGCTGAGATGAAAAATATGGTATTTCTATATGCACAGGTTGTTGTATTGACTCTGACTTTTCTGAAGTTTCCGGTGACTTCGGGGAGAGTAGCCCTGGAGCAATAACATTCACTTTTTCAACATCTAACCTACTCACCTTAAAGTCAATACCTCTTTAAAAGAAGAAGAAACTACAGATCTTCATGTTTCCCAAGGCTCTGTGTAAATACCCTTGAAGCTTTCATGTATTCTTCTGCCTAAGAAATGTTTGAGGTTACAGTGATGTACCTACTTTGCAAGTATCTTATTTGTTACTATGGTTAGTATGGTCATCAGATCACTTCTGCTTCCAAAACTGAGCTTCTAACATTTCTTCTGGCTCTCCTTTTAAAATTGCCCTTTTATATTGTCTGAAGTAAATTCCATTTTTCCTTCTTAAATTTCTGTAATCTCTTTTTGCAGCTCACATTTCCACTCTTTTTCTTCACCTTTCAGTTTCGGCTTTAACTCTTTCCTGGTCCTCCTCTGTCTCTCATTCCAGATATATTGCTACATTCTCTCTTTAGAGGATGTTGAATCTTAAGATAATATAGTTTCCACCTTTTTCTCTGAGTCAATTATGTATCTTTTTTACTAGATTGAATAGCCCTTTATCTAAAGGGCCCTACATACACCAGAAATATTACTACTTCTGCCTTTATCTTCATGTGTCTAAAATGTCTTTGTGTCTTATATTATTACTCTGTTATTTTTTTTCTACAAGTATGCTTTTTGCCTATGATTTTTTTTGACCTTTTGCTTGAGATAATCTCATTTTATTCTTACCAGCTATTCTGTATGTAAAGCCCCCTGAAAAATACACTTGATGTATTTAATTCCTCTGGAATTCCTTCCTTTAGGTCCCCACATCTTCCTTTTTCTGAAGTGGTTCATGTAGTCTGTCTATTGTCTTGTATGAAACCTTGAGCTCCTTAGATTAAGTCTGTCTTATTTCTCCGTTTTGCAAACAATCTTTTTACCCAAAGTTAACTTTTTCTCTCTAGTTCATTTGCAATAAAAACTTTTTGCTGTTCAGAATAAGTTGCAAACAATTAAAAAAATCTAGTGACAAGTGAGACCAGATACAGACAGAAGTGTGTCTAAGAAGAGCTTCACTTCAAAAAATGGCCTTCTCCCAAGCCTATATGAGGATGACTTCCTAGAGGTAATCTTCATTATCAAGTTGAGGATCTGGGGGACTTGGAAGTAAAATGTTTTAGCTAAATAAAAGCCTCCAAATGTCTACAAAATTGCTTTGGGAAGAAGAAATTTAGGAGGGCTAGTCTTAGTTTGGTTGTGTGTTAGACATCTATGTCTAAAATGTCTGTTATGTTCTTGGTATTAATACTTCAGGAATCTAACTTTTTTCTGGTGCTGTTTCATTATAAACATATTTGTTATAAACCAGGTCAATTCTATAACTTGATACAGATTTGGCATAAGAGTAGTCTGGTCCATTTTGATTTAATAAAACTCTGAACTACTAAGAGTGTTCTCAGTTTAGGATAAATTGTTAATGAGGCATGGCTTCACATGTCTTTCTGCATCGGTATTAAATTGTAGGAAGTGCTTCTTTCCAGGTCTAGATTAGCACCTCTGCTCCATTTGCGAGTAGAAGTGTGACCTGAAGAGCTGTGGCGATGGAAAGATCACTGTTCTGCTTTTTGTGCTGAAGCTGTTGGAAATTGTTGAAAGATCTGTAATAATGCTTGTTTTTTGCTCACAGTCTGAAGGTGAATGTTACTACCGCAGGCTTATTTTAACAACTGAGTCTTGTCTTTAAGAGACTCAGTGATAAAATTGTTTTTCTGATGTAATAGGGACATTTCAATTTAGATGTTCACATCTTGCTTTTTCTTTTCAGAAGTTTGTTTAAGCTGTTTTCCCTTCCTCTGTCCTTCTTGCTTAGACACTTTCTTTCTAAATTTTCCATAACCGCATTGGTTGCCGATGACTATTTCTCCCATCCATCACTGTTCTTGCAACTGTTCTGGCATTTCCTCCTGAAACGAGTCTGCTCTGAAAGGCCCTGTACTGGAAGTATGTCCAGACTGTTATGATGTTAACCCCTAGCTGGGCAAATCCCAATGGATACATTGGAGGCATGTAGCTGAAGAGTGAGACGCTTTGCTTTTGCATGCAGGAAAAGGTGAGATGTTCATTGCAATCTCCACTCCCTGTGCTGGAGATACTGGGAGTACTGGCAGCATGTCGCATGCACAAGCCTCACTGGTGAGAGTGCTGTGTGGTGTCCTATAGCTATACTGCTCGGCTGGTTTGAATGGCTTTCTCCTTTGGGACAAAACAGCTTTCTTCGTTAGCATGGTGCGTTATAGGGAAGGTTACAAGGCTTTTAACTTTAACAGGACTGGTTTTGCGTTGCATCAGTTAGGAAGGATCTTCCACAGTAAGGTAAAAAGAGTTTTTTTATAAGAAACTACTGAGTATATAGTGACTTTGATAAGGAGTACCTGATAGCTTTAATGTTGTATAGACACTTAAATAATTCATACATGATTATGGTTTGACAATTGCAAACCTCATTTTGATTCCAACAGAGATGTACTGAGTTAAGTATAAGCTATAAGGGAAAGAAAACAGAAAGCTAGCAAAGTTCATGTTATAGTACCTTCCTTGTTTGTCTGCTGCTCCTTACAAACTAGTACAACAGGTATGGTAAAATCTAGGACCAAATCTTAATCCTAGCACCATTATCTGAGGCCTAAACTTAGCCTTTGAATCCTCCCATTTTAGCCCACCCATAAACAGAGAAGTTGTTGCCAGCAGACATAAGGCAGAGCAACATTCTTGGGTTGAACTGGAAAAGCAATCATTTCCTGGCAGAGAACACACTTGGTCAAGTTATAAAGTGGTTTCACTTGAACAGAGCCCATGCTATCAACTTTTATTAGAGCACTGTTTATCTTGGGCCTTGTGGGAGTCAAGAGAAGTTGCTCAAATGGAAATTTTAGGTAAACCTTTATGCTGCATCTAAAGGTGCATGCCTTTATGAAGTATGGGATTGAGGAGAAATGTTTTACTTACTTTTGAAATCACTTTCTTTTCAGTTCAGAAATTGCCCTTTGTCAATGTAGGCTGTTAAAAAATAGAACAAAAGAAGAGTTCTGTTTCAGAAAGCTGTTACTGCTTTGATAGATGGGCTGTTAAGAATTATGTGACGCCTGTATCTGAATGTGAAAAGTAAGCTGCGTGCTTTTAAAAAGAAAACATGGTCATATACAGTTTTTATTACAACACTAAAAGATGTCATCTATGTGGTCTAGAGCAGTGTTTGAGATTCACAGAGTCCATCTCCTCATCTTTAGCTTCACCGTCCTGTTGCCCCTAAAGTTGTCACATCCAGTCAAGGATTTCCATCTCTTCCCGTGTGTCCTCGCTACAGCTAGATCTGGCACCGTGAGCGCTGAGATTAGCTACTAAGCTCAGCTGGACTGTGTGACTTTGCAGAGCACTGTTTAGATGTCTTCAAATAACACTCCCCAGAGCCACCAGAGCTGTAAGCACAGAGCAGAACCACCCAAGCTGGTCTTGCACTGAATTAGCCCACATCCAGTACAGCATGTTTAGATTTGATGCGGCGGTTAAGCTGATGTCATGCTGCTGCTGCTAAAAGGGGCAATCGCATTCCCCTCTGGCCCTGGCTGTGTTCCTTTGCTGCTGCTTTTGGACAAGCATTGATATAGCAGAGTCTGATCTGAAACTTGGATGGACCAAAACCCTCTGGCTGGGGTGACATGCCAGTGACCTTCTCAGTCAGGCAGGACTCATCTGTGCTGTATCTTGCTTGCTTCAGTCCACATCTGCAGGATGAAGTGTGAAGCACATTGCTGGCTTCTTATTTCCTCCTCATTGTGGCGTTAATCTTTGTGGCTCTTGGTGGTCTTATTCTGTACTGTCTCAGGGACTCTGTTTTCACAGCCAATAAGTTGTAACAGGGATCAGCTGGAAGGAAAAGAGTGGAAGTCCAAATTCTTTATGAGCTGTTGAACCCAAGAGGGAAAGAGCAGGCTTCCTAGGACTATAAGGGACCTGCATCACTGAGCCGTTTTCTGCTGTGGGAGGCACTGTGCCATATAGCCCCTTTCTTAAACTTATCAGGCTCCATATGAAAAGTAGGTAATATTTTTTTTGCCTCTGCTCCTTTCATTGAAAAGGCTGTTCCAGAACTTGATTTCTCCAACAGCGAGGAATCTTCACTGAGCATAAATTTAGCCATTGCTAGTTTCTGTCTATTTGCTTTTGTGCGGGCAGTTATTTTTCATCCCTGGCTTACTTTCCTCAAACTTTGCAATGTATTTATTCTTTCAGATCTTTTGCTGTGTGGAACAAGTTAATCTTGTTTCCATGTCTTCTGTGAATATTGTCTCTCAATTGCTTTTTCTATGTCTATTTTGTTTTCAATTTCTCTCTTTAATGTATGTGATCAGCAGTTAATTCGAGGTTCCACATAAGGCATTATAGAGCAGTGCTAGTTGTTCCATGTTGTTGTAATGCCTAACCTGTTACATTTTAGGATTGTATTTTCCTGTTTCACACTGGTGTTTGACTAGTGCCTTCAGACCCATCTTCATCTCAGTTTAGTGGTGAGCTCCCTGTATACTATGGAATTTCGTTAGGCCCTAACTCCATGATCTCATGCTTTTTAATATTGCTTCATTCCATTTTACTGATTCAGACCTCAAGGCCATTCTGAAAGATATACTAGTCATCTGTCTTGGGCATTGTACAGTGTCTACACACTGCCTTGTGATTGAAGTGATTTCAGTATCAAATTTATGATATTTATTCCAGCATTATCAGTGAAAGTATTAAGCAAGGTTGGTCCAATAAGCAATCCTTGTGACACCTGTGATCTCCTGCCATTCTTAAATGCCTCTTGCCAGTATTTTTTTTATCATCATCTCTTTTTTAGCTTGCTCCTGTTGTACCACATCATTCGTACCACATCATTCATCCCAGATTCCACATAGATTTCCATATATCAAATGCTTTACTTGAGCTTGGTTGGAAGTCTTTGTATTGTCTAGAAAATCAGTACTGTTATTAAAGAAGGATATCAGGTGAGTCTGATAGAATTGTTGCACATCCTATGTTGTAATTTGTTTTTATTTGAAATTTACCTGCATATTATTCTTTCCTTTAAAAATCTATTTGGAAGCCTTGCATGTTGCTGAAATACTGACCTAGAAATGCCTGGATTACGTTTTGTTTTGTCTTTTTCCTGCTTAATCACATCCTAAATCCTAATCATATAATGCAGTCTTATCAATTATTTGTTTCACATATCTGATTGCTTCCCTCATTCATATTAAAACTTTCTTCTTGCTTTCCATCTTCTGCTTATTGATATTTATCAATTACTGTACCTGATTTACCTTGTGTATTATGTGTAGAAATTACATATGCGTCTCTTAACCTTTTCCCTGATGCTGAATCTAAAAGTCTCCTTATCAGTCATGGCAGCCTTACTCACAGAAGGCCATTTCTCCAGATATTCAAGTGGGGCTTAATCTCTTGTTCTGCTTATCTTTACATTGCACCCAGCTACTGGTGACTGGCATCCTGAAAATAGCTAAGGTAAATCCAAATCATAGAGGCACTGTAACTCTCCTTCCTACAGCATCAGTTACAAATTGGTGTAGGAAGGGTTATTTAGCATAGGGCCTCTCTGTAATTTCTCCTGTTCAGAAAGAGAAGGGAAGCAGTAATGACCACCAAAATCGATTTGATCATAGAAACTGTTTTGTTGCACTACGACACTCTGCCACTGTTTTAAGATATTGTTTCAATAACTCAGTCTGCTTGCTAATTCTTGAATCGCTGTTTTTCTTTCCCTCTGTCCTTTAAAGAAAGGAAGGAAAATGCCCAGAATGTACATAGACGTGTCAACCCACAATTGCAAAGTGAATTTTCACTAATTGTGTCAAGGCAAATGTTGCGCTGTTTTTCTTTCCCTCTGTCCTTTAAAGAAAGGAAGGAAAATGCCCAGAACGTACATAGACGTGTCAACCCACAATTGCAAAGTGAATTTTTACTAATTGTGTCAAGGCAGATGTTGCCCTACAGGAGGCAGAAGTGTGATGCTTTGGCAAGGAACCATACAGAATGAGATCTTAAACATTTTCTTAAGTTATCAAAAAAGTTTTCTTTATGTTATCAAATCATAGAACAAGGAACATGAAAGAAGGTGGTAAAGCTACCTTTGCTGCGCCAGCAGTGAAGCCTTTACAGCTTTTTTTATCTAAAATTGGCAGCAATATGATATATTAGATCTGTACTGTCTGATTCATCTGGACAACATTATGTCCATAGTGCATAATATACCCAAAGTTTTGCAACAAGCACAGGCAAATTTTTATGACATAGTCTAGTTTGTATTGAATAATCACAAAGCTTTTCCATAATATTCTTTCATCTTTGGATGGGTGAGATAGTATTTCATACCTTCATTACCTTGAGGGTAAGCTATTTCTATGTGCTGTGCTTCAATTAACTCTGAAGATTGTTTCAGTTAGTGCAAAATGTGGTTGTTCAGTTCATAGGTTTTTTCATGAATCTTTTGTATGAATTTCATGAAGCTGATCTTCTGATTTTTGTACAGGCTGCTAGTTCATATAATGTTGCCATTTATTTTTGACTCTTTATTATTGCTTCGACTATTTATCTCTGCTTTGGATATCACTGGACTGGATGTCTGCCCCAAGTAAAGCCCTCTGCAAGATTTAAAATTAATTTTTATTCAACTTTTCTTTTAATTTCATACATTGGAATTGCCTGAAGTTTTCTTCCTGGGTAGTATATATTCTCAAAGATCTTGTTAAGAAAGTTGGGTCTTCTCATGAGAGTATAAAATAATGTTCTCTGTTTCACGATATACGTTTGGTATCATTCTGATCTGTAGAAAGTGAAATGAGGTCACAGCAGTGAAATTAATATAAATACTTACAGCAGAAAAAGTAATAGTCACTGCTTTCTGTGGATCAAGTGGAGAAAGGAAATTTTCACTGTCTGAAAGAGAGAAAAGAATTTAATTCTCTGATCTCTAACAAACCTGACATACTTCAAAATGGTTGCTTGTTTGATTATTCCATGTAAAAGCAAAAATAATTACAGTACTGCCAAATCACAGAGACATCAGAATCATACATTATTTTGCTTTTACAAATAACAATATTGGAAAACTATCTTTCAAACCGCTTTCTGATTTTCCTATTATTTGCATCTATCTACAGATAAAAGAAAATGGCATTAAAATGATGCAGAATAGGTCTTAATGATTTTAATTACCAATTAAGTTACTAAATTATATATTATGGAGAAAAAATATTCAGTTTTCCACTTGAAAAACAGTTTCCACTTTTACCACATGAATTAGGGCCGCAAAGTAGCCCCTAAGCATTATGCTGGATCAGGAGACTGCAGAGAAAGTACCACAGACTGTGAGAAGAAAGGCACATTAACGTACTATAGTCAAGAAACTGTAAGAAGTTAGAAGAATGTATTGCAAAGAGCAATGAGGGAAGCAGAAAGCGATTAGAAGAGGGTGACATAAAGGGAGGATGTGGTGGCTAGAGAGCTGTAAAAGGGAAGAGAGAAGTGCAGTGTATGGATCAAGACTGGGGTGGACAGTATGAACAGGACAGCTGCCTTTCCCGTCAGAGGATGACGTGGAGGAGGAAAGGCAAATGGCAGCCTGGGACATCTTAGAAGAAAAGGTACTTACATCACACACACAATAGATTTATATTTTGTGGTTTTGGGGGGAGTTACATTTTTAACCTTACAGGGATGACACACGAGTAAAGTCCTGTAGGTTCTCAGAACACAGTTAATAAAAGCAGTATGATTTATCATAGTTTCGATGTCTCATCACTTGAAAAGATAATCTCTCCCAGAGTTTTGTTATATCCCATGTGACCCATAGACATTTCTGGATCTCAATGGACATAAATATATACATATTTTAATGAATCAATGAGAAAGCTTTTCTTTTTTTTCCTCAAGGTTTTTGTTTTATTTTGAAGATTGTATCTATTAAAAGCTGTGGTTTTAAATAAAGAACCTCTCTTTTAAAGGGAGGGATTTTTCTAAATTATCATATCAGTGATCCTGCTTGCATAAGCGTAGCTGAAGTGACAGAAAAATGCTCCATGAAGAGGAAGGGGTGAAAATCTTATACTAACTTCACCAGTGCGGAAAATATACTGCCTCATCCTTCATTTACAGATATACATTGCTTTATTTGGAATACGGAATAAAAATAGAACCTCTCACCTGATTCGGTCCGTATCTCACTCGCACCAATTACTGTTTCTTTGCACTTCATCACAGTGCAGGGCTCTGGGGCCATGAGACGCAGAAGGGCCCTTCCATGCACTCTCTGGTAAGATGTCCCTCACAGGCAGACCATATAATTTCATGACCTTATCCTTTTTTGGCTGTGCCATTTTGCACAGCATCCAGGTCAGGAGATAAAGACTGTTTAAGTCAGCATAGCTTTTGAAAGAGAGGTCTCTGTAGATGCTTGAGAAGGGCTGGGCTGGCGAGTGCGTTGTGTAGAAGCAGTGTTTTGTGTAAAATGATCCTTTACTTTTTTTTTCTTTTTGGTGAGGTGGGGAAATAAATATTTTGTTGAGTTGTTGAGGATATGAATTTGTCATTACTAGAGAGGAATTAATGAAAAGAAAGGATTTCAGAGAGAGCAACAGAAATGATCCGACCCTGTGTATATGTATGCAAATGCATGAAGAGAATTGGCTAGATGTGGATATTTTGAGGAAACGATTGAATGGGAAGGCCATAAGTGCAGAAACATTTGCATGGCATAGGCATTGCTGGTAGTAAGGGATATGTTGTGGTATGTGGTAAAATAATGAAGAACAATAGTGAACTTAAGGCAGTGTTTTCTTTTTTTTCCACTATCAACGTAATGCATTTTACAATTGGAAGGTTTTGTCAGTGTCAGAAATACTTTCTCAAAGGGCGTTTGATTACTTGGAACTTGTAAAACTAGGCTGGATAAATACTAGAAAACATACCGTATAGAGTGATTCTGTATTGGCAGAGAGATGAATGAGTGATCTGTTATGTATTTACATTTCTTAGCAACTATGAATCATAGGTGGCAAATGCTGTTGAAGATCACAACAGAATTTTGGATGAGAAATTCAAAACAGATGTGTGTGCCATCACATTATTGGTCATGCTTATTCCTTTATCTGCTTGCTTGTTCCTTCATATTGCAAGCAACTGTGGTTGAGATACTGTGCTGGATGCCAGTGAGGTTTTCAGCTTATAAACTCTGGAAAGCCGCTGACATCAGAGGCCAGCGCGTTATAACAATGTTGAGCTACACTATCTGCTTATGAAGGGAACCTTCTCAAGTAAACAGAGATGGCGGTGATGCAAAAATTTGAAGGCAAGAATTTTCATCTAATTTCTTGGACAACGATGAAAAGATCTGTAGCTTTATTATTGTTTATGATAGCATGGATACAACAAAGCACTACCCTTGTACTGAAGCAGTGATACAGATTTTTGCTGTGAGGATCTCATTCTCATTCTCTTTTGTTTTCCTTAATTATGTAGTCAAGGCATTTAAAACAGTAAAAGATTATAAAATAATACAAATTTCCTTAATGTCCTTGTATTTCTGTTCACATATGTTCCTCTCATGCATTTAATCGTACATATATTAGAGATGAACTTGAAGGGTGAATCTGAATTAAATTTCACCTATAGTTTGGGTTCAAGATCAAATCCTAGCTCTGATTGGGTCTGGCTTTAATTATGCTAAACTCCTGGAAGCTGCTATCAGACCATTTCATTCCCAAATGGTAAAATTATCATGAAATCAAATTGCCTTGTAAGATTACGTCTGTATGTGACTCAGTCCTGGAAAAAATAGACTGCATTGGGTTTTTGGATTGGACTCCTGTTTCCTTCCAGACACCAAAGAGGTCTAGATGTTAGGCTTGCATTTCGACCCATCTGTATTAGATATATAATATGGAGATATGATTTGAATGTAATTGATTTGGGTTTGTGTGCAGCTATGGAATCTGAGAATCTTCTAATAATTTTCCCTTTAAACAGACATGTTTAGCTACCAACATGGTATGTTCCCTTCCCAGGAGACTGCATAATTTTATATTGCTCATCTTTGTCCAACCTATTTCCCATCCCTCTTGTGTGTTAGCAGTCCTGAAGTTTTCTTAATACAAGGCCTAATTCTACAATTCTTAACATGAATTGCACTTAGTCACTGGAATAATCCCACGGATTGTAACTCAGTGCGAAAGCTTTTGATAGAGTCAACCCTTTTGACTGTATTCTCTCCTGATCTTCTGTCAAATGCACATTTATCAATGGTTCAGTAAGAATGATTGGCTTTATCCTCTTTATGACTACATGTTAGTGAGTCTGGCTTTTATGCAGAAGGAGGAAGGGTAAAATGTATTGATTTTGTCCTGACTCTGATAGTTCCAAAGAGACTGTTTCTCCTAGTTTGATATATCTTAAATTCCCTCCAATTTCCAAAAATGATATCCTTAACTGCTGTATCTGGTTCAGGATATTTGCTAGGAGTGATTATTTGACTATTGTTCATATAATGAGCTACTCGTAATTATGATGTATAGCCAGTTAGGCTGATATCTGAGGTTCTGTCTGGTGTAAACCAACACAGAAATGTGGTATCTTGATGTATGTGAGGTAAATCATGCCACTGTGTGCCAGAAGGCCACCATGATTTACTCCAGTAATATGTAAGCTGCATCTTCATCAAATCTTCAGTTTAAAAAAAAATATAAAGGCATTTCATTTCCTGTTTCCTCCAAAGAATGGATGAATATATTTTGTGCAACCGGTAATGCTTTTAATTTGGCAAATCCTTGAAGATTTTGGAGGGAAACATGTAACTAAATTAGTGCCATACTTAATCAATTACTGCAATAAAATGTCAGATCAGCAGAGGCTGAATGCTTCCCCATGTTCAGTGTGCTCTAAACATTGCAGCAGCTAAACCCAGCTTTCTCAAAAATCTTCTGTACTTTCCAAGGCTTCTGTTGCTAGTCATAGGTTTCTAAAAGCTACACAACTGTATTTTGTGGCCCTCTTCATCTAAGGCATATCCAATATTTGCGACGGAAGGCAGATGAACTCTTCCATTTAAGGTGTTTTTGATATATAAGTACAGGAAGCAACTGTTTGGCTGTGTTGTTATTAAACATGATAAGATTGAGGCTTAGTTGTGCAGGAAGAAAAAGAACGGTCTGGAAGACAGCCTTCAATAACCTTTGCTGCCAGAGTAGCCCACTAACTAATTGCAAACACATGGGAATATTTATAAAGAGCAGGGCATGGGCTCAGAAAGTGACTGATCTCCTGCTCTGGTTCAGCGTATATGAACGACAGCCCTTAGTAACCCTGCTCCCTGTCAGAGGAGCTCTGCTCCACCAGGCTGTGACAAAGTGCAGCTGCTGTGCAGGCAGTGAGCACCCCAAAAAATTTCAACACAAACAGTTTACGTTAAGGGGAACAGATCTTTGAAAAATCCATTACCTTGCTAAGAATTAAAAAGGCCAGTCTACTTTTAGTTTCCAGCCTCTGTGCACGCACTATCTGTGTTTGGAAATTTGAGGAAAATGTGAAAATCTTCCATATTTCTATTATCTTCCTTCCCAGTGATGCTTGATTCTTAGCAAGAATAACTAATGGTTGTAGCACAAATGTTGGCTTGTGTGCAGCAGGGCCCTGACATCATAGCTTTTAAACATCTGAACGCATCATTCATTTTTTTTCTTCCCCTGTGTACCCTGCCCCTTCTAAAAGGCTCATGTTTAGCACGAGCAGAACTTGGCAAGTCTAGAAGAAGAAAAGACTGTGTCAAGTTTCTAACTCTTTCCATGTAAATAAAAATTTAATCTCTGTGCAAGGGCTGTTTTTTTTTTTAACATAAAGTGGTGAATATGATGAAGACGTATAATTCCGATTCTCTTGCAGCATGACTGTTTCAAAGTAAATGAAACTTCCATTTTTAGTGGTGTTCAGCTAGGTTCTGAGGATAATTTTCATTCATTTGGGGCAAAATCTCACAGATGTTTGCTGGGGATTTTTTTGTTTTTTGTTTTTTCTTTTTTAAGCCAGTGTCTCAAATTTGGGGTGAGTCCAGCTCTGCAGAGTCCTTTGGTGTCTACAGAACTCCTTCTGAAATCTCAGGAGGACTGGAGATTTTGAAACAACTCTTAATGGTATTTGGCATTTGTTCAGCTACCTCCGTCATCACCAGAAAGTACAAAGTTACTTTCAGGTGTTAAACAAAAAGAAGGGTTTTGAGAGAGAGGTTCAAGCTGTGGTTTTAGAGTGAGGGCTATTTTATTTTATCCTAGCTGAAAAAAAAAATGGACTACTTGGGCTATTGCTGAATTTCCTTACAAGTTTGAAGGCAATTATATCTGCTGGTTTTTGGCAATACAAGTGTATGCTTTGATCAGTCATAAATATGAGTGGTCTAGTAATTGGCTAGCATTTTCCTTCTTGCTTCTGTTACTGCTGTTATTCCCCATCATATGTGTGATACCTTGTGGTGGAGGCCACAGTGCTGATGTGCTGCAAGAAGAATTACATGTGAGAATTTGGAAAGAGGAGAAGCCCTGTGAACACAACTATCTCTGTAGCTGAAATGAGAGCTCCCAGGAATTTGGACTTAGTACTGTCAAGCTTTCTTAAGAGTTGGACCCGAAAGCTTCCAAGTTTTGTTTACAGGTCCATCTCTGTCACAACTTCAGGCTGGGAACTTCTGCCATAGTCAAATGGAGTCTGTTTGCAGAGTATGCCCTGAATTACAGCTTACATTTCAAAAGCTCTGGAAAGTATTCCCTTTTTTTTTTTTTTTCAATATTAAATATAAATATCTAAGCTTGGGAACTAAATTTTTTCACTATATGCTTAATCTGTAAGTTTGTTTTACTTATTTTTCTCGTGGTTTTTGAAGTATTGCCTTTTTAGACAAAATGGCATAAACTGTTTTCTGTAGTATTAGGAATTCTAGTCTCCTATTTATTGCCAAGACTTTATTGCCAAGTCAGTGGTAGTTATTTTAATTTTATTTTTTTCTAGATTTAATGGGAATTCTTGGGTTTTTTATCTTTTTTTTTTTACTATTTTTCTATCATCTTAGGTACATTTAGAGCAGAAAATAAGCTGGTAACACTTGTAGACTATTACTGCAGTAACAGGTTTGAATAACCTGTTTTGCAGGTCTAGATTTGCAGGTCTAGATTTGCATCTAGAGTACTGGGATAGTTAGTGAAAATAAATGAAACCTATAGTCTTATTGCTTTGAATTAATGAGAACTGAAACATTCCGTGTTATAGAAATTGTATGTCTTCTTTCTGTTTATTACATCTAATAATTGCAGTGTGTTGTCTTTAAATATTTAATTCCATCTGTTGAAATACTTTGCTCGTCATGTTTGGGTTTCATGAAAATCCTGCCAAAATCAATAGGAAGTTCCCCACTGGCTTTGGTGCCTTTGGTTCAGATCCTGAGTTTGCTGGAGTACGTCGTAGCCTACCAGACCTGCAGGTGCTGGACTACGTAGCCTTCACAAAGGCATGCTTCAGTCTCAATTTACTCACAATTAGATACACCTCCCTTCTGTTTATTTAGACTTTTGCTATTGCATATACAGTAACTAAACAGATCAGGCATGTAGCAGATGAAGGAAATGTAAATAATCTTCACAATTTGAGCTTGTAAAAGAGAAAAAATATTGCATTTGTTGAATGGAAACCTGGGGCATAATTTATATTTCTCAACACAGCAAACACTGGTAAAAGCAGATTAAGCCATAATCAAATGAAGTGAATGAGTAAGAGGAAAGCTTAAACAACCATTTGTATTCCAGTAAGGATTTGGAATTGAAGTGAACAAAAAAGTGTCTGGAAAAGATGGGTCGTTACATATTGCCAAAGAAGATTCCTATTTGGCCTCTAAGATGCCTTTCCTCTATTAGAGCCAGTTTCCTCATCCTGCACATAAATGGCATCTGCATTGGGAAGCCTCACCTGAATGAAATCTCCCCAGTGCTCTGTGGGGGCAGTCTTTTGTCATTTTGAACATCTAAGACGTGCTGTGATCTGTCCTCTTTTCCTTTGGAAGTAACACACTTGATGGATTTTGCCATGTTGCAAGTCCAGTTGACTATTACTAATGGTTTACTAATGCTAGTTTCTACAATGAACACTGTAATTTATCAGTATACTTTTCCTGTTGTTGTTCTGTGTCAGACTTCTGTGTTTTCTTACCTGCCTTGCTTTATGGCTATTAAACCTGGCTACTGTTTTTCAAGATTTTTTTTCTTAAATGCAAGAGATATGGAATTGGAGATGAGAAAGCAGAGCAGGAGGAATGTTATCAATGTGTAATGTAGATATGTAAAATACAGAAAAATCAGAGATGGATTAGTTTGGGCCTTTAGAAACAAACGGCTTTCACATTTTTTGTGAAGTTCATTTTTCATTTTCCTTCTACCTTTTATAGCTTAGATAATTCAGCAGATACATAATTTTATGGGAAAAGATGTGAAATTTCTCCCCTTCTTATAGAAGGGCCTTCTGAGCGACACTGTTGTGTGTGAAGTATGTTAACAAATTCCAAGTTGTTTAATATTTTAGAGCTCTTCAGGAGGGATAAAAATGTTTTATTTGGGAAACCATGTTCCCGAATCTTTTGTTCTTCCTTTCAGGGCTGTACATAAGGGAACTGCAAGGCATATCAAATATCTGCCTCGTCAGAAAACTGGAATGCTCTTTGGGAACATGGTTGACTTTAAGTTTTTCGTTAAGGAAGACACTCCCAAAGTTTTAGAAAGTATTTTATAAAACGTTATCACATTTAATACCGTTACACAGTATTTGAATTTCAGTGCCAACAGCTATGTGATCATTACTTGATAATGTCTTTGGCAAATTATAAAAAAAAGATTACAGAACATGGGTAATGCCATTCCAGAAGAAATGAGTGGTTGCTTTCCTAATTACTGAATAAAATAAATTTATTTAAGTCCGAAAGTTTAAGATCTGCAACTTTGTAATGCTAGCATACTGCTGTGTGGCATATATTTGAATAATTAAGGGGAATTCATTGTAAAGGGAGAAATTTATATACATTTTTGTTGACATTCTTGGAAAAAAGTCAAACAAAGTATGACTGAGAAAATTATGATTTTTTTAAAAGGTTTTCAAAGACTGGATTCATTTAGTTTGGCAAAAGCTACAAAATGAATATGTATTTTTTAAAAAGCAAAGACTTAAGTGATCACAGCTTTTGGCTCTTAGGAAGAAGGAAATGCCTTTAAAAATTCCATAATGCACCAAAGTTCATTCTCTGCCTCCCCCTTTTTCCAGCCCCAATTTAATGTTGTGTGGAACATCTGTTAAAAAAAAAAAAAAAGAAGAAGAAGAAGAAGAAGAAAGAAAAAAGGAAAAAAAGGTCAGAAACAAAACTTGTAACTCCTCAACTGGTAAATGTCCAGGTTTATTGTGAGATGATTGTTCTCTTGGGGAGCTAGTGTATTTTGGGTACCATTTACTTTAAAAAAATTTTTTCTGCCCTTCCCTCACCTTTTTTTAATTCAGTCTGGGAAACAGTAAAAGCAAGGGAATAAAAACAGTAGACATTGAACAGTCTTTCATTGCTTGAGGGGAAACAGGAGAAAGCAAGAAACTTCTGAGAAATAAGTGCAGGTGATAGTTTTCCTCTTCCAATGACATGCACTTCTTCAGCCACAGTTCCACGTCCCCCAGCCTGCTCCTGTATCTTTTATTTGTGGTGGCTGGGACCTGGCCGCCATTTCCCCAGAGTCCGTATAATGTCTCCTGCTGCCGTTAAGATGATAAACGTGAGCTGCACGGTCAAACTTCGTCCATCCAGAAGGGTTTCTTTTCGATGCCTACAAATGCTGGCAGCTGAATGCTGAATGCTTTTCCTTCCCCTGCAGAAACCTGAGCTCCTCTTTAGCAAATGTCCCATCTGACATGCTTTCGGTGAATTCTTCTTTAACTCTGTCAAAGTCCCTTTTCCACCCAACTCCACTATTGTTGACTGGCATTACAGATTTAATTAAATTACCGTTTCTGGGACAGAACTAATGAGTTGTGCTCAGGAACAGGAGGAAGAACTGGCTTAATGGCATGCAAAAGCTGTTTCTCTTCATGTGACTCTAGAGACCACACTTTGGCTTCTGAAAAACATTTCTAGCATACGTTTGAGAGGGGTTCTTTGGAAATTTTTGCTTAAGTGCAAGAGAGTTTAGCAGATTTGTTTGCCTTCAGCTCACCTTCAGAGCTAGTATAACACAAGATTCATAATGTTTTGGTAGGTCTTTAGAAAACAAATGAGCAGAAACATGCAGAAAACTTTGTTTAGAAATGTAAAATAACAAACAGTTAATGTTTTTGTTTAGCTAGGTTGATAACTTTTTAGAATATCTATTTTGTCTATTAAGCTACGAGATCTTTTTAGACAATCTATAATGAATCTTCTAAAATTGTTCAGTATCAAGATAAACATAACCACCAAGAGTCTAGTCTCTATTGATGGCGATTTCTTGAAGTCATAAATGTTAAAGGTTATGAGGGTTATAACCAAGAAATGGGTAAAAAGAAGAGAGTTGGATGATTTAGATAAAGCTTTGTTTAAGTTATAAAAACAAAATGAAAGTTTAGAGGAGAAGAGTGAGTCTGGTGGCATTGCTCACTGTAGAGCTCTAAGAACCTCGGGCTTGCACCAGCCTAAGCCACTAAATCCATCCTGCACATCATCATCATGGGCTGCATGCATCAGGGGAGGGCAGGAGTCAGTGCACAGATTCATAACCTGGACTGTGCCCTACTTCTCTTCAGTGGAACTCAGTCATAAGCAGTATAAATTTTATATTTTTGTTAGGAAAAAAAAAATTCACAGTAGCTATATTACGTATATTTTAAGTACTGTAGGCACTATGAATTTAAATTTTACCCTTAGAAGGATAATATAAGAACTGGATTGAACTAGTTCCCTAACTTTTTTCCTTTGCTTTTATAATTGTATTAAAAAAAATCATAACATTTTACAATTGAAAGTAAAACTCTTATGGTAAGACTTTCATAAGTACCAATGCTTAGCAGCTGTTGTCAATTCTGCAAAGAAGAGTTCAGGGGTGCAGAATTCTGTTGAAAATCTGGCCTTTAGCTTTTAATCTGCATTTTGTAGTATATACCAAGGATCAATTGTCATGTTTATCTCTTAAGATTATTCTTTTTTATGGAGAGAAAGAAGGTATTTCTGTTTAACCAGTTAATTTAAAATATGCATTAGATATGTTGAATTGACCATATTTATAATCACTTCTACTGAGTTATTGTGGATTGCAATTGCATGTTCTGCTCAGACAAAGGAACAAGATAGGTATTGTAGATTGCACTTACGTTGCTGAATTCTGTACTTACTATTTCATTAGTTGTTGATGTTTCTTTACCATTCCTTTTTAAACTGTGAACTGTCCCTGTTTCCTTGTTACTACTATAATTGTAATGTTGCTACTGCATAATTACAATACTGCATGGTTTAACCAATACCTGTATGTGTTTGATAAAACATTGAAAAAGGCAGTGTGATGATCCACTGGTTGTTAGTTTGACCAGTATGACATTAGTTCTGGACGCTATCAATTTGAGTCATACGTAGCTTTGACCGGGCAAGAAAGTCCCACATTTAAAAAAAAGACATGATTAAAAGTATATTAACTGTTAGAACAGTCACAGACAATGTTTTTATTTCAGTTCAAGAGTGACTTTACTTGGTTTGTCTGGGTATTGTGGAAGAACAGTTATTGCCATGAAATGCAGGCCATTTCATCACCATAAATTGGCTTCAGCTGGCATAGCTGAGCTACACAGGTTCTGGGATCAAGTCAATATTGCTATGACTTCTGGCTTGTGATTGTTTATCTACTCCATTTAGCTGTATTTCTGAACTGATTTTTAATGCCCATTTCATCTGTACCCAACTGAAGGTGACTTTGCCCTTCCCATCTGCTTTCAAATGTTGTGAGATTCATGTTCCCAGGTACTTCTACTCCTTGCCTCCTTTTTATCATCTAACTGGAGTCCATTTCTATTGTTCTTTGCTGGATGCATGAGAAAAAGAATCTGTCTCTTGGTACTAGGAAAGAAAACTTCTGCTGTTACTTCACTTGCACATGCTGGTAGGCTAACCTGTGGAAGCCAGGTTCAGTCATACTGTGTTTGGTCAGATGTCATTTCACTTAATATTGAGTCCTCAGGGCTGTGACCACTGAGGTGTTTCCAGAAAAGACTGGAAAACCTACCTCTTCAGCAAGCTGACTGGGTATCTGACTCACTCTAACATATTCCTGCCAGCCCTCTGAAACCCAGCGGTGCTGGTAACCACCTTCCCTGGTACCAGGGCACAATGCAAGTGCAAAGCTTTTGCATCAGATAAAGTTTGTGTTATATAAACTCTGGTAAGCCAGTGTTTTCTGACTTGAAATGCCAGCATATGATGTGGGAGTTTGTGTTTTTGGGGGCTAGGATTTCGCTTACTGTAGTGTTAGTTTTGAAATAAAAGCCATTTGAATTTGCTCAAATTGTATCAAGTTGAAAACAGCTAGCCAGCATGGGTGCCAGAGGGAGCCAGCTAGTGACTCCATGGGGGCAGGAGTAATCAAGGTGCAACCCTGCAGCATCATAGATGGGTTGGGCAGAGCGATAAAAACGATGGCCCAGAGATGAGCAGAACCAGTGCTTTGCTGAAGCAATCAGAGCAGTGGTAGACCAATAGCGAGCAGGAACCCACATACCAGTTGAATCGTGGCAATTTAAGCAAATTAAAGTAATTTAAAATTGTGCCATTTCACCTACGTACTTCTTCAAACATAGCTCTGACTGCCCAGGAGCAGTGGATGCTGTAGTATCTCGTATCAAAGTAGCTGCTGGTCTCTGCAAAAGGAACACCTTTTAGGGTATCTGCATTGGTCTTGAACATGTTGAACATAAATGTGAGGGGACCTTTGCACTGGGCTCTGTGCTAGCACAGGTCTCATATATTCGCATGCCTCCATCACATAGAGGAGGTGTTAACTGGCCTATTCGTAGGAGTGTCCAGAGCAGAACTTCACTGCAGAGGGAAAGGAGGTCCCTGGGGGATGATGGTTCTCTCGTGGCCTATGTGGATCACCACTAGGCCAGCCTCGGCACATATATCTGATGGCCAGTTTCCTCTTCGTAGCTAGATTCTCCATCTGGTGGGCCTTGAGCCCACAGAGGGCCAAAGCGTAGACCATCTGGTCAATGTACAGGAAGTCACAGGGAAGGACGGGGCCGAGGGGGGAGGCTGGCTCACTGGAGGCAAGTGACCAGCTGGGCTCCTCAGGGACCACTGCTCAGATCGGTGCCATGTTCTTCTGTTCTTTCATCCCATGTCCCAAATAAAAGTGCTACCCGTGACCCATATCCTGCCATAGTGGAGGTTAATGCAGGACATAGTGCAAAATGCCTTCTTCTGGGGAGTGGCCAGGGCTGTGTGAAGTGCATGCTGGGATCATGTAGCCGTGCTGGAAGGGAGTGACTTGAAAAGCTGTTTAAAAGGAGGAGAGGGTTCTTGCTGTGATACTGCGTTGTATTCATATAGCCTGCTGTGTCCTGGATTTCCTCTTTTGCCAATCCTGCAAGCCAGTAGCTGGGACACAGAGATGACTGCCCACTGACAACCAGAATGTCTGCAGGGCTGCTTCACTGCTGAAGCTGGGGCTGGGCACTTACACAAGTATCTGCTACTCAACACTTGGTCCTTAGTTTTCTGCGTGATCAGATAAGCTGCCTGAATGGATTTTCTTCACTTGAATGGTAATAAAAACTTTATATTAAAAAGATTTTGAAGGTGTTCAGTGGAGCTGGTGAGACTTTAAATGAACTGTGTAATATCACATGCTATATGCAGTGCTCAGATCAAAGGTGTGAGGAAACCCTCTTACTAAATATATGCAAGTGAGCACTGCAACAGGAAACTAGATTAGAATTCAATGTCAAGCAGAATAAGCTAGGAAATCAGTCTTAGGAAAGGGAAACTTGATTAAATTAATAATGGGAGAAAAAAAAACACTGCAGTACCATGTTTTTTCCTCCAGAATGACTAAGTTGTATCACAATCTGCCATTTACATTTTTAAAGAATTTATATTTCTGCTTAAATGATGGCACTGCCTGATTGAAACACAAGCCTTTGGATTGGCATCAGGGACACACCAAGTTGCCTGAGCCAGCATTACAAGTTTTTAGGTAATTACAAAGCTGGCTACGCTAGTTCTGCCTGTGCTGGTAACACAGCTGTAGCAGTTGCCTGGGTATTCAAGTGGTGAAATATAGATAACATTGATTTACTTCTTTATTTTCCACAAAGGTATCCTTAACATATTTATTAGTATTGCTTATTATCAAATTCTTTGAATCCGGAGTGTTAGCTATGCCAGGTACCAAGCCTATACCAGTGATCTGACTTCATTTGTGCAACTCGGCTGCTGCAGAAAACACCTCCTAGTAGTCGAAATGGGCCCTTTCAGCTACCTGCTCATTCCCCTGACAGGAAACTGTGGACAAGTTTAGAGCATCAAATGACTTAATTGTGCCTGCCCTTCAAAAAGTTGACAGTCTTTTCACTGTACAATCTCAGTAATTACGGAGGTGTTGATGTATATCAAAGGGGTGATTAGACTTCCAACCCTAAGACTTTAAAGAAATGACATTCTGCGGCCGCAGATGAGGTAGATTACTGCCTCGTCCTTTTTGCTGCTGTTTTTTTTTTTTTTTTTTTGGAGTTTCCTCCATCCTTCCCCATAGAGACAAAGTGCTCTGCTGTTTAAAGGCAGGGGGAAAATATTGCTTCCATGCCACTAGGAGGGGAAGAAATTTGTTTTAAAACAGAATGAAACTCATCTTATTTTTTAATTTTTTTAATATCAGATAATGGGGTAAGCTAGCAAGTCCCACTGTCAGGTCCCCACAAGCTTTTTAAAGCTCTTATATCTAGCACTTTGACTTTATCAAATGAAGAAAATGAAATGTTGTACTCTTTCCCAACAGAAACAATCACTGCTCTGCCTTAGGATTTTCCCCTACTGCTATGCAAAGCAAGAAACCTGAAATGCTTTTAGCAGAGGGGCTAGGCTGTTCCCAAAGATTGTAACTGACTTGTCTTTCCTCCAGGTTCTAGGCAAAGATGATCATGGTAGATGAATTTAAAGTAATTTAAGTGCTTTTAGCTGTAATTTAACTTAGAAAATGGGAAAACCATTGGTTTTCTTCTGTTCAGCTTTTTTTTCCTTTAGGGAAAGATTGGTTTTCTTTGCTAATAATTAAAACTGAAGTTTCGCAAGTACATTACTGGTATCTGTTTTTGCTAACTCAGGCAATGCCCCTTAGCAGTACTGTAGTTTAACATGTTTATTGATTTTTCTCATTTTCATAAAATTTAAAAAATGTTAACTTAAAAGGTGAATGATCTATTGCCTCTAGTTTATGCTGTTTGGGCACAACAGTCATAGTAAAATAAAATCCATCTTTAACATGTACATGGAAGAGAAAATAACTTTCTGAAAATATGTTTTTAATTTGAAACATATTAGCTTAGTAAATACAATATTATCTATAGTAGTGAATTGAACTGATTGTTTCTTGTTACCATGGGCTTCAGGATTTTAGAATCTCAGCCTCTCACCTCATTTTTATTCATGGTTTGTAAGAGGAAAATAAGGTTTCCTGCCTTTTAAAATCCCAGTTGGTTTTTCAGCTTTCAATGAAGTAGTTGAAATTTGAAATGAAGCAAATATTCACTATGCACCTGCGGAATAGTCTGTTCCTGTCAAAAGCTGGTTTAGCATTTCAGCGTATTCTGACTCCAGCTGCTTTGTCTTTGGCTTCTACTTTTTCAGAGATCTGACTTTTCTTTAACACTTTAAATACTGCTGAATATTTTTGTGGTTTAAATTAACTGCTTACTAGATTATTTCTTAGTACAAGATGTCATAAGTTTATATTTAATTGTAAATGGGTTTTTTTAAAAGAAAGTGTCTTTAAATAAACCAAGATCCAAAGGCCAGTTATTTTTTAAATTCTTCCACTTTTATCCACCCTGTGCAGGTCCCTACGGAGATCTGAAAGCATGGCTATCTGAGGAAAGGAAATTTGATAGAAAGTGTAGATATATTTTTCCCACTTCACTGAACAGTTTTGCGTGCCACATAAAAAGCAGACAGTTGAGGAGGTGATGTATTTTCATTCTTTTGACCTGCCTTTTACACGTTAATTTTTTTTGTCCAAGTGTTAAAATAGGAGTTTGAGTTGGAACTACCCTGTGAACGATTTCTGCCTTGTCAGATTTTCACTTTGCATAGAGCTGTACATACGCTGTATTTTTGCTCCACAAACTGATTTGAAGCAGACCTGTTTTTTCAATGAAATACGTGATCTAGGGCTTGCACACAAATGAGAGTTCTGCCCTATAGTGCAACACAGGTGTTGCTGTTTCATGGCCAAACATAAGGGAAGCTTACCACCGCGGGGCAGATCCTGTACTAAATACCATGCAGAATTCTGCCTCTCACGGGTGACAAACTGACTTTAACGTTAGGCATCTTTACAGCCTGTTAGAGAGGGATGACAGGCTTCATTTTCTTTCGCAAAATAATTCCAGCTTCATGTAATCCTTCTTCCTTCCTTCACAGCATATTTTTGAAAGCGTTTTTCTCCCTTGATCCTGAGCATAGAAAACTCTTTTAAGGTCTGCATTGCTAGGTAGAGTTTTTGTATGTTTATGACTTCTATCACATAATTTTTCTTTTAAACTGTGTGCTTATAGAGAGGCAAGCTGGAAAATTGAGTGTTTCTAGAAGGCTGCCTGACAATCAAGGTAATGTCATATTTTCCAGCAAGAATACCAGATCTATGTCGTGTGTGATTTAACCAGCAGTTTTTGCATGAAGAACAGTGTTCACTTTGTTTATTGGAGGATTACTGAAAATCCTATAATTCATCACTAGTCTGTCAGAAGCAAGTTTTGGCTGATTTAGTGCCTCATTTTGAATTGAAATGTACATATTTTACCTTAAATGTTGAGTGTTGTGTTTCAAGTCCTACATTCTAGCTTTGTGTAGAATACAAATAGCCTTAGTATCCTTCTGTAAAATGACAAACCTTATTAATGAGAGAAAATGCTTTGAGGCATGTTGCTACCAGGATGAAATGTACTGCTTACTTATTATAAAGCTGTTTTTCAAAAGAAAATAACTTTCTGGACTGTATGGTTATTATAATGAGTGATGAGGGGCTGTAGTACTTTTTCACACATACACTAGCATTTGTAATATTGGAGATCTGGATTGGTTGATTTAATGAGAAGAGTAAATGCCTGTATTTAATATCCTGTTTCTTACATCAGTCACACAACTCTTGCTAGGCAGTAAGCATAGGTTGCTAAGAATCAAAAAAACATTTGAAATATCTGCTTCCTTAAACACATATTGGCTCTCCTTGCTCTCTGCTGGCATGAATTTCCTCTAGTTGCGTGGTATAAGCAAGAAGATGAACTTTTGTGGCTACTGGTATAGCTGTTTTACCCAGAGTTATTCTTTCATTTTCCATAGCAGGACAAGCTCCATTATTCTGAGTGTGGAACGTTCGAGTTGCATAGGTATCATAAACTTGCAGATTATATCTGTTTGATGTTGGGACAAATATCTAGGCGAGTTTTTTGACTAGAACATAAAGTGTTGTATGTACAGGTTGCATTTGCTTATGACAAAGGCAAAGAAATCAGATATAAACCATTTGCACTTTTTCCTTTCTCTGTTTTGGGGTTCTCTTGCTGTCCATCTGCTCTCAGAAACAGTGACTGGGGGATGCTTTAGATGTGCTTATGTTTCCTCACGTGTTGCTAGCAGGAGGTTGAATGACTTTACAGAACTAGATGGCAAGCTGCCCTTTCAAAAACTGTAGTTTTTCAAATAACTTAGCCTGGCTAACCACTTCACAAGAAAAGATGAGTTGCAGCTTATCACCTTTTCTGGTTATTAATTGATAAATTTTAAGTCTCCAGAAAAGGATTGTCCACCTAATGTTTAATTATACTGGTAGTTAAAAAATATCTTATGCAAATAGTTGTCATTCCTGGCTGTAAATTAAGCTATTAGTGTTTTATTCTAAAAATGAACCCATTGCTGTTGCTCTTGCAGAGTCAGTCTTTTCAACATGTGATAGAAAAGTAAAGTGAAGCAGCGCTTCACATTATGAAATGTCCTTGAGCAAAGTGGTTGTGTACTTGGTGATGTATATGGTATTGACCAAATGCTTTCAGGTTGGGACCACCAAACTTTATTTCAAATGCCACAGGTTATTACTCTACGACTTTTTTTCTTAAATCTTCTAAAGACCTTTCCAGGAGTCTTGAGTTCCTTTAACCTTCACTCCTCTGATCTGTGAGAGTGAGGTTAGAGTAGTTTAGGCTACACAAGCCAAAACTGGATGCTTATGTGATGTGATTGAAGGAGATAGATCAGAGTTAAATTAGTGAAACGAGTAAATACTCTGCTGAGCACTTCATTCACCAGCTTGCTTGCTGCTGCTGCCTCCCCAGTGGGACCTCTGCATCCCAACATCCCCAATTTGCGCCCTCCAGCACCCAAGCGTCCCTTAGTGCCTCCCTCTGTGCACATACCTCTGTGTCTGTGTTTTTCTCCTACAGTGTCGTGCAATCCCTCCCTATCTCCTGGCTCCTCCTTCCCTCCTGAGAACCTCTCCAAACCTCCTCAGGTCCCTGCCTCCCCTTCACCTTCCTGCCTTTCTTTTAATTCCTCTCAGTATGGAAGTCTTCCTCTTTTTTTTCTTTGCGTTTGGTTGGGTTCGCCAAAGCGAAGTTGCGGCACGTGCTGCTTGGCGAGGGCAAGGCTGATCAGGCACAGGAGGTGTGCCTTACAGCTGGCACATCCACCCTTGCTGGCTCAGCAGCAGGCAGCCAGGAGACCTGCAGGTTTTGATCGCCTTGGACCAAATGGCACAGTCTGTTTCTCGAATGCTACTGTAAGGCAGGATTTTAACTTTGTGAGCCACATACGTTGTAGGTCTGAGATGTGTCCATTTACTTAATGAAGAAACAGTGAATGACAGAAGGGGTAAAGAAACAAAAAAAACCCAAAGAACAAACAAAAAACCCTTCAATTACGCAGAAAACTAGATATCACTTGCTTCATGGTTGTGTTTGCTTCCTGTTTTTCTCTTGTGCAAAGTGTCCTGAAAAAGACTAACCGGACTGCAGATACCATCCTTGCCTTGTTGTGGTTGCACAGGTCTTCCTCCGCGCTGCCTCCTTCCCCCGCACCTCCTCTCCTTCGCTTCCGCAGCGCCGGACGTATTGTCCCAGGGGCTGCTCCTGTGTAAGCGGGCGTTAAGAGTGCTGTTCTGATGTCGTGGCTCGTTAACGGAAATGGAAATCCCATCTCTCTGAGGTCATAAACACTCACCTTTGTGCCGTACGTGGTCACTACCAGTGTTTTAGTGTGAAATCCCTAACTTCTTTCTTAAGTGGCTTTTAAAGTCTAAGGAGTGAGATGTCAAGTGTTGTTTTAACTTTTTGAGCAAGCTTTCAGAATTTGCTTAAATTGCTACATTTGGTGGTTTCTCTTAAGAGATACATGCGTAAAAGATGCTGGGAGAAGGGAACTGGATGGAGGAAAAAATCCAAATTAAAATTTAGTGTGTGCATATGTATGCACATACAGTATATGCCTATGGACATTAACACTGTCTTTGCAGTGTAATATGGACTAGGTGTTGCTCATACATAGCCCAGGCCTCCACTTACCTGCAAAGAGTGATGGATTCTTTTAATGCTGTCAGCCTTGAAAGGAAGCACATATTCAAAATAGCAAAGATTAAAAGACGCACAAGTTCCAGCTACTTCTGCGGACACTGACTCAGGGACCAGGTGATTCTCCATGTTCACAGTGCTTCCCCTTTGAAAAGGTTCACCCTTTTCTATTTTTGAGTATTTGCAGAACACCAGCCTTGATTTTAAGTTCAGTTAGGGAATTGTTTAGGGTGTAGGTAATAACTCTTTCATAACGCGTTTCTCCAGAGCTGCTGTTTACACATGGGCAAAATTGCGTATTCTTAAAAATGAAAGGAGACCTGAAAATGTGGCAATGTCTGCTTATAGATTTAACAATGTTAAGATTTAACAGTGAAGCAACATGACTAGTAGGCATGAGAGGTAATTTAATCTACATTGTTTGCTTGCTAAAACTGTTGCAAAACATTTTAGAGAAAAATATTTTACTGTTATGACTATGAAAAATTGAGTCAACTTATTATGGTTGCTGAAACTTGATTTTCTACAAATAGATAAAATGCACAGCCCATCTCTGCACAAACGCACAATTCCTAAAACAACCCTGTTACTGTTTAAACATCTAGTATAAATAATGAACCACTCCATTACCAAGAATATAAATAAATGTAGACAAGTAAGGGTTCTCTAGAGCTGAAAGTTTAGGTTATGCAAAAACTTCGACAGCTGTAATTTGTAGGTCCTTGTAGACTGAGGGGTGTGAGTGATGTAAACTCTAGAAAGCCGACGTTTAATGTATGTCTATTTTGTCATTTTGCCAAAGGGCAAGATTTCGCTGTTATGTTTCTTTCGCTGTGTACAAATTTTGAATAGGGCAACATCTGGCAGAAGAAATTCCACAGAATGTATTGAGCTGTGCAGTGCTGTAAACAGAGCATAATGCTGTCCTGCCTTATAAGTGATGAGTCAACGTTTTAGAGAAGTCTGGTCATAAACATCTTTTCCCTGGGTAAAACCAAGAAAGCAGAAGAGTAGCAAAGCAGCAAATATTCATTAAAATGTATTGCTTCACATGTTAAGCTTTAAAGTTAATGTCATGTTAAAAGCTAGGTGAGTCGGAAATGTGTTTGTAATTGGAGCATAATCTAAAAAGTTCATTCTTTCTTACACTTTGCCAGTTGAAGAGACATAAGATTTTCAAATCTGAGTCTTTAGATCCCCGTGTTTGAGGACCTAAACGGGACCGGCTGGATTCTTCCCTCTGTGCTAAAGCAGCCGCACACCTGTAACTCCAGTGGACCCCAGCGGAAAATGCCTTAAACAACACCTCAGCAACTGAGTCCATTTTTGTTGAGCTCTTAACTTTTTAAGACCTGACTTTAAGCACACACATTTAAATATTTTCATCAGGGTTAGTGCAAGTCTTTTGGCTGAGCTTGCTAACGTGAAAACATGGGAGAGTTAAGAACTTTCCTTTGGGGGAGAGAGGGAGGGAGCGAGAGAGCCTGTGAGTGCGCCAAGGTGAAATGTGTCCTTGGTTCAGGGAATTTTTTTATATAAACAGAGAATGGTTCATACTTTATGGCTCTTGTCCAGAATATTTACAGAAACACCGTAGTCTATACTGTCAGTTAGCCTGAGATTATGACCACACAAGTAATCGTAAACTGCCTATGCTGTACTATGTTGGTGAGGGAAGATGCAGAGTTAAGGCTTGGTGCTGGTTTCAGCTGCCTGGTTTGAAACACTAACAGTGAAGATTTCCGTTAGCTCACAGGATTTTTTTTTTTCCCCCCTCCACAGATGTGCTAACTTTTTTTGAACAGCCTATTTTGACCAGCCTCCTGAAGCTTCACTTTTATTTATTTGAACGCAACAGTAACGTTTTTCATCCCAAGCTGCTCTGCTTTTTCTAAACAGACTGTCCACTTAAGTTTACAGGGATAAGGGTTTTCACCCAAGCATTCACCCCTCTAGAAAAAGACAACTAAGTGGGTAAATGGAAATAGGAATTTCCTAATAATGATTCAGGAGGTATCAGGGACTTAGCAAGTACTTTTGGATGCCGAGTAGCAACTCCAGAGGTGCTGTGAATGAGGAACTGCAGTGGTGCTGTCTCCTTTGACAATCCGTACCCCGGAGACGCCAGACTTCTGGCATGTGCAGAAGAGGAAAAAGTTGGCTAATATGGGGTTTTTTGCCTCTTATATCTGCCCTTTGGAGACTTTGTGTAGGCTCCCTAGGGGAGGCATAGCTGCGGGTGCAGGGGCGGAGGGGGCCAAGAGGTGTCCCCCGTAAAAAGCGAGCTTTCTGCCCGCCGCCCTTGGGATTCAGTCTGCACTTGTGACTCAAATTGCAAAGGCTGTTTTTTCCACTGTCCCGTCTGGCTCATACGCTCCCCTGCTTCCCTTGGAAATGTTACCTAATACGGGCGTGCATACGGTATTTTGGCTATTAGAATTTCTTAATTATTTCTCTTCAGAATAATGTCTAATGACCTCAGCAGTAGCTAGGGGGCCACAGGCGCAAACAGGAGGTAAAGTATTTTTGTCGCTGGTTATCTGGATTGAGATCAAGACTTAATCAAGAATTACTACACCAGATTTTCTTGACAAGCTTCAGCGTGGGATGAATGAGTATACTCTCATTAACGCCCCCATTCTGCTGCCCATGAAGAAACGAAAAAAGTTGGTAACAAAAAATGAAACACACTCTTAACTGTAGCAACTGCTTTATGTTAATTTAATATCAAAAAGCACATTTTCAAATGCTCAGGACTTATATTTGTAAACATTTACATCTTAATGACATCCAACATACAGCATATGATAGAATATAAATACAAGTGCTTTTCTGTAGTTGCCTTCTTTTTGAAAACCTTGGAATTGAATACATATTTTGCTAGGTGAATATGAATTTTTTGAAACTGCTTCACAATACAAAGTGCTTCTCACTTGAACAACTAACAATGGACTTCCATCTTCTATCTTAAAGACTGACTTCTGTAGGCCCCTTGTACAGTGTAGACCAGAGTTAACACATGAGTTTTTGACACAAGCTTATTTGTTTCTTTGCCTGAGTTCTGTAATCTTCATTTCCCAGTTACACACAATGTTTTACCCTTTAAAAAATTTCCCATAATTAAAACATCTGTGCATAGTTGGAAAATTGCAGCATTTAATTCTAATACTACTAAAAAGATTGAGTAATGCTGAATTGAATAATTCCATTCTTATTAGTATTGAATTATAGCTTACGCTGCAGACATTCTCTGAGCAAGTTTTAATTTTGGTGAGCCGTATTTATACACTAATTGACTGAAATGGGATGAGTCGTAACTATAGCCTTCATTCCTGCTGCTGTTTGCCAACCTGTGGTCACTCTCCCGCAGTTCTTGCTCTTGCTAACTTTAGTTAGAAATTCAGTGGAGGGGACTTTCAACTTCTATAGCAGGCTTCACTGTCTTTTACTGTACTCTATTTGGCTTTACTGACTATTTTGGTCTGGTTAGGCACAATTTTGTAGTGATCTGACATAACTGGGTCTTATATTAACCTAGCTGATATATTAATTATAGTTGATATGGTAGCACCTTGATGTTGGCGTTGAGTGTTAGATTCTTTATTTGAAAGGCAAAATGCCTATATACGTGATTAGTTATTGATTTGTTTGTTGTCATCACATTGGAGCTCTATTCAAAGCACTGTATGAAATCACTTCCTAAAAAATAAACTAAAAGGATGGAGATCAGAATGCAATAAATCAGAACATGATTTAGCCTGGTGTGCTAACTAAAGCAGCCATAGACTATTGCACAAGTTAAATTTTCACATAAATTACGAGTCCACTAAGAATTACTGTTTTATGATGCAGACCAATAAGGTCACTTCAGAACTGCTTAAAAGCCTTGTTACAGTAACGTAATACAGTGTATATGTTGCCTCTTTTGTTTATGGAGTAATTTCATAAAGTCCTGCCAAGCCAAGTGACTGAAAGTCTGTTGTGGCCTTTGTCCTGTGAAAAGTAATTGGTAAAAAGGCAGAGCTGGATTATGATAAGGGAATTCAATCCTTCTGCGACCACTAAAGGTTGAGTTGCTGTGCTGTGGCGGGGATAGGTATTTCTCAAAGCTGGCTTTTGCAGTCTATGAATCTCCTTCTTTGTCCTTATTATTTCATTTTACTTTTGCCATTTTGTAGACCTTTTCCTGGAAGGGGATTTATGCCAATTAAGGACTCAATCTGCTGTTGTTCTATTCTCAGACTCGTATTAGCAGTTTTGAGCATGCAAGAATTGCAGTGCCAGATACTTCAGACTTCTCCTCTGCATCAGTTGAGAAATTTAGATCCTTTTCCAGGTTTGAGGGGCAAGAGCTTGAACTCTTGTGTGGTTATTTTTGTGCAGCAGAGGAGAAAAAGAGAGAGAAGAATACATAGATGTAGTGCAGCTGATTTTGTTTCTTCTATACACAAATGAATTTTGGTTCTGTTCATTTATTTTCTTTAAATTGATATGTCATGTTTGCGTGTTCAAGTTTACTGCTGCTTACGTTAAGTCAGTGAGCCAAGTATGAGGAGAAAATGGGGTTCATTTACCTTTCATTATAACCAGGATTTTCCTGCAAAATAATATATAGAATTTATTTTCATATATTTTCTGCAAGACAGTATACAGATTTTTTTTCTTTTTTGACGAATAACATCATTTACTGCCATTTTTTTCCAAGTATGAGTGACTGAGTTGCACAGGAGAAAATGCAAATCATATATTTTCACTTTAGGAACAAACCATCTGAAATTAAATACTCTTAAAATATGTTTCAAGTGTGACTTTCATTATCTCAGTAGGTATCATAATAGACTCTTCTATTGATATTTTTCTTCTGACAACTCCTACTAGCAAAAATGATGTCTCAGCCATATTGCATAGCCAGAAGATACTAATGGACAGACAGGTAATTGAGCAGAGCACTTAATAAGCTATTATACATCCAGTGCTTACTTTATCAAGCAAGCGAGGTTAGGAATTTCAGATTTAATATATACAAAACAGAATACAGAGACAGAGCAGAGAAGAACAGACTAGCAAAGACTGACAAGGTCGAGGGCAATATATCCATCTGCTGGCTTTCTAGGTCATAGTAGTTTTAAATATTTGAGAAGCCAGTCCAAGAGTAATACAGACTTCTTTGTTTTGTGTTAGATCTTTGACCAGATCTTATCTACGTTCATAGCACTTGGATTGTAAATCACTGAGTCTCTTTCATGTTGGCTGCTTTGTAGAAAGCCTAAGAGGCAGCGAGTAGTGGAAGATGCAGAGAAGCTTTTTCCCAGTGCATTCTTAATTTGATGTCTAGTGATAGAAAGTGCCGGGCCTACAAGTAATCACTCCAGTCCTTTCAAAGATGCGTTTCTTCCGTGCCCCAATAGAGAGCTAATGTGTTAGGTTATGCTTGATGCTTTGAATAGAATTTCCCAAGTATTTTCCCAAAGGATGCAAGTAACATACCAGGAAAATGAACTTTCATACCTTTCACACCACATTATCGGTTAGCTCTCTGTTCCTCTCTGAATAAAAAGATTTTTAAAATTGGCTGTAGTAGAATATTGTTATAGGAAGATGTAAAAATTCTCAGATATACCCAAAGAGAATGAAACAGCTGGATGCTCACAAAAACAAATGCTGGGAATAACAGACCTTTTTTTTAAAAGATAATTGCTGAGAAATTCATGCCTAATAGTACTAGAGAAAAAAAATTTCTATTTCCACAGTTATGAAACTGATTGCTAATGTAATAAACCTTCCTTGTCATCTGTACCATGATGGGTCCACTCTGACTACATTATTATGGCATCTCTGTGAGTGCTAGCAAGAATACCTAGTGGTCGCTAATTTTTACAGTAGTCTTTCGCGATGCAAATTTTATTTACTAGAAATAAGGCTGAGCCCCCAAGCAACCATCAGATAACTATTTCTAACTCTGTGAAGCTTTCGTAGGTTAAGCTCAAGTGTGACCGGGCATATTTCATAACAGGAAGCCTATGTTTTTGGTGGTATTAATGTGGGCTAATTCGAGCAGCAGAATGATCAGATGTGCTTTGAAGTCATCTCGGCAGCCAGCTATCCCATGCTGTCGTGAGTTCCCCTCTGCGGCACTCCTCGGCAGGGCCTGCTGCTGTCACTGTGACGATCTGGCTCCTTTTGATCTTGACCAAGCCCCGGCTGTGCGTGTGCTGAGCCCGGGCCGCTGTTGTCTCTGTTTCTGGCTGTTCCCTCGTCGATTCAGCTGCTGTGCTAAATGCTGCAGGACGCAGCCTGTGCTGGTAACTATGTGATGGGCTCAGTACCAGCCAGACGTAGGGGGCCTCAGATGGCACAAGGTGGCCTGGTTAATGGAAAGATGAGGTTGTACTTCTTTCTAATGCCCAAGGAAACCCAGTTATCTCCTTTTCTGACATCCACTTCCCAAGAGGGCACCTTGGCTGGCTAAATGCCTGAGCTAAATGGATATTAGTAGTAGTTTAGACTAAACAGGAGCATTTGCAGTTAAAATGTAGCCTGTTATGCTTAGTAGGTCTTTCCTTGGCACAATAGGTGCCAACGATGCATGTGCTGTGTCTATGTACATCACGCAAAATGGGACACTTCGCTGAAGCTTCATTACCAGCAGAAGTCTTGGCGTGTCCTACGAGTACCTAAAATGATCTGTCAATGTTGGGATGGCTGCTATGCTGGCTGCATGTGAAGGTGTGTTTCTGATTCTGTGTGCTTTCCCGCTTATTAGAGAGAGCAGTCTGTTTCCATGCTTTGGAGCTAATGCCGTTCTCAAGCCGTCCATAGCTAACGTGAAGGAAGGCAACTGCTTATAACCTTGGAACAATTTATTTGGCAATTGGTCATAGTAGTTACAAAAAGTTCATGTGTGAGGACATTTGGATTGGCATGGCTGGCTTTTGCTTGCAAAACTTTATGGTAATGTATAACACAAGAAAGTAATACCTGTGCAAATATTTGCTTAAGGATAATGAAAACCACAGCTGTCCATTTTGATTAAGTAAACAGTGGTTGCAGGGGAATGTATCAAGTGTAAAAGTAACATTTGGATCTGTGCGGAGTACCTGCCAAGTACATTTTGAAACGTTCAAATGTAAGAAAACATATTAAAATAAAATACGTATTTTTCCTAATCTTAATTTGCGCTGTAAGGAATATTCTTCTTCCTTAAAACGCAATCTCTCACCAGTGCCAAAGCTGAGGGCAGCGCGCTGTAAGTCCGAAGTGTTAGGAGTAACGGGCAGCGTGCTTGGCAGTTGCTTGGAGGAGTTGTCTGCTTTTGTGTACTCCCCGCTTTCGGAGTGGAACCAATCAATTTTCCAGCGGTAAATATTGCTGGTTGCCCGCAGCTTGTTCCACTCCCATATCTGGTGATGGCTGGAACAGTTTATTCACAGACGAGAGCCTTCTGTTGTTGCTCTCTTAAAAAATAAGAGGCGCTCAGTTGAGGTGCGGTGCTTTTTTGAAGACACACCTAGGAAATCTCAGCTACGTTCGTATGTGACTTTCAAACAAGATTTGTTCAACGTATGGGTAAGAATTTAGGTCATGGCTCAGCTCCATGAGTTAACCCTGCTGTCTAAAAGTAGGTTGTGCTGTTTCTAGCTTATGTTCCATGAAGACAGACGTTTTATAGTCATGTTTTTATGGTGTAGCAGCAGAACTGACCCACGTGATCATCCAGCAGTAGTGGTAGCCCTACCACTCACAACGAAGAAAAAGTAGGAAAGCTTTTAGTTTGTAAAACAGGAGTTTACACATGCACAATTCAGAGCTTTCCGGTGGGAAAACACCACTTTTAAAGTGACTTTATGCATTGCACTGCACTTTGCATGCCCGTCGCTTCCTGGATTCGTTAAAATGGCAGTGTGGCCATGGCCTTAAACGTTGCTGTTGAAGATAACTCGTAATAAAGTGATTATGGTGATTAACATCAATTACAAGGGTTAAGCAGGATGATCGAGAAAGACAGTGGGAGCTCAGGATATCCCTGCCTGGCTTGGGGGAAAATGCAGCGGCTGGGTGCTTCGGAGCTGCCTGGGCACGCGTGGCAGGGCTGTGCCGGGAGCTGCTGCTGTGCCGGGCGCTCCCGCGTGTCGTTACGGTGTTCAAAATGATCACGTCGGCTGCTGTCGGTGGGACAGTGACCAGGTTTGCGCTCAGCTGCGAGGCTGCCCGCCCTCCGGGGGATGTACATCTGGAAGCACTCTGGCCGTTCTGTTTTGCACCTCAGGGCTCTGCTCTTCTTTTATTATTATTTTTGAGGAAAGAGCAAACATCTGATATGCCATCTCTTCTCATGCAGGGAAGTGTTGCTTGGCTCTATTAATTAAAAATAAATAAAGAAGATCAACTGTGTTGAAGAGGTCCATTTAGACAGCTGAGCTCATTTTTTTCTCCTGCAGCAGTTAAGGTAGTTTCAATAGTAGGGGAAAGAGAAATGGGAAGTTTTTTTAGGGTAGACGACCTCTTCTACTTCACTCTATGCACTCAGTTTTAATCAAACAGATTCTGCAATAGAAGAAAAAGATTTTTCCTATCTGGACCAGCTGAGCAGCATGTTAGCAGAAGTATTTTGTGCTTTAGATAGAGACTTGAAAGTGGAGAGTGTAAATAAGTAATTTTATTCTGTGCAAGTTTGTAAAGAAATAATAATAAGAAAAATGAATAAGTCATCTTTTAAAATTGAACTTAAAATAATTGGATTGTGCTCTTCAAGGATTAAAATATAGATCAGCCGTTTATTTCCTATGAATCCTGGAATCTCCCCTTATCTTCATCCACCCCTTTTCTAAAAACACAGACGCATGCACTCGCGACAATATTTAGGTTGTTGAGGGTTAAACAGTTGCTCAGAGTAATCACGTGTGCCATGCCCAGACACAGACTTACCCCCTCTATACCTGCTCCTTGGCCATCAGGGTAAGTTGAACTGTTAGTAGGGGAGAGAAATTACTCTTTTTTTGAGCAAATGTAGACCAGAAATAATTACTGGGCATAAAGAGGGCTTTCACTAGAAAATTAAGAATTTTGAGAGGCTGATGTAGCAGCCAGGATACATTTTTCTCTGTGTTAAAAATAATTTTGCTATCTCACAGAAATGAAACTGTTGTGTTTAACTTTATGCCAACTGGTCATGAGCAAAACCTGTATCTGAAATAATGTTGACTAATGAGCAGCTGCTCCTTTTTGAACACAGTATGCTGTGTTACATGCAACAGGGCCTTGTAAAATCATCTTCTAAATATGAGTTAGTGGAGACAAATCCCAAGAGGGTAATGCTCCAGAGAGCCAGAAATGTACTTTTCTGTCTACCTGGGGCTTTTCAAAAATTGTGGTGCTAGCTGAAGCTAAGAATCTAGGCATCTATTTAAGAAGTATTTAAGGATGGATATTGCCCTATCATTGGCTCCTTTGCCAGCTTTTGTTTCTCAGCATTGCAGTAAACTTCCAGGCTCTCGTTTAGGCACCAAAGTTTGTGTCAGGAAGGTGAAGATTATAGTGCTTACTCAAAAGTACTTTATCTCTCAAAAAATGCTCTGACATTGGTTAATACAAATGTGTTATTTGCTCTCAGGAGAGCAGGGTGGCCAGAAGGAGCCCTATCTGCTAAACCTGATGTTGTGTTTTCCACTTTTAAAATGCAATTAGAGAATGAAAATTAAACAAATTGTAGGAAGGATTTTTACGCTTGCTGTAGTTCCACTGCCTGTCCTCGTCCACCAAGTGAGAATAACCATCAGGATACATAATAGCAACTTCTACTTTATATTCTCCTAAATGCAGGTGTGACCTGTGCTATTTTTGTATTACCTGCTAGACTGAGGTGGATTAATGTTGTTGTTTTGTTTCTAATAAAGGAAAGCACTCAAGAACGTGCTTAAAAATAAGTATATTTTCAAGTGTGCTGCCTGTCTAAGAGTGTTTTTCTGAATTGAATCTTGAAGACTTCAGCCTGAGGCTGCAAACAGAACTGGTGTTTTTGGATTTTAAATTATTTTTCAGAAAAAAAAAGAGCACTGTGAAAATCTTTGTTTTTCCCTGTTGATGGAGTGTTATACTCATAAATCATGATTATTTTCAACCTTTTGGTTGAGACTATTTTGTTTTCACAGCCAGGAGCAGTAAAATAATCAATCATGTAATAATGCCAGGGATAATTATCATGTTGCTTGGTGTTCTTTGAGCTACGGCAGGTGTGTTCAGAGCCTCTCTTGGTTGTGTTTAAACGGTGGTTTTACAGCTGAGGTGGTGAAGAGCTTTGGAATGTACACACAATTGCTTTCCTTTTTTTTTTTTCTTTTTTTTTTTTTAACATAACGCATAAGCAAAAAACACTCTTTGTTATGAAATCCAGAATCACTTGTTTTTTTTTTTTCCATAGTTCAAGGCTTTTATATGTTCCTTAACATATCGATTTGGACTGCTTAACAGAGATATGGTTGTGCAGAAAAGCTATGCCTGTGATAGCTTAATAGGCTTAATTCCGTTGTTGCTAAATTAGAAATGGCAATGAAATGCCTTTGTGGTTTAAAAAGCCTCAAGTATTTTATGCTGTAAATGCTGTAGCGTTTGTTTGAATTTATTAACCATTCAGAATAGTTTTACTGGCACAATTACATCTTAATTTGTTTCCAAATAGCGGATTTATCTTTTGCCTTTCTTTACCAAGCATGAGGCTAGTGCTCTGCAACAGACTATAGAGTTTCTCCCTGTAGTGTGCAGAGGTGAAGTTCAATGCTGGGATTGCATGATTGCTTGGAAGTGACATAAATCATCACAGCCATCAAAAAGCTGCATCTCGCTGCTCCCTTCCTCGTGCTGATGCAAGCGCTCCCTGTTTTCTTTTTTCTCTGAAGTTTTGCTGCACCGGGAACCGCATCAGGGAGCTAACCTCTCCCCCTGTGGGCTCCGGAGGTATGAAAGATGAAGGGATGTATTCTGCAGAAGTGAGATTGAGGTGCCCACCCGCATTCGAAAATCCCAGCAGAAAGATGTCTGCATATTTTGGCATCAAATACTTGCACCAGTCTGGCCTGGGGTGACTTGGCCAGGAGTTTGCAGGAAGTCCTGAGAACTGAGAATTGGATTTGGCTCTTCCTTGGTGCAGGCTGTGTCCCCGTTTAATGACCTCTACTTGGTGTCACAACATAAGAGAGGCTGGATTTTATCTTAGCTTTATTAAAAGATTAATTTGGCTGTGAATTGGGGCAATAATTTGTAGTCCGTAGGTTTTCTTCTTGAGAAGCTTGGTGGGCACTGAAAATGGTAACTTAAAATGAGCATCTTCTCATCCGTAGAAGCTGTTTGTTTTTCTGTAATGTAAATAGCTGTTAATGAGGGTTCCTCTGTGAATGAAATGAATGAAATCTGAATAAATTTTTGTCTTCAGTTTTGTCTCGCTGATATGTCTGAACTCTTATTTTTAAGTAGCAAATATGATTTCAAGGAGGAAGAATCTAAAGTATGTAACGACTTAGCTCAAAATGAGAGTTGTATAAAGGAGGGGTAAAGATTGACAGTGAAACTGAAAATGCAGCTGTGTGGTAATGCAAAATATGCATTAACGGTATGAGGCATTGAAATAAATTGAAGTATTTGCTGAACTCTCTGTATGAATCCCTGGTAATTTTATTTTTTAGTGACTTATCTGATTTGGTTCTTTTCATGCTGACTTCATAGTACTTGGGGAGGTACCTGGTTGATGAGTAAGAGGATAAACCGTACATCTTCAGTATACCTTTTCTGGTTTTGGAGGTTCATTGCAGCTCTATGGGGAACTTGAGAGTCATTCCTTCTCTGCAGTTTTATCCGATGGCCAGATGATATCTTTTATTGTGTTTTTAAGTTGTGTGATGCTAGACTCATAGGGATCGTTTTATTAAAAGAGGAAGTTCCTGCAGGAGCTCTGCGAAATCCATAAAGTAGCTATTTCATCGTGCACTTGACCACTAGTTTTGCAGCACAGGCAAACTACTGTACCTTGCATCAGTCTGGGAACACAAGCATTCACACTAATACAGATTAATGCAACATGCAGATTCCCTCTTAATGAATTGAAGTGATAAGGAGTATCAAGTTACAGGGTTTTGAAGCCCTGTTAAGATGTGTTTGAGAAATGAGCTCTCACTGTTCAGAATGAGGATGATTTTATGTGTTTGTTTGGAATTTTATTTTAACTTAATGCAAAATTTTCTGTCCAAAACAAATAATGAAGCCCTTTTCATTGCCACAGCTCCTAAAACTTGGATCTGCCCTTGTTCCCTCATGTAGTTCATACCTTTTGCCATAGCGCATTTTTCCTGATACTTACTGAAATTAAACCATTTCCAAATAGCTGTTAGGTAAAACAGAACAAAACCTAAAGGGAGGAAAATTTACAGTAATAAAACAAGAGATTTGCTTCCATAAGGAATGCTTATAAATTGTGGGAATTTTTTCAGTATAACTGAACCTTGGCTCTTGTAAAATGGTTTCTTGTTTGTGTTTTCTGCCAGCTTTCAGAAGGTTCTGTTACTTGCATGTTAGTGTTGCTCTTTCTTTAAACATAGTTGTTTAATGTTATTTTGGGGGTTATTTTGTTGTTTTAACACAGCAGACATACAAAAGCTGACTCCACAACTGATTGTCTCCTAGTGAAAGCTTTTTATTATGGTGAATTTAGCTGAAAGTCATTTGAAAGTAATTTTTGGATGGCTAAAAAATAAATTGAAGTAGTTTAGTTATCTCAGTGGTAGCTATGTCTCTGTGCCCTGCAAATAGTATGTTTTGCTCCTGACAGCAAGCCAAGCAATGCCCATTTTTAAGACTGCTTGGTCGTCCGAGTAGAGCAACTGAAACAAAAAACGCAGGTAATTTTCCCCCACCCTCAGCTATTTTTATTTGAAACTGTGGCAGTTAAGTAACATGCGCCGCGGAGGTCCCAATCTGCCACGGCTGTGAAAGGGCTGTACTGATTTTATGCTACTAACTGCATCTTTTGTAGGCTATTCACCGCCCTGCACAGGTTTGCCAAGCCCACTCTGCAACGGGTTGCCAGGGGCTGCAGATGTCGGAAAAGCGACATTGCAATGAAAGGCCCTGATTCAGCGAGCCGAGTAGCCGGCCTCCCCCCCACCAAAGTAATCAGATTGGCAGCCGAATCAAAGCGTACAGTGGGCCCTTTGTCTGGGCGCTCCAGAGGTTAGTAATTGACGGGAGGGCAGCACAGTTTTATGAAGAAAAGAACAGAATATTAGGCGGAATTAAGCTGAAGAGAGTCAGGGAGTGTTTTTTTTTAATTATCGGAATAAAGTTAGAACCTGAGCCGAAGGTTACAGGAGCGAAAAGCAAAGGCTGCGTGTTGCTGTTTGAATCGGAGAAGAGTTTCAGCTCCAGGCATAGCCTTATTGATAAGTGGAAGGAACGAAGGAAAATCGGTGGCTTCCCTAACCGTAGCTGCACGCAATTGTTAGCGTTGAAAGATTTATTCTTAAGCTTTGGGAATTAGCATACAATGACAGAGGAACGATTGTTTTGCTCATAGAATCACAAGACTGGAAAACATCTTAAGAGGTCCTGTTTCACCCCTCGCAAAAAGAAGAGTTGATGGTATCTATGCAATATCACATGCTATAGATGCTTGCCTAATGGTTGCCTTGCCATTGAAGACCTGGAGAGATGACTTTGTTGCCTGCTTGTGCAATCTACACCGGTGCTATGCTCCCCATACCACTGGAAAGCTTTTCCTGATGTCTAGCAATAAATCTTCTTTCTTACAGTCTAAGTCCAGTACTTCTGGTTTCATCCACCCTGGAAATTTTCATTCACAGGGACCTATGTATTTGAAGAACGCTAGCACTCAGTCCATGCTTAATTTTCTCCCCTTCTGGATAAGCAGTCTTAGTCGTTCATTTTTCTCTTGCATTGGTCTTGTTTTCTAGACCATCCTATTGGCACTAGTTGTACTCTTTCAGTTTGACCCACATCTGTCTCGAAAACTTGAGAAAGTACTCCAGGCCTTGCTAGTGCCGAGCGGATGGGAAGGATTGCTGCTGGTTGTATGTCCTTGTCTGTTGTTTGCCTCATTTGCAATAACTTGTGATGGTTGACTCATGCTCAACTCTAATCCATATAAGCCAATTCAGTGTTGGCTTCTAGGTCAGTTATTACTCATCTCTCTGCCTTATTGTAAATGCTTAAAAATAAGTTATTTATTCTATTACTTTTTCCAGAAATTGATGTTGATGGGTCTATAATTCTCTGGCAGTCCTTTTTACCCTTTTTAATAAGTAGTAGGAACTATTTGTGCAATTTCCAGTCTTTCAGGATCTCATCTGTGCTCCACAAGAGCTGAAAGACGGCTATTAACGTTGCATGACATTGCATCAGCCAGCTCTTAACTGCTCTAAATTAATTAAGCGCCCTCTGGTTGAATATACCTGACTCCGTTATTCTCTTTCTGCTTGAGGCTGTGGCCTTGTCTTGTCCCTGCTAGCAATTATGATAACCGCCTGCTTGTGACTGGCATTTTTAGTGAAGATTAATGCATTATTTTTTATGTCTGTTTAGAGCCATGAATGTTTGGAAGTCTGTTCGTTGCAATTACCTCTCCAATACCAGATGATCTCTGAACTCCTAACCATTTCAGAAGGAAAAACTGAATTCTTTTGTGATGAATGGTGTAGGGTCTGTCAGTTGACATTGTGATCATTTGGGCAATTTAATTTTTGAATGTGCGAAAGGATATGCCTGTCTTAATAGTATAGGAGGTGTGCTTGTGTGTGGTGTTGGTCATCAGTGCCCAGTATGAAGCAGTGGGGCTGTCTCCCCTGGATTACTTCTCAGGAAACAAATCTTCCTCATATTCTACCTTAAAAGTGTCTTTTTTAATTTTTTTAAAAGAAGGGGATTGACAAAAGCAGGGACAATTATTTATATTCAGATTGGAGAAGGTTTTGCCATACTGCTTGTTTTCTTGCTGCAGTTTGCTGTAGTAAGCCAAAGAGATGGGATATTAACCTGTATTTGTACATCAGAAATATGGGATATTGACTTTAAAGATGCTTTCTCTTTTGGTAAAATCAATAGTTTGGGTTTTCCTTTAAATTCAAATAGCTCACTTTATTGCCCAGAGAAGTTGACAAATATCTTTTGTGCTGACAAGCACTTCAAAGGAGGAACTATTCACAGCAACCGCATTGTACTTGACAGTGTTGTCTCTGAGAACATGTGAAAAGGAGGGTTTCCCCCGGGTTATGAAGGGGCTCATACATGGCACCTACATTGCCTCATGCCGGAAATCTGCATTCAAGCCAAGTTCTGGTTGTTTTGGAGTCCCGTCTGCTGCCAGTGTGCAGTGTTAGAGCCTTCTGAGGAGGAGACCGGTCATCTTTTCTACCTGATGCTATCACTGCGAATGTAGATTGAAAAGAATGTTCAGAAATAAGCCGTGATGAATTTAAATGTGTGAGCACAGAACATATCCAAGGTAAAAATGTGAGAGCAACCGTACTGGAGTAGACTAGAAGTCGATCCAACCCTGTATCTCGTCTCTTAACAGCAGCAAAAAGGAGATGCTGAAAGAGAACAGGGCTTATGTAATACTTCCTCTGAGATTTTTCCTAGCCTCCAACCATTTTTATTTAATAATAGCTGTTTGCAGGTTGCTGTTAATTTGCAAGTATTGTGGTTTGCTCACTTGCAAGTTACCTTTTTTTTCTTAGTATTGTATGACAATGCTGGAGTTGTCATATATATACAAAAGATGCGACTATCCAGTGTCTATTATCTTTGCATCTGAAATCAATTTAATAAACAATTAGGATTTATCTTAACAGTAGTTGCTTGTTTGTCAAGACTGACGGACATGGAAGTCAGACATCTGAAGTTACTTTTGTGTATTTTTTACCATTCTGGCAGCAGGAGAGCATGTAAAAATGCCAGGAAAAAATACAAAAATAGGAGGAAGAAAAACAAAATGGGATACCCAGGCTGGAAACTTGGAAAATGGGAAAAGGGATGTAAGTTAAGAATCAGAGATGTGGGCAGGAGCACAGTTGTGTAGTTGTGTCCTTAAAACAAATATGAGGGTGCAGACTTGTACAAGTCAGTGAAATGATGGCATGTAACGGTTGCATCTGCGCTACGGTTGGGATAATGAAGGAGAGGAGGCAACAAGGATTATCATCCGTTGGGCACAGCACCATGGTCTTACTCATAGCAGGAAAAAATGCACTAAGTTTGGAATTCAAAATCGGGAAGACTAGAGAAAATTATTCAATAGAAGTAGACAGGACTTTTTCTCTGAGCAGTTCTTTGACTGCAGGATTCTTTCATACTCATTAACTCAAGAGGAAGAAGCTTTCTTTGGCCGTAGTGACTTGTTGGTAATCTGATCCAGCAGCATTTGTGGTATAAAAAGCTTATAATTTTTCATGTTGGTAATAACTTGATAGTATCTTAAGTTGGAGTTCAGAAACTTCAGGGTTAAGACTGAGAGTGCATAATAAATGTTGCCTATGTGGAATTTTGCAGTTTAGAGTATAGAAAACATAAATATTTCCTTCATAAAAACAACAGTTTAGGTGGAACTGGTTTTTATTTATAACTTACAGAATGCACAAAGGATTTTCAATTTTTGTGTTGCTTAGTCATCAAGACGTTGCTGGTAGGTGCTGTCTGTGGTTTGTAATTATGCTTTCTGATAAAGCACATCTGGAGATAAATGTTCCTGCCAGACGTAAACATGGCAAGCCGAAGTATGAATCACACAAAACTAATGAAACATTTTTCAAATCAGCAACTGCTCTTGTCTCTTTCCATCTTTAACTGAAAAGCTTTAAATAATCAAGAGATATGGACCTTGGAAGGAGGGAAAGGAGAGGAAACATTTCTGTGTCCATTTCTCTAAATTTGGAATGTCTTTTCCTGTTATGAATCCCACTAAATGACTAAAGGAATGACTAAACCACCATAAGGAAAGTTGAGCACATGGCATTAAAGCAGAAGTGGCATTCAGATTGTGGGCAGCTGGGAGTCTGGAGAAGGACTGAATCTAAGCTAATCAAATGTCTCTGAGAATGGTTTTCTATAAATAATGTGTTATCCCATAAATCCTGGTGGATTCTGATCACCTGAATGGGCCAAGTGCATGTGGCCTGAAAGAACCATTGCTCTGCCTGTTATTCCAATGTCTCATCTGAAATCTTGGTTTTAGCTCCACTGCTAAGGTAAACGGTGGTGTCCCGTTCTGAACTCCCTGTGGGACCCAGAGGAGGTCAAGCAGAAGCAAAGGAATAAAGGTGAACTTGCCATGCTGCCCCACGGTGAAAACAAGAGGTGATTTATTTCTACTATCACACATTTATCAGTTTGCCCCAAATCAAACAAATCAGCAAAACCTCTGTATAGTAGAGAATCAGGCTTTGAGTCTGCCCCATGCCCTGCACTTCACTCAGGGGTAAAGACCAACTGGGACAGAATTGGCAATGGCAATTTAAGATGCCACTGCCTTTGGCCACCTGTTTCCCATTTCTTCCTCCCTTTTGCAGAAGCAAACTTCTGTAGCCCAGGACCAGGAGTGGTAGATGATGTCTGCCCATGCCTCAGCTGTTCCAGTTCAAAGGAATGTGTCTTACCATAGGTAGAGCCCTATCTTCCCCATTGCTCTCACTGGGGTGCCTGGGAACGAGCTCACAACTCACTTGACATCAGTACTGTGGGGCTGGTAGCCTCACGCAGTGGGAGAAGGGAGAGATGGAGTAATGACAAGGTGGCAGTAGTGTCACAGAATAACTTCAGACTCGCTGCACAGTAGAGGATGTCTCTGCTTCCAGTGTTTCACCTGGTGAACTTACAGGCAAATTGTCTAAGCCTTCTGTTCTCAAGTAATGGGCAGAAGTATAACAGGAAAAAAAAATGTGAGTCTCAGTTCTTCTCTTCTGTAAGAGTTCGGGGGGAGGATAGAGATGGGGTACCTGTGTGTCAGTGCTGTGACACAGAGCTACAACATTGTTGTGGGGTTTATTTACTCTGAAAGAAGGGGAATGGGCACAAAAGGAAGAGTGAGAACCTTTTATGTAGTTTATCTAGTTTGCACACTTGCCAAAGCACTACCTACAACGAGTTTCAGATTTGTCACTTCGGATGCTGATGACCTTAGATTTGCGTGCTGTGTCTTGGCAACTTGCTGAAGCAAGCAGGGACTTGGATGTGTAAATCCTGCTATCTGCACCCACAGGCAATTGCCGCTGCAGGACAGCGAGTACAAATTACTGAGGATACAAAAATATAGGCGATGTCATTTGAGAAGCTGTTTTAGTAAAAGCAAGCTGTAACTTTATCTGACTTATAAATTCAGCTCTATTGCTCATAGAATGGTATTTTTAAAAGGAAGAAGGGCCAGGAAAACCCAGAGTTTATAATTAGTCAAGTGTCTGTAAGACCTGCAAGAGCAAAGGACCCTCTAAATGTTCTCTGCTGGCTCTGTGGGTACTGTGAGCTAGCAAACATTTTTTGTAGCTTGTGCTGAGATATTTTAGGTACAACTAAGGAGGACAAGCAAAAAGATACTCATTTCATCACCGTTAGGAATACTTTGGTGGTGGTGATGAGTTCAGTATACCTCAGTTTCTGGAAAAGTAATAAAATGTTCAGGGAAAAATATTAAATGATTAAGCTTTCATTTGTGGGAGATGTTGTTTAGAAGTGTGTTACAGCATAGGATAAGAAAACCAGCAGAGGTGATGAGTCAAACCTGTGAAAATAGAATTTGAATTACTGTAATGTCATTTCAAAAGCAGATTTATGCCTTTTTTTACTTGCAATGGTACTGCTTAGGTTGCTGGGCCCCTGCTGCCTCAGGAAATGTTTGAGTTCTTTGTAAAACTGTGAATTTTGTTTAGGTGAGAACTGGAATGTATTTTTTAATGCTGTTCGTCAAGCATAAGTTGTTCCACAGAACTGAATTACAGGAAAGTTTTCTAATCTGCAATGGATAAATCCTGATCTCCTTATTAGTAGGTGTTTCCTCTGTGCTGCTGTGGGACCAGGATTTGGACTGAATGAGTTGCAGAACTCACCATCTTAATGCTGTTAAAAAGGAGAAAGACCTAAGCCCTAAATTCAACAATCTTTTTTTCTTCCTAGGTGAAATGGAAATTCCGGATTCAAATGACCCCTTAGGTCAAGTGGATGGACTTGAGAGACCAATTCCAACACCCAAAGGTAAAATTAACTGTGGTTCCAATACTCTTTTTTCAAGTGTAAGCATACTTTAGAACGCACCAGCAAAATCCTGTTACACGTTTGCTTGATTTACCTGTGAATAAATGCCTGTGAGAAAGGTAGCCTCACGCAACTTCATACCCTTGACTCTAAACAGGGATATTAACTAGGTTTCAGGAGTCTATAGAAATTAATTTGTAAACATGTTCTTAAGGCTTATGCTGAGGCATTAGATGATTGACCAAATACAGAGGGCTGTTGTAAATACCTGCCATATTGTCTCTCAGGTGGCTGCCATGAAAAGAATTTCAGTTTTTAAAGTACTATACCACATTTGTTGTCTATGTATAAATCTAAAGAATCAGTATCTCTGAATGTCTTTGTTTTAGCTAGTTAAATCTAACGCATGACAACATAAGGACACTCACTTTTTAAGTAGCTCTGAGTGTTAGTGATTTTTTTAAAGCAGACCGTAATGGCAAAATTTCTAGTAATTTGTTGGTTAGCATAAATTTATGTTATACTTTGTAACACTTGAACCATAGATCCAATTTCTATTCTTGGTTCTGTAAGTTTTCTCATTGAGAAATGTGCATCTTTACTGCAAAATGTGATTCCAGTTATGTGGTGTAACTTCCTAAAGTAGAACAATTTCAGTGTTTTATGTGAGAAGCAAGTGTGAGACAGAAGAAATGCAAGAGCAGTTTTTAGCTTTCTTAATTGTGATACAGATATTTCTTACTATGGATCCACTGTTACAGTAAAGTCAACCGTTATACTTAGCAAAAATGACAGCTTCGTTAGCATGAAGAACTTGACCTGCCTTCTGCCTTATAGTTAGCAGTCTCAGCAAGATGAGAACATGCTGAAGTCTAAAAAGCTCTGCAATGCTGGCCAGACTTTCCTCTTGGATTTTCTCTTTCATAAGAGCATTAAATTTTGATAAGACCTTGGAATACAGTTTCTGCTCTCCTGGTACCCCATATAATGTAATCCTTTTTATCGTACTTCACCTTAAAGCTAGTTAATCTGCTACCTTGGCTATGTCTATTGGAAGATTGTTCAGAACCTTACATTAATTTTCCATTACTTTCTATCCTTAACTAGATAGAAAAAATAGCATGGATTTTTTAAAAATGGCATGTTTATTTTTGCATATCTCTAACTAGGTTCCTAGAGATCATCAATGTGGGATGCTGTCTCCCTCCTATGTGGGAGGAAGACTCAGTGCACTCCTCTTCCCAACCCTCTTCCCATTCCTGAAGCTCACAGATTATCTTAAACAGTTGTCCTCTGTTATGGGAATAAATTTAAATAACACAGTCATTCCTGTCAGCAGCATTGCATGCTATAGCTGTTTTATCCACTCCACACTCAAGTACCCACCACTTTTGATGGCAAAAGGTCCACATTTAATCTTTAACTGTGTCCAACAGACTTGTTTACTTGGCAAGTTAGTCCCATTCTGCTCTTTTGTTATGTCTGGACTTTTAAGACTGCAGACATGAAAGAAAATGATTTTTTATGTGACATTGCTTGGTTAAATTCTTGCCCGGAAAGGAGTTGCATTTATTTCCTTTTTTCATGCAGGGCCACAGGCAATACCTGTCTGAGGAAGTAATTAATCACATCTCAAACATTTCTACATCATAAGGATTTTGTATTTCCTTCAGAAAAAGAGAGACCCTTGTTCTTATATGACTCATTGCTATAGAATCACTTGCTAGTTTTCAGAATGCATGGTCTAGAAATGGTCTCATTTTGCTCCTCTTACTTTTGTGGCTACAAAATTCTCCAAGTAGGCAAAAATCCTTTGGTTCATATTTTCTGTTTCTTTGGTTTGAATCTTAACCTGCGTGTTTCTATATCATACCACAATTGCATGAAGCTTTTGTTTTAAGAATCGTTGCACAGTTCTGTTTCAGACTTTGTGCATACCATGAGACCCTTAAAAAGAATCCTACAGCTTCTTACATCACATCATCCTGCTTCCGTTTCTTGTGGAAAGTTTAGTTAGTCTCATTGGCTTTTGACGTCTATTCTTTCCTTTCTCCTTGATGGCAGAATTGATGCAATATAGGCTTGAAAATAATAGTTCTTCTAAAATAGATCTAACTTTTGGCACTATTAAGGCCTATTTACTAAGTTTTTGATCAACGTCTCCTCCAGAAGTCTTGGAAAATGATTCTGTCTCCAAAGAAGTAACAAGGTTAAGCAAGATATTATTAATCGTGCATTTAAAAAAGGTTGCACATCTCTTCTTTCAAGTGAAATTAACCTTCTGAAGTTGATGGGATAGGACCCTGACTTTGCCAGGGCTATAAGGAGAATTTACTTTTACCCATTTCCTTTAAGTGAGCACCTGAAATGCCAGAACAAGGCTGCCTCTGAGCTCGGTTTCCCTGGGAACCAGCGTAGAGCAATGAGCTTTTGCTGTAGAAGAACTTAGGTCTACTGGATACGTTGGAGTAAAAGTAAAGGGATTTGAAAACAAATCTCCTCTCACACCAGTGAATCGTTGCAAAGATGATCCTTTCCTCAGATCTTGATCTCAATCCAGTGATTGTTAGTGGCTTTCTGTTACAACAAACTCCTGGTTCCTAAAAAGTCTCTTTCCGCCCGCTCTGAGATGGGACTGTGTCAGCTCCCTACTCCTCTGCAGAGACATCACAAACAAACTAAAGAGATGTCAACTGTGTCACAAGTGGAAACCAGCTGTGTTGTTTTTGATGAGTACGGCTGGTGTGCGCAGTGTTACATAGAACATCAGAGAGGAATTCACTGCTCGCAATTTCATACTCTTAAAACATGCCTAGGGAAGATATTAAAGGGTACGATACTGACTCTTCATACATGGATGAGCTGCCAGTAAAATCTTACATCAGAAATGCTGTTTGTTGGCAGAGGTGTTGGGGCTTTAATGGTTAAACAAGTGCATGAGTAAGAGCAACTTGCAGCAGCTGAGACATTCAGTGAGGTGAGATGCTCTGGGAGACGCAATGCTTGAAGCCTCTGACCTTCAGTGTGTGGCTTCTCCACCAGTCAGTCCAGGAACTCTAGCTCCCTTGGAAAAGCTCCGTCTTTTCATCAGTCTCTCTCTCTCTCTCTCTCTCTCTCTCTCTCTCTCTCTCTCTCTCTCTCTCTCTCTCTCTCTCTCTCTCTCTCTCTTTTTCTTTTTTTTGACTGAATCAAGATGTTGAGCTCTTGTTCGACATACTTCTTTTTTCAAGTTGCAGGGTTTTTTTCTTGGTCAAGAAAAACACATACAATAAAACCCACTTATGATTGGACTGTCTTGGTTACCTTGATTTGAAATGAGGTTACATGTCAGGAATCATTCATATATATTCCAGAGGTAGTGGCTTTTCATCCGCACAACTGGTGACCCTAAGGACAGTGCACGCCCCAACCGCACTGTTGTGACCCCCTGCCAAGATCTGTTCCTGAATGGGTCAGCAGCCTAGGACAGAAGGTAACTCTCCATTCACAATTTCCTCTGTAAGCTCAGAAAGCAAGAAAGCAAGACCATACTACCCAGTAGACTTAGAAAACTAGGCTAGGTGAGATGCTCAGCCCTTTAAATATGGGAAAATATTGCTCAAAAATAAGTTTCCTTCTGCAAAGAAGAGAAAGCTAACCCCGCTGTCTACACTGGTTTCAGAAACTGTGGGAGACCATGTTCAGATTGCAGCAATGTTTCAATAGTAATTCTGCTTCATTCCTGAATTGGCTGTAATTTGTTCCAAAGCACATCTGAAGTGTCCAGCTGCTTGTTTTAAGTGAATGTGATCCAAATTGCTTTATTTTACATGCTTGTGGCTGCGTTTTTGTACACTGAGATCACATATAATATGGAAGACCGGGTGCAATAATGTGATTAAATTATGCTGTAAAGGTATCACTTCATCTGGAAACACTATGTGGTGATATGTAGTTCAGTGCAGTTTCCTCAACTGCTCATGTGTATTTTGGGAGGGCTGCCAGCTTCTCTTCCATCTGCTAACCTGGCTCCAATATGTTGCTGCAGATTGCTCATCTTCATGTGTTGGTTAAATACAGGAGAGGGGTGAAGACTTGGGGACAGTGTTTAGGAAGAGGGGCTGTGCAGAAATTAGGATTCTTAGACATCTTTCTCCCCTCCTTATTAGGATGGCATTTCTCAGTGTTTTTCCAGAAACAGTTTATTTGTGGCAGGAATCACTTTACTGGACTCCAGGCACCAGCTAAGCTAGGAGACATGGGTCAAAACATCACAGACTCTTGTGCTTCTAGTGATATTGCTGTACACATCTCTAGAAAGAATGCTTTGAATTTTAGTAACTTTTACCTTTGTTTCCTCTTATGATTGCATTTGGTTCTTTTATAAACCCAGAACACTGTGGCATGCTTTGATATTCTTTATATTCTGACAATTGTCTGAATATTTTATACTTGTTACTGTATTCATAAGAAGCCATTCCTTGCACCAGTAAGTTTAACATTAATATGTTAATATTCTGCCATTCTATAGGCTAGACACACATTTCTCTGTGTGTGTAGGATTTTTCTTATTTATTAACAACAACAAAAAAAAGCCTTATTATAGGAAATGATTTAATTTTCTCCTGACTGAAATATTATTACTTGAGCTACTTAAAATGTTTTCCAAAAAGAAAATCTTTTTTATTGGAAATGAGATTTCATTAACCTGAAAAAAATGCCATTATTGAAGTTGTTTGTCATTTGAAAAAACTGCAGTGAGGGATCTCATGTTCTTTTACTGATATCTCAGAATGTGATGAAAGGGTTATTCGAAGGCAAAAAAATAAAAAAGAACAGGGAAGGAGAATAAAAGACAAAGCAAGGGGTGAGGGAATGAAAATACCAAATTGCTTTTTAAACAAATGGTAATGTGTTTTATTTTTTAATGGTTTTGAACACTGTATCAAAATACTTGGAGAGTTTTAACAGATGATTCTAAAAATGCTCTAGATCATATGCAGTTATGCAGACAGAAGGTATTTCCTTCTTTTTAAGCAGCTGAGTTTAAAATTTTTAACATTTAAAGCTAACAGTGTTGCAAGTTGTGGTGTCTTCTGTAATCTTGAACAGATGGGTTTATGGAATTTTTTTGATTCTTTGATTTAAAATTATTTAAATATATATATGTCTTATCTAGAAAGATGTGTTCTAAAAGATGATTAAATACAAGCGTAATTATTATTGTTACTTCCTCTGAAGAATTTGTTTGTATTTTCATGTATCCAGCAATTTAAGACTCAAACTTTCCATCCCTTTCTCAGAAATTAGACATTTTATATGTTTGTTTCCCTTATGTGGTACAGGAAGAAAAGGGAATCAACTGTTCTGCAAAAAGGCACAATTATCTCATTCCTATAGCAGGGCGGGAACATGGGAAGACATGTAACTTGGAATAGTATCCAACAGATTTACCACTTAGTCAATGTGTAAATTTGGCAAGTCACTTAAGCACTCCTTGCTTTGGTTTCCACATTTGGAAATTAAGGTTGGTGATATTTTCCCATCTCATGAGACTCATGAATCATTTAGAAGTTCCCAGATAAAGAGTTACAAATTTTTAATAAGTACTATGAGCATATTCAGGGAGACCATCCTGAAGCTGTTTTGAAAATCAGTAATGCATAATTATTTTTGAAAATCAATAAAGGCAAAAAGGAACAAAAAGAAGAATAGAAATCAAAACTCAAAGCAAAATCAGATAAGCCAGAATTAAGTTGATTCAAAGTAGCTAAGGAGATTTAAAAAGAATTTTTTTCGGGGACAGATCCAACTTGTAAATCACAACTAGGATCTTAAAAAAACAGAAGCAGGAAGAATCGTTTTGTATTGTGTTTATGCTATGCTTAGCACAGAAGGTTTGAACTTCTAACTTGGACTTCTAAGTGCCAGAATAGTATAAATAAAACTAAGAAAAATAACATGCATCTGGGGACACAGTGACAGTTGCATCCTTTATGTTTTTAGCTTAATACGTGTACTTGTGCATATGACAATAATTTGACATTCTTATCACATGTGGGAAAATTTTATTGTTATATTCTTGCCAAAATGCACAAAATGGCCTTTTCCTCTTAATCTGAATTTGCTGTGGAATTCTGTTTGATATATTTATATCAAATTTATTCCATTTTAAAACATGAAGGACTGGCAACCTAACAAAGGCGTTTCAAAGTAGGAAAGAGTTTTGCCAACGTTAATGTCAGTTATTTCCCTAAACTACTTTATTCATAGGGTACATTAGGGTATCATACTGTACCATAATATATAGATTAAGTTGTATTATGCTTTCATAACATCTTGACAGAACAGTTTTTACTCTGTTCAAGCAAAACAAACTGTTAGTATCATTCGTAAGCTATGTTGGAAACCATAACAAACGAAATTTAATTTAGAGCACCTCTGCCCACAGCAAATGCAGAAATATCCATCAGAGGGCTTTTCCTTTTGAAATTCTTTAAGTATACAGATGTCCAAGCCAAAGACCACTGAAGGCAAAGGAAGTGTTTTCCCTTATTTCAGGGGGCTGTGGAACAAAGGCCACCACAGAAAAGAGTCTTTAACAATAATCGTTATATAACAGAGAAAACTGCTGTCCATTATACTCAGATTAAGAACAAAATCTTTGAATATCCATATCCCAAAGGAAGTATAATTTTTTGTATTATGACATTTACAAGTTTAGTAATACTATTTAAACATAGTGAGCCCAAACCATCTTAAAGAGAGTATTTATTCTATGTTTCATAGGTAACTCCGTAACAAAACAGACTAATAAATCTGTTCCACATTTTAAAAAATCCAGTTGTTTGGTACAAAATACAGGACAAAATACAGGACTTGAGTTAAATAGAATACAAGTTCTAGTGCTTTAATGTTTCATTTTCCTTCATATCTGGCCAAACAGATATTTATTAAGACAGAGAGAGATACATTGCAAAAGTTTGCTTTGTGTGTTGTTGGGTATTCCTGAGGTGCCCAAGTCAGTGTAGGAAACAGCTTGTTCTTACCCCAAATCATTGCATCAAACTGGAACCCACACAATATTTGTGGCGTGCCATGCATCATAAAAAGCAACTGCTCATTATCGCCACAGAAATTAAATAAGGAAAACATTCTTTAAGAATACAGTCGGTTAAATTTTCCACTTTGTTTGAAAGATTTGCAATTATGGGTTATCTAAAGTGGACTCCAAATAACAGGGCAGCTTAACAAATGGCTGGCCGCTCTGTCGCACAGCTACTTCAGATTTAGTAAGTATATAAACACCAGAGTTGGGTATCGTTTCTCGAAGAGGAAATGAAAGTCCCAAACAAAGCCTGTGCACTTCAGGGTATTGGCCCGGGCAGCGGATAGGTAGCGTGTTGCGCTAATGTTTCTGAACTTCTCTGCCGAACTCTGAAGAAAACACTAGTGCTTCGAAGTTCAGCAGGTTAAAATATTTATTCCTCAATTTGTAATAACAGGGTAATTTAAAACACTGCAGAAAATGCCTGCAAAATTGGCAGGAGAAATAATGAACTAAAGCCAAATCCTGACCTGCAGGAAATGGATTCAGTTACACTGACTCCAGGGGAAGTGCATCTAATCACACGGGGCTGAATTTGGCCATAAATCTCTGGCATTGCTTTCTGTGATAATAGTTTTGTTCTAGTTATTAACAGGGTCTGATTCATAAATGCATGTGAAATATTTTGGATTGCTTCAAAGCTATGGGCCAAATTACTTCCTACGGTAACTCTAGTTTAATTGGAATAACAGCGAGGCTTAACCTGGGGTTTGATCTTGAATTAATGATATTCCTTGGCCCTAATAAGTGAATTTAATAGCTATTTTCAGCTATCTTCCTCTTCTCTTCTTGGCCCTACTCTGTGGTTCAGCTGCACTGTTTGAGAATAAACTACAGATCATGAAAAAGTGACAAAACAAGTGGGTTTTTTTCTTCTTAATAATGAGTTACAGGTGAAATAGTCAAGGAAACTGTTTTTCCACTTTGTAAGTAGGATGGGTCATGCTTCCTAATAGAAATGCTGATGTATGCAAATTGTTAACTTAAATCAATAAGCTTTAGTAAATTGTTTCTATTCCATGTAATAACAAGGTAATATGCCAATTTGTGTTACCCACAAGAACGTCATCTTATTAATTCTAATTCTACAGCTGTAAAATTTGACTGTAAACCACAATAAATAAGCATGACATTTCAGAAAACATTTGAGTACTCTTTCTGTCTTTTTTCTTTTTTTTTTTTAACCAGGTGTTGAAGGTCTTTGAAAAACAAATGTCTTTTGTGTTCTGTCAAAAGGTTTTAAATTCCACTGAAGGTTTGTAGCCTAAGAGCAGGGAAAACTGAGGTGAAGTTACATACAGACTACTTTATCATTTTATGAGAAAAGAGGGCAGCAAAATATTTTTCCTGTAAATTTGCAATTTCGTATCGCTATCTTTGTCTTTTGTTTTTTACTTCATTTTCTATGTGCATACTAAATTTACACTTGCCTGCACTATATTTCCATATTGTCCATCAAAGCAGGATTTCTTTTGAAAGACCACTTATAGATAACCGTGTAATAACCAGTAAGACCCAGATTTCCAGCAAAACGACGGCTTCCCAGTTCACTGTATTCTGTTGCTGCTTCTACCACTTGCTCACCTCTCCAGTGCTGTACCTAGCCATTACAGAGGAACTGAGGTTCATGGTCATGTCAAACACAGATCAAGGCAGAGCATCAATTTTCTCCAGGTATTTCAGCAATTAGACTGAGAACGTCAACCATTACATTTCTGGCGTTGGACTCCTGCACAGTAAAATGTTATTTCCTAGTTAAACAGCTGCCAAATAGTCTACCTGATGGGAAATGGCACATGTGGACATGCATCAAAGCCTTACCAATTGTAATGTATTGGTAGTATTTTGCATTTTTGGATCCAGATGACATAAAAATGCAGTGTAATGTAAAGTGTGCTTTATGCTCTGTGCCTAGTTAGTGTAAATTCATCTAAGCAAACCTATGAGCATGACAGCTGGATGCTATTCTTACTTGTTTTGACTATCTCATTATTATTTCAATAGAACGACATGCTTTCAAGCTTTCAACGTGTGATGAGAGTCAGTTGCAAGACTTCTAACACCACATTAAATTTAACAATAACTGATAAAAATTTTGATTGCTGCATTTTTTACAGTGTTCTTCCATTTGTTATTCCTTTTTTACCACTTGAGATCACCAATACAGCATGCATGTTTTTTGACAAGCCTTTAGCTTTCAACAGCTCACAAATTAGTAGCTTTTGGCTCCCATTTATAACACTAAAACCCATGAAACCTGATTACTCAATATCCATACAGGCCTTTCTTTGTCCAGTTTAGCTCTGTTTTCGCACTGGATGTAAAATATGGCAGCCTACAATCAAGTAAAATTACCATCTGTATCACAGGTTACTTGTGCAATTTAGACATCCTTTCTTTAAATTTGTATATGAACTTTAAAATTGACTTGCAAGACAAACCTATCCAAATCAGGTTCATTTTAAGATTCTCTCATCAGATGAGTATCTGGCAAGGCAAATCAATAATATCTAAAAGTACCTTTTGCAATTTTAACAATTCGTGAGACAAGCACATGCCTGTGTAAGAAGATTAAGTGGTAAAATTATAATGATATCCTACTGTAGTTGCAACTGGATTGCTCTTTGTATGGAGTAAGAGTGGGTTTTTCTATTATGGCATAAACTCCTTCCCAAAAGACTTACAAACTAACTAAAAAAAGTCACTGCAGAATAGGTGCCTGTGAAGGCAGTTAGAATTGTAATGGTATTAATTCATACTTCATAATGTGTGTATGTACCTGACTGCAAATAAACTTGATGTCAATTGTGAAAGACAAACTGGTGTGCGATGCTATCCTAGATCTAGGAGAACGAATGCTATTTCTTTGGAGTATATGTTTAAAGGAAAACTCAAATGGTTTCTGACACCAAGATCTGCTCATAAAAATGTGGCTCTGGGCAGCACCTTGTCCCAGCCCAGCTGAAGTTTGATCTTTTCTGACCTTTTACCCTTTCAGGTTACTTTCTGACCTTTTTGGAGCCGGTAAACAACATCACCGTGGTCCAGGGGCAAACCGCAATCCTCCACTGCAAGGTAGCAGGCAATCCCCTCCCAAATGTCCGATGGCTAAAAAACGATGCTCCGCTGGTTCAGGAGCCGAGGCGGATCATCATAAGGAAAACAGATTACGGTTCGCGTTTGCGAATCCAGGACCTCGACACCACCGACACGGGGTACTACCAGTGTGTGGCTTCCAACGGGATGAAGACCATAACGGCAACGGGGGTCCTGTTTGTAAGGCTCGGTGAGTTCACGGCTTTTATAATCACTCCGGTTACTTTATAGACGGGGTGTTAGTTTTCACAGTGGCACAATGAGAAATGAATTTGGTGCTTTTTGAGAAAAAAGTTCTCAGTGCGAAAGGAAATGAATAAAGCCACTGCCAGGGCCTCTCTCCCAGCACACGGCTTCTCAGTTGAACTCGATACCCATTTACTGGTAATAAAAGAAAGTAAATACAGACGTAATGGTCTGTAAATACATAGTGCAGAAAAAAATTATAAAGAAGTGCCAGGGGAAAGTCCAAAAAGGCAACATTTCATTGCTGAGGGGTTTCATTCTGCTGCTGACCTGCCTTCCTAGTCTGCCCTTCGATAGCTGAAGATACACTGCACCCTTCAAGAAGCACCTATATTGCGTTTTGGAGGCTTGGTCATTCAGGCTGAAAGCCAGGCTTTTGTTCAGTGTTTTTCAAAGTTTTGTGAGCAAGTGTTTCTGAAGTGGTGGGGAAAAGATTCGAGAAACTTTTTTCTAAAATCTCTTTTAATTTTGTCTTAATAATAGTTAACTCTCTAGTTTATTTTGTGGTGATTCATTAAATGCAGGGCATCGTATCTTATTCCTATTATGACAGAGGTTAAGGGCATGCCCTTGCCATACCATAAACTCTGATAGTAAAGCTCAGATGGGTTTAATAGGGTTTAGTATGAGGTAAGGGGTGCGTCAAGACAGCATATTGTCAGCACGACGCGCTGTGTTTTTAACAGCCTATTTTTTATAGCAGGAGACGTATTTTAACAAAAATTAGGTCCCTTCAAGTTGCTGCCTGAATGGCCAGAAGATTCATGTGATTTTTATTTGTGGCTTCGAAAATAGCAATATGTAATTATGCGCCGGAAGCCAGAGGCTTTTGTTTGAATCTTGAGGCAAGCCATCCTTAAAGAGACACCATTTGCCTTGGATTGCTATTGACTTTTTTTATGCTGCTGTCCTTGAGTCAAACCTGTCAACAATGCTGATTTGTTTTATGTTTACAGGTCCAACCAACAGCCCAAATCACAACCTGCAGTAAGTACTTTTTGGAAGTTACTTAATGAACTCTGACCAATTTTGTTCTGTAGGAATTTCATTTGTAAACACAGCGCACACTGCCTGCGACCACCGTGTGTTTGCTAAAAATATTTAATTTGATCGAAAACTCTCAGAATGGCCAAAGCTGTCTCAGACAAGGATAGCATTGTGTTACAGTGGGTTTTGGTTTGATAGAAATTTCTTGAGCAACTTCTGCTTGCATATTTCATATTTTAGAGAAGCAAAATACCACAAAGTCATCATGTTTGAACAGTAATCATTTACATGAGTTGGACGAGCGGTTGAAAATGAACGGGTCAAATACTTATGTTGCTGCGGTTGTAAATTTACCTATGTCATATTATTATAACTGGAAAGGTCAGATAAAATGAGGCTGGCATCCTGGTTTTGAGTGGTCAGTGTAATTTTGGTTGTTTCAGTGGTGACTTGGTGATTTTGGTTAGTTGCCTTGGCTCACATGCTGATCCAGTTATAAAGATGAAAATAGATCAGTTCTGTTTCATCATCGTTGCTTCTTGTGTTAGTATTAATTTAAATCCTGTGCGTTGCATAATTTCTTGAGATAGATTCTGCAGTAGCTCAGTTACCAGAATGAGGAGTCCTATCTGGGACCCTTGTATATGTTAGTTGTTTAAAATCAGTATTGGTGGTGGAAGCATTAAAAATAAGAGAAAAAGCAAATTCAAAAAGGCACATGGATGTTTCTCCGAAGTATCATGTTGATCAGCGTTTGTGACCACTGAACTCCCAATGGCTTGAATGGGAACAGAATTAGGCCAGCGATGAGTATTTTGAAAAGTCCTACTCAGGAATTTCACCTACTTTGAAACCTTAAACGCTTTAATTAACTGCAGTGCGGTGACTGGTGATCGCTAATCTGTCCATCTTACATGTACTTCACACAATAGTCTTACATATATAAAAATTAATATCACATGGTATACATTCCTGTATTTTTATATGCACAGAACATATAAATGAAGTTAAAGGATTTCAACATCATAGACTTTCATATTTTTCTTAAAATCAATTGCTAACTACTGAGCATTTAAAAACAGCTCTTGGTATGACAGTGTACAAAAAAGTAATCATTTTTGTAACCACTAAAATCCTTCTTAAGGTCTTACAGCACATTACTTTAGAAAACTGTTACAAACCTGCTCTACAAATAGAAAAATAGTCAGATATCAGGAAGCTGTCTGATCTTTTACAAGGTCGGAAAGTGGGGACTGGTACAAGAGAAAGGAAACTAAAATATGCACAGTGAAGCATTCGCCTGCAGTTCAAAGCAGACAGTCCTCAAATACAGTTAAAGAGTAGTAAGTTGTGAGCACAAGGTGAGAAGCTAGCAACTCTAGTCCCAGTTTTTACATTGATTCACTTTATGTTATTAAGCAAAGAATTAATCTTCTTTCTCTTCCTCATATAATATTTCCCAACCTTTTCTCCTGCACCAGGGATTACTTTATCAATGTATACAAATATAAATGTAAGTTTAAAAAAAAAATTGATAGAATGAAAAAAATAGCTATTTCTGTATTGCATACACATAGAAAGGGAAGTGAATTAAAGTTCAGAGCTATTGTTACTTCTGGCTTTTCCTAGCTTTTGACTGCTTGACAAAGCAACCTTTATCTTTTTGAAAATATAGTTTAAAAGAAAGAAAGAAATAACTACAAAAAATCCTATCAAATTTCTATGTGGGAAAAAATGGTGTACATGTCATTTGGGTCCGAAGCTAGCTGGGGATAATTACACCTCTAAAACTGTCCTGTACCACTTGTTTCAGTAGTGTAACTGGAAGCAGTGGAAAGCTGTGCCATGGTCTTTTTGGAACTGTTATTAAAAGGTGAAATGAAGAATATCCTCGCTAGGAGAGACTGAAAGGAAAGCTGAAACTTGAGAAAAACAGGTTCAGGTCTGAGGATCTAGTGAGAAGTCTTCTGGGATTTAGCGTATCAAGTTTTCAAGGGTTACACATCCTTCTGCTTCATTTTATCTCTGCTCCTGTTTCGATTTTTCTGGCATCTTCCTACTTATCCAGGTTTTGTGCACCTTTCTCAAATTCCTGTCCTTCCTTCTGACACTCTTTCTTTCATTTTTAGTCTTTTCATGCCTCGCAGTTGTTCCCACCTTCCTCTGCTCTGCGCCTCCTGCCTATTCTTGCAAGTAAGCTGCCATGATTTGGCAGCGGTGGTTTGGTTTGGTTTCAAGAACGGATTATGCTTTTTTACTGAATATTTTGTATTAAATAGTGCAGGTCGAATTGTAAGCTCGAAAAGAGGAAAGGGGGGAAAGAGGACTGAAATTGCTAGCGGCTAGTAAGAGCGGAGCGCTGGAGGAACGGCTGGGAACAAAGGGCTCTTTCTCTCTGCCGCTCGCCCGGCACTGCCGCGCATTGAACCACCCGAGTGCCGTTTCCCTTGGCATTAGTGCTTCCCAAAAGATACGCTTCAGTGGAAGTGCTGAAACCTAAAACCATTGTATCTTAGCTTTAAACTATACCTAATGAATTATTAAGGGATAAGAAACCTTTGCCTATGTAGATACCATCTCGCACAGCATTTTTATGTAATCCATGTGTTCTGCTGTGGGTTTCTAGGAATCATATAGCAATTAAGGATTGCCATAGATCAAATGCCACATTATGCAGTCCGATTTGCCAGTGCATAAAAGGGCCCCGACTTTCAGATAATGAAGTTGAGAAATTTCCATAAAAATCTTTGAGTAAAAATTTAAAACCAAATACATAGTTTTAAACCAGGGTACACTTGGTGGAGGATGGCTTTATTTTCTGTGAAGGTCTGTATCTGTAGAAATCTCTAGGGATTTTTCTATAGAAATGGAAAAATAAAAATTGATCCAAATTACTTTGGTTATCCAAAGTATTAAAATCATTGAAAGCATTAAAAGCTAGTACAAATTGATTTACACAGGAAAGAAAATCAAAACAGTCACAGAACTAGGCTCTGATGAGCCTTTGCTGTCCAAAGGAGTGTGGTGTCCAAAGGGGGTAGGGGACTGTTACACTAGAGGGCTGGCCAGCAGGTTGAATTCTTTCTCTCACTGCATAATGCCTTAACAGTTTGTATCATTAACACCTTCCACTTTTGCCTTTCTAAAGAAAGTGACGTGCTGTCCATTTGAAAAGGTACAAGTGTGTGGAAATAAAGTAACCGGGAAGCAAATATCAGAGAATGGTATTTTAACATAATTTAAAATCAAGTGATAGATGTTACTGTCTTGGAGTCTGAGAATAGGAGGGCAGAAACAGCTGCCTTTCCTTCCAAAAGTGCTGTTCTTACAAGGTGATCTTATTCTAAAAGACCAGGTGTCTCCCGCTCTTATTTTTTCTCCCACTTATTTTTCTCCCACTTATTTTTCTCCCACTTATTTTTCTCCCACTTATTTTTCTCCCACTTATTTTTCTCCCACTTATTTTTCTCTTGAATTGAATTGTAAGATTGAATCTCACCCCCTATGCAACTTCCTGACTTGAAGCTGTGACTGGCATTCTCATTAAGACTCTGTCACTGTAATGGGGCCACCTTGAAGGGGACTTGGGGTGGAAGATATCTACATATTTCCTGCTCTAGGGCTTCTGGAAAATCTGATGAGGCTTTAGAAGAAGTGAGGCAGGCACAGCAGAGCCAAAAGAAGTAGTTATAAGTTAAGCCCTTGCAAAGTGCAGCTGAAGAGAAGCTGCTCTGTTACAGTGGTGTCTGTTTTCCCTGATGGACCTTTCCGCCATCTGCCGGGGTGGATGCTGGGAGGCAAACGTCTCCCTCCAGGGCCCTGTGCAGGGGAACCCTGCTGTCTAAGAAAATATGTGAACGAACTATAAGAAATCCCTGTCTTATCAAACCCTGACTAATATCTGCTCTGAGCTGAGTCACTGATACCTGTATGCTGAATCCTTAGGAGAAACAGATGGGAAGAAACACTCTAGTCATAGCAGAAGTCACTGCTGTTTTGGGTAGGAATTTTTGCTGTACCAGCCATTCAGCACAAATTTGCATTCTCCCATCCCTTGGTTCATTAAAGTAGTTTGGGGCAAAAGTAAAAATTTAAAAATTCAGTTCGTTGAATAAAAGTTGGAATTTAAGAAAAGCAGTTCTTCCAGACAAAGCAGAGTGTCTTTAAAAAATAGTAGCACCTCAGGTTTAAAACACTGGTGAGGAACCTGTAGGCTGGGGTAGGCAATTTATTCCCTATGGGCCTGCATAGCCCATCACTCCCATCACAGGGCCAAAGCACACCTCTCCTTTGAGCCCAGTGGGGGCCTTCCGTGTGACATGACGGGGTGCTCCTACAGCCATATGATGGGGACAAGTATGTTTTCATCACGTGACGAATGGCTGTGAAATTATAAGATGGAGAAGAGGCAACGGGGCCCTTGGGAAGAGGAAGCAAGGGAGTGGGTCATCTGAGCACTTCACCCCAAGCCACCTCCCTGCGCATATCTGAGGGACTTCCAGGAAAAAGGCAGTAACTGTGAGAGAGCTTGAAAATGTGTTTGTAAGCTGGATCTGGCTGGCAAGGTGAAGGTACCAACATTGCATTAAAAGGGAAGAGTGCTCTCCTTGCCTCCAATCAGCAACACAACTTATATCTTCTCCCTCTCCTTGGATGGTGTAAATGCTCTCCTCTAGTTTCAATCCAGTTCAGCCACTGATAATAACGTTTTCAGTGTCATAGAAGGCTTTCTTAAAATTCACAGACAGAAATATTTTATACCCAGTGCAATGAAGTTATACCAGTTCAGGAGTTCTTTTTTTCTGTTCAGGCCAATAAGGACCAGGTGTTCAAAGGTGGTGCTCCTGCAGAACCACATGCACACCTTTTATTTCATCAAACTATACACTTGGCTGAGATGACCATATCTGAAGTGGATGTATTTTTTTCTGAGATACTGTGGTAACATTTTGAAGTTACAGAATAAGCGCATACTTTGTATTCTGGTTTCCGGCTTTAATCGAGGAAGAAGTAGTATTTTGTGATTAAAACACTGGACTGTGAGTTTAGAGATCTGGATTCAATTTCTGCCTGTGCCTCTGTCTCCATGTGTGATTGTGGCAAGCTGTTTAACCTTTCTTTCTCCATTTCTTCTGCATAAAATGGAGATGGCCAATCTCAGGAATCTCCTCACCTTCCGTTATTGTGGGATCAGATCATTTCAAAATGTTTAATGTACCTTCTCTCCCCATAAAGCAGGGAATGTTCTTCCTATTTTACAAATGAGGAACTGAGGCACAGATTATCCTAGGCTGGTCTACATTAAACAGCGTGTGTTTGCCTTGGCAGATTTCCTGGCTCCCAGACAATCCAATTTGGGATCTGGCTGGAACATGCTGCAATTCTCTTCTAGCCTGCATGTCTTGGTTTTGTGGGCTCCCTCCCCCCTTCACCCCTCCCAGCAAGGCATGAGGGTGGAGGGGAGGCTGGATTTCAGCTTGGTGCAGGACTGGGGCTCCCATCAGAGCATGGAGATCCAAAATCTCAGAGCTGCTTCTGGGCCCATTAATTTTAATGTCTTTTGACAAGCTGTTCAGCCTGAGATGGGAAATTTGCAGAGGAAGGAGGGAACTGAAACCAAGGCATCCATGGTCCTGCACTGAACCAGCTGTTGCACCTCATTTTTCATACTGTTCTTCTACCTTATCTATTTCAAGACTGTAATTTTGGGGTACAGTGATTGTTTTTCACTGTGGCTCTATAGCACCCAGCCTAGTAGGGCTGATGTGTGTACTGTGTCACAAATAATATATATTACTGAAAATTTTGTCTGTCCAGAACCGTAGAGCACACTCAGAAGAAGCTGCAACCTCTATCTTATTATGGAGACCAAGAGAGAAAATTTTTCCTAACCTACTTTTGTGGTTTGGAATAATTTGATTTTGCTCAGGAAAACCTAGAATATGTGTAGTTTAAGGCAGAATTAAAGAGCAGAGGAAATACTGGTTTGGGTTGCTTTGCACAGTGCTAGATCCTGGCTTCTTCCCACATTACCCTGTTTCTTCAGCTTTGATTTTCCACTTAAATCTTGTCTAGTCTTTAATAAATAAATGATGAAGGATCTACTACAGTTTGTTATTTAATGTTAGAAATAGAAATGAAATGTGGGCTTAAAAAGGCTAATTTAACTTCCAGGTGTGTATTTAAACTATTATGCTTAGCACCTGGGAGTAGATACAAGTGTCTGTGTTTCTGCAGCTTGTTATCTGGCAGTACGATTGCAAGTGATAGTCTTTTTCTTTCTTTTAAAGGAATGAGAGAACAAGGGAAGGAAGCCAGTGGGGAATATTGGAAAAAGGTTGTGGTAATGTTTCATGCTCATTAATCCATATTGTCCAGACATCCAAAAAACAATGGGATGCTAAACATATATGTAAAAGATGGTTAAAAATAGACCTCCAGGAAAGCTTTACCTTCTCTGTGCTACCCTATAAATCAAATGCCCCAGCTCCTTAAGGTGTAATAGAGCTGCTTTGCACTGCATTACCTGGTTACAAAGCCAAGAAACCAGCCTTATGGGACTCCTCTGCTGCTGCAGGAAGGTTTCCAAATAGCATAGGAAGAGGAGGCCATCAGTTACACTTCTGTATAATGTTACAGTTAAACTAATTTAGTATTAAATGTGAGGCAGTACATTCCCACTTGTGACTAGCAGTGCCACCAAGATACTGTTTTATGGGTTGGACAGTGTATAATGAAGGTAGGGCTTGCAGCTTTGCCTTTATATATGGGGCTAAAGCAGGCAGCGCACCAAAGAACAAGAATATTTTTCTCTCCTAAAGGTCCTGCTTTGCAAAATTTAGAAATTTAGCTTGTCGATGGATATTAAAGGAAGTTGATGGTTTCTGTAGGGGAGGACTTAGGCACAGCCTGTGTCCTGGCAGAGCCTCCTTCATCCTTTGCAGAGCAGCGCCTTGGTTTTTCACAGCTGGCAAGCTAGCACATCAGTGAAGGCACAAGGTGCAACTCTGGGATGTGCAACGTATGGCTGGGAGCCAAATGTAGCTCTGACTTTGGGTTTTTTTTTTAAAAAAAAAAAAAAAAAGTGACCCCAGCACAGCCTGCTCTAGTGAATGCAAGCTAGCTGCTCAGCAGCAGGTGTTTGTGTTTGGGCAGCTTGGAGAAACAATTGCTATTAATCCACCAAAGAAATTACAAGCAAAATAGGGCATTTGTTGTTCCTTTTAAGACTATATGTAAATTGATATTCAAAAGAGTAATGGCCCTTGGGCTTTTGGCAAGTAGCTAGTGCAGCTGTTGGACATCCCTGATGTAACCAGTGATCTTTAGTTTGTTTTGATTTTACTTCCTCCCTCTCCCTCCCCTTCCCTTCTTCCTTCAGTAGCTCAAATGGCTTTCAAAGTATTTATTGTATGTCCTACAAAAGGACAGTTATATGTCCCTGTGACTTCCTGTCATCATTTGATGCCACATTGAGTTTAATTAGAGTTCCTTAGGATGCTGAATAGCCTTTAAGTACATAGAAGGAAACGCTGAATATTGTAGTTAGGCACAAAGGTAAAGGAACACTACCCTAGTGAAAACCGGCTAATTTAAAAGATGAGTTAGTGTTGTAACACTGTGCCACAAATCATCCTTTGACTTTTTGTGGCTCTACAGTTAATTTTTCCTTACTTTTGTATCATTCTTCTCTGCTTCAGTTTGGAAGAATTACATAAAATATAAATGCAGCTAATTTACTGTGCTTGAGAAAAGGTGAAACAGATTTTACAAACTTTAAGTTTAAACATTTCCCTTCAAAACAAAATAGCATTAAGAATGATAGAGGGTATTCTTAAAAAAAAAAAAAAAAAAGTGAAAAAGAAAAGAAAAAAACAGTAAGGAAATCTGTTCTTTTAAATTGATACTGCTCTCAAGTCTAAAATTTTAGGCGTTTGAGGTAATATTTCTCTAAAAATAAAACAGCAAGAAGCATGTCTCTCTCATGTTCTGCATAAGATCATTTACCAGTGTCCCATGTGTCATGAGAATAACATGAAAGAGGCAAAGGATTAATTTGCATGGGAGCCATAATTTTATTACAAAAATATTTGGTATACAACAAATTTTGATTTTATACATATGTGCACATGTGTGTGCGCACCTTGCATGCACACACGCATGCACATACTTTTTTTCCAAAGTTTTTCCAAAAGTTCGGTTTGCAAGCTGGAAAGAACTCTTCCCCCATACTTTCCTTCAAGCTGGAAAATCAGTCTCGCTTTAGTTCGGTGGGACACAGAAGTCTGGAGGCTGGCCTGCATACAGTCCTGATATTTTCACCTGGCTCAGTTCTGCAAAATTAGTTTGAAAAGCTCCAATTTTTAGCCCACCTGATGCCAATAGAGTAGTTTCATGTTGTAAAACAATGAGCAGAGGAGTAAAACAAACACATATGATGTTGCTTCAACAAGTATCCCAAAAAATAAGCGAGGTTGCCTCAGCAGTGAACAGTATAAGAAAATATTGTTTATCACTGAAATAAATCTTGTATTCTTTCAACCAGAGCAGCGCAGACTGTCTTTCTATTTTCTCCTGTAATAGATCGCAGTTTATTACATTGCGTAAATACATATTCATAACTGTCAGATCTGCTAAATCACACAGGAATCTGAAATTGAGATCAAAAGCATTCTTGGGAGTATTCTGTGTTAACGAAGTTCAAATACCGGAGCTGCTTTCTGAATCTGAGCTGCGGTGGTTCAGAAGGGGTGCAATAGTCCCCATTTACTGTTGGTAGCTGCAAGGTAGCGTGTTTATTCTGTGTTTGGTAATTAATGTGGAAAAGAGTCTTAGCGAGTTATTAAATTTTACCGTGTATTTTTTTCTTTCACCATTAGTTTGGGGAGAGAGAGAAGCAAAAACATATCGCAAGATTGTGCAAGACTGTGCAATGGGTGATTCACCATTATTCTGAGGGGCAGATCAGTATATGCAGCATCCTGGTTTTCAAGCATGAAGAACTAAATGCTGACATGCTAAACCTAGGAGCAGCATTCAATTTCCTAATTAAGTTTCCAAAGTATTTGTTATGATTAATGAAGAGGTTATTAACTTTAAGCCTGATTAGATTAATTTATGGAGCTGCCATGCTGGTACAATTGCTACTTACACCTATCAAGCTAATAATGTTTGCGTAGCATCATGTGTGTGTCATCTGAAAGTAAATTATAGCTGTGATTTTCAATGTGAGCTGTTTTGCTTTGCCTGAGATACAATGCTGTATCCACTATTATATCGTAGGAATGTCTAAATGGAAATATGTGGCACTCAGCCACTAATTAATTCTGCAAAGGAAGGAAAAAGAGGAGCCTTTAGAAACAAGGTGTGCTATACACTCAGTAAGGGGCTTTTAAGTCAAAGGGAAGAAAAGTGAGCGGAAGTAATCGGTTGGGATCACGTGAGTGCTGGATGGGTGCAGAGGACCCCCAGCACTTTGGGGTGCCATCAGCCTCAGCAAAGGGTGGCTGCCGAGCCTTGGTCCCTGCTTAGCCACTGCAGCTGCACATTGGCCATTGCTACCCAGAGGGTAGGAAGCGGCTGGGAGTAGCGGAGTGTGTTGTTATTTCTACTTCTTGAGAACTCTGGAGGCTTTGATTGAAACAGGCATAGAATTTCCTGCGTAGGGAAAAAAAGCTAATTTTCCCAAATTGGAAAAAAATCAACAATCCTATTATGTGGAATTAGGATGGCACACCAGATTTATTTTGCGAGCATTTTCCTCCGCTGCGCCGCCCAGACCTTGTTGCTGGAGCCACCCGGCACACGCAGAGCCATAATTGCAGGCTGCTGCCTCCAGTAGGGACTAGCCCAGCAGAGGTGATGCACATCTGCTCGTTTGCTGTCGGAAAGAAATGTCGAGACCTAGAAATAGTAGGTTTTGCTCGGGGTTCTGGGGGACTTCTGAGTGTAGCTCCTCCTGTGCGTCGCCATCCTGCCTGGTCCTCCCCAGGCGCTCAGCCTCCTACCAGCACCACGTTTAACCTTAGGCACTAGGTGAGTGCCAAACAGCATTATTTTCCCAGACACGTCTGCAAAGCTTGGTGTAGACCAGATCTTTGGAGAATGTATCAGCTTCGTTCTCGTGGGTCTAGGCTGACCATAGGAGGATGGACATGACTTAAAGGTTGGACAAATTTGGGTAGTGTTTCATGGCACTGGCAAAAGGCATCTCCCAGCAAGTCTCGGGTGTCTACTCCATAGCAAGGACATACTACAGCATCGCAGTCAAGTGGCTACTGGTGTTCATCCGGTGGCTTTGCTTTGCTTTGTGATATTTTTAGGGTTTTTTTCTTCTTCTTCTTGAAGACCAGGACGGTAATTTTGTCTGGCCTCGTTTTTTGAAATGTCTGAATCATTTTTTGACTTAAAAAAAAAATAGCCTACGACTGTAGAAAATTGCAGCCCAAATAAATTCTACAAAGTTAACAGCAGCTGTGACAACAGCCTCTAAGGCTGGGAAGTATTCTGAAACTAATTCTGCAACATTTCTACATTAAGTCATTCATATTATATCTATATTAAATAGCAGAGAAACTAACAAGTTGCTGAGAGGCTTCATATTGTTGCTTAGATGTTTTTAAGTCATTTACTCTCGGATTTTCTGATAAGTGGAATATCCTAAATTTTTCTTAAGACTGGAAAAATTTCTGTGAAGCTGACATTTTAACATTTTACGACTATAAATAGTTTATAGTTTTAATAAAAATGTTCTGGGAAGGACTTTGAAGATGAGCACTTCCATGTACATATAACTACATAAGCTTGAACTTTGATGCTATGATAATTTCTGGCTGTATTACAAAGGGCTCTATACTGTCAGACATAATCTCTGTTTCAGCTGAAATAGCAAAGCCACCTTTTTAATCTTTATGTTTTTAAAAAAAAAAAAAAGAAAGAAGAAGGAAGAAAAAAATCATACCAACATGGTTTCTGTCATTTTTGAATTTGCTCAAATTCTTTCATAGGGGAACATCTTTTTAGTGCTACAGTCAGTTATAACTTTTTAAATTATGAAACAATTTTGAGTATGGCTGTTAATCATTTTGTGCAAAAATGTTTGGACTTTCTGGCCTCCAATAAAGCATTAGCAAGCACTTTACAGAAAACTGCTTTATTTTATATCATTCAAGAAAAACTCAGAAGTGGGGAAGCATGAGGTACTTCCACAGGATTTGTTTTCTTTTGGTTTGCTATTCCTCTCTCTTCTTGGTAACCTCTTTCTTGTTGGATTTATAAAATTAGCTATTTCTGACCATGCCTTCTTTTCCCTCGAGACCATATACCCCCTGCCTGACTCTGCCATTTGTATAAAGTTCCTGTAGTGACTACATTGACTGGTTTTAATGAACTCAATGAAGATGTAACGCTTGTATTTATGCATAGAATTTGCTTACACCAAGTGTTTTTCATGAGCTGAAGGCAAACAGAAAATTTCTATTTGTGCATAGAATTTGCCTGCGTAGGCATAAATCACAACGCGTGAATGGCTGCCCGGAGTGACCAAAGCTGCTGCGCCATCCTTTCCTGGTGGCTTTGCTGCGTCCCTCTGCAGCCGTCATGCCCTCCTAGCCCAGCCCTTTGGCTTGCGTCTCTGCCTGGCGCGTTTTTGGCCAGTTGACACTAAGGCCGTAGCTCTTCTGCGCCCTTTCCGGAGCAGAGCTGTGGGTGCTCGCTTGGGTGACTTGGCACGAGAAGGGAGGCAGGATAACAGCAAGGCCTTTTGCTTTCCTCCCACAGTGGGGGAAATAGAGAGCTGATATCAGAGACGCATTAGAAGGCTCGTTGTTCTCCCTTAGAGGTGCCAGAAGGAGGGGATTTATTAGACAGTCTGACAACGGAGGGGAAATATTTCCATAGCCCTAAAAAAAAAAGGGAGGGGGGAGGGAGACTCATGCCGCTTTTTTGGTGCGACAGAGGCTGGAATGTGGCCAGACCAGTCCTGGGCTTCCATATGCTGAAATTTCCTCGCTGAAATTTAGTTATTCAGTGACCCCGACTGTGACAAGGATGTGTCTGTGAAAAATAGCTAATAGTCAATACAACCGACTCACAAGCTTCCTTGAGCCTACTCACCGGATGTCAAGATTTCGTCCCAGCATGTTCGCATCAATGCAAGAGAGGGAGAAATTAGAAAAATGCCATTTCAGTAAGCCAGAAGAGAGAGTTTGTAGGTGGAAGTAACATTAGATCGTCTGTTTGAAGCTGCATGTAGTAATGCAGAGGAATTTGTAAGAGGAATAGTTGGTAATTGCTCCAGAGATTAGGCTCGGTTCCTTGCAGAAATTTAGGAAGTACCTGCCCTAGTTCAGTTGTGCTTCTTTCATCTTCACGTTGCGTAATCTCCATTTCAAATGACAAAATTCTTTATCTTCTGTCTGCTAACAATATCTTCGTTGTATATGAGTGATTCAATTAAACTGATATATCAAAAGCCACACTTTTTACTCTTCACTGAGTAACACGATACTGGCTAATGGGTAGAACAGCACTTAGTAACTTGTATTTCTGTAGGACTGCTTCAGTTATTTTACCCAGGTAACTGTAATAAGAGTAATAACTCTGGTACAGGGCTGATGCAGGATGATGCTGTGAAAGAAATGAAGGCAATACCGTTTGTCGTGGATTTTATCCACTCAAAAGGTTGAACGTGGTATCTTGACTTTTGTGTTCAAAAACACTGCAGTTATAGTCAGTTATGGAAGTGAGGTAACAGGCTGAAAATAAGGTTGTTGGTTGCACGTCGCTATTTGGCGAGCAACTTACTTTTCTCTAGCTTGTCTCAAACACTAAGTCTATTTGCAGTTGTGTTTTTACTAATGACAAGTCAATAAATTGCTTTATCTATTACCAGGATTAAAATGATGTCTCAAAAACTACAATTAAAATTAACAAATTCATCATGCCTGCTGCTTTAATCAGCAGAATAAAGAATAATTGTTATTTTCTACTAATTTTAGACATCAAATACGGAGTTTCAGTTAACAATGTTTTTTCAGGAACTTACAGATAAATATTCAAATGAAATTCAACACAGCTTTTTAGGGGTTCTCTTAAGTGTTATTTTTTATTTCAAATAAAAAGCAGCAAAATGAATGCCGTTTGTTAAAGTTTATCCACGTCCTGTGTTAGCGGTAAGGTAATCCACCTTATTTGGGACTGCTGTTACACTCAGTGAGCATCTGGCAGCAAAAGTCACGGGCCATATCCCTAGTGAGTGTAAATTGTCATAGGTCCATTGACTTCAACTGAGCTATGACTACTTATACAAATTCCCCCGCCTGTTTGTTTTTGACTTTTTAAGACTAGACTCCTTTTCTTTTTTAATACTATTTATCACATTCCCTTAGTGAGCTGGAAAAGTTTCTATGTCTGTCTTCTGCTTTAGAGGAGTCCCCGAGGCCTTAACTATTTTACCGGCTATTTTCTGACGTGCTGGCAGGTTTGATCTTTGGACACTGGTGAATATGTGCAAACAGACGATTTTATGTGCAGGAAAGGTGGGTCGTTTACGGCTGAACCTTTGGTCGGAGAGCGGGAGCAGGTGGCAGAAAAGTATTGGTATATTGGTTATGGGCAACTTCGGGAACGCCTGCCATTAGCACAACCTTTCTCAGTGGAGCAATAGCTCGGGCAATGCTCCTTAGGAAAAATTCCATTCTTTCCCTCCATCAATTATTTATATCCCGCTCCTGTTGCCTCAAAAGTCAACTCTTGTTGATCTGCTTGGTGCAATGAGACAGAAGGAGTGATTTTATAGCCTCTTGCTGTGCGCCAGCAATGAGTACTTGAAAAGATGATTCTCCTGACATGTTTTAATCCATGACAAAACAAGAAATGGTGTGAAAAGCATGTCATTTTATTTGTAATTTTCCCTGAAAGGTAAATATACAAGCCAGACTTCCAAGTACCAGTGAAAAAAAGGGAATGAAATTTTTCTTCTTGCAGATTATGTAGGCCGTAAGAGAATTTCCTCATAAGAATTTTTGTACAGTAACATTAATACAGTTTTCACTATATTTTTGACGGGAGGCAAATTTGATAGGACTGATCGCTGCAGAAGGATAGTATGTTCCTGTCCTCTCTAGATCTTCCCTGTGACCTGTTTCAGTGGGAGGGAGCAAATATAAAGTGACATGAACTCATTTTAGCCATGGAAAAGTGATCCCCTTGTGTGTCAAGTTAGCTCCCTGGCACTAGGATATGATATATGTCAAGAGCAGGGGGAACAAATTACCAGGGCGGTCATGCCAGTTTATATCAGTTCCTGGTTTGAAATGCAGTATAAACAAAACAGGAATAGATATTTATATTAAAGACAAATTCCTGAACTTCTACTGGTGCTCTCTGTAGCACATTTCCAACATGTTAGTGTGATTTGCCTCTCTTGGACCAAATGTAAGCCCTTTACTCTTTTAATTCTATGTATTGCAGTTCACTTAACCATGTGCTTCTTGTTTATGAAGTAGCCGCGTACTGGGTTAAGTAAACTTGGAATCTGAAATATGCTGCCTGTCCTTTCCCCTCTGGTCTGATGACTCTTGATTATAATCTTCCTTTTTACACAGCTTCTGCCATAAAAATTCTCCAGCCAGAACTATCAGAAACTCTAGGAGTTTCCCAGGAGATAAGTGACCTGTTTCCAAATTCCCTGTTTATCCACCCATAACAAACAGGACGAGATAATTTTTTCATCCTTTCCTTAGCCTGTCACTGTTTAACTGTGTTTTTTGTGCACCTCTCCTTGCTTTGCCACACCACTTGTGGAGAACATAAGGGGAGTCTTAATATCCTTCCTCCCTTAGAGTTTAACATTTTTTAATTCTAAGCTATTTACTATCTGGGCAAGATGAAAAAAGGTCCAATCTTCAGGTTTAATATTTGTTGTGGGGAAATTTATAGGTGATTTTAACAGCAAGTGGAAGTTTGCTTATGGGAAAATCCTATAAGATGACATATTTTCTGCTAACTTTTCAAAAACTAACCTGCGGGATATCCTGTTACATTCTATAAATTGGTTTAATAATGTTTACTTTGGTAAAGCGTACAGTGAAGATACATCCCGCTAAATAACTTTGAAGTTTATTATTTGAATATATTAAAATAAGTTGTCCTCAAATTAGAATTTTAAATGACCCTTTTGTTCATTTGCTTATAGGGTGGATTGGTAGGACATTTTTAAACTAGTTCTTAGAAATGTATTAGAGCTAATTGTCTAACTTGATCCTTTTTATTTGGGTTCAGAACCAGAAAGTGGACTACAGTAGTTGATATTCAGAAAATAAGTAAGATTTCTGGTTTGGCCTGAATGTAAAGAACCTGTTTTGAACAATTAAATTTTCATTTTGCATGCAGACTAATAAACACCAGAAGACTTGTCATACTCTTTTTTCCTGAATCGCTAATCTCCCATCTCAGTGAGGGAGTGAGGGACTCGTGTATAGCTTTCAGGGCTTTCTTGAATAGGTGCAAAAAGCACACTCTTAATTGCTTTTCCTAACCACTGCTTTATTTATTGCAAGTTATTTAGTCCTCTCAACTCTAGCACTTCTGTGCCAAGATTGATTTCTAGTTACTTAATTTTCAATGTTGGTCATTTGGAAGTTATTCATCGTTATTACAAGGAACACTCGGGAACTGCTTATGTTTTAATCTGGATCTATGTCATAGTGTTGACCTCTCATGTTTAAAGACCAACACTAAATTAAATGAATGAAGAACATGAGTTACTTATTAGGTTGTCACACAGGCTCTCAATGTGTACCATATGTGAAAAAAAATTTCAAATTTTGCTTTACTTAACTAGTTGTTATTCAGTTTCTGAGTACTCAAACTGACAAAAGTTCCTCTTTATAGCTGATGCATAGTATTGAATCTCTTCTATAATCAGGAAAATGGTTTTATGACAGTTTTCTCTTTTTAACTAAAATTTGTGGGATATGATCAGAAATAAGATATCTTAATAGCAAATAAATATTTGGTACCTCACCAGTCTACTTTTCAAAATTAATTTCATGAGCCCTCATGACTAAGAGCTAAAGATTTTTAAGCCTACATGTGTTTCTGTGCACTTTCTCTGTTGAACTTTGTGCCATCACATGTTCTTGTATCTCCTTTCTTAACAAGTTTGAAGCAGAAACATTTTCTGTTTTCCCATAAAGCCAATAGGTCTGCTTCCACTGTGTTTTTAGGGACAGCAAATGTGTACTGAAAGCTCTCATTAGACTTATTCTTATGTGTTTCACAATATGATTTTAGTAGAGAATAGACTTTACATAGTTGCCTTCTATTTACTGGCACTTTTTTGTTTCATATGCCCTCCAGACTGTTCAGCTGCGACAGTTGCATACAATAGATTGTGTTACATAGATATCATATATTATATTATGCCCAGATGTATTCTTTCACCATTTCAGTTTTTCCATTAAGAAAAGCCTCTTTGTTTTCTAGGTATTTTCTTTTGTAGTCTTTTGTTCAGTGTTCTTTGTGTCACATGTGAAATTAAAGTAACGCTTAGCGCAGGGTGGGGGGGGAAGCTGTGTTCAGTATATTTTTTTCATATGCCTTTAAATGAGAGATTTACCCTATAGTACTGTTAGGCTGCTTCAGGTGCAGCTGATGTTATGTGTTTAATGCTTATACCTAAAGAAAATCATTAGTTCTGAATATTTCTTTCAAGCTGTCTAACCCAAAGCTGCTGGGTTTTGCAGCCTGCCCCCAGGGGCTGGGAGGCATCTGAGCAGGGGCCACTGTGTTCCCTGTGTAATGGGGAGGAAAGGCTCAATTCCCAAGAGGAATTTAGATATCTAAATGCCATGTGAGGTTCCTAAAACCAAGTGTGGTGATCAGGTCGAATCCTGGCCATGCCCGATTTCTGTAAGTTAACGGCACCATGCACCTGCCTCGGGCTGAGATCCTGGGGCTGCTTTACCCGGGGGCCCTGATCCAGTATGACGTTTCCAGACCGTGCAAGCCTAGCGCATTTTGGAGGCACCCCATGTTGCACATAAAAGAAGGATCAGTGCCTCAGTATTCCAGTTTTATTACTGTGCCCTCTTGCTTCTCTAAATCAAAGGTTCTCCTGTTTTAGTTTCATAGCAGATATGGTAGTTCATAACTTTATTGGTCTTGCAGAAGATGGATCCAGAAACCTGATGGTGTTCATCCTAAGAAATGGAAGCTGAGGTTTTAGGAACTGAGGGACTGTTCAGTCAGATTCTTCACAATTTTGTGTTTAAATCTAAACTCTGCTCAAACATCTGGCTAGCAATTGGGAGGAGAGTTTTCTCAGTGGGAGAATATACCTTATTGCCAATTCAGTGCTGAGAAAATTCGTGTTGCAGGTGTCTTGCCTTCGAGATGGTCCTCCAGCAAAGGTGGAAGAAGAAGCTCAAGACATAGGATGTCCCTGACTGTCTTGTAAAAAAATATATATATAAATGAAGGAAAATCACTAGTGGGAAAAAGTAATGCCATCTTGAAACATTCAGCAAAAAGCAATAAAGAACAAAGGTAAAATCTGTGGCAATTAATTTGCAAGGCTCCTGCAATTTGGACAAACTGAACTCTTCTGGATTCCTCCTGTGGAGCCAGATTTCTGCTTTTACTGGGGTTCCTGATCTGAGCAGGCTTTACAGCCCAAGCAGCAGGGAACTGAGGAGACAGTATTTCTGCCCATTTTCAGCAACTGTTATCTCCTGCTCTGATCAGCAGCTGAGTTACTGGCATATGGTTTGCGCAAAAATCAGCCCTGCCCATAAGCTCGAGGATTTCTACCAGAACAGAGAATGACGCCCCTCCCGTTTTATTTTGTCAGCTTCCCCCTACCTCGCTTTTCACTGCAAATGTGTTGCCCTGCACCAAGTGTGCTTATAGCAGAGGGGAAGAGTCATCAGGAAGGAGACTGTATGTGCCGCCGTCTCTGCGGCTTTGTTGAAATCAACCATTTTGCTAAAAAGACTCATTTTGTCCCCTCGATCACGAGGACTGGCAAAGCTGTGTGCACTAAGGACTTGTCTGACCTGGCAGAGGTACGTGCAGAGCAAAGCCCCGCTTCTCTCCGAGTATGTGACATCGGGTTACTGTTTACTTTTGCTTGCCTCCATGGTAATGGTCATATCCAGTTTAGTTTAATCAGCAGTTGCCTATAACGTGTGGCAGGGGAAATCTGCATTAACATACATGTGTATATATAATATACAAGCTGTATTCGAAAGTTTGTGACAGAAATAAATAAACGGAGCTAAGTAAGAGATCACACAGCTTTTGTCACCAAAACTACGCTGTTTGGACTGCTATTTTTTATTTTGTATGTGTGTGTGCTGGCAAGGGAGCCCTGTGCTGAGAGCTGAAGTGCCAGGTACAGTTACACTTCGACACATTGCGGACTTTGTTCGGCAGGATAGGGGTATAAATCTACTCTTGAGAAGGAGGTCAAATAGGGGTTTCCTATTCATTCAGCCCCTTATGGGAATTGCTGGCTTCCTACTGAGGTGATCAGGGCTCATAAAACAGGCACAGACAAAACACTTTGATATTTTCATCCCTTCGGGCATGATGCAGTTGTTGCAAAATTAGAGGTTTTGTTACGAGCGTGAAAGAATTTCGCTGCGGCAATTAACTGATCCCGAAAGGCCCCACCTTTGCTTCATCATCCGTAATAGAAAAATTATGTATCTTTGTGGAAGTTGATCTCGTTTTGGAGTGTGTAGACAAAATATTGTTTTATAAAGATGGGACAATCACACCGTGATAGGAAATGAAGGCCAGAGCCGGACAATAACTGCGTGAGGCACTTCACGTGTGTATCATAAATCAGTGTGGTCCACGTAGCAACTCTGTGATGGATCAGGTCGTTCCACTGAGTGCTCATTTTTCCTGGCACAGAAGGAGAATTGCTGCTTGTGTGATAATGGATGGTGCCAGTTTCGGACTGTGCAGTTAGAGGACAGTCCTGCCCAGCCTGCCACTTCCAAAGAGTTTTAATCAGTGGCGATGTTTCCCAGAAGAGATGAGCTTTATCAGGGAGACGCAACAAATGAAAAATGAAGGGGGGACCTAAGACAGAATAAGACACCAGAAGCAATGGGCTGCACTCAGCGCTGTGCAGGTCTTGGGTGAGCTGTTCATCGTGGCTAGCTCTTGTCTGCTGGCAGGTCTTTGTGCTCTTCTGGCCCAGCTGAAGTTTAAGCAGGCTGGTTTTACATGTTTTCGATGATGATTTTGTCCTACTCATATGCAGGACTAATGCAGGAAACATGAAGATATTTGTAAGAGGAGTGGATTAAATGGGTGACCAAAGCAGTTATGAATATCTGAAGATAATAAATAAGGTACAAAGCATAGGAGAGTATTGATATAACACTTCAAAAATATAGAGGGGCAGCACAGCCCTATGAACTGACTGTTTAGTTAAGAAAAAGCTGATTAAATTTTTGGGTGTGCTAGGATTGCTCCAGAGTGATGGTTTTCCAGATTACATTTTATATTTTTTTCAACCCATCGTGCAGTAGCAGATCCTAGTGCAGAGGCTGCGATGTGCTGGAGGAAGCACAGGGTGTGCTGGATATTGCACCTGAGAGCACTCTCGCTAGGCGGGCCCTTTTCGGCACTCATGATCTAGAGACCAGCTCTATATTATTAACCAGGGCTTTGGGGAGGATGTGTTGAACCACTGGGCCTTTAGGCTAGTCCTTTTATCACAAAATGTTTACGCTGCAATAAGGAGAGCAGAAGTTGGTCCAATAGCTGAACTGAGCAATGCATTCAAATGTATGTTGGAAGGGGAATTTGACATTAACTGAACAAGGAGAGGAGGAAAAGAAGTTATACCCTTGATTACTTTTCATTATGTTTATCTAACTGGTAGTTCAAAATTATTCCATATTTTAATTAAATCTTGGCAAGTTCTCTTGTGCTGTTCACTACAGGAAATGAAGAATGGGAGAAAGAGGTGGGAGAAGAGAACCAACTGTTTGCCTAATTGTACTGTATGCAGTTCGATGACAAAAATACGTGAAGACAAGTAACATGATCTATGTTACTGTCTCGATCTAACAGCGCTTTAATAGATTTTAATAGATTCATCTGTCAAATCCCATTACTCTTAGCATATGATTTTTAAATTAATCTTAGTTTTTGATTTACTTCTTTCACTAATGAGCTATTTACAGTTTGCCTCGTTAATACTTCTAAGGTAGTATAAAGAGAGAATTGGAGGAGTAAGCTGCACTTGGGGAACTAAACCATTGCAGATTTACAATTTTTTTTCTTTCTCCTTTTAGAAGAGTATGTTTCCTAAAAATTCATTGGGGACAGCTAGACATCTGCTTATACAATCCCAATCTGTCTTTTTCAGAGAAGATTACCATGAAGACGGGTTCTGTCAGCCATACCGGGGAATCGCATGTGCACGAATCATTGGAAATAGGACCATTTATGTGGACTCCCTCCAGATGCAAGGGGAAATTGAAAACCGAATTACCGGTAAGATTATGTACCTTTGTAGTAGGACAATAAGCATTTGTGAAAGTATCCAATTCAAGTACAAATGTGTTATCGTCCTTTTCAGCTTTATCAGTTAATGACTGAGATATATAAAGGTTTAGAGTCAGTGATCCAGTTTTCCTCTTCTGCAGTTAGAAAAACTTGGAGTAAGGAGGGTAAAAATTGCTATCATGTATAAAAGAATTTTCCACCTTAATTGAAATGTCAGTCTTGACTTTTTAAGAGCTTGTAATTTGCATTGGAGCTTTTGGCATGATTGATTCAAAAAGAAGATTTTTTTAAAAATCAAGTGTGTTCTGATGTAATGAACATGACTGTGTTTTGGTTCTCTTGAAACAAATTTGGTGGTTGTTCCTTTGGGTTTCCCTTCCCTACTGCATAGTCCCAGCAGAGTTTAGATTTCACATTGATTTATACAAAACAAGAGCTGACCTTCCTGTGCTCTGCCCCTGCTGATTCTTTCTCTGATCATCATTTCTGTGCATACTTGCAAATATGTGTCCAAAGCCTTAATGACTTTTAATGGCTTGTACGTCAACATAGGTTTTTTTCGCTGGAGCTCGTCAGTGTGATCACTGATGTTAGCAGCTGTGATTCAGATGCACACAACTAGAGGAAGCAAATGAATCTGTGGAATAGAGCAAACTGTTTATAGCAATATATGGCCAATTAACTCAGTCCAGGAGGAGCTTATTCACATCTGATCAGATATGGCTAGCTAATTGAATCTGTTATTTAAACACAACCAGTTGCCAAAAAAGCTTGACTTTGCTTGTCAACCCTATCCCCTTAAAGGCATTACTTAAAAGAGTCAATGTTGAGCCAGAAATTCAGGTTTTTTTCCTACTCCCGATATGGTGATATGGTGATCAGATACTGTGTTTGTCAAAGATTTCCCTGTGCTGTTAAGATTCATTCCCTTCCCTCCCCTCCTATCTCCTGCACTCTGTTATAATTCACACCTCTTACACCATTCTCTTGTTAAATAATTCATACTTTTAAGATTTTGATATCTTGTTCCCTATGACATCATCTCTGTCCTGTTTAGATGGTTTTTCAGCAATGACTAAACTTGTAATTCTGTGAATCAGGTTCATAATGCCCTTTTCAAAAAAAACAAAAACAAAAACAAAAAAAACCAGCAATGTCTTCCAGGAAATGTTTATTCATCAAGTTATATTTCTTTCTGGACTATACAGTATGGGCATTCACGATCAGACTATATGTTCCCTAATACCACTGGTTATTGGTTAGATTATGGAGTTTGGGGAGGGGTGTTGTGGAGAATTTCTGATTGAACCCTTCTTTATTGGGAAAACTCACCACACAGAGTACTGTAGTGCCTATTGAGGCAGTAATGATAACAGAATTATATAGCATTTCTAAAGTGTATTCATCTAAGGGATGTATCAAAAGCCTTGTGCAAAGTAATCACTGTGGATTTCACAGTGCACTTGCTTCTTACAAATCTTAAATGCAAAACTTAAGTATTGCAAGACTGAGTGTTCTCTGCACAAATGCCAGGATACTTCTGAGACTGAGGTGTTTTGTTAGATGAAAACCCAGCTATATAACTTTTGCTTATATTCTGCTTATATTTGCTATATGCTTTTTAAGTATAGTTTTTGGTGGGATCTCTTTGTACTCAGAGGCATACAATATTTCAAGTGGAGGCTGCGAATGGGTAACAGTGACATCTACTGTCCAACGCCAAGAAGCTATTTAAAAAGGATCCAGACACTATCTGCGGGGAATTTTCATTCTGTTTTTTTCATGTCCCTGCTGTGCTGCTGTGCGATATACATTCCCCTCATCTCTACCGCCTGTGGTGCTGTTTGGTCCTCCTCCTGAGGTTTGGTGAGAATCTCAGCCTTCTACTACAGAAGAAGGCCATTCCTGGAGAAAAACTTGAAACGTCACTTAAGAGACAGGAAGGGCAACAATAAGGAGTGCACAGACCCGACCCTTGGCCTGTGGATGTGTGTGATTTGCAATGTCTTTACTGTGCTGTTTAATATCTGTTTGACTGAAAAAATAATCCCCATAGACTTTTTAATTTTTCTCTTCTTGAAAGTGCCATTTCCCACATATTTCATTCAGATGCTCTACTGAAATGATGCCAGTGTTCAAGACTCCTAACTGCTATTTGTCTGCATATTTGTGCTTGTGTATTCACTTTCTCACTCTGATAAAATTATCTAAGATGGCAGATCTTAAAAACTTCAACTTTTCCCCTCTTTTTAAAAATTTTCAGCAGCTCTGTGCTTTCCCTCTGATCCCTGGCTTGTGGCCCTTATAACTAAGTGAACCTGGAAAGAGGCTTGGGAATAGAGTAAATTCTAGGGTTTAACATAACTTTATAGGAGCAGGCATGCTTTGAGAAAGGAGCTTAGAAAACATGAGTGGTTAATTGGCTTTCTGGGCCATTTCTGGCATTCTTTGGAGACCAAGAATCTTAGCAAGAATGTGCAGGGCTTGGGTGGTGAAGAAGATCTTTGTATTTCTGCACCCAGGTGTTTAGATTTTGGTGACTGCCCTGCCCTGACAAGGTGTCACTGCTGATTAGAGGCTCCTCCAGAGGCTAGGGCTGCTGATATTTTGCTCATAGTGTTGCCACTGCCCTCTGGTACCCTGGTAATCACTGGCCCCCCCACGTGTCTGCCCTCTGCATGTCTTATTTGAGTGCTCCACTGTTACCACCCAGCCCTACTTGCTTTTGCTTCTCCTGTCAAAATAAAGATATTCTGATCCAAATTCTGCAACACCTTCACAAAAATTAATATGGTTTCAGATAACCAACAGTGACTAGTTTGCTCCTTCAGATTTATTTTTCCCCATTAGTCCTAGGAACAAGCACACCTCACAGCTGTCATTCAAGGCCTGATATCATGCTTATTTGTGCAGTATTCACAGTGGGATTGATGCGAGGTTACATTCCTGTATTAATATTCTTGCATTAATTATAAGCAGAGCTGTAAACCACAGGCAAGGCTAGAGCTAGGGCTGCAGCATGGATGGCGTTCAGGAGAGGGGACTCTGGTAGGAGTCTGGTAGGGCGGGAGGCAGCAGCAAGTGGATGGTAGCTGGGCAGGAGGGAAAGAACTGATTTGTAGTTTGCAAATGGGTTGCTGAATGACTCGAACTGCACGTTTCCTTCCTTCCTTCTTACAGCGTACGTTGGTGGGATGTGCAGTCTAGCAACCTTCACTCACAATTAATGTTTTCCAGTGTGGGAATGTTCCTACATTCAAAGCTTGATTCATCCCCAGATACATGATGCACATGCACATTTGTCTGTTCTTTCAAATGTGCAAGAAAACTCCCAGATAAACGCTAGCGTGTAGGCACTGAGAGCTTAAGGGGAGGATCAAGTGCTTAACTAATTATGACATTCATCTTAGTGTGATCAGTATGCTGAGATTAGTGACATTCATTTTTCCCAAACTGCCGCCTGTTAGGCTTCTCATACCTATTAATAGCAATATCTCCCCAAATACCAAAAGCACATTTCCCTTTGCCTTTCAAGGCTTGAAAAACACAAATCTTGTTTACTGATCAAAACATCTATAGAAGGAAGTGATCGTCATTGAGATTTTACCTGCTTAGAAACTTTGGAAGCACAGGTTAACATCCTGGCAGGTGCGTCTCGACTTGGATCTTAATTTTTTCAAGTTAAAATTAGTCAAGTGCCACACAAATTCTCAGTGCCAATCACCTGGGTGACTTCCGAAGAAATGAGGTCCCGCAAACTATGTGCAGATGTTGGAGAGACACTAGAGTGGTGGGTTTGCTTTCTGCATTTGTTGTCTGTCCTCTGCAGCAGAAATGACCTCAATTTCCTACTACTCAGTAGGCTTTCAGATCCTCAAGAAAAGGCAGAGCTGTAAAGGCAAACAATGTAAAAATTAATTTGTTGCTCGTACATTCTGTGAATTGGTTCTTAACCACAATCTTTGTTTCTTTCCAGCTGCATTTACCATGATTGGCACTTCCACACATCTGTCCGATCAGTGCTCACAGTTTGCCATACCGTCTTTCTGCCACTTTGTGTTTCCCCTGTGTGATGAGCGCTCCCGGACCCCTAAGCCACGGGAGCTGTGCAGGGATGAATGTGAAGTCCTGGAGAACGATCTCTGCCGGCAGGAGTATAACATTGCCAGGTCAAACCCCCTCATTTTGATGCAGCTACAGTTGCCTAAGTGTGAGGATCTCCCACGACCTGATACCCTGGAGGCTGCCAACTGCATAAGGATTGGGATCCCTGTGGAGAGACTCAACCGATGTAAGTCTTGATGCTTCATCATGGGAAGAAAGTGGAGTCTGGGCCTTCAGTGCCGGTTAGGTTGAGACTGAGACACAATATATTATCAGAGGTTCTTTTTGCATAGAAAATACTGCTGTCCTGGGCATTGTTACTTTCTATGGTGTTAATACTGACTATAACCTTGCATTGTTGTAAGGTTAGGGTGGTGAGGAAGCTGAAAGGTTGTTGTTTAGCACTGAAAAGTGTTATATCAATGACCTTAGCCAATAAAATTCTGTGTTCACACACCAGTTTTGGGACAGATTTGCTTGGGGCAACAGTGCATTGCAGGCTTCCCTACCCACACGCCTCTCCCCAAACTCTGGCTTGAGGTCCCTGACCAGTGAAAACATGGTTCATTTACCCACCTTCTTTAGTCCTGACCTTTCTGGATCAGCCACCCCACACAGCTATGTGTGAGTTCTGTGAAACAGAACAGGTGAAAACATTCATCTTGTTTCTGTGGATTTATATTTGCACCCAGGAAGAGAAAGGTTGTCAGTTCTTAGTGCCAGCACTTTCTCTGCCTGCTCCGTTTCCCAGGAAGTGATCACCACTACACGGCTCCATGGGGAAGCTGTATGACCAAAAAAGATGTTTAAGACTCGAAGTGTGTTTGGCTTATTCTGAGTATCTGTTTTCTGAACCCACCGTTAGGAGCAGGGGTCGTAGTTAAACAGGAGGCATGGAAAACTAGTTGTATGCCAGTAGGGCATTAGTCCATTGGAGCTGAAAAGCAGAAATAACTGAAAAAGTGATGACAGAGCCGCACCAGCCAAGGAAGAGGTAGCAACCCAAAGGAATGAGAATAAAAACAACCAGTCTGAAATCTGGCAAAGAGTGCTCAGAGCCAGTGGTTACTCCCTCTAGTGGAACAGCTCCAGTTAAGTATCCTCAATTTTTTTTAGGAAATGGAAAGCGGAAGTTTGAGCGGGTTGGATTCCCAAGGGCTGAGGAGGGCGACTCACGAAAGCTGAAAGTGTCATGTTGCAAACGTGCGGGGAAATGCACGATTCAGTTCAGGTGCTGCGTGTAGCAGGCAGGCCTGCAAAAGGATGTGAAGAGAGGATAGCAGCAAAACTGAGCTAGAATAAAGACAAAACTAGAGTTCAACAGATACAAAAGAATGGTGTATATAAAGAAAAGAAACCCCCAAATTCTTTTTTTTTTTCTTTGCAAAAAGGGAAAGGAAGGAAAAATCAGCAAGAGGCATTACAAAATGCAGTGCTAATTTCTCTAGGAAGTGAGCAGTATGAGAAAATAGGAAGATTAGAAGAAATAAAAAGTGATAGGCCATGTTGGTGTCAGGAGACTTCTGCTGAGGTGAACCTCACATCTCTAATTTAGTTAAACTTATCTTGTCCTGTGTCTAGAGGTACAAAGTATATGCTGCTCAGTACCAACTTGCATTCAGAGATACCACATGATTTTATGTGTAGCCGTAGGATGGAGACATTCAAGAGCAGAATTCAGAAATATCCGTATGTCAAAGAGGAGAGGTAGCCACAGAGCTGAAATTTCAAAAAGCACAACTTTTCTAAAGAAAAAGTCAAACATCTTGAAATACATACATTTAAGTACTTAAATCCTAATGTGCTTCATTTTATGCACACATGATGTATGCACTTCAGCTGTTTTGGTTTTGCTGGCTCCTGTATATTTTGTGATGTGTAACGTTTTGTCAAATCCTGCGCTGCAGATCACCAGTGCTACAATGGCTCTGGAGCGGATTATAGAGGGACAGTCAGCGTCACCAAGTCTGGCCACACTTGTCAGCTCTGGGACTCGCAGAATCCCCACAGCCATGATCTGACCAGCGCGCAGTTTCCAGAGCTGGGCGGTGGGCACGCCTATTGCCGAAATCCCGGCGGCCAGATGGACGGGCCCTGGTGTTTTACAAAGAATAAAAACGTACGCATGGAACTGTGTGACGTACCTTCTTGTAGTATGTATTCTCTTTCTTTTTTCCCCTATGACTGGCCTAAATCCTGTGCGGTTGTGAATGTTGCATGTTGTTACAAGTGTGCTTCACTTAGCAAGCTGTGCTTTCTCACTTGCTGTGGTGCGGTACCCTTGTTTTGCCTTGCACTTGGGCAAAATTGGCTTGACAGCAGAGCTCGTAACTGAAATACTGTGCTACCTTTTTTTTACGTGTTGAAGGCTTAAGCAGAGATGATAATTCATGATACTGTTGTGGTTTGGTTTCAAACTTGTTAAAGATCATGCCTTAATGTGCTTACCACTTTTACTCTGTACAGCATCTTGCAGGCAGCAAAGGTTTTCAGATCCTGTAGAGGGAGATACAGCACTGCGCTTGGTTGTAAGAAACCCAAAGCACAGAAGCAGAGGTGTCATGAAAGAGATGATTTTTATCAGAAATGCCGTAGGCTATCTGCTTCTGGATCAGTACCGCACTACTGTTAGCAAAAATAAGCAGCAGCCTCTCACAGCATGTTGATGCAGTCCCGTTTACTTTCCCTACTGGTGCAGAATTCATTCTAGAGCTGTTACAGTTGTAACAGTCTTCAGAGACCACAAAGCAACTTAATACTGTGCTTATTAGGAAGAAAAGTATGTTTCCTGCAGCTACAAAGGTATTGTGGAAGCCATGCAAGTGGTTTCATTGCGGATTTCCTGGATACCTAAGAGCACCCAGAACTGATATGAAATTTCTGAGTTACTTCACTTTTTTACAGTAATAGCATTTGACATATAAAATAAATTTCAACATCGCATGTAACATGGTGTAAAGATTACACTGGGATGAGGTTGTGGTGAAAGCAGGAGTCACAAATAGCAAAACCACGGATTGCAGAAGACAACCCAGGCAGTTCCAATAAACCTTCTGGACATCATCATGCTGTCCTGTAGTCTCTAAACACCAAGAAAAACATATTTTACAAAGGTTCCCAAACAGTCCTATTAAATGTATTGATGGCCTTTTCATCTTTGTTGTACTGTAACTTCTGTTAACAAGAGCAATTTAATTCTCTTAAGTACACAATGTCCCTGCCAGTGAGAGGTGAGATTTCCTTTATTCTGTGCAGAAGTAGTATCAGTGGAGGTAAATTAGAAGGCAAAGTGCTGATGAAATGGCTGAAGCTGAGTGAGAAGGCCAGATCGCCATGTCGTGCTGCAGTTTATGACATTGAGACTTTATATACAATCATGAAGACTATTCACTTACCTTATATCCACTGAACAAATTAATGCAATGATTCTGAAGTCTATATTCTGCACTTTCTACAGCAGGAAACCTCAAAAATAATGGAAGATAAACCATGTGCTAGTACAGTCAAAGCAGACAGTGTTAAACTTGGGAGTCCTTTCTTCTCTTCACACTGCTTGCTGCTGTGTTCATCCAGATTTCTCAGAAACGTTTAAAGGAAAACTACTGTGTGGGGAAAAAAGCATGACTTCCGTTTTCATCTTATAGAGGGTTACTTTTTGTTTAAAATTTGTTGTCAACCAACAGACTCTAGTGCTTTTTGTTTTTCTTTACTGTTTAACACATTAAAAATGCTGATTTGTAACCAGTGGCTATTTCTGTGCCCTACAGGCCCACGTGACAACAGCAAAATGGGAATTCTCTACATCCTGGTTCCCAGCATAGCTATCCCTTTGGTTATTGCCTGCCTTTTCTTCTTGGTCTGTATGTGCAGGAACAAGCAAAAGGCATCTGCTGCTACACCACAGCGTCGCCAGCTGATGGCATCTCCTAGCCAGGACATGGAAATGCCACTCATCAATCAGCACAAACAGGTATTTCTTGCAGAATTTGCTTAGGCGCCGGTTCTCCAAAGTGTCGTGACTTTCAGCGTCTCACACTTTGGTGTTGAAACTGAGTTGTGTTGTCAGGGACCTACTTTTCATCACGTGCTAGCCACTACTTCAGTGAAAACCAGGTCTTGCAGGCACTAGTTGTGCCTGGAAATGGGGGCCTCCAGCAATAGCTTTCAGTACAAAATATTTTTATGGCATCTGCACTCACCTGCCAGTCCCCATTTTGCTTCTTGTCTTGGTGACTAGAAATGTTGTTTCTGATCCAGTCTTCAGTTTGCAGCTCATTTTTGCTACTAGAAATGCTGCTGCTGGTTTACTTGTTTCAAGCAGAAAGCATGATGGGGGTTCTTTTCTAATCTGTCTGCTTAGTCTTCTGGTTATCTCAGCTACCACCAAGCTTGGGGTTCAGTCTAAGTGCAACATGTTTCTGAGTGTGTATATCCCAAAGGACAGAGAAACAAAAATGGCTTTGAACTTCTGTCTGTACTATCAGCTCCTGAAAATACTTTTCTGGGCTAACTAAATGATCTCCATGTTAAAATCCTGTTTGAATCTACTGCTGAATTTTTAATTGTAGCATTTACTAGACACTGGTTCACAAAAACAATGCTCAATTTGGAACAATTGGCAACATCTGTTCAGGAAACGGCAGAATGAACGGATATTACCGATTGTAACAAATTGCATTGATTTTGTGCTCTAAGGGGGAGGATTAATGGCCAAGTCTGGGCTGTGCTGGAGACTGTTTGGTCCAGTTCATAGCCTGTTGGCTACTAAAATCCCAACGTGCCCCGAAATCAGCTGTTAGAGCCTCTTTCCAGCCTGCCCTGCTCGTTCCTCCTGCGGTGCCCTTTCTGCGAAGTGGTGGCTCAGCTGGGGGCTCCTTGGTCCCACGGCTGCTCAGGCTGGACCCATCAAATCCACCTGCACAGACTCCCTTGCTTCCCCTGCTAGGCCGCAGGAGCAAGGACTCTCTGGGGATTTCTTACGCCCGACTTTGCCCCCTTTTCCTTCCCGTAGCAGAGAGCAGCTCCTTCCCTCTTCAGCTCCTCTTCCTCTCTGCCTCGGTCAGAGCCAGTTCAGGGTTTCTCAGCAGTGCTGTTTAGCATTGCTACCCACGGCAGGGGCCGTGCCTGCAGCGCAACGGGGGAGAAAGGGCATATCTGGCACTAGGGAACCGCAAGAGAGAGGGCTCGTTCCTCCTTCTGCTGGGAGGGATGTTTCAGTTCCCCGCCGGGGCAGCTGTGTCCTGGGGCTGTGCCTATGGCTTTTCTGACGGCTCTCCAATGGGCAGCGCGTCTCTGGGCAGACCTGCAGGGCAAAGGCAGTTGCTGCTAATAGGGGTTGTTATTTGCCGGATTTGCTCTGGATTGATTATTCTTTTAGCTTGCAGGGCATATGGTAGCTGCTTTGTAAAAATAATTATACTCATCATCTTGCAGCATAATTCAATTTACACGTCTGATAATGGTGTAACCTGTTCCAAGGTTAACTGTGAAATCAATATACTGTTGTGAGTATACAAAAAGCTGGAAAGTCATTTTGAACCAATTTATCTTCCTTCCAGCATCTAACCACTGGAAGCTTTTCTTTAATAGAAGATTCTGTTGTTTAGAAAACACTGTGGTTTTTTACCATTTTGTTTTTTTTTTTATTTCTTTCATTTCAGGCTAAACTTAAAGAAATCAATCTATCTACAGTGCGGTTTATGGAGGAGCTAGGAGAAGAGAGGTTTGGCAAAGTCTACAAGGGGCATCTTTTTGGTACGGCACCAGGTGAACAGACACAGGCTGTTGCTATCAAGACACTTAAAGACAAAGCAGAACTGGCTCTTCGTGAAGAATTCAAACATGAGGCAATGATGAGATCGCGATTACAGCACCCAAACATTGTTTGTTTGCTGGGAATAGTGACGAAGGAACAACCCATTAGCATGATTTTTAGCTATTGTTCCCACAGTGACCTCCATGAGTTCTTGGTGATGAGATCTCCTCATTCGGATGTCGGCAGCACAGATGATGACAAGACAGTCAAATCCACTCTGGAACCAGCAGATTTCTTCCATATCGTGACTCAGATAGCTGCGGGAATGGAATACCTTTCAAGCCACCACGTTGTCCACAAAGACTTAGCCACTAGAAATATATTGGTGTTTGATAAACTTAATGTGAAAATATCTGATTTAGGCCTTTTCAGGGAAGTTTACGCTGCTGATTACTATAAACTGATGGGAAATTCCCTTCTTCCTATCCGATGGATGTCCCCTGAGGCTATTATGTATGGCAAGTTTTCTATTGATTCAGATATCTGGTCATATGGAGTTGTGTTGTGGGAAGTTTTCAGCTATGGCCTACAACCTTACTGTGGTTATTCTAACCAGGATGTCATTGAGATGATCAGGAATCGACAGGTTTTGCCATGTCCTGACGAATGTCCCACGTGGATATACACTTTGATGTTGGAGTGTTGGAATGAATTTCCCAACAGAAGACCAAGATTTAAAGATATACACAACAGACTAAGAACATGGGGAAACCTTTCTAATTACAACAGCTCAGCACAAACCTCCGGGGCGAGCAACACCACACAAACAAGCTCTCTCAGCACAAGCCCCGTTAGTAACGTCAGCAATGCTAGGTATGTTGGACCAAAGCAGAAAACTCAGGCTTTCCCTCAACCGCAGTTCATACAAATGAAAGGGCAGATGAGGCCGATGGTCCCACCTCCTCAGCTCTACATTCCAGTCAATGGTTATCAGCCAATGCCCGCCTATGGTGCTTACTTGCCAAATTTTTACCCTGTCCAGATTCCAATGCAAATGGCTCCTCAGCAGATGCCTCCCCAGATCATTCCGAAACCAGGCTCCCACCATAGCGGGAGCGGATCCACCAGCACGGGCTATGTAACGACAGCACCCTCCAATGCCTCAGTGGCTGACAGAGCGGCTCTGCTCTCGGAGGGCACGGACGACACGCACAACGGGACGGAAGATATTGCCCAGAATCCTGTTCAGGAGGAGGAGGAAGAGGAGGGTTCAGTGCCAGAAACAGAGTTATTGGGCGATAATGACACACTTCAGATGGACGAAGCAGAAATTCAATCAGAAGCCTAAGGAGTTTGGCCTTTTTACTAAGAGTTTCACATCACTTCAGTGCATGGAGACTGTAGATCCTTAGACTTAAGATCAGTGATTTTGATCTGACTAAATGAAATGAAACCAAAAAACCTACACCCATATAAAGTGCAGCAATAATGATGTACCAGGTTTATTGACCGTTGTCACCATCAGATTTTGCAAATATGATGGTATGGAATTGCTGGGTTTAGTCTTTTTTTTACTGTCCTACAGTTCTTGAGGGAAGCTGCTTTTCAATAATGTACTGTTGCTGTGCAACATATTGCAGAGTAGCATTGCACATCATGTATATAATGATATGTGAGTGTAATGTTAGTGAATTACGCTTAAACCAATAACACGAAAAGGAATCAAACGACAGTTACAGAATTGCTCTGAGCATAAAGAAATGCCCTGGATGTGATGGACAGCTTATTATATAGTATTTATCTTTTTGATATAATGGACACAAGATTGTTGTTTGCTTTCTGAGTCTGAAAAAATAAGAAGTTGAGAATACTGATCCATGTTTGTATTACAATAGTCAGAAAAGTAGGGAAACTGGACACCAGAACTACTGTGCTGAGTCAGACTGTGGGTCTGTCCAGCCCGGTAGCCTGTCCCCAAAGGCTGCCGATAGTGGCTGCCTAGGGAAGAGTGCAAGGACAGAGGCAAACATATAGTGGTATTTCCCCACAGTATCTTCCCAACCTCCAGCGATTTGCGGCTTAGGGACTTCCCAAGCCAGAGGTGGAATCTTTTTTTTCTTTAATAACCTTTGATGGAATTTTCTTCCATGAGTCTATTCAAATGATTCTGAACCCACATAAACTTACAGCATCCACAACATCCTGTGGGATAACATGAGAGGAGAGAGGATGTCTGTCTTTCATCATTCCCAATGAATGACTGTGACAGAAGCTTCCAAATGTGCGTGGCTGACTGCATTTGTGGATGAAAGTACTCCTTTTCTGCTGTGTGTTTGTAGCAGCAAGCAGCCTTAATACACTGTTAACCAAAAGAAGAGATATGGTAGGTGTGCACTAACTTAACAATCCAACTTTAATTGCATGTTGGTTGTCAAGTATAGAAAAGGGCTCCAGATACATGTTCCTATATGGTAAAAGTTTTGGTTTTGTGCAGGGTTATAAACTCACTTGATTTACTGCAATTAGTGCTGGACTGCATGTGAAGCCATGCTTGTTTCCTGCCTCTTAGTGAAAGTGGATCTTTGAATTTTAGAAGACCAAAATAAGCAATATTGTACAGAATGCTGGTTTTGTGCTTCTATTTGCAAGATGAATCATGTACAGACCCTTAAATGTAATTTATGTTTTATTACATTTTATATACTTTTTTTCATTGAAATACTTGGATTTTTGAACAAATGACTTTATAATTTAACCATTTACAATATTCACACGTGGTGAAATTTTATTGTATGGCTGGTTCATTTTGTAAAACCTGCAGACAGGTCCATACATTTCATGACACTTTCTGTAATACAAACCATACACACTCATTGTAGCATTGTTGTAGTCAACACACATGATAGCTATAAGTTGTAAGTCCAACACATGGAGTATTCAATAAAGTGATGCAAAAAGTATGATTAAGTATGTTACCTTTATAGTTGCTACAGCTGTTGTTTTTGTCATGGTACTTTGTGGAAATAGAAATGGCCACCGTTCCTTATGGTTGCAGGTTTCATACCGAGACTGCAACTTATTTTTTATTACATTGGGATTCACTTACAAGTCATGCATCATTGTGACCTACAGCCTGTGTCAAAGGCATGGCAGCATTACTTGCTTCCAGCGCTTCACTTGGATTTGGAAATGCACTGGTAGGAAAAAACATGAAAGCTTTATTGCTTGTGTTAATATAATGTAGCTTTGGGTGCTATTAATAAATAAAGAATAAATAATAAATGTGAAGTTCATTTACTTTAAGTCTTTATTTTGTTTCTTCTAGGTCGTTCATGTTCTCATGTTCATATATTCCATTTGTCAACTTCTCTTTGCTTCCTTTTCTAACTTACTGAAAAATGGAGACTAGGTGGTCCAGTTACATCACAAATTCAGAGAAGAGATACCGTAAGTGAACGAGTGGCAGGCAGTGGGAGCTTCTGCACAGCTCAGTCTAAAGTTTACCTCACTTCCAACAGTCAAACTATGTTAAGACTTCTGGTGCTTAATGCAGTTTGGGAAACTCCTAATTAACCTCTTCAAGCCTTGCAAATTCAAGCCTATAAATCACAACAGTCAGAAAAAATAGCCCAGACTTTTACCTTGGTTTTTTTTTGTCCCCACTAAGAGATAGCTGCACTCTCTAAGGGGCAGTGGAGGAGAAGTATCCAATTCTCTGGGCCAGCCTTGGTGATCTGCAAACTACCACAGAGAGGTTTTCTCCCATCTGTTGGTGGGGATGCACTTCTCTGGGCTGCCGCGACCTGACCCAGGGATCAGTAGCTTGCAAATGCCTTGTCTGTGACTCAGGTAAGCACAAACCAATAGCAAACCAATGCCAGCTGGTATTGGTTAGCGGTTGCCCTGAGTCATGTGGGTTGGTGGTGACTCAGTGATCTCTAGTCCCCTAGGACGCTCCCCTGATGATGTCTGCCACAAGGACCCAGCCTGTGTTGGGACTGACCTTTCCTCTTCAAGCTTTGGGACCTGCTGACGGGGAGGTAAGTGGATGGGACAAGGTGGGACACAGGGAGGGAGGGATTGGTGTTGGGTCCCCGCACAATGCTGCTCACTAGGGTGTGCAAAGTCTTTTTTTTTTTTTTTTTCTTTTTTCTCTGCCTTGGGTAGCAAAGTTGGGGCTTACACTGGTGACAGGACAGCCGTTCAGGCAACAAATATATGGTTGGATAGCCAGGAGAGGGCAAGGTGATTTTGAGGGTATTTTGGGAGATGTCAACAGCTTTCTCTTGCGTCTTGCTAAGCCCCTGCTCTGCCTCAGGCAGTGTGATCTTTCTAAGAAGAGAGCAATTGACTCTGGAAAAAGCGGACAGAGCCCACGGTGGCAGCCCACAGACCAGGCAGGAGGTGGTGCCTGGTGAGGCCTGTCTCCTCCCCATCTCTGGAGGTATGGGACCATCAGGACCTGGAGCATGCTCCCCCAGCTCATTTAGCTGCAGGCACTCCAGCCTGGCTTTCTGCTGTGGTGCAGGTGTCTGATCTCATCAGGCTCTGTGCTGGACCCACTTCTGACGTCCAAAGTGGACGGGACAAGGTGGTGAGATGGGACATGGGACATCACTTGGATGTCACAAGTAGGTCCCTGTGTACAAAAGCATGGGGGGCCAGTGGAGGAGTGGACCTGGGGGAAAAATCTGTGAAAGGACAGGGAAGATCGGGGGGGGGGGGGGGGGCCGGGTGTCGTAATTTGGGTGAGGAAGTTAAGTGATTGTAAATATGCGTGTCTCCTGCTCCATGGTAGTGTAGCCTGGCAATAACACTACTCTGAATCCAATCCTGGTAAAATCCAGCACCTGAGTTACTGCTGGATGCATTCACCTCTTAACTGTTTGGACTACAGAGAAGAAAAAGCAAAACCAGCAGAGTATAAATAGGTGCGTGAGAAATAGGGGATTCCCTACAAAATGCAAACTGATAAATACAGATATGCCCTATTTTTACGAATTTTGATGGGCAACTTCGTTCCTTCACCATCATCCAAATGCCATTATTTTCAGTTTCATCTAATAATTTCCCTAAAGATTGACCCAGAGGGACATGCTTCCTGGGGAGAAACGAATCCTGTATGTCCTGTGTCTGCCATAGTTATGAACATGACAATAATTTTCAGAGGGAAATTACTTTGTGGTGACATCCCCTCAAACTTTATTAGCGATATGATTTTGAATCATGTTTCTCCATTTTCTAAGGAGTTAATAAGATGTTACTTCATCCCATGTTCGGAGAAATCATCTCCCTTTGGCAGTGTGGGATTAGTGGGAAGAAGTCTGAGGCTTACTGGAAGAGAGCTCAAAGACACCGACTGGGCTGGAGCACTCTCAGAAGATGTCAGACACAGACCTCGAGGTGTTTGCCAAAACAAATGTAAGAATGAAACATCCAGCTAAAAGCATGGTTACCTCTTCAAATAACCTCATGCTTTACTTTCCTTTAAGTCATAGTCTGATCTTGCATAAAGAGTAACTCTTAGTTTCTAGGCAGGCCAGCTCTACCACAGACTGTTCTCCAAGACAGCATTCCAGTTACCCAAATGTGAAGAAAAATCCACTAGCAAAGTCCTCTATTCGAGGAAAGGGAGTAAATGAGTCAGACATCCTTACTGGAAGGAGCAATGTATGTTCTTGCTGTAAAAGTCTACAAAACATTAGCGGAAAGCCAGAAATCAAGATTTCAATTTTTTTCTCTCAGACAGTAGGAGGAGCTGGAGGCATGTCTGCATAGCTGCTGGGCCAAGCTATTACTAACAGTAATTTTTGCTGCCCACCCACTAGAGCAGTGCTGGAGCTGTGCGTTGAAGTCAGGCCCCAGCAAAAAGGAGCCAGAAGGGGCATGCTGGTTCCCTCCCCCAGCGCAGCTCCTTCCCATGGGATTGCCCTGGTAGTGGCCAGCAACACCAGGCTCCCACTGCAGAAGGCTGCAACCCCTGGCCTTCTATGTGACCTTGAATATCAGGCAACCTCTGGGCAGCATGTCTGTTTTTAGGGGAGAAAATATCCTGGAATATAAGGCAAAAACTGTATGTTCGAGGTCAGACATATGTACGCACACACACGTGGTCACACAGGCACAAAACAGCAAGGGGCAATGCATATTCAGGTAAATACAGTTCTTTTGGGGGTGCTTTTCCCTTCACCGGCTCTGCAGTGTGCGGAGGCTCCAGGGCTGTACTTTGCAGGTCTGAGCCCCAAAGGAGTTCCTCCTAGCACCAAGCGAATGCTTTCTTTGCCACTGGTTTCAATCTGCTACAGGACTCGGGAGCACGCCACAGAAAAGCCTCCAAAAAGGAGCCTGGCGCAGGGAATCCTCTGGCAGCACCCACGAGGCGTTATCCTCGTATGGCATCCTGGTGGAGTCAGCTTGGAGCAGTCTCTGAGGAACCGGGAAAACATTTCCTAGGCACCTCAAGGAGAAGATACGTCTTTTCTGACAGGTCTGGGTAAGTTGACCCATGAAATAAAGTCAGGGCCCACTAAAACTGAGCGTTTGTCGACGTGGCAGCGTGAGACAGCCGGGCCACCGCACGCCCAGGCACACCTGAACTGGCCCTAACCGAGAGGCTGCGGCGCTTGGGGCTCCTGGGGACCTGAGGCATCAAACACGGGTGCTGCTGGGACCCTGCGCATCAGGGCGAGCGGTGGCAGCAGCCGCAGCCGTCGCAGCTCCGGGCCGTCGCTCCTGCAGCCCCTCCGGCTCCTGTGCTGAGAGCCCAGCGCTCTTCCTAATCGAGGCCCTGCATAACTGCTTGCAAGTGAAATACCTAAGAAAACATGGTTCTAAATCTTAGCTGAATACTGCAAGATTGCGCAAGTAGAGGGAAGTAATATAACTGAGGTTATGGCAGGAGCTGGAAATAGTGTGGGGTTCACAGGGTTATAAATCTCCAGGAGAGTCGGAATTTAAAATAATACAATACTGAAGGAACTCAGAATCAGATGTAGTTACTTCTCATTTCTATTGATCTGAAAGAGGAACTTTACTTTATCTCGTATGCAGTGTACCTGATGGTTTAACTGTCCTTTTTAAGACCTGTGGCTAAAATTGGAAATAACACATCTGTTCGTGAGGTGCTTTTGTTAACTCTAAATGTCATGGAGTTAGAAAGAAACTAGATTAAATTACCGTGTTCATTTAATTAAGCCAAAGTTTGTTTCTATGCACCAAGCAATAATTAATCATCCTGGGGATTTACAGTATGAAAGCATTTCTGTTGCCATGTATTTTAGATTTGTTATTTAAAAACGTATTTTCTGTATAAGCCACCCTCTACAGTCTTTCAAATTTCTTTTCAAACTAGTAAGTAGCCGGTGGAGACTTGAGCTGTTGTCATTTAGATTCATAACAATCAATTTTAACAATCTTACCAAGAAATCCAACTCTAATGTTTAGTGTGCTTTAAAAGTAGCTATCTGATACATATCATCATTAACTAATTCTGAAAGGAATTCCTTTCAGAATCGCAAAAGCCATCATAATTAAGAGATGGGATGGTGGCTAGGAAAATAGATAGCAACCTAGAGAAGTAAGTGACCACATAGGGACTGTCTCTAAGTCATTTAAAAACAGAAGCACTTCAGGTGCATAGCATTAATTGGATTTGGATATAACACGTTTTCAGCTGAGGCTGATTTTTCCCCAAACATAGTCCAAGGTTTTACAATTATGATAAAGGTCTTTGTCTTGCTCAGTTGTTAATCCTATGAACACGTTTTTCACAGTCTGATGTGGTTTACCATTTAATTACTTTTGTATCAGATTTAAATTAAAAATATATTTGAGATGCAACCTAAAGTGGAAAACACCTCGCAAAAGAGCTAATAGCCACGTGCCTTTCATACTGAGGAGGGGTTACTGCGTCTCAGTTTTTCCCCACTCCCTTGTTTCCTCACCGAACATGTGTGTCTCCTTAGTGCATCTTTCTGTTCCCAGCACAGTTAGGTGATCATTTCTGTATAAATTACTGAGGAAGCATTTTAAATCACATACTGTTAGCACTGTGAGAATAGGGAATAAAGAATTTGGGTTTTTTTTGAAGAGTTCTATCTGAAAGAGTCTATACTGAAGAGTTTATAGTGAAGGATTTTTATGTTTGCGTCCTCTGTTCCTTGTTCTTTTAATATCTTTGTTGTCCTTGCCCTCCGTTAGGTATTTCTCAGAGGACAACCACAGCACTCGCTTATGCATTTCCTCTACTTGAAATATGGTTGTCTAAAGGCAGGCTAGAGGACTTGGTTTTTATATTGATAAACAAATATGCTTGCAAATGAAATCAGTCTTGTCAGGTTGAACAGCATGCAACAGTAAAAGCGCAAAGATGTTGTTAACTTGCAAATCCAAACATTCCCAAACAAGAGGGTGTATGGAAGCAGGATCTCTGGTCTTCAGTGGGAGTTCACTTCTAACTTTGCTATAGCCTGCATTTTCATACCTTGTACAACATAGGTATTGGCTTTTCATCAACATTTTGCAATACCTTTGTTTATAATTAGTGGATTTTTTTGTAATTTCTTTATTTATTCTGTTACGCAGATATCTGGCATGAGGAGTCTAACAGTCCTCTGCATCTTTTACTTAAGCAAATCATTGCTTTCCATTGCACAGTCAAGCCCTGAGTTGTCCCTACAAACGAGAAGCACAGTAACTACTGTTGGTAAAATTAGGTAGGGGAATTAAAACTGCATTTCTACAGCACAGAGGTTTCCAGTTACGCATGGGAAACTCTCTTCTGACAGGAAAGACTGCTTCGACAGACTTCAGCAATGAGCATACCCTGGCCGGACTTGTCAGGATGCCTTAAATCTGGTGACTGGGAGTTGCACAGACTGAAAGAGGGCAGTCAACCAAGCATCGTGTGGCTCCTCGCTGGGCAACAGGTAAAGAAATGCTCTGTGGGGCTGTGAGGAAGCAGGCTGTCAGCGTGAGGCTGCGGGGTACTGAGGTGCACGGCTGGGCTCCAGCAGGTCGTATAACACAAGGGGTGAAATGTCTCCCCAGCTATCTAAAGAACAACGCCCGGGTGCCCACAGCAGATGAACGCTTGTGGCTTGAGGGAAATGAGCATATATTCTGTATTCCTGCTTCACGTGGGCGGATGATCTCAGTGGCTGTTAAGGCTGCTTTTGTGGAAAGAGCTACGCCGCCTTACACCAAGCAAACAAAACACGAGCCGTGCCGCAGCTGCCGCAGCCGCAGCCGGGCGCTCCAGGCTCGAGCTGCCTCCCGGCAGCTAGACACCAGGCAAACGCCCCGCAGGGAGCGGTGAGGGCCTCCCCACCACCTCACCGTTGGCAGTCGCTTTAGCTAACTCTCCACCGAAGGCAGTTTTTTGCTAAGCCAGCTGCCTTTGCATTGGCCCAAATTAGAGTCTCAGGGTCACTTATGGGGCAGTAGCCTCACACCGAAAGCTGGGGCTGATCAGCTGCAGCTGGTAATCCTCTAAACTGCCCTAACCAGGCTCAAAACGGTGTGTCTGGTTGTGCTCAGCACCCATCCCAGGAGCGTCCGTGGAGGAGCGGGACACCTGGACTGAGTGCCCACCTCTGCCAGTGGGGCCCTGCAGGACTCTGCGCAGGTTTTTTAGCTTCCCTTCTTGTTTCTTCTGCTGTGAATAGCAATATTGTGGTGCTTCACATGGGTGCTGTGTGGGGAAACCCGTGAGGTACGACTAGCTACGTACTGCAGGCAGGCCGAGCGGCCGAGTGGTGCCGTCTGCTAGGCTAGAGGAGGTCTGGGGGCATCGCAGAAGGCCTCTCCTGCCCAGGAGACTGCTGTATAAAGCAGCTGAGAGGCTCTGGGGCTAGATCTAGGCGGAGTATCTGACTACAGACATACTATATGCAGATGTAGCACTTTTTTGTGGGATATTGGGCTGAAATGAGTAGGTACCTCTTATAATGACAAATGGTCTTGAGGCCTGAACCAAAGCCCACTGAAGTCATGGGGAAAAACTCTTCAGCTTCAAAGGATTTTGGATTAAGGCCATAAGAAACATTCATCTTGTTCTTTTAGATAAATACTCCCCAACTTATAATCACTATGTTTTTAAAACATGGTTAATTTTTTTTTCTTTAATAGCTTCTATTATGCAGAGTGAATGCTGTATTCTTTTCTCGATGGCTAAAAAAGTCCCCCCCCCTTTTTTTTTTAAATGTGGCAATGTGACATTATAACACCTTAAATTGTTCTATGCATACCAAAAAGTATTCATGGTACATAACGTATTTTCTTGTAATCGTTCTTGTTCGCTAATCTATGCCCTTGAGAAAAATATTTGCCAAAATAACTTAGCATGAAAACCCTTTTTCTTCCCTTTGTGGCTTTGCATGGAAACCAGAGTACATATTTGCAGTAATCTGCTTTTAATAAGTGGGAGTTAATATACTTGCTTTGAACATGCATTTTTAAGCTGGCTAGCATAAAATGTTTTACTGAACAAGAAGACAGTTCCTTTCCAGAGCCCGATAAAAGAGTTGATTGATCTGAGGGTTTTGGGGAAGTTTATTACCAATGGGACCTCGCAGGTATGTCAAACAGCTCTGAAAGGCGCCCGCTTCCAGTTCGAGTCTACCGGGCTGCGTCTGAGCAAGGGAGCAAGCAACCAAGGGCGACATATTGCTCTCCCCTTTGGCGGCATTTCCCAAAAAGCAGCCGACCTGGCCCTCTTCCAAAAAAGCACCTCCAGCAAGGAGACACTGGTCTCGGGCTTGTCGGGAAGCTGCAAGAGCAGCTGTGAATGTTAATGAAAATAGGCTTTCAGCCGGGTTATTGGGATTTCCCTTTAGGACAGAAGCACGGCACAGCCGACCCGCTCGTGCTGTTTCAGCGCTGCTGCGTATGGCTGGCCCCTGGGAAATGGGGTGGCACATGATAACGGGCCATCTGAAGCTTTTTGGAGGCCCAGAAGACACTGTGCACAAGTTTTAAATTAAAAATCAGTTTCTTACATTTTATCAAAATCAGTATGTGCATTCTTCACGTGGGTTTAATGCACCGGGTGTATTATTCTAGCACTTAATGCAGCAATTTGGAAATAACATAAATTTCATGTTTATCTATTTGCTTTGCTTTCATTTGGTGTTTTTCAAGAAGCTGTCATTAGTATATGTTCTTGTGCATATACTCGCATCCAGTATTTCTCCTTGAGTGATTTTCCTTTGAATATTGGATTGCAAGTTTAGAATTATGCCAGTTCTCTCCAATGCCAGGATTTCATGTTGCTATTAAACATCTCAGTGCAGTGTCAAAGTAATTATGGTGTGAGGTTTTCCTAAAAAATCACTAGTTTGCGTTGCTCTGAGGAACTGCTAGATTTGATTGTACAAGAATTTTTCCTAGAAAATCCACTGAAGCCAGAGTATTTTTGAGCTTGGGCTTGAAGTGAATTGTGCATACTTTAAATTTTTATTGTTTTAGATTCCTGTTGTACAAACATGTGTGTGCATACCGTTGTGCTGTCACTGAGGCTGAGTGGGCTGTTGAATTAGTACCTATTTGCAAAAGCAGGTGATATTTCTGTGTTTTCAAAGTTGTACTAAACAAACAGAACCACCTCGTCCTATAACACAATGCAACACAATGCTATTTTGGCAAAGGGTGCACTTTAAGCAAAACTTGTTTAAAAAATGTGAGAGGGCAGTGAAGTTCTCAACAATATTTTTAAAGGGATTTTTAAAATAATTATTAATTTATTTAAGAACAAAACAATGTGTGAAGCCCTAGACCTTGAAACCGGTTCAAGGAAAGTCACTGAGCAGTGAGCGTCTGTATTGCAAAAGTGGAACACAGCAAATGACTAGTAAAGAATTTCTTGTGTTTTGGGAAGTAGGGTGATGCTTAATCTTGTGTTATAACCTCCTATAAATGAAGAAACTATAAATGAAGAACTTGGTCTTTTGCTTTGATGTATTAGAACCTCTGTTTCTGGTGCAGTTTTGCTGTACTGCTGTTGTTTAGAGACAGAAATTCACCCCGCTCAATTCAGAGTCATTCTCAAGAATATTTTGCTTTTATATCACATCATTTCGCTCATGCCGTGGTTCTCGCCCTGCAAGGAGATCCCAGCCCCTCGGGAAGCACAAGCGAGAAGCAGTGGTGAACCGAGCTGATCACCTCTGCTGTGCCAGTGCTGATTTTGCTGAACTCAGGGAAAAATGGAATATTATCAGTTCTTTTGAGTGAATCGTGGCTATTGCAAGATTGGTCTATATCTAATTGTCTGGTCTCTATCTAATTTGAAAGTCTTACGCTTTTGAAAGCAGTTTCCTTTAGAATAACAGCATAGTAGAGAGAAGTTGGGCTGATTCACTTTATTGCAATTTAAGTTCCAGCTAGTGGTGAAAACCAAGGAAAAAAGTTCAAAACTGGTTTACTCTCAGCCTCTGACCTTGGTCTCTTTGTCTTGACTTTCACTTATCATAATAAAACAGACAAACAGTTGAGCAGCAGCACTTCAGAATAAATCTTTCCTAGCGGCTCACACTTGTAGACATCTTGCATTTGAGGCCTGCAGATATAAAAGGCCCATCAGGAAGCAGACAGTTTGAGATTTCAGTTTATTCTAAACAGGAAAAAACCTGACACATGAGAAATAAAATAAAGCTAAAAGGTGTGATAGACGCCTCTTTCAAGAGAGTGGAATTTTCTGTTTACTGAGTTAACGTTACTGCACAACCAAATCCATATATACGTCTCATTTTACAAGAAGGACAATATGGAAGAAGGGGATTCCTTTTTATGTTTGACAATGACTCTTTGCTATTTCTTTTTCTCTATAAGCTCAGATCTGGTAAAATGTGTAATTATATGTTAAACATCAGACACAAATATAGTTCCAGTGATGACTGCGAGTAATACTGAACAGAGGCCACAGAAATGAGAGTTGTGATGAGACAGCAGAGTGCGCAAAGATTCACAGAGATGTTTCGAATATCGTTATATATCTGCAAATGTTGATTTTTGCAAATACAGTTGCAATAGGATAGCACTAGGTAATAAGATGCAGAAACACTTTTAAGAAATACACTGATCCATTTCACAAATGTGAGATGGGACAGATAGATGCATCAGGCATTTCAAATAAAAGGTCTTCACTGTTCATTGCTGGGCTTTTGAAGTTCACTTTGTATGTATGGTTTCACAACACTGAGAACATACAGATTTGTGCTATAGTGTGTTTAGTAGTGGGTTTTGGCCACTAATACGAATGTACATCAGCCTATCTTGACTTTTCAGTAGTCCTTAAATAAATTTTCTCATGTGCTGAGGTCTGTGCATTTTTCTCATAGGGCTGCTTCTATTGCCAGTGATCCTGAAACCAGAGACTGTTGTTTAAAAAAAAAAAAAAAAAAAAGATTCATATAAATATGTTGTTGATTCATTTCACAATCTTAAAAAAAAAAAAGACCAGTCAGAACCTCTAGGGTTTAATAAAGCGAATGGCACTGAGCGAGGCAGATGCTTTTTGGAATATCCCAGAGAGCTGTGATAGTCAGGCAGATTTGCCCATATGTTTCTTTTCACACTTTTGCAAAGGTTTTTACTGATTTGGTTAAAGTGTTGCATGAGTATAGCATTGCCAATAGCAGAGTATTAAGATGTGTTACCCATGATGGCACCATAACTCTGAATTTATTTGGAATCCTCCGTTATGCAACAAAACATCTTGTGTTGACAACCTTATGGAAAACTAGGTAATTGTGTTGGTCATTTGCCGTCTAGTTCATCTCCTTTGAAAGGCAGCTCTTTGCTTGGGTAATACATTTATTTGAGCAGTCATTTTGATTTACCAAGCCATCAGTCTTCCAAGCTTCCACCTTTGCACTTTCTCCCTCATGCTAGTGACAGTGCTCCTGTTATTGCAGATGGCACTTCAGAATATGTTTGTCTGTGTTCCCACTCCAATAAATTTTATTTGCACTATGCTTCTACGTTATAATTCATATATAATCTATTACACTTGATGTGTCTGCTGCAGGTTTACTTGTCTGCCTAGTAGATTTACTTATAAGGCATTGGTTTTGCCGTCTACTTTTGCTTGAAGTAAAGAATTTGTGTCTGTGCATCTTCATGATAAGTTTTTTCTTTAGTGACAAAGGACTGTTCCGTTAAGCTGTTTTAGTACAGATGGCGAGTATAACTGCAAGGAGATAAAAGCATAATTGAAGTGAATATACAGAGAAAGGAATAGCTGCATACATATACAACGTATGTCTATAGTATTATCTATACTTGCAGCATTGTCAAAGACATGGGTTTAGTTCTGCCTTGTTGCTGAAATACTGCGGAACAAGGAGAATGCGGTGCTCCTTCTTATATATATTCACATCTATTTTAATTTAGGAACAGGTTGCTCGTACCTCCATGTTACTGAAACAAATTTACATCAGAGGTGAGTGTGTGACGCGATGTTTGCCCGACGTAGTAATTAAATAGCGAAATGACCTTGGTGTCGCTGAACTGTTGCTGTACAGAAACTTACCCCGGCAAGGCTGCCGTGAAGGGAGACGGCGAGGGTGCGGTGCTTGTTAACGCTCAAAGATGCAGCCTTTGATTAGGACCTGCGTTTAGAGACTACACCCAAACCAGTCTTCCAAAGAAGAGCATATTGACTCATCCCTGTTGACTCCAGCTATAGCATACTGTTTTTCATGCCGACGTTCATAAAGCTTTCATTTTTTCCCATTATCCATGACCCGGTCTTGCATTTAAAATAAGATAACTCTCCAGGGAGGGGCAAATTTAGGAGCTTAACAAAGCCTCTTTCTTTCCAGCTCCATTGAGTCAGTGTTTTCCCTCCCTCCTCCCTCTCTGCTTTGGAAAAGCAGGTAAATATTTATTTTGGAGCAAAATGAAGGCAGTCACTGTTTGTTTGTTTGTTCGTTTTTTCGCTGGCATATAGGGTTGGGGGCAGCTATGTTGGGGTTTTTTGGTTTTGGTCTGGGGTCATAAAATATTCCTTTTGTAGACCTTTGCCTAGTCAAGTAAACATAAACCAGCTAAGCAAAACAAACCATTTAAGACTCTGCTGTTTGGACTCCGTACATTAGTATTTCATGTTCTCAGTTGTTGACCATGAAATGTCTGCTCATGTGTGGCAAAATAAGTACACAGAAGAATAAAATTCCCTCTTCCCTAAACATTTTTACAATGAGGATACGTTACAGGGAGTCCATCTAGAGACTTCATTGGTTTATTGTAATAAGTCTCTGTCAAGAATTCTGAAATTTCCCTGATATTTGAAAGCTAGCTGGATGAAAATTGTGAAATCTTTGCCCTACTTTTTTTGAAGTCTATCGAAGCTTGCATATAAAGTGTGAATCTAGGCTACATTCCTTAGTATGACTTTAGGTCATTTTTATTTTTCATTCTCTTTTCTGTTTGTTTAGTAGACGTGCAGAATGTAGCATTCCCTTCTACATGACTAATCCTACGCAAACCTGTTTATTAATAAAACACAGAGTGTCCCAGTTAAAAACGCTGTTATTGCATTTGCAATTCCAACTTTAAACCTGCACCATTGCATATCTATTTCTTTATAATAGTTATGAAGGGCTTAGTGGTACCTAAAATTTAGGTTTTATTGGTTTCCAATACGCCACTGCAGCGCTTCATTCCCAGCAATTGCTTATGGTTTTGACAAATCTTTGACAAATTACAACAAACTTAACCATTCAGGCTTATTTTTTCCATTCTTATTCCGCACTCTACAGAACAGCAGGTGTTAGCAAAATGGATGAGCAGGGCAGATGCTAGTTCCTAAACTAATCTTAGCAGTGATCCCCATAGCTTCACGTAGGCCACTGTGATAAATCTGTAGTATCTCTAATTGGTTAAGCATTTAGCAGTACACACACTAACAGAAGCAGCCTCCTACAGGAGTTCAAACTTGCTGTAGTTTATTTAGAAATAATTTAAAACCTTGCTTGATGACCAACTTAACAAATTATATTTTCTGATTTTGTAGTTTGCCGGTTTAGTAGAAATATTCTGCACAGCTGTCTCAGTTTGAATACCCAACCTGTTGCCTCTGGTTACTGTTGTTGCACTAATGACTTGCAAATATCCACGTGTCCCTAGCGCTGGGGCAGCTTCCACGTTGGTTCAGAGCTAGTTTGTCTCTTTCTTTGGATTTCACCAGAGGACCAAACTGTGCTGACAAAATGTGGCTTCCGATATTTGCTTCATATCTGATCTGACAGTCTCTACTTTTTTTCTCAAGAAGCTTAATTTAAAGACAGTTGGGAAATAAGTTTAATTTTCATGTTCTGCATGTGTATGTGGGGGAAAGGTTGTTCTTTTTAATATTAAGATAGCATGGTTTTATATAGAAAGTGTAACACAAAGATTGTTTGTTCTCCTTCCTGCATTACTAGCTTTTCTTGTTCTCAAGTTTACACATAAGTGTAAAATTTCGCAGGGCTTTACAAATTTGTCTGCTCTTACTAAGTATAAATTTAGTTTTTCAGCTCTGGTATAACAGTTTCGTACAACTTCACTACTCACCTAGTGTTTTTCAGTTTAATTAATTCTGAAATGCATTTTCTGTTTAAATGAAACATTGAGAATCCTGCTTTGATGCATTAATTTCTTCCAACGCATACTTTTGAGTGTCATGTAAAGATGATGATTTATAATGAAGTTCATTTAATGTAATTCATTTCTTAGTAGTCTCAGAGCACTTTATAGTTGGAGAATTATACTTCAAATTAATTTAAAAATTAAACAGTAAAGTAGTGACAATCATCAGCTATTCATCAAGTGTAAAAAGCTCTCATCTAAGAAATCATTTATAACTGTCTGAGAAGGAATCACCAAAACACTTTGTAAATATGCATTACTGGCCTGTTGGTGCACAGAATTACATTAACAAGAATCCTTGACGTTGACTCACTTTCTGGTGCAAAAGGCTCTGGCGTCAAGGCCAAAGTCATACCCATGGTGGGGGCAGGTACTCACTCATGCCATCCCCTTTATACCCACAACTTAGGTGCGGAGGAGCAACGTGAGTCGCAGCTCCCTGAAGAAGGACTGGAGAAACCAGAGTCAACCCCATCTCCTCTCCGAGGCGAGGGACGGCGGTGTGCACGCAACTACCGCTTTATGTGCAAGGAGACTAAGTAAGGAAAGCGAAGCATGTCAAGAAGCATTGCTGGAGAGTATTAAACAGAAAACATCTGGCAGCAAGCAAGAGCGTAAGGAAATAAGGTTAAACGTTGCAGTTATGCTGTGGAATGTGAATAGGGAAAACTGGCAGATCTCTCTGCTTGCTTGTCGTAATGGCAAAATGAAGTTTGCACTACCTTCTGCTCCTGTTAATCCTACAGAGCCGGGCAGGAGGGAGCCGTTCTCCTCCCTTTCGCTCCTACTAGCAAATTGTTCAGCAACTTGCAGTCAGTTCCAGCTGTGTGCTCCCGCTGGCGGTGTTGGGGCTGCTATTACTAATGACATAAATAAAGCCACAGTCCTCAGATTAGGTATTATCAGCCGTCTAATTTGTCCTGCAGAACTTTTAGTGCTGGTGATTAGGTACCTCAGGTCCGTGGATATGGCTTCATTAACATATTGAGACCTTAGCCTTCAAAGGGAACGTGGAAAACAAGATTCAAATGAACTTTAGACTCTCATAAACAGACCAAATTTCCTCTGACTCAACTTTCTTAGTTTAAATCTTGTAATTTTTAGTGGTTAATGTTTTTTATGCACTTAAGGCTGGCAGTGCAAGGAATTCTAGATGTCTGGTTGTCCTTATCCAGTCTATGAGCTGTCCTAGAGCACGGCTCTTTGGTCCAGAAGACATGCTCAGGTAGAAGAGGTGTCATGGGGATCCTCAGCATGGACAGATCTGGGGACTGGGTCTGAGTCAAGGAAGGGAGGGGGAGATACCAGGGATAAAATTTTGCCATCAGTTTACACTACTGTTATTCAGGGCTGAATGAAAGGTTTTGCCTGGAAAATTACGTTATTTGCAGCACATGCACAGCAGCAGCAGCAAAAAATGAATGAGCAGGTGCACTTACTTGAATTCTGGTTGCAAAACACATTCTAAAAGGAAGAGGACATAACTGTACTTTGTTGCACTCTATTTTTACAGTCTTATTAATCTGCGTGAGACTGCAATGTGACTTCAGTTCAGCTCCTATTGAAAAAACATCAACAATAACCATCTACAACAGGTCTGGGGTTGGTAATGATGTGAAAGATGGCACTGGAGTAAGTCTTTCCATAGACCTACATTATGAAGCACGATATATGAATGGTATCCCACCATTAAGAAGCAAAGTATTAGTGGCAGAGTAAAACCGTCTCATGGCAGCTCTTGAATCAAGGTGACATGAGCCAGGCCTGTAGCAGAGCTCTCTGTTCAGTGCCTTGCTGTTGCAGGGCAAGTCTGGTGTTGATATGGTAAAGTGCCTGGAAATACGAAATACCAAAGGTGATGAGAACAGCCGGCCGAGAACGTAAGCACTTGCACAGCGTCTGACCGCACTGCATGCAGGAGACCAGGGTAAGAAAGGGGCCAGAAGGGCAGCTCTTGTTTCGTGTCTAATTCATCACACAGCGGTGGATTCAGTAATGAAAAGTGGCCAAGAAAAAAGGACCCTATATCACTGACTCCGGGCACAAAACTACAGGAACAAAGACCCGTATGGAGCTATAGCTTTGCGACTAACAATGGACGCTTCTGTGTTTTTTACCTGTCATGACTGACCCACCTGTGACAAGATCTTGACACAGCCGGAAGAATAACCTGTCTTCTCCACGAGCATTCACGTCCCTCTGACAAGCTCAGCAGACTTAATAGAGCAAAGCTCTCACAGCAATAGAGGCATTTAACAGATCAGAGGAATTTAAATAGTACGGTTTGGAAGAGGTCGGCAATGCCATATGTTAGCGCAGTAGCCTGTCAAGTCAAGTGGCTTTCATTTAAATTATCTCTCTGTTCGGTGGTCTCGACCTTGTCCTTGGAGGATTCGTGACCAACTGAAATGCCTAATGTAGCGGCACAGCACAGCAACGTCCACTCTGGGGAGAGCCCGAAATAGGAGAAAAGGTTGTGTTGCTCCTAGAGGGAGAGGTGGTGAGGAGAGAGCGGGAGGGAGCAATTCAGCAAATGTGTGCTGTATTAGACAGCACCCAGGCAACCCTTAATTCATTTCATGACGAGGAAATGGTGCCGAGAGCTGCTATCATCCTGCTGTTTGGTCGTGTTCCTCTGCTGAAGCATTACCAAAGGATAGCCATAAATAAAAGGAAACAATTCAAACCCTCACGCGTGCTTTTTCAAAGTGGAGGATAGAGATTAGCTTTATTGACTCCCATCAATGCTAAAAAGAGCTTCTTGGTTAAATCCTCAAGCATTGCTGTTATTCTACCACACTCTCTCTGGTGTTTCCTAGTCCTTATCATCTGCCTTCTCCTGTGAATGCCGTTCAGTGAGTGTCTATAGATTACAGATATGGGATGTAGATAAGCGCCCAGGTTTCTTACAGATGGAATATTATATGGCCGAAGCGGGGAGGACAGGAAGAAGATTTAGCTTTCATTTCGAATTCTGATTGACTGCAAATGGGCTTAGAGTGCAGACATGACCTAAAACAGTTGCAAAATAATACTCTTTAATCTTCTTCCGAGCTCTGGGTGAGGTAACATGGTTCAATTTAAATTGTGGCAAAACGTGTTTTCAGACTTCTTTGTGCCGGTCCATTTCCCTATTATTGTTAATTGATATTATATTGGATAATGGAAAAAGTTAAATTTGACCTTTCATCGTTTTGGTAACATGCTCTTTTTAAATTATTGTCACTGGTTTGGGGGTTTAATTTGTATTTTAATAAGTTTAATTAAGCAATCAGTGAATATTTATTGTTAGAACAATTAGCGTATGATTTTCAGAAAAAGCACAAATTGAGCCGACCAGCGGGCCAGGTGCAAACAAGTATTTCTGTTGTGCGGTGAATCCAAAAAGCAGCACATTATCTTTCTGAATAAATCTGAGCATGGAGGAAGATCTAAAAATAGTGCCTAGCAAGGACAATAGATCAGTTAAAGCTCAGTGGTGGAGGCTCGGCACCACGCACAGAGCGTACGGAAAGATGAGTCACCGGGTTTAGCTGGACTGATCACCAATATTCGAATGTAAGATAGTAACAAACCAGGTTACTGCTTAACAGGCAAGAGATTTCTTCGTGCAGGAAGCAAGGTGGACCTGAACCAGGCTCTTGCCATTTCTGCGTACAGCGAGCTCCGTGTAAGACAAGTTTAAGGAGGCTGTCTTGCAATGAGTCGTTTTTCCACGAGGTGGCACAAGAAATCAATCATTCTCGTATCAGCAGGGTTGTTTTCTGTATTTTGATTCTGACAGACAGGTATGCCCTAATAGCCTACTAAGCAATTACAATATCATGTTCCCAGCTGAGAGTTTGGCATTTGTTATTGTACATTAATAACCGAGAGATAAGCGTGTGGCAAGGGGGGCACTTCTTCCTATTTGTTGACTAGGGGACACAGAGCAGTATTACCGTCACTGAATTATTTTTTAACTAATGTACATAAATATTCATGGAACACACATGAATTAAATTACAAAGGCATCTGTTACACCATGAGGGACTTGGTGCTACAATGGGCACTTAATGCTCAATTGGAAAACAACAGCTATAAAGAACCCTCTCAACCCAATCCCTCTTCATGTGGATAAGATACTAAAATTTATAATAAATCCCTGCTGGAGTCCACTGAAATATTAAGCGTAATGAGCTTGTGGGAAAAAAAAAAAAAGGCGGATAGGCCGTGGCAGTTTTCATCTGAATTTTTTGCAAGGTGTAGTGAAGGATACCTTCATAACCGGATACCGGGAAAAGCAACAGTCTGCTTGTGAGTGAGTTTTGCGGCCATCAGTTTGAGGTGGGCTGGCGTTCACCTCTGAATTTTCCACGTTGTGGGGGGATTTTCTTCTTTCACAGAAAACCCCCAAGCACACACATCCTTGTTATAATTGCTCCTCCTATTTAAAATGGCCTCACTTGCAGCAGAGGAAATCGACCTCTCTTTCGCCCGATGCCTAGAGATGGGATTCGGTATCAAGCTGTTTCCTTCTTTTCCAGGTCTGCTAGTATCGCCGGTCTGACTGCAGAGGCCGAATAGGACATAAGCCCTTAAGATGTTTCTCGTGGTTTGAGTGTGGTGCGGAGTTCTCGCGCTTTACTGGGGCTTGTTTCGCCCTCAGCCAGGGGAACTGCAGCAGGAGCGGGCAATGGCAAGAGAGAGGTTTTTACCAGCTCGCTTCTCAGCGCTAAGTTTAGCGCAAGCCCTACCATATAGGTGGGGTGGGTGGCAGGGATAAGAGTTTTTTCAGAAAGGGCATATTCCCATTTTAAAAACGTTTGCATACTGAGCCGCTTAAGTGTCACTGACACCGTTGATACTACCCAGCCCGATATAGGTTAATACAGAAATAGGTCAGCTCATAGCAAAAGTGCTTCTGTCTGTCTAGGAATTAATTTTGTCATGACTGAATACTTGAACACTGTGATCCCGTGTTGTGAAGTGAGGAGCACGATATAAAGGCTTGGGGTCCTGAAGTGCCAAAATTCATTTATTGTCCTTTTTTTTGACAGGAGAAAATTTAGGTTATGTACAACTGTTCTAGTGAGACACATTACCACATGCATTATTACTAACATACTTAATTACATTAGTTTTAGGTACATTGCCCATGTAAAGAGGATTACTGAGAAATTAAATGCAGGACATGCCTGAACCGAAGCAAATGCAATGAAGTGTTCCAGTTTCTTGAAATCTCTAGATCTTTTGGATTCCTGAATTATAGTGCAATAATTACAGAGTCATTAGAGAGGTTTTGCTTTATTACAAAACCTGCAATTCTTGGAATTCTTTTAGCATAGTCTTTTTGTTATGATAAGTATTCAATAAAGTAAATTTCAGCCCTGGACAGAAAGCCAAGACAAAATCATCTTACCACAAGAATCTCACTCTATGCTTCATTTTGCTTTAAATGATAGACAGAGTGACCCTCATTCTGGGTACAGCATTATAATCATGGGGTACTATGGACTTGGGCACCTTATCCCTACCTCCTGGGATCTCAAAGACCTTTGCAAATAATCCCTGGGATCAAAAACTGAAGTGATGGAGATGGGCTAATTCATCTTAATACACTTGAAAGAAACACGCCTCGCTGTGTGCCTTTCCATAATATTAGTTATGTCCTCTTATGGAAGTGGTGACTTGAAAAATTTTGGTTTGAGCCTGAGTAGCCTTAAGCTATGGAGGAGCAACCTTTAATGCAGAAAGTCATCGTTAAACCAGTTTAGCATACAGAATGGTGCCTGGTTGTATATTTGAGCATGAATACAACTTCCATTTCTAAATCCAATTTGTAACCTTTTTAATCAGGATTTTTTTTTTTTATCTCCTTTAATAGATAATAGACCATAGCAACTGCTGCAGTTTTTTAGCACTTCAGAGCTTCTAGAGATCCAGATAAAATAGCTTTAGCGAACCATCATTCTCCTCAGAATGAATCAAGTGGGTTTAAAATAGGGATTACCTGCGTGGCTTAGTACAGCTGAGTCCCACCCCAAATCTCAATCTTTCCCGGAATTAGTTTTCATTAGGCTACCTCAGCTCACTTAGATTTTCTTGCCCCTCAGGCTCTCGGCTCTTACTCAGGTACGTCTCTACTACCCAGCCCCTCCCGATGACGTTTATCCTACCAAGAGCTGGCTTCCTCCGCCTATGGGCTCCTGGATCTCTTCTTTTAAAGACTTCAGGATTATTTTGCTTTTTTCCTGTTTGTTTATTTTAATAGGCAGTCACTGCGATGGCCAAGCTTCAGTGCATTCATGCACTCTGGCAATAAATGGTTTGCAAAATGGTGTGGTTAAGGCTGGAGATGTGAGACACTTTAATGACTGGCACAGGTTTGTGGAAGGATTTTTCCACATCTTGAAAATCCTTTACATGAGCCTGACTAAATTTTGTTTGAAACCTTACTTCCCCACAGATTTTGCTGTGAATTTGAAAATGCCAAGATCCCAAACCAAGCACTTTGTTTGTTATGACTGAGTTGTGCTCACTAAAGAGGGAAAGAAATGATATGGAGGCATGAATTTAGGGGAAATGATGCAAAATGAAAGCAGCAGGTTCTGCATAGTCAGGGCAGGAGCTGCAACTCTCAGGCAGAAAGCAAGAAAGGGGAACTCGGAGTGAGAATAAGCCCGCTTGGGTTGCGAGTTACATTTTTGGAGAATAACAATATCCTTCAATAAAGTAGCCCAGTACAGTGGCTGTTTTATTGTGCGAACCCATGTTCATGTCTTTTCTTCTGTATTTGGACGGCGTAATCAAATACCCCTTCTCTGCGTATTCCCGAGATAAGGAGGTTTTCTAGGAGCTGCTTTCAGGGCACAATAAAGAGAGAGGGTACTTCACGAGCCTCCAAACATTTGAAGGCTTTAACCGAGCTTGAACCAGACTGTCTGGAACATGTCCATCACCAGTTAAAGCTGTAATGAAAGAGATTTGAAAAGATATGGCTGCTTTCTTTGTGTTTTCAGATGAAAATACTCCTTGGCTTTCCTTTGTGCAGGAGTGTTTGGCCAGAACTCTTAGGGGAAAACTGAGAAGCCAAACCACATGCTAGTTTACTGAGATACTACTAGGTGAATGAATAAATAATGGGTAGATAAATAATTGAATCTCAGATTTTTTTTTTGATGTTGTAAACAAAGATTGAAAGTAGTCATTGGGGAAATCTTACTCTTCTTATCTAGTACTCAGGATTCATTCCATTAGAAGTATTTTCTTCTGAAGTGACTATATGAATAAGCACATATTAGCTGTATTAATTCCGTCTGTATTTCACACCTGTAGATCATGTGAGCTGGGTGTTGTTTTGGCAAGTACAGTATATCCTCGGCTCAAGGCAGTTCTAAACATTAACCTGTCAGCCAGTCTTTCTATCTGCCCTTATTAAGGGCTTATAAAAAATAAATAAGAATATAATTCTACTGTGTTCCAATACCAATTAATGCAAAATTTTGCATATTATATTCTGAGGTCTGAGTACAGTAGTGGCAGAGAGGAACTATTGGGTTGCAAAGCCTACATTGCTGTGAGTTTCTTCGATGAGTAGGTGGGTCCACAGGCCTTTCCTCCCTCTGCATCACAACAAAGCCGAATTTCCTTGTGCTCTTTCTACTTTCCGCTCGAAAGGAGGGAGCTGCTGAGACCTGTCCTTCTGGGGACCAGGTTCCTGCTCTGCCTGGCTGAGAAGCAGAACTTGGCTTCCAGCTCCAGCAGCTCAGTCGAGAGCTCCAGCCTTCACCTCTCTTCTGAGCTGAATTTTTCTGTCTGCTGCGGTACCCGTGCATAGTTAAATATTCATATGCTCTTTGCATTAAAATGTATTTGAGATCTGTTAGGCAAGTCACTTAACATTTCTCTTCCAGTTATATCCATTGGTAAAATGAAGATTAGATCTTTGGGAACAGCTTGAGTTTGAGCGTTGGCCCGTCCTGCAAGAAGGGATCCCTAATAGTGGTGGTAGCCCATTCCGGGCTGCCCTGATTTCTGCCAAGGTGACTCTGTCTGACACCCTCTGACTTTAATCTCCATGTCACAGCACAAGATGAAGGTAAACCTGTAGCCCGAGGCATTGCGTGGGAGGAGGTTTTACAGTCACGTTAGCATGTAATCTCGGGCACCCATGCCCTAGTGTTGGTGGTATGAGCGCTCTCGAGCCGTGCCATAGCTCTCCTGCCGCTCCCCAACCCTGCGAAGTCCCTGTCACCGCACGGGAACTCAATGCCGGGGAGGATGGGGACCGAAGTTAAGGCTGGTCCCTCCTAGGCCCTCTCGTATTTAGGTATGGTCTTCCCTTTGCAAGACGCTGTGTACTTCCATTTACAGCTTGCAGTTCCCCTTTACAGGAAAGGGTCCGAGCAGAGCGCTTTTGAAGGCAGAGGGATGAACTCATACTTAAGATCTGCGGCATCGCTAGGTATTGTAATTCCCTGCCCCTGTAACTGATGGCAAGTCTTCTAATGATGGCAGAGGAAACAATCTCTTGAGTTTCCGGAAGGTTGACCGTGGGCGCTGTGCTGCAGGAGCTGGGACTTCTATTTCTTAAATGGCAGTGTGGAAGTAAGAGTGAAAATATTTTTCAAAGCAGTAAAATATAAACTAAACTCAGTGGGAAAGGGAAATGTGTGCTAATATACAGTGCATATATATGTGTGTGTGTGTGCACATGCGTGTGCATGAGTATATATCTATATGTACTTCTGTAGTGTGTGTGTTTCAGGCAGCAAATCACACACCCAGAAATGTTGGCTCCTCTTTAGGCATAACATGTTGAAACAGGGTATTTCTCTCCCTAACTAGAAAGAAAACAAAATTCCACTTTGGACTGGACTGGACTCCTTTTCTCTGTTCCCGGACATTGTTGTCTTTTCTCTGTAGTATTTGCTATTCTCGTTTCCTTCAAGTATGCCTTGTCTCTTCACAAAGCAATTTGGGACAACTTGGATGAAAGCCACCAGATAGAAATACACTTTTAAGGGAAAGAAAAAAAAACATTAAAAGGGTTGTAGACAGTTTCATCCTCTTAGAACAAAGTGCTTATAACAGTGTGTTTGGAAAACCTATTGAGCCTATGGCACTTACTTCCAGGAAAGAAAGACAATGTCTTTTGTGCTGCTCACATTTATCTGCCAAGACTCTTTTATGAGAGATCACAGGAGACCTTTCTTTCAAGGCTGTAGATTATACAAACAGACTATTTTGTATAATCTTAAAGGTGAACTAAGCGGGAGCTCAAAGTGCTGAAAATCAGGCCAATTTTGCTCAGATGCTTCACTTGCGGGTCCTCAAACAATTGCAGATTTGGCTCGACTCTTTAAAATCTCTTGCGAGGGCTGCTCCAGATCAGCATCTGTCTTCTGATATTTTTTTCCAGACTTTTTTTCAGCTGCAAACCTCAGGATATTTAGCCACTCTTTCGGTGCTGCATGGGAGCAGCAGCACCGCGGGCGTCACGGGCCGCTGCTGGGTTCATGGCTGTCTCGTAAGCAAGCGAGCCTGTGTGTGCAGCAGATATAATGAGAAGAGGTGAGTTGGAGCAACTGCGCAAAGCATTCCTGCCGGCTCGCGCTCGTCTCCCTTAGTATGCAGGTCATGTGCAATGCATGGTGCAGAGTCACTGATGTAATTGCCAAGTTTCCAGCATCATGTTATGATTCATCTCTAAAGAGTCAGTTATCGGAAACCGAGCAAATAACAGCCCTATTTGAGATCAGTTAAGACACAAGGAGATCCAACATCATTTTGTTGCGTCTACAGAAGAACAAATCTGCATGGTCTTGGGATCGCTGAAAATTAGTATCTTCCTTGTCAGAAAGAAAAGGATAATCTCACAAGACTTTTTAAGGTAGTCCAAGGATTTTTTTTTTTTTTTCAGGTGGCTTGATTTGTATCAGCAAGCCAGCAAACTTGATATAAATGATATTATTTTTTGAATTAATAATTTTAGTTTGTTAAAGAAGATTTGATTCGCCTTGTGGGGTAAGAACCAATATATTTGGATTTGCAAATTAGCAAATTTAGTGTTAAGATTTATATATAAGGTTAACCAAAAGCCTATAATATACCTGTGTATGTTTATTTAGGCAAGTCTGTAGCTTATTACATTAAAAATGGTCAATGACACAATTCTGATTTACTCAGTGACTATTCTTTTATTCATGCCTGGTGTCAAATTGCTTTTGAATGGAGTCAGAATTCAATTAAAATGAACACAAATGGCATTTTAGAAGTATTTCTATTAACCAGTATGACCACTGTAAATGTGCTGGATACGCAATGTATTTCAAACATCAAAATATGATTTTGATTTTAAATGAATGGATCTAGTTAAGGAAATAAGTGTTATCTCCAGAAGTGGAAACGAATGGGTTGTTTTTGGTCACCGAGTCTCTCTAGAACTAGTAGATCTCAGGCTCTTGCGTCTCGTTTCACTGGAAGACGAAAAAGTGTGCATGTCAGAGGGGTGTTTATTTTTTATATCTCATTCAAGTTATCTGTAGGTTCATGCACAGGACTGAACTAGTCGAATAAATTGAAGAGCGTATCTTCTCCGTACTGGCAAAAGAGGCTCTCAGTGTCCAAGTGTGATTAAGGGCGACTTCCTAGTTCCTTAGCTCAGTCTTTAAAACTTTGGCAACAAGCACGTACTGCTTCCTTCTTGGAAAAAAAGGAATGTAGAAGGTTTAAATGCTGTGTTTTTTAATTTGCAGTTCTCTGCATGGTCTCCTCCCAGTTCTGCTATTCTCTGGACATTGTTTGGATTTCACGGTGTACCAAAGCACTCTCTTGGAAGGGGGAGATGCCAGAAAGTGATTGTGTTTGGTCTAAGGTGGCATTTGGACTAATCTATGCTAGCTAAGGTTTCAAATTATTTTGCACGCCCTGAATTCTCTGTAGGTATGAAGCACCAAAATTAGAGAGATTTGAGACTTGACAAAATCATGAGGTTGAATATATTTTTTCAAGAAGTATAAATACTCCCCCAGGCTCATTTGTAATGTAAGCCAACTTTTAAGTAAATGAGTGAACTTTAGGTAAGATTTTGGGTTTTAAGCAAGCAAATTCTAAGTAATTTTATGTAAGTGTGGCCTTAGGAGTTTATTTTGGTAAGATTTAGATTTTAAGTAAGTAAATTCTATGTAATTTTATGCAAGTGTGGCCTTTGGAGCTTATCTACAAGCAGAGCTCTGCAAATAATGAATGTATCAATTTTGTGCCTGGACAATAAAATAAAGTTAATTCTGAGTCAAATGAAATCCTTCTTTGACCTGAAATGAAATATTCTGTTTAGCTTTGAGGACAAGGAAAGGTATCATTTAAAAATGAATTAATTCTAACTTCTGTCTTTGTTTCAAGATAGAACAGCAAAATGTTGCATTCATTTTAAAATTGCTAAAATCTTGGATATTTAGTATTTCTTATGCTTGAGATCGTTTGCACATTCATCGTCAATCTGAAATGGCATTTTTCAGTGCAGTTCATCTGAAAAATGTTCCCTGGTTCTTCCTGTGAAGCGTATTGTATTATAATACCTTGATTTGTCTGAATATAATTCACTTTGTGCAAACAAACTGTATTTATAGAATGTTCTTCATATTTATAAATGCACTCTTAATTAGCATGCTTCAAAACAAGGACAGCATAAGTGTATTTAATTTGGGGAAGTGCCTCATATTAGATGCACAGAAACAGCATGGGAACTTTCTTGAAAATATAAATAGAACGATTTCTATTAAACAGGCAACTAGATCTAAAGGGGAGGCCCCTGTTTGAGAGCAAATAGGAGGCCGGCCTTTTACATTTCCCCTTCACCAAGAAAATGTATAACCTACTTGGCGTCTGCTCCTGATGATTAATTTATAAAGCATTAGTATGAAAGGGATGGGTGAAACCACGTTTAGGGAATGAAATATGTTCTGATGAAAAAATACTTTTGATGCCTTCTGACCACTATGTGTTTGGCAATTAGAAAAGTGCTAACTCAAGAATTGCAGTGCGAGAGCATATGAGGCGAGACTACTGAAGAACAACAGGTACTATCTGAAAATAGCTAGTATGAAAAAAATAACAAAGATGCAAGATTTAGTAAAATGGCTAATGAAAAGTAGTGTTGAAGCACACTGTAATTCACTCTCAGCCTCTTCCCATGAGGATGGGAAGATGAGGGCTGCTCTCTCCTGGCCAGAGCCTGGAGGAGCGTGAGACCTGTTTGGAGGGACAGCCCGAGCATCCTCCTTCCCAGTGCCGCCTGCTCTGGTCAACATTTTGGCTTTAACGGAGCAGGCAGGCTCTCCCCGAGGCACCATCCCAGCCGGACATGAGGGCACAGAGGGGCAGTTGCAGCTGCCCCCAGCATGCTCTGACACGCAGGTCCCCACATTTCGGTCGGGCTGAGCTCACTGACCACCACGAGGAAGGGCCACCAGCCCAAGACCTAGCTGGTCAGCGATGGCACCATCCATCTTCAGGGAGTCGCTAGGAGTGGTGGTGTTGGGTCGCGCAGGATGCCAGCTCATCCCGTGTCTGGCTAAGGTTGCACGCTTGGCTAAAACCGAGCAAAATGGCCAATAGCACATGCCTAAGGCATAAAGTGACACTCTCCCAGAATCATCCTTCAGTGTCCAGTGATCTGTGGCTCACATGCTCCCTGAACCAGTGGGCTTTTTGTGCCCCTTGTCCATTTGGCTGGTAGCTTTCATAATCCATGAAAAACGCTAGCATCCACAACCTCCTGCAGCAAGAAACTGAGCTATATGTGTTGTATCTGCAGAGTAAGGAACCCAGGGCCTCATCTCCCTTTTGGAATTTCTGGGAGAATACTTGGATGTGTTACTAATATCATCAAATATATCCGTAAAGCACCCAAATGTAGTAATTATCTTGCTAGCTTAGGCATTCGAATTTGAAAACTGGGCCTTCATGAATCATTTACTTTAATGACCCTTAATTGCCACAGATTTAATTCTTTTTTTTTTCCAAATGACCAAAAAGGGCGTTATCCGCTTTAAATTCCAAAGGTTATCTGTATTCAATGAGTTAATGCTAATGGAAATGTATATTATGTGGTAATGACTGTAATTATTACATCTAAGGACTCAGGAATCTGTTTTTAACATGGTTTCCTGAGGAAATTATGATTACACAATCTCTACTTGTCTGTCTGTCTTCCTTTTCACTTAAGAACTTTGAGCCTGTTGGCCAATTTTATCCAAGTTTAGAAGAGTAGAAGTCACGAAGATACGTGCTTACAATGTCTGTGAAATCAGTGCCTAAGCAGAAGGGAGAGACTTGAATTAATATAATGACTAAGTTGCCTCTGCAAAGATACCTTGCACTTGGCAGAAGTAATCCAGTCAATCAATGTGCATGTGTAGACTGGCTGGTACCGTAAGCATACACTTCACTCCAGATTAGTAGTTATGAACTGCCCTGTCTCTGGGCTGTTAGAAGAGACTCAGGAGAGCAGTAAGGAAGGCGAATCTGTAATGGGTACAGAGTTCAGTGGGTCATGAAAAGCTGGGTATTGCTACATCTGCTGCTTTTGAAGAGCAAATTGTTTAAATCCTAATGATCGACCTTGCTCGATGGTCCAAAGATTATGGCAAGGGCCTGGAAAGAAGGAGAAAGGAGGAACTGTGTAAAACACAAACCAAAAAATAGCCCAAGTCTAGTAGGAAGTAAGACTTAGTGAGGACAAGACAATCTCCTAAAATACTGAACCTGTGATGCTTTAAATATAAGGATATTCACAATGGATTAATTTCATGGATGAGAAAACATTTTCTTCCTAAATGGACCTCTTTCTGTTTATCGAATGGCTTGGAGCAGGTACTACTACATGTGCATACTTTTAAGGTTTGGGGAACATTTTTCCATATCTATCTATCTGAAGGGGATCTGGAAATTCAAATTGATAGTCTGGTTGTATATACATCCTAGTAAAGCTTGGGCTGTTGCTCTGCAAAGTATGTATTAGAGATTTTATATACATTCAGTATATTGTTGCTGATCAGTTTTATGAAGTTCCTTTTGGTGAGTGGCTGGCATTTGTTTGAGGAGGTTTGATGTTTGCAAAATTTACATCTTTGGTTTTGTAAAAATGTTTAGGAAGCCTGTAGCATGGACACATAAGAGCATATGAGCAAGTGGAACCCAAAATATCCTTGTCATTTCAGTTCTTTTCCCTAAAGCAAACGTTTCCACTGAGGTGCTCCACCAGAGCTCTCCTACAGCCTTTCCTACACATTTCTTTTCCACCAGCAGACCTTGACTCTTCTACTCGTGACCTCTTAAAGCAGAATGATAGATACACCTTGGTCTCCCTGTAGAGGAGGACTTCTGGTGCCTCGCTTAAGCTTGGGCGCAAGGTAGACGGTGGGTGGCTGAGGGCTGCTGGGGGTGCGGGAGCAGCACGGCCCCACCGACAGTGTCCCCGTGTGCCCCGGCGGCTGGGCCAGCCCCCTTCCTTCAGCTGGCCACAGCAGCTCACGACCGACAAACTTTTTGGCTTGGTGCTGCCCTGTGCTTTGCAGACGTTCCCTGAAAGTCATTAGGGGAGGCGTAATGGAGCTGGGCAGTGAAAGCTCTCAGGATTGCAATTTAGACACCTAATTTCTTTCTAAATCCCATTTTAGCCCATCTTTTACTGGATATGGCCTATAACCTCAATAAGCTATTTTGGTGCCTCTTTAAATACGGAGTGAGGACAAAGATGATGATGTTTTTCCACCTCCTATCTTTCCCCTCCTTCTTAGACTTTCTCAAGATTCTCTTGAAAAGCTTTTCAAGGGCAAGTAAAAGTAGACTAAAATTATACTTTGAATAGAATGGCATGAATCATACATACAACTATTCAGATGAAATTTTAGTTGTAGAAGCATTTTTTTCCAGTCATGTCATCTCCATCTCAGGAGCCAAATGAGAAAATATTTGTGCATCCTGTGTTCTTGATATATAAAACAATGTTACTGCCGGTGTAAAATGGGATTAAAATATAGTTTCAATTTATTTTATATGATCTGCTTCCTTTACAACGTGCTTAACTTTCCCAGACACCACTGTGTGCATCATGGAAAGTGAAGGAAAAATCCTGAGATATATCTCTCTACAGAAATACTCATTCTGCAAAACCTACCCCCTTCAGAAAATGTATCAGCAATCCACGTGCATTAAGTGCTTCAGAAGCACAGCCACATGCAACTGATAGTGGCTGAAGATAGTTTCACGTATCCTTTTACCATTCTACAGTTAATGTTTCAATTATCTATTACAGATTTGAATTTCAAGGGGACAACTATTATTTCGTCATAAAAACATTTCTGGACAGGATTATGGAACATAAAATTGAGCTTAAGATTGCATTGATGTTTGGTGTGTATAAAAGAGTAAATTCAAACACATTGACAATTTCTTTTGAATATGAATTGTTTAGAAAAAGAAATGGTTTTTGGGCAAGACAAAAAAAAATGCCCTTTATAGGAGATTTTTCTAGCTTTCATTCTTCAGCATGGAATGTTGAAAAAATAAAATGTGATTTCATAAAGGAAGAGTTAATATGTGTCATGTTCACTGCTTTTGGAAATGCTCAGATAGTTCAGACTATTTGTAACCATCAATGAACTCCATGCCTGCGCATCCCAGCTGTACTTCAGTACATCCAGCTGCATTTTATAGTGTGAATTAGATTTTAGTCTGTCTCATTTTCAGCCATGCGCTAAATTGTAGTCTGCAGACCGAAACTAATCCACAAACATTTATTTCGAAAATGAAATTTGCACAACAAAACATGAAGGGTGAAAACTTACACCCCCAAATATTAAAACACCTAGGATGCATGTGCTTAGCTGAAGCATCTCTGACAAGAGGCTGGTCTGAAACCTGTATAGATGGAAACAGGACCTTTAGTGTATGCAGTCCACATGTCACTTTAATAGGTATGATCTGCTTTGTCACATCTTAGTAACATCTGAATTTTTTTGAATGTGTTGAGATTTTAGTCTGGTGCATGAAATATGAATGCTAGTAGGAACGCAAAACCTTTTCTTGTTCACATTTCCTTTGAAGAGAAGCAAGGTCACTGAGGTAGAATTTCGTATAAAGCAGAGGATAATTAACATTTGACTATGAAATGATGTTTGTCCGTGGAGGCGTGCTGATTGAAACAGCTACCGCGTTTCTAGCGCTAGGTGCTAAGGGTCTGTAAAGAAGCTTTTTTCTCATTTAGCACTTTTATTTCTAGTCCTACTCTAACACGATGCTGTTCTGGTCTCTGGATGGCTACATGTCAAAGAGTTGGTGCAGGGGTAGATTTCACTCGTAAGAGTTAGGATTTTTGTTTGCTTATAAAATTGTTCTGTGCTTTCACCATGTAACTCCTTGAATAAAACTTCTGGTTGCGTGGCGTTTTATCAGCACAGAATGTGGCTCACCTGCTCTCTCATCCGCTCAGTGTGGAAAGATGATGCAGCGCCCGTAAAAATAGTTTGTACAACATATAACATGCTGATAGCGATTTTCATAAGTTCTCTCTCACGGCCCTCTAATGTCGTCAGGTTTAAAACCCTGCTATTTATTTGATGCTAAAAAGCTAATACAGGCAGAGAAACCCCAAAATAGAAATCCTCTAAAAAAAAGTCAGGTCCAAACTCAGCAGACTGCAGCTATCCCCGTGCTGGGTTCTGTGTTAATGCAGTAATGCCAATAGCGCGGGGCCCAAGGCGCCACGGATGGCAACCGGGAGAAGTCACCGCGCGCACCCAGCGTGGAGGAGGTCTCCTCGCGGCGGGCTGCAGCGTGAAGCACCAGCTCTTTCCCAAAAGCCAGCGGAGGCACAGCTGCCCATGAGGCTTCGCCGAGCATCCTCACGAAGGGCAGTGTGCGGGAAAGCATGGCAGCAGCTGCCTGGGGAGGCTTAGCCGGACACGCCGGAGAAGGGAAAACCAGCAGGAGAGGCGAGGAGAAGTGGCAGAGGCAAAGGGATGGGTGGGGAGAAAAGGCGTCGCGTGAGCGTGAAAAATGCGCGGCTGCGTTCGTCAAAGGCCGAGCGACGGGGCTGGTGGGAACTGAGCCGGCAGATCCGGGTCTGGACAAAAGTTTTAACGGTGGCGATGAACAGAAAGAGGAAAACATTTCTACGTTGTCACGTAGAAACAGTCCGAAGCCAAATTTTAGATGTAACTGATTGGAACTGATTTCTGGCAGGTCGGCTTGCTTTGTCGTACAAACGTTAGGTTGTCTCCATCTGAAGTGGGCTGAATTGGAGCGAGTTACTGTGCCAAAACAAAATGGGATGAAGATGAGGAAAAAAATTTAGGAAAAGGTGTTTGTAGGAGGGGTGTTGCCGCTGAGGAAGCTGTGTGGCAGAACAGTTCATGGTGGAAAAGCTCATGGCGTTCTTCAAAAATTTGCTTGTGAACAGTTTTAAGGTGTGCTTCAGCATGTTATTTGCCATACATATCCCGTATAACAGTCCCATATTTAAGAAGTGGAGAAATTAATCCTAAACAGTAAGCTTTTGCAGCAGGGGATGTATTCCTCTTTTAAATGGCTGATCATCGCTCCATCTAGGCACCACATAAAGTGTATAGAAGGAGTAGGTTTGGGAAGATTTTTCCTTTTCTTTTTCTCATTTGGAGTTCAAGAGAAATCGTTCATAGTGGGCTGCTCTGGAACTGATGCTAGACAACGGCATGATAATTTTTTATAGCCAGTAGCCTAATATACAGCGGTAATTCTGTTATGTCTTTGTCACTTAGCAGCCTTTGTTTCGATTCAAATCCCAGTGAATTTTAAAAGGTATAAATTTGGTATGGAGCTTTAATGTTGACTGGTGCTGCATAGCTCTAATTAAGTATTCCCAGAAATGCACTAAAATGTGCACTGTGTTTATTGTGTTCCTGGGTTTGCTTGTTGTTTTTTTAAGAGGAGGAGAAAAAAAACTGGCTGTTATTTCCCACTCACCTAAAAGCTCTTTTGTGATTATAATTCATGTTATTCAGGCTCATACTGACCATACAGAAAATAATGTTCAATTGCCTTTGATTACAAAGAAGAAAAATCTGGCAATTACACGTTTTACTAGCAGTTCTGTAAAATACAAGAAGAGCACTTGCTAATTCCCTAATGCCCTGGGATACCACAAAATCTAAGATTTCTCACCTTGTTTACCAGATTTAAATATTGCCGTGTTGGAGAGCGGGGAGGAGCGGCTGACTGGGAAAATGAATGTTTCGGGCAGGAACAATTGTATTTATTTCCCCGTAAAGGGGGAAGAAAGCGAGCGAAGCAGCCTGACGCATCAGTTTTTAAGGGGTGGGAGAAGAAGGGGGACTGCGGCTTGGAATCGCAGGACAGGAGCAATACGGTGAGCCAGGAGAAGCCTTGAGAGCTTGGAAAGCCGTTTTGACGCAGCAGAGGTTATGGTCTCTGAGTAAATCCCACGAGCACTAGCCAGCTCTTTTCAAATATCAGGATCCAGAGAAGGGTTTTCTGGACTTTGCTGCAAATACCCGGGACAGTTTTTTGCTCCAGCAATGCCTTAAAGCAGAGTGGCTGTAGGACGTCCGGCAGGAACAGGCCAGCGCTGAGGGTGACAACCACCCGAAAGCCCTAGTGGTATCTTCCCTTCCTAACCGCTGTGACAGCCTTCCCGTAGGTGATGGTAAGTATTCATGTACAGAGAATATCAATCTGTCCATTTGTCTTTGAAGCTGGGCGCTTTCCATTTGGGACAACATTCAGTGTTTTCCTCATCACGATGAGGAAAAGGTGACCAAGGATTCCTCTGATAGACAGCCCAGCTTTCGCAAGTACAAGATACAAATCTTGTCAAAACGGAAATGTTTTTCCCATTTTTCTCTGTTCTGCCACTGGCATCCGTACAGTAAGCCAAAGCATCTGCAGGGAGGCTACACTTAGGGTTTAATATCTAATCTAGAGTGAAGTGCAATGTCTGTCTGGTGTTTGGGTTTCCAATTTCAGGCTGTAAGCCTCTCCGAGCTAAGGGAAAAAATCCTTGTGGGCAGAACTGATGAGGCAAAGAACAGAACTTCTCAAGCTTAGTCTGGGACTTTATCTAAAATAATTACACGTAACCGAGGAAAAATTAATACTTCAAAAAAGCCATCAATAGACGTAACGAAGAACAAAAATCTGTAGGCAGTTAAGACAGACTTTGCAGGCCGGTAAAGAACTAAGGCAGCAAAATTCACTGTCCGATGTCCCTTTTTTGATGTTGTTATCCATTTAAATGCATTTTCCTAACAACATTTATTAGGAAATGGAGGTCTGAAGTGCTTAATATTTTCAGCTTCCCATAAAATAGAATTAAAAAAAAGGGGATCCTGTAATTGGCTCTATTTGCGTTTTTCCAGTTAAACAGAGGAAGCTGTGCTTCTTTGTGCTGATTGATCACCTGAGCCAGAGCTCCCTGCGCGAGCTCCTCAAAGAATCGTGTACCTGAAGTAGGAGCAAAGCTGAATTCAGGTTATAGCTGGAAAGGGGCTTGTACGGGGTTCCTCTCAGTGCCAGAGATCGGATGCGAACTGTGCTGAGTTTCTGCTGCAAAATGCTGTGGTTTTGGTTTTCTCGTCAGTGAAAGGGGATGACGACAAGAGTCCCATTCCCCAGTACCTAGGAGGATGTTTTTTAGGTTATTTGTTTGCGGTGGCTGGAAGTATGAATCACTGTATTTTTATTAAGATATAGATCACTTGACTAAACACAATTTTTCTACTAATATATTGTAAGAGTGGATTTACGGGCGCCTAGTGGTCTGTGAATTCACATCCTCTGTAGCAAACACTCACGTTCCCCTTTCGCTGCAGTGCTTTCAGATTGTCGTGTTTATATGCGTAAAGACAAACAAATCTTACGCAGTTGCCAACGACCTGCTTCTTTTGAAACGTAAAACCTGAGCATTTCCCTTAGATCAGCAGCAGGGTCTCTAATGGCCCGTACAGGAAGCCATAACTCTGGGAGCAGCAAATTAAGCTGCTGCCGTACTTGCCCGGCCAAGTCCTGGCCGCTCCAGGAGCAGGTTCGACGTGCAGAGGCAGGGCTTCTCGCTCCCATTAAGCATTTCAAACATCTGTCCCCAGTGCTGAAAGCCCCGTGCTGGCATCTGTTGAATAACAGATCATTCGCAGGGTTGTACGTCATGGGCTTAGCTCATCCTGGTTGTGATAATCTCTTTATTCCCTGCCTGCCTGCTGTGATCGGAGATCTGCTGACACAGGATTTTTGTGGTTCATAACTTCCATCTCAAGATACAGAACGTGGCTTTAGGGCTTGTGCTGCTTTATGCTTTCCTGTTTTGAAACTCATTCCCACCTGATGAGGTTAAAGCTTGACAGTTGTTTTGATATTCAAGCATTTCTTCCTGGCAAAGGTTTATTGCTCATTGCTTACTCTAGGCTGAGTGGAAACGTGGTTTCTGAATCTCATCGTGGGACTGGGACCCAAGAATGCCAAACCTTTAATCCCAGGTGCCGCAAATGCTCCCCTTGGTTTGGGCATGCCACATCCCATTACAGAAATGCTGCCGCTTCAGGTTCCTTCTCAGCAAAATAGGGATTGCATCTCATGAGCGTTTTAATGAACAAAAGTGCTATTTCGAATATAAAATGTTTTGTTTATATACAGGGCAATAAATGTCACTTTTACGTTAACATAGCGCCAGTCCTCCGAGGGAGTGCTGCAGTTCCAGATTCACACGCTTGTTAAACGTTTTGATGGTTCTCCTCGCATGGGGTGCCCCGAGATGTACGAGGACATGGGCTTTAATAAAGACTATTAACTTTACAACCCTGTTTAAAGTCTTTGTATGTTCTTATCTGGTTTCGTAATCTTTACTGCATTCTTAAGCAGCCCTTTTCTCAGGGGATCAGTAATCCTGAGCAAAAGGCTCTCGTATAAACAGAAATGCTCTTAATTGTCTCCTGGACCAGTCTGCAGCCTTTTCATGTGGCTTAGCTGGGTGATCTCCACAGTCGGACTCATTTGGGGAGGGCATCATCTGACCTAATATATCTACTCTTGCGCACGGATGAGACCTTATAGTACACATTCCTGGACGACAAAGTGTGACTGGAAGGCTGGGGTCAAAACACGGGTTTTTGGGCTTGGGTTACAGAGGCACTGACTGCATTTAACTTACAGGCTGGCTCAGAAGCCAGGATGTGAGGGGACCCAAGTCCCTGGCTGTGACTCATAGGCACCTGGGTAATGCAAATAATGATGGGAATTAAAAAGCTGGCAGAGATGTTATTATCTACAGTCCAAACACTGCAAACTGAAGAAATTCAGGCTCATTCCTTGGGCGTCCTGAAGCAATGTGCCTGGGTTCTGGACTGCCTGAAAGACTGGCCTGCTACTATGTGTCTAAAGACTCGCTGTTGCAAAGCATTGGGGTAACTTCACATTTGCCAGGACCCCTAAAGTTGCTCTAGAAGAGCTAAGGTAACATAAAATAAAATAATTAATTTCTCTGACTGAGCTCAAATGTAGATATAAAGAGATGCCAAAGGTTACAGAAGTAAGGAAGCAGCAATGAAAATAAAAGAAAGTTTATCTACCTACTAGATTACATCCAAAAGTTTCTTTTCCTTGATAGTGTCCAGCTAATAACTGGTTATGATGCTTCGCACCACAGCCGAGTTTGCGGCTCTTGGGCCCCTCCTTACGCATCTATTTTCCTTTTACAGCGGGTGCTGTGGCTTTGGGAGACCAAACTTCTTTTGGTGATGATCCAAACTTATTCTCTGTGCCTTAGCCCTTAACCAGGGAAGAGTTTCAGACTTCCAGGGTGTTTTCTGCCCCTTCCAGAGAAATGTTAATGGCTCTTTGCTGTGGATAGGTGTGGTTATCACCTGCCCAGACAGTAAACAGAGTCACCGAACAACTGCTCCAGCGCTGGGCTAATGGTTAACCTGCTGCAAGGGAGAAAACCTTTTTCCCCGGGTGTGGCGGTGTTCGCATGCCAGAGTAAAGCCTTTGCTATTTCACATGAACACACCGCTTCCTAAACGTGCTTTCTACAAGCAACTGATCTCATTAACTGAGAGTAATGAATACGACACGTCATGTGCTCTCATGTAACAGTAACTGGTGATGAGTTTGCAGCTGAACTGACTTTCCCCCACCTACTTCCCCCGTATTTTTGAAGGACACCGTGACAGCGCTCAGCTTGTCTTTGAGTCCGTCATCCCTGACTATAAGAAGAACTATTCTTTTTTCCAAGTGCACACTAACTCTGTTCATGTCTTTGCCATGCTAAGAATACTGCCTCCTCTCTCTTTCACAACAAGCAAAAGTACGAGAGAGATGAGGGAAATCGAACAAGGGCAAAAGCAAACAGTTTGGGGATGGGAAGAAGTGCAGCAGAATTAAAAATCATTTGAAAGGAAGACAGACCCCAGAATAGGTGAGCGGTTTGGAGGGAGAGGTGGCAGAGTGAGTGTGAAAGGTGAAAGAAAATGAGACGAACAGATGGGTTGTTTTGGAACAGCAGCGTAGGACAGCGGCAGGAAAAAGGAGTATGAGAAAGTGGGATGAGGTTGGAGAAGAAAACAACTCAGCATGTAAAGATGAGAATAAAACAAGGAGGTGGAAGGAAATGAGGATAAAGACATGAAAAGAAGATGAGAAGAACAGCAGCATCGAGATTACTTGATTCTAATTTATTTGTTGAGGCGAGTATTGTTTTTTTTAGATGTTCCTGGCAGTAAGGTCAAAGGAGGAGCTGAGAGATTTCTGTTTGAACACGTGACAGTTCACACAGGCACCCAACAAGCCTGGGATATTCATCTGCTGTTGCCTTTAGGATTCTAGGGATCTCTTTCAGAAAGCAAAGTGGAGATACTGAAGGTAAGTACAATAGTCCTAAGCAACTCCAGTTTCAAAGTAAATGAAGATTGTCCCTGAGATATTTATTTCTTTTTAGTGACCAAATACTCTGCTCCCTATCATCGAGTTAGGAAGCCTCACATCATTTCATTTTGTTCCCTGTCATGCCATTTCATTTCTGCCCATCTGCTTGATCTTGCAGAGGGGCCAGCTCTCCAGCGGAAAGGCAAAGCTCGGTGGTGACCTGCCCCTTCCACCCAAGTGTTTCCCAGCAGAGGAGGCAGGGATGTGGCGGTCCCCGGAGGGGTGCCACTCATGCCGAAACAGGGTGACGGAGTCGCGGAAGTGGGAGAAACCAGTTGGGTCTGACTACTGAGGGGACCCTGGGCTGGCTTTTTCTTAAAGCGAGCAGAGAGGGAGATCCTTCATCTTCCCGGCTCCTGGCTCTTCAGTAGCTGCTTGTAGGACAGGGAACCATCCCGTGCTCTGACGGTGGCCACCTGGGAGCTGGCTTTCTACTCTAAGTATTGGCCTTCTGTAGCCACCAAGGGGTGCTCCTAAAGCAACCAGCTTTTTATGAATTCAGTATTCACAACCTTTCTCACTCCGCATGACTCACTAGGCCATGGAAAACTTATGCTGGAGCTGGCCTTTTCTATTTGGCAAATATTGACTCTTCTCACCTACTGTTTCTGCCTGAGCCCAAGCCAGCAGAGCCCTGGATTTTGCACAGCTGTGAAGGCTGGTTTGTGAAAGAAATCATGACACTAATGGTTATGGCAGCAAGAGACTGAGCTGGGAACAGGGACTGAGAAAGCTTTAAGCACCTTTTATGTTCCCTGAATCCTGAGCCTAGGCTGCTCCCTGTGCAAATTAGGCCTTTGGTCCCCAAAACGCAGCTACTGGTGTCTGAAGGCTGGATGTGCCTGGGTCCGCAGCCCCCGAAGGGCCTGCCCAGATCAGAGACACCCTCCCACACGGCTGATTTCGTGACTGCGATGGGTCGCCCCAGTGGAGCTAAGGGTCTCATCCTGGGAGTTTCAGCCCCTGGAGCTGGCACAGGCATTGTGCCATGCTTCTGTACCACCCTTGTCCTCCCTGTCTTCCCCAGGAGATTTTAAAGATGCCGTGAGCCTCGTGCTGTTATTGTGGCACAAAATAATTAATAGAGAAATATGTCCATGTAAGAGGCTGCAATGGGAACCTGGGCCCAACCGGTGCAGCTTTTCCCTCTGCTTGCAGCCACAGCTGGCAGAAAGGTGTTGCAGGGCTGTTGCACAGCCCCTGCTTTAACAGCCCTACGGGTAAGTGTGTGCGTGCGCCCGGGGCACTGGAGGTCAGATTTGGGATCTCCAAGGCCTCCCTAATGGACCTGGTCATGCTAAAGATAAAGCATATTTTGGATTTAAATGCCCTGCTAAAGTAATTCGAGTAAGGAAACGTTTTCTAAAGCCAAAATTAACTCGAGTCTGCCCTGTAATTGTCTGATGGCTGAGAAGTGTCAAAACGTTCTATGTCTGAGACAAAAATATAACAATCAGCCTCTATTTTTGCTGTTCGTTCCATAGCACAAACTATTTAGCAACAAAAGGTGAAAATGACACTGGAAAGCGAGATCCAAAGTTGGTAGTTTTGTAGTTTAGGGGGAGGAACAGCGGGGATGATTTTATATAAGCCATCTTCCCCTCCCCAGCACAGTCGCATCAAAGTGCTTTAGTATATTATCGCTCATGCTTTTGTACTGTTTTCTAATATTGCACCGACTTGTCTGAATCACTTTGAAAACGAAGGCTGCCTCCTTCAGAGACAAATCCAGGCCTCATTAAAATTCATAAACAGACAGCCAAAAGCTTTGAGCGCTTTTCCACTGATGCTGAGAAATGGCAGCGTCCTTATTTCTCCTGATAGCATATTATTTCAAAGGGTGTTCCCGTCCATAGGCAGTAGGGTTTTGATTGATAACATTTCGGGCTCGCAGGGAAGGAAACTGATTTTTCAGTAAGGAGTTAGGTGACACTAACTAGTCAATGATATCTCAAATCAGCACCGTTTAATTGCATTCTTTCAGTATGAAAAAACTTGATATTGGCAGTAATTGCAAACCTATGCTGACATGCAGCAGCGGTCTGATTTTCTCAGGTAGCATGTGCGTACCTGGGACTCTGCTGTACCTTGTCACTGCTGATTGCCTGAACTGTCCCTCATGTCCCGAAAATATTTGGGAGTGGGGCAGAGGAGGGAGCTCATTTCTTGTTTCTGCTATTGAGTCCAATTCAGCTCATGTTACACAGTTTAATACCACAGCTCAAGTCCCAGTTGCAAAGTATATTTGGGCATTGCATTGTTTATGTTTGTCATGCTGCCAAATACGCACAGGGAATAATGATAATTCTCTGAAATCCTGCTCAAATTCATTTAGAAAAGCAAAAATCACATGCTTTAGACCAAAAAGAAAATTGCAAAATTTTGCCACGTGGTAATCTCAGAAGTATAAGACTTTAGTCATGTTAACTGATGGCCACACTAATAATCGAACAGTGGGTCTTTCCATGGCCCCGGTATAGCAAGTGCTTAAACTGAAGCATATAACATCAACTGGGGTAACATGTTTACTTAGGAATGCATGTAAATGTAGGATATAATCTTCATAAAAGAAGATGCAGGATCAGGATCCATTAGGCAAAACCAGCTTTGCAAATTCACTCTGTTAAACATTAGTAATTGATTTGTTGGCCTTTATTTTTAGTGCGTCTCTTAGTAAGTATCACACAAATGTGACTTACAATGTGGGTATTAATACACCCATCTAATTAAGAATTGACATTTATCCACAACATAAAGTTGTCCTGGAACTCGTGTCTTAGAGCTAAAGTTATTCTTGTTTTTAGATTGAATTCATTTATTGGGTTTTACATCCAATAGGAAATTTTTTTTCTGCTATCCATTTAAGCCAGGGCAGATGCTGGGGATAACAGCTGTAGTCATGAAAAGACATGATTGTACCCATGGCATACATGTTGTATAACATATCTACAACAGTGGCATATCTTTCTAGACAGATTTTTTTTAAGAAAAGATGACAGAAATTGTAAGATCAGATGATTTCCTGAGATGGCTACAATTTTGAGTAATACTGTTTACATGATAAAGATGCAATTATATAGGTTTCCATTTAGTTTCAGCAGCATAATTTCAAAAATACAAGCCTAGATCCTGCCTTTAAACTCATTCTTGTCTGACCTCTGAAGTCTGCTCCGTGCCTCCGTGGTGTGTTTTACATAAGCAAACTGTTTCCTGAGCATCCTCCCTTCTGTGAAATCTAAGAGAGTAACAAGGTGAAGTGGTAAACCTCTAAGCATGGCAGTTAAAAATGATATTGTTGATGCTCATAGAAACTGCGGTCCTTAGTACCGCTTGGAAAATACAGAGTATAAATGGGAAAAATTAGATTTACTATACTATATAAAGCATTAAGCTGCTGTTTAAAGTTTTACCTTTTGGAACAAGACTTGAAGCATTCCCTTTATACCATGAATTCCCCAGCTGATTTACTGGTGACTAGCTTTTGTAAAATGCCTAGCAAACATATGTTACTGATGAATTTTATTAAACGTGTCCTCAAAATACCAGTAAATACATGACAGGAGCACTTTGTCTTCGGAATCTGTATGTCTTCTGGCTTTGATGTATGAACTCCAACCTACCCAACTGAATTTTTGTAACCTTGTGTTTGGCAAGTCAACATGAAGATGGTGACAGCTTTTAGTAAATGGGCTTCCAGTCAGTTTGTCAAATAGGAATGTTTGTGCTTACTTATCATAGCTGGTAGCCAAATTTGTTCTGGTTTGCAGTCACTAAATTGTGTTTCTCCAAGGAAATCTCACCACAGGCTATGCATCAGCAATATTCATGTGATTTTGGTTTTCAAAATTATTAACTCCCTAAAAATTCTCAGCGTTTTATCTGTGTTTATCTAGTCTGTTTATTGAAATGCTGAAAATGGATTCAGGAGGCTAAAGATAGGTACCTCTTTTGCAAGTCCCTGACCTGAGTTACTTTTAAAAGTGTTTGGCTTGATAAGGAATGCCCCTTGCAATATTTTCTCTTTGACTGCCTCCAAAAGGCTTAGAGATTTTCTGAATGTGATATCTGGGCCAAATAATACTCAGCTTTGGACCAACCAGGTTGTTTTTTTTCATGTAATACAGCCTTGTAAACATAAGTTATTTTAAGTCAATTGTGTATTAGCTCTGTGAAGTCGGTGAATACTTGATGAAATGCTTTTTCCGTGTTGAAATATTCATGAAGCTAATTTTCAACAATCAACAAAATCGAGTCATGTTTTTCAAAAAGAAAACAACATCTTTCCCTATCTGCATGTTGAATACAAATCAAAAAAGCCCCAAAATAGAAGTGATCAGCTTCACTTTTTGTATTTTCTCCTGATTTGATGAGAACTTGGAGTCCCAATCAACCAGCAAGTGAATAGTAGTCCCTTTATCATGACTTTGACTTCAGCTAGTTCTCTGGGCCATCAGCCTTCCTCCTATGGCAGTGAGTATACAATACTGAATTTGATATTGAATCTGGAATATAACCCTGACCATAGCAGGCACTAACATTTCCGTGGGTAATTTCATTTAATCTAATTCTCCAATATCACAAAACCTTATTAGTAAGTTTTCTAGTTCACAAAAAAAATTTAGCTGGTATCAACAAAGTGCTCTAATATTTTCATGCTGTACAGGGGGAAAAACCTCAACCAATATGTATCAGTATCAAGTCCACTGAAGTCCATCAGACTGCTATAATTTTGGCCTAATCAGTATTTTGGACATGGAGTTTTTAGTTTTGTGCGATATCAAATTCAGGCTGAAGAGAAGCCTGATTTGTAATGGATTCTTTCTATATGTAGTTTTTGGCTTTGAACTAAGGAAAACATTTTAAACTTTACTAACCATGAGATCCAAAAGACGACCATAAAAACCTTCAGAGCTCCTGCAGCATCTCTGATTTGAGGTGAGTGACCTCAAGGCTGACCCAGGCCCTGTTCTGCTGGAGAAGGACGCTTAACCACAACCGCGTGGCATCGTTTGGGAGAGTAGACAAGTAGGTGGGGAGGGAAGCGACATGGCTGGGGCTGTAACCTCCTTATCCACCTGGCAGTGAAGCTTGGCTGGCCTGGGAAGAAGATCTAGGCCCTTAGGTAAGGCATGTGAGCTCTCCACATGGTGCCTGCAGAGAAACAGGTATTTGGAAGAGCCGCACAAAGAAAATCACAGTATTATTTCTGAATAAGGAGCTTCCTAGAACTAACAGGAAGGTTGGCAAAGAGGAAGAAGCTGGAAATCCCGCCTGTGCAGGGCTGCAGGGCAGTTCAAGGGTCTGGTGCTTCTCTTCTCTTCAGATCCATAGTTCAGGGCTGTCCCTGGAGTCGTGAGACAAACATCTATTTAGATAGGACTCGCTATTTTCGCTAAAACAGGGCTGAAGGAGGAGGAATGTGATAGCTGTGCTTGCCTTAAGTATAATAGCCCAGCTAAAGTATAACGGCCGAGTGGTTGGAGTATTTATCTAGGAAACAGGAGAAAGGACTCCCTTGCCCCCCTCAGCCTGAGGCTGTGAAAAACCATATCTCCTCTCTCTCTCCCAGGAAAGTGCTGTCGGCAGCAGGCTAGAGGCAGTCTCCACGCTTCCCATGCAAGCCTTTCTGCTGCAAACTAATACGAGAAGCATTAGGAACAACAGAGGCAGCCCATGAGAAGTACCAGAACTGGTCACCAGTGGTTAGGTAGGCTCCAAGGGTGCCCACTCTACTGGGCATCTCTCAGCAGCTCAGCCCAAAATACAGCTTGCACCCTAGCAGTTCCTTTAGCAGCTGCGTTCGGCACCACAAGGACTGGGGCAGATGTGGGCGCCGTAGGTGCCGTGGCAGTGCGGGAATCGGACGCGGGGCAGCTCCAGGCTGAGGTGGCAGCTGCGCTTGGGAGCTTCACGATTGAAAACTGAAATCCAGATGGGGAGCGGGGAGGGTCTGACTTCCGCCCACGTCCTGGCTGAGGCACTGCAGCCCTTCAGTGCATCTGGCTCTAGTTCTTCAAAACTGTGTGCTTATAAGTTCATTCAAATAAGCAATTTTTGAAAAAAGGGCTTTCCCCTCCCTTCAGATTCTAATCTTCCTGCATGTAGAAAAAGCCAAGTTAGAATATGAAACACCTCAGGCAATAAGACTGAAATGTGCTCACCACAGAAAGAGCCCTCCTGTTTTTGTTTTTTGTTTTTTGTTTTTTTTTTTTAAAGAGTAGCTGTGAAATGGTTAAGTCAAACAAGACAAAACCAAAGCTAGTTCATCCCTCTTCAGATTTATGTATTCTCACATGATAGATCTGAACAGACCTAGGGGGGCTCCTTGTTAACTCCACTGTTTATTTAAATCGCTGACCTTCTTCTCACTTGGCTGCATTTCTAGGTATCACTTCTTTATATAGATAAACTGTTCTTTTGGCTAACTTAGCTCGTTTTTAACAACTGAAATATTTTGGATCAGATACTGAGTACAGCATAAACCTGAGCATGCCATAAATATAAAAGTAATTTGGAAAGAGCACTTCTGGTCAGACTGAGTCAGCTGCAATTTAGTTTGTTGACAGAGTTAGATCTAGTGGAAACAAATAGAAACCACTTGCACGTTAATAGAGAGTGATGGGAAGAAATAATCTAGGCCTTTCAGAGGTAGTAAAAGTGTAAGTAAGTGTAAGCAAGAAGCTTTCAACGCATTCTTACAAGGCAACCGTTTTTCTTCCATGAGACTATCCGGAGCTCTACGTTTTTGTCCACTGTGGGTCCACAACTGCTCTTTAACTGTTTAATTATATTTTTATTGCGTTCATGCCTCTAGTGCAAGATGTAACATGCATTCCACAGCTAGACAAACCTGTTTTTTTTTTCACTAACCAAACTGTATTTTTCACTAACTTACTGAATTGCTTCTCGCTCTTCTTCTTTTGCATCTTTTTTGTTTTTCATTTAGTCCTGTATTACGTAGGCATCCATTTATGATACTCCTATTACAGACTGGTATAAATGCCTTTATTTACAGAACTAACATAGGCAGCATTGTCACTGTCTGGACACCAAAGCCTTGTCCACATGCGGAAACGAAGAACCGTATGTGTATGATAATATAAAGCCTGATCACTGTTCCACATATCTCTATACAGGCATCCTTATTCTTCATTTAAAGTTTTTTTTTTTTTTAGTCCTCTTTGGAAGTGGGTTAAGATAAAATGCAAAAACGCGCCCTTGCTGTTTACACTGCAAGTTGATTTAAATTCAGGTAAAATGCAAATTTGATATACAGTATGTTCTGAGTATTTCCACAGACATGATAACAATGTCTCATGCCGGTTTAAAAGTGGATTGGAGAAATGTCTTCTCACTGGTAAGCGAGAGGACACATACTTAAGACCGCATTAAGTTATTGGGAAGAAATCTGGAGTATATATTCCCAAATGAACAGTGCTTTGCATAATTCCATGTGTAGGAAAAAAATTTGGTGTGGAATAAAACATTCTGCGTTATATATTCTATTCTGGCCTATTTCCCAAGTAGAAAAGCTCAGAATGATTCGGGACCAATGTTGGCCCCTGTGCCCATAAAAACAGTTTCGATGGGCCAGCTGAGTGATGTAATCCTGCTAGACGGTGTAAACCGTTAGCCAACTGCCTGTCTTCCCTGCGGAGAATGCCTAATCACGGTCTTGTCATCCTCCTCCTGGCAAGCTCACCCGGCATAATCCATGGTAACTTTGCCTGAGCAAAGATGTCAGGCTTGGGCTGTGCAATTAAATGCATCTCTGAGCTGCCTGAATCCCGTTTATATTCTACTGATGCTGCCGTATACAGAGCACTATAATGCAAGGGATTTCAGCCTTTGATGGACTGTTCTCTGGATCTTTGTTAAAAATTAGCCATTTATGTCCTGATTTAGAGTCTAGTCCATATTCTACGTGCCTTCTGCATAACTCACGCAGGGGATGTACTGTAGCGCTGCAAAGAATGACTAATTCTTTCTCTGTTATGATGACTCACTATTTGTTGTTCTAAGAAACAGGCCTCTTAAATCATGGCTCTCCCTTAAGTTTCTTTTTTTCCTTCTTTTCTTTTTTTCCCCCCTGCTCATATTTACTATTTATCAGTCTAGGCAGATGAGAGACTTTTAAATTTTTCATATAAATTTTCCTCCAGTATCTTCCCTTAAGTATTGTCTGCAGAATTTTTTACCTCCTACATGGAGATTTAAGAAAAGATCATTCAAGTATCTAACACGATGAATAATTTAGCATTGAAAGACATACTCTCAATGCTACAATTAAAGCACAGTTGCTCCTTACAATTATATGTAAAGAAATTTTCTATCTAACCCTGTTGATTAATCTTGTCTTCCTTTTTTCACTGTGACTAGCTGTCTAGTGTTACATGCCTTTTGCAATTAACCGTAAGCACAGATTCCCCAAACTTCTGCTGTTGTAGCTGTCTGTAGCTAATTAATGGTAGAAACAAATAGATAGGTGTTGGACCTTTGGTAGAGTACAAGAAGTAATTTATTTCCCTATTTAATACTGCTTCTGGGCTGATTCAAAGCCAGGCATGCAGCTGAGATGTTTCGGTTTGCAGATTTTGCTTCTTTTTAAGATCCTGCAGTTTTTCTCCATTTTATCATACACAGAGAAGTTTACTGTGCATTAAGCCAAAGTAATAAAATTATTGTATCCTTTGGCAGTGTCAGCGACTTTAGACAATAGAATTCCTCTGAAAACACCAGCCAGCAGTACATTCTTGTGGCACACATTTCAGTTTTGTGAAATGATTGTTTGTATTTGCTTTGGGTTGGCTTAGTGATTATAAGCACATTTTTAAAATTGCCTTGTCATGACTTATTTTCTCAAAATCATTATATTTTAAATGTCTGTGTGCCTTGTGATGCCTAAATTGGCTGCATCATTAACTCTTGTTGAAAAGAGCCACAGATTTAAGACCTACTTTATCTTTCCCTTAGATGGATGTTGGCGTGCACTGAACTTTGAAAATCTGCCCCCTTGGTAGCTATGACAACTAGTGATGGATTCTGGGGTATCACAAGCAAATATGAAAGGTAAGTGAAAAGCACAGAGGCTAAAAAGAATTTCTCTTTAAGGTGAGTTACTGTCTGTTTCCCCACCGAATTTCTTTGCAGCCATGACAGCGAAGGCACTCTACAAATACCTCAAATTTGGGTCCAAGTGTGTTCACATCTCAGAGGCTGTGTTTGTCTGTGAGAGCCTGAAAGGCTTCAAAAGAAGTTGGGGGAAAAGGAAAAAAGAAAAAAGCATCGTGTGAAATGAGGTTTGCTTTTAGGGCCCTGAACTGTTTTTCTGTATGCGACTCCACCCGCTCGGTGCGAGACTCTCCTTTCAGTGGAGAAGCTGGACAGGGACGTCCTCGCGCCCCGGCCGTGCGCTTGCTCCCCGCTCGGCTCCGGTCGAGTCCGGGAGCTGGGGGGGACGGGCTTCAGGGCGCCGTGGCTCTCTGCCTCCCGTCCTTTGTGGCCTGGGAGGGGGAGGACGGGCACGCTCCCCCCCGGCTGTCGGGGGAGAGAAACGGCGTCGCTCCGGCTGCCTCCTGGAAACCTCTCGCCGCGACTGGACTTGCTTGGGGATGGTTCTGGCACGGGAAAACCAGTCCCTGCTGCCTGCGCCCATCTAAGACCGATTTCATTGCGCAGGAAGAGACAACAAGGATCCCGGAGAAGGGGCTCACTTGGCCTTCAGATCCTCCCCGGGGCGAACGGCTTGATTTTTACTGTTCAAAGGCTTTTACTGGTGCCGCCAAACGCCCTCTCATCTGCTTCTGCTCTCCGCGCCACCTTCTGCCACAGGTTCGAATATTTCCGAGCTAAAGCGGGCGAGGACGTTGAACAAGGCCGGGGTGGTCGAGCCCTTGGAAATATTTCCTTGGAGAAAGTACGAGCTGCGCAGATGCCCGAAATAAACATTTTGCCTGCTGACTGCGCGGGAATGCTTCGAGTGCTTTCTGAACTGGCAGGCCGAAGTGAAACAAATACAAATAATCTTATTCGGGAGGCAAAGCTGTGTATCGCGGAGGAAAAAGCAGTGACCGTCTTACAGGAGCAATGGCTTTTTAAAATCAACCTCTGTTCGGCGTTTGACCCCTCTTTTTACTTTTCCTGTGCCTTTCTTAGGTCTTCAGCTTTCTTAAAAAAACAAAACAAACCACCCAAATCTTAAAAAAAAAAAAAGAAAGAAAAAGAAAAAAGAGAAGGCAAAAGACCAAAATATTACTGCTTGTGCCATTAGGAACAAATGAGTTTTTGTAACATGTATCAAATCCTAAGATTTTGCTGGCGTGGTCGGTATCTTCTTTGCAGCCAGCTGTAACTCCAGTTTGGAGTACTCAAACACGGTGCAGGTTTACTGCCTTTGCTTTGCTCTCTGTGAGTCAGGCAGCCCGTGTTTTAATACTTGCTCAAAGGTTTGGGCAGCACTGACATTATTGTGCTGTTTTTGTGTGCATGGCCCTTCTAGAGGCAGGACAAGTTGCTTCTGGGCGTACTGCACATTTTTCTGCTGTTTAGTGCAAACTCATTCCCTATGGCCACACAGAAAGCCATTTGCTACTGTCTCACCAAAATGCTGGGGGAAGTTTGTATGGTCCTCATCTTTTTCTGCTATAGAAGAAAGCCATGAAGTGCCATCTATGTGTCCAGATTTTAAACACACACGATAGCTGTCCAGAATTAGTAAAATTAGGCTTATCACTCACATTTTGGTGCTAAAGGCATTTCTTATTATGGCGTATACTTATGAGTCTTGTTATAACACTAATGTGGGAAGTGGTAATTTCACTTTTTATCCAATATTACATCATTTTAAACATTCAATTAACGTCCATACATTCTGGTGGAGCCTACCAGATATGCACGCAGCTACCTTTCAGTCCACACTCCCTCCAGTAGCCAGCAACACATCTTTGTAAATTATCTTGAAAGATATTGTGGTACCGCTGAATTAGTCACTTCTAATGATTTCTTTTTTCTTTCACTATTAGAAAAAAATCTAGAGATGTTGCGGTACCGCTGAATTAGTCACTTTTAATGATTTTTTTTTCTTTCACTATGAGAAAAAAAGCTAGAAGAGAAAGCCACCAGCTCTCAATTTAGGGACCAAAGCCCAATGGGAATTTCCTTATCAAAAGCCTTTTCCCCCACTTACTCATATAATTAACTTCTGCCTTCTCTATCGGGCTTATTAAGTTCACTGCTGCGTTTTGAAATGATGCCCTTGGAGCCGTCACAGACTTCATTATCACCCTTCTGCCGCTGCACGTGGCCTGTGAATTGTACCCTTTTGGCGAGGCTTGCAGCAACAACTTTTTCAAATTACATTTAAACAAATACCCAACATACAGCAAAAGTCATTTGTAACACCTCCAAGTCCACTGACTTTCCTCCCTCTGATTAATTCTCTTGTACTTTGGAGGCCTGCTTTTTTCCTATTTACAGGAAAAAAGAAGGCTTTGTATGACTGGGGACCTGGGAGTTGTTAGAGAGGCTGTCGGGCCCTGTGGTTGACGTAGGAAAGAGGTGGGATCAGAAACCTTCTGTGTTGGCCTCATGCATTTTGATCCAAAAAAGTTAAATAAAACAAGTAAAAAGACTTGAGTTTAAGGCATTTCTTTGTTTCTGATAAGAATTCCTGGATATCCCTGTTATATCCTTATATTGGTGCTGATAGTTTTCCTTAGGCTTGGATTGAACTGTAGCTTGTATAACATTTGTGATTTGACCTTTAGCATCTTCTTGCCCCTAAATCAAATGACTGCAAAGTTCTTATACTCTGAGAGGAATTACAAGTGAAGTGTTTGAAATGCAGTGCAATTTTAAACGAAGCTGGGAAAACAAAGTCATTTTCATCTCTGTGATTGCACAAATTGCTGGAATTTTTAGAGCTTACTGGAGCTAGGCAGAAAAGTTCACGGGATTTGGGTCCTTAATTCCATTAGGCTCCTCTGAAAATGCCAGTTAATGCTGTCTGTGCTATATTACATGTTTTCGAACTTTGCGTAACAGAATAGCAGAGGTGCAGTATCTGTATCCGGCCTGGTGAGAGTTTGGAAGAACTGAAACTGGAGTCTCTAAAATGGGCTGTGCTGTGTGTGACTCCTAGCAGCCAGCTGTATCACCCATGTCACCTACAAAGATTTGTCTGGGGTAACTTGAACTGAGTACCTAAACACCTGACAGCAAGCTTATTGCCCACCTGACTCTCTCTCTCTCTCGCTCGCTCGCTCAGATTTTGGGGGATGTATTGCAAATCCCACAGGGGGATTTTCTTGCTTGTTACAGCGAGGTAACCAAAGAGCTCTGGGTGTCTTAGCAGATGTTTGGTATCTTCCTTCACCAATTTTGAGCTTCTAAAAATTATTTTAACCTCTCAAAAATGTTTGGGGATATGGGTATGGGAAAGGTATGGCCATGCAAGCAATATTGGTGGCATCCAGCCAATACACACTTGCCAGATAGTTGGTGAGTTAGTCACCACTGTGATTTTGTATTTGGGATAACATCAGCCTTAAACAATCTGGAGAAGTTTCACCATGTCAGGTGTTAAGGTTATGGACATGCTCATGTCCTTTGCTAGTGCTCTGCAAAGGCAGCTTGCTTAGCCTTCAGTTTTAACCTTTCTGTCAGCTACCAGTAGATATGTGTCAGTAGATTTTTCAAAGCTTAAATTTAACCTACCTGTTATGCCTGTATGGATGCAGTTAGCCATTCCTTTGGATTAGCTAGTGATTGCTGTTTCATCATATATGGCTATCTGAACCCACTGGACTTGCCTTTTCCTAATATGCTGAAAAGGGGTGGTGGAAGCCAGAGGTCACTTTTGCCTACACACCCCCGCTAAAGGGTAGAAATTCTTCCTTCATGAAAAGTGGTTGGCTTCATCTCACCAATCTAGTTGTTCAGCTCTCCTCCTCCTCCATTATCTTCCATGCTTATAATAATCCCCCTCATTGACTCTGACAAAAAACTTTTGTGGCATTTAATGATGTCACTTCCATTCTTTTACTGCCTCGATCCACAGGCTGTCAGATGGTATCCACCCGCCAGCAATGAAACCAACCTGAGCTCCACTAATCCTGAGCTTTATGCAGTTTTCCAAACCAAATGCCAAACTATTTGAAAGCATTTTGGAGATGGCACGGCAAAGGGCAACAGGTTTGCTGGATTACCTTCCTTCAGGGTAGCAATATTTATGTCAGAGTCATTCAGTTTTAACTGTCCTTGACTTAAAAACATCGTTAAAGATGCTGAATAGCTCAGGAGAAGGTGCAACTTCCAAAAGCTTAAAAATCTCAGCTGGGAATCCACCTGTGCTGGTAGCTTTTTCTCCTGTTGACAAATATTTAATTACCTGGCTAATTTCCTGATGCAGAATTTCTGCCTCCTGTCTAAGTCACTACATCTAATTTGGGAGGGGTTTTCACCATGAGGAGTGATGCAAGAGAGGTATTCCTCTGGGTGGAGAAATACAATCTTTGTGCAACGTATAAATTTAGTCTGGTGGCCTCAATATTAGCTGCCCTGGTTCTTGATTTTTTTTGTTTTGTCTTAGCATTCTTGCTGCTGCTGTTGCTTTCAAAACTGTGAAGTCTGTTTTATTATTTTTTCAAAGAAATCTCTCTTTGTGAATTGGATGAGAGACTTGCTTTTATTAATTTTTTATGTTGTTGAACAGTTTCGCTCTGCAAGTTTTTGAGATTCATCAGTCACCAATCAAATAGTTGAAGAGCCATTTTAATGGCATCCTGGTGGTGATAGGGACACTTGAAACATGTTGCTGCTTGAAGTGGTTGGTAACTAAAAATAACAGTATGGACTTAATTCTGAAGCAGAGAGGAACCCAGCATGGATAAACTGAGATGGACACCTACCTAGTTCTGGAGGTCTGTAGTCTTGAACCTGCACAAAAGTGATAGTGATCAGGACTAAACTGAGATTAATTCATGAACAAATGAGCTTGAGTTACTGTTTCTGGGGCATACGAGCCTACTGCCGTGTTAGGCAAGGTTTCTTTACAGACAGCATTCCGCAGTCTTGGGCTGTAAAACCTGGGCAAATGACTTGCAATTGTGGTGTCTCATCTTCTTCATTTGCAAATAAGGAAGCGTGAACTCTATTAAGCTCCAAGGAGTGTTGTGACTCTTGGTTATTTCATTAGTGTTTTGCAAAGTAGATTGAAATCTTTGAATAGAAGGTGCCGCTAGAATGAAAATTGTTCAGGTTGAATTTTAGTCCTGGTGTTTGCACAGCCCATGCTGAGGGAATAGTTGTATTAACTCCTTATGATCCTATTAAAAAAAAATGGACATTTTCACATTTTCATTTTTAAAGAGTGGAGTAATTAGCCAAAGGCGACATCAGAAACCATGGTCCAAATGCAGACTTCCAGGATTTTTGCAGACTCCACCAAACCTTTGGGGATTCTCTTTGCCCAGACCGTGATATAGAAAGACTTGCATTCGTCTGATCATCGCTGCTACAGCCTCCGCCACGAATGCAGGCAGAAAGAAAACGTAAAGGCAAAGGTGCAGAAAACAAGGAACTGAAATTGCGAGGGGAGGAGGGGGAGATAACCCTGGCCAATAGGCAGGTCTGCTCCACCTGCAGCTTGTGACGGCACCTGAGCGGCTTCGGACAGAAATCAGTGACCAGCTCCAAGTATTAATAATGTATTTCTTGACTTCTTCTGTATCTCAGAGCGGTTCTGTACCACGAGGTTCAGGTGAAGAGATGGGAGACGCACTGACTCAGAGCTGCCTGCAGCCGGCACACAGGGGGATACAGCAGCCTTGCATTCTCATTTCATGCCCAAAGAAACTGTGGATGCAATTAAGATATTAAATTCAAGGAAACTGTATACCGTAGCTAGGGGAATTCAGTAAATACTTCATGGATCAGCTAATCCTTCTTTTATTGCTGACTTCAATTAGCTTTTTACATACAGGTACAGCGTGCTTTTTTTTCTTTCAAACAAACAGCAATGTTTTCTATAGTATTTAACTTAAAGTGGCTTTGAGCAGTACCTGGCAACAACATTATTGCATTTTCTAGCCATTACAGCTTTGTTTTCCAGGCTTGTGGCTCAGCTACAGTGTTGAGAAAGAGCCCCATGGCAGGAATGCTGCAGAATCGCTTCACCCCAGAAGGAAAACTGAGGTTGCTCTGGCACCCCTTGAGGGTTGGGATAGTGTGTGCCCATCTCGACACCAAACCTGCCCCATTTCCTTCACTCTTCTTGCCTAGATCAGAAGGAGCCCTTGGGTTCAGTATCTGGTTGGCTGTAGTTACAGCAGCGTGTTTGTGAAATACACTGTGTGTGTGTGTGTGTGTGTGTGTGTGTGTGTGTGTGTAGGCTGTATGGAAATTACATCCTTTTCGCATCCTCATCTTTTCCTCAGGGTGCCCTTGAGGAGAGTCTGTCATGGCTTTCCAAAAAACTATAAGCTGAACGAAACAAAATTTGGTGCTAGCTGTCCCTCCTTAATTTAGGATTAAAACTATGAAGTGGAAGACCTTTGTCCAGAGGTCTGTGTGAACCTCATGCTTTTCCCGCTGATCTTCTGGCTTTTTAAGTTGATCTGAACTGCTGCGCTGGCTTTCCAGAAAATGTCATAAATTGTTTAAAGGAGAAAAAGAAAGAAATTTCCCAAGAAAAGCATAAACATTGAGAGTGCAGCTCAGCAGAAATATGCTGTGGCCTCTTTCCACAGGGAAGGCAGAGGAAATTGGGATTTCACCCTTCTGACCTCTTGCAGAAAAAAAAAAAGTGCCCAGCCCATATAACCATGTTTTGGTGTCAGCCTTCAACAGAGTTCCAAAAAAGAGGGATGAAGGCCATGCAGAGGAGGTTCCTCCTCTTCCTCCAGAGACCAACTTTTGATTCAGAACATGTAAAAATCTGATATTGCCATGTCATTGTATGAGAGAGAACAATTTTAATTTTTTTCAGCTTCCATTTTGTAGGCACGTAAATATGACAGGCAAAGATGACAGCTGCTTTAACAAGCCCAGCAGGGTATTTTGAATAGCCCTGATTCCATTCTGTGAATCCATCCAGCACAGAGTCAGCTCATCGGGAAAAATGCATTTCTCTTAGCGCAGCCACAACCGGATCTTAAAAATCTAGATGCTAAGCAGACATGTGTTTGGCCACGCATCCTATCCGTGAGGCTTGTTTCTTGAGGTGCAAACTCCTCCAGTCCCAGATGAGCTGCTGGGTGCTGCCAAAACAGAAATATATTGTTCATTTTGCCCTGTGACAGCACTGCTACACCAAAGTCCTACTTGAAATCTGAATCTATCTGGGCAGACTTAGCTCTTAAAAAGTACTAGACATCAATGAAAATGAAGAAAGAGATGGCAGTGGGAGGGTGTTTGACAGCAGTCTGGCAACTCTCCAAGCTTGAGGGGCTCAAGGCAAGTCCCAGGCAAATAGTGAGCAATTCTGCTAGACCACCAGCAAACAGAGCCACCCTGAAACATGCATTTGTCCTGGGATAGATGCTGCAAGCTGGGTGCAAGGTGAATGGGGAGGAAATGGGATGGGAAAGCCCGGACCTCCTCGCATCAAGAAGGAGAGGGCAGAGCTCCAGCCAGTTTTAGTTGGGGAAGTGGCTATGATGTGAGGGCAAGGTCAGGCTATTAAAAGTGTGACAGGTAACGTTTAATGTGGTAAAGGTGCCGCTAGGACTTGGAGCTGCGGTGGAAGTGGTTGGCCGGAAGAGATGACCATCTCGAGGTGTACTCCCAGGCTTTTCCCAAAGGGGATGCCACAGACCCGTGGTATGATCTGACAACACAGCCCGTTTTACACCGAGTTGCCAACAACTTGTTTACCTGTGTAAATAAGGTCAAATTTGGAAAGATCAACCAGCCTGCTGTGACTGAAGTCTCCCTTCTGCACTTAATAGCAGGCAGCCATAGGTGCTTTGAAAGTACGTCAATAAATGTCCGCGTCGGAGAGCCCGCTCCCCGTTAGCGGAGGTTCAGCCGTGTTTGCTCCCTGACTCACTGTTAAGTTCCAAATCAGCCATAGACGCTTGTGGCAAAGCTCACAGAACCCTTATGCCTTTTTCCGATAAGGACGTCACAAAAAAAAAACAAAAAACAAAAAAAAGAAAAAAAAAGAAAAGCAGCCCATGGCAAAGTTTACAACTGAATGGCCGTGCCACTCGACAGGCTCGACAGGACCACAAACCCCAAATCATAATCCCAGAGAATGAGGGAGGCTGCTAATCCTTTCTGTGCATTTCTTTCTGCCCTCCCTTTGCAGGCTGATGTCATCATTATGAGCGGTCACCTCCTGGGACCGTAGCTGACGCTCTGGTGGTTTTGTTAGAGAGAGAATCCCTGTAGCGGCAGAAGCTAATTGTTCTTCGGATTTGTCCTTCATTGTTGAATTTTATGAGCAAGTTTGTGAGTGAATTTGAACCTTATCTGAGCCACTTGGGTTTGTCCCCCCGGTGCATCTAGCTTTATTCCCAGGTTAAACTGTCTGTCTAATAAAAGTCCCTGCTTCCCGAACTAGCTGAGGAGCGCTAAGAAAAGCATTTGACACTGTAAAATGTTGAAGTAAAAGTACGGTAGTGGCCACCTTAGGTTTCAGAAATACTTTCATTGTATCACTGCCAGCTTTTCCAAAAGCTGCAGTAGCCTCTGGTGACCCGTCTGCAAACATTTCCATTACAAAGAATAATAGGTGAGGCCATCCTTTGTCAGCTCTCTTTCAACATGTGGTTATGAAAATAGCAAATATCACATCAGACAAAAAAAAACAGGCAGGGAGAAGTATAAAGGAATGCTACCAATAGGCAACAATGTAATTGTTGGATGGGGATGATAATCCTTATAATTCTGATTTTTCTCTAGTTGTCTTCAATCCCAGCAGCCTCATTTTCAGTAGGATCCAAACCTAATGCTATTTAACAGTTTTCCCTTTAGCATACGGGGTAATTTACCATTTTGGTTGGCCTTGCAGTGACTGAAATATTTAGGGGATTTGTGTAGTGACAGAAATAGATAAGATGTTTGCGGCAAATGGCTTAGCTCTGTTTAGGAAAATCTCCATGGGATTTAAGAGGATGCACTGATGTAATACAATTGGTGGTTTTATTAAAATTCTTTTTGAATAACATCTGTGGTAAAAGTATAGCCTATTCGCATTATACAGTCTTCCTCACCCCCTAGCCCCCCCTAATATCCTTTCTGAATGAAGAATTGAGTTAGAAACCTGTCTAGAGCTGAAAATAATATGGCAACTATAATGAGCACAGAAATGTTTTGGAAGTCTATTTATTGTGTTTTTATATACTTGTTTATAGCTGAGAAAATCACCAATAGCCAGATCCTCCAGTCGAAGCGGAAGCTGGAAGGAGGCAGTTTCTTGCCTTTGTTTAAAAAAATAAATATGCTAGAAGTAGCAGATTATCTACATGTTTATATACTGTTTCTACACTGCCTAAATCTCAGTGCATAAATGAAAAGAAGACTGCTAGTAGGCTATGTAGTGCCCTGCGTCCAAACACATCAATGTGCACGCACAAATGGCAAAACGAACTGCATTTGCTGATAGAGCGCTACCCTGCACACACGCACAGTGTTGGAAGGTTATTAAGGATGCACTCTAAAGCATTCAAAAAGCTGAGAACTACCAAAGAAACGAACGTTGCTGAGGCAACCTTAATTTGGTTTCCCGGTGTGTCTTCACTGCAACTGAAGCTGTTTGGGAATTTTTTCACACAGTGTTTGTGTCCGAAAAGGCCGGTCTATCAAAATCGAGACACCCATGTACTTATCCCGGTTTTGACAAAACTTTTTGCAAGCCCAGACCGCAATCTCCGTGATGAGAGATCCCCTTCAGAGGCTGATTCAGACCAGACTCGTAAACCCGGCTCGTCCCAAGAGAGAGCCCTAACTAGGCGACTTCTGGGTGACTTCCCGGAGCTGAGCACTGTTTTGCCTTTCCTGGGTTTCTGATTTGGGGCTGGAGGAGCATGTTGCAGAAATGCAGAATAGTCACAGCCGCACCTGTGGTTAGGGGAAGCTGGCATTTGAAAACACAGTGCTAAATAATCATGAGAAACAGGTTTGAGATATTTGAAATTGCTTACCAACTTTGAATATCTCTGCCTCTCTTCCCAACCTGTGAAATGATTCATTAACATCTGTGTATCACTCCAGCGCTATTATAGTAAGCACCACAGAAAAGCCCTTGAGGAAATTTTATATTCTTTTTTTTCAGAGCAGGCTTGAATAGCGTTCAATGAATAAGGCATTAGGCAACAGTGGGTTGAACAAGGAGAAAATGAAATATTAAACACTTACAGAGCACTGTCCTTCCTAAGTACAGAACAAGGCAGAGGTCTGTCTGTGTGCAACTGTGTTGCTATGCGTGATGGCAGTACGTATGTATGACAGAGGTTGAATTAAGGTTGCATAAGCAGCCTTAATGCTGGGATTTCCTAAATCCTGAATGCTTGACTTCGTCATCTTTTAGAAGAACAGTATTAAGGTGGGTTTTTGGGGGGAGGAGGTGAGGGTAAGACCTGTATAATAGACAGAGCGAATATATACCAATTGTTGGACAGAAAGATTTTATTGGGAAGTGTTTGGGTGACCTAGTTATTTCTGAAGAGTCAATAACTGGATTATATTTAATTAATATGTTTGTAAAAGTTAAGTACATTGATCTGCGCAGAAATTGGAGAGGCAAGAGTTTTGTAATTAATAGGTTTTCAAGGCCTCCAATAAAAATTCAGATAAAAGCTTTCCTACACACAAACATGGGCCCTGCTTACACCTGATGCCTCTCTAGTATCTAATTGCCAGGTTGTGGAAATTCAAATCAGCTCTGGCCTTGTTTGAACCGACAGCACTGCAATGGGATTCGGGGTAGAGGCAGGGGTGGATGGGCAAGAGGTGAGGATAGTTCAAGGAGTGGAGGTGTCCTTTAAATTCAGGTGTTGTAGATTCAATCTCTAAAGATTACCACCTACCTGGGAACAGCATATCACCAACGAGTTCTAGGTGTACATGTGGCGTCTCTGGATCTTCCAGGTTTCCAGTCCAATTTCTTGGTGTCATGTGACAGTGGTGAGTCTCGCGCTCTCTCTCTCTCTCTCTCTTCTTTTTCCTTATTAAAAAGAAAATTCCCCTCCTATTGCTGATGAGGAGCAATAAATTAAATTCTAAATGCACATCTTCAGTGCACAGATGGGGCAGGGGCCCAAAGAAAAAAGTGCAGAAATGTTCCTGTTCTCAAAAAATAAGATCCACCCTGTGCTGGAACCAAAATCTTTCTTCTTTCCAAAGTATACCTCAGAGTTTCTTTCAAAGCTCTTGTGACACGGCTTCTGAGCAGCCCACATGGCTCATTCTTCTCCAGTGTGCCCAGGCCCCTTCATCTGGAGGATCAAAAACCTGAGTGCCAGGGCTTTCCTCAAAGAGCACAGGTTTGTGTCAGCCAACCCCAGAAAAGTGTTCCTTTTGCTATTTCTTCTAAAGAAACACCTGCCAGAAGATGCAGGATCAGTGTTCAGACCTTTAGGGGGGAAAGAAAACAGAAGAGGGAGAAATAGTGTTACAAGTAACATTATCTATGGTACCGCAGGGAAAGCTCTCCCAAGCAAAGGGCTATTTATATGAAACTGCTATTACAGGCTATGAAATGTCCCCGTCACCTCAGAGTAAATATGTTTAAGAGTGAATTGTCTTTATTCAATGGAGAAGTACGATATGAGGCGAGCAGGGATTCCTTTGCCTTCTGTAAGGGTATGCGTTATAATATAATATATATTGTCCGTGAACTCCTCTGGAGTGTCCACAAGAAAGTTCCTTCATGCTTTCAACAGTGCTTACAGTGAAAGGGAAGGCAACTGTTATCACTCGGGCTCCCCTTGGGGGATGCGGTGATGATAACTTTCCTGTTTAAATTTGGGAAATACATGGTGCACAAATGAATGAGCTTCATTGTCTTTGAAGTTTCCTCTGTGAGTCATGGTGTAGAGCCTACATAATTACATTAAAATTACGGGGACAGGAATCGGCATGCAAACAGGTTATGGGCAAACATAGAGTTACGTGATTCTACCAGCTATACAAATGAAAATTAGCTCCTTTTCCATACTATTTGCCATGCGCTCTGTAAGTGTTACATAAGTGATAATATCTAAATATGTTTTCAGAACTTAGAAAAATCTTGCCAGGAGAATAAATCAATGTAAAAGCCTTACAGGAAACTTGCTGAAAGCCTTATTAGTAATTCATTTAATGTCAAATCTACCAAGCGTGCTTATTTCAGGGGCCCAAATACAGGAGTTTAAGCCAAGTACTCTAGCAAGAGCACTTTGCCGTCACTGTTCAGGCAGCCTGGATTGGCTGAAAACCCCTTTTTCATGTTTCCAATGTAGTGTGGAGGCAAATTAAACAGATAGATAGTGGTGGGAGAGCTGGCACAGTGGCTGGGAAGTCAAGAGGTGTTTAGAAAAGGCTCGCTAAAGGAACAGTGATACAAATATCCATAATAAACTTCAGAGCAAGTCTAATGTACGGCAGTGCTTCAGGAACCGGAGCAAATTCAGACTGTGCGATGCGCTTTCCTTGCCCACTTTCACTCCTGACTAACCTGACTTGTAGATGCTCATTAAATATTATTTATGGCAAACAAAAGCTTCCTATGGTTCTGCTGAAGTCTGAATGGGAATGCAAAATCTTTTTTTGTAGTTATCAGGCTGTTTCTGAAGCACGTTGTTCCCTGTCACCTCCAGCATTTCTGTCTGTGGAGGCCGAGGAGGAGGAAGGGAAGGGAAGAAAGTCTTGCAGAACAACCTGAGAACAAGTTTCAACACTGACCACTGCCTACTAGTCCTTTTATGTATCGCTGTTCTCTTTTCTTTGCAATGAAAGGAAGTCCGACTCTCTCCCTGCGATAAAGTATATGGTGTTTAGTGCTGGGGAACAGGAATGTAAGACTAAATGGACAGCTTTCTAAAAATCAATTTGTGGTGCTCTATGGCTGCTCTCCAAATGCAGGTAGAACTACAAATAGCAAGGGATGAAGTACATGTGCACACTTCTTTTATCTTAAAGATGATTAGTAATAAATAATACATGAATTTCTATTGAATGTGTTTAGTATTAACAAACGAGGCAGGTATTTGAAGTGCAGGCAGGTGCCTTTTCGAAAGTGACTTCTAACTCTGCTCATCTTAATTTGGGGTTGCCTCCTCTGTAGAAACAGCACAACCAGAATCTGTAAGCTGGTGCGGCTACAGCCAGCACCCCCGAGTCCGTATTTAGGCATCCAAAGAAATGGTCTGATTTCCAAAACTGCTGAGCAGCCAGCAGCCCTAATTGGAGTCCATGGGAACTGCTGGATGTTCAGCACATTTGAAAAATCAGGTCACTTATGTAAGCAACTAATTGTTGCTGTAAGAGCCCAACTTCGGCACCTAGTTTTAGAACAGCTTGATGTCACTTTGCCCAGAAACATTTCAAAGCCAGGCATCTGGCTTGCACTCATCCTTAGCCGGAGTTGAGGCCCGGACTGCTATCTGTGCCTTGGAAACTGCCTCTGCAGAGCTGAGATTTACCCCAACTATCTTTTTTAAGGCACATCAGTGGGGTGCCCAAGTTGGGGCTATAGCCTCTGTAGTGGCTGCCTATAATTCAGAGAGGGAGAGGTGCTCCGGACGGTGGATCACCCTTGGGCCATGTCCCGCTGCGTCTCGAAGTGTTTCCCAGCAAGTGCTCCTGCTTAAAAAGTCTTCTCGGAAACTTTGAGGCTTTATTCTCCTCCCATTTAAAATCTGTGGGAAGACCCTGTTCTTGGCTACGGCACTGTTGTCTTTATGTCAGCAGTGCTCAACCTTCAGCTCAGCTCAGCATATGACTTGCTGAAAAGTGTTAAACAAGTACAGGACAAACAGTGCCATAGACTATTTTAGTGCTAAAATGAACTTGGTGTAGTAAACACGAGGAGGCTTAAGTTCATTTAGTACCTAAGAGTGTAGGTTTGCAGAAGAACTTATAAAGCTGTATTGCACAACAGCCTTGGCTGTGACTGCCATCCTAAAGTAACAGATATTCTTACACGTTGGGAAACATAAATAGTTGTCTCCGTCTGATTTTTCCACATCAGCGAAGACCAGCGCAGAGTGTTTTCCTCTTTGTTCTTATGTTTAAAATAGTACACAACAAATGTAAGCAAGTTTCTTAACTCCTGGGTAGGGTCTGGTTTCTTAACGCCTGGTCCGGGGCCAAGCTCTAATCTCGGGCATGCAGCATGCATAATCATGTATCTCCGCCGACATTTCCAGGTACACGGTATTGCTCATAATTCAGCCCGGATTACGATCTGACCCACAAAGAACGTCCCGGCCTCAGCGCATACAGGACAAACGAGTCGTGCGAGGGAAAAATCAGCGGCCTCCTCCCGGCCGCCCGGGGCCCGCATCTCCTCAGCCCCGAGCGCTGCTCGCAATAACAGCCCAGAGCGACTATTGGCAATTTTCAGAAATAATGCCTTTGCGGAGACGTCCCGGCATGAGGAAATATTTTCCTCTCTTTCATTATAGCATCCCCACAACCCCTGGAAAGTAGGGCAGGCTGGCGGGGAGCACTCAGAGGAAAGCCTTGCTGAGTGTAACGTCCACACTGCCACTTTTAAATTGCAAAATTAGCTCCCTTTGTTTACCTGAATTTAGCAGGGGCTGGGAACGGCTGCTTGACTGTCAGCCCTGCAGTGCAGGCCAGCTCTTTCGCTTTGGATCGGGTTGGGAGGGGGCTCGTCCGCCAGCTGGCCGGGCAGCTCACGGGCCAAGGCTGCAGCCCGCCGGGAGCGCGAGGGGCGCAGGAACGAGGGGGAGCGGGAGCAAAGCCAACTTAGCTGTGGTGGGAAACTGCCTGGCGAGCCAACTGCACCCGTGCGGGAGCCAAATATTCTCCCCATTTCCCCCCCACCAATCCCACCCCAGTGGCATGTGCCCTTTGCAATAGGTGCAAAGTGCTGCACCTTTTTGATTCAACACGCACGTTTCTAGTAGAAACATTATTTCTAATGTTACTAGAGTACTATTTCTGCTATTAGGCGCTCAAGGAGGCACTGCGCTTGCTGCATACCACTGGAATTCAGTGGAGTGATGTTAGTCCATCAGCACGGAGAAGAGCGGAGGCAATGAACTGCGCAGGATTCATACAGTCAGCCCTCCAGCCTGAATCACCCTTGTTGATGTTTTGATAGAAAATACCTGGCAGTTGACAAGCTGCAGTTAGAGTACAAGTTAGTTCCTGTGGTTTATGGGTAGTTGTTGGTATGAAAGCTGCCTCCTTTAATGTCTTAAAATATTTAAGATGTAGGAGGTAAAACTTGGTATTTCGTCACTTTTCACCTTTTTCCCCTCCCCTTCCAAAAAGCAGCCCCCCTCCAACTGATTTTATTGACTGCTTTACAGTGTTACAGTATTTCCTTTCTGCGGAGCTGTGAAGGGGGGTTTGCTCAAAGGATTGATGATGAAAATGTGAGTTTGTGTTTTCTCCTAAACACGGGCATAAGCCTGCTCCCCTTTCGCTCCTTCCTCGTGGCGCGTGCTGTCACTGCGAGATGACGCAGAGGTGCATCACCACGTAACATCATGACTTGTCAGAACAGGCGCCGCCTCTTGCTTTGTTTTAACGGCTGACCTACTAGTAAAATGAAGCTTAAATGCTGACATACTGATGGCAGCTAGTAAATATTACTGGGAGTCAAAGTTACAGATAGCGAGCTGGCAAGACAAAATCACTCACCTACTCGATATCAAAGAGTTGCGCCTGTGCCAGTAACCGCGAGCCGGTGCCAGAGAAAACGCGTTGCAGTAACATTATGCGCTGCCTTTCCATGCAAAAATCCTGGGCCAAATTCAGCTTTCGGTGTAAGCCAAGGCAACTCTGCCACCGTCGGTGGTGGGGCACCTACCCCTTTACACTCGTTTGGCCCACGATATATTAAAATTACGTTCAGTGATTAAGAGGGTTTCACTTAAACTGATGCAAACGAAGGAAACTCAGTACCAGGGCAATCAGTACAACCTGAGCTTGGGTGCTAAGCTGAGCTGGGGTTTTGGTGGCAACAGAGAAAAATTCCCAGCCTGAGCTCAGCCAGGGAGAGAAAGGGCAGAGCAGCACGCGCAGGGAAGGGGCCAAGGGCTCCCCGGAGCGCCGGGGCATGGGGGAAGCTCCCAGGTCCCCTCCAGCAACGTTGCCTTTCCCAACCGCCCGAGAAAAGATAGTGCGTGTCACTTATTTTTAAAGGCGCTCCGGGTATGTTGGCAAGCACGCGTGCCCCCACGGCCCCCCGAGCAGCTGCTCTCACCCCTCCTCCCCGCAGCCTCAGGGGCTGCAGGCTCTTTCCCTGTAGCTATATGCAGCTTAACGAAGCCAGGACTCGATTTTTGCCCTCAGTGTTGTTTATTTCCAGCCTTGTTTTGTATTGTAGTTTGGTTTTCCTTAAAGTGTGGTTCTCTTAAACCAGACAAAGACATTACCAGGGAAAATAATGCGGCAAGCCAGGAGGGCTGCAAACTGGTTAAACCTGAATATAAGCTGTTCTATAATGAATATTGCTGGTATGTGGGCAATAACCCTGAATAATTTCATTAATTAGTTATATGTCAGTAACTGTTTTTAAAGGGTACACTATTTAGATTGCAGGCACTTTAACATGCAATTACATGCTAAGGATGTGTGCTGTTTTAAAGTCATGAACTCTGTGCATGCAGGACAATATATATACATATATATATATATTATAAGAGCAGGTGATCTGATTACATTACAGCTAGGACTAAACTTTTTCGGAGTTTCTTAGCATCAAGATGCAAGAGTTCTGTTCAAAGTTGTTTGTGTTTCCAACATAATAAACCTTTTCCCCCTATTTCCCATACTATTTTAGAATAAAGCTAAACGACATGCACAGCTAAACAAAACTATGCATGTCTACAGCTGATATGTAAGTTCACAATAGAGAAAGCATATGAAGAAGAAAGAATGCCTTTAAACCTGTGGAAGTATTTCATGCCACTACAGCTGTTTGTATTACAAGGCTAACTTGCTTGTCTATTGCAGGCTGTTGCTACTTGTTGCAGTTAAGGCTGCTTGGATGACTTTACTGTGAATTTCTATTAGTATAGATTGAACTTTGAACCTTTAGGGTTTCTAATATTTGTTTTTTTGGGGATAATTGCAATATTCTTGTAGTGCTTATTTTGTCTACATTTTTAATCTATGCTCTCTACCTTAACTCTATTGTTCACATAGTTTTGGCCTGGGAATACTATACAGTAGGTATAATGAAGTAACTGGTTGACAGCTTTGCGTTAAGATTATGTATTGCAATTTGATGTCTGCATTGAGAAAGCTAATGGCAGCTCTGGAGCTGGAATTTCTAATACCACGCTGAGCAAACCTTGGGCATGTATTTGCACAGCAAGTGCCAAACTGTGTTGATATTGGCCTTCAAAATGAATGAGGAGCCAGAACAAGGGACGTAGTGAAAATTAGCACAGGAAAGGAAGAAGGATTAAATGGGATGACAAGAACGAACAGCCTGAGACAGAAGGGTTTGTGGAACATTTTTAGAGAGCCCCAAAGAGAGACACTGAGGCAGCAGAGAGTCTTGGCACCAGCTGAAGAAAACCTCCGCTGCATTCACCTTAGATTAATTTTTTATTCCTGAGGATATGCTGCATGACAGTCAGCTCACGTTGGCTGTAACCGTTCATACGGGGATGTTATTACTGCTCTGGTATCCTCCCAGACAAGCTTTCCATATGGGTCAGATTGTGATGCCCTTACTCACTGAGGTGTATATCGCTGCCTGGCCCCTCATCAAACCTGCTATGTGTTACCAGCCTTGGATGACGCTCACACTTTATTAGTGCTTTAGTCCTTCCATGAGTGGTAATCAGCCACTCACTTTTTGCTGACAGAGGGCTCTTCCCACGCCCTTTCTGTAACCTAGGGGAAGAGGAAAGGAGCCACAAGCCAAAAGCCTGTGGCTTTTACAGACAACCTCTACGGATGCTCTTCATGATCTTGTTAACCAGTGAACCCCACTCCAGACTCAGGGAACAGACAATCATTCATCAGTCTTACAGGCAAAATTTATGGCAGAGTTGAGACGTTATTTCTCAAAGACTGTAGGCTTCATTCTCATGCATTTTGCAGTGTTGCCTCTCCGAGCCAAGAGCCAAGCACATGATGAAGGCTGAGTCTCTATCCTTTTATTGGTTAGACTGTGCATAGTGCTTCATACAGCTTTCTCTCTCTCTTTTTTTTTTTAAGTGCATGATGTTTTATCTTGAGTGATAGGATCTATGGATGGAAAAGAGTTCTTCTGAATTTAATTTCCTGCAGTCAACCCAAACAATAATTTTTCTAACCACTAAATTATAATCTACTCCTGGAGCCAGGGAAAGAGCCCAGGAAATCCTGAAACCCAACATTCGGATTTGCAGAGGGTGTTGTTCTCAGAGGGCTGCTCTCCAGCAGATAACAGCATGACGCTCTCCACCGCTTCCTCTGCTGGCAGGACACAGGAGGTCTCTGCAGCATGTTTCTAGGCTGATAATCCAGGCCATGCTGAAGAAAAAAAAAACATGGAAAAGCCAGGATCCTAAAAGACTCCTTGAAATAACCCTGTGATGTAAATATTGCATTAGAGAGGTGAATTTGCACATGTGATTTACTGCTGTTGGTATTTGGGTTGATGAGAGCTGCCTTTTTAGGAACTGGGTGGGGTACAGCAGCTGAAATGAGGTGTGTCTGTAGAGTGGTAGCTCCAAAAGCTCAGCCATCACTTCCACAGACAAACCTTCCTTAAAAAAAAAAAAAAATCCCAAATCTCTCTCTTGAACATATGCTATTAGTGTTCCATTAGAGGACAAAATGCCTGAGTTAATTGGTTAATTGTGGATAGTAATCTTTTGGTTGTAGGTTACCAGCATAAATCCCACCTGGATCTGTAGAGTTAAAGAAGTTAAAAGCCGGTATGGGTCCGTAGGTCACAGGGACGGGACTACAGAAACATGAGTGGCTATGGAAACCTCCTCTGGCTGCTGCTGAATAGTTAAACTGTGGGTTTTGTTCAGCAGGGCTGCTTTCCACCACCGTAACAGCAGTGCAGGCGTTCAAAAAGGAAGTTGGCTATATGCAAATTAGATGCAAATACCTAATAAGCTCATTAAATAATTGGCATAGGCTATCACACATGGTGCAGCATCAAACTTGGCAACTGCGATCGTCCCTACTGTACTGCTAGTACTTCGCTGGTACTAAACTGGTTTATACCAGCTGAGGATCTGGTCCATGCAGCATATGGAATTTCCTGGATAAGCTACTACTCTTTGCCATAGTTAATATAAGGCCTTTATAAATATAGGCCAGATTTATATTGTATGTATATGCTGAATTTATTGGGTGATCTTTATCATTCTGCCATCAGTTCGAGCAGCCCATTAAAACAGTCTTTGCAAACGTACTGTGTGCTGGAGTCAGAGCTGATCACATGCTGGCATTTAGTTTTCTTGATAAAGAATAGAGGAAATAACGTAAACAAGTATGCTTGATTACTTTCCCACCCCCGTTCATCCATTTCTGAATCATGTTGAATTAACAACGCATTTGAGACAAAGATACTGAATTTTATTAGCATTGCTTGCTCACTGGTGTCATTATTAAATGCTACATTATTAGCTACCCGGGTATAGCACACATTCTTCCTCTACCGTTCCTCAGAAAACAAGCAAAAGCCAAATTGTTTTGTGGCATACTGAAACCAGCACTGACTTTATGCAGCAGATGTTCATCTAGCCACGCATGTAGATGATTTCATAGATGGAGCGAGTGTGCTCACCAATCACACACATTGCTTTTTTTTTTCTCTCCAGCACTGAATCATCATCTCTCCTTAACTGTATTTTTTTTAAATGGAGAAAGTAGAGCACTGTACAAACAGTCGTGACCTTTCCTGTCTTTAACCAATATTTTTTTAATGCCCCAATTCCAGGCTGACCTCCTTTTTTAGAGCTATCTTTGGAACACAAAATAATACTATGAAAATACATGTCAGCTTCATGATTAGTGCTTTAATTGTGATTTTCTTTCACTGCTTCTTTTTCTCCTGCTGTTTGCAAGACAGAGATTTCGTTCTTATGAAAACAGAAAATAGGAAAAGCGAATCCAATTTATTTCTCTAAATTTAATACTGTTCTGGAGAAATTTATAAGGGCAGCACTTTATATGCCTCTTTAAAGCTGGAGAACTTGCATGGCCACTTGAAGTTTTTGTTTGGCCTGAGCAGGAGGGTAGGAGCTCCTCGCTTTGCTGTCGCTGTCTTAAACAGCTTCAGCAGCTCTGCATATGGAATCTAGCTGCAGTGGTAGTAGCGCAAGGTTCACGGGAAATCATGAGCAGCAATATGGCTATGTTTAAGAAACACAGATACCTAGGAGTATTAAGCAGCTTGTGGTGCTGAAGGTCAAAATTACTAACATGTTCCTTGTTGTGGAAATGGGAGAACACGCTGTCTGGCACGTTGTGGTATTGTGCTGTTGTGAAGCAATACTTTCTACAATCCTCTTCTAAATTTCAGGTCTCATCTCTGTCATCTTGTGGGGCTTTCCCTTGCTGCTGTTGTTGTAGATATGTATAAAAATGGCAGTTTAACATTGCGGGGGGCTTCCTGAATCACTTGTGCCCTTATACCAGTGGCCTCCCACTGAAACTGGCTTGAACATACTGGTGACTGGCACAGTGGTTAGATTTGCCAAAAATACATTCAACTTTAACAGGCCATGGCTTGCGTCTGTTCAAAGCTTCTTTGTATCAATACGAATGTCTTTACAAGTTTGCTACGGGCCCAACTGTGAATAGAACCAGTGCAGTTCGTTTATATAAAAAAAATATATACGGTCTAAGCAAGGCTTGGTTTGGGCAGGGTGTGTTGACTGTGCAGCCAGATGTAGAGATCTGTTTCCACCATCCCAGCTGTTCCTCGTCTCCACCTTCTTCCTCCTTTTTCTCTTCAGCATGCTACTGCTCTTCAGTTCTTCACCAAACTGTTTAGGGTTTTTTTATTATTATTTAAATGATTAAAAATAGAACTGTTGCAATGTAAAATAAAGCTTATAAAGTTATCATATAAGTAAAACTAAGGTAATGATTCTTATTCATCATATGCTTAGCAGAGGGTCTCCAAGAAAGGTGACCAGGTGAGTGAAGAAGCAGAGCAGGCTGATGAAGCAGTGAGACTGAGACAGTGGGGTGCCTAAGTCCGAAGCAAGGACTGTAAGTGACCTGTTGGGATGCAATAACTTCAGCCCAGCGGTAGGGACTGCACGCTGGCCTTTCCCAGCTAAGCAGCTCCTTGCGGCGCTTCATACCTGCTCAGCTGGGCCTCATTAAAAAAGAGAGCTGTGTTTGGGGATGCTGCTTGGCAGCATGGCATCTCGCTGCGTATCTGATGTGCCACATCCAAGCCGCAGCGTGGCCCTGGGCAGGAAGTCACGTGACTCCCAACGCGGCGCACCACTCCAAGTCTGTAAGTAGCTCAGGCTTAAAAAAATAAAAATCATCTGGCTGGTGCTCCTTAAACATGCCGAACAGCTTAGGCTGCCTCATAAAATTGTGCCCAGGACAATGTTTAGTTTTGTCTGTGCAGTAGCAGCTCTAATATCTGCCATGTAACCGCTGCATGTGGCTTTGAAAGTGGATCTCATGTGATTTTAGGAAGTGCATGTCGGTCCTTGACAAAGAGAAGACTGTTTCTCAGAGGCTTTTTTTTGCCCAGTAATGTCCAGTTGTATATAGCACAACTTGCTGCAGCTTCAACAGCATACATAGATGGTAATGCCCAGTAAATCGATTTGTTTGAGCCTTTTACAAAAGGAAATAGAAACTGCTGGCATCCATGCATGGGTGATGATCAGCTATTTAAATAGAACCCAGAGTGGAAATACCCACCTGATATTACGCTAAAGAGCATACAAAGTTTTTAAATTCGGAAGTTTAAAACCATGTTATTCAGAGCTATGTGCCTGTTGTGCAACGGGGCAGGATGCAGAAATATGTCAGGTAAAGAGGCTCCCAGGGAGCTTGTGCTGTTGGCCGCAAGTGCTAGGGAGGGTTTTCTAGCTGTGAGCTGGAGGCTAATCCTGAAGTCCAGGGGTGACTTGCAAGTTCTAGCCTTTGCAAAGTTTGCTAAAAACCTGCTAGGAAGCTGGATACGAATGAATCCCTCAGATCTGGAGCAGTGTACAGACATCTGCGTAACTGGCTAAGTGTTATGTTTCTGAACGGTCCTTTTCCCTGGAAGCCCTGCTAGTGAGCTGTGGCAGCAACTGCAGATAAATCACCTGACATGCCCAAAAGGTGAGTGCGCGCTGAATTTGCGGTGAGGGCTATCAGGAGCAGAAACACAGAAACGTGTGTCTGAAGAAAGCACAAATGCCAGATTGGCTCGGCTCCAAAGTTCAGTCTACAGTAAATAAGAACACCAACAATTTAACCAGCAGTGAGGTAAGAGTAATCAAGAACTAGTTTATGGCTGCCCAACCCATAGAGCATCTGCTCTAATGAGCCTGTAATAAAAGCTTTGGTGCTAGGCTTCACAATGGAAAATTGGATCTCATTCTGCTCAAACGTGAAACACCCACTGCGCCAGCCCACAGCGTGTTAACACTAAACGCACATGATTTTCAAGTGGGTGAGGCCCCGTCCTCTGCATAGATCGTTACCATTGCAGACACTTATATAGAGCCCCAGTGCTGCAGCAGAGTTTAAACTTGCATCTAATGCAGTTCACGTGAGTAGAGAGTGGGTTGTGCTGATACCACGTTTGCCACGTAAAGCCCTATGAACAGTCAAAGTGTGACAACGGGCAGTATTCTGTGGACATGATCACCACAGGGCTACATATGGAGAGCAAGTAAAAGCACGTCTCATCAACGTGAAGTTGGTTTTCACAGGGTTTATTAGCCTGAGATCTGAAGAGAGGCATACAAATCTGAAAGAGATTATTCTTTGCTCTTCAACCATGAGCTGTCCTTGGAGTTAAACCCTGACGTACGCCATGATGCAAAGGAGCCTGATTTCAGTTTTTCCACTAAGAAAGTGTGGCCTCTGTTCTTTGGAGGCCAGGAATGAAGTAAAAGCTACTTGCAATTATTAGAGAAATTTTGTCACACTTGGAGGGTGTTTGAGTAGCAGAGTGCATTCTGGCTAGCAGGTGATGAGGCGGTACTGGGGTATGTGGGGACATCCCTCCTCAAAAGACTTTGACATGTTGTAATGGCGAAGTTCCCTGTAATGTGTACTCTTGAGCTACTGAATTCTGTAAAGAGAAACATAAGCCCTTCCTTCAACCCTTCTTTCTTTCTGCTGCACCCTGTATAGCAGAAGGCACATAAAGACTCCATATGAACAGTCAGTTAAATATTGGCTTGGTTGGTAGAGTCAGTCAGGGCACAAGCTTTGACATTGATGGTTTATTTAGCTTGTTACGGAAAACTGTTCTGTGACAAACATTTGACTTTTATTTATTAAAATAGATTTATTTTTATTTGCAAATAGATAAAGAAAGGAGATGTAACAGAATGGGAGGAAAAAAAACCTTTTATGTTGTTGTTAATCTGTAAGCTTCGCTAGAATAATACAGCAAATGGTATTTCTACATCTGGTGATGTGGTTTATTACTAGGAGGTTTTTTTTTTTCAGAATGCCTATGGCTAATTCTTTTCAAATTACAGAAGGATACAGGCAAGATTTATGATTAGAATAAATTGAGTGAATTTGAGTCATGAAGAACAGCTGTGAGAAGTGAATATGGAAAGAATATCCCAATTCCATGCTGAGAAAATTTTACTGAAATCTAGGTTATCTCGTCCCATCATTTGAGGTCAGGTTGTACGGTAAACACCTCCCATGTTCACCTGGCCACCTCTTGGTGGTATATGGTTCTGTTATATTCTGCTTTTGATGTTTTTGCTCCAGGCTCTTCCTGCACTCCAGAGTGTGGATTCGTTCTCACAGTCAAGTCCTCGGTAGCTTGCCCAAAGTAGTGGCATTAGTCAGTACCATTTAGTCCAGCCCCGTTAATCTGTGTGTCCAGTTTCCTTCTGGCATCTTTGATGACCTCCATAACCTCTGTTTACTCCTGCTTCTCCTACACCTGCTTCCTTGTTTTACTATCATCAGTTTGCAACTTCCTCTACTTTTTTTTTTTTTTTCCTTTCTTTCTGAAGATTACCTACAGGCCATGTCATCTGTATGCAGGATTTGCTGCCCTCCTTTTCCCATTAGATCCTTCTGCTGATGTTGGCCATTAATATACTGACTGTAATCATCTATTGTGTGATCTTTTACTTCAAAGAGGCTATGTCCCAAACTACATTTGAGTCACTGTCTGCAGATCTGCACCGAGCATTTGTTAGAAACACCAGTCGTTAGACTCTTTGTAGTTCCTCATCTTCCTAATCACCTAACTAATGCCACCTCTGGCTAACAAAAATCCAGAAATTAACTAGTTGGTACTTTTCTATTAATGCTAAATGACAAACCTAACATGGTCTGTAGCCCTTTCCTAAACTAAATCTGTTTTATTTGAGAAAAGGATCAGCCACTTGTTTGATTTTAACATCCAAGATGGATTTCAAGGTATTAATTCTATGCAGCTCTACTTTTTCCCTCTTAAACTTCCACAACTATAGATATTTCCCTTTATATGCACTAGGGCCAAGCTTTATAGTATCATAAAATGTTTAGTACAAGTTACTTTTTCCACCAGCTTGTGAAACAGCAAGTCTGCCTGAAGAAATTCATTACATCTTTCAAAAATGTACTTGCAGATGTGTTATTTTTGAGAGGAATGATTGGAGAAGATATTACAGAGCAACACACAGAAAATGAAATAGAAAAGGTGAAGAGCTAGCAGCACTTGCACATTACATGGTGAGTTAGGATTCTACCCTCTTGCTGCACAAAACAAAAGCTAGAGAGAAACAGAGGAAAATCAGGCTTACATCAAAAATCAGTCTTTGATACAGTTGGAGCCTCATCCGCAAATTAGCCAAGTGCTTAAATTGGCGTTGAAAGATGAGTGGGAACCATAGAAGGAACTTGTGGGCTAGCTTGGCTTGATTATGTTGGCCTGAGTCAGAGAGAGGGCAGGGAGCCATGATAGCTGTAAGAGTCCAGATACTATCTTCATATTGCAGTGATCCAGGCTAGAAATGACCATAGTATGAATCTCTTGATGGACAGTTCCTCACAAGCAGAAAGGCGTGATGCTTTTTAGCACACCCAAGTTGGAAGAAAGCGTTTTGGGCTCCTTGCGTCCTATACAAAATGCCAGGCTTTTCCACTATTTTGATTAAGAGGTCTGTGTGCCTTTCAACTAAGCCTTTTTCAGAGTATTTCTCCTGTCTGACCTTAGCTTGCACCAGCTTCATCAAAGACCTGATTTACTGATAATGTTTTAGAAGTGGTCATGATTAAATTAGTTGAAAATCTATAAGGGGGCACTAAGTCCATGATACTCATATGAATATTGTGAGATGTATGGATCTCTGCAGAACCTCAAAAGGAAGGACTTTTCAGAGGGAAGAAAAGTAACCTTTGCTGTTCTCCAAGGCTGTTGGAGAGAAAATACTGGAGAGATGCTGGTGTAGGGCTATCTGCTTCCACTGCACCTTGAAGATGTATCCAATTCAGCCCGCGCATTGCTACGCTTTATGCCTCTGGACAATAGTGATCTCAAAGTCCAAAATGAAGCACTTCAGAATATTCTGTTAAGTTATCTGGCTAGAGAAGATGAGGAAAGCCTCAAGTCTGACCAGCTTCAGAAACAAGAACAATTCCTCTGTGTTGAGAAAGCCTTTTTCTTCATAAATGTTTCACTTCAAATATACGTTTTTATTGCCAAAATCTAATAATTTCATCCCTCTTCCAAAAAAGATATCTCACATGAAAAATGAAGAGCCAGAAAATCCTCAGACCTGTAGTCCATTATGGATTTTGTTATTGCCACCGATGTTACCTGGAAGGCAGTCAGATACCAGTAATAAGCAGCAATATAAATAACTAGTAAGCCATAGATGACTGAAAGGGTGGGAAATATTATTGCCATCCAGTATAAGGTTTCTGTTCCTTTCTCCCACCCTCCAGCAGAGAGACAATGTAACCAAGAGGACCTTTTCATTCACTTTTCCAAGCACAGCTAACAAAATCGGTGAGATAAAATCCTAAGTGGTGAGAGTGGAGGGGAAAGGAGAGAGAAATGTTTCAAATTACTTAGCTAGGAACTGAATCCTTGTACATTCCTGAGATGGTCCAAATCCAAAACCTCAAATCTGAACTCCCTCAGACCTTGGAAAAATAAGAATCTGTATGTGAACTTTGCGGTTTGGCCCTTCTCTAATACCCAGCCTACCTCATGAGTCACAGATGCAAGAAAGTGCAGGAGAATCATTACATTGCCTACAGTATCTTAAAAGAAAATAAATGAATCAGTTAAACCGAAAAGAAAAACAAGTGTGACAGGCTTATTCTCTTCTGGGTTTCCTGTGTGTCAAATCTTGCTTTGAAATACAGGGCTTGAGAAGAAGTTCAGTTTGTCAGAGCAAGCAGAACCCTGTTGTTATTCTCAACGAGACAAGGATGGAAATGCATAACACTGGCTTTTAAAATGTATAGCAAATACCTTTTTGGGGGGTTTGTTTTTCAATGAGAAACAAGACCAAGGAAAGCAAAGCACAGAATGATATAAGTTTCTTTTCTTTAACTTGCATAATATTTTCTGTGGCCTTATTTTCCTAATTTGGGAGTTCTGATGCCTGCATTTCATATTATTAAATAGTAAACCGAGGGCAAGTTTATGGAGACGAGCTAACCTGAGCAACGTAACTCCTCATGAATATTTGTGAGGTACTTTAATGTATGGGGATTCTCTCCATTTGCCTGCAAAGTGGCCCAGGCCTGAAGCCTTTGCCCGTGTGGTACCCTGCCCTCATTCGTGACGAGCGCTGGGGTGCTTAGCATTCCCGTGCGGTAGCAGTCAGGCTCTCGTCTGTGCAAGTGGTTGGAGAGAGAAGCATGAAAGCAGCACTGCGGGTACTGCAGCAGGGTGTGTTGTAAGCGTGCAGCTAATTGTCAGCAGAACTGGTCAGATATTTTCCAGCGGAAGATTTTCCCCGTCCTGAAATGCTGATTAATCAAAATCAGACTATTCTGTGGGAATGTGTCTGTTTTAACAAATCTTCTGACAAAACACAGACATGTTTCCAAACTTGCCTGCCAGGCAGGTTTCAGTCAAAAGCCTGCCCGGTTTCATGCCAGCTTGCCAACCCAGCTCCTTAGCCGTCTGCCCGGCAGTCTGCCGGGGAGACGAAAGGCCAGACGTTCAGACGTCGCGGTGCTGGGCAGCCTGTTGAACAATGTCCTTTGGTGCTGGGGGACCCTGGACTACGAGGTTCTTCATTACAAAACTCGACTGGTTGTCAGCCCCCAGTGCAGTGAAGACAGGGCTGCTATAAAAGGAGGGCAAGGACGATGTTTGCCGGGGACTTCTGTAAGGAGCGCATTAAACTCAGGGGACCATTAAAAGTAGGATGCTCAGCGTACTGTGGGCATGTTGCAAAGTGGCTCTCTTGCAGGTACATAGTAGACCAAATTCTTCTCCAAAGCAATGCAGTCACTGTGCACCTGATACACTGCACAGGTCTGGGACTGCCCCAGGAAACAGCAGGAGTCTTAGGGGCAATTCAGCCAACCTGTTCTAGAGCAGTCTTTTTTTCTCTGAAGGACAATTCAGGAACATGCAAGGGAATAGGATGTAGATTGGGTGAGACTTTCCGGAAGTGGTAGTCTGCCCTTACTTGCAACTGCCAGGCCTCTTGCTGTCTTCTTTATTGTGTGATGGAAGTGGACTTGCCGTGTAATGGAAGAGCACCAGAAGAAGCTCCGTGAAAGCTGGCAGGTAGAAGTGGGCTTCTGTCAGTGCTCAAGCTATTCGCCTCCCCTTTGCCTGCCATGTGTCTGCTCCCAGGTTGTCCCCAGGAAAGAGAGCCCCTGGGAATCCACCACCAGCTCACAAATTGTGCTGGCAGGTCACATGTGGCCTGGGACAGGAATGAAGGCTGAGTACCTATGACTTTGAAAATGATCTTGATAACACTTTTGACTTTTAGCAGGTTCTGGTTTTTTCTTTCTATTATTGATGAGAACAGATTTTATTTGAACAATAATATCTGAGGAACAAGTAAACAAAAATTGTAATTTGGGGATTTGGATGAAAAATGTTCTTTATTATTTTATTACATTCCTGCTATTGGCCACTGTAACTAACACCAGTTTACCTCCATGAGAATCATTGACAGAAATCTAAAAAAACCTTTTCTAGTAGAAAATAGTATCTAACCATGGAAGGAATTGTCTATGCCAGTTCGAACACTTGATGACTTTCTCATACAGCTAATTAGCCTGAGCAGAGTTTAGCTCAGGAACACTGATGGGACCACAGCTGCACCCACTACTACTTAACTGACTTTAGTATCAAAACACTCTTCCTAAGCTAGCTCATATACCTCAACATGGTGTGTGCTATGCCTCCTAGATATATCCTCAGTTTTAATGAGAAAAGCCTCATGTGTGAGAAGATTACCTCTACTAAAGAAATAACTTTTTTTTCTCACACATGCTTTGAGCCAAACACAAGTAAAATCAAAATTAAAAACATGGCCTTGTCCTTACAACTTGCAGATGCTATGGAGCCAAATTCCAGGCTTATTTACACCAATGGCAAGGAGAATATTTGGGATTTGGCCTAGTAAAAGGAAACAATCTCTTATTCTTTCCATGTTTATTCGCTCTTAAGTGTTCTCAGGGAATCTTGCTTCACTCATCCCTTATTTTCCTCAGATTTTTCCTGTGGGCATTTGAGAGGATATTCAATTTCTGGATCTTTTTTGTACTAAAAAGCCTGGTCCTCTTGACCTAATTCTGGACCACGGTTCTCTCATTGCTCTGTAAGAAGATTTCTATCAGAGCTCCACACCTCAAAACACAATCCCACTCAGCCACACGAGGCACTGAGCAAACACCAGCTCACCTCAACTCTATCTTCCCTATCTGATTTCTCCTTCTCTGTTTAAAAATGAGGAGATGCAGCTCAGGAGCTAACTTAACAAATCTCAGGAATATTCTCCTATAGGATGTGTCACCACTTGCAGAGATAAGGGACAGATTCAGTCATGTTCTGAAGAGAGACTGGGTGGTTTGCAAAGGAGTGTGCTATGTGGTGCAAGCAGTAGTAATGAGGTAACAGGGCAAAAGCCTCAGTCCCTTTCGTTTTTTTTTACCCCATTTCATCTTGTCCCTCCACCCCCAAGCTTTCAGAGTTGATTCAAATCCTCTCTCAGGCTGACAACATAAAAGTATTTCCCTGGAATACTGGATGACTAGCAAGACTAGGTAAAGCTAGCTTGCTGCTAACACTGCTGGCTTTTTAGATCATCATTTGACATATTGCATTATTTCAAACTTTTGCCCTGTGTTTCAGCCAGCTTAATGTAAAAACAGAATTACAGTCAAGCTTAATGTTTTTCTGCATTGCTATGACTTGCGTTAGCAGAAACTCTGGAGTCATAAATGAATTCTGGAGAGAAGATAATTGTACTCTTCATGTGTTGCAACAACACGGATATATGGAACACTAAATCAGGATTTCCTTTTCTCTAGTTCCACTTGAATTTCACAATAGATGTTACCCATTTTATCTATTCAAAATAGATTTTACCAGTTTTAATATAGAGATTTGTACTGAATATTGATCAGAAACTGCTGTTCATGCATGAGGAACATGAGTCTGATAGCAGAAACAGATTAACAGACTGGACTGGTCTGCTCTGAAAGAAAGGCATAGGCATTAATGAATAGGATACTGCTAAAATAGGTTTGTTTACAGAATACTGAGGCTGGCTTCTTTGGGCTACATATTCTCCAATCCCACTCTCCTACTCCATTCAGATCTTTTCTGCATGTGCCATCTGTTTCTTGCATGAAATGCAATGAAGAAAACAATATATACATTCTTGTGTAAGTCTCTATCATACTTATTCTTAGAGAACTATTTTTGATCTAGCTAATAAGTACCTTTTGCGTGTGATACTGTATGAGGAAATCAGGGTTGTTCAGGACAGAATGAATACGTGTTTGCACAAATCTGTGATGGCTATCTATTCAACCCAGATAAGAGAGGACATTCTTCAGGGTTGTGTCCAGTTCTCTCAGTGCATAAACTGTATTTGAAGTAAGCAGGGAAACACAGATTCCCTTCTTCCATGGTGAATGTCCTGACCACTAAGATAGGTAGGCTCACTTTTGCTCTCTGTTTCTGATCTGGCAATTTTTAATCTCTTTTTCTGCATTTTAGGCCACTTTCTATCCATTGTCTTGAGATATGCCAATTTTAGAACAGTCTGTAGCCCAGGAGTTAGGAAGTCTCCAATGCAATGAGAGTTTGTACTGGTAGGTGGTTGGTAGAAATATTTCAAAATCTGTGTCAGCAAAGCCCTCCACAGGACTCGGGTAGAGGAATGCTGCATTTCAAGGCCCCAGTTGGGCTTATCTGAGAGAAGGGGACGTCCCTGCTGCATGCATAGCAGAAAAAAAATTAGCTGTCTGAGCATGTTAAGGGTAAAAAAAGAATGGTGGCAATGTTATTCCTGATCCTCTGAGATTACCAAGCAGTTGAGCAGAGATTTTTCAGGAGCACAGGTTTAAATTAAGCCATCTACATGACTTCTAATGAAGAAGTCCAAGTGAAAACTGCTTTTGAACAACCAGGAGCATGCTTTTCAGTCTTCCATGCTAAGGATGTTTTCCAGACTGCCTAAAGTCCTTGAGAGTGAGGGTCTAAGACTAAGAATTAGACTCAGTTCTTTCATAAGGCTATAATTAGCCTGCCCAGTGCACCACTTTAGCATACAATAACCATGAAACAGTTGCACAGAGATCCCCTGCATAGAACAAAGACTTCTTCTTGTCTTTCTGCTAATCTTTGCTGTGTGACAACCTTTTTATAGCTCTTAATGTCTTTAAGTTTACTACTCAATTTTCACTTCAATAGAACACATTTACAAACTCTTTTGCAAAGCATAGCGGCTTCAACAAATGACTCACTGATAATTATTGTCAAAGAAGAGCCAACTGCTCAGTATTTTAATATGTATTTTACTCTTCTTCGTTGTTATGGTGGCTGTACAAATCCATCATGTGATGTTTGCTCTCAGCATCATTCCTTAAAGCACAGTGTCATAGAAAAACCTCTTTGTCTGTCTGTCTTCAGTGGTCAAGCATAATACACTTCCAAACATTTTGGTGAAAATCAAGTGAGATATACTAATTACAGATTTAGTACTATCACTTGAATAAGAATTACTCACAAATGTAATACCATCAAAGTCAATGGGATGACTAATGTGAGCAAAGATTAAATGGCAAGATCAAGTCTCCAATTTATATAAGAAACGACTGCAAAAAGAAAGCCCTCTGGCTTTCTTTACACATATCTCACCGTGGAGTATGGCAAATGAAGCAGGAAAGTAGATAACTGGAAAAGTAGCATTAGGCCTCTAAAAAGCTGTATCTAAAATTTTCCTTTCCCTTCTCCTGGCTTTGCAGGAGACGAGGAGGTGAAGTTTTTGGCCTATGTCATTATTTTTGCATAATCTCGTTTAGATGACTAATTGAATCAGGAGTGTGTTAACTCTGTCATTTGAATAACTTCTATGCAAGACAATTCATGTTGTTTTGGAGATGATTGCTCATATCCATGGGGACAGAAAACAGTATCTTAAAGGGAAAAATGTGAAAGTGTTCTTTGCTTCTTCAGAGTCAGAAAGCTTCATAGGCTGAATGTTTGGACTAGAACCTATGTCAGTAATTGCTTCAGTTGCTGTAGACCAGGAGAGCCTCTAGTCACTAGGGACTTTCAGGCCCTCTGTAGCAGAAATGGTCTTTCTTCTTCTCAAGAAATCGTCACTTCGCATCACAAATCCTGCATATCATTGGCCTCTCTCATTTAATTAGAATGATTCAAATGTCAGCAGTGAGGCAAGTCTGAGTAAGTGAAAATTTCAAATCTTCCTGGTCCTTGGCAACTTCTGAACAGGGAACAATGAAGCTGGGAGTGCTGCCTGGTGAGCTCTTTCTGCCAAGGGCTGAAAATGGGTGCTCCTCATGGCACTGTAACGTCAGTTTTCTCCCCTCTGTGCTGTCGACCATGAGAAATTGCTGATCTACCCTTACCTGTGTGCGATGTCCTTTTTTTCAATCATGTTCAAGTGTAAGATGTGCCTTTCCTTCTCAGTCACTGCACTGTGCCTATTGCTTTCCCTTCTCTGATACTGTTCTATGGTACTCTTCATATTTCCTACTCATTTCCTCTACTGCTCAATCATATGTAGAGGGATGTTAGGAGTCATCCTTTTTTTCCCCCCCCAGGGAAATTCATAGCAGTTCTGCTTTCTATGTACTTAGTGTACACTTCATAAAATGGCACATTTTCACATTCTTGAGGGCTTTCCAGAGATTTTTCAGTGTAATCTTAAAAATGAATGGTGATACATGTTTTTACTTTCCACAATATTGGCAGCACTACTTCAGATTTTCAAGTAACTGCAGTGTTATTTGCCTTAGCGGCACATGAGCTGATTAATTAAAAGAACCTTTTGAAAATACTTCTCATCTCTATTGTGTTTAAAATATTCAAGTGAAATCAGATACTTCCTTCAATCCTGATGATTTTGCTGTTCTGTAGATTCTCTTTGAATCTAATTCGGGTAATGTGCTAGCTGCTCTGCTGGCAGAATTGTTATCCGTCTCTGCCCTAAGAAACAGGACATTTCTGTTTGCTTTAGGCTCATCTAATATATTGAACATCATAACCTTTTTACCTTTTTATTTTACTTTGAAGCTGTGCTTGAGAATATGAAAACCATTCATAGTTATCGAATTTGCTTTTCCACTTTTGCGTAATGTGAAGGTTATGAATGACCCATTAACCTTAAGTTGGCTGTTGCAGTGTAAATAGTATCATGCAGATTTTCTTTCTTTATGCCATGCACTTATGGTGCAATTTTTGGTGTTTCCTCATATTTAACAGCTCCTGTAAATGTTGCCTCATTTATGTCTACCTAAGTCACAATGCGAACATCTATTTCTCTTGGGTTTGCTTTAAGCAAGAGTACATTACAGCACAAATATTTTTCCAGTACAGTTTCCACAAATGTTCCCAGATGCATGGAAATATTTTGATTAATTCTTTGAACTGTTGTCAAATGACTTGCCTCTTTTTTTAGTGTATTTTATTTCTGCCTTAGATCTTTATAAAATCACAATATCACTTATTTTATAGAATTTTCACTACTGCTCATCTTGAGCAGGAAGCCCTGAAGGACTTGGTTAGCATTAAACATTTTTGAGTACTGATCACATTAAATATATAAAAAGATTAGTGAATATAGTTTTCTGTGACTACATTCTTATGTACAAAAGCTCCTATGGATATAAAGAATGTAGTGCAAGGAAGCCAAATTGTCATATCCCCAGCTAATTTCAAGGGGTATTTTATAAATATATGTGTGTGTGTGTGTGTGTGTGTGTGTAGATATATAAATTCATTAAAATATGTTTAATATGTCATAATCTTAAAAAGTATTTTACTCTTATTTCCCTCCAAACTGTTTGCTGTTTGGGGTACTATTTTGTACTGTATGTGGGCTAATATCAAAGGTGAGGAATTAAAGCCTAATTTCTTTAAAGCCTTTCTGAGGCTTTCACTGTTGACTTCAACTGATTCTGAATTTCAGGCTGGGTCCGATTCAAAGCTTAAGGCCCAAGGGCTGTGGACACAAACAAGTGTAAAGGAATCAAAAGATGTTAGAGATGACAGACACTACTTTGTTACATTTCTGTTAATTACTTCTCCTCTCAAATGCCCCTTCTCCAGACCCTCCAAGTAGTACTGTGACTCAGTGTAGCTTCAGCAGTACTCTCTAAGTCAAAATCAGAGAAAGCAATAAGAGGGTTATGTGCTACTAAATAGAGATCAGTCTAAAAGAGTTGAAGTTGATAGTGTTGTCCAAAAGCGAGTATAAATCCTACTGCGCTAGACTCAGCTGAGAATTTATTTAAAGATCTCCATGACCTACTTCATCCCTCCAGTAGGAAAATCCACAGAGCTGGATAATCACAGAAAGATTCTCTTTTTAGACTTTTCCTTAAGTCTTTAGACTCCCTTGGTGCAGAATGCTTACTACAGCTCTCAGCTGTGCTATTTTTTTCTGTACCTCAGGAGAGTAGGAAAAATGATGAATATGTTCCTTTAGCCACATCAGCATTTAGCCCTCTGTCTCACCATACCCAATTTTGGATTAACCAAAAGCCCACCATAGGATTTGGAAAGTGAGAGTGGATTTTGCTTCTGTAGCTGGTTTTGACTCTTATTTCCATAGAGTAGAGGTAACATGAAATACAGAAGCTTGTCTTTGTTGTGAATCTGGGAGAAAGATCAGGTCTGGATTTATAGCTGATTATAATTAGTGACAAAAATATAAGCAAATAGGAGACTAAACTCCATCTGGAATATTATTTCCAGGACTGTCCACCCACATAGGAAGGATATTATTGCCTTGGAGACTTCTTTCTATATTTCAAGAATCTAAGTTATGAAGGCAGATTTGAGGCACTTGCATGTATTCTTTCTAGAAATGAGATTTTAAGTTGTTAAAAGGGTATGTCCAGGATTCATCAAAAATATTTTCCATAGTAAAAACAGAATGTGCTTTTCAATTAAATAAAAATTGTGTGAAGTTTTGGGGGTTGCTTTGGTTTTTGACAGTGCTGGGGACTCTCAGAGCACTGCATCGGTACAATATGTATAGTATGGGAAATAAGGCATACAGAACAAGTTTCCTCACATAGCAGCAGCCCATGTGTCTACGACTCTACTTAAATACACCACCAATATTTATGAGCAAGCAGGTCTCCAAGCTCACTGCTGGACCTCACTTCTGAAATTGTCTTTGTATGTGTGTGTGTATCCATGGGCAAGGAGAAGTTTGGCAAACAAAATTACCACACGGCCCCCAGGCAGAGGCAACGGTTGATCTCTCTGACTTTGGCTGCTTATGAATCCCCTTTCTAGTAACGGTGGGTTTTGTAGTCTGTTACCATTATCGAGGCTCTATACTCTAGATATTAGAAGACTAGGAGTGGAGAGGGGAAAATCTATGTGAGTAAAGGTTATTAGACTTGCACAATAAATAACCTGGGGAGATAAATATAAATGAATTCAAGGCACTTAGATTTATTGTGGAGGGAAGGTATGGGCAAGTATGATAAAAGATCAGGGACTGAGATAAACTGAAAAGTATTCAGTGAAGTCTTCTGGTTTCCGAATTTGCCTTCTGTTAGGAATGCTTTGCTCCAGAGAGCTATCTCTGTTGACATATAAATACAGGATGACAGGGTAATATAACAGGGCTATGTTAGTGAGGAGTGTGCTATTTTAGTAAGAATGTTTAACAGAATGAAATCAGGAATCATTTCTGGTCTGGAACTAGAATTTAATAAAGAGATTTTTTTCTGTTGTCTTCACAAATGCTACTTGTGGAATAAAAAAGAGAGGGAGTGATAAACCTTCCGTGAGAGAAAAATGAGGAAGACACATCTGACACACTTAATCAAATGTGTGTACATTCAAACACATTTGGAGTGGAGAATTGGATTTCTTGCTGGCCGTGTGTCATTTTCTAAAATGGAGGTTAAACAAGGGTCAGACCAGCACCACACTCTCTTATTTAATCTCCCTTCCTCTGACTCCTCCACGAGGAGAAGCGGCATTGGGGGGCAGCTGGGGAGGTGTTGGATGGAGGCAGGCACTCGCTCACCCAGCACCCGCGAGGAATGGCCTCTCGGGGACAGCGGACAGGCAGCAGCGCGAGGGACTTGTATGCAAGGCGGCCCTGCTTCTGAGCACAGTGTGCAGAGCGGGGATGAAGTCAGGGGAATAAATACTAGCGAAATCCTTCATCCTTGAAGATCAGTAAAAGAAAACACTGGCTGCACTCTCTGATGCATACAGTGTACGCTTTGTAGCTCACAGTACAAAATGCCAAGTGGTGTAACAGCAGGGAACACACCCAGCACTGAGCCAGCGTATCTTCAGCAAGCTCTTTTTTTTCCTTTTTTCTCTCTTTTTTTTTCTTCTTGCGAGTCAAAGATTAAGTATAATTCATTGGAGGATTACCCACACGCCGTGGCTAGATGGCAGATACGTGCCTTAGAAACACAGTTTACAGGTCTTGTGCAATTACTCTGAGACGATAATGCCTCTGCCAGATCTGAGGGTTTTATTTTTACACTCCGGTCAGATACAATCTCATTACGCTACATACCAAGCAAACGGCAACGCAGCGACAGCTACAGCGCAGTTAATTTTCCCCGACAATAAAGACGACCGCGCTCAAACCCCTGCCTAAACCCTCCCCAGACCAGGGGCAGAGGCCGGCCCTCCCCCGCCCCGCGTACGCCCGCGGAGCCCCCGCGGCGCGGCGCGGCCCGGCCCGAAGGAGCCGCCGCTCCGCGGGGCAGCGGGCGAGGCACAGTGCGCCGCGCGCCCTGCGCGCCCCCGCCCCGCGGAACGGCCGTTGGGCGGAGGGCTGGGGGGAGGGGGCCGCGCCGCCGAGCCGCGCCGCTGCTCGCCCCCCCGCCCCGCTCCGCCGCGCGGAGGCTGCGCGGGGAGGGTTCCTCCCCCGCAACCGCCGCGCGCTGCCCCCCGGCTCGCCAGGGGCGGTTACGTAAACGCCAGCGCCCCCCGCCCGCCCGGCGGTTATGCAATCCCAGCACACAGACCTACTGTACCACACACAGCCCGGCGGGGCGGGGGGCGGGGCGGTCGGCCCGCCCCCGGCCCGCCCCCCGGCCGTCCCCATTGGCCGCCCCCCGAGAGCGCTCGGCCCGGATTGGGGCGGCGCCGCCGCCACTCACGGCGCGGCGCGGCTGGCATGCGGGCTGCGCGCCCCGCGCCGCGCACAGCCCTGACCTACTAACACACATCCCTCCGCGCCGCCGCCGCCGCACGCTCCCTCCTTCCCTCCCTCGCTGCCGCCCGCCCTCCTTCGCTGCCTCGCACCGGGGCCGCTCCGCTCCCAGACAAGCGGGGCGCCGCTGCCTGCCCAGCCTTACCCGCCTCGCCTCGCCTCCAGCCCGCTCGGCCCGGCCCGGCCCGGCCCGGGGGATGCTCCGCGCCCCGCGCCGCACTGGAGGTAGGAAGGCGCGGGGCGAGTGTGGCCGCCGCGCGCGGGGGCGCGGAGCGCCGCGCTGGGTGCGCGCGGGTATGTGTGTATGCGGGTGTGTGTATAAACTTTTGCTGGCGTGTCAGCGCCGGGGCTGGCCGCCTTAAGGTGGCCGCGCTGATTGCAGCGCCCTCCGCGCATCACGTAGGCTCGGAGCGGCTGCTCGCCGCTGGCCGGGGCTGGGCTGCGGTTGCATAATGTCTCCCCATCGGAGGAAGAGCGGTGTTTCAGGGGTGAAAGGCGCCGCGGCGCTGGCTCTGGCCTCCCGGTGGGTGGGGAGGGGTCTGCGAGCGGCGGCAGCAGGTTAAAAAGGCTGGTTCTGCTTGCTGGCAGGAGGCTCGCAGGAGGGGATAATGGCACCGAAAGAAATCCTTAAAAATGCCTGTTTAAGGTTCTCCCGTGCTTGCAGCGTTGTTCTTAATGTAACGCTGTCCCCTTCCCCCCCGTATCTTTTTTCTTCTTCTGTTTGTCGCCGGTACGCCCAGCGAGCCCGGGGGAAGGTCTGTGGGACTTGTTCTTTCATACATTGCATAATCTCTTCGCTGTGAAATATCAGCAAGCGCTAGGACGAGATGTGTGCGCGAGTGTGAAACGCCGTGGTAATTTTGGTGCAGAGTTAAGCATTAGGTCATTAATTACGACCCTATTGTGCGTTTATGGGGGGGGGGGGGAAGGGAGAAATCTGTGGATGTGTGGAGTCTGAGTTCTGTGGCCATCGCTTGTCAGGGGCCGCCGGAGAGAGCCTGTTTTCACGCTGTGCTCAGGGATGTTGTTTGTGGGCAAGCGGCGTTAATGGTAGCATTCCGCCCCCCCAGTCCCCGTGTTTTGCTAGGTTGTGTTTGCCTAAGCCTTTTTCGTCACTTTTGTCGCTGTTTTTCAGACACTGCAGGACCGATCACATAATAGTTCCTGGAAATGTTGCATTATGTAACCACAGAATTTGCTGGCAGTCAGGCTAGGAAGAGGGAGCTAATTATGCGATTTTATAATCTCGCTACAAAGAAACTAGGACAATCTCACCCTAAAAAGATGCAACTGTAACAGATTTTGTTAAAGTATGTTTAATAAGGAAAGTAGACAACTGGGTAAGTGGGGAGGTAACTCGTGCTCGCTGAGTGTGCGCCGTGTACCTTAAAATGAAATTTGTGTTAATCTATATTTAGCCCTATCACATTTTAGCAATTGTGGCTTCATGTGCTATTTCTGGTCTTTTCTCCAGAGCTGTGCATATAGACGTTCAAGGCCATTTGCTTGGATTTTTAACTCCACGCCTTCAGAGACGTTTTGATAAGGCTGTATTTTTAGGACGGCATTTCGCCGAGACACTAAACAATTTCTTTGGTACTGGCTTTCACTTGTCATTTCTTAAAAAAGGGAACATCTAATTTAAGAGAGGAACGAATTTAAGAGAATGTCAACAGCCCTGAAGAAGTGAGATAGTCTGCCGGTCCCCTCCCGGCTGCCGTGGGCTCGGGCGGAGGAGCGCCGGGCGGAGGGGGCACGCGAGTGCCCCGCTCCCGCGAACCCGGCGCTTTAGCGTGGAGGAGGCGGAGAGCCGAAGTAGGTCAGTATGACATTCCCGGTGGCACTAATCCCCGGCCGGCCTGGGCGCCAGCGCGGCGGGGGCGAAAGGGGCTATGGCAGCAGCGCCCGCCCGCGGGCCCGATCCCGGGGCCGCCGCGCCGCGCCGGGCGCCCAGGTAGTGCCGGCTCCCCCCGCGGGGCGCGGCGGCCGTTGGGGGGCCGTTGGGGCGCGGCGGCCGTTGGGGGGCCGTTGGGGCGCGGCGCGCGGGCGGCCGTTGGGGGCCTTTGGGGCGCGGCGGCGGGGCCGCGGCCCCCCCACGGCCCCCTCCCGGCCCCGTCCGCGCGGCGGCGGGCGAGGGCTGGGGGCGCTGCCGCTCCCACAGCCCTTTGTTCTGCGGCCGGCGCTGGGGGGGGACAGCGCGGGGCCGCGCGGGGGGAGCGGGCCGGGCGCCATGCGCCGCCGGGCACGTAGGGGGCTGCCGCGCCGCGCCGCCTTTGTGGCGAGCGCGGCAGCGGCCGCCTCCCCGCAGCGCGGCCCCGCGCGTCGCCGCCGCGCCCCGCGGAGCGGCGGGGCCCGGCGGGCCGGAGGGGAGCCGCCCGCTCCTCTTCCCCTCGCGGGGGCGGCGGCGGGCCGCGGCGGGGCGCCGGCCGCGTCTGACCGCCGGCCGCGGCACGGGAGAGCCAGACAAAGAGCCCCGCGCTGGCCGCTGCGGCCGGAGGGGCTCCGGCGGGCAGGTGAGCGGCGGCCGCGCGGGCTCCGCGCGGGCGGGGGCAGCGGGGCCGCGCTCCGGCCCTGCCGCGGCCCGGGCGGGAAGGGGGCGGCCTGCCACGAGCGGCCGAAAGCCTTCCTCCCCTCCCCACCCCGCCCCCCGAATATTTTCGGCTCTCTCCTTACGTAACAAACAATAAAAAATGGCCATTTCCCAATTCGGTTGTTTTGCCAAGTCACTTCGGCGTTACCAGTGGCAAAAGGCATGCCCCGAGCTCCCGTGGTCGGGGGTCCTCGACAGCAGGCTGCCTTGCAAGTTGCTCGTGGTAACTTGCCTTTAAAGATGAAGTAATTTCTTTTGTGTCCAACTGATCTTCTCGGTAGGCAAACCCAAAATCACTGCATTAATGACCAAAGCCTCCGAGGTTAAAATTTAGTATCACAGTCACTGTGGTATGTTCTGTATAACTGCTGTAGGCAGTAACGGTAAAATATTTAAAAAATGTGAAATTCTTGATAACATGCACAAACTTTTCTGCTACTTAATTGTTGAGGTCAAGTACAGCTTTTTGATAGTGAAGCCATTTGGAGTTACTGCTGTGTTAAAACCAAACAACCTGATTTTTTTTCATCCTTGTAACTTGTATGATTGCACTCAGTTTCATTGTGTTCCCTCCTTTGTATGTAACCTACTTTGAGTCATCTTTGCCCTCCTCAGTAATTAATTCAAGCCAGAGCCTAGTTTAAAATACTGCTGTGGGCATTAGTTCTGCAGTCCTTATTCAGTCAAAATGTTGACTTTGATAAGAAATTTGAATGAATAAGGCTTCAGGTGTGGGCCCAAAGACCTGGTTTTAAACCAACAAAATCGAGGATTACTCAGTAAAGGCTCTTAATATCAGTGGCACTAACATATCATTATGAAAGTTCTCACGTTACAGATGTCTTTATTTGACTGTTGAAGTGTTAACACTCTTCAGAATTATCTGCCTTCACTTTTCATTTTTATTTATTTTCTATTTTTAACTCATCTTATTCTCTAAAGGGCTGTTAACTAGTTTTTTAAATATCCAGCATCCTGGATTTGACTTCAAAGCCTCAAGATTCTGCTGGTATTGATTTTTTTTCCCTTTTTTTAAAGGAACTGATTTGAAAGGTGTCAGAAAGCTTACAGTCTTCCCATGAGCAATATGAACTTACATGACCTCCTCACAGCTTATCTTATCCTAAGAAGGAACAGTATTTGCCATGCTTTGGCTGAAATTTGTAGAACACACAGACATTCTTTCTATTGCAATAAAAGCAATGCAGTCTACAAAAGATATCAGTGCTATGTTGCTTTTTTCCCAATCCTTTATCTTGAAATAAAACTCTTAAAAAAAAAAAAAAACCTCTTAAGCTCATCTTAAATTGACTTATTTTAACAAATAGTTATGCAAACTATGTTTATGCAATAGTTTCTTTTTCCAGACAGCAGTCTTGCTGCTGTTATAACATCACTATGATGCAATAATGTGAACAATAAAATCCTCTGTTTGAGGCTTATTACACACTGTTAAGCAATGTATCTGACTCATCAGCTTAATTGACTCTTCTAGGTGACCTTGCCATGATCATTACAGCCAGTTATGAGATATAAATGTGCTTAGGATATGTAATAGAAAAAAATGCAAATAGATGGCCAATTCCTGCAGTCTCTTCTAAGAGAAAATGTCAGTTGATTTCAGTGTTACAGTATTTTAGTGTTTGGGGGGGAAAAATTTTTTTTTTTTTTAAACAAGATATTTGTAGCTATCTATTACCCATGGTGAACATAACTGTCAAAATAAGATTGTATAAGCAAGGATGTACTTGGATTTAATTCAGAATGTGGTGGAAACAGTGTTCCTGAAAACTTGTTGTTTTAAAGGTATACCTGGAATGGATTAGTTGTAGGATCTTATTTAATATCTCCCTCCCGCCCCCCTTTTTCCCCTAATTTATGTACTGAATTGATCCAGGTCCAAAATAGCATACTTTGAGACTGAATCTGGTCACAGTTGTTGTAGAAATATATTTATTTTTTGTTGGAAAGAAAGCATTATTTAAAATAAATTTTTATTTTTCCTTTTATTGAAGTTGCCACATCTTAGTTTACCTTTCAGTTCTGTTCCCGAATTACTTGAGTAATTAGCCAGGTTTTGCCATCAAGATGGCTTTCACAGACATAGGTGCCAGTCCTGTCAGACATCCTTTTATGAATGGAACCCAATACTTGGACTCTCAATAAAGATAATGAGGCCTTTTGCAGGCAATATCCCTCCCACCTGGGCTCTCTTGCAGGACTGGAGCGCTAAAGATTTGGTACTTCTCAGTTCCATTTGCAATGAGTGGTAGAGATCAAGACTTTTAAAGGCAGTGTTTAATTTTACATATTTGTACTTCAGTTCTTATATAATAAGACGTATGTTTAGAGCATCAGCTGGGACTAATTGACATAATTCTACTGCTTTTTAATAGAGCTATATAAATTTAAATCAGCTGAAGGTCTGGTCCACGCTTGGCATTTGTAAGACTGCAGCTCAATAACAGAAAGCTATTTGTTGTCAGAATAATTAGTGTTTGATTTTTGTATTTTTGTTTTATGGCCCGTAATTAGGGGAAAGCAGTAAAACAAATCATGGTCTTAGTATTTGAAGTTAGGAAGGTTGAGATTTCATTTACAGAACATTGTTACTAGTAAAGTTATGGTTTTGTGAAACCTAGTTTTTCCTACTGTCAAGTAGCTATTGAAGTGAGGAGAAGTATTGTCAGAGTACTGTAACTTCAGTAACTATTGTTTCTATTGGGAATTTATTACAGGTATCAGCAAGTGATGTGATAGATATGTCATGCCATTTTATTTAAATATAATTAAATATTTACATATGTAATATGTTTCCTTTGCTTCTCTCTTCTCCCCCCCCCCCCCCAACCCCGAGCACTTTCAGCAGCACTGGATTTTGTCCCCCCCCCCCCCCCCCCCCCCCCCGCCAACAGAGCAGCAAAACATTTTCTTTGGAAAAATTAAACAGATCTGATAGACTTATACTGACTTCCTAAGCAAAATACAGGTCAAATTTGCATCTATTAACCTTGGCTGACCTTTCTGAACAACAGCTATTTTTAACATATGTTTGGTTCTCTCAAAAAAATTTTTTATTTGCATAATTTGTGTAATTTACCTTTGGGAGGCAAGCTATACTTTAATGAGCTAATTTGTAGTTATTAAGATAAACAGTAACTTAACTAATTTTCTTCACAATGGAAGTCTTTCATGAAAATTACACACAATATGAACTTTCTGGGTGCAGCTTGGAGCTTGGTAATATGAAATTGCAATAGTGTTCCAAGGGTCACGATGGACTTGTTCTTTTTTATATATATATTGATTGAAAACTGTCATAGTAGATGAATAATTCTTGATGTTCAAATGAAGTATACTGCGTAGGCACCTCCCATAATTTTCCTTCAATAAGACAAAGAAAACCACCCTTTTATCAAAAATAGGTCATCTTGTACAAAGCTATCATCATCCCTGTGCCACTGACCTAATTGCATGTTGATCCTGGAACCGTAAGCAGTTCAGATGCCCATTAAGTTGTAAGAAAAGGGAACTGTAATGTGGGAGCAATAGATCTGTGTTCCTCCATGCTGTTGTAATGGGTTCATGGTCTGTGTGAGCATTCAACATTCTTATTGTAAATGCTGTTTCCCTCTGTGACCTTGGATAACCTGTCTATCATAGCATAAAATTCAGTTCCCTCAGGTTTCCAGAAAGTCTGAGTTTCATTTGCGCTACATTGTCTAGACCCTAGGCCTTGCCTATCCTAGGGCTAATATCACTCTTCAGTGGAGTTGTCATCATAACCTTTTTTCAGCAGGAATGGAATTTCAGTAAAGTGCTAGAAATAAGGCAAAAGTATATTGAATTCTTTCAGTAGAGGTTGGATTGGGCTTTGGGAGCCACACCCTCATGTGGAGAGGATTTCTAAATTATTATAGACCTGAAAGGTCCAGAATTTGATAGCATAATTTTGTCTGTGAAAAGCAGTAGTGGTAGAGTAGCTCCAAAACGTTTAAGTAGTGCTTGGTTAGGCTGTGTATCTGTTAGCTAGACTCAAACTCATTTTTCTCTCCTACATGTACAATGGCATTAGTGTTAATTCCATACCTCCTAAAGGTCTTCAGATAGTTAGCAAAACAGTCTTCAGTTTTTCAATGTTTGCAGTACAAGCTAGTCATTTTTGGGTACATAGGAACAGGTTATATATCAGCTCTTCTACTATGTGGACAGGTTTATAAAATAGATAAATTAACCTGTGACAGGATGTTATCAATATCATAATTAGTGATACCTATGCGAAACACAGCAAGCTACTACTAAAAATGTGTGCGGGCACACACATCAATATGAACTTCTATTGTTTTTCCTATACTTTGCCACATAGTTGGCCTGAGTTGTTATTTACTAAAATGTCAGTGATAAAGACATGTTTCTTTTTTTTTTTTTAATATGAAGTTCTATTTTGCAGTCATTTTCCATTTTTGAAGGACAGTGAGGTAAATTTTGTAGACACTTGGCTTTACAAAATGAAGACTTTGAAAGCATCTGACTGCTTGAAATTGGCTTTCATTTAGCTTGGTAGAATGACTATCAAAATGTTGGAGCAATAGAATTAATTAGCTCACTACAGGAAATGTTTTGAAAAATTAAGCTTGGAGATTATGTGAATTATTTTGATAAATACAATAATATGCAGTTACTCTGTGGGAAATGTGTATGTATATGTGGAGACCCATATGCATATTCTAAAGGAAAACTGACTTATGTAATTAAATTGCAAAGAACAGGCAAGATTGTGTCCCAGTCTTTCAACCTTTTGACACATTTCAAGAATTACAGTGTGAATTCATAAGTCCCCAAGATCATATCCTTAATGTACTATTTTGACACTATCAGAGCACTTAAGTATTTTTGAAGTCCATGGGTAAATTAACTTTTCATGGTTTCTCCATACATAATTTCTTGCTTCAATAGTATGAATCCTATAAAACAGTCTCATTAATATTTGGATCTGGGATTGTATCCTGCTTCTGTTGAAGCCAATGGCAAAATCGCTGTGGGAGCAAGACTAGGCCTGTAATTAAGTTAATAGGGTCGAGTGTTATTACATTGTTGAATTGACACTCAATGCCATTAACATCATCCACCCCCCCCCCCCCAAATCTTTAACAGTGAGTAATGTAAGGCAGTATTAAATGTTGGTTTTATAATTCTTTATGAGGGAGTGATAAAGCAATTGAAAAATTAATCATAAGGGAAAATACTGGAATTTGAAATACAGTCAGAGGAATCATTACAGTTCATTAATTTATGTGTAAATACTGATGTTTTCCAGTGGAATTATAAAATGCAAGTGAAGTGAAATGGCTGTTTTTATTGAAGGCATTTTGCCATTATCATCAGATGGAATTTAATTTGTTTACAGACTCAGTGTTGGGCTGATCCACATGGAGAACTATTAACAAACTAGGGCTTTGACTCCTGTTTGTAGAGCAGCAGTTTCGGTTACCATGATAAAAGTGTTCAGGGAAGATGTGGAAAGAGCTGGAGCTTTATTGTTGTTTTGTTAGGTGACTAAAGTAATGGCATTAGAACTAACTACATAAATAGCAAACCCGTAAGACTGATAAAACATGTGACATTTCTGTCTTGACTGCGCCACTGATGGACTCTGGCAGAGAGCAAAGTTGAATACTGCATGCAAAAACACCATTGTTTTGATACAAACTTATATTTGCTCTAGACTTACATGCTACCTATTCCACACTGAGTCCATTTGTGCCAGGAACAGTGTGTACAGGAGGTAGACTGGCCAAAACAGGAGTTATCAGTGCTAAAACAAGCAGATCGTGCCCTGGAATGCCCCAAGCTGTAGAAGGCCTGTGGAGCATGGGACATGAACTCTGCAAGTTGTTGGGTTTTAAGTGCAGCCCAACACCAGTATTTGGCTGCATGAGACTATATTCGAACTTGCAGTTGAATTTTTCACTGATAAATAGAAGGTCATACTGATGCGCTATGCCCACAGTCTACATGCATTTAAGGGAGGAAAAAAAACACACAAACCCAAACCTTTTTGCTATTTATTATCACCAGTTACTGTCATTATTAATGTTTTCCCCTAAATTTATAGGGTTGGATAAACACCAGAGTGGGATTGCTTCGATTTGGAAACCATACAGATAGATACAAAGTCATAGTTCTTGTCCCCAAACAATCTTATTTAAGACAAGATGTGTTGCTGCCATACTATGTGTGGAAATGGAAGACTGGAATATAAAGAAAACAGAAAACAAAACAAAAAACCCACCCATGTGTATTAAATTGGTTGGGGGGGGGGTGCGCGTGCACCTGTGTGATGTGGCTTCTAAAAATATGCACAGATCTTACCATTTGTAAGTACTTATTTGCCATTACTATTATTTCCACATTGAGTGTACATGTTCCGGGATATAAGGCACATAAACATATAGAAAATAATGATGTATGCATACCTAGAAGAATCAATATAAATTATTTGGATTAGAGTTTAGCTCTCTAGTATTGTAAAATGCAATCGATCTCTGCATTGGTGAGGCCTTTCAGAACTCCATAGAAGCTGTCTGAACCCTTCTGACTTCAGTGAGAGTTGGCTGAGACGCATACTGAGGGAAAAGTGATGATTTCATAGATAGTCAGTGCACGTTATACTGCTTCCCACTGTGTGCTGTAGAGTGGATGCATTTCCTCAGAAACCCAGAAGTTGTTAATGATACAAATAAATACAATGATTGAAGTATATCAGGACAATTATGGGTCAATATCCCTGCAATCCTGAGGCTTGGTATTTTCTTTTTTGTAATGTAAAGCCACATTAGAGACTGAATATTCAACAAATGCCATAGACCAGGTAACCTATTTGTCTTGTTTTTTGTAGATGTAGCACAAGACTATTGAAACATTTTACCTGCATTTCAATCTTTCTACCTTATTGTAAATAGCATTAAAATCCATATGTTCAACACTGATTTTTTTTAAGTATTAGGCTGTATTATAGTAAAACTGGTATGCATATTAATTGAGCCAGTGATGACACATAGCACTAAAATGGACAGAACGGTTGTACAGTTTCTTCAGCAAATCAAATTATACTGGATTTTTGGAGAAACCAATGTTGCTTTGTTGTGAGGCTTTTTTTTGTTTGTTTTTAAACATGATCCAACTCCTATTTAACTTGACGGAAAACTCCCTTTGACTCCAGTTTGAATTTTGGATCAGGCTCTAACTATGTAATTGCTTGTATATTAGAGTTACATTTCTGCTTTACAAACATGGCAATTTGTGGTGCTGCTTTTGCAGTAAAACGTTAGATAGTGTCTTTGGTGTGGCTGGCTTCTAACTATTTTCCATTAAGGCTGTATTGTTGAAGACAAATAGTTACATGTCAGTAATTAACTATGGATTTTAGGAAATTCTACTTAGCTGTTCTATTAAATGTGTTAATTTTTCATGACAGAAGAGTTGGCATGGTTTGATGGAACAGAACCCAGCTTGAAACCTGAGTCTTTATGACCCTGCTTAATTGTTATTACATCATTCACTCCTCTTTGCCGTCTGGAAAAGACAAGAGAAACTGGCAGAATACAATTCATTAATTCTTTTATAACTTTCACAACTGATAATGTTAAAATCAGTTTCATTAGTCATTGTAAAACATTCCCGATAAATACTGACATTAATCTGAAGTCACTGTTTTTTTGTTATACAGGGAAGAATCTTTGTTGACTTGTCCTATAGGACATTGTCATATTACATTTGTTTTCCCAGAAACATGACTGAGTGTAGAAATGAGGTATGGAGAACCTGTGTCTCAGATCAGAATCAAATGATGCTATGTGAATAAAGTATTTTTGTATTGACAGGGACTAAATAAAACGGATGCCAATTTAAATGCTAAGTTCAATTTTACTGGTCAAAATGTCTGGAGCAAAAGCTTAAGCTAGTCTGCTTTCATTAAAGGTAATATTTTTAGATCCAAACATGCATTTTAATATAAACACTGTTTTCCACAAGTGTGCATGCCTTAGGGGCATTAAATTGTACTGTGATATTATAAGACTTTTTTCAATTTCTCTAATCTATTTTCAATACTGCTTTTAGAGTTCTGTATGTAAGAGATAGGAAATAAAAAATCCTTTTTTTTTCTTGTCACCTTTTCTAAGTTAGGTGTTTGTCAGAATTGTATGTGTGCATTTATTAGTTTGATATGATGGATCAATAAGGGATTTTAAAACTCCAAGTGTGTGTTACAGATTTAATTACTGTTTTTGTATCCTGTAATAGCTTTAATGGATAGCAGTGTAATTTTAAGACAATGGAAAACACTCCAGCTTCTCTAAGTCAGCTTATGTTATTTTTAATCTGTGGAGGACCCAAATATATAGCATTTTTAAGTCTCACACCACAGCTGTTTTCAGAAGAGATGTTTTAATTTGGAAGAACAGGATACTTTCCAGTGTGTTCATCAGCATGCTTGCTGTTCTGCAGTGTTAAATGTTACAGGTTTAAGTTGGTCAGTGATATCATGGAAAGTCCTATGACAACAGTATTGTCAGATCAAAACCCAAATATTTTTCTTTATTGCTTTTCCTTGGATCATATTGTATTTGTTTTGGAAGCACATCTGCTACCTAGGTATCATAAAGCGTAGCGTATCAGTTGTTGCAGTGTTAAGCTTCTTTCATATTACAGCCGGTTTAATAAATACTTACTAGTGTACGACTTGTATTGAAAGCTACTTTTGAAAGCCCCAAACGAGCAATTCCTAAATAATAATCTAGTTCTCTATTTATTGCAGGTTATTTAGAAGATTCTCATTGCCTCTGACAAGCAAATTGGATCTAGACACTTCTGTTTGAGAATATGAAACAAAAGGAAGAATGTGTGTGGATTTAAAATTACTGTATTTATCAAGTTGTTGTGGTGTGAGAAGTACTGGGGAAATAGTTTGTTCTGTTGCTCATTGTAGATCTACTACAAATTGTTTCTGATGCAGCTGAGGAAAATGCAGACCCTCAAAAAGGAACACGGACCTGTTGACACAAGTAGCAATGTGGACAAAATCATGGTACTTAAGTCTACTTTATCAGAAGTGTCTGAAGATTTGCCTACAAATGAAGACATACTACTTACTGAAGCAAGCAGTGGAAAAAGCAAATCTTCAGCTTGCCGGAGAAAGCGAGAATTCATTCCAGATGAAAAGAAAGATGCTATGTATTGGGAAAAAAGGCGGAAAAATAATGAAGCTGCCAAAAGATCTCGTGAAAAACGACGACTGAATGACCTTGTCTTAGAGAACAAATTAATTGCACTGGGAGAGGAGAATGCCACTTTGAAGGCGGAGCTGCTTTCGTTGAAGCTAAAGTTTGGTTTAATTAGTTCTGCAGCCTATGCCCAAGAGATCCAGAAACTCAGTAGCTCAACAACTGTGTATTTCCAAGACTATCAAAGTTCCAAATCAAATATTAGTTCATTTGCAGATGAACACGAACCATCTATAGTGGGTAGCAGTTGTATTTCTGTCATCAAACATTCTCCTCAAAGCTCTATGTCTGATGTGTCTGAAATAGCATCAACGGAGCATACTCAACCGAGTCGTATACAAAACAACTGCAGAAGTCCTGAAAACAAGTTCCAAATTATAAAACAGGAGCCTATGGAATTAGAGAGAGAGCCAAGAGATGACAGAGGTTCATATAAAACATCCATATATCCAAACTACATGGGAACTACCTTTAATGTATACTCACATTCTCCTCCTCTGTTGCAAGTTAATAGGTCCTCCAGTAATTCCCCCAGAACTTCAGAAACTGATGATGGTGTGGTTGGAAAGTCATCTGATGGAGAAGATGAACAGCAGGTTCCTAAGGGTCCAATCCATTCCCCAGTCGAACATAAAAATGTTCATGCAACAGTTAAAGTCCCAGAAGTGAATTCTTCAGCTTTGCCTCACAAGCTTAGAATTAAAGCCAAAGCCATGCAAGTTAAAGTGGAAGCAATGGATAATGACTATGATGCCACACAGAAACTATCATCACCTATTGATATGTCATCAAAAAGACATTTTGAGCTTGAAAAACATGGTGCACAGAGTTTGGTGCATTCTTCTCACACTCCTTTCTCAGTTCAAGTGACTAATATCCAAGACTGGTCTCTCAAACCAGAACTCTGGCATCAAAAGGAGCTCAACGTAAAAATTCAGAGTGGTTGCAAAACTGGAGTTGTTGAAATAAAAGACAATATCTACAATGTCTCTGAGTCAGAGAACCTGTATTTGAAGCAGGGGATAGCAAACTTATCTGCAGAGGTTGCTTCACTTAAAAGACTTATAACTACACAACAAATCTCTGCATCAGACTCTGGTTAAGTTACTACTGAATAAAGGCTTATTGTTTTAAAGGATGTCATTTGCAGTAGATCAATATGTTTTGTATTATGCTGAATTTTCACTGGACTTGTGATGTCATTTCACTGTAATGTTCACATAATGTCTGATTGGTGTCTTTTTGTGCACAGATTATTATGAAGACTAGGTTGTGTTATGATCACTATGCCTTGTGTATAGTCAAGTAGCCTGTACGAAGGCTGTATATAGTGAACTTTATTTTCTTTTTGTTGTCCTACTATAAAGTGTGCAAGTTACCAGTTACAATAAAATATTGGTGACAAACACAGAACATCTACTCCAGTTCAATTGATTTTATGAACTTGTAAATATGTTGTTAATTAAAAACTGGCTTGTTTCTTACACTGTGCTTGACTTCACTTACATGTTTGGTTTTTACAGCCTAACTTAACCAAGTTACAATTTACAACATGCGTAACACTTCTGGCCACCTTTTTTGTTAAGACCTTTTTTGGAAGAGAATCAAAATAAAGTGGATATTTATAAATGAAACGGTATCCAATTTATAGCCTTAGCTTTCTTTAACTTATTTATTTGTGTACATTAGCCAAAAGCTACACAAAATCTAACCCAGGAATTTGAAATATCAAGGAACTCTCTCATTTTATCTCAAATGAGAGAGTATTGGGTTTTCTGAATGGCTTGTTATGGCAAATAGGTTTTTTGCAATAATATAGCATTGTGTTTCAGATGAAGTTAGTGGTGTTGGGTTTGTGCATCTTCAAAGTTTTCAGAGCCTTGAAGTGACAGGACTGGACAACAGTGTCTTTGCCAAGGGGTGTGCAGGGCGGGCCCTGTGCAAGTGCAGGAAGAAGTATGCTCAAGGGCTGTGCAAAAGTGTCTATTCTGTGTGCCATGGTTCTTCTCATGGCAATGCGGGTCAGCAGTACCTTGAGGACAAGGCTATTGGATCTGTAAACTCTGCTACAACAATTGCTTGCCCTGCATGTAGATTTTAGCCAAGTTGAGCTCAGAGTTGGAGTTATGGTATTTTGCTTCCCACCGTGGGGCATAACGCAATTGTAAGTGTGAAGTAAGGCTTACCACCAATTTGGCTTTGGTTTTAAGGGCTTAGTTAACTGAGCTGAAATACCCTGGCTCAGGACAGGGCATTTCATAAGAACTTAAACAGACAATATGCGGGGAACTGCACGATCCAGCCCCTTACAATTTGTACAGGCGATGAGTTCTTTGCCTGACGACTGGACAGGGCTTCAGTGTTCTTTTCCTTTGAGCAGAGCCATTGGAGCACGGAGACTTGTATTGCATTATACCTCCTTGGCTTGGCTTACTGAAGGTTTTCCTTTTTAAATTATTTATATAAATAGAACGTAGATTTGGCAGAGGTCCTTTTCAAGAAAATTCCCCCTTCTTTTAAAGGACTAATAAATCAGATTAACAAATAAGCGCTTCCTGAATAAGTTCTTTGTTAATTGCCATGATCTATAACGGGACATTTCCATAGACTTAAAATACTAATTAAGAAAACAGAATAGAGTCAGTGATTTTTAATTTCATACTTGACTAGAGTGAGAGGAAGTTTGTCAATTTATTTTTGGGATGAAGAGGAGTCTGAGTCACTTCTGATAGTTCTGAAGCTTGGTCCAGCAGTCAAGGCAATGGCAAGACTCCCTGATGTTAGCAAGGCCATGATTTGACTCTATATCTTTTTGGGAGCTGATGATTCACAGTCATATTATGGGTGGACCTTGGCATAGAAATCACTGGTACTTTGTGAGATTTTTCTGGGCCTTTTTATTGCTGAGCACTGCTTGTGGCATTCAAAGTTATTAACACATGGAGATTCCTTTCCCAAAATGTACCTGTTACTCTTTTCTCTTGCCTTAATAATGCCATAGACCCTGTAGTCAGGCTCTATATGTGTTTGGTAATTAATGTAGATGACATTTCAGTGTTACTGAAAATGAGCTCAGGATTACTGGGATATGAGACACCAGGCAGTGATAGCTACTGGCTCTTTGCTTGCTAAAAAGCTTCTGTAAGCAACCACAGCATTCTTTAAATATTTTGCATATTATTTATCACATGTAATGTATTCAAGGAGAGAACTTAAAACTCTCAGTGTTGCCATCTGTGTGTAAGCCTAGATCTATGTTTTTTTCAATTTCTTGTTACTTACGGTTGTTTGTCATGATGGAAGAATGTAGCCCTTTTTTTAGCTCACTATATTTTACACTATTTTATGTATCTGTTTTGTGCAATTAATACTTAAGAGTAATGATACAGTTAATTTGCTGAAGGATGTCATTGCAAGTAAACTATTGCATGGAGCTTAGGAGCATGGAGCACAATCAGATGTTATTTATACTCCCCCTCATACCTTAGTGTTATGCTTCATCTGAAGAAAAAATAAATAATTTCTTTTGTTCAAAATTAGAACTAATTACAACATGATTTTCTATTATGTTCATTATACTAGTCTGACCCATAGGTTAGGTGTTCTCTCTCCATTTCTGCAGTTGATGACAGATCTTTCTATGCCCAAGTTATTACTTCTATGGCTAGAATCTGGAGTATCTTTCATGAACTGAAGTTACAAAATGCAGGAGTGTGGGTGGTATGTACAGAGCCAGATTCCTGGCTACAGTCTAATCCTCCAAACTGGCCAGCTGAAATTCTCAGCCGAAATAAATCTGGTGTAGCTGCTCTCCTCACTCAGCCCCATCTTTAGCCAGCTTTTCTCCAGTGTGTTATATCAGGAAAGAAGAATTATTATATTGCAGTGAGATTCTGCTCCCTTACTCAAAATTTCAGTTGGTATACAGTTTTATATATACAAATATATATATGTATACAATATAGATACATATACACATATAAACATGAATTGAAGAGCTGGAGAGTCAGCTGTGTGTCATGTGTCTCCCTCCTCCCCTGAGGCTGCCTTTCCTGTGTCCTTGGCTGGTCTACTAGTTTCTACATTGGAGAGCTAAGGGTTTGTTTGAGCACAAAATGTGCTTTAACTGAGTGGATACAAGCTGGTATGCACATCCTCTAAGTTATAAAAACTCCTGTAACCTCAGTGATTAACTGAGAAAACAACATAATACATGCTGAAAGTGGAATCTTTCTCTGGTGAAGGAGGACGGATGACTTTGTGGGGAGTGGTTATAAAGAGGTACATGCAAACACAAAAGAGGCTCAAGCATAAATTCAGGCTTCTCAAAACACAGATTCATTAAAGAAATTACGTAGCAATCCATAGCCAATCCTTCTATTTAAGCAAATAGCTCAGTCAGGAAAACAAAAGGCAGGGACTGGAGTTTCTATAAAGTGCAGTTTATGTTTGAATTACAATTTTATGATCTCTAATCAAACAACAATGGAATTTATTGCAGCTTAGCTATTATCTGCGGATGGAAGCTGAGTTTTCCACCTTTAATGAAGTCAGTTTTCTGCAATAATGTCGTTGCCCCATCTGAAACAAGCTTCCTTGGTCTAAGTTGAACTGAAATGCACCAGTAGTTTAGGTTACCAGGTAAGCATGACGTAGTGATTGCTTCTTGCTGCTCTTGATTCTTTAGCCCCACCAGAAAACAACTCCTGGAAATAAAAGGAAAGTTGATATATTGTAGCACCTATATGGAAAGTTACTTGCAGCAGTAATTACTAAATTAAAACATAAGCATGTGGGATCTATTGTCCTGTCCTCTCAGGAACACAGTAAAGATGGGTATGGTCACGTGTAAGTTTACACTGCAGGTTTCTTTTGTTACTCTTCTACATGTCAGAGGTTACGTATGGAATATATGAAAAACAGACAAGGTTCTCAACATGCCCGAGAGTAAATTATTCACTGTTAAAGAAAAAGTGTATAGGTGGTGGTTTTGGGGTGTGGATATGTTTACTTTGGAAAGAGGATATGTAGCATGAATGCTCTTGAACTCTGTCAAATCCTGTGGAAAACATTTAAATCAAACCTGGTAAGTAGGGTAAACTTTTATTTTTATCAAGCTGGACATGTATTAGAACTATAAAGTACCTGAAAATAAGTCTGTAGGATGTGCTTTCAAATGAGAATCTTAAGAGACATTACATATGGAAACTAGAAACCCCATAGGCTTAACACAAAAATTGTCATTTTTCATGGGGACATAGAAATTATGCCGGGTTATTTGTTTAGTCCTGAATCTTGCCTTTGATAATTGTTAGTAAGAAAAGCTTCACAGAAGGTTTTAAGAAAGCCCATAGCAAATAACTGTGGATTAACAAGGTAAGTTTTCCCCTAGTGACATCAACTAATGGTTGATTGATACTGTGAAGTAAGAGTATCAGTTCCTCTGTTAAATCTGCCTAACTTGATTATTAATAAAGATAATGATATGTTCTCATGTTCCATTAGTATCTATATTTTTCTAGGTATAAAGATTGAATAAGGATATGCATATACATACACAAGTACTATATATTACTGTTTTCTGGATCCCTTCCAACTTCCACCTTCAGTAAAGCTTATGAATTGCACAGGATTGAGATACAATTACATTTTATTAAGAGTATTCTGTATAGCCAAATATCCCCTTGTTCATAAATAGGAAATGGGTAAATGGCAATGCCTGATTTATCTTTTCTCTATGCCGCTTAATATTTTGTGTATTTTCATTGCCGTTATGTCCATGTGAGCAGTTTATGAGAAAATACTTAACGTTCATTTTCTGTAGAACTAAATAGAAATGTACAATTGCACCATAAACACATTTCTGAAGTTATACTAAAATACCAAATCCTACAAATCTTTTCTACTTGCTAGTATATAAACATGCTTTTGGAAATAGGCAATGCACAATGAATTTAGCAGAAAACCCACAGAGAACCCAATTAAAATACGGCCTTTATTAACACCATATTGTTTTAAAAATGCTTGTACAGTTTATTGCACAATACAAGCTTGGTAACTATGAGAATACAACAAAACAATTTTTGGTATTTATTGCATAAGAATGAGTAGCACATATTTTTCCATTACAGAATGCCAAGTTCAAAGTTAAAAATACTAGGCCAAATCCTGAGGTCTTTAACTCAGCGTCAGATTCTACTTTCCTTACTCAAGGGGACTTTTTATGTGTGGCACAAGGGACTTATTCACAATGAGTAAGGTTACCAGCATATAATCTTAACTGTTCACTCATGCCACCGACTACTACCGATTTTCAGTATCTCTAAGGCTAACTCTTCTGTGACACAAGAGTGATGCATGAGTCACTTAATTCATATTACTGGTGTTACAGAGAACTTACTCATGTATGAATGAGAAGGCAGCCAGGTCTTCAACTATTATTTGTTCAGTGACAGCTCTAACAGGACTGGATGAATTATGAGCAAAAGCTCAGCATAAAGGCATAGTGTTTATTTGCGCGAAAGAGAAAGTGGCAGAAGACATTTGATCTTAGAGCTCCAACTATGGCAGGAATGCACCTATGTTTTTTTATGATTCTGCCAGCTATTAGCTGTGTGCCCATGTATGAAGTGGAGTTGCGGTAATTCCTTCTCCTCATCTTCCTCCTTTAAAACACTATGGAGATTCACAGGATTACAAACAGAAGTGCCTGGGACAACCAAATGCAGGGCCTGCAACTCTGCTGTGACTTTATGGGGGTCTTAGTCTCCTGCAAGCATCCTTCCTGCCTTTACTGCATCTCACCTGAGAAAGACCCAAGAGGAGGAAGCTGCATCAGCCCGAGATGTTCTGGGGAAGCTATGGCCGTCTAACACCACCAACATTCAGGTACAAAGGCCAATTTTTCCTCCTCCTTCCCCTTTCCCCCACAAAAAAGGTATGCATGACTTAAAATGTCGAGCAGTTGATATGTTTTTCCATGCTACTCAGATTCTTGGTTGTGCAAATGGCTGAATGGGCATCTAAATTAATAACTTACATATGTAAAAAGCTAAATCTGTCCTGATATCTGCACGTGCCAGAGTCGGCATCCATTGTAGCTACATTTCTGAGGCATGACATTAAACCTCTCTCTCTAACCATTTGGACCACTAAAAATTCTCCAAGTGTACATAAATACACTGAGAACATACTGCACTGATTTCCATGGGATTTGTGTTATGCGACCCTGAAAGCCAGGATATTAATGGTCTGTATAACAATCAGAAAGCACCAAAGCGCAATACTGTATCATATAAAATAGCTGAAAAGATGATAAAATGCAATGAGAGCCATTGTAGCAGAACACAGTGTTCCTTTCTCTGGGCCCTGTTCCCATTAAGGATTTAGAAATACTAGAGGGAGTTCAGAGGAGAACAAAAGTAAAATAATGAACTGTCAGGGGTTGATCCATGAATTAAAACTAAATTAAACTAAATGATTATTAAACTAAAATGTGTAACTAGTTCCCACTATACACATCAACAACATATGTACTTGACAATATATATGTTAATGTGCATGAAGTATTTAATTCCCATCCTAAAAAAAACCTTTATGACACATCTCTGTAAAAAGCCTAGTAGTTAAAAATATGAACATGCAAATGTCAAAAATATTTATGTAAGCAAAACTATATTGGACAAGAGTCAGTGACAGTTAGACAGCCTATACGGTTCATAAATGCTGTAGGGGCTAGAAGGAATTGTTTATATTTTCCATAAGAATAATGAGATCACTTTGAAAAAGAAGTTTTTTAGCTTCTTTCATCAGGTGATACTTATGACAGGGAAAACTACAAAACTGGCAAACAATCCTGATTTGATGGTGTTGCAAGGTGGTGTTAGCAGGCATGGAAGGGAAGAAAAGGCTTTTGGGTGATGCATTAATCTACATCAATTTCTAAATCAGCAACAAATTTTACTGTAAACCCTAGCAAAACCAGGTGAGGTACACGGAAATTAAAAAGAAAAATCCGTGCCTCTCTCGGTCATTAGCATGGTACAAATGAGCCACTCATTGGCATATGTGAGAACTTCTAGAATAACAAGAAACAGAACGTAAAAGCAAATGTCATATCAGAGCCTCCTATACATATAGTCATGGTGCCACAAAAAAAAAATCTGCGTCTATACTGGGTCCCCAGTCTGTGGCTTGCATGATATCTACACACAAGTCTCTTCAGGTATGGGAAAATGCAAGTGTGGCCTGCGCATGACATCCAGAGAGAACAATAATTCACCCACAGTTCAAATTCTTTATAAACGGCTCAGTTTTGCCAGAAATCTCTCAGCATCTTAATAAGTGCTGGATCATGGTAGAGAATGAAACCAACTTCTCTGCCTTCAAACAAACAAAAAACCCCTACTGCCAGCTCCTCACTGTTATCTGTTAGGATCGCATTTGATGTGCTAAGCAGTTAAGTCAGCATGTACAAGACGTCAGCTGGCTCTCAGATTGCTTTCTGTATAGGAAGTGGAGCAGCAAGAACACCCTGAGAGCCTCCAGGAGCCATTTCAGATCCAATCTGTTCCCATCTGGCCACGTGCTGATCTGGTGCTTTCACCCATTAGCTCGTTTCCATGCAAGTCTGCCATGTTTGTGAATGTTTGGTTTTCCTCTGATAACCCTTCTCATATGAAACTCCTGGGATAAGGCTCCTTAGGGACGATGCTGCCCTCCTGCTCGTGTTTGGCCTCAGGAGATCAGAGGGAGACTCAGGAGACTCCATGCTAGCATCTCCTGTCTCTACCCCACTTCTTTAGAGTGTGACTGGAGCAAAATCATACTGCTGCTTTCTCCCTCTCTCATAGGCAGAATTTGTAACCATACTCACATGGAAGTGGACTCTTTCCCTAAAGGAGCACCAGGGTGTATCAGTACAAAACTGGCCTAAAATCCACTGCTGCTGCTCAGCATGATTACAGCACGTCCCTCAACCCCTGACTAAGAACTTTTTTCCTCCTGTCTGTTCTCCAGGGCAGATCTTAGCTTAGGGGAGCAATCCAGCAGAAGCTCTGTTTCATTTTTCCCATCCGTTGCAGTTAGTTCAGATTCCAGACGCTCAAACTTTCCATAAGCTGCTGAAGCTATCTCCTAAAAAAAAAAAAAAAAAAAAAAAGAAAAAGAAAAAAAAGAAATTGCAGGGTCATTAGTTCAGTCCCATAAGTAACCACGTCCCAAGATTACTAACATCTCAAATTAGCCACGGCTATTTCTCTTGTCTTTAGCATCCCTGTTCAGCTTGAAATGTTTCTTTGTCTAGTAACCTGTATCTTTATTGTATTTATCTGCTTCTCCTCAAAAAAGCATTTATGGGTATCTGAGCATAAAGGAGTAATCCTAATTAAAAAAGAAATTTGAAAATATTCAGAGCTGAGCCTGAATAAACCTGCCCTTCTAGTCTTCTAATGCACTCCAGATCATGTCTCTCAGGAGCAGGTTGGAATATTATGGCGTATACTGTATCCATAGGATGTCTTCCATCTAAATTTTTTCATGGCTCTTGTGTACTGACCTAGTCTCAATACTACTATCTTACTGTGGCTTTCATACAGCACGTGTTTTCTGACAACATTGAGTTTATTCCACATTCACATCAGATGAGGGGAATGGAAACCAGCCTTCAGCAAGGATCTCATTTTATTATGGTAGAATATTTTTGTGTAATGTAATAGAAATGTTGAAGTGTTGGGAATGGGAAGAATATAAAAAGGGGAAGCAACAACAGTCAGTATATTTTCGGCCATGTAGCTGCAGTTTGATAGCTCAGGCCACGTTTACTGTTTATTATACAAGTCTTTCTTTACAGTGTGTTGTGTTATAACAAGTTTTGACTATTATTTTCCCTAGTTGTCAGCTTAGCTTTGTTAAATAGCTTTCTTAACCATCTCTGAAAATGCTTGGCTCCAACAACTGTAGTAATAATGCTTACTTCACAGCAAAAAAAAAAAAAAAAAAAAAAAAAAAAATTGTTGCCATTGGGACAGCTGTAGAACAGGGAGCAAAATGTGCTCCTTAGAGAGGTAAGAAAGGGCTGGGACACAAGACGATCCTTTTTTTTAAAGACCGCATACAAGCACGCATTTTACCCTCTCTCTCTCCGAGTATCTGTGCGTCAGCTGATGCTACTGTCCTCAAACAGCCACAGTGTGGTCACCTACGTATGGCAAATGGTGGTTTTCCCGCACTGCAGCAGCTTCTCTCATTTGAATTTCAATCAATCAGGATCATTGATGGTTATTAAAGCACTTAAGTAAAGGAAAAAAAGAAACAAAATTACAAATGCCAGTAATTTTCATTTAAATTGGAGGATGACTAAAGGTCCAAGGGCAGTCTGCAACTCTGTAAAAAGATTACTAAATCTGAGATATGAGAAGAGGGATAGGTTACTGGAATATGAAGTGTTTTTCTTGGAAACGATACAGTGTATGTATTTGCCTATCTGTCTATTTATAACATGAAACATGACCCAAGCACATTTTTCCTGTGCAACATGTGAAGTGTTGCAAGGATTGTGAATGCATATATAATGGTGAAATATGTTCAAAAGCAGCTGTTATTAAACACTGACACAATCTCCTTTAAAGCTTGTCAAAACCCCTTAGGAAACAAAAATGCTAATTAATAAACAGGTTTTTCTAATAGGTTTTGAACCCTGAGTTGGAAAAAAATGTTTTGCATGTGGTGCTGAGTAATTTTTGTAACACCTAAAGTGTATTTCTCTAGCACTACAAGCTACTTTTTCACAGTTTAATACAAAAGACAGCGTCTGTTCAAAACTTCTGCTAAATTTATGCCTTAGTACATTTCTGAAGCATTCACTAGAGAAATGGGAGCTCTTCTGTTCTTTTGTGTGACCATTTCACCACTCAAAGGTTATGGGAAAGAACATTAAAATGGGGTAAAGAGCAACAGAATATGCAATGAAATCAAAAGAATTTCTCTCAGTGTAGCTGATTAAGTACAGCGTCAGGCAGAAAGTTAAGTAAACATACAGTCATAGAAAAAAAATCCTGCACTGGGGGACAGGCTCCTTTGGTTCTTCTTATAAGAAGAATTGCTAGATGGCAAGTTTAATTCTCACAAGAACTTTGTTACAAACTTTGTACTCAACATTTGGAGCTTATCCTGTCAAGCAGAAACTACAACCACATGCAGCATGAGAGAAACATTTCAGTTTGTATGACAAATGTCACTTGAAAATGGGCTTTGCTTTTAATTTAGAACATTGTAAACACATCGGGAGAAACTAGTTTTGATCATTTGCCAAATATTGCACAAGTATTTAGACTAATAAATAGCCTCCTATAACAGGAAGTGTACTGTATATTTTATGTGTTCCCACAATTTTTAAGAGAAAGTCTCATCCCTTCTGTTTCACAGATGTTTCTGGAGAAAAAGAAAACTAGACAGAATAGCATGTAATATTATCAAAAAGCATTTCAATCATCAGCTGAAGATTTGGGGAACATTAAGAGCACATTATAAATAGGAGTACATTTTAATTAGAGGGTTCTGCTCACTGATTAGTCTTTCAGACCCCAGGTTAAAGTCATGCCTTTCTGAATAAAATATGATGTGTTCTTAAAAAATAATCATAGGGTCTATCACCTCATTATTTGCATTGTGTAAATTACAAAGTAAGGCATATGCAAGCCGGTAGCAAAACCAACTGGTCTGATTTCCTACGGCATCATGGAAGTACGTGGAGCAGACCTAAGAACGTACAGTGTGCCAAATGCTTGGTCTCACGCTGCTGTTACCCGGACCATGACATGCGCAGAGCACTCAGGGTGTTGTTTTGTAAACTTTGGACTGCACTCTCCCTTTTGTATCCAAAATGTCGCAGGAAGGAAGCGAGCCCAAACAACCTCCATGCCTTTAAGGCGAGGCAAAAGCACTCTTACTTATGCCCCCTTACCGTCCGGCTCAAAGGGATGGTAACAGTGTGGAGCAAGCAAAAGGTTTTTTGCAAATGTGGGAGAAATATTTCTCATGTTGGTTCTTCAAATAAATCGTGTGCGTATGGGGAGGGGGGGGCGCATTACAGCGGGGTGTGCATATGTGAATTTGAATGTTCTTATTTAGCTTTATTCGTGGTTTTACGGAAGAAAGAAGATGTGCTGTGGTCAAGAGAGGTGACAGGGTAAATTCTGCAGAAATTTGGTGTGACCTTGGGGAAGGTACAGGACAGCGAGCAGGCTGCTCAGCAAGTTCTTGGAATGAGTTGGTAATAATTTTTTGACGCAGACAGTGAAGTACGCAAGTAGCGAAAGAGTTTTTTAAAGGGTGACTCTAACCAATGAGGTTGAGAAAGTGAGAGCACAAAGCAAAGTGGATCGGAGCAGCCATGAGATGACAGAGCTGGTCTTTTTTAAAAAGAGAAGGAGAAAAGTAAAATAAAAGCAGCAGATGCAAAGAAATGTAGATATAGGAAAACAAGTCAAAGGGGTAAAAGGTTAAGAACTGGCAAAGAAATGATACTAAGAACACAAGATAGGTTGTCTTAGAGTAGAAAACAGGGAATGTAGGAAGGGAGCAATTTGCTTAATGGTGGGTTTCACTGACATCAAACATAAGAAAAGCATACAGGAAGTGGAAACTAGGTTCAGTTATGTAAGAGCACATAGAGAAGGTTTAAGGTAAAAAAACATGCTAGAGACATCAACAGCAACAACAAGACATTATATAAGCAATCTGCAGTACGAGACTGAGAAGGCAACTGCTGCTCTACTACAGAACAGAAAGGAAAAGCTAATGATAGATAAGGCAGAGCAAGTTGGAGGGTTTAATGCTTTTTTTTTTATGGACTAGCATTCTTTAGCAAAAGTTAATGGAAGCAAGTGGCCAAGGTAATACCTACTTAGGATAGGATAAGAATACCTAAATGTTATAATACCTAAGATGTTTTCAAATTGGCAGAGACCAAAGAACTTCATCTTTGGAGTCTTACACATTGTCCGGTAAGATTCCTGCTTAAACCATCACCTGGAGTTATCTCAGATATGGAAGTAGTCATCCTTGAGAATTGGTGACGCTCTGGAGAAGAAGAAATATATTGCTTCTTTCAGAAAGAGGAGAAGAAAAACCCTGAAAAACTATGGATCAGTTTGATATCTTGGAAAATTCTGGAATAAATAATCAAGCAAACTATTTATAAATGCTTAAAAGTTAGCAAAGAAATGGGTTACAACAAACAGGAATTCATCATGAACAAACTCTGCTAGTTTATTCTGGGACATAGAAGCAGGCCTCAGGAAGTGGAATTTTGCAGGAGTCTCTGCCTAGTTCCATGCTGTTAAATATTTCCATTAAAGAGATGAAAATGTAATAATATGTTTACTAAATCTGCAGACAATGTGAAGCTGAGAGAGAGTGTCTGTAAGCAGAAGACAGGTTTCAAATTCAAAATGATGTTGGCAAAATTGGAGAAATAATCTGGAAGCAAACAGGTTAATAGTCAATAGCAAATGCAAGATGCTATATTTAGGCAAGAGTGTTCAATTGCACAAATGCAAGCTGAGCAGCAACTGGCTCAGGACAGGCCTCCACCGGGAGGACCTGTGACTTATAATGGATTGTAAGCTGATCATGGGTCAACAAGTTCATGCTGTCGGAAAAAAAAGCATAGCAGGATGTACAAACAGCAACATAGCTTACAAGATACACATAGTAACTCTTCTGTGTTATGAAAGCTTCGGGTGTTTCCAGTTTTGGACACTACATTCAAGGAAAACAACATTAACCAAATCCAGCCAGTGGCAGACAATCCAGAATAGGGCCGTAAGAAGAGGGTCATCAAATGCAGGACCTTCAAGAAAGATGGAAAAAAATGAGGTTGCTTAACCTAAAAAAGAAAAGACTGAGGCAGGGAACAGGTAAGAATCTTCAAGTATGTAAAACATTGCTGCAAAGAACAAGGAACTATTATTCTGGTAATTATTCATTCTGAGTATTCATGCTGGGTAACATGAGAAATAATAGGCTTAAACAACAGCGAGAAAAATTAGGATTGGACGTTTGCAAAGACTCACAGAAAGGGTGAAGAAGCGCTGGACTAGATCACCTGTGGAGGCCGTGAAGTCTCCATTGCCAGAAATTTTAAGAACAGCTTAGACAAGAATCTGTCAGGGTGTTATTTTTTGGGGAGAGAGGATAAATAGCTCCATCCCTTGATGTTCCTTTAGCCCTATTTTTGCACAGTTCTGTAACGTCTCTGCCCCAGTTGCTCATCTGCTCACATTCACCTGCTTCTTTCCTCACTTACAGGGGTCAGAGACATCACAGGCTCAGCTGCTTGTGGATTCCCCCTTGCCAACATGTAGCGGAGTGGAGATGCTGGAGCAAAATCTGATTCACTGGTATGTAGTCTAAGCAGTCATTCTTCCACTTCTTACTAAGACAGGGTAGGAGGGTTGTATAGCGATTTGCAGTCTGGCTTCCATTAGACACTAGTGTTTCAAACAGATTTCTATTCTGCTTCCCCTCTCCACTTCATCAAATCTTTTATTTATTGCTGCTCAACTCCATAGTTACAACGAAAAGCTTGCAGAGTGAAGTTTAATATAATTGGATGTCATCTTTTCTTTTCATAACATTTAAAAATGCAAATGTGGACTTCGTGATTTATTTTGGATCTGATTTCAGCCACTAATGAAAACTTGCTGTTCCCTAATAATACATAAAAAGTCAGGTAGTGGTTTTGCTATCTCTGCTTCTTGAGTGCTCCTTGAATTATTATTCTATTTAAGAAATATGTGTCTATTATAACGACACTTTTTGAAGTGATTATTTCACTTATAAATTATTTTCATTATCTTTTAGAGTTGCTATCACATCTTGACCTGTATCCGATTCCTACCTAATTAAAGACTTTATCACCTCATCAATTCCTCTCTGAAATGTCAGTTTATTACTACTATTATTTTATTGTAGAGCACTAAAAATTATATTGGTAGGAAGACACAATTTTTTCTTGAAAGAGCTTTATCCCATTGGATCAAAATCTGCATACAGATCTAACTAGGAACTTGATTTAGTTCAAACATGCAGATAAACAGAAAAATGAATATACATCTGAAAGCTGTAAGAGAAGTGCTATTTCACATTTATTATGTGAAAAAGCTGTATAGTCCAATAAAGAGGTTTCAAAACTTATTTACTAGGCTATCGTAGTAAAAATATATATAAATTACTTTTGGAAAATGTAGTAAGATATGGAATTTGTAATTCCTTTGAATAGATATCCATTTTTTGGAGCCCATTTCCTTACTTTTATTTCAGAGGATAAATCACAGACACTAAAGGTGCAAAAATCCAGTTAAATTACATTTATCATCAATGCAGAAGAATATATTCTTCAATATTTTTCCAGGCTAATTCAAAAATTCTTAAATCATTGGATTTTCAACTCATGCTATAGGAAATCCCTTACTTGTTACCTGATAAGATTTTTTTCCCCCTGATTCAGCTTAAATACAAGTTTTCTCTTTTTAACTATACCATGTACTACTCTAAACAGTTCCTCTCCCTTTGGTATTGACCATCTCAGGAGTGCGTGCGCACACACGCACACACACACTCTCTCAGTCTTCCTTATATCTTACCTTTAGCAATATACATTTAGCATTTAGTCATGCATTTTAGTCACAATATTCACTGCTTTTTCTCTGATTAGTATATGAATTTGGTTAAGTCTTTCCTCTACTAAAGTTAATGCCAAAACTTCTGTCGACTTCACTGGCGCCAATGAAACATCCATGGTACTAAAATGTCTGGAAATCAGTACGACAGGCAGGAGCCAAAATCAGCTTGCTTACAGAAAGCTGTGGAGACAGGGCGCAGTAATTGCAGAAGGACATTATATTTTGCACTGTGGAACAAACACATTTCTGGAGTGTGCAAAAGAGCCAACAAACTCTTTGCAGCAGTGAGGGAGGATAATTTATGCCCAACATGTGGAAGAGGGCAGGAGGGAGATTGTATCTGTCACCGTGGGAAGACTACAGTGCAACTTCATGCAAATTTGCTGACTATTGCTATATTTTGGACTTTTTCAGCCCTATCCTTCATTGGTTTCTCTGTTTCATTTAACAAGCGCATTTCAAGTTACCCTGCAGATATCTTTCCAGCTGAATTTGAATTGTTATCTTCATTGGTAGCTCTCATTTCTTTTTGTTTTTCTCCCCCCTCTCCAGTACTGTGAAATCTGACAGAAGCTGGTACTTTTATATTTGTAATTATGGGAACATTGATTGTGCCACTTCTTTCTTGGAGTCACAGTAGACTTCCAGGTAAATTTAATTTCTATTCTGTCTATTCTGTTTAATGTATATCTATCTATTCTGTCTTGTTTTAAGAAAAGGAAGTCCTATTCAAATCCTACTGTGGTCAGTGAAAGCTTTTAATAGAACTGCTAGAATGAAGCTAAATTTAAGAAATTTCTCTATGATGTCATATGAATGCAATTTGCTTAAAATACAGATCTGACTAGATTGAATATCTTTATTTTCTTTGCCGCTTAAAATATCCATCACCCACTTCCAGTTACCTGACATTTCAAGGAGCATGGTTTTCTCAGAATTGGGAATTGACATTTTCTAAAAACTAGGCTGTTTTAGGGCACTCAGACAAAAACAGCTAACATCTTTAGTCACTTTTAAATGCAGACTATTGGAATTCTGTCTTTCTGGTAAGAACATTTATAAAAAAATACATTTAATTTAACAGAAAGACAGAGAAGGCAGAAGAATTATGCAGAATTCTGGTTAAAATGATACAGGAAAAATTAAAGAAACACTTTTTTCAGGATAAAATAAAGTGGAATCCTGACCCTGATGAAGTTAATAGGAGCACACCCATTGCGTTCAGTGAGCAGAATTTTGCTGCGATTACCTTGAAACATATTAAATACTTCTGGGGATGGGGTGAGATAAGTTTATTTGAAGATACAGTGGAGGTCTTCTGCTTTGTCATAGAGTTGAGTGAGCAAAAGTATTATCCTTGTATGAATGGCCAAAGAATAAACCACTTCCAATTGTCTGCTTTAATTTAAAATCCAAACTTAATCAATAAATTTACAGTGTTCTTAGTAAAAACTTCCAATCTGTGTAAAAACTGAAAATACATTTTCTATTTAGCCAGTTAAGAGATAGCCATGCCAAAACTGTTTTCTCATTTGTGTCTGCCAAGTTCTTATAAAGAGAGTTACTTTCTTTGAAAATCTTTGGAAACTCTTAAGTGAACAAAATAAAATAATTTTGTAGCATTATAGCGCAATAAAAAGTTTACTCAGAAATGTTCAGGCATAACTAGGGAATAGAATATGAGCATGCTAGGAAACCATTTAAGGGAAAAAAGTATCTGTGAATGCATGTCATTTTGCTTGTGTAATTTGTCATTAAGAAGAGAAAAATAAATATGTAGGTCAGAGGTGAAAGTTTAATTTTACAAAAAATCTTTCCCATATTTTTGGCACTAACTAGAAGGAAGAACTGTGGGCCTTATCATCTCTTCTGGTATTTTCCTGGGAGCGGATGAAAGACTATTCACTCCTTTGTATTAAAAATTTTGCAGTGGTAGTGGAGTTGTTGAGACCATATGGCATTTACTTGTTTCCATTCGACCTCATGGAAACCCTGTTACATATGATTCCTCTAGACAAGGTTTTCTTAGAGAGGCAGGACCAAAGGAGACAATAACAAAGTCACCTACAAATTCCCTGAGAAGTTTTGCAAGTCATTTATGACCGACAAGCTCACCCTTGCAAAGAATTAATTGATCTTGCACCTTACTCCTTCAAAACCCTATAGGATGTGTTTGGATAAACACAAATGGAGAGTCCAGGTTTCCTATTTCTCTTTCCTGCATCCCTGATGTCTCTGACATGGACAGGTATGCCACCTCAGAGCAAAAGATTTGCTTGTTTTTCCCCATTTATCTTTAAGCTCTTACAAGCTTTCCGTGTGAGGACATGACCTGAGCTGACTCCAACAGGTCGCACAATGTTACTCATACCATTGTGGAGAGTCTCGCACAGCCATACGAATAGCTCGTTACTTTAGAGCAGTTCATTGCTCCATTGGGGGAAAAGGAAAGCGGCCATGTACAAAGATGGTATTTTATTTTGCCTGTTATATTCACAGCATGCAAAACCTCCCTCGAGAAGTGATTACAAGCAAAGCGGAAAAAATTTTCATTAATAGTTGCATGGATTTAAATCCTGCTATGACACCACTTCAATGTTACCATATGGCAACACTTTTATCCAGAACATACTTGTCTCTTCATATGGCCTATTTCTAACCTCTGGGCCCTTCTAGACAGAAATACTGTAACTTGGCCAGTTTGCACGACTTTTCACAGGACGGTGACAAGTTGGCAAAAAGCACATTCTTGGCACTCCAGTGATCTCAGTAACTCTGTAACAAAACATGGAGATGGCACATTATGCTAGCTGACATTTTTTTCCAGACAATGTACCTTCTCCAAGCTCAGTCTTAGAAATGATTGGGCCACTCTAGTTTAAACTTAGCCAAAGCCTGAGACAGGCACTCAGCATGGCAATTTTTAGCCTGATTGGCTACATTTACGACAATTTTAAACTGTTTTATGAGATGGGCAGGTGGACAAATTTCGGTGGCATCTGCCTACAATACGAAATACTTTTCTGCTTTTACCCTTCAGATATGGAAAAACTTAGTGGGTCTGGATGAAGAGCTTTGTGCCAAAACCAGCCTCCAAGTAGTTAAATCTCTCTAATCTATTCTGCTTCCCACATGCTCGTGTGTGGGAATGCTTGTAAATTTAATGGAGGTGCTGACTGAAAGAAGTTTATGCCTGGCTTCCAATTAGATACTAATAAGCTAATCTTAGGTAGCATAAACCCATTCTTATTATGCAGACAGGTTAGCTACAAGGAATTCCAGTGTGCCTAACTTTACAACACAGCCAAGACTTTTTTTCACCAAATAAACTTTTCTTTTTAACCTCTTGGTTAAAGATCCAGCTCTTGGTTGATCCAGCTCTTCTCAGAGTCAGTGTGGGTCTTCCCATTGATTCCAGTGGTTATTGGATTGGGGTCTTAGATGTGCAGCAGTTGATATAGGATTTTTCAAAATATTGTGCAAAGTGAATAATATGAGTTAGTTTATAAGTATATTCTGCAAGATAATCTAATCTGGTTGATAGAACAGTGGACAAAGGGATATCTTTTTCTATCTCTTGGCTCTCCCAGGCCAGATGTAAGCAATGGGACTTCTAAGTGTCTCCACTTACCCAAGCTTAGTTGCACGCTCCAGCTGTCTTCTGGCTTCTGGCTGTTCAGGTAAGATCTGGGCATAACTCATATGTCCCTGTGCCTATGAGAAGGTGGACAGAAATGAAATGATCTACAATGTGCTCCACCTGCATCTTTTATGAGGTCTAGCTGTATGATAAGGAGACCAGGATCTCAGGGTCCTCCATGTGTTGTGCACCTTCCGTGTAAACACTGTGGCCTTCATTTTTCTGTACAAACTCCATATCCATCAGTTTTCTCAGCTATAAAAAGAGAACCTCACTCCTAATTTCTTCAAAAAGGGAACTAGGCGCCATAATACTGAGCATTTTAACGTGTAACTTTTAGGATACTTAGTTCCTCTGGGGGATTCTATAGTCTTTTGGAACCTGCACTTGCCATGGGAAAAGATGCACACTTAAGGATAGGATATCCAAAAAGCAATGTAAGTAGCAAACAATCTAAGCTAGCCAATACGGAAATGCTGAGGAAAAGAGTGCATTTTTAAAAGTTTATCCTTTTCATATGGCTCCTCAGTGCTATAGTAAATAGGGAAATTGCTTTACTGTTTCTTGGAATTTTTACAAATGTATTGGGGAGGTTTCAGCACCTCTCCACCTCTTCATTGCTCTCTCTTTGAATTGTAAGCATTAATCTGTTTGTTACCTTTGTTGTTAGTTTTCTATTAATAACAGTGAAACAGCAGGGTACATGCTACAGTGGAAATGGAAAGGTAGCCTACCTGGTGCCACTGAGCATCTTCTAAGTGCATTTTCTCTCCAAAATTTGCTGTATCTGCCAAGTCTGACAGACCACAGAATACAGCTAGTAAGAAGTTTTTATTCAGCACATGAAACTGAACAGTCCTAGATAAATATAAACAGTAAAAAACAGCTACTAAAAAGACAAAAAATCTGATAAATGTTACATAGGGCACATGTCAACAGTCACTTGAACACATCTTTAACTAGTATTTTTATTAATTGTTCCAATAATGAATATAGAGTGTGTGCGCTATCTTTTAATTAAAACTTACTTGTTTTCCTATTCTTTTTATTAAGAAATCACCAACTTAATTTCTTCTTGTTTTTTACTGTGGCTATTTCATGCACTTTTGTTTTGGTATAAGCGATGGTTCAGGATGTAAAAGTTTAGAAAGCTCAGTTTTATGATACATTTGTATTTGGGTTTTATATACAACTCTAAACATTTCTGCTTCTGTATGTGAAAGAGCAAATTTTAAAGAAGGATTTTCCTCTAATGGGCTTACATAATAAATCCACTTACTCTTAGTATATCCCTGCATGCTTTTTCCTTTTAGCATGTTACCAAAGCTTTGCTTTTTAAACAGTGGCTTCCTTCTTCTCAAGCTCCATTTTCTTTTTACATTTGATCCTGTCTTGAAGTTCTAACAGTGAATTTGTGACATCAGTCATTTCCATGACAACAGACTGATGCTTTGAACATAGGATTATGATGAATTCAACATAGGATTGAATAAAAAGAAAACAAGACTATGAGTGGGCAACATTTTATTAGAACACAAAAGTATTCAGTTAAAAAGATGGAGAAAGGAATAGAAATGCCGAGTACGCTTGCACTTTTTAACATTACTATTCTGTGTGATAGTCCATACATTCTGTTTTTTCATTTCAGATGCTCTCAATAGTTGATGTAACATCTGTGGCACTCAGATACTGCTGAAAGTTTCAGACATATTCATTAATCTTATTCTTACATATCAAATGTAAGACCCGGTGAGTTTCCATGATGACTTGCAGTTGTAAATAAGCTCAGTAAAGGTAGCAGGCTCTCATCACCTCTGAAAAATCAGGCTCAAAACATTTCAGGTTGAACTCTGAAAAACTGGAACACATAAAACTTGGGAAAAATGGCTGTAAGTATGGCATTAAGTTGTCTTAGTAGGCAAGAAATGTTAAGAAATGCTGTTGGCTTAACATTTTAAGAGTCAGAAAAAATACTTTTATTTTAAAATATTCTCACTCCAGCACAATCTAGATCATGCAATTAAAAAACATACAGTTTTCTATAAGTGACATTCACTTGAGCTGAATTCTATCATTATGACGTGTCTTGATTATAATGCAGATATGCACAATTCAGTGGACTTCTGTTGGGTCAAATTATGATTTCAAATTTTTCAGGTTAAAGGGCTACAGGCTGCATTAGAAATTTTACCAAAAGCCTCATTCCAGGGTCAGTGCATATCCTGGTTAGAAATGTCATTTCCTCAGAGGTCTTGTCTTGTTTGCATTTCACTCTATAGTGCATGAATTAAGAATAAGACCAAGAACTGTGCCAATACACTTATTTGTATTAAACACATGCTCCAGTGCTGATAGTTCACTAGCTCTTCTGAACATCTTGGGAACCTCTTTCACTAAACAGTTTTAAAATACTGTTTCAGAACATGGAAACATCTTGTTCTTGTTCACATTTTTACTTCTTCCACCTATTGTTGGACTGCACATATTGCAGGAAAATGGTAAATTTAAAAGACTTCACGGAAGGAGGAAACCATACTCTTAACTTCTATCAGGTATATATACATATATATATATATGCATATAAAGAGTGCAAATACTACAAAACCTTTTAATGTTACAGGCCATTTCTGAAGTAAAAGCCTTTTGTTGTGGACAACAAAAGGCTAAGATCTTGGCCTAGCCTTAAACACCTGGTTTAAGGTTTTTAGTGAGGTGCTAAGATACGTAAACATTTTTGGCAGCTGCTGCCAGGGCTGAGAAGATACAGTATATTATTTTCTCCTTAGCAGATAAAATATCTTGCAGGCAATTGGAATACAGTTTTACCCTCTAGACAAAAAAAATGACTTCAGATTGTCTATAAAGCGGCATACACAGAAAGATATTTTGACAGAAAATGATGACTCTGAAAAGAGGGTTTTTTTTTTGTGGATGCTTTTTCTTTAATTGATGCTCAATCTTCCTAAATTACAAAAATAGATTCCAAGATCAGATCCCGATTTTGAGGATCGACACAAATAATATGTTTTTAAAGAATGATAAGAAATCAGAAATCTGAAATTGCTGTGCTGGAAATTGCTATTTAGAGGCATACCTGTGCATTCAGTGTGTGCCTAGACACTTAAAATACTAGCCCCCTGGTATATATTTTTCTTTGATTTTTTTTGTCAGATTCCTGGCTCTTGATCTTAAGGATGCTGCTTTTCTACATAGACAAAGGACCTACCCTGGGGGGTATGAGCAGAACAAAGGTTATGATGAAACCATTCGAAAAAACATAGACTCCTTAGCTTAGCTGGATCCCAATCCACCTATCCTTGCATACATGTGTGATATAGAGACTGTGATTATTTAAACTTTTGCTTTGTCCTGGAAATTAGGGTCATCAGGGCATTCAGATTCTTTGACACTAAAGCAGTTCTTACGTGTGACAGAAAATGATTACTCAGCTTATCAGACTGTCTTAATTGCCTCAGTATTTAGAGAGAAAAGAATGCAGGAAAATACACTTAGGGTTAGAATATAAAAGATAACCTAGTCTAATGAAACTTAATAGAACATCAAAAAAGCCCCCAGTGTTTTCCCCATACAGGGTAAAAATGAATGTGAGGCATTTCTTACAAAGAACGAAATGATGCACTAGATCTCTGCAGTACCTACTGTGAATCATAACAGACTAAAAAGGAAAAGCAATGAACAAAAATACATTTTACATCATAACAGCTTAAAATTTATCTTCAGAGTGGTTTGTGCATAATGTATCATTATATTTTTCCGGTAGTAACTATGCAATTGATTTTCTTCAAAAATGCTGCAGCTTTCAGCAAAAAGGTAAACAATATCTTAAACTTCATGTATTATCTACAGTCCATCCACTGTAAGCCTAGTAATTGCCTCTAGGCATAAACCACCTCAAAAACAAGAAAAAGAAATTAGCTGAACAGAAGGGAAATGTAATTATGCCATTCAAAAATGTAATATACAGCTTAACTCCTGGCTTGCTCATGAACAGTAATAAAGAATTACATCTGACAAACAGAGTCTATAAAGTGCTGTTGATTTTTCTATAACACTTTATAACCTGAGCATAAAAGACCAGATTTCTTTCAGCTCCTAGTATGAACCTGGATTTCATGACAAATGTATTGCTTTTAAATAGTGCACAGTTTCTTTGTAAGTTATTCCTGCTAAAAATTATATCAGAGCTGGAGCATTACAATATTTTTACCTCCTGATCGCAATGATGCCAATAATTTTTAGTAAGTGTCATTGAGAGTTCTACTGAAATGTCCCTGATTACGTTCATTCAGAAACAATTTCTTATTAAAATGTTATTCAGATGAACATCTTAATTTTACCAAATGCTTATTTAGAGGAAAACCCTACTCTCTGAATTTAGATATTGGTTTTAATAAGCTAGTAAATCTCTGTTGTAAAATGCTGCATTCTCTGAGCTACTACATAGCTCTATTTCATTCTTCTATATCGCACAGATTAGACAAGACTATTTTGCTGCCTCTTTAAGTGTAGCCCAGGTAGCTTTTTACCACACATAAAAGCACCCTGATAAAACTGGGAAATCCACTTTCTTCTGGAATTTCATATCAGACTTCTTACATCAAATATCAGGCATCATCAGAGATTTGCCTTGGTTTCTGCACTTCTCCTTGGCAGCTTTTTCTGTCCTGTCTCTACTGTTCCCTCTGCTTATCTTCTCAGTTGCCAAAGCAAAGACCCACCACGATGTAGTTAATAATAATGCTGGCACTGGAGTTCTTCAAAAGGATATAAAGATGGAACGGGAGAAGCGCTTCATATAAAGGCTGTTCTAGAAGCCTGATCATGGAGAACTCATATGATTTTAAAAATATGTTATAAATAGCTGAAAATGCAGAATGATACATTCACAGTAATTAAAAAAAAAGTTTAAAATGATGTTCTGGTTGCAGTTTGCCTAAGTGTATAGTTATTTAATTGAATAGGGCAATGTCTGTTCTGCTGAGCTACTTTAGACACACAACACAGCCTTTTAAAAGCTTTGGCAAAAGGAGACAGATCAACATTCAAAAACTTGGAGTTGTAATTAGACAGAAATATCTCAATTTTTAGGAATCTCCACTCATGAACATGTTTCGTTTCCCAGGAGGAGGGTTCTGTTCAATACTCTTATTTCTTCCATCTCTACTTGTATCTAACCCCATATAAAGAAAAATCTTTATCCATGACCTTTTGAGATAGACTGTGCCCTGCCCCAAGAGAAAACACTCTGTACATTTTCTTTACTAAATGTCTGCCTAATTTCTGTTACAGGCACCTAAGGTCCTCCTTAGGGTCTAGAGTTCAAATACTACATGGTTGTAGCTCTGTGGCAGCTATTGCCAACTTACTCATGAAAAAGGCCTTACTTGGCACATATTTATGTTCCCGTAGTTGTTTTAGCATTCTGCCTTGTTCGTAATCTGCAGAGAATGAGTATATATTTTGGTTGCTTCTGCCTTCCATGTTTGGGCAGTAGTATTTTAAAAAGCCGCTTGTGTAATTGGCTCATATACTCCAGGCCCTTGGCCACTGAATCAGTGCAAGAGTTGTCTCCATTTTCAAGATGCAAGAGTATAAGCACAAAAAACGGGGGTAGATATGAACACAGAGACAAAACCTGCCCTGTATTCTGAGGCAAGAGTAGCACAGCACATAGGTGCGTTTTTGAGCCATGTGTGTTGGAACCAGGTGACAAGCACTACAGAAACAAGCTTGTAACCATACTCAGGTAGACTGAGCTTAGTGAGAAAGATTTCTGAAGAGGGAATGTAAGCTATGAAAACATCATATATCTTAGATTTATAAGCTTAAAGCTGCATTAAGAAAGAAACAGGACAATCTAAGGAAACAGCTGCCTGTGAAACATATTGAATAGGCACGGTGCCAGAAACAGAACGTGCTGTGTACTACATGCTTATTAATAATACACAACAACGAGGGATTTTTTTCTGCCGTATCAATGTTAAAAGAAGACCAAAAAGGCATGAAAAAAGTTAAAAATTCAGTTTGGAAATGCAATAAAATGTGCTAATTGGACAATGCAATAATCAGAAACATTCTGCCATTAATTACTTAAAAGCAAATATCTGAAGATTAGAAGAGACGGAAGCTCCTGGTGAGTGGTGTGAAATGGAAACCACCTTTATACTGTAAATCAACATAGGGAATGGGTAGCTATTGGACCTCACTCTCAATTATCAAGTCATTTTACAGAGACAATTAATTCACACCTTGCAAGAAACACAAGTGATTTACCTTGCAAAGCAAAAATTTAGAACCTCACTTTTGTGATGAAATTTTTCACTTTTTCACTTTCCCTTTTCAATTTAGCTATACACTGCCACTGATGTGCTCATCCAGGGAAAAATAAACTATTCGTTATACCTTATCTACATGCACGATGTAAGAAAATCAAAGCAACTCAGAACTAGCTGAGATTTCTTCCTTATTCCTTGTTCCTGCCTTATTGCACATACTGTCTGCACCTGTAAAGCCCAATATTAGCATAAACACACATGCAATTATTTTTTTGTGTCTCATTTCAAATGTTCTTTTTTATCGTTATTTTTAATAATACTAAATGCCTAACTGAACAACCACAAGTAATTTCGCACTCCTTAGTTTTAGGTACTTAATTTAGATCTTAAGTTTAGAGGCCAGACTCCTCCATTACAGTTAATTAAGAGTGAGATGGTTTCTCAAGAGAGTGAATCACGGCAGGGGCCATGCACTGGAGTGTGTTGAATCATGTTCTGAAGAAAATCCTCTCTACTTACTACGTAAGCAGTTTCCCAATTTCAGCACCCAGGTGCTCTGTTACATAGTTACCGCAACAGTACTGAATCAAAAAAAGAGAAAAGACCCCCCCCTCGCCAACAACCCAAACCCTAAGTCCCCTCCTCTCAAGCTGTTTTTTTTTTAAAAAAAGACATGTATGAAGCTAAAAATGTGGCCACACATTTCTCTTTTTAGACTCAGCCCTGTATACTGTGAGAACCTACAATCTGATGTGAATGGGCTTTCCAGGGTAATTCCAAATGCAAAATTAATTAGGGTGAATGACCTTCAAGTTTTTTCCCTCAGATTAGATTATGATTGAGTAACCATATTACAGGTAATAGCTGAGTGCAGAGAATTGCTGGGCTATTCTGCATCCACACTGGTTCCGTTTTCATTCATGCTAACATTACTTCTCTGGGCACGAGGGAGGCTCACTCAAGATTTATACTGTTGTGCTAAATCGATTTATTCTGGTCATCACCAAGTATCAAACTTTGGATTTCTCTGTGTGGATGTGGTCAGGTTACCAGGCAATATCATATGTATTTTATTAGTTACTTAACAGTTTTGTTCTGGTTGCTACAACTTTTTTCTTATTAGTATATAATATATGGTCTAAATAATAATCCGAATGTCAACATTCTTCCCCTCTGCAACTAAATGTGCTTTCCATATAGTACTTTGACTTTAAAGCTGTGTTGGTAGAACTAAACCACAGAGAAAAAACAGGGAACCAGAGAATATGGAAAACTGTGATTCCATCCAAGAGTCCTGATTCATGCTTGAAATGCCAGTGCAATGGGAGGAACTGAATATACAGTATTACAAAATGCACTGTAGTATTAAATTACCAAAATACAACATATTTATGTATCACAGTTTTAAGCGTTAATACAGGGAGACACAGTTCAAAGAAAGGAATGACCTACTCTAACAGGCATGTTTGTCTCTTGCTGCTAATAATTTAAAATCTGATTTTTTAAAAAACATTGCCTATAGAGATTGGAAAAAATCTTTAAGAGCTTTCAGTTTTTTCTTATGTTACAATGTTAGCTATACTATATTAACAGTCTTCTCAACTGTTCTGTTTTCAGGAAAGCATTAATGAGGTCACTGGAAATCAAACTTTTATGCAGATATAAACATGCCTTAGCAGTGTAGATGTAGAATACAGTAGAAAAACTGAGTAGTCATACAAGTTAAATTAATTTTTCACTTCTTAGGCTAAGCAAGTAAAATTAAACAGCACCAGTGTGGAAAAAATGTATTTATAAAATTCTTTCAGTTTTAATAGTGATTGTGGGTGTTTGTACCAGAGAAGAGGCTATTAGGCTTGATTCCACACAGTGACCTCTGCTCATGAGTGTTTGCAAGTCCTTGAGTCAAAGAATCTGGGACTTATTGCAAATGACAGCCATACAGGGACGTCACAGCTGCCTTCAGCTTTAAGGCAATATTATGATACTGTAGAAAATCTGATTCTCTGTTTTGAATGTTTTTTTACTGTGTCCTGTGTCTTTTAGAATAGCGCTGCCTCTCAATTTCCATGATATAATTAGGTATTATCTTTCAAAATTCATTCTCCTAAAATAAAATGTTCTTTGACTGTGAACAAAATTTCCAGGACAGGCATTCTTCATTCCTTTGTGATGGCAAAGTCTTTAGCATACTGCAGGCACCACTGGAACAAACTGTTAATCGTAAGCTACAGTCCTGTTTAAATAGTAAAACATAATAAATGCAAGGCAATAGTCCCCCCCTTCATTTGCCCTTCATGGTGCTCTGTGAGAACAAACAGGACATTATTTTTAGACTTTCGCTTCTTCAGAAGGAAGGCAGTGGAGGAGCTGCTGAGCACCAGCAAAGAAGGGGAGTAATGCAGCGGCTAGTGCTCCCAAGCGACAACCAAGATGGCTCTTGCTGAGCCTTGAGTGGGAAGCAGTGCTGCTTACTTGCTCCCTCTTATTAAGTAATACTGACTTTTGAAAATTACAGGGTGTGGCTCAAATGCACATATTTTCCATTGTCAAATACTAATTTTTCAAAGTTAATAAACTTTGGGAGGACACAATTTATAGCAGAGAGCCTCACTGCTATCCTAGGTTAATTGCAGCCATAGCAACCTTTTCCAAGTCCTGTGTGAGAAGCAAGTGTCAAGTGAGCTTCTTTGTTTATTTTTTGTATACTCTGGCTCAACTAAAGTTATGGCACTGATGCAGGAATCAGTGAAATTCTACAGTCTGTTTGAAACAGGTCAAAAAAACACTCGTAGGGATCTTACAGCTCATGGATTTGCAGCTGAAAAGGGCAGGTATCTCCTCCCACCTCCCCAAGAAGTATCACTTATATCCTTTAACTTGCTTCACGCAGATGAAGCCTGGCAGTATGCATGAGCTGCACAGTGGAGGATTTGGCCCTAAAATGCAGGTGGTGGCGCATTATGGCTAGACCTCACTCGGCTTCAATTCAGCTTGGTTACACAACTGAACCAAGCTGCGAATTACAAGGTCTGTTAGTATGATCTTTGCTTTTACAAAGCAAATGTAATTCTGAGCTTTAAAATATAAGGGGAGGGGAGGGCAGTGTGAAAGGGAAGGAGAAAAAACTGCCTTCTATTTTAGTGATATAAAACTAAGCCCTGCTTCAAAAACTGTTTCTTCCAGTGTCTTAACTTTTTGGTAAGCATTGATGCCATCAGCAAGTCTCAGCATAGTTTATTTAAGCTCAGCCGCGCTTTCACCGAGGGCTGCTGCCACCGAGGCGGCAGCGGGCGGCACCGCAACGGCCGCGGCGTGACCGTTGGGCGGGCGCCGTGGCCGTTGACGGTCCTCGCGCCTCGGCGGCGGCGGCGTGAGGGGACTGGGCGGCGGCGGCGCCCGGCGCGTGCCGTAGCCGGTCACGTGGCCTGCGGGAGCGGGGCCGGCCGATGCGAGACGCTGAGCCGGCGCCGGCGCGGCGTAAACAGGCAGCATGGCGGCGGCGCTGGGCGGCCTGGGCCTCCTGCAAGGCCGAGTCAGGCTGGCCGCCGCGGCCGCCGCGACCTCCTCCCTCAGCCGGCCCGGCCGCAGGGCGCTGGTGCGGGGAGGCGCCGCCGCTCTGCCCTCGGCCGAGAGGAGCTACGGGTCCGAGGCGAAGGAAGAGGAGGAGCTGCGGGTCCGGTACCTGGATGACGAGCACAAAGGTAATGAGGGCACGGCGCCGCTACCCCTCCGCCGCGCCGCCCGGGGCAGCCCGGCCCGCCTCGCCCTGCGCAGCCCCGGCGCCGCCCGCGCCGCGCCCCGGGCCGCTCTGCGGGGTGACCCGGCGCCCCGGGGTGGCTGCGGCCTCGGGGCAGGCTCCTGGGCCTCGGGGGCGGGCGGAGAGCGGCGGCTCCTCCTCCTCCTCCTCCTCCTCCTCTCCTGCGTCTCCGCCGCGGCTCGTGGTTTCATTGCGCGTTGTTAGCAACTGCCGACATGTCAAAAAGCAGGGCCAGCTTCCCCACTCCTGGCTTTTTTTTCCCCAAAGCGCTGTGCGTGCTATATGTACACGCTGTGTTGCTTTGAATTGGCATCTGTTGGCCTCTTTATGGGCGAAGATGAAGTTTAGCAACAAACTGCTAAGCTCGTGCATCTTTTCTCATCTGTTATCTGTGTTCAGGGTTCTGGCTGGGGCAGACAAGGACAAAGAAGTTGCCTCTATGCTTTCTGTTCTGGGGAGCGTGGCTTTTGCGCTCTTGTTCACGTCATGATGCTTTCCCACTAACCTTTTCCTCCTCCTCTTTCCTTATAGTGCTGTCAACTGCTGCCAGCATTGTTATTCTCCTCCTTCCCTCCTCAGCTATAGCAAGGGTCTGTTTTGGTCTTCCTGGTTACCAAATCTATGCTTTAGTGTCATCGGGAGCCAGTGCACCACAACAGGGAAACTTAATATTTCCCCCTTTGGTTTGGTGTCCACCAAACCTTGGAGGTGTTCCTCCTTTGGAGGTGTTTTACCTCCTTTGCTGTTCATCGTTTCCTTCTTGCTGGGTGCAGCAGGGCTAGGGATGGTACAAAACAGTAATTGCAAGTTTCAGAGGATTTGTTTTTATAGCGGTGATGTTACACCTACTTTATAGAGAGGGCTCTAGTCTGGAATATTGTTCTTCTGAAACATATGACTTTCTTTAGATGAATAGTAGGTCTTGGAATAACTGTATATTGAGACTCATAATTCAGTTTACATCTTCCAGAATGTTAACTCAGTTATTTCAGACTTGCTGCAAATTTGGGCAGGCACCTGTGAGTTGGTTAGGTGTATCTAGATATGCATATGTATGCATGGAGGTTACTTCAAAAATTTTGAATTTTAGCATGAGGTTTAGGATATCGCTCTTTTTCAAAGGAAAGCAGAGGTTCTGCTTTCATTTAACTGCAGGTTTTGTTGTCCACTGTTAAGAACTAGTAAAGTTGATGATATAATTGAAGCCCGAGCTCCATTTCTGTTTTAGGGATTGTTCTGTTCCCAATTTCTTCCTTCAAGATGTGCTTCTTTAGCCCTGTTTTCCCAACCAGCTATGGAATTGGGAGCTGGTCTGAAACAGTTAATTTTTTAATGATATTTTGAATGGAGGTGGAGGCAGAGCAAAGAAGACTTATAAAGGTCAGAGGTGTGGTTTCGATTGTTTGGTTTTGTATTTTTTCCAACAAGAAATAGAAAATATTTGAATAATTTTGGTTCTACATAAGATCATGATTTTAATTTCTGCTATTACACAACAGGTAATAGAAGTAGGAACTGTGTTCCAGCTGTTGAATCAGGTAGGAATCATTGATTTTGTAATGTTAGAAAGGTATTCTGTGCTATGTGTCTATCTGTAGTTCACTGCTGAGTGTTTTTGATGCAGATACTGTGAATTGTATTGTGCAGAGAATTGGGGGAGATAGCTAAAGTTTTCCATGACAGTAGCCCACCATTTCTTACTTTTCCTGTTGCAAGAGCATTTGTTTCCTATCAAAAACTGTTTAAAGTTGCTTTTCTTCCCTTCTTAATGACATGTGTCTTTGTTAAAGGTGGGATTGAAAAAGCCCCAAAACAGGGATATATCATTTGGAGTCGTAAATCAATTGTGGATGTCATAAGGAAGAATTCAATCAATGTATTTTTAATTCATGAATTCTTTTTAAAAGGAGAAAGGATTTTCTTTTGCCCTGCCTTTCAGAAGATGTTATAAACAAATACTTTGTTAATGAAAGAGAAGATCAAGGGGCTTGAAGTAAGCCAGAAGGAGGCAGTTAGCTGCTAGTTGTGGGAATCAATGCTCTTTTTTACTTTTATTTTTTAAATATTGCAATTTTGAATGTTAGAGGCTTAGCAGGAAGAAAGTTGTGTGTCAATCTAGAGGGGGAGGGGGGAAGATGCCTTCACTGTATGCATATTGCTTTGAGATAATATATCGCTACAGGTAAGGATAGTATAAATAAGACATCTTGGATATTGATCTTTGTCCAATGACTCCAATAAAAGTACAGTAGATGGAAATATATGAGACATAAGTATGCTGTTGTATTTAGAAGGCTTCAAAATGCGATGAAGGTCTGAGATTTGGAAAATTTGCCAGACAGTACCCAGTGGGCAGGCTGTGTGATGTTAAGAACAGAGTTCTTCAGTGTTCAGTTGGCTAAACTAAATTTCTTTCTCCTCTTTGTTTGTTTAGGGATGCAGATTAAACTGCTTTACAATTTTTAGTAAAGACCTCTATAAATTTGGTTCCCCTTTGAAATCCAACAGATAAATTATCTGCATGCTTAAATAATATATAGTGAATGTTTATTTTAATGCCTATTAATGACATAAAGAATCAACCTGAGTTATGAAAAGTCAGTTTCATATCCTTCTTTAAATACAGAATGTAGTTGGAGGTTATCTTGTTCTCTGTAATGGCCTGCTGAGAACTGGAAAATTGCCCAAAATGCTAGCATTTCTAATCATTCATTTTTAAGATATGCATTTCTTGAAACTTTGCCCATTCATGTCTTATAATATCAGCCTTTGAACCTGTAAAGAGACAGTTGTGTCTCATTATGTTCCAGAAGGAACCTTTATAGGTAGGGGATTTACCCCCCCCCCCCCCCCAATTATATTCCTAATTTTCTTGTCTTTTTCTCTTCTCTGTACTGGAGAAGGCATTTAGTTGGACTTCAGGTTCTTCCTAGTGTGCCTAGCAGTCAGGTATTTTTATCAAAGGTGTTCCAAAGTTAGTTTGCTCAGGTACCACTGTTACCTGTGAAAGCTTCCTATGCTTCCTTCAGCAGCACAAAGAGTGGCCACCTTTCTGTGAAAGGAGAAACTTGTCTCTGTCCCTTTTTTCCCTGTGCTGCTACTGCACGCCTTGCTCTTCTCCCAGTGTGCCAAGTTCATCTATCTTTATATGCTTACAGTGTGCCATACCACTGCTGCATTAGGGCTTTAACTCTGTATAACCCCCTCTCATCTTCCCTGCTCCGGTACCTACCGTTCCTTTTCCCAGTACCTCATGTTCTCAGCCTTCCCAAATGGGACCCCAATGCTTGTCTTCTCTTGCATGCTTCTTGACTGCACGCAGGGATACAGACCCTGTTCCTTCAATTGCCTTTTAGAGCACAGAAATGTTTGTTTATGCTGTGATTCTGGTCTTATCCCCACCTAGTCAGTCACCTAGTCTGTCACTAGCGCTGTCTTGGCTTCTACAGCAGAGAGTGCTGGGGAGAGAGGCCAACTAAAACTAATTGACAGTAGCTGCCTCCCGTGGATGTACGTACCCTATAACTTTTGACAGATTCTTCCCTGCAGGCATAGCAAACTGCCCCACCTCATCCCACTTTGCAGTGATTAGTATACCACAATTTTGGGGAACTTCTAAAATACGTGCTGAAATGAGACTGTATTTGAAAGGATTAGTTACTGATTTTTTTAATTCGAGACTTTCTAACTTACAAGTTGGAACTGAACAAGAATATTTACTGAAATAAATAATGGAAAAAATGTAGGCTTTTTGAAGAATGTGGTTGTAAAATGCCCATAGCAACATGTTATAACTCATGATGCTTTTAGAATCCATTTTCTATTAGTATGGCTAAAAGTTATTTCATTATTATTTTTTAATAAAGTACATGTCTCTTATGCTGTTTGAAATGCTATTTGATGGTCTGTTAAGGCTGAAATGCATTATAACTATGGATATTTCAGAAGTTTAAGCCAAGTTGCATTAGTGAACCTGTTACAAATTTTGATGAACTTAAGGCGTTTGCTCTTTAACTTATAGATGGAATTAGCAGAAATATCTCTTTAATCTTGACTCAAGTGTTGCAATGTCACTTGCTGGATTGTGATGTAAGTATTTAATTTTTAGTCTTTACTATAGATCAGCTCTTGATGATTATTTCCCAGTTGTTTGTAGTTCAATTAGTATATGTAGAACAGCTTTTTGCCCTTGTCACTTTGAATTTTAATGTACATAGCATGGGTAGAACAAATATGGTTTCATTTGAATTAGTTTGTTCAAAGGTTGGAAATTGCTTGCCAGCTGATAAATCAGGAAGGTTTGCTTTCTCTTCTTTTCTCTCTTTATTTAAAAAGCAGTTCTGAGCAGTTGAAATCTACTAATTAAAGAAGTGCACGCAACACTTCTCCAGTGGTAGTTAGACATGCAAAGGTGCATACACTTGCACTTGCAGGTGTAAGCCATACACCGTAGGTGCACCACTAACAGGTGCAGATGCATACTTAGTAGGATTTTGAAAAGTGTCTAGGTACTCTTTAAAAATACTGCTGGATAAATATCTGTATGATTATTAAATACCTCTTGAAAATAAGATCAATGGAAACCACAGAAATTGTATATGGTACACTCGCCATAGATGCTTGTTTTGCTTAAGAAACTATTCTAAAATGTAGAACATCTGAGTAAACTCTTCTGCCATGGCTTATCTGAGTAGTTAAGTGAGACTAGCTTGAGAATAACAACTGTCCTCCTTCATTTCTCCTTCCATTTTTTGTGCACTTCAATTCAGATTTTTGTGAAGAACTATATTTGGATAGAATATGTATATGGGTATATTTAATATGAATAAATGTTTCCTTAAATACTTTTTATATAGATCCAGTGAATCTTTCTGATTAGGGCAAAATAACGAATATGAGTGTAAAGACAGAATTTATTTTTAAGTAATGATTTAAATGTGTTTCTACTAAATACTGAGGATGAATATCTTTGAGATTTACAAAGTACAAGAGAAAACAGGTAAAAATCATTATTTGAAGCAAGATATCCTGTGTACTGATTTAAACTGTAGTTAAACCATGATCTAGTCACTTTACTTAAATTGGACCATCCTGTTTTGTACTATATAGAAAGAAGTATGATCTCTCTTAGCAGTTTTACATAATGATGGCATCATCTCTTTTCTGTTGTCTTCACTAAAATAGAAGAACCTTTCTATTTGAACTCCTATATACTCATGCAAGTCCAAATTTAGTATACACTATAAAATATGATTGTTCCTGGGAACTTAGAGAGACTTCAAAACTATCATTCATTTATATTTATATTTATATATATATATATATATATATATATATATATATATACATATATCTTTATCTTGCTAAAAGACATTTTTATGCTTTTTTCTTATATGACTTCACAATAGTTTCTTTTAAATGTTAAGAATGATTTAATGTTCAGCTTTCTCTCTTGACAAGGATAACTTACAAGAAGTGAGCATACAGTATGCTCTACCTGTGATGGTTAGCCAACCATCGGGTTGCATACTGGGAGTAGGACTGGTTATATTACGCAGCATTGGAAGTCATTGTAGTCCTTTGGAGAGGCTAGCTAGTGGGGTGAAAGTTACTTTGGAGTATGTGGAGGTGACTCCTAGGAAAAATTATGAAGTTAATGTTGAGTTTAGTTTATCTGAATGCTGATTCCTTTTAAGTGTGTCTGCCGCCTTTTTGACCTGTACAGATACTGTAAATTTATCACTGGTATTTCTACTGATATTTTCAAGGAATGTGATGATGACATTTTATTTTTTTAAATAAATAAAATTTGTCAAATTTAATATTTATTTAAATTTGTCAAATTTAATATTTATTTAAATTTGTCATTTCTTATGGTATTGGAAAGCATGCTTACATATCTTAACATTGAGCTGTGTTATGGGCACTTCAGGAAGAATGAACAGTAATTAAATGCTTCAGATGAAGTAACATATTTCAAAATAAATAATTGGGTTTTCTGTATGACTAATAATATTTGGCAGAATGATGACTGTCTGTATGGCAGTAATGTTTGAGTTTTCTGTCTTTTTTCTCTTTCAAAAAAATTTGCTTGGTGTGTGTGTGGGGGGGCTTTGCAGTGTTACAAGGAGCCTTGTTGTTTTTTGTTTTGCTTAAGGAATTTCATCCCATCTAAAATTTATATTGCCATGTGACTAGGGGTGAAAATCTTGTGGGTTGCCCAAAACAGCAAAGACTTGTCCTAAACAATTTCTGCCAGGAGACACTTGGGGTGGGTTGAGGAAGTGAGAATGCATGTTATTGGAATTAAATTATTCAGCTGGAAATCAGGAAGCCTATTTTCAATGCCTTGTGACTTTGGGCAAGTACTTAGTCCATCTGTAGTTTCGTCAGTGATTTATACATGGGGAAAACTTCCTAAAGCTTGTTGCACTATTAGAAAAATTAATAATTTAAGGATGCCCAGATAGAATAGTGGAGTATCAGAACAAATTTATTCAAATGAGAATTCAAGGAATGTCTTTTTATATACCTCACTGCAGTATTTAATTTTCTCTTGTAAATCTTTTGTGCTTTCCTGGTTGCAGCTCTTGCTGTATGTTTTTTTTCCATGTTTAGGAAATTGCAAAGTCGGCATGGTGTCGTCTGTGTGTTTACTACTTATTTTCCTAGAGAGGGAGGCAGAAGTAGTAGGTTTATGACTTGATATGACACTGCTAGAAAGGATCAGCTGGTATGATTTCTCTTTAAGGATCTTCTCTTTGGGGGAAAAAAAGTATTAAATGTGCTGCACTGTTAATTCCTGGAAGTTCATTCTAAATACGCTAATATTGGTGGTAGGCTACAGTACTTGGGCTCTCTTGTGGAGAACGAAAATACAAGTTAATTTAAGTATGTCACTGCCGCTGAAAAAAACATGCTTCTGCAGAGGGCCTTATTTCTTAACATAAAAATAGCATGGGATGAAAAAGTCTCCAGTTTATTCAAGCGTTGGATGTGCAGTGTGACTTGAAGCTTAAAATCAAAGCCAGGTCAAGTGCCTTTTTCTTGCTGTACGTGTGGTGCTGTTCTTGTCTAATCTACTTCTATGAACATGTGCAGTATTTGAATTTGGAGCAGCCCACCTGAAAAGTAAGTTGTGATAGCGGAAGAAAAATACTGCAGTCTGAAACACAACTTGAATGTTGTCCTGTTTGTGTAACAAAACAAAAAGTAGACAGATTCCCCTTGTAAATGCTGAATAAGGGCCCTTGCAGGAGGTCCTAGATGAACACCTCCAATCATGGTGATGAACAGGTGGGAGTTTAGGCTTACAGGGCATGGGAATGCAGGTCAGTTGGGTCAGCCAAGCCCCTGTCCCCTTTGAGGAAAGTGCTATAGATAGCAATCAACTGGGCTTTGGAAAGAAGCAAGAGATGTGTATGTTCTTTCTTACTTAGGTTTGGCCATCCCCATTTGAATTTTGGGAATGGTAACTGGTGAATGGAGGACTTTGGTTTCCAACTGGTAGCTGTAGGAGGAGCAGGAGCTCTGTTTTGTCTTGTCTTGCGTTCGTGTGTGTGCATATACACACAGGAGGAACGTGAGTGGTAGGCAGTCCTTTGGCAGGACAGGTTTCCCAGGGTGAAGGGGGGGAGCAATACACTGAGAAGACAAGTAGGGCTCCACAGCATGGCTGGAGAGAGCCAGATTGCATAGAAACTACACTTGCAGAGCTGTGTGATGCAGTAGTTAATGCTCAGACAAATACTGGGTCTCCTGGAACTTCTTCTTTCATCTTGTACATTAATGGTGGTACTGTGGGCATTTGTGTTCCAGCTTAATGGAAGCTCCCTTTTTCACGTTCATTCCTGGTACCTGTCATAGTCCTTTGTCCTTCTCCCTTCATTCCCCAAGGAAAAGTAATCCTGGCTGATAAGACTATACCAGGGCTGGATCTGTTTAATAGGACTACATGCTGGTGTTCAGACTTCGGAGAGAAAAGAATTATGTATGTGTTTGGGAAATGATTGACTAGACGATTGTTAAAGGCTTGTTAAACTTAGGCGTTACCAAGATAAAACTTTTCAGAATTTTCCCATTTGATAATTGTGTCTGTTAGTTGAGGGGAGTGGGGGTGGAATAAGGACAAACAAATGGTGTTTTACTGCATCATTCAAACCAGTGCACATGTAATCAATCAGAAAGCCAGCTGATCTCTGACTGGACTTGAGGGAGTTGTGGATGTATGGTTGGAGCTGTGTAGCCAAGCACTAAACACAGTTTATACTGTGGTTTGGGGGAGAAACTTTATATGGTACTTTTTTGTAACCAGACTTTCCATTTGGTAACATTCCACATTTGTGACTTTTTACCTGTATCAGAGTTGCTGCTCTTTACTGTGGTAACACTTCATGCTTTAAGAAATCTTTGAATGTGGCCTGTCTAAATATGGAAACATATGCTTTATAATTAAGTATCTTTCCTGATTGCATGTCAGAACTTCACATATAAACACGAAACTTGTGCATGCAATTGTGTAATTATACACTCAACCTTTATAAACACCATTTCCATGTGAAGGTTTTAGGGATATATTTTAGTTCTTAAAATACTTGTCATTTCTGTTGAACACTGAGATATTCAACACTGGGAAATGCAAGTCAATTTTTTCTTTCTAAAACAAAGTGTTAAATAATTACATTAGCTATATATATATTTACAATCATGATGCTTTTCATGATGCAATTCATGATGCTCAATGATGCTTTTTTTATAATGTCAAAATAATATAGATAATACATATTTTTCTGTATTTTATAATGTCAAAATAATATATACATAGATAATATGTATTTTTCTGTATTGTAACAACAGTAATTTTTTTTCCCCTTCAGGAATTGTGGTGCTTGGATTAAACAGATCTCATGCCAAGAATGCACTTAACAAAAATCTTTTAAAAATGGTAAGTGAAAAAAATAGTTTCTAGTATGAAGGTGAAGTATTGGAATTAAGTGCTTTAAAAAGTATTTGGTTATTCCCCTCCCTCCTTTTCTCTGTAGATGTCAAAAGCTGTGGATGCTTTGAAATCTGATAAGAAAGTACGAACTGTTATATTCCGGAGTGAAGTCCCAGGGATATTCTGTGCTGGTATGCAAACTTAATTTTCCTGAGAAGCTGGAAATCTGTAATCTAATGTTGCACACAAAAAAGCCCAGATTCCAAGGAAGCATATCTGTTTATATTCATCTTGGTAGCAAGCAAAACATTTTTGTATGTTTTCCTCAATTGCTAACAAGAATCAGATATTTGTTTTATTCTTTCTGTGTCATAAAGTATTTCAAATGGATGCTAGGTTAGTCATGTTGGTGGAAAATTACTTAACTGAGCTCCTATAAAATGTTGCCTATATTTCAAAATGAGGACCAAATATTGCTAAATGCTGTGTCGGGAGGCTATGTAGAAAGCAATATTAAGATTGTATTTTAGACAAGTTAACTTCAAGAAACATACTAAAAATTAAGTAAGCTTAAAATTAAAATTCACGTTGAAGTTGGCTGTTACTGCAGGCTGAATATATTCTCAAGTTAAAAAAAATCCCAACCCAAATCACAAGTAGTGTCCTGCCAAAGTCCTAAAGAAAACAAAAGCTCTCAACATTGGGAACCAGAATTAGTTAGCATGTTGGAATCAGTTTTTGGAAGCAGCAGTGTCTTTTGTGGATATCAAGAGAAAAATCTCCTTATTTTCAGATGTCTCATCTAGTTTGTTCTTTTTTTCAAAATTAGTTTAAGCCCCTCTGAAATCAAAACCAGAAGTAAGTTGATTCTTCTTTCTAATGTAAGAATACAACTGTCAGGCTAGAGATATATTGGTTCTAAGTTTTTTTTTTCATGATTATCTGCACAGTCATTTAGTTATGTTTCATGTAAGCTACCAAACTTACTCGGTTTTAAATGCAAAATATTTTTTACAAATTTTTATATATGTAACATATTTAAGTAGTTTTCGCTAAGATTTTAACATTCTTTTTCTTCCCTTTAACTGGATGCTAGTTTTCATCCGGATGGAGTTTGGTGCTTATAAGACACGTGTGGAATCATAAAAAAAAAAAGCAGTCTATTCACCATTTAATGAATGTAATAATACATATTAATAATTCAAATACATATGTATTGATTGGCACATTTAATTTTAAAGTTGCATCTTGTTTTGAATCAACAAGTTTTAAAGATCAGTAACTAATAGTAATTTTCAGGAAAATAAGCATAAAAGTTGTGGTTTTTAAACCAATAAATAGAAAGAGCGGTGAATATGCAGGAGCAGAGCAATGCCTGTAGATAGATGATAGGTAATTCATATGAAAAGGTGGCTGTTAGCTGAGACTTGTTATCAGTTGAGTTTTTAAAGTAGGTTTTTTTATTCAACATTTCTGGTTTACAGTAGCTGTGATATAGGAAATATGACAGTAAGAACATTGATTTTTGGGGAGAGGAGCTCAAGTATGCTGTTGAAATTATATTTCTGAACTTGAAGTACTTCTCTAATGTCCATCGTTGGCTGGTTTTGCAGAGCTGTTTCGGTATTAAGATTTTTAAGGCTTTGTTGCCTGTCTCCTTGGCTTACAGGAATAGCTCAGTATATGTATATGCAGCTGACTAGAGACAATGTGTAAGAGTGAACATCAGGGGGAAGTTAACCGTGAAAGGATGAGTGGAAAAGACTAGGACTGGATAGAGAGTCTGGATCTTAAATGAAGGAGTAGAGACAGACAGGGAGTGTACCAACAACCTGCATTTAAAAAACAGAAACAAAACCTGACAGATAAACGGAAGAGCCTGAGAAAGGAAACTCCGCTAGTGAACCGATTGGAATGAAGGATGTTCCAAGAGTGCTGGCTGAAATGCAGGGTGAAACTGAAGATGAGGCAAAATTGGGCAATGAAAATAGGCGGAAAGAACTCAGTGGTTGGTAGGGCTGTTTCTGTAGATGAGGTTAAGGGATGTCTGTAAGGAGAATGAAACTAGATAAAGCATAGGGGGATATGGAGAAAATAGATAAAGGCTTAGGAAGGTAGGATGAGGGGAGGAGCGTACTGGATACAACAAGGCATCTCCTGGGGCAACTTATCCTGGAAACTGAGCAGAACAGGAAAAAAAAAGCTAACAAACTTTTACTTCTGACTTCAAACTTTTAAATTCAGAAGGACAATATATTATTTCAAGACTTAATTTCTTTAAAAAATGCAAGGATCATTTTGTGAAATGTTGTCACATTTTGGTTTGCATTATAATGAAAAACAGCTAGGCTTAACTTAGATGTTTGTTTAATTTTTTTTTACTTCCTCAATTATGTTTTCATGCTTGTATGTGTGGGAATGTATATGGTTTTAAAAATACATTTTTTATGATCATTTTTTGGACTATCATCTGATGTTTTACAGACCACAGATTGAGAAACCATCCTAGAATGTAATTCCTTTTTGTGTGTGGAATGAAATCCAAGATCCTTAAATCTTACCATTCCTCAGCTATCAACAAAAATCTGTGAAAGCCACAGGCCGAGTGTCTTGTTCCCTTTTAAGGGCTAGTCCACAAAGGATGACATCCAACTGTTTTGTGCTGAATGACAGTGTGGTTGATCAAAAGATTTAAACCCTTCTGATGACTGATGTGGATTTCAGTACGATTCCAAATTATGGAGTTTTGACATGGTGGAAGGGGGGTGTGTGAGGAATTCTTGTATAAGAGTATAGAAATGTGCCAGCAATCACATCCTTTCATTTCCACATAAAGTTTCACTTGCAGTCTTGTACTACTCCTGTCTTCATTGTACATCCTTTCTTATGCTCAATACATCCCTGGCCCCAGAAAGTTCCTCATCAATGTTCCAGTGCTGATGGAAAGGGACACCTGCAAGTCGAGGAAGAGCTTTTCTGGGGTTAAGGATGCACTATGCCTGTGAGGCCTGCTTCTGCTTCTTGAATTTCCATCATAAGTGCTCTTGCTCTATGCCTCTTTCTTCCTCCTAGAAATTAATAAATAAATTTAAAAAAAAGTTGGCCTTTCTGGGGTGAACATATATGACCAGTCCTGGCTTGTGTAAGTGTACAGTGTGTACCTTCCCAGTTCTGCAGCCGATGCAGCTGAGTCAATGCAGGAATTCTTTTTATTAGCTGGCAATATTCCATCCTTGGAGGAGGTACAGCCTGTACATGGAATAAGGCAGGTGTCCCATGGGTAAAAGTCTATGATCAAGTAATTAAGAACTATGCTGTGTTCACACAAGGGGCTGAATTAAATTTGCATAGGTAATTTGAGTAGCTTCATTTTTCATTAGTAATGTAGATTCAACATACTATATAGATTAGTGGTATTACTTGTGCACTTTTGTGTGCAATTTTTCAGGATTTTTCATCTTAAAAAAAAAAAAAAATCCTGGAAGTTTGAATGTGTGGGTAGTACTGTTGGGAAATATGGTACTGTAAGCAAGGGAGGAAGAATTGTTCTTAAGTTGTCGCAGAGCTTTGTTTTGGAGCATCAGTGTGTTCTCAGACACAATTTTGTAATATAACTTCTGGTTTTAACATGTAAGCTCAGAAAGAAAGCAAAGCTAAGGTCTATTCCCTGAGATTTGCTACTTTGGTTTTCAGATCGTGTTCACTAATGTCCATGTTCCAAGGAACTGAGCACCTTAATTCTGCACCTTAAAAACATTTGTCATTCAGTTTCCTAAGGCTTTGCATAATATTTGTTGAACTTGTAGTTATTATAGAAGTTTGCATTTGGGATGTTGCTTTGGCAAGCTAAAGGATGCTATGTGATTCCAAGTCCTGTCTTTCCCTGCTCTTATTTGCCACTCCTGTCTCTGGTGATGTGAAATAGGGATTATGTTATGCTTAGCAATTACAAACTATAGATACTCAAGAAGGGACTAGTGTGAGAGAGGTCACATCTGTTTTTTTTGCACTTACTTTTTTTTTAGCAGTTTTATTTCATGATGGTTACAGTAACTGAAGAAACAGACACCTTCTATGAACCTTTCCTTTCCTTTCCTTTCCTTTCCCTCTTTCTACCTGCTGTTCCTTGCACCATGGTTTCTCTTAAGACTGCCACTTCAGTCCTCCCTTCATGTGCTGTCATGAAGACACATGTATGTGTTTAGAAGTCTATTCCTCACGCAGTTGTCCCAGGTAGCAACTTACTGGCGTGTAGTCCATTGAGCTCCACGCTACTGTTTTAAACCTTAAGTAGTTACTGTTTTACTCTCCCTCCCCTGGTACCTGATCAGCCAGGTCAGTTGGTAACTCCAATTTTCCCCCCCTTCAGTCAGATTTTTTTGCTTGTATTTCCTTTTCTTTCACCAAAGGTTTGCATCTGAGTTGTCTTCAGTTTCCTTGCATCCATCCACCCTCCTGCCTGTTGGTGTGCAGAACTATTCTGCCCCCTTCTGTGGCACAGGAATGAAATGCTTTGATTCCCTAGAAGGAACAGACCACCTCCAGATTTCAGTTTGCATGGAGAGTTAGACAGGGAGCTTTCAAGGACAGGAACCTCCAGCTTCTTGAGATTTTGTTTGCTGCCTGTGTTTAGAGTGTTTTTGTTAAGAGCGGGCTATTCAGCATTACTTCTCTGCTGGGAACTGCACTAATTGAAGTTGGTAAGTTAATTGCCTAGTATATGCGCACATGTGAGGGAAGAGGGTTTGGGCATGGCTGTTAGTTTACAAATTTGAACAAAATTTTTTCTTTGAAGACCTTCTTTTAGAAATTCTTGAGAAATCAGAATATGGATGGTTAACTTTTTTTTTGTTAACCAGCTTTCAAGGCAACTTGAAAATTCTGGTATTGGAGCATTTCACACTGCTTCGACCTGACACAACGTCAGCCACTGCAGCTCTGTCAATAAAGCCCCCCCTTGCGAATGCTGAAAGGATCTTTCTGCCAGTAAAAATTCTTCATTTGGGGCTGCGGCATGAGTAAAGCCAAACAAATGCTTTTCCTACTGGCATAACTTGTCTGTATCAGAATTTTGTTTCCAGTGTAGCAGAATTGGCTGGGTGGGGTGTGGTTCCCGGCTGCTGTTTCCAGCTGGTGTAGTTTTGGTGGCAGAAGTTTGTAAAGTAGATAGGCTTCAGAGAGCTGACCTGTGAAACAACCTTCATTTAAGAGGTTTTGATGTGGGTCGAATGATAATACCCAAGAAGGAAAGCAGTTCTGTAATAGCTCTCAAATACTTGATCTACTCTGATTTTTCTGGTACCAGTGAGAGCAGTACAGAGGTACAACTGTGGGTATAGTCGTCTTTTTTTTCTTCCCAGTCTCTGTTAGGTGAGCATTTTATATTCCTCCAGATTTCAGCTCATGCAGAGGAACCAAGAGAAGAGTTGATCTGTTACTCCACTGTTTGCTTTTGAGGATTCAGGTGCACACTTGAAAAGATTTTAGTGCCTTCTGGATATCTTTGTCACTGTACATATATTTCATTCCCTGAAGTAAATTCCTTCAGAGGTAAAGAGTAGCTAGGTTCCTCTTTTTTCCATTCCAGACTTGTGCCAAGGTTTGGATGCAAACTGATGCCAGCTGCTTATAGACTAGGTTTAATGGCTACTGCATGTCTGCTGGAGCAGCATGAGTTATGTGAAAACTGGCATGTTAGACAGCCTCTCAGCTATGTCCTCTTGACTAACTGTGCACATAGTTACCTTTTGAATTTGGAATACTCAGCTTGTATTTGTCTGAATCAGTTATTTTTCCTCTTAAATTTTCTTCTGGTGCTGCTTCTCTAAAAGAACTAGTAGGTGTCATGATTTTCTAGGGCAAGTGTTGAACAAATGAGTCAATAAAGAAGTGCGGTCAGAACTGTGACTTGATCACCATTCTACACAAAAAGCCCAGTAAGTTAAGGAAAACAGGTTTTAAACAGCTCTCTTTTGGAAATACCTCAGTCAGATGACTCCAAATGCTCCTCTACGTTCTATCCTAAAGAGGCAGGTTGAATTTCAAGAGAAATTGGAACAACTGTGTGGATTGTTAAGAGCTAGAAAAATTAATTTTTTAGACAGAAGTTTGTTCTTCGCCTTAAGTATGGCAGAGCTGCTGAGTCCCGAAGTGATCATGTATATGATTCTATTAATGGAATATTGTTCAGATGAGTTCAGCATGTTATTTGAGCCACATTATTCTGTATGTCTTGCCCATATTTATTTTAATCTCATGGCTAATCATAGAACAAGGTACTGGCAATTGGCAAATAACAGAAAAATTGCATGTAGTTGATGCAGCACTTGCTGGCACAGTAAATAGGTGCATGTATTAGTTTATTAGATGAATATACAGACGCCTTTTAGCTTCATAAAAAGTGCAAATGGAAAGGTTTCTAGGAAGTTTTTCAATAAGAGCACAAGAATGTAGCCACATTCCTCTCCTTTATCTCTGAAAGAGTGATGCATTTCTGTTGAGGAGAATGGCACAAGAAATTGGGTAGGAAGTCTGTGGGTGGGACTTTCTGCAACAGTGCAGTCTTTAAATCAGTCCTAATCAGCTGTGAAACTTTCAGCTAAGAATCCCTTGTCTGCCTTCTCACTCGTGTTTACAACTTCTGTCTTGAGAACGTTATGGGAAAGTATTTTCATGTATTCTCATGTATTTTCATGTATTCAGCTTTCTTAATATTATTCTGTAGTTGGGAATAGAGTTTTTAATCTGCTAGTTTTGGATTTCAAAGATAAAACTGAGGTCAGACTGTTGTTTTTAAGGAACTCTGAAGTTGAGGATAGACTGGTCTCAGAGCAACTTGTATAAAAATGTGGTAAATAGAAGTGGACAGAAAGCTTTCTCCCTAGTTGAGCAAGTTGTGATCGGTACGGTACAGAGGTTAGAGTGGATTAACCTGAACAGAAGAGACTGAATCTGTATCTGCTTGGTTCTCTCTTGCATCTTTTATTTGAGATGCAAGATGGTCTTCATCGTCAGGCTCATCTGGGACATCTGTTCAGATGTCTCTCTCTTCCTGTAGTGTGTGCTCTAAACACTTGTCTATGAAATATTGGGTGTCTCTTTCCTCTAGTGCAAGTTCTCTAGCAAGAAATACTATATTCACTTTAGTGCCAGGAACAGTTTTTGAAAAGACTGTATTTTCTGTGTCAGAGAGACTCCATTCTGTCACCGATTGAAGACTATTTGAATTGACAGTACTTTCAACCACAGTGTACTTTTCTCCTTGATTAGAGTTTTTCATAGACTCCAGTGGAAGTATAGACAACTTTCTTCATTGCTAATACTGCCACAGTATAATACTTCAAAGAAGTTCTCTTGTAATTGGTTGGATTCAGCTGAGATTTCAGTGGTAGATATTTCAGGCAACTTTTCTTCCTTTTTTGGTCTTGAATGAGCTGTAGACCATAGCTCACTGTGATTTGTGAGCACAAAGTTGATGAATAACAAATTTAAGATCATCCTGTTAGTGAAAGATAAATTATGAAAGCCAGCAAGAGAGTCATCTTTTTAACAATATTTTTCCTGGATTGAGGTAATTTTGAGATTTGCCCTTTAAAGCTGATGAAGCAGAACATTTTTGTGTACTCCTTGACCATTCCTTCTCTTGTGTGACATGTGAGATCCAATTCCAAAATTGAAGTGTCAGTAGTTGATCCATCACAATAAAATGTTCTTCTCCCTCCTTACCCATTAGAATGGAAGCTTTCTTGGGCAAGACACCCAGGTTATTACTTAAAAGTTGATTAAAAAACAAACCTGTCTGAATTGGTTCTGTAGTCTTACAGTTATTGTGGTGATTCTTAAGAGTGTGAATTTGCCAAGAGAATCAAGCTTGGTGAATAGTGCTTTGGTAGCGTACAGCAGCCCTTGCCTAAGGTTGGACTCTGTAATACAGGCACATGGAACTACAAAACAGCACCTACTTCTGTTACATGAACTATGGGTGTGACCGCAAGGCAGGCAAGAGGGGGTCGGATACCAGCGAAGAGAGACACTCAATGTTCATAAGAGGTTAAACAGGACAGACTTAATAAAGGATTTACACTACAGACTGCACAGGGAGTCCCAGGAACTGTAAGGAGGGGTTGCCGATGGAAGGCTGCTGCATGGGTCGGACACGCAGATCGGACGCTGGGCAGGACTCAACTCGTTCGTAAGGGCCCCCCTAAATCTACTAGAACTATTTCCTTATCTCAGATGTGCTAACCTTGAGAAACTACTGCCTTGGAAGCAGCTAGACGTTGTTGACAAACGGGAATATGCATGCCTGGCCCTGATGGGAGTTTGGTCAGTGCGTAGTTCCACACACTGGGTCTCCTACCACGTATTCTGCCAGTCACTGACTCCTCGCCAGGTCTTCTGCAGGTGTTCGCACTACCGTGGGGCTATTTTATATCATGGACATCTGTCTTCAGATACAACAGTGAAGTGCTATGCTTGGTGTCATTCAGTTGGCTTGTGTGTACTGGAAAGTATATGAACAGACCTAAAAAATGTATCTTTGTCTACTGAAGAACATAGGCTGTGATAAGTTTTAATTGCTGATAAAACACTGAGTTTAATCTTTGTTTAAATTATTATGTTTAAATAGTTTAAAACATTGCCTTGAGCTGTTAATTTGGTGGAAAAATGCACACAGTGTATGTGATATTTTCTGGAAATAATTTTTTCAATGAAAATCACCTTAAAATACTGATTTCTTTTGTATAAAATACACATTTTTGAGAGGGTGGAGTCTGGTTAGTTCTTTAGTTTAACTGGGGGAGGCAAAAGGGAAGCAGGGGAAACCTCCCCAGATCCCTTAAAAAATTATTTTAAATGCGTGGAAAAAACTGATCAAATTGAATGCCTAAAATTATTAAATTCAAGTATTAGGTGCAAAACAATTCTTATGTTATGGAGAAGTAGTCACAAAGCATAAATATATTGGTGAATAGACAAGTTTAATTGTTTGGCCTCCTATATGGGATCTAGAGTTGTTCTGCAGCCTCCTTTCTGGTGGCTGTATAGCAAACCTAGGGAGACTAGCCTCTGAAGGCTTCTTAGCCTCTGTGAGATCCTTCCCTTAGTGTGTCTGATACCCACTAAGTTGAGTGAAATTTGTGGAATTTCTGTACTGCTCCTTGCTTTTAGTTACTGAAAATATGGGTTCTGAAGCCTGACTTCAGTTCATGAGAATCTCAGCTCTAAATGACTAAATAGTCTGTAGCAGCTTGCAAATAAGGAAGTTGCAGAAGTTCCTGAACAGCTGGAGAACTTTTACAGCTTTGTGAGATGTCCGAAACTGACACAATGCTCAAGACCTTTGGGTGACTGGAGAAATGATGCAGGAATCTCCTGGGCAGGAATCTGTAATGCCTTTGAGTATGCCAACAGGGCACGAGCAGGAGCTGTGGAGAAGCATCTTCAAGTGTGTCCCAGAATTTAAATAAGTGACGTCTAGGCAAGATGATAGTGAAGCAGTGAAACATACTTTGTTGGAATACCTGGAGCAGTGAAATGTGCATGCAGGCCTTTAAGTGATATAATCAATTTTCAGATTGTTAAATCTTGTCTAGAGTGGTCTTTTCTAGAGTAGACTTAATTAAAATGCAAAAAGGTACCAGGTGGATGCAAAACATTTTATATTGGAAAAACTGTGTTTTGTGGATGTTGTCTGTAGGTAGTCAGACAAAGGAATTTTTTCCTGTTCCTCTCATAGAGACTGTTCAATCTGAATGTAAGATATATCCAAACTCTTACTTTAGTATTTAGAAAACAGTATTCAGAATAGACTAGAATTCAGTATTTCAGTACTCAGAAATAGTTTTGCTCTGTATTTGTCATCGTTAAAGGCTTGTCTAAGATTTGATCCATAGTTGTCTTTGGTTGTGTGAGTGGGTTATGTGACCTTATATGTAGTGGAAAGCATCTTCAACAGTTATGTTTATATATATACTGCAACTACAGTTCATTTAATCTTGGTTTTATGAATATGTTCTATAGAAAAGTTGGTTTTGCATAAACCTGATAGGAATATTAAGTCACAGATGTGGATGACTTCCTACATTTTATATGCTTGTTATGGTTGGATTTGACTTTTGGAATACAGTCCTCTATAGGGCACTGGCCCTATAGACTGCTTGGAAACTGTTTTGAAGTTGATGTGCAACAATTCTCTGAAATGCAGCATTCTTCTTCTATCCTGGGTCAGAGAAACTTTTAATTAGGTAACTATTAATGTGTCCTTGTAGTGTTGTGCCACAGTCCATGCTATATAAGAATTTTCTATATTAATCTGAAATGGAAGCAGTAATTACCTATATGTATAATTTAAAGATCCTCAGGCAAACTTGAATACTGCAAAAACTACATGACTTTACTAGAAACTTGCATCATCACTAGAGCAGTTTGGGTATCTCTGTGTGCATATCAAAGTCTAAAGGCTGCAAGATTCAGTGCTGTTGAAGTCTGATTTGGTATAATAGATTAATGGAGGGGATGCTGTATCTGAACAGTCTTTGTTTCCACAGAAGTGAGTAAAGTCTGCTTGCCATGCTTGAGTTTCTCCTGTTGAGTAAAATCCTTAATATGGCACAGTTTGTCATTTATAGGCAGAGCGTAGACTTTGTAGATACCAGCAGGTGTATTAGAGCTAGACAAGTTAAGCAACTGTTGGTTTCCTGTCCAAAGCTAGAGAATTGTCTATGCAGTCTTCACTGGTATTCTTTAGCTTATGAGAGGTCCTGGAACAGTTCAGGTGGGTCCTCCGATATCCTTGTATGACTGTGCTTTCTGTAGCTCCTGGTGTGTATTTGTAAGTATTTGGATTGTTTCACATATTGTTGACTTGTGTGATACAATGCTGTGAATACTAGTAATCCTGTCTTTAGAAAGTATAGTTTCCTTTGACAGCTATAATGAAATCTTGAGTCACTAGCTGGGATAGCTCTGAAAAAGCCCTGTATAGTAATGAATACCAGCAGTACTATAGTGATACCATACTCCTCTTTGACTTTAGTAGTGGGATACTTGAAATCACTTTGAGCCTGCTCTAACAGGTGCTGCAGCCCCAGAGGGTTGGTCTTTCTTTTCTATTCCCTCTTCAGAGCACAGTGGCAAGCTGAAACTAACCACTCAGTATTTAGGGAGACACTCCTTTACCTGTTTTTGATCTGAAAGTGTCTAGCACTGTTCAGGTAGAAAGAGCTTTTAGAAGAAGTTCCTTCCTGTACCTCTAGCCCTTCATGGCTGGGAGTTTGGCCAGACTTTGAGAGATGCCTTTAGAGGTGTTTTATTCTTGGTGCCTTTCCTTTTGACAGCTGCTGTTTTTGCTGGAGTCTGGAATTGCATCACCTTAGAGTATTAGGTATTAGATGACCAGTTTGGGACACACTCCTGAATGACAAAATGTTATTTCACTGTCTTTCTTTGTAGGCCTATATCAACAATATACTGTTGCTTTCATTTCAAACGAAAGATTAGAGGGGAAGGCTTCCCCCCCCCCCCGCCTCCTCCTTCTCTCTTAAAAGGTGGGTTTGTGTCCTTAACCTAGGTTAAGACACTTCAGGAACTTACCTGTCTTTTCAGTCTGGTTGTACATGTCTCTAATCATGTTTTAGATTCCCAAGACAGTTTTGCATATTTTGAAATGGAATTCTGTTGCTCAGAAAATATGGAGGAATTTCTATCATTGGGCAAAATTCTGTCTTTCAGCGGTATCAAGTTGTTCACTATGTGCTTTAGTGATGATTACGGATCAGCAAGGGCGTTGAGCAGTTCAGTTGAACTTCAGTTGAACTCCAGCCTTGACATCAGAGCCATTTTAACATGATTAGGGTAGAGGGTGTCTGATTCTGTTCACCCAATTTTAAGTCTTTTCAGACACATTGTATTCAAACTCTGTTCAAAAGAAAGAAACCAAAGGTGGTTGTTGTGTGTAAATTCCATGTCTGACAAAGACTGTCTTGTATCTTCTCATCTGTGCTCCATATAAAATGGTTAAAAGCTGCATAGGTACCAGGTGAAGATTAACAGAAGTTACAGATTACTGATTGGCCCTGTTTTACTAAGTTGATAAAAGGACAGTTTTTGTGCATGCTTTACAACCCAGGATGCCACTGGCTAAAGCTTTTCTGTTTAGATGAAGAGCTTCATTTGTTTAACTTCTGTTACATACCTCTGAACTCTTGACTTTCCACTGTAGTGTCTAAGGTCTGGATCTCTTCTGTAAGTATTCAAATAAAATAGGCACCTCCATTTAAAATGTTCCTGTCATAGCTATGTGTATTTGACATCTTGATTTCTGAAGAAAGACTGCTTGGTTTCTTTACAGTTCTTTGAGGTACTGTATGACCCAACTAACTCTTTCCACTGATACTAACTAAATTAGTACCTGGCATCTGGTTTCTTTATTGGTGAGGGAAGTGAGCCTGCTTTGCCATTTATATCCTTAGCTAAGAAAGCCTGCTAGCCAAAATAATCCGATCTCATGTGCCTGGTGGTGGTGTGTGCTGGAAATAGAATACACGTGCGAAACACATGTCAGAAATAGTCACTGCATGGTAAAGAACCATTTTTTCCACATGCTTTTGAGTAAAATAAAATGATTGTGTGACAGAGGTACTTAGATTTCTATCTGAAGCTAAGGCATTTTCATTTTAAGTCAATTTACAACAGTTAGTTTCATATCTGCTTCCTTCTGTAAATGGCACAGAACAGCATATAATGAAACATACATGTGTGCTAATTGCCGTAAATATGAAGGGAAACTTCCAACAATTGTTTAAAATTACTTGTTCCTCTCCTTTTCTCCTGTCTCTGCCTGCCACTTACGCAGGTTTCCTCCGGAACACTTTTGTTATAGTTTTACTGTAATAAAAATTGGTATTTTTTTTGCTGCGTGTAGGTTGGCCTGCAACTCTTGAAACCTAAAGGAAAACAAAATAATTGAATTTGTATGTATTGAATGTAAAACAGAGCTGCCTATGTCTTCATGGTTATAGTGTGTTTTTGCAGTGTTGTAGCTAAAAATAGATACTTGGTCCTAATGAAAATGGCATGAATCTCACATGTAGCTTACTAGAACAGTCAGTAGGCATTTGTTTTGTACCTGTCAAAATGAGTTACCTTTGTAAAAACAATACAGGTGATAAGAAAATGAAGACATTTTGAAATTTCTCTTTAACTCATTTTTCTTCTTGTAAAACTTATTTTTTCCTATTTATGAGTTGATCCCGTATGTATGTTTTAATAAGTAGAAATATAACATGAACTTTAGTATATGCATATCAGACAGTAAAAGCTATTGTAACTACTTTAGTCTTACACCAAAAGAAAATTTTTTTAAAAAATGCTATCACTGTTAGTCAGATCCTACCTGTTTTAGTCAATATATAGTCTCAAGACAGCTGTTCATTCAGAAAAAGGTATAGATAGTTTCCTATAATGTCCCCCATTTTTTTCAATTTTATGTCAGTAGCTTATATAAATAGGCAGCAGAGCTTTGTAGGATATAAGATATTTAAGTCTAAAATAGCCTCTTGTTGCTTGATATTCTAACATTTCTTTGTGGAGTTCCCATCACCAGCTGGAACTTTGACTGTATGTGGATGGACATGATTTTCAAGTGATTGAACTCTAGACTCAAATACCACAAACTTGTATAATTTGTTAAGCCCCTCCAGATGGCAGGTAATATTCCAGCGTTAGATCTCCTTTCCCTTCCTTTCTTTCTCCAAAGTAAATTGCTGGCAAGTCTATTGGATTGTCTTTTAAAAATAGAAGAGATCAAATATCTCTGAAGTATTTTAAAATAACAAGCCCATAGAAAATAGAATGGAGTTTGCAATATTGGTGCTGCAAATGGATTCAATGGATGGGAAATTGTACTATTTGCAAGCATTTTCATTTATTTCCCTGTGTCAGTTCCAAATGTGTGGGGACAGTGGGAATAAGGGAAAGTACTGCTTGTGAGCAAGTTAACTCGGTGCTTATGAGAAATAGACTTGCAGCTGCTCTTTTCCTGTCTGACTTTCTCATGAACAAAGCATAATTAAGAGACGTTCCTGCTCATGGCTCAGATGCTTACTGCTCCTTACATTCGCGCAGCACTGTGTGGCATGGCAAGACTTTGGCCTTGAATGCTAGCCCAATATTAATATGAGCCAGAGATTTTTGTGCAGGGGATGCCAGCCGTTTTAATGCCCCCCCTTTTTTTCTTGAGTTGGAGATTTAAGCTTTCTGAGTAGACCAAAGTTGAGCTCCATGTCCTTAACCTTGAAGCCTCTTCTTCTCCTATTTCAGTTTTCCCACAAATGTCCTTGTTCTTTTCACCTGTTGTAGCTTGAAAAAGTTCCTAGTCAAAATCTGTAGTCGCCTCTTCTAATCTTTCTAAAAGTCACTTCTTCTAATCTTTCATCAGGTTTGTGTGTCGTGAGACACTCATTGAGAGAGGTAACAAGTCATGATTAATTATTGAGACGTGTCCATTCCTTTTCTTTTGTTATTGTATCTATTCTTTTCAAGGTGTGTTAAATTTTCATATGCTGCATGTCTTGTTTACCTGTTCAAATGTCCTACTGAAAGCATGATTTCCTGCATATCTGCATAGTATATGGTATCATTGAACCTTGACCCACTGGAATTTTCCAGGTAATATCCCAGAGTGACTAATACTGGTCATAGCAAAAATACGAAAACAATAAAAAAACCCCAAAACCCCAACAAGCAGCTGGTGATGCCTTTCAAAGCATGGGACAGGATGGAAGGAAAATTAGTTGAGTGTTTCTAATGTAAAAGAAACAAGACTTCCTTGGGCCTTCATCTACGTTCAGATGATAAAATAGTTCAAATCATGTGGTTTTTCTCAGGAAAAGCTCCTCCTTTCTTTAACAGGATTTATGCCTGAATAAGGACTTCAGGATTTCTTTAGAAGAGAATCTGACTTTCCCTTTTTTACCACATAACACACTTCCTCTTTTTCTATTTACAGATCATAAAACTGTGTGTGCTGTTAGTTAACTGTTTTTGTAATTATTACTAATCAAAATAGATATACCCAGCAGTATCATTTCCGTTTAACTTTTTTTTTTTTTCCCCCCCTCGCAAACATGCTTCCAGTGGCCAGATGTACAATATATGCAAAACACTTGACTTGGTCACCTGTAATAACACAATAAAAGATCCTTTTTTTTTTTGTGTGTGTGTGTGTGTGTGTGTGTGTGTGTGATCACTTGATTTATGGGAAATCAGGGTGGAACAAACAGTGAGTTGCTCAAGATTTTGAATCTGTTCATATTTCTTTGGATTGCACGCTTCATACCAATTACTAAGAATATTCAGTCTGAATATCACCTTTCAGTTAAGGTTAAAGAAGAAAGATGGAGAACCTCAACATTAGCAAGTTTTAACAATGTTCACTTATGAATTAGAAGTCATAAAGCAGTATGTGTGACCTGTGATTATTGGATTACAAGTTAGTAGACTTTGCAAAGATATTGCAAGTGATACAAATGAGATGCAGTGCCATTTTAATGCTAATTTTTCAGTAATAGTGGTGTTAAAATATTTATGCACTTTCATTCTGTTGACTAATTTTTTTTTAGCTCTAAACTTAATAAAACCAGGAGTTTTGATGCTGGACTCTTCAGACGGTTTTGATATACAAGGTGTAAAATAAAAAAAATCACAAAGAGTGATTGCACACTTAGTTGGAAACTAATCAGTATAGTAAAACATGCAGCTTATGTGGTTGTCTAAATTAAACTATTATATTCTGTATAAGACCTCAGTTATGTTTCATGACCAGAAAAGAAAAGCACACCATGTTACCGATATAATGTAGAAGTTCTCTGAGTGAAGGCTGAATTTGAAAATGAAAAATGGTTTGAGGAAGTTGGGTGTTCAGAATACCAGAATGACTGGATTAAAGAAATACTTCTGTAATGCTTATTGTGGAAATAACTTAGAGATACAAGCAGTATAGGAAGTAGCTTTACTTTTCTCTTTCTTTCTAAAAGCTCTGTGTTGAATAGTACTTGCAACATATGTTTCTTTTCATTAAATGCTGACATTTTGAGGTTGCAGTGATTTGAGGTATAAGCCCATAGTCTCGCAGTGGGTAAGGACTGTTGTATGAGATGTCCTTTGGAGATTGGGAGAAACAGGTTTTGTCATGATTTGATCGTTCTAGGGGGTCTGTGTCTGTGGTTCCTGAAGAGATTATAGCTAGGCTTCATTGCTGCCACTTGTCTCCTCCTCCTGGATCTTTTCCACTGATTTCATGTCCATCTGACAGTCAAGGATGATGCAATCTCTGGGCCTGTCTTCTGCCAGGGCTAATTTGCTAGCCTGGCAGAGGTTATTAAGTGAGGCATGGCACAGAATCTGAGTTAATATTGGCATAGTTACCTGTTTCCAAACAGTAAGTTACAATGTTTGGTAGTAGAGGCATAGGGTATGGCTGAGGTAGTTATTGAATGATGGAAGTGTCACAAAAAAAAAGGTAGTGTTTGGGGGGAGAAAAGTGTTGTGCTTCTGTTTTTTCAAGAGGAGAGAGATCAAAATCCTTGCAGAGACTCTACCTGAATTAGCAGATTGGCCTCAAAGAAAGGCTTGGGCTTCAAAGGCAAGCAGAAGTGTTGTACTTTCTGAAATATCCCATTCGTGGGAATTTATTGATCAGTTAATGCTTTAAATATATGGATCTGGGTGTAAATTATTGCAAATGAGGGATAACCTGTAGCTGTGGAGCTGCAAGACTGCTATCTTACAGGGAAAAATGCTCACGACCGGCATCCTGCCAAAGGCTCTAATGCAGAAGAGTTATCGCACTGCAAAAATTTTGTTTGTTCTTTGCTGTTTGATGGTTTTGAGGAACTTTTTTTGTGACAGACAGAACATGCAAATAGTGCAGATATCCAAGTCATGCTTGCAACCTCATATGAGAGCAAATCATATGTGGAAGAGTATCAGTAGGGACCGAAAAATGCCAGAAGTTTTGACTTTGAAGTTATTTGAAGTTTAGAGAACTCCGAGAATGTAAAGCTCTGCACCAAAAAGGAATTGTTTAACTTACATCATTTAAAATACTTTGTTATGTAGGGAGCAAACATAGCATCCCTCATTATCAAACTGCTTTTCTCTTGACTACACTGACTGCAACCAGCATCCTTCTCGTACTATTTTGTTAAAGAAATTTAGCACATGCTAAAGTTGTATGTAAACACACTTTTCTTTATAGGCAGTTCAGGTGGTGCAAAAATTCTTGTCTATAATAGCTTGCGACACGATTAATGTTTGCTGATGTACTGACTGTTGTTGTCGATAAAACAAACGATTACTAGAGAAAATAGACAGTTGCTATTAAGTTACGATAGATGAATTATAAAGTCAGCTGCTTTAAAACTTTATGATAACCGTGTCTCAGGAACCATTTTCTTAGACAAAATGAAAACCTTATTTAATAGAAAATTATGAAAATCTATCATAACAGCCGTAGTACGTTTGTCTTTCAGTCTCTGTTGCTTTGTGACACAACCCAACCAGATAGGCCCAGGATCAAGGTCTGCCTTTTTAGCTGGTGACCCTTTGTTTATAGCTCTTTGAGGCTTCTGAGCCAGCTTTTAAGTCTCCATTAATATGTTGTACATTAACTTACTCTTAAGGCTGAGTCCCATGGTAAATGTACATGTCCTTAATCTTTTGTTTTTCGTACGTAAAATGTTATAATTTCTTCCTAATGATCATGAACACATGTACTCTTATTTTACTCATTTCAAATCATTCTGGATCTGTATAATATAATTAATTTCTAAGAATTAGGCATGCCTGAAAAATTGAGTTCTGAATACCTGTAGCCTTTGGAGTGTTTCTCCTTTCCTTTTTGTATGAGAAGTGTTAGGCACTTGCAAATGTTTTGTGGTACATTACTGACTTCTTTACCTTTTGTGTTTTTTGTTTCCTACCTAATTTGCTTGATAATGTTTTCTTCTTTTGCTGTTGTTCTTAAGCCTAGAATGAAATGTGCTAAAATATGTACATAGCCAAGTCATACTGGCCACTTAAAAGGACTGATCATCTCTTTAATTTCAAATTAAAAAGCAATTATCCACAAAAATTTAAACTTTAAGAGGATATGAGAGCTTGGATGAAACTTTATGGAGAGTAAGAGAAAATGTCCTGGAATTCCTTCCTCATTGAAAGTGTTGAGATACCCTATATCACAGGCAAAGCTAATGTAAATCTTAAATTTACATCTGTCCTAAAAGAATAAGAAAACAGAAAGAACAATTACAAAAGGTCTTGTATTGCCAACAACACATTGTTGTCATAGAGACACAACTCTGAGGAAATGACCATTTAATGTAAATTTTACCTGTTACTTTTACATGTTTGATTTGCAGTTTAAAATATGAAAACTAAGCAGAAAAGGCAGAGAGCAAGTTGTACTGCTTTATGGGGAAAGTCTGCTTTTCAATAGTACTCATAAAAGAAGCTGGTCCTCAAGAGCAAATTGTTAACAGTTCTTAGTTCAACAAATATTTCAATAATACTTTCCCTTTCTCTTCATCCTTAACTCTCAGATCTCTTATGTAGCAATTAAAAAAAAAAATTCTTTTACTGATGTTTCATTTCTTAATGTTCTGAAATAGTACCAGAGTTATAAATACTGACAAAGGAGTCAATTTGAATACAAAATCTTTTAAATATTCATGAATACACTGGAGTGTCTTCAACACATTATTAGTTTATTTTGTGTGTTGTGTAGTTTTCCAAACATTCAAAGATGTGAACATTCCTTTTTATTCTTAAAAAAAAAAAAAAAGCTTTCTTTCTGTCTTTTAATCTTGCAAATATGTTTTATAATTTTTGAGTCATTTGTCACCTTACCCTTGTAAAAGGGGATAGACTCCCAAAGAAGAATATAGAAATATTGCTTGGGTGTGCAGAGGTCTTGTTAGAAAGGAAGAAGGTCAGCTGGAGCTTAAACCGGTAACGGGTGTCAAGAACAACAAGGAGGGCTTCTTCAGGTATGTTAGCAGCAAGAAGAGGTACAAGGAAGATGTAGGTCCACTGCTGAATTGGACACGTTGCATAACTCTGCAGGGATCTGATGGGATGCTTCTGAGAGTGCTAAAAGAGTTGCCTGACCAACAGAGCCACCGTCTATCATCTTTGAAAGATCCTGAAAGACCCAGATGGTTGGAAAAGGGCAAATATTATCTGCATCTGCAAAAAAGACAACTTGGGAAACTACAGACCAGTCAGCCTCACTTCAGTCCCTCCAAAAATTATGAAACAGGTCCTTGTGGAAGTTGTTTCCAGGCATGTGAAAGGCAAGAAAATGATTGGGAAAAGCCAGCTCAAATTTACCAAGGGTAAATCATGCTTGAGCATCATTCTATGATGAAACAACTTGATCAGTGGATGAGACTGAGTTTTGGATGCCATCTGTCTTGATTTTTAACAAGGCACTTCACATGCTCTCCCACAACATCCCTGTTGACAAGTTGATAAGATATGGACTGGATATATAGACCTCCAAAAGTGGCTAAACTGCCAAGATCAAAGGGTGGTGATTAATGGCTTGAAGTCAAACTGGCAGCTGCTCACAGGTGGAGTTCCTCAAGAGTCAATATCGTCTGGTATTATTCAATATCTTTATAACCAATCTGATGACGGGATTGAACCCTTACCACATTTGCAGATGATAAAATGAAAGGAGAGGTAGGTATGTGGGAAGGAGGAGCCACTCTTCAGAGAGACCTTGACAGGCTGGAAGATAGGGCCAACAGGAAAAAGATAAATGTAAAGTCCTGCCCCTGTGATGGAGTAATCTCAAGCAGCAGAACACACTGAGGACTGAGACTGGCTGGGGTGTAGCTCTGCTGGAAGGGGCCTTGGCTAAGCTGAACACGAACAATCAGTGTGCCCTGGCAGTAAAGAAGGCAAACTGTGTCTTAGACTGCGTCATGAAGAGGATAGCCAGCAGGTCAAGGATTGTGCTTATTCCACTGTCCTTGGCGCTTACTAGCTGGCAGAGGGCCACTAAGGTGATCAGAGGCTTGGAAATCAGCAGGTGATCTAATTGAACTTCCCATACCTGAAAGATAATTACAGAGAAAGTGGAGGTATTCTCTTCGCAAGGATGTATGGTGACAGGAAAGAAGCCATGGGCACAAGTTGCTTCAGGGAAATTCCATCTGGATAAAATAAAATAATAATTCATTGTGAGAACAATTAAATATTGGAATCAGTTTCCTAGAGAACTGGTGTTGCTATTAATAATGAAGTCTTGACTTGACGAGGCCGTGGACAACCTAGCCTAAGGCCATGCTTTCAAGAGGAGGATGGACGAGATGATCTCCAGAGGTCCTTTCCGATCTAGATGTTTCTATGATTCTGTCAAACAAGTGATAATCTTTTAGTTTTGTGAAAGATGGCCAGTTTTTGAAGTCCAGGATTGTTAATATTTTGAAGTGTTCTGGCTGATCTTAATTGATCAGGCGGGATTGATTTTTACCCAAGAATACATCAATAGTAGCTCTAATTGGTAGGACTGATGATAGTTGTAAGTATCCTTAGCCTGGCTGGACTGGGAAGATTAATGGATTCTTACTGGAACTTTTTTCTTCATACACAACAACAAAAAATAATCATACTTGCAAATCATCTGTAAACAACAAGAAATAAATCAGATCTATTTTCACATTGTGGAAGGATGTACTCTAGCATTTATAATAGGAACTTTCCGGAATAAAATTGTGACTCTAGGAAGAATTTGTTCATATCTGTACTCATAAAGATCACGGCAAAACCTATGCAACTGATTGGGAAATGATATTTCAACATGTTTTCTATTCTCAGTTACAGATGCTGTAATTCTTCAATTGCCGTGGTAGTTGTTTGTGTCGTTTGGCTTGAAAAATTAATCTTTCATATATGAGATGGATGTAATCATGGTTTTGTATGTAACCATAGAAGTAATGATAATAACTTAAAAAAGCTATTCCTCTATGTACTACTCCTAGTCCAGTATTTCAGGTTTGTAGCAATGATAGAAATGAACTGTTACTTTTAAAGACATTTTTTAAAGTGAAAATTTGAGCAGAGGAATGCAGTTTGTCTTAAGTATTCTTATTCATTTACTTGAATATAGCAGAAAGCTATCTTATTTTTACTTAAACTGAGTAGCAGAAACCTTCATTTTAAACTTGATTCTGAAGGTATATCAGCTATTTCTGTAGAATGAGTAGGTTGTTATATGCGATAGCTGAAACCTTTCATTCACATTTTAATTAGGTGCACGCAATGCATATTTTGTCTGCAAAACATAAAACTTTTTTTCTTTTACATAGGCAAGAGATTTCCATAGTGGTTGGCTTTGATTTGTGCTATAATTTGTCAAGCATATAGCTTTAAACAGAAAAATGCTAGATAAGGACAAAATAAAAATCATTAATCTACATGATGGCATTACTACTATCAAATTTAAATGGTGATTTTTTTTTTATTGAAAGATTTTTTTAAGGGTATTAACTTGAAGTATATATCTGGTAGCAGAATAATAGTCATAACTTTTATTACTGTGGTATGTAGTTAACAGACATTAATTCTATTTAAGCAAAGTTTTGATCTCTCCAGACTTTGCGCTGTCTTTAAGTGTATTTGCTTCATGAGGTGTTGCAGTTTCTCTAAAATTAGAAATTAATTTATTCTGAGTAAATTAATTTCAGAATGTAAAAGCTTATTTTTGAGCAATTATAAAATATAGAGAAATGCTGGAAATTTGTAGAAAAAGAATTGTTGTTAAATCTTTGCTTTCTGAGCTTGAATTTAAAGTTGGCTGCAATGTTGTCCTCAAATATGTATATGCAGCTCCCTTCTCCAGTAGTCCTAACCTGATAAAAGTTGGTTGGTGTTCTGCTACTGATTTCAGCTAAATTGGATTTATTTAATTGGCTTCTGTAGGAGTTGCACATATATCAGCTTTTGAGGGAAGCTGTTTATGTAAACATTGAAGGGTGGGTTTTCTTCAGTAGTTAAAAGTTAGGCTATAATGTTTGTGCAAGTTGGCCCTTTGCCTCAGTATTTTAGTTCAGTATCTTAAGTAGGATTTTTCTGGGTGGAGGAGGAGTAATACTAGTTTTCAATTCACATTCTTTGTACAGGAATGAGCCATGTATATGTATTAAGCAATTGCTGGTGAGGTAGTACATGTCTGCTTAAAAGCGTAGTAAATTTTTTTCGTAAGTTCTGTATTAACTTGTTTCCTCAGGTTATTAAGCATATTACAGGTGGTGCCTCTGTGCAGTTTTTAGTGTTCCTGTTTTGGTGGGTTGTGCCATTTGATCTGTTTACCTGTGTACCTTCTGAAAATCTTGGATCTCGCTTCCTTACTGAATTTCTGCTGTACAAACAGAACTGGCCCATTTGCTTTTAGCTAGGTCAAGGGGCAAGCTCAAAATAACACTGCTGCAGTAAGAATATGATACTTTATTCTATGTCAAATACCTGTCCGTGAGCCTTTTCAGAGAAAAGGCAGTTTGGGTACCTTTTTGGCACTCGGTGGAATAACTCCACCGTTTGGTTTCTGGTGTGCCAGATATGTAAAACAATTATTTTTACAATAAAAATATTTAAGTTTGGTTAAAATTTTGAGTATGATATATAACCCGTTATGGTTAATGCCTTCATTAGTTTACAGCTTTTGTGGCATATTCTAGAGGTATGTGTCAAAGCACTGTATATGGTACTGTACAAGAAAATTTCTAGGCATTTAAATATGGCATTTGGAAAGTGAGGCTTGTAAAAAGATATTTTGAACAGATTTTTCAAATTCAACACTTAGCTTTTCAACAGTAAATAAATTCTGTCTAGAGTGTGTGTGAAAATATCCAAATAAGGCAAGAGACATAGGGATCAGAGCAATCACTGTGAAACTTAAATTCTTTTGGAGTGTTTTCTAAGTTAAATAGCCTTCCTTGTCATAGTGTAGGTGGGAACATTCTGGTGAATAGCAGAAATATGCCTGTCTTGCTGGTCTCCCCTTGGCTTTCTCAAATAAACACCTCTGGCATCATTGTGAAATGCAAGTTAAGCACATGCTGCAAAACTGTCTAGACTAACTAACAGCCTACAATAGCCAGCCATTCAATAGCCAGTTATTTAAAAAATATGAAGAGGATTAATTGCATCAGGGTTCTAACACTCAACGGGAAGTAAGGTAAAAAATAGTTAATGTTTTTGTGTTCTAATATTGGGTGGAAAAAACATGAGTGATAGATCATAATCAAACAGAGATAGTCTTCAGGGTTGACAGACTTCAGTAGAGATGCAGGTAATATTTAAAACAATATGCATCTTCATCCTAGTAGCTATAAGGGTCGATCTGCCTATATCAAATTGTTTATGTACCTACTGCTCAGCAAGTCTGGATGAGTCCTGCGCCTGTCTCCAAAATAATGTTTTTGTCCTGGTATCTTGCAGCCCGGACTGTTCATTTGAGATCTGCAGTACAGTTCTCTCCTATCTGTTTATTTCATAAATTTGGAAGTAATGCTTCTGTGAATGAAGCCGATTCAAGAAGCATATCTGCACAAGTGGAGAGTACTTGTCCTAATCCTAATGCAGCTCTAGTAGGAAGCTGGTAGTAGTGTCAACATAGTCTTTCACTGTTGCATTTCTCTTTTGTTCTGTGCTAACTTCTAGTAATCTGAGAATGGCTGTGCATGGCCCTTGAAAGGGGGTTTATAAAGGGCTGGGAGCAGAGACGTGAGAACTGGTGAGCATGACCCCAAGCCCTAGAGTCACAGTTAGTTTTGACTAGCTTTTGCTGTGTTTCTAGGTGAATAAGATCCAGCCACAAGTACAGAGCATCAAGATGCCAAAACACGTAATGTGGAGAAAACAATGACTCAGTACGAACCGGATGGATGTGGGGACATAATTACAGTGTAAAATCAGTCTGCAACAGGTGGTGTGCCTCAGCTCAGTGGCAATTTTGTCTCTCCCTTCCTTATGTCGTGGGGTAGGAAGGCTTAGAGGAGCCCATGCTCAGTGCAGTGTAGAGTAACAGGCCCGGAGTACACGGCCCCTGAAGCCTGTTGGGATTAGGTGTGGGGAGGGGATAGGCCAAACATATCCACCTATTGCAACTGTGGTCCGTGGGAGAGTTGCAAAGGTTCATTCTGTGAGAGTATTTGCAGTTTGAAAATCTTCAACTCCTTTGCTTTTCTCAGCAGTTGAGCAGATATTATTTTCAGATACTTAAAAGTACTGAACTTGGGATGAGAGGAGGGATCTTTCATTTCAGTAGCTGAGAGAGCGGAAGTCTTTGCTTGAAGCTGCACTCTTCTTCATGGCTGCCTTCTGTAACATAACCTTTCCTACTTCTGACTTGAGAACAGATTTTGAAGAAACACGTGAATAGTTCTTTGCTATATGGATCAAAGAATTCCTCAAGAATTTTGATCAGTGGTTGAATCTTACAACAGGAACAAAAGTACTAAGTCGCTGACGGTTCCATCTCCTATGAACCAGAGGATGCTGAGGCGAGTCTTCTGCTGGAGTGCAACCTGCTGCGTACAGGTCTTCTCTTTGGAAAAAGTTTCAGCTACTATTATTGCCACACTTTGGAGTGCTAAAATAGGAAAGTATTACAAAAAGACCTTTTTCCATTTTCTCTGCAGTGATGAGGGAGAAATACTTAAAAAGAAGAAAAAGGGAAATGTAAGATTACAGAAGTTGGGTGAAGCACTGAGAGCAAATATTGTACCAGAAATTCTTTTTAGAATATTCATAATTCTTAATTTTAAGATGACACTTCACCTTTTAATATATTCTTATGCAAACTTTTGTTGAAAATGAATTTCAGCAAATATCTTCAAATAAATATATATTCTAAATGAAGATGCCTGCAGTTCGTGTATTCTTTGTTTTATAAGGTTATTTTTTGTGTCGAGCCCTTTTTTTAAGGAATCTAAATCAAAACCTAGCAAAATTGCCTTAAAGTCTTATCATGACAGTACATTTTTTAACAATAATATTGGAAGCATTTTAGGTTCCCCATTTCTCTTTCAAAGGTAACTTTATTTATTTCCCAAGGGTATGGCCAAGTGAGCAGGATTTTGGTGTATGAAGATTTTGAGTCAGATTTCATACAACCATATAATTCTCTAGTCCCTAAGGCACAGGTTTTCTTCTTAATTTTCTTACATGGGCAATAATTTGCTTGTAGACAGAGTGGTAGAAGCTGGAGCCAGACATTAAGAAATTGATGTCCGAGAAGTGGTGTGGTGTGTGGGATTTTTTTTCCTTCATTCACAGACTTGCTGGTGTAGCTTTTAAAGCATGTTTTGCCATCATGTTTTGTAAAGCAGTTTCTTTCAGTTACAGAACTCTGTATGTAAATGCATTTGTGGAAGTTGTTTGCAGTTGCAAACAGTTGATTTAAAGGCCTGCTGAGATTTATGCACATTCACATGCAAATTTTGTTTGCCTTTGAGGTTTTTCGCAGGTTTTTGGTACGTGTTAATTGTGAATTACCAAGGTGGACATTTGTAGTGATTTTTTGCTGCAGCACAGACTTGACCACAATGATCTCCATTTTACACTGACTGCTCAACTGGCTTGTCATGCTGTCTTCAGCTGGGGCATATCCTAGAAGATTGTTTGGAAACTTTTGGCAAAGCGTCTGGTAGTGTGTAACTTAAACTTGACAGAATTGGGTGGGAAACATACACACGTACTCAGGACTGATGCTTCACTGGTTTTGGATTGGACATGCATAGAAAGAGAACATAGGCCACAGTAAAACGAGAAGCTTGGCTATGAAGAAAGTAGAAGGGAGGATGTAGAGCTTGTGTTTTGGCCATGTTATCTTAAAATGGCAGCTGGATGTCCATCAGAAAATGTCAGTCAGTTTGAAATACTAATTTTGACAAAAAAAAAAAGACTGGAGTTGTGAGTTTAAACTCCTGTTATCAACAAAAGTGTATCTAAAACCACATTTGACAAGGAGGGTCTAGCATCAGTTAAATCCCGAAATGTAAAAGGGGGAGCCTGTGATGCTTAATTTTAAACTTTGAGTTAGATCTTAATTGAGTAAGAATCCAATACTTTTTCCTAAATGGATAGTATTTTAGCTCTCATGGTAGGGAAATATAAAACTATTTCTGTGTAGGTTATATGTCTTGTGTTTAGCCCTTTCAGACATAAGCCAAGAGACTAACGGGCTCATTTTTACAAATAAAAGGAAATACACACTAAATTCTAGTGGGAATGTTGCACATCGTCAGAGAATAAATGTATCTATGCAGATTTTTCTCTTTCATGTATTCTTCCTCTGTTTAAAAACAAAACAAACCTTTACCTTTTCCAGTATTTAGATCTTATTTTTCCCTGTTTCTCTTTCCTACATGTTCATGATAGCAAATTTCAGTTCCTCACAGTAGTAAATTTTTAATAGCAACCTCTAGTTATACTGTACTTTATAAATAAGCAGAATTACATATTCATGAATGAAATAGATTAAAGTGTCATTTCAAGTTCTAGCTTTTCGGGGAAGCTAAAAGGAAGTGTTGTATGTAACATCTTCAAAAATACATTTAAGTAAAATAAGCTGAAAAATGCTAGTGTGTCCACTGTAGAAGTTCTTACTTAGTTAAATGAATTTTATTACTGTAAAAACATTCATTGTAGAGATTTTTGTGTTCTGTTTGTTATCCTTTTCTAGTAGATGATAATATGAAAAATGCATAATTATCAGACTTTGTGACACAGTTGGGAAAATAAAAGTATATATCAGATGAAATATTAAGTTAAATTCTGTTGTTCATAAACTATTTTAATTTGGGCAAGAAATGTAACTAGGAAGAATATACTTAGTGAAAATCTGGTGGCTAGTTTGATTGTTGTTGTTTTTTCCAGAGTAAAAGTTCTATGTTGTATTTTCCTTGAAATCTGCGGAAAACGAATGTGATCAGTTTGGCCTTGTCTCAAAGTAAACTTAAATATTTTGGCACGCAATAATATTTTACTTCTGCGAGTATATTTATCGTACTGTATACAGCTTGCTAACGTATATGTGAAATGTCATTTACAGGTGCTGACCTTAAAGAAAGAGCAAAAATGCACTCAAGTGAAGTTAGTTCTTTTGTCTCAAAAGCAAGAGCAACTATTAATGAAATGGGTAAGTAACCTCTTCTTTGAACAATGCATTATTTAACTGTAACCTGGAAAGGTCAGATCAAAGGAATGACGTAAACATGCATGAATAATTCTTGACACATAATAGGATATCCTGCACTATTTGTACTGATGAGACATATGAATCATGGTGCATTACTCTTTTTCTTTTTGCTTTTTTTTAATATGCCTAGTAGAGTTTGACTTTATTTTTTAGAATTCTAAAAAAAGCTAAATTTCATCTGAAACAGAGATGATTTATACTTCTTTCTTCATGAAGGAAGGATTGTTTTGTGACATCCAAGTGCTTTGGGATTTAATTTTTACTATTGCATTCTTCTGGTTGGTATAATTAACACAGCCTTTAATATGTTTTAGCAACATGTTAGAAATCTACTGCAGATAGAAAATGTGCCTTGTAAAATTTTGTTGAATCTACATCTGTTTTGTTATAATAGAACTTGTTAATACTCTGGGATTTTAATGCTATTTGATTTGTACCATTTATTAAGAATAGTAATTTCTCTGAAAATCTTAGATTAGGAATGCACCACTGAATCATTACATATCTATGGCCCTGCAGATGAATTTTAACATAATTGTTTCTTAACATGGCATTGCCAATACGTTTTGTTAAAAGGAGAGTTCAAGTGTACGAACTTTGAAACAATTCATTTTATCCATGTGAATTATAAAAGCAACTTATTCTGTCACTTGATATTTTGGCATAGTCTGCAGAAAATTTTCAGTAAACCATTGCCTTTTTTATAACTTAAATATGTAATCATGCAGGGTTGCTGCATGGTATTTTTGGTCCTTTTAAATGTGTGCTGACACAAGTTACTGTGTTACATCATAGTGGTGTATGCTGTGTATATGTGTTTAAGTAGTAAGAAGTTTGGAAAATGTAGTCTTGCACTAATATCAGCAAACCGTTGCATCTAGTTTAGTCATTATTGGTTTATATTGTTGAGAATGAGAACAAATATAAATTCCTGTAACCTAATTTAGGATATTACTTAACGTTGCATTTAATCTAACTGAAATCCGTGAAATATGAGATGGAGCAAAAGACTGTGCCTTGTTTTTAAATTTACGATGAATAAGGTAATGATACTGGAAAAAAAATAGCTCTGAGAAATAAATCGTTTCTAAGAGAATTATTTTATATGCATTTCCTTAATAACACTGGGTCATATTCGTATCTTTGGCAGAATGCTATGGATGGAAACCAGTAGGTTATGGCAGGTAAATGACAGACTACTGAAAAATGAGTCTTTAATTGGAAACTTCATGGAGATATTTGAGTTCTTGAATTAATATCTTGTCTTTGAAGTGAAGCAGATCCTCAAGTCTCTTAAAAAAAAAAAAAAAATCAATAAAATATCCAGAAATGAATAGACTGTTAATTTCCTTCAGCTGAAGTTGATCCTCTCATTGGAATGCAAAGCAAGAGGCAACAAGCTGTTCTATTTGGTTACTTTGTAAGATTTATTTTTTTTTATTTTTTTTATTTTTTTAAGGAGAATTCCTTAGCTCTAAGTGCTAATTTCTCAGCCTTTCTTGAACTGAAGTTGCGGAGAATACTTTCTGTACTTTTTCTTTCTTAATGTTTAAATAGAGGTAGTAGGCATTAAGATTTTCCTTTTATCAGAGTTATGAGTACCTGTTCATTTTTATTTTCAAGTGAGAAAATTCTTAAAAGCTGAAAAAATATTTGGATTCTGCATTCTTCACTGAATAACTGGGAAAGTATAAGCAGGGATTTGATGCTTTAATTTGCTTCCGAGCTGAAAGACTGCATGGCAAATGTTTGATTGTCTTCAACTGAATTAACTTGCCTGTGAGATTGTTTAAATACTGAGTATGTAAGCAAATTTCCAGTGTTATCTAGAAGGTTTACAATGGATCATTACACTAACAGTGAATTACATGAAGTCTAGGAGACCAGAAGTAGTACTGAGGAGTGCTTTCATTCATCTGTCTCCATTCTTTTCCTCAAGAAAGGAGCAGGAAATTGTGAGTAAGTGAAATTGCATACTTGAAAATGTAAATCACTGAAATATCTAGATAAGAACGTTTGTGAGGGGATGTAGTAGCTAATTAGACAATGTGTAAACTGGAAAAGAGAAAAAAAGACTTTGAACATAGTCCTTGGTAAATGTCTTAACTGCACTTTTGCTTAATTTGGGTAGAGGACTCTCTTTTTTGCCATTTCAGCTTGCTTAAAAAAAAGGCGCGGGGCGGGGGAGGGACCAAAAAAGCTAATTACTAAGTAGAAGATTTTTGATGGTAGCATGGTGTCTGGATATCTCCTACTTCACTGTTTTTGCACGCAGACTAATGGCAGTTGGTTGTTCAGGATTAGAGAAGAATATTGAGACATCGCTTCTAATGTTATTGTTCAATTTTCACACCATATATGTTTGGACAGTACGCAAATAGTTGTATTTTAAAACCTGGAGATTAGATTAATGCATAAAGTGTGGTGCTATAGGACAGTACCCGGATGACTAGAAGTGAACATTAATTTTTTTTAGCAAGTCAGAGGTTCTCAGTTCTTCTTTTCTTCTTCTGAAGAAGTGATCTGGCATCACAAAACGTAGCTTCAGTAAAACTAGTGGGACACAGTATTTGCATTGGATTACTGGCAATGAGTCAGTATATTGAAAATAAGCAGATCAAGGTATTCTTCTTGCCCAGCAACAACCAGAATGTTATGAGATGGTTAAAGAGGGGAAAGAATTCTCTAATGATGATTTGCCACTGCCCAAATGTTATACAGTTAAAGAATAATATTTCCAATTTCCCACTTTGTGCTTTTTCTATCTATGTTTAATGCTGTAATGTCATTTAAAGTGTGTTCTACTTTTTGCTCTTCAGAAATAGGTCATGTTTTGATAATTCTGTTTGTGTTCAGCTGTCTGACCTAGTAAGGAGATGCTTCTTTTTTAACAGTGTTTTCAGAAAGAAAAACATTGCTATCTCTGTAGACGAAATGCTTGAAAGGTTGCTTACATCTTGAGTAACTGGATAAACTTAGCTTTTTAGAATTGACATGTCTTGGCTTTCTTTAGTTCCTGTCAATTTCATGATTTTAAAATCGTACATTAGTGGCTTTCTAAAAGGCTGCAGTATCATTTTGGAATACAGCTACAGAAAGGAATTTTCTGGAAATTAAAAGCATACTGCACTTGTTTGTTACAGTATTTTTATGGGATTAATTTATAACTTCTTGCTAAATTTGGGTGAAGTATTAAGACTGCAGTAAATATCACTTAGTATAAAAATAAGCACTTGGAAAAAAATCTGAAAAAACTGTACCAAGCTATTAGTTGCAGCTCTAAGAGCTTTAAGTTGAGGGGAAAAAAATCAAAGCAGCCTCTATTTTAAGCAGTGATTGCTTTTGCTAAAATTATATCAGAGTTGTGTGGGTTGTCTTTTTTCCCCTTCTCCTCCTCCTCCCCTTAAGAGTACGAACATGAGACTACTCATCCATTAGTATATTCTACCTTAAGGCTCTTCGTTACTTACGTAAGGCTGTTTTTACACTCAAGAAAGCTCAGAGAGAAAAACGTTAATAGATCTTTTGAAACCATATACAACAAAACAAGCCTTCTGACAAAATTAAATCAAATCTTACTGACTCCTAGAACCCCCGTTTTTTGACATTTTTGGGAAAAATGCCATCATTATACGTCAGATCTTCAGCATATATTATATGGTGTAGCTCCCAATTGGAGCTGCCCCAACCCCAGTTGGGGTCTGGGCTGTGATATTACGATTGTATGTACGTTTTCAGCTGCAAAGCACACTGAGGCTACAGAAGGAACAGAATGCAATAATCACTTGTCACCAGGAAAATAACTTGTTTAACACAAGGAAAAAGCAAAATTACAGAAGGAATTTGGCCTAGGCAGATCTTTGTGATTGCTCATGGTGAGGTTGGTCCCCAACATCCCCAACATGTAATATGTGAGAAACGCTGTTGGTTGCCACAAAGCTCTTCCAGAGAACATAAAAGGCGTTAAGTGTCTGAGTCCCACTGAACAACAATAAGACTTGGAGACTGACTTTCTTGGGCTTTTGAAAATCCCAGCTGGAGCATGGTCAGGCCTGGTTTTGTATCTCATTGGAAGGCAAAACAGCTTTCTAGTGGCCTGACTCAACCTAGAGCTGAACTGAGCTAAGAAAGGAGAAATTTTTACTGAAATACTAGTATTTGCTCAGTGGAAATAACTTTTTTTAATTGGACATGTTCCACTCAAACAAAACTTACGTTGCTTCATTTATGACACCTGATCAGTTTACATGCATAAGTTGTGATATGATTTAAAAAAAAAAAAGGTGATATTTGTAACTTTGTTTAGACATAGCCTTCACAGGCATGATTATTTCTAACATATCCAACTTGAGTGTGACTGTCCTGAATAAAAGCACGTTGCATTCAGTTACTTGCATTTTGTTTCCTTAACAATATTGGCTTTTTTTATTGGGGTGAGATTTTCTTTTTATTCAAAGTAGCTACAAATCTTTATAGACAATATGTACATATATTTTTGTCTTCTCCTTACTAGTATTCTTAGCAGTCTTCTGTCATTCTGACTCCTCTCTGTGGTAACCAAACTTGTAATTTACCTAAGAGAGTGCCCTTGTTCATCCTTCAAGAAAATCATCTATTCGGTAAAAAGTTCGTTTTTTGAGTATTAAAGGTCATGCATTCTTAGAAATTCTTAGGTTGTGCCAAACAATATGCTACAGGATTTTTGAATGCAAGCTGTCAAATCTTGGTCCCAGAGGTTCCAAGAGTGGTATCAGAATTACTCAATTTTCAATGCTTCTGGTCTGCTAATTGCCACCACACTTTCTTATGGTAAATCCTCAAAAATAGGAAAGAAAGATCATTGAGGTCTAATTCAGTGCCTTATTTTAGTATTTGAGGTTTAGGGGCTTCTATGGAGCATTGCTGACTGTCTTCTGCAGCATAAATCTGTTTTGTTCTCTGGTGAAGTTATGTCAAAAACATAGGTTACATATGGTGAAGGAATGTTCCCTTGCATAGTAAACTGAATGTGAAATTTGATTCTTAAAATGTAGAATATTTAATCTTTGCTATGATAAATATTTTATGTGTGTAAGTTCCTAACTTGTAAATTTCCCTTTCTTCTGCTCTCCAAAGGATGTGTTGATGACTATTGCCTTTATTTTGAGGGTTATTTACTACTTTGAGATTGCTTTAAGGATTCTCTTGAGTTTTTATAGTATGATTGATACTGCCTAAAAATGTGTATGTTGGAAAAGTCTGGACAGTGGAGGAATGATCCATAAATTTCCATGCAGTATTTAAGGTGCTTTTGTAAAGGAGGGAGAGGGGATCCAAATTTTGTTTCTGGACAAAATGCAATAAAATGCATTTTGCAATTTCTTATGCAATCATATATTTATAGATCTTATGCAATACATGCTCAGCTTAAATTCATTCTGTAATAGCTGTTGTGCTATGAAATTTCACCTCATGCAGACATGCAGATGTTCCTAGTGAACAGATTTACAGCTTGATATATCACTTTTCTTTCTGTACCAAGAGATTGTACACAGTTTCTTCCTTTAATAAATATGATTTTCACATGGTAAGTCATATTAAGAGACTAAAATAAGACTGTAAATATTTTGTCATGATTAGAATATTTGCTTATTTTGGAGCTTCAGGAGGAGTGTGGGAATTAGCTGTATTAATTTCAAACTGTTACAGGTTTGCTATTTACTTTGCTGCTGGTTATCCAAGTGAGAGAGAGCTTTAGAATTTGGTGGTCCATCGTTAAATGAAGGATAGTAGAAGTCCACTTTATGAAGACTAGTTTCCACTGCCTGTGGCAGAGACATGTAAAACAATTTGATTAGGTTTAGGAAGATGCTGAAAACCCCAGGAAAGCTTAAGCTGACAACTTCTGAAGCAACCATGATTTAAAATGGATATACAATTGCCTGTCACTTAAGGAAGCTACGTGTAATTCAGGAATGAATATTGGGCAGTTGGAAAAACTAAGACGTAGATTGTCTTGCCCAGACTAGGTGTTTGGTGAGTTTCTGATACAGAACCTACCGAAATGAAGAATGACATTCTAGGGTTAGGTAAGAAAAGTTACACTTAGACATTTTTATTTTCAACTTTGTATCTTTGGTTTTATTGTTACAGGTAAACCATACAAATCTAATGTTGTATATCATATAGATCATATTGTTTTTTTGACAAACATTTAGCTCCTGATTACTCTGCTCCAAGAAACAACTGCGTATGTAACATTGACCCAATCCATCTGGATTTGCTGAAGGTAAATCTGGGCAGCAAAGATGGAGTGCTCTAGTTGTGTAATCCAGTGAGAAGAACTGTGGGCTTCTCTCTTGGGGAAGTGTAGGTGTAGGCCATAACTTGAAAAAGCAGTCACTGGGAGGCTGAATGAAATATCAAAGATACAAATCAAATATTGCAAATGACAAATTTATAGCCGATGCTGCCATGCTTAGCACTCATTCTCAGACACCATGGTTTCCATGTGTTGCTGAAGCTGTGAAAGGGCAATTTTTGGCACAGTATTTCTTTTGCTATGATATGTTGTTGCCTGTTCATCCAAAGCGTTATGCCCCAGCGTGGCTAATATAGTCTAAGACTGCTATAGTATTCTGAAATGCATTGCTGAGCCCTTGGTGGTTTTCCAGTAGTAGCTTTGATTTACTGCTTCTCTTAACATTGAATTAATTTAAGATACCCTTTGACTAAGTGTTGTCTGTTTCCTAAATAGGCAGTGCAGTCCCTGTAGAGCTGAAATTATGTGCTTTGTCAAATTGCATTGGATTGTTTTTAATTAAAAAACACAGTTCTAAACTTTCTACCATTATAATGCCAATGAATGCAACATTAAACTTTTCTACCAAGATGTTCATTAGCTGTTCATATGACAGTGTTGCTTCCATGATTGTTCATATACTTTTTTCTTTCCATAATAATAACTTTCTAAAAATTACTATAAAAATGGTACAGAAGCAGAGGGTGTTAATATTAGGATCAACTGATTTTCCTTCCCATAGATCTAAGGATTAGGGAAGGAGGTGGCTTTGCACAACATATCCTTTTCTTTGATCTTGCTACTGTTCAGTCTGGACATAAATTAACATAGTCTTAGCTGTAGTTTCAGTTTTCCCTCTGGTAGTAATTTCAGATGCTGTTCTATGAGGAAAAGGGACTGTGCTCTGGACATAGCTCTTTCATTTTCCTCACCAAAAAAAAAAAAAAGAAAGAGGGGTTCTGCACGGTCAGATTGTCTTTTGGGATCATTGTAGCCAGGTTGCACGCTGACTATTAAAACATGCCTCCAGTATGACCTGCTATCCAGTGCTTCTGTCCCCTCTCTAGGGTGTCACATTATTTACGTTTGATGTGTTGGGAAACGCTTCCCCTTCCTCACCCTATTCAGGTTTGAATGTGAATGTTTCTGTCCCTGAAAGAGAGAGTAATTCGTTAGCTCTTTTGCCTTGCCTGCCTCAGTCTCTGGCGCTGTGCCTAGAACCCATTGATATTCAAAGGGCAGCAGCACCTGGCATGGTACAGAAAATATTACACTGCTCTGTGCTATCCAAGAATTCCTAAGCTAGTTGCTTGAGCCCAGCAATAGGTTTTGACTCCGGAATACCATGGTTAAGTCTTACATTGGATATGGATTTTGTCTAGATGTGTGCTGGATGTCAAGGTGGACAGAACTGCTTTGGTGATGTTACAGAGCTAGAGTGTCTGTTTGTTTGTTTGTTTTTTCTTTTAAGCTTACTGTGAAACAATTTTCTAGAGACTTCTCTGTTTCCTGTGTAATGTTCAATGAAGGAGTTGATTGAAAATATTACTTACTACATGAAGCTAATATAGAACTAAAGATATATTAGCATTAGAGCGGTTGAAATTTAATGCTATGTTTCATTTAAGAGTGGAGAAAGTAGCTAATATATGAATATGAAATATTCATATGTGTTTGAAATATTGATGAAAACAGATACAGGAGAAAAATTGCTAGAAATGTTCGGCTAAAATGATCATACTCTGGGATTTTCTTTATGTTATGATGAACGGGTTACTTATACTGGTACTAGACAATGTGTTATCTTCATACTGTAAATGAAACAAGCACCCAATAAACAGACAAATGAAAGTCTTGTCCCATTGGGTTCTCTTAACTATTTGAGGTTATAGTTGTGCTATTGTTTGAATTTTATTTTCTGTGTGCGCTATACGAAAAAAGAAATTTGCACATACGGTAGTCTTTGTCCTCTAAGGCTTGCTTCATTGTCGTTTTACTGAGGACAAAGTAAGACTACAAAAGGAACATTAGTAAATATGAAGACAGTTGAAGAGTTGATATATCAAACTGCAACATATTACTGAAGATGAATGAAATATCCAAACTATTTTATGTAGTAAAAAAAGGTGCAAGAAAATCACACCTCTCAGTTCCAGTACTTTCTTAGCTTTCACTACTATTATCAAGAATATAGAACACACTGTTCCCCATTACTTGTCAATAAAAAAGTACTAAATAGAAAATCATGTTCCTACACAAAATCTTCTGTTTCAATTCAAAAATATTTTTACAGGCCATTTATAAGGTTTAGTGAATCAGTGAAGAAAACTGGGAAATTAATGAGGTTCAGAGAGATGCTTTCAGAAAACCCTTTGGCTGCTGTCATCACTGGTAGCTTTTAATAAAGAAAAGATAAACTTTACTAATATCTTCTGCCTAATAATCAACTGTAAACAATCGGCAGTAACCATTTTCATTAAAAAAAAAAAAAAGGTGAAAACTTCTTACAAGTATTAAAAAAATAAAATTTCCATGTGGCTTTTTCTGGCTGCAAGTTATTTGCCTGAACTTTGAAAGTATGAAAGCAAGATAGTGGTGTTCAAATAAATCTGGCAACTGTAGCAGATTACTAAGTTTCTTATTCAAAACACAAGAATTAGAGGGTAGCTAATAGCCTTTCACAGTTGTAACTGGCAAATGTAAGGAAAATTATTTTCTGTATCTAAATGCATGTGTAGGTGTTTCAAACTGAAAAGTATGGTCACACTTTTGGACAAGGAGATATTTCTGTCTATTTTTTAAATAAAGGTAAATACATCAATTACTGAACGTAACCATTTTTTCTGTGTGTTTGTTTTTTTTCAGTTCTCCCAGCAAAAAGCATTCATTCCTGCCTTGCAAAAAAGTGGTTTGGCCAGTCTTCTTTGACTGCAAGTTCAGAGACTTGTCAGCTATTTCAATCTCTTCTAGCCAGTCTCATATGTTGCTACATGCTTCATTTTTTTTTCTTCCAGTGGGCTTCATTGTGTTATGGTTATTCTGCAAAATGGATGAAAGCATTTGTTGAAGTAGTTGGTTTCTGTTAACTTTTTTCCTATGGAGAGGCCGTTTTTTTTGGTGGCAGCGCTTATAGCTAAAAATGCAAGTGAGCTTTATTGTAGTGACTGACTGTTTATATCAGATTTTACAGGGCAAACTAAATGCCTCAAGCACAACTGACATTCCTTTTCAAGTGCAAAGTTTGTATTCCATCTCAGTGACTTGCTACTCTTCTTTATGAAGATACTCCAAAAGGTGAAATCAAGATTTAGCGTTCTGTGTGTGTTACAGCACTTTATTTTTATAGCTTCCTATGAAATACGTTAACTTATGCAAATGTGCATTTTTGTGATTAAAATTTTCCTGAAGTAAAGAATATTCAAGTTGTTGTAAGTACTTTGAGACTGCCTCTGCTTGCCACTCAAAGTGTATGGTTGTGCGCACTTTTATTTTTTGAGGGGAAGAATCTGAATTAGAGATAATCTCTTCTTGTGACATTGCTCCCCAAGGTAAAGATCTGGGTAGTTAACAGGTGGAAGAGAAATATATTTAGGGTGATACTGAGTTATAGAACGTGAATATTTAGGTATATACTCAATTATTTTAAAACCAGATAAAAAATCCTTTTGTAGTAATTACAGCATGCTAGCAGATAGTTTTAAATCATTGCTAATACTGATTCAAAATTCATTTTTATGCCTGTGGCTTTCTGAAAACTGTTTCCTAATCTGCAACCAGAAAACTTGCAGTGTTTGAGTTAGTAAAGGAACTCTATGTAGCAACAAACTTTGTACCTTTTGCCATTGCTGGTGGAGGAATTGGCTCATAGACTGGGGTCAGACTTGAAGTATTACCTGATTTTAAGCTATTGTTAGTAGATCTTCAGATGATACAAAAAGTCTTCACTGAAGATAAATAATATGTAATACTTTGTTTTCTAGTAATAATAACCCCCAAATTTGATAATTCTTTGACATTTTCACTGTATGTTGTGACGACTTCTGTTTCTTCTTTCTTGCTTTCCTAATGGCTGGGCCATCAATTATGCAATCTGCAAACAGGTGTTTAGCTGTGTTTAGTCATTTTTGGGGTAGGCGACCATTTGTTTCCATAATTAGAAGGCGCCATTATCATTATTACTTTTAAATGGATGTACTGAAAAACAAATTTAAAAGTTTCTTTTCAGTAAGGTGAGATTTAAAGGTTTCTCTTGTGCTGCAGGCAGGAGAATGCAAATATTTGCCACACTTTCTTCATCTGCTTGAGTTAGATAATGAATTGCAGAACTTTTTATATATCCCTCAATTTATAGCATGCTTTTCTCCAGTATGCCATATAATACTCAGAGTATGCAGGATATTTTTAGACAGTTCGTCTTTGTTTCTTTATGCTTTATGGGATCCATTATTCAAGAGGAGAAAGAAGCTGCTAGAAATGACACTTGAAGTTGCTTGTCCTAGTGAGTTACGCAGTAAACAAACATTATTTGTCAAATAATCGGAAACACAGCTGTGGAATAAGTAGTTTGGAGAAGTGTATTTCTCCATTCTGATTCTCATTTTATTCTGTCAGAACTCAACTGTGCTGTCACATAAATTTGAATTCTGTTGCTTAGTTGGAAACTCTCCCAGTTTTTGAGAGGAGTACCGTCAATACTTTCTTAAAGTCGGTCCTGGAAAACAGGAATTCTTCTTCTGGACCACTAGCTGCCTATTCACAATTACAGAAAAGACAAGTTAGGCTTACAAGTCTTATGTCTGGATCAGTAGGGATTGAAGGCTGTGACCTCTACTGCTTTACTTCTGAATAACTGATCTTTCTGAGGACTGATTGCCAAAGATCACTGAAGTGAGAACTGGGATTGACAGTAATGACTCTTTCAGCATTGTCCAGGTGCTGAAGCAGGAGTAACTAGGGCAGTGACGTGACTGTGTCCTTCAGTTTGGCATTTCATATCAAATATTTTGAAAGGAAAACTTCTGAAGTGGGGCTCCATTGGAATGTTGCTAAATACCAAATTCTGACTGCTATGATTAAGATAAGTAATTCCAATTCAAATAATCTATAGCAGACTACTTTGAAGATAGAGGCTAATAATGTCTGAAGGACTACTTATAGCTTGTGTATTGTTAGGAGCTGAATGGCATTCCATGTTTTTTTATTGATTCATGGAAAGGTTACTGCACTGACAGTGGGGACCTTTTCTTCCGGATCTACCAATTCTAGGTCTGCTGGACTTTCCATTCTTTAATAGTGGCTGTGTAGGCCTCTGTATCCTACCTGTATGAAAGAAGCAAGGAATAGCACAGGTCTGTTCAGACTGACTGTTTGAAGCTGCCTTCAAGCTACAAATGCTTGGCTCTCATGGAATGCTCACTGGTGTGTAAGAAGCCTACAACTTAAAATTTTCCACCTACTTGAGGACATTTCTTCCTTTTGTACAGATATGTAGTGCAATTGCTAACAGAGGGTACTACAGGTAGAAGTTTACTTAGCAAGCAAGAAAGAGCCACTCTTATGAGGTCAGTCTCTAGATTTGGTATGTTCTAAACCATTACCTCTACATTAATCTCTGTATAACAACACATAGTGTGTGTTACACTCTAATTTTGTTAAATTATTTTGTGCGTCTTTTATATATATTTCTAATTCCTTCTGCAGAGTTTACACAGCTTATGATTTTACGTTGATAAACCCTTATCACATTTCGAGTCTAGCCCTAATGATCAGTTGTACAAAACTGTGTCTTAAGTTTATATCCATTATCTACAGCATGACAGAATTGTAGAATGCTTTGGAATAAAACTATTGAGCTGCTGGACAAGGCTTTGAATAGGTTTTGCCTGTCATTTGTAGCAAATGAGTCTTGTATGTAAAATCACTGTGGAGAGTGACCTGTCTATTTACTCAGTTTAGCATTTTTTAAATTTGAGCCATACAACTCAGTTAAGCCTGCAGGGCTTGATTTCTTCCCCCCCCCCCCCCCCCCCCCAATGCTCTCCCCACAAATATCTCATCTGAGTTTGTTATGAACTAAGCAGTTTCAGCTATTGTTTATTAAAAATATGAAGATAAACATGAACAGGTGTCTTTCGTGGTACAAAATGTGAAAATTCCAAAAATCTTTACCCTTGGTATTAAGTTTTAATGCCCTAGAAACTCATTTTTTAATCCAGAGCAATTGCTAATTTATTTCTGTATTGTTTTTCTAATGTTTCACGAAAAGATACTATTTTTTTTTTTTTTAGTTCTATTTATGTGTCTGTGGCATTAGGACAGAGCTGTTGTTTTAAAAAAAAAATTGTAATACTTAAAGGGTCACTCATTGTCAGATGTCCCTTTAAATTAATATCCTTGAAGTGATGAAGCTAATATACGGTGAAGAAGTTCAAACTGCTTTTCCTTCCTGTGAATTAAGAATTTTAGTGGTTTTTTTATTAGGAGTTGTAATTTAGGAGAATTTAGGAGTTGTGGTTGTAATTCTTGAAACCCAGCTATTTTATAATACTCTTCTACATGAGTTTCATTTCTGTTTGTGGTGGTGTACTTGGATTATACCATAGCTAAAGCTGGAAGTTACTCATCACAGAGAAAGTAGTTTGCCTTAGAGTCCTGCAGAAATGTTGTAAATAGTACTCAGGATATTATTTGCTAATCTCTCAAGAACGGAAAATCCATGTAGCCAGAAATCCCTGGAAACTGCCGTTAACGATGATTATGCCTTTGTGTTCCGGCAAATGATTTTCCAGTTACCAGTAGCGGAGGAAGTTTACTTTAAGAAAGCACTATATCAGCTGTAAACTTTTAAAGCTGGATTGTGTGGCATTGTATGCCGTATGGATTATATGGTTCAGAGTGACAGTTACGGTTTTTGGGGAGCAGTCTGGCCCTGCTGGAAAAGAGAGTTGCCTTCTCATCTTCTCTTCCCATATCACTAAGAAAAAGTAGGTAGCAAAAAAGCAGATTTTACTTCTGTTCTTCTGTCCCGATCCAATATCGGGAGGGTTTCGTTACGATCCCAAGGACGAGATTAAGACGCTAAAACCGGTCAAATATCGTGCAACCTTTTAACTTTATTTTCCACGAAGTGGGGAGAAAAGGTGTGTGTGTGTGGGGGAAGGCGAAGGGGAGGCGAAGGAAAAAAGGGAAGAGGTGAACAAGGGTAAGGGGAAAAGATAGAGAAAGTTGGAAAAGGAGAAAATAAACTAGGTACTGAGGCCGAGGATGTTCCGCTGACTCCATTCGAATTACAGTTCAAGCTGGGTGCCTCCGACGAGGGACGAGGAGTGAGAGAGAGCGAGAGAGAGAGAGCGCGCGCAAAACAAAGAAATCCCTTGGCAATTATAACTTTTTCAAATTAAGTTTCCCACCCCTCACATGGTATTTCAGACCAATAGTAATATTTGGGTCTGGGGTCTCCTGCTCCTTATTGGGTCTCCTGACTGTCCCTAGGTAGGCCGTTTCCTGTTGCCGTTTCTGCTGACAGGTGTGTCTCCATTCTTGGGTCTCAAGGTCCTGACAAAGAGGCGGTAACTCCAGCAATTAGCACTGTTTCAGCAGTGCACAGGAATGCAAATTGCTGGTAACTCCCTTATCATTCCCGCCTGCACCAGCTCTGGGGCCCTTTCTCACTGAACTAGGGAGTGCGGCCTAAGGCTTCAGCAAATTTAGCCACTCATGCTAAGCAAGTTTTATAGAAGTTGTGCTAAAAACGGACAATAATTTACAGTCCAGAACCCAAAGTCTCTGCCCCATTGTGGTCTTGTTCAGTGCAGGCTCGGTGTGTCCCGGGTGGTCGCAGGGAGACCATCTCAGGGGTCGCAGCAGCCCAGTCCTGTTTCCGCCAGGGACAGATGGCTTGTTCGGGGTTAAGGCCTGCCTGCACCCCATGCACCAAGAAATGTTTAAGGCAAAAAATTCATTCATCTGTCCGCCACATCTTCTGTCTCCTATGCCTTCTGTGGTGGATGCGAAATATAATGGATATCTTGGAGTCTTTTCAGTGACTCCAAGCACTTGATGTTGCAGACAGTAATCAGTAGTCTTTTTTGCCACTGGAGTTGATTCAGATCACCAGTTCTAAACCACTGAACAAGAGACTTTGATTTACAGCATCTATTTTAATTTTGAATGGCACTTATAACTTTTTGTTCTTTTTTTATTTTAAAGAAAACTTGATTCTCATTAGCTGTTAATCATAAAAGGATGTTGATTTGCAACTAAAAGTAGCCGTTCACTCAGTCTGATACTTTGTTTTGTTAAGCAGTAGGACACCACTTGTTCATATAAAAATTTACTTCTGCTGATATAGATCAATGTTTAATTGATATCTTTTAAAAATTAAATTATCTAACATATATGTCAGATGGAAAAAAAAGTAAGCTTAGTAGAATAAATTCTAAATGTAGAACTAGTTCACTGAAAAAAGGAAATATTATTTGTATTTAATATTTTAAATTGATCATTTCTGGTCATATTATCCTTCTAGATTTTGGAAAGGTAGAGCTTACTCTCTCACACCTCATTTTCGTTTATATTTTGGCAGCAGATTTTTCTTCTTTTTCAACTTCCAACTAAGATTGAATGAACTGGTCATTGAATTCAAGTAGCTGAAGCATTAAAGTGAAGAAAATATTTTCTTAACATCTGCAGAAAAAGCTGTTGCTGTCAAGAGTTGGTTTAACATTTCAACAAGCTGTACACCCAAGTGTTCGGCTAATGAATTCCAACAGTCCATTGCTTTTGACCGTCTTTGAAATTTTAGGAGCAAAAATATACCACTTGAATTTTTTTCAGTATAGTTTAAAATTACTGGTAGTTTGTAGTAAGTATAATATTAAATATAGTTAAAGCTGTAAGCATGAGTTTATTTTTCATGGGAAAAATATGTTTTTCATCCGACTTCTTTGGGTTCCTGATGCGGAAAAGAGTTTAAACCTGTTAGAGGAGAAGAGCAATACTTATAATTGAATGCTTGATACTAGAATTCCTCATGGTAGAACACTGATGGTAAGTTGTCATGATCACAGAGGCCTCTGGAGACCATGCCACCTATCATGTATATGTGCAACTTGTCTGTTTGGTTTTGTTTTTAAAATGACAGAAGACTTTCCCACACTTTAGTCAGTCACTTGTTAGCTGCTGCTTTATAGCAGAAGGGGACCATAGTGGTGGCCACATGACATCTGGGAATATTAAGACACAGAGAGCTCCCAGCTATGCCATCATCAGAGTTGCTAATAATTATGAGAGAACATCTACATTTCAACTGGGGACTGCTAAGTTTGTGTATGCGGCTTTTCAGATGTTCCTGTTTTGTTCCTTGGATAGATCTGCAATGTGTGTTTTTTGAAGTATACCAGTCAATTTTTTGTCAAAACTGAGCAGAAGTTGAAGAAAAAGACTTGCAATGCAGTTTGGCCTCAGAGTGGTGGTAGTGGGGTGTCAAATTCTTGCCAAAGTGATGCTGAACAGTGAGTTTTAAGATCTGCACTGTTGTTTTATGAAACTTTTTTCCCTAGTCTGACTGCAGTTTGAATAAAATGCCATAAAATAATATTCTGGACGTGATCTTTGTGAGTCAGGTGTTAACTGGTACTTTCTGTTTCAGCTAACCTCCCAGTACCTACTATTGCTGCAATAGATGGGACTGCATTAGGTGGTGGCCTAGAACTTGCTTTAGCCTGTGACATAAGAGTGGCAGGTAAGCCTGGATCCTGTTAATTGAACAAAGGATTATTAGTGTTGCAGAAGGCTTGACTAATCTTCATCTTGGCAACAGCCTTATAAAACTGATTTTGTATTATGACATTGTTTAGGACCAATTACTTCTGAGAGAGTTAGCAGAAACTTGACTGAAGTAATTGCTGATGTTTAATTTCATAGCACTTATCACTGATAGCTAGAGTATTTTTGTTGTGTCTTTTATTTCATTCTTATGATCTTCACTTTATTGTTAGCTGTATTCCCAGAAGGGTTAGGTAGATATTTTGATATTTTACTTACTAATTAAAATATTCTCCTCACTTGAAGAGTTCTAGATGGACTATTTGTTTTTATACAAACAGGTTGCAGGGGACAAGCAAAACTTGTTTGTGAGTTTATTATTAAACAAGCAATTAAGCTGTTATAAAATAGAAGTGACAACAACACATGAAAAGAGGAACCTTGACCTATCCAGCTGTCAGAACTGTAAAGCCATTTGTTGGAAAGTAAATGGAAACTTAGTCCTGAACAGTTGCCAGTAACTCATAGTATATAAAGCTGTTTGACCCTGAGGGTGTATTCAGTCAGCTGAAGAATTCATAATCATCAGAAACAGACATCCCCCCCATTTTAAATTTTTAAATAATAACTTTTTAAAATACTTTACATTCTACAAATAAGTCTGCTGTTCGCTCTGATAGCTTACTTGCATCACCTGTCTTATGTGAAAATTAATAAGGTACAGAACTTGCCCTGGTAGGTCTAGTTGGGTCTTTTAAGATCATTTGAATCTATTTATAGATTTTTTTCATTAGCAAATGCTTTTTAAGTGGTCGTTTGTACTTTATGAAGCAAATGTAATAAATTAAGACTCTTGTAAGTCTGCTGTTACATATTTCTGCAAGCTTTTTTGTACAGGTCATAGTAAGAACTCTCATTTAAATTCTGGTTTTCAGCCTCATCTGCCAAAATGGGCCTGGTTGAAACAAAGTTGGCAATCATTCCAGGTGCAGGTATGAATGTTTTGCTTTCGTTACCATAGATAACAGAATAACATGTGCTTTGGTTACTTTGATTTGGATTGTTGTTTATGAATTTCTGCTTATTTTTGTATTTCCATTAAGGATCATTGGCATGTTTTTAAAGCTTATTGCTCAGTTAATAAAGTTTTTCTCATTTTAAGGAAGTGGCACTTGTGTATTATGCTTTTAATCAAAGTTTACATTAAGTCAGTCAGTATTGAGTGGTTTTGTAAATGAGATTTGATGTCATGATCTGAAGGCTGAGTAACTCTGGTCAGACTAGGAGAAAAGGTAATGTTAAATATCAGTATGCAAAAATGGTAATTTAATTAATGATCCACTTTTGCATACCATCTGGTACTTTAGGATGCAAATTCTGTTTTCATGCTGCTTGTGAATTGGTTGTAAAAAGTTTAAAAATAGAAACTATGGTTGTGAATGGATCTTTTGTCTTACCAACATTTTTTAGGTTTTTGAGGTACAAAAACTCTTTTAATACCTTTTTTTATATGAAAGGCCAGTTGGCTTGCTTTTTCTGGATTCAGAATGAATGAAAGTTATGAAAAGGTATGCATAATGTTTGATGAGGCCTTTGTGTTAGGAAAGCATTTGTTTTTATTTTATAGATAGACCATTCTTATTTTAATTGAGACATCTGCTTTTCTGGGGAAAGGACAATAATTTGAAAACAATCCCTCTTCCCCGCCCTGAGCTTCGACCATCCTTTCTGTAAGTTCTGGGGGAACTTTATACCCTTTCTTTATGCCTAGTTTCTTTCTGAGTGGAAACTATCTTGAAAACACTAGGTCCAATTTCAGTAGATACTTGTGTAGCTCACGTTGAGAGAAAAGTAAAAACTATCCCAATGGGAACACTGGTATGAACTTTGTGTAAGAAACAATCCCATCCCATCACTAATATAGACAGCTATCGTACAATTTAAAATGCTCCATTATTATGGCTATTATTGAGATGTGATGTCTCTCCCAGTATTTTCTCCCTGGCTGCTCTTTTTCTATGTGTTCAAAGCTGTGTTTTGCATAAGGCGAACTCTTGAGTTCTAATGGCTGGTCCCTTCTTAGCAGTGGACAAAGACGAATCATATAGATATTTCCTTCTCGTGGTAGTGTTATGAGATAATGTGCCTTGATGATAGGTCCTGGTGAAGAAATAATAGATAAAAAATGCTGTTGTTTATCTTCATGGTAATTTTTTTCTCCTCTGCCCCTGCCTCCTATCCCTCCCTATATGAGAAGTCCCACAGGACTGTCATATTGGAAGCATACTCTGCAGTCCATTAAATTCAGGTCATGTTCTCCAGATAGTCTCAATATTCTTCAGCTTACTTAGATTGCCTCATGTCTCCTTGTCTTCAGTTATTTATAGATATATCAAACTTCTTATGCTTTCATCTGAAATGCTAGGTGACTGACTCATAATGAGTTTCTTTGAAAGTTTCATTCAGAATGTTTTATTGCCATTGGAAGATGGGGTTTGAAAAATATTTTGTTTTTCTCATCCTAAAATTATGGAGTGATTTTTATCCACTGACATTAAAAACAAACAAATACAAAAGCTTTGGGGATGCATTTTTTTTGCTTCAGCTCCTTGAAAATGTGCCTCAGACATTGCCATGTTACAAAGCTTTTTAAACTTACCAAGTCTTTGGCTGTGTTCAGTAAAAAATTTTTCCACATTCTTACCAGCCTTTCTGAGGACTATTTCTGCTGAATGTATTTGAGCTTATCACAACTTTTTCCTGGTCAGCCTGCACTTGCATCAACCTTACTGAGCAATGTGAATATTTCAGCCCTTTTCACCTCTGGTGATCCAACCAGTAACTGATTGTGCTTCATGTCTTCAGAAGATGAAGAGTGAGGGAAAGGATTGTGCAGCCAAATGGGTCCAGTTGAACCTTAAAACTAGTTTTTATGGATGAATCAAATATTATCTTATAATGCCTACTTCCAGCTGCTCTGGGCCAAAGTAGGATTGGGCAGTGGAGCTGAAAAGAGAGCTGTAGCCATTAAGAGGTCTCAACAGGTTTCTGCTAGCATCTAATATATCTGAAACTCACTGAAAAAATGTGTTGCTTCTTCCAAGCCAGTCTATATAGAATGGCAATTTCTGGCAGGTGACAGAGTAGAATAAACAACAGGAGTTGCATGTGATAAATCTAAAGATTTCAACTCTGGCGATAATTAATGTGGGTGATGGAGGTCAAATGAAAAATTTCTTCTTTTTTGTTTGCTTTTTTAAAAAAACTAGGAAATTACACATGCAAAGCTGCACTAAAAGAATGTTGTTAGAATTGAATAGTGAAGTACCATACCTTCAGGGTGGATTGGCTGTGGCATTTTGGACCTTAGTGTTGCATTCCATCCTATTTTGAAATGTGGTCATGAAAAGACTCAACTAGGTGCTGTCTGGTGACAAACCTATTTTAATATAAAGTTCCCAGGTGCAAGAAATTTTGCTTCTGTTTATGCCAAAAGTACTGTAGCCTGCTGAAAGCTGAGGTTGAGCAGCAATTAATTAAATCCTGACTAATATTTGGAAGTGAAGAGTTTCTCTAAGTCTTCTGAGGGTCTCAACCAAGGAGGCGTTTGTAGAGTATGCTTGGTCTGCGCTAACAGGTTGAGTCTCCTCAGAAAATTTGTCGTGGACAGCAGAGGAAAAGTAAGTGGGAATGAGAGCAGTGCTTCCTTTTATACAATGGCTTCATGCATAGACCAGCTGCTCAGGATGTGAGAATCCCTTGCTCTTGGAAATTTAAATCCAGTTCTCTCTTCACCATGGAAAAAGCCTTAGCTGGCAAACTGTGAGCTAGAGAAAGTAGAAGGGCTCGCCATTTTTCCTGTTCAATGTGTCCCACTGTCCAGAAAGGAAGTCAACATTTTGTGGACTAGGGGCAGTGTGTAACAAAGAGAACAGGGCTCAGTAACTTGGTGCTGGTGTGCTTACCTCCCAATGATCGTTAGCATTTTCCGTTTTCATTGGAAAGTCCCCCAATAGCTATTCATTGTACAAGTGGTTTTGTGGCACCACCACAAGTATATATGTCAGATTGTCCATTTGTCAGTTTTCTTTCACGCTTTTCTTCCCCATGAACTTTGGGTGTATTGGGCAATTTTGGTCTAATTTGACTACAGGGGCAATGGTCTCAAAAGTAGGGAGTTCCTAGAATTGTGGTAGCCAGATAAAGGGAATAACCTTTATTGTTCTCACAGAGGAAAGGTTTCAGCATAAACTCACCCATTATTGGACGTGAAGGAATCCACATCAGGGGGACGTATTATAGATGTCGCAAATATGGAAAATGTTTCAGTCAGAATACTCATCTGACTGGAACCAGTGAGTCTGTGTGAGCCATGCATTCAGACTTATTTTCTGTATGACAGTGTAGTCTGTACAGAACTCAGCTTCATGTAAGAAGAGTCTCTCTTGCACAAAAATCATGTTCTTTTTCTTCCTACTGTTATTTCCCAAACTGGAGTAAAAAGAAAGCAAACCTCTTAACATTAACTGAATGTTTCTGCTGTCTCTCAACTTATACAGGAAGTGTTTCACAGTGACGAGTTTCTTCTTGGCTGGAAATTGTCTTTTAGAGCGTATATTGTCCGTCCTTTTACCGCTTTGTGACTTTTTAAAGATATCTCCATTCATAATTCATTTGATTGTTTATCTCCAGCCTTTCACTCCAAGTGTCATACTGGGCCTGCAATAGAGAGAGGATGCCTTGCTGGCATATCTGCTTTTATTTAGTTAGTATCTTATTTGGACACCACTCAATAATAGATGTGTTCTGAGGAGATGATAATGCGGCAAACAGCATACTTGCACTTTCTTGCTCTGTTAATAGAATGGGGTGCAATTGGTTGGACAAGGAGAAATGTTCTGTGCCAGTAGGAAGTGGGGAAGACAGGTGTATATGAAAGAAGTCATATTTTTTGTTTTATGCAAATGCTTTTGGGAATTTTATGTAAAGAGCTGAGCTATTGGTATTCATCCACAATTATGTTTCTACATAAAAGGATAAAACAACATAATGGAAAACTGTTGAAATTAATAGATTAATGTCAGCAGATAATTTGACCCAGCTGGGTTAAAACTGTAGCTACCACCCTGCATACTTAGAACTTTCACACCTCTTTTTTGTTTTGTTTCTGAATATATTTTAATTTGCATGACTTCATTCAAGTCATCAAAATAAATTCTGTCCTTGTTCTCCCCAATAAAAATATTACTTCATTACAGATCTGTCTCTACGAAGCCTTGAAGAGCAACTCAGTCTCTTTAAAATAAAATAAATGTATTTTTCCATCTCAGTTTTCAATTTAAAAGCATATTATACCCAGAAACCTTAACAAAAAAAAACCCAAAAAACAAAAACTTTGTTAACGTGAAACAACTGTATCTTTTCTATATCTTGAAATTACTTTGGATGCCTTTTTTCAGATGTGAAACTGAAGCTATGTTATGTAGCATGCTGGACTTTTTCTTGTCTTCAATATCTATAGCAAGAGAGATATTTAATTAAAAAATTTGTGTTCTCTTTTTCTTTCCACTCTGGTAACAGTGTTGTTTTGACTCTTCTAAATTTTAAAATGTGTTTGGGGAAGTTACGGTATTTGTGGATTATAAAAGGTGATGGAGGAAAGCACTGAAAAATCAGTTTTCTTTGCATGGAAAGAGAATGAGGGTAAGCATGAAAATTGGTAATCATTGTGAATTTTTATTATCTCCTAAATTACTCTTTTTCACTTTTAAAAACAGAATGAAGGTCTCTATTAGAGGATTTTTTTAAAAATTAAAAAAAAAATCCTATTTGAGATGAGAAAGATGTCAAGGGTATTTCCAGATGTGACAAACTCATACAGAATGTGATCTTGCTAACAGCAGGAGCTGTGCAATTCAACCAAGTGTAAAGGTTAAATAAAATGTCAGACATTTCAAGTTGAAATCTGACACACAGTTAGCTTTTATATACTGTAGTTTCAAATGTAATAGAAATAATTGCATTTGACAAATATTGAAAAATCTATGTTGCCATTCATGGTAGTGTCTGAAAGAGGGCTTAAAAAAAAAATTCTATCTGTAGGCGCTACTTGGTAATGTATGATTACACAGGTATTTAGAAAGAAAAATCTGCTTATTTCCTGTAACTTTACCTCTTGCCTCTACACCCTTCCATCCCACCTGCATCCCTGCTGTCATTGCCGCTAGTCTTTTCTTCTCCTTTGCTTTTTTCCATAAACTCTTACTCTCTGATTCTTTTATATAAAAAGAAATTTGTCTCATTACATAGAAGTACCATTGAGTCCTCTTTCCCTTTTAAAATTTAATTCTTAGTCCTGAAACAACTAAGCGACTGATGGGAGGAAGAAGGAAAGAAAAAAAAAAAAGTGAAATGGTTAACTTTGAGTGTATTTCTTTTTTTTTCTTCAGCTGGTCCATAAACTCTCTTGTAACTTCTCTTACTTCCCTTGCTTCCCTATCCCCATTGGGATCTTATGTCAGATTTTAGTATTAAAAATCCCTCAAATTAACAAATGTTGGTAGAAGACAACTTAAATAAGCTACTGAAGTGACATCTTCAGAATTTCATTGATGCTGTTCTTAATTGATATGCTGGGGAACAAACAAGAAGATACACTTTTTTTTTTAAACAAGTATGAAAGACTTTAAAATTATTTTACTGAGGTCTAAAAGTGTCTGCTGAGCATTTACAGTCCTATTATCATTTGATACAGTAAAAAAACTAAATTACTCTGAACGTTTATCTGCTTTTTCTTCAATCATCTGAAGTCTCAATAGCTTTATTTGCATTTTAATATTTTGTAAAGTTTATTTTATGCATCGTGTTAAATAAATGGCCTCAAGTAAAAAATCGCTAATAGTGTAGAAAACAGATGTTTGAACATCCACTCTTTTCTCAAAGTAATTAAACAAAATATGTAGAATGTTATTGGAGGGAGGTAAATTAGTTCTGCTTCTGTAAGTTAGAGAGAATTGTGGTTCTTATGTTTTCTTCTTTTTTTTTTTAAATAAAAATAAGCTGATTTTCATCAGATGACTCATTTTCTCCCTGACTTTATGATCAGTTCTAATGGTGATGATGTTGAGGCAGAATTTTAAAATGTCATGCAATACTTATGCTGCAAATGCTCAATACATAAAACTAATGTTTTTTCAAATTGTATTTACAGTCTATATGTGTAAACAGAATAGATCACAAGCAGTGGTAATGTACTGCAGGAACACAAGATTGGAGAACTCCACGTCATCAGAACTATTCCGCATATTCACATGAAACACACAGTATTTATCTGTTTCAGAGGAATCCACAGAATAATCTGTGCTTTTTCCTTTGCATCCTGGCTGCAGAATGCTTTCCAAAACTGTATAAGAAATGCAAGACTTACAGCTTAAAAACACGCTCACTCACTCACTCTTCTTCCTGTAAAAGGAAATATTGAGCCTATCATCAATGCTGCAAGCAATTGCAATTGTATAGAATTTGTTATTTGAAATTTCAAGGTCAGTGTCAGGAAACTGACCCTTTTTGACATTCCTGTGGTTTCTGCTAGCACAGATTTCTTCCTGACCTACATTTGGAGATTGTCTTGTTTACAGACCAGAATTAACAATCAGTCAATGAGAAATTTTAAAATCACAAGGAACAATACCGCCCCCGCCTTGTATCTAGTTGAAGTTAGTCCTTTGATGCTGCAGAGGAAGGAGGAAGTAAAAACAAGAGCAAAAGAAACTCCCAGAAGCCAAGTTGGGCATTAGAGTGAGAGAAGAGAAAGAGGATCTTCGTGGCCCTGGAGGGCAAAGCATGGAAGGCCTGAAGCAGGAGATTAATGTAATTTAGATATGGAGAAAACAAACGTCAGCTACAAACAATGATTAAATCTTCTTTAAAGCTTTCTCATGTCCTGGGGACACTAGCAACGTTGTGCTGTATGTTGAGATTGAAGTTCTGAGTTCTGCTGTTTTTATTAAAATCTAAGATTAAAATTTCATGCTTGCAACCTGAGCCAGCATCCAAACAATTGGATGTAGGTAGAGATACAGTTATCAGTTGTTTTCCTCATTTTTATAGATAAACTAATATATTTGGTTTCAATGGTTTTAAAATTGTATTGTGAGATTGATGGATTGCTCATTTTTGAATGACAGTCAGAAATATGCATAAAAGTGACAGAAGGTTTGGTTTCTTCCCTTCTGCTTAATTCATGCAGATTTAAGCCCCATTCAAGTTCTGTCTAAGTGAGCGTGGGTTGTACTATCACACTCGTATCTCTTTCAGACCATTTATGTGACATTGGTAACTGAAGAGTGAAGCTTTGAAAAGAAAGCAAACCCAAACTTTGCATTTGCAATTCAATTTTATGTCCGTATATAGAACAGCATGGCACTGAATAGAAACTTCAGTTTAGGCAGAGCACAACAGTATGAATGGAATTCACAGTAGGTTTTATAGCGTAGGTGCAAAATAGGATAGATTTATTTGGGGTGCTATAGTGAAAGGAAGATGAAAGAGAATAAAGTAAATGGAGAGAAACATGATCTAAAATACTGCAAGGTAAAGATCTCTACTGTTCCAAAGCCAGTTAAAATTGACAGTGATCTTTATTTATTATCGTGGTAAATGAGCTTATTTGGTCAGTCATAAAGATCTAGCCATAAAGATTCAGCAGGGTCCACGAATGCCTTTGACGAAATGTTTTTCCCCTTGGGCAAAGCTTGGAATTTATTTAAAGAGTTGTAAGAAGCCAAATAGTTGAGTACTTTGTAAAGGACCACCTTTGCCACCTCTGAATATGTCCTGAAACCACTGTCCTTCTCTTGAGGGCTATTGTCCACTCTAAATCAATTATAAAAATTTCCAAATGCACACATCAGTGTGCAATTTCTGTATTATTTTCTTTCAATTTCTCCTTTGTAAGCTGACATGAAAATTAAAGGAAAACTAGGTAATAAGTAGTGATGTTTCTGGGGAAGGGTGGGTGCATGGATGAAAATAAAAAGTTGCTGTATGGAGAAGATACAATTGCATAAAACTATTTATTTTTTAAAGTTGACTTAGTGAAGAGTTATGTTTTGAGAATAAATAATAGGCAAATTAAACTAAGTATCTAGTGACTTCTCTCACCTCTTAAGATGGGGTAGGGACCAAAGCAAAAATCCCGAGTTTCCAAGTTCTAGGCTCAACTCTTTCCATGGTCAGCATATTTTATGTTTAAGGTTCTGTACCACCTTATCTGATTATCTTTTCCAAGTTGCTACTTGAAGTTGCTGATTCAGCTCATTTTCCAGAGATTGTCTCAGTAATGACCTGTAGCATCACTTTCGTGATCTTGCTGGCAAAGTAATATAATTTATCTTTTACTGACAGAATCTAGCAGAAATGTCTTATTACCAGCTATACGTTCTGTGTGTATGAAAACGATACCAGAGGAGGGAAAGACAGGAAGATAAAGAGAGGAGTTAAAATTGTTACTCCTACTACGTAGGCTGTTTTGGGTATCTCAGTTGCTGCGCAACACCTATTTCTCTTCGTTGATTGCACAGGAGCCATGAACTCCATATTTCAGTTCTTTGATTTACTCCTAAGTAAGATGCTTGAAGATGATGGTGTAAATATTCCTTGTAGTGTTAAGAAACTTGTTAATATGCATAGTGATAGACCCACTATAATATGAGGTGAGGAAGATGAAACATTTGACCCTAAATGACCACATATGTTTATCAGTTGCAGAAACTGAGATAAAATGTTTATGCAGAAGGCCTGTGTGATTCTTGCAGGTGAGGAAAGCAACATTCAGCCATAGGAATCAGGTGCCTCATAGGCCACTCTAAGTTGTTGTCAAGTGACTCAGCTTCTGCACCTCTACTCCCTTTTATTTTCATTTTATTTATTTTTCTAATCTACAGTTTGACAATCTGTTAGGCTGCCACAGTGGATGCGTACATTTGGGATGGAGACTGCAAAAACCCTCCAGTCTGTACAGAGAGATTGTACAAACCTGACAGCTTTCTAGCAGGGACAGAAGGGAGAAAAGAGAATGAAGATGTACACATTGATCAGGAAGTTACTGACAGAGGAACAAGTCAGGTTTGAAATACAAACCTGAGGTCTTAATAACTCTTGATAGATAAGGAAACAGAAACAGGATGCTAAAACTTTCCTGTTGATTTTCTTAAAAATGGTTTATTAAGAAGAAAGTCATTATGGATTTTAGAAGCGCATGTATCTCTCTAGGTTTTTTGTTCTGTTTTGTTTTTGCCATATATTCCCATAGTATTTTTCAAATTTATGTCCTTGCAGAATTTAGGTATAAGTCTTGATGTCATTGGTTAAAAACTTCCATTGATGTCTGAGTATGCCTTGGTAAGAACTACAAAAATGATGATTAACCGTTAGGATTTGATCTAGTAGTCATGATTTCAGAAATAGTGCATCTGAAGGAAGAGAACACAGAGTTTTGTGGAGGTTAAATGAAGAGTATGTTTTTCTTTTCAATTTTAGACCTGTTGCAAAAGTCTTTACACAATGGACCCTTATTGCGCATAGTATGCGGTTAAGATTTATGTGTCAATGACTAAACTGCAAGTAAGGACATTTTGAACAAACGGGGTTTGCTGGGTTGTGCTGCACATGTTCCCTCTTTGAAATTAATGCCTTTCATTACTTATGTCATGTTTCAGTTTGGTTCATAAAAGAAGGTTGTGGGATTTTTAGCTGTGGAAGAATAGTCTTTATACAGTATTTCAGTTTACCTTCTGTACTTTACTTGGTGAATGGAAAGCAATTTGCAGAAAGCAGTGGGTTTCAGAAAGATGAAATAAAAATAGACAATGAAATGTCATCTACTCTGTGTTGTTATCAAGATTCATCAGTATGTCCGAATCTCAAGATAGATGTTTCTGGGGGTGAAGGAGTGGGGAATGGGGTTCTGGAGTACCTGCTAGGAGTATATAAATGGGATCTAGTATAGATGCAACAACGCTTAGTAAGTTCCTAAAAATTATGTCGACAGCTGTGGAGCTCGTCCATACTCAATGTGTTTTTTGAAGAGAAGCCAAGGAATTTTTAATCAAGGAAGATTACTGAGCAGATTACTGTGTGCTGAATATTTAAAAATAGACTTACTTTTATTAGTAAAAACTCTTTGTTTAAGCATGAAGTGTTACATTTTTCACTGAAAATGCAAAAGCTGTTTTGATTTAAAACAGTATTAAAGTATTATGAATGAGATGGAAGAGATAATGAGATAGAAAGAAGATAATATTTATTCTCTGTAATGGGAGTGCTCTATAGGAATGTCAGTGTGAGAAATGTAAGTGCATTTTAACTTTAAAATCTACTGGATCTCAGAAAGACTGGTGTTTTTTGAGAGAGAGGTTTCTCATTGAACTGTTAAAATGGAAAATGTATGATTTAAAGAAAATTCTGTATGGAATGTTTTCATCTCTGTGAAGTTATTTTGGTAATCTGCTCTCATAGGACCAACTGCTATTGCTTTCCCACCCTAATGAAACTAGGTCACTAGTTTTTGGCACTCATCCAAGTTGAGATTTATTTGGTGTTCAAGCGCACTGTCTAGAAATAGTGATGCAATGTCAGCAAGGCCACTTTTCATTTCATGAACATAATTTCCAGTGCCCTGGAATTAATTTATTCACTGACCTGTTAATAACTGCAATTCGTCACTGGCTTACAGAGGCAGAGGAAGCGTCTGGAAATAGTCATGGTCACCCTACTAGGTGATTAGTTACAGGATTTCTGTTCAGTGTAACATTTTTGGTGTTGATCATGTTGAAGAGTCTGGCTGCTAATGAAAACCAACCAGCTACTTAATCAAAAGAAAAATACTTGTAGTTAGTAAATATTGGGGGGGGGGGGGGGGGAGGAGAGAGAGAGAGAGAGAGAGAGAACTGATTTGAAGTGGTAGCTTTGCACCACATTATATATGGGGACACATTCTGATTATCTTTGAAAAATATAGGCATTCAGCATATGTAGATGATACGTAATTATTTGAAAGGGCTGGTTTTTAAAAGCACATTATGATACTACTGCTGTACTTACTAAATAAAAACATAGCCATTTGAATTTCCTGATGTTCCAAAAATTTTTTTTCTGCAGTTTTTATTAAAATCAGGACTTCTTTTGGCCACAGGCAAAGTAGGCAGTCGCTTGGGGCAGTAGGTTGCTGCCGATAGCAAAATAGCTCTTATCCCTCTTCTACTCGGCATGTGCCAGAGCCCTGGAGAATCAGGCTTGCTGCTGCTGCCACAGGGGGCAGAAGGCAGTTCTTATTGCACAGGGTCATAGTTGGCTGTTCCCAGCACCGCTGCCACTATTCCCGTGTTTCTGTTTCTAAGATAAAGAAGCAGCAAACCTGAGTCTGATGGGACCTCCTCGTTGTTCTGCATCATAGCTCTCTGCTTTCCTCCTTATGTCAGGTCTGCATGTTTCTTCTTTTCCCTTTTACCATTTCCCATGGTACAAGCTGCCCGGCATCCATGCAACCCTGACCCCCCCTCCACTGGCTAGAAAAATGAAATTTTGCTTATGGCGGTAAGCTGGCTCTGATTGAAGTATCAGGCACCATCACTGCATGTAGTAAAGCCCCCCCTTGGATGTACTTGGAAAAAGGCTATTCTACAACTTCTACAAAACCAATCTCTCGGCACGGATTAAAACTTAAGATTTTTATTTTTTGTCTGATTTCATACTGTTTGGGGCTTCTGAGTTTAGGTTTTTCAAGTGATACTAGATACTAAAATTTTCTGATGCTGGAACTTTGAGTCGAGTGCAGTGCTAATGTACTCTTGCTCCCATTGCAATCGTGGAAAGGATTGCCCCTTTTTTTGTCTCAGATTTCATGACTAAACAATATGAACTAAACAATAGTTTAAAACATGGACCTTCTTCCTAATGGCTCGTAAAGTCGGAATAAATAAATGGGTATGTTTATTTCTAAATCTGATTATTTGGGAGATTTACTTCAAGTTTTCCAATATTTGGGAGTGGGAAAACACTAGGAATCTCTTTAGTGGGAACAGGTAGGTTGAAACTGAGTATTTCTGAAAATTCCGGCTTTATATGGTGCATCTGAGCTCTTTACAAGGACCCAAACACTACAGTGGGCTGAAGTTGTGCTGTCCCTAGAAATATTAGCTTACTTGTTTTGGTGTTAGAAGGGAATATCTGAAGTGCTTTTTTTTTTTTGATTAAAGTTTAAAAGAAGGAATATATTGAATCCAGAAAGATGAAATAGGACAGAAAATAGCTGCTATCTTATGGAATCTTGTTAAAAACCTGCATTTTCTGAGAGAGATGTATAAAGTGCAGTAGCTACTGCACACTCCTTTCTTTGGTGATCTTTGTCATAGGATGGAAAACTGCTAGCAATATGGTTCCCCCGTATGCAAGGTTGTGAATCTGGCTGCTTTGTATGAGATCCAGTCCTTAAGCGTATGGAGTGCTAGCAGATTTTGATGACTTGGCCCATTGCATCTTTTGATGTCTCCTTTGTTTCCAAATTCTTTCAAGTGACACAGTAAATTAAGCCACTCTCTGTTCACTGCATCTGCTGACTGTCCTCCAAAGTCTTTGCAATAAAAAAGAGACTAAAAACAAAGTAAATTACTGGTAAGTCGTTTCTAATATGTGATAAAATGAAAAACCAAAAAAGGGGATGAACAATGAAAACCAAAATTTTTGTCTAGTAAATTACATAGAAGCAGAACATACTTATTTGGTTATTCATGCCAGGCAAACCAAGTGAAACTGATTTGGGTACATCTTCCAGTGTTTCAGACGCATGGGTGTTTTTCTTTAACACAAGCTGTTGAAGTCCTTTGGTAGTGTTCATTTTAAAATTACTTATAATGAAATCCTATTAATATTTTATAGTGTTCTTATGTTATTCTATTATTAGTACATACTGTGATCATGATTCAAATATATTTTTGTCTCATTTTTATGTTTTCGCATGAAATGAAGCAATGTATTAATGTTTAGTGGCTTTCTAAACTCATGGTTGTTTAGAAGCGTTGGATCTGACGTGTTTGTAAAATCCCTCAGCCTCAATCCCTAGTTCACCTGTATTGTGGGAAACAGAAAATGGGGTGGTTCACTCTCCTGCCAAACATTCATGTGAATGTCATTCTTGAAAATTTCAGTATTCTAAGGTTTTTTTGTTTGGGTTTTTTTTTGGCATTACTACAGCAGTTTTTGCATCTTGCTCAATTTAGCATCTGCTTTATTGACTGTTTCAAATGAATTTCTATGATTTTTTTTGAAAAGGTTTTCACTTACAAAGAAGATAAGCTAAATGCAGTTTTCCTCTTCAGTCATTATGTCACTTTTTTCCTCCCTCTTTCCTGGGGAAGGTGCTTTGGAAAATAGCTATCTTGGCTCTCTGTCTTTTTGGAAGGGATCTGCAGGTAACATTTCTCTCAGCAGAGCTAGAATAAAAGTGGGTCTTGTAGAAAGTAGGTGAAGGATAACCAATTAAAAGTCTTGGAAGTATTCATAGCTTTGAACGTGTCATATATGGAATTTTCACCATACTCTGCAGAACTTTACAAGTCTCACCTGCAAATCATCAAGCCTCTCTCAGGTGCCTCAATCTCAAGTACAGCTAAAATTGAATTAAAATTACATGTCTGTTAAACAGAAGGGAAAAGAAAACCTCTGTCATGTAGCTTCTGCTAGCATTCATGAATGAGTGAGGTATTAGATGGATATGACCTGAGTCGGATGAAAAACTTTCATAGTAACTTTGACTTGCAGTGTACAGAGGCTTCCCCACTTTTTTTTTCTTACTGCAGTACAAGCCTCAGTGTAACAATAAACATGGGAGGAGTTACTGTCCTCTTAGAAAAGGTTAGCAAAGGACAGCAGTTCTAATCGGAGGCTTTAATCAGAAAGCTGACCTTTTCTGCACACTTCTTATCACCCACTTTTTGGAAGAGCTGTAGAACTCTCTCACACCCATGTTCAAACACAAGCCAGCCTGTAATCCAGCCTCTCTGCGCCCTTGCAAACTGGTACGACAATTCTGGAGTCCGCCAGATATCCAGGTGCTGGATATTCACCTTAACTGTCAAGAAAGGAGCCACACAGTAGCACCAGGACACAAGTATTTCCAAACTGTCATAGCTTGAAGCCGGAGCCAACCCTTCTCTTCAGACAGCTCCTGGAAGGCTGTTCCAGCACACAGAAGGCAGCAGGTGGGATTCAGCTCCCTAAACACGGGAGTCCCCTGCCCCAGTGTCCAGCTGGGGCTCCCCAAGGACACTGATCACCTGCTGGTTCTGGCTTCTGTCTCTCCATGCAAGAGTCGTAGATACATGTCGGTGTCTAAAATGCACTTGATACCTAAGTTTTGGCGGTTGACATCTGTGCATAATGTCAGTGTTATGAGGCTTTAAGTCTAGAGAAGCTTTTAAGGGCAAGTTTGTAAAAGCACACAACATAACAGTGTAGTGCAAGCGTCTGTTGATATATTCTTTCAGATGGAGCTGTCTGCTTTTTTATTTGAAATTGATTTTTTTAAAATCAGAAATGACAGGTAATTTATAATTATATGCATGTAATTTGTGCTGGTAACAAACTCATTCAGCTGTAATGATTGTGTACAAAGATAGCAAATGATTATGTCGTCATTTGTGTAGGCAATACCAAAACTTCACACGCTGTCAGAGTGAAAGGAAACATGGTAATAAAATTAAATGTACAGAGGTACAGAATAGCTTTGGTTGTATGTAACAATTGTAAGTATTGCAAAGAAAATCTGAGAGTAAAAAAACTACTTCAGAATTAAAATGTGGCACATCAAAGATTTATGACTTTTGAAAGAGTTGTCTAATCATAAAATCAAAGTGAATGTATGTATTTTTATTCTTATCCTTTGAATATGAACTCTCCAGTCTTCATTTTACACAAAATAAAAATCAAAGAAAAGAAAAGATTTATGATAGGATTGACTGCTGTCTATGTGGAGGAGAAGTCTAGGAATTTGAAGACCAAATGCTGTTTGCTATAATAATTCTGTCTGAAAAGTAGCTGGTAGCTACTGGTGTTTGACCGAAATTTCCTGAACTTTGGCACTGGGCTCATGTGCCAATTGCCAACAGTTTGGCAATGAGTAAGGCAACACATGGCTTGTAGGTTAAATTTACTGAGAATGAGTGAATTAATGAACAATTTTGACCCAAATGTGTTGGCCCTAATACATGCGGTTGGTCCTCACAGGATTGGACCCATAGTAGTGAAAGTTTTCTCACTGCTTTTCCAAGATTTCGTCATAGAGGCAGAAACAGTGTGAGTGAATTTTGTTGTTCAGTTGTTCATAAGGAGGTTATGCCCAGCTAGGTTTTTAACCACGGTGGCTGAGCAGAAGGCCTCATGCTAAGCATTTGCAAATGCCAGGTGTCCTTCTGGTGTTGTCTATTCAACAGAATAGTAGGTCCTCCAGGGCATAGCACTGTGACCCTAAAAAAAAAAACTTCTCTTCCTTCAATCTTGAAGTGAGAAATAGATATGAATAAAGTAAAGCAGTACAAAAATAATAAAATGAGTCAAGACACAAGTGAATTCTTTGAACATTCTGTAGAAGATTCGCCGCAAATTAGAGTATGGAGTGTAGCACGTTGCAACTGGATTTTCCGATTTCCTCAAATTCCCAGCAATACTTATGTAATGTCTCTAGGCAAGACTGTTTTCTTCTGTTCTGGATGAGATGACTCTACTCCTTACTCTTTCCTTTACTGTAATCATTTTTACTATACCTTTCTCATCCCAAACCTAAATTTAGTTTGGTGTGCTTTAATGTCCTCAAGGACAATGTTTTATGTTTTTTTTCTACTTCTTGGTAAGAGGTAGTTATGGTTGGTGGAACCAATGATGGTCACAGCCATTCTCTATATATTTTCTTTTTATAAAAACAAACAGGAAAATATGTTTTACAAAAAAAGCTGTGAAAGGAATGTTTCACAGTTGAAGAAATCTTTCTGGTGGGCAAAATAAAATAACTGTTAGACTTCCATCTGTTTCAGATCTGTCACGTGGTGTATGTTCTAAGAGGTTTGTGTAGATGGCTGTTGGCTCACCTCATCCAGGAGCCATCTATCACATAAGAAAAATCTGATTTTCAGACTTCCTTGATCTTGGCAGTTGAACAAAGTATCAAAGGCAGTGAAAACTATTTGAAACTATTGAAAACTGTTTTCTTTTTGAAATTCTCAGAATCAGAATGAAGTGAACTTCCATGTTGTAAATGCAAGTACTGGTATAACATAAAGAAATGTTATGTGTGTATGTGAGTCTAAATCGGGTTTGTTTATTCTCTCTTCCCCTCAACACCCCTTTCTTCCCCTCTCTCCCCCTCCCCTCAACACAGAAAAAGGAAGTTGTGCTTTCAGAGTAGACCAGCAAAATGACAGCTAGTGAGGTAGATCTGGTCAATGGAAAAATTGTTGAGTTTCCTAAAAACACAGTTTTGTAGAAAAACAGCATGAGACTGGAATAACATTTGGTTCTAATTTGTTATCTTTTTCCCTGTGCCTCTGACAAAACTTCTACTTCACAAGTTTCATTATGTGAATGAGCTGTAATTCTTTCTTTAAAAGAATTATCTGTGATTTCTCCCGTATTCTGTTTGCTACCAGTGTTGTTAATAAGCTCACTTTCATATTCGTTTATTGATGATAGCGGGCTCTGTTCAGAATTTCAGCTGTAATCCTGCTCACTGAAGCCTAAGATTAAAAGATAAGTGTGCAGTTTACTGGGTTGATGTCAAAGGGAGCTTGTCTGAGGCTGTCACACCAGCAAGTCAGCCTGACTAAACAGAGAAAGAAGTAGTGTTCTTTCCAAAAAAGTGTAGAATGGTAGTGGAGTGATAGTACTACTATGGTTAAGACTGATTTGCCTGTTTATTGGCAGGTTTTTTACATGGTACAAACGCAATGTGTTTTGAAATTTATCTTAAAAGTTGCCATTTCTTACTGAAAATGAGGTTATGTTGAATACGCTTATTTAAGGGTCAGGGGATTCACGGGATTCAGTGACTTTTGGCCCAGGGGATGGGGAGACAGGAGAGAGAAAAGGAACTGAAAGATGTGATTAGTGCCATACCCAGTTCTGATTTGGGTGTGTATTTGTGGATGTACATTTAAGGATCAAACTATTTCAGTAACTAATCCTCATAGTATATCACCAAACTGAACAGAGTTTTAGGTAATGCTAGGAAGCATTTTGAGATTGCTAGTGTATTTCTGAGCGATACTTCGTGTATGTGATTGAAGGACTGTTGGTCCGAACTGAGCATTGGTGTACTGTAGCATGTCTGACATAAGTGACTGGGTAGCACTGGGCTGTTTATTCTAGTTTTTGAATGTAAATAATGACCAAACACTGAATAGGACTGCTTTTAGCAGTCTTCTGCGTACGGCTGGTGTCAGAGGTGGCGAGGAATGCTTCTACTGATGCAAGAATATGTGGAATGATCTGGACTGGAAGCTTGCTCTTTGAAAGAAATGTTAAGAGATTTGCGTTATTTAGAGATGCAGGAAAAGATTTGGGGGCTTTTTTTGTTTTTATCTGTTCGTTCTTGTAGTGGAAGTAATTTACCTGCTGCAGGGTTATCATCGTTCTTTGAAGTAGACCACAGACAGAGGTAAGATTCTGCATTGGCTGAACAAATATAGCTGGAGTTCATCCTGAAAGGCCTAAACAAGGAGATGTGAAGAAAAACTAACCAAGTGGCACAGCCTGTTCTGTGCAAAGTGGAATTGTGTTCTCTCATTTTTATCCACATGTATATGGATATATAATTCTGTCAGGGACACTGTCACTATTAGGATTTTACATAAATGCATCAATAAGCGCCTAGCTTTAGGAGAAGTCCATAAGTGAAGTCATGGACCTGTCATTGCTCTGGGTGATTATGTGAGTTGTTCCCACAGAGGGAAATGAATACCTGTTATTATAATAAGAATTTCTAATATTCTTATAGCATCCTTCTCTGATTACAGGTCCATGAAAGGTTGTATGTAAATAATATTTTACAGGGAATCTTTTATCCCACATATCAATAGATTGTAAGGTGTGGTAGTAAAGATATATTTTTGGTAGATTAGATAATGTGGCCATCAGATACAGACCAAATGTAGAGACTAGCTTGGCAGACTCTACATGACCAAACATGGCTTTTTACTTTTATTGAAAGTATGGTCTGGCAGTTTCCTCTGCTGTATACTCCTTACTGTCCCTTTCATCCGCAAAACAGAATATTGTGATGTACACTGAAACTGAAGTCAATTCTGGAGAAGAGTTGAGATGAAGTTGATGTGATTTGCGCATTAAAAAAAGTTTTGAATTTTCAGAAGTGTTGCTGCTTTTATTTTTACTTCCTGGTAATTTCCGGATATTTAGAAATCTAACTATAGGTAAATGTAATATCTTGGAAGAATGCAAGCCACTGAGAAGTCAACTTTAACTGAGTATAATGACATTTTTTTGGAATATATAGGGAATTTAACAGATGAGTTGTATCGTTAAAGAATTTGAACATTTGTTTTGCATTAAAGATGCTATTGATTTTTTTTTTAACCTGCAGATATATGTAAAGTACAATAAGAGTAAGGATATTACTGCCTATTTTGCAAACACAAAATAACCCCAAATTGATCTGTGCTACTGCAGAAGTGGGACATTGGGATGTAAACTATCCACAGTGCAGCTCATCTGTGTCTGTCTGATTAAAGTAAATTACATCAATCACTTGGGTGGCAATGTAGAAATATGGAAGTGGTGTAATAGTAGTAATCATTTCCATAATGAAAAAGTCAGCTTTAAGAATGTGTGTAGGAGGAAAATGTTTTCCAAGAACTAACTACATTTGAATATCATTTCATCTAAATAGAACACACCTCCATATGACTGATATTTTCATTTTTAGTAATCATTGAAATTCTTTGTCAGAAGTTGCTCGTGATTGTCTGTTTTGAAAACTTGCCTGTTAAATTTTATTTCTATAAACAAAAATAACTGGTGAGAAATAACAGGTATGATTTTGCCTTTCAATCTGTCCTATGATGAGTCCTCCTTCCATTGCTTGGTTGCCAGTCATTGTCATGGTCATTCTGAGGACTCTCTCTATCTCGTTTTTCACTGCCATTTACTAAGCTCTTTTCCTGGAGAAAAGGGCTTTTTGCACATTTCTTTGCTTGAAAAGTAAAACCTTAAAATTTTCTGCTTTTTAAACACAAATCGGAGTTAAGCAAAGTACTTATTTCTGCAAATCACTTAAGATGTTCAGAGAGGGCTTTTTTTTTTTTATGACCCATTTATTATGTTAAAGACAGAATAATTTGAAAGAAGTACAAACCTCTGTCCTTCAAGTGAATAGACCTTTTACAGTAGGGGGTTAAGGAAAACCCAGATTAATTCAGTGATTTAATTGTGTATCTTTTGTGGGGAAATCAGAGAGTAAATATGAAAGTAGATAGAATCTGCTTGATATAGTTGGTGAACTTTATGTAGCATTCTTACAAAGGCTATTTCATAATGCTCTGTCATGGTACCTACAGTTGGAGAGAAGCAGAAAGTAGCCAAAAAAATAATAAATCAGTTTAAAAATCCTCCAGTTTGGGGAATAAGCAGCAGCTTGTTGGAGGTTCTCTGGTCTATTTAATTATTCTAGCTTATATTTACAATATTAAAAATAGATAACAGAAGTGTATTTTTAGTCTTCCACTTTCAGCCTTATTTTTTCTTAGCAGACATATTAAGATTGGTTATAATTTGTCAGTACAACTTCGCAGATAAGATAATCAAGGATAAATATCCCAAATATCAAGCCTATATTGTGTATCTGTGCTCTGTATCATTGAAACTGATTGTTTGAACTTACTCTAAGATGATAGGGAGATATGAGCGATTCCAAATAATTAGAGTGGAATTTCACACAGCCAAGGGCTTTTCCATTTGGAAATGAGATTTAATGAACTACATAACTTAGGTTAAATTCATAGAAGCTGATACCGTACTTGTGGTTGTGAATGCTTTCTTCACTCTACACAAATTTAGACTTGTAAGGTAACTGTTTTAGTAAAGAAAATGCATAATATTATGTTGAATCTAAATCATTTTAATGCTATGATGCATATGTTTTGTCTACTGTAACTTGAAATGTTCCCTAAGGGGAGATGCATAACTTTTTTCACAGACTATCACTTACTGTTCTTGTTCTTTTGAAATACTTTAAGCAGACAGTACTTCAGTGAATGCTTGGTGAAAGCATAAAAGGTGTAAAATTACATGAGCTATGTAAAAATGTTTTGTGTGGAAAAAACATGATATATTGTGATTTTGTTAAAGATAATATTCACTTTGTAGAGCAGAAAACAACTATAGTTTGTTGCAAGGTCTTACAGATATTTTTCTTTGTTATGTAAAAGTTTTAAAAATGGCTCATTTGGAATGCCTTTGGATAAATCTTGGTTTTACTTCTCCCTTATACTTGGTATTTTGCAGTAGCTTACCTACTGGTAGCTACAGTTCATAGTTACTCTAACTGTGGAAGAAAAGGATAGGAGTGGTGGGATTTATACTATACCCAAAGCATTTTTATTAACTCTAAAAGTAATAACACTTTTGCAATCAATAACTTTCAGTTTCATCTTGTGCAGAACTTTATATACATGTGCATGCATGCATTCATGTTTTACTTGAATGCTAATTTACTAGGTGCCTTCAAGGGGGCTTTTAACATTTTTTTAACTTGTATTTTTTGGAGGACAAGTTAGAGGAATTTAAAATACTCTGAATTTGAACTTTTTTATTTTAGAAACCATTTGTCTGTGAAACTGTAGTTTGAAAATCTAAAAGAGAAGTGATGACACCAAAGTTCTTATTCAGCCTTTTGGGAAACAACAAGTTATGTGAACTGTATGGGTGGTAAGAAAGAAAAAGGAATAGGTAGAATTCAATGACTGAAGAACGAAAGCCACCAGAACGAGCAGTGAAAGAAATGACAGTAAAAGAATTGGAGTGGTCAAAACGGATTGTTTTCAATTCTTGATAATTAACCATTCCAAAAGCAAAGAGTCTGGATATGTGCTTTGATTAGTACTGACTGAAACTCTTAATTTTTAAAAATGTTTACTTGCTAAAATTTCAAGATTAAAAAATAGATACGGAAGTGGTGTTTGTTAAACATCCTTTTTTATCTTGTTCCTTTTCCTTTTTAGGACAACCAATTATAGTAAAGGAATTTGCTCACTTATTGCATAAAGGATGTTAGTGGTGGTATTCCTCTTTGGTGTGGTATTCAGGTTGTTAGTTTTCATCCCAGCTAAATAAATGTTAATGCTGCTGATCATTACTCTAAGCTAGTGATGCTAGTGTTTCATACTAATCTTCAAGACTGAGAAGTTTGAGTTATGCTTGGGGGTAGGAGGGTGAAACAGTTGACTGGTCCCAACAGTTAAAATTAAATAACATTGAAAAAATTAAAGATGAAAATTTCAAGAGCATTAGTGAAGAAAATAGAAAGGATTTGTAGTTATCTCAAAAATGACAGAAAGTGCTTTCTTATATTCCAGAAGATGAAATACACAAATAGATGAAGACTTTCTTATTGAGATGGAAGAGCAAAAAAAATTAGTGTAAGACTTTTGAAAAATGAAATGTTTTCAGTGTCATATTCTTGATTTTTGTGTCTCTGTGCAGGATCCAGCCATTCCAGTAGTCTTTGAACCACTATTGTGAGACAGGTCTGGTTAAACAAAGTAATGAGTAGTTTTTCGGTTGTAATGTGATGACATGTTGATTTTGAACATCTGACACTCCTTAGGAGACTAGAAGCATTATGAAAGCTGGAGTAGTATAGCCAGATTGGTTTTACTCTGTGCCATGAAAGGTAGAATTCAAACAGAAACACAAAAACAAAACACACTATGGATGGAAAATAGATGAATTAATAAACTGTGAAATGACAATGTATCATACCACTATAACTTATATAATGAATCAAAATAATTCATCTTTTATAAACTGTTTCAACACTTAAGTGTGCAAATAAGATGGTCTTTTTAGGCCTTATATTTAGATCTCTGTAACCAAATAGTTTTTGTGTTAGAGCACTTTTTGTTTGACCCCATCCTGCCTCTGTGTGTCAGGCCTTCTGGCCAGTTAAGGATTTGTATCATACTTTAATCCTTCTTTTATGGAGGAGTTCATGTGCAATAGTTTCTCAGACATTTAGAAAATGTCTATTACATGAATCACATTGTCTCAGTGGGATAAAAACTGGTTGAACTGTGGTCCACATCAGCCTCTTGTTTTATAGTCTTATGAATCAGTGCTTGGGTATTATATTATTCATATCATGAAGCCAGTGCAGTAGATTTAGGCAGTTACGTTACATGTTGGAAAAGATGATGTATTTGTACCTGGACAATTGGTCTGCAATGATCTAATGGAAGTCAGTACGTTAATTTAACATCTACTACAAAGCTCTTCAGCTCACTCTAATTTCAAAGATGGTTTTCAAAAAAAAAAAAAAAAAAAAAAACCACCATGAATTGTCAATATGCCCTATTTTACTTCAGTGATAGTTAAGCATTTTAGAAGAAATTTCCAATTGTTTTTCCATTAAAAAAAGGCTTTTTTCTGACAACTGCAAATGTAGCATACTGAGAATAGAATTGGAGTAGCTGAGAAGATTTATTAGTACCTGTAATAACAAAAACCTGCTTTTTAAAAATATTTGATAGCATTCATTTGTACTATTGCAGTACATGAAAACTCAGGTTATGGACAAGAACCCTGTTGTATTAGGCATGGTGCAAAAGGGAACAAAGGGATTGTCCCTACTGCGAAATGCTTACAATCAAAATATAGGAAAGATACAATATATAGTTGTAAAATACAAAGAAACCATGAGATAATATTCTTTGGTAAGGTAGATAATGGTTTTAGTATACCAGCAGCTTAAACTCTTGAGGCTTTTGGTAGGCAGCTGAGCAATGGAAAATTTCAAGGCAGAATTTGAAGAGGATAATGAATATTTTCAGCAAGCTGCTTTCAAGCATGAGCTGTGTTATGGAGAAGGCACGAAGGTGCTTATTTTAGAACGTGAGAAATGGATGGTGGAGACTGGCATTATTGCTGTCATTCAGCAAACAGATTCAGTCTCTCAGTACTGAATGAGACTTAATGGCCTTCAAACTAGAAACAGTACACTGGTATTTGCGTAGCAGAAATGGAGTGGAGTCAATAAAAGATGCAAAGAGAGGGATGGCAAGGTCAGCAGGACAAGAGTAGAGAAATTATCTTTGACATTTGGAGAGCAAGGTATATGTGAAAGCTAACCATATACATCATCTGAATCCCTGGTGTCTTTCAGCAGGACTAACAGAGACCACTAGGGACATTCCCAATATGTGCTAGGAGGGGAAAAGAAAAGGGGGGGGGGGGGGCATTTCTTTAATAGTCTTTATTTTCTCCTGATCTTTTTTGATACACATTATATGATTTGAAGAATAGTTCTTTGATGCTGCAAATGCAGCTGAGAGCAGATACATTATGGAAACAAAGGTTGAGAAGGTTTTGGAACTGGTGGAAGAATTGCTCTGGAGGCTAGCAGAAGAAATAAGGGTACACCTGATAGAGTAAATGCAGCTTGAACTAGGGATCTCACATGTATATTTTCCACTGGTTGAGACAACTGAAAAAAACATTTCATGGCCTCATTGTTTCTCTCTGTTCCTTTAATGCCTCTCTTAAGCCACAGGTGCAGGTGTTACTAGAACTCTTTTGTTCCTGACACAGTCATACGTTCACAATTTTATAGGTTGGTCTTGTTTTCTCCCGAGTAGAACAAGAAGAAAATTTTACACCAAAAAAAAATCAAAAATCAAAATCAAAAATTGAACCTGAAATAGCCTGAACTTTTGCACATTTTTTAATTATTTCATCTCCAAATGTTCACAAAGTCTCAAAACCTCAGCAGTTGATTAGATCACCTCTGACAAGCTTAAAGACTAGGTTGAAGTCTAAAAGTTAAAATACAAGCTTTTCAAGTGCAAGGGTGAATAGAGATTATAGTTTTCCAAATACGATTCTGCAGCTTATCAGTTCAAGCAAGACGGGCTTTAGAACAGAAGTGCTTCTACTGCCCAGCCCAGTGTCCTGTCTCCCATGGAGGTCAAAAATGGATTCCTAGCAAAAAGAAAGGATATATGATGCCTCACCTCTGTACTTTCTCAGTCTCTGACTATTTTCTGATTAGGGATTCTCTTGGCTGGGCATAGTTTCTATGTATTCAGTAACTCTCAGGGATTATTTCTTCCATGAGTATGTCTGGTCTTTCCTCCCCTTGAGCTGCTGCTGTGTTACAAATACTCTTCCACAGATGTACAACTGAGCTAATATTGCACAGATGGATCTACATCTACATTATCTATAGATAATGTAGCAGTGACCTGATAGGTGATCTTCCCATGATCTAAGTAGTGTTTCTTAAAAAATATATATATATATTATATATATAAAAATAAATAACATCAGTACTAGCATCTGCAGCTGTGGATTCTCTGAGCAGTAAGGGACAAGTCAGTGGAAGAAGGCTGTCCTTACAAATTCCTGTATTTTCTTGCTTGGTTTTTTTTTCTGCTCCCTCAGTCCTTGCTCCTTACCTCACTCACACTAACTAATATGAATCTGTGTGTTACCTGACAAAGAACACTTGCTTCTCTGAATGCAAGTTCTGCCGCACTAGCCATGATGCACTTTTTCCTGATGCGGTTGGTTAAACAGTTTCAATGGTTATGTGGAACGATGTCAGCATATTACAACCAGCTGTGCTGTGGAAGAGATTACTGCTTACCATCTCAGCTGCCTGTCTTGCCCTCCTGCCAGAAATCATCCCTCATTCAGATCTGCTTGCAGAATTGCAACAAACCCTTGTTGTTTATTTCAGTCAAAATAAAAGGGTTGGCAAAGACCTACTGTTTAAGCCAACCAGGCTGATTTTGACTAAAGCAGTCTCAGGGAATCTAATTCTGGGTTTAGAGAACAATTGTAGAAGCAGTCTCACTGATGTTTAAAGAAAAGCAATATCCTCTTTTATTGGCACAATTGGGCCTATCTGATTGACTAAAGCACTACCATACACATTGAACTTCCCCTGTGTATTTTAGGATGATAGAATAATTTAGGTTGGAAATACACTTTAGAGATCATCTGGTCCAATTCTGTGCTTAAAACAGGACCCTCTTTGGAGTAGGTCAGGTTGTTCAGAGCCTTGTCCAGCCAAGTTTTGAAAGTCTCCAGGGTTAGTTATCCCTCAGCCTCTCTGAGCAACCTGTTCCATCGTTTGACTCCCCTTACTATGAAGGCTTTTTTCCCCTTATATTTAATCAGAATGTCCCTTGTGGCAACTTGTGTCCTTTGCTTCTGATTCTTTTGCTGTGCACCTCTGAGAAGAGTTGGTCTCTGGCTTTCCTATAACTGCCCTCTAGCTGGTTGAAGATGACACTGAGATTACCCCCATGGCCTTCTCTTCTCCAGGAAGAGAACAAATCCAACTTCCTTAGCCTCTCCTTGTATAACATGTGCTTCAGCCTCCTTGCTGTCTAGCCCCCTCTGTTAGACTCACTTCAACTTGTCAGTGTACCGAAGCTACAAAAACTGGATACTGTAAGCCAGATGTCTCATGAGTACCAAGAGAAGGGGTGTCCTGTTCTTCCTCTGACCTGCTTGCTGCGGCTTTACTAGTGCAGCCCAGTATGCCTTTAGCCTTCATCATTGCAAGAGCTCACTGCTGACTTGTCCACCAGGATCTGCAGGGCTTTTTCTGGAAACTGGCTTTGTAGCCAGTCATCACCTAGCCTGTACTGTTGCATGGGGTTTTTCTGTCTCAACTGCAGGACACTGCAAGGCATCTGCCTTTGCTGATCTTCATAAGATTTGCGTTCAGCCTATTTCTTCAGGCTATTGAGATCCTGCAGAGGGTGCATTCTGTCCCGTTGTCTGGGTTGTTGATGAAGATGTTAAACAGTAATGGCCCCAATGTTAACCTACCAGAGAACACCACAAATAATGTCCTGTAGTTGGACTTTGAATTGTTGTCCTTGGACTTTGAGTAGTCCTGACAGTTTTTCACCCACCTTGTAGTCTGCTCATCCAGTCCATACCTTTCCAGTTTGGCTACAAGGATGCTGTGGTAGACCATGTCAAAACCTTGCTAAAGTTGAGGTAGCTGACAACCTCTGCTCTCTCCTCAACTATCAGTCAGCCCTCTCATCAGGGAGGGCAGTCAGATTGGCCAGGCAGTGCCCCTCATGTGCCTGGAAATGACTTCCAGGAAGATTTGCACTGTAATCTTCCCAGAGACTTAGGTTAGGCTGACAGGCCTGTTTGGATCCTTCTTGAAGATGGGCATGGCATTTGACTTTTTCTAGTCTTGTCATCAGGTACTTTACTTGATTGCTGTGCCCTTTCAAAGAAGAGAGAGAACAGTGTCACAGTAACATTAGCCGACTTCCTCAGCACCCTCAGCTGTATCCCATCTGGTCCCTTGGGACTTGTGTATGTCCAGTTTGCACAACTGGTCCCTAATTCAGTCTTCCTCTGCTGTGGTAGTACTTCAGTCCCTGGTGCTGCCGTGAGGCTCAGGAACCCTGGGAGGACTGAGCAGACCTTGACAATAAAAAGCAAGACAAAGAAGGCATTGAATAATATTCCAGCCTTTTTGTGTTCTTTGTCATATCTTTTCTGTATCTTTTGTCACTTGGTCTCGTGCATCATTCAGCAGGGACCCATGTTTACCTTGCTCTTTTTTTTGGCTGCCAGAGAAGCTCTTGTCACCCATCATATCCTTCACCAGTTTTAACTCCAGCTCCTAATTCTATTTTTGCTCATCTGGGTGATGCTTCTGTATTCCTCTCAGGTAGCCTGTCCCCATTTCCACCTTCTGTACACTTTCTACCATTGTTTTTTAACCTTCGAGGTCTTGTATTTACTGTCTTCATATTTGCAGAGAGAGTTTACCATTATGCTTCCCATATGCCCAGTTTTCTTTCCAGTGACTGCTGCCAAAATTTCACCTGGTTTCTGTTGGAGAAATAGCTGGCTTTGGGCAAATACAGTAGTTCAATAACCTGAAGTCGCTACTCAAAAGTAATTGAATACACTGCATGTTCCATAATTGCAGCTCCTGCTATCTCAAGCAGGAACATAAAACTAGAAATATGTTTCACCTGTTATGTTGTAAAACAGTGGTGCTAGACTGCAGTCTAAATACCTTATAATAATTTTGAATTTATATAAAGGTTTATATTAAAATGAGATTGACCTTTTTTTGATTTCAGGGTGATTACTTCAGTTGAGTCAGTTTGTAAAATGAACAAAGCCAATTATTAATTCCAGTCTCATTGTTTAAAACAGTATGAGTAGCATTCAAATATTCTAAGTATGTATTTAGGCAGTTTTCATTTTTTTCCTTTTTTATATTTGAGACATTACACTAAAAATAGGCAGCACTTAATACCTGGCTTATAGCTAACTTTTTTTATGAGTTAATCGGACTGTGATGAGTAAATTTATTTTTAACAGTAATTCAGAGAATTATAAAAATTGCAGTTAATGTCCTTTTTATAGTAGCTTTATTAGCAAATGTATATTTAATTTTATTTTATTGCAAGGAAATTGTAAAATGTTGCACTGTTCATGAAGAGTTATTTTATGGTAATAAAACCCAGAAAGCTTAATTACAGCAGTCTGCAGATGTAATGGATATATGTTTAACACAGTTCAGGGCTCACTAACCAGTTTAATGGGCTGATCAAAATCTTCTCATAATGTTATTGTGTTTGCTACACTTATCGCATACAGTAATTCTGTATTTTTCATCTTGTATATGAAAAAGTACAGAGGGTTTTTTTGCCAGTGTATTGAATCAGACAACTTTAGTGGTTTTTAAATGAGGAGTTTAACTGCAACCAAAGCCATTTAATCATACACTTCCTAAGAAGAACCCTTTTCCTAACATTGTTTTATGACATGATCACTTGTCTGAAGAGACAAATTGCTCTCTTGGCATAAGTCAATTTAGAAGGCACAGATATTAGCTTCTGAACTATTTTAAATAATAGTTGACAAAAATGTAAGATGTTCAATGACAGTTTCAGGCTTTAGATGATGAAGTAAAATGAGTTTTAGACTCTGATTTCATGTTGAACAAAGTGAAGTTTTAGCTTTGATCTTAGGAGATGGAACTGCAGATGTGTATGATGACTCAGTTGTGGTTCAGAGTATGACCATTTAACTCATCTCACTGTTGAACGGCACTACATGTTGAGATGTTTGTAGAAATAAGTGAATCAACTTTTACCTTATAGCTCTGACTCAAATTATATATGTTTTAGTTATGATCTTTACCTTTATTATCAGCCCAAATTGACAAATACTATATTTTTATTAGAAGCAGCTGCATTATGTTTTGAGGCTTTTAAAATATACATTCTTTCTGTAATGTAGTCAAAGTGTATGCATGTTAAACTAATTATTGAAATGAAGAAAAAATAAAAAGAAGCAAAAGGAATGTGTACTTCTATTCAAAAGAATTTTATGTAAGCTATTCCAGATGATCTTTAGGTGGTAAAGGAACAAAACATAGTCATGCTATAATTATTATAGCAAATTGCATTTGACATATAACAAGAAAGAAAAAACAACCTCAGTATGCTGCTGTCATTTTGTGGTTTCTGGGTGAACCTAAAACGTAATTATTTGTATGCCAGTCAAAATCCTCTTTTACTGCATATTTTTGAAGTATTACAAGAATCTCTTCTTGGCAAGTTAACTTCAGAGATGAACCAACAAGAAACTGGTGGCCAAAATGTTACTATTCAGTTGCCCTCTCAGTGACTTTTTAGTTAGGAGGTAAATGAATTATAAAATACTGGCATCTGCCTGAATTTGTCTAATTGGTGATTTAGCATGGAGAATCCTGACACTTTTGAAACCGTTTTAAATTTGGTTTGATCAGTGGGGTAAAAGAACAATTCTAAAATTCGCACTCAGAGTTATAAAATACACTGCGGCAGGGATTATGATGACCAGGAGGAAAATCTTGGAAACTTAAAAGACACAGATAGTACACAGCTATCTGAAACATCCTCTCACTTGTTGATTTTCTCTAGATATTGCCTTTACATATGTAGTGTATGTATATATGTATTGTGTCCCTTATAAATGTTAGACTTATGTGCAATATCTCTGATGAAATAGATGCTGTTGGTGTATAAAGGAAGTCATTGCAGTTAGCTTGTGTAATATAAATTCTTGCAGGTTTTTAAATGGGTTTGACACATTTTAATTAAAAATATCCAATCCAGTATAATTTCTAGCACTAGTCAAAAAGATTTTTTTCTGTGAAAGGATTGCAAAGTTTGGTGTTCAGGGGGAGAAGCTGAGATATTTCAGAATTAACATGAGGAGTCGGTCCTGAATGTGATGCATGGAGCTTTTGGACTTCTTGGCTCAACTCTTATTTCTGGAACCTCAAGGTGCCCGCTCTGCACAGCAGCCTGAGCAGGCGGCCAGCTGTGTGGCCGGACCCGGAGAGCCCACGCTTGCACCGCGGCTCGAAGGGACTCCCTCCTCTGCAGCCAGGGCCGAACTCCCCGTCCGAACAGCATGCAAGGCTCCTGTGAGTAAAAGTAACATGTTCCTTAATCCAAGTGCATTGGAATGTGATGTTCCATTGGAGATCCTGGTCCAGGGTTTGTGCTGGGGAGTGATGACAGCCACTGTCACTTGTTTGGGGATCCTAGCTGCTTCCCTAGGACATTTCCTTAGGACGTCTATGCCATGCTTAAGCTCACAGCGAAGCCTGTAGGATTCTTTAGCTCTACAGCGGGGAGTCTGTTTGAATTTGGGACCTCAGCTGTGGCAAGCCTAAAAATCATACGCCAGAGCTTTTGCAGAGCTATGGGTTTTGGAGGCCTTCAAGTTCTTAGTTCAGCCCTATCATCAAGATAGGACTTGATCGGAAACTAGGAAGGCTTTTTGGAAAAGTTTTCCAAAACCCATGCAGACTACTTATTCTGGTAATATGGTGGGCATTTTAAAACTGTGATATGTAGTGATATATATTCACCTAAGCATTGAAAAAAAATATATTTAAAATTATTTTTTTCTCAGAGTATCTTTTCCTGTTGCTTGATATCTTAGGGCTTTATTATATGATGCAGTGTCTGTAGAGATGCATTGCAGAGCAACAAATGCTTACTTGAGTTCTAAAATATTCTGCCCATTAAATTTCAGCCACGTTTGTTAACAAGCCTGGTTTCATGGGAGGCCATTGACACTTTTCCAAAATTTAGTTTTATGGTTTTAGCCTGTGGTGGGATTTAGATTGTTAAAATGATATACATATCCAGACCTACCATAGTTGAAAACGTTCTATAGGATCACTAATCTTTTCCGCATATGAATAGAGCTATCAGAAGGAGAAAGGGAAAAATAACTGTAGCCTTTAGATGAGGAAATACAAGTACAGTTTCTGTTTTTCATGTACGTTGTGCTGAATCCTCCTGTATTCTGTATTTGAACAGCGTACTGCAGAATTCCTGCCGCAGCGTAAGAGAGCTAGCCTGTTTTCTGTGATGACCCAGAGCACTCGCTGCATTTTCGGTAGGGGTGGCCCTGTAGCTCAGGTACGTGAAACTAGACATAGAAGATGCAGCATAAACTTCATTTCCAAAACCAAGAGAGAATTGCAAAAAGAGCGTTCCAGGGACTCTATGTTTCAGAATGCATATCTTTCAAAACAGAAGAGTTTTCAAAATGTTCTCTAATGAAGTGTCAACAGAAGCTAAAAGTTTGAAAGGAAGGTGTTTGACATACAGGAGGATATTGGAGGGCTTAGAAGCATGCAGATGGATGACATTTTATCATCAAACTGTGTTACTGCAGATTGTATTGAATAGGAAAAGCATTTTGTATAACTTGTTCTGAAAGATACTTAGTATCTCCTGTTAACATGTGTCACTATGCCTGAAGTTATCTTGAGCTTGCCCTTTTAAAAGTTTCCGTTTCCATTCACTTTAATAATAAAATAACTGGAAAGCCCCCAGTGCTAACAAATTCTATGACACATACAGAATTTAAGTATGAAAGGTCATCTTAACCAATAGCTACATGTTTTTTAACATTAATATATGGCAAGATTGTACTGGTGGCTTGATATATTTAAATATGACGTTGGTGCGTGTTACTTTTGTCATGAATCACACTACAGAGTTTTGGAGCATGTCACTACATCTGAGGTTCAGAAATGAAAGTGAAATACTTAGATGCACACAAATGTGTGGATGTTAAGGTGGGAACCTTTCTACATTAAAGGTTTTTAAGGAAACCCTATAGGAGTTCTCTGCTCAGGAGAAAGTATTGCCTATTACGTCTGGATTTGCCGACTTATTTTCAGGGTTCCTGTTGGAATTTCTTTATTACCTGTTTGAGGACTTCTATACAATTCATGATCTGGAGAGTTCAAATTTTGAAGCAGACTATCAGTATTGTTTGAATAAGACCCTGTTGTGCTATCAAGCAGAGAGTATGATGAAAAGTTGATATTTACTGTTGTAATTTAAAGCTTTGATTCAGCAAATCACTAAGGCAAGTTATTGTTTTGATTTCATTGAGATGTAGATTTATACATCTTATACATGGATGTACTTTGCAGATTTGAGGCTTAATAGCTAAGTGCAAAAATGATGTTAGATTTCTCTGTGTAACATTCACTAGGGTGCTTTACATATAAGCCATGGTTTGTGTTTGAATAACAACAAAAATGGTAATTTTCTCATGGCGTAAAAAGCTTCACATAGCAAGAGCTTTTTACAAATATAAGTGCTAATGCTGTGTTAAGGTTACTTAAATACATGTGTGTGCATACTGTGTGTATGTGTTTGTGGCAGCAGTGCTTGCCTAACTTTGGAAATATAACCTCATGCAGTTAGAAAATAAAATAATTTCTAACATTTAGACTGTGCTTCTGTTTCAAAATATATTTTTGAAGTGCACTGCAAGTGAAGTAATCTTCTGTTTTGCTTTTAACCAATTCAAGTAATAATTTCTATTCATTCTGTTTTAGCTTTCTATATCTGAAAGTATGTCAGTGATACAATGAAATGATTATACCTGAGATGAGGTGTTTCACAAAAAAGGGCCATGAAACTCTGGTTCTAGTCGCAGCGCTGCGTGCGATGATGAGAGAGTCGCTATGGTTCAGTTTCCCCTCTATAAAATTGAGACAGACTATTGCAACAAGCAATATTAGGGGCAAAAGTACGATGGAGGACTACGATATAGGGGTAAACGAGCAGTTCGAGTGGATTTGGCCTCTCTCCGGATGCAGTCTGACTTACCAAGGAGGACACAGGGTTCCTTGGGAAGGTCTGCACTCACCTGCCTCATTAATGTCATTCAAGGAGTTCTGTACCACTTTCTACCTTCCAAAATTTTCCTGTCCTGCAGTGTCTTATCATAAAGGAGAAGAGGCTTCAGTTAATTCCATGCCCCTGTCTTAAAAGTGATCAAGCACGGTATGAATGGATCACTTTCAGTTTTGAGGAATAAGCTTGAATATTTTTTATTCCAACTTATATTGAGAAAATTACCTATGTTAATACATTTTTCCCTGCAGTGAATTTAGAAATGATCGGTGTTAGATTTTTATATCAAATTTTAATACAAGTAAATATTTATTGCTTATTTCTTACACCCTTGAAAACAGCAGTTTGTAATGGAAATGATGACAAAACCTTGATACGTCTGATATGTCACTGCAGAGACTTTTAGTTAGTGTAAGCCTATCTGCTGGAAGCCAGTGCTGTTCTTCCAAATATTTTATGGAACCTCGTTTATGGACTAAGCGTTTGTAGGTTAGGGTCTCTGTCTAAGCACTTTTCTTTTTTTAAGAACTAAAAATAAATAAATGTGAAATACTACATTATAAATCTCTGATCAATATAAATAAAAAGTTCCAGAAGAAAGCAGCAAGCTGGTAGATGAAGTGTTTTAAGAATTTGAGTAGCAAGCCTAGAAAAAGCCTTTAGGCAGGACTTGTCCAAAATGTTATCTTGCCTTATCAAAACATACAGCAAATAAGAAGCTGGAAAAAAAAGCCCAGCACACCCAACTAAAATGTAAAACTGAGAAGGAGCACAGGGTTTTAGCAAAGCACTCTGAATTAAGAAGTTCCCGGTTCCTTTCGTCTAGTATTTCCTTGTTGTGGTTTCATCGAAATACAGACTTTTTCTTGCCATCTGTCTTGAGATGCAAGCTGCAAGAGATGAGGGCATTGTTTTACTGGTATTCTGATTACTATCTACTTAGGTGTAAAAACATTTAGGACTTGTTCTCAAGTCAGTAGGAAAACTATATGATCATTTTTCTCGCACCGTTTAATGTAAACATTGTATTTCTTTTGTGCAGGTTGGCATTTAAATTCCAACATTTCAAATATAGTTTATTTAAGTAAAAATAAACTCCAGAAGAAAATGTTTTTAAACTAAACCTGCATACTTCATACAGCACGAGTAATCTGTGACATACATAAGATGATCTTCACTTTTAACAAATGTCTGATGCATATAGGATTAATATAGGTTAAAATGTAGGATTTCTTAAGTTCTGAAATTTGAAAAGGTGTTTTGTGTCTCTGTGGCCTTGCAGGTTTGCGTGTATAATTTGATTTGAGAAAGAAATGGGATCGAGGCAGGGGAGCGGGCTGTTTAGCATACCTCTTTGACAGATATACTGAAATTCAGGGAGAGTGAGCTCCACTTTAGCATAAAGGACTTTGCTTGAAGCTCTGGAATGGGTTTCATTCCAGTGTAGGTAGGTAGGGCTAATGTATTTTGTATGTGCTCTGTATTACAAGGTCAGATTCTACATCCTAAACAAGAGCATATGGGGCATGGCTTTTCCCATGTTTCTGTGGGCTCTGGGCGGTTTTCAGATGCTCGATAATGCAGGTTGCTGGGTTTCCTCAAAAGTAGCTGCTGAGTACATCTAAATTGTGCGTGAGTAGCCCGGCAGCAGCTGTTGCATTCGTTGCACGTGCCCGGGGTAGCTCTGCGGTGGAAGTGCCCTGATTCTGACATACGGGATTTGCTGCACATGTGCACAACTGTACATGTATGATTCCTCTGACCAGGATTGCCCTAGATTTCAGCATTTAAGATCTCCTAGTGCTATATGTGGGTAGCCTGGGCTTCATTTAATATGGTGCTTAAAAGTGGCTTAAGGGCTTAAGAAAGCGAGGTTTAATGGGAAAAGGATTCCTGTGGCAGGTCCTCTGCAGTGAGGCAGATTACACATTGTATGCAGAGCTGTTAGATAACTGCTTTTTATTCTTAACAGAAAATGCTCTTTTGTTTATTTCTATCCCTTCTGCTCATCTAAAGGTTATATTTGCATGCCATGTTTTTAACATCTTTTGAATAGGTATTAAAGAAAAAAACCTAACTATACTAAATTAATCACCTTTTTTTTTTTCCAATTGCCTTAACACTTTTAAACATATGAAGAAGTATTCATTACTACTCTATTATTTGTATGTTGTGCAGGCCTTTTTATGTTTAAGCCTGAAAAGATGCAAATAATATTCCTGATACAGGAAAAACTTGTGGTAGTTAGTATTTCTGTTAAGTAAACACAATGATCCTGCTCTGCATGTATGTATATAGAGAGACTCATTCACATATATATACATATTCATATATACATACATGTACAGAGAGCGAGCGAGAGAGTATTTCCATTCAGTATCGAAGTGCCAAATTCCAGTAGTTTGGTCTGGAATTTTTAACGCTAAATATCTTCCTCAGGATAATTTTAGTGGAAATTTAAGCTAGTTTAAAAAAACCAGCACATTTGTATCTGGGAAGGTTGGAGGACGTTTCAGGGGACTCTCGTGCTTAGGGACATATCTCTAGGTATCCAGATTTTGGCTAGGAGTTAGCCTTGGAAAAATCGCTCCTGTTACATGGAGTGTTTTCTTTGTATTCAGAGGCTGAAATCGGGCACCAGGACGGAAACGCTAGAGCCTGTTGCTGTTTTCTCGGTGCCCTGGCTGCAGCGCCCACGGCATCTCAGAGCATGACCACGCTTGGCTGAGAAGCAGAAGGGGCAAGAGATGGAAGTAAGTTGGGGTAGGGATGTTACTGAGAGCCGAGGTCCATATGGAGCACGATGAAGGAGGGCAGAGCCTAGGATTCGTTCAAGGAGAGACTGGGCTTCACTTTATAAAGACTTGGAGCTGGAGGTAACCAGACAGAGAGTGAGGGGAGTGGGGAGGACAGAGCAGAGCCTAAGGGTGAAAATGGAGGGATGCTGTATAAAGAACGATGTTGGGATGGTGACATAGCAGAAGTGACTGTGCCCACTAAAACACAGTCCCTTTCAGAGTTAGGAACAGAGCCAGTGATTTTTAAAGGCTTATGGTGGGGGGGGGGCAGGAGGGTGTCACTTTAAAATTTACTTATCTAAAGGATTACCTATGCTATGTTTAATCCCTGTGTGGACACAAACAGTTCTAAGTTAATGTGGACTGAACTTGGTTTATTTTAATTCATTTAGAAATTAAACTTTGTTACCTTAATCTAAATTATTCTAATATTTCAGAGTGCTCCCATACAGACATGCTCTAAGTTTCCCTATTCTTCTGTCATCAATAGTGCAGGATGTGCCATGCTCTTCATGGTAGTCATTGTTACTGTAGGAATATGTTACTGTTAAATTTTAGCAGCATAGATCATGAAGCCAGGTGCCTTGCAGCTGAAGGTAGTATATACCCTATATAGTTTTTGTACACTTGGTCTTTAAAAAAAAAAAAAAAAAAAAAAAAGATGGGGGGTAGGGGAGAGGGACTAGAAGATTACATAGACTCACATAAAATGTATCTTAAAAGAGCATTATTAAGATTGGAAAACCAAATACTCAAAAATTAGCTACTGTTACGTGCAGTGTTGCACAAAAACACACCATATTGTTTGTGCAGCTTTAAGCCAGCTCCTTATCTCTATACATTATTCTGTAAATTCTTTCTTTTCATGGTCATGTATGGTGGTGCTGTTCACACTGAGATTTTTTTTAAAGACTAAAGCTTGCCCAAACATGTGGATTGCAAATGACATGTTCCTGAGACATTGCTGCTAATGTCAAGCCAAATTTATCTCTGTATTTCAAAGCAGAGATATTAGAAGGGCTCAAAATAAGGCCGCTAGAATTTTTTATTATGGGCAAAACACTTTTTTTCCACTAGCTACATTCTTAGAAATGGCTGAAGTGTGCCTGAATTAGAAACAGAAAAAGAGGGTGGAAAAAAAACTCAAAACAGCCTGGCAAAAAGAATTTCTTGCTGGGCAGTACTTGCAAAGAAAAGATCAATAACAACATTTGAGAAATTGTACTCAGTCAAAAATAACACTTTATTTTGGGAAATGTTACGTGATATTAATAAAGGTGATCCTAGCAGTACTGCCTAAAATAGAAATACAAATGCATCATACTGCTAAGATGTTATAAACTAATGATTAATTTTTAGATGGATGTGAACTTTTTTTTAGCCTTTGATTTAAGAAAAAATGGGCCTATAATAGTCTGTATACCTTACTGTATCATACGACTAATATGGTTGTGATATGACAATGCATTGCAGTGTACTGGAAGTACAACAAGATTATTAGATGGTTCGTGAAAATAAGTAATGCAGGAAATTCCTGAAATTCCATATTTCTTCTTAAATCTCTAATTTACATAAAAAGGTTACTTTGTACTTGGACTAGCTAAATCATGCAAACAGTCTAGTCTGTTTTATCCTCTTGACCAGAGTGGTGGAAGTGGACAGGATAACCTGATCTGGATGTCAGGAAGCATGAAAATAACAGAGACTATTAAATATAATGCAACAATAATAGTAGACTGTGGCAATGTCGTTTGCTGAAATTTAGGAGATGGTTGAAATTCAGTGAGAACTCCCATTGGTAGTCTCTTCGCACAGAAGCTTAGAAATATTTTATTAAATATTAATAACAACATGAAAGACCTTTGGTCTTATTTTCATTTTAATTAGTCAGGATATATATGCCATTCGCTTTGAAGCCAAATGCTACTCCTTTGTATTAACCTGCAGGGGGTACTGGAAAATTGAACCAAGTAGCATTTAGCTATTTCTCCTCCTGCCATGAGATAATTAACATCTACTGTTTTGCGGACTCTGTTAGTGTTTGTTACGTGATCCCCATATCCAGGTTTCATGTTGACTTCGAGAATTTGAGCAGTATGGTGTGAAATTGCTGCCTCAGCCTCCTTCTTATGAATCGCCCAAACTCAAGAAAGTTATTAACCTTCAACTTAAACTGCTGAACCTACACGGGAAGCTTAAACTCATAATGAAATCAAATTGAACGAGACAAAATATACAATAATTCCAGGAAAGACACAAAGCTGTATGTAATATCTAGAACCAGTTATGTTTTGTAGTGGAAAATAAGGGCAACTGACAGGTGTTAAGAACTTAATAGTAGCTGGTATGGCTAGGAAGCATTAGCTTTTTTTGACAAATAAAACTGATACAGGAATAAGTAAGAAAGAAGTGATGAAAAATCAGATCAGTGTGTAATAATCCGTGCTTTTGCAGACTCCTAGCCCACGGTCCCCCGACCTGTCCGCCTCTTGGCTTTCCCACGCCACCCGAAGCCCTGCGAGCGAGGGCCCCAGGCGCCAGTGCCCCGGGGCCCCTAACTCTGGTCCCCAACGCAGGTGGCTTGGCAGGAGCCTGCTATAAGCCACCCCAGGGTGCCGCCCCATGACTGGCCACTCTTCGTGGCCGAGCTTGCCTGGCCGGGGACTCGGGTGGCCTGACATGAGTTTAAAAGTGCATTGACTGACAGGAAGCAGAGCTGCTCGCAGAGGAAACCCACCCATGGGCCATGCGATGAAAACAAGGGTGTTTGTACTGCTGATGAATTCACAGTTTCCAGTGCTTGTCAGAAAAATTGTAACCCGTTTGACTGTCACTGTGATGCTCCCAGTTGAAACCGTCTCCTCTGTCCATATGCATTAGGAAACATGACAAATTACATCATAGCTTTTTTTTTCATTCCTACCCTACTTCATAGGATAGATAGTCCTTTAATTAGCTGCTATTCCATATTTTGTATTCCCATTGTGTAAAATGAACCCCGTGCCCTATTTCCTGTACGCTGTTCAAACCCTGCTCTAGGGACATAATTACTAATTTTTTCCTGATATTTTATATAGAAATCATATTCATAGAAGAAGATGATAGTACTTCTTCATCTTGCAGGATTGTTATGAAAATAAATTCATTAATATCTGTGAGGCAGCCATACTGTGGTGATATAAATAAGTTTATTTTTCCAACACTGCTGTGAGGTGAAGGAGTATCAATATCTTTGTTTTATCAACAAAGTAAAAATCCTACAACCAACAGCTTCCTTTGTCTCATGATTGTGGTTCATACTTAGAAAAAATGTGAAGTAGTTAACAAAAAATTTCTTTTAGAATGTTAATCTTTTTTTTAATGATATCATGTTGATCTAATTATTGGATGAAATGGACACTAAGACATTTTTCCTCTGTAGTTTGTGAATCATACTGTGTGTAATCAGGTTTGTAAATTTTAGAAACTTGCACATTTGCTGGAAGGCAACTCCTCTGCTATTCAAAAAGTCCATTTAGCTTGTTGCATAGTGGTTACCAGGCATAGTCTAGTAGCGACCACAGAAGTTACAAAACAGTTTCTGATATATCTCACTTCCCTTGTTCTCAGATATTCATATAATGTGTTCATTAGAGCTAAATGAAAAATTTACACCCATTTCTTACTGTTAGAGCAGCTGGTTTGAATTTGAAGATTTTAATGTTTGATCAAAAGAAATCTTTGTGTGTGCACACGTGAAAGTACAGGAAAAGAGAATTAGCTGTTACTGAGTGTGAGGAAAGAAGTGGAAGGAATGCTTTTATTGGTATGTAAAAGTTTTTGCTTTTTCTTTAAGCATCAAGTTAAAAATGGAAACCCCCCCTGAACCACTCAGTTAGGAATATCACAACTGGACAGCTTCTGTGCCTAAGCTGTTTTATTACTCAAAAGTTTTGGGGTACAGAGGACCAAAAATACTGTATTTATCCTTTGTTTCTACTAAATAGTTTGATTTAATTTCTTTTTATCAGTATTACTATTTGGTCCATAGCATCACTTAAGCTAAATTTGTTAAAAGTAAAATTTAGTATTTCTTGTTTTTAGCTTGGTCAGTGCTGTACAGAGGAAAAGCAGAGTCTGTGTTGTCTTGCAAATGAGTAGAACAATTTCAGGGAGTGAATGTTCATCTGGAATTTAGTGAAGTACTTATAATATAATACTCTTGAGTATCCAGAGTAGCTTAATGACTGTTTGGGGTTGAGCATAATTAGAGGAAGACCACTATTAACAACTATCAAATCAGTATCGCAAAAACTAACATCGTCATTGGGCATTTTTAAATCAAATGGTTAACAATCAAGCCAGTATGGAAATGGGAAAGAACGTAAGCCTTGAGCTAAATCCATTAGTTCTGCAAGCCTTTGGTGATTTTGATAAGAGGAAAGTCTGATTGCTATCAAAGTTAGCTTGATCCAGAAATGAGTTACAAATATCAATTATCAAATTGAGTTTTTATGGATTTTTTTTTAAATAATTTGTAATATCCGTTATTACAAAGCAGAAAGCAATGATGACAACAGAGGAAGCTGATGAAATCCTCAAGCAGATAGTCAAAATTGTGCCCATTTGCAAAGTGAATGAAGAAAGTGCTCTGTTAATCCCAGACAGAGCACAGACTACCTGTCCCCTCTGTGCGGGTGAGCTCACAGGTTTTACTGCTCAGGTGGAATTAAAGGACTGCATTCAGATCGTAAATGGCCAATGGCCATAAATGCTCCTTTGCTGATATATAGTTCACTGTTGGCACGAACCTCTTTTGCAGTCCCAAAGGGAGAGAGGAATTGTGCCAGGTTATGTGAAGTTCTGCTTCACTATATGGATACTCAGTTTTTTCCCTGCTTTAGACCAGTCATCTTTTCAGACTTCCAGAACTCATACTGAGGTCAAGCAACAGCAAAATTAGGAAGCTGTAAGTGGGTTTGGGAAGCAGATAAAACTGAATTTATAGTCTTCCAAGTATTAAAAGAGATGCCAAACTGATAATTAATTCGTAATAGTATGGGCCCAAAACTGAACTTTAAAAAAACCCCTGTAATTAAGTAAATTTCTTGTGGAGAATCACTCTACAGTAAACTAAAAGTAATATAGCAAATTGGAATAGCAAGCAATGATAATCAAGGAAGCAATATCTCATACAGCTGCTTTAATATTCCTCTATGAGGAAAGTTCATGCTGCTACCTACAAGAGTGTCATGATAAAAGGTGGGGTGAGACCAGTCTTAATCTTACAGAGATAAAATAGCAGATGAACATTAAAAAAAAAAATTATGCCATAAAGATAAGCAAAGTGATTTCTTCCAGAGCTTCAGTAACTACTCATGTAAAATATAGTCATAGATCATTTATATTGTAAATAATAAAGACAAACTTTAGTATCTTAATTTTATTGTATGGTTGTCATCATTCCGCTATAGAACACTGATGGGTTTCTCAGAAAACACCACTAACCCCACTTCTGAACTCTCAAGGATAGTGTATAGGAGGAGTGAAACATGACACTTCTCTGGAGCTGAAGCCCAGGTTGGTGCTTTACTGTGGCCCCTTTTTCAGCTGGTACGTAGTTGAAGACCTTGAAGTGAGTGGGAGCTATCTATCAGACCAAGGTAATAGGAAAAATCAAATCCATTCTACTCATGTTCAACATGAAATTTGAAGCACATTAAAATACATCATTTGCATAGGTATGAATAGTTTAACTCAGTTTTTAACTGAATAATTTACCTGTTTTGAGAGCCATATCAGTGAGTAGGACTATAGAGGCCCACTTACTTCCATTTCATATTCAATTATGACTATATTATGGTAGCAAACAAAATAGCTTATTAAGGCTATAGTTAATTCACTGTATGACTGTTGATACTTTTCATCAATTTGTGGAAAATTCAGGAAATGAAGTGGCAATTGTGTAGTCTACCTTAAAAGAGCAGCTGCGCAAGTTCACCACAAAACAAGTTGGACAAAATGATTTATGAAATATTGTTTCCTTAATTATGTCACAGAATCTCTCTGGCGCTGTAGACTTATCTAAGCCAACTATTGCAAAACTCTAAAATGCAGAAATGCTACATCCCTGTCCTTTCTTCTTTATCTCAGTTTTTCATCATCTGTGTTTCTTGTTATTCCCCCAGATGGATCCCCCCTGCTGTTGTCAAGCATAATAAAAAGCAAGCGTATTATAACAATTTCCCCAAAACTTTTTAATCTTTTGTTATGCAAGAACTTTATATTAATGGTCTTTACATTTTAATGTGAATCTGAGATCTGAGAAACCAGCGTTAATTGGATGACTTACATGTCTTGTATCTGAGTTTTCTCTTGATGGCTCTTTCTCATTGTGGTACTTTTATGAAATCATAAAGAAAAGAGCAACATGGGATGCAATATATCTGACATGGATATGTATGTTTTAAGGAAATAGATACAGATTTCAGTCACTCAGAGGCCTAGTGTAATGGCATTTTTTTAACAAAATAGCAGCTTTATTTTGTGTTTGGAAATCAAGAATTGTGAATGACTACACTGAAATTTAAATTACCCAAACTAAAAGAGGATCAAGGAAGTTCGTTTAATTTTGATCTTTTAACTCAATATCCTAATATAATTAATACTAGCCAGAAGGGGTGGATGTTTGTTAGTTCATTATGAATGGAAAGAAATTCTCCTTTTCTCTCAGATTCAGGCTGTGGCCTTGGCTTTGTTAACTGCCTAGGATACTAAAATGTATTTATCAGCCTCCCAGAATTTGGATGGTCCCAAGACTTTTCCTAGGGTTTTCTAGAAGAGAACAGAGGCTAGAGGAAGCCCTCCTTTGCCTCCTTTCTAGGAACCATAATGATGCTCTTGCCACAAAAAGCAGAACCTCAGGAGCTTTGTGCAGGGTCACTGGAATCACTGCTCCCAGTCGTAGTTGTCTCTTCCAGCTTCCTGCAACTGCAGGGTTATTCCCTGCACTCAGGTTCTCAGCTTTTGCCTTATAAAAGTTCTTTCCCTCCAAACCTTATCTTCCTTTATGCGTGCCTTGGGCATCAGCTATATATAGTTTAATAAGCTAGGAGGGAGTGTTCTCTGTGGGGTTTGAACCTTGAGCTCCCAGGTATGCTCCTAGCCCTCTGTCCCGTTATGAACCGGTATGGAGGTGTATTTTGCTTGACCAGAAAAGTTTTTTTAGGCTCTTTCAAAAACAAACAAACAAGGAAATAAAGGTTCATAAACAAGCAACCGAATGAGAGAGACAGAGAGCAATATGGACTGTCTCAAATTATACATAGGTTTTAGAATATACAAAGCGTGGGGGCCATGCAAGCCTACTGCAAGCTTATCCTGCTGTTGCTATTCCATTGGATGTCTCCACAAAACACCTACGCTTTGCAGTGTAGGCATATATCATATGTGCGTAGTAAGCTGTAGCCCTATTTGAAGAGGGTTACCAATGGAAGAGTGATAAAGGACTGTAATTTCTGAGGTCTGTTTCAGTGGTCCCTTTGCAAGAACAATGAATGCTACAGAGAGGGCTGGCTGCGGAAGGGGGGACTGCCAGTGTTCAGGCTGAAACACATGGAAAAAGAAAGACAGGCAGGGATGATTTAAAAAAATAGTGGCTTCTTTGAGGAAAAAAAGAGAATGGAGACTGAGGCCAAGAAGGTGAGGTAGGTTTATGCATGCTGGTCGAATTCCAAGAGTTGCAAGCAGATCGAGTGTAAGAGGGCTTTCATTCAAGATGTCTTTGTGTCTTCTGAAGGTCCATGATTCTCCTTGGATTTCAAGGCTAAAGCATCCTTTATTAAAGGAATTATTTTGTTATGGACGGGTTTCTTGTTCATATGTCATAGTTCTCTGGAAGGGCTTAAGCAGAAAGTAGAGCTCTTGAAGTGCTCAGGCTCCAGAAAAACATTCCCAAGTCACTGGGGACTTGGGAGAGTTCTAGTATGGATCCTTCAACTCAGAGGAGGTAGATTGTGAAAAAGGGTCGAAGGATCTCCGCGTAAGAGTGCTTTAAGAGTTGCAGAACCAGGAGCAGTAGCCAGGCTATACCGCACCTAGAAGTGTGCAGCCTTCAGCAGCTAGTTCTGCTCACAGCAGGACAGTCCTGCCTGAAGAGCAGGATGAGGCCAGCTAGTGAGAAGTGAGTGGAAAGGATATAAATGTGGTGCTGTCTATCTTGCAGATCCCTAATGTTTTTTATAAACTATTCTTAATGACTTCTGCTACTTTGAAAGTATCTGTATATTTTTAACAAATATAGCGTTCCCCACTGCTATCCCAGCTCTTTGTGCTGATATAAATTCATTCCTTCATTACCTCCTGCTTATATACCCCCAACCACCTCTCCTCCTGAAATTTGGATGTAGGATGGAAGGAGAATAAAAATGGTATCTAATTGCTTTGATCCTTAAAAGTGTAAAGATCCATGAACGCCAACTCATCTGTGTAAGGTTAGATGGCAGAAGAATCTAATTAGCGCTGCCTTGCCTATATTCAGGGGAAGACTTCGCATTGCATACGTCCCTCTTGCCTTCCATACTGTGAGCTCGGCAGAGACTTCAAGTCTGCATTACTGTGTCACAGTAGCAGATGAGATGAGTAAAAGAGGTACTAACTTAATGTAATCCCTTTCCTTTCGTGTTGTAGCAGTCTGACAGCTGTAGCCTGGGAATAATTTGTTTGAGCTTGTTCTGGATTAATTTCTTGTCAGTTAATGGCTTTTCTTTTTTTCAAGAATTATAAACTGGGTAGAAGGTGCTGCAGATTAAGAAAGCTAATGGAGGAGCTGTAGTTTTCTGTTGAGGAAGAAACATCTGAGTAATCCCAAATAATAAAAGGTTAAAACACTCAGTTTGCACTTACTGGGGTAGGTCCACTGTTGCACAGGAACTGTCCTAGCAGAATATTTATCCCCTGTATGTTTAAAGAGGTTTTATATCTTTATACACAGTTATGTACAAATTAAAGTGAAACTTTTAAATGATTATGGACTGTTACGTGTTTTTTAAAACTCTGATTCTTAAAATGATAACAATGTGAATTAAATGAAAAAATATTTATCAGTCAGGATTCCAGGAAGAAAAGACAGTTTTAAATGTACCATCTGTTGTCTGACCTTTTAATAGTAGTATTCCTCAAAACAATGTGCTAGTCCTACCTACCCTTTCTCAGTTGATCCTGAACAGCAATACATGGGACCAAGTATTAGTCCAAGATAGTAATGAGATGTGCTTTCCTGATAGGAACACAAACAAAAAAACAAACGGGATCTTCTTCCAATTGCTTTTGTTTATGTTGGTTTTTTAACCTTGGTCTTTGAGTACTTGGTCTTGTGTATAGTCTAGAAGATTTCTGCTTTCTGCAGCGGAGTAGTAACTGAAGCATATTTGTATAGTGAATAAAGATGTTCTCTGTAGAGTCTTTAAAGGATGATCCTGACTTGGGAAAAGTGGCTTCTATTCCAGCCTGTGTCATAGACTTTTAACCTGATAGGTCCATATCGCTTGAAGTGCCATTTTTCAGGTGTCAGTTCTGTTTTTAGTTTCTTGATACCCAGTTTGATACATCTTAATATTTTAGAGGTATTGAGCATGAAAAGCTGCAGCTGAAGTCACTAAGGCTGCAGATGCTTGGTGCCTCTGAAAAAACTAGCCTTCATTTGTCGCAAGCTAGGCATATAAATATCCAACTGTTCAAAATTAGCACATATAGAATATCCCATAACACATACTGAATGTATGTTTATATTTTATTCACATTTATGATGGATTTATTTTAATTGGTAATTTCTAATATAAGTTGTAATTATTCTTGCAGATAGACATATGCTTATAAGGAATAGCAAATAATATAACATTCAGAATACAGATCAACATGCACAAATAAAAATAATAATGTTTTAATTATTCATGCCTGTGATTTACAGAGTTTTTAATAACAACTGTGATTATTTCTTCAACTTTTACTGTAAAATAACAAATAGAAGGATCACTCTTTGGAGAATAAAAAGAACAGAAGGCCATTCTGGCACTCCTAGATAGGAAAACAAAATTAAACAGATCAAGCTAAAAAAGTTAGGAGTATCTATGAGTATCAGAGTAAGTATCTCAGAATTAAGTTTCTGGTTTACTGAAGAGGTTGCTTTTTGCATTGAAAATCATTCTAGAATAATGTACACCAGCTTTGAAGGATTTGGCCAATTTTTGACAGAGGTTATATTTCCAAAGCACAGCAAAATGTTGTAGGCGTGTGCAATCTCCTTTTAAATAGGGTAGCCTAGGTATTAGATGCAGTGTAGCTGTAGCAATGTGGCTGCTTCACCTGGGAAGACATCCTACTCAAGGTGAAAAATATGCTTACTCTAAATATACTTCCCTCCCCCCCCCCCCCCCCAATATATTTATCTGTAGAGAGAAAGCTGCCTTCTTGGGATTTGACTGCTGAACTGGGCCACGCTATGTCCTATTACAGTCTCACTGGCTTTGCTGTTTTCCCTGGACTCCCGTTCTAAATTTGCCACTGATTCTTCTTCCTTTAGTACTGCTCAAGTCAGAGAATTCCAGGGATGAGTATTTTCAGGGGTATATTCTTAAAAATCCATTTCTTTGGGACAGTTGAAAGCAGGTGGATTTTGTAGTGGGGAAATCAAGGACATACGAATATGATAGTAGTCAGAGTGGAAATAGGAATAATCTTTTCTTTCTTGGTTAGGGGATTAGCAGAGTGAGGGATTGCTTTGCTGTGTGGAAGGATGAAATGGTAGATTTCTATATGGCGAGTGTTGGAAATGAGGAAAGTGTTCAAGGTATTTGTCCATAAACAGTGAAGGCTTCAGGTATAATAGTCTGATTCATACTTTGCTTGTTGTTTCTTATTTTTGCTTGTAGCCATTAAAAACAAAAAGTAATTGTCCCAATTTGGGAGTGTGATCTCATTTGAAATGTGAATACAAATAGAATACCTTTGTAGTAATCCATTTTTCTGCATTTCTCTTGCCCTGAAATAATTACAATTTTTTTATATCTGTTTTTTGTCCTGATTTTCATATGAATCAAAGTGTAGCTGCCATAACCAATCCAAAACTTTAAGAACATAAGCTATGAAATTATTTATTTCAAATACAAGTCAAAAAAGTTTTTTTTTTTAACCTAATATTACTCATAAAGCCCACATGATTTGTAAAGTAAGATCATAAAGAGTAGCACTGGCCTAGTCCTCCTACCTGTTGTTACAGCTGAGTAATGACTTCGTAAATGTGTGGGTGTAATTTAGAAACTGGAAAATGCCTTCTCTTGGGCCATTAATTTCTATCTGCAACAAGGTGAGTTATGTTTTAATGTGTATGTACTTTGGAAATTCATTAAACTTCACTCTCTGTCATTGCATTCTCAAAGGACAACAGGAACAATTTTCCATCCAGCGTAATAGGGAAGCATTTGGCATTGCTGAATATCCACGTGCGCTTGTATTTGTTGCCTTTGTGTATGTTTAAGTAGACGGATGGCTTTATGCCTTTCTCTTTTCTTTCTCAAAAAGTTTCCATGCAAAATGGATATAGCAGATTGTCAGTGTGTGTTTGGCTAATACCTTAGGTCCTGGGACCCCACGTGTTGTAGTTCACGTCTGCGCTAGTCAAGCAGTGTTTGGTCTGACATTGGAGACTATGCAGAGCTATAGGTCTGACTGTACAGCTGCTTGTACAGTTAATTGTGAAGGAAATGTGAAGTAGCTCACGTGTAGAACTCCTTTCGAGTTGAGGGTTTTTTCAAATGCAAGGTCTTCAGTTTGTTTTTTGGTTCCATTCATTTCATATAGGCAGCTGTCCGCAGAGAAACCATTTTTAGTCTTTCTCAATTTGCAAGAGGATTACCTCTTTTGAAAGTAAGTCAGTTTTTCTAAATTACCCAAACCATTTCATCTTTCCGTACCAAAGCTGCAGTTATTTAACTACTAGTGAATTTTGAAAGAGTATTTACACTTTGCCTCATGAATCGTAAGCGCTCCTGCATCCCCGAGCCAAGCCCTGCAGTCTACTGATTCAAGCTGCTACCTTCAAGCCACCCACGCGTGGAGCTCTGAGATATTCTAGACATTTTTCAGTTATGTTTTTAAATAAAGCAATCTACGTATGTACTTACTACATGAATATGAATAAAATGGATTTCGAAAAGCAAAGATTTGCAAACTAAATTGTCAGTTTTCGAGCTGAAGAGAGCTTTGGAGTCAGGCTCAGGCGTGCTCGGTAGTGCGCTGAGGGGCTCTGCGCTCTTCCCAACTACTGCTGTGGCCAGACAGGAGGGAGGTCTAGCCTGCTGACTTCTCTCGTTGGCTCAGGTCTTTCTCCTCGTCGCAGAGGCCGCGTTGTTTCTTTTCTTCCTGCTCTGTTTTCACCCTCTCGCTTGCATCCTTGTTGATGTCTCTCCAGACTAAGCTGTTCTCAGTGGTTAGCCCTGGTGCCGGTGAAAGGCCCGGCATGTTTTCTGTAATGGAAGGATTTGGGATGGCTGATCTCATGAGGTTTTATACCCAGATTTAAGTTAGCTACAATATGTACAGCTCTGTAGGATGAAGGCCTAATCAGGTAGATGCTCAGCTGGACATTTGATGTTAAATATTATCTTGATAGCTTTTAGAAAGTGTAATATTTTGAAAATTGCTGAGTTCAGCAATGGATGGCAGGTACATTAAAAGTATAAAATATATTCGTTACACACTTTTTAAATATGAATTACATGACTGAAGACATTGCCTTAACACAGGTAAATGTTATTTTTGGCTTATTTATGAGCTCCTATGCTTACTGATGAGGCCTGCATGTTACTGACAGCAGGTTTCTGCATCTGGTACTGCTGTGGCTGTCTCAGTGGAAAGGAGAAAAATCTGCCGCTCCTCGGAGCTTTCTGTGAAAGAACCGCAAGGATGCTTTCGAGCCATTTCTAGCCTGACTTGAATAATTAGAAAGTTTGTGGCTGGCAAACTTTGGCTTCACCATTGGTTGTTAATAACATATTAGAAATGTACAGTAGTCTGTAAAAAGAGAAATCTAGATACCTGCCAGTTAAGCCAATCTAATGTACGGCAAACAAAGCTTGTGACAGAAAGGACAGGATAAAAAAATCATTTTTATTGATCTTAAACAGTAAGAGTATGCCTGAATTCAAGTTTGGATTTTTTTGTCAGAACAGGATTTTTCCCAATATGTTTTGACAGAGCCTTGAGCTATGAGAAACTACTGAGTGTAGATACTCTCTGCCAGGATGATGAATCTATTTCCAGTAAGCTAGTTGCTTCATCTTGTTGGATATGCTCTTGGGAATTGTTCACGTAATTCCCTTAATCCAAACCAGTTGTGTACATATTTTGTAACTGATTAATTACTGACACTAGATAAATATTCATACAAAATCAACTGTTTGTTGAGCAAAAAATATTGGTTAACAATTTTCATACCAGTAGTTAGCAGTCTTGCATGTACTCTGTCTTTTCACATGGGCTGGAGTGCCGTCTAAAAAAGCTGTTTACATTATTACAACATTGAATATATACTGTCTCAGATAAAAATGCATTTACATTGCAACTGTGTGTCAAATACTTTTATCAACACAGTGAGTAATACCAGATCACTAGTCCTTGAAATAACATGTCATTAAATTTGTGAAGATGAAACAACTTTTCTTCCGTCAAATTCTGCTCTACACTTAGATGAAATGCCCTGCTTAAGTAATGTCTTTGAAGACTGGGTGTTACTTCCTTTAGCTCTGATTGTAGCTGGCAGGAACTATATGTTCTTTGTGCGTTACCAAAACAGAACATCTATCTGCAACGTACTCTGTGTGTTTTCCTCGTAAGTGTATGTGGCTACGTATATTTTGGTGTGTTGTTTGCATTTGATTAATTGAGTCTTACTGCTTTTGCATGTGTATATGTTTTATTCCTACTACTGAATATACGTGATTGATGCAGTGAACTGTTGGCTTCTATTCTGTGAATATTAATCAAAGAACATGCTCCTCTGCTTAATGGCTTTGCAGTGTGGGAGGCAGCCAAACAACATAGACTGTAGTCTGCTTTTTTGCTCTTTAATCATTATTGTGTAAGACACTGGCAAGAAAAGTTTTTTCTTCTATAAACACTATTTCATGCTTAAACATATCCATTGTTTGGTCAAAGTTATGAAATATTGTTGCTCAATTAGATTTTGTTTTCAACATTTCCTGGTAAAAGCAGTAACAGAGAAAACAGTGAAGGAAGGGGAGATAGTTGAGTAGAAAAAATTACTAAGTGTAGCAAACGAGGAAGGAACAGAAGATGTGAAATCAGTAGATGCAGCTGTAGTCTTATGATTTGAACAAATAGCTTTCTTTGATCAAAAGCTAAATCTGATGCTTCTCTAGATTCCATTACTATGGTGAAAGGGATAACTTATGAGAAAACTATTCTTAAAGAGATCAGAATAGACATCTGCTATGTTCTGATGTACAGTTAAAATGTGTACAAGGGTAGATGTTGATTAGGATATGACATCTTCTTTGGGTGAGAAATGGAAAGATATTCAGTATTAAAAGAAAAAGAAGAAAGATAAAGCCAATAAATGTTTCTGCTTGGTGATAGTGGTACAGCTCTATGCTGTATGCTGCTATGCTTGAAATACAGCTGTGTGCTGCTATGCTTGAAAACACAGCTCCCTTTTTTTTTTCTGGCATATAGTTGTGATTTAAAGGTTTATAGCTTGAGCTTAATTCATTCTCTGTCTGTGAATCCTACCAATGAGGCAGCCAAGACTAAGAGGAAGGTGTAGGCTTCAGGTTTGGTAGTATTTTAAAAGGGCTTTTGTTTGGGAGGGCTTTTTTTCCCCTCGTAAAAAATATCCTAGAATATGGACTTTCTTTTGGTTCTGTGTTTCTTCTGACAGATGCTGTTAGCAGGATTTTTCCCCTGGCAGTATGACTGGTTCAGCTGCACAGCTAGCAGCAGTAGCAGGGGCTCTAGCATCTGCCTTTAGCTATCAGCACGTTTACCATTTTATCAGTAAAGGACCTACCATGGTCTTACGGTCTAAAATCATTTTGTAAGCAGTCTCACTGTAACATGGGAGACTAGACACGGAACAGCTGCTGTCGAGGTGACAGGAGCCCACAGCTCTTGGAGACCTATCAAACAAGGCTTCTTCTTGCTGTGGCCACTTGTCCCTGTACCATCAGGATGGTTTTGCTAAAATCATTGCTCAGTGGCAGGACCACTGAGAATATCTCATCGTTTGTGTTTACTAATGCTGTTGTCCTACGAATTTTATTTAAACTATTATAAGTGTAAATATTTTTGGAGTTCTTTGTGAAAACGTGTCTCATCTTTTGGTAGAAACCATGATTTTGTAATAGTCTAGAGAAAATAAGGCACCCCCCCCCCCCAAACTTCCTGCCTCTTCATATGATGCAATGTGTTCAAAGCCAGGACTGTTTTTATGAAGAGGACTACAGTAGTACTGAAGCTTGTAGTTCATAATAATTGAAAGCTGAATCATGGAATCATAAAAATTTTTTATTTGTTTCCAATCAGTTTATTTTGTCTCAGAGATGTATTTATGTATTTTAAGAATACATCAGTATAAGAGCTGAGTGGCTTCAATAAAATACTGGTTTAGTCTGCCATTTTCTGGTGGAAATTAATCTGTTTTATCTTAACTGAACACACATTTACCCAGTTTTTTTTATCATGTCCCCTTGAACATCTTCAGTATCTATTCCTGTTGCATATACACATATATAAATAATTTAATATGTTAACATGTCCTTGCAGAAGTAGCTCTATTTGGAAAAAAAGTATTTATAGACTGTCTAAATATAATGAATATTTATTTCAGATCGTGTCAAAGCAGTAGACCTGCTGTAGTTTCAAAGTCCTGTCTCCTGGATAGAGGCCATTTCAACTATTTTAATTGAGAATAGTATCTGCTTTTGCGATTTGAGTCTACTTCTTCAGTTTTAATAATGATTATTCTTTCATTCTCATTGTTTCTTAATTCTCAGTATAATGAAGCAATCTTCGTATGTCTGGCTAATGTAGTTAGTTACTGCTTGTTGACCTTCTCAAAATGATGATCTGCCAAAGAATTTTTAACATAGTAAGAACAGCTAACTAACGGTGGCCACATTTCTCTGCTGATCCACACCAGTCATAGTTCTTTCCTGATTTTTGTAATCAGACTTTAGATTTTTACAGTAAGTTTGAAGTAAGGAGTGAAGAGACTATGGATTTTTAGTTCTTTTGGGGAGAAATACTTTTTGTCCCTAATAGAGGCAAATTTTAGCTTTGGCTATAGCTTTGTGTTTCTTAGAGTATAGAATATATGTAGGGAAAGTATATATACAGAGAGTATGTTTCTTAGAGTATAGTTCTTTAAAAGTGTTCATATTGCGGTGATTAGTATCTGAAAAATATACACCTTATTAAAAGGAAGCTGAAGGTTTAGATATGATCACTTACTGGCAGGTAGTTTTCCTTCAGCATTAGCCTGGTATGAATATGGTAGCCTGTCTGTAATCAGACATATTCTTTCTTAATATTGGCTCTTTTCAATTATTCATATAACTTTCTGTGACGCAGCAAATTTGATTTCCTTTTAGATAAAGTTTCAAAACTGAAGAAGGCATTTAAGAATATTTTTATATTATGGGGTGATTTCTGTATCTACACGTAACTGCGTAATAAAAAAGGAAAATACTTGAATTGAATGAGGCGTCTTCTTTCCTAGGATAGATGGATGTGAACCTAATACTTGTGTTTTCTGTTTTTTTCCAAACTATAGGGGGCACCCAGCGATTGCCACGCACAATCGGTGTGTCTTTGGCAAAGGAGCTAATCTTCTCTGCGCGCGTTGTAGATGGCGAGGAAGCAAAATCCATAGGGCTGATCAGCCACGTGGTAGAACAGAACGAAGCCGGGGATGCTGCCTACAGGAGAGCGTTAGCTCTTGCGAGAGAATTTTTACCTCAGGTATCACGGATTATTTTGCTTTTAGTTTGAGTTGTGACCAACCATTGAGACTGAGAAAGAACCAGCTGTACAAAGGAAAAAACTCTCACAAAGTTACATTTTACAAAGTTATTCTTGCAGTTATGGTGAGAGCTATCAGAAGTGTTCTCGCTTATGTGTGGTGGTGTTGCTTGGTAAGTATTTCACAGTGAAGCACATAAACTGTATCACTCCTTGTATCGTTGTGATATGGTCTGTGTTTGCATTGTGTATTTTGGCTTTCAAATTTCAGACATAAAAAAAATGTTGTAAAGGTTTTGTTTGTTTGTTTTAGTAAAGCAATTATCTCAGCAGGTTACTCTGTTGCAGCCGAACGCTTCAGAAGAGAGACAAGTCCATATGAAGGTGGACGTATCTCAGTGTAACTGTGATTTTGAGAACATAAAGCCAAATGTAATTTCAGAATTAAAGCAAAACCCATTTAGTACTGGAGGGCCATCTGTTTACTTTTTCGCCTGTGTGTACAAGACTGATGAAAGAATCATGCTCTTGTGTAGTTCTGAATGACATGCTATCTCTGTCTTCCACTACAAGAGCTGAAATGGCATAGTTTTCAGACAGCCATATGCCAGTGTTCAGAGTTTAGCAATTGCCTTTTCCTTCTTGCTTGACTCGTGAACTATCGTAATTAGCTCCCCACTGGGGAGGGGGATGGATTGCCTGGCCCTTTGTGGCACCGAGCTGGAGACCCTGGAGGCAGCAACAGAGCTGGCCGTTCCTTCTGCATCCCCAGTGGGGCTGGATGCATGTGGATGTTTCCACTCCCAGATTTTTCAATATTTATTTTCTTCTCTGATCTGTTACTATAACACAGGTTGGTCATCAACTGCCCAGGTAACATGTAAGCAAAGGGGATTTGATGAAATCCCATGCTGAGAACTTAACAAGTTTATTAAGAAATTTAAGTGTGACCCTTGCAAGAGTCTTTGTAATATCTGATTGCTACAAGTTCCCTTACTGCCATAGAGTGCAAGCTATTTGTTCAGAATAGGAATGTGAGTTTTGAGCTCTTGAAAAACCTGCTTTTCAGCTGAAGACTCCCAGGTGGCAAATTCATAGCAGGCAGTATTAAAGAAAATAAGTAGGAAACCGCTTTATTTGAATCACAAGTGTAACAGCAAAAACTTTCCGTTCGGAGTGGAAAATGTTACAGATGAAATACAGCATTTAGCATTGATTACTTGTGTTTTGAAAACTCTCTTAGAAAGACGAACATGAAAAATAAAATAAACATTTTTACACCGTATCCTGGAACGTTCATTTAGCGTCAGAGCTTCACACTGAAAGCAGTTCCGAAACGTAGGGAAAGCTCTGAGGTCCTGGCAGCTCGTGCAAGTGCAATGCCATATCGCCACTGAAGAGACTGCAGTTGCCTTTTCCCAAAGCAGCAGGCATTAAAGCAATGTGTGTATATTCAGAAGCTGATGCCCATGACAGGTATATGACTGAACTGTTGTGTGGCAATTCAGAGGAGTGTGGAGCTACCTCTGCTCTCTTCCTACCTCAGTTGCTCACAGAAGACAGTCGTAACTTGCCCAATGAAGGCTTTACAGTTGTGTACTTTAGGTTTGAAGCTGTATCAGTTCATTTCATTTTCCCATCTTTCCACATCTCTTCATTGTATGATAATCGGAACATACTAGGACTGATCATGTGAAGCCCTATAATATCCTTTAAGCCTTGTTTTGAAGGGTATTGAGCAATCTCAACATAAGTGGAAGTGATTGGCATCTTTGAAACAAACCCAGCACACTGCTTTGATTTGGCTCTTTCAAAAACTATATGCTTCTTTCACCTTTTCTCAATATTGAAAATACCTATTTGGAAGAAAATACCTACCATAGTCATATAATTTAGGATGTTTGACCCGTTTGCTATCTATTTAATAAAAGTACAAAGTCCAGAGGGCCCCAATACAACAGCATTGATGTGCAGACTCTTCACAGGATAATCTTGTAAAATTTGATGACATGCAAACCAGCTTTTTATTTCATTTTAGGGACCACTAGCAATGAGAGTTGCAAAACTGGCCATCAATCAGGGAATGGAGGTAAGGATCTATACTTCTTGTAATAGTTAGCAGAAGTCAGGGTGGCAACAAGTCTTCTGTAGTGATTTTTTTTCTAGACCTGTTTTTAGCTTCTCCATGTGTAGTCTTTTGAAATCTGTTTGGCCAAAACTTCTTTCTTAAGATTAAACGCAATTTTTTTTATTGTCTGCGTTTATTGATTTCAGACTCCTGAGACTAGAGCTGATGCTGTTTGGACATTTCCATAACAAGGCTTAGTAACCCCACAGCTGTCAGAGAGTAATGCACTCTGTTAATTATTAATACTAGAAAGTAAATGTAAACCACTGTGAATAAGTTGTACTTCAAATGCTGGGAAGAAAAAAATACCCAAAGTGATACTCAACAGTCTGTCAAGGCTTTCAGTGTTATTTTAATAACTAGTAGTTAAAGACCAAAAGGCGTGTTATTGCTTTTTAATAATTTAATACATGCTAGTGTTAAAATTATACCAGGAATCTGTTTTCAGATGTTGAATTTCCACTCCTTGAACACTATTGACCTAGCTATAAAGCTCATTAAGACCCAGCCCTGAACACATCTGGACATGTGTTTTACTTTAGGCTTGTGAATCATCTTGCTGAGCTCAGCAGGACTATTCATACTTAAAGTTAAGTACATGCATAAGTTCTTGCACGAGGACAGCGTATAGTTCAATCTGGGACGAGGGAAAGGCGATCATGTCACATGCAAAATCTGAACCCAACAAGTGCAATTTAAGGTTGGTCTTTTAAGTTTCATAAGCAACCACTGATATAATTGAGTTCAGCAGAGCACACCATCAGTGACTTTTGCCCTGAGGACCAAACTCAGATGCTGTTGTGCAAAGAGTATGTTCATTAAGTTCAAACAGCAAGTAATGATGGAATCCAAGATCTATTTCAGTGGTACCCAGGGTTCAAAAGGCTGCAAGCGAAATTGTCTAACTACCAGATATAATGAACTGGAGCGTCGGTTTATAGGACTAGGGAAGATAGGGTTGGAAGGACTCTGAATGCTCGTCTAGTTTACTCCTGAGTCCCCAAGACAAGATCTCCTGTATAAAAACCAGTCAAGCCAAACACTTGCTCAGCCTATTCATGGCAGAGATTCCCCTGGGAATCTGTGCCACTGCTTCTCTCCCCTTGGCCAACTGCTTGTAGCGCATAGCTGCAGTCTTTGCAGTGGCCTTTTGGAAAGCTGCTAAGTCCTGCAGCAGCTGACACTTAGGAGAGGCAGAGAAGCAGTGAGGAGAAAATTCAGTCGTTTCAGCTGCTCGGACCACCTCACAAAAAAATATCAAATCTGTGTGATGGTGCAGGATTACCGCTGGCCTCATTTTCTTTTTTGTATACATTTAAACTTAAATTTATGTTTACTTTTTAGCATGGCATCAATCTTTTTTATGTGAAGTTATGAAGATGCTTGTTTCAGAACCAATTTTTAAATAATCATGCAGTGCGCTTCATCTTTTTCCCTGTAGTAACTGAAATGATTGCAAACATGCAGCTAGCTAATGGTTTTTAGTCCAGATGATATGAAGTGAAAACCATGCATTCTTTTGACAGTGTTACAGAATAAGGAAACTGTTAGAGAAATCACTAACCACTCTCACCACATGGCAGTGAAGTATTTCTATGTTAAAGTAGTGTAGAAGGAATTTGCAGAAGTGTTCCAGTATTTGGCAAATAGCAGCACAGTATTTAAGTTTGCTATCAGGATATAGGGTGTACACTAAGTGTACAAAAATACGCTTTTAAAAGTATTTTATTCTTTTTCCTCAGGTGGACTTAGTAACAGGTTTAGCAATTGAAGAAGCTTGTTACGCTCAGGTATGTAATGCAGAAAACCCCACAAAACAGGGTTTGTTGGAGCATGTTGTGAAACCCACGCAGAAATACGACTTGAAATTATTCTGTGATTTCTTCTTCAAATATTTTGGTGTTGTATTTAGACCTTCCTTCTACTCACTCTGTTTTTATAAGAAATTTAAGGAAGGAGGTGTAGTTTAGGGCAAAAACATCCTCTTTTCAGGACTATTCAGGAAAAGGGAATGAAGTGCTGTCAGCCCCATACCTAGCCAGCCATGCGTTGTCATACATATAGTCCAGGAACTGCCTTACATTTGCTTTGCTTTGGTTTAATGTGAGATGATATGAAGGACACTTCACTAATATATGCTACGAATGGCATGTGTGCTAACCGTGAGAAAATCAAGACAAACCTCTTTGCCAACAAAATGTGCGAATAAAGTATTTTTGAGTTTGTATGTTCGTGGACATTCAGACAAATTTTTGATCTTGGAAATAGAAGCATCAGCACTGGAGATACAGTCATTTAAAGCATATGGCAATCTGATTAATAACCTAAAAACAAAACGAACAAATAGACAAAATGCCAAGCCCTAGGGATTTTCTCATTGTCATCTGCTCGGAGGACAGTTATACCTTCTTTTCCCAAACTGTTTCTCAGCCTTATGTTTTGCCTTTAAAGGGTCTGGCACTTCCAAATGTCTAAATATATGTTGCAATTTCCACTTCTATATGGTGCATGTTGGACGCATTCAAGAGCTAGTGTTTGTATGAAAATATTTTTTGTGGTATTATTTTTGCTGTCAATAATAAAATGTTACTCTGCTCTTTGTAGACTATTCCAACAAAAGATAGAATTGAAGGTCTTCTTGCATTTAAGGAGAAAAGACCTCCTCGCTACAAGGGAGAATAGAAGAAGCCGATGCCTTTAAAATACCATGGGATAAATGTACTGCTAGGAGGACCACTAAGGTGCACTTTGCATCAGCACCTGGAATATCACAGCCACCAAAGTAAAAGCAAATCATACTGGTGTTGCGACATTTTGAATGTGTCCATACTTGTACTGGGCCCAGATAGATGTGTGTGTCAATTCATGGTCATTACAGTTCCTAAGGGTTGCTCTGTGTACTGGTAAGGTTACAGGTTCATGCAGCATTTTTAAAATTTCATATGTATGAAACTTACCATTCCACAAACAAAAAAGCTCTGTAAATTCTTTATATAGATTAAGCCTGTGTGTATAGATTAAGATGTGATGTTAAGTGTAAGTCTACTGTATCATTTTATGAAAATAAAAGTGACTTCTACGCACCAAAAAAAAGGAATTGTACCAAATATGCATTATAAATGATTCTGTATATCAGCAAAAATTATATTTGAATATTCCAGCTGAATATGTACCTTATTAATAAAGCTAAGGGAAATGAAAAGGATTATTGTTTGGAAAATGTTAAGCTTTATTTATCTGACTTACGCTATTGTAAGTAAAATGAAATTAACTTTGAGAATAGCACATAATGGTGTCCTTTTGATGAAGTCATTGCCATTATATTCATTTAATTGTATTACATTAAGACATCTTCCAGGCCAGCCTTTAATTATACATTCTTGTAAGTTAAACTCAGCTTTGTCTTAAATTCTTGCAAAATGTCATCTGATCAACGCTGTCTGCTATGAAGGAACTTTATTTCACTTGCCCCAGTAATTTTAAATTTTTGATGCATTAAAGATTTCTCAGTGCAGGGATGTGACTAATACACTGTTAAAGCTAGAATTCTCTTCAGCCCCAAAATGCTGGTTTTGCGGGTTCTAATACTGTGTGTTTGTGTACAACAGGGCTAAAACTGAAAGGTTTTTTTATTCGGTGGAGGCCTCAGGGTTCTTTTCATATGTTGAAAGGGAAATCCAGTAGGTTATGAGGTGAGAAAACTATTGTGATTCATACTGTATATTTGCTATGGTAATGGCATATACAGCAAATACCTGGAAATAGCCTTGTAGAAAGTATTTTTGTTAACCTGACTGGAAAATAGCCTCTGCTAAGCCACGTTTATCTTTTTTATATGGAAACAAATTCCTTTGTATTTGGTTACCGTTGTCTAATGAAACGTGTGTAGGCTCTGCTGTTTCTGCAACATTAACTATGGCCACTGTCCATATCTGTGGTGATAAAGCAGCTGATCAATGTGAAATGACAAGAACTCATTTAAATTCGTATTTAGATGTATCTTTACATGTAAATTGATTATAACTGGTAGCACACACACTTTGTTGACAGGTAAACTTGCTGAGTCGATCATTTCATGCATGACAATTTGCAAATAAACTACCGGTGCTTGTTTTGATAGTCATGTAAAGCCTAGAGGGTCATTTTCTCCTGTTTTTGAAATGCTAACATGTCATTTTCATTTTTACTGAGTAGGAAATAATTATGTTAATGGGAGAAAAAATATTAAGTCTGTGCTGACTGGTTTGTGTTTCATAACTTTGATATACAGTCTGGTTATTGAGCTGCCTCTGGTTTTCTAACAAGCGCTGATTAAGTAACTTCTGGGAATGTCTATTTGAAAAATTCGAATGACATTAAATACTATGGCATAACTGTGCTGTCCAACATCCTGTGTAGATTCTTGCCTTTAACTCATTTTGATCTCAGAAAATAATTTTGTTGTCATAGTACTCTCTCCATTCCTTTTTCTCAGGAGAAGACATTGCCACACTGTGGCAGTTTGAGTCCCTTCTTTGAAGTCAACAGTTTGAATGTTATTGCAAAGTGCATTCCAATTGGACAATCTTTGAAGGTACTTATTAATGATATTGAAACAATTGTAAAGGAACAATAATTTAGTGAAAGATGCATCAAGCATTTGTTGTCTGTTATTAAGTAAATAACATTATGATGACTGCATTGCTCATGAGTAACAGCAGTATTAGAATTCTGTTCCCAAAACGGGGGATTTGTAAAAGAAATGCTCTTACAGAGCATAACTTCTCCGTATGAAAATTATCCTTCTTCAAGTGTTCAGGCTGTGCAGATCCAGTTCCTGGTAGAGCCATGCTTTGCTCCGCAGTACCTCCTAGGTAAGTGTCCCCTGATCCCGGCTGGTTCCCTGGAAGGTTATTTCATGGTTCCCAGGCATAAGCAGCTTTTCCTCCTGCTTCCGCTGAGCTCAGGTGAATAGTGGGCTCCTCTGCACTTCACTACTAAGTTGAGTGTTGAGGAGGTGATCTTTCCTTGAGTGGATCTCCTCTCAGCAGTCTAAGTGCAAGTGCAACTTATTATTCCTTTGAAATTGTTGGTTTTATGCAGAAATACTGTGTGGATTTATGACCCATATCATTTTAACTTTTGATCTATGAATATGTTAATGTTTTCTCAATGATATTGTTGAAGTAGGTTCTCACTAAATTTACTGAATTTCTGGATAAAGTTTTCAGAGCGGTCTGAATGACTTAAGTCAGTTTGTTGCTTTTGAGTATCTCACCTGCTACTAAGAAATTTGGTGTTTTATTTATTTTGAGGTTGTGTAACGGTATAGTTAGCACTTGAGGATGTTGTCCTGTGGAACATTTCTTTGAGATTTGCAGAGCCATTTGTCAAATTGTTGAAATTTATGTGAGTTTACAGACAGTTGTTCGTAGTTCTACTTCAGGGTTCATATCTATGCTTGTCCAGAGCTGCTTTTAACCAGCTGCATTCAAAATACTAGGCACCAGTATATATCATGTGCAGCTGCTTTATCAGTTATTTCTTTATGATACGTACAACCGTAACCAAGTTTGTTGAGTGCACCAGAAATCCGTGGTTTCTCAAACACACGAGTGAGATGTCACAGTACCAAAAAAACCCTTGTAGATGCAAAACGAAAGGAGTAGTTGAAACATCTTAATTTAAGACACTTAGTTTTTTGTTACATTGCTTTTCTGTTAAGCAGATCCCTGAAAAGCTGTGTACTGAGACTGTAATGAAGAATTACAATAAGAAGGTCTTTGAAAACCATTGCTGTTTTGTGTGGTATACATTGAACAGGATGTGCTTTCATGGCTTATTTGTGGCATTTTAGCCTTGTTCTCTGACACCTAAAGACACCACTGAAAAGTCAGAGGGGTTCATTGGCTAATGAGGGTGATACAGTTACTTTATTCAAGGTGTGATGATTATGATGATGATGTGGTTGTTTTAAGATGTTCTTTTTGTGCACACTTTTAGAAAGACAGCTGTCTCCAAAAATGTGAAAAAGGAAAATAATTGCAAACAGATAAACCAAAAGGAGAGATGTGTTCAGCTAAAAGGTAATGAAGTTCCTCTTGTGTATTTTGAGGGATCACAAAGGCTACTTTTCCTGTTTGTCTTTTTTCTGTTGGTATTTTTATTGTCTGAGTCTGCAGCTCAGATAACAGGGTACAGGGAGCACTTTTAAGAACTTGCATGGGTTTTTACTTCTAAGAATGCTATATGTTTTATAAATATAATTAGGGGAGTTTTGAACATGTTCCCAAACAGTTTTTTAGATGGATAAGAAATGATCAGGCTATCACCAAAGATTTGCTGCTAAGATACCTATTTCATTCAATACATGATTCAGATCACACTCAGTTTCAACCTTTGAATAGAGTTGAATGAAAGTTTTTATTAGTTGTACAGAAGGTAATATGTTTATACAATGTATTCATTATCCATTATAATATCTATATGTATATATGGGCATGTGCATATACACACTTGTATTTGCGTATGCATAAAGATATATATAAATAAAATTGTTCAGACTATCAGACAAGATCAAACCCCCTCAGGATGCAGTAGTAGAATTGTACTCCAGAAAGTTTTGAATTTGTTTGTGCAAGAGCACTTCAACTGATACCAGCAAAAACCTTGAACCCCATAAAGAACACGTTATGTTTGTTACAAGTAGCATTACTTATGATGTACAAGTTCTGTAATACAGAAAATCTATTGCAGCAACGGCAGTCAAGTAGCGCAAGGAGGTGCATATATATGCCATGTATCTCATCATTCACATACGGTAGTTCAAGGCCAAAATAAAGGTAGCAGAAGTCAAAGTGAGTTCTAAGTTTCAACAAAGGTGTGGCATGCCAGAGAGTGCATTCTTTCCAGTCCTACAGTATCACTTGCTTCTGCAGTTTGGACAGGCCTACAGTAATCATGAGCAGCTCATTAATCAACAAGTGTCATAGATTATAAGATCAGTCTCCACCCCCCTTTACTGAGTCTAGACTTAGATTTCATCTTCAAATTTTATCTAGTAGATAATTCTTCCAAGGACACTCATTCACATGGGAAGAAATATGAAGTATGTTAAAAGAATTTATTATAGAGGGCGTGAACGTTCTGTGTCAAAGCTAAATCCTATTGCAATTCTTGAGTTCAAAATAGTACATTAACCCTCTAAGGCATGCTCTGTGCATGTGTGTTCATAAACTCTTCAAAGTTCTGGCTAGTGACTGCTGCTCTTTGATTATAATTTTGAAAGCATATGCTAATAAAGCTTTTATAACATATTTACATTAAAGAAATGAGAATGTGTTACAGTTTTCTCATTGCATAATGCAACTTTCAGAAGAACAAGAAGAATTTGTTTTGTTTTTTTTTAATCTTATGCAGCAAATAGTTCTTTCTTTATTCTAGCAACTGGTTTTAACCTAGCAACTGATTATCTAGCAACTGATTTAACATTTTCCTTTAAGCATAAGGGACTTTGTGATATCATCTTTGGCTCAAATCTTTCTAGCATGTTAAAAAAATCTGAATGCCACTTGTATAAATTCTTTTTAAAAAAATGTGTCTGTCCTATGCAGCTTAGAAAGACAAAGTTTGAAATTTAGATTGTAGGGATAGAGTTGTGAGGGTTGTGTTTTCATTACATATGAATGTTAACAATATGTCTGTATGCTTATGTAGAAGGAGTTTGACTCTGCATCTTTTATTCATGTGATAGGTCCATACTGTCAGGACTGTGGTCTTCAAAAACATGGCTGTATCTGAACTATTTATGTAAACAAATGTAAGTATTCCCAGATTGTGACCACTCAGGATTCAATCCTGAAATCCTAGTTCATGTTGAATAGTGTTTTAGTTGTGTTCTTCTGGCCAGCCTCCTTTTCCAAGTAGTGGTGAAAGCAGGAGAGAGCCAGTGAGCATGTTTCTAAGAAGCAGTGGATGTAGGAAAAGATGGATAGAAGAGATGTTTTGTCCAGTGCTTTCAGGTTGCATGTTTAAGTCTAATCCACTTCAACACAACCATTTCTGATATCTTTATGAGCAGCTCCACAAAGTGGACATAGATACTTCTGTATTGGGGTGTTTTTTTTTTCTCAGCATTTGAGTTCTAGACCTTAATCCCTAGTAGAGATCATAATATCTAAATATAATTCTTATGCTATCTATATAAGGTATGAAAGGAGGTGGGATCTAAATATAATTCTTATACTATCTATATAAGGTATGAAAGGAGGCGGGATCCACAAAGAACAGCATAATGAAAAGGGTTCTGCCGAAGTTACTGGTTGGTAAATGAAGACATGGATATGTTTTAGGCCTCATTTTTCTTCACTACTTTGTGCTCGAGAAAGTTCCTCTCTTTGTTCTGGATTTACAGCCCTAAACTTTGGAGTTTATGGCTCTTATCCTTTTTGTTAAAGCTAAGCTGAAATCAGTCCTTTTAGAAAAAGTGAAGAGGATATGTTGCAGCCCCTTGATTTGTCTAATTGCTCAGCAGCTGGAGTACTCACAAAAGACCAGAGTGACTCGGTTTCAGCTCCTGCCTTTCTCTGAATTGGTCTGAACTTAACACTCCTACCAGAGTGACCTGATCACTGGATGATCTCAGTCACTCCTGATGAAACTTTTCTGCTTAAATTACTCTTCAAATTAACTTGCTGAGACATGGCAAGATATTAGCCTCTTGGTTTGAAGAGGGAAGACCTGTCTTGCAGACCCTCACCCAGTGAGTATCACACTGTTTCCTTAGTATGTACAGGAGCAAGGACTAGACCCCTCCTTGCTTTCCTCTCATCCTCAACATCTTCATACGGTGGAGAGTTGTGTCTGTCGAGTGGGAAGGTGCCTCCTGCGTCAGACTCCTTAGCTGTGGAAGGCTTCATCTGTAAGTCCTAGAAGGCCTTAGGTGCAGCGTGATGCCATTGTTTAATACTATCAAGACTGTGACTTCCCAGGGAAAAGCAAAATCTCAACAGCTAAGCAGGAATTTTGAGAACCTAAATTTTGGACTTGGGCTCCTCATTCCTTGCATAGATGTAGTTTTAGGTGTATGCTTCTGTGACTGCACTTCTAGAAAGCTTTACATTTTAGGAATATTGATTAAGATTAGAAATACTTCTTTAGAGTAAGCGAGGGATATCAGAAATGACTTTAACCACCACTGACGTAGTCAGTCCCATGATGGAACTAGGTTGTTATTAACATGTACTAATACTTATGGAACCTTTTAAGACGGAAAGGCAAATCTGGCTGCCCCTTTCTCTACCAGCTCCCCAAAGTAGTCAGACTGCTATCAGAAAGGTAAAAGGAAAACCCAGGAAGTCAGGGAGAAGATGGTATAGGAGCAGCAGAAGCAGAGTTACAATACCAGAATGTTTCCCTGTGCTAAAGCGATCACATGAAGCTGGTTATTCCAGCTGTACAGCCTCATTCTGCCAGCAGGGAAGCACAGAGTAGCTGTGTACAAGACAGAATTTGGATCATTTTGTGTGTGCGTGTATGTGTAATATATAAAATGCATGTCTGTATGTCCACTCTGCTTGCAGCACATAGTTTCAAGATTGTTCATGGAAGCTTCTAAAGCATTATTTCCATTGCTAAAATAGCTCATTAAAACCATGTCTCCGCAGGTATGTGTGTTTAAAGTTACAAAAACATTTTGTCCTATACATGCTTTCATATTTTGTATAATTACAGCATATTTATCTGAAGTGTTTCGCAAGTATACTTTTGTGTAATACTGGTAGGAGATTAAGTAATAGCTGCTTACTAGCATTGTTGCTCAAGAACATCAAATGTTACTGTGATGTACTGAGATTTGAGGTACCAAACACACTTTTGGCTGCTTTGTTCCTTTGACCTTTATGCTCTTCGGGATAATAAAGCAGTCCTGTAACGATGCGTATGTTTTCCTTTACACAAATGCCAGTAACCACTTGAACGGGGCACTTGATTCCAGTTTTGATGGGTGGTGCCTATAATGGACAACGGTAATGTGTTGAAGCCAAGTTGGCCATCTTTACGCTTCCCAGTGCCAAAAACTTCAAAGCTTCTTCCTTTTAGAACTCTAAAGCAATACAAGTTTGTATTTCTTCATATCATCAAACTTAATTATTGGCAATAAGCAACTGCTGGCAGGAGCAGCACATCACATGGCTCCATTTCTGCTTTAGAAAAGGTCAGCATATGGCATAAACACTTTGCTGTATTATGCAGCCTTGTACTCTGATCACATAACACATGCTTCAGAAAGCGTTATGCAATGTTATACTCACTGATTAATGACTGCTTGCACAAGAAGTTTTTCATTACCCTGAATGCTAGCATCCTGGGAATGATTAACTTTGTGACATAACTCTCATCGCATAAATATGGAAGATTCAAATATAGCCTCAAAATAACGTGTTTCAGAAATAACTGAAGACTTTCCTGCTTAGTACTGTGTACAGTACATGATTAACAACTGCCTTAAACCTTCAGAGTGGAATGGAAAAGCCTATTTGGGAGAACTGCAAACAAGATTTATTTTTAGGGGTTAAAGTTTCACCCAAGATGAATTTTTGCACACAGCAGCATCTCATTAGCAGTGTTTTTCTTCTGCTTGTGTAAGTTTGAATTTCCTGAGAAAAATCTGTGCCAACTCTTTCCAATGTTCAGCCAGTGAGTTAAACAGAGAAAGTTAAATCTAGACCTTCTTTAGACCAGCAACTGCATGTGTGTAGTGCATGCAGTTGTGTGCCTAAAGCAGCTTGGTTATAGCAGAGTAAGTTCACAGTAATTGCTCTCTTTTTTTCTGCGAGCAGAATAACAAAGCAAAATGTAGATCTGAATGAAGCAGCTTGCTAACTTAGGGCTGAACATGATTACATATTCACATTTAACATTTTCTATTCATTGATCATTCCATGTTCAAATTTTGCAATTTCTTATGTTGAAAAGCATGATTACACAGCATCACAGATGTGATCATCTTCAGGAAGTACAAAACAGGAAAAACCTGTAAAAATAAATGTTCTTCACCGTATTCCTCCACATATGAAGATTCATCATGTTTTTTAAGTAATGTCAATTGCTACTAGTTATCTATGTTTGCTAGCTTGGTTAGGAGAAAGTTTGTTTGCTTATATGGAAGTTCAGCCCACAGGATCAGTTTTCACAAGGAAATAACCGTACTAAACTTCTTCTATTTATTCATTTGCATTTAAGTGCCAGAGTGAAAAAAATTACATCTGCTTTTTATGATTCTCGCTCATGTAAATCATCCTTACTCTCTCAAATAGTCATGTTAAATAAAGCTACTTTAAGTAAAGGCTTTATAATAGGAGGGCTGGTTTAGGAAAGTTACCATACTACTTCGTGTGTTCCATTCCTTAAAAAATAATCTCTGGAAACAAATAGAGAGGGTAAACATTGACTTTTAGTATGTTCCCTTTAATTTTTGCCTTTTCCTGCATTCCAACTCCTACAAGTAGTAGCAAAGGCTAAAGGAAACAGACTCTGACTAAGCATTAGCTACCAGCGTGCCCTCATTATAGCTGAGAGCTCTTATTCTCCCTTAGCCTACGTGCAGAGCCAGCTAGTCTTTCAGCTGTGATGACGAAATGCCATGCATTTCTTCCTGGAATAGTACGCAGATAAGAGGCCACTTGTTATGCTGAGGTTTCAGATGAACTCCACTAAGGGTTTCAAAACACTCTGTCACAATTATATCAGGTTTCTTTAGCAACCAATTCATTTCAGACACTTTCAAGATAAAAAGGGAAGAGATGTTAGTTTATTTTCCCTTGTGGTTTCACTGTTTAAACCCTTACAGGATATGACTGTAGGTAGTTTATACGCGGCCTGAATTTATTAATTTTAAATAAAATTAGCAGATCAAACTGGATCTGTTCATCTCTTGAAACTCATATTATTTACAATGCACTACGTGTACAAAGAGCTAGAGGGAAGTAACAAAAATCCCATGGCTATGATATGCTGCTAGAAAGGTCCTGTTGTGCAAACTGGGTTGCTGAGTGCCTTGAACTCATTCTGGTTCCTGTGAAAGTTGAGAGCATCCAGGATCTGGCAGAGCAGGACCTTGATGCCCTGCTCTTGGAGTCAAATTCAGGGGCTAGAGCACATGTGCATTATGAAAGCCCAGCTGACCTATGTATAGCTTAGCAGAGGTAGAAGGGCCTCCTTATGAGATCATTTTGCAGATTTGGGGCCTGCTTAGGTGATCCCTTGCACCAGCAAAGGCAACTTTAGAAGCATTAGACTTAAATCACAGAAGCGTCCAGTCTGTAGAAGAAAGGGGAATGTATGAAGCGTTGTTCCAAACAAGCAATATCCTTAGTAACAGTAATATCTTTGCATTGTTTTGAAGAAAGGAGTATATTGTCTGGAATAGCCAGCTGATCAGGTGGAGGTTACATAGCTCTTTTCACCTATCCTGAGACGCTAATTAGACATGTAGTGTCTGTAATATGCCCCACATGTGTGAATGCCCCATTCGTTTGTTAAGGATGATGTTAAGTCAGCTGCAAGCTGCTTTTTCATTGGATCTGCATTTCACGTTAGGTCTGTGTAGCTAGTAGAATGGAGAGTCTTAGGAGGGCAAATCTGAGTAAATCACAGCCTAAGTATTCAATATGCAGAATTTTTTAAAATTCCATCTCTCGTTGATCACTTCCCCTGCAATTCTCCACATTTACTAGTCTCTCATAAACTGGGGGACTAAGAGCTCAATTCAATTTCCTTTAAAGACAACAAAGGTTTGTTTTTATTCTTTTTTCTCCATTTACATAATGGAATTTGGATCAGGGTTTAAATCTGTAATTGTATTCCTGTAATGCATTCCAAATAAATGTGTAATTCCCAGTGAAGTCACTGGGAATTTTGGCTATTCACAGTCAGCTCTTTTTTTCTGCAGCCACTCTTGAACAAAGAAGGACCCCTTTGAAGAAGTCTAGAGAACACTAGATACATTAAACCCAACGTTTCCCATTCTTATTTTTTTCCTTTCTTGGGCTAATCACCAGCTGCTAACTGAGAAAATTTAAGAAGCTGTTTCTCCCAATGAATAAATTATTTCATAATTGTCTACTAGAAGCTTTCTTGCACCTTTCTATGAAGAAATCCAGTCCTTGCCAGAACTTGATAGATTGACAAGCCTACGTTTCTCCATCATTTTTTGGCTTTTTGTCAAAATATGAAAGTCAGTGCAAGTACTGTTCCTGTGATGGTCACTAGTGAGTCTTTTGAAAATTAAATAGGTTTAGTTTTCACAAGAAGTATGATCTACCAGTATAAATATGAATTATGGACATCTTCTTGGAACTGTCATTGTCATGAGCTTTAGTTTTAATTAAATCCATGATGACAAATTTGTTAGACGTTTGTTAGACATTTCTTAAATGCTGCTACTTCCGAAGTTCCCTTGTTTTGTAAAATTGGTTGTTTATAAGCCATCTCATATTGTTTGAAGCATCGTGCTGTGGTTTACGTTGTTTTCCATGTTTATAATAACTGATCTTGATGTCTGAAAAAAATAGACTCTCTTTTCATGGAGTACACGGATGTCTGAAAAAAATAGACTCTCTTTTCATGGAGTACACGGGGGGGAGAGAAAAGCAGTGCCTTTTAAATTATATTTAAATATAAATTTAAAAACAGCCATTCTGTGCTGCAGAACCTTGAACTGTTTTAAACTGAAATTATTACAAATTCAAGGTCCGTCATCTTACTGAAGCCACAGAACCAACAAACACGGTCCCAACAGCACTACAACTAATGAAACGTCTTTTCTCCCTGATTGACCTTATGCCTATCCTTCAGCGACTATCCTGACTTCCGTATATTCCCTATGATACCTTCAATAGACAAGACGATGAGTGTGCTGTATGTGTGTGGATATTTCGTTTCCTACGCCTAAAGATACGTGGGTAGAATATGGGGTGTATCTGTGGGGCCGAGTTTTGTCATGTCATACAGTTAGTTGTTCCAGCTTTAATATTTGTAAACTCTGAGAGTTGAGAAACTGCGGTGAAAGGCTTCAGCCAATGAGTAAGTCTCCAGGTCTTGGACTGACACACTGATTCATTGTTGTCAGCATCCAGACTAGCTGGACTTGAACCAGCTCAGATTTCTTTACATGCATTTGCAATTTGCAATTGCAGGAAGGTTATAATAGGCATTAAAAAAAAATCAGTCTGTGTAAACCACTGTTTCTTTCCCACCTTCACGAAATCCAAGGTTAAAAAAAGAGAGTCTGCATTGTGCCCTAAAGGTCAACAGCTTTAGGCTATTTTAGCTCATGAAAACAGTAGCAATAGCATTTGCCAGTCAGCCATTCTCAACTGAAATGTAAACAGTTTCTGCCAGTGAATTAATAACTGATAAATAGGTATATCGAACACTTATAGGAGTGTTATGACCCTGCTGCACTGTTTGTGAAATAAGCAGTACTTAGAGGAATACATCATTACGACTTTCAGTCTTGCTGTGGAGAATTCAAGAGTTGGGGGTGCATTTTTTATGCTTGCCATCTATTCTTCTGAGAATTATTTCATTGCTAGAAGCAGATGGTGATTTTTAAACCCACTGCTATTTTAGTGTACTTTTTTTTTTTTTAAAAAAAAAGCAAGCTCTAAAAATAGACCCAAGTTACCATATCCAGCAATAATATGTTGTCAGCTCTTTACTCTGTTGGGCTGAAAACAAATCTGTCAGCAATTTCTTTGGGTTAAAGTATCTGAACACTTGTGTGTGGTGGGGTTTTTTTGTTTTTTTGTTTTTTTTTTAAGAAAGCTTTTTAAGTGGTTTTGTAACAGAGTCCATTTAAAGCTTTAAGTATCAACAAATTACCATCTGTTGTTATAAAGACACTTTATCAAATTGATGAGACCTGCACTCCGGTTAATGTTGTGAAGCAACTGCATGAATTAGACTTTAAAGTCTGAATGAGTCTGAAATCAACATTTTCAGCTCTGCTGGAACAGACATTAAAAAACACCCCATTTTGTGTGATTATGAAAACTAAAATGAGAGTGAGAGTTATTCATGTGGAAAAAAACCCCACTTGTAACGCATCTTAGTCAAATAAGGTTCTTATGTTTGCTTTAATATAATTTCTTGGATTAACAGTGTGGTTTGACATAGTTGCTGGATGAGAAAGGAAGAGGTCTTTTGGATTCCCTGTGCAGCTACAGGTGATTTACATAACAAGAACAGACAATACAGTAGTTTCAGAAGTGCTTCAGTGTGAGCTCAGTTTTTTTGATAATTCTTGTCTGAGCTTAAGAATCAGATGTAAGGCTCGGGTACAAGAAAATGGTACTTGTTATCTCTATAGCACATGGACGTCGTCTGGAATGACTGATGACAAAACCTGAGCCAAAACCAGATCTTTGGATCACTTTGAGGTAGGTGTTTCATTTTAATAAACACTGTGCAAAATATTTTATCTGGCAGCATTCATATGTCTGGGGCATGGTTCCTTAGGGTCAAATCCTATGCAGGATTAAGAATCCTCACTGATCATTGGAGACTGGCAAGCTCAATAATTCCCAAAGTCAAGAGTTTATTTTTTAATTAGAATGAATACTCCCTTCCTATCTAGCAGTGCCTAGATAGATTTGGGTGTGCTGAATCATGCCTGCTGGCAGAATCGATCCCTCTCCATTGGCTGTAGAGGGAACTTAGGTCCTAAATTTGGTCTTTCAATTCATGCCTAGGTTACATGCTTAAAGCAAACAGTGTGGCACTTTTTCAGAGTTGAACATGTACTCCAAGGCAGACCTTACTTCAAAGCCCCGAAGTTTCACGTGGAACGCTCAGTTTGAAAAACTGTGTATAAATATATTGCCAGTAATGCTGACAGCATTTACACTGCGAGGTAGAACCAGTTGGGCTTGAAACCAAATTCACTGAAGAGACAAGCTCTAGAGCAGGCAAGCTGTCATGTGTAGGAAAGGTGGGAGAAGAAACTTGGATTTATCCTCTGTTGTAGAGCACTGAAGGTACACTTACCTGCAGTGTGCCTGAGACCCTGAACTCTGTGCCTGGCCTTGCCGCTTTAGCTCTCTGCTCCACCTCACGATGACCAGCACTGAGTGCACGGCGTGGCACGTGATCCTTCCCAGAGGAGCCTCCATGGCACTTGCGACAAGGGCAGGTAGGTGGTACAAGGACAGCATGGAAAAAGTGTGCTGGGGTCATGGTGGTAGATGTCAGACCATTTGAAGAAATGGTCCTATCACGTAGGGTATACATACTGCCGCTTTGCTCTCGGGTAACTGTACCATCTTTGAGATGTGTAGCTGTGCACTGATCACTGCAAACTGCATCTGTGTGTTTATATAGCAGAACTGTACTGTGGCCTGTCCTGGGTCTGGCCCTGAACAGTACCTCAGTACTAGATGGGACGGACACAGTAAGTTGGAGCAAGAATGAACACTGGGATGAGAAAGAATTCCCTTCATTTTCATAATAATTAGCAAAACCAGAAAACACATAGAAACAGATAATTGAATTTCTGAAACGATTTAAGGTTTTTAGAGTGATGAAGTAATAAAATTTTGTTTCGAGAAGACCCTTCTCCTCTACATGTTAGCCTTACACGAGCTTCTCTTTGTTTTTGACAATTATCCCAATATTGTCTTCTAAGTAAGACCTGATCCTGCCCCTTTCTGTCAAATCTCATTTATTCACCAAACATTGATCTATTGTTTTCTTCCTGTAATAGCAGACTACCATCCTTCCCACACCAACCTTTTGGTGAATTACTACATAATGTTGCTATCCCTCAATCTGAAGATGAAAGAATCTGTGGGAAGGCGTGAAGGAGTGCAACTGCTGCTGCCAGGATAGGCATGGTACTTACCATGCGCTTGAGCTGAGGCACTCAGCACTCGGCTGATGGCTTATCACTGTAGGCACAGCCACGTGGTCCGCAGTGATTTTGAGATAAACTTTGGGGTTACGTGAAGTCGGCCACTGTGTCTGCCAGAATGAAGCAGAGGAAGATGGAGGGAGAAACTCTTTTTCGCACTGACACTATTTCATTTACGTCACCTTAACCCAATGATGACCTTAAGGGAGAAAAAGGAAAAAAGTCAGCAAATAAATAAATTCTTCTGTTCCTGGCAGTAGGACTTGCTTTGCAAACATGAACATTTGGCAGGTTTCTACGTTTTCCTCAGCAAAACTGAATCAAAAGCTGAGGAAAAGAATCAAAGTCAAAGTTGAGGATACTGAGTTGCACTCACCCAAAGGCACACACACTTGCTGAAGTCAACAGGATTTACTTGTTTTAGCACAAGAAAGGGCAGGAGAATTCAAATTTACCTCCCTAAAAAGAGGTACAAAGTTTTTTGTTTGTTTCTTTTTTGTTTTTTATTTTTACAGTTTTAGAAGGGATCCTCATTTGGATAGAAATGGAAGAAAGTAGAAATTAAATAAAGGCTAATTAGACAGAGACTTTACCTTTTTTTTTTGTAGAAGGATGGAGGCAGGTGGTAGGATGTCATATATGTTTGTATGTTTATGCACATGTGTATATGCATGCATGCACACATGTAAGGGCTTTTTAACAGCTCCACGTCTCCAGCATAATCAGTATCTCCAGGTGCCTGTAAGCCATCTGAACCCTACAGCCTTAATTGCATAACACAGCCATATTACAAAATGTTACCACACCGAGATCGTTTACATTATTTCATAACAAAAAGAAATACGGAACATTTTTACCCTTAAGTGAAAATTACTAATTATTTAAAACGCTATCTCTGTGTGTGTGTGTTTGTATACGGTGTACAGGGGTATGCGAGTCTCATTATGGAAAAATGTAGGGGTGGATTAAAGCAAGATCCATGGGATACTGCCCCAAGGTGGAGGAGTTTCAACAGACAAGAATGTCAAAAGCTAAGCAGAAAATATCGGCACAGCTGACGATAATGAGCTTCTTGGGGTGAGATGGACCACCCCAATAAGCTCCCCCCGTAGCCTGAGGGGAAGACAGCTCTTCTGGGGGAGAAGGGGGAACTGTGTGAAACACTGTCTTAGGCCTAATCAGAGGAGAGGCCACATCCAAAAGAAGGCTTGGGTGTGAGTCAGATGTTTGGTGCTCGGCGTGGGATCCAGAAACCTGTGTTGGATGCCTGTGTTCTCTAGACAGCATGTCATTGCTCATTTCAGAGACAAATGAAGTCAGTTTTCTATGTCTCCTCTGTTCAAATCCCCCTTTGCTGCTTGCTGAGAGAGTAGTATAATCGCTAGGCTGGGCCCTTCTGCTGGAGATTTTTCACCATGTAAAGTATTGTTTTGTTTTGTTTTTCCAGGCTGGTAAGAGAAAGACCTGGGTTCTTGTACCTACTCGTGAGACTGTTTCTGCGTTTCATCCAGTGACCCAAGTGGAGGTTTTCCCGCCCTCAGGTGAGTGCCTCAGTTTCTCAGCCATAAAGTTTCCCTCCGTTTTGTGTGCATTCGTGCCCATTCGAAGTTAGCACGGCGACTTGTGAACAGTGATGCAATCCCAGCAGTTTTGAAGAGCGTCGCCCCTCTAGATGAAAGCATCTAGGAAGCTTTCCTGTGAAATAGAGGGTTGCATCTCTTCAGGAAAAGTGAATGGTGACTTCTGATTATCCTGCATACTAGGTAAGATAAGATCTGGTCTAAAACAGAGTGCCACCCATATTGCCTCCAGCAGGGTGGAAAAAGAAAGTGATGGCTGTGACTTTTTGTGTCAAGCCTGATCTATTGAGTGGAGTTGCTGTCATTGGCACACGTGTATTAGACGGGGCCCCTTCAAGGGGAGATAGGAGGAATACCAGCTTTCTGGATTTAAGACTGAGGTTTCTGACCAGCTTGACTGAGGTAGTTTTATGTTGTTCTGGAGTGCCTTCACAGGTAGGTAGGGGCTGAGTGGTGTTTTGCTCTGAGGATGTAGGTGCATAGTTCTTTTTTGTTTGTCTCTAATCGTAGGAGTCAGAATTAGTTTGAGTCTGAATCTCCAGAATTCTTGATCAATACAGTGAAACTCGAAAAAAGAAAAAAGAAAGAAAGTAAGAAGAAGAAAGAAAAGACACTTTACTAGCACTGGTAGTAAATGGTCTTACTGGGCAAAGCAGGCTCTAGCCTAAAATCCCACCTGCTCTGCTGGAGTGGAGAGATCTGGGAGTTTGGGCAAATGGAAACTTCAGCGTTAGTCAGAGGAATCCCCCTCGCAGGACAGGGAGTCCCTCCTTGGACAGCTGTCACTAGAGGACTCAGGAGTGTATGTTCTGCTGTCTTTCTCTACTAGTTGAACTGTGTCTGCTGGGAAAGGAGTCTTTGAATATTTCTGATACGTAGATGTGCACTGGGAAATGCATGTGACCTAAAGCTCAACAAATTTTGCTAGCAGTCAGGACAAACTTGATATGTTTCTGAGCTTGCTGTTGTGTTGCCTATGCAAGGAAGACTGATACTTCACCTAAGAAGGATGGGCAGGGTTCTTAATTCTTGTATGTCATCTTGAGGCTTTCTGATGAGAGGAAAACTAGTAAATACTGCTTTTGCAGGGCAGTGCTATGAAATGTCTATGCCTGTGCTCATCTACCTGTTTCCATATACTGTGGGCTTCTTGTGAAATACGTCTGAGGATATGTTATCCCAGAAGTGCACAGATGAAATTTCTCCAGGATTTTGACAAACGTATACTGGGTGGCAGCTAATACCTTCCAAAAATGTCCCCTCTCTCAGTTCTGTCTCCTGCAACCCTCACTTGCTCGTGATCCCCACCCTCCCTTTTCTTCCTGCGCCTCATTATCTGCCACAGCTTCTTTCTGTAAGGCTTAACAGCTAAGCAGCTACCTCGAGGAGAACGTGTGGCTCACCACTCAGAAGACAGGGGCCTCCAGCTGTCCGATTGTCAAGGACTTATTTTCATTTGGCAATGGTGAATCAAAACAATAACGAGGTATATCACATCTGACGAGATGATCACATCTGCAGGCCTATCGTACCACTCCTTCCTTTCTTCCTTTCTTCCCCTAAACGCAAGCATACCTCTGCATGTAGGAAAGGAGGCAAAACTCCAAGGTTGGTCAGGTTAATCATAGCTATGGATAGAGAAGTCTTGATAAAGAGCTTGCTTGCAATTCCAGCTGACAGTCAGCTGGATTTCATTTGTGATTGACTGAAGGGAGTTAAAAATGAAGCGGCTGAGAGAGGTCTTGCTTTATGATGTGCCAGCACAAATATAGTCTCCCTCCCCCTCACGCTTTCATTACTGTTCCTTTGAGCAGGCTTCTCCTGCAGGATCCTTTGAACTGACTTGTAGGGCTGCCCTTGGCGAGTATTTCGATAGTCAAATAGACTATAACTTCTGCTACCAACTATTTGTATTATCAAAGTTCTCATCCTTGAAAATGAGAATAAAAGAGGTGTGTATACTAAAAGTTGTCACATAATTGCATACACCAGCTATCTGCAGAGGCAGTGCAAATATGCCTCTGTCTGTCTAATAAGTATGTAAAGTAGAAAACTGCACAGGCTGCTGCCATTGTCTTGTTCTCCAAGTCATTTTATATTTGAATTATAATGAACTCACAGCTTAAGTTGAATCCAAAGATTACGAAATGGGTCAAGTTGTTCATGTGCCAGTTTACAGCTGTATGCTACTAGATTTTTATTACTGGTTTAGGCTAGCTCAGCAAAACGTAGACCTATCTGTGTTCATGTTGTACGCTAAAATTAACAAACGCTTATTCTTGGAGTCCAAGCAAAGCAAACACTGCTTCATGGAAAAGTTTTATTAAATTACAGATCTGTTCTCTGTTGTCGTCAGTGCTCCAGCCAACTGCTTTATGTAGCTTTGCCTTTGCTGTCAGTAGTAACGGTGTTGTGAGTGCTGTCCCAGCAACGCTGACAGTGAGTAGGGAAAGGGGGAGGCATCCCTGTGTCCAGGGAGAAAGATTCCTGCAATTGAGACTAGGGCCTGATTCTTGCCTTAACAAACATGCAACCTTCCCCCTCCCCTAAAAAAACAAGCCAGGAACATAATGCTTGGTAGTTAGAGCAGATATAGGTGACTTTAATGTCTGGAATGGCATAAATAACATTAAAAATACAACATACCTTCAATTTAGAACCAATTTTTTAAAGTAAAATCAGAAAAGCTGGCACAAGTGCTCTTCAGGTGTGTGACAACTGTGTGTATAGCTGAAGTGATGATGCCAGGAGGGAATGATCTGTGATCCTACCAAGTACTTCAAACATACTACATATATTCATATATTAACCACAGACACTAATAGATGTATTAATATATGCAGTAATTAATGTAGTAGTACATACACAAGTATGCTCATCTGTAATACGTAAAGCATATTTTAAACAACCTTTATCTAAAGAAAACAACCTCCCTATTTGGCTTTTCAGCCATCTCCTCAGTAGCAGGAAGTGAATTTGGATGTTATGTGTGCCTCATCTAATGTAATCGTGAGCCAGGTATCTTCCATCAAAACCAAGCCTGGCAGCAGTGGTTCCTGCTTTTCTGAGCAGCTCTGCCAGGGTGCCACAGCCCTGCCTCTGGGGTTGAAAGAATGCTTTCATTCTCATCCTTATCCTTTTCGGGCTTGTCTACCAGAAAAGGGTGCCCAACAGTGATGTTTTTCAACCCGGAGCTGATTTACCTAACGTGGCTGGATAGCACACCACTTTGTTTCGTATGCTCCTCACCCAGGGTGTTGGTCGGAAAGCTTGCAGATGTGAGGAAGTTACCTAGTCATGACTATCTGACTTCATTCAGTTACTGAGTGGTCTTTCACAGGACCAGGAAATCGATCTTCTGACTTTGACCAACCAGCCAACATCTGGGGCTTGTAAGCATAATGTCTCTTTATAAATTGCAGCCTCATCTCAACAACAATGCATAATCCGACGTTTGGACTGGCATTTTCAGAGAACCTAGATTTTTGCCCAGAGGTACACCAAAATGCTTAGCACAAAAGCTCAGGGTCATTCTCAGTTTCCTTTTTCAGTCGCCTTTGCTTCTTTACACTCAGGTACGCGCACAATGGATAAAGCAATAGTGTGCTGCTTTCTCCTCCTGCTACGAAAGAGGATCAGGAAAATGTTGAGCATTAGTGAAGGATCCAGAGAAGAAATCCCTACCTTAACCTTGAATTAATTATAAAATCAATCTAGCTTGAATTCTTAGATTTTTGCCCATCCCTTAAAATAGAAGCTGGGTGTGGTGGCGGTACTTTCTAAAAATAAAGCGTGTGCTTTCTGAAAATAAATTCTGTACTTTCTAGAAACAAAGTCCAAGAATCAGTCCAAGCATTATCGAGTACTAACATATAATCATCCCTGTCTCCCGTGAGACCTTGAGCTCCTTATTATTTGCCAGAATTATGCCTTTAAACCAAAATAAATATTTTTGGCAGCTTTCAGTGGAATGAATTCTTCTGAAATAATGAATTTGTTTGACTGGGCACTTTGTTTTTTTCCTCATTTGTGGTATTTCAAGAACAGAATACAGGAAATTTGGGGGCTGTATTGAATGACCATAGCCCAATGGAAATCCAGATATACTGAAACAGTATTATTTGTGCAAAGACAATATATGGGCTTTTACTAATCATTCAGAAGCATTCTTGCTGCAAAAAGGCTTGCAAGGAAAAGTTCCCATTATGCAAAGACCTGTGCGTGATTTGGCTATATGTCTTTACCTCCATGGGCATAAATTTAACTACCTGTGTAAAACTTCGTGGCACTGAGAATTTTTTGTATCTTCTGCTTCGTTTGTTATATTTGCAAACATCTGCATGTCTTGCAGTTAATTTAGATGACTTCTAAAGGGGTGGAGTTGACAGAGTTAAGACTAAGGGACAGGCCTTTGATTTGTGTCATGTGGTTTGTCAGCTCCTCGTGCGTCTTTCTCGACAGTAGTGGTTCTCATAGTAGTCAAATGGTTTTTATGTGTGATTATGCAGTCAAATTTCATAAATGCGCAGGTATTTTTTTGCTTTAGCTGACTGGGTTATATCATTGCTGGACCTGGTCTAGGTGGCAGAGTGCAGGATGAGTGCCCCACGCTTAAGCTCCACACTGCAGTGGCTAGACTATTTCTCCTGCCTGAAGCAACTTGTTTCTGAAACGTGTTAAAGCAGTTAGCAGTGTGAACTGTCCTTCATCCGTTTGCTTGGAATGGAACATTTTACATTGTTTTTGTTATTGAAATTTCTGTTTTATCAGCAGTTTAGTGATCTTTAGCAAAGACATTATCTCAGTGTTGCTGCTGCCTCGCGTACTTTCCCCCAGCTCAGCTCTGTCTCCTCGCCCTGACCTTAAGCGTCCTGATGTTCGGGGAAACCAATGCGGCAGCTCATGGGGTGTGATTTTTGGAGCTCTTTTCTGAAACCAAACCTGGAGATGTTTTCAATTTTGCAGGAGTTTCTCCCTCCTAAAACCAGAAGGATCTTAGGAAAGCAGGAGGCAAATGGAGACCATCGCCTGGGAGGCTTGGAGTCCACAAATGTGGCTCCTCTTAGTGACAGTCGTGTTAACAGAGATTAACATTTGATGGCAGTGGGACCGCTGGTTCTGCCTTGGACATCTGTCAGAGCAGAGCTGGTTCCCGAATGCTGTCGGTCTCAGTGGCTGAAGCAGGAATGCCGTCATGTTGTTGGGTTACTGGTGTGCCCGAAACCTGCATTTCGAAGCTGCTGTCCTGGCAACAGTTTAAAATTGAAGTCTGATTTACCCATGTGCTCTCTGAAAATCAGCGTTGCTTTGACTCCTCTTGTGACACACAGCAAGAGTTTGTTTTTTATCATCTGTAACTCAAGCTCTGTAGCTCAAAAGTCAATATTTTTATTCAAATGGAAAATGCTGATTTACCACAACACAGAAAATGGTACTTTGCTAAAGATATCTTTTAGAACCATTGAGCTGTGGCTTGTGGCCTTAGAGTCTAGGCTTTTATTTCCTCTAAATATACTCTATTCTGCTTTCTGTGCGTCTGTCATGTTGAATAAGTAACAGGCAGTGGGCATAGGACCAGGACTCATGTCCATGTATTATATAAAACAAAACAGGCAGCTCTTTGAATTATGAGACCAGAATTCCATCAGGGGCTGCTTCTGATGTCAAAAAGCTGAAAAGCAAATGCCATGCCTGGATACCAGAATCCTGAGATACATTAAAAAAAAAAAAAAGCGCATATTTTGAGTTACTGGCTGCAATTCTAATACTTAGGTTTTTAGTATAAAAAAACAGCCTCTGCTTTCAGATTTTTTTGTTCCCCAGCTGAAGGTCCCTTCTGAACTCCCACTTTCGGTCCCTCTTCTTTGCTGTCCTTTCCCCTTGGAGCTTTCTCTGCCGTTCTGCTCCGACCCAAACATTGCCAGAGTCCTCCTCGCCGCTCTGGCCTGGCTGCTTTGGCTCTTTGCTCAGTGTCAGAAAATAGAGTTGGCAATGCTCAGCTCCAGTCTGCCTGCCTTGCTGATGCTGAATAACTTGAGCAATTGAGAATATGAGCAGTCCCTTGGATTTGACACTCAGTCCATCAGAAGATCCAGTTTCTAATCGATAAGATGCTGCGTGTATGTTATATGCTTGTGCGCTGCGCATGAGAGTGAGTGAACAGGATCCTGTGAGAGTAGGTTAGCTGACTCATACAATTTTCTGGTCTGATATTATCACATCAGGAGTGGATCTGAATAATTCACCAAAGTAATGCTGCTACAGCAATTAAAAGAAGGGTTATTTGGAAACGTTCTGTTAAATTATTGCGGATCATACTTCTGAGAATCTATTAGAAGGTTGAGTTGGTGCTACACGTTCCTTACTTAGGGGATTAATTTATCTAAATGTTGTGGCCTATCTCCTCAATGGCACAGTTTGGCAGCTCTCGAGACTGGCATGCCAAATTGTCTGTGTCTTTCCCAAATTTGATTGCTGATCAGCTGCTTGGGGGTACCAGGCCAGGGTCCTTGGCTCCCAGGCGGTGACGTACGGCGGACCAAGCCTGCTCGTCTTCCATCTCTAGCGTGCGTGCTGCCCGCAGATAAGAGACTGCCCCTACCCTTTAGCAAGAAAGACACATTTCACTTCTATGTAAAGAAACCAAATTCCTATGATGTCACCTGCCAGCAATTGAAGTGTCATGGATTTAATAGTTTAGAGGAAATTCCAAAGTATATTTTTTTTAAAAAAGATTCAGTTCTTTTCAGATTGCATTATTGCAGTTACCTGTTGAATAGCAGTGCAGCCAGGTACTTGCTTTCTAGCGTGTCCCTGTTATGTACCTAGAGGGTAATATTTCAGTGAATACAACTGAATTTCCTACAAAACATAGCTGCTGATCTCTCTGTTTTCAGGGTTATTCTGTTTGAAGTGAGTTGCAGTTCTCTGGTGCTTACTGTTTTGATAGATTCTTAAATACTATGATAAATGTTAGGGTCTATTAAGTTTCAGCTCTCTATTTTTACCCAATTGGTAAACACTACACCAGATGTGGGCGTGAAGGACCCCGAGAAGCTGAGGGAGTTCTGCTTTTATTCAACATTTTTAACTTTCATAACCGAGAATTTCAACTCGTTCTTTAGGGTTGTGTGTGTGCGCGCTGTTTTGCTTTCTTTTTTTAAGAGCCGAGAAAAACAGGCTTACGCAACTTAGTTTGCATAAGTGCAGTGAGTCATTCACATCTCTTTTTTTGTGTGTCTGTGTGTGTGTTATATCACTTTATATAACCTTTCTTTGCAAAAGCACTACTGTGAGCGCTAAGAATATATTTTCCTTGTAAAATAAGACAGAAGGGTTCCCATTAGGCAGAGAGCTGCTTCTCTGTGATGTCTCCTCATAGGTACTGTTCTCCAGAAGAGGCATTTTGGTCATTCTCCTCGAGGCTCTGGTTCTCCTGGCCTTCAGTGGCAAAATTTCTGCTGATGTATAACTGTGCAAGGGGAAGGACGGGTAGCTCTAACCTTTCCCTTTAGCAGGGAGAGCTATGGGGAACTCCAAACACCACTGGCAGTACTCTGCAAGAGTTTTGCACTGATGCTTTGGGGTTTCTTTTTTCCCCCACGTGTCGCCTGGGGCTGCCTCGGTTATGATAATGTTGATTTTATACGTAGGGGTTACAAATGTGTATAGTCCTTTCAGCCTACTGTAGCTTCTGCATTAGTGCATTGCTTCTTGCCATTTAGGGAAGTGGGACTGTCCTGAGCCTCAACACCGAGTCGTGCTCTGGGCATTATTCGAAGAAATTTGGGGCTCAGATTCTTTGCATAGGTATCAGGCATGGCAGGTGAGCACCCTCCGCTGGGCAGGCAGATGAAGTCCTCTGGAAGGCCTTATCTTTTCTGGCGCTATGTCATAAATCCACACGATCAAACGTACCCTGACTGTTCAGCTGTTTGGAGTTTATTGTTTTGAATGCAGCTACAGGTTTGTGTTGTCTTTATATGTTTCAGACCTATTTTCCTTGACACTTGATGGGCGCTGCTAAGTAGCTGTGGTAGGGAACTCGGTGATGGCTTTGCCAAGATGGGGGAGCGTGGTTCAGGGTAGAGAGGCATGCACCAGGTCTCCTTGCTTCCCTGCTGTCTGTGAAAAGTCTCGTTGCCTCACTTCTCTTCGGCTCTCTGCTGTTTCATCATGTTTTCTGATGTGAAGTACATCCTCGGTGGCTGGTCTACAAAACCCTCCCAGCACAGAAAGTTCCCCACAATGGTTTTGTACTGATTACTTCAGTGCAATTCAGAAATCCCTCCAATGTGCTCTACAGCCCCATGTTTTTCTGATTCAGATGCAGGGCCTCTTGCAAACCCAGTTTTTATTTCCATTAAAGTACATCATAATTCCAGTTTGATTTCAGTAGCATCCTACGTTTTATGCAAGTATCCCTGTCCGTCTTCTCTCTTGTTCATTTCTAGCGATTCTTGTGCCAACATTTTGACTACTGAGATAATCACTAAAACAGAGACGTTGTGTTTTCTGTCCGATGCGGAGCAGGTGTATGGCATCTCAAGATAAGGCAGTGTTCATCCATTGCCTGATTAGCAGATTATCAGTATCTGGGGTCTGCAGAAGTACCATGAAGTATTCAGGTACTGTTTTTAGTTGTCCATGGTAGTGTACTTGAATGGATGCTAGACATGATCTGATATACATGAGGAACTTAAGTACCTGTCTAGCTTCAAAAATAGGAGTAATTTTCATGGAAGTACTCACATGTGTAAAATTAGGCATGCACTTAGGTTCCTTGCTGGACTTCAGAAGAGCAGCTCTACTGGTCTGGGCAGTAAATGGAATTAATATATCCAGAGACAAAAGTACTGTATGGGAGTCACATTGATTATAACTATTTCTTCCAGCAACTGTTGACAATAAGTCACTGCCTTTACTCAGTAGATAATAATTAGCGTGGCACCTGGAGATAAGAAAGATCACTGAACTTGTGGAAGTCTCTATAGATAAGAAAAGTTTCCTACTTACACGTGCAAAAAACTACAGTTGAGAGCAACTCTTCATATTTAATCACATGAAAGAGGTGGTTTCCTTTTGCATGCAGTTGTGGACAGTATCTGCATGGGCACAGTATTTTCATGGCTGTCTGATTGCATCAAATGCACCCTTGCATGAGTGAAGAGTAACTAAATTGCCTATGCTGCTGTATTAATCACAGCCTCAAAAGTGGCATGTGAGAAGAAAGAGCCTCTTAAAAAAACACATAGAAAACTTGTTAAAATTAATTTTTGTGCTCATCTGAAATACTATCACTTAAATTTACTGATCTTTGAGACAGCCCTTGAATCCTCCATCTTTAATCGGTCCTCTGTCCCTAACGGGCATAATCTTTATGCCCATTTTTATGCCTATGCTGCAGAAGACTATTACATAAACTGTCCGTAGAAGTCCATAATACAAGCCAGCATCTCCGTGTACCACACACTGTACGTACATCACGAGGGGAAAAAAGTCTCATTAGAAAGCGAAAGTCCAACAGAGGACGGTTCTCTAGTGCTACCCGTGTTGCATGCACTCTAGACACGGTGATAAGCTTCTAGAGAAACAGGATGTACTGACCACATAAGAAATCGTATGGTTTATTCAGGGAAACATGCCCTCTGTTCTTAAAAGCGATTGAAGCTTGAGTTGAAATGAAAGCTTCTCTTCCTGCCCTTGTCGTTTTACAGATTTTTTTTCCAAATTATTTAGTGCAGAATCAAAGATTTTATTACTTAAAGAAAGTAAGGAGTAATTAACAGTCAGGGTGTTAAAGGAAAGAACAAAAGCTTTCCAAGCTTAAATTAATCTGTGTTTTTCTGCTGCATCCTCATCTGACTGCTCAAGAACTACTCTCTACAACTAAATTTTTAGCAGCTGAGTTTCAGAAATTTCACAGGAGTTCAGCACAAAACAAGTTAACTTTCTGTAACCCTGATAAAGCAGGAATAATTACACTTTAAGTGACCCTTATGACACATTTCCAGCTACCTGGAATAGAAATCTGGGTCACTACTCCACTGAGCAATAATGTAAAACGTCAGAACACTGCTGTATTCCAGATAAAATAAATTGCCCTATTTCTGCTGAAGTCAAAGGCAGGGTGCTGCTCATGGAGCTTGCGAATCTGCCCATGAGTTTGTTCTGAGCTTGTCTGAACTCTGTAAGTGATATGTTTTCTACGCATAAACTAGAAGGCTTGTTAAGCTTTTACATTGTAATATATTCTTTACTTACTGTCTCTCCTTTGCCTCCTGTTCATTTTAATGGGATTTTTTTCTTAAAAGATTGCCCTCTGCATGGGAGGAAAACTAACTCAATCTATTTTGGATATCGATGGGCTGAAATTTATATTAAATACAGTGTGTTTTTTATCTTAACCGAGTAGCCTCAGCAAGTCACTGCTGCTGTTACTAAATGTATATGGCCAGCATGTTAGCCCAGCAGCAGAATAGATTGAAGGGGTGTTAGCCCATCTCTAGAGTTTACTTATCAAGCTCCTACTGAAAAACTACCACAGTAGAGAATTTTCTAAAGGAGGAAATCAAGGAGAAGAAGATTGTTTTACCCTGAGCATATTCTTTGGGTGTTTTTTTTGGTGCTAGATTAGCCTGGGATGTAGAAGCCATCCCATGCCAAGCTTCCACAAGGGTTTAAAGCTACATTAACAACATATCAGGAGGCAAATATTCAGCATTGCCAGCCTTGGCCTGGTTCACAGGAATAGGAATAATGCATGTGAAAAATCCTTTTTAGAATTACATGGGAGGGAAAAAAAAAGAAAGCTCCAGCAACCTATCATTGGAAACTTTTTCTTGTACCATTTTTTATTTGTGAACCAAATACTGCAGTAATTAAGCTGCAAAATTAAGGGAATGTGCTTCGCTTTTAGTGGAAATTAACATTAGTTTTCTCCAGGCATTCAATCACTTAACTCAGTTGTCTTTTTATATTATTCAAATGTGATACACATTAGTCAAACATAAGTGGTTGAAGAATCATGTTGCAGAATGCCTCTTGAGAGAGAAGTATGTTATAAACAGTTCTACTAATGGAATATTTATGTTAATGTAAATTAACTCCATAAGGGTGGCAAATCCTTTGAAAGGTGAACGTGAAGTTCCTGCTGCACAGCGGATGCGTTTCCTCTCTCGTTACTTGTGTAGCGCCAGGAGTGGTGAGCAGGCTTCTGCCGTAGCCAGCAGGGACTTTGCAGATGCAGTTTGGTGACCCTCGAGACCCGTCGCATGCTGAAAACAGAACGCAGATACGTGCGGTGCTGAGGATGGACAGGGCATTTTGCAGGAATAATTATGACTACTGTGATATGAAAATACGTGCAAAATGGACCCAACCGGTAGGAGAGTAGAGCGAAAGCAAAGAGCTATAGTCAGCAGATAGTCGTTTTAATTAGACTGATAGAGATAGCAATTGTTTTAGACCGGGTGATCAATTATCGAGGCTGTTTGGGGTAGGGTCCTTAAAAAGGGCAGGAAAAACTACAGCTACTGTCATCTGGATTTCCTCGAGTGCAAGCTAGGGGAATTTGCTTAAAGGCACAAGATCTGACAGACGCTGGAAGAATGCAGGGAACTGGTAGCAGAGCTTGCCTGGGGAGCGTTTTCTTTAGTTATAGCTGAATTCAAGACCAAGCTAGAACAAAGCCTGGCTTTGTTACTCGTGCAGCTGAGTATTGTGAACATTGAGCGTCGCACATGCACCTACTCTGCTGAATTTTGTGCCCATCCTAAGCTCCATGTGACAGAAACGTGCAGTCCCAAATGTGGGTCTCGTTACCTCAGGGGTCTAACAAAGCTGGCCCGCTCCGGAGAGGAGGGCAAGGTTAGCAGAGGTGTACGGAAAGCCTTGCCAGCAGCATGTTTCCAGGTCTAGGGCAGGTTTCCCCACTGGGAGCAGCTGCTTTGTAATCTTCTACAGATAACCTCGCTGCAAACTCTGAACTTTTATACAGATATATATATACATATACACATATAAATAAGAGCAAGAACTTTGTCATGTGCACGACAGCTTCAGGGGCAGCAGAAGAGAAGAGCCAGTTGTGTCATCCTTTGGAAGATGGTGCAGCAGCCAACAAAGGTCAGGTCTGCGTGATGTCTCCAGCTCTAGCAGGCTCTTTTTATGCATATAGTAAAGGAGAAGCCATGGAGGTTAGGGACAGGCAAAGTCCAGTTAAGTTGTGCCAAGGGTTCATAAGTAGGTGGGGATTTACCTAACGGCCTTTTATGAAGTCTCCTACCAAATGTAAGCACAGTCTGACTTAATAGCTTTGGATCTTTGGGGGGTTTGTTTGCTTGTTTGTTTTTGCAGCGTGTACATTTATTATCAAAATGATTTATATTGTAGAAAACCCTCTTTCAACTGTATTTTATTAGTTCAGGAACGGCAATGATAAGATTTAATTCCTTCCAAAGAATTTGGTATGCCACATCTCCCAGATGGGATCAGATTACCAAGGCTGTTCAGTTCCCGGTTAGGCACTTCAGTGAAGTGGCGAGGTTTTTGACAGCACTCAACATCCCAGGGATCTGCTGCTCATTTTCAGGAATGGGAGCTGGTGAGCCCTTTGGAAAATGTAACCTTTGGGACTTTTTGTACTTTCGTACTATTTGTATAATCTTTCCCTGACTGTGTTTTCCATGAAGTTATGTGATATTTTTTCATTTTTATGTTCAGAGATTATTTTCCTGTTTAATAAGACAAAACTAAGTAGTTCTGCAAGACTTCCACTGCATGCTTTCTGGGCAATGGGATTTTCATGTTTCTGTGATTTTTTTTTCCATGTTTTGGTATTTTCATGATATTTAAAAAACAAGTGTTCATAAGTATGTGCACTAGTGAAACCACAAATACCATGGCAAGTTATACAGTAGTGATAACTCCAAGTACAAATACTAAATTTAAAAAGTAAGTAGTTATTTGTAGAGCCAATTAATATGAATGCCTGATGAATAACAGTAATTCCACAAACATGCTGCACTGGGATTTTGCACATGTAAATCCACTTGCCTTAACATCTTTTTTCTTGGGTAGCTATGACAATTTTTTTGTGGCTTATATCTTTCCAAGAGCTACAGATTACTTTCTTTTAATGGAAGTCAGTATGATGGCCTGACACAGCTTAAATATTCCTGTTTTTCAGAGTATTCTTCATTTGTAACTTTACCCTTTGAAAGGTGCTCCCATTTTTAGGTGTTGTGGGACTTAGGTTCTAGTCTTTGATGGATGCAAGTGAATACTGAAAAAAAAAAAAAAATCAGTGACAATAGCTGGATTGGTATACAGGTGGGTCCAGACATCTCTAAATCATTGTCATATGCAAGCTTTTTTCTTTTCTCGGAAGACCTTACTTATCAAATCATCTCTATTATTGTCTTATCCCCACAACTTTATCTTTGCTGTGAAAGCCCCGCTCCCTGCCTCCCCGGGGCATTCAGTGCCTTTGGCCATTGACCCTGGGCATCTCTCCCAGCTTCTCCCTACACATCGATGCCATTTGTGAGCTTCTCGTTCCAGTGCATCCCAAAGACTTGCTTTCTCTAGCATGCCAAAAAAGACTCTCATCTATACATTAAATGTTCCCAGCAAGAAAAGCCAACTTCCGTCATGAATTTTTTTGTTCCACTCTGCTTCCTCTGAGCAGCTGTCTGACTTTGATCACATTATCTTTGTCCTCCCTCTGTTTGTCAAGTTAACTTCTGTAGTTTGGATGTTTTCCTGGGCAAGCAGCAACTCTTTTGCTTGCTGCTGTAGTATGTCTGGCACGTACCGGAGTGCCACTAAAATGTTAATCCAGTGTAGTGAGAACTTCAGTTTGGTATAGGTAGTGATTAGTAGTCATTACAATTTATGAGCTGTTACTGGCCTATGTGAAATGTCTCGGTGGCCTCTTTTGTGCTTAGGAGTTGCTACCTAGGCAATAAGCATGGCTAATGTGCAAGTCAAAGTGAAGGCAAGCAACAAGCTGTGACTTCTGCTTTTCACTAAATTCTCTTTAACTGTTATCTCATTTTTCCATGCCACCCCCACACCTTTAATCGGTTCACATGCTCACTGCCTTCTTGGTCTGACTGAGCTCAGTGGGTCAGGGGCTCTTTACTCTCATGCTGTTGCTACACCACTTGGTACAGTGGTCCATATTGCGCCTCCTCCTAAACGCTACGTTAACTGTGTTGTTTAGCCAGTAGTAACCACAGGATGGGGAGGCATGGAGGCATGAGGTTGGCCTTTGTGCCCCAGAAGGGTTCTCTGGTGGGATGGATGGAGTGGGGCAGGTGGGATGAGAGCTTTCTCCCCTGCCTCCACCCGTTTCATGGCTTTTTGCAGGGTTTTGTTCCTCAGGACAGGCGATCCAGCCCCTTTCTCAAGCGCTCAGTTCAGCTTCAGCGCAGGGAAAAAAGAGGAGGTCCAGCTGCGTGGCGATGGGAGAGGGACGTTGCAAGGTTAGCCTCAGCACAAAGCTAACCTTTCCTTCCTCGCTTCTTCCGCTCTTCCCCCCGCTCCCGCTGAACCCTGCACAGAGAGATTAGTGATTAAACTGTAAATCCTCTGAGTACAGAAAGTAGTAAACCACCCATCCCCTCCCTGAGAGGACATGTATGCTGACAACAGCCTCATTCAATCTGACACCTGTTTTACTTTAAAACAGGCTCCTATAAATAGAGTGAATGTAACCCTATGTGGCATTGCAAAATATTATGGAAAATGCGGCTTGCAACCCTGCGAAGAAGGGGGAGTAGCGAGAGTGGGGGTGGGCAAAAAGACACTATCTACCATAAAAACCTGGCAGCTTCATGCAAGGGCTGTTGCTTTTAATTTAAATGCTCATTTCTTATTCTATTTTCAGATCCTCTCTGGGATTTTAGGAATGTTGAGACGTGCTGGTTATAAAGCCCTAAGTACAAAATGGTCACGGATGGCTGGAATGAGGCATGTTCTAATGGAAACAAATCACTTGTCAGTAAGCAGCCTTCAAACTTTTGAACAAAAGCTCAAAAGGGTCAGGGAAAAGACATGTTTGTTGACTTAAAATGGCTGGATGCAGGTCGTCAGAAATGCATAGGCTTCAATATCGTTGAGGTAACTCTTCAGTGCTATGTAAAACTAAGGTTTCGAGCAAGGTTAAGTACTTTGATGGCAACTGCAAATGGAATGAGCAACTTACATTAAACAGAAAGCTTATACATGTATAAACTGAAGTGTATATACTACCAAAATGCAAAGTGTATATACCAGTGCAAAAGAGCCTCACAGTGGAATTTGGCTGTGGGAAGTAGATTGAATTATACAGGCAAGAATGTTCCTGAGGAGGACTACGCTACATCTACTGTAGGTCAGAAGGGTCATCAGTATTACCATGACATAAAAGCAGATGTGTGTGATTAATTAGTCTTTTAGTTAACTAGCTAAAATAGTTAAAATAGTGGAGCTTGGCTTTATAAGCAGTTGAGGATAAATCCAAATGATGAGGTTGTTTAATCAACTTTTTGTGGGTTTTAATAGGTAAACAACTCTACAATGCTATTGTTAAGAATTTTCACTTGCTTTCCAGACCCATAATCAGGTTCAGGACCCCTGGACGAGCTACGATAAGGGACCAGCCCTCCTTTCTCACATGTAATATTTTGTGTTGCTGTGTAAAAGGAATAATGCCACTGTCTAATAAGTTGTGTAATGTGAATGAATGATAGTCTTTGCAGAGTATCGTTTTGAGTCTCCTCTCTTCTGTAGCTTGTCTTGATAAGAAAATGAGGCTTATGGCTCACAAGTAGCTTCTGAGCTTGCCCAGTTTTCAGCTGAACTGGAAGAGGGCTTACGGATAATTACGTTTTGACTAGATTTGTGAAAAGAGCTTTCTGCCCAGAGGAAGACCTGCAAAGGTAATGTAGCGGGGAAGGCAGGGAGACCACAAGATTAGCTGTTTGGGGACGTCCACAGTCAGCACATGCTGTCCTGTGCGTATTGCGCATATACTGGGGATGCAGCGGGGAATTGGGACAGGTTTGGGCAGTGGTCACTGGGGAAGGAAAGCTGATGGGACAGAGACTGGGTTGCATTTCGATGTTCATGGAATAACTTGTTGTTCGTATGCAAAACAGCAAAAGAAGGAAAGGGCATGACCGTGGTAAGATGATGTGTCTGAGCTTCAAAGCACAAGGCGGGCACTGGTGTTCCTCAGGTTTACTCCACTAAGTAAACATTATTCTGTCTTCAAAGGGAAGAAACGCTTTCTTGAAGAGCTCTGGCTTGCTCAAAGGCATGGAATGACTTTGCAGCAACCAGGTGCACAAAGACATATATGGGTAGCTTTCTGTAGAAGTTGTCACCTACGACTTGACCTGGCCGCACCAGATATTGTCCCTCCACGAGGCCCCAGAGCTGTGGGTGGCTCGTTGGCACCTGCAGGTTGCTGCTGCCAGAAGAGAACAGTTCCTGTTCAAGCCCAGCACTTTTTTGACATCCTCATAGGTTATTTTATGTGCTGCTATGACAAACAAAACAGCTTCTCAAAGCCCTGTGCTTGCTTTGCTTTTCTACGCGAGCCCATGAAGTGCCGTAGCTGGCCTGCACGGGATGCTGGGCTGCACTGCCGAGGGCGCCCCGTCATCGGAGCAGCTTATCTAAAGGTAGCTGGTGTTTCCCCGTGCTACACTGCCACGTTGACCTGCCTGGGATTTGGCAGCTGATAATCCTTGCTGTTCCTTACTGCTCTCATTTCTTGACTTGTCCATCACCTCGAGGCCAGTCAGAGCCTACAGGGAGGATGATGCTCCGATAACGCTGCTCACAGAAGTGCTGTCATCCTGAGGCCAGACGCTCCTGCATAAACTAATCTGGGTATTGGAGCAGAGGAGGAGGAAGAAAAGGAGTAAGAATTGCTGCTGATACTGTGGTTATTTTGTATATAGGAAGGCTGCAGCCAAGGGAAGGTGGATGGGGGCAAGCTTGCTAAAGTGAATTTCCGCTGCATCCTCCAGTAAGCCAAAGTGATTTGTCTTTCCCCAAATGAGCATCAGATGGGGATGAACACTTTTAGAAAACTTAAGCCTGATAGCACATTTATTTCTGGGACAGAATTATGTCTGCTTCTCATGTGACATTAATGTAATGTGCTTGCGCACACACAGCGTTTTTGATTTTTATCACATGGCTGCCAAGGCATGGAGCGAAAATAACATTGGAACATGTAAGTTAAGCAAGCCATGGTAACACAGATGCACTTCATTGCCATTCAGGGCAGCTCAGATTTCTTTCTGAACGTGCCACCACCAGGCACTAACGGAGGAGCATGGAGGGCAGGTGGAAGGAGCAGTGCAGCCTCTGGGCATTTTGTCCTAAACGTCAGGCATGGCCCGTGTCCCCTTGTGAGTTCCCCAGTGTAGGGATTTAGCGTCTTTAGTAATTGTCTTTCACAGAGTTGAATTTAGCATAAATATGGTAATATCAAATTGGATGCTTGTGGAGTTTTTCCAAATTACAGCAGTTGGTCTTATGAATAATTTCTCTCTAATCAGCTGAGTCTCTCTCCTTCCTCTGTAACTCTTCTTCTAATCTTATTTTCATAACTTGCTACTTCTCTGACTTTCAATTAACACTTCATCTCGGTTCTTTACTTACACACAGTAGGTGTAGCCTTTTGAAATTCTTCCCTAATGTGATTTTAGTGCTGTCACTTCAGTTAGGGGCGCAGTAATGACTAACCTCTGCTCCTGTAGCTCTGTTGCTATGTTGCCTAATGACTTTTCACAAGTTCTGGATTAATGCAGGTCAGCTGATAATTTGCGGCCACATGGCAATATGATGCCTGGAAAAAAATCCATTTGTAATATGAAAGCTCTTTGGGGAGAGTTGCATAATTCGAGAAGGATAATAGCTCATTAGCTGAAAGTCTGAGGAGTGATTGACTGAGGATGGGTAAACAAAGCCTGATGATTAGGGTCACTTAAAAAAAAAAAGTCTGTTTTTTAAAGTACTCTCTTCATATACATCATCACAGTAGCCTCAGGTAGTGATAGATGTTTCAAACAAATGGTTCTGCTCCGCAGTCCTGTTTCTGGAGTCCTGTCATTTGCCAAGCCTCGTTTTGTGTGTTGATACAGCATACCTCCTGCTCTGAGTTTCCTCGCTGAACATGCCTGATGTAGCATTGCCGTAGAGCCAGGGAAACTCTTGTTATGCCATTTATTTCATTCTGTCACATTCTCACCTGTATGTGACTGTGCAGTGATCAACAGGGACCCAAAGTAATAAAAAGAGCAAATCCCTTTTTTATTTTATTCTTTTTTTAAGCAAGGAAGTTTTAAGAAGCTGATGGAAGAAAAAGTAACAGCTAATATCTATAAGTTGCGAGTGCTCTTGCTGTCTAGGGTCTAAGATTTTTCCAGCCTGATAACAAGATTTTTTTCTTAGTTTATTACATAATGAAAATTCAAGGTGAGATCATGATAGCCAGACTGTTGCAGTTATCAGGGAGTGTCACGGAGCACTGGTGGAGAGGGTCGTTATGAAACTAATTTTTTTTTAAACTAATTCTGGAATCCTGCCCCTCTTTCTGCTTATTTTAAGGTTCATATGCAATGTGTTGAATGTCTCTGTCCTGAATTATATTGCCAGTGGATCCTCCCAGCTGGCCCAGTAACTGTTGAGTAGTAGGATCATGTTTTCATCTTAAAACTTTAAAAATAAATTAATGATAGCTATGTTTAGTGACATCATTTTAGCACCCCTACAACTTAACTCTCCCTTGCACTGTGCCTGCGACCATACAGCAGCTGCATTGTACTCACGTACATCCCATAACTTCAGGCATAGCTGAATTTTCAGAAAGACAGAATTATCCTGTCCAAGATCACTGCATCTTCGTCTACTGTCTAGGCTCTAGTTTCACTACAGAAATACTTGAGCTCTCTTTAGTCTTCATGAATCTTTGAAAGAGAAAATGTAAAAAATTCTGTGGTATATTTTAATAACATTATTTCTTTCAGGATGGACAAGAGATGAAATTGGAGACATTTCTTCTTAAAATGGTATATTGCCTTTAATATCATTTACATGATGCAGTGCAATGTTACTGGGTTTGTTCTAATAATGAAGAATAGTGTTATTGCAGTAATAGTTGAAAGGTATTGATCTTCCCATTAAAAAGCTTTTGCACAGAGAATCTCTATTGTTTAGGGAACAATATTTCTGAAAAACCTCCTATCACTTGTCTTCCTTTCCTAGCTGCTCTGCTATTTTCATGTGACTGTGACTGGGTATCAGCATGTTAGCAGTTCTGTTTATAGTAAGATAAGATGCACCATAGTTACTGGCCAAAGTTTGCTCTTAGCTATATTGCTGACAGTTCAGGAAAGGTTGGCTAATTCATTGGTAGGCACAGAGCTGTGAGTAGGATATGGTCACTTTTTTCTGTCAATCAGGGATAGCTCTTTGTTCATTTAAGAATATCCTCTTTTCATTTCCACACGTAGTAAAAGAGTGTTCTTTACTCATGCGCCAACACCAGAATATTTTTCCACCAAATAAAAAAAGCTTTTGCTGCAGTTACTGGTGTAATTTCCTGATGTGGGTAGAAAGGCAATCTGTAAAATATGAATATTGGCTGTGAGGTCTCCTATGTCTCTCTGACACGTAATAAAAAGCCCCCCAGCTCTGCCTTGTATTTGTGTGTCACAGCACAGTTAGTTTGGAGGACTCTATCGGAAGTTTTACGCTGTCTTTAGCATGGGAGAGACTGGAGAACTACTCTTCTCCACTTCCAGTTCAGCTACGAAACAGATGTATTTTTAGCCTTCATGCCTGTATAGTAAAGATGTCTGAGCAAAGTCTGCTCAGGGCAGTGTATGGATTTAGCAGTCCCTGGCATCTCTGCCTTTGAAGTCCCAGTTGCAGGCTGATCCTGTAGGTAAACCGGGCTGTGCTCTCCGTTTCACCCTAGAGAAGGTGATTTTTAATCTGCTTTACATGATAGGCATGCTTAAAAACCTGTCCCGAGGTCTCACTTTGCAGGTGACAAAGCAGAGGTATTGACAAAGAAAAGTGATAAAACAACGTGTATAATGAATCATTTGAGCCAGAGAACGGTCGTCTGCATCCTCCTGGGGAAGAGCAGTAGCTGAACTGCTAGCAAGCGCCTCTAGTCTATCACTGCCGTTAGTTTACAGGCAGCTTCGCTGATGGCTACTGGGCAGCCGGGGTATAAAATTCATTCAGGTTAATAATAAATTCAGGAAAAAGATAGATAGCTAAATGACACAACCTGATGTGGCTTGTCAGACCCAGTGTTATGCTGGGAAGCCAAGAGGTGCTTTTGCTCCTAGCTTTCTTGCTGTCTTGTTTTGTAACAGCAGCTGAATTGCACCCTCCGAAGACAAAGCCGTTGTCAATCCTGTTTGTTCGGACAGACAAACCGCTTTGAGAAGAGACCGTGTTTCAGGATGTGCCCATATCGTATCCAGCCAGGCCTTGATGGAGGCGGGAGCCTTTAACTTAATATGAGCATCTATGCTAGATGTCAGCCTTACAGCGCGATGCAAGAGCGGTGTGGCTCTGAATGACGATTCCCCTGCCCTCTCTGACCTGTACTAGGTCTGGGAGGCAGCTCCAGAAAATCAACTGTCATGGAAGAAATCAGGCATATTGGGAAGAGAGAAGGAAATGAGAGGGACCACAAGGCTAATACAGCTGCCTGAGTTAAAAGGTTAAAACACAGTAAAAGGTTTGAGATCAAGAATAGAGTCTGGTCTGAGAGTAAAGACATGATGGTTGTAGCTGGCGGAGTAAGAGAGAGCAAATCAGTGGAGTGAAGGAGTGTGGAGTGAAGGAGTTTGTAGTAAAGTCTAAATTTTTTGCATGTCCCCTATAGCCATGGCAGGACAAACCACAATTATTGTGAGCATCTCAATGGTATGAGTCAAGCATTGTCCCTCAGTTCCACGGTGGGCTCTCAGGTCTGGGGCTGTGGGATCATCATACCAGGGCTTTTGCCCTCTGTCCAAATCATAACTCATCTTGAAAGCCACAATAATCTCGTTCCTGCTTGAATTAAACTCTCTCCTCCTTGATCTCAAGTCCCATGGGAAAAGGTTGGAAAGCAAGTAGGTAATGGATCAGCTTCTCCTCTCGTTTACTCAGTTGTAAGTATGAAGTAATTCAGTTGAAACTGGAGATAGATGGTTGCAAAGCTGGTGTTAGTGAGAAGAAAATGGGGCCAAAATATTTTTCAGTCTGAGAAAGAAGAAAAGCTGGGCAACTATTCATGAGGGCATTCGGTCAATCTCCTGTGACAACTTAAAGAAGGATCAGGAGAAGAATGCAGAAATTTTTTTCATAGTATTATGAAATATTTTATTTCCTAGCTACCTTGTTCTGTTCTGAGCCTTCCACTAAAAGTAAAATAGTGGGAACTGACAGAGTCCAGAAAGAAGCAATGAACATCATTAATGGGATAATGTCACTTGCTTTACCAGGAAAGTGTTTAAGGTTGACTGATAGAAAGTACTACGCAAGAGCCAGTTAGCATTATGGGTGCAAGTGCGTTTGTACAAACAGAGATCAACAATATTGAGATTGTTTGTTTGCCAAACAAGACAAAAGCAAAAATATGTCATATAACAAATGGTACAGTACAGAGGTGATGGTTTAGTTGCATCTATTAATCTTTTCTCTAATACAGTCACATAAGTGCATGCAATGAAATTCAAAGGCACTGTTTCCAAAAGGGAAGAGAATAATACTTGTCATGCACTGTGTAATGACCCACAGAGTTCGCTGCTGTAGGATGTCACAGTTAACATAAAGCACTTGGAGAAAAAGGCGGAGCGTTTGTGTCCAAACAAGCTGAAGTAGGCACTTGAGTTCCAGAAGGCAAATGGGCACTGCAGGCGCGTACCTGCATGTGTGAGTTGTGGCCCCCCGAGGGCTGATGCTAAACGGGTGATTTCATGCAGTAAGAAAAATCAGGTGCTTAACTTATTCACCTGATTTGCCTGTGCAATTGTAGCCCCCTTGCCGGCTGGCTGAGCTGCAATTTTAAGTAGGGAATACTCAGAGCCGTAAGTCTTAAAAATGTGGCAGTGTGTGTAAAAATGAATAAATAAAGAAGCAAATCATCTGTAACTACATTAGCCAAGGAAGCATTGCTACATAGTTTTAGTTGATCACCTCTTGACTTCCTCCATCATCTCTGAAGACAGGTCATTCCATGAAATAGGATACAAGGCTAGAGGGACTGTGTATATCTTAAAGCAACTTGAATCTATTGCAGATTGTTTTTGCTGTTTCAGAAAGCACAGTCACATACTCAGTCTTGAAAGAAGGTGGGAATGAAGCCAATGTAGAATTAACCACACTGAATAACTTGCACATTTTCAATGAAGTCTTTCATGTATTCTCAGCTTTTCAGAAGTAAGCAAAGGCCAAAACTAGCCACATCAGTTAGACTTGCTGTAATGAACTCCTGCTTCTCCGCAGCTCTGAATCTAAGCCACTGTCCTACACATACCACATCATAAGAAACCACTAACCCCAACCGTGAGACCAGCACATTCATGTCTCTACAATATGTTCATTACACTCACATTAATAAATGAATATAATGTTACAATGGCAGTGCCATTAAACAACACCTGTTCAATACAATGGAAACAAGGCACTCGGTGATTAAATATATTATCTTCTTGACAAAGCACCGCACAACTGTTTGGCTAGAGCTGTGAAGCAAATGGTGTATTTACATATGAAAAGGAATTTGTATACATTTGATGAATGACAGAATAATTGCTATATATGGCAAGGAAAAGGGATGTAAAATATTTCGTACACTCATTAATGCTATTGCAAATAAGTGGGAAAGGCCCCTGCTTAGTGGCTGTGAATGTCCCTTTCTTGACCACTGCAGTTAGGCAGAGCATATGCAGACAGTCAGAAGAATTACAAAAATAAGTTTTAATCCTAGAAATCTTAACTGGAAAAGGTCTGGTAGGACATGTTCAGATCATCTCCTGGAAGCCCATGTAAAATGGCTGTTTTGTCCACTTGAGTTTCGAAGGTCTCAGACGAGGATCATCTACCATTTCACTTGGATGTCTAATCCAAATTTTAATAACTTCCTGACAGTGATAACTTTTTCCCTTGTATTCAGCCAACATTTTTCTTTTTTTCTTAGTTTCATTTACTGTAGTCTCATTATTCCCTTCTAAACCACCCTCAATTACAGGTCTTGGCTCTAGCTGGGCAACCCTAGCCCGAGCCTCGGAAGAAGCAACTGGGAAAAGCTAATGGGTGTGGGACATATCCAGATGGGCTCTACACCTACCACAACAAGTTGCAGGGTAGAAAAGAAGATGAAAAGGTTATAAATAAAGGCAAAGGGAAATGATAATTTCCTACTTCAGCACCCCTGCACCCTCCTACATAGGTACACCTTGAAGGAGAGACCTTTCATTGGAAATTTCCCCTGAAATTGCTGCTCCCAGCAGTTATCTGAAGCTGAAAACTGGACCCCAAAGTGGAGATGGTGTCTTTCCAGTGATGGGGTTTTTTTCCAGTGATCACTCTTACTGCCCTGGCCAGGGAAGGAAGATGGCAGCTTCGGTGCGATGCAGTCACTGAACGGGCGAGAAATAGAGGTGAAGAGACGGATTCTGGCTGAGTGTGAGAGACTGCGGTAAGCAAAAGCCTGCCCAGGCTTTCAAAAGAAAATTTTCACATATAGACACAGTAGGTTCTTGTTTCAGGAATATCCATGTTGAGAGGCAGCGATTGGATCTGCAGAAATGCTGAGCCCTGACAGCAGAAAGTGATGCCAGTGAGAACTGTGCTTAGCAAATACAGCGTGCCATCAAGTCCTGAGAACTCAAACCAGCCCCCAAATTAGCTCATACACTAGACAAATTTGACTTTGTTCTCGCTGAAATGTGGTTTCTTGTGCATATAAAAATGGTAATAATGGTATCTCGCTTTTAGTGAATGTGTTCAGGTTTGTTTAAAAAAACAAACAAACAGAAAACAAAGTGAGGTAAGAGCCGTGGAAAAGTCCAAGAAAAATAAAATTCTCTTTTGAGGGTAGGGCTTGAAAGGCATGCAGTAAATGACACCTGAGATCACATGCTGAATGAGTAGGATAAACATAAATATTGACTAACTGCCCATTCCCTGGACTGAGGCAAAGATCCAATAGAAAACAAATGCATGACCATTTATTGTATTATGTACCCACACGTGGGTATGAGACTGTGTAATGGAAAGCCTGAAGCCTGCTTCTCGATTTCCGTGTGTTCAGGGGCTCCCCTTTGGTAGACCCATTGTTCCTTTCAGTTTTCTTCTTCTCCATCCTCATTTGTAAGTACAGAAAATAGCCACAGCTCCTTCTCGGAGACAGCTGGCCCTGCTGATTCCACAAAACACATGACCACAAGCCAAACCTCACACTGTCATCTGACTTTAATCTTCCTCATGGCTTGCTTAGATTAGTGATCCATCAAAGTGCGGCAGTGTATAATGGCCCTGTTTTCTATAAACACTTTTTCCCTCTCTCTGTTGGTTTTTATGGCTGGGCAGTGCTCTGTACTACATGCTGCGCAAGCAACAAGCTCCTCTCGGTCTGTAAACATGACCAAGAAACACTGATCATCCTGTTGGGATTTTTAAGCTAGCCAGCAGGGATCTCTGCAACGAGACCTTGCACAACATTTGTTCACCCAAAGAAGATCAGACCTTTCCTTGCCAAACCCGCAGCGCTTCAGTGGCAGCGGGGCAGTCTGCCCTTCCCAGCAGGCTCAGACAGGAGGGTGCAACTCTTCTCACATGGACAAGGAGGCCTAAGGGAAGCTGGTCCTCCCATCTGAGAAGATGGGTAACCACAGTTTTTCTTTTTGTACTGGCTCGTGATTTGTGCTTTGCACAAGCAAGCTCGTACGGGCTAGTGAGAGGATCTACAAGTGCTAGGGCTTTTGTACCTGGTGAATAAGGACCAGAGCTGGTAAAAATGTAATGTAATTTGCTGTTAATTATTTTCACTTTATCTAGCAATAAAATGCTATCTATTATAATAACAATAATAACTATTATTGTTATTTACAAACAGAGCATTTTCTCAAAACTAGGAACTGTAGGAATGCCGAACAGAAATTTTCCTATATATGATGGGGAGTGGGTGGGAAGGGTTATTTTCTTTCCCCCTTTTTATGACTAACTGGAATGAAAGGAGAAATGACTGCATTGAATTTTTTTCTTATATGAATTTCTGGGTTTTTTGGTTTCTCATTTCATCCCCATTTAACTTTTCAAGGTGAGTGACATTTGATAAAGCTGGTAGCAGCATGAAAGAGAAGGGCGGATATTCCTCCTTCTTTAGATATCCCCAAATTCTGATTGCTGCACAGTTTGTTGCATCAAATGGCTGTAAGAAAAAAGGGAAAGAAAGACCCTTAAGTTTCTGAAGTTTTTAAAAAAAGTTTTCAGAGACAAAGCAGAAAAATAGTTGTTCAAAATGTCAGATTTGAGAAATGGGCAAATTGGATATTTTTTTAGTACCTCAGATCAGTTCTTGAACAATTCAGGTTGGGTTTACAGTCATGGATTAAAGAATGCTGCATCAATATCCGTATTAATATCAGACTCAGTAAATGTGTGTTTACTGAGCTACTTAGATTTGTGATAGGGCTCATCACTGTCAAGAAATAGCATAGCTGGAGAGAAGGGAAGATTCAGTGATAGGCCCAATTTTAAATTATAGCTATCATCAAAAAAGTGACCAGGATAATGGGAGTTTCCCATGCAAATGTGCAGGCCTAGAGAAAATGTGTCCCTTTATTCCCTTGAAAAGGGTTCAGGTATTTAGTTTCACAATAGAGGGCATCATCGTTATTCCCGTATGTCAACGGAGCGGTGTGATGTCCCAAAGTAAGCAAGCTCTTGCTGCGTTCTGGCTCCTTTAGCCAGTTTTGCCTTGAGCGTGCAGTTGTTAGCAGGCGCTGAAGTAACTCTGTTAGTAAACAAAAAACAAGAAGGGTATTAATGCTAAGGGGAACCAAAAAGAGCAGCTGGAAGGCAGGAAAGGCATTTTTTTCCCCACTTCTTGTTAGGCCTGTCAAAACTTAAATCCCCAGTTTTACTTGGTATAATATCAGATATCCTTAATAGGAAAAAAGTGTGACCATAGCACAGTAAGACAGCAGATGTTATGACGGACAGTCTTCAGCTGCAGGTGTCAGAAATCTATGAGGGTGTGAATTCGGTGGCATCAGAGCGTCCCCATGCAGCCAAAGGTCCTCCTCCACAAGCCAGTTTGGCACCTACAAGCTGGCTGCCGGTCTGGCTTTTTCTCGGAGGTCCTCAGCAAAAGGAAAAGCTGATTAGCTTGTGATCCAGGCAGGCTGCAGTACTAAGCACTGCTGGTGAATTAAACTCATTTAAATTTTGCTCATAAAGACTTTTCCTTTAAAAAAAAGAAAAAAAAAGGTTCGATGTGTTGTCTGTTCTGGACATACTACATACTCTTCCCCTGCCCCAGTTTAGGGTTTTAATTGAAAAAGCTGTATGCAGCTGGAAACAGCTGGGTTGAGATTTTGGACTGTAGTGCATGAAGGTGCTTTCTCAGGTAGGCAGGATCGGGCACAGCACATTTGGAAGCGAAATGCACTGGAGCTCCCGTCCCGTGTGGGACTTCCCCACTGGTAGCCCACTCACCAGGCTGGCACAAGGGGACAGGCTGAGACTGCTGTATAGCCGCATACGCATGCCCGTAACGCATAGAAAGACAAGGTATGTATCTCATTTGACATTGTCACATGCTATATTTTTCAGTCTTTCTCCCCTGCTTTTTTTGACTTGAAAAGGCATTTCTTTGCTATCGATTTTATCTTTCCACTGGGCAGATGCCCTTCTTTTTTTTTGCCCCCCTGCCCCCCATGTTTCTCCGGATTGCTTAAATTGGGTTTAGCGATTTGAGCAGACACGGGAGATGTCACAGTGAAAACCCCGGTGCTGAAGGCCAGCGCTAGTTTCATTTACGCAGATGGCGGCAGGCGACGTTCTGCGCCCGCGGCAGCCGGCAGCCCCCGGTCGTGTTCTGACCAATTCAAGGGCAGATTCTGTGTACACGAAACTAGTTTGGGGTTTTTTTGTTTCTTTTGGTTTTTTTGTTCATTCCATTTTTTGAGCTCCCCTCGGAGGCTGCTGCTGATGGTACCGTTTGTACTGCACTGATACTGCCAACGCGTCTTGGTAGGGCGCTTATTACTGCGCTCTGCGCAGGGATCACGCTGACGGCCGGAGATAGCCCAGTGCCCTAGCGAGCGCCTTCAGAAGTCCGCGTGAATCGCTTTAATTAACTAATCTCCCCTACAGTAACCACAAAGAAAACCATAACTGGAAAAAGACTCCTGTAGCCCCAAATACAGTTGTGCGTGGATATGTACATTTGTATTTATGCAGTTCCTGGTGATCAAGTGATTTATTTGAATGGACACAGCAATAATACAGTTGCTTAGAGAGATTCATTTTCAGTCGCAGTAAGTGACAGCCTGCCTCTCTCACAATGATAAGTAAACAGCTTTGCAAGATTTTTATCCGCATAAAAAAAAAATCCTCTCTTAGCTCTTACAACTTAGGAATTAAAAATCTTCTTGATTATTTTAATGTCAGTTTTAAAAGGGCTAGGAAAGTGGCAAATACTGAGTGCAGTAAATCTGTGGCATGGCAGAAACACTCAGAAGAGTAAAGAGTAATGATTAAACATTTAATCAGAAGCATTATATTTTGTTGTGTTCTCATTGTAGCTGCAGGAAAAGATGCTGTAACAGATCTTTAAATAGAAAACCTAAGGCTAAATTCTACTTCATCCATCAAAAGCAGCTGCTAGGAGATGACCTAATTTTAGCGGCTTATCAATTCCTTAGTGCTTGTTGGTTGATGTAACTTTGATCCTCTGATGCTAGATGACTTTTGTGCTGAATATAGCTAGAATTTAATGTGAATCTTTTGGATGGTTGCCCAGCCAAGCTGCATAATCCAAACAAAGAGAGTGAGCAGTACATGATTCAAGCTACTCACGTGTACAATAATACAAATATATGTATCCTGATTCCTTTGGGCAATCAGCTACATGTCACCAAGCACATATTTCAAATACAATGCTGTCCTTGGGTTTTTTTAAATTTTTTTTTTCAAACAATGCTTTGCTTTTCATTGGAAAAACAACACAAGATGCAGTGAGACTCAGCTGCTGCCAAGAAATAATGATAGAGTCAATAATTGCAGGACGTTTTTAATGAATGTTTTCCAAGCAAATCATTGCCATTTCAAAGGGCTGTTATTTCTATTTATGTAGAGATTAGCCTACATGTTATCAAGGAGAGGGAATCATTCTGTGTTTTTTATCATTAGCTTTTGTAGTGTTTTTAAGGATTTTTTTTTCTTTTTTTGCACTAGAAAATGTCTTTGTCTCTCTTTCTATCTTTCTCTTTATCTGGACTGTAACTTGTTTTCCTTTCCTTTCTCTCTTTCTCTTTTGGCTCTTCACTAAAACCATCTGTGACACACATGCAAGTTGCTGGGTGTGTGAGCAATGCTTCACACATATTTACTTGCCCTACTTGGCATTATTTGCTAGTCATTAAAGATTATGCAGGATTTTTTTCATGTCCCATTTTTTTTTGTTCTATTAGCAAGCCAAGGTAGAAATGAGAGAGTGGTCAGGCTGTTGTACAGCCCTTTTTTTTCTGGGAGAGACTGTGTAGAGTTTAGACTGGGGAGGATTTAGACTGGAAGGATTAGACTGGAAGGATTTCTGGGTTTTCTTCCTGGCACTGACAATCATTCATTGTGTGAGCTTGGGCCAGTCACTTAAGGCCTGTTTTTCACACTCCAGTTGAAATAAATGGGAACTGCATGTGCTCAGCACCTCTGCAAACCAGGTCATTTATCTCTCTTCCTTTCATGTATGCATTGATAAATATAACAATCCTCTCCTTTGCATATGCAAACTGGGTAGGAGGCTACAAATATAGGCAGTTAAACATGCAAATCCCTCATTTTGATGCACAACTGTCCATTACATACAACTGGGGATTTTTCTGCGTATGTAAGCCTTGCATTCTTTTGGGGAAAAGGGGGCTGTAAATAACAAAATCTATATGGACTTGTCGGGGAGGCACAGCAGAAATCAATATGTTTGTGTAGCTTCTTTTCAGTTTCTTACAGTTTCACTTCTGTTAAAAATGCTATTAAACTATAATCATTATTTTAGCCTACTTTATGGCTGGATTAAACCACGTTGTCACCTTGCAGATGCCTTGGGCTTTGCATATTAATTGCAGGTTATTACAAGACCCAGTGTTCGGCTGGTTGACACACTTTCCGATTCTTAGGTGGGCTGAGTTATCCTTTCACGGCACCTGCATTTCTTCAGTGATAATAAGGGTGTCCAAAGCGGCCAGGCTGCAGTTCGGATTGCCTCGGTAAGATGCCTAGGCTGAGACAGGTGAAACCTCGGCTGCATGGACTCGGGGGAAGGGCCTGCTCTGGCAGACAAGGCTAGGGAAAGCAGAGGAAAGGAAATTAGAGTGGTAAGCAGTCCAGGCTGGTTGTAGTGATTCGTCCGCGTTGCAAACGCCGCGCTTCGTGAACATGGGGGCAGCCCGAGCTGGCTGGGGCAACGAGCAGCGAGAGCACGCGGCAGCCCCGCTCGTGGGGCGAGCTGCTCAGCCGCGTCGCCGCCCAGCCCCGTTGCCTGGTTTCGAGGCGGCGAGGCTGCCCCGGGGAACCCAGATGCATCTCATTAACCTCGATGCGGCGGCTCCGCTGCTCTACCTGCACTTAACCCCCGTTGGCGGGGGCCATGGATGCGGCTTAGCCTTGCTGCTGTTTGTCCCGGCACGTTTTTTTCCCCCTGCCCGCTTGCCACGTTTGCAAACGCGAGGTGAATGCGTCCCCGGTTCTGCAAGCTATCACGTTGCCTGGGCGAGCGCTGCCTTTTAAATCCAGTAACGCATAGTGTATTTGCAGGAGCAGATGTGATCAAATACGTGTGATGACCCTGAAATGTTTTTGGAGGCCTCCTTGTTCTCCCGGCATCTTTGGACTTGCCGAACGCGTTCGAGTGTTTGCCTGTGCCTTTCAGCACGTGCGATAGCCAGGTTAGGCAGGGATTACTCGTTTCCGAGAAGTTAGCACTGGGTGTTGCGAACTGATCGCAAATGAGCTGTTAGCAATTTGAAAGTACTCACATTTTGAAATGTTTATTTAATGGAACCAATATCCCGACTAATGTTTGCCACAGGCCATATGAAAAAATGCGGATACAAAATTGGATATAATAAAATGCATAACCGATCCTACCCTGCTTTCTGGGTTTTATATTTATTTGCAGTTTATCCATGAAGCGCAATTATGTATAAAGCTCATCTTCACAAACACTTATGCTTTGGGCCAAATTATGTTGCTCTGTTGTTGCTCTGGATTGACAGTGTGTAGCTGAAAACTGCGTTTGACCCCATCTGTGTCCAAAGTACTATTATTTGTGCCTGCAACCAGACATTTGTGTGCGGAAGAACAGCATAAAATACCAGTTTTACTCTCCAGCTAGTGCACAGAGGCTTGTGGGCATTTCTGGCTCTTTCAGAGGGATGAATCCTCTGTGATAAAAACGTGTGATAAAAGTACCCGATTCGATCGCGAGCATGCAGTCACTTTGCTAGCGGTCCCCGAAGATCCCCCTGTCCACCTCAAAGTCTGGAAGATACTTTGAGTGAAAAAAAAGTGTTAGTCAAGAAGGAGGCTCCCAAAATGCCTTTCCTTGCCTTCTGCCTATGTGCTAGGCCCACGGTGCTGGAAATACGATGTCAGCGGTGATTACTTACTTAATCGAAACTTCAGCAGCAAGCTAGTCCGTGGCTTCTGCTCTTGGTAGTGTGGCAGCCGCCTTCGGATCGGTTTTGGGGCGGAAGCCTGGAAGCCTGTGGTGCTTCCTGCAGTAGCATGGGCGAGGGGCAGCGGGGTGCCGCGGTGGCCGCAGAGCTCTGGAGACGCCGAGCAAGGCTAGGAGACCTGGGCGCTGGGGGGCCCGGTGTCTGGCCTCAGCATGGTCCTGGAAGGAGCTCTGTGTGCCTTGTCCGTGCTCACGGGTGGCACCCGTGGGTGAGCAGGGCGTGAGCCCCGGTCGCCTGAACCCCTGACAAGGACCTCAGGTAATGCACCGTCTTTTCTAGCTTTTCCTGATGGTTTAACTTGCAGAACTGTGAAGAACCAGCGAGTCTGCTGTGAAGACTGGCTTTCACACAACTGTGAGTTTCTCTGCGGTTTCGGTGATTTGTTTTGTTAAAAAAAAAAAAAAAATAGTGCTGCCATTGGGCGGGTTGTAACAGAAGTACCAGGCCTAGGTTTTCAGAAGCAATTTCCTTAGCTTATTTTATATTTTTATTTTCTTAGAGCTTGAGTAAATTCAGGAAATAAGGATTGCGTTCGTTAGTTAAGAATGCCCAGTGTCTTTTTTGGAAGGGAAAACCCAGGCTGTGCTACATTGCCATTAATGGAAATGCGAGTTAAGAGCCTAATCCTTTTGCAGCAGGGAAGATTAGAGCATATTGTGAATATGATTTCAGTATACATACCAAGTTCCCCAAGGGTATCTCATCAACAGCAACTTCAAAAGTTACTTTTATGCCACTTCCACTCAGCTGACGAGAACACTTGACATTTTGAGAAGGTTTAGAATAGAAAACATTAGCAGTTCGTGTTGATCATGTAACTCATTGGCAAAAACACCACTGTTTAAATATCATGTTCAGTCATCGCTGGATGGCAATCTAATGAGCGTAAAAGATAAGTACTTCTCACAAGTGACTTGTTTTGTAACTTCTACGATTACAAACTTGCAAACTGAAAAACCTGGACGCTTTCTTCCCCCAAAATACCATTTTCAAGGGCAGTGTCCTGGCTTGAAAGGGTCTCTGAACAGCTGGGAATAAACAGTCATGATTCTGTCCTTCCTATCTGGTGGAATCTCCCCAGGAATTTTTGCTGAGTATGGGCAGAAGGAGCAATCTTGCTAATGTCAGAGTTGCTGCATGTGTTCTGGCTTGTCTTTGAGCACCTCCAACTTTATGGATGGATTTAGCCATTATAAAGTAGCAGCATTCCAGGTATTCCTCAAGTAAAAGCAAATGTGATGTCCTCTTTCTTCCAGCTGACATAATCGCCGCTTGACTTTTCCTCTAATTGAACCGACCAGTTTTTAGGATTCAGTTTGGCATGGAGCAAGGAGTGGGATTGCTGATGCCTTTAACTCACTTGTTTATTTAAGTTTCCAGTACATAATCTGTTGAATAAAAATGACCTTCCCCTAAATATATCTGAGAGTGGCTACACTATATTAGACTAATGACAGCAACATGCAGAAAGCCAAAACAAGCATTTTGCCAGTATCAACAAAAATGATGAAAACAGAGTTTGCAGCAATGTAAGAATTATTGCTGCCAGCTTGCAGTTCCCAAGTTAACTCTTGATGAAGTTATAAATTGTGACAATGAATACTGTTTCTATCTTGAGCCACATCGTGGGCCAATTTCTGCTGTCGTAAATCCAGACTGAAACCATTACAGTTAAATAGTTCTATCTCTGTCTGACTAAAATCAGAATTTTCCTTCTCCCAATCGAGTAATGATGATTTGCTGATTTATGTTGCCGTTTCGACCAGTTCAGGTAGCGAGCTGGAGAGTAGTGCGGTGACGCAGTCTGGGAGGTAACGTACACCAAGATCTGTGGTTCAGAGCTTTTTTTGTGAACAAGGAAGTAAAACAAATCTAATTTCAAGCTCCATTGGAAATTGAGGGGAAGCGAGCAATGTCTGAGAAATAGAAAGCAAGGAAGGGATAGGATAAAAATTCAGGAGAGGGGAAGAGGGGGAAAAAAAACTGGCATTGCTTATCTGAATCCTCCCTAAGTGTCTTCAGAGACTTGGTTCCGGACCATCCTAGTTTTAGCTTTTTAAAAACAAACCCTCCCTCTTATTTTAAATAGGAACATGCCAGAATTAGAAGCACTTATCCAAACCACCCAGGCTTTGACTTTCAAGGTTCAGAAAAAAAGTGGGACCTGGAACTAAAACAGCTTTGGTTTGGCTTTTGCAAAACCCAAACCACGCTCTTTTGTTTTGTTTTGTTTTTTTCCGTAGCCAGTCTAAAGCCTCAATCAGAGAACTAGCAACGAGCGTGTAAAAACAGCGCTCCAGAAAGAGTGACTGCAGCTCAGCTACCTCATCCTGTGCAGCACTGGCTCACGCGATATGAGAGAGCGAGCAGCGACGTTCCCACCCAGGAATAGCTGGGAAGGGAAGCAGGATCGGTCTGGAAGCGTGGTGTGTCAGGTCGGATTGATGTGACGGCGAGGCTGTCTCCACGCGCTTCCCTTGACGTTGCATCCCCAACCTATCTGCGCTAGATTGCTTGCATCTTGGCTGGGAATAGCTGAAAGTCTGAAACCTTTTCAAGTATAGTGTGTGTATCCTGTTTCACTTCATTGCTTTGCTTCATTACTATGGTAATCTCCTTCACTGTGTGTGTTTATAGAAAGCTTGTTCTCCAGGTTAGAAAACAAGAATTGCTTTCATTGTTGGGCTTCTTCCAAGCTCCATCGTTAATTATAAACATATTTGCTTCAAACCTTTTTCACAACCTTTTGTTTGGAAACTTGAGTATTTAAAACCTAGGTAACATTGCAGTCCAGGTTTGCCAAAGGCTGTGTGGTCCAAGGGGAAGAATATTCAGGATGAAATGCTTATCTGTTTTCTCCGCTGTGCAATAGTGCCTCATTACCGTTATATTTGCAATAGGAGGAATTTTCTATTATCAGCAAATCTCCCGTACTGCACTTTCAACATCTAATAGCCATTAAAAAGAAATAAAATTCAAACATGTTTTGCTATCGTTGAGTTTGGATTAACTCCCCCTCCGCCTTCTGAATCTTGGTGATTTTTTAAGTGTTATCTGCCAGGCCTCTTGTAAAAGTGCCCCGAGCAGAGCAAGCCATACCTCTAGTCATAATCGCAGTACTTTCAAGTGGGAATATTCCTTATCAAAACATGTCTACTGACAATCAGATTCTGTGGAGAAGATGAAAAATATCTCAGGAAAATTTCAGACAATTTTAGTGCATTTGTCATGAGACAGATTTCCATTTTATGAGTGTTCCACTAATCCTTCCAAGCTCTTTTGGTCTTCTGTTTTGGACTCCCAGAAGGCAATGGTCACAAACTGTTTTGTCTTTTCCAGGTAGGATAGGGAAGGGTTGTTACGTGTATCCCTGGAGTGTCCTGGTCAGAATTGTTGCTCAGGAGAATACCAGTCAGATGTGCTTCAAATATTTCCTGCACAGGGTCAGCTGAATGCTCTGGGACATGTTTTGAAATAAAAGTGTAGCACAAAATGGTAAAGGCTAGCAACAACTTCCTCACCATGGAAAACCTCTGTACGGAACAATGATTTGCACAGAACAATGATTCAATATTAGTGTAATTTCCTGTAACAGACTGCCAGATTTTCGGACACTGTGTAGAAGACAAATACCTTCTGCTGACTCACTCTCATCTTGCTCCATCTTCATCTATTACAGTACGTCTGCTCAGTATCAGTCTTGCATTGCTGCTGCTGCTGTAATATCTGTCCTGTTGAAATTCCCTTCTATGGAGGGGCTCAGGCCCAGCATAAGTATTATGTAAAAACAGGTGAAATTCCCACCTGCTCTTTTAAACACTTTTTCCTACACAGGAATGGCTGAGTTCTGCATTTTTTTTTGTTACAGTTTGAGCTGACATCAAAGATAGACTCATGGGTGGGTATATATCCAATATACATATATTGCACTCAGAACAGGTGGGAATAGCTGTAAAGGCTCATTAATTTTGTTGTTCCACTCTTGTTGCCAGAAAATTACCTGCTGCTTTTCCCTAGCCAGTCTTGAACTGGAAGAGCTGCCAGAAGCTTACCCACCATTTTCGTGTAAGCGGTGTAAGATCTGAAATGCAGGAGTTCTGGGGTGACACATGCATACACCGGCATCTTTGAGGGTGAAGTAGAGCCATTTAATTGAACGTGACCAAACTCATTAAGGAAGAGTTGGGGCAGTAACAAACATGAGTCTTATCCTTCGAGGATATGGCTACCGACGTTTGCTAGAGTCTGGTGGATGGGACGATTCAGTCTGTGAAGGTTGAGGCAAAGGCAATGCACAGCCTGCTATGCTGATACTTGGAAATCTTATATGGGAACATACCCTGGCAATGGTGTGAGAAGCCAGATGGTAACTGTAGGAATACCTGGTGGCTTGACCTTCTTGAGAAACCAGGATTGCTAGTGATCCACTGGAACTGGAAAACACCTATCGGAATCCATGAAAGAATTACCACAGAGAAGATTAATGAGATTTTGATATTCCAGACAGAAACAAAGAAAAGACCCTCAGACATCTCTACTCTTTCTGCCTATCACCTGTTTCTATAGTAAGTATAAGGACACTCTGTCTTTTCTGTCTCACAGTGGAATTTCCTCTGAGGAGAAATTAATTTTACACACGTCTCAGCAGACAAAGTATCTTGTGGGAACTCAGTGCCAGCATAAATGAAAAGGTGGTGTTATTGGGAATAGGGATGGATGTTCAGGGTTTATAGTGTTGCTGTTGAGCTTTGGAGGACTGGAAATACCTTTACGCCTGATCCCTGGCATCCACACCTAGGAGCAGAGCAGATGGACCTGGTGTGCACAAGCCCGTACCATCTCCTGCTGCCTGCAGGGAGGCTGGAGTTGCTCTTCATGTGACAGCCATGGCTCCTGGTGCGCCTAGAAAGGAGAACACCTTCCCCAAAAGGGAGACAAGATCTCTTGGAAGGCCCCCGTAGTATTTCGGAGGCTGCACTTATGTATAATAAAAAGGCAGGGGAGGAGAGAGGAAATGCAAGATGTTATTCCGAGTGTTGGTTTGAGAATGGAAGAGTATGTAGCAATGTAAATATATTTTGTGTGTTCTTTATCGGGCTTGATAATTTGGAGACTTACAGGCTGTACTAATGAATATAGAAGTTGGAACTTTGCTCTGGGCACACAGAAAGCATAGTAAACACACATGATATGTAATAAATAGTAAAAGATTGTGTGATACTAGAGTCACATGCCTTGCTTGGAGGACTTAAATGTCTACTAGCAGTAAAATCCATTAGCAAAGGTAACTGTTTCCTCATATTGGCTTCTTCCAAATCCAGCACATTCAAAAATAGGCTGTTTCTGTCTGCAGACATTCCTTTATTTCTGTTGAGATGACAGAAACTCCACTCTTCCTTGGTGTTAGCACAAGAACACATTGACTTAATGCTTTATTTTCACTAAGGAGTTTGTATTTTGGACTTTGTTGATGTATTTCTGCTGCTATCCTAATGCAGATCCCAATTGGATCTTGAATTTAAGGAATGGAAAATCCTGATAAACATCCGGGCTGTCGTGGACGCAAGGACAAAGCCTTTGTAGTAAGATGGCTATGACATACGCCCATGAGAAGTGTTTGATGTGTTGCAAAAGGCATCTGCCTAAAAAAAAAATGTTTTTCCTCTTTGGCTTTGTTGAGCAGACTGTGGAAGTAAATGACACAAAGTAACCCTTCCTTTCCTCTCTTACTGCCCTCTTTTTTGTTTGATCTTGCAGTGATGTGATAATGGCGAGGCTGTGACTTGAAAGTAATTTCTGTAATGACTTATAGCAGGAACAGAGGGGGTTTTTATTCGCTGCTGCTAAAGGGAGATCAAAGTATGATCTAGAGATCAGACCTGTTTTGAGAGGGAGAACTGAACGGCCGATTCCTACCTCTGTCGCTGAACTGCTGTGTAAAACTGGGCAAGTCGCTTAACGTGGCTGTGCCTTGGGCCTTTGCTGTACTGTGGCACTCGGCTCTTGCGCTCCTAGCAGTTGTTTTGCATAGCTTAATCATAAATGACTGTCTGCACGCTAATTAGCCCCAGTCAGTGCAAAGTTCATCGTCCTTGTTTTCAACCTTTATACCAATCCAGAGGATGCGATGGCTATTTTTGATTTAGGCTCGGTCCCAGCTCCAAGGAGCAGAGGGAAGAAAGGCCTGAGGTCTGTAGAGGAGATCTGGGCAATGGCACAAACTGGAGGTTAATGGGAATTTCTGGGCTCAGGGAGGCACCGTGTGAGGGATGCTGACATCTGAGAAGTGCGATTACAGCGTTTGAGCTTGACCTGGATTAGTTTAAACAACTAGCTGAGCTACTAACAGCAATATATATGCTATACAACAGCAATATTTATAACAGCAACAGCACAGACTGACCTCCCAAGTAAATCCCCTGTGTCTCACGTGGGCTGCACTTCAGTCTTGGTGACCGTGTTTCTGCTGTGCTGCTGCTCAAAGCAGCTCAAATAACACTAGTCGGGCTACGGTGGTTGCCTCTCACAGCTGTGGCCTGGAGGTAGTGCCTGCGCGGGAACTTAAGCCGGCGACTGAAAAAGTCAGGCCTGTCCGTTCGCCAGGGTGCTGCGTCTGCACGGATGTGCTGCGAACCCATCGACCAGCCGAGCCTTCCGAATACCAGGGTGCAGTTGCACCAACTGTTGTCTCCCTGACAACCATTTGAGCACTCTTACATGTGGAAGAAATCAGCCGCAATCAGTCTACATGGAAAAACCAGTGGAAACCCCTCCGCTGGAGACAAGGCTGCAGTTTTGCCACCTGTAAAGAAGGGGACGTGGCAATCTCCTCCTGTTCCGTAGCAATAGTGAGAGTTTAGTCTGCAAATACATAAAGGCAACATGATTACATCAGAAGTGCTGGGGCAATACAACGCTGTGTGCTATAAAAGAGGCTCATGTCAGCTCTGTCTTTTGTACACAAGCAACCTAAGAGAAAGGAGTTCCTGCTGCAAAATATCTGCAGCCTGTGTCCCTGGAGAATCAGTAGGAGCTGAAGAAAACTTCCAAATTTTGCCTGCTTCCATGAGGGAACAACGAACCTTCTCCCAGGTTATCAGCAGGGAAATTCAGGAACAAAGAGATTAGTAGGCTGTGTGTGTTGTGCAGTGTGTTGTTCTTTTGCTTTCGTGCACCTCAGAAACAAGCAAACCCCACAATTTCCCAGTATGACACAAAGAGGCCAAACTTCTTGAATCCCTGCAGCGGCTGCAACAGTGTCTTCTTGCTCTCTGCCTTCTGTCCTTCCAAGGGGAAATGTTGGCTTGTTGTAGCGTACAACATTTAAAAAGTTAATGATAGGCTAGCTGCTAAAAGGCAACACTTGTGGCTTTAGGTTCCAGGAGGAGAGGAACGGGAGGGCAGCCTGCTCAGACCAAATATCTGAGAGTACCTTACTGACGGGAAGCAGTGGCAGATTATAAAGTGCTCTGTTAATTATTGTTGACATTGCATAGAGAGCTTCATGCTGTTCTTTCACTGCCTGCTTCAACTTAATTTGTTTGAGAAAGTACTTTTTCTGTGCTGCAGATTGTGGAAATTCATATACTCTACCGCACTGACAGATGTGTCTTTGTTTTAGAAGAAGCCATTCTTTTTCCCAGTGCTGAATGTGAATGGAGCATTTCACATTGGTGGCTTCCGAAAATATTTATAAAGCAAAGTTGAGCAGTTCAAAATATTTTGCCCTCCTACGCTGACATTCACATGCCATTATACCAGCGTTATCAAAAGCATTTGCAGCGGAACTTGCATGAGTTGGCCACAGAGATTGTGTTAGTCAAGGAATGATTGAAGGCACACATTTTAGTCAGCTCTATCCCACACGATGTGTAGCGGTACCCAATAACGCAGCAAGAGCTAATAAGGCGATTATTTTAAATTCTGAGTCAAAGAGTATCTCATAATGGTCCTTAGCTCTTATAAATTCTGCTTATCTGAGGACACAGAGGGTAAAGGAGTGGAAAGAGATTAAGTTCCCTTTTTCCCTTCTTTCTGCTGGTTGGATAGTAAGGCATGGGTTGATAGCTTTTAATGCCTGTTTTCTTCAGTGACCTCCACAGGCATTGCTCGCTCTGAGGCATGCCGTGGTTCAGGTAATCTGGCGGCGAATGCTGGCTTTGTTCCCCCTCCACGTTTTGCCACTGCTGATTACCTGGGTGTCTTTCACGTTACTCTCCCGTTTTTTGATTCTTCCTGAACAGGCTGCCAAAAAATGAAGCACATGGCATCTGCTTGAGCAGAGAGAAATGCTCCCTATGAACACATTAATGTATAAAACTCACTTTTGAGCTTCATTATAGATTAAAATGACCTCTCTGCCCATTCTTTGTGATGATTTCCGTAATCTTCCCCACCGTATTGAAACCAGGGCTTCTCACGTATTTCTTTCCACAGGAATCATCTCGGTGAACTAGATCTGCAATCAGTGCGCTCCAACGGCAAGTAGAAGAGCATGGCCGACTGACCTCATTAGTACAGTGGAGCTAATTAACACTTGATGATTCGAATGGGAAAACCTTATGTATTCCCTGTCCATTCTCTGCTCTTTGTGTGTTTACATCCTTGAAGTTGGTAATGTTACACAGTGAATAGCTGTGAGTCCAAGCAGTTTATAAACCTCCTCAATAATTTATATCTCAGTTGGCTTTGGCCAGCATGAGCTGACCCAAAGAACCAGGAAAGTGAGACTTAGCAGGATGCCTGAAACACCCTGATCCTGCTCGACTGGCAAATGGCTAGAAAAGACATTGTCAATAGTGGGCAGTCTCCCTTGCTCAATAACAGCAAGGAGCTCAACAGCAGGAAGAGACAGGGTCTATCCTTCTACTCTGTCCTGCCTTCCTAAACGTGAATTTGTCATGGTGGAAAAAAGGAAGGGGGCTTTTCTTGCTCATGGGCAGGAACTCCACCTAATCCCCCTTCTTCAGTATTTAGGGGATAAACATCACTCTAATACACCCAATGACTGCACCCTGGGTAGGATGCCCTTTTCCTTCAATAGATGTAGAGGTTTCTTTCCTCATAATCCTTGCATTGTTTGGATGCAATCCTCTTCTTACGCTTATGTTTTTCCATTGCTAGGTGATTTTTTTTTCAATTGCTGGTGAATGTGTGACCCTTTTATTATCCATATTCCGTGTTAATTCTGTGGTATTTAATCATGTCAAAACGCAAAGTGCCTCAGTTGAAAAACATTTTCAGTGCACATCAGTAATTGATTTCCTTTTTTGTAAAAAGCCCTTTGATTGTTGTGAATTTTGGAGTCTTGCAGATCAAAGTTGCTTCTAAAACTTTGAAACAGGAGAGAGAGAGAAAGAGCACCTTTTCAAGCATGCGCTGCAATATATTTGCTGTCCTCTTGCTAGTAGATTGCAGTAGGTGAAAAAGCAGTAACAGGTAATCCTGAATGCAATTAAAGAAAGAAACATGAAGGGTGGTAACAGCAGATGCATGCTCTCTCTTATCCCCTATAATGTGTTGATTCCCTTTAATGAATTTCTAACGTGGCAAAACACCTTCAGTTTTCCTATCCAAATAGCGCAAAGTAAGAGAATATTTGTTGTTTTCTGTAAAAGGTTGTTGATATCTTGGACTGGGCATGAACAGAAATGAAATATGGAGCTTGTCCATTATGTAGCTGTGCCAGGAGAAGCAGGAATTGACAGACTGTCTCAGACTAGCTCAAGAATTGGGTTAAAGGATGAGGGTCAACAGGGCGCTTTGATCTCCAGTTCAAGGATAAAGTGTACCTGTGCAGAAGGCAGTTGTTTTCGATAGCGGGGCCATGAACTGCAAAACAGGCCTGAGAGTTCATCTCAGGTTTCACCAGCTCCTATTGCAAGTGAAGAGCACCTTTCCTTGACCTTGCCATTTCTGGCATAAATGCTTATGGGATGTTTAATATTCCCCCCAAAATGCACCTCTCCATGGAGAAAGGATAAGTGGACAAACTTGACAGATGTCCGTGACGTGCAACACGTGACTGAGTAGCACGCTTACTCTGCTCTCACTGGAGTCCTACATGGCCACAGAAGAAAAGCAAGGCATGTGATGACACTGATGCACCAGGCGCATTAGCGAGCAGTGGGACATCACCAGCATGGGCACAACGCTGAGAGACGCCTGGTTTCTCAGGCAAGCCTGAAACTTGCCTCCAGAAGTCTTAGTAGGGCTTTTAAAACCGTATAAAAATGCATTTTCAAAACTCCGCTCATGCCCTAGAAGTACAGGTGGGGTTTTGCAACTGGCTCGTGACACACTTCTCTTCCCATTGCAGCGTGGTGCCTCTGTCTGAAGAAAAGGGTTTTTTCAGAAAAACATCCCCAGGTTGCTCAGGTTTGCATGTGTGTGCTTGGCAGGTGCGCGGGGCCGTTCATCTCCAGCAAGTGCACGCTGTGGGGGACAGCGGTGCCACCATCCCTCAGTGCCTGGGGAGAGCAGCCGCGGGTGGGCAACGCGTGCCGAGACGTCCAACCGCGCGGAGAGGGAGGAGGAGCAGGAACTGGCCAAACTGGTTAGAGAGGCCCAGTTAGGGGCTCCCCGGTGCCAGGTCGTGTCCGGGCAGACTACGAACCCTCACGCTCTTTTTTTCCCTCGTATTCCCCACATCCCGTTTTTGTCCTGGTTCCTTCTGCCCCGTCACGTAGCGTTTTGGTCGTAAGCATAACGCTGGCAACGCGGTGCTGGAGGGAGGCCTCAGCTCAGTGGTCCCAGATGTGCCCGGGGCGGCTGCGCGACGCGCTGCGGAGCAGAGGGTGCCTCCTGGGTGGCGGCAGGCACCCATGTGCCGGGCAGCGCACGTGGCGGGCTGCCACGCTCGCTAGCCTCGTATTCACCGCCTCAACTGCGGACACAAACAGCGCACGGTGCCAAGCGTGTCACGAGCTGATTAGAAAAGCCGTGGTGCCAGCGGAGGTTCAAATTATGCTTCACGTTTAATTTTAAGCGCCTTTCCCCCTCCCCCCCCCCAAATTCCTGGAGTGTGCCTGTGTATTTACGAAAACGCAAACGCGTAGTGAGCGGGAGAAGCGGTCGCGTTGTAAAGGAGACGGCGGTATCTGCCATGGCGGGAGCCTTTGCTCCCCTCGGACACGAGGAGCTTGGCCGCTTTGCAGCGTTTCTCCCCAGCTTCGGCCCCCCGCCTTGGGAGAGGGGGACCTCTGCCTGCGCCGCGGCGCCCGTCTCCCCGCCGCAGCCCCCAGGCTCGCTTCTCATTCTGGGTCACGAACCAGCGTATCCCCGCAGCACCATCTGTCGGGGAGATCCCGGCCCCGCGCTCGCTGCCTTCATTTTAAGAGTGCTTTTTATTTGTTTATTTATTGCCTGGAGCGTCGCTGGGACTGGTGCGAGCCATCATCTCCCGGCGATTAACCTTTAAGGAAACAAATCATATCCATAAGAAAGGCTGACGTAACTGCAGCGCCTGCCTCGTATGAGCAGAACGGGTGACGAGGGCCCTCATGGACGGGCCGGCCCCACCTCCCTGCCCGGGGACAGCTCATCGAAGCCGTTTCCAAAGGCTCTGCCCTTGGGGACTCACGCTCCAGCTCGTCCTCCGCGAAGGGGTACGGGGTACGCGCTCATTGCAACGCACCGTCGCAGCGCACGCTGGATGCTGGCTCGGGGTGGAGAGCACGTGTGGGTGCTTCGGAGCGGTCTTTGTGCTCAGCATTATCAACATGATCCGTATGATTTTCGGTTGGTTGCTCCTAACTCTTCTTGAGCACGTTTTGCTTCCTTGTGTCTCTGTTAAAACAGTCCTTTTCCCCCTTCTTTTGTTTAAGATTGTTACAGTAAAAGCCCCGTAGCCAGGTAGGAGTTTGGCAGATGAGAAAATAGTACTTTCTCATTTTTAAATACAAAGCTCCCCTTACACAGGCCAGAAGTAAAAGTTGCTGAAATTAAAAAGTTGGCTGGGGAGCAGCCCTTTTTAGAGTCCTATAATCTTTGTTTGGTTTGAAAAATACACACTGGGTTTCACTAAAGAGCTGAGGATTGGAAAACTGCACCGGTCTTGTCAGCAGAGCATTTTCTCAAGTATATAAACACCCCTGAGCATACAGGCAAGTGCATGCAGGTGCATGCAGCTAATGAAATGGGCACTTGTCCGAAGGACTTAAAGCTTCCCTGGTGAAAAGCTGAAGATGAATAAAAGCAAAACGGCTGAGAAAGTTTCTTGGCAATGCAGATTTGGCATAGTCAGGGCCAACGGACCTGGCCATGCAATAGTCGAGCTCTATGGGCACTGTGACCCCAGAGCAGTGGCTGTAGGTCGGTTTTTTTGACTGTTGAGTTGTTGAAGGATGATGGGGTCTTGTTCCCACTCTGGAGGAAGGCGGGTGATTCTGTATTTTGAGAGGACATCTTGTGTGGGGGGGGGGGGCTGTGCTCCATTGCTGTAAAACCTTTCCCACTGTGGACATCTCGGCTGCTGGTGACTACTGACCTATTTGTAACCTGCGTTTCACAGAAAGTTTATTTTGAGTGCAGTGAGTGGAGAGTCCCAGGTCATCTGGACTTGATCTCCTCCCTCCCCCAAGTGGAGACACCTTCAATCAGGCTTTGGGCTATCTAACAGCATTGGATTATCCTCAGCTAATGTAATGGTGACCTGCTGTTAAGGGTAATAAACAACTCCCCTACTGACCGTCAGCAGCTTGGGTAGGAATAACGGCCAGGTGTCAGCAATAAGGCCACGGTCCTTGGCAGGGGGTTGTGCTGCTGTCCATGAACGATTTGGGCGATTCTTGGAAAAAAAGGATTTTATAGAGGGGTGACATTCAACTAAACGATGTACAGTACTGCTGATTCCCATGTGTCTTTCTCAAAACACAGTGTGAATATTGGGTTGCAGGTGGCAGTGACCCAGGAGTATAAATCAGAATGACTTGTGTGTTCAGTGGAGATCAGCTCTCTATCGCCTTTGCAGTTGTCTTTCTCAGTAGTATCTTGGTTGCTGGACTGTTCAGTCAGGGTTTTCTTTATTTTTTTTCAAGCAACTATGTGCAAGTTGCAGTGAACAATAATGTACAAGGACAAGGAATTTGCACATCACAGAGGGAGTAAAATTTGAGGTACCCAGCCAAGCAGAAAAATGAAGATTTTGCAGAATAATGAGAAGGCAAAAACATTTCAGCTCAAATGTAGCAGTTAGTTTACCACCATAAATTAATCTTTAGTTTTCTTTTACACAAACTCAATGATTTCTGATTTCATTAACTTAAAAAAGGATTAAGTCAAAACTCAGTAGTGACTGCAGGAGTTGGTCCACAGTGACAAAGTTCATGAGAATCTTGTCAGGGAGAACTATTCACCTGTTCAGATTAATCCACACAATCTGTGGTAGGGGAAGGAAAAATAATGTTGAATGAGTGCCACCAAGTGTCCTCTTGCTGTATATGAAAGCCCAGCAGCTTCTCAAAAATACTTGATAACTCAAGCCATGAAGACCTTAAGCAGAAGAAATTTAACTGTGTGGCAAAGTTTTGTAATTTTGAGAGGAACGTCACAGCAAATTCTGTCTGAGTGACAGGTGTATAATAAACATCCCACTAGAAGTGCAATAGTGATCTCAGGAGATCTGATAATGATGAAATATCTGTGATGGGGCAGAAATACACACATAACTGCAGTTATCCATCCAGTTTATCTATTCATTCTGTCTGCTGTTTCCTTTAAGCAACTGCTACTGCTTAATGTTGACACTGAACTTTCTGTTCCTCTGCTGTATTATGTCAGATGATGGTATGATATAACCTGAGCTTACTTCAGCAAAGCCAGCATGTGTCACAGGGCTTCTTGCAAGATCAAATAATTTGGAGGCATTTAACCTATCCATTTTAGCCTATTGGTTTCAATGGAAGCCCTGTCAACGACTGTAATGGGGATAAGGCTGAGGCCGGGTATATGTAAACAGCACAATTTCAACAAGTAAAACAAAATAACTATTGCCAAATGTCTCCCATGATTGTTTCATCCTGGCATCTCTGTACATGAAAAGGTTTTCACAGAGCTTCAGATTTTTAACTGGTACATGGGAGTGTTATATTTATATTGGAGTATTTGCTGAAATTCAAATGACTGACGAGATGGATGCCCCAGTGTGCCAGAACTCCACTTGGATTTTCTGCCCTGGGAGCTGTGGTAGAAGAGAGGTGCCAAAAAGCTGCTTTTTGTTGCACGCAATGATAACTGTCCCTTGTCATGCTGGGGCTTATTGCCTAAATTTCCACACAACCAGACCTCATCTCTAAAGCAGCCACACCAACAAGATGAAGGGCCAAGTCAAAGAGACTGCTTCTTGCAGGAGTCTGGCAATGCACTTTGGAGATGACAGAAATATTTTAGTTCCCAGAATGTGCTGCAGGATGAGTGCAGAATTTTGACATTTTTACTGGAATGTATTTATATATAGATAAACTAATCAGCACTGTGGTAAATGGCACCCGTTAAATTGGGAGGAGTGCCAGAGCCCCAAAGGGAGCACCATACATTGCGGGGACTCTGAGTAGAGAATTAACAGCACACTCAGTCTGTTTAATCAGCAGCCTATTGTATGCCTTATAGCCTTTCCATGGGAGTTAATGGATGAACAGACTTTTGCTGGCATAAATTTTCCATTGTAGCGCACTCTGTTCTGTTCTGTTTTCCTATTTTGCTATAAATTAACTTAAATGAGTCAGGTTTACTAATGTCAGAGCATGCTGTGAAAAAGCTTGCTTTGGAAACAGTTTGCAACTTATCTTTATGTGATAAAGAGTGGAATTGGAGAGTAGAGGAGCAGGAATCGTTGTAGTGGCCTTGAAGCATTTGGAAGGACTTTCGCTTTTTATATGAGAGATATATATTTCTCTGGGACCTTGAGTATCCAAAAGGGGTGACTCTCACGTCATTCGATCTGCCAACATATAAGATGCATGCTGTTGATTTGGTATTTACAGGTATGCAGTGCTTTCTAAGCACTGTGCAGGGCGGTAGGTAACTAAATTGCCTTCTGTGTATGGATAGGTGAGGCAAGGTGCTGGAAGTATATGAGCAAGGTGAAAAGTACCTATGTAGGCTCAGGGGAAAGTCTAAGCTTCAGTTTAGAAAAGATTAACCTTCTGCACAAAACAGTAAGGAAGTAGCTGTCCTCATACCCTTGCATCCTCTCCAAGTAAAATAAATACAATTATCGATATTGTTGCCAATAATTCACTTATTATCTCACTTTATAAGTATTTCATTGCTTTAAGGGGAGTTGTTAATATACTGGAGAGTATTCCTAATGGAATGGTATGTGGTATGTGGACTCATTCTCATCATTTATACAAAAAGAGAGAACATAATAGCTTCTTCTCTGAACTGGCCAACCTTCCTTGAGCTGCAGAAGCACTCTTTGGGGAGCTGAACAGAGGGAAATGGCAAACTGAAAAGGGTTGCTAAGAGACAGTTTCAGATGCTTCCAGATTTTATGAAAAAAAAAAACCCAAAAAAGACACACCCAGAAGGCAGGACTGATCATTTCCAAAAGGAAATGATCAGATTGGTATTTGTACAGGGGCCTGAACTTCCAGTAAAGCTTCCACTTTAATAGCCCCAGTGGAGAATCACTTAAACTAGGTGCGCAGTTGGTTGGACATGTTGCATTGATGAGCATCAGGTGGAAAACCCACAGTAACGGTCCACGTGGATGTGAGGAGAATTCATGCTGTCATGACAACCGACGTGCGAGATGTGCAGACGTGCCCTGCAAATCAGACCCACGCTCCCGGTCCGTTATCTGTTGCAAATGGTGTTCCCAGCTTCTACCTTACAGCTGGTAAATCGATATGAGAGCGCTATCTCTCGGCTTTAGCTAATCCCAAATATATTTCTTACTGCGTACAACTTCAACTGTTTATTCCTGTGTTACCTATCAGCATTTCTTCATGTTCCTACTGAGTTTAGCTGGCTGTTGAGGTCTGACTGTTTGGTTTTACGTTTTTCTTAGACTTTTGAAAATGTGAGTATTCGCCTTTAAAAAGGCAACTTTAATATTTGGTCAGAAATGATACAAGACAGTTCATTAATATTTGATTTCCAAGTAAGTTTTTTGAATATATATCTTTGTAATATCAGTTGGTGCATTCATCATAACTGCCTAGAGTCAACAAATAAATGAACCAGAATAAAGATCATAGGGCACAATCTAGCAGAGTAGAAAGTTGGAGAAGCTCTCTCAAAATAAGTGGCTAGTATGGCCTTGATCCTGGAACAAACTATGGTTACTTTAGTTTGTATTTAAATAAGTTATGCAGAAAACAAAGAAATGAATTTTCTTTTTTTCATGTGTTCTTCTTAATGCAATTACATCCTTATATATCTTTGCCACATCTTTTGTTACTGACAAAAACAAGTAGTATATGGTTTTTATCAGAATTATGTTAAGCTATAAAAATAATGTTAAATTATTATGTGATAGAGTTTTTCCTCTTCCAAAAGTTTAAGATTTTCTGGTTTTAAACTAACAGCAGCAGTGAAAGAAGTGCATACAGTGTCTCTTTTGGTTGAAGATGGCTTTATTAATGCCTTGCTAATTGATGCCTAATCTAGCTCCTGCTGAAGTATTTCAATTAAAGACATTTGGAACTGTCTGCAAAATACTAGTGTACATGTCGGAAGATAGTCATTTTGACTTCTCTTTATTTTAAGGTTGATTAGACCTCCCTTTGACTGTAGAGTGAAAAAAGTTGGCATTCTTCAAAGACCAGTTTCCTTTTATTAAAATCTTCTATAGTCAGAGAAACACAGCTTTCATTGTGCTTTATGCTGTCTGAGTCATGTGCTCAATGGATGATAGATCAATGCTTAGTCAAGCCTGGACATGGTAAACTACAAAAGGCAATTTGATGAATAGAAGCCAAAATGTGTTTCAAAATATAGTTTCTCCTTTATGTTCTAAAATAAGAAAATATTCTACCAGGATCTCAAATCCAGGATAAATCTGCGAAGTTAAAGGTTACGTAGTTTAATTTAAGGCCATATTCTGACTATCATGTAGTTAATGAAGAGAAAAGTTAAATGCAAAGAACAGATCATGGACTGGACAATGTTATACTCCAGTAGTGCCTGAGCACTTCGGATCTCAATGTCATTCAGGCATCTTGGAAAATCAAAGAAAGTGACAGTATCTGAACATATTCCTGCTCAAAACTGACTCTCTTCCTGCTGTGTACCTCAGTCTGGATCTTCAGGGATGGCGTCCAGAAGGAAGAAGGGAGTTCTGGCTCTGTGAACACCGAAGTCTTAACTGCCATGGCTTCCTCCTGTCTTGGCCTCCTTCTGCTTCACTGGCTAATTTGCCTTTTGTGTAATTTTTGAGAAACTCCTCATGTGATATCCTGTGTTGTTCTTCTCCTTTAGATGTTTTTTTTTCAGCTACTAACTTCAGTCTCTTTCTCTACAAGGCAAGTACCTGCATTTACACTTGGAAATGGGGCCAGTTTGCAGTGACCAGACTTGTACATTTGATTGGCTTTCCTCTCTTTTGGTCCTTTGTGTGTACTTGTGGTTTTGGACTAGACTGTTTGGGTCCTTTCTCACAAAGTTAGGCACTATGGTCTTGACTACATTATTAAACATAGTGGTACAGTAAGTAAAGAATAATGTCTAGCTTTTGTCTATAGCAGCAAAAGTGGATTTCGGTGATGATGGCTACCTGTTAAAGACTGAAGAGAGACCAACAACTTTTTAACATAGGCCAGTAAGTAGTAACTTACCGATAGTAGCACTTCATGATCAACATCCATAGAGCACAGCAGTTTCAAGGCACTCAGGTCACTTCTGTGGTTTTTTTCTAAATATTTCTTTGCATTGCTGAATGCAGGTAATCTAGCCCTGCGAAGCATGTTTTTTTACCATCCTTGGCGCACACCTTGAATGTATTCATTGTCAGGTTTTGTGATTAAAGGCTCACCTCCACGAACACCAAGGAGCACAGAGGTGTAAGTCTGGACCAGCTACCGGTGAGACTCCTTCGTGTACGTGTGTGTGTCTGTGTGTGGGGCAGCTGACACCAGGGGCTGTCGGTGCTGTTTGTGTGAGCGCTGTGCTTTCCGTCTGCGTTGCTCGGTGTGGCCAGCCGTGCGTGTCCGTATGTATATGTGTTGTGTGTACGTGTCTGCTGGGAATGCACGCTCAGCCTCGCTACTGGCTGGACCTGGGGACATGGGGTGGTGGCAACCTCGTCTCTATCGGGCTACTGAATTTGGTAACTAGCTCATAAATCATTTTTATATTATGGGGGAAGCTACCCAACAGAAGAATTCCAGGGTCTTTCAGATGTTTTTAAAATAATATGTCTGAAAGTATAAAAAGGAAATCATGTCTTTCTATATATTCGGTTGGAAATTATATTTCAGTTTGCATATGTGCAATTACTGAAAGTATACTCTTGTATCTTGGTTAATATTAACTTTTAAATAAGTCTGTTTTTAAAATGAATGGCAGTTATTTCCCTCGGTGTGTATTCCCGGGAAACTTGTCAGCGTTCCTGTAGGTTAACCCACCTTTCCTCTTTCCTGAAAAGATACATTTTCATGCACGAAAATCCTTTGGTGGAGTTGAGATGCACATTATTTTGTTTGGTGGGTACTGTTGCCCCCTGGAGGCCGTTTCTCAATTATCACAGTATTAGACTGAAACTTAAATTAAAACTTGGAAATGTTTGCTATTATAAACAAAATATTCCCATTAGCAATTTAAAATATTGTGATTTTAATTAAAAGGGTTTATGAGCTTATCAGAGAAATAACTGATTTCTTACTATGCTAATTATTTTTCTACATTTGCTGTTTAGATTTGCAAATTACTAGACAGTAAAATTTAATTGCTTTTTAAGGGAGATGAATATTTAATTTGAATACAGTACTTGGAAAAAATAGGGTTTTGCAAACATGAGCACGTGTGTGTGTGTGTGTGTGTGTTTTGAGCAGCGCAGATAATCAAATTAGGGAGTCTGCCCATACACTGTGGACATTTTTCCACCCAGTGCCACCATTCTCAGGTAGGGGCAAGGAAAAGGGCTGAGCAAGGCTGTGCGCGGAGGCTGCTTTGGGCTGCATTCATGCTTTGTAGCTGCTGCATTACCCCTGGCTGGAAACAGCACTAAAGTCAAACGCTTTTTGGCTTGGCCTTTGATAATAAATAGTTAAGCAGGTGGCCAGCCAGGCAATTATTCAAAAATCACCTCCAGCCCCATCTCCACCGCAGGCTCTTCTGGCAAGGGAGCCCTGGCAGGGCGCCTGACCGGCACCCCAAAGGCGAGACTCGTTTTTCACACTTGTATTCCAAGAAATATTAAATAGCTGTACGCTACATTTTTCTACGCTTGCTTAAAAATAGGCATCCTCTTTCCCTCCCTTTTGGGGTGTACCAGAGCCCATGGTAAGGCCTTGAACGATTTCAGGGAGGCCAGTGTCCCTCCCCTTGAGGTTTTGACTGCCGCACCTAGAACTAACGTAGAGAGCTCATTAAACTAATTTGGCGGTTGACAGTCTGCAGCTCCTATCTAGCCTAGGCGGCAATGACTTTTAGTCCTTGGCCAGTACGGTCACTTATGAACTACTGAGCCAGTTACATAGGTAATAATTAATTGACCTGCCCATGCAGAAGGATATTTCTCTGTGTGAGTAAGACTTGATTTCTAAATATTTAGTTCTTACAGGCATTGCTAATCACTATCACTAGCGGTGTAAATTAAGTATTAATTTATACATGTCTAATTGTTTAGCTCTTGTAATTACTCCCTTGTCTAAGCTTGTAATTGGACTGCTTTTTTCTCCTCGCAGTCTTTTTTCTCCCACTTCCGCTGGTGCTCTGCTGGTGCTCCGATTCCCGCTGGCTCCCCAGCTGTGGGGCGCTGGCGTTAGCGCGTGGTATTTTCCCACCAGCCGTCCTGCCGCAGCGAGCACCAGTGTTTCGGGAGGCAGCAAAGAGGCAGAGCCATCCTAGCCCGAGGAGGAGCAGGAAAGAAGGAATATTTTCCTTCCTATGTAGGAAGGAAACAGGAGAAGGATAGTGCCTGGTGATGCCTCTCCGGTGTATCGTTAGACGGAGGTGGCTGGCAATTAGTAAACCGTGCACGGTGGCAGGTGTCAGGCCACCCTTTTCTTGACCAGCTCTGCAGATGCATCCCGCGTTTCCTGCAGGCGGACAGGCGGCTCCCGGAGAGGTGCATGGCTTTTGCTTCTGCCTCCCAATTCCTGCTCGGGCCGCGAACATCCCACCTGCTCCCACTCTTCGTCTTCTTCGTCTCCTCTTTAGGTGCTCGGTATCCCCCCTCTGAACATAATTCACATTATGCTGCGTAACCTTTATGCAAAATTCAATCCAGGCTGTTGCACTGAGCTTCATTAGTACTTGGGGTAAGCTGAGTGACAGTCTTAGAATTGCTGAGAGCAGACTAAGGGCGCCTGTTAAGAAGTGCCAGATTTGGGCTCGTGCTTGCTATTTTCTGTCGGGAAGATCAGTGCCACATGCTGTATATTCAGGTATTACAATATAGCAGGGTAATATTAGTTCAAATTATTATTGCTTTTTCTGGGTTCAGGAATGAATAAAGATTTCCTAAAAGCTGAGATGACAGGAATTTGTAGTCGAGGCACTCTCGCTACGCTCCCAAACTAATTAAAAGGATTTAATTTTCCTTTGCTGGAAACATTCAGCCCACAGGGTAGCTCAGCTGTGTTGATACATGGAAGAATGTTTAATTTTTTGAGGACATGCTAATGGTTTCAGTCTCAATTATGTACACATACGTCCACTTTATTTTTACATATCTACTACAGATGTTAATGACAGAGTTTATGTAGTAATACTTAAACCAACACGAATAGTCTACTACTATTCCTTCCACAATTCTAGCTTTAAAAATAAAGTTGTACAAAGAGAGAAAAGCATTTAGGATGCCCATAACAGCAAATGGAAAAGTCTTTACCTTCCTACCTCTCCACACATTCCCTCTGTTTCTCCTTAACTGTTCCCATCCTGACTTTCCACACCTAATCCTCCAGCCTGGTTCCTCCTCATGTTACTTTCAGTTGATAAATACATATTTTTTCTTATTCCTCTTTCCTTAGTATCTTATTATTTGAGTCTTATTTCCCACTTGCAGCCACAGATGCCATGCAATGCAGGAGCTGGCTGAGCGTGCGGGGCGAGGTAGCCTGGGAAGCTGATGAGGTTACAGCACCATGGCTGAGATGTTGGTGTAGCCTCCTCGGCCGCCCTGGTGAAAACCCCTCCAGGGGCTGCCAAAGCCCACAGGCTCTAGGGCAAAGACATTTTCCAAGAGATGAGAAAGAAGGAAAGTGGGGGAATGGGAGAACACAGCGGGGAGGAAAGAGGGCATTGCAGAGACTTCTGCCCCGTGAACAAGCCAGCTCAGAGAGAGGTGGGACGCGTGACTTGTCACTCACTGAAAGTCTGGCGCAGCCCTGCCAAAACTGTCAGGCTAGGTCTGCCTGGTAGACCTTAGACTGGGCTGCAAACTGCAGCTTTGCAAAAACAAAAAACTAAAAAGTTGCACCAGCTTAAAAGCAGCTGAAATGTCCATCTGCTATCCTTCTGAAAAGGAAGAAAAATCCAGGAGTTATTTGCAGGCAGGAAGTTTACAATTCTGAGACGAAATGAAGTCTTCTGTGAAAACAAAGGAACTTAAGCTTAGGACTGAAGCTGGAAGAGGATGTTTAGGGTCAAGGTGGATCTACAGCACCATCAGTGAGATAAGGCTGCTCAGCTATCCCTCCAGTGAACACAGCTGGAATAGCTTTACAATAATGCTTAGCACACAGATAGCACTTTTCACTGGTAGATCTGAGACCCTTTGAGAAAACTGGGCAGCTGCTGTGGGGAGATGATTGAATCCCTGAGGAAACATGATGTCCACCCCAAGCCAACGGCAGCCTCTAAGATAAATGACCCAAGTGTACTGGCTTCTGGTGTCTACCCCACCAGCTCTACCAGCTTGCTTCTCTGGGCTTGTTAAAAAGGGAAGGGGGACAGGTAGATCTTAAACCCACGTTGCTTTGGAAAGGCAGTTAAAGAGGTGGTTAAAATATCCACTTCTCTTTGAAATGTGCCTCTTTTTCCTGTTAAAACCTCTGGTTTTAGGAATGAAGCTCTTATGGTGACCACAGGGATGGTTTAGGCTAACCATGGCAATGCTGACAGCTAATCCTACTTTCTGTTTCTGCCTTTGACCACAAAATGCAAAGCCCAATAGGCCCTAAGACAGCATGAAGGCAAAAGCTGCTTGCGTGCCTCCTGGGTGGTATTTACAGTTACAGGAATATGAATAAAGTGTGCTCCAAAAAGGCGTTAGTTGCCGTCAGTTACAAATACCACGGCAGGAAGGAGAACTAAAACCGGCAAGCAGTTGCTTGTGCTTGTAATGGAGGGCAAGCATAGCCACAAACGGACGATTCAAATGAAAAAAAACCTATTTGTAAATAGGAGCGAGGAGGAATTGGCAATCGGAGCAGCCGCGGGCCGACCGCAGCACTGCGGGGCCAACGGGTGCTGCAGGGGCGATGCTGCGCAGCCTGCTGCAGCGGACCTTGGGCTTGGCCGTGGCGGCCAAGACGTGGACAGAGGATGTCACTGGGGTGTCTGTGCACACAGCGACCCGTCGAGGTGGTGTAAAAATTGGCAGTGCGTTTTTCCTCCCAAGTTAAAATAAATAAATAAATAAATAAAAGGACCTGCTGGCACAAAATGGTACTGAACATTGAGATGCTCCAATAACCCTATACTTAGGCCTGAGAGACAAGAGCTCAGTTCAAGAGTATTGCCCTACTGGGCCTGACCTACTCAGCGCAGTAACCCTCAAGCCCCTCTGCAGCTCTTCAGATTTAAAACATGCAGTTGACTGTGGCTAAACTACACAGGACCTTTAGGAGGGGACAGAGATTTCTAGTAAATTACTAATGGTTTAAATTAGCACCTTACACAATGTCATGAAACCTTACAGGGGTTTGAATTAACAGCTGCATCTTGCACGATGTTTTTCATCTTGATATGTAAGACGCTGGTTCATTCCAGGTTGCTCACTAGGCAAGTAACGTTATTTCTTTTTTCAGCTATGGGGCTCTTTACAAATTTAAAAACTGTTTCAGAAATGAAAGCAAAAATCTCCTGTCATAGAGGCTGGTACAAGTCTAGAGCAACTCCACTGATGTTAGCTAAGTTACTGTGGATTTGCCTCAGAGTAACAGAGAGCAAGCTGCCATTACTTGCTTGAAAAATGGTACCTCTATAGTGAAGTATTTATATTATTTCTTAAAAACTAGCTCAAGTTGACCTTACAGGTAATGGGCTGCTCTCAATATAGAAAATGAATTTATTTCAGAGCTATTGTTGCAGCTGAAGTGCTAATGACTCAAGCATTAGACCTCATGACATCATAGAAATTATTTGGATGATCGTTCTGACTGCAAAGAGCCTCTGTCTTCACTCTCCCGTTAACATGAGGACTCCAGCAGGTTTTGACTCAAAGCTGCTGCTATCCACATGGGGATCGCCCCTTCTCTGAGGTCAGAGATGCTTCAAGTTTGGGCAAGCTTAGTCCAGTGGGGGCATGGTTTCAAGGCTGGGTTTTGCTTATATTCGAGCTGGCGCTACCCAAGGAGGGTAGATGCCTGGGGGCTGATAGGTCTTCAGGTGCTTTCCATAAAGCCATACTAAAAGGCAGGCTGTGAGGAGGCTAGCCTGAATTCATCGGTCTGGGCAAGGCTGGCATGGCCCATGTCCCTGGAGCAGCAGGTGACAGGTGCGCACAGGCAGCTGTGAGGCTCTTGAATTCCCCCATTTTTGCAACCAGAAGATGGAGCCTGGCGGTTCCTCGGCATCAGGACACAGCTGTGCAGGAGGAGGGAGATGCCAGAGCTGCCTGCGCTGCGCCTCTTCTCCTTGAGCAGCCTGGCATTAAGCATTCCCAAACCAGGGGCTGGCACAGAACAAGGTGTCAGTTTGCTCAGGAGGGAGCTTGATGGGAGATAGAGCGAGGGGGTGGCATGAGCCACCTCCACCAGGGCCCTGCTAGGTAGCTTTAATCTTCTGCATAGAGAGTCATGTGCATTTGTCATTTGTTTTTGACTCACTCAAAGGAACGGTGTCGAAGTATGTTTGGTAAATTAACAAATGACAACAAGAAATTAGGTAGCTGCATTTTTTATTTCAATTCCTAATAAGCAAAGCCTCCAGTTCCTCTGCTACTCAGCAGAAGTAAACAATATTCCCTGGGCCAAAATTAAGCTTTCTTCTAGTTCTTCACAGCATTTAGCCCGCGTGGTTAGTGCCATTAGTCAGAGATCTCCAATTCAAGTGTCATAAAATACTAATTATAATGAGACATTGATGTCTTTCCCTAGTGTAACAGTGCAAAATACTGCTTAAGTCCTATTGGGCAAGAGTTACAGGAACAGAACGTGAAAAGGTTTTTGTCGTGCTATGGAGTAGGTTAATTAGAAAACTTCTCATATTAATGGGGAACCTAATTAATTTCTTGACTTTAGAAGAGCGTCATGATTACATCTGCAAAATAGCTGATAACCCCAATAGCAAATAAAGGATAATTGAATACAAGATCACTGTAGTTTATGGTTATGTGGCAACAGTGCATTTTTGCTGACTTTTAAATGGGAGAAATGACTAAGACCTGGGCAGAGAGAGCAGTACAGAGTAGCCAGGGGCAGAAAGTGCCTTGTTCTGGTTTCTTTGGAAGAAGTCCTGATGATTTCAAGGAGTGAAAGAGAGTGCTGTCATGGTGGGAGCCATACTGGTTGTTTCCCATTTCCAGTAAGCCACATGTAGAGGTGATGTTCCCAAGGATACTTCTGTGTCCAAGCTTACTTGCTTGCCATATGTTTAAACTCTACCAAGCAGTACTAATGAGCTACATTCCTCATTTTCTCTATGGATTTATAAATGAATAGTTTGAGTAAGAGACATTAGGCAGCATAGGCTTACATGAACTCAAAGATAATTGAATTGATACATATGAAGATGTATTTCGAAAGATTGATTCCAGCTAGCTACTGAGCTGGTGATAGATGGGATTGCATTAGTAAGGCAGACAGATATGAGCTGACAACCTGGTTGAATCAATTATTGGAGCTGGGAGTTATAGGAAATCCTAAAGGGTGTATGTGCAGGTGTGTAAAACCACCACGGGAAAGAGCAATACAAGGAAAGGTTTTGCCTTTGTCAGAGCTCAGAGCTGTGTTGACTGTCCCAAAGATTAGCTGGGCTGCTGGCTGAATGAAGCACAGAAACCAAATCAGAGCATGAGCTACATATATATGAGTTTTATTTCGTTTTATCTCCTTCCATACAATACATTTCTTAAACCTTGCATTTTAAGGTAATAAGCCCACTATTACATCTGCCTTACAGTTTGCCTGTAGCTGAGAGTGACTGGGAGGCTGGCTGGCTTCCCGGGGGCTAGTCAGTGCTGGGAAGTCCCACAGAGATTTTTGGGGCCTTCCTCTGCTAAGCGGCCAAGTCCGAGCTGCAATCTGGTCCCACACAGTGACCAGTGGGGACCAGAGCCACCCGGACACATGCTGCCCTGAGCCCTTGAGACTTGCAGCAAAGCTGTGAGCAGAAGACCTGGGAAGAAGACCTGAGACCTTGTAACTGTGAGACTGTATATGAGCTTCTAGCTGCCTTGAATGCTCATTCAGGGGCTCTGTGATGGGAAGAAAATGGAGATGAGATCTTGCCCACACTTGAGAGGATTTGTTAGCATTGTTTTCCAGGGGACCTATGTTATAACAACAAAGGAATTTTTTGTGTGTGCATATAGCTTAAAGTAGTTCCTTTTAGCTGTGTTGGCAATTAAGGCTTTTTTAACCAAATGGATCTTGCATCTCAAGCTTTTGCCACTATAAGCATGTCAGGCAGGGAATGAGAAAGAAATCATAGCTGTGTTGACAGCACCTTTCAACGCGGATGAGGAATGCCTGTGATCACACACAGAGCCGGGAGATGAGTAAGAGACTTCAGGCCATGTTCGGTCCAGCTGTGCAGAGACGTTGAAGAACAATAAATCGGAGTAGATTGCTTAGGAAAGTCTCCCAGAGCTGTGGGATGTTGGACGTGTGCCCCTATTCTTTGGGAAAGTAATAGCATTTAGTCATGGAGAAGAGAAAGGAAGATGCATAGTCTTCTGAAGAGTGGCTTATTATGTCTCCTCGCAATAGATCAGCTTCATTTTTTCACCTTTCAGTCCAGGGGAAATCTTGTACAATGCAGGTGATGATTGACATGTTGCATTTACAAAAATCCAAAGATGAAAAGTCAGTTCTTGCAAAACTTGAGACAAGCGTTGCACAAGAGAACAGACCTGTTACTGTAAATGATCTGATCACGAAAGGAAAGCTGTATGTGAGCCTCTGTGTTTCTACAGGTCAGCAGCTTGTAGACGTTTGTGTCCTGCCCCATCAGGCTTGCCCTCCATTAGTAGAGTTGGATGGTGTGAGACAGTTTCTGCTTCAGCAAGCAGAGTGCCCGGCTGCTCCATGCCTTGCGGCTTCAGCCTACATATTTTCTACAGACAGAAGTCTGATCTCAAAAATCCCCAAAGGCAGGGTTTGTTTGGCGTGTATGGACTACATCTACTTGGACTTTCTCTTGCCCTTTCTCGCTAAAATCCATAGATGAATTCTGCCCACTACTGCCTTGCTGACTACAAACTTTTTTGTTAGCCCTCTTACTGCAGCTACCTGAAAAACCTCCTCCTCTTTTCAGAAGAGGCTTAAGACAGCTTATCTATCTGGCTGTTTTTTGTTTAAGCTGTTGTAATCATGTATGACTTTTTTTCTTCCTCATGATCATACCAGCCTGCAGGCTTTTGATGCCATAGTTTAAATCTTGTGATTAGGACCTCAATAACAGACAAATGCCAAATCTTTTTGTAAGCGGTGTTACTGCTTTTTGTCAGCAAAAAAGTTTGGTGTGTTTGTAATGTTAAGTGCTAAAGTTTAAAAAGGTGCTGGCCGCTATGCTATCAAATCTTATTTGCAAGGCAAAACTTGTTTATGTCGCACTGAATATTTACATGTAACAACTGTCCAGCTTAAATTACAGTAATGCCATCTTAAATATGTTTTTCTTTCAATCCAGGACTGACCCAATTATAAAACTTTCATTTTTTTCATTCAGTTTCTAAAAACATTAGCAGTTCTGTATGCTACTAGTAAACCCTGAAGTGTTTGTAATCATGCTGAGCTGAAAGCCTGCTCTCACAACCATAATATGCTCATGAAAGCATCCAAAGGGAGCTGAGACCAGTCTGCAAATAGAGGTTTCTTTTTCCCTTTAATGTTCAGCCAGGGAAGAGTATTTCTGTAAAAACAGAAGGAAAGGCATGTAGATATTTGAGGACCAGATCCTTAATTTATGGAAATCATTGCTACCCAGCAGAAGTCAGTGAAGCGGTGGCAGTTCATTCCCACTGAGGATCTGCCCTTTGGCTTCTGCAAACCTGTGTTTGTGTGGGTAGTCTGGGACAAGCTGGATACGGCCATCAAAGCTGACTAATGTCCTTCCATGGGAATACAATACCAATCTCAAAAGCGTTACTTCTGCAAATTGTGTGCTGTGTAGGAATTACTTTCTGTCTCACAGTGAAATACCACAGTGAGGCTGCAGCCTGTATGTGGAAAGACACACGCTTAAGAATTATCAAAAGTTCTCAAATTAAATCAGTGGTAAAGCCCCTACTGGCTGAGAGGGGCTGTCTGGCCAAACCAGAACACTTTGAAAACCCTTAGCATAAATTCTTACAAGTAAGAGATAGTAGACTGTAAAACTGCCTGTGCATTGGGCAGCTGGTGGAGTTGCTAAGTGCTTCAAAGCTGTATCTGCTGATATCATTTCTCGTCATACTTTGTAGGTGTCAGGACTGAAGACCCCAGCAGATCTCCAGGTCTTGCTGACTCCGAGACGTACACATGGACACTAGTGAGTGGGTTCTGGGAAGACTTCAGTATTCTTGTCCATCTCCACATCTTTTCAGGGATTTACTGTTACTGGTGTCCTGGTTTGTGGCAGATGATTTCACCAGCACTGTGCATGTGGGAATGAATTTGGCTCTAAAAACAAAAGCAAAGGAAAAAAAAAATCTATAGTTGCAAGCCAAAATGACTTAATATCATCTTGTAAAGAAAAACATTTGCCATTGCTTCTTTAAGAGTAATTTCTCTAATTTGATTCCTATTTATTTTCATATCCCTGGTGGATATGAGATGAAGCAACAGAGTCAAAGTATAGGAAGAAAGATTTAGGGTAGGCATTAAGAAAACCTCTTTAAAGCAGAGATAGCAAAGCTCTGGAACAGACTGCCTGGGGAAATTGTGGAAATCCCATTTCTAGATGTTTGATATTTGTCTTATCTATTCTAAGATAAGACAAAGATTTGTTTGGATTGGCATTGACAGTGATTTTTGCCCTAAAAAAAGGACTACGTGGCCTCTTGAGGTCTTTTCCAGATTTTATCCTCCTCCCATCCCCCATGATTTATGGTTCCTCAATGCTTTTGCCTGCTCGCTCCTATTTTCTTAACTGCGTATTATGGAGGACTTGCATGTAATTGTTGGCTATTTGAGCGCACTAAGATGTTTTTCATTTTCTTTGATTTTATGATTACATTTTGGTTGTTAAACATCTGAAATAGCAGAAGGCCTTGTTAAGCGGCACTTCAGTAGATGGGCGCATAGAATGCAATTTTGGATGCGGAGCTCAGCAAAGACCAAACCAACCCAAAGCTACCGTCCTGCCAAAGAAAGATGTGGTGTGTTTGAGAGGAAGGTCCTCGGAGGCCACCAGGAGCACTGAGCCATGTCCTGCACCACTAAGTATATGTGCTGGATCATGGGGCGGGTATTAATAAGTACCATCTGGGTGGTCTTCTCCATTCCTAGGCCTGGCTGATGTGCAGTGTCTGCTAATCCTCCCTCAGCAGATGAGCAAGGAAAAAGAAGGACTGGCATTTCTTTTTGTAGTTAGTAAACCACAACTCGTTCTGCCCTTCAAATGCATTGCTTAAAGCCAAGCTTCTGTAGATTTTTTAAGCCAGAGGGACCACCACCACCCCCTATGAGAGTAAAAAAAGTAAGAGACATTTTCCAACAAAATTCTTTGGAGTGGGGATTTTAGAATGCCTTTTCTTGAAGAAGTTCACAAAACTTCAGAGTAAAACTTGAGGTTTATTCTCTCTTTTATGGGAGAGGCTGGGAGTAGGTGCTGCAGCTCTTACTCAGGTAGTCACCTGACATTGTTTTAAATATTTGCCCCAGATAAAACAAGATGGCTTCAGGACTGCATGTAAATCTGGGCCCCATACTACCTTCTCGTAGCCTCAAATAGCATTACTTACGCATTTTATCTCAGCAGAGGCAAAAGTGACGAGTGTCTTTGCTGCCAGCAGGAGAAGGGTGAAACCATGGCAAGATTTTCCTTCACGCAGCAAAGGGGGAAGGGGTCAGTCTAAAAAAGCTTCTGCTAATTGACTGCCCTACATTTGTGCCCAGAGCACCTATCGATGCTAATGGAGATTGGGTTAAGGGTAGGTATACTTGGGTTTGAGGCAGCAGATAGCCCCAAATACTGGATTTTGTATCGCAAAATTGACATTAAGAATCAGCTGTAGAAAAAAAAATGCAAAGGTTAAAGCGGGGGAAAAAAAAGAGACTTCAGGGCCATGAAAGTTTATATTTATCCCCTGTTGCCATGAAGGAACCGATGCCTGAAATTGGCCGTTGAACGGTCGCGTTTGCGCGGAGTGAGTATGAACGTGTGTGCGTGGGGGGATGTGTTTCTGCTAATAAAGACCAGGATTCCCCTATAATTAGAGGTGGCAGGTGGTGAGGGCCCACCACAACCATGAGTTCACTCCGGCTCCTTGCTCAAAAATAGGATTTGGGGAAGGGGGGAGGAGCGCGGGGGGGACGCCGCAGGTCCTTTGGTTTTGCACCTACGATGGTAACACAGAGCTTGATTGATATCAGTGTGAAGCAAGCTGGGTTTTGTTTTTTCTGTCCTTAACCAGACCTGAAAAGCAGTCCCAGGCTGTGGCTTCAGCAACCGGCAGAGCGAGGCCAGCTGAGTTGTGTAGACTCCCACAAAGGGCGTCTTGCTTCCGGCAGATGTCCCAGATACCAGGCCATCCGATCCCACCACAAAAATAGTTGCGTAAAATATTGTGTGCTCGTTCTGACCTGACAGCGATGGGCCTGTTCCCCTTCACTGGGCTGGTGGAAATATCCAGCCCGGGCTGTGGCTCGGGTCCTGCAAACCCGTGCTCCCCCACCGGGCAGCCAAATCCCTCCATGCAAGAGGGAGAAAGGGAAAAGATGGGAGGGTTTTCCTTTCCCTTTTTAACATCAGGCTTTTAAAAACTGAACTATATTTTCCTAACTGGCTCCTTTCACATAGGCCTGTTGCCAGGAGGGACGGGAGAAAGCGCGCAGCGAGCAGTCAGGCTTTGGACACATTTCAGGACTGTTGCTATGTCTTCAGGAAAATAAGGACCTACAGCCAAATTCTCAGCTAGGGTCAATTGGCAGAGACATGCTGACCGCAGCGCGTTTATGCTGATTTACACCTGCTGAGAGTCCGGCCCAGGAAAAAAAGGGTAAAGGAAACTGTTCCACATTGGGCATCACGGACCGGTGAGGAGCCCACCTCCTCGGCCGAGCCCACCTCCTCGGCCCTCGCCACAGAATAACCCTATGTGGATCAGTCAGTGAAATCACGCAGGAATCTTGCTTTCAAAAACAATTTGTTCCTAGCTGGAGGAGGCTTTCTGTTTTGTTCAATGGATGTCAGACCCAGCTGAAGACCGGCTCTGCCCCGCCTTGTCCTTCATCCTGGAGTAACGGGATATCTGCTGTCAATCTGGGCTGCGAACAGGTCCAGGCACCACAGAGAAGCAATAGCCTGGTGTCATCATCAGGGAAATGCCATCAGCACAGCACAGCGGCCCAAGTGCTCCTCCTGGGCTGCGGCTTGTGACAAAGCCTGTGCTGCCTCTGCTGGGATCAGAATAGATTAAATTAAGCCCCCTTTGGGAAGCTCAGATGCATTGTAGTCACATGCATTGTCCCAAGTCTCTGTCTCCATGGATTTGCACCTCTTGAGTAATGCAGAGTGTGCAAAACAGGTGTCAGCTCTTCTGACGCAGGCTGCAAAATGTCACTGTTGCTTGTGTCAAATGCAAGTTATTTTACAAGTTGTAGAATAGTGGAAAAGGAGCATTTGACTGTTCTGCTTCCCTAGAGCTGTCCTCTCCCACTCTTTGGCATCCAGGGCTCTGCTAATTCCCTTCAGTGCGGTTGCAAGGTGTCTTTTTCCTAGGGCCAAACACCAGTATGAGCTACTTTGGCTCCCATCTGCAGCAGCACATGGCTTTTTAAACCTTTTTCAGCTTAAAAGAAGCAGTATTTTGTGGTGCAGTAGCTGCTTGTTTATTTATTTGTTTATTTTAGAAGAATCTCAGACCAGAGCTGATTTAAAATTTTCCCATTCTATATGAATAGCAGTTTGGGGCAGAAGTAGAAGAATAAGAATGGTTGAAAATTACTTTATAATAGATTAATATCTTCCATGGTCTGGGAGGCATGAAACTAAATCAACTGGCAGTGCAAAACCAACCATATAGGGTCAGAGTATAAGTTCATCCCCTCATGTGTCCTGTCTCTGATATGTGCTTCCAGCAATCTGCAGGTTAGAGACTCCCCATGCTGGAGGCGGTCTTCTTTTTCTCTTTAATGGCCCTTTTACGGACCTTTCTTCCTCACTTTGCCAGCTTGCTTTTTGAAACCTCTTCATATTTCTGCTGCACAAAGCATTTCATGGCCAGGAGTTCCACAATTTCACATTATGAGGAAAACCTGCCCTTTCATTTTCCTGTAGTACTGTAGCCCATAAATAAGGACAGAGAGAGGTGCTCTCATTTCTCAGTCTGCCTCAAAAGTCCTCTTTCAGCAGAGAAGAGTGTGGCAACCCCACTGGAGTGTAGCACAACTGTGACAAACCAGGGACACCAGCTGGAGCAGATTTAGCTATATGGCAGCAACACATGATACTAAATAAATGTTCTCCCTAGCCTCCATCTGGGTTAGAGGGCAGGCACCAGGTCCTGGCTTAGCTAGAGGAGTCATTGAATGTTAGGATGCCAATAATATTGATTATTTTTATTACAGTAGGGTTTAGAAGTCTTAACTTGGATCTGCTCAGCTCCTGGAGGTTGGGCATTGAAGTGTTCAGTGAGGAAGAGCCGGCAGGTGCGACAACTTGGGCGCACGAGGCCATAGATAGCAATTGCCTTTCTTTGGCCATTTCTAGGTTTGCTGGACACATGAGGTGGCCCTAGGCAGCCCAGGCCTGGGGACGCGTAACCAGAAGCCTGAGAAGTCCTGGTCCCCTGTGCCCGACGCCGCAGCGGGATGGCTCCTCTTCCTTCAGGAGCGCCCGTGGGGAAGGTGTGAGCCAAAACCGAAGCTCTGTCCTTGTCCACTCACAGCGGTGGCAGAAGTCCAGCTCTGCTGCATTTGAGCCAGCGTGTTGCTTCTCTGCGTGAAGCTTTAAAGCTTTAAGCAAGAGGGTGCCTGGCTCCCGGGTCTTTGCGCTTTGTCCTCACTGAGGTAGTTGAAGTCCAAACCCTTGTTTGACAGCGAAGAAAAGACAGCCTCTACCTTTGCAAGCTCTGGTGTGTTTGGAAACAGGTTGCGAATTTCCTCAGTGCTGATGAAAACAAACAAACAAAATCCCTATTTTATTTTTTTCATTGATAGATCAGAATGGGAGTAAGTTTGTTGCTTTAAAAGCCTGGTGTTCTAGATTATCCTTACGTCTGCCCTTGCACCTTACAACCTGCCGTTAACACAGAAACTTTATTTGCTAAAGAGGGTGCCAAAAAAACTAAGCCATCAGGCAGGGAGCTGTAAAATGTAAATGTAAATCCTCTTGCGTTGCTTGAGCCCTGTTACACTCAGTGCTTCTCGTTGGAGCACTGTGTAAATGGTTCCCTTGCTTTTGTGGAGGTCGAGGGAAGAAGAACGGGTATAGGGATAATGCCAGGACAGTGGCATTACTAAGCCTCTAGTTTTGCAAAATTGCCCATTATATTACTGCTTATTATCTCAGCAAGCAAGGTCAAAACAGTGCTTTTAAATATTCGTTAAGTCTTGGCCTCCATGCACTCCTATTGGAGAGTATTACTGTACGATGGAATAGGGCAGAAAAATAATGCTGCTTATTAATTATTAATATTTTTTTCTTCTTCTTTTGTGTGAGACTCACCTTTAAAAGCTTGAAATCACATTCTCTGGTGTCCAGGCAGGCCAGGGCAGCTGGTAGGAAAAGGACAAAAGACTCAAACTACTGCAGCAACATATTGGGCCAGCTTTGCCTGTGGTGTGAGCATGGCTCAGGAAGCTCCTTGAATGTGCCCAAAGGGCTCTGGGCTGTAAGTGATGAGGGAGTCTGCTTATTCTATTTGTGCTATAAGGGGCATGCCAGCATCTGAGTCTTCGGTGGGTCTGGACAGCAGCACATGGCTGATGCTTGGTAAATACCTTTCTGTAAGAATCAAAGCAGTTTAGAAGCTTAAGTTACAATAGATTTCTGGCAATATCATCTCAAAATGTGATCTGACAACTTTTTTTTAAAAAAGAATAAACATAGATACACTTGCTTTTGGCGTACAAGAATACTAGCCTTAAAAATGCTTTGAATTAATATTTCTTGTACCTCCTCCCCTTACAGAATGCTTTGATGTGTTCTGAAAAAAAAATATCAATAACATCTATGCTTGTACAGTAAGCATACATAAAGCAAGTAGCTTTTCAGATAGACTGCTCCTAGATCAGGGTTGAAGAGCTGCCAAGAGGCTTTTGCGTGCAGAAGGACACTGTTGGAACAGTGTGCAAATGGCTCAACTTGTTGAAACAAGCCAAAACAAGATCATTTTTTTCCCCAGATAATTGCAACAAATCAAGTTGGAGGTAAAAGCACTTTTGCCTGGGCAGGCGGGGGGGCAATATGAGGTAGCTGAATCAAAATAGGAAGACAGACTTCAGCAGCAAAATTAATTCCTAACATAGCTTCAGGGGAATCAGTGGATGTTATATTGTGATGAATATGAGTAATATTATATAAGTATATATGAAAATGGCAACTTTAATGTGATACTAATCACATTTAGTAATGCGATTATTAAATGCCATATTTCCTAATGGGTTAGCTAGAGTATTGAAAAGCATTTATTTAAGAGTTTTTCTCCAAGCCTTGGCAGAATTTCAGCAAATTGTCACATCTGGCTAGGACTCCAGCATGTTCATGAGATGATACCACGGGACCATGGTCCACTCTCATGTGTGCTGTGAAACCCCAGTGACTGCAATGGGAGAGCAGGGTGCTGAGAGCTACTGATCTTTCCTTCTGCTTTGGAAGGGTTTATCATGGAGCTGGAAATGGTTAGTTATGAGCACTGCAGACTAAGAGAACATTCCCCTTTCTTTTTCTCCGATACACAAATATTATTTGAGCTGTAACGGAAAGTAGAAAAAATTCCAAATAAAAAAATAAATTGACATCGTCAGTATAGTCAACTATACATACAAAAAAAAAAACTCCTGAAGATTTATGTCATACACTGACTCCTGGCCAAAGGGAACATGTATTCATCCTAGATGGATTATTTTGAGTGAGGATGGTTATTCTGCCAAGGGAAATTCATAAAATAGCTCCAAAATACAGCTGCAGTCTCACTATGATTATGTCACATATTCTGATCAGAGTGCATTGACTAGGCTGTAGCACTTGATTTCTCTCCATGGTTGATGGTTATAAAAGGCCTTCTACTTTTTTTGCTAGTGACTGAGATGATTCTTGAAATAAACTGTGCCAATTTTGAAAAAAAAGAAAGTTCCCAAATTTTCCTGAAAATAATTTAATGTCTTTTCATCTAAAGCAACAAACTTCACAGAGATCAAGAACCTAAGGGCACATCTGAATCATCAGAAGCCTTCATACTGGTTTTACTGTCTGAAAAGAAATATGGTCAGAAGGAGGCATGTGAAGACCAGGAGGTCTGCTCTGGAGTCCTGGTGCAGAAACGTGCTTGGGGAGCAAAAATTCTTCAGCTCTCTGTCTAAAATCAGTGCCAGTCAAAGCTGCCCTCCCACAAGCATGCAGGGGCAGAAGAAAGCGGTGGCTGAAGCTTGTTAAGAAAACTGGCTTAACCTTCGGGTTGTCTTGTTTATGTACTTTTCTTTCAGCCCATGTCCTTCTAGACATTGTTAGAAGGGGACACGGAAGATAGCTTTGGATAAAATTTGTATGATATAAGGAACTGTACAAACACAGCTCTGAAGGGCAATGGAGACACAGGTTGTATTTATCATCTGTCTGTACAGTGCCCTGAGCATGATCTTGCTTAGTGCCTCTTTGAGCTGCCAGGCATTACTACTAAAAAAGACTAATAGCGGTACTGAGAAAAAAAATGAGGACTGCTTCCTTTGAGTATTCAAATAAAATGCCTTTGCCAGCCATGAGGAGAGCCTGACTCGAAGAGAGCTCGGCATCCCATTGCAAGCCCTGGGGAATGCCACCCGCCATAGACACATTCACACCTGAAAGGCCAGCCAACGCGTGTCCTCCGTGTGTGTGACACAAACAACAAAAAATCTGCACAAGAACTGAAGTTATTGCTGAGAAATCCCATAATGTAAAAGATTTTTACAGAGAACAGCTGCATGTCTGGTCTCTTTTGCTTTATTTTAATTTCTGACAAGTGGTTTTGCAAATTCTTACATGTAAGATCTTTGTTCTTTCAGATACTCTGTAAAACTTCCCTTTTAAGCCTAGGCACTAACACTTTGCTCTGTTCTCTCCTCTTTTCCCATACGTCTGCATCAGACGTATTTATTTATCAGGACAGTGAAAGTCACTGCCTTTCAAACTCGTACTATGTATTACACTCTGATACTTGATTTTAAATAAAACTTTGTTCTTCATCTACAGGCATCGTCCCCAGGAAAGGGGCAAGTCAGCTTCAGAAGTACATGGCCTGGGATCAAACACAGGGGCTTATGCAATGGGTACCGCTCCACATCTGAGTTTTGGTTTACTTTAATCCTCCATCATCCAGGGTTTGCTGGATCTAGCTGTAATTTGAGTGGCTCATTTTGAGACATTTAGAGTGTTTCATACAGTAATTGGAATTTCACTGCTTTAATGTCTCCATTCAAACAGTTTCTCTGATCACAGCGCTGAAAGGGAAGTCTTATGCACATACATAGCTGTATGTGGGGGAAAAAAAGACGTTTATGTGATTATGGTAATAGTTCATAAAATCTAGCAGACAAAGAATAATTTAGAATTCATTTATTCATGGCAGCAGAAGTTGATATTCTTCTTGCCTACAAAAGAGTTTCAGACGTTAATCTTTTCCCCTGTATTTCTGTTATTCCAGAGTGTGGCTTGCTTCAATATTATAGATGCTCTGACCTTTTTTTTTTTTTTTTTTTTTTTTTTTTGTCATTGCCTATTTTAGTGTCTGCAAAATGCTGTTCTTCCTTAAATAAATAATGCTGATTCCATGAAGATGGTATCAAAGCTGTCTCCCAACTTTCCTGCAGGATTACGCATTTGAACAGAATGCAAGTTTTGCTCTCTGTTTTGCAGCTAGGTATTTTACTGATACAGAATAAATCACCTCCCTACAGCTGAAGATTTAAGCAAGTTAACATATCCCTTTGTAATCTGAGAATTTTTTTAAAAAATGATTAATCTATTTTGGGAACAGGGGAATGGCGTGGGGATATGTCTGTTTATACATGTTGTTCGTGTTATTTTAATAAGACACTGCTTTTTCCTTCTCTCTCTCTCTCTTTTTTTTTTTTTTTTTTTTTTTTTTTTTTTTGGTGATTCTCCTCTGTGTCTTCAGCATCTGTCTATATCTAAGATGCTTCAAACCTCCCTAAATGTAATTTTAAGCTGAGCTCATAAGAGGCTGGCAGCAGCCTCAAATACTTAACTAGTTACTTGGGACCAAATTCTGCACTCCCTTGGCTGGACTTTGTCGAAAGCCCTGCGACTGAAAGCAGAAAGAATCTGGCATGTGGCCATGCGAGACTTGAAGCACAGAGACCATAGGCGCAGCGATTCAGATTGATCTCTGTATTAACTTCACTGGCGCGGTATGTCTGGAACATATTGAAACAACTTTGCGGTGTGATCGGTCAGTTACGGGCTCTCGTTCTGGGGACGGGGCTCTTGAGAGCCCTGTCCTCCAGGGTAAAGGAAGCTAGCCCTGCCTGGCTGGCAGATGGCAGGAGGCACTTGTCCTCGGAGGGGTCTGCAGCGGGAATCTGCAGCCTTTGGTGTCAGGCCCGATGCTTTGTCATGGTTTTATCGATGAGCTGAAAATAAACGCAAAATTGCCGTTAATAAAATTTGCAGATGACAAAAGGAACAGAGGTCTGCTACAGAAATACGGGTATAGAGAAGGCAGACAGGCATGAAATTTCAGAGGGACAGCAGTCTGGCCATTTGCCTTTTTGTTCATACAACTTATCGAGTAATAAGAATCCCTGACGTATGTGTGTGTATGTAGTCATGTGTGTATGACTTTAAAAAATTTTTTTTCCCTCGAGCATGGGAACAAAAAGCTGGAAATAAGATTGGCCTCTGCTTTGGTGAGCTTTGGCAAGCTCCTGGTGTGCTCGTTGCACCCATGGGGTGCACAGCTGGGGAGGCTTTGCCCTGGGGGAGAGATGGGCGCTGGATGGGATCATCCAGCCCCCAGACCCAGAGGCCTTGGCAATTCCTGCAGTTTTTGGAAACTTGTCCAGTTTGAGCAGGTTTTGTTTATGGTTTTGCAGTCTTTGCGGCCAGGGAGCCTCGCCCTGAGACCTGCAAGGGACGTGCCCTTTGCTTTGTTCGTTGTCACACGCAGGCTGTGAGGAGCGGAAACACATCAACCGGCGGCGTCGCAGAGCTGATTTGAAGTGGTCTTGAGTTACAGGGCAAAAAGGAGGTGAAATCCTGACCTCCTTGAGATCTCTGGGCATTTGGCTATTCACTCCAGTGGAGCCTTGCCTTCTTTCGGGGTCTTTAGGCTTACCTAAAACTAGGTATACTTTTATTTTTTAATTCAAAATATGTATACTGTGATTAAAAAAAGGTGCAATTCCAAATACATACTTTACTGCACAAAAAAGACACTTTTCCCGACCATAAGAAAATCCTGTCCAGCAAGCTGCGCAGCTCGAAGCAGAAGCAAGCCAGACCCTTCTGCAACCCCCGCTTCCGCATTCCCATGCCGACCTCCAGCGCGCTTAGCGCACGGGCTGCAGGAGGAGGCGTCACATCTCCATGCCTCTGTATTTTCACTAATTCCTGCACAAGCAGTACCGCTGGTGGCCCTGCTAGGACAACCCTGAAACAAGCCACCTGCAACAAGGAAAGAGGAGGGAAAAAAAAAAAAAAAAAAAAATCCATTGAGCTGGTTCGTGCTCATAGTGCACCTACAACCGGGCAAGATGGCCAGGGTGCAAGCTGGCCCCGGCACCCTAGTTTCAATTTCCTGCTATTTTAAGTTCATCCCCTTATGCCCGTGCCCCCCGCCACATTGCCAGGTGTGAGAATGGCCCTCCCTTCCCTTGGCGTTATGAACACGTGTACCAGGACAGGCCACATTTCGGGTGTGTGACCCTTATGTCAGCTGAGGGGTTATTCAGATTTCCCCCCCCTCCCCCCGCAATGAGAGGGAAGTGACACGTAGCCCCCTTGGGGGCCGCCTGGCTGCCCATCGCTGCGGCGAGTTGTGTCAGGACTGTGAGGCGGGCGCCGGGGCACAATCGCCACTGGCCTGCCCAGCTTTCGCTCTGCGGAGGAGCCGGCCCGACGAGGTGCTGTCTTAAATATCAGCCTGGAAAAAAGGAAACCAACCACCGTGGGCAGACCAGCGCCCCTGGGTGAACGGAGGTGGCTGTAGGAAACATCACCAGAGCGTGAGCGTGGCTGGGAACGGGCCTGATGTGGCTGCTCAGGTCACGGCGGCCGGAGCCACGGCCCTTGCTTCCTCAGCGCCCCCCAGACCCGGTCGCAGCGGTCCCGGCCGACCCCCCGCAGACATTTAGGGGTGTTGGGAGGGCAGGGCAGTGCGGGAGGGGTGTGGGTGCCCCAGAAAGCTGGGCACCGCTTGTAAGGAAGCCGGTGAGATGTGGGTCCTGGGCAGCCGAATTTGGGCTCTTTTTTTTTAATTAATTCTCCAGCTAACAGACTAATCGCCGCTCAGCTGCCCCCACGGTGCTGGTAGCAGCAGCAGCGAGATGTCGGGGGTGGAGGAGGCTTTCCGCAAATTTGCGACCTACGGCGACACGTCGGCCAGCGGCAGCGACATGACGGGGAAGAACTTCTCCAAGCTGTGCAAGGAGTGCGGCGTGGCCGACGGCAAGGCCGTGACCGGCACCGACGTCGACATCGTATTCAATAAAGTCAAGTGAGCTGGGGGGGACGGCGGGGGGTGGCCACGGGGGTCCGGCTGCCCCGTGACATGCCCCGTCCCCGGGCAGGACCAAGGGCGCCCGCACCATCACCTTCGCCCAGTTCCAGCAGGCCATGAAGGAGCTCTGCGGCACGCGCTTCAAGGGCAAGGCGCCCGAGGAGGCCCTGCAGGCCGTCTACGGCCTCATCGAGGGCAAGGAGCCGGGCAACGTGGGCGCCACGGTGGGTACCGGCCGCCGCTCAGGGCCGGGCTGAGCCCCCCGCCGCCTGGGCTAACTCCCGTCCTCGTGCGGCGGCCGCAGAGAGCCACCACGGCCGGGGCGGTGGAGCGGCTGACGGACACCAGCAAGTACACGGGCAGCCACAAGGAGCGCTTCGACGAGAGCGGCAAGGGGAAGGGGCTGGCGGGCCGCCAGGAGCCGGCCGATGGCAGCGGCTACGTGGGCGCCTACAAGGGCGCCGGCACCTACGACAAGACGCACTAGGCCCAGGGGGGGCAGCAGAGCCGACAGTAAATGCTTGACACGAGTGGGGCTGCGCGTGGTGTGCCCAACGCGCCGCACTTTGGGGGGGGGGGTTCTTTTTTTTTTTTTTAATGGTTATTTTTGTCTGGGGCGGGGGGGAATGCAGCGTGCGTGTTTTCTGCCCTGGGTTGTGTTTTAGGCCATTGGTTTCTGGGGGCACCCTCCCGTTTGGGAGCCGCAGGGAAGCCAGGCGCTGGCAAGGCCCGAGGGGAGGGTGACACCGGCGCTGCCTCCTGTCCGTCATGCTGCTCGAGGGCCCACGGCACGGCGGGCCGGAGAGGGCTGTGGGGAGGAAAGGACCGGAACCCACATAAAAACTAAAAAGCCTTATGCCTGCTTTATGGGTTTTTTTTTTTAATTATTGTTTTTCTATGACTCAGCCCTTAGAATAGGTAGCACGTACTCAAGGTGGCTGTCCTCAGCCGTGCTTGCCTGGTACATTAGGTCCTGTACCACGGTGTAAGCAAAGTACATGTAAATTAAGGGATAATAGGACATTGTCCAAAGCAGAAAAGCAAACACATGCGGTGACACAACAGCAGAGCGTTCTCATGTAACTCTGCTGCCATAACGCGCCTTGCCCGTACACAGCCGGGAGCTCCCCAGTCTGCAGCGCTGGCTCTGGGGCTGGCGGCCGGCCGGCCGAGGCTCCCCGCGCTCCGCGGCCGCAGACAAGCAAGACCCTGCTGTGTGCCCAAAATGCGGCAGTGGCGGCCATGGCACTGAGCGGGGCAGGCCTCAGCTCCAGCATCCCACTGCAGGTACCAGCAGTGCCCAGGTTCAGCTCAGCCTCTCCTGCTGCCGGTGCTTCCAGCTGCCCTTCAGCCAGCTCGGGAGGCTTTGGAGGCAGGGAAGCAGAGGACCAGCCCTCAATATCTGCGCAAATCAGAAGCATATTTCTTCCTTAAGGCCTCATGTTCCTTGAAATCAGATGACTGAAGGAGTAGCCTACGTGAAGTTCTGCAAACACACACAGGACATGTCGGATTATTAGGTTGTTGGGTTTTTTTCTTTTTTTTCATAGCTGGCACAGAAGAAGCTGTGGGAGCTTTGGGAACAAACTGAGAGCTTTGTACTCGTGCTTGTGTACTGTGAGTTCTGGTTTGCATTAACTCGGGTACAATGTGACACTGGAGGGTGCATTTCTGAGGCATGATTCAGGCTGCACTTCAGCCTGTAATCCAGCTCGCATTAGTACGCCGGCACTAATAAGAAGCGCTGTTTGTCCTGTCTATTCCTTATAAGTAGAAACCACAAAAAGATGAAGAATGCCATGCTCGCTCCCTGCAGCATCCACAGCACGGACAGATAAAAAGGAAGTCATGGCTGACCGAACCATTTAAAAATAGTACCCGATTACTACATGCCCTTGGGGAAGCAGCAACATTAGTGGATCTCTGCTCTTAAAATAGGCAAAAAGACAGGCACATATCAATGACAGGGCCAACAATGTATTTGTCAAAGGAAAGACTGCTTGGTGCACTGGTGCACTGGGGTTGGAAGGCAGGAGCATCCGGGATTTTTGCTGTGGTGTTGCTACATCCCTGTGGCTGCCAGAGGCCTCAGCTGGGCACTGAGCAGCCTAATATGTGTCCACATTACATTACTGCCATTTAATATTATCTCCTGATAATAATCTCTCTAACCCTTTTTTTTCTGTGCAGTTTTCTTGCTGTCTTTCAGAAATACAATGCAAGACCAGCTTTAGTAACTGTTTGCCAGCTGCACATTGCTCCGGGGTACTGGAGCACAAGTTACCTGATACACCAGTTTGATAGAAATCACTTGACAACATTGACGAAATCTGCACACAAATTAAAACAAGATCTAAAGATACCACTATGTAGTAAGAATAGAGGCAGGAGGAGAGGGTAATATCAAACACAGGTAGGATTAGAGGGGGAAAAGTGCCTGTGTGTGTGTGTGTGTGTGTGTGTGTGTGTGTGTGTGTGTGTACCCATTCTTCGCAAACCTATTTTGTATTTCTAATGTTACAGTTGAGCTGGCGAGAGGCACGGGGAGCCCAGCACGCACCTTATTGAACTGCTGTAGCTCTGAGTACGCCAGGAGGAAGCTGTAGCTGCTGCCGCACAATAGTGGGCTTCATCCAAGAGCTGGCCCTTTGGAGTAATGCAAGGCCCAGATGTGACTTGCAGTGCCCTACCCTGCCAGTGTAAAGCATTTATGATGGTGGACAGCTGTGGAGAGTTAATGGTCTAGGTACTTATATACAAGGTTGGGCATCAGGGCACTATTTGAATTCAACGTTATGAATTTTAATAGCCAGCAAGGCAATGCTTTCTCCAGCTCCCTCTTGTTTCCTCTGCTTCTCTGGTTATCAAGAAATGCGCACGGCTCCCAGCCCCAGGGTAGCTGTGTGGACACTCAGTGCAGAGTTAATTATATGCCAAGGAGCTGTGTGGGTATTCACCTCAATTAGCACATATATGACAACAGAGAAAAGTACTCATTTGGTGAGCAATGCACGGTACTAGCCTGGCTTCAGAGAGCTCTAGGTGGCTGGAGGGATGTTGTTTTAGTCGGGTATGAGCGAAGCAACTCTTTCAGTGATGTGTCACCTGAAGAAAGGTGTGCAAGCTTGTCTCTCTTTTTCCAGCAGTATTAGTCAGGCTAATAGAAGATAATTCCTTTCCCTGCACACCTCGCCTTTCCGATCATTCCTTCCTTCCTTTTCCAGTGCCAAATTTGGCTGCAAACCTTATGATAATGTCACAGGCTATCTGGCTGTGACAGTGCAGGTGTTGCAGGCTCAGCACCAGCTCCCCATAGTTACAGCAGGAGGGGGAGGAGGAGGAGGAGGAGGCATTTGGCTGTTGAACATTGCACAGCAGCCTTACAACCATCCCTGGGCCCACCGGCAGGGAAACAGGGACTGAGACACGATCGTGTCCTGGGCTCGCTTGCATCCACATTGCACCATGTGGTGTAGTACTTGGGGAATCAGTGATGTTGACCCTTGAAGTGGCCTTTTTCCATCTGAATCTGGGATTGCTTTGCCTCTGGTTTGGGGTTTCTTCACTGTAGCTGTCAAGCATTATATGCTTGGAAGTTTTTCTGTTTTTTCTTCTCCTGCATGAGTTAGAGGCTTTCTGTCCTGACTGCACTTAGGGCTGGTAATTATATTTGCCAGCTTAATGTTCCCCTGCACCATTCAGCACAGTCATGGTCCTTTTCCATTCCAAAACTTGTGCAATATTCTCACATGACTTTTAAAGATGCCATGTTTCATCCCCGAGCTGGGCTCATTTCAGCCCTGGAGAAGGCATCTCTCTCAATCAGGAGCAGCACCCACCCCCTTGTATGTGCGTGTGGGACATGTTCGGTGTTGTTCTCTCTGGAATTCCCTGTTCCTGATACCAGTTAAAGAAAACGGGGACAAAGCGTCCCAGAAATACTTGCTAATCATTTGCAACTAATATCATGATTTATATTCACATGGAACTTGCTTCACAGCAAACAGTGAATAAATTAACAAGTTACTTTGTACGGCATATACGTAGGAATAACCAGAATGAAGCAGAGAGTGCCAGAAAATGAAGCGTTTAGAGACAAATGCGTGAGCCGAAACGTGTTCAGGTCTCGCCACCTCCTGGCAGGGCCAGGCCATACAGCTGCCTTCGCACAAAATCAGACCCACCCGGCCGTTCCCACATGTTCACTCTATCAAACCTCCAGTTCTGACTGCAATTATTTCAAATGTAAAAAGTATGGGGTTTTTTGTTTCTCTGATTACAAATCCCCTCTTTGCCTAGTGTTCGAAGCAGGGGGAGACTGGGGGCAGGAGTTTTAGTGCAGTTTGGGTGGGACGTTAAAGGAAAAGGTATGTGGCCTCCAGTGCTCCAGAGGAGCCACGATTTTGTAGATCTGAGCCCTAGCCGAAGCTGTAACTACACTGTTTTCCTTTCACTGAAAAGCTCTTTTAACACCCTCGCGCCTGCTGCTCCTTCCCCCAGCCGCTCACACCAGCTCCCCTTCCTCCACGCTCCTGCGTGCTGCCCCTTAGCGCCACTGCCACAACCAACTGCGCTGCCAAACAGCATTTCTGATATGAGTCAGTTAAAAAACAAAAACAACCCCCCCCCCCAAGCCACACACAACCAAACAGACAAGAGCCCCTTTATTTGAAGGGTTACTCTGAGCGCCAGCTTCTATCAGTGACCCTGCTGATGGTGCAGTCCCACAAGTGGGAGGGAGGAAAACTTAGGCCAGATTTGTTACTCAAGAAAACAACCATAGGAGTGTATGTAAATCACCCAGCGATCCTTCTGAAGTGAAGTATCTTGAGGAGCTGTCTGTCTTCCAGGCTTTTTGTTATTATTATTCATACTTGCATTCCGTCACATCCTGTCTTCGTTTTGCTGAGGACTGGAGCTTGCAAAGGGAGTCAGATGAAAGAAGTCCTCTCTCCTTTCAGAAAACCTAGAACACTTGCCTGCACTTTTAAGGGAGGCTCCATGGTGGTATAACACGACTTTAAAACCTACATAGTTGATTTCAGCAGGCTCATCTGTCATGTCAGGTACGGTTCGGTGTCAATAAGGGAATCTCAGTCTTTCCACAAGATGAACACTCACAGTAATTTGGTATATACACACTCTCTTCTCTGCGTTAAGCATTTGATAGAAAGCACATACACAGATATTCAAAGGATTCTTGTTATATCAACATATTTTATAAAACAATGTCTTTAATCTCAGCTTAAAAATCTAATCCAGTTATTTCACAATACTTCAAAATACTCCTACGAATTGTAAACTTTTATTACAATATAGTGAAATTAAAAATAGTCAAGTAACACCAATCGGGGCATTCACTCAGAAGTAAGGGGAAGAAATATTCCTCCAGTATTGTTGCATTAGGTAACGCTTTAAGATATATATATATCACAGGGAAATTGAGTGCTGTCACTTGCTGGCTGGTGGGGATTTGTGCAACTGATTTATAATTGGTCTCCCCATAAATGCACTGACTGTACAAGCGCTGACAATTTCTCTGCAAAAGGGATAATGCTAAAAACCACATATGCACAGCTATAGGGAACTTCTAGACATCTCTTCTTGTAGAAAAATGTTTCTTAAAAAAAATCAATCAATCAGCTTCATTATAAATCACATTTGGATCAGGTCACATCTGAAACATGGTTCATTTTACTGAGTATCTCAGTAGCATATGCTTTCTGAAGTATTTTGGTAGTTGGACTTGGAGTATTTGGACACTCAAAAATTAAACTACCAAAAATGACCAGGTATTTCTGGAAGAGCAGAACCTATAATTATTAAAAAGAGACTAATTATTTTACATTGAATCCTACATTTGTTTATAGTTGTTTATCATAGAATGCAAATTAACACTTTTGCACTCTAATCACCAACAGTTTCTTCAATTTCTTTCCCTAGAGAGAAAAATACCACTGCATCTCTAAGAATACCCTGATAATACCACAATTAAACACAGATACTCTAAACAGCTGTATACAATAAATATATCTATCTCTAAATCTTATTTTTCATATTCATCTGAAACTTATATCCAGTAGATGAAACATGTGTAGATTCCTGAGATATATGTAAATGCCAGTAAAGTGACTGTTTGTGGGAAACAAGTGATAGAAATTTTGACATCTAGAATATTTAAAATGAGACAGGACAAAGAAAGCATAAAGGTACAAACAGGAACAAAGGTTGACTACATTATTTGTTGTTGTTATTGCTATACTTATACAGTACTGGAGACACTGCATGGTGCATTAAAAAAAGGAGTAAGACAAAGACCTTTTCTTATGGGGTTTGCAGCCTAACGCAAGATGAAGGATTATTAACAGGCAAATACATTTAGGAGAGGACAAAAGTAAACATAAGCCAGTTTAAAAATGTTTGAGCTAGGGGTGAAATTTAGCTTTGAGGTGATGAGCTGTGGTGAATCTCAAATGCTTTCAAAGAAAGATTAAAAAAAGTGTCTGCTGCTCACCTTGCTGCACAAGGGGCTTTGGTATACCCCAAAGAGATGCATGGAAAAGATCTCTGGAGAGAGCTGAAACAGGACAGAGAGAGAAAGGTGCTACTCTTTACCTTTCAACGTACAGCTGGCTTTTTAGGAAACACAGTCATGGACTTTATGTTAAAACCCCAAATCATTTCCTTAGGTGCTGATATGTCTTGCCCCCAGACAAGAACATGTCCCTGAGTTCCTAGGTTTCACCAGGAAGAAAATACTGCCCTGGGGGACAGCTGGGCTTCCACGTGGCGTGAGGAAAGAGAGAAGCTGGTATCACTTAAAGGAGCTGATGATTCCTTTTCTCTTTCCAAACGTTAGAAATTCAGATCTCCCAGTTGCTCTCGGCTCACATTACTACTGAAAAGAATAGGATTTGCTTTTAAAGGGACTTGGGGGTAAAAATCAAACATGCTGTCAGTCAAAGTGACTGACAGACTTTCACAGTGAATTTCTTACACAGTGAGAAATGTTTATAATGTTCCTCCATGGGGAGGGGAAGGCTGGAACAACTCAACGTATTCAAGGGCTAAGAAAATTAATAACAAGACTCTAAATCCCAATCTACATTCAAATACAAGAGAGGAAGAGAGCTGAAAGATATTAAATAGGTTTTACACCACAGCAAAATATGTCACTAAGATGTAAATAAAGTAGAACGTAGCAGAAGTCTAAGCATCTGTGCTGCTGTCCGTTCTGCACGCTTTGTGGCCCCTCCACCTTTGACACCCTGTTTTGGGGCTGGATATTGCACAGAAAGCAAGCAAAGGCAATTCCACACACAGGGCTTAGCTTAAAGCTTTACGGGGTGAAAGTGGCAGTACAAAAATCAAAGTCACTCGGTTTCGGAAACTGAACACATGGACGGCTGTAGCTCCTCAGAAGGTGCTTGCTGAAGACAGACGAAGCTGCTTTTCTTTGTGCTGTTAGTGGGAAATGTCGTAATAGTAGTCACGTAATCTCAGCTCTACTGCGACAAATCCTGGTCGGTCATCAATGCTGTGAAAAGACGACAAATATCACTGTGTGGGAAGGAGAACGTTGTAAAAGGCTTGAGGGCCTTGTAACACTTCAGACTTTACCTCAGTCATGGCTCACATAAAGCTGCTCACAATACCTTTAAGGCTACCAAAATGTTGCTGCAAAATGAATACCAAGTGGCAAATGTCGCTGCAGAGCACCCAGTCAGTGGAACTTACCTGCATGCCTGTTACTTTGTGGATTATGGTCCGTGAACGCATTACGTGAAAGAAATGCTAAATCAGCTCCCTTTTATTTTCTACCTCATTTACTTCAGTAATAATCTAGAGAAGAGAACATTCACAGTGTAATGTCTGCCTTAAAACAGGCACTACAATCATATGGAGTGGCTTAGCACCATTAAGAGGAGTCTTTTGATGTGTGGCCATAATATCTTGCTTTCCTCTGTGTCTGCAGATCTTTGTTGATTTGGAAGAATATGACTAAACTGAGAACAAGTCCTGGCAAAAGTATGTAACATATTGACTGCCTGACTTGAGCAGTCTTATTGCATTTTCTTTTTTTTTTCATTTTTATTTCCTCTATCAAGGACATTTTAATACAAATAAATAGACAGCAACATTCTTTTATGATATAGTTATTAAATGCCGTTATTTAAGACTACATAACTGAGCCTAATAAAAGTGATCCTGATTCACTCTACAACTGTTACGTCATTCTTTGAGTCAAACAGAAAGGCAGAAATTATTTTATGGCTCCATGCTCTTTCTCAAGTACTAGGTATAATAAACTGATAAAGAAGCAAGGTATCTAAAAGTGAAATACTACAGCTCCTGAAGTGGAATCCAAAGACCTTTGTTTGACACACATATCCTCTGACCTGGAAGAGAAAGTCATGTCACAGTGGGATTTGGGTGCTATCTGAAAACTTTCCGACAGGTAAAAAGTGACTTCGACAGAATAGTTAAAAATGATAAATTATAAACCAAATTTTTTCATGCTTTTTTCAATATACCAATTAGAAAAGATTAGATAGGTTTTAGTTCATCTTCTTCTGCTCTACTTTTCATAACAAACTTGTGGAAAGTTATTGAGCTGAAAAAAAAGTTTCTTAAGTGCTAAGTAAGATTTGAAAAGACAAAATCCAAGTTGAGGATATTTTGAAACAAGAGAGGAAAAAAAGAAGGTCAAAACTATTAAGAATTGAGGAACAGAAGGAACATTTTGGAATAATACGACTTTCTTTTACTTTTCAGTAAAGAAAAGGCTTTGGAAAAGAAAATGAAACAAAATACAATCCCAAACAGAAAGAAAAACGTTCACTTCATTTCAAATGTTATTCTCCAAGTATATCAGACTGATATCTCTGAGGAAAGACTGTTTTTGACAATACCCTGTTTTTTGTATTTAAGTGTTCCGTCAAAAAATGGACCAGATGTGCAAAATCAGCTTCTTGTGTACACCACAATTACCTCAAATCATTTTCATTTGAAAGTACAACTGAATCCTTAGTTTGGAGGTTATTTGTAAGCTAAACACCAGCTGAAAGGATATGTTATGAAATACCTTTCTTGCTTCCTTTCTGGCTATTAAGTAGATTAAAATGAAATGCCATTAAGAGAGAGATTATCACATCACACTCACTTATATGTCCAACACAATTTCATTAAATCGTAGACTTCAGTTGGACAGACTTCGGGACGCTCCATTCGTTCTCCTCTTTCAATCATCTGTGCAACTTCGCCACCTTTCATTCCCTGGAGTTGGGTGATAAGTTTTCTGAGTTACAAATGATTACAGTATACATGCCAGCATAAAACAAACAGAGGCCCAGAGCCAATTTTGGGGCTATCCTTTGACTCATTCATTGTCACAGATGGGTAGCTAAGGCCTGCTTTGAGCTGTGACCACACTTCCAGGTAGGATAAGTTCACATATGTTCTGAATTTTGACAGACAAAAAAATTGGCAGCTAGAGCTACTCACCTTATATGGCTTCTGTCCGTAAGAAAAAGCTTCCCACATTAAAACCCCAAAGCTCCAGACATCACTTTTGCTAGAAAATTTGTAAAAATTCATGCATTCTGGAGCATACCACTTCACTGGCCATTTTCCATGACTTTGTGCCTAAAGTAAGCCATAATAGAAAAGAAAAAAAACAGGCTAGAGACACAGCAGTAAGCAGTAAACAACATCAGAATTCATGTAGACCAAGTTAACTTGGAAAATGTAACAGAAAGGAGTCAAAATGCCTGCACACATTTGCACTAAGTAGCACAACATTTCTGTCTGATGTAGTTGGCATTAAGGGATAACATGCAGAAGCATCTTCAAAACTGTTACTAAACTGTTCATAATCTTCCACTTTCTAAATGAAACAGTGAACTGAACGTTATGCCACAGCAAAGCTTAACTAAATGACCTGGAGTTATGCCTGTAGCGGCATTCAATTGTAAGTTGCTCTTTAAAAGTAAGATTTTTCATCTAGCCTCTCCACAAGAGGACAAGAGATAGATACCCAGCTATGTTGAGGCTCATATTTACTTGAAGTCGATGCTTCATTTCAAAGTGCAATGACTGCCTTGTGGCAAACGGCAATTTGATTAAATTCTGCCGTTACACTCTATTACGACAACACAAGTGTCAAGATATCAGAGTGCAGTGCTCGTCCTAGTGAAGCAGTCCCACAGCGTTTCACAGCCTTGTAAAGGGAACAGGCCTTTAATACTAAATCTCAGACCTCTAACAAGCAGCTCTGGTTAGGCTAGGTGCAGTGATTTAAGATGTTACTGCTTTTTCTGGCAGCAGCTACTGTTCCCATAGGAAGGCTATCGGAAAGGAGTATTTGCTTGTTCCTCCTCTGCTCCATTTCATGGCTTGGCTTATTGGCTTTAAAGGGCTGATGAAAGGGAAAAGGCAGAAGAAAGGAATAATTTGAACTGCAGGAGCAGTATGTCAGAATAAAAGATGCAGACATGATAAGAGCCTGCATCTCCCAAGGATGGTTTTACCTTATTAAACATGGCAGTTATTTCAGTCCCTTTAGCTGTAGAGAGGTCAAATTAATGTAAAGCCAAGCTAAATGAACTCTGCATAGCTCGAGTGATTATTTACCAAGTGTACTTTTTCAGCACATTCCCAAAATGCAGTTCTGTTAGTCAATAATACAGTGTGCTGGCCTGAATTTTGCTTGGAGATGGTGAAAAACATACGTGCTGAAAAGTTCCTACCTGCAACAAAGACATTTTCCTCCTTTTATACGAGGAAGTACCCAATTTCCACAATAAATTTCAACCTTCTAATTACAAGTTCATCAAAAAGGAAATAAATAAAGAAGGAACCGGCCTCTTCCTCCTACCCATCTCTTTATGTTGATGATGCGTTTTGAAAATCTGTTTCAGTGAGCTGCTAGCAGGCTAAAAAAATACATGATATATCTATTATAGTGTTTCTAATTTTCAACTTTTGAAAACAGCAGCACTTCAACTGAAAATAATCTTAAGCTATACTGCTATTCAGATTTGATATTCTGTGCAAAACTTACCTTGTAATAACTTTCATCAGCACTAAGAGCTTTAGAAAGTCCAAAGTCACTGATTTTGGCATAATGTTGGGTGACTAATAGTACATTTCTTGCAGCCAGATCCCTGTGTACAAAGTTATTCTCCTCCAGGTATTTCATCCCCATGGAAACCTGATGTACCAGCTCTGTTATATTCTTTTCTGTGACATGTCTGAAAATCATAATTGAATCTTTTAAGAGGTCAGTAGTTCATTTTCATGATTTTTCATGGAGCTACAATACAAATCTGCACTATGACCTTCCCCACATCATAATAGCAACCTGGTCCATTTATTTTTAGCTAAGTTTTAATTAGAACTGGCAGCAGAAGAATGTCCTAAGCAAGACAAAGTGTGATCATATCAGCAAAGAGCTATTGAAAGACATCTGGAAATTTTTCCTCTATTCAGAATGCTCTATTTTACCATAAATATTTGATAGTTGGTAGACACGCGCAAGATAATCATGCCCCAGATAAGAGTAAATATTGTAAAGAATTATTACAATAACAGCATTGCAATTTAAAATTACACTTAATTTAAGACTAAAAAAGGACCTGTCTCATTTTTTCTCTTTAGATAAACTCTAAAAAATGAAATTGAAGCTTATATACCTGTTTTTTTGCAAAAATTTGTTCAAGGGCCCAAGTTCAGCCATTTCCATTACTAACATCCAGGCCTCAGCTTCACATATGCCTATCATTCGGACAATATATGGGTTATCCAGTTGCTGCATTACATTCGCTTCTCTCAATAGTTCATCCTTTATGGCTGGATCATTACTCTCGTTCTTAAGAATTTTTACAGCCACTGGCTTGGCACCCCTACAAAGGAGAATCCAGTTCTGGGATTAGTTGCAGAAAAATCTGCATGCAAATGCATACAATCTTCAAATTCTGAGAAAAGACAGAACTGAACATTCGGAGGGGAAAAAAAACCCAACTGTAACAGGAATCTCTCTGTCAGAAGACAGCTAAGCAAAAGAGGGAGAATGGGAGAAACTTCACAGAAATATAAGCTGTCATTAAGGTCTTAACAAGCCTCAACCCAGATGTATTGGACAAAATTTTCTCGCCCCTTCTGGCTATTCTCAACTAATAAAAAGACCAGGAATAATGAAAAAGCTCCCTAAAAAGTGTCTGACTGTTGAAAGAATCCCCAGAAGAAAAACCCTAAGAGCCTTGCTAAGCAGTGGGGCGTTTTGGGGGTGAGCCTAGAAAACGCAGCATTGCATGGTCCCAAGGCAGTGCTCTGACCTACTGGGCAACTGAGCCTGCTGCTGTAACCTGCTCACACAACTGCGTGAGAAAGTCGCTGATGAGACCGACAGAGCTCAACTGTGAACTACCAGTGTGAAACAAGGTTAGCAAATACACAAGCCCGCACCAGAACCACTTGAAGCCCCTCAGCCTGTACAGCAAAAAGAAAAATCCTCCCTGGCTCTAAAAGCCTGTGGTTAAAAAAGTACCTCTAGCTTTTAACAGTGAAAGCTCATGTGCGATCAGTCCAGGGGCTTAAACAACATACTGACAGCATTTGGTTATGCAAATGCACGAATTGTCAGGTGCTCCCATTTCTGCCAGTTTAAACAGGGTCCGTTCTGACAGCAGTTCTACAGTGACAGGCCACAACATGCTCTGTTTTCTTGAAAATTGACATTCCAGCCTCAAGAAACAGGTATTTATCATAGTTATTTAAGGGAAAAAAATCCCTTAGTTACAAGTAAGCTGTCCATAGCTCTCTGGTTCTTGTAGAGAGGCTGTGTAGACTAGAAATGCCAAGTAGCATGACTGCCCAACCAAATTATGGAGGAAAGCAGAGGGCTCCCCGCTACACAATCCTTGCCAGGAGAGTAAATAGTTGTAAGGGGCATTTCCCCAATTTACAGACGAAAAAATGGCTGGGAGGCGACTCTGCTATAGGCAAGGAGGTGCCTCAATTCAAAAGGAAAATGAGTGTGTAAGGGAAGAGAAGCTGGTGAATTTTAGCCCAAATTCCTGTAGGTACAGTCTGACACACCAAATGACATGCAAACATTATTTCCGCTCCAAAAAATACAAGCTAAAGCTTTTGTACATCAAACGCCATAAAAACAGAAGGGAACACTTACTTTTTCATCTTATAGAACCCTTTCTTTACTGTACCAAAGTTGCCAGAGCCAAGTTCCCCATCCTCCAGGGTTAACAAATCCCTGTCAAGAGTGACATTTTTGGGCCTCATTTCATCTGGATCAGCATATGGACTTTCATAGACCTCAGTGTCCATGGGTAAGGCCTCTCTCTGATCAGCTGCAGTTCAAACAACGAACAAATTACAGGTTATGAGAATATTCTGCTGCCACAGGTACTATATTCACTCTTTCCATGCTCACGATCATCAATCACATCTTTGTGTTTGCTTTACTGAGAGTATTACAAGAACCCACAAGCAGTCCAACCACAAGCACTTTAAAACATCCCAAAAAAGCGTGACCTCCACCTGAGGAAGTGCTATAACTATGGAGCAACTGGATAAAAGGGAAACCAGAAGACATCTCTTCCTATGTTATGTGGAGTAGCTGTATTAGGCACATGGGTCCTTGTCAGAAGGAGAGTTTAAGAGCTGCCCTTTACCTTAGTATTTCCTATTTGCTACCTCAGGCAATTCTTTATTCAGACCGCTGTGCCAGGTGTACTTCAGTTTTAGGCACTCATCTTTTCATTGCATCTTACAGAGAGCCTAGGTACCAGCTTTGCACTGTGGATTCAGTGGGGCACAAGTCTTTTTTATCAATTGGGAGGATGCAGCTTTTAGAGTCAAGGAGGTAACAGTCTTCCACTTCAACATGGAAAAAGGGATTTCTGTTAAATCACTTTTGCAACAGATGCTGACATCTGGCAAACTCTGCTACCAGGCTTTAGCTATGATACCAGCTATACCAATACATGAAATGGCATGGAATATATGCAGGAAAACAAAGAAATACAGGTGGAGCAGAGACCTCTAGCAGAAACATTTTTTTTTTCATGATATAAATTACTCTGCCTACCTGTATCAGCTCCCATGAGCGTTCTCGTCCTTTGGAGCACATAAGGATTAAAAGATGCTGATTCATCAGCGGAGTAAGCAATAGGTGACTGTTGCTGTAGCACACAAACAGAATTTTTCTGTTTAGCAACGAACAGGTAAGTTAAATACATTTTTTTTCCAGATGACTATGGCATAATGATTGCAAGAGACATGTAGGTGAGAATCAGAGAGTAAGAAAGGGATCAAACAAAGCTTATCTCATTCCGGAGGTTATTGCTTGAGTAAATATGCAGGCCAAATAAAACACACACTGCTAAAGCATAAAAAGGTACTGCAAATATTTCAGAGCATTTGATCTGAGAGAATTAACTGGACTGGGTCATGCACAAATCTTATCCTGCACATGTTAAATTTACATGCTTCCATGTAACACTGGAAGTCCTAAGGATTTCTCTTTAATCTATTCTCCCCCTCATCCCCGCCATAATCTCTCTCCATATCTAGGTCATAGAGAAATTCAAATTAAAAAAACTTGTTTTTCTTGTGGGTGTTACAGAATGACTTCACTTTTATTACTTTGAGGAAACAAGAGTAAATAGAAATTATTTTAATAAGCCTGAAAAACCAGACATCATGGACCGGCTACTATGGGACAGTCTGTCTGCTCTGTGATGGTCCAGGGAGGGAGAAAATGACCTAATTCCCTACCACGCTTGAGACATATAGTTCAAATACCACCCCTCTGCCTTGATCCTTCTGTCTGAGGAATACCACGGAGCTCACGAAACCCATCCGAGCACAAACCCAGCCCACTCCAGAGCTCCTTGGCTGGGTGATGGCTCTTGCAGGAGTGTGCACCACAATATGGCATAGGTGGCAGAAATTTATAACCTGCTGTCTCCTGTCTGTGGACTGTGAGAGAATCCTTTCAAGAACAGGGAATTACAGAACCTTTTTTCTGCAGTTTATTCTCTTTTCTTTAAGTAAAACAAAAAAGAAAAAAAAAAGAAAAAAGTAGAAAAAAGGTCTAAGGTTATCAATGAATGACCTCATCTTCCTAGCAGAGTGTCACTCAAAACCAGAAATTCAGACATCAAAAGAAGGTTGCTGAGCTCCAATAAGAAGCAAGTGTTTACTGTACTTACCAAACACCAGAGGGGCTATTTTGCAAATATCTGAGTATATCAATTTTTTCTCTTCTAATAACTGAAGCTTTCAGTGGCATAAGTTGCCCTCCAACAAAGCCGCAGTTTTCAGGTAAGGAGAAAGAGAGCTTGAGAAATGCTGAGGCTTGAATTACTGGATACAGCAGGAGCTCTATCACGGGGAAACAGCATTTTGCAGGGGAAGCATCTGATCCAGCCGATGCAGACCATTAAACCATAATGAAGTGATCTGCCCAGGTGGGTGACACAGAAGTGGTTTTAATATGTGGACTTACAGCAAACCCCACATAGGGGACTAACACTCGGGATCATTCTGGGATGAGCGTGGTGGCACCCAGGGCGGGAAGGGCAATGGTGCTCAGTCCTGTGGATCAGCGCCATGAGGCCAGCTGCTCTCAGGATAAGGCACAGGGGCCCATGAGCTGCTTCTGACCTAGGCCAGGGGCTGCACCGACCAGCCAGCCCCAAGGCTGAGGTGTCAAAAAAAAAAAAAAAAAATCAGATGGAATTATACTTACTGAGGCCACAGTGATTTTAGTCTGTGGATTTTGTATAGCCTGTATTGCTTCCAAGCACATACCAAGGCTTCTTAGGTGTTTTTTTTTTTTTTTTGGGGGGGGGGGGATTCCTAATTACTACGAGCTATTCAGTATTATTCCTAAAAAGAGATTACAGTTGCACTGGACAACTTCCTGGCTATTCTCTTTCCTCCTAAGCTAAGTATATTTATATTTTAAAAATGACATTAGTTTGCCTTCCAAAAATATATTCTTAGACCTCAGCAGAATCAGTTAATTCACATGTGGATAGACAAATCATTAATGGGTACAAATCATCAAACTGCGCTGATTTTATGGAAGCCTCTGGTTAACAATTCTTGGCCAGGGGGTCCAAAAGAGTGGGAGAAAATGACAAAAATATACTGACCACCTAGGAAAGGGACTGAGATGCTGTATCTTCAGAGGCAGTTTCCAGAACACTGGAAGTAAAGTTCTGAAATACTTAGGAATGATAGAAATTCAGTTTCAAAGGGTACACAGGTACTTTTTGTCTACTTTATCCCCCAAATAATCTCTTCAATAGAAACAAAAAGTATTCATGAGATGGCATCTAGAAGATACTGCACTGCTCTGGGACTATCTCAACTGTGCACCAAAAAGTGTGATGAGACTCTCTGAACCCAAGCCTTGTGGGGTGTCCTGCAGCACAACCCTTACTGAAACAGTGAAATCTTTCCTCTAGTCACAATTATGCAAAGTCATATTGGCACAGCTGCAGCTCCAAGCCAACCAGTGAAGCATGTTAGCCCTATTTTCTTTCCTTCCACAAGTAGCCCAGCGAGCTCTAGAGTTTGGGCAGCTGCTGTTACATAAGAGGGAATATAAATTCAGCCCATGGAAACATACAGCTTCAGCAGATCTCCCTGGTTTTCGGATGAGGAAAAAAATCGTGCATTGCTTTTCCTCATCAGCAGCTCAAGAGAAATGCAATACAAGCACTTTGGGAAAGGCCTTTCAAAATGATAACCTCAGGACTTTTAATGCACTTTAACTTGCTGCTTGAACAAGTGCTTCCTTGAAGGCAATACCACCCAGCAGCCAGAACTGTAATGACTGTGACACCTTGTATAAATCACCTGCTTGACTTGATTAGCCCTGAACAACAAGGCGGAAACATGTAGGAAGTGCAGGACGCTCCGCCAATACTGGACAAGCCCAACAAGTTTTGAAGAACTCAGAAAGCAAACTCTCTCTGAGACCAGAGAAGTAGTTGCGTGTCCCTGATCCTGGGTCTCAGCATATGAAATGTCATACTTTGGAGTGGGCAAGCAGAACTAATGTGCACCAAATTCTTATAACCCACAAGAAGCCATCCAGCAGTACAGAAGAGCTGGTAAACATATAGCTTTGGCCATGTCACAGAGGACTCCTCAGATGGGGGATATAAAGGCATTTCCTCTCCTTTGTGCTTCCAGAACAAAAGGAAGGATCAGAAAGGGTCAGATGCTCGTGTTCAGGAACTGCATTGAAAGATGAGTGCATCACTCCTCTGCTGGGAATAAAGCTCTGGAGCTGTGAGTTGGGAGTGATACAGAGAGACCAAATCCAACCAAGTTTTGAACTGGCTCTACTTCTCTTCTCATAGCTGCTAATCTTTAAGATGAATGATAACAGCTGATATATCCTTTCTGCTGGCTTAGTTAACTAATATATATGTACACGTGGAATGATACTCTTCATTGTTGCAGTCTGATTAAATAGCTTAACAACAGCTTTTTTTTATTAACATTTCTGGCTGAATCGCTATTTGATGTTTCACAGGTACCTTTTCAGCTCAAATTAGTAACTTGGGAATATTGTGTAGCCCTTAGGACACTTCAAACTTTTTTCTTTTTTTTTTTTTTTTTTTTTTTTACTTTTGCCAATTGTACATTTGTGGCATGCAGCACACTCTGCTTGCCTTTTAACAGGATGTTCTAGCAGAGAGGTTGGAATTTTTCTCTTAAAGTCAAGTGAGGCTGTCTAGAAATGGTGCAGGAGGTGCATATCATTACATGTACCATGCTCTAGCTAATAATACAAGAAAATTTCCTTTTTATTTAACTAGCATTTAAATCCAGAGTATTTTCTGCCCTATGCTTTAAAAATAGCAAGTTTAATTCTGCAGGTCTTTTTCTGACAAAGGGAGCTTTGTCTGTATATGACTAGTGTATAGGCTAGAGGATTAGTCATGGTATTCTTACAAAAAGCAGCGAATGAATAAAATGACTATGGATTTGCTCTCCCCGTTAAAAAGGAATATAAGAAAAGAGTCCACTAGAGGAACCTGCTAAAAACAGCACACACTGTGTGATACCTCGTGGTAGGCATACTAGTAAACTACTGGGCAGGCTGTCATTTTATATTCTTATCCTAAAATGGTGTGCACTTGTCCTGTTTTCATATCCACAGATTTTTTCAGCTAGGGTTTAATTAATATTGGTTAAGCTTTTCAGGTATACACGGTTTAGTTAATCTAAATGTGCTATCCATCCCCCTGTTAGAGGATGTCTATGCTGGTGTAAGCACTTTTATAATAATATAGCTGTATCCACAATGAGAGGTGAGTAGGAGGCAGAAAGTTTGTATAGGCTCAAAGATACCTTTCTAGTGAAATGAATACAACTTTCTATCCATGGATAAGGCCTTAGCAGGATGATACCAGAGCAGGTATGATAACACATAGTTGCTACACTCAAAACAAGATTCACTTACTGGGTACTTTAAAATATGAATGAAATGGCTCTCCCTGCTTCTAATTAAATCTCATTTTTATAGTAAAGATCATTATTGTGAAGGCAATCAGTACAGCAAGTGTGATTTCTTTTCGTGTCAATGATTCTCATTTGTAATAACCCAAACGTGTATTTGGACTATAAAATCTTCTTCGCTGACTAAGCCAAACTGCCTACGAAAATGCAGCATGACAAACATTTTATTACCCAACTACCCATTGAGCTTTGACTAAGACTTTCTATCGCCACTAGGTGGCACCAGTTCATTTAAATTGTCACCTAAATTGCCACTCCATATCAGTGAGCAAAGCAGCTGGAAATACTTTGATTTGGGTGAAATACTTTGATTTGGGTGCTAAACCAGTATCTACCCAAAAAGACTGTGAACTTCTAAAAAACCAATTTCTTAGTCTGAATAAATATAAGAGCATGATTTTTCCCTTTTACTGTCTGAAAGTTTTTGACATATTGAGAAGTAACTGTCTTCCTAATTAAGCAGGTTTTAAGGAAACTCTGCGTGTTACGGTTAAGGGATGGCAAATGTTGGAAATGGTAATAGCTGAGCTTTCCTTTTGCTCAGGGGCTATAATTCAGAAGTCTGTATAATTTGGTGTGGTTGAGTATTCAGAGTAAGCGCACATTAACGATGACCAAATCAGATTCTCGAAATTACTTTCTTAAAAAGATCGGTCTTTCTCGGCCAGGGTGCTTCAGTCTGTTCTGTGCAGCACGCAGGCATGGGATTGCAGAGAGCGACCAGAGAGAAGCACAGGCTTTACCAGGCCAACAGATGGCAGTGACCAACCCTCCTCAACCCACAGCTGGAGAATTCCCCACAGCACTCACTTTTCTGAACAAAACCCAAATACCCCTCTTGTCTGACAAGCAGCATTATTGGCAAAGTTTTCGGGTGACTTTAGAAAGATTCCAGACACTCTATGTGGACTGGTACATGCGGCCAGCACATTAAAAATGAAGTGCAGGTCCCGCAAGACCTTGGAAGATGTGCAGATATCAACAGCTATCTGTACCTCAGTATACCAGTGAACTGAAGTTACTTATGAAAAACAAGTGTAACTGTTATCTACTAATACTATCCACTACAGTAAATACCAAACATAGCTTTGCACTCTGAACAGTATCTCTACGGCTTCTTGTGCCTGCTCATTTTTGTTCAAGAGCAAATGGTGATAAATAAATAAACAAAATGAAAGAGTCGCAGGTGGAACAGGGACACACACGTTATTCTCAGCATGCAAACAAAGCCTTAATTACGTGCTTCACAACTACATGGATAACTGGGCAGCAGCATTTACTGGCCATGCAGCACTCATTAATACACCGAGCTCCCTTGGACTCCCTGACTTCTTATCACCTTTCCCCTTCTGCTTAGTCCTGCAACAACCTAGAGTTGCCTAAATGCAATTAACTTCAATGCATAACAAGATTTGTGCACACAAGTTCTGCAAAACTATGTTTTGTGATAGTTATGAATAAATTGTTCCCTAAATGTGCTCACTAATAGCAAGCCAATTTCCTGATTAGGAGTGATAGTTCTCACTAGAAGTATCATTTTGTTCTGCTATAAGGGACTATTTTTAAAAGTACATTTTATCACTTACGTGTTATTTGCAGACATGTGGAGAACAGTGCTAATATTTTGGGATGTGAGAAATTATTTAAAAATACCCCTCCCCCTCCACAACTTTTAAAACTTCTTTACAGCCACTGCTTTAATTCTGTAAAATCAAGGCCATGATTATGCATGTGATTAGGAAAGAAGCAGAAAGATTATAAAATCTTCACAATCTGATTGTTAGTAGTCAAGACAGACATTTAATATCAGCAAGCCAAAGGGGAAAAAAAGAAGGGAAATTAGCCAAGTGTAAGTCCTTTTAACTCAATCAAAAACCTAAAAAGACTGTATGATGCACCTTTTTGCTGCCAGCCTTTGGAAAGGTGTACGATTTGAGTCTTGAGATAATTCCACCTCTTGCCCAACTCTAGAAACCACAATGTCAAAGAGGAACAGTAAATGTGTCAGGAAAATAGCTAGAGATACTTTATAAAACAGACGTAGTATACAAGAACAAAACACCCCCAATCTTTCTCTTGTTTATGCCTGCAAGTACATTTAAGATGCAAAGTACTATGTGAAATCTTAATACTAAATTTTCTTCAAACTACATTACCCTCAAACCACCTTGAATCTGTAGATGTACCTTGAGGCAGTTTTTAAATTGAAGCACATTGCCCTCTCCCTGGCTCTCCTACACAGTGAGTTTCTTTTGTCTCCATTATTGAATTTTAGTCCCAATGAAACACATTTAGCAATGTAAATCAGATAATAACCTTAGTCTGTTGAGAAAGACTAATGTACCAAGCAGGATTTGAAGCATACCTTGATTTTACAACAAACATAATGTGGTTATTGAAGCAAAAAGCACATAAACAGACAGTCATTCCAAACAAAAGTGAACAGGCTCTGGATTTTACAAGTGCACTTGTGCTCTGTATAAGCATACCTTTAAATGAAATGCAAATACATTCTACAGAAATACATTCACTTAACATAATTAATCAGCATATCTAAGGGTCACTGAGAGACCATACCTGCCTAATTAAGATTTTGATGCAGTACTATAGCGACCAAGCATTCAAGCTGCTGCTCAGGCTAAAATAATAATCTGACTTGCCTTTTCAGTTACATTAAACAGTCTTTGAACTGACTTACATTTAGATGTTAGAAATTTTTAAATAATCCCATTTGGACTTTCTTAAATATAAAGATAATTTACTAATGATTGGATAGGCACGGTGTTTTTCCCAGCTTTCCTTTAAAAAACTGATTTCACATACAAAAAAACATTTTTTGTTTTAAAAAATTAAGCACAACCCTACACTTCCTATTCTTGCTGGAAGAACAGAAACTTTTTTGATGTTTGATAGTCTTCATAGCTGTGATACCAAAATTCAGATACTGCATATTGAAACAGCTTACTGAATCTGCTTTGTTCTTTTACTGCATGAAATGCTCTTTCCATATGGGAATAAGAGAGTCCCAGAGCACTTACTAGCTATCATTTTGCAAAAAAATAAATCCTCTAAGGGGTTAAGTGATCTTTTGCACATGGTGAATATAGTTCATTATACTTTTCTGGCAACAGTACCTCCTAATGCTTGACCTTGCAGCTATCTGTACCGTCTTGACAGTAATAATGCTTAACTCAAATGATAATATTAGAACTACAGATACATTCTAAGAGGAGTATTTTAAAAGCTAAAAAAGGACAGTAATAGTACCAATCTAAACTTAGGCTGTACTCAGAGGGTTTCAGAATGTTAATACTATCTGGCAAACAAATAAAATACTGGAATAAGCAAACAGAGAATTCAGGAGAATGCCCTGATATTCGCAGCTTCACTGCAATGTCAACAGCTGATTTTAGGTTCATATCGAAAGCTGGTCTCCAGGTTTAAACACTTTGGGGATGATGTACAGGGAGAAAAAAAAAAAACCATCTCCAAAGTCAGAGGGGATCAAAGTCACCTTAAATTAAGTTATGGAGCCTCTGGGCGAAAGGCAAGAAAAATCCTAGTCCACATACGGCACTGCTGACAGAAATATTAAGGAATTAGTCTCCATGTTCTGTACAGAGAAGGCATCTCCTATACAGACTTCCACCACAGGTTGTTCCTTTGCTGATAAGGCATATGAGAATCACTCCAAGTTGATGTCCAGATGAAGGGAAGGGGACAAGACCAACAACTCTGGTATCTTGCCTGGCAGCTTTGTGGTTGCATTCTGGGAAACAATAATATTCTCTGTTCTTGCAGCATTAGCAAATACTACAAAAATCACTTTCCTGAAGTTGTAAATTGTAGTCCAAGCCCTCACGAGCTAACAGTTTGGAGTTAAATTAGCTGGATAGACAGTCTACTCTGCATATCATCCAGCAAATGATATTTCTACACTGGTCATCCACCTTCTTAACCTTCAAAGCAACTTGAGATTTGGGCATGTTCTCCACTAAGGCTTTGGAATTTCCCACCAGCCTATTTCAGGTATGAATACATCATAAAATCATTGAAAAACTGTGTTGGACAGGAACATCAGAAGTTATTAGGCTGTTCCTCCACTACCAGAAAGGTCTGCTGCGTCATTCTTGATGGCCATCTAACCTGCTTGTAATGGCCTCCAAAGGCCTTCATTGTCTCTCCAAAGGACTTATTTCAGTGCTTCATTACCACCCAACTCTTAGGCAGATTTTCCTTACCTTTAGCCTGAACTTTTCTTGCTGCCATTTAAACCCATTACTACTTTTCCTAGCCAGGTTGAAGAATTCAAACAGACCATTCCCCTACCTTTTTTCAGCAGTTAATTGTGTTCTGCCCCTCTAGTCCCTCAATTTTCCTTCTTTATTCTAAGCAATCTTTTCTCATAAGTCATGGCCATTCTTGTTGCTTTGACCTGGATTCTCACCAGTCGGAGATTTTTCTAGAAGTGCAGTGCCAAAAACTGGAGAAGGTATTCCAGCTGAGACCGTACCAGTGGTGAACAACTGGAAGCACTCATGATGTTTCCTTCTTTGGTAACAGCATGATGATACTGGTTTGATGATTCCTGTTGCTGTTCTGCTCCAATACAGGCCCCACATGCTCTGAAAAGTGGCTGCTGCTCCCCAGCCCACATTCTGCAGTTGATTATTAGAAGCGCAGTATCTTGCACTTGTTCCTACTGAATTTCACCCTATTTTCTTTTCCAGGCCATTTCTCTAACTCATCACAATCAATTTGAATCCCAATTCTGTTTTCACACTTTTTTGCAGTCCATTTTGTAAAATCAAAAAGATGCAGAGCTTCAGGAATGTCAGAAACTCTTTAATTTTAGACTTAAATCTTAATTGTGATGGTGTAGGAAATGTGAAGATAGATTGCACACCTTCTACATAAGGCTCTGTGGTGTTATTCATCCTTCTCATGACGCATTTCTGGTTTTGCAATCTGAATTCACTTGAATTTCAAGCTCTGTATACAGGAACAGCTGCATGAGTAGTCTCAGTTATAGAGTTACTGTTTTTGCACAAAGGTGTTAATATATGAGAACCTGGCAATGTTACCTGAAGTCTTTGAGCTCCATAAATAGTAATATTAACTTAAAATGTTCCACGTTATATTTTTATCTTTATATTATATGAAAGTACCTTCGAGAGCAGATTTGTTTTCAAGAACTCCTAAAGAAACAACAGAATTCAGATTTCAATTTTAAGAAAGTGCTTTTCCTTTTATCCATCATGACAAGTCTTAAATCTACTGAACAGATTATCAGTCCTGAAAACACTAATGGCTCTGTGTAAAACTGCTTACATGAAGAAGTGTATATAAGTCAACTATCTGTGAGAAAAGTACATGTTTAAAGGTGGAATTAATCTCACTTAACTGCGGCTATCTAAAAATGAGGCATTTAGTCTTGGCTAATCAGCTGGATTGCTTCTCAGTAGAAAAAAAACAGGCACTTACTGGTCATTCCATAAAAGTCATTCCACCACTTTGAGATACTTTTGGGATGAAGTGACATGTGGACAGGCACGTGTCTCTTTCTCCAAAATTAGCCTCAAGTGAGCTGTCTCATTTGAGATTATTAATATTAGTCAGAATTAACTGGTCCCTGTTTGCAGGACCAAGTCTTTCATCTGTAAAGCACTGTGAATAACTGGGGAGATATAACTGCAATGGCACTGATGAAAAATAGAAGAGGTTGGCCCATCTTCTTTCATTACACAGTCCTAAACATCAGTCAGTTTAGTCAAATGCATGGCTACTTCTTTGAGAAATTTAAATACCTAAAGTAAGATTTTTAAGGATTTCACACATTTACTTTTCATTTGTGTTTAAACTGCAGAATTTTCTCTGGATAACCTAACATGTATGTAATATTCCTACACTGTATATGCTTGTCACTACAACTTTGTGTGTAGATGGTGTGCATGCAGCCTGACATGCTTAAACTTCAGCTTTGTCTTCGTAAATGACTCAGACCCAAATCTTGAGACAACATTTTAAAAAATGACAATGATTTTTCCAATGGTTTTAAGTGTGTAATTTCCAATTATTTTAAAAGGCACCTGATTTTCAGAAAGTGGGGGCATGAAAATGGTTGCTCAATGGGCCCGTGGGGACTCGGAGTACTAAAATAAATGTAATTGGTTTATTTGAACTAAAACATTTGTTTCTATAATGTGGGATGGCATCAATAGCAGAGAAGCACCTAGACAACTTAACAGCCTAGATGATTAGGCTGTTCTGGGAGAGGTGAAACGATTAAGTTAAACTCCCTATTTCAGATTAGGCCAGCTGTAACTGAACGAGATGGTGTTTTGTATCACACCTCAGGTGGCTCCTCACTAAGAGGACTGTAGTTTCCATCAGCTTTAATATACTACTGCCACCCTTTCCTCCCATCTTTGAAACTCTTCCTTTGAAAGTCTCCCTCTATGCCTCTGGAGATAATACTTCATATGACTATAGTGATCATTTAATGAAAGAAAGGGGTTTTTTTTCATTGCAATACACACAGATAAAGCTCAAATCAGTGAAAACACTGTAATACTTTTCCATAGTTTTAATCAAAACTCTTTAACCAAAACTTTTTAATCAAATCTCATTCAATGAGTTATTTTGCATATGAAAAATACTGATTTTCACATACATTATGAGTATAAAACACATTCACAGAATTAAATGCTCAGTGCAAAACTGATGAAAAGAACAACCATGCTAGAATATTTTATTCTTTTCTACCTATTGCTTATTTAACAGTCCCTAGAAAATAAATGCACTGCTGCAGTGATATCTATGCATTAGAATTCCTAGAGCACTGCATAAGATTAAGCCTTCTAAAATTAACATTATTGCTATACCATGACCTATTCTTACCTTAAGAGGGGCTCCATGAGGTGGAGGACGAGTGTCAAAAATAATACTATCTGCAAAGGAGCCAAACACAGAAAGACACTGAGCAAGATGGGAAACGCACTGTAAGAACAAATAATTTCACTTTGGGGATCAACTTTCTAGTTTTTATATCATATTGCAATGCTTGTCCTGGCCCATCTTCTTTGCTTTTGTCTCCCATGTCTGGGATTTAATGTCACAGAGGCAAAATATGTGCAGTGCTTTAGTAATGATTCAAAGGATTGGAGAAGTAAGGGCCTATCCTTTCTCAGCACAGCACTGGTATCCGGCCAGAAAGACAGAGGGAATTTTTATAATCTTCTATCCAACTTTAATTTAAATTACAGTAATCTGCACCCACCTACCTGGACAGTGGAAAAAATGCACACAATAGAAATATAATATGCAAATAATAGGAATAACTCACCATTTTCTGAGCCAAGTCGTGGACAAGGAAAGGTAAGAACCCTTGATAATCCATCTGGTTTGTATGAATAATGTTCAACTAACTACCAAAATGAGAGGGGAAAAAAGGGGGAGACAGAGACAGAGAGAGAGAAAGAGAGAGAGAGAGAGAGAGAGAGAGAGAGAGAGAGAGGAGAGATGAAAAGGCAATATAGGTATAATTAAATAAATTGCTTCTTTAAAACTGTGTGCACACATACAGTAATTGGTATATATTACAGCAAATGAACTGGACATACAGCAGCTCTTTAATGCCTATACTTTTATCTCATCTTTAGTTCTCTCTAACAGAGATGTAGGCTTTTGAGGTAATCTTGCAGCTGAATCTAAGGAACAGGATTTCTAGGACTCAGTATTCTGTGCCTGATTCTGCTGCTAAACAGCTTTGTAACTCTGAGCAAACCACTTCTTTTATACATCTGAATTCCCTCTTGCTTGTTTTTTCCCCACTTTGTTTTTTTTTTTTTTTAAATAAAGATGGGCAGCACCCCAGCACAGAAATTGTGCAAATGTAAAAAGCTTTGTTTGGGCCTCAAAATCACAATAGGATGTAAATAGTTAATAATAAGTGTATAGCACCAATAGCTTTGGCCATATGTATTTCTGGATTGTCCTCACCATGTCTCTTGCCATTTTATCACAGGCACATTATTGCTATTGTGGCCCTGCTCATTTGGGTAGGGAAGGAGGCAGTCTGCAAGTGAAACAGTTCGAGCCACTTTCAAAAAACATACTAAGATGTCATAGCAGCTCTCAAATGCACAGCGACTGCAGGAATGACATGGATATTTATAGACAAGGCTAAGAGTTAGTATATACAGGTGAAGATTCTCACATTTTACATTTATGACTCACTTTATTTGTTTTAATAGAATTTTAAGCAAGAGCACATAGCAAACTTCTGCAGAGCTTTCATTCCCTTTAGCATTTTCAGTTTACCCAGTCATTTCTCCAGTACTCAGTTTTATTACAGACTATTGCATAGTCAGCTCTCTATTCCCTGACTGCTTAATCTTGGCCAAGTTTCAAACCTATTTTGGTGGTAACCCTTAGCAAACTATGTTTATTCAGTCAACAAGCTAGGGAACTTCAAAGCTAAGGAGTCCAGTGAGCGTATAGCATCCTAAACCTTTGTGCTCCCTAGAATCCTATTTCTGGCTATCATAAAGGACATTACTGAAAGATTGTACCTTACATAGCTGTAATCGAATATGGTCACTTACAAATGCAAATGGTCTTCCATTCTAGGGAACGATCAGTTCACTGAATAATAATTACAGCAATTTTAAACTAAGCCAAGCTGCAACAACACATTTAAAATGATTAAAATCTGTACATTTACATAACTTTCTATATTAACACAGATTCTCTTCATGTATAAAATGCACAAAATGTTGGAAACATATGACAAATAACCCGCCAAAACATGTTGGTATTTAGCTAAAGATTGTTGATGCACAGCAAAGTAAAACAAACTGCCTAAGTGGGTTATATAGAAACACGATGACAGATACCCAAGTGATTCAAATTTAACAGACCTGCCAAAGGGTGTCAAATCTTTTTCCATCTGGTATGGAGAGCTTTCCGGTCTTATCTCTGTCAATACGGTAATGCAGTACTTTTCCATCACTGAGCAGACACAAAGCATAGGAGCCATTGCTGTCCCTTTCTCTGATTCTGTAAGAGGAAGAGAGATTTTCAGGGTTACTCTCTACTACCAGTGAGCTTTGGGGATAAAGATTTTTCTTTGCATCACTTTTTCCTATAAGCTTTCCAAGTAAGAAACAGGGCAAAATCTGCACTGCAACTTTTGAGGATGTTTTGTTAAACCTTTCATTTAGTTTTGTTAGCATCATTTGTTTTCAGATAGAATTCCCTAAAGTTTCTTTTTTTTCTCCCAAAGGGCAACTGGCAACAACAGAAAATCCACCATGTGGAGCTCTTTGCTAGGCAGCTGCAGGAGCAGAGCACAAAGTGCTCCCTGAGCTAGGAAGCACATCAAGGCTTGCGCACTCCAGGCCTATGAGGCCCAGAGAAGTCGGAGAGCCGGATCCAGTGCACGTAAGTAGTTCTACTTCAACCTCTTCTACAGCTGACCTACAATTAAAAGCAACAGATAAGTATCTACATTAAGGCCTGACTTTTCTCCTTTGTCTTTTATTTTGAAACACAGCGATGACAGTGCGGGGAGAAGATAAAATACTAAAAGAACGTAATGTGAAACACAAATAAAGGGAAAATCTTTGTGCACTGAAACAGCTTGTGGTTTACATGATTGTAAGTTTACAGTTAAACAAAGTGGCACGGCTGGGAACTGAAAATAAATCACACATTTCTGTAACCATCCGTTTTGTAATTTCTCTAACGACATTAATGCATTGTCAGAGATTTCACATGAAATTCACGTGAGACCTCATACGGCACTGGGTTACACAGCCGGCCCAAATTTCACCAGGAAGAGATCACAGAGTGTAGTATAAAACCTTGTCTAAAATTTGTAGGCACCAGGATGGTAGGAAAGCAGGAGATCTGGAAGCAGTGTCTGAAATGCCTGTGCTGGGCTGCACAGTTGTTTAAAATGCTCTCAGGGCTAGCTCGCATTGAGGGCAACGTCTTTCGGTGACTAGACCTAGAGTAGGAATTTGCTACTAGCTCCATCATACTTGGCCTGGCATTTCTACTTTTGAAAAGCAGACTTTTGTTTTTAATTTGAGTTGCCTGTGTTCAGTTGCTGCTGACAGAGAGATGGCAACAGAGTTAGCTGGAAGTTTTCTGGAATGATGGTTTTTTCTTCTGAAAAGCCCAGATTCAGCAACAATGAAACACTTCTTGTTCCAGTGCTGACAGAGGGCCACTCACTCTCCATTGACTTCGCCTTCCCTTCCCTTGATGCTTCCCACTTTGCCAGCAGCATGTGACGCTGATGAGGCAGGGCCTTCAGAGCCCCAGAGGAGCCAGGGAGCGACCCACTCGACCCCTGATCTCCAGGAACTCTCTGGGAACCGGGCAGCTCAGTAAATGTTTAAAAGTCCCCAAATCAACTGAACCCAAATTTCAATCTCCTCCAAGGAAACGTTCAAAGGACCTCTCAGCAAGGTTTGAGAAAACTGTTTTCAAAACTCAAAGTTTTTGGCAGGAGGAAAGACCTTTGGGACCAACTTTATCTGCCAAGCAGTTTTCAGATTTCACATGAGAACTGAGATTAGCTGTCATTATATGCATCAGCAGTTATCACCTACAGAAAACTGAGCTACATAATACCAAATAACATGGGTAACTACTATGATGAGACTACAACACACCGAATAATTTTTCCAAAGCCCTGAAAAGAAATATAGCAGGGTACTCTCACTAAGGTGTTGGGATGCTTTGCTGGTGCAGTATTACTGCTTGGCATCACATCTCCAGAGACTGCCAAGGCGAGCATTGCATTCTGCTCCTCAGCTGACTCACTCGAGGCTAAACTAAAACAGGGTTTGTTTCATCTGAACTACTTATGCAACTCTTTTTTCAAGAAGAGTGATTCTCATTGCCTAACATGTGAACAGGACACTGGCCAAAGGAAGAGGAAAGTAGAGTTATTCTTTTCTGAAACCAAAGTATCCTGCCTAGTGTCTCTAATGCAACTTTAAACACGCTGTGGTTTTTCATGACACGTGGGTATTTTCTGAGCATGCTGATTTCCTGTGCTGACTGACCAGTGGAGAGCAGCAGGTTCTGCTGAAATGAAGAATAGCTTTCACTCTGTCTTCCACTGACTTGCTTTTTAGCCAACAAGATTTAGGAAAGTATTTTCAGAATAGCGAGCATTGTCTTTGAAACACAAATGAATGCCATTTCATTGAATTCAGACCTCTGTTCAGAATAAAGCACATGTAAGGTTATAAAAATGCAATACACAGTTTCCCAGCAACAAGTTTCCTTCTTGATTCACAGGGAGAAATAGCAGCTCAAATATGATTGCTGAAACTGATTCCCATTTGCAGCAGTCGTTACTATTGCAGGAGGTACCCTGAATATTTCTTAGAGTACAGACATTAGTGGGAGAACAGAGTCCTGATTTCTTAGGACCATGGCACAGATCCAGACAACCCTGTGAGTATCCAGTGCAGGATTTAGGCAGAATTCAAGTTGGTAAGGTTGTATTTGCATTTCTGAGCTCCTCCTTTCCCCCACTCAGCAGCTACCTAACCCTGAAGACATCTGGAGTTCACAGTCACGGCAACTTCAGGCTGACAGATCTCTCGCTGCACGTACAAAAAAATCTCACATCTAAAGCCTATGCTTGACCATGGTCCAGAGGAGCCTTTTTCTCTTGGGGTTGTGAGTCAGGAGGTGTTTTCTCAAGTTGTGCCCCATGAACTCCAGCACAATTTGGATCCCTACCAAATACAGCAGCAGGAGTCCCTGCTATCTTTCAAAACATGACTGAAGAGCAGAAGTGTCAAGAGCTTTTAAACAATAGCCAACCGATTGCCCAAGCCCTATTTTTGGCAATCAGAGACCTTACTGGTCCTAAAAGCCTGCCCACAGAACTTACTGTCACAATCCAAACCAAAATTTTTGCTGTCTCTGCTGACACGGATTGTCAGAGGCTAGGTTTCACAATTTCATTTTGGCTTTGTAACCCATGATAATGGCTTTCTAGGTTAAGTTAACCCTCGAGAACTCCAGCTAAGGATATAGTATCAAGTACTTAATTATTGGTGTTAAAAAAAATGGAATCGAAGAAAAAGGCTGCTCAAACTGAAAGGTTACAAACTGAAACCTGTTTGAACGGAAATCGGCACATCCTTCACATCTCATGATGGTGCTGGCAGTGTTACTCAAGGTCATCATGTTAGATTTGGGGGCTCTCTCTGTATAGGCACATTTCATTCTATGAAAAGTAATCATTTTGGGAACAGTGAGAGAAAAAAAAATTCCAACAACACGATGTGCTTTAAATGGGCTCTGCAATGAAGCACAGCATTGGTACAAAGTGGTAACTAAAACTCTTAATTAAAAAAAAGCTACGGACTTGAAAGAAAAGAAAAGAAAAAAAACATTTTGATAAGGAAGGGAGCTACCAGTGAAATGTCATCTACTCTTCCATCTTATACCTTTGCAGAGAGCTACAGAAGCACAGAAAAAAAAGCCCATAAAGATAACAGACATCTAGAAATAAACAACGTCCTTTCATCCACTGAGGTTAAATTAAAAATGTGAATGCTTTCACTGAGAGCAAGTCTGGGTTCACAGGCATATTAAAGACAAGCACCAAGGTATCTAAGTTTTCTAATACATACATTTTAAAACAGTAGTTTTTCAAGGAACTGGGAAACCAAATTGTTACAGGATGCAATGCAAAAAAGCTTTAGTCATTGCTTTTAATTTTAATGCCATCTATGGCTATTTCATATGTTTTTATGAGTGTAACCCAAATAGCAACCAATAACTATTTGGAGTACCATTACAGGCTCTGCAAATAACTATTCATTCTTTACGTTGGTAAAATCTCTATTTTTACTTGGAAGCAAAAAGAACTACACCTCAACTTTCTTTGTTTCCAAGTAAAGAGCCAAATGATCCCTTTCTTTCTACAGGAAAAAATCCCTGAGGGTAAGAAAAAATTGCTATTACAACATGGTTCATTGACTGTATAGAAAAAAGAAGCCACAGCATTCTGCAGTGGAGAATAAAAGAAATCAACTGGCAAAATGCTAGCTTTAGGAATGGTGTGAAAGTAATCCCACTCCTGAATCCAAGGATGTGAGAAAGTCTGGTTTTGGCCCTACTTTCCGTGCTCAGTGACAACTTCCTTCATGCCAAAATACTGACACTCCCAACTCCTTCTCAAGCTCCAGCCTTTGCCTACTTGTCTGCCCTTAGGTGCATCTCTCTTGCAATGTTATTTACAACATGGCTATTCATTATCTCTTCGAGCATCAGCAGCACACTGAACATTGACACTTTGAGGGTGATAAGGAATGAATTCAGTGCCATCTGTAACACGATCGTACAAGAGAGAAAATGGATTGACTGCAGTCTTCATGCACATCATTATTTCTCTCCTGTTTGGGATCGTATTCAAAACTGTTTCAGAAATGCCAGCACACTACAGAATTCAAGAAGTAGCTCAGCTGCACGCTGTCTCTATCTATGTTGCAACCTAAAATTTGATCTCTTGATAAGACCATTGTGCTGTACTACATAGTCAAAGTACTACAATGATGAAACACCTTAGCAAGCAGGACTGCAGCCCCGTAGCCTATTTTGGTGGAGTCCCCCCTGCCAGCAAAATATGCTATGCTGCCCCCAAACCCAGACACGCAGCTTTTGTGTATAACTGCACCTGCAACAGGGACTTTTCTCAGTAGCTATCTCAGTCAGGGATCATATTCTTTCTCCACACCTCTGACCGAGCTCCGCTGCCAAAGTGCACAGTGCCAAGCTAGCCCTGAGAAGCCACAGCCCTGCTGCAGCCCTCTGCAAGCCACACGTGCCCAACTGCAGATCAATAAACAGCTCCCCCAAAGAGCTGTGGTCATCGTGGGGACACAGCATCTCCAGCAAGGTGGTGTACAGGCTGTATTTCACCATTTACCTTGGAAAATTCTTATGCTCCTCTTCTAAGCCTAGTGACTTCCTGGCATTTTGAAGATAAGCTTCATCATTAATTAAGGTCCCTGAATTAAGGTCACGTTTAGTAGGATTATTTTCCTCATTCTGATGTCCACAATGCCCAGTCCTATTCATGGATACACACATAATAAGGGTAGATGTACATACAAAAAGGCTCTCCAAGATTAGATAAGTGGTCCACCTAGCTCGGTAAACACTGGCAGTGGGAGATGCCTAGGAAAAGACAGTAAGAGTAATGCAAATATAGACTGCTACATGTATCAGCAACACAGATTTAAAAAAAAAAAAAAGACAGACAAGCAAACTCTTAGGGACAACTGCATTTCAGAGCTTGTTACTTTGAAATGGTGTTACCAGTGTTAACTATTGTGACATATAAAAGACAGCTTGGTCTCTAGAGGTCATGAGGCGCCATGATGAGTAGTGCTGTGAGACATTAATAGTCTGAACTAGTCTTGTCATCTTTGGCATGTTTAGTCACATACTGAAGATATTCTTACGGCACTAAAATGATTTTTTTACTTTTTCCTCTTGTACAACTGTTCACGTTTCATGTGAATTACATATGACTATGAACATATATATAAGGTGTATGGAACCTAAGCTGTTGATTATGCAATGCCTTCACCTACAATTTCCTAAAGGTTGACTTTTTACACTTAATGGCATTTGCGAGTATTGTTTATCTTCCTTCAGGCTTCAGAATTTCTGCATGTGGTTCTTTACACATACGCAAGATCACATGTCCATATAACTAAAGTGGTCACCACTGATGGCAAACTGAGATATGCCAAGAGCTAACACACACTTATCACAATTCTTTCCTATGTGAAACTGCAGAGAAAACTAACTTTTCTTTTACTATTGGTCTGTCACTATTAGCAAACATTTAGTTTATTTTTTACCTGATCCCTGCACACTCACGCTCACATAGATAATATCAACAATATCACCTGTGATAGTTTAGATAACGTTGTTCACCATAATCTGTAATTATGCCCCCTACTAGGCAAAGTTGCATGAAAAACTAGTATCTATAAGAATTTGGCTAAGAACAAGGAGCCCTACACAGCACGAAAAAATAATGGTAATGAAGCTGACAGAGGCTTGAGATTTCAGTCCAGTCCTCTACTTTCAGTCGCTCCTCAGCTCATTTTAGAGCTACCATATTTTACTTCTATTCTGCTCCTAGAGTTTTTCCTCCAGATTTCGTAGCTACAGTTCCCATGAATGTTCTTCCTGGAAGTGGTGGGCACTGCTTGCTATTTCGCACGTGCCATTGTTTCTTCTACTTGGCTTTGAAAATAAACTCTATAGCACCTGCATACATACTTCTTTCACTGACTTTTCAGTCATGACAAAAATCTTAAAAAGTCCTTTGAAAATTCCTTAGCAGAACACTCCCAGTTACCTCAGTGCTCTGCCAGCGGCTTGGAGGAGGGGGCTGAGTGTTAGGTTCTTGATGCTGTTTCTGACATTCTGAATTGCCATCAGAAATCTTTCCAACTATTTTTGTATTGATTATACACAAAAAATTCTAGATTTGATAATCTTGTAATCCTGCAAGATACCACTGAAGAAGTCTAGGTGTTAGATGTGTTCACACAGAGACTCCCGTACTGGCTTTTGTGTCAAGACGGATCATGCAGCTAGCAGATTTCTGGGTGAACAAACCTTACTCCAGCCTTTCAAAATTCTTTTTTTTTTTTTTTTCCATAATGAACAGGATGATGTCTGTCATGTACCAGCACTTAATTCAGACCTGCTCATGGACCTGCTGACTACCTTTGGAGTACCTTACCTCTTTGAAAAATCTAGCTGCCCTTTATCTTTTAGTTTCCGGGCTGCCCTCTGACTTATGCTTGTGACAACTGAACTTCCCTTAGACACATAATGTTTCTAAGTCTACCCTTCAATCAGCTACCAGGCTTGACTGTCTCAATCTGCATGAAAAAAAACCCCAGTCCTTGAAGAGCTACATTCACAGTATTCAGCCCACAGATGTACACAAGATTCTGACACACACCCTTATTTGATAAGGAAAAAGTATGCGATATGTGTGCCTGCAATCTAAAACAATGCACCTTTCTAGTACTCATGGCAATTCTGCTGCTACTGCTTCAGCTAGCTAACAAATGTGTGGTTTATTTCCCAATCTCTACTAAGCAAGCCCAGATTAGGCAAACCACTACAGGAAGCAGAAAATGACTGAATTTGAAGTTGCTTTGTTGTTTGCTATGAGCTGCTAGGTCTGGGAGCTAGAACAGCTCCAGAAGGAAAATAACATATAAGCAACAGATTACTTCTCTTGCTGCTCTGGCTGCTGAGTCACAGGTTGGACAGAGATGCTGCCCTTGTTTTTTGTCAAGGAGCACAAGAGTGAACAGCAGCCGAGTAGTTAGTGAGCTCTAAAAACTGTGCCACGTAGGCAACCTGTGCAAGGACAATTAATATGTCTGAAAGTACCTACCGATGCAGAAGTAAGCAGTGCAGTCCTTAATAAGAGCGACCCAGGCTGAACATACCGACAGTTATAGTTTGATACTACCCAAGCTCCAATGGCACTTGTCATGGATTAAAAAGAGCCTTAAAGCTAGCATCTTCCCCTCCAAGGGTTTATCTACCACATCCTTTTGAAGTCCAACAGAACCACCTATGACACACAACCACAGACACAGACAATCTCACAGGGCAAGGTCTGACCACTTCCTCCATAGGCCATCAAATGTATCGTTGCAAACAGCTCCAGAACTGCCTCCTCGGCCATCTCCCAGGGGAACAGGAAAATGCTGAGAAAGTATTTCTATTTAAAACTGTAGGAATGCTCAGAGAACATTAAGAAGAGACCAGGGTCTACGAGGGAGACTGTTAAGTATCAGGTCTGCGAAAAAACTACCATCATTCACTCCAAACCCCACCCCTGTTCTGAGGAAATGCTAGCTGAGCAATCCAGTGTTTTGAAGAAAAGTAGCTTCCTTTTTTTTTCCTCTGAGTTTTTGCATAGCATTTAAAATGAGCCACATATATTTGATTCCTCTGCCTTATTCATAAGCCTTTCTTACCGTAACCTACTTTTCTGCTCTCCACAGGTAAAAGAATTACCATGTATAGAGGGCCAAATCAATCCTTGGACTGTTTCTGATGAAGCAGTTGGAGGTGGTTTTGGTCAAAATGAAGTACTTAAAAGAGTACTAAGATTTGACTACTTATCAGATCGGCTGTTTACAAATAGTATCTAAATGCTGGTCTGATCTTACAGAATCACAGAAATTCCATTCTATGGGATATTGTATCATTTTTGATACTTCTTTTAATCTGCATTAGAAGTTAAAAAAAATTAAAAAAGAAAGGTTTTCAAATTTCCCTTATAAAGGAGTTAGAACTTTCAGAAACATAATTACAATCTTGGCAAAAAAATCATCTTGCTCAATTTATCATGTCACATTATAAAGGTCCAGTGATAAAAATTAAAATAACAAATGAGCATGGGCTGAAAATGTGAGGGTCTGTGGCAAAGTGGATGAGAAGAAGCATGAAACAGAAAGAGTTCAAGGACTGAGGGAAAGGAAGAGATTTCAAGAAATGAGACTTCAAATACACTCAAAGTATCAGTAGGTAAGACCTGACAGGACTTAATTCTACTAGAAGAAAGATTCAGAGGAGTTTTCCATTCCTAAAATAAGTTTTTAAGATTGAAAATGAAAACTATCTCACATACAAGGAAACATTTGAAGGCTGCATCTACATCAACAGTTAGTGTGGTACAACAAGAGCATTTTGGTGAAGTGAAATGGTTGGTACCAAAGCAGTACATCCACACTGTATATACTTCTGAGGTTTTACTTTGGACTAGTTATAGAAAAGTTACAGAGAGTTAAGCACTGGAAGATATCATGTAGGTAGTATGAAATTTCTGTCAGGAATTATGTAGGTCTAACAGATCCTTCCTTGGGTATCATCTTTAAGCTTCATTTTGATGATTATGTAAATACTTCCTTCATTTCTTTTTGTCAAAAATGGCAAATGTAAAACCTTGAACTGTTCGAATCAGGATTTTCCTAAAGAAAAGCTGTTTTGTTAGAAGATTTTGACTATCTCCAATCTTCACCAGATGACAGAGATGACTCCGTGATGGCTACTAGTCACCATCCTAAATGATATGTTTGTGCTCACAAAGTCCAGTAACGAAGTTGTGTAAATGTATGAAGACACAGACACAAAATGGAATCATCAAGGTAAAAGTGATTCCTTCTACTGCTTAACTGCAAAACAAAGCAATGGCACTGCCCCTGGGAAAAGTGACAGTTATGGATACCAAAAGTTGCTAACATAGGCAGTTAGTATATTGCTTTGACAGGACACTAACTACTGTTCAACGATTTTTTCTTGACACTGGGCTCTCTGATGCTACGTTTAGAATTAAACCTAATATTTGCTGAAAAAAACAGTGACCCATGCTTTTGCTATGGTTTCCCGCCTTTAGTTAAGTGAAAACTAATCTTGGAGACATTTGCTTAATATAGAAATGGTTAAGATGTATGCCCTCCTGGATCGGGGTCGCTCACTGTGAACAGGCCATCTCTTTGGGCACACTCTCACTTGAGATTCATTCATGGGAACTGTGTAGAAACGCTGCTGGCAAATAGCAGTACCACAGAAAAGGAAGTACTCACAAAAATTTTCCATTGTTTCTTAACCCTACGAGGATACGGTGTTCTGATTCTTCCCGAGAGATCTTCCCATGGAACCAAGGCATCTTCTCATGGGCTGTAGTGGCAATCAATTTCTCCAGCTGAGGTTTTTGACTAATGATAGCTTGTTCAAGGGCCTGACCCTGGAGTGAGAAAAACCACAGAAGAACAGTGAAACTGTTTTCTCCAATAAAAACATTACAGGCAAACTCACAATACCGGATTGCTTTGGGGCCTCCAAAACCGGCAAATAATTATTTGTTTCTGGTTGCTATAGAAATATTGAAACAGAAACTATCACAGGATATTCTAAACGTCGCAAAGCTGGGATACTTCCCTTTGTCACTAGTATGAAACAAAAGGAAAAATAACCAGTAAATCAAGCCCTTAATCAATATCAATGGAAAATTATGTCGTATTTTTATGTTAATGAGACATAGCTAAATATATCTTCAGTGTCACTCTGAAATGTTGTGACAAACCCTCCATATTACTTTTCCTATGGCAGATTACTGAAATAAATTGAACAAGGACAAGTTGCTTTGTATTGCTGCAGTGCATCTATGTTGAAGATATCAATGCATGCTTTCCCAAAAGCAGATAGGACATTCCCAATTTTAAAATGAATTATGCTAATATTTTAGGTATAACCTAAACACTTCTAAACCCACCTATAACCCATCACTTCTAAATTTGGCTGAGCATATCAGGGCAAAACCCCCTAGTTTCACCAGGTTTCATCTTGAATTCAACTTCTGTCTAGACTGGGCTCAGACTCATCAGAAAAACCTGTAAATCTCAGCACTAGCTGCAGTAAATGTAGTTTGAGTGTCAGGTTTCTAGCTTGGGCATTACTCTGAAAATTTTGCACCGCTGGGATCATAAGGTTACTTGCTAATGCCAAAAGAGAGGAGAAAGCTAGCCTAACTCTGAGAGTCGATAATAGTAACTTGGGGCATCCCAAGGCACTTTGAAATAATATTCCTATTGCAGCCTCCTGCGCTAGGGTTTCTATGTTAAGAATGGCTTCTTCGCAGTCACTCCAGGAAAAAAGCCAGTCCTCTCAGCATTGAACATTCCTGCTTGACACATGCAGTACCAAAAAAAAAAAAAGTGCACGCAGTGCTTTGCAGTTAAAAACAAAGCTCTATCTTGTACACAGTCTAAACAAGCATCACAGAAACAATGCAGGTTAAGAGGGGAGGATGTAAAACAAGTCAACATGTGGCTGTGCTTGCCTGCACTCACACACAATGCACATAATCTCAGAATCAAAAGCAAACAAACAGTTTCTGTACCCCATTCATTAGCTTTATTATTTTATTCATTAGCTTTATTATTTTTTGGCTTATGTGGAAATCTGAGTGGCACAGGCTAGTGCAGTGGGAGGTAATGCTATGCTAGCTGAAGACATTCTAAAAAGTGATAAACCTTGCCAAATTTCGGGAAAGAATATGCTCATAGCCAAGTTATTACAATGTACTGGGAGGGGAAAAAAAACACTGCTCATAAAACACAAGCAATTATCACTGCATTACGACAAACCTGAGCTACTACACGGCAGCAGCAAGAGCTGGAAACAAAGACTGCCACCTCTCCTTTTTCTCTTAATTCCAAGACCACTTTATGGCAAAACCAGTCTGAATTTACCTGCAGGTTCCAGGTTTGTTTGACATACTCTCTGATGAGGCTCTCTTTTAAATCTTCAAACGGTCCTGTTTTGGGCTCCACGCCTGGTGGCCGGTGGAAAGGTTTTCTCAGTAGACAGATAAGGCCATCGGCTTCCTCCGAGTGATAGTTAACGAGTTCTGCAGGACTCGCATGAGATTTCCCCCCTGTGATAGCGTATGAGCCGCTCAGCTCCCTCTCAATTGTATAATGATGAACTTTCCTTCCATGGGCCAAGGATAAGGCAAAGCCACCTAGGTAATTCCGGCTTTGGCGGAGCAGGTACAGTCCATCACTCACTCCTCCTTGCGTCAGATACTCTTCAGCTTCCTCGCGTGTAATATTGCCAAAGAAGTATGGCAGATGGTTAGCAGGGTTAGCTGTGCTGGAAGCCATGCTTTTTTCTTTCCAATTAGCAATTTACGGTTTTATATCTGAAAGGAAATAAAGCAACATGAGTATCAGTTGAGAAAAAAAAAAAGGGTGGGGGGAGATAAACCAGTAACATGGCAGTTCACACATAGTGCGTTGGTAACATATTTCTGAAAAGCTTTTTGGAAAGAGTCTGTACTTGTTGGAGCACGTTTTTCCAAATCCCATTGGAAAGTTTCCCCCTCTTATATAGCAATATAGCAGTTTCCTTTAACACTACAAGAGTTTCCTATAACTCTTTCCCTCTCCTCTGGTCCTTGCCTAGCCATACAGACTCCTGACAGTTTACCTGACTGAATACCTCTATTTATCCTGTTGTTCTGGCCTTGAGGTGTTTCCCAGTAAAAGAAGTGAACTAGGTAGGAAAGATTCAGTTCTTCCTTCCAATTCCGTGCCATTATAATTCTCTTTATAACCAGCTTATGCTAGCGTAAAAACAGGCTGAGAAGGGATAAAAGTCCTATATTAAAATAGCTAACATTCCTCTCTCATAGATTTTTCACAGAACATCACCTGTGGCATTTTAAGGGTGAAAAAAATACAAATTAATATGATAGTGCCATTTTGAACAGCTTTCATTTTGAACAGCTTACTTATATTGAAGTAACTTCAAGACACCATTTTGAGCAGCTTACTTATACTGAAGTAACATGAAGACACACTACTGACAAAAATACAGAAGAGAACAAAGATCAGCATCTCTGAAGAATAATAATGAAGACAATATATACGGCTTCAATTCTTTCATTCTTAATTTAACAGTAAAAAATAATCTCTTAAATTTATAAAGTATATTTCTAAAAGGATGCACAAGCGCTCTGCAGGACTTCAGCTATACCAATGCTTTTCCTCTTGTGCCCCCCTCTTCCCTGAGCTATCCCAGCCCCTACCTACACTGTGAGCAGAAAAACTAATTTTCATTAAGTCCCACGGCAGGTGTTGTGCTGGAATTACCTTTATATCTTTCAAGTCACTGGAATGGAGACACCAGAATGCAAAAGCTAGATTTGGTTTTCTTATTAGTGACATTTAAATGACTATCTAATAGATATAGGGAAGAATACCTTAGCTACCTGCTGAGAACATTTAAGTGAACAGGCACTGAATACATTAGACACCAGTAAGACCTATACTGAAGCAAGAATATTTGCAGGTTTTTGTCACAAAAAGTGGTCCACAACAGCAATTACTTATGTTATCCTGAGTCCACCAGTTGAGTCATGAATTGTTTCCTGAAACATTATGAGTTTTTCATACACTTTTCCCCCCATATGAGTCCTAAATCCAATCACGGTTTAATCAGGAGCGGTCACAGATTGTTACATCCATGGTTTCTGGGGCGTGAGAAAGAAGGAACTCCATTTAGGAACAGTTCAACATCTTCTTTCAGTCTAGAAAGAATCACTTTTGAAGGGAAAAAACCCCACTAACTATTAGTGCTTATGCATCCACAAACTCATCATCTGAAAGTGACTTTCAGAGAATACATGAAAAGCTGGAAACAACTAGCAGTACATTCTTGTGTTGTATTATTTGTGCTTACTAAACAAAAATTTTCCTCAGGAAATATCTCACAAGTTCATTGCCAGAATTTTGATTTACTTGTCTTTTAAGTCCAGTTGTGACAACCTGATTTTTAATACTCTCAAGTGTATACAGTAAGTATCAGACAGCCTCTGTTATCTGTAAGTGGATTATCCAGACCTAGGTTAACTAGGCAACTCTACAAGCATAACAAAGGAAGAACACCAGCAGAATCAATTGCCCTTCACAGTTAAAAGGGCAGGCAAGATTTCTGGGAAGCCATGCAGTGGTCTGTGGAATTAGCATGAAATAAATCAGGTTAAAAGGCCTCTCAGCTTGCAGGCGGCCAAAGTGCAAGACCACTCACGGAGTCACGCAAGCATGGGTGGGGAGGCCTTTTCGGCAGGGGGTGCTTCAAGCTGACCCCTTCCCTGCTCCCCGCTCCAAACATGGCTATCAGCAAACCCTCACCGACCTGCTGAGTCTCGTGGTTGGGGTCAAGAAGCAGGATGGAAATACCTGTGCTGCTCTGTGAAGATGTGAGGTGCAGGCAAAGTGGTGTGGCGCGTACAACAAGTCAGACGCACAGGGCTCACACCAGATGGAAAAATCAGGCTTGGCCCTGACTGTGACCTGTCACCTGTGGTGTGAATCTTCCAGTCTTCTCCTGCCTTCCCAAAGAAGGGACAAATTGGAGCTGTGGAGCTACTGCAGCTCTACAAAACAGAGGTGCATACACCATCTTATTTAATACTCTTGCAGTCTGCAACCAAAGTCAGTGGTTTAAGATGATCACTTACTTACTATATTGAAGTTAATATTTCAGAAATTTTTGTCAACAAAGATGACATTCTCCTCTCCCTTTTAAATCTCTTGGTTCTTCTGAACATTCATGTTCTTAATCCAAATGATCTATTCATGTACCTTCTGATTATTAGTTGCAAAAGCAAGCTATAACTGAAGAGACAGCAGAAGGCAGTCACCGGTAACTCACCATCAAAGATTCATTCTGCACAAAACACCATTTGCAAGGGCAATTTTGCCTGCACCAGATGAAGACAAAGAAGGCTTTCCTTGAATTGAATGCTTCCTCTGAGCAGCTAATATAGGACTAAAGGCTCTGTAAAGTGAATATGCGATTTTTTTCTTTGTAACACCAGGTTGAAACGAATTCCACTATGTAACTGTTGTCTAAAATTTTTTTTCTCATTAAAATCTCTATATACATAAAGCTTCAGAAACATTCCACTGAAAATGGTCTGCTTGATTATTATTACTCTGAAAGTCCTTATAAATAGAGAGACCGGGATTGCTCTATATCCTGTTTCCTTATATGCACTTCACCCCTGCCTACTCATGGCTCTCAGACACCCCTGTTGCATTGTCTTTCCTCCATGCTGTACCAGACACTGCTGCTTAGGAGATGAACACTCATCATCCCTTCTCAGTGCTCCTTGAAGGCAGGGTGCAAGTCATCAGTCTCACTGCCAGGGAGAGCAGAAGGAAACAGGTTTGCTGCTAGGTTTCCAAGAAGGCCGTAGAAACTGATAGCAAAATCTGGCACAATTACAACCAAACAAGAATAATTTTGAGGGAGTTTTATGCCCAGAAAATCTTTATGGCCCTCAACAGCAGAGGCAGTTGGGACAAAGAGGACAACAGCTGCCAAACCTTAATGTCATCAGCGCCTTGGTGGGCCTGGACACAGAAATGTGATACAGCACAATCTGTTTTGGCCCTCCACCACAGCTGTACCTCTAAATGCACATAACTGAAAAGAAAGCCAAAACAGTCCATAATAGTCCTCACACGAAGAATAGTGCATGCGTTGTGTGGTAGCTGTTCAAAACACCTAAGTAGTATTTTAGTGAACTGAAGTCAAACAAAAAAAAACGCCACCGCACTCTCTACCTGTGGGAATTTATTTTTATGGAAGCATACACATCCTTTTCCAAGCACCTGCAGTCTTTAGACTCATACATCTACAAAAAAGATTACAAGGAACTTTATGTCTAAAAAGGATAAAGTAAAAAACTTTAAAATTAAGACAAAAACGAGTTACAAACTCGTGCTGTCTGGCTACTAAAGATTCTGACACAGCAGCAACTGAAATTAAAATCCACTTTGACTTTGCCGTGTTTGAGATCAAGCTACTTCTGAGAGTAATGGTTAGTCTCAGATTTGCTATATTCCCTTCAGTATTAATCAGCCAGATGCAAGTTCTCTTGGGTGGTCTGCTTTTTGTGTGCTCTGTAACGCCAAGTTTTTCCATTGCTGATCATTCAGCATGTTCATGAATAGTAAAATAAATGTTCAGAACACTCCTGTACCTATTCACTAGAAGTCACAGCACACATTGAAAAACAGAAAAGATAGTTATGCCCAGCAATAGGACCAACAGTCTCCAAGTACAACTTCTCTTCTGTTTCTAAAACATGTTCTGAACTTCTCTCCAAAGGAGTAGGATGCATTGCAATACCCAGTTAAATTGAACTATTCATCTCAGATATAAAAAGTAGTGAAGCTGCTGCAGCAGAACATTCATTGTGGGTTTAAAAGTTCACCTGAGAGGCTGGACAAATGCTCCGGAAACTAGTCAGTGCCCAGCTTCACGCTGCTGCTTTGGCAGTGCTGTCATTACCAAACCATCAGATCTGAAAATAGTTCAAGTGTTTTTACACAAGCTGCAGCTGTGCCTTTGGCATGACCGTTGGATATACGCCAGTAAGGCTGGGGCTGGGATCCCCCCAGCTGAGAACGGAGATGCTCTGTGCTCGGGAGGCTCCTTTGCTGAAGGACTGCGGGACTGGAACCGGCCCTTGTTACTTCCTGCTGCAGCTTGAATTTCAGCAACTCTCAAAAGACCGACCTGCTAACACGTAACGGTGTTGTCCCGGACCATCTTCCTGCCTGCTGGCTGCATTCTTCACACCGTTCTCCATTTAAAGTCCATTATGATCCATTTTAAGCTAGAAAGAAACAACCTGTACCCAGAACGGTCAGGTTTACATCTGCAAGTGAAAGGGTATAGGTTTTGACAAATTCAGCCTTTATACATTCCTTTCTAGTATATGAATTCTGGAATGTATGTTACTATGTGATGATACCTCTAGTTTTAACCGTTAGCTTCGTTAAAGCAATTAGAGAGTTTGTGGATTTGAGTCAGAGCTTCACTCTGACTAAAGGCAGGTAGTCAGAAACTCTGCCGCTGTACACAGGTGTAGTACCACTGAAGTGAAATGCCCAAATTAAATCTGCTAAAGACCTTTCCTTTAAGGGTTCTTTTCTTATTATTCAGTGACCCAGTTTTCCTTTATTTCTCTTCAAAGTAGTATTTAAAATGGCAAAGGAATAGAAGTAAAAGGTTAACAAAGGAGGCTCTAATAAAAATCCCCCAAATATATCACAGAAGCCATTGAGAAGAATCCTGTATGGCTATTCAAAAACTGGGTGCAAAGATTGGATTCTGTCTTCCTCTTTATATTCAGTTTGACGCAAAAGCAAAACCTCCTGATCTTGAAAAAGTATCATCAGCACTGGTGGCAAAGGGGCAAAGCACGAGTGACTCAGCACCATGCCAGCGGAGGGGTAGAGGTCTTGGGCAAGTAGGTCAGTCATTCTGCTCTGTTGATCAGTCACACTGCTCTGTCTGAACCATTTTTCGGAAGCAGACACTGTCTAGAAGTTTGCAAAAAAGGAAAAATTGGTTTGCCTTTCAATCTTCTTTTTCCTGTTCATCTTTAACTCAAATTAATGAACACCATGCAAAACTTTCACGGAAGCAGCAAACTGCTCCGTGAACTAGGCCTGCTTTCCTATGAATTAGTGCACTACGGCCTTCAAGGAATAAACTGAGCTCCTCCCATTAGGCTCCCTCTTGCTCCTTCTTCCAAAATCCTCACAAACCCCAACATGCTCCCACTTCTCAAGTACTCCGCACCTTCTCCTCATCTGCTAACTACTGGATATCTGGGAAATACATGCTGCAGCTAGGAATGTGCTGTTTGCAGGATTAAAGAAAAAAAAGGTATGTGTTGAAAATGTTGAGCTCATATTTTCCTGCAATGGAGGAACTGTGTTGGCTCATTCTTCTCTCCACACATTTATTTATTCCCATAAATGATTTATTGGACTATCCTTGGGATCCTGTCCACTGAAAAATTTGATTAAAGTTAAAAAGCTACCAGGGAGAGACTGATAGTCTAGTGACTGCATAAGCCTTGTTCTTTAGAAAACCAGATGAAAAAATATTTGAAATATAAGTGATTATTTCACATCAAAGTCAGAACTTTCTTGAAAATACAACAAATATCACAAGTTCTGGACCCCAACTTGACAGCATCACAGATGGACAGAAGAAAATATTTTGAAGGAAGAGTAGTTATGGTGGAGTCGTGTTTGGTAAAAGTATCTGTGATAGGTCTGCATTCAAACATCTTGGATTTCTTTATTGAGACTATGACCTCAGAGCTCTCTTTTAGGCAGGCTGCCTGCCTATTTCCAAGAGCTAGACTACTGACAAATGTCCTATTGTCTTAACATTATCCAGGAAGAGGTTTTTATTTTCTGACACACTCATGATACAGTGTCCATGACAAAACCACTGTTTCACCGGCATGTGCTGAAGATCCATTTGGAGTTTGAGTTGATACGGACCAGAAGGTCCCTGAACACGAGAGTGCATACTCAGGGAACTTAATCCTGCCACTCCCTGCAAAAGCTAAAGCACGCTCATATAGTCTTTCACAGAAAACAAGTACTTAGGTATAACACTAAATACACAACTAATATAAATAAGACTTCAAGCTCTTTGCTGAGTATTGCTGCTTCTCACAAAGAGACATGACTACAGAATGTCGGTGACCTATTTAGTGAAAATATATGTCATATTCTAGGTTATTCCATATTTAAAATTAGCATATGCTACTCCTGTCGAAAGATCAATAAAAACTTCATAGGGAAACTAAGAAAAATATCAAGGCAATATGTTAGGGGGGTATATGAGAAACCTCCACTGCCAATGCTAACATTGGCCTGCTGCAGCCGGGTGACCAATGGATGCTTTTCAGGTGCTGATACTTCTCATGCTGCTGTTCTAACTTAAGAGTTTTACTTGCAATACAACAAATTCAGGAGTCTGAATTTATGAAAACTTGCTTCTACAAAAATCCTGCATTTTCACGTTAGTCAGAATAACTCTCATACCTAATTAATTTCTTGTAATCCTATGACTTTTTTAGGCAAGATGCCATTCATTGTTAGCTAAAGATGAGGAAAAAACAGTAGTTTTTCTTCACTTTTTAGGCAAAAATATTTCTATACCTAATGTCTTCCTGTGATAAGTACATTTTAAAATGTTGTTCCTTTTCAACAGTTTATAGTCTCTAGAAAAGAGAAAAAATCCCCTGTTCTACCCTCTGAATGTCAGTGGCAGAGACCTGTAGCTCAACCCTGGAGATGAGGGACTAGTTCTTAGTTCTTCAGAACATGAGATGGAGAAGTTCAAAGTTCAAACAAACAAATATCTTCTATAAAAAGTTTCTAAAATATGGGGAATATCACAAGCCACTTATTCATAATTGCTTCAGACAACAAAGGCTTTCCAAATACACATTCGCAAAACAGGCTAGTGTTGAGAAAGTTCAGAAAAGGTTTCTTTAGCTTGCCTAATACACAAAGGGTGTTGCGGGTGTGTGGCAACATTTGGAAACATTTGGACTTATGTAGTCCAGACACGGTCCAGCTACACAGACATGCAAGGAGCCAAATATACATAGAAACATCAAATAATATTTAAAAACTTCTTATTTATTTTGGAAGAAATTGTAGGTTTGAGATAGCTGTTCTCTTGGACCTTCACATCTTCCCTTCCTTTCCAGAGTTCAAATATCCTTATAGGACCACTAAAACAATAAAAGAGAATGCATCTGGATTCACATTTTCTCCCCCCCCCAATTCTTACAGGGGCCAAATAACGCTGAGCTCGCCAAGTTAGCGCAGCTACAAATGCAAGGCTGAGAGATGGAGATTCAGTCCCCAAAGGGCTAAACATAAGACTTCACTCCTGAGAGGGCTGAAGGAAGTGTGGTTGGTTACCCGAGGGAAGCACTTGCACATAAGAGTAAAAGAGGGTCTAAAGTACAGCTCTCCCCATAGCCATGACACTTGACTTTTAAGGAAGCTACAAGTGCAAGCAAATATAGTGGTTATCTTGCATGAAAAAAAAAAGGCAATATGCAAATACATAGGAAAACGAGGTTCCCACTTCCTCTCAGGTAGCCTCTGTACCAGTGATGTGCTCAGTGTTGCAGACAGCGAGTACTCCAAACTTAAGGCAAGAGTTTGGCATATCATGCATTAGGGAAACAGAATATTCACACAAAATAGAAGAGCAAAACTCAGGAAGACAGTACGACTCAACTGGGAAAGCACTGAAATGAACCTCTGCTGTCTACATGGCTACCCTTAGCTTGCTTCTCTTTCACCTCACCTACTTAGACAAGGATAAATCCATTATTTTATACAAAGGTTAGCACAGCAGCAAGCACAGTGATACTGAGGCACTAACCTCTACTCTAACTAGACAATAATATGTAGAAATATGAATCTCATTACAAAGACCAAACAAGAATGTGGAAGGAGACCTGGGGACAGCTGGTTAGGTCTACTCATCCAACTATAATAAGATGAGTAAAGGCACTAAACTGAGACCAAAGTCCAAAAGCCATGTAGTGGTGAGACACAGCTCTGACTAAGCTCTTCATTTGAATGGGGTTAATTTTTCTCCTACCTTTGTTTTTTAATGTAATGTTCTGTGAGCAATGTCTGAAAGTAAAGTATAGAGTGAGTCTCTTCTGCATGGGCAAGACAGAAGAAAGGCTCCAAAAGAACTGCAAGAATGGTTATACTGCAGCACATTTATAACTAGACAGCACAGAATGATGAAAAACTCTGACTGAAATACTGTTCTAGTGCAGGGTGAACCAACAGATCCAAGCATCTAACTTTTAACTTCTACGGTTGCCTGATTATATCCTGAAAAAAAATTTGAACAACGTGAACATGCAATTTTTCCAAAAATTTTGGATTAGCTAGTATTCTTGAAAGCAAGACCAGTACATCTTTGAACAGCACTACAATTTTTCATTCTAAGATTCTTATCTATGCTTTCTCCTTATGTAACACACATCAAAGCTGAAAGGAATTAAGTACACATAGAATGAGAAATATACATTTGATGGTGATTTCATTAAGTACATTACGTACTGTGGTACTTTCAGAGGTAAGTATAACCTTAATGGTACATTCCATACTGATGTAAACTCCAAGATCATTACCATAAAAGTATTACAAATCCACTGTTACTGCTTCATATTTAAAGCAGATATTCATATTTTTATAGTATTTTAACAAATAAAATGGATTTAAAAGATCGTTCAGTTCTCATTTCTTCACCTTCAGCTTTAAAATGACCTTCCAGTCTGTCTAGGCAGCTAAATGATGGTCTTAATTTGATTCATCAGATTACCTTTAAACACCTGCTTTACCTTCCTGCATAAACATGAAGATTTTATTTCGATCCAGACCTTAGGAGAGGAATTTTTATGAGAATATTATGCAGATATTGAGGAAGAACACAGTGAGTGTTTAATAGCAAGTAGCTAGGGAAGGAAGTGGAGCAGAAGCTGAAGTTCTAGCAAACTAGAGTTTGATTAGGACACCAGGGTGAACTTTCTGACCTCCTGCAAAAAATCTGAGATCTTCCCTAGTTTAACTGATAACAACGATGAGTTTTATACCTTTTATAGACAGTGGCATCTCCATGTAATGTCCATATAATCTCCATATAATGTCTCCATATAATTCACCATACTGAAGGAGATGCCTGTGGTATTGGCTCAAAGGCAAAACAGATGTCCATGGGATCACCATCATGTTTCCTGCAGGATCCCAGTCTTCCTTGGGGAATAGCCCTGACTACACACTGAAGCCTAAGGCAGCATGTCTCAGTCTCCACCTACTGCCTATCTGACCACCTTGCAGCCTAGGATAACTTTTCCACCACTCCTGCTCAGGCCTCCGTCGCCACGAAAAGAAAACTGCTTTCCTTCTACAACCAAAAGGATGTCTCTGATCTCTGCATCTTCTCCTTCAGACTCCAGCATCACCACACTTCACTCATCAAGGTCAACTATTCTTTCTCTGCACTTCAGACTCTAAAATATGCCTTCTTTCCACTCCAAAGGCTTTCCTATTGCTCCACGCACTCCTGGGTAACACTGACAGATGCACAAAATGTATTTGTCAGTGTTTAAGCACGTTCCACTTTTACTGTTGCTTCAACTTTGGTCTCTTTCCTTAGCACTTTTACAGAAGTCTCTGTTTTGGGTACCTATTTTACTTTACAGCAGTTCAGTTTCAGGAACACTCTCCTTCTTTCATGTACTTTTGATTTTTTGCAATGTTTTTAGGACAACTACTGCACTCCTGCTAGGTTTCTTAAACAGAGATGTATTCTTTAACAGAACTCTAGTTTAATTAAATTCTGTCAGGAAGCAAAGCAGGAAGTGTGGTATCTTTGGATCCAGAAGACGTTTCTGCACAGGTGCTCTCAGCTTGGACCTAACAATACTCTCAGTAATCTGTGGGATTGCCAATCTGTGGCAGGTTTTGTGTGTTCTCACGTTTTCCAGAGTTGCTGCTAGTGGCTTTCTCAGCTTAAGATGAAACAACGTTTCTCCTAGTTCACGCAGGTCCTCTGCTTTCTGGCCAATTAAGAACAGAAAACTGCCTGCTGAACAGGTGATATTGAGGCTTCATCTACCAGATTTCGAGGAAACGTCATTTTTCTTCCCTCTGGTATCACAGATTCATTCATCCAAAGCATTAAAAAAAAAGGGCGATCTAAAAAATGTTTTTCTTTGGCTTTGCTTTCCAAACTCATTTTTATCTATATGGAAGAAGGTTAGACAGATGTTTTTATCTACATTGAAGCATGTCAGAAAGGCCCTCATTTATTCTAAATTGCAGCTGACACTCTGGTATCATCAGATGACTCTGGGCACTGTAGCTATTGAAATATTTCCTCAGGAGATACTACTTGACTTGGCAACACTATTACTGCCCCGCTGTCAGGCAAACAGATGCTTAGAAAAAGCACCACAGCATTCATACGTTATTTAGGAGTCTCCTATGCCACAGTGTGACTTCTAAAAAATGGAATTTATTCTGGAGTTTTTTTAAGCTTCTTTGGTGCCTTCCACGAGCTTTTGTACTGAGGTCACAGAGGGGCAGAGCTCAGTGGAAACCCTTCTTCTTCGATGCTAGGACTCCATCCTGTCTCTTTCATAACACCTTCCTTTTCGGACTTTTCTAACTCTGGCAACCTTTCACAAGTCATAGTTTTCCTCTGAAATATTATTTATGTTTTGATCTTTTCAAAAGCTCAGAACGTTACTGAAAAAGTACTGTCAGGCACTTCTGAATTAGAGCTACTTTTTTCCCTGGGGGTAGAAACCCTATTATTTTCACACATATTTAAGCCAAAAAAAAAAAAAAAAAACCCAAACAAGAGCAACAGAAAACCTTTTTTGCTTTTTACTTTTCTTTCGAAAAAGAAAACTAACGTAACCCTCCCTTCCCCACCCTGGCCACGCTCTAGTGACCATTTCTGAGCCTCCTGCCTAAGGAACTCTTAGGCTGCCACGAATGCAACCACTGCCTCCAGCAGAAAGATGCCTCCTGTCAAAGCAAACACTTCCACCCTAAAACAGACTGCATTGTTTGGATGGAAGCATGCTCCCTTTCGGGCGAAGTAGTTTACTGTGATCGGTACCCATTAAGCTATCAAAATAAGAATGGAACCAGTGGGGATTTACTAACATCCAAAGGAAAGCATTCAAGACACCCCTGGCAGACCCTTCTCTAGTCTCCTGGGAAAAAGTTACCCCACTGCGACAAGGTGTGAACAAACCCTTTTGGGCACAGGCAGAGCTTCACCAACACCACCTGTGGCTCTGCAATGACTAAGAAGAGTACAGGGAGAGCCAACTCTTCCTAATGCTGATAAAAAAGCCTGGGTTGGGGTGCACAGTAGCAGAAGTCCATTGAAGGAGGCAAAAGCTACCTCTGAATGCTTCAGAAACTATTTAGCTGAGTTATGTGACATGTAAAGTACCTCTCTACTTTTGTTTCAAATTAAGGGCCTTTCCAGGAAGCAAATAACAACTTGATATACCTAAGCAGCGAGTCTCAACTTTTTTTCACTTGCAGATTCCCCTAGATTTTCTGGTATATGTGTGAAGACCAGTATAGCAAATGTAGACCTGCTGAAGAAGAGCTTGATTCTTTTAAATTACTTCTCATGAACTCTTAAAAGAGAAATTCATGAGTATTCAAGGATCACAAAGTGAATACTGCTGTCCAAAACAAAATTACCTGTAAAGCAATGTAATCATTCTAATCACTGGTCATAAAATTTGGGTATACAGAAATTACAGAGCTCAGTTCTGTTTCTAACTCACCTGAACTAAAAATTCTCTGACTTGCATAGGAATCAAGGGCAGAATGACTGAACTTGATGTGAAATTAGCTGCTGGTAGGCTAATGCTTTCATTTAGACTTTCTGTGAATACTTAAAGCAAATCCTCCACTGCTCCACATATTCATACTTTTTTATTAAAATGTTGTGTCTATCCAAAGCTGGATGTTGTCCTTCAAGAGAAGAGTACTCCAGCAGAGCTTCAGAATTTATTTCTGTGATTCAGAAAGCACTTTCAGGCAGCTCATTGCTGTATGAAAACACAACCAAGAACTGTTCAAAAAACATCTGGAGTCTGATGCAGATATACAAGATAGGAAGGGGCACTGCAAGATATCTTTGAACTTTGCTAAAAGATTACTCAGGAACTTCCTAAGAATCACAGTCTCTTCTCCATCTAGGGTCCTTGTCCAGCTTCAGAGCTGCGAAACAGGTAGACTCAGACCTTCATCACTACAGGGCAACACAATTGGCTACTTTTAGAAAAAGAAGCGTAATGCAAGATTTTACTTTTGGGACTTTGTTTTATTGCCTGACAGAACCCCTCCTGGGAGGCCTAATAATGTCTTGAATCTTGTGTGTTTACACCTGTTTGATTACTAGTCAGATTTGGTTTCTTTAAGTTGTTCTCAAAGTTCACACTTAATCATCACAGGGTGGAGACTATCTGCTCTCTTAAAAGTATGTCATGAAAGAGAAGGAATGAACTGAAATAGATGCAAGTGAGAACCGAAAAAGATACAAGTGAAGAGAATTACTAGCACTCACAGGGTAAAAACTAAAACTTCTAACTGAGATATGATACACAGAAGCTATTACTGCAGCTCAGACAGAGCTGTGAAATGAACTTACAAAGTCACCGAGAACATGTGAGAAATAAAATAAAAATGCTATCAGTATATTTGCAAGGAGAATCACCAAAAATAACTGTAACTCTCTATCCAATGTCCTGGATATTTTCAGGTTCAATGATGCAGTGATATTAAGTATCTCAGCACAGCATGTTTCCAAATGGAATATATTCCTCTTTTCACAGGAGACTAAGGTTGTAATCTAGAGGCTGCTATGACAAAACAGTTATGGACAAGGCAAAACAGTTAAGCTAAGGCACATCAAACTTCCATCAGGCTTTCACTAAAAGTGACTGTAAAATCTTCTTTCAAGGTTCTCCATTTTCTTATTTTTCTGGTGATACTGTAGATTCTCACTACCGTGAGAACAGAGATAGCTTGGCTTCATTCAGAAGGTCAGGCCCTGAACTTGGATACAGACATAGTCCATAGCTTTGCTTGTTTGTCATTCCGTAGGATTTTTTTCCTTTTTTTTTTTCCTTTTTTTTTTTTTTTGCATACACTCCAGTGAACAAGACATCTCTCTGAACTCAATTGCCATCAGTTCTAGGAAGAAGTCACTATTATCAAACAGAAGATGGAAGAAAAGTAAAACCTCCTCCTCAAAAGTAAGAGATATCCCAGCAGAAATTGAACATTGTTCCACCGGAGTAGAAGTTACAAAGCCATCATAGGACTAGAACAAAATGCCTGGCTCCTTTTTAGAGCTATTCAGGGCCACATTTCTTTGGAAATTGGCAACAAACAACATTTTGCTTTTAGTAGTGTGAAGACTCAAAAGATCTGTTTGACTTCTGCTTCCATAAAGCATTTGACAACTTTTTTTTTTCCAACTAGCTGTTACAGCCTGACATTTCCAAAGTTACTAGGAGGGTGTAGACTGCTTTGTGCAGCTTTGCCTGTCTCAGCCTTAGTTCCTTGTCTGTATTTGTATGTTTTAGACTATTACCTCAGTTTTTCAGACGGGAATATTAGCAATCACACACCTTTAAGTGATCAACAAAACAAGAACAATTGCATCCCATTTTACTTAATTTGTTTCACTGAAACACACTGTTCTGTCTCCAGGACTGCTAGAACCTGTTGCTGAATGGAAGTCTCAATGAACTCATTGTGAGTTAGAACAGCAAATTTAGGCAGGTTCCTCCTTCAGATCAAGGTCATCTGTCACCCGAAACACAGTCTGCAGCATCCTGCTCTATTCAAGGTAGAAGATTCTAACAGGAAGAAAAATAGCCTGCTTTCCCTGCTCCCAGAATAGGCAAGTTGCTACAAAGCTGATAAAGACTTTTCAGTGCCACTTCCTAGAGTCTATAAAAACTGTGCCAAGTTACTTTACTCTTTGAAATGTTCTCGGTATGAGGAAATAGCAAGGCTAACACTCTGCTGCAAAGGCAACGTAACTGACACTGGCTCATCTCCTGCTGGCAATTACACTCGGCAACAGTTCATACTCAGCGAAGTATGGAAGAAAGGACAAGCATATTTTTTTTGAAAGGAAGATGTGATACTAGCTCACATAGCAACACTGCCAACATTAAGGATCAATTTCTTAAGTAAAGTCTGTATAATGGCTTTCTAATTAGGAGGCAACCCAAAGGGAGGCTTCTCCAACAACAGCATCCTACAGCAATGGAGCCAGCTCTTCCCAACCAGCTTTTGTGAGGAGGTATGTATCAGAAAAGCAGATTACACAACAAAAAGCTCCCAATACCATTTAGCATGAATCAAGAGCTTTCACAGATGAAGTCTGTGTACTCACCTCACACCATCCTCTATCCTCAGCACAAGCAGCACAGCCCAGCCAGCAAAAGTTCACCCCTAATTGCATCAGGCAATGGATCAAGCAGTCTTCTAATGGGTGGGAATCCCTTCTAGCCAGCAAACGACCACTTGGATTAACCACATGCTTCACCTCTCGCATACAGCATGAGAGCGTTTCAGAAATGCTACTACAGAGAGCAGAGCCCTCCCCTCCCCTCCCCTCCCACAGAGGAAGCCTGGTGGCAGCATCTGGACGGGTGCGATGCTCTTGACGAGGCCCCTGTCGCGCGCCAGGCACAGAGAGGATGCACCTGGCCTCTGCGCGTTCTGGGCCAGCAGGCTGTATTTCCCGAGCTCTTGCATCACAAGCTGCCAAGCTGGGAAAAATATGTTGTAATCAGGTTCGTTTTCTTACTTTGTGCCATCCTCTGCATTACATCAGTTGTTACACTTATGAATGATCCAACGTAATTTTCACTACCAGCAATCAGTTGGCACGTGCACGGGTACCAATCGAGGCAGAGGAGGATGGAGAGGCACGGCCTTCCTCACCAACCCCAGTCCAGCCGCAAGGCTGGCAACGCAAGCGTGCCCTGTGCCATGCCAGGGCCCCTCTTCAGCTCTTGGCCACCTGGTGCCGAGCAGCTCCTGCACGAAGGGGCGTGCCTGCAGCAGGGTGGCTGCGAAGCCCTCCTCTTTGTACGCCTGTTCTCTTGGGCTCTGTGCCTCCTCAGTGCAGTATGTAGGTTCAGATGTTTCCAACGCCTAGATACGGCTCAGGATAGTGTGGCTGCCCTCCATCTGTCAGATGGGCTCAGCACTCAAGTGACTTCATGGGTTTGCTACAGATCCAGACACAAAGCCACAAGAAGCTGCCTGCATTTGACCACACTTGGGTCTCGGGAGTCAAAGGCAATCAGATCCATGCTAGCAACATCTCTCCTTCAGTATACCACTGCTTTCAAGGGAATAGAGTTGCACCCCTTGCAGAGAAGAGCTCCACTGGATTTTAGTTCACTCTCCCCTTATGAGACTTTTTTTCTGCACTTCTGCATGTAAAAGTGCATACTGGGCTAACCAGATCTGTGTTATTTTCACTGGATGAAGACAGACAAAGAAGCTGAGCTCACCTAAGCAGTGTACGACATCTTACCAATAGCACATTAGACCTGAGGACAGAATATTGGCTTAATACTTCCCTTGCCATCTACCTTGTTCATACTCAGACTCCTGCATCAATGATAGCCTCCGAGTCAGAATTGCTCCGATGAGCTTTCTTCCTCTTGACGCTAGTTTAATGCGGACATCATTCTCGTAAATTTATGAGATGTTCCACTGATTCAAAACATAGCTAATCCCATTATCTAATTTACAAAAATAATCTTTACTTAAACAACCTGCTATTTGCTTTACTAACTTTTGAGGAAAATACTATGGAATTCATATGTATTCTTTGAAATGCAGTAAAATTTAACTTTTTGTCTCAGAGAGAGACTGCATTAATGTCACTCACTTTAATTACATTCCTTATATTTCAAATGTTGGAGATATTCACCTTGTCAGAACCTTGGTTTTGTTTTTACATAGAGTGAATTAGTTATCCTGATTCAGGTTAGCAAATTTGGGCTGAGTTTCCCAGAGTAGGAGCTTATCCACAGATACCTGCTTAGTATACCTATCAGCTCGCTTTTCTGTATTCTTTCCAAATGAAACCCTGAAAAGGATATTTCAGTTCAAATTTTGCTCTACTATATTTTTCAAGAGCATTGAAAAAACATCTGCACTTGCAGCTGATTTCTAAACTCAGTTTTCCTGTCTAAATGAAGAAATAAACTCTTCAGGCAACTCTACCAAAAAAAGAAAAAAAAAGAAAAAGAAAAATCAGTTTCTAAAAAAATACTGAGACATCATTTTAAACTGAGATTAATTCCTCTGAAATTTGTAGAGTCACTTTTGGAATCTGAATTAGTATTATTAAAAACAGAACTTCACACTTGGTGGTCAGCACACATTTTAGCTTTTTAGATCTGGCATCCTACAGGTCTAATTCTCTCTCACTTACACTGGGTTTAGCTAAGAGAAACTGCACTGACTTCTACAGGTTCTGTGCTAAGGTCTCAAAACTGTGGGGCTTTTTACCTCTTTTTTTTTTTAATCCCCTTGCTTACTTCATTATCTTAACCAAGCAGGGAAAAAAAAATAGAGAGAGAGAGAAAGGCTATCCAGGAGGGTGTGGGAAGGATAGCTGTGGGTCGTGCATGATATGATGACTCCCAGTCATTTAACTCATTTCACCCAATCTGCTGCTTAAGATAAGGATTTTAAAGTATTTTTTAAAATAGTTAGACTATATCTTTGGACCTGATAATATTAAAATATTTATGTAATTCTATGCTTTTCTCCCTTGTACATATTTTGTTCCAACTTCTCCTGCAATTATTGCCCACATTTTCTGCAGCTTCCTCCAACCACAATTGTGATTCCTGCCAAATTCAACTCCATCCCTAGCCTAGTGGCTGTTTCACTACTGTGGCTAGATTTATGCGCTACAGTGCCACAAGTTCTACTGCTTTACAAAAGCATTCAGGACCTCCCAGCTTACCTCTATGGAGCACCAGTACTGGAAGATTCCTTGCACCGCCTCCATGAATTTTGAAAGGAAGAGCTGCTATGCATATTAGGTTTTGTGCATTTGGGACATCCAGCATCCCTCATCTGTTCTGAAGAATACTATCCCAAAGTAAATTAGGACAAAACTGGAGAAAAGTCATGGTATTCCTAGCTGTTCAGATTAATACATCCCAACATCAGCTAGCTACAAACTGAGTGATAGTGAAACTGCACAGAGCAGTACTCTGTATCCTACCTCTGCATATCAGTTATTTAGGCTCTAATATTTGTTCAGTTTGCAATTGTTCTGGTATCTGGTACAACGGGAAGGCTGCAGCATCTTACATATCTTGGACTGTCCTTAGAACTCTAGGATCCCACAGGGTCTCAAATATTTTCCCCTTTCTTTCCTTCTTTCTACAAAGACATGCTTACAGAAGTGGTCACTTAGTCATTGCACGCACACAGACAGGAAGTTACAACCTAATTTTAACTTTGGAATGTGAAGACAAGCTACACAATTTTATTTTATTTTTCTGAGGCAGATGATATTGTGTGTCAAACATTATGAACGTTTATCCATTATCCTTTCTTACAGCAAATCCTGGATTCACCTCTTTCGATGCGGGAGCGTACAAGCTCCTTCATACTTCTGGCAGTTGCAGTGCAAAGTTTCCTCATTGCCGACAGGCAATGCAGAAGTCGGTGGCCAAGCGTTTTCAGCCATAATGCAAAAAGACTATTTTCTGCTCTCAGTCCTTCTGCTTAATTCTATGCCTCCACAGTACTCTTTATGTTGTAAAATGAAAAGCATAAAACCACACTACACTGCACCAACTATGTAACCTTGCTGCTGAAACCTAAAATTACAGAAGGAAAACACAAAGCTTAACCACCAACTTTGCAATCAACATATTTTTACTATGCCCAAAATAAATACTAATAATTGTGTAATGTACTATACTGCATACCAGAACAGGGTCTGATCCAGCAAAATTTAAGATGTTTTTACTCATGAGAATAAACAAGAGGATTAATCAAATTAAACTACAAATATTGGGAAAAAATGTTTCACTGTAAAAGTGTTTCTATAAATGCCAGTTGACACATCAGGTGAGCTACTTTCATTTCCTCCTCCAAGATTTTCTTACTTTGTCAAATGCAAGCAAGACTACTGTTAAATTTTGATTATAAAACCTGTTTTCCTGTAATAAAATACTATTTTTTCCCTAAGTGAAAAATTAAGAATCTGATCGTGCAGTTCCTTGCAAGGTGAGAAGTGTTCATTCTTATGACTGGACATTACTATTCATACTCACAAACACCTGCGAGACCAGCTTCAGATTTTAAAAAGGACCAGTTGAGCTAGAACTAAAGAAATGGGTACCTTGAACAGTACAAGGATTCGAGCCCCAGTGCAAGTAACTCACTTAAGTACATTTTTACCTTTAAGTACAAAAGCAGTCACTTTATATAGCTCATTTGAATGGTCTGTTTGTAACTATTACTCACATTCAGAGACATGCGCCGTAGTCTTTGTAATTACAATAGAAAAGCAGACAAGTTCCTCTTTTCAGCTGTGTTATTCTGGAACTAGACACGCTCAACTGAAAGCAGACTTTGGCCCAGCCAGTCTCATACCACAGACCTCTAGGTACTGACCCAAAAGCCTGTAAAGCCAAAAAAAAGGATAATGCTACCTAATAGCTCCAGTGCATCCAGATGCTAGAGCAAACAGTTTCTTACAGTCACCATATTCAAATTAGCAATACCTCGGACTCACGGATGGCTGCCAAATATTGTATATTAGAAAAGTATTAGGAAGGAAAAAAGAGGTGTAATCTGCAAAAAAAAAAAAAAAAAAAACCAACCAAAAAAAAACCACATTGTGATCCCATGCCCTCTGACGACAACATACATTTCAGAAGCGACTTCTGCTTTCAATGTCCCTGGCAGGGCAGATCCAGAAGAAAGGACAGCAGAGTAAGGAAATGCCCCATACAACTCTTTTTTTGCCATCAGCATCTTTAAAGATGCTTAAACCAATTTATACTTTTACCATCAGTCTTCTGAAATGTTATTTTGTGCTCAACACAACTTTTAAAAAGACACCTGTTAGCTGCTTCTAAAAATAAATTCAGCTTTTGTCTTCTCAAGACTTCAGATCAAATTCTGTTCTTATATCATTATAACCACAACAACATGAAAATGGAAGAGCAGCACAGTTTACCTTTGATTTCACAGTGTTAATATTTTTTTTTAACAGAAACAAAACCAGAACACACTAACTGTATTTCTTCTTGGGATTTTGTAGTTATTTCAACTGAATGTGAAAACTGAAGCAATTATTTGCTGTTCTCTATTTCAGCCATTTTGATCATCCTAACTGATTCTAAACCCCTTAGTCCAAATTATTTTATCTTCACCAAACTATGATCTTTCTCCCCCACAGGAAAACTGTCAGAATATTAAGAACATTCAAACTTCCTTATTTGCGTGTTTATTGTTCAGTGCTCAACAGAGGGATTAAAAAAAAAAAAAAAAAAAAAAAGTCAGTTCCCCTAAGTGGGCTGCCTTAAAGTACTCTATGCTGCTACAATTTACAGCTGCTGATCCCGTAAAAATATATGGATTTAGGCTCTGATACGAGATCTGTACAGGACAGCTGTGCCTATAGATTAGGCTGCAGATTTAACCTAAAGGAGATCTACGTTTCTGTGGATAAAAGTATAAAAGCAGCCCGACAGAAAAGAACATCAACAAAAATTATGAGCGTTTCACTACATTAAAAGGCATATGTTTCCTTTTAAAATGGAAATATTTCCCAATACAGCTTTGGCCAAATGGGGACCCCGTTTGCCACTGGAGTCAGTGCCAGCAGCACCTAAAAAAAAAAGTATCGCTTGACTTTGCCCAAAAATCATCACTTTCAGCTGACCTGGCCAACTACCAGGGGTAGAGGCGCAAACGACGCCCCAGGACAGGCCAAGCGAGCAGCAGCGCGCCAGGCAGCAGGCCCACAGCATCCAACCGACTGCTGCGCTTGTCGTGACACTACTGCCGTTTTCTTGGAAGCAGAATAAGGAAGTCCGATAAGAAAGCAGCGCGTTTTTAAAGATATTTTGTCAAGCTTCAAATCTTTGAACTAGTACAGCGCCGCTCCGAACCGCTACACTCACTTCTTACAAACTTGGCTTTGTTTAAAAACCTATCGCCACAGTAACCTATTAAGACGGAATTCAACCCGACTGTCTTACGGAAACGTTGCGCCTAAGCCACCCCAGCGCTGGGCGCCTCGTACTCATGTCCGAAAGCCCCGCAACGCAAACGCCTTCACGCCGCTTCCCGGCCGGGCTGCTGCCCCCTCGCACCAGCGCCGCCGGGCTGGCGGCTCTGCCCCCTCGCTCCCGTTCCGGCGCCGCACGCCCCCTCCCCCGCCCAGCACCGCACCTGCCCGACTTCCAGCCGCCCAGCGCCGCCGCCTTGCCGCCGCCTTCCCGCCCGGCGCCGCCCTGCCGCCCCCTCCCGCCCGCACCTCCACGGCGGCCGGCAGTAACGGTCCGCGCCGCCGCCGCCGCCCGGCCATAACGGCCCGCGGGGGCCTCAGGGGGCGCCGCCGCCGGCGGGGCGGCAGGGAGACCCGGCGCCGCTACTCACCGCTGCCGCAGGCCGCCTGGCGGGGCGCCCCCGCCGCCCGGCGGCTCCTACCTGCGGGGGGTGGCGGGGCGGCGGGAGCCGGGGCGGAGCGGGGAGGCGCGGCGCGGCGCAGCGGGCGCCCCGCGGAGGCTGCTCTCAGGCGGCACCGCCGGGCCGGGCCGCGGTTCCGGCGGGAGCGGGCTGGACCCGCGCTCAGGGCCGCTGGAGCCGCCGCTTCCTCGTTTTCTGGTGCCTCTGCGGCTACTTCCTCCAGGCGGGTGTCAGCGCGCACACACCCTCCTCCGCGCCGGGGGCACCGCCTGCCCCTGCCCCGCGCCCGCCGCGGGCCCGCATCGCCTCGGCCTGCGTGCACCGAGGCAGCAGCAGCAGCCGCCTCCCCGCGACCCCCGGGACGCGGGTCTCCCCGGCGGCCGCGGCACCTCGCGGGCGGCCGCCTCGCTGAAACGGCCCCGCTGCCGCTCCGTCCCGCTCGTGTGTGGGAGATGGAAGCGCGTGGAAGGGAGTTTCCTCCCGAGGAGGAGAAGCGCCCTTTCCCTGCCTATTGCAGCTTCGCGTGCGTGATTCGGTGGGAGCGCAGCTCTTGGGAGTGGAGAGCACTTGCCCTTTGGAGCAACACAGGGGCCTGCTTCAGCGCAGTATCTGCCCTTCCTCTTGTATTTCACTCAAAAATATATTCAATCAAAAATGCCTGTGTTTCCAGTCTTGCAGGAACTCCAGGCCTGGAGGCGGCTCCAGCGTGCCCAGCCCCAGGAAGGCACAGAGCTGACAGAAGTCCCTCTCCCAAGACCTCCCGAGCACCCTGGGGGACGGGGAATTGATTCCCACCATGGACGACACCTCGCAACCCAAAGGCGGCAAGTGTCCTTCGCCAGCAACTCTCCAGGGACAAACTGCTCACCTCGCCTTACCGTGGGGAAACAAGGGGCCGACGAGTGACACCAGCAGCCTCACATCTTACGGTGCAGAAACAAGGGGCCGGCGAGTGACACCAGCAGTCTCGGCAGGCCCGGGAATGAGCGCCCAGCTGCCAAGTCCCCTTCAGCCATGGCGGTGTCATACAACACCCGCCACGGTCCGGTGGTGGCCAGTGCTGGTGGGAGGTAAAGCCCACTTCCTCCTTCCCCTTCACAGATCAGTGCTTACACTAACGTGGGGGTACAGGCATGACGTTCTGTTGAGAAACACCGGCTCTCTTTCCTCATTGCAAAATGGACAAAAAACGCTTATAAATAATACACCTGCCAAAGTTCAAAATCCTCATATTTCATAACAGTGAAAAAGGTCTCTGCTTTTGGTCTGTCTCAGTAGCAATGCAACTTTTGGTAACTGCTGTAGCATAGATCCATTTCTCATTGGCACTGCCTACGTGGTACAAAGAAAAGACAGAATTAAGAAAAACTGATTACAGAAATGTATTTTGGTGGCACAATTTTTCCCAATGTCTAAGTGTGAACAGAGCATAATCTGTAGAAAATGGCTTTTGAAAATCATAATTTGACTGTGAACTGCTTTTTAAGTAGAAGTTGCATCTTAAACTGGTAAAAAAATCACTGGTACTACATGGCCTTAAAATCAAGTAAGGTGGATAAATACTTCTGGCTGGTGTCCAGAGCTTACTTTCTTTTTTTATTTCATGTGAGATTTAATGGAGTTCTGCTAGGCAGATTTTTGGTGAGGGTCTTGGAACAATGAGATATTCTTATATCTATGAACATACTGAAGCCTTTCTATTCCGTTTGGCTGTGCTCCATACAAGTAGGCCAGTAATCAGTGGAGGAATTCCTCTTTGGGGGATGAGAGGGTTGTGCCTGGCAAAATTGAGCAGAGTACATCTAGTGCTTCCGGAGAGGTTCAATAAATTTCAGGAATCTCCTACCCAGTATGAATACATATAGTAGAAACCAGTAGTTTGCCCATAGCCTGCCACAGGTTATTCATACCACAAAAAGTAACTTTGTAATCCTCCGTACTTTTCATTAGCATCTGAGGGAGCTTCAACACTTGTCACTGCTAGTTGATGTGAAAAGAGCTCCACTTTCAGTAGACGTGACTTTGCTTAAGGCCACAATACATCTATTGTGGTGGGAGGCTTTGCAACTACAAGATTGTGCTATGTCAGTCAGTGCTAGTAGGAGAGGGGAGAGATGGGGAGTGGGTGAAATGCCTCATCTCTTTCTGGTAAAGTTGGACCTAACTTTTACTGTAGATGCAGGCCAGATTTTTCCTGATATAAACTAATTGAAAAATACCAATAGAATACAAACTGAATAATAATTTCTCACATACTGTGACACCGTCAGTCATCAGCTGCTCTTGTTCCATGTGCGATCTGCCAGTTTTTCCTGAATAGTGAAAACAACTTGGATGACCTCTTGAACTGACAATGAAGTAACAAATGGAAACAGAGGGGTATTGCTCTTGGCAGTGATGAAATTTCTTTCAAATGTATTTTTTTATGCTATCATGAATCACAATAGAGTTGATTAAAAGACATCAAAGAATATTCTCAATTCTGATTTCTTCACCATACTGATTCTATGACAAATATAATTTATAAAAAGTAATTCTATAAACAAGCCTTTCCAAACTTCAGAAATTTGAATTTACGAACTATGTATTCAGTTGCCTTCGCACTGCCCATCTTCCAAAATCCATCCATTGCTACAGGGAATAGATTGTTAACAGAAAATACAAATAGGTATGTTGAAATAGGCTTTTCTTCAGTTAAGCTGAAAAAAAAATCCTTTATTTCGTATTACAAATGGAATTTGTAGATGCCTTACAGACAGTGGAATTTGCAGAAGTACTTTTGCAGAAGTAGTTTACACCAGGGGAATTCTGCTCCAGCTGAAAGAGTTACTGCTTCTTACTGTGGAGGTAAAAATAGGCTGATGCTAAGTGCCTTTTAAAACACCATCATTAGTAGGGGAGGCTGTAAACAAGGCTGATGCTTTGTTGTCCAATTGAATGTTAAATTCTCAGAAATCTGTAACAACAAAACATATAACACCATAGACAGAGAATCTCATTTAAGGTCCAGATTTCAAATTCTTGGCACTTTATCATACCTATGGCTAAAAGTCAAGGGTCTCCAGGATAGAAACAATTAGTGGCAGTAAGATGGGGCTCTATGATGTCCATTCGAAGAGAAAAATGCAAAAGTGACTCATTTTGCCTAAGGGATATAAAATTGCTGTACAGTTCATTGAATTCAGTCATGATTTGAACAAAAATGCATGCTATTTGGGAGTTATTTATTATCTACTTCATTTCAGTCTTGAAGGAAGCAGTAATTCAGTGTTAGCACAACAGCGGTAAACAACATTAGAGAAAATCAAAAGCCAGTAGTCTGAAAGCAATGTTGTGACACAAAAACAAATGTCCTGTATTACAGTCAGAAAGAACTGAGCTGGATCACAAGCTTCAAAATGTAAGGAACATATTCTTATATGCTTTGGCCTATTTCTGCTACCCAAAAGCAGCAAAGACCCCTATTGTACATAGGAACCAGGCTTGAAGATACTTCATACATAAAAAATACCAGCTCTTTATGTGAATCATCAGGATTCCACTTACATATATCTGGATTTAAGGGGAAGAGTAGTGGCAATCTCTAGGGAAAACTGAATTCAGTTCCACAAAAATAAACGGCGGAATATGCACAGCAAGTTAATGATCTGCTTGTTCAGTGTGGGAATCTATCAATTATGACTGTTTCAGATATACAGTGATTTACTGCTTTGACTAGAAAATGTCAGCAATATTCTTTCCTATATGAAGTAAGAATGATAATTAGAAAATGCAGGGCCATCAAAATATCATTTTCTTCATCTATGCACACTAAATGTAATGAGATGTGCATTATTTTGTATATAACTATAACCATTTAAGTACCATAATTTTGCATGTAATAGCCACATTTCTCACTTTTACCCTCTATTTTGACCTAAAACCAAAAATCTTTAAACAAAAATGAACACACTCGTTATGTAAGTCTGTAATAAACTAGTGATATTTTTGCTCACTAGTGATCAGACTAGTCACAGGATGCATTCATTATGTTTGGGAGATCACGATGTGAGGAAGTACGGTATCTACATTTTTTAATTTATATGGCACAATGCAGGCTAAGATTGTAGACTGGCTGAGAAAGGACATTTTCTGAATTTATGTGATCTTGGAAAATACGTAGTTACGTTAAAGTGAAGATGTAAGCTTGGGCCAATCCTTTCTTTATGACTGTTCATACACCACATGCCTATGACTAGTTAGTTACCAGCTTTAAGTTTTGTTTTTACAGCAACAGTATGAACATTTAAAGCTGTGTTGACGAATGGCACACTGTTTGAGAGTAATGCTGAAAGAAAGCAAAAGCATATAGAAGAAAAAACAATAGGACAAAAAGCAGAGCTTTAGTAAAGTAAAATTGTTCTTTAAAGTAATAGCATGCTTGTAGCATAGAAAATAACCAAAGTAGTGGATAACAGAGAACTGATAATCAGATTTTGAAGAAGTAAAATCTAAGAGTCCAAAATTTAATTCCAAGGCTATTATATCCTCATGTGGATAGTAAAAGCACCCACACTTACGCTGAAACTAGCATGTCACTGAATACAGAGACACCTGACAAAAACTACAGATCCTTAAGAGGGTGTAGAAATGAGGAGGTAAGAAAATGTTCCCAATGTAAGCCTACCAGTGGCACACAGAATTTCAATTTTTTTTATTTTCAGCTGAAACATATTTAGACTTAGTAAAATTCATAAACAGTGTGAACAGTACTTAAATAGTATTATTTATGTATATATATATATACACATACTTACAAATAGTATGAAGCTAGTTTAGTACCATTCATGCTAATGGTGCCTTTCTGCAGGTTTTTTTTCCCAAACTCCATGTTCTAGAGAGCCTTTTATTAGTTGGGGCTCTCGTGTGGTGCCTTTGATCATTAGACCAAAGACTGTAATCTCAGGGGCTGGGAAGAACAGAGAAGATACGAGAGAGAGAGAGAGACTGCAAGAGTCAACTTGGACACAGCTTCAGTTTTATTCTGGCTGTAATGGATGCAGACTTTCCTATGGGGCCAATCAGTGTCTTTGCACTATAGCCCAGGACTCCTAATAGCTTAGATGCAAAGCTAGGCTAGTCTGTGTCTGTGCATTTGTACTTAACCTTTTAAGCCCTTCCAGACAGTGAATTAGCAGCGGTCCATAGTGTTCAGAGCTAATAGTCCAAGCTGGACCCACACTGCTCCATGAGGAAGCACAGAGTGTTTGCAATCACAAGAAGTACTCCTCTTTGTGAGAACATGGCGTGGAGACACCCGATCTGTCTCTTCATGAAGCCAGTTTATGATTGGCACCGATTCTGGTTAATGCACAAATAACAATGTACTATTTCTGGATTAGTACTGGCCCTGGAAGAGGTATGGCATTTCCACATCACTGCACCTGACCTAACAAGTCCTGCCTGACTTGAGCTGACCCTGCATCCCAATCAGAGATAATCTTCCAACCAGACAACACCTATAACTCAGGATTCACTGTAATGAACCAGGCTGTCTTTTTTTATAATGCAAGGATATCATCCATCTGCTCTCATAACCTGTTTTCCTGCCTTTCCATTCATAATAAACACTCCCTTAATATCAAGAGTCCTCATATATAATTCAATTTAGTTTGTCTGCTGCTGCAGAGTACCTGGAGCCTTCACACCAGAGCAATATATCTGGGATGTTGTGACCCAAGGAAGTGAAACGCAAGTTATATCTTAAAGGTGCACCAGTAGCACTTTCCAGTTTTCCATCGTATTTTGGTTTCTGAGGCTTGACTTTACTTTTCCACAGCCTATATCTGAAGTTTTCAAAAATAAGTACTTACAACTATGCTAAAGTTAAAAAAAAAGATCATCTGTTCAGAATATTTTGAGCAGCACTGCCTCTTCTGTGATGGAATTGATTTGGGAATCCCTCTCCCATGAGACTGCATGAATCTAACAGGCCTTCTAGTCTGTAGGAGGAGCAGAAGTATGGCTGTCCAAATAAATATGCCATTTATACAGTCGTTCATTTGCTAATTTTGGATTTGCAACTAGATTTTACCAAAAGAAACTGTCCTTCCAACAGCTATAAAAATGTATGTCTTCAAGAAGACAGATTTCCTGCCAAAAAGCAAAACGATCTCACAATCAGATGTTACTATCCTTGAAATTTTAAGCTATTTTTCTGCTTTCACTTGATCCATATTGTAAGAAAGACACAAAATATACCCCAAAATTCCAGAGTCTAACAGCATGCTTTTCTCTGGATGTATACACGTATACATATGTGTGCATATTTTAAATACCTTTAAAATAGTATTGGGTCATATCAAACTAAATCAGTTTGAATTCAAACATGTCTCTAAAGGCACACTTGCCTTTTGATTTGTACAAAGCTATACAGCACGAGGCCGTGCATGAGAGAGAGAGAAAGAATTAAATCAGAATGATAATAGTTTTCCTTCTTCTCTGGCACTACACATTGGGTCCAGTTGGTTTGTGCAAGACTGGAGGCAGAACAGGGCCTTGCAAAACCTTTCAGGCTCTAGGAGAGAACCCAAGAACAACATTCACCGTAAATTGAAAATCAGGCTCCAGAAGGCAAAACAATTCACAAATATTTAAAATGAAGTGTGAATATGGACCAACTATATGATAGGTTTTTCTGTTTTATTTTCCTTCCAGAATGTGAACATGGGAAAAATTGTCTCAACCAAGTTTTTACCAAAATAGATGCAAGTGCATATATAAAATCATTTGTAACTCGAGAACTGAAACTGATGGGGATCACATAGCTCTGCTGCTACATCTTTTAAACAGGAAGCAGAAGTTAGGCTGATTTTAATCTTATTTACATTGATTTTATACAGCAGTGACTTCTCTAAGTCTAGCAGACAGCTTGATATATGGTGTCAGAAGTACCCTATAATGTATGTGGTCCCTAGTCACATCTGAGCTGAAACAAAGCTTTTTTAAAGAGCTACACTAAAAAGCTGAATGAACTGCACCAAATCTCACTCCTACCTCTGCGCATCAGTGGCAGTCTCTGTTGCAGTTCTGGGTTAGTGCATTGTGATCGTGCAGAAGGTGGCTATAGTGGCTACAAAGTAGCAACGGTCTTGGAAAACCCAGATTTACTTTTACTGCTCACGACAGGTTTCTTGTCTGGTTTGGAACAACACATTTAATTTACATTTTAGTTCCTATCTTTAAAATAGGGAGAAAACACTTTCCAATACCATAGTTGCATTGTAAGGATATACTGCTTTAAGACTGAAGTGTGATCAATATTATAGAAATAGAAATGCATTGGTACTTTGACAGTTTTTTTTTTAATCTTTGCTTTATATGTAAAAGGAACGTACATCTAGATTATTTTTTAACTGTAGGCATAATGTATGAGTGGCATAATGTATGAGTCAAAAAGAAAACCTAATAGTTAAAGAACAGCTCTAGGGTCTTAGACACTATACTGCATACAGCCCTCTGAATAGTGGGGGGTTTTTTAATCTTCATATTATAAAGGGAGAAACCAAACTTTGAGATGAGAGGCAGCTAGGCAACAGAAAGAGTTTTAAGGCGGACAAGTTCAAAAGCAGTCCAGCTGTGTCTCTTGATATCTAAATAACATTCAAATCTGGGCTGAGGTGCTAAACTCTCACTGAATCACCCAGCGAGCTGGATGCTGAACCACTGAAGGGGATCACTAGTCTGAATAACCTCCTGCAAATTATACAGCAGTGTAGAGCCCAGGTTGCCGAAGTGGATTCTGTATCTGACCTCTAAATAACATGGTTGCAAGCATGGTTTTGGAGAACATGGACCATGGAAACAAGATCTCACTGAATTCCACCAGGTTTGCATAAAAACTCTATAAACTGATCCCATTGTGCTAGATTATATTCAGTCACACACCTATCTTGGAATTTTTGGAAGAACTAAAGGCAGCTATATTGTAGATGCTCTTTTTACCAACCTCACCAGCCAAACAAGAAAATGTGTGTGAAGAGATGCTGACAAGTGAGGTAGATTGTGACTGCAGGAGACTAGACCACAGGCTAGAGATGCAACGTAGAGCTGTTCCTAGACTCTATTTTAGAGACAGTATTTCCATTGCATTTGCAAGATGTACTTTATTCTCACCAGGGCCTGTACGTTTTATTCATATCTCACTTCCAGTCCTTTCCAGGCCCAGCTATAAGCATATTTTCCTTACTTTTTGCTTTGCTTTTCTGAAAAATGCCATTTCATTTCATCTTGATGAATTATTCTTCTCTGTACATGGGTTGAAGCAGCTGCAGCCAAGTGGCTATCCCTTTCCCAACTTAATCTGTGCACCTTTCGAAAAATGCATTAAGAGCAAACTGAGAGAAGGTCTCCTGGTTAGCCTGTGGAGCTAAGGCACCAGGCAGCTTGCTGGGGCTGCTACATGGGCTCGTGGGGGTCATCCGATCTGACAAGGATATCAGGCTACTGGTCAGGAGGGCCGTTGGGATGCAAGGATGAAAGGGACCTTCCTGGGGATACACAGAGGCTGTTGATAAAATGCATTAGAAGAAAAGGCAGATTTTTGCTGTGATTTTGACTGCACGGAATCAACATTTTTATCAGACAGTTTTCAGCAAGCTCTTGAGGCTGACCGTGCGTCAGTAATTTCTAAAACCGCAAGTGGCTCAGTTTATGATGTGGACATAGTTGTAACTTCTCTTTATCAAAGTTTATCATTAACTCAGGTTTGCTCTTTCATATTTAAATGCTCAGAAATCTGTGACGATCGTTGGTTTGAACACATGATGAGTTCATCTGTATGGATCTATTCTGCTATAGGGCAGTGGTAGGTACACACCTGTAGAGATAGCTGTTGCAGAGCTTTTATGGCTTCCTCCATCCCTACACAGACCCACGGACATTTGGACTTCCCAGCGTTGCTTCTGGCCTCGCTCTCTCTGCCCTCAGCCCTTGCTCCTTTTTGTGAGAGCCTGCTAGGCCAGGCTCGTGTCCATCCCAGAAAACACCGCGTGAGCCTTCGTGATTTCCCGCACACCTACGACACCACTCATGGCCGGCCAGCTACGACAAACGGCGAAAAGAGACGCTATTAATATCCCCAGCAAGTGCCAGACTGCGGTGTGAGCTCAGCTTCCAGTAAGCATCAGGCAATCTGCACACGCAAGCAGCGTTATACAGGTTTCAGCCTCCAGAAAACATTCAGTCAATGCCTGCTCCTTATGAGCATCAGAAAATGAAACTTTAAAACGTGGGTACGTAGAAAGTTGGGCTCCCTTAGCTCCACATCTCATGGAGCGGATGGTAATGATCAAAAGAAATGCTCCCAGACCCCTGTCCCTGAGGTATACCTCTTCTCTTACTAGCAGAAGTCTTGCCAATAGCATTTTTGTCAAGTATTTTCACTTCAAGTTTTTACCACCTGACAGATCCATAACGTTGGTTCTCAGGGCACGTGTCACTGACAGCAGCCGGGGTCACGCTTTGGCTGGTCTGTGAGGATCTGTGATGCTCCGTAGCAATGTCGCTTCACAGGGGGTTTGCACCGCTAACCGCACACTGATATGAACACACTTTACACTGTGCACACAGGTAAGGCACAGACTCATTATTACATAACAGATTATTATAAACAGTTACCAGTAATTTCTTTCCTCTGGCAAAAGCTAAAGTTGGTGTATAATATGAGGCATGGATCTAAGGAAAGATAGAAAACATTTGTTTCTTTCATTTTCACTTCAATTTACAAAATCAATTTTAGTGGATATACTTAAAATTCTGCCTATCAACATGGATGTGTACACTTCTGTAGTATCCCTGACCTTCATGTTATATATATATACACACACATACATATATTTGCACAGAACATATATATTTTTTAATTTGCCATATCTATAACTCTTGCATGATGAAGGAAATGAACTTTCATCTTTTTATGTAGACTATATGTCAGTGAAAGGATAGCCTGGGTTTTTGAACAACTGCCTGCAGTACATTAATACCATTAATACATGCTGTAAGTGTCACTGCTTTTGAACTTCTATCTCCTGAGTAGCTCTATATGCTGTATTAAACCAACTGAAAAAGAGATTTATTTTGTATTGAATGCAGTGAAGTACATAAAAAAAGTTGTGACAAAGCATCAAATCTCTCTTTTTATTGTACTGAGTCAACAAGCACCTCATTCAGAAGTTCTGCAAAACAATGATGCAAGTCTGCAAAATAAGTTTCTGGTTTATTTTTTCTAGTTGTTGTTATTTATATAGCACGAAGAGGGTGCATGGCATTTCAAGGATTTATAAGGCAAATCACCAGCCTCATAGGTGTAAAACCAAAGATGACAAATAATGCTGTGGTGTGTGGGTAGGTGAAAATAAAAACTAAAAAGAAAAAAGGCAGGAGACCTCACCTGAGGAGACTGTATTTAACAAAATAATTATACATAAATTATATATCTGCCATGCATTGGCACACATGTAAAAATAACTAAAGTAAAAGACCACTAAGATCACAAAGCTAAATAGTTAACGTTAAGAAATGCCAGAATTTAAGGTCACGTACAGATTTTTTAAGTCATCCTGCTTGGCTGCATGTGCCTTCTAACATTACATGGCCCATAAGCCATCTTTTCCGGGAACAGGACGGACTTGCTCTGGCAGTGAATCAGGCTGGGGAGACATGAATTCTGCCAGTGGGGTTCCTGTGTTATTCTTAGCTGAGCTGGACCCTGCGGAGCGAACGAGGGCTTGCCTCTGAAGGGAGCGCCGCATGTGCGTGCTTAAAGCACGGTAATTCTGCGCTGAGCCTCCTCTACGGATACTCTCCGATAGAATAAGAGAGCCTTTTTGCGGGTTAGCTTACCGTACTGCCAGAGAGAAGGCGACCCCCCTCCCCCTCTGCCTCCCCCACACTGAGAAGGTGATCGAGTGCCTGCCCGGGGGGGGGGGGGGGCAGATTCTCGCTTCCTGCCCAGGAATTTTTATTTATAGACAGGTTTAAGAAAAAATGAAATATCGAAGGTTTGCATATTAACGAAATGCTAGCTCTCTTACAGACTGAATGAGGTAGGAGTCTCGTGGAAAATTAGTATATATCTATACAATTAGCGATTATGTACCATAGTGCACACATGCAGGGCGTTAAATTAAAGTTGCACAGGTAGCTTCAGTCCTGGTTTTTAACTTTTGCGGGCCTAACTTTGCAAATGTTATATAGAACTTAGCCAGACTGAGGCAAGAAAATGAACATCTTTTGCACAAAATACCCCATGCCATATATCAAACCTTGTTCCACTGCACAGAGCTGCCAGAATTTATCACTAAATGGCTTAAACCATTTTTAACAGACAAAGAATATCTTTCTTCCAGCATTCTGAGAGGAACAGACAAGCTATTTCTGATAAGACTTAAAAACAAAATTGTAAAAGAATTAACTTTGTGCAGATAGTAGAGCAGGCAAAAAAAAAACCCTGAGAAATTATGGTTTGATGAAGTTATAACCGAGTGACAACAGGGCCTTCTGGAAAGGCCGTGAACCACAGCTCTGTGTGGTGCTACAACTCCATCTACTGCGTTTGCCTTGCTGTATTTCTTGGTTTTTCTCCCTGTTCTCCCAAAGCCAAAAGTACCCAGCGATGATTTCAAAGCAGAAAGTAACACAGGGGAAAAATTAAAAAAGTAGTTACTACGATTTCTTTAACTCAAATGTTCTTTCCTGTTCTAAAAATGTTCCTGAAAGTTCTCCTTGTTGATTTGGGGTCTGGAAGAAAACTCACGAAGCATGTGACCACTTGGACTGTTTCATCCCAGACATTCAAACTGAAGAGAGGAAATGTATATAGCAGGTAAAAGTGAGTAACAGAAAATGTACGGCTGGTGACTGGTGGCTTATATAGAAGTCTTGGTCTCCTTGAGGAAATGGAGCATCGATGTAATGAAAATCATTATTTCCCCAAAGGGATTTAATTGATAGCCTGGTTGGCAGTCTTGGAGAAAACACAGATCAATGGCACTGGGATCTCGACACTTAAACCGATCGAGTTGAGTGGTAGCTGAAGCGCAATAACCTGATAGCGTTACCAAGCTGAAGCCATGCCTGTTCTGTAAATCAGTGAAAAAAATCATCTTTCTCCAGGACTGCCAATCCAATACCAATAAGTACTGTCTCCAGTGACAGTACCTGAGTATCAATAATTGCTAATCACTTTTTTTCCTTTTGATTACCTTCTTTAATGGATGACAGTGCTACGTTATCTTGATAGCAAGTCAGCTGCAGAATGCCAAAAATATTGGATTCACTGGACCTTGGGGTCTAAAATCACTCTTTGAATCCATGCTTTGGTCAATATGAAATGGCAGTGTGTAATATATAGCTATGCAAATACTGGTTAATTTAGAAAACATAAGAGTCAGTAAAGAAAAGTCAATTGCTGTGACAAGGAGGATTCCTAGAATGTCTTTCTGACTTCATCATGAGCATGTCTCAATCACAGTAAGAGGCGTTAACAGAAAGCTGCCTTCTCACTGCACCACAGTTCCTTAAATATGCTCCGGTGTGAGAAAAAGATTGCCTTGAAAATGCCAATGAGGTGGGGAAATTTATGACACAATAGAGCAATTCACCTCAATAAATCTCTGTTTGCTGCTGCTTTATCTTTAAAATGCGGCAGCTAAGATAAAGAAACAGTTTTCCCAAAACCAACAAAAAAAGCTGTAGCAATGAGAATCTCTGAAATACAATCAGATCCTGCCATGTTGGAAGGGGTCTGGCAACTCAGCCTGTAACTGGTATGAAACATTTACACTCCAAAACATGTCAGTTCCATATGGATCCTAGCAGGGTGATGCGCTCATGACTTACAGGATTTTACCAGATTGAGGAGCAGCAAAAACTCTATCACTCAATACAAGTATAATTCTAATCGTCTTCATCTATATCTCTCCCTTCACAGCTTGTATGTCTTCCAGCTGAGAGATGCATGAACTTGATAAAGTTCTAAAGAAAAAAAAAAAAAGAAAAAAAAGAGAAAAAAAAAGAAAGAAAAAGAAAAAGAAAAAAAAGTCCTCACTACTCGGCTTCAGGCCAGCTGATGCCCATTGCTAACCAGTGTTACAAATTGGAAGGTACACAGTTCATACCAATTGCTCAAACATAATAGCATAGATTCCTGCCAAGGGCAGAGGATGGTCCAAACTTCCCTGGCAGCAGTGGATCGAGTTCCACAGTCCTTATCCCACACACTTAGAAAGAGGGGAGCGGATGAGTACTTACTTAGAGCAATAGGCGGTCACTCTAAATGACAACGTAGAACATGGTGTAGTACACAGCACTGTTGTTCTGGTACAGAGTATTTACACAGTTTGTGCCTGAAGAGAAAGTGTGCTTAATAAAACCGCAGGTGATATGAAGCTGGGAGGCGTTAGAGGTTGCAGACCAGAATTAGAGTTGAAAATGATCTAAACAAATTGGAGAAATGTTCAGGAAAATTAAAGCAAAATTCAACAGGAAAAAATGCAAGGAACTGCATGCAGGCAGGAGCACCAACAGCACAAATACGGGAGAAGAGTCAGCTGGAGACAGCAGTTCTGAGAGGTTACATTTGATAACAAGCTCAATGTGATTCATTAATATCATAACATTATAAAAATCCCCAGTCACTGTACTGGTGTCTATATACAGGAGAACAGCCCATGAGACCTGTGAAGTCCTCCTCCTGCTCTAGTCAACATTACTAAAGCCATAGTTGAAATGCTGTCTCCAGTTCTGTCACATGCATCTCCAGAATAATGTAAGCAAGCTGTCCAGAGCAGAGAGATCCAGAGACAGTCCAGGGCAGGCCACAGAACTGGTCAGAGGTTTAGGAAACCTGCCCTGTGGGGCTGTTAGCATGAAGAAGAAAAGACTGAAAGGAGGACAGGAGGGTAGTCTTTAAGTAAGAAAAAAGTCTATGAAAAAAAAGAAATAATCTGCTCTCTCCATCTGAAAAGTACCTAGGACAAGAAATAATGTGCTGAAATTGCAACAAAAAATGTTCAGCTCAGAAATGAGGAAAATCATTCTAATAATGAGGGTAGTGACTAACTTGAGTAGATAGTGTGGACAGGTTGTGGAATCACTGTTTCTGCAAGTCCTTAGAGAGAGATAAGTCTCTGACAAGGGTGACGTATACCTCATATGATCCTGTGCTGGGAAAGGAACCTGACATGGATGCCCTCTCATGGTTCCTTCCATGTCTAGTTTTCTACAAGACTATACAAGGAAATGTGTTAGATTTTATCTTCTATAGTCAATTTGAGAGCAGTACAGATCCACACTAGTTTGCTTTATGTTTCTGGCAGGTGGTCTGCTGCACTGTAGGAACTTGTAACTCCAGCCTTAAGCAAATGTTTACAGTTCTTAGTTTTTTCCTGATTCCACATGGGGTAAGCTTTTGGCCTTCCTCGGCTCAGAAGTCCAAACCAAAATCTTGTTTCACTAAAAGGTATAACCTAAAAATGCTCTCAGGATGATATTTTGCTAACCATAATTCACAAAGTTATAAACCGCATAAAATAAACTGGAAAGATCTCTACTGCTGTACCCTGGTAGAATGTCACTTTTTTGCGGATTTCTTCCTTTACCACCATATATTCCAAAACCAGTTGCTCTGACATCCTTAGCTGAACCTTTCAAAGAAAGGAGTTTTTAAAAACTTTTTTAAGAATGACAGCTGTACTTGTACAACTTCTCAACAGTTAAGCTATAGTCTGATGTTATTCACAGTACCAGTTACCACTTTCAGTTTGCCCTTGTTTATCCACTAGAATGTTTCATATAAAAAGAAATCAGAAGAAAAGGCTACAAGTATTGGACTTTGAGAGTCCATTTTCATAAAAAGGTAGTATACTGGGATATTTTAAAACTACAGAAAAAAAGGAGGGGGGTTACAGGCCAGATGAACCAGCTTTAAGTAATTTTGGGAGAATCAACAGCATTATTTTTTAGTAAATTCGCAGACAAGGATTTCAAGGGTAATCTTGCACTGTGTGGCTCTCTGGCCCTAGCACTCAGACCTTGGATTAACATGGTATCTCCATGCAAGGTAGGGAATTGTATGCTGTAAACTCATACTCCAACACATCATGAATTAGTTTCCTCGTGTAGGCTGCCTCCAAGACTTGCAGGTTCACCTTCCTCGGCAAGCTAGCACAGCTTTTCTGGTTGCTCTCGCAGCCTGATTTTGACTCCCCCAGCACTGTGATATCACTGACATTTTTTGCATTAGTTCATTTGCAATTGCTCTGTTTAGTAGACCAAAGATAATAGTTTAAGCCTGGTTTGCTTGGCCAACATGGATTTAAATGTGAATTCCAGAGAGAGTTTCAGAAACATGTTCAAAAGAGACTGTAAGAACCAGCTTGCTCTAGAAAGAAACGTCAGGATTACTTTGTTCCCTAACAGCTTTCACTACTTGGCCCTTGTGGGGTCACCAGCATTGCCTGATGTGACAAAAAGCAAAATACTCTAGACACCTGACCACTGAGAGACATACTGAAAACACCCCCTCATTTCACACAAACCATTGATAAGCCATTAGGTGATCACAATTTGCATTTGATGCTGAACTAGGTTGAAGACTACGTGGTGATGCTCTGGTGACCATTTGTTATGAATTCGTGAAGCATTCAGTTTCCCCAGATGTCACTCAGACCTCACATATTTACATTGCATATTAGGAACAGGAATGAGCTTCCTTGTCTGTAAAGTGCCTAAATTGAGATAATGCATGACTCAATGTTAGAAAGTAAAATGGTGTACTACACCTGGGTGAAAAGCTGATTCTGTCGGGACACAGTTCTAACTGACTGAATGACTGTGCCAGGCTTGGAGGTAGCCTACATGACTAAACCAATTCATGATGTGTTAGGATGCAAATTTACAGTAGAGAATTCCCTGTCTTGCATGAAGACACGACGTTAACTCCTCAACACACAGAAAGGGTGAGGCTCGACTCACCTAACTTCAGTTATCTTTCATCATCTAAATGGTACATATGTTACATACACTTAGTGTAAGTCAGTCATCTAAACTCCAACAAAGGAGAAAGATAGCATTGAAAGATCACAAATTTTACAGCAAGATAAGGGTCCAACTTAAGTACAGCCCATCCTCTAGAGATCTCACTTACTCTTTCTCTGCAGACTAAGGAAGCGATTTAGGCTAGATGTTTAACTTCTCAGTGGCTAAGTGACTTCAGTGCCACCCTGAATCTGTGATAACTTCTTCATTGCAATTAGCCAAGTGAAAGTCTAACTGAAGGTTTACATGTGGAGCCATCTCAGTTACAGGGTTAGTAACTTGCACCCGTATATCACAGTATAGGAAGAATACCAGACTAATACTACAGGACAAACATTTTGACAGAGGGTTTGCGTTTCTTATGTTTTCAAAATCATGTCCTAAGCTTTTTTTTATATTTTTATATGTAAATGTTTAAGGAAAGAGACCACAACAGAGGAACAAAAGATGCAAATTGGTTTCTTGCTCTTGGAGTAACATACTGCAGATAAATGATTGCTCTGATAAAATAAATGAAGTTCCTAACAACTCAGAAATAATTTTTCTCTGCTTAACTATTGTTAGGGAAGGACTGTGATTAAAATGGAAAGACTTTAGTTTACTGAAGTTAATGAGTTCAACAGATGTTAAAGTTTCTTTCCATGAAGTGTGGGGACATTCATCAATGATTATATAAATCTGTGTGTTCTGTTGACTATATGCATTCTTATAAATGATCAGGGGCATGCATATTTAGTCAAAGTTAAGGGTCATCACTGCGTCAGTTTAGCTATAAAGCAAGCACAGGCATTAAATATTGTGCAATGTATTTCTCTTAATATTGACATAGCTGTGAAGCCAAGCATGCAGCCTATTTTTAAAAAAGGAACACATTAATCTGTTCAAAACCTGGACTAATACATATTGTCTAAAAACAAAAGACTAAGTTCCGCTTTGCGCTACATTTTTGCAATCCAAATGAAGGTCAATGGAATTATATGCAAAAGTCATATGGGTTTTACAGAAACTGCATCTGCTGTTCTGATGTCTTAGCTGGAAGGAGTGTCAAAAACAAATGTAGGTTTCAGAAGATTTTGCAAGTATCAGTATGACAAGCCTCTATTCTGCTGTCTTCTTTTTTCTTTAATTTAAATTTATTAATATGAACAGGAAGATCAGTCACAAATACTGTCTTCCAAAATATTTGGGCAGAAAGATTCTGGTATATTTTAATACCCTGTTGAGTGAAACTGAGCATGAGTAAAATTCTCTCCTGTCAAGCATCAGTAAGGAAACTACTGCTGACCTCAAAAGACAGAAGACTGATAAAGAGAAGGAGAGGAACACCAGTGGGAAGCAAATTTTGCAAAATTAGATCCAGCTTTAGTCAAACCATCTTTGCAGATATGCCTTAATTGAGTATTGCTCTTCCTGGACTACAGGGGAAGACTCCTGTTCAGGTTATCGTCATTTGGCACGGTAGCCAAGGCCATTTCAAATAACCAACAGAGTGCCAGGTGAGCTATAAGCTTCAGGGCAGCACTGTGAGTGCTCATGTATGATTGTGGCGAGTTCCCCGTAAATATTTGTTTATATTATCCATAAGGGAAGAGAACTTGGGAGAAAGTAAAAATCTTCTAGATTCTCAGTTCCCAAACATGACCTGATTTTCAGGTTCACCTCCAGACTTTCAACTCCTTTTTTCATTCCAACTTCTGCAAGTTCATTTTTGTTCAGTTCACCCCTCCACTGTTATGTGCCATAGCTCCTACTGGGGTCAATACTTCTAGCTGGGGAAATACTGACTTCAATGCAATGTCTTAACTAATATTTCATACATTCTGGAGATTAATATATCTAAATTGACACCTAGAAGGCAGCCCTGACAGATACAAGACAATCATTGTCTCTTAAAGCTTGTTTGTGTCCACTGCTCCCTGTACTCCATAAATTACATATCTCCTTTGTGTTCATTAAGTGTGTTCCTGTGTCCATTAGGATGCAATCTTTACTTAACATTCCTTCAGGATGGACACTTGTTACTGCTGCTGTTTTGAAAGAGACCTGAAGTGAGGACAAAAAAATACACCAATTATAAGGGTTATTTCTTTCTTTAGCAAGCTTGAAAGATACCTCCACAAGCAGATGTCTGTAGCAGTCTCATATATACCACAACATTTTATAATGATATCATTGCTGAAGTACCAGAAGAATAAATATAAAGAACCATCTAATGGGCTTCATGGAGTCTCCAGCTCTCCTTGCTCTCAGCAGGAAAGCATCTGCTTGAAGTAATTTTGTTTGGTTCCTTTGTATAATGTGCTTTTGCGGGGAGCATTAGCTAGTCTTCAAGTAGGCGGTGTCATGCTGAGATTTCTGTGAAAAACTTCTGAGACTTTCAGCATCTTTGCCCAGTTACAGCTTAGTATAGCACCTTTTTTTTTTTTTTTTTAAATCAACACTGGTATAAAGTATGGCTACTGTGAATACAGTTCATTTACTTCATCATGCTGCATTTCCAGGTCTTTCCACTTTAGGCTGGCCAAAAGGTGTATTCATTGGATATCGAGAGCATCAACATGTAGGACACATTTTTTTAGAAAACCTTAAATAATCCTTTTAAAATAAACAACCATCCTAGCACATCATGTTTCAATGCTTAGCAAAACTCAGCAGGGTAGGCTCTTCTTAGTAAGCTTTATCAGGAGTAAGATGTCGTATTGAATATCAATAAGGAAGCTCCTACTGACCTCAAAAGACACAGGAGTTCACCAAAAACCCTCCCTTCTTTTTCTCATCTCCTACATCTGTCTGCACTCTCCTGAGCAGCATCACAGAGGCAGATTTTTCCTCTGTGTCCTGTATGTCTCTTTGATGTCATTTAAATCGTGTCAAATCCTTTGATGTTTAAGATGGTTACAGAATTTGTTATTACGTTTGACATATTGCCTGAAAGACATTTCCTCTGATGTTTCTGTTAATTGTATCAGATAGAGATCTCAGAAAGGTGCTATCTGCCTACATCCATGGAGAAATGTGTTGGGTACCAGATTGTCTGGTGTCTTTTCTCCATGAATAATTCTGCAAGACCAGGTGCATGCACTGGAAATCTGCTAACATGCCTGATGCATTGGGCTTTTCCAAACAGGGATGTTAAAGGATGTCATAGCACAGTTCCTCAGGCAGAGCTAGAAAAATACAACATCAAAGGAGAGGCCAGCAGTTTGCAGTCTCTCTGTAAGCAAGCCCCAACAGAGAAAAGTGTCAGTACTCACGTATGAGAAAATGAGGGTGTCAGACAATCTGGACAGTAATGTCTATGAAGCAGTGTACCACAGCAAAGAACTACAATTTAACGTTGAATCCATCTGAAAGGAAACATTTTATTTCAGTTTTACAAACTGATGCACTTTTCCCCGCTGAAAAACTAAAAGAAAAAGGCTTTTTTTTCCCCAGAACTGTGTGCCCATTTTAGATAGAAATTTCTATTTCATGATCTATATCTATTATATATCATAATTTATGTTCTACATCTGGTCTATAATATAATTTCTGTAAGACAGTACAGAAAGCTGTGCCTTATATTTTTCCTTGGGCACTTTTGCTTTGATCTCAATCTAATTTTTTCTAGGCTTTTCTCTAGGATGTTTAGACCGTTTTTTGCATCTGTCTATATTGACCTCATCGTAATTATCTAAGGTGTACTTGCATATGGATATGTAAGTATGAGCACACGATCTACTTTTTAGTTGTGTTTCTTGACTTTCATTTAACCAGTGGAACATATCTTCGGGGATTTTGTGTTGTTCATGCCAAAACGCAAATTTGCTTTCCACATCAATAGGGATTTTTTCACAGAAATTTTCTACAGACCTGAGACTCAGACACAAAAGACATGATAGTGAACAAGTAGACTAGGATGATCATGAACTTCCATGTCTTTGGAAGAAAAAAAAGTAAGTCTGATTTCTTCTATAATAAACAGAAATAAAATGCTGTTCAGTCCTTGCTGAGTGTGGCTCTGTCTGTATGTATATGTATATATGTGGGGGGGGAGGGGCGCTATATCCTAAGTCAGCTACCCGCGTGTTGTGGTGATGGACACCATGCGGAAACTAGAAGAAATATGGCCCACTTCCTGCTTGTTATGTTTTATATCTGCAGTTCAAGGGGAATTCCTGCTGAAAAAAATCATAAGGTAAGGTTGAAAAAGGCTCAAAAATGGATTCAGAGACAAATTGATTCTGACATTTTCTCTCTTATGGCTAGGTAGGTCAAGTAGAACGGCAGGAGCAGACCTTATGTTTTCTTTTATGAATTTGCTGTAACACTTCAGGGAGAAAAAAGCTTTGGCTAATAGCCTTGTGTCATGTGATTGTTGTGAAAAAACATGCTATATTGCCATTTTACTGTTTTATGCTGGCTCCTTGCCGTTGCATGAATTTGTCCTTTAAATGCAGCTGTTTACACTACAATAGACGCTTCAGTGATGAGTTCTATTATGAAAGCAATAACCAAGAGAAAAAACTAAGCCTCTTCAATCCAGAAAAGAGTCAGCTGGGGGGATTCAACAGAGGTCTATAAAAGGATAAACTGCATAACATGTTCTTCACACCTTGAAGTCCCTAATTAAGCTGTGGAACCCCTTGCCATGGGGTGCTGTAGACACCAAAGTTGGTGAGATAGATCAAGAGGCAAATGGCCATGCTCATGAAAGAGAAATCCTTTAAAGAGTTTTGAATACAAAGATCTTTCTATTAAAAAGATACCATGTCTGGATCAGGAGGTCCCTCATATACAAATTGTTGGTAGCTGGAAAAATATTCAGCAGTTTTGACCTGTTCATAAATTCTTCCCTGGCCATTTGCTTTTGTCTGCTGTTGGAGACAGGATCTTGGGCTAGCTTGTTCTGGTACAGTCTTTCTTATATTATTGTCTTAAAAAAATACATACTGCTGTGTAAAATACAATTTTTCAATATGTGAAAGGGAAATCTAGCAATCCTTGAAAGATCTTCTGCCAGGAGTAGAACTGGGGAATGAATGAGAGAGCTTGTGAGTGAATAAACATAGTTTGTGACACTTGAAAAGCAGAGCACAAATGTATTGCTTTCACATACATATGAAAAAAATGTGGTTTTTTTTTAAAAGAAAAGGAATAGACAGTTTTACTTCAGCTGCATCTGGCTAGGTCAATTTAGCTGGTCTGGCACAGAAATGTGTGCTACTTTGAGCAGGATGGGAGCATGTACCTTTTGCGGAGATGCCTACAGACTTCAGAAGGCCTCTTCAAACTCACTATGAAAGAGAAGAAATGAATAAATAATGGTCATTGCCACTGATATTAAGGAGTCCTTGCCCCCACCCCACCCCCTTTTTTTTTTTTTTTTTTTTTACACACACACACACACACACACACACACAAAACACTGTGCTTAAAAGCTGAGTTAGGGGAAAGACTCTTTGCAGCTTGCATTCAGAAGTCTTAACTTGCAACATAGACACAAAGAGCACGTATATTTTGAAAAAAAACATTCATAAACCATCTGTCAGTAAATGAATTGCCTATGCAACATGTTCACTGTGACAAAGTGTAATATAGCAGCCTGGCAATAATTTACATTTATAACATCCCCCTCCTAAGACCTGTGTGGGTTACACTCACAGTTTCCTTAAGCCTTGCAAGTGTTAGGGCTTTAGTTTTTGGACTCCTATCTTTTAGCCATCCTGCTGACTGCAATAATTTCATTTGGAGCCCTGAGATTTGCTAGGTACTTCCCAAAGCAACATTTGAGCCATACAGCAAAAATCTCACAAAGCGTTTAGCATAGTGTAACAAAAGGGTAAAAAGACAGTAAGCACAAAGAAGAAAAGGAGAAAGGAGAGTAATGTAAGAAAAATTGTTACGGCGATCCCAACAGAACATACCTGGAAGGTACACAAAGGGTACGGTGTTGTTCCACTGCTTGGGGTCAGGATTTTTCACTGAAGGCTTATTCTATACTGCTACCATTGTAGAGGGGCTACAAGGAATGAGAGAGACTTGAGCTTGCCTCTAGAGTATTTCTTGCACACACCCTCTCATGGGAAGGCAAGAAAGTTAATGGGAAAAGCTAATTAAACTAGGCATCTAGAGAAGAGAGGAGCAGGAGGGCATTTGGAGAAGAAAGCATGCCCACCAAGAATAGGACCAATATGACTGCTCGTGTAGTGGTTCTTTGGGAGCCCCTATCTTTGTTGGTTTTGTGTACAGTTCCTTTTCCAGTATGGACTCATGTAATATAGGTAAATAGTGAGAGATGGAAACACAGTGTGCAGCTTTGGAAGTGATATTAACCTTTGAGGTGGTGAAGAGGGATATGAAAATGTAGTGACGGGTAGATTTTATATGACAGAGTGCATTCACACAGTGCCTATAAAACCTGAGCTCCTAACTCTTTATAGGTAAGAAATTAAAATGCATTTCTTCCTAAAGTATTTTTGATTTGTTTGGGGGTTTTGATTTTGTTTCGTCTTTTAATGAGATTTTTCCACTTTGCATATTCTCCTTACAATGTAGGATGATGGAGTTCCAGCTCAGGAATCTCAAACTGGGAACAGGGGAGGTGGCTTTAAGTAGTTGTGGGAGAGAGAGATTGGGACATCTTGTGCACCAGTTTACAGTCTTTGGCTCAGAACAATATTTCTAGTATCCTGTTTTCCTGAACAATGAAATCTCACGTAATATCTACAAGACAGAAGAAAATGAACATCTGACATAATACAAAAAGAAAACATAAAATATACAAGTTCTACATTTAGGAAGTCCACTGATAAATGTCATTATCGTTTTACCAGCTGCACAGGCCTTTCTCCCTGCCAGTATTCCCTGGCAATTTATGATTTTTCTTTCATTTTGACTCTTCCATTCACTGTAATTTGATTGTGGAGCCTGTATATCACATCTGCCCTCAATACTCACATACGCTTATTAGAGTCTTAATGCTGTAAAACAAACAACTATTTATCTTTTTTCCTACACTTCCAGTTTAAACTGATTTCTTCTCCCCGTATAGCCTACCAATAGTACTGAAGCTGCGTTCACATACTACTTGTAGTCTGTGAGGTTGTTGGAAGTACTCTTCATCTGGTCCTCAGAACTAGATTAAACTGCAAAATTTACGGAATCTTTTTTTTATGGCATGAGTGGAGGGCAGCAAAGAAGAAAGTGTGCACCTTGATGTTGGTACATAATGCTAGTTGTTCAGAAATCACAGTGCTGTATAGCTATTAAGTGACACGTTGTAAAGAAGTAGAAGGTTACGTTGGGTTCTTACCAACACGGGGCTTCTATATCAAATCTTCTTTCTTCATTTACTTTTCTCTGTGTGCAGGCTCAAACACTATTGCCTACACTGTAGAGAAGCTATTGTGCTATTATTTGCCACTGTTAAACTAATTTCTAATCTATTTGACACCAATATCAGATTCTTGCATCTTAAGCCAAAAGAATTGCTTTCAAGCTGCAGAGGAAATGACTCAAAGCTCTGGTTATTACTGATTTGGTAACAAACATGGATGCATTTCTGATCTGAACACATGAAAGAATCCAAGCTGAATATAGCGAGGGAAGTCTTTCACACTTCTACATTACAAATTGCTAGACAAATTATTAGTATATATCATTGATAGCAACTTAGAGACATTATTAAACCATCAACCTGACACAAATACTGCATACAAATTTCATCTTGCTGATGTCAGCCTAAATGGACATGCAAGATAGCAAGGCCAAGCTTTATGCAATTTCCCAGTGAAGGAAGTTCAAGTGTGACTTGCTTAGTGGCATGGTTATTTCAGAACCAGAGAGTAGCTGGTCACTGCTGGAGGCACGAATCTCGCTGACCCTCATAGCCCTAAAGATCCCCTTTGTAGTTAGGTGGAGCCGCAAAGAAGCACCAAGTCATCATTCAACAAAATCCTGATATAACTTCAGTAACTGTTGACACTGCATCTTTATGTTATCCTGTATTTGTACAGTAACGCATACATTATGCCCTGGCTGCATATCGGAGTGATTTCCTCCTCTGATCAAAGATTCAGGCTGCGGATATGGTAGAAATCAGCTTTCATAGTTTGGAAACATCTCTCTTTCCCAGGGAAAAAGAAAGAACAGCTCCTGGAGCCCCTTCCCTACAGGCTGGTCAGCCCTCGCTGCTCCCTGATGCTAAGACCTAGATTTTCATGGAGAATTGTCTGCGAAGAACAGTTTATACTTAATACTAATGCTATTCATAAAGTAGCTGAAAACTTTCTGGATACAACTTTTTTTTGGTCAGAAAAGATAGTCTTGTCAAAACTCTTTTTTTGCCAGAAATTGCCAATAAAAAAGAAAATGTTAACTGGAAGAAGCCAAACTCTTGGCTTCATTAATGTCATTTTGTTTGACTTCTATAAGGTATTATATATCACATATGAATAATTTAATATGAAAAGTTAATCTGATATATAGCATAGCGGAAACATCTAAACAAAAATTACTGAAAGATGGTACTATTTGACATTGCAATAAGAGAATGCTTCAGTGAGTTTGTTCCAAAGTTAGAAAGTGGATTTTTATTTTTCAGTATTAATGTTGACATTTTGACTTCTTCCCCCCACCCCTTCAGAGAAGAGAAAATAAAATAAAATTTGAAAGACTGTGAAAAAATATTTGAAATGGAGTGGAAATTCTGGAAAGCAAGAGAGATATCTGCTACAGAAATGTTACTCCAACATATACCACAGTTACTCCAACATAAGTTTCTATATGCATTTTAAGTAGGAAAAAGGAATGTTTAGAATCCATATCTCTAGCTTTAGCATTGGTAGCACTGAACATGAAAAATCCTTTCTTTGCTCAACCCATAATGAAAAGGGAATGCAATTTTAAGACAACAGAATTTAGTATTTTTTCTGTTTTCTTTAGAAATTGTATTTTCACTCATTGCTAATGTTTTTTTGGGGGGGAAATTCAAAGGTGAAGGATATCCACTGACCTGCTGCAGCTGGTAGCAAAAGCCCATACATTTTACTGATTCAACAGTGCGAGAAGAGGCAAGGTGGGCACATATCGACCTCCCTTCTGGTTCTGCCTTGATTCCCACAACTCTTCCTGGGACAGAGTTTGGCTCAGTCTGAGAGCAAGGATACAAAATGCAGCAGTTTTCAGGGCCCTGGCATGAAAACGGAGGAATTGAAAAAGAGGGATAAAAAAGCCTTGAGGTGTTTTGTCATCAGCAACCATGAAAGCCTGTGAAAGCTTGATGGGATCAGCTGCTCCAAAAGTGAAGGAAGAAAGCCAGCTGGTGCAGAGTCAGTGCCCAGACTGCGATACCACAGGCTTAACCACGAGATGGCTTAATCATCTGTTAGAGGTGGAGGGCACCAGAGCCCAAAACAGGATTTATTTCAGATGCCATCAGAAGGGAAAAGCACAAGAGCATGCCAGTGACTTGCTTGAAGAAGAGCTCAGAGGAAAACAGGCTGCAATATGGGGAAGTGTCACATGGAAAGGGATAGCATGTGGGCTAGGAAGTGATTTTTGGCCCACAACATCCATCTGTCCCAATAATTGATGGGATTAGACATACTGTAGTATGCTGTATTTTCCTATACTGGTGAAAGGAAATACTAAAGAAATCTTCATTCAGTCAGCAGGAGGAAGGAAAGTGGGGTTTTAGTAATGACTGCATTGTCTAATCTAAATGTACCAAGAAGTAAATGGTATTGTTATGACTGAAGTTAGCAGAGCACTATGATTCACTGTTGACCTAAGAATAAATATCTTTGACAGTTATCCTTAAAATGATGTTCTCTGGATAACTTACCTTTTGAATCCTAATTCTCCCCCTTCCCTTTCCCCCCTTAATGTCTGGCATGCATCTAATCAAAATATAAGAAACACACAGTGTTTTCTCCGTGTTTTTTAAAGTTCTTTTAGATGAAAATCAACATCATAACACAAGATGAATGTGTTTTGCACATTACTAATACATTGTATGAAAAGGAACCAAAACTATTTACTTAAACGATGCAGAAAATACTCCTCTCTAAAATTCAGCAACATGTAACTCACGAAAATGGTTAGACAGATTTTCAAGAAATGAAGCTACGTCAGTCGTACCAGTAGAAAGTAAGAAAACTGTATGTAACCATACACAGCATCAAGCCTCTCCAACTGCCTGAGGAAGATCAGTTAATGATTTCTCGGTGTCCCCAGGCTCTCCTGCAAATCTTTGTAGTCAAGAATAAATTCAAGTAACCTGTGGCCAGTTTCATGCTTTTCCTCTAAAATATATTAGTCTCCATAGGGGAAACTTTGATCAATTCTATGAAATGTGTAGGCACAAAGGAAGAAGTCTTTAAAGGGCAGAACTTTTGTCCTACAAAGCTATTAAGTGATGTATAAAAAGGAGAAAGTCCCAAATTAGTTTATGCACATACACAGAAACAAAGACACATACGCATTCATCAGTATTTAGATAGAAAGTGGGGGATATCTAGGCTGCAAAAGGTTTCTCCAGAAGAATGTGGAAGGGGGAAGCAACAGGCATTATTTGGTTTAAGGAAATGAGTGTCTAAATTAATGTGTACCCACAACCTTCCCAGCAAAAGATTTTTGAGTAGCATTGTGTCTAACTTCTAAATATAGCATTTGCTGAGAAGAAAGTAAGGGAGCTGCAAGCATTATTCAATCTATGTCTGGCAAAAGACCCCTACTGATACCTCCAGGATCTCAGTGGAGACTCAGTTTGCCATGGCCAAGTCATGTTATGATCAGGAAGAGAATGGTGACTGATGCAAACCTTTCTTAAGATGCAGTGTTTCAGCACTGAATATAATTTAGTGTCCTACGATGTCATCATGTCCATTTGGACAATGAATCACCAGCTTGCTAAGGCAGAAGCAGATGCAAGAGAAACATCAGCATTTTCACAGTTCATGATGACACAGGCATGACCACAGATCCAGGGTCAGAGACACAATATTGTCTTTGCAAATGAGACACATCCCATACTCCTGCTTATCCCAGATAAAGCAAGGGATTAGTTATCATTTCCTTTCCCTGCTGGAAATCAGAAGTAGAAGTGAAAGTTCGAGTGTCCGTGGTCGTCTTCTACTGCAGAAAGAATATGTTGAGAATTAGTAACAGATCTGTGTGCTCAGAAATGGGCAGGAATCCACAACCTCAGGGCTGAGCAGTCACTCTTTGGCTTCCCTTCCTCCAACAGGGTGAGGCCTGGAATTACCAGTTACCGCAAATACCATTTTCTGATTCCAGAAGAAACCAGAAGATCATTTTCAGGTCGCCCATATCTGCAGCCTTCTGCCTTAAGAGCCAGAAGGGCTCAAATATCCCCCATCAGTGCTCAATGTAGCTAACTATTGAGTTAGCTACCATGCTACCTGGCATGGTAACTCATGGTAGCCAAGAATGGTCTGCAAGAGGTGCGACACCTTTGACTGCAGAGTGTGGCACTGAAACAGGAGTATCAACTCTCAGAGCCACTGATGAGGTCTCAGAAACCTCTCTGAGGGAGGCCATTCCCCTCAGGACAGCGTTGCTAACAGACCACGCAAAATCAGCCAGAGCATCAGAAACTCGTGCTCCAGCAGAAGCTGGCACAGTGGTCAGTGGTCAGAAGGTGAGGTTGGTGGAACTGGGTGTGCATCAGCTTGAATCTCAGCTCTCTGCCCAGCTGGGGAGATCCGTGATAGGGAAATACTCAAGGTACAAAAAGGCAGTAAGAGGAGTTTGTCATTTACGTCTTGTAACAGGTAAAAAGAGGTCATCAGAAAATTTTGCAGCCGGGAGGCGACTGCCATCCAATGTGATAACTGGCTTAATTTTTTAAAAATATCTGTGTTTCTGCAAAAGTCCTGATCTCAGCACAGAATGTAATTTCTTGGATTTTATCTTCTGTGTAGTAAAATGAATCACTGGCCATAGTCGGAACCCTGGACAGAATCATAATAGAATTATTAAACAATAACAGCAACAGCAGGCAAAACATTCATGATACATGGCAGTAACTAAGGTTGGTTCATTTCCCTTTGCTGCTTTAGAAACTGTTACTTCAGCTCTTTCCCTTTGGCTGGCTTTCCTCTTTAGCGCTGACTCAGAAGCAGGTGAGCCAAGGATGGGTTTGTTTCGCCATATAGTAATGACTCCTCTTTAATATTTTCCTTAGAACAAAAAGGATTGTTTTCTCTCTTTTACATCTCATAATTGCCCCTTTTTGTATAAACAGAAAAAAACAGTGTTTTCAAAAGCGTCACTAAGTGGTGATTAATATCTTGATAAGTAGCACTTCGGCAACTTAATGGCTTGCTTAAAGAGAGCTCTTGCAGAAGTGCTAATTTTTCACTTCTGGATCTGTTTTCTTACTGTTTTTTGATTCAAGAGTGTCTCTCTGCACATCTTATTCGCTCCTGCTTTTGCTCTTTCATATAGAGGATTTATAAATTCCATCACAGAGCAATATGAACTTATGATTCAATAGGCGATGATAGGATTGTTTGGAAATAGAAGGTAAATTAATCCATAAAAACTAATTGCTTCATTTTATTTTGTCACAGTGAACCATTTTCTGTGCACACAATCCTTTTCTTGTACTGCAGAGTGCCAGTAGGACTAGTACGTCCAGCCTAATTATACTCTGGATGACAGAACTGAGTTAATATGGGATGAGAAAGGTATCCTAACCCTCACGCTACTTAAACGAACTTCTGTTTATAATCTATACATAATAGAATCCAAAGCCTCCTTGATTCTTTTTATAACCATTTCTAATGCTTACTCTGACTCAGTCACACAACACAAATGGCTATAAACAGAGATGTGCAAAACAACTGACTCAACCTGACGCGCGTTTGCTGCAAGTGTTCAACTATATTTTCCCATTGCAACTGGATACATACATTTTTCCTCTGGTCACAGAGATGCTCTGTTCTGATTGAAATCAGAATATTTCAAATATAGATTGCAACTGAAGGGGACACACGGTCCTACAGAGGAGCCTGGGCATATTTTTAGCCATAGTAAATACAGACAGTTGCAGGTGAGTGAAAACCATGGCTTCTCATAATTTTTAGAGTAAATAGGAGGCAAATGGCCTTTACGCCTGGGCTGATGCTCTTTAATGAAAGTTTGGAAGCCGGAACATTTGTCTGCAGCAACCTGCAGCTGCGCTGAGCCCCTGGTGATGAGGTAGGAGCTGAAAAGCCCAGTTTGAGTTCCTGACTCCCCTCTGCCTTTGCAAGAGCAGGAGAAGAAGAAGAAAGAAGAAAGAAGAAGAAAGAAGAAAGAAGAAAGAAGAAAGAAGAAGAAAGAAGAAGAAGAGGAAGAAGAACCTTAACTGTCTTCTACCAAAATAAGCAAACTCGTACCATTCCAGTGTCACTGAAAGGCACAATACTATGTCTATGGACTTATTGTTGGTATGTATAACATTACTTTAAACAGAGTGTGCCATGTGCTGGGGAGTTTTGAAAAGCGAGTAGTAGTTGTTTCATATGAAAACTTCCCATGCAAAGCAACTAGTTGAATGGATCATCATCACCAGCATCAATTCAGAAATCCCGTTCTTCTCCAGGCTCGTCTAATCTTCACTACTCATAGCTGTGTTTGGTGTAAGAGGAGTATGGTGCTGGTCCAGGGTACCACATAATCCTAAAAAGACTCACATTTATGTTCTGGTGTGTATCCTAAACTTATCTAATGTAGCTGATTCTTTTTTTCGGCTGAGCAAATTTCCAGACCTTCAGGAAATGTTAGCTTATGTGCGTTTCAGTTCCTAAAAGTGTTCACATGTGACCAGCCTTCAGAAGCACATGGTTGGCAGCAGCCCACTGGTTTCAAATTCAATTACGTCAGTTGTGTTGCACTGCTTGAAGCAGAAAAAGACTAGCACTGCGTTTTTTTTTAATTTTGTCACCATCCTCTCAGAGAGTAAGCAAGCTGCAAGATCTGTGCTAATTGCATTTTCTGGATAAATTATAAAAATTGCATGTAACGGCCTTTCAAAATGTTGCATTTTTATTGGCTGGACTGTGGAAATTGAATACATAAATGCATAGCACCCAAATAACAGGAAGGACTGCGCTGTAACCAGTAATCAGCACAGATTCAATGATCACAGTAGCTGCGACTCCCAAAGCATCAAGGAGCAGCAAGCGCTCACTGGCTGAACAAGGCACTGGGAATTTTGGCCAAATCCCTCAATTTAAATGCCTCCTTTTCCCCTGAATTTTGAAATGGAGGTAGGGAACTGTCAGATTACCTATGAAGATAAAAAGGAGATTACCTATGAAGATAAAAAGGGGGGTTTTGTACAGTATTTTGAGCATAATATGTGCTATTTACTACCTGAATATACTGCAGTATCTTACTTTGGAGCTAACAGATAATTACCTGATAGATACATTGATTTTAGCCACTATAAAGTTTTGTTAAAGGTACTGTTATCTAAATGAACTCCCTCATTTTACAGGCTTTACATATATATACACATACACACATGCATACACACAAACACACATATATACACAGAGAGCAAGAAATATATGATTTTAAAATGCAGTCTAATTAAAACTGCAAAACTGCACAGGTACAGGGAAATTATGTTACTGGGTTTGACCAATCTAACCATTAAAGTTCATGAATGCAGACAATGGTCTATTCAGAAATGAACTGAAAGCAGTACAATCCCCTTTGGTGACATGCTGTTGTCATTTAAAACTATATAATCCAGACAATTTCAGCAGAAACTGTAGCTTTAGAAAATCAGATGTCCACTATTTTACATTCTTCATTGCAAAATAACCAACGAGGACAGTTTTTACATTTTTTTTTCATGATTTTTCCATTTCATCCCTTAAATTCATGGTCATCTCTGATTTTCTTCAACTTCTTGCACTGTCTGTTCATGGCAGAATGCCCTTTACCACAGCCTCAAAGACATTATTTTAACATTCTTCCGACATTTGTTGTCCTCCATGGGGCTACAGACAAAATAGTTCTTATTTTCTATTTCATCTACTGATTCACCTTTACTGCATGTCTTTCTCTTCCATACCCTAGGCTGAGGTTTTTGGGAGCTGGATCCTGAAATCCTACCATGTCTGAAGCAATTTTGTCTGTCCAACAACCCCTTTCCCTAGTATGCAGAAGTCTCATTGCACTTAATAGGATCCTGACTACACACTTCTGTTGATATCTATTTAAAATTCATACATAATCAGAAAAAAAAAACAATTAACTCATCCCCACACTGAGTTATGTAAGATTCTTCACTGGGGGTATTTGGCATAAGCGGGTGAAGAATTTTCTTGTAAAAAATAATTTTTATGATTAACATGAAAATATTTTGGGATAAAGTTTTATCCACCAACAAGGTAATCCACATGGTAAATGTTTACAGAAAACTCCTTTGTGCTATTTCATCAAAGAAAAGCGCTTTAAAATGGTTGCAGCTATGCCTTACTCCATTCTAAAGGCCTTTATTCTGTGAAAAGGCAGTTTAAAGATAGCCATAATGAAAATTGCACTCTAATAAATTACAGAGCTAATTTATTTGCTTGGCTTTGCTTTGTCCTGCTTTGCAAGGCCAGAATTGTGATAATGGGCTAGAAGGTGAAAGGAGCACTGGGAGACAAAATAAGTACAGCATTAGCTTAAATTAACTATGCTTGGGAGAGGATGCAAACAACAAAGACTACTGCATTATTCTAGGCCATATCTCTTTTCTTATCTTAGTGGCAAGAAATCAGTGAGAAGGCTAACAGTCTTTCCGGCTGAAAAAGATGAGTCCAATTTCAGAACCTGAGTTTTAGGGCAACGATTTTGACATAAATGAGCATCATATGTGCCCTAAATTATCTGTCCCTTCCATATCACTAGCTATTTCTTTCCCTCAGCTGTTTCTGCTCTGCATTACCCGAGAAAATGCAGAACAGAACACTGAACACAGGATACTCTAGTTTGCATTTCCAGCGTTGCCTGAAGTGTAATCTAATATTGGCTCGAGTTGCATCTGTTGGACTTCACACAAGACCGCAGATTTCACACACAGCATCCTTAAAAAGATGAGGAAAAAATGTGTATTCTTGACAATTATTTTTAATGCAAAGATGAGGATATACTGCACCAAAAAAAAAAAAGTGTCACACAATTTCTTAATTCAAGACAGACAAGTTTTCAGAGGGCTGACATAATGGCATGGTTTCACTGTGCATATCCCAATCTTGAGTTCAAATGAATGAGAAATAAACCCAAATCATAAGTCCAGTGAAGAGAAAAAAAAAAAACCAAATCTTTTTCTTATATCCAGTTTTCACCGGGGGAAAACTATTAGATACTAATCAGCTAAGGAATATGTTGAAAAATGCATTAAAAATAGTACTGGAGACTCAGAGCCATATGTTTGGCCTTGGTCCAGCCCTTTTGTGCCAAGGTGGCAGGAAGAGATGGCCAAAGAGCCGACTGAACCAGTCTCTTGAGGACCTGATGGTAAAAGCATCCAAACGGTGGTAAAAGATGGGCAAAGAAGTCCAGAGTGTCCTACTCGGTGCCTCACAGGTCTCGTGCAGGCAGTGTAAAGAGGCATGAGCAGGAGAGCTGAAATATAGGTGGATCGACGCCCTCGCCATCCCTAGGTGTCAGATGGGTCCATCAGAAATGAGGCACTTCAGTGAATATGACACTTGCATTAGCTGCTCTTCCTCCCTTACCTATTCTGAAGTCGGATACAACATGGGAGGGATTTCGTGTGATGCCCAGAGATAGTCATTTTGCTTCTGCGCAGCTGGTAAGTCTGGTAGAGCCACAGCCTATGTCTGTAGGGGAGCTGCGCATGGCACTGAGCTGGGGATGAAAGACGGCATGAAACACATTCCCCCCCGCCGCCGTGAATCCCATGCTGCAAAGAGCTCGACCCAAACCAGACAGCCTTACTCTTCCAAACCCAAACAGGACCTTTTTCTTCTCATGTGTTAGCTGTACATAATGATAGACCTGTCCTGTGCTTTCCTATGCTTGGGCTTTATATTCGAGCTATCCAGCTGCGTCAAATAGAAATTGTCTGAAAGCAGTGTCTGCAGAATCAGCTCCTGTATAACTCTATCAACTTGAAAGGAGCTATTTATGAGATAAAGTTCAAATGCATTACTACAATATGGAATGGGCACTTAAATACCAACAAATTCTGAGCCAGAGCGGAAAGGAAGCAATTTGTTGCGTGCGGACTTCCATCTATGTGTTTTAACACTTGTTATCTTTCTTAGCTTTGTTTCTGATTAGTCAGAACATTACTATTGCAGAAAGCTGCAGATCAATTTACACAAAAATTAAAATGCAGCATTAACACTCTTTATTGCCAAAATCAAGCACTGTGACATGGTACGCGGTCTGGTGAAAGTATGGTGGTCCGGCATCTAGAAATACCATCCTGGGGAAAGCTCTAAAGAATTATCCTCTTAAACATATCTTTTGTACCACATCTAACCTACCTCACATATACACTTTTTAGGCATCTCTTAGTTAAGTACATGAGCACATTTTTATTATACCTCCTTTACTGACTACCCATATTCTGACAAGCTTTCACAAACATTCAGCAGCATATTGCACTCTATGCTGATGAGTGAACTCTATTACTATGAGCTTGCATAGCACTTCATTATAAACAACAGCAACAAATTCCAGCAAACAACCTAGTTATTCCAAATAACAAAAGAAATCATGTTTTCATTTTCTTTTCTTAGCAACAAACAAGGTCATTATAACTTTCAATGACCTTTACGGGCAACAGAACAATTTCTATGTATCAGTAAATTACAGCGCAATTCACTTATTTCAAGCACATTCCTTAAGACTACATCTTTTCAGCCTGAATTTCTGCTAAACTAATACATCTCTTCAGGGTCATCAAGAGTCAGTGGAGAAAAGTTGATAATAAAGAGAACTGTTTGGTACATCCTGATGTCACAAGGCAGAGCCCAAGGATATCAATAATATGTCATTCCCCGCACTAAATGTCTGCGCTTTTCTGGTTCAAATTCAGTTTCTGCAGTGTGCTCCTGGTTAAACACTCATTTATCTGATAGATTTCTAAGACAGTGTCAGTGCTTTTTTTGTGTGTGTGTGTATAGGGTGGAAATTTTAAAAACTTTTTCTTAAGTCAGCAGAAAGTATAGTTAGTTCTACTGAAACTGAAGGTTTAGTAAAAAGATAGATTGTAAAATGACCCAGATTTGCCTTCCTGATTTGGATAATCTTGTATGTTTTAAAAAATCTGTAATATGGCCTGCAGGCTAAATTCCTCGCTGGAGTAAATCATTTTAACATCACTGTATTCAACAGAGGAACAACTGACTTATACCTGCTCTGTACATTGCCCTTTATTTTTAATCCTTCCTTGGAGAATTAGAACTGGAGTGAGTATCTTCCCACATATAATTTAGCAATTCTTTTAAGTTTATTTTCCCCTAGGCTTATTCTGTTCAGGGTGGTATATTTTTTAAATAGATTTTTGTTTTTCACAGCTGCAGCAGCAGAGGACACGCTTGGTTGCTATTATTGGCTAGCGAGGCTCTGAAGAGCTGCAGAAAATGGAACAGACAGCAAAGCTTGACTTTCTGAACTCCAAAAAGGGCATAATCTAAAATGTGATATAAACCCTCCTCTCCAGTTTTCTTTGGGGTCTGATGAGAGGGAAATCTATTCTGGTGACTGTGTCCTCTTTCAGTATAGCTTTCTGTACTGAATTTCCAGACAGGCTGATGAACTTCAAAAGAACATTTAAAAAAAGCATAGTGCAGCACTTGCTTTCTGATTCTTGAGATATATACCTGAACCGTCTATTTCTGGAAACTGCTTAGTGCACAAATAGCATTTGAGGAAAAGGTAAATGGAAAAGGGAAAGGTAAATGAAAAAAAAATCCAAAAGGGAAAGTTCTTCCAAGCATAATTCTTAAATATGGTGAAAATAACTGGTTTTGAACCATGATGTTCAGTGAAACCTTGTCTAAAGGATGCAAATAATTAGCGAAACCAGGCTGCCTGTCGCATCGGGTCAAACACAGTTGTCCTGGAAGCAACAGGACTTCAGTCGGTTGCCTGCGTCAGCTCCTCCCTGCTGTGAAAAGCATTATGTCGTTTGCACAGAACCGTAGGGATTATGCAAGCTGTCCATAATCGGCATAAAGTCTCTAATCCTGGAAAGCAGATCAACAGGCTGGGAGGGAAAGCCTGCAATCTGCTCTGCTTATGCTGCTCTCCGAAGGTACAAGAGGTTTGGTGGATTTCAGGCTACAAGTTGTGTCTCAGACGCCTGTTTTCATGGCTGTTGAAGACCCTTGGGAAAGAGCTCGGGCCATTTCTGGCGAAGATTATCGCCTCTGTAGTGGCGCATTGTCGGCTATCGGCCTCACTACGACATCGGGTCACATAAGGCTTCACTGAATTACTGGCTGATGCAGGATTTTTAGGAACTATACCTCACACATGCACCTCTTTAGCCAACTCATATGTGCTGCTAACAAGGCCAGGGGAATGGTGTAGGGTGCAGCGTCCTATCTGAAAATGAGTAATGGAGAGGAGGGTGCTGAGCACAGAGGGGTCTACTGCTGGCAAGGTGAGGCTGCAACGTGAGCATGCAGGGTATCTGGTAAAAGATGCTGGCTGGTTTGAGACTGGCATGCAATTTGTAACGTGTTTTGATCACTGTAAGGTACTTCGATCAATTTATAGGACAGTAAAAAAAATATATCTTCGTATTGGCCCAGGACACAGGCGTTTGTGGTGATGCTTTGTTAGGGTTACCACCTCATCTGAGTGAGGATGGCAGTACTGCGCCTTGCTGACAATAAATCCGATCGTTCACTTCTGAACTGAGTTTGAGGTCTTTCTGGGTGCGATAAGAGTAGTACCAGAGCCCTCTGGCTGCTGGCACTGTGACAAGGTCTCCAAGACTGCAACTACTGTAATTAGTATTATCTGACACTGAAAATTGGGCTAATATTTATTTTTTATGTAAGATTATTGACATCGTTGGGGAGGGAAGACTCTAACAATGTCCAGGTAATCCTTTGTCAAGAGGGACTTACTGAGGGACTAGCTGTTGTGTTGTGGATTACTTTGTAGTGAGTGATGATCAGAAGGCCATGCTGATACTTTGAAAAGTAGTACTAACGCACCTAACCTGAGAACACACCCCAAACCAGTGGAAAAAAGAAACTGCAATACTGAATTTAGATGTAAAATTTTCGGTTCGCTGAAGTAACAGATTGCACACTTGTATTCACTGCTACTTACACAAGTGAATCTCCAGCCTAGAACCAGACTTTGCAGCTCCACCTGGGAGCTTCTGGCCTTTGGAAGCACCAGCCTCTGCCAGGGGAAATGGCCAAGGTTGTCAGGTTCACTGATAATCCTTAGAAAATTCACTGAAATCAAGATATTTTTAATGAAGCAGATGAATCTCAACAAACCTCATTTCACTGCAAGAGGCATTTGCATTGCAAATGCAAGCTATTGGAAGAACCAAACAACTTCCCTCTTGCTTACAGACAGGTAATAGACTCCAGTGAGATCTTTCCACTATTCCTCTCCCCCTTGTCTTCTGTAGTCGCTCCCTTCCCCACAGAGAGTCCTTTGTGGTTAACCAGTCCAGGTTAGCAAACTGACTCAAAGCAAACCTTTTCTAGCTACGTTTCCACTTAAAATTCGATTCAATAAACTGTTTGCCTATTTCCAGTTCACATGCATCAGCATAGTTCTTCCTGAAATTATATTGAGAATATTTTCTAAAGTGAAACATTCAACGTCCACACAGCAATGAATTAGAACGGTCAGGTTTATCTGTGAAACGTCAGCAAATTTAGCAGGGAAAGAACATTTGCTAGATTTAGTGAGATCGTGTTACTCGCAGAATGATGAAGTGGTAGCAGTTGTTGCCAGTGTATTCTCTCTGTCTATGCCAGCACGATTGATTCAGGCAGCACACACCCGCATTCATCCTTGTTCCAGCAATGCAACAGCGTTACAGAAAGGAGAGGGCTCGTTTATTTAGAAGCCACTTACACAGGAAGGGCCAAATTATCAGCTCTGTAAACTGGCACATTTTCAAGTCTAATTTCAGTGAGGCTAGGCTGTCTTTCAGGCACTGAGTATTTGGCTTAAGGCTGCCTGCTTGTGCTCTTACACAAAATCTCCCCTAGAAAGGGCAACAGCAACAACAGCCTTCTTTGAGATAGCCCTGGGATATTTTATAAAACTATGAGAGAATTCTCAATAAGGCACACATATTTTGCTATCCTCTGCAACAATGCTAGTATTTTGGTTTATGCTCAGAAATCCCATTACTTAGTAGGTGCTACTCCAGAAAAAAAAAAAACCAAAACCCTGCTACTAGCCAAGTTCTGTCTTGTAAAAACAAGGAGAATCCAATCCTGCAAGAATTATTTTAATGATCAAGTTATAATTATCTAATAGTTAGGTGGGCTCTTCAGGCCAATTTCTGTTCTGAGATACAACATTTGCGTCCTTGAATGACTCTCTCAATGTAAATGCAGCAGCATTAGATTGACATGGATGTAAATGTTTGCATCGTTGCACGGTCATTAAGGCACTACAAACATAAACTTTCAACCTTTTAGCCACTGTGTAGCGAGTGGGGTCTCTTTGGACATATCTACACTGCCATGCAGCACCGGACGCAAGTGCTAGCACAGGTCCCAGAAGTATAAGCATCATGTCATGAAGGCATTGCACTACACTTTCCAGCAGAGCCAATTACTTTGAGAACTGCTGAGCTGAGATGGCTGTGCTGTTTTTGGTTTTAGAGCTAGCTTATTTGGCACAGACTCAGGTATCGCTGCACAGACAACATTGTGTTCAGATATACTCTAAATGACCCAGAGCTCATGACCAAAGGTCATACACCTTCTTGCATCCACTTCTACCATCTTTACTGAAAAGAAATGTCCAGAGGGCTCGAGTTTTGATATAGCAAGTGTCTCGTTGTTGCCTACACAAAAAATTCATAATCACAATCACAGTATAGGTCTCTGTAGGACTCTAATGCTCTAAACAAAGCCATGTTGTTGCATGTTAATAACCTGAGGTACAGTAACACTGGCAGAGAAAAGGGTATAACTGAGTTGCATAAGTGGTATAATTTTTTAGTTTTTCTTCATTTTAAGAACTAATTGTCTTAAATAAACATGATTATGATTTTATAAAAATGTGCTAGCTTGGCATTTCTTATTTCTTTAAAGGAGAGCAAATACTATATATTCCTTTTATGTTTGCATAGTATAATAGCACACAGCCCACGCAGTGGGTAATTTAAATGAACAGCAGGCATTCAAATTACACTGAAAGGGCTGTTATATTTCAAGCAGGGAACATTTTTATTACAGTCACATTCCTGACGTCCTACAGGATGCATAAACTTTTTTTCTTCTTTCTTGCTCTCAGGCAAACAGACAACCAGCTGTGATAAGTGGGCAACTTTGAGATACCCATGGACAGTTTATGAATACAGGTACCTCACCTTTTTAACGCTGGAATAGTTTGTACACAGGCAAAACTGTATTTTATACTCAGTAGCTGTATCATGAACTGCATGTGTGAAGCCTCATCATATGCAATCACTGATCCAGCGATCCATTCAGAGCAGACAGCTACTAATGGCACTATCCAGCCCACCAAGCAGGGGCCAGTGTAACAGGCCTTCCTGAAAATATTAGCACAGCGGTGAACGGAGGCGGCTGCTCAATGCTTTCTCCATTTGCATCTGACCTTTTAGCATGCCCTGGTCCTTGATACAGCCTTGACTTGCTTTGGAGTGAGCCTGGCCATCTCCCCTAGAGCTACTCGAGGGCTCTAACTGATGGCAGTCCTACCCTACATCTTTAACCTGTCTGTGTTTATTTGCTCACCTCATTAACTTCCTCATTCCTCATCCTCACTACCTCCTTTAATTTCAAGGCTATGGAAGCTGCAGTTTATTAGTGGTGATCTCTCAGCTGTATGCCACTGGAAATTCCTCACCAAAGAGCTGACACCCAAATAAGATGAAGCTTTGAACTGAAAGGCTGGGAGTTTTTTAGTGTCCAAGTGCCAGATTTGCAAGGTCTGTGTTACCTAAAAAGGAAAATAAGCACATCTGGGGATTCATAAAAATGCTAAGTTTTAATGAATACTACTAAAAACACAAGAGAGTGTAGATGTCTAGGAACCAAAACAGGAACTTCAGCATTTTTTGTAAATCTAAGTGACTCACATTGCGTCTTTAATGCACACTGATGTGCAGCATACACATATCCAAGAACGTTATCAATAACCCACTGCAATTCTGGGAGCAGTCTCGCCAAAGCAATTCACAATTCCACGCAAAACAATTTACCCTTGTCCAGGCAACCATGTAAGACTGCTTCTACCCCCTCAACTAGCAGTGGAACTGTATCACCAGACCCCAAAGAAAAGCAGAATTTGCGCCTGTAAATGATCCGACTACTTTTAAATATACCAGTCGATGAGTCCACAACCACATTCCCATAAGGAACCTAAGGAACAAGCAGGAAGGGCCTGTAACCAAAAAGCTCCGCTAAGATTCAGCAGTTTATTCTTAGCTCCATCACCAATAGACTAGATGACCTTGGACACAGGACTTCACCTCTCTGGGCCTCAGCTTCATCCACTGGAGGACGGCGATAACTATCCACCTTAGGGTTACGAAAGGATATGTACTTGGGAAAGGTTTAATATTGGAGTAAGCTCTTATCCATGTTTAAAGGTAAGTGAAGAAAATGCAAATTCTGCCTCTAATCTATTCAAGCATAAGCAGTATTTGAAAGACTGAAGATTGATACGACCAGTTACTTGGAATAATATTCAGAAGGGTGAATAAATTCTATCTTCCTCCAAATGAATATAAAAGAATGAGGCATTTCTGCCAAGAAATTTTGCTTACCCGAAACTGTCCTTTGCAAGATCATTCTTTGTACTTTGGCTAACATCGCTTCAAAGTGGCTTTTGATTTTTTAACGTCCACAAAATAGCCTTCAGTTTGCATTCTCTAATGCAACTAATAACTGATAAATAAAAACTAGATAAATATTTTATTTGTTGGCCCGATCAAACTATTTAATATAATTCAGCAGAAGGAAGCTCAGTCTCCCATGTCATCCTTTTCCACTGTGGCAATTGCACTTTTCTGTGTGACTAGCATGTTTCATTCGGGATTATGTATGTTGAAGGATACACAGAGCCACTGGGAAGAGAGGTTGTCTCGTAAGGGGCATAAGGCTGTCTGAGCTACCGGCTTCCTCAGCGAGTCCACAGTGACAGGATGCACATGAAGCAAGGACATGTGGTAGCAAGGAATCAGGTGTCCTGGATGCCAGGACATTTTATATGGCTCTGCAGATATGAATAAGTGTGCAGTTGCCAGCAAAGGCCTTAAAAATATTAAGATATTTAATAGAGAAATATATTGCAGGAGCAGTAGAGACAATTGATGGCTTATCATGACACTATGGGGAGATAGGAATATTCCTGTCATCTACATGGGATTTTGCACAGGATTAGGTAGTGACAGGGAGTAATCTAAAGGCAACATTACTAACTGGCCATTTGATTTCTGTTGATTACCCATTTGTCATAGCTGAAAATGAATGCACCTGAAACTTCTCTGGCTTGACTTTGGTGGGTCAATACAGGATACCTTGGAGGGGAGAAGGGCAGATCCTGGTGACAGGAGGTGACTCTAGGCTATTGCACTGCTGGTACCAGCCTCCTTGATCCACAGCAGGAACAGGACAGGTGGAAGGGGCAGTCTGCTCAGCTTTTGCTCTGACAGGCAATGTCAGCTAGGCAAGCTGCTGTAAAAAAGCGGAGGAGAACACGGCCTGATTTCTGCACGCAGCTGTCAGAGCTGCTGTGCTCGCCTCTACGTCCCAGTCACCCGGGGGAGATTTTAGCAGGCTCAGCCAGCACTACTGAATAGTGTGCAGGTGGCTGTGCCATTCTGTGCTTCTCCTTTAATCTTGACAGTTAGACGAATTTCAGTGTTAATCAGGTAAAAGGCAGATTTCCTCCCAGCTGAGGAGAAGAAACCTGTCAAATCCTCAGCTATTCTTAGCAAGGTGATGGCACACTACTTGTTAAAACATTGCCAGAGAGACATAAGACACTGTCTCCATAAAGACAGAAATACTGACGAGAGGACTGGATCAGCGGAGCAAAGGGCTGACACGCTGGGACACAGAAAGTGAAGGAAATCAGTTCATTGCTCTAATACATGACAACGAACAAGAAATAGATGTGTTCTTAACCCCATTTCACATGATATGTCTTATCAGCAGCTACGCCCTCCTACTCCCCGTTGCGAACATCTTTGAGAAAGGGGTGAACAAAAACGGCGTACACCTATATGTACCACAGCGGCAACACAGAGACTAGTGGAAACGGTTCTTTCTACACAAAATCTCTGCTTCAAATCTAGTTAGTAGAAGTGAGAGGTAACAGGAGACTTAGCCCAGAGTCGATAGGAGAGGATGAAAACATCCTGCTAATATTCTGGCTATACCGCGGAAACCAGAGAATTGCTAACAATGTGCAAATTGTATGCACCTACAGTACGGTGCTTCTAAACCAAAAGCCATTCTTGTCCTTAGACATTTCTGCAGAAATACAAGAGATTATACTGCTGGAAGAGTCTAATTAGAGTTCATGTCTGTTTAGTACTCTCATTTTGTTACCTGTATTGATACATTGATCCTTCCCTTCATATGGACAAAACCTCCATTGCAATCGGGAGCAGCAATCTGGCAAAGGGTAGAGGGCTCTTTTCCCCTCACCACTCACATCAGGTCCTCATGGCAGTTGAGGGACTGGGGTAGCAATTAGATCTGTGATCCTACGATGAAAATGTCAGTTTAAAGTTGATAACAATGAGATCTGAAGAGAAAGATAGCAATTGTGACTTTGTATAAGTAAAAATAATCTTATTTTCAAAGGGTGCAATACAGTGGCCATAATTAAAAAGACAAGGTCTTTCTTGAAATGTTTGATGAAGTCCAAAAGATTACTGGGGAATACTTACAGCTAACACTTCAACCAGTAAGCCCTAAACACAGAAAAATTAATCTCTTCAATCTATCAGTAATAAACTGTTTCTGACTCTGTTTTTCAATAAACGAGCAGTTGATGAATGGAGATCTTATGTTGTACTGAACACGATAAAGACATATCTGCCTACTGTTATGCTTGATATGAATTCTAAACAGATGTGTATTGTTATGTACATTTATGTATACATGTTATAGATATTTGCAGTGCTGCACAATTAATAAAGTGAGGATATTAGCAGTAAATAACTATACTGGCTTATCCAGTCTCCCTCAGTTTCTTACTGGTAATGGTAAATAAAATTTTTTTAATGATACAAAATAAAGCAGTTATAACTCTTCCACTAATCACTTAGTCTTTGTGACCCCTGTATTGGATAACTGCAGTACATTTTTTTGTGGATATATCCTTGAAAACCACCTGAGAGCTATTGTAAATCCAGAATGTGGTTGACCTCCTTTCTAGGAGTACAAGATAAAGGGATGCATTATACAACGAAACACTGCATAGTTTGGGATTTTTTCTTTGTTTTAACTTTCAGGTGCTCACAAAACTTGAATCTTTAAGGCGTCGTGCATATGTGAAGTTAGGCTTCTGACTACCTAAAATATCATTCCTTGTCTTGCGAGCCGCAGTTACATTTGGAATAGGGGGACTGCCTTTGCTGACTGTCAGTCCTTCTACGTAAATGTTGAAGAAAAGGGCAATCCCTGCTCTGAAATTTGCTTCTCCTTTGTTTCCATTAGCATCTCAGTAGATGCTAATGTACAATAAGCATGCATGCACATTAATATATTGGCCTCCACGAGTAGCACAGTTGAGATCACTGGGACTACTCATCCAGTTAATGTCATTCAGCTACCTTTATCAAGTCCCAAGTTTCTTAACCTTCCCCATCCCCAGAAGCCTCCTTCAGTCTGCCTGGATGAGTTTGGATCAGACATTGTGGATTGCTGCAGTGAGGTGTTTTGTGATGAATATTGATCAGCAAATGAAAAAACTGTTCCTAACACCCTCGCTTACATCCAACCTACTGTGTGATGGGTGCTTGTGTAAGTCAAGGAAGACAGAAATACTCTGTTTTGGTATAAAGGGGTTCTTAATGAGTTAGAAATTTCACAATGCCCTTTTAACAATAGTAAATATTGTTTGTGGACTTGTCACACAGCACATTCACTCTGTCTGTTTTTAGAGTTCTGTACGATTTATTGATGTTGAACCACTACTTTCTCTGTGGTATTTGTGCATGATTTAATGAGGCGTATCTCCGGAGAAAAAGGAAAACAGGGCAGCTACCTGCGAGCCATTTTTGTTCTTCAGGTTGGTTATTGTTATAAATGTTATCGTTACACTGTTAAGAAATGATCATGTTAAATACTGAAGAGCATTACACTCTTTCCCCATTTCAGAGAAAACCAGGTTAAGTGCATATTGCTACAAATTTTCAGGGACAACCCCACTCTTCCCTGTGCACTTGGCCTGGTATTAGAGAATGGGGTCAACAGCCCATCTCCTTCAGTTGCCTTTCTGGTGTCCGACATCTCAGAAACTTGTAGAGACTAAGCCCTGCCTTGCTTCCCAGGTAAATCGATAGCAAAACTCCACCTGATATTCCTGATTTAGAAGCACACCACGGCATTATGTCCGTCACATAGGCAGTGAGGCAGAAATGACTTCTTCACCTCTCCCCATGAAACGGGCTAAAATTTGTAAACTTTTGATGCAAAGTAATACAGCCAATTACAGAAACTGCTAGTCAACAGGGTCTCTAAAGGCAACCGCTGTATCATATTGCAGGTCTGAGTAACAGCGTAAGAAAGAGTCTGATCCGAAATGCCCTGAAATCAAAAGAAGAAAATTGTCCTCTGTGAGATCCAGCAGTCTTTTCTCCCAACTGCAAATTCTCTCTATAGTGCATGGCAGTGACATGCATTGCAATTCTGCAGGAGCAGCTGCTTTCTTTTATTGCAAGCTAAGAACTAGCCAGGATTTTATTATGACAACAATGATTTAATTTTTTAAACTCCTTCTTATCTTATGTGTGCGACACAATGCTGCCTTGCAAAGTGATGAGCTAAAAGACCACAGTTAGTGATAGCAGCACCTCGCATATCTAGCCACCAGGCTTGAAAATATTACCGCCTAACAGGCTCCCCTAGAGAACAATTGCAGCAGGAGCTTTCTCCACAGCCACGTTTTACAGAGCAACTCTGGCTGTCAGGTGAGGTCGTTATACTGCTGAAACACATTAGATAAAGATCCATCTCTGGAACCTCAAAGGAGCCGACAGGTAGTTGAGAGTCACTTTAACATAAATGAGAACCTGCATGACACCCCACCATCTCATGGCATTTGTGTATGCCAGTAACATATCTTACTTACTATAATGCCCGATACACTATGTATGGATTTTAATCGCATTTGCTTAATATATAAGATGCAGTTCTATCAGAGACAGTCCCATGTTCCAGTGCATTGTAAACAGCCTACGATACACTCTGGCTGAATCGTAAAAGCATAGTAAATAATTTGATTATTATAGTTTCAAAATGATATGCAGTAGTGACTTACTACTTGTCGGCTTATGTGGAACTTTGTAAGTTCAAAGCAGTGTGCAGGCATTAAAAAGACCATGAAAATTTTATGCTTCATTTACAAAATGGTGGACAGTGCCTAAGATTCAAATGCAGCACACCAATGCAAAAAATACAGCTTTTATGATCATTTCTCCCGCAGCCACAGTCACATCACATTTACAAAGTACAAATCTAATTACAGCACCAAGTACAGGACATTAACAAATCCACTGTTCACCATCAGCTGTCCTGGAGAAACACTCTTAATAATAATCTCTCCCTACTTAGCTGTTTGACGAAGTAGAAACTATTTCCAGGGAAAATTCTAGTAGATCTTTCAAAAAAAAAAGAATATGCTAAGCTCTTCCCTACTGTTCTACGTGCTGCTGATTGAGCCAAGTCATTAGCTCACTTTTGAGCACAACTCCGAAACAGAGTATGGGAAGTTAACATAGCATTATAGAGTAAGGATAACTACTAGTCTTTTTTTTCTGAACAGTTGTAAGGAAGTACTAGATTTCCTTACGGATTCACGTAGCTAAAACAACAACTTTCCAAGTAGGAAGCTGATGCATGCAAGGGAAGATGGATGTATTTTAGCCAGGGTGTGGTTTAGTGTCCATATTCCAGAGAAACATGGAGAAAAGCAGGAGGAAAACCACCCAAGAAAAGATAATACGAGCTTCTTCCTTGCTCCCTTTGCTCTTGGTCACGATGGTGTTCTGCCTCACAAAGAAACAGTCTTTACAACCGAGCAAGTGTTTTCCGTCTCAAACTTTCACAGGGAAGCTGAAGCTTTCCCCACGCCATACGTGGACCATGGATTGAATCGTGACCCAGAAGCCGTACTTCCAGTGCACATGCCGGCTTGAGATAAATGTACATTCAAGCTTTACGCAGCTCACATTTTGGTAACTCAGGAGGTCTCTTGTTCCTCGAACACTCTCTCTAGCTCAGGACACAGTATGGAAACAGAATAATCATGTAGCTTGTGCAAGACTCTTCTTTGTGAGGGAAGCTTTTAATGGAAATAGCGTCCTGGGGCTTTGCGCCCTTGCCCTCTGAAGCATGCCTTCCACGCGACAACGCATGAGGCATGCCGGTGAGTATTTTAAAATTTCACAGCGGAGGTCCTTGGTGACTCCTTCAGTGTGAACAACACAGCTAAGCCAGGGTTATGTGAAGCATTAATAAAACAAGACTGTACACTGGTATGAAGAAGTGAGATGTTGCCTTTACTGGCCTGTGGAGTTCACTATGGGGACTCGGTGTGGAAAATCTGCACTTCTGGGGTGAGGCATGCCTGGGCTTTCAGAAGTCTGCGCAGTCTGGCACACCTGAACAACCCCATGGGATGCAACAGCAGTACATGACCATTGCTGAGGACAGACACTGCCTTGTTAGTATGTGGTAGAGGTGAGAAGGGAATCCCGTACAAACATACCTTGCAGTGTATTATAGTGCCACGGCCCAGCACCACACTTATATCCAGAAAAATCTCATTATGTTTTCAATAGGAAGAGAACGCAGGCAAAGGCTGCAAAACTTGAATGTGTGCCTGGCAATAAAGATCATTCCTTGGAAATGTAAGCAGAGAATTACAAGGGGCGACACTGATAACTGAAGTAAACTGGATTTTGGGTAGAATCAGGATATTAAAAGGATAAGTTCTTAAAAGCTTGAACATCCATCTTAGCAGAATACGGTTCAAGAACTACAGCCTCCCAGACTTGAAATGTAAGTTCAATGACTAAAAGTTAAGGCAAATTGTAACTCTAAAGCTCATCAAATACCTACTGCTTTAAAGGCAAATTAAAAGCCACATTCCCAGTGAGGACACACTCAATGAGCATTGCATCTGCCTCTCTGAAGATTACTGAGGAGCTGCCCTGTTCGTAACTACAGCAGCACTTTGTGGAAACCGGCAGAAGCGGGGCCAGCTGCTGCACTCATAACACGACCCGACCGTACCAGCATGGATCCCTGTGCAGTATCACGAAGTTTGTAGGGTAAGCTTTGCTGTGTTGCACAGTCTTATAATAGCCTGACTTTTTGCCTTCAGGACACTAATTAAGCAATTCTCCGAGCCCACAGGATTACATCGTGGCTTAGAAGCTGTGACAGAAGCAAAGGCAGAGCTCTGCCGCGGGGCCGTCCGAGCAGGCTGTGGCTCGGGGAGGCACGTGATTTGATCCACGCCTTGCTGTCAGGCAGCCCTGTAGAAACAGGGGTCAGGCTTAATCTGTGCCAGACCTGCGCGCCGGTGCAAATTACGTCCTCTGGGCACGTTAGCCAGGTCACTGCGTACCCTAACGTAGCTAAACTTATCCTGTAAAATCCCCACGTAAAGGAGAAGCCTTTTCATTTCGGTGGTCAGTGATACCGTTAACGTAATAAATGAGCTGAACGTGCTGCAGAAACCAGCAAAACAAAGCCATCCTTTACCAAGAGTGGCATTTCACAAACCGTATCGGCCGTGGTGAGCTTGACCCTCGCCGCCCCCAGCAACGGCGGCAGGCCCAAAAGGCGAGCGCTTTCGCGGAGCACCCCTGCCCTCCGCAGAGCCGTACCTCCAGCAGCTCCCACCACGCAGGACGCAGCGCGGAGGTGGGTTAGTTCACGCCTCGACTCAGCCACACGTCGCAAGCCTGAAGTCCCGCTGCCTCCCACGTGCCCCTGCTTGTGGGCGACGAAGGGATCGGTCCCCCTCACCTACCTCGGCGATCCGGAGCGAGATCCTGCACACAAACTTCCTTCTCGCAGCGGCGTGCTAACATCCCCGCCGGGCCCCGCCACAAGGCTGCGAAGGGAAAGCCTTCCTGAGCATTTCTAGCAGTTGCTTTAAACATAAACAGCTGCAGGACACATCAGAGCTCTCCTTTAGACCCTCGGACCTCCAAAAATTGACCACTGAAGATGGGTGTACTTGCTTGCCTTATGTTTGCCCATAAACCCCAAGAAAACTGTTTTACTTTGCTATCTAAAAAACCAGAGAAAAGCATCTCATCTGCTTCCAGTGAGTGAAATTTTGAGGGGCTGTGTCAGACTAGAGCTATTTTTATGGCTTGTTTTTAGTACTAGATTTCTATTGTATTTTTGCAAATAAATATTAGACCTAAGGGACCAACATCTCAGCTACTATAAATCAGCACAGCTCCATTGACTTGAATGGGGCTATGCTGATTTAGGCCCCCTGGCTATTAGCCTAACCATAGGCTTTGTATGCTTTTTAAAGTTAAAAAAAATAGGCTTGTTCCATATTCAGCTGCTGAAAGAAAAGGAGACACATGGGCACAGATTAATGTAAACTACAGCTTTAAATGATGAGCTACTAAATATTTGCAGGACTCAAAGATTAATTGTAAAAATGTACTACGTTTGGTGAGATAGCCAGAAAATTACAGCCTAGATACATACACACACATATATATATATATTCCACAATTATTCAGTAGGTGGCAGTTAAAAGCTTAGATGAGCTTTGCAGTCGCCATTTAGGCAGTAGCACCAGCAGAGGCTGGAGTCAGTCCATCCGTACGAGCGAGAAAGCAAGCGAGAGGCTGCAGCCAAGCCAACAAAAGCATTAACCACGGCCCAGGCACTCGGAGAGAAAGCGGGAGAGGAGCAGAGCAGCAAGAGCGCGAGCCACAGAGCACACGCACGTCCGACAGCAGCGACCACAGGGCGCGCGAGAAAGCAGCAGACGGCAGAGCTACAGTCCCCTGATTAAGCCACGGACCCCTTTCTGGGGGAGAAAACCCACGGCAGAGAGGGGGAACAGCTGGTGCGATGACAGGCAGAAACTGAAGAGCGTTTGGAGCCGTCTGTTCCTTTGCAGGTAATTTCAATCATTTTTCTGCAGAGCCTCTCATAATAAAGGTAGCATCGCCTTGATGTTAGAGGTCTTTATTTCCCTTGGTCAAGAGCCACGGTCGTCGCTCAGGCAAAATTTCCGCTAAAGTCAATAGAGTTTTGCATGAGTTACGACTGCAAGATTTGATCTGACTGTGTATCTCACGTAGGGAACACGGCACATTACACGCCGGGGCTGGAAAGGAAGCCGGAGGCTGGTCACATGCATACTGACCAGCTAAACAGCATTATTTTTCAGTATGCCAGTAATGGCTTCATAACCTTTTTTTTTTTTTTTTTAACTGTCTTTCATTAAAACCTGATGTGCTGAATTTTGCCCTAATTTATGCCACTGCCACTGCAGTGTTTTAAGGAGAGGTTGCAGGTTTTTTTAAATGAAAGCTACATTTAACCTCATGTGATGAAAGACTATAAAAATGTTGAGTTTGAACAAAATAGCACCAGGGCTTGCTTCCTCTGAAACAAATACAAGTTTGCAGTATTCCACTCGCAGGCTGACAATATTCTATTTATTCAGTAGCTTGTGCCACTCAATGAAATGAAAGAAAACAAATCATGAAGGGCCATTCTCAAGTGTCTGCGAGTGACATGAATTCAGAGTTGATAATACTTCCCCTCTTGCTATGTTCTCCGTAGAAGGTGGGATGGTCCCTGTGCTGCAGCACTCGGTCACAGCCCCGTGAGCTCAGAATGGAGCAACAAGATTGGATGTATTTTCGTGAAAGTATTTTCTAAATGTATTGTTTCTGTGAGTGCCTAACTATACAGGAACACATATTCATGTATATATGTTTATTTATAAATGCACACATGTACAGGTATGTAATGTGCGCATACATATACCTGTCCACATAAATGAAGCCTTCACAATTTATTGCTGTTACACCTTTGCCAGGGTTGAGTTGATTGTGTCTCGGATGTCTGCAGATCCCATGATTTTTAATTCTGGGTCAGATGGCTTGGAGTTTGGGTTGGAGGCTTGCTTTTTTTTCCATCTTTTCTGTTCTGACTGATGGACTCCACGCATGTTTTAGGAGCTGCTCCCCCATGCTGGGGGCTCCTGCTGTACTTACTCTACCCAGTAGTGCCCAGTTCTTGTGGAAGGGCGTCTGTGCCACCACTCAGGGGCTGCGAGATGTGGTCTCCTTCCAGGTTTCATGCTCTTTCTCACACTGTGCACCACACTTGTGAGGCGACTGCATGAACAACTGTGCAAACACGGAAGGGGTTCAAATACACAGCTGTAAATCAATGGCCCCATGGAGCCGAAAGTCTGGGGGAATGATTGCAGTGTACAGCTATTTATCTTCATTCCTGGGCAGAGAGAAGAATGAGTGGGTAGAAACTGGTTGTGCACACATTTAGACCGGAAGGTTTCAAACCACTAGAGCAGCAAGGTTTTGGAGTTACCTTCTCAGGGAAAAAATAGAAACAAAGGTCTCTAAACGTTTTTCAGCTGGAACTCGATCCATTTATGAAAGCGATTACATGAAATGGTTGCCTGCAATAGCAAAAGATTGGATTTGATAATCCAGAAGGTCTCTTTCAGTGCTAAATTCCTATTCTCCTTACTATTCATTGGGAGTTGCCTCTATCAAAAGGTCTCTTTGCAAATGGGTCAAGGTCTTTGGTAACACAGTTGTTCATACATCCCACATCAATGCCAAACACAGGCATATTTCTCTTCTAGATTATGCTGCACTTCTGTTTGCACCACAGTGGCCCTACAGCAGAAACATGAGCCCTGATGGTCTTAAGGCTGAATCATATCCCCTTCTCGGGGCACAGAGCAGAGCTGTTCTTAACCTGTGGATGACCATCAGAGTTTAGTGGCATGGCTACTTACTGGTCTAGTGGTGAAGATCATATTACACCATCACACCGTATGCCACCAGCACTGCAACGCCAACAAAAGTAGCGGATCAGATATAAATTGGTATTGCTGCTACTAAAGCTGTTACTAACGGTGGTTCTAGTTTTCTTTGAGGTTCACCTGATACTTCCATTTTGCGCTAACCAACACATCTGCCCATGTAAAGATCCCCCCATCATGGGTGAAAAAGCAGAGACCCATATTTTCATTGTGATGGGCTGTGTAGTATTCGCCAGCCTTACCTTACTTTAACAAATGGCCATAAAAAGTACTTTAGTTCAAAGATGATCTCACAGAATGACCACTTTCTACTCTGTATTCCCTTTTCCTCTGCTTTCTCTTTTTAACCAGACTCTTTGCTTACTTTTTTGTCATTTTTATCTAAGAGGACACCACTACATTGAATTGCTATTAATTTGCACTGTACCCCAGTAACTATTTTGTAATAAGTAATAAGCTGCATTTGGATCTTCTAGCTCCCAGGCTGCATATGAATATCAGGCCATTTGTACACTTAAATGGAAATTCACTGTGGAACCAGTGGTACCAGTATTGTTCAGTATATAGTGCTGGTCTGAAATCTTATTTTTTTCGTCATAATATGTCTTAGTACTAGGCTGAATTGAGCAAGCATCAGTATTACATACTAGAAAAAAATGGCAGTTATGTGAAATTTGAGTACATAATATTAGAAATATTTATTTTCTCTTAGATGAACTATTTATTTAAGGGCACCAGAGAAAATCATCTTGGAAAATTTATTCTTTTGGCTCTTTTTTAGTTTCAATGCAAATAAAGGTCTTCCAGTATGAGCAAATAGATGCTTTCACTGCACCTTCTACTGTTAGAAAGGCGCACTAAATTATCTTAACGCTGCAAAGGCAGGCAATAAGACCCACCAAGTGACAATAAAACTGGACGCATGGATTGAAATAAAGCATACCTCTTATTTGCCTTTTAGTAAAAAAAAAAATCCACCACATCTTAATTACTACATAATTCTCAAAATGAATGTGAAAGGAAGACAACAGCAAAATTTCAAACGGTAGAGAAAAAGGATGTGCCAAACACACGTCTCCACTCACACCAAAGTCGGCAGCACCTCCTCAGAAGCAAACACATCTGAGCTGAATGTCAGACTTGTGTACCTGAGATGAAAATCAGTCTGTCTAATTTATTTGGCTGTGCAGGGCTGCCGGATGGTATAGCAGCGAAATGCAATCCCCCTCATGCTGACTGCAGGTAATGGAATGGGTTTAGGTTGAATCTGAATAGGCAGCAATGAAGTCATGACAGTCTTTTAACTTCCCTGTTTAAAATGGTTATGTAGTAAAGCGGTATGAAAAGAGCAAATCCATTTCTGGGCTGCAGAAGGTTCCCTCCCTGCATGTCCAGTAGTGCTGACTTAAAAACAAGGTGAAGCTCCGATAAGGTGCGTTACCTTTTTTTATTTTTACTATGTTCTTCCTTGAAGATCTAGAGTAACAGCTTTTATCTCTTCTGAAAAAGTTAGCAATTTCAGTAATCACATATTCGCTGCAATATGTTTGAACAATAACTCAAATTCTGCTGTAAGCCCCACTAAAAAATTTTAGTTTTCCCAGTTCCTTCCATCAAACATTCAAATGTTGACACGTGTTATTGAGAAAGTATTTTTACCTTGTCTAGTGCTGCAAAGAAAAAAAACATGAATTGAGAACAAACTACTATTAAGGCTAAACCTATCACTCTTAATTCAGAATAGAAACTCCTTAAAGCTGGGGCAGTTATGAAGATTAGTATGAAATTTCTTTTCTGTTTAAAAGTAAAACAAAACATCAGTAAAGAAAGTGTTCCATTTTCTGAAAGTGTTGGCATTAGAGAGAGATTTGAAAACTAATTCTTAAAGAAATTACACTACAGTGTAACAGGAAAAATAAATAAAATTTCCAAAAAGTTCAGTTTATGACACATTGCACATCAGAGACAGCACATAGCTTCTTGTCAACATCTGGAAACTCCTATCAGAAATCTGTCATTCCTGTCTCATGCTCCACAGTTACACTTTAATCACTGGTTTTCAACCCTCTGTGATACGCAGACAATTTGCAGTGGAAGCACAGACGTCTTCCTGGTGCCTGGGAGCATACTGACGACGGGACTGCGTTACTTAATCACTTCCCAGGGATCCTTCCGGCTCCTGAAAACCGCTGCATTAACCAATTCACAAGTTCCTGCCTAAGAAACAGTTGCACAATTTATTGGTTGGTAGGCTTTTCGGAAGACTTATCATGTGAAGTTAGGACAGCAAGACAGAGAGCGATATTCTCACTCGGACCTAAGCCAGGCTGTTTTAAATAGGGGTATTATTTGGGCTGTGTAAGAGTATCAGAGCGTGTCCCAGTGACCAGGACAACAATTAATGGATACAGCCTCTAGCTATGGATATTCATAAGAATAAGTCAGCAGCCCTTAGTCCTTGATGATTCTGCTTCTGTAGGAGACTTGGGCAAATGGCCCCAAATTAAGCAACTGAGGACTACAGAGGAAAGGCAAAAGGGCCACTGGTCTTTGCACTGTTTCCTCTGGTGGATGGAAAGCAGTCTTCCATGGACACATCACTCTTCTGTGTAAATGTACACATTTATATGGAAGTCAGCTGTTGCCTGTGCTGGGGCTTTTATCATGAACCTCACAATATATGCTATTTAACATCCAAAGCTTCTAGAGCAAAATGATTATTTGGGAAATTTTACTCTTCATTTTGGGGGTTTGTTTAGTGCTTCATACATTTCTAACTTTTTCTGTTCAGGAAAACTTAAGAAGCACACTTCTTTCCATAAGACATGGAACAGAAAGGCACATTTTTTTGGCTACTGGACATCTGGAGAAGCAGAAGCTCACCACAAGAGTGTAAAGCGGTAGATAATTGCTAAAAGGAACCTTATCTTGTTCAAAATAGAGCAGCTGAAGGTCAGACTGAATCTCTGATCCTGCAAATATTTATACAAGTAAAAAATTTCAGTTTATTTCCCTACTGTAGTAAATTGCTCTACCCAATAGCACAATGTTCTACATGTTGAAAGGTGTTTTAAATATAAGACTGAAAGTTGATCTTTCAGTCTTTACTCAAGCAAAAGAAATCTACTGAAAACTGAGCAACTACTACAATATTTGGCCTGTTATACCAGGTATTAAATTCCCCCCAAACCAGAAAAAACTCCCATTATAAAAAATACTCCTATAGAAAGTTGAATACAGTGCTGTTCCCTTGACGTTTTTCTCTTTCCCTGTAAACTCACAAGTACCTAACTAAGCATATGCAGAAGTTTCTGTGAGGTTTCTGAGTGAGTTTTGGCCTTATGCACTTAAAAGATTAAGGCACTGATTTACCAAAATACTCCATTAGATAAATAAATGTAAGAGGAGTTCCATTTAAGTCAACGGAATATATAACATGCCAAAAGCAAAGCCAGAATTTAAACATTAAGTCAGGAAATTCTCCTGTTTTAATTTTAAGATTACCCAGTTCACTAACTGGGAAGTGACAACCGGTATGGCACCAGTCGGCCTTGGGAGAACTTAGCATTTGGTATTATTGCTGTTTGCTGCCTTGTGCATGTGGGTAAGGTATTTTATTTGATAAGCAGGTTCAGGGATGATGAATTTGGTTTTATGGTAGCAAGTCATGAGTACGTATCTCTTACTCCTGAGGGGTTTTGGGCCGCAACAGAGCAAAACATTTAGGCATATTTTTAATTCTGAAGCTCTTTTGTTGGATCACATCTAGTACCTTCTGCATTTTGTGCACATGACTCCATAGCCAAAATGGGAATCCACAGACCCTGTTTTCGTCCTCCGTCCTGCCTTCTTCCTAGGCAGGCGATGCCACTTTGACCAACCCTAGTTAAAGAACTCCACATGACTTTATTGCCCTTTTTGGACAACTCACCTGATGCTCCCCCTTTTCTACTTCCAGTTCTTTCTTGCCTACAGAAACTGCATCTGCCACAATCTCTAATGGCCTTGTATTAGCTCTATGAGTTAGTCAAGATTACTGTTACTAGTCAAGAGACTATGACAACTATGTGTTTGGGGTCTTCTGTTTTACCCAGGGAAAACAACTACTATGATATTTTATAGGGGTTAAAACAATTTTGAAAAGGTGTTGTTTTGGGAAATGAGATTTCCAACACTGGCATGTTGAAAATATAGCCATTACTTTGCTAAATGAGAGCACAGCATCTGTGACTAGAGAATAGGACGGGATTCGGATTCTACCTCCTTTAAATATACATTTGTCTTTACGACAGATGTCCTTAAGGCAATATTCTACTTCTGTAAATACAGAAGAAAACTGTGACAAATTATTCTGAAAGACTAGTTTCCTTTCTACTACTCTTCAACGTTATGGAAGCAGCGGGAAGGGAATCTGTAAAAGATTCTCAGAGAAACTTCCTGAAACCAAACTTTTTAAACCAGATATCCTGGCTTAATACCTAGACTGCAACTGCAGTGTGGCATACAGTAACATCTGTAATATAGTGGAGAATCTGGCCCAAAATGCAAAAAACCCTGTGACTGTAGCTAACATTGAAAAAATGGAGGATTTTTTTCTTTTTTCTTTTTCTTTTTCTTTTTTATAGATACTTGAAAGCAACTGCTGCAATCACCCAGTCCAAATCCTCCAAAGCGCACATATTGTTCACTGCAGTTCTGTTGTCTCAGTTCTGTACAGTTTTGCACAGACTGAGCCACTGCTTTTGTTTCACTTAGCAAATTCAAAACAATACATTTTCTACTCAAATTCAAGCAATTCAAACACAGGAGAGAACCTAGCTCTAAAATTGAATCTGTTTCAACTGAAAAAAATTGAATTAGTAGTTTGAATTTGCGCGTTCTGTGAATAAGTGGAGTAGAAAGACAAATATCTGATCATGCCACTTACTGTCAGAAGTAAGATCAAGCAAGTATCACCATAAAAACATTGTGTCAGAGAAAAAAGTGAGGTTTAGGACACACAACTTTGTTTTTATTTCCACAGAAGATGCTGTTTTCTCTGTGACAGAGGCCAGTCCATTTCCTTCCAGCTGGTGATCTAAAATATTAAGTTGGCTTTGCTTTTCCTTCAAACTAGACTTGAGAGCGACCTTCTGTCGTTGTCCGCCATGATCTATCACGACATCCAGTTTTTGTATTGACTCTGAAAACCAATCTTGGAGTCTAAAAGCCTCTGTTCAGCCTGCTCTTTCGTTGGTCACACTTGGTAACTTCCCCAACGATCTCAGCGTTAGACTATTAAGCTGTTTTCAGTGTCCAACAGTTGAGTGCTATTTGGTCGACACCGCTTCTTATGTCCAGAAATTGCCACATCATTTCTAATTGCTGCTCCCTCGCTGGCCTCCAAAAGTCACTGATTTTCTTAATCTTTCTGTCACTGTCAACAGCTCTTTTACTACGTGAAGCCTACATAGGCAGACTTCAGAAACAATGCTCAATCAGACCACAATTCAGTGCAAATTAACAAAACAGAAAAAGAACTTATTCAGCCCAAGCATTTTCTGAAGGCTGAACTGGGAGGTGCAGGCCGTGTAAGCAGAGCCTATTTTCACTCTTACGACAGTAGTACTTTACATGACACCAGCTGAGCTTTCCTTTGGTATACCAGGAAGCAAGTTCTTGCCCGTTCAATGCTGAAAATCTGGAAGGAGACTTGATCTCCACTGATCATGCAATATGCCCATTATTCCTAAACATCATTCTGTGTCATCCCCCGGTGCTAGCTGAGATGAGTGTTAACACTGGGCAGGATTCAGTGACTCATTACAAAAATGACATGCTTGAGGGACTCCGGTCATGAGCTCTTAGACTAATTCAAAACCTTTTTTTAAAATGAAACAATAGCAAAACTGCTGCTAGAGTCCCAGAAATTTTTGGAAGCAATTTAACTAATCACCAGCATTTCATCATCATCAGATTCCTGATGTTTCTCGGAGGGTTATCTTTGGGTGGAACAGCCGTAGGCAAAGAAAATTTGTTAGCAATAAAGCCAGATTTCTGGAAGATACTTTCAGAAAACTCAGAGAAATCTTAGGGCTTAGTGATCTCTGGCACTCCATAAACACTTTGATAAAAACAGAATCAATCAAAATCTTTGAATCCCACTTCACACTATTTTGTGAAAGACATATTTTGTATTTCAGGCCCTCCTTTCTTTTGTATGAAGGAGTTAGGATCTGAAATATCTGACATAACTCCCTATGCTTTTGTCTCATAAAGTTACTGAAAAGGTTGTAGAAATTATGAATAAATAATATTTAACTTAATATCTGTTACCTGACAGTCTCTGGCTAATATCTAACAAACGCATCAGATACTTAAATTCAAATGCAAGAAAGTCACTGATGTATGGATAAACATTTTGAAAACAAGGAAAAATGCTGCAATAACTTAATAAACTGCAACTTTGACACAGCAAAGAAAATTCAGGCAGCAGTTTTACTCTGAATGTATCAAATAATTTTAATTACCCTCCTTAGTACCGTCAATCTGTGCATGGCTCCTCAAGTAGATGTGACTGGGCCAGTTGCCTATTTTATGTAAATGTGCAACGCAAAAAGAGGTGGTGTTTTGAATGAATATTTATTTCTGGCCACGGTTTTGTTCAAATCTCAACTGCACAGGTGCAAATCATCTTCTCTGCTCACAAAGATGGCAAGAACGCCACCTGCGTAAAAGCCTGCGATGACGTAAATCAAAAGTGCTACAACATTCCTGCAGTGAAGAAATCACAATTTTGCACTAGCTAAAGCTCAAGGAGCAGGCTTTGAAAGAACATTTTGCTCACCATCAGAATGTAAAAAAAAGTGCTCTCCAGCATGCACTAGAACCTCATGTTGAAAGAAAAAGCTGTTTTAACTGTTACCATTTTTTCTTCAAATGTCAAATTTTCAGCTGATGAGAAAAGAGAAAAGAGAGAAGAGAGAGAGAGGAGAGAGGAAAGACAGGAAAGAGAAAGGGAAGGGTAAGAGGAAAGGGAGGAGAACAGAAAGAAAAAGAGAGCCTTTTATTAAAAGACAGAAACTTTAGAAGTAGAAAAATACCCATTCTTTACTTTAAATCCATGTTCATTGGCAGGTGAGGTGAAAATACGCCCCCCAAAATGCCTGGCTATTTATATACACAGTGGATAACAAGTAAAAATTCCTTGCAGAGCTCTCTTTTCTCCTGTTTATAAATAATGTGCACCTCTTTCATCTCTGATATGATGAAATGGCCAGCAGCCTCACAACCATTCTGAGGTTCATCTTATCTATAACTAGATTTTCTATTACCATCCACCTCGCACCACATATCTTTGCATAGCGGTGTCATCGCTGGATAGCCTGATGGATTTTTACTTTAAACTGATGCAAGCTTTTAAAATAAATGCATTCCATGTACTTTATTATATTTTCATCCTAACAGTGAGAATACAAACAGAGATGTCTTCTTAGATATATAAAAAAAGGGACTGACTGTTAGGGAGAGTTTCCCTAACGCTGACATGAGAGGATTTTACCCAAAGAAAAAGAGCTTTCAGGAAATTAATACACAGCAGCTGACAATTGCTGTATTGCATATCAGACTGACATCTCAGTCAGATGTCATCGAAACCTGAGATTTGGATCAGCTAAGACACAATAAGAGCTGCTGACTCCAGATAACAAATGTAGTATCAGGTTGTTTTACAAAACCAGCGTTACCTTAAAAGACATCATCTAGCCAAACCATTTTCAAAGAAATTTGCAACCTGTGGCATTTCATGGAAGTCTGCCAATACAAATATGGTGAAAATCTTTTGTAACAGAATCAAAACTGTGGAAGGACCGGAGAGGGAGCATCCTTTTCTTACCTACTTCCAAGTACAAGGAAGAGGAAGGTTTACCACCACAGCAGGCCCATAGGATAATCTAGTCTAACATTACCCTAAGGGTAGGCATTCAAGTAGAGTCATTTTCAGAAAACTTCAAAAGTATTTAATATGCACAAATTCAGTCTCCCCATCCCTTCTGCAGTGAAAAGGAACAAATATATTATTCAGTGCTTCAATACAAACATGACAGGCAAGTCACAAATACAACGGATAGACAAATTAGACCAAGAAACTGATTACAGACAGAGAAGATAGCTATGGAGATCCATGGGCTAAATGCAAGATCAGTGACACTGATTTTGTAACTGCTAATGCACCCACACATAATTAATTACCCAAAGAAAATTAAGAGTTTGAAATATCAAGTGCATAATCAGTAACACAAGGCACATTGTTTAAACATTTCTTAAATGCATATTTTTATTAACACTATGTAACATAATGACCATTCTTATATCAAAATGACGCAGTCCCTAAACCTTATCTTCCTGCCAGAAAAATCCTTCAATTCTTCTACCTGACATGTCAGTAGCAGCTAGTGAAGAATTTAGTCTAAAATAAAATTTTGTAGCTGAGTTTGAACCGGAGGCAGCCCTTATTGCTAGTGAATTGCCCATCAAGCTCACTGGCAGCAACATGGACCTTGCACTAGGAGAGGATCTGCATAAAGCAGAGCTAAGTCAGTGAACACAGTTAGATGGAGACTCACTAAGACTTGCCGAATTTGCACATTTTAGTAAATTTGCACTAATGTAGCTTGTAAAGGTAGCCATGACCGCCCGCCCACGGGGAGCTCATCGAGAAGATGGATCAAGGCTCTTCACCGTGGTGCATGGCAGGACAGGAGACAACAGGCATAAGTTGAAACAAGAGAAATTCAGACTGGATATAAGAGGGAAAAAAGTCACTACAAGGATAACTAAGCAGTGCAGCAGGTTGCCAAGAGAGGTTGTGGGAAACCTTGGAGGTTTTGAAGCCCCGACAGGACTAAGCCCTGAGCAACCTGGTCTGCCCTCATGGCTGACCCCTCGGTTGAGCAGGAGGTTAGCACAGAGACCTCCTGAGGGCCCTCTCAGCCTGAATTATCCGACAAGTCTGTGGTCATTTCCACTGACAGCCTGCAAATTCTCCACAAGCAATCTATGTGCTATCCTTCCCACTGGAAAGTCTTCCTAATGTCTAATGTGAATCTTTTGCTCTGCAATTTAAGCCCATCAATTCCTGTTTTATCCACCACAGATATCCACCCTCCCTCTTTGCAACAATTAACTATGTATTTGAAGACTACTACCATGCCATTTTCAGGTTCACTTAGATGCTTTTCAGATGCTTAATACTTAAATGCAGCCTTTAAGTGCCATGTTACAAATTGTTCTAACTACTGGGCAAGCATATGTGCCAGCTTTCTTGGAAACCTGTAAGTGTGTTTAAAACATGCAGCTTAATACAGCAAGAGAACACTCAGTTGGCTTTTTTAATTCAATTTTTACTCCCACACTATTTCACTGATTTTCATAGTCAAATACAGTTTCTGTCATCATCTCATACGTATTATCTGATTGTGCAAATTAACTTACACTTCAGCTATTTCTGAGGTAAAATAGTCATGTTTTTCTCTCTTGCCTTCTTGCTCACACAAATTATTAAACCATAATTCTCACGGTAGCTCATTCTCCACACTTGCCTACCACTCTGTTCTCCGTTTGTGCATTTGCAGCTCATAGCCCTGTTTACTCTCAGTGAAGCAGCTTCCTGCTAGCTTCCTCCGGTCTTATTCCTTGCTAGCTACGTTGGATTTTGTTTGTTTTCTCAACAGCAGGAACTCCTTGCCCGTCCCCCTCTTCCTCGTAGGCCCTTCCCCTTGACATAAACACAGGCGCGAGTGTTTTCTGAGGCTGTTCTTCTTTCCATTCCTTGAATTCTGCTTCCGCAGGGAAATCATTCTGCTGCAGTGCCTCAGGACAAACACCCTTATTTATCAGTCTTTGCTATATTTAAATAGGTCTCTGAGAGCCACAGCAGCTGCAGCGCAGGAGCGATGGAAGGGCCAAAGCTGCCGCCTGCCTGAAGCTAGGCTGGGCAAGCAGTGCTGTGACAGCTCTCCGTTTCGCCTCAGGATCAGCGTCCCCAGTTGCATTGGTTATTTCACCCAAGGTGTGGCTGAGGAGGAAATACAACTCCTTTATCCAACACATTATGTAAAGACAGATGTTTTCGGCTTACTCAGACATAAGAATTAGAATGGAATAGGATGCCCTGAACAAGAGGGATAACAAAATCAGAGTATGCTTCAACAGCAAAATGAAGACATTAGTGCAGCATGGATAGGCTTAGCTTTAATCTAACTGGCACAGGCAGCAATAGCATTGAAGATGCAGAAGCACAAAATTCAGTGTGGGCCAGCAACTGGGATAAGGTCATGGGGGCTCCACTCACCTCCTTACTTCTGCATCATCCCTGCTATTGTTCCCCGTGCCATGAAATTCTTCCCCACACCACAATCACTTCTTCAGCTGCAGTGAAGAAATACCTTGAAGGCTATCAGCTTCCTTATTCAGTAGGGAAAGCCTTCGGGTTATTGTGGATTACCGACGACCCAGGCAGCATTGCAACAGGTCTATTCAGTCACCTGGCCCCTAAGGCACTTGGACAAGAGAACGGTATTTCACTTACAGTCTCCCCTATTCAATCACCCATTTGCCTCAGAATAAATACAGGTGCAGCAAATTTTGCAGTTTGTCCAATGCACACTATTTATATAATGCTCTATCTAGCTTTGGTCTGAAAAATAAGGCTATCCTAGACTCTCTTCATCTTCTGTGTTCAATTTTTTCAGCATTTATTTGCTTAAATCTTACTAAGTATAAGAGATACATGCTGTGTACTTAATGAACTGCCACTGACAGCAAGAGGAATTTATTTTCACATTTATCTCAATGAATTCAGAAACAATTATAGCTTGCGACCCTGACAAAGCTTTATCGTTTTTATTATTTAAAAATGGTGACCATATCTGTGGTCCTATTGTTCACAGACCAGACAAAGGGTTTTCCAAGCTTCAGGGCTCACGGTGTTCTGTGAGCAGTATTTGCCTTTTATTCCAAACTTGATAATATGAGCCATTTACAAACCTTGTGAAGATGCCTGCACAACCTTTCTCAAAAATGCAGGCTCTCTCATTTGAAGATAGTGTACTGCAAAATGAAAATGAAAAGGCAGACTGAACACGAACAATCTCAGCTTACCAAAGTGTACCCTTTGAACTGGAAACGAAGTGCGAAAACACGTCAAAGTGGGGCACACAATCCCAAAGAGCTACAAACAAAGCTACAGCACTGTTAGCGCAACAGCAAAGCTGTTAGCACTGTTGATGAAGAATCCACAGATGTCTCTTACACTTCACTAAGAAATGTTGTCCAGTTGCACTGGAGATAAATTCCCTTGTTATTGAAGAGCTGGCATGTTGAGAATAACTGACTCTCAGACATCTGTCTGTCAATTTGCTTGAATAATGATTTGAGGAGACAGACTCGTTTTAGAGACAGCAGAGTATTTCAGCCCTTCGCCTTGCTGAGGGGCCAGTTCCCAAATGAACGGTTGCGGCCTTTTATTCTGGGGGCATTAGCCCACTAGGATGAATGCTTAAAATAACAAGGCTAATTTAAAATAAGGTATGAAGCAGTGAAGGTGGTCTTTCATTACCAACCCGGGCTGGATTGGAAATCCTAAACCCATTGTTGAAAAAACATCATTCTTTAGCCCCTCCCAAGTCCTCTGGGATGTCATTACTTACATCATGTTCATTTTTCTTATTGGGAAAGTTAGCATAAAGTCCATTCCCCCACAGGAACCTGTATTAATGTCTTTGTTCTTGCTTTTTGTTATTTTCTTTCCTAGATCTTTCCCTCTATCTGAGAGCATCAGACTCCCCAGGAAACATGCCTGAGCAAAGCAATGATTACAGGGTTGTTGTGTTTGGGGCTGGAGGAGTCGGCAAAAGTTCTTTGGTCTTGAGATTTGTGAAAGGCACTTTCAGAGAGAGCTACATCCCCACCATTGAAGACACCTATCGGCAGGTGATCAGCTGTGATAAGAGTATATGCACTTTGCAGATCACCGACACTACCGGGAGCCATCAATTTCCAGCCATGCAACGTCTTTCTATTTCTAAAGGACATGCTTTCATTTTGGTTTACTCAATCACCAGCCGACAGTCCTTGGAAGAACTCAAACCCATCTATGAACAAATATGTCAGATTAAAGGAGATGTAGAAAGCATTCCAATAATGCTGGTGGGCAACAAAAATGATGAGAACCAAAATCGAGAGGTGGAGAGCAGTGAAGGAGAAGCCATGGCCAAGAAGTGGAAGTGTGCCTTTATGGAGACCTCTGCCAAGCTGAACCATAACGTGAAAGAGTTATTCCAAGAGCTGCTGAACCTAGAGAAACGCAGGACTGTGAGTTTACAAATTGATGGCAAAAAAAGCAAGCAGCAGAAAAGGAAAGAGAAGCTGAAAGGTAAATGTGTGGTGATGTGAAATTGCACTGCCATGAGTCACTCACACAGTCTCATCTGTCTGACAATAGCAGTGTGAAACCTGTAGAAAACAGAGAACCATACAAGACCCTATTTATTAGTATCTGTTTTAAAAGAAATATTTGGAAAAAATGTGTTACTGTGCTTACTATTAAAAAGCCAATAATTCAAACATCATTTGCTCCAGCTATCAGTGCAAAAAAATCAGGATGTTAAAAACAAGACAGGCCAGGATATCTAGTTTTATAATTTAGAGAAGAAAACAATTTCCATCCTTTGCGTACTGTGGAAGATCTGGGAAGTCAACTTCATAATCTTTATGTTTGCATATAACTGCAACGGAAGGCAATGTATCTACATAACGTACTGTTAGAAGAAAAACCAACAAATGCCCATGAAGAAATCTAGAATGTATAAATGCATGCTGGATTAAGTTATCATATCCTTTAAGAATGCTGTGGACAAACAATTCTGTGCAATTTTCAGGACTGACTGCTGGGGCTGTGTGAATAACAAAGGTAATCTCGGATCTTTCAAACATACGGACTATTTTGCACTAAAGTGAAGTATGGGGGTAGCACAGTTAAATGGAGATTCTCTCTACCTCCCACAGCATGAGATGTCCTTCTAGTCTGATGCAGTGTTTGAATGGAAGGATGGGGAAAAACCAACCCCTTTAGGAGAGCTGGAGATCATCTCCTTTTCTGGACACATCACTTCAAGAATGACCTGTACTTCAGGCCACAAGAAGTTTCAGAAGAGCAGACGTTTGCCTTTGTCAGATTGTATACAAATGGTGTGCATATACAAACCAAAAGCTTCCTCAGGGGACTTTCTGGGGACTGCCCTACAAAAGCCCCTATGGAAAAGGCTCAGTTCGAACATTGCTGATGAGTACCCAGTGTGATTGGCGCATGAACTAAAAGTCTATTGAAGTGGTGGTGCTGTTGGAGGGCAGTCAGTGCAGTACACAAAGTTTTTATTCCAATTACCAGATTAGCCAAGTAAAGTTTCTTTACATCACTATATTTCAATTAGAATGATTTTGCATTCATGCTAAACTTCCAATACACTACTAGATCTATTGCCTTTATATTGTCTAAAGGGTTTTATATTTACCATTCAAACTCACGCTTTGAACTGCTGCGACTATTTATAGAACCAAATCCTCCGTCTTGAGTTAGGGCCCACAAGTGTCTCTAATAGAAGATGCGCTGGGATAAGTACTACAGGATTTGGCATATTAAAAGTTGCAGTCAGAACTGTGTTACGATGCAATACAAGGTTCAGAATAGAAAACAACTTGTTCAAACTACTCTGTCAGGGGAAACCGCTCTTCTCAAAATCCTTGGAAGAGGAAAAATGCTTTCAGTGTGAGCTTTTCTGGATCTCTCTCCAAAGCTTTTTTAAAAACTAATACGAATGAGCAAAGTACGTATCTTACAGACAACAGCAAAACAAAGACCATCAGAAAGAAGCACATACATTTTTTAAAGGACACATCAAAATTGTATAAGCTACAATTTGCACCTTAGGGACTGCTTTGAAATATGAAAAACAAACCACAGCATTTTGGGGAAATGTGTATGTCAAAATCATTCTATGGGGAAATGCAGTCAAGTACTAGTATTATTAGCATGCATGCCGTTGCATTATAAATGTCTTCTAAGAGCTGTTTAAAGGCAGTATTCGCATTAAAAAAATGTTACCTTGCTGCTCTCAAAGCTACTGCTTGTTTACTTTCTACCTTCCAAACAGAAGCGCAGGTGTTTCACAGGCAGGATGAGCAAGAATCGCTATCAGCACTCACAGAAAGCAGCACAACTTTTGTCATGCACTCCAGAAATTTTGGCGCCACTAAAATCGCACACAAAACTCCAACTGATTTCAAAGAGGACAGAATTGTGTGTTTACTCCACTGCATTAGAAGAGAAACCCGCAGAGAGCATGGAAAAAGCTACGGCTCTTCCTTAATAATAAATTCCTGGCTCTTACACAATGCTTTTCCTCCACGAGTCTCAAAGCACTTTACAAAAAGGACAGCATCATTAGCTTAGCTTTACAGAAGGCGAAAGCGAGGCACGAAGCGCGGAGCAACCTCAGAGGTCACCCAGCAGGCTAGTGAGAGACCCCGCCATAAAACCCGATCTCTGTCTGTGTTTGGCCAGACCGCCTCTTCACATTCACAAATAGTTTTTTAAAACGCATTAAGCATTAAGCAAGCTGGTATAGTTTATATGGCTGAGCACATTTTTTTTCTTGACAGTCTATCAATAAATCAAACAGTATTTTCAGATCAGGGATGCAACACATTTAAAAGCACTATGTTTAGTAAGACTTTTATACATGTTTGTACATTTAATCTGTTTGTAAGCAAACGGTCGAAGATCCTCATCTTTACAGTTTTGGGTTCCGGTGACAAAAACTGGAAAAAAAAAAAAAAAAAAGAATGAGCACACGTGGGAAGTGAGGGGTCATTTACAGAGGCGAGCAGTGCAGAGGCCTGCAGCCGATGCTAACGGAGAGGTGCCCAAGGCCATGTACGGCACATGTCGGTGAGCTCGGTCCAGCAGCCCGCATGGAGTACCGGTACAGAAACTCCAACCGAAAGGGCCATATAAAGGCAGAGATCCCTATCATACCACTGCTTTTGTGGGTGGGATTATTTACGTGACGAGGAATCTTGAAGAAGTAGAATATAAGGGATCCGACTTGGATGCAAAGGTTACGACTGTAATGTCCCAGGCTGGCATTTGGCCTTCGACTTGCGTTGACTGTGCCCGATGGCAAGAGAGGCGTAATTGCATGGCCAAGGTGGAAATAAAACAAGTAACCACCTGCTGTTAGGCTTAAGGACCATTTCCTTCAATTCCCAGTCAATTCCTCTCCTGTTACATAATAAGCCATGAATTATTTCATGGACTTGCATGTATCAAAGCAAGGCCAGTACAGAAGCAATATTACTCACGGACCACAGACTCGAAAGAGAACATATTTTATACCCTTGCATTGTCATTGTAGTTTATACTACTAGATTTTACATATCTTACATATGTGTGAGCTGGTTTAAAACATTTAGTTTGCTATTACTTATACAAACTTTTTTTTTTTAATACAGGAGAAAGTTAGGTAAATAAAGAAAATATACAGCTTTATTACATTTTGTGTTTTCTTTGGGAATGTGATATCAGTATAATAAACTCTTAAAAATGTACAGAAATAACAAGACCTATTTAAAACATGTAAGATCTACAGTGAATTTTAGCACCTGCAGAACATGATCTGGACAAACTGACTCTTCGCAGTGCATGACTTTTATATATGTATATGGAGTATTAAGATAAATAGTTCTCATGAAAATGTGGTGTTGCAATTTCATTAGCAAATACTTTATTCAAAAACTCTGGATATGAAGTCATTTGTGCCTACAAGTTTCTATGTTTCCAGTGATGTTCTGAACATACAAAATAAAGTTTTAAATGCAAACACTTCTCTGATCTAAAGTTGACCTTTCTTTCATTGTAGCAAGACTTCAAAGCAATCTACCTTATTCAGAGAACCCAGACTACTGTTTCTTTCGGTCACTAGAAGCAAAAGAGTCCGTATTTTATTACTCACTTTTAAATAATGACAAATTTGAACTTCATGCTTGTTGAAAAACTGAAACGTACTATACGGATGCTCCTCTTCCTCTTCTTTTCTACTAAGCACATGGTTTTAGCTTACGGATGTTTTTGTGGAATTTCCCAAGCCAAACAGCTATTGCATATTATACTACCACTAATGTTTCAAACTAATATTTCAAAAAATATTCAACATAGTACCTTAACACTTCTTGTAATTCAGAAGAGGTGCTAATATTTGCTGTTAAATAACAGTTTCTGTATGTAAGCAATAATTTGCATGCAATAGAGGAAGGGATCAATAAACAATTATAAATACTTATGCCTACCAATGTGCATTCAAACCATTTCTTAACTATTGAGTATTGAATACAAACTTCACATCATATGTGAAGTAATTGGACACAGCAGTCAAGAAAGCTTTGCTTTTTGGAAAAAGACACCCAGAATTCATAATAATTCCTATCATTCATTTTTTTTCTCATAATATACCATCAAATGCAATGTATTGCACTGACTCTGACACTGTCTATCCTGAATTTTTTGTCATGGGTTACTATTCCTGTTTCTCACTGAAAAACATATTCCTTGTTCACACATGTCCTCATTCAAAGTCATAAGTACATATTTAAGTCTCATTCAGTTCACTGCCATTTTAACTATGCCTCATGCACATCCTATGTATATTTTCTCATTAACTCAAGTGTTTATTTAATGTACCAGACGGCATCTGAAGTCCAACTCCACCAAAGTTAGAACGAGAGGGAGTGCAGAGCTGGGACACCTTTGGGAACATGGACCTGGGTGCTTCCTTGTGATGGATACAGACTAAATTAACCAGAACAATATAGGGTTTAGGGAAAGCGTTAAGTCCCATCTGTTTCATACAGTTTACTTTGGTCCAGCACAGCTTTCTATAAGGAGTCACAGTGGACATATTGAGGAGTCATAATGGAACCGAAGCAAAAAGGAACATCTGTTCTTCAGTCAGATATATTTACTCCCCATTCAGATGCTGGGAGATGGAAGGATCCTGAAATGGATCCTACAGGCACAGCTTTATCCTGATGCTCTGAAAGCTGTGGATGACATTATCTGCCACATGGAAACTGCCATTGCATTTGTATTTATTTGAGTGGAAAAAGAAGCAAAAGAGGTGTTTTTCCACGAGAAGGGCATGGCAAATATTTTTTTCCATATGTAAAAGGAGAAGAGAAGGATCATTTGCACATGACTTGCAGGAGGGTTAGCCTTCAAACAGAGACCACAAGGTGCCAATCACTCCAGAATATATCTGCTTTACAGCAACTTTTGCTCGGTGCTGTTGCAAAGATCCTTTCCCTCTGGTACTTGCCTTCCTTAGTTGGTCCAGTCCTTAATACATACAGATTATGGGACTATTTACTAGCTTAACCAGTTTAGGCACTTTTAAAATCACAATGCAATGTTAGTGTATATTTAAGCATACAAATTTAATTCCGAATTTGACCTGTGGGAATTCCAGGACCCTGCCTGTCCCCAGCACAATTGGATCATTGTAAGGAAGAGGCAGGAGGAATATAATTCATAGAAGAAAAGTAATTGGAAATGTCAGAAGTAGTTGAAGATTTTACAGGAACTTTTTATTTTCCAGGAAATTCTGAGATCAGGCAAGACTCCTAAATGTATTTCTAAAGGAAAAACCAATATTCAGTGGTTACACAGAGCTGCACTAATGAGTACTGCTGTTAAGGACATTACAACAGTCAGTTACCCAGGGAAAGCAAGTGTTGCTCACTCGGTGATCTAGTCAAACCTAAAAATCCTTAAAAAAACTGCTGTAAACTGAATGGCTAATTTATCCAGCTATGTATGAGAACACACTCTCTAGCCACAACATTTTTGTTCTTTTTTATCCCCCTTTAGTCCGGGGGTCTTAGTTCTTCAAAAGCAGAAACACCTGGCAGAGGTTCAGTACCATGTCCCAGCCTTCCCCCCAGATAGGCACTTTTATGCAGAGGCTTCAGGAACAACATAAGGAGCCCTCCTCACCTTCCCATTAGCCTGTTCCAGGATGATATCCCACATGCCATCGGGGAGCTCCGTATTGATCAATTAAACCCCCACACTGACGTAGGCGTCCCAAAACCCAACGTCACAGGGCCTAGCCACCGGCAAAACTCCACAGCCCTGAGTTAAGCTACTGGTATACGTCACATGAGAGGACGCCTACAGAAAGAAGCTACAAAAAGCAGAAAATGAGTAAGCAGCCACCTCAGTTAACCACTGGAAGACACTGAGGAGAAGGATGAGCGCAGGTTTCCTCCTTCGGCTGCTCTGTGGGAAGAGGAAGCTCTCCTCCACCACAAGTGCAGAGCTCTGAGAGCTCTCCACAGCCCCTTTCTTTCCAAAACCCAGCAGTGATCAAGGCCCATCTTTGACAACGAGATTAAAAAGTGATCGGGACGATCAAGTCTAATACGGAGGGAAGGAAGAGCAAGGTAGTTTTATAGAAGCATGTCTATAAGTGTCTGAATAACAATTTCTTCATATATGGCTCGGTGAAGAGCATGTTAGGACATCGACAAACAGGGTGAAGGACTGTTTTAGAAGAAAGATTCATGACTGCAGACACTGGCTTCTCTGGGGATGCTCAATATGGAGGGAAGACGAATTTGCATAATGTAAGTAGTAATATTTAGGAGGAAAGATATGAAATAAGGGAAAAAGTAAACTGTGTATCATTAGAATTATCCTAACAATAAAGTTTATTAGGTTACAGAACGATCACTCGGAGCAAATAGCAATTTATCCAAACTTTAAAAACAAGGGTGCAGTAAAAGTATCAGTCTTAAATTCTGCCTTCCCCCTTCTGCTGCCAAAAAACATACTTGGCCATGATTGCTTCCCAGTTTCTTTTCAAACTCAGATCTGAGTTTAATTTTGAAGGTTTGAGCAGCACCTAATCAGTTCACAATCTTTTGCTTATCTAATGGCCGAAACCGAGTGTCATTTTACACAAACAACTAAGAAATTCCATTATGGCAGGGGACCATTTTATTTAATTAATTACTTCATAACGAACACTTCAAAATAATTGGACAAGTACGATACTCAAAGGAATAAACTTTTTATGGCCCAGCTGTAAATACATGGAAATATGATGTGAACAGGAACCTCAACAAATGCCTTACGCAAAAGCAATATAGTAGCTACTAAGAAGAACCAAAACCTATCAGGCTAACTATTAAGAGGTCAAGAATATGTGTCTACTTAAGTGAAATGTTTGCTAAATACAAAAGGCACTTTAAGTACACGCTGGTCCAACCAAAGTGTCCATAGACAGTGTTCCACTCTTTTTCCTAATGAAATTTAGTCTAGACTAGGTCAAAATCTGTAGAGTAGATGATATGGGACAAGGGTAGACATAAACGATACATTACTCAAGTCATATAAATAGGTGAGATTTATATATTGTGAGCTATTCTGGTGATGGGAGAAGACTTAAAAAAGATGTAAGCTGAAAGTAATATACATTAGCTTTATCGTATGGCCTCTGTTAGCTCCTTTTTCAGCTACAATTCCATGTTCTCAGAATACCATAGTCTAACACTGTTGTGGCAGTTATGTTGAAGAATGCTACTTTAAAATCAGCATACAAGTTAGATTATTAAGTAAAAAAAAAATACATTAATATATCTAAAAAATATGTTTTTAAAAAAACTATATTATTTCACACCATATAGATACATGAGATAATGCATTTTCAAATGGAAGCTAGTAGTTATATCTATATTCTCTTTATCGGCATGATTTCTTTGGCCTGTCAGTTGTGTTTCCTGAGAAACTTGAAATTAGTCCTCTTTTACTGTTTTTTTTAAGACTAGTCTTAGGAAAAAAACTTTCATATTAGGACTATTTTTAGCATGAGATTTTTAAAGTACATTCAATGGCAATTAGAATTTGAAGTTCAACAGAAAATTTAAGAGTCATTTGTAGAGACAGTATTAGTCATCAATTTCCCACACAAATATGTTTTATGGTTTGAAATGTCACTAAAATGAGTATTTTAGAACACAAAGCAGAAGTTCAGTCAGATAGGAACAGCTTGAGCTCCTTGTATGTTAACTTTCAAATACAGGGAAGTAAATGTAAGTTCAATTTTTTTTTTCAAGGCCAAAGAGCAAACTCACCCCCTCAGTTTAGGCTGCAATAAACTTGTCTCTATGTTTTCTTGGTGTGGTAACAAACAACACGTTTTTGGACTCCAAGGTATTAAATGATTGATTGTTTCAGTATTGGGAACCACCAAACTGAACTAGAAGGGTAACGTGTAAGTAGGTGACTATTAGGAGATCAAAGGTCTATTCCTTTTTCTAACTCAGATTTTGTTTGATCTTGAGCAAAATGACTCATTTTCATTTGTCCAAACTCCTTATGTATAAAACTGCAACAACATAACTTTTTTCTTCTTGAATATAAAAGAAACTTATGGAACATACTGGAAATGAAAAGGTCATTTCTCTCTCTGTGTTCTTTTAATGTTCTCTGCCAAATTTTCCAAATTAACCATCTCTTCCCAACTTATAATCACAATACAGGGTAAAAATCGCTTCTCCTTTGGACACCTCAATTTACCCTCTTGGGTCTTATGCTTTCATTTTGAACTACTCAAAACAAAATAGCTTTCCCCCTCCAGCTTGAATTTGTAAGCATCTGTCTGCTGCTCGATAATGCTTGTCCCATGCTCCGTTGTACAGAAAGCTACTGGAAATGGAGGAAGAGTGTGGAATATTCTGCATTTGCTCAAGAAGAAATTGGCGGTACCTGCTCTGCTCCTCTGACTTTGATTATTTGTACGCCATGTAGGCTGGGTACGACCTCTGTTAGTTGACAGCTACCAGTCAGCATGTCGGATTCACAAAAGGCCCCAAGGGATTGCTCCGTACGCTGAAGTTGGCGTGGAGAACATTTCTGGCCCAGCCAGGAGATGCCTCTGGCTACTGTCCTTACCATGACACCAGTCACGCAGCAGAGCAGTGGCAAGACTGGCAGACTTCAGCCCCTTTATTTTCTAGTAGCTGATCTTTCTGTGTTGGGGGAAAGGGCTATGAGAAAGCACAGAGCCCAGCAAAATATAATCCCACGGCTGTTTTGGAGGCTCTAGGGATTGTGGCCACCTCCTTATCACATGTCAAAGGGAATGGGATTCATCGCTATAGATTGGTAGTCACAGACTGTTAGAAGAAAGGTTTTTTTTGCAGAGGATCCAAAGTTTTGTTTAGTCTGCAAAATATGACCTAATTTATGTATTCTTTGCAGCAGAGTTCCTTTTTTAAAAAAAACTCTCTGCAGGTTGGTTTTATATTTGAAATTTCATGAGGAAAGACCATGTTAGATGAAAGCTTTCTGGTGCATTCATCTAAAGCCAGCTTTCTTGTAGAGTAAATCTGGAATTCTCATCACAGTCTCCAAAGGAGCAATAACTCAATACTATAAAACAATCAACCTGTGCTTTCACTGACATGATTAGCTGTGCTCAGCAAGGGCAAGACTAAAATGACAAAAGGTATTAATTGCATCACAGTGTGAGAAAGGGAGCATCCAAGTCAAGAATAAAAGTTACCTAGAGGGGATGCTGGTGTATCTATTGATTTTGCTTTTAAGTTCCATCAGCGGGGAAAGAGACAATGTGCCCATTAGCCTCTCTGAACTGTAAAGAATAAATGTTCAATCCTTGAGTGGATTTACAGGAAAAAGACGTAAATTAAGTTTTTGTAGGCTTTGGGTTAAATTTATTCATTGACTGGGACATGCACATTGAATGACCAGTAGCTCATATGATCTTTGATGAAGGCTAGCAATTTTGGAAAACAGACAAGCAAACAAACAAATACATATTGCTCTACTTCTCTGATCCTCTGACTTTGGCCAGGATTAGAAATAGAAATCAAAAAATTTATTAGGGACAGCTGGGCTTGTTTGGTTCTTGAAATACCATATTTCCAACTAGCAAAATTAAAATTTCCCAGAAATTGAATGGGAAAGCTTTCAGTGGTTTTTGACATCTTCAGTGGTTTTTGACAGCTTCAAAGAGGGAGAATGAATGAATCTGAATGAGTGACAATAAGAGTGACCAACAACCTTCAGTGAAAATTATACTCAGAACTTTTTCCCTTTAGTTTCTTATTTTTGAATAATAACAGATTAGGAACAAGCCAATTTCTGTTGATGCAGTTGAAGCAGATATGTATGGCACGCTACTTTTATACAATTTTTTTTTTTACATCAATAGACCAACCAGAAACTTCTTACACGTGCAGGGACACAAGCACACAGGGAAAATCTCACACAGAAACCTGGCTAAGGTTACAAGCCAGGGAACAATCAGCACTGTAACTCAGGTCTAGCGCTTTCCCTCCAGCGGAGAAAGAGAGGGCTTGAAGACCCCATCAATACATAATTACTTCCTTATTAAAAAAGCAAAGGTGTAATTGTAGCTCTGGAGTGATAGTTGATAGATACTATTTGTTCCCCATCTACACTGCACCAATTTCTGAATGAGGTTCTTTTTTTGAAACTAATTCTCATAAATTACCTTTTAAGTATTTGCTTTAAAAAATGTTTACTCCCAGGAGAATGAAGTTAGGTTGGTAGGCTGAGCAGAGGAGCAATATTGCCCTTCAGGCTTTCCAAAAAGCTTGGTCAAAAGAAGGAGAGTTTCTGAAGCCCATTGCTGCCTGCTCAGCTCAGACGAACACCCAGAAGGAACATACCATTCCCGGTTCCAGCTTCACATGCTTGCCTTCATGTTCCTTCCCCCGCGGTTAAAAGCAATAAACACACACATACGGAATATCCCCATGAGGCAGGGTTTTGCTAAAGAGTGTATTTGCATACTTTAGGAAATGCCAGTAAAATAAAGGCAGAACGCGCAGTGCGATGAACTGATTTACACAGGCAGGCAACACACCAACATGCGAAGATTAGTAACACGGGAATTAACAAGCACATCACGGAAACAGGGAGAGGAAATGCATCTGTTCTTGCTCAAATCAGGGATGCTACTCTGGATTTACACAGGTTAAGCCAGAACAAAATCTGGCCTAAGAAGCAACACTGGTGGAATTGTCTTTAGTATTAAAAGAAATAGTGTACATTTCGCTGTATTTTGGGGACATGGCTTAAATACGTTTGGTGAATTTGTGGAACAGGAATTAAAGTGGAGAGGGATCTTCCGATTATGACTTCTGGAAGTGAAGTGAATGCTGGTGAAAGGGACTGGGATCGTATGTAGAGACCTTGACCTTTAAGTCTGTCTTAGTCTGGAAACCCAACTGGGTTTGAAGGCTGTAAATATGTAGTGCCTTCTAGTTATAAGCCGTTTACATGGACTGAGTATACCCTAACCTAGTTCATAGCAAAGAGATGTCCAGATCTTGAAAGCCATATTATTTTCAACGGCTTTTTGATTAGCATTAATTCTCTTCCCCAATTAAATCAGTTTTTGAAAATCCTGCAGAATTATATCCCTTTTAAAAGTAAATACTGTCTATACTGTTTATATAGACAAATTTCTCTGATATTCATATCCTTTTCTTTTCTCTTTAATAATAACTTAAAAGCTATATTTTGAGATTCTCTGATGTTTGTGCAGATGGGATGCAAAATAAAGGTTCAATTAGTGGAAAAAGGAGCACTAAATTGGAGCTTATAATTTGTGAAGTCTTTTCTCTTTGCAACTAAATATTTTACTGAAAACTCAAACACTACCCCTAAGATTTATCACACAAAATCTGGGATATGTTGACCAATGACAGTCTTTCCTTATGCTAGAATGTTATAATTGGCGTGAGTGCATTTTTTCTTTTGTTCATAATTTAACCGTATGTAATGTAATTTAACTGTTTATTACTATTACTAAAGTAACTTAACTGTTTGTAATTTAGCTATTAATAATTATTAAATGCAATGACATAGCTATTGCATTGAGGTGTGATGCCCTTTTAATCACTTTCAGTGTTTTTAATCCTTTTAATTAGAGTGAGGTGGAAGAGTAAGGAGGAAAGTATTCTTAAAATATAATAGCGTGATTGCTGAGGGCCAGTGTGGGAGACTTTAGCAATCCAAAAGCTAGCTGAGAAAAGAATACAACAGGATACTGATGTCCAGCAAGTCTTGCAATGGACTGATGGCAAATTTCCATTTCTTACGCAGAAAATGGAGAAAATTATGGCAAAGGAAATATTACCATCTGTAACAGCCATCAGTCAAGCGAGAGGACATGACTGAGAATATGAAGGCGGAAGAGAGTATGGGTGGAAATGGTTGTGAAATGAATGGAAGATCAGCAAAATAAAGACAATGGATTTCAAGAAAAAAACCACTTCAGCTGACTAGCAAAGCCTCAAAATATTCCCTCCAGTTCTGGGTCCATACGAAGAAATGTGCAGACAATTGGAGAGATCCAGAGCAGAGCAGTGGGAGTAACAGGACATACAGAAAGCCTGACCTAGGATGAATAGCTAAAAAAGTGGGTTGGGAAAAGACTTGTAAGAGCCATAACAGACTTCAAACACATTAACAAGTGAAGAAGAGCGTGAACTCTACCCCACGTCCACTCTCAGGCAGCTTATCATAGGCTTACGTCACGGTGGGGAGGATGCAGGCAATACTGTGCTTTTAATGCATTGCTTTATAACAGGCATACTGTTACTCTAATGCCATAACCAGCAGGAAAAATGACAGTGGTGAAGTGCACACAGTATTGTAACGTGTGCTACACAAAGTAGCTGCAGGAAGATATGGAAGCAAGCATAGGAAACAGCAGGAGACACCACCAGGAGGATTAGTGGACTTTAAAGCAGTATGCTGGGGGATTCTCTTCTAGCAGAGTTTAAACACTGCTAAAGATGAAATAAAAAAAGGGAGAAAGCCCGGTCTTGAAGCAACCCTGAGACTGGTATTTTCAATGCTCTCTTCTTTAGAAGAGTCTGCATGGGGCTTATTTTCCCCCTTTTTGTACTTCTCTCAGGCCCTGTATATATTTTTCCTGGGAGAACCTCATAATAGGTCTTAATTTTCTCCATCTTTGTTCACTCACTCCTATGGGTAAACATTTGGGGGAAAAAATACAGATAAGGTCTCTTTTTTCAGGCATTATGTTTGGCTGTTACTATTGCTTTACAAACAGCAGAAAAAACTTGCCCTGGTCACATATCCTAGATCCTATCCGTTCCTGAGTTGGGGGCATAGTTAAAGCGAATATTTTAATTTTAATTTGATTCAAGAAAACTTTCTTTGTCTCTTTCATGAAATCAACTATCATAAGTCAGCCTCTCACAGAAATTAATAGTGAAGAATTTATTATATGTAATTTAAAGGCACTCAATCCATTTTTATCACTACTGCAGGAAAACAAAAAGTTAACATTTACCAGTGCAGTCTGAAAAAACGAGCAAATAATTTCATTATGGAAACTGAGGTGAGTACATTTTCCCCAGAACTTAAATATTTGCAAGATTAGGCTTAATAGTTCACGATTTGATCCCATTTTCTGTGCTTTCACAAATAAGATTAACATTCTGAATATTATTTCTTTTGCTTGTCTTTCTAAAAATATCCTATTCAGCAGTGCAAACTACAAGCACTATATAATCATGATTGGAAGCTATTGCCCCTTATCCTAGCACTCCTGTTAAAAAGTTGACGTAAAAACATGTGCAAGAAAGTCAAAATATTAAAATTTAGAATATGCTATAACATCAGGATTTACTTTGTTCTTTTCGGTAGGCTCTTCTTTAAAAAAATAGCAGCCTGTTATAAGTAATAGCGTACATACTTGAAATTTCAGCTCAGACCGAGTAAGGACTTTTTCTGGCCTTTGGACATAGTTACCCCGATGTAGGAGAAAAATCCTCACCCGGCAACAGAGGCTGCCACAGTGACAGCAGTGTGGGCAGGGAGAACCACGATTCACCGCATTTTTTATGCCTCACTTCATCATCTGCACAGAGGAGAAGCGCATCTGGCCTAGGATTACTTTTCAGGGCTTTTTTCTTATCTGCTGTATTTCCAGGTCTGTGAAAAATAAGCTGGCTTTGGCCATCTTATGAAATACAAATGTGTTGGCCAGCAAAAATGATGGGAGATTTGTTTTATGAGGAATCTGAAGCATGGCCAGATAAGAACCTCGGTACTCTATAAATTACTTCGGTGCCATCCAGACAATATGATTACTGTAGTAAGCAATCACAAAGGGAGATTAATCATGATAGATCCATTGAAAAAAACACAACCAACCCCTGAAAAACAACAAAACACGCTACATTTCCTGTAAGATGGTTGATAACCGAATGCCTTAGATTTTTCTTAAAGTAATTTTTACTTAAAATGTTGTTTATTGCCATCTTCAAAACATTCTGGAAAGAGCAATAATATCTATAGGGAAGTTCTCACTGGAATTTGAAGGCATTCATCGCTTTTTAAATTCTGTTTTATTACTGTCAACTGGAAAATTAAAGATTTAATTTAACCAGCTGGTTTTACTCTTGTCCCTTCTTAAAGAAAAATTCTCAGTAACCTTGAAAAGTGCAAATCTCAAATGGAATGCAGTTATTTTCAGCACTGTCCATGTTTTCCATGTTTGAATTATCATGTGCATTCCCATAAGTAATATAATACTTTCAAATGTATATTATCCCACTGGAGAATATCTGGATGAATAATACAGCACATAAGGCTGCAGATTAAAGACAGTCATTCTTGTGAACAAGCTTTTTTTTTTTTTTTTTTTTTTTTTTTTCACAGAGTAATAAAGGTTAGAATACATAAATTTGTTATCCATTCCTATTAAAATTCATTTTCTGTGGCCTATATTTAATGAGAGTTGGCTGTTAAATATAATTATCCAGTGTCTTTGAAAGTAAGTTTACCATAAAAAGTAATGTTTCTAATACAATGATAATTTTCTACGAACAGATTTAACTGTACTGTTTCAAGACTTTAGAAGAAAGCAAGGGCTGTAGCATCATTCTTTCACCATATGTGAAACACAGAAAGTCTATCATGTATTTTACATAGGATATTATTGGGACTTAAAGAAGTGGAAGATTATTTACATGAAGTTTTCATCTCATTTCCTCATTTAAAGATGAATTTTCCTGTTTGGACTAGTTACAGTTATTGTCTAATATTCACAGTGTTAGTTCTTCTGCCTATCAAAAGGATAGATGGTTGGTTCATATTTGAAATTTGTATGCAGCCACTAAGCTGGAAAGATTTGCAGAGCTCAAGGTCAGGAAGATGAATGTGCGGAGCCTTTCTGAGAGTTCAAAGGTGCTTGCTTTCTTATTCACTGCTACTTGAGTGCCTGAGAAAAAGGAAATTGCTTTTTCCTGGTTTGGCAATATCTGACTTGGCTGAAATAACTACTGCTTGAGATGCTGACTTCAAGTATAAATCAAACCGATGCATTTAATTCAGATTTTCTGGTCAACAATTCAGACTGCAAAACAATATACTGGAAAGTAACATGGAGTTACAACTCTTCAGAAAGCAGTAATTTCCTAGTATTCAGGAAAAAAGACCTGCAAAATATTTTAAAAAGGACGGTAGCGAGGGACCCCCTGCACCAACCCCGCAGAGCCTCTGCCCCAAGAGTGCCTCCTTCCCCCAGGAGCCCCATGGTGGCTACGCGAGAAATCAGATTTCAGGTATTAACGTGATGTTATAACTCAATATCTAGTTATCTTTTCTAAAAGCCTGGTTACTGACAGACCAACAAATGCATTTATAAACACGGGGGCTGAAAAATATTACCACTTCAAGACGTGTCCTATTCAATTATATGCCATCAAATCAAAGGGAGAGCTGACAACATCTGACATATGCAGATGGTTGCAGCCTGCGAAGTATAATGCAAAATGTCAGAAAAAAGATGTGGCAAATCTGAAACTTGTTGTGTCTCACAAAAAGTCAGTATTAGCACCAAACGACATCCAGTTAGCTACTCCCAAATCTTTAGCAAGTATACCATATAAACATAGCTGTCATCACCCACCCAGATTTACTTTCAGAGATGCATTTTTAGCAGTTTTGAGGTGGTCGAGGTAATCTGAGAAAACATAATTATTACTAATACTATTAATTTAAATTGCACCTGTGTTTCCTGTGTCCAAGGCAAGTTTTGTTCCTGAAAGGCAGCAGCCACCAGCACTATGTGGCAGAGCAGGCAGCCAGGCTTATATGTTTCCCTTCCCATAAACAGCATATTAGTACAGCTGAAAATGATGCTGGGGATTACGCGCAGCATGGTGATCTACAGTGCCAGCAGTAATCTATCACTCTCGCCGTTGCCTTAGCACGTCACTGCAGTTGCAATTTCTGCTCTTTAGTCGATGGACTTGCGCATTCGAGTTGCCAGAGATAAGAATATTTGCAGTTCATCAGAAAGAGCTTCATACATGAAATTGTGTGCAGAAATCTCAGCACAACTGTAGAAAACATTTGTCCTTAGTACCCTTAAAGCCTTTTCACTCATGACAGGGGGCCGGAATTTGCATCTTCAGTTCTTACTGCTAATTTTATTTTCTTTTGGCTTTATCTGAGCAGCTAGAAAACTGCTAACACTTTCCAAATATCACAGAAAAAGAAAAGTTCAGTTTGTTTTCTAAGGACAGATTATACTGCTTCATTGTGTTTCAGTTAACATCTCGATGATGTTTTCCATTAGTGGCGATCTTTAAAATCAATAGCACATTAAGAATGTAAGAAAATGCAACAGGAACTATTCTTTTAGATAGCACTTGCAAAATATTCATTTTACGGTGAATAAATTTATATATGATCAAGATAATTAGGGTGAGCGAGGGCTGCCTAAAGATTAATTGCTATAGTAAAATCCGATGTATCTGCGTCTAACAAAGAAAAAAACAACCAACTCAATAAAAGTTCACTCAGATGTACAGTGTTTCTGCTCTGCTTAAGGGATCTGACTAAAAGTTTTCAATCCGAAAACATGAGCAAGAGTTCAACAACTAATTTCCATTCTTTCAGTGATAGCAATCAATTTAAATGCTCTTCTTAACAGCATTATTGTAAATAAGAAATAAGCATCTAATAGCAAAATTAATTTCTGTACTCAGTTGGCCTGTTAATCCAACATCCATACAATCCCAGATTATTAATGATTGCAGACAGCAGGATTTTGCATAAAAAGAAGAAACAACACAGGAGAACAGTTTTGCAGTAAAAACACTATTCTGTAACGATGCTAAATAGGTTAAAAAGTGATTATAGCAGATAAGCTTAAGAGACTAATTTTATAATCTTTGCTTTTACCACTGGTTCATGGCGAGCCTAATAAAACTCCTTTTACACTTGAAATGGGCAACTTACTGTTTCACAGCTTGCTTTGATAAAAATTTGTAAACCCTCTAGTGAAATATCACACTATAATCAGCTTAGTTTAGATTTTTGCCCTATTTCAAAATAACTTATTTCTATATGCTTAATAATGCTGATAAGGTTTCATTTTTGAAATCTAATCAGCCAGGTATATCTTTAACAAGAATCACTTCCTTTTATATATTTCAGATTCACTTTTTCTTCTTTAAAAGTGCCTTGAGATTAAAATATATTAGCATATGTGACATTGCAACTTGATACTGCTGACTGCCCTGGGACAGCCTCAAAACTACAATAATGTAGGTAAGGATTTTGACATGATATTTGGAAATACGTACAAAAATATTGCCAGCAGACTTCTCGTGCTTCATCATGACAGGACCATAAGCTCCATGCTACAGTTATCAATTGAAGAAAAATGCAAGCAATCTAACAGGTTAAGAAAACACTTTGGAAACATAGGGCTTTTCAGGGAAGCTTTAAAGAGCAGCAGTTTGGAGGAGGGGGTTATCTTTTTCCTACATTTCTGTTCATGTTTCCATTTTGCGTATCTTCTTTAACTTTAAATGTCTAGAAAAAGGAACAAAGAATTAACCTGCACTGAAAAAAGTTCTAGTTTGTGATTTAGTTCAGTAGAGAAAATAAAGACTCCAAAGCAAAAAGCTTTGCAGGAAAGGCTAAAATAGAACTCAGTATACTCATAAAAAATACAATTCAATAAACATCTCTTAGCAAAAAGGAAAGTCTATATACAGCAAAGATACATGTACTGCACGTTGCTATAGGATCTATCTCAAAATGTTTAGAACATTTTTCTTTACTGCATGCCAGCAAAGTACAGAAGTGATATCACCCAACTCACAGAGATAGAATGAAGCACGGAGGACCAGGAAACACAGAAAATCTGTTACAGAGAAAGTACTTCAATCCAAGTCTTGTAATTACTGAGCTAGTGATCTGAACACTGAACCTGTTTTACCAGGCTATAAAAAAGGATAGAAGAAAATTACAGCAATGATCCAACTCTGGGTGGACTAAGGTACCTTCTCCCCCAGTTTTGACATCTGGACCTAGGCTGCTTTGAGCTGTGTTTCTGAGATGCACCTACGCTTGGCTAGCCAGCACCCTCAGAGCCAACTACTTCTGTGCAAGCTGTGTTAGGTCAACACAACCTGCCCTTCAGTAGCTGTTGACACTGTAATTTTAAGATGAAGAAAAGAAGGCTAGAAAAATGAAGTAGGGCTAAGACAGGAGACCAAGGAAACTGCAACTCAAGGGATATGTTACAGAAAGACTTCGCTGTTCATGGCTTATATTTAATTTTTTTTTTCACCTAGAAGTTCACATACTATTCCTGATAGTAGCATGAGCATCTACTCATAAATGGTATCCTCTATTAGCTGAAAGAGAAGGAGGATAAACTGAGCAGGCAATGGCTACCACTGTACATAGAAGCTGTGAATGGATGAAACAGCAAGAGTTATGGGCCTTTCTGTGCCAGTCAGACCTTGGCTGGTTGGAGCAGTTGGTTGCAGTTGCAGGACTGAAGTAGTAGCATCATGCAGATAGCAGGCTGTAGAAGCCAGGGAGATGGGGATGGTGGACGGACAGGAAGAAATGCAGCTATTAGCAACATTTTGGTCCATCTAGGCAGCCACTGACTGTAACAGGGAAGAGATGGAGTAGGAAAGAGATGAAGTGTTAATGAAATGGCTCCTGACTGTAGTCAAGGCTGTGCACACAGTTCTTTCCCAGTTAAATCCAAGTACAGGCTTCCTCTGCCACCAGGAAAGGAGTTCCTCTTCCAAGCACCATGCTGCTGAGGGCATGGCAGGTGAGTTGGTGAGAGGGCCACACTGTGTGCAAGCTGCAGTTTGTGTGGTTTCCTTCAGTCTCTTACCGCAACTTGAGCCCACTGCTTTTCATCCCATCACCGTGTACCCCCACCCTCCACAAGTCTGGCTCTACACCCTCCCATGTGGTAGCTGAGGACAGTAATAAGGCATCTCCATTACCCTTCTCTTCTTAAGACCGAGCAAACCCCAATCTCTTAGCCTCTCCCAGTAAATCCCATGCTGCAGCTGCTCAGCCACCTTGGTGGCCCTCTGCAGGACTTCTTCCAGGTTGTCAATGTCTTTTTTGTACTCGGGGACCCAAAAGTGGGCACAGTACTGCAGGAGTGGGCTTATGAATGCTGAATAGAGGAGAATAACCATTTGCTTCAAGCTGCTTCCCATGCTTTTGCCAATGAAGCCCAATTAGCCTTCATCAGTGCAACGTCACACTGCTGACCCTTGTTCAATTTCTTGTCTACTAGGGCCCCCAGGACTTTTTCTGCAAAGCCCCCATCTAGCCAGTCAGCTCCCCCATCTAGACTAGTGCATGGGGGTGGTCCATCCCAGGGGCACGACTTTGCATTTGCCTTTGTTGCCATCTGTCATTTTTTCAGTTTATTCAGGTCTCTGTGAATGGTAGCGCAGCTCTCCAGCTTATCAGCCACTGCCTGCAGCTAGGCATCATTTGTGAACTCAGTGAGGAACTCCATCCCATCGTTTGGGTCAGTAAGATGTTAAACAGTATTTGTTTCAATATTAACCCCCAAGGAATGCCACTAGTAACCAGCCATCAGCTAGACTTCAGGCTGTTGATACTATCATTTAAGCTGAAAATCTAGCCAGCTTTTCATCCACCTAGTAGTCCACCCATCCGATCCATACCTCCCCAACTTGGCTACATGGACTTTACGGGAGACCGCACTGGAAGCCTTGCCAAAGTCAAGTTGAACAAAATCTACTGTCCTCCACTCACTGAAACCAGCTATCTCATCGAAGAGGGTAATCAGGTTGGTCAGGCACAATCTACTCTTGGTAAATCCATGCTGGCTCTTCCCAGAAATGCTCTTTTTGAACATAAACTCTTCTGCATTGCTTCATCTAGATTTCTCAGGGGCATGCAATGGAGCAGACTGTTAAAAAACAGATACCCCAATGTCTCCTTTCTGACATACCAGCTAAGCTGGTCTCATGACAGCTTTGAATGCACCCCAATACCTCAGCACACTGAGCAGTCAGGAAATATGGTGCCCTCAAAGGCACCTACAGGGATGTGGTAACAGGGTGGTGAAGATTCAGCCACTGGGCCAAGTAAGACCACACTGATTTACACTCTCAGATGCCTGTAACAAAGGAGACCTTATTTCAGTTTAGGTAAAAATAGCACACTACCAAGTTACTTGGCTTGGCTGATACAAATTGCATTTAGGCTATAAATCATGGAAGTGGTTATTTGGGTTTTGAATTTCAAACTTCTCTTTTCAGTGCTGGAAAAACTATACTGCCCCTCCCTTCATTAAAAGATATCGAAAGTTATTCTGATGTTCACATCCTGTGCCATCCTACTTGCCTTGAAGAGTGCATTATTTTTATGCATCTCTCATCCATGTGGAGGTTTCACAAGGAGAGTGATCTCACATCCTTTAAGTGTTACTTTTTTTACCTCCTGACTGTTGGATGGTTTATTTTCAGCACAGAATTCAGAGCAAGACACACCATGTAGATGAGAACAACATTTACAAAGCATGTAATCATTTTTAGACTTTCTTAAATTGCAATTGGAGCCCAGCCCAATGCCTGAAAATATAGATTTTTCCAAGACCAGATTTCAATGCATATTTTTCTTTCTTTCTGGATAAGGCTGGCTTTCACTTACTCAGAACAGAGTATCTTGCTTTAATAGTCTATAATTCTAAACCTGGACTATCACTGTCTTCAGTTCAATTACAAAATTGTTTACAAGGGTCGATTTTGTCCAATTAGACTGTGCTGTTGGCATATACATTTCACTTTTTATTAGAATAATTGGGTTAGAATGTTATGCAGGGTTAATGGTGATCACTGTTAAACAGAGCATTGCTTCCCCTATCTGCAATCAGTAGTAGCTCACTAGAAAAACAGAAATTCAATTTCATCCAGCAATGGGATAACCCATCCATTAAAATAGTCTTCCTTGAGAGAGAAATGGAAGGAAATGCAGGGTTTCTGGTTTGCAAGGGATTTATTTCAGTATTTTGCAATTTGATGTGATGCAGTTTGGCACAATGATGTCATCTTTTATATTTTGGGAATCCAGTCCAGGGAAATACACTAGTAAGCAAGCTCTGCCCCAGGAATCCAAGTCTCCTGGTTCTGCAAGAAGAAACCAGATCACCAGGGGCTCCCAGGTGACCCCGTACAGACCTGGGAGCGAAACACCTGAAGTCAGGCAGGGCCTCGAGGGGACAGGGAGCTACACCAGCCCCCAGGGCCTCCGGGCAGGCTGGAAGGGCGAGGGCTCCCGGGCTGCCAGCCCTCTTGCTCTCCAGCTGAGAGCCTTTGCATGGTGAAAGTGCCATGGAGCGAGCAGAAAACCAGAGAAGTTTCATTTCTTGCAATTCGGTGACTGACCCAAGGTATTTCTGTGAAGTATCCCGGCTTTATTGAATCAATGTGTTTTAATAAATCTCTCTTACAGTGGAAAATTCCCTAAGTGGCTCTGCTTGCAACATAAAGTAGGTCTAAGACTATTGCCCTTTCATCTAGCTCAGTCTTCCACATTTGCAGTTGATTTTATTTAACTCTGATTCCAGGCTTGAACTCTGCCACTGTGGTGGCTGGTTTGTACTGTTCAGGTTTCAAAACTGTTTCCCCAAAGAATATCTGCCTTTCCACATAGCTCCCTGTTCACATCACTGAACAACCATTTGTCAGACCATTACTACCTTGACTAATTGATTTATTATTAATAAATGCATCTGCGCTTCAAGATTATATCTAGGTCCCTGCATTGAAGAGCAAAATAACACATAATGAGATTGCTTCTGTGATGTGTTTATGGTATTTCCAACCAAACTGAAATCAAGTAGCATGAGAAAAAAATGACAGGAGAATCTGATGCAATTTCCAGTCATCAACAGAAGAACAAGGTTCCTTACAGAGGAACTTTGAATACAGACCTAGGATTAATTTGTTTACTTTTTAGATCAGGATTTCTGAAGTGCCTATATGTAACAGAATAATTAACACTGTTGTGCAGTGCATCCAACCAACACACACCCTTTCAACATTACAAATATAGCTGCTTTATTTAGATACAGATGCCACAGAAACACCCACACGCCATTTTAAGAGTAATAACCAAAGAACTGACCCCGTAAGGCTTCTAGAAAGTTGCCCCAGAAGCTCTGGATGCTGATAGTTTGAGGTCCTCTTCCCATTCCTAGCTTAATTACTATTTACCATCTTTCTAACCATTCCTGCCCTTCCTCTGTTTTGAATTCATCTTTCTAACACAAGCATGGTCAGAGTTGTCCATAGGCCCAAAAGAGTCTCACCAGCATTTTATGAAATAGCATTAATTTCTCTCTTTTTCTCCACCAGAAAATCTAGAGTTTATACATCATAGGTCTTCCTTTTCCCCCCAAGCATCTCTTTTGGTTGTCTCATAGTCATCCTTTGACTGATTATTATAACTAGAATATTTTTTTTTGCCCATTATTTCCAACAGATGAGCTCTCACCTAACAGAAATGCTTGTTATCAGTCTCTAAGTTTAAGATCTTGCACCTTGTGTTATTAAATAATAAAAGCCTAAAACAGACATATCTGAATCTCACATATTTAGGTCAACAGCAGCACGCAAAGATGAACAGGATCTTTTTATCTAATCCTATGATTTTAGTTATGTACACACCTCAGTATCTACTGACTGCATACTCTTACGGTACGTGAACACACAGTTTGCATAATTATTCTTGGAAATGGGATCCATCACAAAATACTGACTCAAAAATACATATTTTTTCAAATTCTGGGGCTCAGGAAAACACATCCTCTACTAAACTGCAAAACCTAAATACTTCCCTTCTGTTGATAACACAAATGGTGATTTAGGCTTTGTGTTAAGGTCGCTGTGGATATTCACAGAAATTATATATCAGAGTTCATATTAGCATAGCGTGTCTGCATTTGCCAGTAAAATTTTTACTGCAGACAGGAGTCCAGGGAGACAAAACTGATTTTACTTAGACAGCAATGTTGGGGGAAAAATAGCAACTCAGTGAAGACCATGACAAGCTTTGGCATATGTACTGTGAGCTTCATAAATAAGTGGTCTAAACCAGCCAACTCTAAAGTAGGAACAGGCTAAAAAAGAGAAAGAAAGGGGCGTAGCCAAGTACAACAATCAGACAATCCTCTGCCAAATTACTACTGAAATCCTCTGCCAATAGGCGAAGAAAGACTTTTTTTTTAAAATAGATTTCTATTCTTTCAAGAGACGGTGTACTGAAACAGAGATATTTCCACTGCATGAGGGAAGCAGCTAGCATAACGAAGCATGAAAAAATCACTGTAAATCTCCATTTAAGTAAATGAAAGAAATAATGAATAGGTAAAAGTGAGACTGATTGCTGAATATTAGAATGATACGATGAAACTTCTAAAAAAAGCTTTCCTTGTTATTTATCTAGCTTTTACTAATATTTGTTTTTTACAGAAGTCAAAAAGGTTTCAGAAGGAAGAAAAAAAAGAAGTGAAAAAGTTAGAGCACAGTATCATTTCCCACTGGATTTGACCAGCTCTTTACAATTAACAGCAGCTTATCTAGCAGAAGCATGTCATATATTTATTTTATTAGACCAATCCAGGGTGGATGGGGGAGTCAGACAAGCCTACGGTCACACAAAACTATCTTCAGCTCTGGCTCCACACTGAAGAAGGGTTTTGTGTACCCAAAATCTTGCATGTTTTAAACCAATTCTGTCCCTCAGCCAAACAAATAAATAAAATAAAAAAGGGAACTTCTCTAGGGCAAACTTTGCCATTCATTATCTGCAAGCAAGCCTAAGTAATATTTTCATGATATTAAAGAACCCAGTTTACAATTGCAGCACTAATATCAAATTGGAGCTGAACTGAACCCCGTTGCACAGGGTGGCATTTATATAAAGTATAAGACAGAAAAACAGAATTATTCTGACTGTATCGTGGAATTTCCCAAGTACACTTAATGGGCTTGTGACACAAAGTTTGTGAAACGTTTCACAATTTGAAGGTCTGAGGCATTTTGGAGAGCACCACGGGCAGAGGCAGGAGCCTGGGAGATGGCTGATACTTTCCCTTGGGAACCAAACGCAGCGACACCGCTGACACGCCAGCTGGTCACCGCAAGCACGCCGGGCTTCTCGGAGGGACGGCAGCTTCTCTGGCTATGATATAACATAGGCAGCTGGATGAAATGCATCTTCCCACCGAGAGGACCGCAACCGGTGGAAACACACAGGAGAACCACCGTGACATACGTTGCCTTATCACAGCTGCTTTATGTAGCACGGCTTCAGCTCCCGAGCATTTTTTATATATACGTATATAAATATATATATATTTATATATGCATATGATTGAGAGCCTGGCCTTGTTCTTTCCCATTCGGGGTTGCTAGTTGTGCTGCACTTCCCTGAAACGCCGCCCGAGCCAGGCAGCGGAGCAGCTCTCCCTTTGACGGCAGAGCAGAGCAGGCGCCGGCGGGGTGGGGAAGCCGCCCACTTTAAACCTCAAAACACAACTAGCTCCAGCCAGGCTCCTCACGCAGTAACGCAAAACAGCCCAGCTTCTTCATCCGGAGAGAGCACAACACAAATCCCGCTTTGCACGCTGGCTGCGCTGCCTCTGCTAGAAAAACCCGAGGTGACATCTCGCTGCCATAGAAAGAAACAAGTGAAACCCTTAAAGTGACAAATATTAAGTAAATTACTGAGTGGAATAATAAACATAGCCTACTAGCAAAATTGCTTAACTGTATATAAACCTAGTATAATCAAAGAGACTATATTCTTTTATTCCATACAAGATACTTTACTTTCAGGTTAATTTTTATTTTGCTGATGACTTGACTTCCTTTTCCAAGTGAAATTTTGCCTTCTGGATTGATAAGAATGAGGACAGGCTTGTTTTGCATATATTCTAAAATCAGATTTTCTGTTCCATTTTATCTGCAATGAATAACATTGTTTTCATGCACTCAGCTACATTTCACCATCAAAAAGCCTTTCAATGTATTAGGGGAGGAAGGGGGGAAATGATTGGTAAAACTGAACATAAGGTGCCCCCCCCCTTTTTTTTTTTTTAAGTGCTGTTGCTTCTAGCATGGTAAATTATCCTGTGCAAAGCTCCTCCTGCAGTAACTATATTGCACCCATAAATATTCCAGCTTGAATAAATCTAGTTCTGAATATCTAAATCTAACTCTGTAGTATAAGCATTTAAACAGTCTGGAGGTAACACTTTATTTTCACCCTGTTATATGGCATCAAGGCTGTGAAAGAGATATTTTATTGTAGTAGCCACCGCGCAAGGGAACAGCATTTCTACTGTGCTGCTTCACACTGGGTGCAATAGCAAGGAGAAACATTTTAAGCAGCCCAGGGAGTTAAGCAGCTATTTTTAACTTGAGTGGCTGGGAAACCTTGCAACCATAGTGATACAAGATCACCCGCTAATCAACTGTTTCTCCTTCTATAAAAACTGAAAGATCTTCTTTTACTAATTCTTAATCAGACCGAATAATTACTAGAAATACTCATTTTCTTACATTCCAGTTGTCTATCAAAGCTGGCACCAGCCTGAGAAGGTCTGGTCCATTTTCATTTCACTGTCAGTTCAGAATTAGGTTGCTGGTGTCCATTTATAAAAAAAGTTGACTAGGTTAAGTTTTATGAGGGTGCATATTATAAGAGGGAAACGCTGGGCTCAATCGATTAGCACAGTTTTCTAATGCAAAACTTCATCTTTTTCTATTCTATCCAATTATGTCTGGTGGGTGAGGGATTTTTGCACTTTATCAGCTGTTTCGTAGAAGAGGTTTATATCTAGGGAGCTTGCATAAAGAAGAGGAACCAAAATAAAAGAAATCACCTCCATGGCTTGGAATATAACGTATACCATCGAAATTAAAGGTTTGCTGAAAGTCATGCGCAAAATCAAGGGAAGCCGAGCCTCCTCATATGAGATTTTTTCTTCAGCATCTTTTGCTTTGCACCACCAAGCTGGGACAGAGGGGACTTAACTTGCTCCAAGCAGAGTCAGGAAAACCCTGACTGCTATTTTTTAGTAAGTAAATTGGAAAAAATACTTGGCTTCCTCCTTCAGTTACAAAAAGAAAGGAAAAAGAAATGTAGGAAGAAGAAAGTGGAAGAAAACACCTGAAAACATGAACAGAAAAGAGCTTTAGGAAATATTTTGGATAGAAATTCACACAAGAGTTACGTATAGGTAAGAACAATCAAAATGGCTTAAAATAGAAAGTTAATACTTTCTCCCCTTCTGTTTCCCTCCTTTCTCAAACTCTGCAGCATGTTGTTTCAATGTGGCTCATCACTGCAGTTCAATTAATAACCCTTTACAAACACCAGTGAACTCCGAATACCTGGCAAATCTGGACACTCTTCCATAAAAGAGCTATTAAAAATTGTATGCCAGGAGATACAAGCCTAGAAACATTCATTAAAAATAATTCTAATATCTCCTGCTGAGCAGTTGCAAAGCTTTTAGAGCAGAATTATGAAAGATAATCATCCAACCTAATTAATTTCATCAGCCTTTTTCCATATCTTGAAGGAATTTCACAGACTAATAGACCATTCTAGCTGAAGCCTCAATCACTTCATTTTCCTTCCTTATGCCGCAGGTTTACAACGCTGTATAAATCTTAATGATACTTTTGCTCTAGAAAGAACAGACAGAGTGTACGCATATGGCATCCTCATGGATACGCTAGCTGTGACGTGGAGTACTTGCGGTTGCTCTTATGCAACTTCTCATTTTAATTTGAGTAGCACGGATGCTTTATGAGACTATGAAACAACACTACAAGCATGATTATTATAGCAAGATTCAATGCATACTGTTAGGGATTTTGTCTAGTTTAGAGACAATGAAGATGAGGATGATTTTCCCAGAAAATGGTATTTTGGTGTTGTATTTAATTATAATAGATTTCTGAGATGGACACATTCCCTAACAGTCCATAGCACATTTGTATAGGCACAAAACTGCCTCATAAAAATAAAGAAATACCATGAGAAAATTAATATTTACCTGTGAACTGGTGGATACTGTTGAATTATATGCTATAGAAGTAAAGGATTATAGTAGTAAAATATGTTTTTTGTTTCAATTTCTTTGTGGCTTTAATCAAATGAACTTACAACTATTACCGTCAGTCCTAGAATACTCATTCTAGCTGCATCTGGAGTTGGGCTAGGCTGTAACTGCTTTTCCTCAAGGAGGAAAAAAGAATAGAAAAAAAGATCTTCTCTTGTAGCGTATTTTCATTTGAAGGGTGAATTATTTGATAACAAACTGTTCTGAGACAATTAGTTATGAATCATCGCCCATTAATACACTCCAGTGTACTCTGTTCAACTCTGTGTGCATTTGTCAACGTAAAGCAAGCCCAGAAATGACATCTGAATGTATCAAAAGATCTTTATTTGTGGATATTAAATTATATATTCTTAATTACAGCCATCTGAATTGGAAATCCATTCCAAATTTGGCTTCCCATCAACCCTGCCTATTCCTTGAAATATTTTGTTTATAAGTAACTGAAACAAGCACTTAGGAGGAATCCGTGGGGATTTTTTTTTAGGCTACTGAAGAGACACCTCCAACTGAGATGGTGAGCACTAGGAAAATACTTCCAAGCATTTCCAAGAAACGCAGCCTGCAGTGTTATCTGCATACGTCATGTCCTCACTAACTGGGTCTCTGCCGTCTATCAAAGGAGTGAGTTTGTCTGAAAGTTTAGGAAAGCGATTTTTGCTGTATAAATGGGAATACTTACCAAAAAAACCCCACCCATGTGCATCTGCTCAAAGCAGTATTTTATACTGCAAGAAGCCGATGTGTCCAGCCCCAAACTCACGCCGGGTCCTAGGGGAAGACGGGGGCACAGGGATGGGTCAGTGCCAAAGCCCTTACAGCACACAGCAGCAAGAGGAATAATAGCCATAACAGGGGAAGGGGGCACAAAACGCCTCTGGGAGACCGCCCTGAGCCACCCTGCGGGTCTCGGGTGCAGAAGGAGCCCATCGAGCTCCTGCCACCCCACATGGCATGGACTCAGCAGCTCAACGTAAAAGCCACCTGCCACCCAAGGGAATCAGCTTTTGGGTCTCCTCTCAAAGTGCAATAGATGAAAAATGATGAGGGCGATTGCCATTACACCTGAATGAAAAAATACAGATTGCCTGCACAGTGAACGCTCCCAGTTGGCACTGGTCTGCAGAAACCCATGAATAACTGAATGAAAAAACACACTACAGCAAAACCATGGAAGTTTGTAAAAGGGAGTCCTCTATCCCACGCTGGACTCTCCCTGAACTGTTGGGCTCATAGCCCCAAACTACATTATATGTGGAGTTTGATTACAATTTAAATATTATCTTCGGTTTGGCTTTCTGGGCACTGTCTTAAGGTATAGTTTCTTCCTCTCTTGCACAATGATATGCTATGGGACAACTGCTGAGCTTTTGAATTTCCCTCAGAATTCAGAGTTACTTAACTACATGTTTTCCAATCTTGGAATCACTTGGAATTACATGTAAACTCCTACATATTAGTTTTTGCCACAAATTCTTCATCGCTCTGAGTACTCTTTTGGATTCGGTCATATGGGGTCCTCTGGGGATCTCATGAGCCTTCCTTTCTCCCCATCCTTCTGTTCTTACTAGAACAGCCTGTTAGAGACCCCTCGTCTGGTTTTTTCAAGTGAGGAAAGTGTCTTTCCAGGTAAACTGCAGCTGCAATTCCTGGCAGAACCAGCTTCCTTCAGCCTGGCTACTTCCTTTAAGCATATGCTCACATAGACCCAAGAGAACCACCCTTACTTATTTAATATCTGCAAATGCAGCGCATGTGCTGCATTCTCACCTGCTGCGCAGTGTCCACTTTCCTATTACATACTGGGAAGAACCGTGAAAGCCAAAGGCAAACTGAAAATTTTAAGTTATAACATTGTTTAGAGATAGAGAAGAAAAAATATTGCCTCATTGAGAATATTCCCTTCGGGAACTAAGCAAGCTATTTTGCATAAAGGCAATGCCGATTTAAATTGTTTTCTATTGGCCTAATTTCACAGCTTTATTTTCAAATGATAAATGGTTTGAGGGCATGCATGAAAATGCCAGACGTCTCAGACAGCAAATACTCTCCCTGTGAATAAATAAGCTTTGTATCCTGCGCACTAAACAAATGAGGCTGAAGATGCTGCAAGTGATTATACATCTTCCTAATTTTCCTTTGTTATTTCCTAATGACATTTAGGGTGGTGGGATCAAAGAAACACCTCCTTAGTTTTGCTTCAAAGAAACACTGTAAAATGTAAAACATGAAATATGAACAGGCTTTTTTGTCTCTTCTTCCCCCGCAATCCTTCTCCCTTTTTGCATGGGAAGCAGCGCTCTGAAAGGAGGTTGTTCCTCAAGCTTTTATGCTTAGTGACAATGTGTATACCCCTGTCACCTAGCACTCCTAACAAGTCGTCAGAGCCTTCTTTGGGTTGACACGGTCAATTAGACTTTGTGTTAAACTGTTCTAGGCTGTCCCTCTAAACAGTTCAAACTTAATTCACACTCCAGATACAAAAATATCGTGATGGATGAAACAGAACATAACACCTGAAAAGGTCATATCAGAAAACATTGTCACATAAATTCACATTGCAGATACAGATTCTAACAGGATGAAGCCACTGAAATCACAGCTTTAGTACAGCAAAGACATCATTGGAAAACCAGTTCTATTCAGCTTCACTTTCCATACGCAACAACTTTACAAAATTTTTCTGTTCTTACTGCCACGGAGCTCAGGTTAAGAAAAAAATCTGGATATGTAGAGGGCTTTGGGAATATAATAGTGACAGCAGGGGTCCTCTGATGTGCAAGACGGTGGAGATTTCTCTTTAGCACAAATAAGATGACTAATTCTCTGCGCTTCCTCACACAAGTTTTATCTTGAAGGAACATCATAAGTCATTTAAGAGTCACAACTATAAAAAAAAGTTTATATGATGGAGTGGAATCTCAGGACACAGGTTTTAAAATATGGAATAGACCTGCAGATGAGGAAGTGGCACTCAGAGAAGAGAAAAAATGTTCACTTGAACTTAAATAGTCAGTACATTTTGTCAGAGCTTAAAGTGATATGAATTACCTGAAAATGAGTGTCTAGGATTTGACCAATTAATTTGTTTCCTGTGACATTTTGCCCAATAGTGGAAAAGAAGGCAGAGAACAAAAAAGAAATATTAAAAGATTAGCACATTATGACAAGGTACAGCTGTATAAATCTTGGTATAGGATGCATTAAAGGACAGGCAATCTGACTTGCATAGATTAACTCCTTCACCTGATGACTCAAATTCAAAATTAATCTTAGATCTGAAAGATATGACACCTGAAAAAGTGTGGTTTTTTTCCTATTAATTTTCATTTTGTGAGCCTCCCCAATTCTGGAATTTGGCCAGGCCTAAAATGAAATGCCAAAATATCTCAATAGATTTTTCTCATATCTCCAGAGTAAATAATTATACAGATTTTTTTTTAAAAAAAAAAAAAAAAAAAAAAAGCTTTGTTTGCTTTTGTTTTACACTATACTCAGCTTTTATGGATCTGTGTAGGTCTGATGAATCTGAAAAGGTGTAAGTGCTTGCTCAAATTTGAGATGGGCCCTACAAATTAGAGAGGGATTTTGAATTCTAATGTTTTTAGCATGAACTTAGTTAAAACATCCTTTTTTGGATTCCTCACAGTCTGTGCCCAAATCTAATTTCAAATGAATGACTGAAGCTTATCTGCTCATCATTTAAACACGGACTGCATATATCAACCGCCTTTTCAAAATGCCCCAGAGTATCTTGTTAAGTAGTAACAAGAATTCCCCAAATTACAGCAAGATAGAGGCTCATCACCCACACCTTTATTTCAATAGAAGAATCTAGAGAACAGAGAAATCCTAAGCTGCCGGGACCTCCCCATAAAGTTTCACAGGATCATATTTTTGCAGTTTTTGTCAGTGCTGTAATGTTTTGGCGTTCCTTGAAAGGACAGCGAGCAACACCTTGAAGACAGGGCTGCATCAATGAGAGCCTTTTTGAAGACACTGGACCTAGATCTGCTCCCATCACAGGGCACAAACCCGGAATACTCATTAGGTTGTGCTGTTAGTATCTGCTAGGAGGAATATAAGACTACTGTGTGGACAGCATACTTTCCTTTGGGGAAAACGCTGAAATTAGACACTTGACAAATTTGAACTTATACCACACATTAGCAGTAAGGGGAAAGAAATGAGAGCTTTGCAAGGTGCCATGAAGTAACAAAAGACAATATCAATAACAATAAATGGCTTTAAAAGAATCTCTCTGAAGGAGAGGAAATAGAGAAAGGAGACTAATAGAAGTTTGTTCTTCCAATAAATTAGATTATTGGATCAGTTAATGTTTCACTAAGAGGAATGAATGAGATAAGTTCAGGTTTCATTCACTTAAGCATTCACTGAAACCAGTGTTTTTCTGAATATTCACAAAAGGTTTAAAAATCGAATCCTGTCTTCCAAGTACCTGTTTTACCAACAAACAATATTTTTGAGTGCCAACAACACAACAACAAATATAAATTAGACTGAATTTAACAAGATTGCATCACCATTATGCTGCTATGTTTAAGTTAGTGTTTATCCCATTTCATAAGTAATGGCCAAATAGGCATAGATATTAATCTTTACAAAAAAGAGATACCCTTGTATTTTCAGACAATAGAAAATGTCAGTATCTCTTTGAAATGGAAGGTGACTTCACACTTTGGAAAACGTGTTTTCAAAAGGTCCTTCTTCCCTCCCGAGAAACTATCCCCACAACTTTACAGATGCATAAGTTAGGGAAGCAGAATTAAACGATCAGACTCACTATACAGTATGCAAATTTTTCATTCCCAAATGTGAAGACCACACAGCTGTTTTTCTCCAAAATGTAGTATGTTGTCCCTTAAAGTATATGGAAGTGCACACAATTCAAACCGCTTCTAAAAGTTTCCTTGTGTTCCAGGGAAGAGGAGATCACACAATTTTTTGTCATATTTTCAGTACGAAGAATGTCATCATATTTTTATAACAACAGGCAGCCATTTCATGTCCAGTCTTTCAGGAAATCCCACTCCTTAAAGTGAATGTTAGTCTTACCACTGACTCTAATCTATTTGAGATCTAGACTTATATAATGATGCAGCTGTAAGTTAATATGCTCACTGGAGGCTCCCCAAACATAGGAATCTCTTTTGTTCTGTTTATCCTACATTTACTGAATTGATGGCTATTATAAGACAACAACACAATTAAAACAAATACTCACTAACAGGGTAAAATAATGACAATTATCATAACACAAAACATGCATCATGAAAACCAAAATTTTTAGTAGGTGCTGTACCTTGCCGTTTTTATTCATGATGCTGTCATTCTACACACTCAGAAAGATCAATAAGGCCAACTGAACCAAAGCACTTATAAATTTTACACTCTGGCTAAATCCTACACCAAAAGGATCTTCTGCCTCTCAACGGGCTTCAGATTTCATACTGGAAGCAGAACAAGAACTCAAAGGATAACAGAGGCTAATCGTGAGGCTTGAATAGCTCACCTCTGGTCCTACTGACTACTGTTCTCACATATCCAGCATTGCACTTTTCACAGATCTGCCAAATCTGATACAACCTTAATCATGCTACTATCTGCTTGTGACACCAGCATCTCTGTAGTTTAAGGATGAAACAAGAAAGAAGATCTTACATTGGATGTTTTACTGGAAGTTCATTTCATCATTCCTGTATTTTTTTCCCCTCTGTTTTAATGTCCATTGACTATGGAATAGGTGATTAGTGAAAATGCTTGCATAAAGGCTTCTCTGGGATGCTGAGCTTTGAGTTTTCTGCTGTGTATAGGTTAAAGAAAGAGAGAGACACAGAGACAGACAAAAATTCCCTCAAACTTTAAATCATCTAACAGGACACAACCTTTTCCAAAATGCTCTTTTCCATAAAAAGTGATCATTGCAAAGATTTTTGAGATAGTTGTGTCCCTGTTTTCCTAAAAGAAATTAGAGAAAGGTCCAGAAAGCTTTTGGTAGATACACGTGTCAAGACATGTGTCTCTTTAACGGAAATATATGGAAAACAATCTTTCTTCTCCATAAAAATCCATTTAATTTAGCCTGATGCAAAAACATTAAATATTTTAATTCTGATTATACCATCTTTGAATGCAATCATATGCTTGATCACTTGCTTTAAGAACAAAGCTCAGTTCAACATAAGTTGTGGAACCACAGGCGTCATAGCACAAGCTATCTATAGAAGTATATCTGCACTTCCATACATAATCCATTTCTGTTAAACTATATAACTGCTATATTCTTGCCAAAGTCCAACATTTTACAGGATACGCTAGACTCATTTGTGCTACTCTTTCTGTACCTCGATCTGAAACACAGAAATGCTGTCTTTACTGAAAGTTACAATGACAGTAATAGCTACAATCATTTCCATTAAGGGCATTTAGGTTTTAGTTTGAGGTTTTATTTCATAAAAGTGTGCATAGTACAGAGAAGCCCTATTCGCAGGTAGGGACCTTGCACTTCTGGAAGAACATAATATTTGTCCATATTTTTAAGGCTGTATGTGTGAAAGTACTTCCACAAAATTTGCATATGATGTTACCTTAATTACACTTGCACTCAGGCTAATTATAACCGTGTATTTACAAACATCACATTTAAAAATCTGACATTCATTGCGTTAAATGCTTGTACTTATACAAATGATAAGTTAAGTAAAGCTACATAATAAATAAAGCCAACACAAAATGCTAGACAATCTCCAAGTGTACTGAAAATACAAGAAAAGAATGAAATGTGTCAACCATGAAGTACATTTTTGATTTCTCTTTCACATGCACACGCACAGTCCCAGCTCTTGTGATAGTGCCTAGGCTGAGGCTAGTGTATTCCAAGATGACTTTCAACATAGTGTCTACTGAAGCATGGCTGTTAAAACATACAGAGCTAAGAGGAAATGAATAAGCTGTGCATTGTCTATATGACTAAAAAGCCCTCCAAACCAGTCTGCTTCTTCCGTTTGATCTTTGCCCTTTTGCTGCTAGATGGTGTTCACATCCTCTTGTAGGAAAATGAGAAGGAAAGGAAAAAGGAAATGAAAGAAATGTAGTAAGTGGAGGAGGAAAGGGGAATATATTTCACCTGTAGGGAGGAGCTGAGCCAGGCCAGAGAGCAGTCGGGAATGGCACCAGTAACTACCAGCAGCGCAGAGAGGAACAGCTCCAGCCAGACACCTTTGGTGCCTCTGCTGGCCCGTAACTCCTTCACCTGCACACGTCAGGCTTAACAGCAGCCTGAGTTTTCATGAAAACACTGGGCACTTCTACCAGCCGACAGGTTCTGGTCAGGTATTCACTTTGTCCCTCTCTGAACCAACACCATGGAAGAAAGAAAGAAAGAAAGATCCATTAGCCATACTTGCCTCAAATATTAAGAATACAAGAGAGAGGAAAGAGAGGGTACACCTCAAATTGATAGCAACCGCAGTGGCCACAACAGACGTCTGTCTCTGGCAGGACATAAGTTGAAGGAAGCCGAGAAGACACAGATAAGAATTTTATAAATAACTGGCTACTGGCAGCCCATTTAACAAGTATGGCACACTATCTTGCCAAACATTTCATTATTTGTTTCAGGAGAAAGCTAGAATAGCAAGAAAAAGGGAGTAACTACAGTATTGTTCAGATACAGTGTCAGTAGGAGAAAATAAGAATCCTGCAGATACCATATTTTGCCCTAAAGCCTCACTATTATCCCGTAAAAATCACTTCCTTCAGTAAACGCGAAGCAGGTAAATGCCACTTTTCACATCACCTTTCATTCTCTGATTTTTACTGCTTCCCATGAAACTCTCCCACTTGCAGCACTAATTCACATCCCTGAATGCATGTCTCTGTCTCCAAAGAGTTGACCCGGACTTCAGCCCAGAATTACCAATAATTCAGCAGCACATACTGAGGAAATCAGATGGGATGAGATGCCATATAGACTTCAGCATTCTGTAATCTTTCACAGCATCTAAGTGCTGCAAGGAGTTTAATCAGTCACTACATCAGCTCAGAGAGCAAGGTTTCACCATTTGAGGCTCATTTTATAAGTCAGAAAATAAGAGCACAAAAAGCTTAAGGCTCCCCTAACATAACGTGTGCATGAGAGAGTCTGAGCACCTGGGTGTGAATTTCTGGATCTTTGTCCTGTGCACTAAGTAGATAGCAATCCTTTCGCCACATCCAGTAACTCCTTTTCAAATTCAGTAAATGTCTCTGTTTAGTAAGGATTTTATCCTGTACATATTTTTTTGTGGTGCTCATAAGAGAAGGCAACTGAAACTTTCATTCTTCAGTGCTTTCTAGACATTTTGGGGGAATGTCTCTTTTTTTCGTGATGCTGACTGCATTTTGTGACATTTGTTACTGAGGAAATAAGCTTGCAAGTGGAATTTGATATTCTCTAGGGCTGCATGGAAAATGTGCAGTTCAGTTTCAAAATCTGACTTCATTCCGAATAGAAACAAGCATTTCAAATTTCTTTGAAGGAAAAATTTGCAAAAAAAACTAGCAGTGTCAACTGGAACATTTCATTTTGATAGAATTTGACTTGAAACTCTTTGCCAGTGTGGCGTTTTTCCACTTCTGAAGCACAATTTGGCTAAAATTGCAGCATCTTCCTTAACAAAACCTATACATTTCAGCAGAACTTCATCCAAAAATAAATCCACTGAAACCTCTCAGGTCAAGCTCCACTATTCTTCAGTTGACAAATTCAGCCTTTCCATCGTTCTTTGGTAGCAAGTTCCTTTCACAGGAGGATACTGATAAATGCCATGAACCCTACAGGAGAAAACTTACGGAAACAAGTAGGAGGGGAAGGATTGATTCCAGCAGAACTGGAAAAAAGGATCTGTCATAAGCAAGTGTGAATGTTGCATCAAGGAACCGACTGACTTAGGCGGAAAAAAGTTACATGTAGGATTTTCAGTTTTAAGGTAAGTTTCTCCAAAAGAACATGCTCGCATTTTTTCATGTTTTTGGAAGGACTATTCAAGCACAGAGCTTAGGTTATTTCAAATCTCAAAGTGAAAATACGATGAGATTATCCCATATTTTTCCCATAGTTATTTAACATAGCTGCCTTGGGCAAAAAAACAGCAGAGAAGACATGAGACATAGGCCTCAGCACAACCTTACTAACTAAATACATATCCAGGGTCTGTTTTAGGAGTTGTTTAACTACAATGAATAGAGCTGTGACCTTTTTCACTATGGTTGCTGCCAAAGGTAATTTAGTTTAGTCTAGCATATACCTCTATCTCTCACAGTCATAGCTTCGGCAGCAGCGTAGCCATGCCCTTGATCACTAAATATGCAATTTTTTTCTGTGGCACAGAGTGGGTAATTAAATATGGCTATTTACTCTTAAATTATCCATGAATCAGTTGGCTACATATGCGGTTCACCAAGCAGTTGTGCATCCATGGAAAACAGAAGCTTATATGCAGCCATTTTTTAGTACACGGCAAGGAAGAAGTGTGACCTCTCTGATGAATGAGCCCTAATCATCCCCCTCAACAATGAAGTGCAGTTAGAATCATTAGAAGGTGCTATAAGTACAGCATACTTCAAAAATTGAATTAAACCTTAATTGAATGAACAATATCTAATTTCATTCAAATTTAAAGACCTCTGAAATTTAAGTGCAAAAAAGTGCTTTAGATCCTAGAGATACTGAACACTCTACTTATTCAGTAAGATACTATAGACAGAAAGGTAAACTTGTCACTGTAATACATAGCCACTATCTTCTCCAAAAGGTGAAATCTCTCATTCAAAAGAGAAAGGCCCGTCTGTCATCACTCGTGGTATTTAATAGCTGACATGTTGCATAAAGCACCAACCTTCTTCAGGTTACACATTCAAATCAACCCTTTTCAGATTAAGCTCCCTCCATCTGCTGAACTGCCTTGAGTAAGCCTTACAGAATTACTTGATTTTGCTGGGATTACTCATTCTATTTGTCATTAAAAAAAAAAAGCAGATATTTGTCATGCTCCTTACAAATATAGGAAAGGATATTATCAGTCGTAGAAAATAATGTCAGGCAATATGTAAAAAAGCCACTAAAAAATAAATCCCATCTTTCCCAAAATGAAATGTTAGCCCAAATGCAACCCAAAGGCAGCACTAGTTCAATTTTATGCAATTTTAAAATCTGAAAACTCTTATTTTCAAGATACATAGTGATCAGTGAAATTGCACTTGACACAGTATTTATCTCTATACTCCTTACATTAATCAGTAAATAAGTGATTACATTCCTGTAGCTGAAACATTAGTAAGCAAGTTTAGTACTTTGGCAAGGGACAAGGGATTTATCCAGGGTCACCCAGAAACTCAAAGCAAGGAATTGAGCCTTATTTAGCTCTTTAGCCTTAGTGTAACGTTCAAACCACAAAACTGTCCTGCCTCCTAAAACACTCCGCTAACACGTAGCAGTTAGGTAACACTAAATAGAGTGAAAGGCATAAATTACACTGAAAAAGAAAGAAAAAAAAAGAGAGATAGTTGTGACTTTTATCTCAGTCAGACCATCCAGCTTGCCTTCACCTGGCAAAATGCTAGTCTGTTAAAGTGCATTTTTTGCTTTTCGCCTTTCTTTTTAAGACATGGCGCTGCATAACCAGAATATACTATTATATTTTTAAAGCAATACGTTCCAAAACTCAATGTTTAAATTTTTTTAATTTTAATTTTTTAATGCTTATTGTGCTTGTGTATTATTTTTCTTCCTTTGTATAGTATGTTGAAACTCAGTTTGAACCCCCACTCCTACATCTTAAACTTTTAGGAAGTAAGCTCAAGTCTGCTAAAGTATGAACAAAGCAGGCTACTACTCAAAGGTTTTTGTATTAATAATACACTTCTAAAGAAAAATCACACCAGTGGAATGTCGCACTACCACAGTCAAGTGCAGAAGCGCTAAACAGCATATGCAATCTATCCCTCATTTCCACATATTCTGTTTATTTTACTCCTGTTTTCAAGCACCAACATTTTCTCACGCTTGCAAATCTCGTAGGCTTTCCTGCTGCTCAAAATTCAACAAAAGCTCTTTCAGCTGCTTCAGTGCAAATTAGACAGACATTAGATAAAATGCTTAAACAACAACCGGAGCAGAGACTGGAAATGAGGTCTCCTCTCTTTTGAGTTAGTCCTTCATCACTGGGTGCGATAATTATGTTCACTCTTATTTTCCTTCACTGTCTAAAGACTATTTAACCATTAAACGCAACACAGCCAAACGCCAGCACAAGAAAAACCTCTGGCTTGGCGATAAAGGCGCTCTCCACAAGAGAGGCTCAAGTGCCTCGGACAGCAGGGGAGCTGCATGCAGGACTCCCGCACCCCAGCTGAGCGCTCCAGTTTCCCATTTTTTGAAGAAAAGGGGAACTAGCAGTGGAAATGATGTGGGAGAAGTTAGTAATAGCACCCTCTCCTGCTGCGTTTTATGTGGTGCTTGGTTTACATCTGCTCCTTGGGGATCACAGACAAATCCCTTGGGGTTTGGTGAAGTTGAAAAGCAAGGCAGGTGCTCAGGTGGCTGCAGTACCAGGCACTGGGATGCTCTGGGCAGCCTCAGAAACAGAACTTCATTATCAATAACTCCAACACACGTGTTTTAATTCCTAGAAGCATGAAGTCCTGTTTCCGATCATGCCCAGAATGGTTCCATGTAACCTATTTTAAAGTGACTTTAGTGCTAGGAAAAATAAAGGAGTCAAGACAGAGGCACCTAGGGAAGAGGACAGTCACACTATTCAGTTTTAAGGCTCTTGGGTGCCTCATTTAAACTCTTTATACAGCAAGTGAATTCTCCAGAGAATAATTCAGATTTCCCAAGCTAGCTACTTACAGTAAGACATTGTGAACATCCATCCTAAAGGGAGTAGTGGGCAGCAATTGGGTATCTAATTCTTTGTAAGTTTGCAATCTTAAGCTGCCATTAAAGTAAAAGTAGGTGTCTAAATAGCTGGTACACTTCTTGCCTTGATCTTTTCATGTAGATTCCCACCATTGTGAAGGGAAGCAGCAGGAATAATTGCACTTCACTTCTGTTTAAAACCTTAATGTCAATTTGATACTGTAGAAGGACCTAAAAAATTGAACTCTTGATAGAATTGCTTCTCCTCAGATGCTTGCTGTTAAGATCTATCAGAACAGAATTATTTTTCACTCAACCTTTCCCAGAATAGCTCAAGGTTGAAATACAGAAAAGATTTCTGTAAATAATTGCAATACCATTTTCATGTTACTTAAAGAAAAGCTGAGGCATTCATTAACTGTAAAAGGTAACTGAAGAATTTACTACTATGAACAATGTACTGGGCTTTTTTGGACTGTCACAGTGAAAAACATCTATCAATACCAAGGATTTTTGTGTCACAGGAAGCTAGCATTCAAGCTGTATCATTTAGTGAGAAAATATTCTACCTACAATGGATAGTATATTGGATAATTTCTCTTATTCTTTCCAAAGTAAAATCAGTCTTTTTAATGACAGTTAGGAAAAAAAAACAACACCCAAATCATATTTTCATTTGTGATTAACGCAGAATGTAAGTTTGCAGAGTAGGGAAACATATTCAAATCCTGGTTGAATTTAGCTTTCCAGAATTTTTGCTTAGTTTTAATTTAAAAAGGCAGATTGAACACTTCTATATAAGCTATAACAACCATTTCCTGGTCATTAAACACCTCAAGTGCAAGTTCAGTGCAAGTACAAAGCTAGTATGTATATCCAGCAACTTAGGCCAAAACTTAGTCAATCAGTGCTTCAGAAGGATGTAGGTAGGTGTTTAAATAATTGATCTAATTTCAAAACAAGCTGCATATATGCCTTATCCGTAAGGTTCAATGTTTTTATGCATAGCCTTCTATACAGACTGTTTATTATTATTAAGCATGCATGAACTCTTTCCAAAATTGATTCAATACACTACAGTAAGCATAAAAATATTATGGACAGAAAAATCAAATAAATACTTCATAAAAGCAAGCAGCTGTAGGAAGCATGAAGAGAAAGGATTGTGTTCAGGCCCTGACCTGGAGATCAGTAGAAGCACTAAGCCGCAAAGCTGGCGTGCACATCCCCAAGGTGTCACGAGGTGTGTGAAAGCTTGAAATCCAACTCCTCCAGCACATCTTGGCTGATCCATCTTGTATCACCCAGGCTGATTTCAGCCTAATCCTACCCTACTGAAGAATAATACCAGTGTCTTTAAATAACCCCATGGCCAGCTGGCCAGGACCAAGAACATATAACAATTCACAGCTCTCTCCCAGCTATGCATCAGTGTTTATCATGAGTGAAAACTAGGTCAGGACACGAATCCTACATGCTGCTGGCTTTAGCCCCAGGGACTGTGATGACATGATCATATCAGAAACTCAGGTCTCCAGAGCAAGCACCAGTGTAGATCCTGCAGCTGCGGACACAACCACGCGAACATTGGTTTCAGTCCTAACTGCTAGCGTGAGGTCGCCTGAGTCTCCACGCAGCTTGAAAGTACATGTATTTCGGAGACACACAGTATCACACTAGCGGAAAAAGCACATGTAGTGGATTTATCCTAGTCACATAGACACATACAAGAGAACACGTAGCGTCTGGGTATTTAGGGATCTTTCCTTCAGCGTGCCTATGCTGGGAGAGAAAGGGAATCTCTGTTACCGCTCTTCCCGTGAGGAAGAGACTCCCTTTCTCTCTGTCCTGGTTGACAGAAGGACCTTGACACCTGTGGTCCTCTCGTGGTCCCTTCTCAGAGGCAGAGTTCAGCAGACAGTAAAAGAAGTCTGACTAAGCAGATCAGCTTAGCAAGTGGTTTATACAGACCTCCACCCTGGCTGGGAATGACATCAAGGATTATTTCTTTCCAAATAATGGTATTAAACAAAAATGGAAAGGAAGGAAATTGCCAATAACAATAAGGAGAGTCACAGTCTTTCCTCAACTGTTTTTTTACAGAAACCTACTACTGGGAAAAAGAACCATCTAATCCAATTTTTTTGGCAGAGCAAAAGATTATTCTATATATTACCTTTGAAGGACTACTGTGTATTTGTACTTCATCTTACTAGCTGCCTAACACTTTTTGAGGTTTTCTACAGATATTCACAATGGTATTGGCAATGTTTGAAGGAATTTAAACTGTAACATAGTATACTAAATAAGCTGCCCTGTGACACTCAGCATGGTTGCCCTCACACCTAGCACCCTCCTTCCAATTTTTGGGGTACCAATTCCCCAACAGCCTGGTATGACTTCCCATGGAATCTCAGTGACAAGGCTCCTTTAAATTTAATCCAAACTGAAGCAGGGCCAAGATCATTCCCCATGCCAACGTGGGGCCAACAGAGTTTGTAACATTTCTGTAGGATGACAAAGCTCTAACAGCTGAAATTTCAGGTGGCAGGTCCAGGGAAATTCAAGGGGTTTTAAAAAAAGTGAGAGAGAGAGAGACAGAGACAGAGAGACAGAGACAGAGAGACAGAGACAGAGAGACAGAGACAGAGAGACAGAGACTGTGATGTGAAGTGCAACAAAAATTGCATTTGGGAGCATAAAAGGGGAAAGAGGAGGAAAAAAGGAAAACTAGTGTTTGTCTGTATTTTCAGAAGAAACACACTGCTGCTGCCTTCAACCAGCGCAAGAGAACATTGCAGAAATATCCTTACAAAACTATTTTGTGTCATATCTACTTAAATGTTACGGGCTGCCATTCTACAACTGCTACTCATGTTTGCAGGATAACACAGACATTTTTTGACATTGTTTTCCCTATAACAGAGAACTGGTAGTGATACTGCTCTCAGGGATGAAAACATATCCATGAATAGATTACAGAAACACACATGCATCCAAATAGGTGCAAGACTATGGATCTGATCTGCAGAGATATGGCAAAGACAGTCTGGAAAGAAAATGTTCATCTCTCTGACACCCTTCTACCCCCACCCCCACCCCCAGGCAGTAAAAAAAATGATTTCAGAGCTAGTCACAATGAATTTAGTTTTATCTATACATCTAGTAAATATCCATAATGACCTTGTGCTCCACATGTGGGCGTTTTTAAAATAGGCAACTGACAGCACCAATAGCATTAATCCCTCTGGTAATTACAGTGATCAAAGAAACAGGGGAAAAATTGCAGGTTTCAGTGGGGGGAACTGCTGGTTAATTTGTTTACTCCCTGAGATGTGTTGAGGGACTAATTAACTAAATCATGGTGGTTTTTAAAGGTCTTTGTGTTTCCTAGAAAATAATTAGTTGTTTCATTTAAAAAAAATAATGAGGCACTAGATGGATGGATAAAGTTGAAAATGTATGGACATTATGATTTCAGGCTCTCAATTTAGGCGACCTGACTTCCTACAACTACATTCACAGGACGACTGTGAACAGCGCTGAAGTGAAAGCCGTAGTGCTGTTCATTTTGCAATTGCTTTTGCCCACAGCAACTTATTCTGTATCTCAGAAAGCGCCAGTTCACCTGGAATTGCACCAGCTTGTGCTTAAACTGTACCGCTGTTTGCTGTTCACAAAAAGCTAGCTTTGCTCCCACAGAAATCAGCTAAAACCAGTGAGGGCAGATTTCTACCATGATGCAAGTACTCATACTACCGCGCATCTAATTGATGTGGCTTCATATGAGCTTTCTCTGTATTTGTAAATTAAATTCCCTATGCTCTGTGACTGAAACAAAATGGCCTGTGTTCATACTATAAACTGCCTTCTACTCCAAAACAGGGTGGCAGCATCCAAACTGTATGGCCTAAGCCCCATAGAGATTCCCGAACCACACCTGAAGATTGCTTTGGAGAATTGCAGATGACCCAAGCCAAAAGCACACCAGCAGTCGTTCTAACAATTTAGCAGCATACGCAAGTTTACTGCCCAAGTTCAGTACCTAGAAACATGCCCAGAATGGCTTAATTTACTGGTATTGATATAAGGAGTTTAGGTGCCTTGAGTTTCTTCTATATAGTTAATAAAACAGATCAAATCTGCCTACTAGGTCTCTGCATACTAGCAAGTTTTGCTGCTGGATAGTTTTGTTGTTGCAGTTAGCATTTTTGCATTTAGAGGTGACTACTGTTTTAGAAAAATAGGAGAAGAAGTTTCAGTGAAGTACTGTTAAGGATGTAGGCTGTGGAGGTCAGTAAATCAGGAATCTTTTAATGTTCAGCTCACAAAAGTTTACTTCATCAAGTTTACTGTTTTGTATTACATATCAAAAGGAGGAAAAAACAGGAAAAGCCCTAACCTGCCCTTGAGGCACAGTTGTACAGACCATAGGCTACAGGGAACCACTGTGGGAGGAAGTCTGGGCAGCCAGAAGGCCTCCATATTTCCATCAGCTCTGGTAGGTTAGGAGACTACTGCCCAGTATTGTAAAAATCTGAGAGGAAGGATCAACTGGAAGGTGCAAATAAACTTAAAAAAGGAAGAGGGCAGAGAAAAAAAAAGCTAAAGGGAAACATTAAAGACATGCATATTCCTATTTTATTGCATCTCCTCACTAAAAACATAGGAGCAGAGAAGTGGTAGAAAGATTATTTGAGAAATGCAGGATAACATGAGTGTTCTTGGTTATTCCGGTTTATGTAATATTCACTTTGACAAGTATTTCTGCCTCAGCTGTCAGGTTCAATATCCTTGAAACATTTCAGGTTATTCAGTCCAGAATATCTCATACAGTTTTTCACAAAATAGAAACTAATTTATACAGTTTTCCATAGAATAAGGCATCTCTTAAGAGAAGCAACCACTACTTCTCCAAAACAAATGTACCAAGCCTTCTTTGTTCCATACTTCATCCCTCAAAAGTCAATTCCTTCAATAATTGTCATCTCTTCCTCATTCTCTCTCTTTTTTCCTTTTTCCTTTCACACCCCTCCCCCCCCCCGCCATGTGTGTGTGGGGGTTTTTTCTAAGGCCTAGTCTCAGCTGCTTGGGATTAGTGAAGATAGTAGGAAATTTAGAAGCACCTCTGAATATCTGGTCTAGAACCATTATCCCATTGTCAGCTATGCAGTGTGGTTTAGAAAAGCCAGGTTATCCTATGTGATGACCGCAAGAGTTCAGTCCAACAGCCTCTGAATCCTTTTTCACACCATCCCCAAACAGGTTAGGTGTTTAGGCTTTTCTTTTCTACCACAAGTTTTGTCAGATCAAGGCTTTACGCTGCCATTAGGCTGCGCAACTCACAACGCTAAAACACTAGGGACCATATGCTAAAACACTAAGGAGCATATGCTAATTTCTTGCTGATACTGTGTTGTGTAGAAGAAAAAAATCTAACATATTTGACAGGTTTAGTGGACTATTCATTACATCAGGAGCTGCAAATTAAACTACAGAGGCTACAGCAGGGATAAACATTGGGAGGAAGGGGCCTAAAGAACAGAAACCTGCTCAGTAAAAATGGAATTTAAAAAACAGAAAAATGGAGTGGGAAAGCCCACATATATTTTGGTCTGTGTGAAAAACTTAAGATGTTTATTAGGAAACAGTCCTACCAAGTGAGCAATGCTGTCATTTCCCAAAGACATGCTATGAAATGCAAGTTGATTTGGAACGTGCTTTGAAGAGATACAGCTACAACAAATACCGAAACAGGTCTCTGAATCAGGTCTTGGAGAACCTGTATTTGTGGGTATCAGAAAGGTTCTGTTTAAAAGGCAGTAACTTCTGAGACTAAAGCAGCAGTGATCTAACTTCAGCACTCTAGATAGCTGCGCAGGTGCATGCTGGTTCCTCACTGGTCTTGCTGGATCATGTTGGAGGTCCTTGCCTAGGTTTCCCCGCTATGGTAGGGGAGGAGAGGTGGGGGGATCACTTCTGCCCAAGTCCCATCCCAAAGTGGATCTAGGACACCCTCAGGCACACACGATTTCTGAGTCCTGACAGTACAGAGTAGTATTGCAGATACACAACACTGTTGACCAAAGTCATTTCATTTTCCTGTTTGCTTCTGTAGAAATGAAGGAATCAAATTGATACCAGGCAAGTATCCGTTCCCTTTCAAGTCAACAGGACAGTGTGTTCAACTCACATTGTAGGACCGCGCTACAGGATGACACATAATTCACCAAAAATACCAGAGACAGCTCTAAAGATGGTTATGAAGAACAGAGTTACAAGCACTGAGCATGCACTATGCTGCTTCTTTAAACCTATACCAAATTGCTGCTAAATCTTCCCCTGCTGTAAGATTCACACTCATTAAAATATAAAAGTAACGTGGCCACCATTATAAATCATCTTCTGATTACTTACTAATCCCAATATGATCTACCGATAGTTAGCACTGCTCTGAATTTGCTGGCTCTATAGGAGTCCCCTTATCCTGTGCTGCCGTTTAGTGCAGAGTTGGGCCTGTCTGAACAGCACCTATTAGTCACTCTGCCCACGGGGAAACGCTGCAGTATGCAAGCTGTTGTGGCAGCTTTTCTCCACCACGAACCCCGTATGGCAGGGCAATATTGACCCGAAGGAGATATTTTTAGATATTTTACATCCACACACCAACACGGTAAAAGGGGGCTGCAGCAGATACAGAATCTGACTAAATATTTAGTCTCTGGTTCTAGAAATGAGCAGATGATATCTTTTCTAAAGCCTCAGAGTAAATATTATTTTAATGTCCAACTAAGGTAAAAGTTCCAGTTTCATTAGCTGGAAAAACAGAACAGCTGTTGTTTTTTTCCTACAGCAAAGCTAAATGAACTTTCAAGTAGGTAACAGGGCTAAAAACTACAAAGAAGGGCAGGCTCAAACGGCACACCAGGAGCGCAGCTTCGTACGTTTTAGCAGGACTGTGTGCATTTTGCTGAGCTTTTGCTCACATGCAAAGCGAGCAAGAGGCTGCTGCACAGAACTTATTTTCAACGCTTACTCTCCAGCATGGATGTGAAACAAGAGCAGCTGGAGAGACATCCACAAATCCCCCGGGGATGATTCATAGCCCCAGGCGATTGTCCTAATTTCGCAAGCTGAAATCTGGCCACATAGCAGGCTGCAACTGCTAAAATAATTACTGGAGCTGAATAGAGAGGATACATTTTCAAGCCAAACCATTTGGACATGTTCAGGTTTGAAGAGAAAATCCAAACAGACATTTAACATTGATTTTAGAATCGTTTTGTAATTCATTTAAAATGCATGTGTTTACTGAGTTATTTATACATTACAGACAAAAACATGCAACTTTTGTATCTAGAATCCAGGCTTTTTAGAAACCATTCAAAGCCCTCTACTGTCAACTGCTTCATGGAAGCAAACGGTTGAGCTCAGACAGCGCACCAGGAACTTCAGTGCGCTGCAAGGTGAATATAAGCGATTGCTTGTGTAGTTGAAACCAGCAGATTAGCGCTTCAGCAAATGATAAGGAACCCATTACACTTCAGTTGCTGGTATGAGAAATCAAGGCTTCATAAAAATATTATTTATACCCACATATGAAAGAATACTCTGTTTACCTATCAAAGTATAAAGTACTGCCTATACCATAAAATAAAGATACTGCATAACTGACAACTGCTGGAGACAATGTGAAAGGCCTACTACAATCATTGTCTGCTCCCTTTTTTTTAAAGGATAGGCATGATATAAAAAGGAGCATTTTATAGACCTAGAGTAACTAGAAACTCCAGTTCCCTCTCTAAAAGTAGGGTGTGATTCTGAGCATTACTGAGTAATTCTGAGTATTATAGCTGCCATAAACTTCACAAAAATTAGGATGTAACACCAAATGGTACTCAGTACTTGAAACTACCATGAACTTCCATGGGACTGTAACAGCTTTTAGGATCAATGAATAATGCAGATCCACTAAAGTTTATTGCAGTACCCAGAGCTCCACACTCCGGTTTATGGCTTTAAGGGCTGTGCAGCCCGTGGAAACAGCAGTCTAGCCACTGCTGTGAGCTCAGAGAAGAAAGAAAAAGGAATTACTATTCCATGCAAGGCATTCCTCCAGCCGCGGCTCTGACTTTTGCACATGGATGTTTGGAGACAATGTCCTTGTATTCTATAGAGTAAATAACATGACATCACTATCACCATGAAATGACCTCAAATATCAGGAAAATATCTTCAGAGCTACGATCCAGGATACTTTTTTCTCCTATGTCCTCAGAGTTTAAGTCAGAGATCAGGAAAAAATAAAAAAAGATAGGAGATGGGCAACTCTGAGGTATAACTTAGAGCTTAAATTTGTAGAATTTGTAGCAAGTTACAGGCTGAAGTTAAAGAACTAAAAACAAGTGAAAAATACTTGATGAACGTCTTTCTAGAAGTCAAGGGCCTGGGAAAAACAGCTCAGAAGTTGCCAAGATGAGGTGAAAAAAAACTCAAATACGCTTTTCAGTGTTTACAGAGAAGGCTGCTATTATTCAAGAATTTAATTGCCCATTGAGATTCCCCTGATGGCAATAAACTAGGCTCTGTGTCAACAGTTTCAAACCTTGCTTAAATATCCCTTGCAAGGAAGCATGCAAGTGCCAGCCCAACACAAGTTAGGTTTATTTTCACTTTTTGCCAAGGCCTTAGTGAAAATATTACAGGTCGTTTGCAGGTATGTGATTGTTTTCCATCACTGAAAATTCAATCCCCAGCAGGGCTACTACCTTTTCTGTTTCATAATTAGAAAGCAGTGCAGCAAGCAGAAGGTTTTTAGATGACCTCCAAATAATCTTACTCCATTCTTCTACATAATCTATTGGAGAAAAGGGAAAATAGAAACAAGGCAATTACCGGTATTCAGACAGCTTCTTGCATGAGAGCCAAGCAATCACTCATCTACATGCTTCTGGCACTGGTTTCCCCACTATCTTTAGAATCAGAAGATCCTAGTGGAACATATCCAAAGATGACACTACATGTATCCCGCCCGGCGATGGGTCTGTCTCCGCAACAGCAGCCTGTCTGACTGCTGCTGCGAGTATTTGATAAATCTTACCCAGGAATGTCAAGAAAACTCCCTTGTGTAGAACAGCACTTTTATATATAGCTGAAAGTTGAATTAATTAAACTTCACAAAGGGAATTGAAAATGAAGGAAAGATTTAAGTGTAAGTTAATACAGAAAGAAAACCAAAGCAAAACAAGTAAAGATGCTCTCCCTGGAGCTTCTTCATCCAAATTTCACTATCAGAAGAGAATAAGACCCAAAAGCCAGATGGTCATTTGCATGAGATAATACCGTCCCACAGACACAGGCAGTAAATCATGAGGTTTGTTCTATTTCCACAGCTTCCCTAGCAGCTGAGACAATTTCTTACAGAAGAATGGCACACACATTTCTGTTGGTGCAAATCAGGTTTTTCAGTGCCAAAAATGTGGCTCTATGTTCATACAGTAAAAACATATGCAGCAAAATACCTAGTAACTTAAGAGGCTAAGGGAAGGGAAGGTGTCTTCTGCTTGCCCTGGGATGTCTGTAGCAAGGTAGCAATAAAAATAAGTATCACAGAGATGTTCCACATCCCTTATAACTTAGTTAGGCCTCAGAAAGTATAATCTATCCTCAAGTATGTCACGTCCCACAGCAGCTGTTCTAGTGCTCAGACACTTACAAGATCAAATATTTTTACTGTAGTAACGGGTAACCCGCAGGTTGACAAATAGACATAAGCATAGTGAACAACGTAGAACTGATGAGAATTAAAAACATCAGAAAGTAGCAGTTTCTTGGTTCCTACAGCTATTTGTCAAGCACGGAAAATGTCATCTCAGATGTTTCTTATTTTAAGCAATACAAATGGATCTGGATTAACTTTGTCTTTTTCTTAAATAATACAGTTATTGTATTGTCCATTTAGCTACAGCTGGCAAGGCATCTTGTAATTTACTACAATAGCCAAGTGAGTTGCTTCCCAGACTTAAATAAAAATTGACTTAATGAATTTTGATCATTTTTGGAAAAGAATTATACTTGCCTGTGAAAGTTCAGTGCTATAAAATTAGAAACCGCTGAGATGACAAAGCTAAAGTCAGTGTTGACAACAGAAGTGCTGACAGTTTTCTAACTATTGCCATGATAGCAAGTTCAATGAGTTTCAAATCATGAAATGATATTCATAAATTTGGGGAATTCACAGGAAGTTATCCAGCCTCAATATTAAAATGATCCATTTTATTATTAACCCTAACAGGTGCAAGAGGCAAAAAGGCAGACTACAGGAAGTATAGATTTGTCACAAATGAAGTAGGAATATTACTCCAGAAATTATTCCAGACCTTAAGGTTCAACATTTAATTAACTAACTTTGACTTGGATTTTAGTATTAAAAGATGGCAGCACCTTCCAAACAGCAAAAGAATTCATTTTTATACAATCCTACCCAAGTAAAGTGAAAAGAAACTAAATTATCTGCCCAAGTCAGAAAGGAAGGAGGCAGACAGGGGAGCTGCAGCATCCTCTCATCCTATATCAAACCCTTCTGTCATCTGCTAGGCCATACTTTCAGGCAACACTTTCCCTTAATTTATCAAAGAGAAACCTGTTTTCTTCCTGGTACCATATTCATGCAATCAATAACTTCTGATGACTGCAATATCAACATCATTTTCAAAACCAAGGAGGGTATAAAAATATGCTTTTATTCAACTTCTCAAAGTCCAGCATGAACCTGAATGACAGATTTCAGATTAGTTTTGTTCCAACTTTCTGCTCTAACATCTGTAAGTCTTCCAGAGAAAACATTCAAAACAAAACCAAAAACGCTTGGTAAAATATTAATATTTTATGTAAGAAAGAGAAATGAGAGAACCCTCATACAAAGAGATTCATGGACATGGGTATAAAATAGTCTTTTCAAACATCAGCCATGGGATTTTGTTTACAACAGGCTTCCTCCCCAGTGCCTAACAATCTGTTTGAAATACTATAAAAGCAGAAGTTCTTTTGATAAGTGGATAATTCATGGAATAGATTAAGGCTCTCCTAAAAGGATGAAAATTCCTTTAAACAACAAAGACATGCTGTTGTAAAAAATAGAACTTTTTTAAGGGCTCTCTCTGAGGGCCAGCCATATTCTTTCAGTAGTGAGATGGGAGAGCTCTGATAAAAAAAAAAATGCGAGCATGAATACAGCCAGTGCAGCTATGAATGCTTCAGAAGAGGTTACAGACATTTTCCATACCCGAGTGCCCTTACCTAGTTTGCTCATGACCTGAAATTTCCCTGTTACTCTGGGCCTTTCCCGGACAAAGATTTCCAACCAAGCAGAAGTAACCATTACTACATGATGAAAGTAGAAAACACAGTAAAGAGTTTGTTGATGAGTTTGTTGCACAACTGTATTTATTTTCTTCAAAGTGGGGAAAAAAACCCAAAGAAACCCAAAACTTTAGTTATGAGATTTCAAAGCCCTTTCTGAGCTGGTTCCAGCCATGTCGCAGCCTTGATTTACAGGCCTGATTCTTCATTTCCTCATGGAAACATTTCCACAATAAAAATGAAAAATGGTTATAAAAAATTAGCACTTCTTGCCCATTTGACTAAATTCCAAACACTAGAGAATTCGCAGGGATCTGCTACATCAGCAGGGCGCACTGTGCGCTTATGTACGGACCCAGAAAGGTTCCCTTGCTTTTTGGATCCTTGCATGCAACTTACCTGCCCAGGCCATATACTCATTTGCAAAAGATCTTACTTTTAGCTCTGATAAAAAAATTAGTATCTGCAGGAAACAAGACCAAATGAAATCCAGAACCGCAGCTTGTCAAACAGAAACAAAAGTAGTAGACACACACCCTGAACATTCAAGGCTTATGGACCATGAAAGAAAGAATAAAAACTTCATATATGAATACATGAGTATGACTAAATGAGGAAGAAAAATTCCCTATGCTAGAACACATTTTGGTCTTTCACCACTAAAGTCCTAAGAATTTCCTGGCTTGGCTTCTCTTGTCTCAGTCCCAGGTTATTACTCTGATGCTCTTTGGAAGATGAGTCCAGATTGATAGAGTTTTGCAAGAGCCTTTGATCCTAGTTATTACGCCATACCTTTGAGCATAACATTTAACTGCAGAAGTTAATTTCTCAGTGCTCCAATTACCAGGACATACAGGCCTCCTGGCCTGGCATCTGATCAATCCATCCTACACGCTTCTCTTTTTTCATATGCTAAAGAATTGAGTCTCATGCTGCAAAAAAGAATGCCCTGAAGGCACAGGCAAAAGCTGAAGTTTTCAAAATGAAGAGTACTGATTTGCTAATGCTTGCTTCTCATGTTTTCCGGGACAAACACTGTGCCCGTATTCCTGCTGTCTTTATTCACTGATGAAATGGGGACTGCAGAGTAACACTGAAAATTATACTGAAGAACAACTACAAAGAAGTTATTTCTTAAAAAAAGATAATAGAAATAATTCTTCTACTCGTTAAAAGACTAATTGTTATAAAGGTTAGATTTTGTCACCTGACATCATATTGAGTATTGTATGAATAGAGTTGCTGAATTGTCTCTTATAAACTAAGACTGTGAAATGCGTAAGAAATTATTTATTGCGAGAAAGTGTGGCAGTATGTACTGCAGCATTTTTCAGCAAAGAGTTTGTGTTGCCTGTTTGAAATAACATTAAAAGAGGCAATGCTAAGTAGAAGCTGTACCTGTGATCTTGTGCTTTTGGATATATGTTAGACTGCAGAGAGACAGGAGCTTGTTTATTTCCAAAAAACTAACGTGTCACTAAATTGCAAAACTAAGTGTTTCTCAGGGTAGTGCTGTTTTTCTCACTTACCGCTGTTTCTTCTAATGCTGACTAGATCACAACAGACTGAGCACAATTTACAGATCTGCAGGTTAGGGGAGCACTTTCTTCTCATATAAAAGCATTAGGAAGCAGAGTGGCGCAGGCAAATATCCATGTGAAGGAAAATTTGACCTAAGGAACCATCATTCAGAGTCTGGCACACCATTTCCGCGCGATTCACTGCCAGGAGGACGGAGCCAGGACCAGGTCCTACCATTCTCGCACAAGTCAGGGAAGAAACCCATTAGTCTACTGGCAGCTAAGGGGAGGCTCACTGCCCGCTCTCAGCTCTTTACCCTTCCCTCTCCTCAGCAGCGCTGCTATATTGGCTCAGCAGGGCCACCTGCAAAGTAGAAATTCATGCTATTTGGCACACCGTTAGTTGCTGATGGAATAATCCTCTACAAATAGCAAGGAGGCCGTAAGGAAAAGCAGCTTCCAGTAGCTCCTCCATGAGCCTGTCCCCTCCACCTTGCCCCTTCCCACAGCTCACTCCTGCTGCTGCATCTCCTGGGTGGTTTCTGTGCCAAGCAGCTTCCATGGTGCCAAGTGTCTGCAGCTCTCACTCACCAGGCACTTTTCTTTGCTTATTTACCATCTCAATTTTTTTTTTTTTTTTTTTTTTTTTTTTTTTTTTAGCACTTCACCAATCCCCTTCCTATGCTGAGGTTTGTTTTTGTTGCTGTTTCAGCATTTTCTGGCTGAAAGTCCATTTCTGGATGTACAGCAAAGTTGATGAAAGTACTGCTAAAAGTCACAGAAGACAAAGATCCATCACATCCATAGATCACTCCCCTGTGCTGCCAGACAAAGTATATAAAGCAGTATATTAGTCTTTTTCTCCTCCAGAGGGAAAGAACATGGCAATAAAGAGAAAACAGGTTCTGACTACTGAGGAAATAAAAGAACTGGCAGGGAAAGTTTGAGGGCTAGGACATATCAACAGCATTTTCAGCCCGAGGCTAAGTATCATGCCAGACAATGCTGGACTGGCAAGTACATAGCTGTGAAACCAATAATAAATACTGTATTTTGCTGCCTTACTCACACTTAACATATGCTGCATATCAAACCAAGGAAAATAACGTGAATGTATTTACCACACAGCATGTTACTAACATTGTGATTTTTGGAACAGCCTCTCAGCTGTCGGAGAGTCAGTGAGGAAGTTCAGTAATTTCAAAATGGGTCTATAGTAAGTTTATTATTTTTTAAGCATTTCTACTATCCTTGAACAATTCATTTTGCTAGTGTTCTTCAATATATCATAGTTACGCTAATGAATTGCAAAGCTACTTTTCTTAAAACTGGCAAACACATCCGTCTAGAGGGGCTCATATGATCCGGTGGAACCAATGACTTATGGGACATGTGTGTTGTGAAAACTAGAGAACACCTTCAGTTTATTTCCAAGAAAGGAGTGGTACACAGGTCTGGATTATTTTGCTAGTATAATAAGGCTATAGGTTGTGATGTTTTGGAGGATTGTGCAGTCATGCCAGAAACTGCAGGACAGAATTTGCTTTGTTTTGAAGTGGAATTTCTCTCTCAGACAGAACTTCATAAACACTGGAACCAATTTTCCAGGAGAGAAAAATACTTGAACATGTGGCTAATCAAAAACATCGAACACTAACCTGACCTCATTGACTTCAGTGGGAAGAAAATTAGGCTATATCGAGCACTTTGGATAACTCCTCCTGAAGTGCACTGCATGTAATCATGACAATAAAAATAGAGCACTTAAACACAAAAGAAATGCAAACACAGGGAAATCAAATTTCATGCACAGCTTCACATTAGTTTTTTTTTTATTATTATTTAAATTTCTTCATGCCCTTCAGCATGAAGAATGTAGATGTGCCTTATTCATTATAAACTCCCCCATGAAATCATGGGCCAACCTATACCTCTGTTTGATCTAAATGAAGACACGTCTGAGAAATTCAGGTTTACCACGCCAGGGCAAGACAGACACATGCAGTGGGAGAGTGCCATCAACTGACAGAAACACAGCAAATAGACTTATTGCTTCCTTCCTCCTTTTACTCACGTCTCCACCCTTCCTTCTGCAGGAGTCAGACCCCCAGCTCCAAACCCAGACTTCCTTCCTAATCCCCAGCACAAATTCGCTACAGTTTATGCATTAGGCTACAAGGAACTTTTGTCAAAGCGATGGTCTCGGGACATGGGCTGCAGAAGGGTAAGCACGGACATAGACGTAATTCATCGCAAATTGTGGCCTTACCTTACAAGGGCTGCAGCAGCAGGAGCACCTGAAGGTGCTATGGTATTCCATGCATAGGTCCTGTGAATGAATGGCAGGTTTTCATCTCTTCCAAGACATCTGAGGACAGGTCTTCCAGCCATTAGCTTTCCTGTGTGCCCAAGCTGCATACATACTCCAACTGCGGACAAGGAGAGGACAGGTTTATCTTACAGAACCTCCAGTAAACCAGGATGGTTTCTGGACTGAAATGTGAACACTTTCCAAAACAGAATACAAGGAAAAGTGTAGAAGTTGGTGCGGTAACTCCTAGCCCAGCTGCACTGCAATATGCTGACGTGGGCGGAGGAGATGCCGTGCGCAAGGGCAGAGTCAGAGCCGCTGGCTACCTCAGCAGAGCCAAGGCAGCCCGAGCTGAGAGTTACCCTTCACCAGCAATTTTTGAAGGAGATTACTGAGGTGGGAAGCCCCCACATTTGGCATGTTGCACTGCTGTAGGGTCACACAGTTCGCATTTCTCTGGGTGCCCCTCAGTCTCCTGGAGCAGGGTATATCTGGGTTTAGGATAGCTCCGTTTATAAGGAGGACTTCTGTCAGGTTGGCTTCTAAAATAACTCATGGGATACACATTTCCTAAATGCCTATGTCCATATATTAGGCCACGCCTGACATTTTTCCTACCTCTAAACATGCTTACATATGTATGTTTTAATCCGGGAGAATCTCCTGAAGTCTTTTACGCTTCCACAGGCACTTCTGTCCTGGCAGGGGACACCATGGGAGAGGGAAACCTTTGTAACACAACCTGCACCTCTTCCTCATGATGGCAGCTCCTCTTCTAAGGCTTGCCTGTCCAACGTGCATGCACCAGCTCACCCAAGCCTGGGGAGACGTGGTGAGCCCTACATCTGAGATGGGCAGAGGGGCGAACCTACAAGGGATCTGGAGGGGCTGTGGGAGGCGACGGCTGCCTGGGACGGTGTGGGGCGATGGTGAGGAACATGTAGGAGCTGGGGGGTGGTGTGGATGCAGCACAGCACATGGGGCACAGCCAGCCAGGAGAGGCGGCGTTTGGCCAGCTGCCGCCCCGCAGTAACATGGCACCAGTCCAGAGCTTGGTTAAAGCGTCTGAGCAGTTGTGGCTGTCAAGGTAGAGATGAATTGACCTAAGCAAGCAAAAGGCATGTATTACTGTTGGCTTTGCAGGTAGGGGGTTGCATGTTATATTTAAAGGCTGAAGGCGTTGGCCTGGCTTCCAGACGTAGATAGGTGAAACACATTGGTGTTACAGACTCACCTGGCTATGCCTCCGCAAGCAGGTGTCCGTGGCCTGTCATTCTGGATCACAGCAGGGATTTCCCCAAGAGCACTGGTGTCAGTGTATGGGGACAGCGGGACCCTCCAGACCCAACGCACAGGGCCTTGCTGTAGAGCATCTACCGCCTGCAGCCCTCATCCTGCTGCTGTAGCTGAAGGTGCGGGCAGAAGGAGCCTGCGGGAAAACACTGGTGGTCACGAATGCTCCTATGGCTCCTTCCCCATAGCTGGAAGTAACCAGAGCACCATGCTGCGTTAGCAAGTACAAGGGTTATTACCTAATACTTTTAACAGGCAGAAAAACACCCACAAATGTTACCCTCTGATTTACAGAAGTGAAATGGATATTTTTTTTTTTTTTACAGCTGTATCAGAGACATTCTGCTCTAAAGCAACAGAAAACAAGCAGTACACTTGCCTAAAAGGGCTTTCTAAATGAAATATATTATTGGAATTATGTATTATTGCTATTCATAATTAATGGAAGCGTAGCATTTTTCACTAATGGAAAACAACCACTGCAAAGAGCGCTTTGATTGCATTATATTTATTACCCATCTTAGAAACTAAAAATGCACTTAACCTGTAATTAAGGTTATACAATAAAAGCTTTGTAAATATTACAATTAGAAAGTGTCCTTTCAACATCACATACTACCATTATGCAAAAATATTTTCTCTAAGAAATGTAGCTTAGAAATGATGAAATTTTTCTTCTGGAAGTAACAGAAAAAAGTAGTGCAGGAAAACATCAAAGGCAGCACTGCCTTCTTTCTCCACAGCCTTTACACTTACTTGGCAGACACTAAGCTTAATCAACATCACAAGCGAGTCGTGCAACTGCTGAATTGCAGTAAAAAAGCCCCAGTGGTGTTGATCTGAACCTTCGCGCTCTGCTGGGGATCTGAGGAACGCAATCAAACGAAAAACGCATCTGAACAGCCAAAGCTGTTTACAAAATAAGAATCCAAACAGCTTTGCCCAGGAGCCGCCCCACTGCATAGGCGCATGCAGCAAGCGGATAAACGCGCCTGCTTGGTGCTGCCTGGTCGCGCTTGATTTTGCCCATATCCTGTCCGCCTTCGTCCGCCCCGGCTGTTACACGGCGAGGACGCGCGTGTGCATCTTGCCGCCAAGCAGCCGCCGAGACACCACCCCCAGGTGAAGAACACCCCCCCACACACACCCCTAATTACTGTGATAGTACCACTAAAACAGTGGTGTGCCACAAAAAGCACTGTGCATGCTACGCTATCTTGTTACCTGCCTAAATGAGTTTCCCATTTTGTGATATTTCTAAGCTCAAAATGTGTTGGCAAAAGCCTTTATACTTCAGCTAAAAAAGGCTTACTGACAGGAAATAAACCTCAGGTTATTTACAAGTTCTTTGCATCATTTCAAAACAACTTCTCAGACTCAAGAGCAATAAAATTTTTCTTAGGAGTAATGAAAATCAAGGCCTTGGGCTCAAATATTTCATCAGTGTACTCCAAACAATCTTCTATTGATGATTCATCTTGCAGGCATATGGAATTATTTATAATTATGCACAAAACCCCTAAAAAATAAGCTATTTAAATTAATTTGTGCCCTTTTGTTTTTAGGAGTTTTGGCCTGACATCCCAGTGAATTGATTTATTAAATAAGCTTGCAATTCATAAGCAACCTGGAATTGGAGTTAAGAGGAAGACAGCAACTGGAACGCTTGGGGTGTGCTTTGGAGAACGCAGAGTACAGCGTGGACTAGCTGCACACACCACACAGGTAAAGCAGCAATTTGATGTCATGCAGTTTTGAGAGAGACAAGGAGGGAGGGATCCTGCATCGAAAAGGCACATCCAAATACTATGTGTAACATTAGGGTTTGAAGCCCCCTAAAAGAGGGGCTTTGACAACATTAGTATTTTTCTTTAAACTACCCACAGTGACAACTGTCCTGGTGTTCACGATGGCTTTGGCACTAGCCTAGCTAGATGTTTCTTCGATGCTGTATTTGCTCTGAGCAGAACAAGTAAATATTCCTGTAGGACACCGATTCCAAATCAACGTCTCTTACACTTGTTATTTCTGGCGGTGCTTCACCACTGGACATCAGTGGCGGAAGAGGAGAACAAGCACGCTGCTGTCGCTACGCCCAAGAAGATTCTCCAATGATTTAAGACCTTTGAGAGTCCAATAGTAAGACTGATTGCAGCTCACAGACTACAAATCTCTCGTAGCCACTGGTTAGCACATTTTGCTTTGAGGTGTGCTCTGCTTTTTAAGTGGCGCTATTTGTGGCCAAGTCAACACTGATGCTTGAACTACGACGAGGACAGACTGTTCACGGAATATGAGGCAGGATAGGAGATGCTGCGGCAGGAGTTTGGCCAACAAAGGCCAACTCTGGCCAGGTCTGTCTGCAGCAGACAGGCTTGGCCAGAATTTCTCATCGTCTACTGGCTTTGCACTGCTTTCACCTCAGATTTTCACCTGGATTTTTTTTTTTAGATGCAAACTCCTCCCTCTCCCCTTGCTATAGCACACAGGACGGAGCAAGCTGTTCGGTCATTTGTTAAAAAACAAAACAAAACCAGAAAGAACCCACTCCATTTCAGGCACCTCCGCTAAGTCTCAAGAAGTACGCTGCTCCCCAGCTTGCGCATCTATTAAAAAGAGTGGCTAGAAAATGGGCTTCCTCCCTCTTACCTTCCTCTCAAAACTCTGTGCACACAGAAATAGCAAGGAAAAATCAGAAAAAAAAAATTTTGACATACAAATTTAAAAAAAAGAATTCATTTTGAAAATTCAGCCTTGAAATACCTCAACTAAATGCACTCTGGCTTCAGCTGAAGTAGTTCAAGCTCTTCCTTTCCTCAGTAATCTGTCTGCCATATCCCATTTCCATTGCTATTCTCCTGTTGAGACAACGGGGAGGTATCCTCCGCTCCTGAGCAAAAGATACAAACTAAACAAGTGTTATTTGCTGACAACATACTTAATAAAATTAACTGCTAAGCACTAAAAGAAAAAAAATGCATTCCCCAGTGTCCACCTCAGCCATCAGCAGTTTACCACGAAAGCCAGCCTCTCGGTTTGTCGTCAGCCCTACTGCTTCCCACATCGTGTTAATGATCCTGCATCATCATGATGTTCAAACTCTTCAGGGATCAGCCACAGATCACACTGTGTGAGCAGTCACTCTGGCTCTAGTTCAATCCGGTAATTGTTACTGCTTTTAATTATTTGCCTAATATTTTTCTTTAAAAGCCCACCGTGGGCATCAGGGTGCCATTGCGCTGTGTACAAAAATGGGACCTGCTTAAAAGAGCTAATATTTCTATAAGGAAAATCACTGACAGCTAGTAAAGGGAAATACAGGTGAAGTGACCTGATCAAGAACTACAGAGTATATCAGACAATGGATGACAGGATACAGATATTATTTTTTTTTTGACTCGCCACTTTCAGCCCAATCTGTAGACAAGGCCATATGTCTGACATAAACATGGATTGAATTCTATGGACAATGTAGATAAAGTCCTCTGCAGGATGAAAAAAAGAAAATACAGGAATACTTCAGCCCAATCTATGTTATAAAAAGGTTAGAATTCCATCTAATCATTCGGCTAACATCATATTCTAAAGTATTAATAATTATGGTAAAACAAAGACCCATTTCATCCATAAAGCTACAGGGAATTGTAAATTTGCATTTCACTCCATTTTCAAAAATTACCTGAATAATATTCATTTAAAGAGTAGACTGCAAATGATCATCATTAAATGTTTTCTGATGAGAACAGAAACCTGGATGACATAACAGATGTAATTGCACTTCACACTAATTAACTGAGAATTTTAGTCAAAATTAATTATCATCCTATTGGGCAAAAAGGGCTAGATAAAGCATGGCTATAAAAACAGATTTTTAATAATAATAAAGTGAGAGGAATTTTAATGCACTGCAGTGTCATTAGTGGTGTGTTCCTGAAGACAAAAGTTGTTGCTAGATTATCATGGATTCACAAAAACTGGAGTCCTAACAGGCTTTCTTTGGTCTTTTTTGCAACAGTTAAAAGCAAAGAAATAGATTGGGATTGTTTGTACTTAGCTGTAATCTGTAGTTTAATTATTGCATTGTTTTGCTTCATATTTTATGCCAGCGCTACTTTTGTGGATGAGCAATCAGTTCACTACAATAGGTCTAGTAAACTAAGATAGAAAGTAGGACAAGCCGTTCGATAACTGTAGGCGATGCAAGGACTTTCAGTTTTGGCTCGGGCCTCACATCTGGTTTCATCCCTGGATCATCAGTGCCCTTCTGGTTTCACCTAGTTACTCTGAGACTCTGTCATAAAGATGAACCTCACAAAAGCTGTCACTTGAGATGATCAACCTGCCTCTCCAAGGGGCACAAAAGCAGCCTTCTGAAGGGCCGCTAAGGCTCATTTTGCATATGTTGCCTGAAAGAGTCAGAGATGTAGTGTAAAAATGACATTGGGACTGTTCCAGACTCTTCGCTAAACTGCACAGATCCCCACAAAGCTGGGTGATTTGGGATTGAACTCCCTTTGACACTATAGAAGCAGAAAGATGCAGTATTTTATATACTACCTGGTGGCTGAGGGATGGACACGAGATGCCTAATGAGCCACAACTGCAAATATCACCTTTCCAGGACAGAGCATTGCCTATTAGGCTACAAACCCGTGTTCATTCGAGTGCCGACCCAGGTGGCTTTTTACCTCCCTCAAATTTGTTCTCCAATTTTGCTGGAATCTCAAATCTTTCCACTGCAGAAATATTAACAGGGTGGAATGACTATAGGTCACTATGAAGAAATTTCAAAACGACGAGGACAGACAACAGTGAGCCACACGCTAAGCTCATCTGTTCAGCTGAGTTGCATTTTGTTCTCTTACATCCATTCATATGTTGTCAGTCATCCCAAGTTCTTTGGGACGGAGTACTTTTCCTTAAACTTCTCTGCAAAGTTTGGGCCAATCCTTTGGCACCATTCAAAGACAGGAGGGGAGAGATTATTTGAATGAGCACTCATGTATTTACTAGTATGCTAACACATACACACAACCATACAAAAAAATTATAGGCAGATGGAAAGTACAGTACTGTTGCTTTCATATTTTGACAAACAGTTTCAATGAAAAAAAGAGACTTGCATTCTTGGAAATTTAGTTTGTTTAGACATGATAAAATACACAGGATAAAATACAAAGAGAGGAAATTGTGAGTGTTTACACTTGCAGCCTTTATCGTGGGCTCTAAGTTACCCTTGGGATCTCCCCAACACATTAGTTGCAAATGTATTTTGCTTGGGTGAAATCCTGTCATCTCCCTGCGTAGACAAAGAGATTCATATTGCAGTCAAGCAGTGCATCCACGGGTGGGTTAAAACCTCCTACGTCCCAGCATGCTGTAAACTGGGAAGCTCTTACATCCATGGAGAATACCAAGGAAGGCTTTGGGGGAAAAAAGCAAGCAACAATGGATTCCTGCAGGTTCGATTCCCAGTCCCTTGTATCCATCAGCTACTCATACCATTTGGTGCATGTTTAAATCCCTCCTGCAAGTATTTCACCTGACATATATAGTAGCAATACATAATATTAGCTTTTCAACTGTACTCAGATAAACCCATATAAAGATGATTTGCTCGGCTTCAACAATAGCTACCTGCAGATACTCATCTCTCAAAGAAATGGGTTTTAAAGAGATGAATTTTAAAAGGTGTTAACTTTAAAAATCTCTCCTTAAAAATTCACAGGCAGAACATGGAGTCATTTGAGCAGGGCACTTTCAACCACTATTGTCAAACGGTTTCTAGCGGTATCCAAGGGGTGGAAGGTTTGACCTGACAACACAACAAACCACGAGCCATGGCTTGGGGCTGGGCGTCAGGCGTTATTCAGCACCTCTCCTCACAGTCAAGTGCTGGAACGGCAAGAATTAGCAGTGCAAAGAGCAACTCACAAGCGGTTCAGGGAACAGCAACCAAGCCCTTCTACACAAACTTCAGACCGAGTGTCCAGGCTGAACACCAGGATTCAACAGGACGGAGATGCTCCCAAGACGTGAGCCTTGCAGAGCAGCTTCACGCAGCGGTAAAAGAAAGGGGAGGGCTCCTTTCATCAACAGCCTCAGCTCTCCTAACTTTAAACTCGGCAGTGCTTTCCCTTCCTTCTGGCCGGCTTTTCTTCGTGATGCAGCAGGAGCTCAGGAGGATGGCGCGAGAGCAGAGCGGAGGCCAGCGTCTCTGCCTGCCACCCCTCGCAGCACTGGCCCGGCACCCCCCGCCGCCCCTTCCCACAAACCCCATCCGGGCAGCGAGAGCAAGGGGCAGCGCCGACGGGCAAAGGAAGCACCGTGAAAAAATAAGGGGGCTGGCGCATCGCTTGTTTCCAAAGTACCAGTTTGCCTGTAATCCACTTCGGCCAGCAGGGAAATAATGCAAATATCTCGGCTCATGGGTCTTTAGCAGGTGGGTGCCACCATTACTCGATGCCACATCCCGAGAGCAACATGTGCACAGCCTTCCTGCTGTTTGCATAACCTTACCAAAGAGGCGCCCCGGAAACAGTTGTCACCTGGGCCAAGGTAAGCCCAGTACGAAGGAGTAATGCCAGGAAGAGCCCGGCAGCATGATTTTCCCCCACCAGAATAATTTCCGCCCATTTAGCATGAGTACCACCACCACCACCAAAAAGTCACACTCACAGTAAAGTCTACATACCCCTGGTAAAAACAGGGAAGGGGATAATTGCAGAAATGGATTACACACTTCCTAACATCCCTCAACACAACTGCTTACCAGTTCAAGGGCCACAGTAAAAATTTCCTTTCTCAGCGGTTCCTGGCTTTGCAACAGCAGATGCCTTTTTGCAGTTCTATAGACAGACCAAGAGGACAGCTGATGCCCCCACAAGAGTTTAATATGCTCACCGTTAGAGAAATGCATATATATTATTTAGTGTGAAGCCAATACAGTAAGTCTTTCAGCAACATCTTTGTTGGTTCATAATTCAAAGTTGGGTATACATAATTGCAGTGGCTAAAATTCATGGAATTTAGATATCTAATAGCCCTCTTCAGTGGAAAAGATATTTCTGACTCCAAATACATGCCAGAAAGGGCAACGTTCCCTACCAGGAATCTGGTCAGAACTAGAATAAATAAGATTCGTACAAGATGTGTGAAAACTGTTTCTTTTTCTTTTCCCGCACAGAAAGTTAGTATTTCAACGTGTCATTACTCTGAACTGTGACATCTGCCTTGGGTAGGGATTTTGATTTGCTGAAGATTAATCCTTTCAGTCTACATCCATTGTTCACCAATATACTGGTAAAAATCCAGCCCGGTTGGGAGTACACCATGCTTTCTGACACAAGGCAGTAATTGTTCTTTGACAGCAATGGAAAGTAATTCTCAGCACAGTTCCTGTGACGCGTTATTGCTCAGTAATGCGCTTCACACACATTGTGGTGCTTTCAAGACAAATCTTTTTGAATATAATTTAAGAGCTGTCTGTACGAGGGTAGAAATCCCTCTTTTAAATACAGATACTGACATAACTTTCTAACAGAAAAAGAATTGCACTTGGCTGCATCCATGATTTCAGATGATCCATAACTCCAGACATGACATAAGTCAAAATTATAGCATGAAGTGTAGCATCCTGTCACAGTCAGAAAGAGGATGAGTTTGGACATAAATACAAATTATAAATAAGAATAATAACCAGTCAATAACTTATCTCTCTTTCCTGTTAAAACAAAATCCAAAAAAACTTCTGGTCTTCAATTATATGGCCTAAATTTGATGTGGGTGTCATGTACAGAAATGGAGATAAAGCATGCCAAACAAGATTTCTTCTCTTTAAAGGTTTACAGTCAAACTGTATAATCAAATTAAAGCTCCTATAGAGTTAGAGAGATTTTGGAATGAAGAACCTGGAGTGAAACTGTTTACGTCTCCACAGACAGCTTAACCTCAAACTCAAGAAAGTGTTTTACACCATCTTGCTTCGATGTGTGAAGATCTCCAGCCTATAAACCCAGATGCACTCTGGTTTTTTTGATCTCCACCCCTTGCTGCTGACACCTGCACAGGGCAAGAATCACAAGGGAAAGCTGCCTTCATATTCAGTTAAACAGTTTCACAAAGCTTTTAGAAAAACTGACAGACTGCAATAGCCACCAAAAATTTTTTGTTCTTCTCAACAGAGGCAATGTTGACTAGCTGAGTTTGGTATAGATTTATATATGCATCTATTAGGCACAGTCTTTGTTATCAGCACTAGAAAATCAACTGCTATATAACTAGCTAAATAGATTATCAGTTTTGCACTAGCTGTGTACATTAAGCATCCTTGCGTAGATGCCAGAGTGAACTTGAAAGCTGTACGTCATTTTGTGGGGACACAATCTTGACAATTACGGGGGGGTCTGGTTAGCAAACCAGGTAGGACCCATTCTTGACACTGGCTGATGATATTGCAAAGGAAACAAAACACCAGAATAATTGGTACTTTGGGAGAAAGCACTGGGTAAAAAAGCAATCTGTTTGGGTTTTTCTGTATTGCTGTTATGGCAATCTTAGGGTATTCTCTGGTGTACAAAAGCATGCTCCAAATCAACTCCCCAGCCCTCAACTGTATAAGCCATTCAACAAGAGAAAGATTTCAAGGGTTAGACCTTCCATGTACATAGCATAAAGACAAAGTTAAGCAAAAATCTATGGATACTAATTCACTCACAATAACGAATGTTATCTGTGTAGTGATGGTCGAATCCAGTTTAATCAGTGGCAAATCTTTCTGAACCTTGCTTGGTTCAGAACCTTGCAGGATCCTCCTGACCCAAAGATAACTTAATCCTGAGCTAGTCCTAGCCATAGACTTAAACTCAATGAGATTTAAGAGCGAAGGACCCAGCCTTCAAAGCCAGACAACCCTTCTGGAACACGTTCATCAACCCGGACCATGCCCAACCCCAGCCCCATGACCCCAGCCCTCTTTCTAGCTCTGCCCGCTGCTCCTGCCAGCCTCAGATGGAAACTGGGCAAGGTGGTCCTTGCGCTGGCAGCCCTCCTAGCTCAGCCGGCCCAGGGGACATGCCTCTCAGCCAGCTCGACCAGGCACAGCCCTGTATTTCTCTCACCCCAGCAGCCTCCCACAGCTCCAAACCTACGTCTTTCATGTGGCCCCCACGGACAACATCGTTGAGGCTCACTTCACAGTCCTGTTATACCAACAGTAAGCTTAGCTCCTCAGCACCTGATAACCAAAACACACTTTAGCCCAGACCCAAACTCTTCTACCAACCCTTTTGAATCCCAGACCCCACATATAGAAATGACAAGTCCCTGCTGGCGTGAGCCCAAAGCCTAGCTCACTCACCCCATGGAAGCCAAGGTGCAAAGCTCATTCTTCAGCCTTTCCTAGTCCAAACCCAACTATTGCTCTACCCCATTTTATACTTACACTACTCGTTCTTCACAGGCCTAGACTTGCAGGTAAAGTCTAGTAAACTTTCTGGCGCTTCCAAATGCAATGCAATGGATTCTCCCTTTTCCAGCCATAAGTCCGGTTCATTGGTCTTTGCCAGGATAAGCGCAAACACTTGCCATAGGCCTCATTCTTATTCCATATGCAGTTATATCCCTTTTAGTCTTAAATGTTGCGACGTGGTTGCTGTCAGTACCAGCCTAAACCATAGCCCAGTGAGTCCCCAGATGCCGTTCTAGACCTAGGCTGAACAGAAGTATTTACACGTTTACTTATTTTCACTTTGTGACTCGTAATCATGATTTGCAATGGAAAAATTGGTAACATGCTTTTAGGGCCAAGAAAAACATTTCTCGTTCAACCCTTTATTCTAATAGTCTCTTGCTAAAAAAGCTATCAAAATACATTTGCTACGATAAAAAAAGTACCAAACTGCAAGCAGTGTTTCCATTAATATTAACAAGAATTTCTGCCAGGCAATGATGGGTATTTTAAAGCTGATTATGCACAAAAGTTACAGTTAGCTGTAACGATTTCTGTGAGACAGCTTAAAAATATTTGGGGGGGGTACTGTGGTATAAAACAAATACTGTGAGGAACACACAAATGTAGGTATAACGATTACTATGGTAAGGAGATATTACGGTATGGTACAAAAAGTTTTCAACGCTGCTATCCGTACAGAAAGATTAGTCTCCAAGTTCATACTGGAAAACTCAGATTGCACTCCATTATGTTATATTAATGGATCATAACAGGATTTTGGCATTATCACTCTACTAATCCTGTCACCTTGGATTTCTTTTCTGGATTTATGATCTACTTATTGGAGTATAATCAAATCCATTTATTGTGAGAACACTGTCTGCATGCAGAGGGAATACTTTTGATAGCACACTTGGGAGCATAACATTTTATTACAGAAATGCCCATTGCCTCTTTGTACATACTATAAATCAGCATGCCATACTCTCCAAAGAGTAAATAAGATACATTTCTTGGATCCTTTCTAGATTCCAGTTTTCACAAGGCTAAAGCTCTTCTGTACTTAAAATAATTCTAAGAACAGGAACTCATTTTGCAGCTCCAGTGGGTGATGGAGAGAAAAGTACATCAGAGGGGTTCTCACCAGGTAGCATCACCCACCTCCACAACCTATATTCTTAATGGGGCAAACCTGAGGTTGTCTTTATGTTATGTTACTTTAGTTATGTCTGACCTCTGGCCCAACAAAGGACTCCCAAATTGGAGAAAAGCTGCTATTTTACAGATACACACGTTACTCCAGATACAGGAATATTTCTTATTCTGCTGGTTTGGGCTGGGGGAAGGTCTCCAGAAAGGCAAAGTGCAGGAAACCCATCTGCCTAGGCTGCCGGGGCTGTGGATTGCCTGCTGGAGGAGCCTCTCCCCACCCGCCTGCAGAAGCAACCCGAGCCACTCGTGTCTAAAGTTAATCTTGGCTAACATCTCCCTTAAACTAGCCTGTAAATTTTATTACTTTCAAACTAGAAGCCATAGTCTGGGCAACATTCAGTTGCAAATTGTTGCTATTCCAGCAGGCTATGTTTTTAAAATTAATACTAGCCATAAATCCTGCTGTGGCCCAACCAACCCACACATGCAACAGCCTTTGAAGATGCCAGAGTTCATTTCTGCTCTACATTTGCCACATACACCTTCTGCAAATCAATGGTGTCAAAGTATAAGGTTGCTTTTTGGAACTAAATGTAATTATCTGCATTTCATGAGCTAAATTTCCTTAGAGGACAAGTCATCACAATCTCACAAGGAACTAATTCCAGAAAGCAGTTAGAAATTGTGTATATATACACATGTATCTAATCAGTGGTGCATAAAAACTACTGCTGAACTAGCTTACAAGTTATACTTTACCACTCCCATAAGTCACTATCTTCAAACTGAGTAAGGAAAGAGATAGTGGACTGCAGTGCTTATACATTATAAAACCAGACATCTTTGGAAAAATCCCAAGTCTCATAAATTCTGCTCTTATGCAAACATTAGAGGATTAGGATTTAGGATTTTTTCTCCCAAAACAGAAAGTTGCGACTTAGCTGGAAAACAAGTTCAACAAAGCTCAGAAAGAACCTTTCAAGTGATAATAAATTACACTTTTCTGCACAAACTCTGTCCTGCTCTAACTGGATTTCCCTGCAATTTTAAACAGATTGTAAAATTCTTCAACTAAGTTTTTTTTAAAATGTCCTTCTGTTACGGAGCTGTCAGAAAACTTCATCAAGTCCTCTTCTGCTAACATGGAGGGGAGGATGGAAAAGAAATATTTGTCATGAAAAATTCTTCGTTTACTTTACAATCCAAAGACTTGGGTCCGGGGGAGGGATGTTAATTGTAAAAGCAACTTCCTAAGATAACTGCATTTTCACAACAGTTTTCTAGGGTTTTTTTGGGGGGGGAGGGGGTAAGAAATAAGATTTTTATGAGGCTGCTTTTTAACAGAGGAAATATTTCTGAAAGTGTCAGTTTACTTCTTTTCATTGGCATTGTGGGGGGGGGGGGGGGGGAAGAAATTTAAAAGCCTTTGTAAGACAGAACCAGTTCTAGGTTACACTGTAGATCTGCCCTCTGGTTCCTCATTAGAGCCAGGAAGCATTTCAGAGTGCTTAAGGGCTTTATTTCCCATAAGTGACACCACACACTAATTGCACTGCACCATATTTATAATCAAATTAGGTTAACTTAGAACCCCTGAACTTATGTTCACATATCAAGAAAGGAAGTTTTGAAACACTAAGGCAGTGTTTGGATAGGTGAATAATATTTCCTATACCTGCTTGGATGCTTGCCTTGGAAGAAGTTCCCGTGAAGGAGAAGAAGGCAGGTCATATTGCTGCTTGCAGGCACTCGTTCTTGAAGTTGTTAAGGGTATGAATTTAACAAAAAACATTCTCCATTTTCCTTAGAGAGTAGTGGATACTGTTTATAGCAATGCTGTAATGTCCTAGAAATACAGAGGACTGCTTTTCAGGCAGTACCACAGAGGTGTGCTTCTTTCCCATAGCTCTTTATAGCACTCTCAATCTGGTGGCTGCGTGCCTAGGCAGCAAACCCGGCACTTCTGCTCAAAACAGACAAACCATTCACAATACACCTCAGCGAAAAAGATCTATTTTAACTCTTAATTTCCAATTAGCTTGTAACAGTAAAAAGCAACGAATTTGTATAAAATACAATGGGAAGTTATCTAACTCAGGCTGCTGGTTTCAGATAATGAGTGTTGATTAAACACTACTTACAAAGAATTCTTTGATCACAGCAATTAGTGAAAGCAAAGCTGGCACTAAGGACTTCCCTCTACATTTCAATGATTTTCCAAGGTGATCTTAAGATACTGACTATATCTGAGGATTTAACACAATGCTTTTTAGCATTTTTAAAAGCAATACTCAATAGGATTAGGTATGTGTCTTTGCTTTTAGCTCACTCACTGCCACAGTAAGAGCAAAGTCAGTTGTTCTATTATAACCTCTAGGGTGTTAGAAATGCACATTCTGGACTCCCTGTAATAGTCTTTTATGTACATAAAAAGAACAATGCTTGCTCACCATTTCAATTCTGCATGGGTAACTAGGCTGCAGATGCTGCATGCTGGTCTTGCATTTTTTAAAAAGTAAACTCAAAACGCAAGGTCAGCTCATTCAGTTAAGTGCTCCTATTAAAAGTACAGTCCTTTTATAATTACTAGTCCCCCTGTTTGCGCATGTGCATTTAAAACTTTCTAAACATCAAACACAAAATGACCAAGACAGATTTGCCTATATATAGGCATATATTCATTCTTTACCATCCTGATAATGCAGAACAATCCTAATGCCCAATTTAACTAGTCTATGAGCTGGCTTAATAGCTGCTTTACAGCCTTGAGAGACCCTGAAAAGTTACCAGTTACCCATAAAACTAGATACACTGTAAAGTGCTTTTATTTTTTTTCCTCGCCCCATTCCGGGTCCAGTTCCACAAAACTTGCCTCTGAAGACAGCATTAATGATTTCAGCGCATCTATTTGTACAAGGGCAGCCCAGAGAAGTGAAGCCTCCTGTGAACCCTAGGTTGTTCTGGCCCTGTTTTCCTCTAAATCAAGAGGTTCTTCTGCACTAACTTTATGGGCACATAATTGAAAGTAACCAAGCTACCAGGGCTTAATGACTTGCTGCTTGTCAACTGAGCCAAAATAACTCCAGGTCTACTTCCCTAGCTAGCTGTAAATAGAAAATAAAGTATGTTTGCTCAAACTGTCATTTTCTTCATTAGCCTAATCAATCATCGGCATCTGGCGGTATCATTTCAGATACACAGCCACGGTCTTTTTATAAATGGTAATCCAGATCCAAAATGTTACAGAAAAATTCTTGATGTAAAAACAAAAAAGCATCTGTATCCATTTAATTTCGTATACTGGCTCCTAATACTTGTGTGGGTTATGGACATCTTGGGACAGTATGTTTTTCCCCATTCTCACAGGTGCTAAAAAAAAAAACTTGGCTGTGCTCTCCACAACACCATCTGTTGAGGGAAGACACATTATGAGAGGTAGTGAATATATAAAGATGCCTAGAAAAAGGAATACACTAATGCAAAAGTTTTCAGAGAAGTTTGTAAATATAAATCATATCTTATTTACAATGTGCAAAATGAATATATTGGTGCTGGAGAATGGATTCCTTAACAGTTTAAAAGCAGTACAGTTTTACTTTTCAACCATCGGCTTTATTTCAAAACTTCTAATAAGCTAGAATTAATATCATCTGAATTATATTATAATAATTATATAAAGACCAACCCTGGCAGCTACCAGGAGCATAGAGCAGAATATTGCACAGTTCTACAGAGAAGAGCAGCAATGTTTTGTGTCGATCTGGAGAAGGATTTATGCACTCTGGAGCCTTTGCCTTTTTTTTTTTTTTTTTTGACCAAAGTGTATCATTGGCTTAATACAAGTTATTAACTCTCCCTGCAAATTTTTTGTAATGATAAGAGATCTGCAGGACTCAATCCTTTACCGTGACAATTCATGACTAATGATGGATCTTGGAATTTGTGGTAATGTTCTTGAGATATGACTCAGTGACTCATTAGATCCTATCTGACTTCATAAAATTATTATACTAGTTTTTCCATTGTTATAATGAAAGAATGCCTCAAGCAGGGACCAAGCCCTTGTTATACAAAGAGGAGGAAAAGACAGGACATGTTCCAAAGAGCTTTTAATTTTGGAGGTTTGTGTCAGTGGGAAAAGACCCTCAAAAACATTATACAGCTGTTAGGTGGGGCAGGGAACCAGGGAAAAATAGGCAGAAGAGATGGTACAGCCACTTTATGAAAACAGGATGCTGACAGCAGCGTTATGGCTAGTTCACTCTTATTTTAGATTCAAACGATCCCTTATAATTGCATGAATAACTTGTCTCTAGTGACCTGTATCTAGTGAATCCCACTTGCTAGGAGTAACAGAAATGCCAGCCTGAGTGCATGTTTTTTCTTCCTGTGTCCTGAGGATAGTCAATCTGCGGGTGCTTAGTGAGACTGTAATGCCTGAGGAGACAGCATGAAGGCAGGCAGAAAGCAGCGTAAAGCTTTCGTTCCATCTGTGACCCCCCCAAAACCAAACTGCTGTGATGCATTGGCCCTGCTCTCGATGTCCTGTTTGAGTAACAGGACTAGCAAAGAAACACCAGCTTTTGGTTTTCGTTTAAAACCCGTCCATGCCACCAGAGCGAGTACTCCTGCCTGAACACGAAGTGGCTTAGTCTCCCCGGCGGACCGAAGGATGACTATTCCTCAGGCAGCTGTACAGGAGCTAACTTTCAGCTGCGCTGGCACCGAATTCATCGCAGGCTGCCGGACCTAGTTGGATATTTGTCCAAACGGGGAGCCTACCCCACAGTATGGGCTATCCCAGCTACGCGCTTTTCAGCATCGAAGCTAGCGGGCTCGAAGGTGCAGTCCCGCCTTTGACTGCGCTGCACCCTTGTCCTCAGCCAGCTGTGCAGATCTGCAGGTTCAAGCATAATTCCTGTATGGTGGTAACATCTGTCTAGCCAAGATTTTGCTAAGAGGTTTGCCACCGTGGTACAAAAGCGTGAATGTGTTGTACCAGACACTTAGCCACCTTCAGGGGAATTGTCTCCAGTTTTCTGAAGGTTGAACTTAGCCCAGGCAGCCAAGCCATGGCAGAAACCAACTAGTTACTCACCATTACTCTTCAGATGTCCTACTAACAGGGACAAAAGGAAATGCTGAACCGAATGGGACGTTTGCTCAAGAGGAGCTATCACAGTAGCTGATGGAAGAGCTCTCCCCCCGCCATACAGTGGGGGCACAATAAAGGTAAATGAGTCATTCACACAGAGTGACTAATCAGTGAAGGCAAAGCAGGGATTTTTGCTGAAGAGTTTAGTTCTCAGGTGGGAACATGCCATTCAGAACTGCAGATCTTGCACAAACCTATAGGGTGATGCTGATCATCTCTTGCAGACGGAGAGTAATTAGCATGTACAGCACAACACTGTCACCTTCACTGACGCCGTACAGCCAGGATCAAGTATACTAGGAGGAGAGGAGGGAGGTACCATGTATTATTTAGAGTCTAGTTCATCTAGATGCATTGGATCAGATTGGACATGTTTAATTATTTTGCTGAATCAGAGCCTGCCTAATTTTTTTTTGAAATATTAAGTTATCCTGCTACATTATTTTTCAACGACATAAGGGCAAATAAGAAAATGAAAGAAAATATTTCATATAGATTGTTCACCTTCATGTGACAGTCTAAAAAAAATCCAGTCACTAATGTGACTAAGAAACATCACTGTTATTTCCATATGCATTTGATGAAACCATTTCCAAAATGCCAGTTTTAAAATTAAAATTACCAGTGAACCATGTCTTTTAATAATTCATAACTAGCACATCTTTAACTTTCATTCTTGGTGGAAGCCAAATTAGAAGTATAACATTTCTAATTTTAGGGCTTGTTTTTAAATAGAAGAGTTAACGTTAATAATTTCTGCAGCACTTTTTAAATGATAGCAATGCAGAAAAAAAGCAGCGGAAACTTAAACACAATCCCATGTTTGACATTTGAGAGATAGCTTTAGCAGCATACAAAGTAGGATTAAAATCGGATCACATAGCAGTAAAAGACAACAGGAAAAAATCAAAACCAAAAAAACCACCATCCCCTCCAAAAGCCCAGACCTGCCCTTTCCACAGAGCCTAGGACTATGCATTAACTACAGTTCTGTATCTCTCCAAAACACTCATCAAGCAGAGCAAAAAGAACCATTTCTTGGCTGATCCAATCCATCGTCTGTGACATCCTTCCACAGAAGGAATCAAAGCCAAAAAACAAGACTCTCCTCTGCTGCCCCCACCACATTGCTCATACCAGCTACAATCGCATGGCAATTTCCCCTTGCTTTCTACTACCAACGCAATTGCTAAGGGATTCTTGGGAAAGACAAGGAATTGGCGACTGTTTTGGGAATGACACACGCCAGACCGAGACACCTCCGGGCCATGGGACACTCTGTTATTGCCACCTTTGGCTTCCAGCACCGAGCAGTAGTAAGGCTAGCGTCCTGTTTATTTCTCAAATAAAGCATGCCCTGTAAGCACCTTACAAGCACCTAACAGACGGTCCCTGCTCAGCTCTGGCCCTTGGTACCAAAACCCAGGACCGTGAACATTTCAAGGCCCTAGACTAGTCCCCAGGCACTGTGGGGGACGACCGCCAAGCCCTGGGAGACCACTAACTTCAGGCAAACTGCAAGTAAGGGAAAAATAGAGCGTAAATTCTCCATTTTCTGGCAGAACTGGGAGAGGAACTTTGGGGTGTGCATCCAACACACTGATAAAGAGTTTGGACAAATGATCCCATCTGCGAAATACTGAGCTGACATTAGGTCTTGTGAGCCTGTACGAGTTAAAAAAACAGTTTTCTGTTTGCTCCTTTTATTCACTAATAAACTGAGGATTTTGCAGTTAGGTAGATCTGTTCTGATTAAATTTCAGAGAGGCTAGGAATCTGCACTCTTTCACTTTGTGCAGCTTACACCCACATCACAGAATGCACATAATGCCCAGCGGACTAAAACAAGGCAGGAATTGCCGGTAGGGCTCAGGAAGTTTGCCACCGCACACTTTCCAAGGTAACTGCAGTTCTTGCAAAGCCAACTAGAACTGCATCCCTAGACATGAATTATTAAGAGCTAGAGGTGACACATTATTAACATGCCCTCCTGCTAATTCTGCAGGCAGTATGGCAAAATTAGAAGAAAACCCCAAACATTAGCAGTTTTAGATTTGGAACATTAAAAATATATATGTTTCTCCCATATTTCAGGTAACTCACAGGCAGTTTTCAAGCTAATCACCCACATTCCCCAAAGTAATTGCTTGTTTCAAATATCTCTTCCAAAGCCTGGGCAGCTCTTCTATCCATTACAGCTCCTCAGTCCTCCACCTCCCCCTTTACTCTCCCAAAATAATACAAGTTTTAAATAGAAACTCATGCTATTCTAAAAGGGTAGCACTATTTAGCACAGGCATCTGTTTGCCTATTTTTCACTTCCCTAGGACTGAGCCATATTCTGAGAATGCCTTTCTAAAACCAAAAATACAAAGCGTTAAAACACATGGCTATCTCCCCCAACACACACACAGAGGTAATACAGAATTATGGCTAAGATATAGGACCGAAGTCCCGCCACATTTAGTCCTGTTCTGCACCACAAAACCAAGGCATGCTGCTTTGCTGTTTTCAAAAACAAAAAAACAAAAAAAAAACAAAAAAACACCAACAAGTAAATTATCATTTATAGCTAAACTCTCAATCCTTTCCAGAGCTTAGTGACCTGCAGACTCATACAAAGGCATCTCGATCCACTTAGGTTGGATGAAGTGTGGGTATTTTGTTATTCTTTGAAAAGCCTTAGAAGATGGATCTTCTTTTGAAAGACAGAGTGAAGCTTGTATCTATGAAAAACCCAACTGTTGGTGATAGCACATGCATTTCTCAACGAACTAATTGTAAAAGCAGTCAGCTAGAAAACAGAACTTGTTCTGGGCCTCCTTAGCTTGAGGGACTTAAATCTATGACACTGTGTTTACTAGGCAATGGAAGAATCAAAAACCACAGAAATCCTCAACCCTTCCTGTTAGATCTGTGGCAAAGCACAGCACAGAAGTTAAAATTCATGCGTCCAAAAGAAGCACAAGCAAGAGAGACTAATTCCAAAATGTACCATTTGGGGCACCCAGTTGGGAACGAGGAGTCCTCAGCTTTGTGTCCTCCTTTCATGACTACGTATTACTTACAATAAAGTTTGACTATAATTAAACGTGAAACAAAACTTTGGTCACTAACTTCACCTCTTCCTCCAGCAACCATACTTCTGCATGGAAACAGAAGTGCTCATCACAACAGAGCTGCAGCCACACTGGATCCGCCCAAAGGCCCCTGCACCTGGATCTCCAGAAGCCCATCTCCAGCATGGACCAAAAGCAGATGCCCAGGGAAAAGTGCAAGACCTGAGCTAGCACACATGATGCATCCCTGTGTACTTCCCCAGCCTTCAACCATTCAGTCAGTGACATCGTACTGTTTGTGCATCTTCCAGATATAGCTCCTAAAATTAGAGTCACATTTAGGTACCTAACTCATTTTTTGGCTCTGGTCCTAGATATCAGGCTGGGTCCATCTCTGTTACCAAGTCAGCATGTCAAGAGGGTTGGCTTTGGGGTGAATTTGCCTTGTGTCTGTAACTTGGAGTCTCTGGGCTGCATGTGAGCACCCCGGCAGTGAACTCCCAGCAGTTTCCCTGCCAGGGAGCGAGGCTGAAGCTGCACCCGAGACACCGTCAAGAGCCCCCCCACGTGCAATGGGGATGCATGGTCCTCCAGCGCTTAGTCCCTGCACATCTACAGCACACACCTAGGGCTGGCGACTTGCACAAGCACAGCTGCCGGTAAAGGCACCACGCGGATGCATCCGTCCCTCTCTGCACTACCCCGTATGCAGACGCACCCCCCGGAGGGCCTGGGTAGCCTCGTCACTTTTACCTCCTTAGAAACCCTGCCCATAAATTTTGTCTCTGTATTCCCCGCATACAGTGATCTTCTAAACCGAGGAACTGCAGAAGGCTAGGAAAAAGACAGAAGTGCAGTGAATCATGAAAAGAGCCATAATTGCAGAAAAGCCTAGAAAAAGAAAAAAGAAACTAATTAGTCAGAAGATTAGCATCAATTAAAGTTTAAATATTAGAATAGTGAGAAAGTGTTCTAGGAAAAGCATTTTCATTACACATGTATAAAAACTAAATCATCTGCAGATTCAAACAATCCATGAATAATTTGAATCATCTTATTTTAGAAAAGGCTGTGTTAAAAAAGACAAAAAACTTCCAGTCACTCAATAGAACAGGAAATATTAGGGGACCTATCACCTCAGTCTATCTTGCCAGAACATCATTAACTAACCAGCTATTAAGTACCACCTGTAAATAGATCACTGCTTTAAATGCAGATCATTGTGAGCAAGTGCTCTTGTTAATAGGGGCGTAAGTAAATGCGTGCTTGTGGGCTGAGTCATAAAAATGTACGGAAACAGTAACTTACTCCTTTCTGCTGATCTGTGGTTACTGACTGAGCACAAATTCCTGCACAAATTCCTGCACAAATTAAACCCAGTTATCTCAAACTGCCTTTGGGATAGTAAAATAGAATATTCATGAAACACCCCATTAGCAGCATTTATCTCCTGATACGCTTCAAAAGACCCTGCTACAGCTCAGCCCCATCGCCCCTTGGCCTCAGCCACTGGCTGTGGTAAGGGAGTAAACTGAATTAACGCTTCAATTCCCATACTAACATTTGTCCAGTAATTACCTGGCACGTTTCAGAAAGTCTTGTAGTCCTGTATCCCAGAGGTTTTTGCTATCTCAGTCTGTAGCCCTAGCCCACGATTCCCCAGACAGGGATTCCTTCCTCCAGGAACAGCGCCTTCCCATCACACACCAGATAAACCTTATGCCTCAGTACTTCATATATTATTTATATAATGGCCTTTTTCAGAGGTAGGCTGCACAACTAGTTCTCCAATATCCTCTGCTTTTTTTCCTTGAGACTTATTTTGAAGTTGTAAGAACAATATGCCATAACATACAATCTCTCTCAATTAACACCACTAAAGGACCACCTTTTAAGGACCCCTAATGGCACACTAATTACATATGTAAAATGCAATTAAAAACTGAGACTGTGTATGTAATACTGCAAATACTTCAAAAGATTTAGTTGAGCATCTCCTTAAATAGTCAGAGGCACTTACGGACTTGGGTCTTTTATGGATTAAGTCAGGCCACAGGTATGAGCTATTATCCGGAGCTCTCAGCAGCATCAGGAATTGCATGTATGCATACAAATTAAAGCAATTAAATGGACTCAGCCAGACTCAGTGGCTGGGTTAGAGTCACACATAAGAGGACCACATCCTACACAGGTGAGTCCATAGCTGCCAGGAGAAGAATATGCATTCCCACATGAAATTCCAGCTACATAGGAGTAAATCTGCACAGCCTTTATAGCTGGGTAGAATAATTTCCTTTCACACCTTTCCCTGAACATCACAGCTGTTCTGGTGCCCCATCAGCAACACTTCATGTGCAGGTAGTGACAGCTGGGAGCACACAGCAGGGCCCAGGTGTCCCTAGCAGGGCAAGCGAAGCTGCAGAGGCTAGGAGAGAGATTGTGTGTACATAAAAAATCTAATTTTCCTTTCTCAAGTGACAGTGTTGTTCCACCCACTCCAGCATAGTTATTCAAGACAAATTTTTTTACAATAGAAGTAGTGTGGTCTGTGAGCCTGATTCATGACAGAGCACACTGAAATGAATAGTTCAAGGTTCAAAGACCTGTTGTTTAGAGATTGACTTCCAGAATCAGTGCTTCCAAGTCTGAGCAGTAAAACGACAGTCATTTACACTGCTGCTTTCACTAACAGTCTTTTCCCAGGTCAGCTGCAATTTTACAACATAACCTCCACCTGTGACTGAACAGCCATGGTCATTGGCACTAATTTGAACACTACACTGAAATAACTCCAACATATCTTGGAGTTATTAATTGCTCTCCATCTCACCTCTTCTTGATGACAATTCACAAAAATTATTATTCAAGTGTCTAGTCTAACCCACACCCAGTTTCCTTTAGGCATGAAACCAGCCTGTGGCTCTGGCTTGTTTCCACAGTGCTGATGTTAGCTATCCCAAACAAGCTATTTGACTACTACATCATCATCTCTGATAAGCAATGTTCTTACAGGATAAGCAGTTTTATGTATTCACTTGTTTCCCCCCACCACACACACACACACAAAAACCTTATTTTTAACTCTTATTGCATTCATAAAGCTATGTAAGGGACTTCATGGCTTTTTCAGCAAAATCAGCCAAGCTTTTCAGTTTGCCAACTTCTCTTATCTTCTGAAACAGTCAATGGCTGCTCACACTAGGCCTTATCTCAAAAACACAGATTCAGTTACTTACAGTTAACTGATCTATTTCCTTTTCGGCTCTTCGGTTTATTGCTGTTCTTCCATAGCTGCTCTCTCTGCAAGTCATTACCACCAGAAAAAATTTAGCTCTGAATTGCATTCTTGTCCATGTCATTCTTCAAACCTACAGAAATAACTCAAGGTCAGGCCTGACTGTCACCCTCTTATTGTCGGCTGTGCTCCAGGAACAAGCAAAAAGACACCTCCCCACCCCCAAAAAAGTTCTCCCTGTGGATTGCCTGCTTCACACCAGTTTTTGCGTGTTCTCTGGTCCTTCTTCATGTCATTCAGGAGGCTTTCACTATTTTGATGACCTTCTCCCTCCTTTCCTCCCACACAAGGAGAAACTGCAAAGTGCATTTAAGTGCAGTGCAACGTGCTTTCCTTTCTAAGGCACCCTAAGACTCCAGTTAGGATAAAATAATATCCAAACTTTGATTGCCTCTACAACATACAAGGCTTTGGCTTTGAAGCGACTAAAGGAGTTGCATGTACAAGACATTTCCTGCATACCGATGCAGGTTCTAGAAAAACTTGTCTGTAACTTCAAGCTCATGAATGATCCTGTGGAGCTATTAAATCTCTTGCTGAGGAACATCATTGCAGGAGCACAAACCAGCCTAAGATGGTGCACTGATTCTAAGCACCTTACTCTTCTGCATGGAGAGGTGCATTTATAGATGTGGTTTCAGTCAAGCCCCCAAAATGCAACCTGAATATGTATTTTAAATAATCAGGACCAATTAAAAAAAACCCTATAAGTGCATTTTAATACAGCGTTTAGAGGCCACAGAGATACAATGCAGAAAAGTCTGAAATCCCACCCTGATCTTAATTTCGTAGTTAGTTCCCCAGTGTCATACCAGATAAAGATAGGAAAACATTCAAACTTCAGAAAGCCAGAGTCCAGACACAGCTATAATGCAAGCCAAGGAAAAATAAACTCAAGGTATAGTCAACGCCATGCAAGAGAAAGCATAGAGGAAAGTACCTGATTTACAACCCAAAACAGTGCAAGACAAATCAGAATTATGGAATAACAACCTTTTTTTCCACCCTAATTCTTATATATCTGATAATGCCCTCCTCCCAAATCACAAAATAATTGGTGAGAATTTTAAACTGATTTTCATTACTATTTATGACAAGTATCCTTGTTATTATTTTCATGTTAAAATGATATTTCTATGAACAGATTAACTGTGATATGAGTGCCTGGGCTAACACTGTTACAACAACCCATTTCATTATTCTATTTTGAGTTTGGACCACCCATAACTAACCTACACGAAGAACAAACACTAGGATAAACATTTATTCTTAACTGAACTTCAAAATACTTTTATCCTTAGACATTAATACTGTTTGAGATATTTACTGAAATATAATCCTTACTAGCACTATATTAGATCAGTTATATACCTTGCTTGGCTAAAATTCATAGATATGAGTGTATTTAAAGTATCCCTTTAATTCATTCATTGCTGTCAGCAAAATACTCATATATACTTATCTATTGTGTGTTTCACTACAGTTTAAACTATTTTGTTTCAGATAAAGGGGTTTGGTGATGCATCATTTTTGTCTTTGCATTATGTGCTAATTCTAATAGATTTACTTCTATATAGCATATAGACAGACAAATTATGTCTATACATACATACACATATATACACACACTTTTTTAATATATATACACACACAGATGGACAGAGATTTTTCCTTAAAAATATAACCCATATGAAAGAAGGAAAACCAAAATCCTTCTTTAAGCGTGAACAGGATGGAATTTTTCCCCATAAGTTTAAGCTGTAGACTCACAGAAGTTTTAATGTGGATGAAACAATTTTTTTTTATGATGACAAATAGTCACACTGGAGGCAAACATTTTGCAGCCACTTCTAGAGATAGTGCCCTATTTTCACGACCCTGCACGTTAACGCAACTGCCTTCATCCCACCGTCTCCTCAGGCTGCGTTAGCCGGCAGCAAAGGCGCAGCAGGTAAGCAGGACTGGCGCTCCCGGCGAGTCTCCTGGAAACTAGAGACATTAACTGTTGCCCCCCTCCATTTGCCCTTCTTCCCCCCACTCCCCCCCAAAAGGTTTATAATTGTTGTAACCACAGCTTGATTAAACAAGTGATGACATGTACACATCTTGCTTTATCATTGACTCATCTTCCCATCTTCCCTCTGATCTACCTGCCACATCCCGCACGATTAGACTGGACCGTATCTCCCTCCACCCTGCCTACCTTTCCCACTCCAGCGCCTGGCCTTCTTTTACTCAGGTCTTTTTTATTTTTTCCCCCCTCCTGGTTCTCTCATTCTGATTATGAAAATGTCCCACTGACTTCAAGCTTTAGAAAGTGGTTCAGTACAAAGAGAAATGACTGCAAATTAAAAATCCCAGCTGTATCAGAACTATTTCTTTGAAAATTTTCACTTTGAGAGAGAGAGAGAGAGAGAGAGACAGACAGACAGACAAAAAAAGAGGGTTCACTTTTGGGGAGGAAAATGTTCATTTTTGAAAGTGTTGAAAACCTTGTCCTTTTCTCCAGTATCTCAGAACATTTTGGGAAATGTTCTATTGAAAGTAGTTAAAAGACTCATTTCTTACACTGAAAACAGGATGCATTAAAATCCTGTCTTCATTTGAGAACAAAGTTGAAAGATCAGCACAAAATAAGCAAAATACAAGCACGAGACCAGCAACAATCACTTGTTTCAAATGACAGATGTTTAAAACGAGAAGACACCATTCGGTCTGAGGAGCTCTCCCCTCCACCCTTCTGACCCATGTAGCACCTCGCTGCCAGCCTTTCCTCCACATGAAATACTCTGAGCAGCTCTAGTGGCCAGGAGCTTTTTCCTCATTCTCAAGGACATGCCTATTAGCTTCTCAGCTTTCTTCAGGAGAAATTATCTAATGGTCCAGAAGCATTTCAGCTGGTAGACTAACAGCTTTAGAAGATGCAGGACCATCAGGTGTAACAACCCAGCCTCCATCACACAGGTGGGAGCACATTAAATTAACAGTATGGGTTCCCTCTAACGCAATTTGCTTTAAGACATCCTGATGCTAGGTTAGCCTGCACATACATATGTATTTATATACTATACATACACACACACATATATATATAAAAAACTGTCCACATTATCATCCTTCTCATGCTTTGGAGTTCACATGCTACAAATTCTACAGCATAACGCAACACTCACTACGTTGCTTAGCCAGAAGCCGGTCCATCTCCCTCAGCCTGAAGTGGGGGGAGAAAGCAAAGGTTTAACAAGGCAAAGTGCGAGCTGCCTGAGCTCAGGCCAGTGGTGCCCCTTCGACGGATTTCTCAATTAATATCAAAGGAGATGTCAAAATGTATCACCCATTCCCCGATGCCCCCAGGCTTCCTTTTTCTGCTTGTATATCCCTATACGGCACAGAAAGGGGTTGACATGAGAACTCTGGAAGGTATAAAAAGGGAGAGAATATTTCTACTGCTTGCAAGACTACCTAGGGTTAGTGCAAAAGTTCTGAAAGAGAAGTAAGCCACATGGTGCATGCTGCATTACATAAATTGGAAAGGTAAATTGAAAACCACAACACTTAGTAAATATGCAGATTCTCTCACATCTAAATATGGCATTTTTACACCTTCCTCCCAAGAGCAGTGGTGCCCATTTGGGGCAGAATACTGAAGCAGATGGAGCACAGATGTGATGCTGCCTGGCTAGTCACATGCTCCTTGGTGAGGGAGGAGAAAAAACACAGCTTGGTTCACTGATCAACTCATTACCTAATTTTGGAAACAAAGTTAGGGAATTCTGTCTTTAAAATAGGAATCGGAATAAGTGTGCTCTTTTTTAAAATTGCAGTCTAAGGCAAAGTAGCAGGTTTTATTTTATTTTTTAGCAAGACCTTTTTTAATAGGATTCAGTATCCCTGACATACTATTGAGCTCTCTCTGTTTACCTACACATGTGTACCCATACTGACCCAGAAATCGTGCACAAGTATAAACACAACTCTGTATTGCCTTAGGCTGTTTAGCTTAATGCTGTTTCCCTCCACGTCACTGTGTTTCCCCTAGTAACAAGTTTCAAGGCTTGCACCTTGGTGTCTTAAGGTGAAGTGAAAAGCAAACTTTAAAGATGTGCTTTTGAGGCAGAGGTGTCTTTCTTCTTTCACACTCCCCAATTTGCATCCTCCCCTATCACTCAGAAAAAGAACAACAGTCACCTCCTAGGTCATTTACAACCAGCAGTGGTCCTCCACGGCGCCAAGAGAAAGGAGTTATTTTTAACACTTTGGGGAAAGTATTGTAGAACAACAACACACACACTTATGCTTAGACTGGTACTTGAAAGGCTTATGGAGAAATCTTTTCTGACATCTGTTTCACGAGAAACTTAAGCGACCATTTAAAACCACCCACATCTTTGTATAAAAGCTTGTTTGTGCAGCAAGTTTTCTTGTGAATCGTGATTAAAATTCCTTTCTGTTCTCTACATCATACACACAATTTTGTAGCACGCACCCACATACAACATTTCTTAGAAAGAAGAGCCCGTGGAGAGAACACTGTTGCCATAGCAACATTTCTGTATTCTGAAATGCTATCATACTACATCTTTTTCATCTCAGGCTTCTGTAGATTGCAAATGCCATCTTTCCTCATTCAAGCTGTCAGTTAAGCTCTCAAACTTCGTTCAGGATTACTTTCATTCTGTGATGGAAACTGTTTGCATCAAATTACAGGCTGCTCTATCGCTAGTGTATCTTGAACAATGGTTGCAAGATTCAGGTGCTCAGACGTTGGCTTTCAACTTTATAATAAAGCCATTTGCCTTCAAATATTGACATTTTCCCTTGCTTCTGATGAGGGTTCAGCTCCCTCCCGATTCCAAGATAGACTAGCAAACAAACCTGAGTAGCTCTCTAAACGTCTCTATCCCTGCACATCTAATAAGGTATGAAGAAGGGAGAATTGTGAGATATTTTAAAATCTTTCAGGAGGTTGCTATTTAAATCATCATTGACTAATCTGATTTACTAATATTACAAAAACTTGGGCACATGCATAAGTGTATCGAGTTATTAAACTGACTGATGAGGAAAAAGTTATTAGCACCTGTAACGCACCTCAATTCTCTGATAAATTACCTTTCTATCTTTAGCAGTGGTCGTGAAGCCCCAGTTACAGTTGTATCGACTGCAATGACATTCACCATATCCAAATCATCAGAAGTCAGGAAAGCAGAAGTGAATAGAAAGAAAAGGACTAACTGGATAAAAGAATGCACTAACAGCATGATTAAACAAAGAACCAAGATTTGGATTTATTTCAGGACTATCCTGTCCAAGATCCAACAACTATACTCTGTCTTGTGCTCCACAGCCTGATGGGACTTCACATTCTCACGGCTCTGGTTTCTTCACCCACAGAGACACACGGCCAGTAATTATCGGAGGAAGATGAACAGCAACCTTGGCTTAATACATCTGTGGTGGAAGGAATGACATACCAACTGGAACTGTCTGCCTGGGATTAAATCTCTGAGGTCACAGGAGCTGGAGCTCACATTTTCTTCAAGTCTTCTGCAGAAAGGCCTTATGGTCCCAGGGAGGCTGAGCTCTGGCTGGTATCAGGGGATTGGACTGCCCAGTAAGTGGAACCACAGGAAAGTAGCTCAAAATACTTCCAGTCATATACCAAAAGAGCACACTGGGCAGATTCTAGGAAATCACACACAAATCTGCACCTTCTGCTCATCCGAGGCCACACGGGGAGCAGTCACTGGCTGTAGTTTCAGATAGCGGCGTACACAGTGGATGCTTGAGGTCAGCTCAGAGTTCAACCTTCAAGCTTTAAAGATCACTGTGTAATGTACTCACATGTGCACACACTCTGATTCTGCAGCTGCAGGAGATTCATACCTAGGTCCAACTCGGGCCCACACCAGCTTGTCCCTGCTCATACCACCTGACACATCTGGCAGGCCTGATGGTGTTTCCTCAGGAGTAAGCAGCCAGCCATTCATGTGCATCGCTGGGCGATTCCGGGGGGTTTCGTGGTTGACAGCTATCAGTCAATTCAGTGTTTCCTCCTTCATCCAGCCAAAGCCCACTAAAGCACTCCCATCTCATCTAGAGCTCGTGAGGAGGCTGCACTGAGCCAGACAGCAGCACAGCAAGCCACAGAGGCCTCCGTCTGCAGCGCCGTTCCAGAATCAGATTTCATTGGAAAAATCTCACGGTTTTGTACGGCATTTAACCAAAGATGTCCTAAGTTTGCAGTACTAATGTGGGCTACTTGATAAGGAAGTCTGCATTTCCGGGGTCTTTCGAAAGCCTGAATTTTACCCGGAAGGCTCACGGATGTAGCAAAAGGCATCACTGGCTTGCTCCATGCAGCATTATCTAGCACTGCAGTTGGAGCAAACTGTGCTGAAGTGACCGACTACCCTCAGACAGCCGGTTGGCAGAGCTTCGCTCTATTTGACTGCCAGACACTCTTCCTCAATCAGCAAGGGTATTTTCCTTGAGAACAGCTTTCTGCATATGAGCAAGATGCAACATCTCTTCCTCACAAAGCTGCATTTACTCAGCTATTACCATAGGCACACTGTTTTGTTTCTTTTTAGCCGAGCATCATTATTTTTTTCAGGAAATGACTGAAAGTAAGCCTGTACTACTTTTGCTGCCTAGGGCAAACTTTTTTTTTTTTTTGTCTATACTACAGAGTGGCTTTTTTTTTTGAACACTAAAATGATAAAGAATGAAGGTCTTACTGATAGAGTATCTAAAATTGGAAGGGTTAGAAAAAGAAAAAAAACAATGGTCTTCTAAATCAACTCAGTACTAGACAGCTCAGTCAGTATATACATTAAAAAAATGCAGAGACATTTAATTTTCACATGTTGGTGACTTCTGGAAAGTTTAGCAGTTCTTCTGAACTGCTATGCACTTGAGATCTTTAAATTTCTCTCCCACAGAACACGTACACTATTAATTTGGACTATACTTCTCATATCCCTAGACTTTGTACCATGCAAGCAGACTTTTAAATATAGGATCTTTCTATTATTAATACTGCTCTGACAGCTTAAGTCATAATATCTAAAATAACCAAAAAGTACATTACATTCTTTATAAATAAGAAAGAATTAAACATAGATTTTAGTCTTCAAAGATTAAGCAGGCAACATCAGATAAATTGTGCATGCAATTTTAGGCATTAGGTTTATGATAAATAGCAGATAGAACATTTCCTCTAATTCTCTCTTTCAAAAAATTGTGAAATATTCTGCCTGAATCCTTGATCCATCAGAAGGAGTTGTTTCCAAGGACTGTTTTCTTGGATGCACCAACAGGCTCAAGGGCCAGGAGGGTCCAGAAAGGACATTCAAACTCCAGACCCTCCAGCAACACAAAACCCTGCCTAGGGCTTTGGGACTATCCCTGTGTTTTAGGACCAGCTACAGAAGGGTAGAAACAGCCCTACGCTTTTGGGGGTTGAAAAGGCTGAAGTGAAACCTTCAACGCCCTCTAAAGACTGCTTCCTCTTGGTAGTTATTTCAGTCCTTTTCCTGACATCAAACAGAACGGAAACTGAAGCCATTTCTAACTGGAAAGAGAGAAACAGTCAAAGAGATCATTGGTTGTACATCTGAGAAGTTGCATAGGTTTTTGCAAACACCAGAAAGGGTTTTATCGGAGGAATTCCAGATTGTTAGCTGTGTAGCAAAACTTCACATGTCCTCTTTATCAGGAAGCACATGCAAACAGGAGATTTTCCCTCACCCCCATCATTTTACAATCCATATGGAGAACTTTTAAAGACATTAATGAGCATAAAAGTCTCTCCAGTAAGATGTTATGATTAAGGCATTTCACTTTCCTAGTGCAGCAAAACTAGAATATAAACATCTCTACATTTTCAAAGTCACCAAATGGAAAGCTCAATAATTTCCAGTTATAAGTGAGGCTCATGCCCTGGTTTTTGTCATATGAAAGGAACACAAGGATATTTCTCAAATAGGGTGAGGATTATAAACATGCAAGCTTTTTCCCCTTATTTTTTAAAAGGAAAACAACATTACCTAAACTCTGACATTCTAGCGAATCCTACCCAGAAATACAAATCCAGGGGAGTAAAAACAGCTGGGAAAGTTCTCAAAATAGTTCACATAGCTTTCCCGGTTTATTGATTTAGCTGAGGAAGCTCCCATTAATACATCCCATTCCTCCAAAAGACTATGATGTTAACTACAGCACCACTGATTTACAGAACAGCACCTGAAGGATCTGTGTCTTTCAGTAAAACAAAGGCAACTGAACACCACACTGAAGTGACACGTCTTATTATTGCCTAGAGAAAGCATTCATGATTAACTAAAAATAATGCAAGTCCATGTTAGCCAAGCATGGACAGCTATAGTTTATGCAATAATTACAATAGATTGGTCAGAGAGATGTGCATACAAATGCCACAGGATATAGCTGTATCATAGTGACACATACCTGGTCTGCGGGACAAACCCATTAGTCCTTGTTATTGGGGACTTACAATTTAAATAGGAAATGCAAGATCAAGGTAGAGGAGGAAAGAATAAGGTGAATTGCCCGAATTCACATCGGATGATATGTATTTTTATTATTTTCAATTATTAAGTTTAAGCTGTTCTAACTAGTCCTCTGGCTTCTGAGCTACTACAGTGAACTTAGTCCACGTTTTCAAGCTTTTCTGTCAATCTTTAATGCCCAGAACCTAAATTTTTAAAGTGACAGCTCATATTCTGGCCATTATAAAATAAAGCTTGCACTTTAAGAAGATGCACTATATTGTGCAAGACTTGTTATGAGGCTATGAGGCATTTCTGTGGCACTCTAGAGAAAAAACAGCTCCTTCAATCCACCTGTGAGCGTATGAAAGCTTAGACAGCACTTTAGGTAAGCACGTACTAGTTTTGATGCTTTTTAAAATTTTGCTTGCAACTTTTTGAACATAGCATTCAAACCTGGTCTTTGAGTTCCCAGTGGACATACAGCATGCAAATAAAATAAAATAAAAGTAAATAAGATGCGTTATGTCCCAAACTGTCATCCTTTAGGACAGAATGAAGAGGTCACGTACACTGAAGTAATTAACATCGGATCAAAGAACAGAAACAGCGCAAGCTGTTTGATCTCAGTGGCTCCTCATACACAGCCAACTAGACGGCAGCCTAACAGTTATTTTCACTGTTGCGACTTGAAAGTTTGACTGTGTAGTGGAGGCTGTGTGCAGGAGAGGATCCTGGAAATTTGGAGCAAGAGGCAAGTTAGGCAGGATTAAATGACTGTTCCCCTCAAGAAGTCTCTGAACATTCTCATCAACAGAGCTTTTACCATTTTCAAATAAAAAAGATATACATTTTCCATACTCCTTCATAAATACAAATTACATAAATCCACAGGAAAAATCTTCAGGAGCTATATTCAGACTCCTGACAGTAGGGAACAGACTTCATCTACCAATGGCCAGTACTTATCATCTAGGATATCCAAACTGCAAAAAGCTCTAAGGAGCAGCTGAAGGCAGAGCATAATACGCAACATCTCACAAAGGCGGAAAGACAAGACCTCAACTTGCACATCATGCCCTATGCTTCCCGTCAAGCAAAAAGCTTAAAAACTTACTGATAGTTAATAATAACATTGCACACCATTGCTTCAGACCAGAGTCTTTCATTTGAACAATAAAATGACTTTTTAGATTCATCTTAAATATGCTCTCTCCAAACAACTTTTATAGTCATTCCTACATAGACTATCATTAGGAAAGGCTGCTCAACAGATTTTCCCCTCCAGTGAAGTTTTAAGCTTATAAGCATGCAAGATCCCAGCCTGCAAACAGCAGGATATGGTTGCATATATATCCACGCAAACACCATATTTTTCTTTTTATATCTGTATACAGCTGTGACCACTAAACCAGCTGCCATTGCCCCAGGCTGGCAGAAATCTTACAGGGAGAGTCAGAGTCAGAAACCAAAAAACGAGGATTGAACATGATGCATATCAGCAGAAAGACAGATTCCTCATGAAATTTCTCTCTCCAAATTCCTCCCTTCCTGGGGGTAGCCAATAAGAATTAAAACCTTTTAATACAGTTTTATGTAACAGTGTTTCTGTCCATAGAAAGTACAGTGCTCTTAGAAATACAGTTATCAACAAAAAGCTACTTCAAAAATTTAAGGTGTCTATACGCATCTGTGTTGACAGAGTTTCTACATCAGGGAAGTGAATTTGCCCCCCAAATCAGTGGGGCTCAGCACTGAAGTCGGAGGCAGGGCCATACCGCAGCACAGCATTCCAGGCAGCGGATTGATTTGCCTTAAGAGTCACACGCCTATCTATACAGTCCAAAATTTAGTTAAGAATTGCTATTTTGTACCAAGTATCTAATACTGCATTACCAAAAAAGGATAAAGAAAAACAAACCCACAAGCTACATTTGCAGGAGTTAAAAATAGACTGCAATTCCACCAAGTGTGTGCATGTGGGGAAATCTCCAAGCATCCCATCACAACCATTTTTTATTTTTTATTTTTTTAATTAAAATATTTTAGACATTTTATATAACTAGTGGATGGTCCAGTGAAAGCAGAGTTTAGATTTTTTTTTTTTTTAATAAGACCATTTCTTCAGTTTTCCAAGCTTGATACTGTAATAGTTTATTTTAGACTGAATGTGAGGTTCTTCTGAACATTGCTTAGGCACAAGCAAATGCAATATGGAAGGGGAGTGCTCCAGGAGGAGAATACAGAAAAACTGCTGGACCAAGAACAAACAAAAACACTCCCAAAAAAACCTGTTATCAAAAATAAAGACAGACCCAAAGTACATGTGCCGTATGCCAGGGCAATATGAAAGAGTAAACCATAAACATAACATACATAGTACAGCCTAAGAACTGCATACTAAATAATCCTTTTCACCCATATGGCATATTTGCAGCCACCAGCCGAAATCCCAGCTGATAGCTCTCGAGGCTCATTGCATAACAGGAACCGATTTGTTGATGGAAGCCAAGAAAAGATTAAGCAGAGATTTCCAGGGTCGACCCAGTTCCCATCCACTCAGATTTGTTGCAATTTCAAATACTTTCTTTGCAGATCTACCACAGACAGCCACGGCTAAGCTTTAAATACAGCAAAGGATTGGACAAAGCAGTATCCCGTTGCTGTTGCTATGTCCAGGTCTTTGCCTGAAGTGCTTTTGTCCTTTCCCTGAAATTGCAGGATCAAAAATTGTGATTTTTGTACACCTGAACCAGTAGGCGAGTCTAATCAATTTAAAAGGAGATTGTTTGCCAGTTAGAGCTAAGCCATGGACATTTAACTTCAGAGCTAGCAATTCATTTGAAATACATGGTACTTGCTTGAATTATAATTACAATATTTTTAATGGAAATTTTTGCAATAGATTAAACAAGAAATTTTCCTGATTCTGAAGTATACGGAAAAACAATTAAATACCTGGAAAAAAAAAAAATCACTTGTATAAACAAACAGGCAAACGCTCTATTTACTCTTATATGTAAAACTGGGGAAAGCTGCCTTTTGGTGAGTCATTCAATCTAAAAAAAATCAGTTTCAAAGCACCTGAAGTTAACAGCAGGTTTTGCTGAATACTTTCAGCAAAAGCCAGACAAGCTCTTTGCAGACGTTGAAGCTATTCATTTCAATACTGCAATTCTTGTGAGCCAATGCACATAAAGGGGACACAGCACTGGGGGCAAGATAGCATGAAAAAAATATGAAAAGGCACAGAATTAAATACTATAGGTGCCATATGCATATATAAGTTAAAACCAACTTTGAAAAGCTGTTTTTTATCCTGTAAAATGTGTTGGTTTATTGTCCCAGTTCTGGGCTTGCTGCCGAGGCAGCAGTAAGGCCTCGGTTCTCCCAGGTGGGCGACGCATCTCAACCCCAAGGCGTGGGAAATGGGCATTTCAGCCCCTACAGAGCGCAAACCCCGGCCTTTGCTATATCTGTCAGCTGGTGCAAGATGCACCAGTGAGTTTTGGCATGGGAATTCAAACCAAGTCTGAAGTTATTTACAAGCATCCTGTCAGAAGGGGAATAAATAAATAAAATAAACAGTCCTGGGATGGACTAAATGCAGACAAGCACCTTAGGGGCAAAACGATGCAAGGTTATTAGCTATGACTTAGAGTTCTGTCTCCAGAGACATGCTAACTTTACGCTTGGGTTTCTGGAAAGCGTCCTTGAAATTCAGATGGATAAAGATGTGCCCTCCATTCACCGGATGCTCCATCCCGTGGAAATACTCTTCACAGCCTCCTTCAGAACGGGGAGTGAAGAGCTTTCCCTAACCAAAATGAGCACTACAAATACAAAATACTAAGTAACTCCAAGGGAATTTCAACTAATTCCTCAAGTTTAACCAGAGCGGTTTGCACACACCCACAGGAAAGGATGACGATGGAACGATATAACGCTTCATATGCGTACACTGGCACTTACTGCAGGAAGGAAACACCACTGTTAGGAGGCCATTCTAAGTTTCCATTTCATCAATATGGTAATTTCCATTTTTCCAATATGTACCCATAAATAATCCGGGGGGTGGGGGGAAGAGCTTTTATATATAGCATCATCTCTCCTTCATACCATTTGAACAGTCTTCACAGGGTATACTTTTAATTTCAGCTACAAGAGCAATTTGCAGTAAAAGTAGGCTATAATCATCCTTGCGTAACAGCTTCTGCAGGATGATCACAAGACAGTGCTAACTTGTTGGTATGAGCTTTCCTGCATTCTGCTTCTGCCTCCAGCGCCTAAACGCAGAGCACTATCTACCCCTCTGAAAAGCAGGCACATTTTAGGTGCAGCATAGTTCCTTACTGAAAGGTGGAAGGGTTCATTAAAAGAAAAAGCCTATTTCCCATCCACAGTAATTGACTTTGCATTCAAGATTATTATCTTAGAGAATTTTTAATCCCTGCCCTCCCCCCCAAATATTACATATGGGAATGCAATCCCCTGCTGACATAAAGGCATGCTTTACAGCTTTAATAGCTAAACAAACTCCCAGGCCCCATCTTTCATTCTATAGCTTTCATTTGCTATGCAAACATTTCCATACCAAGGCTCTCTTGCACTGAGGAGTGAATTCTACACTATGCAGTGAAGACACCCTGATAACTGAGTTCTGCCACTTATTTTTCCTCCTCACTTTCTACAGTGCTTATTTGCAAAAAACCCCAGCTAAATATAGGATCTAAGTTACCTACTCTTTTCACATTTTTCCACATGCACACTTCTAGGCAAAGGCAATGCAATCTCACTTGAATTTGAGAATAACCTTGGAATGCAACTATTGTGACACATCTGTCACCCCAAATCAGCTTAAAATAATTATGTTTTATTTGTACTCAAGTGTGTATCTTTAGATGTCTTCACAGATTATTTTTATTTTTTTTTAATCAACCAAACCCAAGAAAATCTTGTCTCATTGCAAAGCAAAATAAAACCTTGATCCACTGCAGATTGGGAGCAGCACAGAGCTGCAAATGAAGAAAGAAAAATCTGCTATGAAAGCCTTAGATAGCCATCTTCAAAATAACTCAAGTCACTTGTAGGACCCAACTGGAGATACTCTAAAGAGCTCAACTATTCAGAAATAGCTGAGCGAGCACTCAAGGAAAAGAATACATGAATAAGGTGACTCTCTTACTCATGTCTCTTATCACACTTTAGAAAAAGGCACTCTGTCGGTCACTTTTAATTTTTCCCACCAATATACCACCAAAGTTACAGGAATTAACACTGGAAGACCTAAAGGCTATTCAACTTGATAGTTGTGTGTTATGGTACCAGTTTATAAAGTGTCCTCCTGGAAGCAGAGGCTGTTATTTCATCTCATACTTGTTATTAGAGATTAGGTCTGCAGTACAGAATATAGGGAAAACCTGGAGAACACCACTGCATACTATTTTCTGAACTACACTGAGCTCTCCCCATAAGAGACCCTTTGTTTAGAGTTAGCTTTTTTTTTTAATTATTCTTGTTAGCTGAATAGTAGCATTACAATTTTTTTTCTTTGCATGGGAATTGCTATGCTGTATCATACAAAAAGTTTATCTAGCTCAGTATACAGTCAGTTGCTGACTTAGGACGCTCACAGAAAGCATAGAAGAACATGGCAAGAACTCAGGGACACTTTCTCAAGGTGACCCTACCTACCAGCTTTGGGGGCTCATCTAGTTCAGGGAAACCCATCTTCATGCTTAATAATGTCTGATAGACTTCCATTAGTTTCTCAAATCTATTTCTGTCATTCATAATATCCTGTAGCAATGAGTTTGACCTTTTAATTATGCCTTGTGAGAATACCATATTCTTTTCTACTTGTTACTGAAGGATTTTGTTTGTTGCCTCCTAGTTTCTGTTGCAAGAAACGGTAATTATTTCCTGTTCCCTTTCTCCACGCCACTAATAGCTCTACCTTTGTATCACATCCTTCCCCAAATCATCTCTTTTTCAAGAGTCTTAATCTTTTGAAAGCGTTGCTGAACAGCAGCCACGCCATACTTTTGATCACTGCTGTTGCCTTTGGGTTTTCTGGAAAATTAGCTCTTCAGAGAGTAGCAGGGGAAGCTGCACGCTGTATTCAAAATAGGAGGGCAGCCGTGGTCGAAACACTTCCAAATGCTCTGTACTGCTTTTTGATCACCTGTTGGAATTGCCACAAACCCATTCATATAAGCTAGAAAAATCCTTCACAAATAGAATGCCTATGATTTATCTCCTTCAGCACCTCAAAGCTCAAAAAAATAGGGTGGGATATAAAAATAGTAGTTCACAAGATGGTTTCAGTCAAAAATAGCATAGACTATGGAACGTGTGGTTTCAGACACGAGGCCTACCTTTTGTGGTCTTGCATCTAAGCACAAGCCCAGTTTTAGGGCTTTTTGCAGGATTTAGGATGCGTTGAGAGCCGATTATTATATCAGTATGAGTGGTTGTTTGGGTCCTGTTCACCATCTGATGATGCAGTATGTGCCAGAAAGTCCAGCAGTGCCTAGTCCTCTAGCGCTAAATGAGCTGCCTCTTTCTTGTTCCCTATTCGCTTTTGTTAAACGTATGGGTATACCCTGCAACTAAGGAGATGAATAAAGACAGACAACCGGAATAAGGAAGGGACGAACACTTTAGCAGCTTCCCTGGACAAGAGTTTCCTTTATACAGCCAGGGGCTATGATTCATGAGGCTGTGCAAGCACTTAAATTTGCAGCTGCAGCCAGGGGCAACAGATGTTGACCTAAAGGCACAGTCTAGTCTAACTGACATATGCAGTATATGTCGTAGGGTTTTTTGTCTTATCCAGGAAGGAAAATGACACTATCGTAGATAAGGAAGAGGCAAGAAGTAGCATCACTCTGAGCCAATTCTATACAGCACCATACAAAAATGGCAACTTCTCTTTTGGACCCAGACTGGCTTAAACATATTACTAAAGTGTCCTTTCCTTACAGCACAGTTTTAATCTACAACTTGGATGGTCAGGGATAACAGATTTAAATCGAATTTATTCTTGAAAAGTGGACGTGTTTTAAAATCAAAAGTGAACTCTTGAAGGTAGGTGTTTTGACAGTTTCTAAAAGAATCAGTTGCTCCTGAGATGATTTCTCATATATATTTAGTTTTATTTTTTAGAGATTGTGTCTAGCTGTGGAAAAGCAAATGTAATACAATGAATTTATTTCCTGCCTTCCATGAGGAAGCTGCTTTATCTAGGATATTACATTCAAGAAAGCACTTTCTGGCTTAATTTAACCTTCATCTCAACAGCAGAAGAATCAAGCATTCTTCTCAAAAAACAAAGTAATTTATTTCAATTGCCTTTTTAAAAAAAACACCAGTGGGTCAACTCTGAGCAAAATGCTTGAAGACAAGCTGCTATCTCTACCAATAGAAATAAGAGTATCAAAACAAGGATGTTTAAGTCAGATCTAAGGTGTGATTAACACAGGAAAAAGTGTTTTAGAAGTTATGCCCATAACCTGGACAAGCTTTGTGGAAATAGGACATTCCTAAAACTTTTGTGGCCTAACGTTATACTCCAGTTTGTTTCTGCAGAAGTTGCAAATGCTTTTTTTCCCCCATATAGAGAAGAAACTCTTTAAAATCAAAAATTATTATTTATAAAGTACAGTTGAGTTCATAGCTTTGTTTTCCATTCCCTCAACACTTCTTCTACAAAATCCCTTATACAAGCTTATTTTGGAAGGCCAAAGATAATGATGCTTGGTAGAGTGGGCACAAGAAGCTGTTCCATGAAAAGGACTAAGGCAAGGTGACTAGCACCAGACCACTAACACCTCCTATTATGAATGAATAGAAGTGAAACTAAGCAGGAGGCCTGCATGCTGTACCCTGACCTGCTCTCCATAACTTCTTCATGCATTAGGATCATTTTTTTCTTCAAGCTCTGTTCATCCCTACCTTTCTCTCATGTAGTGTTCTTCGTCGGGCTGTTGGCTCTTGCTTGTATTTAGTTTGCGATTGGGAACTTTCTTATATTCGTGCCTCAGCCAGGATACAGAAACTATCCTTACGGAAAATGCCCCAAGTCCTGATGAAAGACTGAGAGCAACCAGCGATACCATTCAGCAACTGTTTTATATAGAACATGTTCTGGAAAATCCTCCACAAAATAGGAGGTATCATCTGGACTATGTGGTTATTGTTCTCAAGGAAGCTAAAACAGTTTATACTGTCCAAAAATCTAATCTATGCCAAGCTACCACAAGCAGCTTAACTACTCCTTTGCATGTGCTCTTCCTCAGTGAGTCCTTTGCTGACATGATCACACAGCTATGCGCCTGAACACATACATGCATGTGCCTCTGGAGAAAATGTCTTTTCAGGGTGTACCTCAAAGACTGTTGGAAAGGATATAATCCTCATCTATTACTATTAGGCTGCTGCTAAGAAATTCAGATCCTTAAGTCAGGCACAAGAACAGAGGTAGCCTTACAATTTCTGCGGGAACATCAGTTCTGCACTTCCTTTATTAGAGTGCAATAAAATACACATTTTATTATAAATGCATATAAATATGTATATTCACTATACAAGTGGGCCAGATTTCCAGCTTTTGTTGGGCTCTAAACTGACTCACTGTATAGAAAAATGAGAAATTTATATTGCTATCTATAGCAAAGCTATATAAATCACATGTAATTTTCAATATTTTTCACTGCAAGGTATTCACCCATAAACATAAGAGGGCTTTTACCTCAGTTTATCTTATAGAAACTAAGTATTACAGATATTTAAATTCATTTTTGTAAGGCTGAAAGGAAGCAACAACAAATCTTTCTTCGCCAGTGCGGTTTGTAGATAACTACTAACTTACTGTTACAATGGCCATTTCTGTGTTGTGAATACCAGTGTTGTCAGACTCGTTTACCTGAAGTGATGATTACCTGCAAGGTCACTGTAGCAGTAGACGGTAATACGGCCTGAGGCAAAGCAACTGAGTGAGGCATTTTATACCAGTTTCCCTTTGGGAACTCTTTTCTGCACACAGTATTAACCAACTCTGCCCACACATTGTCACCTGCCAAGGCTTCATATAAGTTTTATGCCCACAACGCTGCCAGCAAGGCACAGGGGAACACGCTGCCTAGAGGGGTGATGATCCAGGTAAAAGTTGAACAGTTTGTCAAGAGATTACAGAGCTGGCTACGATTTATTACTACAACAATGCTTCCAAAATTAAAAATATATCATTGCATCTATGCTGTATCCAAGAAAAGCTTTCTTCGTAGCATTACTTCATACCCACTCCTGCAGACAAATCTAGAGTCCTTGATTCAGGAAAGCCAATGGATGAAAATTTATGACATAAGAAATGAAAAATAGTAATTCAAAACCAAAGCCTTACAAGATCCAAAAGCTAGTATGGTGACTGGGATCTGTGTTTCTTTTGCCATGAACTGCAGGATTTCAGGTAGGTAGAAAAATATGGCTACATCTTGGCTTTGATCAAACAACATTCAGAGGATGAAGAAAAAAAGAGTTGTACTGCATGCCCTTCAAAAGCTTTCTTTTGACTTGCTTCTTGACACTTCATATCCAGCAAAACAAATGCATCTCAAACATAAGCTGTTCTTACACCTAGCATCCTGATTAATAGTAAGGAATCACAAAGGGACATGGAAGACAGCTTACGTGTGTATTCATTGAAGCAAGGAAAGGTATACGCTGACAGGAAAGCATTATCATAGCACCATAACATGCACACGCATACAAGGCTTTTACTTTTTCTGCTCATTACTTTTCAAGTAACAACACTCAGCTCCCACAGCATGCATGCTAAGGCAGTTCCTGTAAATTATACCAGTTTTCTGAGCCATAATTAAGCCGTTACCCTTTAAATCCTCTTTGAATCCGAGTTCTTGCAGCACTCCCTGTTCTTCCAATCAAAGGATGAAAGTTTTATGAAGCCTGATGACCCCTCTGCTTGATTTTCAAAATTAGACTAATATAAATACTTTGTCTAGATAAGACATTGCTGGCAGTGTGCCATGAATAATCTATAGGGAGGTGGAGAAACCAAGAAGGCTTGAAAGGTATGTTTAGTAAACTATTACTACATTTCAGGAAATTGCAATTAGTTCATGGAAGTTTGGCGAGACAAAAGTGAGTCTCACAAATAGTTCACACCCAAGAGCATATTAATCTCAAACTGATCTGATATGGAGTTCAGATACTGCCAATAAATACATGGTGCCAGCATATACCTTTCATGGGTATTTTTAACTCTGATAATACTTTCTCTCAAAAAGAATCAAATCTGTTCTATAGGCACAACATTATAGCTGTATGATCTTTTATGTTATTTCCCTAGGCGTTTCCATAGGGAAACCAGGACATACCAGAATCTCCAAAGGTACCAGAAGAGGTATTTTAAAAAGGGTAAGCAGAGGCAGGGGGGAGGGAGAATGCTTAGTGGCAAAAGCACAATGATAAGTTTTCCAACACTATAATGATATATATTTTCAAGCAGATTTGTTACAAATACAGTTGACATTCTCCTACAGTATCAGCAGGTAAAACACAGCAAGAGAGCTTTAATATATATGGTATAGCTTACAAGAATTACTACTAAAAGGTATTCTGAAATGAAAGAACAAAACCAATCAAGGATTGCTGAAGGCTGAATTTGTGGACAGTCTTATATTTTCATGAAATTTAATTGGCTTATGCTATGGCCAGTGCTAGGAAAGAAGAAACCTCTTGACAGCACTCCTCCTTTGCCTTCAAGGGGAACCAGAACTGGAGTATCCAACTGCTCTTTCTGCACCTTAATCCTTTCAAATATATTGATTCTTTTGGTGTCTGGTTAGAAAAACTTGCTTCTCCATTTACGGTTACCTGTGGTTCTCCTTACCAACAGAAACCTTGGCATAACTACCAATGCCTTAGCTATCTAAGATCTGGACACATGCAAGGAGGAGGGAAGAAGTTCAGAGGAGACCTCAGGTGGCAGAGCACCCAACCACATGTGTTCATTTTCTTGCAGGGAGCTTATAACAGAAAGACTGACGTGTTGTGCTCTGCTAAAGCCTTCTCATCCCACAGGCTGCAAAGCCTGGCCATCTCGCCCAACAGCTGCTTAGACACAACAATTTAAATCTGGCTCCCTTATGCTGCAGTTCGCTTTGTTACTGAATCATACACTATGGTTGCATGCAGCTGGTTCCCATGCCCTGACCAACCAGTTGCAGAAATGTAGTGCCTCCCTCTCTACAAGGCTCCTGGCATTGGCTAAGAGCTGCTGAAACGTGCAATTTTTACTACATGGTTTTAAGGAGCAGCTTTGGGGAGCAATGAACATGATGCACTGGCAGTATGTATACGCCCTTCCTGGTACAAGTTAGCAGGAAAGAAAACAGAGAAATGGTATAGAAGAGAAGCAGAGACAAATGATAACATAAGTGTTCTATTAACAGTGAACCAATAATAAATATTGGAAATGACCAAGGGAGTGAAAGCTGGGAAATCACACAGATTTATGGCAACTGCCCTGCAAAACATCATCTATACAGATCAGGAGATGTGTTGGCTTTCCGCTAATGTTAATTATGCTGACACATCAAAAATTGACATGTCAAAGTAAAGATGACAGGTAGCTCATTACCTTTAAAACAAGTCCACTAATAAGCTATATATAAAATAAAATGAAGTCATTAAGTAAAACACATTTCTTATTTTAGGACAAAAGTCAAGCAACTACACAGTTAACAATACTGCTTCAGACACATTAAAGGTGTTAAGTTATCTTATATAGTACTCAGATGAATTATTTATATTTAAAAGGAAAAAAAAAGCACTTTCCTCGTATTTAAACATTTCAAATATTCCCCTCCATAAAAGTTGTGGTATATTATGCTATGCATAGCATAATATACATTATAACACATTATACAATACATAATACATCATATAACACATAAAATACCTTATAATACCACATACACCCTGCATTACAGGACATCAGCTAACCCTTATGTATAAATTTATAGCTTTAGAACGATTTTGAGGGGCAGGGGAGCATGTTGGCAAGAGACGATGGGATACATGCACGCTTACCACTACTTATTCATATCAGGGACTGCAGAGACTGACAAGGTGGGTTTACTTCTTCGATTCTAATTTTATATACACACACATACAAACTGGATTAAAAAGCAGAATCACAAGGAAACAATCTGAACTAAAGATCATCTCTGGAAAATTTCTTCATCCCAAGATAAAATTGCTGGTCAATTCAGAAGGAAATGAATTCCAAGTCTGACAAAGCAGAGAAAGAAATCTACCTGTCCTTCATCTTGGACTGTCTTCCACGCTTATCTACCTAACCTGAACACAAAGAAAGGTGAAAAAGAAGGCAGAAAAGAGCAAATGCAAAACTTCAAACATGTTTCGGCTGCCAGGGTTAAGTAACCCCTTATCTGCGCTATGTCTAAGGTGAGGGTTCAGCATCCATGGAGGAAGCTCCCTTGGGGCACACACAATCCCTTTATTCCCTTCTCCATCCTTAAGCCTGTCTCTCTAAATATAAACTTGATTTATTGAAAGTAAGACTCGAAGCAACTAGGAGCCTGCATTTCATTACAGTCAGCAGTTATGAAGAGGCTGGGATCATTATCTGTGCAATTGTTCTGAAGGCTCAGATATGCAAAAGGAGCCAGTCTGAATGCAGATACCCTCTGCTTTGCCTGTTTGTTATTTCTGAATGACAGTCACGCTTTAGCTCCCATCTCCCTCTCTCACAAGAAAGCTTGATTAGGTGCATAAAAATTTCTCATTCAAATGGAAATTCTGGTAACTCTGGAAAAAAAAAAATCCAGCATTAAAACCTTTGACAAAGAACCACTTTCACAGTACGAGATGCTGGGAAATGGTCGCAGAGCACCATTACCATTCATGGCGACTTCATTGATTACTAAGTGGAATAAATCAAAATGAAAGGATCCTACCCTGCACCTTTCCTACTGGTAATATCTGTCTGCATTTTGTTGTGCTGCCCCCACTACAGTCAGTCCTATGACTAACTGCAGGGCCCCCTCATAACCGGCAGCTGAGACAAAACTGCTGCTAATTCAGGGGATGTCTGCGCAATGCAAGTTCATTTTTTGGCTAGATCTACATCACTACTTCTACCTCCCTCCTCTGCCCACCCCCAGGAGAATTCTGAATTAGGGAGTCAGATTCCTGTGTGAGCAATTTTGGACAGGAATAATTTATTACGCTTCCAGCAAACTCAGCGTGCATGGCTAAATCAAGGTTTTTCCCATGACTTAAAAAAATGGCAGATCTTTTATTACCCGACCATTTTTTGCAAACTATTAATCAGTCCTCCTAACTTAGCAGTATAAAAGTGACTAAAAGAAAAAGATTACAAGTAATTGCCTCAGAAGAACAGTGAATGGCTCCAAGGGCTAGCACAGTCCTCGTAGTCCTCCAAGAGGAAAGTATGCACAGAACCAGCCTTGGTTTCTGAACAGTAGTGGCAAATCCATTGCTGAACTTCTGTGATCAACCACAAGCTCTTCTCTTGCCAAAGAACACAGACATATGTACAGAGTATTCACAGAACAGTCACAAACACAAAGTTATCTGTGTAAAGCTGTGTAAAATTGGTACTTTAAGTACAATCACTCCAATACATGAGTTACTGAATTACGCCATCTGTTTTACGGAATTTTTTTGCTCTATTAATGATCCCAGTTGATGTTATTTAATTGGATTTTCTAACTCTTCAGTAAATGCTTGTCCATTAAAACATATTATACTTTAATTACATGAGTAATTATTTCCCTGGATTTACTTGCTTTTTTAACTTGTCTTAGCAACCTTAATTAAGCATACAGTGGTCCAACCCAGTACTTTGCAAGTGACAAACCCTTCTAAAATAACATTATTCTCTTGGATATAAACAGCAAAATGACTGAACTTGTACTCATGGGCATCTTCACAAATGCTATGCAGGCTGATTCATCACTGAAATGCTAATGTTTGAGGTCAAATATTGGTGGTTCAGCATCCACACTATTCTAACTCTCAGAGAAAGAAAAGCTTCAAAAGACTGTATAGCTTCTCTGTCACAGCTAAATATTTTTTCAAGCAACATGCATTTAAGAGACTTAGGTCAAATAGGACAAATCCATAAACAAGAAAATCAGAATGGCCCACACACAAACACAAGTGCCCTCTACAAAACAACAAGAAAAGGAGATACTATTATTATATAACTTACAAATTCAGTGAAGGGGCTGACCATATGACATTGAGTAAGGTGGAACAACATCAGTTTCTCTGACTATTCACTGCAGCTGGGGGTGAAGTACTAGTCTAAACAGCAAGACTCTCTGCTCTAGGACTCATACTTCAGCAAGATAAAAGCTTTAATTATTTTTCTTTTTTTTATTAATACATCAAGCATAACCTCAGCAAAATGTAATGAAAGAGGCTGCTCTTTGGAGACCGCATAGCTACCACAAAACGGCAGTACCAGAAATGCAATGGTTCTTACATTTCTATCAACTCTTCTTCTCTCGAGAGAGATTCAGGTGAACCCACGTTTTATAAAATGAAGATTTGTTCCTATAATTAAAGCACTGGACTGGAAGAGCCGTCTGTACCACAGAATCAGTGTGTAGCCTTAGGCAAGTCTGTGCATTTCAGTCCCACTTGCAAAACCAGGATAGCAGCTCTTTTCTCCTGCCTTTTTAGCCAACAACAGCTAATGCATGTTTGCGTGTTGCATAACACAAAGGGTGTTTCTAAAGAGCCATTGCTCCACAAGTTCATAAAATTTAATGGCAGCTTCCCTGAAAGGGACCCAAATTCCACTTCTACAGTAAAGGTTAAGACAGGGCTTCCTTTCTGTCTAAATAGCCATTATGATTAACACAAATAAAATAGGTGGCCACACTGCTAGAAGACCCTCTGCCACTGAAAAACAGTTCTACTGCAAGGAAAAACATCTTGGGGCGGTGTTGCCACGTGCTTAACTACTAACCTGCAAGGGCCAGGTTTTGCCCTGTGAGCCCATCCATGCCCAGAGACCTGCCTTCGGAGCACAGCCCCGGCACGTGGCCTCGCAGGTGCTATCCTGCCACACTGCAAGCACGATGAGCCCAAAGCGTACGACTCCATCGGGTGCCAGAGCGCTTCCACTGCAGTAAAGGTGCAGCTTGAGCTGATCCAAAGTGTTTCTCCGGTTTGGAATCTATTTTTCTGATATTTTTCGTTTCACAATATAAAACACTGATATTCCAACCTGTGTTTACCAGCAATCCGCAAAGAGTTTCATGAGCTGGAAATAACAGGTTTTGACATACACTGCTCAAGACAAAGCGTCAACTCTTTTCTTCCACCACAATGCATGTATTTCCCTTCCACCCCCTTCCCCAGAACCAGCAGTAAACAAAAGCACATCAGAACAATACTTGCAGAGAGGAGGACATCTGGGGTAGCAATGAACACCAAGCTTTTGGGCCATTCGACTTTCAACCACGCATTGTTATTCTAGCACTTTCTGTATTTTTCTGATCAACAAGATTAAAAGTCGTCTTCCTTCCTCTTTTAACACAAATCAAGTTTCCTCAGGGTCTGAGAACTGAGTTTCTCAGGTCCCTAATTACAGCTGAGCTGAATACAGTTCAGTGGTTTCATGGTATTGTAAGCACTGATTTTATTCTCATAATTAAGTAATATGGACATACAGGAAAACAGCAATGACAAAATAGAGTTTAAGAGCATTCACATTTTAATAAGATGTATTTCAGCTGAAATATAGGCAAAGCTTGGGAAAATTAAGCATCTTATTCTATGTATACCAATGTAGTAATGTTTAACATTCAGTTTTTATTTCATCAGCTTCACTTCCCATTCTTGTTATATCCATTCTGTAATCACTCCAAGGAAAAACACAATGTTTTCTTGAGTTAATTTATGAGCCTTAACCCCAAATTTCCTTTCTTTGATCTCACCATCAGAGTTCAGAATGCACTTGTGCATTGTTTAACATGTAAAGATTACATGAGAAAGAAACCACTTTGACTGCTGCCTAACAACAAAAAGAATTAGGTATCTGTAAGAAAGCATAAAAAGACAAAGCTCACTTACACTGTAGGGGATATGAGATTTCCATCATATATTTATCTGCAATTCAGTCCATTTACCAAATCTTTCAAGCACTTAACATGCAATTTTAAGCAAAGAAACACCAAGTGACTCACGTGCTTAATTATTGTCAATGTTAAGCTGTTTTTTTATATTCATTTTTTTAGTTGAATTGTAATAGACTGAAAACATTATTTAGTTAAAATTACAACTCTATATGGATAAAAAAATTAAAGTGGTTCTAACTTTATACAGCAACATTAAATATTTAGTTCAGAAGTTTGACTGAACATGCATAGCTTTTTCTGCTAGCCAGGGACCATTCATAAGCAAACAACAGTTTTACAAATATATTCCTTCAATATCTGTTGCTAAAAGACATTGCAGGACTCACTTGCCTGTAAAGGTAAAGGGGAGGCTTGATTATTCATCTGTTTCTATGTTCAATTCTACTATGGCTTCTGGTGAGAAGGACACCCAGAGCAGGTGAGGCCAGAAGTCCAACACCATCCCCAGCACCGGGCAACAGCAGAGGACCAGTGAAGGGAGGGCAGCCCTATGCTGACACTGCCTTTGTATACACTCGCCCCTGCCCATGAGCTACAAGCTCAGGGATGTGATAATTCTGTGGATCTGGTAGAGTCATGTACATCTAAATTGAAATATTTAGAGGACAGAATCAAGTCCTGTGTATAAGGCAAGCAAGGGAGAAAATGCATGCCTACCTTTAGGTTTTAAGTATCATTAAAGTTGTTTTGAAGATGTCACCTTCTTGACTATAACCACTGTGGAAATGTGTGGTATATCTAGAGTTTGAGATTTTATTTATTTTTTTATCTAGATTTGAGTGTTTTTGTTTTTTCTTTTATGAAATCCTTTAAGCACTGAACCTGAAAACTGCTAAGATTTTTCTACCTTTGGAAAAGAGATGTAAATGAATTTACAAAACTTACAAATTTACAAAAAATATTTCTGTCATACAGATGACCTATGTAGTAGATTACTGCAAGAAATTGTATGTAAGCAACACTGGATACAGAGAGAGGAAGATATGGATAATGTAAGAGAAAGTGTTAATAAAAAAACAAAAAACAAAGACAACCCCTCCTTAGTTTGTAGATAAAGAAATACATGCTATAAAAAGGAGGAAGAAAACTGCTAAAGCCAAATGACGCCATTTCCATCTGATGCTGAATTGAAGAGCAAGAGGACTCTGGATTGCCACTTTTGTCTTGTAGAGCTGTCGTTCATTTTGTGGACAATTGTAAATCCACAGCAGTCTGTTCAAAACTGCTCCTGTACCACAATGGCGGTTAGGAAACATTTTTAAAAGTGTCCATTACAGACTATCTGGTTGTAGAAATCAGTCTTTTCCTACCAATTTAGGTCATACCACACAGTGCTTAACAACTGCATTAACCCAGGTTTTAGCTGCAAGTTGCTTCCAATTAAGAAGGTCCATGTACAGAAGTGGTAATATACTCTGCTTCTGCAGCTAGCAGAAAATGCTTGTTTTGCATTTTCTTTTACACTGAGAAATAGCGATCGAAACTAGAAGACAATTTGAGGTAAACATGCCAGCAAAACAAGGAGGGAGAAACCTCTAAACCTTGTGGCTTTAGCCTGGAGAAGGTAAAGAGTTCTCTGCTTCCACCTGTTGGTAAACAACTAGAAACTCATCCATGAAGCTACCTTGCCCACATACGCATCTGTATCCAGAGCACCAAAGCAAGTCCTACTGGTATTAGCCAAAGGCAGTAACATTATGGAAGTATTTTCTTTCCCTTCTCTGCAAGTGTCCACTCCAGCACTTGAGGAGGCACTACATCTGCAGGTCCAGCTGAAGCAGCGCTCAGGAAGCAGAGGGGCTCCTCCTTTGCCATGACCTTTTGTTCAAGGTCCCTTCCTGGAGAAGCTCCTACAGCATGGAGGGATCACCTACAGCAAGAGAGCTGGGTTAACCCTGGGGGAGGGCCCTCATCTCTCAGCCATGACAGCTGCATTAGCTTGTTGAGCCTTGAGACACAACTGGGCATCATCGCAAAAACAGGCATGAAGCTATGGAAAAAGGTGGCTGGACACTACATACCTATAGAAAGGTCTCATTCAACAGGGGCAGGCTTGGCCAAAGTCTGTATCGTGGAGGAAACTAGTACAAAGCACAATCACCACTCAGTGGTGAGTCTCATAAGTCTCTCTGATTTTTGATTTCCTACCCAAAATAAAGATAATATATTTAAGAACGGTTCCGCACCACCTTGGAGCATGCAACCACCATGGCATCCCTTGGAGGATGTCGGGGGTTTCCTTTGCCTTGTGCCCACCTTCCAAAACTCATTTGCTTCCACAAATATTTTTGCTCTGTGGAGCATGTCTAACTTTTATTGGTACTATGAAACGTTTATGAGACCAAATAGGCTCAAGTTTACTCCAAGGAGAAGGAAACAGGCAAGAGGAGATAATTTAAAGCAAGCTGCACCGATGATCCAACAATTTATATTTCCTGACTTGTTGGAGTCAATGCAATCATCTGTCCTCTGCTCACAATGATTCAAGCCACCATCCTTCAACTACCTATTTTAAGATACTCAAAACCCAAACACACATGGTGAATCAGAGAGCCCAGTTAAAGGCAAAAAACCCTGTGTGACAGCTAAAATGGTAAGCAGTTACTTCTGAGATAGGTAAATGAAGTCACATCCTGCCTAACAGGAGATAACCACTCAGTTAAAGTGGTAGTCCTTTTTAGCCTATATTGCTTGTAAGCATTGTTTTGAAATCATTGTTGATGGTTCTTCAGTTATCTGTCATTGACAGTGGTGCTTTCTGTCACAACCCTCAGGCTTACCGTCATCTTGAGCAACTTTGTCTTTACCAAGTACCTCACCAGATCTTATTTTTCCTTTAAAAAGTTTATTCTGCTCTTTCCTACCAACTAATCTATTCTCCATTTGCTTCTCTTCAACTCTTATTTTCTTTCAGTTGGTTAAAAATACTCCTCCTGTTCTAATGTTTTTAGCCTTGGGTATTTCCCCTCCCTGTCTTCTTTCACTCAGATCCCTCAGTTTCAAGTGCTAATTTTCTGTTCGTCTTGGACTTTTTCTCTCCAAATTTTCTTGTCCTGTTTTATGGTTCATGTTTCTGTACACCAAAACTTTATTCAAAATTAAACACTTTGTGAAGTACACTGCTGATGGGCCTCCACCAGTGGTTCTTGACCCTTTCCAGGGGTTTTCCCTTTTATAACAATAGTAATGGGTTTCAGTCTTCCTCCCATCAAGTCAAAGATGAAATTAATCAGCTTTTCCAATAGTCTCAAGCTACTCATTAAAGATTTACAGTTCATAAAAGAAATCCAGTAATAGTTTTTCTCCTCTTTCTCCCTAGTTCATTGTTAATTTTCCCCTAATAATTTCAGTATGCAGCACCTGATGAGAGAGATCCTACTCCATTATACAAAGATCACAAGTTGAAGAACTGCTAATAAATGTATAAGAAATAAGGAATAAGATTACTAAATTCACAGATCAAGAAAAAGAAATCAGGTAAGCTTGTAGTAGAATACTATTCAGTACTTTCTCTAAAGCAGAGGACTCTAACAGAAATTTCATTTCGGCAAATACAAGATTCATCATTATTACTGTGTCAATAGTGTTTCTCTATTTATCAAAGCACACCTGCATACTTGGTCTGCTCTAGCAAGTGAAAGCAGTGTTTCAGTGACTGATACTTTGTTGAGTCTGCTCTGGTTTCACTGCTAATACCTGGTACATTTTCTAGCACGTATCTCTCCCTTGCCACAAAGCCATTCAGTCATTTCTGAAAAGTAGCAAGGAATCATTACATGGTAAGAGCTCAGGCTCAGCTTGACATGCGTTGATGACGGAAATAAGACTCCACAGCTCTTTAGTCTTCAGCACACTTAATTCCTACAAATTAGTATTTTTTCTGTCATATGCCTCTTACCGATATCTTGCCTTCTCAAACAAAAAAATCACAGCGGAGATGGAAAGTCCTTTTATACCATTATGTTGTACAGATATTGTGCAATGTGTTGCTGGGGCAGCCTCTCCAACAAGAGACCGTAGCTCAACAGCTTACTAAAACATGTTTACAAGAAAGCTCAGATGACCAAAACTGGAAGGGTACACAATTAACCTTCACGCAGCAGTTCAGCAGGATTTGTGCAGTATTAAGCATTCTTGCAGCATTTAAGTGGCCAGCAGTGAGCTTATGGACCTTCAGCAGAGAACTGAATTCCCCCTAAACAAAACGGTTTTATAAAAAATTCAATGAATACATGAAAGCTCATTTTGTAACAGGTAAAGTGGTCGGTTGGCCAATATCTTCCATTTTTAGAAGAACAGAGCCTACATAACAGGAACATCAAGGTTTGATGCCAAGTTTCAGCATATGCAATTGAGCATTATAAGAGCTTTCCAAGTCAGCTAACAGCAGGAGTTCCTTTTCATGCCAAAAACGGCTTTTCCTTAATGAAAGATGCATGCTGTAACGCAGAGAAAGCATGGAAACTAATCAAAGTAGAGTAGTCTGAAAGATGTCAGATCAAAAGACCCAGCAGCACTTTGAAAAAGAGAAAGCACTGTGAATAGATATTTGACTGTTCGACAGAGTTCAAACAGGATGGCGAAGAACAGCAGCACAACTCCTCATTTTTCCAGCTAGACCCAGTGGCATAATTGTTAGTGTGGTGTACAATCTGCTTACCTAACACAGACAGTAAGTTTTATGTATGAAACATTAACTGCCAAAAACATGCCAAAACCCCCATATGCTGAAATATTTGTCAAGAGAATTTGTCTATCCATGGTAGTTATAGGAAAGAATGAATTAACACTTCAGACTATAGGCTATTTCCCCCAATTAGATTTTTGGGACCACTTTAAGAGGCTGAGAGGACAATTCATTCCTTCTACACATCTAAGCTCTTTTTTAAACTAGGAGTATTCTCTAAAGTTTAGTGAAGAAATTTCACACTCTGAATGGACAAGACTTTATACCTGACTTCTGAAAAACTACCCTCTGTGGGCAGGCAGCAAGGCTGCCTGTTACCGACTGAATCAAGCCGATAAAGATTCACCAGTTAGCGTGCTATTTAAAATACAGCCAGGCCCAGAGGCAACAACTGTACTGGATGTTGTACAGATTTATATAAGAACATGATGTTTGTCCAAAGACTATGAATTGACAGGGGGAGGGGGGAGGTAGATTTCTGGCTAAGATTTTGCATTCCAATTTTTTTTGTCTATTTGCTTATAAGAACTTGATCAGATTCAAGTATTTATTCTTCATATGAGCTTTAATTGCTTAGCCAAAAAATATTGTGGGTACCTTACAAATGTGATTCTCTGTCACTCAAGCCTATATCAGAAAAAATACTTGATATTAAGCCTAAAATATTCCATTTGGAAGCTCCAGGACCAGCATTACTCAAATGCTTTATTTCAGATCCCCAAGTCTGACACAATTCCTTCCTCCAAATTTTAATAAGCCCCAATGTGCAGTCTTTCTCATTACAGAATTGGTGGCACATGGAAGCATTTTTTTGTGCTTTTCAAATGCACCTGCTTTGGAAACAGCCTTTGCTAATGCCTCTCTCCCCCAGGGTGACACCCAGGTGCCTTCTCACATTTAATTCAAGTCTGAGCCCTCTGGCTTTATAGCCAGTGGAGGTCTCACAAACAGTCTGAGGACCTACTAGGTTACCTAACCTGACACCTGGCAAGCAGTGAGGAATATATTAAGTGACTTTATTCAGTCTAAAGTGCAGAGGACACCAAACAGAAGGTTACAAAACAAGTGTTTTTTTTAAAAAACACACACACACACACACACACACACTTCCCCTTCCTTTCCACCACCTTTGGCAAGTCCCACCAGAACCTGCCCCTTCCCTTGTTGGCAGCAAGAGCAGATTTCCTTTCAGCAGGACGCTGCCTCCAGCCTCTCTCTTCTTCACTTCTACATGAAAAGATTATTTTCCTCCAGGTCTTCAGGTGCCTGGTCTTTGCCCTGAGACTTCACCACTTCAGATCTGTCTGTTCTCCTCAGCCAACACAGAGCCAGTTTATATCCTCATTTAGGGAGGTGAGATTACATAGAAGATAAAGCTTCAAATGAATTCACACACACTGAGCTTCAGACAAGCCATATACCAAAGATACTCTCTGTATATCCTGAACATGGCTAGGCCACAGCTTGAGTCCAATTTAGTCCTTTGACAGTCAACAGTACAAACACTGAATAAGGAAACAGGAAACCCTCATTTTTTATATTTGTTCTTTTTATTTTTTATATTCATCTATATTCCTCATGGATTAATTTAAAGGACTGAAAATATGGTAACCACAGCAAGGCCCGTTCATTCTAAGCAGGACCTGGCCTCTGAGCAGTTTGAATTCTGTCTTAAATCCTTAGGGTTTAAGAGTGTTTTATGCCACTCAGTAGCTGCTAGAAACAACCTGAAATTTCACAGATAGGACAAACCTTATAGCTTCTGCCAGATGTTTAGTTCATTAAGTGTGTGTGAAAACTGAGGTGCGCCGTAAAACATAGCACTTCACTTCTGAGTGCAGAAGAGTAGATAGCATCATCTTTATATTGTTAATGTTAAAATGTGCAATTCCCAACCACTGTTCAAACTCAAGTTCATTTCAATTTGTATTTTATAGTATTTATCCTCAAATTAAGATGTTTTTATTAAATCAGAACAGTTTTGCATGACTGTTGCCTGTTTTGACTACCTAAATATATATTGTCATTAGAAGCTCTAAATTCACTAGCCTGAAAGGCACGTGCTTCACATTTGTGCTATATATTTTTCTCCATACAGTACAGTTGTAAAGCTTGTGCTGGGGAATCTACCACCTGGCATTTGCCTCCCACAGAGCTTTGACAGTAAAAGCTTTCTAACCCATTCACAGAAATGATAATTTCACTGATGATTTTGTACAAAGGAACAGTTCTTTGGATACCACTGTATAAGTCATGTTAACTGTGATTTCTTATGTCTACTGAAACCTCAGAGTCTGTTCTTGCATATACTTTCAACTGACCATAAGGCAGTACAGACAATCAGACATCATTCCCATTTCCATGAGAACATCATGTTATTAGTAAAATATGAAATAAAATTGAGTCATTAGGCTCAACAGTGATGGATGTAACCCTGCCAAAGACTGTGCCAGTCTCCTTGCCAGTGCCAGATGGTTTTCTTAGGAGGCTGTTTCATAGCCTGAGAAGTCTCATTGTCAAAAGTTTGCTGACAATCAGCCCAAATTTTCTCTCTTTATCCCATTATTCCTATGTACAGTTTTATGCCCATATGCTATATGAAGGTTGTGGGGGAAAAAAAAAAAAAAGATCCATTTCTGAGTATCTAACTTTATGTATTAGTAATCCAGCTGTTTCCACACCCAAACTGATTCTAAACACAGAGCTTTTCACATTGTATCACATCACTTAAAACTGTCAAAGACTTCAGCTAGTTTGGGCTGAGCAAAGTTGCATCCATTTCTTAAGTTAGTACTCAGAATCAGAGTCAGTTTGCAGATCCCTAAATGAGCTCCCACATACTAGCACTCCCAAATTTAGGAAAGGGATTAAGAGTGAGATCATACACAGTTTTCAGCTGAACAATGGTGTATAAAACCATACCTTCCACATTTACTTAATGGATTGAAAACTAGTGCATTTTTAGCAAGACCGCTAATAAACTCTACACCCATATTATGAAGCTAGAATATTTAACAGTGGTAGAGATTAAAATTCAGTCACAATATCCTTCGGTAGAATTTTTTCACTAAAGCTTATTTCCAATGTATGCATAAAAAATCTGGACCCATTCTGAAATCTCTGTTCATCTAAGAACATTTTCAATAACATCCCAAATGAGCATGGGAGAAGAGATACATTTCTTTGTTTCCTATCTAGAGCTATCTTTTCATCTGATTACAAAAAAATATATATATAGAGAGAGACAGTTGGGGGTTTTGGGGAAGTCTGGTTGCAGACAATAAGATTTATCTGGATCCACAATTTTTTATTTTTGTAATTCTGCTTTGTCAGATGCCTTTCTAGATTATTTCTGCTAGTTAAAACTGACTTCTATGAGTGCCAATATATTCTCATGGTACAACTACTCATGCAGCAGTTTTAAATTTGAGTAGGAGTGGATTAGGGGATTTTTGATTTTCCACTACTTCAAAAGTGTACAAGCAACAGTAACCAAATGTGGAATGATGAGATTCAGCCTAAGAACCTGAGCAAGTTATGTAAACATGAGGTGGGATCTATCACTACCCGTGCTGTTAGCCTGCAGAGTTACCTCAGACAAGCCACATTCGCTCTGGGCTTCAGTTTACCCATCTGTAAAACTGACCACTGATCTCTTAGATGAAACCTAAGAACTTTATAGCAAGTCGGGAAGAATAATCAAACATTAAGGTCAAGAGCAATATCCATTATATCTCCAGCACAGTGTTGAGGTCTCTTCTACTCTTTCTTACAACATATTTCATTCTTTCCTTTATCTGCAGACAATTATCTGCCACAAACTGGACCCTTCCTCCTCTGCAGTACTTGTGTTCCAGGTCTATATGCAAGCAAAATGAGGCACCTACACTTGGAAAAGAGGTAGTTGTGCTGAGCACTATTCTGACCCGAAATAGCTGCCAGGCCAAGGGGCCCAGCCAGTATTTTTGGCTTCCCATCTCCTTTGGTTAAGGAAGTTACAAAGCAGATGAGGCAGCATGCACCTCTTAACTCTAAGGCACAAGCTATTTATTAAAATAAAGTCTTGCATTTGGCCTATAGCAGAAAATGACCAACTCCAACATCCTACTCCAGACCATTTAATCCATATATACAAGACAAGCATTTCTCTCTCCTATAAGGTTCTCTGTTTTAAGAGTCTTCTGTATCTTCTTTAAAGAAAAGTTTACCTCTTGATCTGAGTTTTGTGGCTCAGGCCTTTCTCTTTAGTTTGTCTGAAGCATTGACTCACCTCAGTGCAACTATCATTCAAATCCCTCATTGCAACTACTGCTGCTCCACTGCCAGTGTGGCACATCAGGACTCATGTAACATTGCCAGAGCCCTGCGCACACTTCCATGGTTAAGTACCCCACACTTTCCCCCAAATAAAAAGGTTTAAAATTGCCTTGAAAGTTCTATTATCTGATCAGCTGCTTGAAGGGGGGGGGGGAAAAGCTTAACAAGCTTGAGAAACAGGGATTCTCTTTCATTGGAGCAGGCAAGAAACTGAGGAGAAATGAAGCAGACTGTCCCTTCAGGAGATTTCCTTGGGAAAAACACAGCTGAAATGTGAGAATATACAGCAAATACTTCAACTTCCAGAGGCGTTGTTTCTACTTGCTGTCTTCTGGTACATGATCATTTCTTCTGATTCCAGAAACTTTTATAAGATGCCAGATAAAGATCCACCATTTCCTCACTCGCTTCCCAGAACATGTTATCTGGGCAATGTTTCCTCTATATTACATAGGAGCTCTTGTCAATTCAAAATGCACATCCCTTTCTCTAAGGTTAATAACATCTTCTTAGATTATTGAAACTCATAGCCAAGAAAAGTTGAAGTGAGAATTTTAGATTAGTGGCACTTTTATTGATTCATAGCTGCTTCTATTATGATTTTATAATTAAAATCAGGTATAAAACTCATCCTCCTACTGCTTGCACAGATAGACAAACACAAAACTGTATTTTGTGCTAGACTGAGAACAGTCACTGTTGTTATACACTACAGATAGCAGTGGTGGTGGTGGTGGGGTGATGGCTGCACACGTACATCACCTTATGTTAACCTAAAGGAAGCATAAAACAAATTGAATAACAATCAGACCCCCAGAAGGTAGCAAGTTACCCACTTTGTGAAAGAACCACCCACTAACAAAATTACAGTTTTGCTTAACTGGGGAGAAAATAATTAGGATACTATAGGGAGTGGATTTGCCAAGATTTTTGGCATGGAAGCTGAATGTAAATCATGAGAAAAGCTTTTAGTTTTAGAATTCTTTCCTTATGTTTTAATACATAACTTTCTAGATGATGGCATTAACAACAGCTTTTATTGTGCGAAGCAATAAGAATAACGTCAGTGCTACAGAAATTTTCAAAACGCTTGAACTGTTTAGACAAGTTTTGTTACTTGCAATGTGAACTGCTGTAGAATATAGCATGTCACAGGATGCGCAAGCTCCGGGGTTCCTCCAGGATCCCTTCAGGTGAGAAAGTGCTGGATCCATTACTCATTTCCCAAGCAGACACTTCACTTTTCTGAATAATTCATGATGCATAATTGTCTTCCAGGTTTCTGTCAGAAAAACTAATCACCATGTTATTATAGTGCCCAAAAGGGTAATTAAAAATTGATTACCATAACAGTCAAATTTTCTCCAAAGCAATCGCAAAAGAGCAAATTCTTGATTTCTTGTCAATGTGTCTAAACTGCAGAAACAAACTAGAGATCACTGGGATGCTATCACAAGTGTCTCAGCTATCCGGCACAGATCTTTGTTTGCAGCAGAACTGCTGGGCTAAGGCAGTTTGTTAAATGTGGTGTTATTTTGTCGCAGAAACAAAGGGAGGAGGCAGCATTTCATTTGAGAAGGCAGCAGCAGCATCTATCCTGCCAGAGGCATCTGTGGCATGCAAGATCTCTGCTGAGGCAATTACACAGTCCTTTCCAGGCTTATGGAAATATCACTCAGCCATTTGATTAACTGTCAGGCACAGTAATCAGTTCCTTAACAGTTTATGAAGAGTAAACTAAATCACTAAAAGCATTCTATGTTAATTTGGCAACTTTCCCTACTTCCCTATCAGCCTAGCACTGAAAAAACAGGATGGCTTGGCACCTGAGTACAGCTCTTCAAGCAGGGCGTATGGGACACTTCATCTTTTATTTATATATATATTTTTATACATATATATATATACACATACATATATATATATATACACACACACACACATTATATGAATGATGTATTATCTGATGCTTTCCCCCCCCCCAACATGAATTCAGTATATTTCAGCCCCAGAATCCCATCAGTTGGAATCACAATGGCCACAAGAGAGAAGAGCTTTAAATATACTTCAATATTTGCAATAATCTGTCAGTACACAATCTTTAAGTCTGCATTCATTTGCTGGTAGACCACAGTGTTTGTAAAATTGTCTTAGGGTTTAATTTGATAAAGCTAAAGCTAAACCTAAAGCTAAGTCTAGATTAAACAAACCAAAAATAGTTCTCTTTTACAGCCAGCAGTCTTTGATGTCTACAGGAAAAGAGCAGTTAGAAATTTACTATGTAGAAGCTCATTTTAAGGACTATATTAAATCACAAAAGCACACCTTTAAATAAAGGGATAACTTGATAGATAGGCCATCTGATTTGAAATCAGCAAAACTGATCACTCACCTGGCACTTAATACATCACATCATGACAGATTTGCTGTCAGAAAGCAAACTGATTCATAGAGGGCTTTTTGGTGGGGTGGGCGGGAGAAAACATGGACATTTGCTGCATCTCTGCCACAAAACACTTTGAAAGAAAATGTGACAGATGTTCTCCTCTTGCTCTACCCATTTCCCAATCAGTATTTTCTAAAAGAGCACAGTATAGGATTCTAGATTTTGTCTGTTTGAAGGTAGATGCATAAAGACATGATACTGTTTTCTAACAGAGTTATGTCAAACAGCAGACACATGTAATGTCAAGATATGTGTTTAGCTAATGCATCTATTGCTGGAGAACACAGCTGGGCATTTGTTACGATACCAGAGAATATCAGTTCAATTACTTTAAAATGTTCAGTCCCAAAATGTCCCTTTCTTTAACACATTTTGAAACTCAGTGGACTGCTCGCAAGAGTCAGACAGTAGGCTCTTTCCCTTGCAAGATCGCCAAGGAAAGAGTTGAGGACTCAGCTTGGCATCAAGAATCTCCATCTCTCCTTGAAAGGATCCTGTAGAGATCTGCAGGGTGAAACCCCTGAGCACCACCAAACCTGCTCAAAGATGTACAGAAGTTAGATCTCTACCAATCTGTGGCTATAAAAACGTAACACCATTCTTACATGGATTCAAATTCATACGAAATGGCATTTTATTCCATTAATTCTACTTGATCTACTTGCAATCACAGCAAAGATACCTCAGAAATCGTTTTCCATTATTATCTCTAAAGTTGTGTGTCTATCCTGAGTGACTACAGTAAACTGGAAATTTGAGAAAAAAATTGATCAGCCCAAAAATTTGTTTGTATTTGAGCTGATAAGCTCTTCTTTACTCTAGGACTAAAATAATAAGCTAAAACAAAAATCCTACAACAGAAAATTCTGGCCAGCAAAAGAAGCAAGACTAATACTACTAGATCAGAACCTTGAAATAAAATGTGACAGATGAAAGACAATTTATTATTATCTAGCGATGCATTGCCAAGTACATTATTATAGCACATAGGCATTTTTAAAATCCCTTCAATGACTTGTCCAAACAATATTCCTGGGGACAGTGTCTAGTTGGGACAAGGAATACATGATGAAGAAAAACCATTACATTTCCATTTATTTTCAGAAAGATGACTGTAGTCAGCAGCCTTGCTGTCACCACTAATTTTATCATTCATTACTCAGCACAGCTCCACAGGGTTTGTCACGGCTGTGGAGCAAGGCAGTACCTTCCCATTTCTCCAGTACCTCCTATATGCAGTTTTAGATAGGTGACAGTGCTGATATACCTATGTGAGCTACTATTTCTCTATCTTGTTTCCAGTCAGGTGGCCAGCTTTATACACAGTAATCCAGGTCCACAAGACATTTGGTTTGATCCTGGTGTTTTCTAAGTAGGTGCTGCAGCCTGATGATGCTTAGTCTGAAAGACCTCAGCAAAGGATTCACTGGCTAAAGCAAAGAAACTACACTGTGAATGACAGTGACACTGAATTTCCATTTCATCAACTCCATTTGCTGTTGGAGGTGAAGTGTTTTGATCTACATAGATGGCATGATTTCTCATAGTTGACTACTGAGGAAGGAAACCTTTTCATTGCTAACCAGCACATCACAATATGAGTGAATCTTTCAGTGAAAGGATGGTATCACTTCAGTTTCATTAGAAAAAGAAATTTTGCGCTGGGTTTATCTTTAAATTTATTCCTTAGTTCCAGCCAGGATTTTGCTCCTATAGGATTTTTTCCCTGCTACATTAGTTTTGTGTCATTAACTTACTGCTCCATTAACAGTGCCAGTTTGTTAAAAAACAATTACATTGACTCCTTGATAAAACAAGCCATAGAAGCATGTGGAACAAGCCACTTAAGTAAATCCAAAGGTTTTGGTAGGACACACCTACTCAACCACTTTAAAATCAACTAAAGACTGTCAATAGCTATGGGCAACAACACTGAAGCCATGGCAGACTAGGAAAGATAAGGTTTGCAGATGCAGATTGAAGTTGTTTCTATGCTGTATACATTCAACAGCATATGCTTTTCCCCCCCCAAGATAAACTATCTCTATCAATAAGCTGTCTTTTACTTACAGATCATCTGCACTGCTAACAAGCAATACTACTCTTCCTCACCCCCTGGACGATTTCAGCTTCCACTTCAGAGGAGGTTACAATATCTACTACTCCCTTTTTCTTTACCTTAGATAGGCAGTACACCACAGTCATCCCCCTCCTTGATAATTTGGTGCCAGTTTTCTAACTGTTCGAATTCACATGAATTCGCCTGTTTGGCCAGAAAACATAACATTTAAGCAAGTCCTAAAGGAACAACCTAGTCAGTCAAGCTTTTACTCTCATGAAACGAACATTAATACTATTGAGGCAGCAGGAGCTGCAAAGCATGAAAACTAGGAAGACAGAGGAAAGAAAGGTGACAAACAAGTAGTTTGGCATGCTTGAAAATTAATGTTCCCATCATCATCTCCTTTGTTAAGCCCACTTAGGCAGATCCAAAGAGACAGAGTATAACCTAAGAACATAAATGTGTATAACAAGTATATATTTAAGTATACACTTAAGTGTGTGTATATACACATCTATACATATATATATATATATATATATATGTATATAAACACATACAGGGGGACAGAAAATATACGAAAAGAAAACCCTGGAACATGCCAGAAAGGATAAACAATCAGGGACAACTGAAACTTAAGCACCAGCTCTCTCCCCTTGTCAGTTCTGGGATAGCCAGAAGCCGACACCGACATCTCAAGCTTAGTCATAGTGCCAAGGAAACGGAACTGAGTAGACTCCTCAGGCTTCCCCTGCAAGAAAACACTGTCACACACACTTCATATCTGGACTAAAACCCACCACACCCTTCTTCCTTCAATAGCTTGCCCAGAAGCAGACCAGCTCATAAATGCCTAAGACCACATGGTGAGCAGAGGCTCTAGGCAAGACAGCAGAACTGTAACTCATTATTTTTCAACACATTGAAAGTCTCCAGCCTTATCAAAGTTCATCCAAATGTCTGTTGTGTTAGATTTAAAATAGCGCCTTAGGCCATTACAACAGGAAAGCGCATTTTGCAGATGTCCGGCATCTCTCCTTGAAAGGGCTCCATCCTTGTGATTCAGACTTATTTTCAGGCTTGCATATAGCAAAAACTGATGGCATAGAGTCTTTGCTGTCCAAATCAAGAGCATTTTTGGAGTAGCAATGGCTCATTAGTTCATTTATAGCTATAAATAGCGTATGTAGACACATTCTCCATGGAACTTCCTGGCTTATTATGCCTGCCCTTATTCTGCCCAGTTATTTGAATAAACCTTACTGCAGAAAAAACAGAAAAAACCACCCCCATACAGTGCATGTTGTTAAACCAAATCAGGATCAAAAGTGATTTATTGATTTGTTAATAACATGCAGTTAACTAGCAATCGACTATACATTCAAGATCAACATCAGTAATGGAACAGATAACCCACAGTACGAGCCCCTTAGTGTTGATCAACACCTACAAATTTCTAAACACCCTTGTATAACAAATCCCAAGCAGTGCAATGCCCTGCATGCTCACGCTCAATTACTGTTTAGTCCAGCTAATGGTCATCTCTAACATAATCATTTTTGGGCAAACAGCCTCTGTATGTGATATAAACACAAAACTGCACTCGCTGTTGGCATACCTGCCGCTTTGCCAGACATAGGCCCTGCAACAAAATCCCCACTCGTTTCAGAGGAACAGAAGTTAGCAGTGGCTGCCTGCTTCAGGGAGTCCAGCCTGTGCTGGTGGAGATACATCACATAGTGCTTTCCATAAAGATATTTGAATCCTATTTTCAATAGAAGCATCAGGATCTGCAGGCTAGACCTGTATTTTTATTAGGATGTGCAATAATATACAAACTTGCTCTTTCCTTATGAGAGCACAACCATCCATCGCAGATTAAAAGTGAAATGCAGCCATTTTCCTTCACCTGGACATACTCTGTAAGTTCACAAAATAGGCTGGGAGGCAGAAGCAAATTCAGTTTGCCTTTTATTTGATCAATGATGATGTTGTCATTATAAAAGTAGGGGCTGATAAATACAAGAGAAGAGTAAATTTGTAGCTGCCACTTAAGATTTGGATGCTAGTGGATACTCCTTGAATTCAATTTTTAATCTATGTACAGAGAGGCTAAAACATAACTAGAAATGGGAACTGAAACACACAGCTTTGTTTTGGCTTAGAGCATGTCCAGGATGGTAACCAAGAAAATGAACTGGAAAGGTAAAGGGCCATTAATATCAAATGCAGTCAATGCAGATCATTGAACTAGTCCAGGGCATACTATCAAGAAGATAAAGAGCTTTCTGTTGCAATGATATCATGAATGCTATATTCACTATTTTGACACATTTTTCAACCTTCTGTAGAAGACTGAATAGGAATAGCAGAACAATTTAACAGTTACTATTGAAAAAGCCATGCTATACCAAATTGCAATACATTGAATCCATGACACGAAGTCTTCCCACGCTGAAAAACAGACAAGCTGGATATCTGAATCTTCACCAGGTAGGCTGTAACTGCCAGCCACTGTAGGAGCCTGAGCTGATCTTGGGGAAAGGAGCTTGGGTTGAAGAAGGTGCTAGAAATGCATGCAAATGGGTAAAAACTTAATTGCCATGTGCATAAAAGACTGCTTCTTGATAGAAGAGATGTCATAAGCAAGAAGCCTTCTTACACTGGTTAACCAGCGTAATATATGAGTAATCCAGCTGTGTTTTTGAAACATTTGTCTCCCTGACTGCCTTCCCCCCGCCCCATCCTGTTAAGAGTTGAGCATAAACACAACTTCTGACCAGGCATACAGCAATATGGGAAGGACAGCAAAAGGGCTTCTGCTCCTGGTCTCTTTACCTCCTCTCGTTGTACCCCTTGGTACAGTATCACTTCTCATCCATGTGACAATATCGCATGGACAAAAGTCCCATTCCTCTATCCCATATCACAATCAGATCTTTTACTCAAAGCTCCAAACTTGCCTCATCAAAAATATAAAGATTGATTTCATTATGCTGGCAGTTTTTACGATCGCATATGGGTCAAACTCCAAAAACCAGTCATTAAAAAAGTATTTTCATTCCAGTCTTGTGACCTAGAAATGTTTTGATGTTTCAGCTGAATTATTCATTTCTCCTGTGTGTAATCAAGGCCTATTAGGTTTTGCCTGGAGAGAAGGTCTTCTAAATGCTGAAGAGCAGAAATCCTTCCTGCTTTCTACTCACTTTACAATTAATGCAGGACAGTTGCCAAAGCAGATGAAAAGATGTACATAAAAAGCCTCCAAGGTAAAGTCATCTATGGTGACCCAGCTGGTAAAAGATATCTTGCTAGAGACACGGCAGCTGTACATGAAAATACTCTACTCCCTGATGCTAGCTTTAGTCACAGTTGGAGCAATAAAAAGCTACTGGTAGCATTTTAAAGAGCGTCATCACATAAAAATCCAATTTACACTGGGATCAGACTCTTATTAGTGATGTGTGTCATGTAACAGGGCACCGCATGTATTGGCCAAGGTTTCTACGTGTCACCATGAAGCATTCTGGAGCCGTTTCCTGATACGGCTGGAGGTCTGCACCACATTGACACAGGGTGACCAAATCTTTGTCTTGTGAAACTGCAAAAAGTATTAAAGTCTGAAGCAACCAGGTTTAATTTACTGAAGACTTCAAATCTCATTACACTGTGATAGAAAGCAGTGGATAAAAGAGGGCTGGGGGAGAAGAACCAGACATCAAGAGAAATGGGCAGGCTAGTATGGGGACAAGCTCTTAAGTGCTGAACTCCGGTAGCACTGACTTAAGGGACATGAGAGCGCTGCACATCACAGAATTTGGCTTTGACTATAGCAATTCCACAGTTCCCTCACCTTCACTCCATTTCCCCACCCCAGAAGGAAAAAAGGTTGTGTGTGTGTACTGGAGAAAGTTCTCCAAAACTTTTAAGACTTCAGTTAACCCTTTGCAGTCAGACATTTTGGCCAGCAGATGCTTCACCACAGGTTATCCTGGCAGGAGTCCCATACTCCTCCATTTTGGTTTGGTTAAATATACCAAGAGAAAGCCTTCCTTTTTTCTCCATCCCATGCACCCAGATATCCTAGTCAACACAGAAACTAGCCAGTGCAAACATGAAAAGCAAAAAGCAGTCTAACCACATAGCAATTTACATCTTTTTGTATTTAAATTGATAAAAGAATGAAACTGGCATCTGTAACACATAAGACAACATCTTCCTTTGCTCAGTGGATCACAATTTGTTTTCCTGGAACAGTTTCACTAAGCACATCAGGACAAGAAAACATCTGCTATCCCCCAGAGACAACACATACTCCAGCAGGAGTGAGGAGTGTTGATCCCACTGCACTTATATAATCCTTAGTTTTCCTGTGAGAAGGCAAATAAAAGTATCAAGTGTGTGGTTTGGTTTTGTGCATTGTGCTTTAGAGAGTTGAAGGGGTTCAAGTTTGTTTATTTTATTTTATTGCTCCTCTGTGTCCACAAATTGCAGTGCAATTCTCAGCCAATTTTGCTTCAAGTTCTCACTGTGAATGAATATTGGCAATCTGGTGTGTACAGGCTGACGTTAGCATCTAAATTAGGTACCCAAGTTGCGAGACTAAGTTCAAAAGAAGCAAAGCTCTTCCCAAAATTGATGCCGAACACCTACATTGGCAGCCCATTAGGAATTACCTTCCAGAAGAGCATCTTTCTCTGCAGACAAGGAAACCCAGCCCACTTGCCCCTATGCCTACAGCTACCACTCAGTGCTGGTTTCTTTTGCCTACATCCCTCTTAAATAAAAGGGGTCTATTGCTAGAAGCAAAAGAGCAAAATAAAAAGCCCACAATGGAGATTTAAACTGATAATTCTATCTGATTATTTTTTACTTCATTCTTGTACCAGCACATATATTCCACTCTCCAGAAGTTCTGCAGGAGGGAAATTCCACCATCTAACAGGTCTAGTTGGATAATACTAATCTCAAAGTGCAGCTGTATTTATAAGAACTATCTTGTATTTGGAAATTCTCTCTTTGGGAGAGTGGTCCCCCCACAAACAAGAACAAAAAAACCACCAGAAAAATTACAAACATTTATATAGTGAAGGCAGCCAGCTTGTCCAAATGATCCCATTGCCTCAAATAGGAAATGCAAAAGGTTTTACTGTAGGATAACTACAAGGAAGGAAACTGCTTAAGGAAGGATAACTGTTGTGTTATAAAGCCTGACTGGATGATTATCCCAAAAGGTTGAAAGGGGCTGAGGGATATCAGGATATTGATATGAAGAAAAAGAGGGAGTGTGACAAAAAAAGAAAAGACTCACAGCTTTGATTTGCATCTCCCTTTCTATCCTCTGAGATTATCCATCCTTGGCAAGGGCACCACAGGACCCCCAGGCTACAGACCTTTGCCTAAGATTACTACTAAGGAATTGATTTTGACCTTAGAGCAATGTGAGGGCTCAGAGGCTCCAGCTCACTGCAGACAAGCTGACACAGCTTAAGACACCCTGCTAGGAGGACTAGCAGGTAGGATCCAACTCCTGAACCTGCCTGCCCATATGGCTAGCTCCTATAAAGCACATTTCAGCAAAAGCTTTTCTCCTTGGACACCAAACTTCTTCCAGCAACTGCACCTTCACTAGTCAAAAGCACTTCAGGAAAAGTGAGCAGAAAGGATGCAGCTTAATGACTGAAGGCAGCCATGATTTATAACAGAGCATCTCACTGGTATGAAATCCAAATGCCTGCACACATCAAGGAATGCTAAGAGCACAGAAATCAGATATTTTACCTTCTCAGAGAAAGGGTCCAGTCTTTTTCAGTGCTCCAGATAAGATTAGTGCTATTGCAAACAGAAAAAAGCTAGATCAGAAGCTTTTCAGAAGTTGCTGTCTTTCAACTTTTAGATAACTGAGGGAATAACAAGGCACAACAGGTACTGCAATTGTAATCTAAAAACTACCACCAAAAATTGGCAGACTCCCTTTGCTGCTTTATGCCCACCTCTATAAATATATCACAATATGACTAGGTAAATGTTGTAGCCCTGAACCTCAGTTTATCTATGGAGCAGACACTGATACCCATATCGCAGAGAAGAGCAAGAGAAGAGAAACAGGAAGAGGTCAAGGGAGAGAGGACCAGTTCCCTGTTTTTCCAGCTAGCGTGAGAAACTCCACCTGGATGCTATTTTTGAAATTCAGAGCAGCACGCTGTCAGCTAGAGTGGCATCCTTTAATGACAGATGCGCGCAGAGAGAGAAACCCAGGCTGCATTCACAGGACCACGTACACAACTGCATCGGAGGGGAGGGCCACTGGAGTCGACACCTTACTAACCCCCTTCTGCCCACCCCACCAGACAACACAGCTCTGAGGTACCCAGCATTGCTGCACAAAATACCTAATAAAAGCACAGCAGTGAGAAAGCAATACCCACCTTACTATGTTCATTAAATAACAAATACTGACATTTTCATACCGCCTTTTTGCAGAGTACAAAGACATTGTTGTTGAATAGTCTAACAGATGGCTATTCAAGTGTATGCATTTAAATTCCTGCTTCTGTTCTAATATTTCAAAGAGACAATGCATTTTTAGCAATGCCTTGTCATTGAAATTTATCCAGAAGGAAAAAATATATATGCAGATATGCACTAGCTAACTGGCACCACTGGAACTATTGGGAGCTCCCCATTAAATCCATATTCTGATTTTAAAATGGGCTACAAGAAAAACAGAGCCTTATAGGACTGAGTTCTCATGTTTCAGCTGAAAGTTGTCCCCAAAGAACTGCAGGAGTGGGAAAGAAAGGAAGAGCAAATGTGGGCAAAAAAAATCTCCTGTAGATACAGATTTACACGCAGAGGACTGGATTTAAAGAAAACAATTACCTTTTTGTTATGATGCTAGTGCATCAAGTTTGTATGTCAAACCCAAGGAGAAATCAAAGCAAGAAAATAAGTACAGAAGGAGAAGCCTGTTATTATTAGAGGGACTTTCTTCTGGTTTAAATATTTCTCTTTTAAATCTTCTCATGACTTTAAATCTAAGGCACTTTTGATTGTTCAAAGATAGCAAGTCTAACACTTCTATGACAGACCTCATGTACCTGCATGAGGATTTTCTCTTTTTTTAAAAAAATGCCTTGTACAGAAACATCAGCCATAAGAAACAGGCTGCAAGGACAAATGTTTCTACAGGAGAAATGTTTTAAGACACAGGAGTGGATGAAAAAAGAATGAAGCTACAGCACAATGCTACCACACTGTTCTTGACCAAGCCAGTTAATCATATTTAGCAAGTAGAAACCTTGAGGAGTAAGTCTGTCCACTGACTGTAAACAGGGCAATTTGTGCATCAGCTTCTGTTAAGACCCTTGGTATGACTTCTTCACAGCTCCAAATGCAACCCCTGATCTAGATGGCTGTAAAGAGTAAAAGCTGTAAGATCATTTTCTTTCTGCAAGATCAAATTAGATGAGTTTGTATTCAGCACACACAAATCTATATAAAGATTTGGAGTCAAGCACATGGTTTGGAAGTGACAGGCTTAAGGATGGTACAGACAGTCCCTGCCTCATTGGTGGCACACACTGGAAGAGTGAGAGCATTACAGGGAATTATAGAAAGGAGCCATCCCATGCAGAAGGCAAGCAAAGCTGCCCTGAGGAACCAGATGAATGAATTCATTCATGTTTGTAAAGTACTTATGTTCTCTAGCAGCAAGGACCACAGAAAGGCCTCAAGGAAATTATTAACTGTTCAGAGCAATGCTTGGAGAGCACACAAGACACATGGCAAGGGTCACAAAGAAACAACAAGCAAAAGCAAATACTGACTAGCTGTGGATACACACTAATCCTGTACAACTAGGGCAGGGGGCCTCTGGAAAATGAGTTTATGACTGTAGATCACAACAGAAATATAGAGGGTAGCAAATACTTGAATTGGTATGAAGAGCCTTGATTCTGGTAACTCATGTTTTTGAGCACAGTCATACATTATTAGGAGATGCAGTAAGGAAAATTAAAACCATATTAGCCACTGCTAGAGAGGGCCGCGTGCTTCCATGTCATACATTGAGGTGGGATCTGTGCTGCATCCCACCAAGATCACAGCTTCAGTAAAATTTGCCAGTGTTCAAGTATGATACTTTGTTTTTATAGCTGCCCTGTCAGCGCTTCAGAAAGTTAAAGCCAAACTAATGGATTAATATTTATGTATTTCCTATCCTCCAATACTGCTGGTCTTACTCTAAGCACAACTACTGTTTTCATGCAAATTCCAAGATCTCCAGAGTACTCAGCATGGCACTGTAGCTCATTTACACTGGAGCATGCAGGATCTGCTCACATCTATGAAAGCAAGTATTCTTCCCATGCTCCCTGGTTTTATTAGGGTTCCTTTCCCATGACCATGCTTAAACACCCAGAATAGAAAAATATAAGAAATTAAGAAAAACCTCACAAGCCATAGATTATCACCTATGAAATCATTCTGTAACATTAGCTAGACTGAGTTTTATCTCATTATGAAAAAAGACATAATTATATCTGCCATAAAAAAGTAATTGCTTTTTGTAACTAATTCTGGAGAAGTACAGAGGAAGGTCTCTGGGAAGACATTGAATGGATGGAAATATTGGGAAATACAAAGTTTATTACCTAGCTGTAGACTTTAGTGGTCAATTACTATTGTATCTCAGTTTTCATGTGCTTAACCTAAGGAAATAAGATGCAGGGCTTTGTCACAGGTTAAAGTCATTACAGCACTGCTTGGCATTTTCTGAGCCTCTAGAGCACATAAGAAATGCTGCCTACAGATCCCTGGTTTAGATTTAACACCAACAGGAAGCTCCTTCAAAGAACGGAGTGCATCAATACCATAAATACTGCATTGGGTTGTCACAGCTGTACTAGAACAATCAATGCATCATCTCAATATACTTTCCCCATAAAATCCTTCCCATAATAGGACGGGTGACATAAACAAATCTATTCCTTTCAAAATAAGTCTGCCAGAGAAAATAACAGAGTATAACTGAGTTTGAAAAACAGGACTGAAGAGTTCTCCCTCTGGGATTAAAAGCTTTTTTCCTTCATTTAATTTGCTGGAGAATGAAAGAAAGGTACAGCAAAGATGGACCTCAGAGCTGTTCTTTTAGATGATTGTGACAGCATCAGAAGCAACTGATGGAGCAGCGACAGCACTATCAACTGTAACATCAGCCTTATCCCTCTTGGAGCATTTTCCTGATTCAGGGCTGTGGAATAAAGTATATGCTGAATTCAAGACATTCCCACCACCCAACAACCATCACATTTTTAAAGAGAGGAAGGATAAGGCAGAACTGAAGTAGGATATCGCTGAATTTAACTCCAGGTGGTTTTTTTTTTTTTTTTTTTTTTTTTTTTTTTTTTTTTTTTTTAAGAATTGAGATTTTTCTTGAGATTCTGAAATGCTTAATATTTTTTCATTCTGGTTAATGAAAAAAAAATCAAGCATATACAAAAGCCTTTCACAAGAAACAGATTTGTTTAATTACACTGAGTATTTCAAACCAAGAAGAATGTAAGACTAAATTATCACAGCCCAGGAAAAAGTGAAGTCTCAAATTCAGATAGGTAATTACATTCAGCCTCTCTTAACCTTATGTCAAGTTAGGCAAAAATGGATGTTACACTGAATTACACCTCAGGATAAAGGACAAGATTAAGCCCTAAATTACAGCTGTCTCCACAGTACATTTTAGATGTTTCTATGCAATGCTCTGGATAAATCATACATGCAGCCAGAACTGGGACTTACCATTCAAAAAAGCCTTTTACCTGTAGCTTTAGGAAGATTTTAAAGCAACTTTTAATAACTGGGGTCTTTTATCTCCATTTTTTTCCTCAGATGATGCAAAGTATGCTCCAAACATTAGGCAGATTTTGATTTTTTTTGATGACCACTAAGTGTTCCAAGAAAAACAGATGTCCAAAGGATGATATTTATTCTTTATTTACTTGATTAAGATTTCAACATAGTCCAAATGTGTTTCCTCAAAGATTAATTTTTTTTTCTCCAAAGACAAAAGCAGAAATCCATCACAAAGAAGTAGGTAGTTAAAAACCACAGACCTAATTCCCTTTTGCATTTGTTCAAAAACCACACCACCGAGACACTGCATGGTTAGCCCTCTTCATTGTGCCCTGAATCAGTCAGGTGATTCTTTGGCTATTGAGGAATTTGTGTTCATTTACTGCTCTATCCAGTTTCCTGAAATTAAAGGCAAAACCCATAGTGATACCATTGGCGCAAACACTTCTGCTTATGCTCCATTAAGAAGACCTACTAAATATAAGCTGGGGTTTATGTTCACCTCAGTACCCACTATCCATTCAGTTTACACATGTAAACAGAGAGAGACTAAAATTTAGTTCCAATTTTGATCCTAGATTGGGCAAAATCCATTGCCAACAAGCCAGCACTGGAGTTTGCGGCACATACAGTTCTCTTCCCGCTTACTCTGGCCATGAAAATAATCACAGTAGGAATTTAGGAGATGCATTTGAACAACTCCCAAACTCCCATTTTCTGGAAGAAGTAGATTTATAAAACAAATGAGTAAACAGTCATTCCTTGTATTTATATTCCTGAAGTTTTAGCTAATTCATTTTTATATATTTTCCTCAGACACTTCAGCCCAAATTAAGCTCTGTCTTCTAGACCTGCCTACGATGTCCTTTGCTTGTCTTGACAGGTGAACTTCTGCCAATTTCTTGCATGTATAAAGTGTATGGAAGGATATTTAACTGCTTGATTTGCTTCCAAAAAAATAACAGAGTACACCTCAAAGGGGAAGTAAGCAGTTTTTAAAACAGGTCAACTATTCAGTTTTTATTTGTAGACATTTACACTTCAGGTATCAGTAATACGATGAGCTTGGATAACCTTATTTCAAAATGATCTTTTAAAGCAGTTTCCACATATTTCTCCTTTTAATGGAAAAAAACTTCAAAATTATACCCTGTTCAATAGATTATTTCATTAGAACCTTTGTCACATAACTTTTTTCACATAACTGAGTTATTTGCGTAGGAAATGAGTGATACTTCCTATCTGTTCACTTCAGAAGGTGGGGTGTTTTTTTCCTTATAATAAAAACACCATTATATAACTAAAAGAAGGTAGAAGTAGTCCCCAGATCATCTTGAGCTCAGCTGTACTCATCACTCAAGCTTGTCAGGTAGTTTTAGGAAGCAGGTCAAGTAGTTACAGAAACATCTTAGCACTACTTCATTTGTACTCCTTTCCTTAGAGGAGGGACCAATTAATTATTTAGGAAACCTAAGAAATAGTTACTGTAGACACAATGCCTAAGAAAAGTGCCTTAGGCTGACAGCTGCAGTTAGCAAGCTGGACAATCAGTCAGGCAGCATCTGATTAATACAACATCTCGTTTACATACACGTAAATACGCTTTAGTAGTCTGTAATTGAAAATAGCATAGTTAAATCACAACAGCTTAGCCCACCGAATAACATTGTGTTAGGAGTATAAAACCTTTCAGGTAAGGGCTGTCTTTACAGGAGCTCACATAGTATATGAAATTCAAGTATCATGTAATCAAGCGATGACAATATTAGTGTTTACTACAGATGCTTACTATGCTTAACATTGCCCCCTTGAATACTCCCCACTTTCCTCTATTTCTCTCCTTCTTCTGTTCCTCAAATGTAATACATCCGCATTTCTCTGGGTAGATTGAGGTCAACAGCCTAACAGATTAAAAACATTAATGCCCAAATCAACGCCATTGCTATTTACCATTGGGTTTTTTAAATATCATTGCTATTTCTTTTTCCAGTTCATGTACTTTTTCATCTTGCATCCACTGCAAGACAAACCAAGCAGTCTGAAGAACAGACTAATACATTAGGCTCACCCACTACTTTCCCTTTCTTTCCTATTTCAAATTTCATTTTGTCCTTTAGAAATAACTTTGAAGCAAACATCTTTAATGCAGGTCAAAGTGATGACTGTTACACAGGGCTGAGTGCCATGTGGTGTCCAACGTCCCTTCTCCACTCTTGCAGAGTTTTACAGAGCTTCAATCATTGATGTTCCTGCTGAAGCAAGAACTTCCCATTGACAGATACACCAAGTAAAATAAAGCATGTTACAAACAGTATTTGGCACAAATCATACTTTTAGAAGCCTCATTTCACACTCCAGGGTTTCAATTAATCATCACCTTTCAAACCTTCACTACAATTGTCTTCTATTTGCCAGGGAGCTCACACCTACTTCTCTCCTGTTATCCTCACATTTGTTTCCTGAACTATGTAGCTCCAGTGCAATCTTCTGGAAGGCTACAACCTCCCTTATAGTATCACATATTAGAGAGGTGGTTGTTAAAGTTATGAGATTTCAGTTGCTTTAAATATATATTATATATATATATAAGAGAGAGAGAGAGAGAGAGATTGTAGGGTGATGGCATACAGAATTTGAAGTGGGGAAACAGGGGAAGCAAAGCTAAACCAAGCAGCGCCCTAACTGAAGAAAACCACATACAACATATGTAGCAAGGGAAACAACAATGTGAGATCTGCTTGGAGATCCCCAAGGGCACAAAGAGACTGTAAGACAAAGAAGAAACAGCCTGTCCCCTGAACATGACCCCCAAAACCAGTCTCCCAAGGATCTGAATGGCACTGCAGAAGCTTTGCATGTTGCTGCTGGTGCAGGGTGTAACACCTATGTAACTTGACAGCAGCACAGCCTTTTACTGTTACTGGTAAACTCTTGGTGCTCATTACACTTGTATAACTCTCTAGGTTTCATTCTCCCTGCAACAAGACTTTTTTTTTTTTTTTTTTTTTAAAAGACAAGGGACAGTGGAAGTATGTGCCTACCTGCACAGCTCCTTGCATCCCAGTGGCACCGGGGATCTGAGTAGCCATCAGCTGCTTCCCTCCACTTGCCCCTGCTGCAGCTCAGGCCCTGCCATCCCTCAGTCACCTGCAGTCCCACTGCTTGCAAGGCTTCAGCTGACCAGAGATTCCCCAAAGAGTCTCAGGCAACACTGCCCCATCACAACTGCATGCTTGCTCCCTCCTCCATAGAGACAGGGCCTCTGCATCCAGAGGTGCTCCTTTACTAGTAACCTCTGCCACCTCGGGGCCCAGCCTGGACCAGCTCTCCTCACAGTTGAGCCTCTTCTGGGCTCCCAGTTCTCCCCACCAACATAAATCTCACCCTACACCAGTCAGATGACCCTCCCCTCTGCTCCCAGCTCCATAACCCAAAGCAGAGCACACTAGGTGGACAAAAGCAGAAGATACATTCCAGAAGTGCGCTCCCCAACCAAACTAAGGCACTTGCATACAAAAACTCAGTACTGGCTATGTGGGTGCTTTGGACTTCTCTTCCCACCATAACAGATTTTAGAGTGAAATTTTATTTAGGTAAACTTCAAATACAGGTAGACTTCAAGCAATACCTGTTGGTATAGAAATACAAGGACAGAAGTACAAGGCAGACAGCTTTGTTTGCCTGAAAGCTTAGGAGTACTTGCCGAGAAGTCTGGGAACAGTGCTGAGGAGACAGGGGCTTGTGTTTGCAGAAATAAGGTCGTCAGAACACAGGTAACTCCAGAGCTGTGTTCAACACATTTCATCTACTATGCTTCCTACACTATTTGAAACAACAACAAAACCCCAAAGATCTTTCCATTTAAAAGGATGATCTAACAAACACTGAAATGAGATGCTCTCTCCGCTTCCCCCCCCGCCGCAATGTATTTATCTTCAGCAAAACATTCACTTTATCTAGAACAGAATATTCTTGATTTTAACCAATATTTTGTCATTGTTGCTGTTACAAAAACACTTTTCTTCTTGACAAGTTTTATTCCTGACAAGTTTTATTACAGACACTGTTAGGCTATCTGTTGGAAGCAGACAACATATACTGCCCACACAGTACTTCTCCAGCAGGAAAATGAAGGCAGTGGCTTACAATATCTGACTGTGAAAGCAGACTGTACAGCTGGATTAAAATCAAGTTCCTCTTAAATGTCCTACAAATTATAGCAAAATCCCAAGACAAAAGCTCCAGTAAAAGAAAGACATAAAAAGTTACAGAAGAGTAGTCTACAAAAAACTAAAATTTTCAGAAACAATGATTTTCTCCTGACATCCTTGATGCTATAGGCAAGCAGTATTACAGTATTTTGCTCAGTATTCCTCACCAGTAGTTTTCAAATCTAATTGCTAGTTTTAAAACACATTGGCTTAAAACAGTTCCAGTAGTATAATCTCTTGTATGTAATTCTGCCCGTGGTCAGCCACACTACACATGGCGATGCAGACACCAACAAGTCGCCAGGTTCATTCCTTTGCTGCGAAGCCTTTGGCCTCAGATGACCAACTGAAATTAAGACTTTAAATCCACACTTAAAGCCACACTAGCTGTAGCTGTTCAAACTGCTTTTACAATAGTGGTACTTGCCATTAAACCTGTATCTGTCTACATAAACTGTAAAAACCAATCTGGGAAAGCAGTAGAATGAAAATTTAGCACTAGACATTTAAAAGGCACAACTGAACTTTTTCTGAACTTCAGGATAGGCTTTACATTGGTTTAGATCTCATGTGAATCCTAGCCAGGTTTCTTGTTTCCTCCATTTCTTTTAAACCAGTTTCATTGCCCCTTGATTTCACATGGCCCCAGTTCTGAAATATTTTTCCTCTCTTGGTGCCTATAATTCTGAGAAGCATACTTGTAAAGATAAATTATCCTAGTAAAGTAAAGCTGCTGGAATTCAGGAAAGACTGGCTATTGATTTCAATTGATTTGTGACATTGCTAGAGTCATTTATATCCTTCACTTTGCATGAGGAGGTATTTTATTACTTAGTATAGTAGTGAGATTTAAGTGCCATTTGAAATGCCGATTCATGATACAGGGCTATGGGGACTTTTTGTTTGGTTACCAGCTTTTTCCTTTGCTCTTTTCATAGAGATAAGAATTCTGAAAAAGATTTCATCTGTGCCTTAGGGATGGCTAGAGTAAACAAAACCTACTGGAAATACTGATATTCTGTGGGCAAAACACCACACACTGAAGCACACATCCTGGGAGCACAAGAAATGCCATGTTGGAGCAGACTATCACCTGCTCTAGAGTAGTCAGGAGAGACCAGTAGTTTTAAAAACAGCACCAGGCAGCATACCTGATTGTCATATATTACACAACTAGGACCGGAGAGAAAGAAAAATCCTCCTGAAGATTTTCCTCAGCTCACAATCAGCAAACGTGCTCTGAAACTCCAATGGAGCTCTATTTTAACCAAGAGAAATACTCACTATTTTCTATTTCTGCCCATTTTACCCACCAAGGCAATATTTCAGCTCCCCCTAAACACTTCAAAAAGCTACAGTTATTTAAAATCTGGTATCTTCTGCTAATCAATTTCTGGGTTTACTGATTACTCTCCATTTCAATAAAAATTCTATTCCATTTTAACAATCCCCTTTCAGGAAGATGCTTTCTTCAGCAGCATTCTGGGGAATTCAGTAGCTTTCACCTGTCATTTCCCAGACATGAATTTTTCATTTGATAAAGGCTAAAAGTGGAATGACAGCACCTAGAAAGCTCACTGGTCAAGTGTTAAACACAGAACAGCTCCAGGGAGCCCTGCAAGTCTAAACATCACAGCATTAGTTTACGTGGCTCATTACAGAGCCAGAGGCTAGTAGCCTTGAGCACTGTTTGAAATATGGAAGCTAAAAATACATGCTTGGCTCTCAGTGTTTCTGCTTCAATTTCACTAAAAGTTCCCAGGCTTGAATAAAATAAGAAAGTACAAAAGGCTAATGCCAAAATGTAGTGTCTCTTCTTGTCTCTTTGCTTGTTTCCAAGCAAAATAATCGAATCTTATCTCTCCATGTTAAAGGTTCCCAGACCCTCTTCAGGCTTCTGACGCAAGCTGAACAGGCTCCCAATAAGCCCACACAGTCAGGAGACCGGGACAAACACCATGGTGCCCTTGATCCTTTTCTCCAATGAGAACTGTAAAGAATAAGAGACATTTGGCAAGAAAGAGAGAAAGATCACTCTTCTTGCTTTTGCTACTACTAGAGTGACACCTGCTGTCATATCCTGCCTTTTTTAAAAGGAAATAAATACTAAAAATATGATAAAAGGGGCAGCCTCAGAATATAAGAGTCTTTAGGCAATAAATCCAGTTAATAATATTTCCCAAAGTGCATTATGTAGCCTGTCTCAGAGACTGCCAACCTACATTTTCAGATTTCCTATCCAGATTGACAAACTGTCAGCAAAGTTACTACAGTAGTGTGTTTTCCCTGCCTACCTGTGTGTCCCATGCACAGTTGAAAGCTGAGCCCACATTTATACAAGGTAAATGATACAATAAATGCTGGCATTGTAATATACAATCACTATGATTATGGAAGACACCCACACTGCAATATGATTAAAACAAAAAATATCATTTCACACAGATGCAATATATATATAGCAAGCATGACGAGGAACCGAGCTATGACATTAGCCATGACAAGATCCTCAAGAATTTGCATCTTCTGACACCTAAATTAAGTTTATATTCCTTTAATGGCTGCTTTCATTGCAACCCCCAGCAGAGAACTGAATAGTGAAAAAACATATATAAATTTTCTCACAGTGCAATACAGCAAACAGTGAGGTAGTGGTCATATTAAAAACAGAAGTAGAATGGCAGGTGAAGACTAGCTTTAACCTAATGAGCCCCTACTTCTAATTAGAGAACCACAGCCCAAGGTCTCTACCAGTCTGACCAACCTGGTAGGTTTCTGCTTCCATCCAGGCACAGTAATATTGCACGCTATCTGCATTTTCAAAGCCTTTACGGCCGATCACCAACCACTTTTACACACCCCTAAGCCAGACACACTGAGCTGGCAGTTCAGGCTGTAATGCCAACTCAGTTCAGCTGTGCTTTCCACACCCCAGTCGCACTGCACCACCACCTGCTATATTTAAGCACATTTCGAACCTTTTTGATTGTTTTTCAGAAAACAGAAGATAAAAATAAGCAGCTCCCAAGGGCAAGATACATCCTCGCCTAGCCCTCTGTCCTCACTTAGTAGAGGGCTCTACTCAGGGCCATGATGCGAGGGGGAAAGGAGCAGGCTGTCGCCCGGTCAGGCAGCACGCGCACCAGGAGTCGACCGACCGTCTAAGAGAAGAGGAAATACTCAAGCACACAGATGCTTATTTACAGTGTTAGCTGACTGAAGTGAGAAAAATGCCTCATCTCCTTAAGCAACCCAATAATAAAGGGGAAGAGGAGCAGCCTGGCCAGCAGGGCAATGGGACCCTGCCCCGGTCTCTGCAGAACTGAAGTTTCAGGAAGCAGCATAAGAAAAATCACATTTAGCAACTGAGGCTGAGCCCAAGATGCATCCAGAGCAGCAGCAGCAACCTGCTGGGGGATAGCGCTTTAATAGATCTCAGCCCAGAAATCAAACAGCCTCGGCCGCTCTTAACCATGACAGGATGCAAACCCCCCTGTGAAAAGCCCTGTATGGCCACCCCCACCCAGCAGCAGCAGCAGCACAGGCCTCCCCCCAGCTGCAGCCTATGCTGACACCTCGTGGCACTGAGCAAAAAACCATCAGGCTTGAGGAAAAACCAGTGACTGACGCATGTCACGTTCAGCCGTGGAAGAGACCCCCATGTGGGCAGAGTCCCAGCAGCCAGCAGAAGGCACTGCTGCCCCCAACACTTGTGCCCGTAGGCTTTATGCCCAGCGCACATTGCCCACCTCCAAGGTGGCACAAAAACAAGCACAAAACCCACATCGCATGTGCTAATTCACCAAAAATGCCATCTTCTGCCCCTGGCTCACCCATCTCAGTGCATCACAGACCACAGCCTACTCTCCAACTCCACCAAAACACAGAGCTTCACACATGCTTCACCCCATTGCCCAAATCCATCATGTTTGTTCACCTGCCCCCACATCACATTATTGTCACAGTACACACATGCACCACCACAACATCTCAAAGCCCTCCTCACCATAAAGGAGGGCCAAAATAAGCACACAGAGAGGGAAATATAAGGAAAGAGCATACCTGAGAGGGTGCTGGGCTCACGCCAGCTGCAGCAAACCCTCTGTCTCCAATGCTGCCACCATGCTCACAGAGCCAACCCCAAAAAGCAGAGGGACAGGGCCAACAAGCCACCAGCACAGCTCAACACAGGGCTGGAAGGAGATGACCAGAAACAGGCACTGTGTGTGGCCTCAGCTGAAATGGCCTTGGTGGGGTGGGGGTGGGGGGTGGAGGCCCCAGGTGAGGCCAGTCAAGGCCATTACAGCCCGTTAGTGCCCCCAAGGCCTTGATGAGGACAAGCTGTCATAGAGGCTTCACCTCAGGACCTGAACTTAAGCTTGTTTTTCTCCACACCACCTCCACGGCGTCTCTCGAATGGGTACGTGGATGCAGGGCAGCCTTTGCACATGCAGTTAGCGACCCTTTTGTCCAGTCTGAGTACGCGAACGGGAAAAAATATCCACTGCAAATGCAAGTACAGGCATGCAAAGTTAAGATAACACTAGCTGCAGCTTATTCTGTGGCATGAAATTTAAAATGAGGTAGTGACATTAAGTTGAAAGATGGGCAACTATTCAGGATGTTGCGGGATGTGACAAAGCCTTTCAGATAGATATTTAGCTTGCACCATGTCTAACACGCCTTTTCATGGTATTGGTAAAGCGAGTTTACCGTTCTCAGCCTGATACTTAGTAGAATGGACAGCAACAGTTATTAAGCTAAATTATGTCCCGTGTTAGCCAAGAAGCCAAGAAGGCTGAAATGACTAAGTTTTAAAATTTGGCTATTCAAGATCTTGCTGAAACCACATTAATCCAACTGCAGAAGGAAGTGTGTGTTGTATTTTTTCTGAAGATAAATAAATGCAATCAGCTGCATATCTAGTTCAGTATGTCTTCTGAATGTGGAACAGAGACTGGTAAGGCCTTATGAACTGAAGGCTCAGAGCAAGAGAATAAGAAATCAAGTGCTAGAAAGAAAAACATCAGTTGGGACTCTAGAAAGGAGTTAATGAGAAAAAAGAGAAAGGTCACTGTAAGCATTATCACATTAAACACATAATCATAGGAAAATGGGGCTATTAATACTGCTTGAATATAAAAATCCGATGTTCAAGCAATATTTTGTTACTTTTGTTTTAACTTTACTTTGAAAGTTGCATCCTCAAAAATACCTAGCAGTAAAAAATAAATCGGCATTAACCAACAAATGCAATGAGATATTTTTTAAATTAGAACAGATGCTAAATAAATCTGGAGAGACAAAGTCCAGAATCATGCATAGGGCACCAAGATCCTGACAGTGACAGTAATCACGTACTGAAATGCATTACTGCAAGGTGGAGTTGTACCCAGCATTATTTAAAAGCTATCTTCTGAAGTATCTTTACATTTCAAGCAGTAAAAGTCACATTTGTAATAGTGTAGAGCATGTATTCTCCAAAGGAGAGCAGCCTTTGCCTGGAGAATGCTCCCCATCTACAAAGGGCAATGCTCTCCATTTGCACTGGGATAATAAATGCTGAAAACAGAGGTTTATAAAAGTCTTTTCTCTATGAGGTGCTGCATCCGCTGTGTCTGAACTCACTCAGCAAGTGAATTGCCTGGCTCCCTGAACTCCTTTTCATTATGTAAACTCCCAGTAGTTTGCTACAGACTTTGAGATGAGCAGAACTCTCTTTTATGTATCTGTTGCTGTACCCCTGGGTATGATGCAAAGGCACCAAATCTTTGTGAAGACAACACATTATCCTATACCTAGAACTAAATTTTCAGGGAATGATAGGACACTAATGTTTTTATCCACATTGTTCAAAGAAGTGAGAAAATAATATTGATTCTCATTTTACAAATGAATTTGAAAAAAAAAGTTTCTCATTGTATCCAAAAAATGAGTGACATTCTATAGCACAAAGCCCCAAATAAAAGTGGAGAACTGAAAGGTTTGTTTTCATGGGAATATCTCAACATGGTCTGGCATCTGCACTAATGTTTGTAGAGAGAACAGGATCTCTATAGAAAGCTGGCAACACAGAGATCACGGACTTAACAGAACCTATATATACATCTAGTGTCATGTGCAAAGCTAAACACAAGTTTATCCGTAGTTTTGTATCAGTGGAGCAGGCTAGACTGGACAAAGGTGCAATCAGCTAAAAAAAAAAAAAAAAAAAAAAAAAAAACCCTTAAAAACCCAGGCCACCCATCTCAAGAGGGGTCATCAACATCTTTTGTATAGCTCACACACCTGCTGGCTGACCAGCTATGAAATGAAGGGGGAGACACAGTTAGCACCCAAAATATTTCACTTTGCAATGGAACCAGCCAGCCGTCTGCACCTGTATCCAAACACCAAAGCAATATGAGTGGAAACGGAGACTATTCAGGGCCTAGGGCAATGCTTACGGCTATTGCTGCAAGCTTTGAATCTCTAGCCTTGCTGTAAACTATAAGCTAGAACTGTGTGCTTGTTTTGTTTCTTTCTAATGCTTTAAGTAAAAGCCTGATGTTAAAAGACCTTCAGAACTGTTATGTTAAGCTCTTCCTTCAGCAGTGGTCAAACCTCTCACAAGCTGGGAGAAAGCGTGAACTCAAGTGAAGCTGCAACTGCTCTGTTTACGTCTCTGTGGAGGCAGCAGAGGAGCCTGTTAGACTAGGATATTCTCTTTGAATCACTGAAAAAGCCTTCAAATAATTAGCAAGCTCAACATCTGACTCTTGGGGAATATCACTGGGGTGTATGAATAGTGTCTAAAAGCAGAATATGATAACAGAGGTGAGCAGTGGCAAAGATGCACAGTCAGGGCTACGATGCTTGACTCCTCACACCACAGACAGAAAGTTAGACTGAGACTTAGGACTAGACTGAGACTTCTGCTTTATGCCCTTCATCTCCTTCTCCATATCACTGTGTAACATGCAGGCAGAGCATCACAAGCAGGGCAACAGCAATGCAGTCCCATCATCTCACAGAAATACTTGAACATGTGCAGAACAGTAAAAGATTTGGGTGACAAGAGAAGGACAGCCACTAGGGAAAGAGAAAGCCAAATATCATGGAAGGCTCCACAGCAGCACCAGGGACATGGCGAGCTCAGAAGTCACCTGGAACCTGGTCTGGCCTGCCTGAGTGGTAGCAGCACATTACCTGTAATGCCACCTCTGCCCACATACCTGCTTGAGCCATGGAGAGGTATGGCTCCCCGCATCTTCAAAACAAGATTTTCAAACACATCTAAATGATCCAATGATGATATGAACGGAGTCATTACGCCCAACCTGGGTTTTCTACTGCTGAAGTCCTACCCCAGGCTAGAGCAAGTCAGCAAAAGTGATGTTAATGCATCTGAAAGGAAAGACCATACCAAGCCTACCTCTTGTTCTCTGTTTCCCTGGTAAATGTAGGCTGCTGTTCACAATGCAGAGCAAAGCACCAAGGGAAGGGAAAGGAAACAGCTTAACAGGTTTGTAATTCAGAAGATGACCAAAGATCTCCTTGATCCATTGAAGTAAGAAAAAAAAAATTCCTTTTTTATCCATAGCCATAAAGAGCTCATAAAGACGGTACCTCTAAATTAGACTCTGATATTTAATCCAATTACAAATCTATGTTTAGACTATATGAATCCCCTTCTCTGGAGTCACCATACTTGTTGAAGTTACTCAAGACCTAAGAAAGAGTAGCCTGTCATGTCCCAGCCTCTCTAAACTGCAAATGCAGCCCTGTCTGGAAGAGCGATACACAGTATAGCTAGTTAATTCCTCCCCCTTCTACCCATTAGAAATGTAATGTTATTAACATTCTCAAAGTGTTTGAATTTTTAGCCAAACATCCAAGTTTTAGTGAACATCAAAAAAATGGATTATTCATTTCACTTGTTTTCCCCTACATAAATCTTCCCATCAGCAACTCCTGCGGAAATGTTCATTTCAGAAAATTTCCTAGGGTTGTTGTAAAAAACTATGTAAGCAGAAAAGTTTTTAAACCAGTTATGATGAATTGCTCAGGACCTAGCTTACAAGCTATTTCATACAAAAGCTAAAACTTGTACATGGCAGTTAAGCTCTTCCTTTTCTAATTTCATGGAGAGCCCTCCTTCTGCCTTTCCAGCCTCGCTGGAAATTAGCCTTTTCCCTTCCAAACACTTTTACACAGAGGCTCCTATTGTTTTCTCTCCAGTTCCCAACCCACACTCAGAGTTTTGGGAGAATAGAGTACAAGCCTTTTATCACCCAGTCCTTGTGAACTTCTGTTAAGAGGTTAGCCAAAAAGGGCCTTTGATGTCTTGCTCTGCCAGCTAACTAGCAAAGAGTAGTAGCTTGGCAGTAGGACACCAAGTGACTTGTTGGCCATTATTTTCCTGTCAGCTCTACCACACTATCATGGACAAGAAAAGAAATGTACAAAGTCAACCACCAGTTATATGATGGATACTTTTGCAATGGGGCTTCTGTGCCTTAGAAGTGCAAAATATTTAAAGCATCTTTCAGATAGAAATAATTTATTTCTGTGATACAGAGAATATAACAGAATTTGTGCTGACATTCCAGCCTAAAATGAGTATCTGACAAAAATGGGGATAATTTTAAAATACTCTTTGTATAAAGGCTGGAGAAGGAATTAACATCTATTATATGAAGAGAAAAGGAAGAGATTTTTTAAAACCTCCAACTGGATGCCAAGACAATATAGACACTTTAAGTCAATTGAATGTGTTGTGGCCTTTAAAAGGGCATGTCTGGAAGCACTGATAGAGATGGCAAATAGCTAAGATACAGTGGAGGCTGATGATGAAGAGATGCTGAAAGTGATGCCACAGGAAAACTCTGTGCTGAGCAGACACTGTGTTTCCCGACTTCATGTTCTCACAACAGTTCTGTAGTGCCTGGCAGTACCTAGAAATGTAATTACTGCTGGGAAGATGCATTTTTTTCTGGGAACTCGAGTCACACACTGTTCAGTCAGCAGCATTGCAGAGACTGTCCTGAGAAAAAAATCAGTGCTGAGTTATTATCAGCTCAGAAACAGTCATCCTGCTAGAGCATCAGTGCAGTTATAGCTTCTGGAGACAGGGAAAGAGAATAGATGTTTTCTGGAAGCCATCTGAGACAGAGTAACTCGAGCTCTGCTCCTAGTGTTGTTATCAGGAACAACTTTCTGTAAATGAAAACAATACATTCAGATTAATAAGAAAGTTTTAATGAACAAAATGACAAAAGGGATTGTCATGGGTCACAGAGACCCTTTGTCCCATGCCCAGGCCCACTTTTAATCCAACCCATAGAAAATGGTGATCGGAGTTTTGTTACAGGATCCTTAAGTGTCGACGTGACATGAATGACTTGACTGCAGCTTATACTCTGAAGACCAGGCAACTCTATCATAAGATGCACTATAACAAATGGCACCATTGCATTTTCTGAGGTAAACATGCTTTCCTCTCCTATATTTGATTTCAAGAATACACACATCTTCCCACTTATTTGGTAGCGGTCTCATCTTTTCTGCACAGTATAACGTCAGCTATTTTCTGTGGCATTCATACCTCAGAGCAATGGTAACAGAAAGTCCACACACAATAATGCACCAAGATGCTGTATTATTATGTGTTTCACAACCAAATATTTGATTTACTTCTGGTTCCTCAGTTTTCCTCATCATTTGTCACTCCTCAAGCTAAATAGCTCAGTTTGTGACCTTGAAAACCCTTTGCCTCAAACTGGAACAATTAAACCAGAAGAAAACAGCAATAATAGAGTTCAATTCTAAACAAGATGTCAACACAGCTATTGTGGAGACTAAGACTTCTCATCAGAGCCCTGAATTTCTTAAAATAAGAAAAAACAGAGAACTGAACCTGCTGTGGTAGAGGGTCAGCTTGAAATATGCCATGCAAGTATTTCTGTTAGGAGTGAGCAAATAGATTACTATCTCTTCATCTTTAAGGGACTTACAACAAAAGATATTTATTCTTTTATGAAGAACAAAGCATTATATGACAAGAAAAATAAAAAAAAACTATCCAGGTCTTGATCCTGTCTGTTTGCATGGTCAAGAAAACAATATATCTTCAGTAAAAACAGTAAAGAAAACAATGTTCAGCGATGCTTCTTGTGCTATATAAATTCCTGCTTTGATGAGCACTGCCAGATTACACATCTCCCTAGAGCACTATTTTTCTTTCCCTGTGCTAGGCAAGATTAGATTTCACCTTCTAGTTTCTTGCAGATAATTTTTATACCTCTTTGTAACAAGACTTAAAAGGAGATGGGGAAGTCTCTTTCATTCCGTAGCATGGAGGGAAAATCATGGCATAACTAAAGAATGATGTACTAGGAATAGGATCCAGGGCAGAAGCGGAACAGGCCACTATTTTATTGTTTCTCTCACCCCTATCTCCAAATTTGTAACACTGAAGAAAACTGCTTAGAATAACAGCATTACAGTATTTACAGAATGACAGTCACAGCATCCCATGCTCAGCAGGTCTCACCCATTTGGCTTTCACTCTCGATACAGAGCCATGCTGGTTTTCAGATGCACTTGCATGTATTGTCCTTGCCAGTCTTGAGGGTTCTTGAAAGATAATATCCCAGATGTCAAGTGAAGCGCCTGGAAAAGGTAAACGAATCCATGGGACACCACCTGAGAAGAGCTGAGGACTGCCAGCCACAGGGGCTCAGTATCTCAGAGGCTTGCACCCTGTCTTTTGCCTCCTCCTTTCCTGTACCCTTGCCTCACTCAGGCCCTTGACCAGTGATGACTCCTCCCTGTGTGCACTTCAGGTCCTCGGGACAAACTGAGTGGCATACGAACTGGGACAATTTGGTCAAGAAATGCAGAGTTTACTTTCTGATTCTCTCTAGGTCAAAGAAAATCGGTGCTGGAGTACTCCTTAACCCCTGAACTCTCCAAGGAAGAAGTTTTTGTTCAGCCCAGAAGCAATGCCTGTTCTTCCCCGCAATGAAACGTAGCCACGGCTCCCATGACCGGCTTTCTGCCACTAGATGGCAGAAAAGCTCAAGTGTTAACCTGTATTTTGCTCTCGCGCCATAAGCAGAAAGTGAATACTGCGTGTAGGATACGATATTCTCTTTAGACGCATTGTTCCCTGTGTGCATGGATGCTGATCTCTCCGGTGCTGATGGCCATCAGTTCAGACGAGTGAGCACAGAGTATATTCACTTACAAATGCCATCTTACTCAGATTTCTGAAAAAGTGCCTGTCGGTGGCAAACAGAGCTCAAGAAGAAACCACCAGCAGTGTGGTACAGCAAATGGCTTCACAGACCACCTAAAAAATTCCTGTAGCTGCCAGGTTATCTTAAATCTAGGTGAAGGTACTGTCTTCACAATTAAACCACTTCAGAAAGGACTGTCATATTATGATCATATACTGGTATTATGACAGAATTTAGAGACCTCAGTCAAGCAACAGAGCCCAAGGTCCTTGTCCATCTGTACTGAAATACTTCCACACCTCCCAAGATCTGATTGATATTCTAAGTATAAAATGAGAGAGAATAAGAAAGCAAGATTTCATTGGCTTCACCACAGGTAATACCTATCTCCTTACATATAATTCACCCAATAAGCTTATCCTTATGTGACTCGTCTCACTCTAACCTCCAGTTTTGATTTCTTCTTATGATAAGAGCAAAACCTTCCCACTACACCTTTTACGGTTTAGAAGTCTACTTCTTCCGTAGTGCCTGTCTGCCACAGCTGAGCACTGGATTATTGACCTGCTTCCCTTTGTGATTAACGGTAAAAGCTACTGCCAGCGGTATTCCCAGCTCAAATTTTCCCAGCTCTTTACAAGCTGAACCTTTCAGCGTAGGATGCAAAAGCCTTCAGCAAGTGCCAAAACAGGTCCCCTGCTTACTTTGTATTATCAGACATTCAACACGCTGTGAGCACTAAACAAACCTAAAGTCTTGGATATGTTATAAGTGGGATCATAAAAAAACACAGGACACCATCGTATATGAGCCTATCCTGGACAGGTTCCTTCTTAGATTCCTGGTAAATGATAAAGAGGTGCAAGAAAGAGGACAGGGCATTTACAAACCAGTAGTCACAGGTGAGCTAAGATCAAAAGATTTCACCCACCAAGGCCTCTGAGACTCTTTGTTAGAAATGTTTAGCCAAACTGAAAACAAAAAAGTCTAAGCATTAGTAAATGTTCACGTTAGGAGACACAAAACTCATATCTGTGGCTATCTGAAGAAAGCGCTTCCTTCCTAAAATACTGCTGTTTTATTGAACCAAATGTTTTGCAGAGCAAGAGGCACCCAGGATTTTGCGGAGCCCTTCATGAGGGCAAGTAGATAGAGATGTCCCTGATTTATTCACCTCCGTAGCCACGCCACATCAGTGCAAGGGGGTCCCAGCTCTCGGCCCCCGCAGCCAGCCCCCAGGCCAGAGCAGGCTGCGCGCAGAGCCAAAGGCTTTGCCCTGACTCCCTGCCAGGCTGGAAAGCCAGAAGGTGGAGACAGCCAGCCACAGTCAGCACCAGAAACCAGTCAGCTGTAATGTGGCTGGGGAGACAGGCAAGGCTTTCACCAGAGAGAGCAACATACTTAGATACGGAGAGGAGAGAAGAAGGGAAGGCAGAGAGACAGAGAGAGAGATACATGGGATATTTAGAAATTCAGGCGCATGTAAAAGCCAAGAGACTATTGATCAGATATCGGTACAGAACAGAACTGGGCAAATTGTTCAGAATGTTCAATTCGTTCTGCAGTTTTTAATGATTCCCCATTTATGACCTAAGTTCAGAGCATCATTTACAGTTACTCACAGTGATTTTCAGTAACATCTCTCATGACTAGATGACTACGAATGCTTACACAGTCCTCATGAAGTCATAGGCATTTCTTTGCATCACCCGATTAAAACAAGTTCTATATATAACAAGCTAAGTTCGAATTAAAAACTCCACAGCTAACAAGCAACTTGAAGTTTGCTTATTTTCACATTTGCTTTGAAACTTTGCAATATACTTTTGGTAAGTGTGTAGACTTAAATTTAATTCCAAAAAAACGTTTCTTCTAATGAGGCTTCTTTGCTGGAATATGTATGTTGCACATGCACCTAGCAACGAGCAAATATAGACAGTAAAGACCCCATCTAGAAGTTGAATGGTATTTGCAGTTTTCCTACACCATGAACATAAGTCAAGTCTGAACCATGAATCAGTAAAGCAGATGTAGTGGAGTGCACCAATCTTAAAGGGTCACCAAGAGCAATATAGAACATTTTCTCCTGGTAGTTTTTGAACAGGCTGTAGATGAAAATTATTTTCCTGCAGCAATATATTTCACTAGTGCCAAACCTATTCATCTCCATTTGCCTCACAAAGCACAGCCTTTAACAATGGTGATATACTACAGAAATAAAAATATATGATAGCCCAGTTCTATGAAGAGGTTTAGTCAGTGGGAAATCTACAATCCTAATTTTATGACAGTTTTAGACTTTGTTTTGACTCATCTCACACACGCAGCCCATACATCATCTCCGATGTTCATTTTCCTTTTCGTATCACTTTCAATTGGGAATCATACGGCCCAGCCATATGGCAGTCACAAAGTGCTGAATATTGGTGTGGAGAAAGTGTCTCACAGAGTCTTTGCACTAGCCCGTCGGTATATCATTTTCTTCTCTCTTTCACACCTTTAATACTGAGAGGTGTGGCACAGTGGCATTTCAAAAAGAAAAGGGTTGCTTCTCTTGCTAGTTACTAGCCTGGTAGCCTGAGCTTTAAACTGTTGGCTGTTCTACCAAGCCTTTGGCAGAGAAACCTAAAAAACAGAAGAAGTGCAAGATACTTTCCATCAGTCTACATCAACAGGGATCATCCTGCGATGAGGCATTCAGAGCCACTTAGACTGCACTTGAGACAAGTCAGTGCCGCTCTGTAAGGAGCCCATTTGGCCCCCAACTGAGCAACAGCCCCCGCAACATCACACCTGGACCCCTGCCCCGCCACCAGCCCCACTGATCTGGGCCCTGGGCCCTACACCAACCTGTGAGCGAGTCTCGGCGGGGGGGGGTGGGGGGGGTGAGGGGCACTGGCGAGGGACGGATGGACGGACGGATAGCCGGGGCACTGCTAGCGGTGTCCTAGTAGGGCGGCCGCAGGTCTGAAGGAAGCCAGGGCAGGCTCACAGCGTGCAGGGCTGGAGGGAAACAGGGGGAAGAAGGTAAGTGTGCTGAGGGACGGTGCGCTGAATACCAAAACGCTTTACTACAGCACTATCAGTCTGCTAGAACTATTGGCAGAGAACACTTAAGAAATTCTGCATCGGAGGCGAAAAGCTCAGACACCCCAGTGCAACCACCCTGCATCCACTAGCATAAAGCTCTGCACTGCTCTGTTTCTGCACCAGGTGAGAAAACTTAACAGCATCAGGACTAGGTACGATATTTTGTTATTATACACACTTTAAACAACGTTCCTGCCTTCTATTGCCAGCAGATTATCTTGCAGCATTATCGCCACCGCTTTGCTTTTTGCTGTGCAGAGAACTCCAAGGAGGATTTGGAAAGGGAACTGGCATGCTGGGTAATGTGGCCATCTTTGCTCAAGGGGCCAAAATACAGTCTTACAGTGTTCCCCCAAATTATGCTCAAAAAATGAAGAAAAGCACCCTACTCACAGCTGTGTGGAAAAAGAAACAGTTTTTACAATAATTTTTTACTGCTTGCCACATTAAAATGTGTAGATATACATCACCTATCAAACTATCAATAGTCTACAATGCAAATTATAGCATAAACCATAGACTGTTGTCTGAAATATTTTCTGCTGTGTGTGCATCTCCATTTCTTCACCTTTCTATATTTTTATTTCTCAGGCTGCTCAGTTACGTATTGTAGCCAAAAAAACATAAAACAAAAGCAGGTGGTGGACAGGGATGCATCTCATATGGAAGAGCCAGACCCATTAAAAACCTTTTTCTAAGATATCTGCATGGTGCAAATGAGTGTGGCATTAGCTGGGCAGAAAATGTACCTCTCCTGAAGGCATTTCAACAATCACTTAATAGAAACACGTGGTAGAAGCCTCAGAACGAATGGATAGCTGTCCAGGAACTTCCCCTTTTTTCCCCAGCAAAAAATGGAACAGATAGAAAATCATATGTTACCTAAATTTATAGTTCAGCAGGACAAATGTGTGCATGAGTCAAATGTTCACAGCCCTCTGTCAAATGAACTGACATCATTTGTTTGCAGAATGATAAAATCTATGCAGAAGTCAAAAGATTAACTTTCTTTTCATATTAGGCTAACCTTTGCTGCCAGTCACACTAGCATGAATGGAAGTAAAATCACTGCCTTTTTAGAAGTTATACCACATTTGTCATGGTGAAGCTGCTACAATGGCTTTTCTTTAGTGACTCTTTAGTACTATTGACACTGTAATGCACCAAATTTCTGCAAACCCAGCCAGTTCTGCTGGGTTTTGCAACTGAGGCATATTCAACACCTGTATGTTTTGTAAAATGAAAGTCTAAAATTGAGGGAATGGGGAAGAATTTTCTTTAGGCAAGCAAAGCACAGCTGGTGGACATGGGGGGAAAGGCCCTGAGTGACTCCTGTTCATTTTGAGGATGGTTTCCTGGGCTACTTAAAAGAATGCAACAACTTCTCCAGGCAATGGAAGCAGCAAAGTGCCAATCCCATTAGGAACCAAGCTCTTCCACCAGCTGAAAACAGTCTAGCATCCTTCTGACACTGAGCAATGGAAACAATCACGCCCCAATTCTCAGCATGTCTGCAGAGCAGAAATATCACGCTTTCCTAAATGTTAAAGCAGAGCATACAGTGAAGTAATCCTCATGCAGCCCCCAAAGACATCTAAGATGGTTGTTGTTCACATGACCTCCTAAAAAATACCTAATATTATCTGCAAGCAAGTATTTCCACCAAATATGTGATCCACTTGGTGTAGGTGGTCTGGATTGCCCTGCCTCCTTTATACAGTTTCCATCGGTTATGTGGTGGTGATCAAAATGCAGCTGACAACCATTCACTGTTCAGCTCGCTGGCTTCTGCCATTCCCTCCCCTTTCATATCTTTTACTCAATATACAGCCTACAGTAGCTGAAGAGGCACAACCGCTCCCATGACAGGGGAGAGGAAGGACTGTAATGCAAGGCTACAGCCAAACACACGCCTTCCACTGGCGTCAATCTGATTGTAAGACCCAGTTGTACCGGCTACAGTGCACCAGCCCCAGCTTTTCTCTTTCTGCAGGAGGCCATGAATCAGGGACAAGATGTTGCCTCATCATACATCAGAGTAAGCAAGCAAGCTACATTTGCCCCACAGATTAATGCAGCAAAAAGGAGGAAATGGCATTGCCAGTGACTCAAGCACAGCCCTACCTGCAGCTGTAGGTCCCGACTCCAAGTCTTTATAAGCCACCATTGCTTGCTACCACGTATGCTGGAGATCTATGAGTTATGTATGTAAAAGGTGGTGGGTGCAGGATCTCCAGGAGGCTGGGCGTGCAAGTCCCTCTGGTAACTCAGGATCCTGCAAGGGAAATATGGAAATACAGGGCAGAAAGAGTCAAGATGCTAAGCTCTTAGTTTGGGGAAATGTAGGAGATAAAGGCTCTTCAATACTTAAACAGGTGTTATATAGCTTATAAGGCCCCAGTTGTTTTGCCATTCCTGAACAATATAAGCAATTTAGGATTACTCCAGTCCTCTGTATCACCTCTGAATTAGACATACGATTTCACACGTCAGTTAGACCTGTTGGTAGGAATACCTGCACAGCAGTGAAGCCTATTTATGTTGTATGAGAACATTGTGAACAGTTTATCAATTTTGCTTTCAAACATATGGCACACACTCTGTCCACATCCACACAAGCAGAAAAGCAATGCAACTTGCAGCCCAGTCTTACAGTTTTGCACTGACTTAGCTACCTCCACTTAGAAAGAAATCTAGCTGAATTTTTGCAGATGTCAGGTGCGGCTTGCCATTACACTGGTATAGAGAGAGCTACGTATCAGGAAAGTGTATGTCGAGGAAGAAGCCTTTTGCAATTAGTGCAGAGAACAATAGGGGTCTCTAAAACATAAGATGGGACACAAATATTGCAGATACCAACAGTTAGGCTGCAACAATCTCTGTATGCAAAGGAAATTCAAGCATGAAAAAGAAGAACATCTTGCACGCAGAAGCATGCATTAAGTTTACTCGTTCATATTCACTAGTTCTGTCGCTTGCACACTGGGAGGAAAGGTAAAAACACCTATCACCGGAAAACAGAATTCATGTTAGAGGGAAAGTCTGTTCCGCTCTAGCACAAGCAGATTTCACTTTTTCAAAAGCTATCTGGTGCTTCACTAGCAGAAGCAATAGATAGCGGAGCCTGTTTTCCTCAGACACCTCTTCTGTGCATTCCCCCGAGACAGTCTGATGTGCAAACCTCTCGGGGTATTATTGTTGTGAGTCAGTCAAGCAGTCACTGTGTGTCATTCAGTGCACCAGCTGTCGCTGCACAATAGCATTCATTCCATTGAACAATAAATTAAATCTCCCCTGAGTGCTAGCTGTGGTCTGCTCTGTGGCTTACTATCACTTAACACGTGTTACTCCACACTCCACACACCACACTCAGGAATTCAAAGCCGATAATGCAGACACATGGATTCACACTTGACACCCCTCGTGAAAGTTTCTCTTTTTTTTTCCTTTTAGATACCAAATATATAAACTTCTGTCACAAAGGACAGGCTTGCAGGCAGGTGAACAGTGAGGTGCAGAGAAAAGCATCTCTGCTGTTAGGTCTTGTTGACACCGTTCTGCAGGAGGTAGCGACTGGCAGCTATATTTTGTGCTTTCTTGGAGCCCTGTTAAGAAAGCAGGCACCACATTTTGTGGGAGAAGTGATAGAGGCATATCTTCACTTTATCTTTTGTTCTACAGTGAAAACAAATTTTTGCATCAAGGTCTGTGACATTCTCATTTAGAAACCACCTTGCATTTGGGATTTTTAAATGTCTGAAAGGGTGAAGAGCGAAGGCATAGATCTGAAGTGGCCAAAAATCTGGGTCAAACTTATTCTAGATGCTCACTGCCTTCTTCTCCTCTCCTTCCTTCATGCCAAACAGCTCCTTAGCACTTCACGGCTTGTATGAGGGATCAGCAGCTCAACCACATTCCCTTGACCAATGCAGGCTCTCAAATCTTCAACCTAAACCAGAACTTCGGCCTCCTGAAATACCCCTTAGCCCATGATTAGCTTCTTCATCCCTAGGTACATCCTCATTCTCTTCTCATTCTCTTCCACATTCTCTTTTCAATTTTTTTGTCTCAATTCAGAACGAAAACAGAATCGCAATAGCCAACGCTCCTGTTGGGCAGAAGTCCCATTTCTCATCAGCTCTACAAGCCAGCAACCAGCAGGAGCGACAACAGACTGCAACAGGCTCTGCAAGAATGGGACTGCGTGTAGTTTCCTGAAAACTGCTCTGCTGGTTTGGAGGCTTTGCTCAACTTTCTGTGTCTGTTAGCCTTGAATTCGGCCTCCTCACCAGCAGCAGAACTGTCCTCCTTTGTTCAGCACTGTTTACTGGCTACTGTCCCAAACAATAACCAGAACGCTGGAATAATTAAGGTCATTGCTAAGTGCTTGTAGAATTACCACAGGCCACTGTGCAAGTGATCACAGACTGAAATATGAGCTCTCTGCACATGCTTGCATATCTGATTCAAGACAAAACACGTTCAAGTAGGCCATGCTGTGGTCTTGCAAAAACACAGCTTCTTGGTTTTGCAAAAAACAAAAACAAAACAACAAAGACTCATCTGGGAACATTCAGCTTCCTCTTTCCTTTTTTCCAAATCATAATACCTCAGTTCAAGTTCTGGGATTATTTTTTTCAATTTGTAAAGCATTTGAGAGACCAAAAACTACAAACCAGTGCTATTAATGCTATTAGGTAGATCTGTTATCTAATTGTCTGCAGGCATTTTGCTAGCTCTGCTAGTTAATAAAACATGTAATGTAAAGCCATCCCTAACAAGAAATAGAAACACACAAATAAATGCATCTGTTATTTAAAGCCACTTGGAATTGTGAGAGGGGAAGAGAGATCAATTTTTCAAAGACCCCATATTTTATATTTAAATTAACTGTTACCTGTAGGTCAGATCAATTTCTTGTGCTGTAATTGAAAGCTAGCCTCCAGCACCAGAGGGGAACTGCTTTTGGAGTTTGGAGTTGTAAATCTGTTAAATCTTTTCAACATGATATCCTGTATTATTCAATCCTTTCAAATTACTCAACCCCAGCCTCCTGCGTATCCTGTTCTACTGTCTACTGCCAGAAGAATAAACATAAACAGGAGTAAACAGAAGACTAGAACAATGAATAAATAGAAGAATAAGCAGAAGAATAAACAGAAGAATACTGCGACAAATTGTAGGGGCATAGATTTTAGGCCTTTTTTCCTTCCCCTTTTAAATGCTCTGTGCTGCCACATGTTTCCAGACATGCTGCTGCACGTAAATCTGGAGGCTGGTTTGAAATTCATACTTCTCATCTTCAAGACACCTAACTTAACTTTCATGATTATTTTTCACAACTCTTTTATGAAAGCAGTTATGTTGCCAGTCCCCCGGACATGGGAAGCATCAGAGGAGGAACTCTTTGCCCAAGGCAATGGCAGCACGGTGACAGTCAGAGGAAGATCTCCAGGCTTGTGGCACAACACACAGGCCAGCAGACCGTGCTGCACATCCGTAACGCGGCACAGCCGCCGAAGCTCCGACCGGGGACTGCTGCAGATGGGGCTAAGCAGACCGGGAGGAGAAAGGCAGTGCCACCAACACCAAAGGAGCTGGCGTGGGTCAAAGGTTGCCAGGGCTGGGGGTAAACCTGCCTGGCGGGCAGCCTCCGCTCCTTGCCCTGGGTTCATGAAGGTCCATAGAAAAGGACTTTGAAATAGGCTTTGAGTTGGGAAGGCAAAACTTTGTAAGGATGGCACAGAGAAGATTTTCACGTTAGGAGTGGAATCCATGAATAGTCAGGAAAGAGGAGTGGGAAGTGCCAGGATTTATCAATGATGAAATTAATTTGTTGAGATGGAATTATAGAAAAATGGCCAGAACTTCAGAGGGACCCATCAAAGCTAGATATACAGACAACATAATGGTAGATGACATTTAACATTGATGAATATGAACTAATGTACATTGGAGGAAATACTTTGTTCACATTACTGAGTCCTAAGCTAGTTATAATGAACGATTCAGGAAAAAATATCTCCCTGTACTGTGGACAACGTAATGGAAAGATTGTTAAAAAGAAGGTTAAAAAAAAAAGAAAATGTTATAAGAAGTAAAATAGTATATCATTATATTTAATCGGTGCATGAAAAAATCACCTGAAATAAAGTTTTGATCAGCCCATCATGACCGTAACAAAAGCAGAAGTTTCAAACATACAGAAAGAGAGACTAAGATGCTCAGGATGGCTTAGCTGCAAAAGGAGATGAATTTGAGGTCATATCAAGGGCACATAGTTGAGAAATGTTCTCAAGGAGGTAATTCACATATTTTTCCTATTTCTGCACTTCCAGGTAGACTGGGAATTTAAGTTGTTTACCCACTTTGCAAAATGTGTGTGGGGGGGGCGTGTTTTAATATTGCCATTCTGCATTGGGATGAAGTCAAAACCTTCAGGAAAGCAAAAGTAAACAAGCTCAAAATATCCAGTCCCCCAGTGCGTAGGCACCGGGCCACAGCAGACCTATGTGCAGAGGGCCACTCTGTCTAGCTGAAACCACAAGCCCTGGCAAGTACATTTTTCTAGGATGCCCACGGTGCTGAGGTAAAGGAGAAGTCTCACTCTGTTTGGTTTCGAGCAGAAATTCCTCACTGTACCTGAGAGGCCCATTCTGGTAAAACTGTTCTGTTGCTTTCCCCCAAAAAGAAGGGGTTTTTGACATGCTAATGTTGACTCTAAAGATTTTGGCTTGAAAAAAGTCCTGACCAGACCTAATAACTATGAAAGAGGGAGAGACACATCACTGAACTTAGAAAGCAACAAGTTTAAAAGAAAATACTTGATTTGCATAGCAAATAATTAGCTAAGGAAATTCTGTAAATAATTTTAAGACCGAGAGCTAAGGGATGGTGCACATTCTGACTGTAACCTGCACAGGTCTCAGGATAGCTGAAATTAATTCTAACATATCCTCTGCTGTGCTCTCGTGCTCTCAAGAGCTGCAGCTCTAGCAAGGCTGTACTCAGCAGCTTGGCATCGGACGCTTGAAATTCGAGCATCCCCCGTGTCAAAAAATGGAGTTTTACACTTGCTTAGAAATAGCTTGTTCCCCTGCTAAGTTTGCCTTGCCTACTCCTTCTGTGAGACAGCTTGCACCGAGTTGCAGCAGAGCACCGCAGGCAAAGCTACATAATTAATACACTAGAAAATTAATTAACCTAGTGCTCAGTGAAGAGATTTGTTCTCGGTAACATGATTCTGAATAATCACTTATCTCTTGCTTTCATTGACTGAACAGTTTGCAAGCATCAGCAGCTATTGCAGGCAGTTACATCACTGATCTGTCATTCTTTCATGGCCATACCATATGGACGATAATAACTTAAATGGAGCCTAGCAGATGTTAAGGACACCGTGCATGGCTGGGAATGCACAGATAGGCCCATGCATGTTTGCATTAATTGAGATGTTTCATGCTAAGATTTTTATCTTCTAATAAAAAATATATGAATATATTGACATACATGTAGTGTATATCTGTGTCTATGTCTAGTTACAGTGCTGAAGAAAGCAGATGGCACTACAGAGCAATTTTTTTAAGGGGTTAATTGATCTTCTGAGACTGACTGCCACTCTAAAAAGCAGGGAGAGAAATGACAAAAGATCATTTTTGATTCAGTTAGACTAGCAAAAGGTTTTGCGTGTGCAGTCCCACATAAAAGTTTCAATTTTAACACATCTTGTTTAAATTTAAAGAACATACAAATTAGAATCTTTATTTTCCTGGCCTCCTTTTGCCAAATGCATTCCATCATTTATTCAAGGGACAGAGCAGCCACTGCTTAATAGATCTACCCAGAGAAAACCGAAAAGCAAACATCCATTTGGGATGACCTCTCCTCCTTCCTGAGGCCTGGGGACACGTGAAGGGCCCTGAGAGAGCCTGGGCCTGCAGCTTAGCTCTTCGACAGCAGCCCACGCACCCCTGGGCTTCTCTTTTCATCTTGCTTACTCTGTGAAATGCAAAAAAAAAAAAAAAAAAAAAAAAAAAAATCATGGTACTTCACAAAAGGGAGGGAAAATTTTCAAAAGCAAACAGGAAGCTTCAAGCTGCAGTGAAGTGACCGCAGTAACACACCCACAGACACACTCTCTCTCTCTCTCTCCTGCTCTGGCAGCTCTCAGAGACAGGAGCTTGTCTCAGTTGACCTTCAGACTGACCCAAACCTCCGTTCTTATGACTAACTCAAATTCAAGAGAACTCAGTGAACTTCCAGAAAACTCACGCAATATCAAAGTGAGAGTACCTAAGACAAAATGATAACCTGCTTTTGGTCTCTTCCACTTTTTTCTTGTTCCTATGAACTTCTCCTGCTGGGCTAAAGTACTCTGTCTGCACAGTTGTTTGACAGTATGAGGGTTACAAGGGTTATTCTACTTCCTTATAAAGTTGTAAGCAGTTAGGGTAATTGCTGTATTTTCCACCTGCAAGCTCATTTTCACACTACTTTCAGCTGTTTCTCTTCATATTGAGAGTAGTGAAAAAGTACTTTTTCTACTGAGTTGAACTCGATCATACAGCCTCAAGTCACTCAAGCAAATTTACAGCGCAGAAGCAGAAATTACTTACATTAGCCGAAAGAGAAAAAAAAAATGCCCCTGTTGAACAAGCGAAAATTTCACAATAAAATAAAAGCAAACTCGGAACTGTTCCTCATGCAAATCATCAGGTTACCTTGTGTGAATCAACTCAGAAGAGTTAAAGGAAAAAAAAAAGTTTCCACACTGGAAGTGTTGTAGAAATGGTGAGGCATTTAAGAGCAGTTACTCTGAGGCAAATCCAAGACATTGGAAGAAGGAGGGACAGCAGGAGCCTTCCTCGTACCTGCAAGGTGGCAAACTTGGGGAGAAGGACTGCTAACCCCTCCATTCATATGAATGGGCTCTTCAGATTTGGGGGTAGGGTAAAAAGTTTCACCAGTGGGCTCTAAATATTAGAAATAGAGAGGTGGACCATTTGAGAAAGGGCTGGAGAGATGGACTGGGTAGAAAGCCACTAATTCACGTATTTTAAGTGAAAGAACAACTGAAACCTGCTGGATGTCTGAAATGCCGAAATTGTGTATTCGTTCTAAAACCCTAAAATCACGAACACACTTGTGACACAGGGAAAACTCAGTATTTCTAAGAGGAATGTCCTGCACATGTGCACAGACACTGAGAACACAAACAGCTGATTTTCCAGCACCAAAACCCAAACAGAATGGGACTCAGGACATTTATGGCTTTAACAGTGTCACTACAGCCTGAGGTTTGCCCATTCCCTTCTTCTTGAGTATAATCAAAATACCAGTTCTCCTGAGGAACCCTGCCCCTCCTTGAAAAGAAATCTAATCATTTTAAGAGACCTCTTGTACACTTGAATTCGGCCCTTCAGCAACCTGTGCTTCCCACCATAGCTTCAGCTTTGAGATAAACTCAACAAACACACGTATACCAAACTACAGCATTAGCATCCTATCTTCACAGAGGCCAAAACAAACACAAGGTTACGCTGCTGAAACCCCCAAGCACTGTCGATACACAAATATGTTGCAGTCACACATGAATGTGCACACAAGCAGCCAACATGTTGCCTAAACATACCAAAAAGGAGGCACTGAAGCTTCCCACAAGGAAGCTGGCCAATAATGTAGCAAAAATTCACAGACACTTGTTGCATTCACCCAGCCTTGTAAAAGTACGTGTAACAGATCACTTAGGGAGAAAGAGTGATTATGAATAAGGGATTGGCCTTGAACTTCGGAGAGTTTGGCTCTGAGCAAAGTTTTACCTCTGAAAATAGCCAGGATACCCACTTTCCACATCCCCCAGCCTGCAACCCAACCATTCAGGCCGCAGCTCAGCTGGATTTTTCTCACATAAAGGTCTCCTAATTGCTACAGCGACACAAATGACATTTTGAGCAATACTGAAGAGATCCTTCTCCCTAATTTTCTACTTCCTCTACAGATTACAGTAGATATGGTCACACCAGATCTATCCCTTCTCGTAGTATCATTGTCCACTTCCACTGACTGAAAGGCAGGGATGTGCAGGCAGGTAACTGAAGCAGCTGGGAGCCCAACATAGGTATTCTTTTTCCCCCCAAGGAGGACAAGAAAAGAGCTGGAAGGAGGGCTTCAAGATGGGATGCCCCCATCTGCCCCTTCTCCCTTCCTCTGTCACAAAAAGAGAAAAAGCTGTCACATTGCTGCTCGGAGAAGCGCAGCTCATGGGCTGCAGGGAGACCAGCAAAGGGCTGCTGCTGGCCTCCTCCCCAGCTTGTCCACCCCTTGTCTTCTTCTTCCACGCACCGACTTGCAAGCTGTCATTTTGTGAGCAATCAGGGTGTTCCCACCTCTCCCGTCCATGGGCTTTCCGGAGTCATTAGTCAGTTGTTCCGGCCTTTGCTCTTCCCGGAGGAGCAGCACGACTAATGACCGGAGAAGGAGGCAGAGCCCGGCACTAATGACATTTGCTGAGGGTTGCAAGCAGAGAGGAGTTAAGCAGGAGAATCCAGAGAAATAATACGAAAGGACTTAGAGAGGCCAAATGTGAGCCATCGTGACTCATCAATACCTAGCTGAGAGAAGCTGCAAATCAAAACACAAAAAAATATGACTTTCAGGTCAGCCTTTGCCTCCCACTAGCAGCAAACAAACAGAAGAGGAGGAGGTTTATCTTTTCTTTTTTTTTTAATCAGTGGATCATTTATGACTAAAGCACCAGCCCTATATTAAATGAAACAGAAAGGCCAGCTGCCTACCTGAGCAAGTCTGTCCCCCTCTATGCATCAGGAACACATACAGTTCAGAAGTTGCAGAGATGCTCAGAAATTGTCTCCCACACCCAGCCACTTGGGCTCATAATCTTTAATGTCTGCATGGATCCACCTGTGGATTCCACATTGCAGGATTAGCCCATAGTTTCTAGGAACTCGCTTTTGTGCCAGGCTTGGAAATTGCTGAGGGCTGAGCAATTTTTGAAAAAATCAGCCATAATGATTGCAGCTGAAGTTATTACATGCTTTAGAAAATTTCCTACAACTCACCAAAGTTGCGCAAGGGTTAAAGGAGAGCAGAGGAGAAGCCTCTGTTCGACTGTGCTGAACAATTGGGTTTATTTCACTCTAAAAGAGAAATCTCAGCTTCCTTCTCACAAAGAAATTCTTCTTCTGAAAACATGTGCGTGACAATGCAGAAGACAGTTTCTTTTAACCACCATCAAGTTAAAACCCTTAGGTGTGTATATGTGTGCTGTAAATAGATACACATTTTCAGAAAAGATGTGCGTGTGTCTCTGTACATGTGTTTGTGAGTATATACGTGATAATGAGCGAGGTGCTAAGTGCCTTCAGTTCTTACCTGCATCACTAGAAGAGCAGTGCAATTATTCTACTTAATTTGGCTCCCTGGGAACCTCACAATCTCATTAGAAGAGTTCAAAACTCACTCGGGACCACATTTCTGCACAATTGACTCACCTGGTAATGTAAAAAGCACACAAACAAACAAAATGCCACAAAAATGATTTTCCTATGGCAAATTACTGTATCATTATTATCAGTTCCAGGCCCTTCATTTGTCTGTGTACAGGTGATGATAAATGCGCTATCCTTTGGTTTTGTCTGTTTTACTTTCTACAGCCTCTGAGTCACACCAATTACTAGATATTAAGTTGCCAAAACACCTTTTTAAAAATTAAGTCTATTTTTAGAACTATTTACAGTTTTTCAAAAGGCATTATAGAATTGCTTTCCTACTTGAGCACAGCTCACACTAACAGTCTTTTCGTCTGACTCTATCTGGGCATTTGGAAAGTGTTTAAACTAGCAATGTGCTCTTAATCTGGACAACATCTGAATAGGAAGAAATATTCCGGGAAACCTTGCTTAGAGCTAACAACCTGTGAGGGTCCAAGAAAGCTTTTTTGGAATAGGAACTGGACTGATAAGTCAGACCCTACTTCCCCTAACGTACAAGACAGGGAGACCAAAATAAGTAAATAAAAAAAAAAAAAAAACACCCTTTTTATTTGCCAGGTTCCTTATTAAGCACTTTTCCCAACATGTTTGAAGATCAATCAAATCTCAGCACAGACCAATTTAGAGGATTCCCAATTCTCTCACAAACAAAAAATCCAAAGGTTAAGCATGTGGCATTTATCATTACTTTGCAGCTATAATATGGTAGCACAGTACGGACCTTTTGGAGACAGGATGTTTACAATGTAAATTCAATCCAACTATTCAGTGACTGATGCAAGACAGACTGTGTGGGACCACTGTCCTCAGGGGAAATATGAGCATGTGTCCAAATGATAGAGAGTATGGGGAAAGCTGCAGTGTATAGTGTTGCATACATGGACAACAGCTAAAGACGTTGCTGCCCTCAAGGCCTGCACAATCCAGAAGAGAGCTCAAATGCAAATCTGAAAAACATCAAGCTGCAATTTACTGAACAGAAAGTTGAAAAAAATGCCCTTCTGAAGAGCAAAGCATAATCACAGCTAAGAATTCCTCAGTGAAAACCCAAAGAACAAACTATAAAAGAGCCACTTTTTGCAATAATTTTCCTAAAAGGGAAACTCTGGCACAGCACTCTACGGAAAAATCCCATGGCAGATGTTGAAGGGAAAGTCCCCCTTTAATCTGCTGCTCTTTTCCTGCAAGCTTCTTTCTTTTAACTTTCCTCAAAAGATTTGGTCAGCGACATCCTTCAGCATATCCCACCGATTTCTCATAGCTGGCCAAATCCTGCTGCTTTGGAAAAGCCTTTACTCAAGGCCGTTACCTTGTAGTCTTCCCTCAAAGGAAGAGATTTACACTCTCCTGTTGCCTTAACTAGCCATTCTGCTCCACTGCAAGGGCCAAATATGGGCCGATGGTTTACTATTTGGACCATTGCCACTATATGGCTTCAGCCCCACGCTCTGAACCCATGAGCAGGAATGTCTGACCAACAGCACTCGCTCTGTATGGATGCCAAATAGCTCTGCCTTCCTCCTTGTTTATTTGCAAGAAATGTTTGTTTGTTTGTCTACATAAGGGAACAAAGAGGTTTTATGGCTCGTGAAGGTAACTTGACAAGCGGTATGCCTTCGTGGAGGGGAAAGTTAAGAGCACTGAGCTGGCTGCCTCAGGGAGGCAACAAGCACAGCACGTGCCAGCTTAAAATATCTGAGGCCCAATTCATATTCAGCCAGAACAAATACATTTATTGCTAGGTGACAGCCACGAAGGCAGCACGCCAGGGAGGACCGACAAACTCGCAGAGCAGCGCAGGAGACCTCAGTCATTAACTGAGCACCTTTGCTAGCTAAGTTAATGTAAGTGGTTAGCAAGCATTAGTGCTGGAGGAGGAAGAGGAAGGGAGCTATCCTTCGGCAAGGCTCCTTCCCCAGGCTGGAGCTATTACATGGGGCCAAAATCCAAGTTACACAGTGCCCCCATGCCTGAACTCGGATACCGAATGAGGCAAGCATCACAGCAATTGCCTGCAGAAATGCACCCCGGGGTCTGTCTCTGCGACCATCACACCTTCGCTCTGCAAAGCAGAACTAGGCAACGTCACTTCGCAGCACAGGCAGAAGGGAGGTCTTAAGAAGTGAAGGATTTTTTTTTAATCTTCGGGATTTTTTTTAACATACTCACCCTTTGTAGTGGCTGTGGGGCTTGGCTACTTGCTTCACTTTCTAAAGAAAAGACCAGCTAAATTTGTCCAGTCATTTTTAAACACTGTGCATGGGGCAGAATGTTTATCCAATTTATTTTCTGCCATAAAAGTCAAGGTGTTAAAGAGCCTCCTCATCATTTCCCCTATCCACACAAACATTTATTATGCTTTAATAAACATTATGCCTGAAAAATAGAGTGAGATTGTGAGGTCTTTATTTCCAACCTTTTTTCAACAGCTTCTGATTTCCCATTCATGCAAAATTTTACTCTCTAGCAGTTGTACTCAGGCCCTGGTTCTGCAAACACATAAGCACAATGTAATATTGTACAAACACAGAGCTCCATCTTGTGCAGCGGGCTCATACGCATGCACAGTCATCAGGCTCACTGCTTGCTGGACCGCAGCCTGATTTTGTAAGTCAATAGCACCACTTCAGAGACCTATTTTTTGCTATAGAAGATTTCTCACAGGCACGTCCCACATGGGCTCCCTGTGCGTGCCAGACATGCACCCTATTAGAAGGGGCACTTTTTTTTTCCTTCAAAATCTCTCTGTGCACAACATAATTCCTGTATTAAATGGAAGGTTAGATAACATGCCAGATTTTTTTTCCCTCTTTTTTAATGATATATGCTAAATGAGAAGATCAACTAATGTTTAAAAAGTGCTTTCAAGGTATTACATAATACAGAAATATTAAATAATATTCATGTGCAAAGGAAATAGAAAAGAGGCTACAGTACTCGAGGTCTTTTTTCAGGTACAACACAAACTTGAGCTCTACACAGTGTTCCTGAATTACCTTCTCATCAGGAACAGAGAAGTCCCAAACCTCACAAGAACAGGCCTTTCAGCAGCCAGCCCAAATTACACAGGACTCATCGTGCTGGGTGAGCCTTCGAAGGGTCAGAGGTGCTCTTGAGATAAGCGTCTGAACTTGTGGCGATTCTCTGAAACCCATCCAGAGCTCTTGAGATTATGAAACTAGGTTGGAAACAGAATAGCTACGCACTTCTGTGTGTGTTGTTTCTCTTTCTTGCCGCTTCAGGCTAGACCAGAAAAACCATGAGAACAACAATTATCTCAGGCAGACCTGCCAAGTTTTCTGTTTTTTTCCCAGGAGCCTGCTGCTTTTTGTCCCTTTATATGGGGCTACTGGAAACCCCAGCTACATGCTGCTGCTTCTAATGACAGGCTTTACGATTGGCATGGGAGGGTGGGGGCAGTGGCGCTCTCACATGCGATCAGATAATGACTTCTGCCCTCTGAAAAGCAGCCATACGTCATCACAACAGCCAAAGCGCTGCTGTCAGCTTTCAATTGGTCAACTTAATGAGAAACAAACCTCTCTAGTTAATGGAAGCGATCCTGATTATTTTATGATTCTGTGAATATCTGTGTTTTTCTAAGTCAGTTTTGCTATTTGAATGTTTTTTTTAATATGCCTGACTCCTGCGTTTCTGTGGGAAATACCCACACAAAGATATGGGAAACAGATTTTTTATTGAAACCAGAAAATAGGAAAACTGACTGTGCACAAGTGCAGCCAAATACAGAGAGACCTTTCCTGCTGTCTCAGATATTGCACAGGCAGTGATTTCTGCCCATGCAATAGAGATGTGAACAGCTCTTACTGTTGGCCAGCCACTTGAAAATCACCACTAATATGGAAAACAGAGGGGATTTAGACTTCCTAATTCAATATCCTGGGAAAACAGCTAGATATTTCTATTCTCTTCTAGCTTCCATTCTCCAGTATTGCTGAGACTTGAGCAGAGAGGCAACTTCCATCCCAGAAGCAAGCCCATAAAAATCACACGGATTTCTCATATGAATGTGTTGCCCACCCAATATCACCTCCCTCGAGCATCGGCTTGTGTTTCCTCTAACTACAACAGAGCACTTGTGACCACCTTCTGCTGTGCCTCATAGAACTACCAGGGACAAGGGTGTATCCTTCTGATACTGATGGGCGCTGGGAGAAACAGAAGCACAAAGAGAAACATGATCACTTGGGCTCTATACGGACGTCACCCAGACCTCTTAGAGCTACAGAAGCTTTGCATAAAATAAGGAACAAGTGCTGTTTCCACTATATAAGAGTAAACACTTCCAAGCCAGGGAAGACAAGGGTTGACGCAAAGGTAGCTTAGAGAATCCGGTGAAAAAGTCCTTCCATTTTAAGATCAATAATTAAATAAAAGGTCCTCCCATCTCCACCCTCCTCCTCTCACTTCCAACCACAGGCAAAACAAGAGGCAGATAATTGCTGTTTAGGTTTGCTGCTACTTCTTCTTTTCTTTAGCGACTCTCTGAGATGGCCAGCGCGTCAAACTGAGGTTAACGTTTTACCTTTGGTCTGTATTGGAAAGCCAATGTCCTGAATTTTTAATGTCGTCTGTCTGCCTTTAACTGGTGCTTGACTGGGGTTGAGAAAAAATGCCTAAATACATGTAAAATACGGTATTTCTGCTCTGTGTATCCTGAGATTACCAAAGTGCTTTTGAGAATCGGTGGGTTTTGAGCTGACTGCTGCCAAGCCTTTGCAGAAACTAGGATTTCCCTTTCCCCATCCAGTCATTTTCCCTCTGAGTGCAATGGTGGTGCTTGTGGCCAGGGTTGCGGAAGGAGTGCTGAGGAAGTGCTCTTGCCACTTTCTCTTCTTTGTATGAGTATTTAAGGCTAGATCCACTCTCTGTCTCTCAAGTCCACACAGTCCTAACTAAATTGCCAATTTCACTGAATTCCTGATTCGTAGTTGGCATTTTACTGCGCTTGCTAACATCACACCCATACCCCACCGCTGCTGCAGCATCACCACTTGTTGCAGCAATGAAAAGTGCAGTGTAGGCAAGTCGCTGGAGGTTTACCTCTCATGCATTTGGTCTTGCTTGGAATAGTAAGAATGACCAAAGGCAGCCTATACTGCAGTAATCTGGAAAATAACAGCAAAAAAATGGTATAGAGGTGGCCTGACAAGAAGGCTCTCAGGAGTCAACAGTCCTAAGTATGTATGCTAGGTTATGGGCATACAACCAAACGTGGTTTAGCCAATGATTGAGGCAACTGAGCAGCTTGGTTACAGTATGTTTGCGTCAACCTCCCCCTTTGATGTTTAGGCAAAAATTCACAGCTTGTGTGTGTAACAGCACAGCATGCACAGGGTCAGCTGCAGTGGCGCCGGTGACAAGCAATAACTCATTAAGCTACAGCAGCTTGGTTGTGTTGGACCCAGTGCCTACACCCTGCTGCTCAGAGCGTGCGCAGGGAGAAGGCAGTGAGACAAGGAGATGAATGTGCAGCACACCAGTTGCCCTGCAGTTTCCCAGGTGCGTACTTCTAGTGACCGCCATACATGAAATTTTCAAAGTGGAGAGAACCATTTCACACAGAGGCATGTTTAGGGTGCCTAACAGTATCTGCGAGCCGAATTAGTAGAGAGGTGCTAGCACTCTCTAAATTCACATCCTGGCATACTCACATCACTTTACCTAGTAAAGACTTCATACACTAGACTTCATACATTCCCAAATTAGCCACAGCCTGTTGGCAGTACAGGTGGATAAACATCATATGCATTTGAACAATCTGAAAAAACACACCGTCACAGCTGATATTAAACATTATCCGTAGGTAGTGTTTCTGTGAGATGCGCATATTACAGCTGCATTAATACTAGTCTTTTTCTTGGATTGTGAGCAAAAACATATCAATCACACACATTCAAACTTCTCCTCCATTCAAGTTATTACCCTAAGTTTCAATTGTGGATAAGAATGACCAGACTCGTACACTTCAATATGCACTATATATTTTCCTGCATTTACCCCATATGGTGGGGGAATAACTAGTACTGATATATTGAATTTTAATAATGTGCATTTATATCCACTCTCCCAGAAATTACTGCTCTTTTATTCAAGTTTGAGCCTACCATGAAATGCACGTAGAAGTGCATTGGAATCCGGGCCTTACACAGGCTCAGGCCAAGGTAGCACAGAAAGATACAGCTTTGAAAGAGTACAATATAACCCTTCTTCTGTAAAATAAGCCGAGTGTGAAACCATGTGTAGGCTTTATCCACCCTCCTTCTGCCTTCTCCAAGTAGTGCTCTACTCACTTAACCTTGCACTGCCACTGTGGTCCCCAACAAGGACTGTGTTTTTACCCAGTCACACCTTCAGGCTAAGGGAAGGGGAAGATTTCTTGCACACACTTTCATCCATTTGAGTTTTGCATAGGATCATAACAATCTTCCTCTGAATAAATATTTAAAAACCTTACAGGGTACAAGCATATGAATTAGTTTTCCACAAATGAGGACAGGCAAGCAGAAAGGTATTTACTACAATGTGGGCTTGTCCTCATCATTATCAGCATTTGTTCCTTTGCTAGAAAACAACCTCCATACTTAGGATAACAGCTCTAATACACATGCCTTGCTCACAAAGATCAACATAAATTCAAATGAACAGGAACTGCTACATTTAAATGCATAAACTCTAACTGTGAATTAACTCTCATCAACAACCCAAATGCAGGTTTGGGAGATCCAGCTTTAGCAAAAGACTCAGTGGATTCCATCCTTCCCATTTGTACCACTGCATTTAGGAGTAGGACCTGCTGTACTGCTCTGTGCAAAAATATATACACTTTAACACATATGTTACACTGGTGTTTTTTGCTGAAGACCCACCTGAATCTGGTGACATTTTCAGAGACAATTACCATGCCACAACACTTTCCCGTACAGCCTAATGGGTGCAGAGACTGAATTATCCACCCGTCCTAGGCATGGTCTTGCTGGGAAAGGCCGAGGTGCAGCGACAAGGCCATGCGCAACAGCGGGTAGCGCTGTTGCCTGTTGGGCACGCTCTGTGGGTGACCAGAGAGACCTCAGCCTCCACTGTGTTCAGTCTAGGGATTTCCATCTACATTCAATGTACATGCAGATGGATCTGGAATTAAAACAAATATCCTGAGGATATTCCCATTAAAACTTTGTTTGAAGACTCAATAAATCACTGATTTTGAAAAAGAAGAGAAATCAAAGCCTACTATTTAACATGAAGTCTCTTAAAACACATTCAAAATGGATTACCACAAAATATCTCATCCCCCGAATACATACGCACTGTGCCCCACTGTGCTTAAGTATGCGATGTTTGATCTTTGAGTATAAACCAAATAAGACAAAGTCTTATTATTCCCTGAATGTGTTTTTCCTTTATTGAGTACATCTGTATTATTGATGTTTTTATGCATTTTGATAATACTGCCTCTGTGGTCAATGGAGTTATTTATGTACTCCCACAACATACTGAGCAGCTTCCCGATGAATCACTTTCCTGCTTTTCTTTGAAACAGCAAGGAATGATTATGACAGCACCAGGAAGGTGATGAATTCAATTTGTCCTTCATGTTCAAGGCTGCATAGTAAACCATGGTACAGTTAGTCACCATAGCGGAGAGCTGGCAAGTACATGAAGATTTTATGCAATTACTGTCTCTCTTTCATTGTACCTCATATCCTCTGAATGTCAGTTCACTTTCTTTCCAAAAGATTTCACTCCTTTTTAATTACTTCCATCACTTCCTCTTCTTTTCACTCCCCGATGAAACTACTTTGCACTGAGTGTTTATGTTTAGTATTGGTACCTATAAATCTGTTCCAAATAATCATAAAAGTCCTTAGTATGTCATTGCAGGGAAGGAGAACTCTTTCTTTTTTTAAATTTTTTGACAGTCATGCTGGTATTTAACTTTAATATGAATTAATCAGGTCAATCAGCTAAGATAATACTTGCTAGAAATTGCTTCATACACAACCAATTGCCACATCACCTTTTAATGACTTCCTTATACTCTAGCCTCCCTCTTCATTTAGTACTGTAGCAACGCTTCTTCTAGGTAGAAACATTACTTACACAAGTTCCAACCTGTAGCTTTCAGAACAACACAGAAAACATAGTAGGTGGCAGTATGCACAAGTAAATGTAACCTAGCTGACACTGGCTATTATGGCCAAGTCTTAAGACAAGCACAATAGCCTCAACCCAAAAGGGGTAAAAATATTAAAAATAATAACAATGCCTAGCTGGTCTAAAAGAATAAATTCATAAATAAAATACAAAAACATTCATGGTAATGAGCCAATAAATCAAATTATATTGCAGAAGAGTGCATGCCAGTGGCGTAGCCCACCTCAGTACAGATGAACAGGAAGCAGTGACCATTGATTTGGGGGTCCACTGCAGGGCTTCCTACCTGAACTTTCAGCCTCTGTAGCTGTGCTATCAATTAAAATTTAACTGAGGAGAAGACACAGCACAGTGACCTTTTGCAGATGTGAAGCATGCTGTGCCTGGGAATCGTGGCTGAGGGTAAGAGATCATTACAGCACGCTGCTGAATTGAATGATGTTGCATCAGATTCATAATGCAAATGTGCATTGTGGATACAGAGTGCCAGAAGAAGACATTAACCCAAACTAAAAAACTAAATTCTGCAGTAAAACCAACAGTTAACAGACCTCAAAAGGAGCAGAAGCCTATTACATATTAGCGAATCTTTGAAGTAGGCAGCTATACTACTGAACATTACACAATATGTAGATGTTATTAACGATCTATAGATTCTAATCTATATATGATATAGATTAAACACAGGTTGAGAAACAAAGGGCTCAGTGACCCACGGTTAGCTGGTGCACCAGCTTAGCATATCAATGTCCAGATACACTTTTGTGAGCGCTCAGACTCACATTTGTACCTCCAGGTTTTTTCTTAGTGCTTAAATCTTGCTTCAGTGTCAAACCCACTCCTCTAAGTTTATATTCAGTTTTAAAACTAGAATCACAGTTTTTACAGAGGACATGTGCATACAATCCGATTAACTGTGGACTGTATCTATTAGAAGAGCACTGGAAAAACTGTGCAATGGAGATTGGGTGTTTTGTATCTGATTTTGCTGTAATACTAAAATTGCAGTCTCATCACTTGTGTTGAAAATCTGCTGTCCAACCTGAGGCACAATACTACTATGTTTTCTTTTCTAATTTAAGAGTTCACGAAGGTTTTTGAGCAATTAGAACAAGTTTTTGGACTTCCTGATGTTAGGTTAATTCATGCTTCACTCTAAAGACAGTAACACATACATCCATTTGTGAAATAAGTGGTTCAGGTAGCGTTCTCAAGGCAAACCAAGAACGCTGACTTACATAACATTAACTACAGCCTCTTGTGCCACTGTTATAAGGGTTTTTAGACACTGAAAAGCAGTCTTAAAATAACTTTCTTCTGTTAGAGAATTAGATGGAAACTGTTTGAAAAAAAAGGCATACCTAGCTTAAAGTGACATTATCCCTTGAAGTGACCTTATTTATTTGAATCACACTACTGCCTGTAGACAGGGTCAAGGAATAGGACGCTAGTCGCTCAACAGACATGGCCACAAAACAAAGAATTTACTGTTGAGATTCTGCCAAGGGCAGCAAGAAAAGGAGGCTCACCAATAGCTGAAGGATGATAGCACAGCGAGATTTCGGCAAAGAGAGCACGTTCCCGGAGGGCCTCGCCGAGCATGAGCAGTTGTCAGCATTACAGTGCTTTGCAGGTTTTTGAAAAAGTGATTTTAAAGGTAGGAATAAATCTGAATAAATCACTTTCTGAGGCCGTCTAAGAAAGCAAGGGAAGGAATTTGTGTGGTTACTGATGCCTGCCAGGTCTCTGCAATACGGTGCTATTGCAAGCTGCCCATTTCACTCCTGCAAGGAGTTTTCTTACGAATGTTTTTTGTTGCATGATAACTGATGAAAGGCTGTGGCAATGAACAAACAGCCTGCTCCTCCTTAATGACTAATTCCAGGCTCTTTCAGATCTGAGAGCCTCATTGTCTGAACATTAGAAAAATCCCATTAGAAACTCAGTCTTACTGCTTTTCCCTGTTGATCTGCTAGGGAGTTCAGGCAGACTCATCTTATCAGTTGTAAGATCTCCCATCCCACCCTCAGATCCCGTGAAGGGTAACAGCCACTGTGGAAAGTGAATGGCTTTTCAAATTCAAATGCCTGCCACATCTACTGGTACTACTCTTCCAGCAGACTCTGGGAAGTTTAGCAAGTAAGCTAACTAACTCCAAAATAAAGCACTTTAGTCTGTCCTTAGAATGTTTTGAAGGTAAATATATCCCTACCTGCAATTGTCAGTTCCATGGTGAGTGATCTTCTGGAGCTTACACATGGTCTGATGTCTTCTGGATGCACAGATAATCTTCAGATGTACACAGCTGGAGTGATTAAGATAATTTAATATATACATATTTGGGAACATATGATGTTTGAACATTTCCAGTTGGTACGCACACGTTATAGTTTCTAAGATCCTGGTGGTCACATAACCAAGTTCACAACGTGATTGTGTGACTCCACAATCTTAATACTAATTTTATAACAAATAAGAAATTACTAAAGAAGTAAGCAGGTGATTTTGATTTATAAGGCAGAGCATGGTTATGAACCCTTGCTCTGAAAGCATAATAGATGTTTTTATCTTTTTTTTTCGCCTTTCAGTTCACTACAAAAGAACTTGGAGCTGAAAGACAGCAAAGAAATCATACTAAGGCAAAGGAGGATTCAAATGCTACTTCTAAGAAATATAAAGTTCAACTGGGGAACAAGAGGGGACAATATTAATTGAGTTCAGATGCTAGGTTTCATAAAGGCACTTGCAACAGTGGCACAAACACTATGTACTTCACTGATAGCATCAGCAACCTTCTGTGTATTATCAAAACACGGCTGTATTGAAGACACTCAAATATCAAATAAAAACTCTGCTTTCTGAGTTGACATCATTCCTGCAGATATTTACACATCAATGGTTTGAGTATGTACAAATCACAGGGAACAACCGCTCTCCATCCCACCCTCAGATCCCATCAAGGGTAACATCCAGTGAGGAATGTGAATGTCTTTTCAAATTCAAAGACCTGTCACATTTGTAGTGACAGATTCCACAGCCAGTAACAAGCCATACAAAAATGTAAGTACATTTTATTTTCTCTTTGTAGATACTATTATTCATTGGCCTCAAATTCACTAGCAGCATATTTTACATGATTTGGAGCAGTCTTCTGCCAGTGTCACAGACCTGGATCCAAAAAAGGGCGAACTGTGATACTCAGTACTGGAAGCCACAGCACTGTGTTAAGTGCACGGCTGTATAAACCTGGTGGAAGTGGGTTAAAATACTCCTGGATTTTTTCCTGCTCTGATACAATTGCCATCTCAAGCAGAATTTGTACAGCTGGCACCTAGCAGGCAGCCTGAGGTAGGGATCCTGCTCCCCGGAGGAATACATCTCTTCTGTGCTGTGTGGTGAAGAGGTGCTAGCATGAAACTCATGGATCTCAATACCATGTGCAGGCATTTTTTGAAGTCCAAGCCACTAAAGAGAAACCCCTGGTCATTCATGGGAAGGAAGGTGGGCACAGCAAAGTACGACAGTCCCACTTTGCTCACAGGGAAGGGGCATGGCAGGAACATTGCAGGTCACCCACATGCACTCTCTGAACAAGGACAAGGAGAGATTTTTCTCTGATAAGGGGAAGGGATAGACAACTACTATTTTCTCAAATAAATCTTTCACCACTGCACCAGTTGCTGCTCCTCTTTACAAACCAAACATACCTTGAAAATGTCTGGAAGGAGGCAAAATGAAAGAAAGAGGTGTTTTGAAAATTTTTCCAAGTGGTAAAATTTGAGCTTAGTATTTTTATTAAAACATTGGAAGAAATAAGATTTAATGGTATACACAATTTTTTTCCATGGAGAAGATGTTGAGTTTGGGAAGATACTCTTTTGTCATTGCAACAGGAGCTAGAATGCCTTAAGCCAGTGATAGCACTGAATGTATTGTGTAGCCTGAGGGACACTGATAGTTATTTAGACAATGGCACCATGTATCTGGGAATACGCTGGACCATCTAAGGAGCAATGTCATTTCTATGGCCTCGGCAATGTGGGAAGAGGCTGATAGGAATTGACTTTGGTAGAGAATCACAAAAGCATTCTCCAAAACCAGTGCTTGCAAAATGTGCTGGAGTTTGGAAAATGGTAAACAGTGATCTGGGTGGGACTGATCATCTAGGAAGGGAGCAGATGGCACTGGGGAATCCTGGCAGAGACAAGATCACATGCAAATGAGTCTTTTAAAAACAAGAACGGGACTGGGAATGGGCAGATGGAACAGTGTAAAGGCTGGGAGTAATACAGGCAAAGGGGGCTTCATTTTAATTACTAATTTTTTAATTGAGAGTATTACAAACATGGATCAGGTGGGACTGGGCAGCTGTGAAAGGACATCTGGGACAGGATAAAGGATGGCAGAGATCTGGGAGCAAAAAGAGGGGCATTGCTTTGTGAGGGGGCTTGACAGCCCCATGTCATATCTGCCCAGGCCTGGAAGCCAGCTGGGGACTTCTCTCCTCTGCCTCAAAGAGACAGCGTTTATCCCGTGTGCAAGTGTACTGGGCCAATTGTAGATAGTGCCATTCAGGCAACACTTCTGCTCTCACAAAAACAGTAAGTGCCATACTCCGTGCAACTGCTACACTCATTGTTTCTGTGTGTTATAGCTCCCACGAAAGACAAGCACAGGAGAAAAGATCAAGTGAGGATCATGTTCTCTTCATGCTTTTTAGCAGTGGATGTTGTTCAAATATTACACATGGCTTATAGACTCTATTTTAACATATTGTTTAACACTCAACATAAAGCACTTGTCATTATTTACTCAACACCCTCATTTTTCCTATTTATTTAGATTTTTAAACATTTTAAATCAAACATGGTGATCTGCTCAGTCCATCACAATGACAGACTTTAGACTTGAAACTTGCCTTGAACTTGAGAAAGCTGTAGGTTTGCTTTACTTGTGACTACACAATAATCTTCTAAAGAGATAGAAAGTGTCAGAGACATAGAAAATGGGTCAAAATATGCTGGCCATTATGGGCAACAAATGGCTTTAATGTGATCTGTGAGTTCTTAACTGAAATGCAGATGGCTCTGAAAATCAAGAGGCTTATTGGTATATAGCATATTCCTATAGAGTTACATGTGGCTGTTCATTTTAATCTTATAAAATAAACACATTCAAAAGATGACAACACTATAGATTTTTTCTTAGCTACATTATTTTGTTGCTGCTTATAGTAAATTTAAAATCAGAATAAGGTAATTTTTAGAACATTCTAAAATGATTTCTGTGAAGTGAGCTGTAGGCAGAGTAATTGGTTCTTGCCATACTACTACTGGGTACTGCAAATAAGCTTGCACATGTATAGCTTTTTATAGATATATCTAGATATGCATATATACAGAAAGAGAGAGTCATCAGTTACTGTTATCATCTGAAGGGTGCCTTATGAATCAGTTAAGATCACTTCATAACCAAGCTGAAATTTTAACACACAAAACTCCTTTCACACCCACACAGTAGCGCTACACATTTTCAGCGAGACAGAATAAACTGATGCTGATCCATTGATTATCAATAGGCTCACACCAGTTTACTCCGGCTGGGCATCAGGTCTGCAGCTGAAGCTATCACCTTTCACAGTAATACAGCTTCTCTCCCTTTCGAAAAATTTGCAGTAGGGAGTAGCAATGCAGTTGCTGAAAAGTGACACAGAGTTTGTCTTCTCAACCAAAACTCTTTTATAAATTACTCAAGCAGTTGCACTTAAAAGAGATGAAATCTTGGCCCTGTTGAGGAGAGTTTTGCAAATTACTCCAGTGGGGTGAAGATTTGCTCAGAGTCTATCATCTGAACAGCGTGGTCAAACGGACGCAGTAAGTTCTCTGTTCTTTGATTCTGGTTGAGTGTTGACATTGTGCCGTTCCACCACTTTCCAGCCCATTAAGCCCAGGACGTTACAACAAGAACACAGAGAGGAAAAAGTGAGAAGTACAAAGAAAGTTGCTGCCCAGTGTTCTCTGGCTTTTATAGCATATTTTGTGAAAAGAACAATGGAAACCATGCTTTGTAATAATTCCCTTTCCCTCTTCACCCTCCCAAGAGCACCCTTTGAAAACCTAAACATAAAACAACTTCAGACTCTTTTATTCACATACACCCAGAGTACATGTTGTGGTCCTGGAAGAACTGATACGCACAGTAGCTCACGTGCACACTGATCTACCCCAGTTGGTTATGGCATTCTGCCTGTATCCTTTGTCTTACACAAACATGCAAGGCATGGCTGTCAGCCCAGCAGGATTCATGCCTAGTTAGGTCCTATCGCTTAACAGCACTTTTCATAAGAGGCTATGAAAATTGCAGTGGCAGCCATAATATCAATTCATGAGACGGGACTGCATCAGCTTTTTGGCCCTGGCAGTAGAGGAAGGGCCACTGACTGCAATAGAAGTCAGGTTTTTGTACTGCATCAGGACAGCCTTCATCAATTACTCATATTATTTATGAATCTATGAGGTCATCTAGGTCAAGTCCCAATTTTGCAAGGAAAAATGCAAATACATCTGTGACATACAAAGAAATAAGTTTCCTTCCCTAAGGTCACCATTCATTTCAGTTCCCCAGTCATATCCTCCACACCGTACTTTTACACTTCCATCTTTTTTCTCAGGCAAAATAAAGAATGTGCCTTTTTTCAGGATTTCTGAACATCTAGTAATTAGCCAGTCAGATATTCCAGCATTCCCCATATGCATGTATACATCAACTCTATAACACGTGAACAGCAAATCTGAGATTTGCAAGAAGCATATGCAGCAGTAAATCTAATGCTTGTGACATTCTGGATGTATTGCATAGGTGCATAGCAATTTCCTAGTGCATGAACAGGGAGAATGGTATTTATGGGAAACATGAGATTTAGTAATCATGTACAAACAACCTGTACAACACAGAAATATAGGTATGGAGTTTCCTAAGAAGTGCTGAAAACATTGCATTTGTGCTGTACAGTTTAGGAGCATATATATGATTTTCAATGATTAACAATCACGCCACTATAATTTCTGTGGCAGACATAGCACACATGACTGATAATGCCCTTGTTATCAGTTCTCGTTCAGGATAGATCATTTGCAAACAAGACTTACTACTGTCTATTTGCTCTTTTAAGACCAACACGCTATTAATGTGCAGGTCTCAGTTCAAGACAGGTATTCACATTCAAAGACCTAACATCAGCACACTTATTTTTAAATTCAGTAGAGAATTCTGAGACTGAATAGAGGACAGGCAGACTGAACTGTCTGTTTAGTCCCCTTAATATTGCAGAAACACTATCACAGAGCTTTTAATCTGTGCAGATAAACAAAGCTGGTGGCATTCAAAATTGTAAAATCACCATATTTCAGGAACAGTAAAACTGACAAAGGAGGTTTTCTACAATGACTTTTCATGTCTCCATCATGTATATTATGAAATAATTAAGCTACTAAATTAGGATCAGATTTGATCCAGTTGTGAGTAAATATATCATGTTTTGAGTTTATGCACTAATGACTAAGGCAAAATGACCAAAGTTTAAGAAAAATGAGTATTTTCAAAAAATCATAAAAAACAGAGAAGTCCTCTGCCCAAAGCAGCATTAACTAGACTAAAGTTAATCTTGACAAGTCTTTATATAACATGCTATTTAAAAACCTGCAATGGTTTTATAAACAAGGTTTCATAACCTTCATATTCTAGCACTAAACTAGCCTTACACTTAAAAGTTTTTCTTGTAGCCTAAATATCCCTTGCAGATCTGAAGTTTCATATGAGTCTCCATGTTTGCCAATCTTTTTCTGTTTCTCATGTTTTTTACACTTCTGATGATTCTTGTTTCTCTCCACTGGATTCCTGTATTAGTCTACATATTTCTTGAAATGCAGCATATAAACTAGACAATTTTCCAGCTGGATCCTCCCAAATTGATATACCAGCAAACTTACTGGATGAGCCCCCTATTCTACCATTAAAATCATAAATGAAGCTCTGAATAGTACCAAAACCAACACAGATGTCCAAATTCCCACTTAATATTTCCTTTCATTTTAGTAATCATTTTCTATCCCAAAAACCTACAGTCTGGTTACGATTGTCCAAGTACTTTGCACTTAACTGCAGTTTTGTGCAGGCCATAACTCTCTAGCTTGCCTATGGGATATTATGTGAGACAGTGTCAAAACCTGTACGTAAGGTATGTCACAGCTACTGCTTCTCACCAACACAAAGGGCCTGTTACCAGCCATAGCATGACTTATTTTTGATAGAGTCATGCCATCCCTTACTTATGTTCTTGTAATATGGTAGGCTTTACTGCACTATTACTTGTTCTACTGTTTTTCTAAGAAATAAATTTAGGGTCAGAGCTCTCCACTTCTCTGGGAATTCTAGTCCTCAGTTTATAAAGAACACTTTCAGAATGCCTCTTACAGTTGTAAATATCAAATATGCAAAAACTAACAGCAAATCCTGATCTTACTGTGGTAGGCCATAGCCATAGGTGACGGTCATAACTCTTATTAAGGATTAATTTCTCAAAACCGTTCTTGTTATTTTTGCATTGCAGAATTGGTTTAATTGGTAATTTTTTTAAGGCACAGACCAAGCTTACTTTTGCAATTATACAGCTGCCAGCATAGTCTTCCTTTGGTTAGAAAACTATTTTTAGAACTGTATTTCATATTAAAGTATTTTTTCATGGTAATAGTTCTATGTTCCTATTTTAAGCCAAATTTACTATGCTATCCAAAAAAAGACCTCATCCATATGAATTAAGAGTCACCACAGAGATGTTATAAGGATAAATAACATTGACTTTTACTCACAGAGAACAGAAAAATACTCAGAAACAGCTACAGCAGGTAAATACGGGGTTTGGACTGCTTTTACAAAAAATTCTTTCTTTAAACTGGTGACAATACAGAGGCTATCCACATCCTATCTAGGTTATATGAGGTGAGGTTTTGGGTCAGTCAAGTTTCACATCCCAAGTGAAGCAATAAAGTAGAAACTCAATAAATCTCTATTTGACAAGACTAAGTTAATGTTACCTTGACCAAACAGCAGTGTCCCAAACGCGCCACATTTTGCAGCAGAATTCCAGTCTCAGCAGCGCTAATTAATAATGCATTAGGAATTCAAAACATACCAAGACGACATGAAAAGCAGCCTTTTATATTACAAAAAAAGGAAAAATGTAGGCCTGTTTTTATTTGGCTAATGTCCATTGGAGGAAATTCCTGTTTATTCTGTTGTTCTCTGGCATTTACTTACTTTCTAGGTAAAGACAGATTTACATTGATTCCAATGACATATCTTGGCTGCTTTATGTCTCCTAAGGGCTTTGCAGCATGCTGTTTTTTCTATGTATTTCTCCATTCCTCCATTCTGGTACTCGGTTTCTCCTACGGTATAACACATGCACCATGGCAATAGAGTAAAAAGGAAAGATACAAGCTGCACAATTCAGCCTGCTGTTTCTACTAAACCAGAACTAACATTTTCTAAATCCTGACATTTTCTCAGTATTAATTTTTCAGTAAGTCTGTATTACAGTCATCGGTTATTTTAGTCCTGCTCTCCTCTGTCCTCTCCTAGGCTCAGCTTTAAGGTCCAGTCTCTGGCTGTCTTCGGTCTTTTCCACAGGCTGCAGAGGAAAGCACTGCTAGGGGTGTTTTTATTGACTGCCTCACGGGAATAGGCTGTGCTAGTCAGCACTTTGCCAAAATGCCACAGAAGACTCAGCGAAGAACACTGCCTCCTTCCCTACCAGGAACTGAGATCTTCTTTCATTAAAAGAGTACTAAGTATGTCCTCTTATTTGCTGGTCCATACACACAAGAGACACAAATAAGAGGTTATGCTGCAGTCATCAATCTAGAGGCAAATTTATTTAATGTTAAATGCTATTTAATGCCGTGGTTTTCTTCTTTGCTTTTTACTCCTTTTTAGCACAGCTCTTGGGGAAAAAAGGTTTTAGTCATGTGCTGAGATCCATTTACTTTCTCATACAACAGAAGCATAAGACTGTATGGATCAATGTGACTGATTAATAAGCTGCTTTTCATATCTGCAAACTTTAGGACATGTAGTACAATTCTGAAGACTATGAAAGAAAAAATGGGGGTGAAAAGAGGGAACACCATGCACTAAGAGGCAGGGGAAAAAAAGGCAGTGGAACAGAAAACTTTGCTGTCAGTATTCATCTGGCACCAAGTGCTAAATTCTAGTTGACAGCCAACATCTTCCATATTGTCTTCGTTGTTGCACTGTTCCACAGAAGATAACACACCTATCGTCTTTAACCGCTGAAAGCAAAAACAATCCATGCATATTCTCTCAGAGTGCAAAACTCATGAAAGGCCTGAATGGGAACACTAGTCAGTGCCATAATCAAAATCAGTATTATTTGAATAAGGCATTTTACCCATTCTTAGATCCTGTGTCATATTAGTAAATCAAATATATGAAACTTGTGATTGCAATTAAGATTCTAAAAGGCAAGGAAGGTTCTGTAGGTATAAGAAAAAGCTTGTTATTAGCCCAACTTATAATAGCTTTCAGCCACACAGCTCTTCTGCCAGTCACACTTGCCTCTCTTAAATGAGTTATCTATAATGGCTATTATAGCATTAGTAATGTATGACTGAAAAACAGAGTGCTTTGGAAACATTGTGCTGGGCAATGATAAACTATAGATGGCTGTCACCTGTCCAATGTATGTAACTTCCTCTCTCCTTTAGGTGCCATTTTAATACATCAAAGTAATTCAACGAATCTAAAACTCAGAACAGGTAATTTAAAATGTCTTACTCAAAGCCTCGCTTGCAAAAATCCACAGTGGAATGTGCACAGCCATGAATATACTCAAGAATTTGGCTAACATTTTGGTTGCATTCATGCCAGATTCAACAGGAACTCTTGTGTGCATTAATGGAAATATTACTATAATTTACAGTATAACTTGAATTAAGGAGTAAATCGCTTTGCAGACTGCTAAGCAATTACTCCTAGAGAGCTATCAGCCTGTACAGACCAGAAAATGATCCAGATCTTTGCTTGTAACAAACCAAAGTATATCATCTGCATCAGACAATTATATACAAGTGCTATTTTCTAAGTACTCAAGGAAAAGGAGATCATCTTAAAACTCCCTAAATCAAGTGAAAGACAATACATCTGCTTACGCAGCTCAAAAGCAAAAAAAAAAAAAAAAAAAAAAAAAAAAGACTATTAACCAGCCCTCACAGCACAAGTCGTGTCTCTTATACCAAGCAGAGTATGATCCCAATGCATACAGTAGGCTTCCACTTCTCCCTCCTTGCTCAAAACCAATTGTGCTGCATTTCTGACAAGCACAGTGGCCTTTTTTCGGGGTCACGAGTTTGCCAAGTGCTAAATTCCTGCCACTGGAACTTGGCTTTGCCACTGCAGGGCTGTTGACATACAATACTTGCTCGGGGCCACCAGCTAGTCAGCATGGCACCAGCCTCATCATTGCTTGTTTACTACAACTGCAAGGCAGGATTTAGCTGGTTGCAAACATTTGTTTTCACAAAACACTGGACGGGCATGTCTGCTTCTCTATATTCTTTGCTCTTAGCTGTTGTTGGAAGCAAATGCTTTTCTCCATCTCCCTGGAAAATTCAATACATGAGTGATTGAGAGTTGTTCTTATTTTATCTGTCACTGGGCAAAGTTTCAGTTCTCTCCATCCTGTTTATTCTCCTTGGTCCTTCAGGTCTTGTGAGACTTAAAGACAGATAACAGTTTAACATTTAACCTGTGCCCATAACGACTCCTGGAATACATCAAGTGAACTGAATGAACTCACTCTCACATACATGGAGGGGAATCTTATTTCCAATAATACTATACAGAGGGACAGAACTGTATGGCAACATGACTTTTAATGTGAATTTAGTAAGAAGCATCACTTTCTTGCAGGATAAGTGTCTGAGTATTTCTTACTGACAAATATTAGACATTAGCATCACACATTGTCATAAATGTGACTAAGGAGTTCATAATTTATAAATATCTGTACTGTGCCTTTAAGCTTTCTTCCAGTCCTCTGCTTTTACTGCCAGTACTCAAAATACCCTTGAAATGTCTGTGGTGGGATGATTTGCTATGCTTTGCCAGAGCAGGAAAAGAATTTGAAGAAGGCTTTTTGGCACAGAGTCAAGTTGAAAGCATGTTTCTTATATGCAGCCTCTCAATTCCCTCCATGATTAATAAACCACATTTAGCGTATGCCTCTGATGCTTGGAATATCTTTCTGAAGATGTAGTCATGACATTTTTTATACTCTTAGGAAATAATGAAGAAATTAAATTTATTTGAAACTGTTGTATTGTATCTCTTAAATTTGACAAGAATGAACCTGCTCCCTTGCAATTTTGGAAGAATGTCTTGAAAAGTGTGTGGCAATGCATCTCAGAAAAAAGGCAAGAAGTTCTAAAAGAAATACTACAAATAGTATCATGTAGCACTTACAACTTTATTTTCAGCCATATTATATCATGTAATAAGGGGAACCACACATAATCCACCAAGATTTTTACTTAAAAAAAAATGGTGTGACTTCAGATCCAGCTAAGTATAAGCATAGAGGAGGAAAAAGCATTTCAAAACCCTGCATATGTAAATCCCCAAGTTGGGTTTTTTTTCCTGTAACCTCCCTTTGGTAGGTATTAAATAGAATCAAGCATGTGCAGACCTTAAATTTAGCTCATCAGCTATCACAACAGCTGAACTGCTCCATAGAGGGGCAGGTGCTGTTGATCATATACACATTTCTGTGCTCAGAGCTATGCTCGTGGAAAGCGTATACTGTACATTCCAGATTCATGATGACACAGCTGTACCCCAGGATAAGCGTTTCTGAGCTCTGCACTGCGGATGTCCCTCGCCTGCCAGGAATCCTGCTGCCTGCGAGTCGTGGTTAGAGTTTGCAATGTCACTAGCCAAAGTGCAAGCTGGGGCCCTTATATCGCCTTAGAGAAGACGCATGTTTTTAAATGCACAACCCCACGATGCCTGACTAACGGGCACTCATAAAATGTATAAATGGATGGATAAAGTCCATATAGATATCCAGAAAATTCCTTTGCAGTTCCAGCATGAATTGCTACCAACTTTTCACAGGAGATTAGCTAAGCCTATTGCTCTCTGCTGTTTGGACTTGCCTTGTCTAAAATAGGAGGCAAGAACCTAAGTCATTTTATACAGGAAGAAGAGTACGCAGGAACAGGATAATTTTAGAGAGGAGTCAAAGTGAGAGCAGGAGAAAAAGGCACATCAGTTTTGACACAGCAGAGCATTAGTTGCATGTTTCAGCCAGGCACTATTGTATCGGATGCTGTTGAAGGCATGAGAGCTGCATTTCTGATCTGGGGAAAGTCATTAGCATAAAATTAGCATTGTGACTGCTGCTCCACAGAGATCTGGATAAATCTAGCCCTACATCTACCAACATTTCAAGGACCAAGTCATCCAAGCAAAGGGTAGACTCTCTCACTCTTGAGTCACCTCACAGGCGCTTTCCTTGCCCTCAGCACCTCAATTTGTCTCTTGACTTAGAGCAGAGCACTTGCCTTTGAGCAAGGTTACTTTTGCCTCATCGTGTTCCTAGGGAAGAGGACTTCAATGTGCAGGAGTCTCCTGGCCAGAATTCAAGTCATCATGTCTCTCCCAGGACTGAACCCCAGCCAAAGTGCACCTCTTCAGTGTGTCACCCCTCAGAGACGGCTCTCAGCCTTCTGCCATAGTTGCCATTTCTCCCGCTGGTCACCAAAAGGAAGGGAAAAACCCCTCTAAAAAGAGCTGCATGAGATCTACCATGGCTGGTCATGACCTCCCCTTCACATAGACTAAGTAAGGAGCCTCTCCAACATAGCACTCCAAAACGATGTCAGAGGAACATATTCAGTGGGAGAAAATCAACAGGGGAAAGTTTTTAAAGAGGCCATGGGAAACACGCTGCATGGAGAGAGAAGGCCCTTCACACCGCTCATTACTCAGCCCTTTTGCTGGGCGAGCAGGCACCAAGGAGGAGAGAACGTCCCAAGCGAGAAGGCAGCGCTCGCCATGGAGCCCACGTTTCGCAGCAAGAGTAGTCTCGCCTGCTGAAGCAGGATAGTGAGGAGAAAGAAACACCTGTACCTGTTTACAACTGAACCAATTGCTAGGAAGGACTTGATGTTCTTCACCCCAGCTCTAGGATATTAAACTAGTCTGGCAGTGCACTAAACAGAAGGCTGCTGGCACCTGAACATCAGAAAAATACAAGGCCAGTCCTGGGTTGCAGGGAGGACAAGGGCAACCTGGAGAAGCTGCAGCTCCTGAGGTCCATCTGCAGCTGAACACACGTGCAATGTTGTTCTCATGCACAGCAGGTCTGAGCAGGAAGTGCAAAGCTGCCCCATCCTGGGAGCTGGAGAAGGCTCCAAGGTGGGAACAGTTAAGGTAGGAAACATTAAGTGGGAGAACTGAAGCACTACAGTTACTTTCTTTGTCTTACATTTGGAGGAGATAGTGAGTTTCTGGTCCTGAATGACCTCCAAAGACCACTTAAACCAAACTGCCTAAGGCCTCCTCTAACGGTCAATTTTGTTCTTGTTTCTTTCACCTTAAGTCCTGAGTTCAGGATTTTTTTTTTTTTTTTATTGCTGGAAATATCATGCTCACTTGGCAAAAGGGAAAGAGTTCACAGCAGTGTACTTGGGTTCAGTTTAAGTGTTTGACATCAGCCACAGAAATGGAAGAGAATAATTCTGAACTCAGAAACTGACTGTCAGGAATGCAAATGCATTAGAAAGCTCCAGTCTGCACATCCACCTGAGTCTGGAGTCAGATGTTTAAATGATTTTTTGATCATCAAAATGATTTTTTTTATAGTAGATTAGTGCTCTAGTTTTAAATTGGTCTTGTAAAAAAGCATCTCATAAGCTAACATTTGGGGAAATGGGACAAAACCGCAGGCAGTTTATCTTTCTTGTAGGTGAAATGAATAAATCATAACAAAGACTCATAGAAATACTTGTAGAACAAACCTATCTAATTTAGGGGGGGAATCTGCTTTTCAAATGAGATACCTTTATTCTTTTTTGGTAAACAAAAGATAAATTCCAGACTATAGACTCATTGAATGCAATGACCTGTCAAAATTGTGAATGCATTCTCAAGTGCAAAAAGTTACAGAAATCAGAACAGGTAAATCTGTTAAAACATTATACTGCTGAGACAACTGTATGTAACTGCAACCCAACAGCATTACACAGATAAGCTTGTTGTTGATACTCACAAAAGACCACTAAATATTTTTGAAGGAATTTGTCAGGCAAAAATATAAACTTTTGAGAACCTGAAATCTACTGTACTGGACAGGGGTCATAGCTCAGTCATCCTTTCACACTGCGAACCCAAGTGGCAGTGTAACTATGCGCTATACTGAAGTCCAAAATTGGCATTTACGAGGTGTGGGGGGCTTTAAGGCCATTTATTAGCTTTTATCAGAGGTAACATTAAAATCTAATTCATTTTGCACTGATTACACCATTTGCTCACCTTTTCACTTCATTCCTCTCAAATTTTTTTCCCAGATCACCCTTGGCACCCAGGTCAAATGGAGTTCTCCCCTTGATTTTAAAGGGCACCGCAGCAGACTCTCGAAGTCGAGCACCTCACTGAAAGGGGCATGGACCCCCCCAGCGAAGGGACAGGCGATGCCGGCATTCCTTCTGTAACCCATGGACTCGTGGGGAGCTGGCATGCCACAGCACCGCCCTCCTGGGGACACATCTCTTGGGAAGGCTGCTCAGGCTCTGCTGACTGTCCGAGCGGGAAGAGGCAGGAGTGAGGTCTGAGGACAGCAGGCACAGGCTGTCCAAGAGGACTACAGCAGGCAAGGAGTGGGGTTCATTACCTCTGCACCTCCCCTGGGGAGCACCAGGCAGCAGGGCACAAGTCACCTTTGGTACAAGCGCTGGGAGCAGACTACCGATGCTGTACCAAACACAGCTATAGTTTTATATATCCACTGGCATGGAGGAATTTTCCTCCAATATGTACTGATGTTTAAATAAGATCAACGTGTCAGAATACTCTTTGCAGATTTTTTTTTTCTTATAGTCTGAGACTGCAGAAGAAGGCGGCTGTTATCAGTATGCTTTGGAAGATACTGTTTCAGAGGATCAGCTTTGGCCAAAGAAGTAGTACTTGACACATTAAAACAGCCCCTAACTCTCCTCCTAAGCAGCTGGCTTTTCTGTAAATTTAGTTATTGATCCCTAGGTCTTAACAAACTAAAACACCTGTTGCAATAGCAGGATTGCAACATATGTACTGCTGTGGTATGTGCTAATAAAGTTGCTTTGCTCCACGCTTGATTTTTGTAAAGTAAATTGATGCTTATAGAATTTGTCCATATAAGAATATTAAAAAATGTTTTTTATCCAAGCCAAGGCATATCTGAATAGTCTCACTCACTGAATCCAATAAACAGGGTTGCTCATTTACCCTGAATAACCTCGATCAGGTCTGCAGCTTGCAGTATAGTAACACTGCAGTGCCTCCTATATTCTGTGACAGCGTATCACAAATCAGAAACGAAAGGTCTGCATGCAAGAGAAAAAGGGGACCTTACTTCTATGTTAGGTAAGGATGACAGCTGCTACTGATTACGGGCACTACATGATCTGTGACATTTTCACTGGGCATTGGATAGAAACTACAAATGCACATGCATGTCTACCCTGTGTTGGTGGCACACACCCTACCCTTGCTCTCCTCAGAACAACCAGATCTAGAAGGCCAAGGCTAGAACAGACTGCAGAGAGCTGTGCCCCTTCCTGCTCTCTGCACAAGCTGACCTGAGACAGAATGATTATACCCAGAACAACCCACGCAGTACCTGCAGCGCGCTCCAGAAATGCTTTAAACAGCTCACCGACATTTCAAGAAGAGTTGGTGTTCAGAAGACATCTGCCCAAATTTTGCTCCTAGGAGTGCTGTTGCAGTAACACACAAAGGCCTTGCTCAGCATAAACAACCTTGCCATGCAGAACCTGACCTGCACAAACACAAGGCACATCTGGCAGTGTAGCAACAGAAGGGCAAACAAGAATACAAGCACAGTGGTAGTATGACAGCACTGGCAAAAAACAGGGCTGGAAAGGTCCTCATGAGGTCATGCCACTATTTACCCCTCCCCCTGTCCCAAGGCTGTCCCAACTATATGTAGACTATTCCTGACTGCTGTTTGTCCAGCTTGTTCTGCAAAGCCTCTGTTGATGAAGACACCACAATCTCCCTAGGCGAGTCATTCCAGCGCTTCACTGTCATGGATATGGAAGACAGATTGTTCTCTTCTTTTTAAAGCAACCTTTTACATATTTCAAAACTGGTTACATATATTAGCTTTGCTGAGAACCTTGATTCTGACTAAGTTAACTTTTTATTTTTTAATTGCCCACAAAAGGTTGATCTCAAGCATCATTGTCCAAACCCCAACTCCTCAGGCAGAGTATAATTCTTGGGAAATCTTCCAACAGTCTTATCAAGTCTCATGTCTTCAGACATCTCCTGGAAGGAGAGTGCTCCTGCCATTGTGTACCCATATGCCATACCTCATCGCCCACTGAGTCTCAGTCTCCTGCCCTCTCTGCTTTTTCCCAGTTCTTGTTCCTCACTTTCTCCATAGAGCTCTGTCTTCTCTTTTTGTCTCCTATCTTTGTCCATGTATCCTGGCTCCTGCCTCCCTTCCGTTACGAACAACACACTCCACAAGCCACCTCCATTTCTGCCACATCTCCTGCCTTCCTCCATTCCCAGATCTCCCACCCCAGGTATTCCATTAGGACATTTCCTCCTCTTCCTCCAAGGCAGCACCAGCAGAGGGGGCATTTAGAGCATGCAGAGATGAGCTCTCCTTGTTCGGGCCATACCTTCCACCCATAAGAACAGCAAGGAAATCACTGGTTGAAGCTTTGAGAGCGTGTGCTCAGTGCAGTTCTGTCAAAAATCAGTCAGCCAAATTAATCCTCACCACATGGCTTACTTGGGAGGGGGGTGAGGGAGAGGAGATCTCAAGAGACGCATCCCTGACTCTGAGCAGATCATTGCTTCCAAATACCAAATCTCTGCTCCAAAGCATGGTGGTATCTACAGAGGTAATATCTGAATTCTAATTTCCACACAGAAAAATATACCTTCCCAATCTCATTCTTGGGAACAGTGGCACCATTTCTAGTTGGAACTGATCCAAAATGGAAGCCAAGCTCAGCTATCTGCTTTGGAAATGTCACTCATTTCAGTCAGGAATTATGCAGACCCTAAAATTTAAATCTGAAGTTTGACAAAACCATAAGGAACAAAGCAGGAACAAAGTTTTATGAAAAGAAGCATGCACAACCTCATATACAGAAGAATACTAGACCCTAGTGACACTCACTGTTTCTAATGCACGTCAGAACAGAAGCCTGTTCTTCTGCAGAATCCTGACTTTAGCACTTTACTTTTTTTATATTTATCTATCATATGTGCAGAAGTTCTTCACAGGGCTTAAAGAGTTGTCTGGAGCATCACGTATTCTAAACTGCGCTACATATATGCTGGCCTGAGTAACCCACCAGGTAGTGGTGATTTGCCACAGAAAACAACATGCGCAAATCAGGTAATTATTTGCTGTGATCCTTTAAGAATTAACTAAGTGTGGTTACACGAATAGATTAGAAACAAGTAGCAAGCTGTTTTATTGCTCACAGTTTCCATGCTCACCTCTTCAGCAGGTCCAAGCCAACCGGAGCTAGTAGATCTCTCTGTTTACACTCTGTCAACTGCTTCTTTTGCCATCCACCTATTTTCTAACCCTTGCTCTCTCACATCAGACAAGCTTATGTTATTTTCAACAAATCTCTGCTACAACAAAATCAGTCAGTGCTCTGACCTTTACGTTGCAACCAAGAAGCTACTGAGGAACAGTGATGGCTTCTACAGTTTTCAGCTATCGTTAGGTAAAAGAGGAACATGATCACTTGCAGCTTTCATCTTCCTTAAAGGAACCATCTCCTTTAGCAAGATCTCTATCTGTGAAATGAATGAAAGCCATTAACACCTTTCAGGATAATAACATTATATATGCTTCTAAATAAAGAATATGTGCATATAAAATTCACACATATAGGTGTGTAGTATGAATAGAACAAAATGGTCAGATTTCAGAAAAACTAAGTTATTTTATTTGGAAAAAAATCTCTAAAAAATACATGACATGAACTAAAGTGTTACACGCTGTTGTTTTGGTCCTCTGTGCAAAGTATCTTTGAGCATGTTTTGTACATATGATCGTCCCATATTTATGTACTGAAAATAAAGAACACTGTATTGAAACTCCTATTACTGTGCACTAACATAAGTATGAAAAATGAATGGAGGTATTAATTGCTTAAATAAAAAATATAACCCTTAAATTCATACAGCTGCCTTGCTTAATGTATTAAATTGACTTTCTATGTAACCATTAGTTATATTGTTAGGTAAACAGAAATTTAAGGAAATGGATATTTAACTTGTTGAGCGCATCAAATTACCACTGATCTCAGCTATCTTTTCAAGTTCTTTTTAAAAATACATCTTCTTTCTTTTTTTATCAAATTATTTTCAATGCTGGGCACTGTGAAGTGCACAAACCAAGGAAGACTTCACCTCCCTCGTATGCTGGAGCTGGGAGGAGCTAAGATTTTCAAAAGCCAGTTCATTGACTAGACATGATAATCTAGGCACCTTTTTGCTATGGTGGCCTCTAGCAGCTACTGAAAAACAGGAGAACGGTGAGATGTGCTTTTTGCAGCAATGTTTGCACCAAGGCCGGTTGTATACGCACATGCAGATAGCTACAGGCTGGGCTGACGTGCTTCTCTTTCATCTATATTGTTTTGTACGAGTGTGTTCCAGGATGTATAATACTCTGCTTTGTTAAGTAGGACAAATGTTGCCTAACCTGGTACAACCCTGGGTCAAGTTTGCTATGCCAGCTGGCTTTCGATTTTAATGCTTGAATTAATGGTTCTTTAAATATTGACTAAGGGAGCACTGCAGGAAAGAATATTTAACTCTGGAGCAGCACACGATTATCATATGGACAGTACCAGCTCAGTCCAGCTGTCCTTAGAGTAAGTCTACGTGATACGGCTAACACTGGCAAGCTTTCAAACACAAGCACTAAATCAGTTCAGTACAATGAAATAACAATAATAAGTCTAGGAGATAAATTATGAATCGGTTTAAGAAACTAACCTTCTGAAATATGCAGATTAACCTAAAAAATACAAATCTTGATGACACAACTTCGGTAAGTGCCTTGATATATGCGTGCAATACTCATGACGAGTGACGGCAGAGGCCTGCGTGCCGGGCACGCCGGGCACGCACCACAAGACACCAGCAAGGAAGGGAGGGGCAGAAAAATGCAAAACCAAGAGCGGCAACTCATACTCATTCATGGCGTGGGCTTGTTACGGGACAGCCCGCTCCCCCAGGAGCTCCGAGTTGCAGGGCCACTCCGACAGGCCGCGACTGCCAGCTCCCATGGAAAACCGGGAAAAGCGGGAGATGGATGGGTGAGGCAGGCAGGACATCCCAGTAGGCCAAAAGTCTAGATTTGGCATGTTGGCTTATTCCCAGCTGCCCTGAGTTTGATTGAAGGGTACATTTTTAATAATTTAGAAAAACATGATAATTTATCTTTGCGGGTCAGCCGTAAGGACAGAGCTACGCTGTCAGTCAGAGCATTAAAATGCATTTAAGTTACATCATTACAACAGGATATTGTACCAGTCCTGAAAATTATCCAGAGATTTGAGGGGGGAAAACAAAGCAGCCTGATTCTCCTCTACCTTAAACCGGTTTAAAAGAGCAGTAGCCCACCAAACGAAGGGGCCTACAGCGGGGCAAACAGCAGGGCCAACCCGGCGCCGCGGGCCGCAGCCGCCTCCCGGGGGCCGCGGGGAGGCTCTGCCGCCCCGGGCGCCGAGGCGAGGGCGGGCGACCGCTTACGAGAAGGCGGCGGCAAGCAAGGGCGGCGGCGGGGTTTCCTCGGCCCGGCTGTTACTGGAAAGCCGTCGGGGGGCGGGGGGAGGCGGCGGCGCTGCGGCAGGATCCTGCGGCGGAGCCGCCAGAGGCGGTTTCTCCGCAGTGGCGGCACCGCTTCTGCGAAGGGCGCGGAGCCGGCGCCGCCGCCCCGGGCCGGTTCGAGCCGGTTTTAGGCGCCCGGCGGCTGCCGCCCCCCTCGGTTCCCCCACCGGGAAATTGGGGCAGAAATACGTTATTGCAAGGCTTAACGGGGGGAAGAGGGCCGCGAGAGCTGCGCGGGGGAAGCGGCCCTGAAGGGGAAGCCCCGAGTAGGTGGATGGCAGAAGATGTCACCGCGGGGAGAGGGAAAGCTGCCGCGGGCGGGGAAAGCCCTGCCGCCGCGGGGAGGCAGCGCGGAAAACACCGCGTCCCAGAGACAGACTCTGCTCTGATGCGTGAGAGATACTGGTAGCGAGGGCAGGTTAGCGCTAAACTGCCCCTGCCCGCAGCGCGAGGAGGTGAAGGCTGCGATATAGATGAAAACCTACTTCTGGCGTTACTGCCGCTACGGTGCATGGGACTGTTTTATAGCCCAGCGTTGTTAGGAAATCAGAGGCGGCCACCTTCTTCCAAGCGGCCCTGGGAGAGCCACTGCTTCCCCTGCGCCTCTCCGCCCCGGAGCCGCCCCGGGCCTGCCCGCTAGGCTCCTGGCTGCGGTGTTGCGGCTCCCTGCATCACTGCTGATGGTGCAGAGGGGCCACGGACGGCTTGCAGAGTTTCTGCTTTGCAGAGGCAGTGAAGCAGCTGCACATGTCCATGGAAAGTGAGGCTTTGCAGATAAATGGGCAGATGAGACCCAGGTTTGCAAGCACAGGTTTTTGAAAACACTAAAGGTTTTTCACAAGGGGAACATTTCAATATTTCAGAAGGAGGAAAGGAAAAAAAAGAGTTCACGGGACTTCTGCACTTCCCACCTTTGGCAAGGGTGCCACCAAGGAGGTGGAGGGTCGGGAAGCCGGGACTTGGGCGCTCTGCCGGTCTCCGGATGGTTGTAGGGGATCCCGGCTTTCCAGGCTGGCACGGGGTGCGCGGGGGCCCTAACACACCAAGTGGCCTGGGGACATGGCTGGGGGCGTCGGGGAGCACAGGGAGCACACCTGCGCTTGCCAGGTGTGCGTCTGGGGCAGTCCACCTAGGGGAAAGCTTGATGTCTTCTTTATTATTCAGAAATTGCCAAGAGTGTATTTATTTCAGCTAATCATTTTCTGACAGAAAATTGTTCTTTTGGAGAGTTTCTCAGCGGCTGCGTATTTCCTGCTGAAAAGCATGCTGCAGTACACGTTTTTGATGCGAGATGAGTTTACGTCCTTTTAAGTGTGCTTGTGAGGCACCTTGCATGACATGTGCTCAGGAACAAAACATCGAAAAGGTCACACACACAGTCTCCAGCCCTGTGACACTGTGAAGAAATACTGGAAGCACAGAACTAATCCAGAGAAATGTGATTTCTAAACAAGTGAATATTTTGCTAAGCGATGCAGAATGACAACATTGCCTGAGTGGAATTAGGAGAGTACATGCTTGCTTTCAATTTTTGTGGGTTTCAGATCTTTTAATCTTACAATTATCTTATGCTTTTTAAAGTATAGATAAAATATCTCACCATTTAACTTTAAAGAGTTTATCTCTTTTTAACATCTGCTTTTCTGTGGTTGTGTGCGCTTCACAGTAACACACAGCTTTCAGCGTGCACTCCAGGAATTACCCCAAGACCACAAAGCCTGCCCTGCTCTGTTTCTTCTGCAGAAGGACTCAGAAGGCAAGAAGCCACCCAGAAACATGGAGAGGATATCACCTACTGGGATATCTTCTGTTTAGCATATAGGGAATATTGTAGCCCCAGATAGATTGCACTAACGAGCACACTCCAAGCATTTCCCAAGATGCCTGGGCAGCAGAACACAAGGCTACTGGAAACCCATGTCAGCTTTGGGTTAGCTGCTTTCATGAACAGGAGGACACCTGGCTCTGCTGGTGAGATGTCCCAGCCAGAGCAATTAGCTCCAAGCAGGAATCAGACCAATTAGTTCCTAGCAAAGGTTCACAGTAACACAGTGATACCTTCAAGCACCCAAGCAAGGTCATTTGGATGTAACCCAAGTACCTTTCCACACCCCTAAAGAGATTGTGGCACGTAGAATAACCTGAGCAAACACTATTTGCCACAAGTCTTGAAAATAATATTATGAATTATTAGTAATACTAATCTCTTTGCACATGCAAAATAGTAACTGGACATCTAACAGTGCCCAATGTGGGACTTAGAACTACACCATAGGTATGCATTTATTTTATAATACAGAGAAAATCTGAGATAAAGGTATTCTGCCTTTTATTGCTTTCTTAACAGGGTGATACATTGATAAAAACCTCAAGACATTCATCCAAATGGGCACAACAGCAAACCATTAATAGGAGGGAGTCAGGCTTTGTTCTTCTTTATGGAAACAGCTGAGCAGGGACAAAAATTTTCAAAAGAATGGTGAGAAAAGAATTTCAAGTGCTGTATCTTTTTTTATTTAGCAAATATTCATCGAGCTACTTCAGACATTTTAAAGGGATGTTGTTATTTGCTTTCGTAGTAGACAACTTGCAAAACCTAATAGTATAAGACTAACGAGTAATTTGATACACCAGAAAAGTCAATGTAGTTTAAATTTAAATGTAAACTTAGAACTAATGTTTTAATAAAATCTACGTAAGTATTTATACCAGATTTCTTCTTATTCTGAAAGAATGGAATAGACATAGAAAAAATAAAGCACAGCTGGTTTGCACAAAAACAGCATTCAAAGATTGCTGGGTTTTGATTGCTAAAATGCTAGTCCTAAACACTGTTTTTAATGATATGCTGTGGGCTTTATAGTTCAAAGTAGTATATGTTGCTGAAAATTTTTTTCAGAGCATATCACTACATGTAACAAAAATACTTTTAAAACAGAGTTGATATTTGCAGGCACTTCTGCAAAGGTGTGCTTATCAAGGACTTCATCATAGGAATCCCCTCAGCAACTGAGGAAGAGAAATTGCAACAAAGGAGTTTTTGGACTATGAACTATATGCGTTGCATATTCTGGACTTATTTTGTCACAAAGGGAGAGTTACTGTTAGCTTGAACAGACATACACAGATTCTGAACTCTTCTCCCCAAACAATTTTCCTCTACTGCACATCAATCCTAACTTAGAATTACAGTGTACAGAATAAGTCATTATAATTAGCATTTTTTTCCAAGGCTGTAGTTATCCAGTTTCTAATGTTTCATATTAATTCTTTTTTCCAGAACTTCTTCTGGAGCAGAGCCATGACTACATTCATAATTCTTGGCAAGCATACTGTACACAGTAACTTTGTTGTATAATCGATATTTTTAATGCAAAAGTTGTTAATTTTCAGTGGACAAAACCCACGACATTGCTTTCATATCCCAGTGAACATAACTCTAAAGAGACTGGTTCAGATGTTGAGCACAGGCACATTGCTGAAATAAGGCTAAATTCAGATTCATGGCAAGAGACATCCAAAAACACATCCAAAATGTGTTACATGTGAGTAGTCTAGAATTCATTTAGAATGTCTTCTTCCCATTAGCACAGCTGCCAGCAAACTTGTTTGTTAGGATATTTGCAATGATACTACATAAAAGGACGAAAACCACAGCCAAAACAAGTCTATTTTTATATGATCAAATATTCATGGAAATTTTCTGTGGTGTTAAATTCTGCTTATGAAAACCGCTTTATAATGTTCTGAGGGGATTTTTCTGGAGCCACAAGTACTATTTGTGCCAACTCATGTTGTGTTTGCCTGTAATACAGAAGTATAGAAGAGCAGAAGAAAAATCGTGTTCATTTGCACTTTCGGTGTGACTTGGCCTGGTCTCCAAAGTGAGACGTCATGCCTCTACAGAGCAGGTTTAGGCAGATTTTGAGCAAAAGGATCGCTGAAGAGAGAAAAAGGAGAAAAGAAATTGAATAAGTGGCTACCAAAGACAAATTATGACAGTCCAGATACAGTTTTTTGATCGCTGATTCAATTTTCTAGTCAAAAAATATGCTGTACTTTATCTGTTTCTAGACATCGGTAGCACTCAGGATAAATCTATGCAGTAATATACCATTGAAGCTGGAGAAGATGAAAATTAACGAAGTTACTATAAGGTCGAAAGAGGATCTGGTTTCAGAAGACATGGCAATGGGAAAGATTAAATAGAAAATTACACTGTTGGAAATCCTTAAGGATCTTGGGACCAATCTTGTTTGAAACTTCCAATAACGATAATTTACAAGAAGTTAGGACTGTGTGGAGAAAACCTGCTGATGGCATGAGCTGGTGTGATGATGATGTGGTGAGAAGGCATTGTCAAGACAGAGTTGGGACATCATACGAAAGCATTGGCAGACCTTGAGAAAAAGCACTAGAAAAGCAGGATGAAATTCAGTAGTTCAAAATGCAAAGTCATGCACAGGGGGCTAGTAACAACATTCTGCTACAAGGTAAAGATCTTTGGTGGGGAAATGGTTCAGAAAGAGAAGGACGTGGGTATATCCCAGTACAGGAGAGGACAGCTGTGAGTCACAGACATAATGCAGTCATGAACAAACTGAAGGTGGTACCAGGATGCACTGGACAGAGCATTTCCACTGGAGATAGGTAAGGTCACACAGCTTCATAATTCCTTCATGATCTATAGTACGAGGTGCATCCTTGTCACCCATGCTCAACAACAGGGATCACAAACTGAAACAAGATAATGAGGGAAATTAAGAGTCTTTTTTACCAGGTAACCCTAGAAAGGTTTGGCTTTGTAGGTTGGGAAGTGAAAGCTGAAAAGGGTTGTGCTTGTTCTCTGCAAATACATCAAGGGTAATGAAGTTGAAATGGGAAGCATGTTACGAACAATTAGACCCATGAGTTTCTGGAACAAGCTATAAACTCCTACTGGGTTGTGAAGTCTCTGATTCAGAAGCTTTCTGTGTTCCTCTTTATATAGTGGCAAATGCCATTCTTTTGTCACAGCATTCACAGAGCCATTTTTTGACCAAAATAACACTGGTGTGTTGTTGATGGTGGGATGGCACAAACGCACCATCTGTGTACTGGATCCCTTTGGGACTTCCAGGTTGGTCATTATCAAAAGTGTTTGCTGGCTTGGGTAGTGCTTACTGCCTGAATAGCTATTCTCTGTTTCCACTGGGGAACATGAGGATGCTGCATGGGTGGATCCAATCCGTGGATTGTGTTGCTTTACTGCATTGTACGAGTAGTACATGCATAACCACTCCATGTTCCTTACTGTTGTTATGTAGCGTTCATATGTGAGGAATCATTTGTATGAATGTGCCAGAAACCTAAGGAGAAAATACCTATAGCAAGGAATTAAGAGTTAAGAAATAGAAGAGAAAATACACAATCAATTAGCTAATGACATCTTTAAATAATGGCTTCTCATTGACCATCTCAGGTTCGATGGTACAACCCCTCTGCTCACCTCCTGGGCTCATCTCCCTTCCCCCATCCTGAACAGCACCAGCAACTTCTCTTCAGCAGCTTGTGAGGCTCCAGAGCCTCGAGTGAATCTTTCAGGGAAGCAGCAAAGCCAGAAAGCAGAGCCAAAAGAAAGCCATTTTCCAGTGAGGGAAGAGTGGCAGTGCCTGTTGGCCATGGAGCCGGACAGGAGGGTGACTCAGGAGCAGAGGCTGGGATAGGGACTGGAGGGGATAAGTGGCTCTCAGGGAAGCGGTGCCGTGGGAAGGTCTGCACACGTCTGCTTATCACTGCTGTTGACTCACTCACTTGCCATACTGCCTGTATTTTGAAAGGCATTTTACCAGAGCTGTTTCATCCTCCGAGAAGCAATGGTTTGTAAACATCTCTGCGCTGAAGAGAAACATTCTGGAGAAAATCACCTTACCTTCTTCTGTGCCTCATATTTAAAGTTCTCAAAACCATGAGGACACAATTTTGAAAACCACAGTCAGGACACAGCCAAAACAACAGTCATTTTTTGGAAGGGGAAAGGCAAGCCGTGTCCTTCCTCCTTGGGATGTCACTGAGCCAGCAAAGCAGCACATGCTATAGCCCCAAAAGGGGACATCTCGTTGCTAGTCCTGTCTCCACAATAGAGCTTTCCACATGACAGCTCACCCCCTCCAGGTTGTCATAAAAAGCTCGGTTGCAAAAGCACTGCAAAAATCAGGTACTTGGCAGCAGGTTAGTTCCTCTGAGGTGGGGGGGTGAGAAATGGCTATAATTATGGACTGTAAGTGTTTACAAGAGGCAGGGAATTGCTAACAGCCTTTGACTGCTGGCAGGGCTGAGAGGTAAGTATTTATACTGCCAGTCAGTAATTATACCCAGTTCTCGCTCTCTTGCCATGAAGAAGCAGAGCTGCAGCCAGCTCGGATCTTATCACATAAACCAAAATATATTTTCGAAAAGATCTGAGAAGCAGTAATTAACAATGTTACATCTCTAAGCTGTTTTACCTTCTGGGCCCCACTTGCAGAGGAGGACGCTATCTGTGCTTTTGGATTTGCCCTCTCAGTCTCACAAGGCCCTCGTGTTGTACGTGTCAGACAGGACAACTCACGTCCCTTTTGCTGAACAGTTGGAGTGGGTTTTTTTTTCACTCCAAATTTCAGATTTCTTGGAGTAGGGTGGGAGGAGTGTTTACAAGGCAAATTTTTCAGATTTGCCTCAACACTTAAAAAGTGTTCACATTCACTCTACATTTGTAAGTACAACCGTAGGGATATTAGGGCACTCGGCTTTCCAGGCACACAACCCACAAACATAGATATTCCTCTTCCTGTTAGTGTTGCATGCACAGCTACTGTTTACAAACCAGGTTAGGCATCAGCCACAAAAAACCCTGTAGGAGCCTTTTTGAACTTATAGCCTAAAAACAAGTTGATGTGTTAGTAAGAGCTTTGCAGAATGGAGTATTAAATGGGAGCTTTCTTAGAGTTTTAAAAGACATCAGATATAACTAGGGATATATAGTCCTGTTACAGAATTTACTAACATGGCTTCCAAAAAGCTTCTGGGAAGACTTACTTTTTTCCCTTTTTCCCCACTTCAGTACAACTAGTCATATACAGTCTATCCAAATATGATTTTTCCTCAAAATATGCCATTTTATTAACACAAAAATATTTTTTGCAAGAATATATTGATACTGATGATCATTTTCCAACTCTAGGCTGGAATTTCCACAGGGAAGGAGAAAAGAAAATGTGTGCCCGAACTGTTTTATCCAAAGCTAGAACAAAATGTTAAAATCTCAAAAGTCATTGCAAACTGCTCTTCTCAGACTAGCTTCAGCATTTACAGTAATTTCTCCAGCTCCCATCACCACAGCATTCACAAAAACCACTCCACAGGGATTCAGCTTTGCAAACAGATAAAAGAAACTAAACTAGGTCACACTTAGCAGCTCGCCACCTTGCCAGTGTCTCTTTATGTTTAATTATTCAAGTCCCACACCTGAACTTCTCACAACTACAAGAGTTTATTTACATAAAGCCAACAAACAGTATCTCCATCAGTGGTACACATGAGGCTGCGCCACTCATAAATGACTGTGAGATGGAAGAGCTGACATGTTTGCTGAGAATAAGCATCACATTAATTAAAGATGCTCTCAGGGGAACAAAACATAAGCCGCCGTGATTGAGCTCAGCAGCCTCGGCCCCTGTTATTCAGGATCCTCTGGGGCAGAGCCAAGTGAAGGATAATTAATGTGCCTGGGAACCCATACAGCAACCGGAGGGGCAGGGTGGGAAGTGGGCTTTCTGTGTCCTTTACATGTAGGTTTATTTGAGTTGATAGCTAATACATACTTCTGGGAGTGCTTGTCTATTGGAAAGGATTTTCTTTCTAGAGTGATGTTTCTTTAGAGACAAGTTGTGCCACGGAAGAAGCAGAGAAGTCTTTTCTTCCTAAAAGTGGTGGTGCCAGAATTATACTACCACAGACGTCTTTTTAAGCCTAAAGCCAGACAAGTTTATTGACTAAACACTGAATGTGTTTGAAATGGAGATTTCCTTTGTACTGAATTCTTCCCTTTGGTGGTTATAGCATCTATCAGTGCAGGGATCATGGGGAGATATTAAAGTCCACGGTACACCACTCTCTATACATATTATAAGGGCTAGTGCCCAGCACTAAGATTTACAAGCCAATAAAATATCCACAAAGATCAAGTCCACAGCTGAACTGGAGCTTTGCCAAGTAAAACTATAACTTTTTTCTTTATGCTATCACCTTTCACAGTAGGTAGAGCTAGAAATAATTAGATGATAATATGGGGGAGCTACATGTTTAAAAGTCAGTTAGCCCGGGATATGCTGTCCTTACAACCATGTAAACAGGAATTATCTTGAGCCATTAGCACGGCACAGTAATCTCCCCAATTTCTCCTCTCCTCTAGTTCCTTTCTCTAACCCCACTGTTAGCTGTTGAAGGAAGGTTTGCCACAAATTCAGTATCTGCTACAGAGGTGGTCAGGACCCTGAATATGTAAGGACTTCTGTCTGTAATTCCAATTCTGTAAAGAAATATTACTAAACCCATGAACAGTCCTTGCAGAAAAAGTGAGAGTATTAAGTAGGTACAATTCTGCACATGATTTTGCAGGTTTGGCCAGGTTAGCAAAAGTGTGGAGGTGGAGAGCTTTTCCTATTGAGTCTCCCAGTCTGGTTTTCAGCACAAATTCTGACACCAGCCCTTTCAGCGATGTAAAACCCAGCAGGTAAAAGCTCTGCTACCTAGTTTCAATCCTAACATGCAGACATTGGACTTTAAATCATAACATTAAAATAGCAGATTAATAATTAATATTGTTATCATGCTACTAATGTTGTACTAAAGACACGAATGGAATTTTAGGAAAGTAATAGTGTGTCGTACTTTCCTTGAAAGTAATCTGATCAATTAAACAATTTGCCTTAATAGAAGACTTGCTTTTACAATCTGAGCTAGGATCAAATTCAAAACTAAAATGTTTTTGGGTTGAATGAAACCACAGTTGGTGGGGGCAGAGGGGAGAAACAAGAGAATAAAAGGCAGCTGAATGTGTTCTCCATTTTTAGGGTACAGGAATTGTTCCAAATATTCCTTTGAAGTTTGAAATCAGGCTTTTGGTTGGCATAAAAGGCCTCCTCATCATAACTGAAACATAAAAGAATTTTATCTTTCAGAGTTACTTATTCCAAGTTTAATTAAACTTCATTCAGCTGTGGTCTGGCATAACTCCCCAACTTCTCTGCTCTGACAGTAGTGTGACAAAAAGACCATGAAGCAGCATCAAAATTTTACATGTCAGGACAAAGCAAGGAGTGGCTAGCTAGTTATATTCAGTCTGAGAAGCACCAGGACTGATCCTGCATCCTGATATTGGGACTTACATAATCATCGGTGTACTGTCACGGTCATGAGTAAACCAAGTTGGTCACAGACTGAAAATGCCTTTGAGACCCTAACTATGTTGCGTGTCTACACTGCAAAACCAAAAGTACAGAAACTTTCCAGGGACCCCGCATACAGGCTCCGATTGCTAGCACACATTAGAAGCCTATGCCAAAAATTGCCCCAAACCTCCCAACAGGGTAGGCAAAATCAAATTTTCACTGAGACTCTGAAGGGACTGAAGGCAGGTTCCACTCTACGCTGTTCCACCCCTTCTCCAGTCCCGCCTGCCCTCCCCTGCCCAGCTGCTCCCCCGAGGGAGCCACAACTGCTTTATCGGCCCATGCCAGCCCTGCTCCCACCCATATCCCATGCTGCTGCTTGCTCCTAGCTGCTGGAAGACGCACACACTTCCTTCGGCCCAAGCACCTGTCCAGTCTCCATAGACCCCCGCCACACACATGACGTGGGAGGATGGCGTCAGATGTTTTAAAGCCCATCCTGGGCTTTCCACAATGCTAAACACAGAGTCCATAAACCTGGCCAGCCTAGTGCTCCTTATGAAGACACTTAGTCCACTTTCTTTCACTCGGTGTGAACTACAAATCCAAGGGTCCAAGAGACCTTTCTCAAGGACTCGTTAATAGAAAACAGTCAGGGACCCCCCACCATGCCCAAAGCGCGCACATAAGAGGGACCAGCTGAAACACACCAATACCAAAAAGGATAGCTGAAGAGACCCTGACCCTCGTTCTGCCCCTCGCACAGCTCAGTATGCCCAGGGATCACCAGCCTCTGGAAACACAAGAAATAATGAACTTTAGGAGCAAGTGAATGGAGACTTCAAACACTGTGGAGCACCTCTTATTTATGCAATAGCTGTCCTCATGATAAGCCTTTGGTGCTACCAATACCATTAAGAGAAATCGCGGCCATAAGATCTAGAGTCTAAAGCAGCCAAAAGTTTTCATAGTAAAGGCTTTTGATGGCTTCTCTTTTAGCCAGAGTATTAGTTTTGGCCTGCTGTACAGCTGGAGAGCTTTCTGGACACTGAAATACGTGTTTTTGATTAAGCAAAGCACCTGGACACTAATCTCACAGGAGCGTTGAGATCTGCTAATACCAAGATGTCCTGTGTTGGTTTCAACAAAATCGGTATTTTAAATAAAAAAAAAAATCATGACATTTCTCCCACTCTTCTCTCAGTAGCATGGGAACTGAAAATGCCTTGCACAGAAAAACAAGGTATTTCATTACATGAGGCCAATAGGTATTTTCAGTACTAAGTTTTCTACCCTAATACCTAAACCATCTAGGTGTCATCGGGTCCCGTTTGCTGTGCTGGGCTGTCACTGATGGCACAAGAGCCCAACAAGACACTGCTGTATTGACAGTGGAGCAGGCTACTGAGTCACAGCCTTAGACCAATGGTAGCAACCTGGGCTGCTAACGGTGTATTTTTCAGATGACACACAAATGAACTCTTGGCCCCTTATGATACTTAATTTGACAGGGTACTTTGAAGAAGAATGGAGGTATTAGCCCTGGTAAATTGGACAAATTCTGACTTCAAAAACTACATTCCGACTGCATACTGCACTCCTTTGACATGAAATCATTCTTTAAAAAATGAGGCCTTCCACAAGTGCACCAGATGCGGCAGATTGGCAGGCACAGCACAGCACCACAGAACCAATTCCAGAGCCATTTTCCAAAGGAACTGAAAGGTGAGGTATCCCATTTGCTGATACCTTTGGCCTTAGATCCCATTTCCTAGTATATTCTGCCTTTCTGCTTCCTAGAGTTCCTCCTGAAGGGTGAGGTCTTCAAGATTTACCCATGAAGTCACCAGTCTTTGTCTCTTAAACATATAGCTGTGCAAGACTGAGGAGCGCTATTGGGAAATTATGGGGAAGTATTATGTATCTGCAAGTTTCCTTTCTAACCTAAACAATGAGTTTTTTCATGCACGCAAGAAGTACTTATACGTATTTAAAGAACAAAAGCGAACTTTGAAAATGACGTGCAAAAGCAAAGGAAATACGGAGAAAAATTCTGGAACAATAAACAACATTTTCAAGAATTACCAATGGCAAATAGCCAATTTACATTTACAGTATCTATGTGTAAAAAGGTGAAACAGTAGCAAAGGCAGAATAAATAAATAACAGGAGAATGAAGAATGAACACCACCTTTCTTTGTTCAGCAGCTTGCCAAGGCCAGTCCCACATTTTCTGTTCTGGTAGATATTCTCAGGAGTTTAAAACAGCAGTTTTTTCCTGTTAAACTGCCTGAATTGATTATTTTTTTCATCATACGCTAATAGTTATGACTGGATATTTCAACTGGAGGAGTAAGCATAGCATCCTGCATGCTGCAGGGCATGAAGCAGTTGCTAAGGTGCTATGAGAAAGAAATTCCTCACCAGTGTGTATGGAGCTGCACAGTATGCTTATGGCTCATGAGATGTTTTTGTCTTCCACTTTCCCATCAGAGAAATCTAGGTATAGTCTACATTAACTGAAAAAACTCCACAGAATACAAATGATATAAAATCACTCCGGACATATCTATAATCAGCTTAATTTTCATGCCCACATAACACTTTGCCATAAAGCAAGCAGGCATCCGTGGCCTGAAATTTGAAGGCCTATTTCAGAAGGGCATGTTATTTCCTACGTACTTTCCTAAAAGGAACATTAGGAAGAGAGTTTTGTGATTATCAAAATTTCATTTTTATCCTGTAGATTCTTGCAATTATTTTTCTAGTACATTACACAAAATCCTATCTGGCTTTAAATCATGATGTATTGTTCAAAGAAAGGGTACTACAAGTTCTTTCACTTGACTTTAATATGTTCAGTAGATCAGAGAATAGATACTTCACCAAAAATTGCTTCTTCTGGAATTTAAACTAATTAATCCGGTATTTGTTCTCAAGGGTAAATGTACACTACAAGTTCTTTGCGATGAGTAATTGAGCTTTCACATAGTTTGCAGTACCGAGCTACTTTTTCTACTTCTAGTTCAAGTGCACTGAAAAGGAGTGTGAACATACTTTTTAATAAGAATTAATGGTAATATGTTGTCTTTAAATTCCAACATTTTTGTCCTGGAGTATACATATTCCATACTAGCATATGTGGTGAAATGAGACCAATGAAGCAGAGAGAAAAATCTGTATTTCTGGTTAGACAAACGTTCCTGAAATATGCTGCTTATTTCTGGCCCTTTGGCGATACATGGCAGTAGTTCTCTAAACCAAGAGAATCTGCCTTAATGTGCATGGAGAATTTTTGAAGGCACTTGTTCAGGAAGGACAGGAGTGGTCTTTTCATTAATTTTTGCTTTTTGGACAAATACTACAGTTTGTATAAAGTTATTGCATGCTGTAATTACTTGATCAATTATGATTTCTGCGGCCTTGTTTTCTCACTGAGTATACAGTGAAACTCACATTTATTAGAACAAGACATATGTAATTGAGCATGTTATGCAAAGACAGCGGTGCAGAGATCTTCTGCTTTACCGTGCTGGTGTACCCACATCGTACAGAGCTGCACAGGCTTGCAAGGAAGTTGTGCTTAGGAGACACTGTGCCCAAGTTACAAATCTCTGCTAAGAGGGCTGTGCAAACACAGCTATGCTGTTTCCAGACCTGAGCGAGCTCTGTGCAATCGCAAGACCTTTTCCATTCTAGGGGTGGCTCTAATTTCATGAAAGGAGTCAGACTTGCACATAAAATCAGTTGTAGGGCATTTGCTTTTTCCATGTTGATATCCTAATGCAAGCTAGCTGGAATATAGGTATTTGAAGCTGAAATTATGATCCTGAAAACATAAAACCTCTGCTGTTTCCCAATGCTGGAAACATTTATCTGACTCAAAGTTCCCTAGGCACCATGTCTTCTGCATGTGAGTAGAAAGACCACTTTGAGTAGCTCTGTGCCTATCTCCTGCTTAACTAATGAGGAACCAAACTCCTAAGCAGTCTTCCCTCTCCTCCTAACACCCTCAAGGTAAGCTTTAAACACACCTCGCACATACCCACCAAACTGGACTTCTCACAAAACGCCATGTTCTTTCAAGTTAGAACTTCATTAAAAATAAGCTGAAGGTTTTCATGCTTTTCAGAATGAACTGTTCATTTGCCATTTAATTAACATTCATTGTAAAGATAAACACAGCTCTTAACCCAGAAATCACTTTATTCTGCTTTGTCTCTTTGTAGAGTATGGACACAGAATTCTACAATTTAAACAGATGCTGCAGTCTTCAAAGCTGTCAGTGTAGATGGAGTGTCAAAAGGGATATTTGTTGAAGAGGGATGTTACCATCTTTGACTTTCTCCTGGAACAAACCTTCACATTAATTGCACAGGACATTAGACCTGTCTGTGAAACATCACTGGCGGTGCTGAAGTAAAGAAGAATGAAGTGCGCTTTTAAAAATTAGCTGACTTACTCTGGAAAAATATATATTAAATCCTCTAAATCAAATCATAGTAATTTTTGTGTATTAAGGTGTTTTTTCCATCAAAATTAAACCTTAGAATTACACAGTCATTTAAGCGATGCTTTCTTAGGAAACCAGCAGCATAACACAAAAGCATCATTCATATATATCTGGTATGCTTTGCTTAAGTCTCATATGCAATTGCCTTATTAAATTACCTGGTGCTCTCTGGTATTTTGCTTAGCTTTGCCATAGTAGAGAAGCAATGCAGCTGTTTCTTCAGTCTCAAAATTCATCCTTTTTTTTTTTAACTTTGCTGACTGCAAGCCCAATGAGCGATACAAAACAGTTCAAGCATTCAGACCAAGATTTTAAGAAAGGAGTGCCTGCAAAATTAGGTCTGCATTTTCATCTAGGTTTCTACATGCTTGGCCTCACTTTACAAATGTCCAAATGTCCAGAAGCTTTTGTGATTTTTTTCTTTTTTCCTAACAGCAAAGTCAATCTAGGAAACTGATGGCTAGAACGAAAATACAGTGTTGTCTTCCTCAAAGCAATAAAAATCCCAACTCTTGTTTTCCTGAAACGTTCAAGTTATTGAAAAATTATTATAGAAAAATAGCAGCTACACTTTAAAAGCATGTTCTACCTTACACAATAAGGACTTGAATATATCTGATGGTTTATTTAGAGTAACATACATATCAGCCTTAACCAGATCTGTAGCTGACAGAAGCCAGGAAGCCTTTCAGCAATGCCCGTGACTATGGCTTGCAGAGGCAGAGTATAGTAGACAAAGGAGTAAGTTGCTATTAGGTAAGCAAGGTTACAGATTAATATCACTTCGGTTCCTGTGTGCTTGCCCTAGACCATGCCACAAGATCTCACATTTCCTATCACACTTTCCACCCCGTCGGTGGTCACCTGCGTGCATGCCTGCGTTGGGGATGCCCAATGCTAGTTGTGCTTGTCTGGCTGCACTGAGCTGGCCTTGAAGCATCTTGTGAACCATTTGCAATCCCACTGCTAGCACAATGATCATTGTCGCAAACAAAAAGAGAGAGAACACTTTTGCCACACCTTTCACAAAACCCGTATCTTCTTCACCCCGGAGCGATAAGGCTCAAGTAGTTCTTTTCCATTTTACTCCACATTAGAAGGCACAAGTTACCTTGTAATTTATCCACATTCCTGGTTTAGATGCACCAGATTCACCTGGTAACCATTTGCATGCCCTCTCATGTGATTTATATTATTCCTACACTACACGGCTTCAGCGCTGCAGGATTTGGCGCAATATTTTCCTACCGCAAGCATTTTGGCACCCTGAGCTGCTGTCAGAGCTCCTAAAACAATCAATGCTGTTGGCAGCTAGGCATGCGAACATCCTCCCTTCCCCGGTGCGGAGGCAAAAATGAACAAAAGCCTCTGCGAGACCCAGAGGACCTCTTGGAGAACAGATGTCACATTCGGGGCTATCCTGGCTGCCCATAAAAGGCACCTCTTGGCCTGGCCTTTTCCCCCTGTGTGGAGGAGCAGAATGGGTTTGGGCGCTATCCAAACACGCGGAAAGTGAGTTAATGCCACTATTATCCACACAGATGGGCATAACTCCGAGCCGATCAGAGCCTGCGTTTGGACATGTTTGCCGAGGGTAGTATGCCCAACTGGGAGAGTCAAAAGAGTCTGTCAGTTTTGAGCTTTCATGCTTCTAGCTAAGGACATGCCCTGCTGCTAATCTCACTTTTTTCCAAACTAGATTAGATTTAAGACATGAAAACGCCTTTCCCATGGCTCCACAAAGGCATTCCTTATCTCAGGCCTAAACTATCAGGCAGAGCAGTGCCTTCTTCTGCTGGGATGAGCCCCGCTCTTTCTCTAGTAACAGGAATTACAGGCCAGTTAGGCCGAGACTTGCACCGATGTGCAAGGCAGCATACGCTTGCTGCTGGCAATCGGATGCCAATGCTTCGAAGGATGTAGACACCTCCACAACGGGCTATACGAGGGGATGCAGCAGCGTAACCAGCAAAACGATATGCACGTTTATGACTGCTTCATTGCTCTGCTGCTAAAAAGTAGCCTAACCAGATGCCTGTGTTTCCAGCCTCAGCAGGATGTCGTTGACTACCTCCTTTCCCGGAGGCCTCATGCTGCAAGGGCGATGCTGCTACGGGTGCGTCTCTAACTCCCCGCCTCCGTGGCTGGCTCCAGCAGCTGGCCCTGCCAAGCTGGGCGCAACAGGCTCCAAAAAGTTGTAGTTCCTGGCAGAAAGCAAACCGATGCTGTCTGACTGTACACAGAGGTGGGTGACCTAATCTTCCCTTTCTCTCCTGGGGGATTTTGAGCATTATTCTTATTTTTATGCATCACTGGATTTTACCTTTGATCTTTTACCAGCAGCGACTGCCCTTACTGATGACTCATTAGTGAAAATCTCCGACTGCAATCTGAAGTAAATAAATGTCACTCATGTTCATAATGAATAGTCCAAAAGCACTGACTCAGTCACGGGAGCCCCAGCTTACCCACAGGCCCCAACGGTTTGATCCCAAAGGACAGATCTAGGTGGCTGTCATGTTCCAGTTGTTTCCAGCTGTTTATTCCTGAATGGGTGTTTTCCTTGAAATGTTTATCCTCCTTCTGTGAAAGCCATCTCCCTTTTAACCGTGCCTTTCTTTGCTTTGAAAGAAATTCTTTGAAACAAATTATAGCAGAAAATTAAGAGCACATATGTACTTGGAAACATCTCATTGTGACATCAGACTTTTCTTTGCAGAAAGCTCCGGGCAGATCGCATCCACTGTAATTAAAATTGCAGCTCCAATGTTTCCTGCACTGAAGTGATTTGGAACAAACCTTTCCTGTTATAAGCAGAGTGTCTCTGTAAACTCACATTAACCCTGTGCACATTAGGAAATTTTACTGCTTTCAAAATATACTGGTTGCATTTCAAATTCATTTGCACTAGCACAAATCATAAGTACTTTCCAAATAAAATCAGCACGTGCTGAATCTAGCAATTCTCTCCACCAAAAAAAAGGCAGGGGGGCAATACAAATCTCATATCTGGCTGTAAAAAATACCTGTTTTTTTCCTTAGTTATGTTCATGACCGTCTTGACTATTTTGCAACGTCATATTAAATTAGTTGTTGAGGATACTGCACATGACCACTGCTAAAAATAGAGTTTTGTTTTGTGAGGACAAGTCATGAAAGGAAGTCATTAAGAGTGCTGCGGAGTATATACAGGATTTGAGATAAAAACTTACAGAAACTGATAGCCAAAAGGAAGTTAACGTTTCCAGGTACAAATATTACAGCGTTGAAATTGCTGGTAAAGGAAATTATTTCCAAACACTGTTAGTCAAACAAACTGCTAAGGGGAAAACAAACAAGCAAGCAAGCAAACAGCAGTAGAAACAGGCTGATGGTATTTCTAAGTATCAAGAAACAAATACCAGGACCTAGTTTCTGCATGACTTAGTGCATGCTCGGAGTTACAGACGTCAAGTGCACTATCTGTGCCTGTCCCACGATGAATGTCAAGTATTCATTCAGTTCCTTCCAGAAAGCCAAGGACAATAGGTGAATTTTGATCTCTGGCGGTTGCACACAAGGTGTGTCAGCAAAGATACTGCACGTACTTGGAAAAAGGGGAAAAAGCAGGGGAAAGCAAGGGAAGGGGGAGGAAGAAAAAGGGGGGAAAAGGGAGAAGGGAAAAGGGGGAAAGGGAAAAAAATAAAAGGGAGAAAAGGGAAAAAGGGAGGAAAGGGAAAAAAGAGAAAAAAGAAAAGGGAAAAGGTGGAAAAAGAAAAGAGAGAAAAAAGAAAAAAGAGAAAAGGAAAAAAGAGAAAAAGGGAAAAGACAGAAAAAAGAAAATAAGAAGGGAAAAAAAGCTTCAGAGGGTCGCAAAGGCCACTTGCTGTTGCCGCTGCTGAGCGGTGCTGCAGGATGCCCCTGCTCTCGGCAGCAGCCGGACTGGGGGCCTGCCGGCGCGTACTGTGCCTCCCGCCCGGCCCGTGAGCCCGGCCGTCGTGGCAGGGAAATCGGGGTACGGCCGCAGCGGCGTGAGCAGGACTCAAACTGACGCAGAATCTGGTTATATCGTCACAGTCAGAGATGGCGTCACCGCCGGTGGCTCTGATTCCAGCGGTGATTGAATTGCACACAGTTATTCTCTTCAGAGAGTATTTAGCTAATGTATTGCTTTATTTTGAAGTGCAGTCATGTAAATATTCATGGAAATATAGTGATGGGGTATTTTTTTTTTGCAGACTTGAAAACCGTAGCTATAGATAATAGACCACCAAAACACCATAGCACAAAAGTGTGAGTATCTTGTAGAATAGATAAAACAGAATTCTAACATATGTATTACACATATCTATTTATATTTTGCAATATATGGATATATATACACAGGATATGTGTATAGAGCAAAGTAAATCTGGCTCTTTCTGACACTGTTTTAGGTCACACTCGTACAAAATTTTACTGAAATACAAGAAAAGTTTATAACCAGCCATCAGCATCTGCATCAATTTCGATCCCGAGTCTCAATAAAAGGTCAAGTTGTTCGAATTCAAGAAAAAAAAGAAATGAAATGCGGTGAAATTCATTCTAAAACCAGAGCACTGATAACTCTACAGGTAGATCAAGGCAGGCACAAAACTCGTATTTGACGGCAAGTCTGGAAGGGACTCTCCTGGCTGCTGTTAAATGCTCTATACTGGTGAGGAAAGAGGTGGGCAGGTGGCTGAGCTAATCCATAGCCCGATAGGGTCCAGTTCATCAAAAACGTCTCTTGCTTCTCCTCCCCGTCGGCACCAAGCCCCAGGAGAGCTACCATCTCCTTCCCCCCGAGGCAGGGACCACCGCCCCATGGCCTTCTCCCCCTCCTGCCTGAGCGCCCAGAGGCTGCTCCATCCCCTCCTGCTGCATGGAGACTCGGAAATAGCTCACTTACGCCCATTTTTATTCAATAAGAGCCCAATTATAGAGGTCGCAACCTTTTCCCCCAAATGCTAATCCTCCAGGCTCTTATCACCTTGTTAAACGTTTAATGTTGGGAGCGGGCACTGGTGAAAGCCAGGTCGGGTCACTGACCTTCCCGGTCAGGGAAGAGGCCGGTTGCTGGGCTCTAATGTCCGTGCCCCCGAGGGCTGCGGGGAGGAGGAGGAGGAGGAGGCAGCAAAGCAGCTGCTAATCTGCCATCGCAGGACGCCAGCATGTTCTCCTGGCGTGTATTCGTCTTCGTTTTTTCAGGTCCTCTCCCTTTGTCTTCTCACGCGCGCACACATCATTTGCTCACTCCATATAGCCAAAGAAAACTAAAATTAGCAGCTCTACGGAAAATAATCAGGTTGCCTCTGCCTATACTCATGCAAGCATGATCAGACTTTTGGCTAATAAATAGTTAACAGAGATACATGACCTTAGTTTCAACGCTTTAAATGGACAGAAGATCTTTCAAAGTGCTAGGGTTAGGCTAATTCACCTGGTTTCTATTTTCAGTACGAAAGAAACAGGCAGAAGCTCATGCCAATGTCAAAGAGATTCCCTTTAGCGCAGAGAAACTTTTCTCCTCCCCAGACAATAAGCCACTTCCATAAGCTCCCTCACCTAAGTGCCTTCGGCCTTCCTTAAATGGGGACTTGCGCATGTAGATAAGGATGTGATGAAAACAGTTCTGATTATACTTAAAATTCTTCTGCCACTTCACATTAATTTTTGGACAGACTTGAGAAAGTATTAATTGTGTGAGCTGAAAATTGAGGACTATCACACATTGGGGTTTAGAGGTACCTACAATTAAATATTCCAAAATGTACCCAAATGCAACAAGAAAATCAATGTGCAAGTCCTAATTGTGCTGACAGATATCATGAGAAAAATTTTCTCCTCCCACCAAAATTCACTCCCCTCTTTTGCAGTCCTGGGCAGCCACAGGAAACAAAGGTATCTGAATAAAGTCAGTGGAAGGGATGAATCTCTATCTGTAATCACATACCTCACCAAAGATGATTCTCCTTGACTTTCACCACGATTTTCCCTACATTTCATGCTCAAAATCCCATCAAAATTGTTTCTTTTTTTCATGACCTGTGCCCATTAAAGGCCTTTCTGTGCCAGGAAGGCAGCATGTCTTCTACAAGACATGCAGAATCACAAAATAACGTAGACCAGAGGGAATTTTTGGAGGTCGTCCGGTCAGGCCACTGCTCAGACCAGCCAACTTGCATCAGGTTGCACAGTGCCATGTCCAGTTGAGTTCTGAGTATCTCCAAGGATGGAGAGTCCACAACCTCTCTGGGTAACCTCCCAAGTTTGACCACCTTCATGGCAGGGGGAAAAAATCCCTTACCTCTAATGAGGATTTCCCTTGTTGCAACTGTTGCTTCTTTTCCTAACACTGTGCCACTTGGCTAGGGTTAGGGTTGAGAGAAGGTGAAGAGCCCTCCAGCGCAAGGGGGGCTGGAAAGGGTCAGCCAAAGGAAATTAAGGCTGCCAAGAAATTCTCCCATGAGGAATTTTTAGACTGGGAAAGCCTGCACTGCCTTCTCTGAGACTCCTCCTCAGGCTGGGGATTCATATGCCTTTTCCTACTAGTTTCCCAGGAAGTTGTTTACTTTTTTTTTTCCCTTTTAGTCCAGCTGCGTCTTCTACTCTGACCTACTGAGAACAAATCATTTGTATCCTTCCTGACACAATGAAAAACGAAGCCGCATTAACTAGAGGCAGTCACTATGTGATGATCACAATATTTACATTGGATTCTTTCATTGACCCTAACGTTCATTTTGTCAAAAGTACATTAATTATTTGACGTTTGCATCATTTAAGTCAACATGAACAAGCAGGTCAAGATAAAGCCTTGAGAATGTTATCCTTTTTTTTCATGTTGCAATGCACTGCCATTCTTGGGAATTACTGTACAACACAGAGCGGGCTGAAAAGCTAAGCTGCAGAAATGTGCAATGCCAGTAATAGAACATTTTGTGAAAAGGCAAGTTAAATACCTTGCACACAAACAATTCAATACGCTATTAGCAAGATACATTTTCAAGCAAGCAACAAAAGTGAGGTTTTAGATAGAACCTGCTAAAGAGTAACAATTTAAGCATTATTTAGAAACCAATTTGCAATATTTCTATTACGAAAAATCTCCCAATTTTACGCTTGATAATTTCCTTGTATTTCAGATGTAGGTGGGGAGGAACTTGTCTGATACAGCAGCTTCTTGATGCAGAGTCCAGAATTAACTCTAGTGGAGAAAACATACCTAAATGTACCTTAATTCATAAAAGCATATGATAATGCCACCATACACAGGTATTTGGCAATCCTGCCACTCATCATGGTTATATAAAGTGACTTCATGTTATTAGTATGCTATTTGGTAAATGTCACTGCAAAACGTTAGGAGGAAGTTTCCGGAGCTGGAATTCAGAGGTCTGTTAGCCTCTAATCGCCAGCAAATCCTGTACCATGGACCCTGAAGAGCCTCCCATGGGGCTGGAAGTGGTTCACAGGAGAAGCCGCGGCTGTGGGGAGCGCTTCCCGGCGGTGAGGGCGCAGGGGCTCCCTTCCTTCCCGGCCCTTCAGAAGCAAACCGTGGTCAAACCACGCCGCAGAGAGGTGTATTTGCAGAGGGAAGTGCACAGAAGAAATAATCCAGGGGAGCCGATGCAGGGTTTTCTACTCCAGTTTCCCACCTTGGACAGTAGCCAGTCGCAAATGCACCAAAGGAGGTGTAAAACCCATGGAGCAGGCAAAATGTAGGGCAATCCCTCCCTCCCCTGACATGGCATCTCATCCTGGAATTAGATATTGGCGTAAGTCCAGAAACCCTTCCAAAATGTTTTCCCCCTAACTGTAATAGCACTAGGTATTTTCCTTCTCTGTATAACCATCTGATTGATTTATTTGGAAGCTTGTTACATATATATGACATTAGTAATTCTGGTGACAATGAGTTACAGAGCTTAACGTTCACACCTGCATATTACTTCTATTTATCAGTATGGCATTTCTTGCGATTTCCTTACATTAAGTGCTACTTTATTCTTGCTTTGCAGAAGGCAGAAAATAAGAATTCTTGATCCGCCTTTGCTATCACCGTCACTGCTTCATCTACTTGCATGGTGTTCCCTGTCACATGCGGTGTCACATATATGTTATTATTCAGGTTATTCTTCCTGCCTGCAGTAAAACTGCCCCCCACAAGCGAAAGACCAAAGAATGTTAATAAAAATGCATTACTAACATCGCTGTATTTACATGATAAACTTCTGCCAGTGCAGCTACCTGAGCAAGGGTCACCCCTCTCCTCACGCCGGCCGAAAGCTAGAGGGGCAGAAGTCTGCAGGGCAGACCTGGCGTCAGCATATCCATCCCAGTCACCGCCATGCTGACAGTCTTCCCACGCTCTTGATCATTCTTGCAGTCTTGCTCTATTTCCCCAATGCCTTCCTGCACAAAATGTCCAGATGATTTCTATACGGATAAGGAAATGATGAATATGGATTGGTACTGACCATCTGTCCTGAAGCATTAGCTAGCCCCCATGGACAAAAGCTTTTTTTCTTAGATATATTTCTAAAAGTATATATGTACACTGTATTTATATATGCACACATATATACTTATTTCTCCATGACTTCTCTGAGAGATTCACATGTGTTTTTGATGATAGAATTGATTTTAAGGGCATGATACTTTAGTGTCTTACGGACACGATACTTTGCAGATAATTATACTGCTGCTGATTAATCCAGGCCCACATCAAAGTCTTACCTAATGAAAGACACAACTTGGAGAACCAGATGGCATGTTTGCCGCTTCCTCAGTTTTTACAGGCCCTTCCCCCTCAAATTGAAGCTAGATGGTTACTAGGCTGTGCTAGGCCGTAAAGCATGGAAAACATAAGGCATCCCCTTAGTCTTCTGTTTAATCTATACTGCATGGTGGGAAAGAGGGCTATACGATCTCCAAGTGTGGCCTAACTCCCGTGCAGTGCCCCAGGCAGGGGACATGCGATGCACCAGTTTTATCTCCAGCACAATTTACTACCACTAGCAAAGGAGGAAACTGAGAGACTGATTATTCAAGCCCAAAATTGCTTCTCTGTGAAGTCCTTAGTCATCAAATCTCTTTATTGCCTTTTGCAGGAAGATCATATACTCAGTGACAGAGCCCTCAGACATTATCGTGTCAGAGTAATAAAAAGTGAATTGTTTTGTTTAGTGGAAAGTTGAGCTCAGTCTGGCATGATTGCAGGCAAGAGCTACTTAGGTCCTTAGGAGGATGGAGAGGCAATCTCACGAGAGACGACTAAGACAAGTAACCTGGCTGGGGAGGCAGAAAGGAGCCCGAAGTGTGATATCTTTGTGCTATATATCAAGGGTAAACACCAAGAACAGAGAGATGTATTTAAACTAAAGGAAGAAGCTAGTAAGGAGAAAGAAAAAGGGGACAGAAACTATCCAGCAATAAAACTGAGACTGACAATTCAAAGAAGCTGATGAACAATGACAGCAGGAAGCGTCTTAAATAAGTTCCTCCCTTTGGCATAACATGACAAAACTGGCGCTTGTTTGACAGATGGAGCTGCATCGCTGTAGGAAAGGGCAGATACCACAGGGTTGTCTGTGATGGGGGGCCTGGAGTTGATGGCCCAGGAGAATTTCCCCTAGCCTGCCATCCCTTTACAGCACAGAGGGGACACAAATGCCCGTCTGTAGAGGTATCCTCCGCTCGCGGTGAAAAAAGGCTCTGCATGTGGACTTTAATCAGGCTGTTAAATCCCCTTGCAGCCAATGTGACCCATTCCTATCCAGCCTTACTGGAACCGGCTTCCGGATTTGTTCCCTGCAAGCCACCTCCTACCAGGCTCTTCTTGGAAGTGCTCACTTGTGTACTTGGGTACCTGTCAGTAAGCATAGCTCCGCTTCCAGCCTCGTGGAGGAGAGCTTTGTGATTATCAAAGGCTTTTTATAGCCGCGGCATAACAGGGCAACGTAACAAGCAGAGCGGATTGCGACGGAGCCAGAACAAGCACTTGTTGCGAGTGACCTGCGCCGCTACTGCCAACACAATAACATTTTGTACTAGCACATTACTGAAACCTGTCCAAGTTCATCGATTGTTTTGAGGGCAGTTTGTTTAAGTAGGAAAGCGGTACTCCAGGAATATTGTTGAGTAGGAAAGTGCTGCGCCCTTAAGCTTACAATATAGGAGGCGGAGCAGGCTTTTCAGAGCTCGCACAGCACACACTCCATATCTGAAGGGCCAAAAAATATAAAGAAGGAATACAACTTAGTTGTGGGGAGGAGAGAAAGCCTGCAAAATTCAAACAGATCACTGCAGTTGAAATCATGCCACTGTTTTCCAATGACCAATGAAGTCAACACAAAGTAGAACCAGATGTTTCGTGAAGAATCAAGCTTTAGGAAGCAGCCTCCTCTCCTCACTCAGCCCAGCTATCTTTGCAACTTTAAAGATTGAAGTTGTCCACAGGTTGGTTTCCCCCCCCCCCCCAACTAAACGGAGCCTGAATTCTGCCTACAAAGTTGTGCATTGGTTTCCACATCTTTCAAAAGGAGGGAAACCTTATTTGCTTAACACACTTTGAAAGCTTCAATTATGTGGTAATCCTGAAGAATTACCAGAATTGCACGTAAGCTTACTTTCCCAGTAGCCAACATTGCCCCCTCCAACCTCAGCTTGTATGGACATTTTTCCCTTGCAAAACGTCTCTGAAGTTTGGAAAACAAGTGCTTGCAAATTCCAGCAAAAATAACCAGCTGTCTTCCTGCATGAGGTTGTGTCACACACACCAAAGTTAAAAAATATATCAGTATGATCGCTGAGCAAGAATACTTTTAAAGATATGAGGTTGCCAATATTTTGTTTCAAACTCCTGTTCAGAGTTTCCATAGCTGTACTTGGTGTTGGGTCCTTAATGAAATACTGATGGAGAAATCACTTATTTGCAGTTTGAACGCCAGCAAGCTGAGAAAGGAGATGCTAGGCACTGGCAGAAAAGGTCAGGATGCTACTGCTGCAGAATGAATAAGAAAAGGTTTTTCTTCATATGGGTGCATGGCTCCATTTGCTTAACCTGGTAATTTCCCTGAGAAAGCTTATGAGCCGGTCAAGGACTTCACTGAAGCAAAAAGAGCCTCAGGATTTTCAGTAGCACCGTGACCTTCGCAGAACATGCATTGCCAAAAGCTTTAAGAACAGTCAATACCGCAGTGAGATTTGCACTGCCCTAGACAGCAGAATGCACAGAAACAATGATTTTTTCCTATCAAAGGTGTGCAGTCACATTCCCTGTTGGTGTAAATGGGTGAAATCCTGCCAAAAGTGGCACTTGGTATGTGTACTGCACATGGAGGAGGAGGAGAGAGGGAATGCAGAAGAGGAAGAGGTCTGATTTCCTATACTTTTTTCAAATGTTTCTCCAGATTGCATGCGATCCCCTCTGCTGACTGTCTCACTGTAGTCATAAATAAGCACAAAGGTCTTCAGGGAGCAAACGGCTGGCATTTAATTCATTTTGTCATTCCAGGTGGCCTTTAGCTCCAGTGGAAACCCTCCTAAGCTGTCATCCCCGAATCCTCTGGAGCAGCAACCACGGCACAAACATACCATTGCTGGGAGATATGCGAAATGTTACACAAAATTTCCCTCCCCCTCCCTCCCACTGCTTCCCCAGCAAACCCGGGAAGGTCCGAGTGCAACTGCCAGTGCCAGTTCACCTTAAGCATAGATGGCACGAGATAATTTCTGCAGTGAAAATGAGACCAAGCAGATCATCTGTCCTGGGCACAGCGCTCGACTAGAGGAGAGGTCCTCAACAACAGCCGCTCGCTACAGCTCTTACGGCAATAAGAGTTTCACTCAGCGCTACAGCTCTTACGGCAATAAGAGTTTCACTCAGCGCTCGGGGAAAACATGCTGCACAAGCCGCAAACTTGGAAAAGGCTACAGGGATTCTTCCAATTCCTCAGGCTGCTGAGCAGCCACAGAACATCAGAACATTTTTCCCCTGTTCCCATATTTAAAAAAAAAAAAAAAAAAAAAAGTTTGGCAGTTTTGATGAACTCTGGTCACAGCCGTTTTTCGTATGTTCTGAACTCCTGCATAGTGTGCGCAGAATTTTAGGATGCGACCCTCTGTGTTGAGAAACCCAAATAAACAGCGGTGACGCTAATGCAGTGTTCGTGAACAAGGAGAAGTCGTCATCCAGTTTTGGAGAGCTGCAGGAATCCCCAGGACAGAAGGATGGAAACCGCAGCCAAGAGGCGAAATTTAGATTACAGGACATAATCCAGGAGAGATAAAAGCACTGCACTTAAATATACTGACCTCAGTGCCAGTGAGATTTTTTTTTTCCCCAAAGGAAGGGGGATACTGACACACAGTAATGCAAAGCATACATAATACATGTCAATGCCCTTGATTGGGATTCAAAGGTTTAAAAGAGAGAGGGAGATGGAGATAAAGAAGAAGAAAAAAATGACTGTTTTGAGCAACTATGTTTAGGCTTGGTTGCAACACATTTGCATTCTCTTGTCTCTATAAATCAATTGCATGGTTAGGATGCAGGAAGGACAAGCGCTGTCATCTAAAAGCTGGTCCCTCTGCATCACAATTCCTGCACTGGTATCTTACTCTCCTTATAGTGTTTCAAAGCTATTAGTTCATAATCTGCTTTTACGCTGATGCACTACAGTACTGGAACAGCAGCAGAAAACAGACAACTTTGTAGTCCTCGTGCACTTTTTTGGTTCAGAGTTAGGCTCTGAAACAACACTTTGCAGGTAACCAGCTAGCCGCTCCAAACCCACAATACTTCTGCCTAAATGGCTTCTTGCTTTAATTACGTGTCACCAAATGGTTACTAGATCTATTATCTGATGATGTATCATTTTAAAAAAAACATACAGGTATCTTTCAGGCAAAAATTTGCAAAAGGCTTGTTCTTGGGGCATTGAAAAACCTTCTCAAAATGATAGCCAGTTAACACACGCTCACTTTCTGCCAGCAGTGCAAGCCCCTGTTCTTGCCCCAAGCGCAGCATGTGCGTGGAGTTGAGTTTATGCCTTTGGGGTCACGCACAGGAGAAGAGGATCTCTCACGCAGCTGAGGGCAAGAGTGAGGTCGAGCAGGGCAAGGCCAGAGCGTAATCCCTGCCATTAATTCTTTTCCCCCGAGATGGGCCATGGCCAAGTGCTAGGGAAGGCCGCTGGTCGCTCTAGCTAGAACTTCCTCTTTCACTTCAGACTTTTCCTCTGCTTAACACAGCCTAGGACTTACGGTGATGTTAGGCAGTGCAGTCTGGGTTGTGTTAGCCTGAAAATTGGAGAGAAGGACATGGTTTATCTATGTTCAGCAGCCTGCAAAAATTAAATTTAGGAGGAAAAAAAATCACTTTTGTGTTCACTACAAAGAAGCCCTGTGTGTTCTCTTCTCCAAGAAACAATACATACATTCAGAAACCAGCTGGCTTCTATGGAAAAAAAAATCATAATGGTCACCATAGTGACCATTTATCTAAGATACTTCTATATATAGATCCAAATGTTTGCAAGACCTTCCTGCCTTTTGCACCATTTGAGAATTACCCTGCAGCACGTTTCTCTCACTCCTCGACCTCCCCAGCTCCTGGCCTGCCCAGCTGCCCCTTATCTCCTCCATATCTCAGTTCACACTGGTTTCCATACGAATCCTGGTATTTCGAAGAGGGTCCCATTTCTTAACTACCAGCTGTCCTCTATCTGTAAGTTTGCTTCTTAGAAAGCTTCCTGGCAGGGCTGGATTACTTGTAGGCAAAGCAGGTGGCTGCCTAGGGATCCCCCCGGGGCCATCCGAGGGAGGGTCTCCTACCCCTCAGCCCTAGGCGCTCCAGACCCCCTGACCCTGCCAGCCATCTCCTTTTGCCCTACCCAGAACCTTTTCTGCTGCCACAAAACTAAGTTTTGCTGTTCCACTGAAGACAACAGTGAGTTATGCTGTTCTCGTCCCTAGGAATTAAAATTTGATTTTGCTCACATTGCTAGGAAGCCCTGTGCCAGGGCCACCAACTGCATGTTGCTCCCCCTACACCTCTTGGCATCCCACCCAGCACTTTTTGTACCTAACACAAAGTTATGCTCTATGAACAGGATATTAACTCTGTTATGCCCACTTTCTACACTCTTTATCTCATATATTTCCCTTTTGCTCCTCATTTACAAACAAGCTTCCCTTTCAGTTATGGAAGTGGAATAATTCCACCAAAAATTCAAGGAATACATGATCTATCCAGACATGTTTGTGATTGCTGTAGACTTGCTTAAGTCAGTCAGTCAGTGTTTCATTTGTAAGTAAGCTAATTAAGTAACCCGACTGGTTCAAAGTAACAGGAAATAGAAATAAAATATTCTTTGAAACTTATTCTAAATACCAGGCTGTGCTAATGCCATTAGCACTGTAACCCCAAGATGCACATATTCCTTGTTATTTCCTTGAATTCTCACCACCATTTTGCAAGCATTTACTGTTAAGAGATTATTTTGCTTTATCAGAGAAGATAAAAGTGATATGAGGAAACTTAAAACCCAGGAAGATTCTACCTTCTCAACAAGATAGAGCACAAGACAAAACTATTTGGTAGTCCAAAAGGAGAGAGGTAATCATATCTGTGGGCTTTTTTCCTACAGCGTGAACTATTTTGCAAACACACCCAAATACACTGGGGTTACACCAGTTCCAGGAAAAAAGACTGTCATCATCAGCAAGATGTGCTGAATTCAGCCTGAATCCTGAACCCACACGGCATAACCCTATCAGTTGTGTGTCTGGAGCTTCCATATGTGACTTCTGATGTGCCAGCAGTAGCCCCAGACCTGCTCCTGCGTAGTCAGGCTGATCCGCCACAGATCTGCTGGACCTCACGGCCACGCCAAGGAGGCCGGGGCAGAATTGGAGATGGCAGATTTCCCTGGGGGTCTCTGTCGGCAACCAGCTCTGGGCCAAAAGCATTTGTCACGTTCCCGTCACTTCAGTAACAACTGCAGCATCATAAAGAAAAAGTACTTCGTTCCTCTCTTTGGTCACCTTTCACTGTTCAAATTCTCACCTCACTGCCCTACTGGTAGAAGGCAGCAGTGTTTTGATGTAACCCAAAACTTACAGAAAGAGGGAGGGAGAGAAAATCTGCTCCAGTTTACCCCACTTACCCACAAAGGCATTTGCTCTGTGCTATTTCCATTTATCTAAAATAAAGTACATCTAAGCAAACTTCGCCGTCTCCCTACAAAATGAAATCTAAGACTTAGGAGACACCTCTGCGACATTTGCAGGCAGGCACACGTAAGGTTTGGCCACACTCTCGGCAGAGGGGAGACTGTGCTGAAGAAGCAGCCTTGCAGCAGAAACAGACTATAACAACTCCTGCCTTGTTGTACTAGGTGCAGTTCCAGGTCTCCTCGTCAGCTCAAGGGGAGGCTTAGGTAGCCCACATCCTTCTCCGTAACACCTTGCAAATTTGTTTTGATGTTCTTAGGTCTTTTAACAAGACACAAAGCATGTGTTTTACCATGTTTTATTGCTCTGCACAGGTTGTTCTGATGATTCCCCACCTTTTCATCTCCAGCTCAATGGATAAACAAAATCTGCTAAATATTTGCATTAATCAAATAAAAGCCAATGTCTGTGACCTTCCTACTTTGTTCTCTCATCCCCAGTATTGTCATGTTTTCATCATTACATTTTTCAAAAGGTCTTTTGAAAAATAGGACAAAACTCTGTTGGTGAGGTGTGTTTCTAGGACACTTGGCAAGATGCTACTATTTCATACTTGATGTGCTATATCTAGTTTTTCTGTAACATCCTTTCACACTGTTCTTAAAACGTCCTAGGAGATGCACCACATTCTACCAAAATGCTTATTTATGATCAGGGGTAACTGGAAGATTAATTTGCTCAAGACAGTTTTCCAGTTGAAGTTTATACAAGAATCCTCTCCTATTATTTTTGGACTGGGTTTGTTAAATACCAGTTAAAGGTGGAATTGTTAATTTGGAAAAACACTGTCTCAGACATGTAACTCTCTTTAATAGCCTATGTTTTAAAGAGGCCAAATTAGATTATTAAAGCAGTTCTTTCCTGTTTACACTTTCACCAAGCGGATCTAAGCTTGAGAAACTGAGGAGCACACAAATTATGTTGATTACCATGAAGGCCTCAGGTCCTCAAAGTGACTGACTAGGAGTTAGACTTTTGAGAATCTTGGTAAAAAAAGCCTTCTTCATTAAATAACACAAATAACTTCAAATATGTTTATGGCAGGAATGTGCTTTTCATCTCAAGCTTTCCCATTTTGCATTATAGCAGGTTTTGTTGGTCATAAATTCAAGGAGATGAATCCGCACACCTGAAGTCACAGGAGCCGATGTCCCAGCAGCCTAAGGGCAATGTTACATCTGCAGGTTGGCATGTTCAGCTGCTTCTGGGGTGAGCAACCGGCAGGAAGCAACGGGCTTGATGCTTCCTCCTTCATTTTGCCCCTCTGCTGTATAATCTCCTGTGTAGTCATAATGCTGAATTCCCCCGAGCGTCGTGCTATTCGCCTCCCAGCAATTCACGCCCGAAGAGGACAGCTTTTTCCCTTGGACGTATTTGTTAGAATGTGACAGCCAACGATAAGGAAGAGCAACAAGCAGGCTTCCCCTGTCATTGCCGAGGGCGAATTCTTCCTATATCTGCCAAAACAGCCCAAAGTCTAGGGTTGTGTATGTTGAAAAAAGCCAGAGATAAAATAAAATAGAGAGTAAATAGAGAAATATTTTAGTGCTTTTTTGGTATAAGAGGGAAGAGGATGATACGGTTACTGTAAAGCAAAATACCTGTATGACACAAACTCAGTTATTCCCTATCTCACTCTGTTGAACCGATCCAGTAGCTTACATGCTTATGCATATCTATGTCAGGAAGGGATACTTGTTTCTCCTTAATTGTATCTTTCTTCTTCCAGAGTCAAAATCCTCTGTAACAGATTAGATTAGATTTGCTCAATCCCAGAAACGTGAAAAGAGGCAAACATTTAAGTTAGTGGAAAGAAAACAAGTGTAAAATCATACTGAACCAGCAATACCACAGGACCTTCAAAGGAGCTCGAAAACAAACCTTCCCAAGGTCACAGCTGTCGGGGGATAGAGAGGCAAGTGTTCAAAACAGGGAGCCAAGATCCCTCATTGGGACTTTTCAAAAGCAAAACTGCAGTAGAACGATCAAAGTCAGACACAGTCCCTAACTGAGACCTTCCTGGAGCACATCTCACCAGATCACCTGAACACTTTCCTTCTCAGCCATACGGAGGGCAATCTGAGCACTGGCTCAGGCCAAAGTTTAGCTGACTCCGTGCGCGCGTGCACTAAACAGGCTCTACCTATATTCCTTTAAATCTATTTCTTTAACTCCATGGCATGTCATTCATTCTGCAATATTATGCCACATTGTTTCTTAAAAGATGCTTTCAAGGTATCTTGAAACAACTTTTGAAATCAGTGTTTCCTGTAGTGTTTAATTAACCCAAGAAATGCAGGTATTGTCATATTGAAACAGGTATTTCCATGACAGGAGCTAGTCTCTGCCCTTTAACATAGGGTCATATTTTCAGATGACAGAAACTAGTACAATTAAAGCACTTCAGTAGGACTACGCAAAAGCACCAAAACTAAAGCTCTGCTCTGCCTTCGCTACAGCCGGCTCTAGTCCTTTTAAGCATGTTCTTCCCCTTCTTATACTTTAATTTGTTGCTGAACTTCAACTTAGTCATTAGCAGGAAGCTGCTAGAGTTGAAACTAGGTATTGATTTTTGCTTGTACTTTATTTGTTTTTGTGTTTTGGTTTTTTCATGAATGTTTTCAACAAACAACCCAGATTTGTCAGGAAAAACCCAAAGTAGGGCAAATTTGGGGCCAGGGAACTTTTCAGTGTCCCCCTCCCCTCATCACACTGCCAGAACGGCAGAGGAGAACTAGGGTACAGAGATGGGGGGGGGGGGGGAATATACACTATATAAATTGAATTGGGCTTGTATTTATACATCTTGCCTTAATGAAAGACTCCAAGCCCTGGCAACTCATTTCCTTCTCTTTTCAGGGTGGAAATTGCCCGGTAACAGCAAGAGTGAAAAGGTGCATCACTTTTTACTGCCTCACAACAAGCCACTGAGTGGTTTGAAATTACTAGGTCACTGTCTCTGGGTTGAGACACTCCAAAAATCTGGCTCTTTTGTTTGAAATGGGGATTAATATTGCAGCGCGCGATTAAATCTCAGGAACCCTGATCCCTCAGACAGCAGATAAGCCACAGCACGCTAACTGCGGAAAGCTGGATAAAAACAATGTGAATATGAAAAACTAGGGCTTACTAGTGTTGCATCTGTGGGTGACTCTGGAGTCCATTCCTAGCTTTCTTTTACAGTAATTTATTAATTAATATTTTGCTTAAGGAGAAACAGGCCTATCATTTCCAGAGGGCACGTAAGGACAGCAAGTTTATGTTTGCAACATAATTCAGTTAAAGTGCAAACAAAAGGACAACATGAGCAACAAGTGCTGTCTAATAATAGCGATCAAAATCGGCGGTCGGTAATGTGTTGATATTTCAAGTTTATTGATCCAGGCGATTCTGGTTTGTCATTTAGCAAATGGGCTTTTTAGCTGATACGGTTTCTTGCTCTAGCGAGGGCTGCCCGTTACAGGCGGCCTTGGCCAAAATGGCTTCGGGGGGCAGGAGGGAAGAAATCCAGATTATTCGCCTTGCAAATTACACTTTCTTCTCGTCTTGGTTGTGCAGCACATAGCAGGAAGTGGCTGAAGCGCCTAATCATGGTTATCAGCAGCAATAAGGTTATCCAGGCTCCAGAGTTAATCTCCTCCCTGCAGCCCTCTCTGCAGTCCCCATTGTGCGCTGCAGACGCCGTCCCGATTTCCCCCCCGGGCTGTTTATTAGTGCCTGCAGAAGGCTCCCCTGTCATTTAGCGTCTACTTATCTCCTTGTTCCCCCTATCAACCCGTCCTTGACAGTCCAGATGCCCTTTAAGTCTCTAATAAGTTAAGAGGGAAGAGAGGAAGGATTTGGAAAGCGGCTGCAGATTTCTCGCTGGCTCGGAGAGGCCCGCAAACTCTAGTTACGCATCCTATTAGGAAAAAAAAAAGAATAACACAAAAAACCAAGCAATTACTTTTACAAATAACCCCACGTGGCATTTGGCTTTTGCTGTGTATTCTCAGGACACTCGGCACGCACTGGAGGCAAAAACGCAGCATGGGCATTGCCGTATAGCTCGGGGGAGAGCGTCCTCCCGAGGAACAGAAACACAGCCGCGGCGCCCGAAGGCCTCCCAGCCATCACGCTGTGCTTATCCCGCAGCAAGGCTAGGGCACGTCACGGAGCCAAGAGGATGCCCAACCTCTTCCTGAGCTACCGGGGAAGCAGCTGGAGCGGCAGGAGGCACCGGCTGGCTGCTGCCCCGAGGCTGGGCACCCCGGCGCTGCGGGTCCCCTGCGCCCCCCGCCCGGGCGAGACCCACCGGCGGGGCCGGGCTGACGTTGCTTCCGTTTCTCCCCGCTCCTCCGGCACGGTGTAGGCAAAACCTGCACGTGGAAACCAGAGGAGGGCACCTAATTCTCCTGCAGGTAGGACAAGCCACAGCCTCATCTCTGATTTGCGGCGCAGCTGGGGCCTTAAGGCAAGGAGGAGCGCAGAAATGCAGCGTTCTGCAACCAGAAACGTTGCTAAAGACTGCCGCGTATGCAAGCCCATGCTCGGCCTTCTCCTTCCTGCGAGCTCCTTTATCTTCCCTTCCATGATTTCTATGCACCAGACAGGAAAAATTAACTTGCGGGTTCCTGCGGACATAATACATGACTATTCGGATCCAGACTCATTTGGGACAGTCATGAGATGTGACTGAGGAAAATAATTAAATCTAATCAGCACTGAATCTCCTTTTTTTTCCCCTCCCCTTCTCATCCTAGTTTGAACGTTTCAGTGTTTTTTTAAGTAGCGGACACAGCTTGCATGCGGAGCAAAGACGGACAAAAAGTTCTGCATTACAATGGCGCAATATTCAGTAAAAAACTCTCTTTTAAGAAGGTCTTATGGGCTAATCTTTCTTTCTAAGGAATCTCCAAACTTTTTACTTGCATCTCCGTTTTTACAGGACTCTTGGCAAACTCACAGAGCCAGGATTGTCCCTGGTGCAACTCCGCAGGGCTGAGCGGACTCGCACTGGCTGTAAAGCTAACTGCTAGGTGTCGTATATTCAATATAGATTGACATATGACTTATGGTCTAATTGCCGCTTGCTTTTTATTGGAGACCATTTTCGGCTCATGTCTGGTGAAAGTACAGCTGCAACATCTTAAGTGACTCCATCACTTTCAATAAATCTCTCTCACAGAAACAGGTGTATTTATCCTAAAGCTGAAAGAAAAAGAAAAGCACACAATGAGCCTAATCAATTTTAGAAAATAGCAAATTGGTGAGAGTCCAGTATGAAAAGCAGGGCTGCATAATCAAGGCGGTAATGTATGAATAGTCTGTACACACTGAAACAACAGCAGTAACCATATAAAAAGCCCATAATTAAGAGATTTTTATCTTAAATCTATTTCCAAAATGGTTCCACTTTATAAAAGGCTCGAGCACTTTTACACAGTCACCACAAAGAGGCAAAGTGTTTAAAAAGGTCTTCAATGGAAAAATAACTGTTGCATAAAATTGTAAGGATTTTTAATAAACTGATTAGCATCATCAGAGAGACATCCTGAAAATAGCAAATATCGTACCTATATCTCAGAAGGAAAGTTAAGTAATTTGAAAAACCATATGCCCATTATCCCATCTTCACCAACATGCCAAGACACATTCTGAGGTGAAAATAAAATGAAAGAGGTGAAGATACATGAAAAATGAGAAAAAGAAAAAAAAGAGAAAAAAGCAACATTATTAGGCCAAAGTTACATTATGGCAGGCTAACCTGATATGTCTAGTAAGACAAATTAGAAATGCAGGAAGTCTAACACATCTCGACTGCAGTAAAACTTTTGCTATAATATGAGAAAGTGGTTAAAGTGAAGAAGGAGATGAGAAAAAAACTTCCACAGGAGGAGAATTTGGCGAGAGAAATGGCGGGAGGTAAAAGTGCCAGGTTGGAGGGCAGTTACAAGTTCAGTTTCTTAGTGATGACCCTTGAGGCCCTACTATCATAATGTATTTGTACTTATCGGCATCAGCTCTTGCGAAGAACAAAACTATGTTGCTTGTGTAGCCACCTCAAATATTTCTGCACCCAATTTGCCAGCCCTCTGCTGCCAGCATTAACATGTGAATACCTCTATCCACATCTACCACGGCCACAGTGTTTGCATGGGGAAGCCACATCGGGACCGAAAATCTTTTCTGCAGTAACTTTTTAGCAACAATCACAGCAAATGGCCTCCTGTAGCTTCTTTCAATGCCTAAGTGCTGAGTGTTGCAGAATTTCCGCCACGGCCAAGGACTTCCCTGCCTTTTTGGTCACTGTCCCCCCAAAAGCATAGGCCTTGAAAAATAAATTCAGAACTGAAGTTTCTCTTCCATGCTCTTTCTACCTTCCGTAATAAAAAGTATCATTATTTAGCCAGAAATACATGCCCTTCCATCCCTGAAATCCCTGAAATATGATCCTCACCTGCTATGGACTAGAATCCTTTCTCCTATTCCACTGAAATATGGATAATAAAAACTAGAAGGGAAAAATGTGGCTAGTAGTTGATGGATGGTACCAACAGAAATAAAGACGGACATTCTTTGAAACGTCCAGTTTATGAATGGAAACTCAGACATCATAGTAGGAATTGAATGAAGACCCAAAAAGGTAGGTACACTGGCTATCATTTCTATCGCTAAAGAAGGCTGGTTATGTATTAGTACTGATACAAGATCTTATCTTGTCATTTACATAATAAAGTGAGAAAGGAAATATGGATTCTATTGCTTATGAACATGCTAAAAACGTTCCAGATACACCTAACCTGCAGAAAAGTTAATCGCTTACAGCAGACAAGGTTTATTTTGCCATTTCAGCACTGTCTTGAACATACACCCAAAGAAGTGAACAGATGTTATAAAATACAGCATGACAACAACACTCCCAGAAATGGAAGGAAGCCAAAAATAAGATAAGGCCTCTGGATACTTCATTCACCAACACTCTCCTATAAAACAGTCTTTGAAAACAAATTCAAAAACAGTACTATGCCACTTCTGGCAGCAGGTGTGGAAGGCGGTGTATGATCACTAGAAAAACAGGATAGGAACATCTATTCCAATGTCTTCTACAAATGAGACATTTCTCTGTCCTCCATCCAACAGTTTATGTCTTTCCTCTAAGAAAAGTCTTCCCCACCATAGATTCTGTGATTGTTTTAGTGATGGGCAAGATAAGGCACAGAGACTAAGCTGCTTTCTTTGGTAAAGACTGAAGGACCCACTCCTAATCCTGGCAGGTCTGACTGCCCCAGGGCTGCAAGGTCTTCTGGAAATGCTACTGAGAAAAGGTGTTGCCATGAACAGCACCAGCCACTACCGTGTTAGATGTTGAGATGTGCATCTAAGAGAAGCAGTGGGCGTTGCTCCCCATCCCACTGACACTGGATGTTCGCACCAGACCAGACGTTTACATTCCTTTCCAAGGATCACCCCAAGACTGCCAACATAGCTAGATTCGGTATCCATCAGTCAGTAGACCTGCAAATGCACCAAAACTGACCTTCAGGACATATGCGTACAGAGCAAAATCAATCAGAGGAATGACAGGCACGCAACACGCAGCAGGAGAGGCTGTAGGAAAGCGTCAGAGAGAGGACCACAGTCAGGTCCAGGAGACAGGAAAGCATTAGCCCGCGCTGGTGTGATGCGCTTGGGCAACCACACACACGTGTGGGAGCAGAGCATCAGGCGCTTGTGGGGCTGCGCTGGTGAAGTGCATGGGTTATCGGAGCTGCACTTTCGATTCAAAACACCTAAATGCTGCTCAAAGGCCACGCTGGAGAAACACCTAAGCTTCCTTTTCCATGCCGCTCCATACAGTCGCTATTACAGAGGTGATCTCATTAAAAATGGGAGCTAATAGGAGCTTTTTGTTAGGAGCTCATTTTGAAGAGCGTAGCTGTAGCACTTTCACCTCCAATGCTGTTAAACTCTGAGATGTTGTCAGATGTATTATCTGGCACTCTGAAATATTCTGAGCATTTGCAAATACGCTCCCAAGAAACTGAGGGGGAGACACGACAGAATACATATTCCAGCAGCAGCCAGGCTGCACGGCTCTGTCCTGGCCTACCATGTACTCGGGTGACTCATACAGGCAGGGAAACCATAGCAACTACGATACAGCCAAAAGTACACATATCTGCGTAAAGGTGGGTCAAAGTACGAGCGCATGGGTTTGGAGAGGTCAAAGCTACTCGTATGATGAAATAGATTTTGGTAAGAAACCAATAAAAGGTTATTAAAGAAACACAGCTGCCAGGGGATTGGAGGAAGTGGCCTTTCGTACTTGTTACAGGGTAGGAAGCAAAGGGTAGGGCTCAATGGTAACTTGCCACGGAGGAGAGGAGTCAGCAGTGAGATCCTCCAGGAATCAGTGCAGGGACCGGCTTTATTCAACATCTCCGTCAATGACCTCGAAAAGGGAATCAGAAAGGAGATGTCCAAAGAGCAGACTGAGCTCTTGGAAGCAGTGAATTGCCATCGCCCTGGCAAGGAACTCCAGAAAGACCTCACACAACTATAGGAATGGGCAAAAAAGTGTCAAATAAGCCTCAATCTGGATAAAAGTAAAGTTTCTAGGCAAAAATAACCTAAGCCATACCTAAATAGTGCTGAACTCAGAACTGGCAGCTGCAATACAGAAAAAAGATCACAGGGTCATTGCTGACAGTTCTCTGAAATCACCAGCTCGGTGTGCAGTGCCAGCCAAAACCGCCGAGAAAATACCGGGTGTCCTCAGGAACAGTACTGAGAAAAGACAGAGTCTATCATTTCTCCACTGTATAAAGCTCTGGTTTGCCCTCGTCCTGAGCGCTGCGCACAGTTCTGGTCTCGGCATCTCAAGCGGGGCACAGAGGAGCTGGCGAAGACACGGAGGCAGGCAACCGAGGGCTTGGAGCATCTCCCGTGCGAGCAGAGACCGGAAAGGCCAGGGCTTTGCAAGGTTATAAATGCACTGAAAAAGCTGAATGCAAAACTGCTGTTTACCAAACCCTGCACTATCACTAGCGCAGCTGATGAACGTAGCAATCTCCCGAGGTCGCTTCCAACCGGAGCGATCCTGCGACTCGGCGCCGCCGCTGGCGCCTCCACACCCAGCCTCACCCAGAGGTTTCCAGCCGTCGCCCTCCCCTGCAGCCGGCTAACCCGTACAGCTCCACGCAAGCTTCCTCCTCCTGATCAGTTATCTTCTACCCTCAAAGACAGAGGCCAACTTAGTTCACGGTGGAGGTGTTTGTAAAATAGTAAGGTATGACGAGTCCCCCTGAAAATTTCCCACTAACATGCCACTGAATAAATAACAGGATTCTCTGCCCATCAAAGAAATTAGATCAGCAGCACTTGAAGAGCCTCCTTCTATGCAACTGTTACCTTGAAAATCCGTATCTATTTCATAAATATACGGAAGTCACATAAGCTCACATCAACAAACACTACATGTCTCTTCTAATTAATTTAACAAAGTATGTAACTGTGGTTTTTCTCCTATTACCTATTTTTCATTAATATTCAAGGTTTGTACTCATCCTTGCCATATGCAATATTTCTAATAGATATATTACTTTTTTTTTTTTTTAAACAGGCACTGTGCTTCAGTGTTTGACCAGTCAGGATCCTATTTAAAACACAAAGCACCGCATAGCTGAACACCCATTATATTGCAAGAGACTTGGCTGGGCATTATTACAGTGTCATATTTTGCAACCTTCTTTTTACAAGAACAACCAGTATTCCCTTCAAGACATTACACTCAGCAGTTTTAGCTTTGTAAAATGTATGCGTTAAGTTCAAAGGCAAGTTAGTCTGATGGAAAGTGCCATCCCTGGGTGAGGGAGAAGAGAAGTTACCTGGATAACAGCAATCCGGCCTTTTGCAAAAAGCTTAGTTTCATTCGAAAGAGCTTTCTTCCACACATTAACGAAGACCATCTTTACAAATATCCATGCTGCTCCGTTGTCCCAGATAATTGCAGGAGCTCCTCTGAAGTGATGGGGATGGAGGACAGGGAAGAGGGGGATGCTCGGCTGAGGTTTTATTGTTTTTCACTTAGCATCTCCCCTTTGGTAAAGCAAGCCAAGCAAACAGCCTGATGGTGAGCAATAGGGATCTCCTGTGTAGTGGTCCAGCCCTGCTGGGCTTCTTAATATTGTATCTGACCACCTAGCAAAATACAGAGCACCTCTTGGCTCAACTTGCTCAGAAACCTGTCCTTTAGAAATGAAAATGCGCGGCGCTCACTGAGGTTTGCAGGGATGTCAGGACAGTGCTGGCACCTCAAAGGTGAGTCCCTCGCCCAGCCCTGGCTGGGACATGCGAACGGCACATCAGTCCTTCCTCACCCCGCCTCTGCGGCCAGAGCGTTGTCATCCTCCAGGGCAGTTTAAATAGCCGAATCTTGATTATTTGGGTTCCTTCCACCTTGTTGTCCTACTGTCTTTTTTACTATACCCTTCAGTTCTCTGTACAAAGCCTGCTTTTTAAAAATCAAGCTATTACATACTTTTGGTTATGTCTGCTAGATTCGATCTCTTTGGGAAAGCACTAGAGGTTTCCCATCGATGTGGATAAGTTGCAGGGGCTTGAGCAGCTCCGAGAGTAAGAGGGAGCACATCAAGCAATGCATGAAATCTCACCTCGTACCAGGTAACGCTCCCGGCTGAGCTACAGCCCGCTTGGCTCCACCTCCCCATAAATCCTTTCCCGAGCAACGTTTGCAAGCCCTGTGGCATGGCAGCTTTCTTTTTATTACACACTTGTACAGCAGTAAGTGTAGGAAGTTCATGCTCCCTGCCTAGGATCACAGACATTGCAGCCACGTGAACACACTACCTGCAGCAGCTGTCCCCATGGACATATGAGGGAGGGTTTTTTTTCTTACAACTTTTTAGAAGCTTATTTCCTCACCAGCAAGTCATCTTTGAGATCATGAACAGAATATATCTATTTTTCCTCAGTGCATTAACCCAGCCTTGAGTGCTACTTCTGCTTTAGCTGATAACAAACCACCGTTCCCGACCTGCAGAAAGATCCATACGTTTGGTTGACAACAGTAAACTGCAGTTTGTGTTTGCATTTTGTTGAGTTTAAAGCACTCGAGAGAAGCAATCTGCGGTATTCAGGATGCAGGAAAAGGAGAGAGAAATATGTTAAGAACGATGTTTTTCGTTCTGCTTTCTGCTAACATCATCTGATTTGACCTGGCGTTTCTAAACACCTGCAGCACCATAGATTCCAGCCCACGGAAAAGCTTGAGGCTTCTGTTGTCATAAACTTCATGCAACCATACACAAGGAGAAGCTTATCATAGCCATGTTTTGAGCAGCACACCAACAAATATAATTAACACAAGAACTTGTGTTAAAAACACCAGAGGGGGACCACACATCGGCGGTACCTACAACGCTCAAAGGCTCTACTACAAACATGAATCAGCTAAAAATCTCCATTGAATTGCTGATTTGATATTGGCCCCACATCGATTCATTGTGGCCCTATACATCAGGTTGTGAAATTTTAATTAGGAACAAAGCTGGGTTTTTTTTAAGAGCATTATAACTACTAATATCTTTTTAGTCTTTACTGCTGTTTTCAATTAAATTCTTGTTCTGACTGTGTTGCAGCAATCGCTCCCATCTGCAAGCAGCAGAGCGAGTCTCTGCCAGTGATGATATGAGACCTTCTGATCGGTCCAAAGTTTGGATGATCCGAAGCAGGTAAGCATCCAGAAGTTCAAAACTTCTTCAGAGCTCGCTAGACCTTTCCAAGGTCTCACAATTAAGATTTCATAGAAGAGCACTGACCTATGCGTCTGATACTGATTAAGAATATCCTAAACAGCCCAGAAGGCAAGTTAAAACAGTGGCCAGGAATAGCAGGGAAAGCCTCAGGGTTTGTAGCATCTGGGCTCCTCTCCTCTACCCAAAAAAGGAATCAGTTCCAAAATGACAGAAGTTCCAAAATCCTCAAGTTCTGCTGAACTAATCAGACCTACCGCATCCTGCAACGTTTCAGGGAGATGCAAGACGACAGCACAATGTTCCTAGAAACAATCAAAACACTCGTCTCTCCTACCCTTGACAGGGCTGACACAAAAAAAGGGTATCAGTTTATGCCGTTTCCGGAGCTCTGTGCACTGAGCACCAGGATAAAATAATGGATGTTACCAGGAGCCTTGACTTTATCAAGCTCCCTGTCTCACAAGGGCCCTGACTTCTAAGCAAGTTGAAAAATGCAGTCACCAAGAAAATGCCACTGCATGCAACGTTTCTCATAAGCAGCTAAGCGCACACATCCGTAGCAATATTGCTACTGATGAACCTTGGAAGCTGCTTTTATAGATCTTCATGAAAACAATTTGGAGCCCCTTCCAGTACTGCTGAAACATCAGCCAAACACAAGCCGTAACAAAAAGCAAACGGACACGTGCTAAAATTGGCTTTACAGAGATGGGGTGAGACCATTTCTGCACCATGAGGACGACCGAAACAGCTTTGCCAGAGCCCACAAGTGGGGACGGACTCGCCGGGATCCTCGTGACTTCCCAGTTTGGTGGCTCTTCCCATGCCGTCGTCGCTCTGCGGCGCCTTTCGCGGCCCCCGGCTCCCACCGGCCCCTGCGGCCACCCGCTCCCCTTCCTCCTGCCCCTACCCCACTCTGCCCCCGCTTCGCAATTTCTTGGGCCTAAACTGGTGAGAATTTAGGCAAGAGCCTTTATTTTCGTGGAACCCAGGGAAAAATTTTAACCATGGCTGCATTTCAAGGAGTTTGCAGCCCCTGTGAAATCTCACGCTAGAAAACACTGTTATGTTTAATGTCTAGCATAGTTCTCCACTCTGCTTTCTCAGATATTTTGGCATTCTAATTCAGCTAGGTTTTGTTTTACTTTTTTAGTTCATTTTATACACAGACATACACACATACTCTGGCTATTCTCTATATTTGAATATTCTTTATATTACCTGCCTTCTGCACACTCAAGCACACCAATCGCACTGAGCTGGAGGAACAAATCCGTTTTGCTTCGCTTTGCTTTTTCTGGCATCGTAGCACACACAACACACAGAAAAGAATGGTGAGTCAATATTATCACACGGACTGATGAATATTGTACAAAACAGCGAGGTTCCTAATTAGGTTCAAGTTAGGAAGTTAGATTTGTCATCGTGTACTTCCCTGAGAAAAATCAGAGCACTATGACTCATTTTTATCTCCTTCTGACCACGGTACTAGCAAGCCTTGAGGTCCAGAGGCTCCTCCCGACCTTTCCAAAGGATGTTTCAGGCAGTTTAAGGAAAAACTGTTTACAAGCCATAATAAATGGAAAGTTCCCTTGCAGGCAGCACATGAAAATATTATGCTCCAGCTTCGTGCTGCCTGCAGATCACGCTGCCTTAAGAGCTTTTTTCATTCACTTGAGCTGCAGTGTATTTCGTGTAAAAGCAGGTGCTGCTGCTATCGCCGCATTGACTGAAGCTGAGGTATGGGTTTCAAGTTATGACCCTGACATCATGGTTTGGCTCGGGACGCTAACACATGCCTCGCTGAGATTACTGTGCACTTGCAAAGCACGCTTTTGGTGGTGCAGCAGTCTCTTAATTAAGCTCTCTGCCCAGAAGCACACCAGCATAAGGAGAGAGTTCACTTGGGACCATGGGAACATTTTGTTTTGTCCGTGTTAGGACTGCCTTTCGGAGCAAAGTTTCAGCCAGGCTTCACGCGGCGCTCGCCGGAGTCCGACAGCGTTAACCTTTTGTAGACTGTAAACACAGCCTGTGTACCCGTGTCTTCCAAAGGACTTATCTGGCTCCCGGTCTGGAAAATGCCATTGTGTTTAAGTCATTGGCACTGATCTCATGCAAGCTGGGCATATACCATCAATTTGGGTTAATTCGCCTTCTGATTGATTTGTGGGTCGCACCCTCACAATATTTTGCCTAAACCGTGTCAAGTATGAAACACGTCTTTTGTGGGAAGTCAGTTCGGTGCACAAAGGCTCTCAGAGAAGGGAAACCAGCATCTTAGGAACTGAATAGTGATTAATTCTGAAGACAGTTTTGTATCTTAATATTTGTCTTGGAGGTTCAGCTACTGAAATTATTTTCCACTTGATTAGCAAGCGATGCTTTACAGAGGCACAGAACATAACAGCTCTTGTACACAAACAAGAACCAACAGTAACGTAAGAGCTGACAAATAATAACTGTCAAGAGTTGGAAATATTTTCCTTCTGCTGAAGAACTTGGAGGAAAAAGTAGCTGGGAATTTCCCGGACTCCAATTCAGGGCTATAGCCACACTGCGTGGCCAAAGTCACTCAGCTCCAGAGTGCAAAACTTAAGATGTTTGAATCTTTAGGCATGCAGAAGCGCTAAACGCCCTTAATCCATCATCTTTCTTTGCAACTGTGGCTGCTCAATGCTTTTAAAAAATCATCCGATAGCCCTCTGTAGTTAAGAATCTGAAGTGAGAAGAAAAAAAAAAACAAGTGGACGCCTGGAAAATTGGCATGAATCTCTGCAGCAACTCTTTTGCTTGTAAAACAGAGGGACACAAGAATCAAAGTCGTAGGAGTGCCATGAATTCTGGAAGTGATAATGGATTATCAGATGGAAAATGCTATGTAATTGTAAATTATTACTAGTATCATTACACGGCTCAAAACACCACCTCTGCAATCCAGTGGCATTTAGCAGCATGCCCTGAGAAGTATGCCTATTGAAATGTTTCCCGCTCTTTTAAAAATATCTCTAGTGCCTGCAGAAACAAACAGCACACTGGAATATTTTATCTCCAGCAACAGGGACAACAGAGCATCTGAGCTGTACACAGTGAGACTGAACAAAGTACTTACAATTAAACAAGAAGCAACCAAACTTCCAAGACCCTTAAAACATAACGAAGCCTTTTCAGGGGTAAAGGAGGGCAAGAACAGGAGGAGGCACTTAAAAATCTGCTTTGTGTAATATTATCATCTCTAGTTTATTGAAAGATCTGGAACTTCAAAATACAAAGCCTTAAAAAAGGCTGTATGTAAAATCCTTATAAATGATCTTAGCATTTATGGGAAATTCTTACGAAAGCCTTGTCCCATGAGATTTGCAACGACCTTTCTCAACTAAAATGATCCAAACCTTTCAATTTTCATATATTTATCAGCAGATACACTCAAAGCTTACATCAATGCCTGAATATATGACCTCAAACTCTTAATGATCCAGACATTGTGAATTCTTTCCATCAGAAGGAGACCTGGACGGACGATCAGGTATGACTTTGGTTACAATCTTATTTAAGAAGATGCTGCATAATGTCTTCTTTCCTTGAGGGCACTAAAAATCCAAAAATACAAAGCAGTTTCCTTGCCCAGAATCCCAAGCATCTTTTTGGGGAGCCCCAAAACTTGCAGCTTTTACTCACCTGAAAGTGCCTGGGGGCTTCCCAACCCAAGCCCCGGTGACCTGTGCATGAGGCAGCTGCTTCAACTGCGGCAGTCCCATATTTTGGGCAGAAGCTCAGCTTGCTTTTTGCCAGTGCTCTGAAGCGGCAGCTAGCACGAGGTGGAGGAGGCAGCCTGCACCGCGCTGCCGCCAGCCACGCTTGCCTTGCAAGGGATGCACGCGTCCATCTAAGTTTTCATCTTCATGTTATTTTTAAGTTGCTTATGTAGCCCCCTGGAAAAAGCTCTTGGGCCCATTTTGTTGTTTTGCATGGAAGAAATGTTTACAGCACACCTGCACCATTCACAGCTTAAATGTTTTCGTACCACCTCTACCTCCTTTTGTTGCTTTGTGCTACATTGGCCTGGGTGATGCGCATCCTTTATGGGATGCCCAAACCTGGTGCAATCAGACGGGCGAATCCGTATACACGAGATAAGGACAGTCTGCATGAAGCTACCAAGGCAAATACCTGTTTGAAATCAATACGAATCCTAGACAGCTCTTACTGTATGCTTTGAGCTATTCTATTTTGAACACCGCTAAGACTCTTATCAGACCAATGGAGCAACTCCATACCCAGGCAAGCCCCTGAGCGCTGTTGAACAGTGATGCAAGACTGCTGTTCATTAACAAAACTTTGTTATAGCAACTACTTGAAGTGCAGCAGCACTTTATGGCTAAATACATAGCTCCAGATCTCTTGGACCTGTTCTAATGTTACCTTGATGCTTGTGACTGTCAGTTAGGCTTAGCATTAGTTATAAAGCCATGTCGTTTCTCATCATCCTCTCCTCAAAAAGCTTTTAAAAAAAATAAAACCAGACTACATATTAATTGGTTTGTTTAATAAAGCAACACAATGGCTGTAACCCAAGTGCCAGTCAAGCTACATGGAGCATGTCCAAAGGGAAGAATCAAAAACCACATACTATAGCTGGTTTATTAAAAGAAAAAAAAGAAAAAGAAAAAAAGGGAAAATGACCTCACTGCATTACTATTCTCATCCTGTGATACAGGCTCAGTTTTATGAATACAGCAGAGGCTGGTTAGCAAAGACAAAAGAAAATACCTTAGCACTGACATATTCAACAGGATAGATTTCCTCAGGGAGGTGAGATAAATGGGTTATAGCCCCTCCATGGCACCTCCTTACTCCCGTAAGTGGCAAACGCTGTGCAGCACATGACGGGAGAGAGGCCGAACTGCTGCAAAACCCCTGTCACTGCGGCAGGACCATTCCCACTGCTCACGGCTTCGGCCGCGTCCCTGCCGGCGCCAAGGCCCAGCACGACAGGCGTTACGCAGCTCGCCGAAGCAGGCGCCTTGAAACTCCTGCCCAAAGGGGTAGGACGGCAAGCAGAGGCATGCAAGGAATGGTCCCGGACCTGCAGCCCCTGGGATGCCTATTCATTGCAACGTCTATGCTACTGTGTAGCATCGGAAATGGTTAAAGCCAGGCGATAGTGCAAGCCTCAGAAAACAAAAAGAATTGACCATATTTAGCAATGCAAAAACCGAGCTGCATCTGGTGACTATTACTTTAACTGCCTGTGCTGCTCTAGAAAACTAGAGGTTATCAGTGCCGTCTTGTTTCAGCTGCTACGAATTCCTCAAATTCATCAGTTGACTTCGTATTGCTGCAGCACAAACGGAGGTGCCTGCCCTGACATCGCACGCTGTAAAATTCAGAAAAAAGCTGTTTTTATTTAATGCATTTGTTGCTGCCTTCAGAAAGAGGAAATTTTTGCGTTACCTCCCATGAGTCATTAGCAACCAGACATTTTTACCTCCCACACCAAACACTGATTACCTCCCTTGAGTTTATTTTTTCCTCCTGTTGAGCTTGCTAGCACTTGCTTGGCGCACTCTTTCTCTAGCAGGTCTCCCCAGAGGTTATGATAGCTCTCCTACTTGAGAGAATTAATGTCTCTCTCAAACCCAGACACCCCCGGACCTTGCGAGGAATTAGTCACCGACACGCACGTTTTTACGGAGGAGAGGAGCGAGGTGAGGCGAGGCGAGGCGAGCGCGGGAGGCTCCGCTGCCAGCTATTTCGCAGCCCTGCCTCCTCCTCTTTTCAAACAGGAGAAGCTATTTTGGAGCACGCAGAAGACATCACCAACCTAAATGGCTACGTCTTGTGTTTCACAGAGGTAAGGTGTGATAAAAACAGTGAAGGAAGGTAGCCTAGTCTGTAGATTATACGGTAGCCAATGAATACAGGCCTGAAACCCCATGAGAACCAGGCGGTTTCAGTGACTATACGTAAATGAGGAAGCGGAAGGCAGCTGCACGCTTGGGGAGCCCCAGGCACCCCCAGAGGGCTTTGGCAGGGTCAGCGGGTCTCCACGCAAGCATCAGGTCTGACCTAGGTGAAGCTTCATTAGCGCCTCCGGGGCATTCCCCCCCTCGCGCTGCAGGTTTGCTCCCTGAGGGCTGGATACCACTGAGTGGCCATCAAGAAAAATTGGGTTTTCCTGCAAGGCAAAGCTCTAAGTTTATCCTTTTTTTGATGGTGCTGATTACATAACGCTTGTAACGCATTTACCAGGGTCTCACCCCTCCTGGGTAGCATGGGAACGGCGATAGGGGAAGGAGAACCTTCCTTGGGCGAACGCAGTCAAAATAAAGCCCCTGGGATCTGGATTTTCATCAAGCGTTACCTATCCCCTTTTGTACCCACAGCTAGCTGCGGATGTAATTCCTATAATTTAAATGTCTGAGTACTCTGCCTGCAGGCACAATCACATATTTAGATGTCTAGCTGCTGTCAAGCTCCTCAAGCTACTGGTGCCTGCATTTGCTGCTGCAAAAACAGAGACCTTTGTTTAAAAATCTGCTGCGTAAAGTGTGTCTCCTCAAATGAAAGGTAACATCTGTTCGTAGCATGTGTCACTGTCAAACAGGGAGGTTACGGACAGATCCTACACACGTTTCTGCTGATTGAGACAGAATTTGAACCCCTGAAAGAGTTCACTTCTACTAATTATTGTTATTACTTTTGCTTTCACTGGTAAAAGGGTTTCAGTTCCACCATGTCTGCATCTCAGACGATTCTAGACAATAAGAGCAGATCTGAAAAGATGAGGGCTTCAGGTACTTAACCTGTACGTAAGGCGCACTGAAACTGGGGAACAGTTCACTGAGCAGCTCCCTCCTCTCCTTCTAAGTATCAGTTGGCCCAACAGTTCATAAAAGATGCTTTAATTGAAAAATAGCTAAGCAAGATCTCGGCGCACAGGAGACTCTGCTACTGTACCAGGAAAAAGCCATGAGCAACCCTCTGGAGAGCTTGCTTGATTGTTTGTCTCGGAAGAATATATTTTCGCCATCCCCTACTCTCTGTTCTTGTCTCCATGGTGGGAATTCCTCGGGGGAATTTTCATTAGACATTCCAGGAGAAGTGTGCCAGTGGCAGGAGCTCCCAAACCACGGTCGGCTCCCGTGCAGGTGCAAACCAAAATGACAAATGAGATTAGACATCTGGGTGAAAACAACAGACACTAAACCATCCACGCGGCCTGCGCTGCAACTTTTGGTATCAACACGGGAGGGACGAGTCTGCTGGAGGCTCAGGGAATGCTGTCACATGCACTATGTGATGTATCACTTGAAAATGACTCTCTAATTACAATTAGTTACACTAATTATCAGACTGAAAGAGAAATAGGCCCAGACAGATAGGTGTGAGAATGCAGCTGACTGCTACGGGATGTAGGCAGGTTTGTTTTTTTAAGTGGCTAGCAGAGAAACGGGGTCATGATTCCTACCCGTGACCAGAAGAAAGGCTTACTAAATTCTATGGAAACAGGTAACAGAGTCTGAGACATGTATCATAAAGTAATTGTCTATTAATATCAAGAAAACCATGAAGCCTTAGAATTTATACTGGCTTTGGCAGAGAGAGACTAGACATACGATCTTGGTATGATAACACCTAGAAAGGAATTTATTTCAGATTACTTCTGGGTGGAGCTCTTAATTAAGTTATGAATTGGGTGTGAATATCAAATGTTGGCAAAAATAGAATCTTCAAAATAACTTTGAAGGAAACTGAGTGATTAAAAGCAGCTGTGAGAACTTCGGACACAGCTAGTGAAACAGTTCTCATATGTTTCTGAGAGCTGGAAAGAGGAAGAAAAGAAAACTGTAAATTCTAAACATGTCAGAGAATTACAAAAAATAGTAGTAGCTTCATCAGTCTGCCATGACTGCAGAGAACAGGGTTTCCCAAACTGGTCCCAAGAGGCAGCAGCGACCCAGGCCACACCTGCAGACCACGTCAGGTCCATCGCAGTCTCCAGCTAGGCGCCCCTCAGCAAGCCCAGCACCTCAAGGAAGTGGAAAGCAAAGAAAGTCCCCCCACCCCGGCTTACACGGTGAAGCTGACAGCGTGCCGTGCAGAGATCGCTCATCCCTGAGCTCTCCGACATGCGCATGCGCACCCACATCCAGCCTGCTTTCCTCATCTCTTGAAGGACGTTTCCACAGTGAAAACCAGTTGGAAAAACTTACCAAGTTCAAGTGTAAACATTTATAGACCACAGGCAAATGACTGCAAGGAAGGGGAGAATCAATCCTTTTAGAAATATTAAGACAGTTGTTTGAATATATTCACCTTCAGTCATCAGATGCCAACTGCACTCTTGCTGAATAAAGAAAGAGGTAGGAAAAAACATTCAGCCACCGCTCACGTTGGCGGAGTACCGAATGTTGATAACATACGATAATAATGCAACACCCCAAACCAACAATAACAATAGTATGCGATTTGCTCCTTCAGGACAGCGGCTACGATACCACGGGTGCTGAGCAAGCATTTGGGAAGATGTGGCCTCTGTAGAAAACAGACCAACGCATGAGATTAAGAAGCAGTAAGAGAGATGGGGGGAGGGGGGCGAGAAAGAGGCCATGGATAAAAACTCCTAACGTGCCTGGAGGGAAGACAATAGACATGGCCAAGAATTCTGTTTTCAATAGAAAATACAGTTTTCACAAAATCAAAAATTTTCATCAACATCAACTGCAGTGGGAGAGAAGGCCATGTGATGCCAGGGGAAATGCGGTCTCCACAGGCAATCCAACTCACAGGAGAAAACAAGGGCACAGGACATGCGAACTGCAACCGCTGAGAGAAAACAATTCCTCTAGGGAAATGTGGTTTAATTTTGAAGTGACTGAAAATGAAATGTGTTGGTCCACTTTCAACAGGCTGAATTGAAGCATTTCAGTTATGAATCATTTTTTCAGAACTTTTCATTCCATGGAAAACATCATTTTTTGTTTTGACTCTTTGTCTTCATTTGACTTGGCAATTTTTGGAAGTATTAGCGTTTCATATGGGACAGCAGTTCTGATTTTGACTGTTTTATGGAGACTTGAAGACTCAATTTTCAATAGTGCCCTCAGGCAGGAGCCTGACCATAGGGCTAACCGAGCGCTTGTGCCAAGCCAACGGGAAGAGCGGCACCGGGGGGGGGATAAGCGGCCGGGCGCTGGGGTAGGGTGGCAGGGCAGGGCTCCTTCTTTTGGGCACAGCACCAGCTTAAAGCAATATTCAGACTACAGTATTGTTGTTAGTGATTTTCAATGAGATTTGAGCTCCTGAACAATTTTTTTTCCTTTCACGGCCGGGCTGGCACATTCTAGGTGGGCTCTTCCTCGCGCCGCTCTTTTCTTCTTCTCAGGACATGGCAGGAAGTTTTTAACGCCTGCATTTCCGGATTCAAATGTTTCACAAGAGAGGTATTTAGACATGTTTTAGGGATGCAGATAAAGTTGAGAAAATTCTACCGGAAGGCGGCGAGTCGGCATATGCAGACCGGCAGGCACACCTTCATTACACTGAGCTAGTAAAGCAATATACGGCTTCCTAATACATGTGTTCACATCCATTTGGGGCAAGGTCACATATGATGGTAATTCCCACATTATTACATCAGAGACTGGCCTAAAAATAGGCTGCCTGAACTTTGTATAGCATGAGGAAGTCCTGTGACTCCCTGCCCAAAGTCAGTCCCGAGCAGCTGTATGTACCAGCCTGACCCTGAAATGTCTGGCTCTGAAATAGAGCTGCGTGGGAAAGCTTCTGTATGTCATATACAACCCCGTTTTTAACATTTAGCTATGCAAGATCTTATGGCCCCGGACATGGGTTGGCGTACCCTGTGAAGCAAAGGTATGCAGCCCTGTCGCCCTTATGGTTACACACCGCAAACCACCCAGTACAAAGTTAGTTTAGCCTTTGGCAAGCTTCAGATTCCCTTCCCCAGCCGAAGACGTGTACCCCAAAACGGGACCTGGCAGAATACAGAAGTTTGTTTTCAGCAGTATTTAAATAAAGTACCTGGATCACTGAAATGGAAAGCTGCGAGTGTGCAAGGGCACCTCATGTGATGCATGACTGAATACCTTTCTCCGTTAGTCACTCAGGTTAATGTTTGTTTTCTTGACCGATGTCCTACATTGCGCCGTGCCTCTACAATTGCGTGAGCAAGTCATACAGCTCCTGCTACATTTCTTTTCTACTGGATCAAGCATCCATGTCTAACAGGGCTAAGAGGGGTTATGAAGAAGAAAAGATCATCAAATAGCTTAGTGCTGTCACGGAAAAGCGATAGGGCTTTAACTTCAGCAGTTTTGTTGTGTGCAGAAAAGCACAAAGCCAGAAGCATACACATTATCTGTCTGTCTAGAGAAAGCAAGTAAGCTTGCAAGAGCAAAAGAGAAGCAGGGGCATGGAGAGGTACATGTGAAGTGGGTCACAAGTACTTACGCGTGTACAGACTGTTTTCATCATCAGAAATGACATCATTAACAGTTCTTGACCTTTTTGGATGCCTGGTCTTAAACCTGGCCCTAGAAGAAATGGAGACACTGAAGCCCTAACCTGCAAACATCTCTCCATTTTTTCAGATGGACATGGGAAGGTAGCAGCAGTCCCAACGATACTGATCTTTCCTTGCTATGGGGCAAGGCATCTCCCCACTTCAGTACAGGCGCGACTGCCTCAAGTTTTGCCCCGTCACACTCCTGTCATCACCTCCCACTTCTGAAAGCTTCGTCATCACAAAGACTAGGTCTTTGTTCTCGGCAGCCAACACGACTGCACGAAACAAAACAGGAGCAAGATTTCTACTACAATGTCTCGCCATCCAGAAACATGTGTTTCTTCTTGTCTGACTTCCAGCATAATTACATCAGGCTGCATCAGCTGTATAACATGACATGCAGTTGCATAAGACAAAATGCCTCATGCAATTTGCTGCATCATCCAGGAAATCTGAAGAAAAAGAAATAAAGAAGCTGGGCTGTTGTGTTTTGCCATGTGTTAAAGGCACTTTCAGATCTTTAGTCAGGAAACCAAATAGCTCTCAAGCAGGCCTTTTTAATCCACCACATTTTGTGCATCATCTTCACTAAAGCTGTCAGGGCCTCCTCACATGGCTCATTTCAGCAAAACAGCGACTCTTCTGTAACAAGCAGCATTTTGCACCCGTCGTGGTCTAGACCCCACTCTGAGGCTGACTCTGTCGCTCTTATTCCCACTGAGTAATACACCTGACCCGGGGAGCGACACCGCCCCGTCTGGCTACAGGACTGGCTTGTCATTCTGCGTGACGGTCTCGGCAGCACAGCAGCAGCACACGTTACTGCTTATGCCACAAACATCCATCCCAAACGCCCTTTCCACTTTATATCCAGGGCCACGTACAGCTATGGCGCAGAGCGGAGAGCTACCCGGTTTCCGCTAGCTCCTGGGAGCTCACTGCCCCTTATTCTTATTTAAGGTAGGTCCAGGATTTGCCTTTATACTCCTTCTCTGCAAAATGATTGGTTTTGTGCTATGAATTTTGTCAGCATCCAAAGTATGTTTCCCAAACTAGCAAAAACAGATGCAGGCACATTTTCACATGAAAAGCTATTCGTCAGATGTACAGCTATTTTTCCTCCTCGAGAACTAGATATGCACGATAAAAAACAAGCCCCAGAACTAAAATGATCGCAACCATTTCTTTGCATTCATTGCTTATTTTCCTTCTCTAAAATGTAACAAGTTCCAGCAAGACAATATGAAATGATTAATATTTCATCATGTTTTCTATTCAAGAGCAGCAGAGAAATTTCCATTCCTTTTCACATAGCAAAGACCAGAGCTGGCACACCCAGCCCAGGCTGATTTTTTTCCAAAGTGAATGCAATTCTTTTCCTTGCCAAGGGAGAGTATTATCTTTTGCACCACGCCAGAAATGGATGGAAAACATCTCCCATAAGAAAATTTCACTCTTCTTCATTGTTCTTTGCACATAAAAAAAACGTGCCTTCCCAGTCCTCAGAGGGAATAGCCATGCCAGTCTGCATTCAAAGCAGGTCATTCTGCTTATAGGGAGAGAAGAAGGGCAAATAAAAAAAAAAAAAAGGTATTCTGCAGATCCAGTGACAAAACAGGCTGTCATCTAGCCCACGTGAAGTGATTTAGGGCCTTCTGTCTAGGTCCAGCAGAAAGCTACCTATCTCTTGAAATTTTTGCTCATTTTTCAACAGCATTGACAGTACTACCAAAGTCTGAACGTGCACGGAGGCTCTTCTGGCTGTGAACAAACTTTTCCAAGTAATTCAGAATGGTGCTGTGGGGCACCTGCCGGCCTACATCCTATCTAACTTGGAAATAAACTGAGCACTTTGCTGGCTCCCAATTCATTATCTTCCACTTTGGGCAAGCACCGGTGCTCAGCGACTTCTTCATTCTGTAGTCACCCCTTGGATCACCCTTTGAGCCCTGACTTTTTTTTTTTAACTTAGAAATTCAGGTTTTGTCTTTAGTCCCTCCCTTCCCTAAGGGAAAGTCGGTCTTTGTATTCTGGCCACATCCTTCAAAGTGGCCTTCATCTCCCAGCATGAAACAGAATGGGGAAACTGAATGGGGATTATAGGGGTCTCTTGCTTGGGAGCAGGTGCTGGTGCTGCTTATTCACATACCTGACCCTCCTCAGAAGCTCAGAGTCTTCTTTTATTGGCTATTTTCCTTTTGGTACCTCCACTTCAACTGAATGAGTGGCCATTGCTAACCCAGAGCTCAAGCTTCTTTTCAGGGGTCTCTCTGCATCCTGGCCCCAAGCTAACAACTAACAAGTTTCACAAAGGTTGCAGATCCTTAAAATTTAAAAATACCAGTCAAAGCAGGAGATAACAAGGCTTTGTGTCCACAGGAGAAGAAGGGAAGCCTGCTTTCCTACAGATTATGTCTTGTGAGGGGATTCTTGACGGTCTAACTGGTGAAAGGTCCAGTTTAGGCTTTTTCCCCGCAGCTGCAGCATCTCTAACCTGGCTGGTGTGTGTGGATCTTCCAGTGTCAGCTATGGGCTGCTTAAGCTCACGTTGCCACTTTCCTCTTAGTAAGACCAAAAATACAATTTTCTCTCCCTTTGTCTGCTGCTTACCTTCATGAAATGTGTTTATACTTCCTGATGTCTCAGCACTACTGATCATTCATATTTAGATAAAAGCTGACTTACAGGTTTGCAAGTTATCAATGGGGGATGGATGGCACCCGCAGACTCCCTCAGGATGTGACCACGTAAGCCTTGTTTCTTTAAGAAAGCAAGATACAAACACCAAACGCCCTCGTGGCACGATCACATGAAGCAGACACACAGGAACAAACTCACTTTACCAGCATCATAAAAGGGTAATAAAAATGTTACATTTCCTACTGAGATCACATGCGAAATATGCCTTTCTCCCCAGAACAAGGAAAAAGCTCACCAGTGATAAGATAAATTACACCCGCATTCATTCTACAGTGGCATTCTTCCCTGAATCACCAAATTCATAAGCTCTGCAGACTTGCTGCAACCATTTATAAAATCTCAGCACAGGCACAGGTTCAGTGAAAGCATGCTTAAAATGAAATGATGATTGAAAAGTTTAAAAGAATATATTTGTTATTGCACACCAGGAACAGAATTTTCAGACAAAAAAAATCACCCTGCTTTTGTGTGAAAAATGAGCATTTGGTCACATGTTTGGACATCCTAACTCTCTGGGTTGAACAGTACTTCCTCAGACACTATATTTATTGAGCATGCAATTATTTGGAAGCTTTTTCCAAACAAAGTTTCATATTGCAGTCCCCTCACAGCTTGTTTTATCCAATCTGTCAGCTTTTTTCTACTTAAAATGTAGGCTTTTTAAGCCTCTGACCATCGTTTGGTTTTGTGCCTGTACATTGCCCAACGCCAAAGGGCGCAGGTTGCAGCAAGCCGTATGGCATAACCACCCAAATAGCAATAGACTATAATAAGAAATAATAACCACAGCAGCACAAATGTTTTATAGGAAAGCAATATAGCTGAGCAGTCAAGCTATTAATCTCATCAGAAAGGAGGGCAGGTCAGCTACAGTGACTGGTCCCACATCTCATCAAAACTTCCATTAACAACTTTTTATGACAGAGTGCTCCTTCACGTGTGCGAGAGTTGCTGAAAACATTATCGGGGAGGAATGGCAAGCTCTCGCGTGGACAGGATTGGAGGTCAAAAGGATCCCGACAGCCAAGGGAGATGGGTTGAAATCAACAGGATAAAATTCAGCCAAGATAACTGCAAAGGACTACAGTTATAAAAGCAAAAGCTGACTCTCTGTAGTGATAGAGGATCTGGAATTAGAGGTTTGCAAATCAAACATGTGAAACTAGTGACCAATTCTCATCTCTGTCCACTGGGAGAATTGCCAGAAAAAATTAAGCTTGAAGACTACTTGAAAAGGGGTATGTGTTTAAGCTGTAAGTATAGTGAAACATGGCAGCAAAGACTTCTTCACCGAAGGGGTTTTCTCTGAACAGGTTAGATGTCTGTCAGGTGTAGACATCAACCTGGATGACCTCGGGAGTTTTCTTCCAGCTCTGAGCATTTATGATTCAGAGTTCCTCAAGGTAGGAGGATTTATTGCTGCACAAACTGCAATTTGAAGGGCACACCTCAGTGAAACCACTGCTTTATATTCCCTGCTTTGCAGGTGAAACCTAGGACATACCGAGCAGACTACAGTGCAGGTGTCTATGGCTTATCACTACACTTTGCGCAGATGCTAACTCCCACATTTCCCTATTTGGAAGCTGAACTCTTGCAGGCTGTTACAGCATGGTGCTTCACTACTTTCATGCTAATAAAATAAAGTGATGGGTGCTTCCTATCTTCTACATCTTCAACTATAAAAGCATTTCAGAAAGATCTGTCTGTATAAGGGCTTTTCTACACACCTATGAACCTTAAAGCACAGGAAGTAGGCAAATGAGTTAGACCAGAGTAAGCTAAACCCAATAAATACCACTAATTTCAAGTAAAAAAGTTCTTTGTGTTTGATACAAAATATATTTTTTAATCCAAATCAGCTTTCCTAAGTGATCTATTCAGAGAGCTCTGAACCAGCCTAAGGAGGAAGCAGGACCATTACTAAAAATTAGGGTGCTAGCTGAGTTAGGAAATTAAGACTTTGAAGCAAATGAGCGAGCTGCTGTAATAGAAACTGCGGCGCAAGTTCTCAGTGGCTCCACTACTCTGCAGTAAGTGCTTGTGTGCACGCTCCTGTCTTGCGGTGTTGTTCACTAAACACGAGGTCCCGTACCCATCCCTCTGAGCCACAGGCTACCTGACATTTACTGTGCTGTAGGAACACGTACACACGGAGTTACTAGGGAGTAGCTGGCACCCTGTAAGAGCACACCTTAACTTACTTCATGGTAACTTGCTTGCTCACACCTTTAATCCCTTGGTGTATATATAAAAAATAGGACTAATTAAGTTCAAATGCTTTTGAAATGAACTTTGTGGGCTAGGATGCTCTACAAGAGCAAATCATGTATTCAGTGATGGTAATTAATCATATATTTTAGAGTTATTAATGGAATTTGCTTCTTTCAAAGTGCTGAATGGAGAGTTCTGATGCAGAAGTGCTTATATGTAAATAAATACCCAGAGATTTAATACCTTAATGCTGAGGTCTGTCCCTCAATAACCAAGGGAACTCTGGTTTTTAAACACATCTGAAGATGCAAAAATCAGAAAATATATATATACACACACATGCATATATATCTACAGTGGGGTGGTGACCTCATCTCCTGCAAGACTGTCCACTGACAGCTCATGGAAAACCAGTTCTGTCAGAACTTTTAACACATTCATCTTAATTTCGAGCCCTTTCTCTCATCACATAAACAGTATTCTCATGGAGGAAAAACCAAAGTGCTAATCTCTGCCTTTGGACTCCAAGTAAAACAAACCATCTTTGGAGAAGCACTAGCCTTACACTGAAGTCTTTTCTCTTGTCACATCATACACCCACAGCTTGTTTTTCCAGGATTTCAGGGGGAGCAGAAGACATTTGCCAGAAATAATCGTCTCAGTCTAGCTCCAGTGTGGGTCCACATGATTCAGTCCAAGCCGGTTACTGCTGCAGCCTAGTCACCCATCAGCGAGTTATGCACCAGTTCTGCTTCCCGAGAAGGCTTTAAAAGGAGATCTTGGCAGCGCTCCCTTGGCCGTTAGGAGATCCCCAGGCGCTTTCCACAGAAGCGGAGAGCTGTCACGGCGTGTGGAGGCACAACCGCCGCTTGCCACCGTGCACCATTTATAGTGCCGCTTGCACCCACTCTCTACCCTTGCTTCAAGTGCGTTGCAGGGGAGGAAATGATGTCTCCCCCATGCGCATAGGTCCTGAAGCACTGGTGCCCCTAGGGATAAAAGCCCTATATGCGTGGAGGTCCCAGCCATACAGCTCAGCCATTCATAGCCCATAGCAGCTGTGAACCACTTCACCTGCATCTCTTTTATATGCCTTCCACCAAGTTTTCAAGGTTCAGGTAAAGGATACATAACATGTTTTGCAAATGACAAATTCCCATCTGTTTCTGAAATTTTCAAATAAATGCAGGGGGACATGAATATTCATACAGCAAATAGTGAAAGTCCTCCTGCACATCCCTCCTTCTGACTAATACACTGTAGTGATACAGCAAAGCATCACACTGAGCAGACAGTTTCTAGCTTACTCATTTAAATCTCACTATCCCACAGAAGAAGTAGAAAAATAAATGTAAAATGAAATCAGTTCCATCACATAAAAACTGTACAGCAGGATCATTATTTATGGAAAAATGGTGACTGTTACTTTACAAAACACTGCTGTGGTGGAGGGCAACATTTGCTGGGTTTATCTCCTCTGCAGACTCCTCTGAAAGCATATCAGTGAGTATAATGGCTGGGATAAAGAATATTAAAAATAGATAGTTGGATATAATAGACCATTCACAAATCCAAAGGTGTGCACGTGTTCATACCATTCAATGAGATACAGGATAATACAGACAGCAGATAATCTGGGTCAGATAATGTTCTCTGCAGGAAAACAGAAGATAAACACTCATTTCCTCATTTCTTCTGTGAAGTGGAGGGAGCTTTGCTTCCTGCTCTCTGCAGCACCCATTGCCTAGGAAACATGGCCCTCTAAAACCCTCAGGTGTCTTAAAGTCCACAAAGCAGAGCTGTGGCTTTCAAACGACCAAAAGATTAATAGAGTCGTATTAGAGCTACCCTACGTTCGATCTTGCTCCCTGCTCCTAGTGGCTGTATGACTATCTTAGGAATCATTTTCTCGGTGGCATCTTCTGCACAGAAGTGATTACCATGAAAAGAACCAGGGCCTGTTCTGCAGGTCCCTTCTCAAAGGATGTAACAGTTTAACTTGATGAATGCCAAAATGTTTAGCATGAGCCTTTTCCAAGAATATCCTCTCCTGGAGCTGCCAAGAGGAGCTGAAAAACACCATGCACAGCCTTTCTTGCAAGGTTACCCTTATTTCCTACAGCTGGCAGAAACTCCAGAGAAGCGGTATGTAAAATAATTTAGGTGGATTTCTCTCTGAACTTTAAACATGCTTTTATATTCCTGCTGCATGCAGCCACATGATCGTATGATGGATAACAGAAAACTGAGGACTCACCTGACACCAAGAAGTTCCAAGTTCAAACTCTGGCTGTGTCAGAGATTTGCCATGTAATCCTAGCCTTACCACTCGCGCTCAGCCTCAGCTTCCTCATTTAGAGAATAAAAATAGTGCTTACTGTTTTGTAATGTAAGAAGGACTAGATGAAGCTCAGTCAGGGTCTTAAGCTTAAAGTTGCTAACTATTCTTATTAATTCATGGTTAAAATTCTTGCTACACAAAATCTGTTTAATGAGTAAAATTCCTTTAGGAAAAAGGGTCTGTGATTAACTACACTAGCAGTGGTGTTTGCACCATCAATTCTGAATTTATAAGTAATAGGTCTTAAATGAAGTTGGTTTTTTTGTGGCCTTGTGTACAAGCTTATAAGGAGATTCTTAGAAAACTCTATAGGTTCTTTCCATCACGGACTATTTATTATTTTCCTCTTTCTGATTAGATGAAGAAAGATTGCATGACTCTATCATAACCCACCATAAAGCACCAGGAACCACAGGGAAGTGTCATATTCCTCTGAATGGGCAGAGAGAGCATCAGGGCAGGAGGGGAAACACATGCAAGACTATGACCCTCTGTAATTCTTTTCATGCATATCAGATGAAGTAGCAGCAACCAAATTTAAATTAGGCTGAATTCAATTTAGTTCTTTTCCTTGAAAATGTCCTGGGAAAACCCACTACAATTCTTCAGGTCATTTTCACACACACACACCCCAACTTTATCTTTCTAGAAAAACATGGTATAAAAGGAAAAGAAAAATTCAAAGTTAGTATTGATGTAATCTGAATGACAACCCAAATTACTGGAATTTTAATGCACATCTGATTTGGGCCCCTTGATCATTATATCTGATTAATTCAGTAGACTATAATTTAGAAATCTGAATCTATTTATCTTCATAATACTTGGATGAGGTGATGTCCATAATATTACCCCTAGCCTACAAGTAAGAAACTGAGGTACATAAAGACTAAGGCTAAAGACTTACTTTTTGCAACCCTTAACTTTGTAACACTGAACTCCTGCAAACCAGAAGGGTTTGGAGGGTTACACAATGCTGGCTGTCCTGGAGGGCACCGAGGAACCCTACATCTGCTAGGGCAGGGGAAGGGTGAGCTCATGCCTCCCTGAAAAAAGCCACATAGACATCCACTTTTTCAAAAGTTTTCCGAAACACCTCTTGCCCAGCACAACGAAAGCAGGAAATATGTAGTTTGAGGAACACGCCAAGGCTTGGCCATGGTCAAGAGTGCCAGGTCACTCAGCTATGTCGAGATTGGTTTTGCTTACACACATCAGTGGAAATTAAAGCAGTTCAGAGTTGGGCAGTAGCTGAGGTGGGATGCTGAGACTCAGAGATTTAGGAGGTGAAGTTTTGGGGAGTTTTTGGTCATGTCTTGGTCCTTGGCATAGGAAACTGTTTAGCACAACCTCGGACGGTCTCACTCCACTTTCAATTTTATGGTCAGCATTAAATCAAAAAACATCTACATACTCCACATTTTGCAGTAACTCAGATCTGCATGTGTTGCAGTTTCCTCCTTACTTCCATTCTTAATTACAGACTCTGCCTTTTTCTGAATATAGTTCTGCTGTCATTGCCAGCAGGGCATGCCAAAATGGTGGTCACAAAACAAAAGCTGATGAGTTGAGTTAATAGAGTTCATGGTGTACATACCCTGATCACTAACAAAGCTTCAGACCAGGATCTTCGTAGACATAGCTGCCCTAAGGGGAATCTGCCAAATGATCGAGCACGTAAAAACATGTACTAAATCCATCCCTTTGAGGAAGTCACTTCTGGGACAGGGGAACCTCCTGACTGGTAACCTCCAAACAGCACCTGAGAATAAACCTATGCCATAACTCTGCAGAGACAGCAGTCTCCAGCTGTCGGCCCAGACATGCTGCCCTGTCCTGTCCTGCTGTAGTCATTCACACATCGATTTCTGCCCGGTTTCCAACAAGTCCTGTGCTTTCTCACCAAACCTCTCACCAAAGCTTATGCAAGTATTGTGCAAACCCATTGACTCAGCACATCTTCAAATCATGACAGAAATGCAGCTTTTTACAGAAAAGGGTTGCAAGTAATACATTAACAGGTTTTTTTTTTCTTAGTTCTTAAGCTCAGCATTGTAGTTTGCATTGATCACACAGGATTCAGCTACTACAGGACATTGGTGAGGACCACATTGATAGGCACATGCATTAAAGACCTTCTGCCCAAATTCCGCTAAACAGTAAAAACAGCTAAAACGCCAAGATGGCAAATCATCAGTGAAAACAAAGAAATGCCTTCACAAAGCTGCCAACACGTTTTAACTTTATTTCTTGTTTCTTCTGAATCTGTGGTGGAAAGGACATTTTGGGAGGCTTTACCTGAAGCTTTCACACTATAACCACATGCTCTCAGAGCCCTCAGGAAGAGAGGGAGAGAGATAGGGATAGCAAACAAGCATGCTTAAATATGTGTATATGGAAAAATGTATATATGCAGGAGAACACAGATGCTGGAAAAGAAAGAAGTGCAAATTCAAGAAGCATCAGAACAAGGCATGTTAATAACAGAGTTGGCTTTGCAAAGGAAAATATAAATCACAAACAGTAGATAGATGATGTGAACAATGTTCCACAGAGATTCAATCCATTTTTAAACTAATTTGTTCCTGCTAAACTTACAGGCCTACCATGTTTGTCTTTAGCGAATATGAGAAGAGTATTGAAGGAAACATCTGAAAGCGACACAAACACCGGGTGGACACCGAGAGAACTCAGTTTTAGATTTCCGAACATGAGCACCCAGTCTAGAGGCATCTGCAGGCACAGCTTGGGGTAACCACCGGCTCAGCTGGCACTGCTGACAATTCATCTCTCAGCTCTGAGGAGTCAGTAATATTTTCAGGAAACTGTAATCAGCCACAGCAGGAGGAAAAGGGGAAGGAAAGGAGAGATCTAATCAAACACCAGACCTTTCTGTTATCCACACATCACTACAGACACTACGTTCTGACTCCCCTCCCAACAAGTTAACACGAGCTGTAGACTGTAGCACATGAACCTACGTCGTAGCAAATTTGGACCCTTTCTGAAAACTGTTAACACTGTTAAGTCCTTACTCCCTGGGAAAGGCAGGTGGCCGGACGGGTGCTTTTTCCTTTTAGTTTCTAAAAGCAGCGAGACCAGAGCATTTTGTGATGAGCAGCACAGAGGCTGCAGGAAGCGTTCCTACCTTCGCCCACAGCGTCTGTGGGACCTTCCTCAGCTGAGCTCACCAAAGCCGCTGCGCTGTTAGCAAAGAGCTCATGTGGACAGGAGCGGGGAACCCACTTCCTCCCTCACCGCACGCGTACATGTGCAGAGCTGGAACGACACCAGCTACATAAAGACGTACTGTTTTGAGAAGAAAACCCATTCACTTCCTTGATGACCGTCCAGGCTATATTCAAATAGGGCCTCTCTTCCCCCATCTTGCAAAATACTCAGAAGCATGATCATTTCCTTTAGTGATAACAGTAAAGAGTATGTGCATTCCCTTTTGCTTCTCATTGTCTGAAATGAATAGCACTGTTGGCAAAAATCAACAAAAGTTTTTACAAGAAAAACCTGGGAAAAAACTCGCATTGACATCTTTTTCCAAAATACTAGATAACTCTTCTCCAGTTTCTCTTCTTTCCCCCCATAAAGTTCCACTAAATGAACTAGGATGATCACCTCATGGCAAGTATCCTCTGCAGAACATCATATTATAGATACGATCTCACCATTGGAGTTCTGCTTGCTCAAATACTCAAGAGGGCAATTGAAACTAGTAGCCAAGGCATTTCAGCTACCTTTTTTCCTATGCGTGTTGGAGAACGTCATGTGTTGCATTATGTATATTATTATTATCCCTTCCTGAGCTAAGTCTGTACACAGAGTACAATATGTAACAGGTTTCTATATAATTTTAACTATTTTAATTTTATGAGTGTGTAGGAGAGAGAGGGTACTCAGATTAACAAACCTGTTAATAAGGAAACATCATCTAAAATAACTTCATTTATAAATACTGTTGTGATTCAAAAATGCCTTGAGAAATTCTTGAAAGACATTTTTCTAAGATGAGAAAAATGCTGGTGTCAGCATTTGAAACGATGATGAAAATGATGGAAGCTGTCCTTTTTTTTTTTTTTTTTAAGTCACAGAATGGGCTTAGCTGCAGGGATACGTGAAATATAAAAAGGGAATTTAAGGCCTCAGCTAATCACAACTTAATAGTTGATACCAGCAGCTTGGAAACACAGGCGAGGTCAGTGCCTGAAGGAGACTCTGGCTGAAGCAGAAACACTGGTACTGCAGCTAGAGGTTACAGCTAAAGTCATTGCCAGGGCAAGATGAAAAAACACAGAGCGCAGCTGCTTTTGCTGCACCTGGTAAGCAGATTAAGGGAAAAAAACTCTTCAGTTTCCAGCCCTGCATGCAGAACTGGCTCTGATTTTTTTTCCTTTTTAAAACAGTCTGTGAAACTGTTCACACCAAAACCTCTCCCTGCAGCAAAGGAAAAAAAGTTAACCGATTCTTGCCCACTGTTATTGCAACCTGGTTCGCATCATTGAGAACGAGCAACACAAACCTCAGTTGCTGTGAATAAATAAAACAGCTGTATCCGCTAATACTGGGGAGCATCCCCTTTTCAGTATTATCCTGTCAGTTTTGCATAAAATAGTGATGTGGCCTGTTATCTCCATGGACCCAACCAACTAGCCACCTGACTGAGTGGCCGGGCAGCTGAGGCCATGGAAATAACATCCCCTAGAGTATAATCCCATCTAAAGGAGCAGATGGCCTGCCCTGTCATACAATAATGTTGCTGCTCTTCCCCACTGAACACCCTCTCATCCGATGCCAAAAGCATGCGAGCCTGAAAGACTTAATTCTCTTTCGGGGGGAGCCTGTGTAACTTCGAGCTGAAGCTATTAAGTTTTACTTTTTTCAAGTGCTGGGAAAGACAAAGTCAGCCTTGTGACTCAGGGCCATTACAAAAAATCTAACTGATAAATCACTACAGCTCAAGCAACTGGTGTGGGCTCGATGAAGACATAACGGGCAAAGTCAGACTCCCTTCCAGCTCATTTCTGTTTTCCAGAGGGGTAGGCCCTCTGCACGCTGTTCTCCCTGGGCTAAAATCAACATTTGCAAATTGTTTTCACGTAAAGGAGGAGACTTGTTTGTCCCACTACAGTATAGATACTCCCTTGTACTGCTTGGTCCATCAGACCTCCATCCCCCAAATCCCAGTCAAGTGCCATTTCCAAATGCGGCCACCTGCCCCTTCCTTTGGTTTTTTTTATACTACCAAACCCTGAAGAAGGAGGCCAGAAAGAGCAGCAGCTCGTATCAGCAAATGCATAAACTTTACAGACACTCTCAATGTCTCCTTTTGGAGTTGTTCCACTTTGCGCTAGTAAAAACAAGTCCATCAGGCCAGAAGAAGAGAGAGGGTTTTCTGATTCCTAAAAGACAACCCTGTAGAGCTGCAGGGAGTCCAGGACAACACAGAAACAACAACAGCTGGAGGGAGATCAGGACTAACATAGCATTTAGGACAAAAGGGAGAAAAGCATCCAACTCTAGTTGATCATCCTCCATTTTAAACCTTTTCAGCAAGAAAAAGGAGTTGAAGACTGCGCACCTCTAGGCTCCCTTACGTTTCAGCTGACCCTACAAACAAATAAAATTAATCTTGGTCTTGTTCAAGTAAAAGGAGAACACGTAAGAAAATGGGAAGATCTTCATGGAATGATATGAGGAGGTGTACAATGAGATTCTTTAAATTCAACATATTTCTGAGAATCAGTCCCACGTTTTGTTTTGTTTTCCAAATGAGGGGTTCAGAGAAGAAAGAATGTTTTAAGCCTGATCAAACAAACATATGTTCTGAGGGATTTTTTTTTTTTAACTTGATATCATAACATTTCTAGGTTGAACTGTAAAGATGGAGAAAAACCCAAACTGGCTAGAAATGCTATCCAGAGACCTCTGCATGAAACCAATGAGGCTACCCATTAGGAGACCACTGTCTTTCTGCATAGAACTGACTGCAGCATCCAGGCTTAAAACCTAACTACAAGCCACTAAAGAATCCTTGAAAAATATATTTTTTGTATGACTGCTCCTATCTACCATCTGCAAGGGCATAAGCACAAAGCCTAAACTATTTCACAATTATTATTTGGATAACAATGCATATTTTCCAAAACACTTTTTATCTAAGTTTTTCTATGATTGTAAGTAAGAATTAATTTCAAAAACCATTCACAGCTACATTTTTGTGTGCTATATAGATATTAAATGCGATGTAAAGGATGTGCTGAAGGCCATGAGCAAGTCAGTGAATCTGGCCACATCAAGGATTTTTAAACTCGGCACTCAGTCTAGCCTGGCTATACTAGCATAAACACTTTTTCTTTTTTCCTTTTTTTTTTTTTTTTTTTTAAGCACAAAGCAATACATCTGATCCCTAAGCATCTGCAAGTTTAAACATTGTCATCAGCCTCATTTGTTCATTGCACTCAGAGCACTTCACTGCTGGCAGTTGGTTCAATGCCCACTTGAGGCACATCACATGGCAAGCATGGTACGTTTCCTGAGAAATACTATGGTTCCGAGATGATAAAACTCAGCAAGGTGGTTAGTTGCCTGCTATTGGGGATATCCTCATTTCCTGCCCACCTTTCCCTATGTTATCTAGGGAAAAAGTCTGTGAAACATCATTTGGTCTGGAGTTCGTGCATTTGCAAGTTAGCTTAGCTCCTGAATTACATCTTATCTTAGCTACAGTGTGACATTTATTCTATTCGTCCTGCGCTAATACATTATACCCTTCCTGAAATGTTCTTGCTTCGTTTTAGTAATGAAGTATAAGGCACTGAAGAGAGTCTCACTGCAAGGATGCATTTATATTGAAATATTCTTTCCATGGAAATCCAATTATACTACTTTCAATAGAAAGCCTAGCACCAAGCTGACATTTTGTTAGAAAAATGGGCCTTAACTCACTGAGTCCCACAGAATTTCAATTTAAAAATACATTTCTAGGTAATGATGAATTTTCCCCTTCCGTTTTTTATTTATCTATTTACTAAATCTCAGGCTGCAATTGAGAAGCTGAAAAACAACAAAATGGCAGGAGATGATCAAATCAAAAGAAATGCTAAAAAACACTTGATTGTACCATCCGAAAGCTCCTTAATTAAGCATAGGGGGAAAAACATGCCTCCAGGCCAGGGAAAACATCAAATCATTGCTAAAATACCCCCCAAAAGGGATATCTCAAATGACTAGAGCAACTGGAGAGAAACCACAGTGGTCTCTACCATGAGGGAAGTCTTCTCAGCATGGCACACCAAGCAGTGGGAAAGATGCAGGCACTCATAAATGGAGCCGGCTGAATCTGCATGGGAGACCCGCAGCGAGGCTGCTCCTGACTTCGGGAACGCCGTGACCCAGCCGCACTACGGCCCTGACGTCCCCCAGCACAGGACCGCCTGCGCGGATCTGCATCGGCGACCACCTTTCACAGCTACTGAGTCCTGGCTAAAATCGTCACATAAGCTCAAGCTCCCAGGTGGAAAGCAAGTTCTCTAAAGGGGGTGAACAACCACAGAGCAGCCTTTAAACGTGACATGAAACAGGGCTGCATCCTCTGCTCACTGCTGTTTAGTGTTATTACTGATAACAGATAATGAAACCTATTCAATCACTGGCATAGCCAAAAATAAAGACCTATATTTTACCGGTAACTTTCTACTATTCAGCGTTATCCTAGAAATGCTAAAAAGATAAAAACACAGCAAAAACAGCAGGCAAAGCAGAGTTTAAAATTAATTAGGACAAGAACCCCAAAGATGAAGCTGTTGATGTCCAGCTGCAATATCACTGTGGGAGGCAAAAATCACAGAAAGACACGAGCCAATGGATATCTCAAGAAGGAAATGACATTAAGTATTAGACAGGTCTTAACCACATTCTAAACCTAATGACAAGCAGAAATCAAAGCAAAAACAGTCCCAGAATAAAAGTGAGAATTTTCTATCCAAACACATCTCAGGGATACAATTGCAGGAGCTGGAGGCCCGCCAACGATGTGGACAGGAAACAAGGTGTCTCATAATTTGAATGCCTCCAAAAGGTCCTGGGCAGTGGCCAGAAAGCCTCTATTATCAGTGGAAAGAGAAGACAGAAAGCTCACACATGCATACCAAAGTTTGAAAAAAGTGTTATGATTATTTAGAATATGTATTTGTGATGACAACTCAGATATGACAGTGGACATGAACCTCCAGTAGAGACCACCCTCTGTGAGGACATGAGAGGCGATGGGGGCAGAAAGACACGGACTTGAGATGAGGTTCCCATGTTGTCTGCCAATGTTAGTCTAGAAAGCTTTGTGTAATTTCTTTGTTATTTATTATTAATTGTACTAAGGGGATCTAGTTCATGGACCTGGACCATGTCTTGATAAGAACAATCTACATACAGAAGGAAAAGGCAGCTTTGTCTCCAAAGAGTGCCCAGTTGAGAGGTTATTTATTCTTACATATACACAAAAGCAAACAGTGAGAGTAGGCATACTTCATACTAAACTCCTGGAGCATAATCCATGTTGGTGTAAAACCAGTGTAACTCTACTGGTTTAGCAGGGCTTTTCTGAATACCGATTTTCTGATTCCAGGTACAGCCAAACCCTCACTGCCTGTAAAAATCAGAGCTGTCCTGCTGACTTTATGGGCCACAGCTGCGAGCATCACAAACCCCGCACGAGGTTGCTGCCACACAGATGGCTCAGCTGAAGGAAAGGAGCCTTCCCACACCTCCACGCTATACCACCTGGGAGAGCAAAGAGCAGCAGCAACAGGACTGTGAAGGAGATCCAACCCAGGCGCTAGCCATCTCAAGGGGAAAAAATCTGACAGGGCAAATGGAAAAAATAAATGGCTCAAATTAATTGCACATGGAGAAATTAATTCCAAATTGGCAGCCAAGAAAATTAAACCCTCAGGTATCTAAACTTCTCCAAGCATAAAAACTTCAGCTCACCAAAGGGGACACAGCAGCTTTGCTCTACCTGCATAACCACTTGTTGTTCAGCCTTGCTCATAGGCATCCTTAGGCTTCTTCAAATCCAAGTGAGTAGAAACAACTTATTCCAGCCCGGATGGCATGCTGACATTAAACACTGCTCTGCAGCAGGTGGCAGAAACAATACTCAGAGAAATGCTGAAAATATGTGAAATTCCTGTTTACCTATAGTACCAGGCACAAGAGGCACAAGTTGTCCTTCCCCCTACCAGCTGCCGTCATCCAGTGGATGCAGAGACCCAGGGCAGGTCCCACAGGCAGCCCGCTGCTGCCTCCCTCGCGGGTGTGGGCTCCGGGGCTGAGCAGGGGTGCATTTAGCAGTGGGGACCACAATGACGGCCAGAAACGTCCTCAAGGGGAGAACCAGCTGCATGAGGAAGCCAAGGGAAAGCACATTCCCAATGGCCCTGTGCTGCAGGCAGGAGCTCAGTGAACTGCACCATGAGGTTTTGCGTCATCTGGGATGACGCCCAGCCAACCAAACCCCGCAGCTGGAGTGGAACAGGAATGGACCGCTATCCATCCCAGCTAGCCCTTGAAGAGCACTGCTACTTGTCAGCCAAGTATATCATCTTCCCACTAAGCTTCAGCTCCACCACCTCCAAAATTAGGCCTACAGTGAAATTCAAGAGTGATAAGGGGCACAGGAAGAGAGAGGGAAGGAAGAGTTATTTCACAGTGGCTGGGGATTTCACTTACATTTGATTTGTTGGTTGTTCCTTTTCCATTTTTTGTCTTCGCCCTCTGAGAAGGGGAGAGTTTAAAAAACAGGACGACGTAGACCTTGTTATTGGTGTAGGCACCCAGTCACTAGCTTTTGGAGTGCAGAGAATACTACCGTTACTCAGCATTACACTTTCTTAAGGACAGTTCATGAAAGCCTATGCCCCAGGAAAAGACACTGGGATACAAGGTATAGATATAGTTTCAGTTTTATTTTACCTTCTTCACCCAATTAATACTAAATTATTTGTGCAGAAAGCATGCCCAATAGAAAGGACCAAGAAACTCCCAGTACAGAGCACCCAAAAGCAGAGTGGTCTTTGCTAAACTCCAGTGTAAGTAGCTGTAAAGAAGCAAGGCAAGACTCTCATTTTTCCTGAAAAAACGTATTAGAAGACCTCAGTTTCTTCCCACCGTGAAACAAAGAAAATATAAGAGAGTAATTATCTGTTATCTGTATATAAAAGGAACAGTAGAGTGTCCTGCACAGTTTGGCTTACCAAGTAACATTTACGGCAACAGCCAAAAGAGCCACAGCACCGTCAGGATGGAGAATTTTTTGGTAGCGAGTCAATTAAAAACTTTACACACAGAAGTAAAAGCAATTAAAAAAAACACTTGATTGTCATTTCCATTTATTTCCTCATCTTAATTATATGACATTAGCCTATGGTTATGAAACTGCTAAATTACTGGCTTTCACCACTGAAGAAAGGACATCTTTGAAATTGCTGCAGGACAACAGCAAGAACTGTGTGCATTTAAATAGACATACTAACACATCTTCCTCTCATATACTGTGTTTAACTTAAGGCATTGATTTTTCACTACAAAACTTAAATGCCTCAGGTGGAGTTACTTCAAGTGTTTTTTCCTCTTCCAGCAGGGTTCTACAACAGGCAAGATCATAAAAGGTCTGAATAGCTCCACCAAAACTGACACGGCATATAGCAGTTTGCGTGCACACCTAAGAAATTCTGGGTTGAGAAGTTCATATCCTGCAGTTCTTCCCCATAACTTGAAAAAGGATGGACAAGAGCAAGGCTCACTTATCCCCTGTTTGGTGGGCAAAAAGTAGAAGTGAGATAAGAGGCTTCTGCAGGAAGCTTTGGGGAACCCAATTCAGAAGGTTTTCATTGTCCGCAGAAGGGAATTTGTTCTAACAGTCTAGATACTATATTTATGACAAAACACTGTCTTAAAATGCAAAGAAAATTTCTATTAAGGTCAAAAAGAGATCTGTAAATGGAACTGCCCTGCTCGCTGGAGGCCGATACGTTTTCATGTTGGCTAGCTAGAGAGAGGGTGATACCTGGGGCTGTGCACAAAGTAGGATTTGTTTCCACCTCTTTTTCAGCTCTGAAATTGTAGATTTTGGAGGCATCTCAAAGCAACTTCCTCAATAGCTGTCACTTTTTGGTCTTAGTTTTTGTTAGTTCACATATTACTGATATTACACTACACTAGCTGTGTTTTTTCACTTCCTACCAGAAATTTTGGCTTGATAAGTAAGGTGGATACATGGGCTGTTTAAAAATCCTTCTCTCTCCCCAAGGAGATAAATTCTCACGCAGCGTATGGACATGTTTAGGTAAACTCTGTCAGAGCTGTGCAAAATTATTGACCTCAGTTTGCACAGACTTTACCTCTAGGTTACCCAGTCACACTTATTAAATGGGGACAAAAGCCACTCCGGACAAAACTGCCACAAAGCATGTGCTCACTGTCTCTCAGCACACCAAACCATCACTTCTTATGATCTGTGCACAACACCAGGGGCATCCTGGTGCAAAACATCTGATAAAGAAATCAGCCTTTCCCCATTGCTTACAGCAGGCTTCAAGAAGACTTAATAGAATTAACACAGAAGCCTCCAACTTTCTAAAATCACTTACAAAAAGTATTAGAACCAAAAAAGATGAAAGGCCATTAGATTTGTCCATCGTAAATAGTTATAAAACAATGGTATCATAAGCCACTGCACTTTCTGCTTCATCAGCAGGACTATCACTGCACACACTCGCACTCCGGGCATGCTACGCTTATAAATAAAATATCATCCACTAGGGACACAGATGTCTACATAACACTCTGAGTATACCTGCATGAAAAAAAAAAGTCAACTTATGTCACGCTGGTTACAATATTTCAGATTATTCATAGCCAGAAAAGGTGCTGTGAGGAGCTCACACGATCTCCCTGGAGAATTAAAGTAGTCATAGAGGCAGCAGAGTCACGTCTGACTCAGCTGTCACACGTTAGTGACTGTTTGCCTATCAGTATATGCTGTGCAAGAACAGCTCGGGAGATTGCTTCAGGTAGGAATAGAGGCAGTGAATGATGCAATCGCCTCTATAGCTGTTCCCGTTTCAGCATTTCCATGATTTATTCCAAAAAGGTGTCGCATGCTTAGAGGAGTCTGGACTTAAAAGATATTTTAGACAAACAACCTGTTTGTCTAGGCCGCCTCCTGGGGATTTTTCAGCAGTCTGCAGATAATATATATAGCTCATGCAACTACATGGCTATATTTATGCATCTATGAGTAGCCAGCTGCCGTCTTACACACAGGAACAAAGCTTCATTCCTAGTATCACTGATGAAGTCTTGGGAATAACCTTTAGGGATCTTTTTTTAAAATGAAGGTTGCAGAATGAAATGAGGTTTTGGGCAAAGTCATTAACTACTTCAGTGAAGAAGGCAAAATACTTGCAATCAGCACATAATGTGCAAATCTACTCGGAAGATAGCAGGAGGAAATGGCTCGTTGGAAGATACAGCCCCTTCTACTTTGCAAATAGTCACAAGCTTCACGTAGGCATATACATTGCCTTGGAAGGCCCCAGTTCACTCGTGACTGCTTTGCAAGGTAGCTCATTAAACTGAGGTACTACTGTAAAAGTCATATGAAAGGACCAAGTAGTGAGCTTTGGTTCTTGGCTTCAGTTCAGCAGTGGCAATGAACTGGTAAGTTCATGTTATTGCTCGTATCTTTAAAAGGTATGTGCCCTTTGCATAAGTAATATCCCTTTCTTCAAGACTGTTAAGTGAAAAAATTCTAACCTTCGATTTTCTTAAATTTTGTACAGGACTGGAACTAGTCATTCAGCAATAAAAATTAAGACAGCAGACAAGTGAATTATGTCACCTGTTTGAAGACAATGCCTTCTTCTGTGAACTACACTGCCGTATACATTATAGTTGTGCCTTTCAAATGCAAATACAGAAGTATGTACATGTAGGAAGGCAGTCAAGGACTTTTATCCCTTCTTATGGGATTCATTCAAATCCTGCAGAAAGCATTATCTAAATACAGTGAGGGAAACATTTATAATTAATTACAAGATCTCTTTCATAGTTCATACGATTAAAGTTTTTCTTAAATTTCAGTTGCACATAGATCTATTCACATGAAAACATGCACAAAGCCGATGGATACTATCAAATTAATCTTTAACATTTGTAAGATTTTAACAGCATGAGCTTACCATTCTTGCTTTGGCCTACCTAACTGAACAAGCAGCAGCATTTATGCAATAGGTTCATAAAAAAGTTATTAAAACCAAGGAAAGGCTTGCACGCATTGACTATTGAATCAGCACACACATTAAGGGTCTGCTCCAGCTTTCCAGGAACTCCTATTTACTCTCCACACAAAAACATCCTTTCCTCGAAAGCTACCTAGGCAGGCACAGTGAGCATCAAGAACTATTGCAATTACTAGGAATTTAAAGGAAAGTCTTTCATGAGTTAATGCAGTTAACAGCTGCTGAAAGCTTTTTCTCCTCTATTTTACATATTGAAGAAAAATTACTTACATCAGTTTGTTACGTGAAGTTCACACAAGTCTATTACGGGAGCGGGGGAAAAAAAGTAAGTAGCAAATAAAGCTAAAGGATCTAGCTGAAAAGACCAAAGAAACTAGCCAGAGAGCAGAAGTCACTTTCCTCCCGAACCAGAAGGTACCCTATACTCCAGCAGAGGAACGAGGGATCCCCAGCAGGGCGATGCACCCAGGCACGAGAGTCTTTTGCCCCATGGACAGCCCCGCAGGCACACGCTGCTCCCTCCGCAGCCCCATCCTGCTGCACGGGGTCTGTGCTAGCCCCGCCAAGCCAGCCCACTGCCCTCCCCCGTACGCCCACCAGGCACAAGGACAAACCAAGGTCCTCAGCCTGAGTAATGAAAGCCATTAAAGTTATTGAACATCATTTCTACATGTGCACCTTAATTCTTGTCTTCACTCTCATAAAGGTTGACTCCCAGGCCCCAGTCCAGGAGAGGGACCTATGGCTAGATCCCTGTACTTCACCAGCCCTCCAAGGTCAGTGAAACCTCATGCAGATGTCAGCATCTGATGGGAGCCCAGTGATCCTGTGGACCTCTGAGGCAGCAATCCCCTCTTTCCCTTGGGTATACAGTAAGTACAGTAGAGTCTTCAACCTAAAGAGCACCTTGTTGATCTAAAGGAAGAGTTTTGTCTCTATTGCAGAAGCAGGGAGACTTGAGTTGCAACATCTGGATTTTGGGGAATCACTTGGTGCCAGAAAAACAAAGACGAGCTGCACTACAAACATTGGCTCTTGCAGCCTGCACTTTGTGATACAGCTGGGATTCATTTCTCATTTTTAGCTCATCTGCAGCTGATTCGTACAACTATGTTATTTCCCTCAGCTAGTACAAGGGAACAAATAATTCTACTGAAGTCAATGAATCTACGCCGATTCAGTCCATCTAAAAACGCAGGCTAATTAGGCTCCATCTTCCCCAAGTTTCTTTATGCATTCTACAAAACACAACAGTAATAATCATAATTTCTAAAGAACGGACTCAAAACCTAGCTGCAAAATGTGATAATCCAACACTGGTGCAGGTGCCCAGCACTTTGGACTCTAAGGAAAAAGCTCATGCAGCTGCTGCTGTCAGTGCCTCGCAAGCCATGTGATGCCTTGTCTATAGCTGCTGCTATAGATACATCCTTGGATGCTCAGGACAAGGAGATTACAGAGCTCTTACAAACCGGAGACCCAGATTCACCTCTGGGTTATGCTCATAGCACAGAATTAATGTTGTGGATTTCACGCAACAGGACACGACGTGGAGCAGGGGCCAGTGAAAATTGTTATACCATTCCCACTCCCAGAGTATTGACAATGTCGGAGCTGCAGTCAGTGCAATGCAATGAATAAGCATCTTCCTATAGCAACTTTCCCCTCCAGAGCCCAGATAACACCTATAAAGGTTAAAGCTGCTTCTACTTCCAGTCAGTTCAGCAGAGAAAAAAAATCTGAAGCACTGCTTTTCCACCCTATTTTCACTAAGCATACATCAACCAGCTGTTACGCAAACTGATAGGAATAGGACTCTTAATAGCTAAAATACAGTATTCACTGATATACAAAGATTGCTAATACGCAAAAAGTCTAACACGTCACCCTTTTACCACTACTGAATCAGTGTGTATATAACCCTTTACCATTAATGCAGATAGTAATGAATAAAAGGCCTTGGCAAAATATATTTGCAAAGTTAATAAATGTCAAGAAATTCTGTGACAGCACAAACCACAGGTCTTATTTCACTTTCACATGAGCTTTACAAAAAGCTCACTAGAATTACTCTTAGTTTAGAGTGGACATGAGAATCAGAGCCAACGATAACAGTCTTGTATAAAGACCTTGTGGAGAGATGCATTTTAAACATAGGATTCTCAGACCCTGGAGTTACTTCAAATCATTTCAGTGCATCTCTACCCATTTGTCACAGGACGGAAATTTCAGGATCCTACCACATTTCAACAGACTCTTCCTTTTCTCTTACTCATCTGTCATACTTCAGATCTCTTCTTGTGACCTTCCTATGCATCACTGGCCTATTGTCCAGCTCTCTGATTATCTTAACAATAGGAAACTTGTAATTATTAATAAAAAATTCTACTGAACTATTAAGTACTTATTCTGACAGCTCACTGTCATTAAGGGAACTGTTGCCATTGAAGTAAATGGCAAAATTCCAGGGAGAGTAGCATCATGCCCGAGGCAATGTTCTGATGTCAGTTTCTATTTATAAATTTTAATAATGGAAAGATTTTGCACACCCCAAATATAAAAGCAATACCCTCATTATCTAAGTTTAGCTTAATTTAGCTTTGAAACTGTTAAAAAGAAAATATCTCTATTCATGTTGGATCCCTTTCAACACTGCCTATTGAAAATAAATCCAATTACTTCTTCCCTCCCCCCTCACCCAGTACAATGCGGTGTCATTATTTCAACCTACATGAGGAATATTTTTAATCAGTGTCTTAGATACAACTTTGGTAACTGCTGAGGCAACTCCTACATTCCTAAAATTGATATCCTGCTGTGGTCTGCTTTTCATTGGTGTGAGCTGGCAGGAACGCGGCCAAGGATTTCAGCTCCGGACTCCGGACTATCGGACTTTACCCCACAAAACGTGAATAGGAGCGCAGCTATGCGGTCACAGCCCACGCCCCCGTAAGCGGGGGGCATTCAGGACGCTGCACTTTCGGGAGAAATGTTTTACCCAGCTGCACATGCAATACAGGCCTACCTGTGGGTTGTGATTCATAACCTGCATTTTCAGAGCTCCCTGGGCAGAGGCACGGCCTCATCGCCAGGGCAGCTTCTGTAGGCTAGCAGCAGCCTCAGGTCCAGCCGTTCCTCCTCCTCCTCCTCCTCCTCAGTCTTTTGTTTCCTTTCGTTTCAGGCAATTTCTTTGTTAGCCGTCCAACATCTTTGGAAGGAGGAAGCACAGGCCAGAAGCGTCGCTTCAGCTGTTGCACTTCGCAGTTGCCCAGGTTTTGTTCAAGCCGATTATATTTGGGCTTCCTAACTCTCAAACGCACTCAGCTCCAAGGTTTCGATTTGGACCTGTCCATAAACAAAGAGGTCACAAAGAAGCATTAAGTGAGAATATCATGGTAATAACACAAGCTGTCTCTTGGAGAGGGACGCAAGAATGAAGCCCTGATTTAAATGGTCTTCTGAAAGACATCTAACATTTTTGTCTCAGTTTCCTCATTCATAAAGTAATAAAACTTTATAACTACACACACAATGTCCAGAGAAGCTATCTTTAAACAATACATCCTTAAATGGAGAGGGGAAAGGAAGCTTTGGAAAAGGTGTAAATCACAGCTAAGGAAGGAGAAATACTGCTAATATCAAAGCACTGAAATACCTGGACTACTAGCAGGTATTAGGCGTCATGCTCCACCAAATTGGGTCACATTGCATTCAGTAATACTGTCACTTACAAAGCCTAAACATGCAGCAATTTACGACCCGCTTGCACAGTTTAGCAAGCACAGATAGTTTTAAGTCTTTAAACAGCAGAGCACTTACAGCCTTAATAGAAATCATCCCCGTGATGATTTCCAACCCTACCTACCTGAAACCCAACCCTAATATTTTCAGTTGGCTCTTATTTCTTCCAGTTGGATACCAAGTTTTGTAGCAGAATTGCAATTTTTTCGACTTGATTTCCAGGACTAGGAGTCCTCAGAAGAAGACATAGCAAGAAAATATTTGAAGAGAGTTATGTTCTCACCAGGGCAGAAAAAGGCTCCTCACATCCCGCAAGCCACCAGCAATATCAGTTCAATACATCCCAGCAGGCCCAAGGCCCCTTTGAAAGCTGGCATTATGGGAGGTGAGCTGCTTTCCAGCGTGCACCGAGCTCATCCTTCCCAGATGCTGCAGACAGCAGCAAGGAGCCTTCTGGAAATGCACACCAAGCCCTGTGGTCACAGCTGTTACAGCAGGAACGAGTTTCAAAAGGGATTGCTAAAGAAGAATATAATACCACCTAAGAGATATTCATATCAATATTTGAAACTGGTCACACATATTTATCGTGGCACTGTACTGAGAGCAGCAATAACTTTTGGCCATGCGTCAGATCTTCATTTAGCGTAAAGCAGTAGCACTACACTGATTTGGAAGAAAATTCATCAGTTATGCAAAGGGAAGGTCTAGTCTTATGCATCTGCAGTAGCATTTTTCTTCCTGATGGCCAGTGAAAATATGAGCTTCTGTATGTTATATATGGGTAGGAAATTGAAAACAAACAAGAAGCAAGTCTTCTTCTGGAAAAATTTGTCATGGTTGCCAGAACATAGCAATTGTCTCCTAATTTTCTGAGCAATTTCACCAGTCTCTCTGCACTGTTTTTCATAAAAGGAATTTACTCATTTTCCAGCACATTTCCAAGCTGGTAACTCTATCCATTATCCATATGCCAAGCATCAGTCTGTGGCAGCTGTCTGGAAAACAGTTTAATCTCCTTCAGACAGCTTAAAATCCATGGCTTACAATTATATAAAGGTACAGCCAGGCTAGATGTCAGGAAACTGTTAACTTCAAGGCAAATGGGATGTCAGATGCCATCAAGGACTCCTCAAGTTTCCAGGACACACTCCAAGGAAATCCCTTGTTTGTTTGATGTCATTCCCTACCCAGGGCATATTGGCACCAGAGTCCTGCATGTGAAATACGAACCCCTTCCAAAGCGTCTGCTGGGAAGAACAGTGCTTCTTCCCAAGCTCATGTGAATATTGTACGTCGTATGCGATGATTAATGAACTGATCGCAAGAAGCCTGTGCGGGCAGGCAGCGAGCAGCGAGAGACCACCCAAAGGCAGAAGAGGGCTGCTGCTCTTGCAGGAGGCCCAAAGTGAATGGCTGAATTGTCACCATTACACTTGTTTTTCATGCTGCTATAGTAATTACTACATTTCCAGGGCAGTGTCAAGAGTCAGTCTGGCATTAATATATCTACTTTCTCTATCTTTTATATAGTTTCTCATCAAGTGTTAGGTTGCGAGACTTGTCCTGCTAGAAAAGAAGAGTCTGCTCCAGCTTCTTATTTTGGTGGTAGCTATTATCAAGAGCTTCAGAAAGACATGTAGGAATCTCCATAACTTGCCATTTTGGAACAATTTGCTGATAGCAAAACTTATTCTTCAATACCAAGCACCTAGAAGTTGGATTATTACAGGATTCTTTTTGGACCAACCTAGAAAACCTCAGCCAAAATCCTCATTATTTGCCATCCTGCCAAACACAAATCCTCCCACTTTGTCCACTTAATACTTGATCTTTTCCTCCAGTTCATCTGAAACTAAACAAATGAAATATTTTTTTTCCTCTTTAAATCTCTGAATTCTCCCCTTGGAGTCTCTTTTCCCTAGTAGAAGTCTAACATGTTGCATTGTATCTCCCTCCTGGTCCCTGCTACAGAACTTCATGCCCTACATCCTGTTGAAGACATGATCACCTAAAGTTAAGATACTGAAATTTCAAGAAATACTCAGGGCATGAAAAGAAGAAGAAATTAAAATCTTGAAGTGTTCACGAACTGATAATATAGGAAATGCAAAAAACATTATTTTCTTTGTTCTCACTTCTCAATTACATCTAAACAAAAGTTTCAAATTCTGTCATTTAGGAAGTGTCAAAACTGTATGCCTTAACTGGTTCTTAGCTTAAAAAAAGTTTTGTTTTGTTTTTTTAAACAGAAGGATCATCAGAACCAATCTGTCCTTGAAAACAATGTTGCTTTGCTAAAGCAGCCTTCTCTGATGAAAAGTCACCATTTCCCTTTTTTGAGATCACCAGATGTGGGTCTCCCTCATTCAGCCTGGCAAGATTAAAAAAGTGGCCTCAAAAACACTTAGTCTTTTCCTAGTCACATATGTTATCTATCATTTTAGGGTTTTCCCAGCCCCTATGGCTTACCCTAGCCCAGGGGGAAGTTCTCTAGGAATAGACTGCTGAAATGTGCATCCTCCACCTTAGGACTTGCCTCCACTTGCTGTGGCTGAAATTTAGGCAGGCAGACCAAGTCTTCTGATCCAACACTGACCACAGGCTCCATGAGGGAGCTGCATGGTCTCATAGCCATGACCACATTGCAGCATACAGAAATAGTTCCTTGCACGGGTGCCGGTGCTAATGTGGCCATTGCCCCATTAATAGCCCTAATAAATTTATATCTGATGCTGTGTGGAAAGTGTTGGTGCTTCCTCTGAGCCCCATAAAATAGCAAATTTTTTTTTTATTCTCATAGTTAATAACAAAGACAGTATATTTCAGATGATTCTTTGAACTCTAGCCTTGTTACACTGGACTGGATAGCTTCCAAAATAATTGCAGAATTGTGATTTTCTTCGCATTTGAAGATTTCACACTTCCTCTTACTCCCCTTCAGAAACCTCTTTCAGGGCACATGTTTGCTACGGCTCCTTGCAGCCTGCATCCAGCCTGTCCCTCCCACAGCTCGGTTTCCTTTGCGTTCTCACTTCTCTCCACAGACTTCCCCAAATGCCTACGAAAGCCACGATGCAAACTAACATTGAAAGGAAAAGAGAAGATGAATCCCGGCAGCCTAGAGTTCCCTCCATGCCATCTGCTTTTCCAGAGTCCCGCAGCTCTGGGGTAGGATTAGCTTTTGGGCAGATGGGCTGCCCGGGATCGAGTGAGACGCATGGGGTTCCCCAGCCTGGCTCCGGCACCCTGGCCGCTGCGAAAAATACACGCGAACTTTGTGATGTTTAGGGAGGTGACTCAGAGCTGCAGGAGACGCTGGCCCGGGGCCGGTGCTCGCCCCGTGCTGCCCGGGCACGAGACGGCGAGCAGCGTGACTCAGCCCGGCCCCGCTCCCCTGGGGCTGCCCCGGGGTTACCTCGCCAAACCCCTCCTGCGCTTCATGTGATGCTGATGCAACCAACTCCCGTTACATCACCGACGTCGTGCAACGGCTCTGCAGAGTGACAGCAGATAACAGCAAACAGAGCTGGAGCAGAAAAGCCGATTTCCTTTTTTAGCTCAGCCTCGCAGGGAACTTTTGAGGCTAACCGAAATTTCAGCAGGACAACTGTACCGGGCAGGCCGGGCTGTGCAACCACACACCTCTGCGATAGGAAGGGTATGCGACTACCGCGTGCAACCTGTATTCCTGCTTTGGTTTCCTCTTATCTGAGAGGAGACTGGGCAGAGAAGAGTGCTTTAAGGATCAATGCCCACCTCCGCAGCCCCCATTTTGACCAGGACTGACTCCCGCCACGGTTTGCTCAGCCCCGAATGATGGTGGCCTGGAACAGAAAGCACTCAGGTGAGGGTCCTCCCTACATCAGGGGAGCAAAGGACCTTGAATTACAGATTAATTCTCTTTTAAGAATGTGCATATTCCTTCTCCACATAATTCCTTTCCCCCTTCACTTTTTCTAATGTGGTTATGAGCCATAAGCCAACACCATAAGTGAATATCCTTTGCATCACTGGGCTTTGAACCAGGCTTGCTGACAACGAAAAATACAGAAGCACAAACCTGCTGCATTATTTTAAACTCATCTCAAAACCACAAGATCCAGATATCCTAGACCAAATTTCTTGCTCATTTTATTCATAAGGGCAAGGCCACAATTTTCAAAGGAATTTTATTGCACTAATAAAATTCACAGGGCTTGACCGAGAGGTTATTCAACGAAAAACATCGCAACCGCAGTCAAGTTCTCCCTCACTTTGCTGCACTTCATGATGCAATGGGACGCAAGTGAATTACCTCACTTCGCTGACATACATATCTCATTACTACACCTGAGATGAAAATAGCGGCTGACACACGCACTTGGCCACGCCTGCCCCGTGCACCCATATTTAGCTAGCGCAGCACGCAGGAGTTTGTAAACAAAACCGCAGCCATCTTGAAGAGATTAAATGCCTTCACCCAGCCGACAGGAAACCTCCCCAGAACAACTTTGACACTTGTCTTCGTGAGGCTAATTAACAATTCTTTGCACCAAAAGTAACAATTCCCCTGCAAAGTTCCTAATTAAATCTGCGGCTGCTGGGAAGAGCATTAGCCCAGCAAGGGTTGCCTCTGAGCAAACCTGCTGGGAGCCTGCCAGGGACCTTACCCTAGTTGTCAGCTGAGCCGAGGACTGTGTAACACATTATGCAATGCAGGCCAAAAAAAGTCACCCTCGTGGCTGCTCACAAGGAACAGCAAACCTTGACGAGGGGAAAGCTCAGGAGGAAAGCACCTGCAGTTCCTTACTTGGTAATAGAGCCTTTTCTACCCTTTTCTGAAGAGAAGGGAGGGAGAGAAGCAGGAAAGAAGTCAGACTTGGGGCAGGCAGGAATTGCTTGTTTTCACATGCAAAAAGCTAGCCAGGGTTTATATCCAGCACAAATAAGCGTAAGCCTGCTTGCTCCCATCTCCCGGCTCCCCGGCCAGAGCCAAGGTGGGAGGAGTCGCTGCAGGTGCCGCATCTCCTGGAAAAACAACCGAGTCAGGTCTCAAGATTTTGTCCTCTAGTAAAGAAAAAAAAAGTATCCCGCTGTCTCAGCCTAGTGCGAGCCTTCACCAGTAACACAGCCAAAACTGTGCAGTCAGAAAGGATAAGCAGAAAGGCTGATAGGATAAGGAGCTGGTCTGGTTTCAGAGGCAATGCTCTGACACCTAGGAAAGATGGATCCCTCCCCCCTCCCTACTTTCACCTAGGATTTTTAAACCACTAGACCTGTAACCTCCCCAGTTTGTTTTGAACAGCTGATTTAGAAGAATCATTAATGAAAGAAGAACATGAGGAGAAAGACTGAGTGCTTGGGGGAAAAACATACCAACTTGTCAAGAGACATTAGCCCAATGCACATTGGCACCGTAAGCATTAATAGTTATATCTAAAGGTAGAGTGAAACTTCTGATTCTTCTTAAGATCAGATTAGCTGAAAATATTTGAGGAAATTTACTGCTCACAGCTTCAAGCACGCATTAAGGTTTACACTTACCATTTCCACGTAATAAGTACCCGTGCAATAAACCTCTGTCCTACTCTGTCTTGCAGTCAGTAGGAAACCTCAAGCAAAGGATTGATGAGATTGCAGAATACCTATTTGTACATCTTCTCATCCTTGCCTGGCCCCCATATATTCCTCAAACAGTGAAATGAGGATCCTTAAATAACACTCTGAATATGCCCCTATCTGGTTCATTTTTCTAGGAGCTGTAAGATAGGAAGATTCACAGCATAAGCAGAAAGGCTGCAAGGGATGCCAAAAGAGTTGCCACTGAGTGGTTTTAGCTGGAATTTTCAGTGCCAACAATAATGCAGAAAATGCCTGTATTTATCTGTGTATCCACAGCAGCCAGGTCTAGTGTACACATTTTTTGTTATTATTTCAAAGATATTAATTCTACCTCAGATGGATCCTCTAGTCCATCTCTGTTCTTCCAGGGTACAGATATCTGTAACATGCTTAAATACCCTGAGTGATACCTTAGCCTCCCACAGTATATTACAATGCACAGCTAATTACCTCATACTACTAGTAGTGTTTTCTTAGTACCTGCTGCTTTCTAAAATGCACTACAATTTTAGCTCATTTTCTAGCAATAGTGGGCTTGCAGAACAGTTTATGTCCTCTGACTCTGAAGTTACCTTTTATGTATGTGAAGCTTGCTGTCAGGTCTCGCTTGAGGCTTTCTTTCTCTAGACTGTACCACTAGTTCCTCATGTTTGCCCTCACCAGCAATGCTTTCTAGACTCTCCTCCTTACTGCTTTACTTTGGATTTTATATAGTTGTCTGTTTCTTGACGCAGAGTGTCCAAATCAGGAGCAGCACCCCAGCTGTGGGTTGAGCACAGCTGTCACGCGTCTTGCAGATGACAGACCCTGGTTAGATATCTCAGGGCGATGTTTACCTCTTACACAATAGGACGATGTTGCTGGCTTGTGTTCAGCGTGTGATCTGCTAGTACCGCCAGAAGCTTTCCTGCAAAATTGCTATTTTCTCTGAGATTGCCCATCTTAGATTTATTCCATGTCATTAGCCCTACATCCTCCCAGAAGCAGCCCTTACCGAGTTGCATCTTTTTTTTTTTTTTTAAATACATAACCCATTTGCCACCATCATTTTGCATTCTAGCCCTGTCCTTTGGTGCGATGCTAGCTCTTCCTGGCATAACGCCATGGGAAATTATTCAGCGCAGTCTCTATATACCATAGAAGTAATTTACAGAAACATTGAATAGACTGCTGCAAAATCATGCCCTGGAGCCTGACACGAGGCAGCTCTTTGAACCTGGTTTCTCCTCAGCTGAGCACTCACTTTAAAGTGGTTTTGCTAGAGTCTGTCTCCTTAACTGGCCTATTAGGATGCCACTTGAGTGTCAACAGTCACACTAAAAATCAAGATAGCTGATTGCTGCGCACAAGGCCTGTTACTCTGTCAAAACAGGAAATTAGATCGATTTGGCATCATTTGTCCCGAACAAGTTCATTTGGGCTGTTACTCATCCCCGTATCTATCTTCTTGGTATTTTCAAACAGTTTGAGCATTTGTTCCAGTACTTTTCTGGGAATTGAAGTGAGGCTTACAGCTGCCCCTCTCCTCCTCTTTCTTTTTTAAAGCTATTGTACTGCCATTGCCTTTTTGCAGTCCCCAGTCAGATATTCCCAGAGGTGACGGTTCTGCGCTGGACTTGGCCGGTTCTCAAAGTTCAGGTCAGGTCCCGACAGTCTGGAAATATCGGCCTTGGCTAAATATTCTGTAGTTTATTCTGTCCTTGATTTTTACTTCTGCACTTGCTGGGGTCAACCGTGATTGCGGTTGGCCTTTCTAGTAAAAAGTGAACCATAACAGGCATCAAACATTTTAGCTTTCTTAGCATGATCTAACTTTTCCTTCCCATTAAATGATGGATTACATCTTCTCTCACTGTTCCTCTATTAATATATTTATAGAACGCTGTCTTGGTACCCTGTCAGATCTCAGTCCCTGGCTTGACTTTTTTTAATTCTTCCCCACCTGTTCATGCTTTTCCCTTATATCCATGCTTAGTTACCTGAACAAGTTTGCACCTCTTGCATGTTTCCTTTTATATTTAAGGCCAAGATTTAGATGATCTACTTCCTATGCTTTCCATCTTTCCACATTGGGATAAGTTGAGCCTGGCCCCTTAACATATTTCCCTTAAAGAAATTACCAACTCCTAAACAGGTTCCTCTCCTTCCCCAACATATTTTCTATTAGATTTTTCCTGTACATATTCTAAGCTATCATCCGGCTTTCTGAAAGTCTGTTGTTTTTCCCTTCCTGTCCTCCCTCTCCCAATTTTTGTTTGTTTGTTTCTTTTCCTGGTCATTCGCACCCAAAATGCGGTCATGTTCATACTCCCCCATAGCTCCTTCCCCTTGACTGCAGTCCCATCTCTATCTTTTATATTGTGGTGTTCTGAGACATAGCATTCAAGTGCCTAGTTAATAATGCCATAAAATATACCCCAATATACTTCAATGACTCGGTTCTTACCCCTCCCATGCCAGCCCCACTCATCCCCAAACCCATACCACACAAAAGCCCATATCATGACACACACAAATCTCTCCCATTAACTTCAGGATATTTCCAGAACTATATTAGCCCAAGAGCCAAACTAGCCTCATGACATCTCTATCAGTTATATGCACCCACTGATCCAAATTTGGTAGGGTTTTTCATTTTGTTTTTAAAGAAACACCAACACTGAAGTAAAAATCTTTGCATTTGAAGGCACTGAACATCAACAACACAAGCAGGGATAGGAGCAGAATTTGGCACATCTGTACCGCTTTGGCACTGCCATACCTCTGTAGGTCACCAGAAGCCACAGAAATAACGCTTTTGTGAGACTGCAATTCTCCAAGTTACTTCTTCCACATGCTCATAGGGCAGACTCTGCACCAGGGTGGAAAATTGAAGCTAACTGGCATTTTTACAAGTCTGTGCATCTCACAAGCACCAGAGCCTGTGTATATGTATTTCCTCTCCTTCTGATGTGGTTAAGGGCTTTAAAGCTGTGCCTTCTGACTAACTGTATCTTTAAAGCATTAGTCAACTGGAAACAGGCCTGACACTGCAAAGTGAGTTTTCATTTGCAAACCTCAGTCCAACTGAAGCGGATTATGCCTTCTTAAGGGAGTGCTAGATAAATAGACATAGACAAACACAGGCTGAAAACAACCCTAGTGCACTTTTCAAGAGAAGCAAATTGAGGCCTCTTACCTGCAAGCAAATGGGAAATAAAAGTTGCAAGAATAGAAATTGCAAATTCATATGCTGTGGTAAGATGGGAAGGAATACACTCGGAGTGATTTTTCTTCAGTATAAAAGGTGGTGGGTTTGGGGGTAACAAAGGGAAAACATTGAATTACTCCAGTTTATGTATTTTCATATCTCAAAACAAAAAAGACTTTTTTTAAGTAGTAGCAGTACTGGTCTGCACATGTGCAAAAATTTACCACCTAGATCACATATCACAGTGGGCCTCATGAGAAAACTCAGTGAATAGGTGAGCTTTGTGAGATTATTCCAAAACTCCAAAAGCAGCAAATTAGTTTTTTTGTCACCTTGTTCAAATGTACAGGAGGATCTATTTATATAATGACTCATCCATGCACCACAAATGGTGTTTTATTAGATGATTATTTTCATGCACTTGTGTTAGTTATATTTAGTTCTCATGCAGTGATTTCCTGAAGAACCTTAAATAAAGGCTATTTGGGTCATAGCCATTCCTTCCGGACTATAGCAAAATTCACAGCTTTAAAAAAAGTGTTTTTTTTAAACAGAAAATATCTAGTCATATCTGCGATATGTAAGGCTGTCTAAACAACTGTCCCTTTTCTCCAAAGACAGGAACAATGGTTTGCCGGTATCCCTTCAGAAGGACAGAAGAGTTCCCTTCAAGAAGGGCCAGCTGTTCCTGCAAGTCCTACATTCCCCGGAAACTGAATTGAAACCAAGTGTCCACACTTCAGAAGTGCCGATCGTGCGTTTCACGACTTTGACAGAGTTAAAGAGAAAGGATTGCTCCGGCACAAGTTCTCGCAGCTTAGGTCTGGGACTCGCTGCGCACAAGGAACACACCAGCCGGGCTGGTCGAGTTGTCTCGATGGCTAAGCGCATGCTTGTCCTCATCTGGCATTGTGCACAAGCACGAGAACTTAAACAACAAACACAAACTTCCCTTAAAGATTCCTGCAGTGCTTTTTCTTTTTTCCTTCTTCAAACAAACTAAGTTTAGTAACCCCAGCGATTTGGCCAAAGGCCAGTTTGGAAAGCGCTACGTCGCCTGACCGGCATTCTCCCTGCCGATTCAGCTGCCTGCCGCGCGCTTCGTTTCTCGCTCCAGCCCCTGACCCTGGAACGGTATCTGCCTGCGTGGATGCTGACATTGCACCGGCAGCTAATGAGGTAAACTGAGCGCGGCCCAGCTGCAAGGCACCGTCGGGGCAGGTTTCCTCTGAGCCAGCTACACGGCTGCTGCATGTTGCTGTGCCACCTCGTCACGGCCGTGGTGGTTGCCTTTTGTCCTCCAAAGCCCCCTGCATTTCTTTGCTGGGCAAGCCGGTTCCTTGGGTTCCTTGGCAATAATCCTGGAGCACTTCCCTTCACATCTGAGGAAGCGTCACCTTCGTCCTTGGTTGCAGTAGTATTAAACATGCTTTGCTATATTTAAACCGATTAGACATTCTTCAAGATGAAAGATTTTGCATGCAAAAATTGATGTATTATCTTCTGTTACTACAACAGTCCTAATTTCTGCACTTTACGATTCATGGCAGTTTAGAGAGCTGTTACTTTTGACAGAGGCAGTTTAATTCTACACTTGGAGTTTGTTGGCTTCCATAATTTTGTTATTTGTTCATTATGTGGCTTCAGAGATTATACATGACAAACTGATGTATTTTTATTGATTGCACAGAGCAGCAAGGCAATGCTCTTATCTGTATTTTTCAAGCATTAAACATTAGAAAACTGACTAAAAAACAGACATGCAAAACAGTGTGACATACATGTGACCCATTTTCCAAGGATGAAATTTGCACTGAAATCTGCTAGTGCAAATCAAAATATTTGCACATTACTGTTTTCCTGTGTATGAAATTTGTCACTGAAATTGCCACTGAAATTTGCCCGATGATGTGCCTCAGTAAAGAAACCTTGGATTCGCGTCCCAGCATTGCACCCGAGCCAGCCGGGCTGTCCCAGAAGCCGCCCTGCAATGTGCCCAGTGCGGACAGGGGGGCAAGCTGCCGCCTTCCCGCTCGCTAGCACGTGCCCACACCGGGTGTCCTCGCTTTGTACAGCGCGATCTTGCTCCGGGTTTATTTAGTCTCCAAAACTCGCTGTGAACTTCGGGGCAGGTACCAAGGGTGCTGCGCCAGCTGGCCTGGAAGACCTGCCAATGCCCTCACCCCTGAGGCCATGTCCTTCGGCGGCCCGCGGCCACCCCACTTCTCCTACGTGGAGACTACCAGCAACTTGCCCACAAACACGGGACACACAGAAATGTCACTTAGCTGCTACGTGAAATCGCCAAGCTCATTTAAACATGCAACTATAAGAAATCAAGTTATCTGGCTGCAGATCACAGCACCTGATGAATAGAAAACCATTTGAGCAAACGTCTCCCGATCACAGAATGAAGTCGGTGGTCTGTAAATGATGCTTTATGATCCAGGGGTTTCTAGGACTGCAAATAGCGTATTTATATTTTATATGCTTAAAACCATATGCTTACTCAACATTAAAATTAGTATTCCACATCAAAAGAGAACAAGTGCTATAATTCTGCAGTCATCTGTCTCACTGCAGAGAGGAGAATTTGCTTTTACAAAGCAGTAACAGACTACTCGGGCCCGATTCAAAGAGAAGCATTTAAGCATGCACTTAAGGCCATATTGATGCTATAACATGTTCAGAGGTGAGCTGTCCACTATGGGTCTTGCTGGTCTGGAGCTTAGCACATCCCAAAGTTATTTCAAAGCAGATGATCTTACCTTTTTAAAGAAAACAATACATGTATAGAACAGAAGAATTAATGTATTTTAAGAAGTAGTCCTACCTACAAGTTTATCTGTCTTTGAATACGCAATATAGTTAAAACCCTACAGTATTTTCTAGACCGAAAGAAGCTTCTCTAGAATTCAGAAGCAGCATTTTCAGAAGTGAGCAGTCCAGAAATGAATGCCTGTCGAGACAGGCAAAATAGTCTCATGTCGCTGGGTTCTGGGTGCATAAGATCTGCTGAAGTTTCAGGGAGGAGTCAGGAAATAATTTCTTTCAAGCACTGAACTGGGCAACAAGTGTCTTGCAAGGACACAAAGTCGAAGACGACTTTCTTCCCTCTTCCCCGTCGCCCTGCACCATCTTAAGAAAACTAAAGAGCTCAGTTCCACCTACCTCCTTTAGCCCACAAAGTCCAACAGGGATTAACCAAACGGTGCCAAATAAATTTTAACTAATAAGGGACTGTAAGAGGAAGGTATCTTGGGAAAAAGCCAGGCTAGGATGACTTCGAATAAACAGATTCTGGACCAAAACAGTAGTCACACAGTTAAGGTAGTTGACTGTATCCGGATTCAGTTTGTTAGTCCAACAGCATCTCAGAATGATTTTAAACAAATCTCTTGCTCTTTCTGCACCTCCAATTTCTGCCTAAGTGAGAAGCAACAGTACAGCATGTCCCTTGTCATGTACATTCACACTATGGGTGCATATGCAAACTATGAGAGTCCAGCACTGCCTTTCTGTGCCTGCATATACTACACAGATGTATAGGACAGCACACCTTATTTGGGCCTCATACTCTAATATATAGCTATGAAGAATTACTTGTACTCTTATTAACTCAAAAACCTACATACTGTAACCATTATTGTAAAATACATTTATCATTCTGGCAATTCCCAGTTGTTGAATGCTTGGTTTTACATCCTTAATGTTCTTTTAACACATTTTGGTGTGTCATTATTTACAGATATGACTGTACAACTCAAACAGCACTGTATCCTTTGTGTGTCAAACCTTACAGAACAAGCACTGTAACAGCATTTAATAACAATTACAAAATATCAGCTTGGATTAGTTTGTCCTGTACCTCTACTTGCAAATACATTTGAACCTGGATGGTTCATGTAGAAGGTCAGAAAGACTAATTTCAGTAGAGCTACCTTTTCAGTCAGGATTTAGCTGCAGCAGTCAGTGGCATGCAGTAAGTTTAACTTATTGCATAGAGCTTCAGTTAATCACAAGTTTATGACCATCACGCGTGGAGAGCATATGAGCCTGTGTATGCATGCTTATATGTTTACATTATCAAGCCAAAATTTCAGCTGGGAACTAGGTGTCCCAGGAAGAAGCCCAGAGTGATGCTGCACATTCAGCGCTCTCCGATTTCGCTGTGAGCTCTCGGTCTCGGACCCCCCCAAAGACTAGACCGTACTTTCCTGAGTGGGCAACACAGCAAGCCAGAAGCTGATACTATGAGTGGTGGTTTAAAGGCACATATGTAAGATGGTCTTACGGGTGTCTCTGATCATTGACTATCAAAGTAAGGAAAAGATCAGTAATTAAATCATTGTCACAGAGCAATATTTGCATTTCCTTTTGCCTTCAAGGAAACGGAGGCAGTTTTCACAAATGCAGGAAGCTAAGGAAACATTCCTGCTATATAAAACAGGACTTATACTTCACAGCAGAATACCCAAGCTTTTGACAGGGGGGGAATATTATCTTCTTTCTAAGTTGGGACTCCTCAAGAAAGATTTTGACATTGCAGATTTCGCATGTGTCAAAAAGGCACGAGCAACCCCTTGCCGGATTGCATGGGAATATAGCAATTGTTAAAGAATTTAAAAAATAAATAAATGACAGGAACATTTAACCATGCAAAAGCTCTGACTGGGGTGTTAGCCCAGCATTAATACCTTGAAGCCATGTCCTATAATAGACTCATACCTTTGCTGAGAGCAGGGACCACAGAGATGGCAGGTAGAGGAGGGGCATTAACAGAGCATCGCCAGCTGTAGTAATTTAAAAGAAACACTAATATTCTTCCATGCCTTTGAAGACTTACAGTAGCAATGCATACTTACCATCTCATGACAGATTTCAATTACTGCACAAGATCGCTTTGCTGCTCTGAAATTATAGTTTGAGAAAAACCTTCTAATTGTAAGCTCTAAACTGTCAGCTATTTTTCATCTTTAGAAAATAAAGGAGCTCTACAAATCTTTAAGATGAATGTTTATTGGCAGCAACCTCCAACTATAAAGATCAGTCACCTAGAGATGATCAAAGAGGTTTGTATCCGGAAACGGCAGTTTTCTCTTGTGAAAGTCGCCCTTAGCAAATTGGTGTTAGATGTTTGAATACGCTTCCGAGAAACGCGGGTCCTAATCTGAACTTAGAGATCCTGAACAGGAATAAACGCATCTTTGTCTACTCCTTGTAAATTGGCCCCTTACAATTCTGTAGGTTAGCTTTTATTCTCAGAGGTCGTTTTGGAAATTTAGTGTATAATTGCAAGCAAAAGGAAGCCTCCATTAAAAAAAAGAAAGAAAACACTTTCTCCATGGGTCAAGCAAGTACACAGGAATATTAAAAATAACAAAAAGGAAATAACTGTCACGTGCTTTTATCTGGAAACTAAGAATAGTGCTGTTTCCGTTTGCAAAGAGTTATTAAGAATTATTTGTGCGACCCTAAGTTATCAGCAGCTGCTAACACAAAGCAGACAGTCACACGTGGCACATTGTACAGTCTCCTGCGAGTGCCTGTCATTCCGCACCAGCAGAAGAACAACAAGTGCATGCCTGCCGGACCAGGGCCCACCGGTTCATGCTTCTCTCCACAGGAGGTGTTTTCAAGCACAGCATTGGGGAAAACAAACCCTATATACCCTAAATGTCATGACCCGGAGTGAAATCAATCCCAGCGGTGTGGGCTGCCAAAGCTTGGATTCGAAATTGGTGCCCGGGCAGACTCTGAACGTGACCCTTGCTTACGGGAGCGGGCGTCAGCCGGTAGCGGCATCACGTTTGTACTTCAGAGGGGACTTTTCTGCCTGCTGCTCAGCCTCGGTCAGCAGAAACCCTCACGGGTCTCCGGCTGCCCTGCGAGTTTGGGGTCTCGCCTTCCCTAGAGGCACGTAGATGCTGGCGTGGGATTTGTCAGACCCGAGATTTCCCCGACAGATATCTATCAAGTCCCTCTAATGCTTTAAATCAGCAATAAAACCTTCAGGGGCTTTCCCCCCCTAGGTCTCCGGCAGCCTCTGCGCCCGATGTTTCAGGGCAGGCGGCAGCTGCCGCCCCGCTACCTGCCTGCTCCGCCGGCCTCGCGCTGCAGCCGCTGCCACGCGCAGCACTTCCCCCCCACACCCCGCGCTTCCTCCTGCTTCAGAAGGGCCCGTTTCAGGTTCGACAAGCAACATCAAACACAGCAGGTGGGTTTCCCCAAGCCACTCGCTTTGAAAACCTCTTTCTCTCCCTGCTTTCTGGCTGTGGATCCCCTTGAACACTCTTTTGCCAGAGTGCAAGAACAGTTCTGTTTTCTCACCTTTGGAATCCAGCATTTTGGGGTTTTTAAGGCTCAAAGTGTTGAACCTTGGGAGAGAGAATGCAAAACCAAAGGAAACGAAGATATCACTTAATCATTTTCAGGTGTGACTCAGTGGGCAAAACCTCAGGGTCTGCTTGCTCATGGGGAAATTGGGACTGGGAGCTTTGGTGTGAGCAACAGGGGCATCGCTACTGCGCCAGCCTGCGACCCCTGGCTTTTCCCCATTAACATCTGAGCATTAGAAGAAAAAGTTGTGCACAATGAGATTGGGAGGAAGATGCCAAGTGATTACAGAGCAATTAGAGAAGCATGTGTTTAATGCAGGTGCTTTCCCAGCCCTCCGCATCCCCCGGAAAGCCAGCAGGACTGGCAAGGTGCCCCACGGCAGTGTTGATAGATGCCCTGGAGAGCTGTTGACCTCCTGCACGTGGCTCCCGAAAGCTGCCCCGCTGACCGTCGTGCCTCCTGTGTGGAGCAGACGGTGCTGGGCAGGGCCGGCTCGTAAAAAACGTGATGGTGCCTGGGCTGCGTACGCAGAGCACAGATGTCTGAGGGATATTTTCCCTGCCCAGCTCGTCATTTGGCGGGGAAGCACCCAGCTATCAAGAGGGGAGGTGGTCCTCACTCCTGTCCAAAATGGGAATGCCGTTACCTCATGAGGTTTGCCTGCCCAATTAATTTGCACAATTATGGTGTACTAGCACTGTCACCTTTACAATAGGAAGTAAGTTATGCTTCACCCTGCAACCCAGCCTTGCCAAGCAAGACCAAGCCATTGCTGCTGCCCCGTGCCACGAGCAGGGAAGGAACTGGGAAGTGCAGCAGCCAGTGCAAAGGCCAAAAAGTGGTACAAATTATTTCACTCCTCTGCCCCAGTCAGCAAAGCCCGGTAGCTGCTTCCCCCTTATCCACATTTATGGCTGCCAGGCTGCCCCTTCCGAGGCAGGCTAAACAGTCTGAGCTGAGGCGTCAGCTGCCATGCAAGGTGCACTACCTAGCAAAATCCTTTCAGAAACACCTGCTGTCACTATGGCAGTAGAGCCCAAGCTCACCTGAAGGAAGAAACACATTTCCTTCTTAACACAAGATAATTAAAATCTCATTTAGGCACCTGCATAGATGGGGGGAATCTAGTACTGCAGGATAAGTCTCACTGCAGGATAAGTTTCTCAAGGAAAAAATCGGGGCAAGCACTAAGAGTACCAGGGCATTTTTGTATGACCTCTAGGAACTGTTACTTCTATCTTTTATAAAGTTTCTTCAAAAGCATCTGGAGTCTGGGGCTCATCCTATATTTCAGTGAACCTGCTGCACGTGCAACTCATTCTATGCAGCGAAAAGGCACTGAAGTATGAAACGGCAGGTAAAACATACCCAGCTCATTTAAATGGGAAATAGTGAATTATCTAATGTAACAGGTATCTTAAGAAAACAGCATGCTTTGGAAGCATTCTCCTATTTAATGTTATAAAGGCAAATATTTCATTATGTATTAAGGGCAAAAAAACTCAGCCCAGATGCCACAGCTTTCTCCGTTCCGCTACTTAAAGGCAGCAGCGTGGCTCCCAAATCCTACGCCAGCGGAGGGCCGTACGGGGCTCGTAAAGCAAATGTCCTCTCATCAGCAGCCCCGGGAGCCCCTCGCAGGAGTGGCAGCCGAGCCCTGACGCCCCATGCAAGCCCCCAGGCCAGAGAAGAGCATCTTCCGCGAACGGGACCGCGCCGGCCACGAGGCCGAGGGAGCTCGGCTCCCGCTGCAGGCCACCGGGATGGCGACCGTACCTCTGCGAGACTAGGCAAGACAGAAAGTTTTGCCCCATGTTGACGCTGTAGCACCCAGTCAGCTGCGACGCTTTGGATGGTGGCGTACGAGGGCGAGAGCCGCTCCTCTCCGCTCAGCTTGAAAGCAAAGTAACAGTAGGGATTGTGGCAATAACCCGGACATATCTCTCTGCCACACTTTTTTTGGAAGTCTCAAATTTGGAAGATAACATTAATTATTAAAAACACTATTTGCTGCTTTTCAGGTATATACTAGGTTACAATTTAGAAGCAAGCCCCAAGTATTTAGAGGAATTGCAAGTCAATGAAAGTTCAAACACGTGCACATTACATATTCCCCTCTGCCTCCCTACCCTCACTCCACGTCCCAGTAGCAAGTTACTTTTTATATTCACAACATCTCAAAAACTGGCCTCAAACTCCTGTAGCACGTGGTGTCCCACATCCTCTTACAGTTTACTTGGCCAAAGTTATCAACATCTTTCTTTTACCCTGATTTAACAAGAACTCATCACCTGTTTTCTAATTTCTTGCAATGAATAAGGTGTTAACACAAAATCTGTATTTTCCCTATGTGCAGCTCAAAGAACAGTCTCTCTTCCTGCACTGTTTTACTATGAGGGAGAAAAACAATTACTCCAGCCTTTATGTCAGGGACTGAAAGTTCCCTAAGCATCACAGAAAGGTTTATCTTTGCTTTTGACTCCAGTTGGCACAGCAGAGGAGCACAGAGGGCCAGGCCACCCCGCTCTGGCTCGCGGGGCACACGGGAGGCTGCCAAGTGCTGGAGCAAGTGTGATAGCAGCTAGGCATTTGAGGCCAAGGTTGTTCAAGGTGTTTCGGTTCCCTGATGTAATGACACAAAGGTTGGAGGAACATTACAGTAACATGACAGCGGCAGGCAGCCAGGGACGGATAGGCATGAAGCAACCCAAGCTCGGCCCAGTCAGGGCACAAAGTCAGGCCAGGCATACCTGCCCTGCCAGGCAGGCTGCAGAGGTAAAAGTTCATGTGATAAGTCAGGCTTAAATCCTGTGACAGTGAAGCTTGGGCCTCCCCTCTCCCTCCTTCTTCCCCTCTAATCTGAGCTCTCTCCCATCTTTAACTTAATGACCATCACCAAGCCTTCTGCGCACTGCTGGACCAGTCTCGGTTGGTTCTCCAGCCCAGGAAAGGGGCCTCTCCGTTAGACAAAGCAGGGATGCTGCTGAGAGCCCAGAGACTTCTTTCCAGAGACAGAATAGCTGGTAACCCTTTGAAAACCATTGTTATTTTGAGACCCACCCATGCCTTCAGAAGAAGTTTCCTCTAAAAATGTTATTTTCATTATTGTTATTTGTTAAAAGAAGGTTTTAACTCAGAATAATGTTAAAGATGCCTATTTGTTGTCCAATGGTCCCATTTTCACCCATTTTAAAAGCAAACATGACACACCTCGCCATTGCACCAAGACAGCTAGGAGAAGAGAAAAATAATTATTCGAATGTTAATTTCTGATGTGTGCTAAGGAAATAATTTCCCAGTTGTGTCTCTGCAACACTGCTCAGCATTTATTTGCACCACAGCCAATAAGCAGAAATACATCCTGTTTGGGACAAAAGAGCCCATTGACAATGGCTGCATCAAAAGAAAATGCTATATATAGATATATATGTGTGTGTGCGTATGTGTGCATATTCCTAGTTGTTCTAACAGGTGGCTAAGAAGCAATGTTATTAGCATGGCAGAATATTAGCAGTGTATGAGACTGGAACAAGTGGCTTGATTAGCAAAGGCTAATCACTTCAGACTCCATTGTGTTTTTCACTGAAATGAGAGATTTTGATCCCTTGGAAAGCCAAGCACATGGCTGGAAGTTAAATGGTCATAATAATTCTATACCCAAGCTTTAAACACTTCTGCTGTTAACACAGACTCCTTTGTCAAAAATGTACAGATAGCAGATATACCTGAGCCTCTTGGTCAGGGACTGTGGACCTCTTTCAGCAAAGCTTGTGCCGCTGCCATCTCAAACTAAGAAAGAAATTCAGTAGGTTAAATCAGCTGAACCAATCCATTTATCCAGCTACAAAAGGGGTGAAACACTTCATACCCAATCTGGAATAAATGTGTAAAACATACTAGAAGGCATGACAGGAGACACTAACTCTGGTGAATTATGTAATCCAGTGCAACCAAGAGAAATGTACCCAACTTTCCCTGTTTGTACTAGGGATAGCACACTGTTTGCCTCCCTTTCCAAAGGTCCATTATGAATACGCCCTCTGCAATGCCCATTATCCTTCCTTATCAAAGCCAATTTTTATCTTGGACCAAATCATTCGGATGTTCACATACGTGTAAGCACTGGTGCAAGCACACACACTGAATGCAGCAAAACATCCTTTGGCTAGGATATATGTAACTGAAGTACTAGCTACTGCATTAACAGGAACCCAGAGCCTCTGAGGTACGGCAGCAAGGGTTATTCATAGCAGGGGAACCCTGTTGATGTACATTTAGCAATAGCCTCCTCAAACAGATTCCTGCTTAATTTAGCATATTGCAGTTTTTATGTTTCTCTCCCTCTCTGTGGGCACGCACAAATAAGCCACTGTTGTGTAGTGCCAGTGGCACAGTATGAGTTGAGAAATGGTTTTTCTCCCACCTCACCAGAAGATCCCATCCCTGCATGAACATACGGATCTCTGTAATCTCTGTACATACATGAAGCAAACTAATTCTGCTCTGGTAAGTCATAGTCTAAAGGCAGGATTACCCCAGGCAGCTATATCACACACTAGAAAGATGATAATAGCTCATGGGTATGACATGACATTTGTCAAGGCCCGCCATCAGCTTTTCGCCATAATCAAAAAATAAGAAAGGGTTTGGTGAGGAGCAATACAGACTGTAGAAGGGAAAGCCACAAAAATCTCAGAGAAAATTTGTCAGCTCTGCTTCAAAGGAAGCCTTTCGTTTGACTTTTGCTGCTCATACACAGTACGTGGGTAGTGACTGATCATCAGGTAGTGTACCTTGCAGATTTTTGAATTATAGCCCATTTTCAGTTAATGCTGTTTTGTCTACCCTCATGAAGTTTCCTCAGGATTTGGGGTATTCATTAACTTATGGCAGAAGAGACTGCTGCCAGCTGCTTTCTCCCATCATTCTTCCTAAAATGACTGTGTGGGATTTTGTGACATTTAGATTTAATGCAATTGGTCTGAAGAGAACAGAAGTGGTTTTAATGCATCAGTGCAAGAATTAAGTGTGCACTGTAAGAATAACTTCCATAGCTTCATTCCTGCCACCAGGATACAGGCACTCTGCAAAGGAGTCTCCTCATACCCCTATTCGTAGGCTAACTGCAATCAGTTATCCCAAGGTAGATAATGACTTGAAAGAGGAATCAGCTCTTTAATCATTTGGCTGCTGAAGCATAAATGAAAAAACACAAAGATCTTACGTATTTGAGTATCCACAATATGGATCTCACACATGAGCATACAGCTTTTAAGAGGACTGAACCATGTTCGGTCAAGAGGATCCCAAGTCTGAAAACTCCACAAATCAATAAAGTATTAAAAGCCCAATTAAGATTTTGCTGAAGGATAGGTTTACCTAGCTCTATGCAGTGCTGTGTGAGTTTCCAAAACTACCACAGGACAGTCTACAGCCACACTGGAAGGAACTGTGCTGCTGGGGACTGGAAGATAAAGTAGCTCTTGGTTGCCACGTCCACCTGACCTTCAGTGGGGCCTAAGCCAGCTTGTACAGCCCACATGTGCTGAATGCCCCCCGTCGCCATACTGAGCTGGACCAAAAGCTCCCAAAGTTGTGAATGCATTTGAAATCTTGACCTGAGATTTGTGGCTTTAACTCACATCCTGCTCATATTTCATGTTTCAAATAAAGGGTTCTCCAGCTTTACACAGATTTGATAGCATGTCAGGCCAGAAGAGTGCATTTGTCACCAGTACCTTCTTTGGAAGAAGCTATCTATTTCTTAAAAGTGTTGGTCGACTCCAAAAAGATGCATTGTTTTTTCTACTGCCAAGAAACACGTTATCATCACAGAAGAAGAGAGAGATTATCTAGATTTCTGAGGTCAAAATTTGCTCAGTTGTGGGGTTAACATGGTGCATTCATTTGTATTTGAGAGCATATGCTTTTATTCTGTTACAAACCAAGTGTAAGTGCCAAAATCAGTTTCACCTGTGGCAAGTCTGCATTCATTATCTGCCAGCCCTAACAGGGCCTATAAGGGTGTGCAGCAAGTTTGAATTTGTGCATAAAAACACAGTACAGACATCATTTGTGTTCAAGCACCTATGTAGTAATTGCACATTTTTCACAGCTCTGTATGCGAGGACACATCAACTCACTTTCAAACTCCAGAAAGCGACTAAGTGCCTCTGAGTGGGATACTATTGCTGAAACATAGGCATCTCTTTTTATATTTTGGGGGGTAGCAGAGACATCTGAATGGGGCTGACAGATGGTGCAGGACCCCTGCACCCTTCCGGAGAAGGGCCTGCAGAGCCTCCGGGCAAGACGCAGTCACCTCTCAAAGAGCATTAGGTGCCTACCTTTAGGCAACAGACTCCCGATCTGCGCGTCCACGGATTACAATTCCAGCTCATTTCAAACTTGATTTCTCCTTTTTGAGCTCTAGCCCTCTGGAAGCGTTGGGCCAGAGCTAAAGGAGAGCGTTCTGGCACTCCATGTTGTGCCACGCAGCCCTGGAGAGTAGCCGTTTCCCGAGCAGGAATGCTTCCTAATTACACTCTGTTTATAGGAAAATTAGTCCTGAAAGCCCAATTTGTGTAAACAAGCTTTTCCAACAAATCCTCTCTCCCTTCTGAAGGAAAACCTCTAGACATGCTTATTATTTTTTGCTTATTATACAACTCGGACAAACTTAAGAATGTTAAGTTTTACTAATTACAAACTTTTCCCGTGAAATTTCTGAACAGCTATTCAGAGTTCATTCTCAGCACACAGAGGTTTAAATCCTTAAGAGTGACCAAAGAATCGGGGAACTCGCTCCCTCAGATATCTCCAGACTGCCTGCTAGCAGGATAATATATCCCTGATATCTGTACAGTAACAGGCAATTCAAGACTATAAGCTGTAATTTAACACAAGGCAGGTATTAAAGAATAAAAGGGGAAAAGGGCATTTTAAGTATAGAAAAGCCCTAGGAAATAATTGCTTGAATTGGTTAGGAAAGATGAGAGAGTTGAAAAGCCACCATTTTTTTCCTCCAAGGCTCAGAAGAGACAACATTGATTGCCTGGACAGAATATAGCACTGCACACATTGGAAGAAAAAACCCACATAATCATTGTCAAATATGGAAACTTCTTGCCTAAAGAATACTGGCTGTATGGTATGGAAGGCAATTTAGCACTCAAAGATGGAAAGAGTTGCATGATGCAAGAGAGTTGCATGGTATGTCATAAAGGTGGCTAAATATCTTTCATTTAAAACTGTAGCTTCCAAGGAATTGAGGATTTCAAGAGACATCATCTTACTACTGTTATTATCTCAGCATTAAGGACTGGCTTCCCTGGAATTGGACCAGGATATCACTGCACTATAGATACAATAAAATAGACCTCTGCTCATTAAAGAGTGCAACATAATAAACACACACGCATTCACGTCCAGCCTGCTGGTGAGCAGACCCATGCAAGAGAAAAGCCACTGTCCTGCGCGATGAGCCTTTAATTCTCAGCACCCTTTAATTCAGGATATGCAGCACGCGACAGCAGGCACTAAGATTCCCATTCCTTGCTGCAGGCAGCCAACCCCGATTCCCATAAACACCTTCCCTGGACCAACATTTCCAGCTTTAACTCCAGTAATACCACGTACAGCAAGGCACACTGGAACCATCTCTGACCCAAAGGGATTATATACTGAATAAGATCACTCCACTTCAATTACCATGTAGAACCAGCCTTTGGGAGAGCTAAAGTAGGCAGTGTGAGCATACAAAGCTTGGAGGAAAAATTGAAGTGGCTCAAGCTTGAAGTTGCATTTAGTCTGATACCAATTTCCAACTTCTTCCTCAGAAGGAGTTTTGGTTAAATCAGGATGGCGCTGGCACGTAATGCCAAGAACGGATGCAGCAGCACTTGTGCGTTCAGGGCTTGGCCACGCTGTACTCTAAGCGAGCTAGGTGTTAGGAGGAGATGGCAATCTTCATCACCTGCTTCTCCTCAGCGCAGCCCTGGCTCTGAGCAGAGCCGCCTCCCTGTCGGCATTAGGTCCCTCAGCAGGCATTGGTAGCTTTAACCAGGCTGCGCACACCGAATTCATTACAGCACAGATAAGCCAGGCACACGTTAGCCATTTGGCTAATTAGTTATTGGGGCTGGAAAGGCTCTCAGTAAGCTTGCGAGGTAACAAGACCGGAGCGCCGTATCCAGCGCAGCACAGCATGCTCATCCATGAATTACGTAAAGTTTATCTTATGTCACATGTCCTGGGTATGTGCGTGGGGGCATATGAGAAAGCAAAACAGCTAGATGGCCATTATATAGGTATCTGGTAATGAAAACCCCATCTCCGTATCCCCTCACCCCCTCCCCTTTCTCAGATTTTTAGCTATCAAATTTCTTGCCCTGACATCAGATTGCAACTGCTGTGCCAAGTGCAATTTTGTGCGAGTCTTGCATCAGTGTTTCTCAGGGTTTAATCTTTGGTTTATTCTGCAATGGTTAATCACTGCGTCTGAAATTCAGCTCTTCCCTCTGCCTCCTGCAGTGATGTGTGGCAGAAATCCATCTCTTAAGCACACAGCCCTCATTAGAGATCTGATGAAACACTAGCTGAGAAAATGCTGCTCTCCGATTGAGTCATTTGCATTGGATGTAATAACTTATTAACAAATATGTTTTAATAAAACAAATATGCCAATCCATGGCAATGTTAGAGGTGCTGCAAAAAGATGACTAACACTGCTATTTAGATTCTGGACCTCTCTGTGTGAGGGGATGTTGGATTTAACCATGCTAAATTATCTAAGGTCAACAAAGACACATGAAAATTTCACTTCCCTGCACTTCCCGGACCTCTCTGCTCCCTGCATGGGGAAATCACCTTGCAAGCAGGCAAGCAATGTTTCCATTGCCACCTTCAGTCAAGTTTACTGATAAAAGATAGGATTCAATCAGATCATATCTGGTTGATATAGGTACCTGACCACATTGACTCTGGAGCTGCACTGGCTTCCTCATGCAAATGAAACAGCAGCAACACTGCTCCAGTGTAATCCTGCTTGGAGTCAAAAGCCCGGCCCTGGGCTCCCTGCCAACAGATGTGATCTAATATCCGTTCCCGGGAAGCCCTTTTCAATTGGAAAGACTGCACCCGGACCGTATCTTCCTACACCTCAGTCACATTTAGTCAGGAACATATCTTTACTGGGGGGGGCAGCAGCTTTTGTAATAGTATTTGCTTTACCAAAAATTTTGCTCAGAAACAAAACAGGTACAGTTCAGCTAGCTATTTTCAAAGTACTTTAACATCACCGCAAAGCGGCAATGTGCAGAGACCTGGCAAGTACATGAGTCTAAATTGCTCCTTGCTTTCCTAAAGCTTATAAAGTCCAGCACTAATAGGAGTAGCTTTTCAATCATCTAAAAAATTCTCAATTAATGACAAACCAGAAGAATACATAAAAGATACATCACCATAAATTAACCTTTTTTTCCCATCATTATTTTCATCTTTCGCACAGATGCTGCATGTACAATTTCTGTGGTTTCTATGGTACTTCCTAGAGAGAGGAGCCTTAAAGGACAGGAACATATTAATTGGCCAGTAGGATGTTTCTTGTTATAAATTTCTAAACACTACATTAATGTGTGCCAAAGCACAGCAGCTCAGTAAAACAGCAGCCATATAGCATGTGTCGTGCCTCCCACACTCAACGTGACCAGCCAAAGATACCTTCCCTGACCCCTCCATCCCACAGAAGTTGGAAATTATTTATTACGCCTGAACACAAACAGATATAATGACGGCCCGGTCTCCTCTTGGCCTCGTGCAAGCTATACGAGCACTTTGCTCTCCGGACAGGGAGAGCACACAACATCTCTGGCCGTGTCACAAGCCTGTGGACAGACCTGACCAACAGAGCAGCGCTCGTTGGGACGCACTTGTCTGGCTTTTCGGGCCAAGAATAGCATTTCAGGCAGTTTAGGGCTGTCAAGTGCCAAAACAGCAACACCCATCCCCGGACCCCTCCTTCCCACCAGTCTGCTCTCATGAACTCAGTTTTCTCGGTTCTCGCTTCTCGGTTACATCACCGTAAAGCAGGGAACGATTCTGCTGAACGCTGCCTATCGAGTGCCACTCACCCTCTCCATTTCTCACAGCAACATTACCAAGGGTGAGTGGTGGAGTATTTTGAGGGGAAGAGGGTAGATATTTTTCTACACTCAACTGCACTGATATATTAAGCCAGGCTGTGGTGACATTGTGATTTTGTTACTGTACCCATGGAAATGATAGAAGAAAAAAAATCAGGATACTTGTGTTTCCTTTAGTCACCCCAGTTTGCAGCACAGCATATTAGTTTAAACTATTGATCCAGGGCCGCTGTGCTGCTATGCTACCAAGAGCCTAAAACAGCTGCACATCCTACCCGACACCGCTGCAAAGGAGGTGGTGAACATTACTAGGAGGCTGCAGCAGGCGACTAGGACCAGAGATGTTTTTAATGACCATAGCTGGGCCTGCTCAGGCTCTTCTGCCTCAAAGGCTGGTGAGACATTTGAAAATTAGTCCATTGCATTTAAATGCCTAATTTGAGGCTGTCCAATTTTAAAACTTGTGCCTGAAATAAAAATCTTATTACAGTAGGTTGATTAACAGTCAAGCACAGAAGGAGAGCAAACTGAGCAGAGCCACACAAAAGAAAATTTGTGCTGGCAAATGTCTATTCATAACTGTAAAACTACAGACAATTAGAGACAGGCAAGACCAAACTGTCATTTAAACAGACTAAATATCCTGTGATCTCATTAGTGAGAGTCAAGAAATATGGCATGAAACATATTGCATAACATTTTCCCAATTAAGCAGCTGAGCTCTTTATCAGGGTGCCAGTTAAGGTGATCTGTCTGTCTTGTCTTCTGTGTTCATCATATGGATGCTCACATATTTCTTTGACTCCATACTGGAAACTATAGTTGAAATCCCAATTGAACTAAACAGTTAAGTCTTATTGAAAAGGCCAGATATCAAGCAAACTGCAGCTAGACCACAAATTTCAAGTAATTTGGTGAAAGCCATTTCACTGGGCTGATGATTTTTTTGCAGTTGTTTCCATGGCTTTTGCACCTTTTGGACCAGTACGAACACCACTCTGCCGAGCAGTTCCCATAATTACGTCACCACTAAATCATTTTGCCCTGTGAACTCCTACTACTGTACAGGCTACTGTTTAGTGACTCATTGCAATATCATGCCTCAAAGTAATTCAGCTTCCTATCAAACCTGCTAAGAATTTGTGGAAGGGTGAATCAGAGAACATCCTCTCCATTAATGAAACCTCACAGTATTTACCTCCCGCATAAGAAGAGTCTTATTGTCATTCTAAATGGGTGAAATGAATGTAAAGTGAATATCAAAGGTCGGCGTCAGTCATTGTACAGCAACAAATAGAAACCATAGAAATAAACCAAAAACCTACTGCTTGATTATTTGTCTTTTTTTAAAAAAAGATCTGTACATCCAATTTTGCAGTGCCACTGAATTGCCTTTCTACTATGCAAAGCGTAGCAAAGTGCAGCAAAGACTGTATCCAGCCCTGTGAGCTTCAGCTAGATCCTCATGAGTGTCAGATACTTAATTCTGGGTTACTTCAGGAGCTGCGTACTTCGAGAAGACTTGGGTTTTTAGCTGCTTTCAGAGATCTGAACTCATGGTCAAAATGAGAGAAAGAGATCAGGAGTAGAAAAAGTAAATACTGCTATTATATTTTCAAATGAAGTTGGGCACAGACACTGAAGGTGAGATTTTCCAAGAGTGGTCAGCACTGACTTATACATTCAAAACAATGATATCCAAAATACTGTTTGATTTTAATGACCCTAGAATTAGATAAACACAGGGAATTTTTTTTTAAAGTCACTGAGTCTTGCAAAATAGCCTGTGGCAGAAATACGAACTGAACCTAGAGCTCTGAACTCCCAATCTATTTACACTCCTGTATTTTTACCACATTGAGTTGCAGGTTTTTTTTTTTTTTTTTTTTTTTTTTTTGTGTGTGTGTGTCTATTTTTAATCTATCCCTAAAGTCTTATTTTTTCATTTTTCAATCTAAAGTATACTAGCTTTAGTAGTGAAAGGAAAAAAAAAATAAAGTGGCCTAAGCAATAATTACAAGGTTGTGTGGAATCCTCAACACTTCCCGAGACTCTTTAAAGGGAAGCTTGCAATCAGTCTCTGGTTTCGTTTCCCAGAGAAAAATTTAAGACAGCTATTTAGCTTCTTCATATCCTGTATTACTAGGAGAAAAAAGTGTGTATCCACCGTGGTGGTTGTGTGTCATCTATAAGCAGTATCTTATTCAATGAGAATATTTGCAACTCTATATTTGCAACTCTGCAAGGATATTTTGTTTCATTCTGTAATTCATTTTAAAAGCAGCACCCCTTTTTAACATGGCTAGAATTTTTAAATATATCATTGCCATTCCTACCCAGTTCTGTATTATTTCATTCCAATATACAAGCATAACAAGCAGCTGGAGATTACATTTTGCCCACCTCCTGCCAGTCATCTTTATTGCATTAGAGTAGCCTGTAGTCTCCTAGTAGTTTTTATCATTTGACATAAAATTCTTCTTAGTGTTATTCACCCTCACCCTTTTCAGTATCATGACTATGCGTTATGTCAGAAAAAAGAAAGAAGTTATGGTATACTCTCTCAGACTTTTGGGACTCATTTTCATCCAGCCAGAAAAAAGCTAGAATCTCTTAAAATCTATCCTGAAGCCATATTTAGGAGTTCAACACTTCAGAAGCTACAAATCTCAAAGAATCACTATGTAGTTTCATCACAGATTAATGAACTTGAAGACCTAGCATACTAATGAACAAAATCAGTAATCATCAAAACACTGAAGATCAGCAATATCTTCCATAAAACACCAGAATTCAGTTCGATACTGCACTCGTGATAAGATTGGAAAGATGAGAGTGGTACAAAATTAACCTGCTCTCTTGAATGAAAGTTCTTGAAGAAATTTGAAGCCCTCAAAGATTGTGGCATTGGGTCAGCTACAGTACTTCTTCTATACTGGCCCACGGGAGCAGCTGCTTGTTACTCCAGAACTCCCTTACAGATCATTTTTGACCAGCTACATTCCCATTTCATCCTATAGCCCAGCCCTTTTATTTTTTTTAATGGGTGAATTGCTCTTGTACAATAACATACATGATAAATACACCCCTGTCTTTCAGAATTACATCTGGCCCCTACTTTGCCTTCCCCTGCGAGGTCTGACACCGTCACTATCCCAGAACAGCAGAGGACAGCTCACTCTGCTTCATGCCAGGCTCACACTGAGCTGAGTCTAGTCATCTGAGCCGCGCCAGCGAGAGCTCTCTGGCCTTCACACCAAATAGCACGGACCAGCTTGAGAGTAAACACTGCTCTTGGCTCACACCTAGAGTGCTGCTAGTTGCCCAGGTCTCCTTGGGATCCCAAGAATAATCTCAAGCATAATTTTTCTGTAGCTTTTGAGTTCAAAATGCTCAAAATAATGAGACTGTCACAGCCCAACAGAGCAGTTTTCACGGCATGATGCTGAGACTTGGCATGATGAGCCCATACTTTCCATCCGGAGGTATCCCAGAGCAAACTATCCTACCAACAAAAAAACAAGAGCGGGAATGAGGATCTTCAAGTCAAACAAGGAGCAAGTCAAATTGACACTGCAGACACCTGGGATGAGCCAAGTAGATTCCTTGACACAAAAACACAAGCTTAGCCACCAAAATCCACACTCCCTATAGGGTGTGGAGACACTCCACACAAGATCAAAACTCCCTATAAAAGCAATGGAGAAGAGCTGGCTCCTAACCTAAGATAAACATGGCAGTATTAAGTCAGGTCAAAAGTTCATATAGCACAATATCCTCTTTCCAGTTTAGTCATCATTTTATTAAGGATGGGCACAAATATCTCTGAAAACGGACAGCCCACATGCCAGCACAGACCCTTGCAAAGCTCCATCAGTGCTCTGTCTGCAACGTCAAAGCTGGCCATTTACCCCTTCTCTATTTCCACCTTTTAACTTATTATTTATCTATGCCTTCCCTCGCACACCTAGACTATTTATCTAGTTTACTTTCAAGCCTTTGGTGAAGGAAGCTTGCCAAAAGCCTTTCAGAAATCCAAGTAGTTCTATATCAAATGGTCTTTCATACTTGACATGTTTCAGCAAACTGCTTCAAAGAACAAATAGGTTTGTGAGGTGGGACTTCCCTTTACACAAGCCATATTAACTCTTTCCAAGTAAGTCATTTGTCTGTGCACCCACTATTATTGTTGCTACTAGTTTTCCAGCATCTCTCACAGGCCTGTAGTTCCCCAGACATCAGCTGGAACCCATCTTAAAAACTGGTGTCACATTTACTAGCTATCAAAAGCAGTGCTGAGCAAGAGGTTGCAAACCAACGTTAACCATTCTGACATTTCACCCCACACTTCCCTAGAATGCTTAGATTAATACCATCTGCCTTTATGGGTGTGTTAACATGCATTTTTTTCCCAGTTTGTTTCACTGCTTTTAGAGTCGCTTCAATTTGGGGCTGATCCTCTGATGAGTCCCACACAAACAGGTCCAAGCCAGGAATCTCCCCAGGTTCTTCTACTCCGCAAAGTGTTTATTTACTTGCTCTGCAACAGCCTTATCTCATCTAAGTGATCCTTTTATACCTGTATCATCTATTGGCCCTACAAACTCTCTGGCAGGCTTCCTGTTCTTGACACACTTGAAGAAAGATTTATAACTTCTCTGAGCTGTTCCTCAAACTCTTTTTTTGGGGCAGTTATGTTTATACATTTAATTTGCCAGAGTTTATGATCCTTTTTGTTTTCTTCATTTGGATAGCAGTTCAGTGTTTTGAAGGATTCCTTCTAACATCAGGTACGTCCTCTTTCCCTGCTCTATTAATTCTGGCTTCCTTTCGCCCTCAGTCTTTTCTTAGTAGGTGGTATGCTTGGCTCTGTGCTTTCAATGCGGGTCTGCCAGAAGCCTCTATGCTGGATTTAAGTCTCTCAGCAGCCCCTTTTGGGTTTTTTAAACAGGCTCAGGTGCTTTGAACATCCCACTAGCCTATGAATGTAACCTAGCTCCCTACCCCAACGCTGAACTCAATGCCTGAAGTTTCATAGCATCAATCCTCCCTTAGGTATCAGAAAGAAAAGCTAATTCTAAAGCCTTTAGAAGTACTGTAATAAACTGTGTTCTGATTTACAATTGAAAACTTGATCCTTAGCATGCACTTGTTTACTAACACTTAAATGAATAAGTATTAAAGTAGCATAATGCTACTTGTAAAAAAAAAACACTTGAGGATCTGCCCTCAGAAATGCTAAGCACACTGAGGCTAAGTCCACAAAAAAGCTAAGCACACTTTATTAGTTTGGTTCACCCAACTTTTATTGCCTGAGTGCAAAAAGCAGATAGAGTCCCTTTTCCTCTGCTACAAATGTTCTTTCAAGCAGACAAACCAAGTATCTAGCGACTTAAATGCACATTCTGGAAGACTAAGATTTGACTCACCCTGATTAAAGGTGGTAGAGTTAGCCCCTAGAATGAAGTATTATAGTGTGACAGCTAGCATTATGTTACACTTCAGACTTTCAACAGCAGATTCAAAGAGAGAGCCAGTCAATCTTTGAATTTCTTGCCTTTGAAGGTGTTGATCAATGGATTTTTTTTTTTTAAGAAACGGCTTTGAGATTTATATTAATACAGGTCATAAAGAAGTTTTTTCTTTACTTGCTATAGAAAAGGGAAATTCCTCTTAGCCGTACATCTGCAAATACACAGCCTCCCTGAGGCAGCTCCCAGAAGACCAGGCCTCCTTTTATTTTTCAGTGCAAAGTATTTTTTTCTTCCAGTGATCTACAAAATCAAGAAATCTCACTTTCTTGTTCTTGAACACAGAATCGAGAAGGACAATTTTCATGACCATGGCAAAATGCCAGCTAGAAGCTCAGGGCCCAACAGATTATGAAGCAGAGGGCTGCAAGGAGGCTGTTGCCAAAAATGTTCCTTTTCAGCTAGTTTGTATAAAGGACAAGTGCTTCATCTCTTTGACATTCTTCTAATACTTGAAAGAGCAGTGTTCACTTCTAAATGCAGCTGCTTGCTTTTATAGGCTTCTCTTATATTTGCCTGGAGGCATGTTAATCTGACCCAGCTGAAAGCTGCTGATGGGCATCTGCCATCACTAAGCACAGTTAATCATCCCTGAGCGAGGCACCAAAGCTTGAGCTCTTCTCAGTGGCACTTTGCAGCGGGGGGAAGGTGCCATATTTTAGAACAGTTCAGCAGAAAAAGCTATGCGACTGAACCCAGTGTTCCTAAGAGGGGATTTGCTGCTTGGAGTTGTACAGACTCCTTGCAGATATCACCCATGCTTAATGCAGCATTCACTATTGATTTCATTTGACCCCTGCAACATCCTCCAGCTGTCTGTTAAAGTTACAGCTCAAAGTCCTGTAGCCAACTGTGGCATGAGAACACCTGCAATGGGACCAGAGTGGCCTTCATCTTTTAATAGAAGAGAGCAGCATAGGAGAATACAAGACTTGCCCCAGTGCTGTGCGGGTGGAAGATGTCTACAAGTATGACCCAGTCCGGTTGGGTTTTGGATGGTACTTTCCAACTGAGGAAGCAATAGACTAATTAAAAATGCAAAGGTCAGTAGTAGGATAGGAAGACCTGCTAAGCAGGGCACGATATTTCCACAGATTAATGGGTCCAAAATGCCCCAAAGCACCTCACTTGCCCTGTTCCTTTGTACAGGGAGAGCCAAAGCGGTGCTGTCCTGAAACCCATCTGGCCCCCTTCTGAGGGCTGGTGGGGCCAGAGGGCCTGGGAACGGCAAGGGTGCCCTGTATTTACCCAACTTGGTTACAACATCATGCCCTGAAGACTACAGTCAAGCTATCCAAGTAGGTTACTCTGACTTGCCTCAGGAATGAGGCTCATACCAAGGTGTTCTTGGTCTCACAAGAGCCCTAAGGCACAGCTAAGGCATAGCTGACCTCTTGCTGCTCTCACTCTTTGGCTTTGCAGCTTCAGAGAGGATAAAATATCAGGACTGTGGACTATATGAGCGACTCTCCTGCCACTCTTCTGGGCAGGCAAAAGAAGGTGGCTTCTCAGAGAAAGTTAGTTTTTAATATGTTGAATTGCATATGAATTCATTGCTTGAGATCTGAATGAGTTTGGACAGCGCAATCCTAAAATATTTTCTCATTTCTGCCTTGGATTATCATTTCACATGTGAAACCTATTCAATCTGTTGAAAAAGAAAGCGCCATTCAGTGAGGAAGCAGAAAGAGATGAAGCCAACCACTTCACAGGAATAGGGAACATGCAGATACACATAGCCCGCATAGCATAAAAGAAAACGTACAGAAATCCTGACCAGTCCGCAAACGCTATTTTAAGAAGTTGCATTTGCAAGGAATAATTTGGCTCCTAATAACACACATCAATATTGCTTCACAGTTTAGGAGGGGGAATGTGGTCCTAGCTTGATCAAAGTTTCTGTGCTTTTGCCAGGACTTTTGCTTTGAAAAGAAGCTATGTAAATAGTTGTGTGCTAAGCAGCATATCTTCGGTGTTAATGAAAAAGTCAGATAAACTTCTGGGGCCCACAAAAATGCAAGTTCGTGTAAGCAGACACTGAACAACACAGTAAACAAAGCAACACGGCACCATAGCAGTTTCTGTGGAGCTTCACAAGGTTTTTGTACACTCGTTCCAGCTACCCCCCCAAAAAAAAAAGCATACAGCTTTTTGTAGGATAATTAACACACATCCTAGAACTTGCAGTTCCCCCAATACCTATGCCCAAATTGATGCCTCAGATTTTAGTTTGAAGTTCTGTTTAACATCATGACACCACTTTCCAAAGCTTAGTTTCATTTTATTTATTTTAAGGAAGTTGGGGGGCGTTGGAAATGAAACATTATTTTCAACTGGTAGCACAGCCTGGAATTTCCACATTTCAGACAATCTGCCAGTGATGCACCTGAGCTAACTTCCTCTCGCCTTTGATGTTCTCTGTTTCTCACACAAGCCTCTCCTTAGTTATAAGAAAGCTAGTTAGAAAAGATTCTAGATTCCCTTTTATCACAGACCAGAAAGAGAAACTTAAAAGCAGAGCACTACGTTTTCTAAACCACCTGCAAGCTCATGAAAAAGCCTCAGACTTAAAAGAAAAAACTTACAGAGGTGCTTAACCAAAACAGGCCATGTACTGAAAAACCACAAGAAAAATTTCCCCTCTTATGTGGGAAGATTATTCAGAAGAGCTAAATATTAGTGGAGTTTTGTGGGTTTTGTTACAAATATCAAAGAGGAGTTTGGTACATTAAAAAAATAAATAAATGAAGGTGACTCAGCTGGGAAGCAAAAGTTTACAGGATGTTTTTCATTTGTGAAGCTTGATCACATTTTGAATTTTTAACTGCTATTTTACTTTGCATGCAAGCATTTCACAAGGACAACAGCACAACAGATTCGTATTAATTTTTTTTGACATTAAGACCTTCCAAAGCATGTACCAGTTTGCCCACCCCTCCAAAATAGCCCCTCCTGACTTTCTTCAAAACTGAAAATTGCAGAGAATCAGTTCTCAGTGCAGATACAGCTGCAAATGATTAGCCCCACAAAAATAGTGGGTTTTTTTAAAAAAGAAAACAAAACCAGTACTCCCCAAAATAGGCAGACCCTTGCCGCAAGTGTAAGAAACTGGAAGTCATGGTCACTCTTCTATACACAGCCTACTAAGCACCATTTTACCTGCTTGAGCATGTAACAGGATCAACAGGAAGGCAGAAGATAATGCTTTTTTTGCGTTTGTTTCATCCCACAATATTATTTAACAAAAGCCCATCTGAGATGAAGGCTACCCTGTACAGAGTCTGACAGTGATTTATCCCATCGGCACCACTGGGATAACCCGCGCGGACCCTGCTTTCCCCCTGCTCGCTGCGCCTCGCTCCTCTGTAACGCCGATCTCCCTGGCTTCAGGTCCCGCCTTCTGCAGGCTGTGGCTCCATCCCCCAGCAGAAGGAGCCGGCCGCGTGTTTCCCAGCGGGACTACGGCCACATCAGGGTGCTCTGCCGCCTCTGCCGAGCCCCTGCAGCCCAGCTGGGCCCCTTTTGTCTGCCACCAGCAGCGAGCTCCTGCTTTGATATTTGCTGTAACCCCCTTCCCATCTTGGCAGGCTCGCCAGCTCCTCCGAGCACTCCTCCCAGATGAGAAGGGACCGCGTTTTGGAGATTTTCCAGCCGACATGGCCCCATAGGCTTGCTCTGAGCAACGTCGCTCCCTGCCACCAGGGCTGACAACCCATCTATGCCACGATCCCTGAAACTACTAACGCTTGGATGAAGTGAACAGACAGCCAGAGGGACAACCATGGGAAATATTTAGATTACTCTGTACCAGCCCTTAAGAGTTGATGCTGATCTTGTCCCATTTTCGACAGCTCAGGAATACCTTCTACGTGTCTGTGGTTTGAAGTGTTACGCAAGAAGGTAATTAAGCCAAAGATAAGAGGGAGGAGAGGGGGATTACAATGAGGTAAAGAGAAAAATGATTAAAGGAGTGAAAAAAGCTAAATGAAAGCTACAGAGCACTTTTTCTCTCCAAAAAGATGCCCCGAAGTGAGAAGTTGCCATACAGCATGAACATCATCATCTAGTCTTGTCACCTCTTTGTCAGTTTGACTGATGACCTCGCCACACGTTTGTGCAACACTAGCAAAAAAGTCAGCTGCAGCAAGGTGACTAATTGAATCTTCAATAGAGCAAAGGCAAGGAGACACTTAAGTAATTCAGCTACAGAACTACATCATCTACCGAAGATTACAAACTGCAAGACAGTAAAACAGTGCTGGCTTCTGCTATCGCCTGCCACCAAGCTTAGGACAAGTCATCAGCTTGAAAAGGAGTCTGCTGCTTGCTACTGCAAGGGTGCTTGCAGCCCGTTTCTCTCATAAGGGAGAAGTGACATTGTAGCCTATCACCTTTAACAATTTTGAGAAGGAAGAAGTTTTTCATATGCCCTTCCACTACCAGTCAAGGCCAGCAAATAACCTGGCTTTAAGGGCTATTTTTCTTAAATGCATCCCCCAAAGCAAGTAACAGTGTGTAGGTGGAGGGGGAGGGCAACATTCAGTGTCCTCGCTGTCTGCAGTGATATACAGCAGCCCTGTACTTGGTCTGCTGAATTTAAGACATATCAGGGCTTGAAGGTGGCACATGGACCCCAACCTAGCAGCTGAACAAACTTCACAGCCATAAATTATTAAAACACACAAAGAGAAAGGTCAGGAGGAAGTGCTTCCTCATCATTGCCAAGTGACAGATTCTCACTCCAAATGTTAGCATTACCCATATGAACTGCACTGCTTGGGCAGTTGAAGAAAAGCAGCTGGGGAGAGAGAGAGAGGATGTGGTTACTGCTTGGGGGACTTAGAATGAAAACAAGCTTTTTTCTTGCTTGCTTTTCTTTTTTTCTTGCATTTTTTTTAATGCATTTCCTCCAAAGCCTTTTCCAGTCCGTAAAATTTGTCCTCCGAGTGGGTTATGTATGCTGCCATGTCTCAGGGCAGCAACTAGTACCTCTTAAAGTTTTCTTTTTGTCTTCAGTTTCTTTTTCCTGTATTGGCCACACATCCTGTTTGGCTTCTGATTATCACTGCACCTGGAGCAGAGAGCTTCTTCAGGACCTTGTCATCATGCTCGCACCACTACCTCCTCTGGAGTGGTTACGGATAGCTTGAAATCCACACCCAGAGAAGACGCTCTCTTTCAATACCTGTTCTCTTCCCCTGCTCAAAAGTAACTGCACGACTCACCAGGGCTGATCACTGTCTCTGTATCTGGGAGGACACTGGTAAGACAAACTCAGCTTCTCAGTTTCCACCCACTGCGTTACCACTCTGGGCATCGGGAGGGCACGTTCAGTGTGGCTGTCTGCCCCCCACATCACTGAGGAATGAAGGAAGGGCACGTCATTTTGGATGGGCACCTCTACGAGTGCTTCTCCTGAGATGCTGAGCTCCTGCAGAGCTGAAAGAGCAAGCATTGATTTCTAGATTTCTGTTCAAACTCAAATCTCTCAGTGTTAGTAAGGGGGCAACATGAAGGGAATTTCCTTGAATTACTTGAGAGATGGGAAAATATTACCACGAAAAATGCCACAGAGAATGCTGAAGAGTCATTTGTAGCTTATTACTGTTTCATCCAAAAAGCTTTTAGCCAGCTCTGAATAAATACCCTCTGGAATACTAGTCTAATACACTTATATTTTTCAAAAAGCTTTCAGTTTTACTTAGAACACAGCTGTCAACAAATTACTCCAAAAAACAAACATGGTTTAATCTGGTCACCCCCCTCCCCCAGTTATTTGTAATGTGACGTGAGAGCCATTGTGTGTTTTCAGCTTGTATTTGTCTTTAACTATATTATTCTGATGGTAGACAAAGGTGTATATCAGTACCCGAGTTCCCAGAAAGGACAGACAAGTTAACTTTCTACCTTCACTAGAGTAGGTTGGCAGGACCTCAAAAGCCTCAATACCATGAATACCAGCAGTTACTGTTAAGCAATAAGTGGGTGCACACTGAGCCAGTGTTGGGACGTTGTGGCTGTTGGTACTTTGGCAGCACGTCCATGAACGTGGAAGTGATGCACACACAGATGCATCACTGCACAACAGGTAACACTCAAGTCCAAGGCATTTGGAGTGCCTTAGGTTAGGGGCTGCCATTAAAATGAAAGACACCCCCCCCCCAAAAAAAATAAACTAAGCACACAAGACAAAACCTTGTCATTTGCAGTCACTGTACCAATGACATTTGCAAGAAGGCCACCTTTGAGGACCAAGCAGTTCCCTGGTGGGGCTGGGCCATGACATACACGAAAGAATCTGCCTTTCAAGACTGACTGAAGATTGAAGAAAGAATATCAGAGAGCTGTCTCATTTTCTAGGTCCAATAAAGACTTTTCATTAAAAAAAGAAATTAGAAGTTGTCCTCTTTTAGTCTATATAGAAGAGGATCCTTTCCCCCTTTCACCTAGCCTCTAAAATGAAATTCTGTTAAAAATATAGTCTGTGAACAGACTCATTTCTAATGCCCTCTAACTTATAGGAGATTGAATGTTCTTTCATTTCTATGGGTAGGAAAACCTGGATAAGTGTGACAGGACAAATATACCATCCATTCTGAAAAAGTTTTTTTTAAGCACATTAAGTAAATTGTTCTGATTTACAGAAGCATTTCTTTAATCAATTTCCATCGCAAGTTGATGTTTTGCCTCATTACAGTCTAATCACACCAAAGTGTTATCACAAACAGCAAACAACCAATCAATCACAACCAAGGTGCACTTCTATGAAGGACATGCTCCTGGAACAGAGTATTACAGAAAAATGAAGTGAAGTCTTACATTTTCATTAAAGTTAACATAATGAAAGAAAAATCATGAGTTTTAAAGATATTCCTCTAACTATAGCAAGATTTACATACTGGGGAACAAACAGCTGGCAACTGAGCGCTTTATAACTCAAACTATTACTGGTGTTTACAAGTTTTATAAAAGTAAATTCAATACTGAGGGTATTTTTCTCTCATCATTCATATACCTAGCTATGCTACTGATCAGAAGCAATTCAACTTAAATAACTCAAGTGCCAGAAAGTTGGGCTGGCGCAAATGTACATTTTTCAGTGGGGGGACTCCTATAGGTACTTTGCTTGTTTGGGGAGGGAAGTCAGAAGGCTGGGTTTTGTTTTTCAACTTATAGTGGAATACATTAAGTGATGTTCTGCTGTTTTCATAGCCTCCCCAACAAAATGCAAATATCACATTGAATTCTAACCACTAGGCACACTATTAATTACTACAGTATTCCCTATGTCATTCCTTTCATTACTGTCTTATTACACCAGTTATACACTTTGCAGTGGATAGAGCAAGTAAAAACAGTCCAAAGCAGAGGACTGTATCATGTAGTGCTTCAACACACTTTCATTTTTATCTCTGTAAAGTGATTTTCTACACAGCAGAGTTTTCACAATACTCCTTACTTGCATTTTATTTAGACACTGATGGGAATAAGATGCATGTATAGATCCTCCCTCTCCCACTGAGGGGAGGAAAAAAAAAACACAGAAGAAAGCCATTTCACCCATGGGAAATGGCTTGATTAATGTGTTCAGAAGAGGACACAGGAAAATGCTTTGCAGCAAGTTAAAGCAGATAGGATGACGGCGACTTCGCTGTGTAATGCACACATCACAGACTACTGTCAACAAGTCTGCAGCTTAAGAGCACAGGGCGGAAGGACAGCGGGTTCACCCGCATGCAGCCAGCCTTGCCGAATGGCAGCACAGCCATGGGAAAAAGCTGATGTTAGCAATACAGTTGAACTCCCCGAAATTCACATTTCTCCTTCCGGATGCCCATCACTGCAACACCAGTTATCACAGGTGTTTTATTCCCATGCCTGTGCATTGCCCCTGCGCTCTGATGGAGCTGCACGAGCCCCACGCTGCTGCAACATCCCCTGCACCATGAGTCCCTGGGTCCCCTCCAGCAGCCACCGCAGGTCTCCTGGGCTGCATCGGACTCCTCCGCTGGAGCAGGCTCCTGCCACAGTGGCTGCAATGACAAATACTCACTCACCTATTCCAGCCTGCTGCTTACACGCAAAGTCTATTTTGGATTTTACAAGAAAGTTAAGCTGCTTTTCCTTTAGTCTCACTAACTAATAAAAGAGCTGTGGCCTAGGTGTTCCTGCCAGGGAACATGGGAGAGGAGGTGGCACCGGAGACCTCCTTACTCATGTTGCCAGCTTATCTCACCCTTTCCTGGTGGGCTGGGAAGCTAAAGACAGTAGCTACAGCTATCCCAGTAAGTCAGGTGCATGAAGGCCCACTCTTTGGCACTGAGAACAACAGGCACAGGATGGCCTCAATCCATACTGTTAGTCTTCTCTTCCCAGAAGGAGATGGCTGGATGCAAACTGCCTGTTGGACAGGGTCCCTGGCCCACAACAGCTTCCAAATAAGCACCTGGCAATTGGTTGGGAGAGCGCTATTTGGCAAGGGCTGACATTGCAAGCCGGACTCTTCACAATTTAAGAGCATAGATAGTCAGGTTCCAGTGCCTAGGAACATTTTTTTTGCACTGTATAACTTACAAATATAGACAAAGCTAGCATGCATAACTATGTACTGCCCTCAGCCCCATGTGAGCACAGTTTGGCAGCAAGTAGTTAGTGCATCAGGCTACACTCAGCAAGGCACGGGGCACCACAGCTGAATCACAGTTCTCAGGGCTGATTCACTGCTGATCTTGGTTCCACACATGGTTTCTTTTGAATTCTCTCCCCTGGAAACTAAGTTGTTCGTCCACCCACCCCCCACTAACGCAGAACCAGTGGGGAAGTGGCCACAGTTCCCCTTCTGTCCTTGACTAGAGAACAGCAACAAATGAGTTTAACTTCTGTGTCACTGGGACACAATCTAGCTTAAGTATTTGAGATGATGCAGGTGTTTCTGGACAGCTGTTCAACCTGGAATATAACATGCAAAAAGTGCAGGTAGCTTGATGAATCAATGAAAAAACTAGAGTGAGAGTGTTCATGATGCATGATTTATTGCATACCATAGGGAACACTACAAACCATATAGTGACAGTACCAAGGGCCATAAGCAAATATCACTTATTTCCCAAAAAGCAGGAAATGAGATAAAACCATGAGACTTTCAATAGTGGGAGATTAGTTTCCTGCAGCTTCCCCATGCCCTCCATCTTGTAGCTGCAATCTCAAGCATCCTATCTTTCTAGAAATTGTGCTTTCCAAACCATTATGGGAGCTGGATAGAATAGCAACCAAACACTGCTAGAAAGGCAACAGGTCCCCTTCTTCAGAAGGTGGCACGCAAGGTCAAGAGGCGCTCCTCTCCCCTGCCCTAGCTGGCATGTCTCAGATAAGAGCGCAGTCTCCCTCGGCCCCTTCCACCACTGCTAGCAGAGAGGCTCCCGCAGTGCTTGAGCCAGCCCACAGCCGTGCTTCTCTGAAGCAGCAAGGCTCAGAGGACGAACCTATCGAATGCCGACAGATCAGAAGTGGTCCACAGAAATCAGAGAGATCCTATTTCACTCCATTCCTGCAGGAAATGAGACTATCTTGCTTCTAATCAACCCCTGATAAGAGGAAAACAAAATTATTGAATTCCATGTCAAGGTTCAGAAAACAAAGGAGGTGGGAGGAAGCTCTTTGGAACTGATACCTCAAAAAAAGGGCAAGAGCACAAAGTATCTGGCACCACCAGGGCCACCTTTTTCCTACAGTAAGATCCATTACTGTGTTCAGGATCTGCTGCTGCCCAATGGGGAGTGGGATACAACTGATGACTAAAAGCAAATGGATTAAGTTTCAGGTGTTAGAAAGCACTTTTAGCTCTGACCCTGCCTAGAGCAAGAGCTGCTTCTTAAATACAGAAGGCTGTATTTAAGCAGAGAAAGAAAACTGATGTCAACAGCTACCTTTAAGCAAAAAGAAGCAGGTGAAATATTATACACGGTATCATGTCTGAGGGAAGACTTTAACAAGCCTTGACTGTTCAGCTAGTTGCAATACCCAACAGGAAAGCTCTGTCCATCCTTCTCCTTTGAAGGAAGTCCCTATAAAACATGCTCAAATCATACCAGAAGACTTACTGTCCCTGCATCAGGCCATGCTTTTTGCAAAGACTAAACCTTTCATATTCAAGGCAGGTTCCAGATAATAGTTTCATATTCCCACATTAGGAAATAAGTTGATGCATCCCCACCTAATTCTCTTCCCCTTTCGTGGAATCTTGACTAAAGAGATCATGTTGCCAAAGACCATCGTATCACCAAAAGCAATCTTATCTAGGGAACACACTGCACAGCTGTATTTCCTGGTCCAGATTTATGTATACACTATGGAAAGAATACTAAATGATTTTTCTGAAACATAAGACTTTTTACAGCAGGTGGGACAAGTGACTATGGTTGTCATTTAACCACTTAAGAATAATTAATTGCCTTTATCTGACAGCTGGATCCAGTAAAACGTGAAGAAATCTGACAGCTGCTGGAGCCAGGGACTGACTGGCTTCACTGTGATACGAGCTGATCTGCTGCTTCACATAGATAGTGACCAAGGGAAACGGAGGCCAGGTCCACACTGTGCATCTCAACTTTTGCCAGTACCATCATGTCAACAAGAGGAATGATTTATGATGACATTTCTATGATGGAAAGAGACCTGGTTTCAGCACAGTTTCACGAAGAGCACTTTACCACGATAGGTTTTTCTCTCCACTTAAACTATACCACTAAACGCACCTTTAAGCATATACACAGTAAAGGGAACCTGCAGATGCAGCTATCCCAGCAAATCTTTTCTAGTGCTGAGCTCAAAAGAAGGCAAGCAGTGCTTTCAGCAACTATGAGTTTCAATCCAGACCTTCCCAAGAAATGTAAATCAATGTCACTCCATTGACTGCCATGCAACTGCAATCTAAATCACTGAGAAGTTGCATTTTCCAAGTGAGAAGGCAGCAGGTAAAAGTGGTCTAAGAGTACTTGCTAGGCTCCGAGTGAAATACATACTTGGTGAGGGATTATTCCCAGAAAACATCTGCTTTGATCTCTTGACATAGCTGAAAAAATTAAGTATCTTCAGAGTATAATAGGCAAGACATTTTCAGCCAAGATTTAAAACTTGCTCCTTCATGTCAGACGGCCTCAATCCTCTTCCCTCTTTTGCTTTAAAAGAAATGTGACTCAGAATGGAGAAGGTCACATCAGCAAGGAAGCCTAACCATCAGCAAAATGGGCTTCAAACACCGCATATCACTGGGAAGTACTTAGTCCAGGCCCAACTCTGCTGAAAATAACATAGTCCTTCATGCACTGGCTCCACCTTCCCCTTGTCCTCTCACAGGAGAGGGAGCCCCAAGACCCAGCCATGCGGCAAAGCATGATGTCCTCCTGTCCCCTTGCAGACCCACGAGCCTCTTGCTGAATACTCTGCACTGCCTGGGTGGTTTTGTATTTATTGAATATCACTATGATGGGAGGGAGAAAGTTAAGATACAGCACAAGAAAGGCATTTTAAAGACACTCTGAGCCCAACACAGGATCAGCATTTTAACCAATGAGAGAAAAGCCATCTGGACACTTTTTTTAAAATAAAATACCCACAACTCATTTATTTGTATGCAAAAAATGCATTCATAAACCCTATGCTGAATAGGGACAGGGCTACAGACAAACATTTAAACATTTCATCTGCAAGTACAAATACTTACTGATGAATGCCAAAGGCACTGCATGTCCTGAAAGAAGATCCCCCTTCATAGTATGGCTTGTACCAGTTATGTTTTGAAAATGTCATTAGATTCTAACCATTACACCCTACGGGCGGGGGGACGACAGTCAAAATATTACTTGAACTACATCTTACCAGAGATCATAAGTGACTTTATGGAAGATCTACATAACTGATTCTGGAGACAAGTAGCTTTTTCAGATCTGACTCTCTCAAACTAGAAACAAGGCAGGGAGGGAGAAAAAAGTCAAAGAACAAAAGCTGCCTTACCAATTTACACAGTGCTGCAGGTTATATTAAAAAAATCTGGGAGGAAAAAACAAATGCAGCTACCCATTAGTTATGTAAAGTCAAGCATGATAACTATGTGTGTAATGAAGGAAATTAGAGAAACAAACATACAAATAGTTTCAGTACACTGTGTTATTTTGTAGTCTCTGATGTTCACAGGGGAATTTGGCTTTGTTTGGCTTGTACAAAAATCCATTTTTTCTACCCTTTAGACAAGATGCTTGATTCTATAGCATTTTTATTTGCATGCACAAGTGAAAGTGCTATTTGATTTGCTTAACTGATGAACACCTCTGCCCAAATACTCTACTGTGATTAAATTATGATTGCTTGGTATGCTCTGAATGATTTTGCAATCTCCACCCCAGTGTTTCCATCTGGAATAACAAAAAAACAGGAAAACAACTGGAAGGGACAAGTTACTTACTTGACATTGTTTTTGACTTAACATTTGTCCGTAGCTTGAAAACAAGTCAGGTGAATTCAAACTCAGATGTCACACACACAGAAGTCAGCCTGTACTAAGTCTTTTAGCGTCTGCCCTGTGTAGGATGAAGAAATTCTGTACAGGAGATTAGCTCTGGTTTGGTATGCATTCTTAACAGAGAATGGCCCAAACAACGTTTTTCAAGGTTTTCCTTGTGTATCTGAGTTACAATACTGGTCCAGCTCTGCACGGGTTTGCAGCATGTCCCTGATTTTTACCTAAACAAGTCTGCATGAACAGCAGTGTTATGTAAGAGAACCAAAATCTGTTCCTAATGAGTTATATGCAGATACTCTGCAATCTCTTATATTATGCTTTTTAAATCTGCCTGTTTGCAGAACAAAGCCCATACTGCCAGACTTAACCTGAAACACAGACCCGTTTGTGCCTGTTCCCTGCAGACAGTAGGTGTGTGCAGGGACGTCACTTACGCAAACCTTGCATCTTCACACCCCTCTTCTCTCCCCCTCCACAGCACTCACATTCAGTAAAGTGCTGCTTCGAACACTTGTGTCCTGCTGGTTTATTCAAGCCAGTCACAATATCCATGGCAAAGAGTGCCTTCTTAACAGCTGCAGACACATGAGCCAAAGGAATTGATTTTTTACAGAACAGAGAAAGCAGAGAAAGTTTACACAACCCTAATACACAGCTATTTTCAGGGGAAGAAAAAAAAATAAAAAAGAAACAGCCAAATGCACTTCACAAATCAGGGATTAACAACCTGAGCCACACAGATTGTGTCAGCACTCTGCCCAGCATGGAAAGAGTAAAACATACTGTCTGCAAAGCACAGCACAGTTCACTGAGGTAGGACTTCGGAGTTTACGCCAGCCCCCAAGCCCAGGCAAGTAACCCCGGAAAGATTTAACATACTTCTTTCCTTTCACATTCAGTCAACGTTAATAAACGTAGCACAATTCTCCTTTTCACAGAGGGAATCTCCCAAGCCCACAGAAAGGGCAAAGTAAAGCATGGAGCTACTACACAGATTAGTATGGCATAAGAAACGCTCCAGTGAGATGCAGTTCCACTCGGTAAAAAGGGTAAAGACGACAGATCACCGCAGACGCCCATCTCAAATGCTTTACTTTTCTGCTGTTATCTTTCATCAAGTTTCTAGCAACACCACTTCCTGCTCTTCCTCAGGCAACAGCCCAGAGGTTTCTTCATTTCATGCGTTTCCTTTTGTGTGGGAAACTAGCACTTACGCAAGGGCAAAGTTTACAAACGTGGAAACTTCAGTCCTTTTCCCTTACAAGAGGCACCATAGGGAAAACTGCAGCTTTGGCTAGTGCAGCATACGGCACATATCTCACAGTACACTTGAGCCCCAACACTGCTTTTGTCCTCGATCTTTGCTGGTGACACTTGCCAATGACTTTTAGGGCTATGAGACAGCTTGAAAGAGCTTCCTGGTGTGAGTGAGAATAGAGAGCAACTCTCTTCAGGAGAAAATGCCAAGCCACCTCTTCGGCTAGCATCAAAGGGCCAAAGTCCACTTGACTTACATGGACTTACTGCAGCTGAGAGTGTGCCTCTCCCTATCTATGCTATAGGAGTTGATCCCAAGATGGCTATAGGTATTTTCTGGCCAGACCCCTAGGGCTGATTGCAGCAATTGAAAGTCTGACCAGCTGGTGTGAGAAAAATCTCAGCAGCAGAACAAATCAAGGAAGACAAGAAAAGCCATCATCTGTAGGGTCAGGCATGAGAGGACCTGGACAAAGGCAGACACAGAAGTCCCTTGGGTCTATATCTGCTCTTAGGAAGGATGTATGTTAGCTGCAGGAAGGGAATCTCATCTCAGCCTCCTACAGGAGGAGCCATTAGAGACTGCTGCAGCAACAGCTGCTGGAAGCCCTTCACAGCCAGCAAGTCCTCAGAAGAGCACCCCAACATCAGTGCCTCCAGCAAGGCAGAGGTTGTCCGCTTGCTGTTGCCCTGTCCCCACCATGGGTCTGAGTCCCTCATCTCCTCAGAGGAGAGGATTTCATCGCCCACCTCCTCTCCCCCCACCGAGGGGGCCTATCGCTGGGCTAACCTCTGCAGGCAGCCCATCTGTCCCATCTGCCTGGCCCTTTTACAACCTTTTCTAAAGCCAAACAAAGGGTGAGAAGAGATTACGAGTTAACTGGTTTCAGCACTGAGATAGGGCACCGTGTTGTTTCAGCTAGTCTACGTTTTAGTTAGTATTGCCTTCACACTATGAAGTTCAAGCAGCAAAATTGAAGCATGACCTGCAGGATGGTGCAGTGAGGAGGAGCTGAGCAGACCAGAGGTTTATGTCTGGAAGCCTATTTGCTTCCCCTGCTTAGGTCCCCAGCCTTACAGGAAAAGTTATTTTTAAATTATTCTTTTTCCTTTAAGGACATGGAACCTTTGCCCTTCACATAAGGATTTGCAACACTTTTCTCTAGCGAAACCCGAGTCCAACCTGCCACACTTGGCCTTTAAAAAGATGATACTTCAATCGCTGAAGTCATTACCCATCTCTCTCTCTCTCACAGTGTGGCTGCTAGGTATAGATTAACAGGAACCCTCAATGGCCACAAACAGTCACAGGTGCTTCTTCTCTTCAGGACTAATACATTAAGCAAGGCACCACATTCCAGGCCCTGCAGATCTTATCCAAGGTCAAATGCTTCCACCCCTATAGACTACGAGCTAGTTTTTCAAGAAGGCAGGGACTGTTTTGCAAGAAACAAGCAATACAGAATGATCCCAGTCTGTGGGGAGATATTTCATTAGAAGTTCTTTACTTCTCTTCTGCAGGGACCCTCGCATGTCAGCAGCTCTCCACTGCCTTCACATCAGCTTCTCCAACCCTTACCCAGGAAGTTGGAGGACAAGCCAAGACATCCCTGGGTGCTGACCCAGTGCACTTGTGAGGAAGTCCCTGCAACCTCCAGCTGCCCCAGGGAAAGGCAGCCACCACTCATGGAGGTGCAGCTCACTGCTGCTGCTTCCTGGGCTTACATGCAGGGCCGCTGCCAGCGGGATATGGCAGCAGTGGGACATGTGCCTGCTTCTCATGTGAGCATGCTTCTGGCCTTCTAGGGAGCCAGGCTCCAAAATCTAACCCACAGGACTTCAGGCCTGGCATGTGTAAAATTAAACTAAGCAGTGATATATTGCACACCATTTAAAAATCTCACAGATCAGAAATTGTATAGCATCTTTGGCTCTGGAGATCATTGATCACCGCTTCACTATTTCTTGAAACACAACTAGAAATGGACTGCAAATAAATAAGACCCCCATACACACTTTAGCTCTGAAAAGAGAACTTAATGCCAAGGAAATGGAAGCTGCTGGTGGAACACAGCAGTGCTTCAGCTGGTCATCTTCAGTCTGGAGCAATAAAAGTCAGCAAACAGAAGTCACCCAAGAGCAGACACATGCTCAAAGACATTGATTTAAAAATAAAACTGAGGTTTTACAGGGATGCTCACTGAGTGGTTAATACATTTTGTTCACACACTTCTGTATAAGTGTGAAGTGTCAAGCATGGAAGACTGATATTTATATAATTGCATGCAATAAAGTCACTTGTATGAATGACAGTACGCTAGAATTTCCACTGGGCATTGAGCAAAGCAGGATTAAAACACTACTACCACACTATTCCAGAAGCAGTTAATTACAACCAGCAGAGAGGTTCACCTAGAGTCCTGCTAGCAAAACCCACCATCTCCAACAACTCCACAACACTAAGAAGAGAAACTATCCCAGAGTTCGTATATATGAATAGGATCAAGACAACTGCTACTGGCATAACAGTAGTATAACAGGAACGCTTGGTCATGATGTTATTTAGCTCTTCACTTGTACTGTTACACATCAAGTCACGTCTCAGCTAGTCTCTGAGCATTTAGCCTGTCAGTATCACAGCCAAAATCTGAATTCACAGGTGGAGTGTAATCATCAGGCCAGGCAGAATTTCCTTCTAAATTAACATCCCATTGATAATCGGCTATTACAATCTAACAATTGTATTGGAACCATAATTGCACATTTAGTTGAAATCAATTATGTACTCATTTGGGGTATCTGTGACTACTTATGAATAAGTCTGGAATAGGTTCCTGGAACAGCTTATCTGAGAAGCTGTAACAATATCTTCATATGATATTATCACGCAGCTGAACAGAATAGATAAAGGCTAAGTATGGCATGGCCCACCTCAGGTACAGAGTAGTGCAGATACCGCTGTGCAGTGCCTATGAAACAAAGTGGAAAGGAGTTGCTGTAGCAAATTGAGAGGAAAATAAAAAGCCTGAATGTATCGCACTACTTAGGACCTGATCTACATGAGGAATTCTTTTGCAAGAGTTTATCATGCTAATATCACACTCAACACAAATGCCCCAGTATTAATGCACTGAAAGAGTGAAAAACAGAATAAACACATCTGCAGCTTACTCCACTCATTTTGGAACTTTTTATGGAGGAGAAGCTGGTCACGATACTTTTGTTGGTCAAATCAAAGGCACACGGGAATTCTGCTTCCACAGGGCTTGCACATTGCTAAGGGCTGCAGTACCCAAATCCACTGGATAATTTTCTAATAGTCACCATGTTCTAGTCTGGAAGCTAGGCTTTCACTTGGAAAAAAATAAATAAAACTACTTCCCCAGCCTCTGGGCTGTAGAGATAGCTTTACAGGAAGAATAAGGTATAAATCAATACAGTAGTGTATGACCAAGTCTGTAGACAGCCTGAGACAACAGTTGTGAGAGATGTGTGCTCCTGCAATTCATTTAAGTGAACTCTTATCACAAACTATTAGCACATGTTCAAAGAGCAATGGAGGTTCCATTATTGACATTTCTCAGTTTTCCCTGAAATTCAAAGTTTAAAAGACCTCATGCAAGGATGCACCTGGTAGCTTTTGATATTCCTTTAAATATTTATATTATTTATTATAAATTCAACTTCAGTTATACCACACAGCACTTTTTTTAAATGGGTAGTGATCATAGTTTCCAGAAATGAAAGTTATGATTCTACATTGATAGCCTGCTACTTTATCACTGCAGGAGAAGAGTGTCCTTTTAAAGAAATATTAATTAACCTCTTCAAATCATCACTCAGCTGGCCTGTTTCAGGAATTTTTATTGGTTCAGCTCCGTGTTAAAGTTAAGCTTCCCAGACAGGAACATTTTAAGGTAAGCAGGAATCTTGAACAAAGCAGCTCAAGATGACCTTTAGCACATCTTGAATATTTTGCATCACTGAACTGAGCACCCTTTAATACTGAAGACAACACTCCAGTGTTGTCCAATGTGGATAAAAGCTTAGTCTTTAACCAGAACCTATAGTTTCTCCTTATTAAAATAATTACATGACAAACTATGTCTTGAAAAATCAGCTCTTTGACTGACACTTCCACACTAAATGTCCCATCAAGCCACTGTCTGCATAATAGTAGAAGTTTATTTGTGTTATACTAAGTCTACAGGTCACTACGTAAAATATTGCCTAAAAAACCAAGCATACGTATGCCTGCAGTGTTTGTTTATTTTTATAGCTTTATTATACGGAAACAAGGAAGATGAAGACATACTAACTTTGAAAAAGGTAGGATAGCGCTGATGAAAAACAATATTTCACCTAAGTAATCTGGAGAAAATTACAGTGCTTGTTAGAATTGGATGACAGGGACCTTTATTTATTATTATACTGCCAGTGCTTCCAGTTATAACTGATGGCAGCCCAGGGTAAACCTACATGACAAATACTCAAGTACTGAAAAGCTTATTTAGACCAGCATTTAGCTTAAAAAAATGTTCTTGATGTGCCAGCATTTTGGGGCAGGGCATGGAGGAGCCTGCCCGCTTTGCCAACGGCCTCCTCAGCGCTGGTGGGACGGGGACGTGACAGCCTGTTCCTTGCTGACCACATGCTCTTGCTTGAGGCCAGCTTACATATAACCCCCCAGCTAAGAGCGGCGCGCGCCCAACGGCCAAATCAACCCACCGCCGCAGAGCGCAATGCCAGCTACACGCTGGAGATTACAGCAAATGAGGATAAATGTGTTAAAAAAAATAAACAAACAATAACATTATACACATTAACAGCTGAACAGCCATAAACCATGCAGAAAAAAGCCCTGAAGAAACAGCTTTCGGCAAAGCGGTTGAGAGCAGCCACTCAAAACCCGGGCCGCTGCCTCCCCGAAGCTTCGTTTCTGCAGGAGGTTGGGGAAGAGCCTCGGGGCCGCCGCGGCGCCTTGCAGCACGAAGGGGGCCCCTCTCCGAGCCACACACCCCGTAACAACACCGCCCCGCTATCAAACGAATCGTTCACTCGAACCATCGCCAAGTTTAACGTGACCAGCTCGCCCCTGCAGCTCCCCCACACGTTGCTCCCACCGCCCCGACCTCAATCGGCAAACGGGGGCATTTCGTCGTCTCTCTGCGGCTGAGCCTGCCGCGGGCGCCCTCCTGCCGCCCCGCCGCAACTGCGGGCCTGCCGGCCCCTCTGATGTCCGCGTCACCTACGCTCCCCTCTACTTAACAGCACAGATGCTGTGATCAAGGTTTTTCATTTTTTTTACCCATCACCTAAGAGCACGACTCCCTTTTATCTTGCAGGATGCCTTTTATCCACCCACAGCCTCCACCTTTCTACTATTTGAAGCTCAAACTTCATGTTTTTGCCCCGGAGGCTCTGCACGGCTCTGTCCCCTCTCCATCTCCCGCTGCGATCCCTCTCCCGAGACGTGGCGGGACCCCCCTCCCCAGGGGTTTCAATATCCCTGCGGCCACGGGTAGGTCCATTTGGAACAGCAAGGAGAGAACAATTTCTACGTCGTCCACATTAGACATGGAAAACTCCCTTTCTTCACGCGCGCCCGCAGCTGCCTCACCGGCGCGCCACGCGTTCGCCTTTTGCAGGCTTGGGCCAAGGCTCAGCCCTTAGCCGGCTCGTGGCTGCCAGCCAGAGCGGCTCCTTGGCACCCCCCATTTTCCCTGCAACTGGCCCTCCTTTTTTTTGGGGGGGGGGGCAGGGTGGTGGAAAACGCCTCCCTGTGATGGGTGTCAGGAAGCGGCAGGGCTGCGTGCTGCTGCCCGGGGCCCCGGCAGGGCACCTTGCCTTGCGCCGCGCTGCGCCGCGCCGGGGGTGATTCACCCGGCACTGGGACGACGAGAGAGGAGCTCCCACCGCCGCGCTTGGGTCCGGGGCTGAACTTTCACCTAGTTTCAATCCGGTCTCCTCCAAGTGACTAAGAGAAGATCTGTGCCAGCACATCTTCCCCCACCCACTCCGGAAAAGGGCACCCCTGCGGAAGGCATTAATTCGGAAATCCCAGCAGAACTGGGTGAGATTCTGCATTACTCATATTTAAAGAGGGCTAGGGCTGAGCTGAAAAATGGCAAATCTTCCAACCGTAGAAAATAAGCTGGAGCAGGAAAACCCACATGCTGATTTCTGCAATGGGGCAGGCTTGAACCCGAGCTGCAATTTCTAATCTGCACAAACTAATGCGATACTATTTGTGACCTGAATAAAAGGGAGTCCTGCAGCATAGGAAACTGCAGTTGGAGGCCCCAGCTTTGACGGTCCCCACGGGACTAGCCGAGGCGCGGTGCACTACCGAAGCCGCTAACGCAACCAGCCCATCACAGAAAGCACCACCCAGCAAACGGCAAGCCTCTCCCACCGCCGGGCCTGAGGCTCGGGAGAGCTACCTCGCTCAACCAGACGGAGCTATCGCCAAGCAAGACTTTCAGGTTCGTGGAAAAGTACGCTGAACAACTGAAGGAGGGACACACGGAGCTGCCAGAGGGAATCTCTGAATGGCTCTGGAGAAAACAAGAAATTCCCAGATATTTTTAAAATAAAGATTTCTCACATTTAAACAAGTGGTCCATAGTGGTAATTAATGATTAATCATCACCCATGTTGTTTTAAGGCACCACACATTCATCTGATTGTCTTCAGATAATACTTCACTGCAGCTTCCATACCCGATGTCCCCTAAGCACTTCACAAAGTACACGTGCAATCTCCCTTCCCTGCCGCCATGGCTTTCCTAGAGTTTCTGTTCTTTCATTCCTCCAAAATGCATATAGCAGTCACAGCCATGACTCAAAATATTCACTGTTTTATCCCCACAACAGCCTGTGTTATCCTTCCTATGCCATGGGAAGTTATTCCTATTTTACAGATAGGAATTGGCACCGAAGCCCCAGCTGAGCAAGGCAGGTACCCCCAGCTGCTCAGGGCTTTTTGACATCAGTTAAATTCAGCAGCAGGCTTAAGTATTTTTGCTGAATGTGTGTGTCAGCAGACGCGATAAGCAAAGAGCAGCCCGAAGAGCTCTGCTGAATCAGGGGCAGGGAGGCAGAGCGGCGCATAAGGTCAGGCAGCAGCAAAACACACATCTTCCACATGTCAGAGGAGTGCCGTAACCACAAGGCCGTCCTCCTTCCTTCCTGCGCTCCGTGTCGGACACAAGCTCGCTGAATACACACAGAGGCTGCATGCATGCATATGCACGTGCATGATATTGAAAAGAAGGAAGCTAGCACGCATAGTGCGACTACCCCAAGTCTGGAGAGGTGCTAGAAGAGGGAAGGGACAAACTGTTGCTGTCCCTCCATGCACTGGTAGACAGATAAAATGCAAAATGCAGTCAACCTGCTTGCACACTTGGGCCCGCTGCAAACGATGCAATGATCCACCAGCCCCGAAAGAGGCCAGGCCAGAGCCTGTGCCTTTCCTCCTGCATTTTCCCCATCCTCCCTTTTCTTCCCGCTCTTACCCCTCCATTCATGCTGCAGTGTGTATTTCCTCCCAGTCCCTGCTTAAACTTCAGGAACGCAAAAAAAATTTAAAAAAGTGGCAAAAAACTGTACCAGCAGGCTTGAGACTATGCGAACAAAAATTCTCCTCTGACAAAATCAACAAGGAAAGAAATTACATTCCAAGCACCACACGGGTTGGGAGGGCTCTATACTGGCTTTTTTTTTTTTTTTCTGGTTTCACGAGAAACAAAAGGCAGTGTGTAGGAAGAAAAATGTTAATTTTGGTGCTTACAAGAATATTATTACTATTTCCCTCTAAAAGTATCGAACCAGGCTCTGGAAAAGAATTCAGGATATGCCTATGTATGTGTATTTACATATTTATTAGGACATGCACTCAAAAAAACCATGGAGTTTAGAAAAACCTGGGTGAGCCGCTGGGCTAGGCAGCATCTGCCAGGGGTTTGTTCCTTCCCGTGGGAAGTCCCTTGAGCCCATCCCAAGTGCTTAGGCTCACCCAGGGGGTCAAATTTAACCCAGGACAGAAATCGGGAATTTCCAACAGCTATATGTGGCGCTAAGTCACTTGCCAGCTGCAGCATATGCAGGTCACCTGAGGCCTCACGTCGCTCACACTCACAAGCAGAAGGATCCTAATGGGTTTTGGAGCACGCAGAGGACACGGGCCAGGAAAAATCCCTCTCTCCAGCACAAGGGAGTGACGAAAGCAAGTTGTCTGGCGTTTCCCGATATATTTGCTCCACATTTGAAAGCTGTGGACTACACAGTTGTTTTCTTTATCACCACTGCAAACTCTTTTTATCTACCTCTTCTTAAACTAGTACTAAAACTTTCCTGATTAGAAACACCAGCAGTGCAGTCCAGCGGTGTCTCCCACATAAAACCTTTATGTAAATGTCCCAGTAAATGTTGGACACATGAATTTGCTACAGGTTTCGGTAATCACAACTGAGGGAAAACTTGCTATTTGATTCAGAATTAGCATTCTGTGACCAAAGACTATTAATTTTTCAATCAGTCCCACTGGGCCACAATATTCGCTTGTTGTGACACAGCAAGCCAAGGTACAATAGTGCAAAGGTAAGCACCTTGGGACAGGAGGTTAGGCATTGCTGAAAAGAATTCTCTATTTTTTACAAGAAACTAAAATGTGGCTCAAGTCAGGCAGAAATAAAAATCACTGACAGCCGCAAACAGATGCAGGTGGACTGTCACATGTATTAGTGCTACCCTTCAACTGCGATACTGTATTCTTTAAGATTAAGATGCAAACATTAACTGCAACTATCTTACATTAAATAATAAGCATCTTATTTACAGGGTTTACCACAGATAACATTTTTTTCAGGGCGACTTTCTTCCGAGCATTCTTCCATCAGCTTTTGAGTTTCTAGAGCTCTCTTTAAATCCTTCTGCTTTCAGTATCTCCAAGATAGGCTTTGAGGGTTGATGATTTCCCATTACAGCCTGGGTGTCGCTCCTCGCACTGACAACAGCCGGGTGTCTGTAAGTTCACCCTAGGGACCGTGCTACCTGGGACATCCCTGGTCTGTGCCTCGGTCGAAGTATGAGTGGCTGAGACCAGGATAACTCTAAGAAGCCTGTTCTGCACCGGTTACTCCCAGCAGGACAGCACGGCTTATCGTCTGAAGAACTCATCCGGAGGACAGGTTTTCCCCATGTCAAAGGCGTCTCCAGACCTCAGGAGTGATTCACGCACATAACTATTCTAAGAAGTTACCTCTCCTTGTTGAAAACATGAGGAAATTCAAAATAGTATTTGCGTACTTTCAGTTCTTTTATGAAAACATTTCACAAATGCCACCTGAGGAATAGCTGCCAATACAAAGCTGGTATCCTCAAGCAACAGGCATTATCCAGAGCTTGCTGTTTTCCCCTCCTGAAGGTCAGAGTGCCCAGACATTATGCTCACTTTGCCATAAAACATATAAACCTATGCTGCATGATGCAGAAGCAGAAAATTTAATTCATTAAATCTTGGTATCAAATGCAGTTTATTTTTTCCATGATCAAACAGCAGCCGGGGGTTTTTTGTGTGGAAAATCTCACAAAGCTTAATGCATGCTTAACCCAAAATGATTTATTACTTCCATGCACAGTAGCTGTGCATACGGTATCGCTGGCATTTGCCTTTTACAAGCTATGTGCTATCCATGATTGAGTAGAGGTGGGTAGTTCTACCTGTGGCAAGTTCCAGCAGATGCTACACATGCAAAGATGCTTATCGTAGTTATACCAGTTAGTTGGTTGTTTTCCACTGAAACTGAGTCACCAGCGTCTCTCTGGAATCGCTGACAAAGAATTATTGATGATGGGTGTGAAAATCACAGGACCCCGCACTGCACAATCGGAAGTGCTTGACTAAGCTTGAAGTTCACAGGTGTGCACCGCAACGGTGTGACAGCGCTCTGCCCCAGCGCCGTGGGACCGGGGCTCTCCTCCGTCAGCTCCAGATCATTGGCTTCCTTCTCGGTATCAAGTTCTGGCAGGAAGCGTCATGCCCTCAGGGTCTGATCCCAGATCAAACTCTGGCTTTCAAACATTTCAGGAAAGAAGCTATCAATGTTAAAACACGCAAGAGCGTTCAATATTAAGTAACGTATGGCTTCTCATTATCTAACAGGCTCAACGTGGGGCAACTGTGCTCACCTGCTCCCCGTGTCCCCACTCGCCATCTGTTCCCCCGCGGCAGAAGAATGGCCACCAGCCTGCTGCCATTCGTCACACACAATCGTGTCTGTGTAATTACATCGCACACAAGAAGCCCTGCATCCTCCCCTTCTGCACTGCTTGCTAGCACCAGGCTGGGCAACGCAGCGCCAGCTTAGTGCCGTCGTATGGTTGTGACTTCCGAGCTGCTGGAGCAGGCACTGCCGTTCTGCACGGGTCTCTTCAACCATTTCCAGCTCTCTTGTCCTGAGGACAACTCCTGCAGTACAACTTACCTTCCCAGCATGCATAAAATCCAGCTGGAGAGTAGAATATTTTCCACTGCCAGCAACACACGCATTTCTGGCTCCCAGTCCTACCATCGCTGCTCCGTTCTGACCTTCCACGTCATCCCCCAAGCCTGGGAAGGACACGGTTCACACGCAACAGTCTTCGTGGACGTGGCCAATGTAACTACCCACACAGTACCTGGGGAAGTCTGCACAACGATGCACACTGCCACTTTATGAGACATTTATTAAGACGCAAAAGTCAGGGAAGACCACCCATTAAGTAATTATCTCTGGCTTGGCAGCCACAGTTGACAGATACATTGTTTATGGCCCCAACCCTAACAAACACTCAGCCCAGCCTTGCAAACATTTACAAGCATGAAGCGTGTGAGCTGGAATCAGTGGGACTGCCCTGAAAGATCGGTGCATGTGGGTGCAATTATTTTCCCGCAGGCCTTGTTGACAGCCATATTCTCTTTTTTTTCCTTTTTCCTATCTCAGGGATCATCTCCATAGGGGATTTCTGCCACTAATGACCAGTTAGAGACAAAGCTGGAGCAATTCAAACCCCTTGTGCACAATCACTATAATCCCATAATCACTACAATTTGCACCAGCACAATCTGCCCATTGCTTGGAGTTAGGATATTCTGCAAAGCGAAGCGAGTTGTGGGTCTGTGCACTGGTGACTCAGATCAGAGCCCCTTGCCTCCAGCCAAGCAAAGACAGCGAGGCCCTGGTGTTTCTTGCTTTATATTTTTTGCGAGGGGGAACAAGCATGCACATGCCTTTAAGACACTGGTTATTTGGCTAACATGCTTTGGACTAATGAGGATAAGGAAGAAGCGAGGCTACTCGATGTCTCCAGAAGCTTTGGAGCAAAAATTTAGGTGAGGAGCGGCACCCTTCAGGCTAAGCTCGGCCAAATCAGCAAGGCAAACAAGTGTATTGCTGCTCAGCCCCGTGAGCGAGCGAGCGGCGCCTCCCAGAAGACCAGCCACGGAGGTCGAGCAGATTGAGCCAGCTGATACTCACCTGCTGCCCAAATGGGACAGCAAGAGGCAGAGGGAAAACAAATGGGACCCATCGCTGCTGAACTGATGTTATCTGCAGGCAGCTGTGCCTTTTGTGCGAGGAGCACACAGCACCACAATTTGCAAATGTCACTGATGAATTGCTGCTGTCTCTGCAGCACATTGTAAAGAACTGCCTGCTCTTAATTACCAGGACTTCGGCTTTTTGTAGCAGTAATGCAGTAATGTCATCTAGTAATGAGTAAACCTATTCCCCAGGACAATTAACTTCACATTAAACAAAGCCTTCCCTACCTTTTTCACATACTAGCATACGGAGGGAAAACTGCATGCTGGTTGCAGTTTTCAGCTCACATTTCTTAAACCTGAAGCTAATATGCATGGCGTGTGTGAATATGGTGAGAGGTGGAAAAAATTATATTAAGGTCCAGATTCAACAGTAAATTTGGAGATAGTAGGAGACATTAGAACAGAGGCTGTGTTTCAGACTGTCATAGGATGATGGTCAGCCACAGGAACAAACCAAAAAAGGGCTATAGGGACTTAAGACTCACGTATTTCAAAGAGAGTTAAATAGCTAAATTCACTTCTGGAGCTAAGCCACAAAACCTAACTGCACAAAGCATGTATCAGTTCCAATCCCAATCTTGAAAACTCTTATCTTGGACACTCTTCTTGACAGAAGGAGAATTAAAAGTCAGTCATTCTAAAGCATTCATGGATTAATCTCCACTCTGTGCTTCTCACCTTCTGTCCTTCTGCATGTGGGATCCTGGTATTGAGGGGTCTAACTTGACCTGTTATATATAGATATCTCTTAAGCGCAACAGTCACTCTAGTCCAGTTTCAAAAATAAATTGTTCTGAACTGTTTGGCTCTGGGCTTGTATTTCAAGCCCCACCACAACGTACAAAGGGAACAGTTTGAAACTGTGCAGCATGAATGATGTTGTGCCGTAATATCCAGTAAGTGAGCAGTGAAGAGTGCTGCTTTATGAACTGATACCACCACTTATTCTCCTTGTTCAGAAACAGCCGTATTACCATTTTTCCCCCTCTAAATAGCAAGAGAGAGACCTCACAGATGCCAGGAATGTCTGCTATTCTTCATGCTATTCTCAGAAAATTCTTCACTTAGTTCTTTTTCCTTGACCCAGCAGAGGTGATGTGGCTGGGAGACAAGATACCAGACAGCAGTCCCACTTCAGATCAAAACAAGCCATCAGGTGAACTGCATTTTTTACATTCACTGCTAAATCATGTCGTCTTCGCAAGGCACCGTGTTGCTTTCAGTCGTCCTGTATTTTCTGCAACCTGCAGTGCTTATGCATGTCTTTTTGCTCTTTCTAATGTTTAGCAGAAGACTGGCCATGAGTCCCGGCTCTGGAGAAGTTCCTTGCTTGTACTTTGGCACAGGCGAGGACACGAACGCTGTGTAAACACCGGCCAGAGCACAGTACAGCTCCAGCCGTGCTGACTACACAGGGCACTCCAACAACTACTAAGCTCACTATTTTCCTAGATTAACATCATGAAGATTAACCTCTTCATTTCTTCAACTGTTGAAACTTCTCAAACTACTTCTTTTTAATGTAAAGCTACACATTATGCCCCTTTATTCCCTGTAATACTGATCTGACATACTTGTGATTTCAGCAAACTGTCAAGGATTAATTTGGCATCTGCGCCGTATTCCCAAGAGTGAGTGATTCAAGTTTTCCTATAGTGAGTATGGCCCAGATTCTCATTTTACACCTGTTTTACACTGGATTATTTCCACCAGCATCAGTGGTGTCACACCGGCTGTACATGCTCATACTTTTTTAGCTAAAGAGAAGTCTGTGCTACATAATTATCAAAGGACATTCTTACGTCTCTAGTTGAGACAAGATGGAAATGCATATTCAGAAATTAAGTGTTTCCCAGTTTTTTCATCCTCAGTATAACTTGCCTCTGCTCTATGTTCCAATTTTCAGACATCCTCCCATGCGGTTTTATCATCCAGACTTTCTGTCCTTCTCTTTTCGTGGGGACAGCATAATGCTTAGGTATAATACAGTCCTTCTGGTATTTTGGCACAAAGCAAACTATTTAAACATGAAACAAATTCAAAATCAGTCAGAACAAACTGACATAACTCTAGTGAAAACAAATTTACATATTTTTATTGAGTTCATCTCTGTTGAATCACATCACAGAAAACTGCAAAAAAACCTAAAGTGCAACTACACTGGCTTAAATGTACGTTGTAAATAAAACTAATGGTTCTATTTAATAAGAAAAATGCACCAGTAATCCCATGAAATAAAAAGACATTTTTCTTCTGGATACATAGGATATTTCATCATGATATACAGGATTCTTATTCATATGACAGTATTTCCTATACCTGCTAGTCAAGACTGGAACTCCGCTCTAAATGATAACTACAAAAATGCTTGCCTTGAAGGTATCACACCGTATCACGCTGATGATGCTCTGACGTCTGCCACGAAAGGGGCATTTTACACCAGTGTCATCCAACCAGCCAAAACCAGTCTACATACACCTCTGTCCAGCCCAATGTCTTCCTCCCCAAAGAGGACAGAAGGTGACTGTTCAGGCAGGGTGTTGGAAGCAGCCAAAACCTTCTCCTGGTCATGGTGCACGATCCTGAGCCAAGGAGCTGCCCCTGACAGCAACCGGCCCAGGGACACAGGCCACGAGCTGGGATCCGGCCCCCGTTCGGCCACTCTTTAATACGCAGAGCATTACAGACTGCTTCAATTAAATTACTGCTTTTATCCAAAGTTGCATCAATGATTAAAGGAGCCACTTCTATGCTGGGTTTTTTCTTGTCAATTTGCAAAGTCATCTTAAAAATATATAATTTCCTTATCATTTTTGTCCTTTTGCTGTTTGCCCTGCATTCTTTGGATTCCTCTGCCCCATATGCAGCTTAATCTGCTTCAAGTGCTTCCTTGTTTGACCATAGCGTGGTCCATCATAAAGCCAACCGAAGCAACAGCTTTGCCACCAAATTGTGCAATGCCTGCTGACTGCGAAGCACAAGGCTTCAATGTCGCTGCAGAGATTTGCCCCAAAAAGGGGGATCTGCACCACAGTCCCGGAAAAATTCAGAAAACATACACCAGCAGGTATCAAAGTGGCATTCGAACAGCAGCCTACTCAGAAGGAGCACGGGGCACGGCGAGGTGATGGTAAACCTCGCTGTATGTGTGGCAGCCAATTTTTATGAAGTAGCTGGGGCCTTCTGGAAAAGATTGATGTTAATCTCTAATATCAAGTGTCTATACCCTGATTTTGCAAAGCACTGGGGCTGACGCTGTGAGGCCTTCCTGCAGCTACCACAAACCCATCTCCGCTGCCCCCGGCGAGATTTTATTTCCAAGGGAGCGGTGTGAACAAAACTCTCGGAGAGGCGCTCCCGAGCGGGGATTTTCCGCGAGCGCTCCCCGCGGCAGCCGCTCCAACGGGAGGCCGCCCGCCGCCACGCTCGCCCCGGCGCGGCTGCCTGCGGCTGCGAGCGCCCTGGTCGCTTCCCGAGCAGGTGCAGCGCCCCGTAATTTCAAGCAAACCGCTCCGGCCGTCCCAACAAACTAGGCTGCGGCTCAAGGCTGGCGAAACGCCACCGCAGATACGTCCAGCCGCACGCGCATGCATATGTAGATGCCTGCTTTTGTGCCGCTTATTGTGGAAAATAATCGTTGCATAAACTTTTAATAGCAGTGCGGGGATTTCCTTCCCCCTCCGGTCCGTGGCACGCTTTTCTCCTGTTCTGCCATGTACTTTGACTAATCATTTTTTAAGTCCTCTAGGTGCAAACCTTTAAAAAACCCTAGGAGCTCTCCGTGCCCCTTTTCAGCTGCAAGCGATTCATCGGGGCGAAGTGTGGCCTCCCTATTCTTCCCCCGGCCCGTTGTGTTTGTGAAAGGACCGTCTCAAATTTCTTGTGCGGCAGCAGCTGTTGCCGCGCCGAGGCGGCCTTTTCAGAGGAGCGCCACTGAGGCCGCTTTTCACTCCTCCTCCTCCTCTCCCTCCTCCGGCCTTTTGTCTCCCTCAAAGCAAGGGCCCCCTCTGACCCTTCGCCTCGCTCCAGCCTACCGCTTTTGTCAGCCGCTGCAGACAAGGTCCACCCTAAATCAAGCATTGTCTCCGGCTCCAGAAGCCAGCACGTGCCCACATCCCCCTAATCTTTTAATTTCCCCCCAGGAAAAGGCAGCTGTTAGCGATACGCGCACTGCACAGCTGTCAGCTGGGACCCGCTGCCTCCCGGCCCCCCGAACAATGAGCGAGGCCCGAGCGCGGCCGCCCGGCCCTAATATCTGCATATATGCGCCTTTGGCAACAGTTGGCAGCACGTGCTCTGCAATGCGGCATTGTCGGGAGAGCCGCCCCTGCCTTCCCCCCCGCCGCATATTAGCTTGAACTTTGCCTGATTTCGGAACAAAACGCCCGGCTTCAAAGGGCAGGACTCCCCGGCTAGCCGCATTGTACCTCCGCAGCTCAAACAATCCCCTGCAAAATTGCAGGGTATGAAAGGGACGGGCCTCCGGTGGCCCGGCGCGTGGTCTGCGCGCGCCCCGCTTTCACACACCAGTCGTCCCAAAGTTTTATCCGGGCAGGAGGGCAGCGCGAACGAGCTGGAGCGGGAGGGAGGACCGATACATCATGTTTTTACCTTTCGCGCTGGCTGATGGCGGGGGGCTTGCATTTTAAAGCAGAGCAGGCACCCACAGCAAGACATGCAGCTCAGCTGGCGATCTTGCCACGTTAACGTGCAAGGGACAATCGTTTTGCATCGAGATGAAGAAAAAGGTGGTTATTTAGGACCAGAAAAACGCAAGACATAATTGCATCTGCGCAAGCACACACACATTTGCATGCCAAATTTGTACCTGCAATAATGGCGAGTGTGCGCACAAATGCCAAATTACACAACACCGCAGTCATTTGCTAGTGCAGTTGCCACAAGTAAGCTTGAAAACATAGTTGCTGCAGACTCCAATTAGTCATGTAAATGTGCGTGCCTCTTCACATGTACCATGGTGCATATAACTTTCCAGAAATCTTACCTCTCTGCTCCACGTTAGCATCTGTGGGAACACAGAGGAGAACTTTCTTAAGGAAATTCACTTTGCAAGCTCACGTCTTTGTGGTTAGGATATGTAAAAACCTCACATGCTGAAAACTGTTTCATTTCCTTTTCCCATGCAGATTTTTTTTTAAAGTATGCATGTATTCCTCTCCCCGACCTTCTGGCTAATCATTAAGTGGGAATTTGATTGATTCCTACATGCAGCGGTTCCCAAAGACTAAGCATTTTAGAAGCGAGTGCCTCATCTGTTGCTTTTGCACAGGCCTGTCGCATAGTTTCCTCTCCAGGCAATGGGACAAACAAGGCTTCCCCCGTAACCTTTATCGCCGTAACCTTTTTGCAGTCAACCAGACAACTCTGGGTTTGCTTCACTGGTCTCGATCACTTTGGATGACAAACAGTGACTTGTGTATTATTTGTGCATATTCCCCCACTCGCTGCGTACACGTGTTTTTACTTGCTTTATCTCACCTGGCCTGTAATTTAAAGGACTTTAAAGACACGGTGCGCTAAGTAGACCATATGGCGAGCGGTACACCTGCCCCGTGCTTAGCACCTGCCGAGCACACTGTGGGTGTCAGGCTGCTGGATACAACGCTCCTGGCCAGAGGGCAAAAGCATTTCCACGCATTTGCATGCTGGACGGCGTCCACGTGCCTCGGCTATGCGCAGATCTGACACAGCAGCATGTCAGTGCTTTCAGGATTAGCAAATCTGTAGAAAGCAAGGGATTTGACTGACAAAGGAGATGCCACATCACAGAGCCCTACACACATACGGAGACCTCAAGGATCCTAATAACCTTGTAGCGATGAACCAGAATCTTCAATAAATAGTAAGTTGCTCTGGGCGGGGAATGCCAGCCTTAGTCATTTGGGCGCAGTCACAGTTTTCCTATAGCACGCAGGGAAATCACAAAGGGATGTGTTTTGCTTCCAGTGAAGCAAGTACAAATGCAAACCTGACTTAAGCCCCGTGTGCAGAGCCACCAAGGGCAGAGGCAGGTAGCAACATGCAGCCAAAGAAAACAGGTGCTGCAAAATAAAAATGCTAGGCATCGAATAAAAAAGGAAATGGATGAAACCTGAACAGTCATCAGAGTTTAACAACCGCAGGGCTCAGCAGCAGCTCGCGAGACCTGGCTCTCAGCAGCCCCCGACTCACTTTCCCTCTCTGTAAAATCGGGCCAGCGGCCCTGAATTTGTTTCAAAGATCTGCAAGACTTAGGGAGGAGAAGGAGCACGAGGCGGGTATTAAGTGATCTGCTAGTCTTACTGCTGGCAGCAGCAGTAGTGGGAGTAGCGGGGGCACCCTGGAAAGGCAGGAGGCATCTTGGAGGCACATGCAGGAGCTACAGCCTTGGCACCGGGCAGCGGGGCAAGCCCAGAAACAGGAGGCCCAGACGGCCCTGTCCCCCTCGGGGGCTGCTCGAGGCGGAAAAGCTGCGGCGTGGGCAGAGAGCGAAGGGAAGCTCTGGACAGGCAGGGCGGCAGGGCCGAGCGCAAGGGCCAGCGGCCCGGCAGGGACCCCAAGGCTGGAGGTCGGCTTGGGGCAGGCCAGCACAACACTGCCGCGCTGCGAAGGGCGACTGTGGGGTCTCTCTTTTGAAGAGCTTCCCCGACAGCGGATTTTGGAATCGCCCGATTTAGCAGAGCTTTAGCCGCCAGGGGCTTCTGCCCGTGGCACAAGCCGCACTCGCTCCCGAGGGCTCCGGCCGCCTCGCGTGGCGGGTGCGCAGGCGCCATGCCGACACGGCCCCCCCGCCGCTGCCCCCGGGCCCCGTCTCGCCCGAGCCTCCCCCGGCCCCATCTGTCGCCCCTGCGCGGGGCACCGCTGCCGCATGATTGGCACCGGGCTTGAAAAGGCGGCCGGGCGGGGAGCGCCGTGAAATATGGTGACAGGGCACGTCGGGCCCGGCGGCCGCAGCTGCCGGGGGCCGCGCCGCCCCTCGCCCGCGCCGCGCAGCGCCGCCAGCCGCCCCCATTCAGGGCTCCCTTCAGTGCGGAGCGGGATTAAGCCCCCCCCCCCCCCCCCCCCCCCCCCGTTTGGCCTCGCCGCGGTTGCAGAGGCGACAGGCAGCCGCATTGTCAGGCCATTAGCGAGGAACAATGGGGAGCTGAAAGGGTGAACAGCGCCAAGGGAGCCGGCTTGTGCCGGCCGGGCCGCCGCGGCGCCTGCCCCCGGCGCCAGATGGAGCCCGGCCGCGTTGCCGGGCAGAGCCGCCGCCATCATCCCGCGACGCCTCCCCGCCACCGCCCGGCCCGCCGCCAGCGCCACCAACAACCGGCCCACCGAGGCCGTTAGCAGCAGGGGCAAAACCCCTAAACCCCCTTTTTTGCCGCCGTTCGCCCAGCAGAGCACGCGCCCTGCGGGTCAGGGCTGCCTCGGCCTGCCGCCTGCGCCCGGTCGCCCGCAGAAAAGCCAAGGCGGGAGCGAAGGCGGGAGGCAGCGCAGTGCGGAAAGCCCTTCTTCCGTCCTTCGAGGTGTCCGTCGAAGGGGCGCCACGTCCTCCCCTCGGACCGCAGGAACCCGTGCAGGAGGTGGTGGTTGGGATCACGTTATTGGGCACATTTAAGTACCGAGCTGAGCAGTCTCGCGCCTCGCTGGGTTTCGTGTAGTGCTCAGCTTTACGGGCTTCAAAGGAAATGCTCTGTCTTATTTTAACCAAGGGTTTTTTTTCTCGTTTTATACACTTGAACACCTCCCGCCTGAGACGAGTGGGGAAGGCAGAAGCGAAGGCTGAGCCTCCCGTCAGCAGCGCGGCCCCGCGGCAGGCACTCGGGCCCGCACTCTGCCCAGCAAACGCCCCGGCCGCCCCCCGCCCCAGCCCACCACCGCACTGCCCCCCAGAGCTGCCTCTCCTCCTCCTCAGAGGGAGGGCAGCAGAGGCAGGATTTGCACCAAAAAAAGAAAATAAAAGCCTGAATCGTGGAAAGCATCGAGGAGCAATTTTTTTCTTTACTGAATTAGCAAAAATGCCAGTTTATTCTTCCAATTTTGTCGTTATTTCTACCTTCAAAACTTAGGAAGAAACAATTTTGGCAAGTGGGGCTGCTGGCAGAGGCACTGACAGCTTCCTTCATTCCTCTCCTCAGAGGTGGCATGGGGGTAGCGGGGTGGAGAAACCTGTTAAGATTTGACACAGTCATCCCCCAGACACTCTGGGGTAGGTCAGCCAGCAGACGTGGCTGAACGTCCCAACAGAAATCATATTTTTTTAAAAGCCGGTGTAATTTTGAGGCTGGATTTCTCAAACTCATTTGCAGTGCTTTTGTTCTAAGTCATTCCCTCTTTGGAAAAGAAATGCCCACGATCTGAAAGCAGGCTTGCGGGCTGATCACCTTGGCATGGTCCCAAGCGATTGCAGGACACCTAAACCAGGCACTTTGCCTTAAACAAGCTGACATCCCTTGTCTTTATGATCTGTTTTCCCTCCAGTTCATGGTCATGCAAGTAACTGCTGATCAAACAGCAACTGCAATTGCTTCCATTGAAAAAAGTAATATTAGGAAACTATGAAGAGTATTTTTAGTTACAGAGGTGGAAACAGCGGGAAGGAGCCAGCAGCTTGTGATCAGTTCGCTTTGTGCAGACCATTATCAGGCATGCTTTTGACCACTGACCGTCCACAAAACACTCTTTGGGAGCTGCAGGATTAGTAAAGTTTGCAACTGCAATGTGGTGTGCAGCAAAAGGTCTCGGTATTCAAAGCAACACTTCCTCAAACAGCTTTTCCTTCTCTGCATCATAGAGCTTGCACTTTATTTTCCTACAAATCTTTCCTCCCCTGGTTGAGCTGGAATTTTTCTTTTTTTTTATTTTATTCATACATTCTTATTTAAACTTACCACGATCTTCAATTTCAGATTTATTCTGGGCACAACTCAGCTGACCAGATTAGGAATGCATTGGGAGTGAATCTGGAAATTAATCCGACTCCTTTTACTTTTTGCCACCAATGGGCTATTGTTTTTATTCTAACTTTTTGCAGGTCCAACCCAGGTCAGTTCAGGCCTCCAGCACATAGTGCACACTAACAGACAGTTGCATGTGCACAACTGATGGCAGACTGCAAAGCGTGGCATGGGATGGCCAGTGGGAAAACCAGTGGGGGTAGGGACTGATGTCTTCTCGCACTGGCTTTGCCATTTGAACAAACCACAGCTGAATGAGGCTCACAAACGGGTTAAGTCACGAGCACCAGCTGGAATGTAAACTTACACACCAGCTATGAAACAAATCTCTGAGTCATAGACATTTGTGCAGACATAGGGATGGTTAGCTCTAACCTGCAATTCGCAAAGTTATTCTTCACCAATAGCAGCAGGTAGTAAGGAGAAATCGTAATCCAATATAAACTTCTGAGAGCTGGGAGACCTGATCTTGTATGAAGTTGTTGACAGCTGTGGTACATCTTCCAAGAAAGACAAAAAACCTCTTTCTAGTTACCTAGGCAGAAGTAGCTAATTTTGAGCTAATCTTCAGGTACTGTGATAATGAAGAAAGTGTAAATAGCTGTGCAAACAGGCTGTGCAAAAAATAGTGCAAACAGGCAGCTTTGATTACAGAATCAGATGCGCTGTGGGAAAATATGGCAAAGCTTTCATACATGGATCTGCAGAGGGTTTACCCTCTGCCAAGATCAGTGGCATTCTCCTGTCCTGATTTGGAAATGTTACTTGCCATTTGCAAAGCCTGTCAGAAAATCAAAAGGAAAAAAAAAAGAAAAAACACTAAGAAGTCTTGCTCTGCAACCAGCTGCCACATCAAACGTGGGGACTGCAATCTTTTGAAAAAATTCCAAAATTTTACAAGTATCTAGCTGGCAAAGGGGATGAAACCTGCTCCAGAAAGCCGGGTACTTCGGTTAGAAGAGATTCAGAAATTCTTGTGCTCTTTTCACAAGAGCATTTTGCCTGCGCATTTGCAGCAAGGCGCTTGGTTAGTTTCCAGCGCTTTTGAGCCGGGTCCCTGAAGGTCTTTCCGTCTTTCTATTGTGAAACCAGAATGTTTGTTGCTGCCCCTGGTAACCTGGAGAGTCAAACCACTGCTGCCGGGAGCTGCAGGCTCCTTAAACCGGCCACTTTGTAACAGCCTTGTACCCACATTCCCCCATCTTATCGTTTCATGTCAACATTAATTCCCTGAATACCATGATTGGAAAGGTCCAAAAAGCAAACACTTCTTCTGCCAGTGGAAATTCGCAGCACATGGGGGATAGTGAAAAAATAACCATCTGACTCTGACACCATGTTCTCAGAGTGGGGCTCGCTGTCCTTCACTGCGGATGAGTTCATGACTCAGATGACAACAGCTTTGCTCTCTGACCCTGCAGCAAATTCCCCAAAGCCAGCAAACACGCGAGAGGTAGGGCAAAGTCAAAACACATGCAAGTGGTGTCAACACAGAGCCACTCTTCGAGGAGGAGACGGGGCTGTAGGGTTATGCTGCTCTTTTGCTGAGCGCATTTCAGCCTATGAACGCTGTCAGATGCCAGCTGCCAGGTGTGCAATATTATAGCTGTGCCTGTGTCCTACTGTACACCACCTGTATGGTGAGCAAAAGCCAAAGATATCGACTAGATAGGGAAGGAACCACATCTCACAGGTCTGAGATTTCTCCTTAAATGCCTCAGATGAGGTCAGGGAGCACATGTCTGTGTCTGCACACAGATATAGGTAGCAAACTTTTTAAGGTCATACAGTACTCATACTCTGAAAAACTTCCAGCAAGCTTTTACATGTCAATACACAGAAATTAAGTCCTACAGAGAACTGCCCACCAAAGTTGCTGTGATTCTATGAGTAAATTAAGTATTTTTACATACAAATATCTGTTTACAGACTTAATTATTCATTTGTGCATTTAAGTGATTTGCATTTGTAATTCCTGTAACTATGGCTGAAGATGAAAGCACACTTTTCACAAGCACTCTTGTTTATGGGCCTCAGCATTCAGTTTTGAAAATAAAGTCCTTGGTCACTGCACTGAAGGAAAACAGCCACTGCACACGGCTTTGAAACCTGTTTTGTCAAGGGGTTACCTTGGCACGCTCAGGTGGTAATAGGGCAGTAGGATCAAGGTAGGCATCAGCTCTGCGGTGCTTTCTCATGAGGCTGTTCACGGGGGGGAATAAAGCGATTGTGCCAGAAATACCACCTCACTGTTCAAAACCTCATCTCAGGCGGTTGGTGCAGTGTCTTTATTTTTCAGCCCTGTTAAGTGAGATGAAAGGAAAGGATATATATATATGTATATGTTCTTACCCTATTTTCCAAATGAGATGTAGTAGTACTCCCATCATCTTCCTGGAGCAGAAGTCACATGTACCCTCACCCCTTTTCCAGGACTGCCCATTTCCTAGAAAAGAAGTTCATATAAATCTAAACAGTTTGCAGGAACCAAGCCGTTTTCTAAAGCGTATGCACTTGGACTTTTTCGTTTGGATGATCTGTGGATTTCAACAGGAAGTACCCTCAATTTACTGCTCCGTAAATTTACTGCTCTGAGAACAGAGTCTGGCCCATAATCCTAGTGTGATTTCTACATCGCAGTACATGATCGACAAGGCTTTCACATGTGCATATAAATGCATATTTGTGCCTTTTTGCAACATGTGCAAAAGTCTGCAGGCGACCTTTAAATAACCGTACACCTGTACATAGGCCTGCGCGTGCAGCCATAAAATCAGCATATGCACCTGCACTCCAGTGAGTATTAATCCACTACACTGAAACCATGGGCAGAGCTAATGGAGACTCTTGGTGACGCACAGTTTGTGCAGGCAAAAGATTTATGCTGGTGAGGCCATAAGCAGTTCATTGATCACCTATGTGGATTTGTTGCTGTTTGGCTAAATGGAGCGTCAGATTACAGTTTACATGTTTTCTTCTATTAGAGTATATTCAATAAATCTAGATATACTCAGCAGTAGAAGATCCTTGGCTGCATGAAGCTTGGATTTGGCTTTCCTCCTGCCTCTGCTTCTGCCTGCCTTCCCGGAGTGGAGGTGAGCGGGAGGCAGGCGCGTGCCCCGCTCTCTGCTCGCCCCCTCCGCCAAGCCTGACGTGGGCCCGACGACCACGTGCAAACGCACGCGGTTCGGTGCAGCACTGAGCAGACCTTGCCGAAAGCCACAGTGGGTAAAGTGGCAGCTTCACAGTTAATATTGCAAAACTGGAGCAGCGTGTGACTGTGGCAGTTGCAGGATTAACTGCAAAATTCCCATTTACAAACAGCTCCGCAGCATATGGTAATCATGCAACTTAGCCAGTGGATTCAGCAGCTCCTAAACAGTACCAGGGTACTGAACTGAGAAGGATTTAAAGCAGAAAACACATGCTCGGAGACGGTGCTTTGTATGCTGGAGTTCAGCTCTTGCAATGCATTTTGTGCCTGATAAGTCAGCACTGGAAACGATTATTGTAAAGTGAATAAGGACGGTTGTATGACCACGGGACCCGGAGCTGTACGGTTCCTGTGTCCAGCTCCTTATGTAATTGCGGAGACTTGTTTTGCAGAGAGCCTGTTACAAAACAAACTCCAGCTTCCCTGGGTGCCTGCAGAAAGGGAAACCAAGATTTATTTTCCTCTTCTCATGATCATCAGCAGACACTGTTTTCACAGGGATCTCGAGTAAAGGGACAAACAACGGTGCAAATTGTGCAATTTTCACAGTATTCCTCCTGTCGTTCCCCTGAGCTGCCTGAAACCCCTTGCGCTCTAAAGCGAAGGCAACAACACGGGACAGTTTGTACATAAACAGGGCTGTGCAGCGTTGGAAGAGCAAAAGCCGAGCTGAGTTTCATAACTAGATGCCGTCCTAGTCATCAATTAGTGTAGGTGGGAAGCTGTTTTCCCTCTGCGAGTGGTGTTGCTGCTGGGAGTTTATTTATAAGCACTTTGTACCGGGGAATAAGAAGCTGCTCTCGGAAAGAACGGTTGCTGTCCTCTAGCTATCAGGATACTTTCCTAACTTAGCTTCCCCGCCCCTCGCCACGGCACACCAGCCTCTCCCCTTGGCCACAGCATTTTGCCCAGAGGGTTTTTTGGCAGTGACCCCGGAAGAGCCTATTTCGGACTGCCCAGGAGTAAAAGGCAGTGGTGTAACTCCCTATATGCTGACAGATAAATTGAGCTGCAAACCTTTTCCAAATTAGTCGAGACCTTTAATAAGTGCAAATGTGATTCCTCAAGGCCCTTCGCAAATCCTGAGCACGCTCCGATTGAGCGATAAGAGCAGTGTCAGAGAGTCTGCGCTGGATCTGCTCTCGCCGTCACATCATGTTCTGCCAGAAGCAGCACAGGATGCAACGCGGGGGGAGCAGGGAGCGGGTGGGAAAGCAGGAAAAAATGCCAGCCTTGTCCTTTACGCTTTGCCGATAGGGAAGAATAAATAAGGACTATAACCTGTCACGAAGGGCTGACTCTGGGGTCTGTCTGAAGGGCTGGGCCGAAAAGCAAGGTGAGAAAGCTGCAGAGGTGTCTGCCACAGGTATTGCACAGAAAGCAATATTTTCCCCTCAGCTCGAGGGGCACTGGTGCCTCATCTTCCCCTGACTAATCCTACCAGGTAGGTCTAGTATCATAATCCTTTTCCTTCTTTCCTGTCTCAATCTCTTCCCCTACCTCCAACCTATGATATAAGTATATTGGCCAGAAAGGAGGGAAACTGGATTTGGCCTGAAGAGCACTTATTAGCGGTGCTCCTCCGAGCAGGGGACGCCTCCAGCCAGCCAGCGACATCGGGCACATGGGAATTTCGGGGGGGAGGGACGCCAGCATCAGTTTCTCGCTTCCCCGCACCTGCCTGCAAGCCCACATCCTTTGTCGAAGTGCAGAGCCTAAATCGGTTGGTTTTGGTGCTGCAGAGGGAGAAAAGGTTCTCCCCCGAAGTCATGCCAGAGTAGCGGTGCTGTTTCTCAGCACTGCTCACAAGACACTGGGAAACTTGTCCTGCGAATCTGCATAGTCATACGTTCACTCCATTTGAGTAAACACAGCCCTTTTTGTATTTGGATTAGCTCTACTCACTGAAACCACATCCTTTTTCTTTTTTTTTTTTTTTTTTTTTGCTGGCTGCTTATAGTGTAAACTAACCCAAAGAGGATGTTTAATAAAGCACTTTCAGGCCCTTTATTCTCTAGTATGCTGGCTATTTTCACCTTGCCCACTCCTTTATGGAAGGATAGTAATTAATGTTATGTAACAAATTAATACAGAACTGCCATTTTCCTTTTGTCCTTTCTTCTCTCTCCCTCTTTGACTCATGGCATCTCCGCTTCAGTTTTGTAATGCATGTGCCGCTGTAGCATCCCGCTGCCTCCCCCCTCAAAATGGCCATAATAGCTCTCCCTCCCTTTCCGACTAGCAATTACATTCCTGCTTCGTTCCCACACCGCTGGGCTAGCGTGGAGCTCTCTTTGCGTGCAGGGAACCCCTTCCAACACGCGTGTGTGACTGCTGCCTCTCCGCCTCGCGGGGTGGTTGTGAATGAGCCGTTCAGGCTCATGGTGCCTGCTGCGGTGTACAGAAACTTTGATACTTTCCTTGCAACCTGACGGCCAAGTGCTCCATCGCCATCCTCTGTGGGCTGCCATTTGCGTTCATTCGAAGTGATTTAGGTGTCAGGGATACCCTCACCTCCGGATGCAGTCCCAATTTTGCATACCGTAAGTGATGATACAAGAAGAAAGGTCAGAGGAGTCCAATGGGCAGAGGTGGCAGCCAGGTGGGAGCAGCGAGTCCGTAGCATTAGAAGTGCCAAAAAATGTGTAATCTTATGCTGGAAGGAAATCTTGATCTAATTTTGCTAAACAATGGGGGATTTCATGAACTATAACAAGGTACGTGTTTAAGCAGCAAATGCTCTTGCATCTCTTCAAAGTGGGCATGGCTACGTGAGGCTTTCTTTGACCAACGGACAAGTGAACTGGCTTACTTTTCCATTGCTTAAAAACATGCCTTAAACGTCCAAAAGGTAAGTTATAACAATGATATTTTCCTCAGCAACAACCAAAAATGCCGTAAGAGTAAACTCCTCCCAGCAAAAGTGGCCACATAACTATTTATCAGATGTATCAAAGGACAAACTGTACGCATAGCAAATGCTAAACTGCCTCCCTAAATAGTCAGGTAACAGCTGTGGAGACCACAGGAATAGTCACATGAGGGAAAAATCAGCCTTTGTCCCAAGCCCCACAGAAGAGAGGTTGCAAATGATTTTTTTTACGTGCACCCATGGGGTTCACGTATGGAAGAGAGGGGTGTTTTGCTACGAGTCGGGCTATCGGGACGGGGGACGTAGGGACGGCGAGCAGAGGGGAAATATCTTGCCAGGGCAGTGTTTCCCCTTGAGGGTCGGTCATTGCTGATAACTTCCATCACTTCTCCGGCTCCCTCACAGACTCAGAACATGATCTGTGCGGCGTATGTTTTCCATGATAGAGATCAACATGCAGCTTCAGCGTGGGCGGTTATGTGGCAAAGGCTGTGTTAGCAATCTTTGTGCTAGATCTTTTGGAGCGGTAGATCCCTGGGGTAATAACGAGAAACAGAGAGTAGACGACGAGACATACTTTTGGGAAGGAAAGGATCTGTTTTGCCCTCAGTCTAGGTAAATAGCTCACCCCAGCATTAATGGGGTTATACGTAGAGGTTAAAGGAAGAATCATACCTGCACAGCGTTAGTCATTGACGGCATGAAATCAAAGGAGTTCTACTCTCCTCCTGCAACACCGTGATAAATAATGAGAAATTGTGAAAATGAAATTCAGGAAGTGGGTGGAAAGGGCACTGTGTCCGCAAACAACAGTGCTTTCCTCAAGTACATACAGAAATATTCCAGCTTTGGAAAAGGCCAATGCCTCTTCTACCTGGCTTATGACTTACCATCATTTCTGGAGAGAACCAACAATGGCCCAAAAGATACCGTAAAACAAATTTATGGGCAGCATGGTTCTCACAGTGCAAAGGCTTCTTGGGGGCTGACAGGCCCAGCTGAAGTAGAGTTCATGTCCCCTATCCCATACAGACCTATCACATCTCACGTACTTAAATGTCAGCTTCCATTGGATAGGTATTTCACTGAAATCCTAATAAACTGTCATGATAACCCAACAGAGAAGATGAAGAACTCCAAGACCCCCTTATGTAAAAACTACATGCCAGCCACAAATGGTGGTGCCTCTGCAGGAGGCACACCGCATGGTCACTGTAGGCTCTAGGGAGTAGAAGACCATGGGTAGGGAAGGAAGACATTAATGGATATTGCTCAAAAACAAAGAAGTGATTTTTTTTTCTTTTTATATATATATATATCTTTTATAAACATTATGTAGCACTTGTAAAGCATGTGATGCTTGCAACCCAGCTACAGACCTGCTCATCCTTTGGTCCCAGACAACTTGGGGGGGTTTAAATCACTGACAAAGAAAAATTTTGTGATTAATGATGCTGTAAATCTCATCTGATACTAGACATTAAAATGGAATGATTGCAAAGATAATCTCTTTAAAACTCCTGGCTACTTTCGCCTTACGGTTGTGCTATATTTTGTTTTAATGCACTAATTAGTCTTTACTGCCCTCCACTTCAGAACAGAAAATTACAAAAGCGATATGTGGTACAAACTGAGGAGGAAGGAAGGAAAATGCTAACAAATTTTACCCAGTCTGAATAGCAATCAAACAATTGTCAAATGTGCAGCTAAAGCCTCTTCACTTCAGACTTGTACAAGCGTGGTGATTGCAGAGCAAAATTACAATTACTGCTAGAATATGTTTAAGTCAGTTCACAAAAGTGCACTTTCAGCAGGGAGATAGATTCATATCTTTGGGTTTCCTTCTCTATGAAATAGATTTTGGAAAATCCCCTTGTAGTAAACTTTATTGCATGGGGGTGTGCTCTGTTCTGTGTTTCAGTATCTCAGATTAAGTCAGCCTAATTTCCATGTATGCTAGATAAAGACTGTATACTAATGAAGGCATTGCCTGATTCTGGTAATTGAGATATGAGAGGAAAAAAGGATCTGTTAGTTTCAACCAAAGCTAGATATGAGGAAATGAATGAATGTTATCTTGCATTATCTGGCTGACCTGCAAAGAACTTGCTTTGCATGGATCCACTTAAGGGAAAAAATTAGAATATCTTCGCCAGTGGTGAAAATGGAGTGATGGTCCAACCTTAACCCACTCAACATCTCCCTCCGTGTTCAGCAGAGAAAGATAAGCACCTCTGGAAGGAGGTTCAGCTGAGATCTAAATTGCACCGTGGAAGCAGCGCAATTTCTCTTTCGCCACCAGCTAAAGAAGGAGCCTAAAGCAACCCTGAGGAGACCCCCTTCTCTGGGTATTTGAAGCCAAGTGAAGGGTGTCAGGTTCAGTGTGCTCAACCCTGCAAGCAGCTGACAGCCCCAGCCTGCCCCATGAGGACGATGAGGCGCCCTGTTCCCTAAGGAAAGCTCTGTCGGCACAAAACCAGCCAAACAGACCCTGCAGCGAGGCCAGAGTGGAAAACACTGAATGACCCAGCCCTTATTTTGGCACCACGGAGGTCAGAAAACCTGAATGGGGATGCTGATAGCAGAAAAGTGAAGCTGGTAGCACCAGTTCATCATAGGAGCTGGGGAACGGCTCCCAGCAGCCTCCCCAGTACTCACTTGAGCAAGGGCTTGAGTTCAGCCTTCCTGCCGAGTCCGCCCCTCTTTGGTGTCCTGTTTCACAAGACGGTTCCTGTGGACTACTTGCCTGAAAGGGACGTTTCCAGAATCTGTGAGTTTAAGCCTTGGAGGGGAATATTAGTGAAACACACGTTCAGAGTTTATAAACACAACCATTTACAGATAGCCAAATTGTGAGTTAGACCAGCTCTCGTGCTAGAAAGTAGAGGCAACGTTAGCCCAGTCAAAAACAGAATACGTAGCTTTGTACCCTGAAAGGGATCGGCGTAGTAAGGACGGCTCTTTATTAAATACAGACTATGACACAGCTCTCACCTGAAGCACTTTACAAAGAAAGGCTTTGACCTTACAAATAGCTATGCACACATTTAACTACTCTCACTTTGAGCAATGGGAGTCACTGGGGTTTGTGATCATGCCCAAAGTCGGCACGCATGGCACTAAGATGGGGGTGTGAAGTCTTAATCCTGCGAGTGCTTCCCTGCGTGTGCAGACACAGCGAGGCCAAGGACGCTCCACGTGCTGTCACTTAGGCACACGAGCAGCAGCAAAGCCTGAAAAAGAAATACACCTTTGCTGCAGACCAGCATGGCAGAAGGTGCAGCCTAGATTAACTGCATGTGGCTACAGATGGACTGCTTGCTGCACTGATCGAGCTCTTTTAAATCAAATTTTGGGTATATTCACCCGCACTTGGCTTTGCAGACTGACCTGCTGATCTGCATTTGCTGCCAGCAAGTGGCTATAGTAATGTCAGCCTTTCACTACAATATCTTTCCTGAATTCTTCTTATAATTATTGGATCAAATGGGTAACCAAAAGTACACACTGAGTGTACTCTTGGTTTCCATCCAGCGTTGTGTTGTGATCCTGAAACACTGTGTACCTTAGTGACTAAGATTTTAAATGTGCAGCAAATAGAGCATGCATTTAAGCCTGCTATGCGAGAGAAACTGGGGTTCAACAGGAGAGACTGAGACAGCCCCTGAGAAACTCACCATAACATAGCGAATAGAGATTTCGCTGGAATGTGGGAGATGCAAGTGCATGCTGGTTTTGTGAATGATTCCTAATTCTAGACATTCATTTACATGCTTTCATTAGAAAGTCCCCAAATGGGGATGGCACGTTTCTTACAGGTCAAAACAATTTTTTTTTGGCTTGACCCAGAAGAGGCATTTTCTGAGTTTTCGTTTCTGCAAGAAAAGCAAAATTTAATTTCATTTTGGATCGATCTTGCATTTCTCTCTCTGGCAGTTTGATGGCCAGACAAAAACATCAAATATTCAGGTGCACAACCTGCTAGAAAACTCTATCAATCTCCAATGGACAGAAAATAAACGATAAAAATAACTGCTTTAAGACAGTTTACTGAATAACTATGTAGCTGCCATTATGTTCACATAAAGTATGTAGTTCATTTCTTGTTTATATTTCCACATAACATGTGGAATTCAGATACTTGCAGTTGCCAGCAGTAGAAAGTCTCATGTCCAGGAAACGAACAGTTAAGCTTCTACAAAATAAAAGATGAAGCAGCCATTTATGTACCATATTTCCTTATGGAGTACCCAGCTTACTCACTGTGCACATTATTCATGCTACAATGAAAATAAAGTGTGTTGTCTCCCTCTTTTTTTTAAATTTTCTGTCTTTATTCTTAACTAAATCTGACTTTTCAAGACCACTTTCGCCACCCCCGGGTCTGGCTGACCTTTAGCAGCTGGGCCAAGCTGTAGTGACCGATTGGTGCGCTATGAGTTGTCTTCACCCCCTGCTGCACCCATGCACAAAATGAAGGTGGAAGTCTGGATAATGAGCCCTCCTGTATCTCAAGGGGAGGTCAGGATCCTGTCCCTGGGACTTGTCTTCGCATCCACTCGGGTGGATGCTGAATGCTCTCTGCTGGCAGCCCCCTTGGTGGGCTTGCAGCCTTTGCGAGGTCTGGCGTCTGTGAAGCACAGGTGTATGCCTGGAAGAGGACGTGACTATTAGGATGACTCAATGCCCGTTGCAGTCACCAGGAGTTTTTCCAAGCTGACTTTAATGGCAGTTGGGCTTGAAGACACTGACCCATATGCTACATTGCCAGTAGGATACCAGAAGTGAACCTCGAAGGGTGTTTGGGCTCCCAAGCGAGCTAGTGGGCACCAAGCGCTAATGCTCCCTGCAGCACGCCATCTCCCCCCAGCGCTCCCCGCCAAGCTTGCTCCCGGCAAAGGTCTTGCTGCAAGCCTTTGGCTGTCATTCACAACCGCTGCTGCGCCGGCCACAGGGAAAGCTGGGCTGTAGCCTCCTCTCGGCAGCCGGGCAGAGGCTGCAGAGAGCTGCTTTGCAGTGGCCAGGCTGGATACAAGCGATGCCTTCACCCACGTGTGCAGCAGCATACCCTGGGCCCTGCGCTTGGGAGGCATAAGGAGCTGTAAGGAGGTCAGATGTGTCATGCTCTTTGGGCTTGAAATAAAGGTACTAATTAATGCTTGGGATACATATAAGACCTTAAATTTAGCAGAAGCTATTTCAGTAGCACCACACCACCTTTGTCACGAAGCAGCAGCCCTACCATGGCCTGTGCTGGAGAAGACAGGGCTGTGCATTGATGTGCAGTGCCAAGAGCCTTCCCAAGATACCGGGAGGACAGTGGCAGCGCGAGGAGCTGAGGGAGGAGAAGAGAAAGGCATGCATTACTATGAAGCCAAATACCAATCCTCACTCAGCGCCCCGCTCCTATGAGCTGCGGGTGGCCTGCGAGCCCTGGCCATGGGGGGACACGGGTGCTGTGTGAGGTCGGTCAGCACCACCAGGTTCGGAGGGAGCCAGGGGCTTCTGCAAATAAGACTTTATTCCCGTCTCATGAGGCCTCTGCTGATCTTGTTTTGCGTCCTCACTTGACACAAACCCTTTAGAGCTACCTTCCAAAACCTACTATAAAGATATTATTAGAAACGAGCAGGCTTGGAGCTCTTTAAAGGCTCTGCAACCCCACGTTGGCCCGACTACGCTTTCTGGCCGGACGGCCCTGGCAGGGCTGGCTCACGGCCCCGGCGGGAGCCTGCTGCGGGTTTCAGCACGCGGACCACCCTACACTCGCGGCGCAGCGGCCACCGGGCAATGCCGTCCCAGGCACCGTGGTCCCTCGGCTTGCTCCGCGCCGCTGCGGCCCCGGGGAAGGGCGTGACGGCGCAGCCATCGGCACGCGCCGGTCGCCCTCGTGGCAGTCAGCCCTCCTTCCCCCCCGCCGAGCCCACGCTGCCGCAGAGCCAACGGCGGAGATTTCATCCCGAAACTATTCGCACCAGTGCCTTGTTGAGCAATATTTCAGAGCCACGCTCGCAGCTGGAGTGCACACTGGGTGACCCATCTCGCTGAATACATTCAATAGGTTTCCTTGGGTTTGGACGTTTTTGTTTTTAACAGAAAGCTCAACAACCTTTCGCTTTCTGTCTGCAAGGTAAGAGGATCGCTGTGAAATGTAAGCACCAAGTGTGTCTCTCCTGGAAATATCAGATTACACTCCGGGTTTTGACGAATGCTTTTTGAAATGCAGTTTTTGGACATAGAAGCTACGGGAGGTATTGCTTACAACCGGTGCCAAGGAAATCACAAAGCAAGATGAAACAGTCTGATAGGAGATACAGTTACCTGCATGAAAGCAAACTTGATAATGAGAAGGAGGAAAGTTTGTCCTGACACTTGAAATATAAGCAGAAAATCAGTGGAAAATATTTACTATGTACCTCTGGCTCAGATGCCCTCTGGACATTAATGACTGCAAACCTGTGTATGTGCTTTGCTGCTGAAACATCTGGCTATCACGTCCCAGAGCGCATTTGAAGAGAAAGCTCCTAAGTAAATGCAGCCAAGGCTGAAATAACAACATCAAGGAGGAGAAACTGGCTGCTATCCATGAAGTTTGCTCCAGCATACCACTTGTTCCAAGAAACCAGCCCGATGATTGATGGTGGGAATGCCGAGAATGCTTGGACCAAGCCGAGCCGCCACCGGCTCCTCGGCCGAAGCACGGGAAAAATAACCACGCTACCACTCCTGCTTCGTGCTAATGGATATTTATGCCCGGCTATGGGAATGGAAGTCGGCTAAATAGCTGCAGAACTTGTTTACGCATTGCTCTCTTCATTTGACCGCTTGGTGAGGGCCCTTGTGTTCCTGCAAGCAAGGGAACCGCTCAGCTGCACGCCAGCTCGTTCCCAGCGCAGCGCCCAGCGTCGCGGTGCGCGCAGACGGGAGGCTCAGTGGCACGGCGGGGCTGTCGGCGGCCAAAGGCAGGGCCCATATTTGGGGAAGCTCCCCTCGGGCTGGAGGGCAGAACAGGTTTTCATTCCCCGGCAAGCTGCAAGTGTGGAGAAGGCGGCCCGGATGGGGGGAGCGTGTTTCTGCTTGTCCCACAGAAAATCCCAGCCGGAAGCAGGAAAAATGAGGGAGTCTCCAGCGGAGTATCGCTTTCCACATCCCACAGCCTCTCACCTCCAAGCCAAAGATGGGTCAGCGCTGACACACCAGCAACACAGCAGAGCCACCTCCATGTTATGCCAGAAACCCTCCCCTTTGCCCCTGCGTCCTGCAACTTACTGCTTGCAAAGCACCAGTTTAACATCTGTGCAGCACTTTAATGACAATTAAACACTTTTTTTCTTTAGGAGTTTAAGTGGAATGCAAGTCATGAACAGACTTGTGCTGGCCGTCTGAACGGAGCAAGCCTCACTTTTAAGACATGCTCCGTGATTTTCCTATAAGCTTCACAGCCGCAGCATTACGGTAGCTACTCACATCACTGCCTGGACTCAAGGTGCATAAAGCAGCACCCAGGGAAGGCAGGCCAGAGCTGCACATAATTCTGGTTCCCTACATTTCCAGCAGCATGGGAGCACTGTCATCTCATACGCCTGTATATGCCACTCTCTCGCTCAGGCTAAGGAGCAGGAAGAGAAAGGAAGGCTCTAAGCAGCGCCGGAGAAGCGGACATCAGAGCTCCACAGTTTCCAGCATGACATGCTGCTCTGGAAACCTGAAAGACTCTTTGATGTGGGCTATGGGCCACATCCATAGTGGTCTCTTTGAAATGGGGCTATGGAAACTGGGAATGGAAATATGGAAGTGGGGGATCATATGAGGAACTATAAACAGCAGACGAATCCATAGACATGCAGCAGCTGTGAGAAAAGTGCAGGAAGGTATCACAGAGGAAAAACATGCAACCAGTGATTTTGCTGTGTTTCTGTTCTGCCCTATAGATACATCCTTCACAGAGCTGGCCAGATTGTATGTCACTCCCCAAAATGCATGTTGCAACTTTAGCAGTTTCCCCTATTCAGGAATTGGACTAATCTTCTTGCAACATCTTAGTAACTCATAAGCATTTGCTAAAGAGTTCACATGACCAAGTCTTGGCCTGTCGCTGGCTCACAAACTGTTCCCGTCAGCTCCCCATTATAGTAAATGGCCACCTCAGGTGTATGGGTTTTCTCTGCTCTGTGATAGCATGGTTGTTATTTTTTTGAAGAAGAGGAACACAGTCAGCAAGAATAACAAAGTGTCTGACCAAGGAATCCCAGACTGAGGGTAAGCACTAAGAGACACGTATCATTCAGACTAACATTTGAGAATGACAGATAGTTTTGTGAATTATTTCAAAATATGGACAAATAACATGACCATGAATTTATTCACAAAAATTTTTACAAATCATTTTTTCAGATTTGGCCAGTTCTATCACAACTAGGAGTGTCTTGCTGCCAAAAAAAGCAAATGATCTGAGCTCACCTACCACCAATTACTTATAGATTAATGCAGATCAGTACAACTGGGTTTATGGTTATCATGATTCAAAGAAAAGACTGCCAGCAGAGACCAGTGTGGTTCAAAGAAGGCAATTCTTGCTTTCCCATAAAAGGCAATATATGGAGCAGCTCTTTAAGCTTGTCTTGGGAAGACCCTGTGTATACCACGTAACATTAAAATCACAGCACTGTCTAGGACTGATAGCATCAGTGAAAATTCATAAGCATGTAGAAGTAAAGCATGCCTTTCTGTTTTGTGCAAGAGTGGAAAGAGAAAGAAGGGTGGAGTCGGGGAGTTGCCAGCGCTCTGTGTCTGAGCTGGTAGGAGCTCTGCCAAGTAAAATGGATCCTGGAGCAGGACAAGCATTGGCAGGAGCCAGCACGAGGAAACAGCGGTGAGGGAGGGACGAGAAAGCTCTGACCGAAACAGTGTCAAGTGAATATGGATTTCAAGTGAGGCCAAGGTGTCTTTAATCAGACAGGAAGGCTCAGGACACAAATGGTTTTAGTTTTCCCCTCTGTTAATGGCTTTTACATGCACACTACTACTCACTGGTTGTGGCAGGGGACAGGTATGGAGTGCTCACTGCAGATCTGCAGACAAGGGAGCAGAGGATCCTCACGAGAAGTGCTCTCCAGGCACTGAGTGGATGAGAGTGGCATATACTGGACAGGACAAGCATATCTTTCATGAGGAGAAATGTACCTGAAATCAGTTTTGAAATACATGGCCAGTTACATCCACACCAGGCTTATGCTAGTATATTTAGGGACGTCGAGGGCTGATTTCTGTTTCTCTGACCTTAAATCTGTCCTTACAAGCCAGCTGTGAACTAAGATGTAAAGGTTCTTGAAATTAACCCAAGAGTTGAATTAACTCATGGCAGTCCCAGGAAATCGAGAAAGGAATGTGTGATTTAAGACATTTTTCTGCTTCATCCATTTTAAGTGGTGTTCAGGTGGCTTAGTCTCCCTTGAAGATCAAGGCCTAGAAATAAGCAGGGTCTGCAAGTACCCATAGAATAGAATAGAGTCACGGAATAATTTAGGTTGGAAAAGATATCTGGAAACTATCCAGTCCACCCTTCTGCTCAAAACAAGGCAAACAAGGCTAACTCCAAGGTTAGATCAAGGTCATGTCCAGCTGAATTTTGAGCATCTCTAGGGATGGGATTCGACCACCCCTCTGGGCAACCCACTGTAGTATTTGACCACCCTCAGGTCAAAAAAACAAAAACAAAACAAAGAAACCCTTTATATCTAGTTTCAATTCCCTTGCTGCAATATGTGACAGTTGTCTCTTGTCTTTTTGCTGTGCACCTCTGAGAAGAGTTTGGCTCCTCTACGACCACCCATTAGGCAGTTGAAGACAGAAATAAATCAAGCGCTCCAACCCCTTGACCATCTTGGGTTCACTCCAGTTCATCAGTATCTTTCTTGTACTGAACACAGGACTTCAGCTGCAGCCTCACCAGTGCCGAGGAGGGAGGGAGAATCCCAGCCCCCAAACAGGCAGCACTCTTGCTCATGCAGGGTGCATCTCCCCCCCTTCCCCAGTGTCAGGGCACGCTGCTGGCTCACGTTCAGCTTGCTGGCCACCAGGACCCACCACCATTTCTGCAAAGCTGCTGTTTCCTCCGGGCAGCCCCCAACCCGTTCCGTTGCACAGGGTTACTCTGTTCTCGATGTAAGATTTTACATTTATTTTTTGGCAGGAGGTTCCTGTTAGCTGGTTCCTCCAGCCTGTCGAGGGGCCTCTAAATGGCAGCGCCGCCCTTGCAGATACCGAGTGCTCCCCACAAGTTCATCTTCAAACTTGATGAGGATGTGCTTGTCCCCAGCATCCAGCAAGTTACCAAAAATGGCACAAATGGCCAAATCCTTGGATGGTGCAAATGGGACAAGTGCACTCATCCCATTGGCTTTGTGTGTCACTTCAGTGCACAGCAAATGGCTGAAGCCAAAGGAGACAGGAATTTTTGCACATGAAAGTTAGTTGACTTACAGGAAATACTTTATGGAATCTTTTCCTAGATTTTTTTTTCCCAAGTGGATGTTTTTGGACTTGCTTCTGGTAAGTTCACAATGCTTCCAACTTTCATTGTTAGTGGTTTCCATTTTTGTGCACTTTTTATTACTAAACAATTCCTAGAAAATATTTATTCTCAGTTTTACAAACTGACTTCATATTCCATGAGGATTTGTGCTGCACACAGAATGAAAGTCTTCCTCAAACAGTTCTCCCCAGTAAAATGCAAGTTATTTGTTCACCACTCTTTTTCCTTCCAGGCAAAGCATTCTGACAGCAGAAGTGGGGGTTTTTTTGTTGGCTGATTTTCTGCCATGTTGCATGGTTAGTTTTATCTTCTCTCATTTTTTAGCAATTATTTTCTCTTTGACTGCACCCTTATGATTTCAGTTTATTTCACACTGAAATTTTGAAGAAATATTATAGGTATTATGGGCCTGCAATGTTAGTGACAGGCCTTCTGGATCTAAATTTGGCTTTCTGCCTAAGGTAAAGTGAACCCAAAGACAAAACAAATCTCTAAAGAGTTTTGTTTCATTTTTTCCACAAGCTAGTTTAAAAAAAACTCACAGTCTCATGCACCTTAACGTGTCAAAAGACAAAATATGAAGAAGTTATTTTCCTCATTTCTCCTTCCTGAAGATGAAAAATTGAATCAGGCCCACCCTCAAAAGTAATGGCAGACCCATCACTCTCTTCTTTAAGAGAAAGCTTTTCTCAGCTTTCACAAGGTTTAATTACTGACAGGCTCTTCAAAATTGCTTTTGCTCTGAAATCTTGTCTCCAGTTTAGCTGCTTCCAGATTCCAGACCCAAAGATGAAAAAAGGACAGCAAGCTCCAGACCTTAACCCACGAGCAACATGCACTAAGCAGCAAGTTTTGTAAGAAAGGTCACCTTGGCTTTGGCTTCAGTTTAGTGTGAAGAGAATATTGCCAATATTTTTGGCCTGCAAAACTCCATTTCTACAGAAGAGTTTGCGGTGACCCAGGGATTTGTCAGGACTGGTTCCAAAGCCAAAGTCAGCCTGTGCGCAGAAGAGCTCTCATTGCATCCACGCTCTCCGAGCAAGCCGGATACAAGTGTCATTCACTACCGTTCTCTTCCAAGGCACTAGAGAAACACATCATATCCAGTCTTACAGGGAAAAAAAAATACAGAAATATCCCTAGGAAAACACAGTGTTGGAATTAAAATTATCTACATTTTATTCATGTTTGCCAAGACATTGCCACCTTGCCAGGTCCTAAAAAACCTTTGGAGAACAAAGTCCTTTCTGTGTGGGAGAAATATCCTTCTATACACAGCTAACAAATAACACCACGGCCACATCCTGGGCAAAGGAGAAAATAATAATCAACTGTGTGAGCTCTTGGAGCATGCCACAATTGTAAGAGAAAAGCGAGAGAGATTTGCACTAAGGACCGTCATCTCGCAGCCGAGGGCTCACCCACGCTATCGGCCAGCTGGACTTGGCAAGCCATCGCCCGCTGCTCTCGCCCCCGAGCCCTCCGACCTGCCGTTGCAAACAGGACACACGCCAGGTCTATGCCAGAAGCATCTGCAGTCATCTGAAAAGCCCTGGCACAGTTGTGCCTCCATTAGGACTAAACTGCTGTTGACAGCACTGCTTATTTTGCCTTACAAACCTTTTACAAGTGGTTTCCCAACAAAAACCTAAGTTTCCTGCTTAGATATAGACATCACCTATTCCTAGAGATTAGTCCGTATCTGTATCCTACGGTGTAGGTAAAGCAGTAGACATCTTACAAGGTAAGTTGCAGACGCTTTTTAAAATGCTATGCTCTAGGCTATGTCTAGAACATCATTTAAATCCAAATGATCTACACATCTGTCAGTGACTGACCCCCTGCAATGACTTTCATTTTCTGAGCCAATATAAACCTGCTTTGTAAACATATGAATGCAGATTTCTAAGACCTAACTCTTGAAGTGACCTATCTGCCTCTTCTGCTGAAGTCACGGGTACTTGCAGATTGCCTTTGCCTTCGTGAGCCAGGCTCCAAGCCTAAATTCTGCGTCCTGTGTGTGCAGGGCCAGTAGTTACGATAGGAGTCCGAATTTGGCGAGCTGGTGTATGAATGCCTTGGGGGTAATCCAGTACATTTTTCTAGTGGGAAACAACTGCAGAGCACAGAATGCAAATGCAAAGTTTAGTTCTACTATGTTAATCGGATTGTTTTCATTTCTTTTGCACATTAAGGATAACAGCACTGCATTTTACATGTGTTTTCCATCTGCCACAATCACACAGCATTCTTGGGACAGAAGGAAAGAAATCCATGGGAGACTCACACTCTGGGTCATGCTTTCAGAAATCCTTACTTGGTCTTGAATACACTGAGCAGATCCAGTAACTGAAGGAGCCGTGTATACATGAGGCCATCTCATTTCCACGTAGTATTCATAGCTGTGCCTCCATGGTAGGAAGGAGGCATTTTTGCACATGAACCCAATTTCATTTAAATTTGTCCCTATATATTACTTTCCCCACATGCTACTACTCATTTGTGAGCATAACGCTGAGATTTGTCTTAGCCTGAAACACAGGAAGGAGAAAAGAGATGGACTGTAGCTATTCCTATTTGGCTTTCAGAAGAAATCTGAACAATCTGCTTCACTGAAGAGAAATAAAAACCCTGCACTCTGTATTTCTGAAGTTATTTCCCTTCCCTAAGCCCCCAGCTCAGTTGTTGTACGTAGGAATGAGAATGGCATTGGGAGCATGCACAGGGAAATAAATATGGCTTTCCTTCATACCTCACCACATAGCACGCTTCACTTTCTCACAATAACGACCAGTGACAGATCCCTAGGAAGGGCACGACGTGTAGTCCTTCCATTCAAGATGTGAAAAATCATCCTGCATTTGCTTCTTCTCCGGGTGTCCTTCTTCAGCAATTTCTTTCATCATCCGGGAAACAGCACCAAGCCCCTGCTGTGACAAGCGGCTCCTTCCTCCCCTCGGCCGCTAGAGGAGGGGGCGGCGAGCACATGCGGATGGTACTCTGGTCTCCGTCTCGGCACCACGCCAAAAATCAGGATTTGGCTCCCCATCAGCACCCCGCTTCTGCGAGCATCAGCCCCAAAGGACAGCTGAGACTCCCCAGGGAAAGGTTCTGGGAAGCTCGAGGACACATTTTCCCACGCTTTCCCCCTGAAATGGCAGAACTATTCAAGCTACATTTTCAGAAAATGCAGCGTAACAGGGAAAACTGCAACTTCACTTTGCCCAAACGTGAGAAGGGGGGGAGGAAGTGGGGGCCTTATAATGCCAAGCTTAAAGAAACGCACTGGCAGTTTAAGGCATCCTACGTGCATAAACGTGTGGACTGGCATCAAAGCAATTAGCACTGTTTTAACAAACTTTATTGTAAGTGCCTTGCAGATCTTCAAGACAGCAAAGTACCTAGTACAAGGCAGGCGCTTCCAAGAAAAGGATAGGAAGAGGTAGGAGAGTTGTGCTAAAAAATGAAAAAAAAAATTCTTTACTGCAAGGCCCAGAAGCTCAGCAGAGTAGCTGTCACTGAAAACCTTCTCTGAGGTTTTTTTTGGAAAGGGTAAGTGGTCCCTAAGTTTATAGGTGTCTAACTTTTGGAACTCGGTAGTTATTTTAGCAGCAGTGGGTTTTTGAGGGGTCACACTTACTAAAAAGCATGCAAGTTCTTTGAAGAAAATTGTGAATTGTAACAACGCATGCAACAGCTACGTTCTAGTTTTATGGCTCTTAACTGTTTCATTTTTAATTTTGGCTGCATTACTGCCATGCCAGAAAAGGAAAAAAAAAATGCCTTTGTCTTTCCCAGGCGGCGTGACTCCGTGCGTGGGTGAGCATGCAGAGCTGGAGCCGCCGCTCGCGTGCTTACACGCTAGACGCACTTGTTGACTGCCCATCCTTCCCGAGGAGGGAGCGAGGGCAGCGACAGGCAGCCGTGCAGGAATGCGGAGTACCCAGCGCCGGTGCCATGCTCGGCTGCAGCCCCCACGCCAGCCTGAAACCCTGCGGGAGCACCCAGTGCCCAAGGCAGACTATGCACCTTGGAAGAGTGGTGCTCCTTCTCCTTCCAGGGGGAGAGTCAGAAACCCGCTCCCCTGTTTTCTATTTCACAGGAGAAAATCAGCAGCTGCCCATGGATTGAAGTGAGCTACTTGTAGTGTTTCCACAAGGGAATCTAGTATTTCAACACTAAGACCTAGGTGTTGTCTGTAATTAAAAGCACACCGCAAAAGTAAACACAGAGAGAGCCCAGGGACAAGCAGCAGCTAGGAGAGACTGAAGACGACTAAACCATAAGAAAAATACTGTGAGCTTGCTGTTCCAGTGCTACCCAAGAAACCAGGGACCAGCTTTGGCTACGTGTGCCCATAGATTGCAAAGGGGCGCGCAGCTCTGCCCAGGTCCCACGGGTTTCCGATCCTGCAGCGACGTGGACTGCAGTGACATGCCGCTCCTTGTAGAGCGGGCTGGAGGCGTCCTCAGCACCGGCAGAGTTTTACTCATTATCACACAAACAGCCGGGAAAGTCCTGGGTGGGATAAGTCTCGCAGGACTCCGAAGCATCCATGCAGTCTTCCAAGGGAGACGGTCACAAGCAGCCAAATTTAACCCTCATCCAACTCCGCTGGATGGAGCGGAGCTACACCTAGTCCGGCCCAAGGTTTAATGATACTAAAGCGAAGGACCCCATCGCTCCTTTTTCAGTAACAGCAGGCTTTCTCTGTGAACCGGTGGCAGTTTGCATTCAGGGCCTGATTCTTCTTTCCGAGTTTGCACTCTGTAACATCTTGCTGTACATTAATGCATCCATAAAGGAATTGCTAACTGAGGCCTCAAGCTTCCTTCAGCTTCTGCAAAACCGAATGTTTCTCCAATGTCACTGCATGGTCCCAGTAATTAGCAGCACCACATGTGAGGAGAAGGCTCTTGTAATCCTTGCTGGGTTTTCTGTGGCTTTGGCTGCAATGTCCAGATCAGTTTGGCTCACACTGGAAAAATAATGGTCCAGCAAATGAAATCCCCCTGGAGAAAGTGCAGGGCTGTTTCACTCTGTGAGGAATCCTGCTAATGAAAGGCTCGTGCTCCCCAGAGTGAGGGCCAGTTTAGAGTTAACCCTTGCCTGGTCCAAATCCTTGTCTGCATAGAGCCACATTTAGCCACTTCACCACCCAAAGTTGGCCAAGAGCTGGACCGTTGGCCATCATGCCACCGTGGGGTCTAGGTGGTATAAAACCTTCATACCTGGGGCTATTCGGGCAGGACAGTTAGAGCAAGCCTCCAGCTGGTGAAATTACACCAGAAAGCAACTGGGCTGGCAGAGGGAGGCAGAAGGGTGAGCCCAGGGAGCACTGTGCCAAATTCGGGCCCTGAGCCACACGGTCGGTGCTCCTGCAAGGTGCAGGGCAACCTCACCCCAGGAACCAGCGTTTCTTATTCTCGCCCAAATTTCCAAATTGCTGTGGATTTAAACCTCTCAGAACGTGCCCACATCCTGGTCATGCTACATCGTTTTTTACAAAGAGCTCTTCCCACCTTCAGGAGCACTTGTCTCCTCTCTATTTCCCAACCATACCATAAATAATCTCTTTCTGACCACATACAGATCTTCACTTATGGTGTCTATGAAGGGTTTCTGATGGTAGTTTCCACTTTCATGGAAGATGTTCCTCCAAATAAAGTTTCTCTCTCATACTGTGTTTTAAGTTACAATAAATTGTGCCTGGGTTAATCAGATACTGCTGAACCTTATTACTCATCCTTGGCAGTAGTAAGGCTGTTGTGTTTAGCTTTTTTGGCTTCAGTGGCAATAACAGGCATTAAATAATGATCAGACTACTACCATGAAATGCATACATTGAACTGCAATCATTTTTACTTAGTAAGCAATATGAATCTCCCCGACTCCTCAAATATGACTTTTACCAGAATAAAAGGCCTTCTTTTCAGGCAACTATAAAAGCAAAGGCTTGCAATCCACTCACAGAAAGGCATACTCGTAAGTGTGCTCATTGGGCCCTTGCAATGATATCCCTGCCTTTGAAAGCAAGGAGGAAATATAGATTTCCCTTCCACTTTTCTAATGATGAAAGGATCTATGGAACCAGACTGCAGCGACATGACTTAGCACCTTCTTGGACATTTTTTTTTTAAACATTTCACCTCTAAACTGCTGGCAATTCTCTTTTGCTGCATTCCTGGAAGTAGAGTCCTTCTTCAGGGATCTTTCTGATATGCTTTTGACCTGCCTATTCATCCACTGCCCGCATCTGAATTTTAAATCCTCAGCTCTAAGCACAGTGTATGTTGACAATGGTGACGCAGTCTCAGGCACAGGAAGCCCCAGGACTGCTAGGTTTCTAAAGCTCTCATATAGGGGAAGGATCCCTATATGCTTGCCCTTCTCTGATACTTTTCTCTGGGCATCTGCTCTTGGCTACTGTCAGGAACAAGATATTAGGGTGGAAGGACCTCTGATTTGACCCAGTATGGTTAGATAGTTTCCTGAACGTGCCCAAAAAGTCAGAGGACATTCCTTACCATTTCACTTACATAAATACTATAAAACATAGTTCTGAATGATTATGTACTGTTACAAGATTATCTGCTAGGAAGAAAACATAGTGTCTAAATAAAACCACAAAAATAAGCAGTGGCAAAGATGTGTTATATTAGCTAATCCATCTTGCACATGTACAGCATACCCTATGACTTTTCTGTGATTTATCTAAACTAAACCTTAGTTTTAAATATCGCTGTGACACAGCATAGGAGAGACAAGCATCAGTACCTCCAGCTGGTATTTTAAAGAAAAAAAATTAATATGAAAAATTATTAAAAAATAAAAATGCTCCAAAACCAAGTGTAAGCAGCTGGAAGGACACTGAATCTTTTAAGAATAGGTCACACTTCAGAAATAACTTCATACTTCTTCTCTAAGGAGTTTCTTTGTAAATTAACAGCTTAGGCACCAATAACAGCATCAATGAAGGAACTCAGATGGTCAAATGCTATCTTATTCAACATTACTTGCATTTTTCCAATTGTGCAGAGCCCATATCTGCTACTTGGAAGCAGAAAGTTGGTAAGGAGACACTGTCTTCAAAAATGAGAAGTGCTGGCAGCAGCACACTTTTAACAGGGATGATTATTGCAGGCAATTAGGCTGCATAATTACCCTAGGAGAGGAAATCATCTGCTGCTAAGAAACAAAGAAACCTTAGTTTCTAGTAGCAGCCCTACCAGCTGATGTACATTGCCCTGAAAAGCTTTCCCCATCATTTATATAAGTGTATTTGGTAACCTCAATTGCAGACTATATTCAGTTTTCATTTCAGTAAACAATGTGCCCATGGCAGATTAAAATATTACTGCAAAAGCTGAATCAGGTGGCTGCTTTCTACTGCACTTACCAGAAAAGGAAATTTTATCTCCAGCTCCAGGAAAGGGCCGCAGCCTCTTAATTTTTCCCCTCGTTGTCTGAATTTCCTTGCAGCTTCAGCTTGTTGGAAATCTACCTGGTGATGCTATCAGCAGATGAATGATTTGCTCAGTTTAGAGAAATCAGCTGGGCAAATCAGGCAGGTCCCTGAGAAGCCTGGAGCAGCTCACCTGGACCTTCCTGATCCTGCAGGAGGAAACCACAGGGCCACCTCTGTGTGTGAGGGCTCTGCAGCAGCAGTAGCAACGGTGGATGCGGGCCTAAGGGGGAGAAATGCAGGTTTGCGAGGTGGGGAACAGTTCTTGCAAAATGCCCTTGGCCAGCCAAGGCTCAAGAGGTAATGCCAGGGCTGCATGGACTTATTATCATAATTAACACTCTGCCGTTTGCTTAGAATGACACACCACGGTGAGCTATTAGTAATTCAGGTGAAGGTACAGCAAGGCCAGTCAAATGTTTGCCTCATAAACAAAGCACCGCACTGGGCTTCAGTTGCACACGGCTGATCATCTCAGCCTGACCTGCTGCGGCCGGGCTGCAACAGGGTCCACGAGCCCTGGAGCTGGTGTCCTCGGGACATGGGCCCTGCAGATGGCTGTGCATGGCCAGAGACTGCTCCTGAGCATTTGGAAAGCCTCTCACAAAAGAGGGTTTTCTGGAGTCCGTGGTAAGTTATGAGTGCACACCATGACTTGACATCGCTCAGGGCACTGAGTCAATCTGATCTACTGGCCACCTATCTTTGCGGATCTTATAGGGCTTAGTTATCATTGAGAGATCCAGCCCTGAGGCAAATTTGGGCAAATATCAGCCACCTGGTTCACAAATTGTGCGCAGAGATCTTTGTAGGGGGTCCAGTGTTGTGATCATAGGTGCAGGACACCTGCTTCTGCCACCAAGGCTGCCTCTCTGGCTCCGCTTCTCCAGCAGGAGTTTCTACCACGTCCTCATCTGGCCTAGCTAAAGCACCGCTTCGCCCCTCTGGCAAAGCAGGTAGAGAGCAGCATACACTTCTCATTGTTTAGGTACAGGAAAATTCGGATGTCAAAACTATATTATCCCATTGCTTTCAAGCACACCTCGCCACATTGCCTTTAGGTGCTCTGCAAGACGAGCTTTTGCCCAGCTCTCGCTCCTTCCTGGCTTGAGCAAATCCCGCGTTACCTCGTCTGCTCCCGTATCTCGAGTGCCAAGTCATGAGCCCTTGACACCAGTGAAGTAGCAGTTCTTGAGGAGAGGGGCATGACACAAGCACGTCTTTGAAAATGTAGCCCAGGCCCCATGGGAGACGCGGGGGTAGACGAGGTACCAGAGTTCAGTAACCCTTCACATATTTTCCAAGCGTTGCTGCCATTTTTCCATTAAATGACCTGCCCAAGGGGCAGTATGTAACAGAGCCAGGCCTTCATAGCACAATATCAAGTGTTTTTTTTTTTAATATATATATAAAAACAAGGCAAGTTCGCAGAGAGTGGTGAGCCAGGGAATTCCACCCTGCAGCAGCTTTTCAGTAGTAATTTGTCTTCTGACAAAAGATAGAGCAGAGCATACGGTGACAAAACACAACTCTGTTTATGTATGTGTGAAATCTGAATCATCTTGCGTCTCCTTCCCATGTATATACGCAGCTACCCACTGTGGAACACACATTTACGGGGGACGTATTAATTTGTATACATACTGTGAGGGTACAGACCCTCTGTTTAGGCAAGCGCGTTGTGTCTCTGATGTGTTCTACCTCTTGTAGAGATGCGCCTGAATTATTTTATGAGTACAACTGCCACGATTCGTTGCTAGTACTATTTATCCATTTAGTTATTTTAGCTAGCCAGCTCCTCTAGTGCTTCTCAGCAGTTAGCTCTAAATTAGGAATTTTTCACATACTGCACATTAAGCTCGAAAAACTCGTGTTTTGAAGTGAAAAAAAAATCAAATGGTACATTAGCATAGGGATAAATACATGATATCCTTCCCAATTAAACAATATTTGAGCGTGTGTTATGGGCCATAGCGAGTGGCTATGTGCTTGAAACCTGCTTTAGAAATGATAAAAGCAAACAAACAGCGGCAATTTTCTTCATTTATTTAAATCAGGACACCAGATTCTGGATTGGGATTTTTTTTTTTCCCCAACGAGCCGCACGGTCCACCTTTGCTTTAAGTTACACGTGTGAGCCAGGTGGCTGGGGAGACCTGGAAGGGGTTCTGCCGCGGCGCTTAGCAGCCAGACGGCGTGCTGCTGTTGCACAGGGCTCCCAAGCACAACCGGGCGCCTGTTTGCGAACCCGCGAGATGCAGCCCGACTTCACCGACCGGCAACCGGCGTGAGGACAAGGCCGGGGCCGGCGGAGGTGAGCGCTGCACGCAGCCCGCCGATCGCCCCCGCGGCCTCCCCGCGGGGCCGTGGCCCCGTAACGCAGCCGAGCAGTGCAGACCGTGGGCGCTCAGCAGTGCTTTTTTCTTCGGCAGTTCATTTGAAGGACTTTATAGCCTAAGTGGAGCAGTATGGAAGACAGAGAGCGTTTGTGTTAGCGAAGGATCCTGCGGGTCCTCTGGAAAAAGTGAAACGCTTTACCGCCTTTCTATTTTTAGCCGTGTCCAAGCAGCTTCCACTTAACTTTCAATAAAACTCTGACCTTTGGTGGCCTGAAACCATCTATAATGACAGTATGCATCTTTCTTTTTAATGTATTGACTCTTAAATGTAGAAAAACAGCCTACAGGAAGGAATTTGCTTTTCAGGTAGGCCCACTTAAACCATAGAAAAGACATACGGAAACGCTAGACACGACAGACATTGACACTGATGTCAGATTTATAGTCTCCCGTTCAGTAGCTGTCATCTCCCACTGTGCAAGAAGATACATCATCAGGCGCTTATCTGTACTAAAACATGTTTTGTGACATTGTCACAATTTACCCAGGTGATTCGGTGCGCTCTGTAACATCTTCTCTTCAGGCACAGTCCTACTCATCCTTATGTCATCTGGAAATCATCCCCAAATGTTGCATGCCATTACGTCTACGAAGATGGTCCAGCCATGCTGAGATTGGCAGCCGAGGGAGACGGGGTCTGCCCTGGTGGTGGCTCCTCAATGTGTCCCCACCGGGTCCCCACAGGGCAGGAGCGCTGCTGCGGGGCCGGGCTCTTCCCAGAGAAACCCCATGCCCTGAGGCCGGGTAATGCAGGGGGATCAGGAGACTCGCTTTTAAACAGGGGAATAAAACCTGAGGTTTGGTGTAGAAGTTTTTTGCTATACACCTCAATAAGCCGACTCGCTGAGGAATTTTGACTCCGGCTCCCAATGAGGATATAGGTATCTGAAGGTGGGTCTAGGCACCTAGTTTTTGGAAATCAGATTTGAACATTTCAGCCTCCCGTATAGGCATTTAAATGGCAATTACCAGGCACCATTGCTTCCTGCTGACTTCAGTAGGATGCTGGTCTCCAGTGAAAGCTAGGCCACCTTCACTAAGTGCCCCAAAATGGGGAGTAGGAATCTAACCTTAGATTCAAAGGTCTGAAAAGCCTTAATTTCACAGTATGCTGGAACAGTGAAAATTTGCTGTGATAACGGAATTCATCTTGGGTTTTCTTCCTCGAATTTTATCACACTATTCTGCCATAAGTTATAACCTGTGGGAGTTTCTATAAGAAAGCAGAATAGCTCTTTTCTTCTTGAAAAAGAGCGTGGGGGGCGGGGGCAATGAGTCAGAGCATGCAGGTAATATTAAATCACTCAGTAGATCACCTGATATAGCTCTATAGTTTTCTCTCAGTTGTACACACTGCACGTAAATCACCAGTGTGCATTCGTACTAACTTTTCAAATTCATGATCTTGGAGTAAAGATAGCTCCAGGGAGAGGACTGGGTGCACAGAGGAGAATAACTTTGTGTTCCTTCCATGCATAAAAGTCAGAAAATAAGCATGGCAAATCAACCGTATGCCCATGCAGTGGGAGGCTGGAGGAGCTCTTATAACCAATGTAGCTTTAATGCTTTGGATCTAATTATGCACTTAAAGATATCGATGCATCCAATTAATGCTTCACATACACTCCAACATTTTGAATGTGGAATGTAAGGATATCTTGCTGCAGGATACTGAAGAATAATAGAAGTATTCACTCTTTCAATATGACGTAATTACACATCAAGCATTTACTAAGCTTTTCCAGTATCCTGTCATTGCTTGTTCAGACTTTACAAAGTGAGCAAATCATACCTGCCGTGATGGAATGGATAAGGAATGAGCAGGAATCCAAGGCCATTTTCACAAAAACCTCTAGAAAGCATGGCTCCAGTTACGCACACTCTCTGTACGGCTCTGTCTTTCTGCCAAACTCGGCTTTTGCCACTGCTGCTTAAACAGATGCCCTGAATTTGAGATCCTGCAGATGTATGGCCATGAGCACAGCTGACCTCCATGTGTGTCCCTACAAGGAACACGATATTCACACATCCTTCTCCATGCATCTCTCTTGATCACACATGCAATGACGCTTGCTTCCAGCACTAATATATTTTCTCTGCGCTTGACATGGCGTAACCTGGGCACACTCTGCTCGTTCCTTTTGATGACAGGGGATCTGGGAACAAGAGGTAATAGATCTGTTGACATGAATCACGACTCCTTTACATATCTGACGGTGCAATGGCATGTTTCCGCCGTTAGCACTTTTGCAAAGGCTGGCTCCTTGCAGAACATAGGTTAATTCAAGCAGCCTCCACCTACGATTAAAACTCCACCAGTTTTGCAGAATTTGAAGCCTGCAAGAGGGTATATCAGCTTTCCTTCCCTGAACATCCAATGCTATAAACCCTTTTGGAGCAGTCCTCCTAGCAGATGCACAGATTTTATGGCCACATGATGCCGTGCAGCAGTTTGCCTGCCTCTAATACACTTTTTATTAGCTTCCTTTTCATACTTCCGACTCAAGAGCAAAGAGAAAGCTTTGTTTTCAACAACTGTGTCCTGTGTGCCAATATGCATTTATATTCTGATAAGACAATAAGTCAGTTAACTCAGTATAGTATATACTAAAAGAATCAGGCATCTAAGGCAGAGATCAGAACTACAAGAGAGGAAAAATTACTTAGAGTGATGCACAGAAGTGTAACAGGAAGAAAACAGAATTAAGGGAAGGAAACAGACTGCATATGAGGGGAAATTCTTGTCAGTCAGCACTGTTAGATGGGGGAATAGATACCCACATGAAGAAATGTAAACCATTGCTCAAGAAATCTAAAATGAAACTTTATATACCGCTAAGCACAAAACTGCACTCACAAAAGTATAGGCAGGACTACCTAAATAATAGTTCCTATGCTTAAAAACCTGTGATTATAATGTTGAAATACACAGTTCTGATCACTCTGCAGCACATGAGTGGGTGGCTTCAGGTGCAGATCTCCTTGGCTACAACAGACCTCCTGGTTAAAACCTGCACTCCGGTGAGGACCTGTACAGCCCTGCCTCCCCAAGCCCCAGCAAAATCATCTACCTCCGAGCTGCACCCACTGTGCCTTTCGCCCCATAAGCTCTTCTGCACTTTTAACTAAACCTCCCTTTCTTCTCTGGCTCCCACCACAGGCACCAGCACATCTACCGTGGCTCCACCACCTCTCCCATCTGCTCTCGCACCCACAGTTGCTCCCAGCCTACCATGGAAAGCAGAGTTTCATGAGCAAAGCACTGACTCCCCGACTCCAAACAACCCGGCACCGGGATCCTGCCCATCCTGCCTGTCGCTAGGCTGGCTCGTCTCCTGGCAAGCCACCTTTATTATTAATTACTATGAACCTCAGTCTCTCTCCCAGATCCCCCTGATATAGCCGTCTTGCCACGGTGTATGAAGACCCCACAGCATGGAGGATGCAAGCCCTGTGGAAGACCTCACAGCAGGATTTGCTGGTGCTATACACCTTCAGTAGCTCGGGCTGGGCACTTCTGTTTCCCGGGAAGGTGAGCGATGTGGGGCACACCGTTCCAGATGCGAGCAGTTACCATTCCCTCTCCCATATACCTGGCAACCCGCCCTGGACATCTGGAGAGGCAAACAACATCACCCGCCGAGCCGTTCCCACTACAGGCAGCAATACCCTTGTCCACTGTCTATCTTTAACAAGTGTATGGCTGCTCCTTGCACTGTTGTATAGCTGAGCGTGGAAAGATGGAGTCTGCTTGTATCAGTAGGTACCAGCTGCTGAATTTTTGCTACATTAAGTAGTGTTGATCACTGGAAATATTTGCAGCAGTACATAGCTTGCAAGTTATATCTGTCTTTGGTTGCAAAGCTGTATTAATAACATTTCCAGGCTGACGGGTTTAATACTATTTGCGTTACACTGTATCTGCATCGAGCCAGAATGGATTTCAGTAGAATTGTATGGTCACTAAAATAAGAAATTGTGTACTTCTCCTAAGGCACAGTTTATAGCTTCCTAGGACTATCGGAAAGGCCAAGGTCAGCCTCCCATCTTCCAAAGGCCTAGAGGCAACATCCTGACAAGAGTATTTTGGTGTTGCTTCATTAGTTTCATTGCTTGCTGTGCAGTATGTTTATTCCATGCAGGCTGGAAGGTTAAACTTTCTACCAGGTACAACCATCTGTGCCTGCAGTCTCGGCTACCAAACTTGTCACATATTTGTTTGCTATAATTGTTATACCTGTTTCAGAACTTCCTTCAATCTTATCTACTCAGCCATTTGTTTGAACTACTCAAGGCTGCAATGTACTGCTCATACTTTGCAGAAAAGTTGATTTCAGGACACTTCATTTTAATCTGTTCTTGGCCCAGCATACTGAAAGCAAAGAGCAAAATTCCCTTTCTTAGCTGTAAAACCACTGAAAATAAAGAAGCCTGTATTTGCTCATGCAAAAATATAAAACATTAATAGGGCATCCAGACTTGATAAAAACTGGTTTCCATTGGTGTGTACTGCAGCTCCTGGAGCAGTTTTTTTTTCTCTGAGCTCCATGTGACTTTTCTCAAAATCCTGTAGTGAAGACAGTCAATGAGTACAGGTTAAGTAGAAAAACGGGCTGCATAGTAAGCTCTTCATCTTACATGCAAGAAAGAGTATTTACAGGTCTGAGTTCCTTACAGTTTTTTGCTTCAGCTTAAGCTCTGGTGATAGTCATCATACTGTATCATACTATATAGTAACAAAGGCCAGTCAGCACTAAATACCTAGAATACAATGGGGCATATTTCAGCACAGGAATGTTAGGACTGAATTTCAACTTCCCCTTTCAAGAACAATGAAACCAAGAGCAAGCAGTTTCCCAGAAACCACAACTGTAAGTTATTCCATGTAGAGATGGCTACTTCTCTGCAAATGCTAGTGTCAGTCACAGCAAGCCCATCTAGAGGAAATGTAATTGTGATACCACATATTTTTAGTGTCTATAGAGGAAGTGAATAGTTTAGCTTTCTTACTCTCTGGAGAAGGATTAATTACTATGCTGTTTAATGTTGTTAGAGCACAAATATAGACTGCACAGAAATGGGAAGTCCATTGCTAGGGATGGCATTTTCCCTTTTAACATAAGGCAAGATCCATCCACCCCTATTAACTTTCCATGACAGGATCTCTAAAAAAAGGCCACACAATTCTTAAAGTGTTTTGAACTTAATTTGAAGTTGTCATGCAATTAAGTTACACAATTGCCTTCTGGAGTGACAGCTTCTATTGTTACAACATATGGCAATCAGACAGCAGCTTGTGGCAGATGTGATGTTTATTCAGTATTAGCTAGTTTTAGATTTAACTATGTCATTCTAATCAAAGCAAATGCTAGATGTTTTTGACATCTTAGGGTTCTGCAGACTCCCATCATGTTTAAACTGCTTTTGTCAAGTTGGAACACTGCAGCTCTGAATGAGTCTAAGTCATATTTAGCAACTAATGATGTAATTTACTGGAGGTCTGTATTCCAGAAAATCCATGTTTCTAACATGTATTGTGTTCCTTCGGTAGACTACAAAGACCACCTATTACAATAACTGAGCTCATTAAGTATGCAGCGCCTTAGTCTTGCAAGCTGTTGCGATAAGCAGCTGTTGCAAGAGGGTGAAAGGTTGAATTATCAACTTGGAAAGCATAGCTCTTCATTCAGCCAGCCCAGGAGAGAAAGTATTTCAGCAATAACTCCATCGCTACAGAATATACCTTGGACTACAGCACGAGTAAAACATCACTGGTATTTCAGTGACATGTTTCCCCACCCAGTAAGCAAGACACTCCCAGAAATTAATTGTCAAAAATTTATTATGAAAGCTTCAATAGCAGCAATTTCAGTAAAAATTATTGCATTATTAAACCAGTTCTGCAGAGTGGCCCAGAGGCCTGTTGAAGTCTGTCTGCTTAAGAGTCTCTGTATATTTGTCTCAGTAACCAGTCTCAAGTAGTCCATCAAATATTGAAACTTTCCTCTCTTCATGTTTTGTAGACAGCACCAACAGTTCCTAGTTACAGTATTCTGTCCAGTCCTTCTGTAAATTTTTGGCCCACTTCCCCCAACCTTCTCTGCCTTCTGAAACGGCTCCACTTGACCAGGAAACTTGCAATACTTCTTTCAGTTCCATGGTATGTCAGCCTCCCTGCTGCTGCAGCCTACCAGGGCTCACTGCTGGAGCGAGCTGGTCTCTTCCTTTCTCCTCAAGAGCCCACTGCGTGCCAGTCTGAGCGACTTTAATCCAGTCTCTTGACCAGGCTAATCCATGGAATCAGCAGCTTGTTGCACACTTTGGTGAACCACCACCACATTGAGAATGCAACAAAGGTTTTCAACCTCCCCAGTGCACCAGATCCCCATCACTCAGGCAGGGCAATAGTTGGCACCCAGTCATTGACATTTCGGCTCTCTTCACAAAACAAGTTCAGCTTTTCTAGAGCTGGGTCCTTCCAGCCATCTTCATTTGGGTTCTGTCAGAGGAAAGAAAGTTGCACACCATAAGTACAGCCTGCCAGCTGAAGTCATCACAGTATTTACAGAAGCATTAGCATAATAAGCAAAGTATTTAACTGGCTTCTCTGTCCTGATATGGGCAATGCAGGAAGCACTGAGATGTTACCCTTGTAAGCAACAGGGGAAGTCCACAGTTATAAGAAAAGCAGCCTGGTATTACTCAACTAGTTTACTCTGCAGCATGTCCTAAGTCCCCTTTCCTTGCCCAAGAGGGGATTTAGGGATTTAACTACCTGCAGCAAGTCAGCATCCCTCCCCCCCACCAAAGGCTCTGCCTGCCCCCAGCAGAGAGCCTAGCAGAGCCAGCACAGTCCCAGGGGCAGCACGCAGCACACCCCCCGCCTCTGGGGGACACCCACCGTGATGAGGATGCAGTGGAGGTCCCGCGGCTCCCCAGACTCCTCGCTGGGCCCCACGATGGCCGCCAGCTTGGGCACATCGTTCACCCGCACGATGTCAATGTCATTCTCGCAGCAGAAAGCCTGGATGAGGGTGAAGTGGATCTGCAGGGCAATGTCCCCCTCGTCCTCCTCGTCCGTGGCCAGCACGCAGAAGGCGACATTGTCCGGATCGCTGCGGGAAGGGGGAAGCAGCGCGTTAAGCCTCACGGCCGGCACCGGCGGCCCCCGCCGCCCCGAGCGCCCGCCGCCGCCGGCCTCGCCGCCCCGGCCCCGAGATACTCACACATTCATCAGCTTGGCCGACTCGTAGACGCCGGCGGTGAGGCAGCCGCGGCGCTGCGCCGACACCAGCAGCTCGTGGAGGGCCTTGCCGGCGCCCTGCATCCTGCAAGCCGGGGAGAGGAGCACAGAGTCAGCGCGGCGCCGCAACAGTCCGCAACGGTCCCCAACGGCCCCAGCCCCGCGCCAACGGCCCCGCAGCCCGCCCGCCGCTCAGTCCCGGCCGAGACGCACCGGTCGTGGCCCTCAGGCACAGGCTCCTGTCCGTGGACTTCCTCCAGAGTCATAACGGCAACGGTTCCCCCACGCGCGGCCGCCAATAGATCCCAGCGCTCCGCTCGCCACACAGTCCCCAGTCAGTCTGAGGCAGCAGCTCCGCGGCCGCCCTATTTATAGCCCACGCGGCTGCCGCGCCGGCAGCTGGCGGCGCCTCGCGGCCTCCCATTGGCCGGGAGGGGAAGGGGGGGCATTGTTATGCTAAACGGCGCGCGCCGAGGGGAGGAGCGGGCTGGCTCGTGCCGGGAGGCCACGTGGGGAGGGGGGAGAGGGGGCGGGGCCGGGGTGACAATGCGGCGGGGCCGCTGCCTTTGTTGTGGTGTTACCGGGCAGACTGCGGCGGGGGCCGCCGGCGCCCCCCACCGGGGCGGCACACGCTGCCTCCGCGCGCCGCCACGGCCCCGCCCCCGCCCGCCGCGCCGCGCGTGCCGCCCGCGAGGGGGAGGGGCGGGGGCACCCGGCTCCAACGGTCTCCGGCTCCTCACAGGGGCACCGGCTGCCACGGCGACCCCCGGCTCTCCTGGGGGCTCCCAGCTCCTCTGGGGGCTCCCAGCTCCCCCAGGGACCCCCATTTCCCTCGCAGGACCCCCATCTCCCTCACAGGAGCCCCAGCTCCCCCACTTTTCAGCCTAAAGCACAACCCCGCTCCCCCATTATTCAACCTGTGCCTGTCACCCCTGCACTGCACCCCGCGCATAGGCTGGGCCCAGGCCGCATCCAGGCCTCCCCACTCGCTGCCCAGAGCCCGCCTCGGGGCAGGTGCCCCAGCCCCAGGGGATGGTGCCGAAATGGTGCCAGGTCGGCTTCGCACCTACTGCGGGCTGGCGCCGGGCGAAAGGCTGCCTGGGTGCTGGGGAAGCTGCACCGGGGCGCCTGCGGCGGCTGCGAGCGGTCTGCAGGTTGGGGAGTTTAATGATTAAGTTTTCCTGGCACCACTTATCTTCCCAGTTTATCTGCTTTGCAGCCCTGGAGTCGCAGCGCTGTCTGCTGGGTGCGTGAACGGTGGCAGCTAAATGCAGCTTCTCCTGTCCTGCCGTCGCGCTACGGCGCTACAAAATCACCCGATACCGACAGGGCTGTGCCAGGCACAGGAGCCAACGCGTGCAGGCTGAACACTGTGTGCCGTTCCTGAAGCAAATTCGCAGAACGCTTCATGTTTACTCTCCCACTTTTGGCTTGCTGTAGCAAAGGGGGTAAATCTATAGAGGACAAAATACAAACCTGTTGTAGGAGAATGGGAATCAGGGTGAGAGTGGGACTGCGCGACCTTGTGGCTTTTTGGTTTAAATGCTACTTCGCCAAGTAATGAGGAAAAGGTTTTGTTGAAAAGGTCTGAAATTAAACATTAAATACTCAGTCTGCCCTATTTGTGAGTGTGCATTGCCTTCTGGAAAAACGCAAACTAGTTTTATGTCAGTTGCACCAATGCTATCCATTTCAGTGGATATGGGATTTTTTGCAGTATATGATCTACCTACATTCCTCATATCACTGAAGACTGTTGAAAAGAAGGGAGAAACTCTGTTAATATTAACTGCCTCCATCACTAGCTAGTGAAAAGTAATTATGGCAATTTCTTTTCAAGACTTAGAACTGAAAATCCCAATAGTGCAACAAAAAAGGGAACACTGATTTGATTTCAGTAAAGACAGATGCAAAATGCTGCCCCCAGGAAGGAAGAGGCCCTTGCAGCAATGCAGGCTGGGCGCTGTGGGGCTGGGAGCAGCTCTGCTGAGAGGTCCTGGGTGCTGGTGGGCAGCAAGCTGGGCACATGCCAGGCTGTCAAGGGACGTGGCTATGCCCTGCTGCTCGGCACTCGTGAGACCACATCTAGATGCTGGGTCCAGTTTTGGGCTCCCAGCACAGGAAAGACATCAATAAACTGGAGGAAGTTCAGTGGGGGGGGCGCCAAGCTGGTAAGGGCTGGAGGAGCTGTCCCGTCCTGCAGGCTGAGGGATGGAGCTGGTCCAGCTTGGAGAAGGGATGGCTCTGGGAGGACCACACAGCAGCCCCCCAAACCCTACAGGGAAGTCATCGAGAAGGTGGACCAGGCTCTTCCCAGCGGTGCATGGCAGGAGGATGGGAGACAATAGGCATAAGTTGAAACAAGAGAGGTTCAGACGGGATATAAAGAAAAACTTTTTTCCCCCATAAGGACAGTGAAGCAGTGGAGCAGGCTGCCCATAGACCTTGTGCAAGCTCCATCCTTGGAGGTTTTCAAGCCCCAGTGGGATACAGCCTTGAGCAACCTGGTCTGGCCTCATGGCTGACCCTGCTGTGAGCAGGAGGGTGGGCTAGAGACCTCCTGAGTCTGAATAGTCCTATGATCCTGTCAGTCTGATTTTAAAACTTAGTTTTCAGCAAATGGGGATTTTTTTCAGTTGAGCTTTACTAAAAACCAATTTAATTTGGTGAATCACTTAAGCTTGAGTGTATCTTTTAAAACTAATTTAGTGTGAAATTTCTATCGTTGCTGAATTCAGATCTGAAGCTGTGTGTCAGAAAACCAAGCAACAGTAGAACAGATTTTCCCGTGATGAATAAATTAGATCTAAATATTACAGGGTAGATGAGTCCCCATGTCTTTTCAGGCACTAACATCTCATCCTAGGCTGCCAGTTAGTACTTGTTGTCCCCTAATAGCACCAAGTCATTTCATAATGGCCATGGAGAGCCACCTTGAGGCAGACTTACCATCTATTGCAGACCTGAGCTGGATACAATCCAGAAGGTTACAAAGATTTCTGTAACCTGTTGCCATCACTGCTACCTTCCCTGAAGTTACATCATCCCCTTTTAAATGTGTGGTGTTATTTAAGCCCAGACTACAGAGATGTCCTTTCAGTACTTCACTGGGAATCCTAGATCAAGCAGTGCGTGGGTTAGAAATTCCTACTTGATTTCTGACACTAACAATGTATGGTATATACTGCCTTCTGAATAGTTTCAGCCTTTTCGAGTACCATAATTTCACAAGTATTCCTCAGACTGAGCACTTTAATGGCTAGCTGTGTTTCTCCTTCCAGTTCTTTCTAGTTAGTGTCCTGGGTATTAATATAAATGACAGCATCAGGCCCCTGCAGTCATCTCTTAGTGAGCTTCCATTTTAAATTGATGACAACAGCAGGGTCTGTCAGATACATCTGACTTCTTCAAGCACGGTTCTCCGTTGATATCTGCTGAATTCTCAGAACTGAGGAAACAAATATTTGTTCTAACTATTAATTCTCAAGCCTAATGATTTTTTTCATTCTGCTAACATGCATAGACATTGCTGCTACACTGAATTTGCTTGAGCGGGGCATAAACTCTCAGTTCATTTACTTTTAAAAATGTGTGAAAAGTTTCCAGAAAATTATTTTTAGGTCCATATTTATGATATGGCAATTGTATCCACTTTTATTAGAATGAAGCTTAGCATAATATGTACAGTTCATTCTCAAAAAGTAAAAATGCTTCATAAGTTTGCCTCTTTTTTTTCCCTAAATGGATAAATGAGAAGGAATGCAGAAGCATAGTTTGAGTGGTAAATAGCTGCTTCAGATCTCGTATGAAATTGGGCTAGCCACATTAAACAGTAAAACTTAATTAATGTATCTGTTAGGAGTATTACAGGGCTTATTTATGATGCACTACAGCTTCAATGCACAATGAAACAGGTGGAAAATCCAGAGCTGATTCAGTGCTTTGAAAGATGCTGATTGCAACTATGACTTCAATGAGTTTCCCGTTACAGTGAAAATAAAAGTTACCTAAAATAGATCCAAATTAGCAGGCAAAAGCAGCTCATAGTGGGTAATGGTGCGTATGTAGTAGTATATACATATGTAAGTAATAAACTAATTTAGGCAAAAATATTAACCCCTTCACATGCAAGCTTCCAATTTTGGCTTTAAAAACCCTTGGCCATGGCACAGTTATGTTTCGGTAGTTGGGCACTTGCATTAGGGCTTCCTGTCATTGCAGTTCTTGGCTCGCTCCATTACCCCTGGGTCTCTCAGCACATATGGTGCCAAGGACCACAAAGCATCGCTAGACGCTTGATCCAGCTTATGTCGAGTGACAGTGTCAATGCCAGACCCCGGCATAGCAAAGGCTGAGTTGCCTGGCAGTTTTGTCCTCCACAAGGAAGGGGAAGGCATGTGCCTGGGAAGCGCTGGGGACCAAGCATTTCCCTGCCTGCAGCCAGGGAGGGCAGGAGGAGAAAAGCATGGCAGGAGCCGGCGGGGGAGAAGGGCAGAGGCAGCCGGGGCCAGGGCACGCAGTGGAAGGAAAGGCCACTGGCAAGCTGAGAGGGAGCTGGTGTGAACCGGGGTGGGGGAGAGCCCTGCCTGCCCCTGATCCTGGCCCGGTCCCCTCTCCGCTCTGAAAGACGTCATGCTCCTCTGGCACGATGCCTTTGACGTCTGATGAACAAACTCCAACTTAAGTGGAGGCCAGGCTCTGCTGCTCATTTGCTTGGTCATTTCCTCCTATAACTTTAATACAATCATTAAAAAAAAAAGAGAGATCAGACATCCTTTTTATTTTTCAGCATTACTGACTGCGAACCACAGCACAAGGGTGCTGAATGTTTTCATCTGAAAGTGGAAGGTACATCCTCCGTTATCATGGGGCACCTGAGCACACTTAGGTGTACTTAAGTGTCCTTGATATACTTTTGAGCCAAAAACTGGACATCAAAACTTACTTCTACAAATATAGGTCAGTACTATCTATCCGTTTGCTGGAAAGCTGATAGGCAGTGGGTCGCAGAAGGATCAGCTGTCGAGTGCTTGAAGCCATCCTATGGACCCAGCTGGGTATATCATTTGGCAACAGTACTCAGACGTGGATAAGTGGATTTTGCTGCTATATTTGACAGCACTAGTATAATGCCAGTGCTGCTTAATCATGTTTTCCATAGCATAAAAAGGCTAGCCTACAAACCTTTGTTTACTGGCACCCTTAGCACATCACTAAATACCTCGTGGTGAAATGCAGCATTCAAGGTAAAACTGTGACCTCTGGTGGACATCTAAATTATTACGTTTACAAAAAAAAAAATTACTGATCCACTGTCATGCAACACCTAGATTCAGTTATTTTTATATCCTTAATGTTTTAGATGAACTTTTTTTTTATTTGACACCAATATTTCCTGCATGAAGAAACTGATCTTATAAAAAAGTCAGATGAAGAGTAATGGGGAAATAGTGGCCCATTCAATCATGACAAAGGCAAGTAACCTAAGTAGAATATGACAGATACACCTGCAATGTTGGACAACTGGACAACAAACATGTTTTTGTCCCAGTTAAGTGAGGAAACTCATAATGCATACCCAAATGAAGAGCAGCGGACTCAGACATCACAGTTCAGCATAACTGAAAGGAGACCCGAACCTTACACATCAGAAAAGTCAAGCAAGCAAGTGTAACTGCCAGCCCTGCATGGGGCCCTTACATTGCCACCGCCCGTCTGGTGCTTTCCTGGTTCTTGCTACATACCTGAACTTCCCATCACAAGACCATTTTCACCAAGATTTCTTAGCCCCTTTGGTTTAGTTTGAGTACCCCCAAACTTCAGGTCTTTACAAATCTGTGAGACCTTCTCCTCTTCCTATTACAGTCCTCCATCCAGTCCTCCAAATTTGCAGCCCTCTTATCTGGGGATCCTCACCTGACAAGCTTCTTTCTCCAGATGCTGCATCTCACAGGTCTCTCCACCAAACCTAGGAGTTTTAGGGAAACTAGAAGCCATATTCCCCTCAGCCTTCAACTACAACTCCTCAGGCTAAACCCAAGCTGTCTTTGTGCTTCTCATCAGGCCAATAGGTCCCCCTGTCTTTGTGTTATTTCCTCCCACTTGAGAAAGAGGAGTGAGCTAAACCTGACACAGATGTTGCTGATCCCTTTGCGTAATAAGACAGGCAGCTCACGCTGTTCGTACGCTTTAGCCATCAAAATACCAGCTGCCAAGATCAAAGGTCCAAGTTCTGTTAACAGCAGAGAGACATTTAACTTTAAAAAAGCAGCGAAGTGAGACTTTTTGTAGCGTGATTTTTTTAATACAGAAACCTGCACATTACAAGTCTCAGTTGAAAAAAGACACTGTGAGAATGGAAGCAATATTCATCTGAATTAAATGTTTTACTGTTTTTTACAAATGGAGTATTTGCACAAATATAACTGAAGTGGTGTAGAATGGACACTATTTACCTGGCTACATAGACCTGACTATAACAGCACATGTAGTGCACTCAGCCCGGAGCCCTTATTTCTGTCCTCTTTTCAGATTTTGAGCTAAAAAGGGTAAAAGCACCCCTTGCATTAATTTTTGATTGCTTGAAATTTTGTATAGGCAATGGCACACTGCACTGACTAACCAAAAGAGTTTGTCTGTAAGTGTTGCTGAGCGCACACTGTTAATGCATTTTTCCTCCTGCAGATGCTATTTAAAATGAAAGCAAGAAACCAGAAATGTAGATCTAATAACAGAGGAGCATCTTTCTAATAAGAGGTGAATGTTTCTCTCCTGCTCTAAGAAAAGAAAGGATGGCTTTAGAGGTTTTAAAGAGGATGGCTATTATTAGTCAACTCTTTCCTCTTATATAGGTGGGAGGTTGAAAGAACTAATTTTGAAAACACATATTTGGCGTGAGTGAGAGCCTTCTTCAAGGAAGAGCCAAGGATAGCAAAGGCCAAGGGGAGTGAAGAAATACTGCACCCAGCAATTCACAGGGGAGGATCGCTGCACATACTGCCTTGTTTTGCTTCAGATACCCAGCAGCCCTTACCAGATACTGTGAACAGACATTGCTGGCCATGACACCTTGCAATTAGGCATCAACTAAAAGCATCAGCCAGAATAACTGGAAGTTTGGGATTGGGACGTGAGTGACAATCCTTGAAATCGGTTGGGTGAAATGGCTCCTTCATCCATTTCTCACCTCAAAACACAGTGCTATTTTTCCCCAGCAGATCTGCCTTCTCTGGCGCTATTAAGCAGAAGTATTCTGCAAGTTCAAGCACTTTTTCCTCCAGCAAATGATTTACTTACACAGCTGCTTAGATTCCTGTACTGCATTTATCTAAGCTATGTGATGCCTCAATCAAAGATAGTCACATATGTCTTGATATAGCATTGTATATTTGGCTTTCATATTCTAAACAAGACATTTATCTCCTGCCCAACCATCTACACCAGAAAAGTTACTGAAGGAGTTATTGATGGGTACAATATACCAAATAATGCTCCTGAGAAACCCAATGTAGTTTGCCGTTTCAAAAAGAAAAAAAAAGGAAAAAAATACCCCATGAAGTACATTATAAGGAAAACAAAAAACAAAGCAGCACCTAAAGCTAAACTGACAGTGTTTGGTGTTCAGAATACAACTTCTATTGTTACTTTACTTCTATCATTATTTTACTTTTAATTCAGTTGTGGAAAAGCTGCCTAGTAGTACTAATCAGCCTGATTAACTTTGGGATTCCCTGTTTTCTTGTTGATAGTGGGCCTGTCTCATCCCAACTGCAGAAGAGCAAAATAATGAAAAAAGAGGGGTGAGGGGCAGGTATCACATCTGAGTGAAGAAGAATAACCTGTAAGAACACAGAGCCAGGTGTGATTTAGGACTGGTTTGATTTTGACATTTTCTAGTTGTTTGCGGCAGCATAACGCATTGAGGATTTTACTTTTGTCAAATGTTGTCATTCTGTAATTCCATCCCTTACACTTGCATTGGAAAACCTTTCAGAAAGTTCCCTGTTCTGGATACTGATGACAAATTTTGTTTCCTTTTTCTGGCTTTAGGCCTGTAACTTTCATTGCCCATCCTGTATTCAGGCTGTGGCGAGCATGTCTGGGCTGGCGAGCCTGCTGGTGCCAAAACCTTCATAATTCACATCACACAGAGAGCTGAGCAGGGCAGCCCGAAGCAGCTTGCGGGGGATGCTGATAACACACATCAGGAGGCCGTCACAACACCCCAGCTAAATAGTCCCTCAGAAACACTGAGAGGCATGACTTATTTATTTATTTATTTACTTTTAATTAAGAACTGCTGAATGCCAGTTTTTCTTGGCCATGCCTTCTGTTTTTCAGCCCCACATTTTATCGAGGCAAATCTTCAGGATCCTCTCCTGGGATTTCCAGGTGTCTGTAGGAGCAGCCACTGAAGCCTTATTGTGCATTCACGGCAGCTCTGATGGGCTGCTGTGTGGCTGGAAATCCTAGACATATTCACAGCCCATATGTACTGTGGCTGCGTAACACCCAGCTCAGAAAATCCCAGGGTTTTAGGCCAGACTGGACAGATTGTGCTTGCATGTTCGGTCGAACTCTGCGTGCCAGGAAGTCTGCAGTGTCACATTTGCTATTCCCGAGCACATACCTTTGTCCAGGAAAGCCTAGAAGCCTTACTTTGGACTATAACTTCAGACACTCAAGGTTAGAAAATTACCTAAGTGATGCCAAAAATAGTATTTGCTAATAATTCAAGCAGGACAAGGGCAGATCCAGCATCAGAAATTCCAGTTCCCAGCCTTCGTCCACTCAGTACTGGCAGCCTCTAGCCTCTGCTGGCAATACTCTCAAGTGAGGCGCAGCTACAAATAAAGCTGGGAATTTCTTGTGGGATAGCTGTTTTTCATCTGCACTTACCTTAGTCCCTTAGCATATTTTTTCTGCCATATCCATTAATTTGTTGCACAGGGGCTCCTCTGTCAGTAGATTAAAGCTACTGAAAAAAGTCTTGCTTTGCCAGCTTTCCAGCCCAACCAGATGACGTTATAAGACTACTTTGAATGCTGATATATGTTTTCCCAGTGCTGATGGCTCCATAAGGTGCCAAAGGGAATTTTAAACAGATGAACATATCTTAATCAGCATAAAGTTAGAGTCTCGTTTTACTGTGTTGTATAACGAATTTTCTTAGAGATGCCAATGGAAGCTGAAAATCAAATGCTTAAGATCTCTGAACAGCTGTCTTGACGTTATAATGGAAGAAGAGCGTAGTCTTTCCTTAGCACAGATGCCGACAGAATTAATCATTTCACTGGGTAATTCTGCAGCATGAAGATGTGCAATTCATAAAGAGAGCAGATGTGTCGCCCTACGTCAAGTGCCTCTCGTACCTCAGGTTACGACAGTCGAATGCAACTTCCACTGCAGAGGTGTGCCAAATGGGGCAAAACACTCCAATCCTTCATTGGTTCTTTCGTGTCTTCTGTTATAGGTGTAAGAAAATAGACATCCTAAGAGTGAAAACTCGGATGGTCAGCCAAGGTCTTAAATCTGTAAATCTGAACTTCTCCAATTGTATTTTCCTGCTTTTGAAAGAAATCTATGAGACTGGCTTATATCTAAACAGACTAACCATGAGGCCTGATGAGGAAGGGGTTAGTTTATCCGGACCCCTCCTTTAAAACAAAAGAAGGGTAAAAATAGCAAAAATCATTACTTACCTCAGTTATTCATCAGGACACCTCTGCAGGTGCCATTTTTCCCAAGTCACATCAAATCGGAACATTTGTATCATCCCATTTTTGTGCTAGTTTAAAGCTAGAAAATGAACGCATCTTCTCTTGCCTCTTCACCCACCCAGAACAAACAGCGAGGTTTGCTTTAGATGTAAAGAGGAAAAGTAATTAAGCTACTATGCAATGACGTCTGCAAGTTCTGGTTTCCTCTCTTTGAAGTCTTGCTAATTGAATGCTTAAAATACCATAGTGAGAAGTGTGCCATAAACACCTCCCGTAAAGCAGAATCCCATTATGTTGTTTGATCCATAAGGTTAAGAAAAGAAAAGGATGACAGTTGCTAAATATGCAGAAAGAGATCCTGACATTTAGATGTATTTTAGCATTGAAGTGTTGTATTGAAGAGCAGAAGGCCAGCTGGTAGCTATTGAGTAGGAAATTACTATAGTTTGACTATTAGTCTTGGCTATCCGAATTTACTGGTGAGGAGTTTTAGTCAGTTCATTCCAATAGTCACTGGGATGGTTTTAGCTGATTTCATTGAAATATGCGCATGCCAGCTGGCTAAGTTTCCAGCGTTTGTTGCTTTTTACGTCTTAGCCTTCTCCTATCTGTAATTCCTTGCCATTTTCCCATGTAGCCCTATACTTCAGTCACCGACTATGGGATTTTGGAGCAAAACCAAAAATCACAGGTTTCCCTCTACACATTGGGTGGTCATCTGCCACACGGGGTGGGACAGATGGGTGTACAGAAGGAGGGGTGGTGGCAGCGAGCCATTACTGGAAGCACGTGCTTTGACCAGTTATAATCCAGGACATGGGTATGACACTATTTTCAGAAAATGTAGATACCTAAAGCCTCTCTGACTCCTGTCAGTTTGTGTATGACCGTGGATATGGCAGGGGGGCAGCACGGTAGCATTGATAGACACCAACAATATTAAAATCCATCAGCTGTGATTTATACTGTCTAGGCCACTAGATGCCAAGGGAGAGGCTGGAGGTTTGAGAACTGTGCTTTTCAGCTTGCACCCCCCAAATCTCTGTGCTTCTAAGCCTTTTTGTAGGTGTTTACCAAAGGCACATATGAAATCTTTAACTGGAAAGTGGTTCTTCAAAGTCCCAGACAAGTTTATTGAACGGTGACTCTTCTCCCCCAACTCCACCTTTGATAATTCGTTTTAGGCCAGTGTGTCTCATTTTCCAGTATGCGGCTCTGAGGCTGAAACTTGTCTAAAAGAGATAAGAGAGGCCATTAGCAAGCTCTTTTGGCTTGTGCCTCCAAAATTTCCTCAGGAAAAGATAAGGATGCTAAAGCGAGCTCTCATGAATTATCTTGCACAGTGATTTCATCCTCTGTACTTTGTGGGGGGATGTAATGAGTAAAATTACTAGCAGACACACACTGATCTAGTCTTGTCTGGTCTAGTATTTTCTGGTAATCTCCTAAACAGCCTAGCATTAAAGAGAACAAAAATCTGCCTGCTTCCATAAGAAGTGTTTATGCTAGAAAACTAAAAATACATGTAATCATTTAGGGTGACCTTCTCATAATAGTCACTTACAGCAAAATAGTTTAGATAATTTGTTACTGTATGTAAGAGTTTTAAATTTTGGAGCTCAGATTTAATTGTTCCTATGCTTTGCGAAAGACCTGTGTGAAACAGACCTCTAGTGGTTAAATTGGGCATTTCTTCAAATTCTTATTTCTCCAGGAAGTCCTATGTCCTGTATTTTGTTAGGAGGCCTCGATTCAGGATCCTATTTGAATATTTCCAACTCTAAGAGTAATATACAATTTTTAGAAATATAATCCCCTTTGGTACCGATCTATGTGGATACAATAGGAGGAAAATTTGAATATCATTTATCAGTTACCCACTCTCTCAGAAGTACTCCCGTCTTAACCTATTTTGTTTCCGTTCAGTGTTTAGGATACACAGATTCGGAGATGTGGCCCCCTCAAGGCTGCTTAAGGAAATCTGGAGACGTGGGTAATGATAGTTAGATAGCAATAACCAGATCAAATCTGCAATATTGATCTTTCACTTCACGGTGCTGTGCAACGAGCAGTCACCATTCAGAGCATGAAAGCAAGCATAAAACATCTCTGCTGAAAAAGACAATTACTAAAGGAGAGAAGGCCAAAAATTATACAACCAACTAGACTTATACTTGCAAAGACTGGAGATGGTGCAACCCCCATAATCCTGTATTACAATCATGACTTGAAATGGGGAATTGGCTGTAGAACTTGGTCATTTTAACTCTTCATCAGAGGAAGGCTCATTTGATAATCTAGACTTCAGTTCAGGGCGTCTGGCTCTGTGCAAGACGATATGTAACCTTGGCCTAAATCTTTAATGTCTTTGTGCTTGGCCTACTTCCACATATGTAAAACAGCAATAATAGAATAGCTGAGTATCAGTATATTTTCTGTCATTTTAAAGTGCTCCAGTTCTTGGAGTCATATTATTGAAGGGGAGCTTAATGTTTTTTTTAATCAAAGCTTCCTGAGTCTCACAGCTTGAGAGAAAAGCTGAAAGTGAATGAAACATAGAGAGTGACACTAAAAACAGTAAAAAGCACCTGCTAGTTAAAGAAATCCCACATTCTTTAAACCAAGCTCATGAGGCTTTTGTGGGCCTGACTCATGATCTATATGTTGTTTTTATCACGTGAGGATGACGAGTTTGCACTAACATTGCCTGTCTCACACTCTCTCTCGTCCTTGCCTACTTAATTTGTCATCCCTTCAGGATAGGGACAGCCTGTTACCATTTAACCATACTAACCCCATGATGTCCTGCTGTTAGCTGAGGCCTCCAGGTGTGACTGTAATATGGACGATAATAATGTAGAAGAACTTTAAACCAAGGAACTCAATTGAAAGGATTTTTTTTTCCCTCAATAACAAGGTGATAATTTAGGAATGGCAGCTGCCAAGTCTAGAGGAAGTCTCAGCCTTCATTTATTAGCCCCAGTTGCTCGACTTTTACATAAAAAAAATAATAGATCCATAAAATCAGTTTTCCTCTGAAAAATCAACTAAACACACCCTCAGGCTGTGTCTGCTTATTGTCCCCATAGTCCCATATTAAAAGTTACTCAATTTTCAAGTAGAGTGTGGATTTTGTTTTTTCGCACTTGGCCTTGAAAATCAAGTCGAGTCAGGTCTTCTTTCTTTTCCATGCAATATTATCAATAATAAGAAGAGATCAGCCTTAATTATCTTCTTGACTGTGCCCCTGCAACCCTGCTGATAGTAGAAGAATAACCAAAACCTCAAGACAACCCATTTAACCTCACAAGTTAAACCCAATTAAGATTATTGCATACTACCACCAGTTGCAACTATTCCTTGAATCTATTTTATTTTTATGTTCTAGCAAAATCTATGTCCTATCTGATAAACAAAAAAAAGTGAAATGCTTCATGTCAAGCATTTCCCAGCAGTGGGAAGTGCTGGACACTAGTGCTGCTCTAGCTGTATTCCCTCAGCTCCATCCTTCAGTGACTACATCATGAACTTCTTCATTTTATATGATTTACAAGTGAGCAAAATTTGCTGAATAACAGGAAAAAAATGAAAAAATTACTTTTGATAAAACAGAGAACATGTCCATCATTGTTCATACTGACAATTATCAAGGAAAATACTGAATATTGTTATCAGCTTGACAAGACCTGAAATACAGAAAACTACTGTTTTCATGATAGGCAGAAAGTCAAGTCACCAGCAAAGCTGAAGATTATTCTAGCATGAAGGGATTTTTTTTTTATTTTTTGTGCTCACGAAAGACAAACTCCTAGTAACGCTTCACTAAAGAGAAGCCTTGGGATGAAAGCATATCTCAGCGACAGATGAGAAGTGATAATCTTTTATCTGCTTTCCATTCGATAAAGCTGGGGGACATTAATTACCAAGTAAATGCCCAAAGCACAGAGCGGGATGGCCCGTCTGTTGTAAATACCATTTTCCCGATAGGGGACTGAGTCGGGGGAAACACAGATGACAGCCAAAATGTGTGAGAAGGCCTTTCATTAATTAGGCAGCCGTTATTAACAGAATCCCGCCGATAACAGCAGATAACCACCCACGCGGTGCCTTCGCTGCCTGGCGGTGTCTCGCTCCCGCAGGCGCTCGGGCTACCCCCGAGCTGTGGCCCCCGTTCCCACGGGGTGTACAGCATCCCGCGGGCTCTGCCGGCACACGGCAGCCACCGCCACTGCGGATGCGGAGCTACACAGCCCGCCGTCGGTGCCCCTGCGTGCCCCAGCGGCCTCAGACAGGGGCGGCTGACTCTCGGTGTCATGAGTTTAGCCATTCTTGTGGGTTCGGCAGAGTCTGCGGAGTATGCTGCTTCTCAGGAGGCTTTCACACGCGGCCTCCTGGCACACACTTCTCCTCTCTTCAGCCTTCTGCTTCCCAGGTTGTCCACCCCTACACCCAGGTTTGCAAACCTCGCACAAGCACATTGCTATTGCTGCCAACAGGAGCCGAAAACCTTGGGGGGAAAACGAGCGCATACTGGTGCTGGATGCTGGACCGCCGAGCAGCCTGAGGCGGGTCGCTTCCTGCCCTCCGTCCGCCCGGTGCCGTCCCTGCGGCGCCCACGGGGCGGCACGGCAGCCCCGGCTCCAGCTCCGGCGCGGGGAGCAGCGCAGCGCAGCGAAGCCTGATGTGGTGCGCAGTGAGCTGGCCCTGGCAAGGGCCCTTACAGAGGCGGCTGTTCCGCTGCCTCATGAGCTGCCGCGCTAATGTTGCAAGGGAGCATTAGGTTTTACTTCTTTTTGCACGTTATATCATTTTTGCCGGAGGAGCGCTTCCCTCCATCTGAGGCAGACTGGGCAATTGGGAAAAAGAGACTGCTTCGTTCCTGCAGTGATTTCTGTTCATGTGCTAGGTTACACATGAATACACAGCTTCAAAGTATTGATTGCAACCGGACTGTTCAAAATGTAGCAGCCTAAGCATGGATTGCACTTGTGCAGATTTCCTAACCGCAGCTGCTTACCTTACTTGGGAATATCTATGGAAATTTTCCACTAGCACCATGTTTTCCATTACAGCCTGGACTAGCCAGGCCAGCCGTGTCTCACAGGAAAACAAGACTGAACATGCACTTATCGGCCACCACTCTGCTGAGCACACCTCAAAACTTGCCAGAACTGCTCTTGCCACCACTCTCTGAGGTTAAAAGTGAATTACGTACCTTCCTCTTTTGTTATTCTTAATGGGCACCTACCTGCGAAGAGGTCCAAACACGAGTGACGTTGCGTGCTTGTGCCTAATGCAATGCTTCACAGACCAAGGAGAAAACAGAGAAGCAGATTTGCAAAGCAGGATTTTCAAAAGATGTTCAGTATCAGCTCATTTATAAAGCCCTGGACTTTCAGATAGAGTAATGCCTTTCTATACTGAGAATGTCTCTGACCACCACCTATAAAAAGAATTACTTCTGAAAGTTGAAAGTAACTAAAAAGCATGACTGGGAGTGAAAGAACGATCAACTACTACGGAGGTAAATGAAGCACAAAACAGTATCAGCCTTGTTTATACAGTGTCCTACTGCAATCATTTAGTATTTAATGCAGTGAGTATTCAAATACCCGAAGTACTGCATATATTGTAAAGAGGGATATTGAAGCTAATGTTACCAGCTGGGAAACTGCTCCTTTCTGTTCCTATGTTGGGTTACATGTGAATATGTAATTTGAAAGTCCTGTTGCTACAAGACTGTTGACAACGCATCAATTTAAGCATGGATTAAACTCTTGCAGACTCAGGACCCGAAAGTTTGTCCCATCGTGCAGGTTTTGGAGGGCATTTTGCACTGTCTTGACAATTGTGTGATACATCTGTAACAGACAGAAAGAGTTTAATAGCATCCCATTTGCAGTCAGACAGTCTCAGATCCCTGCAATTAGATGTTATCATCGCATCTGTGCTTGTAAAATGTCTGAAGGATCCTATGATTTCATTCATTTGCAAACCCACAAGTCTGGTTAAAATTATACTATAGTAAAGGTTGAATAAATATTTGTAATTTTCTGCAACAGATTAATAATAATAACAATAATAATAAAGACAGAGCTGAAGGTTTTACACGCTGCTCTTTTTTCCAGATTCAAAACCCGGGAAAACAACATTTGCAACACTTGAAGGTCTAGCGGAAGAAATAAGTTACGTATTAGGTGGTTATGCACCCTTCCCCCTCCAAAGTACAAACTCCCTTGGGTCTCCCACTCTTCTGCCCAGCTCTGCTCGCACCAGTTCCCCCCCCCCGCCCCCGCATCCCCGACGCACCAGCCTGTTCCTGAGGTCCCTGCACTCTCGCTGGAGTCGCTCCAGTTCCTAGAGAAACACCGCGACCCCCTTCCCCCTGCTTCCCTCGGTAAGCCCATGGCTGGTGCCCCTGCACGCACGGCTGGCCGACGCGCTGGAAGCGCTCCGCTGGCGAGGCCTACACCGACCTTACATCAGCACGCAGGAAATCAAGAATGAAGTCTGCAGCTTGACCGAAAAGGATAACGACGCATCTGACGTGAAGAACGCGCTCTTTGTTCTGCTTTCTCTTTCAGGGCTCTCAGGCAGTGAAACAGAAACAGGATATTTTAGGCTCCCTGCTTGCGGACTCGAGGCGACCTTTTCCCAGCACGGCACTATCTGCAAGCCAGAACGTGGCCTTGGTCCTCTAATCTGCTCCATGTATGGCACATCCCAGGGTCCGCGTGGAGTCCTGCTGCTGCGGGCAGATCCCGCTGAACCCCTCTGGCCTACGGTCACAAAATACTGCCACCAACACACCGAAATACCTTGAAATCTCCCCCTGTTGTTTCACAGAGGAACCTTCAGAAAGCTGGAAGAAATCGCCCTTACCTCTTTAGGCCAAGTTTGCTGCCCCAGCGTGTGCTTTTGCGCTGCGTCCCCAGCACGTAAGCAACAAAACCCGGTGATAATTTGGGGGGATGTGGATTCTCCTGACACAGAGGAGCCTCTTTTGCAACCGAGCTGCAGCAGCCGATTGCCGCCGTTCCCACTGCCGCAGTCCTGAGCCGCGCTGGCCGCAAGAGCAGCGCTCGGGAGAGGGCATGGGGCGCCTGCCCTGGCGTCCACGTGCCATGGAGGGTCCTGCGCCGCAGCGTCCTCATGGTGATAAACCAACAGCAAGCACCAGTTCCTCAGTCAACTGTCTAAATTACGCGTGTAGTTCGATGGTACAAAATGGCACTAGGCACACAGAGTGGCTTTGTCCTCGTGGGACTTTTGCACCATTAGATGGGAATGTATGAGATGCTGAGTTTATTTTGGGCAACCTGAGGCTGGAAATCTGGTCCCCTGTGCCACTTAACTACGAACCATGCTCGCTGTCTCCCTGATTTAATAGCCTTCATGGAACATTTCAACTCATCTCCTCATAATGAACTTCTATAATTTCGTTAAATTAGAGTTGCAGACAGCCCAAGGACAGATATTAAACCTGAAAATAATTTGCAAGAGTGACTTAACTGTTTGTAACCACTTGGACCAGCTCAAGACAAGGGAAAGAGGCACCTGCTAAAGACAGGAAGACCACTTCTGAGAATGAGGAAGGCGTATAACCATACTGCCCCGAACCCAAACTTGATGCTACTGCTGGAAATGCTCGCTCATCCTTTTATGATATAGCAAAAGGCAAACAAAGAATAAGCCACTGGCAGCCTCAGCCATGTGTTGTCTGAGGCATACTAGGCACGGTTGCTCAGCTTTGATTTTTAATTGGCCATTGCTCTTGAGTCTACAACAGGAACAGCATCATGGGAATAAATTACTCTCCTAACCCAATTTAAAAGAGTTTTGGCTGATTCACGCCGTCTAGAGAGTAATATTTAACTCATATTAGCAGATGTGTAACTCTAAAAATGCATGAGATACAGCCTTACCTACGGAGCGGTGGGAGGCAGGACCCAACTGCACAAGCTCTCTGCTTAATGCACGGGACTTGACAGGCCTGTATATACAAAGGTAATGCCGTACATCTCTGAGGAACATAGCTGCTATCCTAAGTGGAGTATGGCCCGGGGAGCCAAGGCATAAATAGCCTTATGCATAGAGCTGCCCTAGCCCTTTTAGAAACCACAGCACACCACCACGCTCGGCCTCCCAGGTGGGCTCTATTCTTTGTTTCGAGACCTTCCCCTTGGTTGTTTTAAAATACATGTTTCAGCAAGCCCAGAATAAACAGCCTAGCTCAGCTTACTTAACTGACCCCTTCCTATCGTTGTTTACAGTTACGCCAAATGGGGTGCTCAGCCTCACATTTTACCAGCGACGACTTCAAATTTCCTTGCAGAGAAAGTTGTTGAAGGGCACCGGGCATGCGGCAGATCCCTGCGAGACAAGGCTACAAAATATTCCCCCTGGACAGCAGCTCCCCATATGTGGTTGCTTTTTGTGCCCTCCAGTTACCCAGTTGGTAATTCATTCAGTAGGGGGCTAGAGTCATTTTGTAGAGTGGCGATTATTATTGTTTTTTAATCAGGATGTCGTAGAGGCTAAGACCTTTCACTCGCTGCCAATTACGTCCTGTATCAGCCTTTCCATTATTTTCCCCGTGATTGATGTCAAGCTCATGAGCCTTTAGTGCCCCAGTCATCCCATTTACTCTTTTAAGAGATTGGCTCTTTTCCAACCCTTTTCAATTTCTTTACTGTTCCATTTTTTATTTTTCATTGTGTTGACGCTAATGGTTCGGAGCGCTCTTTGGCCAATTCCTGGAAGTTCTCCAATCCTTCAGATTTTTAAATGTTTAAGTTTAATATCTGCCATTTAATATCCTCCCTAGTCACTCACTAATGGAATAGAAAGTAATCATCGCTGTATTCTTTTACCTTTCACACATCAATCACAGACTAAAACATCTTTTCCGCGAAGAAGCCATTTCAGATAGCTTGTCTCTGTTGGACGCCCTCCCCACCGCAGCCGTGCGCCCCCGGGCAGCGTGCAGGCAGCGCTCAAGCCGCACCAAACTGCCACCTGGAAACCCCGTGGGAGCGGTGGCTGCCCTTAAGCTCCAAACGGACTTACTTGTTTTTTTTCTGGTATTACTTGCTACATCCTCTAATCTTTCCACAAGCCTTCCTTGGCTAATCCCGCCGTGCAACCATAAGGAAAGCTGCTCTGCTCTTGCTGTTACAAGGGAGCAGCCTAATGCTCTTTTCCTGGGCTGTGATTTTTTCTGATTACCTCGCTGTCGCCCCTAGAAGCTCTTCTAATGGATCGGGGAAGGATTGCGCTACACGTTGGATTAAGACAGACCAGCAGCCCCTGCCCTGAAGGATTTGCTATCTGCAGTAGAGTAGCCAGCCTTGGCTGGCTTTAATCTCACAGCTTTGGCGATGGGGAGCTAATGAGGTCTAGCCCTCAGGTCTAGCCGTGGTTGAGAGGAACAGCCTTGAGGAACTCAGAGCTTCATGTTGCCATAACGAAGCCGGTACAGCGAGACTGCCAGAAAGCAGCAAGTCAATATTATGTAGCATGTAGGGAAGTGGTTTCAATAAGCCAGCAGCCAGAAGCTGGATTTGAGACTTCCTTTCTCGCATGTCTGCGGTCTCTACTTTGCTTGAAACACTGATCCCCCAAAACAGGATTTTAAAATGTTGAACTTGGATCACATCCGGGCTAAAAGGCTTGCCCTCAGATGTACCCTGGCATTTGTCACCAAGATGTAGATGTACTTTGAAAAATAGTGTGGGAAACATGGGGATTTCTAGTTGAAACTCATTCTCCAAAGTTAACTATATCACTGCTCTCGGACAATAATTACCCCTGACTTTGGACAGTGCTTTTCAGCAGTGCGTCTGAATGGTCTTTACAAAGGAGATAAGCATTATTATTATTATTTCTCTTTTACAGCCATCCATCTGTAGGCTACAGTATGGAGAGGCCGAGAGGCTTAAGGTCACTCAGCAGGCCAGTGATGGAGCTAGTCATCTGACTCCCAGGCAAAGACTCTGGCCGCTAACACCTGTCTATCAGACAGATACCTTGTGTCTTGGTTATTTACAGCAATACTATGTAAGTAGTGTAAATACTTACCACTAAGTGCTGCTAATGTAAATAAGTTGCCTGGTTGATAGTTCACAACCACAAGAATGGGCAAATGACAAACAGAGGACATCACTCACTAGGTTTTTAAAATGTAGTTGTTTTTTCTTTTTCTCTCTGTTTTAAGATCTATGAAATCTGTGTTCGTACATTCTTTTAATCTAACAGGGAAGATTTAGATAACCATCAAGATGCCCATAAAAATCTATGGGTTTTCCAATAGTGCCTGACCATCCATTTCATTGCATTTACTCAGGAAAGAGAGATAAGTTTTTGTTGTTATTCAGATTAACTTCAGTCCTACCGATACACATTTCAAAGTTGTCTGGAGCGGAAAAATCCTAAGGCAGGCTCTGGCAAGAACTGTCAATGTATTGCTGACATACAGTTTGAAGAGCTGGTCGTGGTAAAACACATTTACTTCCACAGAGCAGCTCTGATATTGCACATATTCCATATGATACAAAAGCTGGTTAGGAAATGGTGCTTTTCCTGTGTACTGCTGACAGTCCTGAAGGCTTTATATCCTTCGGCACCATCACCCTTGCTTGCACAAAGCAGATGGAGTCCTCCAGCTCTGAACACTGCATATCTTTGCAGTCCTTGGGGAAGGAACTAGCAATCATAACCAATTCTTCAGGTGCGAAACTGTCAGTGACTTGGGCAGAAATAGGTCTCCCCGTTCCTAAAATATGGATTAAGAAAACCTCACATTTCTACAAGGAGGCCAAACTTTGTCAGAAAACACCAGAAGTGAAGTAACAGGGGAAATAAAGCTTTCTTCAAATGCGTGAGATGTTTAAGAAGGACACAGAAGTAGAAATACTTAAGGCAAGGAATACGTAGCTTTGAGGGCAAATTTTCCCTTTCAGACATTGATGCAAATTGGAAATGATGTTCTTGATATCACTTCATGCTTCAGTGGTGTAATCAACAGCAAACTTAGTGGACTATTAAGAATTGTACATCAGACTTTATAAACACACTTTCTGATTGAAATTATCTGACTGGGCCTCACTCTTCTCTCCACAGCATGGATGCACAGCCCTGGATTTCAGCAGAGACGTACTTCAGGAAATAAGCTCAGCATTTGGTTCTGGTAATCCGCGTGCTTTGCGATTACAAATGCAATGCAAATTGGCAAATTTGCACCTACGGAAAAGTGAGAGCTTTCCCAAGAGTGTTTCAAATTAGGTATGTTTATGAAACAACTATAACTGCAGGGATCATTTCATGCTTTATCTAATCCTGTACATAATAAATGCAATCATTCTCTGTGAACTGTAAATTCTCAAAGACGGGGCTGTGGGCTAGATGCAGCAAAGATCTGCACAGAAGTTAAGTGCTGCAGCAGATTATTTTTAACCACTTGATGCTTGGAAGAAGATCTATACCTTTATTTTATGTGCTGGGGCTGTTGATATAGGATGCTGAGAGTACTGGCATACTGGCAACACAAAATACCTGTATCATGAGCCACAAAAAAACAAGCACCAAGCTCCAAACACCTGTGAAATGCTGTCCCGCTTGGAGGTTACTCTGGGTCAGGGCTGCCAGAATCCACCATCCAAGACCCTCTTCTGAAAAATGGTTCTTTTTAGTGCGTCTTGGTGCAATAATATGATTACTTACAGTACAGAAAGCAATGCAAGAGTTAAATCTCATGTTAAAATCAGGGAGACTGAAAAACCTGAGTTCTAGACTGTGTTCCAGAGGATGCTTCTGTCAATGACCCAAGAGATGTTAAATGTAAAAACAGCCTATGAAGCAGACTAGTTCCCTTACCAATAGGCTACGGTTATGCCCTATCTTGAATTCCCTCTCTCTCCTTCTTGTTCTAGTTTAGATGTTGATGCCAAAGGATTCTGGGTTTGGAGAATCACCTTTGCAACTCAAGCAGAGCCAATGCAATGCAACAACCAAAATGAAGGCAAAGAGGGGAAAAATGCTATCTGTAGAGAAACAGAGGTGGCTGGCCTAGGCCAGCCTGTTTGTGACCCTGGGACAGAAAATTGCCATTTGGGTGTAGGTGGCAGCTTCTGTACAGACACTAGGGATGCCTCAGAGAGCTCTGTCTGCTGACACAGCCCGTGAAACAGCAAGGATGTCAGCTGAGCATAGAACTGCAGTCAGGGAAGCTAATTTCACAGAAGCAGAGCATTCAATAATTGCAAGTAATACAGGATTAGCTTTCTGCGCTTGCCTCCGAACATGAAAAGGACGTGGTTGGGAGGCACGAAGGAGAGGAGAAATCAGATTTCACAAGCAGGTCTTGCATTTTATGAAGCAGTGAGCAGCCCAGTCATGAGACTTGACAGATTTAATAAGTAAAATGAGAGAGACCTGTTTAGTGAGGCTCTGCACAATAGCACTCTCAAATAATTACATGGTAATCTTGGCTGCCAGAAAGATGTGTTTTAACTTGTACTTTGGCCTCTCTCACACTGCATGTTGGTGTACTTTTGTCTTGACAAGCTCTCTTGTTTTATTGTCTGGGAGCCAAACTAATCTGTGGTGCAAGCCGGTTCAGCTCCAGTCGAGTTACAGTATGGATGGATTTGGCGCTCAGCACTTAAAATTGTTTTTTTCTCAGGCCCACTCTTGCACAGCCCTGAGCACCTACTTCTCAGTCACTGTAAAATAAGCTGAAAATCCTCAGCCCTTGTTTAGGATCGGACTTGAAGCTATTGAGATGGTCTTGAAACAACCAGCCCAACCTGAAGAGTAGGTTTGCTCATCCTGATTTCAGGCTTGGATTTTAACTTTTTGCTGATGATCAGATTATTGCCCGTGTCAGGAAGGCTCTTCACAATCCCAGGTAAACAAACAAACCAGTTACACTTTTGGAAGACTTGCCTAAAAGCTGTCACAGCTGTTATAAAACTAAAAGTCTTTGGATTTGAGAGATAAATGAATTAAGTAGATAACGACTTGTTTTATTATAGGAGAGGTCATAGGGTCCCTGTAATAATGGAAGAGTGGGAGCAATCAGCCTCTGGCAGTCTAAAATGCCTGAAAAGCGTGGAGATGTTTGTAGAATAAAATGCTCCTATATTAGTAATGTCAAGCTGTTTTTTCCAATATATTTGCCAACTTAATCTCTGCCAACTGCATGGAAATGGTGGCATGCTAATGTACATGTAATGGAAACCAGTACGGTATGCTAAGTACACTTTGAACTAATGGGGATAACTGTTTTCCTGAGAGGAGATCTGACACCTATCCTCACACCAAGCCAGGAAATAAGTAGACATACTGCTAAAGGTTTAGCTTAGTGAGAAAGCTGATTTAATGGATAGTGGTAAAGAATATCCGACCAGACAATCTCCAGAGGTCCCTTCCCACCTCAACCATTCTGTGATGCTGTGAATATTAAACGTAGACTTTGTTTTACTGTGTAACTTTCATAATATTCCTGCCACTGCTTGGTGACGAGAAGGTAATTAAAGAACAAATGCTGAACTGGCCTGTCCTTATCTCTGCCTTTATCCAACAGTCTGCAAGCTACCAAGGGCAAATAGTACGCGGACTCAAGCTGCAAATGATCCCCACTACAGGCGACGGCAGGAACGGAGGGGAAAGAAAAAAATGAATCCCAGCCAGGGATCTGGATAAATTCAAGGGCAATTAAACACGAGCTGATGTATCACAAAAAAATAATCCAAGACAGATGGGGTGAGGATCATTCTGCGTTGCTGAGGTGGCGCGGCAAGCTTGGAGGGCTGCCCCGGAGGAGCAGCTGGGAATGCCTGGGTGGCATTTGGCTGGCAGCGCACGGCGCTACCTGCCCCTCGGGGCTCCCCTCCGCTGCGGGCACAAGGCGGCAAGGTGCCAATCCAAAGTCCGCCGATCCAAAAAGCAGTAGAGGAAGGAAGGAAGCCTGAACTTCTGCTGGCTGCTGAGCCGGAGCAGCGAGGGGTCTTTCGGGAGTGCCCGTAGGCCCTTGCCATCTGCAAGCTTTGTGGGTCTTTCAAAGCCATCGCTTCTGTTTGTCCCTCAGACCTGGACGTTGACATGTGGCACGTTGTACGAGAACATATAGGAACATATATAGGAACAAACTGCCCTGTGGGTGGTGGCGGTTTGGTCAGGGCCGGCGGCCCCTCCGGGAGGCTGTGGCCCCTCTTATGGCCATCACACTGCCGACGGCTTAACATCTGGCCTGAAAAAAACTCAAATCACAAAATGACAGAATGGAGAGGAGCAATGAGGTCATCGTCGTGTCACTGGGAGCGGGGCGGCTGGGCCACACTGGGCGCCTGGTGCCACGGTGGGCTGAGCCGTGGTGGGCTTGGGCTCCGCCAGGGCTCACTGGCTCCGTCTGCCTAGTGCTTCTGCTCTGCGGCAAATGTGAATAATTTATGCTTGTGATATTTAAAGAACAGCAGCCTAAATCCCCTCTTTTCTGAGCTTGTGCAGAGGAAACGATGGCCGTGCTCCATCCCCCATCCATGGCCTTGCTGCTGCCCTGCTCAGGCCCTTCAGCCCGGCGCGGCAGAGCCTCCTCTCCGCCAAAGCGCCTGCTCTGAGAGTGCCCAGTTAGCGACAAACGCCTGCCTTAAAAATGGCTTGTCTAACGTGGTAGGGCTCCAGGCGTGCTGCAGTCTGTTTTTCGCCTGTTTTACGATGGAGATGAAAGGCACACTCTGCCCTCCAAGAAAAGATCACAACTGCTCCTGGTGGCTCACACTCTCCGTTGCCGCCGTCCAATTCTTGCCTCTCTTCCCAGCGGAGGCTCCAAGTGATGCCGCCTGATGCCATCTGGTGAATCCGCAGGGGAGAAGTAAACACCACCGGACTGCTGTCCCCGCTCGCCGGAGGAGCTTGGCGTGCGCTCACATTCCCTTGGAGGTGAAGCCTGCTTCTCCCGATCGCCAGCTCCCATCGCGCTGGGAGCAGAGGGAGAGGACGGGATGCGATGACGGGCCCTGCTCGCGCAGGCTGGCTGCGGTGGCACAGCCCCGAGACAGGCGCAGTGACAAAAGTGGCAGGATCAGGGCTGCTCTTTTGATGTGCTGGTGAATCACCTTAGCTTGACTTCAGCTAATGGGTCTGCAGCTGCTCTGCAGATAGGCAAAGGGGGAAAAAAGTGGGGATGAAAAATCTACCGATTTTAATAAGGAGCAGCCTGGGGTGGATCTTGTTCTCAGTTAAATTGTCGCAGGGCAAAGAAAACAATAAAGGGGGGAAAAAAACTTAAAAATTAAGGGCAGTAAGTAAATCCTGAAACTATTTTAGCGGAGGGAAATTTTGTTTCACTGATGCCAAATCTTCAAACTCTTTCCTTTTATAATTAGATCTCCATGAACATGTGTTTTCAAATCTACCAACATTGCGCAACAATTTTTGATTTACATATGTGTTTATTTACATATATATTTTAGGGTCTTGGCCACGTGGATATCTAGTAGTGCATAAAGACAGGGAACTACAGAGCTGTCCCATCAAGTAGGGAAAGAGTTTTTAGAAAGCAGTTTTTGGAAAGCGGTCCAAGGCGCCCCACGCCAGCCCGGCTCCCCCCACGCAGCAAGTCCCACACGCCGCAGCCCCCCGGGAAGGGGCACGTGCAGGAGAGGTACCCCCGCACCTACACGGGGTGCAGCCCAACACCCCCCGCGCTGACAGCAGTGCGGGACCGCTGCCCGAGGCCCGGCATGACCGATTGCTGCTGCCCGCGGTAGGCGCTTGTCGGGAGGAAAAGGGCCGTCAAGCACGTCCTGGTTAGGGGATGAAAAACACAACCTCTAAAGAGGCCGTGAGAGTCACTGCAGCATGTGAAGGGGGGAACGAAAAGAGCTTCTTGCCGTATCATGGGGAAAATGTGAAAAAAGCAACCAAAAAACAAAAAAGAATTAGAAAAAAGAAAAGGTCATGGTGCCCTTGAAAGGACCATGCGAGCGTGTACGCCGGGGGGAAGGACCACTGGCAGCCACCCTGGCAAGCAGCTCCAGGCAGTGAGGGGACAGTGAGTAAACTGCTGGGCCAGGGGTACTTCTTCAGTGCATGAAAGAAAATGCTCCAAATGTGGGACTTTTTTGGCAAATCCCAGGGACAACACCAGTAGCAAAGATAGGGGAAAAGGAAAACAGGAGGTGGGAGTACAGAATACGTGCTACAGGCCAGCCAGGCTGATGTCCAGGAGGGACCCGAAGAGGGGCATGAGCTAAATCCCCCAAGAGGCAAATACCAGGGAGAGAAAAAACACCCGTGATCCTTCCTCCAGCATTCGCCTGTGCCTAGGGAGGTGGCAGAGGGGAAAGCCACGCTCGCAGGGCCACCGGACTCCTGGAAAGAGCCGGCTGCCGGCCCCGGCTCCGCGGGAGCACGGCCGGGAGTGGGGCTGCCTCTGCTCAGCCACCCAGCAGGAAGCAGCCACAGGCAGGGATTTAGCAGCCTGTGCAGACAGGTCCTGCAAAGGGAGAGACTTTGGGGGTTTCACGTCGGTTTTGGTGTTTGTTTTGAAACACCAGCCCTATTTCCCAATGATTGTGCTCATGTTTGCACTCATAAGCAAAAGTTAATACAGTGCCTTTGCTATGATATTTGGGGATTCATAATTCGTCACTCCGGCAGAAGCTTCCTTAGCCTGAGGGCGTTCGGTTTGTGCAATTCAGCGTAGGAAATCTCCCTGGATTTTCCCGGGTTTTGTGCACTTTTCATCTAACCGATGGCTGTGCTCAGCACTTCAAACCCCTCTTTGCTTTTGGTACATTTTCATGGCCCCGTTCCACGGCGCTCCAAGGCCCAGTGGGAAACAACAGGAGAGAAACCTCTAAGATCAGGAAGCTTTCAGCTAACACACCAGCTAACATGCCGCTTGGTCCTGCTGTAGATTAATACTTTGAGAAAAGGCTGGTTTTGAAGTTTTGCAAGAGCATTAAGTGGTTAAGGAGGTAAGCTATATTTGCTTTTTTTCCCATATCGATAGCATTCATTTTATCATAATAGCTCTTGCAATTAGAAGAACACGTGTGTTAGCTAGGCGCGATTAACATCAAACTCTGGACATCACTACAGCCTGCTAACACCTTCTTGAGCATAACTATCTTTGGTAATACTTGGAGATTCACATCTGACAATCTGTTAGGTCACTTTTTATATTTTCATTACTATGTTCAGTTAATATGGAGTTGATATGTTTTCTAACACCAAGCTTTTGCCTCCCCTTCTCCCATAGCTTAACAATAAAACATTTACATAGCTAGGAAGACACTATATATTTAGGAAGGCTTTTTGGTTAATTCCTCATAAAAGAGAATGAGCAAAGTTCACATTTCTGCTAAGGCTATGTCAGTGCAGGCTATCTGGCTGCACAACAAACGAGTGTGGCCAGCTACTATGTAAAAATAAATTGCAGGCAGGCGTAGTTCAAATATAGAAATGACCTCTCCTGTGTGCCTTCTCCCACCAGACCTCCTCCCTTCTCTGCTCTGCAGTTTCCCCCCACACTTCAGCCCTCCCCGAACCGGTCAATGCCGTTTCCCTCCCGCCGCCACCTCTGCCCTGAGACCTGGGAACTCATCGCAGGGCAGAAAGCTGCAGGCCAGTGCCCCTGCCCCACTGTCTCAGGCTCTGGGAGATCCAGTCAGACCTGGAAATTCAGGTAAATCAAAGGGCCAGTTTAAAAGGAAAGAAGTGGGTGCAGAATATGCACAGCCATTAAGCTGAAGTGCTAAGGCAAGCTGGGCCTTTTCTCATGCAAGCTGGCAGTTAGCAGAGAGCTTCACGCACATGCCATGCCCACTTGAAGATGAGGACATCACTGTTATCAGTCTCCCCTTTCCTATTCTTCCTTTTTATATCTGACGGTTAAGCCCTGAGGCTTATATAAGTCACAGTCCTCAGTTCTTTAACCATTTCATGCCTCATAGGATTGTTGTCTACTCTAAAGACTTCCTTAAAAGTTAGAGTAGGACTTTTGGCCTTACCTGACTAGTCCAGAAGCAACCAGCCGGAGAGCTAAGAGAGCTGGGCAGGGAGCAATGCCTACCACTACCAGGCCGTGTGTTATCTGTATTCTTACACTGCCTTTGGGGAAAGTGGCCAAGACCAGAGGTAGAAGTGCCAAAATTTCAGAAAAGACAAACCTAACAAAAAGCTACTCTGACAGGGGCTCCCTGGGCCATCTACATACAGGAAGCACCATAAACCTCTTGGGGAATTTTCTCCTTAAAGCTTGATCTTACAGAGATCAAGTTATTGGAGGGAGAAATGAAATCTTCCCAGGACTTTTCACAGAGAAGACTACATATATCTCTGTCTGGTAGCCAGACTAAGAACAGCAGAAGTCAGTGCACATGTGTGCCACAGAGATGTTTATCTCTCTTTTTTTTCCAGAAGGAAACGCGTGTTTCACAAAGGAGAGGCTCCACCACCGGCCTTGCAGAGTAGCTCCCTGTAAACTCAAAGTTCCTGTGTTGAGCCATCACTCTAGAAAAAAATGCCCCCCAAACCAAACCCAAAATGTCATACTCTCTTAATAATAGGAAAGTGTACTTTTTGCCACATGCTTCCTTCATGAAAATGGCAAAGCCAAATGCATGATAACCTCTTCGGTCATTGTTTCCTGGATCATTCAGCGCCTTCTTCTCTGACAGTCTCAGCTTCACGTAACCGACATTTTCCTCCTCGGCAACTGACATTAGACACATGAAGCACATAACAAAATGAAGATCTAATTATTTATTCATAAATAGTAATATTTATTCCTAAGGAATGCAAATTTCACATCTCTCTTCCCGAAAGGGTTAAAGCACCATTTGGCTGCTTCCAGCTTACTATCTACTTGCGTTGCTAACCCAGTGCAGACTGAAGAGTCAAGCTGTGAGTTATTTTATATTTGCAGTGCGTGTATACAGCTGAAGCCCAACGTTGTATAAAGCAAATGAAGATGCAGCCATGTACAATGCTTATCTGAACTGTGAATTTTGTCCCTCTTTGAGCAAGAAAATCAAGCATGTTTACAAATAAACCTGGATAGCAAATATTTTCGCTTCCGCCATAAGAGCCTGGTGGTAAACAGAGATTTCTGTAATGTTCGTCTGGCTGGAGCCATGTCTGTGCACACAGGCATGCTGTGTGCAGCGAGATTTGGGCAGGGACGAGGCATTCTTACTGCTCTGAGGTGCTGCATAAATAATAAATACTATCATAACGTAACCGCTTTCTGCAGAACCCGATCGCACATCATCTCCCCTGACGTATCGCTGTGCTGGTTCGTACCAATAAGTTCCCCAAAGAGCAGCTTACTCCTGAGCAGACATTGATTTCTGTGCCCAGGCTACATCTGCCTGTTACAACATTTCACTCAAGAAATGAAAATGTCTCTGAAAACCGGCTGCGGGGGGACACAGCAGCTACCTGGCAGCACTGCAAGCAGTTCCGCTTGCGAGGTTGTGCCATGGAAAGCCTTTCTGCATTGCTGCTGAGCAGTAACGCCACGAGGTGGGAAATCGGGGCGATAAGAGGCCACCCAAGCCCTGGCAGAGCAGGCTGGGGGCCCTAGGGACAGGCAAAGGGCAGGGCTGGCTCGGCAGGGTGGCGCGGGGAGGGCTGTTGGAGGGACACGCTCTCCCAGGAGCACGCCGATGCTTTCCGAGGAGCTCTTTGGGGAGCCCCGAGCGCCAGGACATCGGCAGGGCCCCACTTCTGCGCCCGCCTTCCCCGTGTGGCCCTTCAGCAGCAGCAGGGCTAGCAGGTACCGTGCGCTCCAGACTTCCCTGATTGACTCCTTAGTCATCCCGAGCGCTTGATCTTTCCTGCCCAGCCTGTCTTCCCTGTACTAATCCATGAAATCAGCAGAAGTGCTGACAAAAGTGATTACTGAGGCTGTGCTTCGTGATACGAAGCGTTTGGTGGCAACACCGCCTGAAGGTCTTCTCCTTCCCCTCGCCCGCAGCCGCGGCTTGCTCCCACGGAGGAGACCACCCCGGCAGCCGCGGGCCGCCGGGCAACTCGGCCGCGAGCCAGCCGAGGATGTGCCCTGGCTTAAAAAAAGGGGAAACCTGTGCGAACTGAACGGCACATCTCAGAGAGGACCTGGCGCACGAGACAGGCAGGAAACCCAGGAGCAGGGCTGCCTTCATAGCCTTACCCACGCCAACGTTTGGGAGGGTTTCTCTGAGGTTATAAACCCTCCGGGGAGGAACTGGCTCTGTTTCGTGTGCCGGAAGAGAGCCGGCGTGGCTGGCAATAAACAGCTAAGGCGCGTGATCATGTTTCTATTTGGGAAGGTGTGTTTGCGTCCGAGGTCGGTGTGCGATCAAGAGCCTGTGACAGCTTTATGCCTAAAGAGCTATCAGTGCACCTTCCAATGTGGCTGGTATTTCTGTCCATGAGGTCAGAGCCAAATGCATTGCTCTTTCTTTCTAACAGCACTAAAAAAAATGGACATTTTGGTTTTGTGACATACTTTATTTAATGAAAAAAGGAAATAAGGGCTTTTATTACTACACAGGCTAGCAGGAGGCAGGAGCTGGTATTATGCAGCTTTGCGAACAGTTGCTTTCAGGGAAATTATTTTCCGAAGGGAGGTGGAGGGCAGCGACCACGGCGACCAGAATTGTGATAAGTAATTCCATTACTTCGGCTGCGCTAAGCTGCCTAGGCTTATCGGTACCCTCAAAACGAGACGAGTGTGTTGGCTCCTAATGCTGAGCTCTGCTGTGGAAGGAGCTGAAAGGCTGTGAGGGTCAGTACCATTTTCTCCGGCTTCATAAAAGAGCAGGCAAATGGTCATTAGTCGATCACCCCTCGCTTTAAACATATCACGTGCTGCCGGCATCCTGAAAACACACTGGTTAGCACTCGGGGCCACACCGCTCTTGCAGAATTACCATACATATAGAAAATCTACTTGATTCCCACATGCGCTTGGTTTTCAGACTTACAGGCTCCATGGCAGGGGGGAGAAAACCAGCAATCGAACCATCATTCCCTTGAGCTTTGTGGTGCCTTATTTTACTGTATGCAATCCTTTTTTATCTGCAAGGCCGCATGTACCAGTACAGGACTCCTTGTGCTTTCTGGTGCTTTGAAAGTGAGAGGCTTTCTATCAGAGATGAAGAGCAATCTTGCACGACAGGTATGTATATATGTGCATATACATTTGTTTGTGGCTTTCGTGTCTGTGAATGATGCTGAACAGGTAATCATGAAAACTGACATCCTCTGCTTCAAAGCGGCAGTGCGAGAAACAATTTCAGGCTCTTTGAATAGCGTCCGGACAAGCTTCCCACACCATAAAACACAGGGCTGCAATTTGGACCTGGAGGAGACAATTGCATCCTGCCATCTTTACTCAATCTTCAAATAAGATTACCTGTGCTGTGCTCCAGGAAAAACCCGAATGCTCATCATTTGCCGTAGCTGCAGGAATCCCTGGCTGAACCGCTCTGACCCCAGCGGCACCGAGGGTGAGGCTGGATGATCAGTCCTCTTCAGTCCTTACAGTCTGCGGGCAGAAAAAAAAGAAGTGAGCAGCTTCCTGCAACATGAGCTATTCTGGCAGCGAGGGCACAAGCCCAAGCACACAAGGCTCTGCGTTTGCTACATTGCCTCATAAAACCCTGAGTTTATAATGGGTGTCAGCACTGGGTGTAACTAAGCCAGCACTGAAAGTAGTTTAACAGCGTGTATAAACAAGACTGAGCAATGCAAATCGCAGCTCCTGCAACTGCTTTCGAGCTGTTGTTAGAACAGGGAGGAGTGCTACACAATGAAGAGTGAAAAGTCAGGTTGTGTTTCTCCTTCTCGAGCTTTTACTTCTCATCAGCTAATTCATATTGCGGATTAGTTCTGGTCGCTGGATACGTTTGGGTGTTTTGTGAGCCTGAGAGCGTGTCCTGCCTCCGTCCAGGTTACAAAACAAGCACAGCGAATGCGCCTGTTGACTGGGTATCCACAATTGTATTTTGTTGTTCGAGAAAGCTGGTGCCCATAAAGCCAAATGGAGCTGTGAGGGCAGGAGGAAGGTGGAAGCAGGGGCTGCCACGGGGCCCGCACATCACACAAGGGCTGCAGTGACAGGAGGTGTGGGCAGGCCATCTCAGCACTCCTGGCAGTCCACTACTCCATACATTAGTGACAGTGATGTATCTATTTCTTTAAATCAAAGAATATACCTTAGTTCAATCAGACTTGGCTGATTTTTAATCAGTGTCTTTAAGTCTTCACACCCTACTTGCTGTAAGCCAGTCACCAGCGTTGACTTGTATACCACAGTGAAAAATGTCTGATTTATTAATTTAATTTACTTGGTCCAAAACATCAAAAGGAGCATCAGTTAAGTGGATGAAAACCCCATACTGAATTCATCAGGATTTAAATGCAATCACTTTTTATTTTTAAATCACTATTTATGTTTCTCCCTAAGTAGATCTCTAGCTAACCATTAAGAAGACCAATTCCTACTGAAATCCCTGCTACAACTGTTTTTCACAAAGCTGCCTAAAACTGGCCAAGTATTAACTGTGAAGTCCAAAAATGGACAGAGGAAGAATTGGCAAAATTAAGGGGAAAAACGTGAACTTTTAAAATAATGGCATTTTCCTATGCTGTTTCCTTCTGTGTGAAACACTGAACTTCTGTGGAGGTTGTCCTTGCAAAAACTTTCCCAAATCCTACTGAGAAGGGAGGGATTGCCCAGGTTGTCCTCTGTGGCTGCAGTTTTTGCCGAAGATGAAGACTTCGTTCCTCAGCACCAGCCCAGGCTTCCCCTCAGCTTGCTGTGGTGCAGAAGGCAGCTGCAGCACCTCAAACTGCTGTTATGCGTGAAATAACAATTTAACACATGAATAATGATTTAGATCACATGAAACTTTAACAAAAACATGGTACAAGTCAACATTATGTCACCAGTGCATTGTGTCTGAAGTTGGAGAGAATGTGGCTTCTCATGTGGCCTAATCTATCACAGCATCAGGACATTTCTGGAGCTCCTATCACTGGTGATTCACTGCACGAATGGGCAATCAAACCCTTCTCTTTGGACTCCTATTCAGCCTTTAGAAGACCTATCACTTAACATTTGAGAAAGCAGCTGTTACTGTTGCAGACACTTTAACCTGTTTGCATATGGGCTTGGTTTATTCTTTGCTTCACCAAAAATGTGAGCTGCTTTTTTATTGCTTGTGTTTGTTTTTGCATAGTTTCATACTAGCATTTAATCTTTTCATATTACCATACTACCAGACTTTCTTGTGTTATGTATAAAACGATTTTCAAGTGACTGACCTGGGACGTGTCATTACAGGTAATGACTGAGGTTGGGCCCTGGACCTGGAGCACCAGCTGGGGAGCCCAGCACTGCATCTGGCTTGCCTCAAAATAGCATGATTTCATCCCAAAAGAAGGTGGTGGGGTCTGTCCAAAGTGTGGCAATGACTGGAAGGGACTGAAATGGTGGCGATCCCTAAAATCCATTCGGCCCGTCTTTGGTTGAACTATTTGTGCAGGTGCAAGATCACAGACAAAAATGGGCCTGGAGAGCAAGAAATACCCTTTTCTTATCCTTTGTTATAGGGTCACGTACTTTTTGCCAATAAAGGAGTACACACAATAGAAGTAGGCTGAATACACACTACAGGCAGACTATCAGTGACTCTGAAAAGCATCGCTTTAAGATGCCTGCCTCTAGGCACGTCATGCAACAAATCACAGAAGGTGAAAACTCCAGGCCTGCCCTAACACCAAAGATGGCTATAACAGCCGGAAATGGCAGGCCTTGCAAGCAGCTTCAAAACCCTGAAAGATCTGACGGTGGATTTTCTTTATTGCTTATAATTACAGAATATTCACTATCCTTCTGCTTGTATCAGTGCAAAAACGCATTTTACATATGAGCAACATAAATAAGAGACACCCAGCTGAGTCATTATATTTTTCTAACATTCTCCTCTGATCCTCTTTTCTTTTTTTTTTTCTTTTTTTCTCTTGTCTAATTCTTAGAAGAGGTGCTTTCTTTCTACTAGACTTTTGTTTCCCTACCTATTCTCATTGCTAAAGCCAAGACAAACAACAGTGATTGTCAGCTTATAATGTCCGTACTGATTACTTTGTTGACACTTTTCTTAGCCTTTTTCCTATCTCTGCTATCCTAAAATAATCAGAAATCACAAAACATTGATCAAATAAAATGAAGAGTAAATATTATAATTCCCCTCCTTCTGAGCTACTCATGGGCTGGGCAGACTGTGGTTAAGAGTGCCGGATTGAATTTGAGAGTCGGGGCACCTCAGCAGTGAGGTTTAGGGCAGCACCCTAAGTAATCCATCTGAAAATTCTTTTCTTCTTTCTTTTTTTTTTCCCCCTCTTAGCCAAGGAAGCTTTCAGCCGGATCAGTTCCTTGCTCCAGCTTGCTGCGCAGCCTCCCACATGTTAGTGCCAGTGCATGAGAGCTAATGGGAACAAGCCGGGGAGGGAGGAGAGAACCGACCGTTTCAGTAACAACCCATTTAACATCATATTAAACAGATGGAGAGTGCTGAACTACAGTCAGAGCTAACAGATTTTACCTAACAATTACACCAGCTTAAGTACACGTATATTAGTTATGGTGGCCCAGCTGGTGGCTAGCAATTTGCTGAGTGACCGTACCCTGCGTCTCTAGCGGCATTTGCCCCGTAGTTGTGTCACACTCTCATGAAATCATGTAACGTAGATGTGGGTGACAAACAGGCTTTTACTATTATTATTTATTATCTGCTACGTTGTAGTACCCGGAGGACAAATTGTACTTTTGGACTCTTCTCTTGTCCTAGAAAAGATTTCTTGATTCTGAAGTATTACCAGCTCAAAACCAAAAGTCAATAGAGGAAATTGTTCCCAGACAAATAGTTTAATCAGATTTATTTATATTTCAGGATTTTTATTTGGTTTTAGTGTTTATTAACAAAAGTAACCACAGTTTCCAAAGAAGTCCTTCAGGATAAAAACATTTGGTTAAGGATCTCTTGATAGTTTTAAAGCACAAAATAAATATTTAATCACAAGAATGACTGAAATTGCCTCCTTGTGAACAGTTTCAATTTTGACCAATGGAGAATTTCCAGCAATATATAAAAGAAAATCCAGCTTGCTCTACAATAGAACTTTTACCTTCTTCTCTTCTTAGATTTTTTTCTTCTTTCTGGTAATTTCCCTATGCAGTCTGGGCAGTTCTGCAGAGAAATGAATGACGAAGTTCTGAGAGTGGATGTTTTAGAGAGCTAAAAAACACATCTTTTGCAGGTAGCCTGAAAGCTCAGCTCCTAGAAGTATCACGTTCTTTAGAGGCAGGTTGTGTATTGTTTTAATAACTGATAGGAAGCACACATGTAAAATGCAGTAACTGTAAATCTTTGCGTTCATTTTTGTGGGGGGGATGGGAATGGAGAGACACAGCTGTGAACTTTTATATTTTGCACTTTGACTCACTTAGTTATGCAAGGCATAGAAAAGCTATACTATTTTCCTTCAGTTTCTGTGAGCTTAAAGTGATCTTTTATGTCTTTATAAGTCTCTTGTCAAAGAATATCCTTGATCTTTATCCCTTCCACCCTATTCTTTATTTGCCTGTTTCTCATTCTCTGGAACAGAAAGCTGTGTTCCCAAGAGGTTTTTGTTAGTTACAAATTACTCATATCATCTTAGAAAATCCCATCCTTTCCTGTACTGTGTGTCCTTTTATTTAATTTATAATAGCGAGGCAACTGGATCCCCTGCTATTGTTCTCCATGTGAAATAACAGAAATTTTAGAGGAGCAACCGGTGGAAAGCAGAGCCTTACTGTAGGGCAGGAAAGAAACGTCTGTGTAACTCCACACTTCGGGGAATCCTGACCCGGTTTAGCCTCAGCAAAGGGATTGTTTTTAGGGCAACTTAGTTCAGGCAGCAAGTTGCATCAGATTTATGCATTCCTGTAGAGCAAGAAGGACAAAGGATGCCAGCACAAAAATACCAAACCAATACACTGAAAAAAAGACAAGCAGGGCATGGAAGGAGAGAACAGGAGTCTGCTTTCATGTTTTATTCATGGCATATTTCCGCTGACGACCTGACCTCTCGTTTTGCAGGTCCGTGGCTGTCCCAGTGTTTACAGGAATTCAGTGGCCTGTGTATTACTTAAAGCAGATGCCCAGTAGGAGAGTAGCAACACCTACAAGAAATACTTTTTTTTAAGTTAATATTCTTTGCTTATCAAAGCCCAAACTCAGAATCTACAAGTCTTACCTAGGTAATTCAGCTTTTGAGTGTAAACTGAAGAATCTGACCACTTGAGCAGTCCTCTCCTAGTAAACTGCCATGTGTGGAAATAAATAGGATTAACATACGCTGAATGATAAAAGGCAAACTCTTCACCCACTATAGAACAGAGACTGGTGCATCGCTATTAACTTTTACAATCAAATGAGTAATCAGTTCTTAATTTGTATTTGTGAAATGTCATACAAATCTACTACTCTGAAAAAATGACTGTAGAAAACATTTAAAAAGTAATAAGACACGGTAATAATGAAGCTAATAAAAATGCAGGGTGCATATAGGAATACAGCAAGCTTGGTGTAAAGTTTGTAAATGGCTTGATCCATTGCTGTCATACTTTACTTTTGCTTTTCCTATGCTAACAACAGAACAACTTTGTTACTGTTCTGGCTTCATACTTCTTCATCACTAGCACGGTTATTCCACATTAACAGTTTGATGTTGACTTGTATGAAAAATATGTAATTGAAAATAGTTCCGCTGATTGGTGTTGCCATGATTCTGTTTTAAAATCTTTGTTAGCCTTGGTCTTTCTGGAGATGTAAGTCACATTTTCAAAAGAGAAGAAAAACAATATATTGAGCTTTAGTTTCTTCATCATCTTGCCATATGACGAGTACTGCTGCCTCATTGACTCTGTCCTATGAGGCAGGCACTGCTGATGTATTTTTTACTATTTCTCTTGTTAATAAATACATTTTGACACCTCCACTAGCCCGTGCACTTTTCCTGCTATATGTAGTGGTTTTTAAGGTGTTTGTCTTTTATTGTTCATTTATCATTCGTTGGCTGTTGATCCTGTTTCTTTCCATGCCAGTTTACTATGAGAAGACTACTTGAATGATTAGACTCTTCAATTTGTATTCCTGCGTGTAACTAAGCTGAATTACCTGTCTAAATAAGAGTTGTAGGTTCCAAGCTGGATGCCGATAAGTAAAAACAATTAACATTTAAAATATTTCAGTTGCTGCTATTTGGATGCTTTGTCTACAAACAAAGGGATGTGCCAATATTTGCTAACATACTTTGCAAGTGAGTTCTGTTTGTAAAATATGCATACTTGCAGAGAAACAGAATTAGGGAAGTTCTTACCGCTTTTGCCAATCTCTCCTAAATTCAGGCTGTCCCTCATCCCCTGAGCAAACTTTTAACAGGCTTTCCACTGAGATTTAATGGGGACTGGACCAGCGATAACTCTTTGTCTCCATGGGCTGGACACTAACCTACAGTGTAACTCCACTAAATCTGCTATTCTAGATTAGGAAGTAAAAAGAAAAGAAAAATATTCTATGTGGCCAGTATGGGGTTCCTAGCCAGTAGATCGATCAAAAGAGGAGAAAGTGGCCTCCCATGTCACCCTTTCTCCATAGTACATGATCTAAATGCAATGTCTGTGTAGCAGCTACCTCCCCCTCTCCCTTTCTTTCTTAGACATACAGATGGACACAGGGCAAACACGGAGATAATTTTAAAGTCTTGGAGTGTATCCTTTACATAATTGCCACGTTTATCCATAATGATATAGGAAGTGTTTAGACCAAAAAACCCCGCAGTGTTGGGAGATAACGCCCTTTGACTATTATAATTTAGTTCCATTGCCTCTGTAATTGCAAAAGTGAATGGCAGTGCATTTTCTCTGCCTTATGGGGAAGATGCAGAAGCAAAAGGTCAAGGTTTTCTCTGCCTGTGGTTTTGCCACTGACTAACTCTGCAATCTTGTATAAATCACTTCAAGCTGTTGTGCATCATCTTCCCAATCTGTGATAAAGGGTTAATGATGTTTTCCTATTCTGCAAATAATTTTAGGTCTATGCCAATTATTACTAGCTTAAAAATGTGAATGTTAAGCAACATGAATTTATTGACTATTTTTATTTGTGTTTGAATTCCTTTTGTTGTGCATCTAATTTTTCTGTATTAAGATTTCCAAAACTGTCATGACTATAAAGTGCACTTAAAATTTACATGTTTACCATGCTATTTTTCCAAGACCGTTGAGTTAGAATAGTTTTTTTGGGGTGGTGGGGGGAATGCATGCTGTTGTCCTTTAGTATTGATACATATCACCATTAAATGATTTGAAAAGTGATGGCATCACAACAGTGTAGTAATAAAACAGTACAGTTTGAACTTGGATTATGTTTAGAAATGTTCACTTAGCCACATTCATTCACCTCAACTTTTTTTTTATTCTTTCATCTATTCATTCACTCATGTACTCTGCTACTGATCTGTTCATTGCATTACATATATGTCTGCAAACCTCCAGACACATTCACTACCCCTTTCACTGACCACCTAAATACCTACCAGCTGTTCACTCACTCACTCTTGAGCTTATCTGTCCTCAGCTTCAGACCTAGCTTCTGGGCCAGCTTCAGTCTTCCTCTCATTCCCTACTATTCTGTGGTATCTTTTATCCCTGCAGCTTATTTCTTCCTCAGTTTAATTAAGGGCTTTATTTTTGAGAGGACTGTCAGCTATTAATGCTTTCTGTAGCTTTTCCTTGCTTGATTCCTCTTTTTTTTTTTTTTTCTGGCAGAAATTTTGTACACTTTGCCTGGACTTAACATGCCAATGTGTATATTCCTCTGAACATGATTTCAGAAGCAGGTATATTATGCCTGAGCTAGTCTTCACATATTATTATTTTGCAGCATACATTATGTGTACTTTTGAAGATTATACCTTATTACATTTCTAATGGAGTTCTTAAAAGCATGTTTCATGTGTACCTTTGGAATTTTTGTTATAAAACTGCTGCAGACATGTATTAATAGCTGTTCATTATATGACCTCATTACCACAGTATGTAATGTTTTGAAAGACAAAGACCATTTCTAGCAAAAGAAATCCAGTTTTAATCATTGCGAGGGCCAGTGGCTTTAGCTCTGTATCAGTAGTTCACATGCAATCTAGATTAATGTTACATATCTGAAAAACTCCAAAATTTCTAGGAAGGTAGCTGTCTAGGAGGCAACTCTTCACAGCATACAGCACAGGATAGTACACATCGCAGGGCTGAATGAAGCAGGGAAGTTACTATTAAGAGAGGCTGGCAAGGTAATATTACAAAGGTCCTTCAGTCCAGCCCGTACTTGTTCAGGGGTAGAAATAAAGGGTCATAAAGCCTTCAGTCAGAACATTTTGCAAGCACTGTGTCCACTGTTTAACACAATGCTGCTTTTTGTTTTCAAATCCTCTGAAAGATGTTATTTATAATGGGAACTGATAGGAATTTCAGTGGCCCAAGTTACGTTACTTGTTACACGTTCCTGACAATGTGGGCATTTCTTATTTCTCACCAGATCCCTGTTGGTAACACTTTTTACTTGAAAGAAGATCCTGAATCTGATGGAGAATCCCACATTCGTCGAGGTCCAGATACCAATTCCTTGTTTTACCTCTGTCCTTTGCACCTGTGAGACGCACCAAAACCCCCCCACATTTTACCGAGAATGAAAACTACACTGTACAAACGAACAATGTCATTCCTAACAGCCATGAAATCTAACCTGCATAGAGACAGTAGGATTAGTGGAAATTTTGGCGGGGTGCTGGCTTTTGCTCCTATTCCTATATACTGCTGTGGGTATCTGGAAGTGCTATACAGAGCACAGAACCCCTGGGGAAGCCTAACAGCACCCCTGTGATTTTAGTAGTCTATGTCAAGAGCTGTCTCAGCCTAGGATTTGTACAATGCAAAAGAGATGAAAAAAAATCTTTATGTTTCTTTCCTTGGAATATCATTTCATAGCTGTATCCCTCAGGAGATGCTTAAAGCTTTGTCTATGCTAGAAAGATTTTGCTGGTATATTAATACCAGCAGCCAGTCCCAGAGGAGTTGTGGCTTATTCTTTCGCTGGTACGAACTATAGCAATTCGCCAAATAGAATATGATATACCATGAGGATTTTTTTATGCTGTTACTGTATTTATACAAGGGATTTTCCAACATGGCTATGGGGGTTCAGAGTTTGATCCCTTTTCATGCTCCTACTCAACAAGCAAATTGTCAGAAATGGTTCTTTCCCCCCTTTCCGGAGCATGCCGTTTCCGTGGCTTCTCCTGTTCTCTGTTGCTTTTGTCAGGCTGCCATAGCGTCTTTGGAGCCCTGTGTGACTAGTTCCTTCTTGATGCCTCCACTCTAATGTTTTTATGGTGCGTGACCCTGTTTGATGTCAATGGTGTGACGGACACCAATAGCCCAATATCAGGCCGGCCTAAGTTAAATCACCATTTTGAAAATGTAATGAGAGGAAGTGGATTTCTCTGTGTTCTCCATGTAATAACAATATCCTTCCTCAAAGCCTGCAATTTCAAATGCCCTGAATCATAGCTGCCCTAAAATATCAGACTGGCTGGGTCTTGCTTGTATGTAAGCTCTCTTGCCTTGCACGTAAGCTTTCTTTGTCTGGGGGTATCCTCAGGACTCTTATGTTTCTAAGAGACTCTGTTTCCTCAGTAATTTCATTTTGACAGTATTTCTCAGCTATCTTTAATGTGAAGTGCAGCTATTAAAACTCAGCTATTCTGTTTTTGTAACAATACATACATTTTGCCAGGCTGGAATTAAAGGGTCGGTTGGGTGATGGATTCCCAGTAAGGCAAAAGCCAATGTCCAATGAACTAAATATTTTGTTCATTGTTGCTTAACTGGCTCCTGGAAACGAAGCTATGGTAATGAGAGGACATTGGATATCACCTTTTCCACCACGGTAAAGAAATCAGTCATCCATGCCTACAGTGCTGGTTCATCTCCTTCACCAGAACAAGTCATCGCAGGCGCACATGAACACGAGGGAAATCAATAACTCATCAGTGACTCAGCACAAGCATCCTGGGTGAAATCTCTATAGTCACTGACCTATTTTCTCTTTTATGCCAAGCTGTTCCTCCTTTAACATTACAAGGCAGTCACCTAAGCAGGCCTACGCTTTGAGGCACAGTAATTCCAATAATGTTTGCTTTTAATATAAATCATTCATATTTTGGCAGTGCCGAGAGGTTGCATACTGGATTTGATTCGTGTTGCGGTTTGCAATGAGGCTGCCGCTGCCTGGATCTGTCTCGCTGGAGACAAGATACAGCAGGGCAATGTGACAAATAGCAGTAGGTACAAGGAAGTGAGGTAGCTATTGCATGACCCGGTGGTTTGTGGAGGCACCAAATCTGCTTTCCGTAGAAGCGCATTAATGTATTTTCAAGCGACACAGCACTAAATCATTAGCGAGGAGCTGGTTTGCTTATACCATTACCATAGCTGTCATCAAGTGGGCGTCATGTAGCTGCTGTGCTCCTCTCCGGCCTAATGGGAGCCTTTGGAGGACCTGGAGTTAGTGGGAAGCTTCAGAGCTCGGGGGAAAGGGAAAAGCAGACAGGTTACAGAGAAAAGCTGACGAGTGTGAAGCCATTCCTGCTCGGCTGCGGGGCGCCGGGGAGCGGCGGGGGCTGCTCGAGGTGCAGGCGCGGGCTGGCGGGGGAAGCCAGCGGCGGAGCGGGGTCCGGCAGCTGCCCCCGCCCCGGGGAGCCGGGGGCACAGCCTCCTCGGCACAGCCCCGCCGGCACGGGGTGCCCCCCGGGGCGAGCGCCCCGCCGCACAGCCCGGCCCAGCCCGGCCCCCCTCTGCGGGGCCGCCGCGGGGCCGGGGCGCGCGCGGGGGCCGCAACGGCCGGGGGGCCGCAACGGTCGGGGGCGGGGGGCCGCAACGGCCGGGCCGCGCGGGGCCGTCGAGCCCCTCCCTGCGCGGCGGGGAAGCGGCGCTGCTCGGGCCGAGCCCCCACCCTGCCGGGGGGGATGGGCCTCCCCGCCGCGGCCCCCCGGCCCCCCCCCGCGCCGCGCCGCTCCCCGCGGCAGCGCCCTCCCGCCTCCGGCGCCGGCCGCCATACTGCGGGGCAACCCAAACTTGTTACACACTGGCACCAACTCCTCCTCCTCCTCCTCCTCCTCCTCCTCCCCCCGCCGCCGCCGCCGCCCTGCCCCCGCCCCGCGCTCGCCGCCGCGGCGCAGGGAGGAGGGGGCGGCCGCTGCCCACCCTGCCCCGCGAAGGCGCCGAGGCGGGGGCGAGGCGAGGCGGGCGCCGGCAGCCCCTCCGCGGCAGCAGGTAGGTGCTGCCGCCCGGCGCCAGGCGCCGCCGCCGCGGGGACGACCAGGAGGAAGAGGAGGCGGAGGCAGAGCCGCCGCCGCCGCCTCGGGGGCGAGTGTCTGGGCTGCGCGTGCTGCCGCGGCGCCGCCGGGGGCCTGCCGGTGCGCGGCGCCGCGGGAGCGGGCTCGGCGGGGGACGGGCGGGCGCTGCGGCGCGCACCTGCGGCGCCGGGCCGGGCCGGGCCGCCGCGGGGCTCCGCGGGGCCGGGGCGCAGCGCGGCGCGCCCGCTTTGTTCGGGGCGCGGCGGCGGCGGCGGCGGGGAGGGGCGCGGGCGGCGGCTCCGCGGAGCCCTGCGGAGCCCCGCGCGGGCGGCCCCGGCCGCGGCGAGGCGGAGAGGTGCGGCACGGCCGGGCTCCTGCATTTCTCATTAGCCCCCATTATAAATCCGGCTGGAGTCGGACGAAGAGGAGGAGCCTCTCCCTCAACAAATGAGTGAGAGCTGACAGGTTTATAAATGTGTATTTATTTATTTCTTTTTTTTTCCCCTCCCCCGTGAAGCCGTGCCGGCTCTCCGGCCGCGCTGCCCTGAGCTCGGCGCGGAGCGCAGCCGCCGGGCGGGCTGGCCCGCCGGAGCCGCCAGGTCTGTGCGCGCCGTTCTGGTTTTTAAATCCTGGTTACAGCCTTACTGGGGGGGTTTGTTACTCTAAATAGCGAGGGGAGTGCGTTTGGCCTGCGCTGCACCTGCTGTAGCAGTTTGGCTGCAGTGTTGAACCTCTTGGTGCCTTGCCAGTGTAAGCATGTAAAGGATATTTGAGCTGGCTGCTGCTTTTTGGTAAATATGGATGTGAGACATTTTCATTCAGCTGGGAAGTGACTTGGTTATTTCGAAGTGCCAGGCAGCCTACAAATTGCAATTAAAGTATCTTGGCACTTCAATAAAGACTTTGTCCATTTGGAAACTCAGTCTTTTATTAAGCGAATAGCAGGACTGTACTGGATGCTTGCTGTTTGGAAACTGGCTGCATATGTTTTGAGGAGCTATTATAAGTTGTTTTATTTTTCAGCTGTCAGGAGAGTTTAAATCAGGTCTGTGTAGAGGTGCTGAGTTTGCAGGAGATGGGTGAAGTGACTTAAGAGTTCCTTGTCTGTTCCTGTTTGCCCTCAAGCTAATTATAAGTGGATGTCGTCTCTGCTGTTTCACCGAGGTGCGGGCCATTTGCTAATGTTTTCTGAATATATGAAACCGTGCAGCTTCAGTGTTTAAGGGCTCTCCATGAAGAGAAGGCATTGAATGTAACTTTAGTGCTGCAGCTTTTTTCTATTATGTGACTGCCATCAAAAGGGAGGGGAGAAGGAACTTGGGCCTGCCCCGAAATGGGGGTGAACCTGATAGTCCTGTAGTCTGAACAGCTTTTTCATGTGTGCCTCTTGGTTTTGTGCAGAAATATTGTCCTGTTCTCTTGCCTCCTGTCTTTATTGTCATATACCTCTAGCAAGGAGGTACTTTAGCTGAGAAATGTGAAGCGTCTCCTTTAAGTCAGTAGACCCAAGTAGTTCTAATATGCTCTGGAAATCAATATGGTAGTAAAGTCTCAATTTTTTTAATTAAAATTCTTACAGACATTAGCTGTAGGCTGTTTCTACTTTACGACCATTGAGGTCAGAAGTAGCCATTGATCTCATACTAACTTCTGGATACCTTATTTCTTAGAGACCTGTTTAATGACTTCTTTTATTAGAAAGAAGGCAAACTTAGGCAATTATACAAGTGTACCTAAACAAAATTCTGTTGACTTTGTGGCTGCGCAGATGTAGATCATTTATGTGGAGGCTGTTCCGGAGCGAGAGTATCATTTACAAACCCAGTCAGAATGAGGCATTGTAGTACGAGTAGCTCATGTAGGGCAAAACTCTGCGCTTAGCACGCTCTGTTCGTACACTTCCCCGCACAGCGTAGTGTGAAGTTATGTGGGATGAGCAGGTTATGGACAGGAACTCTGTAATTCAGGTAGCAGAGTTGTGGTGCAGGTGACTCCACAGTACGTGAAAGGAATGGAAAACAAATGAGTGGCGAGGAAATAGGTTTCTACATGTGTGATGGTAAGGGAGAAAAAAAGCAAGTTTTGCAAATGTATAGCTGCACTGACAGATGAAGTCTATCTCTATTGGGATTTCTTGGCCTAGAGAGCAAATAATTCACCCCTGGTTCCCCCCAAAAGCAATTATTCTTTGTACACTTAGACTTTGCGATGGTCAAGGATTGCTACAGAGTGTGTTTACAAAAGGCTGCTTGCAGTCATGCCTACCAAAATAGGTCCATGCCTGTCTTTAAGAAACAAAAGTCATAGTAGCTGACAGGGAGCACACAAAGAATGAAGCATTTGATTTCAGTGTTTGGTGTGAATGGGTTTATTTCACAATAGTAAGACTGGTTCATAGATCTTCTGGATGGTATAGGTGCAGATGTGCCTGGAGATTTACTTTAATTTACTATGTTGCCCTTGCTTTGCTAGTGTTATCCTCCCGCAATATAAACAGCTGTTACATTAAACACTTCATAACCTTTTGTTAACCTGCTTGCACTGATACAGCTGTGCACTGCCAAAACAGTGTGGCTTTATATCACTTAGAGGTCCGGCAAGAATGGCTGTCTGCGAGATGATCCAGTTGCCCTGCCACTTTCACTAGTTGCCCCACTTTGTGAGTGGTTGAACTTCAGAGTTACCCTCTTTATGCAACATCTTATTGGGAAGGCTTTGGAGACCTGTTTAGAGGATGTGTAAACTGCTGAGGGCCACCTGGCTGGAGTTGCAGGTTGCAGTCTTCTCACGCTGCTGCTTTTGCGCTCACTCATGCAACCACCGTTTTTCTCTCTCTTGCCACCCTCTTAAGTGGTGCATGTATCATGAACGTTATATTGTAAAATATATTGCCTTACGTGTTCTATTGCAGTTGAAATAAATGCAGGTCTCTTTCAGCTGTGCCACAATTAATTCTTGATCTGGACTGCTGTCATTAGATGTAATACTTATGTACACCATATAGTTTGCAAAAGGTCGTGGGTAAATTAGTAGATGCTTGTGCTTTACTTTTGCTGGATCTTCTAAAGATTCAAATTACTCTATGTTTTAAATGAGTTAAAAAGGAATTGCTGAAGGTACATGACCACCGAAGTGTTATTTTTGAATAGATGCTCATCTATCAGGCTTCCTACTGAACTAAAATTTAATTACTTCTAGATATGACTGAGGGAACTTTTCACAATGGTTCATTTTTGGAAAGATACATGAAACATAGTAATGTATTCTGGGTAGCATGTAATAATGAGGATAGAGACTTAAATGTGACAGCAAAAAGTAGAGCAGAGCATAAGCTTCCCTGATGTATTTAGTATCTTTTGAAAGTTCTTTTTGTTCACTTGTACGTAAATGATTTTATTGGAAGTTTTTCAAATGACAATTCAGATTTTCATTGCTGTGATAATATTAAACCGTTTTCACGCATTCTCTGTTGTGCCTAGTACGCAGCTGCTGTGTGCTGTGGTCAGCTAGCTAGAGAAGGATGTGCCTGGTTGGGAGGCTGTATAATAAATAAGGCACTGGTAAATGCTTCTGGCTGCTATATTTGATTTTCTTTCTCTGAAGCTCTCCCGCCCCCCTTTCTAACTTGTTGTTTCTCTGCTGGTAAAGAAGCGTTTCATAAGGCCTCCCCCATCTGACCTGGCCTAGCCCTGTGATTGAAGTGTCTAAGTACATAGATGAAGTGTATCAAAAATAGCAGAGGGTCCCTCTTGCTTTAGTGGGGCCTTGAGTTTTAGGAGGGTGGAGTGGCTGCAGAGTTGTTTTTCAGTGTAGCACATGTCTTGTTGGCATAGTAGGAGGAGCCTGCGAATGCCAAAAGGATGCTGCAGCTTACACTTGGAGGGTTAACTCTCCTGTGTGCTGGTGTAACTGCACACGTGGGTTACGTGTCTCAGCTGCATGGAAGCTGTTTCAGTTGTTTGTCCTCTCATAGGAGGGTTTCGTCGTTGTTTTTCAGATGAGTTGAAGAAAGCAGAGAATTAAAGTGACTTCTTCTTTTCATACAACTGGTTAGTTACAGACCAAAAAGTAGAACCGAGTATTTGAGACTACGCTCTGTTACACACTAATGCGTACCATCTTTCTTGATGGAGAAGCTACAAGTCTTGCTATTTAGAATTGGCTAAATAGGGTATTGTATTTAATTGTGTTCTGGCAAAAAAACCCCTTGTATTCTGTCTTTTATGTATGTGGAAAGTTTAAACTATGCAAAAGGTTATTTAGCTGTCTCAATAGTTGTATTATTGTAGCTTATCTAGGAGGGTGTTTTGCTCCGTTCTTATTTACCTCAAGTGTCCAGAATCCTCTTTGCCTGCCTCTTCTCCCCCCACACCATGCCAAGCTGTACTGCAGCAAGCTTCTGATAGTGTGAGCAGGTTTCTGAAAATGGCATGAATAAAAAAGAAGAAACTTACTTCAGTAAGTTAAGCACTTTTTATGAGGGGCTAGAGGGAGAACAGTCAAATAGCACCAAGGTAGGAAAGAAGCTTTTTTTTTTTTTGAGTGAGAGGACATGCATATTGTTTGCATACAGTACTGCGATTGTGACACTTCTGACACTAAGTGTTTTAAAGCACAAAACAACAGACTTCTCTACCTCAAGAATATGTTCTTATGCTACCTGAGGAGGAAAAGAAAAACATTTGGACTATAGATATAAGCAGATAAAGGACTTTTCTAAGGACAATAAAAAAGCTTAAATGAACCCCATGTATCAAGTTCAAACAGGTGTCTTAATATAGCAATAATAACCATCTTTCTGTCTTTCCCTCTCTTCCACTCATTTCTTTTCCCCTTTTGGTTTGTGTGCAGCAGTGAACTTGTTATCTACTAGGCATTTTCTGCAGTGATCCTCTTAAAAAATTAGTATTAGCCTATATATGAGCCAAGCCAAAGAGGATTGAACATCGTGCAGCAAAATTAGTACCTGTTGGCCTCATTGCAAGGACAAGTAAGATCTGCAGGTTGTTTCAGTTGCTCACTCTCTCCTACAAGTGCTTTTGGCACTGTAACATGGCATGGGCTTGAAAGGAGAAAAGGTGATTGTGCATTATGAGGAACTTGATTTGTGTGTTGACATGCACTGTTGTGCATGCTGAGTAGATGTGGACATTACTGAGTAGTTATATGAAAGAGAGTAGGGAATATATGGAATTAGCCAACTGGAAAATCTTGGTGTCCTTAACGCTTTTCATTGCTGAATTGAGCTGAGGGGCAGAAGAAAAAATGCAAAATCGAGGAGAATTTATAGAGCTATGCATTTCTGTTTGGAAAGCAGGCAGGAGGGTAGAAACTTCTGCAAACTGCTTAGGGTACTTAGCTCTTCCCTGGTTTGCAGGAGAGAGACTAGTGGGTGGCTGGCAGCTTCGGCAGGTCTAAGGCTACTGCAGCGAGCTGATCCAGGACGGGGAGCTTGTTGTTCTTGTGCACTTGAATATGGCCTCCCAGATCTATACATATTTGCTTGGATTGCATAATGGCAGAGAGGGAGGAAAGGGGGGGGGGGAATGAATAAAACATGATTATAGTTGTTGTTTTGTTTAAAAGTAGTGTTCAAGGGCAGGCTTTAACTGTCTTTCTCCTATGTTTTTTCCCCTCCCTATATATAAAGCAGGCATTCTTCTTGCCCCAAGTGATTGCATTTTATATGTATATGTTCAATTGTGTCTGTTTTTTTCTTAAACAAGTGATTCTCTATGGATTTTGTCACTGTATATACAAAGCTGTGCATAGAAAAGTGGAGGCTAACATCTTAAAAGTCTTCTTTCTCATTTCCACTGAAAGAGATAATGTTCTGTAGTTGTTTGTGAGCAGAAAAACAATGCATGATGTAGGAGAGACGTAGAGATGTGAAAGGTCTTGGATTTATACTTGAGTTTTTGCTCATTCTAAATTTGTTACGTGTTGGGAGAATGGAACAATACAGACTTCTTTTAAGTGAGCTATGAATTTATGTCATAAATCAGGTGCCTGAGGTTGTGTTTGGCTTTGCTTTGCTTTGCTGTAGTTGTACTCCCAGGCCTGAAATACTTAAGGGGCTAGCTGTTTCTTACATTGTTTAGCAAAAAATAAGCTGGTCAAAGTTTGCATGAGGGCATGTTAAATTTGGTAATTTCTCTCTATAAAATGCATTATTATAATTAACCAGTTTGCAAGTCATCTCTTGTGATACGAGGAAAGAATAAGCACAATGCTTGCCTGAAGTACTCGGAGGAACCGGACAATAGATTGCACTCACTCATCTGAACTTTGTCACAGGTTTTGCAGAAATAACTAACTGTGATTGTTTTGCTGCTGAATCTTTTTAATGTTCCAAATGGTGATACTGCTTTTTGTAACTGTGATAATCTGAGGATGTAAATAAGACAAAGTTTGTGGAGACAGGTAATACCTTTTACTGGACCAGTTGATATAAAAGGGAAAGTTTTTTTGATATAATTGGGGAAGGCAGACTTTCGTGCATTCGATCTCTTTTTTCAACCTGATCTAATAAAATATTTATTACCCTTCCCTGTTAGCCCCATCTTGGATTTTCCTAGTAGGTTCTGTAATTCAAACGTTCCAGACATTTTAGTGTGAGTTGGGAGATGTTTCTCTGCGTAAATCTGTATTTAATTTGAGTATGGTAAGAATCGTTTGCAAAGCATTTAGAAACAGAGGCATGTTGTGCCTGCACAAGTTAATAATCAGTGGCCCTGACCTTGCGAGCAAGTCCGCGCGGGTGCGTTTGGGGATGTGCCTGCGGAGGTTTACCTGCAGCGTAGGGGCCTTGCACAAGCCTCCTGTCCTGACTGCTCCAAAAAAAGTTGCTGTAATAACAGAGCAAAACAAAAACCATGTGTGTAGAGGAAGGTAAGTTTTTAAGTGTGAGAACTGGCTAAATCAGCTGAAGTTCCCTGGCATGCCTTGGCCACAGATCTCTTTGTAGTTCGCCATTTTGCATGCAGGAGTCTGTGAAAGCAGTGTGGTGCCCTCAGATTTAAGTCATCTTTCCTTTTTTTCTGCTGCCACACTGTTTTCTTTTTCACTAACACAATGTGTAAATTGACTGGAGGCAAAAAAAACTTACGCATTCCAGTTTTCACTCAGCAATTGCCTAATTGCTCAGGATTTGCTAAAGAGGCATACATATGCACACGCAGATCCCCTTCCGTTTTTCTCTGTAAAGGTACCCTACCTGAAGGATCTGTTTGTCAGAAAACTAGTCCTCTCTCACAGCAGAACCTTAGGGGTGAAGAAAATAAATACTTCTGATAGAATCGATCAAACAAAAATGCAGATCCGCTGAAAAGTATCTTTGTCTTTTGCTCATGGGGAAGAATTCTGTTAGTTTTATTTTCTGTGAAAATCTATGTCTTATTTAGTTGAGAGAATGGCTTTTTTTCTTGAAATTAGTGAGTTTTTAAAAATCTACACTTACGTGTTTAAATGCATGGCCCTACTGAAACAGATTTACTACTCAGTTGAATGTGACCAAGTTTTTACTCCAAGTGTCATTGAAATTGATAAACTGCTTCAAGAGGTTATCTTGATCATCTGCTGGGTGAGTGAGATGCATATTGGCATTTAACTCCTCCTGCACAGGAATTAGTTTTGAAGGGATTGTGTGATAAATATGTGAGATAAGTCTTTTTGCAGGCTTGGGAGCTTTTGTTTTGATGAAATTGTATCTCCAAAAAGAATTAAGTAATTAGAAACATAAATATATGTATGCATTTACAGCATACTCAATTGTTTAAAATACTTGACTAGTTATTGTCAGGAGGGAGAGATGCTAGAGAAATTGTTTTGTTCTCAAATACACAAACAGATAAAGTAACCCTAAATGCATTTTAAATCTTGAATATTTTGTATGTCTGAGGAATTTCTGCTTGCAGTGGCAGAGGATGTATACAGTAGATGTGTTTGTATGGTTATATGAATTAAATGCATACATATCTAGAGTTAAAATAAGTATTTTCTCGCAGTATGGAGATGCTGTTGTGGAGATATACTCAAATGATTGAATTTGCGTATCTAAAATCGATTTTTTTTTTGAAGGCTTTGCTTACATTTGCCCTGAAATAGGCCTTCCATGTGCATAGACTGATTGTGCGTCAAATGATACATGCTGATATTCAGGAATTCCACTGAGGTTTTAAAGAACTTCTTTTTCCTGCTTTAGCGCTGACGGTCACAAGGGGAAAAAGTAACCATTATTCAGAGCGTGTCTTCTGTTCTTTAATTTAATTGTTGGCTTTTATGAGAGTTCAGTTCCTGTAGCTGCATGTCTGCCTCTGCTTTCTTTTTTCATAGCTATGTCTTTATTGTGTAGGATAGGATGCAAATTTATTTGATTTTAATTGCTTTGGAAAAAGAAATTAATAGGTTCTGAAATGATGCTTTTGCTCAGATGAAGCATCTCAGAGCATTTGTACTGTCAGGTTTCTGTTTAGTGTTTGTGCAGAATATTGGACACACTTGAGATCAATTTGCCATTGTATAAAAGATAGTGTTGAAATGGATTTGGGAGAGTGTTGGGAGGGAAGGGGAGAGTGCAGGGGAAAATGGCTTGAGCAGAAGTAGTTAATGCTTGCCTATGGAAGGTGAATGGAATCAGCTGTGATAATTTCTGTGCAGTAAATGGGCTTGGGGAGTCAAAGGTGTTAATGTGACCCTGTCATTACACAGCACTCAATGGTAAAGGAAGCTTTGAGGTTCCCACAGAGAGATCTTGGCCTGCATATTTCCATGGCAACTGCCATCATTTAAACATTTATAACCTTTGATTAAAGATACAAAAAAGAGGGGAAAACCTTTTAAACATTACAAATGTAAAGCTTTAACTAGGTCTTTCATTTTAACAATATCCCTTATTTACATTCCTTAGAGTGTAGAGGTTTATAAGGAACACAGCTGTCCCTTCCCCATTTGGTAGACTTTGAGATGACATTTCAGGGCAAATGCAGGGTTTGGGAGATAGCAATCTGACTTTGATCATAGCTGCACTGACATAACTTCACTGATGTAGTTGCTATTTATTTACATTAGTGTATTTTACACCAAAATTATACTTGCAGGCAATTATGCAAGGAGATTTGTCTCTCTGATAAAGGGCTTTAAAGAAAATAGCTATTTTTGTGTTGAAGAGAACTTAGTTTTAAAGAACAACACCATCAAATACACCCTAAATTATAGTCTCTTGAGCTGTGAAATGGCTGATACACAAAAGTCTAAAGCTAGTGTGAAGACTAGCTGTTACTGCTGTAACTGAGGCTTGTTGCTAACTTGCAAACTGTGTAGAAGGGCATGTTTATGCTTGGTGTATCATCTCTTCCCTCCCTCCTCTCCCCTGCGTGCATGTTCCTTAAAGTATTTCACTTCATGCTATGATGGCCATGTAGCTTTGGAAGAAATGGTGTCCATTCAGGTCAGGTACCCTCAAGTGTAATGCTCGGGTGCTGCATTATATGCTTTCTGGGAATTTGTCGCTGCTGGAAAGCAATGGAATTTCAGGGGCAAATTGAAACATTTTCCATTGTATTTTTGTGGGTTTTCTTTCTTTTTATTCCTACTTTCTGCCACATACCACCATTTTCAAATTATTACTGGGGAACTAGAGGAAATACTGAAGGTGATAGTGGATTTCATGGATATGCTATTTAAAAATATTGATTAATGTTAGGACTAGGGCAGTGGGAACTTTGAAGAGGGCTGAAATCAGCTGTATTTCTTCTGTACCTTTACTTTGGGCAACTAAAATTTGGCTTGGGGTTGAACTACTGACAGAGGGGAGGATAAAAATGGTATGACTGGCTTAGTGAGTGAACTTCACAAATGTAAAGGGTGGGTTTTTGTAGGACTGCATGCAGCATTTCTTCAGCATTTTACCATCACTACTCTTTTTTCAGCAGGAAGAAATGTATAGACACTGCGATGCCTAAAAGCTACTGCTTGGTTGATTAAATGTGGGGAGCAAGTGAAGGTTGCCAAAATAGAGAATTTGACTACTGCAAATATTTTGTCCTATCCAACTCCCTAAGGGTGGGCATTGTACACTTATTAATAGCTTCATATGCTGATTCTGTTGGGACCATGAGGGGCTTTTGTGTGGCTCTTTGAACCTTAAAATTCCTTGGAGAAGTTCTTAGCACTGAAAGACCTGGTTGGTTACTGTAATAAGTTCATGAAGGCTATGCAAGAAAGACTGGAAAGTTCATGATACCTGGATATTTATATGGATGGACTCCATTACGGAGGAAAATAAAAAGAGAAAGCAAATTTGAAGAGAAAAGGAAATGGTATTAAATATATATATATATTTTTAAATCCATGCTGGCTATGGACATTGTTGTTATTCATCCATGTGATTTTGGTGTTGGGGATGATTTTCACTAGCTGTTGAAATATGAGATAGTACCTCTGGCTACTCTTGTGAAATGAGAGCAATATATTTTCTGGTGGCATGTTGCCTGTTTGGGATGTGAATGTGCATTTGGATGATAGAAAAGTATAGAAAGCATCATGATGTCAGGAGAGTATGTGAAAAATTTTTGGGATAGCTACTGTGTTCCCCACGGTTTTTGAGAGACAGAATCAGATAGGTGGGCTGGGAGTTATTCAGTCTTTTCCTGAATAGTCAGAGGAGGAGGTCTGCACAGCCCTGACCTACCCTTACGTAATAAAGGTATCATGCAGCTGCATGATAGCCCGTATCAAGAAACAACTCAAGGGCTTCTGTGTTGCATTGCATTATAATAATGTGGACAGTTCAATTTGATGTGTTCTTATTCTGCATTTTGTACCTTTGCTTACACAGTATATTAAAAGGTTTGTGATCTAGTGCATGTTTTGTAACAATGATGTCTTCATGAAATGGGAGGGACTTGGCCACTAGGGTTGTGAATATAAGGATCTTTGAGTGTTAAAACAACTCATAGTTTTTTTTCCTCTTGTGCAAATTTAAAAGATGCTGTGCTTCAGAGGAATTTTTTTTTTACCTTCCTTATCCTATCTTTCTCTTCCTGCCTTTAAAACAGCCACTCATTCTTTCTTTTTTACCTACCATCAGCCATTTTACAGCTAAAGTAGCTTTTTGTGAAAGTCCTTGATAAATCCTCATGTTATTTCCCTTTTGGAGAGGCGTAGGTGGGGGAACTTTATAATGAAAGGAGTGTGGTTATCGTTTGCGTGTTGTGAGGAAAAGGATTGAAGATCTGAACAGACTTTGGGGCATACTCATCCCATGAATGACGGTGCTCCCCCAGGGAGTGTGTTTTGGGGGGAAGACTCCTGCAGCAGGACGACAAGCTTAAACTCTCAGAAACTTGCTGTTTCTCTGTATCCTCTGGTGTTTGGGGCAAGTGCTGTCCTTTGAGCCTCTTGCCTTCTGGTTTAGCTTCAGCTCTTCAGACATGAGTCGAGCTAATTCAGAGTCCAAAGCTGCTTGGCTTAACACTGAGTGTGTGGAGAAACCGTAAAGGATAGCTGATTTGTCTGGTTGTCAGCAGCAGTGATATGCACAGGGAGAGTTTGTTTAGCTCTAAAACTTTCAGAAGTTAACTGGAAAATGCACTCCAGAATGTAAGTACTCATAAAATAAAGACTCATCTGAGAATGAAATCTCTGGAGTTAGTAAGGATATTTTGCCCTCGACACAGCATTTGTATTTTCAGTCAGGTGAATGTGTGTCTCTAAGAGGTTGGTCACATTGGTCTGAGTTACTGGTTAGTCCAGAGAGAAGTCTCTGAATTGAAACACTCAGAGACCTTTAAAAATAAAGGTTTCTCTTTGGTGGAGCTGCTTTTCCATTGCTGAGGTATGAGGTGTTATTTTGACACCTTTTATTTTTAACCACAGTTAAACAATTGCATTTTTAGGCTGAAATAACCATTAGGTCAAATTTCCTTACCACCTGTATAAAACAGATTCTAGATGTATATGCAGTTACACCTATGAAGAGGTACTGATTTGTATTTTGCTTAAAGCATACTTTCTGTGAGATGTTAAAAGTCACAAACCTACTTTCTGAGGTAATTTTGTTCTAGCAATTAATCACCAGAAGAGAAAAGCGCTGTTAGAGACGTTTGCCATGAGGTTCTCATTGACTTCAGTGTTGGGAAGGGAGGGCGTTAACTAGTACCTACAGCACTATGCAGAGAGTGCATTGGGAATATGCTTGAGGACAAAAAAAAGCCCTTCCTAACTCCTCTGGCCAAACAAGTTTTCATGTCCAATTCTACTTTTGATATCAGTGATGAGGAAAATCTACAGTATGGAGTTTTTTTCCTGGTGTTCGGTTATACAGTGAACTGTTTTGTTAGCTTGCTTATATCTTCCACAACTAACACTTTAATCAATGTTTCAGGGGCCTGAAAACTTGTTTCACAAGATTAAAAATTCCAGCTGGTCATGTTGGTACATCTGTGTGGGAGCTTTGTGAGGATTTGTGTCCATAAACTGTTTGATCAGAGAGATAACAATAGGCAAGCTCCAAATAAATAGTACCACTAGAAACGTTTTCAAAGGCAGCTGGAGATGGGGAACTGAGTTGTCCAGAGGTGAAGGATCTTGAAATGCGCCCAGCTTCAGACCCTTGAAGTTCTCATGATCTGAATATGCAAGTCCAGCTGGAAAGGTGCTGCAGCAGCTCTGAACTTGTGCAGATCATGACTTTAGGGAAGTCTTAGTGATCGGTTTGTCTAGATAGTCTGTTTGGTTAAAGCTCAACAGCAACAGATAGGTACACAGGAGAGAGTACTGTAGCCTTTGTTCAGAATTTCCATATTTTTATGTTGATTTTTGAAAATATTTTTTGTAGTTTAGCTCTGACCTTGCAAAAAGCTGTGTTGCTTTTCAGCATCGTACTTGTATTACAACTAATAGCACCATGAATGTTTTATTTGCTTAGATGTCTGTGTAGGGTCGTGATTGTGTCATTGACTTCAAAAGTTCTTCAGCTATGATCAAAGGATTTCAGTAAGCCTTCCTGAGACCCTTCTTGCAGTGTTGAAATCCTTTGTGGTTGCATATATTTGACGAAGATGTTCAAGTCCTGAGTTTAAGACTTCATACACTGCAAACTTACAGATGTGGTTTTGATATTGAGATGCTGTATTTAATCATCCAGGCAATAGACTATTGCTTTGGCTCTTTACCCATTGCCACCTGTGAATGTTCCCTTCCTTCACAGGCCGAGGAACCTTCAGTCACTTTTAAAATTAGTTAAATATTGACAGTATACGTTGTACTAGGTGATTTTCTAATACTGGCATGCGTTAATATTCTTACAGGAAGCAAGAAAAAGAAGTTATATTGCTATGGTATTGACTGTGTTAGTACCCATGGATTTCATCATTTGGAGAGAAAAGCGTGGAAAGTTTGGAGCCATTGCGTAGATTTCAAAAAGTTTTTTTTTTTTTTTTTTTTTGAAAATACATTGATAGAAGTATTTGTGCTGTTGTGCACCAGAACAATGTTAGGTGTGTACTGTTTGTACTGAAAGCAGCACTATTGTTTCCTCCTTTGTCTTGAGTACAAGAATGTGAAGGCTGAAATTGTAATAAAAACAGGTGATTCAGTTGCTTTTGATTCAAAGAGAAAAGCAGTAACTAAAACATATTAGGTCTAAATTTGTATGTTTCATTTCCTTTATTTCAAAATAGTTGATTAAAAAAAGAAGTTGATACTTTGTTTTTAAAGATGAGTATATTACCTTGGATTTAGAATTCGGGCTTTATTAAAAATTAAAGCCTGTTTTAATCTAGATTTTATATTAGACTGTTCAGACATTTACATTCATAGAGCAAAGTTGGTATTTTGTCCACTTTTAATGACTACTATATGTAAATTGTGTTAATGAGGTGATATATGTAGTATTTCTAACACCTAAGACAGAAGAATTATGTGTAAGGTGTGCCTTTATGACTGACTCAAATTCCTAATGCTATAATATATAACAAATGTGTATGTAGCTGTCCGTTTGTTGTGCAAATTATGTGGTGCAAATAACCACGTGGGTTCAGTGAGGTGGGCCTGGAAAAATTGTGCTATCAGTGGGATGTATGCAAAAGGGTTAAGTAAATGTAGTAAGAGATAGCATACTGTATTCAGCAGCAGCAGTTTTGAGGCTTAACGTTTGTCTTTTCTGGGCTTTGTTGTAATTTCTAATGTTTGTGCAACAGTCTTTCAGATCCGTGCATTTCTGTTACTACTATGAGTGTTGAGGTTTCTGGCAGAGGCAGGGAGTGGGAGGGTAAATGCCATGCTGTTTTCTAAAATACACAGCAAAATGCAAACTTCTGCTAAGACTTGCAGTAGTAGCTGTGATACCACCCCCTGGACTGCTTTCAGGACTAAAGTACTGGTGCTCGTTTTGGATTTGGACTTTATGGTAGGTGAGTATTGCAGTTCATTAACACAGCTGAATATTTGCTGTGGAGGTTTTGGCATAATTATGGACTTTGTAATTCTCTTCTTAGCTGTTTGGCAGGAGGACAGAACAACTTGATTAACAATTCAGCTACTGAAGTTTTTCCATCTGTGAGGGTCATGCGTAGCAGAAGTCTAGCTGAGAAATCAGTAAAGGGGAAAAAACTGTGACAGAAGTGAGAAGATCAGTAATAAAGCTTTACATTTGTTTTGGCCATCTGCAGAATCGAAAACATGTTTGTGATTCTTAATGTGTGTTGTGTAACAGCTCTCTTAGTGTACTGGGGACTACACAGGCATGTGCATCACACAGGAATACATTGATTAATCAAGGAAGTATTCTAATGTGAACAGGAAACTGTTAAAAACGTGGGTTTTTCAGTAGCACTTCCCCATCCCCACTCTGTCTACTGAAATAGTGTAGTGTGTTTGCTGCTTGACTTAAATGTTGTAAGTACTCATCAAAATTCACGTGCAGTTGAGCTTTATGTATCTACTTAGCTTACTATCTTGGTTTTTTTCTACTTCTTACATTTGTCTTATGTGCCTGTGATCATTTTAAGAATATAAAGGTTTTCTTATTTCTGATCTTTCAAAGCAAGGATTTTTTCCTCCATTTTAAAGCTCTTTGCTTTACTTTTGATACCTAATTACACTTTCACCTGTTTTTCGAAGTTTATATGAAGAAGTCTAAAGGTTTCTGTGTGACTGTGATATGGGATGGACCAAAGGCAATTTAAGCTCCTACAGATGATGAAAATGTGATCTTTTAAGAATGTTCATGAAGCAGAGAAGACAGACAAGCTGAGTTTTAGCTGCATCTTTATGACAGGCTGTGGAGGAGGAAAGGAAGAGTCTATCAAATGGGAGTCCTGAAAAATCATCACAGTGATAAAAAGGTTATGGTTGTCTAATACTACAAAATTAGTTCCCTTTGTGTGGAGAGGAGAGACAGGGTTGGGAAAGGACAGCGTTTGTCATTTTCTCAGTTAATAATTTCCATTTCCTGCAAAAACCTGAAGCCATCGGAAACCAGTCTAATTGATGGTTTTACTGTGCTACTCTTGCTATTATATTCTGGTAATGTTCAAGGGCCCAAAGCAGAGCTGTGGCATGTTAAGTGTTGTATAAACACACTTTGGAGACATAGTCCCTTCTTTGGGAAGTTTACAGCATAATGTGAAACAAGAAAGTGAACCTGAGAGTAGGAGAAGCAGAATTTAGAGGAGCAGGAGGTTAAAGATGAGCCGTGTAGTTTAATTGCATCAGATCATTTAACTGTGCCTTTGACTGTTGTGTCTGAAAATAGTTTCCTGTAGGTGTTACTGCGAGTGTGGACATCAAGTATTTGGGGAGATAAAGGGGGTACTGCGTGTTTATTAAAGAAAAACTGAAAAGGGAGTGAGGCAGGAAACACAGCCAGCAGGGCTGGCTTCAGACCCAGGTCTGATCTGCATGGCTCGAAGTGTCAAGATTCAAGAGCAGGTAGCTGGGAAGAAAGCAGTACCATAAAGGACACAAAACTGGGTGGAATGGATGAAAACATACAATAATGGGATTTAAGCATGTCATACCCTGTCGCAGAAGATGGTTTTAATGGCCACTCCAGGATGAGGATGATGAAGATCAGGTTTTGGTTTTCTTTTTGAGCAAGTGTGCAAGGTGGGGAAGAGAAGATGACTGGTTTGTTTAGGAAGAAACATACCTGTACAGCTTCTACGTGCTGACAGTTCATTCCAGAATGAAAGTACAGCATGTGTGACTGATCTGATGGAAGCTGAAATTTGTATTACTTTGAATCACATATTTCCTTTCTTGGTATGCCAACTGCAAGTATATTGCAGTTCCTAGTATAGTCTGGTAACTATTTTTCTCTCTGTCTCTCCAGTTTGCTAGGAAATACATACCTAGATTTGTTTTCTGAGGTATTTCTGCAGAGCTGCTTGGATCCTATTTGTTGCAAATTCATCCCCAGTTTTATAAATCTGGTGTAATTGTCTTGCTATCCTGCCTGTGCCAAGGTATAAGGACTTAAAAAATTATTTTTGCTTGTTACCATGTTCACACTGTGGTGAAAATTTAAAGGTAACATAATTGATTATTGCTTGCACATATGTACAGTATAGCACTGTGAGTTCGTTTCTACAAATGGATTTTCCCCGAGGTTTGTCCGCAGGCTGGGCAGATTGATCTTTGGCAGTAAATGTAATGATAAGCTAAACCCTAGTAGGCAGCTGGTGTAATAGTGTGAGGTGGGTTTTCTGGAGCGAGGGCCCTGTCGGAATAAGGGTCTCTCATTAGGGCAGACGCCACATTTGAAGTCATTGTAATCCTTGGTGGTGGAGTGCTGCCTCGTGGAGACGGTGCCGTTCCTCAAGGGAGAAGGTGGAAATGCCTCGCATCACTCAGCTGTCCTGCTGCTGATTAAGGAGTGCTGCTGGCCGAGGTGCCTTTCTGAGGCAGGCAATTATTTGCAGCCGGAGAGATGCGAACCATGGAGTGAAGCCTTAGGGGAGGAGAGGGTGAGGAGGGCGCGGGAGGGAGGCAGGGGGAACTCGCAGAACGGGTAGCGTTCATTTTACTGCTTCTAAATATTGGACTCTCTCTAGAAAGCTTTCACTGCTTGCATGGTGAGGCATTGAGCTTGTGGCTGGCTGTGCAGAGTTGAGATAAATGGGTTATCTGTTCATATTTTTATTCTTGCACTTGCTTATAAAACAACTTAGTGCTAATTTGCAGCCTATTGTATGGTTAGTGTAACCAGCACCAGATACCTTTTATTCTTGTTGCCCTTTTTGGATAGTATTGGATTATTTGGGTTTTTTTTTGTTTTTGCTTTTTTTTTTTTTTTTTTTTTTTTTTTTTTAATATTGACCCGAAATCTAGTTTTAAGCAGCAAAGGGATTTACGTGCAGCAGGCTACTGCCATGCTGCCATTCTTCTTGTGGCAGACTCATTACTTGATAACAAAATTCAGGCCATTGCCTACTGCTCAAGGCAACCTTTTGCTACCGTCTTTGTAAAAGAGCTGTGAGAACAGCCCTGCAGCTTGGCTTGCAGGTGAGAAATTAATTTTCCAGTTATTTTGTAAGTCTGCTTAAGTTGAAAGCTCATTTAAAGTTCTTTATCAATTAAATTGGTTGTCACAATAAGGAATAATTTAGTAGCAGAACAAAATAATTGCCTTAACTTGTAAAATGCTGTAATTTAGGCTCCAAATGAAAGAGGTTATGTAGTATTGTCACTCCTGACTGACTGATTTCGTTAACATCGTAGGCATCCTTTCATATTTGCGTTAACTAACAGTAAAACTGTTCGAATTACTCAGCAGATTGAGATTTCTTAGTTTGACCATGAGTCATATAGCCTCTGTGGAGATTAATTGTAAATTTTCTTGTTTTTATATGTGTATATTGGAGAGATCTCTTTCTCTGTCTAGTTCTCTCCGATTCTGTAATGGTCTTCAGCAGCTGATTGTAGTTTTGAGAGCATTCAGGCAAACTTAGGTGCTGTCCTCTGTGAACAGAAATGCTTCAGCAAGTTCTTCAGTATTGCTGTGATAGGAGCTATCAGGAAGTTGGTACATCGTATGTAAATGCTGTATCGTTTCTACTGCCACAGAGCTTAAAAATGAAGAATTAACAAAAAACCCACCCTTTAATGCATGTGTTGTGTAAACTGTAGTCAAATGTGCTGTCACTCTGTTTACACTGCTAGTGTACAAAATTGTAGTTTGAATCTTGGACTTCATTTCAAAGACACCAAACTCTGAAGTGACCTATATTTAGTCTATACAGAATAATCTGTGTTAGTGTATGGAGCTGACAGTTGAATATCAGTAGTGGTTTTTTCCCCAAAGAATAACCATTCTAATATTAGAAGAGTGAAGGGGGGGGAGGGATCTTAGTTGTGGTTGTGCTCTAGTAGAGTGTTTTACTAGGTTTTTCTCGTTATTGCTGTTAAGTCATGCTGATGCTCTTGTGTTTTACTAAAACTTTGGGTAGATATTGCCTAACTAGTATATACTTTTCTGTTTTTGCTCTTTTTTAATTTGAGCACACCTTGATTATCAGAATGACACTGGAGCTCCCTTAAAGAAATAGAATTTTCTCCAACCTAATATAAAAATCAGTAGGATGCTGTTTGCAAATACTTCTAAAACAAAAGGCAAAGCAAAAATGAAATCTTCTTTTTAGAAGACATCAGAGTAATCTTTCATGATCCTAAAAGTTCTTTTTCTTTACAATGCAAAGTTCTTAAATATTGAAAGGGTGCTATTACACATTACTAGTATTGATGCTTTGTCTAATAAGAAGCAGAGAAAGCAAAAGGGGAAGGGAGTTTGTAAGCATTTTGGTAAGTTAAGATTTTAAACAGCAGCTAGCCTTATGATCATTTAACTTTTTTTTTTTAATGCAGTGGAATGTGCGTTTCATCACCTTGGTTGAGGTCTAAATGTATCTGTTAATTCTATAACACAAAGAAGTGGAAGCAAGAAATATGATCCCCCCCACACACACACTTTGGATTGTTTTGTGGCTGCTAGAGATGTGGTGTCTGAGGCTTGACGTCTTAAAGTGACTTTTTCCCCCTCCTGCTTAAAGATGTATAGATATATTTACATCCTAGGGTCATTAGCAGGTAGTAGACAAAAAAAAAGTGTGTAGACTAGACTGTGGAAGATTTTGAGTAAGTAGATTAGTAAGTAATAAATGAGACCACACTGCAGACAAAGAATCAGATACCGCTCTTGAGGGAATTCACGTTTGTTGACAAGAGGATTTTTCTGAGAAATGTCAGGATGGAATAAATTATTGTCACAGGTCAGTATGCAGCAAGTACAGGAGGTGGGCTGACAGGAGAATGACGTCTGTTTGGAGACTGTCTGCCCTTTTAGGAAAAAAACCCCCAAACAAACGTGACAGGAGGCGGCGAGTAGGCCCTATGGAGTTACCTGTGTCATAGCTTAATTTGGTTAGGGAGAGGCTGGCTTATCATCAAAGGCAGCAAGTGGCTGGAGGAGCACTTTTGCTGGCCGTGCCAGGCCAAAGAGGTGAGCTCTGCAGGGAGCTTGTGTTGCTGGGAAGATGTGGAAGCGAAGTCTTAAGCGGAGCAGGAAAAGGTCTGAACCACACTCTCGTAAGGTGAAGGTCTTGCTGCAGAGGGTACCGATCACGTGGGTCGCCAGACACTCTTGAGTTTAATTTGGCTTTTGGGGCTGTCTGGAGACTGGCTGTGGTACAGTTGACAGTGGCTGTTGGGTTTTGCCACGCTAGGTTTATTTTTGTTGGTGTGGGTGGCTGTTTCCTATCTCTTGGTGAGAAGTGTATGTAATACATATTTATGTTGCTCCTGGGTAATGTCTGAAAACTGACACATGGCATCATTTTTAGGAATGGTAAGCCGATAGCTTTTATACTGGAGTGGCTGTCTTTGGTGTCTTGTTTTGCAGTTGGTGCTCTTCTCCCTGTTTCCTGTCTGGATCTGTGGCTGTGTCTGCTTTTTCAATTCTTTTAAATGTAATCAGACGCCATGTGATCAGGGTCTTGGATAACTCTCTCTTTCTAGGATCTGGTTTATTAATACACCTCAGTAGAAAGCATCCGGCCTTAGCTTTTGTACCTACACTTTAAGGTGAAATCAACTTTCCCCTGGGCTTTGTAGGTGATGGAAACCTAAGGCAGAGGTGACATTGCGTGGTGGCTCAGCAGATCCCCTGCTAACCTTGTGGCCACTACTTCTGCGTAAGTGCCTCCAGGCCTCTTTATCCTCTCGGGACGGCCTTCTCCGTACTAGACCCTCTTTCCCACTCTGCGTTATGAACTGCCTGTCTAATGAATAAAAATTTCCAAACTGGCCATTAAAGAAGCCTCATTAAGAGGCTTGCTGGGCTGTCCAGGGCGTCAAGGAGTAAAACTGATATGACTGGTAGTAAGAGGGGGAAAAGCTCAAGAGTGTATTTTCATATTTGGAGTGGGCAGTATTCAGATTTACTTTTTTATTGCTTTGTCAAGAGTTTAACAGTTCTAATGCAGTGAAGGGACTCTTGCTGCTACCATTTTTATCGGTTAACTACATGTTATTCTTATTAATGAAATGTGACAAATGAAATCTCATCTGTTATGAGAGAGGCTAAACGAAAGAGGGAAATATCTAAGATTAGTTTTATGACTTTGCTTTGTAGACTAGCTACTTAACACAGTACAATAAAACTTAACAATTTTAGCATTTCAGAAACAGGCCAGACAGTTTGGTATTGTTTCATTGCCTGAACAAAGTAGCTATTGTTCTTCTGGATGTTGCTGTTTGCCTTCATCAGTATAAAATAACGTCCACAAGAACTGCTGTGAAACTAATGATCTCTTTTGAAAGAATCCCAAATGTTTGGGATTAGTCCGGCATTGCTTCAGCAGTGTGAACAAGGACCAGATGGGGGTGTAAAGCACAGCATGCCAGAGCAGGAGCCAGTGGTGCATGCTGGCTTTCACAGTTAAAACGGCTTGTAAAAATACTGCTGACAAAGTCACCCCATTGCATTAGCTTCCAGAGATGCAAACAATTAAGTGGCTCGAGGAGAGTTTCATGGCAAAAGTGGTACGTTTCGTTCAGCCCTCTGGGAAAGCTGCATCGTCAACAAATGCAAAATGAAGAAGTTTGTCTTTAAATGTTTTGCAGAACTTTAGGAGATAGCACTGCAATTACGAAGTTGTTACATGGACAGCACTAATGCACCCTGTTTAGATGTTCGACTAGAAGGAAAAAGTTCAGAAAGCACAATGAAGTTAGATACTTAAATTTGCCTAAAAGGCCAGCGGAAAATGAGTGTATAACCTGACTTTCATGCCTATTAAGTCTTCTTCTTTTATAGTAAATATTTCTTTAAACTTTAAAAGCATCAGTCAATTAAAAATGTATGTACCTTTCTGAAATGTTTTTTATAAATATAAGTGATTGTATTACTTGTACTCTAGTAATATATATTACAGTGCATAACACACATACTAATATATATTATTATAGGCAATTATAGTAATTATATTAATCATGTAAATAAATGTTCTTGTCTGGAAATCTAGTGGAGGATAGGATCCTGAAGGGCCCTGTTTGCTTGAAGTTCACATGTTAGGCTGAGGAGGCACAGGGAACTCGGAGGGGAAATAACAAGTTGTGCCTTGTGCCTGTTCCTTTGCCTTGAGAAGCTACTGGTTACGAGCCTTGGGATCTTACAAGTCTTATGGGATCTTCCTTCTTGCTTCAGATTTGTGCATAACATAAAGAGAAGGAATATAAGGGGGGCTAGTGGAGCTCAGTGCAAACTGATGAGGTTTTGTACAGCTTTCTTGTTCATACGGGATTAACACGTTATGTTCTACAAGGATCGCTGCTTGCCTTTGAGGGCGGTAGTTTTTCCAGCCTCCTGGGCAGTGTGTTTAACTGTCCGTTAAGAGTACTTTCACTCCGGGCACTAGATTAGTGGTCCCTAGTGCTCCCTCCCACTCTCCCTTTGAGAATTTCCAGTGCTGTGCAGAGAGAGAATGACAGAAAAAGCCTGCTGCAGCCTGTTTCCTCTGCCATGTTGCTCATGGGTAGATATAAAAGGGGAACTGTATATTGTGCCAGTGCATGCCACTGGCTGCCAGTCCGATGGATGACTTTCAGTGCTGTTGCTCTGGAAACACTTCATTCTGTTAGGTGTGCTTGTGCTAGTGGGTTTTTTTTGGTGTGTTGGTGTGTTGTTGTTTTTTGTAGTTTAGTAACCCTCAACTGCTGTGCATCTCCAGCAGGATGATAACAGTGGGAGTGCAAATGTTTTAGCCAAATGATAATTTGAGCAGGGAGATGTGTTGTATAAACAGTGGTGAGAGAGTGCCTCAAAACCAGGAGGCTGCTGTAGTCAGAATGCCACATACTGATGCTCTTCCTTTGCTCCTGATTGTCCCAGATAGCTTCACATCCTGTGTCAAGTTTGAAGTGAATCACGTTTTTGAGGTCTGGCGTGCAGGCAGAACATGTAGTGTCTTGAGGCTGAAATTACCTTCCCGTTAATTTGATTTTACAGTGTATCACTTTCCAGGTCTATCGTGAGGTTTTTCTCCAACTGAGTTTTCTCATAAAGGCTCTTAATTATGTATAGTTTGGGGAGTTTCCGTTGCATTACCTCGAGTTGATGTTCTGTCAGTCTGCTTATGTTGTAATTTATATTGTGTTATAATTGCTGCTTATAAATTACACCTGCAGTGTGCTAGAGGTTGTTCTGAAATTGAGAAGTAAATAGCATAACACGTTGTAAGCATAATGTGTAAAATAAGTATGTACCAAGATGTTTCTTTTGCATTACCTTGAAATGTCTCTTAGTTAATTATGCAAAGATATGCAGAGAGAACATTTACAATTATGCCATGCAAGATTAAAGGACTACTATGGAGAGCCTGTATGGAAACGATTCACGGTAAATAAAAGCAGACTTCCAGGAGCGTGGCTTTGGGAAGAAGTCTTTTAAATCTAGATGGCATTTTCTGAGCTGTGTATGTAACCAAATAGAAATTCTTTTGAAAAATCTTAATTTCTAGGTAGCATCTGAGTGGAGCTGCACAGTGGTCTGTAATGACCAGACGGTATCCTTCCAAAGCACGTGTGTACCGATGCTGGGTTTGGCTTCCGACTTGGGTAGAGCAGTAGTGAGAAAAGTCTGTGCTGTAATGGTGAAACTTTTCTGTGGAGTGACATACTTAAATAGAAGCATCCAGATGGCTGCTGTGATCTTTGCTGTCTTCCACAGATATGTGCACGAAGTCTTTTGAGTGCTATGTAGAACTGTGAGGTTTCTCTTTTTCTAGCATAGTAGCACTTGGAGAGGCAGTAGTATTTGCAGAGGTAGGAAATTCAGTGGGTTGCTGCCCTAAATAAGGGCTACATAGTAGGGACTTGCATGCTACTGTTGCAGCTCAGCTACAACTTTCATTGCTTCTGGGTCTTGTAGTTTTATGCATCTTAGCAATTTTCTGCAAAAATTTAGAAGTTAGAGGCTTGAAAAAGCCTCTTGGAAACCAGCTGGCTTGTGTAGTGATCGCATTACAGGAGCTGGTAGCCTTCCTGCCCCCTCTCGTGCCTGGGACAGCAGGTTGTGGTGCTGCATAGAGAAATGGATATCATCCCCGTCAGAAACATAACCTGATGGAAAAAGTAACCCAGTCCTGCCACTGAAGAAAAGCATGCTGAAATAAGGATGCTACCTTAGCCCTTATGTAACATGGATCTTTGGAATTACTGGGTGAAATTCATTATCAGCCCGGGAATTCGTGCACTAGTCCATTTTTCCCTTTTGGAAAAAGGATCTCTCTTCATTTTAATATTTCTAGTGATTGCAAATCCCCCATGTCATCTTATTGTCAATGGTTAATTTGTCTTCGCCTTGAAAATCTGCCCCTTATTTCCAGCTTTTTATTGTTTCTCTTTCGTTTCTGGCCACTGGATCTTTTTAGAGCTTTATTAAATGAAAGATGACTGTGTTATTCAATAGCACCGTCTCCTGTGAATAGTGCTGTGATAAATTCTGTCTGTTGTTTATACTGCAGTAAGTACTTTTTTTCCCTTAAGTAAATACTCTACTCTTAAAAGTATTGTATATTCTGAGAGGGGTGCAAAGGTCCATCATTTGTATTGTTATTATTCCAGAAAATGGTATCTCAAAGTGGGAAGTCTTCAACAATTGTAAAATGAGATTATAGGAAAGGCTTGATGACTGGGCAAAATTAGTGATAAATAAAGGTTGGTTGTTTTTCTGTTGACTTAACTAAATGTTTTAAATATAACACAAAATAGTTCACCACCTAAAAGCACAGCCCTAGGACAGTCAACCTGATTATTTGGTTTCAAGTAAATAATTAATTTTGCTGCTTTTAACTTTCTGCAAGAGGGCTAAAGGCAGGGATGGGTGATCATGTTATTGAGTGGACTAGTTAAACTAGGTTGTTTACTGTATACTGTAACTAATATTAATGCCAAATAACTCCAGGAAGGAATTTGTTTTTACTTAGTGTGAGCAGGGACCTGTATTAGCTGCATACTATATTAAAGATGAAAACAGTGTTTAAATACAGGTGGAGTAGGAATTTCTGAACCAGCAAGTGCAGCAAAACTTGAATTAAGCTTCTTGTTCAATTATAATTGTATGTTGGTAAGTGTATGCTAACCTGTGGGCTGGAGCCGTGCGGTCTGCTGCCTCTCCTCCTGGTAGAAGTAAAAGCAGCTGTACCTTCAGCAAACTCGGCCTGTTTTCTGTGCTTTCTGTGCTTGCTTTTGGTATGACAAGGAGGTTTAAAACCCCCCTCGAGCCCTGGGGGAGGAATGTGCCCCCTTTTGCAGCCCTTGCCCTGCGATGGGCAGCAGTGGCTTCCTTCTCCATGCTCGAGGCAGCAGGATGCGGTCGTAGGGCCTGGGATTAGGGTCCCTGAGGACATGAGGCAGGGCTGAAGCTGCTTGGTGTCATTGCCTGTAGATAGCTGCTTGGTGTCATTGCCTGTAGATATGCCTTGGCAATAAGGTAAATCCAATTGCCAAAGTCCTAATTCTGGAACAATAACCTCTTATTTAGCTTTTCATAAGGTTTACTTTAGTAATAGGGAGTGATGTATGATCACTGGGAATGAGTTCCTGTTGGCAGTGCTTTTACCTCAAGCATAGGGATATTTAATATAGAAAAAGTATTTCAATAAACAAGCATTAAAAGAACCAAGGTTGAAAAGCTAGTAAACTTATAAAGAAGAGATTTGAAGAGAGTATATTCCTTTGAAAATCAGTACGTGGCAGGCTGGAAAATTTTGTGGCTCACGGCCTTTGAAGCAAAAGGGCAAACCGGAATAACTTCTGTTGCTCTGCGGCAGGTTGGCTTTTGAAGTGGCGCTGGAGTGTGTTTCTGAACCTGGGGACCACCTTTCGTTAGGTCTTGAAGAGCTTAACAGAAAAGTGAATATACAGTACCGATTTAGGAGGAGGAGACCATTACTAGCAGTTGTCCAAAACTGTTAGTGCAGCTGGTGCTGGCTTACTATGAGAAAAGGTAGTGCTGTATTTGTATTGGTAACTTTATGAGGCTGACGTGTTTAAGTGGTGATCCTTGTGAGATGTGCATATTCAGTCTTGAGCGTCGCCCTTCACAGCAGCTTTTTGTGAAATACGCCCTGCTTTTCGGCGCAATTTACCTCGACATTTACCCAAGTAGGCTGCTACGTTGAAAAGGACGTTTTAGCCATGTCATCATAAGGTTTACAAAAGAAGTGTGTTTAATTGCTCACGCTGAAGTGCTTGCCCCTGCCCGCTTGCGCATACTCTGCCAGTGAAACATGTTAATCCCTTCCTGCCCTCCCCCAATTGAAGAATCCTGATACGTTTCCCCTTGCATTAGTTAGGCCTTCTGGGAAATACATGCAGAAATAAAAGGCTTTTCTATAGCCCTTTCTCCCTCAGGAATGCATAGAAATCAGCCCCTTGGATCTGGTCCACGAACCTGAAATCTGATTTAAAAAAAAACAAAAGAACTTATAATCCTGTGCGCATGTTAGAGAAAGCTAATTACAAATGGAGATAGGGACATAGGATCTCATAGTATTTTTTTATTTTTATGTATTTTTTAACATTTAATGTTCCTGATTTGCCATCCATATGCTGTGCTGAGGTTTGTTTCCGAAAGAGGTACTTCAGGCTCTTTTAGCTTTATGACCTTTGTTCGTCCTTCACCTTTGTTAGCAGTGTGCATCTAGACAGTCTACAGAGTAAACGAAATAGATGTCTTCTAAGATTACTCAAATATTTTGATGGATTCTCAGCTACCAATAGTACTGAGTCATTTTGCCTTAACTAAAGCAAAAGGTGTGCTCTCTGCCTGAGGGTAACTTTCCTAGAGGCTAGCCATACATCTATGAAAACCCATGAGGAAAGGCACTGTGGTTTTTCACAGCGATATAATGGCTATCAATACTACGCCAAAGGCAGAAAGGCCAGGCTGAAGCCCGGCGAGGCCCCTGCCCCCTGCGCGAGTCAGCGCTGTCAGGCAGGAGCACTCACAGCTTGGGGCGGGCTGACCGTGGTGTCGAAAGGAACCTGAGCTCTGGGCTACCTACGAATTTTGGTCGCTCTTGAGGCACAGAGATGCTGCGCCTTCCTACCAAAGACCTTGCGAGGAGGTTAGCGGTGGCCCGCGGGTGGTGCTGCGCTGGGCCGGGCACGTTGCTGGTCCGTGCTGTGGGTAAGGGCTCAGGCAGGTGTGGAGACCGCGCTGTGCTCTGTACCTGGCCCGAACCAAGCGTGCCTTGAGGCAAGCGTAGGCTGAAGGATGAGCCTGAGCGTGTGTTGGCAGTACGGTGTGGCACTTCCCAACGTACCCTCGCCTGTGGGTCCGTCTCACTTGATGACCTGGTATAGAAGTGGAGTTGCCTTTTTCTCCACTCTGATCATAGGTGGTGCTCTGCCGTAGTTAGAAAGTCGCAATGTACGGCGTCTTACTGTGAATGCGTATGCAAATATCCAGCTTCTGAGTCATCCATTGCTCTTTTGCCTAACTCGAAGGGGGATGGCGGTGTGTTTTACACAGTTCAAGTGATCTGAATCATCTTCGGGAAGGGTTGTGCTACTTTACTGGCTGTAGCTGTGCCAAGTGGAGCCAGCCCAAACTTTTTTTGCCCTCTCCCGCTTCCTCTCCTTGCCCTTACGCAGTCTCTGCAGAAGCAGGGGTTCAGGGTTGTGTCATGAGCCACGTCGGTGGCTCTTGTTCGCCACGTGGCCCCGCGAGCAGCTTAACAGCAGCCATGTGGGAGTAGAAGCTGCCATGGCTGGCTTTGCCAGCAAGAGCAACGTCGGTGAAACCACAGCATGATTTGTGCGGTAGGTAGCTGAAGCATGAAAATGGGCATCAACAAATTGGGGGGGAATCTGACTTAACTGCAGTGACAGTTTCTTTCAGCTGATAAAAATATTTCCTAAATATTGGCTTTCTTTCAGCTGTTATCTAGTAGTGAGTTATAGGTCATATTCCTTGGCAGTCACTGAAGAAGAAAATTATTTTTAATTCCACGCCTCTCCCCGCAGCATGAGATTAAAATCTCTGCGATGACAGGTTGTCAGGTTATCTTTTTCTCCCCCTCCTCCCCACCTTCCCCGAGTTTTAGGATGGAATTGCAAAGGGCTCGGCGTAGGAGACCTGCTATGCGATGTCCTCCTCCCGATGCTGACGTCTTTACTTCATGGCTCAGTGTTTTCTCTACTCCTTGAATTCCATTTCAGCTCCATTTAGTAACAACATCCAGCACGGTAATGTCTCTAGCCGGCAGTTTCTTAGACTAGACTAGGTATATTTTGCTTTCTCTCTGCTTTAATTGCAGGTTAGTGATTGATCTTGTATCCAAGTTTCCCTGTTGTGTGTGCTCTCAGGAGGTGGCATTTTGTTCTGCAGGTTGTCCTGTTCTAAAAACAGACCTTCCTCATAGAGGAGGGCTCTCTGTAAGGTGAGCAGAGGTGGTGTAATCTGGTCCACAGGTTCTGGGAGTAAATCTTCCAGTGCTCTTACAGCACTGACTAGCTCATTTTGATTAATCACTTTGCTACTAATGAATTGGAGGGTTTTTTTTTGTATTTGTGTTGTTAGTGGGTGGTGTTTTTTAATAGCTCACATTCTGTTGCTTAAGTAGCTTCTCCAGAATTTGATATGCTACTTTGAAGCTGTATTTTAATTATGTGGAGCAAGTTGCTGATTTTAATGGGGAGTTGTCATTTGGTATAGACTTTGCAGGCAGGCGGTGATTTGTTACAGAACTATCTTGCTTTAGCTGTCCTTTATGTGACAACCAACAAGAACTTTGTTGGGCCAGTTGATTTAATGTCAAACTAATTATTAGGTAAGATGGCTGAAAGCAAAAATTATAATCTGAATTTGAAATTTTGTTAACTTTCTGTACACTGATACGCTTTTTATAAAAGTGTCTACTACATAAATACAGCATACAAGTAGTCTGATTTGGAGCATGCTTGCTTTTGAACAGCATAATAATTCTAAGAATAACACATTAGAAACCATAACTGTTAAAAGATGGGCTCTTAATTTACTTCTTGGTTTGAGGTTTGTATTTTTAGGGATACATAAACTTTTATGTATCAAACGTTTGCATCATATGGACAGAGTGGTGTACAGCTTTCCTGAAGGAAAGGATGCTGTAGGCATGATGAGTCTTGACTATTTGCTGAAGAGTGCCTGAGAATGCAGTGTGCCTAATCACGTTGAATCTGTGTTTATCTAGCGCTTTAAACTTTTAATTGGCCAGGTCTGTATTCTTTAGTCTGGTTTTATTTCAAATTATGTCTTAATCTGTGGGATCAGGTTTGGGTATGGGGGAAGGTGTTAGAACTTGTGAGGACTGATCTGATATGTGAATTTCTCAGCAAAAGGTATTTTTATGTAGAGAAATGAAACTGCGTATTTCCTTTGGAGTTTGAACTTTGTATTTTTTTGGGGACTTTTGGGAAACAAAAAAGTGAGCTATGGCTCCTTCTTGTCAATACATTATGTAGAGAGCTTCCTTTAGCATTACCCCAGGAATCAGATGCTTTTGCAAGAAACATTTCATATGTGTGTTTCAGACCTTAATATATTTCCCCTTGTTTTGTCAAGGGACCTTTTCCTTTGAGGGGATACAGCGTTCTAGTTCATGGGTGAGAAGAGCATAGGTTGGTTGGGTTTCTCCTAAGCTAAAACTGGGTAACAGGCCATTTTTATGCTAGTTAAAAGAAAAAAGTGTTTGTCCATCAGTCTGGCTGGAAAACTTAGTCAAAACCTTGGAGATCTAAAATGTGAACTAGTAAATGCTGTCTGTAGATAGTCTTTGCGTGCCTTTGGAAAAGAGAGTTGACCCTTGTGTCAAACTAATTGATCAATTAATACGTTCAGCATGGATAAGATACCTTTTAAGATTCAGCTAAATCATGTGGTTTAACATTGAACTAAGACAGCACTTTTGAAAATAATAAAACTGTCTGGTATTATGCCTTGAGTTATTAATGGTAGATGATAGCTGCTAAGCTTGCGTGTCACCCTCATTTTTTCAGTAAAGTCTGATGGAATTAGACCTTCTTTTCCTTTGTTTGAGAGAGAAATTTCCATGTCTGTTTTGCAGGGGTTCTGGCTGTTACATGCGTGTTGTTGCATATGCCTCTCTGTACAGCAAAGTGCCCCTGTGTTAAACATTTAAATTCTTTTAAGATCACATATTGAAGAAGTTTAATGCAGGCTTGTAGTGCTCTGCAGTGTGTCTTTTTTGTTAATAAAGCTTTTGATAGATATTGTGTGTTTGTGCTTTTATTTATCTATTACTTATCTATTGTGGAATGAAATGTCATAACTACCTCTAAAAAATAAGTTAACTCCCGTGCACTTAAAAAAAACCAACCAAACAAAACAAAACAAAACCAGAAAATCCATATACTAGTGTTACTGGCAGGTTTATGGTGAGAAGAAAGTGTTTATGGGAAAGTTATGCTAAAGAAATTAGTCTCATGCTTGGTTCAGAAAATAATTTCACAGATGCTCTTGCTGGCAGTGAGTGCTCTAGCTTGGGCCTAGCTGCTAAGGAAATGTCTTTTCCCGTGCTCGTGAGCTTTCACAGCTTAAATATTCTTGTTCTCATGGGGTTCTCGTGGGCTGCTGCCGACCAGGTCTGTGAGGTGGTGTGGGCAATCACAGAGGCTTTGATCTGAACTCTTTGCTGAACAGAAATGCAGCACAGAGCCCGTTAGGGATGGGACGATTAGTTATGGGAATAGGCTCTTCACATCTGCATCATCGGGAGGCTTTCTGAAGAGCATGGATTTAATTTTTCTCTAAACTAGGTGTGAAGTTGTTTATTCTTTTAGTGTTTGACAGTGCCTTTTTTTCCCTTAATTTCTCAATCCTAACTTTTTTTCCTCATAAGTACATAGTCTGACATGGTAAAGTACATCCAGTGGAAATAGGGCTGACCCTTGTGGCCTTTATGTTCTCTCTACAGACGTCCGTGGATGCGTACAGTGTTTCCCTGCCATTAGCTTATATGGAGGCCGAATCCTTGGAAAGGGGAGCGCTATCCTTACAGTGCTGCGCAGGGGCCATCGTCCGTGGTAGCGGGCAGCCTAGGTGTGTGTAGTCTCTCTGAAATACTTTCTTTTGTTAAGAGCTGCTGGAGCTGAACGAAGCAGTTACATGTTCTGCTGGGAAAACAGGACAGGTTTATGATTTGAGTGTGAGTGTTTTCTTTCTTTTTTTTTTTTTTTTTCTGGTTCATGATAAAGAAAACTATAATACTACCTAGGCTCCTTTTGGCACCCCTGCAGTGATAGCCTATGTTGGTAATCGTTTTTGAATTTTACCTGTTTTTTTCCTCGTAGTATTATCTGCCATGAATACTTAGCTTGTTGAGTTTTCTGTCATCTTTCTCCCTGCTCCCTTTCCTGCCCTTCTTCTCTCTTCTCAGTTCCAGGCCACCTGCAAGAGGCTGATTGCAGTGGAATTGCTTTGGGAAGAAGTTGTTAATCAGTAAAAGCAGCACCGGCAGGCTCTACCTGTTTAAAACATGTAACTTTAATTTTTTGCTCGCACTGTGATATTGGAAATGATTTATGTAAAGTTGGTTTGGCTTGTGTAATGCATAGCCGAAATGAAGAAACGGATAGTTTGCTTGGTGTGGTGTTCATTCAAGTTAATATTTAATTGGGAGGGAGGAAACACCTAAACCTTTTTATGAAGCATTTGTTTTTCCACCTGCCTGGGAAAGAGGGAACTTACTCTCTTACTACAGCTTCTGTTAATATCTGCTTTTTTATTTCTGATGAAGAATTTTGGACTGCTCTTTTGTGTCTCTCTGTAGAAACTAAAATCCATCATCTTTACTCGATGGCATTAAAAAAATGGTTAATAAATAATATGCCTTCTTAGAGAATTTGTCTTTGCTGTGAAGTGGTAACAGGATCAACCGTGCAAGCGTCGGCTCTGTCACTTTTAGCAGACACTGATCTCAACTAACGTTTTCTTCTGCGTGATCTGAGAGTATTCTGTTGTTTGTCCAGCCTGTTGCAGAATGTTTCCCCACTGTAACCTGTTCATCTCCTCCATCACGCTTTTGTGATTTACTGGGCTTACTTGCAACATAAATATTTTATTTCTGCTCTTTCCATTTTAGAGTGGCTAAACTCTTCCCTGAAATCATTTGGGTTGTGTAACCTCTTCGTACCATAAGTATGGTTACCTATATTATTTAGGAGCTTCCTGGAACAGATGCGGTAGCCACAACCTTAAATTCCTTTCCCATCGTGAAGCTTCTGCTTTCCTGATGCATTTAACTACTGAATTGCAATTACATTATTTATATCTTAAATTCCGAAAAAAATCAGCCCTCAAACCAGTAAGACAACTGGTTGAAAACAAAATGCCCTTTCTCTTGCCTGGTTGCCGTCACCGTCTCTCTTCCTCCCCAGCAGCGAACAAGGCTCTTGTGTCTGACGGGGCCAGGGCCGGCCCAGCTGTGGTCCGGGCTGGGGACGTGGAGCTGTGACTGGGGGCACGTGCCCCCTCGGCCAGTACCAAATGGGGACACCTCAGCGCCTTCAGTGCTTCTCCATCCCATCGCGTTCCTGCCTGGCTATATCTATCCTGATGTTTTAATATACTCTTGTTCATGTCGTGTTTTGCAATTCACCTGAGAGGAAGATGGTAGGTTTCTCACTGCCTGAAGAAGGTAAATTCAGATTATTATTAATCCAAGTGATTTTAGCAAGTGAAGGCAAGAGCTTTGCTGGCTTGTAATGAATGAAAGGGAAAGAAGGAAATGAGTCAAAGGTTTATTTTTAATAATTCCATTTTCCTTCTTTCCTCTCTGAAACTTTCATGTATGTTTTAGCTGAAGGGAATAAGAGTATGAAGGGGGTTTTGTTCATTTTTTAACAGCAGGAAAATTGGACTCAGTCTTTTGGAGGAATACGTGTATTCATAGGATGGTTCAGAAACAACTGTCAGAGACTGTGCCAGGCGTTGCATGCTGGTCCAAGTTGTGTCACTGGAAAAATCTGTTGTTAATTGTCTCAGTAGCTGATCCCATGTCTGCACTTGGCAGAAGGATTTCTGCTTCTTTCATCTCAACTCCTTTACCCACACGAGGTGGTGCATTCCAGGCCAGAAGTAGGATGCAGAGGTGCTCTAAAGTGTGCATGTGTGTGCACACGCATATCTCTCTCTCTATATATATTTTTATATTTTTACTTTCCACCCCAGGAGCACTCTTTTTGTGCTGGTCTGGCTGAACTTGCATCACTTAAGAAAAGTCTTAGTGTGCTGAAACAACAGCTGAAAGTGGCTTAAAAAAAAAAAAAAGGAAAGAGAGAAAGCCTTAGCTCTACCCTAGTGTTATAAACAAAAAGTATCTGTGTGTTGTGAATTATGGAGAGTAAATGCTTGCTGGTAACTGCTGGAGGCTTCTCCTTCCTTGCAGTACTTCTGGAGCTGCCTAAATTGGTTTGACGTGGGAGCAGCCCAGTGCTGAGATTCCCCAGCTCTCTGCAGGACCTGTCACCCCATGGTAAATGTTATCTGTAGGGCTGGTGGGCTCCTAAAAAGCTGACGGTAGGGTTTGGGGCTGGGGTAGCCTGCAGGGGAGCATCCACCTTGTTCCTCCTCAGGAGCTTGCTGCGGGGTGACCTGCCGCAAGGCCTCTGCGGAGGTACTGGTCTGAATTTTGGCTCTGAACCTGCTTCAGTTGGGAGGATGAGGTCCTGGACAACCGTTGTCTGAATGTCTCATAAAGAAGATTTGAAAGCCACCACAGAGGGCTCATGTTAAAGGCTTTGCAATAGCTGAGCCATGGCAAGCTCACTGTAAGCGCTTGTTCTAGTTTGTGGTGATTGTAATGCAAGTCAGCCTACCCAAGCTCCGAAGGAAGCTTGGCTTTGGCCTCTTCCATTAGCTTACTTGCATGTGGAGGCGTACTGGATATTCGCTGAGTCTGGGAGGGTCCTTAAAATGTGGGGAAAGTTCAAGAAGTTTTACCTATGTAATGTATCAAAGAAATGGCAGTGTGTATGAAATGATAAATGAATTTGGGGGAGGAAAAATGTAGCTGACCCTTTAGAGTAAGGTGCTTAAGACCGCATTATTTGGAAGCTTAAGGCAGACCATTTCAGACCAGTAATAAAGCACGCCATTTTTCACAGAAAACTGGTGATGGCTTCTGTATCTGCAGCAAGCTGTAAGTTGGGGTTCGTTGCATTTTCCTAAGAAGAGATTTCCACTTTAACTGATCTGTGCAGAGGTTCAACAGCCTCTGTTTCCCAGGAGGGTAGACTGATTTCCAGTGACTGCTTTTGGTTTGTAGCTGCATGTGCTTTCATCTACATTTTCCTTCCTGTAAGAGCTGTATGTGTGTTAATTGTTAGTTCTTTGTGGTTTTGTTTCTTTGCTGACGTGGTTTTTCCCCCTCTAATTCATAGCTGTGTTACCTGCCTCTGTTGCTTCAGCTTTATATGTCATTTCATCTGTAGTGTGATTTAAAAGCAGAGAGTTTTGAGTGAGTGTGTGTGTGTGTGTATGCTTTACGCACACACACAAATATGAGTTTTGCTGGTACTTGGGAGAATTATAGGCTACGTCTACTCTTCTACTTCCTTTTGGTTTATTTTGGAGGCACTCCTTCTTAAACCTAAGGCCACTTATTTAAAGACGTCACCTTGTCATTTTCTTGAGATTATCACTTACAGACACTTGACACGAGCCAAGCCAAATCCATATTGCTAATTGAAAAACATTTTCTCCCTACACGAATTCCTGAATCATCTGGGCTCATTGCATAACTTGACAGTAACAGGCTGTGAATAGAATAAATCACTACTATTAGAGGCATTTTTTTTTGTCCTACCCTGTTATTTCTTTTGCTTCAGGGGTTTATTTCTTTGATTGTCTCTGTAGCTTTGGACATTATTTCTTTTTCATCTTTTTTTTCTTTTCAAGAAAATTGGGATAGAAGGTATTTATTTATTTTGCTCTGCTGAATTGGGCCTCATGCTATGCCACATGTGATTGTTACTTGTAGTTAGTGTGGCTAATAAAACATCTAGTTTAGACACCAAGTAACTATGAATGTGAAAAGATTTTGTTTTTAAATATATTTGTGTTATAAAAAATACATGAAACACTACCACAAGTTCAAAATTGCCCTTAAATTCCTTTTTTTGCAAGGCTTCTCATTCTTGTAAATGTTTTGCAACATGTTGTTATGTTTATTTTTTATTAAAGAATAAATGTCGTAAATGTTTTGGAAGAAATAAAGGTCTCATTTATGGGATGTTTGTTTCATAAATGTCAAAATGCCATATTTTATTCATATATTTGAAAACTTGCAAAGGGCACTGAATGTGACAGCTTGGGAGGAGGAAAGGAGGAAAGTAACGTCCTTCTTGGGGGAGGCATTTTGTGCCAACTTTGCTAGTGAAGACAATGGCTAAGTGGTATTGTGTTCAACTTGAAATGACTGGCATGGTTTATGGGAGGGTGAATAAGTACAATAGAAAGATTTTAGTCCCCACCACCACCCCCCTGAGAGTTTTTACCTCTTCTTTCAGTCTCTCCCCCCTCCCCCCCAAGAGTTTTTACCTCTTCTTTCAGCGCAAGATCTTTTGCTGTTAATGCATATTCCTGGGAAGTTATGCTGCTTGCAGAGGTTTAAGTCCTTGTTGATTGTACAACCATCCTGTTTTGTTCTGCAGTCGTATATGTAGAGAAAAGACTAACAGTGGTTTTATTATGTGATTGGTCTTGAATGTGCTGTTGCCTGATGGGCAAAGAAGTGTCAGTTTTAATTAACAAAGGGTCCATCACTACAGTTAATCTGTGTTGTGCTTGCAGGCTCACTGCGCTGTGATACACTAACTTACAGGAAGATTTAGTTCTCTGCCATTAAAATCCCTTCCGACTGAATTGCAGCTGCAGAAATCTACTGTTACAGGATTTTGACTCATGCCAATAGTGATGAATTATGATTTAGCTGCTCTGACGCTCCTCTTTTCAGTACCAGGCTTAGCTTCCAGTGTGCGGGGGGAGCTTTCTTATTAAGATAATAGCATATATCTAAGTTGGTTTGGTAACTGTAAAGCTTTCTCTTTGGGACGCCATGATAGTGTATGTTTACAGTGAGGTACAAATACCTTTTAAAGCAAAATACCACATATTCATAACTCTAGGGCGCAAAGCGTGAAGAGCAAAGGTAATAATAAAATGTCCGTGTGTGAAGGTTTTAGTTGTATGTTAACTTTTGCTTGGTAGCTGTAAGCTTCCCTAACTATATCTTTGGTAGAAAGCAACAGTTTCTGTCTGCAGCAGAGATTGTGGCTGTACCACACGTCTCCATCAGTCCATCAGTGTTCACTGTTCCGGAGAGGGCAGCCATCAGTTACCCATTTCACTACCTCTTTCTCTAGCATATAGGATCTTCTGATGAGAATATCATTCTAATTTGGAAAGAGTCAGATGGGAATATCCCATTAAATGTCATTTTTTTTCCAACGTATTCCTTGAAGGAACTTTATCTCTGCTGTTGGTTTTGCTGTCGCACTCTTTGCTTGCTGCCCAGAGTTGTACTGACCTGAGGGCTGTGTGATTTGTATAATGTAGATAGCTTGCGTGTGTAGCACACCGATTGTTTTGCTGTTGTAAACAGCCCTTTATGGTATGGTCTCAGTCCTCAACGTGTGTCAAGTAAGTTAAAATATGCAAACGGTGTTTGTTTATGTTTTTCTTGAAATATCCAAGTAGTGAAAGCAACTTATGGCAGACATTGCACTTGCTGAGCTTGTGCTTCAGGGGCTTATCTCCTCCATCTTACAGCACTCAAATGTTGTAATGTTGTAAAGCATGTGGCCCTTTCCCCCCATCATGCACGAAGAGGGCTGCCTTTCCTGGATTTTGCAATCCTTTGTGAGAAGCTCATGTTGTCACCAGGGATGGGAATGGTATAACAAAGACTGGGCATCCCCACGCCTTACCGCAAAGGCAGGCAACTGAAATCTGTGCTGTCTATCCACTTAAGGGACTGAAACAAGATCTAGGATGGGAAGAGAGCAAAGATGGTGTAATCTGTGTAAGTCTTCCTGTTCTCAACTCCACATTTTCTGCTTTGTGCTTTTTAGTACATCTGTTACTGGCTTTGCTATGTATTGATACACTGCTGTGGATCAGAAATCGTTAGCTGCATGTGGTGAATCCTTCTCCATCAGGTGACTGCATACTTGGCCTTGCTGTTTTTAAAGTTCGTTCTTACCTATTTGCTGTATGTCTTGGAAGCACAGTTCATGCGTTTGCACTCATACTTATTCAGTCCTCTAGTATCAATGCATGGCTCTTGGAGCATGTGTTTTCCAGCCTTTTTATGTACTTTTCACCTTCAATACGCTGGAACTTAAATACAAGTTTAAATAGAGTTCAAATAAAATAAATTAGTGTTTGGCTGTGCTTTCTCACTTGCTTAGCAAGCAATATCTAGGAAATTATTAACACCTTGTGCTGTAAAGCAAAGAGACTCACTTCAGGATTCTTGCAAATCTCTGGTGCAAGTAGTAGAGGAAGATTACATAGCAGAAAATCAGAAGATGGCCCCTTGCAAGCAAATTAAGGAGGCAGGTGGATCAGTAGAAACTCTCTCACATGTGAGGAACACATTAAATAACTACAGATGCTTTGTTCCATGGCAGTAACTGGTCTGGGAGCCTCCTGTCTCTTTTCTCTGATTGACAGGATTTCAGTCAAATCCTTAACATTTCCTAAAGCTTCAGTTCTGCACAGTGGATTTTACAGACAGAACGTGCCTTTTCTTGAAGACCTGCAATTAAGTGAATTCTTACCTGCCCCCTTGTACTGGCATTAAAATTTGGTTGGCTGTACAGTGAGCTAAATTCACAAGTTGGTCTGGCTGAAAGAAAAGTAACCTATCATATCCCCCATTTTTCCCCAAACAAGTAAGCTCCTTTGATTTTCAGCCGAATGAGTGTCTTTAGTCAACATAAAATTTAAATTTAGTGTGTTCATTTATCTTGGAGAACAAGGGAAGACAGCTATGTGCACATAGCTTTTTGCATCTCATATATTGGCATATGGGTTTCTTGGCATGGTTTCTGCTGCTGAAGTGTCATTCCAGGCAGTATCAGCCCAGGGGTTGTATGAAATCTGTGAATTTTTCTGCTTGTCTGTCAGGTCCTGTTCTTCTGGTCCTTTCGGCAATGACGTTCAGTCCCTGCTTGTGGAGGTGGAGAGATCATCTCTGCTGTTCACAAGTCTGTCTTCATTAGTGTTCTCCTAATACTTGTTCAAATTCTCTTCCTCCCCTGCCCTCTGCACTGCAGATGAGTGAGCTTTGGGATTTTCCTTGCTGAGCAAGCTTCAAACAGCTGCTTGTTAATTTATGACCTCTTTAATCCTTGATAATACTGGTCAGACACGAGACAATAAGGAAAAAAAATTACACAGATATGATTCTAACCTGGAAAATATGGTTTTCTTAACTTGCTTCTACATATCCCAGCATGATACCTTCCAAGCTGTGTCGGGCCTCAGAAGTGTTAAGACAAGTAGCAGTATGGGTCCATGCTGTAATCCTTTTAGTTAAGACCCTGGTTTAAAAAGGAGGTGGGGGGAAAGCAATGTTTCTTTTTGCCATATTAATAGCAGAAGCCAGTGTGGAGGAGGAGAGGTGTGTGCTTGCTTTGAAGCAGTGGGTGTAACAAATGCTCTGCTTACACCGTTTTCCTCTGAATTATATGGTGGTTTGCTTCCCTGGGTAGGGAATGGTGTGTGTCTTCAACACCTGGGGCATCCTGTTGATGTCTCCTGCTTTGGCTTTCATGGACCTCCCGTTTTGATCGTTTAAGATGTGCAGAATGTGGCACCCTTTGCAACTGGAGAACTGGCTTCTCATAAAAGTTGAACTTTAGGTTAATAGAGCCCATTTGGTAGCCTTGGCCTAGTTTGGGACCTTTCTCTGAGAGCCAGCTACTCTTTCAGACCGGTAAGTTGGACCCATCGCTGTAGCAGCACGCCTGCTTTTGGAGAGTCCTGGCAGTGGATATAAAATGATGTCTTAAATCACTGCAGTGCTATTTCTGCTTCCCCTGCTACAAAATCCAGAAATGACAGCCTTGCTTTTGTTGCTCCATACATGCAGAAGGACCAAATTTGGAATGCACTCTTATTTATCAATGCAAAGCAAGGACTAGGGTTTGGTGCTGCAATGCTGCAAAGGCAGAGTAATGGTTCACACTCCAACTTCTCTCTTGCTGGATTTTTAATAGCAGTTTTGCTCTGATTCTGGCTGTCCTGTGCTACTGCTGTAACAAATCCATGCTGCTTAGATTTTGAATAAGGTTGCCTTAGTATGCCAGATGTGACTCCTACAGTAAGTATTTTGGAGCAGGGGTGGTTCTCCCCTTCTTCTGCCCCAGAAAATCCTGCACTTAAAACAACAAAACCCAAAACAGGCGTGGTGTATTCAGGCTTGGACTTCTGGTTGGTGTCTTAAGAGCCTGCTCCGTACAAATACAATTCTGCCCACCCCCCCGTTATGCCTCTTGTCATTTTTTGGGGGGAAGGTGTTTTTTGGTGAGATTGTTTTGTTTGTAACTATACACAGTGGTTAATTGTATTGGGAAGTGATTTGGAAGCACCGGGCAAAATTGAAGGCTCCATTGTGTTAGGTACCCTCACAAACGCATTTTCTGTCTCAGGAAAATTTGCAGCCTTGTATGTAACTATGTAATTAAAGAGTTTTCTTTGAAATACAATGCAGTAGATTTCTACCTTTTGAACTTGTATTGTGTGTGTGAATTTTACTTTTTAAACAAGGGTGTATTTTTCAGTTGGAAAAGCATCTTCAGGCACATTTGTGCTACCAGGTGCAGCTAATACTGTAGTGCAGTGTATTTCCTCAATAATTGCATTTTAAGTGTGCTGCCATAGGGATGCTAATGGAGAGGGCATTAGAGAAATCTACCTAGAAGTACGGAAGTGTTAAAGTCAATATGTGGAACATATATCCAGCTTCATTTAGGAGAGCGGCCTGAGCGCAGGGCTCACTTTTGCCTGGGCGCGCTTTTCATAGTCTTCTCTCCTGTACGGCCACGAAGGACGGGCCAAGTCCTAACAGCTGAAATTGGCCACCGGAGGTGTATGCCGGCTGGGTCATGTGGTAGCCCTTTACTGTAGTCCATGCAACAGTTGCTTCAAATTTGGATCACCTGGTTGGTGTTGTACAGGTGGGTTGAACAGGTATTTTTTTAAAACTAAATATACATTCTTGACTTCTTCATTAAGCTTATATGGCACTGTAGCACTAAGGTATTTTTAAACTGTGGATCAGATAAATGGCTTCCTTAATTGAATGTGCTTATTAAATACCAAGTAACATACTTAAATGCTACTTAAAGAAACATAAGATCCAGTTTTATATGCACATTGCAATTTACTATTTTATCTCCTTTCTTTAAAACATAAATATTGCCAAAATTCGGTCAATGACATAGATAAATATACAGATATTGAAATATTTTCACATATGTATAAGCACAACATTTGCAGTTGTGTTTCCTTCTGCTTTTTGCTTTGCTGTATGCAAAGATTGTAGCCTCGGGATGCTAGCCAGGGTTTGAGTTGTCAAAGAGAGCAGTAAGAATACAGGATGTTTTTAGAATACGCTGAGCGGCGAGCAGATGGCTTCATTAAATTCCCTTTAGGAACGAGGAGAGCCGTGGCTGCTTTTGGAAGAAAATTGGCCAGAGCGAGCTATTTTTACACTACTGCTCCAAGTGTGTGGCAGGTAACAAGACTATTTGTATAACAATTTTATATAAAACAATCAGTCCAGTTACCCTCAAAAAATGTGAGGTGGGAACAAGTAGAGCCTCTGTTCTGTGAGCTGAAGGTACGAATTGAGACAAAAGACTGACTATTTCATCGTTACGCTTCCTGTGTGTATTGTAAATCTTGAGGTGTTTGTGTGGGGAGAATAAGCTCTCATAGTTGCTTTATTTTTTGCTCCTCAACCCTGAACAATTCATATAGTTCTGTTCTTTGCCAGAAAATTTTGTGGGCTTTTTTTCCCTTGCTTTCTTTTTTTGGAGAATGCTAAGGAAAGCTATATTTATAGCTCACTGTAGTTATAAATGACTTGCGAAGAAGAGTGATATCCAAAAGATAGTTTTCCTCCTCTAGAATACTCCTCCGCATTCACATACAGACATCTGGTAGACACGTTTTAATGAGTTTGGTTGCTCAGGAATTCAGTGGTCTTGTGTGGTCGATCAAGTTAAGCATCACTGTTGTGAGCAGTTCTGTGCTTTGCTGGGATCTAAGCTTTAACCAGGTCTCATATGTTCAATTTCCTCTGCCCACCCCCCTCGGAAATTAAAAAGCAGAACTGTGAGGTTTGGTTCAGGCAAATACTTGCAAGTTACCGTGTCTTTTATCTTTTTTTAGACTGAATAGCCTGCTGAGAACAGAAAAATGTTGTTGGGCTGTAAGGATGCGGCTGAATCTGAAGTGGGCAGTTTGAAGATGGATTCTGTTTCTGCGGATGGGATGTTGTTCGTGATGTGGGAAAGTGTTTTACCTGTTAAGTCCTTTCAGGGTTGTGTGCTTCCTTTTCTTTTAGTTCGGGATTTATATCTATATGTATGTATGTATTACATTTGGAGGAAATAGATCTAGGAGCAGGAAAGGGAGTTTCCTGCTGTAGTGGTAGAGTGTCTTGGTATTGCTTATTGATTCTTCTGACTGTGAAATGCTTCTTCATCCCAAAATAGGTATCAGGCCATCTTAGCAGCAGGAGAGGGCTGGGGCTGCCGGTAGGTCTCAGCTCCTGTGCCGAGGCTTTGCTGTTGGTACATGCTCCTCTCCCAGGGAAGATCTGGGCTCTGGTCAAGCTGTGTGGCTGGTTTTAACTCTGTAATTGGTTGAAATGCTTCCAGCAGGTAATCTGGGCCAGTGACACTGAGTGGGAATTGCTGTTAGAGATCATCATGTGTAGGGGAAGATTTATTTATGGCAACAGTTGCAGATCGGTTTGCAGAAGTACGTACATGTATATGTGCAGAAATATGTATTTGGATAACAGAGCAAATCCATATTTTTCCCCAAGTTGCTTTTTAAAGGGTAACTTCGTAACGTATGCATGCATTCCAGGAACGGTTTGAACCAGACAGCACATTAACTACTGTTACTGCAGGAAACTTTGTGCTTAATTAGAATCAATACATTCCACAACAAGAGAAGAAGATGACCTTGTATTTTGAAGGATGAATTACTGGTGTGTTACTGGCCTTGTTCGGAGGTTTTTCCTCCATTACTCTCACCCCAGCTTCTTCTGATAAGTCTGATATGTCTATAATACATACTTTTAAAAGATTTTCTGTTGTGTGTGTTCACCAGAAAAATGTGGTACTAAGAGGAGCTGGACAGTATTAGTATTTCAATAGATCTGGGTGAGTGGACCCACTCTAAATATAATTCTGGCCCTGGTTAGAAAGTACCTGCCAATATCTATACCACAACTTTATCAATTATCCTGGTGCAACTTTATCAAGTTGGAAGGTCTGTATCAAGGCTTTAGGTGGAAGCCCTCCTCCCCACTCCAGCTTAGTGGTGTATCTGGTGTTTTCCCACACACATTGGATTGGTTTGGCGGTATTCTTCATAGCTCATTTTTCTGCTCCTTCTCCTTGTTCCTGATAGGAGCAGCAGTGCTGGCTAAGCAGATAGAGAGGAGCCCAGTGAGCAGCTCCATTTAGGATCCGAGTTGTATCCCATTTTTACCCTTTCTTTGAAGAAGAACTGAACGCTGTGTAACTACTGTTGCGTAGCACGTAGATGGGTTTTAGCCATGTTTTACCAAAAATAGTCTTGTTCTACTCCAGTCCCTGCACGTCCACTGGACAGGAACTTTGTCATGTATTTGTCTGTTATTCTTTTTGATGTTTTGCAAACATCTCATAACAAAGACTGTTAAGCCACTCAGACATCTGGGCTGAATCACATTTAACCAGCTTATGTGAGCAAATGTTTCTACCCATTCACACAGTGAAATGTTAGCTATAAAGTCTGGGACGTTCTGCCACAGAGATGAACAGCTTAATGTGGTTATCGTTAAATAAATTCACTCAGCTTATTCTGACTCTGCCTTTTTCCCATGAATGCAGAAGTGATTACCATGTTGCAGACTGGGGTGGCTTTTTTGGTTGTTTAAACCTATGGAAATATTTAACTTTTGCACTTGCTCTTTTTAGCTTTTTGCCAAATATAAAACCTTTAAAAGTAAAAGAAAAGGAAAAAAGGAAAAACGGTTTGCATGCATACCACAAGTCAGGCAAGAGTGGGCCAATACCTGACTCACAGGCCTGCAGATTTGCCTTATCCTCCCTCTGCTGGGGATCCATCTTCTGTGTGTCCCATCAGCGCTGGTCTGGAGCAAGGAGTACATCTGAAAACATCTTCTGCTAGTGCTGATGATGTTTTTCTCTCTGCCTAATTCAGTGATTGTGATTGCCCCCTTTTATCTTGTTCCTCCCTCTCGCTATCTCTTGTGCTGCTGCTGCTTCTGCCCTTGAAGTAGATCTGAATGCTAATGTGACTGTAGGATGTCCTGAATCAAAGTTTATTTGCAGTCTTCATGCTCCCTGAAACAGTGTTGCACTGAATGAGCTTGTGAATGTGATTTCTCCCGCAGGCTCGAGATCCCTACGTCCTGCCCCACATTGGGAGCGAAGCAGGGCCACTTCCTTGGCAACAGCACGGAGCTGCACTGCATTTTGTGAAACTGAGCTTGCCTGGTTTTGGTACTAGCTAGTAGACTTAGTTTTTAGATACCGTGTTAGTGAAGAAAAGCTCTGAATTCTTAATTTCATGCTTTGCTTTGAATAAATGAAGTGGCATTGTCTGTAGGATGCTGGAACTTGATCTTTTGTAGGGGAACTTGGGGATGGAGGTGACAGACCTTGCCTTCATGGGAAGGAATTGAGGAAGAGTGGTGTTGGTGGAGCTTGTGGATCCCCCGCCACAGGAGCAGTGGGGATCCTGTGAACCCAGGCTGGGGATACGTTCTTTTCCTTCCTTCCTCCCAACACTCTTTGTCCCCATGGAGAACATGGAAAATAAAATCACTTGAAGATTGAACTGTTTTTCTTTTCCTGTGGCCTTTCCTGCATGGAGCATAACTTGCCCAAGTAAGCCATGCTTATCCTGTACTTGCATTGCAGGGTCCTCTTTGGCACTGAATGCAAATGCTGCTCATCAGCAAGGAGTTAATTACTCTCCAGGCAGAAAATGGAGGTAGTTTTACACAAGCTACCTCAAATCTCTGTAGTAGGGCAGCAGCCACTGTGTGGGTTGAGAGTCTGAACTGACATCCATGCGCTGTGCCCTAGATGCTGTCTAAACCGCAAGAGTTGGCCAATACCTGACTCGCAGGCCTGCAGATTTGCCTTATCCTCCCTCTGCTGGGGATCCATCTTCTGTGGTCTCCAGGCTATAATCTTCGTGGCAAGAGTTTTGTAAAAGTGTCATCCGTATTAAGCTAGCAGAATTTCATCTTTGGGACTCTCGAACAGTTTATGCAAAATGGGGTTTAAAAATGACGTATTCATAAATTCTCTATGCATGGTTACTCTGTATTTGCCGTATCAATTCAGCAAGCTGACAGAAGCAGCAACCCAGTGCTCTTTTGCTGCACCCGGAGCTATAGAGAGCTTTTCGTTCTTGAAGCAAGGTCTGTGTTCTGGTCATTTCGTTTAGGCTGTTGCAGTAATACTTCAAAGTGTTCACTTCCTCTGCCTGCGAGGGTCACTTTAAGATCTTGCAATCTTATTTGTGTCAGTTTCAAAGCTATTTGGGGAAATTGCTTTGAATTTGAGGATTTTTATTTTATGAGCCTCTCCCGAGAAAGATGCTCCAACCCTAGTTTTTGGCCTGTCTTTGCCTTGCATTTACCCAGGCAGTGAGGGTGGTCCAAAAGATTGTATGATCTTTCAGTGTGTTTTTGTTTGTTTTTTGCTTTTTTAAGTTGTGCATGTTTGTCCGCTGATGGCAGCGGGTGGCCCAGAATAGGCTGTGTGGTTAGCTGACGGCGGGAGAGTGGTTCTTGTTACTTGTCAGCCACAAAAATGTTATCACCCATCCGTGAGTCAAAACTGTGAAACAGGACCCTGCGTATCGGTGGGAGCGAATCTCTCACCTGGCGTTGGGCAGCGTGCGAGTGAGGGGAAGGGGATGGAGCGGTGCCCGTGCTCCCACCTGCGTCTCTCATTTACCAGCAACGTGCGGAGAAGTGTTTATTTACGGCAGGGTGTAGGTCTGTCGGCTGCGCTTTGGCCGCAGCCGCTCGGGGAGCAGATAGCCGGTCACTTTAGCTGCTCCTGTTAGTAATGGATATTACACGGATTAATTGAGAAGAAAGTAAATGATACCCACTCTTGTAAAGTGGTGGCAGAATTTGATCTTGCTGCTATGGTGATATTTTTATATGTGGTACAGTGTTATTCGGCTTGATCTCTGGATGTAAGCTGTTCAAGGCCAAGTACAATGAGGCTGTGAAAACAGACAGTCTTTCCAGCCTCCCTGTATCCATATGCATAAGTCCATAATCTCCACACTGGCAGCATTTTCTAACCTTGTTGGTAAATATTGGAAATACAGTGTCAGAGCCCTGTAGCAAGCCTGGGTTTTCCCGTGCAGCTGAAAGAGCTCTGCAGTGGTTGAGGAGCCACTGCCAGCGTGGAATTTGGAATTACTTGTGCTAGAAATTGCTTCAGATCTTTGAAAAAAATTATTTGACAAATTACAAAAATATTGTGGTGTTCTAAGCTAAAAGTGGGGCAAACTGTGTAGTTTTTGATAACTCCAGCTATCTTTTTCCTGTTCACTGAAAGGTGCAAATTTTAATTTTTACAGGCAACAGAAATATCCGTGTTACAGTGCTGCAGTTCTCAACAGTGCACTCGCCTTCTTTCTCCTGGAGCTGCTCAAGCCTTTAAGCCTTCCTGGTATGTAAAGTTTTTGATTGCTCTTGGGTTCTATTAACACAGGAATTGTCTTGCTTTCGTCATCAAACTTCTCCTGGCTTCCAGAGCCTGACTTCTGCCAGGAGCTGTCGCGCACCGCGGGAGCTGACGGTGCTGTCGGCTGAGGAGCCGTTTCCCCAGGCATGGTAGACTTCTCCTGGTTTTGTGGTGGTTTTGTCCCTCGGAGGCAGAGTGGTTTTGTGCTTTCTCCCAAGCGGGGAACTGACAACTGCACTGGTGTATATCAGGGAAAGTTAATTCTAACATATGTCTGAGAGAGCTGGAGATGTACCTAAAACATTGGGAAAGAAGTGCTTTTGAGAAGTCCTGGGTCTGGGATGAAAAGACCTGTGACCCACAGAGAGGTCTGATGGAGTTGTTAGCCAGCAGTTCGTCTTTGGCAGAACCTGAGCCCATCGTGTTTGGGGCATGTGTTCTTAGAAACGCCCTGGCTTTCCTATGGAAGCCCCCTGTGAAACCTCACTGCTGTGACAGCGAGGACTCCCACAGGAAATCCTGCAAAAAAGCCCTATAGTAGGGTAAGTGAAGCAACCACATCCTGAGAGACGTTATGAGACATAGGAAAGCTTTGGTTTCATATGTATCAGTAGTGGTATGGTGAAAATATATCAACAAGATGAAGCCTCTCATGTATGTCAAAGCGGCGATAAAATAAACTTAATTGGTTAGCTTTCCTCTGCTACATATCATTATCTTGCAGAAGTTTAATTAAAAACAATATTTGTAAATGTTAACAGCTGAAGTCCTCCTTTCAGGCTAACAGAAAATGTGTACGCAAAGACCTTATTCCTGCTGAAGAGTGATGTCAGCTCCTATCATCAGAGACAACCTGCAGAGAGACAGTGCTTTGCTAGAAGTCCTGGGGGGGGTCAGCTGTAGTGCAGTTGCATGACCGCTGGCTGTCGCTTAAACATTGGATGTGCCACCAGTCTTTCAAAGCATGTTAGCATTTAAAAAAATTTCATGTATTTTGATAGTTTTAAAGTGCCATTGCTCAAAAGAGCTAACTGTAAAATGTGTGATACCCCCATATGAGAAAGACAGAGAAGCTGTTTGAGCATAGATACTTGATACCTATATCTCTTCTGCAGGATTAGCTGTTCCTTTTGGGCCTCATCAAAGGGAATAATTCAAGTTTTAGGTCAGTAAGGAGTAGACTATGCTGTGCCTGGAGGTATGCAGAATCGGCCGACCTTGCCACTAGACTTCTCAGACTATTGCAGACAAGCTGTAATGCAGTTTTTTGTGTGTCACTGCAAGATGAATCTGTTGTTAAGACTGGTAATCATCTTTGTGTAGTAAAAATACATTTGCAGCCTTTAAGAGCAAGGAAGCTTAAATGAAGTTTGCCATTTAAAATCTTATCTTAGTAAGCAAAGAACATTAGCAAACAGTTGGACAGGGAACAAAAATATTAACAAAAATAACAAACTGTAGAAGACCAGTAGCAAAACAGCTAATAAATAATTGTTAATCTGGAATAGTGGTGTTGAGCTTGTGCTCTATATACCTCCGGGTACCATGGATGTCATCTAAGAGATCTGCAAAAGCTACTTAAGAAAAGCAAGTTGATCTGTAGTAGACTTCAGTTCTCTATGCTGGGGTCTGCCCCTCCTCTAGGAAATTTTAAGATTAGTGTTTTTGAACTTTAAAAAATTTTTTTTTTTTTTTTAGACTTCTGTAAGGCTATAATCAACAGTTTGCTGAAAAGAAGGCTAATGTGAGAAGTTCACCTGTTCATAAATAAATAAGATGACCTACCTAAGCTCATGCTTTAATATTCAGCCAGTGTTTTCATTTGATGTTATGTACTCTTGCTGTAGTATAAAGTATAATTCCAGTTAGATGGAGAAAAATGTTGGAGGAAGAATGGAGGGAGAGTGAAAAGGAAAGTAGTATTTAGTAAGAATCATTGATTTGCCTCCAGTTGGAAATCTGTCCTTATTCTAGAAAAAATGATGAAACTGTTTCAGCAAATCAGCTGCGTAACCGCTGAAACTTAGATTTATGAAATGAATATGTCCACAGAGGCCCTTCAGCTAAAAACTTTAATTAATACAGAATGACCATTTTGAGATAAATGGCCCATTTACTTTACAAAGTGTAAGGGGCCAAAGGTTTGTTCCTTGATATAGTAAGGGCGCTTTAGAAAGGTATTTTGAAATGCGGAATTATGATTGTAGTATATACAATTACAATATACTCTTGAGGTTTTTTCCTTCAGCTGTTTTGGGGGCATGCAACAGAAAACCACCTAGCTGTGTACAGGATGTTTTCCTTTTCTTTTTGTATCTCTTGATGGTGTGATTCCTGTAGCTGTTGAAAACAGTACACTGTAAAAGGTTACATAGAAACAGGTAACAACTTGAGTATCTCTAAAGTATCTGTTTTCACACTTGCAAAAAATTAATTGCTACTGAATTCTCTGGCAAATCTGTCTAGATGGTGATTCAATTTTGCATATGACTGAGCATAACCTAATTTTTCCATCTTGACATTTGAAACATGAAAGTTGTGAGGGGTTTGGGGAGGGGGCGGGCTCAGATTTGAGATAAGATATGGATGGCTACTGTTGCATTTTGAGGTCAGCTTCCCCTAAAAAAGACTTTGTGTTTCATTGTAGAGCTGTAAACCTTTAAGGACGCACATAAATTTTGTCTTGCCTTTGATTAATGCTTTCATATAACTTCACAGTTCTGCTTTTTGTAATAAAACTTTGTTAGTGTTCAAGGGCTAGAAACTTGCCGTAATTATCTGTTTTGTCAATAAACTTTGAGACAGAACCTCTGTAGTATGTGACTCTCATGTCTATCTTCCCTTTCATAATGTCCTTAATGATGGCACAAACAGATCCTTAAAAGTTAATTGTCAAGTGTAATAATGACTCTCTGCACTGTTTCATTTGGCATAAGAAAAAGCTCATTTTAGGCTTGGCAGGAGTTAAAATCCCAGTAATGCTCATGAGAATGTTCTGCAAGCAAAGCTCCTATTAATCCTGTTGCTGACATGCTCGCACATAATTTGATGTGAAATCTGAAGTATTTATACTGAAAGGTCTGCACCTGTGTTTTTGAACATACAGAAAGAGGTAATATAGGTAAAAAACTGCTATCCAGTTATTAGCTAAAGGTCAAAGTGACCTTTGCATTATTAACGTCAGCACAAGGCTTATTCTGAGGCAGGAGTAGATTTGGTTGATAAGTTACAACCTAATAGAGTGGATGTAGTAGCACGTGATAAATCACAGTATTTTTGTGAGTTCTCCCAAGGCTGAAGTTAGTTGTTCAAACTCCGACTGAGTCATTGCTAACCAAGTTGCTGCTAACCAAATCCTGCAATGAAACACCTGTGTTTAACAAGTTTCCATTCTGCACAAACTTTTTTTGTAGCTGCTGGTATGTATCACTGCTTTGAATATCCTATGGAAGTGTGCAGTGTCCCTAGCCAGTTAGTTTAAAGAATAGTTAAGGTTAGTGAGCAGCAGCGTAATTATCTAACCATAGTTAGGAAAATCTGTGTTCATGCTATCTGTGAAAAGCACTAGCAGCTTTTTCCTTCTCAGCTTCTTCCAAGAGTAAGCTTGGTTATGTTTCGGCGTCGAAAAATGGCCAGTATTGCTTTAGAGGTTTTAGCGTGAAAAATACGGAACGTTTCCCAGAGCTAAAGTTACCTTAAACATAACAAAAAATACCAAACCTTTTAAAGTGCTTATCACCGAAGCTCTTTGCTTTAGGTGATTTTGTTATGAGGCAACGATGATTTCCCTAAAGCTATTTTACTGCATTCTGGTGCCTGCCAAAAAAAAAATGTGGGTTGCAATCTGCTATTGGGGACTAATGTCCTGTCAAGATCTCAGGTTTTTAAAATGACCTTTGCAGTGTGATCTGAATTCTGCCCCTAAACCTCCTATGTCCTGATTTGTGTGGGGCTGGTTGGGGCATGCAGTCGTCCTACCATATGTGCACTTGCCAGAGGAGGCCGAATATCGTGAACATATAAGTAAAGGTAAAAGTAACACCCTCGTGGCTGGAGTTTAGCTGACAAGAAGGAACTGTAGTTTGTTACTCATCCTTGACAGAATAAAGCGAATTGTTTTTACAATGATACCACAGTAGGAAAAGGGCAGTGTTTACAGTTGGAGACGCAGCCCTGCCCCTCGGGTAGCTTTCTAACTATTTTTCCTTTTGAAGATCACTTCCAGCAGGCAGTGCTGCAGAGAGCTGCTGGGACGCCTCAGAGAGGGCAGCTCCTGCGGTACGTGGGTCATGGGCCTGATGCTGCACAACCCGAAACCTTCAGCACTTTCTTCTGCAGGCCAGGAGCCCTGAACTCCTGCTTGTTTTTTCGTGCTTGAGCTCTGAGGTGAGATGGGAGGGCTTGGAGTAGGTGAAGCACTTCCCACTCCATTTTTTCCAAGGAAGGCTCAGACGTGCTGTCTCCTAAAGCTGCTCTTTGCGTGCGTTTAATCTGATCTAAGCCAGCACTGCTGCTGAAAGAGGCATTGTGGGTGGATTTAAACTAACTTGCTGCCTTCCCAGAGCTGTTTTTCACCTACAGGAGCTCTGCAGCCTGCTTCCCCCCCATGTTTGCACTGTGGCATGAGCCTGGGCTGGGAGGTGAGGGAGGCCGGGGCCAGGGGACGGGCGAAGGTCCTGCGGCAATGGCTTGGCATGACTGCTTCTCCAGTACCCAGCTTCTGGCTTCATTCGGCGGGACATATGCCTGGAGCTCTGGCCAGAGCTCCTTGCGACTGTAAGGAGGAAGAGCAGTCATCCTCATTTCCTCCAGTCCTGTCTTGGGAGCAGGGGATAGTTTTTAAGCCGCTCACCTTGCCAGATTGCTGAATCTGTGTGTGTCTTAAAACTAAGATGTTCATGTATCTTCTTACTGGTCTACAGGTGCTATCTAGGCTTGAACGTGGTATTCACAAGTGGATGAGGATATGGACAGAGGTGCGGATGACAGGCTATACCTACAGACGGTTTTGGGGAACCTGCCATTTGCTAGTGTTCTTGCAGGAAGATTTTTAAACTGTCTGGTCTATTACCAAGTACTGAAGTAGTGAAATACCTAAAAGTGGAATACTGTAGGAAAAAGAGCAAAAGAGCAATGGCTTTGGGATAGGCTGGGTCTGAGAACCAAATGTGTCTAGTCAGGGTGATGTCAATGCAGGAGAAATCGTGTTGCTGCTTGAGGCTCTTGATCCTGTATCTGAAGATAAGATTTGAAACCTTACGTCCAAGGGCCAGATATCAAAGAATGGAAGGGAAGGTAAAAATAAGACATTTCTGCATCTTTTCCATTAATATGGGAATGAACAGACTAGTGGGAAAATACCAGTTATTATCAGTTGTCTTTTGTTAATTGTTTTGTTAATCTTTTGAGGCAGATTCCCAGTGGAAACAAACTCAGAAACTCCACTGGCTTTAATGTGGGTGAGTTCCCTGTGCAGCTGCAGTCCTGTGGCTGGTCGATGGCGAACAAGGACCTGAAGCCCCTCTCCTGTGGGTAACTCTTGCAAACCCTCTGCTTCTTCTACGCAAAGGGGAGCATTGAAGCTTGTTGCAGAAAAGGGATTTTACTAAGCAGAAGGCGTGCTGCACGGGAACACTGGCTTCCACACGTATTTGTGAAAGAGAGAATCAACAGCCTTTGAGAGAGACTCGGTAGTTGCAATATAAATAAAATTTAATTTAACAAAACAGAGCTGGCATTTCAAAGGAGGGCTTTCCCGTACCTCCTTCAACATATGTGCATGCCTGATGTAGAAAAAAATTGTACAGCATTTCTTGTTTAGCCAGCATGACTCATATCAAATGCAGAGTTAGCTGTGTGTAGTGGGCAGGAGCAGCTGAATGGAACGGCGTTTGAAACAGCATTGGGAGCTGCTTAATGCTCTCTTCACATCTAAAACTGAAAATTCAAATTATTATTGCAAATTCATTTATGTCACAGTTCTTTTGTATCAAATGAAATTATGAATGCAATCCAGTAGAGTTCAGGAATGTGTGAGTTTTCAAAAATCCTGTGGTCCTTCCTGGTTGTTTTAAACAAGCATATTTTTAACACAATATGATGTCTCAGCCTGACCAGTCTAATGACATTCTTGTTAGAGATACAACTTTGTGCAGCTGGACATGAGACAGAGGAAAATGGGTTTAAAAGTTGTGTGTGTTATAGTGAAAAGTAATACGTGATCAATGAGATGGGAATATCCAGAAGCACAGTAAATTGTACCTGTCTTCATAAGTCAGAGATGTCCTTACATAACTCGTAAAGCTTGAGGAAATCCTCTTTTATAGCTTTTTGGTTTTGTGCACATGAAAACTTTTGTTTTGTTTTCACAAAAATGGGGTAAATTCCACCTGTGAGTTTTAATCATTTTTTTCATAGTAAATACTGCTGCAAGGTTCAACTTCTGAATTTCATATAGCCCCACACAGAAGAGTTTTGTTTTTGTTATTTTTCCTCTGTTTTGAATAACTTGGTTCAAGTTCCCTGCTTCAGTAACCCAGCGCAGCTCCCTTGGGGAAGCTGTGCTGTCTTATACAACCAGGGCAAGTGACTCCTTGAAGTTGCCCATATTTTTGGTGCAGAATCCTCTTTGGGACAGACAGGTACATCCTGGGATGTACCAAAGCTTTTCTTTAGTAAGCGGTAAAAAGCTTTGCTGTGCTGATTGGAGAAATCCCATGTTTATCTCGCGTACCGAGATAAAAATTACTCCTCCTTTTCTTCCTTCTCCACCTACTGCTAATTCACTTTCAAGAAAAACAAGGCAGTGATTCAGTTTTCGGACATGTTTGAAGAACTCTCTCTGCCTTTTTGCCTCCTCGACGTAGCTTCTCCTGGGCAACGCATGCTGTTCGCGGTGGATATGGGTATGTATAAGGTTATCGGGAGGGTGTTTTGAACAGGCAGACTGGCTTAGGCTGTTTTGGTACTGAAAACCTCTCGCTCTTTGGAGAAGGTGGCTTGTGTATTTGCCTCCTGTGAGAGCCAAAAAACTTTAAGGTCAGTTGCTGGCATAACTTGCTATACTGTTTTGCAAGCCTCGAACCTGTCACTGAAGGATAGGGTTTTTTTACCTCATCGTGATGATAAAATACTCTGTTGCTTATGCATTATAGAATCACTTGCATGTCTTTTCATTCTCTTCAGTTTTGGAAGATATCCATACGTTTGTCAAGGCAAGATGGGGGGGAAAAGGTCAAGACGGAGTTGAAAAATGTTAAATATGGAACCATTGTGGAGGAACGTCTGGGTGTTTTGCAATCTTAATGTTCAGATGAGTGTCTTGAAGTGAATATAATTAAACTGTCGCCTATGAACAGTGGTAAGTGCATGCTGTGCAAGGAGCCAAAGGAAGTCAAAAAAGGAATGCTAGAGCAGTAAATATTTGAAAATGGACAAAAGGAGATGTGATCAAAGCTATTAAAAATTTAGATGGTACATTACAGCATGCTGTTTTAGCTTTTCTGGGTTCCTGGGTCATAGTGCATATGGAAATAAATGACACTCATTCACTTCTCTTTTTAATATTATGAAGCATTTCCACATAATTGGCAGCTGATAGTCTTTTGGATAAGACCTGTGAAGCAGAGCTTGTAGTGCAGCCTTCCTTTCCCTCCCACCCCTCCACCCCACACTCTGAGTTTCTTGTAATGCAGCTTGTTCACTGTGTAGAAGCATTAACCAAAACTCTAAGCAGTGTTTAAACTTTTCTGATCTTCTTTCATTGAATACTTAAAGTAAGAATTGGAGGCTCTTCTGTTTCTCCTTGTTCAGATTTTAGCACCAGCAAAACATTGTCTGGATTGCTTTTTCTTTTTTGCTTTTTCTTTTTTGCTTTTTCTTTTTTGCTTTTTCTTTTTTGCTTTTTCTTTTTTGCTTTTTCTTTTTTGCTTTTTCTTTTTTGCTTTTTCTTTTTTGCTTTTTCTTTTTTGCTTTTTCTTTTTTGCTTTTTCTTTTTTGCTTTTTCTTTTTTGCTTTTTCTTTTTTGCTTTTTCTTTTTTGCTTTTTCTTTTTTGCTTTTTCTTTTTTGCTTTTTCTTTTTTGCTTTTTCTTTTTTGCTCCTGAGAAAGGAAGAAGGAGACCTTGTAGATTAATAAGAGATGGTGCATACATGGTGAGAGAGGAGGTGATTGTCTCCTCTGTATTGACCCTATTGAGGTAAAAATGTGTTGAATATGGGGATACTCCCAATGATCTCTGCTCTTTTAAGAGTACCTTGTTTATTGACCGCATAAAATATTCTGATAGTTCATCTGAAAGAGCTTCTGCTTCCCTAATGTATCTGTACACACAAATTTTACATGTTTATAAAGCAGTGGTTTAAAAAGTTGACTCTGAAGCTGTATTTGCTACTTTCTTTGTGCAGTTGTTTCCTCCTTTCTTCTCTCTAGCGCTCTGTGGCTCTTCATCTTACATTTTATAGTTCTGGTGCCCTTTATTTTTATTGGCATTTGATTTAGAAATTTAAATTTAGAAATTTAGTACATTTTTAATTAACATGTTGTTAAAATAGTTACTCTTGCGTTGATCTTTATATAATATAATTGCAGGAAAGTTGAAGAAAGGATTTGACTTTATTTCCTAGAAGCTTAGGGATACATACACAGTATGACACATGCTCCAGCCTGGTGGTGTGGAAGTTGGGTTGCTTAAATACAGTTTCTCTTAATACCCTTAAAAGTGGGGGAACCTCATTTTCAGATGGCAGTAATAGCTGACCCAAGCTACCTATTCATAGTTTGTCACTTAAATGCTGGAGGGATTGATATCACAGCTGGACTCCTCCTCTCCACGGTAGCCTCTTTGAGGACGCTTGTAAGGTTTGGGAAGTGTCAGGGTGACCAGGAATTTGAAAGCTGAAGATCCCAGTCTTATTTGGGCTAGATTAAAATGATTGCTTGAGATGCAAGATATTTTACTTTGTTAGTACAAAACTTGGACTACCATAGGGCTCTTCTGCAATTTAAAACTAATTCATGTAAAGTCAGAAAAGCACAAGGCAAGTGAATCTCTCTTTTAATGTGGTCTTTTGAAAAAATGGTGGGGGGTTGTTAGGCCAGGAAATGGTTGTTTGAAATAAAATGTGTTTGTGAAAAGGAAAGTTTCACAAGTGGGAATGGGAGGGGAAAACATTTTTGGCTTTGCTCTGTAAATCTTGTAGTGTGTTTGTTACTCAACAGTCTTTTCTTGCCCCTGCGATCCCTCCTTGCACTAGTGATTAGTAGGTATCATCAAGGTGACCAGTCCCATGAACGGGCCAGAACTACAGAAATTGCTACAGTAACCAACAATTGTTTTGAAATGTCAAATGCCCAGTTACTAAAATAAAGTGCTGATAATAGGTATTACAGTTTTTAAATTTTGTAGCCACAAGCTACCTTTTCCTAAATTGCTTTCTGTTAGAACTCAAAAACCATACAGACTATTCGCAAGAACATCTTTAGCGTGTAGTCTGTGGAGAACGCTGTGTGGGTTTAGTTATTCATAGTTATTTATTCTTAACCCATGGCTTCTGTATGCATGTTTAAAATAGTCTTTCTGAGAAAACTAGCCTGCACATAGGTTGTGGCTGACTGGAAGTAAAAGTAGCAAATGCATCTCTGATCTGGAAATTGTGTTTTGGTAAGATGGGTGGATGATGTTGTACTAGTGCTAACATTTCCAAACTTAAAATCTGCCTCTGTTACCCCAGAATCTATTGAATTTTCTGAGTGTATTTTAAATGTACTTATGAGCTAACTTCCTTCTATATTTCCTTTCTCCCTTTTTTTTTTTCCTATTTAGACTCTCTAGGACTTATTTGCAGCAAGTATATGCTTGAATAAGGAGTTAAAGAAATGCTTCAGATGATAATTGATACAAAGAATGAAGTAGTGCAGTCGTTGTTGCTTTAATGCAGGTACTCCTTGACAGGCAGAAGTACTTGTAATAGGTTAATCTGTTGTGGTGTTGGACAGGTTAGAAGAAAATTCTAAAATAAATAAATATATATATGTACACATATATATGTGAAAGACTGCTGCTCTTTTATGTAAAGTTTCCTTAAGGTGACTATCATGTTATTCTCCATAATATATTCCAGGCTGTCTTTCATTTATAATCCAGTAGGTGTTTTCTTTAATCTTTGAGGACTTAGTCACAGTTGTCAAAATAATGAGCTTTTCATGGTGTAACTTTTTTGTTGTTCATTGGCCTTCCCCCCACCAAAGTTCAAGTAGTTATTTCCAGAAGAAACAGTTTTTCTTCCCCAGGTTTACACTGAAACAGGATTTTTACTCTCTCTTAAGACCTGACAGCGTTTCGGGTTTTTAGGCAGTTCTCGCAACGCCGGTTTTAAAGGCTCGCCTGAGAGGTTTAGGTCAAACAGGAGGACCTGGAGGGTGCCTGAGAACTCTCAGTATTTACATGAACATTAATTTCACGTTCGAGCCCTGCTTCCCTACTGTGTGCAGTGGCGACACAGCTTTTGGCAAGCTGTGACTCGTTATTTTACTTGTCTGGGAGGACTATTGCCGCTGCCCGGACAGGCAGCCAACAGAGGCGTGAGCGAAGGAGAAGCATCTACCTGTGCTGCGCACTGACCTTCGCCTGTGCTCTGTTGTCCTCCGACCAGGCTCTCAATCTGTGGGCTTCCATGTCAAAAAACAACGCTACTTAGTTGGGAGGCAGTTTCGCCCTTCGCAAGAGGAAGTCCCAAAGAGAAAAGAAACGCTCTTAGGAGACAAGTTTTTGAGCTCAGCTGCAGCTCCTGCATCTTTTATGGCTTCATTCTGTCGTAATGAAACTCTTGCCAGGCTTTTCTGCTGCCGTTTCATTTCTTGGTGTTAGTAGGTTTCCACGTACTCACGCTTGCACTTCTGTGATCTGAATGGCTCTATCTAGCCCTTGTATCCTGGGCTAAGGAAGACACTGCGATAGGCCATATTTAGGAGCTGCTGAAATCTGCTGGTCAGTTAATTTTCTGCAAAGCTTGCTGTCAGCTTGCTTGAGCAGTTTGACATCTGCTGCGTAACTATTTATTTAATGTGAGTGCTTTATTGTAATGAAAGTGCTTGTACAATTCACAGACTATTAGAAGACATCGCCCAGTAGAGGCGAAAGAGATTTTCTTCCTTTTTTTCTTCCTTTTAATGTACCTGCAGTTAAGCTGGATGTTTAAAAGAATGTTTATTCTGTAGCAGTGAGCAGTAAAGAAGCAATCTAGGATCTGAAAATTCCAGTTAATAATATCACAGTAGCAAGCACGGGCCTGTTGTGTCAAGGAGCAATATTTACGGATTTTAACTTTCCACCTAAATATTAAGTAGCTACAGCCATAGAGATGCTACAGTGTGAGCTAGTTTATGGAGAGCTGCCTATTTGCAGAATGAGTCACTGTTTGCCTGTTCTGTTTTCTCAAGCAAAATGAAAGGCAGACAATTGTTTCTTCAGCAAAAATAAACTGCTTATGACCTTCCAGTGCTTGTGAAAAATATCCAGTATGTAATAATATAGACTGACAGCAGATTTCCATGGGGTATCAAGTCCAGAAAGTGGTGTGGGAAAGTCTTAGAGATTCCTCTCTCTTCAACCCCCAAAATGTTGAATTGTGGAGAGAAAAAGTTTTTCTGTAGCAAAAGTAGGGTTTGATGGGCTTATTTAATACCTACTAACTTGCTGACAGTCGCAAAATGGGCTGTATTGAAGAGCAGGGCAGAGAGAATAGCCTGAAAAGACTCTGTACAGCCTCTCTCTTGCCTTGGAGACCCGAAATATTGAGCTCAGTTTCTCATAATTGTGTCTCTGGTCTGGGTGTTTTGGGGCCTTCTGTCATGTCAGCCTTTCACTCTGACCCCCTGGATCAGGAATTAACCCTTCGGATGTAGAATGGAAATTTTCAGATGCGTTCTCTTCCCATTTAAATCTATGAGAACTCTCTTACTGTTGACTTCAGTGAAAATTGAGATTTAGACTGAGATTTGAGTGTAGATTTGATCTACGGTGACTTGCATTAAAAGTACTACCCTACAAGTAGTCCACATCCTTCTAAAATCAATGGGGTGAGCATTAGAAGCTATTTCATGCTACATACAAATTGATATAACTTGTATTATAAATCTGCATTATTAAAAGTATATTGCCTAAAATGATGTTACAATAAATGCTTCATCTGCCCGGTCATGATTGCTTCAGAGTGGCCCACCATTGCCTTTGATTATACCAAAGATAAATACGTAAATAGGCTAGGTTTTATCATAAGTATCCAGACATTCTTGTTCCAGCTTATGCGTAGTACAACCAGTTAGTCGCTTAGAGAATTTTGGCATTACTTTATGTAGATTTGATAAGCTAGTTGTTCGTGGGATTGGCCAGTGTCTAAACTGTCTGAACGTTTGCCTGTTCAGTACCCAGAGTAAAGAGAGTCCCAAATCCTTACCAAGATGTACTACTAACACAAACACTAAATAATTCTGTAGTGAGCAGTTACAGGCCAACTTGGCAGAGAGGGAACAAATCAAATTTGAAAAGGGCTGGTGTGTGTGCCTTTTCCCAGGACTACTTAATAGTTTTTCATATTAAGTGCAATGTCAGAATCTTGACTCGTTTGATACAAATATATCGGCTCTGGTTTCTATCAGAAACAGTCACTCAACTGAGTAAGCCAAACTCTGTGGGAGGATTTCTTAAAATTTCCATATCAAAACTGTGCTTCAGGTTTGTGTGGTAATGTATGTCAAGCTCCATTTATTATCTCTTTGCAGAAAAGGAGGATTTCTGACGGTTCTCCAATTCCAGAAGTGTGTGGGAGGTTCCAGGAGGTGACAGGTACTGTAAAATGTGACTTATTCCTTCCTTGCTATTGCATTCTCAGTAGCTGTGTTAGATGTGTGCTTGTTGATGAAACAAGTAAATGGACTGTATGATTGAGCAAGAACACTAAGCCCTTAATTCATGTGGAAAAATGTAAATAAGATAAGGATTTAATGGTAAGCTTGACTTTTATTTTATTTTGTTTCAGAATAGTTCTCACAACATGTATCAGAAAGGGATTTATTTTACTTATTAATGTACTACATGTTTACTTGTTATTTAGTTACCACTGAAAGGTCCCGTTCAGGATTACCCTTCTACCGTATTATATAGGTTATGTGTATGAGGTACTGGATTTGCTTTCAGAGACATTTGGGTGTATGAAGGTGTTCCTAGGTACCAAGCAGAGCTTTTGTAAAGCACACATGCTTATTGATTTAAAGAGAAGTACTTTTGAGAATAGGCATCTTTAAATGCCGGTAGGCATCTTTAAATAATTTTGAATGGCAGCCTCAGTCTTATGAGCCCCACTGAGGAAAAAGCTGGCTGTTACTTTCTACTGTGAAAGTATGTTTAGGTGGTAGGGGAAAGGGGACTTGGAATTTCAGAGACTTTTTCAGTCTGTCATTTAAACAGTTCTTGCTGCAGCACTGCCACTGTCATAATTTGGGTTCAATATGTGGTAGAGCCCAGGGGTAAGGCCGAAAAGTGTCTTAAGACCCTTTCCTCTCTTGGGTAGCTCTTGAATTCTGATTCTGAGACAGCTCAACATCCAGGTTAGCAGAAGGGGCTGCAAACGTTGCAGCTGTGGATGGATCCCCCTGCTCATCTATGTGGTTTTACATTAACATTTTCTGTCTAGTTCCCTTCTGCACAGCTAGGCTGAGGACCGACCTGCAGCTGCAGTGCGTGCAACTTCTGCTAGCTCAGATGCTGAGCTGTCCAAGGCCAAAATTTGTTTTCTTTTTCTTCACAAGACAAACAGAGGCAAACCAATTTGCTCTTTCCTGTTGCTCTTTGGAGTTGAAGACTAACAGAATACTCATAACAATCGACTCATAATCATTTGAAAAATGGGGATTTTAATCTCCTATTTGCTGTATTGTAATCTTTGCTTTTTTCCGGCATGGCAGTAAGAAAAAGAAAAGGAATTTTGAAATTTTGAAAAAGGAAAGGTGAGTATCTCTTCTAGTGCTCCATTCAACTTAGGAAATACTCCCTGCTCTCAAACAGGCCTTCGTTTCATGAGTACTACTTAGTGGTGCATTTAACATGCAGGATCGAGAAAATGTTCAATTTCTGTCTTCACAGAAGGTTTCAACCTAAAGATTTTAGGCAGAACTTAGAACTGAGAATTTAAGTTTACTCAGAATTTTTCTCCTCTTCTAGCACTAACACGCATCCTCCAGCAAACTCTGTGGTGTAGGTAAAGACCACATCAGATTATCTTTAAAAAGCTTCATCTAAGTTGTAAGCACTTGGCAACTTTAAAATACAGCCTGAAATATAAACAGTCCCATGCTTTACATTGATATTAAACAATCACTAAGGGCTATTGCTCTGCTAGTTTGAGGTTTTAATTTACCTCGGCAAAAAATGAGTTCACTTGTACTGTATAGTTTAAAAAAAAAATAGTTTAAAAAAAATTGTTTAAAAATCATGTTTTTCATGAGACAGTCTAAAAATGGCGATGTGCTTGAGGTTGTGAAAGGATGAGAACTAAAACAAAGGATATTTCCTGCCTGTCCCTACGAGTCTGAAATAAATATGTAAATAAAGCTGTGTTGTCTAAGGTAAATTGTATGTTTCTTACTGTGTCATTTTGATTGCTTAAAATGTAAGCATTGCTCACTTTTCCTTCAAATTCTATTTTTGGAAACAAAAACTTTGAGCAAATTGGAAAAAATTGGGTTTGAGAAAAATCACGCAATGGGAGTTCTGCGTCTGTGTGTTTTTGTTTTTGAAATGAATAATAAATTTTTGTTATCAAATGGGCATCAGTAAACCTTGAAGCAGGTCTCTATGCTGTCAAAGTTTTGGAAAGCCTTTGAAGAAAGTTATTTTGGGAAAGCTTACAAGTTATGCCCTCTGTCAGATGAATAATTCAACCCCCTCACCCTTTTCTGCCAGAGGAAGCAATTCACTTGAAAAATTTGCCTATCTCTACATATTGGCCTTCATATCCCTAATCGCAGTAACGTAAAACTTTTACAAACACATAATTAAAATACTTTATTTAAAAATACCATGGTAAGTTGTCTGGAAAACCTTCAGCAGTTTTACTCTGCTGGCTGAAGGGGAGAATGCCTTCCAGGCAGTTAACGCTTACTTTGAGGTCCAGACTTCATTTGGTTTGCATCAAAAGTTGAGTGGTGCGAAAGTAATTTCATGGAAAACACAGGGAAGTATAAACATGTGAAGATGCTCCTTCTAGTCCAGAGGAAGGTGATCAGTTGTGTTGTAAGTCTCATCAGAGCTTGCATCACTCGTAATAATATAGTTGTGTACTTCTTTTGACATACTTTTTCTGCCTTTTTATTTTCCTTTATTTGGAAGTGCAATGGATTCTTAGAGTTAAAAGATAAACGTCTCTGTGGTAGTGAGAGGCCCAGTTATATAAGTCAATTGTACATTTTCTTGATCAAAAACGGCCAGGCCCGCTATCTGGGCAGATGATTTGGAGTACTGATGTGTTTCTGCCAGCCAGGGCCATACCAGTGATTTCCCTCAGTGTTTCTATAACTCATTTCAACGTCCCGCTGCCTTCAGCGGCAGCTCAGTGCTTTCTGTTGCCTGGCATTTAAATCACTGTGGCTAAAGCAGGTCTATAAGCATTTAAAACACTGTAGACCTTTTTGCATGAACTCTCCTTGTTGTCCCTATATGGCAGGTGGAATGTTATATGGTGTAAATGTGTCTTCTGTGGAGTATCAGGAGTTTCTGAGTACGAATGGTGACCCTTGCTACTCTACTGTAGCATACTCTGCTGTAGAAACCACCAAGTTATGGAAGAGCTCCAACGTAGCGCTGGCCTCAAACAATGTCTTTCGAAGTAATATGAAAACAGCTTGCGCTGAGCAAATGTCTTATGAGGGTTTGTGAAATGTGAGTGGTGCAGGGGGATGGATGTCACACATTAGCCGCACTTTGTATAATCAGTGTTGCTTTTGCAGCTGCCAAGGAAAGAGAAGAGAGAAGACCGAGGTGTGGATGTGTGAGGAATGGAGATTTAGGGCCTCGGGGTGGCAGGCTGGGGGCTGGGCTTGGGGGCTGGAAGCTGGTGGGGAGCACCGAAAGTGGGTATGTTGGGGAGGAGAAGGGGAAGGCGAGTCTGGGGGGAGGAAGCAGAGATGGGAATGTCAGCACAGAGCCGGGTCGGATTGCAAGAAAAGAAAACCCGGGGGGGAGAGTAAAGAGTAGTCATAAATGAGAGGAAGATGACGTGTATGCTTACTGTGCCTGGGAGCAGCTACTCCATTAATACAAGCGATAGTTTCTTGGGTATCATGCAGATCCCAGTGCTAATGCTGAGTATTGTGGGTGTGCCAGTAAATTTTCATATGGTGACTTTTTGCATTTCAAGTGTAGATTTTTTGCAGATTAGGTAAAGGCTTCTTAGCAAAGATAGATAAACATCCATTTAGCAATTTGTGTAATAAAGACCAGAATTCAGAAGTTGCACAAGGCAAATAAGTATTTACTTTACAAAAAAAAAAATACAGGTTTCAACATCAGGTTGCAAAATTGGGCATTTCCTGACTTTGGAGTTCCAGAGTTTTGATTGCTTGGATAACTATTGTGTGTACAGGAATTACACTTGAATGCAGTTTTACCGTGTTGACTGGGGGAGAGGACATAGACCTCAGAGTATTTGATGGTGCAATTTATTAATAATTAATAAATTAATTTGGTGCTGATAAGAGTTGCTGAACTGGCATCTGCAAAAGAGGAAACTTTCTACCCCCAAATATCTCTCCATGCTAGCTTGCTTTTGCATCATGGAGGATGCGAAAGATAACTGTTGTCTTCTGGTTGGTTTCTCAAGGTTGTTAGCTTTCCCATTGTAGCACTTGTGTTTTGGGATGTGGGCATCTTTCTGGAAGAAAACAGCCCAGGGCACTGTTTCCTTCCAACAGATCTGCCAAATAATTAGATGATGCATGGTCAAGGAGGTGATGTTGGGGCAGATGTTTTTCTGTCTCAGCAGAAGTCGAGATCTTCCATCCAACTTCCTCCTCTTATAATTTGTGTTAATATTTTCCATTGGTTGTTCTCTCATAGAACTTAGGCAGCTTGAGTTTCTTCTTTATCTAACAATTTCATTTTTCTCTCCTCTGAGACAGCAGAAACTCAATTCTTTTCCTATTTTTCTGCCAGTTCGCTAAAATTATTGGTGTCACAGGAATCTTCACAGCTCTGAGATTCCAGCTGTGCTCTGCCAGACTGACAGGAGCTCTGTTAATTGTTTCTTCTATGGTTGCACTGTTTTTTAGTCACCATTAATACAAGCATTATGGAGAGAACATGCAAGCAGTGTATGCATTGTTCTGCTCCAATTCATCATAATACATTGCTATAAAAACATCATCAAAAACAATGTCAAAGACATTGACATCAAAACATCAAAAAAAAAAAGGTTTAAATTTACCTGAGATAATTATCATTTTACAGAAAAGAGAGGTAGACCTGTTGTCAGTTTAATTAGATTTAATCATAACTAAGCACTTCAAATTTTCTGTGTTATTTCCTAAGTGTTCTTGTTTTCAAGCACATTGTGGCTTGTTTTTAGGAGTAAAACCTAAAGCCTTTGGAGACCTAACTTTTCAAAAATGCAAAGCACTCAGATCTAATCAAAGCAAGCGAACACTGACAGAGCTGAGCTAATTTGGAAATTAGGCCATTGTTATTTTTCTTGCTCTTTCTCTACCCCATGTGTTATATAAAACAGGTTCATATTAGATTATGGTTGACTTCCCAGAGGATGTGAGTGAAGTAGTTATTCCAGATAATTTTCAGCACAGGGAGGGGAGAGTAATTAAATTGAAGGCTAAATCAGAGGACAAGGTCCTGAGTGCATTTTCATCTCTACTTAAACTAATGGGAGTTGAGAACATAGTGGATCTTGCACGATTTGGTACTTAATGTTCACTGTGATCTGTCCCGTCGCCTTTTTGAATGTGCAGAATTTTACCCTGTTGACAATTTCTTGTAAGTCAAACTTTTTAATATGGAAAAGGAGCCATCTTGCAAAACTCTACAGTGGGAATGAAGTGACAGATTTCTGCTTTGTGTAGTCAGAGAAATTCTCCAGCAACACAGGAAAATAAGCACTAACTGACCCAGCCAGACATTTTTTTTTCTCCTTTGAAAGGTAATATAGTTTGTTTCAGATTTTGTTGTCATTTTATTTTTTCTGAGGAAGGCAATTTAGCCCAAGAACATAACCATGGCAACAAGGATACTCAAGATTTTCCATCATGAGGATGTGGATTTGCTCATCCTATTTTAATTTTGAAGTCTGGAAAACTTCATGAACTTTAGAAGTCTTCTCTGGAATACCTCTCCCATATAATATTATACACAGATGATTGCTTATAATTGGGACTGGTGCTGTGTAATTTGTTTCGGCTTTTTGTTTTTTTAAAAAAGGAGGACTTAAGGGAGAACTGTTTGCTATGTGAAGATCTGTGAAGAGTCTTTTCAGTAACTCAAGGATTGCATGAAAAAAGGAATAATATATAGAAATACTAGCCAAAAGCTTTTTTCAAACTGCTGTTTTCCCTTACAATTCCATTAAACTAAAATTGCTAAACTGCTTTTTTCTTAATCATAGAACTATTGTTCACTCTCTAAATGTTTATCTGTAAAACTGCTTACATCAAGATATTTGTGAATGTGCTACCTTGCAACGCTGATGAATGAGGAAAGCAAAACATGGAATTGCTTATGTATAACGATAAACAGAAAAGATGCAAGACAGAAAAACGAGCCTAGTAGATTTCCTAAAAATACAATGCCTTAAAAGCCAAAATGGCTTATATGGTCCATTGTAACAGTTGAATCTGTTCCAAAGGGGATACTAGAGCTTAAAAGAAAAAAGAAAGAAAGAAAGAAAGAAAAAATGTTGTTTTAATCCCAAGTTCAGCTTAAGCGAGCTTATCTTTATGTTGGGGTCCTTTTTAGTAAAGATACAGAGAAACAAAAAAATTTTTTTTTAACCTTGCTGATGATATTTTAGCAAACGAGGTATAATGACTTGTCCATCTTGTACATAGTCATGTTATTTCTGTGGTTGTACCTGTAGATAGATGTGCGGTCCTCCCTGCAGTTCCCGGAGTCTCCTTGATTCTGCGTCTTAACCCCCAGACCTGCTCTTCCCAAAGAGGCTGTCAGCATCATGCTTCTCCTAGCAGAAGTTCTTGCTGCAGTTGCTGTTTAGTTTTTATTTCTCTCCTCCTTAAATGCTCCTCTTCTTAAATATTAGTTAGGATTTTTCAATCTTTCCTTGCCCTCATGCTTAAGATCCTCCAGGTTTTATGGTTGTCTTGGGTCGTGACATGTTTAATAGTAGCATCCTACTGGTTTCTCGGGCCATAACACAGTATCAATCTGGTGCATTTTGTGCTTTGCTACAAAGGGCATCTTGCTTTTTGCTCCCTCCCTGAGTGTACAGCCATATGAAGGTCCCCAAATATTCATCTGAATGCAGTAATCTCGTGATTAATGGATGCACTCTCCTCTGAACAGTCCATACTTAACGCAAATACTTGCAAGAGTCTTGACCTAGGAGCGATTATAGGAAGATGGGGGCAGTGGAAGCTCTTGTAAGATGGCACAAAAAGAAGTGAATGTTCTTGTGATCATCACTGAGGACAGCTCTCTTCTTTGGCCTGGGGTTGACAGCTCAAAGAGCAACTTTCATGTGACTGTCTAGCACTTTTCTAATATTTAAGCATTTTCTCACTTTATTTGTTTCTGTACATAGCACGTTAGCTCTTTGTTTCTTTAGCTATTTTTTCTTTCTCCCCCACCCCAAACCCAAGTGCATTAGTAGCATAAAAAGACGTTGCTAAAAATGAGACTTCTGTTCCTAAGGTTCCAAGAATGGGAGATGGAGTAGATTTTTATAACTGCTATTTAAAATTAGTGCTGCTTTTTAACAAAGTTTACTTCTGATGTCCGTAGCTCTCTGAACGTAGGCTTAGTGATTTTGTTATCTTGGTTTGGGTATTTCATAGGGGTGGGATTTTTTTTTTCTTTTTTTTTTTTTACTGTTAAAAGAAAGAATATGCAAATTAGAGTAGGATTCTGTGTAGTGAACGTAAACAACAGTTCAAAATATTTATACTGTGCGTTCTAGATGAAAATGATTGCTTTCAATAATTGCCTGTTTATCATGTAACGTGGGATTTTTAAGAATCATATTTTCACCAATTAATGTACTCCTTACTTTTTATCCAAATTAAAGTATGCAGACAGCTGTAGAAGTATTTCAAGATCCGTGCGTACAACATGCTATTTTTGGCAATACTCAGCCTGCTTTCTCTTCTACTTCTTGCTCTCCTCCTCTCTCCACAGTTTCATTTATTTCTGCAACCAAACAGAAGAATGTTCTCAGTGGTGTTTCTCAGCAACTCTTCAGCCTGTGGAAAGTGTGGGCAGTCTCTTTATTCAGCATCCTGGAAAATGTGCGTTCCCTTGAAGAATTGATCTGCTGAAAGCGCATACTTAGAAGATTGTTCCAGCCTGCCTTAAGCACTGCTTGAAAGCCCTGAAATGTCTAATCTCTAATAGTGCTTGGAGTTAGGATTTCTTCTGCCGAAGAGACACTAGCTGCTGCAGTTATCCAAGGAGCGCCAGAGAGCAAGGGACGCTTAAGATGGCTCTAGGCGTTTTATGTGCGGTGTGGGGCTTGTTAGTGGAAGTAGCAGTAGCATTTGGTCCAGTACCAAGGATCACTTGGGAACACAGAGGTAAGAAGAAGAACTTTAATAGTGTCTTGTACGTCATTCTACAGTATCTGGGTTTCTGCGTGGTTCAAAGCTTGTTGCAGCCACGCGCTGTGCCAACCTGCTTGCTGAAAGTTTGGTCAGTTGTTGCTGGTTTTGCTCAACTCCTAAAGTGCTTAGGACTTGAATATGCAAAAGTTACTTAGGCACTCAGTTACAACTTTAGATTCTTCAAGTAGTTCTGAAAAACTGATTTTTTTTAAAGGAGGAATTTCAAATTGGACTTTCTCAGCTGGAGGATCTTGAAGCTGATGTTTGCTCCAAGGGAAGAACACAATATATGTATTTTGTTTTAATTATGTTATTTTTACTTTCAGTCTGAACAGATAGAAATATGTGTCTCTCTAGCTAATAATTCTTTTGTGATTTTTTTTTTTTTTTTAAGACTGAGATGTAAGTATAGTGACACTAAATATTCCTGAGCACTAAAAAAAATTACCAAGTGGAGGAAGGGTAAGCATTTGACCCTCTTCCAGCTGTGTTATACAATGCCTAAAGTTGAAACAATCTAGCCTTTCTTTCTTTCTTTCTTTTTTTTTTAACAGAAGATGACATTCCCTATATTTGATTTTTCAGCAAATATTCATAACTTCTGTAATACAGTCAGCAAAAGAAGACAGATGTGGCACAGAGGAAGGAAAAGAGGATCAGATATTCCCTTGGGGTCCTGTTTGAAATTTTAGCCTCGGCTAGAACAGAGCTCTAGAGCAAGGACTGTAAAGTAGTTACTTGCTCCTCTTCATGAGTGTGTCCCCCCCACTTCACATGGCATAGATTTTTTTTTTCTTTTTTTTTTTTCCAGTTTTTAAAAAGTTTTGTCTTTTTTCCTCTCCTTCTACCACTCATAGGACTTAGCAACCATAACTTATCCAAGTGTGCTGTGACAGACCAGGTATATGGGCAGTATGAAGAAACATTCTTGAGGAAAGATGTTAAATCCTGAAGAGTCATACTGTAGGAAGAGATAAATGGAGATTAGGAGTGTAATAACAATGAGCTGATTTATGAGATGGCTCGAGAAAATGTTTTTCCTGATTATTGGTGTATAAATAAACGAAATGCTGATGTACTCTTTTTCAGAAAGAATGGTCTAGGCAAGTCTTCTAGTTCCTACTTAAACTCCTTGATGGTCCTGTGTTGTAGTGTAGTTAAAATTTGGCAAGCTACTATTTAGTGGTAGTACTACTAGTGATGTAATTCACCACTGACCTATATCCAGTTTACTCCAAAAAAATGGAATTTACTTTCATTCCTGCTATTTCTGCCTGTCTCTTGTCAGGTAAAGATTTTTGCGTTCAAACATGAGAAGCCTGCTTTGAATAGCAGTAACAATTTACTTCAGTGGAGGAATGAACATATGGAGTTGTATGAGTTCATCCTTTTGGGGAAAATTTTCCTGCCAAGTGAAAGACTTCCAAATGACATGCTTGAAAATCAACTTTAAAATAAATATTTCCAAAGTCTCCTAGTTGAAAATGTTCAATACCAAATATTAAAATTGGGAGCAATAATAGATTATTTTCTACCTATATCTTTAGAAAAAAAGTTTAATTAATCTTGTGATAGTTTCTTGCACAAAATACAATCTCCCAAGCTTTCAGTAATTCTCCCACATTGGCTGTACATGCAGAAAAAATATTTCCGTATATTAATGATTTTGTATCATCTTTCTCCAAACCATTCTGTTCCAGCTTGCATGCTTCCTCATTCCACTGTCATTTTTCCTCATGTCTCCCTGTTTCTCTTATCTGCTTCCTTTTCATCTTGGTTTTCCCTCACATTAGTTCTTTCTAACCCTGTGCATTTTATCTCCAATCTGCACTTCAAAATCAGCTTATTCACATACTATGAAAGAAACCTTTTAGCTTCTCTCTGTCTTCTTTATATTATGGTTGTAAGTTGAGGTTTCTTTTGGTAAGGTAAAGGAATTGTTATGAGATTGGGGAAGGTGCAAGGAACGTGGTAACTTTTTAAAATTTTCCACAGCAGGTGCATATGTAGAAGGGAGAAGGTGAGGAAAGAGCTGATAGTGGATGTGAAGTGTAAAATGGAAGGGTAGCAAAAAGGAATTAATGAGTGGAGAAAAAAGGAAGGAAGACATGAGTTACAGGGGATGACCAGAGGAGGAAATGTTTAGCATTTGCAATTGAACTGGTAAGCGGGGACTGAGGATTTTGATGCTGCTGATGGGAGATGCTGTTGCTGCTGAATCAAGCTCCTGAGAGGTCTCTCATCTGTTGTATGTGTTGTCCCTACTAAGCTTTGTTGCTTTCAAGATATCAAACGAATGTTAGACAGCTTAGAAAAATGACCCATAAACTTGACCTTAAGTGATTGTGTTTCTTCATGCGGTGCTCTTTTCCTTTCATTTCAACAGAGGTCCAACTAATACATTTTCATGAATCAGAAGTGTCAAACTATTCAACCTTATTGTTAAGTGAAGACAAAGATGTTCTATATGTAGGAGCCAGAGAAGTGATCTTTGCATTAAACTCGGTGAATATTGCTGAAAAGCAGCATGAGGTGGGTATACGTTTCAATACACTATGTTCCATTTAAAAATCATAATCCAAATTTTGACTTCATTTTCTGATATCAGTAGCACTGTACTTTAGATACTTAATACCTAATAGAGAAGGTACTCTGCAGGTTTGTGCTGGTTGTGTGTTATTTCTAGAAGACAGTTTGAAGTATAACATGCCATCAAATGAGAGGAAGAAATGAGAAATTGGGAAAGACGGAAGTTATTATAGGCCTTCTAAGGCATTTTCTTTTTGAGGGCAGGATGGTGGACTAGAGGGACCTTTGGTATAAACCACTATGGTGCTTCCTAGGCATGTTTTTTATTATCAGGAATGGGCCATCTCCCATTAATCTAAATTAGAGAGAAATATAATCTGAAATGGAAGAGAAGTTGGAGTTATGCTCAATAGTGGAGTACTCCTGTCCCTACAACCCAGGAGTGGCAGGCTGCAGACACGCATTAAATGTGATGCAAGCCCTGTCCGTTCGGTTTCAACTTCTGTTTTATGTCTCTAGATGTGTCTGTACAGCAAGCTGCGGTGCGGAGAGACCTGATTCAGCTTGTTCAAAGTTAGCTTACTTGCCAGAAGCCCTCTGGATGTGCTGACGCTGGCTCCTCGGGGTAGCTTAGTCCATGCAGAAGTCTGCTAACAAGGTTATATTGCTTTGAGTCTTCCTCGGGCTCCTGTTTCTCCCTGCTTCAGGAGCACAGGCAGACGCTCAGAGACACAGCACAGAATCCCACCCAGAATGTTTTGGAAAGACGCTCATATGACTTTTTTTAATTTGAACAAAATGTTCAGGGATGATGATAGGAAATTTCACCAGCATATAAAAGTGGTTTTCAATTATGAGTGTTTATAACTATCAGAGCTGTAGTCCTATGTGTAATAATGTATATTGGTCCAATATGTTTCCTTTGGGGGGTGTGTGTGTGTGGTTGTTTTTCTCCAGTGTAAATAAAATTGAGAAGTACTTAAAACAGTTACAGTTGTATTTCCCTAATGCATATGGTTATGGAGAACTTAATTAGCAAATTGAGGGGAAACATGATGATGTACCCCAAAAGACAGCAGCAGTGGTTCAGAGCTCCCTTAATGCACATGGGTTTGGAAGTGTGGCCTCCCCAGAGGGCGAATGGCTTTGAATCTTTGAAAGTTGCCTGCAAAGCATTTGCAGCAGATAGTCTTCGTAGAATTATCTGTTCTGTGATAGAGAATTGCATAAGCAACATCTGAAAATCTTGTAATTTAATTAGAAGTGCTTTGAATTTGCCTATTTGTTGCTTGTTTTTGCCTTAGTTACACTGGAAGGTCACTGAAGATAAAAGAACTAAATGTGCTGTCAAGGGCAAATCGGAGCAGGTATGTTCACTGAACTTTGAAAGAGATATTATACATCTCACTTTAAGAGCTATGGTGTTAGCAGAAGAAAGGTTCTGACTGTTTGAAATTAAGAATTTCAAATAATCACTATAATTCTTTAATTAAGCTGAGTTTTAGAAGCTGTGGCATGCTTAGGGTTTTTTTGATTGTTTTTAATTTCTAGTTCAGTGTTTCTTCCTGGTGAATCTTTGTTTAAAAAAAAAAAAAAAAAAAAAAAAGAATCTGAACACACCCTTATATTTAAGGTTAATAGTCTAACTGTTTCTATTAAGCTGATAAACTAGATTACTGGCACTGCCATAATTAATAGCAGTAGTGTTTTGTTGTTACAATAATTCCTCCCCAACATTTGATTTTACAAAATGACCGATAATTGTGTTTGCTCTGCTTTAGGGTGTAGCCTTTTTTAGGCCAACATTTTCTCACCAGTGTTATTTTACATCTGTAATTTATATCCTCATTGTGATGCTCAGCAGTGTACTCCTTGCAGGAGCTCGGTGCTGATTTGGCCGCTCGAGCGGTTGCCCAGCACCGGGAGAGCCGGCTCTGCTCCTGGCTCGGCAGCGTGGGCAGCTCAGCCCCGGCTTCCCTCAGCCTTTCTGGGAAGCGCAGGGCTGCTGGCATGCAGGCCGGTTTGCTCGTACGCCCTTTCTGTGAAGAACGTTTATCTAAGGTTTTTGACTATATGTGGCTCTACCTTTCCTCTTATCTCGAGTGACACCAGACAGTATAATAATAAGGTGAAGTGAAGGCTTACTTAGCAAGATTGATTGCAGGTTTGAAAATGGGAGATTGCAAGCACCACAGATACAAAATGCAGTCCTGCTCTGTGCTTAGTGGGATTTGACATCAGCACCACTGTGCCTGAAGTTGCTTTGGCGCGTGCTGGTTACAAAAGCCCAGGTACGTCCAAGGCTGACAGAGGTCCCGCGTTCGTGGGGCTCCTGGAGATCGGAGCGACTGCTCCCCGCCTTAGCTTAACGTCCTGCCTTCTCTTGGCCTGTGAACAATCACGGCCACTTACCTACCTAAAGCGAGATGTGGTGGGCATTTAAGGACCATTTCCTCTCTGCCTGACTCTTCTTAATGTAGTCTTAGCATGTTCTTTGTGTGGTCCAGGTTCAGCTGGGGATGTTGATGGTAAGGTTCATACATGGTCCTACTGAGTAGTATATGAGCGGAGAATTTCTTTCTCTCACACAAAGGTGTGTGCACGCACACACACACCCACACTTTCGTAGACACTGTGATCTTTGCCTGTGCTTTATAGAGATTATTGTTGATAATTACAATGGATGCAAACCCAGTAAACGAGTACTTTGCATGAGTATACCCAGAGCTGCGAGCTCTTCTGCCTTTTTTTTCTGCCTGCCATATGCAAGTGTTACTGAATTGCACTTACTTCAAGCTGTGTTTTTTTCCCACTGTACTCTTAATCTTTTACTAGTAACTTTTGTACTGTAGCCGTGATGTGTTTTGCATAGTGTAGTAGTTTCACAACTGTCAAGGCGTTAAGCTGCCGCTACCACCACTTCTTACACTAAAATGGGTAGTCCTCTCCCCCTCTGGTGTCCGCTACCCTGTCTAGTGCCAGCAGAAGCAGTTATTGTTGGCACTGGTGCTTTCATGCAGCAATTTGGAATTTACCCTTCTAAGTGGGTTGGTGTTCAGATACGCTACCCTGATAGGTATACTGAAACAGTGGTGCACTGGTGACTGTGGGAAGCTAGAAGCTACAGGACTGCGTGCGACTGCATCTCAGGTGGCTGCTTCTCAGAGATGATGGTGTCATTCAGCATTACGTCTCAAGCTTTGGAAATACTCATGTGGTGTGGCATGAGTAGCAGTGACAGAAGAGTCGATACTACAACTTTAATTGGTTATTTATTTTGGAATGTAGAAGTTGTGGTTTATCAGACTGGTCCTTTTTTTGTCCTCTATTGCAGACAGAGTGTCGTAATTATGTGCGTGTCTTGCAACAGCTGAATGAGACTTTTCTCTATGTGTGTGGAACTAACGCATTTCAGCCAACCTGTGATTATCTGGTAAGAACGTACATGCGTTTTGTCCCAATAATAACTTGAACTTAAAAGCAGCTCATGTTAGCAATGAGTTAATCTGTGTTCCCAAAGACTATTGCAATTTTAGTGCCAGTCATAGCCTTTGAGGCATTTTTGATATTGTCTCTCTGTAATGGCAGAAAATGGAATTACACTTTAGTGTTCCCTTTTCAAAACTTTTAATGAATTATTGATTCACCTTGGTTAACTTTTTCTTAGCTTTCATAACTCTGTGTATTCTACATTAGCTGAAAAATATTTTCTAAAACTGAAATGACATTCTTTGTGACTTCCATCCACTTCTGACTCTCCCTGAAATTTTTCAGATTCCTGTCTCTGCTTGTCTTGTCTCTGCTGCTGGCTATGTCATAGCTCCATAATGCTGAATGGTTCAGAATGAAGTCTTGGCGCAAAATCAAAACTCCCATTTCATGTTGCTGACTCCGTTAGTGTTCTCCACAATGTAGATCTTGCATGGTTCTGAAGTTCAGAAATCTTGTAATTTTGCTTGACTTGGTTTTTTCTTGTCTCCTCTGTCTGTAAGTCTGTCTGCCATCACCTCTGCAGCATTGCCAGAATTCGTTGTCCTTAGCCTCCGATGTCTTTACTATACACTAACAATTGATCATTTCTCCAGTGTTGTTGCTGCTGTTCTCAGTCATCTTCCTGATCCTTAATCTGTCAATCTTTAAGGGGTTTGTAAGGTAGCAGCTAAAGTACTCCGTTGCTATTTAAAATGTAGTTGGATTATACCCCATTTCAAAAATTTAACATCTTCCTACAAATTGCTAAATCCACTTCAGAATGCCTTCTTGATTTCTAAAGCTCTTCCTTTTTCTGCCATCTAGTTTAATAATTGCCTGCTTTTCCTGCCCATCAGTTGACTCCTCTGCCTTTCCTGTTGTTGGGCTTTCTGGGTGTTCTTCCTTAAGGTCTCCCCCTCTATCTGGAGTTATCTTTTTGTCTTCTGTTCTTTTCTGCTCCTGCCCTCCCAAATCATAGGATCATGTTTCCTCTGTCTGGGCTTGAAAAGATTCTCTGAAAATGCATATGCCTTTCACAATCTTTCAAAACATGTATTTGATGCTGAAAGTTGATGAAATTGTCTGTTATTTAGTGTTGGCTTTTCAATTATTCAATCACCTGACACGTGCAAAGATTAAAAAAAAAAAAACTATTGCTTTCTGGTTTTCAATGTAATTTTTTGCAGAATTTAATTTCATTTGAGCTTGGAGGTAAAAATGAAGATGGTAAAGGTAGATGTCCATTTGATCCTGCTCAAAGCTACACGTCTGTTATGGTTGGTAAGTTCAGACTTCGCATAGTTCATCATTACATACAAGCATCCAGTCCTTTCCTGTATCATTCTCCAGTTCCTCTCAAGATGCTAGATTTGGTCCCTTCTTTAAATCTTTACTGTGTATCGAGGCAGGCATAGAAGTACCCTTCTTTAAATCTTTACTGTGTATCGAGGCAGGCATAGAAGTACTTGTGTAGTCAGCTTTAACATATTTCTTCAAAGGAGAGCTTATAATTCTTAGCTGTTTCGGAAGTAACTTTTAAAATATGTTAAACTATATTCTTAAGTGTTTAACATGTTTAGTCTGGGTAGTCTAAATGTGATGATGTATTCATTCACCACGTACTTCGGTTGCCTCTGTAGTGTCAATTACTGTCATTTCAGTAAATTTAACAAGTGGAATTTTTAGATGTCCTGAAGACATCTCCATGAAACAGAATAGGGAAGTGAGATATTTACTGCGAGTGTATTACTGCACGATTAAACACCACCGAATCTTGATTTCGTGAAACCCGAGTTCATGGCTGTTTCACAGTGTCATAAGATCATAAAAGACAAGCTTAAGTAATACAAAATGGGAAATGAAAAAGAAAAGAGCACACTCATTGCATTGTTGTCTATATCCTTAAAAATTTAGTTTCAGTAATGTTGGCATAGAGGAGGGGGGAAAAACAATTATGTTCCAAAACTTGGATGGCATTTAGGTAACTTGCCTTTTCATACATAAACTGCAGGTTTATATATTAAATATTAAGTACCACAAGAATAGTGATGCTGACTTTTGTTAGTTGTTTGTGTTAGAGCAACGATAAACCAAGTATAAAGTGTTCGCTTTAAAAATGGTCAGCAGAGATATAAACATTTAAGTATGTCTGGGGCAATTCAAAGGAAATCCTTGTTTATCTTTTCTTATGGGAAGTTTTAGCTAACATATTCTCTTGAAATATTTTTGTACCTTTTTTGGTATTCAACGCATAAGACAGTCTAAAATATTTGTTTTTGTGTTAAAGATGAGGAGCTTTATTCTGGGACTTCTTACAATTTCTTGGGAAGTGAACCGATTATTTCACGAAACTCTCATCAGAGTCCTTTGAGAACAGAATATGCAATACCTTGGCTTAATGGTAAGTGGGTGTGAGAACAGGCCAAAACAAATTATTTTTCCTTCTTCAAAGTTACAGTTCCAGACAAAGAATTTAAGTCCCTTATCAGAAGTAAGGGAGAACTGCTTTTGTTGTACTGGCATACATTGACCTCTGAGTGTGCCTACAAGAGATTTAATTTTGAAAATTCAGGACTTTTATCAGCACTGACAGTGAAAACATGTTAGAGACATACAGGCTTGACTTGATGTTAAAGGGCTGCACTTTATTTTGTATTCACTCGTTCATCTTTGCTATGTTACGATATAGCTTGGCAGTAAGGAGGAGAACCTTTTTTTTTTGCCTAACATATATATTTTCAAACTGAGCTGAACATGGTTGGCAATTATCTCAGTTCCTGAATTTCAAACCGAGTTTCGTGAATACTCAAAAGGTTTGTGGTTTTCTACCAAAAAGGACAAAAATCATGGTTAGCATGTTCCAAAAATTGCCTTATGGCCAATAGCTACAGCATACTGAGTTTTGTAATATATTTTGTAATGCTATTGTCATTTTTAGTATTTCAGTTAACAGCATGGATTTTAAGTGCCTGGTACTGTGCATGCCTACTTTAAGGAAATTTGCTTTTGCAAGAGAAAGATGAATTAAATCTTAAGTAAATTTTTATGTTCTGATTTTATGTATTAGGTGTTTGATGACAAGAATGTGATTATGTGTATTTGAGAGCCATCAGGATTTGGGAGCGTGGTTAGTGGGGGGGTTTTCAGGGCTGCGCAGACTCTGTAAGAGGGTTGACTTTACCCCTAGATTTGCAGGTGTTGCTAGCTGGCCAACCGTGGTAAGTTACCACTCGTAGGTCTCAGCTAATTCTATCATCAAAGATGAATGAACCAGAATATACCATTTCCCCTCCCTGCGTAGGCAGGTCACCAACTGGAGAGCAGTTAAATGCAATGGGAGGTTTGGAAGAAAGACGACTCCTAGAGAATCTTGAAATTAAATTTGAAGAGTTGTATTTAATACAAAATTCTTTTCTTCATTTGTATCTGTAGAGCCCAATTTTGTTTTTGCTGATGTGATTAGAGCAGATCAAAACAGCACAGATGGAGAAGATGACAAGATATACTTCTTTTTCACCGAGGTGTCTGTGGAGTATGAGTTTGTTGGAAAGCTGATGATTCCAAGAATAGCTAGAGTGTGTAAGGTGGGACATAGTTCTGTTTCCTTTACTAACTCAGGTAGATGTTTCTAGGAATAAAAAACACTTATTACTGTGGACTTTTTGTGTGCAGTTTAAATAGAAATGATCAAGCTTATTCTCAGTGAATCAACAATTTTAATCAGTTCTTCATAACCTGAAGCCTAGTTGGCAATTTGGGAACAAATGCTTGTTTTAATTCCACACAGTGTTGAGATTTCAGTACATCTCATTAGTAAAGTAATAAATAATTATAAGTAGTAATGTAAAAATAAAGAAATGTCTCCCTTTTTAATTTTTTTATTTTATGGCTTTTGCTATTGTAAGTCTAAGTACAAACCCCTGAAAAAAACGTAACTTTCATTGGAGCTGAACAGATAGGATGTTTGTCCAGAATCCAAGTTATTTTCAAGTAGCTGCAGACAAACAAAACTGCATTCCCCCGCAGACACTGCTAGTTCTTGACTGCAGTGTAGCAGATGGCACTTCCATGACGCTATTGTAGCTACCATCACATCAAAGAAAACAGTCACCAGCAGCCTGATTCTGTCACACTTAGCGTTTAAACCTTAATATCTAAGGCTGAGTCAAGTACGTACTCAGGAGTGTTGGTTAAAAATCTTCTGACGAAAGAGCTTTTTCTAGTAGAAAACGTCGATTCAACAAAAACCTTTGATCTGGAATGTATCAATTTCCTCAGTATTTTTTTTCAACAGGAAACTTATCTAGCTATTTCATTTTGATGAGGTTGAAATGTTTTATTTTGACTTTGCTGTTTTATATTTAAACATGAAAGTCAAAACATCAATAACAAGTTAGTGCCCTTGAGATTTCCATTAAATAAGCAGCTGGAGGCAGGTTTACATGGAGCTTATTAATATGGCCTTCTGCCCACTAACAGCTTGTCCATGCTTTAAAATGGGAGTATTGTAGAATATGAGTGTTCCATTGCTACTGCCTGTTTAAAACAGAAATTAATGGCAGATTGCAAAAATATAGGCAATTATATGTAGTTCTTTTTTGAAATGTTGCAGATTTCCCTCAATATTTTGGATAGCAATATTGGATAACAAACAGGAAATATTTTTTTTGTTCAAATATGTCTGCTTCTGAAAAGAAGTAGCGCAGCTGCTGCTTGACAGTCAAGTATTTTGAGACATTTGTAGGCAATATCTCTTACTTTTCTTTAAGCCTTGATCCAGCAAATCACTAATAAAGGGGGTAACTGCGTCTGGGAGCAGGCTGTCACGTGCATTTCTTCTGATGAAACTATGGAAACTAAGTGTATATTGCAGCATCAGAATTTAAATTATTAATGCTTAGATGTCACACAATTGATACAATGTTGTTTCTTCCTTTTAAGGGACAAGCATAATATCTCCATGCTTACTTTAATTGCTCTAATGAGCACACTTTTTTAAATGAACGTTCAATTTACCAGGTATTGCTAAGGTGCAGTTCATGTATAAGTTGCATGTCTCATCTTACCTTCATGTGTTGAGAGAAACAATTATGTATTATTTTTCTTAAATCAAAATGCTTTCCTGTGACTTCCTTACTTTTCTGCTTATGAATATGTTAATATTTCTTGATGTTGCTATAGATTAAACATGAGAGAATATCAGGGGTTCAGTAGTCCTGTGCTGTGTACCAGTGGTTCTTGAATGAAAAAAATGCAGTCTAATCCCTCCCCGCAATGCATCATTTTCTTCTTTTCTCTCAAAAGAGGGACCAAGGAGGATTAAGGACTTTGCAGAAAAAATGGACTTCCTTTCTCAAGGCCAGATTGATTTGTACCATACCTGATAAGAATTTAATCTTCAATATTATCAATGATGTTTTTATTCTGAAGTCTCCAAGTCTGAAGGAACCAGTGATCTATGGAGTTTTTACCCCACAACTGTAAGTGTGATACAGCCTTTCCTGGATGAGTACTTTCAGCTCAGTTGGTTGCTGCAACAAGTAACAAATACTCTGGTGATAATTTTTTTTTCTTTCTTTCTGTACTTTTAGGAATAATGTGGGTCTGTCAGCAGTGTGTGCCTACAATCTGTCTACTGTAGAAGAAGTTTTCTCAAAAGGAAAATATATGCAGAGCGCTACAGTAGAACAGTCTCATACAAAGTGGGTACGCTACAACGGGGAAATTCCTACTCCTCGACCTGGGGCGGTAAGTTTGGATCTGATCGCTGGTGTTTTGTTATGCTCGAGAGTGAAGAAACTAGAAAAAAATAAATAAATTACCAATTATAACTATTAGTAACTTTAGTAACAGTAGTTTGTGTAATATTAGTCTGCCCTGATCTGGATACTTCTGTTGTAAAGACTTCTGAGAAAATTGCTTTAAGTAGTTTATCTTGAAGTTTCTATCTGGAAATCATTTGGGGTTTTTTTTGTTTGGTTGGATTTTTTTGTTATTTGCAGTTTTCATATTCTCATTATTTCGTTAGTAATTTTTTGGTGATGAAATAGATGTTGTTGTACATTTGGTATCACCAAAGACCAGAGGAGCAAAGGTGTGGCAATCCTTGCATTATCTTTCTAGTTTCAGCAGTTTTATCCGATGTAGCGCTTTGCTCTACAAACTGAAATGTTCATCGTACTGGGCCATTTCCTCACTTCATTTATCTATTTTTTTATTTATTTAACTTTCTTATGTTTCTGCAGTCATTTTGTTGCTATTGCTGAGAAATATGACAGTTAAAGGTAGTTAAGAAGCATGGGAGTCTGAGAAGATGGTTTTCCTAAAATATATTTTGGGCCCAAACAGAAGTGTAGTCCTCAGCTCAGGGACTAATGCTTTGCACAAGCAAAATGCTGCAAAAATGAGTACATTCCTGACAGAGTGAAATGAGAGAATGTAAGGGTATGCTTACTGGCCAAACCAATGCACAGAAGAAAGTATGTGTACCTGCTGTTGTCTCCATTGTGTACAAGCAAATGGCATAATTTGGTTGTCTTTTTTTGCCAGTGTATAAACAACAAAGCTGGAGCATCAAGCTACATGAGTTCTCTGAATTTACCAGACAAAACATTGCAGTTTGTTAAAGATCATCCTCTAATGGATGATTCAGTGACCCCAATGGGAGACAGACCCCGGCTAGTAAAACGAGATGTGAAGTACACCCAGATTGTAGTAGACAGAGTCAGAGCACTCAATGGTACCATATATGATGTTATGTTCATCAGTACAGGTGAGTTTTTCATGAACGCTTTGTTTTAATGATGCACTGATTATTTAGGATGAAATGTGCTGTGAGAGGAATCAGATTTCCATATTTGCAGTGCTTTACACCAGCTAGTATATTCTTTTAGAAAGTGAGAGGTCGTGGCAAGTAAGTGGAGACTCTTGCATGCTTTGAAGAACTACTGCAAGAAAGAGAACTGCAGAACTGCAAAAACTGCAGCAGAAACATAAATCAAAACAGGTCATTCGTTGTCCTGAAACAACATTTCTTGCTCGGTTCCTTATGATGGCAGATATAATGATTGCCATTGGCACAGAATTATGTGAAGTCTTCTGTTAAACAGTAAGCAGATTATCGAGACAAATTATAGCAAGTGTGCAAATTTTTCTTGCCTCTTTATTATAAGGCTCTTAGTGAAGCATATTGATTTGTAATTTCAGATCAAGGAGCCCTGCACAAAGCTATCAGCTGTGAAAATGGAATGCATATTATTGAAGAAACACAGCTTTTCCCAAACTTTGAGCCAGTCCAAACTCTCTTGCTTTCATCGAGAAAGGTAAGTACTATAAGCATGCATCTCCTTTTGCTCTTCCACAAGACTTTAAGGATTTATATTTAGCTTCGACGTGATGAGAGGCTAACACTATGAAAAACAATGAAGGCTGTACCTGTAACTTCTCACACTGCGGCAATATTGGATGCTGCCTGATAGGTAGTAGGTAGGTGGCAAGCTTCTGAAGCTCTAGATATGGGCAAGGTGGGGTGAGCACAGGTGTGCTGGTCTTTGCTCTGATCCCTTGTACAGGAGCTAAAAGCCATGATGTGTTTAAAGGTACCAGTTTTCAGATGGGGGTAGTGTAAAAATCCTGACCCCTTGTGGTCATTACAAATCCATGAAGAAAAATCCTCAGGAATCTAATAGGATAATAGTATATTTTTCTGAGGAAGTTAACCTAAGAAGAGAGCAGTCTATCCAGCAGAAAGACTAATTGTCTCAAATTGTATAACTAATTGATTGATTGTGGTTGTTTAAATGCCACAGGTTCTTGTGGGGTCACTTTATCATGAGAGTAGGCATGTTAGTGTCACCGTTGGTGTTACCTGCCAGCCGGGATCTCTCATTACACTCTGCTTTCCAGATGGAATTCCAACTGCAGCTCCAACTGGAAAACACTTGCTTTGCTGCAGGCTCTAAACCTGGTGGTTGTTCTGCATTATTAAACAATTGCTGGGTTTAATCTCAGAGTGATTTTGTGACAGTGGGATGATAATCACTGTGTGTAGTTTGCTAGTTAGCCTTCTGCTCTTAGTTACTCAGACTTGTTGGTTCATAAATGTCTGTGATATTATTATCATAAGCAATGGTTTTCAGCATCAGACCCCTCAACTGGGGAAACTTCTGGGCTTCTTGAGGAAAGAATGATTGTGTTCTTTTATTTATTTATTTTGAAGTGTCTGGTAGTGATACTGACATTCAGCAAATACCTGGTGATCGATAATTGTTCTGCAGTTAGGGATTTAGGAGTATTGCCAAGGTATCTCAAAAGCGGCATTTATTTTTGTGTGATATTTAACAAACTTTGCATGCCAACATGATTGACTCTGTGGAGAAGAACTTTATGCTGTTGTATACTCCGTAGTGCTCTCATGTTCACAATAGAACGAAATATCATGAAGACAGTATGCTTTTGATAGGTGAATCAACAGTGTGATACAGACTTCCATGTTCCTGGATTTCAGTAAAAATGTGTGTTATTTGTTTGTATGCATTGGTATGTATGATGCAATTTTCAACCACTATATGGTCGAAGCTCTGAAAGTAAGTTTACTATACTTGAAAGATAAGACAGTTCTTGTCTTCATTATATTTGAATTTATTTGATGACACGAGGATATATTTAAGAAATAATACTTCAAAAAATAATATGATGAACTTTTCCTTTTTTCCCTTCTACTGGGCAGTTAATAAACAGTTATAGGGGATGTAACTTACACTAAAGCACGTTTCTTAAAAATGCAAACATCCTTATATTCTTCAACTGATTAACTTTACCACAAATATGATTGAAATTTAACACACAGCAGTTTTCTTTGCTTACTTACTAACAGTTACTTTGCTTATTTCTTTTAGTCTTTTTTTACAATATTTTTTAGTTCTCTCTTTTCCCCAAATGTTACTTTGCTCTTCTTTAATTACAGAGATTTTACTGTAAGTAGACATGTATGTTGTGCAGTCAACATCTGCAGCATCTTTTTTTTGGTTTTGTCTTTTAAATGATAGTAGTTTGGCTTCTTTTCAAGCTTGTATACAAGGACGTAAGGGGCAAGGGATTTATCAGCCTTATCAGTGAGAAAAAGGATGGTGAATGTTGACTTGATAATCTCTTATTATGGCTATATATATTTATAAATGCTTTCAGGACTCCTCTGCTTCATCTAGAAAGAATACTTCCAATGATTTGCTTTGACTGGAGGCTTCAGCATCTGCCCTGTGATAGAAAATAGTAATAGATAACCCTTCTAATAAATACTTTGATGCCCATTCTCCTAATTATGGGTAAATCCCACAATCCTTCATATACTGGCTTAACTATGGTCCCTTTATTTTTGGAAAGGATAGGTGTTACAGCCTCATACCAAACACACATCATCTAGCAATTTCAGCACACACGTGATAGTCAAGTCTAGTGCAGAAATGATGGCACTGAATTTTTTATCTCTGAATCCAAGCGCCCAGTTCTCGCTTACTCAAGTACAACCCTCTAAAAGAGGCTAGTGTGAATGGAGCATAGGGACACATAGGGAACACATTACCTTTTTTCAGAGAAAGAGCTCTCAAAGCTTGGGATTTAAACATAGCACTACTTCCTGCAAGGCACCGTGAACGAGTAGTATTGTATCTTGAGCAAGGAAAAACCTCTGTGTTGCCAGAATAACCTCTGCAGCCGACACCTAACACTGAAGCAAAGCAGTGTAGCATACTCCCAAAAAGCTGAAGTCCTGCTGAATGATGAAGTATCTGGGGGTTGGGCTGGGGTGCCAGAATCATGAACATCATATTATTGTGGTACCGTCCAAGCTGGAGTTATTTCTGCTTCCCAGTGTGAAAGCACATGAAAGCTTTCCTCCTTGGACATCCAGTAAGCAAGTACAGGTAGTTACTACTGAAGTCCTTCACAGAGCTGGTATGCGGATATGTTTAGCGGCATCCCCTAGTAGATCTGTTAACCACAACGGCCCTCTGGAGTTAAGAACCCCTTCTGAACATCTGGCTGCAGTAGTCTCTGGGCCCTCCCCCATACGTTCCCCTTCTCTCAAGGGTGGTAGTCAGACGAGCCTGTGGTTGATCCTGGTAACTCCCGTTTGGCTGAAAGATTTGAAGCTGAAATTGTCTCCTCAGTTCTCCTTCTGTTTTATGAACTCCCTGGATGTAGCGGCTTGGTCCTATACGGAGACATTGCAACCCACATGCAGCGTTGCCCTGTCGGCTTGTATGTTAGCTATCAGAGCCTGGAGAGCTGGACGGCTCTCAGTGGGTCAGGGTAGCTTTCTGACAGTGGATGGCGAAAGGTAGCCTAAGTTAGATCTTAAGATCAAAGACTGCATTCGAATGTGTGTCACTGACAGCTGATTCTCTTCCAAAGCCCATCTTCCAGCACTGCCAGCATTTTCTTTTTCGATCCAGTTACCTCTTGCTATGTTTTCTAGTGTCCAGAGTTCCTTGAAAGTCTTCCGCACACATCAGTGGGTTTGAAGGACCCAACTTGACTTGTGCTTGATCTTGTAACCCGCCTTGAGAGTCTGTTAGTCAGAATGCTTTGGTCATTAGTTTACTCTTAGGCAGACTTGCTGGTGGTCACTGTATTAAGGAAAAAGACTGTGCTGAGTTGTTAGAGCAATACCTCCTTACATATCTTTGTGGAAAGGTAATAATGAGCTCCAAAACATAAATTGAGTCCTAGAAGGGCCTGTTAGTTATTTTCCTGAAGCTGTACTTGACTGTTCAGGACTGAAAGTCTGCACCTTGAATGTGAGGTGTTTTAAGAATCTTGCTTTTTACTAGCAAGCTTTTTTTTTTTTTTTTGGATATCCGCCTGTCACTTTGTGACCATGTTCGTCTTGCCAAAGAGCCAAGCCGCCTCGCTGCAAAGATGACCACTGAGTGCATTTCTGCAAACTGAGATCTGTACGGCTGCAGCCCCAGAAAAGCCACTCGGTGCTTGGACCCGACTTATTTGCTATGCCAACTGCTGGCGAATACTGATAAATTCACTCAGTATTCTACTCAGGATAAAATCAATCCACTGCCAAGGTGGGGTGTGCTTTTTGGCTTTGTGCACACAGCCTCTCAAAAATACTAGAGGATAGGCCAGTGATGTTTTGGGGTTGCAGCGTGGGGGTCTTTTCTGAGGCTTTGCATAATACAGGATAAATTCGCAATATACTTAGAGCCATCAGTTTCTACAGACTCTGGAACAGATGAGTGAAATACGTGTCTGCCTACCTTTTTTGGCAAGGTTGCTCAGAGTGAGTCTGGTCTTTTCCAGAAGTGCACGGAGTGGGATTTGCTTGTAGATGGATCCCCAGCAGCTGTAGGTCAGGCAGTCGTTGCATTTATCCCCCCCTTTTGCTAGGCTTTGTGCCAACACACTCTGTATTGCTTGCTAGAAAGCAGGCAATTTAATTCGAATCTCGTAAAGCCGACGCTGACAGGGCTGTGGAGATGTAACTGGTAGAGCTGAAGACAGTAGGGCTGCTCTGGGTATGGGGGAGCAGGAGTAGGCTGGAAACAGAGAAAGCCTTCCCTTTTCAGGCGTGTGTGTGCCTACTTGTGTCAGCATGCACAGATCTCTCCTCGTACAAAGATTGTCAGTGCATTCATGTTTTTGGAAAAATATAATAAAGCCACATTTAGCCATTTACTTGCCTTTCTCATAGAGTGTAGCTATTTCAGTTTTGTGTTCTTTTTGTCTTTTTCCATTTCCTGTATTGTGACTATTTTCAAGATCGGTTTCCTTTCCTTTTTAAAATAAAGGCTAATCAAAACAAATGACCATTCCCCCCAAGTTCCAGTTTTTGCAAACATATGGCTGTATCTTTTGCGTCGGTTTACTTTTAATCATTTTTATTTGCTTGATGAATTTAACATGATTGTTCTGCTTTCAGAAGGTGATCAGCTGTTCTTTTTTCAGGGCAAAAGATACCTCTATGCTGGTTCAAATTCTGGTGTGGTTCAGTCTCCTGTGGCATTCTGCGACAAGTACACCACTTGTGTGGACTGTGTTTTAGCAAGGGATCCCTACTGTGCTTGGAAACCCCTTGAAGCTTCCTGCGTTGATATTCTTAAAGAAAGTGAAATTGAAAGGTAATGGCAACTTTTGTTTACCCTACAGTCAGAATAAAAAAGTTCTCATTGGTACTGTGTATGTGCACTTACTAGGTCACATAATACTGAAACACCCACAGACCTTTTTAGAAGTGGTTTTATCTTTGCAATATTGTATCAGTCTTGCCCCTGACTGATAACTGGGATTTTTTTTAACACTGTTTTCAAATACAGACTTTTTCCTATCCATTAAATTGCATCTTTCAAAAATGTCTGTTTACGCTATTTAGATAAGATAAGCCTCATTTAGTGTAGGAGGATGGGGACACTGTAGGAAGTAAGATTTGAAGTCGTAATGTTCTTGACTTATTTTTACAGGAATTGGATTCAGAACATAGGTGGAGATGCTTCTTCTTGTTCTGGTAAGTTATGGCCTTTGAAAAGCCATTTCCCATATTTAAGTGGAATAGTGAAAGGGTTCTGTTTTATTTAGCTTGGTTTTCTGTGTTTATCTTGATATGCGTTTATATTTTACTAGCTATGAAATCCTGCTTTTTAATATTTGAGCATCTGTACAGCCTGCATATCATCTTAAAATGTCTGTATTCGTACACATTGCAGTGCACAAACTTCTGAAGTGAACTGGGGCACCTCAACAACAGCTTGTGAATGGGAACACTATTTACCATAAGTCCTTCTAGTACAGAGGCCTGTGTCTTTGTGATATATCATTTGAGATTCTGCTGTTAGCCTTGATAAGTGCTTGATTATTGTTGTTGGATCAGATGAAATGATCCTGAGAAAAGCAGGTTTTTTATGATGAAGTGAAGGAGGGAGGGGAGTTAAGAACATCATACAGGGCAGCTGAAATACCCTCCAGTGTGCTTTAAGGCAAGTAATCACAGATCTTTTTTTCTATAGTGTATGTTGCTGCCAGCAGATCAAGGAGGTCTTAAAGAGTAGTAGTGTTACAGGAGATTTGTATTGCAGCGAACAAAGCTTTTAAGAGTTTGCTTTACTCTGTATTATTAATCCAAGCATAGCATGGGTCACCATAGGAGTTCTTCATGCTTGTTAGTTACTTTGTTAAGTTATCATGCTGTATTCGGGTGTGCTGTAGGTGCTAATATTTTTAGAAGAGAGTTTGAGTTGAGAATGGCGTTCTAAGTAACCGCACTTTATTCAGTTTCCTTTTAGATAGTTTATGGTTACCAATCTACTTAAAATGCCCTAACTGTGTGTAAACTGATAGCAAGTTCAGCATCTCGTTTCAAACAGTGACTCATCTCAGATGCATAACTCAGTTGTGGATCAACAAAGTCTCATCCTATTTCTTTACAAGTAGAGGCTGTTTTAAAGTTTGGGGTATCCTCTCTCTTGGTCTCTTTTGACATCTCGTACACAGATGTAGTTTAGGATTTCATTCAGGTTCTTGCATGCTGTCCTCTTGGTCTTGTGAGGTAATTGTAATGCTGTAATCTTTATGTTTCCGTTATGACTAGCACAGTCTCATGAAACTGTACGGATTAGTGCAAACAAATATCATTGCTGATACTTTGCAAATTTATTTTGATGTTCCAGATAAAGTAAGAGAGAATTCTCTACAGCATACATTCAAGCATGGGAGCACAGCAGAACTCAAATGTTCTCAAAAGTCCAATCTGGCACAGGTAGTTTGGAAGTTCAAGGATGATGTACTGAAAGTGGAGAGCCCCAAATACCGTCTGCTGGAAAAGGCACTGCTCATCTTCAATTTATCAGAGGGAGACAGTGGCGTTTATCAGTGTTTGTCAGAAGAAAAAGTGAAGAATAAGAAATTTTCTCAAGTGTTGGCTAAGCATGTTTTGGAACTGAAAAAAATCCAGCATACTACAGTGGGTCCAACTGTGGTAGCTGCAACGACAGAAGGTAATAGCGATGTACCAAAAGTGTCAGCTGTATCAACTGAAGGGTCTGCTGCTCAGACCTCGACCACTCAGATTATGCCAGTAACAACAGCAAGGATAATAACAAAGCCAGTTGGCCCTGTGCTAACAAGTGCAGCCTCCAACACGGAGATCTTCAATTTGATTCCTGATGCAGTCCCAGAAAAGACAATGTTCCTAAAGTCAAACGATAACTTCCTTTTAATGTTCCTCTTTTTGTTCTTTTTCATCCTCTTCTTGTGTCTGCTCTCCTACAACTGTTACAAAGGGTATTTGCCAGGCCAGTGCTTGAAGTTCCGCTCTGTTATGTTGCTTGGTAAGAAAAAAACAAAGTCAGATTTTTCTGATTGCGAGCAAAGTGTGAAAGAAACCCTGGTGGAGCAAGGCAGCGTCAGCCACCAGAACGGGGAGCAGCCGAAGCCGGCCCACGACACCGGGTACGAGACCGAGCCGGACTGTGGGAACGGCCAGGTCCAACCCGGCGATCCGCAGGCCTTCCGAGAAGTCAAGGGCAAACCTTTCGATGTCAAGTGTGAACTAAAATACGCCGACTCGGATGCAGAGGGTGATTGAAGGCAACCATCTTCCAGCTTAATAACAAAATCAACTGTGGTACTTGCAGCCAACTATTGGAGCTGAGAGCGCGTGGGTGTGACAGCTGAGCCAGAGAAGGTTATATGTGCTTAAGCTATTCAGCAAGCCAATTTCCTCGCAAATCTCACCAGATTAGAAAAGCGGTGTTTTTGTCTGCAGATCATAGCATCTTGTATTGTACTGTCTTCTTTTCTTTTTTCTTTTTTTTTCTTTTTTTTTTTTTTTAAATGGCCAGTTTCAGATCCCCATTGGTTTGTTCCCGAGACTTTTTTCTGGAGTGCTCCACTCTGGCGAATAGTTACTCATTCTTTGACCCGATTCTTCCACTGAATGAAAAAAACTTTCTAATTCAGTGCGCTTTAAAAAGTACTTCAGCCTGCACATATTTTAGCTGCCATTAAAAAAAAAATCTAGTTTCATTTTAATTCCAAATTGGAAATTAAGTTTAGTTTATCAGATTGGTAAATTATAGACTTTTGTCCAGATTGGGACATTTTTTTTTTCTTTGCTTCTAGTGGTTATTTTTAGTTTGTGTGTTGGCACACTAGGTCTCTTTTAGTTAGTTAAAGTTAATTTTTTTTAACTACTTTTAAAGTATCTTTTAGATTTTAATGCGTAAGGGGATAGGTTTGGCTTGATTTACGTAAGACTCAGGGATAATCTTGTTTAAAGGCTTTTTTCTTTGATGCTTTTTAGAAGTTTAGGTACAACAATAATATCAGTTCAAAATATTTGGACTGGAGTAAGTGGGGTCAGGAGGAGATCATAGATATAGATTTTTTTTTTTTTTTTTTTTTTTTCCCCTTAATCAGCAAGCTGGACATAATCACATTCTGTCTTCTATACAGAACTGGATATTTTGGTTTTCTTTTTGTTTAGTTTTTTTAATGAAACGGTACAGGCAAGCAGCTGTCACGTAGCTATGACACTGAGAGAGGGTTTTGCACTGTGGAAGCGAAGCAGGAATTGAGAAGAATTCACTACGATAATTCAGTTAGTAACTTCCTGGAATGGACTGTTAGGATACAGCCTGAGAAGAAAACATTGCAGTTGGTTTTTTTTTTTTTTCAGATTCAGAAATAACTCAGCTTCTTTTTGTGACAAATCTTTGCAATGTCACACTTTCTGGATGACATCTACCAATCTCCTATGCAACTGGAGTCTGAAACTGGAGCTGCTCAAACAATCAGTCACTTGAACTGTTTATGTGAATCATGCCTGCAAAAATGAAAATGTGCATTTGTTCTAAGCCTGGTTCACAGCAGCACTGTTTGTCTGTAAAAGCATTTTGTGCGGTACAGTCCTGGAAAATTGTTCCTCTCACTGCGTCTTTTCTGTAAATATTGCTAGAAGTAGAGTACATTTTAACAGTAAATAGCAGTATGCCTGGGCTGCTTTTCTATGTTGAACTTTCATGCAACCATAACGTTGACCATCTTAGTGTAAACAGTTTATATTTTATAAGATTCAGTTTGGTTTTATTTTTCTATTTTTAATTGTGTACATATAAAATGACAGAATAAATATTAAAATAAATTGTATTATATCTTGGCTTTTATGAAACTTGACACAGTGGAACTGCTTTCCATATTGTAAATCCTGATGTTCCTTGTGGTTTTCTTTAAGGGGAAAAATGAAAACTTGTGTAATTAATTTGAAATAGATTCTCTTTTCAGCTTTAACTGAATGGGTTACGTCCCTGTGGGGGATTGGAAGGACGGAGAAAGGAGCGTGGGTGAAGGAGGAAAGCGTGCTTTTCTGGCAGTCTGGGGACGTTTCCTTGTATTACCCTTCTAAAGTTCATTTGTGTTTTGGCATTATTTCTTCAGTGTGTGATGTATTTCTTGCAACTTTTTTCCTTAGTACCCTCTTTTTTTTTTCTTTTCTGTCCTCTTCTGTCACACAGCCTCATCTCCTATACCTTTCCCTCCTACTGGTACCTCCTTTTTGTCCTGTGTGGGAAGTGATTCACCTCCTTCACCCACCAGTGCCCAGCCTGACGTTTGGTCTGGCACAGACCCTGTAAAGGTCATGTTGTTGCCACCTTTCCTAAGTGACCAGGCACAGCATGTTAGTGTCCGGGGAGCCTTTCGCCTCTTCTGCCAAGCCACAGGTAAGTTGGAGGACCCCGCGTGAGCCAGCCCTTTCTGCGTTAAAGGGTTAGATGTGTGGCCGTGCCCTGATGAGTGCGTTTGACGTAAAAGGCGACCATTTCGGGGCACATTACGAACGCCGTGGTGACAGTCGGCGGTTTAGTACTTGTCAGAACCAGGCGCTGCCAATACTGCACCGCAAAACAGGGGCTCTGATTTAGCAGCCTGCTTATGTACGTTAACAGTCAGTCGAGTTTAGCAGGCTCCCTTCCATGCCCAAGTCGCTTGTGGAATCATGATTGTGTATGGACAAGCTTAGCAAGGAAATATTTTTGCTATCGGGATGTATATGGTTTTAAAAATACGTCTACTGAATCCAACTTCTATTGGATTTGTATTCAGTTTATCTTCCTGGACCTCATCAGTTACTTTTTTTATTATTAATATTATTTTAAAAGGTAAAGTTCTTACAGGAATGATAAATTCCATTTTATGAGGTCAATGCTATCTGAGGCATACAGTCAAAGATCAAAGCTATTTTTTCAATGGAAATTTAATGTTTGTCTTTCAGCTTTTGTTTGGACAGTAGTTGTCTGTTTAAGCTAAGTGAGTTTTAATAGATATAAAGTGGTCTTAAGATGTAACTTTATTCCTTGAAATAAGAGAATGAGTTTGAAATTTTTTAATATAGATTAATTTTAAAAGTAGCATTTTTTATTGATATGTCTGATTGTTAAAATGTTGCATGGAATCAGATCGAAATTCATGCGTTTTCATTAGTGTATGTCTTTACAAAGGTAGGATTTGTATTTCCATGGCTAAAAGCAACATCAGTGGGACCAGGTTTTCTAACAAGAACTTCTTCACTGCTGCTATAGGCAGTGTGCTTAAAAGCTTCGTGTTTCCAGCATGAGAGAATTTGGAATAACAGTGTAACTCATGGAGCAAAAGATATTTAAATAGTCTCATAATCATGCTACAGATCAGGAATTTATTTTTAAATTACTTCCTTTTTTAGTCCAGTGATGTCTCTGTATTTGGTATCTGTTAACATCTGTTTTAACACGTTTTTCACATGCTGCTGCTTAAAAGTTGTCAGTAATTGTAATTGCCTTGGCAGTAAACTTAAGACAGAAGGAACTGTGCCCTAAAGTCACCCTGTGGATTTCCCTGCTGCAGAAGGTAGGGACAAGTAGTGCGAGGAGCTGTTACAAGACTCAGAGTCTGAAAGGTATGGTAATGACTCAGGGGGACCAGGCGTCCCCCTACGTGGAGGGTGAGATTAGTCACCTGGGAAGGGGTTTCCACCTCCTCTCAAAAAGCAGTGAATCACTAGACTTTATCTTTTGGATGGGTGTTTCATTCTCTTTAGGAAATGAGACATTTGGCTGATACATCACACTCCTCCTCTTACTCAGAATTGCAATTTTTGTTCTGTTGATTTAAAAAAAAGCCTACCAAACCGAGAGAGGCCTTCTGCACCCTTCTGGGACCTGTCGGTGAGGATGTGTAAACTTATTCCTGGGGGATAAGCAGACACATTGACCAAGAAGCTCTCTACTTGGATTTATTCACATTCCTTCACTGGTTGTTGATATTTCTTTAAATAAACATAGCTGTAATGGAACTTTATTTCCCCCGGCAATGATTATAACACAAAATGTGTTTGCAAGGAACAGGAGAGTAAAATGAGACCAGCGAGAGTTAAGTGTCATATTCAGTCTTCTGATTAAAGGATATGGTGTAAGCAAGGTTCCCCCTCTATAATGCACACATACAGATTGCCACATGATTTGCTCAAAAACCTGAAGCTTATTTTTTAATCAGGTCTCTAACATTTTAATGAGGATGATTTTCTTCTTTTTCTTAATCATAAATGTCTGCTTCAAGCTGTCTGGAAACTCAGCAGGAGTTAGTTCTCTTATTCATTCATCTCACAGGTTTTAACCTGAAAGCCTGCCTAAGGATAATACTTCACAACCTTGTAACTGGCTCATTTCAACAGCAGCATCAACTTAAAGTGGATACAGCACCAACAGCCAGTTGTCACATTTTGTTATTTTTTCTGGAAAAAGAGGTTTTTTGAGTTACCTTTGCCCTTCCTGAAAAGAAAGAAATATATCTGCTCCATTAACAAATTGCTTCTCAGTTTTTCTCTCTACTGCCCTGAAAAGTCTCATGTTTTCACACGTCTCTAAAGACCTGTTCGATACGCGCTAGCAAATATTGTTTCCTGTATACTTTTTTTAATGTAACTTTGTCTGCCATTACAGAATTTTTAAACACTTTAAGGACATTTGAGGCAGGTTTGAAATAAATTGAGCAGACTACTACACCATCTGGTGCAAGGGAAAAAGCAGTGAGTTGATGATGTACAGAACTGCTTTGTAATTTATCTCTGTTGTGCTCTGTTGAACATAGATATAGTAGGAACAGGCTTTTTTAGTAGGATTGGTTCTGCTTAAATATGTTTACTTTGACCCCTCCACAACTGTAGAGTATAAGTATATCCTTGACCTTAATTTCACGGACAAGTTATGTACTAGAATATTATGCTGAGCAACAATATAAGTGGATTTGTAGACAATAAGAAACAGTGAACAGCATTATGCGTTATTTTTGTGGGTCTGGCCTGCAGCTTTAGGCTCTATTTGTTTCCATGATGTCAAGACTTCTGACCTCCTTCCTTAGTTTGTCTCAAGCTGGAGGTTTTCCATTACTGCTCCTTAGCTTTTTGCTCTCATTAAAATAACCCTGGGAATGAAAATAAGCGTTCTGCAAATGCAGCAATATACTTCAAAGGAGTTATTATTTCTCAGAGGTATTGAGATGGGTACTTGATAACAGCCACGTACAATGCCTGGTCCCTGTGGTTATGCTATTTTAAAGGTAGGGCATAATGCAAGAAAGCTTCGCACGTCAGTGTGGGAGAAGAGCCATAATTCTCTAGAATCAAAATCACGAGTGATGTTTTTCTCTCTTAAGTGAAGCTTGAAGTTGCACTGAAAGACATGGAGGAGCGTGGGGAAAACGCAATACGTGGCGCTTTGCAGGGCCCTGCTGCAGACTGAGTAAAACTAGACAAAGCGTCTGCGCAGATTCCCAAACAGACCTTGCCCGAGGCGGCCTCCAAATGCCTGAAGTTTGCCTGTCTTGATAACACCAAGTATTGACGCAAAACAGGTCTCGACAGAGGCGTCCTCCCTCCTGAAGCCTGACGAGTCCTAGATTTGCCCCCGGGTCTGTCACAGGCCGGCCAGCCGGCAGGAGCGGGGGACCCTCCCGTCCCCGCGTGCTACTCGGCACGTGGCTCCTGGGCGAGGACCTGGCCGCGAGTGGCCTCTCCTGGTGTGCTGCAGGTGGGCGCTCTGCCCTCGGGGCTGCAGCGCGATGGGGTGCCCGTGACGGACGGCGGTGCGCGTGTCTAGCTAGGGAGCCCAGCGAGAAGGGAGCGGAGACCTGTGGCACCCAAAGCAGCAAGGGGCTGCTTAGAGAAATGGTTCGTGCTGGACAGCAAAATGTCTGAGTATAGGACTATAAATCACAGCATTTCAGTATCTTGCAACTGAATTTAGGTGGGATTTTATTAACATTGTCATCTTGTTCTAAGTGGAATACAAACAGAAGATATACTTGTGGGTTTTTTTTAAACCCGTTGCTGTTTTCCACCTGTTGTATAAAATAATCCCCAGAACATCACCTCTTCTGAATGTCTTAATAAGTGTTTCTTAATAACTATGACTGATGTGTCATCAGCTGTTTTTCAAACATGAAAATGCTACTATGTGTTTGAGCAGCAGTTAAGTCTCTTAAATAAAACTGATAGCCTAGAGAGGAAAAGCTTTGCCTCTCCCAGAAAAATTCAATCCACTACGTAAATACTTTAAACCTTCCTAAAATATTTTGTTAATTTTTATGCAGCATATTTTGAGATGAACATGGTGTGCTTTGCTGAAGCAGTACTACTGACTTTAATCTGTACAGTTACTTATTAATCCACGCTTGGTTTATCTTTATCCTCACGTGGGAATGCTAAATTTGTACCTTGTTAACCAGTTCTCTATCCTGCTTTGTGTAGTAGCCTCTCCCCAAACCTCTGGTGTCTTATCTCATGCTGGCTGCCTACAATTCGCTTTCAGCATCTGTGGCTGCAGTAATCTGATAATAACTGTTAATTTGCCATTTTGCGCATTGTGGTTTTGTACTGCCTCCTTTAAGGATTTCCGCACTGGCTGCATCATGTAGAGGTACCTTGGTATGATAAAACTATTCCTTCCATGTAGATCTGTGATGCGCCATGCCTTTTTTTTATTATTTAAAGTCCACATATAAGATGGCTTAAAAAATTAAGATTGTTCCCTTAATATGTTAACAGAAAAGGACTTAAGTCATCACTTAAGCTTGGAAGATCAACTGAATGTTTCAGACCAATTTTAAATAAAAACCACACAGACATTAAACTAAAAACATCCTTTTTCCTGCTTTAGATTGTGATAGGTTACGGCTGTCACTATCTTACAACAGTGTTGGCACTTGTTATTTCAGAAATTGGGGACTGCGGTGGCCCTAATAGATCTATCAATGTGTATACATAAACAACAAAAAGACCTTGTTAAGTGTTGGTGTTATCATCCTAGCTCTGATGGCTCCTCCACGGTGGCACCCGTAAGACGATGACATGAATGCAGCGTTCTTAAATTCTGGTGTCAGCAGCAAATTTGGCAAAATCCTGTAAAAATTTCTTTTGCTGTGCACTTTTATTTGTAAAGACAATAGTCAAGAAAAATGTGGAAAAATGTGCAAGGAAAATTACTATATATATATATTTTTCTTAATATATGCTTTCTTTTAAGGACTAGAATAAGCTTACCTTAAAGATAGTGTCAGTCTAAGACACATGAGGATAAAGATGGGGCATAAAGTAGAGGGGGAAGTAAAACCAAGAGTGTATTATTAACTCCTCTTCAAAAGATTCAGATCAGCAGAGAAAAATTAAGAAAATGTTTTCTTGTACAGTGCTGTACAGCTGACTGAATTCATACAGGTTTTTCCTGTGCAGTGAATAATAATGTGCAGAAGTTGGGAAACCTCCTTTTGTATGACTTCTCGTATTTTTTTGAAGCACTTATAAATTAGCAAGTGTCATTAAAATCTCTTTCTCCCCAGTAAGGAAATCAGTCTGGTTAGAACTAGTAATTACAGCCTGCAAAAAATCATTACTCTTGTAATGTGATTAAAGCTTTATACATTTCAAATTACATTCATGTTGTGGCCTATCCCATATTATCGAAATACTAGTGAATTTTGTAAGTGTTCTTGTGTATTGCTAAACTATATCAACTACCTCATCTGCCAGCAGAGGACTATATGTAAATTATGACGATTGATAGTCCTCAAACATGTGGAATTGCCCAATGTTAAAATTTTTAGATCAGTATCCTTTACTCTTTTGACAGAATAATCTATCCAAAAGGTATACTGAGAGTCAGGAAAACAACTGGTACCTTCTCTTTTGGTTAAAAACTGTACAAAGGAATACCTGTGTGAAGCAACAGCTGTGCCGCTTTAGTTTAGTCCTTTAGTTCTGGAATTAGGTGCTGCATAGGCTTTTTGCAGGGACAAGCTGACTTGATTAAAAAAAAAAAAAAACAGTAGGCACCATCTGAATTTTAATGTACACATGCAAGCTAAATGTGTGCACATTACTGACAATCATAGATTCCACCTCTAACAATGATTATTGGGGGACCAGGAGAGCTGTGCAAGAAAAAGCTGTTGTGGATTCTGCAAAACAGCTTTTATGGTATGACTAGCTCTAAAGAAGATGTAAAGTTTGCTTCACGTTTGGGTTTTCGAGATCCAAATATACTTTGTAAAAGGTTTTCCAGCACATCTCTCCTGAAGAATCTCAGGAGACATTCATTTTGCTCTGTGTTTGCTTCTATATACCATTTGCTTATAAGGTTTTATTTCACCTCCTTGCTTAGCTGTTCTTCTTTTGTAATTCATCATAAACATTTAAACTGTTTTTCTCCTTGCCTAATATGGAGCTCTGATTCTGTAAGAGCTCAAGGCTGGTATTAACTCCTAAACCCTTGTCATGATTGAGAAGTTAGATTTCCCAGTCCTACCTAGTATGACATATGATAGATTCAGGTTGGTGCTGAAATCCCTGGAATATAATGTCAATGTTCACCTTCTTTTCTTAAGAACTTCTTGTTACCCCACTAACCCTGTCTGCAAACTGATGTGTTGGGCCCCAGACTATAGCGACTATCTTTACCCTTCTCTTTTTCTCCACTTACCTGTAGGCTGATGATAATTAACCCCTCAATCTGATGGCAGATTAACTGGGTAATTATTTGGAACACAGCTGTAACAATTTTTTTATCCATTTCAGCAGAAACTGCTTACCAGAACTGCTTCAAGAATATCATGTGCGTTACCCCTCAAGGAAGATCAAAAGCACATTTCCTTCTCTTCCAGCCATCTTCCTGCTGGCTCAGTCTGGCAAACGAGCAAATGCCACAGTTTACACTCTGGAAAGTTAAGAGTGTTGTCTGGAGAGCACACTCCTCCCTAAAATAGGGAATGTTTTTTCCAGTTTCCCTCTTCACCTTATTTTAAAACTTAAATATATGTAGTAGCCTTGTTAGCTGATAGGAGGCCAAAAGTAAGTAACCAAATTCAAACTGGAAACTCAACATCTAGTTCTAGCTGATGTAGCTAGATCTAACTAGTCTCTAGTTCTAGCTTGCTACTACTTGATCTAATTAATCTTTATAGGCTATTACCTAGGTTCTCATTGCAAATTCTTTCTTAGACCCACTAAGAAAATATCTAAATATATGCTACTGGCGCTGGGATCCACAGCAGCTGTGTGTTGCATTTCCATCTCATAGACAAGTCAGCCATTTTCCCCGTCTGCTTTTAATTTTTTGCTGAGAAGGCAGATGCTGTGTCCCACTTTCATCTGTGTGCATTGCGCGTTGCCTGCGCTAGTGACGGGAGTTTTTCCAGCTTGTATGTGGCTCACGTTTCACGTCAAGCCCTTCTTGTTTTTATCTCTTTCGATAAGGCAGCATCAACTTGCAGGGTTGATGTTTTATAAATGTACTAGTAATTTAACGAAGGCACTAGAGTCTTGAAGGAGGGTGTCAGCATTCTTCAGTGCATGCTACTTGCTGCTTGAAGTAATAATCTTTGTTGGCATTTTGGAAAGGTCTGTTTTCCTTGGGCTTTCTACGTGAAATTTTTCATTGCTGTTTGAAGCTATTTGCACTTTCTTTTTTAGAAGGCTAATGGACTGCGCTTAAATTTAAAAAGGAAGACCTGATTAGCTGGGGTATGGACTGAAATACAAGGCCCTGACTGATGCATCCGTTTCAGAAAACTGCAAGGGTATTTGTGTAAGAGGATCTTGATTTAAGGGTTCTTTTCTCCCCCCCAACCTGCAACCCTTCTGGTTGCTTCATTTACTCTTTAGCTACTTGTCACCAGCAGTGGCAGGGACTCCTAAGGCTCACGGAGCTCTGAGCAGCCTCCAGTCGAGCTTCCCTTCACTGACTGAGTCGTGCTGGTAGTTGCTTTCCATGTTAATGATTAAGGATGGACTAACCTTTTCTTGGGCTCACTTTGATCTGTGATTTAAATTAATATTTCTGCACTCAGATTATAGTGTGTTTTTAAAACTTAATCCCTGCTCTGGATGAGAGCTTCCTGTACGATCTTGATATTCTGAAATCTGGGATGTTTAGTACAGCAGCATTCAGTACAAGCCAAAGCTGCAAGCTAAATATTGAGCATTAAACCCAGATGTCACTCATTTTTTTTTTAAGATTAACTTTTCTGTTTTTTTAATCTGCTGCTTGCTGTCAATTTTGGGAGGGTTTTTCAATCTGTTGTGAAATAAGGGAGAGTCATTTCCAAACCTAAACTTTCTGTCACTTCAGATCATCTCTGGTGGCACTGCTGCGTAGATGATAGGAATTTGTGAAAAAGACTGTTTGTTACCTTGCTACAATTCCTCTGTGGGATACCTGTCAGTTATCTCCACTGGATTGTAACTTGTTTCTGAGTCTCGGAGATTAGTTTAGCCAGGGAAAGCATTAAGAGGTTTAGGCTTGCTGACGGCTCATGCTTTGTTTTACCCAACTCACCTCCCTCCATCTCGAGATGTTTCTCCAGCTAAATTTTAGGAAAGTCTTATTTCGATGTTATCCTTTAACTTCAGGAACTGTCTAACAATGCGGAAAAATACCATGTTAAAGCACTAACAGCATGGTAGCACTTCTTGAGTATTTTACTCTACAGCTTCAGTAGGTGGCTGTTGAAATGCGCACACAGGGCTGAAGGTTTTGGCGTGTGACAGCAGGAAATGGATTGGCCAGTATTCTCCCTCCGCTCCCCCCCACCTCATTATGTCAATAAGCTCTACTTAATCCATAAGCTCTTGCCTTTAAATTAGTATCCCAGAGCTTTCTTGAAAGCATGCTGTTCTGAATCTGTAGCTTTGTACTTTAGTTGCAGTTCTTTTGAACTGGATTTTTTTTTTTCTTAAAGTGGGGAACTTACCAATACTTCAGTGACTGAAGTTAGACTCTGGGCAGAAATATACTTTACAAGCAGCTGCAGTGGTTTAAATTTTTACCACTACCTCTGAAGTTGTTCCTGTGGAAGATCCAGAGGGGAAAAATCCATCTGGCTTTTAAATGTACAGTTTTTGCAAACCCAGCTGACTTGAAGTAGGTTAGAGAGCCATGTTGCCAGTAGAGCTGCAAGGGCAGTAACATTTCACTCCAAGTGCTGACAGCAGAGGTACAGAAAATTTAAACATATGCAGAAGTAACAACCACTTTCACAAATACTGGAAACTGAGGGGCTTGCACTGAGAAAATGGGTAGTTCTGATGGTGCAGCAAGGGTTGTTTGATATGCGCTTTTTTTTTTTTTTACTTAATTTTATAACTGTTAGCCTTCCTCCTTTAAAACAATTTAGGTGGTAAATGAGATTACTAATAATTATTTACTGAGATTGGAGCAGTGGTTTCAAAGTGAAACATTTGAAGTATCTTCCATTGTTGCTTAAATGGAGTTATTTGCATCTAGACTGTCTTGCTGTTTTAATTCTTTGCTTGAATATAATGTATTAATAAGATCACTTTTTTAAATCTTTCAAGCATTCTTAAAAAGGATGGCAATGTAAGTAGATCAAATATTTTAGAAATTCACATTTTAAGGTTTGCACTAGACATGCATTTCATTTGTGTTATGGCAACTGCAACAAAGGTAGAATACATACCTTTACTGTTTTATCTTTGAAAAATACTTCTCTGTTATATCTTTAAGTCTGAGTTTATCTTACTCTAGAGTTGTAGCAAAGTTAAATTTAAGGAATGGGACTCAAGGTTTTTGCAGATGAAACTGTTTGTCAGCATAAGTTTCTATTGTTCAATCATGAGACGCAAAAAGTAGAGAAAGCAACAGCCGATCCTGAGGATCAGGACTGAACCGCAGTGAAACATGAAGATCAGGAGAAACCCTCTCTTCCATGTGTTTCACAACAGACACCTGACCAGTGCTTGCATCTAGATTTTGCTGCCGAGTTAACTTTTGTGTGTCTTGTGCGGTGGGGTTCCCCAGCGCTTCTGACTGCATACAAAACAGAGGTATTCATGAGTCTGAGAAGAGCAAAATTGCCCAGGTGTGGCTTGTTCAGGAGTTGACCGAAGACAACACTGCTTGCAAGATTACCCAAATAAGTAATTGTTGGATTTCACGCTCTGGAAAACTGTGTGTCTAAACTGAGCTTTGGGTAGCACTGTGATCTTAAACACTGCAAAAGCAGAGCAGGTTCTTTGGTGTAAATAAGAACAGGAAACATTTGGAGTAATATTAGGGAAGTGGTCTCCTGCACTGAACATGCCACTTTGTAGCTCGGTGCTAAAATAAGGTTTTTCAAGACCCTGCTTTTGGGCAAGAAATAGCTCTAGTCTCATGTGTTAGGACCTGAACTACTGCTAATAAATCTTGTGAGCTCATGGCCTTACCTGAGCACCTGGCTTTTAGCTTTACAATGCTAGAGTAATAATTCTTTGACACTTGTCAAAGCTCACCCTGAGACCTTTGTCCCATTGTTCCCTCTTCTTATTCATCTTCATTTTGGTCAAGTTAGTCTTCATTTCTCCATTCTAGAGGATAGCTTGACTTCAGTGACACTATCAGTTTCTTCTCTGTATGAATACCGTGTCAGATATAGATGTTGTATCTCTTAGAAGCTCTAATCCAGAATAACTCCCGAGAATGTTCTCTGAAGGTCGGTTTCAGCTCTTCAAAACCTAATCTTTTAAGTCAAGATTTCTGGCTTGGCTATGTTCATATTTACTTGTTATTCCTTCTGTTTGTCCAAAAACCAACTTCAGCCTTACCATACTGAAATAATTTGTTCATGGTTCCAGATTTCCCATGTTTCTAGCTACATGTGACCTACATACTGTTAACAGTAGAAGTACAATCATCCATAAAAGATTGATTGTTAAAAATGACTGTCTGCTAGGCTAGCTACATTCAGCATATGCTTGTCCTCCCCACTTTTGTCAGAGCTGTTGTCAGTACTTCTGAAGAGACAGTGGCACTTGTCCCTCTCCCTCAGAGATAAACTCTTACCAGTTTTAACTGAATCATGTTCTCTAGCATTCATCCTTGCTCTTAGTACTATTTTATTTCAGATTGTAGGGTATTAGTTTTATTTCCAAACAGATTAAGACAGATTAACAGATTAATTTACATTGAGAACGTGCACAGATAAAAAGACTACCTTCCTTTTTCTTGGTCTGCTTGCATGATGATCTAAAGTAGATGCAGTTTTCAGGGGACAGACCTAGAATCAAATATTTTTTCTACAGAAAAATGCCACATCAATTTGCAGTCAAAAATACTCATAGTTAAAGCTAGTTTCTGTAGTAAGTTACCTGTTCCCTCAGGCCATACTTGCAAAAATCCTTTTTCTCTCAACTCTGAATTTTACATCTTCTCTTGCTAAGTCTAGTCTGGATCATAAACACCCAAGGGAGTAACAGACATGTTTTAAAAGTCAGTATTATGGCAAAGTCCTTACTTTGGCCCAGATGTTTTTCTTTTAAATGAAAAAACTCTGATGTTGCCAAATACACTTCAGCCAACCTTGCTAATTTTCTGGGAACAGCTGTTCTGTCCTCTGGGCTACTGTCAATCTCTGATTTATTCAAATTCCATCCTCACAGGTGAGATGAATAATAGCAATAAGGCTAAAAGATTACATTGCTCTTTGTTGTTAATCCAAGCTTCTTCCAAGTTCTGTCTTGCCTAATTGCTGTGACTAATGATTCTGTGCTTTTTCCAACTTTGCTTCATTAGTTCCAGCATCTTTGATGTGCTGCGTTCTTGAACTTTTTTCCCTCCTGTCCCTTATTTCAGATTTTACAATGCGTGTCTCAGATGGTCTCAACTTTGTTCCATAGCTCAGTCAAGTACTAGGTAGCTTTACCTAGTTTTGTAGGTAATCACAGAGGCAGATAGTGCTGATTTCATTATCTTGTCTATCATGTTTGCGAGGTAAGTTCCCACTTGTGTAAATCAGATGCTTCCTTTCTAAGAGCTCATTTACAACTTTCGCTTGAACCTCATTATCAATGTTAGCTCTTTTTTATCTCAGCTTTTTGGTACCCAGCATTTCAGTTAAAGAAACCTAAGAAACATTACAATTGACCTTTAAGTCTAATCTTAGTCTTAGTCTTTCATTTTTCTATTCAAAGACTTTTCTTAGTAATTTTCCCAACATAAGCTGACTGATGTTTTTACAGGTCCAGATGATTCCCATTTGGTCTGGAAGAAGAATGGAGAAAAGATGAAGGTGTGCATCATGGAGCAATCTCATATGCTGGCTGATGGCAGACTGCATATTCTAAGCTGGTTGAAAGATTCAGTATCAGAAAGTACAGAATATAAATGCTCAGTTGTCTCAAAAGTTGGGAATGCAACATCAGAAGTGCTCATCAGAGTGGAAGATAAAGGTAGGCTGGTGCTGAATGTATGCCCTGTTTGTCCTGACCCTGATACAAGGAGAGCTCTGTAATTATTTCACCCATAAAACACATACATAGGTGGAGAGGTACCCACTTCAAGTGTTTATGAAAAGCTTTTACAGCCATAAAAATTGATTTTTTCCCCCCTCCCCCAAAGAACTAACCTGCAAATTAGCAGTTATGATCTAGAAATGAAATGGTAACTGCTACATCTTACAAAAGTCTTGCAGAAACTTAGGAGACTAAGTACATCTGAGGCAAATCATAAGCTCTTTTTTTCATCTCAAACAAAACTAACAGACATGTATTGGAAATCAGGTGAGTATTAGGGAGGATTATAAAGGAATAATACTTTGCAAGAACTATACTGGGTAACAAAGTAAAATTCTTTAATGCCAAGGAAGTCAAATAATAGAGACAGCCCTCCCTCTCCATTTAAAGAAAATCAGATGATTTTTAAATCATCTGTAGCCAGATGGGGACAGTTTTTACGTCTCCATTTTGATACTAATGGGCAGGAAGTCAGCAAGCTGACTTGAGCACCTGGACAAGATAAATTCATCTTTAGGTACCCAGAACTGACCAAAGCAACGTCAGCACTCTTTGCAGCTAGTGTTTGAGAACTTAGACCTGGAGAAGGGTATAAGTAGTCTTTAAAAAGAGAGGAGGAGGAATGAATGTGATTGATTGATAGAGTGTATTTTCCGGAGGAAAAAAAATGAATTATTTGTAATTAGCTGGTCAATATCAAATGTGAAATTTTCAAGAGCAGCTCATCCCAGCTTTTTTCGGCGATAAAAGAAAGCAGCAAAGGAAGTCATATAGTTTCTTGCAAGCAGTCCAGTCATTTTAAAGTTAGTCTCAGAAGCAGAAAAAAGCATCTCAGTGAAACTACTGTAAGTAAGTGTGAAACAGTGGGCTGCTTTCACTGTGGTCCAAAAGATTCTATATTGTCACTAGTGTCTTGAATAAATAGAAAATATTTATTAAATCTGTGTATGCCACCACTACAGTAGTAGGGACTATAAAAAAAGCTGGCAAACAGGATTAGAACTAAAACTTTTGCCAAGTTAAGATGCAGTAAAACAGCTTTTTAAAATTCTTAAATGAAGAATAAATAGCTACATAACATTATCAAAAAAGGGGGAAATTACAAACTTAACATAGTCAGCAGCATCATGTCATTGTCATTCCTCTCCCCGGCCTTGATATCATCTAACTGCAATGTTCCTGTGCTTCTAGATGGATTTAGCTCTTCTAACTGGTAGGTCATATCTTCCAGACCTTGACACACAGATTAAAGGCACCAAAGCTGTTTGCTCTGGAGGTTAGAAGGTCTGCTGCAAAGGGGAAAGACGTGACCGTTTGAATAGAGGTTATTTCCAATTAACTTGAGAAGAGGTAGAGCAGAACAGAGGACAAGATGGTGTGGCTTCTGTTCCTTCAAGCCCTACCGTTTATGAGAATTAGTGCAATTGAATAGATCTACTTAATTATTACTTAGTTACATAATCATTCCGTTTACAATTTTCAGATAGTGCTGGTCAGGATGGATGGACCAAAGAATTTGATAGCTGGAGAACTGCCATCAGTGAACATGACAAGATGATGCAAAACTGGAAGAAGACATGGGTAAGAATTTTTGGAATACATACCTCATACTGTGCTCTCTACATAACACACTACAGTCTAATTTTATAATCAGTGATCAGTGTTCCTGTGCATGTTGTCATTCTGGATGGACCCTCTGAACAGTAAGACCTATTTCATTTATTCTGTATATTACCATTATGTCAGCTTCCTCCTTCTGTCCACTTACCAAGAGCTAAATCAGTAAGAAATAAATCATCCTGCCGAAAAGGGTGAGACTGCATGTACTGAACATAGTAGATTCATTTGACTGCATCTGTACAACTTTAATTGGGTTGCAGAGACTATCAGACTTCATAACTGGTGTTGTCTATCAATGCTGGCCTTTCTTTAAAAACAAAAAAACCCAAAAAACTGTATGTTGCTTTCAATGTTTTTCTCCAAGAGTTAAAACAGAGATTACTTTTGGTATCTTCCGGATATGATGAGTACTTGTTGCATGTGGAATAGATAGTATAGGCCACCTTTAAAAAAACATTTTATTTTAAACCTGTATTAACACTTTGTTCTGAACTTTTTCTCCTTCAGGAGAGCTGCAACAAGAAAAACACCCTCTAATGGACAAAGGAATGAACAGGCCAGGATAAGAAATGTATGTGGGTTGGAATGCCCAGTACTCTAGTATCATTGCATTCAAAGAGGTATTTGCCAGCACTAGCACTTGCATTGGGGTTGATACTCAGGAGAATCAGCTGAAGCTTTAGATGGAACAGGATTTCCTCAGTGCACCGAAGAATAACTTACTTGCCACAAGAAAGGCCACCTATCCCATGTTGGAACCATCTCTGGTTATCTGATGCCAGTCATTTCAGCTTAATGAAGAAAAAAAGTGGTCTTAGTAAGCCTTGTGCTGCTCAAACAATGTAGTATGTTCTATGGCTTCTGTTTTGAGTTCATTGAGCCAGCCAGTTCTTTTGGGGCTTGATGATCTTGGCATATAAAATAGAGATCACTGAGTAAGATTTGAATCTCATTAATTTAAAAGCACTTCCACAGTCCCATTTATTTTCTTTCAATATGCTTACCCTTAAACTCTGTTCCCAATGTTTTAAAGAGCATTCCTTTCTGTTGTCAGCATGTTCATTTAAGATTTAACTTGGCTGTTCCAATACCTTTGGTCACAAAAGTTTCTGTACCAAGTAAAGAAATTCTGACTAATGTTCAAAATACAGCTGGCTTACAAAGCACCCAAGTTAAAGAAGACTATTTAGTCACTGCAAATTATTCTTCAAAATTTGAGATAATTGTGGAAGCTTTAAACACTTGTATGTTCAATGAATTTTAAGATTAAAATTGTATCAAGTTCATTTATTCATAGTGAACAACCGCAGATTGTAAATGTGGGGACCTACTTCTTCCATTGTGTTGCATTTGTCTTTCTGCAACCAATAAATAAAAAGTTTGAGGCACAATTTAAGTTTTCTCTCTTTATCTTCTCAACGGTCTTCAAAAACCTGGACGTAAGATGTTGTGCTTACCTAAAAATCACTACAGATTGAGCCACAGGCAATAGGGGAAAGCTTCATGCTTATCCCCAGGTTAATCCCAAACTGGTAAAATTTAAATTAGATGGTTTGTTCCTCGCTTTAAAGAAAGCATTCTCTCCCTCCTAAACCTTAATTTTGAGACTTTTCTGAATGACCCATGTATTTCAATGCCAGACCACCTTATTGTCATGCAGGCAGGCTGAAAATTCTTATACAAAAAACATTTTCCCTATTTTTCATATTAACAAGCACAAATTAATGCTGGTATGGACTTCTGACATCAAGGTTCAGTGGGAACTATGTTTTTAATTTTGTTTGTGCTCATGACATCTTTTATGACTAACGGCCAATTTGAAAAAAGACTTTCCTTAAATTGTCCCTCTTTCATGTATTTAACTAACTGAATCAACAGATTTATTTTTTTTTTGTGTTGCTGAATGAGAAGGTGAGACCTTTACAAGACTGATGTGAGAGATTTTTAGATAAACATAGCTGTGCTTTGCCTTGTCACTGCAAAGACGGACCGCAAATAGAAATTGGTTGCCAGGTTTTTTTTGTTTAGTTCTACTTTGCAAAGGTATTCAAGGCATACAAACTGCTGACAACCAAAATGCTAACCTAGCAGAGGTAGGGAAACACTATGAAGAAAAAAAAGGTGCTAACAATCAGGGTGGCTGTATCTGTTAGATCACACTATTTATACCCATTAGCTTTTCTGATATTACCTCAATCTTAAATTAGTTTATTCCTCAATTTACTGTGCATTTTTTTTTTTTTTTTAAGATAAGGACAGAGTAGCAAACAGACCAATTTCTCTTCATATTGCTTTAGGCAGCAGAGGCCCTCTGATACTTAGGTCTGATGCAGCAGAGAGCCTAGCCTTAATACATCAGCAGAACTTTTACCAGTAAAACCTGCCATAACAAGAAAGAAGGCAAGGCTAAAACAAAGCTCTTCACACCTGTAATTAAGCAGATCACAGGCTTTTTTCTAATCCTTGTTTCTTTGAACACGTGTGGGCCAATCGGTTCTGGCAATAAGGCTTCTTCACACATTCTTAATCTGCACAACACAATTTCAGTAGGAGATTATATACTAATGCCTCTGAAGTCATTATGAAAAAACATCTGTTGAACAGAATTAGCAAGCAGAGCAGTGACCCCATATAGTGAATTTCTTAAGGAGTTAATTCACTTTCTCCTTACAAAGTGGCTGAGATTTTTGAACAAGTCATAATGCTTCCAAAGTCACTCTAAATGCTCCTCTAAGATAAGCTGTACAGAAAATATAGCAAACACCAGGACATGCATGCTCCACCAACTACCATTCCGTGCTACCATGCAGTGACTAGAAAAAAAAGTTTTGCAGCTTTAAATGTGTATCAAAGAGGCGTAAGTGCCAACAAACAGCAACCTACTTTGGGACCAAGGATATCTCCTGCCAGCCAAAACCATTCTTCATCACTGAGATCTTTAATCCTCAATTTCCATTTAAGATTACATGAAATTAATACCAAAAAAAAGATCGTAACTAGTGAACAACTGTGCATTTCGGCCTAATGCTGGTTCACTTTCTTTAAAGATGTTCTTCCTCAAAGCTGACAGTTCAGATATCCATTAACTGCCCACCAGAAGAGTTTACTTAAGTCAAAGAATTGCACTTCAACCATACTTTATAGAATCAATATATTATAGCAGATTATTTATACATCTTACATTCTACAAAATTGTTTGAACTTTGAAATTATTTATAGGTTTTTGTGTGTGTGTATATATATATATATATATATATATATAATCTCACCTTCAGCTTCACAGGGCAGCTACTTTCTGAAGTATTGCACTACAACTGGTACATGTGGTAAAGCATTTACAAACATACTTCAGAGATGCTGGCTGTAGCACCTGACATCAATATCATCTTTCAGCATGCTTGACAGAACTTACATATGTATCCTCCACTGCAGAAAAGGGACTTCTCTAGGCTTGTCATCTGATGTCTGCAAGCTGTAAACAATGGCATTTATATAGGGAATTCCCCCTAATATGCTCTACCACCATTATGTGCGTACTTGTTTGTTTAATTTTACAAAGTTTCTGTCCTATGTAAGATAGATATAAAATTTCCCTAGCTTAGATGCAAACCAAGATTGACTAAAAACTCTCACATTTATACAATGACAGAACCCCAAACTGAACCAAAGAGGAGTCTGCAGGAGTGGAGATGCAGAGAGAACAGGCTGGCCTGTTTCCTGACCTTCAACATCCTCTAACTTTAAGGCAAGACCTATAGTAAACTTGTCTTAATAGCATCAGGGAGCAGAAACATCCTCATTGTTCACCTTGTCAGCTTCATAAAATTCCTAAACAGAGCTTTTTGAGTTCAGAAATCTCAGACCTTTGAGGTCTGTGCTGTCTCCCTTACACCTGCTGTATGATGCCCCAGAAGAACAAAGTATCACAGGGAAAGAGCTAACTATGACTTCTGTCATCATGGTTTTCCTTAATGAGTTTCAGTCAAGCCGTCTGCCTAAAATGCATTTCTTGCCTACTGGAAGACAGTGACACTGATGCCAGCCTGTCCACCTTAGCAGCTTTATGTCAAAAAAACCCAAACAAACAAAAAACAAACAAAAAAACCCTTAAAAATAGAAAACAAATCACCCAAGACCCAAACTTCTGACTCTTAGCATCTCTTTCCCAAAGAAAAACCATCTTTCTAGCAAGTTCTTTTGGCATATGGTACCACTAACAAATCAATACTAAGTCCCTCAAAGCATTAAAGCAACCATGCCAGTTCAAGTGGTTCTGGGTTAAGACAATTTGTTTACTATTACAGTCTGCTATAGTAATCAGCCAAGTACACAGAAACCTAAGAATTAGTTAGTGCTTCATGTGCTCCAGTGTGCATTTTGCTTAAAGGGAGTCAGAACATTTTACTTAGCTGACTTCAGACATTTCTTAAATTATCTTAATTTGCTATGCCCTCTTCCTACCTGGATCTTTAATTTTAGATAATTCAGTATTTACAGGTCTATTAAAAAAAAAAAGAAAAAAAGAAGGAAAAACAAAAACCTTAAAGCCCCACAGAATTGAATCTGGATTTACTGCTGCTCTTCTGAATTCAACGCCAGCATGTCAGTGGTTGCACTCTTTTCCAGTTCCAGGGCATATGGGTTATACTCCTCTTCAAGCTTTTTTTTCCAGATTTTAACTGCAGAATATCAGAATGGAAAAAAAGAAAAAAAAAGTTACAGTGTAATACTCAAGGAAAAGCTTAAGTCGCACTGATTCTCTACTTCCTCCTCCAAGTAAGTGCTGAGGAAAGTTGGCGCATAGGCTGATATACCTAGCAGATGCGATATCAGATTGAGAATGAAAGACCACTTTAGGTTAGAAGGTATCCATCGCGGTTCTTTGGTCCAGCTCCATGGTCCAGCCTCCTGCTCAAACAAGACCAACTCTGAAGGTGGATCCAACTTTCAAAAACTCAAAATTTTTCAAAAGTTTCAAAGAAGTTTTAAGTTGTCTAGTATCTGTGATAACTGTTTGGTGACTGCATTAGCAGCACTGGAAGAATGTGTTCCTGAAAGTGCAAGGCCTTTACATAACATGAACACTTTTGGACAGGAAGATGCATCTCAAACAACCTTCAGCACAAAACTTAAGTAAGTCCAACATAATGCTCGAATGAATATTTCTAGAAAAATACTTAGAAGATTTTTTTTTTTTAAGGAAGTAATAAGGAGCTCCTCAGAAAAAGCAGTGTGTGCCACCTGCCATCAGGGGATTTCAGAAAGAGATTTTCTCTAAGAGTTTCTCAGCAAAGACCTGACTGTAAGTTTATAAAATTATGAGGAAAAACGAGAAAAAACACAGAAAAGCGGAGTTCTCCCCTTACTAACCACTAACGTGTCATGTCATTTGTTCCAGTGAAAATGGTGTATTAGAAGAGAACTTTGATGTGAAATAAATACTCACTATAATTTGGTACATCCTCATCAGAGTCTCTGGAAGATGTTTTACTGGTTTCTGATAAGCCACTTTTTCCGTATTCAGTAGTTAAGATGCTGGAGGGTTTTTCACTTAGTCCTCCTTCAGCTTCTTCCTCTAAAGCTGCTATCATATCTTTGTATGCCTTCCTGGCCTCTGTGGTCAGCTGTACCATTCTGTGAAAATGGTCCTACGGAAATGTAAAATATTAATAGAGCTTAACTCATACAGCAAGTTTTAACATCTCCATGAAAATCTATAATGAACATTACTTATGCAGAGCACTACATGTGTGGATACAGGCAAGCAACACAGTAAGCCTCATACTAAATGGCGTAGCTGAAACCCAAAGCATGTTTTCAATCAGCAAGAGAGAAAGGAAATGTGCCTAGGGATACGTTGCTGCAGTATCATAAATGAAGAAATACATTTTAGAACCAACTGATGTAGCTTTGTCCACACAACTGAGCACTGCAATATTTAAAACAGTTTTCTAAATAGTACATCCCTTTTCAAGACTAGTTCATTATCCTGAAGTTTCATTCAAACAGATATTCAGCTAACCAGAAGAGGGTGATCTTTAAAATTGTCTTCCGTATTCACTTTTGGCCTTAGCTTTTCCCCTACTCTGAGAAAATTGTTTATAAGCATCCATGGGCTACCAAAATGCTAGAACTCCACATGAGGCAAGTATTTATAAAGACATTAAAAACAAACTAAGCATTTATAAAAACACCAGTTCTCTCTGAAGAAAAATTTCAGGGAAGAGATCTAGATGGAGATGGAGCCAGAAAAAGCTGCCCAAACTACTCATTTGAACAGTGCTGAGCAGCTGTACATTTTTAATCAGATTTTTATATAAGCCACTGACGTGGGTTAGAAAGTGTAAGTGTGCGAAAGCAAAACAGCCCAAATCCTAAAGTCATAACTTAAGCTGTATTTTTTTCAACCAGTAAAAAGTAAAGCCGAAGAAAAACATGAACCTACATCTTGCAACTCACCTGAGCCCCATCATAGCTAAAAATTCCCACCACACTCACAGGCACTGCTTTATTCACACAGCGGCCTAGAGCCTTGCGATTAAGGGCAAAGACAAACGGGATATTTTGTTCACAGGCACAGTCGATAATGTTGTGTAGGGTCTCATCCAACCCACCTGGAGCAGATAACAGAATTAACAAAGAACAACACTATTCAAGCTGATCATAACTAAAAGACAGTAATCTCAAGGGACTGCAAAAACCAGGGGATTATGGGAGCATTTGGAAAATTTATGGGGGCATTTTTAAAGTTTATATAACATAACAGTGCTAGATCTCCTTTCCTAAAAGAGAATTTGTCATTTTTTTCTTAATTAGCAGTATCCTCAGACTGCTACTACTCCATATTTTGTGTAATGTGAGGCACAATGGGATTTACTAACACTGTTCAGCGTGATAGCATTACAAAGCTAGGCAAAGAAACAAAACTAGTATAAAAAACCCTGAATGTTAAGAAATTATTTAAAAATTAGTAGAAAGTAATGACAAGAACTACAACTTGTTGCCAATCTATGGCCTAAAAGAACCTGATAATGAGGACTGCTGGTGGCACAGCTGACATCAGCAGTTCGTCTCCTCTCAGCTGTGCCAGCACAACCAGCTGTGCAGCTGCACTGCAAAGCAATAGGCAAACAGATCCTAATTTCAAATAACTTCCCCCACGCACATATTCTCGATGCAGTTCACGTTTCAGCTGCACAGCAGTGAACAATCTGAACAAGGCAGGCCTCTTTATTTGCACGGATATCAAAGGCTATCCAAGAGAAGGCCCTCCAATGATGATATTGCTGCCACAATATTACTGAGTCTGCTTTTTTACATTTCTTTTATTAAGCAAACATAAGCAACATTAAGCAACCATTACCCTTTGACTGAATCTTTTCACAGTTAGGAGAGATGATGACACACTTCAGCTTTTTCAGCCTCAGATGTTTCAAAACTTCTCTAAGTCCCATAACAAGCCGACGTTTTATCTTGGCCTTTACTGGGTCTTTCTGATACAAGCGATCTTGGAAACGAACCAGTTCTTTTAAGAGATCTGTCACACAACTGTCAACTTCTTTACTAAGCACCTGGCTGCAATAACTGAGAGAAAGAATCAACTGAATGTTAAAAACTCTGAAATTACAAACATATCTTTATGTTTGTTCTATTTCTACTCCAAACACGCTTGTTATGTACAAGAAAATGGAAATATACTTCAGATTTTTTTCAGTGGCTGAGAAGTTACAGAAAGGTTTGTTCCTTATAATAGCTGGCTCCCACACCAAACTGTACAAACCCCCCCCCCCCTTTTTTTTCAATATTCAAGCATTTTTCTGAGGACATTCATGATCTATGCAAATCAAAGCATGGCAAACAAATTCAACTTGATTTCTATAAATACACAGCTACTTATGATAAAGATGGTAAATCTGAATCAATCCTCCCTTCACAGATTCATATTTTTTGTCTTTTGTGTTGTGTCACTTATCTTTAGTGTTAGACCATACCCTTGCGGTTTTCATAGGGCAAGGATGAAAAATAAATCCTTCATCCTAGCAATTTCTAGTTTGTTTTACTAAGCCACAAAGACAAGTTTACTAAAATACTGAAAACGCCAAAAGACTAATCTAAAGATATGAGACATTGTAAGCCTTGCTGAATATTTTACAATCTACAATAGCCAGGACTGAGTCACCCTGTAAATACTCAATCCAAATAGGGCCTTCCAGTAAAACACTGTTGCATAGATGTGAGTTAAGTAATTTTAATACCATTAAAAGTTAAATTAGAGCTAACACACAGCATCAGAAAAGAAAAGAATGGCTGTATCACTATTATCATTTACTATAAACATGAACTGCAGAAAAGGCCAGTGGTGCCTTTATGGGATGACAATTAAAAGTTAAAGCACTGCTTACCTAAAATAACTGTTAGAAACTATCATGACTACTATGCTGGATCTCTAACCTCTTCAAACATAGTAACTAGCATTTTTTTTCTTTAATAAGGAAACATGCATACACATCTGTTCAAAGAGAATTAAAGTGTTTGTACAAAATAACCATAAGTCTTCCTTTTATTTCTCTGCCTAACCATGACGTGAAAATGTCATCTGACTAGTCTCATTCTTTACACTTTTATCATTTGGTCTGGCAGCAGAGAACCAAAGAACACACTAAACAAAATTACAGTGTCCTACTCTTAGTCCTGAATATTAAGCTGCTACTCCATTTATTTAACGTCAGGTATCTGTACTTTAGGAGAAGCTCCTTTTCCTTCTATAGCCTCCAAGGAATGTCTCATCTTCAAGGAACTCGTATTTGTAAGTAGGAATTACAACAAAGTACTATTTCACTGGATATCATTTCTTCTTTTATGTGCAAAGTTATAGAAAAACTGGAAAAAAAATTTAGAACCTTCAGCCTGAAGTCCAATTAGTGTTGCACAGAATGCAACTAAAATTATCCTGTTTGGAAACCACCATACTTATGGTACTGTGGAAAAAGAGACATCAGTAGAAATCAATACTTACTCTCTAAATCTCCTACTGTGGATTTTTGGAAGACTGGAGTTTAGCTGCTTTGAAGCTGTAGAGCTTTCTGTAGAATCCTTGATTCCTTGGCCCTCCGGCAACCCTTCAAAGTTACTCTGAGCCACAGCAACTTGCATTACAGGAACAGCTACCATGTGTAAATAAAGACATTTCAATGAAAAGACAGACCAAAAAAGCTGACATGTTAACAAGACTAACTGAGAAAGCACATAGAGTATTAGCTTTGACATGCTCTAAATTCTCAATAAGCCCACACTGAATTTTGGAAAATTCTAAAATTACAGTTTTCATTTGGCAGTGTTTTGGTACACATTTTTGAAAGCAGTAAATGCGTGCACTCTCATGTCGTCATCTACATACTGTATTCTAGCCTTCTCTTGAAAAATACCTGCTTCGCTATCCTGTGGAAGTGCTTCATCTTCAGTAGTATTTTCTACAGTCTGACAAATGTTATCACCATCTTTTGGTATTGCTGTCTGTTCTAACAGGTGCTGCTGTTTTCGTTGTTCTCTCTCTTTTAAAATAATCTAAAAAAAAAAAATTAAACCGATTCAATGTCACATAGACAGCAAAGCAGTTTCTCTTACCAAGTGTTTACATACAGACCATATATAAAGAAATTTGACACTATCATTCAAAGTTTACAACTTATTTTTATAATTTAAACACAAATTTCACAGTTCCTCAAAATATCATCGCAGAGAAGGAAATGTATTCCCTAGAAGTACATCAAAAATAATTTTTTTCTTGAATACCAATATCCATGGGGAGAAAATCATTTCTAGTTATCAACTACAAGGGCAGAGATAAAGTTAAAGCAACAAATTGATTCAATGCAGAGAAGCAGATGAAAAGGTTTCTCTCTTTACCCTTCCTCTTCAGACTGCCCATTTGTAGCAATTCAGCCAAGCACTCAAGCACATACATACACTTAAAGCAGGCACAGTCCTCTATCATACACACTGTAGTTTGCTTAACTAAGGCTTTACTCTTTTGCACTTATTCCCCTGTGCAAAAGCCAGACTTGGTCTGCATTGGATTGCTGTTTCTGAACTTGTAGATAGAAGAAAAGGAGAAAAATTTACAAAAGACAGCTAATCTGTATGGTACATGGAAGAAGGAGAGTAGGATATATGCTGGATCCAAATGCTATTGTAGGTAAAAGCAGTTATCAGTGTCTTGAAAGCCATCTTCCCTCTGCCTTTTTAACTGGCTAATACATAACTACTAGCTCAGCTAATCTGCTTTGCAAGGAACACACCACAGAATACAACCGCAAAGGTAAATTTGCCCATCTGCATTTGCCAAAGAACACAGAACAAAAGTAAGCTTCATTACATACTCAGAACCAAGATGTTATATATAGATAAAACCCGTCTTTCCCTTCTCAAACTTACTTTGGAAAATAGATGGTGTGAAGACAGAATAGACAAAATGCACAACCCCCCCCAGAGTTTGCTACAGCTTTATGTTGTCCCATCCTCAAATTCAACTGAAGAGCACAGAATGACCATTAAACAAACCACTTCCACTAGCTCCATAAGAATATTTCTAGACCAAAAGTGACCTAGTGATGGAATGTTATCCCTGGGGCAAGGAAAATGCTAGATATGAAATCAATGGTACCTCAAAATCCTCTGTATAGAAGACGTGACAGGAAGAAGCATGAATAGGCAAGGAGGGAGAGATCAGAGAAACCTTCAGGTTGATCTAACACTAGTTGCTGGAGAATCAGCTGAAGTTCTGGCTTGGAAGAGCACAGATACATTACACACTACCTTCGCTTGCTCTATTCTCCCCAGTCCTGCAAATAAGCACGTCTCGTCCAAACCCAAAAAGGTTTCTTTGGATGTCCCCCTATAACAATGATTTGAACACACTTTTGTACTGCCTGTTCTTGAGCTGTCAAGTGACTTAAGTGAGAAAATACATCTTGGGCAGAATTTTTATGCTGTTGGACAAGACTCCTCTCCGTCTCTGCCCTGTTTTTTTAAACCAAGGAAAGCTAAAGTTGAATTTATAGACAAGCGGAAGCCAAGATGCAGATCTTAATACTAGGAGGTTTACACAGACTCAGAGAAGAATACTAAAGTTACATTAGCCGTTAACATGCGATCTCAGGTAAAAATATGAGCACCTTTTTAAGAGGTGTTGGTCTCTTTGCTTTAGGGACTTCTCTCTGCTTCCCTTTCTTTACCAAAGGAGCGCTGGAATCCAAAGGGTTATGAGGCATCTTTCCTTGGTTTAACCGGTGATTTTTTGTTGCTGCAGCAGGTTCTTTAGAAAGCAATGGTATGGCACCACCAACTAAGATAAAAGAAAGTCTGCATCAGACAACTATAACACGTACCTAAACCAAAATCCAATGCAAGTTTAATAACCAAATTAGGATGAGTATAAACACAATAGATTTGTGTTCAGTTGCTATTTAGAGTGTTCATAGGCAATCCTGTGCCATTAAACAGAATTCTTTATTAAAGATAGTCTTTGTTCCACTCCAAATTAAGGACATGTCCTCTACCAGTATCATACTACTAGAATCATAAGCTCAAAAGCAGTATTTAGCAAAACACTGCACTCCAAGCTACCTTCAATACCAAGCCATTTCAGCTTGGTAAACTTTCAGGAATCGCCATGTTTCACTGTATCTCTTAGTGGCATTTCCTCCACTACAGTCAGATTCTGTACTGTTAAAAGACATACTGAGTTGCAGCTCTAGAGTTTTTAGATATAATTGCTATAAATAATCTGAAGCACTCACTCCGACTGTTTGTTTCATTTCATTAAAGTTGCGTGAAGTTAAATTGCAGATGACTAAGGAGCAATGTAAAGCTATGCTAAGTCTCATTTGCTTAGCAACACAGCTCTCATAGGGTAGGTCTATTTTACTTGTATTTTACAGAGGGTTTAAGGCACAGAAGCTTTAAATGACTGGCCAAGGGACTGAACTTGGAACTCCCAAACCCTGACCTAACACCCTAACAACTAGGCTCCATTTTCAGCTCACTACCAGTAAGAATTAAGGTATCAAGAGAGAGCACTCTTTGGCCAAACTTCTGCTACCTGCAATACAAATCAGGGTACATCAGCAATTAAATGAATAGGATGACATGAGTAACAGTGGAATGAGCTTGACACATCCTTCAGAAAACACACAGAGTTTCTGGCAGTTTGTGTTAAGCCATCTTCATTAGTGCTTCCAAAGTATTTATATGCTGGTCCTCCAATAACACATACAGTACTACAGCATAAACACATTACTTCATAAAAATGCTATACTGCAATGTTTCTTTTTTGGCTCACTGTAACAAATGCAAATTGAGAACACTGCCACAGAAGCTGTGTAGTATGTGAGCGTAGGTTGCTAAAAAAATCATAACTATAACTGGATTTGAAGCAATACATAAGTATACGTCCCTTAAACACCCAATATTTCTTTCATTGTGTATATCACCTGTTCACTTCAAATTCACAGAGCTCTTATGTTCCTGAACTTGATGGCTTTTAAAGTTTATGTCATCTTGCATCATTGATGCACTTCCAAAATTGAATTTGAACTCATATAACTGCTGCTTTACTATGCTGTTCTATCTATACATTATTTAATAAATGAAGTACTAAGTGGAAGGAAATAACTTCATCTGCAGTCACATTCCTTGCCTTTCTTGTCTGCTTTGTTTCTTTTCTGGTTATGCAGGTCAGTACAATGCCATTTTATAAACCAAACTTACATTTAGGTATACACTGATTTAATGTATGCTCTGAATATTTTAAAATACAAAGCTGAGGTAATCTGCCTAATACTTCCAGGATACCAACATGACACATCAATTCCTCTTGTGCAGAAGCTCCAGATATGAGCAACTTAATATTAGAAAGCAAGTATTCTGACCCGTACATTTGTACTCCCCTGTCTTTTTTGCCAATCTATGCATTGTGTAATTTTATATTCTGGTGACTGGCACCTCTGTAGCACTATATTTGACTGACTCCAATGAAAAAATTGCAAATTTCTTCATTTGCAGAAGAAGAATGATAAAAAAAAATCTTACAAATTCTCTCAGCCAAGGCAAATCTCACTGACACTCAGTATTTTCTGCTTTTTCTTTAAAAGCTCACACAGCTATTATATTAAACATTGTGGGTTGAATGTTCCTACGATTAGCTTTCTTTCCAGAGTACCAAAATAGGGAGAGAAGTTTTATCATCATTAAATTCTAGCAAACATCATGCTTAGTTTTGCAAAATGGATTGTAAAAACACAGCCAAGACTAAATTTTGACTTAAAACACAAAAGACACTTGAATTATTTGTTTCTGCTTCCTTGATAGGTACCGAGGAGGTTTGAGGGATTCACTCCATCACCAAAATCTGGAATTTTGTTAAACTGCAATTATTTCAGAGTTATCACGCACAACAGAACTCATTTTCTGGTTTGGGCTGATTGACTCTCCCATAACCCCTGTGTCTGCAAAGGTGCTCTTTCACTAAAGTTATAGCTCTAGGGGTCTTCAGCAAAGAGGAGCTTAAAAAGGCCCTTGTTACTGCACAGCAAAATGAGACCCTCAATTTTGCTAATGCAACTATTTGCTAGGCTGCGCTACAAACTAAATCATTGAACTGATTCAGGTTAAAAACAGATTTTTTTTTGCTGGTTCCCATTGCAACAGTAGCACGGTTATTTAATACAAGGCAAAAACCTCCAAAATCATAGATAGTTTCCTCACAGCTAACTTTCTATCACCTCTCATAGTTATATACGGAATTTTTTTTACAATCCATTGTCCTGAAGATTTCTCTTTCCTCCAGTTTTCCCCTAAACACTTCAGATTTTCATGTTTTAAACTTTGATTTTCTTTTGTATCATATTAACTGTGCTCCAGCCTGCATATTCAGAGATCATTACATATCAGAAATTAGGTTACATGTAAGGTTGGAACATCTAAAAGCAATGCTAGTTGAAAAGAAAGGAAATTTAATCATAACCAATACCTGAAAACACCACAGGTTTAGAAGACTGTTTTGACTTCCCTGTTTGCTGCTTCTGCTCCAAGACTGCCAACATGCCACCCAAATCCAACTGCACAGGAATTTGACTCTTCTTACCACTGCTCTTGGATGTTTCCTGAACAAGTTCAGTACAGATTAGAAACGTTCTCCATTTCAGCATGTGAAAGACTGCATTTCGTGTGGTATATAATATACTCTTAATATCTTCACCCAGAACACTTTTGATTTTTAACTTAATTAAATCAAAGTATTTTGATCTTTAAATATACATTAACTTTAACACAAAAAAAGATAAGTCCAAAAGTAACAGTAAATTGTTTGAATTGTTTTTACTAGCTACTGGGATAAAGCATAAGAATATCAAGTCTTTACTAAAACTGCTGCTTCATGTCAGGCTACTACTTTGATCCAGCTGCCACCTATCTTTGAAAAAGAAAAAAAGGCTTAATAGAATTGCAAAGTTATGTTAAAAGTATAGGACAATCTTGGGTAGTCTGTGAATCTTCTCGGGCATGTGATTCCAATCTACATAAATCAGCTTTGGTGTCTTTTTGAAAAGAGAGGTCATTAGCTCTTCCTTTAAGCACCATCTCCTGATAAAACTAACAGTAACCTTTTCGTCTGCTTTGAAGAGAAGGTAGAAGTAGTGTCCCACAGTTGGCATCACATTCAATAATTCAGATTTTAATAGTGTCACGTTTCAGACTAGAAGTTAAAACAAGAACATTCATGTTATTATGAATGCATAGTCTAGCAAAGACTAAGAAAGGGCAAGCTATGACTGCAGAACATGATAAGAAAATGACTCTCAGATTTTGTACTTTCAGAAGCCCCAACGGGGAGGTTCAATTCATTACAGCTTCTGTTACAATAGGGTTAAGGGATGTGACTTCCTCCTTCTGAGCCCAAAACCTCACCTTGCAGCAGAGCTACGCAAAAACCTACTCATCCACAAGGAACTACATACTCACCTCACTGTTGCTTCATTTTCCTGCTCCTTCTCCCAAGCTAAGCAGACCTTATATAAATAAGACAGAACCACTTTGAAGTGGTTCCCAACTTCTAAAGACAATCAGTTAGGACAGGACTTACGTCGTGATCAAGAAAGACAGGTGAAACAACAATTCCTTATACCTGAAACTTGCATACATTAATGAAAAGCTAATATTTTTTCCTAAAAGCTGCAACACTGAAAATGGGGCCCAGCAATTACTACCACTGAGCATTCCCAATCAAAAGGAACTTGTCACTTATCTCAGTGACAAAATATGAATATAGTCATGCTTGGACTTAGGTCTTACATTTAAATATGTTGGTCTCCTTTGTCATTTAGGGTTGCCAACTTATTTTCAAATATGAATTTGGTTTACCTGCATTTTCTTTCTTTCTAATGCAACAGATGTAGTTTGCTTCCCTGATATTCCATCCACCTTGGGCATTCCATCCAGCTTGGGAGAACGACTATCACAGGACTCTTCGGGCAGATCGACCTTTGAAATTTAGAGACCAAAGGTAACAAGAAGGAAGAGAAAATATTTAAAGACATACATAAAAGGAGAAAGCAAAGACACCACTGAATTCAAAGGGAATGTATTAGACTATCTACAGTAAAAGGGGTGTAAAGCTATGATCTAGACCTAAAGTAGTGAGCAACAAGATTCTTCTAAAAATACAACTGTTTATTGGGTGCTGTACTGATTAGTGAGACTCATGCTTTTCATCCTTTCTTCAGATTTGGGGAAAAAAAGAAAAAACAGCAAGGCAGCTTCCTCTTCAAATATTTATTACAGAAGAGTATGAGCATCTTAATGATAGCAGGCCTCTACGGTTTATGTAGGTTTTGAGTAGTTATATTCCACTTAAGCTTAAAAGGCTAAAAGGTTTATCTCATTTAAAGTGCAGGTCTGCATTACACTTTCTTTATAGCAAAGCTGGTTTGAGCAATCAGTGTACCTTCTCCTGCTCATTCAGTGTACCATTTCCTGCTCATTCCTCCCTGTCAAAAACAAAGTTCTCTTTTCTTTTTTTTAACCACTAATATTCACAGTGAAACAAAACAATGGGACAAAAACTTCTAACAGCAAAGCTACTTTCAAAGAAAAAGAAACCTGGAACTTCACTTTTATTATTTCTGTTATTTTCTTTGATTTGAAAGAGTAGTCATAGTCTCAGTCCTTGGGATTCATGTACGAGTAACACTGGTATTAAAAAAAAAACTCTTCAGTGGAGATTCATGTTTCTTTTACCTCTGTTTTAACATGCACAGCTTTGGGTTAGTTTTAATGTAATAGCTCACATTTAGATGGATTCAATGTCAGACTCACAAGTTCTTACCCTTGCACAGTTTGACATTGAAATGTTACACTGTTCAGATGCCCTAGAAACATGATTATATGCACAATGCAATTATGAAATGCGAAATTAAACCAAAACATTACCTGTAGGAAGACAAACCACAGAAAGAGAATTCATTTAACCTAACTTCAAGTGTCTACAGTGTAGGTGTCTACATATGAGTCAGCTGTCCAGAGTTTAGGGAGCAGTTCACAGACCAAACAGGCATCTCCTTCAGGATGATATGGATACAGACTACACTGACTAGCTCTTTGCTGTCCACTGAGTACCTAAGGTGACTGGCATGGGCACAGGCCCACATCACAGGCACCTATGCTTAGTCAGATGAATTCCACCTTTAGTTTCACTTAAAACTTGCAATTTTTTCCTGCTTATTTTCTGAATATTCAGGTAAAGTCCTAAAATTACTTACTTCAGACTGCTTTCTGACAGCAGGAGAAAATGATGACTTCTGAGATCCTAGTCTGTTTCTCCTATCAGAAGCAGCTGCCAGATCAGGAAATTCTTCAGCATCCTAAATAAATAAAATATAAGATATTCTTTTTATAAGAACTATCAAGTTCAAATTCCTAAAACTGAGTTTTCCTATGTTTAAATGTTTTTCTCCTTGCTCCTTATCAAACACTCATTGTAATTTGTTTTACTATACAAAAACTCATGCAGCTGAGTCTGCCACCAACTGTAATCAGCACTACAATGATTAAGAGTCACCTATGAGGCAGCAAGAGCTAATTCAGGTATGAAAGAGTTATTAAAAAATGCTTCCAACAGCCGCTTGTTATTGCTGTCATCTGATGCAAATAATCAGACTTAAATGGCTCCTAAAGGAGTGTTTTTCAGATCGTTTAAAAGCCTTGTAAAACACTTCCCATCTTTTTCTAGTACAGTCTCCAGCTGCACAATCTCATCTTAAACATGTGAATGGTGAAGAACGAAAGAACAGGCAAAAGGATCATAACTCTTGACTATAGTATTGAAATACTGTAGAAACAGAAATACAGAGAAATCAGTCAAGTGATTAGGTACACTTGGATACATGAGTAAATTTTACTAGCAGTGGATACATTATCCAGATCATGGATTAACTAAATCACTGGTACAGACAGCTGGAGCTTGCTCTGCACTGGCCACCTTGTGTCCAGGGTAGCTCACTACTTCAGTCAGCAATGACCCTGATCTACCAGAGTTGTTCTTGTTTGATTGTTTCTCCTTGCACTTTTTAGCTGTGATACAATACTGCTGAACATAACAATGCTTCTTCTGGAGTCTACAATCTTAATTTAAATAGCCCATGCTAATAGAGTCTCCTGTAAGAACAGACATACTGAGCCAGAGCAGTCATACCTTAAATCAATATCCCACTTTTGAGAGAAGCTGGTAAGTATACCAAAAGAAAAGTGAAGAAAGGGAAAATAAATTTACAAACACACTCTTCTGGCTTAGGGACTTCTTGAACCAGAGGTAATATCTGGATTCAAAAAGCCCTCAGTGGAATACATTTTTATTTCAGCTTGCCCAATCACTTTTTAAATTCACATAAATTTCCAGCATTTGCAACATCCTGTAATAAAGTAAATAGCTAAAATAAAATATCTAAAATATAGTATCCAGTGTGGCATAACATCACCTTTCATTTGTTCTCATCACCTGTAACAACCAGAGGACATCAAACAAAATTACAAGAAAAAGCAAATAACTTATTTTTACTTTCTTGTCACTTCTGATTCCCTCTTAGTCATCTGTTTTACAGACTGAGAAGTCCTAGTTTATTCAGTCTTTCCCCATATGGAAAGTGTTTCACACCTTTGATCATTTCTGGAGCCTTTCCTGGATCTTTTTTAGTGTATGTGTGCATATATATAATTTTAAGGAGTGGAGAACAGACAAGAAAACAGAATCCATACTTTATTTAGATCAGGCATGTCCTGGATTTTTATGTGGTCATAATGTTTTCTATTTTCTTTTCTTTCCTAAAAATTCCTAATACCGTTTGCCTGTTTGATCAGTACTACCAGCACTGACCTGATTATCAATTTCAATTTCAATTTCAAAACCTCTTTCTTGAAGGAAAATACCTAGTTCAGAGCCATCACTGTGTACATACAGACAGGATTACTTTTCCCCACATGCATCACTTTATGCTCCTTAACAGGTTCTATAAATCAGTGATTTTTATAAAACTAGCAAGCAATCCAATTTATTGGTCTGGTAAACTTCTGCACAGAGCAGAACTTCCTTAAATCTCCTACATCCCAAGAAACTCCATGCGTACAATCTTCTTATGCTCTTCTATTTCAAGAGTATCATACAAGCACTTCAGTCCTTTTTCACACTGATGAGCACTCCCAGCAAAGCAGGAGCTCTTGAAAGCTGTTCCCCGCTGCCACAATAGATGTTGCATCCACTTCATGGATTTTGGTGCAATGCGCGTATCCTCTATTACGATCCAACAGAGGGTTTTTTTCCATTTTTCTCTCTAACAGTTCCCTTATCTTCCTAATATTTTCCATGATTTCTGCTATTCTCTTTCTGTTTGGGTAATAAGCCATTCATAGCTCAGATACTGTATCATGGCATATAGTAAAAATGAGGATGCTGTCCTGCAGGAAAGCACCTGCAGATCTCTGATTCTACCTACAATTCAATAATGAACAGGTCTGTTAACAGACATTTCTCTTGCCCTTCCAGGACAATGAACAGTACAATGAAAAAATGTATAGCCACAACTCTGCCATATATTCTATACTAAAATGTACAGAGCAGAAGCCAGCAAGGAAGGCTCCTTTACACTGCCATTCCACAGACTGAACATTATGTATGCTAGATCAGACATACAAATCAACACATATACATAGTGCCATATAATACAGTGCTTTCAATGAAGCATTGTTAAACCACAGAATCACAGAATGGTTGAGGTTGGAAGAGACCTCTGGAGATCATCTAGTCTAACCCCCCTGCTCAACTAGGGTCACCTAGAGCACGTTGCACAGGATCGCATCCAGGCAGGTTTTGAGTATCTCCAGAAAAGGAGACTCCACAGCCTCTCTGGTAACCTGTTCCAGTGCTCAGTCACCCTCACAGTAAAGAAGTTTTTCCTCATGTTCAGATGGAACTGTCTGTGTTTCAGTTTGTGCCTGTTGCCTTTTGTCCTGCCACCAGGCACCAGTGTGTCTGGCCCCATCCTCTTTACACCCTCCCTTCAGATATTTAAACACATTGATAAGATCCCCCGCCGCGGTCTGCTCTTCTCCAGGCTGAACAGACCCAGCTCTCTCAGCCTTTCCTCATATGAGAGATGCTCCAGTCCTTTAATGATCTTACTGGACCTTCGTTAGACTCGCTCTAGTAGTTCCACATCTCTCTTATAACTGAGGAGCCCAGCACTGGACACAGCACTCCAGGTGTGGCCTAACCAGGGCTGAGCAGAGTAGAAGGATCACCTCCCTCGACCTGCTGGCAATGCTCTTCCTAATGCTGCCCAGGATACCATTGGCCTTCTTGGCCACAAGGACACATTGCTGGCTCATGGTCAACTTGCTGTCCACAAGGACCCCTAGGTCCTCCTCCGCAGAGCTGCTTTCCAGCAGGTCAGCTCCCACCCTGTAACTGGTACATGTTATTCCTCCCTAGGGGCAGGACTCTGCACCTCCCTTTATGGAACTTCATGAGGTTCCTCTCTGCGCAGCTCTCCAGCCTGTCCAGGTCCCTCTGAATGGCAGCGCAGCCCTCTGGTCTATCAGCCACTCCTCCCAGTTTTGTATCACCAACAAACTTGCTGAGGGTGCGCTCTGTGCCTTCCTCCAGGTCACTGACGAATAAGTTGAACAGGACTGGAGCCAGTATTGACCCCTGGGGGACACCACTAGTTACTGGCCTCCAACCAGACTTCGCACCACTGATCACAACCCTCTGAGCTCTGCCTTTCAGCCAGTTCTCAATCCACCTCACTCTCTGCTCATCTAGCCCACGCTTCCTGAGCTTGCCTACGAGGATGTTATGGGAGACAGTGTCAAAAGCCGTACTGAGGTCAAGGTAGGCAACATCCACTGCTCTCCCCTCATCTATCCAGACAGTCATTCCATCATAGCAGGCTATAAGACCAGAACAGAGAGACCTAACCACAGACCATACAACAATTCTCTAATGTGGGAGAGTAAAGCATTCATGATACTGATACACAAGTGTCAAAATACTAGTACACATGCTATGACTGAGTGAATTTGAAAAAAATCTGCAATTAGTGACTACAACCCTCCAATCAGGGGTGTAAACAATCAGTAACAACTCTGCTTCATAAAAATTACTTCGAGATTTGAAATGATACTAGTACCACAATCTTTAAAACCATGGCATCACTATGGTACCCAGTATATTAAATTGCTTTTTATTGGAACCTGTTAACATCCGGACACTTAGATCCATCATTCCAAATTTGCTCCCAAGTCTTTTCTGACTGTGCTTTCCATTTGTCTCTCCTGCCCTCCTCTGTGCTCATTCAATCCTTGGTAAATCAAAAGGTATGTCTCTTCCTTACCTGTAAGTTCTGACAAAGTTCTGATGACAAACATCTTAACTGAAACAGCTCCTCCACAAAAGAGATCTGAGCTTGAACATGTTGAAAGCTGGGTTAACATTTGGCCTTCCGCTACACACGTTACACTTGAAACAACAATAAAAACAACCACAAGAAAAACCACCTGTCCACTGTACCTCAATCCTTGGTGGTTCCTGTACTGTAGTAGTTTCATTTTGAGGCTTCTCTACTTCAGTGGATGATTTAGGTTTCTTTTTCTTTTTCTTCTTCTTTTTCTTCTTTTCCGACCCTTCTTCAGGCTCAGTTTCACTGGCATCATTTCTTGTTTCTGACTGTTGACAAAAAACATGGGGAGTGACTGTTACACATTGATTTATTTCAACATGAAAATAAAAGTAAAAACAAATTCAAATATTCACAATGACCAAACTTGTACTACTAAATCATATCTTAGTTAACCTACGCTAGAATACCAAGCGGACAAGGTGAATTCAAGACCTATCATAAATTCAGAGGTATTGTAAGAACTCTTCACTTGAAGAGCATTGCACAGTTATCAGAATGTATCTGCACTACTGAGATTTCTGTAGGAAATATCCATCCATAATTAGACTAGATTTCCGTGTTTCCTGTCCGATTCTGAAGTCAGAAATTTGAAAAAAGTCCAGCTTAGAAGTAATCTATTCAAATCAGCTATTTTGGAAGTTAGTGTTGCTGGAGCTGCACTGTCTTGTTCTTCTTTTTAACTACACAAAGAAAAATGTTCTAATAGATACAAGGTAATTTTAATTAATTCTTAAAAGCCACATGAGAAGTGGACACTATGTACGGAGTCTAGAAAAAATGGCAATGCATCATGTCAAGAGACATCATTAAACAGTAACAGAAATGAGTTTAGAGCAGACAATTCTCAAGTACCTTTCCCTGACTATCCTGCTTCCCTTTGCTTCTGGAAAGACCTTCAGATGCTGGTGATGACACAGTTTTCTTTGGAGGCTGTGAAAGAACCATGGCCCAAGACACATGTGCCTGAGCAGAACCATCTGCGGATGTTTGAGGAAGCGCTGTTTCATAAAGAGAGATATGCAAAGATGTCACAAAAATATTTCTCAGGGATTCAGAAGCAAGGGATCAGTAATCAATGAATCAGGTATAGTACAGAGCCATGTTCTCTCCTCATAAAGAGTGAAATAAGATGCTCACTTGCACGTTTCATTTCTCCAGAGGGCTTTCTAGAATATACAAGCTGAAAGAGCTGAAAGGTTTTCTTCTGTGCTTTAGCACGCAAGAGTTTCATCCACACTACCATTCAGAGATATCAGTATTTTGCAAGAATTCATACTTCATTCATCTTGTAAATATTCTTAACACACAACAGATACTGAGCAAAATCTAAATTCTTCTTTAAGAACGAGAGAAACTTTACTGAGCAAATAAATACTGCAACTATTTTATTCTGGGGAATAAGAACTGAGGAGGACAGCATTTGGGGAAAAAATGTTATCAAATGACCTCAAAATTTCTGGAAAAAACTCATCTTTAGTAGGCCTTTCAAGCAACTTAAGCAGATCAGCCTGTCATTTCTGAATCCTTATTGCAGGATTCAGAGGGAAGATAAGCACTGAACTGTTCAGAGTGGTGCAGTTCTGTGCATGCACAGAAGTACAGTGACAAGCATGTAGACAACTTCAGTGCACAACATATTTGATGATTGCAGGAAGGAGTCTTGCTGACAATTCACACAATTTGGGACTTAGGTAACTCAATTACATCTAAATACTTACCTGAAACTAGCCACTTGAAATTTTTGTGGCTATTAAAAAAAAAAAACCCACAAACCTCTGCATCATCACAGCCATAAACCAGGTAAGCAAAAACAACAAATAGGACATTTCGGCACTAATGTGGAATATCACAGTACTCCACTGCAATAATCTTTATTAAAAGGTGTGACAAAAATAACATATGCCACAGAATAAAAACATGTACCTACTAGACCATCAGCTATTTAAAGTAAATCTGCTTACCCAGACTGATCAAATATTTACCTCTTGTTTATTCCTGAAAAAAATTGAAAATGACTCAATAGACTTCCACTACATTAATCAGCATTACTCTCTCTCCTCATGATCAACACAGGAGGCAACCACAGCAACATTTGCCCTTGAGCACCAATGAGACCACAGAGAAAAATAGGACAATCACAGTTCTGATCTGCTAATGAAATCTATAAGTAAGAGTGAGCTGCAAGTGATTATCTCATTTGAAAGAAACTGATAAAGCTTTGTATCACTTAAAATTGATCAAAGCCATCAACACAGTGCACACTACACAGCACATGATCAACATGCATATTAATGAAAATACAAGAAAATTTGGATTCATTCAAATATTTGCTTCCAAGATATTTTTGGCATTGCTCTTGAAGATTAACCTTAAATGACTTCTCACTTGAATTCCTTTCATGATTATCTGTTTGTATTTTGAAAAGCGTTAAATTAAAAAATTTTACAAATGTTACAAATTACAAAACCCATTCAAATCACTGTGGCATTGTAAAGAAAGAGATACAGCCATCCTGCTTTACTAAAAGGCCCCTAGAGAAGGGTTGGGGTTGTGTTTTTTTGTTTGTTTTATAATGAGCTTACTGTTTAATTCCTTGTTTATATTATTGTTCAACGGCTCCTGCAAATACTTTATTTTTCCAAATTAATAAGACGCAAATAGTTCAAACACAAGGAAATAATTTGTGTCTGTAGTACTTACCTCTACCATCAAATGAAGAGGGAATTAAGCTGGCTACTGTTTCATCTAAAGTTTTTGATGGAGCTTTGCTTTGCATAGAAACATCTTCCTATAAAATAGATGGTCAGATATCATAAAAATAGCAATATAAGCACTGCTCTAAATTGAATGAAACATTAAAAAAAGATCCCAATCCAAGCACAGATCAAGGTGTAGGGAATTTTGTAGCCCAGTATTTTTGTTGTTCTTCTTATTGGAACTATTTGGACCCTATAACACAAAATGCAAGCAGATGCCTGTCTACTGCAATACAAGCAAGATGATGTCTGCTTATATTTCACAACAGCGTCCAAACAATAATTCTAAGAACAAACAAGAAAGTTTTAATTTTCTAAAAACATTAAAAACAAAGTCCATCAGCAAATTCAAACTAGCAATGAAAAAAGAAATTACAGTGTCAGCAACAAGGTATTTTCTCCATCACAGGCATTTCCACTGAAAGGCAAAAACTGGAAAAATTATGCTATTTGGATCCTTCAAACAGAAGGATCATCTTTAATCACTGTTGAAAACTGATTTAATACATCTGACATGCTGCTGAATGCATCAGTATTGTATTTACTAACAACTAGGGAAACAAAGAAATCAACAAGAAAAATTAAGCTAAGCAACCCATACGTCTTAACAATATTTTCTTCCCTCCTTCAGGAATTCAGCTTCTTATTTTTATCCTTTAGCACACAACAATTAAGAACAATATTACAGACACCAGATTCCTTTTCTTAATCTGTTAAAACTGCTGAATAAATGGCTGCTTACTTATTATCTCCAGGAGAGAAATAAAGCAAAAAGCCATTAAGAAACCTCCAGGAATGTATGTGCTCTGTATAGGCAAGCTAGAAGTCTAGATCATAGCAGTACCCATCTACATTCTAACAGTACATGGCTTTTCCCCATCTACTGCCAGCATAGTCAGGGAAAGAATAGTGAGAAAGAGTAAAAGAGGAGATGGCGAGCACTGGCACCACCATTAACAAAAAGAACCGTAAAACCTCAGGCTATGAAACTTCCTTACAAGCTACTTAAGCAAGTATTAAATTACCATACTGAATGCAAAAATAACTTCTTGAACTTTATACAAGTTCTGTTTTTATGAGCTCCACAACATGAAAGCATCAGCTAACCTCTGTGTTGAACAAAGGAGACATCTGTGTCTTCAGTGGTTGACTAAGGCACGTAACATTATTTTCCGCTGAACATACTGATCTGCTTCTACACTGTACATCCAATACCTCACTGCTTCCCAAACTCTGTGACTTGGAGAAATCCAAAGCAGGAGCTTCCACAGCAGGTACAGGAAGACTCTCTCTTTTTGGAGTTTGTGTTGACTTCTTGTTTGTCACTTTATTGAACCTGTCTGAATAAAGTATACAAAGTCAAAACAACGGAACTTGCCTGTGATCAGTTCTATGTATGTCTTGTAGAACACCAATTGACATAGCCACAGTAATTGTCACAAGAACTATGGCTACACTTGCTTAACATTAAAAACAAAAAAAAAAGTAGCTATTATAATCAAGACGCATAAACAACACTGAATCCACAGCAATTGTAAATTCAGGTGCTTGCTTAGGAAATTCTTTGTATCAGTTTACATGAACCTGGAGAACCAGCAAAAAGGGTAAGTCATCGTTTTCTGTCAAAAAGTTACCTGGACAAAAAACTACTCCTTAACTATTACAGATTTAGAAACATGGTCACAAACTGGAGGTTATAGCACAATCAACTACTTTGCATCTACTCTATATATTTGTAACCAAACAGCACATTTGTACCTGGTTTCATGGAATCTCTGCTGCATGCAGAGGTCTGGAAAGAAGTCCTGTTCACAATTCTGCCGGAAGAGTCATCTCCATCATGCCTTTTCTTGTCTAATTTTTTCTCACCCTCTTTCGACCTCCTCTGCTGCAAATATTTGTGACATACTTAGTTGATTTTACTTGAGCTTTGTCAAATCATCAAATTTGCCCTAGTATAACTTTAGTTATAGTTAACTAACTGTGCATCTGGAGTTTGAACTTTAAGTTAATACACCGGAAACAGTTAATACACCATAACCATCAATAACCAATTAAAAAGTCAGAGGAACAGCCAGTTAGAGATTTGTTATTGAATCCTGTTAACATTTGGTTAACTGTGTTACTTTTAGCATATACTGCAGTGTAAGCAAGATGGATCTAACCCTTATGTTTCTAGACAACTGTACTTTCAAGATCTCATTAAAAGTAACTGGAGTATTTCCAATAGTTTAAAACCTAAACCTGGTCCTAAATCATCCAGTCTGACTTTCTAAAACTGAGTTTCATTTAGAAAAGGGCTAAAATCTTTTAAGCATTCCAAGCCTTCGACTAATCATCGTACCATGGGCAAAACCAGGCAAGACTGATGTGCCAGCAACATCCAAAAGACTTCGAGCAGCCAGAAAGTAATTTGAAAAGAAGCACCTACGTGATGCCAGTAAAGCAAACGTATTCACACAAATCCTGAAGCCTTGTGATTCTCACCATTCTCTCTGGCATTTACCTTGCCAGAGTTAGGCTCAGAAACCAGTGTGGTCTAAACAGGCAGGAAAAAAGCACTAGGTATGCACTCATGCCAACACAAAAGAGTGGCATAACTTTTTCTGATTACAGGATACTGGACTAAGTACATCTGGTGCAAATACTTTTTTCTTGGGTGGGGGGAAGAGATATTTTCTGACCTCCAAAGTCAACGTGTTAAGGCCTTACAAGATGTGCTCATATTGATGCAAAGACACACAGGTCAGTTCTCTCTTAAAGCTCACAAAGAAATAAATGAACATGAAACAGTGCCAAAAAGACCATTCAACAGCACTCAGCCCAGCCCTATATAGATCAGAGAACTCCTCCCAGAAGTTAAATTAAATTTCTTAATATACCTCACCTGCACTGTGAGCCACATGGCTTCACTGTTTAACTTTTCTCTCAGCACTAAAAACGCTGATTTTACGTCTCTAGCCTTTGTATCTTAACATACCTGTTAACGCATGCTTAGGATCTGATCTTGCAGTTCCTCTACACATGCCTGACCACAGCAAAGATATCAGGTCTCTGCCTAGGGAATAAGGTCCACCCAGAAGGATGTGACTGGAGTACAGATGACTTTAATTTGTAAGGCTGTTCTCATTGTGTATAATCAAAGACTCGCAGTGTCCAAACACAGAGGGAAATGGCTTAATAATACACCTGATTTTTTTTTTCTGATTTTAAAATTTGGAGTAGCTTGTCTATTTTTTGTTTGAAAATTTTATCTAAGTTTCAGGGAACTTATCCTCAAATGGACACACACAAAATCACACAAGATGTTTATTAAACATCTGTTTTCCTTTTTCCTTTTGATTGAAGGAGAACATGTCTAACACTAACCCTTCTTCCCTCTGCACTCCAGCATGAGTTTCTTCTCGCCTGTGGATTGTTTTCCACCTGTAGCAGGTGGAATTCCTTCACTGATAAATGTGGTCTGTATCACTAATCAGCTGCTTAGCTGATTACAGCCATTGGGTCTCTCTAACTCAGGTCATGGCGGCTGACACGAGGCTCTGAAAAAGCCCAGACAATGAATGAGGTAAAGCACAGTTCACAAATACATGGTTATTTTTTTCCCCCATGCTACTTTCTGAGAAAAAAAATACAGGCCCCTCATTTTTCAAATATACTGCTTGAAAAACTGTATTCGCCTGAATTATAGAATTCCATAAACATCTTTGAAATCTAAAGCTGAATGTGTTAATACTACCATCCTTTCAAAATGCCACTCATTATTGCTACAAGAACAGAAAGTGATTATTCACTTCAAAAATGAACACAACATTTAGAAAGACTGACTTAAAATACGAATGTCTTAACTTTAATTTTTTGAAATAGTATATTTGCTTACCTTTGAAACGTTCCTACTTTCTGGTCTGACTGGATATGTTCGTTCAGCAGATTCACTGACTCTTCCAGAACTATTATAGTATGTAGAGTTGTTAGAATGATATTGTGAGCTTGGTACTGGATATACACTTGAAACATCAGGCGAATAAGAGCAGCTGGAGTATTCACCGAGCGTAGGATCTCCCACAATGCTATGTGAGGGACATTGAGAAAGACATGAGAAGTCATGGGACAAACTTTCAGCATATACTCATTGTCTAGATAAACACGTCATTCTTTAGCTGAGGAATTTGTTTAACAATAAGGCCATACTTCAAAAGAAAAGTATTCCATGTTATTTAAATTAAGTATTCACTCATTGTTATAGACTACTTTTAATAATACTTCAATTCTATTTTGGAGAAAACATGTATTTTAGTTAATATTTAAAAATACAGATGTTATCTGAAAACCTATTTCCAAGTTTCAAAGCTAGTCTGTATTATAGTTGCAAGCCCCATTTCTATGTAGGGATACCAACATTCTTTCTACCTATTTTTGGTAGGCTTTTTTCTTGTGAAACAAACCCAAAGCACAGTATAACTACACGGCATGCATTACATATTTGACTGGAAAAACAGAAATTTTAAATACTAAAACCTGTCTTAAAATGTCTCAATAACAAAGTAAGAGTATAGCACGCTATACAGGGTATGAGGCATGTACGAATTACAATACAGGATGATAAAACAGCCAAAATCAGAACTGAACTTAGCCATCACAGTTTATGAAAATACAACATGTCTGCAGCATGCCTTTTTCTTTAAAAGTATACTCAAAGTCCTCTTCCGATTTCCACCTACACTTTCTGCAGAAACTGTATACTGAGATGCAAATTTGATTAGGGAGGAAGAAAATTTCTCAACTTGAAAAAGTTGCATCTAATTTTTATAACAGTTTACTGTAACCTTGGGTAGATAATGAAAACAGAAAAACATCCTTATCAGAAGGAGAGACTTCAGATAACACATTTCTTATTGTCTGTTTAATTTCTGATAGACTGAAGTCAAAGCAACTTTTATTATCATAATTTACATGCAGAGAAGAAAAATAACACATCTGAGTTAAGATGGTAACTATGGTCAACCCCAGCAAGGCAAAAAGTCCACAGGAATACTGCTGCTGTCTGCTGGATTTTTTCAATGTTAAGAAATACCGTAGATCGGGCCATACTCACCTCAGTGTTAAATTTAAATTACAAACCAAAATGGGTTGAAAATACTGAGACTCCCTGCAGTATAAAATGGTTGAGGTACTAAGAAAGCTTACAAGGAATGTGTTCTCTAAGGGTCTAACTGAATTTCTTAGGACACTGCAATAATTTTGCAATAATTGCAACACTAATCCATTGTTTAGCGTTCTGCTGAATTATGGAACATGACAAGGTTCTTACAAAACTGAGTTATTTCCTATCCTGATATGTAGACTTTATTTCTAGATGCAACAATACATTTATAAATCTATACTGAAGGCCTGTTTCTAGGCCTCGTAAGAAAAAAAATTTAGAAACCCGTAACATTCTTAATGAAATTGCCTTTGCTGTGCGGTATGAGGGAATGAGAGGGGAAGAAGATCCAGGAAAAATCCCATACGTTATTTAAATGTTATATAGTAAGAGGAACCTTCTTGGAGGATCTTCCTCCTCCTTTTACGCAACTGTATTTATCCCAGTCTTGTCATAACAACTGTTCTGTCACCCAAGGACTGGATTTAACTCCTTCCCAAACATGAAATAGCCAGATCAGTCGCTACAGACCAACACGACTTTCCCTTATTCTCCTTAACGCTCAGTAACAATACAGGCCCTCGTGAGCAAGAGACTCAGTACCAGATGTATGCCCGAAGAACAGAAATGCAAAAACCGAAATCCTGCAGACAATGAACAAGCATTTCTACAATTAGAATATTAACGTGTCACAGCTTCAACTTGGTATTCAGTGTCAGAAACTGGAAAGGTAAAAACGCCCCAAGAAATAAGATGCAGAAAAAATACATACTTATCCAAAGCTGGTTCCTGAACAAATGGGTAGCATGTAGTTAAGTACCTAGGAAAGACACATGTTGCTGAGGGTTCTGACCATGCCACAGTTACCGCCGCATGTTTGGGAACAAACGGTTTGACCTCTGCTGATAACTTGATGCCCTGAGAAACAAAACGTTTTTTGGCTACATGCATTTTGAGATTAATGTTATAAGTGAAAAATAATTCATCCTGGTGAGCTTAACCATCCTAGGAAAGCGTTAGTTTGCGCTCTTCTAACAAAATATGCAAAACTATAAAGGTCACAGAAAGGAAATGGAGGGAGAGGGAGAAGGAATTCTAAGGGAAATGTGACTGCTCTGCAAAACTATCTTCTTTAATGCCCACCTTTAAAATGAAATACTAACAGAGCTCCATTACAAAAATGACGGAGGCCTGCCTGACACAAGAGGCAGTGAGCTCCAAAATAAGAATCATTATTTTATATTCTAACAATATAAACTAAAACTCCTAACATGTGACTACCATTACTGTAAGATCCAGCTCTGGAAGTATTTAACAACAATGGCTTTGTGTAATCTAGTATTTTTAAGGGAGTTCGTGTGAAATGAATATTAAATTAGGCAGCCTTCTAACATTTTTGACACATCACAAATCTATTCATACTGATTTTCCATTTGTTCTCAATTACCATGGACTTAAACCAGACAGGTTTATATGAAGGGACATCAAAATGAGACTCAAAATGTATCTGTGGCCATGACAGTGTCGTATAGTTTTACTCACTGTAATTCATGCAACAAGTCATTTTTATAGCTATGTACTTTGGGGTAACTAACACGCTACAGGAAAACCGGGATCTTTTTACTTCCTGCCAAAGCCCATTTCAACACCTACAACAACACATAAGGCCTTTTAAAATACAGGAACAGTAATTTCAACGGTTGAGCATATAAACTAGGCTAAGAGCACCCTCTGGTGGCTCAACATTCACATCCGTTATAAACACTTAAAGAGGCTTCTTAAGTAAACAACAGATAAATTCAGGGCCCAATGAGCTTACAGTTATCAGGCAGATCCCATCTACGCACAACATCCATTTTAACAGTGACAAATACCGTCCTGATATGTACATAAATATTATATATATATACATCTATGTATATATACATAGATGTGTATTTTTATATATACACATACATATATATACACACACACATATATATATAAAAACCTTGGGAGGCAATACCGAACAAGCAAGCAAGGCACGAGGACTACCACGCTGGCTAAGCAAGCAATGTCCTAAAGGAAGCGGCTGTGATTTCGGGCTAACGGCTAACTTAAGGCCGCCTCAGCCCGATGAGGAAATCCATGTGCAACGCAACGTCATTTTTATTATTTGGGATTCGCGGCTGTGTCTTTGACTCCCCCACCACACTCCGCACTAAGTGAGACGCGTCTCGGTACCTCAGCTCGCCCGGACCCAGCCCTTCCAGGCAGCCGCGCACGCAGCGCGGTACCGGCTCGCGGGGAGGGAGGGGGGCGGCTCCCCGCCCCCGGTTACGTAAGAGGCCGGGGCGGGGGGAGGGAGGGAGGGAGCGGAGCGGGTGCTGCCGCCGCCCTTACCTCGCCGCCGCCGCGGCCCGCGCCCGGCCGCCGCTCCGAGGACATGGCGAGGACGGGCTGCGGCCCCAGCCCTCGCGCCGCCCCGCTCCGCGGCGCTCCGCTCCCGCTCCCGAGCCGGCGCCGGCCGATGACGTCGCCGCCAATCAGCAACGGCCGGCGGGGCGCGAGGCGGGGGCGCAGGCGGCGGGGCGCGAGCGGGGGGCGGGGCTGCAGCCCCGCGGGGCCCGACGGCTTGGGGGGGAGAGGCGGGGGGGGGGTGCGGGCCGGGCGGGAAGGGGGCAGGAGAGGCGGGAGCGGGCCAGGCGGGAAGGGGGCAGGAGACGCCGAGCGGGGGCGGGCCGGGGGGGGGGGGCGGGCCAGGCGGGAAGGGGGCAGGAGAGGCGGGAGGGGGGGGGGCGGGCCAGGCGGGAAGCAGGCAGGAGAGGCGGGAGGGGGGGGGCGGGCCAGGCGGGAAGCAGGCAGGAGAGGCGGGAGGGGGGGGGCGGGCCAGGCGGGAAGCAGGCAGGAGAGGCGGGAGCAGGCCAGGCGGGAAGCGGGCAGGAGAGGCGCAAGCGGCGGTTGCGCTGGAGAGACGCGCGCGAAGAACGCGCCCTTGGCAGCCCAGAGCCCTTGGTGTGATCCCTGTGCTGAGGGATGGCGGAGCGGCAGCAGGTCTTTCAAAGACCAACAGCGGTAGAGGGTCGGCAGCAGTCAGCACCCATGAGCCTGATGCTGAGGGCCTGAAGAAAAGCCAGGCTCAAGCTGGCAGTTTCTGCTGGTGGTTCTCTGGGTTGGGCTGCCTGGAACACCACCAAGACAGCAGGCACCTCTAGCAAGTCTGAAGTCAAGACCATGAGAATTATTTGCCTCATCGAATTTGACATAAGCACCTTTGCTACAAACACACTTGGTTAGGATGAAGACTCCAGAACGTTATACTAACATGTCAGCCCCAAAGCTCTGATCTCCACAGCCTCCAGCCATAGCAGCTAGATACAGGGCCATAAGGTCACTTACCTTTACCTGGCACTGTAACATCCCCTTTAGTGCATGCCCACATTACACAGGAAGAGCATATACCACACTGGTTAAGTGACAGGAAGATGCACCCATTTCTCTTGGCCTTCCCAACTTTACAGATCTAACACAAGCTTGCATTTGAAGTGAAGCAGCTACAGTCTCACCAGTACTGGGCAAAGTTATTCTGAACAGTGATACTGAAGCATCCATTCAAAAGAAAGTTGATTGTAGGGCTACTACTACAGGGCTCCAGTATGCCGTGGTCACCATGTATCAGGTGCAACAGGTCACCTCTGAACTTTTATGCTAGATTGAGCACACACACCAGCTCACCTGTTCTGGCACACCACTTTCTAAATAAGGACTAATCCAGCTTCTACTGTGCTGGCTATGGCCCTTTATACTTAAGGCAATTGGGTTCATAGTGTCCTGCTACCAGCAGCTGCTTTTATTAGAGGAAAAGCACTCCCTTTGACTATGCTTCTAAGGACTATTATCTACATAGCAAGACAGTACAAGCTTAGCTTCCCAGAGAAAAAAGAAAAAAGCAAAGAGAGTGGAAGGGTAGGCTAAAACCCCAGACTAATTAAAGTTTGAGACAGGAAGATAGTTTAGTACAAGCAAAGTAACCAAGCAGGAGTAAAAAGCTTGATAAAGTTTAGTATAATTAACAGCTTAAACTATCTCTATGTAAGTCACTGCAGGATGAGTAGTTGCATTATAATCAACCTTAACTCTGGAGTCCTATAATTTTTGGATGTCAGAAGCTAGTCTATTACCTCAATTTAAACAGCATGTCACCTGCTTAAATACCTTGAGGATTACCACCGCCAGTTTCATGTTCAGATTGGCTAGAAGCAGTTGCAGAACCCACTTGATTTAAGACAAGTTCAGGGGAGGGTCAGAAACTAGAGACTGTAGGGCAAAACAGTTCTCATAGAGGAGCAAAGTAGCTTCTCCCAAGTTTTCCTCAAGTGAGTACCCCCCCCAGCATGATGTTAGATGATGCTCATTTTGTCTGGCAAATTAAAGCTTTAGACATTTAGGTATTATAGAGCATTAAAAATAGAGTTTATTTCTTTATGCCTACTACTGAACAAGTGAGCCATTGGATTCAAACATGCTACACTGTTTAGCAGAAAAGCTCAGTGTGAAAGTTACTGAACACATGTAACAAGTGATCATCTAGTCAAAACATGCAACATGTAAACTTTATAATAAACAAAAATTCAATGAAAAGTCAAATAGGCACTTACATTAACAGTAAAGAAAATTTCATTCATCTTTGAACACCATAGCAGCCTACTTGGAATTGCATTTGACTGAGCTTTGTTGCTGTGAATAATACAGCTCATGCACAGGTATGGATGTATGTTTTGTACATTTTCAAGTATTCACTGAATACTACCAACATATATACACTCATATACATAAAGTTCCAGAAGAAGTTTTAGGAGAAGATTTCTAGAAGGTAGTTCATTTTTGCTCATCCTTTGGAAGAGGTCTTCTGAAGAGAAGAATGTGTGGCTCTGTGGAAATAAAATTGAACAAAGCATTAGTCCATCCTTAAGTCCCAATTACAGGGACAACTTCTGTTCGAGAGAGCTTGAACAATAACTGAAGCTTACTATTAGATACTAAGCAGACTAAGAAATTAAGTCCACAGACAGGTCCCCATGTGGAACAATTTCAAGAACCACTCTGCAGTAACACCTTAGGAATCCAAACATGCTTTCAAAATTTTTATACTGGAACTTGGCAACCCCCTAATTTGAGATATTTACAGGAAGGAAGTACAGAAATACATCAGACTTGGTACTAGTTCTGTCTCTGTACACTAGGCTATTTCATGAACTTTATCACTGTAACTTGCTCTAACAAGCTAGTGATGTTGTCCTGGTCAGGTACATGCTAACTGTCAAGCAACAAAAACCACTTAGTTACATTAGTATAGGCAGCTTACAACTAAGTCAGGTCAATAACGTAAGCTCCTCCAAAAAAGCCCCAGGCAATACATTCAAAGTATCAAAGTTGTCCAGATAAGGCAAACACTGGAAGATTAGGCTAATTGTTTCTTTCGGATCTTTGGAAACTTGGAACTGTGTGAGACTAGTTGCGATTCATCCATCACCAATTAAATTACCCTTTGGCCAGTCTTGTCAATGTTATCTTGGATGGCTGTTTTTATTACACTATAGTTAGGTTTTAGAGCTTCACACCCCATTAATTGAAGGACTTTGGCTTTAGTGTAGCTTTTAGCAGGCACTGTAGCTAGAGCTTAAACTGTGCTGTAGACTTTTCAGAACATTAACACAGGACCTTGTTTAGGAGGGCATCTGCTAGGGTTTTGTGGGTGTGAAAACTTACTAGTTTCATGATATAAAGTTATGCTGCTTTATGAAGTTTGGGGCCATCACTGAGATATTAACACTGTTCAACATCTCAGTAAAACCTATTTCTATAGGCAGAGGTAGGAGCATCAAGCCTAGCATGTTTTGTCTGCTAAGAGACTGCAGATACCTAGAAGGTGGCTACCATTTTACCTGACCAGTTCTGGGAATAAGAAGGGAAAGTTTAGTCTAAAGGCTGCTACATTGCCTGCTTTCCCAAGCAGCTAAAGTAGCAAGCAGATAAAGAGGAGTCTAAACATCTAGTAGGAAATTCCAACTGGATTCTAGAGCAAAAGCAATTACACCCTTGAACCTTCAGTTCCAGGCACCAAACAGTTGATATTTTAGACTTTGTACATCTGTGCTTACCTGGCTCATGGATCATATAGTGAACCCAGCCAAGACTTTGCTGAACACCAAGTCGTCTCCATTCCTCTTCAGACATTAGATGGGTTTTTGGTACTTGTTTTGAAAGTTCTCTTGGCAGCATCACATGTCTGTAGAAGTTTAATAATCTCATATTATATACCTTAATGCCTGTCTTGGTAGACACTAAAAAACTTGCACATATCAATATTGAAAGATAGTAAGCAAGTTCAGTTATGAATACCAACATCTTCCCTAGCCTCAGGTGTCAATAGATTCTACTAAATAATTTGATTACTATGCATCAATTGCAAAAGACATTTTGAAATTCACTCTGTCTACAAAACATTACACATTCCTGCTTCCTGAAATGCAGGAGTCATCCCCCCACATGCTATAATCACTCTATTGTATAGAGGTACATATACCCCAGCACCTGGCTGTTATATCAGCAACTAGACTAACATGGCTTGAAATATATGAACTTTGCACTTTTAGAGTGATTGCAAAATACTAACAGGAGTGATCTTATCAACCACAAATATCTATTTTCTCTCCTCCTCCCCCCCCTCCGAGATTAAGGTGGTAGTGGTTGGGAAACACATTAACTGCACTTAAAAGCCTGATCTGCCAGCTGAGGGGAAGCACAAAGCCTGCTTTTCACATGTGCAAGTTCTTTTATTACTTAATAGAAAGCAGAGGCAAGTATTCGGTCTAGCTTTTGAGATCAAAAGTGACTTTAATAGTAAGAGTCAAGTGATTAACTGGCACTGTACTTCTATATACAGAAGTTAGCAAAAAGCTGTTTTGTAATAGCAAATTCAGGGACTGAACTTGAACAGCATCAGTTACTGAGGCAGTACAGGACGTTACTCGCAGTTCCGTGGAGGCTCCTGAGCACCCGGGCTCGAGTGCCCAGCTTCACTTTGCTGAGGCACAAAGCGGGGCGGCAGCAGCACCCGCGGCAGCCTCGGAGGCACAAGCCCTCCAAGCGGTCGCGCCACCAGAGCAGCGGGGCGGCCGGGGCTACCGCCACGCGGCGGCCGCCGCCCAGTCTCGTCACCCGGGGCTGAGCGCCCTCCGCCACGGGGGCCTCGCGGGCTTCGCCCCCACCCCCCTCTCCCCTTTCGGCGCCCCCTGAGTGGGGCTGGCGCTGCCCGCTCACCGGAGGCCATTCCAGAAGGGCCCAGACCAGCGCCCCGTCCCCCCTGCCCCGCCGGCTAAAATCTCTGCGAGCGCCCGCGCTGGAGAGGCGGAACGCTGCTCCCCCCCACTCCCCGCCGGCCGGAGGCCACCGCGGAGGCGGCGGCGCAGGGCCGCTCCCAGGGCCGCGCTCCCCACAACGGCGGGGAGAGGCGCCCGCCCGAGCCACCCCGAGCAAGGGCCGGCAGGGAGCACCCCCTCGCCCCCGGCCCGGTCTCGTACCGGTACTCGTACTGCTCGTCGAAATACTTGTCGGAATAGTAGATCTGCTTGTGGGCCATGGCGCGGGGCGGTGGCGGCGGTGACGGCACGGCGCGCTCCCCTCACGGACGGCTGCCGCAGACTAACCGCCCGCTGCCGCGCCCCACTCGATTTGAATCTAGCAGCTCCATGCTCATTGGCGGGCTGCGCCAGCCAATGGCGCGCCGCGCGGCCGCGCCGGCGGAGGCGGCTGTGTGACTCGGGCTCTCGCCTTTCCACCAATCCCCGGAAGCGACTGTGGGAGATTACGTAAGAGGGTGACGGTTGGGAGCGGGGCGGAGGCGCGCGCACGTCGGCCCCAACGTGAGCTCTGGGCTCTGCGGCGTTTCCAAGGCAGCGGCGCCCCGCGTGAGCCCCGGCGGCGCCGTGATTGGCCAACTGCAGCCGGGCGCCGGGCGGTTCCAGCAGTTTCTAGAGCTGCCTCGGCGGTGTGTGGGGGCGAGACCGTCGGGACCTTTAGTGGCGGCTGCTGCTCTGCCGGGTGGCAATCCGTTGGTATGGCTGCTGCGGCCGCCCCTAGCAGCATATGTAGCTGTAGTGCTCCGCTCTGCAGGGCTGGCCTTGTGGCTCGTGGCAGGCGGTGGGGAGGGAGCCTGCTCTGATCCGCTAATAAAGCTTAAGGTTTCCCTTAAACGTGCGCTCTGCCCTCACGTTACTTCTGTGTTACATCCCCTGGGGCCTAGTTGGGTTTATGAACTCCTGGTATACTCAGCCCTGGCTATTCCTATGCAAACAGATCTGTCCCCTGGCAGGCTGAACAAACGGTTTTCCAGGAAATTTTTCTTGTAATGCAGAGACAACTGAGGGACTATCATAGTGTTCCTTTTACTGCTTTTATGTTGGTTTCAGAACAGTGGTAACAGTGCAGGCTTAGAGTGCAGCAGAAAATAGGTACGAGGGAGCAGGGACGTTCACAGCTGTGTAGCTTCTGTGGAAGCAGATTCCCACTTAGAAGCATTCCGAATAGTGGGAGTAGCATTCTGAATACTAGAAAAATAGCATAGTTAATACTTCTGTAGTAAAATCAAGTAGCGAATTCTCAGAGTTTGACTACAGATATTTCAGTTTCTAGGCTATGAATGTTATTTTTAACATGAAACTTAGATAAGAATGTTATTTTTAACATGAAACTTAGATAAAACAGTAGATAAATATTGAATTCTGCACTTTTCTAAATTCCAGTGGTATTTCTTGGGTGTAATGCCGGCTTAGGATTAGGTAAGCCTCTCTAATGTGTACATCACCAGGAAGGGTGGGCTCAGTATTCCTTTTTTGCTCACCTTTTGCATTCTCCATCTGCAGTATGTTCTTTTCCTCTTCTTGTCATGTTCTTCTCTTCTTGTCGTGCTTCTAAAGTAAGAGAAGACTAGTTTAATTTTCTGCTGCCATAGTGCTAGCACACTTGCGCAGTCCTTCTGATCATGTAATAGATATAGCTGAAAACTATTCTAGTGGAAAAAAAGGTCCGATCTGTAGCCGTGTGAGGCTCTAGTACTGACACGCTATCTATCCATATTCATGGATAGCTACTGTTTTTAACAGCAGCTCACTGAAAGTGGCCTTGTGACTGGTACTGCAGCCTGAATGTGAAGTTAAATGCTAAAGGTTAAACAGTCTCCTAACCATTAAAAGGTGTTTGCCCATCTCTAACATATAACATGGCCTCGAGTAATGATTATGAATGGTAGTGGTGCATGCTAATGCTTCTCATAACCCACCAGTAATATTTCTCTCTTCACTGGACTGAATCTTTGGGATTGTCAAAATTCCTGTTGTTAACAAAGATCCTCAATAGGAATATCAATTCTAATAAAATCTTGTAAGTACATGTAAGTACAGATTACCTGTAAGTTTTCCAACATGTTATCTGGATTCTTTGAAACAAAATACAGGTTTTTAGCTTATTTTCAGGCTGCACAGCTCTTCTTTTTCTTATACTTAAGGAAGGTAATACTCAGAATACTTTTCTATTAATGTAACAATGGAAAAAAGATAAACCCACTGCAACAAAGAGATTTTGCAGGACTGAAGATATTTTATGTATGTGCCTTTTTTCTAATCTTTTAGCCTATCTCATGCATGTTGAACAGCAGGGAGATCAGAATGGACCTTTATGACAGCTTATGTATAAGCATCCTTTGAGCGCCCTCAGAAGTGAAAACCTGGAGTTCCTTTAAAGCAACTTCTTCTTCCATAACAAATACTCATAATTATACCAATCCTTCATTTAAAGAGTATTTAAAGAATTTTTAGGTAGATAGGCATTCAGTTTTCTTTGAGTTTCCTCAAATTATTTTGAAAATCCTTGTTCCTCAGGTTAACTGTGTATGTTTGGCAGCTTGTAGAACTAACAAAACTAACATACTGCTTTTACTAATCCAGGGTTAGGAGATCACCAGTTAGTGCCAGAATGACGTTCTTGTTCCCTCATTTATCATCACTTCTTTTCCCTGGCAAGACTCGTAAATATTCAGGGGCAATACATATTGCAACAGTAACAGTAATTTTGGAAGTTCCACTGCTAGCCTGATACCTTTTTCCTGAAATGAAAACCTTAACATAGGGATATATTTTGTAAGATTACTAAAATAATAATAAGCTTGTTGAATAGGGCTCTTGACAACGTTTTCTTCCGAATATTTTGTATACACAAAGGATCTGACAGTCATCAGTAAATGAAGAGCTGCCAAGAAGGACATAAATAGTGTTCCATAACCAATGTGGATAGAACAAAAATGCTTAAACTTTAGTGAGGCAGGTTTTGATTAGACATTGGGGAACATTTCCTATCAGTATCTAAGCCCAGTTTAACTATCTAAGCAAGAACTTTTTAAAGCAACAATTTAGAAAAAACATCCAGCAGAAGTGTTTTAGTTACAACTGATCCTGCCTGTGATCAGTGATCTGTTTTAGACCTACTTTTCTGTGATTGTTTCAGTTAGGCCTTCCCATTTTAACTTTTGCCTGGCTATAACATATAGAGCTGTAGAGCAACAATTGTATGTTCACATGAAGTAATTTTCTTTCTTCAGTACTCTAGAAAGATCCTTTCATTTGAATTGTAGCACTGAATTTTGATATTCAGAGAAGAATAACTCTATTGTTAGTTTCTAGAATTAGGTTATTAATTGCTGGAATCACATCCTGATTCTGAAGTTTCACTACTGAGGAGCCGGGTCAGAAGTGAGTGAACCGTGAATGTCAACATTTATCAAAGAGAAAAGCTGCTGATTAGTTAACCGGCTCTTACTATTCACTCATATCTCAGTGTGTTGAAGTGAAGCATATGTTGAAGAACTTTGACTTGAGACTGGAGACCACTTCTGGATAGTGTGCATGCATACATGTTTCCTGTTGTTGGCTGACAGTATGCCATAGAGCAAACCTTAAAAGATTTCCTCATGGCCTAAGGAACATAGGTGTGTTAGGAGACACACATGAGCTATTCAACTGGAAAGCACGCTCCCACTCAACATCCTGTCCAATTAGCTCTTACTGCTGAAACAGAAGATAAAGTATAAAAATGGCAGAAACATTAAGAGAGCGTCTCTCTATTCTGTAGCTGTTATTCAGGAGTGTATAATTTTGTCTGAGAGCAATAATCTTAGTTCTGCATGAGAATAATATGACTGTAATCAGCATAGAGCCTTTTCAGTACTACAGATGGGCTGTGAACACAGGTTTTTTTTTTTTGCCTGATTTCATTTATCCAGACAGGAGGAAATTTAAATCCTCTGTGTAATACTCTGTGACCAGGGCTATCCAAAGAGTTGTGAGGGCTATCTTAAATCAAAATCTGTCATGATGATGGGCCCATGTGCATCTTATTTATTGCATAGACAGAATTCAGGATCTAAGTCATGGTGGATAAAAATATTTGGGGGGATTTTGACAGAACGGGAAGATGCAAAGTTTTCCATCTGTGGTCTGCATAGCAGTTTCTGATTATATTTCTCTGCAGCTTTTTCTGTTCAATTCTATAGAATATTTCAGAAATTTAACTTAGATGTACATTTGCTGCAGTTCTCTTTTCAAATATGTCCTCATAAAACAGTAATGTAGGATACTTGAATGTATTTTCCTGAGTAGAACAGCAAGATTACAGTCAAGGAACCTTTTGTACTGTCTTAATGAGTCATAATCATATACACAATAATTTGTGCAGAATTTGAGTGTGAATCACATTCATAACATATATTGATGAACTGTGATCAGTGCTGTTATATTTTTAATGTTTCCTATGGAAACAAGGTTTAAGCAATTGTGCTTTCTGTTAGTTTTGATCCTCAATTAGCTTTTGAACCTGTTGGCTGGTTTTAGTCAAACTTGACAGAAATGTTGATAAATAAAATCTTGCAGGTTTCGTGATAACAGGTGTCTTGCTAGAGCAGAAGCAGTCTGATGGGGGAAGTTGTTATAGTTAAACTCACACCTTGCTAGACAGCAAAGAATCCACATGAGAAAAGGCCCTTATAAATGCCTCAATGATAAATATTCTTCAGCGTTTGGAATGGATGCCTGCTAAGACATGAAAGCCAATTATCCACAAACCATGAGTCAGCAGAAAATCAGTCTCTATTAGTTCTGATATTCAGTAAACAAACTTTTATCTGACTGTTACTTTGTGTACTAGTTTTATATGGTATTTGCCTAGCACTTCAAAACATCCACTAATCCTAAAAGCACTGATCCTACAGACTTAAACCAGGCTACTCATATGTATACAATTAACAGTATTTGGTTTTGCGGCTTGATCTTCAAAATTAGGTTATCTGAGTGTTGATGCTTAAATTTGGATTTATTGCCTAATTTCAATTTGAAATAATTTTCATAAGCATTGAGTTGTATGTGTGCTAATTAACCTCTCCTCATTAATTGAAGGAAACATTGTTAATTTTTGTCTTGCTTTTCAGTTCACAAATGAGAACTAAGACTTGGAGAGACTAAAGGAACAGCGCCATGTTTTGATGGTTTAGTTGTCTCTAAATAAGCTAGTTTAACTACTGGAAATAGTCTAGCTGAGTTACTGGTGATTTCCATCTGAGAAGAGATATACTGACTTGACAAATAGCACAAATTAACCTAGATGGAGCTACTGTTAATGGATACTCCTTCCAGTACCTGAGCCGGTTCAAGGACTGCATTTTGAAGGCATACCTGAATAAAATACTCAGTATAGGAGCCCAATCTACAGGTTAGGGATAAGGAGCCAACAATACAGAACATCCAAGCAGAGATCCAGAGATCCATTCAGATCCTTGCAGGGCTTGGTGGCTGATGTCCATCTTTGTCATTTCTTTGAGATTTGATTCTCATTAACTCTCTTTCTATGGATTTTCCTGTGAAAGAAGTGACCAGAACTTTATCTGAAGAGCACAGCTCAAATCTTAAAAGGAGCCAAACTGAAGTATTCCTGTCTTAAACAAAATCAATAATTCTGAATTTAGCAGATGATCATTTCCATAGCAACTGGAGCTCATATAACAAATTCAGGATGATAAGGTATACTGACTGGAGAATCAAGCACAAGAAGATGCTGTCAAATGAGGCACAATCCTGCTCAGATTTTTCCTGTAGGCTGTTACATGACAGCATCTCGAAGTGGACCACTGGAAAAAATCTGCAGTGGAATCTTTCAGAGTTTTTCAGTTACAGGGAATTTTCAATGCAGTGGTTAAGTGGTTTGAATAACAGCTTTATTTAAAAATAAAAATGGCAGTGCTAGATCTGAGAAAAGGTCCTTTTAGCCAAACATATGTCAACAGCTTTCTATAGTGGATGCCTAGGGAAGAGTATAAGAATGAGGCAAGTACGTGATGATGCCTTCTCAGATCACTCCTAGGCTCTAGTGATTACTGATCAGGGATTTCTTTGCATTTAACAGCCTGGATGTACTTTTGTTTCATTAATTTTTCTAGTCATTTTTAGGCCTATTTAAACTTCTAGAATTCACAGGATCTTGTTGCAAGGAGTTCCATGGTTGAACAAGTTCCTCTGTGAGAACAAGCATCTTCTTTTGTTTGTGTTAACTCTGCCGCATCCTGGTTTTTGTATTGGAAGAGGCTGTGAATAATTTATTCATTGTCCCAGATGTCTATAGGTTCCAGAGATAAGTTTTATATTCTAGACGATTATAGGCTAGGACTTTGAACTTGGAGGAGCCGAAAACGTAGGCTTGTTTTTGCTTATGTAAATATTTCTTTGTTGAATTTTGAAAAATTATCTGCATGTTTAAAATTAATCATATGTAAATGTTGCACATACACAGGAGAGGAAGGGTACCTGAACTGAAAATATATCAGGTTTGCAAGTATTATAATGTCTTTTAATGGGTTACCAGAAAATGTTGTTAATAGAGTAGCAGAAGATGACTGAATTCAGTTCAAACTGAATAGAATCTGAATGAACCATATGTGTACAAATAGTTTTTCTTAGTTACTGTAACAATGTAAGGTTTAAAATAGCCACTGGAGGGCTCACTGCTTTCATGTTAAATGACAAGGTGCTCTTTGAAAACCAGTACTCTTATTTTTTGGCTAAGATAATATTAATTGATGCATTCAGTGTTTGAAGACTGGAGGATAACATATTTTTTTCAAATTACAGGCAGAGAGCACATATATTTTCAGCTCAAAGAATAACACTCTTGTGATTAATACCTGTGTCACAGTGTGGGTACACTTCCAAAGATTTGGAAGGTAGGAGGATCCAAATGTCATAGAATAAACATAAAGGACCACATTTCCCACCCCCTAACCATAAAAGATCTAAAAAAGCATCCTGTCAGGCAGCAGGGTTTCCCCATTTTGAGGAGCCACCCGCACCTCTGACAGATTTTCCCCTCCTTCCTCTGTTTTGAGTGTGACACTGCAGACTGCGGCCTCAGTGATGAGTCAGGCCCAGGGCTGTGGCCTGCGTGGACCACTTTGTAGAGCTGGAGGCAAATACAACACATTCGGTTGCTGACAGTTTCTCCTGGCATTTTGAATCCAGTCTTTCTTTCGTTGCAATTAAACAGAACTCAGTTTTTGAAAGCTTTGGGAGCAATCAATCCTATTTACAAATTCTAATCTTATTTTTTATTTTCCTCATATGTATCAGCTTGAGCTTTTCCTTTGTCCTTGCTTTTGTAATCGTATTTGGATATTTAGATTATCATCATGTCCCTGATTTAATAAATGGAGCTAAACTGTTTATGTTTAGTATTTTTTTCTTGCTTGAGTTCACAGCAGTATTTACCACTTTTCTGTGGGATAAGAATGTCCAGAAAAAAATACACTGTTCCTGGGGTGATTACACCAGAAATATGCAGGGTGATATTATTCTTTCTGCTCCTGTGAATATGTAGTATCCCAGACTTCTGAGTCTTGTTGCCTTATTTCAGAGAAACTCATTTGATTTACTGTTCTCCTGTAGTCATTTTCAGTTCTGCTTGTTTCCAAGTATTTCCCTTGCACAGAATATCTGTTTGAATTATTTGCCATGATTTTGAATCTTGCATATTGCAAGCTAATTGTCTTGCTCTCTCTTTTTTTTTTTTATCCCTGCTTATGTGTCTCAACTGTCAATGTTCCTGGTGACTCCCATGCTTATTTTAGACACTAGAACAGTCATCTGTTGTAGGAGATATACAGAACTTTGAATTTCTCTTGGCAGGTAAAACTCTTTTTTGTTCACATTCAAGTATACATATTTGCAGTCTCATAGTGTTTCACTCGCATATTCCTAACAACCAGCTTTTTAGTCATTCATTTTGAATCATTTTGTTTCTGTCACTCATTCTGAGTGGTAGCTTTTAAGATAAAACATCTCAAGAAGAATGTCCACCCGTTAAACTCTTGTTACAGATTACCACGAAGTATCTATATAGAAAATAATTTAACAATTGTAACAGAGGCTGGAAGAAGATTCTACCTTGAAATAAATCTTCCAGGAATCCTCCCTTCCTGGCTCTCAGCCTAACCACTTTCACCAAACTCATCTTTGCATTTCCACCACTCTTGCAGTTTGTAGCAGTATGTTGCAAATCTGAGTACAGAAAATAACTTAAAATGACTGCACTTCTGTGTATTGGAAATACACTCAGAACGTGAAACCTTGTCCACTTTTTTCAACTATGTCCTTTTATCTAATGAGAGGCATTGCCTCTCTTCACAGACCTTGCCTCATAGCCTTAAACCATCTCAGTTACAAGAACATAAAGGAACACACCTTTTCAGTTATCGTAAGGATATGCCTGATGGACGTCTGACTTGATCATACTTGAACCTTACATCATTATCTATGTGTATTTACAGACTTAAAAAAAAAAATTTAGCAAATTCATAGAATAGAAGCACAGGCAAACTGATTCAGCTGGCTTTAGAGGTATTAAAACTTAATGCCTTTGTCTTGTTTTTAGTAGCACATCAGCAGGGTTGTCATGGATACTGATTCAGGTCCTGTTTTGCCAGCTTGCAGATGTGCTAAAATGTGATTTTCCCTTCTGAACTATTAGAGATAGCCATCCTTATGGTCTAGATTGAAGGTTCACTGAAATCAGTGGAAAGTCTGGTCATCCTCAATAGATTTTGGACTAGGACTTTGATGAACAGTAATGTTCCAGTTAACGTCCCGTCTTTATAATAATTATCAGATTTTTTTTTATGATGTCTTATTCCATTGTTGAAAAGTGGGTATATGTTTCCTCTGTTCTATGAGCATTTTCTCATGCTAGAACACACCAAGCTTCAAGCTTCTGCCAGCTTAGTCTTGTAGTGCAGCTCCTGCATTTTCTTATTTCTCCCATGGTAACCTATGATGATTGCAAGGGACATACTGACTCACACTATTAGGACCGTTGTATTCATAATGGGTAAGGCTAGAAGCAAGGCAAATTCTAGTAGAGAATTTTAGAGGTAGTATTTTCTTAAATTAAATCAAGTCATAAAATTGTAAAAAAAAAAAAAAAAAAAAAAAAAAAAAAAAAAAAAGCTTTTGGATGTTTTGCATTTGGACCTGGATTCCTGAAAGTATATCTTGTGTTATAGCCACCATCTATGGGGGCTGGGGCTGCCTTAATGAAAAATCTGTTTTTTTAACTTTTATTTCTGAGCATAATCTTTGCATCAGAAGTCCAAAATGTGGACTGGCAGCAGGCTTCGAAAGTATTCACATGTCTATATTCCGACATTTTCTGCTCAATATAAGGGCCCTGAGAGCATCCTCCCCGCGCTGCGGCGGTTGGCTGCGGGAGCCAGGGCCAGCGCAGATCCAGCACAGCCAAAGGCGGCCCCCTCCCCACTGGTGACAGCGGGGAGAGGCTCCCAGGCAGAGCTGCAGGAGGCCCCAGCCACTGCCACCCCCGGCCCGTGGGAGTTGCTTCCAGCCGAGCCTTTGCCACCAGGCCTGGCCCAAGCTACAGCCCCAGCCAGGCCGCAGCCCTGCCTGCGCCTAGCCTGGGGACCCTGGACCTGCTGACTCTGTTACCATGCTGGGGTCTCCTTTCCTTAGGATCAGCCAAACCTTGCAGTTCCCTGACACTAACATTTTGAAGTCATGTCTTAAAACTATCGTATGCATAATACCTCCTTTTTTTTAATGTAAATGCATGTAGTTTTTTTTTCTTTTTAGTATATTCTGGGCTATGCAATAATAGGAAAGGCCAAGGTGCAGTGTTACTCTAAAGGCCAAGTCTGACCCTTAAAGCAGCATGTCAGCTGTGCAGAAAAAGAAGGTAAAGTATATCAGTTATCATCTAATGGTGATATGATGTTATTTACATTTTGTATACAGGTAAGAGGTTACAACTTTCTCCTGCAGGACATGAGAGTGAGGCCCTTCAACAGCCCTTTTTGGCAAGTGGGTAAGTAGTTGCACCCCAGAATTTTATTTGTAAGTCAAGAAACTTGAAGCGTCTGGAGTCCAGATAGTCCCTGGAGTTGTAAGTGTGGCCAGTGCTTTTCTTGGAGGGAGCAGCCAGCAAATGATTTGTTCATTTATTTCACTATATGAGTAGTGAAACCCTGCCAATAATAGGTGCAAACTTACAGAGGGAGCTAAAGAGATTTCGGTGTCATCCCCCGCATGCCCCATTCCTTTTCCCTCACCTACCAATTCACTTTCCCCTTTCTGATGCTGGAATCACCTGCTTTGTCAGCACTACACTGCCAGTCCTCTCTGATTCACTGATCCTACTTATCCTACCTGCAGCACTGCACAGAGCTGAGGACTGTGTGATCCTTCCCATCCTCAGCCTCAGGCCAGAGGTATGTGCCAGGCGTATGATGCATCGTATCTCAGAAAGCATCTACTCCTAGCTCAGACTTTATGAATTGTCTCTTAATTTTTTTTTCTTATGATATTCCCCACACTTATTGCTAGCCATGCTGATCTTACTCTTAAATGAAACTGTAAAGGCTATTGAAAAGCCTTGATTCTATATGAAGATGGAAAAAAAAATGTTAATGTATCTGTTCACATGCATTCTGGAATGGCATGTTTATCAGGATTTTGCCACTGCAGTTCATGCATTTTACTGGGGGAAGAGCAGGAATTTGTAAGCCTGATTCAGATTTTTGACTGGCTCTGAACCATGGCACTATATGTGCTTGCCACAGTGTGTCCTGGGCTCCCAGTGCCTGTACTGCACAGATCGGCAGACTCACCAAAATGTACCACAGGTGATTTCCTGTGGAAACTACAGTGGGTGGTGGAATGGCTTGCAGCCAGGCATTTGCCTGACTAGAGTCCAGGAGACACAGTTGCAGTACTCATCCAAACCACATCAGAGCTACCCTCAATTCCTCAGCTGAAATAACTTGCTTTACACATTCGTATATTAAGACCATTGGTTAATCTCCTAACTAAAACCAAAATGTTCACATCAAGCATCTGGTATGTGTAACTTTCCAACAGAGTATAATTTCAGTATCAAGTCTACAGCTGTCTTTAGAAAGAATTGTGGGTAAATATTGCCACTGCTGTTGGTTTGCAGCTGTAATAAGGCAAGGATGTAAACCTGAAATGATAGTCTTTAAAAAAGCCATAAAAATCAGAGAACTTCTTCTGAGAGTGTGCTTTGGGTTTTAGACTTAGAAATCTGTCTTGAGATATACTAGAAATGAGACTGGGAGTAAGTGGGGTGTTCTTCAGGATACTGGGTAAACTTATGGTTACTCCAGGTTGGTCCACAGTTGTTTTGGTTCAGTGAGTATTACAAAAACTGTCTACAAAAATGATTATGCTTTCTGCAGTTGGTGTTATACTTCGAGTTTGGGTCATGGCAGATAGAAACCATTTCATGTTTGAAAGGAACAGATTTCAAAGACCTTTTGCTGTCAGGTCTATCACTTGTACATATGCTTTAATGACAAAACAAATCCAAAACAAATCCAAAACAACAAGTCCCCATCCTTTATAAAAATCAGAAGTACACTGGTCCGTTACAGAGATAATATTTGGGGGAGAGGGGTGCAACAGAAAGCGGATTACATAGTAATGGATAAATTCAGACTCATCATCAGCCTAAAAGCAGGAGATAGAGTTCTTCCTCCACCGTCTCCAGTTGGCAGAAATAAACAAGAGCCCAGTATGGGTGTAGATCTGTGTTTTTTCCTGCAGGATAAAAGGTTGCATACAGGATGAATGCCTTGGCTTGATCATGCTCTGTTTCCTCCTACTTAATATCTGCTACCAAACCATGCCACTGCCAAGGAGCCCTTGATGAAGATGAGGGCTGATTTGATTTTTAAGGGCACGAGAACAGTCTAATCTTAGTGTAGCTAGTTATCTAAGTCTCTTTGGTGATAGAGATAGGCTTCTCCAAAGGGAAAATTAGTCTGTACTGTGAATTTTCCTGTAAGAGTCTTTTTTATTGACCGGAGAGGAAGCCTAGGGAGGTTAATCCTCTGTGCCTCAAAGTAAGTCCTTAGGAGCATCTGCTTTCTCTTCATGACATTGGTCATTGACATGAGTAGCTGGATGCTGAGCAGTGAAGTTCAGACATAAAAATTGCCGGTTCACGCTTTGAGAATGCTTGAAGTGTATTTCAAACAGCAAAATGTGTTACATCTGTGAACTACCAAATTGCCTTTTATTAGGGAAACACAGTTTTTCTATTGTTTGAGTATTATATTCTTTAGAATGTAAAATACATATAAATAACAAATCTATGAAATCTCCTGAAGTAATCTTTGTGGAGGGTTTTTCTGACGTTACTGTGCTTTTTTGTATGTCTTGGTTACGCCTGAGGAGTCTGAAAACTTTCTTCAATATGTGTTACAGTACAGCAGGCGTTACCATGGTACCTTGTAACATTTTTCCAATCAGCAGATGGAGCTACAAGGAGAAAGAAAGGTTTGAGTGCAGAAATTTGGAATGGAATAATGCTAAAATAAACTTGTTATAAAAATGCTCCATATGATTGATGATAAATTAAAGCAAACAGTCCTACAATGTATCATCTGGTAGTGAAACGTGCTCTCATTTATCTGATCTGTACATAAGCAAAGTCAATTAATCTAAATTAGAAACAACAACTAATGACAGCCTTTACTTAACTTCAAGCTATTTCCCCTTATTTAAGCTCTCAGCCTAATATTTGAAAGACTGGTAAAAATTAACCTTTAGGAACTTTATATAAATATTTTACTTTCGCAAAGGGTGAAATTAAAATAGATGCATCAGACTGAATGTGGAAATGAGGGGGATGTGATGATTTAAGATTTTCTTAGAGTTGGTGTGTCTCTGCAGTCGGCTTCTTTCTGGAGATGGATGTTTGTGTGCGTGAGAGGGAAAAGTCCCTTCCAAAGGACTTTCTTGGCAGCAAGGTTTCTCACCAATCTATTGAAGACTGATGGAGATGCTTCCCCAAATCCGTAGTTTCCCTAAATGTTTTCCAAATTGTATGTCCCTCAGAAATGCCTGAATATATAACTTTGCTGTGTTTCAGATCACCTTACCAGGTGTTGGTTTCTTGAGGCTTCCAAGAACTGAGTTAAGTAGTGAGGTTTTAAATATGTTTTGATATTTTCAAGGTATCTAAAGAATTCAAGAGATGACTTGCTTTTTTAATATAGTCAATCATATGATTGGGTTTTTATAACTACAGCATGCTTGTTCAAGGCATACTGCTTTATCAGTACAGAATGCTGTGTATGCTCCACTTTCAACTTTCACATAGTAAGCATGTGTTTGCTCCAACTATTGTTCAAGATCAACGTTTTTTTAGACAACAGTATACAAATTGCAATATGAATCTTACAATCCAGTACCCTAGTGCTGAACTTACTCTCTGCTGGCACTGCAAGGAAGGAGAGAAGTTAAACAGTAAGAGGCTGAATTATTTTTGTTCTTTTGTTTGCTTCACTTTTATGGTGACCAACATAATGATACGGGGGAATAGTCTGAAGCTCAGTCGAAAATCAGCAGTTCATCAACCTATATTTTGGCTCCATCAGAACTTTTTGTGCTGCATGAAGCAGATCAAAAAGAAAGAGCCCGGTATTTTGTAACACTACAAATGCAACTGCAAAAGTACCCCATATTTCAACTTTTAAAAAGAATCACTTGAATCTTATTTTCCTTGGTGATTTGTCTTACTGGCCATTGAAGTGCTCTTGTATTGTGCTTTTAGGGCTGCATCTCTTCTATAGATGAACAGAGGATTTCAGTATTCATGGTGACACCTTTGGAAGCACTAAATGCTTATACAATCACTTTAAAATGGCAGGATGTAATTAAAGCCATGAATTTGATAGGAATCTCTAAAAAATTACAGTATTTTTCATGGTACAGAAAGCAGAACTAACCAAAATGGATGTTGTTAGCATGTGTTAAGCATGTTCACAAAGTTCTGAGATGATTTTATGTCATATTTATTGCACTCTGGGTGAGATACGTAGCTGTGAAGTTCTCTTTGTCTGATTGTGCTTTATTATTCAGTTGTGTCTAACTCTGCCCATTTATCCTTTGGGATTATGGAGGATGTGCCTTTTTGCACCTTCAACATATGGGGGAAGGGGGTAAAGTTCCCTTGAGTCCGGTGTGCCAGTGCAATCATGCCTGGAACCGCATGTTAAAGACCTATTTTCTGAGAAAGGAGATGTCTAATATTTTTCAAAGTGCAGATAATTGCCAGGGACAAAAAAGGGAAGCAACACATTCTCGAGTTCCTTGACGTGTTCAGTTCCCCCCCCTTTCCGCTTAAGTGGGAAAGTACTGCTTTAGCTCTTTTCTTCCAGGTGCTCTAGTCACCTGATCCTTCCTGTTATCCTCCATCTGGAGTTTTAACTGCTGTTTTTGCTATGTGAATGACATATCAGCCCCTATGTTCCCTAGTGCTGAAAGAAGAGTCATGATCTGAGGCAGCATGGATGTTTGCATAAATTGCTTGTCACCTCTTATTTGCTGTACACCACAGATGTCCTTGCAGGACAGTTTAGCTCTATGTGGAGCCACCAGCTACATGAGATTTTCTTGGACTGTGGATTTCCTATTTTTTGTCCTGTTTCCATACAATGTCAAGACAGAGTTATGGTCCATGACATGTCACGGAAATATGAATAGTGAAAATGATGATAATTAGAAAGAAGGTAGTAGCGGGGTCCTAATTTGGTTTTCAAGATGAGGCCCTTTTCTTCCTCTGCTTCTAATATTTCAGTGAACTTCAATGCTTGTTTGAGTTGTGGAAAATTGATATACTCTCTTGATCCACACAAGTTCAGAAAAGTGTCAGGAGAAGAGGTTATAGAAACAAACAGCAACACCACTGCCCTTGAAGAAAGAGGGAAAAGAACGGTAGTTACTCTTAGAAGGCAAAGGGAAATAAAACTGAACTTTGTTCAAGTGAACAGAAAAGATAAGAATCTAGAGATTCTGATTTGCTGAATTTCAAATGAGCCTTCAAAAGCAAACAAAAAAGACCTTATACTATTTGTGCATTGTTATGAATTAACTGGCTTCACTGGACTTACTGGCTCCTGAAAGTATTATGAATCAGAGAAGCATGTATTTGCTCCTGATCTGTGTCTTAGGTATACTAGGAAGCGAAGTTCTTAAATCCTGTCCTAGTGAATAGTAAGTAGTAAAATATTTAATGGGCGAACTGAAATAACATTCCAACTGATGCTTGAATGACATGTATTTTCATTTATTAATTTATTAATTTAGTATGTTGCTTCAGCTCCAAAAAGCTTTTTAATCCTCTCACAATGCAAATAAGAAAATACGGTGCCTCTCCTGAAATGTTTATTATATAGTATCTGCGTATACCTGCAATAAATCCCAATAAATCTAATGGGGCCCTGCACAGATAGAAAAGTCTGCTGTAAGACTTATTGCAGAGTTGTCACTCAGATTCTGGTAATGTGTAATAAGGAAGGAGAAGTTCTGTGTGTTTTTCTTTTTTTAATAAAAGCTAGTATGTACCATGTATGGCAAGTTCTATACTATACAGAATAAATAGCTGACATCTCTTATGCATGGTGTTCCTAGAATACAGAAACTGGTAGTGAGGAAGGTTCTATAGGTAAATTTTCTGAATAGCTACAATATCATGTAGAGCTGAAGCTGTGATGAGTATATGCTTTTTGTCCCAGGAGATAAGCTTTTTTCTGGAATGTTTTTTAAAAATAGGTATTTCTTGTAACTTAGCAATCAGAAGATAATTATATCTAGAGGTGTGACAATTTTATATATGTGCTTGGAACTATTTTTACTCTATGTTTTTGCCTTAATTTAGCCAGTAATATTTTGGCTCAGAAAATTTATCATTATATTATATACATTGACAAATTAGCTCCCAGAATTCATATTTTTAAATTGTCTATAGATAGTTGAAATGGAAAAGGCAATAAATGCCATTACTTTTCCTTACTATCATTTTCCAAGACTTGTCAGATGATCCTGCATCATGTAAAATTATTTAACTATAACTGCCAACAAGTTCTTTGTCTGAGATTTTGCTTTTTCAAGCCCCTCCTAGTAATTTTTGGAATAAAACTAATAAATGATGATACTTTCTCAGGCTTTCCCCTCCTGCATGGTGTGTGGGACAGAGCAGAGGTTTGGGTCATGGGAATAGGAGATCCTTGAGCATCATTCAAAGTATTTGTGAATTCTGGAAAATTTTGAAGTGTGGTGAGCCATGGACAAGCTACTCACCCACCTGCAGTTTTTTAAAAAACCTCTATTGTACTAGTTTCCTAAAAAATAGATTATTACTCATTTACCACTGAAGGAAACAGGACGAAAAAGAAGAAAGAACAATCTCTTTTTAAAGATGCTAAATACAGAAGGGAATGATGATTAAAAGACCACTGAGTTGCTTTTGTGCTTTGCACAAAAATAGCTTATGAGAAGATTGAATTAGGGGAGAGAAGCATGCAAGTCATTTGATGATTAGATGGGATTTGTTTGTTCTGAATGCTATTCAAATATTTGAACTGTTAATATGCAGATAGTTTCAGTATGACGTATTGAGTAGGACATTCACTGAATATAATTCAGCTCACCTGAGATCTGATCAGCCCTCTGTAGCTGACTGTCTCTTTCCATAGACTGAAGAGAGAGTTTAGGATGACTAGACTTCAAACTTAAGCACCTCCATTAAATGCCTAAAGTTAGGTGGGATGAAAATGGGCTTAGGGGACATGACACTCAATTGCAAAACTCTATTTGAATCTGGAAACTCCCACCTGCAATCCATATATTAATGTGTCAGAAACAAGTGCTATATATGGTTGAGACAGAAACAGTTATGCTGTTATGGTCACATTGCATTTGTGCTGAGATGCAAAAATTATACCCGAGATGGCTATTCTGTGGCTATTTTAAGCATATTGAGTTCTCATTAACACATGTGAACTTCCCATGGAAATATTAGTAAGCCTCATTCATCACCTTTATTTGTTGTTCTGAAAAGATTAATTTGTGTTGGTCAACCTCATACTATCTAGGAATTAATTTTCCACAAATTCCACAGATGGCAATCATGAATTAGAAAATGTACCTGATCTTAGCCACCTTTCTTTAACTGAAAATATGTCTTCCTCTATGTCTGTGCCACTAGCTTTGAGATCATTTCTTTTGTTCCACAAATGAGCAGTCAAACATCTGGCTTCCTGCAATTACTGTGCCCTTCCCCAAGTCGGTTAACCTCTTTTGGGCTAAACCCTGAAATGAATTTATCATGAATTTGATCAGCATTTTATGTCCTGGCCAAGACAAATGGAGAATTAGTCTTGTGTTACTTTTCCATTTCAGTTAAACATTTTGCAATTTTGAAGTACTAGAGGGAAGTTAATATTGTATTCTTTATTGACTTTGGAAAACTATTTTCTCCTGAGTAAAGTCACACTGTTGTCAACATCACATGAACTTGAATTTACCTAGGAGCTGTATACTCTTAGATCCCTAAACTAATAATGTTTAATTATATAATATGATTTATTACTAAGTTGATTGATTTTCTTTTGAATGTAAGTGAAACACTGTACAACATTGATAACCATTGGTACCACATCATTGGGACATACAACATTTTATGTTATTTTGATTATTTGTAAGTCATGTTGTCCTATTATAATGATATCTTTTTAAACTAGGGACTCTTCAGTCTTCTAAACTCTTCAGTGAAGAGGGTGACAAATAAGAAGCATAAAGGAGAAACTTCACAATTTTCAATTTTGTATTTCAAATTCTTCGCAGAACTCTCCCCTTAGCTTTTATGCTGATGGAGGAAGAGTGGTGCATTATCCAAGTTTTCATAGATTCCCAAATCTGTATCCGATAGCAGTGCTTTTAGAAAAGACCATTCCAGTCCATCAGAGCTTTCTCAGGCTCTAAGTATGCTACTATCTAAGTATGCTAAGGATATTTACTTAGTTGCATTTTTTGAAATTGTCCAATACTTTGTTTAATACTTTGCTGCAGTTTGTAAGCAGGGAACAATTCCCGTGTTAGCAGCAAATATTAAGTAGGAATATATTGCATCTTTTTTTTTTCACAGTCTTTGAGAATATTTTTCAAGTGTATGTTAAGAATCATAATTGCCCTGTCCAAGGCAAAAAGCTGCTGTTCTTTGAAGACTTTGGTATTTTTATCAATTATTTCTAAATTAGACTTGTCATATTACAACCATTAGTGTATTTCAAAATTTCTTCAGAGTCTCTTGGGGCAGGAAGATTTGTTGCTAAATAATTCTTCAGATGTGTTTCTGATTGATATTTTTTTCTTCCTCCTTCTCCTTTCATCTCCTTCTTCTCCTTGACTGCCTGTATTTGATTTTTTTCCCCCTCTTAATCTGTAAGTGAGGCATATGCTTGCCTTCATTCTTTTACTCACGTGCATCCATTCTGCAGATACAGCATTTAGTTAGCCTTCTGAGGAAGGGTATATAAATAACAAGGCTTGTAGTTTTTCAGACTCCTTTGGTTCTCTTTCTGTTTCCCTTTCTTTTTTCATTCATGGTAAGAAACCAATTAATTACCGTCATTACTGTATGCTTTAAATGCATATTGGACAATGTTTTCAGATGTTTGACTTCTATCTTTCATGTCAAAATAAAATAAGTATTTATTCTGATAACATTTCAAACCCCCACATTTTTTATTAGGGAATTCTTCAGCTTTCAAGGCTTTCTATAGGATCTTAGTTCTCATTCTAAATGTGAGTTAAAATGTTCATCAGTTCTGTCTATGCTTGGATGTAAGATCTGTAGCTGTAACATCTGCTACTAAGAATGATGTAACTAATCTGGTATTTAAAATTGCCGGAGTGGGCAGGTAGTTGTGGGAGAAGATATGAACACTTTTAGCAAGATCCTTGCTTTCCAATAACTATGGACTTGATATGGGACTATAGGTATATGATTTTTCAATGTTTATTCGTTGATTTCTTCACTACCATATTATTTGAGTTGCACCTTGTGTATATGGTATACAAATATTCAAGCAAGTAAACAGTTACATATAAAGGAGTGGTTTACAGGGGTATGGTATATCAAGCCAGAGATGGAATTCACAGTGAGTAAACATGGGACATAAATAGGAATATGAAGGCGAAGGAATCTATTTAGGAGCTGGGAGTTGTTCTTGTGCTTTAAAAAATGCTCAGCAACACACAACAGGTTTTTTTGAGCTAAGATTGCTTTGCTGTAGATTTTACATTTTACAATGTAGGTTTTCCTGCCTGACAGTGTTCTCTTTATTGTAATAGTTTGTTTCAGCAGTTTTGTACCACAAATGCTAATCCTACAATGCATTGCATTTGTTTTGCTTTGCAGATTAGTGAAAGCTTTTTGTGTGTGTGTGTGTGTGTTTTTGTTTTTTTAAATCTGGAAGTAATCATTAATGGCACACATAACAGATATAAGTTGAAAAGAAAAAGAAAGAGCCATTTCACTTTCAGGCTAGTATTTGCTATTCTTATTGCACCCAAAGAAAAAAAATTCTATGAGCAACAATATTTTTATGTGCAGTTTCAGCATTAGTCATAAGAGCTGTAACTCATCTCATTATAACATTAACCAGAGGCTATGTATACACCTACAGCGTAGCATTTTGTTCTTGTGTTTGAAACATTGTGCTGGTACAGTTAGAGTTCTTTCGTCTTTGCCTCTAATGCAGTTCAGTTCTGCCCTGGATGCTGCAGTCTTCTATTGTGGTGCAGGTCACGTAGCACTGAATGAACAAGATTGCATGAATAATGTGCTTTTTATTCAGCGATTGGATAAAAATGAATGCCCTCAACACCTACGTACATCCAATCTCCACCACTTCCTGTGTGCTTATTCTTCCTGAAGCTTTAATTATTTATCCTTGGAGAGAATTTGACAGTTACAAGTAGTCACGACTCAGCAGATTAACCCTACAAACGCCAGAACCCATTTCCATATCATGTCGACTCAGACGTGTCATGGAATCAAATGTTAATTTCGAAGTAATATGACCCCCAATTAACATGAAAAATTAGGCATGCCTAAATAAGACATATTTTTAAAACTAGTACTATCTTTAATGAAATTAAAATTGATTTAATATTCTTGCTAATTTTAACAGGTAGTCTTTAAAGATTGAGGGTGTAATAAGCTCCAAAGACTGATATTGGCATTCTGCAATGAAAATGCATTTTCAGGAGATAATGGCCAAGTGATCGGGAAAACAATTTCAGTTACAAGTCAAAGTACGTTCATAGTTGCCCATCAAATAGTATTGCATATTGATGAGGAAATATTTGAATTACAGAAGGGAATGCCTGCTAATTTTGCTACCTGCTCTTTATAAAACGTGTTCAAATTATACCAAAATTATACACATAGGAGTTAGTTAAAAGGAAAAGAGCCTTAGAAATAAACTTGGTCTTTATATTGATTATAGAGAGAGAAAGGGAGGGAGAGAATGTGTCTAAGTGTATATATGTGCATATATGTTTGTCTACTTGTTTTGAGTGCAAGAAGATCATCAATGCAACAGTAAAATGATTTTTAATATGAACATTTTCTTTGCTAAAGAGATTTGTTGTATTGGCTGCATTTTAGAAACCGATGCCGGAAAGGCCAATATTAGGACACACTGCAGCAGCTTGTTCGTTGTTAATATGAAGTGTGTTGTCTCCCCTGCCCCCCACTCCCCCGGCAATAACGTCCTGCATGGATTCAGATTTTTTTTCATTCATTCTTTAGGGAGAGCTTCCATATTTGTATATCGAAATCAGAAGTAGTGATGGAATATAGTGGTATCGACATAATCAGGACTGGACTAGAAGGACCAGAATAGCACAGAGACATTTGTGTGTGCTTTTACCTGTAGACTGTGCCCTTGTTCTTTTGAATAACGTTATGGTATTATCTGACTGGACGGTATGAATCACTGCATCTAGGGGCACATTATGTTTGTGTGATTAGGTTGCATAATTTAGGAGTATGCCCAGAACTGAAACTACTAATGAATTGATTTAAGCCTTAAGAGTTACCCAGTAAATCTGCCCCTGATACAGACCTCATTTAGCTCCACATGTTAAGAACAGACTCATTAAGTATAATGTGAGGTGTTTTTATTGTGTGCTTATGCTTACAAACAGTAAACAATGGGATAATTAATTACGGTAGCAATTTATCCAAGATTGTGACAGCTTCTCCATCACTGGAAATTTTTAATCAAGACCAGGTATTTTTTTTAAAGTACTCTATGATCCAGTGAGGAATTAATTCATAGAAGATGTATTCCCTGTATTATGTGAAAGATTAGAGTAGATATTAACAGTCGCTCCTTTTTGCCTTTTGTTCAAGGAATTATTAATTTTCAATATTAGGGTTAAGCTTATTTCAAGCCTGTTAGTAAACTGCTAATTACATAATGTCACATTTAGTGCTATTTGAAAGAATGTGCAACTGAACCAGCTGGATTAGTGTTGGGATTTGCCAAAATACTGAGGAATCCTGAGTTTTGTATTCTAATTAGCAATAGGAATCATAATCACGGTGAGATGGATCTTTGACAGATGAACTGAACTGGTTCTAGTTACTTTGGAATTTGGCAAACACAGATTTTAAACTTTTGAGTGTTAATGTGAGAAATATTAATTGGAATAACCATAGGAAAAACAAGTACACAGAAGTAGAGTGATATGCTGAGGTACCATCAAGTGATTCTTCTAAACATTTGTGACAGATTTATCCCAGTCTGCAGGAAGACATGGGTAAAAAGTAGGTTGGCATATTTTATGAGACAAATTAAGGGCATATGAACATTTCCAGGATTTCAGAGAAGAGAGAATGTGGTCTGAAGTTCCAAACTTATGTTAGAAAACCATTCTTACTCCGAAATGTAAATACTACTCTATAGTATAGTACAAAGTCTTTTCACTCCAACATAATGACAGCAAAACAACTCCAGCTAACCATGTTGACTGTGATGCAGATGTTTTGGACACAATCTGTGAGGTTTTCCAATGCTGATAGGATACCCCACAGTAACATATAAAGCATGTTTATCAAAACCAAAATGTACAAAAAGAAGAACTTACATGCCTAAGCGGATAATTTTCAAAGCAGTAATGCAAGACGAGGTCTTGGAAGAATATTCTGCTTTGGGTAAGTATCTGTTTTTAGGATAAACCTATGATAGGCTTTGCTGATTTCTAAATACACTCTTCAATTAAAGCTGTTTCTGTGGGTGAGGACATTTACAGTCCATTTACATTCTATTTCAAGTTTACTTTTTATTTAGATTTAAGAAGGATTGGCTAACACTGCAGTGTCCTCCCTGCTGGGGGCATGGGTAGAATTTCTCTTTTTTTTCCCCCCTCCTGTTTATCCCCGTGAATATGGTGTTATGTAATATCTTTGAAATCTCCCCCTCTTTGTTATAGTTGGCTGAAGTTGGTCAGGGGTTTCAGTAACTGTTGATTGAGGGATGATGCACAGACAGACTTACAGAGTTACGGGGCAGTTACAGAGATAACCAAGAAATAGAAGCCAGGCTAAAGTGAGCTGGGCATGAATTTGAAAGTCACTGTTTAAGTAAAGGACACTTTTATTCTTTCCTAGCAATTAATTTTAATTTACCTTGGCCAAATTTCTAATCAAAATAAACAAACTAATGATGATTTAGAAAATAAATACATTTCTTACAAGGGCACTTAACAGCCCTTAAAGATCATTTTCATATTGTGAAAGTTCAGTAACATCTGCGGTACTGCTGAAGGAATATTCTGCTGGTTCAACACATTGTAATGCATTATTTATTAATAAGGATCTGGGCATCTGTGGTACTGGGAAGTTTCAATTTTTATTATCTTGAAGTAAAAGTTACTTGATAAAAAGGGAAAAGTTATGGGGAATAGAAAAATAGCTCTTTTTCCTCTGATTTTTGACAGTTACTATCCATGTTGCAAAGAATTGACCTCTTTTTTTCAGTCAGCCTTTTCTTTTTAGTCTGCTGATTGAGGCCCACAAGATAATCTTGAGGACATAAATGATAATTATGGGAAAATGAACCATACAGATCCTCCCAGTGCTCCTTGTGCATCATCCTTCTGTTCATTGTGTGTCGCCTCTCTTGACACTACAATAGCCTTCTGTGCAGCTCTCCTCTTCCTTGCATCATGGAAACACTGTTTCTGCTGCAAAGGGCCTTCTTAAGGCTGAAGAAGATGGTTTGTCTTTGGGTGACATTTTATATATTGCTTGCTTTCAAAAAGCACTAAAAGTTGAAGCAACAACTGATTCTGCTTTATGTATTTGTTACAGAAATGTTTTTGCTGGCCAGTACAATATGCTTCACAACAGATGACAAAGGCAGTCCATTGCTGCCCTCCTAAATAGGTTAAGCTGTGGTCTTAATTGCTGATGGGCCACACTCACTTCTTTTTGCCTGGTACAACATGACCTTGCTGGGACTGAGATGCAAGTTTACCATTGTCCTTCTTCCCTCTTTAAGGTATGATGTTCAGGATGATGATTTAGCTGCCCTTGAATGCTAGAGAGAGTTAATGTACTCTGTAGAGAGGAAAGGCTCCTTCTGACTTCCTTCACTTCTTTGGACAGCAGAGGGCACGTGTTAGTTTTGTGTATCTTAAGTTTGTGGTTGTGTGGGATGGCTGTGTGTACACACATCATAAATGTGTCTGAGCACTTGGAAAAGTTATGAAGCTATGTTATAGAGCAGTTAAATACAAGATTTGCATATAGTGAGTTTTTTCTAGTAGAGTATTCCTTTGCTACTTCCTAAATTTTTTTTTTTGGGGGGGGGGGCAAGAATGTTAAAACAAAATTGAAAAACAAAGCTAAAATGTTTTTGGCAAGGTAAGAAGGAGCATCAGTCCATAAATATTACCATCTACCTGCACATCATGCATTAAACCCTTCCAACATGTTCCTTTTCCATCATTTGACTGTCATGGTGGACTCTAAGCATTCATATTTACATTTGAGCCACTGCACAGGGGACAGACATGTGCATGTTTATTCTGATGCAAAATTTTATGCAGTAGAGTTATTTCAGCACTAACTACAGAATTTGTAGTTTAATTGTACTTAAGGGTTTTGTAGCCACATGGCAATCTTAATGCTTTTATCTAAAAAACAGATTTCTGGTGGTTTAGATATGCTGGACAGGCATGTGTTGGTCAGGTGCTGTGCAAGAGCAGGCTCTTCGTGTTAATAGCTATTAGAAAAGAGGCTTAACAGATTGCTTCGGTGCCACGTAGTAATTTTATAGAGGTGTGGATCCTTTCTCTTTCCTGTCCCAGGCAAACTGAAAAATAACAGCAGACAATCAACATTTATACAGTGCAAAATGTTAACTATAGTAGTACTGTTCAGTTAGTTCCTCAGATGTGCTGTTGCTTAAACTTGTTGAACTGCTTTGAGATAACAGTACTACTGTTGCCACAAGGTATTGCTGAGTCTGTCTGCTTTCCATGCCAGCTATTAGGATTCTTCTTTCTGCTTTAACTTGCATTACTTATTACCATAATAGGCCCTTTCAGGCCGTGTGGTGGCTTCAGTCCCTTCTCTCTTTTTCCCCTGTAGAAGCGGGAGCTGCAGTCCGTGTCTCTCCCAGTGGCATTTCTCTGATGCTTCCCTAGAGCCCAGCAGTTGGCAGTGAGCACAGTACGACCCTGGAGTCAGACTACTCATTTCTCAGCAGACTGCAGCAGTTGCACTTTTTCTTGCTTTCACATGCTTCTGGGAGAGCTCCTCTGGCCTGGACACCCAGCAAACAGATACAGTGACTCACAACAACAAGGCGTACAAATAGTGCATGTCTCCCACCTTCTGAATTTACTTGGAAGAATACTATTGCAAATAACCCTGTACTGTTAATATTTATCATCTACTGAGGAATTTTCAGAATTCTTTCAGAAGAAGTGGTGATCAGTAATCAGTTCAGTTCAATGTTTTATTCAATGAATCAGAGCCTAGAACTGATCTGGCTGAAACAAATAACCATTTTTTCTGAGTTAGTCTTCAGCCAGATTGGTTCTCTGTACCATGGCATAAATGTTTTATACTACCACAGCAAAGGTGATGCAAAGTAGGAGGGCAGGGGCAGGCTAAGCAGTTCTTGCTACTGCCACCAAATGTCTACCGATGCCTCCAGAATTTTGGTCTGATGTGCAATGTAAGACAAAGGTGCCCGTTTATCTGTTGCTATTCTATCTATTGCTTTTCTGTTCTCATCATTTGGATTATACCTTTTCCATAAGAGGAGGGGAACATACGGTTTAGGAAAGTTCAATACTTTTAATGGACGGCTGTCTACTAAGACAAAGTACAGTTAGCGTTCATTTGAAAAGCTACAGCAAGAACACTGTGCAGTTCTCTGTGTGATGCCACTGCAGCAAATAAGAGTTTTGCATAAATGTCCGGGCCTGCCTATACACAGAAACTCCTTGGGAAGCTATGTCAATGCTGTAAAAGGTCTTATGTAGGAATCGTTCCAATGTTATTATCATCATCCTTGTCATTGTTGTTCTTCTCACCAATATTCAGCAATCCTAGGAAAGAGTAGGTACTGGATTTAAATCTTCTAGTGGTGGTAAAACTTGTATTTGTATGTATACTGTATACGTAATAAGTTATTTTTCATGTATTTTAAAAGATAATGTCAACAATATTTAGACTTTCATAAAAATGTACAAATACTTTTTGAATCACAGCTATTAAAGTGTCATTTATTTTAATAACATACACCTCATAGTTTGTTTTCTGTGTTTTTATCAGGTTGCCTAGGAAATCTTATAGAAAAGAAACAAATAAAATTCCCAAACTTGCATTTGGGTTAAGAAATCTGCAATGAAATTCTGCTTCCACTGAAATCAGTTGGAAACTAGTGACGTCAGAACTTCACATACAGCTTTTTTTAAGGCAACTTTCAAACTCTTCATAGGAAAACAAGCTATAAACAGAAGAAAAAGAAAGCAAACAAAAATAGAACAAAAACAGATACCTTATTACAAACTAGGAAAGAGAACAAGAAAACTGAATTATTAAATGCATCTCATGAATTAAAAACAAAAAGATATAGGCCTGACTAACAAATAATTGACTGGTTCCTCAAGAGTAAGCAGACTGCAAACAGAATCCTTGCATAATATATCAATGACCTGGGTTGCTGTTTATGCTCTCCTCCAAATCTTGAAATTTCCTAATTGTTTAAAATAAAAAAATATGCCTTGAACAGATTAAATATATATCTGGATTTCTCATTTGTCTCTGTTTCAGAGACAGATTTTGTTATTAGCACCAGGAAATTTTATAATTTTGCATTTTAATTGCTCTCTTGCCTTCTGGCTTCTAAGTTTCATGGTAGATGAATGAGAACTTTCATGTCCTCATGCATGAGCATGTCCTCATTCTCAGTCTTTATTCACCTGTCCCATCTCTGACAGTTACAGCAGGCAGAGAAACTTGGACATTAATACATATATGCCCAGAAGACCTGTCATTTCCATCAGGATTAGTGCATCACAAGGCCAGAGAGAAGATTATGGGTCTGTTATTCTGGAATTTATATAGTACAGTTTGTCACTTGTGTGATAGCTTGTGGAAAGAAAACAAGACTGGGAAGTATTTTGGGGGGAAGCAGAACCCCTGTCCGGTGTGAAGCTTCAGCTGAATTGTGGCTCCTGGTGCAGAAGACAGGCAGTAGCTCGTGGCCACTCAAGTCCATGTCTACACGAGCTATTTTCCTGCAGTCACCCAAGAGGAATATCAGCCTGAAGCAATTGCTGCTGAGCTCCTCGTGTCTCCACTATGATTAGGCTAGGGAAGTTGTTCAGTTTTAAATATGTTGCTTCATGTAAAACACTGAAGTTAGTTGCACTGTAAATTGCCTGTGTAGCACCTTGAGTGGCCCTGACGAGAAAGAGGAAGAGTGGAAATAAAACAACGGGTCAGCAAAAGACTCTCAGAAATGAGCTCAGCTGGCAGTAAGAAAAATAATATTTTTAAAATCAGTAATGGAAGTGGTATAGGATCTAAAGGTATTGTCAAGGAGGGGAAAAATACCCTGGAGTTCAAGTGGGACAGGGAGGATGAAGGAAGAGCGCCTACAGAGGACTGGGGCAGGTGGGGGCAGTCCACACAGACATGGCAGAGCTGTGAGCTGTACTTAGGAAATACAGCCCTTTTATATTGCTGATACTTTTCTTATCTCAGGGGTTAGTGTAGAGAAAGGAAGAATTTACTATAAAAATCTGTTTTTTTTTTAAGAGCAGGTCCCATGCTACAGGGTTGATTTAGGGCTGGTTCGTGGATTTTAGTGCACTTCCATGTCTGATGCTGCCTGGCAAGAGCTTAATGTCATGTTCTGTTTCGGGTATTATCTCAGATCCGTCTTTACTCTGAAGTTTTATGTAATGTTGACTTTTAACAATAGGCCCACAGGAGCCACTAATGGAGTACAAGGAGTTACAAGTTTCATTTTCTTCCAAATTTTTCATGTCATATTTCACAGGATGAAAATGTCTTTAGACAAAATTGTTTCAGTATTTTCAAGTACCAGAAAAACATCCTGCTTGTGCAGGGTCAGCTTCTGGCTTAAAAACTGAGCTGCTCCACAGAAATGTGTACGCATATTTCAGATTTTTGCCAATGTAAATTAAAAAGTTGATCATTAATGATTAATAATCGCTGATTTTAAGCAGTAATATTTCCACCAGTGTGGTTTTCCAGAGGAATAACTTGCAAAGCTGCAGATAATGCTCCCATGTACTCGCAGGGCCCACCCTTAGCAATAAGGTTGCCACGGAAACAGCAAAACTGTGATCGCGTGAGAGAGATGGGGAGAGAACGAAAGGGAGATGAGGGGAATTTGCAGCAATTTTTCACTGAAATAACTGGAATTTGTTAAAATGATGTAAAAGCACACTTTTTTGCAAGGGAAGGGCTACAGTCTTCTGGGGGGTCTTTTTTTTTTTTTTTTTTTTGCATAGGACAGTAAAGCCATATTAGCTTTACAGAAACAGGTCTGACTCAAACACCCAGTATGGGAAAAATCTAAGTGATGTGAGGCCGCTCCATGCTTATTTCCTGCAAAATGTTTTGAAACAGAGGTGTATAGCCACAGCTCTCTTTAATCTCACTGCTGGAAACTTCAGCTCCTTTGAATATTTCTGTCACCTGTGTGAGTCTCCCTTGAAATCAGAGCAGCGTGAAGCTGAGCTCTGTGTGCAGGTATATGAGAGGCAGAGGAAGACAGAATACGATACATCAAATATGTACAAAGAGAATTAGCTACATCGAAATTATTCCAGAATTTGTCTTTCCTTAAAATAGCTACATACCTTCTTATGAAGATTACGCCATAATGCTTTGTTGTTTGTCGCAGTGTTTATTTGCTTGTCTGTAACCATGTCAGCTGAGGTTGTCCCACAAATAAAGCTGGATTAGGTCTGATTAATAGATGCATAAAAGATTTCTGGTAAATATCTAGCTCATGCAAAGAAGGGTGGTATTTTCCCTTCTCGATTAACTGATTGAGTGAAGGTATGTCCCAGCAGGATATTAGAGGCCTTTGTACTATTGAAATGTTGCCTTTTTATGCAAGGAATTGACCATTTTGACACTGAAGATTCTGCAAGACATTTTGCCAAAACAGAGCATTAATCCTTGTGTCTTTATCAGGTGACAGTGTGAAGAATATCCTATTTATCTGATAGAGTAATCATGGTGATATTAATTGTTAATGTCCTGTAGTAAAAAGGTAAGTCAACTATGATGGCCCAGTGACCACTTTTCATGTGTTCTCAGTGGAACTGATAGTGACATCTGTACTTAAGGTTGTCTGACATTTTCCCTCTTCCTTATAATTTTGCTAAGCCTGAATCTGTTTGGATTTTTTTTTCCAGAATCAGTCTTCTCATGCTCTTTTTATTTTAAAGTTCTGTTTAGTCCAAGAGCAGTTTTACTACCCCTGAGCAGGAGTTGTTGAAATGCAGATGGCCTTACAGCACATTTTAGCAGTTTCTATCCCTTAGTTGTGTAGAATACATATTTACTACAGTGTGGTAGTAGCATTAGATTGTTTTTCTGATTCTGATAATATGTTAATATTTCTCTAAATATAGGCCACTATAACGACCATTTTCACATTCAGGAGAGTTTCTTACTAAAAATCATGGAACATTTCAGTTGTACTGGCTATGTTTCCTTTTTATGTTGATCACAAGATGTTATCCTGTTTAACTTGTGTGTTGATATTGCCTCCTACCTTTGTGTTATCAGCAATTTAATCCTTTTAAACCTTATCCTAGCAGTGGAAAACAAAATTTTAGTATTCCCCTTTCCTGTCTCTAATCTTACACCCCAATATCTGTCTTTTTCTCCCCTTTGCTAGTAATAAAACTTCCTTTCTTCTGAAATACAGGCTGCAGAGGTAGTTAAGATACTGAAGGAAAAAGGTGGATAGCTAAGGATGAGCTTTTGAGAGCTACTTGGAGGGAAAAGAGGAAGAACTGTCACAGGAGACCCTAAATGAGTCAGGTGAGGAGAGGAGCCATAAGAAGATAGAACTGAAAAACCAGTGGAGGAAAGTTCCGAAAAAGAGGGAATAGTCAAAGGTGCCAAAATCACTAATACTTCAAAAGAACTGCAGTGCTGCATCAGAGAGTGCATATCTCCTAATCGTGTATGTATTGTTAGGATTATGTATTATTTTGCATTTAACAACATTGAATTTCTACCCGCCACTTTATTACTCGGTCAACAGCAGACTCATTGTTCCATGGCCGTTTATTACTCACGGTGGCAGTGTGTCAGGCACACATCCCTGCTAAAAGGGGGAAAAAAGGTTCATTTTCAACTTGAATACACTTTACTAGCTGACCTAGTGTAGTTGCAGCAATACAGCTCAGGGGTTATGCTGATGAATGGTGAGGAACCAGAAAAGGATTAGAAAGACTGGAGTGGGAGATGATGCTGGCAGGACTGAGGGGAGAATTAGGAGTAGTATGCAGGGAGAGATATAGGAAGGAAATGGCAGACTGAATGTTTTACCTGCAATAGTGCTATGACAAACTCTTACTAATAGTAACTAAGTAGCTAAGTTCAGTAGTTTAAGGCTAGCATGGCATTATATGCATGCAGGCTATAATAGTGTTATTAGAAATATCCAAGGAGACCTTTGAATCCTCTGGCATTAGAGAGGAAGTAACTATATCTTGATTTTAATTGCAATTTATGCTGATTACAAGGCCTCCTAATTTTGATCTGTATTTCCTGGAGTTGGATTTGGACCTGCTGACTGTAGGGCAAAGTTTTTACCTTTTCCAGTCCCAAGAGCTAGAAAAGGCTAGATTTTCAAATGACCACTTGTATCAGTTTAGGGCCAGATTTGCAAAGGAGATCGGTTTCTAATCAGACGCTGAAATGAGCAGCAGATTTCAAGCATTCAGGAGTTCAGCAGCTACCACTCTGTTTTAACAGCTACTGTCAGATTTTCAGAAGAGCTCAGGATATCAGACCCCTTGGTAGCATTCCTAGGGCCAGGAAATCAGTGTCGGAAGTTAGTCCTTCTGCTGGTGCTCTGAGAAGCTTTAATGCTCTGCCTCTCTTTCACTGCATTGTTGATCATGCTGTTTTTAAATACCCACTGCACTAATAGGGTAAATAAGTATTCACATTTTTTCCAGCTGTTATTTTGCATCAGAGCTCTCTGAATGTGAACCTGTAAAATCTGTGAATCTGCCGGTAGGCATACAGAGCAGCCAAACATCAAACAAAATGTGCACATTCATGTTCCCATCCTGGATGTAAATGAACCAGCCGAACGAACATGCCGGGGAGCAACCCGGAATCAGCTCTGCGGCTTTTCTCTCTTGCCACCCCGTTCGATGCCCCTTGCCTTTCCCCGGCAGCCCCCTGTCCTCCCTGGGGGCTGCACGGGCCACCGCCAGCCGCCGTGCCCGCTGCCTTGGCTTTCTGGCGTCGCTGCGGAAAAGCTGCCGCCCGCGATGGGAATGGGATCTTCCACTATTTAGCAAGGCTTTGCTGAATGAGTCATCAAAGCGGGCTGGTATTGGCTGGGCTGGTTAGCACCCAAGGGATTGCCTGGCAGAGGCTGCGAGGCCTCGCTTCATTCACAGAAATGTGGGGCTGCTAGCCAGCCCTTTCATTCACACGCGCAGAATCTCATTCACATTTTGCAGTTTCGCTAGCCGCTTCTAACGAAGAGAGCCGTTTGGGAGCGATAGGGTTTTCTGGGCAGTAGAGACAAGTAAAAATAAGCTGTGGTGTGTATATTTGCGGTTGCTATGCTAGGAGGATGAAGAGAGGAATGAATGCTGTGTGGATGCTGTAGCAGGTTTGCAATGTGGTGATGAAAGGCTATTCCGCAGATCACTAGAAACCTGCTTTTACACTGACTAGGACATTGCCATTATTCATCACTGCTGGGATAAGAGGTGCTGACTTAATTTAATGTGTCATAATTAAATACCTGTATTTAAGCTGTTTTAGTGTATTTGCACTTTATATACTGCAGCCTTTAGTCATGGGAGAGGGAAGGAATACCATAGGATTTTTCCTTTAAAATGTGCTGCAGTTAGTGATTTGTTTAAAAAAAAAAAAACAAAAAACTTTTCACTATGCAACTTCTTTGATCTGAATTTGTTTACAATGCAGTATATTGTCCTGCATCCAAAAGATATTTTGCAGAGAAGATTAATTTTTAGAAAAGAGCCATATGGCTTGTGATAGGCATTGTATTTCACAATGCTGTATACATTTTGTATTTTTCCAGCAAAATGTAAGAGAAATGAAATATCCAGTTTGTTCATGGTTTGCTGCTCCTCAGGTCAAGTGTTTGTGGCTGACATTTATGCTTAATAAGAGCTGGTGCATTTTTTATTTTTCCCTGCAGGACGTCAGTTTGCTGCTACATGGACTTTTGATATTCTCTTAGTATTTCTCAGTTTTTCAGAATTAAACCAAATATTCCACTGAACTGAAGATCCATTTCACAGCTTTCTTTGGAGAGAATATCAGTGGTGAAAGAAAAAACATCTCCTAAGCCTGTTGTCGGACATCAGAAAAATACTTTTCTTCACACATAGGTACTTTATGTAATCCTGCATTAAAAAAAGAAGGTTGCTGTGGAGTGACTGGGGAGAAGGATTTGTTTCTGTATCAAAAATTGGATGTAACAGTTTCCGTGAGAAACAGCTTTGGCACAAAGGCACTTGTTAAGTCTGTTAGGTTGCTTTTGTGGAAGAAAATGTGTATATTCTTTAGTTCTGTCATCTGTTTTTAAAATACTTTTGTGCATTAAGGTGTTCTGAAAACCTTCGAGGTATCTGTGTTTTGCTGAGGGGTTTGTGGGGGGGGGGGGAGGAATGCGTAGGTGTAAATATTATCCAGGTATTTGATATCTAATTGTGTCTTCTTCATAGATTCACAAATATGTGAGGTGGAAGAACATTTAAACAGAAGAATAGAGTGTGGTGTTTTTAAAGGATGTTAATTCAGTTTTAGAGGTAATTGCCTTTGGTACCAAAAGAGGGGGAAAAAAATTAAAGGTTGGAAGGAAATATCTGTTTGAGAAGATAGGAAAAGGAAATTTGAGAATTGATTGGTGCTAGTGTGCTGTAAGTGGGTGGATGGCTTTTTTTCCCTTCTTTTTTTTTTTTGCTACAGGAAGTGATTTGCAGTGTTCACTGAGCCTTTTGTTGAAAAGGGTCCTTCTCATTTGTGTGAGTCATGCTTTTGCTGTGAGCGAGTTGGCAGCTCTAAGCAGGACTGGGATCTCTGTCATAGAAAACTATTACTTCACCCAACCTTAACGTGGAACCATAAGAAATATCTTAGAAATATATGTATTTTTGTTCTTCCTTATATTCTTTGATTTTTTTACCCCAAAATCTCGTTGTCCGTCCGTGTTGTTATGAATCGCCTGCTATGTTAGCACAGGCATCTCCTGCGCTGGCATCAGATTTGCCAGAACATATGCAGGAAACCAGATAGAAGGGCATGCTTCAACGTACCAAGTATAACCGCTTCAGGAATGATTCGGTGACATCAGTTGATGATCTTATTCACAATTTGTCCATGAACAGCAAGGTCTCAGCAGTTGCTACGACTTCAACGGCACCTTCCTACCTGGTCTCGCCAGAGGTTCTCCGCAAGGACCAAGAAGATGGACCCACCACCCTGTGCACCCTCATCCATAAAGTGTCCCACTTGAAACTCTCTAACACAGGCAGCCTTTTGGGTATCAAAAACCTCTCCTCTGCAGTAAAGGAGCTTGCTGTCTCCAAGTTGCAGGGAAGCTTGAGTGCTTCTAGCTCGGCAGCAGGGGCTTCAGACAACACATGTAACCTTGTCTCTGCCACTTCGTGTTCTCAGCAGGACGTGAGCAAGATGAGTATGGGGAAAAAAACACGGTCAGAGGAGATGCACCCAGGAGGTGAAGACTGGAATCAAAGTAGCAGCTTTGTCAATAAACCCTCTCGAGGATGGCTGCACTCGAGTGAGAAGATCCTGGGACCTGGTGTGACGTACATTGTGAAGGTTGGTCTGATTTCTTCCATTCTCTGTTTTTATCAATGAAAAATTCTCTGCTGGTTTCGGTGACAGGCTAGGCAGGCTGAAAGGATCTCTATTTGTATGCTCCTTTTTTTTGTGCATAATGCATGCTATGTAAATGCAGAAAGGCAGGGTTGGAAAGCAGTGTTAATTTGTTATATTAGAGCAAAGCTGCAAATAGGCTATCTGTCAGATAATGTTTTACAGCTATGTAAAAATATTATTTTTAAGCTAAAAGCTGGTTTCCTTACTTTTTGTTGTTTTTTTTTCCTTCTTCTGAATTTAGGTTTTCAGTGTTATCTGGTATACAGTATATATCTTGGATACATAGGCTTTCAATATGTCTGGTGCAATCTACAGGAGGAAAGAAAGACTCCTTGGTGTCTGAAGACCTGTTTATCATGCATGATATTTCAGTTTGAAAATATCTTTAAGGACATGTGTGTTTTTAAAGTGAAATTATATTTGAAATCTTACAGCAGTAAGGCACAGAGCGCAATTCTTATCTTGTTCCACAAATAGAAATACGGTTGTGGGTAAAGCAGGAAAATGCAGCTTGTTTTACATAATAGGGATTCAGCCTCCTTAAATGTTATTGCTCTTTTCAGTTCATTGATCCTGCATGTCAAGAGCAGTAAATCTTAAGTTTCCAGGGTAATATTTTTGCATGCTTTGAAAGTATTTTGAAATGAACTGTAAAATTCGAGGCTCTGAGAACAGCGTATGTGCAGTGTTTTTGTAGTCAGGTAAGATTCTGGTTACACCTTCCAGCATAGTGTGCAGGAAGTGTAAAAATAACATTACCGTCCAGAATTCATTCTTAAATCACCATGTTTTATTTGCCTAGTATCTTTTGCTTTTGTATCTTAAGTGTTTTGTAGCAGACGATTAATAAGATTTTAGATCCATTTTTGTTCTCATCGTATTTCGGGTATAGGAGTTGCAGCATGAAGTTTATATCAGGATGCTTTAAACTGAGTGGCAGCCTTCTTGCTTAACTCTTACCATTTCTCTCAAGTCTCCTTATCAGAAACAGAGTGCATATTTAACAGTTGGTGCACTAGGAAGGAAGCAGTTTTCATTTCTTTCTGTTAGTGGTGATGGTAGATTTTGCAAGTGATGGTAGCTTGAGTAAGCTGGACAGTTCAAAGCGCTACTTAAAAGGTGCTGTCTTTTTGCTAGTTGGAAATTTGCTGGAACTATAAAAGAGAGTCAATGCTACCTTTCAGAATACAAACTGCTGTTCGAGAAGTGGCTTGATAAAAAATGACCCATCAATGCTAGATACAGTGGTAGCAAGACTGTCTTTCTTTTGCACGCCAATAGTCTGGTTAACAGAAGGTCATTTACCATTCTCTCATTAGCTCAGGAAGTTGAACTATTTTTATTTTGTATTCTGCTTAGGATATTGTAAGCAGGCAGATAATGACTGTGAGAATTCACTGCTGCTGTTTGTGTTACCCGAAATGATAACTATGAAGCAGAACAAACACAGTACTCATTTTCTTGAGTTAATTTTTCACTGCTTCACTTTCTGTATGCTAGAGCAAGCTGAAATCTTTGAGTTTTAGTTGAAAAGGGAGTTAAAAATAAATACAAGTGGACTTATATTTAAAGTTAATAGTTAACCCCTTAATGCAGCTGGTGTCAAATATTTGAAACCATATTTTTATACAATATGTATGTTAGACTTTTTAAAATGAATCATTAGCATTATACAACTTGCACTTTAGGGTTTTTTTCAGGTCCATGGAATTTATGGAATCTTGCTGATTATCTTTTCTATTTAAAATGGGGCGATACCTTCAACTTACTGCTCTCTGGAATATTGAGTCACAAAATTGTGCTGTAAATGTCAAAATAAAGGTTAAAAAGAAATATCAAAGTCAATGGCTAATGCATGAATGAAAATAAACCAGTCCTTGTTAGTTCATAATTTGCCCGTTCATTAAGTATCTCAGAATTTTCCTCAGCAACTGCAGCATTCACATAGATAAGAATAGAAGTGCAGTTCCCACATCATTAAACATTGTTAGTTCCAGGGCTTTTATGCATTCAGACCATCAAATCAATACACAGATAATGTACACTGAGGGGAAACATTCCTTGGATACCTCATGGCTATATTGACTATCTGGGGGATTCGTACCATATTTAATTAGTACCATATGCCTTGCAGATCATTCCATATGCCATTAGTTAAATGAGACAAAAATTAGATTTGTTGTTAACCAGTAAAGCTTTTACCATTTTGTGTGTAAATGTGCACTGAGTTACTATTTTCTCATTAATTCCCATTCAAAACATGAAAATGATTTGTGGGGCAGGGTAAACAGTCACTACTGGACAGTTTGGTACAATTGATATTGGAATTTTTTGAAGTAAAAGAAACAAGGTTCTTGCATGCGATATATGACAAATATGTAACGTATTTATGACAACCTTTCCATAAGTTTCTTTTTTCCAAATCCGCAGTGGTTAACAAAATAAAAATTGCAAAAGAGAAAAGTGACATTTTGCTCACTGATGCTGGTGGTCATTAATTCTTCGCTGGACTTTACTGCAGTCCCCATCTTTTGTTCACATATTGACCATTTTTTAAATGGGCAGTGTAACTGTAATGCTTAAAAATGAGTGTAGGATTATGATGCATGGGAACTGTGATCTGAGTATCATGATCTGTTGCGACAGAATTATTTTCAGCTGTAAAATTACTGGCACTTTCTGTAGTCTTTATTTTCCCTGTGGATTTCATGTTTTTTTTTTTTTACTGGAAAATATTCTTCACAAAAACAAAAAATTAGTTGTGTAACAGATTAGACTTTGGCCACGGCCAAATTAGGAGACATGAAACAGGGAGGTACTGATATTTTATTTGAGACTACTGCTGAACAGTTTAACAAATTACGGATTAATGAAAAAAAAATGGTTTGCACTGATGGAAGTCATTGAAAAGTTCAGTGTTTTCCCCAAAGAGGGACAGATTACTACAGAGAGTGGTTATAAATGATCATGTTCTCAGAAAAACAAATACATATAATAAAAAAATGTAAAACTATGCAGTGTAACACTAGTTAAATGTTTCAGTGAAATCCATTTGTTTCCAATGATAAATGTCTACTGATGTGTTTAACTGAGTAATTGCATAGATACTTAGGTTTTGTTGCAATTAATTAAAAGCACAATGGACAGTCATGATAGGAGGCAAATATACATCTACCTATAGACAGCTTGTGGTTGAGTTTTCTTGTAAGTGTTGATGAGTTTAAAACCTTGGCTTTCAGCAGTTAAAACTAAATAAACCTGAAACACTCTAGCATAATTTATAACGTTGTATACAGCATATCCAAAAGAGATAGCCAGCCTTAAAAACAAGACAGTGGCATAGAAAAGACCTGTGTAAATGTAGTATTAAAAACAGGTACAAAGATAATATCTGAGAAACAGGAAGAGAAAGAACTTCATTTAAAAGGAGCACCCTGAGCCAGGCAAATAATATTTCAGTGAAAAAGCATATTAAATTATTAAGATTCTGTTAAAGTATCTAAGGAGTATAATGCCTAACTGCAATTACTTCTTTAACATTTTAACGCTTTCATGTCTTGCGGGGGGAGTAACAGCTTCTTACATCTGATGAGGAAAACTGACATCTTTTGTGAAGCTATTTGAATACATCACAAAGTGGAGGCTTCAGTTCTGCAAACATTTCTGCATGAGACTGCTTACAGGAATATTCTCTTTGAAATAATTGAGACTACTCCTATGCTGAAAGTTAAGTATGTGCTTAAGGTTTAACAGAATTATTGTGTTACATGCTCTTATTGTGTCCTTTTATTTTGCACTCTAGTATTCTCTTCAGTGGTATGGGCAGGACATGTATGATTTTAGCAGATCTCCGCAAGTAGATACTGAATTTACAAAATGACTTTTCCCTGTAATGGCTAACCCAGACCATGAAGCACAGCCTTAAATGGAGCTAACATGGTAGAAGCTGCACCCTCTGCGGCCTTCCCATAGAAGACCTCAGAGCTCCTTGGAAGCTGCTTCTCTTTTTTCTCCAGTTCTAACCAGAATTGATTTCTTGCTGGTTTACAGTAAGAGTGAAATACCAAAGCTCTGTGGCTTAGTGGTGTCACTCTTTGTCCACCTGTTTGAAAGGTAGCCAAGGTATCCTGCATAAAAAAGCAAGACGTTTTCTTGCTTGCTTCTTACCTCTTTAAATGAAGTCAATGTTACAATCTACGCATTTTTTTTTAAATAGTAACATTGCACCACGACTTTCTAGTTTCTCTTGGTTTTTGGTTGATGCTAAATTTATCTTTGTTCTTTACAGAAAAGTTGATACTTTTGGGGGGGGGGGATCAAATTTAAATTCCTGCTTTTATCAGTCAATTTGCAGTAGTATTAATGGCTTATCACTAACAGTCTAAAATAGCCCGAGTAAAAACCTACTCAGTAGATTTTTGTGCATGGGATTCAAATAACTAGTAAAGCAGTTCCAGAGCGTCCTGTTTGTAATGAGGTTTGCGTATTTAAGAAGTGGGTTGAGTGTTCAGGCATATGGTAATAATAGGACTGAATGCTAATCCTTTAGTTCAGATTCTGCTGTCCCCAACCCAAGTACCCAAACTCTGTGAGCCAGGGCTCAGAGAATCACAAAACTGGCTTATCCCCTTAGATTTTAAAACTGCCTGCATGCATTTGGTTAGGTAAGAGAGAAGAAGTAAGTAAAAAAGACAGCGTTGCTTCTAGCAGTTTATTCCTCCTAGTACGCCATATTCCTTTGCAATCACTTAGTAGCCGTTACATTTGCTTTCACTGTCATTTGGGCTATAAATGAATGATATTGATGCTTGTTGTTCAGTTCAAAGTCCCTTTTTTGAGCTCCCTCAATCTGAAACACTGTGGGCCTGTAGTACAGCCCACTGATATTACAAGAGAGTTTCTCACAGAACTTAAATCAGATCCTGTGTGCAGAAATCATACAGGAGGGTCTTTAATTATAATATTATTCTAATTGTATGAATCGAGTGTTATTATTGTACAGTTGCACACATTTTAGAAAAAGCAATGATTTTAGTGCTGAAGGATCAAATTCTCAACATGAATGTTTGATTTGCAGTATGAGCATTTGCAAAATGCCATGGAAGCTTTGACATAATTTCTGTACCTAGGGTTATTTTGTAAGAGACACAATTCGGGCACTGTTGATTTGAATAGTAAAGTCACAGCTGTATTTTTTTAAAGGAAAAATGATACAGTCCTGCTAGTTATTTAAAGTTAAAAATCCCCAGATAAGTTTAGGAAGTAAAACTGCATTCAGCCAGTTTTCCTTCTCTTTTATTTTTCCTTGGAAATTGGACTGTTGGTTTCTTTATTTGCCTTCAAATATCGGTTATAAGAAGAATGCCGTGTGCCCAATGTAAATATCTGCTACTACAGAGAACATATGGATGGACTAAGATTTTCTGGGAAAACCCATGCCTGCCCTTGCTGCTCCTGCCTGGGCACTCCTTTGTCCCTTAGTGGCACAACCCACTGGGAACCCTTGTTTCCATTAACCACCCCAGTTATACTTGTTTTATAGCCTGACTTCACTGGAGAGCAGAAAGCTGAAGTGATGGATGCACAAAGTATCAATATTAAATATTCCTGGTGTTTGAAATGGGACAAGTGCAGATCTGTCCTGGGACACTGTCACAGAGAACTGGTGCCTTCCCAGCTACCAACCTCTTCAGGATGAAATATCCTCCCAAGCAATGAAACAAATTCCATAGTCACAGAGGAAAACGGGCTCAGTATTGGTTTTGTGTGGTCCCATGTAGTCATGCGGTATTCCTAGTCTATGTGATTCTACATGTTTACCGTAACATTTGACATGGTGCTAGCTTTGGCTGTTTCAGCCAGATCTGAGGCAGAGTCCGTCCATCTCAGTTGTGACGGGAATAATGGTGGGACCCACTGCAACCACATTCCAGTCGTCATGCGTTTTTAGAGAGAGATTGGGGGGAAATTTAATGAGGGTAATCTAGAGTGGTTGTTTAATAAGACTAATAAGATGGTAGTTATTCCCTTAGATTTTTCAAATAAGCTTTTCATAGGGTCAGGAAAGATTTCAGTCTCAAAAGGTTGGCTCTGAAAATTCAAGTCATGACTGAAAGTTTAAGAAGACTGAAAAAAACCCTTTGAAATTATCCAAGAGTGGTAAGCAAAAAGATGGAGATAAAAATAAATCAAAGACGATGCAGGGAGGTGCAAAGAAAATAATGTGAGATAAACAGAAAAAATGAACTAGGCCTTATTTCTGTAGCACCATCTCATTATGTTTGTTGATACAAGGATTTTTGTTTTGTCTTTTTTATTATCTCAGAGCAGTTCTTGAAATTGGATGCATAAATTAACCAAATACCAGCAATAATAAGGACAAGACTGAAAGAGAGAGGAAAATCCTATCTTCGGGACTGCTCAGCACCATTGGCTTCCTGTAGATACACTGTTACACTAGCATGCCTTTATTCCCATTTTTGTTTTTTATTAGCATAGAAATTGTACAAAGGAGTGCATGTCATTGGAAACCAGCATCTTCACTAACATTTGACACTGTGTAGCTCTGACAAAGTAATTATCAGAAACAGAGTCGTCCCTTTTCTTATAGACAAGTGTCTTTAATTAACCACAGGAAATTTTAAAGGTACCTTCCACCCTTAACTTCCCTAGAGATGAGAACATTTCAGAAATGCTTGTCTTGCCGCTGAGGGCAGGTGCCATGTTCTATCACCACTTGCTGAGTGCTGATGATACAGTTTCATCCATTGTTAGTTACTTTTTTCTAAAGTCTAAGCAGGAATGGAGAGAAAAGGCCAAGCAGGTAAACTACTTGGAGAGTCTCTGTCTGAACAGAAAGAATTAAGTGTGAAGCTGTACTACAAACATTACAATAAGCTGTTGAAAACATTAGCCAAGTGTTTTGAGTCTACTCACAGCCTTTTCTGGGGCCAGAAACTATGAAGGCGCTCCCCAGTATGGTCCTGTTCCTAGATGATTGCTATCCTAGCTGCTTCAAGAATGCTAAAAATCATCAGTATTGATGATTTTTGACCAAAGACCTGGTATGAAATCAAACTGCACTACCAGCTGTATTGAATCTGTCTCTCTTACAGCACTTCAGCAGTGTTAAGAAGGCAATGAAGTCTGACTCACTCTGCCGTAGGATTAATAATAATAATAATAATACCTAGCATATATAGAATGCTTATTCTTAACAGATCTTGGTGCTCTACAAAGTACTGAAGTTTGTTTACAAACTTTAATACAAAGTACTCTATAATGCAAAGTATCAGTCTGTTGATTTTACTGAAGAGGAAATGAAGACTTAGAGAGTTTAAGTGATTTGCTCAAGGTTATCCAGGAAGTTATTGCCAGAGACTTCCATGACATCTAAGCAAGGCTTGGTGCAGTGCTTTTCCACCAGGCCACACTGCTCTTTAAAGCTGCTACAGCAAAGGTCTGCTACTGTGAATGGAGCTCCAGCCAAGCATGTGCTCCCTTCACTGAGGCATAAATTAGTTCACGAAATCTGAATGCTGGTACTGATAGTGAGGAAAAAAAATTGATTTCCAGGCTCCCAGGTCTCCAATTGAGTAGGCAGACTCGGCAAATCAGAAAATATCTTTTTAATTTGCAAACTGAGCATATTTATAGCAGAAATTGTAGTAGAAATTTTGCAGAAACAAAAAATCAACTTTGCCCAGCTAAAGAAATCTTACCTTTGAAGTCTTCTGTGATGCACCTGTAGCAGTTGTCAAAGAGGATCACCCTGCAAAAGGTGCATGTCACAGCAGGTAGAGAGAATGAAAGATTCTCTATTAAATGCATACCTGAAAAGTGTTTCATGAAATGCAGTAAGTTGTTCACAAGCTCAAAGTTAATACCAAAGTATGGATGCTTTGCTAGATCAGAGTCATGGAGACTGTCTTGGATACAAGATGTGAGATATAAGATAAGCATTGTTCGTGTTAGAAATTTAGTTTGGTATATTTTGTTAGGTTGTGATTAGCAACATTTATTAATATATTTTTTAGATCAGTGTTGTGAATAGCAATTCAAGTTGCTTAATGCTAGGCATAGACTCTAGCCTCTAGTAAGTTAAGTGAGAGAAGTCTCGAGAACTAGAATTGATGCTAACCCTGTAGAGTTTGGTGGGGCAGACTTTTCAAGTTAAAACAAGGTTGAGACTACTTACAATACTATATATTTGTATAGAACAGATTATGCCTCTCTTTCACACTGTTCTGTAATCATTCTTTTATTAAGGCAATAGTTACACTGGATAAATGTTCTGAATATGAAGCAGGCACACACTGGAAGAGAAAAAATACTGTTGAAGATGTATCTTTCTGTCATTTTGGACCTTTTGGAAATTAATTTTACAGTCAAAAAATAAGCAAAGAGCACTAAGTGAATAGAAACATCAAATGAACACCTTCTTGCCATATATTTACTTTTGTCAGGGAGGAATAGCAGGGGGGTGGCTGCATGAGGGGAGCACAAGCTGGGAGCTGAGGGTGCCCGTCCCAAGCTGATGTGGGGCGTGTGGGGGTCCCAGGTGAGGTGGTCAGGGCCGTTGGGACCTGCTGGGGTCCCCATTGCCTTGGGGGCTGTTTTCTAGGAGTTTTCATGGCCTCTGTGCTGCAAGGACACCTTCTAGAGATTTTTCTTGCTTTCATTCGAGCCCATGATGTCTCTCGCTACCCTTACTTCCTCTGTCTTCCACTTCACAGGTGATATTTTGGGCTCTCTTACTGTGAACACAGGTAATTGGTACTTGAGTGTAAGAAAGAGGAAGCCTCTTTTATTTACTGGGTTGATAATGATTCAGGAAGAAGATGTATTCTAATTGCTGGACTCTTGTGATGAGGAATAGAGGCACATGTAGCATTGACATAGAGAAAAGGACTCCCGCTCTCCCTCCACATATATTTCAGATTTTCAGTGGTAACACTGATAGTGTCTTTCCTAAATCACACCTTCAAAAGTACAAGTTTGAAAGCATATTGGTATAGCATTTTCAGTACTTAGCATAGGTTTATATTCAGCTTAGTGGAAAAGCACCTGTTAGAACTTCTGTCTTCTGGTTCTGTGCTTTAGTAATACTCATCATCAAGCAGTTCTATTTGATGTCTAAGGTAACATAAATAATATAATAAATAATTCTAGGTACAGCATCCGTATTTATGGTTTTGAATATCTAATTACGATTTTCCACTATTGAAGCAAAATGTTTTGGCTGAGGAAGTTGCATGTTTATATTCAAGGAATTCTGATGCAGAACATAAGCTGCTAGAACTAATCTGCGTGGTGCTCTAAAATGCAGTGTGTCCTATTGGATATTCTAGGTAGCAAACAAAATAGTCTGGAAAGTGTTCTCTGAATTAAAGTATGCACCAGTGAGGATGAAGCAATTCATTTATGATACAGCAACGCATACTGTAAATAGCTATTCACATTGATTAATATCTCACTGCAATAGTGACATTCACCCTGCATTATATCCCTTGAAAATTAGACGTAAAAAGTATTGAACTAAAGTTTTTGCAAATGCTGTCTGTTTTTTACTAAAACATTTGCACATACAAAAATTGAGGCATAATGCAAAATATGTTTGCATATATAATAATAGGATAAATGGTTGTCCAATATGTGCACTTCTGATTCTAGCATTTCTGAGCTTTTGCACACATACATCTGTAAAATAAGAACATAAGAAATATTGTAGGTGAAAAGCTACTGATATTTTTTGTGGAATCTTGTGAAAACTCAATGTATTAAGCATCTGTACTGCGTGAATATTTTTGAGCTTTGTGTTGGCAGTCTTAATTCATGCACAGAAGAGTAAGAAATGAGAAACAGGTCTTTATTTTAAAGATGTGTTGTTTTCAGCTCCATTTGTGATGGAGATTAGAAAATTGTCAGAAGCAAAATTTGCTTCCTGGTAGTATCTTTTCCTATACTAGCAAGAAATGAGACCTTAGAGTTAACTTAAAGAAATTGCTTTTCAGGATAAGATAAAGTATATTCATCTCCCCCTGGCTGAATCACTGGCCTTTTTTTCAGGGGTGCTGAATGATTACCGTATGAGTTGATGGTGAGATTTTGCTAGAATGTTTTCATAGGGGACAAATGTAAGACCACTAACATCACTATTCATATCTAAGAGATTGTGAACTGTAGACATATCCTGGCTGGTATGAACTTCTTTTCTTCGTGATGTTTATGGGATAGGCTTTTTTCTTTTCTTGTGGGTAAGATGCCCCCTATTCTTGTGCCGTGTGAAGATCTCCACAACTACTCTTGTCTGCAACTCCAGTACAGGAAATGTAGGGCAGGCCTTAAATTCTAGTTTCTTCCAGCAAGATCAGATGAAAATACATTCTAGCAATAGAGGGGAAGAAAAGGAAAAAGCAATTTCCAGCTTTGTAAGAGTGCTGGCAAATCTTTATATCTTCTTATATATAAACATGCCTGTCAGTTTATTAATAGAGATACATAGCTGTCCACCAAAACATTAAAATAGTTATAATTATTTATATATTGCATTTCAGAAATGAGAAAAAATAGCTTTCTGTTACCTTTTATGATTCTTGATAAGCTTTCTTGAGAGCAGTGGCACTGTATGTTTGTATATGCGTGAAGCCAATGTATAGCACTTCCAAGTCTGTGTATATATACATGTATAAAATTTTTTTTTTATGTTCAGATTGATTCTTCTTTATCATTTAAACAACTTGATGTAAGAAAAAATCATAAAATAGATCAAAATAGCTGCCTTTCTTTGTGTAGAAGCTGATTTTTTTCACTAGCAATGGGGTAGACAAAAGTGAATTTACTTAGCTGAAAAAGTTTCCACGTCTTTCGATATTAATTAGTCAATGCCAGACAGTTTTCTTTTCAGTTGATGCCAGAATCCTTCTGGAAGTCATTCTCCCTTTAGTTATGGCTGAAAAAACCTATATGAAAATCTTCAGGAAATTCGCTGTGAAAGGATTTGAATGATTAAAAGCTAGGCATCTAGCAGATCTGCAGTGACTCACAGTCATACAGTGAAAATTTTAAAACGTGACCTATCTTTTTACTATTTTATACTTCGGACGCTAAACAAACACTGTTATTGTTTGGTGCAGTGAATCAAAATATATCAAGGCACTGACATACAGAGAAAGTCTTATTTCCCTGCAGTTTCCTATGAAAATGTTGTATAACTCTACTGTGATAATTAAATCAAGAGCTTATGAAGCTTACCTCTTTTTCTAAGAGACTTTAGTAGCATAGTTTTAGCAGCATTCCCCTTATTGGAAATCCAAGCATTCAATTCAAAGAACAAAACAGAGAAGCAATAAATTGTAAACTTCACACTTTGCCAAAATAGTACTGAATTATACTAAAATAATATTTCAGTTAACCAATAGAAATACGTAAGTATATAGAAGTGATTTCTGGGAGATTTTGAGCTCATGCAGAAAATTCATGTATTTATTTTCTTAATACATGCCTCCTACATCCCTTTATTGTTACAGTTTTGCAAAACAGCCTTGCATTCAAATAGGATATGACAGCTCATTGAAAAAATAGGCTAACAATCACCAGTTAAGAATCATTAAAGTCTGCATATAGAGGGGACATTTTAAAAGTATTTTTATACTACAGAAGCCAGTTATTGTACAGGACAAAATGGGAAACAGCTAGTTTTTGATCAAAATTGGAAGTGCCCTTGGGAGTACTGTGTTTTCCTCTCACCCATTACTGAAGAAGTAAGCTACCTACTTTTAAGAGAAATGCAAACCTATTGACAGTCATATCTATCATCATTTCTACTAGTTTAGAAGGTCTGTTAGTTTACTTGTCTTATGGAGCAATTCGTGATGATAAATTTGCAGCTAAAGGGTCAAGGCTTATTTGTAGCTGAACCCTAAAGAAGACATGTTTTTACATTTTCCGTTCCATTTCCATTCGATCAATCCTTACTTAGAGTTTTCTGTCTGGATTAGAACACGCATTCTTTAATGAGAAAAAAACCCTTTGGGGGAAATATTGATTCAGTATAAAGCTTTATACATGATTACTTACTGATATAAAAATTACCAACTGTAAAAGTACGAAAGCACAGAAGAGCGCCTTTCTGTTTTTCACAGTAGCATATGTTTATGACACATTTTTAGTGTTAGATTCTGACAACGTCTAAATATAGGGCCTTCTCATTCAGAATAAGGCTGCCAATGTTTCTTTCATGCAGTATTACTGGGTCCTAGAGCAGGTGTGCCACGGTGAAGATACCACGGGAAGCACGGCAGCAATACAGAACTTTTCCATCCGTGTACGCTGTTGGAGTGCAGTCATCAGACTTCCTCGGAGGACTCCTTCTTCAGAGAGTCTGGAAGATGTGTGTTGCCCTGTGGGAAGGGAAGAACCTGAGGATGTGGTGTGGCTGGGAGAACACGTTGCACTCCCTTAAGGAACGCCCCTCTCTTGGCTACATCAGCCTGCCAGTCCTCTGAGTTGGTGCAGTCACTATATTGCAGAAGATAATTGTGAGGATTAGTCTGGATTTTCTGAAACTGAGTGAGTGTAATGAGAGATGTCTGAAAAATGTGCATGTTTCTTTATGTAGCCAGGAGTGTATGTTTTACATAGAGGATTAACGAATTTTCAGGGAACTGGCTACAGGAATGTTTTATGTTACTTTAGAGTGTGCATGTATAGGATAACACTCCCGTTAGGGAAGATTTCAACATCATGTTACTTGATAGCTAAATGGAGCATTCAAAGGCAAATATTTATATCCTAAACTACCAGAGAAGCTGAAATCTCTAACAGCTGACTTAAAGCTCTGTGACTACCATTCATACAAATTTACTTCTCTCTGAATATCCAGTCTTCCTTCTGCCCACAGCTTTTTCTAATATTATAACTCACCCTACATTAGAAATGTCACAGAATTAGTCTTCTATTCCATCCTTCTGCTTAAATATCTAGGTACTCTGACACAAATCTGAATGGTTGTTCAACTGGTAGGCCTTCCTCCTGCTGTGCTGCTACATGCCCAGTGGTGCTGGCTAGTATTTGCCAAAGGCAGACTCTTTTTCCTGAGGAGCACTTTGTGTTACCAGCAACACCTGCGGCAAAAGGGTGTCCTTGCAGACTTCCGTGGTGGCAGAACTTGAGTGGGATGTTTGCCACAATAATAACAGGACAACATACACCGATTTTTCGCTTGCCAGGAAGAGGTTTGCCTGGGGTTTGACAAACACCCTCAAGTCATTCTCAACACTTGGCAGGCATTAAGGCTAAAAAAAGAAAAAGTTTATTACAAATGCTAAGAAAACGTTGAATTTATTTGGAGATACAGAGAAATACCTAGCTATACAGCTATCTTTTGTTCTGGTTTGGCTTCAGAGTGGTTCCTGTATTCCTCTGCAGTAGCTGACTCTTGAGTGCAGAAAGCTTTGCTGAGCTTCCACCAAGATCTAGGCTGCGGTCCTGTAGCCAAGCCTCACGCTTAGGTCAATGACTTGCGTTGAAGTGTCCCTTTATATATACCCTTTTTCAGCGTAAATACAGTAACTCTGCTTAAAAGTCATCATAACTGGTCATGACATCAGCTCCCATCTTAACTCTTCTCCTGTGCTGATGAAGTGCATACGACACAGCTTCAATCTTTGTTATGCAGAGATGTCTTCAGGATGCTCCTCCTTCTAAACCAATTTTTTTATTCAGTGTGAATTCAAAACAGAGGCTGCCTCAATATTTAGCCTGCCTAAATGAACCATTTACCTGTTTTGAAAGGATATAAAGGCTTTTCTGCTGACTGGCAAGACCACTTATGCTTTTTAAGATGCTCTATAAGCACATAATATTTTATATCATTCATATGGAAAACAATACAATACAAACATATGAGAACTGTAAATACAGCTCAGTATTAGCCCTCTTTAAAGACTAAAGAATGCAGTTAGAGGTAACTGTGCTTAGATGATAGCCCCTGAAAAAGCCTGCTAGATTTGGGGGTAATATGAAATGCATCCTCAGAGTTACTCAGCACACTCTCTTTCCTTCTTTCCTTCTTTCCTTCTTTCCTTCTTTCCTTCTTTCCTTCTTTCCTTCTTTCCTTCTTTCCTTTTTCTTTCCTTTCCCTCTTTCCCTCTTTTTTTTCATTCCTAATTGGAGACCAGGTGGTTTGGGATTCACAAATACTGTAGGTAAAGAAAAAGCCTGCTTTTCTATGTATGGGCCATTCACTGCGCACAAGATGTGGAGCCACTGCTCCCTATTAGAAAAAGGATTCCCATAGTTATCCAGACACAGAGCCGTGCCTTCAGGCCTTCTGTGCCTCCCACGCGGATCAGATGAGCTAGCCTGATGCAGGGGTGTGAACACTGTGTAAAATTCAAACAGCAAAGTAGCAAAACTACTAGTGTGAATGCATTATGTCCTCCTTATAAAGACTGCCTCAGTAAGGATAGCAGAGTTATCTGCAAAAATGTCAAGCAAATGTCTGCAAAATGTCACCTTTCTTCCTGATGATGTGGAAGGAAGAGTCCTCCTGCCACATGCCGATATCATTACAGCATTCTTTTGAAGTAAGAGGATATTCTATTTCTACAGTAAAGTATTTTGCTATGGATAATAGCAAAGGTGACTCTTTAAGTATACCAGATTTTAGGTAGAACTCTGTATCCCATTTGTCTTAAAAACAGCAAAGACTGTATTGCTACTGTATTTTTTCACACAGATGTTGTCAGTCACTTCTTACTGCCTCTGTTAATGGATGGATACTATGAAGTGACTGTCAGCAGCCAGTTGGAGGGTTATGTTTTAGTTTAGCAAGGATTGTATATTGATTTCCTCACTTTTTGTCCTTTCATAAAACTTTAGTGCTTTAATGAATTATAATGCTGCTAAGATTCCAATGTCTTCACAAAATTATTAGATCTACTGCTAAAGGGTACTATGTAGTCTATTAAATATGTATAACTCAGCTATGATCTCCTTATGAAGTGAATGAGCAAATGTATATTGTGATAAGCTAGCTTCTCCTTTTGTGATCTTTTCCTGCTGATTAGCTAAGTAATGTGTAGTGCATGTCTCAGTTGAATTATGTATTCAAGGTAATAAATGTTCAGTTAAAGCAAGATTAAATAAGTTACCAAGTATTGTGGCCTTTTTTTATTATTTTATTTTACTATTGTATTTTTACTTTATTTTATTGTAAGGATGAACGTTCTGATTGCAGTTCCTTGGGGTTTTTTTCACTGCAGTGATTTAGAAAGTGGGCATTGAAAATTCAGTTTTGAAAATTTCAATTATTAGTGCTCTTTTCACAAGCGCCGTGCCCTTAGGTTGTTAATGGTGACACCTGTGATTGGAATGAACTACCATTTTGATGCATAAATAAATGCATGTTGCAATAGAAGCAGGTTAATCAGAATATGAAATAAAAGCTCTTATTTTGAAATAAGTCCTCAACTGGAATTAACTTGCAATAGTCAGTTCATGCTATCTGGCAATTTACTTTCATGATATACTTTCATTTTGGACAAGCTCTTTTGCCAACAAGAGTAAAATGAAGCCAAAAAAAATTGAATCATGAAAATGTAGAGATATGACTCTAAATACACATGAGGAACAGATGTGGCAAGTAAGAAGATGCTCACTTTTGCATACTTTGCAAATAAAAGAACAGTTTAAGCCTGAGGGTTAAGAACTTGTATTGCATTGACCGACTTATTACAGCTTACAATATACTTCAGAGCTTTCTGTTTTCAAAAATGAGATCTATATATACCACCCAGAATCCCAGGACGCTGAAGCTATGTTTGAGTCCCCAAGCTATTATCAGCAGTAGTGCAATGCTAGAGAAGACTTCAGATGCATTAGTATTTGTAGACACTGACTAATTTATGGCAAGCTATGCCAAGTGCATGTCTGTTTGCTGATACAACCATACTCTCTCTTACCTAATTTGCACAAGGCTCTGTGTATTTAAGTACAGTCTGCAATATTTTGAGCCACCCAGCTTTGATGACAGTCATTGAGTTACAGGGATTAAAAATGGTCAATCTTAACTTACTAAGAATAGCCATATCGTTTTGGTGATCTAATGATATTCCAGTAGTTCTGATTCAGAGATTAGGAGTCTTTACTTAATCCGAGAGTGATTGATGGGTAGTTATTAGCACTACCCATGTTCTGGGTATATACCCATCTGCTCCTTAATATATTAGATACATTAGCTATAGTCTGCCCCTGCTATTTGTCAGTCCCAGGTTGGACTACTGCAATGCTGTATGTGGCTACATCTTGCTACATTTTTATAAGAAAATTTGTTGCTGCTGCCAGCTTCTGACTCAAATCATGGAATATTTCTTCCAGGAACTTGGTGTTCTGAATGAGCTTGTTACGAAACACCGAACAAGGTTGTTGGTGTTTGCTGGGCAAAAGGTGACTCTCACAGCACCTACCCTCATTTGCCTTTTGTCATCCCTCCAAGCACATGAACGTGCTCAACACTCATTTGTTGAACTACCTGTTTCGAATAAACATTGAGAAAGCTCAATACCCTTTCTTACACAAGGTGCAATAAAAAATTTGGTTGTTGAACAAGAATTTTCCGAGTGAATCGCAGAGAAGACAGAGATACCTTAGGGAATACAGAAGTAGTCCTCACCTATGGGACAAACTGTAGAAACCTGAGATACATGGTCTTCTCTTACATTTACCAGAGATATTATAACTAGTAAAGATGTTGGAAGCTCACACAGCAAGAGGTGTTTGATGCCAGGAGTACGTGACACTGTGGTTTTAGATTTACATCAGCTCCCTTCAAGGTGCTGCTTGGAGTGCAAAGTATTAGCTACGAGTCCAAAACCTCTAAATGGGAAGGGATTCATTCATCTAAAAGACTGTTCCTCAGAGCATAATACCATTCAATGAAGGTACACAAGCTGGAATCTCATTTAAACATAAGAAATAGACAGAAGGCAGAGCGTTATCTAGATGAGTTTGGAACTGATAGTCCCAAATTATCCTACTTCAGGGTGGGCTGCATCTTGGCATGTTTGCTTCCTGAGCAATGAGAGGGAGGATGCTAGTGGGAGCTCATAAATATCACAGTGCACTGTAGCTGATTGGTTAGCATATACATTAAGTGTTGGGTGAAGAGGAGCTGTTTTAGAAGCAGTCTGTTTTATAACTATATTTTAAATGTTTCATGGAATGCCTAAAGCAAAAGATAGCATTTTTTTTAATCAGTATATTTATTTGTTGAAATAAATGAATAATTTATTTACTTGCTATCTTGGTTGTATGTCTTCTTTCTGTGGATCCTTGTCAGGATGTACTTCAAATGGATATTTTTAGAGATCAATGTTGGTCTTGGGGAATAATTGAAGCATAGCAGTAGGTGAGTTATATGTCCCTGTAGTTGGCCTTTGGACCTTTTGAATGTCAGTATTTATAGTAATTTTGTTATTTGAAAACATGCCGTGGTGGTTAAGTGTTCACATCTTTTATCCCAAAAAATCAGTTGCCATCTTTGCCTTGATCAGTCAGGAATACTGCAGCCTTACTATGTTGTGTTCAGCTGTCTCCATGCTGTGCATAAAACAAGTACAGGATAATTTTTCCATCTGACCTTCCTTCAGTCTGGTTTTGTCTCTACTTTCGTTAATGCAGATCAGGTAGTATGACTCAAAGGAGTCTAAATGCACGCCTTCTGAGTATGTTTATGGGTATTCGTCTAATTATTTGTGTGTTTATTTTGACAGTGCTTTGTGTGCACATCTGTTTGTGTATTTATCTGCACGCCTGCATGTACTTGTCAAATTACCTTTCAGAGTTTGCTTCTAAAATGTTGGACCAGGTTTTCAAAATTGTTTGATTATTTAACTTTAAAAGACTTGTGGCAAATATAGATAAGTGAAGGAAAAAGGGCAATCCAAGAGTGTTTGAGTATTGAGTGGTCTAAGTGAGCAGGTTGAAGAAGTAATCAAAACCAAATATTTCCGTAACAGACAATCAACAGGATACTTTTGAAAAGTTATACCAATTTACAGCATAATTAATTATGAAAATGTCTGAAATGAAAAAAATATTTGAGAAATGTATCTATTAAAAGATCATAGAACTAAAACAAGGTGACGCGAAGGGTAAAGGAAAACATCTTTCATTGCTGTGTATTGGCATAACTTCACTGAGTTCAGCTGATTGCTTCAACTGATGTTTAATGAACTTTAAGAAAATCAAATCACCTCCTCAGATACTTAAAAATAGAGATAATAGCTTAACTTCCTGCATCAGAGCACGAAAATGTTGTTCTGAATGCTTTAAGTACTCAGTCAGAATAAGTATATGTAAGAAAGGAATCTACTTATATTAAGATACAAGGGGTTACCAAATACATAGTTTGCACTAATAGGAGAGTGGTGGTAATCTAAAGAGCTTGAGGGTGTGACCCTTAGCTTGAGAGTTCCTTGTGCCATGATCTCTACATACAAAACGTTTTCCATGAGGATTTTGGAAACTTTCAAAAAACAGAAGATAAGATGTAAGAGAATTCTAAAAATCCAGGAAATTAATCTTAAAAACCTTCCCAGAAACTGTAGGCTATTATAATTCAAATTTGAGTAATTTAACTAATAGGAGTCACTCAGTCTTCTGGTTTATTTTATTCAGTGTTCTAATGACTCCATGACATTTGATAGAAATAAATTAAATAATAACGTACATGTGAAAACAAACAAGAAACTCCCTAACTTGTAAACAGCCTGTGACAGATAGGTTTCTTTAGAGAAAGCATCGCTGAAATTCTAGATAGCATAGCTAGCAATGCGGTAATTCCCTAATCGAAAGATTTTTAAACAATACAAAAAAAATTTCCAGGTAGATACAAAATATTGGCCTCACTTGATTTTTTACACCAGTTTCATACCGAAATAGATTGCATTATGCTGCAAATAGACGCTACAGTGATCTAAAAGTACAATATTGGAATAGCATTATCAGGCCCATTATCTGAAGACTCATCCCTATTTCACCTGACTTCCAAAAGTCAGGTGACTAGTTCAGTACTTAATATGCATGCAAAGCCACCGTCATGGGATATGCCAATCATGAGCTGCTTTATACAAAGGACAAATTATGGGACTAGCCACTACACAAATATCTGACGAGATCTGTAGCTGCATGTAGACTTTCTCACATGCAAACCATGTCTGCTTTTGGAAGCTAGTCCATAAGATGCACCTGAGTTTTTCTTAATCCTATGATAGACCTTGTTATATCAACGTATTTTCCCTCTTTTTCACTGAGATGTAGGGCAGAAAGAGACGTTCTGAGTCTTTTCCTAATATTGGCCAACCTGTTATGTCATTCCTCTCTTGAATGACTCTGTTGAAGCCATCTCCCAGCTTGTGTTACTAACATATTTTATTAACATCTTCCCATATCTGTATACTAGTGTTATTAATGAAGATATTAAATCATGTCAATCCCTGAGCTGATCTTTAAGGAATACTTTTTGGATTGCTGGTGCTCTTTTCAGCCTTAACTGCCATAATTTACCTTTCTTGCACTAAGCCTTATCTCTCCCTCTTAAATAATATTTTTCCACTAATCAGCACTACTAGATGGATTTGCTTTACCACCCTTCCTTTTACATTGCTTTTATTTTTTCTTTGAATAGCTTTATATCTAAGATGGATCAATTAAGATAGGTGAAAACTAACAAGCGCATCAATCCATTATGAACTAGGTATATTACAATGATTAGATTAGACATAAAAAGATAAGTTGAAGCAAACTCAAAACTTAAATGAAGTAAAATGTTTACGAAGCAAATCTGTGACATACAAGAACATAACAGAAATTTGGCTGATACACAGGATAGATCAGATGTAAAAATAAGGACTGTGCAATGACTTTTAATGATTAGTTGCATTTTCTCCTAGAACTCCACAATAATTATAATAATTTTTATAACTGTTTCTTTTTCCCTACAGTACTTGGGGTGTATAGAAGTCTTACGTTCAATGAGATCTCTTGACTTCAATACTAGAACACAGATTACAAGGTAAGACTTTGTACAAATACCTTTTCAAGTAACTTCTGAATCATGTTCCCAAAGAGGAGAAGCCGGGAAAATGGCAAAACTTATAGTAAATAGTTTTCAGATACCTTAGGTGCACTTTTTTATTTTGCTTTTACAGGTAAATCTTTCACCAATATTAATATAGCTCCAAAAGGGCTTAAAGGATATTTTCTTCCTGGTCTTTTGCTGTGCCAGGCCCCTCTTGAAAATTATTGCAGATTTGTTGAATGGTGCTGCCCAAGAAGGCACTTATCTGGACGCAATTTTAGTAACATTTAAGCCAATGAGAATTAGAATGTGCATAAAATCTACAATGTACTTCTCAAAATTAGGCTAGAGAGCTGATCTGGAGCGTCGTATTTTTAGGTATTTGCAGTAGTTTCTTATGAAAAGATAAAAGTTTGCAAATTAGCCATAGAAAAAATTTAAATGAAAAATATACTAGCAGAAAGGTATCACAGACAAATGGAAATATGTTGACTTTTCCTGACTCTTCATAATGAATGATTAATTTCTATTAGGTCCTCATTGCAATTCTTTTTTAAAACATATCACTGTACTGTTCTAAAAGGAGTACCTAAATACTGGTTTGTCTTGAGAAGGATCCCTTAATCATTTTGCTTCTAAAAGATATTTTCTGAGAATTTTAGCAAATAGTGTTTTGCAGGTATTTTCACTTGACAGGCTGAGCTTATTGGCTTTAGAGGACTGTGATGTTGACATTTTCTAGCAACTGGAGACTGCAGTTTCAAATTATCATAGTCAAATTTTGGCAGCAAAGTAATAAAACAATCCCTTTTGGAGGAACAAATATAAAGTGATATGAGGGGATCTAATGCTTGTCTTTTGAATTTAAGGAGCAGTGAACTTCACCTCTTTGAGGCATCTTCCAGTTGCTGGTGGTCTATCATGAACCATGGCAATATCATAGATAGCTGAGTATTTCTGTTATTAAATGAGAATAATTGTTGCTAGGTTATGATCTATGTGCAGAATTGTTGTATATGAGTACCTTTGCATTGACTTTGAGTTACATTTGCCACATCAGCTTTGAACTGAACCCTGTGAGTAGTCACAAAATGTTAATTATTATTTTGTCAAGATGCTGTGTTCATGAGGGGCATAAAAGTAGAAAGATAGATACATGATAGGATTCTGGATTTTCCTTTCCGACAATCTAGACTATGCAGCTATTTGAAAATTTTCTTAGTGTGCTGTTTTGAACTCACAATGTACATTTCTGTGGTATTTGCAACAGTGACCTTTTAAAATGATTTCATGTCTAGGCAGACTTATAGTTCCAATGCAGGTGGCACATCTGTTTTTAACATTTGGAAGTTAAATGATGCTGGCTTATAAAACAACTGTGATAGTTACTGGTTTTGTATTGTGTACTGGAATGTGGACCAAATTTTGCTTTGTTTTTCTGCAGAGTCTCTTTGGCTGTATGTCTTCATTGGGATAGCATTTTATTTTTCTTAACTAGCTTAAAGGCACAACTGTACCACTAATACTTAACCATATTTGCTGATCTAAAGCAATATGGTCTGCACAAACAAAGTGTCACTGTCTTACAGTTCTTTCGGTGCATAGATGCTTTTTGGCTTTTACTCTGAAACAGACTTGGAATTATAATTTTTTTCTGTTGAAGTTACAGCATATTTGACTACATGCTGGGCATTTCCTTGGCTCATCTTCCTATGACCACGTCTAGAGCACAGGATATTTTTTCAAGCAGGAAGCCGTATTTTCCTGTTTGTTGTTAATTTTGCATTTTCAATTTTCTGTTTATCATAAAATAATGATGAATGATTAGCTCCTCATTCTGATCACATAGGTCCTGATCTAAAACTTTCTGAAGTTAGGAGTTTTCAGATGAATTTCGAATCAGGATCTAGTATCTTAATCTTCATTATTCATTAATTTATCTGTCTCTAGACATCCTCATGCTATGTCTGAAGTTTCAAATACCCACAGGAAGCAGTCTGTGCTACGCTACATCACAGAGCATTTGACATATTACCCTAATTTTTATTAAGGAATCCTAAAATTCATGTTTGTTCATTAACTTGCTCATATGCATTAAGAAACATAACATGAGCCTTGAGGTATGTACTAAATTAGTAAGGCTGATGGTCTGATATTACAGGCACCAGTACCCTCATAAGAAGACACCTGGCACCAGCTGGTCCATGCAACCCTTCAATTATATATAAACCAAAACTGTTCGTTACATTTAAAAAGTTACTTTTACTTGAGGATGATAATTATTTCACAGTTTGTCTATATCTGTGCTAAATCCTCCTTATCAGTTTTCCTGATTAGATAAGTCTATATCCTTTAAAAGCAGACCTGCTGGGTAAGGAATTTCCATTTCTGATTTCTCTGCAGCCCACCACCAGTAAGAAAAATTTCCTTATAACCTGACTGCTCGTGATCGAGTGTTACTGAGGATTAGGTCTGAAGGTCTAGAAATGTTAGCTGTGACTGCCCAAGCTAAGGAATCTAGACCCATAGCTTAAAAGCATCAGTAAAAGTTTATTTTATATCTGGAGCTGTGTAAACCTGGCTATACTGTTTCCCAGAACTGGAGAAAGAGATGCCTAGGCAGCCTTGCTCCCTTACCCATAGCTTTGTAATTGTAATATGTAAACAAACATCTGTTACTCTTGCTTAATCCGATGCCATTTTTTCTGAGACTTCCTTTGCACAACCAGAAGAAGCAACTGATGCATCTTGGGCCAATATTACTTCTGATATTATGCAGTATTTACTAAGTACCCTAAAGAACTGTTAGGAAAGATGAGCCAAGTTATCTGATTCAGTGTGGAAGTCAGGATATGGCCTTTCCTAATAGGCATGCTTAGTGCTTGGCACATACAAAACACACACTCAGTCCCTTTCTAGCACCGCGTCACAGCCCTGTCCCTGCTTGCTTTCTTGCCCTTGTTTTCCTCCATGTTGCAGAGCTCAAATGTAGGAAGTCTCACTGAGAATCCCACGTTTGCCTTTTTTTCTGACTCCTGGTTATTGTGTATGCCACTTCTCCTCTCTGCTGGCCCTAAGTAGAAACAAAATGCCCAAATCTGATGGGTGACACCAATTGCCAGAAGCAAAAAGCTTCTGTGACTTAGTCACAGGGGAGCTCTGTAGTCTCTGGCTCTGCTGCAAATGTTGGGCATTACTTTGGAGAAGTTACTAGTCTCAGTCACATAAAAATCTGCAGATAAATGAATTAATTAGTGGTTGCAAAGGGCACTTAAATCCTTGGGTGAACATTTAGAAATTATTTATGAATTTGGCTAAGATTTCCAATTATCTAGTGAATTTGACACCCATATTACACAAGAAGTTAATGGGAAAAGCTTGCCCAAGTCTCTTGAATGGCTTTGAAAATCCCAGCCATTATAATTAATACATTAGGAAAGCGTATGCATGTACCAGTCTGACAAATGAAAAACTATGGCTGCAACTCCAGGAACTGGAGTGAAGCCCCAGTGTAAACAATCTGGTCAGGGATCTTTCCTTTCTTGTCACAGTCATGTGAAAAATCACAGCTACTCTCAATCTGTGCCATTTAATGCTGTTGTACCTCGCATGTGACTTGTTTTTGTTTTGTTTTTTCACTTTTTTTAAATTTAAATATTAAACTTCTAGCAATGAATTTATCTTTGTGTGAAAGGAATGAGCAAGCGCTTTCACTTGTCATATTCTTCATCAGGTCTCAACAACCTTGTTGGTGCCTGACAAAAAGGTATTGTTATACTAATTTTGGGTGTGATTTGAGCAAAAATGAACAGCTATGGTTAAGTTATATGAATATTTTTCCTTTATCGATGAACATTTAAGTTTCAGGATTCGTTCACTACAGGAGAAATAGGAGATCTAGGGTTGCATTAATCAGTCGTATTGTATGTATTCTTTTGTTTAATGAATGTAATGTCATGTGAATCTTTGAGCAAATAAATGAATGTGCAAGCCAAGGGTCAGCAGTTATGGATAATGATAAATAAAAGCCAGCTGAATCCACATGTTGCATCATTAATTATCCAGTGACAATTGTTGGAACACAAGTGAAGTGAAGATAACTTGCTTGGGCAGCAAGATGAACAGAAGCGTTTCATTTTCAACATAGAGGAGGAGCAGGAGGACTAGCAGGCCAGACTAATGAGCTAACTGCAGCTGGCAAGTGCTCCTAAGCTTGTCTGAAACCTACCATCATCATCGCAGAAAGAGGCCACTCCTAAGGTTGTGTGGCCAGGCCATTTGTGCCCTCAGACTTTTTATATAATAAAAAATCAGGTAAAATATTTTTGCAACATGTACAATGTTTGCAGTTCATCTAGTATGTTCGTATGCTTATTGTGAAATCTGCAATAGTATAATGAGTCCTCACTACCCTGTTGCATGCATGAGTGTAGCTATACACTGGATTGAATTAGAGTAATGTTGCATGTACAGCAGTGTCTAGACTATAAGGCTGCATGTTTTTTGTTGTTGTCTAATGGAATGCAATATTAGTTTGCTGCATGCAACTTCAGAAAGTCACACCTCCTCATGCTGAGTAAAACATTATAATGCATGCTGTGTTAATAACAAGTAGATCAAAGGGCTGAGATACTTAATTTTAGCAATGGGCCCGAATCCAAACCCTGATCCTAATTCTCTCCCTGAACTTTGTTGGGCTGAACAATTTGATTTGATTCCTCTCGCAATTTGGAGGTTGAACCTATCATTATTAAAAGTGAAAAATCAAACCCATTTATGCGCCATTGTCCCAAGCTTTTGGAGGGAAGATAATACAAATCCAGATTTTAGAGCTGGGTTCGAGTCCACCGCTAAACAACATGAATAAAATTAATTTATTATACTGTTTCCTTCAACCACATCTGTATTCTTTGCAGAAATTCACTTTCAACAAGCATCACCAAAAAATGCAGGAAGACAGTGAAAGGGAAGTATGGCTCCGCTGTGAGTTCCGAAGACAGATAGGTAACATATGTTCTCTGCAGTGAATTCCATATGTTTGCTCAATCTCCTTAACATACACGCTGGCCTGGAAGGTGAGTTTGGTTCACCCCTGCTTTCTGCTACGTGGACTTGGGGAGGCACCTAGGGGATGGTGCTTAGGGGACTGCAGAACATGTGAACCCAGGCTGCAGGTCTGGGTGCACAACTATTTGGGGAAGTGATGCGAACAAGAGTCCTCTTTCCTTTTGCACAGTTTCTTCAGGGCTGAGCTGAGGCAAGCGAGGGATGCTGGCTCAGTGCTTTCCTCCCCAGGAAACAGGATTCCAAAAACTGGATGAGGACATGGTTATAATTCCTACAGTGTTGCCCCACTAAGTGGGGCAATGGCAGAAAGAGTGACTGATACTATCAGGGAATAATTTACATTTGCTTGTTTAGCTCCGATTCAGTGGCACAGAAATGGGTTAGAATAAACAGGCTTTTGTATGCTTAACATTTAAATCTTTCATTTTCAATGTATTATTAATGGGAAAAATGTTAACTAGTATTTGGATTAATTTGACTAATATATGGTAATGTAATGCCTGTGTGAGAATAATTAATTGAGCTGCCCCATTCCACTTGCCTTTGTGAGAAAGCAAGGAGTCTCCCAGAGGATGGGGAAAGTGAAGAGTTGAAAGCCAAATAGTCACGGAAGCAGATACAGGTGTAGCTGTACCCTGGGTTTTCAGAAAGCTGATGAATCCACTTAGTTCTACAGAAGCAGAAGGTCAGAAGCAGACTGGTCTTAATGTGTTTTAAACACAAATCTTAGTGCAAAGTCAACAATTGCCTTACTCCTTGGCAACAGAGACACTCTGAAATTCTTCTGTTAATTGTACCTAGAGACTTTGATTACGTATAGAAACCAAGGCAATTTGTTTGTCTTCTGTGTGGTATGTCTAATCACACCAGACAGTTCACTGCCATTGGACAGCTGGCAAAGACAGCTTGTATATTTATAAAATGCCATATATCTTATGGGGTAATATGAAAGGTCAGTGTTAGAACTTTAATCATCTTATAAAAAAAGTTTTGGAAGATACCTATTTCTAAAGTCATGCTTTGGAGTCAATTAGGGGCTAGAAGAAAATATTACTTGGACAAAGTTTTTTAAATTTTATTTATAGTGAGGTTTCCCAGGTTTTCCTCTGAAATATGTGTTATGGGCTACTTTCTGAGAGAGAGAATATTATACTAAATGACCTGAGGCTGGACCCAATTTGGAGGCCACTATGATCCTGATTTAGCAACAGAAGACAGCTTTTATTTCTCTCTGTCCATTTCCCTGACCACTACTTGACTAAACAGCTAGATGCAGAATGGTAGAAAGCCTGAAGACCCCAGAAGAAGTTAAAGGATTAGAGATCCACTTAACAGATCTAGACCTCCAAGTACATTTTTATTTAGTTTATTGGCATCATTGACCTTATTCTTCACATATGCAGGGTTGTGCAGAAGGAGAATTTTTGTAGGTACGCGTTCAGCTTTCAATTTATCTTCACAAAAGCTCCAAGCATTATTTTAAGAGCTTTTCTCTTTGAAAGGTACCCTTAGGTTTGGACCATGATTGTCAGGTATATATAACTGCATATATATATCTCTGCAGTGGAGGCACAGTTGTATGCATCTTTGGATGTGTACATTTGCCATAGCCAAGGAAAAATGGACATGTTTGCTCCAGTTTTGCCAAGTGCAAAACTGACTGTGTGTACATAAAATGAATGGTTACATATGTAAATAAGGTATGCTGTTGGATGCACAGTTTCGCTCCACTTTTCTGAAAATCAGAGCATTGTTCTGACCACATTAGAAGAAGCCGTCAAGAACGGATAGATCTCTCTGCTAGTGATGAATAAAACAGTGAGAGTTTCTGAACTTTTGTATTATAAAAGAAGGTACAGACTGTACTGAAATTGTCTCAAATATCACTTGAAATTGCATTATCTATACATACTGAGAACAGAGCTCTCATTAAGCATACCGATGGATGAAAAGTTTCTTTGACAGTAAAAGTAAAAGAGGCCTGCTGAATATATGGACTTCTGTTAGCAATTTAATGCAAGTCCCACAATGAAGGCTTAGGAGAGTAAAAATAATAGCCGTGTTGCCCTGCTAGAATCATCAATGGAAAATTACTCCTTATGTCTAACAGTTGCCAAAGACAACCTTACTACTGTGTAAAGTCTATTAAATATACCAAAAATGAAATTGGCCAGCTTGCTTTTGTTTTCTGCTTATAGATTTTCTACATGTAAAAAGACCCCATTTCAAGAAACAAAATGAGGACCTGGGAGGAAGAAAAGGAGAAACCCTCTTCTACTTGCTCTACAAGTTGACAACAGCTTGCTTGACACATCTGGCAATGTCACGTTGTTCCCCAAGTCTTTTCTTCCAAGCTTCCCATCACATAGAGAGCAGGACAGGCTCTACTCCTGGGAGGCTGCTGTGAACAAATGGCATCACTAGGTCTCTCTGCCACGTTCTCAGTGGGCCACCCTGCAGGGCTACAGTACACTAAATTGGTGGCATTGGGCCTAACTGCTCTTCACAGCTACCCTTCCGCCCTTCCTTTCCTTATTTGCTGCTCTATTTTCATTAGCTACTTTTTCAGCCTTACATCTTCTGGGCATCGTCAGTTTGCCTGTTGACATTTAAAGTTTTGTTAACAGTAATATATTGCCGTGGTCCTCAGGGTCTGTGAATGTCCCCTTTGCTTCTTCATTCAGCACATAGTAGTTTTGCCTGTTTTGTAAATGAACAAATAATATTTCAATTATTAAATAGATTTCTAAAAATGTATTTTTGGTGCCTGTTTTTTTTTCAGAAGCAAGTTATTTTTAATTTCAGTATAGATTTTGTTTCTCCTCAGCAGATACAGATACAGTGCATGGTAGTGATTTATAAACTATTAAAAAGATTGGCAGGGGTTTAATACTTTTAAGAAATTACTGGAGGCCTTATGTACAATTCTTCTGGACATGTCATTCTTTCATTAATAAATCTATCTTTTGATGTCTATTTTTGTAAACATTTTTGATGTCTAGCTGTGAAGCCCCCACCTTTGGAGGCGGCAAAGGTAAACTTGGGAACTGTAGGATACTAGAAGATGTTAACAAGAGAATATTGGTGGGTTTTTGGTCTTGTCAAATAAAACATTTCAGAGCAAAAACTTGCCACAGTTGCTAGTCTCAATGTCTGAGATGGCTATTCTTTTTCCAAATATGTTGAAAAAATTCTGTGCAATTTGTATGTGCCTGTCATTCCCCTGAAACATTAGTTCCAGAATTCTGTTTTCTTAATCAATTAAATGGTTTTAATTAAACGCAGCAACAACAAAACCCAACGTCACAACCAAAAAATCACTGAAACCACAAGAAGAGGGGGTATTTTCACATGATGGTGTTTCATAAAGGAACAGATTTCAGCTTCCTGAGTGGGCTACTTTATATAACAGCCAGAATAAAATATGACTGAAGTTATGAAAAATATCAGGGCATTAGCCTTTTTAATGGAAAAAAATGCCAATGTAAAATGCCGCTTCTTCTGTCTCAGAGAGATGTCAAGTCACTTTAAAGTGGAACAGGTCAGCTTGGGAAAATGCATTTTGATAATTCTTCACTGGTTACATTTGCATGCTGAAATCTATATTCAAATATACAATGTGTTTTGTGCCAAGAAAATGACTCCACAGCATGACCATCTGCAAAGCAGAAAATACTCTTGGACAGATTTGGAACTCAGCATGTGGTCCCTGCTGCAGACTGCACAGTAGCTAATTTTACAAGAGAGCAAGATAACTTTGCACTGGTATTTCTCTGAGATCAATGCCTATCCAATGAAATGGCATGTGGCATAGAAAAATGTAGCAGGCATCTATGTCAAATAACTTTCTTATTGGAAAGGAAGAAAATATAATCACATCCAACTTTTCCAAAGTCCATGCAACTGTTTAGCCATGCAAGTATGTCCAGAATTTCTGCTTTTGCATTTCTTGACAAACATTTCCATGTGTGAGTCAGAAAACTGCACTCTTGACCTAGCAACTATTTCTATTTCTGGGTGTGATTTTGTGTCTCAGGTGTTTATGCTGCATAGGCATCTGCAAATTCGACCTGCTGCAAAAAGAGAAGATGTCTGCCTTGTGCTGTCTGGCAATGCAAGTTAGAAATAAGCTTTAGGGTGTTTTTTCCGTATCATCACTAAAGACCTCTCACAAAGATGATCTGGAATATTCTCATGGAAATCCAGGAACCTTCCCCCGGGAAAGTGCACCTCTGCATGGCAGAGGATATCCAGCTGACTTTTTTCTTCCCATATTCATCAGATACTTCTGTAAAACTCCTTAACTCCCAGGTGGAGAAAGTACTGCACCTTTTGTTGCAGGTACATGAGGGATTGCTGCTGAGAAAGCTGTCTCCAGGTAAAACTGTGATATTTTCCTGAAAGGGACACCCACAGTTGGAAAATCTGTAACGCTTTGTTATTGAGCGTGAGGTTGTGTATCCTGGCTGTCAGCTGCTTACTGCTCAGCCAGCTCTTCTGAGATGTGGTGTGCAACAGCAACCAAAGTGCCTTGCTAACCCGGTGCCAGCTTTCAACTCTTGTGCCTGCGCCTTTCCTGTCCTGGGCTCAAATGACTGTTTTGATCAAGAAGATCCTTGAATCAGGTGGGTCTGCTGGGCTATGTGGTTGCTCCTTGATAAGCAGGAGAAGCCTACAGGCAGAAGGGGTAGGAGCAAAAACATTGCAAGCACCAGCCCTGCACCAGAAATACAACGAGCTCTTAAGCTCTATTTATCAGGAAAAACTGAAAATTCTTCTTATTTCCTACCTGCTCCATGTTGCTGCTACAAGTAGAAGATGGTGGAGGCAAGTAGGAAGAGAAAGGAAATTGCAAGCAAATGCATCTGTCAAGCACAGTTCATGTCTCTGGAATGGATATACTTTTTGTGAGAGACAAAACCTGCAGGTAGTCTTAATACGCTAAGTGGGATAGCAAGACCACTGATGGGAACAGAGAGAACAGAGGCGAACACATGAGAGAGGAGGAGACCCGAAGGACGAAGACCTGAATATTATGTCTGAATATCATAATGATAAGTAGGTGTGATGTTTGCTGTGCTGTATTTCTAAGATACATCAGGGCTGCTCTTTTAAACCAACCGATTTTCACTTGCTATCTAAGAAAAGTTGGTAACTACTTTGACTAAACACTTGTTTGAATTCGAAGAGGCGTTGTGGTAAATGTGGGAGCTGAATTCAAGCACTGAACTGTGAAAGGGAGTGCTGTTGCAGCTGTGATGGTCTAAGGACATACGCAAGGTAGGGTTTGTAGTGAGGGGCAATATTATTAGACCAGCAGATACAGTTGGGGAACAAGCAAACAAAAAAACAAGCTTTGGAGCAAGCAAGCCCTCTTCTAGATGTAAAGAAAGGAGTGTGCCTGAAAGCTTTTGGATTATCTCTTCCGATAAATCCTACTTTTCTTCAGAGTGGCAGGATTTTAAACCTGCTGTGAGGCCTGATCCAAAGGAAAAAAAAAACCCATGGTATTCTTTCAGGTGATTTGAACTTTGGATTGAGCCCTAGGTAAAAGCACCTAAGACTTAACTATGTAGCAACTACTGATTGCATAACGATAAATCTGTGCCATCTTTTGTTGGGTCATTATATATTGAATGCTAGTATATATGACCTCTCCCTCCTGACTCCTTTGATAATGCTATGTATTCACCTAGGGTATAGTTGAAGTACTGTCCCGCTCATGGCATTACATTCAAGGCATTTAGTATTTTTAGCAAGGTTGTGTTTCAAGGTTTGGATTATTTTGACAGCTCTTCAGCTTGCAGTTCATAATCTCATATTCTGTATTTTTTTGCATAAAATACATATTATTTGCTTGTTTTTGTTTATAATATACTGTTAATGGTCTGGGCTCTCAATCAATATTTAGAACAGTTAAACTATAGTTTGCAGAGATCCTTATTGGTCCCCGTGGAGCCATTCTGTCTTACAGTATCAATTAATGGGACAGATCTATTACAGCAGTGTTGCTAATTGTCACAGGAATGTCTGTGCATGCACTGTAGCAATTTTTAAATACTGATCAACTCGACTACTTGGATCATCTCTTGTTGCTGAAATGCTGAAAGGATCTAAAAGATTTGTTTGTAGCTGTATGATTGGAAAAGTTCCGGTTATATCTAGTTATTCTCCTAATTCAAATTTGTTCTCAATATGCATTGCTTCACTTAGGCTATTAGCATAATGGGAAGAATGAAGCAATATTAGAAAACTGAAGAAAAATGTTAATGGCATTCATTTTCTTTACCATGTAAAAATATGGCCACAAATATATTGTTTGGGTCATAATGAACAAATATCAGTTAAAAAGTTTGTGTCAAAATATATGTCACATGTATCATGTACGACATGCATTTTACCAGGAATATTTTAGGGTTCTGATATATGTAAAGCCAGGAGGCTTTGCTCTGACTATACAAGTGTACAGTAAGTAGAAAAAAATGATAGTTACTACTTTTTACATTACAAAAAGGTTAAAAAAGGTCTGGAGCAATGTTTCTTAAAGACATCTCTTATTATCAGATTCCCCATGATTTAATAAGATACAAAAATGAGAGTTGGAAGAAGGTATTAAAGTAAATACTCTAAATTACAATGAGAAAAGTTCTTTTTGATGGCGTAAGGAATGTTTTTATCATTTGTGGTTCTCGAGATGCTGTTCCTTACACTAACATTGACCATTAAGTGTTTTCTGCATTAGAGTAGAGTAATCTAAATTTGAATGACACCTATTTTAGTGGTGAGAAGAGAGCTAACTGACCCACTCACTGTCCTCACTTGTGAATACAAATACCGTCTGGAGCTGTTCTCTTCCAGTGCATTTCAGAAGGATAATGAAGAAACCCACACATCCATTTGCTGTAAAGCTTTTTTCTGTCTCTTCAGGGAAGCAATCAGTCGTGTTTGTGAAGCCGTGCCTGGTGCCAAAGGAGCCTTCAAGAAACGAAAGGTATTTTTCTTTTCTTTAAGCAAAGTTGACCATATTTTCTTAGTTCAACACAGAGGAGACCAGGCACAGCAGGCAGGTGAGCTTAAAGTAGCTTTGAGAATTGCAGATCATTAATCATTTAAAGTATAGGTTGTTTTCACCCACTCTGTGTAGCCTGTCGCCCTTTTGGTCAGGATCTTCTTTTATAGGCATCTAGAAGTATGAGTACATCTAGGAAATGATTGTCACTTGCATTTATGTACCTACTGCAGAAAATCCTTTTTTCTTTCCTCTGTAGGCTGTAGGTGGAAGGCTTAAAACAATCTAGAGGGGATGCTTTTTCATACAGTGCATGCGTAAATTGTGGAAACTGTTGCTGGAAGCTATTGCTGAGGCCAAAAACATAAATAGTTTTGCAAGTGATTAGCTCAGTGCATGGAGGATAGCCCTTCTGGTGATGATTGTTCAACAGTTTAGGAAGCTCCTGAGTTGTTGGTTTCTGGAAATGGAGAGAACGTCCCCGGTGATTCTCAGTTTCTGATACTATTTTCATAAACATCTGCTGCTGGCTCTTTGGTGGCCAGCACTGAAGGCGGGACAGATGGTCTTTGGCCTAACACAGTTATTACTGTGCTTTTGTTTGTGTAGCAGGAGTTAGGATCTGCAGGCGAGGAGCGGAGGACACCTTGGCTCGGCGCTGTGCTGCCGGCCATCACAGCCTGGCTGGCACTGGCTCTTGCCCCTCGACCAGGCGGGACCGAGAGCTGCTTTGCACTGCTTGACCTTTGGGAGATCGCTTGACTGCTGTTGCAGCTGGAGCTTTGAAAACCTGCCCGATCATATAGCCTGCAGGTATAGGAGAGGCTGCGGTGTGGCGGTTAGGATGTGTTGGCAGCTTTGGGACCGGCCCAACCTTTCCGCTTTGGCACCTGTCAGTGAGCTCGGTGCTGCTGCAGCCATGCCGCTAGGAGACCCCCAGCTCGCACAAAGCTGTGCCTATAGCTTACTCCTCGTCTTGGCCACACCAGGTTTATTCTCTGCTCTGCTGCCTGTACTTCCACAAACCTGCTAGCAAAGCCAGGATTTAATTCGAAGCAAGGCTAAGGGGAGGAGTGTAGAATGCAATTAACTGTAGCTATTGTGTTATTAATAGCTGTTGGGTGCGGAAGGAGAATAAGCAGGTGAAGGAAAATGTCTGCTTGCTTCCCTACCTGCCTGGCTATTTAGGCAGGATCCTAGTGGAAAGGTGAGACAGATACCCCGCTTGTGCGGTGGGGAATCTGCCCCTGGAAAAATAAGGTGATGGAACAACATATATTATTACAGCATAATGGAAACTGCCCCAGAAATTAAGGGTCCCCCCTCCCTGCAAATATATCTCATGGCATTTTTAGGTTCTCTGCTTGGTTTTCATTTTTAAACCTGAAAGTAAAGGGGAACATTGACACAAAGTATGACTGGAAAAGTAGGTTAAACAGAGTCCCAAGGTGCCAAATGAGACACCTTGCTGTATTGCTGTTTTTAGAAGCTGCGTTGCTTATCAGTTGTTGAAAAGATACACTGTTTTAAAAATAAGCCCACTGTTTGCAGAGAAATTTTGCCCAGCAACAGAATTACAGCTAAATCTTAAAGACAGGTAGCTTTTGCACTTTCATCACTTCTCATATTTTTGCCACTTCTGGTTTACGAATGTGGTTAAAGTGAAATGTACTTCTTTGGGCCAGTTTTACACAGCATTTCCCACACTGTGGAGAGGTGACCCTCAGGCAGGAGCTCAGAATTGGGGGGCTCAAGAAATGGCTCCAGAGAAACAGCAGTATTCAAAAGGGCTTGTATTAAAGAGGGGTTAATGAAAATACTAGCTCTGTAAGATGATAACTAACATTAGTGCAGCACAAATGTTACATTTCTACATCTACACAGAAGAAGTATGTAGATAGTGTATTTTTAATAAATTAAACAGAAAGAAAAGAAGCTGGAACTGCATATGTGTTAGCTGTAAGAAGTAAAAAGGCACACATGTGTCCAGCCTGTTAATAGGGACAAATCTTTCCAAGGTTGTGGGCACCTTATCATCATTGCAAGTTCAGTGAAATGCCTGCAAAAGTTGCTAGTTTTATTACATCCCTTCTGGCTTCCCATGCTTTGTACTTACTGCCAGTTAGGAGTAATCATTAGCTGCGTGCTGGACCCAGCATACATAGCTATTTGCCCATGGCTGGGCTTATACCTCCTGCCACAGTGACAAGTGTAAGGACACTGTGATTAACTATTTGTGAATGTCCCATCAATATTCCCATCACAGGAGCCCCGCTTTCCATGTGGAGAGAGGATAGAGCAGTCAATAGATGCAGAGCAAACAACAGATTTTTTTTCCAGGAGCTGAAGTTGTTTTTCCAGGATAAGAATATCCTGTTTTAAGATACTGACTTAAGACATTTTTCTCGCTCTGCTTACTTGGCTCCCGTGAGGCTAAGACTCTACTATTTCATAAAAAAATACTTTTTTAGGCCAAGTGTTGATGCGTACCTGCTTATTCATTATCTTTATTGTTATGATTATTATTGTTAAATAAAGAATGATCTCCAAAGGGGAAACAGCTGTTCCAATGAAATGATCTTTGGAAAGTCAGCAACTTTTTAGGAGCCTTTAAGATTTCAGCTAACTCGGCAAAGAATAAATGTTCAGCCCAAATGAACAGAGAACAAAAATGTGCTTTTTTTCCCCTCACAGCCACCAAGTAAAGCTCTTTCTAGCATCTTGGGAAAGAGCAATCTTCAGTTCGCAGGAATGAGCATAATGCTGAATATCTCCACCACCAGTTTAAATCTCATGACGCCTGATACGAAACAGGTGAGTTTAACATAGTAATTGGTGAAGCTATTGATGAACAGCCTGTTGAGCAGTTATTTTCCGTCTGCCAAAATAGTCAGTTGCTCAAAGTACTATTCCTCAATAACATTTATAAAGTGAATGAAAACAAAATATAAAACATAGTAGGAGTCACAGTTTGTTTAAGTATTCAGCACAGCTTAGATGCATTATTTTCTTTTGTCCATGTTTCAAGTAGCTCTGTTTTCCTGTAAACAGACTTACAACATAAAACAGCATTTTCTGGTGGCAGGAGTTCTTGTTTGGGTGCAGTTACAAACTTCCGTAGGGTTAAGGATGGAGTAGGTGACTAAAGAAATGAATGTGCATCCCCAATTTGGTGTTCATTCTTCCCATTTAGAGTCTTAAAGGGCAATCTATTCCTAAGGCGCTGCGCTGCTAAAAATACAGCCACAGGGATTTTTCAGTGCAGTGAAATGCCCTGTCTTTTAGAAAGACAAGGCAGCCTTTCTCAACCAGCCCATTTCTTCTTCTTTGTGCTGAAGGTACATACAGACTTTGGGGAATCACTGCAGTGGATTGTGAATGATGTATGAGATGAGAAAAAAAGCCTTGCTCAGTGTATATATAAAGACAGAGCAGGCAGACTTGCGTAGTCACTGCTGTGCTATTTGCTGCGAGCTACATACTGTGTTAAGGCACGCAACTTTCTGCCCAGATACAGCTAGCGAGGAAAAAAAAAAAAAAAAGCTCCCTGCTGTCCTCAGAAGCCTCAGGATAAAAGGATAAGAAAGGCTACACATGACATATATTTAAAAGCTTGCTGTTTATTATTGTGTTTCTACCAATTTATCTTTTCTTCATTCTTATCCTCATTTAGAAAATGTTGTAATCTTCTACAATGAAAGCACAGAGACTGTGAGAGCAGCGTTATGGCTGGCTGTAGCAGTTTGGAGCTGTATTGTGGAATATGCACAGCAGGGCTTTTTGCAAGGACAGTTGCCCCCAGTCAGCAGCACAGGAGCTTGATGGTAATAAGATCTGTTAAAGAAATGCCAAGCCCTGAAAGTGGTCTTGTCTTCAGCTGGCATCAGGGTAGAAATAGAATTAAACTGATTTATCCCAGGGAAGGATCCTCCCCGAAATGTTTTGGCCTTTCTTGACGGGAGATGAAATAATTTCCAGTGAACTGAAATATAAGAGAGTTGACAGAATTGTTTATCTTTCTCTCACATCATTCTTTTTGAGGTAGATTGGGTCTGGATGCTGGAGGACTGGGAAACATCTGGTTTCTCAAAGATCCACAGTCTGGCTGTGATCTCCCTTGTTTCTTCTTTCTGCCAAGCATTTGATTAGCCTATGAGCTGTTAAAACGTGAGCTCTCAGGTACCTCTAAGAATACTGAAAATAAGTCTGGCCCAGCAGCTTTGTCCTTCAAGGCCCCATCCAAGAAAGACAGCCTGGACTTCTGTAATAGCCTCTTGTTCCCAGAGGAGTTGGAAGGAGGGAAAAGGCAGTGTTGTCAGCCCTTGGGGCACTAGGCGAGCAATTGCTTGCATCCCTGCACAGAAGCTTTGTGACCATTTTAAGTAGAGATGGATAAATGGAGATTTTTTGTGTGCGTACCCCTGCCCCAAGCTAAATTAAAATTTTTAGCTTTGGGATTGAATAAAAAAAAAGAGTCTGACTTGAACTGGTAGTTTGAAACACCTTTCAGTTTCTTTAATATTTGGAAAATTAATTTTTAAGGCAATCTGAAATAATTTCTATTTTTTATGCTGCTGAATGGAAAGATCAGGTTATTTGCACAGCTTTAGATAGAAATGACATTAAATGTGCAACAAATCCATATTAGTTCATCTTTGATGTTAAGATCACTTCCTCTTTATGGGAAAAAATGAGAAGGAAATCCCCACTGAGGAGTAAGGGAATGATGGTCCTCCACTGAGCATTTAAAAATTAACCGTGTCTTCTGAGGCTGCCATGAGATAAGCAGCAGTATTAAAAAGGAACTTTATATGAAAGAATTTTTCTCCTTGTCTATTTTTTTCTGACTGCATGAAATGGCAAAATCCAGAGAAACTCATGTCAGGCTTTTTTCTCTTCAGGGAAGATAGTTGCTATTTCAGGTCTTTAAGATGCAGGATGGGAAAAGAGCCCAGAGAATATTTTTTATAACTTCTTGTTTTCCCAAAACCAGGTTTTCTATAGTACATGCCACCTTCTCCAAAGCAAGCAATTAAGATCCAAATGACTATTGTCACATACTCTAGATTTCTAAGTAAGGGCCCTCTCCTATAATGAGTGAATTATGTGGTATCGTTCCTATGACTCAAATGATCAAGCAAACTTTTCTTTAAAATGACCATTTCGTTCTGGCTTGTTACACGATTTTATTATTAAAAGATTTTGTAAGTTAAGTCTCAAAATAGCAATACAGCAGAGCTGTTCTCCTTGTATTAGAGGTTCATGACAATTTGTCTCTTCCCACAGAAATATCATATTAGTTCAAACTCTACATAAACAAATTGAATTTTGTCATTTCGAATGCCCTAGAGTGTGCCTGAGATTGTGACCGTAATTCTAGATTTGTAGCTAGATTCAAAATTCTATTTGCATATTGCAAACATATTTATGTTTATTATCTCAAACATAACATGACACAGTAGGTATTGGAAGCAATGTTAGGATCCTTAGCGGGTGTGCAGGTTGGCGTGATTTCATTGATTTCACCAGGGTGGCATCAGCAGAAAAGTATTTTGATGAATAGGACCCTTTGCTCCATTCATCACTTACTGTAATAAAGAAAGTGAGCCTTAGCGGATTAAAATTTCTCCAAAGATACTGTATGACAGAGCTATATGATTTACTGGAGTTCTGAGCACATTTAACAATTTCGCTGTGTCCTGCTAGGTTTCAAAGAACACCAGATTAAAAACATTCATCCTTAAGTTTGTTTATATTATCATGCTACTCTTTACACTCCCTGTAGGTGAAATGCAGAAGTTATTTTGATCTTGGTTTTGGATTTTCGCCCCCACATAAACCAAAAAAAGAAATCAAAAGGGTAAACTGTATGAGAAAACCTACTAACTTGTTCTTATTTTTTTCTGATCCGCACAGATCATAGCAAATCACCATATGCAATCTATTTCCTTTGCATCTGGAGGTGATCCGGTAAGCATTTCTTTAAAGCTTTCTCCCACATAGATATGGCTTTATGAGGCCTGTGTGCCAAAATTTATTGCATAGCTTACTGAAAGGAAAATATAACCACAATAGCCCCTGTTTCTTGTTTCATAAATTCTCCTTGACTGTTGCCATCAAACTCTTTTTGAGGAAACCACTGACAAGCAGTCATAAATCCTCCTCCTTGAATGACTGAAATGAAAAGTATCAAAAGGCTGCGAGCATTCATATAATAACTGATAAGCAGGGCTCTGTTTTTCAGAGCAATGTAGTATAGTCAGATGGCTATCGTGTGAATTTTCATCTTGACTGTTTTCATTTTGTTCTCTTTGCAGTAATAGACTTATGTTACAGTTATTTTTATAGCAATGTAGGTATTTTTTTTCTTCTCATCTTTAACTGTACATTGAGAAGACTGTACTAAATACTGCCTTCAGGTGTATTCATTACACACATGCAGTTTGAAGACAGGCTCTCAGAAGAAGCCTGGATCTTTCTTTCTAATTTTGCCAAGCTTTCAGATACACCTACGTGTTTGGTTCATGCAGATCGAAAGACAGACGTTGGCTTGTTGCTTTTTCTCCTATTTTTATGAGCAGCCCATCCAAAGTCATATTAAATAGGCTCCAAAAGTATTTCTCACCCAGGAAGAAGTGGGAGAATTTTAAAACAGGGACAATGCTCACCTCGTACCCTAGAGCTTTGAAAGCTTTTAAATCTAGCTTAATTGAATGTATCTGCATTTTCCCCAGTCATATAATTATCTGTCATTAATCAGTCATATAATACAGGTCAAGCAATTTCTAGCCTGCCCTGTGAGTTATTTCTCTCCGTTTAACTCCGTTAAGTTGAAGACCCTTGGCAATTTCTCTCTTCATTTCACTACTTTCAGTAAACATAAGGGCAAAGTTCAGTCTTGGTATAACTCTGCTGAACTCAGCGAAGGTCCAGAAGGAAAAAAGACATCATATCATAATAATTTTGAGAACAAAAAATGGATCAACAGCAGCTTTGAAATACAACAGATTGCCATGGATGCTGTAAATGAACAATTCCTGAAGTGGGCAGAGGAGTGATTAGCACAGTTCCCTGCCTCCGTAAGAAGATTCTTCGCTCCCCATCTGCCATCCCAAATGCTGAGTCCTGGAAACACCATTGCACACTGCCCACTGATAGAGTGATTTACCAGGAAGGAGGAGAGGAGCAGCAGCAGTAGCGATTGGATTTGGAGTAAACAAGCTCTTCCAAATGTTTTAGAGAGATAAAAATCATGCTACTGAGTCAGTGAGCTACCAGAGAAATCAAATTGCATCGTGGAAGACAGTGAAATTATAAAGCAGCGTTCCCAATAAGACCACTGCATGGTGATCTCATCCTGGGGGTGGAGAGGGTAGGTGTGAGTATCTAATGATGCTCTACAGGCTTGTCTCAGCGGGCTAGTATCTGGCACAACTTTAAATCAAAAAAGCTTGTTCATAAAGCAGGTGGTTCCTCTGTCCCGAGTGCACAGGAAAGAAGACGATGCAAAGGATGTGATTTAAGTCACAGTTTATTAACCCATCTGGGGACTATCCAGACAACTTTCATCAACCCTTAATCATTTCTACTTGGTGGAGGACTGCCATCACAAAAACCTTATCCCCCAAACACAGTTGGACACCAGCTCATAAGCTCATTCCCTCATTTGAGATTTAAAGTGGAAGAAGAAAGGCCCTAGACATGAGAAGCCCAGATCGGTTCCCAAGCTTCTTCAGGGGATACTTCCCTTACATTACATTTTGAAGTCTGGTTTATTTGGAAGCTAGACTCCCCCTACTCCTCACCCCATCTGATTTTCTGCTCTGGGTATCTGCCACACATTGGTGCCAGCAATTAGCTTTGCAACTTTCCTCCCACTCCCTAAGCATTAATTACCTTCATCATTCAAAATATATCCCCTGGAAAAGTGTTCCACAGTCTTGGAGAGCAGCTTGAGTACCACATATATTTTTGCAATATTCCCCTTTGCAATGAGTCAGATAGTTTCAGGCTTTGTCAGTACATGTGAGCTTAAAATGGCTCCACCAAACCCTTTTACGTAGCATTTCAGAATCATTTTTAGTTCACTTCCAAGACAGTGTTTGGATCTGCTCTAGCTCTCTCCAGCCTCCCTTATGATACACCAAACATTTTTCATCCATGATCATTTCTGGTGGCTGTTTCCAGGCTGCTAAACAAGACACCTGGTTTTCGAGATGCCTATTGAAATTTCAGAGACATCTCACAAGCCAGCTCTCTCCAAAATCCTTGAGGAGAGTATTTTTTCAGTTGCAAGCCGTTTCAGTCCAGCTGATGCCTCCAAATGTTTTCACCACAATACAGTTTCTTTTAGGCTTAATATACAGCACATTCACACTTGTCTTCAGCTGAGGCCTCAGTACTTTGTGTAAGATTTTCAATGTCAGAGACCAGTTCCTGCATCAGCTCAGTCCTCTGTAGCCTTTTGATGGGAATCTCATAATTTAGCCACCATGCAACATGCCCCTCTCATCTCCTTAAATGGTTTGTCAGAGTGAGCTTGAATCTGAGGGAGCTTTAGATGAAAGACCTAGTTCATATAGTGGGTGGTTGCAGTCTCTCACACCCGCACTCAGAATGGCTGACTATGAAATAAATCTTCAGCTTAAATGTATTCACTAGATATATCTATACCAGTAAATAAAAATGATCTATGGACTGTCTTCATGCCTTGAGACCAAACAGCACAGGACAATTTGCATCCATACTTTCATACATTGGCTGCTTGGGAAAGGTGCCTGGCCTGTGCCGTTCCCTCGGATGGTTTCAAGGCACTGCTTGGGGAACTGGCACAGCCAAGCAGGGGAGACTACTGACAGTGAAATGGTATGGATGAGTGTGGGACAACTCTCGGGCCTGCACCTTGCCTCTGTTTTATTTGCTATTATAGACATAGCCACTTTTCTCTCCCCATTACTGTTGACGTGCATCATAATTTCCACTGAAGTCATTGCCCAGACACTATGTCACTGGATGCATAAGAAACTACTAGACAAAGAGCTAGGGCTATTCTCCTCTGTTCTTTTTTCTTTTTTTTTTTTCCCACCAACCTCATTATTGCTGTGTCTGAGTGCCTTGCAATAGTGCATTAAGTGATATGGCTACGCATCTGTCATCATAACCATGAATGTGCTTCATCCTTTCCATTATCCCCTCCTTAGGAAGGGAACTGTGTGTGTCACAGCACAGTGGTTTGTTTTGGTAGGGGTATGTGTGTGCTTGTATTAGAGAAGGCTCAGTTAAAGAAATCTGTCATTTAATTCAAAACTGGTATGTGTTGTGACATTAGATCTTAAGATAATATGTTTAAATGGTCTTGGATCAGTCCCCTGGGAACGCTTTGAGTAGATTTACACTGCCAAATGCAGTGTACCCTGTATCTGGCTCAGCTAGCTTTAGATAGACATGACTAGCCAGGCATGTCAGGAAATCATGGCTCTAACCAACTTTCTATTTGAATCAAGTCTACCTGGCATTTTCTAGATGTGCCAGTAAACCTGACATTTCCCCAGAGCGTTGGCCTTGCCATTTCATCTGCAGGACGATAAAAGTCTGCTCTGCTTGTACACAGGAGCGAGGAGGTGAGCAAGCAAGAAATCAGCAGAGAAGGCGTGAGCCCGCTCTTGCCAGAAAACCCACCTGGCATGTGGGAATGGGGACTGCTGGGAGCAGCCCATGGGCTAGGGAGAGTGTCCTGGGGAGGCTGCTTCTCACAGCCAAGCCATGGCTGAGCACCTCCGTGCCACATGGCACTGCAGCCAGTAAAGTAAACACACCTGCTTGTCACACATGGATAAACCTGACTCTTCATTACTTCTGAGGAGCAGGGCCGTTAATCCCACCCTTTCTGCCAGAGGATCAGTTGATTGCTTCATATTCTGAACCCGAATCTTCAGGTACTTTGAAGATAAGGACTTGAAATTTCTACTCCTTTCTGAATGAGGCCTGATTCAAATCCTGCTAAATTTCTTTAATTGATTTTCAAAGGCTGTGGAAGAGATTTATAAGTTATGTTGGAATAGCTTCACACTCTGGGGAAAGCAAAGTGATGGGATCAGTACCAAAACCCATAAATTTTTTTTGCAGTAGATAAGAAGCTGCAGATTTCCAAGCAGTAGATAACTGTAGTGCTAGACATATCATATTGAGATGCTACCCACAAGAATACGTACATTGTGGACTATGATCTTTTCCTATGTTCAGTGCAAACATTTTTTTTGCATTCATTATAGATATCTTAATTTTTTGACAGGATACTACTGATTATGTTGCATATGTAGCTAAGGACCCTGTTAATCGGCGAGGTAAGTTAGAAATGTCTTATTTGGCATCTTTTTTTTTTCCTTTGAGAAACATGAATTATTCACAGTATAATTTACTCCATTTTTTTTTTCAGAAAAAAATAAATACAGCCCAATAAAAAGATTGCCTTTGGTAGTCATGGAACAGTTGTGTGGCAATAAGGAGCAACCATACACAAGCTGGTTCTGAAACTTAGAACATATCTTAGCTGTGGTTCATCTCCAAATATCACTTAGATTCTCTTCATGTCTTAAATCAAGAGCTTGCTAGTCTTGGCAGTGTGAGCTTCTAGGCAATGGCTATCTCATATCTAAACTCAATCAAGATGCAAGGACTAAGCAGTCCTCAGATTAAGTCCTCTGATTAAGAGGCTGGATCTGTTAGGTCTTCTCAGTATATGCCTAATTCTTCCTGACAGCATCAGATTCCTTATCAAATAGTGAGCTTTCCAGCCAACTTGCTGGAGGCTGTCCTCTTTCTCAGTGAAGTTTTATTCAAGGAAATGCCTAGTTCTATTATTTTCATAGAGATCAGTCAGGAATAAGGCACCTCTTGTTGATTGTTTTCAAAGACTGAGATCCTGTTCATCTTCTCAAAAATAAAGGTAAATTATAAAAAGTGTAAATTATAGTCTGAAATAATACATACAGAAAACACTCTCCACTTGAAATGCAGAAAACATCACTAGGTCTTGATGCACAGTACAGACTATTGTATAATGTACCTGAGAAGCTATTTATTATTCATGGATTCATGGGAAAAAAAGACTAGCTCCAAAAAAAGACTCAAGCACTTCCAATGGGATTGCTGCAGAATTTAGACACTTTAACTCCAAAATCCCAGCCCTGCAAACTCTTAGCTGCCACCTAACCAGGGGCATGACTAACTCAATAGCTTCCACATTTTGCGACCTTAAATTATTTAATTATTTAATTAGATACCTCAACAGCCTGTTGTGTTCATGTGCAGAAATGTCCAGTCTCGGCAGTGTTAGCTCATAGATAATACCTGCACTAAACATACTAATATGCTGAATGTAAGTCAAACGATTAGAAAACTTATGAGGGGATGAAGATGGGGAGATGGTTCAGTTCCTTGCCATGCCTGCATGTTTCAGCCTCATGAGTCTTTTGTTAAAAAGGCTCAGGCACCAGACTGTAGAGCTGCTTTCAACACCTTTTCTTCAGCTGTACCATTCTCCAAAACTGGAGATTAATTTAGTCACACCAAGAGATCTCAGTAGCAACCTAGAGGTCTGGAGGACCCCTGTGTTCCATCTTCTGTTCCTATGTGAATGGATTTTATCTGAAAACTATTTCATGGACTACATTCCTTATAGCTAACTTGTTTAACTAATTTGTTTAGCCTTAGCTTCCTGCCACTGTTTCTTGTTATGCTGGTGTATCCCAGATTGAGGAGTCAAAGTTTAAGCACCTGATACTGTCTTCCCATGGATGTATTTATATGCTGTGATCAAGTTGCCCTGCAGTTTTCTTTACAAAAGGTTTAACAGAGTGAATTCTGTAGGTCTCCAACTGCAGTACATGTCCTCCATCCTTCAAATCATTTTTGTTCCTCCATCTTAAATTTTTCTGCATTGTTTTCAAAATGTAGAGCAATGCTAGTATGTCTCACTAATCTGTAATAGAGATCGCACCTTCCTATTCTTATTTGCTTTTGTCCTCTTCATTAGCCAGCTTTCTCATTAGCTCTTTGTGCTGCAGTGTAGCCCTTTTTTCTCATGTGAAATTCTCTTACGCTACAATCCTTAATCCTTCAGAGTTAGAGTTTTGCACGATAGATTTCCCTGCTGTGTGTATACATGAGTGGTCTGCAGATCTGTGACTTTGCATGTGGCTGGTATTAAAATGCATTTTGCTTTTTAAGGAGTTTAGCTTACTGAGGGATCCTGATCACCTTTTTCACCATCACTGGCCATTTGGTCAGTCTTTATGTTACCTGCAAAACATGTTAGAAGTGAGTTCAAATTTGCTTCCATATCTAGTGAAAATGTTACTGCTGCTATTATTGATGGCAAGACCCATGCTGTAAGAGAGCTTGCACATGCATATTAGATGCATTTCTTCCCAATGATGGGAAAGCTCTCTTCTTAGAGTTTTATATTTTGCATCTAGCAAGCTAAAGGCTGTCCGTCTTCTGCTATAACATACAGAAGAAAGCATCTTCATGTGAGCCAAACCTTTTTGTCCTTTTACAAGAAGCACATCTCTTACCTGCTGAAAGTCCATTCACGTATCCAAGGAAACAGGTTATTCATTATGTCACCTACTGAAACTACTTAAAAAAAATGACTCATGGTTCATTTCAGCTCCAGGCAGGTTTAGCAGCAAGCGATGTAGCCTCCCTAAATACCCACTCCTGTTACAGGGTGGAAAAAATCATAGTTCTGCCCTAACTTCTTTCAGTCCACATTCATGAAGATATGACTGCACCTTATCTGGGGATGGATTGTCCAGCACTGCCAACAGTGGTGCAGGGAGGGCAAACAGCAAATAGCCTGCTGCTAGCAAGCAATGTGTGCCTTCAAATCCACTTTCAACCTGCAGTCAGGGACATTTCTCCCAAATCAGATACTGCCTCAGTCTGCTGGTGGGCACAGCAGATGCTGTAAGGTGAGAGCATCTCTGGATCTGTTTAGCAGAGCAGCACTGTGACTGGTACCATCTCATGGCACCTCTGGTGCTGCTAATGAGGGAGCGACAGTTTGGTGCCTTCGTAGCTCTGTCCCTGCATAGCTGCAGGTTTCTTGGCCCTTTATTCTGGCCTCTTCAGAAGTCCATCCAGCAGACCAGCCTCTGGGGGGCCATTGCTAAATCTCCTTCACCTCCTATATAGCTTTAACTGACAAAATTACACAGCTGCACACAAATTATTTGCGCGCAACCCTTATTTGTAGGACATCGGCATCCAAAGCTCTTGATTCCAGTGAGCTGCGCACTGCACACATACTAAAATGCAGAACGGCATGCTAAATGAAGAACTTATATTCAAACCTAGTAAAGTGATCAGGGGAGACAGAAGTTAATAACTTTGGGTAAGGTCCCATGGTACTATAGGAGGGCTTAGAAAACAACCAGATCCTCGTTGGCAATCCATGCTCTAGCTCAACCATGTACTTGTCCAGCAGTGAATATAGAATATGAACTCGCTTGGGCTTTTCTTAATATCATTGAGGCATTGATTCAGCCCTTCAGCTTCCAGCTCTTAATAACCATCTACATTCTTACACTTCCAGGTGAAACCGTCATGAGTTTGCCTCTGTATGCTGTCACATAGGATGATACCTCTGAGCCACTCTCTTTTTAAAACTGGGATTGCTTTGGCTGCTCAGACAGTGGATAGAAGTTTCTCAGTCTCCCACAGGACAGAGCTTGTGTTGCCAGTTGTCCTCACTGCCCCCGTCACGGCAGGTTCAGAGAGACGGTGCACAAAAGTGCTGGAATAAGCCAATTGCCTGGTTCTGCGCTAGCCAGCGCTCCCACAGTTTGCTAGCAGTGACTCCATGGCAAGCAGGAAGAGGCAGCAGTCCTCTCTTACTGGGATCATATCAGGGCCCAAGATCTGGGAAGTATCCGAGTTATGCATCCTCTCTGAGCCTGTATTTTGGGAAATTTTAGAAACTCAAAGTGAGGGCTTTGCAAACTTGGAATGAGTAGCTTTTAAAACTGAAGTGGGGGTAAAATTAAGGAAAGCAAAGAAAGCTTGGAATAGCTGAATTTTTTTGTTACTATCAACTAATATCTTTATAATTTCAATTTAAAGCTCCAAGTTCTCATATAACCTATTGCATTGAGGTAATAACAAGTGAAATTTTATGAGGTTTCCTGTCTTCATGTACCTGTCAAAATTGTGGAACTGATTTCTGGTCTCACCTACTGCAGGTGTAGACCATAGCAATTCTATTTAACCTTTAAAAGCCCCGTTGTCTGATATTCACTGTAGCTGATTTGGGTTTTTTTGAAATGTGCACACCATGAATAGTGCAGCTATGCCTGACCTGTCAGTCTTTTGTCATAGGTTAATGCACCCAGTTGTAACATAAATAATGGTTTGCATGTGCCAATCTTTTCCATTTAGCTTGCCATATCCTGGAGTGTTGTGATGGCCTGGCGCAGGATGTCATCAGCACCATAGGGCAAGCCTTTGAGCTTCGATTTAAGCAATATTTACGATGTCCCTCTAAGATGCCTACTTTCCATGACAGGTGAGTACGACTGCAGAAGACTGCTAAAGAATCTGTTTTAGATTTGTATTTACTTAGTAAAATGTGCTGTGGACAAATTGCTGGAGAAGGACAGGACTTAAATATTTAAATAAGAGCTTTCTGCTGAATTGGCAAAGCAGGGTTTGCCTAATGAATATGAAAGGAGTACAGTCAGTTTAAAAGAATGTTTAAATATGGATTTTACAGTGAACTTACAGGCATGTTCATGTGTTTTCCATTGTAGCTAGCAGACAGTGTTGGATGGCAAGAATGGATGTTTTGTGTGGCACTTCCTCCTCGTTGTTGCTGTCGTAGCAGCTCTGTCAATTTAGATTCAGTAAACTAGATTTACTGGGCTTTCAAAATGACTAGTGACGTTTCACTATTTGTGATATTAGCCAGGGTGAAGTTTTTAGGAATATAATGTATTGTAGACAGGCTTTGACTGCATTCCTCTCTGGAAGATGCAAAAGCTGTCTTTTTATGTATGTATAAAAAGCTGGGGTATAACATTTTCTTTTCTTTAGTGAGCTGTGGGTTTGAAATGCATTGGTATATACTCACTAACATTAGTGTAAATCCAGTGAGCTGTTACCCTGTGTGATTTCTTACATGAAAGTAAAATGAGTGCATGGCAAATATAAAATGCCACTTATTTTCATCTGGAAGCATTCTATACTCACTTCAGACTGGTGTAAATGACTGTTAAATGTAGAATGAAACTACAAATCTGATCTCTCAACGTCATGGAGCTCTTCCAGATCTACATCTGTGTTAGAGCAGCCATAATTAAAGACAATGTTTTAGAATTTAGTCAGTCAATCAAGTAACAATATTACAAATGCTGCAGTAAGGTTAAATACAATAGTTTGTTAATTCAGTTTTTAATGGCACTTATTAAGGCTGAATGAAAACATCCTTTAGTCAGCATAAAGAAATTCATCTGTTGCAAAGTGAGTTTAGGTCAAGTTTGTCTAAACAGAGGGGGTCTGCTGTCTGATCCATCATTCCTTCCTGATTTATAAGTGTAATTGAATTGTCAAAATAATATGCAATAGTGACCCCCGACAGACAGTCCTAACATGCTGCAAGTACTTGTGAGCACTTTGCAAGTGATGGGCAAAATAAAGCAGTCACTTTCTTACAGGATGCAGAGTTTTGATGAGCCGTGGATGGAGGAAGAGGGAGACGCAGCAGAACATCCCTATTACAACAACATCCCCAATAAAATGCCCCCTCCGGGCGGCTTCATTGATGCCAGGCTCAAAGCGAGGCTTCCCACTGCTGCGGATGCAGCTCAGGTCAGTGCAATTGCACTTCTGCCCTCCTGCTGCTAATCCAAAATTGAAAAGTGAAGTGTATTTTAAGATGGACACATTGGGAACATTTATAGCTCACAACTCTTCATGTGTGGCCAGTTTCCTTTTGAATCACGGAGCATCAATGATTTTGAGGCAACAAATTAGGCAGGTTCAGGACAAGCAAAAGGAGGTGAGTTCTTCACGATACTAAAAGGTTACACAGATTCAAGGAAGAGAAGTCTACTGAGGGTTACTACTTTTCTAGTAGTTTGCTCAGTGAGTTTCAAATGATGTCTGGGAGAATATATGGGAGATCCATCATAAATCTTTGCCCTGCTCTTTCATTTATTTTTGGCCACTCTAAGAAACAGGATATTGGACTAGATGGCATTTTGATCTGGCAAGCCAGGATCACTCTTTCATGTTCTTTTGATTACTGCATTTTTACTTATGAGCATGAGTTAAAAAAAAAAGAAAGGTGATCTTTTATTCTGTGTAAGTGGAATCAGCCATGGTGGGGTAGGGTATCAGGAGCTGGGGGAATCGAAGGCTCCCACGCCCCTGGGTGGGGTTGCTAGATGGAAGGAGCTGTTGGTTAACATCTGTTGACTCCTGTCATTAGCTATGGGACTTTGAAGGTCTCCTATCCTTGTCCCTCACAGAACTGTGAGCGGCAAGGATAGTGGGCTTTGCTTCCTTTTGGACCAGCTCTAAAAGTGCTGTTGAAGGCACTGGCCTTAACCAATCTCAGCCAGCTGCTTGCAGATTGGCACCTCAGTTTGGGCCTTGCCCATTGCATCAGAACTCAAAATTTAGCCTTTTTACTGAATGATCACAACTTTGGGCTCCTCTCATTGATTGGCAGGCTCTGTGAGCCCCAGAGCTATTCTCCTGGCTCACCCTCACTGTCATACCACATGTTTCATGTCACCTCTGATCGCTGGTATGAAAGGACTTTGAACCTTGACTTAAGGCAATGGCAATATCAACAAACCTAGAATCAAAACAGCCCAAGTTCTGTTGGTTAGCTGAAATCCTCACCTCTTTCTTTCCTGCCTCACCCCTTCATTATAACTGTTACATGTAACAAGAGAGAGAACTGCAATTCAGTGTAATGAACCCTGCAGTATGTGCTTTTGATGTGGCTGAGCAGGCTTAGCTGGTGGCCCTTGCAGAGCCTAGGGGAAATCAGCAGGGCCCTTCTCAGCCCTTGGTACGTCTCACACCGCCCCAAGGAGTGTGAGCTGGATGAGTAGCACTTCCCTATGCAGGGGCACATGGCAGTGTTTGGAGCCTAGACCCTAGTCTTTTTGCTCTCCCAGCAGGCCGGTATAGTAAGGAGTGCACACAACCTGGGAAGGATTTGATGCAGAACTGTTTAAACAATCTATTGCAGTCATTATTAACAGTTAATTATGTTAATAACTCAGTAGCAGTCATCATTTAGCTAGGGCCCTATATAGGCTTTGCATCCTGCATTGAATTCTGTGGTGCTGAGGCGTGATGTAGTGGCACCTGAATCTCTGATTTAAAGTCATCTTGGATATTTCTGCTGGCGTTGCTGTCAGACAGTTGACTGCAGTATCAGCATAGCCACTGAAGACAAGTTTTCAGATCCAGCACAACTCCGCTTAAATGCCAGAGGGGCCTTCTCTGGAGAAAGCATCCTCCCTCCAACAACTGGCTGAATCCCTAGTACCGATATGAGTTTCCTGCTGGTGCTCTGGAGGGCGCTTGGGGCATCCTCTGATCCCACATCTGCGTTCCGTGGAGCACTTGTCCCAGGGGTGGTTTGTCAGGTCTCACTATGTGAAGACAACTGTACCGAAGGAGATGATATGTCATTTGGGATTGCAGGGGTTAGTAAAAGCAGGAAGGAGGGAAGTTTACATGAAGGTAACCAGTATTATCTTACTCCTACACAAATGCATTCATGAAATATATATTCTGACACCACGATGAATCAGAAATGAAGAGTGGGTGTACATAGAATACAACCAAGGAAATCTTCAAAGACACTCATAATATATCCCAGTGTTTTAAAGGTAGTTGAAGATTTCTTTGTGTGTGTGTCCATTCTAGTCTGCAGCAGGAGTGGGAAGAGAGCAAACCTATTATCAGAGTCGGCACCTAGGAGACAAATTTAGTGAAGACTGGCATCATGGGCCTGTTAAACAAGGTGAGTTTCACTACTTGTAGGTGCTAATAACGCAGATGGTCTCGGATGAGCAAAGTGCATGAAAGCCTGATGCCTCAAAGTCTAACGGCAATAATCTGTACTTTGTTGATGATACATTTCTTTTGTCATGAATTTTAGTGTTGATTTCAGTGAAAAGTGTTTGCTAAGTACCTCTGGACAAATTTTTTTATGCACACTTTCATAAAAACTTATGTTTTGCAGAATAGTTCATAATTTGTGTAGCCCCCAACCTTCAGCTTGCTCTGAACCCTTTCTGGCTTGCCATGTCTTAAAAGCCCATGGTATTTAAAGGCAGGCCATTTGGTCCATTTTGAAAATCGCACCCCTTATAGATATTTAACATAGGATTTCCAAAGGAACTGCTTAAAATCAGCAACCCTTCTGAAAATGTAGAACAGTGTGTGTGTGTGTGTGTTTGCACTGTGTTCTACAAACGCTTTGTAAGTAACAAACCATGCATAATTTTCCTGTCTTTGTTGTCTATGAATTATAAGCAAATCACATCAGTCAAAATATCTATATGAAATTTTACCCTTTCCACATTTACTTGATGGCTTTGTGTTTCCCAGGACACTTTCTTTTCAAGTGCCAGAATTTGTTCTCTGTTGCTAATCTGCACGAATCTGGGGATTTTATTTTATTTCTTTCTCTCATGACTCCCCAACACAGTGTCAGCTTTGAAACTCACAGTCTTTATTTTCAAAAATTCACTTTCCTCATGAAAAAAAACCTGACTGAAACACACAGTTCTGTCTTCATTCATCAACATTTTTTTTTTGACTAGACTCAGCAGTTATTGTCTTTTCATCTCCCATTCCAGGGAATTTTAAAACTGTGGTGATGATGTGTGATATTTTCTGGTCATTCTAAAAACAATGTTCTATCAAATATAAAAAAAGAAAAAAAATCTTTTGAATTTTCTAGGATCTTTGGATATTTATAGCATGCCAGAAGGGAAATCACAAGTAACCCCGACAGCAGAGATGCCAACATATGTGAACACCCAACATATAAATATGGAAGCTCTATTGGCACTTCAGCCAGATGCTGAAAGTACCTTCATTGGAACAACAGATAATACCAAAGAGAGCAGCCCAGGAAAGGATCTATTTGACATGAGTGAGTTCCTTCCCTTTTCGTTCCCTTCCTAATAAGAGACCCAATATATTCACAGATTTATTTTGTCTTAAAAGAATTCAGTAACTCCCCCAATGAAATTTTAGTTCTCCTGAGGGATTCATGGTGATTTTTGGAATTTGTGGTGCTTGTTCATCTCTGACTGAGTTCAAAATAAGGGTGGCCAAAGATTTGAAGCTAGTTTGTATTAGACGTGTGCTAAGCTGAGTTGCAGCCTGTGTTATCCTTAGCATCATGGACAACAATGTCAGAAGGAAAGAAGATCAGGAGCCTCCTCTTGAAGGGGACTGAAGGAGTGAGTGGCTGGAGAATTAGCTCCTGCCAGCCCTGCCAATATGCTACTAGGTAGCAAATCTGTGCTATGGAGACTTGGTGCAACAAAGAAGCTGGAAGGGAAATTATAAAAACATTTTATCCCATGCTCTGGATAGACCTACAGTCCCATCTAGCTATCTGTTTTAACTTTGAAGTCAGCTGTTATGAAATTGGTATCATAACCATAACCTTAAAATAATGTTCTAAGCATCAGTCATAATTTGATGTTGGTGCTATCCTTACATACTGTTCTCAGACATGAACAGATCATATTTAGCAAAAAGGGTGGGGAAAGCAGAAAACTTTCCCTGTTGTTCCAGTCTTCCTACCTCCAATCAATTGCTGACACATAGTTTATTTAATTCAGTTCACCTTATTAAAAGGCAGTGAGACAAAGCAATCGGTGCCTATATGTTATTTGTAAAATAACATATCTACATTTCTCTTAGTTCAATACACACAAAACTGTCCTCCGGGAATGCGTTTGCTGAGATATGCCTGACAGTGCTTTCTAGCAGGAGGGAAGAAAATTAGAGACGGTACCTATCTGTGAAGAGTGATCTTCAGTGAGAAAAGTTTGCTCTTTGAAATGAGGGAGGTTAACCTTGATTTCCCATGTTCCATGTCCTTAAAACATGCACACACTTCCCTCCATTTTATAAACATTCTTTTCCTAAAAATAAGGAAAACTGATTTCTTATCTTCCAGCCTGCATTAATCTTTATTAACCATTGGATCACAAGGGAGAAAAATGGTACTAGAAAATGTGTCAGCTAGCCCAGTGTTAACATGGTTTGTCAAGTTAAACATGTGTTGGGCTTTGTGCAGACTGCAGTGTAGTAAAGACATAGCTTAGTTGGATTTAAAGAGTTAGCTGAGGCACCAACAAGCTGTGACAGCATAGTGTTTACCCTATTTCTCTGAGCTAAATTAACCCCTGTGTGGCCCCACGCAACCACTATATACTGTTACCATCCGAGTAGTCTATTTTGAGCTGGTGTATTGCTTCCTGGTCCTGCTCTGCAGATGTCCTCTGGTGAATCTAATGGGCACAAAACAACCTATCTTTTTAATACTAGTTGATCAGATGAAAGTGTGAAAGGGAAAATACCTTTTGATAGGTCAGTACAGCATATAATGAAGCATACACTGACCTCTTTCTGCAAGACTGTTGGGATATTTAATGACACACCTTTCCATTCCAATCTGGAGAAAGTAAGATTGAGTTCAGGGGTTAGCTGAGGTTTAGAAGATGCTTCCTCAAGGATGATTTCAGTTAGCTAAATCACAGTAAATATGTTAGCCTGCGTCTGTTAGGAAGAAGAGTAGGCTGAGTAATAAGGGCTACTGATCCCTTCTAGACATCCCCTTAGGCTGGAGACTCAGTAATGCATAATTGTTAAATGAATATGTTGTTTGAAGAGGGACCAGATATGAGCATAATAACTTTGGCTACCCATATTATGCAATTTATTTGAAATGAAATTGTCTGACGTAACTGGCAAGAGGAAAGGAGAGTTTTGCTCTGTATCAGAGCCTATAAATACAACTGTTGACAATATCTTATTTTTGCCATTACTGAAATAGAATCAGTACTTTTCATCAGTACCTTTCAAAAGCTCATGTCAAGGTTGGTGCTGATTTTTATCAGCATCTTTCTGTGCATACTGTATATTTTTAATGTATTGCAGTCTTAATGTATTCCATAAATTGGTGGGCCTAGCAATACATCTTCCCTTAGTTTTTCATAAGGATAAAAGGAAGTAGCTATTACACAAAACAAATACAGTTAAAAACAACTGGAATATGATTATCTTGCAATATAATTTACCTCTGAATGATCTTGCACTTGTTTCTGTGTCTATAACCAGAACCATTTGAAGATGCTCTCAAAAACCAAACGTCTGAGCCCATGTTGAATAAGACCACCTCCATTGAATGTACCAGTCCTCTTTTATCCAGAGCAGCAGACTGGACTATAATGGAGGAGCTGAGTACCGAGCCTTGGTATCAAGGAGAGATGAGCAGGAAAGAAGCAGAACAGCTGCTAAAGAAATGTGGAGACTTCCTTGTGAGGAAAAGTACCACGAATCCGGGCTCTTATGTGTTGACTGGCATGCATAATGGACAAGCCAAGCATCTTCTTTTGGTGGATCCAGAAGGAACTGTAAGTGCTGACTCCTGAATAATACTGCGGGATGTTTCTAACTTGATGTATTTTCTCTAAATATGTTTAATCTTGTTTACAGCTTATTCAGACCTGGTCATAATCACAGCCTCATATAAGGTGCCATCACATCTCTAATTCTCTCCTTGATGTTTAGGAGATCTACTGCATGATTTCTGCATGTTGCAGGGAGCATTAGGAGCTGTTTTGCTATCAAGGTCAAGCTTTGTCACTGTAATACTGTCTTGGCCTCAAAAGTGTAACTAAGTCACTTTTTTAGGCTTCTGGCTGAGAAGCTGCTGATAGGACAGCACATAAGACAGCCTTTGTGTCTGAAATTTCCACGCACTGTCTCTGTCAGCCAGAATATAGACCATGCCATCCAGGCCATTTTTTTTTCCTGGGAATGTTTCCTGCCCTCAGCCTGGGAGACAAATGGGACAAAACTGCTCCATCTCCTTGCAGCGCAAGGGCTCCCTGAGGTGAGGAAGGGAGCTTCTCGGCAGCAGAATTTTGAGGGCGAAGAAACTCCAGCTTCTGCAGCTCTCCTGTCATGCTTCTGCAGAGGCTTAACCTCATCTGAAACAACCTAAAGCATTGCCACATATTTTATTCTTGGCTCCTGGTAGCAGAGAGCTGGCAACTCCTCTTCTTTGTAAAGGACAACCTTAAATGACAAGCTCTAAAGCAACTGAGAAACTCCAGGAAAGCAGCTGGCCTGCTGGCATCCATTTCAGCTGACAAACTTGCAGAAGACCAGCAGAATTGTGTCGATCCTGCAGAGTATAAATGCTGTAATGAGAAATGGCCATGATACTTGTTGTAATTACATTTGCCACAAGAGGGCAGTGAAATGATGTTTTTAAGCATTTATTTCTAGAACAACTGCCTAGTCCTAGGCTTCACTGAGACACCAGCCTGGATAACTGGGCACCAAGCCTCTTAGAGAGGGGTCTCGTTCGCTAAAATTTTGCCGGCTATTTTGTGACTTCTTCAGTGGGGCCTCCTAATTCTCTCTTCAAAATAAATGCTCAAATAGCTGTTGCAGGCCACTGGGTGCTCTGAGAGGCAAAGGATATATATGCCTGCTGCTGTCCTTAGTGGCGTGGAGTACTGAGGCTCTGTGAGCCCCAGGCCATTTTGCTGGTGTAGGTGAAGGATACAGACCCTCATCTTTTTTCCACTGCTTCTAAGGGCAGCATTAATTTGCTGCCCACCCTGCCTAGGGACCTGCTTCTTGTCTGCGTCTATCCATCTCTCAGCCTTCTGGTAATGTACCACCATGTCCCAAAGCCTTCCCTACCGCCTCCTTTCTCCGTGGGGTGGGGGGGGTGGGGGGGTAGGGTAGAGAGAATAACAACAGCTGTCCGTACAAAAGGCTTGGTGCGGCAAAGTGTTCCTCCCATTTCCCAATTGCACCTTTGCTCAGGCTATGCCCTGCTTGCCCGGGAATGAGCTTGCTAGAACTTGGGCCCCTTTCATTGCCTTCCTGGTGACCCTATCCGCAGTGAGGAAGAATCTGGTGTCTTATCTGGTAGCATCTAGGGAATTTGATTCATCATCCACATATACTTCACAGAGAGGGCTGGGAAACTCTTATCCTGACTGTCCTTGCCGTAAGCCAGTCTCCCAGCTTGCTCCTCTGTTGGAGCAAACGGGATGTCACGGTGGGATGTGCCCCTGGCAAGGCACCTCTGCCTCCTGCCGCCCCTCAGCAGGACAGGCAGCTGATGCAATGGGGATGTAACACCATCAGGAATCTCTTGTCTCCCCCAGTAAAGCCCCCGAAATGCTGGATAAAGAACTAAAGTACTTGCCTCACAATGGCTGCAGAAAGCTTCACAAACACCTATTAATTGGTCCTCACGGACAAAGAGTGCTGAACTCTGTTCCCACCGCTTCTGCTGTTTAAGTGGAGGCTGCTGGGGATTAACTGAGTAGTGGCTGCATTTAGGAACGGGGCAGTCTAACTGCAACTAAAACTGCAGGCAGGAGCCCAAACATGAAACAGTTCATTTCTGAACAGGCCTGAGTACTTCTACATGCTAGCAGGCGCTTCATGTCCTTGGGGTGAAGATCAGGAGGAAGTGGGCAGCGCAGCATCTTGCACGAGCTTGGGACAGTTCGCTGGTTATTTCTGCTGCTTATGGGAGCTTCAAAGACCCTGCTCTCGCAGGAGTCCACTTAAGGAGGCACCACTTGGTAAGAACCAGTTTCCTATGGCAGTAGTTAGGTTAGCTGTGCTGTCTGTGTAGGTCCAGGCACAGCTGTTGAGCATCTTTATTTGTGACTCATCAGAGTGGAGCATGGTGGATAAAATGCAAGCGTATAGCAGGCCTGAGCAGTGTGCCAGTGGCTTGTGTTTCTTCTGTGTGGCCTTGGTATAATTATTTATGAAACTCATGCATACAGAGAGTGCCTGGCCATTCATTAACACATACAAAACTAGCCAGTGATGCGTTACAACACTTAAAGCCTTGTTTTGAGAGCAGAGTTAACTGTCCTGTTGCTTCTACCCTGGTCCAGCTCACAAAAAGGGCCCCTAGTTCAAAGTAAGTGATGCTTAAAACTGAAGATTGCAGGCTTTTTACTGGATTCAGAATGAGAGCTTAAACTTTGGTGATGGCAGAGCATATTGTTTTATGGTGAGGACACTCTCAGCTGAATTGAACTGACCGGAAAGGTGTTCACGTGAATACAGATAATGAAGGCTGGCACTGTTTTAAAGCTATCCTTTAATTTTGAAAATATGGGTTTGAATAAATACAGGCACTGATGTTTCAGAGGTATGTTTCAGAAATCACGAGAACCTGATGGTTTTCTTCAGCAGCATTGCTATTGTCCACTGAGCTAATGACATCATTTGCATCAAGGTTGTTTATTGCTTATTTTTCTTGTGACAGCTTGTCCTAAGTTGCATTTTGTAACAGAAATTACTTTTTGGCCTGCCCTAACTTTTGACAGTTTGACCTTGCAATATCAGTGTTCTCTTTTCATGGATGTCATTTTATATATATATATATATGAATAATCATTATATTATTCATATTTTCATAATATATAGTGCTGGTAAATGTGCTAGAAAAATGCTGTTCCCTTCTCTGAAGTGTCTGAATTTTGAAAGCCCAAGTGGGTACTGTGCAGCACAGGACAAACACAAGTGAGACAAAAATGACAGCTGGATCACTTCTGGGGGAAGGGAGTTTTCAAGCAGAAGTGAGGCAAGTCTTTTGGCATCTCAAGACGAAGTCCTTTGTGAGGGAAAACACAGTCACTGGGGCATGGAGAGAAGAATCAGGGTCTGGCATCTCTCTATAGGTCTCTCTGAAGGGACAGCTGTTTCTAATGAAAAAGGAAACATAACTGAAAGAAGTAGGTCATTTCTGGAGGAAGAAAAGTGGATCTAAAATTCCAGCTTTCAGTGAAATAAAACGTTGTTCAGAAAGTTTTCAGGCAGGCCTATTTATGGTAGCTGGCCCACAGACAGCAAGCAACATGTTTATTTGGAGAGAATAGAAGGAGTAAGACACAGACGAGTTTACTCCAGAAACAGCCAAACTTCCATGGATTTTGATGGGAGAAGGATCAATCTCTGAAGACTGGGGATAAAGAAACAAAGACATGATTAACTGTTTTGTTTTATTCTAAAAGAATTTTAGTGCAAAGTTGAGGGGGAAAAGTAGTATTTTGCTCTTTCTTTAATGTTTTTTCTTGCATCCTTCTTTTTAAAGGTTCGTACAAAAGATCGTGTCTTTGACAGCATAAGTCATCTCATCAACCATCACCTTGAGAATAATTTGCCAATAGTTTCTTCTGGGAGTGAACTCTGCCTGCAGCAGCCTGCTGAGAGGAAACACTGACTCTAGATAACTCTTTTAGCTTTTGTAACTTGCAAGCTATCACTGGTGGATATTGCAGATCTGAAAACATGTACATTAACAACCAAAAAAAAGCATATTCATATATATTTCATCAGTACGTTTTCTTTAGGTTTAGGAAGCCCCATTTCACACGGTACACTTGAAGATTCTTAATGCTTTATGTGGACATGAGGTCACAACAGAAGGCTTTCTTAACAAGTAATTTCAATAAAATTGTTCTGATTCTCTAATGTGAATATTGATAGTGTATATATACACATTATATATAAATACAGTATATATTTATATTTTTCAAGTCAGTCTGTTGAAGGTATGGAACTAATCTTCTGTGCCATGTGTTTTTAACAGAAGAAACATGCCAATTGTGATTGTTCAGATAAAAGTAGAATTCAGCAGTCTCAATTTCTTGAGAAACTAAATATTGGGAATCTTATTTATAATTTTATCTAAAAAGCACAATTATGGGGAGAACACAGAATACACTGGTTAAATACCAAGGAGATTGAATTCAGCAACTAGTATTCCAACACGGAAATTTAGCATAAAATGGTTTTTAAAAGCATTATTCAGTGTCACTGATTTCAAAAGCATTTTATCTTTCTGATGTCAAGTTTGAATTCTTATATGATGCTATTCAAAACATTTGTAACTTGCTTTAACAATGACTTGATGTGATCTCTCTGTGTACGAGGTATGTGCATTTGATTTTTCTAACAATTATATAACTTACTATTCTGCAACTTTAATTTATTAATCTGAATGATAAGGTTATTTACAAGTAGTTCTCTGCTTATGGTGAAGATTTAGATGTCCTTGACTACCAGTCTCCAATGAGATGTTATATTCTGATTAGACGAGTTCACATAATTTGTGTTTAATAGGTTTAATACAAGATATACATGGTTGGTCAAAGACATAGCTGAAAAATCTTTTCTTCTTATAAACAGTGAAAACTATCATGACTCAGTGATCAGTTTTGCAAATGATGTCACTTGGATTTACTTAGTTATTAGGTGCCTCTTCCCAAGGTACCACTTGAAGCTGGCCTTCAGCACATGCTAGGTGTTACAAATGTACTGCTTATCTCTAAATATCAAGTTGGAAAAAAAATATATACACTAAAGATGTATTTCTGGCAGAAATATCCTTGGCTTTTGGTATTGGAAAGTGTTTTAACAAATGTTTGTGCTGTTCAAGCACAAGCACTGACTGTATGAATTTACTTTCTTATTGTATGAACCTCAGTTCTTATTTATGTAGTATCATCAAGAGCCAAATTCAATTTGCATTTTGATGAACACAGTTTCTGTAAAGGCGGAGTTTGTGCCAGAGTGACCATCGTCAGAATTTATCTGGGGCCCCAATGTCTCTTCTGGCACCAACAGCTCCGATCAAATCTTCCTCCTTGATCTAGAAAGGCCTAGACTCAGCAGGATGAGTCTAGATTAAGCGCCTGCCTACCTTGAAGAACTCAGTAGGACTACGTAAAGTTAGAATGTGGTTTTAAGAATTTGCTAAATTGGGGCAAAACTGACTGAAGGATTCACTTAGAATCCATTTGGATAGTATTGTTGTGATAAATTTCTGAAATAATTTTCTTGCACTTTCTGCTTTGAAATGCAGTAAAGTTGCCACTTCGGAAGACTTTGGTTGATCTCATGAACAAAAATGATTAAGGCATCTAAGGCTAATCATGTGACTCATGCAATAAAAATACATTTACTTCTGTGATGAAGACATTCAGAAGCCAAACTAGGACACTCAGTGAACCAGATGCTTCTGATTCGTTTTATTACAGATATTTATTAGCTATTAGTTGATACTTCTAGGTTTGGGTGGGCACTGAGAGAAAGAAATTAAATGCTGCACTGCAACCCAAATTAGCATGGCAGTGAGATGAATGGATATTTTCAAAGTTGCTTCAATCTTTTACCAGTATGGGAATTGCAAGGGAAAGTGAGATTTCATACTCCCAAAGCAGCAGCCATCCAACTGTCTGACTGTGATGGTAGGAAGGAAAATATTTTATTCTGCTGAGTGTGCTTACACTGTGAAAAGTGACTCCATTAAGATGGGCACCCTGTAGTTTAGGCTGGATCACTGGCTGTAGCTGAATCTTTTTTCCTCCTGATTTGCTTTGCATCCATGAAGACCAGAATTCCAATATTTAATAAAACCAAGAGGATTCCGATTTCTCTGTTTGATCGCAGAAACTGGGGCCTTTGCCATGTCCAAATAATACCTAAGTCTTAACCTGGTGCTGTTTAGAGATCCATGTTTTCATGTCTTTCATGCTTATATGGACAAATTCTCTTCTTCTTCTTCTTTTTTTTTTTTTTAATTAAAGCTACGTTTTTTCTAACCTCAGATCTTGTAAACTGAAAACAAGACTGAGTCAGGCCAGATGCTTTTGTTGTCATCAGTAGGAAAAATTCTGAGGTAAAAGGCTGAGAAATTGAGCATGCTGGTTTTCTGTTAGAAAGTGGGGCTTCAGGAATATCAAGGTTTTGCCTGGGGAAAAAAAGTTTCAAAAAATAGTTCACATCTGCTTGGAATCACCTAAGTAATAAATTTTGTTTTAGGTCTGCATGTTGAAACAAAACATTCTGAAGTGAAAATATCTAATTAAAAAGTGGTAGTTTGTTTAAGTGCTAAATCTGAAAATACTTTGAGTTCATGATTGTGATTCTAAATATTGCAGAAATTTACTGCTCCAAAAATTGTTTTTGAGGTTTCATCTTTCCATTCCTATGCATACTAGAATCTATTGAAATACACTGCAGGATGTAAATTCAGTTTTCCAACCTGCTCTATTTAGCACTTTTCCCTGGTATTTGCTATATCACCAAATGAACCTAATTCTAAAAATTAAACATAGAGGTATATAAATAAGCATGTGATGTCTAAGCCTAAGTATCTTTTAGCTACGTCTATAACAAAACCTGCCTATTTAGCTTCACTAAAAAAAAAGAGATTCTCCATCAAAACAATTGAATGATAATATGTTATTGTACATCTAGTTATTTATGTTTAATACAGATGGGCCAACTGGAAATTTTAACATGCTTGATGTACTTTATTTAAAGAGCATCCATGTCTCACCACATTCCAGTTTGAAACATTTCAGTTCCCACCTTTTTCCTCATATCTAACACTTGTCATTCCATGCCGCCACCTGTCTACGGCCATGCCCTGGGAAGCTGTTAGTGTGGTATCACTAACTATGAAAGAAGGCCTTTTCGGTACTTAAAACATCGTTACGTATCTCTTCAATAAGTGCTAGGTCCCTAACTTTCTCAGGCACATTTAAAAATCCCACCTTCTACCTACCTGTTTTAGATTCCTAAATACGCAGTCAGTACACCCCTGGAAAACTGTGACAAGATATGGGTCTATAAATGAAGGCACTATCCATACTCCGAAATAAGCATCTGAAAGGTTTTACCCTTCTCCTGCCTGTAGCTTTAATAACTTAGCAGCCAATTAATTAGCTGCATGGTTTGGACATTAAGCAGGTGGCAAGGAAACACAAAATAACATTCTCCATGGTAAAAAAGCTTGGCAGAAGTATTAAATTCCCCTAAGTACATTTCAGAAGCTCTGCCTCCCAAGAAAATTTGTGTATTTTAAGCTGCTCTGTCAGCACGTCCAGTTTTCCCCGCTCGGCATGTCCATTGGTAACAAAGGATACCCTACTATTGCGTAATTTTAGTGATTTCTACCAAGTCTTGTAAATTTACTTTTTCAATAAAATCCCATCTCTTAGAGTCATGGTACTGAACGATCACCCTATTTTTAAAGCCACTAAGTACATTGGTATCACAGGGGATGGCTGAGAAGACAGAACTGAGTAAGAAACTCCCAACATCTTGCAAGACTGTCTAAATTCATTTCAAGTCTGATGTGAAGAGAGGTAAAATCTGATTATCAGTTTTGTTCCCAGTTGCCTTACAACGATGTGAATCACTGGCATTGAAAATGCATTGGATTCTTTAAATAGGACTTTTAAAAATGAACTAAATGCTTCTGATTCATTGCAGATATACAGTAATTATTGGGCTAAAACGAATTTTCTGGTGAAGCTGGCAGTGACAGATTTGACAGCTGAGTTGCAGTCACGTTTCCAAATTTTCAGTTATTTCAGCCGGTTCACAAGCAATGGAAACCTCAAAGGTAGGAAAGGCGACTTGAAAGCTGAATTACCTTTTGACTTCAATGGGAGTTTGGGCAGTGTGAGGCCTCCCAAGCTCCCTTCACTAATGCCAGAAGAGGATATTCAAATTGGCCATGTCTGGATGGAGACCACAGGAGAAGGAGAGCCAGTTTCCATGGCTTACTGCTGGGGGCTTTGCATGAGGGTAGGATATAAGGTTATACAGTAGCTGTCCTCCACTTCCAGCCCTACAGGCTTCCCAGTGGGAGTTACCACCATTTCTGCCAGGAACCTGTCTGCAGCCTGTGCTTGTTCAATAAAAGCCTGAATGAAGGATCTAGGCCTGGGACCAGGATTTGAGTACAAAATGCATACTGTTGCATGAAGAAAATGTAGATGTTTACTAACAATCTGGTAGGTGTCATCTGCCACCCCTAAATTTTCTGTATCTGGGGATCTTTTTCTTTCTTTTTTTTTCCCCTCTGCAGAATAACATGCTCACGTTTCTTAGCATCATGGTCCCCAGACATCATGTTGTGCTGTAGCGGGAGGAGAATTCATAAAACCTGTATTACAGTGCAATTGTTGCTGGCACATTAAGTGCCAGATGCCAGCTACAATGTATTCATAACAGAATCTATGCATATTTATATATCTGTAAGTAATAAATGCTCCATTTGAAAGCTAGCACAGTTTTGTAGCCTCCAGGAAATTTGCAGCTCTAGAGCAGAAATTTGCAATTTCTGAATGTTTCCCCATCAGGTTACAAATCCAGCTTTCAGACCTTTGTTCTTAGCATCCAATGTCTACATGAAGTAAGTGGTAGCACCAAGAATGTATATTAAGCAAACCATATTTGCATAAACAAAATCTGTGCTGAAGTAACAGATACACTTCTGTGTTTAGCTTCTAGATATGTTTTTTTTTTTAAATGTCTGTATAAAATCCACATTCAGATTTACCTTAGTCTACAATCAAAAACAGGTAGGTTTGCATGGTCTTTTTCCTCAGATCTATGCTTGCACCACTTGTGCTTGAAGCTGTCAGGATATGGGCAGATTCCTACAAGAAGCTCTGTGCTGAGCCGCACTTGCTCTGCTCACTTGCACAGTGCCTGTGGCCCTTGCTCACAGCTACACGGGATGCAGCTGGAACGAGGGCAGGCCTGTGGAAAGCACAGTACAGCCACGTGGTGGGCATGCAAGTTAAGCAAAGGCTTAAGAGGGGCTGAAATGCTCTCCTGGGAGACAAAACTCCAGGGGCAAGAAATGCAAAGCCTGGAAATATATGCCAACAGGCATATAAGCCTCTCATGAGAATACAGTCACCACCAAATTATAAACATGGTAACTGGTAGACAGGGGTAGAGCAGAACCTCTGAGGGCAATTGCAAAAGGCCCAGGCAATGCCTCAGGCTCATCCCTTTTTGAGACATGTATGTTCCTAAGCCTTGATCTGTTCCTCTGCATCCTCCAACATGAGCATCTTGTAGGGCTTCCACTGAGAAAAGGCTTTTTTTTTTTTTTTTTTTTTTTTTTTTGTCTCAGTAAGAGAAGATTTCAGAGCTATGTATTTCTAACAAAAGGACTGTATAGGGGAAAAGCTAAATTCAGGGTGTTTTACCTTGTTTGACTAATAGAAGAGACCATGGAAACCAGAGAAGTAGCTAAAGCTAAAAGTGACTCATTGTACTACCCTACTTTCCGGGAGACCAGAAGGATGATTCAGACGATGATGGTAGCCTCAAATTTTGAGATTAACATGAGATTAAGATGCAGACTTACAGTTTACATTGTTATCATGGAAGTTAAACAACATGGAGGTTAAATACGGCAGCTTTTTCCAGCTTTTTCCATTTTCTTCAGAGAGGCAAAACCCACCAAAAACAACCAGGCAAATATTCATTCAAAAAAGTGAAATTTCATATGAGGTAATGAATGTAAAGATTGTAATTGGTAGAAGATGTATATTTGTGTCCTTTGTGGCTGGATTGGTGTGATAACTGCTTCTAAGTAAAGTATTGCAGAGCTAAATCTTGAAAGAAGCCAGGTTTCTTTTTTTGAGGTAAATGTTTTTTTCTTTGCATTGTGTAGACAGCAAAAACAAAACAAAAAAGTGACTATTTTGCTGTAAAAGGAAGTTTGGCTGTACATTTGGTATTTATTAGCATTTATTACTTGAAAAACATTTTAAACTGAGAATTGCAGGAAAAATAGTGTGTGTAGAAATACTGTGATCATTTATATTCCCAACAACTTTTGTGACTCCAGACTTGAAACCTGTTGTGAAGTACTTTACTAAATCTCAAGTTTTTGCCAGTCTGCTGATTGTGGTATTTTGATTGTAGAGGCAAATTTTGTCTCCGAGGAAGTCCTTGAGCAACACGATTTGAAGTGTAAGTGTCATGCAACTGTTTTTTGATTATTCAGTTTGTATATGAGTAACAGAAGTAATAAAATAGCCAGTTCTACTACCAAATCTAAATGTACAGAAAGTGGGCCTGTGTCTGTCCTCCTGCACCCAGGTTCCCTATTAGCCTATTTTTTTCATATTTGATTGCAGAGATGCCTGCTTTGAAGCAGAATAACTGAAACTCTACAGGGCTTACTTGGCTAGTGAGTATTACTAAGTCAATGAACTTCTCTTCTCAGTAGAAACAGAGACCAAAAATGACAGAGGACCAAATAAAATAGGATGTGTTTGACCTCAGTTACACTGATTTTGCACTAGAGGAGCCCCAATGAGTTTGACAGAGGTGATTTTGCTTTCCAAGAGTTCCACTTTGCCAAAATACCATTTTTCGGAAGTGAGTAATTGCTCCTAGGGGCCCCTCTTTCTGGCCCAGCCGGTGGCCTCACCTGGAAAGGTGGCTCTCCCGCCTGGCGTGCTGCACAGGGGAGGGTGGCCGACCGCATGGCCTCTCTTTGGCGGCTGGTGGCATGGAGAGCCCCTGGGCAAGGGCTGGTGTGCCGAGGAGCAGGGACAGCCCCTTCGCCTTGGCAGGCAGCTCAGCGGGGCTGATGCTCCCAAGCCATCTCCCTCCAACCTGCTGCACGGGCCCCTCCAGCCTCTCGGACAGTGGCCGAGCAGAAACCCCGAGCGTTGCTGCAGCGCCGGCCCCTCCTGAGTTTTGCCATGAGCAGGGATGGGCTCCAGGCTCGAGGTGGGAGCTGGGTCCACAGCTCCCGGTGAAGTCAATGGCCGAGCTAGTGCTGCTAATTACATTGGTGGAAATCCAGAGTTAAATGGCACCAGCAAAGCCAGTTAAACGTTGACGCCACCAATGCTTAGCGGGAATGGACCAGCTGCTCTCAGGATCCCTGGTTTTTTAGCTCTTACAGTAGCATTTTTCTTCCATTTCCCTTATTGGAGCAATTGGAAATGACAAACCTTGCAGATGACCCTGCACCCTTAATTACAGTTGCTTATTGTAAAATGTGCCTTTCTTAGGGAACAGCCGTGCGCACTGCTGTTTGTGGAGCAGGTAAGTGTAGGGTCTGAGTTTGCTCCCAGGAAATCAGAGCCAAAACCTGCCTCTGACTTTGACCGCAGCAGCCTCGGAGCCGACCTACCACATGCGGTTGACATAAGGTTCTCGCAGACAGTGCTTTGAGGCATGACAGCTGTAATTTAAATATATACTTTCTATAGAAGGCCAAAACCTTTTTGCATTTTTATGAAAGATGACTGCTACATGACCACTTCGGTTCAAAGGTTTGAAACTTAAATGAAAGTTTTCTAAATGTTTATGGTACCTAATGGGTTGAAAATACTCTGTAAGACTGTTGGCAACAAAGCCTCTTGTGAAAGCCTCTTGTGAAAGCTTTTTTCCCCTTAGGTGATTTCTTTTGCATTTCTTTTGTAATCCAGAACAAAAATAAATATTCCAATTCATGAAATAATATGAATGAAATGTCTGTCTGCTTTATAGATTTTCTCCATGTAAAGCAAACCAGTTACTTAAGGGAGACACAATTCAGATTTCTTGTACGATCAAATCGGTCCAGAAGAGGAACAACTTGGGTTCTGGGATGTATGTTAAGGAATTTTCTAATATTTTAGCAGGAAAAAAGCTTCTCCAGAAGGTCTTGAAAGAAGTGTCCCCCCCAGCTTTCTCCAGCTTCAAGAATAGGACATCTTCCTGGTTCTTTATAGTCCACTGCCATTAAGCCCTTGGCTTGGCCTTCTCTGAAATTTTACTCTGAAATCTTTCTAAATCTGGCTTTCACCTAGTATGTCTCAGTGGGATGTACCCACTGAAAAGTGTATCCCCAACAGATTTTTTTTTCTCTTCAGTCAGAAGTACTTTGTATATGATATCAGGTTTGTATGTGAACCCATGAGCACTAGGAGCCTGCTGTCAAGTATGGCATGGCAGTGAACTACCAAAAAAATACAGGTCCAAATTAAGAGATGGAAATCAAGGCAGAGTGAAAGGTTTTTGTAGTAACAAAGAGTCACGTGGCCTCAAAGAGCAGAGCTGCTTGCACCTTGGATCAACTCTAACAACAGCCGGGGCTAGAAGCCCGCTGTTTAAACTCACTTTTAAGGGCCTGTCCTTGGACTTTGTCTATTACAGTTTTTCATTTTTATTTCTCATCTAAATACAGAGAATCATGCAAAACATCCTTAACGTGAGAGTTGGTGTTGGGTCAGCCGCAATGTTTTCTCAAACAGTTGCGTTGCTAAGGTCCTTCTTACTTACGATAGCAAGCAACGCTGCTGTGTGCCACCACCTCTCGCGCAAACAGTTAGAGACATGCAGGCATCTTAGCAGGCAGTTTGCAAAGAGACCATTTCAGGGGAGATCTTCAAGACTGAAAATACAGCCAAATAGCCCTCTAAGATCTAAAAACCCAAACCATGACAACGCAGTGCAATCACTTCTATTCCTAATGGAGCTGTTAACCCAGCCTGTATTTCTACAGTTTTCACTCCTTTATCATGCTTAGCTTGGCTTGCTCTTTTTCTCTATGCGCACTGCTTTTCAACATTTTTGGTAGAAATTATTTCACATTTACTACTATCTTGCAGTTGTTTCTTTCAAATGCAGTTTTTGTTTTCCTTTGTTCTTATACTTGTCTAACAGCACAAAACTTACAAGTAGACTGTTACCACGTAAAAGATAATGACAATGCAAACCTCTATATTTTAAAGGCTTTTGCTACATACATTACATGATTTATACACTGTACATACTTGGAAAGAGTCTTTTAATGCTGTTGCTTTAAATGATTGAGACAGGAGTAAAGCTAAGGATCAACTTATACAAGTTGTGAACTTAAAAAAAACCCTCAACTTTTGATTGTGCATAAGGCAAGGTGTGGTTTGAGACATTAAACAGGAATCTTCACAAGAGCCCAAGAAAGTTGGATGGTTACATTCCTGTCGAAAGACGATCGGAACTCATTTGAGCATTTCCCTTCAATCTCCACTGAAGCCTCCAGCCCTGATGTATTGTTGATGGAAGTACCATGGACCACGTTCATGGGGACCTGACCCCAGATGTTTATGATGTCTTAACCCTTACAGGTCACCGGAGCCCCCTCTGAAGCGGACCACCATCCTGAATGGAGCCTGGTAAGGCAGCGATGAACCACGCAGTTGTTTGCATAGAGGTTTCTCTGGAACAACCTCTCTAAAGAGTAAGTTTGGGGCTCCAGGAAAGGTGGAAGATCTTCCAAACTGAATGGGCTCCCATTCCAGATCCAAGACAGGGTCGGGTACATACGGAGCTATTCGCCTCACCGTTATCCTGCTGTACTGCGTCTTCCCGCTTGGGTCTGCAAAAGCACCCAGAGGTTGGAGAAGCATAAGGTCCCACCAACAAACAGTAGGATCTTGTCCTGCTAGCTGGACTTCTTCCCCGACCGAATCCATAATACGATCCCATGCCACGGTAGCACCTGGAGAGAAAACTAGGAAATCCCCAAGGAAACCTAGCTGTGGTTCACTGCTTTCTGAAATGATACTTCTCCCTTTCAGAACTGAAGAATCTCAGCTTAGGTAGTGCATTCACAATGTACACAGGTTTACATGGGTTTGACATACATTTTTAAATACATTGAAAATAGTAAGTAAAAATATATGCATTGAGATAGTACATACACTTGATATATGTGTATTGTTGGGTCACATTTTAACTATTTTAAATAACAAACGTATATATCCCTTCTCAATCGTTATTTGCTACTGTTTGTTATTTACTACTGTTTGTTTAAAATAAGTTGTGAAATGTCACAGTGACAACCATCATGTTGTCTTTCAATGAACATGAAAAGTTTGAGTAACAGTGAAAAAATAAAAATACTGCATTGATATGGCATGTTAAAGTTCCTCTGTCAGTTTAAAGCTACTTCTTCATATGTTTTCAAACATCCTCTTTGAAACACATCTATCTACTTGTATAATCTGTCATCTTACACTGTATACTGCAATACGATGTTTAGCATATTGTAAACTCTTGCCAAACAATGACTTTTTAATAAGGAATTGTACAAATATACAGATATTTATACCACATACATGTAAGGCCATTAACATAACAGCAAGATACGTATAGAGAACTATAATTGCCAACATATGTAATGAGCCTTTTTCCCAATCAGCAATAATCAGGCTCATTTTCTGATCCTTGGCAGTGTTCAGAATGGTGATGTTTCTGATAGATTTTATAGATGTCTTGCAAGATCAGGCAGTGCCATATTTAACCACATATATGCAATGCCATCGCGGTGTACAATGTCATTGGACATGCACGGACTCTGTCCTGGCTGTTGGGTGGGTAGCAGGAAAAGTTTTCCTGAATCAGGTGCATTGCTGAATGAATACCCAAAGCAAATGACTGCTGATAAATAAGTCCTCAAAGTTAAATAAGTGGTTAGTGTTTTCCCCTATGATTTAAGTGCATGAACATTGGAACTCCATTTGTAGATTAACCCTAAAAGCCACAGAAAAGTCTTTGTCTTGAGGAGTCTTTTATTTACAGAAGTTTCCATTGTGAAATGAAGATTCATTTTTCTCAATGATACATGAGGGAACATTCATCTGTGGGAAATCATCCTTTGGCTTCTGGGTATTGCTGCTGCTGGATTTACTTCGACTGTGATCTGGCGTGGGCTGAATAGGCAAGGATCTGGCCACTTTGGATTTCACCAGGCAGCCACAAACAAGGCGAAAGAAAGCCCGACGCATTTCCTTACTAGCCAAAGTGTAGATGATGGGATTCATTGCAGAATTGATGACGGCCAAAGCAATAAACCAGTTGGCTTTGTACAAGACGGAGCACTCCTTGACCCTGCAGGCCACATCGATGAGGAACAGAATGAAGAGCGGCGACCAACAGGCAATGAAGACGCCAACGACGATCACAACCGTCCGAAGGAGAGCCATGGAGCGCTCGGAGTTACTGTGGTTGGTGACGTTGCGGCTGCTGGACTTCACCAGGATGTAGATACGTGCATAAAGGATAACGATAGCTACCAAAATGGCTATGAAGATACTTATGCAGAACACAACATACTTCTTGGAGTAAAGAGGCAAAATTGTCGAGCAATCCGGTAAGTTGTTTATACAGTTCCAACCGAGGATGGGTAAGGCACCCAAGGAGACCGAAATCAGCCAGCATGTTCCAATGAGCAGGAACACTCGGTATTTCTTATTCGCATCGTAAGGCCTCATTTTAATCATAGTCAAATGCCGCTCGATGGCTATTGCTAATAAGCTGAAAGTGGAAGCTCCCAGGGCAACAAACATGCTGCCTTCCCTAATGAACCAGATTGTGGACGACAAGCTAAGAGTTTTTTTCCCAGACATAAGTATGTTTACTTTGTAAACGATCCCGGCTAGAAGATCACACAGAGCTAGATTGCCAATAAAAAAGTACATGCGGTTGTGAAATTTATTGTTTTTCCAAATGGCAATCAACACCATCAAGTTTTCCAGGACTATAAAGCTACACAGGATGAGAAAAGCAATGGTTGGCAGGTCTACCTTATCAGTTGCTTTTTCTCTGAGAATAAGCTTTCCTGTGTAATTGTAATGCAGCACGATCAGAGAGTCCATCTCCTCTCCTCCTTGGGGGCCACCGAGAGCGGCAGGTGACACAGTGATGGCTGCCATCATCTGCCAGCCGATGCGGTTCTTCGCCTCTTTAATATTGCACGAATTTAGTTCCAATAATTTTCCACAAGAGGGAGATCAAGCCACGCTCCTCCAAGCACTCCTCTGGGCAGGCAGCAGGGACCCCAGGCTCCAGCGCTCCTCGCATGGTAATTCGGGACAGCAGCTCTCAAACCAGGCCCTGAAAATAAAAACAGCAGACGGCCACATCAGTCTCGCTGGCATTTGATGTCATCTGCAGCCCCCACGCAGTGCTGCTGCCGTGGTGAGGGGGACATAGACTGCGCGTCCATCGAGGTGGCCCTGGGTAAGCTGTCCGTCATGGTCCACATGAGCACAGCCCTGCCACGGGAATATGAGGGCACCTCGAGAAACTGCTTAACAGTACAAAATCAGGCTATTTATAATTAAGGAGATGCTCTGAAAGGCAGTCACCATAAAATCAATCCCACTTCCTACTCAATTTAGGTGGCTTTCTCCTGCCGTTGTTCAGATAAACATATTAAGTCACATCTCTGGAAGTACCACCCAGACAAAAAGTAATTTCATAACACTGGGCTTTTTGGTCAACTTTACTTTTGTTTTCCCTTTGCTTTTGTACACAACATGTATATTTAATATTTAAAAAAAGGAGCATGTTATAACATCTTCGATTGTCCTTTTTTACTTTGGTTTTTCTTTAAATTATGACTTGGTCTAACCGCAAAGTTTTCCCATGGACTCTGATATATTGCGTTTTCCCAGCAGATTCTCCTAGTTGTCTTTTTTTCCATTGCCATATATAAATATTGGAAGGGACCTGCACAGCTTAGCAAAAATACCAGGCTATGTCAGAAGTGCTTAAGATCGTACAAGAAATGTCACAGTTTAGATGCTGCACACTCCAATGAGAATCAGTGCTCATGCCCCAAACAGTAAGAGTGAATGGACAGCCAATTTTTTGGCCAGGAAAATCCAACTAGGATGGGGATGAGGAGAGAACTAGTTTCATCTGAACCAAATTTGTAAATGTTCCATTTTTTTTTCCTGGGAAAACTGCAAAAATAAAAGGTTGTGCTGAGTGGGAGAGCACCTTCTCTTGGTCCAAAATGAAAGAGCTTATTTTGGGGAACTCCCTAAGAGCTAGAGCTCCTGACCTCACCATACTATTCACCCAGGGGTGACGAACATTTTGCAAGCATGTGGAAGACACCTTCAAAGGAAGGGTATCGAGAGAAGAAACTGAGACACCTCAGCACCCCCCAGGGTCCAGCGCACCCACAGTTTTCAACCTGTGATCTCCAGACCCCAAGGAATCTCCGAATTACCCTAGGTAACACAGACAGGCAAGCTTACTGTCACCAGGCTTAAATTTACCACATAAATGTTTGTACTTTCACTGGAAAATAGATAAGTTTCTGAAGATCATAAAAACACGAAAGGAACTGCTACTCCAGCGTCCTGATTTGGGCCCTTGAAAAGCAAGAGTGGCTTTTTCAAGTGCCTTCTGGAAGAGGGGAAGAGCAAACCACAGCCCACATGAATGCTAAGGGACTTACAGGGTGACCCACAGCCCTTTTCCCCACCCTCCCTTTCGCTGGATTCTCTCCTTCAGCAAAGAAATAATCTGACCAAAAGCCTACGGTGACTTGCTTTGAATCCATGAGTACATTCAAGAAGTTTTAAAATTATTTCCCGAGAGAGTAATTTACCTATTATTATATTTTGCCCATTCTAGGTGTTAGGCCTGAACTACTGTGGTGAGAGACACAGGCCCAAGACAAGGCCCATATTCTCCAATAAACACAGCTGAATTTCGGCATCCCAAGTCGTGTCTCTGATCATGAGACTCCCCCCTCCCCATGTGCTTCCCAGGGACGGATTGGGGCCCTCGAGTCGCTGACGCTTTGTCTGAAGCATTTCTGAAGCCCTTCGGCAGAGCAGCTTCACCTCAGCCGAGGTTCAGCGCAGTTGTAACTCGGTTACAATCTGCCCACTGTTATCACAGAAACCATCACAGCCTCTCGTTGTATTGGCTTATAACAAAATGTCAGTGTAGCCGTATGAATCGCAAGTGCTTCCCGCTGTACAATAAACAATTATATTTGACCAGAAAAGTATTTGGTAGCCACAGCTCAACCAGCGACATTCATCAGATCAGTTAATGGCTGCACAACGGAGTCATACGCAGTAGCATTCAAGAGCAGCACATGCAACAAAATAAAAATTTCAGTAAGGCTTCTCCAAGCTAAGTCATCCTATTGCTAGATCAAGGGACAAATATATTTCTTTCCATGAAGAAAATGACATGCCAGACATTGGACTTTATCAGCCACCACTCAGCAGCTCAAACTGTCATTACTCTACTAAGGGCACCGGCGCTAGACCAGCTCCCCCAGCTGAAGGCACCAAAATCAGCTGAAAACACACCAGGTCTCCTCTTCCATTGCTCCTAACGACTTCTGTTAATGTCATTGCAGCAAGTTTAGGATTACAGGAAAAGTAAATCTTTGCCTTGGGCAGCCTTGTGGCAAGGCAGAGGAGGCTGTAACAGTTTTACAAGGTCCCTGCTACAAGACGGGTCTCGCTGCCACCATCTGCAAGAAGCGGTATCACTCGTCAGGACCCTTGGAGAGTGGCTCTCGCTGGCAGGCCACTGGAAAGTTAATATAAATAACAGTGTAATGAATTGAAATTTATTCTTTTCCAGCAGCAGCATTTCAAGGTAATATTTTTGGCCATATTACTTTTTAAACAATGCTCTCATTTTTTTCCTGCTTTGGAACCAGCAAATCAAGAAAACCATTCATTTTTAATAGCCAGCAAATATAAAGTTGGTTGCATATTATAATAACAAGACATCAACAGCCAGCTCCTGCATATTTGTGTCACTGCTTCCTGACAGCTCTACAGCTTCTTCCTCGAAACGCCTTTGTCCTGGCCACATGCAAAGGACTGGTCACTATTTGCAAAGTTTGGACCTCAACCTGGCCTCTTAAAAAAGGACCTGAAAAGCGTGCGTGCGGCCCGTTGCGTGTTGAGCATTGCCTTGGTGAGGTACCTCAGTACCCCAAGCCCTCGATACTGCTGGAAATCAGCTTTACTCGCTCTAAAGCGAGCGGGAGCATCCCTATTGCTGGGAGCATCCCTATTGCTGCTCCGCCGGGTACCGCGCCGCGGGGTACGAAGCGGAGGAGGGATCCGGCTACGCTTCCTCACGGATGCTGCGGCCAAACGGGCGACTGCCAAATTGCCCAAATAAAGGAAGCGGCGGCCATGTGAGAGGCGACTCCGTCACCTCCCGCCACAGTTCAGCTGACCTCGGTGCTCCCTGCAGCCGGACGGGGCACAATGGGGCCATCCGCAGGCCCGGCGAAGCCTCCCAGCCCCATCGCCGGCTTCGCGGTCCCCACAGCTGCTGGGGGCCCTGGGGCTGCCGGGGCGCCTCTGCCACCAATTGCCAGTGCCGGGCCGGCACGAAGGGGGACGCCGAGCCCCCTCCACACCCCCTCCCCAGCAAACCTGGCCCTGCCCCGAGCAGGGACAGCGGCGCCCCAGCAGGAGCCCCCCGGCGAGCCGAGGACTTCTCTGACCCTCCCCGCAGCCACCCGGCGCGTTGCAGTAGGAAGAGCCAACAAGAACTTGGTTTGGAAGCCAAACTGCCCTCAACTTTCACTCGCACTGAAGTCAGAGCAATTTGTAAGGCACAAGTGAGAACAGGATTTAACTTACTCTCTCCTACTTTTGCCTGCACCGGACCGTGTTAGGCGACACACTCAGCACACCCAGCTGCAACCGAACGGTAACTCGGCTGCAAACTGTATTTTCCTGCCTCCCAAGTATCAACGAAAAGACCCGACCGGGGAGACCGAACCTCCCCCCAGCACACACACATTCCTCCTCTCCCTTCTCCACGCACAGCCACACGCTGTGGCCACAAATGACAATTTTCAGGGAGGCAAAGGAGGGGGACAAGAATGCATATTCAAAGCCCAACTTGGGTAAATTTCCTTTATTTTTAAAGCCTTTACCGATGCAAAATAAACACGTGTAATTTTTCAGGCACACCCTAGCAGTGTTAAATTTTAGGACAGAAAGGGCTTTGGAGAACAACAGCGTGCTTCAATCCACATTTCCACTCTGAAACTGAGCTGCGCTAGATGCAAACGGAGTTCAGACGACAAACAGCTGCTGCAGAACAATGTCTCGGACAACTCAAATAAACTTCAGAAAGATCTTTCTTTCAAATGAATGTGCTGGCAACTCATGGCCTAGGAAAAGCCTTTACTAAACGGCTATTTTTCTCGGCTTCTGCATTTCGGACGCCACCAGCCCGCAGGCTGCAACCCCGCGCACCGCACGCGCGTGGCTCGCACGGCAGCAGCGCCGGCCGGTCCCCCCCGTGCGCTCAGGCACGCTCAAGGCAGGCGCCGCCGCCCCTTCCCCTCACCGCTCCCGCCGCCCGGCCCCTCTCCCCGCACCGGCGAAATGCAGCACGCGGCTGCACATCGGCGCCGCGGCGGAGCCTCCCGCGGCGACCAAGCCGCTGCCCGAGCGACCCGAGCAGCAGCCCCCCGCCCGCTGCAGCAAGCCCCCAGCCCGGCTCGGCACCGCACCCGGCCCCTGCGCTCCCACTCCCCAGCCCCCCGGGCAGCGCTGAGCCGAGCCCCCGGCGCGCGGAAACCCCGCGAAGCGCCCGCCGCTGCCCCGAGCACCCCCGCCCCGGCGGCGGCTCCCCCCGCCCGCCCCTCCGCGCCCCACCGCGCCCCACCGCGCCGCTACCTGCTGCTGCTGCCGCCGCGGCGCCGGAGCCCGCCCGCCCCGCGCTGCTCGGCGGGGCCCGGCGCGGCCCCGCGGGCTGCGCTCGCCCCGGCCGCGGCCCCGCCGCCCTGCCCCGCCCCGGCCCGGCCCCTCCGCCTGGCCCCTCCGCCCGGCCCGGCCCGGCCCCTCGGCCCGGCCCGCCGCCCCCGGCGCCCCCGCGGCGGCCGCGGAGCCCTGCTGCCGCCCTGCGCTGGCGCCCGGGGCTGGCGGGGCCCGTCCCGGCGGGGCGGCTGGCCGAAACGGAGCGGCTGCACGCCGGCTGCCTCGGGGGCGGGAGCGGCGCCCTGCAACAGAATAAAATGGTGAAAAGCGAAGGTTGACACCCCGGGGTCTCCGGACTAGACGTACTTGCCAGGCGCCTGTGGGTACGGCAAAGCCTTCCGTCAGAAGCCGCTCCGGCGAGCTGGCGAACGGGAGCGCTGCAGCAGCCCTGCGCCTGGGGTTGCCCGGTCGTCGCGCTGCAGTCGGTGTTTTTCTTGGGAGCCTCCCGTCTGGAGCGGAGCATCGTCACACTGGGACTCGTGCCACGGGCTCAGCTGTCGCGCTGCCTGCACTCCCCTTCCCGGGCGGAGAGACGTCCTGGAAGAAAGCTGAGCTAGTCTTTAGAAAGCCGCAAGTTCAAACAGAGCCCAAGTACCAGAACAAGTGGCGGGTTTTGGTGACTGCTTTTAATCTACTGAAGGGGACGGAGGAAACACTTTTGGTGTAGGACCTTTGTAGTCCCCGGCAGGGACTGCACAGGGCGCAAGACACAAGGACCCTTGGAAGTGAGTGGAGCCCGTGGTTACGGCCCCACTGAGCATGGCTACCCTGGCAAGCAGTGGCGGTGCCAGCATCGTCTCTGTTGGCCGCTGATCGCCTGTGCTCGTGCAAGCTGCTCTCTTCTGTGGCAGGAAGGGGGAGTGGAAAACTTCTTCCATGCCAGATGAAAGCACGCACCACTTTTTACAGCAGAGCAGACTCTGACCTCTGAATAGAGGTCCCTCATTGCACAGACAAGTGTTGTCCAACAGTTTCCCTGCAAACCTCTGTCCCCAGAAGCCCCAGAAGCTCTGTAGTCCTTAGAGGCCACTGGCAGTATGCCGTCAAGTCCCAGGTCGCACAAGTCCGTCCTTTCCCTATTTCCTTGTTTTGCCTTTACTGCTTTTTTGCACCTTCAAGAAAGGAGCCAGAAATAGTCATCCTCATCAGACTGTCCTAGGAGAGGGCACAAGACAAGGCCTGCCATGGATCTGATTGGCTTTCTTCAATCTGGCTTGCCACCACCTGGTAGCAGCCCATTCCTACAAGGCCCCACAGTAGGACGGATGTCCCCTGCAGAGGACCGGAAGTGGTGCATGGATGGTGCAGCTCGTGTCATCTCTGACAGAGACCTCCCCAAGCGGCCTTGGCCATCTGAAGCCCTTCTTTGCCTGTGAAGTACCTAGAGCAAAGCAGTCCCACCAGCATGCCCCAGGATCTCCCGCCCCAGGGAGATGCTGGTGCCTCCATCACCAGAAACAGATCTTGCCACGCGGTGCCGGAGGAGTGTCCAGCTGCTGACATTTTTGCAGGTCAACGAGCAGCAGTTTCTGGCAGCCGCCCGGCACCCCCTGCAGCTGCACCCCCTTTTATCCTGGGATAAAAGGATTGACTGTCAAGGAAAAGACAGAAAGCAAAGGCTAGGAAAAAGGGTCAGTTTTCATAGCAACGGGAGGTCGCAGGCTGAGCTCCGCGGGGATGTGGAGCCTGTCCTGGTCTGGAGGTTCACAGGGAACCAGGCAAACAGGGTGAATAACGGGGGAGCAGAGCTGTTACTGAGGCTACTCAACAGGGAAACTAAAACTGATGACAAGAAGCAGCAAAGACCTCAAGATCCTGTGACCTGCTGGTACAACGGCCAGTTAATTCCCATGTGCCAAATGAAATGTAGAAAAACACAACTCTGATTTCACATGTCGCAGTCTTCACGGCACGCTGCGGCCGCCGCTGGCTCGGTTTCCCTGTAGCGTGTCACACGCAGAACCGGGGTTAGCAAATCTGTTGACTTCCACTTGTGGCATCTGAGCCCACGAATTCAGTGAAAGATGGATGGCATTGATATAAATGGGTTTTCAGCACACGCCTAAAGTTAAGAGGGGTTCAAATGATTTCTACTTATCAATACTGCGTAGTTACAAATGAGTGCATATACAATAAACGATAGAGAAGCTGAAGTTACCCTCAGACAACAGATGTTGCGGTTTCTGTGCAAACAAAACAGATTATGTGACAGGACAATATTATGCTTTTAAGTCTTCGAAGACACTCCTTTTTCGGTTAACTGTTTAGGGCCTGATGGAATTGTGGTCATTTTACTCTATCAAGATTAAAAAATTACTCGTGCTATATTTTATTAATATCTTAGTTACAATTTCCTTGTACTGATGTTCAACAAATGCTTTGATGGTTTGTCATTGATTTAATTTCCTCGTGTTCCTGAGTGAATGTGGCATCATTTCTTTTTCATTTGACTGGCATTGTATGCAAGCAAAACACGAACAGGACAATTTTAAAACTGCAATTCAAAATAGCATGCAATTTATGTAATTATTTTTTAACATATTGTAGCTCTCTACTTTTTGCACTGCTGCTGAGTTTATAGTTTTTTGTCTTAATGAGATATATTATGCATTGTTACATCCAAGTAACAGAGTGCTGCAGCATATTTTAGTTTTTAATCCCTTTTCTGTGCTCATTTCTATGTCTGCATTTCAATTTCAAGCCAAGACTGAATGCAATATGGTTTAATTTAGAAAGAATTAAAACAAAAATAGAAATTAAAATGAATGAAATTAATATTTTAATTTAATATAATATAAAAAAAGAAAAAAAGAAATTTTCTTGGGAATGCTTTTGAGCCCTAAACTGCAGTGACCAAAATATATTTGGTTACTACATCAAGAAAGTCAGCTGTCAATCGCAGTTAACTATAAGAAGCAATTTTTGAAACTTCAAAGATTAGGACTTTTCTCCACATCTTCATGCACTTACATACCATCGCTATGTATTTTCTGAATCCTTTTGTGTTTCTGTCTTTGTTTTAAAAATATCTGCCCTTTTTTCTTCTTCAGAAAGCAAGCTGTCAAGCTATAACCCTGGAAATCCCAAACATCACAGGAGTGCTCGAGGCCAGGATCCTGCAAATCCTATCTGTTACTTCAACATTTCTAACCCAGTTTTATCAACACAGTTAGAGCCACAGCATCTCCTAATTGGAGTGCAATTGAATTCAGCTATTTAAAATGGTGCTCTTTGGAAACAACAGCTTGATTCAGAGCACTGTAAAATATTAACACTGCTGTAGTACATGGCGCTCTGGAGTTTGGCTTAGAAACGATCAATAGACACGATAAGCAGACACGTACACATCTTCTATTCACGTCTGCCTCAGATCATTATTTGGGGTGGTGAAAACAGAGAGAAGTTCCTCGCTGATAAGCTGATTGCAAGCTCAGATGAAGGCTGTAGCGTTGGATGTCCTTTCTTCTTCTTTTGTGTAAGCGCGATGGCCCTTTGAGCGGTAGAGTCTGGTATATGTCATCTGTATACAGTATATTTACATGCTATATATTGCAACTGCGTAATGTGTATTAACTACCAGAATTGTATGCTTAACTAAGCCCAGATCTGGTTGCTTCTGCAGTGGTTGCCCTTCGGCAGGGATAGCAGGGCCAATGCTGGGAGCGTAGCCATGTATTTCTCGTTAGCGTTACGTTAGGAGAGACTCAGCTGATTGCATGTGTTAGGAGCTCGTTGTTATCACCACACTTGCAGCCAGACATGATGTAAAAAGCAAAACGGCAAGAAAGGAGAAGGAGAAACAAGGGTTCAACGAGATGTCAGACGGTTACGTGAGTTTCCCCGTCTGCATCCTGTGACTCAACAGCGATACTGTACGCGCACTTCACTTTTTGAAGGGTCCTCTCTCACCTTGCCCTTCTGCACGTTGCTGCCCCCGGCCCCGGCCTTTGCAGCCCCCTCCCTTACGCTGCGCCTCCGGGAGCGGGGACCCCTCGGTGTCGCCGCCAGGGCACTCATCTCACCTTGACGGCCAGGTCTCTGCAAACTCGTCCCCGGCGCGTGGCTCCCGCAGAGCTCCCGGTCCCAGTGGCAGCTTTGATGGTGCCTGCTGCCAAGTCCACGGCCACTGCACCCACGCACACTGTCCTCGAAGGAGCGCCGCTCCTCCGTAGCGCAGCATTACGGCATACGAACAGGCATGAGCCCTTTGGAGCAAGCTACCCCATTTTGGCTGTCTTTCCTAGGACGCCCACATAGTTACAGAGGGACGTTTGCAACACTGTTTTTCTGTGGCAAGCAATAAAGGTGGGTAAAAGAACAGCTCAGCTCTCAGCAAAGAGGGCCAGGAGTGGGAATTATTTTGTTTGAAGAGAAAATGACTAATGCTGTAGGTGATCTCATTGAACTCCTTCCAGCCTAGCCACGGGCTATTGTATGATGAAAGCTTAAAATAAATTTGAGTTTGCCGAATGGCTTGGGCTGAAGAGAATCAGATTTTAATTAAGAGGGTATGTAAGGAAGCAGATTGGAGTAGATGTTATCTGATGAAGATAGAGGTGAATAGATAGAATGGGTTTCTTTGCTGGGCAAGGGTCTCGGTTCAAGTAGAAGTTACATTTCTGGCTGAAAATGGCACATCGCAGAATGCAGAATTAACACATTCAGAATTTTGGATAACTCCAGTGCTCAGAACAGCAGAATAGTGAAGTGCTGTTTCGAGATGCTTTTTGCTCATTATTTTTACAAGAATTTTACCCAGTGGAAAGGAAGTTCCTTTCCCACTCCTGGCCCTCTTTGCTGAGAGCTGAGCTGTTCTTTTACCCACCTTTATTGTTCCTTTTGTTCCTTTCCACTTGGGATCTGGTGAAGAACCAAGTCCAAGCGGCAAACATCAATCTCTGGCTTTCAGACTGAAAGCTTCCAAAAGTGCCGAGAAAGTCCCTACCAAGACCTCTACACTGACACGGGTGGCAGGGGGGCTTCAGGGTAAATGGTGTAGTTTTCCTTTCAGAGACAGTCTGATCTCCAGGCAGATCCCACAATGTGTATGACTCGGTTGCTCGCCTGCATTTCAGACACAGCTGGGGAACGTTTCCTTCCACCGAAGCGAAACACCGAGCTGGCTCCCTGGCGGACATCCACCGCCGTGCACCGTGGCAGGCTCTGTGCGCTCGGCCATCACTGCTTTACATCAGGGAAGGATGCAACTGCCTAGATTGGGAGTCTTGAAGGCCGGGGGCAAGGAAAATATATGGAAAAGAGTTGTTACGGCAACAGCTGGGCTCTTGGGCCATCTTCCCGAAAAAGGGCCTTTTTTGAGACAGCAAAGAAGCACAGTGCAAGAAGCTAAAGTTTTCCCCCGCGCTAGTACTGATACTCTAAATAATCTTTTTACAATGCTTAAAGAATGTTTTTTATTTCGCGGTGATGCTCGGTGTGCTGTATTTAAATGTCACGATCCTGTAGGCACTGACTTCCTACCCCTGCTGGATTAAGCTGAAGCTTCTCCTGCCCACAGTTGTCTTTCCTGCCTTTTTTGCTGGATGTTTCCATACCTCCTCCGTAAAGGCATTTTACACCTTGGCACGTTACCTTAAGTGACTATATTGTATCCTGGGCTATGGAGAGAAGTGGGTTAGCAACAGATACAGCATTGGCTCTGCCATCTCCGATACAAGGGGCTGCAACAGCTGTTCAAGCAGGGAGGTAACACCCGTGATGTCAGGGAGCCCCGCAAGGGGCTGGGGCCAGGCACGGGGCCATGAGGGGCAGTGAGTCAGGGCCCTGTGATGTGCCACGCTTTAAAATGGAGCAGCTGGGTCCCATATCAAGTTTATTCAGTTTGTAAGAGACATGATTCTTTTCCCTTGAGTTGTCTCCAAACTCTCTCAATGTTTATTCTGAAATACACAGTCCCAAGTGCTTTCGAGGCTCGTGAGCCCATCTCATACAGCGTGCAGGGACTGTATGACCAGCTACATCTTGGCTACCACCAGCTGGGACAAAGCCACTTGTGATGAGACATGTCAGGAGCTAAGAAGGAAATTCTTGGCAGGAAATCTGGGACTCAGTTGTGGAAACCTCACACCTATTCTTGTCACAGCACCAATAAATAGACACCTTGGCTAGACCTGAACTGTCTAGGCAACAGTGGGCCAGAAAGAGGGGACTGAGGTTCTTCATGTCCACAGGCATTTCTTCATGTCCTACTGCAAGTGTGGGCAGCCTAAATTAAGGCTGCCTGCATACTTTGAAGACCTTGCATGGGAACAGCAGGATCTTCTAGGAAAGACCCATTCCCCCATCAGCCAACTTGCTTGTTTCATGCTGGCCACATGACATGACCAAAGCAAGGGGAAGAGCAGCTAAAACACAGGCCATTATTTATACTAATAGTATGCTAGGCTAGTATTCAGCAAAAAAATCTGCACCTGGACTCGCATCTAAACAGGCTGGGTGTAAGGTCTATGTACTGAAATACTAGTTATCTCTGCCATGAGTGATTTATATGCTGAGATTGAGTGTAAGGAAGGAAAACAGAAATGGAAGAGGGAGGGAGAAGATATATTTAAAAAAAAAAAAACCCATGGACCTGGTTTTCAATGCCATTGAGAAATTCTGATTCCCACAAAGGCTAAGGGAGATTGAGAGTGCTCAGAAGTGTTAAAAATCAGACATCTGTATTGACTTTATAATAATGACTCAACATTATGATTAAGAAAAGCATAAAACAAGCCCTGTTCAGAAAAGAACCCTCGACCTCTCACAGCAACCCTTTAATGATCTCATGTCCTGCTCCCTTCGACATCTGTTTTCCTTTATACAGGAGATAAATTCCTCCCATACCACATAGCATTCTTCAGAACTGCTATTACTCTCTGAAACAAGAAGCTCCCCACAAGCAATATGTGCCACTTCTGTGAATCAGACTTTAAAAGCTTCTTAGGGGCTAATGGAGAGTTTGTTGCTCTTTTATGGCACGCGAATGTCAAAGTGTCCTGGTAAGGGTCTGTGTAAGTAATGCCCAGCTTACAATACAGCTCAGGCTGACAATCACTTTAGCAGTTCCTTGTGCCTCAGACGGTATCACTGGATGGAGAGGGATTGCTTATGGAAGAGGATCTTACAGTGATATTTGCACGTATCCACACGATGCTACATGAAATAATTGCTTTAAAGATGCACAAGTGGTTTTTTTCTGTTCCTCCTGGGTAGGTGTATGTGGTGTAAGGCAGTGCTGTGGGGAGACTGCCACGCTAGCTCAGTCAGATGCTGGAAGCAGTACTGTTGCTCCGGTGTGGGACACTCCAAGGTAACTAGATCTGCTAAGCAACACATATTCTTAGTGACACTCTACCCCCTTTTCTGTCCTGTCTGTCACATTTCTTGGGGCCGTGCAGAAACCCTGTCCTTACTGCCTCCTACACACCTAAGTTGTTTTTTGTGTGTGAGGGCCTTTTCTGGCTCTGCTGTTTCAGTTGACCTACACCAGCAATCACTGTATGCCTTTCAAGTTTCCAATTAGGAAATTAGGATAATTGAAATAAGTTCACTGGATAGGCTCTATTAGCAAAGGACATCTTTGTCATTAAACTGTGGTTGAGGTCTGTTGGCCACCTCATCTTCTTCCATATATCACCTATCAATACAAGTAGGGCAACATACTGGTCTTTTTTAAGCCAATAGAAAGATCCCCATAGATATTAATGGGACTTATATTCTTCCGATTTCCTATTCCTAAGGCTCCTATTTACTATAGCTTCTCCCTTCTGTTTTTTCTTACACTGCCGGCTTTTCGTATGCCTCACCTTTCCCTGAAAATCAGATTGTCCAGCTGTTGATTCTTCTTTTCCAGTTCAGTTTCCTATATTATTTCTACTTTCTTCTCTTAGCCTTGAAATCTCTGACATGGATCTTCATTTAGCAATATTCAAACTATACACACCTTCTCCTTCTGCATATTCATTTCATTTCTCTTAGCTGTTCATTTCTATGCTGAAAGTCTTTAAAGCATCCCTGAGACAGAAATATTTAAAGCATCAGTGTTACTAAAAGTTAACAATTTCTTGTCAGTTTTAGTGTTACAGTTTATAGGCTCCTAAACATCTGCTAGAGTAGCAACAGCTTGCCTTACTGTGGTGGTAACAACTATGGCTCGTCTTCTCCTCCAGGACGTACCTGGGTCTGTGGCAGTGATATAAGTATATGGATGTAGCTCATGGCTCAGCTGATGTGAGAGGTGGTGTATACGTGTGATCGGAGGCAAATTATTACTGCTAATCCACTGCCAGAGCAATGTATGTCTCCAAAGCACACTATTTTCTGGGCAACTTTTGGAATGGTATTTTTTATGCCCCACCCTTTGGTCCAGCCTGGGAATAAAAGGCATAATCAAAGCCTTATTTAGCTTAAATACAGAGTTCTGTGGTTCTGGAACAGCAAATCCTCCCCTTGCCTCTCCGCTGATGGCCATGTAGTGCATGTAGACACTGAATGGTTACAAGCGGCATCCTTCCCTTCTTGTCCTGGATAAGCGTGTGTGCAGCAGGGAGGGCTGTGAAAAGGGGAGACAGACACCTTCACTGTCACCATCACTTTTACCACCATTACAGTGCAAGTTACAATAATATAGAAGAGTAAAAGATGGAAATGTATGTCTCAGAGTGCAGGACTTTCTGCTTAATGCAAGCTTAGCTCTCCACCGAGTTTAGCCCCCCCCCCCCCTCGTTGGCATGGGGCAGGGAATGAGCTCCAAGGCAGAAGACCCCTCCCTGAGGATGTCTCACACACTTACACCTCAGGCTCGAGCAGCTTGGACCCTTCAGGAGCTGGGGTTAGCTTTCAGAGAAGCCCACACAACAGCTCAGCATGACAGTCAGTTTAAAATCTGCCATATTTCTCTGCATTTTTCTTAGACATTCTTGTAACTTTTTCTGGAGTTATGGAAAGCCTTGTGAATCTTGCTGATGCTGGCGTTTCCTCCTAAGTTAAGTCTCCTAGGGAAAGTTTCCTAATTAATATGTAGAAGAACATTTTGCAAGTCCCATCTTATTCTGAGAGCTATTTGACATTTGTGGTATTTACCCACTGAGAAGTCTAGACATATTTTTACAAACATCCACCACTGTTCTATTTCATTCACAAAAATCAGTTACTGCACCACATTTTTTTCTCTATATCACTTTCCTGCCTATCTGTTTTTCTTAGTATCCATTTCCAACGGCTAATGGATAAGCTGCCACTAAAGAAAGGTGGAGTAGTTTGATGTTACGTTACTCCCAAGAACGGTGGGAGCTGGAGCAAGACAGGGTAGTGGCCAAAGACCAGCCTACCTAGAAGTGGATGACGGGGGTGTGAAGATGGCATGAAGTTTTGTGCATAGCCGAAATGTTATACCACTAATAAAGTATCAGGAAAATTCATCATGATATTTCGTCCAACAGCAACGTACTTTTTGGTGCTACAAAGGCACAGACTTCCTATGTAAGACACAAGGAGAAAGAGCAGTTAAAATTGATAATTTTTCATTGCATTCTGTTCTCAGTTAGAGCCTCCGTCCACTATTAATTCTGGTGGGAACTGTATGTGCACACGTATCCTAACCTGCGGTAAAGGGGATCGTGGCCATGCAGCTAACCGTTGCACACAGCTATAGCTGTGTCTGTACCAGCTAGTCGGTGTCTGTAAATGCTAGTTTACATCCATTCCTTTTCTTATAGGTCACTGTCTCATACCGCCTCCAGAAATAGTTCTCCTTGTCCTGGGAAACAAAGAAATAGCACATGATAGTGGCTGGGCTGGAAAATAATTTACAGCAGTCCTTTGTATTTGCAGACTTTGGAGATTTGTTTAAGAAATGAGTCCTGTCAGTTTTGCGCATTTAGACCAACGTGCAGTTTTCATTTAATTTCCTCACTCACTTTTTAGAAACAGAAAGTGATGTGTTCTTTTCAACTATTAGCTTGACTATGGTCCAGAAATGACGAACCATGCATTCCTACTGGGAAGTGATTTAGAGCGGGTCAAAACTTCAGCCAGGATGTGTCAAACTGATAGGCATTTTCCTACTGAGGTCCACACCCAGCTGTTGTACCACCACTCTGGCTTCCACGCCCAGCTGTGTTGCACCACCACCACCGCTTCAGTTTTACCTCAATAAAACATAGACGTATTTCCTTTGCTTCTCTTTGAAGCCTATTTCTGAATACAAAAATGAAATTTTGTCAATAGCTTCACCCTGCGTATCCAATGAATCATGAGTTTTTGAAGGGCAGAGAAAGATACAGGAAAGATTGGAATAAGGGTGTGATGCTCCTTGTGATGTCTTCCTTCAACATTGAGGAGATTGCCAAGAAATCTGGGCAAGCAGAAACACTGTTGAAAGAGCATTTCCTTGTAAGAAATCCCCTCGCTAATGTATGTGTGCAACAGTTTATGGGAGTTTGGGAAGGAAAATCTGTATTATTTTGACTAATGTTTGGTGATTTTGAAATGTGCTCTGTGGCCATATTTTTATAAGGGTTGATTTTGTAATCTCAGCAAAAAGAGTCCCCTTCTTGATTTTTTTGTGTGTATCTCATCCCTTCTGCATCGCTCTCTCTTGGTTTCCATTCCCACTGGTTAATCAACAGACTGCCTTTAAAAGAGTCCGAAAGCGTTAACTAATGCGAAGTAGTTTTCTGAGTAGACTTGTTCACTTGAATGGGCTTGCATGACTTTTTTCCAGGCATTTAAAAAGAAGAAAGGAAAAACTGTACTGCTTGTTTTGGACTTGTACCTTGTGCCTCTTGCTCCCAGAAAAGGTTCAGTGCATTCCTGCAGTCCTCAGGTGATATATATATGAGAAGAAAGTGGACTGTAATAACAGGTAGCAGAAGCATATGAGATGAGGCAGTTACCTACCACTATAATCTCTGAAGTTCCCCATAATTTTACTTAAGGGTTTGTGTGAGCCACATTGCCATTCATAACTAATGGTTATGCTGACAGGGATTGATTTTTTTTTTTACAGGCTTGTTTGGTGAGCTTTGTGTTGAACCTTGGTACTTGTCCTATCAGTTAAGGTCCTGTAATGCATGGGCAGCTTAAAATAGTGTGGCTTAAAATAGTTTGTTTGAAAGGAATTCTTTGTCTTACAAGAGTGGACGATCAAACATGATTCCCTAGCGCAGGAGGAGAAATGATACAGTGTCTTAAAAGTCGCTGTTTAACGTGGCATGGCTCCAGGTTTATCCATTTGGCCGCTGGTTAGAGATAATGGAGCCTGAGAAGCTTTTCCAGCCAGTGTGGTGCTGTGGGTTGTCCGAGGCTGCAAGGCTACAGGAGCGTTGTACAGTTCTTGTATAAGTGTCTCCTGGTTCCCCATGGGAGCTGGAGAAATGCACCTCCCCTAATTGTATTTTATCAGATGATTTAGCCTTCAGAAATGGCCTCTGAAGCCTCCTTTTCTAGCAGTGAAGAAGCCCTCACTGAGAAGATGAGGACCTGGGTATCTGGGAAGATTGGACCTGTTTCAGAGAGCAGGAAGGCAGGAGTGCTGACCCACTCAGCTGCACATTTATAGCATTTGCATGAATAATCACAGGATGAATGGGGAAGCATATCAAGAGATCACCCACAAAGGAGTGAAAAAATAACAGAAATACTATAAATATCTAGGGGATGCATGACTTGGGTGAAAGCGGCTATTTTAATAGACGAACTGTGGCAAAATTGCAGGAGGGAGGGTGTGTGTGTGTGTGTGTGTAGGCAAAGCAGCAGGATTTTTTGTGAGCACACCGCCTCAAGAAGATTTTTTGGCCTTTTTGACTCTAACAGACAAAGCTCAGAAGGGTTTGTTGATAAGAAAGGTCTCTTGAAGGTTTAATTTCCTTCTCAGTGGGTGCACCATCATCTCTTGTGTTCTCTTCTGGGAGATTTGTGAAATTTTATGTTGCAGGATAAAGCTGAACTGCTGGCATGGTGAGCAGTACCAGCTCAGTTTTAGGACGCCGCTTTATTAGTCCCCTGCAGATCTACTCCCTGCACTACCCATAATGGACACCTTCACAGGAGCCCTGCTTGCTATGGAGGAAAGTGCAGTCACCGTTATCTGGAATTCATTAGTTGCTAACTAGTTTGGTGTGAGCAGATCAATGCTGTAGGGACTATGCAGCTAGGTGTACGCATTGCTGTTGTCCTGTATAACAGCACTAGCCTTTCACCAGAGAATTTTAATAGGTTTTCACAGTGGGAATTACTGAGTAATATGGAGACGATTGATAGAAAGCAGATGGCTATTCTTTGCAGAGAATCATCTGCTTAGGTACAGAAAAGATTATTTCCCCTTCCTATTTTAAGGTCTGTTTGATTGCCATGGGAGATATCCTGATATTTGTGTAGAAGGGCCTGAAAAGTGTATGATCCCAGGAGCTTTGAAAGGTCTGGACTGCTTTTTGTGACCAAAAGTGGAAGTTTTGAGCTCAAGGAACACTGATGGCACGGAGAGTCCTCCATTCTTTCTTGGACAGCAGGACTTTCGTTTATTTCTGCAGCTTATGAATCTTTTTGCTAGGCACTTGGGTGGGAGAAGGGAGCTGTTAATGACCTTCTGAGTAGCTGCAGAAAGAAATGTGCATTTAGAAGATAGACAGATGGTCCCGAGAACCAGCTGCCTGCTACAAGAGCTGCTTGCTGTAGTTTGCAAAACTTTTTCAAAAGCAGGGGAAACTGCATTGCGGGTGTGTGGCAGGAAGAGGTGGGTGGCAGCTGAGTACTTCCATCAGTCAGACTGAAGTCCCCCACAAAGTGCTGTGACGACTCCTGCATGCAGGGTCCCTTTGCACTCTTCCTCCTGCATAGAAGACACCTGCGAACAAAATATGGGCTTCTCTGCCAGGCTTTTGTCATGATCACTGCATATGTCCCATGTAAGAACAAAACTTTTTGTGAGGATTTCAGCACGTTGCACGTGGGGTTCTACGGTCGAGCACGTTCACAACTTGGGCTGTTCAAAGTGGAAGGTTTAATGAATTGTTCAAGATACAAAACTGTAAGTGTAAGGGTATCTTCAAAGATTTTAAAATAAATCATGAAGAATACATCAAATTACATGTCACAAACAATAAAGGAGGCAAATGCTTTGTTTGAAGGATAGTGTCATGAAGACTATTGCCCAAAGGCAGAGAATGATTTTATTTAAGGAATTGGAAAAACAGAAAAATGGACCATTTTTTGTTAACAGAGAGCTGCAGAAGTGGAAGTGACTCCCACACTGTGTGGACAGGCTGAGTGGATGACACAGCTGTATGGTTTCTGTCATATCTTTGATGCAAGTTCTCTTTTTTTCATGCCTGTGTATGTATCAAGCATTGGACCAAAGCTGAGGTCTCAGCAACTGTGAGCCAGGGATATAATCTTCCTTTTTCTTTTCTGGATTTCACTTTCCTCCAAAAGGGAAATTCCTTTCAAACCCTTTCCCTTTTAGTACTTTCCATCCTGGCTTGTGGCAGGTTAATCAGAGAGAAGGTGAGATGAGTGCTGTAGCGATCTTCACTGTTAGTTATAGCTTGGTGTATTTGGAGGTGAAAAGAAGAGACCAGCTTTCTACAATTTCTGGCATTGCTGCCATTTTTAGGAACGAGAAGGGTAAAGGCTTAAAAAGGGTAGTTTGAGAAGGTAGGCCACCATGACAGTGCCAAAACGGTGCCTGGATCTAAGTGGTTAAAATCTTTCTTCTCCTTCCTAAACTTGGGCCTATGCCAGTGTCTCGGGGGAGGGGTTTTGCAATGGCAGCCCTACGGGTCACCTGGATGCAATGGGTTTGCTAAAATCCGGGACTTCTGGACCCACCTTGAGCCTAGGTGAAGCAGGGAGGGTTCCTGGTGGACTTGCCAACACGCAGTGCTGGAGAGGCGACCACTGGCACAGTGTATATCTGCTCCCTCCTGTCAGCAGGCATCGCGGTAGTAGGACTAGGCAGATAGCCACACCATTTTACCATGTGCCACCACGGAAATCTGGCTCTGAAGTGGGTTTAATAACATGCATTAAAACACCAGCTGATTCAGAAAAAAAAAAAATTGGCATATCAACACATTTTTATGCAAAATGTCTCAGATTGACCTGGCAAAAAAGTGTAAATAAGCCCTACCTCTAAAGTTTGTTTAAATTATTGCATGTCTACAGTGAATCAGGGCTGTTTCCTGCTTAGTTGTTAATCTGAAAGCAAAATTAGCTGAGGATTTTACAAACTGACATTTTATTCACTCAATGTATCTTGCAAATTGTGTTAAACAATTGAAAGGTCCTAAAGTGTTTCTATTTGTAGAATATTTTATTTTCTCTCTGTGATTTCCTACATGACTGTTAGATCCCTATTGTGTCTAAAATAAAAGCACAGGCACTTCCACTAAGCCTTTTTAGTTTTATTTAAAACAAATGACCAATGTATTAGCATCCAAGTTGGCTGAAGTGATACGACAGAAGTTTTCATTACAATGCGATATGAAAAATTGATGTACCTTAGCTCTTGTGGCATAGCATTTAAACAAACAACATCAAACCGCCACAGTCAAGGGTAAACATCTCAAGCGCCTTTCACAATTACAAGAAGTGCTGTAAAAATAACTAGAATTAAGCATACAATTGCTGACCTGGCCCCATGCCCGTGTGGGAGTGCTGCTCGCTGCCATGGGAGAGGGCACTTTTTCATTCCTTGCGACCATTTTGTCCTGCTGGGATTGCAGGAGGGGATTGCAAGGATGGCTAAAGGGTAACTTTATACCCCAGGGTTTTCAGGGTGGAATAACATAGCAACAGCATAGCCGAGGAACCGTCCCCAGCCACCCTGGGAGCAGATACTCAGCAATGCCGACTGGACTGCCCAGCCCATGGCATTTCTGCGGGCGGGAGAAGGGAACAACCGTGGGAGCCCACAGGCACCTTCAGGTACGGTCCAAAAGGTATCAAATGTGACAAGCTACTCTGTGTAAAAGGTGTGAACGGTGGAAAACCGATCAACCAAGCAAATCTGTGTGAAGGCTTGTTTTCACGGTCTCTTCCGCGTACTCACCTCTCCTTAGCTCTGCGTGCGGCTGGTGGACACCGAAGATGGCAGGGAGGCCTGTGTAGGCATGCAGCGATGCCACTCCGCTCATCGCAGTGACCCGTGCAGGCTCCTGGCGCAGGAGGGGGCATTGCCCTGCAAAGTACAAATATTCATTTTTTGTTAGCAGGACTCATCATTTTTATGATCATTTGATCATCATTTTTATAAAGCTTAAACCATAGAAAGAGAAAACGACTAACAGCCAGGGACCTTCAACGGGAAGGTTTAATGGGCTTGCTATAGTTTCCCTGATATACAGTTTGTGTGTTGTAAAATATCTTTGTTATTTATTTAAGAAATAAATTTTGCTCTTGTGTTGGATGTGTGGAATATGACTGGAAATGCTGCCTCTTCCTACATGAACTCTGGACTCAGGCACTAAAAAGTCTACATGAAATGCCAACTGATAATAAATTTCAGGCAGAATGCAATTACAACCGAGTCTCTTGCTTCCTGGGAATGTGCCTGAAATAAATATTTAAGGAATTTGATTGCAGAATGAATCACAGATGTTGCAGCCTTACTTTGGGTTTTAGAACCAGCTCTGGACACAAAGTGGTTGGAATAACCCACAAAAGAGCCTCAAGTATCAGAGGACTGTGAAATGTGTAGTGAAAAGGAGCACAAATCCCTGATATAACATAAATACTGACTGAAGTGTGCTTCACTGCTAGCAAGCAAATATTTAACAGGAAGCCCCAACAGCTCCTTCGATGGAGTCCTGGCAAGAAGAATTTCCTTTCATACTTTCGTAAGCTGACGGGGCTCACACATAAATGAAGCCCCCAGGAGCCTTCCTTCCTTCTCTTTTAGGAATTCAACTGGGAAAAATCTGCAATTAATTTGAAATGAAACAGCTACGCAGGCGACCATTGCCTCCCAGCCCTGGGAGTACCATGGAGAAGTGATATCTTGATGGCTTGTGACGGGGCACCGTTAGCTTTCAGACATGGCTGTGATAGGGCTAAGCAGTACAGTTCACAAATCACTCATATCTCATGTAATTCATCAAGACCCACATTTCAGGATGCCTGTGTAGTATATCCGTGCTGGGCTGGCCAAAGGCCACACGTTTCTGTGAGCGTGCTGCTGAGCTTGAACTAACCAGCCCTGTGCAGAAGGTCCCGCAGGCAATTTTTCCTTCAACATTTTCTGTTCCTCCTTCTTTTATTATCTCTTTGCGAGATTAAATCTCTGTTTTGATGAAATTATCTCTGGACTTCTGCATTTGAGGCAGTGTGAAGAGATGTCTGCGAGTACAAGGCAGCAGAGGTTGGGGTCAGAAACAAGGCAGCGAGTACAGCAGCGCAGCACTCCAAAATTAACCGTGCTACTGCCTTTTTTTCTAACTGTGACTCATACAGCAGGGGATCATCAGAAACTGGAGTTGTTTTCTGAACAAGTCACATTAATTATTTGAATATAAAATGTTCAGTACATTCCAGATCCAACACATTGTCCAACTGTCTCTGGGAATGACTGCTTTTTCACTGGCTGTTGAGATTCCGAAATGTGAAAAAGTCCACAGCTGTCATTTTGTTTGTTGCTCCTGAAATGAAAATGGTTAAACAAAATATTTCAAATAGAGGCTGAGTCCTGGACAGGAATGTGAAATAGATGTGTATGTAATGCACTTTCTACTTTTGACGCACTGCTCTTGAATTACTTTGCCAAGCCGTGTGGGATATATAGATGCTCCAAAGCTTGTGCATATTATTTTGTGCTAATATACATAACTTATTATATATTCATAAATAAATGGAGAGAAATATGGCAGAAGAAAGAAATTATAACTATTTTTAATTTTGAATTTGGGTTCAAAACTAGGGAAATTAGAAACAAAGGACAGTATTTTCAAAGCAATTAAATAATACGGGAACCGCGGTCTTAGAATTGGTCAAAGATATGAATCATAATGGCAAGTGTCTGTCTCTCTTCAGGTAGAATATAGTGATATTAGGACAAATATGCTCCTAATAAATATTTCTCAGCTGATGCAAATAATGTCTCTAATATCAGTCAAAGTCAGTATATTCTTGCTGTATGGATACGGCCTTCTGCTGAAAAACTGCATCTCTTTTGCAAGACACACAAGCTAATCAGTCTTGTTGAGCAGTAGCACTGGTGTGGTTACATTGCTTCCTTTTGAGTGTGAGCATTTCTGTCCTGCAATGTGAATAAACCATTTGCTTGTATGTGCTGGTGTTGCTTTTGAGACTTTAAAAGGTTTAAGACATATGGCTTTGGCAAAGAGAGACCCAAGAATGAAATTGGCAACAGGAAATATCTATTATTCTCCCACTTATTTTATTGAATAGGAGTTATAGAATTGGGGTCACTGTAGTTTTATGAAATTATAATGGATAGGTACTAAAATCACAGTTGTCTTGTTGCATAACTCCTTGCTATCATTTGACATGGAAGTAATATATCCCTGGGTGGAGCAGAGTTACGCAGCTCATGTTAGCAGTATTTCACAGAAGCAACAAGTTTTAGAAGCTTTCTGCTATATCTAGTCTAGTTCCTACTCCACCTGCAGTATTTTGGCTCTCGCTTTGATCAGACACAGCAAGCAGCCACTTCCAGTGCTCCTTGAGCATGCCTGTGCAGTTTCTTTACATGCTTATGGGGAACAACACAGACAGACATAGCCTAATGATTAGATTTTGACTGATGATTTTGGAAAGGACCAAGTCTTTTCCTGCTGGCCATGGTTATGCAGAAACACCCGACAGGTTGGGCCAGGATTCCTGACTGGAGAAAGAAGGCTCATCTTCCATCATGCTCCATATTGCTAAGAGCATAACTAAGGAAAAGGCTTTGGTAAGTTTACAGTCGTTGGGGCAAATTGTCATTGCAGGTCTCACTGACCCCATGCCATTTGCAAACAGCCACCAAGGCTGTGAAGGTTCATTTGGTTATGAAAAGAGGTCATAACTTCTCAGCATTGCAGAGAAATATATAAATAAATGCACGGAACCGTAAACCATGTCTCAGTTCTTCTGCGGACTCACAGTGGTTACGGCATATATATATATATAAAGAAAAAGCCAATACTTCTGCAGTTGCGATTCTTAGCCCTGCTGTGGCAGGAAAGCCACTGCTAACCCACTGCCGAGTTCATCTTGCATCACCTTAGGCACTTAGGTGGTTGGTGTGGGAGCGCTGTCAGCCAGCATCTGGGGAGTTAGCGGGGGGCAGGTGGACGCACACACGTACGCACACACACGCGCACGCCCTCCCAGGAAGCTGCTCAGCCAACCTCCGCTTAGGAGGTGCTTCTCTCTCTACCGGCTGTGGTGGGACAGTCTCAGGTGACGATGCATCTTTCTGAGGTATCTCAGTTAGCTGTCAAAAATTAGCTGGGTCACAATGCCACTTCTTTGCTCCTTTGGCCTATCAAATGCAAAAAGTACTTTTCTTCCAAGGCATGGAGAACCCCTCAGCTAAATGCAGAGTACGATTTAGGAGCTGGGCAGTGGCTTCCTCTCCCCTTCCCCAAGACCACTTCGCTTGGCAGTAGCACAGAAGATGACTTTAAAAGTAGCCTGGTTCCAGACCAAATAGGCCCTGAGAGACACAGCTACCACCTTGGGTTTTACCGGCATCCAGTGGTCCGTACCTCTGTCCTCTGGGCACACGGCCTCGTTCAATTCTCCAAGAAAAATGATGTTAAAATGGGGTCAAGCTGGAGAGTTTGTGCACACACAATTTAGGGTGATAAATATATCTCATGAGTGTTGTAATTGTTAAACAATAAATTTTTATATAGGTAGGAAGTTTCTAGTTAATATTAAGTTTACCAGAAATCCAAACAACCTTAATACTGTGTTGTAGGTAGACTATACAGTGTTCATGTAATAATGCTTAATCTGTAATTTTAATGACCATTTTTTTATTACACACTACGCACACATCAGAACTGAGAAAAACCTACTAGGGTGCTCCAAAATCTCCCAAAATAAATGTAGGGCAAATCTCTCAGTCATTAGGAACTAGCTTTTTTTTTAACCTGAGTGATTTCACAACTCCTGAACATCTGTAAGAGGGTATATAAACTGCTACTCTGAAACTGGTCCCTCTGGAGTTATCTTTGTTCGTTGATGGATTTTTTTTGTAGAGAGGAGCACAAAATGGGCGGATGCCAGGATTATTTACAAGCAGTCTAATCTCCCCAACAACTCTTCTAACCCATTCATCTGGTTCAGAATACGAAGGATACTCAATTATTCAATGAAAAGGTTAAGCATGTGGTAAATATGCATAGTCAGTATTGACGCGTACTTCCCCTGGGTATTTTTTAAAGGGATGCAGACAGACAGATGTTTACCACATCCTTTCTGGACATGTTTTCTGAGGTTTTTGTTTGTGACACAGCTTATGCCTCTTTTTGAAATGCAGTTCTTTGGCTTCATTGATTTACTGAAATTGTAGTTGGGTGACAGTGAAGAAAGTCAGCCGCGAGAGCGCCTGTGTGTCCAAGCTGGGGCAGTATTTCCCATAGCATTTCTGTGGTTCCCCCCACCGGGGGAATCACTTAGCTTAAAAAGAAGCTGGTGAAACCAGTTATTTTGAATGCACCCATTTCCCTGAGCCTGCGGCCTGAGAGCTGAATTCTGGTTTGGTTTCCCCCTGGTCGACAACGTTACAGTTGGAGCAGGAGGTTCACGCAGAAGCGGCAGGTTAAAATTAACACCTTGACCGAGCGACACTCATAGGGATCTTGCAGGGATCAGAAGGGCAGATTTAATGACGAATGCAACATGGAGAAAGCTTGCGTAGAAGTTAAGTGTTCCTGGTGTCTGACTCTTCTCTTTGAAGGCATAGAGAACGAGAGTGTGCTTAAAAGAGCCCTAAGGTCAGGTAAACGTCTTGGAAGCTGGAACATAACACAGGAAAAATCTCTTGGAGCTGATCTGAAGTACAGATATAGTTATGCTTCTATTTCTTTTTACTGACCTCTTAAGCTTTCGTAACCCTTGTCTATATTTGGACTGTGCAAACACATTTCTTATTTTGTACTTCTTTTGCACCCGAGGTTCGTGTTGATGCTGATTGCTAAGCGATAAACACCACCGGTGGTCCACCCCTGTGGGCATGACACTTTTCAAACCTGGGCTTGAGGACCACCTGAATGCTGCCCGGTGCCTCTACGTGATTTTTAAGCACAAGAGGAAATACAGCATTCCCCCACCGAGCTGCACGGGAGCTGGCAGCACGGAGACCCTGGGCGCTACGGATGTCTTTGAGTGAGCAGTACTAGCCAGGAGCACCCGGCTATAGAGCGAGATGCTGGGAAGAGCGCCCAAAGCCCGAGGGCTCCCCTGGTGCCGCGGCTCTGCAGATTAAATCCCGCTCCCCACGGCCGCTCTCAGGGACTGTGAGCACGTCTGCGGCGTTGGGCCGGCTTGCCAGGGCCGCATGGGCGAGCAGCGTCCGGAGGCAGCGAGGGGGCATGTGAGGCCCCCTTAGTCTTCCCAGAAAGTCAGGGCAAGCAAGAAAAGAAAAGTTTATAATTAATTCAAGCCAATCCTCAGCCCGTGGGTTTGGGAATTTGGCGGTTTAAGCAGACTTTTTAGAATGCCTCCATTTAAATATCACCTCATTTGCTGCCTTAATGTTTGCAAACATTTTTGCTTTGAGGGCTGGTCACTAAGGCCTTGGTTTCATCTGTTGCACACTAACAACTTGAAATGCTTTTAATGCTCTTTAAATTCCCATACAAAGAGAAATAGTTCAATCAGAAAATCATGTCAAAATGTTGATGATTTTTCTTATTTCCTGTGGAGCCCTTCTTTGGGAAAATGCCTTTCTCACAGTGTTCTAAGGATATTAGCTGCCTTTGTTGTGGAGGGCAGAACTTCTTTTATGTGGTTCTTTTTATTTTCCTGTTGTATTCTTATCATTACTCCATGTTTATGTTGCAGTAATGCCCAGAGACTCCAAGCACACTGAGGATGTCATTGCGCTAGGAAAAAAAAGAGGCCCAGTCTTTGGCCTGGAAGGCTGGTGAACCAGTTTTTGTTTGCTCTTTTTCATCTTATAGAAAAATAAGACTTCTGGGAATTCAGCTTCAGTGTTGCTGATAAACACGGGAAGGCAGGAGAACTTGTAGGCAAAGGCATGCAAATTGCAATAAATTATATTGTGCATTGTCCCCCAGCTGTGGGACAGTCTAGAATGACCTAAAATATATGTGAGACTATAATTTCCTACAGATATATATCAAATATAAATGCCCAGACATAGTAGTGGGTATATAATGAGCATGCACCTAGGAGGAGAGATAAACTGACAGATATTTAAATGCATGATAACGTTTTTTTTTTCAGTGAAAACTACGCCACACATTAAATTGGAATCCATTTCACATTAAGGCTGAGATCAAAGGAATTGCAGTGGAATTACCTTAGTTTCTTTAAACATCTGAATCTAAATAATCTCTGTTCTCAGGGGAACACGTAGGTGAACATCTACACAGAAGTGATGCTCTCTCATGAGAGATTAAAATAGCCTCACAACTGCAGCCATGGAAAGCACCATCATAACTCACTGAAGCCAAGATGAGAGGAAATTTCTCTCTGTGCGGACCCTGACCAAAACAAGAAGTTGCTAGCTTCCCTTCAATCACAACACACCAGAAGGCAGCAGAAGTCCCTGAAATAGGTATTATAAGCTGGCAACAGAAGACTTACAGAACTGGAAGCCTTGCTTAAATCAGCAGGAATAAAGATATGAAAAAAAAGAAAAAGCTAAAATATGATATCTGCTGTGGGAAAAGTACCAAAGTGCTGGATCACCATGTGTCTAAAAGGATAAAAATTAAGAACAATGTGCTAACCAAGTAGTAGTTGGAAGATCTTAATCAAAGCTCATGGGCACTAGCTGCATCTTTACAAATATAACATTGAGTCCAGACTCGACTGCCTGATTTCAAAGGGCCAGGTTCAAATTTGAGGGCTCACTAGCAAATGGCTAGTTCAAGCTCTCACTCAGACGCTTGGGAAAATTAAACTAACTCCTTGCTGCGCAGCTAATTAATTTTCCTCATTTATAAGGAAGAATCAATTGCCCTACTGGAATATTTTACTAAAAATAACAAGGCTGGGGCAGCGGGGAGATAAAGATATAGCAACACTTCATTATTCTTCTCCTTTGAAACCCAGCTATAACTGTGTATCGTCCTGCTGTCCGGCTGTTGCTGAGGCATGGGGCTGCTCCATGCTCTTCTGCTGAAATTCCAATTAACAGGCAGTTTTGCAGAATCCGAAAAGTTTAAAAACAACTTAAATCTTTCTTCGGAAAGGAGCCAAATTATTTGTGAATATGAATTTGATTCAGAACAGAAGGTCATGTGAGTCAAGATTTGCACGCGAAGATAAGGAGACCTCAAACAAGACATCTGTGCACGGCCTCAAGTAGCAGAAAATTCCATCCAGCCGTTTCGCCTCCGATTATATCTACACAAAACAAACTTTACAAACATGCATGCAACCACAACATTACTACCAGTTGGCTACGAGCGGCTGCTATTCCTAAGAGCATTCACAGAGGAAGTTTCTGTGGGATCAACATCTGAGGTAGCTGGGACTATAAAGTAAGTGGAGGAAAGCATAGGTGGTAGGGGGGAAATAGAGCAATGCGTCCCAACCTCTAAAAGAAAATAGAAATTGCAGACCACCAGGTTTGCCGCTCCACACAGAGCCTGGGAGAGTTGGGCTTTGTTTAAATATCAAAACATGGGAAATTCAGAAAGGGGCTGGTTTGGCTGGAGTGGCTAAACCAGAAGCCCCATTACGCTGAACCGCAGCCGGCCAGGATACCAGTTATTTTATGCCTGCCCCAGGCAGATCAGCTGCTGTATCTCATTTCGCTGTAGTGGTGCCACAATAGTTTAAAGGTTGTCTGATTTTTCCTGGTATTCAGATTTCATCGGTGGAGCAGAAGCATAGAAAATATATGGATATTTGTTCAGGTCGCAGCTTCTTCAGGCACGCTTAGCCATAGCGCTAGCAAAAACCCAACATTTGGAGCCATGAGTTAAAAGCATGTGGTTTATTTATGTCACTTCAACTATTAGGAGACTTGAGACAGGGAGAGAGGTTAAAAAGTCCAGGCTGATATTTCCTGAAAAGCCAGAAACACCCAGCGCTATTTTAAGATAAAGGGGCAAAGGCTGTCTGGAGGAGAGAGCATGTTTTCAAGTTGTTGATGTATGAGAAGTCGCTGCGCTGCAGAAAGATAGCTGTAGCGTAATGACTTCTCTATGGGTGTTTACCCTGACACCAAGTCAGCGAGTCTGCTCCTCTCAGGGTCCCCGTTAGGCAAAAGCCTGTGGGCGTTTCCACTGCTACCAGGTTTTGCAATGTACTGAAATTCTCACTGTTAAAAGTGTTTTTAAAAGTGTCTCAGCGCTTGCAGTCAGGATTTTTAGGGTATTTTCACATTCAGAAAATCACATTTTTAACTTGTGTGGCTACCTGGAGTCTAGTCAAGTGTAGGTTCAAAAATAGCGGGCAAATAAAAGCAGCACGACATTTACTGTGTGTTTTGAAACCCATGAATTTTAAGGCTAATCTCTGGGCTATTCTGGACATGACTCATGATTTTTGTATGTCGGGGGTTAGCAATAGCACATCCTGATTTACTGTTCGCTCCGAATCTGTGTGTCCACACCAGACTGAAGTCTAGGCCAGCTGGCTAAAATCACGGTGGGAACAGAGCTCCCCCGCCCATGACTGTGCCATTTTGAGGGTGCGAGATGTCACTGCGCTCGCTGGAGCATGTGAGCTCTGCTGACACATCTTGCCTGGGTCTCCAAGGTAGCTCACCGGGGCCTGAGGAAAAATAGGAGGGAAAGGTATCTCCTTCCTTCTAATGTACTCTTTTACATCAAATATCCGGGACGGAAGAGGTTTGTGCATCCCCCATTGCAGCTACGCAATGCAGGAGCCTCTCTTCCAAGCCGGGAGACCTCCATGCTCCCAGGGACAGTCTCCTTTCCCTACCTGGGAGCATTTCTCCCCGGTGGACACCATCCTGGGCTCAACAGCTTTCCTGGGGCGATACATGTCCATCTGTTTGGGGCTCATGCTTGGCTAGCCGAGGTGAGCCTGGCCAGCTCCAGCCAGCCAGAGCTTCTGCAAAAACGTGGTTGCTCCTGGCTGGTGAGCTGCAGCCGGAGGGCAGCTGGATACGGGAATACAGCACCGATGCTTCCACCTCCAGAGCTTCATGTTGCTGGCCCGCTCCCCTCTTCTTTGAGGGAGTAAAGCGCTTCAGTTTTCCCTGGGTAAAAAGTCGCTGCTTAAACATTAGGGACTGTTTCTTGGAAGTGGTTTCTGCCAAGAAAAATTTCCTCCATAAACACTAACATCTGCTGGTCCCAGGAGTCAGGTTCTTACTAAAAGCCAACTCTGCCCACAGTGCCCGGAGGAGAGGGACGAGGCGTCCCGCAACGCCATGGGGAGAGCAGTGCGGGCCCCCTCCAGCCCCGAGGCCCCTGTGGGCACCCCAGCCGGGGAGGGGGCCCTTAAATCAAGATGCCTCATGTTTGCTCACCCAAGCTGAGGCTAGTGAAAAATAGTCTCATGCCGTATCCCGCGTGATCCTCCTTGGGATGTAGTCTGTGTGGCCCTACACTGAGGACAGGAGGGTCCTCTGGTGCCTACAGTAGCAGGACCTGGGCATTTCGAATGAAGATGGTGATGGCAGAGCCCCAACCTCTTCAGGACCTCTTATTTTCTGCTTTGAGCAGGTTACTGGCTGAGCCAGCCTAACAGGGCTGCTAATGAGAATCGTTTCAGCTATCTCCTACAACAGTATTGGCTCTCTCTTTTGCAGAAAATCAGAAATCAAAGGGCTAGCACAAGAAATCTTGCTTTCTGCAGGATGTGAAGAAAAGACTGGGGAAAACTCTCAGTGAAAGAATCTGATCCAAGTTTACCATCTTCCATGTTGCTGCTGCTTGAACTGCTTAAAAATCTAAGATGCAAAAGCCAGATCCGTAATGGAAATCAGGCAGGCCCTGACACACCGCCGAATTATGGCAGCTGGGCACGTGATTCCCCTTGGGCATGAGGTGGTGGTGGCGCAGCGAGGGGCCGCCGTGGCAGGCACAGCCCCGCTCGGACCTTTGCCCGCGGTAGCCCCGAGTTACGGCAGCTGCTGCAGCCTCGGGGCTGTGAATCCTATGGCACCAAGTTGTGACCGTGGACGGTTTCAGCCAAGAAGGGCACGAGAAAACGTCTCTGCACGCTTGGCTGGAAATTCAAGTTCAGCAAATCCTCACACAGATGACTCCTACTTCCAGACAAGTGCGCGCTTGCCCGTCTTTAGGTCTTTCTGTCATCACTGCATCTCCAGTCTCTGCTCTTGCTAATTGGGATTTGCTATTAATTCTCCCCCATAAGGGCCTTCAGAAAGCAATAAATGCTCTCCCTATAACAGCAGGCTGGGAGCAGCAATCGAGGGTCATTTTTTATAGTGACTAACACAGGGGCAGAAGAAACATATAACTTTTGGTCTAGTAGCCTCAGGCACTTAGAAGTTCCTTAGCAGTCTTCCAATATGTTTTTTTTTTTTTTTAATTCCAAATATCCCGTAATCTCGTCTGTCTCACTGTTAGCAAACACTAGGGAGTTCTTCTGCCACCAGGGCTATCAAGTTACCTTAAGATTTATAGAGCAGTTAATAGCCTTCTTTACGCACATGATGAAGTACTGAGTTTTACCAAAACACAACAACATTTTTTTTCATAAGAGAATGATCAGCTATTATTAAATGACCAAACACAGCTGGCTTGAAGCCATTTTTCTGTCCTGCATACAAAGTTCTTCTCCATTCTTCTGACCCTGGGTAAAGCTTGTGAGCTGCTTTTTTTCTGAATTATTGCTCCTTATGATTCCTGCAGAGGAACACTCTTGCTTTGGAGGGATGTGAGTGTGTTTCAGAAAGCCCATTTCTCCCAAGGGGACACATGGGAGGAGAGAGCAGCCACCTGGCCTCACTGGAAACATGAAGAATAAGTAAGACGTGTCTTGGGACTTGCGAGAGCTGGAGAGAGGCCAGCTGTGGACAGAGGGACTGTGTGAACTTGAACATCAGCCCATATTCTTTTTTTTCATTTTTAAGAGAACGTGGGCTAAGGCTTGAAAACACAAGAGTAAATGCACTTTTGACCAAAGTAGAAGAGTCTCAGGAAAGAGAGTGAGTTGAATTTCTTTGGAAGTGCTAGTTTTCTCTTTATGTGCTACATTTCAGAGAGTTGTAAGAGAGAATAAAATAGATCTTGCTATCCAGCTCAAAGGCAAATGGGAAGCTCCTCACAAGTTCAGATCGTCTGGGCAGAACAGATTCGACTGGGCATTTTGAAGAAGGGAGAAAGGTAGAAGTGAGAAAGGCAGAAAGCAGCAAACATAGAGAGAAAATTTTCAAAACTTCTGGGAAAAGCATCAGTTTGGCGCTAAACGAAGCCTTGACAGAGGACTTTTGGATCAGGTTTCTCTTCAGAAGGCAGGGAGCCATCAGTTGGAAAGCTGTTCCTGCATGTTGGGTCCTTTGTGTGACCCAGAAAGCAGGAACTCATTTATTCTTGTAGATATATCTTTTGTCCAAAAATTCCATGTCCTGTCACCAATTTTTATTTCTAACTCAAGTAAGTTTCAACCCCCCCAAATACTGGCTTAGCCAGTAAAGTCAACAGAAATACCATTAATGTTTCACAATATTTGTACTGCAACTAAGACAGGGGAAAAATGCGATGAATGTATATGAAAGGGGAGAGGGAAAAGGTATATAGGGACTGACATATTGGCCACCTTCGCTCGCTCTCCCCCTCCACACGGTGTACGTATGCAGGCGGACGCGGCGTGCCAGCTCCGTACCTGTTGGGATGCGGATCCCGCCTCCAGCCGCGGCCAAAGTCAAGGCTCCCAGCCATGCTCTGACAAGCCAAGCCTATCTCATCGAGACAAGCCGTGCAATGAGGATATTTTTGGCTATGGGATTTTGAGAGAGGAAGCTGTCAAATGGCTGGTTACTGGTTATACCAGTTTGCTACTTTGCCTGATTCTCCGGGGCAATTTGAAAAGGAGCTGCTTAAAAACCTACAACTCACCTTTGGCCGTTTGCTAAAGCAGAGTTTATCCATGCTCGCCTGGCTGGTTGCTGGATGTGATTTGCTTCGACCTGTGCTGACTCTGAAGTCGTTTCAGCCTGGGATCAGCCAGTTCAGTTCACAGCTCTCTTCAAAGGCTGTAAAATTGTTCACTGCTCTCCAGACCTTAGTATCTCCTTGCAGCGCAGTCTAGAGGAATGGAAACATCAATAATTTGATTATATTCATTGACCGTAAAAGAAAAAGTGACACTTAAAAAAGATCATGGTCTCAATCACTGTAATTTAAATGCAGGCTCACTTTGGGTCCTGGTAGTGTTTTTTATGACAGCCTTCCTCCTATTTAAGGATGAAAAATGTTGTCAAAAATCAGTTGCCTTCTCTATTTACGTGTACAGAACAATACATTAGCTTGGCCCATTCTGATAAACTTTTTTGCTGTTCTAAAATCTCTTTCCTACTTCTTTCTTTTCTTCACATTACCACATTATTATAGTTTCATTTGCCACTTGCAGTAGCCAGTGTTACCTCTCCTGTTGTGCATCCTCCCTTGGAAAGCTTTCGCAGGTACCCATAATAGCTGTGCTTCCAAACCTGGCTCATCAAATAGTCATGCATGAAATACTGCATCTAGAACAGCGAAAAAGGGTGAAAACACCATGAGACAGAACAATACTAACTCACAGTGCAGGTCAGGTGGCAGATATTATAGATACATCCAGTCTAAACTATTCGATGTTGCTGTTTCCTAATGCTACCACATCCTTTTATGATTCTCGTAGGAAAGATGGACTGACCCTGGGTGGCTACAGTTTTATGACTTCAAAATAATCACAAATTGTTCCCCAAAAGAAATGGCAAAAGCTTTTCAACTTCACAAAAAATGCTTTTTGTGTTTCTTTCTTCCTGAAAGCAAGCAGAAAAAGATTTTTTTTACAACAGGATGACAGATACTGACATCTTCTTCTTAAGCTGGTATCAGTTGAAAAGAACCCAAATGAACCTGCCCACTCACTTTTTGAAAAAGGTTAAATAAAATGCTTTATGCCACAAAATCTTCCTGAGGTTTTCATTTGGTGGAAGCTGTCTTTGCAAGCATTTCTCATTCATAAACATGTGACTGAAACTTTAATGCAGGAAACTACTTGCGTATGTGATACAAAACTAATGAAAACACAGTAAGGATTTAATGAAGGAAAACAAATGCTTTTAGCAATGGAGGGCCCGACTCTCCAGTTCTCGTCACTCTATGCAGTTGTCCAGATCACTGCAAAAATGATGTGAACCGTTATTATTCTCATTGGCATTATTGTATGCAAGCTCAGCACTGGTGATTTAGCACACAATGACCCCGAATAGTACCAGAAGAGGATGCAGGTATTTGCTGGTTTGTAAACAAGGCCGGTAGTTTAGTCTTCACATGGTGTCTAGACAGCAGCAATTAGTAGTAATTAGTAACTGCATCTGCTGTCTGCTGTGCCCATGGCAGCTCACGTGCGGTGGAAGTGAGGGAACAGAAGAGCTTTACTTTAACACCGATATACCCTAAAATAGTCCTGCTTTGTATTTCTGTATTTTGAGTGCCTGCCTGGCTTTGAAGTTGTGTTTCAAAGCTTCTGAGAGGCTCCTGCCCCTGCTCAGGAGCCAGCTCAGCAAGCAAAAGTGATACATTAATATTAAACAATATAATGTTAAAAGAAGTCTTGAGCTGGGGGGCCGGCATGTAAATGAAATGTACTCCGAGGAACAAGTACAGGCCTCGGTTAGGTATTTGCAACCTGCCTTTATTGGGCTGGCACTGGTAAAAATACAGCCTTCGGCATGCTGTGCCAGCAGGTAGGTGCCAACTGCGCCTCGGGTGGAGCTACCTACTGCCCTGTCTCCGGGCGAAGGGAGGTGGGAACCACTTTCAGTACATCGGGTATCAGACCCAGCGCACTTAAACAAGTCTCCAATTTTTCCCGGCTCCTTCGCTTCCTTGCTGTCTGAGAGCGGCCCTACGCGGCACTCTCCAAGTGCAAAGCCACTGCTTAATGGTTGTGGAAAATGCCGTTGACTACAGTTCACATGAAGAGGAGGAATGTAAAAAAGAAACTTGTTTTTCTTTTTTTTCAGTTTGCTTTTACATGCCTGTATATGTATATACACCCCCATGGGCATTGCTGCTGGCGGCTTACATCCTTTTTATAGCATCTACTTGCAATGTATTTGCTCCCAACCACATGTAATTGCAAGATTAAAGCAACCTTTGTTACAAAGCCTGTCAGTTGTGTGGCAGAGCAGTGGAAGGAGGCTGGCCAAGAGGCTTAAAAACCTGGATTTTTCCTTGACACTGTCACAGATAGTTTTACTAAACTTTTGATTTTTTTTTCTGCTTGAGTGATAATATAGTCTTAAAAAACCACATAGCGAATCTAAGCTGTAAGTCCTGTTTCTGAGAGATGTAAGCCCGAATCCAAGAAGGACTATAACTAGCAGAACACAAGTGTTTGAACCTAACACAACCTTTCAGGGGCTAGACCCTTTGGTGAATTTGATGCCTAGGCTCTACATAAATTAAAAATAAGAAGTGGAGAACTCATGACCTCAGAATGCTGGCACGTAAAAATGATGCTCAGAGCTGTAAGATACTTAATGCAGTAGATACAAGAACAGTGGAGATCAGAATGTGTTTAAAACCAAACTATATGTTTACTAGTCATGGTCATTTACAAGCAGCCAGTGAAAACATCCTATCCAGACTACGGAGTGATTTTTCTCTCTCTCCCTGTCTTTTGGACCTTGTTAATAAACCTTATACGAAAAACTGAAAGAGCGTGGCAGTTCCCGAGTTGCCCTGAGGCTAGTGCCTTGGATGTGGTCCAGCATGAGGAGCTGTAGCTGCCACATTGCAGGGTTTTGTCTCTTTGTGTTTGTGCCACATTGCGGCTGCTTAATGAGAAGTGTTTGGGGGGATTTTAGCAGAAAATTCAGCTAGCTATATGCCATCACCAACAGATAACAGTGGCTGGAGACATCCTTCCAGGGCTTGGGAACATTATTGCTCTGGGAGCCAAGGTCTGGGAGCTGCAGCAAGTCAGTGTGAGGTCCTCGCAGGAGACCTGCAGTTCAACAGATTGCCTCACGGAAAAGCCAGAGGATTGCTGTGCTAAATGTAAGCCTACTTTTTAAAAGCAGATGGGCATAAAAAGAAAAAGAGAAAAAAGGGGTGAGATTTTTCCAAACAACGAAGATCTGCTTTGTTGCTACTGTTCTGGTCAGTAGCACCAGCCAGCCCCAGAGAATATGTTTTCTGAAGCAATGGCAGTCTGTAACTAAACCCATGCTTTAATTAAGGAGTAATAACAGTTAATAGGCCTGAACTATATTGAGTCCACAACAGATTTCGGATCCAAGCTGTGATACACATTCAAAGACTCTGTAAGTGATGGATTAGCCGTTCTGCAAATGAACATCGACCCGAACCTGGATGTGTTTTGTTGCTCTTGTAGAGTGAAAGAGCCCCAAAAGCCAGCCCTTACTGCATGATGCACTACATGAAAAAAGGATCTTGAAAAAAGCGTCTCCCCATCACATATAAACTACAGTTTTTTAGCTGATTTAATGGATAGGCTAATCTAGGGTGCATAGTAGTAACCTAATCTCCGCTTGAATCATGGGTCAAGTGAAATGGCCACAGTCCCTCAGTCAGACACATATTAAAAAAACCCTTATCCTGATCTTTATTACTGCCTGAGTATCTAAGATCATTTGTGCATCCAAAAGTATAACTAGATTGTGAAATCTCATGAAGAATAAATAAACATCTTTCTCAAGGCAGAGACAGTCCTCACTGGGGACTTTTCTGAGCTTAATCCTTTACCTTTGCTTTATATACACAGTAATCTGAACCCGAAAAAGTGCTCAACGGAGAAGCTGTGCTGTGATTTGCATTTACTCACTGAACACGAGAGAAGGCTGTCATTTTAACAGCGACAAGGATCCATGAAATGAATGTACAAAACATAAGAGCCAAGTCTATTTTGCCTGAGACTCAAAGATTCAGCTACAAGCAACAGTGATGGGATCTTTGGGGAATACAGAATATTTAATGGAGGAGATCACAGCTAGACTGCTATGATAAATCTCCAATTGCCCATTTAAAGAAACGAACACCATTGAGAAGTACTAGATCTAAACTGTTGGTTGCAACTTTTGTTTCCAGAAACTCCATGGAAAATGTATATAAAATCCGTAAGTAAACCTAGTGCAAAAGGAATTGCATCTCAAGTGGTAAACATGAAAAAACTCATTAAAATTAAAAGTGGAAGGGTATTCTTCAACATTTCATGAAATATTTGGCTAGCACTGGAGACGCAAACATCCACAGACTGGAAAACATATGGAGTAGGAGCATCATTGAGATGTGTGAAATGTGCTGTACAGTCAGTTTAGTATTCATAGCTCTCCTTGCGGATAATGAGTGTTGATGACTCTTTACTTCTTGAAAAGTTTAGCATCATTGGAGGATTTTCCTCGAAACGCAGTTTTGACAGATTTCCCCTACTATCCTTTATTCAAACATGTCATGTACTCAAAATCATCAAATGCCTTCTGCAGGAACAGCATACTTGTAACCAGCACCTTTTCTAAGCAGCTAAAAGCATTTCTTCTCATTCTTGCTTAAAGGACGGAGAAAGACAGCTAATCCCTTTTTTTCTGTTTTTTTTTCCCTCTGTGTTACTTCTTTTATCCCAAATAGCGAGGATGCAGTTCTTTGCCTTTTCTTTTTTGGTCCCTAAGGAGACAGCCAGAGCTGTGCACACAGTGTCTTGATGCAGATCTTGGTTAGCTGAATATACCGTCTTTTGCCTCGGTCAATAAATACAGCTCAGCTTTGGCTGTTGGCACGATGCAGTCTGTGCTGGCCTTGTCCACAACGGTATTCTTGGTGCCCCCTTTTTGGCTAGATTTTAAGAACGTTCTTCGTTGTGTGCGCATTTGGTCTAACACTTCCTTCGAAACGACGTTAACCTGCGTTTTGCTCACCTGGCGCGCTTCCCTCTGATGCCCTCTTCCCTCCTGCACCACCGGCATCTCTTTATTTTCCCTCCCACACCAAATACTAAGAATGTAAAACCTTAATGGGCTGCAAAATAAGCAGCGCTCTAAATGACTGCTTCGTGGGCTTTGCAGAGACCCATCCCGGGGCTAACGCCTGTAGCTCGCCAGGTGGAGGGGCTGCGAAGGGGGATCCCTGCCGCTGTGGGCATCGCGCGGCTGACGTCACCCTGCTCGGTACAGCGCGTCCCGGGGGTATTGCCTGGTTGTAGTCAGCGGCGGGTGCTTTTGTAAGAACTTTTGGCCTCCTCTGCCTTATACTTCTGCAGGAAAACTTCTCCGGCTGCTAATGAGAAGACTTACTCTTTCTCCGGGCCATTTGCTTTATTTAGCTTTATGAGGCGATTCTTTCTTAGAGTCGGGGATCCCAAGTCTTATCACCCTGTAAAAGAGCAGTAACTGTTTTTACAGCCTATAAAAGTTAGCATTTCAGTGTGCAGACACATCCGCTGCTTGCAGTCTCTGTCAATTTATGTTTCCCATTTGTAGCATGTCGTTGCTGGAAGGCAGAAAAGGGAGAAGAGTTATACAACAACATTAATTTCTTAATAAGGCCCTACTTAGTGGGCTGTAAAATATTCATACAGTGAAGGCTGATCTTTGATTTATACTGCCCCCCCCCCCAGCACTATTCATTTTGATCTGAGGGCAGTAAGGAGGACAGTTTTCAATTTTTTTTCCTTGAAAAGCTGTGGCAAAACTCCCTTTGTGCACATATATCCCCAGTCCCAGCCTTCCCCTCAAATGTGGTATGTGTAGTAGAACAACAGCCACACATAGGCTGGGGCTGGCTTGAGGTTTTTTAATCTGATGCCAGTTCATTGATTTGGCAGTTCTAGGAAACTCCAGAAAAAGATATTGGAGAATTATTTAAATGCTGCAGTTCAGATTGCCTAAAGAAAATCCATTGCCAAACTGACATCAGGGATGATCACTGTGTCCAAGGAAGCTGTAAACTGACAAGGCTACGCAGGCCTCACCCAAAGGCTGCCCTTTTTGCCTCATTTCTGGTTATGCAGTTGGCTTGCCGTGGCCAGAAGCTGGAAGAGTCTGGGACTCAGTCTGCACAGATTCAGGATTTATTGCTTCACTTAGAAAAGAAAAGAAAATACAACTAAAAGTTTAGTATCTCTTTGATGAAAAGGCGGAAAAACCCCAAACATTCCTATCCTTACATGGAAGCACTGTATCTTATGCCTTTTTGCTTTCTCAGTCACTCACCCATCCCACCACCTCCGCCAGCTGCATGTGATATATGAGAAGTAAGGAACAGGATAAGGGAATAATATACTGCCGTTGCTGCACTCGCTTACACACAGTCCCTCTTCAAATTATTACTCTTGTGAGGCCTGTGCGTTAGGTCATCCAAGGTGTGCATGTGGAAGGACGGAGCAGCACAGAAGTCTGTCTTGCACTGGGAACATCGCCCGACTTCAGCTTTACCCCCTGCTCTGCCTTTCCTGCAGACTCTGCTCTTACGTGCTTGGGCAAAAGTGCATCTTGATCAGCCTCCTTTCACTACATCTCTTCTATTGCCCACAGTGCAGATGCGATTAGAAATCTCATGAATGTCTGCTTCTTGCTTTCTGGGTTTTAAATATGTTTGCTGCTACCTTTTCAGCTCCGTGCCCCCAGTTTGCCTTTGACAAATTCTCGGGGATTAACGTCTCCCGTTTCCATGCAGATTCTTTCTTCTCCAGCTTTAATAAAACTACCTCATTCAAAGATGATGTGGAGAGCTTTATTCAGTGGGTAAAGAAAGGGCTGGAGTTTCCTAGGTTTTCAGTTCAGTTGTGCTTGGAATGAAAGAAATGCACCTTGGAGCAAGGCTAGAGCACTTTACTCCAAATGTTGCTCTGTCTGTGTTGCTGTACGCACTTCTACTTCTATATCTCTTGCTGCAAAAACTTTTCAAAGTGTTTATCCAGCTGTTCCTTGCCTGAAGATTTGTGAAATATCCCCAAACCTTGGTGGATGTCAAGGGCTGTAGAAGCATCGGATTTTGAAATTTTAGCTTTTGAATGAAGTTACTCAGGTAACTATTAATGGCAACTGAAATAAGAGTGGGACTATGGAAATAAAACTCTAATGGAATAAATTTTTAATAAAATCTAGGCATTTTGCAGTTCCACAGAATTGTTATCAAAATACTGCTAATGAGTGCCGCTTTGCAAAAAAAAAAGTAGTATGTGAATGTAACATTAGGCAAGACATCTGAGAAAGGCCACAGGAAAGTGCTTAAACATCCAAGGTCAAGACAAAGCAAAGCAAATGCAAAGGATGTTAGTGGTGAGTAGGAGTACATCTTAGTACAAAGTGCTGCTACTGTTTCCTTTGCAACCTTTTTAAAAGTTGTTGTCCTGACTGCATTAGCTGCTACTTTACTGAAGTGTTTGGATCCCAAATGCAAACATTGCGGCTCTCATCTGGCATTCATTTGCATGAGTCAGGACTGGAGCTGGCTCATTCATTCTTTATGCCTCTGTAAAACCCTTCTGTGAGTTCTTACTCAAGCCCAATGTGCTTAATTCTTCCATAACTCTGTCCAGCTCTGTCTATACCTCTACGCGCACAGATAGTATCTGAAACTCACTCAAGAGTTTCACTGATAGCCTAGAGTCCTTTGTGATTTTGAAACGACTGAAAGCAGAATGACTTTGCTCCTGAGAAATCAGAATATATCCTTAATACTTTGAGTAGGATGGTGGATAAGTGAAATGTGCTATGAATGCTTGATGGATTTTCCATCTACCAGCTCAGTCTACTTTGCAGACTCCTCATTCACCTGGGATTCTGCTGAGCAACCTGGCTTTAATCCACCAGACCACTTAAGCTCATACCCATCCTGGGGCATGTGAATCAGTCCACTGAGATCTCTGAATGACAAGGGAGCACTGCTCTTTTAAGCCACCAGTCCAGATCCTTTCCTGATGAGAACACAGGAACATTTCTGGAAAATCAATTAAAAGCAATATTTCATCTTACTACTCTAATAGTTCAATATTGAAGAATGTATCTCAGCATCTACTGAAGTGTCCAGGAATTTGGGGAGCTGCTCCCGAGCTGCTCAGCTCCCCAAACTGCTAGGAATCGAGAGGAAAAAGTGCTCATTACATCATGGAAGATGTTGGTGTTTGTGCGAGGGTCAGTAATACCGCCTACACCCAAACCAAATTCCCAGCTTCAGAAAGGCAGGTCATCACTCATCAGGCCAGCTGCTCTCTCTTGCTCCTAGAGCATTTATATTAACAAGGATCATTCTTCAAAATCAGTTTGGGAAGCAATGACACCTAATCTTAGCTATGGAGGGAGTCGTCTCTGGAGAAAGGGCAACAAATCATGTAGAAGAAGGAGAGGAAGTAACTTTTTAACCTGGCTTCCCTTCACTCAGATCAGAGCCCGCCTTGTCTTGCACTGCTTTAGACTGCAGTTCTTCAATCGCTTGCCCGTGTCCTGGGAGGCTGTAAGACAATAACCATCCAATTTACACCAGGAACCCTGAAAAACTGAGTAAAATAAAGTTGCATCTTAAAAGTAGGTTTGGAAAACTGCTTTTGATATGTAGAGAGAAGCTGCTTTAAAAGCTTTTAGATGGGAGGATTTTATCTGCAGGCACATCAGAGTAGTCAGCATGCGAATATATCACAGCCAGCCAAGCAATCGGTGAGAATCTGTGATATTACTTACTGGATAGATTTTAACTCCCTGTGATGAATAGATATGCAGAGCTACCTCTAGGAGTGTTACTCAGCTGAACACTGTTTTGAAGAAGTCTTTTTTTCTCTTTTTGATCTGTGAGAGATCTGTGATCATTTGTGTCAGAGTAGTCAGAAACCTGGAGATGCTAGAGTTCAGAAAGACTTGTTTTAGATCATTACTTCTGGTTCAGCCCCTCAAGGCCCCCTTATGAAGTATTACCTGTAGCCTATATTCTAATATGCTTCTAATCCAACTTTAAATGATTCAGAGATATTCCTCTCCTACGCCTGAGATCATTTTCTACCCCAGTCTAACAGACCTCAGTATTAATAAGCTTTTCCTATTATAGCAACTCAATATTCTGATGTCTTTTGCATCAAATTCCTCCTAGTAATTATATGACCACAGAAAAATGGGATCTCAGTAGACCAACTTAGTCAGAGTCCCTGCACAGAAGCAGGATGAATCACACTTAGACCATCCCTACTTGATGTTTATCTGATCAGCTCTTAAAAGTACCCAATGGTTATTTTCTTAAAGGGGCGTAAGGCAGGTGGAAACGCCCCCACCCTGGGGTGGGTCACAAACTGGGACCAGATAGGTCCCGACATCTCCCTCGCCACAGTGCTGGGAATGAGTTTGTTCTCAGGGCTGCAGCTTGACAGGAAGAGACAGGGAAAATCTGGTGTCCTGACAAAACTTCAGGAAATAATAACATCCTTCTCTTTTGTCAGCCTGCCAGGATGGCCCCTGTGCTCTGGGACTTCTCAGGCCAAGCTGGACATCTGGGATGGGGATTCATCTGACCAAATGTAGATGACTACATCACAGTTAGTCACTCCAGGCTTTCTTTGGAGTCAATGGGGAGAAAAGGGTACTTCCAGGGCGTTATTCATCTTATTATAAAGTAGATGTCTAGAAACAGATTGCCATGAATTGTGCCCTAAAAGCGCCCAGGTCTCTCTGATGAACTAGCTAGCTCATTCCCATGTTTCACCATCGTAGCACTAGAAAAATTTTATAGCATCTGTTCTAAATTTATATTGCAACAATTCAGACTTACTTCTTCCTGTCCTTTCCCCCATGGCCACATAGAGGAGTAGGTCACCAGACTCTTTGCAACAAGCCTTTAAGTATTAGACAACTGTTATCATGTCCCTGCGTCTTCTTTCTTCTAGACGAAATAAACATTTTTCCTTCAACCTTTCCTCACAGGACATGTTTCTTAATTTCTTATCTCTCTGGACTTTCTCCAGCTTGCCTTCATCCTTCTAAATCTATTCTGTTCTATTTTAATAACTCAGACTAAACAATTTCTCTTAGTGTTCACACCTCAGCCACTGTACTTCAGTTATCTCCCTTTATTTTCATGCTAAATTGAGTTCTTTTAGTCTTTCTGCATGGATTTATATTCATACACAACTTCCAAAATGAAACCAAACTGAAAAACTCAAGGACTCCTTCCCTCGCTTGGCATTTGTATAGAGTTGTGGTGCTGACACTGACAGTCCAGCAAAGAGGAAGCAAAGCAACACAGTTAGCAGCAGGAGCTTGGACCCAAATGCCTGCCAGGATAGTGGCTGCGCTTGGGTTTGGATTTGCATCTCAGCAGGAGGCAGATTTGCATTTCTACCATTAGATCTCTGTGAGAAATTCTGCTCCTCCTCACTGTCTCCCTGTGATTTTTCTAGCTCATAGTTAATGCATACACATAGATTTAATGCCAGTGGTAACAAATGCAGACATGGGGAACTGCAGGATAATGAGAGGCAGGAAGCAGTTCCACACAATTTCCATGAATGAAAATGTATGTGGGTGTTCGTATTTCTCACTGGGAGCAGAGAACCATGGAGATCAGTAAATACAAATGCTGCTGGATTGTCCCTTCTAAAAACCCCCTTCTGAGAGCCAACACTAGCCAGAAAAGCCCTGCAAAAAAACCCAGGCGTGGATCAGGGTTACACAGCTCTTCCATTCGCTGAAGGCACAGTGTTGATTTCAGTGGGGCTGAGGTTCCGAAAAAGCTTTGGAGATGTCGATGGAGGGGTTCATTCATCTGCTGGGCATTACCTGCTCAGCTCATTTATCTCCTTTACGGGTCTAGGCGAGAGAGAAAAGCACTTATTCATTTGTGTAAAACTATCCTGGATCACAAGTAGTTCTTTGCTTTATTTTAAATTTAACCCATATTTCTTTGATGCTAACATGGGTGGGTTTTTGTGGTTCAGTTTCAGTGTTTTCTCAAAGGTGCTATTTGCCAGTCTGAAAGCAGTCCTTTTTTTAACTGCTGCTAGCCTGAACAAGCTCACACCTGGGACCGATGTAGCATATGGCACAAAAACGCAATGCAATTTTTGTGTCTGTAGCCCATACCACACGTGATGCAGGAGAGACAAAGCAGCGAGGGGTGGTGTGGGCAAGGCTGGCAGAAGCAGTTCTGAAGCATCAGAACAGGCTGACAGAGGGTGCCCTCTGCTTCCCAGGCTTGTCTCAATTCCAACTATTCATTTTAAATTTAAGACTTTTAAATATAAAAGTTGTAGGTCATTTCAAACGGTGAATAGTGCAGGGTGCCCTACAGAACCTAATCAGTTGGGTATGGTGATGGTGGTGTGATGTTACCTCACATCTTATTCCTGCATGGAGTCAAAAAAAAAGCTGAATATTTTGAGGGACCCACCATGTAGCAACTGCTACATGTCAGTGCACCACATTTCCAGGATAGTCACTCCCATGTGCAGGCCAGTGGGCTAACTCTTTTTTTCCTCTGTTACTGGGGCACAACTGCTGCGGCAAAAGCAAATAAGGAGCCGTTTGATCCTCGAGAAACATGCTCTCTACTGCTGACTAGGGAAAAGAGAAAGGGCTGCTAGAAAACAAAATTGCAGAAAAGAACTGAAAACAGAAAAAAAAGCAAACCCAAACAGCAATAAAACACCAGCACCCCCTTCTCCCCTCTCCAGCAGCAGCAGCAAGGAAACAGGACAAGATGGGAGCAGAGGCACGTGTAAGAAGGGTTTTGCCTCAGATTTCTCCTTGCTAGAACTATGGAGCTAAAGAGGACCATGACTGGTCATTAAACCTCTGTTCTCACCATCTTTTGCTATGGATCTTTCTCTGCTCAGTCTGTTTCATGTTTATCCTTCTCAAGACTTAGGCCATGTCCTTTTTTCCTCAGATCCTTGATTCCTACTCTTTTTTTCTCCATAAGCCCTTGCTTTGCTTCTTCCTTATGCTGACAGTTTGTACTGCTGTCTGTTCACATCATTGACACTTACCTGGGAGCGAGGCTTCCCTATGGTGCCCAGGCAGACGTTGACAGGATGTCAGATGGAATCAAAATAGTTAAACAGCAATAGAAAACTTTGAGAATTATTTGTATTTTTACTCTCTTTACTGTCTACATATGTGTCAACATCTGTTGGTTAGTAGACAGTAAATGCTGCTTGGACAGTGAGATAAATTCATGGGTTTTATTTGTACTTTAGCCCAAGGGCCATATGTTCTTGTATGTATCTTAGAATTCATAGAAGTACTTATTCAACCATAAATCATGTTGGGCTATATGCTGTTTAAAGTCTCCAAGACTTCTTATAGCGATGTCTATCAGATTTATCCTCTTCTTTGGAAAAACAAATTTTGTCTGCCTAGGCAGACAGCTTCTTCAATAAGGATTTCTCAAGACTTATTTAAATGCTGTTTTAAAGCCAAGGGGGGCATGTTACCACCATAATGGCTGTCAATGAATGTTGAATGAAAGGGCAATGGTGAGACGAGCTACTAATACATACATTAAAAAACACAACTTTCCAGGGTATTTTCCCCCTTTTGAAGATACATTGCTGAATTTGTGCCTGTGACGTTCATGAATGAATTATAAGATCTCAGATCTAGGCATCTGTAATGAAGTGCACTGTGTAAGAATAATTTTTGAACTAAAACTTGTAAGGATGCACAGCATTTATAAGGATGTACAATCTCCCAGTTCTCTCTGTGTTTTGATCCTTATGCGAGAGCCTTATTTTCCATGTCATATGCATGTTTGCTATTGCCTCTCCACAAGTATCCTGCAAGTATGCCTCATTTGTAGGAATAGTGTCTAAAAATGAGAACTTTTTAAAGCTTTTTCTGCTTGTAATTCTTAAGCTCTTTGCAACTTTAAATCTTGGGAAAAGGCATCTCTTCTTGCCTGTTTGTTCTCTACCACCTATGCAAGAAGAAGGAATAAAGCCAGCAATTAGACTTGGTTACTTACATGCACGAAGATCCAAACTCGGAGTAGCCCGTGCTGTTCTGGTCAGCTGGGATCCTTCCTCTGCTTGTCCATGCAAAACTTCTAATCACAACCTAGCTTAAAATGAAGACATCCGATTACATTCACCAAAATGAAATGTTGTATGAGAGGCCTGGTTGGCTGTTTTTGTTTTTTTTTTTTTAACAAAGGAGGTAATTAAAATTCAGGCATGGTATTTAATCTGGCTTTGGAAAAGTGACAGCTTTTGTTTGCAGCAAGCATCACCCTATATTTTTTCTGAGAAAATAGAGATTTACAAGTTTCAGAAACAAGACACAAGCCTGGAGACAATCTGTGAGGTACTAGGTTGATGTAAAAATAGTTCCTGTATTTTCCCTGGATTATGAAGTGAAAACTTCAGCAAGCCTAACAGCCAAGCACATGTACATAAACAGAGTGCATTGCCGGAAAAGAGGGATCCAGGCCATGGGCTTGAGGACTGGCACACAGAAACCTAAAGCACAGTGAACGGGATGGTATGATTGCACCACCAAGCTGCCTTTCGCCTGGACTGACCTGCCTACTTTCTTCCAGACAGACCATATTCTTCTCCCTCAAAGGCTTTGATACAAGATGGCATCCCTTCTCATTAAATGAGCTTTTTTTAACTACAGGTCAGCTGATGCTTCTGTTGCTTTCATGTGTTTCTGAGATGTTTGCTACCTTAGCCAATGCTGAGGACTGAATCAGAAACTTGCAGACATAAAAACAAGATTTACAGCTTGAGCTAATGAGTATGCCTCTGGTATTCAGCAGAAGTTAAGAGATGATATATTTCTGGAGGAAAGAATATTTAACATTCAGTGACCAGTTGGTTGCATTTTAAACAGTATTAGAAACATGAATTCTGTAATGCAGGCTATTATTAACATATGTTAGACTCAGCATAAAAAATTAAAGAGCTGCTGGTTATTATCTACCAGAATAGCTGCATTAATATACATTTATGCTATTTGCACTAAATTTATACTGATTCTGGAAGTGCAAGAAAGGATCTTATTCTTGGAAACTTCCTAGAATAATTCCCTCTATAAACTATTTCAGAACAAGTTGGATAAAGATTTGTGGGATCATTGGAAACAAATATTTAAATGTTTAGAATCGAGCTAGCTGAATTATTAGGAATAATATATTCCCCTCTTGAAATATGCTAGCTGAGCTTAATTTCTTCTAATGCATTTATTATCTATGCATCTTCCCCAAAACTTTTGGACAGGTAAGTTTTAGGTGTTACGTTATTAGCGTAGAGTAGTATTAGCAAGAGTCTGGAAATCACTGGACAACCATAGGACCAAATTTCAGTCTTCTGCTTCATGAAAGGATGAATATTTTAATTTAAGTAGGCTTGTTGTAAGATACAGCTATCTATATTTTAGGTGAGTTATAATTATTTTACATTTGGAGAGAGAGAGAATATCCTATTTTCTAATAAAAAGCTTTTCATCAGTTGTTAGTTCTCAAATGGACTGAAAGCATCTTGCCTAAATATTTTGTCAATGTTTAGCTTTCTGTGATTTAAATTTCAATTTTACTTTTACAGCTCAATTTATTTAGTGTCTCATCATTGTAGCACTATTAGAAATGTCAACATTTAATCTATACTTCATTTTGCTTCCTTAAAAAGTCTTCTGGAGAAATGAGCTTGAAGTGAAATAATGATTCTGCTTTCTGCAAAATTATCCTTATGGATGCCAAAGTCTGAATGTGTCCTGAAGCGCTTCAGATAATGAAGTGCTTGGGAGCGAAAGGGCTGAGTGGAAGGCTTAGCAGCATAAATGTCCAGGAAAACGAATGAGGACTAAGAATGGGTGGTGGAGAGCTGATGATGGTGGCTTAAGGCAGCCTTAGAGAAAGCAGTCGGGAGTTTGGAGGACATCGGAGCAGGTCAGTGCAGGACAAGCTGGAGTAAGGAGCAGCCAGTTCGGGAGTGTTTCAGATAAATTCCAGGTAGGTCAAGCTCAAGAAAGACGCCATGCTCTAAAATCAGCCACTTACTGTGACTCTGTTTGGTAACAGCTTCTCAAGACAGCACGATCTTGCAATCATTCCAGGCGTATTTCAGCATGAAAAAATACTGCAGATCCAAGCCCCCCCAGCCTGTGCATTACGGGTTGGTGTTGCGCATGGAGGTTGTGGGAGCTGCCTGCCTCCCGCCACGCCGTCTTTCCAGAGGCTGTCTCTGTGGTACAGGCAGCTCAGTACTAAAACTTTCTGTGGGAAATGCATCACAACACTGAAACAGAGAACCACAGAATAAAGCTAGGTATGTGGTTTAACCTTTTTGTAGATTTAATGAGGCAGTATTTTGTTTTTTAGTCAAGGTGGCACCCATGAGCACTGAAAGATACCCACTATGTGCAGAGTTATTTTCCCAGCAGGCGATGGACCCAGGTACCAGCCATGAAACAAAGAAAAATCTCTCCAAGAGGCAGAGTGGTTTTTTTGCCTCTAACAACAGCACAGCTCATTTCTAAAGCCATGGAAACTGGAACGTATAGCTTCTCGTATGGTGTGGGCTGGAAGTTAATTTGACAAGAGTTAGGTACTAGCTGGGATAGGTGAAGCCAGCAGAGAATGACTCCCACAAATACGCTGCACGGTACGTGATTTAGGAATGAACATTTCACTAACACCTTAGGAAAGAATGGAAGGAGTGGTAATATTTAGATCATTAATATTAAAGTGTGTAGGAAAGCTTCCAGGAGCAAACAAAACTACACAAAAACGCTTCACTATCACCATAATTAGGTGAGACAGAATACATTCCCATTTAAAGTTGAACTTCTTCTCATAAATGCAGGGCATGTTTAGAAATGAAAGCATGAACTCGTTGTTAACAGAGTTCAACTAATGCTGCAGCCCATTTTTAATTATTTTACTGGTAAACAAGGACACGCTGGCAGCCTTGACATTGTGTCATGTTTACAAATCATTGACTGCACATAATATTTCAATGTACCAAGTAAATCCCCTGGTTTTCTTGCAAGCAAGCTTGGAAATCCTGAAAATTTACAAGAGTTTCCTTTATGTTTTCCAGCTGCTGCATTTATATCAGTGAAACTAAGGCCTGAGCTGAAGCCTCTTGAAGCCAGAAAAAAGGCTCATCTTGATTTCCATAGGACTGCTTGAAAAATTCAGTAATATAATTCAGTTCATTGTTTCTGTAGTAATGACCTAGCCTAGCTGAGACTTTTAATACCCCTCCACGTTGACAGGACTGCCCTCACTTGGGTGATGGGCGTTTTACCGTCAATACCAAAAGACATCAGTGGTGTTCAGCCACCAGTGAGCAGGCTGGAAAGATCTGCTCCTATTGAATACTGTAGGGCTGCCAGCAAACACAACTTGCTGTATTTTTGGGAAACCACACAAGAGAAATGAAGCAGAAAGATGTGTGTTTATGGTGGACCTTATGATGGAGCTATGTATGTGTTTTTTGCAAGCAGTGCTATGATGAGTGGTGCTGGGATCCTGCAACAACCAGTTTTGACTGCAAGCAAATATTTCCTCTTGACTTTTCCTATTTCTGTTATAAAGGAACTATAAAACACTCCTACTTTTATATTCTGGCCTCTCCTTTAACATTATTTCCCATTAATATCCATGCATTGCCTCTTGCTCTTTTCTTTGAATCACTCGGTCTGTTCAAATGGTAATAACTGGTGTATCAGTGACTCATAAGTCTTGTCCTTTTTTCTGACTTGTATCCCTTGACCTCATCCCTCCATTTCAGTCTCTCTGTCTGACATGTCTTCCTTGGTACCCAGCTATCAGATTAAACCTGACGTTAATTGGATCAAGCTCCTGATCTTCTCCTCAAGCTCTGCTTTCTTCCTTCCGCTCATTCTGGCAAACATTACCTTCTTTGCCCAAGCCTTCATCTAATTCGGATGCTGAAATTAGGAGATGATTAATCCTTTTAAGCTCTCTTGGGAGCCTAATAGGTGGGGAGAGAGGTTTTCCCAGAAGGCAGTGAAGGGAAGGCGCCTGAAGTAGATGCTCTGCCTCTTGCTCCGGTGACTGTGGGGAAAGCACCCATGCGAATAGCTTCCAAAATCTCTCTTAGACCTGGTCCAACCCATTCCTTTCTGGGTAATTTGTTCTTTTGCTCAGCTGGTTGGCTCACTTGACCAGCTCTCCTGTCTACTCATGCATGCTGTACCACCTACCAAGGGAGTCTGTAGAGGTTTAGAAGAACAAAACCCAAGACCACCTATGAGAGAAACAGCTCTGAGCTGAGGCAGAAGTATTCAGTTAAAACTGAGACTGAATAATCAAACTAGGTTTGAACAGATTTATCACACAGACTGGGTGTTTTCTGGAATTACAGCCCTTTAGGGGAATGGGCTGTGACACAGTCCTGGGAGATTTACTGATTCACCGCTTGTACCTCCCATTCCCATGAGAGAGGAAGAAATTTCACAAGTGTAAACTCCACGGCAATGCAGAGGGGCATGTGTCATTATACTGCCAGCAGTCCTGGGCAGAAACTAAGCAGGGACGAGCAATAGGGAGAAGCAGGACTAATTAAAGGGGATACGATGCTGATCGCGTATTACATTACTCTAAAATTGGAAAATTACTACTCCTGAAAGTATAACTTGCAGAAGGCTTCATCATCACATACAATTCTTTAATGAAAATGCAATCCACTTGCAGCCTGGTGGAAAATACCGAGCATCCAGTTCATTGTTTCGTGGCTAATGAATTTCTGTGACAGCTGAATACGGCCTTTAAGAGCAACTCCACAGATTATCCTAATTGGTAGTGCAAAGAAGGCACTTACTGGCATACTGTGACATGCCAGCTACTTTGTAAGTAAGGCGATGGTTCAACTCTAACGCATAATGGTGAAAGAACAATAAAATGCTTTTTGTTCTTTGACTTTAGTAAAACTTTTCTGGATTTACACATGTGAAGCTCAGACTTATTCATTCACCTTTAATGCAGCTTTCAACTTGTCATTAAGAAACAGGAAAAATGGGTATCATTTATGCCACTACTGTTTATATTTTTATTTTCTATTGCTCTTAAATGTACCCCAGAAATGTCTTTAAAAGTTGTTTCTGATTTGAATTTGGCTCTTGATTATTAGTACGCTTGTATTAGAAAAGTAACCAGGCTCACAGATAACAATTTAATCTCTTTTCACTGAGTTTCATCAAATTAATTGGTTTAAATAAAATGCATGTGAATGGCGGTATACACAAGTGGAATGAATGAAGTTAGGTAGGCAGGCTGCGCATCTTCTACAGCACATTCAGCCCCAGTGTGCTGGATTTAAGAACAAATATGAGACCACTGTTAATTTTAGAACACCAAGAGTGAGTTTTGAGGCACCAAATCCCCTTATAGGGATAACAGGTAAATTCCATCATCTGGAAACTGAAGTGTGTGCTGCCTTTCTATAATATATTTGATTGCCAAGGTATTATCAAAGACTGAACGATTAGATTCTGGTGGGGTACACTAAGTGATGTCTTTTTATTGTTTGCTATTGTTATATTGTATGTTGCAGCATAAGCTTTCTTTCACTGTAGTCCTGGTAATCACAAGTGAGGGGCACTGCCATGAGGCAACTCTAGACTGGAGCTTTTCATAATACCTCTTAGCAAGTCTACATCAAGCTGCTTGCTTCTTGGGAGGGAATCCAATAAATCTTAATGAATTTCAGAAACAACTGATGTAACTAAGGTAACACAAAGTATTTTCAAAGGCAATGATTTATTGTCATAAGGGAAAGTTCTTAATTGCAACATTTATAGCGTGCCTATAAATAGAAGCATGTATATTTGTGTTTGCTTCCCTCTGACAGGGCCCACTGAGAATAGCAGTTGCTCATATACTCCCAGGGCTCCCTTGTGTGTTATTCTACTGCCTTTCCTGTCTACACACGAGGGTGCGGAGGTGGCCAGGGAGATCCTGTCATCCCTTTCCCTCTTCAGTTCCGATACTACAATAACTCGAAAAATGGACCAAGCACCCCAGATTTTTCAGCAGTAGCCTCTCATGTTGGACACCTCAGTGTCTGGATGATTTTTAGAAGGAATCTAAGAAAATCAGAGAATCCGTACCACCAAATTACAGCTCCTCTTGGAAAACCTGCTCACAATATTTGAAAGCCTATGTATTGCCTGTCTACAACCCTGTGTACTTGAGAGCCTTGTATCCAAGCTCCAGTGGTGTGCTGTCCATTTGCTGTTCTGGTGTGAGCAATACAGGGCATAAAATATTCTTCTGAGTTTTAATTTGTCTTGCTCTATAGCACCTGAGGTACTTACAGAAATATGAGATAAGAAAGCAGCCTTTTATATTTTAAACAGGTCCCACATTGATCTCTTATCTAAAGATAAAGCCGGGCATGGTAAGAGATTTCAGTCCTCTTCCAACTCTTCTGTGATATAATTATTCAAGCTGTATGGAACCAATTAGATACCCTGCATGGCATATGTTGTATTGTAGCGAACAGAGCTGTGTTGCTCAAAGAAGTCTCTATTAAGGGCTTTTGCAGAAGTTGGAACACACTATGGGAATGTTATCCTAGTCAATGAGGGATTCAAGACTTCCTCAAAAAATATTAATGGAAATAGTTGTCCGGAGATTTCTCAAAAGATTTCAAGACTTTTCCCCTCCTCTAATAAAACAGTTGTTGAAAAACTGCAGACGTTGCAGTGCTCAGAATCAGGGAAACACTCAGCAGATGTTGTCTCTGTCCCAGAGTGAGAAGTAAGTGGCTTTTTTTGGCAGCCCCCTGCCTGTGTTGGTGGAGTTCACACAGGCTTTCTGAAAGGATGCTCCGAGGCAGCGCTGGCTCTGCAGGAAGCGTGCGTCACGGGCATGACGCACTCGAGCCCTCCGAGAGCGCTGAACTCGCCCTGCTCCCCGACACGTCCTGCTGGCAAGCACACGCGGCCGCGCGGGCTCTCCGAAGAAACGCTCGGTTGTTCCTCTGGAAGAAATTAGCCGGGCTAATTGTCAGTCCAAGTTAAAGCAGAGCGCTCGGTGGGAGAGCGACGCTGAGCCAGACTGCCGAGGCACCCCGCGCCCCGCTTTCCGCTCGCCCCTCGGCGCGCAGGGCCGTGCCAGACCTCAGCAAAGCAGCGATCTGAAAGCAACGCTTTTGGCAGGTATCGGGCACGCAGATAAGAAATGGTTAGTGACGGAGCTATGCGTGGGAACAGGACTGGCAGTCTCAGAGGGAGGCGAGAAAGGACGCAGAGTGGCGCCCGTTGTCCCGACGCCCAGGTCAGGCAATCCACCTCAGCTCTGCGGCACCCTCGCCCAGAGCTTCCCAGTTAGTTAGCGCTCCACGGCGGTGACACATCTGCCCAAGCGATCGCTGCCTACCACCAGAAACCCAGCATCCGTCCGTACTTCCTGTAGGCGCTTCTGTAAGGACATGCCACGCGAGCTCAGGGTTTCTGCCTAGCACGGGATGGACGTAGCCACGAATCACTGGTGAACGGTCCCAATCTTCGGCGTCCTAAATCCGTGCCCAGTCTGTCACAGCGCAGCATGCACCACCTTCGGCCATTTCGGCAGCTCATTCCGCTCCGAGGATTACTTCAAACTTTCTTCAAGTGTATGCTGAGGTAGCAGAGTGGGGCCACTAAAAGCCTTACTCCATATTCAACAGCAGTGCGCGCCTTGCTATACACTGCTGGGGCCCCTCCGTATCCAAGACCATAGATCCCTTCCTATTCCCGGAGCTAAAGAGCCTTACTGTCCAGCAAAGGCTGTAACAGGCATATTCTGTCCTGCATATGCGAAGTATCCATACAGGGAGACACACAATTTCTGCTTCTGTCAATATAAATCAAAATGAGCCCAGTGAAGCTCATAGTAATCGTATCAGTTTCCAATGGTATAAATATGATCAAAACTCTCCTCTCTTTAATTTCCTTTTTTTTTTTGATACCCATATGCCAGCTTCTGGTCTGGGGAGCTCTTTATCTGCTGGCCAACATAAAGCTCCTAGCACTTGCTCATCTGGGTACAGTATCTGATTCTTCGGTTCTTTATTTTTTGTGGTAGCGCTTTCAACTCAAATCAGTTAATATTGTTACTGCATCTCCACATCATTAGCGTAAAGGAATAGGAAAGATATGTTACAGCGTTTGTTCTCTTTGAAACGATCTAGCACTCCTTTGGAAGAGTATGCTGTTCATTTAGCTGTGTGGCAGCTGAGAGTAATGCTGTTTAAAGTCAATTTATTCAACATAAAAGAAGAAATCAAGGCCTTGCATTACAATCTCAAAGCCAATAGCGAGCCATATAATGTTGCTCCCACCAGTCTCTCCATGCACAAGGACCCACCGACAGACTGACTTTCTGTGATGCTATTTCCAGACCTACATCTGGGCTTGAAAACCTCCATGTGAAAATTTGCTGTAAAGTGTCTTTTGAACCAAAAAGGAACAGCAGCAAAAACCTGACTGTTAAGTTCTAAATTGATCTTGAATGTCAGGGGGAAAAAAAATCAAAGTGGCAATACTATGACATCTTCCAAAATTGTGATGTTCTTGCTGACATTACTTCCACAATGGCAATATCTCTACCTGTATGTATAAAAAAACCTAATACATCTTCATGCTATCATTTTGTATCTTGAAATAGGATTTGCAGCTTCACTTGCCTATTTCTTCTTCTTGTCTTTAGCATTTATCGATTGCCTTTTCAACAAGGAATATATTATGTGAAAACTAAAATCTCTTAAGGCACTTTGTGGGATATAAAGTCAGAGCAAATTTCCAAGGAAGGAAGAAAATGAAAGGAGCAATTCAAGTATTCTGGCCTTTTTCCTCCGATGCTGCACCGGCCACTGAGCCATACAAGTGTACACTATAATTCTCACTGTAAGTAGAGAGGACGAGTTCAGAACTGTATCATTTAGTGAGAGGAAAATGGCCAGGCATATAGTGCAATCTGGTATACATTGTCTTTAAAGCTGCTTACAAACCATACATTTCCAAATAGTTATGTGCTGTCTGCTAGTGGCTCATGTGGTCTGGATTAAAACAAAATTGCCTACGTCTGCATTTTATCAGGTCTTTTTGATCTTCTCACAGGCAGGGCCAACAAAAAAAAAGGTTTTGCTGATCTTTTCAGATTGCTATGGGGGAAATACAGACTGTACATATAAATACAGTGTGAGGCGGTTTTGATTTATTAATATAACCATATTAATAACTCCAGGCCCAGTTTCCATTAGAGATAAAAATAATAAGAATAAATATTGTTTGAGCTTGACACAGAACTGCAATATACAGCAGTCACAAAAAAGCTGGCAATAGAGTGAGTTCTAGCTTTTCCTCCAATGTCTGTTATGTTTCTTATTGATTCAAAAGCCATACAGAGGTCCACTATACCATTAGAAAGATTCACTTTTTTACATTACTTTCTACTTTCCTTCAGAGTAGAGAAAGGGGTTAAATTCACTGAAACTTTTCTGCTGCGCTTGCATACTTCAGTATTTTCTGAGATGTTTTCACCTTTAAGCAGACATGTAACCTGCTAATGACTCTGCAGAATTATTTTCCAATTTCAGTATTTTTAATGCACTTTCAATGTGTGAGATTGTATTACGTAGATCTTAATCAGCTTTAATTTTGCTTTCTACAGTTGTTGGAGAAAAACTGCCCATGGCAAAAAATGAGAGTCAGCCTGAAGCCTCGTCACTTTTGACTTGGAAACCTCAAATCAGCAATCTCTTGGCCCCGATTTAAGCAGTCTGGACGTGCCCCATTGGCATCAGTGAGGAACGAACTGCCGCAAGAGCGCCGGGTGCTGCGTGGAGGGGAGATGCACCTCCGTGCAAGTGGGGCTGCTTTTCACAGCAGCCCGGGGCAGGAGGATGGAGGGAAAACGGGAAGTTATCGATGGATGGGAGACGATGCTCCCCGTCCTCCCGCACGCGAGGGAGGGCCAGCCGCCGCGTGGCCGCCTGCTAGCGCGGGGCTTGGTCGAGCCAAGGCCATGAGCCGGCTGAGCGAGGGCCACGGCAGGCTCGGCTGGCATCCCTGGCGAGCCAGGGCGTCGTGACCCTGCTTAGCTGCACGTCCTGGGGACAGGGAACAAATCTGGATAATTAGAGTGTTGGAAAACTAAATGACTTGTGTCACAGTGGAAATTAATGGACTGGAGGGAAGGCTGCTCTGGGCGACCGAGGTTTGAGATATCGTGGGAATACTGCACAGAGGTCGGGCAGGGGGGCTATAGACGCTCGTGGCACGCAGGGTGGGAGAAATCAGGTTTCTACAATGTTACTTCTACAGCCATCTATGTTCTTCTACCAGCCAGACTTGGGGATGTCACACGCAATGCTGCTGTTACATTTTTAGCTTACGTTCCCACAAATCATTATTTTCCTAAATTCCTGACATCCAGCTATGAAAAAACCACAGTGAGCAGCGGATCTCTACGCAGACAGACTCCACAGTCCCTGTGGCACAAAAAGAAGCATGTTTCCCTGTCGTTGCAGTTGTTTGCGCGGGAGCAAGCACAGAAACAGCGCAGCGGGTCCATGAGACAAGCACAGCGCAGACCCCGGGAGGCTCTGCACAAGGTCGCCGCCCCAGCGCTCACAAATGGCCTCTCGTGTAGGACGCGGCAGCTTCTTACCTCCATAAGCCTGATTTTCAAGGGTGCTGAACACCAAAAAATACCCTTTACAATGAGAAGAGCCCGCAGGTTTGCCAGGCCTCTGCAGCCAGTTCCTCAGCTGTGGTCATGCCCCGATGGACAGCAGATGCCTGAGAGGGGCTGAGTCAGAGAGAAGCACTTCTCCTCTACCTCGGGCAAAGATCAGAGAAGCCCGACACACGGCAGCAGGTTTCCACAGCAATACATTATCCTGGATCAGCACAGACACACAGAGCAGTCAGGAATTCACATCTCAGGAAACCCCTCACACCTTCGCTTTCACACTTTCTCACATGCAGCAGGAATTTCTTTTATGCCCTTGTCCTTTTACCAGGATGCTATTTAAATAACACATCTGGCATACTGAGCCCTGTACACCCCAGGGAACCCTGTGATATTTCTTCTTAATGTGGTTTTTCTAGTAGAAACCCTGGCTGACTAGATAAGAGTTGCTGCTGCATCTTAAAGTATTTATTAGTAACTATTGCTTCATTAATATCATTAGTGGTATCGAATGTAATATGTTACCCTTGCTTTTTCTCATGTGCTAGCTTTATTAAGGAGTTTTATTTGCTTTACTGTTATTACTTCCTGTACCAGGAAACGAAACACATTCTGGAAATGTTAACAATGGATTTAAAGTCGCCCATATGTAGCTTGAGGGAATAATTTTTATAAGTCCACTAAAGGGATGGAGTAGTTTCATGCGTATTTCTGTTATTTCCCTAGAAGGAAGCAGCTTGATTGCCTGGCTTTATCTGCAACATATGCTGATATTTGTTTAAACTGGCTGTCTGCCTGAACAGCTCAATTTCCTATATTTCCGACCCAAGAAGAATCCTAACGATACTCTATAGCATGCCCAATTGCAGCCAAAGGAGCATCTCGATTCCTGAGCTCAGCTGGAGGCATGCCAACAGAAATCAATTCTCACCGGAGCTGTAAAGCACGGTTACCCAGTTACACGTACACAGGAAATCCCCTCACACACAGGTCCCGCAGAAAGCGTTCGGCACTTCTGCAGTCCCAGGCAGCCAACCGGAGGAGCACTTCTGCAAAGATGCGCCATTTCGTGCATCCTCATTTACGAAGGCGGTTGTCCTAAAAGCTGTACCCTATGCAGGTTAAGGTCACAGGCAGTTATGTCTATGGTTGAGCAGTCCCAAGAGAGTTTAAGGCAAGGCTTAAGATAAAGCAGCCTACAGCATCAACACAGCCACTCAATAAGCAAGCACAAAGATAGACGTTTTGACCTGATGCTTATATGGTCCTCAGGAAAATTCTTTACCTCATGGGAAGTCGCCTTTGCACCTTGCTGTCTGAGGGGGCGAGTGTCTTCATCACAGGACTCATTTTCTCTCTAGGAGCAGCTGAGGGCTTTCTCGTGAAGGGATAAGGTCTTGAGTTCAACTGGAAGAAAGAAAAAAAAGATAATGCAATGCCCTCATGGTGCAGAAGCGTTTAGAAGAAAAATGACTTCCCAGAGTGATGCTCACACAAGGGACATGGACACTTCATTTGCTGATGCCCCCCCCCCAACACACACACCCCTTCCAGCTTCTCTCTATAATAAAACGATCCCTTTTTTCCCTTAGAGCAGCAGGTCCATGTTCAGACAACACCTCTTGCCAATACTGCTCCATGTAGAAAACACCTGGCCCATCTTGTTGTGTGAATTTATCCACTTCGGAATAACTACCTAGATTTTTCTTCTCCAAGGTCCTGCAGCTTGAAAAACTAAGGCCTGAAGAAAACATGCAAAAAAGCTATGCAGTGATGCCCACTTTGCTACCATAATCCCATAGGTAGGAGCCCCAAGTGTAACTGTCCCCAACTTTCTGGCTGGGACAGCCAGGGTTTTCTGGCTTTCTCCATACCTCCTGTCCTGCTTCTGCTTGGAGGTTTCCATGAGGCAGTCGCTGTGAGGGATCACCGTGAGCAGCACGTGGATACTGCTGCGCATCTCCGAAGCTGCCTGCATGGAGGTCACGCTCAGCAGGTGTGGACAAGGAGCAGGCCACGGGCTCTTCCAGTCTCTGCCAGAGCTGGTGCTGGCATGAAAAAAGGCATTAGGGTAAAAGGATCGATACTCAGCTTGTGCCAGTACCCCCTAGAAAACAAGTGAGGGTGATAATACGGCCCAGTGACTCTAAGGGGAGCAGGACTGCATCAGTGGAAAGCTGCTCTTTCAGGGACGTCTCTGAGCCTCACACCACTGAGGCAGCAGGCCCTGTGCACCCATATCAGGCTGTGGCATTTGGCTGGTGTTGCTGCTTGGCCCAAAAACCCAGCGTCTGATGCCTCAACACTGAGGCCACGTGCTGCTGAGGTTTATTTTTCACAAGGATGTGCTGATCAGATATGAAGGGGAGAACATTGCTCATAAATAAAATGCAGCTTGCAGCCAAGATCCTAATGAACCACAGCTGGCTGCTGGTATGAAGGGCTGGTATGTGCACTAATTACATCATGATAAAGCATCCTTGCTGACATGTTACAACACTGCTTTCAGTACACAGAGTGCAACTAGCCAAGTCTATATATAGGGAAAAATGAGTCTGCTTACTCCCTAATTCTTCAGAATAAAGCAAATTGCAGAAGCAGAAATCGCTGTCACAATGCACAGTGATGGGCCTGAGTTTCAACGTTTTAATCAACTGATGAACTGGGGCAGCTAGGATTAAGCAGATCCAGTGCCGGGGAAAGAATATGGGGCAGCAGCTGCCTCTTCCATACACGAAGGCAATGACCCACAGAACAAAGTCCCCGGTGATTCGGCCTCTATCAGCTGTGCTGGGCTCCAGTCTCACAGCCAGACCTACCTTCTACTATATTACAAGTCGTGGCCTCTAAAAAGACTGTCTTTCTGCTCCTTTTCTTCTTTTCTCACATTAATGCAAGGCCTGAACTGCTAGATCTGCTCAGAGCTAAGAAACATTAGCGATCCAGAAAAACTGGATGTTTTGCTGCCCCTGCAAAACTTATTAATGGTGCCAGTTGTGCTGGAGCACCATCTACTGTCAATTAAATAACCTATTAACAGATCATAATAGCTAGATTAAGTTCTTTTCTTGCACTTATAGCAAAAACTATGTGTCATCACCTGCTCCTGATGTGAATTATCTGCCTGGCTCCTGGATCCTGTCTCTGGTACAATGCATTGCTCTCTTCTAGGAACATGCACATGTGTGTGTCTCCATGACAGAGGCTTTGGAAAGGGGGAGGTCGAGAAGAGAGTGAGTGTGCGTGACCTGCAGCATGAAGAGATGGACTAACAGGACTGCAGTAAGACAATCCCACCCCTGGACACAGCAGGTTAGGCCCCACATACATCCACACAGACACACTCACCTCTCTCCCAGCCAGGCTAACGTAAAAGCAAAAGTTTTCCATGGGCCTATGAGAAAACCTGGCGTTATTTCGTCTTTCCTTCCTGGAGGGACATGGGGCTGCAAACCATAGAGCAAAAGAAAATCTTCTGCACTGGTTTTGCAGGCTCTCTGCAAGTTCAGGCAAACATTGTTGCATCAGTTATGCTACTTAGCTCAATTACAGCTGTTATATTAATTGCACTAGTGCTTTCAAGGCTTTTGGCAATGATAGTGGGTAGGAGCTTAAGAAGGTGAAGTGAGATTTTCATATAATCACACAGCTCTGGGACCTCTGGTCCTAAAAGTGGGCCTGTAGTGCTTATCTTTCTCCTCCTGATTACAGAAAGGTTGGGAGGGGATAAAATGAGAGTAAAGTGAGAGAAGAAGAAAAACAGAGATTGTGGCAGGTAGAAAACTATTGAAAGAATAAGTGGAGGAGTAAAAAGGGGAAAAAGTAAATGAATGAAACAGTGATTACACAATACAGAGAAAAGTACCGAGAAATTACTGCTGCAAGAGAGGGAGGGAAGACTGGTCAGAGAGAAAAAACTAGGTGAGAAGACAAGGCAGAAGGGAGAAACAAAATGAATGTAGAAAACAATGGGAGAACAAATGCAATGAAGGGGATTTCATTTATACATCATACCAAATGGACAGCAAGCATTTAACAGCAAAGTATTCTGCTATTCTGTTAGGTGAGAAACGTACATGCAATCGTGAACATTCATCTGGGACCACAAAAAAGGGATTTCCGTCTGAATTCTACATTTCCCTCTCTGCTTTAACCACTTTCAATTAAAAAGCCTTTGTTCTTGGGCCTCCCTAAAACTTTTTTTTTTTTTTTAAAAAGGTGCACCTACACATGTGAAGTTGTAAATGAATGTGGTTTTAATTGTGCGATATTATCCTGTGACCTCGCTATTAGACCTCTGGAACGTTCTCCATAAAATCTGCTATCGCTAGAAATGTTACTGTTCAAGTTTGTAAGCAAAACAAGAGTCAAGCAATGGACAGATTTCTTTTTCAACAGCTTTTAAGAGACAAAAGTTCCTTGCCCTCTTTGCCCTGAAGCGCAACTCTGTGCCTCCTCAGTGAAGCAGTAACTGCTCTGTTTTCCCATTTCAAATGTTTAAGTGATTCTTATAAACAATTTCTATTTACTTATGGAAAACAGTTGTTCACTGTTGAAGTCAGTGACGTTTTTATCATTGCTTTCTGTGTATTTGGCCCTGGAAGAGGATTCAGAGAACAGCAGGGGATGAACTCACTGTAGAAGTCAGCCGAACCAACCAGGCAAACTTCAAGAGTTTCCAAACAAAAGAGTGTTTACAGGTTTATCGGAAAAAGAAGGCAAATACTCGTTCTGTTCCCATATTTCTAAAGACCTTCCTTTTGAGTGTTGTCAATAGCCAATTGTAACCAGTGCCTTTCGGATGCCGTTGAAGAAAAGTCACAGTAATTTGTCCGACTGTCTCTGAGTGCACTGACAGAAGATAAAGAAAAGGGCTTGGAGAGGTAGATGGTTGGTACAAGAAGCCCAGGGTTAGGTCAGACCTCCTGAGCTCCTGCTGTCAAACAGGGGCAGAGTAACAGAGCATTAATTCAGCATTAACGCCACACAGCTCAGGACTCTAACTGGGAAACCCTCTGAGCTCAGAGCTATGTGGTACTTGACACAGTTTTTTTCTAAAGAGCGTATGTATTTATCATGCTGTAAAATGTAATCTGTTTAGTTTGGAAATATCACTATACCAAGTAATCTTCCGAGGAAATGCAGTGGTAATTCTGTCTTTGGTAATTTGCTTTCTGTTCCATCAAAGGGAACGGTCTGTAAAGCTCTGCGCATGTCTTGGGGTCTGCTCTTACCCCGTGTGGCACCTCTTCGGAGAGTCCTTTTGTGTGTAATGTGGCAACAGACACTAGTCACGGATGTAGAGGTTTAGACAAGATCTGTTTGGGGCCTTAACTGATTGCCGTCAGCAGTAGCAACAGAAACTTCAAGACTTCTTTTGTCAAAGAGAGGTTATCTGAAGGTCACCGGGTTTTGAGAAGAGCACACGTCTATCTCCTCCTCCGCCGCTTTCACATTCCACTCCAAACCGATATAAATAGATGTTGGCTCCTTCAGACAATGCATTTCAGATCACGAGTTTAAAGAAATCAGTGGCAAATTATTAATAAATCTGCTTTTCCAGGAAAACTGCATGTGGTTTCGGCTCCTCTGGCTGAGAAGTGACAACAACAACAAAAAAATCATGCTTTGGGACGATGGAAAGCACAAAGTAGGTCAGCTTGTCCCAGTGTACCACACATCTTAATGTGATCAACTCATACTTCTGATGACTGTGATTCACTAAGATTACTGCTCAAAATGACGTGAAAAAGAATTTGGAAATACCATAAATTTACAACTGATAAACAAGGATACGTTTAATTTAAAACTGGGGATGACCCAATGCTTGGTTAACTACAAATCTTCCTGTTGGCACTTCTGAGAACTGATTTTGACTTTTAGTCCAGATACATGAAAAATCACAATGTGAAACTGATTAAGGCAAACTTATGCCAGCAGCATTTTCCTTGCCTTGGCCTCGCTGTGCTTAGGACTATGATATTTCATAAGTGGTGGTCTAATCTTGCAATCTCATGCTCTTGGGAGTGCTCACAATGATAATTATGGAGTCTGATTAAGTGATAATGACTGGATTTCAAGGGGGCGTAGAAAATCAGCTTTTCTCTGCAAGACGCAGAAGTTATGTGGTTTTCCATTCCATGGTTCTGGCATTCTTGTTCGTAACTAAAGAAATTCTGGATAAACTTAGGTACTTGCAGAGTGAAGTATTCAGTGTGAAGGTGGGAGAGTATTGTCTTTGTTCAATAATTGGATCCCAATCTACTCAAATCCCAAAGTATCCATGACAGATATAACAGTGCTTGCCTGGGATGTGCCCTTGAGTAGGAACTTGACGTAGGAACTTGACACGGTGTACAGCCCCAGAAAGCCATGAGGTGAGTAAATATCCCCTCAGAGGTAGCTGTGGGCAAGCAGTTGTGGGGAAGAGTCTCACCATAAAAACATGTGGCTATTGGCTCACCTCTCCCCAAGGGCGTAGTGGGTGGAGGGGTGGGAAAGGCATCTGTCCCGTTTCCTATCCTTTCCCCATAGCTGCTGGTGGGAATTGCAGAGGCAGATGAGTACGTGGAGTTAAGGGGTGGTTAGGCAGCTGATTTGTCTCACAGACGTACAAAGTGAGAAAATGGATGGGGACAGCCAGTTTTCTCCCACAGAGAAACTACATGTACTAAGCTAAAGATCAATGCAAGCTTCACCTCCAAAATAATCAGTTAGATTGGGTACATCTTAGCACGTTCATCTCCTTCCTGTTCTTCTCATGGACATCTGACAGTAGTCTGCCTCTATTTTCCTGACATAGGTCACAGTACCATGTCATAGGGAGACAAGTATAGAACATAGTACAAAAACAGTCTTTCAGTTACTCTTTGAGAAGATTATGTTTTCTGTGCAAGTTTTTCAGCTCTCATAGGAAATTGCTGAGTCTTTTTTTTTTTACAAGCACATCTGCTTAGCATCTGAATTTCTAAATAACTTAAAATCAAATAAAGCAGCGCATTAACTCATGTGAGACTAAATATGTGGCTTCTTAGGAACTTAATTTCAAATGCTTCATCTGTTTTGCGCTATGACAATGACTATTTCCATATAGCTTTTTTATATGCTCTGAAAACACAGGAATGTGGAACGGAGATCAGCATGAACTGGAGCTTTATATGTCCCTTCAGAATTGTTAGTTTTACAAACACATTTATCTTCACCAGTTAAAGGGAATATAAATGATCAGAATGAATAACTAGTGATACCAAAACCTCAGGCATGAGTTTGCAGATAGAACTAAAGCTATTACTGCAACTTGTCTGTCCAGATTGCAGACATAAAAACCCAAGGACGCTCTTTGTCCTGAGTCCAGGTGCTGCTTTGGGTGCTCCCTGACTCTCCATGGTGGTGAGAACCACCCAGTCCCACCTCCTGGTTTCCACAGCATGGCCTCAGCACACCCCAACACCTCCTTGCCTATGCCAGCTGGGGTCTGGGACAGCACAACATCTCATGGCCTCCCCAGCAGGCAGCTGGGATGTAGCCAGCAATTTTTAATCACATGTATGAACAAAAAAGACATTTAATTACCTAATAAAAGGGCTGTTTTTAAATTTAAGGATTGGTTTTGTTTTTAATACTAATGCAGCAGTGATGTCTTTTCCATGTGGGTTTCTTAGATACTTCTAGATTAGCAAAGGTAGCTGGTGAACGTATCCAGCTCCACATTCCAGCTGGTATAAATCAAGATGGCTTCACTCTTCCTGTGGAGCTGCCATGACAATTACACTAATGGAAAATCTGGGCCAAGAAACGTACAGGAAATGGCTGACAGCGCACTAAAATGTTTGTGTCTTTCCAAATAGCACTGTTTCAGCTCATTTTCTATTTCTTGCTGCCAGGAGGCCTGGTTAACTTCTGCCTCCCCAATAAAATGCTAGGAGAATTTGATTCACCGCTTTTGCCAGATTGCCAGTTTTCACAGGGAATAATTACCACCCGTAAGTAGGAAATGTCACCCTTCACATCTTGCTAGGACTCAGGCCCACCACGTACTTCACTGACTTTTGACACCAGCTTTGTTTTAAAACTTCATGACAATTCTAGCATCAGCTCTATGGAGTAAAATAGCTCATATCTCAGAATTTACTGTGCAAAATCTCTCCCGACCAAATGTAGTAACAGATTTAGCAAAATTGTCACTGAGATGTGTCAGTGAAGATGAGAATTTCATGTGTCAATCTATGAAGTTTAACTTTGGACCAGTTACAGACATCATGAAGTAGCATCTTTGTTGTAAAAAGCAATGAGAATAACACATCTTAAAAAAAAAGAAAAAGGAAAAAAGAAAAAAAGAAAAAAAAAGGAAAGGAACAAAAATCTCAATTCATGTGCAGATTTGGAAACCCCCCAACAGGCTTATTACTCAATCCTCATGTCCAAAGTCTGGACATACCACAAAGTGGTTTTTTTGAGGGGGAACAACTTCCTGCTCCTTTGCCCTTTCTTTATGTACACATGCAAAATGAGGAAAGACTGAACTGGTTTTGAAATTTTATTGCAAGTACTTTTTGCAATCCTTTAAAAAACACAGTTATGTTTAATAACACCATGTTATTATTATTGATGTGACAATTGGTTCTTCAGGCAGGAAATTCTGACACAAGAGTTCTTTTGATTTGTGTACTACAGCTGCTTGTGTACATACTGTTTCTGATTTTTATCTTGGAGGTTATGATGACATTAAAAAAACAAACAAGGACACATATTTACACATTTGCTTTACACTCTGATTTATGAAGTCCCCAAAATATCTGACTTCAGGACCTAACCTTGAGCAGATTAAAAATGGTTCTGCTAAAGTTCACAGGACTTGAAAGGAAAGGGATTCAGCCTTATGAATAATGTATCATTACTTAAATTATGACCATCAAAGGAAACAGTGGTTGAAAAAAACCTACCTGAGAAACACTCGCAAATACGTAGAACAAAAAGGCATCTTGAATGTAAATGCCTCTGCTGGAGGAGTTCCTCAGGACCTACTAGAAATGAGGACCATTTCGTTTTTCAAAGGATCTTGTAAAACTTATTCCACATTCTTTATTCATACTCTATAGATTTAACCAAAAAAGAGACGTCTCTAAGTTTATATTTCCTATTAAACCTTAATGATTCTTTTCTGTATGGAAAAGGCTGCTCACCACATGGGGATACAGCCCGTTGCACCCCCTGTGGGTGCTGACATGGGATCACTGGTCTTACAAGGGTGAGACTGGAGCTTCTGGGACGGGAGCAGCCCTTGACACCGTGTCTGATCCCACACAGTGCACCAGGGACTTTCGGGGTCCCCTCTTATTGCTGCGGCTGGGGCTATGCATACACCTTTTGGCACCCATCCTCCGGAGAAAGTCCCTATTTCTCAGGTCCGTTAGGGCTCGCGGTGCTCTGACAGGGCATTTCCCTGAAGTCATCTGCACTCTTTGCCCTGTGAGTGTTGAACAAACTGCTATAAACGGCAGTCTGGCCCTCACACGGGCTCTAGAAGAAGAAATATGAGAAAGCATCACTGCAGATGTTCTCACTGCAACCGGAAGATACCGCGCCACTTTCTCTAAGACCAGTTTCTAGCCTGGCTGGATCTATCACCTTCGGCCTTTTTATGTACACACATCTTTTTAAAGACATTTGTCTGTGGAAAGATGTCCAGATCCCTGTCCAACAGCTGGCACTTTGCAGCAGCAGCCACCAAAGGCCTCAAGACTGGTAAATCATTTCCAAACACTCCCGTGCAGGACTGTTGCTTTGTTTGAACTCCTCAGTTGATTCAGCATTAGTGCCTGGGGAAGGCTGATTAATGGTTTGCTTGTTTTACGGACTAACACTCCACAAGCCCACTGCCCACAAATGTTTCACCCATGAGCACAAGCCTATTCCTGTATTTCAATAGGTTGCTAAGAAATTAGACCTTTACCTTCCTGGACTGTTCAGGATTATAAGAACAATTACGTGAAATGGAGTGCCGATTTAAAAATGATTATTTAAACCTAACATGTAGCCCTGTTTATTTACCAAAGTGCATAAAGCTGTCTGAAAAATTCCCTAGAATTTCATTTAAGAATGAAATTAATTTCTTCATGAAATGCGTGAAAAATAAATTTCTTTCATATAAGAATGAAGGAAATGTAAGATAAAAAGCAAGAAAAAAGAAGAAAGAAAAAAGTGATACATTGGCTGATCAATTGAGACAAACTGTTACTACAGTTTGTACAGCAAAGCAATAGTTCACTGAATTATAACTTTATTCATTTATTTTAATGCACTGGTATTAAATAGCTCCTGCTTTTCAGATTTTTGAAACATATTGTCTTGTGTTGGCTGTTTTGAGGTGCAAGTGCTGACTGGCCTGTATTTTGGAAGAAGATGGATTTAGAGTTCATTCTCATGAACTAGATAAAGACAGTGCAAAAATAGAGAGGGCTTACTTTTTGTGCTAGTCTCTTGCTGTGATGCTTGTGACAGTGGTAGAAGAGAACATTTCAGACAAAAGCAGCCTTTGCAAAAAGAACATGCTCTAATTTGCTCACTTTTGTTCAAAGACTCTTTATTACCTATTATCTCCTACAAATGATGTTTCAGGAGTTATCTTACTGAAATATCACGATGGGAAAAAAACCCACCTTTCACAGTTTTCCCCTTCTGCTTACTAAAGTGCTTTTGATAGCACTGTATGCTCTTTTTTAGCCTAACAACTTCATTTGAACATGGAAGATTACATACTTGTCCAAGTGTCTTCAGAGTTTGAAGAAAAATGTTTGACTTTCTCCTCGGAAGTGCAAAGAGGAAAACAGTAATGCAATTTTAAAGCCAAACAGGGAAGGACAGAAGGAGGGGATGGGACTCATTATAACATTTTTGCTCTGTTTGCAGGTTCTCTTCTGTTTAAAGGGCTTAGAATTTCTAGGTTCTTCTTGAATGTATTGGTAGCTCCAAAGGGGTGGGGAGCTGGATTTTTGTTTGCTGGTTTTTTCTTAACAGCTTCAACCATTAAGGCTGCATAGAGAGTGTGTGCCTCCCGAAACTGTCATTTCAAATGAAATGGATGAAAAAAGGCTACAAATCCCTCTTAGTGCCTAATTTTCAGCTGTATTTAAAATTTTCACAAAGCACTGGAACACTTCCAATTATATGAAAAATCACTTCTGGAATACACGGGCCACTCTGTTTCAGTTTCACCTCCCTTCCTCCCTCATATTCACATAAATAGTGGGTTCCAAACCCAAAAGAGCGAAGCCCTCTCCAGCCTGCAAGGAATGAATTCCTCAGGAAAGATGGGCAAGAAATCTTCTGTGAGTATCAGTCCTTCTGTAACGATCAGCCTCAAAGCGCACCTGTAACTCTGGAGAGGAATGTAGAGGCCCTGAATCACGACTGCAAGTTTGCTCCTGGAAGAGTCCATGGTGGTTTAAGAGTCTGATGAATACCACATCCCCACAAAAACTTCATCTGACTAAAGCTTTCTCTCTCGGTGGACTCAGAGTAGCTGCACCTGCAACAAATTTGCCCCACTGATGTCTGGTCGAGAGGACAAGGAAGAGATCAGCAAGGTCCTTGTAGCAGCCGTGGCTGAGGACTTTTGCTGTCCTTTGTAACGGAGGACTGTATATTGTTTTTTCAGTCAAGCTTTCCTTTCCAAATCCCACCACAGTAATACAGCATAGCGTGGATCTGCTGGGCAATCTTGGAAGGATAGGAGGACAGCTTTATAGTTAATGTGCTTGGTTTTCCTTTAGAATTTGTTTCCAAATTACATCCTGGAAAGGGATGATTCTCTGTAATGTATTCTTTTAAAAGCTGGCAAATTCAATTCCATTCCATTCATTTGCAAAGTGCTGAGCACAGGCACAGCCCTATGAGGTACTGACTGCCACCAACTCTTTCTGCGAACTCCTGGGAACCGAGCATACTTGGCACTTTGCAGAAGCAGGCTCATCATTAAAACAGGGGCAGAATGGGCCCCATGCTGAAGTCTAAGGAAATCTGAATTAGTGCAGGCCGGCTGATCACACTAGGCGTAGAAGAATCATTGACACACTGAAATGTCATTTACCTTTGATAGAAACCTCTCAGTCATGCTCAAAATTGGCACACAGCAAAGGGCTGAAGGTAGAATCGTTCTCATGCAGAATACTTGATTTTTCTTAGGAGAATAATCACTCTAGGCTCCTCAGTCCTCAGTGACGTTAGGGAGGAAGGGAGATGGCTTTGTTCTAAAAAAGCTCATCTAAACATCACATCTCCTAATTCCCATATACCCGGTTTAGGTGCTTATTTATCCATTTAGGTATGGAGCCTCTTCCTATGATTTTTCCCATTGCTTGGGATCCACGTTTCTGCTCATATAAGCACTTTTGATATACAACACTCCTAAGACATTGCAAGCACTTCTCCCCATTCGGGTCCATGGTCCCAGTGAATTACTCTGACCACTTCCCTCTGTTTAGCAGTCTGAGGGTATAGGCACTCTCTGTAGTCCTTCGCTTGTGTGAGCCTAGACTGAACCTTTGTGTACATACAGTTCAGGTGAATAAAACAGTTGCATTTGTGACCAGACTCTTTGCTGCTGCTGCCTCAGCCCGGTAACCAGTACACTGATACCTGGATGTGATGAGAGTGTGACAACACCACTTGGCAGCTAAAGCAAAGCAAACTGATGAGTAAGTGGGTTAGTTACAAATGGAGCATTATTTACTATGTTATTGAAAATGAAAGTCCACAGATTGTCAAGGGCACTGATTTTTAAAGCTTGACAATTTCTAGAAAATCAGCTTCTCTGAAGTGTCACAAAACCAGGAACTGAGGGGAGAAAAAAAAAAAGGGGACATTCAACCATTAAACACCACTGAAAATGTTAGCCAACAGTTTCCAGAGGAATAAATGATTCAGTTCTCAGTTGTTGTCTGTTGTACAACCCCACTACCACCATAGTCCCCGAGAAATGAGCAATCTAGTAATAAATCCTGCATTCTAAACAGGAAATGATTCCCCGCCTAGGGATGGCTAAAAGAGAAACAAGCTGCTGTCTCTCAAAAAACACGCAGTGAAATGACTGTGTTCCTCAGCACTAACCCCTGGAGAACTGCTGTGGCTCAGTTCCGCTGACTTATGGTTGTTACCAGATATACGGGGTAGGGGCAGGTTTTGAATTTAAGGTTACACAAGGGGGACTGAGACGCGACCGTTTGTTTAGGTTTGGCCTCTGGGGTGTGAAGGGAAGCACTGAGGGCACTGACCTTGCTGCTGCCGAGATTTTTTTCCTTCTCTACAGCTCCTAGCAGCAAACTGTGTGTGTCTCGCCGCTCCTGATGCACTGAGAGCCAGCAGCCTAGCCATGTGGGGCAAAGGCGACAACTACTCTTAGTTCAGTAAAAAGTGAGTCAGCTTAGATCCCGTCCTCTACCTTTCCTTCCCTTCTGAAGTCTTCTAGCTTTCCTGGCACATAGATTGCTGGAAGGCAGAAGAGACGTACGGATACTGTCAACAGGATAAATGGATACTGACAATGAAGGCCGAGCTAGGCGATAAAGACAATCATTTGATTACATGGTGAATAGTGTTTCTGCGAACGATAGGGCTCTGCTGTCAATTAGAAGAAAAGCCAGAGCTGGAACAGAGCAGAACGATTACCTTGATTGTGAAAAATGATGACAAAAATAACCTTGAATCGAAGTGGCTTGACTTTAACAGAAATTGGGGTAGGTAAACAAAACCAAACAACCCCGTGAACCCAAAACGTTGGGCATGGCTCCTGCTGGCTCTCATGCTTACATATGCTTTTGGGATGCAGCATTCTTGTTAGCCTGAGCTCTGTATCTAGTGACTGAGACTCATTTTTTCTCTCATTGATAGAAGTTTTGGGCTATCACGGACCTTGCCATGTTATTGCTCTGCTCCTTGTTTACACGTTCACATTGGTTCAGAGGGAGCAAAAAGGTCCATGAAACTGGCAGAAGTGGTTTTGGTCTTGTTTCATCATTCAGTAGAATTAGACTAGTATAAATAAATGGTGGATAAGTGGGAGGAGAATCAAGCCTAGCAGGCTACATTTTCCACCTGGACTAGCGCAGCGTGACAAAGATCGCTCCAACAGCATATGTATCTGCTAAAGCCTGAACGATGACAGCTTGGCCCTCATCAGCCCCCCTGTCCTCTCCACATTTCCTCCCCGCTGCTCCCGCGATGCAGCAACGGTCATGTCCTGGCCGCCGCAGGAATGCTCTTGCTGTGACGGCACGTTAAACTGTCTTCTCTCCCTTACAGCTCATTTCCTCAGACAGATTTTTCCAGTCAGGCTCCTGCTTCCACCACTTCTCCATTTCAGTCTCCAAGATCCTTCAAAAGCAGGTTTAGCGAAACAGGATGATGTCGTCTCGCCATGTTGATCCCATCCATGACATGCTGCCAAGAATTCAGTCCTCTCCCACTCGTGCACAATTCCTGTATGAAAGAGTAAATGTTTAGAGTACCGCTCTGCCAAGTCTCCAGGGATGAGGCTTTTTTCTGCTCACACTGATTTCCCTGGAGGAACAAGGGCTTCGGTCTTACTCTGGCTCTATATAATGGGAAATATATTCTGCAGGACTGACCCTAAGTTAAGGACTTGCCACTCATCCTGCACTTAGATGGCATTACTTTGCCTGCCTGAGATGGGTATCTTCCCATAGTCCGATCATATTAAGTATATTTAAAATACATATGATAAAATATTAGCTATAGACAAATTAGTAAAAAAATAGCTTATTTATGTTCAAATATTTTTAGGCAGTATATCTAAAATACCTGAAACATGACTTTATTTTTTTAAAGAAACATAATTCTCACATTCTAAAAAAGAAAGAAGGAAAAAAAAAGAATTATTTTCACAGAAGACAAAATACCCGTTTTAAAATGCATCTTTAACCTTCTAGGAAGGACCTAACACCAATCACATCAAAGTCAATCAAATCAACACTGGAAGTAGGACGCAGACCTTTTTGACAGAGAAGCTGATGAAAATCGAGAACAAATCACTGAGGGAAGTGACAGTTTCTCCATTCCTAGGAACTCTCAGTCAAGACTTGATTCACCCCAGAAGATATGCTTTAACTGCCTGCATACAAGCTGAAGGAAAAAGGTTGATGAAATACTGTGACCTGTGTTGAAAAGGGTGGCAGCCTAATGGTTCCCTGTGGCCTGGACATCTGTGTCTACATTAATATTGGGGTGTGCTATTAAAAGGTACTAGCTTTAAAAAAAATGCCCTGTAACTACTAAGCCTGTTGCAGCTACCTCTCCTGCCTGCTATACACAACTGACCTAGCATCTTCTGCAGACTGCAATGCTTTGTAATCGAGGTTCTTCCTCCAAACTCATCCATAGCAATGCTATTTCATTGTTGGTTTTAGTCCTTCCTCTGCATGTTTTTCCCTTTTAGCTTACTGTATTTCGACTTGCTGTTAGAGTTCAGTTAACTTCTCTGCTTTTTTGACATTTCTCTGTGTTTAAGAGTTCTCAGATCCAAAATCTTTGTTCAGCCCATCAAAAAGAGACAGCCTAAGAGCAAAATTCCAACCCTAGATTTTGATTTCTTTGTCAAAAGTCATCGTATTCAGAGTTCAGGGATGTTACTGCTAATCTTTCCTTTCTTTTGTGGTAGTGATGTTCTGGCAGCAGCTATAAAATTTCTCGGCTGAATTTAGTTGCCTTTAATCAAAGCCACTTACTAAGTCCACTGCATTACTCACATGAGAAAAAACCCAGCCAATTCCCTGCCTAAACCATGTGTGTGGACAGCAGAACTGAGCCCTGAGTCAGAAAACACTTCAGCTGGGATTCCTTTCCATTCATTTTCCAATCCCCTCTTTGCCTCTCGTCTCAATCTGCAAAAACTCTACAAACTCCTGAGTAAACTCTGACCAATTGCTTCCCATCAAGCTTGTATCTCATCTTGTGGGAAAATCATCTGTGGTTTTGTTTTTGATTAGAAATTTTCTGCTACTTGTTTACAAGCTGACATTCTTTAAGCCACACACACACACACTGCTTTCTGCTTCACTGCCTTACTCGGACAAGCCTAAAACAAACTGCAGCTGATCAAAGCTTGTGAGAAAACAGTTCATGGAGGCAGGTGTGACAGATCAGAGATGACTATTACAGTTGTATGAGATCGTACAGATGACATTTCCTCTTCTTTTAATTTTAACATCACTTTTTCCGAACAAGCTTGGAATTGCTTCAGTTTGTATTGCTTGGAGCAGAGCTGTGCAAAACTTCTAATCTGAAATTCAACTTCATTACCTGCATTTGGATTTCATTATAGGCATGACCTGAAGCCACAGCTTGTACATTTTCCTAATTGCATAAATCACTCAAATGAGCTTTTACAATATGTATTTCAACAGCACCATGAGAACCTCGCAGTTTCTCATGAAGTCACTTGAGACAAAACACATCACAATGGTTTTTGAGGAATATTAAGGAAGGAGAAAAAGTACAGGAATTAACAAATGGCTTTAAGAAGATATGGCAAGAAGTTCTCAACATGTTTTCTTGTAATGCCAACATGGGTAGAGCAGTTATTGTATGAACATAACTGAACAAAATGCAATATGATAAAAAGAAGTACAGCTTTCACACAACGAAAATTAAATCCATGAATTCCACTTTCTAAAGAAGCACCGAAGAAGGATTCAAAATTGGAATTAGACATTCATAACAAGTATTAGAAAAAAATAAACACAATTTTGGAAAGGACAGAAGCGCTCCTGCTTCAAAGCATAAGCCAACCTGGAACTCCTGAAGCAACAAGGCATCTTAGCATGGTAGTAGCTTAAATCATGGATGGGTGATTTTCCAGGGTTGTGTTCCAGTTTGTATTTTTCATTTCCAAATTTGAGGTGAAGTTCAAAAATTAGTGAAAATCTCTGTGTGTCCTTTGACACATATTATCAGTTGCCAACTCCTGGCTTGGAGTACACAATTTCTTCTTCTGGAGGAACCAATAATAGCTATGTTATGTCAAGAAATGGCACAGATGGACCACTGCTGGGAACAGCATGGCATCGGTTATGTTGGTATGTGGTCTGAGTAGTCATTTGGACAGCTAAATTCCATGCTACTGAATAAATTAGATATCCACAGACAGTTTAGTGACAGTTCACTAGAAGCACAAAACTATTCAAGGCAAGAGAGACATGAAGGAAAAAATTCATTTTTACCAAAGCCAAGGAGAAATTCTGCATGACCTGTCCATATCAAAGGTTGCTGTCAATCTTAGAGTTCTACCTCAATTATACTTGCTCTCAGTCTTTTTTCAGCACAGTCATCCAAACGTACCCATTTTGGACAGGCATGCAGACAGGATGGCTACTCCTCGGACAGCCACGTCTGTTCTGTTCAGTGTCAAGAGAGCTCTTCCTTCCAGCGCTGGCTCTTTTCTTTCACCTGCTGGAAGCCAAAAATATTCTTTGAACACTGAAATCGCTAGCTAATTGCTTGCCCAGGAAACAAAGTTGAAGGATCAGGAAGAAAGAAAATGTGGGCATGTTTGTGAGCCTGGCTACATGTGCTAATCAGGCTGATTTTCAGAGCATTTATGCCTGAGAGGATTTATTCTGACCCTTTACGAGTGAAATTTGATGGAGTTCTTTGCATTCATTAATGAAACCTGAATTTATGCTGCCTGGCCTCTCAGTGCTGCAGCTAGCTGCAGAGAGAGGGTGACATCGGTTGGCTGTGACTGTGCTGGCACTGTGTTTGAAATTTCCTAGTCTCTGCAGTATCTTCACCCGGCGTTCCTCTACTTGGAGAAGCAGAGATGACAACGAGCAGGCCGGTCGAGCACAGACACAACTAACTTGCGTGTTATCTAGCTTTGCTCCAAGCAGCTGCTGAACGCAAGAGCTGATAGTGACTCAATCCATGCAGACGCTGTTGACCACTGATAACCTCATAGCAGAAGTAGGGCTCACTAACACGAACCCAGAAGTGAAAACAGAAGTGGATTTGTTGGAAGAAAAATTCAGGGGCTGCTAATAGGGAACGCTAGACATGCATCGATTTCCCTCCCTAAAGCAAATGAAAAAGGACCAATCAATGTATCAATACTCCTACTTTGAGACATGGTTCTTTCCTAGAAATCAGAGTTTATAAATGTTAACTGGTGTGGGGTAATAAGAATGACCCTTCACCTCAAAGTTAGCACACCTCATTAGCATAACTTTAGGAAAATACCAGAAAACATTATTATATACGCGAGGTACAATAAAAATGGCAGAGCTGCCACCTCACATTAGCATTCACAAAATAGTTAACATTCAAAGACTAATTTTCCTCACCATTAACTCTATGATTGAAATGTGGTTATTTTTTAAACAGATATCTTTAACTAAAAGGCAGCAGGTATATATTAGGAACAGAGGGAAATCCCATTAGTGACGAAAAGTAACATTCCTTAGGGGAAAAAATTAATTTCATCAAGTATAGCTTTTAATTACCATTACTATAAACTCCAGATTGCAGATAGATAAATTTTTCTACTAAATTCTATTGAAATTTTGCATAAGAGGAAAGTATTCTGAATAAAAACACACTAGATACACTTCATCGATATTTCCTGTAGGGGCATTTCTATGTTTTCTTCTTCCTCATCTTCCATCTCATCCTTTTTGACACCAGCTTTTAGTTTGGACCTCTAATCTTCTGAACGCAGCTCTCTTCCTTTTTCCCATAGTCACGGCCGCACAGAATGGATATCCAATAATGTAAGAGTTTGAATAGAAATGTTGACCTTCTTTAGGAAGTGACACTTTGCCAAAGGGAGGTCACCTGTTCCCAATCCATTACTACTAGAAGACCCATGATGCATATTTCAAAAAGGATATCTTTGATGAAGGTAATTCAAACTTTCTGTGAGTTGAAGGAAAAAACACCGCAGATTCAGGAAGGCAGTATTTTCTTCTTTGTTCTCCTTTCTAGTTCGCTGAATTAAACTAAATGAGGTTGTTGCATTTGGTTTGGGATTTTTCCCCCTGCCACTAACTTCCATCTTTTCAGCTTTTTGGTGATCTGCAGAAAAGAGAAGAGAAACATTATCTTGAATCAAAAGACACCTTGCACTTGTTAGAAACAGATCAAAGGACTGCAAAGTAAAGTTGACAGGTATTCTCACTTTGGCTGAAGACATGATGCTTTAATTTAAAAAACAAATGAGACCATACAAAGGTAGCTTTAATCCTACTTGATGAGGTGCAACAAATTGGGTTCTGTGCAAAGCCACTCATAAGAGCAGATGTCTCCAATAAATACTAAAATCTATAATTTTTATGGTAGCCATGACCTGAACTGAAAATGTGTTTACAGAAGCAAGGCTTATATGGCGAAGTAATACTTTTCATTAGCTCAACATGATGGACTAAACCATCGATCGTATAGATCCGTTGGCTAAACTATATCAGTATACTGCTTGCTCTTATAAAAAAGATTATCTTCTCTCACAGACAGCTTCTCTGATATGCTTAGACTATCGCTGTTGCAATAAAGCTACTACCAAGAAAATGTTATTCACAGTAGATAAAATCTGAAAGACAGTTTGAGGATAAAGCTGAAAGAGAATCAAGTGCCTTTTGTGGTATCATAACACAGATAGCATCCCAGAGCAATGCTTGTCTACTTGTTTCCAAAAACAGCTTGTCCTTATCCAACACACGTATCTGTGAATATGCACAACGAGCTGCATCTTAATAGATACACTATGGCCAAATTATTCACACTCAAGGGTCCAATAATTGTTAGGTACCAGCTTAAATTGGTTGGTTTTTCAGTACCACTCAAGCCCTCATTGGAGTGAGAAGGAAAAATATATGGTTATAGGTGCTGAGCCAAAGGCACTGAAGGAGAGGGGCAAAATCCTTGACCTCAGCAGGTTATGTTTTGGAGCTTGAATCTTAGCACATGGCCCCAGGCGGAGGATCTGATAGCAGAATTAGAAAATATTTTTTTTCTGGGGAGAATCTGGGAGTTGGGCACCCACCAAGGTCTACCTTTCAAGTACTATGAAAAGGCTCCCAGAACACCAGCGTCTCCTCTCGATGTGCAGTGACAACAGCGTGCATTAGGTTGCTTGCACTGCCCTTTCATTCCCCCTGCAGCCACGTCACTGATTGCACATGGGATGGACTGGTTTCAACCTTTATATTTAAATGTACAAGGGAGGTTATGAGGAGCAAAAGGTCTGTTCACCCTCCTTGCCAGAATGGGTTAACTTTAGCAAGACAGTATTTTCCAAGCCAATGTCATCCTGTGCCTTTTTCAGTGTCTGTCCGCCCATTTTAGCTAAGTTTTGTTAAATTACAGTCTGCTGAATAGAATCAGTCACTCCATTTTTCTTACTGCATTATTTGCGGATGCAAATGACGTCTCATTTCAAGAGACAATGTCCTCTGAAATAAAGCAGTATGCAGTGCTTCACCAGTTCATAGGGAAAGTCGATTTTAAAATCCATGGTAGTTAAATTGTGTCCAGTTTATCCCTGTAAGACTACTGAAATATTTTCAGAAGAAAATGGGTGGACTCTCAAATTTATTTTATCTCTCTGAACCATTCCATCACTGAAAAATAAAAAACTCTTGTAATCATCAACCATGGTTCCTGCAGTAGTTCTCAGACTGCCCCTTATGCTTTTCCTTACATGTTCTTCTCCTGAATAGTGTTGACTTTGACATGAACGCTATCTTGGGGTAATAAGCAGCTTATCATACATTAGCATGATGGATTGCAGATATAAAGTATTTCAGGAAAACTGACTTTCTCTTTTTTATATCTTAACCACCAGCAATTTTTCCCTCATTGAGAAAGGAATTCTCAATATTCAAACAAATCATAAATATACAATGTATTTGGTATATCTGTAACTGGTATGAAAGTACTGAGTACCAGAATGCTTGATTACATAAACTTGGGCTAAAATTAATTTCACCAGACCATTCTCTTGACCCATAATAGCTTAGAGCTCAGTTTAGAGATTCTCTCACTTGCACAGATTTTATTTTTGATACATTTTGAAGCATGGCTTTCTACTCCCCTTCCAAGTTCTACATTTCTCTTGGGCTTTAAAAGATGCAGTATGTTGGTCTCCACCAGGCTGTTCACAGGGATATCTTCTGCTTCCAATTTTACTGACAATGGAAACTTGAAGGCTTTTCTTCTGGCACTGCTTTACAGAAAAAGCAATGGAGGTTATCAGATAGCTCTGTTCCACCTTCCAGAGACTCAGAGAGTTTGAGAAAGGCACCTATTGCTCCACATAGGTGTAAATAAGGCACACTTAACTACAGTGAGGTTTGTGGGGTAGATTCTGAGAGTCCGTGTAGGGGAACCAGAAGGGAAGGGGTACACAGGGAGGGGAACCAGAAGTGGCAATTTGTGGTTCGAGTCACAAGGAGAACAGGATCCCGTGGATCCTTCCTGCCCTTACGGTGACAGTCAGACAGTTCAGTGGGACCCCACTCCAAATTTCTTACTTACACATCTCAGGATGCAACTAAACTTAAACAAACCAGGAAGGCACGTGTTGCACTTGTATGCACTTGCATAGAAGGAGGAAATGCCTAAATACATTTAAAAGTGCAGGTAAATGGATTCAGGGGAAATAATATTGTGGAATTCAATTTTATCCCATCTGAACATTTCCATGCCATATTAGCTAAATCTGAAGACGAAGGACTGAGGGTTTCAGCTCCAAATTAAGTTTGGGCTTAAACCTGCATCCTTTTACCTGTTCATATTATTGTCAGAAACAGTACAAGCTCAGAGATCAGAAGTTATGGCATACTTTGTTGGCAGCCCATGGAATAGGATCGAATCCATGTCTTGGCTGATTCTGCCACAGGTAGTAGTAAATTGTCAAAAAATTTCACAAATGGGACAGAGAGATTAGAAGACGATATGAGGAACAAAAGGAAGACATTTTTATGCAGCTGCTTCTGAGGATGGTAACAGACAGGCGGGTAGGCCATCGAGACTTGCAACTTCATGGCTCTAGAGAGCACTTAAATGGCTGAAAAGATGGAAGAATTGGGTCCAGTGACATAATGTCCTGGACCGAACATCAGCAGTGTCCCATACAACGCATTTGTCCAGGATTTTGACTTTTATTTATTTTTGTATCACCCTATCATTTTTTACTTGCACTTTTGTACTTGCACATGCTGAAAAATAGTTGCAGTATCAAGGCCTTGTCTTTGCTGTGTGGTTAAAATCAATTAGCCTTCAATCTTCTGGATCTGCAGCACACTTCAAAGGGGCTATGTATTGAAATTCAATAGAACAGCACTGCTTGTCTTTACTTTCTAATTATAGGCTTTCTATTTGACTATATTACTTCTCATGAAGTTAAAGGAATGTATGGCCAATTTAGGATTCAGAGAAACGGAGTCTATTGTAGCAGCTACTTTAAAAATTAGAATAGTGTTAGAAAAAGTTGTTGGGTCACAGTTGCAAAATATTGCTCTTCACTTACAAAAACAACCCTATATTTTACTGTATAGTACTGATACTTTCAGACCACTCGGACTTTTTTTTTTTTTTTTTTTTTACTTTGCGCATCTCTTTGCATTGGGCAAAGTGTTCCCCATTGTATGCTGAACAGAGAATAGCTAATGTGTCTTTTCCTGTGTTACTAAAACGTATTTGTCCAAGGTCCTTCACCTGTGTGTTACATGCAACCAAACTTGAAGTCAATACAGGCTTTCTTTTCTAGCATATGTTATCCGAAGTAATAATAATTCCCACTTTACTTCCTATACAACCTCCAAATTCCTTACAGGGTGCCTGAGAGGCACGATGGATTCACGCTTTGGGAAGCCCGCTTCAGTCAGCTTCCATGTCTTTGCAAGCATCATCTGCCCATCAGTCCCCTCTCAAACCAGGCAAGTTAATGCTACAACAAATATTGCTCATCCTTCAGAAAAAGAAACGGGAACCAGAAAAAGAATAAGACCACATGTTAAAAAAAAGACACAACTGAACTCAGTCGGACATTTTCTGAACCTTTGCTGCCTGTATTACTTGGGAAAAACAACACAGGAGCAGGATCTCTGCAAAACTAGAGGAGGTATTGTATGGGAACAGGTCTCACACTGCTAAAACCGAAGGAAGAAGAAACAGAAATCAGTCTATTTCCACTTCTACATTCTAGTGCTTGTGGTTGTCACCTCTTTAGCTGCTGTCTTGGTTGCATCTTTTGCAAAAGGGAGTTAAGCAGTCTGAACAGACATAGAAAATGGCTGCTGGGATGCCTGGTTTCTAGGCAGACATGTCATTATAAAAACTGTGTCAAGGCATCACTCTCTGGGTTCTCTCTCCATCAGTTCAATAATGTCTGTTAGCAACTATTGTATTCTCAGAGGCTTCTTCAAGTATCAGCCCATCTAGAGCTCATTTATTCTGTTCATTAGATGCTGAGAAAGCTCCTATTATGGTTAAAATCCCTGCCACTAAAAGGAGCAGCCATGGAGCTCTTTGTTGACCTCAAACCCATAATGAGGTCTAAATCCTTTGTTTCTCCTGTCAAGGAAGTTAAGTCCTCTTACTGGCTCCCCGCTTGAGTAACCTTATTTTGTTGTTTTGTTTTCTCTTGAGTTTAATCTGTTGTGTCTTTCATTAAACTGGATCAGCTATTACCTACACTCTGTCCTCTTTCGGAAAAAATGCCCTTTTTGCCATAAAAAAACAAGAAAAGAAAAGAAAAACAAGGGTTTTACCCTATTGCCAAAGACTTGCCAAATGAGTTTAGGCAAAATTTTCTGGAACTTGTGCTGTTTTTTCCAACTCCACCAGCACTCTATCTAGATTTATTTACTACCTACTATAATCCCGTAGAATTTTGGCTGAAATTATTGTACTGCAGGTCCTGTGCTTCAATTCCATTTTGCATATAGGCTAAACAAACAGCTCTCTTGTCTCTATCTTCCATGTGCCTATTTACTCTGATTTTTTCTTGGTCTGTTTAATGCAAATGCCTGTCCTAAAGTGATAGAGGCATTTTCATCTAAATTCAAAGTGAAGGTTTAACTTTTTCAAGAAGGCAACTATTAGCAACATGAAGAATTCCTGCATCACAGTTGCATTTCATTGGAAAAAATATCAGCTGTCAAGGATTTATCACTCAGTCATCATCAAAGTTTCTTCAATGCTATTTTAAGGACTTGTAGGTCCTAATCTCGCAACACCTTTCTAAGATACTTCACAGCTGGAGACAGGCAGCCCCGGAGGCAGTGAGGCACTCCTGCTACCTCTCGCCAAGGCTGATGAGAAGCAGGGTCTCCAGACCAGTGATGTGCACAACATGTCCAGGAACGTGTCCAGGAACACCACGCGGGGGTCATCGCACCACTGCTGCCCAGCACTTTGATCCCCAATGAGGCACCCTCTCTTCAGCAAATCTTTCCTTCGCTTTCCCTAAAGAGCTCCAGCTGTTGTGTGCAGCTCTAATACTACCCTTAAGCATAGCTCCATTTCAGCAGATGCTTAGATGCAAGCAGCTCATATCGAACGTAAATGCTCACCTCTCTCTCTTACACACACATATATATGCGCATTTACTTTTAGATATAGGCCTACACATGCACTCCCCACTTCTCCTGCACCAGAATGGGCCTTATGTATCAGTCATGAATCTCTGCTTTATTTCATCAGCTTCTCCTTCCCATTACACAATTCAGAGCTGCGTTAGTGTTGCCTGGGAAAAATTCTGAAGTGTCAGCAAGCAAACTCCATCATTTGGAAAGCTCTAGTTCCATACCTTTCTCCTCTGTCACTTTTTCATTTCCCATCACCCCTGCTTGCACACTGCCAAAAGTTGGTATTAAACACGCCTGGACATTGCCCTAAAGAGGCCCTAGCCCTCATTTTGATATTTCACTGTTATCATTCCTAAGCTGTAAGGCATTTTACTTTGAACAAAGAGTTAGATTTAGTAGAGAGCACTGCACATGCATTCCTAGCGGGGCATGGCTGGATTTTGTTGTGTTAACACCCCAAATTAAAAGTGATGAGTGTGCAGCTTCGGAACTGCTCAAGTCAGCTGTGCTTGTTGGTAATGGATTAGAGATTTCCCAGAACGCATGAAGGGAGAAGCTTCCAGGAAAAAAATAAGAAAGGAAAGATTAAAGAGAACTTCTATAGGCTGTGCTGGTGTTCAGGAACTGCAGTGAGGGTAGCTCATTCAAGTAGCTTCATTCTTTGTGAAAGAGAAGCTCGGAGACTTGCAGCCAGTTGTATCGGGAATATGTCTTTTGCTGTTCTCAGAAAACCTGCTAGTGTTTGGCTGTGCTATTGACTGTTGCAAAATTGCTTTTTTGGTATGAATTGGGTGTCATGGCAAGCTCACAAACTAGAACCGCATGCCCCAAGCACCTTCTTCTTTCCCAGGACACCCAAATGCCCCTGAGGCCTTTCCATGGCTTTTAAGGGTACAGGCATTGATATAATTTGCACTTTTCTTTCATGTACACCAACACAGAGAGAACTCAGACACTTAGCATGTTATACAGAGATGAAATTAAGAACTGTGGAATTAAACTAAGAAAAGAGAAATGCCCCATCACAGAGGTGAGCCTTCTTAGGCTACAAAGGATTTACCTGAGATTTCCAAAAACAATGTAGAGTATATGGTCTTGCAGTGAGGAGGGAATAAAGGAGTGGTTCAAATGCAATCTTACCTATTTCCCACTTTTCCAATTTATATTCCAATCCCAGACAAAAACTATGGGGAAATTGAGTCTGAGAGCATATGTCATCAGGATAAGGTAATGTACAGTGTAGGGCTGGCAGAATTACTCCAAAGCAAAAATTATGAGACCATAAAATTCAGACAATAACTTTTACAAGGAGTGATACCCTATGGTAACTATCATATGCTTATGATTAAACTGTTTTGATCTCCACAACCCCAAATTAGAGTAAACAGCATTTTAAAGACACATTCCTCCCTCTCCACCTCCTACAATGGTGCCTGAGGCAGAATTAAAGCTGCTTGAATATTCCAACTGTACATTTTTGTAATTTAACGGAAAAAAAGAAGTTATTTTTACATCTGAATTTCTCAGATTTACCGTGCTTTGTCTGTTTGGCAAATTTCATCTATAATATTTCAGAAAAAGACTTACAAGGTATGATTTGTTCTTACAGAATCCAGCACTGTGGGATTCTAGAACTGGCTGGAGCACCTTGCACCCCTCATGATCTAATATATACAATTTCAGTGAGGCATTGCTACAAGGATGTCATAGGCATTTGGTTATTTAATAATCAATATCATTCAGAACAAAGGCATGTTGCATTTCCAAAAGGACTTGTTTTTTTAATTTCTCTGTTTCATATGTCTTAAGGGTCTTACAGTCTCCAGCATATCTGTCCTCATTAGAACTCTTTCAGGAAAAGAAACGTTGTTTTCACTGTTTGCAGGAAAGAAAGGAGATGGCTTGGCCAGGATCAGAAATTAAGTTTGTGGTAAGGAAAGAATTGAACCCAGCTTCCAGAGTCCCAGGCTTAACCACTAACTTCCCTGTAACTTTAGCTCCATCTATTTACGGGTTTCTTGTAACTTTGAAAAAGATGCAGTGCTCAGAGCTAGTGCTTTTGTTCTCAGAAGATGGGCTATATTTTTCGTATGTCAAGAATGATGCATTCCTGAAGTAAAACTGAAACTTAACTGTACATGTAGCAACGTGCAACCAAAAGCTGCATAACATAGCCAATAGAAAGCAAGAACATTTTTACACATACACCAAAATAGTGCTTTTGTGTTTTTCTTTTTAGGGAAGGAAAAGGTAAAAGTCATGATTACAGTTTTTTGGAGTGGCTGTTTTCACAGTGTTTTTATAATTCCACAAGACACTTCCGAAAGCTCTCATGAGCTTCATGCTATAAATACCAAGTCACTGGAGCGACACACACTGCTGAAGACACATTGGCACTCAGATGCTCCAGACCAGGTCATGGTGGAAACCTGAAGATTTATAGTAGCTAATGAGAGATTCTGAAGACATGAAAAAAAATCTGCTTTTTCATACAATCCAGTTATGGTGTAAATTTAAATTTCAGATCTGCTCAGGAATGTTTTAAAGTGTTTTATTGCCAATTATTTTACATGAGGGTAAGGGACATGTCCTTCTACACCTCATAAATTTGACATACTGTAGTTTGAAATCTCATTAGCTTTCCCTGTTGCCAGATGTAGCTTAGAAACATTAAGGGTCTTATGGACATGGCTTTATACAGTTGCGCTCTACCAGTGCTAGTTTTTGCAAGCGTATGTTTTGTATTTGTCCTTTTCATGAACCCTCCATTTTGTTTAGTAGCTATATTAAACTATTTTACTATGAATCTAGCTTTTTGACTACTCTGGGGTTCTTTGGATGATTGGTGCATGCTCAGAAAAGTTGTATACATAATTTTGTCCTCTGGAAGTACATTAAATATCCATAAATTACACTGAAGTATCTTGTGGAAGAATGTCTGCTATTCTGCTGCAAAATCTTAATCCATCTCTTTATACATTGGCAACATATGGTATTTTAAAAGCCATGTAAAGTTAAGGCTTTGGCTTAACTTGTAAGTGCAAATGAAATGACATCTTATCCTTAATCCCATGACTGTGTGTATACTGTCCAAAATGAGATCCTGTAATTCTCTACTAGCACTGCTCCACTAATGCAGACTACCAGACTTTGTGGTAATTTTGGTATCTGCACTTTCTCTACTCTGCAGCTTCTACCCAAGCTCAGGCTGGCAAAAATGAAATCCTTTCTCTGCAAATTTAGATGAGACCTAAATAGAGAAAGTTAGTTTTGCATGTACAAAATCTAACTTACAACCACATACATCTATTCTGTGTTCAGTGGTTTATGTTTTACTGGCAGCAATAAACCTATAGTGTTTTTTTAATGCGTATTTTTAAATAAAATACAAATTTTAGCTCTGTGTTGTTGGTCAATGAATTCTCTCTCTTGAGCATTTAAGAACTGAGTAAATTAGAAAGAACCTTCTGCTGCACTCTGGCTAACGTGGGTACTACATTGATTTAATAATGTATGGTATAAGTTAGAATTTCTTAAATGCCCTGTTATCCATTTCCATGTTAGATAATGTAAACCATTCATGGTAAAAATTTCCATGCCATCTATCTGCCTCAAGGAGAAATGCACTTTGCCAAATGACAAACCTTGAGCAATCTCAATTGGTACATTGTCGTTACAATAACCTTTGATTTTTGCAGTTACATCTCTAAAGATGCTGTCCGCCCTCACACGTCTGAGTCTCTTGCAGACCCCGGCGCTGAGCAGTCACACAGAAGTGCGCGTACTCCCCTCCTGGGTTACAAGCTCAGGACTGCTGGCTAATGGCTGTGCTCAGGCCTTGAGATGTAGGATCTGTCCAAACTGTAAGGAGAACAGCTTTATAACTTAAAAAAAATTGGAAAATCCAGTTTGAGAAGGCAGCACTAGAAATCTTCTATCAGCTTTTCCTGTAGAAGCTCTGGAAGAGATATCTTTTCTCTTTTCTGACTAACAGGGGGAATTTCCCCATATGTAAACTTTCTTCAGACTACTGCTGTCTCCTCCAACATACTTTTGTCTAGCTCCTGCTCCTGCTTCACTGTGTTCCCCAAAAGATAAGACCCTGTTCTGCACTGTAGTCAAGGGCTTCACAGATACACGTGCTGGGAGAGGCACTATTAATTTCTGGAAGAAGTAGTTGTTTTTCACAACATCTTCCATATTGAATTTCCCGCAAAGATCCTTCTTCCTCCTAAATCCAACTCGTTTCCCTGGGAAGAAACATATATCACAAAAAGTGCTGTGCAACGTCCAATCTGCACACCCCCTGGGGCTAAGGCTTCACCATATGCTGTCTCCTGATGCTGCCAATCCCTCTGGTTCTCAGGGAGGAAGCACATTCCCAAAGACATCTGCGAACATGCAGCTCATACGTTTGTGAAAATAGAGGAGGCACTTCCACAGTGAAGTGACTCCCATGGGAAACACAGCTTTCTTCCTTTTCTGGGTAACGAGCTAGCTCATAACTGAGTAGTCACTATCATTTCACTCTGCCTTTCAGGTAAACCACTATTGTTTTCCTTTAACTCCAGTTTTGTTTAATGCATTGGCATTATTCCTGTAAGATTAGCGTGAAAGGGGGCAGAAAGACTGCCTCTCTGTGGATTAATTGGCTTGGCCTGAGTGAGACCCAGATAGAGCAGCTGCCATTCATACGACTCATTGCACAGATTAAGATTTGGATTATTTCCCCTCTTTTCAATGTCTTACAACAAACCGCCGCAATTAGACATGATCCCTTGTGCTTATTTCCACCATTCCTGAAAATATCGCTGGTGGCAAGCCATGCTGGATATGAAGACACCAGCCAGATCTGGGTAATGGTTTCTGAAAGGTTTGTCATTGGTGGCAGAAACATCTCAATTTACGGCTTTCCCTAGTGAGATAGTCCTGTAGAATAACCTAAGACTGAGCAGCCTCCAAATGCTCTGCACCCACATCATCCTCAGCTATTAACCTTTTGGCCTAATGCACCTCAAAGGCAAAGGGGACAAAATGATCTGTGGTTTACTTTCTGAGGACTCATGCTTTCCCCTGTCCATGTGTCCTTTCATCTAGACAAGCTTTCCTCATCCTTTTTCATCTTTCCACAGCACGAGGCTGTGTCTTGGCTCTATGCAAGGACATATGGTCTCCCACTGACTAGCCAGCTCTTTCTCCAATCCCCCATAGCTCCGTGGCTCCCCCAGTTATTTTTGTTCTCTTGTGCTCCTCCTCTGATACACCATTATTGCAACCTTGACACAAAGCTTGCTTAGAAAATTGCATTGTCCTACTGCGAGCCTTTTATTTTGGTTGGTTAATTTGTTTAATATACTTTAGCTACGAAAATATTTTGATGCATATCATTGGGCAGAGCCAGGCTGAACTTTAGCCAGGCTAAACATTCATTAGCAAGCCTGCAAAAATAAAATTGTATTGTCTTTCCTTCCACAAATTTAATTCTTTCTCATTATTTCCAAGTTGATGGATGTAGGACTGGCAGGAGGGCAAGTTTAGAAACATAACTGACCCAACCCAAAACAAGGTAGACAGAACCTGAAATACTACAGAACGTGTGGGATAGTGAGTGTGTGTGTATCCACGTAGTATTGCCTGTCTCTCCTTGTACTTTCAGACAAACCAAACAGTTACTAACAATTACTACTAACTGCAACTAACCAGTTTATACTTGCACTGATACTTTTTAAGGGAATGAATTTATTGCTTGTTCTTTAAAAATTGAAGTATTTCTACTCCTAGCTTCTCCAAATCGTGGTTATCATAGTCACAAGTTTTATGGGGTGAAGAGCCAGCTCTGGTGGTTTTTATTTTGAACTGAGTCCAAAGCTAAGTGTATAGCTACTTCTGCCCAGCTAGAAATGCCTGTGTTTGTGGGTGGGTGGGTAGGTGGGGGTCGTCTTTTTTAACTAGACTGATTCAGCACGGGGACACTTTGTACTTTTGTGTATGAAGAGTGAAGTCACTGCAAACTCACGCCAGGTGGTACTTCCACTGCAGGGGATGTTATCAAAGTACCAGAACATTAGCTATGTTTACACTGGAGAAATACGTTTTATGTCGTATACATATATAGAGCATTCTTGACCCTTAGTCTTGGCTCCAAGTTTTCCTCTGTGTGGAAATCATATCTAGAACAGATGTTTCGTTGTTTCACACCAGCCACTGTAGACACAGCTGATACTCTTCAGTGGACATGTTTATTGAAACTTCCAGACAGAATGTCCCAATCACCTGGTAAGCATTTTAATTTGAAATCTGCCTTTTCTCTATGCAGTACGAAGCTTGCTTTTTGCCTCACCCCTTCCTGTGTATTCTTTTGCCACTAATGCCAAGCTTGAACTCTGCTTTACCTGGAGTTTCACTTTATTCTGGGCTGTCAAGCCCAGACATCTAGATTGCACTTTCACACCAAGTGATTTTATAAATTAGGATGTAAATTAGGAGGGGAAATGGTTTCCACGTTTCAACAGACGTTTACCACAGACCTTAAGGGTACAACACTGGGGATTTCAAAGACGAGATCAAAAAGTCTTTAGCTGACTAGAAAGGGAGGCATTAGCCCCACTTTCTGTGCCTTTTTCTGCTTTTTCCCTGGCCCTATTTCTCCAACTGGTTTATTGAAGTAGCAACCACATGGCCCAAGAGAAGAGTCTGCTATTCTGAGCTCTCCGTGTGACAGCCAGTTTACGACTCACAGGAACGTAAGAGTCCAGCTCTTTCTTTGTAGAAATTATATTAAGTTGCATTGAGAGGACCTTACCCTGATCTCACCCTTTGCAAACCAGGATTAATCTTCAGTAAAGCAACAGAGTACACAGCTGTAAGACAGGCATAGGCAAGACCAATGTAAGACACGCAGTCTCTGGTGTGCTGCTGTGTACGTTTCCTTGCTGCACCAACCCAGCTGTGACTTTAACCACAGCACGCACAGAAAAGCTTCCCAAATGTGAAACACAGAGAAGACATTCAATTTCTCTAATTTCTACAGGGAATTTCTTTCCTCCCTCCAGGGGTGGAAATGACCATGCGACCTTCTGAAATGGTTAGACCAGCTGCTTAATGTGCAAAATATTGCTGGGTTTGGTAGATTTGCTCTTGCTATTTCTTTCCTCACTGAGCTCACTGCGATTTTAATTCCACCCCAGTTCTCACAAAGATAAGATGTGAATAAACTCAACAGGGAGATGCTGGATACAAGAGCAGTATTCAGGCAAAATTTCCCTCTCCTCAGAGTCTGAATGCCAAAAAGCTTAAAGAAATCACAAACTAAACCAGCAACAACAAAGGCATGTGGCTGATAAACATCTTCTGTTTTTCCATTTCAGACAGCCTAACACTATTTCATCACCAAAACACTTCTGCATCTGACAATAATTCACATTAAAGATCCTATTTTCCTTTCTATCCATGCTTAAAATTCCTATTGGTAACAGTGGGTTTCATGTCTTGTCCTTTTCCCCTGGGTAAAATGGCTTTTCCAGCAGCCAGGAACTGCTTTCTACCATAATACAGAAGAAAAAATTTTCACATCCCTAACGTCTGTTGAAAACACCTCTTTTACATAGTTCTGTTACAAACAGAACTGAAAAAAAATCGCACTAGAGAGTCTGGGTTTGATTTCCACCTAGCAGTGCCTTAATGAACACTTTTTTTGCCTTTGAGCTTGTCAAATGTACACTGAAGTGCACAAATAAGTGTATTCGGACATCCTGTTACAGCTCTGCACAAGACACAAAACACAGACAACCTCTGCTGTGAAGAGCCTCAGTTTAAAACTTCAGTGCTAAGTTGAGACAAAAATGCAGCAGAGATTGATGGTCTTAATTTAGAAGCCTGTTCTCAAAAACTGGACTTCCCAAGAGAAAAGCTGATAGTCAGAGAAATATTCAGGGTAGTGTGGTTATTGTGCTGGAGGAAGAAGGTTGCTTGGTTGTATAAGTTGTCAATGTCCTCTGCTCATCTGGACATGATTCTGTTTTTCCGGATACACAGATCTTTCCATTTTCTTTCTTTAAATTTAAGCAGAATTTTTTAAAGCAGTTCTTAAAATAGAACTGTGCCGTGAATGTCTTGTTCAGGCATTTGCTCATTCCTTTAAATGTGCAGAGTTTACATAAAAGAAGCTGTTCTTTCAAAATGGCTCATAGGAAAGATACCTTTTCCCCAAAGGTATCAACCTCAGAGGCTTCTAGCTGACTATCCGGACCTGAGACATTTTCTTCCTGCTGCCTTTAATATAAGTAATAGGTAGTCCATTACCCTCAGTTGCCTGAGTAGTCCCAAAACTTGGCCTCAGTTTCACCTTTTGAGGAATACTTGATCAACACAGTCATTTCAGAGCTAACACCCAAGCTGCTCACATTTAGGAAAAAATCCCGAAATAAGGCATCCCACTTACTTAAAGCATCCGACCATTGAAACAGAAGCGTGAGTCCAGGCTGGTTCCCCTTTCATTCATTAAGTCTTCCTAAGGACATGGATGGGTGACCTGTGAGGACAAGAATACACGACAATGTCATTTATATTTCTCGTTTTAGCTACTTAAGAGGTCACGAAACACATTGCCTTTAGCAAGAGTTTACTCTGAAGTGAATTACTTCTGCCTGCAAGTACTTTTCTTTCAGTGCAGATTATTTTACAAATGTATATTTAGGTCTGTTCCTGGTTTAGAATCTCCATTTTCTAGGCGTCTTAGGTTGCATATTTTATCTTTTGAGTTATAACTCAAACTTGGGTTTTTTTTGTTTTTTTTTTAAGAAAAGCGTTTTCACTTTCTCTCAGTTATTTATAATTAAAGGAGCAAAAAGCTGATGTTAGGTAGAAAGCTGCCCTCATAATCAGGCTACATACAGCTCTAATGACAAAAAAGGATCAAGGACACGATCTGTAGCCCTGAGGCACTGTGTGTCCATGAATTGAGGGTTATTTTAGCAGTATATAAGCCACTGAATCTGTTCTTTCTGCAGCATTTTGGGAAGCTCTATGAATGGACCTTGGGGGGAAAAAAGTCAGAAATCCTCAAGTTTAGCATTCTGTTGCTTCAAAAAATGTTATATACAACAGAAGAAAATATGTCCTCATAGAACCATAGAATAGTTTAGATTGGAAGAGACCTACAGGGGTCTGCTGGACCTCTGTCTGCTCAAAATGGGGCCAACTTCAAAGTTAAATCAGTTTGTCCAGCTGCAGTGGTCTCCATCTTTGTCCAGCTCCAAGGATGAAAATGCCGTAACCCATGTTTGACCACTCTCCCTTTGAAGATTTTATTTTTTATATCCAAAAGCAATTTCCCTTGCTGAAACTTGTGACTTTGTCTCTTGAACTTACCTCCAGAAAGAGTCTAACTCCATCTTCTCTCTACTCCCTTTAGGTAGCGGAAGACAAGAAGCAGACTCCTTGACCTTCTCTTCCCTAGGCTAAGAAAACCTAACTTCTTCAGGCTCTCCTCAGACATCACGTGCCCAGTCTCCCTAATCATACTGCAGGCTGCTTCAGTTTGTCAATATCTTCCTGCAAACCCTTACCTATGTGCTTCACTAAAGGTGAGCACAGGCTTAAATGTTCATAGCATGGGAGCCTAAGACATTTAATGAGACAAGGAAAAATTCCAGACACATCTAAAGCTAAAATAAATGTGTTTATAGAGGTGCCTTTTTAAAAAGCAGCGCTGCGATCCATGTGTATTGTCTCTCGGTGATGTTATCTACAACAAATGGACATGGTGGGAAGAAAGGTGGGGTTCAAAGTTTCAGCCTACTATTTGGAAGTCAAGCTCTGCCCTGCACATCATCAGCAACCATGGACCTTAAAATTACTGATGGTATTTCAGACTTGAATAAAATACCAACTCACTCTTTCCTAGTAGTATTGTCTCTAAAACCTCACTGATGCCCCTGAGGTAAAGAGATGTGACTAAGATGACACACACAGAGTGGGAACTGAAAAAATAATGAAGAAAGTGCCATTTTCATTTTTACTTCTGTAATGGTAATTTCATTACTTTACAGCTCATGCATAGTGTCAGTCATTATGTCTCATAAAAATGAAAATGCACAAGTATTTCACAGAATTTTTAAAGGGAGATTTACATGTTTTTCAGTTTTCTAGATGATCTTGTATTGCGTGAAGAAATATTGATCAGCTGTCTAGAGCATGTCTTGATCCCAAACAGTAGGGCATACTAGGTTAAATCTAAGCTGTGTGCCTGGAAGGAGCCAGATTGGAGGAACGCAATGGTATGAAGCCCGTCTTTATCCCACTCCCATCTGTCTTGGATCTGAGGCCAACGTGTTTAGCCCTGAGGTCTTGATCTGTCTGAACAAACAACAGGCCCCTTAAAACAAACACTGCAGACTGAACAACCATCAGTTAATGTTTGCATTGCAGAGCATGCCAAAGTTACATGTACAAATATACAGTACAAATACAGTAATAAATATGGCACCTTTCTCAGAGGGTCTGTGAGATAAGGAGGTTGCCCATAAACAGAATTGTCCTGGATCTGTCCTATCTAGAAATCTGTATCTTGCTATCACTACCTGAGCCCTTTAAAATGTGATGTTGCTGGTGGGATGGTTTTTGGGTGGATGGATGTTGGGTGGATGGCTTTTCACCCACTTTTTTACTTAGCATTCATGCTGCCCACCAGCAGGAGCTCCATTGGCACCTGCAGGATCTGTTGACTTTTCATATCAATAGAAAGTAATGGAAAGCAATACCAGCACAAATCAGTTCAGAATCTAGCCTATACGAAAATACACCTTCTACACCCACAGAACTTCATTTGTATTATTGCAAAAACAAAACATTGCCTCTGTGCACCAGAAAATACAACACTTGAGTCAAAATAGATGTGGCCCTTCCCCAACTTTTACAGCACCTGCTTAAGTGACTCTGAAAGGAAATGTGGGTCACTTTATAAGAAAAAGAGCTGGAAAAGACTGGCCTTACATGGAAATTACTTCTGCCTGCATATGCATAGGAAAAGGATGACAGAATTCGAAGTCACATCAAGGAACAGTTTATTCACAAGGCAACTAGAAAGCCTGTAAACTCACGGCAGAGATGATATTGCGAATACCCTGCATATTTATTTTAAGATAAATCATAAAAGAAGAGATCAGCATCACCAAAATATACGTTGCAAATACAATCAAGGCATGGGATAAATTGCGGCGTTCAGCCTGTATCGGACAGACTTGCCTCAAGACTCAGTAATTGCTACAGTCTGCTGTGTAAGAAGGAGAACAGTGAAACAGGTAGGCCGGACGGGAGAAACAAGCTCCATTCCCTACAAAGAAATTACACTCTTGCATAAAACCAGGGCTCTCTTTCTGGAAGATCTGGGTATATTCATACAGAAAGAAAGAACCAAGCATAATTACTTGCAACCCTACCATGCGTATAATTACAGTTGTGATAATACGTGAAATGAGCCAAAACATTTTCTGGGCTGTTTTCTTCAGAAGTACCCAAAAAACACCATAATAATAACCCTGCCAGGCTAGAAAAGGACAACTTTTGCTGTGACACATGGACATAGCTTTGAAAAAATTATGGCTGCCCTGCCAAATATGAAGAGACTTGGTTTTCTTTTCTTTTTTTTTTTTTTCTTTTTTCTTTTTTTTTTTTTTTTTGCTCTCTGGGCTGGTTTAACACACTGCCTTAGAAGTATTACTTGTGCAATACATTTTGCATCCTTGCCCTCTTGTCTTAGCTCTTTCTTCAGTCTTCTAGTTCAGTAGTTTTCAAGAGCCTTCCAATATGTGGACTCCAGAAAGATTCCCAGCGGGGAGGTGGACCAATTTCCCATACACATATTGTTGTACAGCATATGCAGATTTGCTTTCTTTTGTCACTTCTCTGTGACCCCTTAAGAGCACACACAGGTCCCCCATGGTTTTGCAGTCTACAGCCCAAAAACTACTGCTCTATACACTTTCACGTTTGATTATGTTTCTCTATCGTATTTTTAAACAGCCGCTTTTCAGAAGTAGGTCAGCACGTGCAAGTGGCTCATAGTCTGGAGAAAAGAGGACACACTGGGTCATGCCTCACCACAGCTGTGGGGCACCTGATCTACGAATTGAGTGTCTCTTCAATTGCTGCTCTGGTTTCTCAGATCACACACACACACACACACACACACACACACACACACACAGAGTGCACCATCTTTTTAAATCGTAGGCAAATATCTGTTTCCTATTTATAGATTTACAAGCTGAGTAATTCATCAATATCAAGTGCATTTTTCCGGAACAAAGAAGAAAGAAAATCTGTGTAGAGACAGCAGGATTCAAGCCCATCTTCTTTAATGAGGACTCCCAGGCTCATCTGCAATGACCTTCATGGCAGGCTTCCCATAGGTTTCAGTAGGGTCAGGGCTTTGCTTTGAACACTACATGCTGGAACATGTCGTTTTGCTGAAGGAGTGTTTAGAACTTGAGGGAAATGGAACTTGCATACTTAATGCAGAGGGTTTTAGAAACCCCGAGCAGTTCATTTTCCTATGTTAACTTCTCCAGCCTAGTACACCACATTGTAACCTCAGGCACAGGGGTTCAGCTGTCTGTGTCCAAGAGGCAGATTTGCAAAGTGTGGAAGGGCTCCAACATGACATCATCTTATTATGCATATTGCAACATTAGAAAGCTCTTGGTTTATATATATTTTTTTCCCCTGGCAGATGGGGAAATGCAGTTCAAGGTTGCCCAATGTTAAGACAAACATGACCGAGTAGCAATCCCATCCCTACTGTTTTTCAGCGTGTGGTTACTTTCTGTACCCACAAGGGACTTGCTGTCCCTGTCCCTCCAAGACTAATACTAGCCACATTGTTGTGCTGAATGCTTAAGGGATAAGTGGGTTGATTACTGTAAGCATCTTGCCTAATCTACTAAGTCATGCAGTTCCACCTGGTGGTAAAAATACTTTATGAAGATTTTGTCTTTGTAGGTTTGTTAAAAGGGAGCCAGATGGTGCAAGTTGTCCCTGCTTTGCACTTCCGAAAAGCAGTCAACAAATTTAGAGAGACAAACTCATAATTTTGAAGACCTTGTGACAAAATGGGTTTGTTATAGCCTAGATAGCTTTCAACAGTGGGAAAAAATGTGTGCAAACATTCATTCAAACCCTAAAACAAGTTAACCGATGTTGTCATCTTTAAAACATGACCCTGTCCCCCCACCAGCATACAAAAGCATATGCATGTACACCTATCAGCAAGCTAACACTATTTTGAGGCATTGACTCTTATCCCAAAGTGATAATTTCCTCACATTTGGGAAAAACCCTAGTACTGGAATTTTTTTCATTCTTCTCCACTAGACTCTTTAATGACATGAATTCTGTTATCCTGTTTCCTGTGGAGCTTGCTTGTGACTTTAGTACCAGAAATTACTTGCTCATGCAGAGCAAGTAACAATGGGATAAGCAACACAGTATTATTCTGATTGTGCTGTTCCAGATGATGTTAATCAAATAAAAAGTAAATGTGGCTTTTAGAGCAAAAGGTAGTTCATTTTGAAAATTGCTTTTTTGTCAAAAACTGTGCATTTCATTAGCAGCAATCAGAGCATCAGCAAATGGTAATCACAGTGCTATCATTTTCTTCCTTTTAGTTCTAAAGTTACAGAATTTAAGGCAAGAAAAGAGCACTTGTACTGAAAAAACACATCTCTTTTAGATAAACATTACTCTTACCATCCAGAATTGCAAAGATGAAAAATCCCAGTGATTTTCATTACAATCCCTGTTATGATTGTAGTTATCCTTGACTCAAAATGTTGGGCTTTACTTCTAGTCTGAGCTTGTCTAGCTTCAACTCCCAGCTTTAAGCTGGTTTTCGCACTACTTTTGCCTACTAAAGGCTCTGCCAAAGACGGCTTTGCTCCTGAAACCTGGGAGCTCTGTTCAGCCACACTGTTACCACATTACCGTGCTTGCATCTCACCACGCTGAGATCTTCCACTTTGTGAGGACAGAATAAACCCAAAAAATGGTTAGCCCCTTAACTCACTTCCTGGGTACAAGCTTTGTATATATTACGCTCTCTTTGCATTCCTGCTCTCAAAGCCTGTTCTGTTTCCTTGGATTTCCTAGGGTATAAATACACCCTTTCTAGAGTGCCAGTGTAGGCGTACAAGACCGAGCTTGAAGAGAGACAACACATGGTCTGTAGAGGTTTATAAACATAGCCACTCCTTACTTTTTAACAGCAGTGATGCACAAACCCAAAGGAAATAACAGGACCTTGTATTTCCTGAATCAATGTCCTCACCGCTCTTAAATTCTCTGTTTTCACTGTGGGCCTCTGAAGCCTCCAGATATTTCTCTTGTAACTTCAACCTTTTCCTCTGAATCACTAGAGAAGCTAAAATGGGTGCTTCCTCTGCAATAAACTTCATTTTTCTTTGGCTGATCTCACAGTTTAATCCACCAGCTTCAGACTACAAAAGCATTCCTCTCTGTTTTTGCACCTATCCAAATATTTGTTGCTTGTAAATGCCTTCTCCGGCTTTTTAGACACACTGTTTTTGAAAGGCTGTACCATGAGTTGGCCTTTTTTTGTTCAGCCCCATGTTGAAATGCCATCATTTTCAAATCCTAAGTCCCTTTGAGAAACTGCAGACAAAGACTTTCTCTTCGGTTTCCACTTCCCATTCTTTACAGGTGTTCCCAGCAGATCGGGAGCCATGTGAGTAATCTCTGCATTGCTCCCAAGACTTCACTCTAGTGGCAAATTATCGATTCCACAAACACCAAGTATTTATACTTCTGGTATTTCATAAACTCAGCCAGAACACATGTAAAACCAGACTCCTCAAAATGCCACTTCCCCGGGTAAATCAAGTCACTTCTTAACTTCTCTTTGATAAGCAGGATAGATTGTGATCCTGGACACCAACATTAGAAATCATTGCGGCTTTTTTCCCAAACCTTAAATCATACTCAAGGCTCTGCTCTGACCATCAATATCTGTCAATCAGTGATATCAGAAATGCAGTATTTCATTTCTAACCATACCAGTGATCATATCATAAAATAACTTTGTTATTATTTCAGAGAGCCCCTGGATAAAATAGAGAGTGTTGGGACAGGGAAGAGAACCTGAGAACAGACTGCAGCTCCCGAAACAGCGCTCTGAGCATGATGCTACTAAGATACATTCCCAATTACACCCTCTCATCAAATGTTTCATCTGAAGCTACGCAGTTACACAACATTAAGAGCACTTTTGTGATGGTTTGGGCATTCTCCTAAGACAGAGGTTTGAATTCCCCAAAGAAGCAAGCTGAGACTCCATCTAAACACATCCTCTAACCACTGAGTTATCTCTAACCACCTTCTCCATTTTAAGCTATATTTTAAGAGGAGAACAAACCAATGTCCTCAGCTCACTGTTCAGCTTGCTGGAGTTGAAACAGATCGTACTCAGCAAAGTTAACAGATGCAATTTCATGATGAACCTCTAGTCAACCAATCATATAATCTGGGGCTATTTCTTGTAGAAGCCACTGGGCATTTCTGAATGATGGGGCCATCTTTTTGGAAGGTCTCACTCATCTTCAGTTGAAAGAAAATCAAGTACCCTGTGCACCTCAAAGAAGGAATCAAACTATGATTACCTGATATTGACAAGTCATGAAAATTGCTCTTTCTTCATCTGTCATCCATTTCCCTCCCTCATGCAGTAGTCTGGTTTCCTCCAGCTGTGATTCCTTCTCAGTTTCCTCCATTAGAAATCCTCAGAAAGGGTCCTCAGGATTAAATGTTTGGGGGGGTATCATTCCAGCTAAAGACTGTGCAGATTAAAATGTAATATAATAGAACAAATCTTTTAGAAATATGTGCTTACAGACATTTAACTACAAGCAGGTCACTTTTGGGGTCTTATTTCACTGGACACAAGCCAGCTAATTGAAAATCACATGGAACATAACTTTCACAATGAGAATTTTTTCATGTTGCATCTAACTACCAGAGACACCAATCCTCTCCACTTGTGCTCTGCCTTTGGCCCCCTTCTGAGATTTAGGCCACCAAATTGCTTCCACATGACATGACCTGGAATGCTGAAAATCGATCTAACTTACCATTCTAAAGTTCAGTCTCTTTTCAAGAGTCATATTTCAAAAGTTAGCAACCGATCCCTTTCCTTTTATAGCTTCCAGTCTGGATCATTTAAAGGTAATTTAAACATTATGACAGGATTGTAATATAAACTCTTTCTCTTCATTCATTTATTATTTTAACATGGAAGAGTAAGAGAAGAAAATCCTTTTATAATTTATCAGGCACTAATATTCAGGCATTAATTCAAGTGAGTATCAGAAAGAATGAAGAGTGCCAATTGCTATTTATTTGCACAAGTCATTCACTATACAGCTTAAGTCTTCTGCTCATTTTCAAACCTTCCTCTTCCTGACACAGATTACTAGACACACAAACCTCGTTTCTGGCAAACTACTGCTATGCTGAACAATGGATTTGGACACCTTTGGTCAATCTTTACACATACTGCAGGGTAAAAAAAACAAACAAACTTTTCTGAGGTTTTTTCAGCCCCTCCTGAACTGCAGTCTCTGGCTTGTCCAGGAAAAAGATTATGTACCAGCATTGAAGTGCTCTTGGTATCCATTCTTTCCCAATGGCCATGAAAGAGCTGTGGTGTTACAGTAATATCTACATATATAGTAACAACATTTCTTAGACCATTAATTTTATGTGATCATTTCACTAAATAGGACCTAACTGTTGACTTTTAAAGATCTTTTCAGTAAGATGAAAAGCAACATAATAAGCAACGTATAAATATTTGGATACTCTGCTGTTTATTAAACAGAATACAAACCACTTGCTTTTTTTCTGAAGGACCTTTCTTTGCATTATCCAGCTCTACTTTATGGCCCAAGGGTTCATATTATACAAACAATCATTTATTTCAGAAGAAATGTGATCATTACTAAGCTATTCCCTTGGTTAAAGAAGAATCTCTGCTTTCTTTATCCCAGCTGGGTTGAGGTAATTGCCTTAGGCTGCAGGCAGGAGAATGGAAAGCAGATGAAGCATGTTGAAGATTAACCACACAAAGAAACTGCCTGAACAAAGAGAGGACTAGAATCGGAGGAGGGGAGAAAATCCCGCATGCTGGAAAGGGAAGAAACTGCACAAAGATGTTCACATCTCATTTATAAGATTTGCATCTACTGCTTAATACAAACCCAGGAAGAAAGTCATCAGCATTTTCTGTAGACTGATTAGTATGTACGCAAGCAAACTGGGCTCTGCAACACTTTCTATTAAGAAATAAAATGCAACAATCGGCAAATGATACTGGTCATTAACCCAAATGCCGATACTAGGAAGATTGCTTAAAGGTGAAACTTTTTTTCATTTTTATCTGCTCACGCTCATATTGGAAACCAGGGGAGACTATTTAATCCTGCTAGGGACTCAAATCTACTACGAAATTTTCAGAAATCTGTTCTGTCATGTTACCCCTACATGACGCAAACCCACTAAAAGTCTCCTGTCTGCTGTAACATGCGCCTTATGTGGGATTCATTTCACCTAACTGAAGAAGTTTAAAAGTTATGAAGGTTTAAACATTTGAGCTAGTCACGCTAGCTGCCTTTATAGTCAAGGGAGAAAAATAAGAGTGATTTACATGACTCATCTTAGGCATATGCCTTAGAAAGAGATGAATTGCCCTCTGGAGACGCTCACTTCTTTCTACTGACTGTAGAAGGAGACGATAGTGACTATTTCAGGCTTATAGTCCAACTTTGAAAGGTCTAATTGAGGACAGACGAAGCCACCAGCCTGTCCTGGAAAAAAAGGCTGATAAATGCCTATCCATGATGCAGGCATACAGACAGGGAGTCCACTTTCTGCTGGGGGAAAGTCTCTCCTCGTCATTTCCAGGAGACTGGCAGTGTCTTGGCAGCAATGTCATTCTGGCCTGCTATCCTGTTGTTAATAATGACAGGATTGCTTTTTATTTTTATTTTTCCCATTAAAAACCTCTGCTGCCTCAGCACTGAAGCGTCGGTTGATGTTCACTGCAGGTTAGGCATTGCTTTACCTGGTACCAAATCAAACTGAAAGGGAAATAGATGTGGAAACACCTCAGAACCATGTCTGGTTCATGGGAGACCCAGGGAGAAAAATTCTCTCAGTGGAGACAAGCCTCTGGAAGGCCTCCTCTGTGCTTCCTCGTTCTCCAGTAAAGGATAACGCGTGCCAGAGACAAGCAATCACGTTCTTCAACTAGGTAATTCTTACGGGGCGCAGTCCTGCACCCCAACCATTAATCTCAGGATGGATCTTTATTTTGAAAATATTTATTCACTCCACATTAAAGAAACTCTTTTCAGTTATTTTTAAAGAGGAATTATTCCTGGTTTTACATAGCTTCTAGTTGAACAGTGTGATAGCTCAAAGAGTGGAATGAGCATTCTTGGAAATATAAAGCTAGCTTATTTGGATTACTTCCATTGCTATTTTTGTGCTTAAGTAAATACAAGTAAGACTGGAATATGAGTAGGAGTGATATACTAACACTTCATTAGCTACCATACACTATTCCCTTTTCCTTTCCCCAATGAATTCAATCTTAATTCTATTCTCCAGCTACAATGGAAATTTCCACAAACAACTGAAGCAAACTTTTTGAAGGTAGGATAAAATTAGCAAAATATTTAAGTACCTAGACTTTTTATTACTTTGAACTGATAATTAAAATAAGAAAGCTGGATTACACATATGTTAAGAAGGAAAAACATAAACAAGAGTAGTAGTCCTAGCAAAGCCCTGGGAAAGCCATATGGGTCAGTTTATGGAATTCAGCTGCCTTTGAATCAGACCATCGTTAAGGCTTTGCACTTAAATGATATCATAGACCCTTGATTTCTGACTTTATCTCTATTTCAATGACTTCTATGCTAGAAATGGATAGAAGGAAAAATTCTCAGAAGTTTTGCCACAGAAGAGGCCCATGTCAAAGTCATGTCATAAGGGGATTTTGAGTGATACACATAATAGTAGCATTCTGTTCTGATAGGGGATAAGCTGAGTTAAGTTCTTGTCTATCCAAAGTGAATGACAAATCTATTCATTTCAATGGGATCAAAAGCTCATACCTGGATTCCGTGGGAAAAGGCTAATTGGATTCCATCACTAATTAGTTGACATGTCAGTGAAAAACTCTCTACAATCAGGGCTTGCATTGGTACTTTTCCATGAGCTGGTTTAAAAATGCGAATTGGAAAGGTCCATCATCAACCCACCAAAACAAGGTTTACTACCTTTTCTTTACATAAAAATTACATTACTTGAATGCTGTTTTTTTATGTATATACATACTTGGAGTGGTAAGTCTGTCAAAGAATCTAACAGCTTTCTCCTCTACTTGCTGAAGACACATTCCTGACTTGTAGTGATGATGGGGGAAAGCCACTGAGCAATCAGCTGTTTTTTTATTAGATGAATCCAGTAGAATGTTTCATGAGTCTTTCAGAGTACAAAGACCTCATACGTTTGAGCACATGAATGAAATTGTAAGTCTTGCCATCTAGGAGCAATACAGATTTTTACAATTCATAAATATTTGTTTTGACTGTTCAGCAACAAGGCCGCTCTCAGCACATAGCCATTATTAGCAGTGTCACAAAAGTCTGTGATTTATCTGTAAGGGATGGTTTTTGTCACTTGGGGATACAACCACTCTTTTGCTTGTTTTATTAATGTTAAATACTTAAAATAAAACTTCAATTTCCAAGGACAACAACTATACACTGAAATGCCATTTCAGTCTCACTGAAATCCTCACTTGCTTGTTCTCTTTCAGGTCACACTAGACTGTAAATTTCACTCTTGAGAGGGCCAAAAAGTCATATGTGCCTGTGGAGTATTACGTAAATGCTGAAGTGATTGGATTTTTAATACCAGAAATATAAGATCTGGGGCCTGAAATTCTTCTCTTGTTAGGTTACTCATAAAAAAATATATCATGCAGTTCTCCAGGGGTTTGTCCATATCTCACTGACGTTGACTAGTTGCAGAGGAATTGTTCTGTACCCTGCTTTGTTCTTGCTCTTCGCAATCTTGAGGCTTCTCTTTCTTGTCACAATGATGTTTTAAAAAACGGAATCTGTTTCTGTTTTGCATTTTCTTTCTGTATAACTTTGTTACTGTTTGAGAATAACCACTGAAGCTGACAAATGTTTTCTGATTTTGCTTTGAGGATGCGCGATATCTATTGCATCACTGTTTTGTCAGCAGCATTCAAAGTGCACTAGCAGATGAGTGTGTGCATGCTTCTGGCTCTTGGATGTGGAGAGCTATTTGAACAGCAACAGCCAGCTCCATTGTGTTCATAGCAAACTCCGCGAAGTTCCTTTCAGCTACATGTCACTTCCAGTTTATGTTATTTGAAGATTTAACAATGATAGACGATACAAAGCTCTTTTCAAAATTCTTATTCAAGCAGGAGCTGATATGCAAACCTGGCTGCACATTATGCCTTAAGTATGATGACTTTCTCAATAAGTGTGAAATAATTTTGATAGGCACATTTAGACATTTTTCGGACATTCAGATATTTTAATCTGTATATTAGGCACTACTGGTTACCTAGGTGGAAAAACATAATAAACTAAGCAGATCTTCTGGATGAAGAAGACACAAATGAGAGGTGCTTAGAGCTTTGCTTACACAAAATAAATATTGCATACTTTCATATTGTTGTCAGCTTTAATTTCAGCTCCATCACCATTTCCAAAGGCTAGCAGTACTTACCTAACACAGAAACTGGCCTAACTATTCTGCAATAACTCCCCCATGTGGGCATTCAATTTTATTATTTCATTTTCAAAGCAGCACAGTTATCTGAAATACTAATTTTGCTTTCTAGTAGAGTGGCTACACAGGCAAATTATTCTGGAATGTCTGCACATGGAAATCTTTATCTTGGTGAGTCTCCCTCTGTAAATAAAATCTAGAGCAGCTCACCTATGCTAATCTAAGCTTTAGTATAGACAGACTGTTTTGATTTCCCCTAGATTAGGAAGGATGGTTCAAATCAGATCAGAGTGAGCTGGTTTGTCCCTCCTGGTAATAGAAGGCTAACAGTAATCTTCTCCCTGATTCAGTTGGTTGAGTCTGAGTCCTCTCAAAGCTCAGTCGACCAGCCGAACTTCACCTCGGTTTGTTTACTGAATTTAGGCAAAGCTTGTCTGCCATCGACAGCTCTGAGCATGTCTAATTAGCCTGCTCTTTGAAGTACTGGTCAGAGCTGACAGCAATCCCTTGCTAATGCTGGCAGCATTGCTAACAGACATGGATGTGAACTGGTTTTGCAAAATTTTGCAGGATTACGGACCATCCAAAATTCTGCATAATCAGAACAACTATGAAACTTTGTATTGGAAGCGTAATGATGTTAATTGTTTCTAAGCAGCTTGATCACACTAATTTTGATTGCTTCCCTGCTTTTTATCTGGAAATAAAAACGGTCATCTAAAGACCCAGCAGGCATTGCAGGAATAAGTGCTGGTTTTTGTCTTCACTTTATCAAAGACTAAGCCTCTTCTTTCAGTGACGGATTACCAAAGCCACTAACTATGTCATGTTCCTGCTGGTTGTATCACACAGTCAAGCCGCGCAGGCTCTTACGTGGGCAATGAATGCAAGTTGGCGTGAAGAGGGAAAGGAAGCCTCCAGTTCGCTTCCCTCTTTGAACTGGTTGATTGAGCAACGGGCTGGAGGTAGGCAGAAGGGAGGTCATTTTCAGGCTGAGTAAACAGAGCAATTTCTCACCCAGAAATCTCCCCCGTGGCAGCCGTTTGACCTACAGGGAGCTTGTCTTTTGTCTCGTCACAAAGCAAATTGTGAAACGGCCGTTCTGAGATACTTTCTTTCTTCTTAAACTCTTCTGAAAAATTGTCATACATGATGCTGGAGAGCAGCAAAAGAAACGAAGGACTGAGAGGCTTCTTTGTTAGCCATTTGGGAAGAAAACTATGAGTACAAACCCAGAGATTGTCCCGCAGGCTTTATGTGGATTAACTGATGGTTTACCAAAGGATGCTGAATGAAACAGCATGGAGCCCATGCAGAAGGGATCCTGAAGCAACACTGCCCTGATTCATCAAGGGCCCGATTGTTCACTTCTACAAACGGAAATATTTAGAAAAGGGTCTATGAAAAAGATGGTATATATGAACATAAATGGCAAGAGACAGAGAACAAAATGGGGAGAAAGCTTCTTTGTATGAAGCTGAGGAGGTTTATAATTACCTGCGGGTGGTGGGTGGAAGAGGAATGGGGGCAGCGAATGCAAAAACGTGACCCTTTTCCTGTTGCAGACTAGGATACAGGAATGACTTTTTGAAAATGTTTAACAATTCTTTGGAGAGATTATATTTTTAATTTGCACTTCCTCATTTCATTGGGAAGCTGAGGTACCAAAATACCACAGTAAGGGCAGTTTCTGTCCTCTTTTCAGATGGGCCAACTCCAGGGAGTGCTGGCATCTCTCTAGGCCAGGTTTTTCACAGGATTCTAGACCAATTTTCAAAACAAGCTGATTTGGAGGATTTTAAATTAACGTCAATTACTCATGTCTTTTGCTCAGGGAGAAAAAAGAAAAAAAAAAGAAAACTATTTGCTTTGTTAATCTAACAGCTTTTTGGTTTGTCTCCCTGTCCAAACTCATACCCCAAATTTCCCCTGGGACATGTCTATATAAGCTATTAGTAATGCAGTCTTTTTACTGGCATTTGTTAATGAAGAAACTGTGCTTAAAAGAAGGCCTTAGTATGTGTATTTACATATTGCTATCTATCAACATATAATTTGCCTAATGAAATTTTGTATGTATACCATTCCTAAATGTAGAGCATCTTTTAAGTAAATTGATCCTTAATAAGTACCTGTTGAAGAGAACTGAGTCTATTAACACAAATGCTGAAATTGGAAACTTTTTAACTCTTAAGGTTTTGTTAATTTACTAAATCCAGGGTAAGAATTCTTCATACTTTTGAGAGTAATTACTCCAGTGCATTTACACATATTCCAACACTTCCATTTTCTTGTAAGCTCATTAAAATGCTGTGACTCCCATTCCAGGGGCTAAGTGAGTGTTTGAAATATCAGACTGAATACTAGAGCCAGCCCAACTGCCTGGTTACTTAGCAATGTAAAAGAATTTGACCAATGTAACATTTTCTATGGATAAGGTGCATAATTTATATATTTTCCTAATTAGCAGATGCAGAAGACAGCTCTCCTTTCATCTGAGCTAGAGCTTTTATGCATACTGTAACTATGGCTGAAAGATAACTGTTGAATAGTAGGGCTTATATTTAATATAGACTTCAGCAGCTTTACTCTAAGTTTCAAGTGCTACCTGAATTATTAAGTCAACCTGAACCATCATATGTAATGAATTGCTGTAATTAAGTAAATAATACCCATTGCATCTTTGTAAAATCTATCCTTCAAGGATATTAAAGGTTTTTCTAAAATTTCCGTGAATTAAATATTACAACACACAATTGAAATAGCCTGAGAAAGTAGAGACGGTGAATGTGGAAGCTGGCACAGGTTATGTATTCGTACCAGCTGCTTTACGTGACGAAGGGTGTGACTCAGAGACAAAATTCCCTAAGCAGTCCTAAACAGTTAGCGGAGAGATGCATGCCTCCACAGCCTGATTCGAAGCACTTAACTGAGATGCCTGTATGTAGCTAGCTGTAAGTATCACAACCTTCATCTTCCATTGCCTTCATGAATCTACCACTGTGCAAACAGGAAGACATTCCTAAATGAGTTCTCCCATTTTTCACATTTGACTCATTCTTTCATTTTTCACCTGAAGCCTGAATTTCCTCCTCTTAACATTAGAAATCACTTAAGCTAATGAGGCTTTTTACTGCCTTGTGTACATAAACCTGGTCTCACTGGAAGCACGTGGTGTATGGCCTCCTCTTTACTTTTATTCTGCTGAGAAAGCCAATGTTATATTGACCGAATTATACAATTTGGGATTTTTCTTTTTTGTATGGAAAAATATAATACAAGTTTTGCGTGTGTCACTACCAGTCCCAGGAACACCTCATGTGGAAATAGACTTTCAGCTAGGAAAGTCCACAGGAGCTCTACTCAGTGCTTAACAAATTCTCTCTCTCTCTCTCTCTCTCCCTCTAAATTCCCCAGCTTCTCTAGTGCTTTAGAATATTAAATTGCATTTGCCCCTTTCATACTGAGGTATTGAACAAAGTCAGTGTCTGCAGATATGGAAATGAAAGGCAGAGGATCATGTGCTAAAAAGGCAAAGACAACTTCTAACTATAGTACTGGGTTCTGCAGTCAGCAGTACACAAGCAGGCAATAGGACTAAGCATCACTTCTTGCTGCCTTTAAGTGCCATGTTTAGGTGCTCAAGTACCACATATGTCTGTATTTATTGGTACAGCTTTCAGCATAAGTGCAGATTAATTCCCAGATACTCTGCCCTAAATCCGTAGAAAGATGCCTTAATTGCTCCATTACCTCACAGCTTTGTGCTAAAAATACACTGGCAAATATGTTTTAGCTGCACTATGCAGAAACATACCAATATGTTCCCTGTGTTACAGGAAGATTAAATGTTTGGAGAGTGTGACAGATTTCTGGGAACAACAAATTAAAGAATAAGAAAAGGAGCATGTCATGCTGCTCGCACTGCTGTCAATGGGAGGACCCTGCACACTGCAGAACAAGACACTGATTTTCTGTTTCCAAATTATGTGCGCGTTAATTCCTTCCCTTTCAGCTGGACTGTCAAAGACAGGGAAAACCAGATACTGGTGTCATTTTAGCGTCAATTTTCTCAGGAAGCTTATTTATTCATGCACTCTCATCCCGAAGTGTACAAAATAACCCAGCATGAGTCAGTTTTTAAATCCAGAGGGTGCTATTCCAGTTATTGGTTCTGACCTCTTTAGTAACCCAGACCGTCAAATTTTACTAACTAATTTGTGAACCAGTCCTCAAAACTTACTCCCAAGCTTGTGTTTGTACTACCCAGCATCTGCCAAGACAGATGCTGTGAATGACATTATTAACACCATCCACATTTTTGTTACAGGTACCTGTTTTCACAGCTGAAGCTAACAGCCAGAAATTGTTGTTTGATATGTACCTACACATGTTAGAAAGCATCTCTTATTTGGCAAAGAAGAGTGTATTGATCCAATGACATGACAGCTGCACAGATAAGCTTAAAAGTGTCAGGAGTAAAAATAAATGACCTAATCAGCCACCACATGAAATGGGACAAAATGAAGGTGAGCACAACCTGATTATCACCCTAATTTTAACACCAACCTATTGCAAAGCAAAACTGAACATTCTCCATTGCAGGAAAATGCAATAAGTGTCCTTACCACGAAAGGCAACTGTGTATGACCTTAAAGACAATTTTACCAAAAAAAAAAAGCATCAGTTTTTTTTTTTTTTTTTTTTTTTTTTTTTTTTTTGTAGTCACCAGTATCAGTCCGTTGTGACTTTGTCTCAGCCAACACACAGATTCTTCCCACTGCTTGACTGGCCAATTAATCCTTTTCAGTAAAAGGGAGTATTTGTTATTTTAACACTGTTCAATTTGGCTGAGGCTAAGCAGTATAATACGGTCTTACTTAGGTATAGTTTTGGACATTATGTCAGATGGCTTTTCACTCTTTATGTCTATTTCTAAGCACATTCACTTCTCATGAACCTCCTTTTCACTGCACCAGAAAAGTCAAGCTTGAAATGGATACGTGATACGCATACAATAAACACAGTCCTTGGTATTATTTTGTTGGAAGTCATGTGCCCTGCGGTGCACTATTTCAGAGGATTTTTATCGGTGTAAAGGGACAACTCACAGCTCCTGCTGTTTCACAGTACACTATTTTCCTTTGCTCTCCCTAAGTCATTGGCTGAGTTGAACTACACTGAAGAATAACATAGCTAAAACTGGCAAGAGCGATCTATTATAACTGATCTTAATCACAAATCACAAACTTCATGACACAACCTTCTCACAGTCGATGTAGGAAAAGATAATTTTAAATATGTTGAAGGGATGGTAAGCCATAAAACAGACAGAAGTCATTTCAGTTGGCTGGGAATTTAAAGAGAGTCCCGCTATGCTCTGTGCCCAAAAGAGAAAGATTTAATGATTTCCAAAACAGATCTGCCAGGTCCAGCTAAACTATTAATTCCTATAATTTTACACGTCTGTCTGCAAAGTACCAAACAAAATGTCAAACACAAGTTATTTGCACTTGTTTGATTCCAAACAGGTATTATATCTGCAGTCAGAGACAAACAAGTCTGGAGAAAGCTAGAGTGAAACTGGTTATATAACTATGTTCTGCAAAGTAACAATCCCATCAGGCATCAAGCATTTTCCATTACCCCAGTAAATTTCATTTTGTTTCTGAAACTTTTGCTGTTTTCCATGAAGATCTGTTCTAAATGTAGAATTCCTTTTCTTGTTGCCCCAGCTGAGGATCAACAAATTACCACCAGCTAATTCAATATTATGCATCAGATTAATTACTCTGTTGGAAACATGAGTGTAACTATTGCTTTTGAAAGGCAAGGACATGATCAAGCAGCTGAAGATGTTTTTTTAATATTTGGACTTTGATGATCTAGGCCTGAAAGTACAAAGCTGCTGGCTCTCCTGACTGGGGATATATCTAAAGGACATATAAAGGTGCATATAAAGGACACTCTGATTTATATTCCCTCTTAAATAAGATGACATCAACCTCAACCAATCACAGAGGCTGATACCTCATCTGTGGTACTGGATTATTCCACAAGTGTTGACAAGTCACAGATGTCTTATTTCTTTGGAAAGTCTCCCAGAAAATACTCCCAGTACTGTCCAACACCACTATTATTACATTCCTTTCTGCTTCCTTATTTTATATATTTCTCCCACTCACTTCATGTAAAATCAGAACTGTATTGATTGTCGTTACTCGGTTATTTGCAACGAATAATCGGTCACACACAGTGCACATCCAATTTCAAAGGAAACCTCGGGGCCACTTTGCTTGGTAGACAGCAGGCTGTCTGTTGCTCGGCAATGAACTCTAGTGTCCAATTAAACTAGTAGAATCTACAGCGATTTCAAGTTGGTAAAACACCTTTTAGGTAGAAATAATGTCAGAAATTATTCATAAAAATGATGCCAAAGTCAAGTGTAACAAAAATACCTTTTAAATAGTTTTATATCTCAGTGACTATAGTTATGCCTCAAGTATTTTAAGATGATCTGGTTATGTTTCCTCAATACATAAACAGTTTGTTTATGTCTTTTCCAAATCCACTTCTCTGCTTGCTCTTGGTTTAACCGCAAAGAAATAAATCAAAAATTCCTAGCCATCTCTATAGTCACCTATTTGGAAAAGTTTTGCAACAGCTATCACTGAAGTGACAATACCCAGCAGTCATCACTTCAATTAATTAAACATGGCTGCGTTAGGACAAAGCAGAGTCTTTGATGAAGGATATAAAGCAGATCCTTACTAGAGTTTTCACAGGGAGAATGTGGCTGCTCTCAAACTTGCATACTTCTGAAAGAAGTATTTAATCTTACTCAGATCATCTAATCGTGAAACGTTATCAAATTCTCTGTCTGATTACAAGTTACAGAGCTGTACTATTTGTCTAGCTATAATAACAGTCTGGGAATCATCGCACTTAATTTTAGGCATCAACGGCTGGGCGACAGTCTAAACTTCTTCCGTGGCCAATGGAGACTGACAAGAGCCTTCAGAGGGCAATTTATCATCAGCCTCGACCTGCATTTTTGGACAAGATAAACTGTGTTTCCAGGGTGGCTGTCTCTTTCTATCGCTACAGAGGAAAAGTTAGACACCTAACTTTTAGACAGCTAATGCTCATAAGACAAACGCCACCTACAATAAACAGTTTGTTCACAGGAGTCTGCAGTGGTTTATGAAACAGTCTGAAAGCAATTTAAAAAAATTAATTGCTTGTGTATATTTTTAGTTCATATTAATACTTTCTGTCACCTCTTTGAAATACCTGGGGAAAAGAAAGTCTGCTTTTCTATACATTCTTTTTATTTTTCCTGTAACCGCTACACTGATTTAAAGAAAAAAATCTTAAAGAATTTGTAACATGAGCTTACAACAGGACCATGAAAGTAAAAAATGTAAGGACATTATTTTTTTATGCTAAGAAATGTAAAAAAGATCGTACATTATACATACCTTTCTTTTCCCCTCCACTTTCAAGGTGCCATTAAGATGCTTGAAGCGTTTATTTTCATTGCTGGAACTCTCTTGGATTCCCAGAGTGTTTGCTCTCAAGTTTCTCCTTTCCTGAAAAAGCAGTCTGGATTTTGTTAAAGCCTATAAATAGCAGTAAAGAATATGGTATTTTAATGAATTTCGGAGTGTGGGATTTTACATATTTTCAGAACTGGAGAGCAAGGAAGGAAATAAATCACATGTGTAACCGCACCTAATGGGTAAAATAGGCATGCCTGACATCTGATGGTTCACAGCTACACACATGTCATCTTGTCCCCCTCCAGCTACGGGCAGTAGCATTATGCTACAAAAGTCTTGCTTACTCTTTGGTCCCAGCGTTTGTGCGCTTGGCAGCACAGTGCCCAGCATCATCCATGGGCCTGGCTGGCGCAGAGTGTGCTAATCATAGCACTCCTTTTCCTCAGAGGTGAAAAAGATGAATGTAAATCCCTGCGGCTGAGGACAGTTTACAGGCCAGGTTTCCCGCATGCTGCATGAGTGTTCCTGCCAGCGGGTAAGCGAATAAGAATTAAGATCTATAACTAGTACTCAGCAGTAGCTGAATCCCATACACGCCCCATTTAAAACCCCGAAGCTGCCTTTGCAGGTGCTATGTTTCATTTCTTCCATACTTTTGAATTTTAAAAAATAATTTATTAATAAGATTTAATCTTGTAACTATTTTCTTTTTTAAAATACATGTTTTCACTTCTGTGGAATGTGTGTCATAATCTTCAAAATGTGCACAGTGACGCAGGATTTTAAAATCACTGTCTCCTTGTGAATTTCAAGGCTACTAATCTTATCTTCCTGAACACTTATCTATCTATACTTTTCACAGACTGTAAATCATGGTCACGATTAACCTTTGGTGCCAGAAACACTGATTTTTTTTTCTTTTTTTAACATTCCTCTGATTTAGATTTTTCTTTGACAAAAAATATTACAGAGGTTACATAAAGCAAAGCGATTTTTCATCCTCATTAAAAAGGTTTTTTTGTTTGTTTTTAAGGACAGATTTTAAAGACAGAAATGTGGCAGATAGTTACATGTGCAAGAAACAGGCATAACCAGCCAATTTTTGCAAACAATTGAGATCACATATTAACCACTTCCCCTCTTTCAGATGTGCAAGTTCAAGTGCTAACTGAAAAATTCAAGTCTTTTTTTTACCGTTAAAATAGTTACAAAAATTACCCTGTAAGAAATCTCAGGCTAAATAATAATGGAGCAAGCATCCTTAGTTGCTTTTCCAAATTAAAATTCTTTGGGCCATACTCTTAGAGGGCCCAACATCCGTCAGCCACATTTCTGAACAGGGTCACACAAGGGCTGGTCAGTCCTGCAGCCAGTCCCACACTAAGTCAGGTGGAGTTTAGAGCAGCGAGGTCAAACAGCCTGGTAACAGTCCTACAGTCTTGGGAAACACAGAGCAGAGTTACAGCCCCTCCTGCCAGCTATTCCATGCCAAGCTATGGGATCAGCACCTACCCTTGTTTTCTGGATAGCACCGACATGCATACTCATAACTGTCATACCTACAGTGTGAATTTCTATAGCAGAAACGATGTAGAGAAATGCTTCATCTTTGACCAAGAGATTCTAGATGAAGGGAACTCATAGGGGAAGAATTGACCCTGCTGATGGGATTCATGTAACCTAGCAGAAATATCTACACTGAAGATGGCTACATTTGATGTCTAGATCAGGGTCCCCCTTACACGGAGAGATACAGGACCTCCTAGGGCATGATTCCTCTCATCCTCAAGTAGACATTAAAGCAGTACTTATGAGTCATGCTCTGTTTTCCCCTGACTGGTGTGACTTCCTTAGACTTAGATGTCTATATGGAAAATGTTTACAATTAGGTGAGATGAATTCCAGCACCTGTCTCTGAAGATAAATCCCATGGGACTGATCCGAAGTCCACTGAAGTCAATGGGAGGCTGTTTGTTGACTTCTCCCTGTAAGAGATCATTCCTGAAAGATCATTAGTGCACGATATACTGTAATAGAGCATGTGTGTAGGATTTCTTGAGTTTAGCTGCCATGCTTTCTCAGTATAGTGACACAAATATGGGAAAACATTAGTGACATAAAATCAGCATTTTCTCACATTAGTCATTGGACGTACATTTGGGTATTGGCCATTTTCCTTTCAGCTCTTGATTTAGTAAGAGAAAAACAACTAAACCAACCTTTCTTATTTAGAAAGGAAAATATTTTTTAAATACGTGGAAACCTTTTAAAAATTCCAAGAAAGGTTTGACTGGGGTATGCCATGTAGAGGTTAGCCTCCAAAGAATGCGCTTGCCAGGAATGTGCCACTCAGACTTTTCCCTGAAAAGAGGTATCAACCCATTTAAAAAGCAGCACTCACTTGTATTTTCAGTAATGTTACAAATGGCTTTGTGTCAATGATATCCTTATGGCTCTTGGGTCACACAGAGCATACGAGGTCAAGGTTTCGACTGAGAACAACAAATGTTTTCCATACCCAAGAGAGTCCTGAAAACCTGGCATGTTCAGAACTTTATGGAGAGGTCAAGAAAGTCATGCAAGTACCAGTCAAAAGAAAGTCCTTTTTTTCATTCCAAAACAGCGACTATTTTGAATGGTCAGATGTTCTTCCCACGGAGGGAGAGTTGTTGAGGATTTTCACACATTTCAACTGCAGAGTGTTGTATCAACTACAGTAAATATTATGAAATTCCAAGCTGTTGGGAGAAAATGATCAAAGCAGGTCAGCTCAAAATTCTAGCTGGTGTTTCATCATTTAATTATGAAAGCATCCGTATCTGTGAGAAATGAAAGTTGTTTATATGGAAATAAAGTCATGTTCCCTCTTGACACTGCTACAACCCTTCTGAGATTTTGAAGCTATGTCATTAAAGAGGCTCATCTATAGCTACCTGCAAAATTGTGGTGTGCTCCAGTCATGGATGATGTGGTTCTAATATTGCCTGTAACGAACCTCTCTAAGGCCTTTACAACCAGATGGAATATTTGCTGGGAAAGAACTTTGTTTTATCTTGATAATTGAAGATCATATGTGAAATAGCTATTAACTGTAAATAAAACCTATTTTTTTCCAATTCTCCATGCCCAATGGCAGACTTCTTCAATTGCATTTCAAGATTGCTACAACCAATATTAACTACTGTAAATCTGCCTTTATATTAATTATTGCTCATTACTGAACACCAAAGGCCATATTTTCAATTGCGTGACTTGAAAGTTTCATGCATATGCTCTGATTTTAGTTAAAAATCTTAGGGGCGGTATAAAAGTTGCACAGTTGGTCATGAAACATGATTTTATTAGCTAATGTTTCTGCAGTGTTGAATTTTAATGTGGAATGATAAGATGCAGACACTGAATAATATATGACAAACATGTCGAGTATCAGCTACAAATATAGACCAATAAATCATTAAATGTCTTAGGTGTAAGATTAGTAACACTGTAGAATCTTAATACTAAAAATGAAAGTCTCATACACCAAAAAAGGTAAGAATAGAAAAAAAGCAACAGAAAAAATACTTACTGAGAACAATTCTGCACTGGTTAGAATACAAATGTAGCTTCTAAACTAAAACAGGCTTAATACTTCAGAGTAACACTTTTTGCTTGCTTGCTTGCTTGGTTTTTGAGAGAAACAAGGTTTCCAAAATAAGAGGTATGACATAAGGTTCTCCGCAAAAAAACTTTCGACTTTCATTTAAAAATGACAAACTTTTTGATAAAAAGTCAACCTTCTCCAAAAACAGGAAAAATCGGCTTTCTTTTCCTAATAATCCTAACTTTTTAAAAATTATAGCCTAAATTAAGCCTTTTTATATTTCTACAGGTTATAACATAATAAATGCTACAGTCAAGTAAGTGAACAGCTTCTTATTGTTTTTCACTGTGACTTTTTTTCTGAAACAAAACAAGAGAAAAAAAATAATCCAGTAACAATGTGATCTTACAAATGTCAGTATGATTTAACAATAATTAGGATAAACCAGTAACAAAGATAATTTTGCACTGTCAAAGAAACAGTGCAGATAGTTTAATTTTTCCAAAACTGCCAGTGACTGAACTTAAAAATAATTTTTACAAGGTTTTAAGGATAACAAAAGTTGAAAGGAACTAAAGCACAAAGTAATAACTAGTATCACTCATTTTGACTGAGGTAGCTTTGATAAAATTCAGGGTCTTGTGGATTATTATGGTAAGAATAAGTGATAGGTATGTTAGATGCAAATCTGCCTCTTTGCAAAAATGTACAAAGTCATATTTGCCTGAGCATGAGAGGTATCAAAAAATCACAGACAGTTTCCCCACTTGCATCTCCAGACCTCTCTCAGCCAGCACCAAGAGGTAAAAATCCCAGCTGTGTTGAGATCAATGGCAAAAGGCAGAATTGACTCCAGTGGGGCCAGGATTTCATCTGAAGAAAAAAGCCAAAGTTGCTATTAAGTACGCAGCTATTAACCTCTTAACTATTGTATTGGAATAGCTAAGAAAATTTCTTCCTCATTTGAAAGTAAAAGAGAGTGAGGTGTACTTTGTAAAATACCCATCGAAAGGAGGTAACAGACCGCCATTATCTTCCTAATAATGTTTAATTATTCATGCAAACGTGCCATCCATATTATTTTTGTCAGAGACACTAAGGCCATGATTTACAGAAGCAAGTTCAGAGTGTCTCCTTTTCTGGATACCCACCTGAGAAAAAATATAGGACCTTCCTCTCAGAGATCACGTGTTCAGTCCTTTGAAAAACTTGAACAAGTAAAGCTCCATTGCTCTCTGTCCAAGTTGTTTTCCCTCTGTATGACTAAGTTTCAGCTACCCACATCGCTAATGTCATTTTCACAGACTCTATTCTAGAATTCTAACTTCTCCACTGAAAAGGAATCCAGCAGGGTGATGTACTGAGCAGTATTCACTGTCTTTTTATCTTTTCTAAGTTGGCGGGGTTTTGTGTGGCAAGAAGAGAGAATGAAACTTACGGTTTAATATTGTTTTGCCTCGCAAATTATTATTAGGAACACTAGAGAGCACTGAGAACCCCTCATAACACTTCTTGACATCCTGTTTGAATTTCTGTAGGTATTATATTTTGTGAAACATGAACCTCCTAAGACAGTTAGGGCCTTTTTTGGTCTCATACCAATAATGCCTCCAGCTGAGGCACAGGAAATCCAAATTGCTCTTCAAATTAAATCACGGGAAACCTTGATTCCTTACTTGTCTCAAGCAAAGTTAATGAGAAACAGATGCACACCCCTGCCAAAACATTATGTTGTATGTTTATCTACTATTGGCTCATCTTTTGGCCTATTGAGTTAAAATGAGAGGGTTCAGATTATTTTTGCTTTAATTAGTACTGCATTTGGTTGGTGGGCTTTTACAAAATACTAATTAAAATAAATTACCAATTTCTATTGACAGTAATAGCTCTAATAATTACTGGCAAGGTTAAACCACTAATTTGATCAAAAATGAAATTTTTGTCCTCTGGGAAAAACAGTAACAAAAGTACCATTCATGACCTGAATTGGAACAGAAGGATGAAATACTTAATCATTTCGTGTAACAAAACAGTTTACCCACACTCAAATGAAATATTTTGTTTTGACTTCACCCAATAATAAATTCTGCTAAAATAAATCTTGCCTTAACAGAAAATGGCGATCTTTCTTAGTTTTAAATTCCCCACATGAAACTAGACAATTCCTCCAGTAGAACCATCATTTCAATTGCAATGAAAAAGGCAGAGACTCCTGGGTATCCTGCCTGAAAACTCTTGAGACAATGCTTAAATTCATCAGTTAGATAATTATGCTTATACACTGTACAACATGTCAGCCATTGCCAGTGACAGTATCAGGAAAAAGTACTACTACTGAGCTGTTTTTCTAGATCAATATGAACAGTGATTATGTCTCTCCCTTGTATTTCTCAGCCCTAGTCATGGACAAGGATAACATCTCCTTCCTCTGAATAGGAGCTTATAAGAAATAATCTTGCATGTAAAAAACATTTTGTAATAGTTTCAGTGATGACTGTGCTACTTAGTGTAAACAGGGGTCAGTGATAACCAGTCACATTTAACAGAAGTAAGGCAAAAATGGAAAAAAAACTTTTCTGCTTTGTGAACAAAGCTAGATTTTTTAATTTAAGTTTTTTATCTTTTAATTAATTTTTGTTTATATGTGTTAAATAATCGTGATATTTCAAATTATTAATTTTATGTATGTTTAGATTTATTGATTTAATTATACTATTATATTAAATAATTTAAGTTTTTTTAGTAAGTCATTATGCAATCCAGAAAGGTGAACAAAAACTGCTTATAGATGAACACAGCATTTAAAACCTGTCTTTTGTATAAGCCCAACACATTCACCCAGCTGCATCGATACGCATGGCTGCTAGTGCAGGCTTTTCTTCCCTTAATTCTCCCCATTCTCTTTCTCATCTCCCTGTCATATTGGGAGTTGGCCAGTCTTTAATTTACCCTTCACTTACCGCTGAAAGTCCTCCTCAGCTTTCTCAGTGAAGAAGCCCCTTAGCAAATGATCGACTCTACCCTTCAGCTCTGAAAGGGATGAACCCTTTCTCTAGTCCTCACTTTTTTCAAAAAATATATGACAGCTTAGAAGAGTGGTGGTGGCGGTCTGGACCAGTCACCGTGGAGCTCTGCCCACAGTCACCCTGGTATAACGTCGGCAAAACTCCTGTGCTTTAACTGAGGTTGCTGTGAATTTATGTCCATTTCACTAAAGAAGCGGTGAGTCCGAGAGATTCATCGCGTCCTGTTGCCTTCTTGAAAACATAAGCTTAATCACCCTTGGGTTTGAATGTTTTTGAATGAATGTGTTTTGAATGACAACTCAATGGAAATGACTAAAGGAACCGGAGCTCTCTTGCAAGTGTTCGAAGCTTCTCCATGCTCTAGTTTCTGTATCAGCATCGTGATGAGGAAAGGACGAAAACAAAATGCAAAGCGAGGAAGGTTTTGCAGAGCCGACTTCCCCTCACACCTCTGACCTGTACGTGTTCGCTGTCAGCTCCTCTGGAAGGTCTCCTCCCTGCTCTTTCCAAAGCGCTATCCCAGCTTGCCCCCAGCTCGCATGACTGCCTCTTTCCTTACTCACTACCAAGGACCTGGAGGCAGTGATGAATCTACATACTGAACCTATTCCTGCAGTATTATTTTTTAATACTGTTCTTACCCTGTCTCTTTCTAGAATGTATTTTTACAATGTTCCACAGTAGTAGCCTGGCCTGTTAAGTTTTTTGCCTTCAGCCACAAAGTAATTTTGCACTTAAGATAAGAAAATAAATAGAAGCTGTTAAGTTTTATGTCTTCATTGCCTTACTGGCAATAGGCCTAATCTAACAAGCAAAATACATGTTGTTAGGAAATGCCACGATGGAGGTTTTAGATAAACATTTGAACATAGTGTCACTGAGGAGAAGAACTGCACAGGAAAGGACTGGAGTAGTCATTTCATTCAATGCTTATCCTCAGAGAGAAAAAGTAGTTACACAGCAGCCCGGACGGTGTACCATCATCGAAAGTATAGTGGTTCGAACTATGCCGAAGAGGTAGGGAGAGAGAAAGGTAGGCAACACAGACAAAATAACTGTATGAAATGCCAGGGGTCATGAGTTGGGAAGGAGCGGAGGTGTCAGGGATGCACTGCATTGTCAGAAAGAGAGTCAAAAACTGTGACAGAAACCTGAGGGTAACTTGCTTGAGGCTGGGGAGAAAGAGTGAGGCTGTTACTGCTGATTTTGTCTTCATGCCCTGTGCAGAGCACCTGCGTATGATTTAGGCTGATGATGGCTGAGCTGGGTTTTTTTTTAATGGACACAGCTTGCCAAAGGCATGTTTCCAGTACAACAGACCAGGCTTGGGATTTTCCATGCAGTATAAAATCACTCACGGAATGGCTTAAACTTTACTTAGATACCTTTTTTCAAGTATTTGAACATTTTATGGGAGCAAATTCTTGGTATTTCAGTCATCCCTCTCCCTATGGTGTCTGGGCATTTCACATATTAATCTTACAGAACTGAGGTGAGATGGAAAAATATTGTTAACCTATGAGGCACAGACAGACGTGGCTTGCCCAGAGATAGTCTGCAGTGACTAATTCCCAAGTGAGCGTTCAAACTACTAACCTATTTTACTCTAGATTTCAACTTCCTTGCTGCTTCCTGTCACCACATAAAGCTGAGACCTGCACTGATAGCCACTAAAAGAGGTGATGTCCCGTTTAATTTATGTGTGGTTAAACAACTGCTCCCCTGGTTAATCTAGCCACCTGTAAGTCCTGGCAGGTTGAGCTACGTTGCTCTTTGTACAGTCTTGCCCCATCCCATCTTCATAAGCAGCATTTTGGAGTTTGTGGCCGAGAGCCAGGTCCTGTTCTCAAATACAGCTGGATAAATCTGTTCTACTCAAAGACTTACCTTGTCAGTCTTCTCCTCTGGTGTCTCAGTTGGCCTGAGTTGCTCAGATGCTTGTATATTTTGTATGCTGCCATATAGTTTACATTCTTTGTTTTACTTCTGACTTTATAAAAGGCTAAAATTTTTTATCTCCTTTTTCTTCCTTTTGCACATTAGATGCTTTTGATCTGGTGCAACTCTACCAGGATGTCCTCTCGACTACTTCTTGATTACATCAAGGTCAAAGTAAATCATTCCAATGTGTGCACAATAGTGCAGTGTGCACTATAGAAACACACTGAGGCAAGGTTATGTATTTTGCATGCCACAACAATCTTTTGATATCTAGTACAAATGATTCATTGCAGTTTCTGTTGGTTATTATCTTCTCGGAAAACTAGTAAATTCAGTCTCTCTTCTTCAGGTTCTGTTTGGAAGTTTGTATTTCTGGTTATTTCCCATCATAGTAAAAAATTTAAAAAAATTAAAGGGACAATGCTCACAGCTGCAGGAGTGATCTCTCTTAATACCACCATTCTCCCACACTATCCTTTTTTGGTAATGTTTGTGTTGGTTATGGACATGAAACAAACTATCTGACAGAAGAGTGCCTTGATGTTTGCAATGGTGGAAAATTCCAATCTCCTCATTAGTTTATTTACTGTATTTTACTGGGGACTAACTGCAGGTTTAAATGCTTGAAGTTGGCTGTGATTATTTTTAATGATGTTAATAAGAAACAGTCCTGCTGCTTGGAAGTGACTGAATTTTCTACAGAAATAAAAAATACTTTGGAACATCAAAATCAAAGCCTTAACTATAAAACAATCATAAATTGGTGGGCTAATTTTTTCAAAAGTATTTTAAGGAGTGATTTACTTCTAATGTCACAATATCTCTCACCATTCCTGCTGGGAGACTGACTTTTGCTGACACAGTCTCACTATGTCAGACACAAAAGAATCTATTAATTCTCTTAATTTAAGTGGGTTTTGGATCAGGCCCAAGGGAGGGGGAAAAAATAGCAGAGGGAAGAGGGTTACAATTCCAGCTATGCAATGAAAAATAATCTACCAGTCCAGAGGGAAGGAAAGGAGAGAAAAGGAAAAGGAGAGTGGCTTCCACCATCTGAAGGCAGAGAGGGAAAGGGAGAGAGCTCTAGTTTACGTAGTAAAATGGCTTTGTATTGTGTACACTGAAATTTATGGGATTCTTCCTGTTAGAGAAGCTAACATTTTGAGAGCTGCACGGAGCTTTTTACTTTCCTTCCTTCTCAATCTCAAGGCCATCCAGCCTGAGGTACTGATGGGGTTATAAAATCGGTGCGTGTGTGTAAGCAACTGTAGCCAAGATGAAGAGGAAACTGGGGCCAGGCTAATTCAGATGAGGACAGAAAGGGCAGACAGCTAGGACGCGCTTAATGTCGTCTGTTGAAATTGTTGTGCAGAAAAAAAATGATTTATGGTTCTTGGTAGCAGAAAAAAAGGAAGGCCAAGGTAGCTAAGCCCTTAGGGCTCTCACTGAGCTAAAGAACCTGGAGTTTTGTCTTTACACTGTTTTTAAAATGAATACTCAAGCAGGGTATGTTATGTATTCCTTGTAGCAGGGATCGATGCCCAGGGTTTTTTATAATACATGCTGGTGTGCTTTTCTCTGCCTTTCCCCCCCTCAAGACACAGAGCAGTAATCCAAAATACCATTCAGACTGATGATTAGTGCAATTAGGAGATAGAGGTTTGGAGCTCTGCAAGCCCCCAAAAAAAATTAGCCTGGTTGCCTACCTCCTGAGCAAATGCTCTAAGCCGCTAGGGACGGAGATGAACCATCTTCTCCACTCTGCAAAGGCCTAGAGTCGGGTGCTGGGAGACGCTGCCAGCATGGGTCCGGCAGAGGTGAGCAGCAGCGTCTCGGGGCAGGTCCACGGGAAGAGGTTGGCATCTAGCCGCTCGGCTCTGTGCAGACCTGGGCAGCTCGAGACATGCCTGCAAGGAGACATGCCAGCATCTGAGGAACCACTTTTTCTGAAACAGAACTGCTGCAGGATCTCAGACCTAGGAGCGAGCAGGTGGCAAACTGGGCTGATCCAGTTCTGAATGCTGGATTTGGTCAGATAACATGTAAGTACTGGTTTTTGGCCTTTACTGGTTTTACAGCCATTAACCCCTTTGGCCGACAATGCAGCTTTCGGTGACTGTGACCAGCAGGTTTGAGTTTGTTAGGCCCACACTGTAGGAGCAGAGACCCCCCCTGTAACCCAGACCTGTCCTCTGCCTTAGCTCTCCTGCCCAGAGGTTCTCTCCAGACTGGGTAATGGGGATAGAGGGGGCCTTGGAGCATGAAAGCAAACTGGATCCTGAACTAACAAGAGATCATAGACAGTCTTTTTGCCTTCAGTCCTCAGCTCTAACATGGGACCAACTAGGCTCCTTTCTCCAGCTGTTTGCCTGTCTTGGCTGCTTATACTGGAAGCTCTTCATGGCAGAGACTAGTTCTTAATACTCCATGCTTTCTAGCTGAAAGACAGGACAATGCAAATAATTGGGGCAGAAATTAAGGCATTTCTTATTTCTGCTACAAGGCTATCTGGAGCTGGATTATGCCTGGAAGAGCTAGTCTGCACTAAAGTCAATGCCACCCTGCCTTAACTGCTCTGAGCACAAGCTGCACTGATTCAAAATGCTTGCACATGGTGCAACCATTCCTCCCACTCACAGAAGGGAATGCCCTACATCCCTTTATTTTCCTTGCAGAGTATTGCTACACTATTCTGCTAAATTGCAGAAACATCATGAATGTTTCCTCATCATTCTTAATAGCTGATTAAGTGGATTTATTCTTACATACTCTAACAAGCCCTGTTTAGCAGGGCTGTGTATTAGCTAACTCTGATGTAGCCAGTTGGGTTTGGATTTTCTAATGAAAATGCAGAATGTCTGTTATCTAGAGATAGTAAACTGCTTTAGAGGTTCCAGCAGAAGATTAGTAGATCCACCTACACTTTTGGCCTGTACCTCTTATGCAGCCTCAGCTTGCTGTGCAATCAGATTTTGTCCCAGTACTGAATTATTTGAAGATTTGTGGTTAAATACAAACTTGATCATAGAGCTGACATTCCACAAGTGGTTCAAATGGCTTAAAATGAACTTGACCTGACTTTTTGACCTTCTTACCAAGCTATGCAGACTGTTTATACAGGCAGGAGGATCTAACGGTTGGGGTAAAAAAGTGGAAGAATGAAATTCAATCATCTAATCTTGGCTGAGTCACTAACTCACTGTATGACCCGTGCAAAGCACTTGGTCTCCATTGCCTTACTGGCTAAAGTAAAGGCTATTTTTTTTTTAATAAGAGTACTCTGAAAGCTAAATATACTACTTGAAATGCAATTTCTTGTTAAATCAACATCTACTTTTAGAAAGATTATCTAAGCATGGAACATATTGTACAATGCTAAAAACAACACAGATATGCTAGAAATAAAGAGATTTTGGAGTCTTCCAAAACATAAACTGGGCTATTAGTACACAAACATCATACTTACTGCTGCCAACAATTCTTGAAAGTCCACTACAGCTTGTATGGGTTTGGTCATGACTCGATTCTTCTCAGAATTCCCTGAACTATCAAGAAGTGAGACTTTCAGCCAGTTGACCTAGACTTAATCTCTGTTCTTCAGAACTGAATCGTAAAAGCTTAGAGCCTTGGGACACTTTAAGAGCTCCCTCATCTGGCCACTCAACGAAGGCATGTTCAGTCCAGCGGTGGCACTGGACTATTCAGAATTTAAAACTGGATTCTGCATAAAATCTGTGCAGTCACTATTGCCAGAAGTGTATGGTCTTGGGAATAAGAGCTGGGGAGGGTTTCACTATGTCCCTGTGAAGCTGGTGAATTTCTTAAAATATAGTGAAATTATGTATTGGGATAATAGGAGTTTGCATAAGGTGTGCATTTAGGCACCACCATGCTCTGTTGGCTCTTTAGGTTTACCAGGAGCTCTCCCAGGTTCAAAATAACTAATATAGACAAATTTATGAACCTTATCCTCTCTTCTTTCTCTTCCTCCTCAGCAAGCTTGGCTTTCTAGACCGTGGCATCAGCAAAATATTCTGTAGGCTTTAGTCATTTTGTCACTCTGTAGCTATCCTGGCTGTCCTTCCTGAGAGCACTCTGTCTCAAGAGTCGCAGTATGAAAAAGATTGAACCATGCAGTGTCATGGTTAACCTGATACCAGCAAGAACTGAGTATTTAACAACTTTACACTTCTGAAGAAAGCATTTACTAGCTTGTGGAGTTCCCTAACGCTATTTATTGTCATGTGTCACTGTGAATAATCTAATCATAACATCGAAGGTGCAAAAATATACTTTCATTTTGGTTCAGACAAGTCTTGTGCATCTGATTTACAAACACTAAAAAGAGCAACAACACAAGGCCTATCTATAGCTGAAAGTAGACAGTATCACACTACATTGTTAATTATCCAAGAATCCCCCAGCCTTTTGCAGAGAGCAACTGCCATTTTGTATAATATTTCATGCCCAGAATGTAAGGGAACAATTTACTATGTGAACTGTTGTGTTCTTTATAATAGCTCATTCTTTATTTTTTTATCCTTAATTTGCTATTGGCACAATAAATATGCAGAATGAAGAGAATACAACTAAATCTGCTGTCCATACTTTTGCCACAAGCCTAGAGCATGCCCACAGACTGCGCCTTGACATATATGCAACACTTTTTTTAGTCAGAGTAACTTGCCTGTGAGTCTGGCCTAAAATGTCTTGCCATCTGTCTGTGGAAAACAAATATGCCGTAGATAATATTAGCATATGATCAAAACTGCACTGACAAGAAAAGGATGGTTACAATACCAAACATCACAATTGAAATCATCATTTAATTTTACCTTGAAAGAACGGCACCCTACCTGCTTTTCTCCTAAAGCAATAGGAGCAAGGAAGAAGGTTCCCTCTGTCTTTCTTCATGTCAGCAGCATTTGGCCTCAAACAGAGGTACGGAGAACGGCTGAAATGAGCCATTTCAGTCAGGACGCTGCCTTTTCAAATCTCTTAGGATTTCTGGGGACAGGAGGTCCCTATGTGCATAGCTTCGCACCGCCTCCATACTGCGGAACAGGCTGCCCTAGCTAGGGATGGACTGGGAGGAGCAAGCTTGAGCAGAGAGAGGGAAAAGGGAGATGACAACCATGAAGGGAGAGAGCTGCCCAAACAGACTTTCCAGTAAGAAGGGAGAACTCTGTGCCTTTCGGTCAGGTAGAGAGAGGAAAAAAGTGCAACCACAGATTCTGAATTTAATTTAATTAAGCCAGAGTTTTCTGTTTTAGAAGGTAATTGGTGTATTCTCTTACCTTTGCTGAGACCCAGAAAAGAACAGGCAAATAAAAACAAGTTTGAAGAAAAGTCGGGTAAGCAGCTATGAAAAGGCCTGTACTGCAAGAGCAGAGGCAGTCCTACTGATTTAGTGAATAGAAACAAGCCACCGGGGCTACAACTATGACTGAGGTGTCTGTATAATCATCCATCACCTAAGAAACCAGCTCCTCTGCATTAGCGTCCTTTTGGTCCTTTAGCCAGAAACAGATTGATTATTTGACTGTGTTCTTTCTCCATGATATCTGCAATCTCTAAAGAGCTAACCCCAGTTTCATGTATTTAATGTCCATTGAAATTAGATGTCACAGGTTTGTTTTGTTTTGAAAAAGCACTGATGCTAGACTTATTTGTCAAAAAGATATCTGGCTAAATCTGGGCATTCTTGTGAGGGTGGGGGAGGGAGGGTGGAAAGGGAGTGGGCAGCAGAGGAGGAAAGCAAAATACCGTGTTCAGATTTAGACAGAGACAGGAAATAAGAGACAGTAGGCATACTGAAAGTTATAATGGCCATGTATTCTCTGTTGTGAAATTATCGTGTCTTTGCAGACTTATTCTTTATGGCTTTTACACTTCTTTGCAGACCATCCATTAGTCTCAAGGGTTACTGTAACAAGAACTAGCTACTGACTGAAACCTGGGAAATGACAAATTTATTATTTTAGCAGAGTTCAATAAGGAGACAACACTAACAATCTTACTACCTGGCATAGGAAAATAACTACTTCTTTTGCATCTTTTCAAACTAAACTTGCGTTTGCCTATGCCACATAACATCCTGGTATACATATAAAGAATATCCAACAGTGTCACCATTAACTATAACAAAAGTTTTTTAAAAGGAATGCTAGGTCGCAGGCAGTTCCAGAGCTAGGTAGCACTTCATTTGTAAGACAGATGGTCCCTCAGCTGTCCACTCCGGGGTTCTTGTACCTTCTCCCAGAATCAGCGTTGAAGCCATGACGTTAGACTAGGTAGACATCAGGTGTGATGCTGTTTAACACGTCCTATTACCCTGCTGGAAGCACTTTGATGACTGGACAACTTGTTTCTCTACTCATGAAGTAGGTAGTTTGGATAAGAATGATGCAAGCTTAATTGCAGCTACTCAGTGGATACTTTAGCCAGCTTGCAAAGTACAGGAGAGTTCAGTTTACTTATCTCTACTAATTCTGTGCATATAAGATCTGGCAGAGCCTAAGAAATCATAAGATTCACTGAGATTTTTTTCTGTGGGACAGAAAACACCTTTAAAAGCAGCTGTTAAAAGTTTCAGAAGATCAGTTGCAGAAGGCCACATCCCCCAGCACTTCTCTGTGGAGCAAATAAATCATTGACTGGAAGAAGTGCAAGTACTTTTCTTGCTGTGATGCGGATTCACTGCGGTGGATGGTAGTCAAGAGGGCAGTTATAATCATCTCATCACCTGCAGAAACGAGAGCACAAGGGGAGGAGAGGAGCTAATTTTGCTTCTGCCATGAGCAACGGACAGCATCACCCACCCTTCCTGACAAGGAAACGAGGAATAAGAGGAGAGTTTAGAGCCATCTTTTATTGACAGAAAATTCTATGCAAGGGAGACATCCCATTTCATAAGTGCTAAGACCACACAGTGTGGCTACGGCTGACTGGAGAATCCTTTTCTCTAAGAAGCAGCTGTGGTATGTCCAAGCCTTTGTGAGGAGGAAGTCCCTGCAGTGTATAATATGGTCACAGAATAGTTTCTGCTTGCAACCCAGAAAGAGTGCTTCCCCTTGTTACCACACAAGCTGATTTTACTGTTCTGCTACAGCCCAGGGCTAACAGACAGACTAGCTATATGCCTCATAACCAGGTTTGGGGCTCAGCTCTACCCACCTCTCCCTGACTCCACAATAACTCTTCCCTGGCCATGAACCCTGAAACCATAAGAAGAATCCTGAGGACCAGAAGAAATCACCGCTGCTTTACGGAAGGGTAATGGTAATATTTAGCTCAGCTCACAGAAATAGAGTGGGAATGCTGCAGTAACGTTTCCTGACTTACAAGGCACCAAAAAAGCCAGTGCTACCCCTGGAAAAGCCTCCACCGGTGCCATTTCCAGAAAGAAGGTGATGGTTACTACCCAGATTCATCCTTGTTTCTTTGGTGTTGGAGAGAAGGCAATGGGACACATGTATTATCGTGCACTTTTGGAAAATGATGAAACTTTTTCGTAGTTTTATTGCTCTGCTTTTAGACTATGATGCTATGCCACTGCTGTGCCTTCAAAACCTTCAAAAATAGGCCTGAGAGGGTGAGAAGAAGCAAAGGCATCAAAATACGGGAAACAAATGGAAGGGCAGTACTCGGAACTCTACGAAGTGTTACTAATGTTAAACTACAGGAAAAGTGAAGACCTCCTTCTACTGTCACCTTCCTGGGTCACCTTTGATTTCTAAGATAAATTCCACATTTTTAGCATCTTCTGATCTCAAAGCATTTTTTCAAGGTAAAAAAACATCATCCCCATTTTTTTCATGGAAAACAGTAGCTGAAAGATCTGCTCAAGGTCACAGAGTAAGTGAGTTTCAGAAACCAGAAAAGAAAATAAACTAGTATGATTTTCAGTATCTTTCCCTGATCACTGGCGCACACAGCTTTCCCTTGAGAGACAGTTACTTTCATTGTCCTTTCAGTCGTCAGACAAGCTCTTCCTACCTCTGCATTTAATGGGAGGTGGAAACTGTCCCCATCTGCATCCCACTTCAATTGTACTTTTTTAAACCTGCACCAATTCTTTCCAACACTGATAGTGCTTCCCTGGGAGTGCCACATAGTCTGCAAAACACACAATAGGATGAGCTCATTGCTTTTTATAAAAAATCCCTGAGAAAGAAGGATGGCAGTTTATTGCTTATAATAAAGGTCATGACATTGCTTTCTTATATTTGCACTGTATTTTTAGAATGCTCACTCAGCCCAGATCACAAAAATAACAAATCTCCATGTGAATTTTGAGGCTTCATCTTGGAGGCAGTTTATATTGTTAAGCTATTCTAAGTCACACTAAGATTTCACAGTCTTAATCAACTGTTGATTGTAATTGTTAAGTATAGTTTATCTGTTCCAAAATCCACAGGCTGGTAATGAAATTAGGATGATTCTTCATATTGCATTAGCCACAACAAGCTCTAAGCAGAGGACTGATCGTCAGTGCACAAAGCACACAATAGAAAAAACATCCCCTGCCTGACACCAACACCTCTCAAAAATTGTTCAGCACTCTGCAGGTCCAGGGACCTTGTGCGCGCTCTTGTGTGTTACCCCTACTGCATTATAACAACGATTGATGTCCTCATCTAAAGAACCCCTGAAGCCCACAGCCCCCTTGCCACAGCTGATCCTGCTTTGCCTTCTTTTCTCCAAGCCCCTGTCTCAGTGGGCTCATGCCTGCTGTCAGCCTGCACTTGTCCAGGTCTGCCACTTTCAAGTGGCAGAACAGGACTGTACCTTGTCACCTTCTCTAGGACAAATCACTGGTGAGTGCTTTCTAATTTAGACCGAACTGTCTTGTGTTTAACCAGCTTTTGTCCAGTATTATGTTGTGGCTGACTGTTCGGAGGTGTGCGGCGTTAACCTCTTCCTTCTCAAACACCCAGGAGAAGAGAAGAGGATTATTCTGATCTGCACAGTCCCGGACCTGAAGAAAGTTGGGGCAAATTTCCGTACTACTATACAATCTCATCCGTCAATCCAGAAGTAACCATGCACCAGGTGATAACTGGCAAAGAACATCATGACCATAGGATCTAGTGAAGCAACATCCATGGGTAGTAATGAGGTAAAATGGGTAGTAGGAGAGGAAAACAGGAAAAAACCATCAATGGAGCACTAGAAACTGATACAGTAACCAGAAAATAAACATACAGAATTAGGATTTGGCAAGGAACAGACTTGTTTCTCTTACAAGTCATCATTTTTCTGTTTTTCATTATAGGACAATAATAAGTTATGACACCATAACAAGGCTTTAATCCTTTACTGTCTCAGTTCTAAATGATGACACTTGGCAGCACTTGCAGGGACCATTGTGCTAGTAACAACAAGAAGCTCCTTAGCATTGCAGGTTGAATTGTTTGTTTTATGGATCTTTTGCCTTTTTTCTTGCAAATGTGTTAAAGAAACTAAGCTTCTATCATGTTCTGTCTTTCTACATGTAGAATTTCTGTTTTGTAAACACAGACAAATATGTAATTAGAAGAAACAAAGACATACATTCAAAGCCTCCAGCAAGATGGAACTACAACAACAGTACCACATTAACGGATCTCTTGTCAAATGCATTGGACTTTCTGGTTGGACAACACCTGTTCATTTTAACTTTTCATATCATTATTTTCAAAACAATTATTTCCGAGGTCTTCTGTTCAAAGAAGAGAACAATGTGCACATTTGAATTCCTATGCTGAAATCCATGAAAGACAAAATGAAAACATGTCAGCTCACATCAGCTGAGTGCAAATAAGAGTGACTGACACATTTATCTAAATTTCTTTCCCAGACTCATACAGGTTAATGATTACAGGATCAAATAAAAGAAACCACTTTATTTCAAACTGCATTATTTTCTAGAGTGCATTTAGTATTTCAAAGGGTTCTATTTCAAAGCATACCCAGTTAGTCTGGAATAAGGACAGAGGCTTAAAAAACATTCAACAAAAATGCAGTGTCACTGTTTGAACTGGAGAGTGGCCTTATCTAGATCTTGTACAATAGTATGACTTGTCAAAACTAGCAGAGAGGCTCTCACATCATGTGTGCTGTGCTCTGTAGTTTTGTACCACTGGCAGTGCAATCTAGCATTTTTGTAAGTAGAATCACCTAGCAGCAGAAGAAAATCTGTTATCAGCATTTCAGGTGTCCCACATCTCTAAGCCAGGGTCCCAAAAACTGCAAGAGAGGTTCTAGGAAAACAACTTTTCTTCTACTGCCAAACATGGTTTAGAGGCAAAGCTTCTTGAACAGTGCGGGGGATAGTAAGCCAAGTTTAATTATAAATTGTGTAAGAGACATTATTTATTTTAGCAGGACAAAGAAAACTTTGAAATGCCCTTCTCTTCTTTTCCATAAAGCTCTTACTTTATATGCAAGAAATGAAGACAGTGACTGTATGATGACAATCATCTAACACAGGTAACCTGCCTACTATAGAACCACATGCCGGAGTTCCCAGCTCAGACCAATTGTCAGATTATCTGTCTTAATTTGGCCATCCTCTGTAGGTTATAAGAAGAGGATAAGAGAATATTCTCTCTCAAATTTAGTTTGTTCAGTTAGAGCAATGTTTGCATTTGACCGCAACTTTTTTTGAAGGATATATCTAGGCAACGTGTGAAAACAAGCAACTGTGAACTGCACAGAAGTGGCAACAAAATGACCTTTGCAGTTTATAATGAACATAAAAGTAAAAAAAAAAAAAAAAAAAAAAAAAAAAAAAAAAGAAGAGGGGTGGGAGAATAAAAACAGCTTTGTGAAAATTTGGGGGCTCTTCTAGTGGAGAATGAAACTAACACGGAATCTCTGGATAAAATGAGAGAAGAGCTATAAAGCAGTTGTAATGTGAACTGAATAGACATTTAGGGCCTACTTTGCTATACTTTGATCCTTCTACTTCATTCATGTAGCAGAAAAAGGCCTTAGATAGATGTGAAATGGCTACTCAGGCAGCGGAAAATATAAAGCAGCTGAAAGAGACTACAGTGCATTGTTCATAGTGAGGCAACAGAGTTCCCTTTCCACCACACTTCTGCAGGTGTAACTGAGCACTTCACAGATCATCACCACCACAGCACATGAGTAATTACGTCCAAGACTGGACTGAATGTACGTTATCTACAAAGGCAAACAGCACCAATGAATGCAAAAAAGGCATCTGCTGAGATCATTTTCAAATGTTGGAAAAGTCAGCGATTTGAACTTTTCTGATCCCAGAAGCCCTGCATTACCAGATTCCAAAAATATATCTAAGAAAAATAAATTATTCTGACTTCAGTGAGTTCTCCATTTTGGAGAGCTTTTTTGAAAAAAAAATATTAAAAGCTATATAACTCAATTAGAATAACTAGAATCACATACCTCCAACTGGAATGCTTTGTTCCTTGATGTAAGTTTTAAGACTTGGAGCATCCATGTTCTGGGAAAAGTAACTACTGTGGGAGCTTCACCTGTAATACTGAAGGCTCCCTGTCTGTGTCTACAATTTCCTTTCTAAAGGGCTATGTCAGAACAGAAGGCATGGAGCCAGGAAGCCCTGATACCTAACCCTGGATGTGACACGGACTCCCCTGGGTAAGCCATACAGGCTCAATCCTGAGAGATACCAAGCACCTCCTGTGAAACAGGGGTGCCCCACTGGCATCTGCCGATAATTTCTGCCGAAGTCTCTCTCCTGGAATACCATTTGTCTTTGCTGCATTGTGGCGAGGGGAGACAATCATGTAAAGGAGTGGGATGTTGCAAGATTGTGCTTGTATTGCTGACATGTCAGATGGCAAAACAACTGGTAGCACTGGGATAAATGTTGTTGCTAGCTAGTCTTCTGTACATACAAAAGCCAGGCGGACAAAAGCTGGCTGTAAGGACTGTACTCTTTAATGAGATGGGTACACTTCCTGGAGGGACTAGGCACAAACTGACCCATCTTGGGCTCAAATACGCAAACACAGATTGTTACTGTTATGTGTGAAGAGCTCTTACAGTAAACTGCATGAGCCCAAGATTGGCTTACAGCCCAACGTACATAAGTGCGTATCAACATACTGATGAATGTTGCTGGAGCACTGACTAGGCATTCCCATCTTCTCTCTTGAACTTCTTCGCCCCCCACCTCTCCGCCAATACCAAATACTTACTGTGCTCACGTGGGCTAGATAGTTGTATTATTTAAGGATAGTAGGCCAGCACTAAACCTCTTTTTTTTTTTTTTTTTTTTTTTGTGGTTTATAATTCTGAAGCTGATAACTTCTTTTAAAAATATTTACAAAGTAAATTACAAGATTTCAGCAGAACACATTTGAGACGCAAGTAATGACAAAGATCCTCTGGGTTTACACTACCTTTTGCCAATGAATGGCCTTCCAGTTACTGATGACTAATAACCATATTGTTAAATAGGTTTGTTTATGTAAGAACAACTCTGGGAACAGAGTAGGGAGAGGTTTGCGGCTGCAGTTAAGCACAGGATGTCAAAAGCTCTGAGGATGTTTTGTGCTACCAAACAATTGAACATAGGGATGACATTGCCCTCTCGTGGGTAATCGCCGAAATGGAAAATGGCAAGCTCTAGTCCTTGTGTTGTCCCAGTTTATTAATCCCACAAGTCTGATTCCCGCAGGTGCTCAAAGCCTCTCCAAAGTTTAAGCTCATGTGTTTAGGTCATACAGAGTTGAGAACTCATGGTGTGCTGCAGGACTAGGACTTAGTCTTGGTTAGAAAACTCACCTAAGACTACACCTGTGAGGCTGTGACCCAGAAGCATCCCTAAAAATGTTAGATATTTGAGCTGGAATGGCAGGCACAAGAAGGAGAGAAAGAATCAGAAGACAGACTTTCAATGGGATAAGGAAAGCATCACATTTAGCCTAAGAGCTAAGACATAGAGCTAAGCCACTGGGAGTTAAATCTGATTAGGACTGATTTTGCTTTCAGACTGCCCCTTCTTTTCTGCTTGTTACCAGTTGTTTTACCCTAAGTGGTTCAGATCACATCGCCTAAGAGAGGAGTTCATGCAGTATAAAGTAGAGGGATGCAGGAGAGATGAGATTTATTTGAAAACACATGAAAACTAGTTATGGACTGTATTGAGAGATCTGTGATATAAACTGGGCGATAGGCCTGTCATGATGGTTGTGGAAATTAAAAAGTGGTCTATCCTGAGGTTACATTCCATAAAGAGAGCTCAGTAAGAATTTCTGAAGTCCACATTGCTGCAATAGCCAAAGCCTCATAACCTTTAATCTCAGAATATCTTTATGAAGGAAGCACACGGCTTGTAAGAGTGGGACATTGACAGTGGCATACATACATGGCTGCTGGGATATGACATATTAATACACATCATCTTATCAACTCCAGAAGAATATCCCTAGCTCCTGTCATCCACTGTGAAGAAAAGTTGCTAACAACCACCACAGCAAAACTTCACAACCCTACATTAAACTAGCAATGTTCTGGTTTAAAAACAACTTGCTTATGTCACATTCTCCCCATATATATTCTTAAATGCTGCTAGGAATTGCAGCCACCAAGTAAAATGTTAATCCATCAAAGTCCTTGTTCTGTCTCAGTTTCAATTTATTTGGAATGAAGGAAAAATACTGGAAGAACAAGTTGAAAGAGAAGAAAAGAAAATGGAATTTTGTCTCATCTAAAGCCCCTTTTATAAGCAATGTCTTGTTTAGAGAACAAACATTGCTGTGAAGGTTCAGCTGACTGTTGGAAAGGTAAGATTGGACATAAGTGGACTACTTCACAGACCAAGGCACACAAAAAGAAGCCACGTTCAGATAGCTTGTCCTTCAATGCAGTATAATAGAGAATGCAACCACTTTTTAAAAATAGCTACATTTATTGCATTGGATATTGAGCGTGGAAAGCTCTTAAAGACAGAAAGATTGTAGCAGTACTGCAGCTCTATGTGAAGCCAGTGGTACTAAAGTTTTGAGTTAACTTTAATACGCTTGCCAGTGTTTAGCTAAGGGAATGATGCAACATTAAGGTAAGCAAAGCAGTACAGCACCAGTGTTCCCTGCTTGAGCTGCACATCCTTTGCACTGTCACAGCATGGTTACTGTAGAACATACGAATCAAGCAGCATCCTAGCTGTAAAAGAAGTTCGTGAGTTCCCTAGTGGCACTCAGCATCTCTTCTGCATTGCAGAAGGCCCCAGGGTGCATCCCGAACATTACATACAGCTAGAATGGCCTGCTATGTGAATTTAGAGAGTGTTATTTGGAGTTGAAATGCTCGTGCTAAGTTTATTGTACAGGGGATAAAAGAAGAACTTTCCAATATCAAAAAAAGAGGTAGGATCTGGCCTCATGGCTGAAGTGGGTGTTACACAAAGTTTTGTATATGTGCCTCTGACCACAAACCTTAGGTCTCACTCATTGTCCAAGTGGTTAAAGGTGGAAGTGCCCCAGTTTAACATCATTGCTTCTGGATCTTCACAAAGCTCACAACCACCAGCCTTTCATGCTCTAATCCCTTCTTGTCCTGACACTGCCAGTGTATCCCAACTCAGAATTACATGATTGCAAGATGAAAATACAATCTCTCTCATTCCAGATCACCCCACTCCTTTCAAATTTCTTTCTAAATTCTTTCTCTTGAGCTGCCAGCATTTCCCTGTCTCCTAATCCTGGCCTAAATTCTCTGTTCAGAAGCCAGATCCCTGCTGCTCAGTTCTTCCTGCTCGGCTGGCCCAGATACTGCTGCTCCCACTCCCACACAAAAACTCTGGCTCCTGCTTTCATAGAGATAAGAAACCTCAGACATAAGCTGCTTTTACCAAAAATCTGTCTGGGCAAGACTCTGAAAGTAAAAAGAGAGAATGTGTCCTGAAAAAATGGATGTAGTTGCCTTAGCAGAAGCATATTGAAGTAAATTGTTAAGGTAACCTATTGGTATTACCGTCTCTTTAAAACGGAATTAGAAGGTACCTGCAGTGATTCTGCCTCCTTCATGTGTCCTACATTATCACTGGTGTCAGGAGAATACTGGAACTATGTCATTTTTCTTGGAGTAGATGTTGTCTCTCTCTTGACTTCTCTTTCTTTTTTAAGGTATACATAACATATTTTGCTACCATGGTGTTTTTGATTCACACAGTTCTTAAGAGGGGAAAAAACAGATGCAGGAAGGCACAAAACTGTTTAGCTGTTATAGCTACAGGCTTTTCTGGTTATTTTGATAGTCATGCAAAAGGCAGTAGTTTCCACATATTTCAGCCCAAGAGAGCGTGATTTTCACACTCCCTTTCGATCAACTTTTCTAACTGAAAACATTATAAAGGCAAGACAGCTTTGTAGACCAGCTATCCATTATTTACCGTGATTCTGCAGTGGGTCTACAGCCAGTCACATCGCAATCTTTGTTTTGGTCCTGGCACTGCCACAAATTTCACAAGCAACCTTTCCAGACACTTTCATTATGTCTTATTTTCCTCATCGCTAAAATGAATACAGATCATATCAGCTGCTTCTCCCAGGACTGTTGGGATGTCTGGTGCTGCAATGATGGAGAAATCTGGATGAACGTGACCAGACATGCACAAAGTATCATTATTGTACTTTACCACCAAATAGACCCCTTTAGGTCAGTTAGACTTCAGCAGACTTTAAGGAAAGCAGATAGGGAAATAAAAAATAGGCAAAGACTAAAGGGCAGAGAGTGATAATCATCTCTTGCTGAAATAGGGGTTTGAGAAAAAAATGTCTTGGTTTAACAACACAGCAAACAGGCAGGTCTATCTACAAAAGCAGCAGCAAACCAAAACAAACTTGAACAGCCCTCATAAAAGGCAGTAAAAACTGTTCTGCCTTTAGCTACTGCCTTGTCTTCCCTGGAGTTGGGTAATGAGGCATAATTTGGCACAATGTTTTAAAAAACAGAATGCTTCAGCCACTAAATAATACTCATTTTTCTTTTGTTTAGGACAGACTTTCAAGTCATCATTCTCCTGTCTAGTTTGCAACTTGTAGCATGTAGCATGTAGTATTTCAAAAGAGAGACTTTTCTACTAGACTAAGTAAAAAAGCAGTGCTGCATTGTTTCTCCTAACAGAGTTATTTTCCTAGTGGATGAATCACACCATTTAACTGAAGGCTAAGAACAGAACCTTTAAAATCCCCCACAGAATCTGCTATTTCTCCTGTGCTTACTAGTTTCCACTCATGAATCCGTCTGCTAGTTTCATAGTAAGAACAATGGTCTACTATTCATTTTGCAGTTATTTGAGTCCTAAGAGGAAAAACATTCTGCTTTTCATCATTGCTGCTTCCATTGATTTGCTTGTGCTGTTATTACAGCCTATATCAGCCCAATTAAAGATTGCCACTTAGTGGAAAATAAGGCAAGAGTACCACTGATCCATGTTCACAGTATTCAAGGACAAGAATCATTATGTCTGAGCATGATTATAAAAACGCTTAGACTTGTCCACTTTACATGGAGGAAAATAGTTATTTTGTAATGGAAGTTACTCTACATTTTATTTTCCTTAAAAATTATGGCTAACGATTATGTAAAGTCTGGGGACATTCTAGATTAGGAATCAAGAATAAACAGAGAAAATAGTGTCCCTAGAGATCAATGTCATGGTTGTACTGAGATCAGTGCCAGGGGAGAAAGACAAATTTCATTGCTGGCCTGAAGATCATCCTTGAAGCTTTGAATCATTTAAATCCCATTTAAACCCTCTTTGAGAATTAAATTGAATTTAAGTGGGCAATTGACCCTGTTCTGGCATAGGAGATAATTTCTCTTGAAGACTCTGGCTGGTTTTGTATGGATATCTGTGCATTACAGATAAGATTTACGAACCTGGTTTAGTTGTTCTCATTATCACATTATATCTACATACACCCACTTACCTAAGACGAAGCGGCGATGAGATAACTTCCTGAGCACTATAAGCAGTTTCAGACATGCATGTAACTAACAGTGTATTATCTCACTTTCTGAATTAAGAAGAAAAGAGGGAAGGGAATAAAAAAGATTAACTGTTAAATGCATTTTAAATAGAAGCACTGTTTTATAGTTGCTTTTGTTTTACACACAGCAACAGATATCCTGCTATGATAAACTAAAAGGCTGAGAAACCAAAGTATTCATACTGGGATCAGACAGTTACCTTCTAATGCACCAGGTCAGTGAAACTGCTTAATTATTTATCATCTAGAGACAGAAGTTAAAGATTGATGAGCAATTTTCTTGCAGCAATTTGACAACAGATTTAGGAGAATCAAAGAAATTTGGAGCTTCATGAAACCTTTCATGGAATAAAGTGTAACGTTTCTGGGGAAAAAAAAATTCCCCCATGAGCAATTGCCCAGAATGAAATGAGATTTGCGCTTCAAAGCTGTTAAAATCTAGTGACATAGCTTTATTGCCTTTTAAAATCTCAGAAGGCCATAATAAGGTGCAAGTTTTGAGAGTCCGTATTCTCCTTCCTCCCACAATCACATTGTTCATGAAGACACACCTACCCTCTGAGGCTCATTCTGGTCCAGGGGGTAGTCTGAGGTTAACGGCTTGGAAAATCTTTGATGTCTCTTTTCAGTAAAATAGATTCTTAAGCAACAGTTTCATTTTTCAAGATGAGCTAGAAAATATAGAGCTTCTCAATGTGGTGTAAAGGAATAAAACCAGTAAGAGGGGTGTTTTGCTGTTCAAACCTAGTAAAAATGGAATCAGGAGTATACCACTAAAACAGCATGAGTAAGACAATCCAGTTTGTTGCCTCCATTTTTTTTCATTTATTTTTTGCTAAATTATATTTGTTACCTATTGTGTCATCTCGGGTAACAGATACTAACTAGAAATGCTTTCCTGTCTGGTCAATAAGCCTCCTACTTTTCTGAGTTCTTAGTTATCCATGTTCAATCATGAGTTATTTCATGTTTATTTTTAAGTTGCTATAATTACAGTTTTATTCTTAAAGAAATTTTCTGAACTATTATAAAAAATAAATTGAAGAATTATCTTTGTGCAATAATGTACCGTTGGATAGCTTTGTGGGCTGTAAGATAAGCTATTTCTAGGGGGATCATTTGATATCAAACAATACAACTCAGTTCCACGTGTTTAAAACAGACACATATATACAGACCATAAACTTTCAAACTTCATTTTCCTTCTTAAATTTCAGACTGACTCACTGGTGTAACTTTATATAATCATTAAAAATGCATCCATTCTACTCATGACATGAATTGTAAAATACACATAATAAAATAAGCCTTTTAGAATATTTTCTCTTACTAATGCAAAGGCCTTCCTAAAAATTTAGGAGCTAGTAGATTGAAATACAAATGGTAAATAAATGAATGATAAGTATGGATGATGAAGACTGAAGAAACACATGGAAAAGTGAAGGTTATATTCTGAAAACCAGCATGTGACTGCTGCTCCAGTGCTAACCCTTGCATTAAACTGAACTAACTTGATATTTAGTGAAGTATGATGCATGGTCAGATTAAAATAGCCTGTCTCACGAGTACTCAAGAACTGTGAATCTCTTCCTTAGATAAAAAACTAAGGATTTAGAAATGAATTCAGAGCATCATAAGGCAACCTAACAGATAAGATTTCAAAACATGGGCATAGAGTGGGGCTGCGGAGAGGGGGATGTGACAAATGCAGTTTGCAGTCTTTCCCCTCCTTCACTTCACCCAGCTAAAGGCCAAGTCTTGTCTTTTTGGTACCCTCAGACAGGGATTCAGGTTCAGCTCTTGTGGCTGGATCTCAGCTTTGCTCTTCCACACAGAAAGCAGATGGAACATGGAGTGAGCAGAACTGGCCCTTCCTTCCCCCTTGCGGTATAGTTTGAGCTATGCTTGGCCTTGGGATCTGCAGCAACAGGTATCAGCCTGAAGGCAACTGGCAGCCAGCAAACACAGACTAATACGCAATCCCCCTTTCGCTTCTCCGTTCCAGCCAGGAGCAGCATCAGCTGGCTCCGTGTCTTTTTAGCCTGCTTCACTCTTAAACACCCACACCTTTACTATTCCAAGTGGAAGAGACCTTCACAGCCTCAGTAACTGCTCTGGTTCTATCCAACAGGAGAATTAAACCATCCTTCTGAAAGCCACATAAATACTTCAGGAACCCCTGCATTAGTGCATTATGCACATGCAGAATGATAATGGGGCAGAGCAACAAATTATATGTCACCAAGTACACCTTGTCAACAAGTACAGCTGGGAATATACTATCGCATATCCATTGCACTTCACTGTCACAGCTTTCCTTTAAGCTCTAACAGAGCAAATACTTTTAACATAGCTTCCGGTGTCCTCAGAGCTCATATATTGTGCTTTGGCATATGACAATTAGATAAGCAATGTTCTAGGATGGGATTGAAAATAAATAGCTCCAACTGATAGTGTTCTCTCAAAGAAGTGTGTCAACTCTTTTTTAAACAAATCTGGCAACAAGACTAAACTGTGGCACTGAATATGGAACCAGGGAACAAAGCATATGCATTTCAGTGCTGACAGCAAGTCAGGAGTGGGGCACAAGGATGCAATCAAGCTCCCAACCCATTCACTTTGCTTACCCTTTCAGGCTTTGTTCTCTTCACCACAAAGGACTACAAGTGACAGTAACTTTGGAAGCTATAGGAAAAGTTACCTAGACATATATCATGGAATTTTGCTTTGGTGTAACCAACAATGAAACAAGTGCATGCCTCTAGAGTATGATTACTATACTGGGTCAAAATGAGCAGGCATCAGCATACTTGCGAGCTCCAGAAACACCTTTCAATCTCAATCTTCAGAGACAGCACTCTTATTATATGCTACAAAGGGAGAAACTAGGAGTAGAAAGGTTGAGTTACTTGCAAAATGAAAGAAACAGGGACCCTGCAGTATCATTTGAGGCTCAGAAAATTGTTTTTAATCTCAAAGTAAGAGGTAAACATAACCAGTAGATGGCTGCATGTATGAAACAAGACTAAAAATGTTCTTGTTTACACTTAAGCAGACTTGAGACTCTGTCAAGGAAAGCTTGGGTCTCAACCAGTCCTGTTAGACACCTGAGTGAATTTCAAAGCCAAACTGGAGCTACTACCAAAGACCAGAACCTCACTAAAAAGCCTCATTCTGAGACAAAGTTACACCTACTTGCTTAAAATCACCTCCTTTAAAACAATTTGTTCTAAGTGTAGAAATACTAGTAAATTTTGTGTGCACTGAAATTGTGCACTCAAATCATACCCAAAAAACCACTCATCTCTGAAAAATGTTTTTGTCGATGTCCTGTGTGTGCACTTACGATTATTAGTATGTGAAGGGGAAGGGAGGGGAGGTTCAGCTACTGTCTATGCAAAACAGTTTATCATTCCAAGGAGCTATTACTTTACCAACTGCTTATAAAAATGTCAGTAGGCACAATTACATTATCAGCATAGTCCAAAACATTTCTGCGGCAGTAGTTTTGTCTATTCGAAACTTGCCTGTGCAGTTTTGTTCATCTAATTGAATTGTCAGGGCTCACATCATTCCAGCGTTACAGGATTCTGAGAACACTCCTGTGCTAAGTTATTTCAACCTGTATTTACTCAGAAGCATTCTGCTGTGCTTAGATTCAGGGTTTGGGGGACAGAAACAGCATTTCCCTTAGTAACTTCTGCAGTTCATGTTGACAGCATTTCTTAACATCAGAGTCAAGAATTGCCTTGAACTTGATTTAGGAAGATTTAAACAAAACGGAGAAGGCAGAAGGTTTAAATCCAACTCTATTATGGATTTGCTCATCTATATGTTCATCTTCATGGAAACTGAGAAGAGAATTTAGGACTGCCCATTCATTAATGTTGCCTATACACAGGACATGGAAGTGCTAGAGGTGACTTATCAGCACCTGGTCTTCTCAGGTAACTCAGTCACACAAAAAGCAAAATCAGCTCTTGCACAGGTTGGAAATGTCATAGAAAGCAAAACGCTGTCATGTATGTATCAATTGTTCCTTTTGTCTAAAGAATACTACTTTGCAGTCTACTCTTTTCTCTAATTGCACAGTTACTATTTCATTTTGGATTTACTGTCAATTGAGATGCAAAATGAAATATTAAACCTTTATTGAAAATGCATATTCAGGAAATCATTACAGCATCTGAAGAAACTTCCAAGGGGGCAGTGCCCATTCTAGATCTTCATTCTACAGCCAAAAACCTCATAACTACACACTTTTTTTAGCTTATGATTAAAAAAATTGTTAATTTCTATTTTTTACTCCCAGAGAAAACCTGAGTTTTGTTAAACATCACTATTTTCTGCCTAGATATATATATCATGATCCCATCACACTCTGGTATTTGTAGATTTGTAGTTTTCTTCCCAGAGCTCCCCAAGGAGTCTTCTAGATAACAGACCCAAAGGCTAAAATGAGCTTGAAAATTCCTTTCACTGCAAGTCATCCAAAAATTGCAACAATGTGATAAACAAATAACTTTCTTTTTACATTTACACATATGCATATATTTTAATATGTTTCTGAGACACTATCTCTTTACATGATGCTATTAACTGCGTGGTGTTACTAATGCATTCTGTATCTTATTGAATAACACAGAACGTATACGTAACTGAGCTGTTCTATATTGTTTAATGTATATTATACAACTGTGCTCAGTAACAGGAACAGCCACAATTTACATTTTACACAGGTGACAAGGTGTGAATTGGAAATGGGACATTGCGTTAAGTACCCAATGTATCTGACTTCATGCAGGTCAAAGACCTTTACTTTTGATTCAAAAACCTAGTTCTAGGGTAATAAGAGGTGCTGAGTCAGGACAAAGGTATCCAGCATTTCACAAGTCATATGGAAGGAAAGGTGACTATCAACCACAGGAATCACCTCTATTAGGCTAAAAATGGCATACAGGATGCACAAACAAAGCAGCAGACATACTGCAGCTTGGTATATATATCCCAAGTAAAGTATCATCTCTCAGAATCAAAAAAACCCTCATTATTACTCAAAATATGTGAACCTCATCTTGGACAAATTCTGAAAGGAAATGGTAACTTTTAGTCAAATTTATATGGTAAGATTAGTGTACCCTTTGTAACATAAAACTTTTCTTTTCTTTTTTTTTTTTTTTTTTTTTTTTTTTTTGAAAGAAAGCGCATTCAGGCTACTCAAGGTTTTATAGTCTGTCATTAGATCTAGACAGTAACTGGACTATTGCACTAACAGCTAAGCCGTATTTGATTCTAGGACAATTGAGAGTGATCTGAAACTCCATAACTAGATCGATGAACTGCTTTTTACCCCATAATGTACAAAAAAGATGACCTTGGTCTTTTCCACTTGGTTCACTATTACTAATTTATCCCCACATTGATAATGATTAATTGTTAGAGCATCTGTGAACTTTATCCATGGGCAAGCTTAGCCTTTAGCTGGGGATCATGGAGAAAGAAATAATCTGTAGCCTTCAGGTATGCACATGTGCCCCTACTTCTGAGTAAATGCAGGTTTTAGACCAACTTAGTAATTCTGTATGGTTTGTGTTCTTCCACAGGCCAGCCAGCAGCACTAGTAGGGCTAGAGAGGAAAACCACATAAGAACACACTTAAATCCCAGTGACCATAGCAATGAGATGAAGTCAAACTTAGGCTGGCCTAAAATCCATTCATTTTAGCTCTTTCCGTTTCTCGGTCTTGAAGGTTTCTGTACCTGTAAAGGCAACTGTCCATAGACAATAGCATTTTATACCTATTTGTTTTTTAATTATGTCAGATGTTGATTTTAATATTTTAAACAATTTGCAATAATGACACTACAAGAAAAAAACTGTCAGAAATAGGAATCATTCGGGTACAGCACAGATGACTTTTGCTAATTAGAAGACAAATATACATAAATTATACCCCAGAGGAAGCAAAGAGTTTGGTATCTGCAACAGAAAAATATTCCTATCATAAAGGACCATTATTCAGTAGGGAGACAGTTTTGGTGATTAATGCTGAAAGACTTGATGTGAACCTAGCTGAGAAAGAATCAAAACCCAGAAGAATTAAAAATGAATCCAGGTCTATAACACACAGAGAGAAGGTACTTGAGACACCATTTTTTACACCATTAGTGAAATGGATTATGTTCAAAATTTTGTATCTTAAGCATGTAACACTATTCTACCTTTTAAAATATATATATATATCTACGAAGCAATCTTGCCCTAAAAGAATCCTACTATTATAAGCATATTATTTGAAAATATTGAATGGGAACAGAACTACTGAAGTTTGACAACAGTAGCTCTTCAGGAATATCACAGAATGCCTAATGTGTAGCAGAGCAGTACATGAAGGGGGATTACAGAAAGAGAAGATGAGCAAAATATACAGGGAAAGATGTTGGGTTCACTTACAGTGATACTGTTTATTTCATTAGTAAATCTGCCATCATGCTTTGCCTCCTCACAAATGATATGTTTGGTGGTCACAGGAGAGGCTGCAGCATTCATCTGAACATAAAAACTAGTCATCTTCCTCAAAAATCACTCTATGGATCAATTTACAAAGTATCAACAGAAAATCCTCATCATTTTTCTTAGCAAAATACTTCCATATAAATCTACAATAATTCAACACTGTAGGTTCTTAAGCACTCTTAACATACATTGTTCCGTAAGTCATTTACTGATAATGGGCAATATCTAATCCAGTGGAATAAGGATGAACACTGTTCCTCTTAACCTTAGCTGGTTTTTGGTTAATTCCTTTGTAAGTGTTAAGCATCTATCAAAGCCACTGTGCTACCATCTACTGTTCTACAGGAAAAATGGACTTTCCCTCCCCTTCCCACCCCTCAAGGAAAAGAGCTGGGTACCCACTACTATTCAAAGTAACTGTGATAGAAGGAAGAGATGGTAGAAAGCTGCTAGAAAATTTAAGGCATATTTAAGACTTTGGTTTTAAGGAAGTTAAAGGGCCAATAATGCCATGAATTCAAGTATTAGTATGTGAGTAAGTCTGGTTCCCAGTAGACACACGTTCAAAGTAATAACAAACCTTACCTTCTACTGCTGCCCCATTGAGATCTGCTCCTCTGGCTTCTCACAGCACAAGGTGCTACTAACAAGCAAATATTTTCCACTACTCTATACTTCCTGTTTGTCGAACATGAATTAATTTAGCACTCAAAAGGACAACAAGCATTTTGAGATTCCAAGCACTGATGTGCAAAAATGACAACCCTAGATAGGAGTTAAAACAGATACTCTGTATAATACATATCTTTGTCATTATAAAATTCCTAGCTGAATTTTAATTTGAGCCTGTGTTATTGAGTCAGTGTTCCCTAACCTATTAAGGGACCTAATGCCACCTCAGTATTAAAATAGCAAGTTCTTCCATCTACAACCAACCAACCTATCTGAGCTTAAACAATGCCTGACATCTGGTACTAGGTCACAGTGGGTGTTTTCCCCAATGTGATTTATTCTGCATTCAGGTAACAATATTTGTATAAACTTTTGGAAGCACTTCTACAGTTGTTTTCTTATCTTCAGTTGAGCTGTTGTTTGAAATATATTTGCCATCAGCTGATCCCAGAACAGCAAGCACTGCCTGTGTACAACTTTCACAGAAATTCACTAGGGAGCTTAGTATTCGTTAAGAGGTGAACCTGAGAACTGTTTATATGGTTAGATGGTGAAAATTAGAAATTGTCTGCAGCATCCTCAATGTAATTTTAAGAACAGCTATGAGAGGCTCTAACTTGCAGCTCTGCCGATCACTTCGCAGATCTAATGTTGTCCATTTTCAATTGTTTCTCTGAAGTACTTGGGGTTTTTTTTGCTCATTTTGGAAGAGTACATGACCTCTTTTATATATTTCCACTCCCCAAACACACACACTCATCAGGAGAAAAATCATCTTTTCCTCTGTTAAAAGAAAATGACATAACCATATTATTAAGTGGTAAAATTATCCACACACACTAATCTCAGGTTTTTCTGTAGTATAATTTCTTCATGTTCAGAATTGAAAATGAATGAACTGGAATGTACGTATATGCCATCTAAGTTCAGACCCTGGGAGCTGGGTAAAACTAGTCTTAGGGATAATAAAAAGTTTCCAATACATGTAAAGCATATCATATATAGTAAATCACATAATACCATGGAATTGCAAACCAATGAATAAGCAGCAAGTAATCAGACCTCATGAGCAAACATGTGAATATAATGTTGAACAGACCCCGGAGTAAGGGGAAAGAAACCACCAGCATCCCGGCAAAGAAATGCCCACGATGAATGTCTGCCTCCCAGCCAAGAATTTAGGAGGCTAATGACTCACCATAAACCCCTTTTTCTTCTCCTTCAGGAAAACACCATTAACATTAGAATCAAGATGAAGGGTAAGCATTGCAACAGAGAAAGAAGTAGATAACTGAAAAGTTTATGGATATCAATTTTAACTGTCTTTATTGGGAATGAGTTGTAATGACTGGATAATCTAGATTGTGCATGTTAGTAACAAGTGTTAGCAACTGGACCAACAATAATTCTGTTAGTCTTTAAAGTCTAATCAACGAATTCTTAGCTTTGCACAGAAAGCGTGTTTCTTTAGCCCACCAATTGCATGGGTGTTTGGCCTGGGCCCCCTGTCATGAAGACTGGCTGTCAAATCTGGATGCCACAACTGGTGGAGAAAGTGCTCCAAATTAGGCTATAATTTAGTTGCCACATCATGACCATTCATCTCATATAGATGGTATTATTTTTGATGTTGCTGTTCCCACACACTTTGGCAAAGGGAGAAGACTGAAAACACTCTTCTCTTACACACTGATATTCTTTGACTCAACCTGACATTAACTTGGGAGACAACTACTCACCTTATGGAACCAAATTTAAAAATCCAGAGGTAAGGAAAACTCAGCAACGCTTACATTAACCCCACACAAACCAAAACAAAAGCAACAAAAAAGCATTTCTTCAGTACTGACTATTAAACAGACATGAGCCATTTAAAAATAATGCCATTTTCAGTCTAGACTAAGATAGAAGACAGACACATTAAATGCATATACTTCATAAACATTTATTAAAGCAAATAATTTATTTTTCTTGATAAAATATATGCTAATTGCCAGAAAAATTCTGTGATCAAGAAAAATAGGTTTGTATGTATACATTATTTTAACTGTACAGATCTGCAAAAATCAGGTATTTGCATAGATTTCACAGAGCTCCATTGTTATTGTCTAAAAGAGCTTTTCCTCCTAAAGCTCTCCAGTATTATCAGCAGTGCTTTGGTTCATACTAAACATAATAAAACAATACAAATAAAAGTAATTCTTTTCTTTTTTTTGACTTACTGGAATATCTAACCTTCAAGTTGAACTAGAACAAAAGTTGTTTACAAGCAAACACAAATAATGCAGCCCTACCCATTTTGTTTTGAACAAGGTAACACTCTTGAGAGTCCTACAGCATTTTCCATTATGCCTTGTCTTGTTTCTGTCTGCCAAGTTTTGTTTAGCTAGAAAAATTCTGAAAGATATCAGCACCCTCAAGCCAGTTTCGGAAACAGGAAAGCCCTTTGTCTCTGATCTGTTTTCTTCCTTTGTCAGTAATGACTTCTCCAGTTTGTTTCACAATCACCAGTTTAGGAATGGCTGTTATGTTGTATTTCTTCTTCAGATCACTGGGGAAGAAAAAAATAAAAATAAAACACACCATTAGGGAGCATCTTAGGAAATCTAGTCTCTCATGAAGTGAATTCTGGTCAGTACAAATGGGAGCACCCAAGTGGTAAGTGTCTGGGCTTCCCGAGAGCTTGGAGCACAGAACCGGTCAATACAGGGAGCTGGATGAGGCTGCAAAAGCGGTTATCCAGCTTTCTTCTTGAAACTAGGAGTTTACATGGTGCAACTCAGACAGCTCAAGGCATTATCAGAGTTGAAGCAACCTTCCTGAAACTGCTCCTCACTGTTGTCTGCAGTCTCCACAGGAGGGGAGACTGACCCTCAAGGACTGGGAATAAACTCATGGAAGGAAAGCGCAACGCCCTCCCCCACCTTGTGTTTACTGGCCAGAACCAGATGTCTTCAGGTCCCTTCTACTGGATAGCGAGGCAACAAAGGAGAAGGATCTTACTTAAATTAGCATAAGAAACAACTGTGTATTGGAGGAAGTGTAAGTGCTGCCAATTCCATACAGCTATTTTTTAAAATTCTCATTAAAACAGGGCATATAATCCTCTATCGTAAACAGAAGAGGTTATAATTATAGAAACACCTTAAATTCCTCGAGCAAGACAGGCTTTCTATATAAACAAAAATTTAAGCAATACAAAGATTTGGAAAAAGGACTGCACAGATTTGGAATGAGGACCAAACATCTTAAATTGTCCAAGAAAAAATTTCAACTCCTCCTCTCCCCATCACACAAACATTTCTAGTGCCTGTTTCTCTGTGTCAGGAAATAGAAACTATTTGTAATCCATTGTTTTCTGATAAAACAGTTAAAAAAAAATTTAAACCTATAAACCAGCAATGTTTCAGTAAAGAAATCTGGATCCATTCAAAATGGGTGAGGAGGGAACCCAGGAAAAATTAATCAGAAAAGACTTCTCATATTGAAGGATAGAAATTTAATCAGATTGAATTAATGATACGTGGAAATATAATATATGGAATATTAATACTGGAAGTAAAATTAACATTAGGGAGGAAAAATCCCAGAGTACACAAGACATTCAAAGAAAAACAAAAATACTTGCTGACACTGGCACATGATAAATAAGAAGGCATGAATATTAATTACACACCACAGAGATAAAAGTACACAAATAGCAGGCTATCGGCAACATGAAGCAGTAAAACAGAATTCACTGTTTACATAGATGAGTTGAAAGAGGAGCAGCATGCAAACAAAAGGAATATGTAGCAATAGAAAATATATCATGGAACGCCACATAATAAACCATTTCAGTTGAGCATGACACAGCCAACAGAAAAGTACAAGATGAAAAACTTTCCCAGGGAAAAGAGTTTAACCATGACGACAGATTTTGCTTCTGTTTGTTCATTACAGGATGAAATAAAAAGGAGGAAAAGAGCATGGTGTCTATATATATTTTCATAGATCCTGAAGAAACAGACACAGAATTCTGAACTGAAAGTGGAGCGCAAATAAATGTCTTCCTTGAGAAAGAAAATTGGAAAGTCTCTTCTACACAAGAAATTCATCTCACTTAAGAGTGATATAGATGGGATACGCAAAACAAATTTTGTCTGCTAGTAATTTACAATTTTCAATGTAGGTGACAAAGTAAAATTTAGGACAAGTAAGCCAGTAAAACCTGTATTATGACTAAGAGACTTAAAAAAACATTAGCACTGACAACCACCTACTAGCAAGAACTTCATTAAGTTATAGCAGAAGAAATTAAAAAAAAAAGTTTGAGTTCATTGGCATCACAGCACAGAGCTCTATTTCAATGGACATCAAATAAAATCAGAGTTTGTGGTTCAGAGTGCTCCTCAGTAGGAGGAGCCCCAGGTGTTTCCTGGAACTCCAGAACCCGCTTGCAGCCCCTGCTCCAACTCAGGCAGAAAAGCAGAGGAGGAATGCCTGAAGTCTTCTGCCTTAGTATATTTTTCAGGACACTGAAAAAACAAGCTGTTTCCAAATGCATGGCAATAGCAAAATTATTTTCACTAATACCAAAGAAGAAAGGAAATCATGTGTTGGATATAAAGAAACAGGTAGAAAAATATGGCGAGACTGTTCATCATAAAAGTCAGAACCTCCCCAAGGTATTCCCTGACCCCTTCCAAATTACGTGACAACACAGAAAAACTATTAACTATTAGGTGCCTCCTACCATGTGACACTATTCATAGGTCATCCTCCACATGTGGCTTCATTGAACTAGATTGTTCAGAGCAGAGATCAGTGAATTAAAGGGAATTTGTAATGTTCATTTTGGAAGGTAACATTCAAGAGAATGCCTTCTAGCATATCAACTTCACAAGAGATATTCCAGAAATTTAGTGGTAAGAATGGAAGCTATGGTCACAGACATGCTAGTATCTAAGAGGAAGTGAGAAACATAAAAAAAAAAATCCACTCCTCAGCTGCAAGTAGGGTAGCCTATCAAGAAATCCCAGAAAAATGCAGTCAGTATAGAGCCAGAGGTCCTGTCTTTCAGAAGAAGAGGTATCAAAAACAAATTAAGTGAACTGCGATAGATCAGCTAAAAGTAACAACCTCCCAAAAGACATGTAGCCTGTATCATGGAAAATGACCTCCCTACACTGACTTACATCAAAACGAGCAGAAATCAAGCACCTTTAGAAGAACCAGAAGAGAAAGAAACAAGCAATAATGTGACAGCCATCCTCCAAAATATCAATGATATCATTCTCAAAACAAATATTAAATAAATAGAATTGTAGTGCTTGAGAACCATAGCTACAGGCAAAATTGTATATTCATGTAATGTTCATCTGTGGTGTGGGGCTCAAGTGCCATACAATTTTGAACAAGTAGGAAAAAGATTTCATAGCAATTGCGGAAAAACATCAGAAATATGTTTTCCTTGAAAACAGGAGGAGTTAAAACATCACATCTTTAGAACTAAATAAACCCAAACACAAGTCTTAAAAATACAAGTAGTAAGACTTAAGTGAAATATAGACCAGAGGAGACATTCCAGAAACAGACCTTCTCTTACAGAAAGATACAAAAGAAAAGACAAATCCACAACAGGTGAAGGATACCAAAATGTGTCAGTAAGCTGGCAGAGCCACAACACACAAAATGTTTCAAGAGAAACTATAGTGTAGCCTAGCAACAGGCTTGCTTGCTTACCAGAAAATTCTGAAATAAAACCAAGCAACCAAGAATCCCCACAGACTATCCCAAGTTCTGCAAAAATGGGAGCAAAAAAAAAAAAAAATATTCCAAAGTAAGTCCATGTAGCAACTATGTAAAAAATTACCATCTTGTACCACTGGCACCATAAACAAGATGGGTGGAAGATGCATTTTATTGGTTCAGTGCACATAAAAAAGTTAGCTTGAGGTGCCTGACAGTTTCAACAGACAGAGACAAGAACAGCTGGAAACTGAAGGTAATTTGCCATGAAGACTGGCAGGAACTAACATTTTCTGTTCCTGAAGAAATGCCTGTACAGCTTATCCACTCCAGCACAGCACCATGTTTACACACCTTCTGGACTGAAGGTAACTTGCATCCAACCAGACCGAAGCATGCTCAGATTTTGCTTGCATTTGTGTGCAATCAATAATATGAATGTACCTGAAAAAGACTCAGGAACAGATCTGCAGAAAATGCTTCTTGATGACTGTGCAAGGTACTTGCAAAAACAGCTTTTTAAAACCTGCTAAGTTCACCCTCTCCTGTAGGGATCTCAGATCCTGTGACTCACCTGCACAGACAACATATGCACCATATATCAGATGGATTAACTCCAGTGACGACTTATAAAATCACTAGCCATAAATAGAAACATCACACATGCCACAACAGCAAACTCAGTTCTCTTTCAGCAAAATTAAAGTGATATAATTAATGACATTTTAAAAATAGGTTATCTAGATACTTCCAGTTAAGTGTTTAAGTGTAAATTCAGTGTCAGAATGACAAGATCTAAGGCCCAAGCAGAGAAAGCAGAAGAGGAAGATACACAGAAGATAGCTAGGGCAAACTGAACTAGCAGCTTCTGTGCAGACCCAGGGAATGTTTTAGCCAAATATTCTGAAAGATCAATACTTGGCCACACAGAAGGTTAGAATGTGGGAGGGCAATCTTTCATTTGCATAAGAAATACAAAAAGATGAAACTAAGATTATTCAGACAAACTGGAAAAGTCACTGTAGTTGTTAGGTCTTTGATTCAGAAAAGGTTGGATGAAGGTTTCTGAGAGAGCAAAGTTTTTATGCTACCAGCTGAATAGTTTTATAAGAGGGTTTTTGATATATAGACAACATGGAACACAGTTAATATCGTATTTGGAATATGAACAGTACATACTATACACTAAGGTAATACGGTAATGTTTTGACAATATTGGAATTTAACAGCTTTCACTTGACTATTTCTGCATCTCTAAATATTAATGCTAAGCTGCCACTCCAAAAAAAAAGAAAGATAAAAAAGCTTCTTCCTTTTAACAAAATGCCACACTTAGCATTTTCCCTCATGACAAACTTACGACAACGACACAAGTACCAAGTTATAAGCTATGAAGCCTATACAAAGGGGGAATTTAAGTATTTTTTTTATATTGGACATACTGATTCCTGGCAATTGTAATAGCTCTTTTTGTTGTGTATGGCATTTTTATTCACCTGTTTTTGAATTTTCTTATATTTTACCAATTTGGTCAAGGCCTTCAGACACCTCTGATTAGATAGAACTACAATGAAACATGAGCTCATACTTTAATTGATACTGCAGAGAAAGCTCAAGTCATTTCTTACTTCCTGCTCTTTCAAAAAAATACATAGTTAGCACACACACACAGGAGACCAAAAAGTAAAACACACGGGAAACCAAAAGCTATATACTGTTGTCATATATTACAAAAGTATATACTTACGTTCAAAGGAGAGCATAAGGCTCATAACTCAAAGGACATATGTCCAAGCGATGGAAGCCTTGCTAATCTGTTTCTAGCAGTACACACTATAATACACAGTTCAATACGTGAACTTTCTGTACTGTTAAACGTCAGCCACATAAAGAAGCATAAACCTCCTAAGAATGGGGTTTAATTTTAAAATGTCCATTAAGGTTTCTAGACAGCAGTTAAAAAAGACCAGGAAGAGGCTATAGTTCGTAACTGCTCAGAGATGCCTTTACCTTCCACCTTCTACATTCCTCTCTCAGCCTCCCTCACACACCTCTGTAGGTGCCAATCCACACTCACACCTAAAGCTTCTGAGTATAAAGCTTAAGCACACCCTTTTTATTTTCCTTTTTTCAGTAATCTTTGGGGATTATGATTTTCCCTGAGGCAGACAGAACATGAGCTTAGTAAGTATCTGTCTATCTGGCAGCCTGCAAGAACTAGTAGTGTGCCATGCACAGCAATACAGAGAATGACTGATTCCAGTGAGGCTTAGTATAAACACAACACACAGTTGTGGATCACAGTGAAAACATAGATCCTCATTTGCTAAAATTGGTTGTTGTCATGCACCTTCCTACTCCTCCTCTATACTAACCCCTTCCTTTTCCCTCCTGTTCATTTCCTTCTGGATTGTCTCCATTCCTCCCCTGCAAGGATCAAAAGCCCATGCCTCCAGCATTAAAACCAATATTCAAGCTGAAGGCAGTCAAGTCATCAGGAGCTGCATTTCCTGCAACTCATGCCACACACTGTATGAAGTAGCAAAGGTGCAGCCCCACCTCGGGGAAACACTCAGGATTATGGTCAGGATTGCAGGACTATTAGTGAGGAGCCCCGAGATCTTGCCGTGAATTCAGATTTTTGCTTCTCCGCAGGTACGTGCAAAGTGTTACACTTAGTACACTACATTGCAGACTCTTTCTTGACACAATAAAATTCACCCCCAAGAAACTCCAGGCTTCCAAGTGTGGACTGTATTTTAGATAGTAAATCTAAAATTGGCTCTTTTGCACCTAGAAGGAACTTCAGTCTGCACTGCAAATACACCTTAAGCACTGAAGTCATAAGCTAATGTATTTTAACTTCATTGAAAATACTGAAGTGCCCTCTTTGCGTAGACCACAAAAGAGCAACCAAATTATTTTTTCATGGTTTACAATGGAACACTTAAAAAAATTATTAAATCGCCAGAGTGATTTTACAACTATGTTCTTACTGAGAACTAAATAAACTAGTAAGAATTATAGCTTGGTTTAACCAATACACGTCTGTCTGGTCTAATGCCTGCAACGACTCACCAGTATCTCTGAAGCCAAACTAATCAGTATTAATTCAAGTTTAGCTTCTTGAGCATCTGCATGTAACCCTTTATTCTTGTACCTGTATAAGAAAACTAGAAAATCATTGACTTTTTACATCCCTCTGCACTTTTTTCTTTAATCAGTCATTTCAAACACCATGGTATCACAGCTACGTGACAGGACAGGCTGTGTTCCTCAGAAAGATTCTAAAGGATGTCATGGACTGCCTAGAAAAGACAATCAAATTATCTGCATACCTCCGTTCCACATGACCTGGGTAAGTCATGGCATAGTCAGAAGTAGAACCCTAATGCCCTAGAGGCTGAAGCTGTAAGCACATTCCCACAGCCAAGCCAAACAGCTTGCTGGATGCAGTACCTTCTCCTTCAGGAAATTTGTCTGAATTTTATTAGTAATGACCAAATACAGTCACTACCTGGGAAACAACTGGAGAACTATGGAAAACAGTATTGTTATTTTAATCTATTTGAGTCAGTGGAAACAGTCATTAAAAAAAACCAAAACTAACATTAATCCACAGCATCCTCAGCAGCAACACCCAGGTAAGAACCAAGGAAGGATGAATTGTTTTCAGGCTTCAGGTTGTTTGCTCTCGAGGTGGTCAAAGTGTCCTGACAAAACAACATTTGTTAACTTCCTTCAAGCTGAATGAGCAGCAAAGCAGTTAGACTCTGTATTTGGTAGCACACAGGTATAGATCTAGCATTAAATGAACTGGCTTAGTTACCAGAAAAACTAGAGTTGAGTCCTTTATTAGCTCTAACTACAAGACTTCTAAATCTTCTTGTTGACTTTAATTACCAGTCCTTGCTTAAAAGCCATGCTAATTCCTTGACTTTGATGACATCTGTAACAATGAACCCCACAATCTACATGTATTTTATTTCAAATGAAAAGTTCCCCTTTATCAGTTTTGAATTCACCACTTTGATTTAACTGAATGAAACCCTGCTGTTCCTATATTACAAGACACAGACCATCTGTACCTTCTACTTCTGTTACAGTATATGTTCTTATGATATACTACCTTATATATCCCAAAGCTTAAAGAGTTAAAAAAAAAAAAAATCCTTTTTTCAGTCTCCACTTCTAGGTATTTCAGTACCCCTAAACATTTTATCTGTAATCCCACTCTATCCTTCTTGAGATGAGCTAAATCATACTTCTGACAGTAGTCCAGATGAGGCTGCATCATTACAACAGTTGTTGATACTAGCATGTGCAAGTAACAGGATGAAGGTAACATCCCTCTTCTTTGTTGTTTTGACCCCAGTATCACACTGAGGAAGCTGCCTTCATGAATGCCTGTTTAGAAACCTACAAGCACAGGACTTTTGCCCTCTAACTTTTAACATTTGTTTTTGTCACAGCTAAACCATGACAGCTGTTAATACATTTCCTCTTCACATAGCTTATCTGCTTCTCTCTGAAGTTCTTCATAGCTTGCTCTACTCTCCTCTAAGTTTTTCAGCTGTGAGTTTTGCCACTCCTTCATTTGCCTTTATTCCAGAGCATTAATAAATTAGACAACCCAGCACAACCTTAATAACAACTTTTTCTGGACTGAAATACCACCACTTGATCCTTGTTCCCCACTAGTGTTTTTTTGATTCACTATTACTTAGGTCCTTCATTAACCCTTCCTTGACCCAGATCTTTTGAAGCCTCAGTTACGTAAAAACGATTTTCCTTGTTCTGTTGCATTTTTTTTTGCAGATGTAACAGGCTAAAACCAAGAAAGTTCTTTGAAGAGAGTAAGCTTAGTTTAAATTTAGGCACAGCCTACGTAAAGGTAAGGGAGAGCCACATGGTAACAGTAGCTCTTTAGAGAACAGGATGAAAGTATAACTAGGTTGCTGGGATGCTGGATTGGCATTTTTTGTTACAGAAGATGCTGCAATCTGAGTTTCTTACTGTACAGCTGGAAGACTGGATGAGAAGGGCAGGTGGGGGCCCCGTGGAGATGCTGCATCAGAGGCTTCGCAGCTAGAGTTCACTCACTACAACATCGGCACTTCTTGTCCTCGTTTACACTTCAGAAGCAGGGATGCCAACACAGTACTGAAGGAGGGCGAGCGGCGCTCAAAACCAGGCCGGCTCCACCCGCCACAGCGCGGAGCACCTGCGAGGGAGGCCCGCTGCAACCCCCCGCCGCCGCCCGCGGTACTCACTGCTTGTAGGGGTCGTGGTAGGGCAGCGCCAGCCAGTCGCCGTGCATGGCGCGCATGTAGCCCGCCATCTCCTCGGCGCTGTGGTCGGACGAGATGAAGACGACCTCGAAGGGCGCGGGCGACTCGGCCTCCTCCAGCAGCTCCGTGTAGAAGTCGCAGAGAACGGGGGTGAAGTCGCGGCACGGGGCGCACCAGGCGGCCGAGAAGTACAAGCCCACCACCTTGTTCTGCAGGGCCTCCTCGGGGTCCACGCTACGGCCGTCCTTGTCGACGAGGAGCCGCCCGCTGAACACATCCACCATGCTGCTGCCCCCCGCCCCGGCACCGCCGCGGGCAGGGCGCCGCCGCCGGCCACCTGAGAGGACACAGCAGTGGCACCAGGCACTAGGAGACAAGGCGCCCCCCGTGCGCCGCCACGCCGAGATCCCCCCTTCCCGCCCCGCAGCAAGGCAGACAGGGAGCCGCGGCGAGGCAGGGCTCCCCCCCCGCGCCGCTCACCCCGCCCAGCGACAGGGCTCCGCGAGCCGCCCGCGCTGCAACCCGCATCCCCCCTCCGCCGCGCGCTGCCCACATCCTCACTCCGCGCCCTCACCGCCGCCTTTTATAGCCGCCCGCCGGCGGGGGCCCCGCCCTCTTTCACTGACAGCAAGGCTCGCCAATCGGCCGCCGCGGCAGGAGGGGCAGCGCCCCGCCCCCTCCTCGTGCCCGCGGGTCGGGGGGCAACGGGCCCAACGGTCGGCGAGTTTGAATCCCAACTGCAGCGGCAGCGCTACACGCTACCTCACACCCCGCTAGAGCCAGGCGGGCCTCCAGCGCAACAGCCCTCTCTGTGCCCCTCTCAGCCCATCCTAGTCAGACCCTACTGGGGTCCAACACATGGGTACGGCGCACCCAGCAGTGTGGGCGGGGTTATTTTTAACCATGTAGGGTCAAAACTAAATTGCACTCACCTGTGCCTTCCTAACTCTCCCACCGAACAACGTTTATCTACAGCTATAACACCTACAGCAAGCAGACACTGCTACTGTAGTCCAAGTAAACATAGCATTTTTCAAAAGAGTTTTTGGAAGTACAGCTGCTTCCTGTAGATTTTATCCTGCTAAACCTTATCAAACAAATAAGATTAATGCATAGGCAGGCAGTAATAAATAGACAGATCAGGTGATTATCTAAAGCACAGGGAAGTATTAAGGTCAGTGAAATGTTTAGGGACAGGGAGCTGTGAAGGTAAGGCATTTGGCCAGGAAAGGATTGCCAGAAAAGCCTACTTGTACAGGGTGGTGTTTTAGAGGCTACATAGGATCAAGTGAATTCAAGCTGATTGTTTCACAAGAGGGAAAAATTATCCTCTTCATTCTCCTCATGAGCATACAATATTGCCTTAGTAGGCTATTACTTAAAACACAGCTTGATGAAAATCTGATTTGCCTCATTTTTCTGTAAATGCATAAAGGCAAAGTTGCCTTTTTGAGAAAGGAAAGTACATTTCAAGACTTCAGAAATTCAGTATTTTCAATAAGTTTAGTAAGTCAAACAGTCCAGTCTTTCTCACACCAACCAAGATCTCTGTCTTTTCACAGAATTGAACCTCTGTCTCTTGAAGATCTCATCCTAAGGGCCTGGATCTGCTTTGGCAGTTTTTGCTGGATGTACGCCACGAAATCTGCTTGTATAAGGGGCTAGCTATTCTCTATCCAAGCAGAAGGGAAAGTCTCATTTTATTCCAGAGCATTTATCATGTGTTTGGGTTGAATGTCTTTGTCCCACAACTGATACTGAGAAATTAATAAAAATATCATTATATTACACTTAGGCAATCTTTTTTCTGCCAAAAGCAACCTGGATAAAGGAAATTAACAGAGCAAGATTTGGCTGTAAGAGACTTCTAAATTTTAATTAAAGTGAAATGATGGCATGATAACCATACCTGGTATTGTCTCATTTTTGTCAATTACACAGTGACTAATTAAAAAAAATTTGAGAAATATCAATATCCCACAAAGAAGTGCTACTGCTTATACTAGATGCTTCAAGTTTCTAATCATGAAGCTACTATAGAAGTTTTTCAACTACGGATCCAACTGCATTCTGAACTTTGGATATTCGGTTGGTGTCCCCTCCCCCTCCTTTTTTTTTTTTAAGCTGTAGCCCCTCAAAAAATCTGACAGTTTTACATTTGGAGACAACAGACTTGAGCCGAGTGTATATCATGATACAAATACTGAACATTAACCAAACACTTGTCATTATTGGCATTGGTTCCAGCCTAGATACACTGCAACAAAGTTCATGATAAAATGACATCCGATTTCTACATCTGACCATCTACTGATCATACAGCATGCTCTGGAAGAACTGCGGAGCCAGAAGTCAAAATTTTGAATTTCATTTAGTACAGAAATAAACTGAACCCAAGTGTTCTCCCTCTCTCCACCCCTTCCTTTTTAGACCTTTTTGAAATGTTCCCAACCCTGCCTTTGACTTGTTCCAAACTTATGCGGACTTAGCTACTCCCACTTTTTCTCCTGAGTGAGACAGAGAAATGGGATGAGCATTTTAAGAATTTGAGCATCTCAGAAGTTGCAAAGCAGCACCACAGAAGTAACACAGCTGCATTTTTTCCAATAGGCTTCATCAGAAGGTTCTGTTCACTTGTAGGACAGTGATTTGGGAGATGCATTCACCTGCCCATGCCCTTTTTTCCCCCCTACCCCTCCAGGCCCCCCCCCCTTTTTTTTAAATAGTAGCCATGGATAATACAGATATCCAGCTAATGGAAATAGTGCTTGTTTCTTGTGCCCAAAAGGTCACACATCTTTTTTTTTTTTTTTTAAAAAAAAAAGGCACAAAAATTTAGCCGGTATTATTCTGTTATACAGATTAATCTTTAGGACTCAGGGCCTTATTGCTTATGTCTTCGCCTAAATAAAACTTTTGCCTATGTCCTACATCTGACTAATCTGTAATTATTGTTCTGATATTTCACTGAACAGAAAAAGAATGGATTAGGTGTTTGGAAACCAATGTTTTTGATTCAAGTGCAATATTTCTCCATTTTCCTGGACTGTTAATGAGCTATGCTATTTGTCTGATCCAACTCCTCTAACCCAAGTATCTGTTTTGGAAACAGAGTGACATTTAAAAGCAAATAGTCCTCCTGGCTCTCTGATACTTCCTTTCTCCAAGCTGTGACCACTGTTTTGCGCTGTTCCCCTTCAGACTCATCTGATGTCAAAAGCAGAAGACAAGTTCAGCTCACCTGGGCCTTCGGTTTGCCAGACTGTCTGCCTTCGTGAGACTGCTTGTGAAATAGGATGGAGTCATAGCCTTGATAGCCTGTAGAGTCACAGGAAAATTGAAAAATGCTCCCATATAAACTCAGGCTAACATAGGTTCATTACTGATTATTCCTGCTGATCTTTCCTTCAATCAGTGAAAGCCTTTTTTCCTCATGTCTTAAGTACTGAAGTGAAGATCCCATCTATATCACATCTACAGGTTGGAAAGCTGGTTATCCAGGTACAGTACTATACCATGAGACAAGGACATACCAAGATTGTCATTTAGGCCTCTCCTTCCCTGTGGGCTCGCAGGGAAAACTTCCCAGCTATGTCCAACTCCACGGGGAGAAACAACTGGATGCACAAGGGTGAGTGTACAGCTGTCTGTACTGAGGTTGCTGAAAATGTAACAAGGAGAAAAGTAATCTAAGCTGGCAGTGCATATAGCTAAAGTGTGATACTTTGCTGCTTCCTGTATTTGTAACTTGCTGAAAGCCTATGTGCATGCAAAGGCAACCACCATTTTCTGGTATTTCTCCTAGCTAGTACAAAGGAGAATCTCATATATGAGAAGAGATCTGTACTACCTTCCATAAATTGTGTCAGATTATTATAACACTTCCCCCCTCCCCAAGCATAGAAGGACTAGAAGAAAAAGGTTTAGAATTTGTTGTAAATTTTGTACGGATGGCTGTATGGCCAGAGCCTCATCCTGTCTGTGTAGGAGGCAGGCACATGCACACATTTAGCATATAAAGAAAACTAAGTTATTGGCTGATGTGCTTCAGATAAGTCTCAATGACAGTCAAATTAAACTTCTTAAAACTACTTAAAAAACAGCTATTAAGCATGAGAAACCAGATGCTCTTTTAGGGAGGCTTAATGTGATCGACTCTGCCAGGCCATCACATAGTCACAAAAAACCCAGCGTGAAATCACAAAAATTAAATCTTGCACCTACTTTTGATTTGATTGCAAAACCAGTTCTCTATGACACCAGCATGGACCAATATACAAAGGTTTGACTTGATAACTTATCTCAATCAGGCTATAGCCTGTTTTGGCTATGCCTGTTGTCTAGGACTATTCTTAAAGGCATTAACACTGTTATTTATTCCATTCCCTAATCTTCAACTGGACTGATAATAATGGAGCTATTTATATAGAGCCTGTGATCCTTTCTCAAGGGAGCATATTAGCTTTAACCAAGATGGCACTGAAAACTTGTAAACAATACTCATCCAGTGGAAACCCTCTGGCACATTCCAGGGTAAAATAATTGAGATAAAAAACTTCCTACCATAAAATATTCCATTTCTGGTTTTGCTAGAAAATAAGCTTTTAATTTACTGTACTATGTTAATGTGCCAGCAGCTAGTTCTATATTTTAATCTAAAAGCAAGACTTTCATTTTATTTGTACTTATTGCAAGGATGATCCTGCTTCCCTTGGGTATTTTGCTCAAGTTACCATTTAAGTTGATTTGCTTGTAAAAACCTGGGCTTATAATAAGAATTAAAAAATCATGTTTTCAATGATATACGGTAGTGCATTACAAAAGAGGCATGAAAGAAATGCAAGCAAAAATTGCTTAAACTAGCCAATACATTGCTGACTCCTATATACTGTAATATACACTCAAAGCAGCATAAGTCCATACTCCTGTAGTTGCAGAACTAATATTTCTATAAGTTATGTACATGTTAATATAGGAGAAGACCGAAGATTTGTCCAGGTTTTTTATATTAACATACCCTTTACTCTCTCCTTAGACTACCTTCTCCGTACCTGGCACTGTTTTGGGTAGTAAAGGATTTGATCCAATAACTATTTCCAGTAAGGAGTTCCTTAAGAATACATAAAATCATTTGCAGTGTGTGCACGACACTGGATTTTTAAGTGAAAGGGTGATAAACGTTTCAGGGCAGATGCACAGGATTTCAGTTTGCTTATAATTCTCAAGCAGTTTGTAGGAAATACATACCTATGTAACACAACCAAAATTGACAAATCACTTATGCTTTTAGTGAAGTGATGAGTCCATCTCTAATAAGGTAGTAGCAATACACCTTCAATACCTTGAAAACAAACCTGTAAGGTAATTATATATCAACAGCTTAACCCCCTTCTTTAGTTCCTCCCCCAAAGCCAAGCCAAAGCAGATGAAATCTTTCCTTATCACTTCATCTTTAACTTTCAGGTGCTTTAATTACCATGAGCCACATGTACAGATCTTTTTGAAACCTATAAAAGTCTCCAAAGATAATTGTAAATAACTTTACAGCATATGTGAAGCACTTGCACAATGTTATCTTACAGTTCTGTAGGGTCAGGATTCTCTCCTTAAAATTATGAAGAAGTCCTGTTCTGAATCCCAGTGGGGACTTTACCATACTTGAGATGTGTGCTGTTTCCACACAGATGATCTTTTATAAGGGTCAAACAGGTACAAGATTTTGGCAGAAAACCCAGATTTGTAAAGAGTAGTGGCTGCTTTGACTTATAATTAAGTAAACAATACCTGTTTTAATTTGTCCAGGGAAGCTGGAATGCTAGAGGGCATCTCAAGACAGTAACTCCAGATACAAACACCATAGCTCCTCTGGGACAACCACTCTCCGTGAATGTGTTCCCTTCATGCTGTCAGTGGATTTCTAATACTTCAGACCTGATTCGCAGAAGTCAATGGGAGATTCTTTCTGCAAGTGTTGATTGAGTCTTCATGGGAGGAAGAGGAGGAGAAGGAAAAAAAAAAAAAAAAAAAAAGGCAAGTATTTATGTATCAATACTGTTTTAACAGCAAATGGAAACTCTTCTACCAGCTGGTGATTAAACTCACCTGAGAAGTGAGCAGACCACAGATTCTCAGTACTTTGGACATCAGTAGAGAAGATGAAACTGGAGGTCAGTCACGAACCAATTTGGAGAGGTTACAAACCTCACTGTCTTTCTCTGCTCTAAAAGGAGGTGCAGCCCTCACCAGCCCCCAGCTAGACAGTGGCTTTAAAGTACAGCAAACGTGATCTGAACTACATGAGGTTTCATTACTGCTGCTGTGTAACTGAAAGGGAGATGGAGAGAGCAGCCAACAAGCCAGCTAGGTAACAGACTGATGAAGATGCTGCCTGTGGACCAACATCTAACAACCTCAACAGGACTCCTGGAGGAGACTGAGCAGAGGGGGAAAGGTAGGGGTGTGTGGGGGGGGGGAGGGGGGGGCAGGGGGAGTTTACTTTTTTTAAAATCTGTATAACATGAACATATGGTTTGCTGATGTTCCAAGTTTGTGACTGCATGCTTGGGATGTTGATAAACTAATTAGCTGCTTAGGAGTACGTGGTAGACAATAGGCATACAAAATTAATGATACAACACAAAAACTGATTAAGTGTACTCAAAGGGGAGTGTTACTTGGATGAGAGCTTGTTGGACCTGTATTCAGTTTACTCATCAGCACACAGTTACTATGTACTCAGAGTACACAATATGTGTACTTAATTATACTCTAATTAAAAAATGAAAATGACAAACCTAATTAAGATTAATTTTGTTTGGGCAAAGCTAAATTGAAAGTAAACCTTGAAGAAGTCAGATTAGAAACTGACCTTGGAGCATCCACTTATGTGTGAATACTAGCCAGTCAGAAAAGCTAACCCCAACAAAGATGTCAACAGAAGGAAGGCCTAGAATAAAAGAAAAATCCCAGGGGATTAAAGAGTTTATATATATAGCGATGGTTGATAAAATTAGATAAACTAGTTGCTTTTTAATTCACTTTTGCAGTAGATCTCAATATGCTCTACAGGAGACACAATGATTATTTCTGTTATGAAAAGAAAGCAAGTGAAATTCTTTTCCACAGTGTATGCAGTGACTTACAAAAGAGAAAGAAAGCTTTTTAATCTCAACCCAATACATTAACTAATAAGCTGTGAAAAGAGACCAGTGTACAGAGAAGAAAATACTGAGCCAAAAAACTCTAATTTATTATGCACAATCTGTCAACTAAAATAGTTACTGGATGTTCATAAGGCTCCTTGGATCTGCCGCATTTGATGCACCGTTTCCTCAGCTGGGATCATGAGACCTAAACAAAGGTTGTTATTGGATAGTGAGCAGTAACAAGTACAATTCCTTCACAAATGTTCCTGCCTCTACTTTCCCTATGTAACCTGAGCACCCTCCAAACATGAAAGAAATAACAATGTTTTCTTAAGAAAGAAAAATAAGCCAAATAAATAGCACAAGAGTTCTGTAAATTATAATTTTATTACTATTATTCAAACTGCCAAGCATGTAACAACATACTGCAGCCATAAAAGGCTATTGTAAGCAGAGTCTTGCTTTCCCTGGGGAAAAGAGATACTGGGACATAGCTCATTCTTACCAGGAAGAGATCCAGCATCAAGTAAGGATTGAATAAAAGCTGTAATAGCTGATCATTAACCAAAGCACTTCATTATAGAAGATACCACTTAGGTAAGAAATATCCTCTTTTTTGAAGCAACAGATTTCATAACCCTTATAGTAAAATTTGGGATGTATCTGTGGGTCCCAGTTTCATATTCATTCTTGGCATAAGCAATCAATAGCACATATAGCAAGAAGAGTGCCATTACAAAGACTTATAAATGAGCCGGATTTAAGAGATTGCCAGGAATATTTTTCTTTTAACCAGAAAATACTTAAACCTATTAATAGATTCTCACTAAGCAAGAAATCCTTTATAAGAAATGCAACAAAACCAGGACTACATTCCTAGCATTGCTCCGTGGGCTGGAAATTACAGCAGCATTGAGCATTGAGAAATTAGCATAGGTATACCAATTTCTCCTTCCAGAACATAAAGCCCGATTCAGACATCCTTTCTGTCTAACTTTATCCTTGCTAGTGTGCATCAAATTGCCAATTAGTGTTAGATACTCTAAATGTCAGTACTGTGCCATTTTTGAGTTCCAAACAGGTATGATAGGGAAGCAATTCTGAGTGATCTAATACAGCAGCAGCAGCATGGCAACAAGGAACAACATTTGTGCCTGCAGCAATGGAAAAATACTGAAATAAAATTCTGCTCAAGTTCACTTGAGTTCAGACATGCTTTCCTCTTCAAGTCTTTTGGCAGTCTAGTATAATTAAGCAGACATTTCTTTGTGATGAGACCTCTGACTAGCTCCCTCTCTCTCAGGGTCAAAAGCAGCTAACATTAGATCCTGCGTTTCTATACCTTATTAGAAACGTAAGACTAGGTGAAACTTCCTGTGTAATCTAGTTTAGCCCACTACAGTTGCCAGGAACCATCATCTAATCTTATTTGTGCCCAGAGTTTTTGCCAGGAGGAGGAGGCCTGGTCGTCACAAGGACTCTAGCAAGAGGGATTCCACAGTGTTGTTGCTAGTTCCAGTTGCTTTGCTTAAGTAACTTCATAGGCACATACAAAGTAGATGGGCTGTCTCTATCAATACACCCTCTTTTGGTAAGGCTCCAACAGGAGCAGGCTTCAGTCGTGGAAAGGATGACATGCATGTACTTCTGTCATTCTTGGTAGCAGCCTCTCTTCTATCTAGGTTGACTAAATTTGAATAATTTAATCAATCCAAATATTCCAGAGGAGCACTCACAGCACATAACAAATGGGTTTTCTGCAAAGAACTCAAGTCTTTCTTAAAATGAAGCTTTAAACCTCCTTGCTAGGTTTCTAAATCAGAGAGCAATGCCTAATACAAAAAAGTTAACTTACATATTTTAAAATAATCCCCAAATTTTTGCTAATGAAAATTGTGTATTATGCATTTTCCATATTTATTGAGAATTTAGGCTGAACAAAACCATTGACAGAACTAGATAGGGAAGTGTGATATTCATGTCAGAACATACAGGTAATACTTCTCTTTTAAAAAGAGACAGGTCTTCTCATGCCACAGCTCTTCCATTTCCATACTCTATTCTTAAACTCTAATGTGGAAAAGAAATACAGCAAGTGTCATTTGTCTGTCAAAGCAGATGATTTATATTGTAGTTCAGAACCACCTATTTTTATCATCCTCAGTATACTAATGACAAGGCCAGTGTAGTCTATTTCCTAAACACACACCTAAAGCTTATTTATGCATGCCACTAAAATATTTAATTGAACTCTGTGGTATTTTCAACCTTCTAAGAAATGCAGCATTTAAGGAAACATTTCTATTTTAGGAAAGTTACACAAGTGTCTTTGCCTAACCAGTCTTTTTTTTTTTTTAATATGAAAAAGAGGGGGTCATTTTAAATATTTTTTCTTCAATTTAGTTTGTGTTTGCAAATTATGATCCCTTGATATTAGGAACTTGAATTTCCTCACAAAGAAATAATGCAAAAAGTGAGCTAATTCTCTCCTGGCTGGCTGTATAGTAATAGAGTGTATATGGGCATGCACATGTGCACCCACCATGCAAGAAAGGCTATTTTTTCCAATTATTTAGCTAACATAATCCATTTGAAGAGACACATTTCACACTAGACAATCTTTTTATTTATTAGTTACAGAGAAACTTTAGCTTTGGAGAAACGTTACACGAAGAACCATACTGATTCAGATAAATACTCTCTTGAGAACTGAAATCAGGTTGACAAATGAATTCAGTAAACATGGAATGTGCTCACTATTTGTTGGTGAAACAACTCAGTAATAAACATGCTGAAAGAATCATATGCTTCATGTCACAAAGCAGTATGTCTATAAAAACTCTATTGGTTTATTTATATTATCCAATGTCCTCAAATGCAAGTAGAGTACAGTAAGAGCTTTGGAAACAATATACAATTTATAATCACAAAGATGAAATTAATGCTACCTATTCTCTAAAAATGGACTTAACACATCCACATCCTACCAACGCTTATAGATAATAGCTTGTAAACAATGTTTACAAAGCTGTTCATAGCAATAACCAAAGGATTGTTTCAGCTGAATTGAAAGTTTTCTGTTAAAGAATAAAAAGATTATGCTGTCATCTCCCTTTACAGAAAGAACACTACCAAAAAGGCATTTCATGCATAATGGCATCACTTCAGCCTATCAAAAAAAAGTTATCCCTTGATCTTAAGGAGAGTTACATAGAATGACCTTATGTTTCATTAAATTATCATTTTAATGACAGATACATACTGTGGATGACCACAGACACAGAGCATACTTTGAATACTAAGCCTTGTTTTGTAAGTGTACCCCTGTTCCCATTTCCCATTATACACCTTTCATCCTTACCAAATTAAGGTCCAGGAAAAGAGGCAAGCCACATAAAACATTACATGGCTGACAGCTAGGATACTGTCCTGCAAAAAAGTAGGCTGCCAGTGCAGATATGTTGCAGCTCCTACTAGCAGCTTCTAATAGGAGTTTTGGCAGAGCACATTGACCCCACTGCAATCACTTTACCCAGACGGCTGCAGATGGTGTCCAGAGATTACCATCTCTGGCATGCTCATTTTCAATTGGGAATCTCCACTTTTGCTGCTTGCATAAGGGGAATGTTACTTTAATACTATGATTCATTGTTATTTTTATTATACACACTTTTTCTAACCACTAAACAATCCCAAGACCTTCCCCTTGCTTCTAATCCACAGGCATACACAGAATGTGCAATTTACCTAGCCTTTTGTCTCAAAGTCTTTAAAACTATTAGAAGTAGAGCAATAATTAGAAAGTAAAATACATAAAACATGGCCTGTTTCTTGCACTGAGAAAGAATGATCACCAAAAAATGGATAGATGTTGAAAACAGATTCCACTATGAAAGGGCTTGGGGGGAGGGGGGATTAAAGAAAACAGTGATTTTATTTTAAAACACTGGAATGACATTTACCTTGGGAGAATGCAGGATTTTAAAGACTCATATCACCTGTTTGGTCTCTCTGCCTCATGATGTTTTTCATATAATCACATAGTTTTCAATTAGATACAAAGTTATCTATCCTAGCCAAAGAAACAACAGGAAAAAAAAAATCATACGAAAGGTTGTTGAATAGAATAAATTCTTATACTATTTTATTCTTGCCTCCAAAGGAAAGAGTAACCTCATCCCAAAGTTTGTTCCAGGACTGAAACAGTTCAAAAGAGGAAGTATTTGAGTTTAAGTATCTTTATCTTCTTCCTATTCCAGAATGCTGGAAAAGGCGGTACGCAATTCACAGGTTGAGGACTCTAAAGCACATAGCTGTACCCAGTAGGACCTCTTTTACTGTCTTGCCCAAAGTCATTTTTCAGCAATCACAACACACCTGAGAAAACTATGTTAACTCTAAAACAGGTTGCTCTGGGGATGGTTCTGGGGCCAAGCTACAGGAAGAGATAACTGCAAAAAGGACACACAGAGGCAAGGACGCAAGGACCTGGACGCGCTGAAGCATCATTCTGGGTATATGGGCAGATTTGTTGTCTGTATAGATGGAGAGTTAAGTTTTAAAGAAGCCTCAGAACATGAGTCTTCAATACTCACAACAAAGCCATACCGCAGTCCACATCCTAGATTGGCTATGTGACAAATTCTTCCTCCAAGATGGATCTAGACCAGCTTGAAAACAAATAACTGAGACTTAGAAGGGGAAAGGACTCTCTCACTACCACTGCATATTGACACAAAGCCTTTCTTACCCATCATTTATCACCTTGCAAAGAGTGAGCTACACTATGGGACAGAACCAACCTCAATCTGGCCCAAGGATTAAAGGATTACTGCTTTAGAGTGAGCATTTGCCTCCTTATAGGAACAGTAGAGAGCCCAGACAAATCCATCGGTCTATTCAGTTGCCATTGTCCCTTGCTGGAGCCTGCTCTTCTCACTGCCATCCCCACAGGGAGCTCAATATTTGAGATTTTTGGCCAGGTGACCCCATCACTCCACTATACCCTTTCCACCAGCAATTATTTCTGCTCCTTTATCTGGCCAAGCAGCCATGGAAGTAGCTAATCCCAGTTTAAAAATACAAAAAACAAGCCCAAGAGAAACAGAGAAAATACAGAAAAAAAGAAAAAGAAAAAAAAAAAGAAATTGCATTATTTCTAAGAAGCTTGCCAAGGATATAATCAGTTAGTGGAAAAGCAGTTTACTTGGAAGGTGGAGTCCACAGGATTCAGTTTTCTCTCTTCAGCAGCACAGTGTAGTTTCTCTTATTCTTTATTGATCTGAGTGGAAAAAGTCATCAGCAGCACTTGCGTTTGCAATTTAGATCCTGTCTTGAATGCAAAGACATTTTTACTGCATAAAGGAACATCTAAACATAAAGCAGGAAATAAATGATGTTTCTGAGGGAGACGATCACATGCATCACAGATTTTCTGCAGTGATATTTTTAGCACTCCTCACACATTTTCTTTCCTTCTACACACTATTGTATTCCATGAATTTCAGGCAATTCTGATATCCCTTTCCACACTTTCAGATTAACCATAAATGAACAGTGTAAGGCAACCTTGTTTGTTGAATTGTAAGAATTCTGAATTTGGAGCACATCTGAGGTTAATTTGGCCATTTGCCTACATGAGACGTTTAAATATGAGAAGTTGCACATGTTAAACTAATTCTTTAGAGGCCAAAATGCTATGCATCTTCCCCACATACACTCTATTATGAAGTTAAGGACCAGCAGAATGCTGTTTGGATTTACAGAATTAAAGAGCCCTGTCCATCCCAGGCAATAATTAAGCCTAGATTTTTTCTTCAGCAGAATACAAAACCCTGTGTTTATTGTATATTACTAGCACCCTCTTAGTTTGCCTTGCTTTCATTCTTTTGGAACAAACCCTCACTCCCACATCCCGATTCAGTAGTTATTGGATCCATATATGCTAATTTTCCTACCATCAGGAATTCTGATTCAGGGAACTTGCTTTTCCACATCAGTTTTCCAGCAAACTAAGACAGTTCTCACTTTTATTCTTTCTGTAATGTCAGTTTATTAATAGATAATTCAGAGTCTCACTAATAAATAATTTTGCATTAGGCTGAGTGAATATTTTTTGAAGGCAGAAAGCTGAGAATGGTTGCACAAGACCTGAGGTTAGCAAGGATTCCCCATGAGATATAGCTTCATCCTCTCCCAATGCAGTGTGCAGTAATATATGAGTAGCAAAAAAGTCACTTGCACAACTTGCTATCTCTGTCCTTACATTTTTGCGCATGATCTTTGAATGGTATTATAGATTTTGTTCTGAATCATTATAGATGTTCTGTACTGCTATTAAAGTTTGTTGTTCTTACAGCTTAAAAGGTTACTTTGCTTTCTAATTCATTAAATTCATGAGAATTTACGTTAGACATCTGCCTTTGCAAGTTAAAAATAGCTAAGAGTCAGTAATCCGTGTTGTAAAATCCAATTAATTTGAGTTTTTATGGAAAGCACAACAGTATTCCCAGCATATATGACTCCAATGGTAGGTCAAAGTGTGAAGATAATTTAAGAAGTCATCTCACGATCCAGTTCAAAGGTGAGTATATACACTACGTGTAGCTAGTTAGTTGCTCAGGATTAAAAATCTGCAGTGCAAATTCTGCTTTTAGTGTAAAACACATAAGGATCTCGCTTTTCCATATTCATATTTAAAGCACTAGAAGCCACTTCACATAGCCATCTTCCACACAAACTATTATTACACATCCTTGGAATAAAACAGCCCTCCCCCCTCCTGAAACAGTGGTTGTTTACCTAACATTGCATTGTTTTAACTTGAGTGTACATTTAAAGTAGTGTAAAATGTGCTTTTAAATTGCAATGATTATCTTAATTTAGGTGGAACATGCTTAAGAAAAAATAGAGCTGCTCAAACCAAAGTATGCATACAGAGGTCTATATTCATTGCCAGAGTAGGCTTCAAACAGGTCAGTCTTGTGTAGAAACCTGCGTAACAGTGTGGCACCAAGAAACATACAGATGTTTAAAAAAGGACTTGTGAAAGGGGACTTCATTGAATACAACTAAATTTAAGGACTGATTTTAAAAGATGTGCCAAAGTATACAGATATTTAAACTGTCAGGCTACAAAAGCCATTTACACAAGTTTTGTACAGCTGAAATTATGTAAACTATAACAGTGAATTGCGAAAAGGGACACACAGCAGAAATGTTAAGATCCAAATAGAATAGGAAAGATAAAAAAGTGTTAAGCAGACATCAATTCGTTTACACTGGTGAGACCTCAGCTGCTGCATGTTGTGCATAAACTGCTTCCATACTTCAAATCTGGAAGAGAAATTAATTCAAGGCAGCTAAACTAGTAAAATGGGAAGAACAGAGCCCAGAAAGAATGCTTAGAAGCCTGATAACTTTTCCCAGTCTGCCAATCCTAAAAATGACTTTTAAAATGGTAGAATATCGATATTGGTGGGGGGGGGGGAAAGAGTTAAATGATATAACATGCCAAGGTAGGAACTTCCTTGCCGGAAAAGAAAACTAGAATCAGACTGAAAAAAATGCTATGTGTATAAAGCTATCATCATTATTTACCCAGCACAAGAGGATGAAAGAACATACCTGTCATTTCCTCAACCTTGTTCTTACTTCTCCTTTTAGTACTTCTCAATCCTAAAGTGCAGCAGCCCAAGGTCCTCTGGAGGACCCTTACCAAAACTCATCCTTTCCTAAAAAAGGAGACTCTGAAGTCATCAGTAGCTCAGTTGCTTGCAGCATGAGTATTTTTAAAGAAAAGTCATTAAATTAAAAACAGATACCTCACTGGGCAAAAACCAGAACAAGCTCTTTCTTTCTGCAAGTTTAAGCTCTTTATAGGCACAAGGAGGATTCTGACAGATGTGAAAATACAGTCCAGTATTACAGATTAAAGCTGTTGTGCCAGTGAGGGCCCCTCTCCCCACCGCCTGAAAGACATTATCATCTTCAAGGCATAGACCTCTGAGCTGCTTGTAAACCCACTCCTGAAGCAGCCCCTTTTCAGAGGCAGTTTGCATTACTACGATCATTGAGAACAAAAGTGTCTTTTTGTTTTTAGAAAGCTCCTTCCCCTGTGAAGGGTCAAAAGAGATGTTACAGGGCTAAGCCTAGTTTACCAGCTGTAATATAAAACAGATTCAGGCATTACAGATGTAAAACTTCAGTATCTCTGTTTTTTAACCATAATTTAATGTAGCCAGCTCATACAGATTAACATCTGCTTCTGGAATATGATGCTCTTGTTAAGCAAAGCCTTAGTCTCTCCCTAATGAGAAGATGTGCAGAATGCAAGTCTTCAATGGGACCAGTTTCTTAGGCAACAGAATACAGTAAACAGGACACTGAACCAAGGGAACTGAAGAGGCCTGGATATTGATCCCAACTGCACAGCCAATACGCTGCACCATCTTCGGTATACTTCTAGCAGGCTTACTAAACCTGGTGCCAAATAAATGTATTTTGGCAGTATCCACATAGGCAGACTTTCTCCTTTAAAATCATGGAAGAGGGTGGAATAAGGAAAATCTCCTCATTTCAATATTCAAAGTCAGGCTTGGTAATTTACCCTTTAACAACATAAAAGAATTAAGTCTTCATGCATTAGTATGAACAACTTACCCATCTTAAGAAAATTTACAGCATTATGATATTACTCTCTTCGCTGCCCATCACCTCTAATTTGGCTCAACTCTACTTTTTTATAGCGAGTAAAATAAAATTCAAAATTTAGTTAAGCACATTAAGTCAAAGCAGACAAACATATCACCTAAACACTGACAAATGCTTCTAGTGTTCCCCACTGCTGAACTGCTGCTAACAGCGTGAGCTGTGGTGTGCTCTGGAAATAGAGCCTCCTTCACAGACTTGCATAACCCCCTGAAGGGGAGTTTTTGTGCCTTTGGTGAAGCACAGCTTAAGCATTATGCTTTGCCTCAGTCAAATTCCATCTTATCAACATTCATACTTACTTGGCAAAAAAGAATAAAGACCTGGTTTAGCAAGCAAACTGATTTCATAGGGAAAGTATTATACCAGCATACATGGCTCAACACTAAAATAATAAATCCTTTTTTAATTAGAAAACTGAAGAAACGGCTTCTTCACAACCTGAAATCACATCACTACATTTTGCTCATGAGAACAAAGTTTACAGTCATAAGTTGCACATAAAGGGTTTATTTTAAATGTTTTAAGGATAGAGTTACATCATAATTATAAAAATTACTTACAGAATTAAGTAACAGATTTAAAGTGTTTATACTTCTAAATGCAGAGAACAGGGAACTGTCTACATTGTTCAAAATAAAATAAAAATAATGAAACCAAGCTCTAAAGATGAAGTCATTATCTAATTTTAAAATGTGAACACGAAGACCTTTGAACTATACACATACCAAGAACCATCCAAATTGCACTAATGATGTAAAATACAAAAAGCACAGCATTTTCAAGGAACCAGAAACTGTTTTTAACCATAATTCTATTTCCCTGAAGTGACTGTAATCAATTCTAGCTATAAAGATAAAAGCCTCCATTTTTAAATAATTTATTTAAAGAAGGCTTCTACCTGTTACAATAAAGAGGGTTTTCCCCAAAGTATTTCAGTCTTCATGTAGTCTACTCCAACTTAGTTTAGGGTTTGGCACTCAAAAGAAAGAAGAAAAATGTAGTGTTTTACTAATCAATTGTGATTTTATTTATTCTTGAACAGAATACATGGTCCCTTCAAATGCTGTATGACACATACAACTGGAAAATTACCTTCCGTTGGCACTATGCTCGCCTCATCGGTGCATTTAATCCTACTAACAACCATTAAAACAGCACAATAAGCAAATTCACAAAAAACTGAACACAAAATAAAAACAGAACAAAACCAAAACCTAAACATTTTAACATGCAACTTTAGTTTGTTACATTGAACGTTCTAACCCTCTAAGCATGCAAAAAAGGATGGTCTGCATTTAAGTTTTTTTTTCCTTTTTAAAAGTTTTACATGGCAGCCTGACATCACGCACACACACACACACAATATACAACAATACTACAGCAGGTAAATGAGAAAGGCCAATAACTTTTATACAAAGATCCATGGCTTGTGCCATCACAAGCCCTGTGATAATTTTGGAAAGTAATGTTGAACCCCTAGAACAAGGAACCAACATTTAGTTACCAGGGTAACGCAAGCACTGCATGCAGATCTGAAACGTGAGCCTAAAACAAAGCCCAAAGCAGATGGGCAGGGAGTGGAATTAGTCTCAAGCCTCAAAAAGGTGGTTTAAGCTATCAAAAAAATCTTAAGGAAAAGGAAAAAGGGAAAAAAAAGGATGAAAAGAAAAACCCACGCAACAGACAATGGGGACATCTAAAAACAACCATAAAATTTACAGTTTATAGAGTATACTCTAATTGGCAGAATATGTGGTGTATTAAAGTGGCTTGCAGAAAACCCACAAATGCAAGCCTAATGCTAAAAATGTTTCAGTAGACCTAAACCTCAGATATTTCAAAACAAACCTTGTATTTCTTAGATGTATAGCCCAAAATTCACTGTACTAGGTTATTCACGTATCTTGTGTATAATCAATACACTCACTCATTCTTGTGCCACAAATATCAACTTGGGCTCATGGAGCCAGGCTCAGCTTTGAGATTTACATGCAGGACTCTTAAGAGTCAATAGAAAACACATAACAGATCTGCAGGATGAAAACACTGTGTTGCAAATCTGCTCACTTTGTTCAAAACACAAGGAACATTTACGACTCAGGTACTTAGTGCTTAAGGACTGCATTGAGAAGCTATTCACTGAAAGACAATAGCCTGCCTTTGGTTGCCCATGATGAAATACTGGACATAATGCAATATAGTAGCAATGGACAAAGAATTAAGGTATCATATTTATATGATGAGTATTTATTACCATTCAACAGCATAATGAGGCACAAGCCTTAAGGCTAAAATACGAAATCAGGCAAAAAAATTGACAGAAAGGGGCTTAAACCACTGAGTCTTCCATATCAAGAACACCCACAACTGAGGTCATCCGGACCTCTGATCTCTGATTAACAGCACCTCTCCTGCTATCCCTTCCACTAACGGCATAAGGTTGGATAACTGCATTCCCTCCTTGCTTTCATCAACAGTGCTGACTGTCTTCACATACTGCATTTCTGTGAAGCAGTACTTCGAAGCTTGCAGAGCTCTGCCTTAATGTAACATGACAATTTTGTTGCTGTGCTGATCATTGTTGCAATTCTGATACTTTTAAAAGCTGCCACACACACAAAAAAAGAAAGAAACTAACCTTGATTTACAGCTATCTTGCAAGATTAAAACCATGAAAGGACTCTGCTCTTGTGGGCTGCTATTTACATCCACAATCTAATGCAGATGACTGAACCACTGAGACTGCCTATAGCTTCCATTAGATAGTACACCACTGGCATGCAGAACTCTAGTGTTCGTAGAATGAAATTCACGTTAACAGCATACCTCAAAGCAAGTACAATGTACACCACAAAAGGCAACAACAGGTTTAAGCTGTAGATTTGTCCGGACACTCCTTATGTGGAAAAGCCAGAAAAAAGAACATATTGGGAAGATGCCTTCTTGAACAAAAACAGTTAAAAAAGAAAAAGTGAACGAAAAAACAAAACCAAACCAAAACAACAACAAAAAAGAAATGCAGCAGACTGAGCAGAAGGCAACAAATGCTTCTCCTTCTCTAAAGTAAGTCTTCAAGGTAAAAGGATTTTCCCCTCCCTCCCCTCCATGGGATTGTGTTTACCATGTGTAAGATTAACTACTGTTAGGCTTCTAAGTCCACACACAAACATTCAGGTTGCTAGGTTTTGATATTAAACGAGAGACTACTGATTGCCAATGCGTAGTCTGAAGTCTTCTGGAGTAGCATATATACTGTTAAATTTGTGGCACCAAGCACTTGGGTTTTGCTAAGAAGTGTGTATAACAAAACAAAGAAGTACAACATTTAGGATTGAAGGCAGCCTTGTTGCATGTATATTACCGGTTCCTACGACTTGTAAATATGGGCCATTAACCTGCATTTTCTAATTAACTGGTTATACAGATTAAATATATTTTTATAGTTTAAAGCCTTTTCACTGAAAGGTGCATAAGTCAAACACTTGATATCCTACTGCCCTGTGACTACTAAAAATGCACAAGTATTTCCATGTACTGCAAGTTCTTAAAAAGCTAAATTTGAAATAAAGTGTAGAAACACAGTAGATTGATGTTACTTGGGTTAGGCACTCCTTAATGCTGCACAAACCGTTTAAACCTTTCAGGAAAGGCACCTCTGACCCAACCCTGAAAACAAGGACTGCCAGTAGCCAAGAAATTAAATTTAATGTTACAAAAGAAGGCATATCAAAAATATCAAACTACACTTGCATGTGGCAGTTGAACAGGTGAGTGCAAGGTTGAAGAAAGTTAAAATCTATGAAAAAATTTAGATTAATGATTACAATACTAGATCAACTTTACACAGCTTGAATTTGCAGCTGTTCTTTGCTTTTAACTCCCTCCCGCCCAAATATATTGACTTCCTTCAAGAAAAGGAGTTCTTACACAAAATGTGTCACGTTCACATAAACTTGTTTGTATTATTCAGAACAAAACAGTTTTGCTGGCAGAGATTGTGGGTTCGCAGGGACATTTAAGCTTTCATTAAACTGGAAAGCAGTCAAGTCTTTGTGTCTACAAATTTTACATTTAATAGTTCCACAAATTTGGCAAAAGTTCACGATGACGTCTAGGATGTCTTCACCAAATCGTAGACATAAATATGGAAATCATCATCAAACTTGATGAAATAGACAGATGGTTTGGCTTCAACTTGATGAATGACCATGCCAGTCCTTTTTGAGCCATCTTCTTTGGCATATTCCACTTGTTTGCCTACCAGGCTGTCCACAACTTCACCTGGTTCCCGTTCTGCAGGAGGTGAATCATCTGCAACACAAAAATACAATGTGCTTTGGTGGATATTTGTGGATTTTTTAATATAGAAAACAACTGCAAAGTCTTAAGATTTATAAAGAAACATCACAACTCTTAAACACTGAACACACTCGATGCAAGTTGTGCTGTTCAAGCACCTATTGCCATGCTTCTAGGAAGTATGATCAGATTTTTTTTTCTTTGGTAATACTGCCTTTAGTTTTATTAAGTTAAAAATGACACTTCAACTAGTTAGATAAGTGTATCTTTTAACATAAAGGTTAACACACAAGTTACAAAAAAATGTAGATATGGAACTTAAGCCCACAGCAGAACAAGGCATTGGGGCCCCTTTCACAGAAAAGCAGCCATACAAAACTGCTCCCCACACGCTTCATTCAAAATTCCAATGCAGCCATGCCACTCCAACAAAAACATATCTTCTAAAATGATAATAAATACAACTTCCATAATCAATAATGCTGCTGAAATGGTTTTTTGACTCTGCACTGGAATGGATGCTAGATCTGCTCAAGTCTAACGGTATTATTTGCTCACCTAGTAAAATCCACTTGGACATATCCTCAGATCTTAGACAAGGCCTATGACAAGTCTGGATGCAAAAAGATGTGTTTGTATAACAATCTGCCAGTTCCCAAGGGGTTAGTTACAAGGCAATCACAGAACAAATGGGATAAAGGGTGCAGCAACATACTGGAGAACTGGAAACTAACCACACCTAACCACAGCCAACTTCGCCTTCCTTCTCAGCATGCCTTCTGTATAAACTGGGAGAGCTAAACTTGCGTTTTGCGTTCCAGGGAGAAATTTTATTAGTAATGGCCAGACATGCTGTGCCTTTTACTGTGGAAAACCCAAGCCTTTAAATTAACACTCTTGTTCTGAGTCAAGAATCTCTTGCAAGTTGCAGCTATTTTCCTTTCAATTCAGTGAGTTGCAAAAACAAACTCCAAAGGCAAAGAAAAACAATGGGGAGCAAATAGATTGTCTTGATATATTTACATTTAGAAATTGTTTTGTTAGCTCATCCTTACAAATGAAGTAGCATGTCAACTCTGCAAGTCTTAATGCAATCTGATATTGTAATGACGAACACGCATACCCAATTCCAAAGTGGAACTGGTTTTTATGATACTTTTTTTTTTCTTTTTAAATGATGGTTCATTATTCAAGAGTATCTATGACAGAAAGATGTTTGTATTTCACTTGCTTTTCTGTTTCAATGATTCACTTCTGGTCACTTACTCAGCATCCTGCATTAAACTACCTGCTAGTCAACCCAAAGCAGAAACTGAGAATAAGGCCAACAGTACTACCTCATGCAAACTGTTACGCTGTAGCTATCAGTGCTAAACTAGAGATTCAGATTGCTCCTTGTGCTCCCATGAGCCACAGACTGCAAACTATGATAGAACTGAGGCTGCCAAACATCTTCCCTAAACCTCAGTAAGTTTCTCTGTAAATTTTTGTTCTATTTCTTCTATGCATGCATTGCCATACATAGTTAGTATCCTCTTAATATCAGATTTCTATAAAGTACCTTCCTTGGCAAAGATGCGAGTTAAGCTCTTGCATTTTAGTTTATAAGGAATTATGAAGCGTTCACAAAGTTTCAGTATTGGACCCAGCATAACATTTTCCCCCCTCATCAAAAAAGCTTTACAGTTATCATCTATATTTCAGTCTCTTCACATATACAAATACAACCTGAGAAGAGAAAAAGAGCCTAAGAACTCCTTTGAAAGTTCTAGCCATAATATTAGGGTAAGTTCTGCCAAGTTTATAGACCTACTCTCAGGTAAATTAAAATCCTATTTGAAAACTACTACCGTTAACATCCAATCATTGACTTAAGGACATAAAGCTAATTATCTGAAAAGTATTCAGATTCAGAAAAGGTAGCCCATGCTTCAGAGTGTCTTGGCAACAGAGATAAATAGTAGACAGTCTGAGGATGAGCATTAAAACCACTTAATCCTTAAATATAGAAAGCATGTAAGCTTTTTCCCTTATCTTTCTAAGGTGTAAGAAAAAGCTAACTTCAATTCCCTAAAAAGTAGCCTACTAAATAAAAATTTAAAAATACCTCCCAAGCTCTTTTTAATATTTTGGATAGAGAATACATTATTTGGAAGTGCCAAATCTTAAAATAAAAAAAAAAAAAAAAAAAAAAAAAAAAAAAAAAAAACTTGCTTCATTTTTTTCCTTTAGAAAGCTCACTTCTTCTTCTGTTAACATTTGCAGTTCATTCTTTTCAAGCCACAGGTATGTTGCTTTCTGTTAGCCTGGAAAAAAATCTAAAAACCTAAGACTACTACAGAGGTTATGCAAATAAGCCCCACCTTTTTACCCAGCCATCAGACTATTTATCATCAGTGCTAGATCTGACAGAACACAGTCTCAGAAACTCAATGAATGAATTGTAACTAATATTTAGGTAGTGCATTGCATAACCAGACAATACGATTACCTAATTAATAATTTACTTCAAAGCCAAAATTGACCATCGGAGCCATGCTTTTTAGGTGCAGGGGAGAAATAAGAGTACAATATGCTTTACAGTCTTTTACCCTCTTTTTTGTATTGGCTATCCAAACTCTGTGGAAAAAACCTTCTATATTAAAAGGAAAGACTCAAATCACTTTCACTTCAAAAGAGGAAGAAAAAATAGCCCTCCTAACCTATTGAAACATTTTTCCTACTAATATGTTTAAACATACAAGAGAAAATGAATTTTCAAAAGATTAGTGTTTCTTTCCTCCAAGAAGCTACTCAAAAATCTTTAAAACTGAAGAAGTCTACTCAAAATTAATCTGACTATATTAGTGGGTCCCAAAATATTATTCTTATGAGAACTGCTTCAGAAGTACAAATCCAGAGTTGTCTCAAGGTGCTAGGATACTTCTGTAAGAAACCAACAAGACTTCTAGCTTGTCAATGTCCATAAAAAAATTCAGAGTAATCTCTCCCACAGTAGTACGTATATCTTTTTCAGAAATTGGAATAAATACAGAAAACAATTTTCCTGTATTTAATGCATACCTCACCATTGATTAAAGTAAAATATTCCAACAAAACTTGTTTAAAACAGATGCATTTCCAGCTGCACCGTAACCTTTGTTAGTTGTGATACTTAAGGAGCTTGTTTGCAACTCCCTTTTACATTTTGTCAACTCTCCTTTATATTAATAAACCACAAGCCAAAAGAGAGCTGCCAGAGGAAAAAAAAAAGAATTAACCGGTCTACTTACTGGAATCAGGCATAATGCGAAGGTCACCTTCTTTATAATCATCTAAGAGTTGGTACATGTACAAGACAGGATCTTTCTCGTAGGTAATATAAAACCATGTGTTCATAATAGGAGCTCGAGCCAAGACCATCCCCCTCCATTCATCTTTTGAGCCATCCTCTGTCTCAAACATATGTTCCACAGCTTTGCCAATCATTGTGTCTGCCAGGTGGGCATCACTAATTCGAGATGAAGCTGAAATGACAGCAGTTCATACATAAGTCCATTCAAAAGTACAGACATGTCTTCACAAAAATAGTCTTTATCTAGATTCAGGAACAAATCTGACAAGCCAATTCACATACACAACAATGTCTATTCCAGTAGACCATGTTACCAACATGGTAACATGTTAAAATAATTCTTATCAGGACTTTTCCATCATTGTGCCCTCCAGATTAGACAAACTATCATAATGCAAGGTATTGAAGGGAGACCAATGAAGACTACAGCAATGAAGCTTTGTATTTTAAATACGTACTTGGAGATGAGAGGAGGTGCGGTGGAGGGGGGAGGGAAGGGAGGCCATCATGAAGCAGCTCTTTAAATTTATTAATGAAGGTTTTGAGTTTAGTCTCCTTGAACCTTTTGAAATTTAACTACTTCCCCCCCCCCCCCCCCAACCTGTAAACAATCCAGGGCTAATTATGAAAACCAGTAAGTCTGGTTTTCATCAGTCAAGCTACTTCACTTAGAAAACGCCTCTTTTCCATGTATATTAATAATCAGGGAAAGCACATGAGGAAAGATGCGACATCACTATCAAACACAAAGAACAGAGAACGTATAACCAAGACATTTCTCAGCTGGCTCAGAGTTTCAGTTTTAATAGAAACATCAATATTAACTTTACATAAGCATGTCAGGTATAAGACGCTAAGGAGGAGGAAGACTACAGAATGTACTGCATATCATTTAAAGACAAAAGACAGCATTATACTCTCTGGTTTCATCAAATCTTTGTGAAATCAAGAAAACTTAAACAGAACATCTAAGTTACCTGTCATGTGACAAAAATTAATTCAGCTAATAAAATTCAAATGTTCAAATGTTATCTCAGGGAAAAGTCAGGAGAGATTAGTGGAGAACATTTACTATTATATGTCAACATGTGTATGTGTGCATAAGAAAAAAAGCACTTACCAACTCTGTCTGGAAGGACTTCAAGTGCTGAAACTCTTTCATCTTTGTGCAGTTCTAGTCCATACACACAATCAAATCCATCATACTTTATAAGATAGAGAGAGGGATTTACAGGAACTTGATCAAGAACTGTGCCCTTCCACTGTGTTACAGGTCCACTCCCTTCTTTCCATCCATGCTGTATTCTGCAGCCTACAATGTTTCTTCGCGGCTGAGAAATAGGTTTGCTTGGTCCCACATTGTTTCTATGCTTTCTGTACACAGATACAAACATAACATTAAAAAAAGTACATACTCAAAATTCTACTCTGCATAAGAGCTATAGGCTTTGTTTTCAGAAGGCAAGGTTTACACGTAATAAGCCAAAATTATGAAGACACATTAAGTTCTAATGTGTGTAACAGCATACCTTACTCAAATTAGAGTATAAAGCATATTATACTCCACTGGAAAAAGAAAAAACCCACACTAAAAAGCAGTGCAACACTTTTGACAGGCTGTATAAGGTTGCTTTCATAATACTAGCTCTCAAAGTGAGTTTGCTGCAACTCAAAGAGCTATTTTAGCCCTCACTACACTGAATGTCAAAAGTAAAACTCACCTGTTAAAACCCTAAATCAAGTCTCAAAGAGCAAAGTTACCGGAGAGTATTACAACTTCGTTACCTCATTGCTCCCTGCAGAACAGTAAACATAATACTCTTACCCCAGAAGGAGGAAACCAGTGGAAACATTAGTGGTGGCTGCCTAAAATTCTTCCCAGGTATTTCCGCCCCCCCCCCCCCCAACCCTGTGTTCTCACCTGAGAGAAATTTAGCCTCCCTCTGCACTTACAGATATCTTTGACTTCCGATGTTTTCAAAGACACATGGTAGCAACAACATTCCTCTAACATTCCTTTTTAGCACAAAAAAATATGCAAAGGGAACAGCAATAGAAGAAATGCTCCTTAAAACAGAAAGCGGATTAAATACACTTTTTGCCCTTCCTCGGTATTTTCTGCTTCCTTTTTGCAACTTGCACTGAAGGATTCCCTCGGGTGAGCATCTGCTGCTGTTCTGATGAGCAGTCCCGGGAGCCATCTGACAGTTTCATACCACTGAAACAGCGTTACCCAAATTTTATTCTACCCAGTTATTAAGAACAGAAATTGACAGTTTTCAATACAAACAGAAGACACATATGACTATTGCTACAGTATACTGCTGACAAGATATGCCCATTATATATATATTTTTGCATGTTACAATACACAACCATTCCTAAAACAGTATTTAGAGGGCTGTCCGATTACCATTCACATGAATGTTGACTAGTTCTAAAACAAATTTCTGAATTAGTTACCACTTGTAGCATACTTCATTTAAACAGCAGTTAAATATGCACAACACACTAGCAAGCTTAAAAGCAACATCTAAAAAAAGATTGTTCAGTTTCAGAATTATCCATTATTATCAACTGCGGAAAACAACACTCATCCTTAGATTACTGAGAGTGACCAAAAAGAAATGTCTCCAGCAAGGATGAAAGCTTTCAGAGCAGAACAGTCCATGTATGATAGAGACCCAAAAGAGACAAACGGCAATCGTACCAGGGAAATCTCATGAGCAGTCTTACAGAATAATGAAAGCACTATAGGATATTACATACATAATGCTGAAGATCTAATGTAACTATCAAAAACAAGATGTGCAATTTCTTCAGCGGCTTGTGCCCCCTCCAGACTTTCATTCTCCATGAAGATGAATCTTAGCAAGGAGCACCACAGCACTTTTTGCCTACTTTCACTTTTGTCGTGACGTGATCTTTTCGACCAAAATCAGCCTGCAGTTTCATGAGTAACGTGTATTCCTATCTTTGATAACACAGATTATTCTAGGAATGTGAACCTCTTCCAGTTAAAAGGCACTCCCCCAAGGTTGGTTGTAATTTTACACAGAAACATTAGCATTTTCAAATTCTGTACACCTCAAAAGGTGGTTTAGTTTTTACTCTGGTCTTAACTTTTTTTTCCCCTAAATTATAGAAGCCTCAGTAATATTTTACTATCAAGAAAAAAGATGAGAGATCTAGTCCTTGGGCACAATGAAAATAAGTTTGTTCAAGCTCATGGCCAATTTTACTTTCTACATATAAAGCAAAATACTCCCCACTGTTTAAAATGAAAACAATTAAGTGAAAAGCTTCACAGCCACTTTAAAGATTATGATGGAAAGAGTATAAAACCGAGTTCCTACTGGTAACTACCTGTTAAAATGCCTTGCAGTGAGCAAAAAGCATAAATGCAGTTACAAGTCAAGCACCAGCTAGGTGTAGCAATTCAAGTTTTTCTTTGTCTGAAAGCTTTACTGCTGAACAGCCATTCATTCTCATTTGGTTCACATTGTAAGAAATATGATTTTCAAACTAGTAAATTACCAAAGAAAAACTATTTTTGCTTGGATCTGAACTGCGATAAGAAAGAAAACATAGGTTTCTAACTGACAATGAGTAATAGCTCCAAGTATACTTCCATACTCGACAACAGTAACCAAATCAAACCTCTCTTTTCATCTCAAAAGCATGTTATTTCTGTGATACGCAGAGTAACACAGACATATATAGCCTTTTGAGATGCTACAGTCAGAAGAACAGACAGTGTTTTCCTTCTGTTTTATTAGAAATATCTTTAAAATTCAACATAATTTCATCTTGAAGATTGAGATAATAGATTTCCCTAGATACACAGCGCCTATGGAGCCAGGAAAACCAGATAACAGTAATTCCTGCAAATAGCTCGCAATGCATCAGATATGTCCTCACTGTAATTGGCCCTTTCATCCCAGTAAGTTTCAGAACCTCTTCCTTATCTTGAAGGCATTAAGCTGGTAAGTAAAGCCCTGCTACACGAAAAAGTTTCATTAACAGAACCAGACAGCTCACAAATTTAGATACTAGATAGAAAGAACAAAGTCTTCCTAGTTTTTAAGGCTGTATTTAAATGGCACTCAAACTTTTTTTTGGCAGGTGCCACTGGAAAACCAGCGTAGTGCAGAACTGCTTAGGAGTGACAGCAACAAGCTACTCTTTCAGGGTTGTGCTTAAAAGGCAAACTAGCATTTATAAGAGGAGGATAGTAATTCCCAATAAACTATCAAATTAAGTTAATTAGGTATCCTATTTTTCTTCCTGCTTATCTCATCTGAGAAAAAACACCACACACTAGAATTAAGGAAAACACAGAAGCATGAAAGAAAACTATACTCCGCAGACATGCAAAAAAGGTACAACTGAGAAGGACAAAACAGAAACCTATAAAATATTACAGAGTAGAATAGCAATGGTCAGCACAATTTCAGTCTTTCATTGTGCTGAGCAGAAAAGTTATTAAAAACAGGTCCCGAAACTTACTGGAACAGTGATGTTACTGCAGAGTATCCATCACTACTAGCAGGACAGTGATCAGAGAATTATTCACTACTTTTCACAGCATTCAGACTATGAGGCATATAGGTTGAGGAAGAAGTTTTAAAGAACTTTGTGCTCCATGAAAAGCCATCATTCAGTTGTGAAATTCATTTTCTTAGGACACTGCAGGAGCCAAGATTACAAGTTAGCTTAAAGTGGGATCAGAAATTCACAAGGGATAAATTCATTGGTAGTCAAACTCTAGGTACAACCTCTGCCTCAGAGTTCTTGAATTGCCAGCTACAAGAAACCTGAACAACATATGAGGAAAGGATTACGTTTATACTTGCACTGTCTTTTAATTTATATTTACACTCTTTCCTTATGCATCAAGGGTGGAAAGAACAAGAGCCAAGAGACCACTGACTGGTCTAACATCAGTGGCATCACCTTTATATTCACAGAGACCATCACTAACCACTGACAGACCGCCCTGTTGCAGCTGACCTATAACCATGGGAACCCCTTCAATTAGGGTCAATGCTTAACGACCATTTTAGTTAAAGAAAGTCTGGAAGACTAATCCACATGGCTCATTTGATCACCTCCTCAGCTCCTGGACCATGCCCTCTTCCATCCTGTCAGCTCCTCCATCACCCTCAAACTTCTGAATCCAGTTTAAAATCTCGCCTAAGGCCTTCAAGAGTCACCAAGTTTGTTCCTCTTTTCTTTAAATAATTAACATACAAATTTTCATAACCAAATCAATGACAAAGTATGCGCAACTAACTCATCGTGGTCTGCAACAGCTCTGAGTATTATCAGCATACATTTTTAGACAGTTATATCCCACTTGTTTACTATGAACGCATCTAAATCACTACTTACTGTTACCTGCACATTTCAAAAACGCAAGTAACATATCAAACAAAAAACTCTATACTAGTCTCTTATTCTCAGAGAAGTGAGTGAGCAGAAAATGAAGTCACCTCAGTCCGATACAAAACAAAACCTTCACTAAACATTTCTTAAATCAATTAAACAAGGCCGAATTAACATAAAACAGAGCTGGGTGCTTAGATTAAATGCCCCAAAATCACATGACGTAGGACCACAAATTAATATGCCCCATAAAAGCCTTTATGCTAACAAAAATACAACCTGTTCAGGTATTTCAAAAGTGTTTTTATCAACAACAACAACAAATCTAGCCACCCTCAAGTACAAAAGGCAACCCACCTCTGATAGTCTTCCCATCATATACTCCTTTCTCTGAGCGGTTGGAAAAGAACAAGAGAAGTTAAGTTTTAACCAACTCTACCTGTCTCTAGACAAAAAAAGTTTCTCTCTGCCTTGTAAGGAGATAAGCAAGAATGGATAATGAAGAGTTGGTGGAGGGGACTAGGGTATTTTTACATCAAGTGTTGTGTCTGGGAAACAGCTGATAAATACTCATTCAAATACATTAATTGTAGAACATACACCTGCCAGACAAATTACTTTAGGTTGATGCATGTTGTATACCACCACTGCAGGACTTTATACTTAAAACATAACCATTAGCATTTTAAGAAGTTTCAACTTCCCCAGTTTGTTTTAGAGTTCTCCCACCAGAGACATAGCCAGAAGCAACATCTAACTGTTAGACACTAAGATCAATTATGTCCAGACTATTACCTCTGTTTTCTCACACTTACTCATCAACATTTAGCTGCTACTATTTCAAAATGTAGTAGGGAAAATAATACATGCCATGACTATATAGGATAAGCAGGTATCCTTTGCACACAAACAGCATCTTACAGAAGTGTTTCAGTATGCTCTTTATTAAAAAGAGTTAAGAATCCAAAAACCTACAGTTGTAGTGAATCAAAGATTAAGTATTTCTAAAATTAAATCTGAATTGGGTTTTCAGTAAGCATACTTCACATGAATAATTTTATATTGACCTGATGACAATGTATCAGGTCTGTTCTAGATAGCAGATATCCTAGAGTAGCAGTTCATATGTCCAATTCCCTGCTTGCAACGCCTTCTCTCCGATTTCTACAGGAAAGTACAAAATTGTTTTCACAGGATAAATTTCTCCCAGAGTAATATTCAAAACCACTTTTAGACCTCTAACAACAAAACGCTGTTTCTACCGCCCTCCCAAAAGAACTCAAGTCTGACTGTACGCACATATACTAGCTGAATACAGCTCAAAGATTTTCAAGAGCAAAGAGACTGGAACAATACAGATGCATTGCTAGAACAGTACTTTCAGTTACTGAGAGCTATACTTTAGCAAAAACGTTAACAACTTACTTGTGGGAAGTTCGTTTCTTCATCATGCTGGCAGAGACTCCTGCATGACCTACAATATAAACGATAATGGAATTACTGAAAAATAAAGTGTGTTTATACACAATGTGAAATAAAGCTACTTACAATGAACCCCTGCAATGGGAAAGCTCTGGAGGGCTGGCAGGGAAGGGGTGATGTACTCATGAAGCTCAGGGAAGGATGTAGGGAGTGACTGAGCACCGCTGTTGCAAAGAAAGCTCAACACAAAGGTGATCGAGGGCAGTCTTTGCTCTAGATAACCCGCTGTATCAGTCAGGCAAACCACCTGGCTGTGCAACTGCTTGTCCCAGAAGAGTTAATCAAAAGGATGCAAGTATTTGGTCTGCCTAGCTTAAGACAACAAAGTAGGTGGGTGCACACATGCCTGAGCCCAACACAGTATTTAAGAAAAAAAAAAACCACACACACAAACACACACAAAAACCACACACACCAAACCCACCAAACAAAAGAACTTTGAAGAGAACAGGCTTGAGCTGGCTTCAACCCACATATTTCTTCCTTCCCAGCTACCGGGGACGCTCAGTGTCATGATGGTGAGCATATTATACACATCAGTAATGAGAATCACATTTATATTGTGATTCAACCATATATTGCAATTGTTATACTCGACTAAGTCGAATTTGTACTTGCGATTTAAATACATTGCTATATCACTCTAAGTTGAAGTCCAGTGTAACAAAGAACTTCAAAAAAGTAAATTTGGTATTAAACTGTAAACCCTCCACTTGTGGAATACCTAGAAGAACTCAAAGAATACTGGACTCTGACACATATGTAACTTAAATGTCTATCGGTAAAACGCCTCATGCACCTATAGATCTGTGTTTAGCATTCCATTCCGGGATTCTTATTCACACCTACAGAGAAATGCATAGAGTTCCTCTACGGGTCCAAAAAACCAATTCTGTTAAATTTAACATTATGTGCGCGTTCCTAACATAGCTTTGGCATAAATATTTTGAAAGTTAAATTTCATGATAGTTGTAGTGTCACACAAGACAGTCAAGCACCGAAAACACCATTAACCTTAATTTTCATGAATATTTTAATCTTTGGATTTCAGATGGAGAAAGACGACATATACAAAGTGATGTAAACACCAGAATTAAAATAAGACAACAGCTGATGTTTCCAACAATCAAGATTGTAACAAATCCACGAGAAGCAGCATCTCCAGTTGTAGTGACAGCTGGAATGTTCAAATCTCAAAAATGAAGCCTTCCACGCTAACAGCTACAGGAAAGATCCTAATTGCAATTTCAGACTACTGCAAGTAATTAGAGCTGCCCTTTGAGCATGTTCGTAAGAACTATTAGCTAGTAATGAAAATAAAAGATATCACAAGAAGTTTGACTAGAAACCCAACAGACTTGGGAGCTTGACTGTTATTACTAAACAAGCTTTCTGATCATATCATTAGCCAGCTCTTTGGTATATGAGAAAAAAGTTTAAAAGCAATTCTTAAGAATCTGTTCTCACACGGTGAAAGAACAGTCTCATAAGAACATGAGCACACAGATTTCATATTTTACTTCACTGGCTGATGAGATAAAGTAAGATTTTAGCTAAATCAGCTAAAGTAGTTAAAACAGTATATAGAAAGCATCCACATATTCTGCAGAGTGACTGAGCACAGAACTTGTTTTCTGTCCTCAGCTCAAGGACTCTATGAACATTATATAGGGCATAAGAAGAAAGGTCATAAGCAAAAAACTTTCCAAAATGAAGCTGTGCAAACTACTGGGAATGGGTGTTACCCCTCTTCACTAACTCCTCACCTTGGGCACCTCTTACTTTTGGTAGGATTCAAGCTCTACAGCCAGATATCTTCTCACTCAAGTTCAGTTATGTACAGAATTTCCTGGCTAAGATCTTTATGCATGAACATAACCTACTTACAAGAAGGGACTACAGCAAGGTACGTACACAATATCCTTACATGTAACATCTTTTAGTTTTATCCTTAGACAGTAAGGGCAAAACCAGAATTACCTGATGATCTGCCTGCCTCAATCTTTCTTTATTGAAGTGAATTACTTCAGCAATGTAGTTCTTCCATTTTATTTTAACTGGAAAACCTCAATAACCCTACAGATTACTTGTAGGGCCCAAGTGCAATAGCATCCACATAGAGCATGAGTGGTTTCTAAACTTCAAAGGGAGGAGAAAAAAAAAAAGTGTTAAGATGTCAACAGTACCTCTTTCTTTCTCCCTCTGAGAAACATCTTCATTACTGCTAACAAGATATACTCAAGCACTGTACCAGTAAAATCCTTGCAATCATTCATCAGTGAGGCTTTTGAAATCAAGAGTATGATAAAAAGTATGCATGATAAAGTATGATTAAAAAAAGCATTAGAATCAAAGTGCTTACAGAGTTCAAGCACATATACAGAAAGACAGTTTGATTCAGCAGTTGCATTGGCTTAGTAGCTTCACACACAAAATACACCAGATATCCCTGCCTGATACCCTTTCAGCCAAAGGAAAGCTAAGATGATATCTGGGTAAAACAGCATACCAGAGCTGTCTCAAACTGCTTCTTCTTCCATTCATTATAAAAAGCATCTAAAAGAAAGTAATGCTTTAAAACAATAGCTAAGATAATTAGAGATTTTTTTAAAAAAGTATCAAACAAATGCAGTTTTTATAATTCAGAAAACTGGTTTCACATTTGCAAAGATCATGCATTAAATAATGCTCTAACCTTCAAAATTGCAGAAGATGTACTCATTCCCATTTGTACGACACAGGCATGCAAAAGACCATTTTCCGAACAGGGGCTTACACCAAAATCCGGAAATGACACAAGAAGGTCCCATGTCCAAACAGACAAGGAATTTGATGTGCAGCATATAAGCACTGTACATCAGTGGTAAACATTCAGTGAACAACCACTGTCACATACAGAGGAATAGCTATGGACCAAAAAGCACCTCTATTACTTTCATCTTTGTTGTGAAATATTACCTGACTCATGTCAAGATTAAATGCTTGTTTCAAGCAGTTAATGTAAAGCAGTCTTTGAATGGCTGCAAGCGCTATTCCTTCAAAGCTGCAAAGCTCATTATAACAAGTTCACAATAATATTTAGAAATGCCGTTTGCTTTTTCTTTTCCCTACAGGAATTTAAAGATGAATTAGGATGCTAAATTTCTTCTTGTGTTTTAGGATAGCTTTAGTCCTGTTTATTTCAGTTTTTCTTAGATTACAGAAAGAAACAAACTATCAAAACGTAAGACAGACATAAATCTTATTCTACTAAGGAAACAAGTCAGCTGTGCAGAGGACTTCTTTCCCAGTTTAGAATTGCAAACAGCTTGTACAGTTTCTTTAAAAAGATCTTTATTTGTAAATGCTTATTTTAATGAGTAAAACCTAACCTAGATGCTGTAAGTATTATATCTTAATGACTCAAGACATTTGAGAGCAAATAAAAACTCTATATAGTTATATTTAATAAATATAAAAATACTGAACTAGAATATTAATGTTTTTACAACAACAAAAATAAATAAAAACATTCTGGTTCCAAAGAGCAGGCGTCTTGATGTTAAGTAATCTTGTGGGAAAGGGATTGCTTTGAAGGAAGAGTCTACTTTAAATTAGTGTTTTTGAAGAAGAGTTTGAGAAAGAAGGGTAAAGGATAAAAGTGAAGACTGAAAATATGAAGCAGCCAATCCTAACTCATTGAAACAGAAAAAAGAAAAGCTCTACCTAAGCCTCATCTTATACCAATACCAATTCACAAGCTTCTACCTTAGCTGCTGATCTCCTTCAGCAAAAAGGCTGCCAAACATAACAAGCAAAGCAGCAATTGTGCTTATACGAACTCTCCTGAAACCCCTAATACTGTCTAAACCTTGTTCATTTATCACAGAAGCATAATCAGCATTAGTCACTGTCAATTCACAGCAGAAAGGCATTTAAAAATTTCCCAACAATTTCAAGGACAATACTGTCACACAGATCTTTCAACAGAAAAATTAGTGTACCAAGTGTTTTGGGGTCAAGCAGAGTTTGGTCTCAAGCAGTAAAAGGACTTCAAAGATGTTAATACTAACTAGAGAATAGTGGAGAATTACCAGATTCTGTATCGCATGAATGCCATTGATTGCAAGGGTTTAAATTCACATCCTTTATCTCCTTGTAGCTATGGAATGACAAGTACCACAATTCTAACTAGAACACTCTGAAGCCCCATGTTTTTAGACGAAATAGAATTCAAGGTCAACTTAATTGTACAAAGTTTCAGTTTTCTGTAAGAAAGTTATTACTGAACAAAAATATTTAAAGTAATTGGATTATTTTTACACTTCTTTGTTAAAAGCAACACACATTCAAACATTGATAGATCTGAGGAAAGAAAAACATTTATTGCTCAGTCTCTCAGGACTACAAAAATAAATATTTTTTGTAATTGAAAGTCAACACAAACTCCAAGTCTTGAGCAATAGAATTAAGTATTTAATTGTCAGCTTGGTCAAAACCATGTGCTTTTTGAGCCTGGGTTAATTCTGCCTATAATGGATTCTTAAAATAGATCCTTAAAATTCAACAGTGAAGCTTCCGCCAAACCTTATTTCTGAATCCTTCTACCTTCACTCTCACAGAGAAAGAGGAACGGTAACAGAAAAACTTTATTTCAGACTGTTGAGTCAAAGGGGAGTGCACATTTTGGCTCAAGGGGACAGGGGAGGGATGAGAAACAGGAGGACAGAATAGGCATAAGGATGGGAGAAATTACTAGCAATGTTTTTATTGTTGTCACATTAGATGGTACCCTCCACTCAGTCCCTCAAAGTCAGGTGGCTTCTTAAAAAACACACTACAACATCTTATTTCTCACAGTATTTGCTGTCTTCACAACAGGCAAAGCTTGACATTTTTAAATTATATGGCAGAGGCTGCTGCAAGAATACCGTATAATCACACAGGAATTATTCTTGACCCAGTGGCTATTTCAAAATTACTTTCAGGGACCCAAGAAGGCTGTAGACATGTTTATTCACACACTATTCGACCTAATATTGCTCAACATCAGGTTAAAGAGTTGGGGGATGGAAGAGAGTTCTTTTAATCAAAACAGACCAGGAGCATAGTGGTAAAATGAATTCCTGACTCTGCCAAAAGATCTCACTACAATTTTAACCAAATCACATCTGGGAGTGAGGTCTCTTATCCTAATTAATAGGGGCAATACCAAAAGAATTATACTTGCTTTTAAATTGAACAAACAACATAACCAAATATGCTACTTAATGCTTTCTAGGTTTTCTCTTTATTAAAATATTACTTTATCTCTTCAAGCCATCCAATAAGGACACAGATTGTTTCTGGCCATCACAGTTTGTTACCTCCCAGAGGCACAGAATCTCACCAACAAGGAAGGGCTGTACAGGACCATGACTTACTTCTACAGCATGAAACAAGAGATGACTCGAAAAGGCTAAACGTAAATATATACACAACAAGGGTAATCATAACTTATCTTACAGTCAATTATATTAGATGGTATTAATGGGGGAAAAAAGAAAAAGCACATTTCTCTATTAGGGGGAGGGCCATCATGCACTAACTAGAGAGGCATGGGCATGATGCCACGCACACAGCAACTGGCTCAACTACTGAAACCGTATCCTAGAAATCTGCTCCGTATTTTAACAAAATCGTAGAGGCTACAGACACGCTCTACTGTGCTCAGTAACTTTATGTTCAAAAATCTCATGCCCTATCTTTATTGTAGCCCAATGGCTATGCAGTCTCCTAACGATGGCAACCTGTTGCACTCTTTCCTAGTATGCATCTATAATTAAGCAATGTACAGCAGATGGTTTCTGTCCCCATCCCATCATACAGAAAAAGGTAAAGACCTAAATACTAACGGTTGCATTTTACAAAGCAAAAACAACATCTAAAGATTACCGAGTTCCATTATAACAATGATTTTGCATGGGGCAGAATGAAGGTGCCAATTAAAGGGTAAGCTATAACAAAATAATAGTGGAAAGTGTGACCAAGTCTATATACACTCCCTCTCTTTTTTGTAATAGTGTTAGGAGGACAACAGGTAGTGAAATTTTCTATTCAACATGTTAATACAGTAAAATTATCTAGTTTAAATTAAAACAGAGGCCGAAAAATTACCCTCCACATAAATTTCACATTATGACATGTCAGATCTGTGTTGTAGAGTTATTGCTCATTGTATATCACAATTAGACTATTAGATAAAAAGTTTTACCTTGAACCTTAAAAACCTAGCACCTGAATTCTTTGAACTCTCACAGTACCCAACTAAGGCTTAGAAGTAACAATACCAGAATAAAGTGGCAGGTCAAAGCTTGCTTTCCTTTCTTTGCTCTTAATAATTACAGTTTTTCTTCCATAGACATTCTAGTGGTGTCAAGAGGAAGGATGACTCATGTTGGCTGAATGAAAAGTCACTGAAGCAAGTACCTAAAAGTTTGGACTGGGTCTCTCCTTTGAAACTATCTATTAAAAATACTTGCAGGAGTTAAAGATTTTTCAGATGACTGACAGCAAAGTAACTTTAATGCAAGCTAATCACAGGTAAAAATGGTTTTAGAAGTTACCAAAAAGCTTTCAAAGAAATCTTCCAGTGTCAGTTACTTCAGTTCTGAATGAACTGGGCAAATAACTGAAAGCACCAGAATGAAATATTGCTTGTGTATTTTTAAAATTATCTGAGTTCCCAATTTTATATAAAATTCATTTGGTTTCATGCAATTTTTTTTAGGAAAGCACCAATAGACCATTAGATGTACTGCACCGTGTGTCTACAAAGTTTTTCCCTGCACCAGTCACTAGCAAAATTCTGTTGCAATATGAAATAGGAAGGGCATTTTTTTTCCACTGAAAAACAGGAAGTCATTTCAGAAGAGGAGGAAAAAAATGACTCAATAAACAAAGTTGCATTTCTCAGATAAGCTCAACCAAAAAGCAAATAATTAAAGAGAAGAATGAACAACATTCATTTTTAACATTTTCATCCCCCAAATACTACTAGAATTCTTGACTTAAAAACGATAATTTCTAGTCCCTGTCCTGCGTACTAGTCCTAGCAGAATGCACAGCTGAAAAAGTCCACCTCAGCTTATACAGGACCAAGTATCAGCATACAGAACAATTTCTGGTTGGTAACTTGATTCTTTCATTGTCAGTGCTGATAATCCTTATTATGAAGTGCACAAGACTAAGATTCATTAGTCTATCAAGCTGTAAAACTTTGAATTTGCCTAACCAGTCATAAAAGTTGAGTGGTTACGCTTATTTTGGCTTTCCTTGAATAAAGAGTTGCTTTAAAATACTTTGACTAACCTATTTCAATTTAGCGAACACATTTTGTAGTAATAAACTTTGCACACATTTAGAAAAACCTTTCCAAACTGTTTGCAAGAGATGCTCTTTCACAATTACTAGCTAATCCACTTCTACCAAACCATTAAGAGTGTTATGGCAACTTATAAATATACGGGGAACACATTATTCCACTGTTTACTCACACCAACACTTCTGGAACAAGCAATAGAGCAATCTTCCTCTAAAAATGTCAGCCTACTTTTACCACACATTGTTTTCTTCCCTTTTTAGAACTGCACTTAACTTACAGTTCTACTAAGACTTTGATATTATAGGCTACTAAATATTTCTTTTATCTAAATCTGTACTGCTAAATTAAATTTATGTATGCCTTTTCAATTCAACAGCTTACATAATGAAACTAATCATTTAATAAATAAAACAAAGAACTTCATAAAGCCATTAGTACATAAGAAAGTGTACAGAATAAGAACACTTTTTTTTACTCACTAAAAAACCAAAAACATCTCACCTGCATCAGCTCTGGACCGCTGACCTGGCGATTTTCCAAATGGGGTCTTCATTCATCTGTGTTTAAGTGAGCAGCAAAGCTGCTGGACTAGGGTGAAAATCCAGTTCTTCCCAACTCCCAAAATATCTTCTTACTCTTAGAATAGGACAACTACTTATTAATCCACCATCCAACCACGGATTTGTTCTTCATCAAATGTAGAAGAAGCACTTTGAATTACAGTACTCTGAAAAACAAAACAGACAAAGCATAAACAGCCTGATTTGAGACTTGGTTAAGATAAACATTAAAGTGAAACAAAATGTTTTTGCTTTCAATGTTCAACAAGATGTCACTTCATATTCTGTTATTCTGAACACATTCAGCAAAGAGGGCAGGTAGGCAAGACAACAGCCAAACAAATACTGGGGCTGGTACCTTTCCTCATGTACACAGTACAAGTTCCATATACTGTAAAAGAACAGTAAAGTAATTAAAGACACCAGATAGTTATCCACAGACAGGAGTACATAGAAAAACTTCTTAAAAGGCATTTAGTTGAGTACAGCTTAGTTGCTGCCTAAACCAGAGAAAACTGCACTACCTTCACAAGAGGTAAAGCACAAATAAACTACTTCCATTTGTTAAAGATCAAATGCTTCAAACCCATATAACAGAATTACTTCTCTACAGATAAGTTTAAAAAAATCTGCAGGGGAAAAAAAAGATTAAGACTTAAATGATACCAAACCCTCAAATTCTACTGCAACTACTTGACTTGCCAGTTCATTGACCAAGTCACTAGTTTATAGTAGATCTGCAGAAGTAGTTGGTGATCCTCTATACCTAAATTCATTAGATTCTTCAAACATTCCTCTAGATGAAGCAGGTAAGTGAGGTCAACTTTTTAAAGTCCTTTTCAGGACGTCAGTTAGAGACACTTTCAATCACCTAAAAAAGCTGCAAGCATTACAGCAACTGATTTCAGACTAACATCTCTAGACAGCAGAAAATTTATCCTGATTAATCCATTCATTTCTATGCTGCCCGCGGCTAAAACAGGTTAGGTAAGCTCTTCCTTCTAGCCTGGTTCCCTTAAGAAAGGCGACTGCTGTAATCATGCTCTCTGTATCCCGTCAGTCAGCGCTGGCCGAGGCTCCCCTGCACTTCCTGCCTTCCGACAGCAGCCTTGAAAGCTGCTGTCAATTCTGACAAAAGTGTGACCGAGGGGTCAAACACAGAGGAAAGTCCTTAGTGTCCCGGTGGCAGGAGAAGGTGCACCTTATGTTCGTGCCTTATTGAACAACGGAACGTACAAGGAAATGCCTTGAGGTATAGTACAGGTATGACAGAAAAACCGCATTTACACCTTCTGACACTTTGCTAGTTCTTCCGTGAATCGTATCCACTAGTTACTGGGAATATTAGAGCAATATAGACAAATATTCCCAGGAATAAAGAGCAATAGACAGACAAAAAAGATTAAATACTAATTGCTAGTGTTCCTAGTTTAAGCAGGCATTTGGTAATTTGTAGTTTTCGGAAGGATCTCTATATATATAAGGAAGAGGAAGCTTTTTAGGCACCTACAGCCAGGAAGTCATGAGAATTTGGGAGATTTAAGTTAAAAATCCATTTAAAGGAACTTAACAGTTTTTCCACACTCCATCTCTCCTGAAAGCTGCCCATTATATACAATAGCTGGGAACAGTACCAGAAGAGCAATAGTCAAGGCTTAAAAAGCATCTGAAGAAACAAGAGGAAGCAATTACTTTCCTGAACTATTTAACCACAACAAAAGGTAAGCACTTTTTTTCTACCAAAGCCATCAAAAACATTTTACTATAGATTAAAACATTAGTGCAGAGGCATCTCTGATTACTGAAATCAATTCTTAATTCAGAGCATTGGTCTGATATATTTCCATATTCAGTTTCATAGGCACTGTGTACACATGCAAAAAACCACCACTTTTCCTCCAGATGAGATACTATGGTTTAGAGAGAACAAACTTTAATATACTTTTAGAATTTAACTTTAAAAAAAATATGAAAAATATTAAGACTTAGCAACCAAAATCACTTTTCCAGTAAGCTGTTGACTACTTATCCAAGAAGTTGAAAATATTTTGTAACATCTTTATGCATTATGTTCCTCCCCCCCACCCCCCCAAAGATTTCCAATCCGTGGCAAACAATTTGTAAGGTACTGCACAGACAGACACTTTAATTTCACTGGTTCTGTAGCTCTAATTATCAAAAGATAAAAACACAACAAACAGGTTTTGACTTTCTACTAGTTAACAAGTGTTTCATTGGAATCATCTGCCCCCACTCTCTACTACTGCACGAATTTGAAATCATACCTCTTGAAAGTAAAAAAGCGCTCTCTAATTCTTTGAAGTCACAGTTCATTTGCTAACACTTAATAAAGTGTTTCATTGTGCTCTCTGAACCTAAGGACACAAGACTACTCAAGTGAGAAACTGATTCACCAGCTCAAACAGATCTTCTAGAAACTAAGCCAGTAACTTCCACTAATTCAACACTAAGTTTCATTTACTTTCTGCAAAAGTTGTAAGTAAACAGTCCTAAAATTAGTATTCTGAATTCTTAACATTTCAGTTTCACACTGACAGCTCCAGAGACACTAATAAGAAGAGATTAAAAACAGATATTCTAAAGATAATTTGATGTACTTTGATAACATCTTGAATTTTAAAATATACATAACTAAGTCTCACTTGCCATACTAAAAATAAGCCAGAAAAACATACAACTTTGAATCTTAAATATGAACAACAAAAAGCACATTTAATGTTAGCATGCATATATTGCAAATCTTTAATACGGGAATAAAGGAAAAAGTCAACTCATGAAATTCAAAATCTTTTATTACGACATTTTATTATAAAAAACAGTATCTAAGAATACCATGTTCAATATAAAGGTACAACAATTTTTAATGGGTTTGTGACATACTAAGTAGCAACAAGCCATACTGTTAAGGAAGAATGGAAATTCCTTGTTAGAAGGATGTGCTTAAGTTGCCTTACGAAACAATCTGTTTTGAGCGTCATTCTGTTAACATCATTAGAGTTTAGTATTTGAACGATCTGAAGTGAGAAACTGTTAAGTCTCTGAAATATTTCAGTAGGACTTCTGAAAACAGAAGTCAGCCTTTTTAACAAAAGCCTAGCGTACTAAACCCACTACTTTGTTCTTTCATACAGAAAACAACATATACGGTATTTTTGGATCCAACCTAACACATCCAGAACATATTAGACTGTCTTGACCCACTACCAGTAGCTTTCGACGAGGTGTCCCGGCCTACCAGTCATGGCACTGGTTGCCCACACCCTCACACCCGGGTCCCCAGCAACTCATTTGCAGGTTTTCACTTGAAGACAGACGTGCTGCTAATTAGCCGTCAGCTCCAGCCACTCACTGGCCCAGGCATTTGGCTTGTCCCCCCCCCCCCCCCCCCAAAAAAAATCCCCCAAACATACTCAGTGTGTTCTTCTTTTTAGGTCAGAACACATTTATAAAAAAACTGAATGTAGCAGCTAGATGAATATTTTGTATCGTATTGTTCTATTTATTCTGGATTTTGAATTTTTAAGATGTCCATCACACTAGTTTTAACTAGTACAATCATACCATCAGGGTAGGGATAGGGAGGAAGGCAGTATCAGAACAGGAGAAAATACAAGTATTGCCCTATGCTTAATTCTTTTTCTTTTGTGCAGCATGAAGGCAAAAGCAGGAAAAAAACAGCATGGACACTCAGCATGCGTAAACAACATAGCTTCCCTCATGAACTGCTTTAACCCCTTCCATAAACCTGTAACCAATTAGAAGCATTAAAATAAAGTCTTTGTTACATGAGTCTTTAACTCCATGAAAATATAGACATTTAAAATAAGTTTCATGCTCGTTTCTCCTGAAATTACAAGCATTTCCTTGCAACCCACAGCACAATTGTTCACTGCCTGCGACCTAAAGCTTCAGGACCCTACTACCAACACTGAAGAAGGAGTTACATTATATAGGACAAAAACATAGCTGTGACAACACACAACTGTAAAACCAGGATATATAGCTCTCTGGTGCTAACTACAGGCTTGCAGCTTCCAAGGCGGCCGGTTCCCCGCTTCGGCGCCATCAGTGCGCAGGCCTGCTGGCACCACCTAGTGGGCTCCCACCCTTCCAGTGTGGCATTTAAATCAGCTGCATGCAACTCGGCACCCACGTTTGCCAGGATAGTTCAGCAGAGGATGGGCCTAACAAGTCACAAGGCTGGTCTTTTGTGAGAGGAGTCAGGCTCAAATGAAACAGGTCAGTGCAAGAGACTTCCTGGTAGGCGCTATTCTGATTTCCGTAACCCAACGTGGATTCTGATTTCTGTAACTCAACGCAGAACTGCTGGAGTACATTTTAGTTGAAGTAGTACAATGGTTTGGGCGCTAACAAGTCGGATGAGGCAGGTGTGTTACTTAGACTCTCAAATTCTTCTAATATGAATAGAAAGGATGATACTAAGCAAGTCTTCTGCATGCTCCTCCCTCCCACCCCCCAAGACACCAAACAAGGTTAAAATATCCCCTAAAGGATATTAAAATATAGGAATAAAAATATACACCTGCTCTTAGTTTGTGTTAAGAGATATTGCGACTTTGCTGAAGCATTAGAATTCAGCCACTCACTCCAAATCTGCACAGAAGTGTCCTACAAACTCACCCAGCATATCAAGAACAAGAACTTCCCTTCCCATCACTGGGTTTTAGCAGGAGCACCATCACCTGATGCTTAAGAAACCCATGTTCACAGAGCCTGCTTACTGCCCAGTGATTTGTAGCTGACAGCCACAAAAAGCAACACATTTCAACTATAGATTATCAGCTGACAGACTCCAAATCAAGCACTACTTTCCCTCCTCTCTGATATCCTCTATGGCTTTTCCTCTACCCATAAATTTATTGTTATCTGCCCAGAAGCGTATAGAAACAAGAAGCACTAGTATACAACTATGTGTATACACATATATACAAATATATGTAAAAAAAACCCCAAGTTACATTTACTCTAAGATGCTATATTGAGGCAATGGTACATTTTAAACAGATGGCTGAAATAATCTGAAGTTTGTGCAAGCTATTCCTTGCTGATAGGGCTATCCATACAAGTGGCTCTTGTTGGCAATGGGATTATAAATGCTGCATGATTTCTGCCAAAGGGGAAAAAAGATTGTGCTAAAGTTCATCTGTTTTCCTAGTCATTTTCATGTTGAAAGAGAAAAAAGAAAGAGGAAAAAAGTACTGTACAGATGCTTTTAGTAAAGGGTCAGTGTAATAAAATTCATTCTACCACAGTCACAGTTAAAAGACCTTAACAGTGAAATCAGGAAAAAAAAAAAGACTAGACTATATTCAAATAAATACAAGCTTTTATCTTCAGCACATACATACACTCACTGAACTCTAGGGATCAGTTTATAATACTTTAACAATCCAGGAACTGAATAAAAATGTTCCATATCTTTTAAGAAACACGAACTTGAAGCATGAGCATAGTTTTGAGAACACATGCAACCCTTGAAGACTGCATTTAAAGTTCTTAAACAGGAAAAAAAAAAAAAACAAACGAAAAGAAAAAACCCACAAACCACTCAACTAGGCACAGAAATCCCAAAAGTATCATTTGCACATTTCCTGCCTGTACTTGTTTTTGCCCTTGAATTAGCAAGATTTAGTTGTTACCGAGACAGGCATAGTACTAAGACACTATAGTTTGTTCTCTATTTCCACTGAATTTTCCTCATGACATAGAAATCCTTAAAGCGCTCAGCCTCTCTCACTTTATTCATGTTAGCATTTCAGAGGAGAGCATTTCTGCAATAAATTTGAAATAAACTGAGATGGATTGTATAAATCAGTCATTTTGCAAAGGCAGCAGCAAGAACTTCATTACAGAGTTAGTATTACAAAACAGTATTTAAATGAAGTTGGTTAGTATTTTAAGTTTCAGGGGCTCAGTGGCCACCCTCTTACACCATTTGAAGGGCATCTCTCACAACTAGTTTTTAGAACTGCCATGCTACAGTTAAAAACATCAGAGTGTGAAAGCACAGGGTTCTCACCAATATCACGACGAGCCTATTTCCGATTCAAGAACTAATTTATTACAGTTTAAGTGCTAAGAAGATACTTCCTCAGAAAGCTTATAGAATGGTTTTTAGCCCAGTTTGTAGCACACTTACGCTTGCATAGCTAGTTACCCTGGGAGACGCAAGGCACTGAAGCTGTTAAGTGTGTTCTTGTCTGCATTACAGTATCCATCTTTCAATAGCCCGGAACAAAAAAGCCAAGTAGGATTTTCCACCTTCTATGGAAAAAAAAACACCCAAACAAACAAAAAATCCAAACCCAGAGTGATTACATCTGACACTGCCGTCCTGGACAACTGCTCCAAATTAGAGGAACAACACGCTATGTCCAATTCAAGGACCAAGAGCTTGGACATATTTCACTGGCATCTGCTCCTTGAGCAGCCTTGGATTAGTGGCAGAGAGATCCATTTCAGGAAGTTAATTCTAAGCACCCTGCAATGAAGGGTAGGGTGTTTGTCTCAAACATTCACAGAAGTATGCATCTCATTCTTAAAATAAAATCCACATGTGAAAAATAACCATAAAATATGAGATTTCCCAAATGTTTTCCAGCCCAAGAATACAGTGGATGGTTCTGACTAGTGCTGCACCACTGAAATTCATTACTGAAGTTTCTCTGTTTAGAAATCAAGAATTGAAGGAATCAAAAAAGTCTCCTCAGGTATTAAAAACTGTGTTTTTTGAAAGTTCAGGTATATAGAACTGAACTCCTATTTTAGAGGCATAGCAAGAAGGCATTTTTTTCCAAGCACTTCTAAATCCCGCTGCAATCAAAGGATTATTTCAGAAATTCTGATCACTGAGACAAATTAAGGCGACATCACCTCCTCCACATCTCACTCGTTTGATGTTTTGGTAGCCTTAAGTGGGAATTCCATATCCAACATGGATGCAGGATTCTACCCTTAGAAAGTGGCAGCTTCCAGAAGTGACATACAATATACACAATTCCAAAGGATTCTCAAGAATAACACTGCATTTACAAGCGCCAACAATTTCATGCAGTAGGTCACAGGTGGAAACACAGAATAAACAAACTGTCCAAGATAAATTGACCTCAGATGCCTCAACTGGCAGATGTGGTGTTAGCCTGGCAGAGCCCAATAGCTATCTGAACATTCATACAGTGAGAACACATATGTACCTTAGATATAGTTAAGACTTACCTTAAACAAAAAAATCTAGATTAAAGCTAGCACAGATAGTTAGCCTTGTAATAGCAGTTAAGATTAGGCAGTATGTACTGCAAGACAGCCTGTATGGGCTTCATCTTATTTCTTTCTCTCTCAGTTCTCTCCCACCAATCTTCATATCATGTTTTATCTACCTCAATGTGCAGACATCCACTTCTGCGCATTACCATTGTCTTCAACTGCTCTTCAGGTATACCCTTAGAGAGAGTATCTGGCTTTCCTGCTTTGCAGAATCTTTCATGTGGATAAAAACAGTATTTTCATCCTGTTCAAAGGCATGATTTAACATTTTAAAGCATGTCTGAACACACCATAAGAGAACTGGTATTTACCCTCAGGGTTATAATGCCCCAGGTTGTACCGGTCTAGCTTTTCTATTTAATCTTCAGTGGGGCAGGCAAGAGCTCTGAGAACAGGCTGTCTAAAGATTCCTAGTGTGCAAAATCAGAAATTGTAAGTCTGATCCATCAAGAGACATGTAAATATCCTCTTAAATTTCCTGGGTATAAAGGTAGGTAGGAATCTCAAGATAACCTATTAAAAACCCCATTTATTAACTCACAGATAGCTCTATTTTTTTCAATTAGTACAAGAAATCAGTGTGCAGAAATCTTTAATGTGCAGTTATGACAATGAGATCCTATACTAGAAGTCCACAGAGCTAAGAGATCAATGCTTAACAAGTTTTTCCATCTAGATATTTCTTTTCTAGCATTAAATTAAGGTCAGAGGATAAGGATAAAGGATTAAGGATAAAATTGATCAAAAGTTTAAAAATTTAACAGTTAAGGCACTTAAACAGAGCTGCATCTATCTTCATGCCAACTTCACAAAAGGTCAAAGGACTACTTTTAGAGAGCACCATAACCATCAGACATTAAGAACAGAGTTAAGCACTCACCAGAGTTAGCCGTTACCCTACACTGACTGCCACCCAGAGATAATGGATTTGAATCAGATGCCTCTGCCACTTAACAAGAAGATCCTTAAGTCATCATGTTCTCAAGTGCAGGCTTGACATGACACCTCAGTATCTTCAACACATTTTGCAGCAGCAAAGTATAACTGCCAAATAATCAAGAGCAACAAATTTGAAACTGACATTATTGAATAATAAAAAAAAGGTATAACAACTTCATCACTTGGGTCATATATCAGTCACTTTATATGTTCAAAATTGCTCAAAATCACTGAGTACAGATTATTTTAAGAAGAGAGCAAGAGTCATTAAGAGTAAGAGAACATAGCAAAAAGAACCTCAAGACACATGTTTTTAATCAGTCATCTAATAAACAAGCTTGCTTCACAACATATACGTTAGAACTGGAGGCCCTTTTCCCTTGATCTTTTTACTCCAGCAAGTGCTATGCTACTATGAACCCTATTAAAACACATCCCAAGATCAAGTTATTACAGAACTGCAATATGAACTGTCATAACCTATGCTATTGTCACTCCATCCTGATAATAAAACTGTTCAGATTTTACTTAGCTTTTATATTTTGCAGTAATAAAAAACATCCATTCAAAGAACATGCAGAGTAACAAAGCAAAGAAGCAACGTACAACACGGTGCATCCTGGAAACAACGTATTTGACTCTCATCCAAAAACTACATTTAACAGTACAATTTAAAAAAAAAACATAAACACTGATTTTACATTCAACATTTGTATACATACATTCCTTGATAAATTAAAAAAAAAAGACCTTTTAAAATTATTTTTGAAAGCTTATTTTTCTGTGTAAAGGGTTTTATTCTACAGAAGGTTCTGAAAGATTTCTGTTGCTCTAAAGTATGTCGCTAGATCATTGCAAGCACATTTTTAAACTAGAACCCTTAAGTGCTTACCACACACAATACGGTGCTATTAAATAAGAATTAAATATTGAAGGCAGTCTTGCACGTTACATTTAATTCACTCTAGTCACATGCAGCTTTAAGTATAAAAACAACTAATTTTTCCTCAAGTTCTTTAGAGCTCTGCTCCTCACACAGCTCACAACGCAATCAAGTGCTTCCATCGAGGCTGTCAGGCTACGTCCCCGCTGCTGGCAGGACCTAGTTGCCTGGCTCTACCCACACACATTACACATCAGTTTTCCTCTCAGACTGGCTAAGTCTCTCGACCTGCCAAAACCATTTGCTGCCAAACCACAGTTGCCCAAGCTACCTGCCACTCCAGAACACTGAGTTCAAGCAAAACAAGTCCTTCACTTCTTTCTGAACTTGGTTTGAGACCTTGCTTCCCAGACACTGCCTACGCAAAAGCTTTCTGTATTGTCCTTTTCCCGACTTCAGCTTCCATGCTTCATTTATATAAGTAATTTTACCATCTCTTTCTAGAAAAACTCTTCCAGTCATTTTACAGTGACCAGTCCAATCACTCACCCAATTTTTCTACATGTCAATTCTTCATGCCAATATTCTCTTGGGATCACTGCAGCAATTTCCCCCTGTCCCAGCCTCTTTGCACAGCTAGCTGGAACATATGCTCCTCTGTGGTTTCTGGTTTCTCAGTGAGGGTTACTTGTCACAAAAAACTGTTGGCCATCACTTCTGAAAATCTCTGTATTTCAGGCAATACCCAAATCATGTAAAAAGAGTATAAGGCCTAACAAAAAACATAAATACAATACAAGTCTTTCTGGTCTTCAGCAGCACAGCAAATGCCACACTGCCCAATTACGGTTACAATTCTACCCAGCCCACACACTGCTGGATAGAAAGAATACATTTGGAGAGCTTCGCTGCCAAACCCCAGTAGGGTCTTCGCTAAGCACGTGTGAACAGCAGTTGTCCAGTGCTTGTTTGTCCAGAGTTGAAGAGGCTTTCATTAGTAAAAAGAAGCTACATCCTTACCAAAGATGTATGCTCTTGAGTTTCATCACTCTGCTTTAAAAGAGGAGGCAGTAGATCCAGAAGGCTATAGCCTCTTTCTCTGGAAAAAATAAACAAAACTATTTTTTCCTACTTATATTATTATGAAGACAATTAAGCGATTTTGGCTGAAATCTTCTTAGAAGTTGATTCCAAATAGCTTAAAGCATACATCCAGAATGAGAGATGCAAGTCCTAATGGCTGATCTGGGGCGGTCAAAAGCAACTGCAAACAAATGCTTTCAAATTTAAGTATGAAGTAGCTTCCAGCATAAACAGGACTGTGGACAAACTCACAGCACTATTTTCCCCCAGTACCACAGGATTCTTCTGTGCCTTCTTTAGAAGCCTTTCCCACCCGCTATGGCGTGCCCCCAGCGTGCCGTATTCACTCCAAAATGAAAGGACACAATTTTTCATCCTTAATCTTAGAGCAATGCAAATTTTGACTAACGCCTAGCTGCTGGTGTTTCCATGATTTTGTTGTAAAAGGCACGTTTCTTTAAAGCTTTAGAATCCATGGTCTCTCCTCTCTTTCCTCTCATTTACAATTAAATCCAGTAAGCCACCCAAATTCGTTAACAAGCCTAAAACAGGATTCAGTTCCTCAGCTGTTACTTCAATGACGATCTAAAGGTGGTTATGTTCCCTAACATTTCAGCAGCTTGTAATTCACTAACAGTCATTACAGTCTAGTACCAAATCTTCATTCAGGAATTCAACTGTCAAGAAGAAAAAAAAAAAAAAAAAGAAAAAAACACACACACAACACACACAAGAAAACCCCCACACCTTCACCCGATATTTAACATATCAAGTCATAACTCACGTTCAATTAAGTACTCAATGCTTCCAGCCAGCTAACAGGAAAATGCAGCCATGCGCAAACAAGCGGAGTGTTCGGTGTTTTTTAATTTAGGAAAAATTCACAGGATTTGGCTTTTTTTTTAATTTGATTCAATTTTAAACTGAATAGCTTTTGGCCAAATTCTGAAATGGATCAAAATTAGTCAGTCTTGTTGAGAAAAATAAGCCCCACTCAATACCCTCCACATCACTTTATTAGCCCTAATCCCACCAGTCTTTCTCCCTTGATAAGTGAGTATGTAACGGAAAACAGTTGGTTTTCTCACTGTTCAGCAGCCAGTGCTTATGAAAAGAACTAATGAAAGTACAAACATTGTTCAGAATGAATTTTAAGCATACATACCCATGCATATACAACTGTTTACAGCAAAAAAACCTATACTTGTTATGCATGTGAGCTCTTCACCTTAAGAGTCTGAAAAGCAAAACAGGCTCTACAACCAGGAAGAATTTTATCTAGTACAACCAAAAACAAATTAAAATATTAGTAACAAATATGACAGATAAGCACTTCACAAACATTAAGCAAGTGACAGTCAAGGTACATAGCATGAATAAGAATCTATATTTCTAAAGAAAGAGCAAACAAGTTTTCCTACTTTATAGGACTGACAGGCATAGATTGCCAGAAAGGAAATCCATTCCTGTTCCAAGTACAGACTTTTTTTTTTTTTTTTGGGGGGGGGGGGGGGGAGAGGTCTTGAACTGATTCCCATCTATGGAAGATGATCATATAGTATCTTTCAGACCTGCTTACCACCTATTGTTTTATTGAAACAGTGTATATGTAAGCATGACTACTACCTACACATTAGTTTCTTCTCTGTTCTCTGCAGCTGAAGAGGTTTTCAGAGCTGGAGTGTTTTCTTACATCCAGTACTATCTCTCTTCAAGTTTGAGATATGCCCTTTTCTTCTACATAGCGTGCAACCTGTGACAACAAAAGCTACTGGTATTAAAAATGCTTCAGGTACCATCACTGTCCTTCTGGAGGCAAAGCGTTCCAGCTGCAAACAATATATTGAACACTCAGGCAGATTTTCCAGAAACTCAGCACCTGCCTCTCATGCTGTTTCTAACAGGATCTAAGCATTTCAAAAATCCATCTCCAGCTTCAGCTGTTCCTAGAGGATCTTCAGAAGCACACGTATACCTCATGGTAGCTAGCTCCACTGGCAACACATTGGGTTTACTTATTTTTTGTTTTTTGGGACAACTGGAAAACCATTGTAATTCTGTCTTGGGCATGCAAGTTGCATCACCCTGTAAAGCAGTCAGGCATAAGGTCAGGTCTTTCCTGTCCTTTAAGACAGCAGCTAACTTTTCCGCCTATTGCCAAAGCTGAAAGGTCCTCTCAACTGCCTGTGCTAAACTCCCAGTTTTCATCACATTTAAAATCTGTCTACCTGAAGAGTCTAAATTCAAGTTCCATGACCCATGCAAATACTGGTTGAGTTCTCCGAACCCAGTATAATTGCCAAGCAGTAAAAGCTAACATTGTGATTTAATGTAATCTTGTTTCTATGGGGGGGGGGGGGGGGGGAAGTGTTACAAGGAAAAAAAAAATCCATTTATTAGTAAAGTTAGAGATGAAGAAAATGTCTCTCCTGTACTGACATAAAGAAAGATGAATAAGACTTGGTAGGAAAAACCTCTCTCCTTTCTATTCCCTTAATTTCCCAGGATGCTGGCAATTAAGTTATGACTTCACTGACAAGTTAGCGAATTTTATTTCTTCCATTAGGAGCCTTAACACTTAATTCTTCTAATATGTAGACAGCTCAATCTCCTAATAGAGTATGCTAATCCTGGCCCTCCGTAGCGAGATGATTTTTTCCACACTGCTCAATTCTTCTCTTGATATAACTTAGGACAAAAAGTTATCCCAGCTTTTTTAGAGAGGACTTTTTCCTCAACAGTAAACAATATGATCCATACAACCCCAAGCCAACTAAAAAAATGTTATGCAGAGCAGCATACCATAACTAAATTCTTAAGTTGTATTTGATTTTCACCATTTCTTTTTGCTAGTTTTTCCTGGGAAGAAAGTTACCAAGTCATACAGAAATGAGACAACAATTGTCCTAAAAATGTCTATGCAGCCTACAGATTTTCCAATTATTTCTGAACTGTTCTGCATGCTGAAGGCTTCAGGAGACTGATATTAAATGCGTTCCCCCTCCCTGTATCATGTATAACAAAATAGCAGCATAGAGAAGTAGGCCTTGAAGAGTTCTCAAAACAGTCATCTATTTCAGGCTGCTTCCTTGATGGAAGGTTAAATTGATTATAGCTAAACCATATTTTCCAAGCTTTGTGTTTTCTGCTTACTATCCTTCTATAGTTTTCAACTTTAGGGGGGTTGTTTTTTTAAAAGATTATGCAGCCCAAAAACATTTCTTTTAAATTTTATAAGCATACTTTCTTTTTATCTTTCAAATCACTAATTAGAGCTTGAATGAAAACTAATTTGAGAACATGTTAAGTATGGTTTAACAGAACTCTGAGACCACATAAGAAATTACAGCTACAAGAATCATCTACAGCTGAAGAAACTAACCCTTCTAATGAAAACTACTGCTCAGGACACACCTATAATCTGTTTCTTATGCTACAGCTTCCATAAGGAGGGCAAGGAAAGCAATGAATAAGCAACATTTTTCATTTGAAGGCTAACTGATCAAAGAAACAAAGCAACTTTATCCCTTTTCAGATCAACCTAAGAGATGCTTTGCTGTTTGGTTCACATATGGCAAAGAGTTACCAAACAAGTTCTGTTGCTAATACCGTGAGAAATAAATTCATTCCATCTCCCTAATTTTTCGGCACCTACCATCCACCAAAAAAAAAAGTCAATACTTTCAGAAGTTTTACTGGTATTTCCAAACATGCTAGATATTTTAAGTAAAAGCTTTACTGTGGTAATAAACACAAGGACTTTTAAAATCAGATTTTTAAAGTATTTGGATTTTATAGAAGACATCTACAAAAACACAGGTTGGCAGATTTTGCAGGGGCCTGCACATAAGTAGCCGTATGCAATAGCCAGCCGCCTGTTCTGATACAACTCCCTCCAACGGTACCTCACTGTAGTTAAGCAAAACACTCTTCTAGCATATTACATTTTCCTCCCAGAAATTCACAAAAGCTTTTGTTACCATTGTGACAGATCCTTATGAAGCAAAAATATATAAAACTGTAATAAACCAACTAGTAAATAATGATGGGTAAAAATCTTTGAGACACATTCTGGTATACAACAAATACCTGAAAAATCACCACATACTAAAGTGTCTGCAAGTATACTTCAGCACCTGCATGAAAACAGCCAAATAAACATTTAAGTCAACCAACTTCAACAGCAAAAAAAGTCTCCTCTACCCTCACAAGTTTTCAGTAACAGCAGTTGGTTTGAAGGACACCTCTTATCCCTCAACTAGGCAAGCAGTGAAGTGTGGTTCCTTAATTCTATGGTACGGCACAAAACAATCCGAGATACAGGACAACTCACTATCAATTTACAAAATCTGCTTCCTTCAAGAATCAAAGATTGCCTAATAAGTTACTGGAAGCCAATGCAAACTCAGAAAGCAAGAAGTTCCCACAAATAATTGTAGACAAACTCGCCCCATTCCAACCTACTGGGCCAGTGACTAATCTCAGCACTTACAATGTTCGGCGCTCTCCGAACTCACAGGAGAATGAATCATTCCTTCTGCATTACAGAACAGGCGAGACTATCAAAACCATTGCGCTTCAACAAAATTTGTGAAACTTTAAGCATCTATAAAATAGTCTATCAGAGCTCCATGATAAATATGGCTGCAACTTGAGAGGTTATGTCTTAGAGACAGACGTCACTAAAGTGAATTACAAAGTAGCTTTTATACTCATTTTGGTATTAGATATAAGCAATAAATTAAAACACTTCTCTGAAGTTTAAAAATCTGCATGGCATACAGTCTCTGCCACATCTGGATATACTCATATACACTAAATAACCAGGATCTTCACAACGGCTCTGAAAGTGGAAATGCACAAACAAAACTAATCTCCCCTCCACCTCCCAAGAAAATGCGCTAACCAGAGGCCAGCTAATTTTTCCATTTGGGAAAATAAGAAAAAAGAAAAAGAAAAGAGATGGACACAGAAGGGATGACTAACTGTGCTGTGCTTTCATCAGAACACAGGTGTCTTTATTAAGCTTTAGGTAGTTTTCATCCTTTGTTTTTCCACCAAAAAAATGCAACAAAGTTATTAGGGATGTAACCATCAAGAGATATGTCATTTAGACCAGTATTGCTGTGTAGGAACTAGCCTGTCCCTGTCTGCAGCTTTTCAAAGTTTTTGATCTTCTCTTGATGAATATATAGGGGTGCCTGCAAAAGAGAGGATCTTGGTTGGTCCAGCTCCACAGTTCACATGTTACAGCTTCTCTCATCGTACTAGGCTTTGAATCAGCGGGAAACACTTTGGAAATCTCTGATCAGAGCCTTCTTCATTACCTTTAATTATGTGCAGCTCTATATGTTCCTGGAGTTCAGAAAAAGTCCAAGAAAGGCCTATAACCCACTACTGAAGGAACTGTATAAGTGGTTATGGAATATATATCTGGAGAGCACTAATTTTTAAACACTAACCCTGAAGTCAGACATGCTGATTGTAAGATAAGTGATAAGCACTATATGTTCACTAAATCCAGCAAGCTATCAATGTATCAGTTGATAGTTACAATTAACTATAGGCACAGGAAAGGGGGGGGGGAAAGCTGGACATCAACACATGCAGACAAAAATTAAAAGCACTGACACAAAACTGAACCGACAGAATCAGTAAAGAAAAATGAAATTCCCAAAGTAAGAGAGTTGGGAGTGGGAAATTACACAAGCGTACCATAATCAGAAAGTGATGGGGGAAAGCAAAAAAGCTCTTTTTAATTAAACGTTTTGAGTTTAGTCTTATTTTAAGTAAAACTAGCTTTCTGAAATTTCCTCCAGGTTTCAGGGGAAAAGGACAGCTACATGCCTGCAACTTTAAAAATAAATAAATAACACAGAAAACAAATGAAAGCTAAGCTCTCCAAAAAAAAATATATTGCAAACAGCCTTGCAGTTTTGCTCTGGTTTTGATGGCTCAGCTCAACAGTAAAGCCAGCTATTAAACATTTGTCTAAAATTAAACTAATTTAAATGTAATAGTTTCTTACTTGATCTGCCTCCCACATTAGCAACATCACAACCAGATTCAATAATATTTGGCTAAGGGACTGAATGACATTTTGCCATATGCCTGCCCTACGAGGAATTCCTTGTTTCCCATATTAGTCCAAAAAACACATACTAAAATTGAACACAAGAATCCAAAAAATTAGATCTGAAAGTTAGTATTAAAAACATGCATTGGCTGTTCCGCTGCATAGGAATCAGGCTACAAGGGGAGGAAGAGTTGGATAGTGCCAACCGAGCTTACAAAAGCTTAATTAAAAAACAGAATGTAGTCTTGTCAACATATAATTTTAAGTTCCATATGAATGCATACATAGATTTTTAAATAAAAACTCCAACTTCTGGTTTATTTCCTTCCAACAGCTGGGAAGAGCTAGTAAAACACTTACCTATGCACAAACCTTTCACAGTCATTCTTCAACACAGCTATACTAATTTGGCAAAACCATTTTGCCAATTATTGCAGAATTATGCACACCTTTGATAGTAGAACACTAAAGACATACGCATAATGCCTTTCTAAAAACTTCTTTTAGAGCAGTACTCTACACCTCCTTCATGCAGTGTGGATAAACAAGAACCCTTTTGTTTATTCCGAAATGATTTTTCTATGCCAACAGAACAAGGATTAGGAAGGGTGGACTACAGTTTGGTGTCAGTATTTTTCTATCCTTCTACTATGGAACCATTATAAACAGCAACAACAGTTTATCCAACTAGCTTTAAAACCAGGGGTAAAGTTCAACACTTTTCGGGGAAATTAAGATATTACTTCATTTCTATTCATACCATCACTACGATTCCTCCTGTGACTTTACAAAACATGCCAGAATTCTTTGAAGCACAATGACTTTTTAAATCATCCACATATTTCTTCTTACAGGTAATGCAGAACTAAGTGCTGAGTGAGCCTTGTACATCTTCCAACACACTGGCCGATCATTTCATAAATGCACAGTACTCCATACTTTAAAAAGAAACCTTAAAAGGTAATGCTTCCATCAACAATTTAAAGATACTTACTATTGACTCAAATCCAAGAGAACCTTCCCTGCATTCCTTTACCCTTTAGGAACTCAGAAATCCCAATGTAATCTTAACACTCTTAATTGTTCAGTCTACTTCAAATTACCTTGCATTTAACCGCAGGGCAAGAACATGCACAGGCACCAGGGTAACAAGCTGTCACGGGTCAGCTGATGCAGTGTAACTGCCTTACATTGCACACCTCTGTATCACAGCAAACATGCAGCAGCTTAGCTTCTCGTTATTAAGAGATAACCATCCTCCTCTTCCCCTGAACCCAACGATAAATGCACAAAGATAATTACTACTCAGAATATGATAGCAGTACCTTATTACTATATAAGCCATGTGTTTACTACCGTTCTGTGGTAAATGCAAGTTAACTTCTAGTAGCATAATGCAACTACTTTGTCCTGACTCAATCTCTTACAGATGGAGTTGACCCAAATAATTTATTATATTTGAGAGCAAATTTACACACAGATTGGTTTGATAAGAGTGCTGAGGACAGATCTCAGGAATTAGAAGGGGAAACGTCTATTTTAGAAATATTCTGTTTTCTATTCGAGCGTCTCCTCATATATGATACTTAGGTAATTAGCCTTGTTGTGAGGACTAAGTTTAATTGCTGTTGTGTAAGTCTGAGAAACATTGCTCCAAAACCAAAAGGATCACCCAATCATTCTGTAAGAAATGGCCCAGGGCACATCCCTGCTGTTAGAGAAGTAGTGGAATGGTAAGTTACCACCACTTAGCTAAGTCATCTGTGGGGGATTTTTTAATTAATCATTGTAAACCAAACCCTTGGGTTCAGAGCTCTTCAGCAGGCTAACTGATCTTTCAATGATGCTTTGAGCACTAAAAAGCATTTAACAGCCAGTTCTCAACTACCCAGCCTAGCAGACACTGATACACACACGTGCCAGCTTTGTGGGAACCTAAGTTTGACACTGTATTTTAAAGAGGAAATGAAAAAAGTAGATCTGCCATTTGACAGTCCAACTTCTCAACCTTTTGGCTCACCAGAGGTCTGTGGACCACAAGTAATAAACTGTTCTAAGACATTTATTTTGAGACTTTAGAGTCTAGTACAGCGAGAAGTTGCCACTGCAACACTAAACTGAAAATAAGCATAATTAAAATATTTTCCTAAGCCAACCTTAAGAATGTGAGGTCATCTATTTTTGTAACAGCGAGTATCTCGCTGACATACTTGAAACAAAATTTCTTCTACTGCAGCAGGCTTCTACAGCTGCATTCATGGAGGGCCACAGTAAAGAACATTTCCTGTTTCCCCACATTCAGAGGTGACACAGTTCATGCTTCAGGAACCCTTGATTGAAGTACACACCCAATTACTGTGGCTGTTTTATAGCTAACTTACAATGTATTGCAACATAATCACTATTTGTCTTTAAGATAAGCAGTGGCAGACCAGCAAGTTGGGGGAGAGGACCAGAAATTGATCTGTCAGAAGACACTAAAAAACAGCGTTTGGGACACTAACCCAAAAAATTATACATCAATAGTTAAAATTGTGCTATGGAAACTACCAACTAGTTTTAAAAGCAGATTCAAAATTCTTATGACAAACTATTATTCAAACTATTATTATTGATCAGAAGATCAAAGTGTTTGGTCTGAAGTTCAATCTAAATAACCAGTGAAGATACTGACAAAGAAAAAGTTCTTCGGCACCTAAAAAATAAAACCCCACAAAATATTTAAAGGGGGGTGGGTTAGAAAAAGCAATTACAAAGCATTAGTTCTGTATTCAACCAAAAAAACAAAACAAAGCTGTCCTAAGAGCCCATTTATTCGTAGTTTTGAGACACACATGCCTAAACTTCTCCCATAATCAACACCACAGTAACTGCGATCCTGGTAGAGTTTTATTACAGGCAATAGGTTGGGCCTCCAACCTCCCCAAATGCTGACTGCCTCTCCACTGGTAAAAACTTAACTCTCTTTCTTAAATCAGCTGGGAGGGGGGAGGGAAAGGGATTAGAATAAAATCATTGGGTAAATTAACACTGAATAAGCATCCTCTAGTCGCAAGAAAATGGGACAATTTCACTAAAAATTACCAGCAATGAAACAGTAAACATGAACATTTTGCAAACTGATGCCTGACACCAATACAAAGATCCAAAGCATAAAGTAGTTGTGTGTTTTCCCTACAGACCTGATTATAAGAAAAGCTTATGGAAGTGATTAGGCAATTAAAATCAGTGGCAAGTTTCACCCTGTCTCTGCATGATTAGGGGAAAAAAAAAAAACCCAGCACTTGGGGAAATGACCTCTTGCCTTTCACTGGTGACTTGAAAAAGATGAGTAACCAGTCATCGAGTGAATTTGCCTTAGCTATTTTCTTCACCTCCAGTCATTTCAGCTTAGATTCAAAGTAGTTTTTAATGTAAATACATTCAAGTAACTGTTTACACTGGGAAAGTAAATCACTTAAGCAAAAGCATTGCTGTGAAGAAGTAGGACTCTCTTGCCATGGGTACTAACCAATAATGTGAGCTGGTACTTTTCCATATGAATAAGCAGAATATTCACCATCTATGATGTTAATAGAAATCTCAACCTGAAGAGACTATCAACTTTAAATGGTGAATAGCATTAGCTTGCAAAGTTATAAAATGTAGCAACAGCAAGGCACCAAAACCAAAATCCAGCACTATCTTAGGAGCTCTAACTACAGCTGCCTATGCTAGTTTTTTCGATAAATTTGGAGGGTGAGTGAAAAACGGTTCTTAAAAGGCGTTACTTGAAGACAAGTAGTTAAGCCGTAGAGAAAAGAATTCAGAGACCTGTAATACTAACCATTTATATACTGTAGCCAACACTGGAATCAGCAAGGGCAATGAGAAGAACTTTTTATTAAACTTCTTATTACACTGGGTTTTTCTCCTATAAAAGGATGAGAACCCTCAGCATTGTAATATCACGTTATTTCTCAACTCAGTAACATTTCCTCTATTTACGTACACATCCTTCAGACTTTTGGTGGAAAACAAATAACACATTTTAGATAAGTAAAAACGAGGGATGGGGGAGATGTCAAGCTGTGAAACTGATGGCTCTTCTTAGAAAGGGAGGGAAAAGCAAAGAACAGAGATCATGGAAGAGAAAGGCAAAGAACTGGCTCTGAAACTAATGGATATCTGTACATTTATGAAAATAATGAGAAGCAGAAGATCTTAAGGAAATATTTAAGAGGACAAAGAACTGTCTCAAGTTATTTGGTGAAAAGTTATTTAGTGGATTGTGGGAAAAGGTACTTTCTGAGAACACCTGCATGAGTTTATCAACAGCTTTGGCTTGGAAATTAGGAAAACTAGTTTAAGCCACAGAATTTCTTTTAGCTGCACTGCCAAAAACAACCTGTAGCTCATGAATTCACACTATATTCAGTGCTCATCCCCCTTGTTAGAGTGTTTTTTTTTCCAGAAAGCAAGATACCTGGTATCTTACTACTCCCTCTGTGAACTGGGGCACTATTTGATAGCATTTACCAACACCTAGATGTGAGACACAGTTCAGTACAGAAACAAGATAATTTTATTTTGGAATTGTACTTCAAAAGATTATAAAACTGGAAGGACTGCCTGTGAATAAACTTGTTTGGCCTTGAGTAAATGCCTCTACAGGAAAGCAAAAACGGCTGCCTCAAATATTTCTTCTTGTCCGATAGTAGCAGAGAGGTGAAAAAATAGTGGCAAGAAGCCGCCAAGACTAAGAATGAAGACCACCTTGGAATCATTTTTGCTCCCTACCATACTTTGCCTGTCCTACAGAAAACATAGAAAATGTTCCTAAACTTTGATAATAAACTCTAGTCAACAATTCTGCTTCTAAATTACTTTATTTATTGTGCATGAAGCACAAATGGAAAAGAAACAGGATAGTTCATTAAGACAGGACTTCAGAGTGAGAACTTCTATCAGAGACAAATATAGGTAGGTCACCATCATCTTCCTTTCAGCTTGGAAATCTCTGCAGAAAGCTTTAGGTCTGACCAGAACCAGTTTCACTAGCATAAACACTTAGTTATGCGTTACACTTTGTGAGATTTTGCATGAGTCTAGGTACTGGTACTAACAGAAGTAGCAAAAAAAAACCCCAAACTTGTGAAAATACAGACTTATTTGCAGAAAGGAGAGAGTAATCATCTTGTAGTATCTGAAACCAGCTCAACTGAAGGGCAGAGAAGGGGGGAAAAACAGAAATCCAGAAAGGGAAAAAGTCAGCTATCTTCCAATCTCAGATTGCAGGGTCTCTCTCCCCTTTTAATCAGGCAAGGCTTTCTAGAAGTCTACCCTATGGACAAACAGAGCACACACAAGAACCACCACGCCTTGGCCTTTTAAACCGACCCCTGCTTCATATTTGATCTTGCTCCACGCCCACCCAAACACACAGCCTCCCAGAAGTGGGTAGAGGCCCCAGCACGGCTGAAAAGCAGTATGTCTGTTCGCAGCAAAGAGTCCCTTCCCCCCACTTTTCCTCCCTCAATTAAGTTTTACACAGCTGGGGGAAAGGGGAGGAACACTCCCTAGAATGACTTCATACAAATTCTGTTCTTCAAGTAAAAAGCTATCCATAACACAATGTGTTTCCTCTCCCTATGTCTGAGGCCAGTTATTACCGTGAAACAAAAAACAAAAGCAAAAAGATGCTTTCTATTCATTATTACAGCCACATTCCCTAGTCATGAAATAACGTAAGTTTGTCTTACTATTCCCTCTATACATGCCAACACAGGTATAACTGAGGGTAGGAATGAATCCCCCCAAACTTTAAAGTGAATGGTTAGGATAGCACATGAGCCAGAAGAGAATTTGTTTGCCCTCACTGCCTTGGGGCTGTCACCTAACAGTAAAGTATGCTCTTACTGACAAAAGAGGGGAGCAGAAGATCAAAGATATGTAATTTGCAACCACTTATAACAGGAACAGGACAGCAGTCACCTGAGGTGCCCTCCACAGCCAGCAGACCAGGAGAGCTTTCCATGCTGATCCACTTCTGGAGCAGCCTCTTCCTCTTCCTCCCAGCAGTGCAGAGCCCACGCTGGGGCATTAAGACTTGCCTTTGGGAATGCTCCCCTATCTGCAAGATGTCAAATGTGAGTTTGAAGATGCAAACCCAATGCTCTCCACTTTCCAAATACATCAAGTATCTGCCTACTCCCCAACTCCAAAAGCATTTAAGAGCCACACTTTTAAAAAGCCTTTGCATCGTGTGAAAACCAGAATTTTCTGCTAAGCTGTTTTCTGAAGATACTCCTGTCAGCATATATTCTGACTGATCAGATCTCTCATCACTGCAGTTCCATCAATGAATGGTGAACCAGCCATTAACAAATGTTTGCATCTTCTTTCAACATTAAGACAAAAGTCTCACAAAGGTGATTAAGAAAAAAAAAACACGTACATTTAATAAATCTCTCTGCAACTGGAATGGTTAGAGATGGAAGTAGTGAATTAATCTCTGAAGTATTTGCTTCCATTTTAATTTCTCTTCATCATTTTTACCACTGCCTAAAATACGTAAAATTATGGAACAGGATGGGCAAGACCATCCAGAATCGTATCAAGGTAATCGTGCCTTTTGAGCACAAGATGAGTTAGACAGCCTACGTTACAAGCCTTTTTTTGTGCATGCGTGTGTCAGTCCTAGAAAATTGAATAGAGACAACCTGCTTGCCAAACATCCTACAGTTCAAGTTGAAGACCAGAAAGAAGTTACAGGCATACAGAAGAGCACAGACTCAATACCCCATCGGTAGGATAGGTACTTAGCATACTGGAGACCTAAGGACTGTACTGCCTTTAGAGGCCTTTATGTTTGATAAGGCATTCGAAAAAGGATCGCAAGACATGTCATTGTTCCAGAACATGCTTTCTTCTATGCTGCTTGGCATGCAACACTTACACTAAAACTAGAAAGCTGGGAACTTCCAGATTTAAAAATCTCAACAGCAAACGAGAGAGTGCACCATGGAGTTAAGCTACCTTTGTTCAACATGCTATGGAAGAGTTTTCATAGGAAAAACACATATTAAGCTAGGAAAGTGATTTCTGCAACAGAAATAGTTATTTGATTTTAACATACACCAGACTAGAAGTCTGATGTCTGATATGTCTTTCAATTATGTTTCTTAGGGTAAGAGGTCACAATCTAGTAAATTTCATTTTTTACATTTAAATGAGACTAATACAAATTCAGAAAAAAGTCATATAAATGAGTTTTGAAAGGGAGTAAAATTAAGATGTACATAGGTTAAATTTTACAGAAATCAGCATAATGGCATAATCTTCTAGAAGAGCTTAGTATGCTTTAGGAGAAGTCAAAGAACATTACTGGAAAAGAAAGTCATGGTTACTTTTTCAATTTACAAACAAGTGACAGCATCCAGGTAGAGCAGTATGACCCTAAGAAGCAATACCAGCACTAGATGTCAAGCTGCCAGGTAATGTTATACTTTACAACCTAGTCAGCACAGTAACATTGAAACACAATTAAGTTAGAAATGTTCCCTGTGTTCTTAATTGTTCTGGCCTAGTAGGAATGGGCGGGGGAAACACACTAAGCAACACAATGGAGAGAAATAAAAGCCTTAAAGGTATGCACTCAGAGGGAATTGTCATCTTAATGGGCAATTCCCAAAGTTACGCAGTTAGTTTGTCAAGGTTGGGAACTCGGGATTAAAGACTACCTGTGAACCATTAGGAAGACACTCTGGAAACAGCAAGACAGAAGATCCACCAGTGACTAAATGCAGCAACACATTTTACTGGAGCACTTGAAGAACACTAAAGCATTTCTGAACTTGCCGATACAAACTGTCTTGAGAAACTTCAGCAGACAGACAGGCTCCCAAAAACTCTGACACCAAGTCAAACAAACAAACTCCAGAAGCAAGTGTTAGGAATAGTCAGGTCACTGCACACCACTCATCTCTCCCAAGAAATGGAAGTGCGGGGATTGAACCCAAGACACTAATTAAAATAGGATACAAGAGTACACCAGCTTCAACACACCCAGGGAAAAGAATCTGCGTAGAGCTATGACAGAAGAAGCAGCAATGAAAATACAGAGATTACCTCAAAGACAGCAAGTGGATTCAGAAAATCAGCCACCATGACTGAATTTTTTTCCCTACACAAGGCTACTGCAAGTCATCATTATAAAAGCAACCAGACTATTAATGAAAAACACAGTAACAATAGAAAAAGAAAAAATACAGTTCTGTCTTGTTCAAACTACCATCTGTAATTGAAGGGTCTAAAGTTCAGCATTCAATCTGTTTAAATTTAGTATCTACTAGATCACTGAAATCCATACAACTGCTCTTGAAATTAAGATCGACTCTCATCAGTATGTGTAGATGCAGACCTTGAATACCACATACCAGGATATTCAATAACATAAGAAAAAAATCCTACAATACATCTAAACCACCTTGCAATAACTGCAAATATTAGAATGTGATTAAGTAACATTTAAGTCTAATACAGTCATCACAGTTCACGACAATCTGCATGTATTTCATCAGTTTGTGAAACCAATAAAGTTTCCAAGTAAGCAAACCAAGCAAGATGTCATGTAATGTTGATTTAGAGGAGTTTTGTAACATACATTATAGAAAGAAACATAAAAATGGAATCTCCATTCATAGAAACATTCTCAATTATCCTCTCTGATAGCCAAACCAGTTAATCTCCTAAATTCTGCAAGTCATCACAAAATTCACATTTCAGATTAAGACATAAAGTTAAATCCAACCACTATCACACAGTGAATGCTGTAGTAAGTACCTCACATCATGGAATTAAATATCACCATTATTTCAAAGTTACTTCAGTAATTCTCATGTCCATTTTTCATCAAAATCAATGGTTCACAGATAAATACAAATTTGTTAATTATACTGTTTCAGGAACTCAGCACCTGTCTTTGTCACAGATGTGGATGGAAGCTATCTGGACATTTATATAAGAAAGGTCATATTCCCCATTCTTTTAAGTCATGTGGTATGCTGACATCTAGGCAGTTATTTTCCTTGGATAGCAAGTGGGCTACATCTTGATATGTGAAAAGTACGAATTAGGAAGAGCAACAAGCAAAAAAGATCACTATTTGCCTTCAGATCATAAAAAGTACCAAGCCCAGAAGAGTAGTAAGACCATGCAAATGAGGAAAAAAAAAAAAAAAAGACAAAAATAAAAAAATTCTCTCACACCTCATATCAAAAACAAGGGATCTAATCATCCAAACGAAAAATGAGTTTTCATGTTAACATTTTTCTCCTTTGGTTAGGCTTCCCTGTTCTAAAGCTGCTTTTTAAGCCACTTTATCAAATCAGTTTTCAGCCTCATCTACAAAAACATACACTCATGCTATACCATCAAGAAGTCAAGTTTGATCTTTCTAATACCTGGGGGAAGAGAAGGAAGGAAGAAAGCAAGGTGGGAAGGAAGGAAAAAAAAGAAACAAAAAGAACAAGAAGTTCACAGCAGTAGGCCTTTAACATCAAAAAAACCTGGCTGTTCATCTTCTTCAGAAGAACAGAATCTTATTGAGAATTATTTGTCAAAAATTAAGCAAACAACAAATTACATTTAATGAACTTTAAAACAGTTATTGCATCAGCAGAATGTTTACAGATCTCAACATGTCAAAGAGTTCAGCTTGGCAACAGCTGGCAATGAAAGATAGAGAATAAGAAGTCGATGGAAGAACACTACTGAGTCAGAAAAACAGAAAAACAATGAAACGTAAGATGAACTGCAAGTGTTCTGGACTTCACATTAAATGGAAATTTCACAAATATGTAGAGCTACATTTAGTTATGATTTGTTCTTCGATCAAAGATTCACTGAAACATATTTCCCATGAAAAGAAATCAGTTTGTTTCTGACATCTTCCAGCAAGCCCATCACAGTGGCTGTGCACTTCTTGCAGTCTTTTTTTGGTCCCCCCTGAGCTCATTTCATAATATGAGCAAGTGACCAGTTTTAGAAATGAGGATTTAACAAATACTTGGGCTTTTTTAATTTTGGCTAACCGTAGCCTGGCATTATCCACAATGACAAGCACAGTGGAGTGTTTTAGTGGCATCAAAGGCACAAAGATTTGGCAGGTTCTTCAATGAGATCAGCTTTCCAAGGTATATTAAGGAAGATCAACAACACTGATTTTTGACAAACTCATCTAACACAACCAAGGTAGGAAGGAAAATCTTCCAGGTATCGTACAAAAGAACAAAATTACAAGTTACAGCAAAGATGCCATAAAACAAAACAAAAAAACCCAAAACAATGACAATTAAAACTTATAAACCTAATAATGTGGAGCTGAATTTTACGGAGTAAGATTTCATGACTTTTTTATGGATTTTTTTTTTTTTTAAATGGAATAACTCAGTTCTAGCAGCAACACTACCATGTACTAGAGTAAGAAACATCAAGCCTATTTTGAAGTGATTTTTTTCAGTCTAAACCCATTATCCAAACGGGTTCTTGCGGGTAGATTGTTTATTTTTATTTTCTTTTGTACAATTGTTTATTTTTAGTTCTGGAGCCAAGAGGACCAGCTTAAGTATCAAAAGGACTATTCAGAGGGAGGAGCTGCATATCTTAGTACATTTTACACTTCTAATGAGAAAGTCAGTAATAGTAATAATCTCAAAATTTGGCTGTTTTAACAGTGAACGATAACATATCTACCACTGGCAAGCTATTCCAGTGGTTTTACCAATATTACCTTCTTGAATAGGTGGTTAAGAGGTTAAAAAAAAAAAAGTAACTGACTGCTGCAGGAATCTACTGACATATCAAGTTACAGACTTTTGCTCAGACTTTTCCATCTAGAAGTAGTACAGTTGGCTCAGGAGCCATGACGTAGATACACATTCCAAAATGATCTTGTAACTTGGATAACTCCACTCAAGTTTTACGTTGTTGTAAACTCAATATTACCATTTATTTTCTCCTCACCTCCAATTAATCAACACTTGTTAATAGGGATCACAAAAAGCAGAAGGAAAAAAAGAGTCACAGACTGAAAGAGTATTACTAACATGATACTTAATTCTAGCATTGAAGCATAGTAATTATTTACTTCTACCTCAGTAAAAACTATATGATTATGCTATGCCAGTGCTTTTCCATTTGACACCTCTCAAAGCAAAGCAGCCAAAGACCACGGAGTTAGGGCGTTATTTTAAAGGCACTACTCAGATATTAACAAAAGTTATGGCTATCGATGTGTACATGCTTTGAATAAAGACTGTCTTTAAATATAATCTTCGGAAAAGAAACCATTTACTATAAATTACAGTAACACATATGCCTAGAGAGCAATAGAAAGCATCATGTCCTTTGCACCTTGAGCGTTTATCCTTAAGTTACAACCTGGAAATAATGCTGTTCCACACCAGATCATTTTAGATATGTCCAAGACACTACCTTCAAATGTTATTCTGGCTTTACGTCATAAAAAAGCAATAAAATATAAGCAGTTTTCATCGAAGCCAGAAGGGGGTGCTCTGAATAACTGAGGTTGGGGGGTGTTGAACTGAACATTTGCCTTGTGTTAGGAGAGGTCAGAAACATGCTGCCTTGCTTTAGTTCAGTAGCACACTTAAGTTCACGATGCCATGCCTTTTCTACAAAACGTAATTTTAAAAAAATTTAATAAAAGGAATCTGGAAAACAGGAATGGTCCCTTTAACAAAAAAGGAAACTGCTTCGTTTTGTGCTATTGTCATCACAAGGGCAAATTAATCTGTGACAGAAAACTAGCAACACAAAGAGACCTGGCAAGTGTTAATTCCAGGTTTGTATCTCATGATCTGCGAGCTATTTAAGATACTGACACCGAGATATAGGGAAAGCCAAGAAATCAAAAAACCCTATACTATAGTTTTTAACCTACACAATGCCTATTCTGACATAACTAGTTCAGCTCTTTTTAAACGTGACTGTGCTGAGTTGATACCTTACACTGAACTGCACCCTAAAATGAAAGCAGCGGCCCCAGACCATTCTGCCGGTGTAACACAGTATTTCATCCCTGCCAGCACTTTGGTGCATCAGCCTTCCCCCACCCAAAAAGAGAAAAAGATACGCACATTCCGCCCAAGGCCTCCCGGCTGGGCTCGGCCAGCTCCCCCCCTCCCGCCCCCGCCCCAGGCCCTGCCAGGCTCCCCAATCCCCTCTGCTTTTAGGTTTCATTTTGTTGTAAACAGCAAAACGAAAGGAGAGAAAGCTTCCAAAGCGAGGATCCTTACCCTTGAAATCCCGCCATGCGCGCAATAAGGAGGGTGAATTGTTTTTCCTCTCCTTTTTTTTTTTTTTTTTGGATGGGAGATGGAGGGGGGAGGAGGGGAAAGAAACAAAAGCCTAAACGGAGGAGCGGCTTAAGCGGCGGAGACCGAGGGAGAAGGCGGAGAGCCTGGTGGAGGCGCAGGGCGAGCGTCAGCCATGTTGTGTGTGTGTTGGTCCAGTATTTACAAACCTGCAGCTGCAGCAGCGCTCGGAGCCTGGGAGCGAGGGGGGGAAGGAGAAGGGAGGGAGAGAGAAAGGAGAGGCGGGAGGAGAGGGAGGCACGGGGCGAGCGGCGGCGGGGCGGGAGGAGGGGGAAGCGGCGGCAGACAAAGGGAGCCGGCGGAGCCCGAGCGGAGCGCGCACACGCACACCCGCACACACACTCACTCGCTCGCTCACACGCACTCGCGGCGTGTCTCGGGCAGCGGCGTGTGCCAGCCCGGCGCCGCAGCCCGCCGGCAGCTCCCCCGGCTCCAGCCACCGCGGCGCGGCCTGGCCCCGCCGCCGCCCTCACGCCCCCTTCGCCCCGCTCGCTGGCGGCGCCGGGGGGGCCGGGGCATGCCTCCCCCCGCCTCCGCCTCCCCCCGCCGGCGCTATCGGCAGCGCGGCTTATCTGCCGGCGGCCCCTCGGCGGGCCCCAGCCCGCGGCACAATAGCCCGCGCGGGGGAAGGGGGGTGTGCGGGCGGCAGCGGCGCCCTCCCCTCCCCTGCGGGCAGGCGGGGGGGGGCACGGCCGGGGGCCGGGCCGGCGGCGGCCCCGTCCCCCGCCCCGAGGCCGGAAGGGTGGGGGGAGCCGCGGGGGGAGCGACGGCGACAGGAGCCCGGGGGGCCCCACGGCCGCCCGCCCGGCAGCGGCGGCGGCGGCTTCCGGCAGGGCGGCGGGGGAGGGGGACGGAGCCGGGACGCCGCGAGTGAATAAATAACGTCGGCCCCGGGGGAGGGGAGGGGAGGCTGGGAGCGGCGGCTCCGGCTCCGGCTCCCCCCACAGCGACTCCCTCCGGCTCTGCCCGGTACTGGGCCGGGCCAGGCCAAGGGCGGCGCGACGGGCTGCGCTCCCCCCGCCGCCCCTCCCCCGCCGTCCCCGCTCGCTCACCTGCCGGCGGGACGGGCGCCCGGGGGTGCCAGGCGGGCGGCCCGGGGGTGCCAGCGCTGCGGCCGCCGCAGCGCCCCTGCCTCGCCAGGCCGCTCACCTCCTCCGCGGCGGCAGCAGCGGGGACGGCTGCGCCTCTCGTCTCGTTCGCCCCCCTCCGCCGTCGCCGCCGCCGCTGCCTCCTGCTCGCCTCTGCCACATTTGGATCCCCCTCTCCCTACGCGAGCTCCGCCGCCAGGATAGAGGCCTCCTCACCTTCCTGCCAAATAGTGAGCCAACCGCATCGAGCCGTTCAAAACACAGGGCCGGGCCCCGCCTTCCCCCGCCGCCGCCCCCCTCCCTCGCCGCCGCCGCGCAGGCGCCTTGCGGCTTCCGAACTGCGACAGGAACGCAGGAAACCATCCTCCGCCCCGGCCGCCGCCGCGCGCTGCCGCGCATGCGCAACTCCCCCCCCCCCCCCACCCGTCCCAACCGCCGCTTGCCGGTGCCCAGGTGGAGGCCGGTGGCCCCAACCGCCGCCGGCCCGCGGGGCGCCGCCGCTGCCTCTCCCCGCCCTCCCCTCGCCCCCATCTGTGTCCAAGCGGTGCCAGAGCAGCGTGAGCGATCGTGGTCACGCCGAGAGAGCGGCGGTGTGCGGCTGCCTACCTGAAAGGCGCGCTGGTACTTCGCAGGACGGCAAAAACTGTGTGGAAGTAATAAAGGTTTTGGACTCGAAGCGTAGCAGTGTCGAAATAGCTGCGTTGAATTTACCGTGGTCTCTAAAAAGAAAAAAAAAAAAAAAAAGCAAAAGGCTGCGCTTTCGCTTTGGAGGAGAGCCAGAGTTATTTCTTAGGACAGAAAAGTAGTTCCATGGGATTTCTTCAAAAATTCGTGCCCTCCACATAGTTTGCTCTTGTGATCTATGGGAATAAGAAACTTAAAAATTGAAGAAAAAAAATTAAAAAACCCCTTGTGATTACAATTTTTTATATAGTCTTAATAGGCTTTCCTGGGTGCTCCCCAACTTTCCATTTCTATGAGGCTGAAAGGAAATACGTGAGGTGGCAGTAGGTGCAAAGCCTGCGAGTAGTCAGGACTACATTTTCACGTTTGCCAGACACACAGATGAGTACCATCTACTGAATCACTAGCGATACCGAAAAAGAAGCAGCAAGCTTAACTATGATAATGGCCAACATCTTCAAATTAATGAAACGCACACAATTTAGGGAGCTAAAAAAGGAGGCGATTCAATAAGCCATACCAGGGTTTTTCAAAGAAAAATGTGCAGGACATCACATGAAGGAAAGAAGGAGTCAGCTATAGATGCGCTGCTAGAATTGAAAATAGAGGTTTAGACAAAGTGGTGAAAATGAAATGCACGGTCACCAAATCATGGTCCATCACATTTTGCTACATCGTTCATGGATATAGCTCCAAGAGCCATTCATAGCTTTAGACTGACAAAAAACAAAATGGAAAACATCAGCAAGGAAAATATGTTCTCCTTTGTTAAATAAATGCTTTGAAAAAGAAAACAGGTGAACAGGCGAGGCATGGTCTGCCTTAACAGATTAAATGGGGATTTTTTTTTCTGATTAGACATTGGTGGGTATAGTATGACACGATGTGTTGTTTGTTACAACATTGTTGGACTTCAGTACATGACAAAAGCCCTGAAGAATTCTTTATTTGGCTTACTCTCCCTTAAAAGTCATGCAGAGTTTCATTGAAGGCCATCATATTGTGAAATCAAAATGCAACTTAATTTAATTAATAGCATTCTGAAAATTGTCCTTTATCTTACCAGTTAAAAAAATAAAAATGCTATACATAAACTTCCTAGTCTTCTTGGATGCCTTGAAGAACTGTCTAGTTTGGCTAGGAACAGAACAGCTGTACTCTTGCTCTTGAGAAGCTTCAGGTGGGAACCAGGTTCCCATGGTCCTAGAAAACTTTGCTTTTCTGACATCCTCCCAGCCTAAAAAGAATCAGCCTTAACTACTAAAGAATCACGGCCCCTTTGACTTGATGGTACAATCAAGAACCCTCAAAATCCAAGTGGCAAGATCTTTGCTTGATTTGAATTTGAAGGAAGAATGGCATCTTGCCTCTGAGGCTGCTCTGCAATCAGCATCTTTAAATGCTGTGATCAGTCGGCAACTTCAGCTTCAATTTCACCTTAAAGGACCAGTTGTCTCTTTGAGATAGCTACCTGGCTACCTGGCAAATTTGTCTTTTCCAAGCAAGCTGCTATAACGCTAATACAGGAAATTATCTAAAGTCAACAGAAACAGAGGCTTCTTTCCAATGCATTTGCTCTATGACATTGTTACAACGCTGATGAAATTTATCCTGATGGCAGGAACCAATCACCTACCTTTTAGTAATTTAAAACAGCAATAAGTTTTGTATTCAGGTGATTTACATTAAAAATTTCGTTTTTAAGAGAATACTTGCATACTGCAGGAAGTTGTTAATAAAGCTCAGCTTTTAGAAGAAATGCTACAACTACTACTGAAGTAAAACAGCTGTAACTTCCAGGAACAGGCTTACAAAGAATTGACTTCATTTAGAATTGAAAAATTTGTAAAAATAACATTGAAAAGCATGTTTAAAAGAAGTTAAGTCAGTATTTCAGTCTGGAAATCCAACAGCTAATTCAGATTTGAGAGGTTGACTTGGGTTTCACAGGTTGAATTAGTTCCTTAGTTTATTGCATTGAGTGAGTCCAACCTAGTAAAAGGCTTTTAAAAGCAACAATTCATACTAGAGAGTTGGTGGCTTTGCTGTAATACATACATACAGATATACATATATATATATGGCAAGATCCTTATCCTCAAGATCAGGTCTATATGGGAAAGTTTTGGTGGCAAAGTTCTCCACCTCATAGTTCAGTGTCAGTCCATGATTGGATTTTCTGTCAACAAAACTCTTCCACTTTTACCGGTGTACTTACACCTATATTCTAGATACAGGATTCCTACTATGTGTCAAGGAATGACAAACTGCTGAAGAGAAAGAGGAAAAAAAAAGTCTAATAAATTTGCCTGGAAAGAAAAGTCACTGATATTAGCCAGACATACCTTTAAAACAGATACAACTTTTTGTCGTGTAAGATGAGACCCTTCTTCAACAGACTTTCTTTGGTCACAGCGAGAGAGAATACCAAATAAATCATACTACAGTTGCAGAAATTTAAACCCTTGTCCTCCCACTCCTCACTTGCATCTTCCCTCCTCCCTTTCACACACACACAGAAGCAGTAGTCCTCAGGCTGTTGGTAGACAAAATATAGCAGGTTTCCCCCCGATAATTTCCATGTATGCAGAGAAAATCGCTATCATAGCCAAAGTAGATATGTACCGCAAATTATACCTTTTATTTCCTTTATACGGACTTTGAAACATGAGAGGCTTGATGAGCAACTTAATTTGCAAATATGTGATACTCATTTCCATCTTGAGAATTTGTGCTTTACAGCAGATTCAGAAATATTTGAGACACATGTGCTGTCTGTGTATTGTGCTTTACAGTTTCCCCAGGGGAACCTAAGAATAATATAAAAAAAAAACACAGTGGGAAGAAAAACCCACTGTGAGAAATCTCAGAGGAAAAGAAAGAAAGACATAACCTCCCAACTTCACCTATTAGTAGCTTTCAAAGAAGATAGGAAAGCTCTAGTCTTTCAGAGATTTAGTGCTGAGGTAGGAGAGAAAAACTTTATAAAATATTGATCCATTTTTTTAAGCTAAGTTCATTTCCATAAGAGAGGGAAAATATCATGTAGATAATTATGTGATTTTTCTCCCAGTAATGTCAGATTAATTAGCAAATATTACAGGCTATTTTAAAGTTACACAATGACCATATGCCTCAAATTCTGTTTCAGTTTTCCATCATATTTACATGATTTTACTTGGTGTTTTTTATTCTCGTTTGTTGTTCATTCACTTTTTATATATAAAATATTCTTTACTTTTTTTGCTATAATTACAGTCATGTCACTTGTAGTTTAAATGTATTTGCTAGTTCTTATCCATGGGTTGTATAAAAAGAAAATTAAGCACTAATCTGTTCTAAGTTGATACTGAAGACAGAGTATGTACATAACTTGGTAGAATGATTTGCTATATATTAGTGCTGTCTCAGCTGTGACAGTCTAAGGATATAAATGAGGCTGCTTTGGTAAGGGTATTTATCAAGTCAACTTCTAGCATGATGATGAACATAAAAAGAAATGACAACCGATAGACTTCTAGGTGCATTTAAACTCGTACACTAACACATCTACTTCCATAAAACCAGCAACCATTAAAACAACCTCACACAAAAGCCTTGGTTACATTATGCATAGCTGCACTTGCAATGCTTAACCTAAAATGAATTTTGCCAAATAAGGACAATTCACAGTGGAAATATTGTTTGAGTGGGTCATCACTGCCAAGACTCAAAAAAATGCGAAACGGAACAAAAAAACCCCCAACCAACCAAACCAAAAAGACCCCTGCACATAGAGTTAATGCAATATGAAGTGATAACCCACACAGACCATACCCACATGGTCATTATAGACCACTCTGTGTTTAAAATTCCAGGGGAATTCCTTAACTAAGTACAAACTGGAAGTACAAATTGGAAGATTTGCATATCAAATAAACCCCATTTCCCCACAGCCTAGTGAGACACATGAGGACCAGGCTTCCAGGAGACCATAACACAAATGAAGCCAGACTGCACCCAAACAAGCGAGAAAAAAGCTTAGCAGCAGATCTTCACAGCTATCACAATAGGTACCTCTCCCACATCTGAACCGTCAAAATATAGGAACTCTATACATGTGCTTACCAAAATGTGACATACTCCCTTTCATGCATCGTAGGTCTTCACGGAAACAGCATGAGTTAAGCAAAACAACCACTGCTCATCGGTATTGAGCCAGATGGACAGTCAATGAAGGATGGCAACACCTATTTAATAGTAGTACAGTACTATATTTTTCACTAACTTTTTTCTCTTTTTTTTTTAAGTTGATTAGCACAATTCAGTTAAATTTAGATGAACTGTTCTTAGCTTATGTGTTCTTAGTTCTGTGGAGTGTTCTTAAATATGTTCTTTCTGTTTCAGTCCTGAAAAAGCTTAAATTTTGCTGTCTTTTTGCCCCTCCTCCCAACATCCATTCTTATTCCACTCCCCCTCCTCCACCTCCATCGGATCATTAGGTACAATAACAGGTATTAATTCGCTCATAAATATTGCTGTATTTATTGTAACTGAACATTCTTGTGGGCATAAATGCCTAAATGAAGACTGTCAAGGTTTTCCTACGGTTTTTGTGCCAGGCTCAATTAGACTACCAGACATAACTTTTTCATGTAATGAAACTCTATGATATACGGTCTGAAAAATATGTCTTTTCAGTCTGCTTTTGTTTAACAGCACTGTTGGTATAGTCAACCTGAGCAGTCTTCCATAGTCTGGAGCCAACACAGAGCAGACAGACAATATGTATTTTTAGTCTACAGTTAATATACAATATAAGGATCATATTGTAAGCCTTGGTATGAATTAAGAGAGCCCATTAACGTATAGAAGTTCTCAGCATCTATAGGTTATTTTTTCTAAAAACTTGGAAGAGAAACACATCTAGCATTTAGGCTTCAATGCAAGACAGTTGGTTGTTTAATGCCAACCTTCCCCCCCCCCAAAAAAACCAGCTCATAGTATCTTAGTAGTCACTGTGGTTGCAGCATTTTAATTTATAGATGTTTCTTCCGTCCCTTTCTATGGGTCACCTTTGGCATTTGAACACACACATGTTTCTCCGTAGTGTATATTTTTAAAACAAAAATTCACCTGAACATCTCACGGCTCAGTGGATATATATTGAAATATATTTTCTTACAGTCTTCCTTAACACGTATTTTTGACCTGTCTTGAACAGTGATTCACAGACTTTAGTGAGTGCAGTTTCAGTTCTAACATCAGACTTCTTAATCTGAGCACATATCTCATGAAACAGAGTTGATTTTCTACACCCTACAAACTCTAGAATATAGATGGTTACAAAATGATATACAGTGTTCTAAACAAACCAGAAAGATTTTCATTTAAGTGTTTCATCGAGGAAGGCATATTCCTGTCTAAGCAAAATGTGGATTTTGCTTTAATTCCATGTAGAAATTTTGTTTTAACTCTCCTCTACAGCGATAAAGAATTATATAATCTAAAATCAGAGGAGGATAAATAATATCCCACAGAAATTAAATCAATATTGAAAAACATAGGAAAGTTGCCTCACACAGTTCTAGCTTGACTTCCTAATGAACCAAATGCATGTGAAATAAGCAAAACAGTCTCCCAGCATTTCCACTTCTGCTGATAAATTTTTACATGTGGGAGTTTTGACCAAGTAGTAGTCCTGTGGTTTCTCTTAGTAAGCAAGGTTGTAGCTGATGCAAAACTACTGCAGAAACAAAATAGACTGAAAAATACTAAGGCAAATTGTTCCTATTAATTTTTGATCCAGAATGGATTTGTTTTCTTTAGGAAAACAAAACCAATGAGAAGTTCCTACTGTGAGGAGATGTTTAAAGCTAACCCACAAAAAGCTTACCATGCAATGATGTCTAACTGCTAGTAGAAATGGTCAGTCTTTGTAACAGAATTGTATCTGAACATCTTAGGATTTGAGATGCAGTTACTGTATATTGTAACAAGATCAAGGCAGGTGATCCTTGAAGTTTTGCTGCCTGTGGCTCTGAAGAGCTTAGAAGTATCTTCTCCATCAGGTAGGTGGAAAATATATTTTTTTTTCTCAGACAAGAAACAAGTAACATAGAATGCCAATTAGCAACTTCAGCATGCGTCCTAATTGGAAGGAGGGAGAAGTTGAGTGTAGCTAGAGATGCCAAATGGGGATTTGGGGTTGTGGCTGCATGTCCCTCAGTAGTATTGAGCTATTGCTACCTCCCTCTTTGCAGCTTGTTCTCCCCTTCTCACCATCTCATGTGTTGCATTGGCACAGCTGTTAACATCCACGCTGCAGCAAATTACATACGAACATGCACACATACATACACAAACATAGATTAGGAGGTTTGGGGACGGCAACTGCATGAACTGGCACCACTTGACAAATGACACTCTTAGTTTAGCTAGATGTAGAGAATTGTAATGGAAAGGTTCAGAGTGGTATTAATGGGAGTGTCTGGGCACGGAAGCACCAGGGGAACAAAGAGCAGCAGAAGAGATATAGGAATGGCATGCGCTGATGGCACCTAGATTAGCAGGTCATCAAGATCCCAAAACATTTGCATGCATCTCCTCAGGACAGCCAGACTGGGAGATAAAGCACAATCAGTAAATCCTAGTGATTTGCAGAGGTGGGATGGGATTGAGGGACTAATCACTATCAGCTCCTGAAAGGCACAAAAAGGTGCATCCACAGCCAGCGCATAACCAGTAACCTAAAAAGGATCCAGATGTGTTGTGGACTTGATACCTGAGCTGTTCCTTGTCCTTTCTGTCACCTTCAGGAAGCCTGAATACTAGAGAAACACCTGGCTGCCCACTTCTTGCTGCCAGGTGCTGGACAGATTGCTTGGACATACACCTGGTTGCCTGAATGTGATGCGACTGTGTGAGTGGAATCATCACTGTTTGGAATCAGTTCTGTTTTAAAATAAAACCACCTTCCCTTTCTATAAGGTCTCACTTTGAGCTTTGCTACCACTGTTGCAACATTTCCTACATGGAGATCTATGTCGCAAAGGGAATGTTGAAAACTGAAAGAAGATCAGAGGAAACTTGAGTCTATAAGTAATTAAATTGGGGCCTCTTTTATGAGGATGTCTCTCATTCTGCTTGACAGGAATGGAGCTCTCTTAAGTCTTCTCCATTAACTCAAAATGTAATGATGCGCTGTGTAATGTGCTGTTAAAACACAATGCATGTTCTAGCATGATAATTAATATAACTTGCCTAACCAACAACAGTGTTAAAAGTGGGTGCTGACTGAGCACAAAAGGGATGTTGTGGTTACAGCCTCTCATTTCACCACAGACAGAGGCAGATCACATAATCTAGCCACAAGCTAGCTACACAGTTTAGATAAGGCCTGTGATGAGTTCTCAAATCCTTTATGTTTATACCTATCTATACCTATTGCAACATAACTATCTCCTTGAAAATTAGGTTTAGCCAGTCTCAATGTTGGAAACAACTATTTTCAAGTGTCACTTTTGGCAGCTGAGGTATGTTCAATCATACGACTTACAGGGCACCTATTCTTTTTCTTCTCAGGTGCTGTTAATTTGCATTCTGTATGTGTATTGTCTTAATTACATGCTACCTAAGCTTGTGCCTTACTTTTCAATAAGCAGTTTTCCTTAAGGCAGATGGTCATGCTGCAGCTTTTACTGGCCAGATACTTCTCAGAGGTACACAGTGAAGGACAAGAGGCAGCAGTCATAAGTTGCAAAATGGAAATTCTGGCTGGACATAAAGAACAACTCACTCCCAGTGTGAAGGGTCAAGCCCTGGAACAAGCTGCCCAGAGAAAGTGTGGAATTTCCATTTTTGGAGATTTTTGAAACTCAGCTGGATAAGGCCCTGAGCAGCCTCATCTAACTTTGAAGTCAGCCTTGCTTTGGGCAGGTAATTGACCTCCAGAGGTCCCTTCCAACCTATTTTTCTTCTGTGATTCTAATAAGGAAATCCCAGTTCTCTAATGTCTTCATCCTGTTTCTGCGCTAAGGATCCTTCCTTGTGGAAGCAGCTCAGAGCTTTTCTAAACAACTATTGGAAACTGCTTATATAAATGTATGAGATGGAAATACCATTTCCTTATAAATCAAGAAATCTCAGGGAAAGTTCACCCTACCTTTTTCTAGTGAAGACCAAGCAGTGGTAATTTAACAATCAGTAAAGAGACAGGAAAGCTAGCACACTTACCAAATATCTTGTCATGAGACAATTCAGAGGATTAAACTGGACTCTCCCATGAATACAATAAGGATGCAACATGCATTTCCTTCTGTAGCCAACAGTTCCTTCTGCACCTTTCTAGGAAAGCTTTCACCCCAACAGGCCCTGGCAACATGCAGGAATGTGCATCCCACTATAGGCAACATTATTAGTTGATGTGAAAAAAGAAGTCCTCCCTTGTACTCCACAACTCCACAACTTTTTTGTTCGTCGTCTTCTTCAGACATGACTGTGGGGACCAGTCACACTCTTCTGTCCTCAGCTGCATAAAACTGAAGGCATGGGTTCACCTCAACTGGTAACAAAGCATGAGATAAAACAGAGGAGAATAATAACCAGTGAAATTAATTATATAGATATTTTTTAAATGCTGTGCTAATGCAAATAATTTGCAGATGTTAAAATATCTATAATAGTTTTGTTATGGGTAGCATATTATTATTTCAAAGTCACAACACAAGCTTGTCAAAGAAGCAATATCTAAACAAATAAGAGATTGCAGTTATTTATGAATTTCATCCAGAACCTGTTATTAACACTTGTATATAAAGAATGATATTCTCCCTAACTCTTTGACTTGAAATCATAAGCTTGTGATAAACATCATTTAGTAAATACACCAAGCCAGACAAGACTGATGCAAGCCTGAATCATTTCAGATTTTCACCACATATATATTCCCGGCCATACAGGATAGTTTACATTTTTATGGTGCTGATATATTGCTTAAGATCCAATGAAAGAGATGTGAATTGTCTATACATCCCTGAAGAGAAAAAAGCAGAAAACAACTTGACATTTGACATTTAGATCTGCATTTGTTTCATTTTTAATAATTTTAGTTATCGTGCTTCAGTTGTGAGCATGGGATGGAAGAAAGACAAAACTGAAACATTATTTAAAATAGAGAATGGAGACCTCTTACACAATTTAAAAACTTTTCTTTGTCATATTTGGTATAATATCATGTACCTATTATCTGAGAGGAAAAAAAGGACACATGCTGGTAGTAAAATTACATCATAATGTCACTGTGGCTGACAGATGAGTGAACTTTTGCCTTAAACATTTCTTGGTACATAAGGTGCAAGCAAACCATAACCCTGAACAAGCCATCTGTTCCCGGCAGAAACAGGACTGAGCTGCTGCGACCCCCGAAAAGGTCTCCCTGCGACCACCTGGGACACACCGAGCCTGCGCCGAACCAGAGCACGATCAGGCAGAGACTTTGGGACCTGGACTGCAAATTATTGCCACTTAGCACAACTTCTATAAAACTTGCTTAGCATGAGTAGCTAAATTTGCTGAAGCCTTAGGCCGCACTCCCTAGTTCAGTGAGAAAGGGCCCCAGAGCTGGTGCAGGCGGGAATGATAAGGGAGTTACAGGCAGTTTGCATTCCTGTGCTTCACACTCCGGGAGGGAGCATGTCAAGGCTTTGAAATAAGGCCTGCTTGGGCGCCAGGACCCTGGGAAACAAAGCCTCCTCTCACTGCTGAAACAGTGTTAATTAGGGGGTCTGGACTATCTCGGGGTCTGGATTATATCTCTTTCGTCAGGACCTTGGGAGATAACACCCACTGTCACTGCTGGGGCAGTGCTAATTGCTGGAACAACACCTCTTTGTCAGAGCCTTGAGAGACAAGGGCGGGACCCCAGGAACGAAGACACATCTGTCAGCAGAAACCGCAACAGTAAAGATAAACAGCCTACCTAGGGACAGTGATGAGACCCAATAAGGAGCAGGAGACCCCAGACCTAAATATTACTATTGGTTTGAACTACCGTGTGAGGGGTGGAGAGCTTAGACTGGAAAGTAAAATTGCCCAGAGATTTCTTTGTTCGGGGTCCCCCTTCGGAGACAACCAGCTTGAGCTGTAATTACTGCACGTGTGTCACTAAAATTTATTCATTTAATTTGCTTTGATTTGGCTCCAAACTTTTCAGCGGGAACCTAGGGTCGGACCCTGTTATGGTGGCCGGCGAGCCTAACCTTCCATAACAGTTTGGCACCCCAGATGGGACCCTAGGTGACCACTGTCGGGGCCTCTCGTCTCCAAACGATCATCTGGCGCCATCAGGTGAGTTCACCTGGGATCTTTAGCCATGGGAGGCATCGAAAAGACCCCGGCCTCAACGAGGCTTGCGATGATTGGAGAGCTCGAACAGAGTCAGCAGAACATCATCGGACTCGGAGTGGTGGTAGCTAGTTTCTTCTCTCCTTTTCCAACTTTCTCTATCTTTTCCCCTTACCCTTGTTCCCCTCTCCCCTTCGCCTCCCCTTCGCCTTTCCCCACCTTTTCTCCCCACTTTGTGGAAAACAAAGTTAAAAGGTTGTACGATATTTGACCGGTTTTAGCATCTTAATCTCATCCTTGGGATTGTAACGAAACCCTCCTGACATTGGATCGGGACAGTCGCTGAGTATCAATCTGAAAATAAACACTCTGTACATACGGACAGACACACACATGGGGTTAATGGATAAAAAGACCTGTAGGCATCAAATAGCAGCTATGACTGATACCAGAAATGAACATCACATAAATAACTCCAGTGAATAGATTTTTAGGGCACTGAGTAGATCTGGACAGAGAACCTTAAAAGCATTTCACTGGGTCCAAACTACAGTACTCCGCAGTATCCGTCTGCATGCCCTGGCTTCTTTTGCAAGGCGATCTGTGCAGAGGCAGGGAGGGAGCCAGGTATGTTCCTGTAGCTCTTATGGTCTGGACGACTGGTGAACCAGAACTATGAAGACCCTACAAAGTGCATCTGCCCTGCACTTTAAAGACAAACCTTGGAAACATTTATGATGGACAAATATCCGACTTTCCTAGTCTTCTCAAGTGGCTTGCCTAGGAGGCACTCCTCTTCCAAATGCAGCGGAGAGGTGGCTAGCAGAGTTTATGCTCCAGGGATCCTTAAATGAAAAAATAACATCTTCTGAGATGTGGCTGTCACTACATACTTCCAGCAACCCCGAGGTTCAGAATTGCTGATTTTATCTTGTGAAATGCCTGGCAGCCTGAGAACGGGGAAGTCCCCAAAACAGCCCGTGACCGTCCTTCATCTACTTTCTCCAATGTTCCATGTACAGAGAATTAGTTTCAAGAATGTGTATGAGTTACTTGGAGTGGTAAGTTTTTGGCTCCTTAACAGTTCTCAGCTGGAAAGTGACAGGTCTCTCTCTCCTTCTCTTTCTTTTATCAAGGGAAAAGACATCTAAGAACGTAATCTTAACTGTTAGATGTTAGATGTTTTAAAGTTTGATTTTTCAAGTGACCTGTAAGTAAAAATATTAAATGCTATCTTAGCTCTCATGAAAGTATCAGAAAGAGTGGTACAAAAATAAGTAACTCTTGTTTCATGTTTTTATAAATTTGATGACAGTCTTCATTTTTTGTGGAAGAAGATCTTTAGATACTTAGGAAGCAAAAGGACAGCAAGAACATCATCAGTGAATATCATGTTATATATTACTTTTTTGAAATCTCTGAAAACCTTGAATTGGCTGCAGAATGAAGAAGAATCATAAAAAATAGACTAATTATAAATACGGAAGAGACAAACATCGATACATCAAAAATTACATGTGGACAGGCAGTAATAAAACCTCAGACAATTACAGTCATATGGCATACATTGATTTATTAATAGAGTCAATAAAACATAGTTACAAAACAATATGTATTATACATGGGATGCATAACTTCTTGTTCACAACCTACCTGTCAGGCTGTGATCATAAAACAAAGAAGATTCATGTAACCTGGATGATGGTTACCCCATACCTATCTTGTCTGGGCTCAGCTTTTTCTTTTTTTTTTTTTTGCGGGGGCGGAGGGAGGTTGCTTCCAACTTATCAGTATTATTAGCATTCAAATGAGTATGTTTAAATACCGTTACTGTAGAGGAATCCAGGTAAAGCTGCTTTCTTTTTACTTTTTTATGTCCTTCCTGACTAAATTCTGCATCTACAGCACCTTGTCTTTGATGATTCCTGTGTCAGTCATGCCTTTGTTTTACATGGTCTTAAGACTTTTTTAGCGCTTTCTATAAACAGTAGTCAAGGATCTGATTGAATCTATAATTGTTTGTATTGGTGATTAAATAGGAAAAGTGAAAAAAAAGGGGAGGGACAATGATACAATAAATTACCTGTGTGCTTAAGCAAAATGATGTTGACATACAAGATGACTCTGCTCCTTAATTCCCTCCCTCAAAATTGCTGTTTCTTATAACATGGATAATGTTATGAAAAACGGAGCACAGGTGATAAGAAACAATTAGAAGCTATACTTATCTATGTCTACTTGGAAAAATCATACACTTTTCTGTATAAGAGAGGTGAGGTGGAGAGAGCAATCAAAGGAGAATCTTATGGAAGAATAGTATTACAAATTACCATATTCTTGTCCATGAATAGAAGGGTTTTCAGATTAGTTTGCTATCTTTATAACCAAGGGTACTTCTGAAGAAAGTGATTCACAAGGTGAAGTGAAAAAAGGCATAATGTATGTACAGTACTATACAATGAGAAGATGAAAAGAAAAACAAGAACCAATCAAGGTAAAGTATGCTAGGAGGCGCCTGAAAAGTTTAAACAGGGAAATGACTGATCAGAAGCAAAAAGTAGATATCACAATTTTCCAGTCAACCCATCACCAAATTCTAGAACTCTATAAAGGAAACAGATGAGTCTGAAAGTTTCCTTTCACCTATTTGTTGTTATGCAATCAGAGTATGTATGAATTAAAATACGTAATATAGCTAATATCATTAAATTAATATCACACTAATTAAATAGCTATTTTAATAAGCATACCAGTGTTGCAGAAAGCAGGTGCACGATACTACAAGAAAAATAGTTTGGAATCATTTAATATTCTGAAATACCTTTAACAGTGTTAGAGCGGGGAAGAAGGTGGGAAATTGGTGGCAGAGGCTTGGGATGAACAGACACGAAAATAACAGAGGTCTGTACACTGCTTTTCAAAAGTACCTACAGAAATATTCAATCTTTCTTTGAGTTGCAAATGGATTGACACTTACAGTAAATATATTTATGCAATACCACAGTTAAAAGTGGCACTAAGAATGTAAGTTACTGTATATTTCAAAAAGAAGACATATCTTAATGTGTTTTACACACGGCTATTAAAATTGAATTGAGAAATGTCAAAGATAAGAGAGAGCCATAGGAAGATAAGAACTACCTGGCATGACAGGAGTATATAGCATGATTTTCAGCTTTTCCTAATTTTGCAGATAGCTAATATTTCACTAGAGATCCCCTTTTACTTCAGTTTAATCTCACTAGTGGAAAACTTACATTTCTTCAGGCAATCTTACTTGTACAGCATGCTTCAGGACTAACAGCGGGAGGACGTATTCCTGCCTTGCAAACCTACTGTTGTCTGAGAAATGGAGAACTTGCCTCAGCACAGTATGGGATGTGAGACACAAAGATCTATCTTTCTGTTGCACTTTGATTCTGCCAGCCATTTCAACCCAGCTGGCCAAAATCTAGCTCAATTCTGAAAACACATTTTTGAGTCATTTTCTGTGTATATTTTGGTATTAACAGGACTATTCATGGCATAGCATTTGCAGGATCAGGGGCTGTAATTCTATCTGAACCAATACTATATCCGTGCTCCATGAAACTCTTGTTGACTTTGGATGTTCTTCCTGAGAGCAAGATCAGGCACTGACTCCCCCCAACCCCAAGAACCAGTGCTTCTTTTTGCTTTTCTCTAATATTAAGTAGGTCTACATTAGGGAGTTCAAGGAATCACTATGTAAGGGATAAAACGTCCTTCAATGAAGTTTTTTTTTCTTGTTTGCAATGAGAGATGTTCTTCCATGATTCATATGTAGGCATTATTTTTTTAAGGATTTGAAGTTAACACCTCAAATGTTTGTAACTTGCAACAACAGCGGAAAATAGTAGTTTTGTGGGCCTGGGAAATTTGGATCAAGAATGAAGGAAGTCCTGTCTGATTAGGAACAGCTGAAATTTTATTGCCCTGTTTCACATAAACATTTGTTTCAAAGAGAACCTGAGAGAACCATATTCCCCTTGTGTGAAACAAAATAGTACTAAGTTGTCACAGCTGTAATATTTAAAACCACAGTGTTTTTTGTCCACCTCACTCACACAACTGCAACACTATGGAAATCAACAATCACATGGATGCATTTGGATGGTTTCCAAGAAATGGCAGAACACAAAATATCGCTGTTACTACTATGTTAAAAAGATTCTGGGGATAAAAGTCCACCCCAGGCAGAGAGCATGCAGAGGGCCCACACAGCACTGTAAATATCACTGCAGCTCGAAGAACAAACAGAGAGAAAAAGAACAAAAAGAAAAGCAAAGAATTTCTCAAAAGTTAATCTAATAGAAAGGTTTTATGACACAAGTTTTTTTCATATATGTGAGTTTGGCTTATTTCCCTTTGTCTTTATATTCTCTTAAAGTACAAGCAATGAGGTGTTACTTGAGACTGAGGAAGCAAAGCAGGCAAGTTTGATTTCAGTTTTCCAAGACATATGAAGCAGCAAATGAATAAAAACAACAGCAAAAAAAGACCTGGATTTTCTTCATCAACTATTTTCCTTGCTTTTTAGGAGGGTAACATTTTAAGGGAGTTAAGTATGACAACAAATAAGAAATTGCCTTTATAGTGATTGCAGGTCTTTAAGATACTTAGTGCTCATGTTGTCATTGAGGATATATGGCTATTGCAAAGGATTACAGAAAGGCCGCTTGTGCTTTTTCTGCATCTTGCTGGTCACTTGCATGCACTCTCATGGCATACAGGCAGGAGGAACCACCTACCTTCAAGCTCTTTCTCCATCTGGAATGCAGATGATAAGACTCCAAATTGTGGGGATGGCTGGCAAGTCATGGGAGTCATGGGTAGAGACCATCTAAAAGAGACCACTTTTAAAGTAAATGTAGCTGTGTTCTTTTTCTGATAACTGAATCCCAAATGTGGCGACTAGTGTATGGTTTGCACTCATGGAATTTTTTTGAACAGGACTGAAGAACTGCTTTGATGCCATCCCTCAGGACTAGCAGTAAATATATGAATTGACTCAATATGGTTGTTCACTATGTTTCAGTTATGGATCCTCCGCTAAAGCATGCAATGATCTAACTTGCATCTGTGGTGAATGAACTCCAGGAATATCTGAATGAGTCACCCTATTAATATTATATGTTGTCATTTACAACCAGCAATCTATTTTGAAAATTTGAGGCAAAATTCATTTTCCTTTGGCTCTGCAACCAAGTGTTTCACGTGATTTGTGAATGGATTGCATTTTATGGAGATAATGTATCTGTGTTCTTTTGACACCTGAAGTATACAGCATGACAACTAACCCTTGAATTAAGTCCTGGGGAAAACATCAGTAAAGGTTCATACTGACTGATAATAAAATATGATACCACTGGTGAGATAAATGTATGGCAGGTCTCACTTTTTTATTGTCCTTACAATGAAAACAACAATGAGGATTTGCCATAAAAGCTTGTTTCTCATTTATGCTGTGCTGAATTAGAGTCTAGAAGTGAAATATTCACTGATAGATGATGTAATGAGCAAGTCATTAATGGCTGAAAGGGTGGTTCTATTAAGGAAAATAATAGCAGATTTAGTCTGCTGTGTTGTGGTAATCTGGCTCAAGAAGGAAAATACTTAGATAATTATTTAAAAAAGCCCCTATGCATTATTTGATGGAGGAAGAAAAACAGATGCCCTCAGAACAGAGACTGGTAATCTCATATTGCTGCTAAATTAGCTTTTATACATCTTACAGCATCTACTTGCTTTAAAGACATAGCCCAAAGTATTTAGGATGAAGTTTCAGATGGAATTCAGCCTCCACTCCATGGTCCTACTAGAATACTTCTTCCACTAATTCTTTGGACTTTCAAAGACCAACTTCTGTCCACTGAGGGCACCCAGACTGTACCCAATGTATCCTTGGTCTTGCTTTAAGTGCTGGAAAACTTGGAATCAGGAGAATCCCAGATTTCTACAAAATTAGGAATCAGGAATGCATGGATGCATATATCAGGATGAATGCATATATCAGATACGAAGCAGATCAAGAAAACATTTTCTGTGGACATAAATCTTTTCCGCTTTAAAAGTAAATGACCATACAGTCTTCCTTGGATGTAAACAGTCCATCTCCAATGGGAGGTATCCCTTACTCATGAAAAGTGTGGTTTGATGTAGAACCCTTCAGAGTCTATTTGAGAGTATAGAGATTTACAATAGAATACTAACATCTGTATGAACAATTATGAATGTACATGTATAAAAACAGAAGAATATACTGGAGAAGAAGGGTTAGAAGAATGGCACGTGTTGATGGCACCTAGAAAAGCAGGTCATCAGATCAAAGCACATAGTGGAAGCATTGCTCATGATCAGGAAAAAAAGGACCGTTTGAAGCCATTAAGAGAAGATGGCAGGAAATAAAGAGAAGAGCTACAGTCATAGGCCACTCAGCTAAAGGAGACAAAAAATGAGTAAATCAGCAAAGTTGCATGATGACTCATGAGAGGTAAGATAGGGTGAAGAGGCAAAAGATGTAATACTATAAAATCCCAAGGGGTATGTACCAAAGGCATGTCTGAAAACCACTTGCTTGTTTTCGGTCACAAGAACCCAGGAGACATGCCAAGGACTTGAGAGTGGCCATCCCTTTCCTTTTGGGTCACACACAAGAAACTCTGGCTAAACTAATTGGATACACACATTTTGTGTCTTGTGAGCATGAAAAATTTAGTATGAAAGGATGAACACAGCTGAGTGAGATCAGTTTGTCTAAAGTAAAAATAATGTTTGTCTGCTCTGCTGTCTCACATTGAATTTGTTACATTAATTGCTACAGAAAAAAATTAGGACATTAACAGGTTGGTTGGCTAGTCTGTCAGTCTCCCCTGACAGATGTGTGGCTCTCCTATGGGCATGCCAGTCTCATGAGAGTATGATTTCATGGCATAGAGTGCCTGATCTTCATCCAGCTATGTTTTAGTTAATACGTTGCTATAGAGCTGTCTGCTACTTGAACTGTAGACCTTTTCAGGAATGGATGAATAGACTTCCATGCTATACATGTTGTCCTCAGCTTCAAGGATATGCCTGCATTCTTGATTATGAAACTGCTACAAGAGATCATATGCCTGAGAGTTGTTTAGATATTCTTCCTCTTTGACATCACAGTCTCCCCCCATTTTTTTTTTAATAGCATTGATTCCTGGTAGGAAGAGATAAAAAGGAATAATAGTTCACAACTTGTATTAAGTGGATTTGCCCAGAATGTGAGTAGCTCTAAATATCTGACCAAGAATTATGAATTCAAGATTCATGCTAAGAAAGCTTGAATGATGGACTGATTTGAATAATTCCTGAAGTGATCCCAGATGAAATAATACAAATATTTTGACTCAGTTCACTTGAAATTCATATTATTTGATGGTCAGAGATGGACCCACAGCCATGAATCTAATTGACAGATGGTATGAAATATGCTGATTGTTGGGTAAAAGTTTACCCGTTAAACAGTCACATTACAGTTGGGAACATCATATGCTTGTGCAGCAGAAACAAACAGAACGAAAGGTTAACACTCTTTTGTTGGTAATACCTACTTTTAAGCAAACTAACAAAGAAAAAGTTTTAGCAGTTTCCTGCGGATTCTTGGACATGGAGTGAGATCTGTGGCAGTTTAAGAAAGACATCCTACATAACCCAGGTTCTCCCAGATACAGATAAAAAATTTTTACTTAACATCCAAAGTGCAATGTGTAAATAAAGAACCATGAACTGCAAACAAGACATATAACAATCATATATAACAGCAGTAGAAAGCCTCTAACTGTGTAAAATGGGGAAGAAAACAAATATTTGAATGCAATACTTAAAATTGTACCTTTAAGATTATTAGCTTACCTTGAAGATGGGGTCCTTTCCAACCTGAATTGTTCTATGATTCTGTGATGGCAAGTCAGCTTATCAGGGAAGAAATTCCACTGGATATAAAACAAATTTGGGGCATCTGCAGGTGCCCCAAAAACCTTTGGAAGAACAGAATTCGGTGAAAGAGGAATATCATCTCAAGGCAGAGGACTTTTTATCTGCTTATTACTAATGCAAAATTGTCTAAATCTGTATAATGCAAGTGGATACTATCAATAGCAGGTTAACATAATCTGTACGGCAAACAAACTTATTTATTGGGATTTTTTTTACACTCAAGCTGTTTTTTGACTCTTGCTCTCGGGAAAACCCCAGCTCATTTCTCAGTTTTCATTTCTCTCAGTTCTTCTGGTCCTATTTCTGAACAGCCCAGCCAAAGACAAATTATAGCTATACAATCTATATTACTCATGTTTTGCTGCACTTCTCTGCACATTAGAAACAGTTATTTGTATTATCTAATATGTACTGATATGTCTAAGATATGTTTATATCTATATGTAGATAGTATATGTAGCTATGATACAAATATTAGATATATCAAATGTACTAATGCCTATCAATTAAGTTGAAGTAATTTGTTATGTAGGTTAACTATGCTACAAGTCTCAAGTATAGGAACACAGAACTTTGGCTTGGGAGGAACAAAGTAAATTATACATGAGAGATCATATCTGGCGAAACAGCTTTCAAACCAGATCCTCAGACAAATACTTCTCTCTCCTAAACCTACCTTGATTTACCTATCATTTGTAATCTATACTATGTAGCTAACAGGGTATTTCATTTTATGAGTTAGCAATAGAATCCTGTCCCTTCCCATCAACAGCATTGCTATCAAAGCCTGACCTTGCAAATATTTTTTTCAATATTAGGTGTCTGCACAAGCCAGCTTCATTAATTGTTTCATAAAATCGCTCAGCGCAAAAACTTCCTCCTCACCTCATTGTTGCACACTTCAACCTAACATGAATGTCTGGCAAGGTTAGTGCTTTTTCACCCCATTAGCAAGAACATAGGCTCTCCTCTGTGACTGATATCCTGTACCTCTGTCTCCTCTTCAGACTAAGGCAACTTTCATATAGACATGTCTCCTAGGTATCTAGTTATTTTCAATTTGCAAAACTAAAAGTTTGAACATAGGCAACAAATATATATGTTGCAGAAGAGAAGTCTTCACATCTCTGGAATACACACCTACACATACAGATGGGTTAATGGGAAATAACTGGATAAATTCACAGTTATTTTTTGTGCCTCTTTTTCAAAGGAAAATAATTGTAGTCTTGCACTGCTACTGAATCTTGGAGACTTGATTTTGTGAATCAATCATCAAGATGGGAGTAACTCCGAGGAACAATCTATCTACAGTGTGGGCAGGTCTGATATCCTGACAACTTGGGTTTATGTGTAAATATAAGATCTCAGTATTGCTACTTCAATTCCATTTTTGGATACAGCAGTTGTATAATGATAACACGATAAGGACGCAAAGAAAAGTAATAATTTCAGTAACTTACTCTGTATGGATGCAGTAAGGAGCTCTGGAGTAATGTTTGGGTTAAGTTCATACTCTGTTCTTTCAGGAAGAGCATGAAGGCCTGGAAAGTGTTTGCACAACACTCAGCTCATGGTTAGTGAAATCACAGGAACTCCTACATTCAAGGTGTCTGGGCACTATCAGTAAGTTCAACACACATGACAACTCTACTAGTGACCCCTTCAGTGGGCAGTCAAACATTAATCTGAGCTTGAAAATAAATAAAAAAGAGTGGGAGATATCCTATTGCTTCCTGTCGTTCTCTGGGGCAGCTTTATGACTGGTCCAAATTAGGCGGAAACTCTGCTGCTGCCAACAAGTCTTACTTTCTTTTGCTCTTTGATTTGCACTCCTATTGATTATCCTGTGTGGGATCTAGTTGCACGGTGAGTTGGGGTAGCTTCTCTGTTGAAAAGGTACTCGTACATAGGAAAAAAATAGATTTTTTTTTTCATTTGGAAGAGCGTACTGAGTAGGGGGGTGAAAAGAAAGCGAAATGGTGGGACTGCCCCTTTTGAAAACAGCTCTGCATTTGATTTATTTAACTGTGTCAAGCGAAGACTGAAAAATTATTTTTAGGGTCAACATTTTGGATAAATCTACACTCACCTTTGTGTCTTTTATATAACTGTGATGAATTTAAGGGAGGGAACAAATGTTTGAATTCCAGAATAAATATTTGTAAGAGCATTGCAAAAAACCATTAAGTATTCTGACCTAAGTACAGTAAGTTCCCTGCAGGTAAGGTGGCTAACATAGAGAAATTCAAGATGGTCACAAAACCTAGGCATACCTTTGCGTTGGCTGGCGTTATAGTCTCGTTTATCTAGAATGACTAGACCGTTAATTAACTTCAGGCATCTAACATAACTGTAAAGGGTGATGCACACAGTTTCCAAATACTTATTCCAAGACACAGTCATTTCTACTTCAGTGCAATTGTATATGTATTGAAGAAATTGTGGACAACCTCACTATGGAGGTCACTACCACCTCCCTTTTAATGTAAGATCAAAAAGTTTCTCTAAAATGTAGCTGCTTCTGGCAAGATTCCAGGAAGCAATATTTTTCTGAATGCCAAAATACCTGTTGTTGACATTTTCTACTGTTGCACTTGAAAAAACATCTTGTAAAGGAAAAGTACACAATGTTTAAATATTGATTTACTTATATATTTAACTTACCATACACATCAATACTGCAAGGTCTAATCTAATCTAAATACTATTACTGTTCTGCAATTATATTTAGGTCAACTCATACATTTTTCAACAACAGTAAATTAAGAACCTACACACATAATTACATGGAAACAGATTTTATAATCATAACAGAAATCCATCAGGATGGTAGCATTTGCATTTACTGCAGAGCTCATGTTTACATTTTGTCAGTTTGAATTAGTTCAGTGTTCAGAGTGAAAGATTCAGAAACTTTCAAATAAATCCTGTTCTACAGAATCCCCATCCTCCTAGCTGGAAAACTGTCAAGGACTGCTGCTAATGTATAATTGCTTCAGTGACCCAGAAAATAAACAGCAATGTAGGCTATGTGATAATCTATACATCAAGTCTCTTGATCTTTTATCCTAAGTTTGTTTTCCCTGTGATCTTTTGCTGTATTCCATTTAATATAACATTAGTGTTAAGAATTATGGATAAAATTGGTCTCCCAAAGGAGTGCTGAAAGGTTTAAAAATAGGATAGAGTGGTAATACATACTCTTCCTTTTTCTTTTGTCCTATAATTTGAGTATCTGCTTAGATCAGGATTGATTGGGAATGCATTATTATTATTCAGAATATGTAATGTCATCTTGTGTATCAGAGAAATTATGTGCTATCGAACAGTCCATAAATAAAGTTTCATCACAGCTGTGCAAGGTATTAAGACTTCTGTTTTTGCAGATAATTGTGCAACATCAATGGCAGGATGAACACCCCAGCTTTATCAAATAAATTCTGTACGGAAGTATATATAAACAACAAGTCCCAACTTCCCAGCCCATTTTTCTAACTAAAAGACCAACTTCTCTCTAAAAATTGACTGCTTGCCATGAGACTTTTCTTTATTCTGCACAGGAGATGTTTATGTGAGCAGGACGCTTATATAATGGGTCTCTGGTGTTGAGAAATTAACTTTGTACTGGAGCTTCAATTTATTTAGAGGACTCACAGGCAAAAATGATAAAGGAATGATATGCTTGGCGGAGTCAGACAATAAGACGTCCATGAAATCCTAACTGATTCTGTGGAAATAATATTCTGTTATTCAAGGCTAAAACTTGTCGATCTCTTTTCTCCATTGCCATGGCAGCCTTCCTCTCCGGCATTGTTACTAATACATTCACCTTTCCAAGAGAATGGAAACCACATCTGAAGATTAATTTGCAAAATGCAGCTATTCATACCGTACACTCTTTGTGCCACCTACTGCTTTTCCTGCCGCAGCCAAGAATGTCAGAAACAAAGTTCTATTTCATTCCATTTCTGCTACCTCAGAAATAAGATATGAAATTGAACAGAAATAATGAGCACGGTTAAGTGCTGCTTTCAGGGTGGTGGACAGCTTGTTTGTACTTTAATCCTTTAGTGGATATATGAATGCAAATTCCAGCTTGAATGCTCTTGCCACAGGGCCAGAAAGTCAAAGTGCACTTTCTTTGGTTCCTAGGATATGCGAAGGGGGAGGGGGGAGGCTCTGCCACTTAAGGGTACTGAGGCTGTGGAATAAAACAACTAAAAAATAAGACCTGGTCTTACGCTACTGGAATCAAGGAGGGTCCTTCCGTTAACTCCAGCAGTATCAGGACTAAGTTCCTCAGAGGAAAGCATGAAAGGTCAGGGAAGACTCAAAGGGCTTTTTTAATATCTGCAGAAGGTGAGGAATCTGGAATATATAATTTTCCCAGGAAAGTCATAAGGAGCAATACATCAGAGCATTATAGTCCGTAAAGACCAAACACCTATTGTGGCAGAATGCAACTACCCCCGCTTACCTCAGGCCCAGCTGACCACAAATAACTGACACTGCCCAGTGCTGACTAGGAGGAACTGGGCAATACTGGTTGCAACTGCTGAGGCCAGAAATGGGCACGAGATGAGCAAAAAAGCTGTATCTCCACACCAAATATCGTATGACCATGAGCCAAACTCCGTGCCCATAAATAGCACTGCAGCCTAGGGCCCATTGAGCCCTCCCGCACGGCAGCAGGCTGCAGGCGGTGGAGCTCCCCTTGAGCTGGGACACCTCTCAGGGTTACTCTCCGGGAGTTAAGAGAACCTCTGACAAGAAACCGTTGGAGAGGTAAGAAACCGAGGCTCGGGCAATAACAAATGTGCAGTAAGATTCACTCGCTATGACTACATTGTGTTGCCATCTTCAATAAACTTGTTTGCAATAAACCCACAGTTAATAACCCCCCCTCGCCCCGACACCTATGCACATTGGGTTTCTGGGCTGTAAGAGAAGGATATTTGATTTATGCAGATGAAATGTATTCTGGCTCTTAACACTGGGTGCAGACGTCCTTGTTTTATGGGTCTATTGTAGCTATATGTATGAGCTTAAACCTAGACTTCATGGCTGTCAGACTGTAATCTAGGTTTATAGACTTTAGGTCACTTTTTTTTTTGTCTGTGAAATATACTGAACACATGTGGTGTCGGTGAAATTAGAAAACAAAAGACTTCATCACTCTTAAAAAAGCTAGGGAAAAGAGACAGTATAGCACTGACTTCAGATGTGCTTGTTCGAATCTCTCCTTACGTCAGAGGAGGGCTTGTTACAGTTCAGAGCGCAGAGCAGTGGCAGAGGTTTTGCGACCATTGGTAGAGGTTATGCGATCACGCTAAGCCATCTTCTTTCTCCTCTACCGATCCTGGGCCCGTTTTATTATGGTGCTCAGCATTCTTGCAACACAAACAAATCTTAGCAGCTTGAGGGTTGCTTCCCTGTGAGAAGCAATAAAACCTTTGAAGTACGATGACATCAGAAGCCTCGCCAGACTGACAAAAATCTGTGTGAGATTTTGAACAAAGAACCATAAATGATCTTTATAAATAATCACCTGTTATCAGTGATCTCAATGGGGAGTGAAAAGCTTGTTAAGGATCTATCTATGAGATGAGATGTATGTTCAGGAAACGCTTCTAAAGACGGGTGTATTATAGAATATTGAAAAAGTCTTAAAATAGTGAAGACAACAAAGTACTAAATTAGCAAACTTCTTCCTGCCAGCTCTCATCTCCGAATAGTCGTATTTCAAATTTATTCAAATTTATGTATTGTAGTATCCAGTGCATGTGTTCTATAATTTTTTCCTTTCCCCTCTGTTCCCCAAACGATAACACCCCTGCTTTTAACAATATGCCTTTTTTGCTGAGGCAACCTACTTGTACCATAAAACAGGGGATTTGACGAGGTGGGAGAAAATTCATGGCAATTAAGTGACACAAGGTCTAGATGCCAGGATCTATAAGGAAGATCAAATGAACTGGGGTTATTTAGTTTAAAGGAGGGAAAAGTGAAGGGACACTTAATAACAATCTTTCAATGTGCAGGAGGCTGCTGCAGTGAGGAATGGAATAATCTAATCTGCTTATGCACTGGATAAAACAAGGCATTGTTAGCAGGTGAGATACAGTTTAGAGACTAGTAAAAACTTAAAAATAGATAAGCACAAGAATAAGTTGATTAAGGAGGCTGTAGAATCTCATAAACCTGAAGAAGGTTAGGAGCAAAACACACACACTTCTACTAAGAACAACCTACGTACAGTTGATCCTTTAAGAAAGGTAATGGACTAGATATCTTACCAAGGTTTCTCCCAGCCAGATTTTCTACGGCTTATGAAAAGTGTTCAGAAAATGGGGAAATGGTTTCCTGTTGTAACACAAAAGAAAAGTGATGCAAGTGATTAAAACTATTTGACAACGTGTACCGCAGAATGTTTTAAGCCATTCTGAAACAGCCTGAAGGAAGTGGTTAAAGGGAAGCGAGAGAGAGAGCAGGCTGGATCGAGCAGATTTCCACTGTGAGGCTAATCACAGAGGGGATCTTTGATGAGCCTCCCCTGCCCCTGCTCCTTGCAGTTTTCAGAGAGGGTTTTTTTGTGCTTGTTTAAGTATTTGACAGCTTTCACCAGCATTCACTCAGGAATGTCTGCAAGTATTATGGCTTGAAAACAAAAATAATGATCATCATGAAAAATTTCCAGCAAGGTTTATTTGACATATTTGAAATAAGTCCCAGCTTGAACAAATTGTTCAAAACAGACACTTGAACCAAGAAGTTGCCTTGTCTCACCCTGCTGTGTGGCACTACCACTGACTTAATCAGGAATGAATACCACACAGGCTCTAAACGCCAGAAGATCTAGATTTTATTGACAGAGTGGGTCTCCTAAATGACAGTTCAATTAACATGCTGAAAAGACAGGCAGCTCTAAGAAAAGGGAGGGAGATAACACAAAAAGGAAAATCCTTTTAATTTTTTGCAAGAACATTAGTTTGGAGGGCAAAGGAACAGAAGAAAAGAACCTGGTATATTCCTTTACCTCAGTGTCAGTCAACGGGGATGGCTGAAGACAGTAACGTCACAGGTCAGCAGGGAAGCAACATTCACCACTTGAAGCCACATTTGTTCTGCAAAACATACCGTGTAAAGTCCTAACTATCAATCCTCCTCAAATGTTATTCCAGTCATAACATCTACTAATTAAAGCTGAGAATCCATCAGAGACACAGGGAGACAGAGATACATATATATAACCTTGAAATCAAATTACTTAGGAAAAGGATGGATGTTAAATGGAATGAATTTATAACAAATGCTAAAGTTCAGCAGCAAGTTAAACATCCCTTTCTCTAAAGTTATTCGTAAAAGAAAATGGAAATTCAGTCCTCTTATGAATGAAATCAGATCATTTAATGTGGAGGACATACCATGGAGCAGCCAGTGGAGCACATTAAATGGGTTAAGGTGGCAAATTCCTATATCACATATTACTCAGAAATAAAAAAATTTCTTTAAATATGTGAAAAGCAGCTCAGATAGATAGGAATGGCAAAGTTTTGTTCATACAAAACACTGATCAGTACCTGGCAGTATGGGAAAGAATCAGATTCCTCCACTAAACTCTAGTGTCAGGGTGTTATGGCTGGTGCTAACTATAAGCCTTTTCCTTAAATAATCACTTCAGAGTGGGGAGCAGCCACAGAGGTACCACTAATGACTTTTTTAGAATAGATCCACAGCAGGTACATTTCATAACAGGCAGTTCTCTCAGTTCTTCATTTTCTTAGAAATCTACAGAATAAAAAACATGGTTATTTCTTAGAAATAACCTTAAAAATCTGCAGAATTAAAGATATGGTTATTGGGAAGGAAATGTTGAGCTTATTAGGGCAATGAGTCATGCAGTGCTCTGTTCCAGTGAAGATGAATCTTAAATGTGAGGTACAAGAAAACTAAAGCACAAAACTCTCTAGCTTTAAGTAGATGGCAGGGTCCAGTGCAATGTGCTAAAACAGTTCAAGGCCTTCCCAGAGGAAAAATCCCATTGAATAAGGATGGGAAACTATGTATCTCCTATTCTCCTTCCCCTTTCTATTAAGTAGTTAGCAAGGCAACTCTCTTCTTGGGAGATGATGGCATAGTCTCGTCATATTAAAGACCTCACTATCTTTCAGCTGTGCTACAGAAACTCAGTACACCTAGGCATGGTGTCGTTAGTGCTTGCGAAACTCCAGCTAGTACAGAGCAGCGAGCAATGTTTTCTCAGCAACAGCTTATCGGGACTAACTGTTAAATGTCTGCACTGTTTTCCCATAGGATTCCCAATGCAATTCAAAGACCCGATGGTTTTCTTCAAGGCCCACCATTGCCTGAGCCCATGATACTCAAAAGACTATTTAAAACACCATGATGAAAATCATGGCTGACAGTTTAACTCTTACGGCATAGAGGAATACTCTGGAATGCAAGAAAGATGAAGCTCATCTAAATCTACTTGGCAGCTGGCTTGTCACTGTTTGTCACTGTGAAATGACTTCCCTGGGGATACAGGGATCATCGCAAGCGTACCACTTCCCATGCCATATGCAAAATGTTCTTTTTGTTTGTTTGGATTATTTGTAACTGTCTTTCCTAAAACACAAATATGTGAAAGTATCATTGAGCAAATTGATGTTCTTAAAATATAAACTCCCTCCCTTCCTCACATACCTACTCAAATAAGACTAAAAACCTGACTGAAGGCTGTTAATTGACTATGTCTCTTTTCTTGGGAAGATGGAGGAACAAGCAACACACGGTAGCTGTTGGTCATGTTGCTTTTCTCATGGATCTATGCTCTAATGGAACATGCTTTAATTAGAGTGCTCAGCTCAGAATTAAAAATCTATATCGAACTTGACAAGTTCTGAAAGCCCATTTGTAGGTAGACTAAAGCTGTGCAAATATGTTTGTTTTTCCATGTCCTTCTAGTATGAAGAATGTAAAACTTAGGCTAGAAGGAGGTTCATCTGTAAAGTCACTCTCCCCATTGAGACACTTTGGATAATCTGAATTACTTTCTCTTTCATCAAACGATATCTTTCGCGTTTAAAACTTATTTTGAATTTTAAATTGTTCCTATTTGTTTCACTGATCCTACTGCTCCTTTAGTTTTTTATGTGATATATACATGTTCTTGAATAGAATAACTCTACCAATGCTTTTGTGCTGACCTTTCTTTAGCTTTGGTTACTGCCATGCCTGTTCTTTTAAATGAGAAGAGTTTGAGTGTACCCTGTCACTAACTCCAAAGTGATCAAAGCATGTCTTGGGATTGTGTAGAAATTGAAAAGACCTAACAAAAGAGTCATCCTCATAAATGAAACGAAGGCATAGAACTTAGCTGGAAAATGCTGAGGACATTTTGTGTGAAATATGCTGAAAGTAATAGACATTTCAAATTGTTGTGAGAAATCAAAAGAGGTTTCAGATGCTTTTGAATACCCATCAGAGGAGCACAAAGAACTGCAGCTGACATGTACTCTATGTTAAACCTGGTGAAATAATATTCAGATTACTCTCTAAATACATATATGCACAGTAGCATGCTAGCTACTTAGATGAATAAAATGTAATTCAAATACAAACTTAGATAGAGGTATATGCCATGAAAACAGCACAGAAAAAAACCCACATAAGATATAATACTATTAAAATGCAGAAAGCAGTCAACCAGATTTACTGAGTAAAGCCCTGGCTCCATTTCAGACTTGGGAATTTTGCCAAAAGTTTTAATGGGGCCAGGATTTCACTATTTGCATTCTATGATAGAAGAAAAAGGGAAAGAAGATTAAAGGTAAAGAAAAGAGGGAAAGAAAATTCATACTTATATTCAGTATATATATAAATTCACAGATCTATGGATTTCATGTATAATGACAGCTATCAAAGTTTGTCAAAGTGATTAAATATTCTCAAAGAAGCCTTGAAATTATATCTATTTAATAGATGGGAAAACCAAGGTACACTGAGATTATTAACCGGTCCATGGCAGCAGTTTGTTTCAAGTGTGGTGGGAGAGTCTGGAGATTGAAGATTGTTATTGAAAGTGGAGCAGAAAGTATGATAACCGCCTTTATTTTTTTCAAGAGTACCATTGCTAAGGAATGTCTGTGCATATGTGAATCGAATTCAGTAACTACCATCTTCATGGAAGGATATTTGTGCTTGGGGGAAGTGTTATCTAGCCTGGAAGGATAATTATTAAAATAATCTGGCTAACAATATGCCCATTATGAGACTGTTCTTTCAATGTGGGTAAATTGTCCGTGTCACTCTGGGTGACTGGTGAGACAGCTACTAGCTTCAGGAGGATGACAGCATGAACGGAACACTTGAATTTTCTTACCTGGTACACTATTACTTCAGTTTCCTATTTCTCCAGCAGTTTTTTTTTTTAATCTGCTATTGTTTCTGACTGTATGCCATTTATCCTTCAAAAATAAAGACTGCAGAGAAAGATTGATTTATTTGTATTCAAGATGATTCACTAATCCTTGAAAGAAATTGTTTAGTCTTCAGTGAAGAAGAGAATTTAAGTTCCTGGAATGATTCCAGTTTTCTTCAGTCCTGAGAATTCCTAATGAGCTGGGAAGCATTAGGAAGAATCGGAGAGCAGATCCAGTGTCCTGTCAAGCAGTAAGATAGGAGACTAACAAGGTGGAAGCACTAGCGCCCATATACAAGGCCCATAAACGAAGAAAATGCAATGCCAGTTCCACTCTGGCCAAATTCCTAAGCAATGCAATGGGAATGCAGGTGCCAGAGTAGAAATGCTGGAACAGGAACATGTTGGTGCAGGTGACTTGGTTGATTTTTCTTTGTTAGACACTCCTGAGTCAAGTACACTGCTCTTTCACATTGGTAGAGCTAGACAGCATTCCCATATCAAGTCTTGGCTTTGTTTAGACCTCTTAGCAGGCACTTGAAGTGCAGAATTAATATGAGACAATGCTTAATCCATTTGTTTGAAAATAGTGCTGTCTCCCAAAGCATTTTTCTCCCAGATTAGTACTCCACCATAAGTATAAACCTTATGATTTCCATTCTGGTCTTTTCAGAAGCATACCACAGGCATAGATCCCAACACAGGAATAGGCTTTACCAAGCTTTACAAAGATGACTGCCTTTTACTTACACGATTAGGAACAATTAAATATAGATTACTTATAAAACAGCCAGTAACCTGAAGAGTTCCTCACTCTGACTCCGGTTCCCTCCTGAGTGTCTAGAGAAGAGACACCCGAGACTGCTCTCATTTTACCTGACGTCTGTAACGACACCCTGCAGCGTGCTCGGGTGGCTTGGTCGGCATTGCTGCTTACCTGGTAACTTGGCTGCTACGTGATCTTTTGCTGATAAACCAATTCTCCCAGCTAGAGGACAGCCTACACTTCGAGTATCCCTCTTGCAGTAGAGAGTCATCTGATTTAACGATACTGTATTGTTAGCCCTGGCTCTTTATTCCCTTCGGCACCAGCATAACCTGGAAATAAAACACAAAGGAAGAATGTAAAATTAGCTACCAAGTAGAGCATACAGCAATGATGAGCCTGCGCATACAGCAGGTTCATGATCTCAAGCAGAATTAATAAGCATTCGTAAAAAGAACCTAGCATATTCTAGAAGTTGTTAAACTAAATTTGGCTAACTAGTTATTAGCACGCAATGAACTGTCCAAGCTCAGGAGCAGTCTGTTTAAAAGTTTCTCTTATCTTTTGTTTATATTTAACAGGACATGAGAAGGTCATGTTAGTAGTAGCCATTCCTTAGCTGGAAAACTATTTCACAAGTTGCATCCATTGGTTACAAGGAGAAACCTGAAGAGAAGTAAAAATGCTTATCAAAGAAGCCTGGTTTCTAATGCACAGAGGTTTATAGTATCTGGAATAGACAGATAAATTTCTTAATTTTTCACTTCCATTTTTGAATATTTTTCTCATCTCTTTCACCTATTTGCACTTTATAGGTGTCTATGACTTCTGTAAGACAAAGAACCGTGGTGCTTAGAAAGTAACCCAGAGACCATGATGCCCTATCAGAAAAATATATGCTTTTTGTGTGGTTATGAGATTATCACACTGATGAACCATAAATTCCAGAAGAGGATGCTGGAGAAAGAAAGGAAGAAAAAGTGAGAAAAAATGAGGGAGGCAGGCAAAGTTATACTGGTAATACATTTTTCTGAACTTCTGGACATAGCAATGATCCAGGTTTATAAAAGACCAGGAGAATACTGCAAGGACAAGTGAGCATGCAGTGTCAGCATGGCTCTGTGGAACAGCTTCTCCATACATATTGGCTATCAGTCCTGTTTAATAAACACTGTGTCTCAACATGAAAAGGAAAACTTACAAATGAATATAACAGCAACAGGCACCCAACAGATTTCAGGAGTATATTTGCTTGCAAAATGATTTTGAGTCCAAGTTACCTCCACACAACAGTCCTTTCTCCTACCCTTACATTTCTTCAATGTGAGAGTTTAATTCTTCAAAGTTGAACGTGCAAAAAACAGGAAATGCAGCGTCACTTTTCCAACAGCATGGCAGTGACATTGGGCAATAAAACCCTTTGTGGGAATGTTGTAGTCTTGTGAACAAAGAAACCTCAGACTAGGAAAAAGTAAAGTGCAAAGTTATGGCGATAGCATGCAAAGCTCTCTAATCCCGGAGGTGAAGGTGTAACAAGATCCAATGGCTGTAAGATGATATCAGGAAGGTTCACACCAGAACTGCACTTTTAGTAGGAAATAAAATTGGAACTAATATGAGAAATCATACATTACTTGGAGACATAAAAACCACCACTCATTACAGGATTAGACGCAGGAATCACTAGGTGAAGTCTATGGCCTGCTTTATTCAGTGAGTCAGCCTAATTGGTGATTAATTAATTCTGGTCTTTTAGAGTATGAGTGAGTGCAGTGTTGCTGCTCTTTACACAGCAAATATTACAGGAAGGAAAACACAGGCACAGTGGGGACTGGATAAAAATGTTTACTAAAAATATGCAAATTGAAGAGCTGCGCTCGCTCTCTATATGCCCTCTGCTGCTCTGGCCTGCATCCGGGAGCCTCATAAAGAGAACTGAGCACCAAGTGGAGGCCACTAGAGGAGCTTAAAGAGTCCAAACAGGGAGTGCACAATTTCAGTATACCTCAGAGGTCTGCTTCGGGCTTTTTTTGGTCCATAGGTGACAATACTCAGCAACATGATACCTCTCAACCTGACTATAGTGGAGGTGGCTTTCTGTGACAGTGAGCCGAGTTTCATGGGCAAAATGCTGGCCACTCTGGGAATGATTCCAGCACAAAAGCATTTGGATTAGAGAGTGCCTGGAAAACTGGGCTTTAAACAGAAACCGTACCATGGTGGCGTTATTACCATGAATCTATAAATCTCAGTTTGAGGTTTTTGAAGTACATATCTCCACTTTGTACTAAATCCCTGTCCCAAACTGACAACATCTGTTCAGAATGAGCACTCAAATAGGGGGATCTGGAGGGTTTTTAATTTAAGACGGGGGTGGCTGGGAACAGGGAAGTGAAGGACTTCTGGAGAGGATGTTTCCTTTCCTGACGGCTTTCTGCAGGGGGTGGGGAGAGATGAGAGGCTAACGTAATCCCACTTAATTCCTGAGAATTCTTCCTCGATTAGTCACACTCCCAGCTAGAGAAGGGTCTGCTATTCTTCCTCTTCAACAACTGGAGATCACTGTTATCTGAAAAGAGATAGCAGTGCATGCCCATGCGCATGTGCACGCACATTCTTTCCCTTTTATTTTCTGATTCACGGATGAAATGTGACCGTAAGAACCCATGTGAGCAGAAGTAAAAAGAAAGCTAAATACAGCTGACTGCTACTGATACATAAGTAATACATTGGGATTATAGCAGTTTGTCAGACAGTTCAAGGACTAAAGAGAATCTAGAAATTACAGGTGACAAGACAATCTCATGCCGAGCTTGCTTATGTTAAACCAATCTAACATCTTCCGCTGTTACTGAATCCTGCACCACCATGAACAATGGGAGTTTTATCAATGCCACCACCGGCAGGCAGTCTGGGGTTTTAGATCCACAACAAGGACAACTATGGAGTGACTTTATTTTTATCAGCAGTTGCTCCAAATATATGCCAGTGTAATAGATGGCAGAATCTGGCAACTGATATGTGTCTACACTTCCAAGATGAGTAAGCGTTTACCTTAACTTTTCCAGAGACAATGTATAGAATGACATCCCAGTCAAAACGTGTGAGTGTAAATGGAAAATACAGAAAATGATACTTGCTCAGGAACTGAAAATTTACAGTAAATCTAACCACAGCACTACCCCTTTTGACCCAAGTGGCTGGTCAGAAGTTCACATCACCACAGGTTATGGAGGAAGAATGATGACAGAGGGTGAAGACAAAGTGTGGTATCTCTGATACAAAAATTTTTTTTACAACTATTGTCTAAAGTCTCTTCCCCTGCATATGAGAGAAATTAAACACTGGAAGGCAGTTTGTTCCTTCAAAACCTCTTTCATTTACTATCTGATCTCTTAGCTCGCTAAGATTTTTCTCAAGGTTCTGCTGCCTCTGAATCTGTGGCCATTTACGTTAGCCAATGAAGCTCAGTGTGTACATACTTCTAGCTCTAAACAGATTTGTACTGGATTTTGTTCTGGGCTGGACTTTTTTTGTTTTAAGCACGTTGTGCAAAGATGCAAATGATGATATCATCTGTTGTCTTTCTACTAGCCAGTGAATTTTTAGTACCTACCTTTGATGTTCTCAAATTGAAAAAATGATACATCAGCTTCCCATCTCCCTGAGGACCTTTTTTTTCCCCCTTCCCTTATTTTTTCACTTCCTGACACTCTGGGGGAGTGGTTTGTCGATCTAGACTGTCCACAAGGAGTCTGAGCAAGCAAGAAACAAAACACATTTTCAGGGTAGGGTAAGGAAGAGAATTTAACAGAGAACAGTGACATGGCTTGGAGGGTCAACAGGACGTCAAAAGAGAGGACCATTTTTGCTAGAAATAGGCATGATTTATCTAATAATAGATGCCTCTTTAAAAATTACTTCCTTGAATAGTATTTGGGGAGGCAGTCCAACATTTTGGAAACTTCCTAGCTCATCAAAAGTGTGGTTATTTCAAGCAGCGTTTGTAGCCAAAGGCGTATATTGCTTAGACGAAGGGCTAAATCCACTCCGGGGACAGAAGCTTGGCAGAGTGACTTGGCTGACCTAACAGCCAAAGTGTAAGTAACTTCTAGCGAACAGGCACCTCAGCCAAATTTGAACGGATTTGGTCTCACTAGCAGAAAGCTCTATTCAATCTCACTATAGAAGCTAATTGTTTTTGCTCTGTCCATCCCCACTGCTCTGATTCCTTTACTTCGCCCTTGACGCGCTTTGCCTGTTTTTTTCTGTTTGTTGCTTCCCCTTTGTACTTTCCTTTTGACCAAAACGTTTGACCTGCACACATAAAACTAACAAAATGAGTAGGCTGAACGACTGACAAGGAGAACTGGAATCCAGGTGATAGAAACGATATTACTGCATAAATTTATGATACAGAATTGGCATTACTTCAGTATAATTGACTTGTATATATTTATAAGGTCAACTCTTGACTACTGGACAAGGAAGCTTTAGTTATCTAAAATTCCCCTCTTTTTCTTCTCCTCTCCTTTTTGATTTTTCCCCTGATAAACAAATAAATTAATTAAAGAGAGAGAAGGAGAATCCTCATTTAAGCTATTAGCCTCATTTTAGCGATCAAGTTAAACAAAACACAATTTGCCGCTCCTTCAAATCAGCTTAATTAATTCTAGGAGAACTAAATTAGTCTTTATGTTGGCTGTATTAAGGCCCCTTGTTAACTGGCAGAAACATAAGCTCATTATATGCCTCAGTATTCATAAGAAATGCAGAATTAAGCTCTGTAAATGCAGTTATAAAGCTAGAAACAAAAACTATGTACTTCATGAAAAGGAAATTATTTTTGATAAAAACATCAGAAACAAAAAACCAAGACACTTTGGTTTTTATGTGCCTAACCTTAAACATTTTTCCTTGGGAAAAGAAGCATAAAAAAAGGGAAAACTTGGATTTTTTCCTACCAAAAATGGAAATAATCTTTAAATACTTTAAAATAATCTAATACGAAAAATAAATATTTTTGTTGCTACTTAAAAAAATGGCACCTGACTTCCTATGGATCTATGTCTCCTGTTTGCATGTTCAAAGAAGCACGAGTTCTTTTTGAAGTTTCTCCCATTTTCAAGACACTAGCAGGCTCTGTTGCATGTGGATTCTTTGTTGTTTAATAACGTTTAATAATAGTTTATATAGTTTAGTTTATAATACAATACAACACAATAATAATTGTTTAATAATAGCCTTTCCTCTGGTTAAGTGGCACAAGTAAAAATTTTTTGCTGTTCCAAACCACACCTTTCCCCAAATTTTTAGGAATCATATTATTTTTTAATTTAAATTCAAATGTAAGCTGAACAAATCAACAGGTCCAAAATTTATTTTGGGTAACAAGACACACAGATGGACACGTAACCAAGCATACAGACAGACTAGTTGCATAAGTGTAGCTTCCACAGAAAAGCATCCAAAGTATTCACCTTCAGTGATTTTTTTTCCCAGTGAATACATTTTAGCAATATATTAAAAATATATATAATATTAAAATATGATACAAAATATGTCTCTTGAGAAAACACTTTTCATTAAGAAATATTCCGACAAATTCAACCAGCTCTAAATTGAACCCATGGGAGTGATGTGGGACCAGAACTGGCAATAGAAAAGAGCTGACGTATTATATTAGCTAATCATGACATAGTAACAACTACTGCACTATGTTCAAACATGTTTCCCAGGAATAGATTGTAGGGTTCTCCTCTGGCAAAAAATGTGACTGCCTTGGGAAACATGAGATGACTCAGTAAGGCTGATGTTGTCCTCATGTACCAATTGAAGAGACTGGTCACTTGCATTTTGGTGGCTGATATCATCTGCAGCAGCTTTCTCAGACTTTTTGTAAGAAGCTGTTGGTATGTAGCCAGAAACACATTTGAACATGCCAGTGTGATCCAGACTGATTTGTTTTCTCAAGCAGCGATGACTACAAGAATGATAAGCATACGGCCAAATTTTGAAGAGCATTTAAGGGGACTTAAATTGGCAAGAGTCACATCCTCCTCTTTCAAAACTAAGGTTGAGATTGAAAAGAGGTGTTAGTTTTCCAAGGATTACATTTCAACTACCTGTTGAAATGCCAGCTATGATGCTTAACACTTAGCAGTAGAGGCAGCTGGCTCTCGGAAAAGAAGGCGACTGATCATGTGCAATTGATAAACAGACTTACAAAATAAGATGCTCTCTGTACTGCAAAATGTAACCATGTTTCTACCCTCTAGATTAGGTGTATTAGGCCATGTTCACGCCTCGTTGTAGTTTCCCTGTGCCCGTCAGAATTTGGTGCATTACTCAACAGCAATTCAGGCATAAGGAAGATTGCTATTACTTTTTAGTGAAAAAGAAAAGCCTTGCAAACCTGGGTACTTCCACATTCAGGTCTAGTGACAGTTGCAGTGGTGGCACAAGTTCTGTGGCTTGGACCGTTTCTAAAATATTTCTCATGATCACATGAATTTAAGCTGTTATTTACCTGTATTTTTCCTCCGTGGTCACTAGAGGCTGCCATATTACTTGTTGGGCAGCTGTTTAGAAGTGTTTTCAGATGAAAGTAGAATCACTGGTATAAGCAAAGAATCCCACACTCCAGGTGTTTTAACAGAATGCTAGAAAGTGACTTTCCACCTGGAAATCTTCCCCACAACACCTCTATCATCCCCTTGGAAGTAAGACAACTGAAGATCTATGGCACTAGCTATTTTTTACATTGCAGACTCTACAAAATGTCAGCATCTCGACTGAATAGGGAGGACCAGTCACCTGGATATAATCAGTAACCTTCCTGTATTTATTAGGGTACTTTTGCCATATGAGACAGGACTTTGGTGAGGACGGACTGAAAATTGTTTCAGGATTTTTATGCTCTTGGAGCTGGTACCAATGCTTGTTTGAATTTCTGAGAAGGCCTCAGATATAGATTCCCAAAAGTTACCTGTGATAGTAAATTTCTCTACAGTTAAGTTGAAGTTACAGCTGGAAAGCAGTTGTGGCTATTTTTCAAATAGTACAATAGGAAATGGCTGAGAACTTTCATTTTCAGGTTAGGAGGCTTATTATGGGAATATAATAATAACAAACTAACGAAATAAATAACTAATACTTTAATGTTTAGAAGTTAGGTCAATTGTAATGGTGAATATTCTGAAGCTAATCTATCCTAATAATTATATATAAAAAACATATGTTTGCAGTTGAAATCAGAGTGTAGTTGTGCTGGATAACATCATTCCCATTTGAAGAATGAGAAATGATTGTTTCCTGGTAATTATAGAAAGTAGTCAAACTACTGTTAAACTAAACATGCATAGTGGGAAGTGCTTGTCTGCTGTGAACACAAATGAATAGAAATCAAATCTGAAAATAATGGGAAAGAAGAAATAAAAAAAAGGCTACTAGAGAAAGCACTGTAGAAAGAATCACTAGGCTATATTCTGCCACTTGGGTTTGCTGTTTATAATCTTTTACACTGGATGATAACAACTGTCAATAAATCAAACGCTTCAGTTTTGGATAGCCTTGAGGCATGACCACGGGCTTTGACACAGAGAAATGATTCTATTACAGTTAAAGATCCCCAGTTAACAATCATAGTTTAACGGTCTGACAGCATTTCTCTAGTAAACTCGTCTGCTCAAGGATTCCTGAAATATCTATGAGAGTTTTACTGATATTTAAGTGTGAGGAAGCCAAATGTTTAATATAAAATAACTTGTAGCCAAAGCAGAGGCCTTTTGCACCCATGAAGTAGAAGTACACTGTACAGAAGATAATTAATATTTTCATGCCTTGAACCTAGGCATAAGCATAACAAAATAGTGTGTCTGGCAACACTATACAAGCATTTTGTAATGCTGTAATACTGCTAATAGCAAAACCGGCAACAACCTATAAGCATTTTGTTTACATAGTGAAGCATTAATACATACATAATACCTAACCGCAAAGGGGCAAATGGAGACTTGGATGATAGCTGCACAAACAGAGTACAGGAAAACATGTGAACAACAATTCAAGTAGTAAACCTGGAAGATAGGAACAAAGGATGCAGAACAAGCAGGGAAGATATCTAGAGAAACCAGAATAAGCCTGCAGAATAAGCAGAAAAGTTGCCTGGTGGAACCAGAACATGTCCACTGTCCTAAAAATAAGATAAACAGTGCTGGTAGAAGAGGAGGTCTCCACCTTTTTTGTGGTAGAGGGGGAAAGGAGCATAAAAACAGCAAAGGTGAGCGAAGAAAAACAGTGAAGAAATATGTTGCCCCCTTTCAGCTTCCTTCCTGTTCTTCAAAGGGCTTTCAAGCCTGGTTGCCAGGACCTCAGTCACTAATACCACCAAGGACTATGGCCATCAGTACTAACCACATGGCATCAACTCCTTCCTTACAGCTAATTTAGGATAAGATTATTACAAACTGTTTCAATATGTAGTGCTAATGATTGATAGCAAATAAAAGCTAGCCATTGGCAATGTGTATTGTTAATGAGTGTCTGTCTAGTATAGCTTTGTTTTGAAGTTTAAAACTGGCCTGATGTATCAGTCAATCAATCAATCAATCAATCTACACACTCCCATCACAGCAATTTCTAATTCTCTCATACACATATTCAGTTGCAGAAGATTTTACCATAGATTTCAATTTTCTCAAATTAAATGACTCTAACAGACCTAATTTGCCTTATCTCTTGTTTTTTTATTATATCAAAATCAATCATCAAAATATCAAAAAGGTTGACTTTCATAACATGTTGGATCTGGGTTTGGAAAAAACCCTAAGTTCCAGTTCGGCCTGGGAGCAAAGTATTCATTACCAAGCCTTTTTTTTTTTTTTTTTTTGAATATGAAGCCTTGAGTCATGTAATGGACTTCACGGATCCTGCCAGAAGTGCGAAGGGTGCAAACAATTGTTGTGCCATAGATTTGGAGGAACACTGCACAAGCTAAGCATGGCAAAGGGAATGCGAAACCATATTGGAAATAAGCAAATGACTTTGTGGCAACATTGGGTAGGCAGTGACAAACTGGGACTGATTTACACAGCCCATTTGGGCACTTTAACAATGAAATTAGTGATCAGCCAAGTCTACAGGAAAACTGTGAAACAGTCTAGTGCTAAATAAGTGCCTGATCATCTCCTTTCCTGAGACTGAGCACACTGTGCTGTGGCTTTACTACAATTAACTGATGTGAAAAAACTGCTGTTGGAGTAACGCAAAAGAAACCTGAATGCCAAAGGAATGTCAAATAGCCAGCAGACACTCTAAAGATACTTCCAGTAAAAGATTTTGTTTTTAAATAGCAAACAAACCCCCTTGCTATAGAGTTATTCTGATTCTAACAACTTTGCTTGAAGAGGTCTTGAACACCTTTCTGGTGTCTGATATTTCAAAGATACATATCATTATCACAGAAATTAAGAAACATAACCACTACTAATTTTAATGTAATAAGTTAGGTTAAATCCTTAGCTATGCTGACTATTTTACAGGACTATCCCAGAGTAGCTTCAGTACCAGGTAGCTTCAGTGGCTGAAATAACACAGATGCAAATGGATACCGTGTCACCTAGACCTGCTCTGTTGTTCTCATTCTCGCTAGCATTAGTGGAGCTACAGTGCCTCCCGCATGTTAAGAAATCACCCACAATGGAGGTCAGGGTTATTAGGAATACGAGTTTCCTTTAAAACCAGAAGTAGGTAAGCTATGAATGCACTCATTTGCTGAGGGGGGAATAGTTTGTAGCTGTGAGTTCACTTTTAAAAGAGTGCATCACCATAAAGACAGTTATTGCAATGTACAGTTCTAGAAAAAAGAAGCTGTTCTGTCAACCTCAGTAATTATAGTTAATTGAGGTTAAATCCAGCTCACAAGAGATACTGTTGATTTACATGGAAGTAAGAAAAACCTTAGCTACAAGACTGAAAATACTAGCAGAAACCTTTTCTTTTCCCTGATATAAAAATCACTTTTCTTTTGCCATGAACAGATGCATAAAATCATTCCATAAGGCTGTCCTGGAACTGGCAAGATTATAAATAGCCTTCTACAGTGAAAAAAGGGGTGGAGTATATGGTTGTGTGTTTGCTAATTTCTGAGTCATCAGGCTGACCAAACCCACGAAACAAGGAAGAAGAGATGACAAATGTGACCATGCAGACCTGAAGCAAAACTGTTGCCGGGCCAGAATAAGAAGCGGAGCCTTACAGATCAGCTGACCAACAGCTGCCATCTACCATTATGCCTTGTCTGGAGGAGGGGAAAAAAGACTTACAAAGAGAAGTCAAACTGTTAATAGACTTTGACATACGAAACTAAACAAGTGTGTGAAACTCACAGCTATCTAAAGCTTGTCCTCAGTTAGAAGCTATGATAACTTTGAGACTGTGATAGTCTGACTCATACTTGGGAAGGCAGCTTTCTAGCCATTTCAGTCCAAAAGCAAGATACTTTTACACCCACAAAGAGCAATGTTTTGTTTAAAAATCAGTGTTTGCTGACAAAATCTTTTGTAACAAAGTTTACTACACTTTTATCGGATCCCTTATCCTGTCTTTATGCAGTCAGTTGTTTAAGAAAGTAAGTAGTTCTCTAGATAGTTGTTTAGTTACTAATCGGTAAGGATTTTTCTATTTAATAATCAGTTGCTGACAATAAATTGGAACTTGTTTTACCTTTTTACAGTAAGGTAACCTCTGCAATGTTCTGCCAAAAATCTGTTATTTGATTTTTTCTGAACTATAATCCTCTCCTATTTTGTCTTTTGTTTCATTCTTGCTGGACCTATAGCACAGCCTCAGCATAGATAAGATAGTGATTAGAACACAGTCAGAAGCAAAGAGACACTGTCTTTTGGAGATTTGATCTCCCTGTTCCTGGTTTATCCAGTTCTGTCACTGCCCAGGAAAGTTCCTTACTGTCCTGCTGCCATTGGTAATCTAAAAAGTTTAGGAGCCCCTCTGCTGAGAACGACCGACAGAAGGGAACAGTTAGTTATCCCCTGCGTTAGAAAAGGGTGTCACTGGGACTGTAACCAACAGCTGGAAAGTGTAAAGAATGTAGTTTATTTTTCTTGATGTTGACATGTCTTATTCTGAGAGTCTGTAAACACTCAAAATGTATCTATTTTATGTTAAGGATACTATTTACCATTTCCGTTCATGATTTCTATAGATCATATGGTATTGATTTCAGAAGCAAGCTTTTAATTCTCAAAGGAGAGCTGTTAGATTGCAATTTCTGCCCTCCATACTTACAGATGCTTGTGCTTGTCCCCTCATGTCCTTGTGCTTCCTATCTGTCAGGTGTTTCTCAAACTGTAGTTTCCCCAGGGCAGAGGCATTTTGTTCTGTCTTTGTGCAATATCTACCACAGTCAGGTCCCAGTCCATATCTAGGTCCTTCTTGTACTAGTGTAAATCACACGTATTAAAAACTTACAACAACAACCAAATATTTAATTAATAAACATGGCATAGCTTCCCTCACGCAAACATTGACAATTGCCCACAAATATATATATATATTTAAGATATAAGGGCACACCACACCATCAATTTTTAAGGACAGATTTAAAGCAGTGGGGAGCTGGCCTGACAACTGATGACATAAAACAGCCTATTTAAATTTGAAAAGGAGACATAGCTTAATAGCTTAAACAGAAAAGCAGATGACTGAAATGCCTGTCCTCCTCAATTCAAGTGTGAAAAAATAAGAGGCCTTGGAATTGCTCTCCACAAAAGGAACAGAAATTTTTGACCTGTTACCAAGTTATTTCAATGTGGTCCATATCTGGGCCCTTCTATACGAGGCTAAGACTCTGTTCTTAGCTTCTCCACAATCTCTGCATTGCAGGCAATAGCTTTGCTCTTACAGCTTGTAACTGTGAGCAGAAAAACTGCCTGTAAAGACTAATCTTGCATTCTTAGGTCTGGTTTCTTTTTTCTTGACTTCCAGTATTACAGGATATTTAAAATAATGATTCTGATTTTTTTAAATGATGGTTCAACTCAGGAACTCATGTATTTTGTTGTACCTAAGAGCCATTCTTCTCCTAATCCTACGACACAGAAGCTAAATCCAATAGTCACAAGTTTCATAAGACAGACAGGTTTTTTTTCTGCTTTTAAAGCTCACAGAGGGCAAAGAGATGAATTTTCAAAGATTTGATGAAAAACATCGAGTCATAATGGAAAATGCACTAAAGATAGTAAGGTGGGAATTTAATTAAAATGCTATCCCACAGCTGAAAAGCAGCCAACTGAGCAACCTACTGATATTAAATTCTTATTCACCATATCTGAAGCTAGACTTCCACCATGCACTGCTAACTGGGTCTTTATACTAGTACATAAGAGCTCAGTTGTTCATTCGGTGCTGTGTTGTTGCTATGATCTTGGTCACATGATTTTGGCTTTCAGCAGACTGTTCACATTCCTTTAAACTGTTGCATAATAGAAAGCAGTTGCTGAGCGCGCTGCTGAACGCTTTGCTGTTTTTCTTTTAGCCCTTCCTCATCATGGAGAATCTCCTCCTACAGAGAAACTGGAGATCCAGCCGTAGATGAAACATCCAGATACAGCAATTAGCATGGAGAATGAGTTGTGTTACACTACCTCGCTACCCAGCCACCCTCCAGCCAAGCTCCACAAATATTAGAGAGCTACTGCTCTGGTAAACTAAATTTTTAGCTAAGTTAAAATTAACGTCCCCCCCCCCCCAAAAAAATTCAAAAAAGCACAAAACACCCAGAAATAGAAATTCCATAAAGTTAATCCTTGTGGTCAAGTGGAAAAGATGTTATTTTGGGCATGCCCTTCAGTAAAGAAACATAAAAAAAAGGGAAAATGCAATTCTAGATTTGTAGGGAACTGTCTTTTCTTATATGAGGTCTCAGGGAGGCAGAAAACTCTTTTACCCCAGGGGGACTACCAGCTTGCAGTCTTTTCCCTCCCCATTAGCACTGCCCAGTGTTGGAGGTCACACATTGTACAGGGGAAGCAACTGTACAGCCAGTGCCCCTTCCCCCCGCGACCCTCCTCGACATCACGGGAGCATCCAGCCTTGCCAAGAAAGGGCCCTTCCAAATCCTTGGAGGTAGGCAACGCCATGAAGAGATGGCCACCCTCTTTGGGCGTATTATATTAGCGTTATCAAGTTAAAAAAAAAAAAAAAGAAGAAGAAAGAGAGATAAACAGCACATCCTTTCTACTGGGTTACAGAATGGGAACATTTCCATCCCCACTTCTCAGAAGGGCACGGGCACAAGTCAGGTCATGCGACTCAAACCCAGCCAGGTCCTCCCTCTTCCTCTGCTGCCTCAGCCCGAGGTACCTCATTTCCCCATGCTCACAGACTGACAGGGCTGGGGAAAATTCCAGACAATAAACACACAATTACTTGTCCCACATGCTATTTTTGAAATCCAGGGCAGAGCAGCAATCCTAAAGGCTCTCCTTGGGGGTGCTAGCATATGAATCTACTCTGTGACTCCCCCTGTCAATCTAAGGCGTCTGGCCAGCAAATTTTGCCCTTGTTCTCCTTCTATCACAGTTGCAGTAAGTCAGGCACCTCTGAAAAGACTCAGAAGCAGCCTCACAGGGGGCTCAGCATGACATAATGGTGGCGTGAATAGCCCTGTCTCAGTTCTGCTTTCTGTGTGGAAACCTGTGGAAACCAAGGAGAGGGTGATTCTTCAGAAAGCATTTACTTCCCACAAAGCTTTTCTCTGTTGTCTGACCCTTCTCATTCCAAAACAACAAGGGCAAAGCAAGGCTGCAGAAACTTTCAGGTGGCTGCAGGCACAGCTGTGCTGCGCTCTGAGCACAGGCAAGCCGTGTGTACGTCAGTACGTATGGCAGAGGTTAAAACTGCTGTCTGTTCTTGCACAGCCAAACCCCAGCTCCTGCCTGAGTTGTGTCTTCTGTTCGTGAAAAGACTTGGAGTCGCGTTCTTGACCTGCTCATGTTATGAGAAGAAAAAACATCCAAGTTTCACCTCATAGTGCTTTCCCTCGTTATAATTTCAGAAGGCTGTCCTTACCCTCATGGTAATAAAAAAAAGGCGTTTTGATAATAATAATAATAAAGCCTGATTCTGCATGGACAAATTAGGATGTTTTAAATGTATGCATAACCAATAAAGCAGTATAAGAAGAGGGGGTTTCTTAGCTTCCTAAAAAATAAACCTTTTCTTGGTTCAGTTCCTAATGTGGGAGTTTCATAATAATAACTTAGAGAGCTGTGGTGAAACAAAATGTGTTTAGCATTCATACGATTGTTCCATCTCCCATGTCCAGCATACATAACTACGAAGTTGAAGAAAAAAACAAGGACAGTATTTGAAAGCAATTTAAAAATGTTACCCAGAACTAGTAGTCAGTGAATTGTTCTAACAGTTCCCTGGAGTATTTAGATAATGGTGGTTTTGTATCATCTTGGTATGCAGTGTTCAAGAAAGAAGAAAAACATTTTGCAGTAAGAATTGTGCCCAAAGCACATATAAAAAGGATCCAAATGGAATCTTCAGTTATAGCTGAACAGCTGTACAGCCCCATTCGGAAAAAAGTATACCTTTACTTTACATGTCTCTTTTCTTTCCTTGTCATTCTCCTCTCCTCTGGCTTTGAGCCAGGCTTCGTTTGGGCTTTGTACTTTCCGAGAATCTCTTTGCAGCTCCTGATTTTAAAATAAAAAAATCAAAAAAAATGAAAATATATCCCAAATATCTGATTGTTTAAATATGTCTGTACATGACTGAAAAGATTAAAAGATTATCTAGTCCCTCAGACAGGTCATCTTTAAGATAAAACTTCCCTGAAACACATTCCCATTCAACTTGAGGTTTTCCTAAGTTTTTTTTCCCTCTAAACTGTATTTTATTCACTTTTCTGCTTAATAAGCAACAAGAGATGCTTTGTGAAATTCAGTCACTTACCATTTCAGTGTCTGATCCTATATATCCTTATCCTCATTCACTTGAACAAGCTTTGCTTGTGCGAGGAATGGTAAGCAGTGAACCTTTATACCTGAATGGTAGAACTTGCAAGTGAAATCTAAAACCCCTTCTGTGCCTGCCCTGAACATCTTTCAATATCACAAAGAAGAGATATAAGCACATTTGAGATCATTGCCAGGGGATTCCCAGAACAGATCGCATACAAGTCTGAAGCCACCTAAGTAAGGATTATTTTTATGTGCTTGGTCTGCAAATTGAACTGCAGCTTTGAAGAGTGTGTAGCTAATGGCCTAATGATGCTGCTTGAAAAAAGTTGTTCTTAGATTACTAACAAAATTGCAAATGAAGATAAACAAAATCAAATTAGGAACTTAAGGTATGGGAAAAATTGTCTTTAAATTAAGTTTAGAATGCCTGGAACAAAGTATGGGTGCAAAATAAAACTACAAGAATATGCAGCCTCAGAAATGAGATCATTGTACTCTGCTAATGTTAGGTTAATGAAGCATGCAAACAGAATCTGTGATTGACTGAAATGTAGGATTATTGTTATTGATGTTGTATTAACTTTAAATAGACTATGGTTTAAATATATCATTTTTTGGCATATTGAAGTGTTTGCACGCTTAGCGTTTACATTCTCTTTTGAATTCCATATTTCTGCTGAAAGATACTCACTGAACTTACTATTCTGAAATAGCTGTTGTTAATTTACAGAGATAGGAATAGAGTATTATGAGGATTTATTAGCAGTCCTTACAATTCAATTATCTTCTGACCACTGAGAGGCAATTTGGAATCTCAAATGGGTACTGAGCAATTAATCATCAAGCAGTTATGCAAAACAGCACCTTCTTAGGTAATGATGTACCTAACCTGTTACATTTACTGCCTAAGACACACCTCCATGAAAAAAAGGTCAGGAAAAGTCAGAAGAATCGAAAGTGTGGAGTCAATGAAAGTAAGTAAAAGCAGATTAAACTTCTAATTGGATATCCTCTCCTAGTAGTAAAGTGAGCTTTGAGTATGTCCGACTGCCAGCTCCTATACAGCTTCTTCTTATTAGTCTTTCAGAGCTCATACAGCTAAGAGGAGCTGAGCTGAATTTTACTGTGGCTCGTGTATGTGAACCATAAGTCCAAAGATTTTTATGGTGATGTTGCAGCCAGTGAGACATCATTTTTTCTTTGTTCTAATTACAAATCCTGTCTTCGTTTTTTTGGCATTTATTACTGGACTCATTCAGGCAAATATATGATAGCCCATACCTGACTTGGCTGGTTTTGATCTGATTAAAGGAGAACTGGAAAAGAAACTTGTAAGAGCATTGGAAAAGAGTGTAAGCAGCTGAGCTTACCCAAGCAAATCCGGGAGCAGGAGCTCAAAAAGCTGAAGGAAAAACTGTTTGTAAGTTTTCATATTCAGTGGAAGATGTTCTATACAAAAAGCTGTGGTCAATCCCAATGCTGGCATTTGATTCCAACTGTTTAAATCTTCATATTGTCACAAACAGGGTAAGTACCAGGAGACACAGCATTCTGGGGATATTTCAGTCGAGTGCTGAAACAGATTTAATGTACCAGCCAAAATAATATTAGAACCAAGAAGTTAGGAAAGCAGTAGTTTAGAATAAGTGAGTTTTAAAGTTCTTCTACAAACAGCAGAAATCCCTTACTGGCCATTCAGAAGAGTTGTTCTCAAGAGTATTAACAACCCACTTGAATGATACTTATTAAACACTACTGGATCTTCAACAGGACATCTCCTCACCTCTGGCTCAAATTATTGTCTACATAAGGAATATGTGCTTTAATTTAACCACTCACTTTGCAACCCCCTTTCTTCAATATTCATTCTCTATGCCCAGAATTATTTTATAACAAATACTTAACTGTAATTCAGCTTAATATACTTCCAAAATGGGCTAAAAAAACTTGTTCACTTAGGCTGCAGTTCAGTTAATACTTCAATACTTACTCTGCTGTCAAAAGAATCAGTCCTACTCTCAGTTACCCTTGGCTTATACCTGCTCCCTCGTTCCAGAACAGCTGTCTGTGTGGCTGCAGGGTTAGCTAGATCAGGGAACTTGTCCAGATGAAAATAAGCATTTTGCTCATTTCCTCCTCCCACCTAGTTCCATGATTCACCTCACTGCATGGCTACACAAATACTTGTGCAGGAGCAGGAATAAACAGCCATGGGTAAGGCTGCTGCTTTTGACATTGCAAGACAACTGTGGCAGTTCAACTTTAACAGTTTACTCCCGTCACTCTGCTGAAGGTTTCCCAGTGCACACGTATTCAGCGTAGAGGTTGCAAAAGAGGAAAAAAAATGTGTTTCCGCTGCTTCAATACGAAGTCCAGCAGCCTGTTTAAACTCACCTGCGTCATCAGCTGAAGTCGACTCTCCAGTCCTTCCACAGAAGCACGTATTTTTACTCTGTGCTATGGAGAGAGTGACCTCTAGCAAAGAAGTGGAATAGATATTTGAGGAGTGGGAACTTCTTAAACTTTTGTTTGTGTTTATCAGTGCCATAAGGGCAGAATACAAGGATCCTACTAAAAGCTAGTGAAGAAGAGCTACTGCATAATACCTATTTGGAGATATTTTTGTACATATAAAGAAGCTCTTAGAGGAGAGAGAAAAGTCAAAATCCTATTGCATTTGTAGGATAAAAGAGGATCTCAAGATAGAAAAGCAAAAGAAAGAGCTTCTGAAGAATAGTGTAAGAATTTCTTGCACCAAGTAGGGAGCCACATCTTTTAGTGAAACTGACAGTTTTGGTAAACCAGGTTCGGGAAGGATTCATTCCAACTGGCACTGGTGAAGAGAGAAGCTACTAAGATCACGAGTCTTGTCAGGCTATTAATTTGTGTTAAAACTGAAGATTAAAATGATTCTGTGTGGTTAGACCCAAACACAATCAGCTGAGCACAACAAAAGGAAAGGACAAGTCAACACAGGAAAGTAAAGAATTGGAAACCCATACTTCCAGGATGAGGAAACCCTACCATATGCCACTGCTATCTGTAGTTGAAAAAAACAACTCCTTACACAGGAAGCTTCTCTGAACTCTTTTGTAGTAGCATGAGAACCACTTAGAATGAACACTGCCGCAAATAAAAGGCAAAATGTGGAAGAGGTATGAAAAATGAAGGAGAGATTGGCAGGGACAGTCAAGGGCTATGGATCTAAATCCTGTTTAAAACACTAGGTCGGTATAGAGAATTAGGTACTTGCTTAATTTTTCACTCACAGCATGGGCACTCAGTAGGGAAGTCATATTGATCATCAAGGCTTGCAAGATTTTTGAGAGGGAGGCTAGTTTTACAGACCAGGTAATTAAATCAGTCTTAATAGCAAGCAGCAGCTCAGATCATCCGAGCTCAGCAAGAAAAGAGCTGGATATACAGTAATAACCTTGCTTTTCAAGGTAACTTGCTTGGCAAAGTTTTCCCCTTCCCCTGCTCCCGCCCCCAAATTTAAGTCAGCTCAGTGCTGAATGAAAGGGTTTGCCGCAGAAGGCAAAAGATGTCAGGCATAAATATCTTAACACAGTTAAAGGTTAAACCCCGCTAAGGTTTTCAAAAAGCAAGTTACATTTAATTACCTGTAGTATTGCTCTGGAAAAAAAAAGTGCAAAGCCTTGTGTAGTGGGTAAACAGCAGAAGATTGGCGAGGAGACGGGAGCATGTTGCCCGATCAATTATTCCGGCTGCCAAAACACTTGGTGTGCAGAACCCGTAAGGAATGGCAGGTCGCGACCCTGAGACTTGCACCACAGAGGCGTCAAGCTGGACTTGTGTACTCCTAAAGAATTACTGCTTCCCTTGTTATCTGTATACCTAAAGAATTACCGTTTCCCTTGTTATCTGTAGCACATGCGCAGTGCCCCATATTGTAACCTATTAATTCGCCTTAAACCCATGCCCCCTCCCCGAACCTCGCTGTGGGCCGATGCTCTGCGGTGCCTGGAACAGCCCGGCTGCTTCCCCGCAAGGTTCCTGGGGCTCCCCTTGCAGTTCAGGGATTTCAAGGCAATAAACATCTAATAACCTTACTCCAGAGTGATGTCTTCTACCTCTGCGTATTCCAAGTGTCAGTTACCGCCATTAACACCTTGCCTGAACATCTCGAGGCTGGCACAGAGAGGAGAGAAGACAGATGAAAAAATTGCTATGATTCACGGACAACTTAGTGAACCAGAGACAATGTAGTGCAGCTGAGACTTAAGTTCAGCTGCATGGTAACTTTCTCTCATTGCATCTGGAGAGATACATTTTTCAGAATACAAAAATGGCACGGAGGATTATTCTTTTGTTTCATAGAGAAAGACATTCAGAAGTTTTTTTGGCTGTAAAGTGAAATAAATATTTGGGGGAATTTTTGGTGGCTGTGGAATAATTTTCTGAAAAGTAGGGTCATAGTGTAGAAGCACTTAAAACGAGGTGCCAAAGCTTTGAGCAGTGAAAGAAAAGCATTTTTTAACAAGCCACAGAATTAATGATTCCTTTAAATCATAAATATATGCAGGTATTTTTACAGAAAGACAAACACAAATATTACAAAATAAAACCCAGTCAACCCCTCTTCCCCAACCCCCCACCACAAAATCGAAAACTGGAGAAACAGAGTTGATTGTTACAGAAAAAAACCCAGACAATTAATCTCTCAGAAGAACAGCAGGCTGCCTTGGAATTTGGTAGCCAAGGGACATAACAGCTGGCTAAGTTATGTAGCGACATATTACAGTGTCTGTGTAGAAATACCCCTCAAATAGCACACTGTGGGAAAATGTTACTACATTTTCCATCTTGTTCTTTGCAGCGGTAAATTCGTATTCACAACAGGGGATCATTGCACCCCCATCAGCAAAGGGTGCAGTGCAGAACAGGTGCTCAAGTCCTAAGGACTAAGCAAGTTGCAGTGCAGTACAGCAGAGAAAGTGTTTTGGAAGGATCTCGCTGCTGCAAGATCTTCTGGAAAGGGTGGGTGGGGACGTACAGGAGAGATGCTCAGTCTATTCAAATTTCAGCTGATTTGTTCTTACTCCTTCCTGGGCGCTGACCATTTCCACTTGAAGGCTGATGACAGATTCTTATAGGCCATCTCAAGACTATGGCCCAAGAGGTTTGTAAACTTGTCATTACATTCTCATTAATATTCTTGAAATAAAAATGTATACAGTCTCTGTGTTTAATTTATTGCTAGCTTTTTTTTTTTTTTTTTTTTTTTTTTTTTTTTTTTTAAACTAGATGGGAAAAATGAGAAGGAGGGCAGCCCTGCTGCCTTAACTCTGTACTGGATTTATTAATTCTCTGCCTATCATATTCCTCTTTCTATCCCACAAGGATAGTTTCCGTTTATGAGAGTTGAGGAGAGAAATCACATCCAGCTGGCTGTTGCCCAAGAAACTTCCTTCATGTAACCCTCATTTAATGGCAGCATTTTCAAATTCTGAGGTAATACAGAAAACACACTGGGGGTGCATAAATATACAGGATCACACCAGGAAGGTCATTCCGTCATGCAGAGAGGAAGAGAAGTGTGGAGAAAGAGAGGTGTGGCCATACTAGTCTCAATAATTATATCACATGCTGATATCCCCAGGATTCTCATATCCCAAAGGCTTTCTGTAGTCAATGTTTAGGAGCTGGAATTCTAGGCTTAAGTCTAACACCACAAGAGGCTCTTGTTCATGTCCATCTGGCAATGACCCAAAGAAGAAATGTTAGTTATGAAAATGAAGCCATTATTTGTGGTATCAGCCCTTCTGAGAAACCTGGCTGCTGCTGCTTTCTGAATGGTTTGGTGTAAGCTTCCTTCCCCTGTTGAAAAGTAGAAGTGGCCTGAATCAGTTAAGATTTCTCTCTGTAAAAATTCCAAGAAAGGGAAAAAGAGAATATTTGCTTTTATGTTTTGTAAGCATCATAATGCAAAGATGCTAATGTTTCCAATTTTCTGTAACGCAAAACATAGTATCATGTGAAGTGGAAATTGGTGCTTCCAGAAATCTGATGTTGGAAATCTGTGCTTCCGGTAGGCTCACATGTAAAATGGAGTAGCGCAGAGCAGGATAAGACACCTGAACATGCTCAGCTTGCAGCCTGTTCTAACCTTTTGAGACTGTAAACAAACATCATTGGCTTCCTTTCTTTATAGGAAGGAGGTATATATGGAACCTGCACAATAGCACCTGAATGAATGGAATTTCATAGGACTGAGGCCATCCCAGCAGCAAGATCCAAGCACCATAGCCTGAGCTGGCTGTAAAAATTTCCTTCAAGTGCGATATTAGATACCATTTTTTCTTTAGACAAAAGAAAGAAGAGACACCATGATTTGAAACTGTACATTTTCTTCAAGGATATGTAGGCATTTTTAGCAAATTAAGAAAAGTACATTCAGTGGCACAATAGGTATGCTGTGACGTGCAGAAAAGAATCTGACAAAACAGGGACTCTGTGTTTCAGGTGCTTTCCAGGCATGTTTCTAAAGTTATTTTGGCCTATGGTTCCAACCAGTTCAGGAACACTGACTTCGCATCAACCAAGACTCTGGGAAATACTAACAATATTAACTTCTAAGAACATGGCTCCCAGGGAAGTTGGAATCCAGAAAGAAGTTTGTCGAACCAAACCATTTCCACAAGGTAAAAAATATTAGTAAGTACTGATGGAAAAAAATCACAAGAGTTCTCTGGAGATGCTGTGCCTTCAGGAATGAGGAAGGTGCTTGACTGCTGGGCTACCATCTTTTGACAGAGTGAAGCACATGCTTCCACTTGTACCTGTCAGTACTATCTAGCAAAAGTTGTGACATGACACAGCACTGCAACATCCCAGCTCAATTCCTCAGTTATTTTAGGCAGACCAATTATGCTGCCTTCCCTCAAGTCACAGTTCTCTGAGACCGGCCAGGCCAACCCCTTCCTTTTTCAGTGTTTCCAGAACCTTTTTACAGCACTTTTCATTCACCCTCTGCCACAGCCCCCATGACTAGGACCAGCCACACTGCCTGAAAAATGCCTGAGGAATTTCCTACTCTAGACTTGGGTCTCTGTCCATGCACCAAAATTCTCCTTTCCTCAAGCCCAGTTTCTTACCCCAATACATTCTATCAGAAGGGTGTTTCTGAGCAGCTCATCTCTTCCAGCTCTTCTTGAGCAAGTTACTAGTACTCCTTTTCAATCTGCTGCAGGTAACACACATCTGTGGCATGAAGGCTATAGTCCATCTTGTTTAGCGAACCTTGCTTGAATCCCTCATTCATCTAAGAGCCATACCTTGGAATGAAGTTGACTGACCCCATATCCACATTACTTATAAAATGGATGGACTTCCAGATCATGTGGCCTCCCTTTTACGAGAGCATGCTTTTTTATTTCTGTGAAGTCAGTCCTTCCTCACTAGGTTTCACAGCATCTACATTCTCCAGATTTTTTTTTTCTCTTAGACCAAATACCTCTGAAGAGAATCTCTGTTAAAAACAGATCCAGAGGTGGGCAGAGTACTTTGTTGGGACTACAACAGTCTGGACAGCTTAGGGTCATTCTCATTTTCCTTAAATCTCTACGATGCTAATGGGGTGTGTGTATGTATATATGAACGAGTCTCATACAGCTATACAATCATACATATAATACGCTCAGTATCATTCTGCCAGAAGGGCAATCTGGCACCTTGAAAACCAGCACTCAATCTAAGAGTAGCTCCTCTAAATTTTTGTTCAATTTTAAAAAATATCAACCTTCAGCTTTCCAAATACATACTAATTTTGGAAAAACTGTAAGCAGGCAGTACAAAGATTATAGCCTTTGCAAATTTCTAAATGACACTTTTTTTTTTTTCCTGGCAGTGGCCACCATTATATGATGCAAATTGTCCCATGCAGGCGGAAACAGCTTAAGGCTAGTGCAATTCAGCATCTTAGGAGGCAAATCTCATCGAAATGAAAATCATTCTTCACAGTGTTTAGAATTATAGGTATTTCTAGCTTGTCTTGTCACAGAAAAGAATCTTCCCTTCTACGACTCTACATCTCACACCAATGTTAAAGAACATTTCTAGAGCTTCCAAATAATACCTACGTGTCTAGCTTTTGAAAGTCCAGGTCCAGCAAGACTAAGGCTCTTGTAATCCTGTCCACTGCTTAGTTATACACTGAAATGAAATCTCTGAGTTGAACTGCCTGTGCAGAAAGTCATTAGTTAACACAGCTTGAGCTACCATAAAGAAAAGAGAGAAGAAGAAAAATAATTTAATTACTAGTAGTTTCTCCACTTATATCTACAATGGCATTTCAAAATTACTCTGAATTTTCTCATCAAGACCCACTGTTCTACTAACCCGTTTTTCCCTTGGTGATGATAAGTGGAGATAGATTTTGCTACAACACAGACCTATGTTGATCATTATTCCACAGTAGGGAGCCAGCTCAGAATTTCTAGCTTACTTAAGTCATTTACTTTCACAATTTTTCACCCTGTCTCACTGAGTAGCAACTTTACCTTCTCTGTTCTCAAAAGAGATTTATTCTGCCATGGATTTTCCTTGTTTAATCCCTTTGACAGCTTTCCTTATTAAATTCCAGTCTCTCAAGTAAAATAGGCTTCTAGCACTAGTCCTGGAGACAGGCCTGCAACTCCTCTCAAGTTCAAACTTGAATCATCTGCAGTCTTCCCCAAAGGTAATAAGTCTGCATTGAAATTATTAATAGTAATAAAATAATGCACCCATTCTGCAAATAACTCAGAGTGGATTGTTTAGTAATTTCAAGCCATTCAGGACGAATTAATTCCTTTACTGAGCAATGTCTTTACTTAGTAATTAAATCACTAATTAAATATTTTACTAAGTAAATTAAGTACTGGGTAATTTATCTGCTCACTAATGTTGTTACTGGGTAATCTGGGAAATCTTCCCAAGCAAGTAATTGAAGGAACATGTGACCCATTTAAATTGTTCCCTCCAGCAAATAGTTTATATAGTAATTGTGTTGTAGCAATAATTTTGAAATTATATCCCCAGAAGACCACATAGGCAGGTTGCACATTGAGCCTGCAAACTCAAATTTTCTTGTCATATCATAAAAATGTACGAAATTGACCTGAATGGCTTCTACCAAATTAAAAGTTTATTAGCCCATAACTTGAAAGTCACTGCTGAAATTTCTACATATAAGACAATGGTGATGGAGGAATGCTATTTGACCCATTCTCACTGTCCTTTGATATCCTGTAAAGCCTTTAATGCAGCTGAGTCAATGCTTTGTTGAACTGGGACCTTAACCATGACATAATGAAACTTAGACAGGAATCTAGGTGTCATTCTTGTTTCAATGAGAATGAAAGCTATTTACTTGTCAGACCAGTCCAAAGGGTATATTGACACTGTTGGGAAAGCTGAAGTGTAAGCCAGCTATCAAAATGTGTCCACTGCACATTTCGCAAACAAGCATATGCTAGAAGGGAGTCTTAGCTCAATACTGGAGTCAGCCTAAAGTATGTTTGGTGCCTTAGCATGGCCTTGTTTCTCTTGTTCATGAATTTGCATGAATCAAGTACTGATGGATCTATAGTGTTTCGATTCAGCACACAGATTCAGAGGTAAGCTAAAATGCTTATATATTTTACAGGATATTTATGCTCACTGTATTGTTTGTCTCTCCCATGTGAGTTTCAAAAATTCACAATTTCAACATTTTGCATCTAAACTACAGGTAAGCTGTTACTGATTTAAGCCAGCAGTATAGATGGAAGGCATGAAGGCTTGAGACTCACAGTGAAGTTTCCAGTAGGAGCACTTCAAAACTTTATTTCCCATTTGCTGAAGTCATTACCTCTCCAATGATGTTTATGGGGTCATTTCTATACTTAATATTATCAGCCCTTATGTGTGGCATTTTCTGTGACAAAAGGAATATTCTTCCATTTTGCATCATCACTTTTTCCTTGCCTAGCACAGAAGCTTTTCTATGGGATTTCATTCTGCTTGTTGTATTGAACTCTGTTGGGCTCATTTTGCAAAGTCTGAGAACAGAAGAGTGGGAGGACTGGCCTCTTAGCCACAGAGCTTTGCCAGTCTTAGGGTCTGCCTTGCAGATATCTAGGTGGGAGCAAATACAGATATATTAACTCCCTCTGAGTCACCTCTGCAGCTGCTACTGAACAGTCACAGATGGATGCCAGCCAATAATAGTTCGAGTCCTGTAGGAGTCATGTTGCCAGAGGGTAGGGAAGCAGAAAAGGAGCAGTTACTGCTGCATCTCCTGTTCTCAGTACAGAAATTCTCTCCACAGGTCCTTGAGGGTTTTACTGAAGAAAAAATTATCTTCCCGTATGTGCCTTCTGAATAGCATGCAAGTTCTGACCCATGAGTGTTTCTCCTGTGATTCTTTTTCTCTCTTAAGCAGAGACTTCTATATAAAATGTGCACTTCATAAACAAAAAAATAAAACCCAGCTCTGAAAACCTAAACAAATAAGAAAGTGTATCTGCAAAGAAGCCATTTTGTATTTGCCCTGAGGCATAATAAGATACAAATCATGCCCAGGTGATCCAGGAAACCTGTCTTTCTTCCTTGCAATACACCTGAGGGTTAATGTCATACAGAACGAAACACATCCAGTATTTCACCCCATCTCGCTTTACTTTTAGGTGACAGTTCATTTCCTCAATCCACAGCTCCAGTAAGAGAAAGAAAGCAAACATCTAGTTCTATTGATGACAAGGTGAGATGCTTACTGCTTTCGCAGGTAGGGTGTCTGTCCTCGTGGAGAGTGTCGATTCTGTTAATTCGTATTTCACTTTGGGGATTTAAGTGGGAGGAAACTTATGCACCAACACACCAACACACACACACGACTGCTATTTAACAAATTTCAAACAAAGAGAAAATGGCTCCACTGAGAATGAATGCTGCTCTTCTTTCTTTTATTCTGAAAATTTGATTTACTTAGAGGAAATTCAAGTTCGCAGCTACAGAGTTGCTAGCTATATTTAGGTAAAATGAATAAAGTACTGGCAAATTAGCGACATTATTTGAGAACGTGAACTTACAGCATTGCATTCCATTTTCTTTCTTACAATGAATCCAATGTTGATGATTTCTATTTGTCTATGTCACCATGATAACCCTAATTACTAATCCCAGGAGTTACTATCATTACCCTGCTTATTTCACCAACCTAGTCCCACTAGGGACTAAGTTCTCCAGGGCTGAAAACTGTGCGAATGTGAAAACTGAATCTCTGTGAAAATTAACCATGTTTTCAAATGATGTAAATGTGTACATAGCAATAAAAATCAGTTGTATTGATATATGAAGAAATTCCAAGTATGTGGTCACTCCCCAAAAAACCTTGCAGAAGTCCTAAGAGTAAGACATCATCTTTCTTCTCACTCCGCCTGGTTTAATCTTCAAACTGGAGGAGTACTGCTTTGCTAAACAGTCCCTGTCAAGACTACCTGAGGCTTCTGAAGGGGTTTTTGACCGAAGTCACCAATTCAGCTGCTGTATTGAAATCCGACTGGGCTAATGAATGAGGACTTTCAGCTACTGCAGCTCGCAGTCTGGCACATTAACAGACTGAATTGTTGATTCGTGTTAATATGTGAACTGAGTTGTCTTAGCAGAACAGCATCCTTGCTACAGACACTGCTCCCTTGGACAGAAAGGCAGAGTGGACAGCTTGCATGGATGACCAAAAATGGTGATGTGCATCATCTGTTTGCTTTCCAAGCATGTGATGGCACTAGGAAGAAGGTAGAAAATTCTTCCAGACTGGCATATGCTCACGGCTCTGTAAAATCACAGATCTATCCCTGCATTTTTCATATACTTCTGCCACTTGGAAGTAGAGACATCTCATGCTCTAATTCCATGTTTTCTGTCACCTATATGGATGGACTGGAAGCTGTTTTTTCACCTTCCTTTCCCTCTGTTCTTTTTTTGTTGTTGTTGTTTTCTTTCCAGAACTCCCTAGGATAGCATTTTCTTTTCCTGATTTTTAGGAAGAGATGAAATATCAAATAAGTGTTTGCCCTTGTTCCTTGGCCATCATCAAAGAAAAGATGGAAAACCAATGGCCTTCAAATACTTTCAAGGAGCAACCAAAGGTCAGCCTGGTGCAACCCTTTTTTCTCCCTGACATAACAACTGATTAGACAAACATGCTGATTTTGGTTTTTCAGTAACCTAGTGATGATGGTAAGCCTGAGGGGAGGGCAGTTGAAAGCAGAGAGAGGAGCAAGATGGAAAAGAGAGAGAAGAGTGGAAACTTTCATATTAAGGACTTGCATCTAAATATCAGCCTGTTATCTCACGGTCATTAAAAGCTGATCTCTGCTAGGAAGGGAAGCTACTTATCTGTGTGTGCTGCTATATTTCTCACTGAAATGTTAGCAATAATTAGAGATGGGCCAGAATCATAGATCATTTATGTAGAGAAAATATTTTACTGCCCACATGTACCAGCTCAGTCAGAGTAACAAAATTGCAAGTGTTCATCTCGCCCTTAATCCCTATTAAGCGAAAGAATGAAACAATGCCAAAATATAAGCGTACCTGCTCCTTACTCCTTGGATTCCAAACCCTGAGGAAATCTCCTTCATTACTTAAATTAAGTTACACATTTTCCTTCGGTACATTAATGCAATTTACAAACAAGGACTAATAGAGCAAGAAATGAAATGTATCAAGAGAAGTTTTCATCAGGGGAACTTTTTTACCCCTTTACAAACTAACTGGGCTAGAATTATATAATTACAATAGCATTGGTAGATGCTCTATCTATAACATAGAGAGCTTTTGTAGCTCTCTATGTAAGTAATAAGTATTCATTAGCAAGGTACGTTTCAAAATGGTCTGATGTTCACAATGACAAATGACATACTTAAAGATCATTTGGAAGCTTCAGCTAGCTTAGAATATGAGTGCCAGCTTTGTTAGTGGGTTAGATAGCAGAACGAATATTAAACAAGTTTTCTCCAAAGATCATCCTGGATATTTACTCACATGTCGATGTTGTTAAGGTGTTGATACAAACTCCCTGGGACAGAGGCTGTCCCCATCTCTCTGCAAAAGACATTATATAACTATACTCTAACCCTATCTGGGTCATACATTTGCTCCTGTAACATAAATATTGACTAATAATAATAGCTGTTATTCTAGCTGTTTCAGCAATTGCTTCTCAATATCAGTATGTTCCATGAGCTGATGAACTCCTGAAACTTCTTTCCTCTCCCACTCCCATCATTTCCTTTTAGTTTTCATTTCCTTTTAGTTTACTTAACAGTTGTAAATATTTCTACCTTGGCGTAAGATTTTCAGAGGAATGGGAGACAGCTGACTCCGTTATCCATTTATTTATGCTCCAGCCTGGCTTAGTCTTCATATGTACTTTGTGGTAGGAATGGTGTGAACATTGGGAATTCTCTATACCTGCAACATGGTATTGAACCTTGATATATATACACATGGCTCAATGCATACTATAACCCATTTAAAACTGGGAATTGAGTGCCAGAACTACTATTACAAGGCGCGAAGTCATTTGCATTTAGTATCTATTAGTCCACCCACAGTATTTGGGCACCTACTTAATGTCCATATGATATTTCTGATATATACAAGTTGAAGAATATTCCTTTTTTCATGTCTGGTTTGGCATTGCTTCTGAGTTTAAATTTTCCCAGTGTTCTACATGTGTGCATATTCCTTTTGGAAACAGAGTGCTTGTAAATTTGGTCAAAGCTCAAATCCATTTTAAAGTTCAGCAGTGTGTAAAGTAAGCATAATGAAGACATGCTTTTAACAGCATATCATCATTCTGTCCACAGTTTGTAGTTTCATCTGTTTGCATTAAACAGTGCACCAACTACTGTTATTCATTTTGATACTACTCTACGTCCAGGAGATATCCATGATTCATTTTTGTGCCTAGATTGACAGCCGTGACAAAGACAAAAATACTGACTTTCTTGGTGTGGATAAGTGCAGGTTTTCAGTTATTTTCAATCTGTCTTAAATGTATCATAGATACTTTGCATGTTACAACTAGCCCTACTCTTTTAAGACAGAGTATATCCTGGATGATTTCACATAAGCTTCTTCCGTGTATGAAGAACCAACAAAGGGTAACTAAGTTTGAATGCTGCACACTCTTCGGTTCAAGTTCTTGCTTTGGAATTCCATTTTGAAAACACAGTCAGGAAGAATACTGACCTTGGTCCAAACAGTTCATTGTGGCCTTCATTATACTCCTCCAGCTTGAGAGCTCGCCCACAGGCTTCCAGTCTTCTCTTCAGCAGCTGCACCAAAACTCTGTAACTTTGACAGCAGATACTCCTAACTGAGTCCCAGAATATAATGAGTATGCGATTCCAATTGATTTCTGACTTCAGAAAGACTTGTGGAAATACATTCTAGGATGAAAAGCAAGAGAAATGATACAGCGATGAAGAGATGCTAACAGGAAATGGATCACTCAGAGCGCAAGTCCCTTCCACCTAGCTATTTCTTCCTGTGGAGTGTAAGGTTCTTAAACATTTACACATCTCTAAAAAGAACAAGCCCTTATAAGGAAATACCCATCAATGTAGGCACAGATGGCCAGATATCATCTTCCACAATAAAAGACCTGCCACCAGAATAGGAGAGTTGCTCACATCACTGGAAAAAAACTCTGTTAAATCTTGAGAGGAGAGCTGGAGTCTGATAGAAGACAGAGCTACGCTTCAGGGAAAAGGAGAACCATGGCTTGCTCAGAGGTCTGGAGTGGTATGTTATAAATGGTCCAGAGCTCTGAATATCAGCTTATACACTGCTGCTGTACTTGTGGAGATATTCTTATCAGTAATTGTAAAGCAGGACTGTGGAGGTGCATGCCAGTAAAATGGTCTGTAAATGCAGAGGGCAAAGAAAGCTGGAGCATGTTTCTGTGCTGATATCCAGGAGGTGGAATGATGCAATGACATTTCATTACAGTTGTGGAAATTGCTCACTCCTTAATATCCAGTTTTAGGCTAGAAATACAGTAGATACATATTACTGGGACGCTGGTGACTATGCTCTGCAATTCACAAAATGAGCACTGTAGTGTTTAATGATTCACTCAGCCTTTTATAGATGAGATAGAGAAATTATTCTCTAAGATATTTGAATGCCCTTTGAAATATCATGAATTAAAATCAATCCACCATTACAAGTGATCCAAAGCCATTGATTATATACCTGTGTGTTTACAGCCAAAATATTAATATTGCTGTGTTCATTCCAGGAATTTTTACAAAGTGGAGAGAGAGTTGTTTTTAAAGCTGTTTTACATTTGCATTAAATTGTTTCCTGCTGTATTCCTGCTCTATAGATCAATGACAGCCAACAGCTAGAGGAGTGAGAGCAGAAACCGATTCATTAAAGCTGAACATGTTATTGAAGTCAAATTTTACTTGTACAGACTCAAAACTTAGCAACCTAGGAAGAGCTGAAAGCAAAAGGAGTCCAGTAATGATTTTAAAAGGTTAATATTAAAGAGGCACATTTTTGTTGGACAGCCCTTTTTTGTTCTTTTCTATATCTGGAAGTAAGTAGACTTGTTCCCAATTAAAGAGCTACAAAAAGAATAGTAAATTATTGATATTTTTGCTTTACTGGAACTGCTTGACTGTTTGAGGATAATCTTATCTTTTTTAAATTGCCGTGCTACTATTTTAAAATGCTCTTACACTGAAATCAGTCAGGCTTTAGTACATTGTATATTACAATCACAGGAAACATCTTCTCCCTATGAATGCTTGTTGCAGCCAGTAAGACCATGTGCAGTGGCTCTGTAGCACCAATTCAGCAGAACACTTAGGTACATAAAAGCACACCTAAACTTATCTATGTTCTTACATCTTGCTTAGTTCCATAAGACTAAAGTATATGTTTAAGAACTTACTGAATTATGGATCCTATTATTAAAGGAGGGTTCTCATTAAGTTTTAGCCTGCCTAGAGCACTGAGAAAACATGGTCATTCAAAGCAAGAGCAAACAATAGCCAGAAGACAAAGTCTATCAGCTTCACAAATTCTGTAAAGTTCTGAATAGGCTGCAGTCAGTAAGAGTCTTTTAGTTTTGTCTTTGGTTAACTTACAGCTTTTGGCGCAAGCAGAGAAATCTTGTCTGTGAACTTCCGTGGCATCACTGCCTTCATACAGAGTTAATGCCCACAGTGGTTTGAATTAATCTTCCCTTTGAGATGTTTTTATCACTGATGATTTTCTCTTGTTAGGGTCCCAAACTGAGGTCCTATTTTTGATTTTTCTGAACAATGTTATAAAGAGGACAGAATGATTGAAAAGCTGACACATCAGATCCAGTGCGTCTTATACTGTGACCGGTCAGTTGGTATCCAAGTAGTGCACTGCATCTACTCTTTCTAAAACACCTCCAGGTTCTCAGCAGAAGGGTGGGGAACAATGCAAACAACAACAGTTGCTTTTCATCAGGCTTCAGTAGTGTTATACAACAATTTTAATGTTCTGCAGACTAAATGGGACCCTCTGAAGGTTTTCTTGACTTACGGTAAAGCATTTCAAGCCAAAGCTGCACTTCCCATGTTTCCTTCATAGGCTTCATTAAGGAGGCCGACCACACTTTTACTGAGAGACTCAGCAGTGCCTTTTCCAGCTCTTTTAAATCAAGTGCCAAATATGGAGAGCAGAACTGGAGGCTTGAGTTCCCTTCCTGATAGCTCTTGTGGGATGACAGGCATTTTTATGGACTTCCAAACAGAAAAACTAGGCAAAAATATATGTGTTGGTCTTTTACTGTTCCAGGTGGCTAGGACATTGCTAAGCTTTCCACTTGATAAGAAACTGAAACCGCAATTCATTCACTATTACTTTTCTTGGAAGGTACCAAGAGTGAAGGTCTTAGAAGATATTCCAAACGAATTTTTTTCAATCAAGAAGTGAAGGGAATTTTATTATCCTCATGGACCTAACTTTCATCAGTCCATAGTCATGGCTTGTTCTAGGATTCAGCTCAAGGTATAAGTATTCTGCTGTTTCAGCTGGAAATCTAGATAAATACCTTGGGTTCTATTTCCTGATTTGTCTGGGTTCTTTTTCTTCCTTTTTCATTTGTCCTATTTGTTATAATGCGGTTCAAGACCACTCTCAAGTTAAGGTCTACAATTTTTAAAAAGTCCTTCTCATTACTACCATGATTGGGACCTTTACTTTCCCCCTTCAGGTCAGAGGATCTTCTTTGGGAATCTTTTTTGTTTCTGGCTGGTGGTGCACTCTTTGCATTTACTTCTTTTAGCTAGAGATGAACAAGGCAGGGCTTCAGAAAGGGAAGCCATTTTGTGTAGATATATTCCGTCAAGATCACTAGGGTTAGATCTCAACAGGAACAGAGAGCCTAACAAGTCCCAGGAGCTTTTGAGATCAGATAAGAAGTGTGGCCCTTTTGTGAAACAGATTCAGAATATTTCTTATATTTATTCAGCCATTCTTCAGCCATTCAGCCCATACTTATTCAGCCACTTCTTTTGGGGCCACCAACCTCTTTCACCAAAATCTGTTCACAACTTGAATCTATCAATCAGCTTCAAGCTTATTTACACACACACACTTGAGGTCAATATGTGCTTCTGAGCCTGATTTGAGATGCTGCAGATCTATCCATAATCACATTCTGTATAAAGCATCTACTTCTAGTATGAATTATGGCCTGAGATGAGAGATTGAGTCAGTCTTTTACTGCCTAGCCACAGTGTTGTCTTTCTGAAACTGTAAAAAGTATTACCACAGAGTTTAGTGTAAGACAGAAGTAGAGAGAAGACAAAGATATCAACCAATTAGCTCAATGTTAACAATAACTTAAGAATTTAACAAATGCAACGTTAACTTACTAGGTTGTCTATCAGAAAGGTTTATAAGTTTCATTGATGTTTTATCATTGAGTTCTTCTTCATTCATTCTACCAAAGATACAAAGCTAGGAATTTGAATAAAGCAAAAGACTGCAGTGCATATCAGCAAAATATGTCAAGAACCTATAATTATAAAAACATGTGAGTTAAAGTTTGTTGATACCTTTCCGTATTACGTACTATACTTTTATATAACATTGTTTCAATGTATTATGATCAAACCCACATGACAATTACTCAATGCCTAATTATACCACAGCCTTGGAACATGAAGAAGAATGTTTAAGACTGAGATATTGTCTGCCCTGTTCCAAAGGTGCAAAGGAACAACTTGATCTGTTCTATGCAAAAGGAGGTATGGGAGATGTGTCCAGTCTCTCCATCTTGTTTGACTCCTGTTCATACAACATTTCTGTATGCAGCTTGTAGGGTAAAAGAAGTCTTACATCTACTAGAGGGCTGTCTCTATTTGGCAGGGCCTCAAAGCAGTAGAACAGTGGAGTAAACACTAAGTGACAAAATGGATGTCATCCTGAAGTACAGAATACAGTGCCAAATGACTATGAAAAACTGGTCAGGAATTACAGGCAGCACTGTGAAAAAGAATGTAGATACACCAAACAAATTTTGTATTTTCTGGGCAGTATGAGAAATGAAGCAAGCAGAGGTACTACAAAAAACACAAATGACAAAGTACTGCAAAAATGTGAAGAAGTGCTCCAGGAAAAAACTTCTGAAATGTAAAAACTGCATCAGCTACAAGTGGAAGAGATAATAAAAGCTCAGACACACTTAGTAAAAGTCTCTCTTACTAGATAGCAAAAAAAGATATTGCTGGGATATGGAGAGAAGATGAAGCAAATCCTGTGTGGTGCAGGCCTTGCCAAGTGCTCATTTCCTGCCAGGACAGGAGAAGGATGGCAGTATTTGGAATCTGATAGCAAATTTCAAGAGTGGAAATAGTGCTGGTAAGCCTTGCTGACCCCTCTTCCTAAGAATAAAATTTATTTCAGATTCTGTAAGTTACTGATAAACTGTGGTTTGCACTATTAAATAGTACCATTAAACTGCCATCAGTTCCATTTTTAAAACACTATAAATTAATAAGGTTTGATAGGAAAACAGAAACTGAAGTGTAGATAATGACAGAGAGTAGATAGTGAGTAGACAGTGTATATGTAAGAACTGAAGAGACTGCTGAGCTGTATATTGCTTGCATACATACAAATTGCATGCAGAACACACAAATCAGAAAGGCCAATAGTTTGTTGTGACCAAGGGTGAGCAGAAGGCTTATTCCAACATTGTTTTCACTTACATGGCAATGAAGAACAAATGCCACATGTCTGTGTCCACAAGCAGAAGGAATTCCTATGTAAAGTGGCATCTTCCATTTTATCTTTGCTGTAAAACAACAATGGAAAAAAACAAATACAAAAGAAAAGAAATACACTGCCTGTAGATTAAGAGACATACCTCTGCAGAAGACTACATCCTAGTGCTCTTTGTATTACAAATGAATAATGAAACGTTTGCAAGTCTACAACATTTGTAGAATTATAGGACTTGCCAAGGAAAGAATCGCAGCAATGAAAGCTACAGAAAAAGAAAAAATCAGGATTCTGCGTAATCTTCGAATCACAAAAAAGAAGGTTTTGTCAGGCAGATATCCTTCATTCTTCCAGACAGTGAAAGCTTGAATTCAGGAAGCTGAAAATGCCTAAAACTAAAGCCACAGTCCCACAAAAACTGTGTGTGGGTTATTATAATAAAAAAACTGTATATGAAACAAGCTGCTAAGAAAACATTCTACGGATGACAGATGAAAGGGAAGTCTATTTGTAATGTCATAAAGAATAATAATATTATGAGCAAATTTTATGTAGACAGAGTAGCTTTTAATCTCAAAGCTTTTATAAGCTGTATTAAAGAATCATTTTCCTCACGAGTGAAAGACAGTCACTGAGGGAACATAAGCTGGCCCCACTAGCAGTACACTGACTTGAATTAGTTCCTCCCTGAGAGAAAGGGCAGTTTCACTCCAAAGAACCAGGTGGGGTTATAGAGGTGGAACAGACTGTAGGAAAGGGCAAAGACGTGTCTGCACTAATCTCCACAGTTCAGTATTTCAAATTCCATACTTGTTATCTGTCTTGATATCTCCTGGAAAAAAATGACTAATCATCAGTCCCACCATATAACATGATGATTAAAAGAAGAGAATTTCTAAAGAATAACTTGGCTTCAAGCAGGTTAATATTTAGTTTTCAGATCTTTGTCTCCTACATCTTTTTGAAGGCACTTCCTCCAACAGTTTTATCAAAATTCAGATAGATTTTTAAGCATAAACAACATCTGATATTTGGCAATATTTAGTGCAAATAATTTTGAGTTCCCTGAAATTCCAGGAGGTCAAAAAATCATTCAAAAACAGATTGCTGAGCCTCCCTTCTCATGTATGTCATATGGGCTCATAAAAAAAGTTCTTAGCAGTTTTTCCTAGTCCTTATTGATATTAAATTCATCATAAGATCTACTCATATATTGTGCCCCGTAGTACTTCGCCTTGAAAGAAAGGCACGCATAGTGATCCAATTCATTGTTTTAACTTTGGAAACTTCAAAATATTTAATTTTAAGTATATTAGTTATTTCAAAGAAAAGAAGCTTGCCACAAAAGATGATGAAAAACATCAAATTAACATGACAAAAATGAAGTGATAATGAATTTACAAAAAATAGACTGTCTTATTTTTATTTGATTTATTCTTCCTCAGGCAAAAATGATTAAAATGCAATAAGCAGTCACCACTACTTCTCTGTACTGCATAGTGAAGTCCATTCTGGTTTAAAAGAAATGGTAAAGTCATATTTGATTTTACTAAAAAACTGTGTTTATTTACAACCTTTTTTACTGTGGATCACACTGTAAACCTGATGATTTCATTGGTAAATAACTACATGTCTAAACTGACACACAGACTCCTTTGGTACAGTTTGAGTGACTGCTCACCATGGAAAGAAGCAAAAGGTTTTCAATATGTGTCTGAGGATATGTGTTATCAGAGATAAATAGGACAGCATCTTGCAGGCTCCTGGGCAAAATAAAGTGTTGGATTAAAGTTGTTTAGAAAGCTTGTCTAGAGAAACATTGTAACCTGATTTAACCCATAAAATGTTGCCCAGACTTGCATTAGAGACTCCAGACAATACCAGAGGGTGCCATAACTTTTTTAAAGGCACAGAAAAGTGGCCTTAGATTTAGAGTCCAATGCTTCTTATGCATAAACAGTTTACAGTCTTCATTACATCTCACAGATTTGCAATTAACTGCTAAATGATAGATCACAAATCGACTAGAGGTGTATTCGGATATTCTTTGATACAGCTTCAAGCAGATTCAAAGGCATATACAATCTCATTATATGGCCCTGGCCTATCTGTTTACCTAGAATATTTTCAGTTAAAAACTGTGCTGCCTGACTAACCCATCTTTGAAATTTTACCCATCTAGCCTTAATTTCGTCATAACATCCTTTGGTAGTTTATTGCCATCTTTGGACGCATATGTTCCTCCAATCAAATAGATATCCCGTAATAAAATATAGATATCACCACACTTAAAGGAGTACTCTATGCAAAGCCTTTCCCATATATATATGTTGACAGATAGACAAGTATTTATACCACTGTAAAAATTTTCCTCTCACATGCAGAGTTAAAAAAGAAAAAAGGTGAGGGAAAGAATGAAGGAGCTCATCAACTAATTATCTCTTATTATGAAGGAGAGAAGATAAGTGTGGGATTTGATGAAATTTGCTATGAACTGTCTACATAGATCTCACTTACTAGGGAACTGCTTGGTTACTACCTTGATGAGGGCAACTGAATATCCTAATATAATTTCAGTGGGTGCTCAGGCATCCTGGATGCTTCTCATGTCCTAGTGAAAGGACAAAAACTGCACACTCTGAGATGTTGGGAAACAAGGGGCATTTGGGACTGCAGTTTAGCAAGATTATTCAGTCCTCAGTTCAGGCAGATGGATTCCTAGAAGATGACACAAATAGCATGGCTACACTTTCAAAGAAACAGACCTGCCAGTTAGCACTCTAACAGCAACCTCTGCAGGCTGATGTGCATTGTGGCAATAGAGGAACCCATAAAATGCGACATGAACAAATCGTGCTGGAAATTATGGCTTTTTTTCTTTTGATGTGAACTTAGTGCTTGCAACACTGTAGTCTTGGAAATGAATCTCTCACTTATACATCCCTGAAAGGTAGTGAAGTTCAAGAAATACCCATGCTGTGCTGCTTGCGGCTCTGAACTTAGTGCTGGAAAGAATACCACTATAGGGGTGAAAACAGTCCAGATTCCTCTCTTGTCAATCCTGGGTGTCCTATAAGACTTCCAGCTGTAGTGGTATTTATTCTTGTGAACAGCATTCCACTTTTGTGATCACTTTCAAAACTCAAAAAGCCACTAGAAAGTGAAGCCATTCAGGCATTATTCACTTAGATTAAGTGTGAATTAATGACCAATAAATAAACCAAGTGGATCATATCATGCTACTGATTTTTATGAGGCAGTACTAAATGGAAATCTTTGCTCTTACCTACATGTTAGCACTTTGAAAGCAGATTATGTTGCATTTTGCCAATACTAACAGCTGCTCTCATAGCACTCACTTGAAGGATTTGGTAAGGGAGACATCTTTCACATACATGAAACAAGGAAAAGATAGGGATGTCTACATTTTCTTTCAAGCAGCTCCTTGCTTCTAAGCTTGAGGTAGCTGGGCTTGATTCTCAGAGGCTGCAAGCAGCTCAGCATGGTATATGATGTCAGTGAGAACTGTCATTGTGTTACAACTTTCAAAAACGGATTAAAAGTACTTTGAGTGCCATATGTTGAGGAATGCTTCTGAAAACTTGGGCCTAAATGTTTTGCTCATGACTGAAAAGTAGCTCATAGATGTTAGAGGCAGGATTAGAGTGCAGGAGATGCCGTCTCTTGGCCCTCTGCTCAGGCTTTTTGAGCACACTGCCAGCAAACTGTCAGCAAAACATAGAAAGAGAAGGCTGTGTAGATACCCCCATTAATACTGTCCCTGTTAGAATTCCAAAAAGGATATGTTTTTATATTTTTTACACACCAAAAGAAAAATAATTTTGTAAAGAGAATCAGTCCAAAATGGATCAGTCTTTACCTTGTCATAGTGTGCTGTAAGTGTATGATGTGTCCTTCCAGTGGGTATTTCTCCTTTGACCTTGCACTGCTGCCACGTCAATGTAACTGTGGGAAAATAGCTTAGAATAAGTATGTATTTTCCATTACTTCCTTCTGCTGTCTGAAAATTGTATTTAAAATTCTCCCTCTTTCCCAGTATATTAGCATTCTTTGAAATGCAGCTATCAAGAGAAAGATAACTATAAATAAGAAATAGTACTGGCTCCAGTCTACGGGTGATGCAGAAAGAGAATGATTTCCCTCTACTTCTTTCTTATGAGTCTTGCTTTCTGGAAAAGATCAAGACATACTGTCTGCACATCCCACCGTGCAAGGAATGCAGGGAATCTCTGGTGTGACCCTTCCATAACCACCCAAAGGGGCAACAGACCCTTTTATTTTAGAGCAAATCTGGTTTACTATAAAAATGCGAAGTTCTCACCATGATGACTAATTTCCAAGTGCACCATTTGAAATGCAAGCCTGAGTTGCAGGGGGTGGGGGCAGGAAAAGTGGGGAAGAGAAGAATGTTTTATTAATTAGTCTCAAAGGATAACTAGTTCAGAGGAGCACAGGATACCACAGGGTATCAGTGTTGTCTGCAAAATGTCTTCTGCATCTCCTAGGAGGCTGGTATTAGCAGTCTGCAAGAAACTCTTCTTCTCTAACAGTAAATAATCTGATAACAGTGTATTTTATTGGAGATTAAATATCTTAAGAGGGAAATAATTTGTAATATTGAAAGCTAGCAGAATCCAATGCATACATATCAGTACAGTATGTACTTTCATTAGAAAAGCCTCCAAACTTGTCTATCATTTGTCCAACTGTAGCAAAAGCATGGCCCAACCTGGAAAGAATGAAATAACTTCTGATTCCAACAGTGTTTCTAGAATTAATAAAATTAGAAAATTATTAAATGGAGGGAAATGAGACTACCATTAGATGAGGATAAGAATATTGCAGAAAATATATCATGTTTATAATGCTGTCAGTAGAAGCTTCTTTCCCTTTTTTGAAGAGGCGATAAGTCATAATCCCATATTCCCAGTATGTTCCAATATCACAGAGGAAATAATAATTCTTAGCATTGATTTTCCCTCATCCACTTTTCAGCATCCTGGGCTAATCCCCAGATGTACAAAATGGATACGCTTTGTATGCTTTGAAGGTGAAAAGTCTTGGTCAAGATTTGGAACAAGAAATATCACGGCAGAACGTGGATATTTTCACAAGATCTGGAGTACTGCCACTACTGGGACCACTATATCCCAGTCCAAATAAACGTAAATTTAAGAAGCAAACAATGAAGGAATTTGTACAAAAGATTATCAAATAATTTGCTTCAAAAGAATGAAAAACTTATTTTCTAATTAAAACATAATTAATCAATAAAAGACATTAGTACATAGAAGAAATGGAGTAACTCCTACACAGCAATGCCAAGTCTTAACTTATAAAACATCAAATCATACCATTAAAGTTTAAAATATTATATGTGGTAAAATATTGCATCAGAGAATGTAAGTGAAAATGTTCATACAAGTTGTCCTTGAAGGACAGTGTCTCTGTGTTTACAAAATGTATGGCTCTAAAGTCTTAGAGTTCTTCACATAATCAAGTTTAGGAGAAATGAGACATGTTTATTATGACTTTTAACATCTTCAAACAAATCAGCATACATTTCATCGATTTAAAATGTTAATTTCCTAAAATGTACCCTCAAAGGATTTATGTGCATTTTGTCAGACAAACAAATACTGTAAACTATTTTACTGCAGTTTTAGAATTTTATTCTCTAAAAAATAAAGTTAAGTACATTTCAAGATGTCATTGCAAAATAAAAAATCAAAAAGTATTGTTTGAAAATAAATTGATATTAATTTTAAGGTTACTTTCCATTTTTTGCAATATTTTATAGGGCATAAGACACAACAAAACATCCAGTTCAGGTTCCCCGTTTGCAGGTCACTATCAAGAAACATGGCAATATTACTTTGTTAAGCTTTGTTAATTCAGCAAGAATACAAATTTAAAGCAAACAATAGTTCCTAACTAAGAAGTAAAACTTGGAAATAGTTCTCAAATGCCTGTGCTATATATATCTCTGGAGATATTCAAAACACAGCTGGACAAGGCCCTGAGTAACCTGAGCCATGCTGGCCATGCTTTGAATGGGTGGTTGGACCAGATGACCCTCAGAGATCCCTTGCAACATAAATTACTCAGTGATTCAGTGGTCCAACCAAAAGAATGTCACTGTTCAGGTGAGATGCAATACTTACGCCCAGTTGCTGTAGAGAAAGTTGACTTCTCATTGTATACTAACTACTCAACTGAGAAAAAAGGATCCTGACTGAATAAGGAAAAATATCTGATACCATAAAAAGCAGAAAGAGAAAACAAATGGCTTGTTAAGACTAAATACATAAATGGCATTAACACTCCGTTTCTTTACATTGTCATAGTAACTTCTCTAACAGAGTTTGTGACTTCACTTCACTACAAATCTTCTATCAAGTTAGGAAAAGTTAGAATTAAAACCAAAGAGATATTCATGAAAAGACAGAAAAAGAAATGTGTATATTATCCCCTCTCATCGCTCAGTGAATCACGACTCATGCTGTGGCTGAGTTTCCAAGAGCTCAAGGGATTCCTCCTTGAATCAAACAGATATGAAAGCATATCTCCTTTGCATCATCTGAATGGAATAACATCCTTTTCCACATAAAATCATTCAAAAACTCTGAGGGAATCAAAGTGCTTAACATCCAGATAGATAGTAGCCATGAAAAATAATTCAGTATACAAAATAGGCAGACTACTCATCTATTTGAACATCTGTTTTTGAGTCTATACGACTTTTAAAAGTTCTTTAAGAGTCTTAGACAAGAAAATAATACGTATATGCAGCATCTTTAATTCAGTAACCTATGGTACTGATTTTCTAATAGAATTTATTAGATCCCACTGTGGTCTAGTTTATAGACTAAACTATGGTCTAATCTTTAAAAAAAGATGTATTAGTTATGAGCATGTTTTTTTGCCTCAATAATTAAATTGGAACAACCCATGCTGGTATTATCATAATGATTATTTCTCATTTGTATAGTGAGGGAACACTTAGGATCTTTCTTTATTGACCAAGACACCACTGTGCCAGGTACTGCATGAACACAGAACAAAAAGACAATGCTTATCCCTCAAATTCGCCATCTATAACATGACGTGTAACAAGGTAGCTGATTCCACTTTCTTGTGTAGGAGTAAGTGACTATGCAAATTCAGCAGACAATGTCAGCAACAGTCATGGAAAAGCTCTGCTGCACAACAGGACCTTCTGAGTAGGATGCTGTTCACTGCAACCCTGCAGAACTACTTTCTTTCTTCAAGGCCTATTTAATCAAGTATTGTTCAGGTGAGAGGATATAAGTCTACTTACTAGCTATGCCAGCCCCCATGATTTATTTTTAGTGAGTAATACTTTGTCATGGAAATGTAAATATGGAGCCAAGGTCGAAATACATTCTCTAGGACAATCCATTCTTTGTGTAACTCATTCGTAAAGCAGGCCTTATGATTTTTGCTGTAAAGCTTTTTATAGTAAAGGTGAAGGCATGAGAAATAATTTTCCATGACAATTACAGCTCTGAAAAACTGCAGCAAACAGGATGGCAAATTAGTGGTTTGATTATACAGCTGGAATCATAGGCATGAACATTTTTAGCCACAATGTTCTTAAATTCTGCATTCTATATCTACTCAAATTACTTTAGTGACTCAACTGCAAAGGGTATAAATTCAGTCCTGGCATAAGCAGGGTGCCACAATGATTGTTCTGTTTATGACAGGGGTAAACATGGCCTAAAGCTATTTATCTGCCATTTATAAATACAGTATAATAATTTTTTTAACAATCATGTTTGCTTCTTCTGTTAACCATGATCGTATAACCACATTTGTGTCCTTTCATTAGATATCTAATTAAACAGAAAGGGAAAAACAGCATGGGTAAGAAAGATCTTTCTGTACTATTAACCCATCTGAGTCATTCTAAAACTCGTACTACTTATCATTCTGTCAACCATCATGAATGCGTTTAACTTAAAACAGAAATAACAAAGCACAGAGGAAGGCAGATGGTTATGAAATTAATTTCACAACTAAACTCCCTTGATTCTGCAAGCAAAGATGCAAAGAAAGAGAAGAACCCATAGTACAGATCATTCCCATGCACATTACATAATTTGATTTTACTGATATTAGAAAACCCTGTGTTTAAAAATACGCTCAACTAAGATGTTTTCCTGGAGCTCCAAAACTGTTTGCCTTTCTCTCCCCAAAAGGCCTCAGTGAACTCTATTTTTCAGGGAGTCTAAAGCTTCACATTAAGTGGAAAACACCTCTTCTCATCATATTTTCGTAATATAAGTTTTTCGAGGACAACTCTTGTCTCTCTTTCTTGCATTAGACAGAGAGAAGAGACATTTTTGTTTAGCTAAACACTCATTTGCCATCTTTCATTGCTAGAATGACCTGAACATGAAATAAAACTTTCAAATGTTAGGAAAACATATTCTTAAAAAATAGCAATCTGAATGAATGCATAACATTTGCCTTTAGCCAAGAAAATACTCCAGTGGTAGCTGCCTACAAGATTTTGCAAGATTGGTCTAACATTTAAAATATTTGAGCTTGCCTAGACAGATTAGTTTAATATCCACTTAAGGGGCAATTTCCCTTCCTATGGCATACTTTAGGATTTTTTAATGATATACAAAGTCAGACTACTTATTAATAATTATTTGGTTTGTTCCTATGTTTTTCTAAAGAGAGATGGGAATTTGTGATTTACTATGAGTTTTCTGGCTGTGGTTTTCATTATGTAAGCAGTATCCTACCAAGACAATTTTGAGTGCAGAAGGATTTTAGCATTTGTTTTTTTAAGAAGCAAATAAGTCCTATATGGTTTTGAAACAATTGCCTTTCCTTGATGGATGCCATGCAGGAATGGATTTGGACTTTGGGGCATAGTCCATTACAGAGGCCTCAGTTGAGTTCAATTTTGTCTACAAAGCAGGAATTCAATTTCTTTGTTATGTGTGTAGAATTCAGCATATCTTCCCCAAATGTTTAGCACTTATTCATTGAATGCTGAATGATTTTTCTCAGAATTTACAAATAAACCCATAAACTGGATTGAAAGGAACTAAAAATGAGTCAGAACATCAGCATCTTTGCGAGCTGGTTCTTTGCCCTTAATAATACAAAAAACAGAATAAAGCAGCCCTTTCAGACTCTTCTTCATATTAAAACTAATTGAGATCTTGTATACAGGCTATATTTGAAGAAACTGAATAGTTGTTGTACCTGTTTATTTGGAAATACTGTAAGAAGGACAGGTGAACAACTCAGATAACTTTTAAATGGAATGGCTTGAATATAGCCTAAAATGACTGCTCTTCCTCTAGAGCTAACTCAAAGAAAGAGTTCTGCTGGTTTTAATGAGTCAGTAATATGAATAAAGCCAGATACTCATGTCACGTGTCACTACAAGATTACAGGTTCCATCTCTCCCTGTTTTTAAAGATCCTATGACTGCATTCTTGCTCACGTGTCAATGCCTGATGGACACCTGGGGGCAGCAGTGGCTTGGTTGTAAATTGGTTAGTGCTTTTGTTCTTTTGCTTCTAATGCTTTTGTTCTTTTCTTAAGCATGGCATTGGCATAAATGAATAGTCCTCAATTGTTCAATTAGAAAACTCGAGTCTTATAAACTCAGTCAAAGTCCCACCACCACCAGCTTGAGTATACACATACATGGCTATACCTTTCATTATTTGACCACAGTGCCTTAGCAGAGACTTGGACAGGTATTTACAGGACAAGAAAATATGTGAGCCTCTGTTTCTACAGAATTCTTGGCTGCTGCACAAAGACTGTTAAGATAAGTGTGTTTTGGGAATAATTTTCTACCTATTTATCTACTGTGCGCAGAAGAGAAACCATCAAATGTCTCTCATAATGGTTTGCATTATAAAACTAACAAACTGTGGTCAGTGCCAACATAGGTAACTTGGACATTATGCAGGAAAGTAGAAGGGGAAGTCTGCATATTCCATTACAGCCCCACTAATGTAGATATTTTCCCATAAGTTAACATTTTGTTAAAAAAACAAAGAGGCTTATTTTGGATGAAAGTAACTCATGGACTGTTTATGTGATTGACTTTGTTTTTGCATGTTTGAAGAAACTGCATGGAAGGAAAGAGATTTCAGCAAAATTGGTAGCACCTCCACCCTCAAATCCACAAACTATTTTAAACCTATTTATTACTGCCTTCAAAAATTCAGCTGCAGGTAAATGAAATATCTGCTTTTTTCCTGGACAAGTCGCAAAGTCAGAAAATAAACAGGATTAATTCACCTCTCATGTGTGTGCATTATGATATAGTCTGAGATTTCACGGTTGCCTACTGTTTTTTTTTCCCCAATGGAATCTATACCTGATTCAGTCCACAATATGAATACTGCTCATTTCCTGAAAAAGAAACAATGGAAAAACAGAAATACCATCCAATAAGATTGTAATGACATTCATCCAGGTCATCAGCAGGCTTCTCAGAACTCTCTGCACAGACCTCTGTACTTGAACTAACAGAATAACTGTCTGACATTTTGCCAGCCTCTATATGGACAAGCCCTGAAGGAAGATGAGATACTCCTGTATTTGTTGGCACCAAATAAATACTGAATTTCAGGAACCTTGAGTTACGCTAAGGTGTCTTTGTCCTCACTGCTGAACTAGAAACTCAAAAGGTGGCAAAAGGGGAGATTAAGAGCACAAACCAAAGAGACAAATCTTAAGCCAAAGACCATCCACAAAATTTCTGGTGCTATCCCAAACCTAAGCTTTCTAAAAAGAAAATTTGCCAGAATTTTGTATCCTGAACAAAACATAATAGCCAGCATCAGGGAAGAGAGACATATGGCTTGTAAAACTGTAGCCCTAATGATTACTCTTGGCAAAGTTATAAGGCATATTATAAAGAGGAGTGATAGTTGACCTTAAAATTAGTAAATCTGCCTGAAAAATGTGTGTGTATGTATATGTGCACATGCATGTTTGTGTGTAAGTACGTACGTACGTATGTGCATTTTTAAGGAGGAGATTTTTTTAAATTGCATAGTATGCTGAAAGACAGAAACATTTTAGATACTAGACTTCTTTTAACCGTCACAATGACTAACTCTTTTTTGTGGAGCTATCATCTTTAACCTATAGGTTATGACCCTCAAGCAAGTCTTGAAGTGTTACATGGTAGAAGACAGTAAGCAGCAGCAGCAGTTCAGTTTGCTGTGAGCTGTCCAGAAGCTCAGTTCCCTCAAGGTGGGAAAGTGAGAAAAGACTGTAATGACTGACAACAAGTGTTTATGTTAGCCAAGGAACTGCCTTTCATTACTGCCAAAAGCTCATATTTTTCCAAAGAAGGAAAGTGAACATAAACAGTGGCTGCCAGTTCTTATTCCCAGTTTTCAAGGTCCTATTCTGGAGGAGGTGAGCTGCTAGCATGTGTATAACTTCACTGGGTTGTACACAAGTAAGAGCTTCCAGTGAGTTGGATGGAATAGGTAAACATTTAGCTGTACTAAGCTCCAAATACCATCCACATACTAGACAAATTAGAAAATCACATTGCTTTCATGTTCCCATTTCCTTAAATTTTTTTTAAAGAATTATGTCTGATGAAACTCTTTTAAATGTTGTCACATATGTTGATACATCTATTGACATGCCAAGAAAATGAAATCAAAACTCAAAATATCTTGATGAGGCTTCCAAAATACACTAACAAAGACTGCAAATGTCATCTTCATTTCAAATTTACTTTAGACTCCAAAGAATCTCGCTCAGCTCTTCCAGGCATTTTCTCATGGCAGTAGGTGATGAAAGATAATTTTTTCAGCATTTCTCCAACGAAATTGCAGGCTTAGCAGCATTAAATTGTATGTATTTTTGTCATGCTTAGTGGGGTTTAATCTTTAATTTTAAATTGTATAAAAGCCTTACTTTGAAAGTAAACCAGCAAGGAGGCTGTTTGAGAAATGAATGAAGATTTTTTGCCCTTTTAAAAGTGTACACAGTAACTGTTAATTTGTCGTTTTGTGTTTTGTGGTTTTGTACCGTCTCTTTTAATGATTTCTACACTGGCTACACATTCATCTCTTACACATTTCTTATGCTAAGAAACACACTGCAGAATTTTAATAACAAAAGTGCTATTTCTTGTTCTATTAGAGTAAAATAAAAATTTGCAGTCCTCAAAAATGGTATTATAAAAGAACTGCGTTATGGAGGCAGCATTAATGACAGAAAAAAATGAAGTTGCTTTGAGATTTGCATTTAAAGCAGCATTCATAATTTCCTCTTCTAGTGTTCTAACTTTGGCGCACTCATTTTTTGGAGGACAATTAAGTACTTCTTGTAGGTGAAATACTTACAGAAGAACGTTTTTCCTACCTCAGGTCTTTTGCATCTATGTAACATCTTCATCAAAGAATTTTCTGTTTTGAATTTGATTTCTTTCATCATATTCTCTAGAATATAAACTTCTCAGGCCAGTTAACTGACTTTCTTAATGAGGACCATTTTAACAACATAGGTGTATCCTATTTACTTCTAACTTAAGTATGCATGTCAACTTATGTACGTTATGTCACAACCTAAAAATAATAATAATGTATTGTTTCTATATGTATAAATGACAGAAAAAGTGACATTTTTCCTAAGAAAATATTGGAAAGAAATACAGAGTTATACACTGTGTGCTGCTTGGAGCTTGAATTTCAGCTTGAAGCTGAAATTAGTTGATAAATTGCTAATCATTTGTGAGCTCGTTTTACTTTGACTCTTTGAATCAAATAATTCTTTGTTTTCCACTATGGTAGTCTTAAAAGAATTCATCACTAACCTGGCAGCAGGTGCTGAACCTGTGGTTTTGAATGGGTTCCAACTAAGAAATACTGAAATATAATATGGAATTTTAAACCAAAAGTCATAGTAACAGCAGAGTAATTGTTCAATTTTTAACTTGTTGGATAAACATATCTAAACCAAACTATGTTATTTTGTCTTACAGAACATTTGAAAAATCAAGCCCAGAGATACCATCTTTAGCCTAAAATAAAAAAATATTATCTGTTCTTTGACAATGCTAGCAACGAACTCGTGTCAAGCAAAGGCAGTGGCTCTCCTTTTGTCTACCTCCAACTTCTAAATCCCACAGTTCATCTGAGATACATCTTGTATGCAATACAAGCATGAGCTTGTATTCTATCTAGTCAGACAGATGTACACAGCTTTTGGACAAGAATGGCATTTCTGGGATCCTGGCAAATGACTGTAAAGTCCTCTCCTGTCCTGTCTAGCTCTCCTTCCTCAGAAATGTAGATTTTTGGATATATGCCTAATGCAGCCTCAGACCTGAATTTAATCCCATATTTTGTCTTCATAAACAACTGCAGTCAAGCATCAAGCTGATTGAACCTCATAATTTTCTATCACCTCTTTAGAAGTGATAGATTTTACCCCTGCTGTTCAGCCTCAGAATAATAACTATTAAAAAAAAGCAAAACAACATTCCATAAAGAAAGTAAACAAAATGTGCAAAACATCACCTTGCATGAACAATGCTAGCAAAATTCTTATATTCAAAGACACCTGTAAAAACCTGCAGGCAGAGATACCTCAATTAATAATTAGAAGGAAATATAAAACCCCCAAATGGGTTAAATTACTCATATTCTGCCTCCTCATCAACCCAAGAACAAACTGAATCAGATCTTTTTTTCTCCTCAGTGTGAAGCACAGATTCAGATCTGGCTCAAGATTAGAGAATATAAAAATGTGAGTGGGTTCTAATGGACCTGCTTAAGGTTGCTGACAGAAAACCCTGCAGGATGTGCACTTCACTAGAAATGACAAACACTCTCAACCAAATAATTTGCACAACTCTTTCCGCTGTGCCAGAAGCTTTAAAGTTCCATTTGCAGAATCACAGAACTTGCCAATGTACGAGAGGTTTTCTTGTCAGCCTAAGCATCCATACTGCTCTATTGTGGAAAAATAGGCTCTCATTCTCCTAATGTAATACAAAATAATCATCACAAAAAGTTGGAAAATTTTACTGCTGCTCACATTCACAAAGAAAAAAAAAGAACCAACATTTGTAATATTCATGATAACACAAAGCAACCTTGGCTTATTCTTTCTTACCCTGCTATGTGTAATAAATACATTGTTCATTCATTAAAAAACTAGGAAAGTGAAGAAGAACAGAAAAACGTTCTCTGTAGGAGTTACTCTTAGATTAGTTCCAAAGTTCCCATGCTCCGTCACATCTACATACAAAACACATCATGTAACAGGTCAGACTTTGCCCTTTGGTTCCTCACTTGCTATTCCCTCTTCACAATTGCTTCAATGATGAATATTCCACTGCCTGTCTTGTGACAGCATTGCTCAACAAGACATTTCTACAGTGACCCTTCTCTTCCTTTCTCAAGTAAGATCCACAGCAGGCACTGGAGCATCAGTCCCAACTGAATCTCACCCATAACTTTCATATGGAAGACACAGTATGTAATGAATACTCATCTTTTCAAGTAAGAAATTGTCTGACTCAATATCACTCTTTATGCTGCTAGAGTTATTCTATCTTTGTCGCCCACTGTTTCAGAAAATCAAAATATGTCAGGTTTGCATATTTGGTTTGTATGCGCCCTTTTTTATCATTTGGTCCTGTACTTCAATTGATATCTGTCTGGGGAAGAAAAAGCTAGAAAGCTAGACATGAACATTCAAAGCTTCACCCCACCTGCTTTAAGCCAGGAACCTGAAGCTTTCTCCTTCACATCCCAGGTGAATTTCCTGACTGCAAGACTATTAAAAAAAAAAAAAAAAAAAAGAAAACCCAGAAAAGTTCTGGGATAGATCCGCTGATCTTTCCTACTGGAATTGTTCCGTTTCTGTAAATTGACCTACAAACAGAGAATGAGAGAAAGAGGGAGAGAGAGAGAAAGAGAGAGACTAAATCCATAGTCCAGTAGCCGGGGCAGGTACCCCAGCTATGGAACACTCAGGTTCAAATGCTTGCTCAGCCAGAGTACCCCACATCCCATGGAAATGTCCTGTCACTGGATCACATATTCTTAGTATCAGTACTTTTTTCAGCAGACTTGAAGGAAAAGGAAACTTTAAGGTATCTTGAGTTTATCCTAATATAGAACGGGAATACTCTGGAAATTCTGAAGTTATTTCCCACCAACCTCTACACACAATGTCTGGGAACACTTCAAGATGTAAAGTTCCTGTTTTTATATGAACATTGAAAATGATGTTCTTGAAAGGACCCGTGTTTAGCTCACTGTTTCAAACTATGTTTCTCTGTGGAACTAATAAGCCTGAAGCGGGATCTGAAGTGCTGTACATTGAGAACTGACATTTGGCACAGAATTAGTCTCTTATTTGGAAAGCTCACAGCAAAAAGCCTCACCCACTGAGCCAAGCTGCCTTCAGTGAATGAAGTAAGAAGACACGTAAAAGAAGCATTCCTAAAGAAGCTGCATTCCTAAAGAAGCTGCATTCCAGCTAGGTCTCTGTGTGGCTTGGGAAAGGAAGCTCTAGAATTGCAGCAGCAGCAGCGACAACAGTGAAGAAAGTTAACCTATTGCTGTATCCATCTTTATTCTATTAAACCACTAAGAAACGCCGTATCTCTGCAGAGCTAGCTAAAGCCTTGTAGCTAACATGCCTTATACAGAATTCTCCTAATGGAAAAAAGTTGCTATAATATGCTATGCTTTTAGAATGCAAAATAGATCATTTAGTTTTGATATTTGAAAACCACGAGATTCTAAAGCAATTGGTAGATTCTTTGCCACATAATACAAGTATTTAATAATACATAATACTACAAGAAATTATAATATATTCATAATACAAATAGCACATTTTTGGAGGTGGTAAGAAGGTAGGGAGTCCTACTTGGGCGCAAGCTGAGTACATGAGAATTCCCATCATTAGCTTCCATTACAAAAACCGCATTGAAAACTAAATGTTATACTTGTAAAAAAGCCCCAGCCCTTTGCACTTATCATCGCCTTAGCGTAACTATAAATAGTATATGTTTTGATTGAACTTTTGTACTCACTAAGAGCAAAGCTGTAGATTCCTGGAAGACAATCTTCAGCATCCTGAGTAGAACATCCTTCAAATAAATGTAACTTTCCTTTTATCACACTGTAATGCAAAGCAAAGATTGTATGATTGGTTCATAAAATAGCTCCTGAATGAATAAGCAGAATTTCTATAAAATCTGCATGTTTTTAGATGTATTCTTTATAGCAAATCATCCATGTAAAACATTTCTTAGATTAAGGCAGACTAAACCTCACCTCCAATCTGATGAAAATCTCTACTGCAACATTGCTTGCATCTTACACTTTCTATTTTACTCTTCAGTATATTAAAAAGGCAGATAATTGCACAGATTTCAGAAGAACTACCGAAAAAGCTGTCCTTTGATTCTGAGAATTAAAAAGGCATACTGTCAGCTCATCTCTGAGTAATTGAAAAAAATAGTGTTGTTTTTGCCTGTATGACACATCTTTAAACAGTGTGAACCTCCTATGTTGCCTCACAACATCTGTCAATTCACAAATATTCCCCAAGCTTTGCACATTCCTACTAGTCCATGACAGCATTTGTAAGGAAATAAATATTATTTTCAGGTTTCTAAAAAAAAATTACAAAAATGGAAAGTATTGCTTAATCAAGGCAAGAACATGGTAGTGCCTCTTAACCCAAAAATGGAAATGTGTTGATGTATTCAAGGAAAATGAATCTATAGATTAAAAACCTGGAAAGCAAAACCACCTTGATGCAATCCCTTCAGGTGTAATTCATCACTGCTGAGAAAACGGAACCACGTGATTCTTCTTTCGATTTGCCTAATATGGAGTTTTGTATTCTAGCTATATTTCCCTTGATTGTTTTAACTTTGTACTGTTTCCCACAAATTTCATTTGTGGAGTGCTTAGATAAATATTTGACTGATTATTTACAGGGATTTTTGCCAAGTTATTCTTGTTGAAGAAGTTTGTGCTGCACTTCTAAGCACATATCTATTGCACATTTCTGCACATGTTCTATATTTTTCCTGATTAAACATTGTGTATTTTCATATACTTCTATGGTTTAAAGAATGTGTATGCCTTTGCAGTATACTGATCCATTATCCTGCTTTTGAAAAAGCTAGATGAGATATATTCTGTCTAAAGCATATATCTCTAAAATAGTGATACAGTACTAGAAATACATATATACTGAGCAAAAATGCATACAGTTACTTTATTTGACAATAGCAAGTTTAATTTATGTGAGTCATCTCACAGGTCTTGTATATTCAATACTGATGTTTATACAGGAAGTGGAAATCTTATTAAAAAAATGTTTACTACTATAGGCCAAATGGGACACTGATATGGAAATTTATGATTATAAATATATGCCTCAAAAACAGACGATTTCAAAACACAGTGATGTCAGCTGTTTTCCTGACAGTCCTTCCACATGTCTCTCATGGTTAACGACTCCCTGCCATGCAACTGTTTGGCTCTCACATTTTTGGTTTATTTGCTGGCCGTACCATATGAAACCAATTCCAAGCATCAAAATAAAATATTTCTGAAAGGAGAAAACAGTCACAAGTTTTATGTGCTTACTACAACCCTCTATTTACAAGAATACATATTACAATGACAAACACATGCACGGTCCAGAGGGGAGTGCTGAGAATCAAGGCTCCAAGCTTCTAGGCCTTATCTACCCACAGGCTTGTAAAAACACTAAAATAGCTCTGTTTCTCACTTTCCTCATCTCTAAAAAGGAACCAATGCTAAGCAACTTCATAGGAATGCTGCAAGTTTTGATTACCTGATACTCTAAAGAGCTTTAGGATTCTTAGAAGTGGCAAAATGTTCTGAATTTTTTGTTAGATTAAAAATTCCATTTTTCTTTAAGAATGTATTTTTCTCCAGTGCACTAATTGGCTCCATATGGGTAAAGCCTGTGCAAGAGGCAGTGAAGACAATAGCATAAATCAGAGATAATGTTAAGGAACCTTACAAATGATTCCAAAATCGTTAATAAATGTGATCTTTTGCCGTAAGACGTTTTCTATGGTGTGCTTCCACTTAGCAGTCAGATTGTTTACTGCGGCCAAGCATATGAAGTTCTGTTGATGTGCATTTCCTGAGAAGCCCAACACTGAGAGCAGAGCTTTGTCTAGATTAGAGACAGTTGCATCAGCAAATGCTCTGCTTCACCTCACTGCAGCATGTTGCACTAGACAGTTGCACAAGAATACATGAACAAAATTATAGGAGAACAAATATCTCTAATTTAAGCACAGCTGGGAACCTCCCACCACATCATCTTCATTTTGTTCCCTTACAGCAGCATTCCTCAACGTTCATAATCAATAGACCACCTAACTTCTTTAAAACACACACCCCCCCACACACCCCCTCACACACCCCCCCACACCCCCCCCCCACACACCCCCACACACCCCCACACACCCCGGGGGCCTCTACGGTTAAGCAGCAGGCAAGGGAGCTGAGCCCTGCTGTGTGTCATGTATGCAAATACAAAGTTTTTGCTATACAAAATTGTGTTTTATTTCAAAATTGGAAACAATATAGTATAGAATACCAATAAAATAGAACGTGACACTTGGGCTGGGATGCCAGAAGATACTGGCAGCAATCATGAACTGGCTCCCAACCATCCCTCAGGGTACTTACTATTTCTTTGACTGTAATATTTTTATGAACTATCTTCTGCTGCCTTATGAGTAGTATGTGACTCATGGGTGATGCACTAAGTGACACTGCTGATGTACTAATGAGCTCCCAACAGTAGAAAAGAAACACACTTAACACCTGATACTAAGTTGGAGTAGAGAGAGGGCTTTAAGTCCTCGAGGGGACAAGGCAAGGAAGACGCATACAGTCCATGCCCAGATCCTTAGAGGGGTCCACACTGGCCTCCTCATACAATCAATGAGATACCCAGCTGACAGCAGTTAAAGTTATGGCTCCATAGTTTTCAGGACATGTTGGCGTACGCTTCCTTCACGGGGAATTGGTAGTTTCAGAGGAAGTGCTAAAGGCACAGACTGCAAATCTTATCAGTTTGTTAGAAACACAGGATTCAGTTCTCTAGATCCTCAGGGACCTTGGAGGCAAGTCAGGTCTGCTGTGACATAAAATGCACATCTATCGTGCTAGCACAGAGAATACAAGATTGAAATCTTTACAAGAAAAGGGAATCCTTGACAGACATGTTTTGCCTGCTAAATGGGCAAGTGACTCCCTACTTGGATTCACAAAAGCTGCTGTTTAACCTGGAAAAGGAAATAAAAGACAGGGCTTTTTAATTTTTTCCTTTTTGCCCATGAAGGAAAGGAGCCATATGTGCTGTCACTTTGGGAAGAGAGTACATCATTTGTCTGAAAAAGATTTACACATATAAATGTCCATTTTTGTTTGCCCCCTTCTATCCTTTGCCATGTTTGCATGAGAATAAAAAGAGCTTACAAGAATCTTTGCAGTAAAACCTTTATCAAGTCCCCCAGTGAAGGGGGTGCCATGAAGGAGAATACTTCTAAATGGATCCTCAAAAAACCCATCAGTTTTCATACTGGGAAAAAACATCATCATTATTTGCCTGCTTTTTGAAAAAAATATTTACCTATTATATGACTGGCTATATGTGAATAGCAAGCAGGAGAGGGGAACATGCTGTGTAAAATGACTGCTCTTCCTCTCTGTCCCATTATAGCTGAGCAAAATTATACAGAACTCCAGTTCTGTGTGAAAGGAAAGAGGCTTCTAAACTGACTTAAAAATGCACCTGTACTCTAGCTGTTCTAGGACTGCTGTTTTTTAAATCTTTTCTGAAGCTCTGAAGGCAAAGTCCAAGGCTTGATATTCAAAATAAATACAAAAAACTGTAAAAGAACCATAAAGGAAAGCCAAATAATCATCCAAGAGGGAATTCTGAAAAATGATACAGGTGTAAACACAGCTGCAAGGGAAATAACTGATTCTATTAAAGTTTAGCATGCTGCATACTGGAGGCAGATGTTCATAACTTCTAACTTTCTCAGAAAAGGCCTTAATTGGCTATATATCACCAGAACTCACAATTTCTCTGTACCTGTTATTTATATAGATATGCTGATTGAGTATGCTGTAAGCATACATATCCATTTTCATTAATTACCTTGGTTCTTTAAAGCGCTACTTTGTTAAACACTACCTGTTAGTGATAGCTTTTGGCTGGTATATACTTTAGGATGCTTTTTTTCAAACTGAAAGGGGGATTCAAAATAATGATTAATTTATAGAATGGTATGAATGTTCCAGTAAAAAAGCTGAAGCTATACTATTGCAAGCTATTTATATCATCATGCACTGCAAACTGACAACTGGAGCTAGTTATTTTCTGAATGGAAGACCCCCATGGGAAATCTGAGTCACGGGGCAAGCAGCGGTGATGATGACGACCATCCCTGTTGCAGGAAGCCACTGAACACAGCTTACAATGTTTGGCAATATGTGAATATATCATTCAAACAGAAGTGCTGTAAGTGTTCCAACCTCTACGCTCTTTTACATCTGACATCTTAAATCATGGCTACAGTTCAGGTTCTATTCTTTTAGTAAAAGCAGTACATAGAAAGTGAGAACTGATTTCTTCTTCTTTAACTGGTGGAATATGTGATATCTAAGGTCAGGCATATATCCAAGTAATCACAATAATCATAGCTTTCCTGCTGCCCAAGTACTGAGCCCGAGGCCAAGCTATGGCTCAACAACCTTTTGCTTCACACCAGAGAAGTGAAGGAACAGCAGTACCAGGAACAGACAGACTTAACTGGATAAAGACAATGCTAGCTGAAATTCCAACAGAGAAAAACATCTTGTATGCAGCTATATACATTGGAATCTTTCATATTTACATTTCCTGTCTCTTGAATAAATTCAGGTTTCAGTAAATACGTTCTGCCTTCTTGACCTTTCTCAGTATTTTGAATTGACTACACTGTATTTTATTTTATCTGTTAAATTATACAGTCTGCTGTAGATGGTTAAACTGCAACTATCTACAGTTCAGTAATGAAGTGATTCTTGTAATAAAACATGGATAAGTAGCGCCCACTACAGTTAAGGCTGAGTTCCTATTTCCATTGCTCAGATGTGTAGCAAATAAATTCATCTAGGGATTAACTTAAATGAAGTAGGTTCCATGTTTATAAAAGTCAAATATCATCTTTCTTTTTTCTTGTTTAAGTTCGAACTCTTGCATTTGGGTTTTTACTGCTGGCACTTGTAACTAACCTGCAATTTTCCGATGACAAAGATTCTTCAGTATTTTGAGATTTCTTTTCAATAATTTCTACAGCTAAAACCCATTAAAAAAGCAGAAGAGATGCATACATATATAAAGCAAAGGCAATTTAAAAATGCGGAACAATATTAATTAGAAGTGTCCTGTATTTGTCCAAATCTGGATCTCACTCACTTGATAAAGCCACATTTTGATAATGTTGTAATTTTCATAGCAAAGTTTCTTTTCCTTTGATTACCTACTGGTCCTGAGATGTAAACACAAGCAAAGGCCTAGCAAAGTTACAAAAGTGTGAGTGCCTTGGAAATATGGCATAAGGTCAACCTTGCTGCATGCCTGCAGCATTGTTGAGCAGTAAGTCCTGCCTCATTCCTTCCAGAATAATTGAGGACAGTAGAACCTTGTGAAACTATCTTCTTTCTAACTCCTCTTCCATCAGAAACCAGCTATAGGGGTTACTGGGCCTTAAACAGTGATCCAAATTTTTTTAATCACTGCTGTAAGCCAGTAAGGCTGCCCATAATGCCTGTGCATGCGTTCTCCTTGATGCTGACACCTCTCTTCAGAATGAAAGCAGATTATGTTTTGACTTCTGCATAGGCGTCCTGCTTCCCTTAATCCCCCAAACCTCTAATAATGGGCTTACTTTCAATATTGCCCCATAGCTTCGGCAGACTGCATATTATGAGCAGAATCAATATGTTCCTTAATAATAAGGATATTCAGTGAACCTCTGTGTCTCATCTTTAATAAGATGATATGTGGCTATGTAGGAAGTAATAAGTATTTTAATTAAATCAATAAAAAGACTTTTAGGACTCCAGGCCCTTAATTTAAAGACAGGCTATGGATTTTACTTTTAACTATATATGCCTACAGTATAGGCTCCACCTCCCACCAATGTCCTTGTCCTGACATGTTCTCAGCATCTGTGGTTCTTATTAGAGCTGATGGTGATGGACGTCATTGACTTGCCTATTTCTCTGATGATGTCAAAGGGAGCTGCAGTTGCCCAGCACAGCTGAAAATCTGGCTATTCACTTTAAGATAATCACTTTTAGATAATCAGCTTTAAAAAATTTTGGCCTGCATGTTTGCTAATACGTGCCCTATTACACAGCCCATATCTCCTCTGTCTTGCTGAATGCATCAATTTCTTAATTTCTGAAATTCATAAATCCATAAATATTCCTGTACTTTTGAAATAGGAGTGTAGGGCTATACAGTATACTTCTTTATACAACAGTTAACTAGTAGAACCCTCTGCTATAAGCAAAGAGACCCCCCCAAAAAGTATTTTTAAAGGAACATAAGCATAGAATTGTCAGTTTCAAGTTACAGGGATAAAGCTTTTGAAACTCCTACTGTGGGTGAGGCAGATAATTGTCTTAATCTTTTTCTTCTGACAGATATACCACTGCATAACTATCAGTCTTTTATATGAATTCTGAAGTAACTGATGCAAAAGACTGTCAGGTGCTGCACCTGATCATGTTTTAAAAAAAATTAAATTGAATAACTGGGTACAGTTTTAACAGTCTCATTTGTCTTTTATATTGATTTCCCGTGATCCTAGCATTCCCAATTGGAATGTAATTTGTGACTGCATTAAAAAGTAGGCATTTTTCATTGCCATATTTAGATCTTGAGGTTGAACACAGACATGTCTAGGCTGGTTGTACTCGAATTAAAATGGAAGCAGAATTTGCTATTTAAAACAGACATATCACTGAGTGCCACACTTGATCTGACATATAACTCCTGGATATCAGATGGAGTACTGTAATGTGTATGTATGTAAAAATATATATCATTCTCTAACTGTCTGTGGTTTTCACAAAGTCAACACGCTGCTGATTTTATTTCATCTATAATAGCATCTGTGGAGATATTAGGCCTATGTGGAAAGGGTAAGGCTGTCCAGCATGGAATGGCTACTTTTCCACAGAAAACGTTGATCCAAAACATTTGCATCTTCACTCAGTTATGCAAAGCATTCCTGAACCCTAATCTTCCATTGGATTCCAGCCATATGGTCCTCCATTATTCTTGCATTTTGAATGAATTACAGACATTATTTTAGCAGTTCTATTGAGTCAGTGACCAGACATGGTGTGTCTCTAATCAACACTAACTGGAGCTCTTGTGTCCTATGTGTTGCAATACAGAGTTGATACACTGAGCAACTGTTTTCTAATTGAAATAGAAGCTGAAATAGGCACTACCCCAGGGAAAAGGCTAATGTTCAGCTGACTTTTCCTAGTCCCTTCCCCAACTATGAGGTAATTTCACATCAAACAGCAAAGAAAAACACTCAAGCTGACTAGTCATTACAATTAATCAGGAAAACAATCTTTTAAAATGTCTACATGCTAATCTGCCAGGTCTTCTTCTCTGACTACACTAAAAATTCAATCGTAAGTCTTGTTATTCGTTAGCAATGACACTTTCACAGTTTTTAAAAGGGCATCTATCTAGGTCTGTTTAAATTAGCTATCATATTTCCATATACTTAACTGTAAAGCACCTCATAAAGAAGTACCGCGAGACTACTTTGAGCAGAAAACCTAACTGGAGGTCTACCCCCAGACGAATTCCTATAAAACACAAAAGTAAAATATGCCTACTACTTTCTGCAGTTCACGCATGAGCAACACTTTGTTCCCTGAATGACTATTGACTATCATATTTACATATAACCTACTTGACAGATATCAATAGAAATGATGGAAACAAAGTCTTTATCATTGCTCAGGTAAATCTAAAGTAAATCCATTTAAAAATTTGAATTCTCATGTGCATTTTTTATGTATCGCTCTTACAACTGTACACAAACTAAAGCCAGATCAAACTGAAATTTGCTTCCACAACTGCTGATCAAAAGTGGGAAATTATCCATATCCTGCAGCTGTGGAACACAGAATTACATAAACTTTCCTTTAACTATGTTGACCTGCAACAGTTGCAACTTAGCACCCATGGGCATTTACACAAAACAAGCAGTTCTAGTTGACGTATTTATATATATCTCGCAGATAAATGCTTTCACTTCTGTTACTAGCTTTCGCTGTGTATTTTTGTATGTCACAAAGTATATCCATAACAATATTCTGCACTGCTAGATGTCATAACTAATTTTGACCTTTGCAACTTCTGCCTGAGAATTGAGCAGATGGCTGTAACAGCTCAGAACTTCACTTCTTCCTTTTTAATACTTGCTTAATATGATATTTAATATTTAAAAGTGACAAACAAAATTCTGCTTTTCAACAATTTTCCTAAAAAGGACAGATGTACTTTTGCTTATTTTCTTTTTCTCAAAAGCAAGGATTGGCATTTAAAGTATGTTTGCAAGGTTTGACCACTGAAAGAAAGAAAATGTTATACAAATAATTACTACTCATTTATGATGACAAAGCAAAAATAGAATAAAATAGCTCGAGCATTAACTGAGCCGAGATACCTCTGATTTTTCAGTTTACCAAAATGTATGTCCTTCTCCACCATAAGGAATATGTCCCTCCTGCAGTATCCTCTCCCAGGTCAAATTAGTGAGAGTGACTGCTGATCAATAAGAATGTTAGACTATTAACATCTAGCAGTATTCCATTTAATGTATGTGGATAAACACTGAAAAATGAGGAAAGATGGTGACTGAAACAGCTTACATTGTATACTTCCATTATTTTTCCCATAATCATTTCACCTTATTATCATCATCATATTTTTTTTTTATTTGGAAGAGAACATGCTACATACTGTGACATGGATGCTTCTGGTAAGGAAGTGAACCATTCATCTTCTAAGAAGAAAAACATTGTGGGCACATAGTTCACTGTCCTTCCTCTCTGTCTTTTGCAAAACAAGTCAAGTTTCTCTGCAACACTCTTGCAGAAAAATCCAAAATTCAACTATATTTTTAAAAAGGGATTATGAAAAAGGCATTCTATATCCTAGATATATAGCAGCAACAGTAAACTGTTCTAATAATATGAAATATTTCCAGATGCACATACAAATACAGCAGGTTAGTAAATGACGACTGTAAAATATATCTAAATAAAGTATCACACGGAGAGAGCAGACGCTAATTGTTCACATGAAGTAAATTAAAAACCACAGGGAATTATAATTACACAGCTTTTATTTCTATATACACATGAAACAGCAGAATATAAAAGATTTTGTAATTTTTAAATGGTTGTTAAACCATCTCAATCTTGCTCTCAGCAACACTTCACCATTTCTATGGTGATAACACTTTATATACAGCACGAATGACTGTCCTATTATTGTGAAATATGTGCAAATCCAGAGGGAGAAATAAATCTGTGATTACTTTGCCAGCTAGAAAAGATTAATAATATCTCACTTGTCAACATGTAGAAGTCATTGAAATATGTTGGCCGATCATCCTAGTGGAGGGAGACAGAGAGACTGAAGTTGATATTTTTATTTACAGGACGTTAATAATGACACCATACTAAGGACTGTTTTTTTAAATTAAAGAGGTGTTTAAGATAACACAAGTGACTGGTACAAGAAATAAAACATAAATTGTTACCAAGGGAGGAGTGAGTGAAGAACAGGAATACACAGCAGTGCGTGATGCATGGAATCCTGCTACAATGACTAGTAAATATTCAGATTAGAAAAAACAAATCAAGTCGTACTGAAGACTGAAAACAAAAGGCTTTAAAAGATATCACTGAATACAGTTTTATAGCAAATTTAATAAAGTATAACAAGTCTAAACCGGTTATACTTACAAAGGTGTTATAAATGGAACAGCTTCCAAACATGAATGCTATGTTGCCTGCCACTGCCAAAGCATGTCCCTGCCTAAAGTGAAAAGGAAGATGGAGAATAATGTCACCTGCTGAAATTATTCACATTTTTTGCCCTTAATCTGACAGCATAATTTAGGATACCTGGGTGGCAGAAGAGATGGATTTGAACCTCCTTAGCCTGAGCAGGGAACTGAACTCAAATCAGTCACTTTCTGAGAAGTGCTCTGCTAGGCGTCGGTTAAAACGGGGATGTGTTGCCACCACTACATTAAAGGTGAGTCCTGTGAAGTTCGCTGCCTGCCAATAGAAAGGATTAATCTCTGAATGTGCTTAGTGAATGGCTGCATCTCAAGTGTAGCCCCTGCGAGCTGCAAAAGATCGGATGCCCTTCTCTACATAATGATCCCTCTTAGATAACTCTACGTACATCCTTGTTCAGAACATGGGAAGCCTGGGTTGCCATTTGGAAGTGTAAATTCGCCTATTGACAGCACAGAAAACCCCCATGACCAAAAGAGGTACTTGGAATCACCCTTCTGGGAACAGATTCTTAATTTTCAGGTTCTCACATTAAATTCTTCTGCAGTTCTAGCACTTGCCTTTTTGAAAGCTCACAGCCTGACCCAGTGAACATATCTGAACATTTCTGCTAAATGGCATCTCCTTGATCTCAGTTTGGCTGTAAGCATCCTCTGGTGGGAAACGGACCTCTGTGACCCATTGTGGCAAAGGACTCAGACATAGAATTAGTAGAGGACATGCACAGATTCTTTATTCAAGGAATAAGACCTTAGATAGTAAACTTTTGGTCAGTTGTTAGCTTTTTATTTGCATAGTAGCCAATTCAATAATTTTAAACCAATAAAACGTATACATTCAAAATGGCTAAGCCAACAGAAAGATAAAAATTATTAGTGAGAAAGGTGCTTCTGGATATTTTCACTATCAAAACTTAAAGATCTTCACATATGCTAAACATCTGCTAAACACTGTATCTATGTTATAAAAGGTAGATACAAAAATAGCTAAAAAAGCATTGCAGAATTTTCCTGGAGGCTAGCAAAGCTATTCTGTTGCAACCTCTGAAGCAAAATAGTAACATCTGCCTATGGCATTCTTCATCTAGAGGGGCCCCAAACCACTCTGCCAACTGTTTATACATTCAAGATTATTCCAGATGTGTACTTACACATTATTTCAATATGCTATGTTTGAGTGCCACTGAGTAGTGGTAAGGGCAGGTAAATTTTTGGAAAAAAAAATCGGATATCGATCAAACCATGATGCTAAACTCCTTAGTTGTGTAGTAACTGTACTATATGTGTGATCTCAAAAGTAACCACAAATCATCAGAATAACAACTTATTTCTCATGTGAGAGCCAAGGGATTTTAATTAATGTTAAACTTATTCTTAGGTTGAAACAGGTGTAACAACACAAACAAAAGTCTCATCAAATCTGAATTATAGTGTACATGCAGACATACAATTGGAAAGCATTTGACAAGCAAAAGATAGATAAATATAACACACCTATGGCTTGGAGGGTCTCCAGTGACCTCTTTTGGAACTGAGTGTCCACTTGCTAATGCCAGCTTTTAAACTATGGGGAAAAACACGTATTATTTAAAAGGTTCCGCAAGAACATTCTGAAATTCATTCAGTGGATGAATCAGTGATCTTGATTATTTTACTTAAAAAGGGATTTAGAAGAAATCAACCACTGTTTCTTTATTATGTCTGTGGCTATTCCTTCATACACTGAAGCACTGTATTTATGACAGTTTTCAAGTTAAAAATAAAAAGTTTAAAGACTGACAACCAGCGAGTCAGAAGTCAAGTCAAAAATAACCTCTTTTGTTACTTTTCTCTTTTCCTTCAACCCATATTCCACTCACCTGTTCTGTCTGTTTTTTTCATTCATAGTGTAATGGCTTTCTGTAGATTCAATGTATTGTTAGAAACTCAGCTCTGGCCTAATTTACCCAGCTCCAGTTCATGCTTTATCTGCCTTGGCAGCAGTTGCTATGACACAAGGTACACTGAAAAAAGATGCACACTTGCTTCATGATGCAGCACTGTTTCCGGGTTACTGGAACACATGGCAAATTACACAGATACCTGAGACCTCTGCGTTCATGCTGATACGTCTGTAATGTCGCACTACAGTAAAAAGAAGTATTTTATATTATTATTATTAGATTACACTAGAGAAGAGTTGCATCAGTTGATTGGTAGCTAAACTCACTGTTAATTTTAAGAGTAATTAACCTTATCTACTACATACAGTTGATGATCTCCATGATCAAGTAACTATATCATCACATTTGGAATTCCTACAAAGGAGCAAAACAGAAATTTGGGCCTAAACCCAGGAATTTATTGTAAATGAAAGAGTAACATACTGAAACAGTTTGGGATTTTCATTCCAATACAGTATAATTGTTCCAGCAAAAGCATGTTGGCTGTAAATGGATTGCACTAAACTTAATTGTTCCTTTGATACACAGTTCTGATTTTCAAAAGGAATTCAGACCACAGAAATTAAAGATAAAATCCTGTTCATTTCTTTGTAATAGTAGAAACTCAGCTCTCCAATATAGTCTTCTCTTTGTTTTCCTATATAAATGAGACTGGTAATTTGGCATTCCCAGATAATTATTAGAACTTGATCGATAAATATGGATAGCTATCAAGAGGCGTCTCTGCTATTGCATGTATATAGAAAGACCATGAGAGTACATAATTTACATTAAGGCTTTACGCTGCTTCAGCTTTCAGGATTTATACTAAGTGAGAGCTCATACTCTGACTAGGGGAGCTACTCGTCAAAGCACTTTGTGAAAATAGAGCTTTGATATGTTTTAGATCATAAAAAAAAAATTGTTTAATTTCCCAGTACCTCTTACAATTGATGCAAATCACGACATAGAGCTTATCATTAGATTACTTTTAATTTCCACATCTTCCTGTCCCTTTCCATTCCCCCCTTGCCTTTTTTTTTGCTGTCCTTGTAAAAGATAATTTCATTTGGTATTCTTTGTTTTAAAAATGGTAGATATGAGTGATTTAGCACAAATAACTTCATTAGATTAAGAGTGCGGATGACCCTTGAGATGTCTCTCACCATTCTTAAAGCAAAAATTCAAAGGCATTAGTATAATTATTACTTAGATTGATGTAAGAATGAAAGTGTGCCCAGCACAATAACAACAAATATGGCACCATACTAAGTTTTAAAAATAATCACAAATCAGGCAATGCCAAAAATTAATTTTGCCTAATGATCTCAATTTGTCTTCATAAGATTTGCGTGTGTGCAGTCTTCCTTTTAGTATTACTATATTTGATTCATTCTCATACGAGAAGCTCCTTTTGAAACTAAGCAAGAACAAGGACGTAAGGACATAATTATTATTGAAATTCATCACAATTATTTATTTCTTACATGAAGGAGTATTTGAACCCGGTTATAGGGCACACCTGTGCTAACCAGTCTTTGCTCATAAAAACAAATAAAAAAATAAAATCTCTCTTCCAAACAGATCATAGGTGATGGCACCAATTATGTTACTAATTCCAAATAAAGATGATTTGTGCTTGGATTTTTTTCTAAATGATATACGGTAAGCATATAAAATAATGACTGGTATTAGAGTAGTGCTGCGTGCAGAGAAGAAAAACCACGCTAAACAAAAAAGTACTGTAGTTTGGCCACTGAAGTGGCAAGACTGCTCAGAACACTTCAGTACTTTACTCAAAAAAAACCCCTAAAACAGCTTATGCTGAAAGACTCTGAAATAATTAAGAAAGCTCAAAAAATTCTAGATTACGAACTGAAGAGACAAGAAGAAGCTATTCTAATCATATAGAATTAGGTAGGTAACTTGAACAAAATAAGAAGCAAAAAAAATCTGTTCTCAAGCCAGATTAAAAAAATCCTCTTCATTTGAAACTATAACCCCATCTAGTGGGACTCCTTTTTAATAGCTATGTGATAGGATTTGATCTGTTTCTTACTATTACCCTGAATATTTTCTGCTAGTAAAGACCATAAAATAAAAGCTGGAGATCCTTGGGTTTTGCTGGCACCAGTTTTTTCCTTGCTACCATTAAGATTACCTTATTAGTAATAAAGGGTTGATGTATACAGGAATACTATCTATTATGTTATCTGGATGAACTCTGAGCAAGTTTGGAGTAACACTGGAAAAAATACAAGCATCCAGTTGTGAGAAAGGTAAGAGAGTTATGGGTAGAAAAGTACAATGCAGAAGTAGTGTAACGTCAATGGTCCTTGGATTACCCAGCCTGCATGGATTTCCATCAAAGTTGTCCGTGGTCATGGAAATTAATAAACTATAAGGGGGCCCAAGACTGTATTGGAGCAGTCCAATAGTGAGTTCTGTCTGTGTACACAGGTAAATTGTACTCCTAGCACCTTCCACTGGCTTCGTTCCTCTTGCCTTTTATAAGACAAAGAAATCGAAGAGGAAAGATGACGCCTCAATTCTAAACTCTTTTTGCCAGGAGACTGTGATGTATGGAGCAAGCAGGGGGTAGAGGGTTTTTCAGGTCTGTAATATCTATAGCTCACTTTATTGTAATACATAGCTGAGACTGAACGCAGAAGCCATGGTGAGTGTCTACCCTGCAGAACAAAGTGGCCCGCCTCTCACACGCGCTACTGCTTCACTGATAGAAGCCCTCGAGCTGTTTTTGTTGACAACTCATTTAGTAAGAGCATCTTCATCAGCATCCAGCCAAGACAGCTGTACAGAGCACTTTCTCACAGGCTGCACAGAGTACTTTCTCAAGCTCCACCCAGCTGGGCCCAATGAAAAATGTTGCTTTCTGAAGACTGTGCAAATCATCACGTGATCTTTTGTATTTCTTTGATCAGTAGTTATGGCTATCAGTGTTGACACACAAATTATCATCAATTAGCTAGAGAGCATATACCCATTGATACAAATGAGGCAGTCATGCTTCTCTCAGACCTGCCACTGCATATTTGCAAATTTAGCCAGACAGTGCTATTGTGATTTCTGTTTCAAAGACTTTTGGTCTGTAAGACTGGCAAGATTTGAGCCTTAAAATATAAGAACAGAATACCAAATTTCCACCTATCCCAGTATCCTGCCTCTGAAATATTAGTGGATACTTGCAGACAGAGTGGAAAAAATGAGCAACAGCAGAGTGGTCCTTCTTCCAATAAACTCACCCAGCTTCTAGCAACCCGCAGCTTAGGGATTTTCTTGCGGGAGATAAACGGACAGCACACCAATCAATATGATTAAATGCTGACACTTTGTTAAGCCCGAATAGCATCTTTTATATGCCTTAACCATGATCCCGTGAATCAAACTATACAGTGATTGGTACATGTTCATTTTGCACGTGCATCTAAACAGTATATGATTGGATAGCATGTACTGTCCATGAGGAGGCAAAGAAACTCCCCTAAGCCCGTAAGTTCCTTACTGAACATCTGGGAGTTGTTTTTCTCGTTCCAAGGGGAGTTTCTCACCACATTGCATGCCCTCTAGTAACCTTACCGGTAGGCGGCAAAACCTACTTTCACACTCTTGCTATTAGCATTAGGGCTGGATTGCTCACATGTCCGTTTTCCTCCAGATAATCCTCCACATTTTCTGTTGCTTAATAGCCCTTAATGGAGTTTTCTTCCATGAATTTGTGTAACTGCCTTTTAAACCACTTATGCTTTTGAACCAAAAGATCCGGTGGAAATGAGTTCCAGAATTTAATGGCACTTTGCCTGAAAAAATACTTGCTTCTGTTGTTTTAAACTTGTTACCTGATCATTTTATTTAGTGCATGCACTTCTGCATAACAAGCAAGCAGCAAGTAACAGTAACTTAGTCACTTTCTCCACATCAGTCACAATTTTATAGACCTCTGTTGTATTCTTCTCTCCCCTCAGTCATCTTCCACATACTGAAGCCATTCCATGACTCTGCTCATCCTTGTCTCAGTGTTCTATATTTATTTCAGTTTTATTATTTTTTGAGGATTTTACAGCACAGAGAATTCGGATTCTTGGTATGTTGACATAATAACGTTTTCGATTTTTTTCTCATCTACCTGTTTCCTAATATTTCCTAAAATTCTATATTCCTTTTCGAACACTGATGAGCATTCAGAAAAGTACCTAGAAGGTTTCTAACATCTCTTTCCTAAGTAGGAATAGCTAATTCAGAGATCTACATACCCAATGGCTAATTAGAATTCCTTTCCCCTAGATGAATGATCTTCATCCATCAACAGTTAATTTCAGCTGACATTTTCCCATTCATACAAGTTCATGATATTCTTCTACTACTGCTTATTGTTCTGATCACACAGAACAGCATTCTGTAATAAAATTAATCTCTTCATTATTAATCCTCTACTCCAGATCACTTAAGAATATTGCTTAAGAATATTCCAAACTGCATGGAGCACAGAATCTAGGGGAACTCTACAGGTAACCTCTCTTCATAAACTGACCACTTACTCCTTTTTGTTTTCAACTATTTGTTTAACCAGTTCCTAACAAATATTATATACTTTGCTCAAGATGACAGACAACAAAAAAATGGGACTGATATGTTGAACTAACAAAAAAAGACCAATTTTCACCTCACATTTCACTCTATTATGATACAGCTAATAAATCCAGACTTAAGCATACATAAGTTGAAGACAAACTGTTTTTCATGAAAGGAGCTTGCTCGTGGAATGAACAGACTTTTTGACTAAACTGCAAACGTCCTTAGCAAATCTCTTCTACTGTAAACAAAACATTAACTTTATATATCCTTCACAGAACTTCCTGGAAAACTTTGCATGCCTTAATGAACAAACAGCAGGACAATTTGGGAAGGCCACTGCAGAATTCATTGTTGTGTAGCTCTAAGTTTATCGTACGGTATCTCGGGCCAGACTCCTTTCAGTGGTGTCCAGCAATAGGACATGAGGTAACAGGCACAAATTGAAGCACAGGAACTTCCATTTGAACATGAGGAAAAGCTTTTTTACTGTGAGGGTGACTGAGCACTGGAACAGGTTACCCAGAGAGGTTGTGGGGCCTCCATCCGTGGAGATATTCAAAAGCTGCCTGGACACAATCCTGGGCAATGTGCCCAGATGTAGGTGCCCAGGTGTAGGTGACCCTGCCTGAGCAGGGGGGTTGGACTAGATGATCTCCAGGGGTCCCTTCCAACCTCAACCATCCTGCAATTCTGTGATATTCCAGTGACAAGCCTTATGGGTACTTTATGTTCTTATATAAACAGACGGATCTTGATTCTACAAGCTGCTGAATAATTTGACCCTAATTTAAAGAAGATGAATAGTATGTACTTAACTTGTGCTATACCAAAGGATAAAGCTCTAGTATGTTTAAATCAATGATAAAATTCTAATCTCCTTCAATGAAACAAGATTTCATGTAGAAAGCTCAAGCAAGCAAGACCACTGTATAGGAAACAGACAAGGAAATAAGGCAAATGCAAAAATCTTCTGGGAGAAAACCTTCCAACTTTAAATTCTGTATCAGAGAAGGCCATAACATTATGATATGAAATTACTAGTAGCTGTCTTTATTGGGTCTGAATAAATAGCCATCAAAGGTGATGGAAGACTTTCTATTGATTTGGACCCAAATTGGATTAAGTACGTAACGAAGATTACTTTAATGCTGAAACTCTCAAAATACAATGATGACTTCAAGCAATTCTTATATGAATCTGATGCAGTAGATTGAAACCTGTGATCAGTTTACAAAAGCTGACGTATTAGACTTATAAATTCATACCTTGCTAGCTAAGGAAGCTGTTTGAATGCCAAAAATTTTAAGTATTTTGCAGTCTGTTAAAAAAAAAAACTGTAAGGAATGAAATCCCTGTCTTCAGGTCAACAGAAACATTGTCGGGACCTCAAAGGACCCAAGATATTACCTATACTTCATAGCGCTGCCTACTCTTAAAGAAATGAAATGTTTTCTAAAAGTCTGTAGGCTATACGAATAAGAAAGTGGAAGGAAAGCATGAAACTCTACACAGAAATTGGCTTGGGCAGGCTGTGAAAACTCATTTTAAACAATATATGCTGGTTTACTAATCTCTACCCAGTAAAGGATTGAGTTTTGCACATCTATTTAATTCATGGTATCCAGTGTTCCTCTTAAAACGCTGATGTCTAGATTGAACAAACACAGAGCTTTAAGAAAGGTCACATAAAAAAAGAGAAATACAATTTTTCAAATCAACACGTGCAACTTTGCTAGAAGAGAATGCCTGTTGAACTGTAGCATATTGTAGAAGATAAATTTGCACACCATGCTACACTTAGCAAGTATATATCTTGTTATACACTCACAAAACAGATACAGAACACAAAAAGGCCTTTAAAACTCATTATTCCAGCAAACCAGAAAAATCTGATTCGGTAAATACTTTTGTACTTAGCTGTGAATAACTAAGCAGGTGCCGGCTGAAGGCCTCTCCCCGCCGGCCACGCGCAGACACTCGGGCGCTCTGCTCAGCACGTTATTCCTGACTGACCGTTCACATGCTGCACTGAGTTTTCATCCGTTTGTATGCATGGGATGGCCTGAGAAGTACGAAGCATCTAAATACTTCGCATAATAGCTGAAAGGTCTTATAATCCCCAAGCGAGAGGAAACGGAGCTCCCTATTACACCCTCGCGGTGACGAAGCGCCCGCCGGGATCCAGCACGGTTTACCGAAGCTAACACCACAGCAGGTGACCCTGGGTTTGGATAGACTCTTATTTCCCTCGTCAGAGGGGAACAGCCTTCACCGAGCGTGACTCTCCCGGGACCTGCGCGACAGGTAACGGCACCTGGGCCGCAGCGCGAGGCCTCGGCCCGCAGCCGTTAACCGTCCCGCGCGAGCAGGGCCGGGGGCGGGGCCAGCGCCGAAACTCCGCCCGCCCACGCTGCGCGCCTCCATTTGCGCTCCAGCGCCGCCGCGCCCCCTTCCTACCCTCGGGCGGGCTCCGCGCGCGGCGCTCGGCTTCCGGCCCGGTCCGGGGCTGCGGCGTGGCGTAGTTCCGTCGAGGTGCAGGGAGAGCGGGCGGGGCGGGACAGGGGGCGGTCACGTGAGCCCGGCGGCCGGCGGAGCCCCGCCCACGCGCGCGGCGGAGGCGGCCGATGCGGGCGCGGGCGGGAGGCCTCCCCCAGCCCGCTCCGCAGCCTCTGCTCCGCCGGCCCGGGCTCTCCGCGACGATGGTGGGAGCGAAATGAGCCCCGAGCCGGAGCCGCCGCCAGCCTCGGCCCGGGCGGGAGAGGAGGAGGAGGAGGAGGAGGCGGCGGCGGCGCCGAGGGGAGGCGGCGGCGCCTGGCGGGGCGGCTGCATCATGCTGGTGAAGAGGGTCGGCCTGAAGGCGGGCGGCGGCGGCGCGGTGAGTCGGGGGCGGCCGCCGCGGTTGCCCGGGCGGCGGAGGAGGAGGAGAGGGGCCCGCCGGCGGCGGGGCAGCGCTGATGCCGGACCCGCTGGTGCCGGGTGGCCGAGCCGCCCTCTGGGCGAGCCGCGCGGGACGCTGCTCCGCCGAGGAGGCGCCCGCTGCCCGCGGAAACTTTGCGCGAGTTGGCGGATGCGGCGCTGCGGCCGGCGTCGCCCCCCGTCGCCGCGCGCGCGCGGGGGCCGTTAACGGCCGAGGGGACGAGCGCGCGCCGGTTGCTGCCGCCGTTGGCGCCGGCGCGGACGGGCATTGGTCGGGGAGTAAATGAGTAGTTGGAAAAGAATAGAGGTGCCTCAACGCAGAGCTTGGGCTCTCTTCGCTGGCGTTGTGGGAAGCGCTGGTGGTGGGTGCGTCCTGGTGAGCAGAAGCTGTAGAATTACCGTGCAGTTTTAGTAACTTGCTCTTTTGGTTCAGTCCTTTCCCATTACGTTAAAACTTCTTTGTGCGACTAACTTAAAAGGAGCTGGACTGAGAGGAATGGTCCTTGTGCACACTTGAAACCGTGTGCAGGAAAGATTACTTTCAGAAGTGTCTGTAAGTGGTGCGTAAGTAACTTTCAGCAGAAGTGCATTTCAGATGGCTTAAGCTTTCCCTTTGTGCATCCATGCCCATAGGCTAACTTAAACACAAACGTGAGATCACATCATCTGAGCTTTTTGTAGTTGGGGACAGGTGACTTATTTCAGGCAGGGCGGGCCTGGCTGAGAAGATATAACCTGTTCTGGCTTGTAGAGGGTGAGCCCAGGGCACAGGATGAGAACAGAGGAATTTAGGGACATGTATAAGGTAACAAAATAGATGATTATGTCATTGATAGCTTTTAAACGGGCCCAAATACAAAACTGGGCAAAGACAATAACTCATTTCACTCTCTGTGATAAGTGACTCCAACTTTACAAAAGGGACTTAGACTTTATTTGAAATGTGACTTAATAGCTCTTAACATATAAGTGTATGTGTGTATATATATATTTAGACTACTTTCATGTTCAGGTGTTCCTGAGTAATGTATTTAGTACTTATTTAGTCATAAAATTAGATGTGCTGAAAGTATCATTTATGCTGAAAGTTTTTAACATCCTTAAGTTTTGTCAGATGGCTGACCTGTGTTACACATGTTGTTTCCACTGTCCTCCCATGCTCCACATATGAACATCTCTGGTATTGGAGAGAGAAGATGGTTTACTGTTTTATGTTAATGTGAAGTGAGCAAACTTGTCATATATTTAGCAGAACATTAATGTTATTGCATTATTGTGATATTGAGACTGGAGATTTTTTTTTAAAATGCTTGAAATGATCTGTTTGATATCATTAGGTTCTTCATCCCTTACTCATCCAAGGTTATCTGATGGAGGTGTTAAAATACTTCCGATGAGTGATGTAAAAAATACCCTTATGTGGTATTCATCAGTCACATGAAAATACCTTTGTGTCTGTTAGTTTTGAAGCCACTGCTTCATGCTTCCTGTAACATTGTAATGTTGACCACATGGTCAATTTGGAGTGTTTGTATATCACTTCTGTGTTTGAGTCTTTCAGGTGTTTTTTTTTTTTTAGAAATAGTTATGCCTTCTAAAAAGCAGGTTGGACTCATTCAAGAACTTCAGCTGACATTTGATGAATGATATATTTGCTCTTCTAGGATCTTGTACAGCAACTCCTGTTTAAAACTCCAGATGTATGTGATGCAGTCATGCCTCTTTTAAGTCAGAACGGGGAAATAACTCTAGTAGGGGCCCATTTACTTATTAGTTATGAAATGTAAACTTTCAGTACTACTTTCAGTTTGAGTTTTATCAGCATGGATGACATAGAAGAAATAGAAGAGGATGTCAATATATGGAAAGAAAATGCATAACTTTAGTAAAATATGAACAGGAGCTAGGAAAAGAAAGGAAACAAGTTAAAATACTTTCATTTACCTTTCTGTAACTTTGAAGAGGATTAAAACTAAATGGAAAATAGTCATATCTAACAAAGGTGCTAATGTTTTTCATACTAATGGGCTGAATGTTTGTTAAAATTGAAAAAAGGATTAAAATAATACTTCTGAGTCCCCAAATATGCTGTTTTACCAGTTTGCAAATTTAGCTACTAAATGATATATATTATTAACTTATAAAATGATCTCAGGTTTTGCTTGATTTCCCCCACCCTCAACCCCCCAAACGCACACTTGTGCCCTTAAGGGAGTTTGTGTTCCTCTAATGCATCTCCTACAAGACAGGAAGATATCAGGCTCTAGCCTTATCTTCTGCACATTGGTATAGCTGTAATAAAATTATACTTGCATCAGTTTAGGGCCTGCTTTATAATTCCTGACTAAATGACCTTTTTCCTATTTTGTTACTGCAGTTCATATATCTCCCTGTGATACTCACGTGGTTGTCATAGTGTTACAACACTCTCTGCTAAGGCTTTGAATGAGCGTATTCATTCTGAAATATTAAGGGCCAGGTCATGGCTTTAGATATGAATGTAGAGATCTCTGAAACCCGTAGGAGTGCAGCTCTGGCATTTGAAAGTGGAAACCTTTGGGCTACTGATGAAGAAATTACAGAAGTGGAATTTTGGTGATCTACTTTGGTCTGTAAAAGATATCTTATGTAGGACAGAAGAATTAAGCTAATTTAATGTGACAAAGTGAAAAAGTAATCATGAAGTTGTCTGTCCGGTTGCACAAGGCTTTCTGTTCACCCCACCTCCAGCTTAAGAAGAACAGGTTTCTGTTTCAATTTTTCTGTAACTAACTTCTCCCTGTTGAACTCTTCTCTGGCATTGGCTTGAGTGGAAGAACTAAAGAATAAATGCTGCACAAGTGACTTTTTACAGAAGTCAGTTATTGGCTCAAAAGTAATAAGGGAAAAAGTGTGTTTAAGTAAATTCCATTGGAATTAAATCAGTTTCCCTTGGATGAATTACTCTGATTTCAGTGAGCTTCAAAAGTTGAAGTAAATGATGCCATGGACATTGTGTTACTGGTTATGTAATGTTGTTCCACCTAGATTTTGAACACTGATAGTATAAAATTTGGTATGAGTATTTTAAACTTTGTGTCATGTACTTAATTTTTATAAAGACTATCAGTACCGTGCTGCTGTATGATGTATGTATGCTGTAAATCAGTCATACTTCAGTCTCTGTTCTCGGACACTATAAAACGACACAGCTATTGTGGAGAGCAAGACCTCTGTTTAGTCAACAAAATGAAATGTTTGGCAACAAAATGAAAACTTTCTAAAGTTTAAAACTGTACATGTTCAATGAAATTTTACTGGTCATTATTCATTAAACTCTGCTTTACAATGTAATATGCATTTAGTGCATACTTTACAATGTAATATGCATTTAGTGCATACCCAAAGAATTGCAGATTTTTATTCTTAGTGCTAAAGTTTTTCTAATATTTCATTAAAAAAATAGCATCATGAGATTGAAGCACTGTTTCAGGGTTAGGAAACTTTACTGATATGCCTTTCCGTCCAGTGAGCTGGCTTCTTAATTTTCTTGCATGTAGAATTTAAGGAGACTTGCTAGTAGTAAACAGGTGAGTCAAATTGGCAGGTTGGTTGTCTAGCTCCTTGTGGAGCACATTTTTGTCCTACAAAAGTTATTTTTCATGTTAAATCTGCTGTAGATTGTTAAATTCGAATAATCAGAGATAAACTGTTCTGTCTTCTCAAGGTTGTTAATGCCATTCTGAATTTTCACACCATGTTAAATTAAAATAACACTACTTCTGGACTCTGAACTGTTGCAAGGAATAAACAGTTGCTGTCTTAAATACAAATCATTCTTGTTTGTATTCATATTGAGAGGTCATTTTTGCTGTTCTGAGTTTTCTGTTGCTAATCCTCTAGGCTCTGACAGTCTGGAACGTTTTGAGTCGCGAGAGAAGTATGCTAGACTAGAGCAGTAAAAACTTGACCCTGTAACTGAGAGTTGATTCTTCAGTACTGAAGTTCCAAACTTAACTCATTGCCCAGTGGCTACTTAGCTGTCCCATGGAGAAACATGTGAGATAGATCTAAGTATGCCTGCTTTTGAACCAGAACCTATGCTTTTGAGAGAAAATTCTCCATGCCTTATGTGTGTCTGTATTCTTGTAGCACAGCTATTTAAAGTTCAGCACTGGATAAATCAGCTTGCAGTTTTGTATAGTGTAGAATGATGTTTGTGTATTATTTCTAGGAGTATCTTATTTTGACAATACGGTAGCATCTAAAGCAGAGCTTTTGCAATGTGGCATGCACATAGTGATCGTTCTCTTGGATACTCTTCCTGTCCCTAACAGCTCTTGGCTCAGACTGAACCAGATATAGTGTTTTAATGTTTACCAGTCCTCAGAGGTTTTCTGTTACCTAAGCTTGTCTAGTGTACATTTAAATGCAAATGTGTTCCCAGTGTCCCCCAAAAGGACATGGCAAGACATTTTATGCTTTGAGGGTAAACTGTGAAATGCTGCCTCACTTTGTTAAACCTAATGTCTCATAGTTTTGCTTAATTCCCCGTATTTCGGTATCAGAAGGCAATGACAATTGACTTCTCTTCATCCTCTTCATGTTGCTCTCAGTTTAATAAATTGCAACTACATCTTTGCTCAGATGTTTCTATTGCAGCTTGGACAATCCGACTTCATGATTCCTCCATACCTTTAACAGCTGCCTTTGTCTTTCTGTGGACCTCTTCCACTTGTGCTTCCATAAAATATACTATTCAACAACGTGCATTGTTTCAGGCTCTGAACAGAATAAGCAGTCATGGGATAAGAGGAAAGATCCTTACAAACAAAAATGGGTAAAAGCTCCAAAAGCAGACAGTAAGAACAATCACGCAGGCACATCACATGCTTATGCAATAATATAATGTTTTTTCCTGTTAATGCATATCATTAAATATACTTTAATGACTTCTGGAATATTGGAAGTGGTGTTTTCCATGGTCCAGGATGATCTGGGATAGCATTCTGGAACGGTAATCATTCAGTATGTGAGGCTAAAATTGTTTCTTCATCTTTGCATACATTAAAGTTATCTACATTAATTTCCCTGTCACTGACTCCGTCAACTTTGGCTGTTTTTCACAATTGCCCTTTACCTTTTCTACCCTGAATTGCATTATATCGTCAATCAACTGTGCCACATTGCTGTTCACACTTTTACAGCTCATCTATGAATATATTGAACAACATAGATCCTAGAGCAGAGTGTTGGGACCCATTTAATATAAATTCTCTGCTGTAAAACTTTTTTCTTAAACTTGCCTTGTTTCTTTTCTCTTAACTGGGTTTTTTAATCCCTGCAAGGGCTTTGCTTTGTTCTGTTTTCTTTAAGAGCCTTTGGTGAGGGACCTTGAGTAGTTTACTTGAATTTTCAGAAAGCCTATTAACTTGATCTGCCTTATCTATACATATGATTTGTTCTTTCAGAGAACTCCAGAAAGCTTTTAAAGCATGATTTCCCTTTACAAAATCTGCATGGATTTTTCCATTTCAAAGGAGTTGTGGTTCTGATATTTTAGAGCTCTGGAATATGGTTATCGTTTTCTCTTGAGAAAATGCATCGCAATCTTAAGCATGTCCAGATACAAATTTACTTAAAGTATTTCTTTTGGTGATGGAAACACAAGTTTGAACAATGCATATACTGAATTAGTCATGATATATATTCCAGCTCATATGGCATTTCTAAAATGTTAAAAGCTGCACTGTGATTGGAAAGTACTTTCACTTGTTCTGAGTGTATTCTCACACTGTGTGCAAGGTGACTGTGTTAGACTTAGTCTGTGCACACTGTCACTTGATGATTACTTCATGTGACAAAGGCAACTTAGGTCTGCAGGGTGCTATTTGCACTTGAGTGAATTTTTGCCAGTTCTAACAAATGCAGAGAAGATCAAGAGACTTTTGTAGGGATGAGGGTATAATTAAGGTGGTTTCTAAGTAGTCTTGTTTGAAAGCTAGATGCTAGAATCTAGGAAGAGGGAGAGAGCAAGATAAACAGGTAATCTGCCCTACAGAGCTAACTGGGTAATACATGCAGAGAAAAGAGCATTTGTAACTACAAATATAATAAAAACTAAAATAAAGTGGTACCATAATGTTTGTGCCAGAATAAAAAAGAACAATGAATCAGTGATGCAGTGAAATGTACCAGAACCTGTTTGCTTTTTATCATTGGTCTTGAAACCGTTGAAGTTCTTGCGGGGGAGGAGGGAGAGAGGTGAGGGAGACTGAGGAAGTAATAGTGGGGATGTATGTGAAAATGGAACTTGGTAATTTGGTATCACCTTCAAGATCAAAATGATTCACACAGGAGAATATGCTTCTGAAAAGAATTTTACTGATTCTGTTAGTTCAGTTGTTTGGTTTCTTGAAAATATAACAGTTGACATTAGAGTATAGTACAGGTGGCCGTGTTAAAAGTTTTACTTGTAGCAGATAATTTTTGTAGGGGGAGAATATTTCTACAGACTTTTTAAAATGCATTACTGTGAAGAGTATTGTTACTTTAAGTGTTGGTTTACAGTGCTACGGAAAGACTGAACACACTTTGCAAAATCTGTTCCACACTGAGATATCTTATTTGGGAAAGAATTTTGGGGTTGGGGGGAGAACATTGTCAGTTCAGAAGTGCAGCTTGAATTTGATTGTTAGCTTCCTGAGAGAGAACAGGGTAATTCAGGCTGGAAGGTTCCTCAGGAGGTCTCTAGTCCACCCTCTGGCTCACAGCAGGGTCAGCTCTGAGGCCAGACCAGGTTGCTCAGAGTTTTTTCTATCTGGAGCTTGAAAACCTCCAAAGATGGAGCCTGACACAGCCTCCCTGGGTGACCTGCTGCACTGCCCTCATGGAGGGGGAGGAAAGTATGGTGCAGTCATCCAATTAAAGTGCGTCTTTTTCTTAATCTGCCTAGCCCTCATCCTCATACAACTATTGAGAAGTTCGAAAAGGAACTTTGGAGGGCTTCAGCATTCAAAAAGTGAGAAGTGGTTTTGTTCTGGAATAAGCACATTATTTAGATGCAAAGCAGTAGTTAAATGTTTGAAATTTGGTGTTAGAGTGCTTTTGCAGCCAATTTGAGCAATGAGTGTAACTAAAGTACAAGTTTGATTTAGTAGGTAAATAGTTGACCTAAAACGTTACATGAATATACAAATACTATAAATTTGAGCTTTGCTCTGAAGATTTAGAGTAAAGCTAGCTATAAAAACTTATCTTGGTGTGGAATATTTTAGGGTGAGCTGTACTTGTTTTCCTTTAGAATGACTAAGAGAAGGTATTCTTACTGCTGCAACATAGCAAATTCGTTTGTCTTGTCTGTGAGCAGTTCCTCACCAGCTGGATTTATAATCTTGATATCTTCTCATGGATTTGTTCATGTTGAACAGCTGTGTTCTAATTTAAATTTCTTACATCCCGGTGGTTTTCACTGTTGTCCTCAAATTAACTTGTGGGTTTCTATCCAATTTTTTTGGAATTGCGGGGGGAGTGGGGGGAAGCTTAGAAGGAGTAGCAACATTGTAAAATTGGAAAAATAATAGATATTTTGTTAGAACTTTTGTGACATCTGGCACTTGATTCAAAGTGATGGTCTAAACTTTTACTGTTAAGCATTTGAGATTGTGTAATGTTTTGCTTGTTATTGATTATGCAAGTGTAATAGTTTGACCAACAGCTGCATTTGAAAGTGACCATAATGTTCATACATAAATTTCTCAGCCCACACGCTAGCCAGTTGTATGAAAATCCGCACGGATGGAGAGTAATCCCGTAACAAATTTTAAAGCATTAGCATGTTAGAAATTGGATGGCTCCAGGAAAGTTTTAAAAACTAAGGGTGGGTGTAGGGAGGAAAGGAAAGCAATTTGTAAATTGCCCAGATCCCTGCTACTTCTATTTATATTTCTTTGTTTAAAAAGATTTATTTTGTCCCTATATTTTCTAGTTCAAGAATCCTAAAGCTCTTTGTGCTTCAAATTGTTGCCCACTTTGCATGTATAGGTCTCAAGTTCTCTCTTTACAGAATTTGCATACAGTTGTCTTCTGTTGCAAAATATTTTCTCAGTACAGAAATTGACCCCCTAGAAACACTTCTTTTGGGGTAGGTTCTTCTTAAAAGGCCATATCAAGAGAAGCACTTTTGGGGAAACTCCTTCTGAAGCCCTTTGTTTTTGAACCCAGCAGAGAGATTTTTGTCTGTTTTTAATTAACAGTTTTGGTTGTGTATCTGTTCAGTTGTAAACTTTTTTCCTTTCAAATATCTTGACACTGATTAAAAAAACCCTAAACTTGTGATGGGAGTTCTTAGGGCCTACAGGAAAGATAGACATCTAGAGATAAGTATCTGCATCAGTCTGCTGGATAAAGTCAGTGAATTTTCCTGTTTTCATGTAGTTACTAGTATGAGTGTTCTTCAGGTAGTCTAGATGGCCAGGGCTCTATAAAGAAAACTGAAGATCATCAGTTACAGTCTATGCAGTTCGCTGATATTGATATGTCTCAAATCAAACTATTTGCATGTGTGAACTGGAATGCATGGCTTTGTTTTGACAGGCACATATTCCTTTCAGGATTTAAATTCTACTTTTCCAGGTTATCTCTTGATTTCAAAAGGGTATAGAGATATTTGGGTTTTTTTATAGTTCAGTACAACTATCTAGAAGTTGCACGACACTGCCAAAAGATGACACTGCCAAAAATTTCTTTTCATCTCCAAGGAATATTCATTTAGGATCAATACAACAAGATGGCATTTCTTTCACAAAAGGACTTATGTGACTGCTGAAGAACAGGCGAATATTTTTAAATATGGGTGTACATCTTTCTGGTCAACCATCTAAGTCTCAGATGAAGTCACCATGTAATAAAAACTTTTGGTTTTGTTATACTGTAAGTCTGGTGCTTAAAAACAAAAAAACCCCATAATATATTTAGTGGCATTGGAAGTGTTTGCAGAATGCAAAACACCGTTGTTTATGGTCCAGCATTGCACTTAGTAATGTAGGGTGGGGGAGAGTGTAGAACAGCGGGAAGCAGAATAGAGGTGGGGGAGAAGGCTGGGGAGTCCTTTACTGCTGTCTACTGTAAAGTTTGCCTTTTTCTGAGGGGAACGTGGTGGGAAGGGTTCTTCAGACTGAAGCATAATCTGTCTTAAACTGACAGACATCTTGACAAAAAATATATTCTTAAAAAGCTTACCCTGATTGATTATCCAGTAGTACTTGTAGACTTCTTATATGAGTAAAATCTTGTACGTAATCTTTGGAAACTTGGATATTTCGAGATTAAAAACTGCATGGTAACATGCAGAAGAAATGTTAATGCTTGAAAGTTATCAGTGTCTCAGCGATAATCTTTGATCTAGGATATCATCATATTATTTTCCTGGAGAGAGAGCTATTTTCCTTAAAATTGTAGCTTCTAAGCAAGCTATGATATAAAATTCTTATTAGTTGGAAAAAGTATCATGTGTTAGTTTTAGTTTGCTACTACAGACTTTGAAATCTGGTAAGTTTAAAATTATTAGAGAAGTAGGCATTTAGGCTGTCTTGGCGGTAGGGATTTCTTTAAAAAATTTTTAGTATAGGCAGCAGACTTGAAAGCACTTTTAACAAAATTCATTTTAATCCTGTCATTCCTACTAATCAAGACGAAAGGTACTGGACAGGAAAAACAGTAAGTGCGTGATTGTGCTCTGCCTTTGTAGTAGGCACACTGACTTTTTCAGGTTTAGTGGGAGATCCTGAGGTTCATGTTCTTGTTCTCCAGCTGCCCAGATGAGATAATCTGGCTGATATGTGTCACTAGATGATGTCTGTTGAACTGCATCCAGCATTGTTAGATTGTGCAATTTGCAAGAGAAGCATCCTTTCATCTATTGGATAAACTTTAGATTTTCATGGGAGTACCAGATGAGAACGCTACTATTCCTTTCTAACAATTACTGATCTCTCGGGAGAGGAATGGCTTTGGATTAACTAGAAACCCTGAAAAATCAACTTTCTACGGGGCAGATATTAATGTAAAGGGAAAAGTAAGTTTAGAACTCAGTAGAACAGTTACTATGGTTAGAGATAGACACAGAAATGAAAGCAAGCAACTACTCTGCTTTACCCAAGGGTTTTGTCATTCGTCTAGAGAAAATGCTCCCAGATCTCTCAAGTAGGATCTAATCTTTGGGTGTTGTATGGCTGTGTGTTCACAGCTGCATGAGTGTTTCTGTGCTAATTCTTCCTGGGAGCTATATATTGACTAGCAGAATAGCTCTTGGATCTGTAGTTTGCAGGCACAAACTACAGAAATAATTGGTCAACAGAAAGCTTTACAGGGTGCCTAAGCTGTCAGTTCTGTTTTATACTTTGACAGTTTCAAATACAAGATTCTGTGCTCTTCTGATTATGCATGTTGTCATATTTTTGTTATAATAGTGACATAGTCTTTACAAAATTGGTCTGTTTCATTGCCACTGGTTTGAAACTTATGAAGGTAGCAGGGAGAATTACAAAGCTTGTAGCACTACTGCAAAGGGTTGGGAATTGCTCAAGGGGAAGGAAACCTAAATACAGGCTGGAGGGGAGAGTAGGGTAGGGCAACGTCAGGAATGGGGAAATAATTCTCTTCGATCAGCAAGGGATTGAGGGCAACAATATTTCTGAAGTTCCTTGGAGATCTTTAGTCATTCTGTAATAATTCTTCTCCACCCTTGTTTGGCTTATTGTTCCCAAGGGCTTGGTAGTAGGTCATCTTGAAAGCCGATTATGTTCTCAAAATATGTTTGTAAGATATCTTTGCACATGTAATGAACTAGATGTGTACAGCCACTGCAAATGTTTTTCTTTTTTAGCAACAAGGTATTGGTCGGCCAAGCGTATACCATGCGGTGGTGGTCATATTTCTAGAATTCTTTGCCTGGGGACTGCTGACGACTCCAATGCTAACAGTAAGTATCACTGGCCTGCCTTAAAGTGATGACAAAAGTTATTGTTACTTACTAGAAATAATATTTTTTATTTGTTTTCCACTTTCTGCTGAATTCTGAAATTCAGGACTGGTCTCTTAACATTCACCACTGTAGAATGGTATCATTCTAAGGCTGAGATCTGGACTACTGGAAGACTAGAAGTAGTCTGAAATACATTACTATATTTTAAGTAACTTCTGTTCACCTTTTAGAGTAACTGAATGTATGTAAGGCTCTCTGTAGATTTTTTTTTTTTTTTTTTTAAGACTTCGTAGTCCAGTTCATCTGCCAATCTTAACTATTGAATCTACACTTCCCATAATTAAGTTTGTACTCCAGCATGGGCTGGTTGTTGTTGTCAGCATATAACTTGAAGTAAAATATAACTGCTTTCATGGAAGAAACAGATTTTACAAGTATTTCATCTGTTCTGGATTGCAGGTATGTTCTAGATGAATAGATAATTTGAATGTTTGGTAATAGGATATGAAGCCTTTCATGTGAACACATGGGTCTTATTTGCTGAAATCAGATGTGCCTATAAATTTAGTTATCAAAAGTCTGTTAGCCCAGTTTTTCACCAGATATCTGAGAATACTTTGAATAGATGACTGGCATGGTTTTGGGGACAGGAGACCTTGATATTTCAAATTTTCCTTCCCCAGTCTCCAGGTAAAATCAGCTATGTTGCTCTTAAAAAGGTGTTTGTGTAACCTTCTTAAAGTGACTATGTTAAAAAGATCACGAAGTATAATCATAATAGAGTGCATATAAATGGTTAACAGATTTCCATAAAGTAGATGTCTCACTAGATTGCTGTCCTGTCTTGCCAGAGCGAAAGTATGAGGAGGCTTGTTAGGTGTTCGTTATTTTATTTATTTTTTTTTAACCAGAGTGCTCAGCTTCAAGTTGTGCTAGCTTGGCACCTCTAATTTAGAGGGATGATGTTCTGACAGTAATTATTCCTTAGTCTTCAAAAACTCTGTAGTAAAATTATATTTTACATTAGGCGGGTGTCTTCTTCAGTGTTGTATCTAATTAAAAAAGTTCCCTATAAATTCATACTGTCAGTCACATGCAGCTCAAATTGTAATTCTTGAAATTAATATTAATTGGAATGTTATAAAGTGCTTTTAACTTAAAGGAAAATTATTATTTTGACTTAAGTATTTGGATTTTATACTTGCAGAAATAAAAGTGGTGGTCTTGAATGTCTTCCTGTATTTTGAATGTTGTATTTTTTCTACACAGTCCTGAATGCTTACAAAGCTGTTGCATTTGATTGAAAAGTTAAATGTAAAGCACTAACTTAAGTATAATGGTGTAACCTAACACAGGTGTAGATGGCTTCTGTATGCTTGTGGCTTGTCTTTATTTTTAATCAGCTCTTCCGAACACGTGGTGTTTGTTTTAAACTATTTCAGATCTGGTTTGATATTTGCGCCCCTCTCCTTCATTACATGCTCGTAACTTAGGTTGGTGTACTGATCAGCCAGCAGCACTAGAGGTCATGGAGAGCCTTCTTGTGAGCTGGGTCCAGCCTTTGAACTGCCAGCTGCCTGCTGCTGCTCAGTTTTGTCTAGTAGCTTGTTTTTATCTTCTTCCACTTGCATCAGAAGATCAATGGCCAAACAGATGCAGAATTGTTTTAAATATCTAAATAGATGGAAATATCTGTAAGAAAAAGGGGTGTATATAAGCAGAATTATCTGAGCAGTGTTTTTTTAAACCTATGGTTTGACAATCTTGCCCGTTCCTGAAAAAATGACCCTGGTGTCTCAGTGACACTGAAGTGTTTTTTTAAAGCTAGTGAATTTCTCAATATACACATACATAATTTTTGTAGATGTTGCCGCTTCTATTCATAGATAAAGCAGCAAGCCAATGTGAACTCATCCTTTAAGAGCTTGAATAGATGCTAGTTTATGTAGGCATTACTTACCTAGCATTGATCTCTGAAAAGTGTGTCTATACGCACTTTGATTATATCAATATCTCTTTTCTTAAATTGACATATTACCACGTGCAAGGCCTTTTAACTCTCTTCTACCTTTATGGACAACCTCTTTATTATAGATTAGCCTTAATTCAAGGGCAAGCCTGTTACTCTTAAAGCCCCTTAAATGAATTCATGGCAGTACTTGAAGAATGTATTAACCACTCAGAACTGTTGCTAGTATTCATAAGTGTTTAATTGTTCATCAGAACTGTTTCTGTGTTCACTGAAAATCTGCAATTTGTGCTCACAACAGTAAGTTGGCTGTCGTACTTTTCTTCCTCTTCCCCATTCCTAAGTCCAATTTAAGGTTGTGATAATTCTCCTAAGTGGAGACTAAAATGTAATGTGGAGGTGGGAGGAAGAGGTGGAGCCTATGGATGCACACAATTCAGAAACAGTTGGTACAGTACCTTTTTAGGCAATCATGAATATATAGCATGTGGTTTTTCTGGGTGTGTGGGGGAGTTTTCTGGTTTCGTTTTTTATTTGACAGACTAACAATTACTTCAACCTCATTTTCACTCCTACTTAGTAACATTGGTCAAATCAACCATATGAAGGAATTATCTACTGCAAAAGGTCTGTGATTTGTATGACATGGACACTTTTTTCTTACATTAATCCCCCTTCTGAGCAAAATATTCTAAACGAAAATATCCATTCATTTCCCATCTGTGCCCACAGAAGCATTTGTACTGGTAAATAGATATTAAAGCTTGTCAATATTTTGTAAAGAAAAATATATAAAAAATATAAGAATAATATAATCATGGGGCAAGATGTCTTTTTTAACAAGTTGCAGTTGAGCTATCCTGTTTTACAAATCAAACCTTGAATTAAATCTTGAATTGATTTTTTTTTTTTTCTCCTGTCTCTCCTGATTGAAATTTTTTTTCAGGTCTTACATGAAACATTTTCTCATCATACATTTTTAATGAATGGTCTTATTCAAGGTGTTAAGGTAAGATTGCTTAGAAACACTGAGCTAAATATTCTTTGTAGTTGTTCCTGTATTGTAATTAGTCTTTCCTTCATTATCCATAAGAATATTCTGGACATTGAGAATGTAATAAGCTCTCAGACCATTTCTGTTGTTGTCATGGTTGCATGTTCTTGGGCTCGATTCAAGATTTACAGTTAAATGGTAGCATCATGAAACAAATGAAATTTCTTAGAAGTTTAATACCTCTGATTGGAATAGGTAGCAGTTAATTATTGTAATCTTGGTAAGGATCTTTCTAAGAATGGCAGTAGTATCTGCTTTTTAATACAGCCATGTTGATGTCTTTGAGATAAGAAATGGAGTACTCAAACGATTATAATTTTGTCCAATACGTGACATAAAAGCTGTTTATATTTCAGCAGGTTTTTTTCTGCTCTTTTATGAGCTTTTTGAACATTCTGAGGTGGCCAAGATGCTTACAATAACTTATGGCTTACTCATGATACATTGGTGTTTAGACGGGCTGTGCTAGATTGTTGCCAGGAAAAAAAAATGCTTGGAAAAATTTTCTCTGGTAAAACTTCAGGAAGTGTCATCCTTGCTAACCATCTTACACAGAGACTTCAAAGCACTTAGTGTAATCTATCACTAAGTATTAATTTACAGCAGCCAAGAAATTGAGCTCTATTCTGTAACAGGTTGCAACAGTTTTAGCTAGAAGAAGACAACTTTAGCAAGGAATTGCTAGCTGGGTATCTTTTGTAGTGGACTGGCAGTGTTTCAGAAACCCCATGCAGCAGGCATCTAGGGGATGTCTCAAACCAGAAGAGAAACTTAACTTTGTGGTTTTCTCTTAGCAAAACAAAGCTTATATTTTTCCTAATGCTTTCTCTCAACTCTGGAGGTTTTGCAGAGCTCAGATCCGTGAAGGGCCTTGCTTTAATTCTTCACTGTAGTACAGAACAGAAATGAGCCCTAGATTCTAGGGCTTTATGAAATGTTTTGTTAACTAAATGTAGTAATCTCATTGTTAATGCAATGGAGAGAATGTGCTACTTGCAGATACGTTGCATGTTTCATTGGACTTACTGTTTGATCTCTAGTTAGAGATACCTAGATAATATTTCATAGCTTGAAAAATCTCGTGTTTGATTCTCAAACACTATCCATGGCCACTCTACCTGTAGGTCTGTGTTTTGCCACCAGAATGTCAGTAGAATGGTGTATTGCTGTCTCAGGTTCTGAGCTCAAGTGATCTTCATAGTTGTTGCAATGTACAAATGTCCTGTATGTGATAAAAGTGCAGTATAAAGCAGTAAACATCATTCTGTTTTCATAGTTCTTCTGTTTTGTTTCAGAGAACAGTTAAGTTATCTGAAACCCTGTCTTAGGACAATCTTGTCTAAGTTAGAGGGGAGTTTGGTTTTGGCCCCTGAGAAGCCTGCCTTAAAGTAAGGCTAAGAAGTTGTCCTTTGTGCAACTTGGCTGTAGGTTTTGGATATTTTAAAGAAGCTTTCTGGATTGAATCAAATTGAGGTTGAAAAATTATCTCGCCCCTGCCTTTTTAAATCCATTCAGGATTAATACATTTAAAACAAAAATCTAAGTCACAGAGAAGAGTAGGCTGTGGAAGAAATCGTGCAGTTTACATTAATTTTTTGCAAGTTTTCTTGTGTTCTATTTCTTTATGCTGCAGTTAAAGTGAAGCTTGGAAATGTAAATGAAGACATTAATTTTGTTTTCTTCTGTCACAGGGTTTTTTGTCCTTTCTCAGTGCTCCACTAATAGGTGCTCTATCAGATGCATGGGGAAGAAAATCTTTTCTTCTTCTCACAGTTTTCTTCACTTGTGCCCCAATCCCATTAATGAGAATAAGTCCATGGTAAGTGGTACAGATTGCAGTAGGGAACTTGTCAGTATAGCAGGAAATTCAATTACGGGAGTAGTAGTTTGGGGAGGTGGGAGAGGGACAATAAGACAAGAGAAAAAGCACTTTAAGATGTGATTGTGTTATTCTGGAGCTTTTTCGTTCAAGGGCTGTTAGAAGTATTTGTCTTGAAAGTATTTTTTATAGACGGCAGTAATTGAAGTGGCTTGATAGCACTGTGTAATTTGTAGCTATAAGCTCAACTCTGACTCTTTCTCTGAGGACTCATAAGATGCTGTAATAAATGTATTCTTAAAAGATGAATGAATCTTAGTATTTGACCACATTTAACACTTTATCAAACTTTTGAAGTCTTAACTGACCGGAATTGACTTAGTTTCAGTTTCATTTACTTTGGTTGTGAAACTTAAGAAGACAACACAAGAACTTTGTGTATGCTGAGTGCATTCAGAGTTCAGCTTCCGAAGCATTAATATATGATAGTTTGAAGTGGCTGATAAATGGCCCTAGAATAGCTTCTGAACTGAGTCCGAAGATGATTTCTCTCAACTTCAACTTGCTTCAGCTTTGACAGTGTAAAATGTATAGTTATGTCTTAAGAGGCCACTTCTCCTTTCACATTGATGTAAAGTGAACAGTGGAGTATCAAAAATTAAAGCGACAATTTCCAGTATTTAAGCTAGCCTACACAATACTGGACTTTTTTTATTCATCTTCTATAGAGCTCTAAGTAGTTCTAGATAAACTATTTTCATAGGCTAGAGAGAAACTCGCTTGGTTAGTAAGAGAAGTAGAGGTCTTTCTCAGCTTAAATTTTCTAATTGTTGCTTTTAAATCATTAGGTGGTACTTCGCTATGATTTCAGTATCTGGAATCTTTTCTGTTACCTTTTCTGTAATATTTGCCTATGTAGCTGATGTAACACAAGAACATGAAAGAATTACAGCCTATGGACTGGTAAGATATGCTAAACTTAAATTTGAAAAAAGGTCAAATTGTGACCTTTGTACTGAACTTGTGTTTTAATACACAGATTGTTTCCCAATACATGTAACAAGGCTGATAGAGAAAGGAATGAACCATGGATCAAGGCATCCTGTTAAAATTTGGGAGGTCTAATTCAGATTTTTTTATTGCTGCATAGACTGCTTTGTGCTTATAGCAAAGCAGAATCGATGTTTGACTAATCTGCCTGCATCTAGGGCATATTTAGCAAAACATGTTTTAGGCTTTCCAGTCAGAATAAGCAATGTTTTTGACAGCAATACAAGTTATTTGATGCTGGTTTGGCCATTTCTCTCCCCCACCTTGATCTGCACTTTTGCTTATATATGACTTATTTTTATTATAGAATAGAACTATATAGAATGACTCTTCTATAGCCATATATAAGGAGGAAGGGGGAAAAAACACACAATGCAGCCTTTCTGCTAATTTACTTATTCATGACCTTTTTTACTTTGCAAGGGGAGAAGAAAATAGTTTAGTTTGTACAAAGAAAATAGTTTAGTTTGTACAAACTGGGTCTTCCAAAAATAATATAATTCCTGCCTAGCTTTCTCTTGTGAATACTTATATTGGTTTGGGTTTTGTGTAACCAGAGGCCCGTTGGTAGGTGCCTTTAATCTTTCAACTTTATTTATCCCTGCATCTTTTTGTTTTCATTATACAATTTTTCATGGACTTTCTTCTTGACTAACTGTATTCTGTTGTCCTTTGAGCTGTTAAGGAGTAATCTAAAAATAATGGAAAAACCTTAGGAATGAATGATTCTCAGTTGTTAATTTAACAGTTAAGAAAATAAAGGACTTAGTTCTCTTGCATCAAGCTTGTGTGTGGTGTTGTAGCAGAGCACAAAATAGGATTACCAGGCCTGAAACTTCCATTTTATTTCTCCTGCCTGTAAAGGGCCTTAGGTGCAGCGGGAGGATCCATTCACCTGCCTTTAAACAATGAAACAGTGTGGGGTTTTCTAGGGTCGTTCCCCCCCCCCCCACACACACACACTTTTCCCCTAAAAATCTAAAAGCAATGGATCCTGAGGTGCAATTGTTTCAGTGAGGTCTGTGTCTTTTTCTAGTCGGTTCATCTGTTATGCCTTCTTTTTCTTAAGATTTTTCCAGGTAGGTGTAAAACTAAGCTTCTAGCTTGAGCTGTTACTTCTACAGAATAGTCATGCAGAGGATTTTTATTTTGGTGTGGAAAAAAGTGGTAATTTTTTAAAAAACTTTTTCTAACCCTTTCTAATGATTTCTGTAGTGAAATTAAAGAGCACCTCAGACTTTCCAGTGTGTTCCTCTGCACATGAATACAAGTGATTTGTTAGTAGCTGCGTATTCTTACAACGTAATATGAAGCGGTACAATTGTTACTGGACTTCTTGTCATAGTTAATGATCTCTTAATTTGCTGTGCTGTCCAGTACAATTGTAGCTATATGTATTTATAATTCAAAACGCTGACAGAGGCATTATCTATTACTCTATTCATCTCAGAGGTCTGAGGCTTAAGTTCATTTAGGCAAGCATTTAAACATGCTGACAACCTTTTTCAATTGTATCTTGTCAGGTTCATAATTGGAAGACTTTCGTTTGGACTAAACAGTGTAAGAGCTGTTTTCTTTTGATTCAGCCAAATTCAATTTTCAATCTTTCACTGTAAATCCTATCTTTGTGTATAGGAGGGTGGAGAAACTTGAATCCATATTTCCAGCTATATATGACTTTTGAATGAAATCGGTTTGAATTTGAATGCTGCACTTCTGGTGTTTTCATCAGCAAGTTAGCTCATTACCATGCAGTGACAGAGTAACCAATTTGATAACTTTGTGAACTATGCTTGTGCACAGGTATCTGCCACCTTTGCTGCGAGTCTGGTAACTAGTCCTGCCATTGGTGCATACCTGTCTGCCAACTATGGAGATAATCTTGTTGTGCTGGTGGCCACAGTGGTGGCTGTTGTGGACATCTGTTTCATCCTGCTAGCTGTACCAGAATCTCTACCTGAAAAAATGAGGCCTGCTTCATGGGGAGCTTCTATATCATGGGAACAAGCAGACCCTTTTGCAGTAAGGCACACTTCCATAAATATTTAAATAATTGTTTTTTGTAAATGTTTAATTGGTAGCTTCAACACACCATAATCTCTGCTCTGCTACAAAAAGGTCCAGCTAAATAATAAATACTTTGGATTAAACGTTCTTTATATTGGAAACAAGTCTTGATGCGAAATCCAAAGGGAAATGCTTTATTCTTTTACCCTACTTTCTCTCTGTTACAATAAATGCTGAATTCTTATGCTGCTGCAGCCTCAATAATTGATACTACGAGACTTTCCATATGGATTTTATGCCTTCTGCTTTCATAGAGAGGTTTGTTTGCATTACACACTGGTATCTGAAGTGGAGAATGAATTGTTCTTAGTGAGATCACCCTGCTGGGAATTGTTTTGAATGCTGAGAGATGAATGACATGCTTGAAAGATTGCAGTTAAATTTGTTTTCTACAATTTATTTTTTACTCAAACTAGAAAAATACCTTTGTATTTTGGCAACAGGAACATACAGAGTAACAATGAGGTTATAATGTTTGCTAGCATCATTCAGAACAGACTGTTAGGGAGATGTTAGATACTATGTATTTCCCTACATATTATATAATGCTGCTTACAGCAAATACTTGAAACTTGTCACCAAACTATGGCTTCAAAAATTGAATGGGTAACTTAGCAGAAGTTTCAGATATCAGGAACAGTATGGAACAAATAGCTGTTTTAATGATTAGCTTACCTATTTCCTTGTACGATTTTATTTTCTCAGTATTTGACTAGTATGTGTGGGTAAAAAGTGGATAAAAAGAAATTGAATCCAACTTCAGCTTTCTTTATGCTTTCGTTAGACTTTGTATTCATGTTTTAATATTTGTTTTGCTTGTTTGTCTTTCAGTCTCTAAAGAAGGTTAGGAAAGATTCTACAGTTCTCCTGATCTGTATTACAGTGTTTCTCTCCTATCTGCCTGAGGCTGGCCAGTATTCCAGCTTTTTTCTATATTTGCGACAGGTAAGTGTTGGTCACTTATCTTGATAATACTGTTTAAATAGGGGTTCCCTGAGACCCGCTTCTTGTTGAAAACTCTTAAACTGCATTGTGGCAAAATACAGTTTTAAAAAATAAAGGCAAGGTCCTTCACTAAGTCAAAAACTGAATGAAAACTGGAAACTTGACTAGGGAAGCATAAAGCCTGCCATAGCTTAAGTATGTGGTAATGAGTTAAGCAGACCTTTGTTCCCATTCACTGTAGTAGTTTATATGTCTCAAGTTGGAATCTTGCCTGTCGAAGAGCTATTGTTGTGTCCTTGGGAAGGGTAGGGAACTTTAATTTCCAAATAAATGGCTTTGTGTGTCTCACTCTTTTTTGGGGGGAGAAGGACAAAACGACAGGCTTTTTTCTTCTGTAGATTTCTTGGCAAGCAATAAAGTTAATGGAAGTATTCATGTGTTTGAGAATAATTCAGATTACAAGGAGGGATCAATATTTTCTTTTAAGGAGAAATCTTTTTGCTAGTGCTTCTCCTAGACTGTTTAGCATTTGTTTTATGCATTTCCTGTTTCTCTTCAGGTTATAGGGTTTGGATCTGCTAGCATTGCAGCATTTATAGCTGTGGTAGGAATTTTGTCCATAATAGCTCAGGTAAGCTTTATTTTTTCTTAGCTTTTTATTAAACAGTACGAAACAGGATGCTGAGGCACTTCCGAGTATTAAACTTGTCTATAAACTTCTTATGTGTTTTGAAACACCTATAGATCTTGCATTCACTAAAGATTAAATTCATACGGATTCTGAGTAAATCCCTCTCCCTTTGGATAGACTTTCCTCAGGAGTACTGGTACTTAGGCATTAAATGTAATCAAAACTCACCAAACTTGGATCAGTAAATTTACTGAAAACTGACTTCAAATGACTAAAATGGTGTAGCAGATTAGCTTAACAGTAGTCAGTGCAAAAGGCTTTCTGGAACGGGAAGGTGAATTTTGTTTACTTGCACCAATGCTCATAGATTTCACTGGCTTATGCTATCAAACTCTCATAAACAAGATGCCTGTGTCCAAGTGATCTGGCTAAGGCTACTTAAGCTCAGCTTGGAGATTGGGGGACTTTTGAGGTGTTGGTACATTTTTGTTCCTCTTAGTTGGCAACAGTAAGCTGGTTTTTGGATAGGTCTTTTAGGAGTTGGACAGTCATTATGGTGTGATCTTATGTCTCTCTTACTTCATCCTCATAGACCTTGCTGCCCACTGTGTCTATTTCCTTGTTTAGGTATCTTCATGGCTACAGATTGTCTTCCTGTTGTGATAACAGGAAGAGGAGTGGCACATGCATGTGTTGTAACCTTGTTGCCATCCTCCTGTATGCAGGATGGAGGTCTTACTGTTTTGGTGTAAACATGTTCCTCAGTGTTCACCAGTTTTACTGGTGTCAGTTGTAGCCTTGATTATCAATACAAGCCACTCTTTTAACCCTTGCTCTGTTTCTTCTGATGCTTTTATGTGCACTTACATTTTTCTAGTTATACTTTACTCAGAGCAATCTTAATATTTTTGCTAAACATCTCTACAGTGGTTGACATTCTGCTTTGTGATTTTTAATACTAAAATGCAGAAACGATGCACTGATTTTTTTGAATTCTGAAGAGTTCAAATTGTTGAAATAAATCTTGCTTCATAAATACTGATTTGCAAGTTGGCGTGTTAGATATACCTAGAAAGGATTGATTCACATGTAGATAGAATTACTTCATTTTTGTTATTTAGCTTTCAAACTAGCTGAGACTAAAACTAAGCATGGGAGCACAAGAAAACCAGGGTCAGTAAGATGGATGTGAGAGGAAGTGTGCTTTGCTCTGCAGTCATTCTCGTTCTTTCCCTGACTTTTCATAAGGTTCTTATGTTAAAGAAAAACGTGTGTTCTGTTAACTCCATGAGGCTGTCTGTTTGGACTTTTGGGAATGGTCTGCCTCTTGCTGTGGAGCTATTGCTGTTGTACCTGAATTGGGGCTTCCTTTCCCTTCAGTAGTAATATCCCTACTAACAGATGAAAAACTGGCCTCAGGATTTGTTTCCATGTGCAAAAAGAAGTCAAATGACTGATGTCAAGAGTAAGTAGAATATGTAGTAAAAATTGCATACGAAAGGGGCTTGACCAAATTTTGATATGAGTTGTGAAGTAATAGAAGCAGCAGGGTTTGCTCATCGGTTTTAATTGTAAATATGGGTGGGTAATTCACATTGTCCCCCACCCTGAGAAATCTCGAAGATGATTCTTTTCATCTAGTATTTGTAGATGCTCCTAAATTCAATCTGTACTGTCTTAAGACCAGCTTTTATTGTGGAATTTTCTGTTCTGTGAGAAAATACAGGATTCTGCTTCCATCCCTACAATTTATCTCTCAGCAACTGTTTCTGCTGTAATGTACGCAGAGGAGGCAATACGTACACTCTAGAGTCCTTAGGCAGAAGCAGAAACCCTTTAATAGTTAAGTATCTGTACATTAAATGCTGATTGGACAGCTTATGTTACATTTTAGTTTTAATATAGGAAAAGTAATAGCATGAATAGTGTGAGTTTCTTCAGCAGTTGGAAGTCTTCTGAATTATTTTATGTAGAAGGAGAAATTGTTTTAACAATGAGTTTTTAAAATGACTTTTGGATGAATCAATTTCTCTTGCAGACTGGGTTTCTCAGTATCTTGATGAGGTCAATAGGGAACAAAAACACAGTTCTTCTTGGCCTTGGCTTTCAGATCCTTCAGTTGGCTTGGTATGGTTTTGGATCTCAGTCTTGGTAAGTGTGTGTTTTCACATGTGCATACCTGTTATAAAACTGATTTTTTTTCCAAGAAATCCTACCATTTTATTTTTGTCATCATGAGTATTTGTCTTCTGTGCCTAAAACATTCTGATCTGCATTACACTGAGGAAGCTTGGTCTGGATTTCACAGACTTAAGAATGATGGAACTTTCTGGGTCTATAGTGTAAGCTGTAGAGTAGCAGCCCTTCTGAAGAAGGAATCTTTGCACCATTTTAGTACGCTCACTTGTTTTATGTCTTTGTTACTAAAGCATTTTTAAACTTTTTAAATTCACAAACTAATAAGTAGCATGTTCTCTCCAGTAATTCCATTAAGTTCATCCTATCAATCAGACTTTCATTTTTATTTCTACCATGTCATTCTCCTACTATAACTATTTTTGGTCTTGGAAGCTGTACAAGCTGCTTTATTGGAAGCAGAGTGAACTAAAACAGGAAGCTGTTCCCTTTAACAAAAAAAAAAAAAAAATTTGCCTACAACATGATGAAGAATGTGTATTCTTCATCAGAGTGCTTCCTAGTGCCTTTTATGAATTAGAACTGCTTCACCAGGAGACCCTCTGAAACTGTTCCTCTGACATAGCCTTTGTAGGGGGCAAGCCAGTACGGCAATTCACTCACACTCCCCTTCTCCCTACTTTAATAGCTAGTGTAGAATCAAAAGTTTTTGTTTCAACAAGGTTTTTACAAGAGTAAGTTGGAGAAAATGAGGCAGAGGAAGGCCCTGACTGGATAATTGCTACACTTTAGTTATTTTGAGTACCTTTTGAAAGAAGGTTAAGCCCTGAATGAGGGTGGCCTTGTGGCCTTTTTGAGGTGGGGGGAAGGAGAATAAAGGGGAATTACGGGCATCGTTTTCTAATTCAAGTTATGTATTTAAAACAGGATGATGTGGGCAGCAGGAGCTGTAGCAGCTATGTCAAGCATTACATTCCCAGCAATCAGTGCTCTGGTTTCACGAAATGCAGAGTCGGATCAACAAGGTGAGTATTAAATGCACTTGCGTTTGAGCATCAAAGCAAGCTTTCCTGGATGGTTGTTCTGACTAGAAAGCAGAATACTTACTTAGTCATACTTCTCAAATAGGCTGATGAGTAAGGAGTTTTTGTGGTACTAGCTGTGGAAGTCTACCAATATGTAGAAAAGAGGTGCACACATCTGTCAGATTTGCATTGCAAAATGTATAGCTTCTATCAGACCAGTTGCTCCTCTTCTTGCTTCCTGTAAAAATACTGACTACAAAAGTGACAAAATGTGGTAACTTTCATGCTTTTTCCTTCCTCTTTTTTTACTAGAAGTAATATTCTCTAAGGAGACAACCAGTATTAATGTAACAGTATTATCTTTTAATGAAGACTAAAAACATAGCTTACTAGATTAAAATAAGCCATATATTCATAAGAAAATGCTCTCTTCTGTGTGGGGAAAGATGGTCCTACTTGCTATACTACTTCTAAATTTCAAGAATAGAAAAGGAAACTTAAGTAAATAGTTGATCTGAGCAGGTAGGGAAACTTCAGGAAGAAATGGCATGTAATTCTCTTTGAAGGAGAATAAACATATCAAAAATACTGTTTTGTTTTAAAATGGAGCGTGCGAAGGAGTCAAAGAACTAAGTCTTAATGTTGGCATCTAATAGCTGAATTTACAACGTTCTATTTTAGTCCTGTACACGTCATATAAATATCAATCTTGCTTTAATGGTGTATAATGAGAAGTTAGATAATTGAGGTTAATATGGGAGAAACAAAGGGAATGCAGAAATCTGTCTCCTAGACAGATTACTATTGAGTTTAAAGGTGCCAAAGACAGTATTTTGCATGTTTTTAATTGTCTCCCTTCCTGAGAACTCTTTGGTTTCTAATAGAGACATCTAAAAGACCAATTGTCTATTAATGTCGTGAAATGAATAGTTTAATTAAAGAACAGGTTTACAGAAGTAGTTGATCTTTCTTTTTGTACTGAAGAAAACTATTGTTAATAGCTTAAGTATACAGTAGTTTCTGGAGTGAAGTTTTGCCACCTAGTGGCAGGCAGAGTTCTAAGCTTATAGGTCAACCTATAATGAAAAATCTTGGAAGGCAAACAGGCCAAAAAAGAAATTGTCTGTCCATCTTACAGGTTTCTGGCACAAGAAGGAAGGGGTTACTTGGACTACTAATATTAAAAATAATGTCCTGTAGCATCTTAGTCTAAGATCATCCAACTGTTGTAGTTATGTTGCCATCATAATCACTTAATGAGCTCAAAGCAAAAATATCTCCACAGAACTTTGATTAATCAAGCTTTTTTAATACTTTAATCTGAAACTGCAGCTAAGCTAGTATTGTGAATTTACTGCTTTTCCATCCCAAATAAGTTGTTGGTACTTAGATAAATCCAGGTTTAGACTGGAAAAGGGAAGGCCAACTTATAGTTTGTGCATATTTTGTCAACTACATAGACTAATATATGATGTATTAAACAAACTTTCACTTGAAAATAAACTGGGCAAGTGCTATACTTAACCTATGCCTTGTTCATTGTAGGCATTGGGTGAGGGTGGAAGAATTGTTATAGAGAGCATTGGACTTGCCAGTGCTTGGAATACTTAATCTCTGATTTAGTTGCAAAGTTTCAAAACTCAAATGGCTGATAGTAGCATGCATGGTAATACAGTGACAGAACTATGGTCATGCAGAGGATTATTTTAATCTGGTAAAGTTGTCCTCAAAGTATTTCTTAACACCTTATAACATGTTCTTGATTAATCAAAACCCCTGTTCTTGCTTTTTTCTTTTCTCAGGTGTTGTCCAAGGAATAATAACAGGAATAAGAGGTCTGTGCAATGGCCTGGGACCGGCGCTGTATGGCTTTATTTTCTTTCTCTTTCATGTGGAGCTCAATGAATTGCCACCTGATCAGAGTTCTGGAAGAAAAACAATGCAAGATCCCAGTGATGAGGTAAGTGTAAAACACATGAAGTTTGCAGTGCAGAACTCTTTAGGGTAAATATCTGTTATTTTTCATTGATTAAAATCTTGATGTTGAATTCCTGAACTACTTAGTTTCCAATTGTCAACTTTATTGAAATATTAAAATAGCTCATAATTAAAATTTGATTGTAAACTTCTAAGTTCACACTAAATAGCAGTTTTGGCTTCAGCCATTCTAACAGAACTGGTTAACTTCTTTTGTAAGTCTACTCAAAACACAGCTATAATCCTGAATCACAGCAAGACATGAATTTTTGGCATATAGGAAGGTCATTGTTTAACTTAGTAAATTATAGCAATTTTATTTCTGAACCTCATAGTCCTAGGCTAATTATTCACATATACAGTGATTCAGTACACAGTTGAGGTGCAGATGTTTTTAATGGCAGTAATAATACTGTTCATGACCCTTAACTTCTGATGCTTTTTGCTTTTGTCTCATTGGTTCCAGCCAAAGTATAGTCATTTCTATACAATGTTTCTGTGAAACTCACTTAAGTCGTCTTATCCATTCCACATGTGCTTTTTGGTCTGCTTTGTTCTTCCTATTTGGCTTCCAAAACATCAAATCCATGATTACTAGAGCTAGGAGAATCTGATCTCTTGTGGACCTTTTGTCTTTTTAGCCTGATCTCCTTGAGCTCTTCAGCTACAACTTCATTGCTTTTTCAAACAACTGGACCTTTGAGATCTTATCTGTTTGCTTCTCATTCAGCTGATCAGTTAGGAAAAAATTACTTCAATATATAAGTAACAGGTTGACGCTGTTACTGTGCAAACCACCATTTGTTGTCCATCCCCCAATCCATGCATCTTTCCAGGTATAAACTGTAACCAGAGCTTGAACATGTTTATCCTTTTTTTTAATGCATGGTGAAGAACTCTAACTTTCTCAAGCAAACTAGAACTTGTGTAAGGGGGCAAAGACCTCTGTATATGTTAATATTGTACAGGAAGGAAACTATAATCAAACCTGAAAAATACCTTTATAACCTCAGATTCAGATTTTCAAAAGTTTTGGCATACTTCCATTAGTTTAACTTCAGCTTCTGAAGTTTCTTAAAGCGTCAAATCACACAAATCTTTTCTGAGGGGGGGAAAAAGTTGGCTTGTTGGCTTTGTACATTTGTTATAAAAACTTTCAATATTTCCTGTTTAAGAAAATTCTTGTGTTCTCACTGAAGTAGTCCAGTTGTATTACAACGTATTGACTTAGTGTTCCAGTAAGTTATAGTTGTCAGCTTCTGTTTTAAGGTTCTTTAATGCTTGTCGTATATTAAAAAAAAAAAAAAATTACTGCACTAAAACCTAATGTATGAACCTCCTTAAAATCATGATTTTGCTGTGCTAGAAGTGTAAATTAAAGCATAGTTTCACACTTTCTAGTTTCTTTGGAAACTTAGAAGTAGGCATTTTATAGCAGTACAGCAGAATAGTTAAGTATTTGCATAACTCTCATAACTGCATAACTATATTGCTCATATTCTAATTTCAGTGGGGCAGCTCTTATGTTTAATTATGTATGTATTCATAAGCTGTGCTGAATGTCTGTAATTGCATTTTTTCCTTGTTTGTAGTAACCAGGTGCCTAAAACATTATCATTCAGGAAAATATGTTTTTTCCTACTAATTCTTATTCTTCAGTCTAGTGTAACAGTGGGAAAGAACTCCATCTTTTTGGTGGTATGTTAACTTAAAAATCTTAAGTAAAATGAGTGCAAGTGAAAGCCAGGGAATGCAGCTAGGTAAGACAAGCAAGTGAATGTGTACAAGCCAACTTAAAACTTTAGTGCTAAGTACCTTGGATTTGCAGGGCCCAAATGCAAGTCACATGTATCTTGTTTTTTCTTCTTCCAGTTTAAGTTGATAGCTAGGAGTTGCTACATAATTTTGCTAACAGTTTTTTTTACCAAGAAGGGCTTTAATAACAAGCTTGGATGTGCTGGTTACTTGTTTTAACAAATGTCTTTGGAGCTGCAGTAGATATAATGTGTTTTAGTGTGTGCTAAGTAGGAATAAGCCTTGTTAAATATTTTTTGTTGATACTTGAGCTCATGTTTTACCCCTGCTTTTGTCAAGAGGTATGAGTCTACAAGAATTGAATTGAGAATGCCCAGTTACTGGGCTGAACCTTGATTAAATCCAAGGTGCTGTCAAGGTGAATTTAAAAACAGTTCTTCCTCCTTCATTTCCATTACTGTACTACTGGTTGTTCCCTGTAACTACAGGGAAAGGTTCTCTAATTATCAACATAAGTAGGCTATTTATATAGCTATTGTTGAAGTTCTTAATATAAAGACTAACTTGTTTATGTAACTTTTGACACATGGGAAAGCTGTCTTTTGTCCCATTTTAAAAAACAAGTTTAACTTGAGAAAGCTAAAAGTTGTCATAATGCTGTATTTTTTTAGATATAAAGTTTTCTGTGATGGACAGTGTTCTAAAACTGTCAGATTTAATGTTTTGTAGATCTCCATATTCAAACAGTTGCTTGACAGGAAAGTCTGCAAATTTCAACTATTAAATAGGCCAAGTGAATGAAGAGAAACAAATCCTAGTGGTCCTTTCTAAGGCTACTAGGAAGGTTTTCTTCTTTTAATCAGTTCAGACTTAACTTTGTTTCCCTCTTTCTTAACTTGCCTTTACTCATTTCTCTAGCTAGAGGACTTAAAAGTAGAATTTTACTGAATATCATCTTTTTCATCTTTGAAGTAGGAGAGCTGCAGTGTGGTCACACTTTTTCTCTTCTGTTAGGAAAAGTTATGATGCATCTGTTTAAAGAATATTGAATATCTGCTCCTCAAAGCAGCCTAAGTAGTAAAAGTCAAGCATATTTATCTTCATTCCCTTCTAAATAACTGCTTTCAGAACTAGGTAGCCTTAGGAGAATGAGGTTGCATCATAGTAATTATCCACTCATAGCCCTTATAGCAACAGTACAATCATAGACTGTGTTTGGGCAGTAATAGAAACATCCAGCAATGTCATGAGCAAGGACCACTTTTCAATGCAGCTTATGACTCCCTTCAGTGAAAGTGCAGTAGTGGCATATTCAGAAGTTGCTTGGATAGATCAGCTGTTAAGCCACAGATAAAGGGATTCATTCATGGAAGTTTATTAAATTTTTAAGTACTTCTGGGTTTAGCATCTATGGGAAGTTTATATAATATTGTTAATACAAATTCTGTTTAATATGTGTAAAACTTAAATTTTGACACTGTCTGCTTGCCACAAGAGTTGAAGCAAGGAAAATAAATATCTTGTGATTACTGTGTGCTCAATTTCAACTTTCCCACTTTGTTAGACTGACTTTCTCCATTTTTTTGGTGAAAACAAGTACTATGGACTGACAAGTTTCACCTTCTGATTTTTATTTAATTTTAGTTGCTGAAAATACAGTAAAGATGTTTAAGGTTTTATTAAAATTGCGGGATTGCTGTACTCTTCTGTGGAGTTTAGCAATCAAATTTAGCTGGCTTAAAATTAGTCTTAAATTTCTGGTGCTTGGCTTTTCAAGCATGGTTATGGAAGTAAGTTGTATTTTATTTTTTAAATTGAACTGACTGTGAGCAAGAAGTGTGAATTCTAAATACCAAGTTATCATACATGTCAGCAATCTATCCTTGCAGTGAGAGGGGGTATGTATTACCTGAATTGCATAGCCTGCCATTATTCTCTGCATATAGTTCAGTTTGGGGGATGCTTGTATATCCAGCTAACTTGACTTTAAAGAATGTCAGGTATGGAAGCAAGTGAAAATGTGATAAAATTAAAGATTTATTGAGCATTTTCACTTCTGGTTGTTAAAGCATTATCCCATAAATCAGGAAAACTCCTCTGAAAATTAAATGGCCTTGTTGCTTAAAAAAGTGTTTACAAAGAAGCAGTAGTCAATGCCTGTTTCATCTGTGAGGTAATCTTATTGTAAACTGATAGTTTTGTGCGGATTCGTGTGTTTAGATCAGTGTGCAGATAAGGTGAGGAATTCAGGTGAGGAATTCTTAGGAATTGTAGATACACAAATTTTTTTTTTGCAGTGCACATGTGAACTTGTTTGTATACTTTGTAGACTATGTAAATAGCCCCCATGATCTCTTGCCTTAATGGTATAGTTCTTAATGCAGAAGTCAATATCTTTAAATTTCATTAATTCTTTCTGATATGCTTGTTTACTTGCAGAGAGCAATCATTCCTGGTCCACCCTTCCTCGTTGGAGCATTTATTGTTCTTCTGGCTTTTCTAGTAGCCTTATTTATTCCTGAGCACAGTAAAGCCAGCAGTACCAGAAAACACAGCAACAGCATCAGCAGTACTCTGAGCAACAGCCTAGACAGAGGTAGTGAAGAGGACATTGAACCACTGCTGCAAGATAGCAGTGTATGAAGGCTAACCTCTGAGGAGAGTCTGGAAGAAATTCATGCACTGAATTGCAGATCTGGAAGCTGGGTAGGATGTACAGAGTATCTGGCCTCCAACAGGAAGGTAGCCATGTGCAAGGGAGGGCACATGCTGTATGAATACTCAGATCCGTACTCGAGGTTGATTCCACACTTGCAGGAGGGTTTGTCTAGCATTGGAGGTCACAACTAAATGTGATTCCATTTCCAGTACCCGATAAGTGACTGCAAATGCATGTCAAATCCTGGTATTGGGTAAAAACCTCAATATACAGACATAATGGAAACTTTAAGTTGAATGTTCAATTCCCAAAGTCATATGCAAAATAATCAGGTTTGAGACAGAACGCAGTTTCTGCCACCACTGTTAAAGGTTGTTTTGCATTTCTTATGCCTTTTGTCTGCATGCATGCCCCATGTAGTCCTCATGGACATAAGGGGGACTGATGTATATAGTTCTGGTATCTGAAATATTGTTTATCCATAAAGGTCACTTTGAATTTCCTGAAGACACATTCTCAAGTATTACATACTAACCTGAAATCCAGTCATTACCAGAAGGCACTGATAAAAACCGAGATGACTTTAGAGGGTGAATGATTATATGTGGCAGTCATTCCCCCCTAAATGAAGATCATATCTAAGTCTTAAACCCACATTTCAGAACAGTCTATGCTGAGCAATTAAAGCAGATCCAGGTGACACCTGAGAGCACTGGTCACATTAATGTTCTGCTAAATAAAATTTTAATATAGTGTATAGCATCAGAAATGTGGACATGCCTAACTTGGAGGCAGGAAAGGCAGTGGGTACCAGAGAAGTTTACATCAAGAAATGTGTATATTTATTGCATTTTGTCACTTTATCTGCCACATGAAACAATCTTTCCTATTAATTCTTTTCACCCCTGCCTTAACTGTTAATTAGTGTTCAGTTATTAATCATATTTAGCCTTCATATCATTGTCTCACCTGCTGAATTTCATTGATATATTCATATCAAACTTCCTTTCTAAAAGATGCTTTAAAGAAGTTACAAATGGCTACAAATGTGCTAATTTTTAGACGTTTTATGAAAAAATACAGATTTATATGTATTTTGCTGCAGTGTAAATGGACCATTATACCTGACTTTAACGAAGTACTCCTATGAATGTTTTATATGTATGCAATATATGTAGATATTTGTAAGGAGTTTTAATTTTTCCAGATGGGGTGCTGTGTAAATCATGTATTTATAAATTTAATGAGGGTACTGACAGATATACAGCTTTTTTTAAAAGGATTGTGTATTGACTGAACAAATTTTAAAAATATATATTTTGAAACTTGTTCCACATGAGCAGAGATAACAAACCTTTTGTACTATGCGGTTTGTTTTTTTAAGTTAATAAGCTTCCTAATGCATAATAAATCTGCATCTTAAGCTTTCTAGGTTTCATGTGTAAGTGTGTGTTCTTCCAAGTTCACTGTGCCTTCCCTGCTTCAGAGTGAAAGTGGTTTAATCCTAGTACTGTATTTCAGTATCTGAATTTCCTTCGTTGTCTTATGTTGTGTCTGCGTCATCAAACATGATGAAATGTGCTTTGCTTAGAAGTCCATATGATGAAGCTAGCATGGTGTCCCCTAGCAGAGACAAGGGAATAGTAGAGGGAGTGAATTAAAAACCAACAAAACAAACAAACAGCTTTTACATGCTATTTCTGATGGGACTTAGCTGTTCCTTTTTATTTTGAATACCTTTTTACCCTGTTTGTAATTCAAAATATCCAGCATAGAAAACAGACTTTTTTTGATGCAGGCTAGAATGCAGTCAAGTTGCTGTTTTAAAGATGAATGTAGAATGCCTGTAAGTTTCCAAGATGAGTGGTGTTATGCTTTGTCATAATTTGATTTTGGATGGTCCCAGCATGGAATGTCTTAACCTTGACATGAAATGTCAGAGATCGTACACTTCAGTATTAAAAGTAGCAGGTGCCAAATTTACTACTATTAATGGTATTTCAGCAATAGATCAGTTCAGAATTTTTAGTTTAACCTACTGTGATTATGAAGCCGATCTGAACAGATTGGTATGGCCAGTGCAGATCCATCTTTCAGATACTGTGGTCTTCTAGAGCATGTTTTGCTATAATGCAAGAATGCACAATAATATTAAGACAATGTGTTATTTCCTGATCCAGAGAAACAGTTCTAACTGTTCTGGTGCAATATGCTTGTCCTTTACTTTCTTCTGGAGAAAAAGGCCATAGCCTTGCCCCCCCAAAATTGGGGGAGGAGGGAAGGGAAGTGAAAGAAATCTGGAAATGTGCTTAGCATAGTTGCTTCCTATTCCCCTTTCTCTTCACTTACTGTTTTTTACAGAAAGTAAACTGCAGAGATTTTGCACTGCTGTGTACATGTGTTTATCACAAGTATCATGCTACTGTATTTAGAGTATCATATTGGAAAACATTAGGAAAACCTTGAGCTATGACTTGTATTTTTAAAGTGTGTTAACCACTCATATGTATAGTAGTATCAGAATTGTCTTTTAGCAAGGACAGATTTTAATTTAACTTGTTCATAAAATTTCATGCCCAGACTTTCCTGTTGATGTGGTCCAACAAGCCCTCACTTGTAGGTTCTACTAAGCTTTAATGGCTAAACTTAGGCCCTTCCTAGTTGATTTGAAAATGCTTGGGAGCCAGGATGAAAAAACAAGCAGAATGGCCTAACTTTTATATTATGAAGGAAAACAAGCATGATTTCCAGCCATTGGTTTATTTGCGTGGTGGCTTGGCTCCAGTAGAATGTATTGTGTCTTGGGAAGCTTGGTGGTGAGGATGATAATGGAAGAGTAGAGATGGAGACTTGAACCCGATGACTCTAAAGAACTATTTGAAAGGAGATTTTTATTTTCTAGACAAATTCTTCTGAATAACTGCTGCGAAAAAAAGTTACTATTTGTCTTCTCATGTGTCCTCAAAAGAGGAGCAGCTTTGCTCACTTTTTTTAAAGGAACAGTTGGAAGTGATGATCTCTATCCTGGATGCTATGAGGATGGAAGATATTGGGCAGGGTTTAAGATGCACTGCCTGGCTAGCACTGTCTGCTTGCTGGCCCTTATGACATGTCTATTTTGTATGTGGTATGGAAGTGTCCTATGTATTGCACATACAGCCTGGGGGCCTAAAAGTTAAAGTACTAAAATCCCTACTTGGACTTGCATTAGCTTGAAAATAAATGCTGGATCAGTTGCTGAATCCCTGAGAAGTGTAGAGCTGGGTACTGTAAATACAATGAATTGAATTAAGCGCTAACAATTTTTTAATTCAGATTTTTTTTAAGCCCCTGGTTTTGTTGGCAGTAAATAATAGGAACTTGCATATCCAAATTAGAATTTAGGCTTATGGCTTTCAAAAAGTTGTTTGTATCTCAAATGCACCTTTTTCTGCTTTGGAATCTTAACCTAAATGTATATATATCAGTATAGTTGTGGAAGGAGTGGAACTGAAAAGCAACTGTGCTGCTAGCTTTGCTCAATCTGAAAGAAGGTAAATAGCTGCTCAGAAGGACCCTATTTAGACATGACACAACAATCTACAGCAGACAAAAGGTAAGTAACATCACCCACGTCAAATGATTTTTCTGCACTTGTAGATGTTTAGCATTTGCTGGTGTTCATGCTTTTCTAAATTGGACTGTTGCGTATTTTGTGCAGAAACTGAAGTCGGTCTTATAGGCAACTTTTTCTCCCCACAATTCTGATCTTGAGGTATGCTTAGAGGCTTACTTTTTTAGCAAAATACTGCAGTCTTCTTAGAGATGAGTCCCCTTTTGTTAGAGATACTTAATCATATATGGGGGGGTGTCTACCCTGTGGTTTACAAATGTGACTCTTGACAACTTGATGCCTTTTTGTCAGAGTGACTCAAACACCACTGTGGAAAAAATAGGAAATACCAATGACTGAATCCTTTAGTAACAGACTGAAGTGTTTATTGGCAAGAAGAACGTATATACAGGTCTGAGCATCCTTGCATGTTGCTTATAGCTAGAAAACACTGTTCTGGAGCTATGTGTATTTCATTACATCTGTTATGTCCTTCTATCCTACTGCTTTATCCTTTCATGACTTACTGAAATGTATTTTGTAATCACTGGCTGTATCTGTAACTGGCTTATACATAATTGCAAGAGTAAACTTCTATAGGTTTGCGCAACTGGGCTTCTAGCCTGTACAGTTCATGCTCACGCTTAAATGCATTAGAGGTTTTAATTCAATGGAATTAGTGATCTTAGCAGGTTTTAAATGCACTTTTAAGTACTAGTAGAATACTTTAAATAGAATATTTAAAGAGCTGTACAACTCAGTGCCTTATGTCTTTGTTAATATTGTGAGGTATAAAACTGAAATGGAGAGTGGGGAATATTCACATTCAGTAGACTTTACCATCTAAACTCAGTTGCACTCTGCTAAACCTTGCCAGACGCAAATTTTGATATCAGAAACTTAGAGGAAAAAGCTTTTTAGAGCTGTTAATTTGAGATCTTAACTGAGTGGTTAAAGATTTAATGTGTTTAGACAATAAGTTTTCCTTTTTCCTCAAGAAAGCTTTCCTTACCAATGAGTTACACTTTTATTCCTTAAACTTTAAGGCATGTTGGGCCAAATACATTGGGAAGCATGGGACACTGATAACTTGAATGATTCTGGGACCAGATAATCCAAAATAAATCCAATTTTTTGAGTGCTAATACAAATCTTATGAAAACAGAAGATGTGGCAAGATAAACAGACGATCAATTTTTAGTGTTTCAAAATAATTCAAGTTATTTATCTGTGTATGAAGTATATCAACGCAACCACACCTGCCCTTCTTGGAGGTGAAAGAAAAGTGTGATAAAGGCCGGACCAGGCGATAGATTATAAGTAAAACACTTTCCTAGGTTAAAGTCTTACCAAGAGTGAGCTGATGCTACCTTGATGTTACAGCATCTGTCAAAAGGAAAAACAACTCATGACTCTAGGCAATAACTGAAGGTAGTAAAAGCAACCCATTTGCCCTATTTCTCTCATCTCTGGGGGGGGGGGGGGGATGTCAAAATACTACGTAGCGATAATATTAGAAGGCTCTGCACAGGTGCCTCAAGCAGCTGGTTAAGGTCTTGGTCTTTTTATAAGGAAATACACATTGGTAAAAGCTTACCTCTAAGTTTGTGGAAGGTGCCAAGGGCAAAGAACTCTGAACTTCTTTGCTTTTACTCAATGTCGGCCATAGCTATATTTGGAAAAGGGACTGTAAAAATAGCGTAGGAAGGATTCCACGTGTGTCTCTTGAAGTCATATGTTCTTAAAAATAAAGATCTGGATTTTTGCTTGATTTCCAAGCCTGCAAAGTCAACCTGAGATTTGCAACTCATGCTATTATATTTGTAACACAATTATGGGAAATGCTCACCCACCTAAGGTGTAGGGTAAGGGTAATAAAAGTGCATTTGAAATAGCACATGGTTACTGAAGAGAAGGAAGGAAGGCAGCTTGACTGTCATACCCAACTGAGTTTTCCGCTCTGCTTTAAAAAAAAAAAAAAAAAAAAAAAAAAAAAAAAAAGTGAGCAGACTTATCTGGAAGTTGAGACAATAAGGATTAGTTCTGGTTGCAAGGAAGTTTTGCTCAAATTTGTTAGTTAAAAAGTGCTTTACCTGTAGTAAGACCTAGTTTTGAAATGGAATATTTTGACATCCTATTGATCAATAATTTTGGCCAAGGTTACATCTAAGATCCAGATTTTTTTTAATTAATCCTATGAATCAAAAGCATATAGAAGAACCTGCACACCAAACTTGGCCTCTACAAACTGTAAAACTTAGCCTTCAAAGAGGAGGATTTGACCCAATCTCTGAGTCATTTTCCTTTGATTGCTTGGTTGCTACAAGCCTTTCAAGTATTGATTCATCTTCCCAGTGGGCCTTTTACAGGCTCAGGTACCTAGTCCTTTACAGCTGGGGGAGTCCATCTGCTGCAATCTTAGGAGGCCATTTTGCAGCTGATTCCAGTAGGATATACTCTCCTTAATTCCAATACTGTAATTTTTCTGTTCATGCTCCAGTTTTTTTCTGCTAAGGATATGATTCTTAGCTCATTTCTGACCATGTCACTTCTGAGAAGACTTCTTCAGATACATGCACAAGAATGTTTAGCAGCAAATAGCTGTGCTTGAATCAGAGTTCAGAATTTTGTTGTCTGAACACTAGTTTAATCTTTCTTGTGTCCTTTTGTCCTGCATAAAAAATGTAAATGTCAAAGGAAAGGGTTATGCAGTGGTGTTTAGAGCACTGTCTGCATTTATCACTTCAGCTTTGACTGTATCTTTTTTTTGACTAACCAAGGTTCAGATGATTAGTCCCTTTGACAGCAGGTATTGGAACTCCCTGACAATCTGCTAGGTTGCAGCTGGCTAGAAGGCCTAGAATTAGTAGTGTGGGGTTTTTTGGTGGTTTTTTTTTTTTTTTTTTGTTCGTTTGTTTTTAAATCCTGACTTTTGCTGCCACAGTGTTAGCCTCTGCAGCGTGATATCAGGAGTACTTTAAGGCATAGGTACCTCTGTTAACAGATTATAGCACTTCATTACTAAGTAGAATTATTTATAGGAGAAAAGTCTTCTGAGAAAGTGGCACATCCATCCACAAAACCCAGCATGTTGACTGAGTTGGAATGTGCCTTAAGGCACTGGCCTTCAAATGTTAAGATAAAACATCAAGCACTTTCTGGATGTTAGTCTAAGCCTGTCTTGCCACCTCTTTGAGAAAATATTATGACTACATTAAAATGAAAGGCTACTGAACTACCTAAAAACAAACAAAAAAATCTATCTGGCATTGATGCATCACCCTCTAACCCAAAGGACCACAAAGAGCATTACCAACATGCTTTACCAATATGCAAACATGGCTTTTGATGCTACTTAAGACAACCCCCCAAAACGGGGACATGGAGTAGAAAGGGTAGCTTTGTGTTAACCTCTTTGAAAGTGCCACTAGTGGAAACTGAGATCAATTTCACCTTGCCTACACATGCACATATAGTCCCTATTGTCCCAAAAGTTTTATTAAGCATAAGCAGTTGTCTTCTGTTGGTGCATAGATTAAATTTTGCCATAATAATTTTCCAGAAATGGAGGAGTGAGTTAAAAGCCCTGCTGTGACTGACAGCACTTTAGCAGAGTGGGGGATGGCTGGAGAGTGCTTTATTCTGTGTCTACAAAGCAAGGGATGCCACCAGACATGAAGACTGTCAGAAGATAATTCCATTGGTGGCAGTAGCTGGCTTTAAAACACTTGTTTTTAGTCTTTCCATTATCTTAGAGCTATCTGTGGAACTGCATTACAGAAAATTTAGGAATGCTGCTCTAGGCAAAAGTGAAGCCTGCATGAAGGAAAGCTCTTAAACTATACAAAAGAAGGCAAACAAATGTTTGTGTATTGATGGTGTTTATTCATGGAAGGAGGAAAACAAGTCCCTAACCAAGTACTGACATGGGTAGAGTGGAAAACAAGTTGAGATCAATGAGCATTTGACATGCAAAAAACTTTGTGCTGTTGAGAGTGAAAACTGTGGAGGGGATTGCCAGCACAGTGGGCATAATGTCGTTCAAGAGGTGACAAATGTGCCACTCTGTCCTGATGGACACCACTGCATCAGGAAAGGTGACTGTCAGCCTGAAAGCAGCCTTCTGCAAGCTGCTCATACAAGCTAGACACTTGAGACTTGTAGTACCTCTCTGTATACAAACCGGGCATGGGAGTAGACAGCGTACTGCAGTTCTGCCAGGGGAAAAGGTACTAAGAACATATCAAACTTTTGTACTAGTTCTGAAGCTGGAAAGACAGAGGACCAGAACAATATGAACAGTATTAAGCCCTCCAAAAGAAAAGGAAGCTCTTGACACGGGACAGAATAAAGCTTGAAGACTCTGGTGACCCTACTGTGTACATCATAAGCTTGCCTTAGGGTAGAAACCGAAAGAGAATCGGGAAAGGCTCATTTCTCAAGGAGCAGATTGAATTAATTCACTGGCTATTGTGGAAAGAAAAAAAAATCTGTTTATATATAGTTAGACCTTGTTAAAGTAGAGCACATCCATTTCTTCTGGGGAAATTCAAACCTTGAAACTATCATTTGAGTTTCACCAGAAAATCCAGTAGCCTCTAGAGCATTTTAGACTCTGTAAACATTGTTCTGAGCTACGGAAAAAACAGTAGAAAAGCACTGCTAACATCTTCTGAGCAAACAAAAACGAACTTCCTGTAATTGAAAGTAGGGGAAAAACATAAGGCAAATAGATCACAAGAAGACTGAGGCCACAGTGTCTGACCCAAGAGAGGAGTTAGCGCTACAGAGAATCCTTGGAGGGAAGAACAACATATGTGGGGGACTGATTTAACTGCTTGGAAACATAACTTCAAAATATGCATTTCCCAGCAGCTGGATACCTTTGCAAATATTTAAGAAGAATCTCAGAAGCTGAGCAAATGAGACAGGCTCCTTAGGGTACTGTGACAGTAAGCAAAAAAAGAAAAAAATCAGTCATTCCTGAGCACTTCCCAGTATGGCAAGGGCCCAGCTAGAATTATTAACTTCACTGCTCAACAGCAATGCTGCTTGTGTCTTGAGAGGTGTACAGATGTACTTCACAGTACCTGATACTTCTGAGGCTAATTAAAAAATCTGCTAATGAGCAGTGTTTGTGCGTGCTTGAAAATATGTTCTGTTAGCACTGACTAACAGCACAAATGGTTAACGCCATTTGGAAGGGGAAGGAAGTCACAGGGATCTGTATCTTCAGTGGGTTTTGTCTTAAGTTAGGCATACTTGCACTGTATAGAAGTTTGTGTCACTTGATGACTGACATTAGACCTCCAGCACTGAATAAAGACCACCAAAGTCTTGGCTTGACCTTGGCTTTGAGTTGTTTATTCAATAACTTTGCTTCATCTAGATTAGAAAGTAATTTGGCACAATAAAAGGGGATCAACTGATGGAGACTAGCACTGTGACTTCAGTCTCTGTTCATATGCAGTTCAGGGGCTTTACTCTGAATTATTCTTAGTCTCGTCCCCTGGGCCAAAAGTCTCCATCATGTGTGTGGTTTGGAGATATCTAAAGGTTTAAGTGCAAACTGGATGATCTTGTGACAGCGGGACCTGCTGTAAGGCCCAGGGAATCTGTTCTGCGCATGTGAAAACCACTTGGAGAACAGCGCCTGTGCAGTAAGTAGGGAAAACTAGGGGGACTGTTTCCAAACCGCACCACTGCTCTGAACTGAGTCACTGGTGCAGATTCTGCCTGAAAGGAGTATGTTTTCCTTGCCTGTTCTAACTGCTATTGCAGGGTTCAAGGTCTTCTCTCCCTCTGTTTAATAAAAACTCCTAAATGAAGGCTTCTTCCATCATAGGTAGTGGATAATTAAAAAGGATCCTGAGTTTAGGACAGATATTCAGTATTTTGTAGTAACTGTGCCTTTGCTGACAGACCTGTTTCTCCTCCTTACATAAATTTTAATGGCTGTACAAGATTCAAGACAACTGTTGGTTTGTCTCTTAGACTCTGTATCTCACTTCCCACCTTATACTTATCCTGGCTATTAACATCACATCTGCAAAGAGGCCAGCTGTGTTTGTATTTATCCATCCTGAGTAGTCCTGCTGAAGTCACTATAAAATAGAGTGAGTGTGTAAATCTTTGCAGGATGAGATCACAAGGCTGGGAGGTCCTTAAAGCAGGGACTGTTTCTTAGGATGTGTCTGCCTGGTCCTTTACAAGCAAAAGCAGGTAGGTTCTGCTGGTGCTCCCTGCTGCTATGAGCTTGCTGTTCCTACCCTGTTCCACAGCTAGCTCAGAAATGGACCCTAATCAGCAATCCTTGCTGCAGTGCAAGCTGAATTAACTCACGTTTATCGGCATGCAAAGGTAGCTCTCAATTGCAGGTGGCGCAGTGTGAACAGAGCAAGTCCAAAACTGCTTGCAAAAGGTGGAGCAGATATATCCATAGCATGTTGAGATAGTGTCAATCTCAACAGTGCCCTAACCAGAAATAGAAATCGTTTGGTGATAACTGTTTATAGAGCCATAGGAATGCCTTTAGCTTTTGTATCAATTGTAATTTCCTATATAATTTCCTAGAAGTTCTGTTTTTCTTCCACTAATCTGTAGGAAATGTCCACTTCCAAAATGCATGTTCTGCTCCCTAGCCTTTACATCCTGACTTGCAAATGCTGACTGACTTAATTTTTACAAAGCAAATGTAACCTATGAAGCCATCTACAGAAGCAAGAGTTAAGCATGTGTGTGTTTTTGCAGGATCTGACATTTACCTTAGGACCAGGTCTTTCCACTCCTTTACTCTCTCTTACCATATATTTTACATTACTTGGTGATCACGTTTCTTTATTCCCTACTTCACAAAACAGCATGTTTGCAGCTAGACCTTAGATTACAGAGGATCTAGAGAACAAGTTATCTGTCTTATTAATATTGTAAATGTGCTTTTAATGCATGCCTTATTATAAATGCAGTCTCCTGCGTTTTCCTTGCCCCTTTAGTATCTCTTTCATGTTTGTTCTGCTGACATCTGTGCATTCTGGGGAGTTTGCTTTTAATTATGTAGTATTTTTCAGCAACAATCATAATGAAAATCCATATTAATATCCAGGTGTCAGAATATGTAGAACTGGCACAGACAGCGAAATTAAATAACACTAAACTATAATAGTTTCCTGCTCTGTGGGAGTCAGTGCTGTTATGGTCTTAAAATGTCCATGTGTTCTCGAATTGGAAAACGAAGCATAAATGCAGGACTAACATATTTATGAACTAAATGTTACCTTCATGCAGATTTTTAGCTTCTGATAGCTAAGCTACAGAAATATGTTTGCAATTTATTTGTCATCTTCTTAAACTACAGCTATAAAAGGTTTTATTACATTTCAAAAATATTAAAACTGTGATAGAATTGAGTTATTGTGTTTTGAAGTCAAATGACCACTAGCTGGCAATGTTATACAGCTCTTCCTGTTGCAGATTCATTGCATAATATATCATGGTTTGACTCAAGACCTTTAATTTTAAAAATAGAAAAAGAAATTGGATTTCAGTGGGGCTGGACACTTTTGAATATTTCACAGCTAAGGCTCCTGTGTAGCTTAGCAAGAAAATAGAAAGGACAGTGAACAGAAATAGTTTCTGAAGTAATAACCTCTGCTTATAGGATTTCTTTTGTTTCTCCAGTTCTGTGTGCTTAGTTTTAACTTCAGTTTGAAATGTCTTTTATTCACTTCAAACCATCAAGTATGTTGAAAATGAAGCTTGTGAGATAACTTAATCTGTCAACAGTCTGGGCTATACTAACATCTCTTTAAAATCCTTGTATTGTTCCCTTCGTTGCACTCATTTCAAGTATTTTACCTTCAGCTTCAAATGCTTTAAAACTCTCCCCCCTCCTGCCTATCTACTATTGTTTGTTTCGTATTTCATCATTTCACATTGTCTTCAACAAAGGGAGAAAATACTCAAAAGCTCAGGGCAGCCAGGGTGGGTACAGATGGCACCACAAGCTGCTTACGTTTCTATCCTCATGCACCAGATACTCTTCAAATCCCATTATTCAGTATGTTTTTTGTTACTTCCATCAGGTCTCTCCCTTGCAAGTAGGTGGAGACATGCACTTCTATGAAGCTTAGAGTTTATTATTTCTTAATATGAGGAAAAATATAAGAGAATGAAAAAAAATCAGTTTAAAAAAATGTTTGCGGTGTTCTGGACTGTAAAGTCATGTTTTATCCTGGCAAAAAGCTGGTGTGAAGGAAAAAAAAGATGGGATAATATCTAGCTTTTAATTATAAAGGAACTCTAAAAAAGAATCGTACTGAAAATGTTTCATCTATTGTTCTTACATAAAGAGTCTTAAGTTTTTTATAACAGAGATGTTTGGAAACAGGCCTGTTTCCATTTTTTTGCTTAGTATATTTGGAAGCATGCTTGTGTGTATTCTGCCCTCACTGTTCATTCTTCTTTCCATAGTCGGTGCTTTTTTGTGGTCCCTTCAGCAACAAGTAGGAGAAGAACACAGCGCTGATGGCAAGAAGGCTATTACAATAAAAAAGTGACATAAATCACCAGAACACAGGTGTGTGGGAGGGATGGGGGATATTTTGAACTCGTATTCAGCGTAGGTTCAGCATAGATGGCTGACCATGTTCTTTGCTCATCTAGGGTGGTGGCAGAGCACCCCAAAAATGTCAGGTGGAAATCTGGACAGCAGTTGCTGAAGGCTGCTACTGAAGTTCTCCTCAATATGTGAAGAATCCTCTCTTTTGAGAAAACTGCTGTCTTTGGAGTGAAAGGATATGTGAACAGCACAACTGCAGATGTAGCATCCTTTTATCTAAAAATAAAAAATTGCTCCCAGCCAGCTGTTTGCCTAGTGGAGTTTGGCTATGATTTGGATGCTAGCAAAAAGGTGGAGTTTTTGGTATGTAATCACCTACTTCCATATCTCTTAGGTTTTTGTGCTATTGATATCTGCCGTCTAGTCTTTCATATGAAAACTCTTTTGATCATGTATCCTGCTTTGGTGTTCTTTTATCTGAAACATACTTTCTCTCTTGAGAGAAACTGTTCACTTTAGAAAGGTTAATGAAATGTTTACTTGAGGAAACTGTTTAGTCACTAGATGTCTTTTTCTGCTGCATAAAGTTTCAGATGGTGCTCACTGGTAAACAAACGGGACAAGGTGGAGCTCAAGTCATGTGAAAACTACCCTCATTTTCCTTAATAAGCATTCATAAGGACGGATGTTTTTAAGTGAAGTGATAGGGAAAAAAAAAAAAACAAAACAAAAACCCAAAAGCTTGCTCACTAGTGGAAGGTAATTATATTTCTAATCTAAAAATGGGCTTAATTCATGGTAATTACAAAGATTATCCTGACACCAGGATAATCCTGAGGGAAAGAAAAATCCTCTTGATTTCCCTGTCTTGCTGTGATTTGTCATATAATCTTCTAAGTGTGTCCAAGAAAATCTGCACTAATGATCTCAAGTTGCAGGAATGGTTTACAAAAGAAGCACTGAAAATCGAGATGTATCCTCCAGCTTTTTTGAAGGTTTTTTAAAAAAATTCCGTTCTCTTGAAAAGGCCACACACAGATTGAGCCAAAGCACACTGTGCCAGTTTACAGTCTCTAAGCGATGAGTTAGGTAAAAATTGTTATTATGGAATAGAGAAGTTTTATATCGTCAGAGAGTGGCAGATCTATCCATCCTTTAATACCTACATTCTTATTCTTGCCTTCTTATTGGCAGGTCACTTCAGGTCACTATAGCTGGCAAAGAAAATAACTGACCATAGACTGCTATGTGGGTTTTCCATTTTGACTCCTCTGCTGTCTGAAATGGCTAACTCTGGAGCTAACATAGGTAGAAGTTATCAAAAATCACTTTGTTTTGGTGGATTTCTACAGGAAATGAGTTGTTCACCAGAGGTGTCTAAGCAGAGATTACATGGGCAGTTTTGCAAAGAGCTGGGCTATAACAGACACAAATGACTGGCTGGAATTATGGTAATAAATGTGTACTCCTGTTTTGACACCAGTTATGCCAGTCTACATTTCTGTGGATCTTCATCAGCCTTTCTTAGAAAAATGGATGCAACTGTGGCAATGGGGATTTTCTTCATTTGTTCAAGAATGTGTCAACAATTGTTAATCTGAAAAATTATCAAAATCAGAGGGAGAAAACTCCAAATGAGCCCGTCCTCTTGGTCTGGTTTTATTTTCATATATTTTCGTATTTGGTCAGTCTTTATTAACTGGGTTTATTGTTATTCAACATCAGGGCACGCATTGTCTTTGACAGGCCCAGTGCATGGTGGAAGGAAAGCAAAAAGCACAGTTCATTTCTGCACATACCTCTAACCTTTTTTCTCTTGCTTGCCACAACAACAATTTAAACAGATGCAAAAATTACATTATAATCCATCAAGCTAGCATCCACTGTGCTGTACAGCTCTGTAACTTGGTGAAAGACTATTTTCTAACAGGACCCATGTCACTGGCACATTTACTTTGTTCAGATACGGACGTCAGTGATAGTCAGAGGCTACGTAAGCAATCAGAGGCTACGTAAGCAAGCTAGTTTGGATGTAGGAAACGATGTGGTGGTTGTCGTTTCTGTGAAAGGTGAAGTGTAATATGTTCAGATGGTCTTGTCAGTTCCATAATATGCTTGACTGCACCTAATCACTTTCTGGGCAGTAAGGATTTTAGAAAAATAAAATCTTATTTTAAAGTTTTCCTTTACATCTCCTCTGCAGTTAAACTGTTTGCTATACCTAGCAAAGAGAAAAGATTCTTTTTGTTCTTCCCATTTTGAACTTGAAAATTCAAGAGCTGGAGAGTGTAATTCTCTTGCTTGAGGCAGAAGATTTACTAGCTAATAAACTACTGGATTTTTTTGACTTCTTCAGGTATCACTACTTGGTTTCTATTTTGTTTATTTTTTCGCTGTTTACCATCTCGCAAGAATTATGTATTGCTTTCACTCTTGTGCATTCCTCAGGACTGTACATTGTGTTTTGCTGCACACTTCCAGCTAGGCACTCTGTGCAGTAAGACAATTTTTTCATTACTTTATACAATACATCAGATTATCTTGTAAAGGTCAAGAGTCGTATCATGTTAATGACAGAGGCGTTTTGAGACTCGCTGATTCATTTTGTTCTCAGTAAGTCTATTTCCACAAAAACCCAGTCTCCAAAGTACTGGGCCTATTTTTAACATTTTTTGGCCTATTATTCTTTCACTATCAGCTATGAGATTTGAAAATGAACAAGTTATTAGATAATTACAGTGTAAAACATCATTTTAATGCTACCTATGAAGTATAGTTCATCCTGATTCTGCATCAAATTAGTATGGAGGCTTTCAATTATATTCACCTAATTATCTAAACTAAAATATAAAGTATATCAGGGGGTTTTGAGCAGAAAGACAGAAGATGTTAGTTCTGTATTTGTCTCTAGTGTGGCTTTTTGCAGAATCTTGGCTCATTTACAACTATCCAAAACTCAAGATGGATAAGTCTGAGGAGATTCAGAGAAAAGCCACAAGAGTAGAGAATTTGTTGTAAGGTATGAGACTTCAGGGAAAAATAGATTTGGCTTATCAAAGAGGAAGGGAAGGAATTATAATTTACTGGCATCTACAGAGGGACAGAAATCTGCTAACAAGGTCTGTCAGAAATATGAGAAGTATAGAGTGAAGCATACAAGAAGGCCCAAAGGATGCAAGTTGAAGCTAGACAAATTCAGATTTGAAGATAAGAGTGCCACCAATGGTAATGAAGTACTAGAACAAAATAATAGCTGGGGTGGTGCATTTTCTGTTCTATTTGTTTGAGATTTTTTTTCTTGTGTTCTTTAATTCAAATAGGAATTTAGTCTTCACGGCCTGTGTTGTGACATAGAAGGTCAGAGCACAGCAATACCTTTGCAGCAGTTCCTTCTGCCCCTCCATGCTGTAAAATTTCAGTTGAATAAAACCACTATTCCTCTCCTCAGAGAGATGATTTAATATGCCATTATCTCCAGAGTTTTTTGCTGTAATACAGCATATTTAGTGCTAAATTTTAAAAGGCTGATATTGATTGGACTTTCAAAAATACATTTCCACATCGTATGATATACAGAATAAAGAAAAGAGCCTATATTCTGGGCTGTGTGGGGACAAGATATATTTTAATGAGCTGCATTAAACTTTTTTTTTGCAGCTTAATTAGAAAATCTGTGTCAGCAGGTTGAGAGTATAGAGTGCAAACCATATGAAGGCAGGAGCGTTTATTTTGTCATTCAGTGTAATGTTCTGGTTTTCCAGCACCTCTGCTGCTGTCACCTCTGAGTTATAGCAAAGGACCAGCCCCAGACCTGACCCTCTGAGGTGCTGCAGTGAGCAGTAATGAACTTTCTTGAAACTGTGCCCATCTGATGTGATAGAAGGCACAAAGTAACATTTGCTCTAAGATAACTTCTGGCTGGACTGACAGATCCTCTGCAGGGGGCTGTCACAGCCAAGGTTCTTGCTCGGAGGCGGAGGAGTTTTCCCTCCATGAACTCCCCCAAGGGCTAGAAAACTGTTGGATCCATAAGTTCCTTCACCCTGACCCAAATCTGGTGCTTGCGTTGGGTTGTGGGGCAAAGCCATCTTATTTTAGGAGCGTGATTTCCTTGTGTAACATAAAGCCTTAATTAGTAAAACATCACTTCATTCATACTTTTTTCTATTGCCTATCTTGTTGTGACAAGCAAAATCTGCAGATCTGGGCTTCCTGATAGCCTTGAAATAAAATTCTGAAAGAACAAGGGGTGGGAGAGGTCACAAGAGTTTTTAACCTGTCTAGGATGGAGACAAATTGTTATGTTGTAATGATAGGGAAGGGCAAAACCTTTTATCTCCATCCGGAAATGTCACCTTTGGCAATTTTGTTTTGAAGGCTGGAAGGGATTTCCTGTTTCAGATTTATTAATTGCTTGCATCTGTGTGACTACTTAAATTTCATTTGCTGAATTTATTAAAGCAACCAAAAGTCACTTAACTTATGACTGAAAAAAGTCTATTTTTTTACATTAAAAAAATTTCTGTCTTATCATACATATTCCTTGTGCTATTAATCTGTCAGCCACTAGAGATCCTCACTGCAATTATTTCGGAGTTATTGTAGAAATTAGATTTTCAGAAGCACCCATTTTAAATCGACCAATCTTTCCACGGAAGTTAATGGTGAAGTCAGCACTGATTTATTTGGGAGCAACTGGGGAGATACTCTGTACTTTTGATAATCCCACAGTTAAAGTCTGTAATCTGGAAACCCCATGACATGTGAAATTGGTGCTCACCAAATACCTAGTACTCTTTATAGCCTGTTTTTTCAAAAGCTGGTTCAGGGCTGTGCCTGCAGAAATGCAGGTGTGTATTTGCGGGTGAAATTGAATACAAAAAGTCACACTTATTTGCCTAATTATTTAAGGGTAAATTTTGTGCAAACAATGCTTTATTGAACCCTTAAGCTTTTAGAGTCATTTACTTGGGTGGAAATATGACTATTTTAGGACTCTTGCCTGTCAGTGTATATACTTTCTTTAACTCCTCCAGATGAAAGTTTCGTAGTGCTTCTACTAGCGCAAGAGGGCAAGGTGAAATTGAAAGGAGAGCAAGGTGAAATTCATCTTTAAATGAAGTAGTAAATAGTTTTGTGTATTCTGATGCATTTTTGCTGTTTATTATAACTCTGAATGTTAATCCTCTGCTTTTGCACTGTAAAAGTAATAAGTGTTTTGCTTTTGATTGCATCTTACGTGGTTTTGGCAGTTAAAGGGAAAATGAATTCTTTATCTACAATGCACTCTTTTTGACATTTCTACAGGAAGATAGTCCTAAAAAGTGCTACAGGGACCACATTTGAACCTCATGAGATTTCACTGCAGTCAGGGATGAATTTGGTCAGTGTGATGTAAGTTTTTAAAGGCAGTATATTCAGAGTAGCATGTCCCCTTTGTTCCTACTGATTTTCCCTTTTAGATGGGTGAAAATATCCTTTCCTTCAAAAGAATTTCAGCAAAGAAAGGTCTCTTCTCAAATTATTGATCACACTTCCTAGAAGTGCAATTCTAAACCTACAGGGTAGCTTTTCTGGTAGTATTGTCATGGCATTTGAGAGAGATTATCATCAATCTTTAGGAACACAGAAGCTGCAAAAATAGCTCTTTTTGCCTACATTAAGGTCTGCTTTGTTCAACCAGTGCACCATCAAAGATTAGGATAACCAATTACTCCTTGAGCTTTTTTGCTTAACCTAGAATATGTGAAAGAACATGAGGCAAGTTTGGCTGAAATGACAACACAATAGAAGGAAGTCTTCTCATGTTTCTACTCCTATAAATCACATTTATTATATTGATTATTGTGGAGAAGAATGTCTTCAGGCTGAATCATAAAATAATGAGCCACTGAAATGTATGTAAAACTTTCTCCATCTGGTTCCGAAATTAGAATTTTTCCATAAGCTGTTCTTTCTATTATCTTACCACAGACTGCACAATAATACAAAGCAGAGAAAATCATTTTTGTTTCCCACTTGTACTGGAGAAAATGGTAACCCGACTGACAGTAAGAAAGCTGAGATTTTTCCAGATCTGAAGTGACTGTCTTCCAAAGTGATCGGTGAACCGTACACAGTCATTTGCAAGGGCATCAACAGCGCTTCTCTTTTTACTGCACGTTTTATTCTCTGTTATCTGTAATGTGTGGATGAGTCTTTCTCATGACTTCTGATTTTGAGAGGCAAGGAAGAGCTTAAGGAAAGCAGTCAGCCTTAATTCTTAACACCCTTATTTGTTACTCATTAGAAAATCTGAGAGATTTCGAATTAGTATTTTTTCTTTAGTTTAGTTAAAAAGAAATGTGTGGTTTTAAAGTTGTTTTTTTTCCTTGGGAATTTCCTTAGCATTTTTGTAGCACACTTTCCTTTCTTTAAGAGTATCATTGATTCTCATAGGTCTCATATCACCCTTTTATAGAAGACAGTTAGAAAGCTAAAACTCTAATTTTAACTTCCAGTTTTATTCAAAGGTGGCTTTATACTTGTGAAAGATACTAAATTGAGGGAATGAGCATGGATCATTTGTAAGGAAATGATTTGCACTTCTGCACTATGGGTAAGAGGTTCAGATAATTAACATGTTTCCAAGTTTTTTCCCCTAATCAGGAAAAGTATTGTAGGAATCTCTTTTTGGCTCTGTTCTTAGGCTGTGGGGGTCTAACTTCACATGGATTCCTATTTGTAGCATAACTTTCCAAAATCAGCGTGAAATGCCTAATAGAAGTTTCTCTATAAGGGAAAAGCTTCACTTCAGATATCTCTGGTAAGTGAAGAGACTCACTCCCACAGGTCTCTTCCATATTCCTTTTGCTGTCTAAGGAGGAGTCATCATGAAAGCTAAATATCTATGCAAGGCAGTTAAGGGAGAAAAAATCTCCACATTTTGGCCCCATCTCTTAAGTGGAAAATAGACAAAATGGAGTATCTTTCAGGGAAGCAGAAGGAACACCATCCTGGATTTCTAAGTCAGGCCTTTTTCTCCTCCACACACCTCTATTTTCACTTCACATCAAGTCCTGCTTTTCCCATCACCCATCTTTAGACGCCTTTGTGATGCACAGCTTAATCAGCATGCTTGTCAGTTAGAAATGTTTCTGACAAAATACATTTTAACGGGACTGTACCACGTGTTGCTAAACTTCCAGCAGGAAAGTTCAGTCCGCAGGGTGTAGTTTCTTATCAAAATCAGAAAAAAGAAAGGAAGAGGCAAGGCAACTTTCTTCAGAAACAGGGTTGAGGTTCAAATCTCAGCTCAATTAAGTAGCTATCTATAGACAGTGAAGTGTCTCTAACAAAAACATATTAAAAGAAACTTACTCCAGGATAGGCAACATGTGAGAGGAGGGCCCAAATTTGAACGGGAGTGCCCTAAAAGCCATGTGATTGCTTTGACTGCTGGGTTGTGGACTATTCTTTCTCATTTTTCAAGTTCTGAAAAGTCTTTATTTCACTGCTAGACAAAGCAGAAAGATTTTTGCAGTCTCAGTTTGGGGTGGTTGGCTGAGAGCATTGTCAGGGAAATAATTTTCCACAGAAATCTGCTTGGTATTTTTGGAGTTTGGAAACAAGGGTCTCTTTCCAGTGTAAGAAATGAGCTAGCCTTTATCATGAACAGTATACTTGGAGGAACTCAAATGTTTGAACATTTCTCTTTCTTCATTGAGCAAGACCCTAAAAGTCTGCAGGACAGCTACAGATATAGCCTACCATTTTTCAGCAATTCATAAATGAAGCTGTGGTCTTCAGTCTTCTCGCAAATCCTGTAAGTTTCAAACCATTTCTGTGTTTCCATCATTTGATGCATGAATGTTAATGATCTTCTCCTCATGTCTTCTTCTGTGACTTGAGTCTTTCTAGCCATTAGACTTCTAAGATATCTGGGTACCCAGCCAAGTCTTTGCTATGCACCACATTCAGCTATTTTGCTGTGATGTTTTCCCCCTCTTCATATCATTGTATGTGGAATGATCCCATCACCCAGCTGACAGTTGCATCTCTTCCATCTCACTGTGTCCAGTTATCACCCCTGGTTTATCTCTCTCCATTTTTCTCCTGTGCTTTGCTGAAGCTTAGCAGAAATGTGTACTGCAAAATATGTTGCCACAGGCCAAGCCAAAAGCAATTTTTCTTGTACCCAGTACCCACAAATTGAGATCATGGCTTATCAGTGTTTCACCTGGGGAGCACAGTTTGCAGCCAGAGCTCACAATACTTATTACTGACAGGCGAGATTAGAACTGCTTCTGGAGTGAATCCTATTCTTTTTCTACATCTGGAGCTGTGATAGTGCATAGAAAACTAATACAGAACTGATATAACCTTAAAGATGTATAAATTCAATTATTTGTTGTAGTCTGAACATTTGGAGTTGCATATTATCAGTGTGGTTTGTACTGTCAGCTGTAGTTATGTACATACAAATAATGTATTTACTTCCTGCATATAAAATCATATGTATGCACAAGTTTGGAAATCTGGAGTGGTAAAAATTGAGCAGGATTGTCTTGAATAATTGAGATTATTTTATTTCCAGTGACTTTGCTACTGTATCATTCCTTGGGAGATTTGCCAGCCTCAAAGGAAATAAGAAATACTCTATGAACTCTGTTTCTGGAATGGAGCAGCAAAAGGGCTAACTCGTCAGTGTGGAAGCAATTCAAACCAATAAATACTGGGAGTTCTCTAGCCAATATGAAACAATAAAGACAAATGCTATAAACTAATCCGAGAAACTATGCCAAACCATTTTTTCTCCAAGACTGAAACACTTTCATACTGCTCCATTGAATGTTTATCATCTTTCACAAAATGTAGACAGTAAATATTTTTTCTTTCTCATGGTGTAAGAGCCTTGAAATCTGGGATATTAGCCATTTTAGACTGAGAGAAACCCTAGGTCATCTTAGATATTTTTCTGCAGAAAAACAGAAGGAAAGTTCTCTAGACAAGAGCACTTGCTTAAGATCTGAGAAGCTCAGGTTTTATTCTGCCTGAATCAGGCCAGGGATTCATACCCAGTAGTGCCAATCCTAGGTAGGAGCTCTGACCACCAGCCTATTCTGGTTTCCTGTGCCCTTGCTTTGACTGCTCAATCTCTCCTGCATCTGGGAAGTCTCTCCCAGTCAGCTGTGGTCTATACTCTGCAATATTTGTAGCTTCACATGCAATAACAGTCAAATCAAAACAAAACAATCTCCACATCTGACTGTGGTGTTTCTGCAAAGTACTTGCATGTGTGCAAAACTTGAACCTCAGCAGACCCAGTGAAGCCTGGTTTTCACTCACAGTCCGTGAGGAACACTGTCATGTACAATACAGGTATGTCAGAATGTATTGTATACACTGCCCAAACAGTGTAGTTTAGTAGATATAATATTTAGTGAGATACAAGTTAGAAGGTAGGAGAACCGGGACTGGTGGTGCTCTGGCAGGAACCCTGGCTGTGAAGGCCAGGAAGGAAAGGAAGAGGGAGCAGTGCAGGGGACTGCTTGGGGGAGGGAGAGTCAACTTTTCTCATATTATCACAACACAAGTTATAATCAGCCCCACTGCTGAATACTGGGTTGCTGTTCTCCAATGCACAATTTGTGCTTAAGTGTGTGAAAAAGCACTAATTACTCATTGGATTTGGAGACTCGATGTACCAAAGTTTAATTTTGCAATTGGTTAGCTGGCATGTTAAGGGAGTAATGACGAGTTTGTCATTACGATAGCAACTGGGTTTAGCACTGCCATGGGGGAGCTAGCTGCCAGGAGGTGAGCAGAGAGGAGAGCAGGGCTGCCCAGTTAGCCTGTCATCTGAAGACTGGGCAGGTGCTGGGTGTTTGGCACAGGCTTGTTGCTCCTGACTGTGCTGCTGCTGGCTGTCATTTCTACTTTTTATTTTGTAAAGGCGTTGTGTTTATAACAGGGTCGAAGGTCAGACTGACTCAGTTCTTGGTTTGTTCTCTTGCTGATGCCCCTAATCAAATGTTCTGAGAAAGTAAATTAAGATGTTTGGTGATGTATATGGTTTATGCTTAAATAACCCTAGAGAAGGAACATGCATTGAGCCAGGTTTCTCGCACTAACAGCAGCTGACATAGAACATCCCAGTGGAGGAGCATCAGCTGCCCAGCTCTTCTCCATGTTATAGAAGCTAAGTCTTGTTTTATTACTCGCTGTGATAAGCTGTCTCAACGAGCTGGCTGAATTGTCTTTCCTGGGGGTGGTTTGTCAAAATAGGTCTTTGAGGCAAGCTTGGCCCATCCAAATTCAGTGCTGGTGTCAGCACTGACTGTGCTGGAGCAGCGATTGCTTATGCCATGGCTGACGTTGGCCCTTCAACTCCATCAAACCTGCCTGTTGACTAAGAGAAAAAAAATGCATGTAGGGATTGTAATATTTACTATGGGGAGTAGCATATTCTGAATTAATACTGCTGGGAATAAAGTCTAGGCAGAATATCTCTGTTAGAGCAGAAAGCTGAAAACAAGTCTGAGAGAGACCCCAAACCTTTCTCTTTAGGATGCTAAATAGAATGTAGAAAGTTTTGCTGTTCTTACTTTTGCTTGCCAAAATGGCTCTCTTCCGAGGGTGATTTGGACGTTGCAGATATGAGAAAAAATAATCAGGTGGAAACTGCCTGCTGCTATCTGAGATCTTTTTTATACAGATATTCTTTGTGCACTTAAGCAGGGCCAGATTTATAGAAGATGATACTGAAACAAATAAAAGTCAAGCACTATCCTACTCTGAAAAGTGACAGTACCCAGTGTTTCTTGTTTCTCCCTAATTTCCATATCTAACACTTTCAATTTACAAGTAAAAAGATGTGAATTTCTTTTCCTCCAGGACAGTGGTACTTGTTTATCCTGGATACTAAGTTAGTTTCTTTGTTCCCTACCCATCACTGCCAGTAACATAGGCAACAGCAACTGCATTAGACCCTCAGTTTTTCTATTGAAACTGGGTTTTTTATTATGCTCTTAATGGTATATGTTCAGCCCTTTAGTGAGCATGCAAATGTAATTCCCTGGATTTAGTAACGCTGACAGAGAAATATGTGCAAATGTGGGTGGCCAGGTTGGCTCTGTGGGGCCTAGTGGAACCAAATATTTGTTGCTGAAGTTGGTACATGCGATCAGCTCTAGTAATATATAATGTTGAAACAAATATTTTACATAGTACAATTTGCTGGTTTTTCTTACCTCTCCCCCAGTACCTGAAACGCAGATCAGATCTATTCTGGGAGATCTGACTTTTTTTCCCTTTAGCTTAGATTTGTTAGCCAGCTTCGGAGGGCTGCCATCCCAAATTTTCAGCTCTTGCAGAGTTCATCTATCTCTGTGCAACTTTGCTGCCAGGTAGCTGGGGAGGCCTAGTGGATGCGACCCCTTGTTTTCCTCTGGCTCTTTCTGTCCAGCTGGTGCTGGCAGTACGCTGGGGCACTCGCGTCTGAACCCCTTCCTTTACGCGAAGGAACAACGTTTAACAGCCCAGTTTCTGCTGCGCTGTTTCTTGTTGGAGTGCTTTGTGTTTGTCACAGACAAAAACCGAGCGGAGGCATTTAAACTGTCTGCATGTTTCTTCATGTTCTCATTTTATGCCTCAAATCTTTTCTCTTGCCAAATGCCCTTCTCAGTAATTGCTTTCTAAACCCTGGAGCACACCACCTCAGGCCTGGTTCGCTATCCCCATGGCCAGCTGACAAATTCCCTTGAGATACAGTCCTAATTCCTTCTCCCACAAACAATTTGCCTTCTGCACACAAGAAAAACAGCTTAGGTCAGAAAATTCACATCTCAAAATTTTGTAAGGGGACGTAGATCTCTTTTTTTGGAACTATAGATACATTGGTGAACACGTTATGTGAAATCGAGTCTCTGCTGTGTAACCTTAAATTTGTTTTTATTAATTGCATGAAGTGGGAGTGGAGCAAACAATTTTGTTTCTGATATTGGATACAATTTGTCTTTGAAGGGCTCCCCGCTTCTCTCCTTGTTTTGCTGGGCAATCTGAACCCAAAGTGCTGTTATCAGGAAAAAAACAAAGCTTTTGAGTGTTTACTACTATGAAATTCCTGCTGTGATGTACAAGCAGATGAATGTCTGAGTCCACAATTCATGGTTTTAACTAAGTAATTTGGACTGTAGCCTCATATGGAATTTGCCCATTTATACCTTGAAGTCATTATAGTATAAACTGAAAGGTACTTCTCTGCAAGGTGTTGCTAAAAAGCCTGATTCTGAATGTGTGCCTCGTCACACAGGATTTGTAATCACAAGAGTTGCACAATATTTTGTGTATGAACAGCTGTATAAATTAAATTATTGCCTTTATTAGATTTGGTTTAGAGGCTAATTACAGCTATTTTAGGAATGCTGAATGCAACTGCTTAATTTGGGCATGGCTGTACAAAAATACTGTCTATTCTATTTACTCTTCCTTGCTTCAATTTTAGATTAAGTCCTTAAATATTATACTGAAACCTACTGGAAATACAACTATTTTCTAGTGAAGACTGACCAGGAATTAAATTATTTGAAGTGTTAAGACAATGACGTGACAATCGTTCAATCTTTATACCTTATTTAGGCACAATTCTCAATTTTTGGGTAGTAATTCTTCAGTACAGCAGACTATTCCAGCAACTTCCCTATGTCTCTGGGATCACCAGGCTTAGTTTGAATAGTGTCTGGCTTCTCTAGTGATGCCTGGAGAGCTCAGCACCAAAGCAGAGAATTTGCTGGAGCCAGCAATTTGAACAAAGTGCTGTCTTAGCTAAGCAGCAGGAAATGCCAAGGAGAGGGATAAGACTGTGACTCCTGTTCTTCACAGTTAATTAGATGGTTAAGCCCAAACCAGAAGGAAGCATCTAATGCTACTCAGTTTTAAACCCTCTCCTAAAGCTGAGGTCAATCCTATATAATGAGAAAAAAAACCCCAAAAACAAAAAACAAAATACAAGGATCCTCTCCATTTAACTAGTGGCTAGGGCATTCAATGGAGTACACTCTAAAATTTCTTTTTTGCCTGATTTGGAGAAGAGATTTAAGTCCAACACTTTGTTATTAGGTATTCTGGGCTTGACTTTTTTCTCCTGTGAAGTCATTCCATTTCTTATCAATATTTTATGGGTTGGGATTTAGACTACCTAGGTGAGTGCACTAACAACCGGATTGTCTGTTTTGTCTCTCCCTACCTCTTATCCTGGGAATATCTCACTATTTGTAAGAAGTGGAATGGCCTTAGTTGGAGAGATGGGGAAACACTTATTCCAAGATACTGTGCAGTTCAGGCAATATCTAATGATGTGGAAAGTTTATGCAAGACCCTGACCTGAATCAGGACAAGTGAAGGGAAGATCCATGCTCTGATGTACTGAATATGCCAGAGGGCACTTCCTTCCAAAGTCTTGATGATCACTGCCTTCTGCACAAGTATCGAGTCTTAGATATATGCAAGGGGCAGGAAGGAAGAATGCCTACTAATGTTACCGATTTCTGGCAGGAGTTAAGATCCCAGGTAGCTCAATGGCATCAGGCAACAGGTAATAAGCAGAGCCTCTTATTTTGGCATGTGGAGATTTTGCCAGACTTAACTCCACCTAGGGTTAAGGGGGGGATAGGAAGCGTCTCAGTGGCTCCTGAATACTGGAGTCCTTTGCAGATACAGCCTATACGTTACTGAGGAGTATTTGGGGTTTTGTGTTGCTAATTACATTCTTCTGGTAGTAATGATTGGTAGTTCATGTGGGTTTTTCCTGAGAATAAAAGATGTATCTGAAGGTTGGAAGGTTCTGTATCTCCACTTTTTCTCATCACTTCACCTTCCCTGAAGCTTACCTCTCTACCTTAATCACATGCATAGCAGGTGATAAAGGAAGCTAAGGACACTAGGGCAAAAATACCTAGGAAAATAGGTACTTTAATACTTATAAAGAGCAGACAGAATATTGATGTTTTTTAAAAATAATGGCTAAAGCTGTTTAGCTGATTATAGCCATCCATACAGTTAACCACATTCAGAAAATAATTTATTTTATTGATATATTTTAAGGGATTTCAAAATATATGAATTGCTGTGGCAGACTTACAAAAGTAAACTAGATATGAGGATATATTGTCTTGGACCCAGATTTTTTAAGGTAGCTTTCACAGCATCAAGATAGAGGACTGCATAGTAGAATTATTCAAAGTGGCTAGCAGCTAATTCTTGATTTTTAGTGATTTCACACGATTAAGTTGTTTTTGTTTCCAATTCTCATTAGGTGTCTGTCTATATCTCTAGATACGAGAATATCTTTAAAATATATGATCTTCAACCCATTGGTATAGTAGTGAAATATGTGCCACTTAGCTTTTCCCTCTTATTAGGTTCAAATTTACTTCATTTTTCACCTCACACAGACCTTGCGTTACTGTAAAATATTTACATGAAAAGTGCTAAATCATGATACTAAGGTTAATGAAAAATGTGATTTGTATTAAACAGAAAACAACTTCTGCCTTACTTCAAGTTGGTTGCAATTCTCTTTTTTTCCCCCTTGTATCTTTACTGTTTTTGCCTCAGATTTGAGTATCAGCAGGTTCAGGGGTGACATCTGACTAGATAAATACACATGCTAGATAATTTCCACAAGTGTGTCTGTGTTGCCTGCCAGTACCTGGAAGATGCAATTCCTTTTAAAGCATCAAGGAAGGATGGTAGATCTTGACTAAGTCATCAGTTTAGCACTCAGGAGATCAGGTTCACGACTTTGCTACAAGTATCCAGGGATGTTTCTGAAAGTGTGGGTACTAATGCTACTTATTTTTCATCAAACTATGAACTCATTGGATCATCAGTTTGCCTTAACTTACCTGGATTTACTCAGTGTTTAGCATCATGGGTCCTGACCTTGTCTGGAATTTTTAGGTACTTCTGTCAGTAATGTAAATAATACATGATCATATCAGTAAAGCAGAAATATATTTAGAGTCCACTCAGGCTTAAGACTTGTTTCTAAAATAAAGTCTGCAAACTAGAAAGACAGACAGTATGACAGACAGACAGACACCCATAATACTTTTTTTTTTTTTTTTTTTTTTTTTTTTTTTTTATCTTCTATTGCCCTGAACTGAGTATTCTAATATTCTCTAACAGGCAATCCTGTTATGTTGCTCTAAAAATCAAAAGATCCTGATAAGCTAAAATCATTTTTTCATATCAGTATTTCCTATGTTGCTATCACTAAACTATGTTAGCAAGCACCACAGGTTAGCTTCTTTTGAAGTTTAAAAATAAGCTGTTTTATTCTCATTACTCCTCTCAGCACACCTCCATATAAGTACTTACAGAAAGGGATTAATCTAACTACCTGTAAAAGCTGAAGGATGTTTGCAGCTACAAAAATTTTCTGGATTCCTTCTCAATCGTTTCATCTTTTGTTGATCTGGTCTGCTGCTTCCCGGGATTGAATGGCATCTGAGCAAAACGCTCAAGCAAAAGCTTTCGCAGGCACTGGATAGATCATAACAGGCTGTGATTTCTTGTTACAAAATGATGGCTGCTCTGTGGTCTTTCCTTTTGATTATCATCACAGATATGCCAAGCCATCCAGAAGTAATTTAGATACTTGGCAAACTCTTCTATTTCTCTGTAGTCAAAGAATGGAGAGAGCAGTTTGTTCATGTCCCAGCCTCTGAAAATGTAACACAAAGTGCTCACTGTCAGTATCTTCTCCACTACCTTTTAGCACCTCTGTGTTCAGTCCTTTATTTCACACTGTGAAGCTCTGAGCCAGAAATACGTCTCTGTGCCTTGATGCAGCACAATGGGACACCGTGGCCTGCCGAGTAAAGGGCACCACGCTTTCATTTGGAGCCTTGAAGCTGGGATTGAGCTGGACAATGCCTGTGCCCAGCTCGTTTGATGCTGGTTGGCTGGCTTTGGGAAGCAGGGAGTTTTTACAATGCAAGCAGTGACTTTAGGGGCTTTGCTGTCTGCACATCTCTACTTATTGCATCAGTACTCTTATCCCTATATGGTCAAGACTGGTTTCTATAGAAAGTGAGAGAAAGCCATGTGCTAAGCACAAAGATCATAGAACTTATTTACTTTTTTTTTTAAAGGCTTGGAAGCAAGCAGAATGAAAACGCTTTGCTAGTCCTTGTTCTAAAGCATGGTATTCTGCTTACAGCCTCATCCAGCAGAGCGGATTTGTATGACTTTGAAACTCCAAGCTTAATTTTGTTCTAAGTAATCTAAAAAAGTTGGACAAAGCTGTATTCAACTTCTAATGTCTTTTTAAGTCTACCTTTTCTGTAATTTATAGAAGAATAATTAGCTCTCTTAATTAGCTATGGATCCTATTTAAAAAGATGTGTTGCACAGAAGTCATTTGAACAAGGTGGGACTTGTGTATCGTCTGCTGCTATGAATTCCACCAGTAGAGGGTACTAATGACTTTCATCGATGACTCTCTTGCTTATATAAATGTCAATATGCTCAGTGCCGAAATGCCTATTTGAAAACAATGGTGTATTACCACTAGTAAACAGAAAGATCAGTTTGTCACCCAGTTTGCATTTCACTCTCTGCACTGGATTTCTCTTCTTGATGGTCACTTCAGATGGTCTAACGCGTACGGCATGGGTTTGTCATGAGGGCTGTATAAAGGAGCATAAATTATCACATTAGCATGTGCACACTTGAAGACTGTATAAAGAAACGTCCTAATTCATGGTCTACATGTGTTGTTATTGCACAGGTAGCTGGATGCTTAATCCTTTGGAAAAGCTGCTTAGTATGTATGGCAGTTATGACTTTGAGTATCAGGCATGACTTCCTAAGCGCAGAGCTCAGCCTTGTTGCAGGCAGCAGGGAGGCTGGGGCGCTCGGCAGGGTCTCCTGGTGGCTGCCAACTCCCCAGGCACTGTGTGGGCTCTGGTGAGAAGTGCAGTCCTTCGGCCGGACACTGGTGGCCTGACAGAGTTGCGTTTCGGCGCCAGCCCCAGCCCGCTGTGGTGTGGCCGGGGCCCAGGCGAGGTGCCCGCAGCTGTTGGGGGCCGTTGGGGCACGGGCGGGGAGGGGGCGGGGCTCAGGCGAGGTGCTCGCGGCCGTTGGGGACCGTTGGGGCACGGGCAGGGAGGGGGCGGGGCCCAGGCGAGTTGCTCGCCGCCGTTGGGGACCGTTGGGGCATGGGCAGGGAGGGGGCGGGGCCCAGGCGAGGTGCTCGTAGCTGTTGGGGTCCCTGAGCATTACTTGAATATATTAATTTAGGATTTAGTCCAGCAAGTGCCTGTCATGGTACTGACAGCTGAGGTCCAGGCACGAGGATCCAGGGGAGCTGAGCACCCTCTGAGGTATTCATTTACTGTGTGTCCGTTTACTTTGCATCTGACCCACTCTTTGGAGCTCTCTTTGGCTTGGCTTCCACTCTATGTTTATGTTCCTTTTTTTATCTCATACTCTCTGCTTAGATGCTGTGAGAGGTACAATATACTGCTCTCCCCAGGATGTAATGTGTGTTAGAGAGCAGGAGACAATTAAGAGAACACGAATGTTCGTCAAGAAGCGAAATAGCCTTAGCGAAACCATAGCAAGGCGCAGCTTAGTGAGGTCTCCTGGCATCGAAACATCTGTCTGCTGACAGCTCTGGAAGTTATTAAAATCGGAAGCCATTCCAGTCTTCTGATCATCAGGAAGACACACATTTATGATGTGGATGGTTTAGATTTTTAAAAATTAATTAGTTGCTTGTTTCGAAATTTATTTCTTGTGGTGTGATTAATGTATAGAGCCACACATTTTAAAATCCAGATTCTGGACTGATACAGCACACAATGATGTGCAAAATGATGGCCCAAAATTATTTCCCTTTGTTTTTGCTGGAAATTTGTGGAATATCACGTTTGTGCACAGGCAGAGACTACTGCCTGTCATAGACCTTTTCAAAGTAAACCAGTCATAGTACAATGTTGCCCGTGATAGCAGGGACCACTTCTAAATTTGTGTAAGACCTTTCAAACTAGAAAGGAAATTTAGGAAAGCAAAGGTACTCCAAGGATTATGAAGTTCAGTCAGTATAAGCCTTAGTGTGAGCCTTGGTAGCAGACCCTTTATTTAAGCACCTACAAATATTTAGGAATATCAGCTTGGACGTGCATTTTAAAAAATCTCGGCTTACGTTTCCTAATAATGGTTATTTGTGTAATAGCATAACAACTTGCACACAATTTCTAGTAAAAGCTTTTAGGAGCCCCAGATCTGTGAAGCTGAATCTTTTCCATAGCAGAGAAATTTTCTTTACCTTTGAGCTATATTTGTGTCACTTCTGATAGTACCTTTGAGCTATATTTGAGTCACTTCTGATAGAAGTATAAAAGCTTCAGTCCAAAACACAAGCAGAAAATGTAATACTTTTGAAAAGTGGCTCACCCAGACTTGGAAACCTTTCCTCCTCCTTTACTGCAAGCGTTCGATCAGTTAGGTATGCCAGGAAGTTCAAGATGTTTTTATTCAGTTTGTTTAGTCCAGGAATAGCATGGTTGTAGCTGGGTAAAGAATTCCTCAAATGTATTTATAAGTGCTTATAGGAATTTGCAAATCAGAACTGAGATGTTTCACAGTGCCTGTGAACGAGCTAAGTTTTTTTTAGTCTTGCTGCAGCAGTATTGTGTTTTTCGTATATTTTCACAAGGAAAGGCCACCATTTTTTAAATGAAAAAATTTTACAGCAAAATGACTGTTTTCTACCTTGTAAAACTGCTAGTCAGATACGCAAAATAATTATAGGTAAGGACAGAAATACGCTGTACTTTATTGTCAGCTCAAAAATATTACTTAATTCTACTACGCATCCTGGTAAAGAGAGGTTGCAGGACTTTTCTTTTAGGAGAATTTCAAACTTAGTGCTCAATTTTCACTCCAGATGTATGAGTCTGCTTTCCTTGTGTTATAACTCCCTTGAGGCAATGCTTCTATCTTAAAGATTTTTTTGTAAGTTGTAGTGTAAAGAAATATTTACTATTCTGTGTGGACTAACGCACCAAAAGCTATATTCACTGATGCTTTTGCAAAGTGCAGATTGTACCTTCATGTGTCAGTGGGAGTATGTAAGCCCCATGAGATTTATAATTCAGAAAGGAAAGGCAGAGTGAATGGCAGCTTTAAACTGTATCAAGTGCTCCACAGCTTTCTGAGAAAATGCACTGAATCACCCCAGCTCCTATCTCAAAGCTAATGCCTCCTTTTCAAGATGGTTCTCCTAGGATTGTCCCACCTTTGTACTACAAACACGCTCTTTTCTGGATGACTTTGCACTGGGAGGACTGAGTAGCAGGTTGTACATTTGTGGGACTTCGTGTTGATTCTTATAGTAAAGCTACTGCCTAGCTTTGCAGAATTCATTCTGAGTTATACTATGCAAAAATGGGTATAGGTAAAATTTTCTCACATGAATTTACTCAAGGCGCACCGAGAGTTTCCCAGAAAAAAACGTTAACTGCCATGTTGCCCCGTGGGAGCGTATCAGTCAGCAGGGTTCTCTCATGGAGTCGGTGGCTTGTGTCTGTGGCCAGCACGTGTGCTGGAGGCACACAGCAGAAAATCGCTCCCTATCTTCCTTGCCTCGATTTTGCTTGCAGGTATTGTGAAACACCGAATCCCAGGAAAAGCACGATTTCCTCTCAGGTGACATTTTTGCGCTGACCAGCATTTAATAAAAGAAAATTAAAACTAATGATGACTCTGGTGTATACACGTAGGACCATCTTGTTCTACTTGGTGGCTCTGAGGTGGCTGAGAGATCTCATGCTTTTGGATAAGCATAGGGTCCTGACTTGTAAAGAACTAGTATTTTCAGGTGTGTCTAGGGCAGGGTATTAGGAACCCAGACAGACTATTGAATTCCTTGAGAATGCTGGGGTCGCCCTGGATTTTTTAATCTTCTTTAAATTCTCTGTCTACTTGTGGCACAGCCTTTGCTTTTCACTTTAATTTGTATAGGCAACTTTGAGACTTTTAGAGACCAAAGTAAAAATCTGTCTTGAACTTGTCCTGTTTTGAAGTAGATGACACAACCTTATAAAATCCTTTTTATTAAGAAATCCTTAGAAAATCTATTTGTGGCTATTGACATGGTTTCATTATATCTTTTAAAATGGTTTTCCAAGGATTTGTCAGTTCTTTCCAGTTTTGCTGAAGTTTATTTAACAAAGGTTTAAAGTAATACTTCCAAGTATGTAAAGCTTATTTAACAAAGGTTTAAAGTAATACTTCCAAGTATGTAGAGTAACTAAACAGTCAGATTTACTGTGATCCATGAACATTTGTTGTTTCTTATCTGTCAGGTATTCACATAGTGATAATTAAATATGACAAGTTCAGTTGCAGTAACATACTCTTTTTGACATTGGGAAAGACATTGTACCTAACAAGTATAATTCATCATGCAAAATATAGAGGACAACAGATTTGTGGCGCAGCATATGTTCAAATAAACTCATGATAAAGGATAAAATTGTGAATGTTTTGTGTGTGGGTTATAGAACTGCTATTTACAAACATGTAGAAATACTAGAATGGAGGAAAAGAAAACACCACCACTAAGCTTCACCACACAGGTATGGCGCTATTCCGCCTGTCTTTCCATCTGCAGAAAGGGCTGTTTACAACACTTTGACATGTCCCATGGGATACGCCTGGCTACTTCACTCACAGTGGGTGCATGTACACACGTGCATAATAATTTTGGATGTGCTTTTTCATTGAAACTTCTGAAACAGAATAATTTTAAGGAGGGAAAAAGTTTAGAATGGATTAAAAATCATTTTAAATTAAGAAAAAGCTAAAAATGCTAGATATTTTTTGGACATGCTGAAAATTGTTTCTAGGTAAAGTGAGGACTAAAGTTTTTCTGAAAACTCACTAAAAGCTTATTTTTAGAAAAGTGGACCTTCAGAAAATGCCCTAGTGTTTTTATATTTGTATGTGTGTGTGTGTGTGTGTATATGTGTGTGTGTGTGTGTGTGTGTGTGTGTGCGCATATATATATGTGTGTGTGTGTGTGTGTGTATATATATATATATATATATATATATATATATATATAGTATGTAAAAGCAGTTTGGGATTAAGCATTAATCTGCTGGGCTTTCCACTCTTCACTCGTGGCAGTTCTTGATCTCCTCCAAAATCCTAGCAGAAACACTGGCAGGTTGGAGAAAATGATCTCATGGACCAGTTTGCCTTTCAGAATTATATTCCTCAATTTTGGATAAATGCACTGAATAAAAGAAAAGTGAGGATTTTTTAGCTGAAACATAATTTGTTGTTGTGATTGGAAAATTCTCCTTTGTGGAAATGGAAATTTTGGATACTTTCATAAGCAAGTTGTTTTTTCTGCTGCATGTGAGAGGCCCAAGCTCCATCTGTGCTTTGAATAAATCATACCACAAAACTGAAGCAAGACTGGCTGGATTACCAGATGACTGTGTATTCCTGGAAAACACACACATTGCTTTTTTTCACATTGCTGCTTCTCTTACATAATTTACGGAAGTTAAAATAACCTAAAACTGAGTTAATTTGTGTTTCTTCTTCCCCTGAATGCTGAGATTACCTTGCCTTCTTAGGGGTTTCTAATCACAATGTCTGACAGCAGATAATAGAAGTGCATGGCAGTGTGGAGATGAAAATTGGCCAGGCAAATATATGTCGCTTCATATGGGTCTTAGGGGGATCTATAAACTAAGGAGCAAGATAGGAACAAATAGCTTATTACAGTTTAGTGTAGGTGAAGTCCTAAATTCCAGGATAATCCTTTGCTTCCTGTAAGCAAAATTTTTATTCTGTGTATGAGCAAATACTTTCCTCAAGCTTTCAGGCAGGGCTTCGCTGAGCTAACAGATGATTGGCATTATCATCTGAGGAAACACTTACAGTATTTTTCCTTTACAGTTATGTGGTGAGAGTTGCAAGGGCTCCTTTCTTTCCAGCGTAGGGACTAAATTAGTTAATTATAAAAGGGTGCATTACATGATAATATAATACAATTGCAAGCAGGAGCCTTAAACTAGCTTAGAATGTGTACTTCAGGTTTTACCTGTTTATATCTATTAAGGTTATTAAAATAAACACTTTTATTTTAGTCATAAGGAGACTCAAAGGAAGGCAATTATTCCCCCCAAATATAAAGGCAGTTATTGCAAGTGTTTATCTTGTATTGCACTTCTTAAAAAATGTAAAGGCGTAGGAAATATACCAGGGAGGCTAATGACATAAATTAAAATAACAAAGCAGATAGCATGTTAAGATGAAAACACCAGTAAGTCTGACATCTACAGGAATAACAGACCCTTTGCTGTCTTGTTCTCACTTAGTTAACTATTCAGAATAAGGATTTATGCTACCTACTAATAATTCAGGGTATCTTTCAAGTACTGAAATTCTTCTGTGGGAGACAGAATGTGCTACAAAGGGAACGGTGTTATCATTGGTCCATAGTTCCATTTTTACAGTACACTGTAAAATTGCAAAACAACAGGAAGATTGTATTTGCACCTTCAGCAAGACCCCTGTGTTATGAGTGTCATGTTTCTTGTCCAGATAAGGTGTCAACACATCAAACTGGAAAAGCGTCAGGGGACTAATTCAGTTCAGGACAGCAGAAATTTCTTCCCTTTCTCCCAAAGGAGAGTCATTTTCAAGAGACCTTATCGTAAGATATGCCTTCCTCCCTCATAGTGTGAGGAAGTAGGATGGGCCTCAGGATGCAAACCAAGGCTGCCTTTTCACCACCACTTCCAATGCCCCTACCAGAAAATCTTTCTTCCCTGCATTTGGGGTGTTGATTTACCTGGAGCAAATTAACAAGCAAGGTGCAGAGTGTGGGCATTTGTTACTTTTGTGCTTTTGATTCCCTACATGCTAGATAAGAAAAGTCAACTGCTATATTTGGTGAAATAATTGTTTTCCTTTTTTTAATATGAGCAGATCTGTTTATAATTCTATCACGATACACTTTCTTAAGCAGATACTTTAAATCAGTATCAGAATCTTTTCAGTCTATTGGAATTATGGAGTCTCCAGAATGCCAGATGACACTGTGATAACATCTTTTGGCTATTACAAATGTGGAGCTTTGTCTAGAAACTTCCTATAAAATTACAAATGTTGTCAACTTCTGCACAGATTACTGTTTTTTTGGTTCATGATAGTTAAGCAGGAAATTCATTAGCTAGGATGAACTGAAATCTCAGCTGAGAACTAGTTTATATAAGCATTCACATTTTCAGGTTCCAAGTAAGGCTAAAGTCACTGGGGACTCAGTCAATGTTTTCATCTGTTGGAGCCACAATGATGGCTCTTGGCCTGCAGTTGAAATAAGCTCAAAGGGCGTGCATATATCAAAACAGTTCCCCATCCAGCATTACCCTCAGTTCACTCTAGATCCTGTACAGCTGGAGTTGTGAGAAACCTTTACAGACTATGGCAGAGACGAAGATCAGAACTACAAAGGACAGCAGAGGTATCTGGGACCAAGAATCACAGCTACTGTGAATGAAGCCAATACTGAGAGAATACCCATGAGAAATGAAGTGTTTCGACATTATCGAACTGAACATTTTTTGAAATCTTTCCTTGCAGAACTAGTTCTACAACACAGACATTTTGCTAATTTATAGTGGTGCACTTAAGAAAATTTGTAGTAGGTGGAAATTCATTTAGGGCGACTGGTTGCTAAGAAGAGTGACGAGAAGGATACAATACTGTGGTCGTGTTTAAAGTGATATGAAAAATTGGGACAAAGGAAGAATAAAGAGAGGACAGGTTAGGTCCACCTGAAGTTACAACTTCACAGAGAATACAAAACTTGGCGAGATTATGATTCAGGGTTGACCTGGTCACAGTGGCTCTTACTGAACACTACTTGGTACACCTTCCTTGGCAGATATGTGCGGTCTCATCTTTATGTGTTTCAGACTGACCTGGGGATTCTTTGGACTTGTGAAGGAGAACAGTGCTTGAAAATATATTGCATATCAAAGAGAAGAAAAAGCTGTAAGAAAAACTAGACCCTTTTAAGAATAAGCACTATTTTGGGGCATTCTGTCACAACATGAAAGTCAGGTCATGCTGTGGATGGTGAATACAAACACTGCAATGTTTGCACAGAGTGTTAGAGGTATGTGTTTGTAGATCAATCGTGTGATATCCAGTACATATATTCTGTAGAGACTAAGCGTGATAAAGAGCTGTATCAAAGATTTTATACCAAAGATGTATCATGTATGAGGACTTGATCAGATGAATCACATTCGTGGAGAATTTAACTACACTCCTTTGGTATAATTGCTATTTGAATTCTTTTCTGACATTGTTAGCATCCTGATGTCACTCAGCAGATTTCAGTAAAATTAATTTCTAGCTATGCCAGTGTTACAGCCGAATGAAATTTTACACAGCTAGTGCTGCTTAATTTGTACAGAGAGATGCAAGTCTAACAACAGCTATCTGGTTGAAAACTCCGTGGGGTGCGTGTTGGGTGGGCACTTGTTGCAAATTGCCCCCAGAAAATTTGTAACAGGTAGGGAAGTACCAGTTCACCCATTTTCCAAGTGATAATTGATTATGTAAGATAGTACTAGTCTCACCTAAGTGGAGCTGAAAACTGGGCTTCTCATCTAAGGAGGCCGTCCAGACTCCCTCTTCAGTCCATGGAGTGAGGCAGACCTCCTCTGAGGGTAGTTCATCTCATCTCTTTTAGAAACCTCTTTTAAAATAGGATAAATTGTCTGCTTGAAGAGGGCTCTTTTTCTTCTTTGACTAGAGCCAAAATGATTAATGTGGACTAGACACAGAAGTTTTAGATGATTAGTAGTGTGACAAATCTCACCCTGAGTACCAGCAGCCTCTTGTTTAACATTAGAGGCTATCCTAATCTGAACATAGGGAAGATAAAGGGGAGTTTCAGAATCAGGGGGTGGTTACTGGTTGCCTCTCTCTTTTTCCTTTGCTAAAAGAATCTCAGTAGAGGAGGGAATTTATTCTGTTTGTGATAAACTTGCTATTCAATATAATCTACTAATTCTGTAGGTAGCCTGAGTGAACAATTTCTTGTCACCAGGCAGCACAACATTTCTTAAGTGCAATAGATGGACTAAGGTAGTTAACCAACTTGCAGTTAAAATAAGCCTGAAAGACATGCATATATCACAACATTTCCACTACTACTCTTGCTATATTTATTCCGCTCTATGTTGTATAAGAATCATTTATAGTGTACCTTTTGTCTAAATGACTTAAATGGGCCTTGAGTCTGGAATGCGTACAGTAATATTCAGTACTACATGATAGATGCATTAAAACTCCGGAGGAAAATATAGGCTATTTAAGACTATAGTGGAAAGAAGTGTATTTTCTGCTGTTTGAGAAATAAAGTGTTGTCTTGCAATTATAGGGTGTATCCTATTATGCTTGTAAAGGGCAGAAATCATTTCATACCATGCCGCTAAACTTTATATCCTTGTTTTGTAACAGGTCTGATAGACAGCTTTTTATTCTTGGTTTCACAGACGATAATTATTTTAAAATGAGGAAGCCAATTACAAAATTTTTCTCCAACTGTGTGAGAGAACATGTTCTGGTGTAGATGGCAGTAGTCTATCTCCACTTTCAGGACAATCCTTATGCTTTCTCCCCTTCCTTTTTCTCACCCTGCCTCTCTTTTTTTTCCTCATACTTAGCTGATTTCAAATTCCACCTCCCTGCAAGAATTGAGGGGTTGACCTGGCTGAAGAATGGACAGCAAGAGGGGAGTGGGAAGCACATATGTGTTCAGGAAATTTTGATGGGGCTGGGGAGATGTTGTGAGTCAGAGCAAAGAAGCATGGGGAGTGGATTTTCTATTAAAAGGAAATTAAAGCCTGAAACCAGTAATTTTTCCTATCTTCTTTTTCCCCCCCTGTTCTGCTTAGGCTATGGTGATGACCTGAAGATCACAATGTCAGGTGCTTTAAAAGTAGTCTCTTGATAAGACTGTTACAGATTTGACCTTAAAGATTGGTGTGATGTTTCATTATCTTAAATATTTCAAATGGTTTGACTTATTTACTTAGACAATGCTATTGGGGAATTATCATCAAGCTCATGGAGAATCTTTCTATTTAAGTTCCGTCAGAAATGTCGCACACTGCGAGTCCCCTTCTTTTCCGCTGCTGAGAGAAGAAGGAAGAGGGGCCAGAGGAAGAGAGCCCCTTCTACCCCATAGGTTTAGGTAAGCAGAGGTTCTGTATTTTCAATAGCGTAAGTAAAACACGGCAGCTACAGTGGACTCTTGTAAGTGAGAAATGTATGTGCAGCTAATCCGGAACACACAACATGTTGGTTTAGTATTTCTAGTGTATAAGGAGTATGCAGAAGACAACCTTTTCAGTAGGGATAAGGAACATGCTTAAAAGTGCAATAAGATACATGCTTAAAACTGCTCACTTGAAAACCGATCAACATGTAGTATTACTTCTTGTCCACTGTTTTCACCTCTATATTTTTCTAATGTCGTTCAAATTAAGTACCATGAGGTGACTCTGACCATTCTTTCCTGTATTTGTACCTCTGTCTGTGCATTTCTTTTTCATCCTCAGAAAAGTGTGGGCTTCTAACATGATATATTATTAAAATTTTTACTGACTCCTGGAGCAGGCAAGTTCCTTGTCAGAGTTCTGAAGCAGCAATTATTCCTTTACTAAAAAGACATTCCTCATAAAAAAGGAGCCTACTAATTACCAGTCTCCATCCAGCCTCTTCTTCCTGGCAAAAGTGTTCTGAAAAGGTCGTGGCTGAACATGTGTAATTTTATCTTTGTAAAACCCTCCTGTATGAAAAATTTCAGTAAATTCTTAGGCTGAATCAGGACATTCAGGTTGTTTTGGATGATGCTTGAATTGGACCAAGTGTGGGTAACACAAATGGCAGGTTTTGAGTGAACACCCAAGTAGTCACTTCTGTTCACTTTCCATTTGCTAATTTCTAAAACCGCACTTTCTGCCATTCAAAGTGTTAAATAACCATTTCAGCATGTTTCAGGGTAGTATGGGAAAGACCAAAATAAGAGAATTTTCCATGGAAGTCTCTCCAACTATATCAGGGTTTGGGGGTTTTTCTATTCTGGACTACAAATCTGACATTCACCTTAACTTTAGAAGTTTCACATAAATGTTTCTCTCCCTTTACTTCTATCTCATAAAAGCTCCCTTCTTGCTTGTTGCAATATGATAGAATGTACTACTTTTCTAAGTTAACCCTTGAAACCTCCCAGCACAAGCCTGTGTTTCATTTTTTTTCCTGTGGGAGAGGATATTTGGCCTTTCCATTTGTGTGACACCATAGGCAACTTCAAAAACCTGTCAGGCCAAGAAAATGAAAGAAAAGAGGCTATTATATTAGGTTCAAGATAAGGCTGGGAAATGCTTCTTTAAGTGAGAAAAAAAGAGTTTTTCTTTCAAGAAATTTGGGCAAACATATCTATCAAAGCTGTTATTGTAGTGTGGGAAAGGGGAAGGTAATTACTGTTAGAACATTTTTATACTTGACAAGGCAATCTGTGACCTCCTCTCCCCTCCCCCAAATATTAATGTAATTAATTGTAATCTGTTCCCACTACTGGGGAAGTCCTTTCTCAGCCCTGTGTGAAGAAGAGAAAGGGACTATAGTCCGATGGAAGATATTTTTGTGGGATAGTCCAGGTTTTGTGGAATTCACCTCTCAAATTGTAAGTGTGTTGAGATGGCAAGAATACCTTGAAAGACAAAGAAAAAACTAGGGACCTAAAAGAGCTTTCACAGAAAAAGAAACCTAACCCTCTGATGTAACCAGTGATCTAACCCTCAATTTTACTTCCAGTACCTTAAAATGAATTTGAGATTAGCTATCTAAGAGAAACTCTGATCTACAGGTGCAAACTTTGCAGATGTGGATGTTTTGAGTTTGCTGATGTGGAATTGTTCTTAGTGGAGGATTTAGTGAATTGGTCAAGGCTTTGTTAATTCCTGAAGTCCAATTCAGCCCAAGTCAAAGCTCATTTAGCTCATGGAGGAATTATTCTCTTGGTTTTGTGCTAAGTTTTCTAAGAGTTGAACTGAAAATCTGGGGTAAAGGGAAACCCCTAGCCCCAAACTCCAAACAGCTGACAAGAACAAATTCCCTTCTCTGTAAACTATTCTAATCTGTTGTATTGGGAAGGGGACTGCCTAGAAGGTTGAAGGAGAGCTGATCTTGTCTTTGAGGGAAATTACATGCTTCCATTTCTATATAATGGCAGTACATGCTAGAAGGGACACTACTGAATTGTGTATTGTAATAATAACAAAATTTCTGCTGCACTTCTCTCTCCTACTTGCTAAAACACCTTATCTAAAGTGTCAGGATAATAGTACCTCATAACTCATAACAATGCACCCATCAACAAAAAATTACCATTCTCTGGTGGTTTGAAAGGGTGTAAGTGCAGACAGAACAGCTCTCCTTATTTACCAAATTCTGTCAATAGGTTTCTGGGCAATAGAGGATACATACTAATCTTTCGTGATATTCTCTAGCTGCAAGATACCGAAAGGATTTTCATTTAATTGTGTTTTATATCTGAACCCAGAAAGACCTTGCATCTGAATGGCAGGGTTCGTAAATTTTGATTAATGTTAATTCTGAGACCTCAGATGCCCAGGCTAAAGATAATAACGGAGCCAATTTTTTGATAATTCTTTTAAGAAGCACAAGTAACATCAACCTTCAAGAGACCATTTAGAACAAAGTCTGTATCACAGAAGCTGCTAAACTTGATTGCAGCTAATTTAATCAAAGCAACAGCTTTTAGAATCTATAGGTAACCTCCACAGATCTTGTAAAATAATAAGTTGTAGGAGCTAAAAGTTAAGAGATAACAGTAGGTGATCAGACAACTCTGATTACCTCATTAGTCAGGGAAAGTCAAACACCTGTGGTTTGTAGAAGGAATGCTCACTTTTTTCCTTAATCCCAGATAAAATGTTTCTGTGCAGATGTCTTTAGGGACTGTGAACTTTATTCAGAAGTCCTAGCTAAAAGCTGATAAGAATAATTTCAGGAATGGAAATGGGAGGTAGGAGGACAGTCTTATCTTTAAAATGCATGCTACTACTAGAACTGTTCCACTGGAAAATGTTTTGTGCTGAGAGTAAAACATTTCACTGGAATTTATGTATTTCACAGAATTTCAAATGGGAAAACACAGAGAACAGATCAGTCCACTAGGGATTTACTGGGATATTTTTCAGTTAGCTAATTGTTTAAGAACATTTATTTATACTGCAATAATTAAAAAGCCAACACAGATTTGCAACTGCCTTTTTATAGTTGAAATAATGACTAAACTGTAAAAATATTTTTGAAATGTTTAAAATAAAATGAAATCATACTTAGTACAGTATTTTTGTAGGAAACACTGCATCTCCATTCCTATATGGAATTAAAAAACCCACATAATTAACGATGAGGTTTGATGAATTCTACTTAATTAAACTAGCAGCAAAAAGCATGGCAGGCATTTCTAAAAATAGGGGGACTTAAAATCATACTATTTAAATACTTGGAAGTAATACTTAACAGATTTGTTGGTAAGTAAGAGATCTTAGCTTAAATGGTTGCTAACAATTTTCAAATGGTCAGAATTTTTCAGTTTGCAAACCTACCAGTGGAGGTGTAACCATTCCTATTGTAACTTATGGCTGGTGAATTAACCTGATGTAGTGGGGTCATACATAAAGGACACTCACAGTTAAATAAGTAATTTAATCAGAGCATTACAGAGATTATGATGGTATTATGCCAATATTTTCTGTGGGTTTGCAGCTGAGCATCAGGCTGCGACTCTTGGAGTACTGCAGAGAGATCTGGTGGATGCCAAAGTTCAGGGGAGAGTTTGAACACAACTGCAGTGACAACAGCACAGCTCAATAGGATGTCTGTACCCACTTGTTTTTTCAAAAATGTCTGTGTATGATGCACACATCACTCAAGAAATGGCTTGGAGCCATGAAAGACACAGCAAGGCCTGAGGAAAACAGAAGGATGAAGGCATACCAGAAGGCAGATGCTGCAGAGGAGATATTGTCCTGAGTAGAATTATGAATATCAAAGTGTTCAAGGCAGGGTGGCTTAATATTTAAAATGGCACCACTCAAACCTCTCTAGATGGGAAAATGAGTTTTGGAAACTCTGGGGCTTTAGTGAATAAACTGATCTCACCTTAGAGAAGAATGTATTTTGTAATGCATTTTGTAATGCATGTACTTTTCTAACTTCTTTCTCCCATCTTCTGCTAAAGTTCTATCTCTAGGATCTAAATGCAGAAGTTCTCCCATTGCATCCAACCACAAAAATGTTCATTGAGTTGTCATATTGCTTCCTCTCCCCAAACTGAAAGTAAAATAAAATGATAACTGAATTGTGAGATATTATTTGGAAGGAAGAAGGAAGGAGACTTTTCCTTAGGACAAAAATAGTTGATCTATCCGTAATGCTTTGACAACCCACTTCAGCATTTACTTTTAACTATGGTGACTGGATGAATATTATTTGCTCTCTTTTCTCTTATTTTGTCTATCTTGTCTTGTCCCAAAACAAGACATCTGTAACTTGTTGGAATATTTCTGATTGCTTCTTAAAAGTGAATCGTAAAGGAAAGTTTCTGCAAAGTTCCCTGACTCATTAGTGATTTTGCAGAATTTAGAGTATTCGGCATCCTCACAGACAACCTGCCTTTGGGCTCTGACCCAGCTGGACACTGACCCCCAGATTGAGAGCTGGTGATAAAAGAAGAAAGTCCTTCTTTCCTGGAGGCTTAGAGAATAAATGAGATGAAGTGAGTTTCAGAGCTACATACACTTCATGTTCCTTCTACAAATGATACCGGTTGGCCCCCTTGTCATATTGCACTAAGCAGAAGCCAAGAATTGGGTATGGGTACAATCTGAATGATCTTTTCATCTGCAAAAGTGCTTAATCCCAGCCCAGCCTGAGACCATGTTGCTTCTATGATCTGGATTGGTAAAGGACTTTACTGTGTTGCTTTTCAAAGGCATGATATATTCAGCTGTGTCAGTCTGAAATAGAAAAGATATTCTTTCTGCCTGTTCAGGTGAGAGCTCACCATTTGCTTTTTTATGACATTAATGACTCCAGACTCCTTAATAAAGATTGTAAGAAGAGTTTATCTTCTATGTATACCCTTAGTAGGCACCACGTATTTAAAAGAAAAAATATCACAGGAATTTTTAGGAATAAAAAACATTAGATGCGAAGTTTCATTACCATTGGTTTTCTTTTATGGCCATATTTACAGTTTAAGATTACTGATTTTTTTTTAGGCTTGAAATTGTTGATACTGACTCTTTCAATCTCTCTCTCTCTCTGTATAAATATAATGTGTGTATTTATATGCAATGTACTTTAATAGTTAACTTTTAAATTAGAAAGAATTAATGTTAATTACAGCATATTAGTCCTTTTTGATCTGTCATAGCAAACAGATTTTAGGATTGTATTCTGAACTGGGTTTTATTCAAGTTTTTCCAATCTATCTTAATATAAATAAGAGGCTATTACAGAGAGGATGGTCTATAGGAAGTTTGCTAGAGAATTTGAACTGAATTTAAATTGCCATTTTATTTTACAAGTGATGGTTCAATATTTATTAAATTAAAATGTATATATACTCATAAACTGCATAAGGAAATTACATAAGGAAAACATTTTGTCTAATGAAAATCCTGATTTGAGCAGACTGTCATGGGGGAGTTAAAATACTGACTATTAATCAGCTGTGATTTCACTGTGCTATTCACAGTAACTCCAACCTGGACATGGCAATTAATATGGTTGAACAACAGAAACTGTAGAATTGCTTTATGTCTTTGTTCATTCCTACTGTTTGCCTGTCAGTAATGCTCCAAAGGATGACAGTGGATCTGTTCCTTTCCTCTCTGTCACTTGCCACTACTTCCACATGCTTTATGGTGTCGAGGTCAAATACTCCCTTCTCCATGCTAAGGGTTGTAATTAATTTTTTAATGAATATCTGCATTTCTGCACAAAAGTTTGTTCTTTGACAGCCTTGTGTGGGATTTAGGATATAGGCTGCTCCACAAATACGCAATGATTCCTTCTGATAGCGATGGAAACTGGTGATTTTCCTTTGTGGCAGTAGTGGAGTGTTTCCACCAAATGTCCATAATCTTTTCACTCATTTATTTTCAAAAGCCATCATATTTCTCATTTTGGACTAGCATTAATCTTTGAATGTTCTCATTCTGCTCTGGTGTAGTATTGCTTTCTTTCCTAAGTATTGCTGAGCCTTAAATGTTGTGAGACCTCTCTAGTCTTTGCTGTTATTGTTGGATTTAAAGAGTTAGGAAGGTGAATTAGAAGAACTACCTGATGATTTTGTAAAGTGATGTTGACTGTCCTTGGATTTCAGGGATGGTTGTTTTGGTGTGGCTGAGTTTGAGCCAGGTGTGGCATGATAGCTTGAAAGATTATCTGGGATTTTATGAAAGTGTTACTCAATATTGCAAAATTTAGCTCTTCTAGATTGGTTATCTAGAATAACTAGATATTGCTTGTCTGGAATAGTGTTCAAGTGTCTTGGTAGCATAATCCTTCAGACTACGGGGCCAAAGAACAGCAGAAAGAATGTGTAGTGACTTTTCATATCCTGCACACACCTCCGTCCTATTCTGTTTTCTGTTTAGCTATACAAAATCCTTCCTCAAGCTTTAGGTCACATTAGTAATACTGGCTAACTAGAAATGTATTCCATAATTAAGCTCTGTGTCAGGCTTTTAAACACCTTTTGAAAGTCAATGAAATTCATAATAAGGGAGTTTTGAGATATTTGGACAATGACTCCATATTTCTTTGCTCAAGAAATGCCTAGTTTTCAAAAGACATCATCTAGTTTCATTGCCTATTTCATTAGGGCAGAAATTGCTAGTGCTTTTAGTATTTTCTTGTAGTCTGAACATCTTTTGCCGAGATTGATTGCAGTCTTTGTTTTTGCCATTTTGATTCTGCTGGTATGAATATTTATTTATTTTGTTCACTGAACTATGTTTTCAATGTAATATGGCTGAGTAACTCCCCAACCTCCCACCCCCGTCCTTGATTACATATAGTTATTGAGCATTTTTCTAACATTTGCATTGGATTTTTTTTTTTAAAGTCCACATTTAATGTCCATACTTAATTTACTGAGCACATGGCTCTGTGGATTCCTGTCATGGCAGTGATTTCAGCAACTGGACCTTCAACATGTATCTTTTACTGTTTTGTCTGATTTTTTGTGTACTTCCTTGTTCCCTTTTCCTCACTATTTCAGAAGTTTAAATGTGGAGTAGTTGTCCTTTCTACTTGATCTTTCCTCAGAGCCTCAATATGCCTCCATGTCTGTGGCTCTATTGGTGGTGTTATCCAGCTGGGACTTGCTGCTGAATCATGTTGTTTCTTGCTCTGTTCTTTTTTTCTGCTTTTCCAGTCTGTCTTCCTTTTCTTTTGCCTGTGATAGAGACCCAAAATCTGCTCTTCAGTTCAAATCAGAATTTCTAACTTCTTTTTTTGGTTCTCCATTTTCAGTATTGATTTCTGTTTCACTGATTTTTTCACAATTTTATTCTTGTGTTGCCAGCACAAGGATTGTGGTCACTGCTGGTATTGGCTTCTGAAGTTGTAGTAACTATGCTTTTTCCTATGGATTTAGTGAGATCCATGCAAATTTTGTAGGCTGCTTGCAAGAACTGCATAAGACAGCAAGCCTATTTCAACAGATCTTTCTCAACTTTGATGAACCTCAGCTTGTTCTCTGTTGTTCTTTCTATTCATTGGTTGTCACATGATGGTTCGGGGTTTTTTTTTTGCACTTAAAATCAGATGGACATATTATCCTTGTCACTATATTCTTTTCTGTCATTGTTAACAATCTATTTTGGTATCTGAGTATGTGCTACATTAATTGAAATAGATTTCCAGTCAGTAGAGTGAATTACCATGGACCATGTCATGGTGAGGGCTCTTGAGTCTGCATGCTTATTATCACCAAAGCCAGAGTAGACCTCGTTGTGCTTGAAAAGCTCCTAATTAGGACTTTTAGATTTCTCTCATTGATGCTCAGGATATCAAGTGAGTAACTGTCTCTTCCCATCATTATTTTTAAGAGTTCATACATTGCTACAATAGTCCAATAACAAAAAAAATTAGACTGAACTGTTTTCAGCAACCCTGGATTTTGGGAGAACTCAGCTGACATGAGGCTTTGATACAGCATGAGGTTCCAACAGCGTTCTCCGCAAAACAACAATTTTTACTGAAATCTTAGCTTGCTGTTGTTTCTCTAGCAGCTATTTCTGTGAAGTTAAGTGGTCAGTCCTGCTATTACTTTATCTGGGCTTGAGTTGGGCAACTGTATTCAAACATGGAAACAATTTGTTCTTAAGAAGCTGCAATTTTTGTCTACACAAGAAATGTTCCTCTTGTATTAGGCAGAGGGAAGGAATGTTTGATGGATGGTGGAGGACTAAAAGAAAAATGCCTGAGATGGGTATAGGAGCCTGATTGTCCTCTTTCTGTGTCTGTTTTTACTGTTGGGTTATGTAAGGGCTGGGTCTTGGTTTAAAGTTCATCTGTTGAAGTCAGCAGCTGAATTTGAACTTAATGCGAGGTGCGCACAATGAGAGCAATGGAAGATGTTTTTCTAATAACCTAAAATCTTCAAATTCACTTTTTTCACTTTTATATAGAAAATCTAAGCTTGTTTTAGTTCTGCTATATGGGAAAGTATGTTTAAAAGATGAGAGACTTGCTTTTGCCATGATAACATATCCTCTTTAAGTCAGAGTTTTCCAAAGACAACTATTTCAGTTGCTGAAAGTAATCAAGAGGAACTCACATACTTTGAAGATTCCAGTTTGGTAGGAATAAGGTCATGTTCCTTTCTATTTTTGAAAAAAAAATATTTTCCAAATTCATTTTAATCTGAATTGAAAATGGATTGATATTTAGGTGAAGTTCAATCAGTGTTAAGAGTGTAGTGTTAATAACTTTGATGCACATTATTGGATTACAGAATGTAATAACATTTTCTTTAGTTATTCAAATGATTTTTCCCAGTACTTCAGAATATTTCCAATCAGACTTTTACAGATAGTGAGGTCCTGGGTCAGCTACTTATAGTACTTAGCTGAAAGAGGAGAATTTCTGATGACCTCTTCTGATTAAATGCATGAAAAAAGCCTGTTAGAAAACTCTCTAATTTCTTCCTTTAATTACACTGGTATTTTTTTCTTAGTTATCAGTTCTAATACATGACTCAATCTGTTCCCCTCTTGAATGTTTCTGGGAGGACTGACGAATGATTTGTCTGTCTTCACAAGAATAGGCTGAAGTACTGGAAGAAAAGCAATACTGAGTTTATAAGAAATCCCTTTCTACTTTTGCAGCAATATCAACCAGAGGATTTACTTGAAGAGAACAAACCAGATAGAGCAAATTAAATTGTCAAGTTTTTTTTTTAAAAATGAATCACTTGTATTAGTAAGAATAGCCTGCAATTCCACTCAGTAAGGTAAAATAAGAACAATTAATTCTTAGGCTTCAGGGCATAAACTACTCAGTTTCTGTTGCATGGAATTTGCTTCCTTTTGCCATGGTGCAAGTGTAAAAATAAATTATTGGAAATTTTTATACTGCTATAAATATTTAGTAGCAAGCCATTGGTGCAAGCAAGAGCCTAGATCAAATGAGATGATTATTAGGACAAGATTTTCGTATGTTAGCATATGTTTTCATTGAAGTTAGCCAATATCGATAGTTAGCTAATTAAAATACATAGTTTTAAAAAGTAGTATATATCTAGAAGCTCCCATGTTCCAATGTTCAGCACATCACCTTTTGAAAAATCAGACTGTCTCTAAACACATTCTTAATTGGTAGATGGAAAGCAAGAGAGAGGACTGAGGTGAGGGGAAGGCTTTAAGTAAAAAAAAGCATCCTTTCTGCAAAAGTGAATTTTAAATGGAGAAATAAAGTAAGAAATAAAATAAAAGTATGCTGATAACTAGAAAGTAATACAAACATTGCCAGATAGAGGAAAATGTAGGAAAAGTGGCAGCAACATGGACAGAAATAATCCTTCTTAGATGATATATGAAATAGACAATTAGGTAATGAATAAAGTGATGGCAATTAGGAATTGTGGGAATTAAAGTGATTTCAAAAATCTCATATAAAAGATTTTTAAGAAAAGGTGAAAGGGTACTTCTAGAGGTTATCAAATAACAAACCTACCATTTCTTGCTAGCAGAATATGCTAGTAACAGATATTGAGCCTTTATGCACCTAAAGGGCAACATATTCATTACCGTTAATGAACATTGATCTTTAAAGATCAAATTAAGCCAGATAAACTTGACTTCTTTGTTTAAACTGTAGAATTAGAAGATGAAAGAGTAAATGGGAAGTGTTTAGATTTTAGTAAAACATTGTATTCAACATCTCTCAATTTTACTTCAATCATTAGTTCAAATTGACTTAGAAAGGAATACTATCATGAATACTTACATTAATTTTCAGCCTTTTAAAGAAGTCTAATATGTATGCCCCTACTCCATGTCACAGGGACAAGTATAAGATTGTATTCAAGGTACAATGAGTTTGGGGTACATCACTCACTAAATTATAACTACAACTCTTAATTGACAGCTGTAATTATAAATTGGCTGTGTTATTCAGAAGCATAAATCAAATCATTATAAAGCTGTAATAAATATGCGTATAAGCAATTCTCCTAGTTCTCACTGCATTCTTATGAAGTCTAAATTCTCAGAATTACTCTCTCCATTCTGAACGCATACGCTGAAAGAAGAGAAGCTGAAAACTGGAGCTCTTTGTACAATAATGTCATGTATTATTCCTACTGTGTATTGTAATTGATTTTTTGCGGGGGGAAGAAGACAAGAAAATAGTGTGAAGACCTCTCTGACTAGAGTGCTGAATAGATGGATACAGGCTCCTGAAGGACAGGCTGGGATGGCAGGGAGGGGGAGGAGTTGTCCTTTATGTGAGAGAGCAGCAGAAATGCATGGAGATCTGCCTAGGGATGGATGATAAACCAAATAAGAGCTTTTGAGTCAGGATTAGCAGGCAGACCAACACAGATGACATTGTTGTGGGTGTCTGCTGCCTGATCAGGGAGAAGAAGCAGATGAGGCCTTCTTCAGACAACTGGAAAAAGCCTGATGCTTGCAGGCCCTCAATGGTTCTCATGAGGGACTTAAAACCACTCCATTATCAGCTGGAGGGACAATACAGCAAGGCACAAGCAATCCAGGAGGTTTCTGGAGTGCATTGAAGATGACTTCCTAACACAGGTGATCAACGAGCTAATGAGGGGAGGCACTCTGCTGGACCTGATTCTTACAGACAAGGAAGAACTGGTCAGAGATGTGAAGTCTGGGGTCAGCCCTGGCTGCAAGGACCATGAGATGGTGGAGATCAGGTTCCTGAGAGAAGAGAACAAAGCAAAAAACAGGATCACAACCCTGGGCTTCAGGAGAGCAGACTTTGGCCTCTTCAAGGATCTGCACTGGATGTGGTTGTGGAGAGGAGCCGGGTCCAAGAGAGCTGATTGATTTTCCAGGATCACCTCCTCCATGCTCAAGAATGGCCCATCCTGATGAGCAGGAAACCAAACAAAGGTGGCAGAAGGCCTGCATGGATGAACAAGGAGCTCCTGACAAAACTCAAATGTAAAAAGGAAGTGTACAAGAGGTGGAAGAAGGGACAAGTGACCTGGGAGGAATACAGAGACACTGTCCAAGCATGCAGGGATGGGGTTAGGAAAGCCAAAGCCCAACTGAAATTGAATGTGGTGAGGGACATGAAAGGCAGCAAGAAGGGCTTTTAGAAGTACATCAGCAGCAAAAGGAAGGCTAGGGAAAACGTGGGCTCACTGCTGGATGCAGCAGGGACTCTGGTGACAAAGGGTGCAGAAAAAGCCAATGTACTCTAGGCCTTCTTTGCATTGGTCTTTACTGGTAAGATTTTCCTTCAGGAACCATAGGTCTCTGAGACCAGTGGGAAAGTCTGGAGCAATGAAAACTTACCCTTGGGAGAGGGTCAGGTTAGGGAACATTTAAACAAACTGGACATGCACAGATCCATGGGATGTGACAGGATGCGCTCACAATCACTGAGGGAGCTAGGTGATGTCAGTATGAGGCCACTCTTCATTGTCTTTGAGGCTGCGGCAACTGGGAGAGGTTTCCTAGGGCTAGAAGAAAGCAAATGTCATTCCTGTCTTCAAGAAGGGCAAGAAGGAGGATCTGGGGAGCTACAGGCCAGTCAGCTTCACCCCAATCTCTGAGGAGGTGATGGAAAAACCATTTCGAAACACATGAAGGACAAGAAGGTGATTAGGAGTAATCTGCATGGATTTATGAAGAGGAAATCATGCTTAGCCAACCAGATAGCTTTCTACAATGAGGTGACTGCTTTGGTGGATCAGGGGAGAGTAATAAATATTGTTTATCTTGACTTTAGCAAGGCTTTCAGTACTGTCTCCAATAATATCCTCATAGACAAACTGATGAAATACAGGCTAGGTAAGTGGTCAGTGAGGTGGCCTGAAACTAGCTGAACTGCCAGGCTCATAGGGTTGCGATTGGTGGCACAAAGGCTCACTGGAGGCCAACCACTAGCGGTGTCCCCCAGGGGTTAATACTGAGTCCAATACTGTTTAACATCTTCATTAATGATGTAGACAATGGGATAGAGTGGACCCCCAGCAAGTCTGCAGATGATACAAAACTGAGAGGAGTGATTCATACACCAGTGGGTTGTGTTGCCATTCAGAAGAACCTTGACAGGCTGGAGAGGTGGTCAGGTGGGAACCTTGTGAAGTTCAACAAAGTGAAATGCTAAGTCCTGCACCTGGGGAGGAATAACCCCATGCAGCAATACAGGCTGGGGCCAACTGGCTGGAAAGCAGCCTTGCAGGAAAGGACCTGGGGGTCCTGGTGGACGCCAGGTTGGACATAAGCCAGCAATATACCCTTGTGGCAAGAAGGCCAAAGGTATCCTGGGTTGCATTTGGAAGAACATTGTCAGCAGATCAAGGGAAGTTATCCTTCCCCTCTACTGGTGGGACCATATCTGGAGTGCTGTGTTCAGGTCTGAGCTCCCCAGTACAAGAGAGACAATGAACTACTGGAGCGTCTAGTCCAGCAAAGGCCCATGAAGATTGATTAAGGGACTGGAGCATCTCTCATACAAGCAGAGGCTAAGAGATCTGCAAATCTTTAGCCTTGAGAAAAGAAGGCTCAGGAGTATCTTCTCAATGGTTGTAAATACTTGATGGGGAGGGTGTACAGAAGATGGAACCAGACTCCTCTCAGTGGTGCTCAATGACAGGACAAGAGGAAGTGGGAACAAATTGAAATACAAGAAATTCTGTTTAAACACAAGAAAAAACTTTTTTTTGCTGCAAGAGGGATTGAACACTGAAACAGGCTGCACAGAGAGGCTGTGGATCCTCATCCTTGGAGATACTCAGAATGCAACTGGACAGGGTCCTGGGCAGCCAGCTCTAGGCGACCCTACTTTGAGCAGGGGGATTGGACTAGATGATCTCCAGAGGTACCTTTCAACCTCAATGATTCTGTAATTGTGTGATTCTATGATTATTCCCGTTGACTCAGCACTTTTGAGGTCACTTCCACAGTATTGAATTCAGAGTTGGGCCTTCTTGTACAAGAGAGATGTTGACAAACTAGAATGAGTCCTGTGGAGGGCCACCAAGGGGGCTGGAGCACAAAGACGGAGGGAGCTGTATTTGATAAGCCTGGAGAAGAGAAGGCTGGGGATGACCTGATTGCTGTCTTCTGCTCCATAAGCAGAAGCTCTGGATTACAGAGAACATGGAGACAGACCATTGCCAGAGGTACACAGTGGATGAATGGATAAGAGGCAACAGATGAAGTTGTGGCAAGGGAATGTCCAACTAAATATAAGGGAAAAATCCACAATGAGAGTGGTTAAGCAGTGGAACAGATTACCCAGAAGGGTTTTGGAGTCAATTCTCAGAGGTGCTCAAAACAACTGGAGAAAGCTTGATCTAACTGTAAATTTAGCCGTCATTTGAGCAAAGTGTTGGCCCTCCAAATGTCTCTCCCAACCTCCCTTATTCTATGATTCTGTTGTTATCCACAAAATTCATATGTTTATCCAAATTTATAGGAACTGCCTTAGTATTTTAAAATTCAGTTTGTACTAATTTCTGTGTAAGAAGGGCTAAGAAGTTGGGAATAATGAGACCTTTCTGGTATTTCAGATCAATGATTTTTTTTCTGGCCCTTGTTATTACCCCTGTTTCATTTGTCTGCATTGCAAATATGTATAGGAGATGAGGAATAAAAGGTATCCAGCATGGAAGTACCAAGTTAACAAATCTAACGTGATGTAACCCAAACCACACACATTTGGTGTGAAATGCACAGGGTAATTGGAAAATAAAAATGCCAAAAGGAATTACAAAGGGAGACAGCAAATTAGGCACGAGTTTGCATTGTGGGATGTGGGCAAGTACCCTCTTCCCGGGCAAACACTTCCAGTCACTCCCGAATGTGCGTTGCTAGGTGTGAGCAGGAGGGGCTGCTGCCTAGCTTGTGTTATACTGCAGGAGGGTAATGCTCTGGATGGGACATGAGAGATTAGAGCCATAATACTGCTTTCCTTCTGGATACTTCAGAAATGTGCTGAAGTCTACAGACTGCTTATCTTTTTGGTGTAAAGTATATATGTGGGTGGATAAGTGGATGTATAAAACAAAGGTAAAAATAATAAAATGTGACTCCATCATCACTTTATTTATATATTGTATTCCACTCACTCTTTTTTTGTGTGCTTTTCCCTTTGGACTGTAGACTCTTTTGCCTGTTTCTAAAGCATTTAGCACATAGGCCTGAATTCTGACTGGAGCTTTGTGATCCTATTGCAATATTTCCGTTAATAAAAAAGGAGACTTTTGTAAGTGCCTTTAGCAGAACAGTTCTTGAGTCAACAAACTTACAGAGTTGAGTCTCCTGGGTACTTTTGAAGCCCCTGTCAAAACACCTGCTTTCCCTCATGTTTAGGGGGAACTTGCAGTAGGCTTTCACAAATTACTGCCTTCTAATTCCTCCTTAAATCAAATCACAGTAACTACAAAGTACTTGAAAACAATTAGGCTGTTGCTGTCCCAAGACTCCTGCCTGCCAGACATTTTAGGGTTGCATTTTTACTGTATTAGTACAGCATTGGTGACAGTGGAGCCAGGTTTTTGACACTGTAACAGTGAACCCCAGAAAAGTCATTTAGTAAGAGAAATCACCTATCCTCAGTTCAGTTGTACAGTAGTGCTGATCAAGTTTATGTCTTTCTGTAGTTTTGTTATTATCCAAGATTTTCATCTGTTTTTGAGATGCCTCTGCTGAAAAATATGGCACCTGAAAGGAAATGAAGCTCTGTGGTTGTGGCAATTTGCAGTCTCCTCAGTATCTCTGGCAGACTGCGAGAGACGTTTCCCATACAGTACTTGTAGATTTACCTGCACGAGGGAGAAGTTGTTTTCAGCCAGCCTCATCATTTCTTTTGTGTCTGCAAGGAAAGGCAAAGACATGAGGATCCTGAGGATCCAGCCCTTCGTATTAGGTCTCTTCTAACTTCTGAACTGGAACTAGTGTGAAGTTGCCAGTCACAGGCAAAGCCAAGGTAGAGAAGCCAACAGTGAAGAGTGACATAAAAGAAGAAATCTCAAAGCTACACAGAAAGAAGCTGATTAGGGAAATAAGCCCTGCAATGAAGGCCAGGAAGAAATATAAATGACAGACAGAACACAGGGGACAAAGAAAAGTGATCTTTAAAGGGAATTGAGGACAAAGAGAGATCAGGGGAAAAGAAGAAAAGACTAGACAGCTGCTGAGGAACAAAATTAGAAAAAATAACAGCACATTTAAGTAGGTTTAAAGCTTGGGATGTAAAATATGTCTCCAGAAATATCAGGAAAGATATTTTAGAAGATACAATAAAATATTTTTAAAATAATCTGAGTGGTTAAGGGTTATTAATTAGATATTAAAAAGAAATTCTTCTCCTCACTATTGGTGTGTTTAACCAACAGAGCCAGAGCACTCTCGATTATAAATCCTATTTTGGTTGTGTAGCGACTGTCAAGTGTATAGCCATATTTTATATGCAGAGGAGGCTCTTTTGCAGAGCACAGGGAACACTAGAAAGATCCCAAATACTGCAAGGGCATCTCATAACCAAAGGGTAAGAAAGTATCTGTATAAATTCTGCAGCTCAGGCATGATGATAAAATAGGAACATCTCTGCAGTTATTTGTGAACATTTCCAGGTTAAATGCAGACATTTCAGAGTGGCAAAATTCTAAACTTTCTCCTCCCTTTCACACACCATTGAGATCCCTGTTTTCAGTTGGAGGCACAGATCCATAGCAAGATATTCCAAGATTAACCTCTGCTATGTGGGGCTTGTCTGAGATAGGGAATCAAAACATCTCTTTCATGAGGTCTTAGTCATTGCAACACTTAACTTCTCCAGACTTTTGCTAGTAGTCTCCTGCTTTGTGAATCCTTATCTGGACTGAACTCTCAGAACTGAGAATCTCCAAAAAATGAGTGCTCTCTCTGTGCTTTCTTGTAACATAGAAGGGGAATTTAATATTTTTTGGGGGGATAGATTTTCCAACTTCAGCTGATAAAAGAGAGTTAAAGAACACCTGATGCTTTTGGGAGCTGTATAGTCTGGTTAGCCCTATGGGGATGGGACTGTGAAAGATCACACTCACCTGGAGCCAGTGAAGCAGTCTGTTAAATAGTCATCAGATAGAAAGGGGATCTGTGAAGCTGGGAGGCCTTTAGCAATGCCTTTTCTGCTTGGAGACCCTGGGTGCTATGAAAAAGAGAAGCAGGGAAGGCTGAGAATTGATCGTCTAATAAAGGTGAAGAAGGAGGAGGATGTAGACTGGTGAAATACCACAAGTTTAAGAGGCTGAGTGGTGCTATATAACAGCTGATGATGACCTATGTCAGTGGCTGTGTTGAGAGGGTGTCATTTATGTTGTCACTTACCGTTTTTTGGATGTTGATGTGTAAGGATAATTAGACTGTATTATAATAAATTGCTATGGGCAATCTTAATTAGATAGTTCCTGTCTTTTTAGTTTTTAACTCTGCAGCATTAGCAAACTACTGATGTGTGTCCATCTATGTAAAGAACAGATGATATTTTGTTTTGCTTGTTGTGTTGAAATATGCTTTAGTGGAAAAAAACAAATGTTAAGCTTAAAGAGAAATAATGTAGGCAAAATCAGAGATGAATTAGCCATATATGTTAATCAGATCAACTGTATTTATATTTGTCATCCAAATGTGTTCTTTTACTCTTATATTTGCACGTGTACTTAAAACAAGCAGAATGATTAGCTTACTGCCCATAATACTGATATCAGACAATCTTGTCTTTTACTGCTGCAATCTTGGGGGAAAAAAAAAAGAAAAAAACACTTCCTTTGGTGTTCATAGTCAAACAGTGCTTGTTCTCTGAAAGTCAGTAAACTTGAGCTATGGAAACCTATTTCAGGAGAAGGAAAGACATTATTTCTGGATGGTACTGTTCAGCAGAACCAATAGCAATAAAGTGTCTATGCCATAATTTTGAAACACATAACATACAATAAACGCATAAAAATTTAGCAAGATTATGCCATGCAATGAAAGGAAGCTACTGCCAGGATAGTTGTGGAGTGACACACGCAGTTCAGGAAAAATAAGAAAGCTCTAAACTCGAGTTTTTCTTTGGTATCATTCCACTGGCTGAGGGAGGATCAGCTGCATCTAGTTCTGCTAATTCTTCCTTCCAGTTTACTGCTGGATGGTTTTTAGACTACTGGCCACAAACCTTATGTGGACAGCTAGAGGGCCCAAGCTGTACTGCTCATGCCAAGGAAGGCTTTGGATAAGCTGAGTTGAACATTTGAGGTTTTCTCAGGTTGTAGTGCTTAAATCCAGATACTGATTTGTTTCATCCTTGAAGAAAAATACTGGAGCTGACTTTTCAAAGATATTTGTAACTTTTGGGTTAGATTAGTTTGATTGTAGGGTTCTTTCTTCCTTGTTACTTGTCTTTCCATGTGTTTTGGTTCTTAATTCAACTGATTGTGCTGGGGAAGAATAAGATGAGAAATTTTATTAAAAACTGCTGATTACGCAAAGCCTTGTCTGAATCTTAGGCAAATTTTTGATAGACTTTTACTTTGTATGTTAACAAGTTTAGAGAGGCCTTAAAGACTTCTTCATGACAGAGTGAAATTTGTAATCTACCAGTACCTGTACTCTTTGTGACTAGATGTTGCCTTTACATAGACCAGAGAACTAACTGTTGCACTGTTAGGTGCAATAAATCAGCAACTAGTGAAAAAAGCTGCCACGTTCATGGCAGGAAGTGTAAATTATTTAAGTCCTTCCAATAGCATCTTAAAATGAGAATATCCAGATAACCCAGAGATCAGTCATCATGCGGAAAAACTGCCTTGGTCTGCCAAAGGAAATTAGGTGAGAGAAAGTCTCGCAGCCCTGTCAAAATGACTTTGTCATAGGCAATACCAGAGGAGAGAGTATTCATGAAAAAACTGCATGCAGGATATTTGTTTGTCTGCCTTTTTTATGGAACCTATCAGTTTATCACCTTGTCTTTCTACATCCGACATAGAAAATTACATCAAAATAACATTGGCAGAGCACTTAGTGTTTAGATATTGACTGCAATAATCTTTTGCTCAATATCAAATGAATATCAAAAAGGGCTATCATTCCAGTCGGTGTTATCTGGGTCAGTTCATAGCTCAAAAACATCCTGTGCCAGTTCCAGTTCTTACTGTGTTCACTGCCTGGAAAATATATTGCTTTCAACTACAGGGGAAATCATGTGAAACAGTCTGTTGACCTTTTTTCCCTTCAAGAAAAGCATTTTTTAATTGGAGGGATTTTGCACATTTGCAAGGAAAATAGGACAAGCAAGAGAGGGAAATCGAGAATGAACAACTCACTGAATTTTTACATTTTCTTGAGGAATTAGTTCAATAGGATTTATAGTCAGAAATTCTTCCCAATGCCTCATCAGCAGATGAAAACATGCAAATAAACGCCATTTTTTCAATAGGCTTTTTCTTCCCAAATCTTGAAATACATCATCAGGGCAGGAATAGGTGGGTTATTGCTAGAGTAAAATCAGCTGTAGTCTGTCACTGAGTCTTAAACTTCTTGTGGAGGTTTCAAAGGTCACTCAGAAATTAACCCATGTCAACAACCGGGAAACATTTTGACTACTTGTCAAATCCAGAGTGACAGGGAAATATTCAGGCTGGGGTTGTCCTCTATGTTTGTTTTGTGGAAGAGTACTTGATCGACGAGAATACTCACAGTTCCAGTAGGTAAGCTATATAAACAGATTTTGTAAAACTATTCTCAACAATATTATCCTGTGTTTTGAAGTTTTTATGGACAGCTTTTGTGTAAGAAATTCACTTGGACAAGGCAGTTCAATGAAAAAAAAAATCCAGCTTTCAGAAGGGTCCTTTCTGTGTAGAATGAAATTGGAAAGGCCATAGTTGTGAGTTGCTTCTTTTTTAGTTCGGTTAAGCTATGAAGTTACAGAAAAGTTGTGCAATAGAACTGTAACTTTGAGTTACAGAGGTTTGTAAGTCAACCAACGTATCTTAAGATTCAGATCAACCTCAGTATTTTTTCAATTAGATTGCTAAAAAAAAAGTTTCTCATCCTAAGATAGTTATGTTTCCAAAATGTGAATATTTGATGGTTTTGTGATATATTCATGAGAAAATTCCATTCAGATTGCATGTTGTGATGCTTTGTTTACATGAGACAGTAAAAAACAGTGGGAAAGAACATCTGTTTGTAAAAGGAAAATTACCATAATAGGTGCATGTGCTACCACATATAGCAAAGATCACCTTCCTCTATATGTGTCAAAGATCTTTGGATAGGGACCTATATCAAAGAAGGTTATGACATGCGGTATAAACACAGATGCTTAAAGAATATAAAGTGATCTGGAGAGGAATTATGAGATGGATTACAAACTCTGGGAAAGAGCAACAACTGGAGCAGGTGACATAGCCAGAGGCGAGTGCAGGATTGTTGTGAATGATGCTTCTGAAGTCTGCCAATAAGACAGATGTATTTTCTGAAACTGGATCTTCCAGTTCTTGGCATCCATATAACTAGCTGATCAGCCACAGAAGCAGGAGGAGGAGAAAGGGCCACTGGTTGTTTATACTTCATATTAATACCGTGAATCTTAAAATAAATTCTGCCCTAACTGTGTTCAATACAAGTAGTATGTTATGCTTCCTTACTGCTTTCCATCTGATCACAAAACATTTTGAAAGTATGAAGCCTGTGAATTAAGACTGTCCCCCCTCCCCCCCCCCCCCCCCCCCCCCCGCTCTTTTACAGAGCAGGAAGGAGGAAAATAGAAGAGTTAAGGGAAAGTGTAGATACTGACACTGAGGCAACTGAATTCTTGTATCTGACATTGCTCAGCATCTCTGAAGCCTAGATTGTTCTTCTGGATGCCTGGCTAAGGGAGCTATATTTCTAAATGTGGAGACTCAAATTTCAAAATTTAGCCAAGGTTATAAACTGAATTTATGTTAGAACTTGTTTAACATATATTAGTTAATTGCTGTAATCTACTTTGGAGTTTTTAAGTACTTCAGAACTATTTACTATTTCTTTTCATTAAGACTGGCCATTTATTATGAATTTATATTTGGTTTAAAGATATGTACTCAGCACTGTTTTCATTAGAAAAGTGTTATAACTATTACACTTGATGAAAAAGTAAGTGGTAAGTTTCAGAGAGAATATGATTAGCTTGCAATTACTGTCAAACTTCCAGTTATTAAACTTCCCCAAATTTAATACCCAATCTATAGTTTTAAATTTATGATGAAGACAGACTGGAAGAGTACATCCAAGTTAATGCCCTTGTATTTGTCCTCTGGTTGCATCTGGCATCCTCCATGGCAAAATGCAGCCATTTTCTGGCCTGATCCATAGGGTGGAGCCACAAGTGGGCTCATGTGACATTCTCTCTCTCTTCCCACCCCTCCAAGCCCCCAGCATCCACATTGCCATTTCTGTGTGGTTTGCACCTATGAGCAGATCCAATCTTCATCCATACTTTATGTGCCCTGACTTAGGTTGCAGCAGTGCTTATTCACAGACCAAGATGAGCTTCTTCCAAAACTTCCAGAGTCCTTCCAGACCTGCTTTAGGAGCCTAAACTCTTTCAGTACTGAGCTCTATCAGGATGAAAGAACAAAACCTGGGACGCCATTTTGGTTTCTGCTTTTTTGTTTTTCTTCTTCTTTTTCAGTTGTTTGAGAGGCAGAATCTCCTACTTTCCACCTTTGGAAATGGTGGATGACTCATTAGGATGTTGAGTGCCAGATAGTAGCTCCTGAGCTCACATAAATGGTAACTGAGCTATACATTTATTAGCAGGGAAGGTAGATGCTCAAAGTCAAGATTTTAATGGCAAAGTTATAAATATGGAGAGTGAAATTTAGTTCAAAAGCAGCCACTATACATAATCCCGTCTAATGCTGAACATGTTTTCCTTCTAGAAGAGCCACTGACTTGCAGCACAGAATAAAGGAGACAGAGGAAAATTCACACTGAATTCAGTGTGAATAGTAGTTTAGCAAAGATTATAAGCAGCTTTGAACAATTTCTGGGAGATGATATAGCCAAAACAAACTTCACCAAATGTCTAATACTCTAAGTGTGATTTTTTTTCTTTCTTCAGCAATTTTGTGTATACAGAGTGTAATGTGATATTAAGCAGATATCACATGATCCAGAGTTAGCCATGAAATATTTCAACTGCCTGTCAAATCGTTGATATTGTCAGATATATGCGTAAGATGAGTGTAATTAAGAATATACATCAAAAAGTGTTGAAAACAGAAGAGATGGTGGTGAGGGGGAACAATTCATTCTCAGGAAGAAAATATTTCTTCTTAAGAGGAACAAGTAGATACAGGCAAATCTTAGGCTGTCAGGAACACAATGGAAAGAAACACTATGGTTGTGTATGGTGTTTAGCGGAAGCCAGAGCTAAGGCAACAAATGCTCATGAGTGCAGCAGAAGAATTATGCATAATGAGGCTGAAATTTGCTGTTTCTTCTCCTGTAACATCCTAGACTAATGTGTGTGACAGTGTTGGAGGGGAGGGACAAAACATAAGTGGCACGAGCAGTCTGAAAAACACAAGAGAAATCTCATATGCACATGCTTGTCCTTAGAAAACAACAGGAGTTACGTAGGCCATCTAAATGGCTGTGAGGAGTGCCTAAACTCTGTTGTGAACATAGGTGACTGAGGAGAAACTTGAGGAAAGCAGCCCTTTCAGAGTAAGGAAGCTTGCACATGCACAATACTCATACTAGCTGCAACTATAGTGAGGAAAGGACTGAATATTTTGTTGCACATGATAGCTGGTAGAGTAAAGGAGGCAAAAGATGCTAAGAACTGGGGGAAGATGAGTTAGTGTTTTTCAGATTTGTCCCTTAACCCCTCCATGCTACTGAGAGAACAACAGGAGTGTATCTCTGAGGCAGGCTTACACTAAGTATGCTCGCGTGTCTCTTCTTGGACTTGTTAGCTCTGCTGGGTCCTTTCAACAATTTATTCCTAAAAAAAGTTGTTTAAACAATATTTTGCTTTCTCATTACTTGTGCCTATGATTTTTTGTTTATTGTTCTGTGCGAGAGCACACATTCACTCCTGATTACAGTGCAAGTTTTGACAGATGTCTTCATTACCTAGTGGAAAAAGATCTTTTCTGGAGGCATTGCCTTCTGTATGACTTTATTTGACAGAACTGGTGTATATTGTTAAATTCCTTTTGAAATGTTCTTTTGTGTGATTTTATGCTTTCATGCATCAAGAATTGCATTTTTTAATTTAAAAATCAATAAAATGGAAGTTAAAATAAAGAGAAATCACTGATAACAAATACCTTGTTTAATCAAAGGAAATGTGAAGTGCACTGACCTTGATGCTGAAGTCCCTTATATAAGGAAGGATGCCAAGATTTTTGTTTAAAAGAACAGAAAGTTTTTATTTCCAAAAGTGTCAGGTCTTCTGTGTAAGACTTTTTAAAGGGAAATACTGTTATTATCAAACTTTTTAAGAAGGGCCAACTTTTTAAAGGAATAGATCATTTGTCAAGCTTCTCAGACCTCTTGATATGGTCAAAAGCAATTCAGTTCCTCAAAAGTCTGAGTTTTGCTTTGGTGGATATTGCATTATCCACATTATCAAAAGATTACGTTCAAATTTCTTTCTTGATCAAAATCAGAAAGGATGTGACATGTTTGAATGGAAATTTTTTAAACAGATGCATTAAAGGCAGACAAAGATACTCTAGTGGAGAAACTTCTTTTTTTCCCTTTTTTACATCTAAAAAAAAAAAAAAAGGTCTTCTAGTGATGGAGGGCGTCTGTAAAAGAATATAAGGATTTCAAATATATGGTAATGTATTCCTGACTATTTCTCAGTAAGTGAAAAGAAAATTTAGTGGACAGGTTATAATTTATTTGTGTATATTAATGAGCACTAATCAAAGTTCCCTATTTAGTGAGACTGCATTAAAGTACTGGACTGTGGAAAAATAAAAACATTGTATTACATTTCTTCATTTTGAGTTTTCCACTGAAGGGAAGCTGGTACATTGGCTTCTTACTGAAGGAAGATCTGTGAGACTGTAGGTGATGGTAACTGTTCTCTGAGGTCACATCTGGGGATTCTGCAGAAAGTGATTACACAAATCTGGATGAATACTCATACAGCTGGATCCTTCTTTCTGCAAATGACCTAAGTGGGATGAAGGTGGAGGTGTTTGAGTCGTGTGGATGTCTCACTGAATTTAATGTTGTTGTGATGACTTTCATGGTCAATCACTTAAAATTTGAAACAAGATATTCTATCTGAATCCATGTGGTATTCCTTCCTCTGTGAGAATCTTTTAGTACATCAGCAACACCATTCATGTAAAAACTCTTGAATGCAAAGTGCGTGCTCATAGCAACCGAGATAAGCATTTGCAGTGTGCAGCCACTTTCCCACTGCGTTGTTAACACAGCACAATGACTGCCAAGTGAAAACACACCAGCGCTGTACCCTTTCAATCCCTCCCCCAGCATGGGTTGATATGATGAAGTACTACTATTGCTGATTTTGATTTCTACTTCAAGCTCTGCATGCTTTGTAGGACAAATGTACACTGAAGAAGAGTGAATTCTAAAACAAAATACTGTGTTTCTGAGCTTCAAGATTGTCTCAAAAAAGCAGAACAAAACAAGCAAAAAACCAGCCCCAAAACCTTTTCGATGCCCATTGCCAAACTTGCCTAAAGCTGATACCTGGGATCTCTCTTTCTGAGCATAGATGCAAAACAAAGTTTCTGATGCACTTTAATAAAGTAGCTTTGCTCAGCACAGTGTCCTGGTGAAATTACATTTCTGCTAAGTACATTCTTTCTTTATGTATTCCTCCACATTTTTTAGTGGTTAAGAGCGTTTGCCTTCAGTGACTATAAGCCTGGCTTGTGCAGAGAGATGAGGAATTAAGTGAAAGGAAATGATGGTGAGTTAGCATAAACAAAATGCAAAAAGAAAAGTCTGTGTGTAGCATTAATAAAAGACCGAAGATATATTTAGGAGAAGGCCTTGGGTTAGGAGTGGTACTTACCTTAAAAGTCTGTCTGTTCTGAATTTTGACTGCATAGATCTCCAGGTATTGGGTACCATTTTTTTCTTTTGACTTTGTTTCTTGGTCTTCAGGATGATTACAAGGACAACAGAGAAGCAAAAGGGATAGATTTCCCTTGTGAAGTTTAATAGCTACCAAGCTGTGGCATTAAGTCTGTGCCTTTTTTTATGCTAGAAGTTATTGGAAGAAATTCAGAAGCATGTTAGGAACCTGCTGAGTGATGGACATTGCTGTCCTGATCAACCAGAAGGGATACATGTTGTCAGAACTCTGGTCAGTTGATGATGTGCATAAATGCCTGCACACCTCTCTGATGGTTAATACAAGGATTGGATTATGCGAGTGTGATCTTTTCAACAATGCAATGAAGATGTGGCAGCATAGTTTATAGAAGGATCTATAGCTTTTAGTGGTGTCATTGTTCTTTTAATATTCCTCTTCCTTCCAGGTTTTCTTTTCTATGAGTTGATATGATACCTTTACTTAATGCTGACAAAGCCAAAGCTGTCCCAGCTGCTTCATGTCACCATTTGGAATGAAAACAGAAAAATTCTCTCTGCTAGCTTGGGCTCTGAATTTATACATGCGTATGTTTTGAATGAAGTTCTCGTCAAATTCCAAGTGACTTTGTCATTTCGGATTCTCTGGTTATATTTCTTTCACAAGGAATTTTACTAATTTAATCGTTTACCAAAGGAGGACCATGATTTTCAGTCATGGAATGTCTCTTCTTCAGTGAATAATATTAGGGAAGCTATTCTATAACAGATGAATAAAATATAATTTTTAGATAAGATACGGGAAAGCCATGTAAAATAATTTTTTTCCACACACGTGATGGAGATAGAAAGGTCAGTTATCCATGGCTTAAAGATTTTGGTACTGTGATGTGTGAATGTCTTTCTTATTCCTTCATGACCCTTTTTCTAGATGGTGTGTGTGTGTTCTATGACAAAATATTCTAGTGATCTCCAAAGGAAATGAGTGCCTGGCACAGACCCAAAGGTAAGAGAATACTCCCCCGCCCCCCCCCCCCCCCCACTCCCTTCAAAGCTGGGTTAGGAAAGATACTGAAATGTGGCCTTGCTTTGGAAAACCAAACCAAGAAGTTGTTGAATTGGATTACTATTCTTTTGGTACTAGGACATAAATGCAGCCTACTGCAGAAATACAATGTAACCTAGTCAACAAGCCATACTTGAATTTGAAACACAGCAAGACTACAGATAAAAAGGGGAGACCAAAAAATACCAAAATATGTAAGTCCTATTTTTCTGCTTTCATTAGGTAGCCACAGCAAAAAATTTGAGAAGTTTTACAGAGCAAATGCATTGCTCTTGACAACTCAAAGCTGATTGTAAATACCTTAAGGGGCTGAACTAAATGATTCAGTCAGGGATATCTACAAGCAAGTTTTACAGTGCATTTTTTTTTTGTTACCAGAAATGAATATGGGGACTTGGTAGCATTTCAGCTGCTCATGATTTTTATGGGTATACGTGATAACTCTCAGTGAACAGATGTGCTAACATTTTGTAAATGTCCTTTGACCTATTTCAGTCTCTACTGAGTATATGCCCCTTTGTGTTTGTGATAGTGACTTACACTGTATAACAGCCTGTGGTGTAGCAAAGGCTATTCGCAGGCTAGGGTGAATGGGTTTCAATTCATCTGTGCAAGTTTCTTTCCCAAGACTACAGGATTGTAATTATGTCTATGAGAGAGAAAATTGTCATGGTAGATTTATTCAAGGTTCCGTGCACAGTGTGTTTTGAGTTCAAGCCTGGTTCACTGGAATATATGAAAACCTTAACTCACAGGACAGAAACTGGAGAAACAAAAATAAAGGTATTTTACATTATATGGATCTGCATGTTCATTTTTTAATCTTTTCATGCCTATCTTCATTATTTTATGATCAGTGAAATTGCTTATATTTTAGAATTTTTATTTAATAAAAATGAGAGTCATTACACAACTTGCACTAAATGAATGATTAATTTAATACCAAAGGCTTGAAGAGTTTGAAAAAGATCCCAGATGGTCATTGACCCCTGAACATTTATTGCACCAATTAACCTTTAAAAATGGCATCCATTCTATCACATTTTCAGTTCTGGATAGTCTGCTTGGAGCAGGGTCTGCGATGCATTAAAAGCTTAGAGCTTTGAAGTTTGATCCAGCATGGTTTGAAAAATCTTTACAGCCTACAGATTGAACACACTCCCCCAAATGTTGTAATCACCAGCCTGTTAGATAAAAGGAGCAAGGAGAGGAGCTTACCCTCCTCTGCCAGTCCTTTGAGAGAAAGGACTGACTCTTGTGTGTTTCAAGGAAAAAAAGTATGGTTGTCTACTTGCAAATGCCATTGAAATGTTTATTAATGATAAACTAAATGAAAAACTTCCCTGCAAACCAAAATAAGGTATTTATATTCTCAAATAAACTTTTTTTAATGATGTCCAGTTTACATGGTTCCTGCTCAATGTACTAGCTGTTGTGAATAGCCAGTTCAGGCCAACAAATATGCTGCTGCTGTATGTTGTGTAGATGGTATAAATAATCAATGCTGGTCAGTGATTTCTCTGTAACACCTGTGTGCCTAAATCTCTTTATTGATTAATGTGCTTTAGATGTGGAAGAGTGAGTGGAATACCATTTAGTATACATACAATGCAGTATGCAATGACAAGATCATGGGGTATTAGCAAAATTGATCCAGGAATTGTGTGGCTGCTGAATTCCTCAGGAGTATATAGCCTCAGTGCTGAGAAAACACCTGTGTTTTATTTTGTCAGAACTGTGGCAAGGGGAACCGTGTATCCCTATGGCCTGTGGACTAGATTTCTAGCAAATATTAACTAATATGAATTTGGAGAGAAGAGAAAACGTAACTGTGGTTCAGAAGCATTTAAACTGGCAGACAATGGGATAGCTAGATGAAATTGAGAGGCAGCTGATGCTGAAATTGAGCAGGATTTTCTGTGCCAGCCGAATACCTGAAAGTACACCCCATTAGGTCTGCCTTCCGCTTTCTCCATGAGCTTTGCTCAAGTGCTTACTGTAGATTTTTAAAAAAAAAAAAAAAAACCGTGATGGTTAATATGGCAACCCTATGTTCTGCCTACAGAGTATTAACAAGTGGCAGATTGTGTTTCAGAGTTAGTGTTTCTCAGCGGGAACCACCCTCAGAGCAAGAAGTTCCAGCAAAGCATTAATAAGGTTTGATGGCCTTTTGCACCAGCACTTCACTCTTTATTATTCATCTAATTTATCTGAAATTGCATTTCATCTCCTTGACATACAAAGACAAAGCACTAATTTCCCTGACAGCCTGCTCTAAGATGCAGAAATGGCAGTAGAGAAGAAAGAACAATCTGCTTTCACCTCCAGCAAATTAGCTACCATTCTAACAGAAGCAAATAGCAGTTCGAACTGATTGTATTGTAGTAGTTCCTGTGTGCAATGCGAGCTCAGATTTCCTGAGTGATATCTATAAAATGAGATTTAATAAAGAGATCCTGTTCTCACTAAAGTTTTATTCTTGGGCTGCTTGCCTGTGCTTAGCCTGCTGGATAATGGAATTACAGTTCTCAGGTTGTTGCAGATGTTTAGAGGATAAATAGGGAAGGATGTCCGAGTGATTTGTAGAAATTTAATCCTGGATGCATGGCTCTTGTAGGTGCTTGGAAAAATTACAAATCTCGTGAATGCAAGTGGCTAAATCTGGTGTTCTACAAGAGATCTGTGCCTGCCTAGTTGATACATGTAGAGCCCAAAACAAGTGGGCAGTGTCTTCAGGAAGAGAGAAATGTTCCAAAAGCAGTGCCAGCCATCTTGCACCTTTGTAGGAAGAGCAACCTCTGTGGTCACTGTCACGTTAGGAAATATGTGCATGTTTGGAGAGGAAGGCATCATATTTTGTGACGGTACATTGGGTACCTGAAGTACACAAAAGTGCAGAGCTTTGCATTTGATTTGGTTGTACACAGCAGTGTCGCTGCTTTTCATGGAGTTCATTCAAGAAAAATCTCTAAATTCTGTGTGTTGACCCTTCATACTATCTTTGTGAGTATTCCAGATAGGATTGTTTCCTATGTGATAAATAAGTGTTCAGAATGGTTTTTGTTTGATTGCTTTTCTCTAGAGGATGTTGTTTAAGAAGTTTTGAGGTACACTGAAGTGTGTGGCGAAGTCATTCAGTAGAAGTGGATGTTTCATATAGGGGAAGGGCTTCTTACAGAGCAGATGTTATTTACTGGCCTATGAAGCCTGCCCAGATACATGTCTTGCTTTTAATATTTCTGCCCTTCACCAAACTTTAACAGCAGCCACACCTTTCCAAATGAACTGGAATTAATGCAATCGCATCAGAGCTGAGTTGAAAATCAGGGTAGTCTATCACCCTGTCCTAAATAGAGTATGTATGATTAATACATGCAAGTGTCCTCCTTTTTTTCTTAGTTTGGCTTTAACAATAGCCAAGTAGTCTGCATCCCTTTTGAGTTGCAGATTGGTCTGCATGCCAGACTCTGTGGGGTTTTGCCCAGAAAGCCCCTTTCCTATGGTGTTTTTCAAAGCCAGAATGAGCTGCAGGTGCCCTGTGGGTCAGCAGCGGGCAGACAGAGGTGGGTGCCACCCACTGATTCCTGCTGATGGGAGAGGTTAAGAAAGCTTCCCTGCTCTTAGTGCTCCTCTGTTGGGGAACAGTGCTCTATGGTTGGCCACCAGTGAAGAGGCGACTGTGACTATTGTTCTTCTGACTGTACAGTTGTATGATCATATTTTCTTATATCCAGTATGTGGCAAAATCCTGCATTATTTATGTATAAACTGCTGAAAATCAAAGAGCATATTATGAACATCACATAAAGCCTTTGACATATGAGACTATAAATGAAATGATACTGTTTAATCTTTTTAATAAAACATACTGAAACTTACCCACTCTGGCTAACGTCTTATGTCAAAGCCAGTCACATACAAACACTTTTTTTCTGTTAAGGCTGTAGTATAGTTCACTTTGCTTGGATGTATCATCATACCTGCTTCTCAATGGATCTTTCATTTTCTCAAGCCATCTTTGTGTATTATTAATGAGCGCTCCTCAGAGAGACTGTTCACAGGTACAGACATGCGGTGCATTGATGCTGATACAAGTGCTAAGGCCAACTGTTGAGTGCTGCCAGAACTGTGTGGGGTCTGCAGTGCAGGGAGGTTCCGGCTGACTTTGCAGGCTCCTTGTTCCTGTTTCAATTCTCCACAACAAGAAAAAGGAGAGAAAACAAAGCCAAACCCAACCCTCAAACAAAAAGCAAACTTCTCTTGTTTAAACTTTTCTTGTTTACCTTTCTTCGTGTTTTCTAATCTATTTGCTTTGCTTTGGTTATATGCCAGGAATGTGGTCACAAGAGCTGTTGTTGGTTTATACTGTCATAAAATATTGGCTGCTACAAAATACTCAGATGTACTGTGAATTATGATGTGAAGTATGGTCCTTCTCATAGTGTCTGCTTGAGAAATGAACGTGGTATTTCATTCAGCTCTGCTCTGCAAGGATCCATCCAAGTCAGAAGATCCTTTAATTCATCAAAAGTTTATTATAATGAGTAATTGAGGCAAAATGGACCATTGTTCAGAGATTTTGGTGTATAGCCCACACTATCATTTGTGTATATGTTCCATTCCCTTCTTTTTTCTTTTTCTTTCTTTCTTTTTTATTTACTTATTTTTATTTACTTATTTTTATTTACTTATTTATTACAGATAATGTAAAAAGGTGATTCTGGTAGAAGAACTGTCATGAATTTGCTCTAGCAAATGAAAATTCATATATTCCAGTAGAGGATGAGCAGGTGGGGGATCTGGAGCTAGTTTCAAGCTGTGCTATTGACACAATCTCTATTTTAGGCCTTGCAATAAACTTCTGTTTGCCTTCCCCACGGAGGATGCAAAATATTGCCGATTGTATTTATCAGCTCTTGGAGAACTGGTGGAACAAATTCAAAATGCTTAGTATCCTTGTGATTCTTCTTCCTGAAAAGTGTCCCTAACAGTGGATTCTTTGTGGGAAAAGCACTAAAACACCAATAGTATTTTCTTAGAAAGATATACTATAAAATTGCAGGTGACACTATGAATTATTGTTAGTTTGTCTTTCCTATGTTTTCCTAGCATAGATCTGTCCGTCAGCCCTCTAGTTATGGGATTCCTTGAAGTTACTGCTGTCAAAGACCACACAGCCTGTTGTGAAGGGTTCCAGCGAGCTTGTTCCCAAGCTGCTGTCACACTTCTAACGGAGCAGAGCAGGAGTGTTCAGAGCACACGGTACCAATCCCGCACCTCAGTAGTCTCATCACTGGAGAGTGCAAGGCACAGATGCTCTGTCCCTGTTTTTTCTTCCCTTTCTAAGCTTCATAAAAGACAGGCAGGTTGAATTTTTCTGAGCTGGAGAACTACATAGATTAGGCCAATATTCTTCAAATTGCAGTCTGTGTATGCTTCTTCACGGTTGGATGAGCCAGGGTATGAAGAGGAATATTTGCTAAGATAAATGCCTCTGTCAGATTCATCAGCTCAATATGGCAATGTTCTTGTTGAACTTCATGTTACAGAGAGCTGTTCTTGCATGGTCCATTGCCTGTTCACCTCCTTCTCCTCATCTTTTAAAATTTGTTGCAGTTTATGCTTGTGTGACAAGATATCTAGATATTTGTCACAGTTACAATAACTTGTCTTGAAAGGTCTGTTGAAATGTAGCAGATGGAACAAAAATTGCCACGCACATCCCCTTCTCCTTCCCCACAGCTTTCTTATGTACAGCCAAGAGTTCTGCTGCTACCAGCTTGGCAACATTTCCCTGCTCTGATCACCAGCCACCGCTGTTTGAAAACCTTTGAAAAAGCTGAGTGAGAACCCTTCAAATCATGGCTGAAGCTGACTGTAACTTAGAATTTCTTATTTGTGGAAAACTTTGACAACTTAAATTTTGAACTCTGAACTGGGATAACATGGACTCCTGGGGGTATGGAAGAGCTCTAAATGCATTTTGTATCAAAGCTGATCAGCTGTGTTTTAGGAATCACACTTTAGGGAGAAAATCAAACAGTCAGAGGAGACTTTTTTTCTCTTCTCTCTTCTAGCTTTGTTCTGTACAAAGCTGAAGTTAGATAATGGCTGAAGAAGAGCCATATTATTCAGTAAAAACTGTAATTCCTCACTTTTTTAATAAGCTGATTATTTAAGGAGCTGATCACTATAGATCTAGCTCTGTAAAGTACTTGCTGAATTGAACTGGGCTGTACTTTCCCAAGTGTCCTAAATTCATTTTTTTTGGAATGCAACTCGACTCTCATGACTTCCGATGTTGTAAAACTCCTCTTAGAGTGCTAGACTGACTTCTTGTTTTGGCCTATGGAGAAGGTAGTACTTAACAGTGATTAAGTCATCCTATCCTTAAAATGAAGTGTGAATTTGCTGAGAGCATTTCATTGGAATTGGTAGAGTGGGGGCAATTTGGAGGAGACAGAAGGGAGGTAGAGAACATCAGTTAGTACAACCATCCTTCAGTGAGGTTTAGGGGCTAAAACGGTAAAAGGAAATTGAATATTTTCAGATAAAGCTTTGAATAAAAAAAATTCCATTTTGTAAAAGATTGTATGACAAAAGACAGAAGAATCCTCTTTTTAAATAAGGAAGTGAAGCTGTGGGTGGGACTAGCACGGAAAAATGCTGTTAAGGTAGCAGGCTATCTTCTGATTCATTTGAACTTTTGGTAGAATAGCCTGTATTGTGTACCAAGTGGGAGTGTAAATAAAGGTATCTCCTGTTTCTCTTTGACTTGGTATCCTCCATTCAGTCCATCTGTTTTGCAGTGAGGGCCTTTACAGCTGAGACTCAATCTGGTCCTGTCATACTGCTGTAATACTGAGTGCAACTAATGAACTGCTTTGGCTTGGGAAAGGAAATAAGCAGCAGTCTTTACAAACCTGCTTAATTAGGAGATAGTTTTGATTCTGAGTGTCTTCAACTTTTACAGTTTGTAAATGCCTAGTTCTTGATCTATAACGCATTTTACAAAGAGATGCAAGAAAGAACAAACAAGGCTCCATCTGTGCTCCATTTCATATTTTCAACAGAATAACCATAAGCAATGGCTGTCTGTAGATCAGTCTACAAGTACTAAATTCACTAAAGGTAAGAATGAAAGGTGCACGTTAAAGAATTTGAAGTGCATAGTGACAACTGTTAGCAGCTAGTGCTGGACAAACAATCTACTGGCACTGGAGGGACCAGGATTCCTGAGGAGATTAAGGAACCTAAACAGTTATTTTTGGCGTTCAGATGGTTTGTAAGAATGAACAGAACTACAAGTGCAAAACAGGCAATTTTTTGGCTGGCATAGGCACATTTCTGAAAGTCCAGGCTGCCTAAGCAAGGAATCAGTCCAGTGATTATGCCTGCATTTGTGCGGGTGCCATTTCTAATCCCCTTGCATGTGCTGGATCATGGTTAAGGCTAGCAGTGTGATTCTGTGCCCCATTTTGTAGTGAAACATGGACAAACAAACCCGCATAAATGGAGAGAGAGGTGACTGCAGCCTCCAAGCCAGATCCACTGGCATTTCTGCTAAAGTGGCAGTTCTGTTCTTTCATGCCAATAACGACTCAATTACATTTCACAGAGATTTAGTTCTGTAAGTGCTCTCAGATTCACTTGGCCAAATCCTGCATACCTTAGTTACACAGTAAGTCCTATTGATTTCCATAAAATGATTTGTGTGTCTGAGGTAAGCAGGATTAGGTCAAGAATATTAAAATAACCCGGTGTCATTGTCAGCATTCCTCTAACAGTGAGGTGTAGATTCTTAAAAAATGTGTTATTAGTTGTAATAAAAAACTGATGCCATAAAAATATAGAAGAAGAAAAATATACATCTAAATACATGGAATATCCAGAAGGTATCTAAACCACAATACCATGCTATAGCCTTTTGAAGAACTTGCATCAATTCATATGACACAGTACTATAACTGTAACTGAAATAAAATTGTATTTCCAATGAAAGAAAAAACAGTTTTGTGGACTATTCATTAAATTACATTGTTCGCTGCAGGGGGAACAGAAAAGCAAGCAGACATTACACATAGGTACATGCATATGCTGTACACATGCCAGTATAGATGTATCTGAATTAGAGCTAAGATTAGAGAAGTTCTATAGAGAGGGTGTAAAGGAAAGAAGATGAAGACAGAGATGGAACAAGGCTAATTGTGGGCTGAGATGAGAATGAAGCAGAACACAGCAATACCACCTTTTTTTTTTTTTTTTTTTTCCTTTTTTCCTGTCTTTAACAATATACTTCCTGGTATTTTCTATGTGGTATTTTTAGTTTTCATTCTTTCTTGACATCCCACTCCATTTCGGTTGCACTCTTCAGTCTGACAGGGTGCAGAAACTTTGTAGAAATTTTAGTTTCTCAGCAGCAGTTAGTTTTGTTCTCTGACTTCCTGACAGTGCCAAAATGCAGCTGCTTTTGTCCTGGGTGCAAAGCACCTCTGCATGGTTGGCTACCTGCATTTTCCAATGTTTTGTCCGTCTTTTTAGCCTGAAATCTTGGCCCATCCAGTCTACTGCCTGAGTGCAGCTGTACTGTGCTCAGTAGCTGTGACAAGCCTCCAGGGCTATCCATCCATTTGGGGAGTTTCCTTAGTGTTTAGGTGATCAAAGTTCACTTAGGTGCCTGCATATGTACTTTACACATTTCCTTTCTTGATGACCTTTGTGGGTATATTTTGGAATTATTGCTAAGCTTAGACCTTTATACTTACAAGAAAGTTCAGTACCTACAGTGAAGCTAATTTACCACAGCTAAAACCTGGCCTGTGCTTACGAGGGAACAGGAGTAAAATTAAATTTGCATTAAAATTTTCAAGAGGATTTTTGTTGTTTTTTTCCGTGAAATGTGACATAAATATATGATTGTCATTTTAGCCTTTTTCAACAATCTCATAAGTGACTGGGCAAGAGACTTTTGCCTCTTCCAAGTTATGTTATACATAAAAGTAGTGATGTTTATGGACTTGATATGGTACACCTGGAGAACTGTAGCACCTCTTATTATATCCTGAACATACTACATTAGAGTTCCTCAGGCTGAACAAATATATTGTTTGAAAAACAGCAAGCAGTCAAGTATTTAGAGACTAATGTAATGGATATGCACGAAGGAATGGAATTATTAAATTTGAACATTAAGCCTTTGCATTGAGATTTCCAGACTTCTGAGTCTGTGCTCAGTGCTTATCTGTGCTTTTGCAGTTTTAAAGTCTTAGTAGAAAAATAATGACAATATAGTTGTCTGTATCTGTAGTATGCGTATCGGCAAATACTGATGTGTTTTATATGTCACAATAATTGTGTTATTTGGCTTATACCTTCAAGCAAGGACCTAGTAGAATTAATAAGGAACCAGGATTTTTTTGGAAATTAGGACATGTCTGATCCCTGGAGGTAGCAGGCGTTTCACATCCTATAAGTGTTTAACCGTATATCTTATGATATTTGAGTTATGCCCTTCCAGGTATTTAAATTGAGACCAACTGTAACTAAGGGGTTGACAATTTTCTTTTTTTATTTAAATTCAGCACCTAGCATGTAGCTCCTCTCAAAGATAACCAGTGGAACAGGAATGCAAACGAGACATTTCAAAATCAAACAAAGAGCTGATTTCTGGGCCAAAACTGTAACTGTGACGCACAAACCAAAATGGTGGTATGGCACTGTACGCTTGGTAACTCTTCATCCTTAACATTGTGCGATGAGCTTGAAAGTTTGTTAGAGTTGGCTTTTGTTTCTGTTCATATTTTTCAGTAGGCTCCTAGTGGGGACAGGGAAGGGGGAAGGAGGAGAACTGAAAGAACTGATTCAAAGTGAACAGAATCAGAGAAAGGACCTGATGATCTCTGTGAGATTTGAAACATGCTCTTGAAAAACAAATTGGTTGTAGGGAATCTACATGTCCATTTATTTGCTGAGACCTAAGCAAGCCAGCTAGCCTTTCCCAAGGAATTTGTTTATACCTAGTATTCTTTTCCTGGAATTTATTAATCGATGAAACTGAGTAACTTTTCTTTGTGGTCAAGCTTATTGAGTTATTGATGACAGATTTATTTTCTCAAATACATTTTTAATGTCTCAGTTTTATGGGTTTATCGACTTGTTCTACATTTAAGTTACATTTCTTTTTAATTCACAAAGGAGACAAACTGGCTTTTATCCACAGTATGAAAACATCTCAGTACATACATTTCTACAACTTTAATTGCTCTGAGGAAAAAAAAAATCAGCCTGGTATATATATTCCCATATTTCTGTGCTTGTATGTTTAGTTTGCACTTTTTCTTGTTTACAAGTTCCTGAATGGCTTGGGCAAATAGCTGTTACAGGCAACAACATGAAAAAATGAAGGCTGCCTTTTAATAGCCTTGCTGCTAATTGTACAGCATCTTATAAGCATAATCATATTTCAAACCTTAAAATATTGCGGAGGTTTAGATGCATTTATCCTCACAAATGCATTAACTTTAGCTTTTAAGACTGAGTTTACTTCCCACAGACTCTTTCTTTTCCCCATTTTATTCTGAGCAGATGAAATAAAGTCTAATTATTAACAGAAACATTATTTGTTTCATTATTTGACTTTGACTTCAGTTATAAAGCAGAGTAAGGAAGTAATGCTTTTGAGGGCCATGATATATGTCGCTTAAAGTATAATTCCTCAGTGCAGAAGCAAAGAAAGTAGCTGAGCAGTGAAATGACCCTGTGATTCAGGATCATGCTGTAACTGATGCTGATGGTGGAGAAGGAGTAGTCTTCTTTCTGTGCACAAACCAGACTCCTGAGCTTCAGCCTGGCATTTGTTCTAGCCTTTAGTTAATTTTTTTTTCCAGTTGCACTAGGGTGACTGTGGAAATGATCCAGGTTTATTAAAAAAAACAAAGCAAACAAAAAAACTGACTAAACCAGCACATACCATCACCTATACAGTGTTTAGATAGCACTTTATTCATATGGATTTTAATATGTCCTATCTCAACTTTTCAGTTGGATTAATATGCCTTATCCCAACTCCCTAAGGTGTAACAATAAATTGCAGGGTAGGGATTTGTAGGTTAAGTTTTAAACTACTGAGGGATTCCTCCCTGGTGTGGGAAAATACTGTGCCAGAACCTGACCCTTGACAATGGGGCTTTTCTTTGCTCTGTGTTGCCTCTCCCAGACACAATCTAGGAATCTGAAATACCCACAGTGGCAGTGCACATAAGGAGGTACCTGTTGGGTGAGAAATATGAGGTGAAGTCTCAGTGATGGGTTTCTTCCAAGGCCTCTTCTTTTCTGCTCTGCTCTCTGGACTTCTAAATGGCATTGATGTTGCCCTGAGTGAGGTACCCCTCCTCCCACCCCCACTGACACTTTTGATCAGATTTAACATCTTGTACCCAATTTCCATTCTCTGATTGATGTATTATTTCTTCTGCAGTATTCTAGGATTTGCTCCCTTTTTTGTAACCCAGTCACATTATCTTTCAAAATCTTCATTTTCTTCTGCTTAAAAGCTTGGTCTCAGATGCTTTCAGATCTGACCTCACTTTTGCCAATCCTCTTCTCTTTCATTTGCAGAAGTATTTATAATAATTTTGAAAAAATTTAATTTCTTCAAGTAGAAAAGCCAGTATTAGCTGTGTTACTATGGTAACTGACTCTTCTTTCATGGAAATTAATGTGATTCTTGGTCATCTGACCCTGCAGGAAGATTGATTTCATTCAAAAGTTTTGTTACTATAGGTCTTTATCTGTCTTCAAATACCAGTGGCATGGTTCTCCTCTTACATTCACGTCCAGTGATTTAACTTAGCCTGATTTCATTTCACTTACCTCTGGTTTACACTGGTAAGAGGAGAGGAAAGTAAAAATGCCAAACTATACTTTGGTCTTATTTTAACAGTGATTGTTGATGCAAGTTTTGGTGATGGGACAACTGCTTGATTTCTGTAATGGGAAAAGCCAACTTGCACACTCAAAGATCCTCAGACTTCTGTAACTTCAGATCTTCATTTTCATATAAACTCAAACTTCATAATTTGAGTTAATTTCTGCTTAATGTAATTCTAATACCTAGGAAAGAAGCTATGAACTAATCTCTGTGGACTGGTGTGGGATGATCAGTTAAGATAGTTTTTTTCATTTGGCAGAGGGAAGACACTTTTTTTTACTCAAATATTAGTTTGTTTTTTTTTTCTGTCCTGTGCAAACAAGCATCACTTCATGACTAAATTTGCTTTTTGAGAAAGATATCTGAAGGTTGATGGTGGTAATAGTCTTGTTTCTCAAGAGTTTTTTTCTTCAAAAACTTGAACGTTATGCAAACTCCAGTCTTCAAGTGATCTGTGGTTGCTTATGTTTGGTTCACAGGGAAATTGGAAGCATGCTGTCATATGTAAGGAGTATACTGTTATCTTTTTTCTCATTCTATACTTCCATAGCTTGATCTATTTAAAGCAGTAAGAATCTTTTTTTAATAGCTTTTTACAGTACACCAATACTTCCTGAATTTAGGTCAGTTTAAAGGACTTCTATCACCTAATCACACCAGTACTACCTTTCAAAATTGCACTAATTCTGATAAAATGCCAGTGGTGTCTTAAGAGGTTTTTGTCCTTCCCTTTAATGACCTTAGAAAAGTTGCAAAACAAATCTGACACATTTTCATCTTGCCATGTTTGAGTGCTACTTTGCCACCTTTTTCTTTCTAAGCTAAAGGAAGTAAACGATAGTCATGGTCCCTTCTACGAATATATATTCTTTTAAAGAGCACCACTGTTCTGCATGCATCACTGATGCTTTGTCTTACATAAACACCGAATAAGTGGCCAGAGTACGGTTCACTGCTTTTAAAAATTTTCCCAGTATAATACTAATATTGGTCATACTCTCCTGATGACTTACAGAGGACTTATCAAGAAAGGCTGTTTTACTTAGAAGGAAAATCCTTGATAAGCAAATAGCTAAAGGAGATACTCATCCTTCAGCATCCTTGCACCCATCTGTCATGAGGGGAAAAACAAGTTCCATGTTTGTGTACTCTATGTGACAAAGTTTGCTGCTTGTATTGAGGCTGCAGCCAATTATTCAAGATAACATGAGTACCACTTGTTAGGTGGTGAATGTACACTTCCAGTTTGTTTTTAGTGAGCTTAAGAACAACTGATTGAAAGAGAAAATCTGTCACCACTGAACTGGATGATCCTGCTGCCCATGCTGTGAACAAATCTTCTTGCCATTGCAGCACATTGGGACATATTTTGTATTTCTCTTTTTTTCTTTTTCTTGTGTATTTTCTTACAAAATTGCTAACGCTTCCCAACTTGTGATATTCTCTGATTGGTTTCTCTGTGTCTTTACTTCCTCAGTGCAAACAGTTTGCAAATCTCATTGAACATCAAAATCTTTTAATAAAAATCTCCCTGTATCCAGTAAACAGGATCCTTTACACAGCAGGATATGTATGTACATGACTGCAGTGTGGTATGTTGTGAGATAACAGGAAAAATCGCCCAGTCACAGGTGCTGTGAGACTCTGGCACTGCTGTAAATATTCAGGGGGTGGGGATAGCCCAGGGCATGCACTTCCAGCTGCATCTGATCAGGCTCATCAGCCTGCTCCTACCACTTGCTATTTTTATTTGGGTATCAGAATCCCCAGCTTCTGTGTTCTAATACCCTGCAACATACAAAGTATAGCACAAGAAGCTTTAAGTGCCTTAAAAAGTGCCTGCTGAATCTCTGCAGCCCGGAGCCTACCTGGTTGCCCTATATCTGGAGAGATGCAGTGGAGGTAAGTGGAGCTGATGTTGTGGTAGTTGAAAGTTCAAGTGAGAAAGAACTATTCCCGCTTTGGAGAACCTCCCACCAGGAATGCCTTGCTGGCATGCGCTCTGCCTCGTGGCAAAGGAGCACTCCGTTCTGGGGCAAGGGACTTGGTTGTCTCCAACAGGTTGGTGTGATGGGGGGAAAGTTGATCCTTCCCTTTGGTCTGCTCTTAAAGTATTTAGATTTACCTTGCTCCTTTAAGAGCTCATTCTTGTATGCTGTCTTGAAAGCTCTTCCAAAGGAAGGCCTTAATTTAGCAGATTAAGTGCAGCCCATGCGTAATTCTATTTAATAAGCAAAGAGTAGTGGCCTTCCTAGCTGAGCCTTAGTGACTCTGTAGCACAGTCCTGCATAGAGCAGATAGCACAGATTGTTTTAGAATGACAAAGGCACAGACATCTTTGGCAGACTGCATTTGAGGGAAGAGATTGCTGTTTTCTCATGAGGGTGTGAACTAAATCTTACTACAGTAAATGTTAGTCCTTCTATTGTGGAAGCATTGGTCTTTGTATCAAGAGAAAAAATAAAATCCTCTTCTACTAAGTATGTATCCATGCAGTGTGGATACCTAGTGCATCTGTATTACAGACTGCAACAAATGTTACAAACATTGATCTCAACAGGACTATTTCTCAGGCCAGATCTCTCAATTTACCTGCACTATCTTCCTTTTTTCTGATAAAAGTCGTTGCATGTCCAAGTTACTATTTGTATTACTTAAAGATTAATCTTCTGCATTGGAGTTATAATGGAGACCCTCTCAGTCAGTGGCTGACTCGTTCTAGCTGTAAATGGAAACCCATTTTGAAGTGCATAACACTAGAGATTCTTGAACTACAGCAGTTATTTAAGAGTTTCTGGATGAAATTCAAGGTACTGGCTTGACATTTACATTCTGCGTGGATGATATCCTCTTAAAACCACTTATCCAAGTTTCTGCGTGTGGAAGTGCTTAAACTGGAGAATGGGAAAAGCTTATGATGAGTTCTTCAGTAGTGTACCTCAGCTATGAAACATTTTCCTTTTTGTTTGTGCTTCAGAGCCCTGATCTTTTAATGTCCTGGGTATTTTGCAAAGCTCAGACTTCCTAAGGCAAGGGGAAGGGGGCCGCTAGAATCAGAAATGGGATGAGGCTATTGAGCAAGGGGGATTACTGCTAGAAAAGATATCCATTTAATTTTTAACATTTATTTAATCCTTCTGATATGTTGAAACAAGTATTTTCATATATGGCAATTTATTTGGATTGTATAGTTGGTGATAAGTACTTAATATTTATAAACTGAAATTTGAAGATGTCAGTGCCAAGTGGTTAAGTAATAGAACCTTCATAAAGCAGAGTATGTAAGACTTATTAACTATATCTATTTTTAAAAAGTCCCCTCTTAAATAATCTGAGTTTCTGAACAGTTTTTTTGGTGTATTATGTTAGAGAGTGAGGTGCTGATGGTACCTAAGCTTTACATCTTTGTGTGTGTCATTGAGTATTACCTAGATGCTGCATATTATACACCAAGGTCTTTTTCTTAGTTGTTGTCATTTTTATATGTACTAGAATGAACAGTCTCTTTCCTGTCTTAATATTCTAATGAGAATCAAATACTTGCTTGCCTTAAGTCTTGTGAAGTTTGGGGAAAAACTAAGAGATTTATTTATGTATTTATTATTTGCATAAAATGATAAGCAAGGTTTGTTGTTCCTTTTGACTTCAGAGTTTTGACTTTCTTCTTGCTATGGCTGAGACTGGCATAACTTCATGAAGTTGTATGGGGAAGTTTCAAAGAAAGGTTAATCTGATTTAACCTGTTGTTTTTGCTGTTGTCTTACAGGACTTCACATTTACAAGTGGTTTCTGGTATTTTCTCTGTGTGTGGGGGGTGTTTTTTTGTTTTTTGTTTTTTTTTTTTTTTGTTTTTTTAAATGCACATAGATAAGAGCTTTTGCCTGCATTTTAAATCAGTACTTTAAGATTTGTCTCTCACTTTCCTCTGTGGAACAATGGAAAATAATTGCTGTTAGGAATTTCTTGACAGTTTTGAAAAGCCCCCTTTCAACACTTCTCTCTTGTTCTGCTGTGTTAATTAGGTACACCATCTGCTAATGAACTTCAGCTTGTATAATCACACTAAATTGTGAATTTTTGTGCATTGGCATGTGCATTCTCACCCTGTCTAGTACTCCAGCAATGTCTGCTCTGATCCCTGTTGTATCTCACTGACAGCTTCTTTGGAGATACTCACTTTTTTCCTTCCTTATTCTTGACTTGCTAACAGAACAAAAAATTGGTTATTGTATTTTTATATAAGTCCTGACAATAAGTTTAAAGGAGGAAAAAAAAAAAAAAAAGCCGAAGTACCTCTTCTTAATTTAGTTAGCTAGGATGTTGTTCTTTTTATGCCAGTGTTAATTTATTGTAGTTAATGGGAACCATTTTTGGAGGTAACATAAAAGACACTGGTTTTGAATTTTATGGAGTGCCTGTGGGATGGGGAGGGCACATGCTGTATTACCTTTGTGCAACTTCCAGTGTGAAAACAGCAAACTCTATTTTTGAATAGAAAGGCCATTAGGCCTTGTAGTCACATACTACAGTATGTATGGTGTAAGAAAGACTTGATGTTTACGGTGTGCGCAATGCCCTACACCAGAATTTAGAGTATTACAAAGTCTACTGGGAGGCAGAACCACAGGAGGAAGCTTATTTGTATGCTTGGTGTTATGAAGAGAATAGTAATTTGTGTGGAGTAGAGGGGGGAAAAAAGACAAAGAACCTCTTTGTCCAGAAGCTCTGTAAAATCTAATAAATATGGCATGGTTTGAGGTCCTAAAACACCCAATGATGTCAAATGAGCATCAAACATAACTGCTGTTCTAGGAGACAAAGTAAGGAATGCTGTCTCTTCTGTTTTAAGCTCTTACAGCTCTTTTGTAAATGAGGTGTCTGCTTGTAATTAACATAAAATCTTACAAAACTTCTGAACCCACTGTTTCAGGTGTTCTCATAGCACTTTTTCATCATATGGTCTTTGGGCTCTTTTATAAGCGAAATAAGAAACCACTCAGGGAGATACTAAACAAAGATCTTGTTTTATCAAAATGCCTTTTTCAGGGACTAAGAGGATGCCAACAGCAAGTTGGTCTGGGACTTATTAGATATTATTTCCTAAATCAAAGTAGTGTCAATACACTGCACAGCTACTTTTGCTGCATGTTTTTGAAAGTTTCCTGACATGTATCCCTGCCAACTCCGTGAAGGGTTTTAATGAATTCTCACTTAATTCTTGTTCATTTACAGCACTACTTTTTTAATCAAGCTCATATGTTGCTGTTCAGCTGTTGCACACAGCTTGCTATTCAGCTTGATGCAGAAGCCTTCCAGGAGGAGGCTGTAATTCTCCTGTGATTACTAGGTTCCTCTATCATTCCTTAGTCGTTGTAAAGCTAATTAAAATTTTCAGCAAGTACTCGCCTGGTGTTACTCATTGTGGAACCTGCAAATCGTGTATCCACAGGAACATCGGGTCCTGATGGAGAGGAGGACAGTACAGATCTCTGTAGCTGCTTTGTCTTCCATTCTAAGTAATGACTTTGATGTCATCAGCATTCATTCGCTTTCATAAAAGAAGTATCATCATCATCTTAAAGAAATAATCTCACTTAATCTCTAAACAGAATCAGCAGCTATACCACAGTTGTAATTTAAAGATAGCGAAATGTGGTTGTAATGAGACCTACTAATGACTCTTTTCTTTTCTTCTAATACGCTGGAGTGTCTTTGCCTTTTTTGAAGGCAATGACAGAGAAAGATGGATTTGCTTATGAGTCTTAGATGCCCTCAAGTAAAACCAATCGTTTGCTGCATAGTGTGCGCAGCTTGACATGATCTCGAGTGACCTAATGTAGCATTGAGACACCTCTCCAAATTTCTTCCAAGTTCTGACCACTTCCGCAGAAGATTCTCAGAAAGGTCCACACATCCCAAATAGTCTGGGCAAAGATGAGGCCCATCATGGACAGTTAAAGTTTTTTTTCCTATCTCATTGATTTAGAAGACAAATGTATTTTCATGAGCTGAATACCTCCAAGTCCAAGTTGTTTTTGTAACTGCCAAGCAAGTAAGTGCTGCAAATTGGTATTTTCTTTTTTTTCCTCCTCTCTCCTGAAATGCACAAACTCTGCTTTGATTCTAAAGCAAAATATTGTTCATAGACACTGTCATTGCAAAAGATTAGCGTAATTGCTGACTTGAGAAGTCACTTACTATGGGTGCTGTTAAAGGAGTAATCTGTCAATATTAGCCTTTGTTTATTGAGATCTACAGTATGTAATGAAAACTATTCATAGTCTAGCAAATTGAATTCACTGTGGGGATGCTCCTTCATACAGACTGACTCATGAAATGAACTGCTTCCTTATTGGCTACAGATGTCTTGAGTAGCAGTCTAGAGAATGCTATTCTGGAATTTTAGCAAAAAAACCTGGTATTGCAATGCATGCTTAAGTGTTGTGTACAAGATGGACATCAGTTTAGATTTTATATAAAATATAATTAATCAAAAAATTTTTTCTACTGGATTTAACAATACTCCCTCCACCCCACTTTTGTAATTTAATAAAATTATCTTTGTTTTCCATACCTATAAAAGCATAATAGAATTGCTATAGATGACTGTACCAACTTGATTCTCTTTAAGTGTAGATTTGAATAGAGCAGATGACAAATGATTGACAACATTTTGAAAAAAAAAACAGAGCTTGTCAAAAGCTAATTAGGACAGGTAGAACTAAATGTAAACTAAATGCCAGTAACTTTCCTGAATCTTGGAGTGTGAACACTTTTTATAGACTCAGTTGCCAAACAAAGCTGCCTGTGCAGATCACCAGCTAATATGGCAAAGTGCTTCATTTTAGGCCAACTTAAGCTATTTAAAACATCATATGGAAGAGAATGTAATTATACAGAACACTTGCTGAGCTGGCAAGTGCAGCAGCAACAGTCCCTCCGCATTAAGGAATAAGCTATGGTCGGGCAAGGCAGCTCATTAGAAAACTGTAAAAGTCCTTCACTTATTTAGACAACTATTCAGATACTTCCTTCTAATCTCAAGTGTATCCTCACATGGCACTTTTGAACCCAGCTGGTTCTACCTTTGTAGACATGACGTGGAACATAAGGACAAATCCTGAATGTGCACGGTGGCAAACTATATTGGGAATGTGTTGAAAAGGGGCTCCTGGGTAGTTCTAAGTTTTTTTTCCTTCAGCAGTTTCTCATACATTTGAGGGATTGTGAAGGATCTAAAACAGGGGCAGTTATCTAAGCTATGACCAAATCTAAATATGTTGTACTCTGTCTTTCAAGGATTTTATAGATGGTATGTGAGTTCAGAATAAAAGCTTGCTGAGTATGTCAAGAATAACTTTTTGACCTTGGGACCCCAAATGTGTCATAGTATTACAAAGGGTGGACTGATAGCTAGGAAAATAATGGGTCAGTCCAATAGAATGACAAAGGTCTATAACTGAGCAAATGTTAGCATCTGCCACGAGGGCATACTAGAAAACCATATGGAAAATGCTGTTACAAAATTTTACTTGCTATTAAGAGATGAAAGCTCTGCTCTGCAGTCCATCACGGTAAAAAGACATTTAGTGAACAAAAGTCTATTTTCAGCGCTTTCATGCGAGAGAGAAAATATGAAGAAACAATGTTCACTTCTTGTAATTGCAAGAAATTAATCACATTGACTGTTTAGTCTCAAGGGATTTCTTTGTGTTGCTTCAAAGAAAACATAATAGGAAGGAATAGAACAATTTAGAAATCTGGTGAGATGTATGGAAGCCTTTTCTGGTTCATGGGCTTGATTGAGATGTTTTGATACAACCCAGAACAAAAAGCAATGAATGCAAAACATCTAAAGGGTTTCCTGACATTAGTTCTTTTTGCAATGTGCATGGAACTGGCCGACTCCAGAACTGTGTGTTGCAATGGAGGAAAGAAAGCCATGACTCCATCACCTGTCCAGTCTGGCTGATGTTTGATATGCCACTACAAAAAACTTAAGTAGTTTTCTTGCTCTCTTCATGCAAGTTCTGGATTTCCTTGGGTCAGCAAGGGTCTTGGCACCATCCTTTTCCCACTTCATGAACTTGGCTGGGTGTTAAGGAAGAAGGGGGATGGAGATTTCCTTTATCATCATGCAGCAGCAGCAGCTTGATGTATCCTGTGCATTTGTCATTGTGCAGCTCTCCAGGCTGGTTGTGGCCTCCATGGGAAAACAGACAGTTTCCCCATGTCAGAGAAAGTAAGGTCACAGGTGAAATCCCTGAATTCAAAAATTCATCTGTTAATGGGCAAGGTGGCTGTAATAGAAGGAAAGAAGTGGTTTTAATTTGTGCCAGCAAAAATTTAGGCTGTTGTCTTAGGTTAGCTTCTTGGAAAGGCTGAAAAATGCAGGTGCTGATTAGTGAGGACACTTTAGAACTGCATATCAAATATGTCAGACTGTTTCATAAACACAATGCTGTCCCTGTTTCCCCAAATTCTGAAATGCTGGGTATTTAGAAAACTTCCACATAAAAATCTGGACTTTTTCAATTAAAAAATAACTTTTCTTTGATAAATTTATCTTCTTTTTATTTTGAAATTTCAGCTGAACAAGTTTCATTCAATTTTAAGACAATTTCATGTGTCATCAGAAATAATTTGTACTTGCATATCGATATATTTTTTTCATTTTCTTTAACCCCCCTTTAAGAACTCTTTTGGATGCCTCTCTCTTAAGACAGGAGATACTCTCACTCTGAGTGTCATGAAATTTTGTTCCTTTGCATTGCAATGAATCCCAAATGCATTTGTACTGGAGAAGCAGAAAAAGAACAGAACACAAACTGTAAATAGTCTGGACATGACTAGGTCTGTTGATTAATCACTGTGTGCACATATGTTACCACGGCATAAGCAGAAATTTGTGTGTGTTGTTAGTACTTGAACTGAGATATCTAACATCATTTGCTAAGCGCATAGATAAATAAACACAATTTAATAGACAGTACTTCAAAGATTGATTTCTCTCTGTCTCTTTGTTTCCAGAAATGTTGATGCCTTCCAGGGTGACTACTTTAATCAAGGCATCTCAAATGTTAAGAATGCTGCATTTCCGAATGGCACCATTGTACTTTGGCAATGGCACAAGGCATCTGTTTTCATATTAATACATTTCATTGGACATGCCTTTCTCAGAAGAAACCTATGAATTAGGGAATAATTTTAGACTTCATGTGCAAAGATTTTTTTTTAAAGATCTCATGTAAGTTTGGTTGAAGCCCTCATTTTAGGGGAACTGATTGCATTTCATATAGAATTGCCTTTCTGAAACAACTTAATTCCTTTCACCATATACTGTTTATGAAGATTATTTTCTTTTACATATTGCAACTATGCTGCTATGTGTTGAAGATAGTGTTCATGTGTGTTTTTTTTTTTTTTTTTTTTTTTTTTTTTTTTTTTTTTTTTTTTTTTTTTTTTTTTTTTTTTTTTTTTTTGAGAGTGTGAAACTAGCTGTTGCTGAGCTGGGATTCCCATTTCTATTTTCTGGTCCCTTTAACAGAGTAAATCCAGTGAATTGAAAGCACGGGGGGCTGTGTAGAACTCTGAAATGTTGAAGACAGTAGGGGCTGTAACCTGTTTAGAAGCTGAAGTTAGTGTTATTCAGACTATATAGCAAGCTTTTGAAAATGTAGTTCTGAGCTGCTGCAAAGATCTTGAGCCATTTGTTCTAGAACCTGGGCATTTGTCATTGTCCTAGGGTACGTAAAGCAGTCTTGCAAGGGCTTATTAATCAGCGTTTCTCTATAACCTGCTGCTGAATGCTGACCCTGGGCTGTCAGCAGGCGTTAGGACATATTATAGTATTAGATGTCCTTCTCTTAAAGCCATTTATTCTTGTTTCTGCCTGGATAAAGACACATTAAAATGGGATAAAATACGGATTCTGGGACGGAAAGGCTGAAAAAAAATTGGAGATGGATATATATTTGCATGTTTTTAAATATGGTGGGTCTTTACTTTGTTCTGCCAGAATCAAAGGCTCTAAGAACCCCACAGATACTACAGAGCACTCAAGTGGGTGCAAGCGAAGATAGACATGGTATTTAGCATCCAAAACAGGACGGTGCACAGGGTGGGAAGAGGCACCCCTCTGGGGTCCTTAGTTTCTTTGCCTAAAAGGGGAGCTACAAGAGGCTGTGAGCAATGGCGAGACATCTCTGAGCAACTTCTCTAAGTGGCAAAGGCCCTGCAGAACCACAGAAGCAGTGTGTCCCTGTTGACATGACACTGCTTGCAGTCCATGAAGGGGAAGCACTGAGTAACTGAGAATTCAGTAGTTGAAAATGGAAATCCCAAGTCTGCTAGAGCAGTTTAGGTGGCCTATCATGAAACTGTTTGTATCTGTGAAATAGTGATGTGCAAGATGAATGCATCTCTGCCCCTGTTAGTTGTCCTTTAATCACACAATGTCCTGAATATTTAAAGTTGGCACATTGTTCTTATTTTGCTTGTTTTAACAAAATACATGCATGGACCCTCTCCTCAGACATGCAGAAAATGAATTGTGGTGGGTGTTCTGCTGTCCTTTAGTTTAATCCTTGAGCTCACTTTGCAGTTGACCTGGAACCTACTTTGGCCCATGCCAAAGGCTTGCAGTCTGAACCGGGGACTGCTTCCTCCTCTGTTTTGTGTTTGTAATTACAGGTGTCCAAAATGGGTCTATAATAGGCTGTCTAAGACTATCCCAATTTAGCAAGTTGCCAGTTCTTTCCTTGCTGCTCTCTGTTAAAGATGGATCTGGAGCATCAGCTGTTGAATTATTTTACCTGGCCCCCACCTTCCCACCCCCACCCCCCAAATAGCCTTGAGCCATGTCAGTTATATAGGCAGTAGAGCTGTTTAAATGCAATGGATTTTGCAGTTACATGAGGGACACAGTGCAAAAAGTTAAACTGTGAGACTATGTATTTGCAATCTTTCTTCAAACAGTTAATCCAAATACTAATGAACAGACTGCAATGATGTATGTTATAGTCTTACACCTGTTTCAGATATAATCTTCCTATATTACATATTATGTTTAAAAAATAATATTACCAAAAAGATAACACTTATTCACTCATTTTCTGTTTCTTCAGACTGAATGAAGTAATCTCAGCATAAATAAGGGATAAAGTGCATTTGAAAATGTTTTTGGCGTTTTAGGAAGTGTTGATAATAGTTTCACATCTTTCCTATTAGGATGTGTTTCATGTTGTTTAGATTTTCAGATTTATCTTTCTGTTTTGATAAGTAGAGAGCCCCACACTGTAGCGTTTTTCTCCTGCCAGACTTCCTGTGTGCAGTTACTGGAACTGCATATATACTAAAATGCACGTTTAAACATTCAAATGGCATGTACTAACTATGGGAAACATTGATTCCTTGTCTGAGTCTGATCTGTCTTGCAAGACAGATCAAAATCAATAATCTTGTTTAGTTAGAATACTTAGAACCAGATGTAAGAAAATATAATTAATTATGTAATGAATCTATACAGCACTTCACAAAGGCTATGACCATGAAAGCTTATAGTCTAACACAGACACAAACAGAGCAAAGGGTAATGTAATAGATTCATGAGAGTAATGAGAGGAGATCAGAGCAGGAAGGATTAGTGGTAGAAGTGGATTTGGAGTAGCCAGAGAATAGAAATGACTCATAAAATGTTGTACTGCATACTAATAAGGCATATTGTAGTTTGTGATCATGACAGATCTGATCTGAGAATAGAATGTGGCTATCATTAAGAAATAGTGGAAAATGAAGATTTTAAGAGGCATTTATTAGTGTACTTATATCATTTATTTGTGAACACTGATTAGAAGTGAGCATAAAGAAATATAATACACCAGAGAGTAAATACAAAAGTTTTCATGTTGTATATCCCTCCACAAAATAAATAGTGACTTATTTATCCTTTCACTGGCCTAGATCCTGTTGTATTTCCCCTTAAAGCTATGCCAGACTGCCTGCCCTAAGACTATATGATTGCCACCTAGTGAATGTACCCTTTCCCTGAGTCATTTGTTTGTTGATCTTTTAAATCCTCCCTGTTGAAATCTTTCTTCAAAACCCATAGTTTTGAGTCCTGATGTTAAAGACAGGGAGAAACAATGAGGAAAGACCTGAGGAACAGACTCGGTTTATAACTTCGTGTTCCAGGCTGGGTTAAGTTTGATCCTGGATAGAAAGCACAAAGAGCTAGAAACCAGCATTTTCTCCTGCACTATCTACTCTAGAATAAAAATCTCCATTTATATATAGAGGAGAAGTAGAGAAATATGGAGATCAGCAAGATTCTTGGAGAGAGAATCACCTGAGTAGCCTGATAACCACTTTAAGTTAATAAAAGAGAAAGTGGAAGCAGAATCTAATATCGCAAGAACCTTGTGAAGCAAAGGGGGTTTTGGACCATCTTCTCAAAAGATATGAGAGAAAAGGAGCAAATACAAATACAAAGCACTGTTGTTCCTTTTAAGGTTCCTTGTAAATTACTCAAATTCATTTTGAATCAAATCTCACTTTTTGGCTTCCATTTGAGCTTACAGTCTTCCTGGAAAATTTCAGCAGAAAGTATTCAGCAGTTTGTTTTATGTTAGTTGTAGAACTGTATATATAGTCTTCATATTTTCTGTAACTTCTGAATTTCAACAGAAGCTGAACTTGTTTAATGATTTTTGGATTTGTTGTGAAGGCTTTGAAGTTATGACCTCTGATTTCTTCACGTCCACACGTACAGCAGGATTGCCTAATGTAAGTTTTAGGGTCCTCTTTCAGATTTGGAGTTCTGAGAGACTATGTAAGCAGTACATTTATGGGCAGTAATGTAGAACATTTAGCTTACTGTAAACTGATCAGGACATTTACATTTGGATAACTTCTGCAAGAACTTTAAGAGGCAAAAATGTCTGGTGGGATATTCCTGATGGATAATGTCTGATAATAACAAAAGGTGTTGTCTCTGGCCACTGCTCTCATCCAGATGAATGAATTTTGGTCTGAGTACATTATTCCACCCATGCCAGATGTGGAATTTGGTAATATTTTACATGGATTAATGCATTTTTCAGTATCACTTAGTTGTGTGACTCACAATGAAGAATGACAAGTCAAGAGTCATTATTAACATTTCACAAATGGGAAAACAGTGACCCAGGTGGGTTAAGTCATTTGTTGAGCCATCATCTGACCTTGAACATCAACCTAAGATCTCCCTTCCAGAACCCTGCCTGTTTCTCAGGTCACAATGTTTGTGTGACAATTCCCTCCTTCCTAATAAGCATGATTACTATAATAATATAGTAATATTATTTTGGCACTTAGCAGTGGTACCCATAAAAGTTGAATAGAGAAAGGTAGACATTTAATTGCTTGACAAATTCATAGCTGCCTGTACCAAGAAATACGAAGGCGAAAAATTGGGCAGGATGCAGTCCTGCATATAAAGGATGAGGCTGCGCAGTAGCAGAGCTTTTCCTACCTATCACATGTTAGTAATTCTGGAGGGCAACTACTGCCAGTATTGACCTTCTGGTAAATCTATTTTAGGAAAACAAGTCACTTTATGACAAATGTGTGTCACACAGAAGTGTAACTATTGGTATTACTGCGATGGACCAAATTTTGTTTCTGCTTGTGTATGTTCAGCATCTTCAGTTGTGAGGTCTAGTGTAATTAAGAAGCGACATTAGCCCTTCTGCACAGAAGTGCCTCTGCTAAGCATCTTGTGTCCAGTTTTCTGGCCACTAAAACTTAATGGCAAAATCATGTATGTGGAAATAAAATGCAAAAAGTACACTTGTGAAAAGCTGTACACATAGATACGTGAAAATTAAAAGGAGTTTAGTACCTTCCAATGCCAGAACACTCTACAGATTCTTAAAATGGTGGAACTGAAAACCTATTGATTACAAAATACTTACTGCAGATCACATCCTGTCATAGTTAATCATCCTTCCGTGAAATATTACCCTAATCAGTAAACTGATATATCACTGAAATTCTAGGATATCTTGAACAATGTATGTCCACATCGTGGATAAAACAGAACTTTTTGCAAGAAAGGAAAATTGTTTTCCTGTAAAATAGTTGCACTTCTAATTTAAAACATAACTGTCTTTCAACAATCACCAATGTAAAGCAGGGCAAGGAGAATTTGACAGGCCACTAGAAAGGAAGATTAAGAATGGAAATATCTGAGAGGGAGGAAGGTATTTATGTGTGGAAAATACTTCGTGGTGGAGTTATTAATCAATTGTAGTTCTAGTTTGTGGATTAGTCACATTGCCAGAATTCTATGTAATTGCTTAGTTCTTATCACAGTTGCCTACATAATTCTAAATTACAAGCCCAGGTTCTGCTAGAATTTTTTAAATCAAATGATAAAATATGGCATTTACTCACAGGATAACTTATTAAAATTTACTTTTCCATTGGTAATGGTGGATTTAGAAAGTCATCTTGTTCTGCACAGGGAATCAGGTTTTCTCTTGTTCATCAGCCATGGATAATTTGCATCTTTGCCATCTCATTGTAAAATACCAGACATTTCAAATCAATTTTCAAGGAATATGGCTATGTATAAGAAAAGTGTCTTTTTTCCAATCCCAAAGCGTCAAAGCTTCCTCTAGAGTAGATATCTCCCCCTCCATTCTAAATGATTATGTTGAATCTAATTGTAAGTATATCTTTTTTGAGGGAATTAGCATAAGTATTTTCATACCCACGAGCCTTCCTGTACACAGCTGCTTGGGATTTTTTACCCTGCATGCAGGCTTTGAACACTGATGATGAAGGATATATTAAAGGTTTTTGGATACAGGGCATTTCTTTGTTCAGTATCCTAAGTAAAACAGTATTTCTCTATGTTCACAGCATATGATTCATTCTAAAAAGCTTGTTTCAATACTATCATGTTCATTACAGTTTTATGTCGTTATAGTATGTAGCTCCTTAACTTTTTCACATTCGGGGAGCACTTCCAAAATGTCTTCATTGTTTCATTGCTGTCAATAATTGTTCCTACTTTATTTTGCTTTGCCTATAACCATATTTTAAGGTACCTTTTAAAGGTAAGACAATTCTGTGAAACAATGCAGTGTTTATAATCATCATACATTTAAGAAAAAATCTGTAGCTTCCATATTTAACCAAAATTGTTCCTGTTAAGGGAAGGCGGAATCATAAACACACATTAAACACGAAATCCAAGCTGCATGTAAATTATGACTTTCAGCAGAAGGCTAGGATTTGGCCAATTTATCCCTAGTACAGCTCTAGTAACTAGGTGATTCTGGTCTTCTCTTTTCTTGTCTCCAATTAAGATGTTTTGGTGTCAAAAGGGCACTATTAAAAGATAACTACAGTCTCATTAATTGCGGATGCTGTGTTAGGACTCATATAATGCACCTGTTATAGCATAAAGAAAAGTGCAGCATAAACAGTCCGATTTGTTAGATTGCTGCACAAATAAGACAGTTTATTCCCCAGACTCCTACATTACTAAGTGCAACATTGCCGCAGTCATTTAGAGATCCCCGGATATTCAGGAAAAATGAGAGAAAGAGCTTAAAGAAAGAGGTCTTCCAAATTCCGTTGCCTTTGACCACAGGATAGCCACTTAGACTGGCTCAATAAACTGGAGAAAGTCAATCTGGAGTTCATTTAAAAAGTATGTTCTCGTACTTTTGTGTTGGAAAGCTTCAGGCTTGGTGTGATGATCAGCCTGGTGGCACTATCTCTGGATCTGAGTGTGTGTGCGTGACAGGTACAGCTGTGAGTTTGAATTCTGAGCAAGATGTTGCATTCTTCCCTTGCAACAATCATCAAGTGTTCACAATCCCTCAACTAGTTATACTTGGCAGTGGGTTTTTTTGCTTTCTTTTGTTACCAAATTACAGTCCTAGAGGAATCACTATGGTGACAGTTGGTGCTATTGGAGCAAAGTTTCAGTTGGAAATGTCTTTGGGGTGGTTTTTGGGTAGGAACTGGATGAACAAAGAAAATATCTTGAAAGGGGAGATTACATTACAACGTAATATAGATTAAAAAGTGCTGTTTTAATGGAAGAAGGATAATTTCAAAGGGATTGGTCTTCTGTATCTTTGAACATGCCCCTTCTCCCCCCCCCCCCCCCCCCCAAGTCTGTCTTTGTAATTTATGTGCTGACTTACAATGAGGACAATTTAAGACTTAACTCTGTCAGAGAAAAATAATCATTCTTCAAACCTCATTATGCCTATGAGAGAATCATAGTAATATTTAGCACTCACGTGTGTTCAAAGCACAAGCTAACCTTGCAGCACTCCCAGGGAATGCCACTTTGGATCTCTGTCAGGACTGCTGCCCTATTTGCTTGATGGTGAAATGAAGGTGCCTCCATGCTGCAGTGACTGCAGCTCCCCACAGACAAAATCTTGAACTAGTTCAGGTACTGCTACATGCTGTGTCTTCCGGAAGCTTGAGGCAGGCTTCTGGCCAACACTTTTGCTCATGATTTTGGGCAGATTTTTGCATTGTGTGCTGAGCTCTGTGCTGTGGTGACTGCAGCAGTCACAGCAGCTGGGGCAGCTAGCTGATGTGTGTCTGCACTGACTGTAGTCCTTGCGCTGGAGACTTGCCCTAAAATGGGAAAGAAAGGATCCTTAGCCAGGTGAATGTGAAGCTATAGGCTGCACCAGGCCTTGGATACACAAACAGGATATATCAGTTTTCCCAATTCAGAAAATAATTGGTAAAGAAATACTGGTACAGACCTGTTGAACTGAGATAAATTTTCAAATGAGGCCAGTTTTTATCCCATTCTAATTTTGAATAATTTTACCCTAGAAGTGTCATTGCCTGTGGTCTTAAACTCCCAGCTCAGTATTTGTTTCTTCAGCATCAGTGCGTTCCAACACAGTCTGCTTCATCTTTTGATCCTAGTAATTTACCTTAATCAGTGCAGAGGTGAGTTAGTAAGAGAACTGAAGACCATAGGCCTGCCTTCTTAACCCCTGTTCAACTTCTTTACCTCTCAAAAGTGTGAATGTTTGCTATGGTTCACTGGTCAGGAGAAGTCTACAGGATATTTTTCCCTTCAGCAAGGGATACACTATGAGCAGGTTCCCTGTGCCTTCCTTTTTCTTCAGTCCTGCCATAGATCCATTTTCAGTCTGCAAGCATAATCCAATCAAAAGCAGTTTAAGCTCGCTTCCTTGGCCATACAAATGAGTACAGTCCCAAACAACATTTTTCTGAAATAAACTCATTTACTGTTTTCCTTTTCACTTAAAGCTTGCTAGTTCATTAGCTCCTGCATGCATATTTCTCCCCAGTTTTAAAAATCTTTTTGTTTAGAAGCCATTATATGTGATTTTCCTCTGAGCCTAAGTCAGGTGATAAACATCATTACATCCCAAATGTTCTTGGACATTTCCTGAAAGTGCCTGAACAGTGAAGAAGTTTACTGTCTCAAAGGATATAGAGGATGAAGGGGAACTGTATGTTATACAGGTGTGGCATGAAAATAGTGAAAATATTTTTAAAATGTTACTTGGACGAGCATACCACAAAGAATATGTTGCCTGACTATTGCTGAGATTCTTATAATATCCAAGTACCAAAAATTGCTTAACCCAGCATGAGACTGAAGAGTTCAGTTTGTGGCACAGAGAACTCAGTGCAACATCTTCTGTGAAATCCTGAAACTCAGTATTTCCTATCTTTCTGATGGCACACTCCATCCCATCCCATCTGTGGCCCATTGATAGATAGTATGAGACATCCTAAGTAGTGAAGATTATCAGCTGTAACAGATCGTCATTCTGGTTCTGCAAGTCTTCAGCAAAATTCTCAGTGTGTGTTATCCAAGATGGTGATAAGCATGCTTCTAGTCCAAATGACAGATGTGGAAAAGCTCAGTTCCCTGGAAGTGCAAAACTGACCTAGTGTAAAGGGTAGCTTGAACTGTTTGCACGTTTACAAGTCCTGACCTTGAGAATCACTTGAAGATTTTCCTGTACATAAGGATGCTTACATGAAATTAGAAATGCATGAAACCTGTATTACTCCCTTCTACATAACACATCATATTTTCTGGATAAGGTGTGGCTCGTCACATTTTCAGTTAGATTTTTTAGATTAGTACAGTGAAGATTATTATTGAAGAATGGCAGAATTTGAATTAAGATCTAAATAATACAATACGTTGATAACTATTTATGAAGCCAAATATGAGGGCTTATTCCTAACTCCCAAAGTGAGTGTGCACGTTCTTAGTGCTAGCCTAAAGCTAGCATGTGCTGATGTGACACTGTATGTTTTTAAATGTCTTATTTCATCATCATATGGACACTTGACTAGTTATAGGAGAGTATAATTTGCATGATGGGAACCTAAGCTTTGCCCTAGATTTCTTGAGAATAGTTTACACAACAACATGAACAAGATACACCGGTTATTTTTAAAGTAAACACTATTTTGGTGCTCAGTATTCATAAAAGCTAATTTACCTATCTTCTTCATCTTTATTAACTTCTTAGTTTTCACTGCAGGTATCCGAGCAGAGTAGGGTATTAATCCATTTCTTAAAATATGTGCAGATCATCCTGTTCCTGTTATAGCAGTTACTGTTAGAGTGAGCAGTGGACCAGCAAGCGTTTGGGTCTTGGTAGTAGGATGCAAAGGTTCTGTGCAAGTTCATTGTCCTCTGTCACTTTTCTACCTAGAAGACTAGGATACGCCTATACAGCTAGTTCAGCCAGCGTCTTGGAATAATTTGCCCACAAATGTGGCACGCTGTTTGTACGATATAGCTGAGAAGCTTTTTTTCTGCCTTTGGACAGCTCGTCAGAGCCAGCCTCCATTTGGGCTCAATCCCCAGATCAGTTATGGCACATTTAATATATTTAATATCTTTTTTGGCAGTGAGTCAGCATTAAACAAAAAATGAGAGGATTGCATCAAATTGCAGTTGTAAATCTTCCTGGAAAAAAATACAGCTAACCTTAAAAAGATTTAAATTAAAATTACATGAAACTTAAAATGTAATTTTTTTGAAGTTTATGGAGGGAGTTGAAGTACAAAAAAGTTCCTGCAGAGTATTTAGAGGGAAAGCTAACAACTGTGGGAAAAAATGTTCCTTGTTTTTCTACTTAGTAATTAAAAATTTAATTCTTTATATGGGGGGAGATCCAAACTTATTATTTAAAAAAAGTATATAAAGAAATGTAAAGAAATTTACATTTCTTAAATACCTAAAATTACATTAACTTTGATATATGGCAGTTTTAAGGAGAGTTGGAGGGAAAAAAGCAGTAACTTAAAAATCATCCTTACAGTTTACACGGCAACTGTTGCTTCCCATGGTACCCAGCCCACTCTTTCACAGCACAACGACATGCAATAGTAACCAGGTAAATGAGTAAATGCTAGGAGCATTTTTGACTTTAACTTCTCAGACTCATGTTTGCTGAATAGGAAGATACAGTACAGCTTGACCCTTCAATGACTTATACAGTCTTATACTTGAATCTTTCCAGGCTATGGAGTTTTTCCTCAAAGACTATGAATTCATAAATACGATAGGAAAAATGTAAATACACACACACACACACACACACACACACACACACACACACACACACACACACACACACAGCTTTTTCAGATTTTCAGATTTTACAATTTATAAATGAGTTTGTTTTTATCATTTCCCAATTCGAGCTGGATCGAAAACCTTTATGATACTAAATCACTGGCCTTAGAAAGGCATGAACAGAACTAATTACTTACAAAGGAAATAGTTCCTTTAATTGTTTTATTAAAAATTCAGGGCTTCTTTTTAATGTTCTATTTCTCTCATATATTTATGCATAATAAGTGCATGTCTACTGTATGCGGGAATGAAACAGCTGTACGTCACCAGAATGGAACATAAAGATTGCTCAAAGCTGGCAATCAACGTAAGGAAAAATAATAGCATCATGAAAGATTTTTAACCTTTGGACAAGTACTGGAAGTACTAGACACTAGGTTAGAAGTGCATGGCTCCCTCGGTAATTAATAGTTTCTGAGCTCTATGAATTGCATACCTATAAATCGTAATACGATAAAGCCTTTTTATACTAATAATTGATATTAAATGTGTTGGGCTCAAATCCAAGAAAACAGATTGCCTTCTTGCAATATTCAGCTTGGAATAGTAGTAGATTTCCTCCCCAAGGAAACCAACAAACAAAAATCCTATGTGAAAGGGTTTAATCCGAGGAACAGAGCTCTTTGCTGTAGTTAAGCTTGAACACAAAAGGTGATAAAAATGCTCTGCAAAATATAACTGCATCTCATAAAAGGAAAAAGCATGGATCCTAAAAAAGCAAAATAATGATAATAAGAAAGCAGACGGAGAGATAACTCATGCAGATTCTGATCAGTGGGATACAACCTAAAACAGAGCCAAGTGATTGGAGTTTGCCAGTTTAGAAAAAATTAAAGAAACTATAAAACTTAATCTAAATGAGCTACTGGGAAAATTATCTCAGAGTTACTAGCAGAAAGAGAAGACTTGAGGGGGAGGAGAAAGAAAAATTAATTGGAAACAAGAAAAAGCAAAACAAGCTGCCTCTCTATTTGTAAAGCTTCTGTTTGTTTGCCTCTCTTAACTTTCATCTTTGCACCATCTCTTTCTTCTTTTTTAATCTGCTTTAATAAGTTTGACTCTATCAAACTGCCGTCCTCCATCAGCTGCTGAAACCTTGGGCAGTTAGATTTGGTTCAAGTCTAAACCAAGGCAGAATCCGTCTGTCTCTCTTAAAGGAAAGATGCGGGGGGGGGGGGGGGGGGGGGGGGGGGGGGGGCATGCTCAGCTTCTTGTTTCATCGCTCTCCAGAGACCCTGCTTAATCCTCCACCAAAATAAGACTGAGCTTCTTCCTTATCGCTAATGTGCTCTGAGGCTTATACCTTGGAGGACTAATGTGCAAGAATTATCCAATCTGAATTAGCTCCAAAAAAACTTAAGCCCTGAGTGTTGCATTTTGATGTTTAAATTAAATCTTAAATCCACAACTAAGATCTTAGAAACCTTCATGCAGGTGCTGCTGAATTCCAGGGTCATTAAATCCTTATTTCAGCTTAAACTGGAGGCACCCAAAGTTCTGCATCTTGGCCTGCATGGAGTTGCCATACTCTTGTCCGTACGGAGTAACAGCCGCCAGTCCAGGCAGCCAAGACCCCCAGGGTGTTTTACCTGGGGCCATGTACCTAAAGATTTTGTGTTGAAATATCTAATATTTGGCAGCTATTTTTCAGGTATTTAGTTTTCAGCTCTTTAGTTTTGCACAGAGTGTTTTTAGTTGAGATTAAGATGAAAGAATGATTTTTGGAAAGACACTTGGTTTAATTTGTTTTTTTTGTTATTTTTTTGACCTAAATGAAAAATGAAATATAAATTTCTTTTATGTGATTAAACATTTAAAATAAGCATCTTTCAAGTGCTTTACTCTTTTTTAAGCCGAATTAACTGCTTCATTAAGGTTTAAAGAAAGAATGATGCAAATGAAACCATTTAAAATCATGTTTAAAGATTAGAAGCTAAAGGAACATTACTCACATAATGCCGCATGAAAGGGGGAGTAAAACATTCAGGTTATAAAAAGTGTTAGGAAAAGTTAATATAAAAGGCAAAATAATTTAACAACAGGTTTTTTCAAGGAAAGCTTGGTCCTCTCCTATTCTTAGCATCTGTAACTATCCTACAGTAGTCCTAAAATGGAACTGTCTGGTGATAAGCTAGATAAATTCTGCTTATATTGCATTAAGTACAGACTTTGTTGGAGAGGGAGAAGGTAAGAGATGGAAAGAGGAAACTCAGAAGTACGTGTAATTGAGACTATTTTAATGAAAGTCTCCTTATTGAAAACTGAATTCATTCATCAGGAAATAAAATTCTGAAAAAGAAAAAAAAAAAGTCCCGAATGTGTTTTTTTAAAAGACTTTTCCTCTTGAAATTTGTCAGTTTATAATAGTTATATATATAAAGTTCAACGCTTTGATCCAGATAGTGCAATATTTTTTCTGAATAATTTCTGAGTTTTTGCAAACAGGTTAGAATTAACATGAAAATTATCATGGGCTATGAAAACTATATCCTGACCAGTCTTAAGTTCAGAATTCATAACCCGTATTTCTTAGAAAGAAACTCTTGAATTACACATGCACAACACTTATAGAGATGTCTGAAAACATTGCATAGAGTATCTTGAACTGTGTAACTTGTTTTGAGGAAATAAGATGTTTTCATCCTGAAAGACAAGATTATCAAAAAGGCAATTTGATTCTTGGGAAAAAAATGTCAGTTTCTCATTTCTTTCATCCCATGTTCTGCTTCTTGCAACAACAGTGACTGATACAAAAATGTTGATATAATTATGATACTCTGCTTGTCAGATTTCCATAACTGGATTTTTATACACATATTTGTGTGTTCATTTACTCTATTTTCATGTGATGCCCTGAAAGCTTTGCATGGAAATTAGGCATGCAGGTGTGTATATGCCATTCTGAAAATCTGTTCTTAGCTGTAATTGTGTGAAGTTAGATTGCTGGGGTGCAAGAATACTAGTAGTTGTACACTCTGCAGTGGTGATGCTGGATACACAGCAGGTTTTGGCAGCTGCCAGTCACTCTACTTAGCTGCTGAGGTTAATTCCTTTTTGCTTTAGGCAATGTGCATTGTGTGCTGGTTGAGAAGGATTTCGGTGTCATATTTATTTGATGCTTACAAATTCAGCAATCTTTAGGGCATACATTCTTTTTTTATATGCACTTGAATAGTCTCCGTGATGTAAATGTGACCGGCTCTTGATGAAGCATGTCAACACTGACATTAATTAGCTTTCGCTTTTCCGGCCTTCCTTTTGGTAATATTAAAATATGTTATTGACTGAGTTTGGTGGAGTTTTTTGTGACCTGTAGAACTGTATATGAGTCTCATTAGGATCATGGGACATTGTCTTTGAGTCACGTTCTTCTTGGGGCCTTATTCTGACCTCTTGTATATGGTAAGCCTTGAGCTCGTGCCCAGTGGTCCTAGACTGAGCCTGGCTCTGTCACAGGGCTGACCCTGCGCGGTCCAGCTGGCGCAAACCAAGCCAGCCCCTACAGCCTTGCCCGTAAAGAAGCAGCTGCCATCGTGTCTAGTGCAGGGAGGATGAGGAGTGCTCTGTGCCACCGCTTTGTGCCGACAGGCCCTTGTATGCAGCCGCTGTGTCCATGCGGCCGGCCGGGGAGAGGCCTGGGGCTTTGCCTCCCTGGGCGAGCACCACCCGCCTCCGTGGCCCCGGCCCCAGCCCCAGCAGCCACCTGGCTGCCGGCAGCCACTTGCTCCCGTGAGGGCGATGCCTCGTCCTACTCGCAGCACTCGCTGGGAACACATTGAAACCCCAGCTAATCTCTGTCAGGATTTACAAGAGCATTTTAAATATGTGCTCCTTACTGCTAGTTTAATTTCTGTGAAGCAAGCACTTTAGTCCAGGCACCGACTTTGGGTAGGAGCAAATCTTTTAACTGGGGTTTCAGCAAGGGAGGATGAGAATGAAAACTAGTTTTGCCGTTGCAGCGTTTCAGATGAAATGGGGTCTGGGTAAAATCAACTTTGCTGTCTTCTATAAAGCAGATATGTTGGGGTGTGAATCTACAGGATGGACAAAAATTTCAGGCAGAGTAGAATTAAATCCTGATATGCTTGTTTGGAATTCCTTGTATGGTAACTTGTCATAACATTATGAACAGACTAATGGTCCGGCTAAATCTGATGGCATAATACCAAGGGCTAGCACAATCCATCCTAATGCTTTGAAGAAATTGCTGTAATGTCTCGTGTCAAAAAAGCACTGAAGTGTGTCAATCCTGCTCAACTGGGCAAATTTCAGAGTATTGTGGCAGGGAGTGAAAAGGAGATGCCTAGTGGTGACCCAAATTTAACATGCAGTGTGCTTTATTTCTATATTTAACACTAAATTAGAAAGAAGGAGATAGCTATAAAGGTGGGAGGAGCAAAGCAAACCAGGAAAGGATAGCCATTATCGTCCTACAATATTTGGGATCTAAGATCCGATATGAATTGTTTTGTATGAGACATTAAAGGATTTTCTGTTTTTTAAAGATCTATATAATATTCTTATACTGCTTTTTCCCTTTCAACTATAGTTTCCCTTGGTTACTCTAGTTTACATGTGAGTTATTTTGTTTATAAGCAAGACAAAAAAGGAATAAGCCTGTATTTATGTCAAACAACTGAATGTGTCTCATTTCAACTCATTTTTTAAAGTCTGTTTTACTTTTTGCTGAGACGTGATTCAGTATAGAGGCTTTTATCCTTCAGCTGAGCTGTATCGTCAATCGAGATCTTGCTGTGTGCATCTATGCCAACAGGACAGACTTTTGGGTCTGAAATTATAACCTGGTACTTTTCCAGTTCCATTCTTTGTAAGGGAGCAAACAATTACACCAGTATCTGTGTTTGCCACATGAGAAGGAAGGAAACTCATTCTTCATGTCTTCATAACCTCTTTGTATCTGTCTAACTGGGTAAAATTACAGTACCGTAAGTGGCCAGACTGTAACCAAAAGTAAAGATGGGAATGGTGCAGCCTTTTGACACCCCCCGCCCCCTTAAAGGTGTGGGAAGTGCCCAGGCAATAGATGGGCTAGTGGTTCCTCCACACCTCTGCTGAGAGGAGACTAGCTTGAGACTTAAAGAGCCCTTTTGCCTAGGAGAGCAGTAGACCTAGTTTGGCCTGACTCTGCATTGCTGTAGAAGAGAGAAATAGTCTTCTTTCATCACTTTATACGCTCCCTCAGGCTGGCTCTTGGGCAACGGTATGCAAACATCTCGGACGCAAGGCTGCTAATTGGGAGCAAATGCTACTTTATCCTGGAGCGAGTTCTAATGTTTGCTGGTCTGTCTTTTCAGGTGAACTTTTAATCATATAATAACCTCAAGGGTTGGAAACAGTCATGTTTCATGCAGCTTTAGCTTTCTGTGCTTATACTCTTTTACTTTTTGCAGGATAATGCAATAATAGGGAGTCTCTGTAAGGGAAAAATATAAAGAGTGTATGGATGACACAAACATTGAAAGAATAGGTAGAACTGGTATGGTTAAATGTTTTGAAGTCCTTTTCCTCTGTGATAAGAGCAAATATGTGTCTCTATTTTTAGTCTTTTTTCCTTCATTTTATGAAAAAGTGAGTTTCTAAATGTTATTGTAAATATATCTTTAGTTCACTAAGAATAGTGTAGTGTAAATGTTGTTTACACCATCTAAACAAACCTCAGCTCCTTTTTTGGTATTCTGCAACTATAATTTCTTTTGAGCTGTTCTCTTTGGCCTCCCATTCAGGTCTTGTCAGGGTGAAGAGTTTGTTTACAAATGCGGTGGTTGAAATTCTCAAGGGTAAAAAAGATCTCTCCATTTTGGCTCAAATGATTCTTAGCCTATTAACATCTTTGCAGAGATAAAAGGGATGGGTCTATTCACTCATCAGAGCTGAGTGGGCACCACAAGAACAGTTCTAAATAGCAGGTGGGAGTTATTTTGAATTTGGCAAGAGCCCCACACCTGAAATTTCTAGAGCTGGCACCTAGCAAAGCTGGAAAGAAACCATGCAATGTGGTTGAATTCAGACAGAGAACAGAACATAGTCTTGGTACAACAGTATTTTCTTTCAATTGCCACCATGTAATCATTGCAAATAGTACTTTAAAATTATTTTTGAGTGTTAATTAATATATTTTGTAGGAAAAAAAGGCTTATTATTTATATTTATTTTAGGAAAGTAGAAATTTCCTACTTTTTTCTAAGAAATGCATATAATATTTTTATGGTTTTTATTTTACTTTAACCTTCAATTTGAAACTATTTTGTCTTTCAGATGAGAGAAACCTGCTCAGAAGGTCTCCACTTTGTCAATTATTTCCTGCTTATTTTGACATAACTAGGAGTATTAGTGCTGTGAAAATAATGAATACTGAAAGCAGGAAGATTTTCTTATTGTTGCTAAGCACTGTGGTATCACAGGATGAGAACTGTGAAGAACCAGATATTCCTGTGTTCTAACTAGCTGGAATTTTTTATTTTTAGAAGAGTGGATCTGTTGAAATGGGAAAACTTTTATGAAATCGTGTTGCTTTCACAGGCACTTATTTTTTAAAAAGTGAAAGTGTTTTGTAATATCAAAACATTTGGCACTGCCAGAACAAAACAATTAATTTTTTCATAATTTGAATTCACTTCTTGTCAGGATTTTAATTTATATTATGTTCTAATCAAAATTGTAATGTTTGAATGAATCAGATGGATTCTCCCCTCAGCAATATTTTTCCCTGGAGGATGTATCCATTTTGATAGTTTCTCTTGCTTCCAAATGAAGTGTTTTGAAATCTATATGGGAAACTTCTGTTTTAGGTTATTAAGATTCTCCCACTGACTTGCTCAAAACATTTAGTGTGGTCACTTCGCTCTCTGCTCAGTTTCCTCTAGCTAAGGAGAAATAATGACTGTGTACTAGTTCACACAGATGTTTCAAAAGCTGATTACTTATGCATAAAGAATATAGGAAGCGGTAAATGGGATAGTTGTTAAGGCGACTTTCTTCAGGTTCCCTAAACACTGTGAGAGTGAGAAAGGTCTGAAAATAAGACAAAGCTGCATGCAGTGTGGCAGACTTGTGCCTTTCACCTTGAGGAAGGTATTTCTGCAACCGACTTCTATCACTTTGAGGGAGGATGGTTTCCATCGTTCACTTGGGAGCCTGGAAGGGACATACTGCAGATTCACATTCAACCTCTTGTCCACCCAGCTTTCCAGGTCCTCTTCTGCAAAGCTGCTCCCAAGCCAGTCAGCACCCAGTCTTACTGTTATGTGTACTGTTATTCTGTCCCAGGACCAAGACTTTTGCATTTATCTTTAATGAAATTTCATGACTTTTCTGTCTGCTGATTTCTCTAGCCTGTGGAGAGCTACAGGGCTGTGTGGCAGTGCTACTCTCAAGCATATTAACATCTTACCCTAATTTGTTGTCATTGAAAGCTTGCTGAAAGTGCATTCTGCCCCATCATCTAGCTTGTTGATGAATATTTTAAACAGTGATGGGTCTAGTATTAGCCCATGAGGAACACCACTCATAAATAGCTGGCAGCTGGACTCTGAACTGTTGCCCACTAGCCTTTGAGCCCAATGGTCAAGTCAGTTTTTCACCCATTTTGTGCTCCTCCTGCCAAATTCATACCTCCTCAATCAATAAATTGTGCCTTTTCCAAGTCTTCAAGGACCTCCCAAGTGGCCTTTCAAAGATGATAAGGAAAGGCTTCACAATGGCACTGCGCTGAGGGAACTGGCAAACTTAGAAGCATCTCATCTGGCCCCAGGGACTTGTATATGCCCAGTTTAGCCCTTAACTCAGTTGTCCTCTACTGTGGCAGTACTTCTCTCCTCTGAACTGTGCTTAGCTGGGAAGACCTAGGAGGACTCAGAGCTGACCATGCCAGTAAAGACTGAAGGAAAGAGGCCTTTGCTGGATACTTTCAGCCATTTCCAGATACTTTCTCTCTAGGTTTCCCACCCCTTCAGCAGTGGGCTTACATTTTTCTTGGTCTTTGCTTTTGCTGCTGATGTACCTACAGAAAACCCTTCTTGTTGCCTTTCATGTCCCTTGCCAGTTTCAACTGCAGCTGAGTTTTTGGTTTCCTATTTCCATCCCTTTAAACCTAGGCAAGGTTTGTGTGTTCCTCTTGGGTAGCCTGGCCCCACATCTACCTTCTCTATGCTTCTTTTTTTCATTTCAAATCAGTCAGGATTGTTCCACTCAGGCTGAGAGACCAAACTGGTCTCCTGCCACACCTGCTGGACTTCCAGCCCATCAAAAAGGAGCACTGTTGTGTTTTTTAAGAGATTGTTCTCGAAGATCAAACACTTGGGCCTTTTACAAGTTATGCATGTCAGTGCAACCTACTACAGCAGTCCTCCTACTAGGACCCTTAATAAGCTTGCGGTCTGCTCCTCTTTAATCTGAGGTCATCATTCTGCTGTGCACTTTCCTCGCATCTCTTGGTCATTGCAGCCAAGACTGCCGTCAACCTTCACATCCCCAACCAGCTCCTCCTTATTCCTGAATCTAGCTGAATGGCTTCCCTAGTTAGTCTGTCTACTGCTTGTGTTAAGAAATTGTTCTCAATAAACTTTAGAAATTGCCTGGATTATTTGTGCCCTGCCATGTTGTCATTCTAGAGATACCAGGGCTGTTAAAATTTCCCTGGAAGAACCAGGACCTGTGAACATTGAAGCTGTTTTGAGTTGCTCAAAAAAAGGCTTTGTCCAACTCCTCTTAGTACAATAAAATAATAACATGAGAAAATCAGAAGAAATTCTAAATGTGCTGGTATATCGGTATATCATTCAGGGATATAGTAGCATTAAAGAAATCATTGCTGCCACTAAGAATGTGGTCTGAAAATGTGGTCTTTTAAAGTGGACAAACATTAAAATCTCATTTATATATAGTTGCTCGACTGACCAATATTTTGTGGAGGGACCGAACCACGTTCAGCATTGACTTGAACAATGCTGAATGAGTCAATAACTTCCATGGAACTGCAAATTGGCACTGAAAATAGCCTCTAGGATGTTAAGGGAATGCCTGTAAAAAGCAAATCCCAATTCAGAGAGATGTTGCAGGCAAAGAAAAGCATTGTTAACTTGAAGTCACTGTGCTTTGACTATTCAGAACCTTTTCCCTGTGCATTTCAAGTATTTTCTAGGACTGTATCTTTGCATGTAAAGTACTCTCTTTGAAATATTTTTACTGAAAAAAACCCCAAAAGAATGCACACATACAATAAATGAGGAACCTGTCTTTTTCTGTTTAAAAGAAAGAAATGAAACCTCACTCTTGCAGACTTCTTTCCAGCAGAGCAGCTCATTGCTGTATACGTTTTTGTTCTTGCTGCGGTGGTGAGCTACTCGCAGTACCTGCAGAGAATATTTTCTTTAACCTCAGAGTGCTTGTAAAACCCAGAGAGCGAGGACATTGATGGATGAAGGTCTTTTGGAGGCTTGACATTCAGTTTGTGAGAAGTAGTGGAGAATGCAAGCACACTGCTACAAGGGAGGGCATGGGAGGAATTACCCGTTAGCCGTAGAGAGCTGTGATCTCTGTGAGCTGGAGATCTCGGAGCTGCTGAGAGCTGTTTCAGAATCAGAAAGCTCATCCCAAGGTTCTCATCGGGGATGATAACAGAAAACCATAAAAATGAGACCTGAGAGATTTTAGCTGATACTGCTCCCCAGTCAAAACACAGAGTGCTATCATCCTGCAAAAGTACTTTTTGATAATTCTGTTTCTACTGCTTTCTCATATAGGTGTGCAGTTTTAGAGCAAATATTGGCCATCACCTACTACAGTTAAGTTTACATAATTGCTTCTATTCCAGTCTGATTTTCAGACAACTATAAACCTTGTAAAACTTTCACCTTCGTGGGCGAAATGTTTCCAGACGTTCTCTCAGCTTTCGAGCATATTTCTGAGAGAAGTTGTTCACCAACATTTATCTGCGAGAAGATTAAGGGAAATGTTCTTTTCTGCAGGGGAAAAATAAATTTCTGCAACCCTTGTTTGAAGAGTGTAAAGGTGTGTTGAAGAGTGTGATAGGGTAAAGGTGAGATTTATAAGGGAAATGTCTGCCAAGATCTTGCTTGCTCTTCCGACAAAAGAACCTTAAGGTGTTATGTCAGCTAACACAATATTTGCCATAACTTTATGTGTAGAAATGAATCCTATTCAGTACTGAGTGACCTAGATGTGAGCAACTCTGGCACGAGCTCTGCCTGAAGTGTGTTAATTAAGGTTTTTGAACAGAAAGTGTTGGTCATGATGAGTGCAAAGAAAGTGCAGAAAAACAGAATTCATCTTAGGAGCTGAATCTTTCAGGCACTCTCTTCGCCTGAAGAGTGTGTATAGGCACATGTGTCTGAACAGAAGTTGTCATTAGATTAAATAATAAAAAAAGTTTAAAAATCTTGCTTGAGGTCTAGAATAACTTAGGGCTGAAAGATGAAATTCAGAATTTGACTTTGAGGAGACCAGTTAGCATAATGCTCGTCATGATTTATGCCTGCTCATGCCATTTGCAAACTTATGTTCAGCATTGCATTAGAAACAATAAGTCATTTCAATGTTAAATGCTAATTTAGCATGATTTTCTACTGTAGAAATGTAGTGCCTTGCTTTTGAGCTGATAGTATTCGGAGAATGAGAAATCATATATTAAACTGAAAAGTAGTGTTTAAGTGACAAAACGTACATCCAAGTAAGGTGATGTTGGACATTATAAGTTGATTAATCAATTTTGTGCCTATTCATTTCTTCTCTTGCCATTTGAACATTCAGTTTCAGAAGAGACTTTCTTTTATTTAGTAAAATGTATGGAGCAGAAATGAGAGCTCTGTGAAGGCCTGATATGCTCATGGTTTCTGTGAGGAAAGGAGGAAGGGAAATAATAGCTCAGTTTTCTTCACAAGTATGTGATTTCTTAAATGCTTCTGCTGACAAAAATCCACTCAACCTCACTGCCGTTTGCAGCCACCCAGAAGACAGTGGGGCCAAATGTAGCAGCCAGACACTGGGCACCACTAGCTCTATTTCCTGATTATCATATTGGGACAGGATATGTTAACAAAATAGAATGGGTTAGTGCTTGTCTTAATGGGAACACCAAAAAAAAAAAAAAGGCATTGTTTACATTCTGTTTTCCAAGGAAGATTGCACGGAATAAAGTATCAGTATCTAATAAGAAAAGTAGTTGCCTTATAGCAAAGAAAAGCATAAACATTTTTGATCTTGGCAGGAGTATAATTCTTATTGGAAATCAACCAAGCCCAACTGACTTGCAGCTGACATGCTAAGTTTTGCTGTTTCAGATCAGGGACTGACAGACCTTTCTTGCTTCTTTTACTTTGACGGGTTAAGCAGCTTCAGAATTTGTGATTGTTTACAAGGTATAAGTTGAAAATAATGCTACAGGTTTTTTAATGTTTTCTCTGAGCACTATGTCCAGCAATTGTAAAATATATAGTAAAGAGGACATAATTGCTATTCTTTAGAGAATAGGTCCCCTAGCTAATGAGATACGGAGCTTATAACCACCTTGATAAGTCATCCTTAACCATTTTAATTAAGAGGGGGATGCTGTGCTCATACAGACGAGACTCTGCAATCTTCAGGCTAAGAATAGATCAGCTTAAGAAACAAAGAGATCTTTCCATCTTTGTGTGTATGGCTGTGGAGTCAGGAGTGATCCGAGAACAAGATTAATCTTTGAGAAAGAACGCAAACTTAGAACTAGGAATTTAGAAAAAACTTGAGCAGAGAAAGAAGTGCATAGGCACACAAAATAATCAAAATCTCCAAAGTGTTTTTTCCTAAGATGCAGCTGCCACATGTCTCTTCTCCCTGAAAAGTGAGGAGGAACTTATCTGTATACTTTTTTCCTCTGTAAATTTCTAATACCCAGTCAAACAGCAGCAAAGAAAAGATGGTACAGCCAGTCAGTTGATTAATACTGCGGTGCAGGGAAATGTATCCAGGATGTGGTTTTCATGTTAAATAATATACTCTGAAAGGCTGAACTACCTGAAGTATCTCTTGAAAAACCAGTCTTCCAGACAACTTACCTGCAGGACAGGTCCTCAGGAGTGACCCACAAGTCTGTGAAGGGGCTATCAGAGCTTTCTGTCAATCAACAAAGTAACTCCAGTGCTATCCAAAGATCAGACTACTGCTAGTGGCGAGAAGAGGGTTGGTCAGAAGGTTTTACTGTATGGCAAGGAGGAAAAAAAGTGTGGAATAATCAACACAATTCCAAAACCTTTAAAATCAGGTTAGAAATATGATTAAGATAGGAGATTCCTGTCTTTAAATAATAAAAGCTGCAACTTTGTGGTAAAAGGCTTCATAAAGGTTTTTGTGAAATATAAAGATCTTCTTATAAAGTCTCCATATAAAGACTTGGCTAGGCTTAAGTAAAAATACTAGAGCTGCTCTCCTGCAGTAGGTTTGATTCATTTATTTCAGGCTGGAACTGAACAACTGAGGTAGGTAATATTCACTATTCAGAAGATCTGTGATGTGCTCTGACAAAATATTCAGAAATAGATCCTTTTGCAGCCCATCCTGTGTTCTCAGCTCTTTATCTCAAAACACATAGCTTTTACTCACACATACGAACGCGTGCGCGCACTCGCACGCGCTCTCTCTCTCTCTCTCTATGTATGTGTATATATATATGTGTGTATGTGTATATGTATATATGTGTGTGTATATGTATGTATATATATATGTGTATGTATATGTGTGTGTGTATATATATATATATATAAAAATAAAAATAAAAAACATGTTTCTCACTGCTTTGGTTTGTGGGGAAATAATACTCAGCTAAGTAAGCCTAAAAAGCAAATCTGTAAGTATTTGTTTCAAATTTAAGGTGAAGGGGCCAGTTAGATTCACTTTTATTTGTGGTGATATTACAAAGATCAGATGAACTCCTACTAAAGAAAAGAAGGTTAACATGCCATCGTTCTTGCTGTTAGACAGCTGTCTTGCTCTTCATTTTATTGGGAAAACTTACATTTCTTAATGATAGAGATGAGAAGAACTCATAAGAAGTGGGATCTGGATCTGAACGCTGGAGACTTCCCAGATGTGGGAGTTTGTTTTGTATCCTTGTCAATAACAGTAATTCCACTTGTGTCTCCAACTGCTTTCAAGTCTTCAGCTCACTTGGCAGTTTGCTCTCGTTTTCTTGTGTGACGGCAATGGTGAGCCGCAGCAGCGTGGATGCTTTACGAACCCTTGATCATAGCTTGCAGCAAAAAAAATACAAGAGGAAGCTTTTAATTCACTGCCACAGTTGGAGAAGGAGCCAATTCCCATTCTTCAATGCCAGCAAGGGGCAGTGGTGAGTTAGGGGGCTTCATCATAGCAGTAGTGCAGAAAAGTGCAGAATATCCTTTGAATCATCCAAAATACTGGTCTCTGTGTGTATAATATCAATGAGTCCCTGGGGCTGTGGGGACTTGGTGTGTTATCCCAGCTCACCCCACGGAAAGCACCGTGTCAGGCACCGCTGTCTGTTTGGGGTGGCTGAGTCGCAAAGGTCTGGGGAGGAGAAGAGTCTTTAGCCCTCCTGAACCCCCTCTCTGACTCTCATTTTAGCTGCTGAGCCTCACATCTTGCAGAATCAGTAGTGAAGTGAGCCTGGGGATCTGGAGGCAGCTGTGCAAGATTCAGTGCAGCACTTGTGACTTTCTGATGCAGCTTAGTCAATCAAAAAATCCTCTAGGCTGACGGAAAGAAGAATGGGCTAGCTACAACTGCGATAGGCATCTCTGCTTGGAGACTGACAGATGTTTCCAAAATAAGATGGAAGTGACTTTACAGACCCTTTACTGCAGCATAACAAGCACTGCTCTAGCTCACCAGTCAGTAGTCTTTACTGCAGTTCGGGTTTTCTCTAGTGTCTGTATAACTCCAGCATCTGGAGCTGTGCATAGGAACTCCTGGTCCCTAGCATCACTCTGCAAAACTGTGCTTTAATTATTGTCAGCACTGGTCTGGATATTTTAATATTTTTCTTCTGGATGCATTTGTTTTTAAATGTGTTGATGATAATTACATTGCAAAAATTATTAATTTTACCTGTGCTTAAAACACAAACTGACAGCTGTTAGTCCAATAGTATCCCTAATAATGAAATAATTTAAACTGCCTACTTCTTTCCGCATACCTCTGGACAGTGACAGAGAGTGCCCTAGCCACCAGGCAACACCTGCCCTAAAGAGAGATGCTCTCCACATCACTTGCTGCAGATGTGCAACTATTCCAGGTGCAAAAGTAGGGAGCTGGCTTCCAGCTTCTCTGTGGGAAGGAGGGAGCTGGCTTTCAGTGCACAGTGAAATTTGTATTTGTATCCCATTGCTGTTTCATGAAAATGCATAATCAGTTTCCTCTTTCCTTTGTGAGATGTTTCTCTGTTAGAAATTCAGCAGCATCAACACGCTCCATCCTCCTTCACTGACCAGTTTTTAAAGAGAGGGATGGCTGACAGCTTCTGTCCCTGTACACGTGGGGGGTACAGTGAATGCAGAGATTGGATCAAGTGTCTGTGAGTGGTGTAACTTGCTTCTGAATTCTGACCATTTGTAAGTGTGAAATAAATTCAGAGCTGTCCTCACCTGTGAAACATGCTTCTGGGCAGAATCACAGTTTTGATACATGCACTGTGATGATTTCGAAGCTAAAAGGTAAGGAAGTGCTGGAGTTAGCCAGGACAAGCCTGCAGCAGAGCAAAGGTTTGGGGATCATCTTGGTTACAGATGACTAACCTCTGCTGAAATTGTGCTTTCAGATTTTTCAGCTACTTGAAGGATGTTGTCTTCTAGCTTATGAATGCCAAAAGCCACAACATCAATATATATACATTTACAGATAGAGAATGCATTTGTATTTGTAATTTGCATGCATATGTACTTATCAAGAGATTAGAGATGACAGATGAATCTGTGATCAATATCAATTCTTGGCTTTGGACCGCAATTAATTTGGCGTAGTGACAGTAACACAAAAAAACCCTCGATGGGTAAAGAGGTCGCTTAATGGTAACATTAGAATAATAAGAAGAACAATAAAGTGCTGCATTAGTTGAAGCTTAAATACTCTTTCCACTGTGCTTGTGTTAAAATAGCCAATAAAACTCAAGATCCCTGATTTTATTGCCATCTGCCTTGCTAATGCTTCTACACTGTGTATGTAAAGTAGGCATTGCACTACTTGCTACTTATTAGATCCTATAGGGAATCTGCATTTTTCAAGAGCAAACCTCACAGCAGTGTCTGATAATTAGCTTACTGTAATTGATTACGAAAGATATTGAAAACATAAACCCTTCACCTTGGGTTCAATTGATGACCATTTTGACCTCCTCCACTGAATGATGATTGCTGGCAGCTGCCCAAGTACCTTTGCATCTAGTGAGGCATCAGCTAATGTGGTATCCTGTATAATATTAATTTCCTCTGCCCTATAGACAAGAAAATAAAAGGAGCTGCAATAAAAATAGACTCAGGATGTTGTTATATATAACCTTTTCACTACAATGTATGAGGGATATTATAATGAAGATGCATAACTTCAAGTGATATTTTTCATTTATTCAGTTTGGACTAGTCTAGGAGCTGATTGATATTTATCCAATCTCTTTGCTGTGACAGGCTGACAAATTCATGCTATCATACTTTCAGAGATTTTTAACATTTTCTGATTTTGAATGGGCAGTACTTCTTGCTGTGCCAGAACTACTCCTTTAAGATCTAAATGGATCATTTCTTATTTAAGTGTTTTATTATATTTTTCCTACCAAAATAGCTGTTTTAATTTGTCTATTCCTGTTCATTCTGGTTTAAAGAGTTACTACAAAGGAGACCTGACAGTTCAAACTATGTCATGTGCAAGATAGGATCCTCTACTTCAAATGGAGGACCTTTAGAATAAAGCTGCTGGAACTATTTCTTCTTATTGCCTGATGTCTGTGATAAAACCCATGTGTTTCTCTCTTTATTCCCATAATTTATTATCTTCTGAAACGCTGTGGTCCCATACAAGTTTTCAAAAAATTAATCAGAGAAGTACAATATTTCTGACTCCAGGCTCACCTGTAGCAAACTTCTAAATAAATTCCTTTCAAGTTATTCAAACCTTCACTATTCTTTCTCTTTTTTTCCTTTTTAACATGTGAAACCCTCAAACTATAAACCACCAAGAAGCTTTGGTTTCCTCTTCTTGAATACCTCATTGGTAAATAATACCTTATGGACAGCTGTATGGGCAAAACAGTTTCTGAAGTAATCAGTTATAGATACATAAAAGCTAATTCTGAGGCTGTCCTAAGGCTATACAAAAATGGTCAGAATCAACCCTAGCAACATCCTAAAAGAGGAAGTAGGATGATCATGAAAAATAAATGGGATGATGCATCTGCATAAAAGTTACTATCTCTACTGACAAACAGTTCTCCCTGCATTTTCTGTGGTTTTTAAATGGACAAGGAAGTTTTTATTGAAGCCAGCTGCATTTCTTTTCCCAAATAAGTGATAGTGTGGAACAGCATAGTAAGAGAGGGGGATAGGACTACTTCGGTTTTCATGGAAACATGTGAAACAAACCTTAGAAGAGAAGAAGCTAAGCTTTCAAGAATTTTTTTCTTCAACCATGTGAAAGAATTCAAGTACTAGTCCAAAATTATTTTTTTCTGGCAAAGTGAGAGAGGAAAAGGTCGTGAACTGATTTGCAGTGAATGCCTTTTTGCCCTGGTTCCAACAGCAACTTCTAAAGCAGGTTTTTCCTATATGTCCCATAATGACTTTTCCTATTAAGGGCCAGAGACCACCCATTTCATCCATCTGTCAGATTTACCTAGGAAGTGCTCGGCTGAGACTTATGAAAGGCTCACTTATCCTTAGCAAGGAGCTGTAGAAAAGAAATGGGCTTCTGTGACTGACCGATAAACCCCCACAATGGAAGAAGGCTCAGAGGAGGTGAGCAAGGGTGAGGTGCCCATGAAGTTTGGTGGTAATGTAGGCTGTGACTCGTTAACCAGAGCTGCTGCTCAGGAGCTGACTTCAGCTCAACACAAAGGGGCTGGACCTTTGTTTTAGATAAGCAGCTCTATCTGTTGAGTGGATCAGCTGGTGCAGATGTTTCTCCCTGAGTTAGCCAGAGCAACATAGGGGGGAAGCGTATACGTGGCTCAGCCCAAAATAGAGTATAAAACCTGAACAACTAACAAAAGAATTTCAAAGAGAGCAATAGGCTAGAGCTGGCTTCAACACAGATATTCCTTCCCGGCAGCTGGGGACACCCAGTGTCGTGATGGTGAGTGTATTACAGAGATCGGTAAGGGGAATCACATCGGTATTGTGATTAAACTGTATATTGCAATTGCTATATTTTGCTAAGTGTATACACTTGTGTCGTGATTTCAGTATATTGCTGTATTGCTCTGCTAAATGAAAAATCCTGTGTAACATCAAATATCTCCAAAGTAAACTTTAATATTAAACATTACACCCTTCATGTGTGGAATATCTAAAAGAACCTGATCAGAATATTGAATTCTGACAGCTTCTTGAGTTGTTCTAGAGTGTAAACATGTAGGAATACTATACAGACTTTATGATATCACTGTCTTTTTTTAAAAAGGAAACTGTTTTAAAGGAAGGGCCTAGGGGAGGCACTGATATTCCTTCTTGGGCAGCAGAAAGAGCATTTTTCCATTTTATGTAGTATTACAGATTTTTTTTTCTTCTATGTAGGAGAAAAGTTTTTTGAGATACTTGGCAAAGGAAAACCAGAGGTTTAATCCATTGTTTTCCTGAAGTCCATTAGGGGTTCAGCTGGATCAAGAATTGGAGTAAAAGTAACAATCTTCATACCATGTTTTGAAGGGATCTGACTATATCCTGTTAATTCCCAGTGGTGTTGCAACTGTGTCATTTTCTTCCTTATGTTCAGATATATCTGTTTCAATTGAACCTGAACTGACAATTATTCAATTATTATATGCAAAGGTTAACTGTGAGCAAAACTTAATTTTGTGGGAGAGGAAATGAGAAGCCCAAAGTTGTGGGGTTTTTTTTTTCCTTTTCTTTCTTTTTTTTTTCCTTCTCCTTAGTAATAAAATCTTTACTTCCCTTTTTTCTACCTTTTTTTTTTTTTTAGAAGTTTGTATGGTTTGCCCCCCTTGCCTGAAAGAATCCACATGTTTTAGTAGTTGATTCGTTTACAAGAATCTGGGAGGAGTTACTAGCTTAGTGACACAACTGACTCTATTCCTACACCAGTGGGGAGAGCAAAAAGTATTTCAACTGTTTAAGCAAATAACAAACCCCTTTCTTTCTTCCTCCCTTCCTCCTCATCATATTGGTCTCTATTTTGGATCTGACAGCTCCTGATTTCTGTTAGAATCTCTATGGAGCTGCAGAATTAACAGGTTAATTCCTCTTTATTTTCAAAATGTCTTTTCTGTTTGAAACTGGAAATGCTAAAACATTATAGGAAAGACTGGCTTTGGAGTTGTTTCTAGCTCTATTGAAAGTGTGTAGACATACCATTTACACAACTTCTTTTTTGATTTTTTTTTTTTGATTTAGCCTGACTTTGACATTCTGAAGATGTTTGTGTGATGTTCGTATATCATTCAGTTTCCTCAGTGACTGCCAGAAACTGGATGTCCATGGGGTTTACAGGTTACTTACTATTTCTGAACATCATCCTCTCAGACAAATGGATGGCTTTGCTGTACAGAATAAGAGATATACCTTGTTTTTGCACAATCGGAACTGCCTCTCTTCTTGAGCTTTATCTAAGATGGTAGGTGGATCATTCTCTATTTGTTTAAAGACAGGTATTGGATGGCACCATAAATTTTAACCCTCTCAGCATTGTATTGAAATACGTATAGATGGGATGTTTGCTAGAGTGGAATTTCAACAAGACAGGGATCTCTGCAATTTTAGAGTGTGGGTTTTTTTGTTTTGTTTTTTGTTTTTTTTTTTTTCTCCCTACTAGCTCCTGTACAGGATGGCAAAGTATATGACTAGGTCTTCAAAACTCAAAAAAAAATTCTTCCGTATGTATTACTGTAGGCCTTAGTTTTGTGCAAATAACGTGGATAACTCTAAGATTCCACATCTATTTCTCTGGTCAAAAGTCAAATTCTAATCTTTCAGAAGAGAAAAATACTTGCCTTGTCTTTATTGAAAAAAGAGCCCTTTATCTGGTGAGGAGGGGGCGAGCAAAGGTGCAGATGTAGTATACATGGTTGTCTTATTTGAAATCCTAAATAAACAAGGCTAGTAGGGCTTGGCTTTTAGTGTTGCTATGCATGATCTGTACGGCAGTGTTTAGATATCTATAAAAGAGAACATGATAAGAAATTTTTTGATTGTTTGGAAAAGAAAATGCATGGAATCTGGTTTTTCCTTTCATCCTAGCTTTAATCAAGTCAGTGGTGTTAAGGAGGTTTAAGGACAGAAAAATCACTCTGTCTAAAGTAGTTTCTTTAAAAGGAGACATTCAGCCTAAATTCTTGAAAATATTAGTGTATCATTTGAGTGACAAGTTGTGTTTTATAATGTGTAACTTTTATGGTTTTGTGCTGGGTTGCTGGCCAGCAAAGAACATACATAATGGAAAAATGCAGCAAAGGGTCAACAGAAGGTTAGTAAGTGTTTATGCCAACAGAAGGTAAAGCAATGCTTGTGCAGTTACACTAGGCACTTTTTGACTTGTTTATCTGTTTTATTATGAACTGTGATGGACAGTAGTATGGTAGGACTCTTGTATTGAAACCTGACCTTTAGCAAACTGACAGAAGACTGATTTTGGTTGAAATGGCTTAACAAATAAACAAACAGAAAAATGTACATACCTTTGTGCCCATCGCTTCTGGAGTTACAGGAATGCAACTGAAGTCACACTGTAATGTGAAATAAGTAGCACTCCTGGATAATGAAGGAAGGGAACAAAACTTTTATAGAAATAACTGTAGACCAATACATTGGAGAAGCTTGAACTATCATTTAAAAAAAAAATAAATTGTAGAGCAAATGGTTATTGTAGGTCTGTTACACTGGTGTTGGGAATATGGGTATGCATAAAATATTTTAGCTCCTGCTGTACCGTCCTGGAGTATGCTCCAGGCATGAGCATACCCACACCGGGCAGCCAAAAAGCTGCTATGTAATTGCTTTTTTAATTATCTTTACCTTACAGACCGTGTCCCCATGCATAAGAAATACAGTAATTGCAAGCTCCTGAGGAGCCCGAGACAATAAAAATTGAGAAGGCTGGTGACTGCATTGTCATTTAAACTTTTTTCAGCATTAATATTTACTACTTCTTTTGGTGAGTTAGCTGAATGTTATAAGTTTTATACTGTTAAACAGAGAAGGGCCAGCTTTCCAACAGTATTTAGGTGGCTAGAAATGCATTTACCTGTATAATTGGTTTTCTTAGAATCATAAGCTCCCCATATATATTGAGGTATTTTAGATACTTCTGAAAGTGTCCTTTAACTGTTCTTGTTTCTTAAGAGGATTTAAATGATTAGGTGCCCACCTGGGTTTTCAGAGAGACAAAAACAACAGGTAAGGGACAAATCATCCCATTTGTTTCAGTGGCCGCTTATTGCGGAGATGGTTCTTTTCTTGCAGCTGACATTGTCAGAAGAAAAACGCATGTTGAAGTGTGTAAGAGAGGGCAGAATTATTAGATTATATTGAAATATTGTGTTCTAAGGAGCTGCCATAGTGTCCTTATATGATTAGCCTTTAACAGTAACACATATTATAATGAAGATAACTTGGGTACTGAAAGGGGCATGATACCAGAGGTGTCTTGGATTATAGTACAGTGAAAGCCTAATCCTGTTAGAATAACAGGAGCAAAGGGGGACTTAAGTATATCTTCAGTTTTTAAAAAGCTGAATAAATAAAGCAAAACACCCCATGGCTGAGACAAAGAAAGGAGACTAAACGCTGCTGATATGTTGGGATTGGCTTCAAGTTACATTTACAAATTATTTGAAGGATACTAATTATCATCCAGGGAAAAAAGCTCTTGGGAATATTTTCCACAATACTCCTATGACTCTAGATATTGCCCTTTTGATAATGTCAAGTACACAAGTTATCATGCTGAAGGCCCACGCTGCAAAACTGAAAGCAAAGTCACATTCAACTTGGCTAGACTGCTTGGAACTATAGCAATGTGGTGTTAAGAAAACAAAAACAAAACGGAAGCCCTTATGGCCATTATGTATTTTAAATTTCAAAACTCTCTCAAAACGTAGCACATTTCAAGAACAATAGTCATTCTGTAAACTTTGAAAATGGCTTACTTTGCACTGCCTGAATAGCAACATAGCTCAGCGGGAGGTAAAGGAAATGGAGGAAGCTGTTTGAAACTCCTGAACCCGGCATTAGGTTTCTGAAATGAGTTCCAGCCTTCTGGAGATACTTGATTTGTGTCCATTTTGTTGATAGGTGTTCTTACCTTCTGGGGAGCCAAGGGATATATCACTTCAATGAAAACACCTGAGAACAAAAGTTCAAAACACGCTCTAACAGAGGTCGCCTATTTCCACTGAAGTGTTTTATTGGTACTCCCAAATTAGAAATATCTTAATTCAAAAGATATAGCATAACTATTATTATTAATATTTTAGATGCTGTGGTAAAATTCCAAATCCTGTACATTAACAGTTGTATGAGACCTACGAAATAATATTTCTGATATCAGTGATGCAGCAGGGAGAAAGGTAAAAATAGCTTAGCATTTGAGGTTGTAACAGCACTCTAAAATTGCTTTGGTTATCTGTTTTTCTACTTGTTCAGAGTTTGAAACACTATCAGGGCTTCATTTTCTAAAACCACTGTATGATGTAGCAGTATTGGAGAATGTATTTTATAGCATAGTTACATGACAATACTCTAAGATTCAGTTTAGAATTTTATTTATGCAAGAATTTTACAATTTCTAAATTTCTGAAGTGTCCTCCCCCCCCCCCCCGCCCCGCTAGTGATTCTTTGTTTCCCTCCGAAGTTCTCCCTTCAGTCTATCTCAGAAGAGGTTTGTTGTTGTACAGCTAAAAGAGAGTGCTTGGGAAACTCTGCCTTCCTCAAGACACTTTGAATATCAGAGCCAATTGCCATATACACAGTTCTGCCCAATCATCAGCCCAAATTCAATTAAATATTTCAGATTCCCTACACTCAGTATTGACAGGAGAATTTAAAGGAAAGGCTGGTATTGGATTTTCTCTTTTATTTCTCAGGCAGACTTCTGGGTTGAAATTCTGACTGTACAGCAAGACACTAGTATATGTTGTTGATGACTGTTGGCGATGAGACTACTCAATATTGCTACACGTTTAGCTTAGGTACAGGGAAACTATGTTCTCCTTATTCTGTGGATTGTACAATACTAATGTAGAATGGGAAGTTTCTTGCCTTGCTGGAGGACCTCTGCTATTTGTTTGCAATTTGGTTCAGGTGAACCTTACACAGAAACTGTAAGGATTTCTTTCACTATGCTGGTAGAAGGCAGAGAATAGAAAACTTTTTGTTTGTTTGTTTTCTCTGCAAAGGATCGAAAGAAAATACTGTGATCTATCAGGCTCTAACTTTTTAATCTACTTATTTGCTTACTTATTTTAAGCCAAGGGGTAAGTCTGTGGGTGCAGGCAGAAGATGCTGTATGTTGTTTTACCATACTAACAGAAGATACCACGTGTTGCCACTGGTTGAAGGTGACAGATGACATCTCAGATGTACCAGCTGCCTCTTGTATGGGAGGTGCGTGGCCTTGTTAAAAAGAGATAGTACACTTTTTTTTTTTTCTTTTTTCTTTTTTTTTTTTTTTGCACTGGTGTAGCCACATGGCTTTCAGAGTTGGATCTCACGCTGCTGGTTTGTGTTTGTACCTGATCTCCAGACCCAACGCTGCCATGCGATCCAGCAGCAAGTACGAACATACAAGCAGGCCTTTTAGTCCTATTCTTATGAGACTGCGTAATGAATGAAGCATCTCTGATTTGCATGAGCACTGTTGAGATCTAAAGTAAGGGCAGCATCTCTGTCTGAGGGATCTTTCAGTCTAACAGGCTCGAGCCAATTACTTTTTCAAACTGCCTTCAGTCACCTTTTATGATGTCTGGATTTTCCACGCTTCAGGAACTGTCCAGACTCTCAATAAATAGAATATCAACTGCATTCTTTAAACAAGAAACTATGTGACTGAAAACAAGTTCTCTGTAAGGGGAATTTCTTTAAAAGGCCTTAAATGTCTTGGAACCAACCCCTCTTCCTTCCCCAAGAGTAATTATTTCATAATAGACCCTAGGCTTAATTCCAAGAACGATTCAAATGTTTTAATATGAGAAGCATTAAAAGATTCTTGTACAGCAGAACAGGGCCACCTGGGGATGGCTCCTAAATGAGATCTTATTAAATAGTTTGTTATGTGAAGAGTGAGGCAGTAATTTTGGTATAGAAGCCTTGAGAATATGCAGGGTTTAATTCATAAAACTTTTGTGCCTTCATTAAAATAATTTTCCTGTTGCACTTGTGAACTAAAACCTTCACTCTGTATATGTGAATGGGTTTTCTATGACTGTATTTTTTTAGTAAGACCTTAAATGCAGCACTGCTTTAATTGTAAAAAATAAGTGTGCCAAAACAACATATTTATTTGTGTGCTGTTCATCAAGTATTTCTCTACACCTAGCTGTTTTTCCCACCTGCTCTTAAAGTGACTGTAAAAGATCTCGAGGCTATATAGTCTGGAGAGTTCATGGAAATGGAGGAAAAATTCCCTGAAAAGGGCAAATACAATCTCTTTAGTAGTATACCTTACTTTCCATTTCTAAAATTAGATAGATACAGTAAAAGAAAAAAGGAAAAGAAATTGGGAGAAGAATTTAGCCAGCAATGAATGAAAAAAGCAGAAATGTCTTCACTGAATGAATCCCTGTGCAACATATGGAAAAAGTATTAATTAGAAATTTAAAAGCCAGAAGCAGACGGCGTTAGATTCTGGTCTTAATTATACTGGTGTGAACTGAGGGTAACTTCGTTGACTATGATGGCTTTGTACCTGTGGAACAAAGGTAAGTTCTGCAGTATTCCTTAAAATCTGGCATGTTATAAAACATTAAGGAATCCATTTCATGATCCTGAAAGATATGGAGTGGCAAGTGGTCATAGGGGGAAAAAAACCCACCCAGTTCATGCTGTTAAACCAAATCAGGATCAAAGTGGTTTATTGACTTATTAAAAACACGTGATTAACTAGCAACCAGTGGACTACATATTCAAGATAACCCACAGTACAAGCCCCTCAGTGTTAATGAACACCTACACATTTCTAAGCACCCTTCTATAATGACCCCCGAGCAGTGCGATGCCCTGCATGTTTGTGTCCGTCTCCTGGGCATGTGGGATCCCCGGCTCCCACATCCTGGGAGGATTTAGAAGGATCCGCCGGGGTCTCTACCACCCGCTGACCCATAGGCTGTCGCTTCCCGCTGTTACAAGTTTTCGTGATTCCTCTATACTGCTTCTTAGGCTGGCTTCTCCTTTGCTTCAGGAGTCTCTCTAATTCCTTGGTGGTGGTTTAATCCCGTTGATGGCTGTCCTCCTCTTTAAAGTGGCTGGTTTGGAGCAAACTCAGTTTTGGGTGCTCCGTTGGCACACAGCACTACCCTCGCGTCCCTGTGCGAACCGCTGTTACCCGGGTCACTTTGCTGAGGACCGGCCGAGCAAGCGCGCCGCAATAGCAGACTGTCCTAGGTGATAGGATGGGAAGAGGAAAGTGCGTGCAGGGATTAATTTCTCACACCTCAGATCTGTAACTGATGAGGAACAACTGTAGTGGTAGCTACAGTAGAATAGGGGAGAGGATTACTTTGTGTATGTTTGTAAGAAAGTGAAAGACAGATAAAACTATTTAGAAAAAAACACAAAACAAAAACAAAAAAACCCACCTAGGCTTATAGTATCTTTTTATCAGCTGGTGGTTTTATTTTCTGAGGTTTTTTTACCTTCCTTTTGGTGTGAGTTAATTATATTCTGACACCACTCAATGTAAGTGGCTACAAAAAGAAGGGCTGTCTTCCAAGAGCCTGGGCACTTGACCTTACCTATGATACAGAAATAAACAGATTTTGTCAATCAGCCATATTGTGAATAGATACATTTTGGGATTATGAATAGATATAGTTTGGGTTCCTCTCAAAATATACAGCGTCTTCCCCATGGCTGGTTTTAAACCATGTTAATCCATTGAATTGCTCTGTTACTTAACAGTGCATTCCTGGTTTTCCAGACAGGAAAATGTATAATAGAGAGGCTTGTGTGTGCGTGCATTTTTTAATGACTTTTTTTTTTCTTGGAGGATTTAAGAGACTTATTTTCTTACCAAATTATTCCTGTTCATTAAAAAGTAAGACATACAATTCTTTGATGTCAGGAGGCAATATCTGGAGTGCAGGAGCAAAAACAATTATTTGTTTTACTACATTATCGATATGTATACAGTAACCTTTTTTGGGTAATTAGTGTATATAAATCAATATCGATATTTGTTATTCTAATTCAAAGGTTATAGAGTTTTCCTGCTTAGAAAGTAGTAGTGCTGAATTCTTTCCCTGCTTTACTGGTATAGAGGTACATCACTGGTCAAAATGACTTTGGGTACAAAGTTAATCTTATTTTTAAAAACTAGTAAAAATTCCTTTGTTGGTTTTTATAAGCTTTAGGTTTGCACAAAGAAATACAGATAAAGGTTCACAGGCAGTATAAAGAAAAAAAAAAAGCCTCTAGGTAACAAGTGTCTCTGCATGGCTTATTACAAGACTTGCCTACCTATATTGCAACCGGATACCATCCAGGTGGAAATGAAACTCACTTAACACTGAGTCACTGAATTTCCCTCAATGTGTCACAGCTACAAAACCAGGTTTTGCTATATGAGCCTGATCTACTGTGAAAATGTACAAATTATTCAGTTGCTCTAGAAATGCCTCATTTATTACCTCTAGCGAGAAGCTCTAATGGATGAATCATGAGTTTTACTTCACTACTTTCTCCCTGAATCTGATTACGTGTCCCTTTGTGTCCTATTTCTATGTAGTTTAAAAAGGCATAAGATACACTTCATTTTGAAGTAATTCTAATTCTGCCCAGCTTCCCTCAGTTATGCTACAAGAAATTCAGGAGGCTGGCAGTATTTTTGGCATACGCAGGAGGAAATCCAATGAGCTGGAAGGGAGCCTGCTCTGGATCAATAGCTCACGGCTTTGGAGAGTGCGGAGTGGTCCTTGGTGCTCACCCAGGCAGCTGTGCTGAGCAGCACAGAAGGGCATCATCAGCCTGCCATCACTTGGCTGCTTTTCAAAGACAGAAGCATTACCGACGAGGAACTATGTCGTCGGGGAGCGTTTTTATCGCTTTAGGCTATACATATAAGGGCTGGTCAGAATATTTCCTGAAATGACCACTGGTTATTTGGGTTTTATTTTGCTGCTTTAAGAAAGGAAAGTACTGCTGAGTTGAAGGTGAAATCTTGCTTAGCAGGGTGCAACCTTTAAAAATAAATGTATGTATGCAAAATAAATGTAGTGAAATTCTTCGTTTTTTAAAAAGCTTGGTAAAGTGTGTTTTTTAGATATTTTAGGCTCTGTATTCCAGCTGACAGTGAATTTTGTTATTTTTTCTGTGGAAGTGCAGAGTTTTTAGCAGCTCTGATCAAGTTTTGTACATTGGACTGAATGCATGTGACATAATCACAACAAAGCAGAAACTTGGAAGCAAAGCTTGCTTGCTGCCATGGTATATTTTAATAGACATTGCCTAAATGCTCCCACATGCAGTTAGGAGGAAGGCTGCCTTGAAGAGTGGAAAAGAGGTGTAGTTAAATTGCACAGAATTCTCTTTGGCTCCAATCTGCAGGTATTTGCAAAAGTGATTCCTCCTTAATTTTCAACCTAGCCAGAATTTTAGGTCTTTGCTGGGAGAGAAGTCAAAAGTAGTAGGCATACCTTCCTTTGTAAAGAGAAATATAGTTCCAGAGAAAAACTTGTTTTTTTCTGGAGAACAGATGGAGAGGAATTAGAGATCTAGAGCTAATCAAATAAACAACTTCAGAATTTAAGAAAATGCCACTGTTTCCTTACTCTTGTTTTCATTCCAAATCAGGTCACAAGTTGGAATATTAAGCTGTTCTGTAGAACAGGAGTCCAGGAAAAAATATTTATTTCCTTCAGCTGAAAATTGAACTGTGACTACCTGAACTTGCTTAACTTCTCTGGGATCCTCTTATGCTGTAAACTCTCCTTTAGCCAAGAGGAGGATGAACAGAGCGTGAGAAGTCACTCCTTTTCTGTTACACCTGAAGAGTGCGTAGTGCACTTCTGCAGAGGTGCACCTGAGGAGGCTTTAGGAAGCACAGAATCAGATAGAAGCAGGAGAGTGGGAAAACTTCTGATATATGTGTACCTTCAAATAGGAACAGTATCGCACTGTTTGCATTTTGGCATTTTGTGGAAGAATGGATGAGTGGGAAGAATTTAAATAAAATTTAAATAGAAAAATAAACCCTAAGCTGCTTGGAACTCTGCAAGTCATGTTTCCATCAAGTTTGAGTTCTCCTCCCCTCCTTTTCTCTCTTAGGAAAGTCCTGTTGGCCAACAGAGAAGAAAGGATCGTAGGAGAAAGAAAATAATGCAATAGCCACCTTTGTTTAGTTTGGGAGGATTTGTTTACTATGTTCCATTCTCTTTGGGTTTTTGATTAAGCACAACATGAAAGATCAGAGTACTGCTGTAGCAGATCATTGCTATGCTATGTGTTTAGGAAATGCTTTGGACTACACCAGCCTTCTCAGAGAAATATTTAGATAGCTTGTGCTCCTGCAATTCCTGTGTCCTCATACCGCTGATGAGGTTTTTATCTCCTGCAATGCACTGCATGTGCTCAGTCAGGCAAGAGACTGCTATAAACTGACATCACTACCATTTAAAATGAGGCTTCGCGTAAAGGAGGGTAGAGGCATGTGCACCTTTTTGGTAACTCCTGTGAGACAGTGTGGCCTTTCAGGAGAAGGCATACAAACATGAAACTGGCCTGGGTCAGGAAATGCTTCAGCAGGAAACCTGTGCAGTCTCAAAGCTGCCAAGGATTTTTAGTAGATCAGCCTTCCTCTGTGCTCTTGTACTCTACAGACTTGCATAATGCAGTGTTAATATTTATGGCGCTGATCCAACGCTTTTTAAAGCTGGACAGGCTTTAGTAGGCTTCAGTGAGCTATAGATCAGGCTTTACATGCAAGTGTTTAAGCAGTACTTTCGGACTCATGGAAATTAAATCCCTAATTAAGCTGTATCTTTCCTACCCCAATTATTTTATTGACCTCTCACATTCCTGTCCTTTCTTCTCTCTTTCCCCTTGCTGTTTGGATAATTAAAGTTCTACTTTGGCATTAACATGAAATTTAGAATGATAAAATTCCCTGTAATCAAGACATAGGTTGGCAGATAGGCCAAGACACTATCTCCTCTTGTAACATTTGGTGGTTCATTTGGTGTAAGATCATGATGGTTCAGAAAAGGCTGTGTCCTAACTTGCAGTGAGATTTGATCATTTGCTAAACAACATTTTAAAATATGAGCTAAATTTCCACAGGTATTTTTCTCAGTGCCATAATCTCATCAACTGTTGAAAAATGGTATGTCATAGTATATAGCCTACTTCAGTTACTAGATTTTCTTTTTCCATTTTATGGAAATTTTGATGTCTGAAATCCCTCATAACTGCTTCCCTTCTTGTCCTCTAGGTTTTCAGCTGAAGAGCTTTAAGTAGAAAAGCTATCTGGTTGGGTAAAGGTTTAATGTCATTTGGTGTATGAATAGGTCACAGCAAATACAGTACAGGAAACTTTGCAGCTAAGTGATATTTATAATTGTCCACATAGGAGGATAACATTAAAAATGCATAGAAGGAGAGAAATGTCGGGTACAGGGCAGCTAGGTGATACATTTTAAATGTTAGTGATTGGTATAATGTACTGAGTGTCACCTGAAAACACGTTAAGCTGAACAAAATCTTCTAGGGTCAGTTACTGAGGGTTGGTGTAGATATGGTGAAGCATGAAGAATTTAACTTCAGTGAATAGAATTATTTGGTTAGCATCTCAGCATTTTTGTCTCAAATCTATGAAATGGCATGTTGGTATGCGGGAGATTTCTGGCTAGAAAACAACATACGTGTTGTCATCAGGCACTCAGTACGGAGGAAGATCACAAGAAAGTTGTCTGTGAACAGCAGGAAGAGAGACTGCTGCTAAATGACATATTAGGACGTAAAAGCAAAGCATTTAGCAAGACAGGGTGGGAGACACCTAGTAATGAAGGTAACGGAGTCAAGCTGTTCCATCGCTCCTTTCTTTGATAACTTATCCCTCTGCCAGTGCCTCACCAGCTCCTCCTGAGAACCCGATCCCACATTTGTTTCCTGCTTATCTCTTGAAGAGAAACAGAAGAAACTCATACGTTGTTTGCTTTATCTTCTTTTCTTTGCAGCCAGGTGAATAGGCATAGGAAAAAACAGTAGATCTTTTCTCGTTAATATATGTAACAATGTCTTCTTAGTATCTTTGACTATTTCTTCTTTAAAAATTCTCTTTTACTTTCATAGTTTCTGGATTGTGTCTTGCTATACTGTCTTGAGGATAATAAATTGTTGAGGAACACACATTTAAACAGGCATGGCACAGTTTCATTATGGAGACAGAGCAACTTGTCTAGTCCTTGGCTGTACTTAGGCCACCAGCAGCATTGGAAGGGGATTGTGGGTTGTGGCTATACTAAAACACCCAATTAAACTTACTAACCATAGTCTGTGTTTTCCTACTTATTTTACTTGGGCTGAATTTACACAGCTTAAAATATATTTCTTGGGTTGAATTTATTTAGGTACTTTCTCCTGAAGATAACGAGGGCATTTATAAAGTTTAGAAATGATACTTTTTCAAATTAAAAAGTTAAGAAACAAGAAGCTGGTATTTTTAAAAGGAGCTACACCAACAGAAAATGCATTTATGAAAGGCCAGTTAAGAAGGGTCTGTGCTATGAGTTTCCCTTTCCCCTGAAGGTAAAGCAGTACATCACTTTACTTCCTCAGGAGCAACCTGGGGAATAAACTGAGACACTAAAACATAGAGGAGACATATGAAGCTTGTTGCTTCCCCATCTTTTTCTGACATTCATAAGACACAGAGAGAAAGAGAAAATGCATGTTGCTATTTCTTTACTAGCTGAAAAATGGCTCTCTAGCTGTTCTGCCTTAGTGCCTCTGTTGCACATGCTGGGGATAGGGTGGAGGTTTGCCAGTGCTTGTGTCAGCGCGGCTGTTCCCTGCTTGCAAATTTGGGAGAGGAAGGAGCACTGCAAAGGGAAGGACGGGGAGGATTGTTTCTGGTCATCTAAGGCTAGTAAAAAGCCTTGATTTTCTGGCTCACTGCCATCGCAGCAGTAGTGTGTGGTGCTACTGTGATAGCTTTGTGGAGTGGATTGAGGGCCTGAGTGCTGTCACACAGGACTCGGAAATAGTCCGAAACTGTCAATATTTCCTTGAGCCTAAACACGTTGTTATCAGTCTGTAGATACCCCCTGAACTTATTTATAGTTCCAGAGGAATTGCCAAGAGCATTTGGACTTCTAATACGAGTGCCTTTCAGGGCTATAAAAAACAAAAAACAAACAAAACCAACCCTCCTGCAGCCTGCGCTCCCACTCTGGCACAAGCGGTATGGGTAGAGGAAGGATCAGGGACAGAGCAGAGTTTTGCTCTCTCCTGTGCTGTTGAATTTTTTCACTCAAAGTTTTGTTGGATAGTCACAGCCAATGCCAAAGCGCTGAGGGAATATTTTTTACAAAGTTTTGAGGACAAGCCCTGACCACCTTAAAAGCTAACATTGACAGTGCAAGCAGTAACGGAGATGCAGTTTGAGAAGATAAATCAGAAATGGTGAGAGTTTATTTTTAATCTTTGTCACTTTTCATTTCTATTCTTACCAGTATGTGCCCTCATTTGAAGTTCATACATAGGCAAAGCGTATCTCTACTGGAGTGCTGGAAGAAGCCTTTCAGGGACGGCTGAACAGGCTCTGTAGGGTTGAGCTCACAGCAAAATCAAGGAGAGGTAGCTTGAGATCACCTTGGGTCTGCTGTGCTCTGATGTAGGCAGGTGCTCCATACATGTCTATGCCCAAGTTACAGTGGTCTCCAAGGGGTTTAGCACGAATTTGCCTGCTAGTAAGGCCTATAGTTTCTTAACCCAGGCGTCCAAGGCCAAACTGACATGCCCAACACAACTGGTGGATTTCAATGTTCAAAAGTACTGATATAAGATGATAATGCTATTAGGCCATTACGACATGGGCTTTTCAACTTTAAAGGAGCAGTGAGTGAGGACAGGAGGGTTTTTCTACTTTTACCAACTTTTTTTATCCCACAAGTGGGCATTTTGATCTCCTGCACGGTCCAACACTTGTCCTGGAGGGACTTCATCCCATGACAGAAATTGCACAAAGTGATGCTGGAAGGAAAGGTAACTGTCTCCTTTGGTTATGACACATCAATGTTAGCCCAACACCGCCTAGTGCTAGTGCCTTGGGGGCACTAGTCCTCATCCGAGGCAAAAAAGGCTGCTATGTGGGAGAGAGAGGGTGTGGGTGCATAAACCTGGCTGTGCTGTGCAGCACGATAAGAATAGGGAAAAGCCTACCCTTGCATATATGCCAAACAGTGCTGACATCGTTTGGATGCTGTGGAGAGCAGCTCCAGCAAAGTTCCAGCATAGATATGGAGTGCCTGTCATTGTAGCTCATAACTTGCAAAGCATAGTCAAATAGAATTACTAATGCAGTTGACAGTCATGAATCAGAGTCCTTTCTTGAAATGGCAGCTTTTGGTGCTACTTCTGCTCTGTTTTTGTTCTTGGGGTAGAATTACAGGATTGCTAGGGCGCTGAAATAGAGAATGGCGTTACTTAAAAAAAAACCCTACACTCCCCAACCTGTAAATGCACCAATAATAGAGTTCCTGTCACATGCTCACAGCAGCAAGATATCTACTTACCTTTCATTCTACATGTGTAACCTCTTGGTTTGTTAGAGATTTTTTTTTGGCACATATTCCTGTCCATATGTGTGCTTGTTTACTATACCATTTGCAGACCATGTAGCATACAGATTGTGCACAATCAAGTGAATAAAAATTAATAGGTCCCTATTAGTCTACTATCTTTAATTCTACTTATATTACAAAATTCTGTTTCTGTCTAGAAATAGTTTAGACATCAGAAGAATGCTTAGCAGCTATTAAATGTAGATTGCAATCCAAGTGCTAAAGCAAAGTAATCATGTATAACTTAATAGCCTCGCAATTTGATGAAGATTGGTTGCCAGATTGTTTAATCAAAAATTTGTCATTGTTTGTGCGATGCATTTCACTTTAAAATATCAATAGTCTCTCCTGTTTTACTTTATAGGAATCCTGAAGAAAAGCTTCAATGAAGTACAACCACTGTAATATCAGGAGTTCATTGCAGAACACTGTCAGCCCATTCCACTTAATATTACAAGGGATGGATCGTTACATTTCAGGTGAAGTTAATGGCACATGTGGCAGAAGCGTTCTGCAAGTATTAAAAATATCTGACAGAAAATACAAATGTAGTTTGAAGCTTAGTGTGAGAGTGCTTGCAACTGCAAGCTCTTTACAAAGGGTGATCTTTACGTTCCTCAATAATCTTAGTCATACCATTAAGATGTCCAGCAAACCTGTGAAGCAGAAAGCTAGCAAATGTTTAAATTATAGGCCTTTGGTAATTTATATTGACTTCCTATGCATCATGTGAAGTAATAAGGAAAACCCACAGATTGTAGCACTCACAAAATCTTGGATGACCAGGCTGGGTACAGATGAGCCCTCAGAGGATCGTTGTTCAGTTGCACACAAAATGTGATGCCCAAGACAGCTGTTTAAAAAAAACAAAAAACCAAAAAACATAGATCAGAATAGCAATGCAATGTTATATGCTGACCTATTCACCTTGACAATTTAGATTCTATGTTGTGGATAACAGAAGCAAACATAAAATGTGGGATATCTAAGAGGACTAACAAGCATAAAATGAAGTTGAAAGAAATAATATCCAAAGATGAAATATGAGCAAGCCAGGAGGTCCTGGGTTGTTATAAGACAACAACAGCAAAAAAAAATTACAATATAAAGCCCCAGGTGTTATCTGAGAGCTGAAATGTTTTCTTGTGCTCCTGTGTGTCAGACTTTAGACATCCTTGCTGCTGCAAAACCAACACTTTCCCTATTTTCTATTAGTAGTAACTATCAAAGCACTCCTATCATAGTGAAAAAGGAATCCATGCTTATGTCTGCTAAGGCACCGAAGAGACCTCTGTGATCTCTTAAGCATTGTCTAATATTGGTCTCAATACTTAGACTTAACTAGTGGTTTACCTCTGGTAAAAGAAGCAGTTATTACTACTCTAATGTGGGAGTGAACAGTGACATTAATTAGGCTGGGAGATTATCAGCACTGGAAAAGATTCCTGTTATGAAGAAAGTTCTTAAAGGGAATATAAATGCTTTTATTTACTATATTGATGAAAAAGGCCTTTTCATGAATCCTCCAAAAACAGTTGTCGGTAAGAGTGGTGTGTCCTTTTTCTAAACCAAACTCAGAATATGACCCTGATCACATATGGAGACTTTCTGAACAATCAAATTTTTTAATAAATGTCAAACATACTGCCATTACAAACAGTGTTAAAGGAGCTGTTTCCAAACCTTCAGTTTAGATTTGGTTCACCAGTTTGTCAAGTTCTAGAGGAGATGCATATTCTGAAATCTGAACTAATCTGATATGTATTTTATAACCTATATCTTGAAGATTCCCATCTTCATATCTGTATTATGTATGTTGATAACCCTCACACTGTCAGCAAGTTTTTAAAGTGATAGGCCAGATCAACATGAAAAATCAAGGTACTATCTGAAATTTAAGTCCCTGTTGCTCATACCTAAATTAAAAAGCAGTTATTTATTTGAAGGTAAATACAGAGCTCAAGTGTGGCTAGTTCCTTCTGTAGGTTCATCATGTCTGCAAAACATCATGCAGTACAAAACTGGCTACCATTAGTTCTAATTTCACTTACAGTATGAGTGTGCATATACACATACATATATGTATACCTAAAAATAGAGTTTGAAAAAGACTATTTTGACTAATGCTTCGTATGAGCTGCATGGCACTCCTTTTTGTCTGTATGTGGGCTGAAGTCCACCTATGCTTTCCCTTTCAGTTCAAACTGTGTGATCATATAAAACCAGAGCAGTATATATGTATAATGTTGAAGTTTTGCATTTTATATCTGTATGTCTTCCTGTGCATCATGTTTTCTTGCAGATCTTACAGTTATAGCTGCAGCATTTTTTTCAGCTTTCAGAACATATTGAATGGTAACTTTGAGAAGAAGGTTGAAAAACTGAAACAGAGAGAGCTGCCATTCATTTCTGCACGTGCTGTTATTTAGCTCCAGGCCGTGTCACACTTGACATAGCCCTTTTAAGCAAGATTTTCAGGGAGAGAGAGGTGTCTCTCTCCTATTTGCCTTTTCTGTCATCAGGGTCAGTGCAATTCAGGTATGCTTTGGTCAACTGAACTTGTAATAGTTATACTGTTTGCTATTTTTCTTTCTTTTGGGATGCACTAGTCAAAGTCCAACACTTGCTTTGTGGATATCTTTAGCTCTGTAACTGATTTGAGTTTGAATGAACTTTCCTGTGATGGTGTGAACTGCAGTCTTGTGCTGAAACTGTTGGGCTGGGAGATGGTCGCTGATAGCCTGTGCTCATGCTCCAGACCAACTACTGCCCACTGCAAATACTAGCAGTCTCTCAGGAGCACCTTATATTTGTTTTTTGTTTTTTGCTGAGGTATCCTGCTTGGGACTCCTTGCCAAAGCTGTAGGATAGGCATGAAATAATAGCTCATATGCTGGCAACTGGCTAGTGGTCTATGCTGTGCTGTCAAGAAAGTCTATGCTGTGTTTTATTACCTGGACAAAGCAAAGGTCTAGGCCTCAGGCCTGCAAAAAGCAAAAAAACCCCTGCTAATATTCCCTCTACTCTCATCTTTCCTGATATCTGGTTATACGGAGTTATTGATTTGCCATATTACAGTTCTAGGACTCCTACAAGCTTTGTGAATGTAATGTTTTTGTCTTGTAAAAGTGAGAGTGTGCAGAGCTCCCACTAGATTCAACATGTTACTGTAAAATGATGTTATATAGAGCACAACTTCTCTTGTCTTTGTCCCAGGGTCTTCGCTGTGCAACTGTTATCATGAGTATTCTGTGATAAACCTGAGAAACTTAGCTTTTGTTTCTCAATATCTTTTCTATCTTTGCCCTTCAGTGGAGGATTAGGAAGTCTGGAGATGTTTTTTAAGAAAAGCAAAAGTCCTTCACAAGTTGTGAGATAATATTAAAAGAGATGTACAGAATATTAAAACAGAGCCACTGGAACACAGGGAGATTACAAGGGTAATGAAGCAATTGTAAACTCATACATGACAAGTTTTGACTAACTTATTAACGTGGAGTTCCCACAGTTACTGTAGCCCTGTAAGGGACAAGTTTTAATCATCTGATACAAGTGGTGCTTACAACACTTTTCAAGAAGTTTTTTTCTGCTCTTTCATGCTCTTGAGGTTTTTTTGGGTGTCTTTTCTGTCTATGTGTGGAAGAGTGTCTTGTTTTCCACCATGTCTGCTGCTTGACTTTCACTCTGCAGTTTCTCTGAATGTTATTTTCTTGTGCATGAAGAAAGAAATGATGTATCTTCACGTTTGTGTTCAGGTGAACATTACATGGAGGGAAAATGCATGTATAAGACAGGATGAGGGATATTTTGCAAGCATGTCACTGATTTCTGGGAAGCACCACAAAACACTTCCACTGCTGTTAGTTTGTCCTTGTTCACTTGCTGTACAGCCCATTTTGAACACAAAATAAGTATTTCCTTTTCCAAAGCATCTAGAACACTCTGGGGCCGTGAAGCTATAACTAATAATATTACTCTTCCCCAACATTTTCAAGCATCTAGTAGAGGTGAAAGAAAATTAGGTTTTCTTTTCTTTAGGGAAATGACAATATTTCTGCATTGTGCTCTTATCTTTAGTTAAGCAAAAACATTGAAAACTCTTTTTTGAGAACAAAACTTTCAGCTATATTTTCATTCAGACCTTTGTTTCTAATCTAAAATTTCAGTCTGAGCTGATTAAAACGTTTTGAGTTGGCTCAACGTGGATTGCTTTGTTGCCTAATGGAGAATTGCTTGACCGAAATCACAGAGAATCTAAAGCCAGTTTTTCCTCTTGGGTCTTATACCTCCGGGCAGAGCTGCCAATCCCTTGATGCACGTGCAGTAACGTAACTCCTGGGAGGTCACACAGCTTCTCTGCCGTCTGAGTAGAGGGTGCTGTTGTCATAGAAAATGTAGATGCAGGTATATCAAACTGACTTGTAATAGACCTTTATGGTTATTTCAAAAAAAATATTGTAAGTGAGATTAACTTAAATGTCCTTTCTGTTTTGACAGAGAATTGCAGCTGGACTTTGCCACAGTCTATTCCAGTTTTGCAAAATCACCATTGTCTAGCAAAAAATTCTCTTTGTATGGAAATGTGGTGTTAGGTTATTGAGTAATACTCGAAAGAAAATGTGTGTCACCAAAATTTCTGGTTTTCTGGCAGTTTCTGAACTGCCTCCAAACTGATAGAAAAGCTTCATAAATATTTTGTACTTAATGCCCATTTATCTCAAAGTATTAACACACTGATGTGTGTGTATCTGTGTGTATGTACATAAACATATATTATAAAAGTATGTATATGTCATATATATCAAAGCATTATTCTCTAAGCCAGGTATTCAGCAATATTCTTGGGGAAATTAATCGAAAATTAAACACTGTATTTAGACTTTGTAAATACCTTCAACGCAATGTGAAGCATGAACTGGTCTTGCCAATAACATCATCTATATAATGATTTAATGACCTATTTGATCACTTGTGTAGTGATTACACATATTAAGAATTTGGGAGTAGGTAAATATAGAAATATTTTAATTGATCGGTTTGTAGGTTGCATACAATATGCAGAAATGAACCTTTATTGAAAGAGTATATTTATATTTATAGAATTTATAGATTTATATTTATAGTATTTCTTCCTGGTTATTTGGAATTTACACTGCAGTAATTGTGTAAACAGTTTAGCCAAACATCTCTACTATCTTTAACTTTGAATTTCAATATAAAGAAAGGCTAGCAGCTTTAGAGAGCAGATCATAACCTAAATCAAACAAGCTTTATTTCTCTGATTTTTACAAGCAGATGGTTGCATATTGAAGAATCCTTGAGTATTGTCAGAATGTTTATTTTATAACAATGTACAAAAATACTGTACTACTGGCAATTCCAAAAAACTATTCTGTAACCAAATGAAGATATTCAGCCAGGGTCGTTCAACATAATGACTTACATGTAATCTGTGCTTCTGGAGAGGGCCTGGAGATAAAACACTAACAGTTCAGGAACTTCAGACAAACCGTACATAGATCAAAGGCAAAAAATTTTGCATAACACTGAGGAGGAGGATCAGTGCTCTTCAGAAGGATGAAACCAACTCCCAATTAAATCAGCTGGAAAGCTCCTATTAATTGTATGGAAAGCTGGACCAAATAATTAGGTCCTCATTTGGTGATCTAAGTGCACACCTAACTTTAAATATATGAATGAGCCTACTAAATTAATAAAATCAGTAAAATTTTAAGGGAGGCACTGAAACTGGAGTGATTCTTAGGAGCTACCTTGCTACTGTCTTGCAGCCAGCTTACCAGCTACAGCGTGGTATGTTTACAGGAGTCAAGAAAACAGCCATGCTCACAATAAAATAGGGATGGCCTTAAATATTGAAGACTCACCTTATTTGTTGGAAAAAATGAAATATAAATGCATGTGGAAGTAAGGGCAACTGTTTGTCACTGCAAAAACTTTTTGGATTTGGAGTATTTTTTCCAAAATTTGACCTTTTCCAAAACAGACCTATTCTGTGTAAACAAATGCCCACTCACAAAGCCAATATTCCTGAAAAAACAGAAATAGTTTCAAAGGGAGACTATTACTAATACTGGTAACTTTTTGTATGGCTGCAAGACTCATTAACAAATCCCTTTTATTTGGTAGTATGAACTTTTGCTGTTGTTTTCTTGCTCTTGAGTGGGATCTGACATTACCATGGCACTAAGACAAAAAAAAAAAAAAAAAAAAAAAAAAAAGTAGAAATGGGATAGATTTTGGGTCTCATTTTAAAGAGGACGTTGCTACAAGAATGCTAACTGGGGTGTGGGCTGGCAGTCAAAGACATGTATCTGGACCATAATTGTATCATGAGAATACTGGAATCATTTATTGGTGGGCTGCATTACTGGACTGAATTTAACCAGAAAGCTATTGTATATTCAGTGCAAGAGAGTGACACCGTTAAGGAGCAGGCTTGCTGTTTGCCATCTAGTTTGGATGCCTGTCTAGGTGGCTCATTTTCAGGTGCCATGGGCAGTCTGCCTCTGTGGGGCTTCTGTTGATGGTCCAGCTGTCATCGATGGTGCTGTGAGTCTTCCCATTGACTTTGAGGACAGTTGGACTGAGTTGCCAAACTATAGCATTTTCTTTCATGAATATCAATGGAAATGGCATGTAAATGCTGGATTTCAATTTATTCATAATGCATCCTACTGGATAGAGTGCATGTTTTGATCATTCAATGGGTATGAAATACCACGACCTGTCAGAGAGATATCAAATGCAATTATAGCACATTTAGAGTGCTATGCTAAGAGAAAATGGTTTCAGAATAACTAGTAATTTATTCTATGCAAATTGCTTCAACTACATGGTGCAGAATGTGTAATTGACAGCAATGGATATTGTAACAATGTTAGCTAAATTATGTTAAATGAAAGATAAATCAGGGTCTCCCTTATTTCTTTGAAATGATTTGTGATATATTTTGTTAAATTAAAAAAAGAGTCCCTTGCACATAAGTTGGAAGGAATAGTACAGACTGTATAAGGGTGCAAGGACAGTTTGTGGTTATGTTTCTCATTATGTGAATAATTTTATCATTGGGAGTTTTCCTGAACAAGAATTTTCAGTTTGTTCCACATAAAAATTCTTAAGGTTCTGATCTTACAATTAATAAGGGTCTAATGGGTCATAGTGATGGCTCAGTTTTGAGTACACTTTCACTGTACATTAAAATATTGTAAAAAAGAGACACTATATGGAATTAGATAGACATGAACTCTAAAGTTGCTATAGCAGAGAAACAGTACATGTTAAGCAGTTTCCAGAGATCGCAGATGTTGCATACTTTATTCTAAATCTCTCTTTGGCCCTGATCTGTGTCCTTGTGATGTGCATGTATAAATAGAGAAGAAGCTGGAAAAGAGAGATGATTACTTCTTTGAGTACAACATAGGCATTATCAAAGCCAGAATGTTATGTACAGATCACATGCTCAGATTTAAAAAATCAGCTTAAGGAATTAGATAAGGTGCAAAAAAGAATCAGAATGATTCAAGAAGCAGGAGTAAATGGCTTTTAGCGAGATGCATAAAGAGCTCACACTGTTTACATTTCAGAGGAAAGCCTGAGAAATGACTTGATTACAGTTTATAAGTACCTTCACAGGGAGAAAACGCCAGTTGCTAAAGTACTTTGTAATTTTACAGACAGGCATAACAAAATCCAGAGACAGAAACTGGAATCAAACTAATACACGCGTTTTTAACAGTGAGAGTGATTAAGCCCTTAAACAAGCATTAGTGAATCCTTCATTTCTTCAAATGAATACTATCTGCATTCTGGGAGGTATGAATTAGCTAAAAACAAGTTACCAAATTTTAGACATCTGTATTTGGGTGACATATAATATTTGATCTAGGAGATGTTTGACTAGAACGGGCAGGGAAAAGGATGAGTGGTATGTTATTTTTGTACCATTCACCGTTACGTAATCAACTTAGCTTTTTTTTCTCCTCTCTAACCTCCTTTACAGGCTAGAGGAAAAGAGTGAGCTCCTCTAAAGAGTAATTTAGAGCAAGAGCCTAATAGAGATTCTATGAACTACCCTTTGGTAATTGAATCTCTCTCTATTGACTACAGTAGGAGAGTAGATAAAGTTGGTGTGATACTTCTGTGAGTTACTTCTTTGCTAAATGAAGTTTTGGGGCACAGAACTCTGTTTCACAGGGAAAAGACAACTCATCTACTGCTATGATAGTATTTCTTAACTGCTTAAAGGAGTGGTCCCTTAATTCGCACATGTGACAAGAAGATGGATCTTAGATTTGAAGAAGATGCACAATATTAACTGATTGATTTTTCAGAGGCATGCTGTAGAGATCCAGTATAATTCAGTATCCAATATAAATCACAGGGTTTCTCAGTTTTGAAACAGCTGTTGTTCAGAAAGCATTTTGGAGTGTCTAGATACCTTCCTTCAAAACTATACCCACAAAGAAGTCTGATAGCTCATCCTATCACCCTTCAGTACTATAATAACGGGTTGTTACAGAAAAGATTTTCAGGGAAAACAAGCCACCTTAACATTAGGGAGCAGTTAAAGATACTGAATGAGAAAAGAGTGTGAATCTTCAGAGGATGTTTGCTGGAGTATGTTTGCTAGCTACAAGCTTCAGTGATGAGATTAGGTGTGTCATTCAGAGAGATTTAGTGATTGACTAAGGAATTCAACAGACTAAATGTTCCTAGATATACAGAAGTAAGGGCAGAATAATTATTATTGAACACTGAGCCCAGACAATTTAAGGTTTCAGTGCTGTCAATATAAGTCTGGCTCTAAAGATAAGAACTGTGACGTGGAACCATCTGAATTTTGACTGCAGCAAAACTTGAATGAAAATAACTGAACACTTCAATTTCATAATACTTCAAAAGCTTTTAGTCACATTTCTAAATGTCAGTCTTGTGGGAGGATAAATATCCTGCCTGCCAATTGGCTTCAGTGTACAGAACTCCATATTGTCCTTGTGACTTCATGGAGTGACCCAAATCCCCATTTGTGGGGCTCAAAAACTGTGGAAACTTATCCAGATTAACTGAAGACTGAATTTAATTGGATTAGTAGAACAACTTTAAGTACTTATGTAGGCATTTTCATCTAGGGGGAAAATGTATTCAGTTCCATGCTTTGATTGTGAAAGTGGTGTAATATTTGAAATAGTCATTATTTTATACAATATGTACATGAGGAGCTGTTCTAGTACTGTTGCTCTGGGCAACTTTCATGTATGAAGCTCCTCATAACCTGACTAAATTATGTTTTATAGACAAATACCCTCGTAATTCTCACTCTTTCTATTGGGTTGACCCTCTACTTCTTTTAAATTGTAGTGTTGTTGTTGCATTTAAAAGCAGTTCCAACCTCGGGTAAAGAAACAGCTTTATAGGAGCATGCATGGTGAAGTGATTAGTCTCCAAATATACCCATGAGAGATTTCTACATGTAGCTTAGAAATACTGCCTGGAATAGTGCTATAAACTTGTGTGCTTATTACCAGTATCTCTAGCTGTAAGTGAATGCAATATTAAAATTCAAGTGATTCTCTTAGTTAATTTTTCATGTATCTTCATTCTGCTCTTCATAAACATATATGTGATACTAGTGGCCAAAGAATTTAAGCACAGATTGAAAAACCTGCACTGAATAAAAAATATATACACATACATACATACAGTATTGGCGAATGATGAGAATCTCCAGGTTGCTAATTAGAGCACAAATGAGGTTGCTTTGCCTTGGCCACAATCCCTTTACTGTCTTTGTCCATTCCAATTCGTATTATATTTAATAAGACATAAGGTAAAAGCAATGAAATATTCTAATGCTTCCTGACATGAAAAAGAACTTGAAATAGAGCCAGGTATTAAATATGAAAAAGCCTATGGGGCTAATTTATCAGGCCAAAAATCAAGCAAGGGAATAATTTTGATAACCACCCCCCCCCCCACACACACACACCTTGTTTTCTTGTAGGATTGACACGTTATTCAGGCTTTAAAAATGTTTGAACAGCGATGAGCATGTGCTTAAAACTGAATAGTTGCTATTAAGCAGGTGGTTGGATACAGTACTGATTAGAACTTTTTGTGGACATGAAAATTTCTCTCTTGGGTTAGCTCTCAAGAGAAGATATAATATAAGCAAACAAAAATATGTCCATTTAGAAACAGAATTATTCTTCTATTCAGAATACTGTAGCAGATTTTAGTAATTTACCTTATCTTGTCTTTACCACAAAAGTGGAAACTGGCAAAACAATGACAAAACACTCAGGGTAGCTATTGACTTCTGATACTGAAATTTACTTCAAGGTAATCTCCACAGTAATGAAATCCTCTTGATGTAATTATTCCTCTTCAGGAATTTTTTAAGCTTTTCTGCTTTTATTGACTTGTTCAAGTGGACAACTATTTTGTCTTTTTCTTCTTCAATAACAATATTGATTTTTCTAAAATAAAACAGTCAATCAGTGTTCACTGAATTTTAAGTGAAAAACAGTTACCGCCTCAAAGCAACTTCAGGTTCTGAACAGTGTTCCCAGTTTCACTTCTAGTAACACTGTTTTCACCTGGAATTGATCACAAGTTCACACTTATAGCTCTATTCATTGTTGACACAAAAAATTGATTCTTCATTTGAACTGTGTTTTCTATGAAGATTTAATAAATCAATGTTATTTGCATTGAAGTATCTTGCACTTACACAATGCAATAATATTCTTGTATTGAAGACTGTCAAGTAGCAGACATCAAATATGAAGGAGAGCAAGGAGGTTCTGAAATAGGCCTTGCAGAGTTATGGGAAGAAATATGATATCTTTTGCAAGTCTAAGATTAGCATCAAAAGCCTAATTTAAGGCATTAAAGGGTGCTCTTTCCTTAAATAATCAAATTCGGCCATTTCATCAGACGACTTGGTGTAATGAGGCACATTCTATTCATAGGCCTAAACATTTCATATTGTTTAATCATATGGAGATGAGTTTATGAATTTTATAGAAAAGCAGTTTCTTTTATTATTATTTGACTATAAACCATCTATGTGTGTAGCTTGTCCTGTTCATAGCAACATAGATACCTGTTGCCACATGAAAAAGGATTAACAGTTAAGTTAGAGTTGCCTGGAGGGGTCAACTATATCTACGTATGAGTCTTGAAGAATAGCTGTTAAGCAGCAAGTGCAACCAATATTGAGAACATAAGACAATATTACATGGAGCTGGCTCCACATAGCTAAGAAGTGGAGATATTTTCAGCCAACATTAGTAAACAGTATCCACAATAAGCATTTATTTTTACCCAGCCTTTTGCTTTTCTGCATAGATTCATCCATTAATACAAAGTTTAGAAAAATTTGGGGGATTGTCGATTGAATACTTGAGTTGCTCTGCTTTAATGATACTTTTCTTCCTCAAGCCACCAGAAACAGGATTAAATGAAAAGTCTGTTATCTCTGTTGCATGTAGTGGAATGAAAAGGAAAAGAGCTGTTAAATGTTCAAAAGGCATGCATGTCAACATCTGGAATCTGATTTTAATGTCACTTAACCTGCTAGAAAATGGAGTGGGGTATGCCAGAGCAAAATGGAGAGGAGATCTGAGTCAGCAGTGAGAATGAAAGCAGTCAATTCTTTCTCAAAATAAGTGAAATGATTGCTTAGAGGGCAGTTGGGAGTGTGTAGGATGGGACTCTTCTGTGGATACTTTATTTTCTGCATGGATTTTTCTTATATCCGTTAGAAGAGCATTATGATTAAGAACATTGTATGACATTGTGATTCTGAGATCTTGCATCATGTTTATGATATATCCTATTCCAGTTTAAACTTTATTCACAATATCTTCACATACTGAAGCATGACTGAGGTCCAGTATATTATTAAATGTTATCATCTGTGCTTTCCCTATTTTTTGGTTTCCTTTCTTGTGTTTTTTAAGTAAATATTTTCTTTAATTTCTTTCCTAATTTCTTCAGGAACAGAGTCAGGAAACTATTCATGTTTTTTAAATTGTCCAATCCTTCACCCCAGTGAATATATGACTGAGATATAACGTGATCAGGAGCAGTCTGCATGCGTTCACAAAGGGAAAATCATGCTTAACAAACCCAAGCCTGCTATGATGGAATGACTGGCTGGGTAGATGAGGGGAGAGCAGTGGATGTTGCCTACCTTGACCTCAGTACAGCTTTGGACACTGTCTCCCATAACATCTTCACAGGAAAGCTCAGGAAGCGTGGGCTAGGTTAGCAGAAAGTGAGGTGGACTGAGAACTGGCAGAAAGGCAGAGTTCAGAGGGTTGTGATCAGTGGCATTGTAGATGTGTTTACGTATTTCAAGAGGTTAAGATCTATTAAAATGTTAGAAGGCAACATGTAGGCAGTTATTTCATTAGTTTGTTGGGTTCATAATAGCACAAAACTTTGAAGAAGATTAAATAAGTATCAGTAATTTACATAAAAGTTTTCTAGTCAGGTATTTTTTTATCCTCTTCCATGCTTATTAATAATTTTAATCTTTGATCCATTTTTAGGCTAGAGCTTGGTTTGAATTGAGTTCAAATGGTGCTAACACTTTCAGGTTGCTTTACCTCTAATGGGAGCCTCAGGAAGCAAAAGTCTCAAATGAGAAGATTTTTTAAATGATTTGTGATTAGTGTGAGTGCTTGAACTTGAGCAAGATAAACATTTCTGTTAGACAGGAGTTACCTCTATCTGGATGATATAGCACATTCATGTTTATTATTAGTGTAGAAGTAAGCAGGGAGAGTAATTTGCTAACTGATAAAGTTTTGAGTAGATTTGGATACTCACTTCCATACTGAGGCTATGTGGTCCGCTCTGCGTAGCTATGGAATTAAAATCTGTTAAACTACGGGACACCAAAAGGCTGCTTTTTTTTTTTTTTTTTTTTTTTTTTTTGTTGCTAGTATTGTGTTTGTTCCATATCATATCTCAGCTGTTTCTGCCTCTACAAAGTCATGAGTAATACACTCATGCAGTTACATTTTAACTAGTTTCTATCATTTTACTAACTTGCCAAGTCGAAACCCACTGAGTTTTTGAGAAGATTCTTCTAGTGGGCTTTGACTGGGACTCTAGTGAGGGTTCTCTTTGTAAAACCTCTTTTCCCTGCAGACTTTTGCAAAGTTGGAGGGTTTTGCCTTATTGGTGGTTACACACACGTGCAGTCCAGCTGCACCTTTTCATTGAGTTTCTCCATCACCAAGAGCACTTAACAGCAATGCAAAGTGGGTAAAAACTGAGAAAAACCTTCAGCAGATAAAGAGTTTCACTAGAGGAGTGTCGATGGGTGGGATTCATTTACTTAAGTGTAGATGCCTAAGGCTATTTTAGACCCCCTGTCCCCACCGCAGCTGAAGCACCACAGGGCTGACACAGGATTTCTGGATAACCTGCTCTCTTCTGGAGTGACAGCATGAGGCAAGGCATCTCCCTGGGTATCTCAGAGGGCACATGTGTGCTAAGGCAGGCAACTCCCACCCTGTCTAACTCAAAAAGAATAGTACATGATAATAATGCAATAATGGTTAACTCCAAATGTGTGTGTGGTAAAATGCCTGTTTGCATAATTCCTTTTTCTTTGGCATCTTTATGAATGTTGTGAATTTTCATTTCAGAGTAGTTAAAAAGTGCCCCACTAATAGTTGCTGGCTGCAAAATGTACTGTATTTGGAAGTTCATATACAGATCACTCTCACTTTCCTTCTTTCCGTGCTCCAAATGTTGTGCAGGGATTTAGCGGCTAGTTTAGGAAGAGGCAAACAGCATTGGTTTGGGCAAGTCACTGTGCAAGCAGATGCTTCACACGCATCTCCAAAGCAGCTCTGCCAATGTACTTCAATCCTGTTCTGTAATACCAACTTTCTAGTTTATTCCTAGGCTGCTCTTGAGCCGAGATGCCTGCCAAACATGCTAAATTGCACAAAATTGTGGTTTTATGTTGTAGAAAGTGAGGGTTCTGCTGGAACTTCCAAATGCATTTTCAATTTTCTTTATTTGGTCTACTTTGCACATATAGAGTGTTGCCAGCTACTGCACACTTATAGTCAAGAGACTGCTTTACCTCTTCAAAAGCTTTTTTGTTTTAATTTTATTTTGCCGTTTCCTCTGACATGAGATGCAACTGTTGTCTGTCTCTGGAATGTCATTTATTTCTTTCCTCTCTAGTCATTCAAGGCATCAGGCAGTGCTAGTTCTAGGCAACTGTCAGCAGTTAAGCTGAATCTCAACTTTGTGAGAAAATCAAAAAAGAAAAATCTCTGCTGGTAGCTTTATGCACTCTCTTTTAAACATTCCCTACTGTGTTACAGTGCTTTTTCTAGAATAAGGCTAATGTTATGTCTTAGTGGTTTCCTGTGGCAGTCCTCAAGCGTACATCATATTTAAACAACAATATTCCTTATTAGAGCAGTATTGAACTAATAATGAAACAGAAATGACTCAGATATCTCAAAAATACGTTAATGTGGTAGAAGAGCTATTTCCATCTCCTGTAATATCTGTAGATCCTATATTCCCTGTTGACTATTAAGGATAGTCAATAAATGGAAAGCAAGAAGAGCACGGTGGTGCTCAGATTTTAGCTTTGAGCAAAGTGTTCCATGTGACACACTCTGTCATTGAGCAAGCCAGAACAACTGAAAAAAGCAAACATATGAGGCTGCCTGCAGTACAGTATTTGCTTGTTATTTCTGCCCAGCAAAGAATGGGACTGGTATCTTGGGGCACTTGAATGCCTCTTGCCATGATGTCTCTCCCTGCCAGAGAATGGTGTTTAAAGCTAACGCAAAAAGCAAGGTCCACGCTAATTTTGAAGACTCTGTCTTTCAGGTCAGTCTTCAGTCACTGCATATTTAGATTGACAAAAAAAATTGAATGTCCTTTCTTAAAAAACCGCGTAGTATAGGCCAATGAGCTGTTTTATTCTTGTACTCTGGCAAGTTCTGAAGTCTCAGTCCCTTCATCACTGTTATTTTGCAAGACAGTGTCTTCATGTCTCGCAAAGCATTCTTTCCTCGCTCCATAGAACGTCAGGTCTGCAGAGAAATAAAGTGTAGAAGTGCCAGGCAGAGTTAGGTCTGCCAGACTGTATCTTAGTTAAATAAGCAAACTGTAGCTTGTTACACCTTGAAATCCAGTCTGAGACGCACAGCTGCAGCCCTGGGCAGCAGCTAACACAGACTAATGGTATAGCTTTCCTGCAGCCCTGGCAAACAGGACAGCGTACAGTTAATGAAGCAGTCTGAAAACTGCTTTTCACATAGACTACGAAGGATACTAAAAATCAGAAACCCCATTTATGAGTGAGTCCACCTTCTTCTGCCATCTCCAGACAGCGAAAGACGCTGGCTTTGGCTTTCCTTTCAGAATGGTAGCTTTTAATTTGAAATGGGTAGTGCAGATCCTGGACACTGGATCTGCAATACAAAACTTTATTTGCATTGGAAAGATCTGTCTGGCAATGGGGGGAAATTATGAACGTGATATAATAACTCCAGCAAAAATATTTTCACACTTGTAATAACATAGTGCTCATTAAATATCGATTTTGCATTATAAAACAATTTGTATCATGCTGCTTCATGATAGTATAAAAACAGATATAATTAATTTCAGCAGCAATTGAAATAATTGTCAACAGAAATAAGATGACATTTATAAACTAAATAGAGAAAACTCTTCTCATTAATGCTCTTTACTATAGCCACTTTAGATGTGAGACTGCTAAATCCTTCCTTAAACAACTTTAAGGCCATTATTAGTCTTGTTAAAATCCTTCTTTTTATGTTATACGCATATCCTTTGAGCTCCTTAGGGTTGCTAGCAGCCCACATAGAATCATATTGACTATTAAAGTTATATAGAATGTGGTTATCTAGAACTGCTTAATAACAATTATCTTCAGAAACAGCCAACCAAAAACTAAATGAATGAAGTGTGGAGGTTCAAGGGAAGCAATGGAAGTTGCAGCACAGTATGCTGTAATTTCAAATATTCTTCAGATGTACTTTGTGCCAGATTCTTCATTTGGACAACCAAGAACCCAATTCAGGTATTTTTTCATTCATTTTTTTGTCCACTTTTCAAAGGTCTTCAAGCCTGTATAGGAAGATCTCTAAGGAGTGTGGATAAAAAAATTATGAGTGATTGTTTTTTACACAGACTTGACTGCTTACCAGACTCTTATGTCTGTCTCTGTCTATCAGATGTGAGGTTTGTAGGAAAAGCTAATATTACTTGTTACACTAATCTTATCCTTTTGTCTATATTTGTATTTATAACTATGAGTAGCATTTAACATCTTGATATTCCATCCCACCAGGCAATAAGAAAGTAAATAAAAACATACCTTAGGCTCATTAACAATGGGATGTTTCACGCTATATGAATTTCTGGCTTTTAGGTGGAATCACTATGAAAAATTCGGACTCTTTTAACAATGAGAAATCTCAAATCTCTTCTGCCTTTTTGTGGGAGAGGAGTTGCAAAATAATGTGAACCAGTTTAAAAGAAAGGGCGGGTTTCCGCAGTACTCATTCACCTGAGCTGCTTTCAAGCGTGACTCCGTCTCCTCTTGATAGTAGCTGCCTAGTTGTGGTGGGTGATAATGATGGGAGTAGAAAAAGCTATTTCACACTGAGCCGTGGCAGAAGCAGGGACACAACTGCTCCTCCTGGGCAGCAGAGTTCCTGTGTGATGCTAAGAATACTGCTGAAGCCAGCTTTTTTTTTCATTTTTTAACTGAGATTCGTTCATCTGTTTGTCATTTTCTGACGATACTCTGAAGACTAATATGCAGTTGCAACTGAAGTCAATAGAAATTTTGGCTGATATTTTGCTGAAAAGTGGCATAGCAAATCACATGAGGAAATTAATAGCTTTGTCATCAGAACAGCATTTGAATAATACGGGATATCTAAGGCCTCGGGCTATCCAATTAATGACGAAGAAAGAACAGCATACCAAATAACTGTTCCCTAAATGAGCACCATCCATTTTGCCTACTAAATGAGGCAAGGTTCTATGCAGAAGGAAAAACACCAGTCTGTTAATATAATAGTGTACCGTCACGTATATTCACAAAGATTTGGAATTATGTTTATATATCCAATAGCTACTAATATGACAGAGTCCCTATTAAGACTTTTTTTGAATTCTGATGTAGAGGCAAGCGTGTTTTTGTTTGTTTTAAATGTCTGTTGTGAAAATCATGGAGGTTGAAATTTCGGTCACTTGGTATTTGGGATGGGTTGCTTTTGCTAAGTAAGCTTCTGGTTTCTCATTACACAAGAAACGTGAAGAGAGGACTGGGCAGGGAGACCATGGGAGCTCTGCTGGTCTCCCATCCCGCCCTCTCTTGTCGTGTGTTAGCCACACTCTGTCAGATCCTGTTAAAGCACATCATTACGCCTGGCCTGATATGACAAGACAGTAAGAAGAAATGCAAAGAATATTAAAATAAAACACTCAAATATTCCTGCTTACTGCTTTCTGACCATTTCAAGGCACAAATGGCTTTAATTCTAGCAGCCTCTTTGATCTCTTTGTGGGAATAGATCATCCTACTTCTTAGAGTTAGCTGTATTAGAAATCCATGGTAACGTACCATATTCTTGTGAATTTTTCTGAGAATTTTGTTTTAGAATGCAGAAACACATGTTTCTGGAATGTGCAAATACTAAAATTATTATGAAATATTAGATGATCCATCTAGCTGGCTGACACCCTGCCTGCATAGTTGCTACCTGATATCTGATGCTTTCGAAGAAATTTTCTACTATGTATTTTGTCTTTTTTCTTCTTTCTTTTTTCTTCATGTATTTGAATCAAACATAACATTTGATCCCACTGGGCAGACGAGCAAAGTTTCAAAGACAGAAAAGCATGGGAAAATAGGGCTGCTCCCTTTACAGTTCCTATTTGGGATATAACATCTACTTAGAATGGGTTTGATTTATATACAACTAATTTGGAATATTTTGAAAAATGAAATTAAAAAGTACAAAGCTCGGATTATTTTTAAGTATCTAAGAAAATTTAAACTGGTTCCACAAGTTTATGAGTTGCTTTAAGGAATTCATGGTCTGATATCTTAAATTTTTTGAAATAAGCAGGAATTGCAGATGCTCTTTTATCCATTAAGAATCTATATATCAAGCATTTTATAAAACTGTACCAGCTCAACTGTTGCAAATAGTTTCAATAGTTAAGATGACTTGAAGTCTTAAAGCATCCTGAAGCTACTTAATCTGTAAAGGCTTACTGTGGTAAATCTTTAAAGTAGTTTAAATCAGGTTACAGTCCTCAAATCTGGCCACCCTTTTTCCCCGGATTCAAAATAGATTTTCAGCCTCACTTTTGTCATCTAGTTATGAATCCAGTAGTTTGAAAGATGGTTGAAAGATCGCAATCATAGCTAGCATGCAGCTCTAGAGGAAGAATCTGCTTCTAGTCCTGTATTTGCAAGCTTGCATTTGCAGGACTGAGCACTGATTTGTTCTTATGGATTTTCTTTTTTTTACTTCTTTCAGGATTTTTTTTCTTATTTATTTTCTGTTTTGTCTTCCTAAACTGTTCGTTTAAAATAGCTCTCTCATTGCATCTCCGGATCTGTAGGGAATTTAGCCTCACAATCTGTTTTTAAAGAACAGAACTACCCAACTGGTGGATTTTTCTCCAGCTCTGTCTGCATTATCCTCTAGTTATTTTTTAAAGACTTCTTCTTTACTTTCGATAGTTTAGATACTGTCCAAAACATCTTCAACAAAATCGCTTCTTTTCATAGTTGCTACAAGTGAGTAAAAGATTCCTTTCTGTCTTCTGGTTTTTTTTCTTTTCCTCTAGATCAAAAAACATCATTCATCTAGGCCCTGTTGTCCTTCATGCCATCAAACACCTGTTGTACTTTTTTTTTTTTTTTTTTTTTTTTTTTTTTTTTATAACTACCTCATGGCATGGGATGTTAAATGTCATTGAAATGGCAGTCTGCGGAAACAGTGTAAAACAAATAAAAGCTCAGGTTTCTTTTCCTAGGGTTCTGGTAAGTACCCTTGCCCATACTTACAAACATAGAAAAATATCTGGCTTCAGATATTTCTCCCTTACCTTGTCTTTAACATTACTAAGTAGTGAAAAATTAAATAAACACCAGTTAGATATTTAACGGACACTCTTCTACACATTTATGTAATTAATTGGGTTTGATATGTTAGTGAAAGGTTTTTTTCCTGTTTTTTTTTTTTTTCCCCCCCCCCCCCGTTTTACTTATTCCTTTAACATTATGCTCTTACATGGGCTATAGGAAGAAGCTGCAGGGACATTGTGGCCGTATGAGGTATTTGAATTATTCAGATAACTTCTCTGGGTAAATCTTTCATCTGCTTGCAAAGGGGTTCCTTGTGGTTTTGCTTTTCAACTTTAACTTATGTTTCCTGTAACTCGTGTGCTTTTGCATACAAATAACTAGACAGCTGCTCAATTATATAGGCCATTGTTCCTACTGATTGAGGAGAGGAAGAAGAACGAGGAATACATCATTAGATCAGAAAGAAAAGCTTTAATAATGTTGTTGCTTTCACAGTGTGCACAAGTTGCATCCTCTTTTTGTTATGGTCGTGGAGAAAGAAAAGGAGAAAAGAAAATGTATTAGAATGGCATTTTGTTGTTGTTGGTTTTAATGTTCTGGAACACCAAGGTGGTTAGAAGGAAGGTAGGCGAAACATTTAGGTATGTCTTATTTTTTGTTGATTTAAAAAAACCCAAAAACTTACTGATGTGTTGAAATATGAATTGTATGGCTATATATAAGTACTGTGCATGATCATGTCACCTCCATACCTTGAAGTATCAGTGTTTGATGTCCTATCCCTGAAAAAAGGGACGGACGACTGTAGATATTAGACAAGTTAAAATGTGTTTTATAGTATCACAGCATGAAATACTATGATTTGACCTATGTGATAGAATTCAAGGTGTTGTAACTGCATTCAAGCAGAGATGTTACACTATTTCAGGCTATCTGGGGACCCAGCCAATATTTTTTCCATGCTTCTATATTCATTTGTGGCTATTTAATCTCCCTATCTTTCTATCCCTGTGAACATCCAAATTCAAATTTATCCTCCCAAAATTATGAAAGTGCAAGATATAAATTAGTTGTTTCTAGGCAATAAGACCTCCGTGTTGCAGTCTTAATATTCCCATAATTGTTTTATTTTCTCTTGCCAGTGATTTAGTTTCACTTTAGATTATTCACACTAGTATTTTAGAATCAGTGGTTTGTGGGTACTTTCTTTTATTTTGCCTCTATAATCTTGATGCTTCAGTTGACCAAATCTTTGAAATGTAAAATACAGATGGATTTGACTCCACATGGTTGCTATTAGCCTGTTTTGATCTCTGGCTGAGGGCAGGAGTGAAGGGGGGAATATGTGCAAGTCGGTCAGAGGTTAGACTAACCAAGAGCCAAGTAAGAAACATGGGATTTGACCTCAGATGAAGAATAATCAACATGTGAAACACAGCTCATCCTGTTATTTTCCTTACTGATGTGCAGTAAGGTTTTGATTATTGGATGACTGTTGGAACAGAAAATGGTATTTTTTATTTTAATTTAGGGCTTTTTTAGGCATCAGTTGATTCTATTCGTAGCACATTATTTTGCTTTTGTTTAGAAAAATGCATGAGATATATAATGTGTTTGTCTTGCATTGTCAATTTTGTTTTGCCCATTGTCAATTGTATTTGAAGTTAAATTACATGTTTGATCATATTATTCATTGAAGCATGTTTGTTTTTTAATGTTTGTGGGTTAGCAGTCTGTTATGATGCAAACTGTTATTTAAATTTTTATATTTATACATTGAATTATGAGCTTTGTTCAGATGACAAAATTGTCTGAATGCATATAAAACCATATAAAACAAGAGTTGTTTATGAAGTTTTCTGAAGATTAATACAGAGCTAAAAACTTTAAGGTATAATATATAATGGCAAAGGAATGCATAAGGAAACATAAGATTTTAGATAGGTAAATACCTGACAAAAGAAAGAACAGGCACAAGCTGTGTGTGGGGACCATAAGCTGTTACCTTATTATCCTTGTTTCGCATAGAGAAGACTAATCACTGGATGACTAATACACTTTTGTTGCTTGCACTTACCGAAATTCTTGTGCTTGGTCAGACTTGCGGCCCTCTGGTCTTATGTCCTGTTTCATAGCATAGTTAAACCAGAGATTTCAAGAAATTGCAGTTAGTCATCTACAGGATCATCTGCTCCACTTGAAGGCTGCATGTATAAACGAGTTTAAACCCTGATGTGTGAAGTTGAATGTTTACTTTAATACAGCTTCACTTTTCTTTCTAACATTCTCTCTCTCTCTCTCTTTCCCTCTCCATTACTTGTTCTGAAGCATTCTGGGATTTGCCAATATCTGAGACAGGAAACCAAATGATCTGGACTAATACTCTAAGAGAGCGTAGAGAATCTTTCTTCTCAGATGCTTGGCTGGTAGGTTTTGTTCAGGTGTTTAGGGTCAAAATGATCATGAGATTTTATGTCAGAAATATTCAACCAGGCTGACCTGGAAAAAAACAGGTTTTCTAAGTCCTTTTGTAGTACCAAGTGTATATAGAGATCATCTGAGCACTTCTCACCTAGCCAGTTTCTGAGAACAGATAGCGTCCTGGCCTCCTCTCTTTTCTTCCTCTGGCAAATAAAAAGTCATCTTCAGAGGAATCGCTTCATCGTAATGAAGTATTGAGTCTAATACAGGGGGTGTGGGGTGAAATGTAATAGCTTGTGATATACAGGAGATTAAATAAGAGATTTTATAGCCCTCTCTGAGCTTGACGTTTATGAAACATTATAACTCTGGAATATGCCTTTTTGAACTTTCCATTAATACCACTTTTGGGGAAGGATGTCAGTGAATAAATTTGTTCATGCACACATTCAAGAACTAAAAAGTTTAAGCAAGCAGCTTTTGTTGAAGTGGGATGCTAATACCAGAATATTGTTGAGTGAGATTCTAATGGAGCTTCATTTTCAAAGTATTTGAGCATTAAGGCATCAATTCAGAACTCAATTAAACACGTACCCAAGGCATTCTAACTAATTTTAAGCAGGTAGAACTAAACATAGTCTTCATTTTATAGTGGAGCTCTGTGGATTTCTTTTTTTTCCTTTTTTCCCTTTTTTTTTTTTTTGAATATCTGACATTTCTCTGGAGTTTTCATACTAACTGAAATGCACAGAAACAGGAGGCTGTTTGACAGTTCACATTTAGGGGGGCTGAGTGACCTCTGTTAAAGTCAGTGAAGCCATCCCAGGAATAAATTGGCCTTTACTGAGTGACAGAGAGGCCACATACTTGGATGTACATATTTTGAAGCTTTCTGTTTGGGTGGCTAAGCATTGTTCCAGTTAGTTTCTGAATTTCAGAAACAATTCTCTTAACTCATCTGGCCAGGTTACTGTAACAGCCCGAGAGCTGCTGGAAATAAGAATTTAGTATGCTCTGTTGTGTTTCAGTAATCTAATCTTTTAAATCTGCTCTCCTACTTGATTTTCAGAAATACCCAGTATCATGAAACTACTATTCATGATCTGAAAATATTAATTTCCACCGTTGCATTTTATGCAAAATGACTTTTTTCCTTTTAAGTATTACCTGCCTGTTAAACATTGAGATTTCTTTAGTGAGAGCCAGCAGAATTTCCTCCTAATCTAAGTACTCCCGTTTGGTGCACAAATAGGTTTATAACTCTTGCTGGGAGGGGGATGAAACGGTGCTTCCAAGCTTGCTTTAGGGATGTAGGTTTCCATGTCTTCAGTCCAGGTGGACAGTTTTTGTTCATCTGGGCAGCACTCCAGCGGTGGGACAATTTCAGTCAGAGGTTTCAGTTTTTGAAAACTTATCAACTCTATCAAAAAGGTACAATTTTTGAAACAGAAATACACTCTTGTCTCAGATATGACAAAGATCATCCCTTGCTTATTATTTGTTGAAGAAAACTTTTGTACAATGCCATTTTCAAGAATGAAAGATTCCTGCTTTTTCATTTTCCTCTCTTGTAGGGTAAGTCATTAGCAATTGATCTTAAAGGATACTTTTGTAATCACTAATGAACTGGAAGGTTCCACTTGAAGTGTTGAGATTTGTCACATTGACTTCAATAGGAGTTTGAATTTAGCAGGTCTTTTATGAAATTAAAGGTTGAGGCAACTATAGATATTTTTTCAAAGTACAATCTTAGTAAAATGTTTTCTGAATGAATGACTTGCATGGAAAGCCATCCAACACTTAACTAGTACTTCTATCTAATCAAAAACAGCTGAAGAGTATGTTGCAGGTTTAATGTGTCATTTATCTGCACGTAGGTAGTTTCTCTTGTGCCTGTACCATTCCAATGTGAAAGCACACTGACAGTTTCTTTATCTCATATTATTAAAAGCCCTTTGTCCACCAACATGAACAAAAAAGTAATTATATATATTAAAGAAATTTTTAAAATATTCTATTTTCAGTATTTCATACAGTATTCAATGAATCTTAGTTTATCTCTTCACATTGGCAGCTAACAACTACAAAGACTTTAGTCTTCCCAGGGACTGACTATCTTAGACCTCATTTCATGAGCACTTGAAGATGTATGTTTGATAGTCTTGCAAAAAACTCACACATATAATAGTCAAATGTTTAATTCATGACTTCTGTTGAGTAAGCTCTGAAATAACCAAACTGGTATTTTATTTGGATGCAGCTGTAAGCCAAAGCTTACAGACCTTTGGGTTTGCTTGAATATTTTCCAGGATTTTTAATGATTCTTTGTAGTGTTGCTCCATATGAAATAACTTGCAACCTAAGGAGAAAGAGGGATGAAAAGTGCAATTAAATATCTTTTAAATAGAAGAATTTGTTCAAATTTTTCACTTTAGTTTTAAGGCTTTTAGACACACAAAGAACAAGTTGAGGATAATGTTAACTAGAAACTTTTCTGGTATGGCAAGAGGCTATTCTGTAGTTGGTTCAATATTTCAAATATAATTTTTTTTTCATAGAGAAAAAGCCTTTCAGTATTAGGCCTATGGAAATATAAGGACGAGTCACATCCGACAAAGCTTCTGCTGATGTCCCAGAGGCTGCACAGACTGCCTGCCTCACGGGAAGTTCCAGGAAAGAAATTTTTGCTATATTCCTATGTGACGTGTACAGCTGTTGATTTAGGCTTATCAGCCTAAGAGAAAACTCTGCACTCCTCTCCGCACTGCAGATTTTCACTGTGCGTTATCTACTCATTTTCCTCCGAACTTCTCTTGTCACCAATGGGAATTTCTTGCATAACAGAACAAATAGAGAAGGTCCAACTGGGAAGCCATAAGAGATGAGGGATACGTTGTCCTGAGTTCCTTTGCTGTTCTGAAATACCTGAAACACAGATCTGAACAATGCCTTATGCAAAGCAGGTCTGATAACTTGTTGAACCTCAGTGATGTTACAGGAGACAAACTTTATCTTTTGAAAAAGAAAGCACGAAGCATTGTATGCTGACTTACCTGGTGTGGTTCAGGCAACATTAACTGCCTAATAAAAACATGTGAGCCGTGGCAGTTCTTCAGTTCATAAAGGTCTACTTTTTGATATTTTGAAATGTAATATCTTTTGCAACTGACTCCTTGAATAAAAGATCAGGAAAAAAACTTCTGAATTCTGAAGGAAACTGCTTCAAAGAACATGGCAACTAAATAAACATATTGTGAAAATTAATAGAGGGGAAAAATAAGCAGAATAGGTGTAAATAGATAACGGGAGAATGCAAGAATCTTAAAGAAAAACTTGAGCTACTTATGGTAGGAATTTTAATTTGATTTAAGAAATGCATGTGCTGGAAAATAAGTGGTATTGAAGTTCAATTATGTTTTCAGTTGTGACATCACTAGAATTAAACTATTATTGACCTCCATATTAAAATGGCTTAATAGTTTGATCAGAATTGTATGGAATGAAAAGGATATATGTCAGATAAAGACTAGTTCACTGACTGATCTTAAAACGAAATTGGTTTTGGTAACACTAGTTAATGGAGCTGCTTCTAATTGAGTTCTTTAAATATCTTTTTTTGGCCCAATGATATTTAGGCCCAGTGCAGATGCAATAGAAGATTTTTGCCCTTAAAGCTTACAGATGACACAAAGATGGTATGATGATAAATAATGCATAAGATTGGGTGAGTCACTGGAGTGTAACAGGTGCATTTTAATGTTGTTAAATACATGTCTAAGAGCAAAGATGCCTAGAAGGATGGGAAATTATATTGGTGAATTACATTGCAAATTGTATTGGTATATACTGTGTTCAGTTCATTGTGTTCAGTTCTTGCTCTTCTTGTTCTCCTTAAGAGCAATATATAAACTGTAGAGAGAACCAAACAAATCTCTGCAGATGCAAAATAATCTTTAAGATGCAAATTTAATGAGCTCAGCACATCTTGCACGTTGTGCCAAAGGCTGCAATATGACTGGCACAGTGTTTATGTTTTCTGGTGCGGTGAGAGAAGGTGTGATAACTTAGGGTTAACTTGACTAATAATTTTGTAACAGGGTCCAAAGTCCTAGAGAGAAGGTAGAGAAATCCAGTTTTGAAATCCAGCAGTGTGTATTTTGGAAATTCAACATTGAATTGGCTTATCAAAGAAGGCCATGTATTTACCATTACCACTAACTATAAAGCCTTTACATTGACTATGAAAATTTGTTCAAAGCATGGTTTGCAAAACTTGAAACAGAGTATTAATCGTCATGGAATTAATTTGCTTCCTTTACTCCTTCCTTCCATGCTCTCTCTGATGTCTATTAATGCTTGAATGGAAGGAATGGTAGAAGCGACCACAGATCCCTTATGTGTCAAGGCCACCTTTTGGATGATGTATGCAGGTTTTCTTTGAGAATTTTTTGATAACCTATCCCTGAAATCATTCCTTCCTAACTTATTTATGTGGAAATAATTTTTGCTTTGGTTTTTGTCTTCCTGTCAGCAATCTCCTTTTCAATTCTGAGATTTACTAAATGTTTGAGATCCTGCAAGAAAGAAGATTTATTTTTGAGATACGTATATTTAGGTACTCATGTAATTTATGGCCTCTAACACCCCAGATAGAGTAGTCCAAATATCCTTTAAACACCTGTCCATGCAAATGATAACATGAATGGGAGTCAAGATTGTACTGAAGCTTGTAAAAGAACAATTGTATCGATCGTTCATGGTCCACAGCAATATCAAAGGTAGTGATCAACATAAAAGCACTGGGTTTGGGGGTCTTCTGCTTTGTTCTGGATTTTTTGACGGTTTTCTTTCCATGCTCTTAGGGTAGATTATTTTATGACCAATAGAATGAATCTGCATTTGTTTACATGTGTTTCCAGGTTGGCTGAAAGTTATTTTCAGCCTGTAGCTGGCTTATATCGACAATACTTTTCACTCCTGGTTCACTGGTCTGTTTATCTATGTTTACAACAGAGAACATTCGAAAGACTACTTTAGTAGGGTGTTCCTAGGACAAAGCCTAGTTTTGGAGCTTTTCTCTTACAGCTGTCTAGCCTGCTCAGATACTGCCATTCCAGATCAGAGGACCTGTCCATCAGAGCTCTTACCTTTTCATCAGTAATAACCCATACCACACCTGATTCTCCAGCAGAAAGTAGATACCTTCTACAATAGCATGCATCTATTAGGAATGATATAAAGAAAAAGCAGAAGATATTTCCCTGCTGAACAGATACAGCATTTTTATAGATGATTTTGGTGTGCATCTTTTGGTGTAAAAGAGTGGGGATTCAAACAGGTTCAGAGTTGTTAACCTGACATACATGATTTGATTCTGTGCCTGTCAATTTATTACCTCCAGCCCCCCCTTTTTTAAGAAAAAATAATGTCCTTTTTCACTTGTAGAAGAGAACAGAACTGTAGGTTTAAGTTTTTTAAAGCATTAGGACATTCAAATTGTTTTGCCAGCACAGAGTCATAGGTTCAGGTTGGTAGGGACCTCCAGAAGTCATCTACTCCAGCCTGCTTAAAGCAGGGTCTATGCTGAATTCAGACCACGTTGCTCAGAGGTTTGTCCAGTCAGGTCCTGAGAACCTCCAGACATTGGAAGCCTCCCTGGGCAACATTTTCCAGTACCTAATTATACTCATTTTTTTCCTTATGTGCAGCTGGACCATTCCCCATTTCACTTAATGACTGTTGTTCTAAACAGGGTTAACTGGCTACAAGATGACCCTTTTGGATGTGAGTGGATTTGGATGCAATAGGACTGTTGTGTTTTGTTTAGACCTAACGTCTCTCCCTAAAGCGGGGCACAGTGAAGGAGCCGGGGAGTAGTGAGCTCAGAGTTACCAAGCAGCACTGCAGAATCGAGAGATGCTGCAGATGGCTGTAAGCCTCTGTCAGCTTTATCCTTAACATGGGATGCACAAACACATTGAAAAAGTCAAGTGAGACCAAGGGAAGCATGCTTTATTTGTAGTTCTGGGAAATCTGGGATTTTGAGGTTTTGTCTGTAAATTATTTCACTGTTCTAATGGCGGTGGGAAATCAGCTATGGGAGAATTAACCAGCTGCCATTCACACATCAAGTGGCTTTGACAGCTCCACTAGCTTTAGAGACTGCCTTTCCCACTCAAATACTGCCACAAGACTTGCAGTCAACTTTGTAGCCAGGCTTTGATTGCAAGCCTGGGAAAGCTGGTGTTCATTTTTTGTAAGGCATGGTTTCTTTTACCCCTCCGTAAGCATTTTGAAAAGACTAGCATGTTTGTGGATCAGACTGTGCCTGACCTCTGTGTGGGTGGACAAGGAAAAGGACAAAGAACTTTGCCTTTGGGCGCTTCCCTTTTCCTTCATTTTGCTCCCGAAGACTGAGATGGTTTGTCGTATCCTGTATGCCCTGGTCAAGCAATCTCAAGGAGCCTGACCATTGTGTTACCATCAATCTCTGAAGGAACTGCTTGTTTTAATGTCTTGAAGTTGTAGCTGCCTGAACAGCAGCAGGAACCTGTGCCAGGGTTTGTTCATAATACATATAACCGGTTCATAGATATATTTTAAAAGACGAACGAGGTACTCACATACTTATAACCAACACAGTATTTTTTCTGCCATTACAGTGTACAGATCTGGCTTAGCACAGAGCAATCACGTTTCGATGTTGTGTCACTCCTCTATGAAAGCAGAGCCCATTTCATCTTGAAAAGCAAAGGGAGAGGGATGGGGGGGAGGGCTAACGTGTGCTCAGGTGGAGAGGGAGGCTGAAGATGACAGCTTCTGTGGCTCTTCGGGTCATTCCTGAATGAGTCTTGGGAGTTTCACAAATTGCTTTTTAAGGTAAGGTTACTGAAGGAGATGAGCAGAATGGCAGCGCTCACAGTTCTCATTGGCGAAACCTCCTGAAGGAGGGACCGAAGAGCCCAGAAACAGCAGGCTGCGTTGGTTACAAACTAAATAAATAAAAAAGAAAAACGCATTAAAAAAGTGCCTGTCTTAACTTGCACCTAGAGAAATGGAGGCCTCTCAGTCACCTTACACTGTGACTTCTGCGTGTTTGGGCAGTTAAAGCCTGATCCAAAGCAAGAGAGTCTGGTAGCAGGCTCTTCTTCGTCTTCAGAAGGGTTTGGCTCAAGCTCTTTCAAATCTCATTTAAGAACTGGAAAACAGCTTTGATTTGGAAGTACTGATGTGTCAGTAAATAGATTATTGCAGTTGTTTTAAATAGTGCAACTATTTGGAGAATACCTTTAACTATTAGGAAAGTCTTTCTCTTTTTTCCCATTAATATTACAAATATTTTACTCACTAGCTGTAGTGACATTGATAATGGTTGTGACTTTTTATTTCTCATACTAAGCTTCATTCTGTCTATCTGAAATATAGGAAAATGTTTGGCGTTCTGAGGATGAGCTGAGCTTGTGTTTTGTTCACCAACACTTAGAAAATGTATTTCTCACTGCTTGCAATTTATATTTAAATGTGTTCGTGTAGTCATGTTATTACTGTTACAAGACAACCAAATCAAAAGCAGATGATCCAGTATTGCACCAAAAAGAAAATAGATTAAAGCTATGTACCAATTACCTTTCTCACTATGGCGTAATGATGAACAAATCCACTCATCTGTGAGCAAGCCCTGTTAGGTATAGAAAGCAGACCTAAATGAATCCCAGCCAAGCACTCTGAGCTCATTTAAATCAAAAAATGTTCAGTGTAATATTTGCAATTTTTTCATTTTACACAGAATAGTAATCATGAATGAAGTAATGATGAAAAGCTCATACACTGAGGAACAAGAGTTGGTTTAGACCTTGGAGGAAAAATTCAATATTTCATTTAAATATCCAAAGTGGGAAAATTTTATTAGTACTTTGAGCAACTTCCACTTCAAGACCAAAAATCAGAGAAGACTTTCCTCACCTTGTAAGATGAACAAAAGGTAGCGGATGGGTTTATGAAGGTTGAGGGAGGTTGAGATATCTAGGTCCAATAAGTTTTAGCTCTACATAATGATGCCTTTTAAGACATTAAAATCTCAATGAGTTTTCCCACATAGATGTGTCCTTATCGAATAGTTTGTTACCAGAAACTAACCCGGAATACAGTGGTCAACTCTGAAATGAAGCATAACATTTTGAAATTATGGAAACAACTTCTTAAATAGTCCTCCTGCTTTTCCCATCTTCCTTTGGTTGAAATTATTTTAATTAATTGATTTTTAAAATTTGTTTTAAAAAAATCTCCTCCCAGATTTGCTTGATGATTACCCTTGTAGTTCTACTATAAATATTAATAGATTCTAAATAAAGAGGGGCCTTTATTTATTCATGGAGCTATGAAGACTTTATTGCTCTCCTTTGCTTCTAATGGCACGGCTTCCTTTTGTATAATTTTAGTGCTTGGGGTTAGAGTCTGATTCCACGCTTGTAGAAAGTCAGATACTGAGAATTTATATTATTTTATTGTAGAACTGGAGTAAATGAAAGCAAAATGCTTTCAGAATATTTTTTTCTTGGTATTTTTTTTTTCTGGAGGTGTTTTTTTGTTGTTGAGGCCATGAACCTCCTGTGATAGTACAATCACAGAAAGCAGTACTACAGAAAAAAAGGTAAACATATGAAGGATAGACAACATTATGTTTTGCAATTTTGCTATGTAGGCAAGAGTTTCATTTAATGGGCAAGCCAATTTGTACTCCTAGGGAGCTCATAGCTGTGAAAGATGAAATATTCAAGATAACTTAGTATTTTGCTATATGAATTAGAATGTCTTGAGACTAAAATATTTATTCATTTCTATTGTGTTTGCCTCAGTCACATCAGTGTTAGTGGTGTGCATGTCCTATTTCCATATTCCCAAGAGCGATTCTGCTCTCAAAATAGATCCACCCCTAAGAGTTTTGACCCAGTATTGAACAATGTCATGCAAGCACCTCAACATGAGGCTTCCAGTTAATGCTTTAATTACTTTGGAAAGTGACATTATTCTGTAAACAAAAAAAGTTAGTTTAGAAGATGAGAAGGTGAAATCCTTTCAGTGATTTACGGGCCTAAAACTATGATAAGGTTTAAACCGGAAAGATCACAGCTTGGCACATTAAAAAAAAAATCTGTTTATTCCTAGTTACTTTTTTTTAAAAAAGATTTGTTTTAGATTTGATACATTTTACTACTGCCTAGTTTTTGACAAGAACTAGCAGCTATGTATCATGAAGTTGGAGATGTGAGAAGCAATGTCACTAAGTACATATGCATAGAGCCACATAAGCAGAATGCTTTTGAATATCAGTTGGAAGTATAATGTAATGTAATATAATCTTAGTGTAGAATGTGGATGTGCATCGCTAAAAATTTCAAAATAAAAGGGCTTAATTGAAAGAACATAGCACTGTTATTGTAATGATAGGGCAGAGCACCTCATCAGATTGACAAAAGTCATCCGAAGGATAGTCAGATGGTTGTGAGGAACTAAAAAAGATACTACAATTATTTAACAAATAAAATTATTCTGAAATTTTTCTAGTAGCCAAATCCTTCAAGGTTTGTGTCCACACAAGGACACAAATGAGGTTACTATTCCCATTTTGCTCCTTTTGCTATTGTATCTTTACACTTAAACGTGAAGGAATTTTTATCAGCTACGTGAAATATTCACGAAACAGGATAACTGTTTTTTAAATGTTAATTAATAGAGGAAGAAAAATAAAACTTGTGGGGGGGGGGCAGGGGGGGGCAGTGCTTTTCACCCTGAAAAGATTGAGACTGACAAATTGCAATACCTCCAAGTATTGGTCAAAGCATGTGAACCTGTCCTTTTCAAATGTCTTTTATTTTGTTCTAATTTGTTTATTATTAATTATTTATATTAGTTTTACAGCTATTGCTATTAGTATTAATATATGAAAGGTCTCTGAGAAGCTGCAAAGAGCTAGCAAGTGCTACTGGGAATTGATCCTTGTATATGGTATGAAAATAGGCTGAGATGACTTTTCTCTTTGGCTGATAATTTTGAGATGGACTCCTAACGTTGTTTGAAAAAATATATATTGTATTCTCCATTTCCTTATTTTTCCAATTAAAAGTTTCAGATGATAATTCAAAAATTCAACTCATTCCTGAGGTGATAATCTGATCCCAGAATGATCTATTCTGAGACTGTCTTTTTTCTGATTTTTCTTCAATGTCATCTTCTTATTACTGCTTTTCCACCTTACAGGCACTTAAAGGATAGATATTAGCTGTTATCTTGAAGTCAAGTCTCATCAGGCTTATAAAATTGATTAGGACAGTCATTAATAACTCATTTATGGAGGAAGTCTCTATCTAACAGCTAAGAAACTAGTGTGGACTTATGCTCTCACCTCCCCAGAGTTTTTCTTATGATATATAGCATGATCTTTTGTTTAACCCTTGCTGTTCTCTCCTCTGGGATAGATGGCTCAAGCCTTTATGCCCTTAAATTTGCACTCCAGATCTTTATTCACTGTAAATTAGAATAACTCAGTTGACTTTATTGAGATTATGCTGACCTATCTTTGCTGAGGAACTGGACCATATTCCCAGGGAAATAAATCGTTCTTTTTTACAGAATAATTACAGTATGTCTTTGTAATAAATTTCAAAGCATGTGCCTGAAGTAAATATGAATGATGAAGCCAGGTCTATACTTCTGTCCTGTGAGTGTCACCTTATCAACCAACAGGACTAACTGCTCCTTTTTCAGACGGCTTTTCATCCCGTTTTCTTTAAACTTCTCTCAGTAATGTTTTCCTATTTTCATTTCATGTTTTCTAAACCCACTCAAGCATTCTGTTCCCTTCCAAAACTCATGTGCAATTTTCATTTCATACATAGGGTTAAGAGCTAAGTACTCCCAGTCCCATTCCCTATTTATCGGCTTTCCTCATTACTTCCCATTCATGCTTTCCAGAACAGTTTTCCTGAGGGCTAGCTGGCATAATTCCCACTGGGTCAGTAAGGGAATATGCCCAAGACAGTCCTTCTTTTGAAGGAACTAAAGAAGTTACACATCTTATGTGACTGTATATGTGACACATGATGAGAAGAGCGGGAGTGAATACTTTCTAAGTGCAAAGAGGTAACAATTCTCTGTTATCAGTCTGGAATATGCCTCATGGAAGGGAGATTCCTCTAGGTTAATTCTGGTATGATATTGCACAGTTATGCGAAATTCATCAAATCTGAGATGTATGTGAGAGGTGCCTGTAAACCTCTTCTGCTTTTACATATCCTGTTTATCAGCAGCAGTTGCTGGCTTTGTAGCATCTATTTGGTGCAATATTATAGATCTAATAGGAACAGTAGTCTTTTGGGAATCTAGCTCTTTGCCTCCGTATGATTAGGAGGGAAATGGGGAAATGGAATTAATTTTATTTTGTGGCTAAATAAATGTCCTCTTTTATATGGAGTTTTTTGATTGTGTCTGACACTGCAGTGGAAAATGAGAGACCTGGCCTTATATTTTTTTTGTTTCCTTTTTAAATATGACAGTAAGGTTATGTTGTTTTCTGTGGTACATGCCTGTTTCTGGCATACTTTTTGTAATTTAAAATTTGGAGGATATGCATCTACTTTTAAGAAATCTATTGTTCAAGTTATCCATTCTGTTTGCATTCATGTGCAGCTAGACAACACTCATGTTATTGATTTTGGATATAGATTTGTAATTTATTTAATTTTTGCCTCCCGCAAGTCTCATTTTCACTTCTGACTGCTTATGCATGCACCAATATGTCCAATTGAACTAGGGGAAAAATAACAATCCTGGACGGAAACACTTCTGTATAATTACTATAAAGTCAGAACTTACGAAAGAACTATAAAGAAATTTTATAGGATAATGGACCACTTTCCCTCCAGCTTTTATAGTGTAGCTACAAATAAAAATTGCACTATCATAGAACTAGTCAATCAACAATGCTTTTTATAATGCATCCAACAAGTTAACATCATTTTTTTCCCCCATTGTTTTGATATTCCACTCTTCACAGAGATCCAATAGCCTGAGTGTGTGAAAATACAACCAAATGCGAAAGCTGCTCTAGGACACCAGTCTTGGTTATAGTAAAGTTCGCCTTCCGTATAACTTCTTCGTGTCTCCTCCATTCATGCCATCAAAGCCCATGTTAATAGAACTAATTGAAAAATCAACCAATGATCAGAACTCAACCGAATGGCATCAAAGAAATATTTTAAAGCACTTTATTTAACCCCTTGCACACCAGGGAAATATGAAAATTAATTTGCTTATTTCCTGAAGCTTTTATGGGGGCTATTTAATTAACATGCGTTTGTAAATTCTCTGCTTTAATAGTAGCCTTACAGTCAGGGTATACAGGGAATTAGCACTGAATCCAGGGAAAAAAATTGCTCTGTTTTTCACTCTTACTGATTAAATTTAATCTTCAAATTTGGCACAATAAATCTCAAGATGATGATTTATTTTCTATGTAACTTTTTTGGGACAGTGCTTAATAACATTTGCAAAGGTAACATTCTGAAGTAGTTTCATTGTTTTTTAATTATTTCCTTAAAAAACCACAACCCTCTGCCATACAGTCGTGGATATGGCCTGTGCTTCGGTAGAAATTTGTGTCCATGGGGACTGTGGTCATCAGAAAATCTGGCGGAAAAATGGTGTAAAATAAGGCAGCAGTTTGTTTCCCAGATATTGAACACTTTCCAATTTAGGCATAACGAACAAGCAAGAGGAGGAGTGTGTCTGAAAAGAAGAGTTGGCTGGATACCAGAGAAGTACTTCCATAAATAAATCACTTGACAAGTATGGCTGGTGTTCACCAAAGAATTTATGTGACAAATAGGAGATGGTCTGCCATAGAGCTACCTGAACACAAAAAACATGCCTGTTAATTGAACAAAATATTTTATGAAAAGCAGTAATATTCACTGGCTCTTATATTCAGCAAGCGTTATTCAGTCGGGCTTACCAAATAGCAGTCAGAAGGCTACACTGTGCTGGTGAAAGGGCACGCTGACATTTTAAGAACTGTGGAAGATTTAAACCTTTCTGTTGTGCCCTTTCCCTGATGGCCTGTGCCTCTTCTCTTCCTGCGTAAGCCTTAGCGCAGGAGCCCTGCAGAGGATTCCTCCGGCTGGGGCGCTGCGGTCGTTACACCACGCGGCACCGGCAAAGCAATTCTTGTGCCTGCGTGTTGTTGGCAAAGTTTCTGCTATGTATCACCACGAATTGTTACGCAGCCATGACTTGAGAGGAAACAGCCAAGGTGCAGCCAGAACATGGTTCAAACAAATAGGTGCTAAATTATCACAGGAGCTATGACCTCTGAACATTGTATGCCTACTTCCACTCACGGGATCAAACTTATACTTCATTATCATCAAAATCCCTCATACCTAATTCCGAACATATGAATTCAACCTGGTAATTACAGCAGAGAAATGAAAAAGTATTAGGTAAATGAGCTTGAAGGCAACCCTATAATCTGGATTTGGTTTTGGCAGGCTATTTGGCCAGGTAGGATGTATTTTTCCCTACTTAAAACTTACGTGACAAAACCTTTAGGTTTAGCAATCCAGTTAAATTTGAAAAGACGTTTAAGGAGGATAAATTTAGGGCTTGTCAGTGTGTCTAGTGACTGTTAAAATGTACTGGGATATTTTTAATTAGAACTATGTCACACATGTATTGTTCCAGTTTAGCTCAGTAATTTAGATCAAGGTCTAACTTCTTCCTCACAGGCAGTGAAAATAAAGAGATAATTGAATTGCCAGAGATCTGATGAAATGTAGCTTTTGTCTTCTGCTTTTATTTACTGAATATATTCAATAAAATCTCTTGATGACTTCCACAATGTTTCTATACAGAATAGCTATTTAGGGGTTTGTGCATAGCTGTGGGTGCTAGCACTCTTCTGAAACTGAATACTAGGTAGTTTGTTTCCATTCAGACATTTTTAATAAAAATTCTGTTTCCTAGAGAGAGAATTGTTGAAAAGTACCCAGCCGTACAAAATCTTACCATAAACAAGAAAAGATTAACGCAGAAGCTTTTTTTCAGTTATTGTCAACAGTTTGGCTGCTCAGTGGAGAGCATAAAGCACACGTGTAGGTGTGTGATGGGTACACATTTAGGGGCTTCCCTTTTATCATGCGAGAGGGCTCAGTGCACAGGATTATGTCCAGATTGGTCATGTGATCCTGAACTATATAACCGAGGGGGCAGGTTATTAAATGTCATGTGTCTTGAGATAAACACCTTTCTTTAAAATAGGGTTACTTAAAATACCATTCAGTCTAATAGATATTTCAGCTATAGCAGTTACATTTTGACTATTTGCGAAGGAGAGTATCAGTGTTAAAAAGGAAGTGTGTGTCATGCTTAGGAGAGGAGATAGATTTAAAAACTGATACGACTGCTCCATTCATCTAGTCTGACCTTCAAAGAACAAATTATTTCTCAGTTTATGGCTAGTAGCTCTGCTTGAACAGCAATGTTTCTTCTATAAAAATCTCCCATCTTGATTTAAGAGCTGTAAAGGAAGAGAAACCACTATGATCTGTGGTAAATTGTTCTGGAAATCTTTCTGTATTTTTTTTAGATATGTAATGCAGAAGACAAACTGTCACCTCTCTCCAGAGCTTCTTTCTTTTGAGTCTTTTATATTCAGATGTAATAATCCTGCGTGAACATGAGTCAAAGATGAAGATGTATAATTCACAACACAGGCTTGCTATATGAACTCAGGAACTGCCTGATGGGTTGCTTAGATACTCATTTTGGGGCATTCTTAAAACCTGTCATAAATACCTTGTATTGCTGTCATACATTTTCTAACAGTTTTATTTTTAGTGTAGGTTCTGGAAAGTTTATTGAAGGGAGGACTTTTTTTTCTAGGGAAACTGGAAGAAGCTCCAGGTGCCATCTCTATATATTTATTTTTTACTAATCATGTTGGATTTTCACTGGGAGGGTTGTGAAATGCAGTGCTTCCTCCATCACTTCTGGCCTTCATATCAGAGAAGCAAGTCAGGAATGACTCTTTCTAGAGAGATTATCTTATTTACAATTCCAAGACTGTGATGTTAAAAAATGTGTGCCTTGGATTGAATTTGAATTTGTCCAGCTTTAACTTTCAGCTATTGGAGAATGCTAAAATTTTGTCTTCTATTCCAAAATCTTCTGTCGAATTCATATTCTTCCCAGAAATACTTATGTGTTTGTGCTTGAACACCCACTGAGTTTGCTTTGTTAGACTACTTAAACTGATAGACTACATGAACGGAGCTGTCACTCTGTTGGTAATGTTTATTTCCCAAACTGCTGATCATTTTTGTGACTATTCTTTGGATCCTTTACCATTTTCACCATTCTTGAACTGTAGCTGCTCCTGGAATATATTTTCCACTTCTAGTGAGTTCACTGTGTTGTATGTCGATAATACGCATTTGCCATATATATCATGTGGCGTATCTACTTCTCCATTGTCTTTTACTTATGCACCAAAGATCATGATAACCTTTTTCAGTACAGGTTTGCATTGGTCACCTGATCATGTGCAATGCCACTGTTTAATGGGACCCTTAGTGAGGTAGTGAGGTAGGGTAGCTTATGCTCCGTTTTCTTAGACATTTGATCATCTCTTTGCTCATGTTAAGATGTTATTAACTTGTATCTTGTTTACTAAATGATCTACATTATTCTCTTCATTATCAACTGACTTTTCGATCATCTGCTAATTTGTCCACTGTCCCTGGTCATCAGTCCCTGTGGCTCTTATTTGTTGTACACTTGTCCTATGACAATTCCCAGTCTTCAGTTACCTAGATTTCAATCACATTTTGATTGTCGTGCTGACTTTGTATTGTTCTTACTCCCCAATCCTTATGTTATACGGCAAAGTCTGAAACGCCTGGCTGAATCTTAAGTATATTGCATCTACTACCTTTATGTAAAAAACCAAGCTAAGCTAAACATGGTTGAGTCAAGAATTAATAATTTTAGTTAAGAGGAAAGACCCTTACATATTTTTCCTAGGACTATAAAACAAATTAAAGAATACAAAATGATTAAAAATGTGCTAGGAGACTTCCAAAAGTAAAAGCATGTGGGGAATCCTTATCTAAAGGAGATGTTTCTAGCGAGGTTTTGAAAGGAATGGCCTAATGCTATTCAAAAAAAATTTTTTTGTCTCAATTATCTGGATGAAAATAGAAACATGTTTTTAATCAAATGTGTAAATGATTCCAAATTTGATGAAGTGTTTAAAGATAAGTACAAGTAAATTACATACTGCTTTCTGGGTTGCACAGCTGTGTATATCTAAGAATTAAAAATGGATATTGTGCTAATAATTCAGGAGATAATGTTTTGAAAAGCAGCCGTTTAAGAGAGAGCTTGTGTCTTGGTTTGGAAACCAATTCAGTATAACCTAGGAGAGCAAAATGGTGGCTTGGGCTACACTGGGCTAGAGCAGCTGCTTAAACAGGAGAATATCACTAGAAGTAGGAAGCAAGAGTTACCACTGAGGAGGAGTTTGTTGCAGACGCTTCTGTGAATGGAGAGCTGGGTGCTGAACTCCATCCTGTACGGTGCCATGTCTAGTGCACGATCCCTCCCACCCCAAGCTGCTCCCTGTCTCCTGCGCAGGACTGTGGATTGTCCCAAAGTGCATGATAGCATCTGCAAATCCCCTTGTGTTTTTTCTGCCTTTCCTAGATTTATCTACGCTTGACTATACACAGATATAGCAAGATTGAAACTACAGATCCGTCACAATATGCTCCTAATTTTAAGAGTACTGATCACCTAGTAAAAATTGAGAGGAGAATGACTGAAGTCCTTTTTATGAGGCACAAACGCTCTGTCTCATAGTGAGCAACTAAAGGAATTTAATCTGCTCTGTTATCTGAAAAAAGATTACATGGCCTGATCATGATCTCTGAGTACCTAACCAGGGAGAAGATTTCTGATAGTAGACTTGCAGTCAGTCACAATAAGACACACAGACTAACAGCTAAAGCTAGAAGAATTTATACTGTAAATAAGACTTTTTGGGTGGTCGTACTTAACTGCTATAAACAGTTGCTTAGGGATATGTGAGAGTCTCTTACTTTCTCCCAAATTGAAATCTTTGTTAAACACTTACAATCTCATGGAGCTATTAAATATACAGATGAAGAAATAGCTCTGTACACTTTAATGAAATTACAGGGCTCTGATGAGTTTTTAATTTAAGCTCCATTTTTCCACTTCATTTCATAATACGATTCTCATTATCAGTCAAACAGTAAAGCCAGGAAAATATTGATCACCCAGACTTCAGAATGTCTTTTAGCTGATCCATACTACTGGCAAGTGTTGATATTCAAGTCTCCCTTTCAGAATTAAATTTTTGGCTCCACTCTCTATCCTTCAGTGCTTTCTTTCAGGCTTCTAATGCATAATATAATAATATATAATTTAATACATTTTTACATCCTATTCCTTATCCAGATAATTCTATTGGAAAACTACTTTTCAGCCAATAGGACTTTGGATGGAACTGGAGTGATCCTGATGCTCCATTGCTAAGTTGTCCACTGCTTTGGCTGACCTCAGGAGATTAGTCTGTGGCAATGATGGTTGCACAAAGGTATTAGACACTGGCATAGCTTTATTGAGCAGTGTCCTGTATAATTTCAAACTTTCTCTTCATAGTTTCTCAATAATCGCTCCTTCTAAAGGGATACTGCAAGTAACTATTTTGGAACAAACTTAAGAAATAAGTGAGCAGTAAAATTTGCAAGAGTTGTGTTTTTGTTAACCAGAGTATTTCTTTGGTTTTGTATGTTAGCTTTTTAATGTGGTTTAGATTTTAAACTCTTCAGAATGAGGTCTTAGTGAATAGTGAATAACAACATTCAAGTCACCGTAAAGGAAAATGACAAAATGACTTCATAAAAATCCCAACAAATGCAAGCTAAAGGCATTTTCAATTTATATGCCAAAGCTCTGAGCAATCATTGAAAATAGCTTTGTGATTTTACTTTCAAAGCTATTACCCTGAACCTAAATAAGTATCTGTCAATAACTAGCAGCCAGGATGTTGACCTTTTTCTGTTTGAGGCAAAATCAGCGCAGGTCTGTGGAAAGATATGTCTGAGATGCTTGCTTCCAGCATAGCAGATCCCATCAGCTGGCACTTTTTGACTTAGCTCTGAGGTCAGCGCTCTTGTCATTGCCTTTATGGCAGTTCTGCAGCACTTCGATGATGCACTTTAATTAGCTCAATTGCTAATTGCTGCCTACTTCTAGCCATGTTTAGAGGGAAATTAGTTAAGAAAATATGGATGATTATAAATGAAGACATCATTTTTTAAAAAAACAAGTCCCTATTTTACCTTGGAAAAAAATTGATCTCTGTTATGTGTTGTAGATCTATCATTAAGAATACCATAGTTTTGAAAATGATATTACTGCTCATATTCCAGCAGGTATATAATGAGTCACATTGTTTTATGTCACTCATATCACATTGTCATGTTCCATTATGCAATGTGAAAAGGCTCGCAAAACTTGCTCAACTTTGATAAACTGGAAAATAAGATTGACACTATTGGTGCAGGTTGGATTTCTCCAGAGAGCAAATGTTCCTTTCAAAGCAGTAAGCACTGCTTACTGTAATGTTCATTTCAAAGCTATAAGCTCTGCTTTGATTACTAGATAAGCACCGATCAATTATAACCAAATTTCTCTAGGCTTCACTCAGATTTTCATTTCAATTTTAGGAAAGACCCCAAATCAAATTTTAGAAGTATGCCACTTTCCATTTAATTACGTACCACTTAGTTCAAAAGAAAAAAAAAATGTTCAAATGAAAAAAAAAAAAAAAACAAGCAAAAATTTTGTCTGATTTCATCTCAAAGCCTGTAACTGCTTGACTTTCATGCAAGCTGTAAATGCCATTCCTGGCGTTACAGCCCCTTATACAGCCCAGTGATGTATTTACGTTTTTCTCTTAACCTGTTGTCAGGCTCTTGGCAGATGGCTGGGGGAGGGATGCGTCTCAAAGCAATGGACTTTCCATGCTGGGGAGACTGACGTCTCAGAGTCAAGTGTAATGCTCTTTTTATTCCCATGTATTCAGTTCTTATTTTCCCATACAGTCGCATCCCTGTTTGTTATGCTATATCCAACCGCAAAGCAGATCCTTGAAGTTTTCAGTCAATTTGAACTACTACCAGGAACAGCTGCATTAGGTTTCCATCCATCTTCAACATTTCTGTAAAATCTTCTCCTCTTAGCTCTCTACTACCCATGATTCAGGATCCATCTAGCCACAAGTAGACACACATAGGCTTATCATATTGTCCTCTGACTTTTGCTTCTTACGGAATTTGTTTCCCCAAAGATGGCTTGCTCCAGGTTGTACAGGCAAAGTCCAGGTAGGTGCCTTATGAAGGAGACAGAAGGGTAGAACCACTGTTTTTCCCGTTTGGGAACTGGCGTGAAGAACATAATTGATGCTAACTACTTTCCATCTGTAATCATATAAAATATGCTGTAACAGCATCCGTGCCCTTCTGTTCTGTAAAACTTGAGGGGGTTTGTGGCATGGGTTGTTAAGTCTAGTTAAGAAAAAGCAACAATGCTCTGTTCGATGGCAATAAAAAACCATGCCAAAAGTGCCCTGAAAAAATGTAAGCTTGTTATAGCACTAGTGACCTCTTGGCACTGTTCATTTTTTCAGGTTTGTTTTCTCAATAAAAACATAGTTAGTTTTGCCTCATCAGGTGTAACTATGTAAGTAGTAGATTTTTTTTTTTTTAATTGCTCTGGTGAGAATAAATTCTTGAGGTAAATTGTACCCAGGCATTCAAGCACTCTTTTTAGCTGAGGTTTGTAGAAGAGAAGGTTGTTTTCATGTAGTCTGTGACACCTATGTACATACATATGTTTGTGTGCATAAATTTTGAATTACTTTATAGTTAGGATGGATAAAATCTAGACCATATGGGTTTCCCAAGGCAAGAAAAGAAAACTGCATGACCTTGGATGATTACAATACTTTGGCAAAGTTATGAAAAATGGTGGTTGGTAATGTAAATGTCTCCTTTTTTTCATTTTAATACTAGGTGCTTGGAATTTATAAAGCTATCTGCCCTAATTCAAGGGAGCTGTATTAAACTATTGCTGGTACTTTTTGATAACAATTGCTATTTTAACAGCTATTTTGGTCATTTTGGAGCAAAGTTTTGGCTGTTTATATCGTTTAAGATACAGGAAATGAAGATTTTCACTTAAATGCAGGAGGGTGTCAAAAATTTTAAGAATGCAATCAATTTTAATGCATCATTTAAAATTTGCCATTGGTGGCAAACATCTTGACAATGGCTTATGAAGTTATCTAATGTCATGAACAATTTGCCTAGCGGAAAGCTCTGTTAAAGTGTACAAGTAGTCCTCATACTTCTTGCTGCGATTTTTTTCTTCTTCTCCTGAATGTTAGCCATGAGAGCTGTTATTGCCAAAGCCTAATTATATGAATTACTAACCTGAAAAGTTTCAAATATATGTTTTTGAAATTTCAGGAGATAAGCGGCTTGGGCTTGGGTAAGACAAAATAAGTAAGTTAAACTGCCCTATTTCATTTGGTCTCAGATCAGCAATAATAAATGCAACAGTAACTTTTACTGTCTTGAAAAATATAATTAGTATATGAAGACCATATGCTACTTTTAGTCTTTCTGTGAATTTTTCCTTACTCCAATGGAAGGCTGTAGCAGGTATTTGGCAAAAAAATAAATGTGAATTCCAACCTTACTTAGCGTAGAAAAAATGCTGTCGTGCTCACTAGGCTAGAGGCTTTTCTGCTGTGGTGTGGGAAAAGTTTGTTGGTGGTCTGTGGTGAGCCAGTTGATAATGTATTTTGACTCTTTTACTTTTACCGGATAGGCTGCATTTTAAGAAGGCAGAAAAAATCCATTAAATACTTTCCTTGTGTTTTTTTTTCCCTTCTTCTAAGTAATTTCTGCAATGAGCACAGGGACCATTAGTACAATACATTAGTGTCATGAATAGCAGAGGAAGTGGTCTAGGAAGCAATCTTGTCTCAGACTGTGGTCTACAGTATAAAAAAAGTTTGCAAATCCCTATGCTAGCCAGTTAATTACAATATGTTTGTGAAATATGAGCTCTGAAACATGTAGCATACGTTTGGGAGCTGTAAAAATAAATAATAATAGTGATCATTAGTATCGCAGAAGTGAATTAATAAGGTGATATAAAACATTTTATAAACCCCTTCTCCTGTCTGACAGTAATTTCAGGACCAAGATACTAATTCACAGAAGATATACTTGCAGTGCAACATCTGGTTTCTTAGCAAATTTCCCTAAGTAGTCATGCTCAAGGCATATGCTGCTGGGAAGACCGTATTATCTGATGGATAAGCAGTGGGCTGACTTCTCTCTCTCTGGTTTTACGAAACATTTTACCACATGTTCTACCATTACATAATATATGCATTATGAATACAGCTGTATCGTTGATTTTTATGGTGATTGGGTTGAGGTAATGATGGATAGGGAATGGGTAGGGATTGAAAGAACACTAAATCTCAAGCAAGTGTTAATGTATGTTAAAGCTTCATAAAATGGTCCAGAATGGAAGAATGTAACATTACCCGCAGTGGTAATTACCATACAGTGGCAAAGTATTGATATTTATATACTCGTTCGTGGTTGGTGAGACAATTATTATAAACCATCACCATTAAATCCTCACATGTGCCTTCCATTCAAAGGATGTAAGAAAAGACTCAGGCAAATATATGAGTTTAATAAAGGTTTGAGAGATGATAAAGCTTAGCCAGACAATCCAAAAATTCTTATGCCAGTGAAAATAGTTCTTTATAACATATTTCTATTTTTTATTCCAAGTAATGTTGTATAAGCAGTGGATGACAGCTGACCATTAATTATCATACTTGCATTGTTCACAGTGCAGAATCCAGAGGCCCAACTTTTGTGATACAGAAGAAAAGGGTTATGCATAACATTAGCTGCCAATTTGAATATTTATGCACTCAGACTGGATAATTGCATGAACTACAGGAAAAAAAATGAGACCTGGACAGCACTTGTCTCTTCCACATGGGGAGTGGCAGTGTGTGATGATGTTGGACTTGCAAACAAGCCTTCTCCCCTCCCTCTCGCCACCATCCTTGTGTTTGGATTATGTCTGTGGGCCCAATATGGTGCTTTGAAGAGGTAATAGTTCTCATGTAAATACTGCTGTTTGGTGGTGACAGAAGCGTTAAAGGAAGGCGGACTAACTGTGAACTAGACTCCGACACTGTGGATGTTGTAGGAGGGAGCATCTCTTCTGTAACTTCAGTCAGAAGGATATACATTGCTTTATGAGGTTAAAGCTGAATCTGACTTACTAATCACATTTCTACTTCTCCAGTTTCACCCGTTTATTCATCAGCAGTCCTCTCTAGATTTCTGCACACACGTAGCTTTCTGGCTGGTACCTGCTGAGGTGGGATGAGTCATCACCTTCCATTTAAGATGTACAGTTGCTCAGGATTCCTATCTATATATTCAAACTGTGGCCCAAGATTTCTGATATCTTGAATGTTTCACATAGAGTAAGATTTTCACTGGAGAGGTTTAGACTCATGCTATAGTTTTATTTCCCCACTATCGGTGTTTATTTTAGCTTGGACCTTTGAACTTGAACTGTGAGATTCCTGATTCCTTTGAAAAGAGGCATGTACCTATATAACAGAACATTTGGGTACTCAAGGATGAGAGCTGCATGACTGACAGAGAGAAGGGAAGTTTTTGTATTTGTTCTCTGGCTTTCCAATCCATGTTCCATGCTTCCAATATATTATATTAAGATGTTACAGGGGCATTTTCAATATCTAAATAAAATGGAAAGTAAATTCTAAGTGGTCGTTTAGATTTCATCAGTTCACAAAAGGTGCCACGTTGAATAGGTTTAGAGAAAGTTTCTGCTCAGTCATTCTGAGATGGAAACTTCCTGCTTCACAATCATTTGCTGACACCTGAAAATGCAAAACAGGCAAGTAAAAAGTATTTTTGCCCTTTTACTTCTCACTCGAATTAATTTTCTATTTTATATTTATTAATGCATTTATTTTTTATTAATTTATTACAGCCTGCCTGATATTTTGGTGTCTCATATTTTAAAAATGATAGGAATATGGGAGCTTTTACTTGTAGCTTTTGAAAAATAAACTAAAAGCATGTAAGATGGATGAATTACCTATAAAAGCTTCATCTTTTCTTGTTGGTATGAGTTGTTGAATGTTCTGGCCTCTCAAAATTTAAAAATAAATAATAGTAATAATTTTATAGATTATCATTTGAGATAAATTGTAATGCCATTGAAATGAAAAAACAGAACTTTCATTGACTGAGTATTGGCTAAATTTCCCCCAAGAGATTTACAAAAAGATTTAGAACAGTATTTGCATTAAAAAATAATCCCTAGGCTTTTGCAAATGCAAATGAACATGGATAGATAATCAAAACCAAAGTAGTTTGTCTTCCTTATTACAGCAAACCAGTTAATGAAACAAAAAATCTATGCCACGTACTATATTCAAATAGTAACAGTTTTCAGATGTTTTACTAATGGCTCAGTTATTGGCTTTCCATTAGGTTCTTTCATGGTTTTTAAGCCATGCTATATATCTTCTTGCATCCTCTTCTCAGCTAAATGGTGTAAGGAACTGATCTTTGGAAGGACACAAATAATCAATAAACATTATCAAGAGACTCATGCTTGCCTTTCTTCCATAAATCAGGGAATCTGATAACGAAACATAGAGCAGAGATGAAAAGCTGTCATCTTGATCAGTGGCATCCCACATCTGTGCCGTGTTTACTACCCTGCCACGCAGTGGGACTTATGCCTTTTTAACACCGCAGGTGCTGCTGTATGCTATAATACTTGGTATAATTTTTGACCTCTAGATTTTGGCACATAGTGAACAGTCTGATTTGAAATCTAGTAAGGGGCAGACTGTGGAGTCTTTTTTATTTAAAACATGCCTCTTCAGTTAAACATGAAGATTTAGAGGAAAGTTGCCTAGTTTTTTATTGATTTCAAGATGAAATTGTGTTTTATCAGGGATTGAACTGCTTTTTCCCCATGTATTAAACAGTCTGTTATCAGAGGAAACATAGACTGTAGTGAGTCTCATATTTCTGTTAATCTAATATAAAGCTAGTTTCCTTTGTTCCTGTAGTAAAGCAAGATGGATATGATGAAATGACCCAATTTCCCACTGGAAAGGACAGATGATCAAGCAATTGTATCACGTCAGCAGCAAACCTTTAGGCTCAAATTGAGCACGGTTAGGTCAGCAGATAATCTGAAAGGCATCTGGCAAGAGAAGTAAGTTTGCTCCTAGTCAAGGAAGTGTAAATTCAAATTATGTAAGTAGAGTGTCATAACTGAACAAAACTTAGTGATCTGGGCATGGCTTATGTCTAAAACTCTTGCCAACAATTCTAATTTTAGGGAGGGGAATGATCTTATGTGCAGAGGAAAGACTTTCATCTGAAATAATAACATAGTAATAAAGCAGATAGTTCTGTGAAAACCAGAATGGATGAATCCTTTTTCTTGCAGATTTGAGTTTCACACTTGCTTCCTTTTGGTACCTACCATTGTTTAACTGCTGATTTCATGGGCTTGGTGGACACGTCACCCACATACCCCCAGGAAGTTTACTGGCCAACAAGTTCAGCAGATCTGTGTAAACTTAAGTGTGTGTTCGCTGTTCAAGTCTCACTGTGAGACTTGTTCAATAGGAAACTAGATTATAAATATTGCAGTAAGTGTAATATTTACAGAGGTGCATTTACTTATGTTATTTTTTGCTTATTATATGTTTTAATAACTGCAAAAAATGATATCGTGAGTATAAGTAACCTGTCTGTTAGTTCAAGTATGACCAAAACATTCATATGGTAGCCTTGATAGTATCGTGAAATCTCTAAAGTCCATTTTTAATTTTAACAGTGTCAAAGATAATGAATTGCTTTGGCATTTGTCTTGGTGAGTGTGCGCATGTGAGCATGCATATGCTTGTTACATATAATGTATAATTTTCTCAATGGTACTTCTCTCTGAAAATATCTGTATAAAATAAGCAATTTGCATGGTCAGCATTTCTCCCTATTTAAAAAATATATAGCTTTGGAAAATGTCTTACATGCTTGTGTTTTTATTTCTGCTGTCCCTTTTATGAAATACCTTAATTGAGGGTAGAGATTTCTTTTTGCATTTCATTTTATGGGATTGTATTTAGGACTTTTCTAAGATTTCTATTTATGACCATGTTTTTTCTTAAAGCAAAAAAGTAAACGACTGCCTCCTTTTATGGTTAGTGCAAATTGCAAACATAAATCAGTGAGCAGTGGTTCATGGTGCATACATGCATAAAACAATGTGCACTGGGGAAATCGCGAGTAAATATAAACGTTGTGCTCATGTTTTTAAAGTATTTCTAGTCGATATTTTTCACACTACCAAAAAACCCCAAGGTTTGGTGGAAATAGTGTATATAAGTAAATAATAAGCATACGCTGGAAGGCCATATGGATGTTCTGGAGCTAGAATGGTGTGGTCGTTAATGTACAGACAGAGAATCAGTACAGAGACAACTACCAATACCCTACCCTTGCTGAAGTGGAAGCAGAGGATGACTCTAATAAATGAGTTGTGATATGTGAAGCAGTAGAGCTGTACCATTCTCATATTTTTCTTGACCAGATCAACCAGTTTAAAGCTGTTTCAGTCTGCTGGAATGCTGACCTGAAACACTGAGGAAGAAAAGGATAAAGAGAGGATGAAATTTTGCTCACCAGGTCTTTCTTGATGGTTAAAGTAGCAGTATGGCTTCACCAAGAGAAAAATATTACCTCAGAGAGAAAGAGAAAAATATCTCAGAGTGAACCAGTAGTATGTATTTCTTATGCAGAGTTATTTGTAAAGCAGCATAACCAGGGCAGCCTGACCGAGCCTACAGACCAGCTACAGCTCGCATGACTTTTCCTTGCCTCCTCTTCAGGGGAAGAGACTGGCTGTGTCTACTCAATGGGCAAACAGGGTTCAAACAATTCAGTGGCCCTGTTGTTTGCCCACACTGATGACAGAGAGCTGTGGCTGCTGGGGAGACAGAAGCTGGCACTTTCTGTCCATAGGCGAAGGGTTGGCTGCTCACCCCACAGCAACCGTTTCCAGTGTCCCCAAGTTCTGCCAAGAGCTCAGCACATGCCGTGTCCTCCCTCGCAGCCTATGACAACACTGCAGCCTGCTTTCTCCAGGCAGCGGCAGTTGAGATCCTCCATGGCAGGAATTGGGGCATGTGTTCTGCAGCTTGCTGAACCTCAGAAGAAATTACAAGAATTCAGAGGGACTTTAATGCACCTGCAGTAGGCTCCTATTGCAAAGCATTCTCCGGAGGATCATCTCTTCCTCCACTGCCTGTAGCCAGATCCTAGGGAGTGTAGCCTCCTCATGGAGCATCAAAATGAAATAGGAAATCTCATTTCCTCTTTCTGTTCAAAATTCTGTATGTTGACTCAAGGCTCTGTGTGCACAAAGCCTTCTGCTAATCAGTTTGATCTTGGGCAATAAATAGCAGTTCTAGTGTTCTTCAGCAGAATTTTCCTTGAGGAATGTTTGGGCTATTAACTGAAGTGATTACTTCAGCTAACTCGTACACATCAAATACATTCTGTAATGCCTCAATAGCTGTAACAGAAAACCATTTGTCATATGTGCTACTTATGAGTGCCAGCAATAAATATCAGCTTCATAGAAGTACCTTCACTTTTTCCTTTTTCCTTTCTGCAAAATCCAGATATAGAACTTGTCCGTACTTAACGGCCCACTTCCATGAATAACACAGAAGACTTTTTAGTAGGTTTAGGTGACTCACGTGTATCTCAAATTGGCTACTTTCCATTTCTGTGTTCTATAAGAACTAGCTTTCCACTTTTATTGTTCTTCAAAAACGTTCGTGTAATGCAGTTGGCTACGGTGGGAGAGGGACGTGTTGTTCTGACATGTTGACCTGACACTACACCAAGTTCTGTGTGTCTGAGAAATGCTATATCTGCTGGTTTTTGCTCTTCCTCTCTCTCTCTTTTTTCCTTGCACTTGTTTACTGATTAACTGAAATCTACTGGAGAAAAAATAATCTCCAGAGAAAAGACAGCATGTATTTTCCTTGTAAATGAACCAGTTGCTCTCAGGTCTTCATGACAGAGTGTGTGATAAAAAGATTTTTAGTGCTAAAAGACTCTATGTTCTTTGTGTCCTATAATTTCCCTATATTTATTCTGTAATGCTTCCTGAAATTATACAGTCTTGCAGAAGTCAACGTTTATTCATTTTAATGACGGCCACCTTCTTGACATTGCCTTTGGATAGGTGTATTTTCTTATCGATGACAATAGTAGCTGTGTACTGAAGAGCTCTACACATTTAAAGAGAGATGTCATGCAGATCTTAGCTTCCCAAAATACAGTCAGAACTACGAACACGGTAAAGAAATCCAACGGTTCGTTTCACTATTTTAGTGATTCTTTTATTTTTTTACCTCTAGGATAATCTGTTTAATAATACAACAACTCGAGACCTAAACAGGGAGAAAAGCTCAGATCACACCAACTTCTTTATATGAGGCAACAATTAAGTCAGGTATCTCTTGTGACCTTACAGTTATGGAACTATCTTACATTTCTGGAGGATGTATTCTCTCTCTCTGACCCCATGGCAGGTACTACTGTATAACTATAAAGCAGAATTTCTTAGACAAACAGAATCTTTCTTCCCTGATAACTTTTCACATAGACCTGGGTTGCTTAGTTTCAGCCTCTATCCTAACTAGCAGAGGGATTTGCTTACCACAAAAGCGATGACAATCCCTTCTGAAATGTCTATGCATGTTCACACACCATGGAGGAATAGTGTCGATACTCTACGGATCATGAGTCTATACAAAGTATTGGGTTCCCAGCAGCCTGTACCACCTTCAGATAAACATCCTTACTTCAAGGCTTCCAGCCTTTGCTTTCTTCTAACTCGTATGCTTATGCACCCTAATAATATATATTGTTATTGTAGAGTTCACTTTGGAATCAACACAATTTGCTTGTAATGAGGCTTCTATAAATTATATAGTTCACTGTAACTTCATTTGATAGCATATGTGAACCATAAACATCACCAGTTCTAGCCTGTCATTGCAGTGGTACATTGCTTTCCAGATCTATGTGTTGGATAAAAAACCTGTGGCTAATATTAACCCAGTTTTTGGTGACAAATGCAAGGTCAATGGCATGTCCGTGGGTTGGCTTGTTACTAGGCACTTCCTACACCTGCCCCCATTTATTCAGCACTTTCAAACTGTGCCAAGAGACTCAGCTGCATAAGAGAAGGCAGGATTTATTAGCAACACTTGCCAGATCATGACATATTAAAAAAAAAGGAAAAAAAAAGAAAAAAGAAAAGCTGTTAAGTAATGCAGTACTAGTATAAAGAGTCAAAATTCATAAATACTACATCTTATTTGCAAAAAAAAGTTATTGACATGTCACATTTCAAGTCCTAAAGCTAGGTGAAATACAAATTTGAAATACTGTTAATTTCTGGACTTGGCATCAGCAATTTATCCTGTAACATTTCTGGAAGAGAACATCCTTAGATCTCCCAAAGTGAGAATTTTCCTGTCCCGAGATCCAATCTACAGTGGGATTAGAAGTGTTATAAAACCAGCCCATAACTGATGGGGCAAGATATTTCAGATTAAATTGCATGAGGATTCCTCTTGTCTTGATTTTTTTCCAGTCATTTCAAAAAAAGGATACTGTGAACTTTGGAAATGTACTTTTAGAAGTGGGTTAACTGGTTTTGGAGAAGGATTGTATGTCCACTGTTGTAATTAATTTGGTTCCTGGATTTTCAGATTAATGATTTACTTTCATATTATTCACTCTTTCTCCTTTTTCCTTTGTAGAATAATACTTATGTTCCAGCAGAAGGTAGAACAATTAATTATTTTTTTCGGCAAGCTTTATGTGTATTCCTCAAGGAACGTATCTCTCAAATTGAAAACTTTTTGGCCTTTTGTTTTTTCAAGTGTGTAAAGTATGGCATATGCCTCATTCTAATGAAAGCATTGTCTTTCTCTCTATAGAGAGATCTATATACAAATAGGGATCTGGAATTTGTTGAATAATTAATTTAAATCTTTTCTGAATTTGTAATCTGTAATTGCTTATGAAAAACAGCTCACAGTTCACTTTTAATATGTAGATATCCATATGCTTTATCAAACTAGAAATGTCTAAGAATCACCTTAGATATCATCTAAAATAAATAGAAAGTAGACTTAAAATAGTTGGTCCTATAAATATCTCATGTGTTTTCTAGGGATGATGCATTAAAATGATTACCAGCAGAAAAATAATCATTCTACTCCACACTATCCATACTATACCAATGCATATAATGCTAGATGGTCAGAATGTAAAAAATTAAGCAATAAAATGACATCAAGTATTTCCTATGAAAGCGATGCCTAGCTTGTCCAGATGTATGCTACTGCACACTTTCAGTGGAATATCAAGAATTAGTGCCTCTGAGAAAAATGGAAATCAACATAAATATTTTGTTTTGTAGATAAAAAAATCCACTGCAGTCAGCAAATACTTGGCTTGATGTAATTGCATCACTGTGTCTTTTAAAGACATTCAGAATAATACATCTTCTGTATTAAGGTAAATGCACTGCATAAACACACAGAAATATAAGATTATTTAAGTCATTTTAGAACTAGGTTTAATTAATTACTGCATATGTCTTAACTTCCTATAAAAAGTTAAATTTTCAGGTGTATGTATTGTGCTAGGATGGCTTAGGGCTCAATGTGAAGGTATTTTGCTTGATAATGTAGTGGGTGATGTTTAGCTGTAGAATGTTCCTAATGAAATCAGTAGAGTTGTATGCAACATTCTCCAATAAAATATGTCCATATTTATCTGTATGTTATAATTTTTTTTTATATGTGATAGAACTTAAATGGATAGACACCCACTTCCTGTCATTCTCCTTTTCCCAGCTCCAACGTTAATGGGCACAGAAACTGCAAGTGCTTTTTCTGTATACCTTTGTAGCGTTAAAAAGTTCAATCCAGTATACTTGCATTCATGACAGGACATAATGAAATCTGGATGTCTTCCCTTTTTGATTTATTAAAAAAAAAAAAGTAACTGTAGCCATCAGCTGCACCTAAGAAAAATGAAAAGACTTTTAAAAAGAAACTTATTTTTCAAAATTATCTGTTGGGCAAAGGCAATGCTGTCATTATAAAAAAGTCAAGTGTTTAACCTAAGATAATTTATGTACATAAAGATTTGGGGTAACTGCCAAAGAACAACGAGGTCTGAGGGTATATGTTTTTTTACCCACCCTCTTTCTTTCCTTAAACATAATCAGGTCACAAAGTACAGTTAATTAACTGATGCATTTTCTTTGCTGGAAGCACTACTGCATATTCTATTCATTTTAATTGTTTTGCTGTCTAAAGCTTGAAGGAAAAAATAATAATTACATACTGTAAAGTAATCCAACTGCATGGCAATTACCTACCTCATTATCCCATTGGTTCATCTTGCATGCTAGCAGTGGACACCAAATCTGACAGTGTACAACAGTACTTGCCAAGTATTGCTTAAAGCTGATTATGTGCTTCTTATGTGTCACAGTATTACATGATTCATATCATGTGTTTATATTGTGTTAATGATATATCACTCATGGATAATAAATGTAGTAGTTTATTTTCATAGAGCAGGATGGAGCATGGTATCAGACTATAGCCATTGACTGGCACATGAAAATTATCCTCTAATAATAAATTTCACCGTGTTTATCTGCAAGCGTAGATTGGTATCTCCAAAGCACCATCTGCGGATAGGGACACTGTGAAGCTGGTGACAGAAAGGGAGGCAGAGGATGTCGCAGAAGTGTTTGGACTTTGAAGGACTTACTAATAATGGAGTGTATTTTGAAGCAGATACTTTAGGAAAGAGATACTTAGTGTGAAGTGTAAGAATGGTGGTGAAACTCTGTTTTGAGTCTAAGGTAAAAAATACATGGAGAACTCCTTACATCAAATTTTCTCATTCCTCATTATATAAACTTGACTTTGAAACCTGATTTAGTGAAATACCGGTATATGTGCTTAAATTTTGAACTTAGGTCTAATTATATTAATTTAAATATGTGCTGTTGTACTGTGCTGAATTGAAAGTTTGAGCAATTCTGAAAGGGAGCACAAAAGTGGGTATTCCCATAATATGAAGAACTTTCTAACCAAAAACAAACTGTGAGAAGGTTCAGGGGGCGAAAAGCTTTTGGTGAGTCTGACTACACTACTTCTGTTCATGTCCCAGGTGTGAATGAGGAATTAGCAGGAAAATATGCTGACTAACATGCTACAAACCCAGTTTCTATAACTTTAGTTTAGTGGTTTTTTATTCGTGTTAAATCAACACTAAAATCAGAAAAACAAATATGAAATGCTATTCAGTTAAGGGAAATAATGAATGGCCTTAATGCTGGTGAAAAGAAATTTATGCAGTACTAATTCACATTGACATTGGTGGTTGGAAGTTGTTGCAGTCACTTCCTGGACATTAAGTTGGGGGGTTATTTCAATGATTAAAAAATACAAGCTGTTATAAGAACAACCTACTCTTGTTCATTTTGGTAGTTCTCATCCATAATTAACAGTTGTGCAGATAGACCATAGCTTGCTCAGGCAATGAGCTTTGATTATTCTTCTTCCAAGAGCCGGTGCTCCAGGTTGGCTTTTAAGGTTATTGGTAGAACACTAGCAGTAAAAGTTTTCCTGTATACTATAAATCCTCTGCCTCTTTCCCCCCCCCCCCCCTTTTTCTTTTCCTTGACATTTCACAAGAAAGCCGCCTAATGTAGCATAGCATAGCATAAAATAGACTTTAGTGATATGCACTTGGTTGGAAAGAGTATTTCAATTATATTCCTCTTGCTGACGTTTACGATTAAAAGCAATGAGTATCTTCTGGGAATAATCAGTTTGACGGATTGGGATTTCAGGAAAGTATTAACATGGTTGAAAATGAATAGGTAAAATATAAATCTCAGTAAGTAAAATGATAACTTTTACTTGCAGAGCTCTGATTGTTATGATGTAAATACACATAAAGTCCTGTGTTAACAAGGAAGGATTCGTTTTCAAAAGCATCTTTTATGCACACAGCTGTGGATTTCATTATGTGTTGTTTATCTTGGTTTATTGTAAATCCCCAGGAAAGCGACAGCGCTTCAGGATAAGGTAATCAATTGTACTTAATAGCCCAAAGACTGTTGTATTGAATTAGAGTAGTTCAGAGGCCCTAGAAGCAGAGATGGGTGCAGAATGCAGAAGTACAGGAGAAAAAAGAGCCTGGCTCGTCGCATGGGACGGCTGAAGGCACTGTTGCGTGGTGTCTCAGAGCAGCGACAAAGTACAGGCTCAGCATCCACTTCCCTTTCACGGAGATGAAACGATACCCCGGCTTTTCTGAAAGGATCGGTTGTACAGCAGAGCTGCCATGCTGGGAAAGACTGAAAGCCTGTCTGACACAGGATTTTATTTTGACTGTGATCAGTAGTGGAGGTTTAAGAAGGAGTATTTGAAACTGAAAACTTCTTAGTGCCCTTTGCATTTGTGTCTAATTTCCTCTGCAAAACAATTAAAATCTCTCCTGTCATGAAAACGCAGTCCCTGTGCACATCCTCCGCATGGTGAGTCAGAATTCCCTATGACAGATGGCAAAACGGGGAGCATCCCGCAACCCGGCTGCAGTCTGGGAGATTCCTGAGAGCAAGCCCAAATTCAAATGTAAAAGAAGGAAGGGTATTTTTCCTGGGAACTAGGAGGAGGCTGTGTGGAGTTTGTTTAAAACCTTAAAACTGCTGGATCTGAAAGCAGAACTTGAGGAGAGGAGCCATTTTGTGAAGACACAATGGACAAAGGAGATTTTTATTGGATTATTGTGTTCCCAATTCACATAGTTTTGTCCTTTAATGAAATATGTTTCTAGAGGTTGGAAGTATTTTGGTATTCTTTGGAGAGCGCTCTTCAAAAAGTTGTGCTTAAAAGCCCGGCCTCCTTTGCAGTCACAGTCTTCGTCTACACAGCATTCCCTAAATAACAGTGCATTTTTGCCTGTTAAGGGAAAGCAGCTCCTGTTGCAAAATGGTCAGTTACCAAACTGAATTTCCCAAAAGGCAGAAAGCCTGCAGTCAAAAGCCCCAGCTTGCAGCTCGCACTCAACTACAGAGTAGCAGAGAGCAGCAGAAGACCCCAAGGCAGAGCACTTTCGTGTCTCCCAGACGTAACACTATAAATCAGCTTGCCGAAAAGGAAATTACCTTTCAAGCTATTTATGAAATCTTAGTTCCACAAATTGATTGTGGTTGTTATTGACAATTAGATGGTTAATGCAGCATAATGCAGAACTGAAATAATCCAAGTAGATGAATTTACTTGATGGTTAGATCCTGAGCCTGTACAAACATAGATCATTTGATGCTCTGATTGAATATATCTTTCACTCTCCATCTAACGTATTTTCTTCTCATGACAAGTGGAAGTGCATTGGCCAGAAAAATGATGATTCTTGTCAAGCTTTTGCCTTAGTCAGTACAATCACTGGATAGAGCATAGAAATAATTTATTGAGCAGGGGTAGGAGCCCTCGTTCCCTCTTCCCAAGCGTGCTAACCAGGAGGATCAGAGCTGTACTCTGCACTCCCTCCCTGTAAATTTTACATTGTTTTCTATATAGTGGTGAAATTTCAATAGAGAGGGTGAATACTAAGAGGAGAAAGCTCACATCTGGCCTACTTCATAGCCTGGCGCCTTACTTGAAGGTGGCAGGCATGGCCCCAGAGCCCTCAGGCTAGGAAGGGTACTGAGCTGGACACTTCCGCTTCTGTCCAGTCCTCTAGCTGCCGTGTGGGCGTTCTTTAACCGTTGCGTCTCCTGCCCCTTTCTCCTTCGTCACCTCTGCTTTAAAATACAGCAAGCACTGTAGAATTTAAAAAGTAAATAATCAGTAATGAAACCCTGATCCAGAGGGTGGTGGTTCAGCATATCTGGAGAAGACTGTCAAAAAAAAGTTTTTGGTTGTGTTGGCTTTTGCAGGAACTAAGAGTTGAGCTGGTCTGTGATGGGTGTCTTCAGAAGCACAGAAATAAGTTGCAGTGGGTTTTTAAGTGACACATGGTGATGTATATTAAATGTTGGCACCTCTAATGTTGTGTAAGTTCATGGAACATTTTGGGGGCGGAGAGGGGTTGGATTTAGATGCAAGTTCTTCCATTTTGCCTTAGGCCAGCTTTAAGTACCCTATCTAGCTTTGAATATTAAAGCTCTGTGAACAAATCTTTATTCGGTCTAAATTCAAAAAGCTCTACAGATATGGACTCTTAATTTTCAGGCATCAACAAAGCCCAGAATTGTGTATTATGTTTGATATTCAGATGCTCTAGAGCATGATTCATTCTTTCTGCCGTACAAGCACTTTGTATAATCTCTACAGTGCTCTGTCATGAAGTTCTGCAGCAAGCGCCCCGCCTCTGTCCTTCCCTTTTTCTGAAAAGTCCTTGTAGCATATGCAGTTTAGCTTGATACATGAACTGCTTTTAGGTCAGGAGAATGCTGATAGAAAATTAATAGGGGAGAAATATGAGGGAATATTTTTAGCAGTGTTTGCTGAGCTACTTTTATAGTACTGAATTTCAAATTGGGCCATAGTTGATTTATCAGGAAATGAGTCTCTTTCTTTACATGCAGACCGTTAATAGACATGTGTCCTTCTTCTGATATAGAATTGGATTATTACTATTTTGATATTGCTTCCCTAACTTGCAGGTGGCAAGACCTGCATACCGTCCGTATGCTCAGTCATATTCTGAAAAAACACACCTAGCACTTCTAAGTGTGGCTGCTGCCATCAGTGCTATTTTCCTCATCTTTTGCAAACCATTACATGATAGGAATTTGCACAGATTCAAATCCAGACTTCAAAATTTCCTTCTGTCAACTATGTGACCTGTCGTATTTAAAGAGATGAAGGGAGGAGTGAGAATTTGAGGAGCTGCTGCATGTTATTAAATAGCCTTGAAGCTGAATCAGGTAAATGCTTTCTAGAGATTTTCAAATTGCTTCATCGAATTACCGTCAATACTCCTGTGCAATGAACTCACTAAACAGAATTCTCACAATACTAACAGTATTGTTAAAAAGGCGACACTTCACTAAAAGGTAATGTAATTGCCAATTTCTTTAATGTGCATTCTTAATGAATTTTACCAGAAGACTTATTCACATAGCACATGTGCAATTAGCTGTGCCCACATTCAATACACCGCGATTGCCACATTAGCCTTGGTTTCATTACTTTTTGGAACCGTTTTTTTCTAACGCGTGTTGTGCAGTAAGGTAATACCCTAAGCATTATATACAGTTACAAGTCTCTCTTTTATCGCTTATGTCCACCCAGTCGTGGTGCATACATAAAAGAGGATGTGTATACAACATTAAAATTTGCTTAATCAGTTGGTAAAGAGAATAAAATCATGTCTCTTTTGCATCTTGGGTTGGGGTAAAGCCAGCAGAGATGTGATTTGTGCTAATTGGTCTGAGACTCCTTGCTGAAATGCACTAGACTATATAATTTTTAAGTGAACAATGTTATATTAAAATAACAGTACATTTACACTACTGTGGCACCACATCATCTGATTTTAGATTTACTATAGCTTCATCTTGAATGTATTGATCCTGTCTTACATAACAATATACTTTCATATATTCAGCAGGAAGTTCTCTTAGTCAAATTGATAGTGAAGATTTTTAGAAAGCCTTTATACAACTTCCTTTTGTTTTTCTTTGGGCTTTTCTTCTTCACTTCTGCCTTCCACTGTCTCTTATGATTTGGGAACCATGCCGAATGTTTCAGCTTTCTCCGTCAGGGCATACAGCTGTATGGCTCCACCTCCGATTAGCTTAGCAGGGAACAAAAGCTGAGAAGTCACTCTTCCTCCCGACTGACTGCGGTGTTCCTCCCTCTCTGACCTCTGCTGGGCTTGAGTTGGGGGGGGGGGGGGGGGGCAGGCAGACCTAAGGGCCAGGGCAGCAGCTGGGGTTTATTAGCTCACATGAGGTGCCAGATTCGTGTATTGACACTGGTGGGTGTGAGGAGCCCGAGCTGGGTCGCGGTGTTGCTGGCAGAAGGCGCTGCCGCCGTATCCGCGTGCCGGTGCCTCTCCGCTGAGCTGTGCTGAGGCTGCGCTGCGGGACCTCAGCACCTGTGACACAGTCCCCAGCGCGTGTGAACTCTCTATGGGTAACTGAGGTATGAAGGCTATTTATCTTCGTATAACAAATATGAAGACCACTTGAAGGTGTAAGACTATTTGTTCCATTATTTTGGCCAGCACGGACTTCTGAGTTCACTGATTTTTTTTTGTTGACTGGGATAGTGTTTTGTCTGTTTAAAATAGCAGGTGAGGTGAAGTCATGTTAAAATGTCAGAAAATAGATCCTACCAAGAGTTGAAAAGAAAAAGCTTACTGAAAAAAAAGATTCATTAAAACAAAAGCTTTTTTTCTGGGAAAAGATTAATAAAGGTTTTGACTATAGTTTTTCCAAGATTCAGAATTATCAAAATATTTTTTTCATATTTTCATGAAGTTCCTTCTCCTTGAGCAGAATAAAAAGAAAGAAGTACCCTACAGCAATAACTGCTACTGGAGGTAGGGTTCAGTTTTTTTCAAATGATCTAGATATAAAATTGCTGAGTTATTATAACTCAGGTTTCAGTTGGATCAAGGAAATTTTCTGTCTGTCAGTATTTTGATGTTGTGGCAGGCTGCTTAAAATCTTGATGTATGTTTGTTTATTTATACAGGGCTTTATATATAATGTTGATGTGTACAGGCAATGCCCCAAAGGTGTAATATATAATCAGTAGTATCAATAAAATGCCACAGGCTGCGAGAATACAGAAATTCTGCAAATACAGGAAGAAAAGCTCCAAAGAGCTTACACTCTAAATAAAAGACCAGAATCAGACCATGAGTACAGATACCCAGGGGGATACAAGGAAGCAGAATTGAGTATTATGTAGGCATGATAGCCAAAAGAGTTTTAATGAATGAACTGAGGTAGAACAATGGAGCTGGTTTGCAGGAAGAGCAGCAGAAAGCAGTTAAAATTTATCGAGTATGATGTGCAGGCTGTCATTGTGGGCTGAGTGAAGTATTGCACTCCGTGAAAAAATGACACACAAAAATGGGCTTTTTAAACAAAGAGTTTAGAAAGAATGTGGAGCTATCAGAGGGTTTGTGGCAGCTGCTGCTGAGAGCCAGCCTTGGTCTTGCTGAATCCTGCTAGGAGACCAGACTCTGCTCGAGATCTCAGAAGAGAACAAACAAACCAAAAAACCACCCCTCTCAACAACCTGAAAACAGAGACAGACTGACCGTGAGTGTCTGTGTAATTTAGGGTCTTTCAGTTGACCATCACCAGAATAAGAATTTGCTGAGTGAAAAATTAACATAGTTCAAGACTAAGTTTCCGATGAGTGGAGAGTGTTTCAACATAGTCACTAATAGCTCATGTACCCCCTATGCTTACAAAAAAAAAAAAAAAAAAAAAAAAAAAAAAAGGAAATCATTTACATTTTGCTAAACAGAAGTTATTTACATTCTGTGCAAACAATTTTCCTGTCCTTCCTGTGGAATGACGCTGAAGCAGAAACTGCTTGCAAAGCTTTGGCAATGCTAACAAGGGCTAACTTTCTTCTCCCCTCTGCTTACCTGGAAAGAGTAAAATCTAGGAGCTGCAGATGTGTTTTCTAGAATATCTTACAGAAGTGGAACAAAGACTGTGAATAGATTTCATGTTATGTAGACATAAACATACAAGACAGAAGAACTTAACTAAAAGTGATAGCAGAATATGTTGTAAAGAAACAGGTTGGAACTGAAGAGACTGAAAAATGGGTGAGATCATCAGAGTGTTTTGTAGTGGCCTCATATACAGAACAACAGTAAGGAAGCTGTTAAAGCCCATTGCATATAGAATAATGCAAGGCAAAGGTAAAAACCATGATGGTGGTGCAGGAAAAAGTCTCCAAGGAAGTCTTATTAAAGCTGCTTCCCTGAGATGACCTTACTAGAAAATCCTGGAGCGTAACAGGAAGTTGTGGATTCTCTTCTCTTGCCAGATGTGATGAGTCTGTTTTAGTAACATCTGATTTTGACCTGTAATCTGGTGGATATTAATGTTAATGTTTCACAGTGCAGGATAGATTCAATGCGTGGGGGACTGAGTTCTGTTATTTCCATTTAGCCTCAGTTTAATAAGCATCAAAATAATAAAGCATCTACAGAAAGGGCAGCAAAGACTTCAGTCTATAGTTAGCACTGCCAAATTACAGGAGGGCATCAGTAAAGCCGGTGCTCCAACATGTTCTTCAATGGCAAGCTGGAAAGAAGAGACTAGCGTCCCTGGAGCACTACTGTGAAGCCGCAAATGTACAAAGACACAGACAAGGTCGAGTAAAAAAGCTCCCTGTTTCGGACGCCTGGAGCTACCACTTGATGAAAACGACAGTGTCCGTAACTATGATGGGGAATGATGTCGACCAGCTATAGTGTAGGCATATGAGCTGTGTCCAGCCTCATGTCCTTCGACAGTCATGTCCTGTGAGGAAACAGCTGATTTATCTCTTCAGGATTCAAAAGGAAAAGGAGAAGAATGACCCTTACCAGGTTGCCTGAGAAGATCTCGGGCAGGTGGTAAATCATACCATTCTGAGTGAAATGAGCCTTTTAAAATAGTCTTTGAAATCTCACTGTATGAAGAAGTGGATCGGCATGCTGCCTTGAACATTTTTAAGGGTATGTTTATTTAATTTAGTCCTTTCTCTAGAACATGCATTTAACATTTTACTTGCTATCGCTAGTGAGTCAACACCAAAGTGTTTATTTTCCCTTCATTAAACAAGCAGTATCTTGAATACTGTGTTGTGATGATAGCACTCCAGGAACAAATAGAGCTGACATTTCTCCTTTTTCTGGTTAATACCTCCTGAAAAGTAGCTTCTGTAGTCATAACCATGTTTCGCTGGGACACATGTCACAGTTTTCACAGCCCTCAAAAGTCTGCAACCCAAAGAGGTTCTTTGCTCAGAAGCTTTTACAGTTGCACACAAAATAGCTGGCTGTTTACAGAGCAGCAACACCCGCTGGATCAACACAGAATTCCTCTCACTAAGTTCCAAGTTTATATCTGCAGAATCACCATTACCTGTCTCTTCAAATTCTTGAACTGGGTCCTGTTTACAGGACCGGTTTACAATCTAAAAGACTGGCATGTGAACACCGGGCAGAGTTCACATCACAAAATGGCCTGGAATGTCTCAGAATTATCTCGTGTTGGATAAGCTTTAATAACGATTTAGCAGAATACATGTAATTGTCTGATCTAAAGGCAAAAATATGTCTATACAATAGAAATTATATGGTGAAGTTGATAAGACAAATGTGCTGGGCTCTACTTATCTGTGTATGACGTGAAACATTTTCCTCTCAGAGGCCTGTGAATTTTACTGATACATTTGCCATATAGCTGATTTAAATGAAAATCATCTTGTTTACATTTATGACTACTAAAATGAAACTTGTACAAAAGGCTTTCTTTTGACTTGCTGAAACCGGGTTGATCTGTTTCATAAATTTTCTTTCTAGTCTTTAATACCGTCAAATCACTGGCAATATTACTGCTGCTAGATTGAGTATTTTTATATGCGTCTTATTCTGAAAGAGTTATAGTAGCGACCTTAGGGCAGGCCTTCTCTGCCACCCTTATCTCACGCTGTGGGTCTGGGGGATGCTCCCGTACGCTCTTACCATGGGACCTCCGGGAGGAGGTCACCTATGTGGTGCTTTCAGGAATGAGATCCCAGTCAGGAAAGAAAGAGTTACCAAAAATTGTATACACTCTTGAATTTATCCAGAAAAAGGCAATATTTGAAGAGAAAATTAGGAAAAAAATTTAAGGAGGCCAAAGTGTGTTTTTTTTCTTTTTATTGTCAGATGGTTCATTGGCGAGCCATTCTCCTTGCCAGAATACCTGGTAGTGGAGGGATTGCCTTTTTTCTTGTCATTTGAGATGAAGAAAATGCAAAGGATGTATGCAGTCTTAACTGCAAAACTTTTAGAGAAAAATGTTGTCTGGTTCACTTAACTGCCTGTGTACTGTAGTAAATGTTAGGGTTGAAGAACCTTGTCTTTAGGAACACTTGTCAAGCAGTATGTCAGGATTTTAAATTAAAAAAATACTGTTTCTGTTGCATGTCCAACATATAGTATATCTGAGTGCTAGGCATTCAGCATGGCTGAGTACTATGCATATCTGATTATTATCTATTTACTGCATGCAGTGAAGTGAGAAAGCTGAATCATTTAAATGGCTGTGGAAGGGGAATGCAGAGGAAACACAAGATTTATTTTTAAATTCCACTGAATACTCTTCGAAAACTTAGTGATATTCATTATCCATCAGCAGTTCACAGTACTGAGAAAAGAATGCGTGAGTCTGATATGGGAAATAGCATTTTGATAAACATGTTTGGTTATACTTAAAATATAGGAAGAAAAGTCATTATTTAACAGAATTTAAAAAACCCATTTTCATCAGGTGTTTTAAACACATTGTCTAAAATTTCAGTTTAAATGCAAGCCGAACAAAATCTTTCCATTACACAGTAATTTAGAGTTAGAATACCATTCAGCAAACTTGAAAAAACCTGAATGAACAGCGTGCACTCTCTCTCTCTCCATATATATATGTGGATACATATATAGTACCATAATTGAACAGAGTTAAAGGAAGTCTTTGGTTCAATCACGGTTGATTTTTCCTTGTTCCCTACTTTGAACTATAAACCTTTGTTAAAAAAAAAGGGGAGGGGACACATTATCTGTGCATTGCAGTTAGTTCTATTTATGGAAAAAAATTGCCAGTCTTATATAAAACCATCCTCTGATGATATATTATACAGTTTTCTTAGATGTACACTTTCAATTTGTGTTTGGTAGTTGGGTTTCTTGTGTCTTATCAGCTACCAGAGTACTTCCTCTTTTATACAATACTTCAAATTTTTCAGTTTCTTGAAGAAACCCAGAAACTCTCAAAGCTAAGAGGTTCTTTGATACTTAAAATAAGCAATGTTAAAATGAAGTCCTTTTGATATACTGATAGAAATTCTTTTCCCTCGTTGATAATGAAAAATGAGAGTCTATTAACACTGATTATTTCCAGGATGCCAATTCATTACTTTTCTTGGATAATAAAATCAAAATTCATCATTTAAAATGACTATCCTTTTTCATGTGGCAATGATCCATTTTTCTTTCTAATTACTGTCTTAATTTTCTCCAAGCTGTGCACCAAACTATTTCAAAATCTTCCCCCCTTTCTGATAAAAGTTCTTAGGACAGAAGAATCTTTTTATGAAGAGAAGATTTGTTTGCAAATCTTGGTAGGAAAACTATCTCATTGAAAATGAGCAGAATTTTATGTGGTCCTAACAGGTAGAAAATAATCTATAAGCATTGTATTACCACAGAGAGGTAAATTTTATGCATATTAAATTAAGACACATTGAGTGATTTTAAAATAAGTGAGCTCACTCACAATTGAGTGAATTTAAAATATCTGAAGAATTAGGAAAATCATGTTTCATGAGACTCAAATGACAATTTAAGAAAGAAAAAAAAGATTTAAATTGTTTTCCTGTAGGAGAGGGGGACTTCCATGCCCTTCCTAGCCAATAACTACAAAGGAAAACCTGGCTGTAGTTAAGGAAGTGTATTATCATTCAACAAGAGCTCTGTTTACTTTAGAAATTTAACTTCAAGTACCTCCATTAGGACCCAGCTTCCAGATTGTCGGTGGGGACAGACACCTACTCCATGGGGTGATCCTAAGCCTAATTTAAGGCTTGTTATATATATATATGTATATATATATATATAAAAATAAAAAATAAAAAAGCCCCTTCTGAGGATGCTCCCCGCTTTGCACTTGGGGAAGCAGTGGCGATAGCTGGGTGAGCAGCAGGGATTTAACCCAAGTGCTACCGCGGGAGGCGCAAATGCCCCCTTCTATTGCCATTTGTCCCCAGGCTGGGTTTCACTGTGGCTTCTGGGGCTGTGCCTGACCCTCACGGCTTGCTGTTCTCCTGGCCGGCTAGTACCTGACTACTGTAGCCACGGATGTCTTTCAAACAGTGAGACTGGGAAATATATTCCAAGGGGCAGTAATTTGGAGGGGTGTTGCTTTTCATGTGAAAATCAGTGGAAAGCAAGCTTGCGTCTCCTTCATGAGCTCCCCCTTCCTTCTGTTTAATGCTCTCCTGGCAGCCCCAAATTCCCTCTGCCTACAAGCTGCCCTGGGAATATTTAGCAAGCTAGGAGAGAATTCAAAAGCTATTTTATTACAGAGCAAGAGTATAAACACAGTATACCTTGGTGCTTTTTAAAAGGGAGCGGTGGGCAGGACATGATGGGCAGTGATGGCCATCATCTTGTTCTGTGTTTAGAAAACCCATTACGCACTTCACGGCCTCTCTGCGCATGGCTTATGCAGCTCGCGTGTCAGCTCCCGCTGACTTTGAGAATAGCACATCGCAAGACTGAACTGACATCATTCGAGCATCAACATTTGTTAGAGTTTTGTTTTCTTGACGAGGAGTTGTCCCCTACCTGTGTTCTGGGATGGAGTCAACCTTACTCAAATGATCTTGTTAGGAGTCGGCTGAAGGCAATATTGTTAAATGCAGGGGAAAATAGTTAAAATGTATCAAATATTGGATAAATTTTTCACTCTGCACTCAGTAAAACACACACATGCATAAGTGCTTATGTTTGCACATGTAATAGCACATTTTTGGTACTCTATCTTATGTACTTGTGGCTCTTAACATCTTGAATTTTAGCTGCAGCTCTGCCAATGTGTCAGTATATGCAGCAACTGTTGCATTTTGCAACAAAGGGCAAAAACAGCAAAAACAATTAGAGGCACTTCAGATGAAGGAGAAGTCCACAGGGTAAGGAGTAATAATAACCATTTTTAGTTAGAAGAAAAAAGTCACCATTGAGAAAGATCAAAAATCAGGGGTGGGAGAATATGCAGAAGAGATGAAAGCAAGTGGAAATGAGAGAGTAAGGTTCATTTATGAAAGGTTATAGCTAATGTGGAGAAAGGGCAAGAGTGTATATGACAAAAGTTAACAAGAGAGGACAAATCAGAGGTTCATAATCCTCCGAATGGTTATCAAGGGGTACAGTTACCAACTAAATTTCAGTGCCGAATCTGTCTAATTCTAACTTTTTTTCTCGTATATAAATTAGTGGATATAGCCTTTTAAAAATATCTCCTATAAGAAGATGCAAAATATCTGAAGGTTTTTTTTTTTTTTTTTTTTTTTGGCTTGCTTTTACTAAGCAATCAAGAAAATTACAAAGTGAGCCTGTGTTGCTACAAGGTTTTTATATTAGATGGTCTTTCAGTCATACAGTGCAGCACATTCTGTCAACCCTAAATAAAAATATTAAATGAATATATCGTCGTACAACGTATTTGTTACAGATAGAATTGAACAACTGGCAACCCATATGTAAATTGCTTTGTTTCTGTTGACCAAAGCTGTATAAGAAACAATAAAAATAATAAATTGTTACAGTTGATGTTCTAGATTGCAGACACAGCAGTGCCAAAGAGCGGCTCAGGGCTATTAGAGAGGAGAGTGATGGCTTTTAGCTTTGTTAGCCTGCTATTAAATTTTTGCACATTCCAAAGTCTTGCCTCTTTTCTTTAAAATTGGCAGTCTTTCCTAAAGAAATGTGACTAAGTGCCCTGTGAATCCTCAATAGTGAAGTGAGGATTTTTGGCAAATAAAACATGTTTCAGGTCAATTAAATGATTTCTCATTTGTTTCAGGAAGGAGAGGAACAAACTGAAACATTAAGGCACCAGTGCGTAGGTCTCCATAATGTCTTTAAATTGCTTTAGTTGGTAGTACTGAGGACTCATTTTATACAAAAAAGAGAGCATTTTTCACGTATATGTAATTCACTTAGAGCAGTATCTTGTAGCTCATTGAGTTACAGAGGGAGGTAGCTTTCGTGTCTGTTGAAAGAAAAGGAACTTGGACTTTAATTTTTTTTCTTTCTACTACACTAGAAAATAACAGCACAAAAGCCAAATAGGGGGGGAAAAAGATTTCAGGACTTGACCTTTGAAGAAACTATTGCGTTTTCCAAACAAACTTTATTGTAGAGCATTACATGCTGCAGTTTGGAAGCCAGCTGGAAGGTAAAGTACTTTCTGAACACAAGGTAAATTTAAAGAAAATGGTCTGAATGTGTTAGATTGAGCTGTGCTCCAAAAAACGCTGCATTGTCTGTGGGCTGTGAAGCTCTGACCTATGAAACTGTTGCTGAAGGGAGTGCTCACAGCTATTTTGCTAACTTGAAAACCCAAATGATTTGTCTTTTTATTATTCTAAATGAGAATAAAGAAGCCTAGAAATACGCTGAGACACAGCTGAAGTTTTCAGAATTGTTTACACCTCTTGAATGTTACCCTTCAGCTAATGGGCTGTAGCCTGGTGAACATCTGCAAAACCCATTATAGCTAAGCAATGGGAAAATTTGGGAGCAACTAACACTGAGTCTTTGAAGCAGGTTCCTGCAAAAGAATATACTAAATATACCTTTTTATTATATCACATTGGAAAAATTTTATGTTTACTGATTCTTAAATGTGTTTTACCTGTGTGGTGGACATACTAATCTTGACTTATCATATTTACCAGCTTTATGATAAAAAAAAATATATTAGCATGCTATTTTCCTTGTTGTCTGGTGGAAGCATTTGTTCCTGTGTCTTAGTTCTCAAAAATTAGGCCTCTCCTGGAGAAACTTTACTACTGAAATATTTGCAGGATGCAATTAAATCAATAGGCAGAAAGTGGTACATGTCCAAAATGCCTTTCTGCATTGGTGCTGCAACTGATTTCTTCATCCTCTGTGGTTACTTCCTTCCTTTTCCTTTCTAGTTCATCTGAAGAAGTGCCACAATGACCTAGTTTATCTACTGGTATGATGATGTCCAGCCCCTCAATAAATCCTTTCACCGGCTCCTCTCTGATCTGCTGTGTCTCCTGGTATTGACAGAGCCTTGAACAGTAAATCAGAATCATTAGAAATAATACTTTTTAATATATAAGCAGATTTGAACTGTCTATTATTTCTTTCATGCTGGACTGAAGACTATAAGAGTTACACTCTGGATCACATTGTTATCTTATTAGGGAAGGAGGAGAAATGATCCTGAAACACACACTCCACCCATACAGTAATGTAGTTGAGGGCAGACTCCTCCAAATTTTAACTATCTTATTCACTAAAAATGGGCTTTCACTATCTTTGCTTAATCCATCAAAACCATAATAATATTCTCCTTAGTAATATAAAAGATGTCTGTTGGATGTTTGCCATATGTACATAGTATTTTATATGAATTTAAAAATATACTGTGTACAGCAGAACCCAGCTTTATTTCATTCTTTCTTCACTTTGAGAGATGTTTTTGTCATCTTTTCTAAGATGCCCTTTCATTGGAAATTTGAGATATATTGAAAATTAAGTTGGCTTTCGTGTGAAAATAGAAACTCTTCTCTATCCTTTTTCACTATTGCTGTATATCTTTAGTTTTGAGAATAGATGGGAAACCTGTGTTTACCGGATGATTTAAATAGCATATAAAGCTCAAAAGATATGAAAGACGAAGTCCTTGTATGACTTCGTGCATGCATTGACTTCCTTGATATCCTAATGGATAGCCTGTAGAAGTAGTCAAGCTGTTATGATCCACATGATATGATGTCATTGGACTTACAATTCTATTTTATCACAAACTTTTATAATATTGCCTGCCTTTTTTATTTGTTTTTCTTTTAAACTCTGAGGTCCTTTTCATGATTGATGATCTTGTGCTTTAGCTGTACTGATTAAACATAGATTTTCAGAAACATTCATTCATGCATGTTCACTTCATTTCCAGCTGTTTACCATATAAAAGAATATTTAATATTTGTTCAGTGTCCTAAGTTAAGCTACACTGATATTCTTCTCTTAGATGAATGTATCCATTTTTGTTTCATCCATATTTTGAAACCACTTGCCGTTCAGTGAAGATGGTATTCATATTCTATAGATGCATGTGTTAGAAAAGCCGGAGTTCTGCAAATAGGTACCTATCTAGCAAAAGCAATAAGAAAGAAATTATGCTTTTTCAGATCTAAGAAGTGATTTTTTTAATATTTCATTTCTTTCACAAGACAAAATAAAGTTTATAAAGTTACGGTGTATGTTTTTGCATAGAAACACAAAATATGAAAAATATGGACATATAAATTAGATATAAGGTGCCCATTCATATGAATACATATATACACCTGCATATATATTTGGTCTAGAAATGGGATATAAATGCAATATTAGGCACTACAAAATTTTGTTATAACTTGTGGAGGATAGTATGGAGGAGGAAGACCTAGCCGTTCTGGTTGGCCTTACGATAAACTCAAGGCACTTTACAACCATGGAACAACAGAGGCAAGGGAAGGCTTATGCTATAGCTACTGCGAGTGCAGCACTACACGCGTGTTCCAAAAGGATGAGAAAAACCTGAAACCTCTAGAGAGAGAGGATATTAAGCCAATTAGAAAAACAAAAAATGTCAAGAGAAAACTTGAAAAACATTTTTTTTCTTTGTTTTTATTTCATGCTAGCAGATCAGAAGCCTACAGTAAACATGACTTCTGCCTATAAACACAAGCAAGATGCATGCTGAAAAGTGGAAATACCTCTTTCAGCTGAAAACTGAGCTTGGCACACAGAGGAGATATGTAAAGTGTGATGAATACATGTTAAGAATGGAGAGTAGAAGTTCTGTAATCACTAGAGCCCTTATATTCTGGAACAACATTCATAAAGAAACATTAGTGACAAGAAGACTTTTAAGCTGGCACTTTTCCACTTTATGAAAGAAAGGATGTAATGTCTGGAGAGAGGTTTGGCTTGGTGTTTTGGGAACTTCAGCTCAGTCCTATGCTTGTTTCTGTCCAGAGGTAGCAGCAGGCTGTTTCGCTGTATGATGATACCAGTGGTTCAAAGCAGTGACCTAAAATCTAACCAAATTTTGATTTGGAATGATCCTGATCCTGAATATATTAGTAGTGCCGTGCTCTTTGGTGTCGTTAAAATAACGCTGATAGAAAAGATTAACCCAGAAGTAAGTTAAAGTGATGATGCCACTGGCACCAAAATAAAATCATTTTCATAATGCCATGCTGATTCCCCACTATCACCTGCATCCATTTTCACGAAGGCCAGCAATTTAATGCTTCTGGAAAGAGAACAGTCCGCTTAGCGATCTAGATGAGAAGTGCATGCAATAAATGTATCTGTAATTTAAATCATTAATATAAAAAGCCATAGAAGTAAAAAATTTAAAAATTAATTATAAGATACGAGTATGCTGAGAAATACAGGTTAAAACAGCTAAAAAGCTAAGGGCTGCATGCAGGTGTTGGCCCTGGCCTCAAGAGAGAGGAAGCCTTTCAGGATGTCGTATAGTATTATCTCTTTTACTTTTGAGCCAGTAAAAACATACTCAGGCAGATGCGTGGCCAGACATTACAATTCATTAAAAGTCTCTCAGGAAAAGAGAGAGATAAATGAGTAAATAAGCAAATCACCACAAGCCTATAGAACCACCAGCTTCCATTGGCCCCTTCCTTCCTCTGTCGAATGAGTAGTATATATCTCAAACAATCAAACATTCACGTAGGTTGGAGTATAATTTCATTAAAGCACTCCTTGGAAAGACGTGATTTTGTATGCGTGCATCTCATTTGGGGCACCTACCTAACAAATCAAAACAAAAGCATAAATAACTAGCCCAAACGCTTCAGACAGCTCCTTGAGGAGCATGCTGTTTCTTGCTGAAATTTTCAGGGGAGCTGTTTCAAGGCTGACAAGTCTGAAGGCCTCACTGTAACACACACAGCAAGTTCAGAGGAAACATGTAGCAGAGGTCTGTCAAGAGCTCGCTGCAGCACTGGTACCAAGGCTGTGCAGATGTTTCGGGAACATGGCTCTCCTCCCACAGCTGCCTCTTCTCAGGAAGCTCTAATTGGAGCAAGGCTCTCTCCCTAGCAAAGGCACGCCTGCTTTTTGCCCAGCAGAAAGGCATTACCTGGGCTTTTCTCTCCTTGATATGTTTCTGTATTTTTGAAAGTAGCTTACAGGTATGTACCTACGCAGGACACGTATGGAAATCAAGTAAAAGCAACATAGCAGCTGTTAACAAGGACAACACATATAAACAGAGGCACATGCAGGAGCTCCCAAATACATGCGGGCTGCATGCATTTGGGGAGCTTCGATAGTCTCAGAAAAACTGCATGATATTGCAGAACAGCTATATGTAAACACTGTATATGCCAACCTGAGCCTTACATGTGTATGAATGCATCCTCTCATGTACCTTCGTATTTGCTTTTTATCATTATTTGGTTAAGAAAATTACAGATTTGTGAGATACATACCGACTGCCTCCTTTGCACATGTCCTATTGCTTTGGGGACTAATTTACAACTGTTCTAACTTTTAAGTAATTTTTAGAATTGAGCAGTGACACAGACCGTGGGGTCAATGTTCTTCAGAGAAGTGAGTTTTTTATAGAAAATATTTTCGCTATGCTTTTTACTGTTATGCATTGCAGGGTCTGGTGATGGGTGTGAGTTGCCAGGAATCTTCAGTAGTGTTAAGTGGACTCCTGGGTTGGAGGATCTGCTGTGCCAAGAGACTCGTGTCTGTGAGGTGAGGTGCTCTGTCGGGGGATTTAGGTGATAGGGTGATTTAGATCATAACATGATTGTTTCTAATTACATTTGCCTTAAAAGAGAGCATAAGTTTTTCAGTTACTGAATGTTTAACTAACCTCCTGCTGATTAAAATATGGCCTTTTAGAAGATTAAGAAAAAAACAAGAAAATGGATTGTGTAAATTCTAGGGATATAGGAGTAAATTCTGCTTGCCTCATGCAAAGAATTCCATGAACTTCAGTAACTTTGTTTCAGTAAAAAGGATGGGTTTGGTTACAAAATTTATTTGGGGACAGAGAAAACACTGCATAACAAGCAAAGGGCTCAGAATCCCAGCTGGAGATATTGTAAAACTCTAAGAAAATGTTGTGATGCCAGAGCTGTCTAGTTTTCTTTTCTATGTGTATAGAGAGGAGGAGGAGCAGGTGATATATGGGCCAGCTCCTCAGAGGGTATAAATCAGCCTCACTAAACTGATGTTGTTGGAGCTACACAAGTTTATAACAGCTGTGGAGCTGTTGGAACGTACGTATATTAAATAGGCTTCTTCCATAGGTTTGCTTTTTTCTGGCCTCGAGTGGAAATTTACCTTCTCACTCTACTTCTTGCTCAAAACGTTTCACCAGGCAATTCGGTCCTTGCTGGTTTTGTTGTCGTGCAGCATTAGCTGAGCTTTTCAACATTTTCAAAATACAGAAATATTGTAAAAGTAAACAGATGCTATGAAGTCCTCAGGGTTGGATTTTCAAAACAATTAAGTGACACTGGATTGTAAATCCCTCAGACTTGGCTACTGTGTCAGTCGCTTTTGCAAATGCTACCCTTAAGTAACAAACTCTGGAAAGAAGTAAGTGAATAAGGTATGTTGTAAAATTGTACAAAACATAAGCACAGGATTATTGGCTGCATGACACTTGTAAAGGCTTGCTTTCAAGTGTCTGAGCTATATGTGGAGCAAGCCCGGGGCCTGCCTTGCCCAAGCTCCCTTGGTGGGCCGGGGGCTTCAGCAGGCTGTAGCTCTAAGAGCAGTGATGAACACCCGGGTGTGCAGCCTGTCCCTCAGAAGCTGCCCCCGGGCTGAGGCTCTCGGCCTCCCTCCTTGCCGTCGTCCCCGGACCTGTTCGGCTCCTCTCGCTCGGGTCCCGTGGGGCTGCACCCCCAGTCAGGGAAGCCACCGCCCCGCTGTTGCCCCAGCTCCCGGCACCCTGCCCTATGGGGCAGCTGGCCCTTGCCACCCCCTCACGCTCATCAAGGAGGAACAGCGAGCCCTCCTTTTTTGCTTCCAGAACAAAGACATGAGATAAAAAGCAAGTGGCATGAACGAGCTTGGCTAAAACAAGAAAGCCCCCCAGATGCTGCTTCTCCGCAATCTAATATTGCTACTGAAATCCTCCGTGCATGTGAGTGAGTGGTGGAAGGCTACGGGGGGACGTGAGGGGAAGGCATGGGCCAGGTAAGAGAAAATCAACGGTGGTTGAATATCAAGAAGGATCTACTGTAATCTTTAGGAACAGACTAAGAATCTGCAATGTGGCTTAAGGGAAGTAGAAATTCTTTGTGCACAAAGGGAGAAGACTGTAAATAATTGAAGTAGAAATTTCCCAGGTGTCTGGAGATGTTTTCAGCTGATTATGGTTCAAGATAAAATTAAGGAGTTCAAATGATTTAGAAGAAGCAATAAAAACTGGAAAGACTTGAGGAATGAACATCCTAGCAGGAATGTGAACACTAAATGGCCACAGCTGTAGATGAAATATTGAGTAGACAGACTAAGATCAAGCACATGCTGCAAAAATAGTGGGGATGAGTGAGAAAGCAGAGTAATCACAAGTAAAATGGTTGCAAGAAAGAGCCAAATAAAGTAGAGAATATGAAAAGAAGCTTTTAAAAAAGTTAGTACTTGCTAACAATTATCACAACCATATCCAGATGAAGAATTGGTGTCGTCTTATGCACAAATGTGCAGCCCTGGGCAAGAATTGTTGCAACTTTTCTGGTAATCACTAAAACTGGTTGAAATGTTCAAAACAGGATGGCATTTCCAGAGTGAAAACATGCCACTTTTTACCATTAGGACTGGTGAAAACTGTAATCCAACAGTAAAGGTGGAGATAGTTTGAGGTGCTATTTACAAAGTGTATGTGGAATGAGAGGTCAGAAACAGAAACTGTCTGGTTAATAGACTGAATTATTGGTTGGTAATGTTAAAAAAAAAAAAAGAAAATTTTCTTCAGAGTGTGTACAGAATCAATGGGGTGTCAGAAATGGGGGTATTTTCTTGAAAAGGAAACAGAAAGAAACTAGGACACAAGATTTGATAAAATACCAGTCAGTGAACGGATATGCAGAGGGTTTGTAATTGTCTTTGGGTGGGGGTCAGGTTAAATAGCATTATTTGTGTTTGGGTTTTATCTAAAACTCCACATGAGATTAAGTCCTTCTTAACTACTAACTATTTTTTCCTTTTCTAAGTTAGAATGGGTATTTCTTGGGTTCTAGCTATTCCAAGCTTTAATTAAATGAAATGCTGCCATGTGTGTGTCTTTGAACTTGAAGTTCATTTTTCTTGCTATTATTTTGTTTGAAACTCTCAGCATGTTTTTTGGCATTCAGGATATAATAGATGAGCTCTCCTATAGCCAGTTTAACACTGTATGAAATCTCATTGACAATAACAAAGTCTGTCCTATTCAACTGCATACTGATCTCAGGTAAGACCTAAAAATTTCAGGGCTTACCTTGTGCTAAAACCAAAATTGTGCAGCTGTTACTGCTACGGTGCCAGCAAGTGAGGTCAGTAGCTGGGACTGAGCAGTGGGAACATAAATCCTGGCTTAGCTTGTTTTCAGCCTGCCCTGGCCCACCCCTATGAACCCGGCGTTCGTCGCCCCACTGGGAGTCAGATCTGCTACCAGTGGGGTCAGGAGGTGTTTGATGTTGGATCGGTGACAGCCTGGCTGTGCTTCCTTTCCTCCGTCTCCTCAAGAAAGAAAAATGGGCTGTGTTACACTGTTGATATCCGCTATCCCAACTGAGGTCTCCTAAGGATCAGAGCTGCTTTTTGCTGGCTGAGTGACAGTGACACGACCTAGGTGGAAGGAGAGGAAAGGACATGCGGCATGTTTAAATAACCATTACCCCAAAATAGCCACTTCAGAGGAAGCAGCGACTTCAACATGCTTTTCACTCTGTTCTATCCTTGTTCCAATTAAAGAGGAAAACTATAGCTGAACAAATCCAATGCAGTTGTCCAGGAGCTCCATTAAGAAAACGTCCTGCTGTGATAGGGCCTAGTTTTGAGAGATGATGATTCTAATTAACCAATTTGTTTCATAGGAAAGCAAAATCATGTTGGAAACCAGGTCTTTCTTTTGCACAGAGCTTGACCTATGTTTTTTGTAAGCTTTCCTCATTTTTTTCCAGCTGCTTCCAAGGAAGCACAGTTTCATATAAGCTGACTGTAGTGCCCTCTTTTTTGTCTGTGAAATATTGCACAAAGCAAAGTGTCAGTTCATTGAGGACAATGGAAGAAAGGGAGACAGATCTGGGATCACTGAAAGACAAAAAAGTTGAATGTATGAAAACCTGGAAGGGAATTAACAGCAGTGGTGCAAACAGTTGGTTGAAAATGGAAATAAAGGAATATACTTTGAAGTTGCAAGGAGGATTTTAGTGGCTGCAATGAAAATTCAGGAAAAGAATTTCCCATATATACTATAGAGCAGCAGGTATAAAAAAATGACTGTGGAAAAGCAGAGTTAAATAAACTATTCTGATTTTTTTTTAAGTTTTTATCTTTCTATGATGAAAAGGAAAAATTAAAACACCACTCACAGAGAGAAGGATGAGTAAGAAAAATTTTAAGTGGGAGAAAATACTACAAGAATTTCTGACCCCTCTCACCCATTTGTCACTGATTAATGAACAGCAAAAGGATCCCCTTGCATTTTTACTTGAAAGCAGAAGTGGTGCTAACAGGGAAAGGAGAAATGAGAAGATTAAAGGAACAAACATAATAATGCAAGATAGAAAAAGAATAATTAACTGGAATTTTGGAACATAGTTTTGGTCCTGGCTCTTCTATTTTAACATATTCCCCCAAAAAATAAGTAAGTCACAGCCAGGTTTGGTCTGGCACAGCTCTGTTCTTTTACTATACCGAACGAGCTGTACCCACTGATGAAGAGTGAATTTGACATCTGGTGTTTAATGTGTTTTAGTTAAAATGTTGGTAACTAGCAACTTCTTTTCCTTCAGTGTGCTTGAGAATTACATGTATCTAGGCTAGATTTGCCACCAGTATGAAGAGTTCCTCTGCAATCAAAATCATCTAGACTGCCAGGAGGACTAAGATGCAGGATGAGTCCAGAGTTTGTATTAATATGGCTGCTTTGATCTTTTTATTGTAATTTTTGTTATTAAAATGCATGAGAAAGAAGTTTATGCATATGCATATTAGTTTATGTGTTTAATGTTAACTTTGAAATAGGGTTATTTGGTGGTGGTGGGGAAATTCTGGAGATAATTAGCAGCAGAACAAAGTGCCAGTGAAGGAAGTGTGGCCAATTCATTATGAGATTCAAGGACAGTATAACATTATTAGTATTATCAATAAATCCATAACAAGACTTCTACAGAAATCTTCATGGAACATTTCTTGAATATAGCACAGCAAGAGCAGTAATAGATTGCAGAACTTTTAAGAAAGGATTTACAATTGCTATTCCTTTTCTCTCTCTGTATATATCGCTTCTGTTTCAGGTAATAGCTTCTGCTGCAGGTGTTCTTTCAACTTTATTATGAGTTCCCTTAAATACAAATCTTGCAGTGGATTGTATTAGTTCTCCTTAGCAAGAGGCCAAATGTTAAATGATGCACTCGCACTTTAAAAAAGCCGAGGGGAAGAAGGCTTCCTCTCCCCACATGCATGCCTGTTTTATCCTCTGCTTTAAGTAAGGGCTTTTGAAGAGCATGAAGAGGATCAGCTTAGCTTCTCAGAGTGGGAAATAAGAGACACATAGGATATTTTCTGGATGCCATCGCATGGTCAAAGAGCCTGTAGTCTGAAAGCAGCTGAGTCAGGAATGAAAGGTGGAGCGGGGGAAACACCATTACCCCTCCTCTGCCAGTGACGCGCACTGGCTAACGGTGCTCTGCTCTACCCTCATCCGTTCACCCTGCCTGGTGGGGCAAGAATTTGGTTCGGTCCTCTTTTACCTTGGCTTACAGCCGTTTAATCACCCTGTAGTTGTACAGCTGTGGTCTGTCTTCACCTGTTGTGGTTACACAAGGGACTGTGGCCACTGCGCCTGGAGGGGAAGGAGATTATACCTAGAGGGGATTTTATCTTCCCAGCAACTTCTTTTCTTGGCCTTTGTGCCCCAGAATTGAAGGCAAATGAATTGCCAAAAGCTCAACTGGAAAGCAGAAACAAGGAAAACGGGGTAACCTAAGAAGCCTCAGAAATACTGGGAAAGATGTGTGGGAAAGCCCTTGGTCTTCCCAAAAGAAAAAGACAATAACTTGGGTGGCAGCAACTTTGGTCAAATTAAAGAAGGAGAAGAGAAAGGAAAGAGAAGAAATTAGAGACTCGGCAAACAGTATGACCTATATAGTCTCTAGCCTATAAGCCAAAGGAAGCACAAAAAACTCACATGTGGTCCCAGCAACAACTGTGTCTTCTGTAAAGATTTGAACTCCACAGAAGTTAAGATCCTCTGCCATTTTGTGCACAAATTATATCAGTGATTGGCTCTGATCTGATTGCCTTTGGGAGGGGAGTATTTTGCAGCTGCATCTGCCTACTTGGCTTTTAATTCGAGAAAAAAATAGTGGTTAGCATTATACTTGAAAGGTCACCGCTCCCTGAGTTAGCAAGAAAGAAAGGGAACCGCGGGAGTAGATGGTCTACTCATAGTGTTTGGTAGCCAAAGAGAAGGGCAGCTTTACTGACATTGGCAGATTTGGAATGATAATTAGCTAGTCGTGGGCAGTCATTCTTAATGAGAAAAAATATTGATTTTATCCAGCATTGAATGTATCAAGCATTTTTCGCTCTTTTTAAAGCAGAAATTGAAAATGCTGTTTTCTGAGTCTGATTAAGGATTGCATTTGACATTTTTTAAAAAAGGTTGTAATAGGACATAATCAATGTTCCTGCTGCCTGACTGGACAGATGGGAGTGACTGCAGTGCCAATTTATATTCAAACGAAAGTCTGCTGTTGGCCAATGTTTACTTAATTTGTTATCAGATCTGCCACCCTCATTTGAATGAAGCTGCACATTATATAAAGTACCATACTCGAGTCTATCGTTTTTGCTTTGTTAGCTGTGTTCATGATTATTAAACGTAATTTAAGAAAAAAAAGGCAACAGGGTTTATAATAGCATATGAACACTAAATGAAGCTTGACATAATGCAGTATAAATGCCAAAACCTTCAGCTAGGAAACCTCACAGAGTTATTGAGGGTTTCAAGGCCTCTGATGTTAACTGAATGTCCAGAGTCCTTAAACCGGAACCCATAGTCTACTGGTTCTTTATACAGCCTTGATTTCTAGAATGTGCCAAGTTTTTAGGTATCAGAATATATATCATAATTTAGCATCAAAGGGCTAGTGACGTAAGTTAAAATTTGTATGCTCCAGATTTTTCCTATTAATGGATGAAAGCACAGATTTAAAGAATGGGTTGATGGAAAGAAAGCATATTTTTAAACAAACTTATTCTAGAAGAATATTCTCTCCCTTCAAAAAGAAATGTAGATCAAGTTACATTTTAAGGCCACTGCAATATCTGAGGACATGTTTAGTTTAAATTCCAATGTTTAGTGAAAAGAGAGCATTAGGTACCTCTGAAACGTGATTCCTGTACTCCACTTTTAACAGACTTCCCTGAACATTGTGGTTTGAATCAGGAATGCTTGTTATTCACAGTCTGGATGAGAAGTCGGCTTCCTTTTTCCATCTTTTCATCTACGTTTACTAACTTATCTGCTATGGAAGACTCATCAAAGAGATGGGTGTTAAGCACTACCTAAGAATACCAGCTAAATAATTCTCCTAGCAGATGCCTAAGGAGCTAGATGATAGGAAGCATGAAGCAAAGAACTATGCGTCTGAGTGTTGCCTTTCATTTCCACAAAAGATTTTGGTTTTTTGTGTGTGTGGGGTGAGTTGTTCTTCTTTTTTTTTTTCAAGTGATGAAAGGAATACTGTAAAAAGCTGCAAAGGCACTGCATTTTCTGGATACTTGCAAAATTGTTTTCTAGTGACTTAATACAAGGTTTCTGTTTGACTTCATCTTCTTATCACGCTGTAGTTTCCCCTTAGGATGGCTATAATCATCATGAGTGACACTGCGTAAGGATACTATTGAAAGTAATGGACTATTTAAACACCGGTTAGATAAAATAATGTACTTCTACTTGTAAATCTAGTAAATAAAAGTTATTAAAGATCTTTCATTCCAAGTTTCTGTTTAGAAGGATAAATAAAAGGACTCCTGCTTTCCTCTAAAACAGGTTATTTCCACTAATATCAAGGGTGAATGGGGATGTTGACATCTGTCTGCACAGTGAAAATTTCAGAGTTGAAAAATCTTAATATGAATTCTGAAAAGAATCTAATAAACATTCAAGTTTCTTTAATTGGCACACACAGCAAGACATTGAGTAAGAGGAAAAGATTGACTAGGAGGTGCTATTAATAGTGCATAAGAGGTAGCTCAACCTTGTGTATAGAAGGAAAGATTGTTACTGTGCCAAAATTCCTCCCACCTGTAATGCACTGATCTCCGTGTGGGTTAGAAACACTTATGATTTCCCAGCTGCAGCCCGAGGAGGTTCTGTGTAGACAGAGCATATAAACTACTGTCCAGCTATTGCAGTGTTCAGGAATGTCAAAATAGTAACTTCCAGAAAGACAACATTAAATTATGAAAACAATAATCATTATTTACCATCTGAAGGGAACTGCGGTAATTAGGCTTATATTTTTTCATTGAGAGGTTTGGATAAAATACTTGATAAACCTACTCTCTTCTCTAAAGTTTTACTAATTCCCAGTGTCTGTGAAAATTAATAGCAAATCAATGATTATTAAAAGAAAAAAAAACTCCAGATACTCTGTTAAAAGTTTTTACAGCAGCACTTACGTTTTTAATAAAGAGCGGTCAAATTACATCATGTCAGCCACTTTCCCAGGGGCTGCTGTAAGTGTGAGTCAGGGGACTTTTTTCTTTTTCCCCACTTCTGACTCTGTCACAGGCAGGTTATTTTCTATTTTAAAATGTTGAAAAAGCATCTTCAGAGAAAAGGCTTTTCAGTAGTGCACCTCAAGGGTTTCACTCCTCCTTTATTGATGATAATGAGCTGTGTTGTGAAAAAGGCTCATTATTTTCAATAAGGGAAGTTTGTTCTGAATTAGAATGCTTTTTGTATATCCCTTTTCCATCAACCAAACTTAGGTCTACAAGAGTTGTGTTGTACTTTTCTCCCCCAGTTTAGGATATTTTAACTTAGGAACAAATTACTTGTGTAACAAAATCGTAAAATCTCCTATTGGGTAAATGTAATTATCAGTTCCTGGTATGGATATTTTGTGGGTATGTCCATTCATGAATGCAATAACAAAACATAATGTAAAAATACTGAGGTTTAAAAAAGCATAAGATAATATTTTTTTAGAATTTGATTGAAAACAAGGAACACTTAATTAAATCTTGTTGCCCTTAGTATGATAGCAGAAAAAAATAAGACCTCTTCTTGTCTTATTTAAAGGGAATTGTTAGTAGACTGAAAAAGCTATCGCTCTCAGAACATCATAATCTTTATGGGAAGTAATACTGTGCAAGCAGTTCTGAGACATCTATAAGACTCCTCTTATTGATAAAGCATAGTAAATTTAAAAGGCATTCGGCAATATATACCAACAAGGAGAGGAAAATGGGAACAGAAATTTTTAGACTCTGAAACCCAAAGACCACTTTGAATTAACTATTACTGCAAAGAGCTGTACGTGGACCGGTCATCTAAAATGTAACTGTGATCATATGAGAAGGAAAATCTGCACAATAAGTTGGGAGGGGTTACAATAATTTGGGGGTTTTTTAGAGATGAGTCTGGGCTGGATGACCCCAGAAAGAAGAAGAAATGCTGAATATTTATTGATCAAGCCATATATAAGAACTCAAATTACGCTGATTTATATATGAAATTGGAGCGCTGTTGCTTTTGTAAGAAAATATACAAACTTTGAAACACAGGAAAGAATTGCAATCTATGATTCATTTTAAGAAAATTCAAAGCTAAATTTTCAAACCATATTTATTTTGAATTACAGCCAAGTAGCCTGGCGAAACCACTAGGGCATCATCTCAGTGTTTGTTTTTTCAAACATTTAAAAAGGCTATGCAGTTAAGGGAAAGTACTTTTCCGTTTATTTTTCCATTTCCATTCCAAACTCTAGCTTTGATATCTAACAGAGGGTTTTTGTTCATTTTGTTTCGTGGTGAGAGTCTGTCCTGCCCCTACTCTTGACATCAGCTGTTCTGTGAGGACACTGTATTCGTGATCAGGAGTCTTCATCTGGTCACTGAGAGCAAAATGGAGTTTGACCAGAAGCCCCCTGAAAGCTGTAGCTGCAATCTCAGAACAGCCTAGAGTTAAAAATGATGCAAAATTCCTCTGCTACCAAGTCCATTTAAGTTCTCTCTGTTTCTTTATTCTGTAACATTAACCAACTAGCTAAAGGGCCATGTACAGTCAAATACAGCAGAAAGGACACCCAGTGACCTATGCTACTCTCCATATATTTAGATCCAGCTGCACTAGAAAAGCAATGGAGAAGACGGCAAAAGGCTGAGGCAGGGCTACAGCTGAGCACGCGATGAGGCAGCCACAGACTCCGTGGCTCCATTCACCTTTACATCTCTTTTTAATGTTTCCCTTCTTTCTTCTCCTTGAGTTGGCTCCTTCAGCTTCCCTTACATTTTGTACCTCTTGACTTGTATCAAGGTTTTTATTTTCTAAAGGACAGCTGAATAATCCCTTCCCTTGCACATTTATAGACTTTGCATATTTGCACCTTTGAAGACCAGAACGAATGCTGCGGTAATCTAACCAGACCCTCTGCTTAACAGGGCGTTGCTCCTTCTGCAGTCGATCCCCTACCCTGGCTGAGCTACAGAAGTGCTTTCAGAGACAACTGATCTAGGTGTAAAAAGTTAATGTGATGAATGGGGCATTCACTATGCCCCCATTGCCCAGGAGTGACTTTTCAACTGATTATTGCTCCTTAAAAACAGTGCTGTGTTTTCCTTTTGAATTTGCCCACGTTCAGCTTTCAGAAGCTGAACTGGTTATACCTTGAGCTATTAGAGTTCTTTATCCATTAATCTTGTACAGTCTAACACTTTCTGTGAACATTTGTATGAGTAACGTTTCAAGCTTTCAAATGCAAGAGAGGGATGATAATATGAGAAGCGCTAGCAGACCCAGCCTCTCCTGTGCCTGTGTTCTCTACTTGGAAAAAAAAAAATTCATTAGAGTGAAATAGCTGGAATTAGCTAGGAATAGGAATTAGCTATGAAAGACTGAGGAATTTCTCTGCTGTTTCTGGACAGTACCTAGCACACTTCAGTTCTGATCCTGCCTGATATTTGTAATCACTGTTGCATTATAGATAAAAATCAAAAGAAAATAACCAGTGAAAGAAAGCTTTTTTGAAATCTTAGGCAAATACTTCTTTAGTGTTTGTTTTTAGTAATGGCAATGAATATTTTGGTTTGTACTCTTTGAACCTTACCTTTCTAATTCTGAAGTTTCCAAAGTGGAAGACAAACTGGAACTTTTACTTTATGTAAAAGACATTAAAAGAAATCACCCTGGCTTGCTGCTTGTCATACATGGTCTTATCTTGGGATCCGTAGCACGGATGGATTTGTGTTCCTTGAAATTTGAGATGGAGGAAAAAAATGTGAGTTTTTCACTTTCACTACAATATTTTGTAAGAGAAGCTGTAATCATAAGGGAATGCTGAAAAACTGCAGCTGACAACATTTTGCATTACTAAATAAATGGAGAAATTTGTCAAGATGTGTTCTTTGGTATAGGAAAAATGAAGGCAGTTTTAGAGGCTATTACATTACCCCTACCTTGAAAGACATTTATAAGAGCATTAAAAAGATGTATCAGTTCAGAATAAAAGTAGCTTCTTATTTGGTCAAGTTTATAAACAAGTTAGATTACATGTACAGTGGTAATGATGATATTAATCCTAAGAAAGCTGTTCCACTAAGTAAGAATGATCCTCACTGTTGATTAGATATTTAATATCAGTGTTTTTAAGCACGCCCAAAAACCCATTTGAGCAAAATGACTCTGAGACAAGGTGACCAGGTCTGCAGTGGTGGAAAGTTCTTCAATGCAGTAGCTGTTTTGGGGGCTGTGTGAAAGTGCTTTTGGTGGTTACGGTCCATTCCCTAGTAGAAAATATTGCAAAAAGCAAAAGCAGATGTGAAGGGTGTCCTTTTTGTGCTCACCCTTTTTTACAGGCCACCAAACTCCTATTCACCTGTAGGGAGTCCTGGCACTGCTTTTACATTGCCACAGAAGCTCAGGCTTCAGAAGGGGCAGACCGGAGCCGGTGTGCTCTTCAACTCCATCTTCTGCCTCATCGGCTGTGAAATACTGGGATAGGCACGCGGACGAAATCATCCATATTGCAGATACCTCAGTGCTGTGATCATGCAAAGGAATGGTTCAGGCCCAAGACTTTCCCTCTGGCCATTCGTATTCTGAATATCCAGGTAAAGCTGAGAATACGGAAGTTGTCTTACAGCTGGCATCTGAGTGTCAATTCACATCCAAGCAATGTGATTATCAGGCAAGTCTGGGTGGCTTGTCAAATACTGTATATCCAGCTGGCAGATTTTTAAAGCTATTGAGTACCTAGTTCAACATAGAATTTGCATCCCTATATACCTTAGAAATTCAGCCCTAAATTAAAAACGTACCCTAATTTTACACCTGAAAAATTTCAGATAATGAAGTAGATGTCTCAAGTAATTTTGGAATTACTGTCAAATATGGAAAGAGGGTTTGATTCATGAAAATACTCTCTCTTTCAATTCATAAAAGCTTCCTAAGGTAGAATTTTCATACAAGGCCACTCAAAAACACAAAGACACTTCCAAAATAAATCCAGCCAGATCCTCACTGTCAAATCTTTGTCCCTCTATATTAGAGGGATACTTTGTTTCTTCCAAAGTTCTGAATCAGCTGTAAATGGAGAGAGAAGGCATATTAAAAATGCTTACCTTGGCCCATGCCCAGAAAGGCAGTTATGGCTAGATTATAGACCTATTAACCAAACTGCCTGTAAAATCATTTGACTTGGCTAATGCCTCTGATTTCAAGGTCTGAGAATGTCTAAACTCATTTCTAAATATTGTAAAAGTTAATTGCCTTTATAGGCTGACTTGAATACCTATAAAAGAGGATAGGGCTGGACTATTGCTTAGATATAAAATAATGTAAGGAGTATTGTTGAAATGTAAATTGTAAATCAGTGTGATGAAATTTTGAGAAAATGTTACATCGGAATATTTCTGTAATAGATACTTTTTAAACAGTAATTACGGAAGGGTACAACTGGTAAAAATGCTGGATTTTCTTATGCTGGAGCAAAAAGGTATTCAACCTAATAGGCTTTTTTTTCCTTTCAGTCTCCATTAATTTGCTGCCGATGGGTCATAAAAATGTGAGGAATCCTCACACAGCTTAAACTGACTCTGAAACGAATTATAATTATCACATGTTACATTGCTATGCAGTATTACTTTGAGTTTTTAAAGCATTCTGGAAACATTAATGAAAGCAGGCCTTGTAATAACTCTGATATGTAGGCATTATCCCTGCTTTATATAGGAAACTGTAGCAGAAAGAGGTTAAATGACCTGCCAACTCATCCTGTTTAGTCAAGAATTCCCAAGAGGAAGATATTCAGCAAACTAATTTCCACCATATCGGATTATTATTCATCTCTGCAAAAGCACTGATTTTTTGAAGAACTTGTGCAGTCTGCAATGAGCACAAGAAAGCTATTCAGAGAGACGCAAGCTAGTGAAAAATGAACTAGCTTTGGCACCAGTGACAGTATAAGCCCACAGTCGGCCTGCTGGTGGGAAGCCCAGCAGTTATCTGTGTCACATCACACTGTGCCAGGTGGGATTATTCACCTGGTGTGAGCTGGCTACCACTGTTTCTGCTTGTGCCGCAAGTGATTCAAGAAAAAAATATACCACTGAGGTTGGAGTTACCCGCGGATGAAGCTCAAAGTCATAAAGACAATTCCTAAGCGTTAAAGGATTTTAGCAATGAATTCAACAGATCTATTTTGGAGGTTTAGAGCATTGAGGAAGAACTGCACAGCAGCCAGTATGTTTTTATCTCTAGGAAAAAAGATAATAACGCTGAGGATCATATTGACTACTATAATAATGAAGACAATAAAGCACAGGAAAGAATTGCATCAGATAGGCTGGATGCAGCCTTGGCCAGCACATGCTGACCACCCAACTTTCCTCAAGGAGAAAAGCATCATACATCACTATATTCAGCAAACACAGTATCATTCATCATGTTAAATGAATAAAAGCAACCTTCAAGGAAGAGGTGCGGAGCACACATTCTTTGGCTCTATTTATTTTTACTACTGGAAAATTTAATTTCAAATGTTTTTCAGCACACTAATACATTTGCTCAAACTGCTATAAATTTCTCTGGCTGAATTGCTTTATCTGAAGGACTCGCAATCAGATACTCTCTCTGCAAGGTGTCCTCTGATACCTACTGTGTTTTATTCTGTCTATTGAACCGGACTAGGTACGGATTCTCCTGAGGTTCTAGGCATTGTTAGGAGCAGAAAATGACTCTTCCTTTGTTTCATTGAAATGCAGTATTCATTGCCTTAATGCAATATTTCACAATGTCTTGTCTTCTATCTGTTTTCACCCCCTTCATCCTGCCCCCAGTTACGGCATCAGAGATGGTGACCCTAAGCATGGATCTAATTCAAAAATAATTTACATTCAGTTCTGTTCCAGTATTCCCCTGAAAAGTTAAAATATGTAAAGTTGAAATCTTACCCACTTAAGAGAACCAACTGGAAACTATATGCCTTATCAAATGCCTTATCGCAAAATCTCAGCACTTGATCTAATTTGTTGTTATTTACATAGAGTTAAGTCAACTTACAGGAGTTGGAGGATCCTTTGAGTGCTGCGTATTTTTAAACTGCTCTGACAGTTCTTCTATCTGTAATACGAGGAAAAGAAAGAAGGAAACTGTGAACCTAACACTGTAAGAAAACCCCGCAAACTGTACAGACAGCTACATTACACACCTCACTGTGGTTTTTTTTTTTTATCTGAATGCAAAATAAGAGTTCTTTAAAATGAAGCTTTAAAGGAGTACCACTTTTGTCCTTTTTAGTCCATCCGAGGGGTTCCTTGTCTCTAAGGATTTTATACTGTCATGGTCCAGGGACCATGCTGGAGCTTAAACCAGCCAACAAACTTCAGCATACTGGTATGCTCTGAGGGTATGAATCTGTATAGATCAGGTAGCAGAACCAAAATACTCACTGACTTCATGATATGTTGGATGTAGTTTACTTTCTTTTCTTTCCTTTTTTTTATTGTTATGCCTCTTCCCCCCACTCAGATGAGAAGGCAGTACTAGACGTTTGCTGGGCACCGCCGACTGTTCCAGGCCCGGGGGTGTTCATTTGATACTCAGTTTACTCTTACAGCTTGCTGTTTACTTACCAGTCATGTAGGGTCCATAATGAATATCTGAAAGCTAAACCCCTCATGGGGAAGAATAAACTGGAAGGTATTCTGGGACAGTCCCCTGCTCTACGTAAAATCCTGACTCTCCTTCTAGCTTGTTTTGATGACATGCACATACCTGAAATCTACAAAGCTATGGCAGTTTTAACATCCAGTGAACTCACTAGACTTTTGTAGAAGTGTTAGTTTATTTTGAACCTTAAGTAAACATCAACTACAGCGGGGAATCACCCAGTGTATGAGCACAGACTATACACCATATAGAATATAATGGCTGCGTAGAATCAGCAGAAGGTGATGTCCTATTAAAGCTTAAGGAATCTCTGTGTTACAAACTGATGAGAAGAAAAAGAAAAATCTGTTTCCTTTCAGGGTTACATTAAAAGCTGAATGTAGCACTTGAAAGAGGCTGTGGTCTAGGTAGGATTTTAATTACACGTATATTATTGTTCAAAAGCATGTTATCCTACATGTAGTTAGACTTTTTTAATGGTTTATTTGCTTGTTTTTTGAGTGTTTTTTGGCAGCTTAATACTAATTCCATTTCTAAAGCCTAGTTCAGATTAATGCAATTGAGCTGAAGAGACAAATCTTCAGAGGCAGGTGGGCTAGTAAATCCAGAAATAATTTTGGCACAGCCTCTGAATATGTGTCTCATCACTCAGCTTATACTTGTGTTTTACTTTTGAATTTATTTCTAGAGATTTGTTTCTATTGTTTGTGGTTACAAATTTTAATTTTCTAGCATATCATTTCATGACAAAAACTTAAATTTGTCTGAGAGCTTAGAAAGAACCCTCCAACTTGGTGGCTTTTTTATGTAATCTCCTCTTCCTGGGTATTTTAACCACATTCTTCTGATTAAACCAGATAGCCTGTTTGCATATTGTAATAATGATTCCTGGTGCAACAAAGTATATGTAAAATCTGGCTTCTAATTTCTTTAGTGATATTTATCTTTTAATATACTCATTGGTATCCCCTAATTTTTAAATATGTTTCTTTCTGTTAATAAATAATTCATCTTATCATACTTGCTTCCTAAATAGTAATTAATAATATTAGATATAACATGCAATGGATTTTTTTAATCAAGTTCCCCTTCCTCCCCCCATGAAATAGAAAATTCATTAAAAGTAATTATAGTATTACAGTGTGCCAGCACTGATACAGAGGGTGGATAATTTGATTAAACAAAGATCATCCAGTTAAACAAATCTTACATATTGGTAATACAAATGGAATTTGCAAGCTCATACAACTGTCCAAAAGGAAAACACTTGGGTTTGATTAATGAGCCATGTTCTTTATTACAGGAGCAAAACCATCTTGTAATGTAGTGAAGCGACAGTATAGTCAGATTTTCAGAGCATATTATGTTTTTTCTTCCTCTTAAGTGACCCTTTACACAAGAGCGAAGCTCACTAGCTTCTGCAGGATTCACATTAGACCTTCTCTGTCTACAGAGTAAGTCATACTCATGTACGATACTACATACTAATGCAGGGCATTTGAGGACTTTGTAAGATAAGAAGACATAAAAAATACAAATGCCCTCCATCTCCCATGTCTAGTAATTTATTTCCTGTTTGATCCGTAATATTATTTTTAAAGGACTATGTACCAAGTATAGAGGGTTGATTTCATACATAGGTTTTGTCTAAAAATAAAGGTTTTTTTTCTGCATGCAAATAGATATTTCTGTGACTAATTGCAGTCTAAGTTTTTGTTCCATCTCACACAGGAGAAGGAATAATGAAGACTAATGTCTTACACAAGATCTGAAGACATGGATTGACTTTTGGTACCTGCAGTTGGACTGTGGGAGCTGCTGTTGAGATATGGTACCCAGCAGGTTTGCATGCCTTTTCTTGCATTGATTGGTCACACAGCCTGGAAGGTTGTATTCCATGAGGGAGCATCACCGATTATCATTTTCTCTACTATGGAAATTAGGAGTTCAGGAAAGTGTCTTCCCAGAGGCAATCTGTTTCTGATGTTCTCTCTGCATATTGGAGCTCCGTATTCCTCTACTCTAGCTAAGTAGTAATGTAGTGGCAAACTTCAGCTAAGTACACTAGTAGGATATTTTAATTTAAAATGTTTTATTTCATTTTTAATTTTGCACAACATCAAACTTAATATGTTTTCAATTCTTTTAAATCTCATTCATGTTCAGCTTCTGAAATTTAGAAATAGAACTAGCTAACATTATAAATAAAATTTCATCTAGATATTGCTCTCAGATGTGGTATGATGAAACAGGTTAGGCAGTATAAACTTTTCTCCCAACCTGAGGTGCTGCAATACTGTAGCTATCATTGTGGCACAGATATTGATAGTTCAGTTCAAGATGAAATGTTCTTTTCATTGTCTGTGATGGACAGTGAGAACTTCAGTTTCAACAATTTTCTGTCACCAGCTGAGAGTAATGAGCTGTAGTGCCAGTCCAATGGCAGGAGTATAAACACTAGTTTCACATGTTGCAAAATATGTGCAGGTCTTTCCTTTGCCTTCTGGTATATTTCTGACAATTAAATATACAAAGCTTAGTTAATCAAATATACAAGTTAGTCAACTAAATATACATATTAAATATACCAAGCTTAGTCTCAACAATTTCTTTCCAGTTGTTTGCCAACTAGGAGATTTGTGGATTTAGACCATGAAGACTCTCTTTTATTACAGAACTAATGTTCAGTGGCTCTCTCTGGCCACTGAAACAGCTTATAGAAAAGAGTGATCAAATTGTATGATGTCTGCAGCATTCATAATCCTGAGCTTCTCTTAACGCAGCCATAAAAATGAAAGTCATCTTTATTGGTTTTTAGATCCAAAGTAGCATCTCTGAAATAAGAGGGTATGATGAGAAATTTATTTATGGGTGGAATCTACACTGATAACTTAGGATGTAATGTTTTCATTATTTGGTAGATCAGAGCAGTAACAAGAGCTTAGAGCTGAAGTACTCACTCCCGATTACCAAATTGTTGCACTTCTGTTTATAGGAGAGCAATTATGTTTCTTGAGCTCAAAAGCCATTAGGGAAGTAAATGTGTTATTTGAAGTCTGTTTGTAATTCATTTGTTCAGTGTTTGATTTATTTATACCAGTGAAATATGTGCAGTGAGTGGTAAGGGACATCACAAGATGAAAGGCTTGTGCATTAGTGGTGGATGCATGCATTAGGTTTCTTTTCCATTTTCAAGATGAGTCTTGCTCAGTTTGATGATAGTGATGTCTGCATGCCTTTTCTAAGTAACTGAAATGTGTTTGTGTTTTAAATTTGGCTATCCTGTTTTTTTCTTTTTTAAAGCAACCCAGTGCAGTGAATATACACTAAGACATTAGACTGTAGAGAAAGATGTAACTATTCACATGAGACACTTTGAAACTTAAGACTCTGGGAGAACTTTGTCAATGGCAGCATCCTTCCCAGCTATGCAGCTTACTCTTATCCATTCCTGTAGCCATCTCCCTCCTTCACCACCAGAGGTTAGCTGCCAAACTCCAGCACTCTCAGATGAACATCTGGCCCATTTCTTCAGTTATGGTTCTTCTGAGGAATAGGAAATTATCCCTCTTGCTTTTCACATACAAAAAAATCCACTTTTTTTTTTTTTTTTTTCCTGCAGCTGAGGAGAGAACAGGAAATTGCTTGAGTAGTTGGACAGCCTTGAGGGTTGTGATAAAATTAGTGCTGTAATTTGCAATAACCTCAGGGGAATATATGCCACCAAAGATTGCTAAAGTGCAATATACTTTAATTGGAACCCTCCAGCTTTCAGGACACTGTTTCAATCAGATACTGGGAACAAGTGGCATAGAACAGGTTATGGCCGAAAATATCATAGAGTGATCTGGCGTTCTTCCTAACTAACATCTACATTGCATCATTATGATTGCAATGAATAATTCACAGCATTTCCACTCTGGTCTGATAATCTTACGATCACAGTACATTGTGGAGTACTCTTGGGACTCTTCTAGAATAAAACTTAATATTACCAAAAGATGTACTTCACAGATAAGCTTTGTTAAAAGTACAAAGGCTCATGTTTTGCTTTCAAATATAAAGTATCTATCTTGATATTTGCTGGAGTTGTGATGACTAATCATATTTAGCCCACGTCTGGAATATATGTGATGCTGTGAAGTGGTGCAGTTTTTGCCATTTCTGAGGCTTCAGAAATCATTGGTCAGGATACAGAAAATAATAATAAGCTTTTAAAAAAGAAACAGGGAAAAAGGTTGTTCTTTGAGTGTTCATTATTAGTCTTGTATTTTTTCAGCCTCTTGAGTCATGTTTTCAAGCTTTCATCTAAATCCCTTAGGACTTAAGATATTATCTTAGCTGCATTCTTACTAACCCCAGGAGTTGGGCTGCTATGAAAAACACTACATATTCTAAGACTTGTGGAGGAGATTATGAGAATTCCTCAGTGCCAATGGTATCTTCTGTCCAACTGAGATAGAAATCTGTCTCCCAATATGTGAAATGCATCATATCTAATGTAGTTAAAAAAAATCACATTATGATGGATTACAACTTGTTTAACGTTGGTGTTATTGAATATAAGGAAAACATTCCCTTAGATGGACAGCCAACATAAAGTCTTAGCATGACTCGCTTCTGCAGTAATACTTGTTTTTAGCGCTAAAGCAGAAGTGGTGTGGTGTGGGTCCTGCACCGATCTGTACTGTGGTAGAACCTACTCTCTGTGCCAACCACAGCTTGTATCTGTGACCTTACTGTGAAATAAAGTCCCAGTATTCAAAGTAATATTGTTCTGATGATATATTTTCCTCAAATCTGCCTACCTGTGATGTGTTACACTGTAGGTGATAATGTTAGCATCTTATATATCACAGAGGACTACATGAAGCACAAGTTCCTAATACGAATGAGAACATGATTTATTTGGTTCTACTATTTATACAGCAACTTACAAAAGCATAAGTTGGATTTTTTTGGAAAGATATCCCAAAACAATGCCCTCATCACTAGCAATAAGTAGTCATAGTATCTGCCTAATTTCCCTATATGAGTTATTATTATGGAAGGATAAGTGAGGAAAACATCTCAGAATATAGCAAAAGGCTCACTCAGCAGACAATCAGTTCGAGAAATTGGCTGCCTTGATTTACCTCATTAAAAAGTCCATGGAAGCAGGAACTCAGCTCTCAAAATGTTAGGGAAGGCTATTAGGTGATAGGAGAAGAGCTGTGTAAGCCAAATAGTAGTATTAACAGAAACTTTGATGCAAAATGGCCCTGAACAAGTCTAGGGTACAGCTTAGGAGACAGTTTCTGATGGTAATCAGCATGGAGCTAGAGCTGCCATGCGAGAACAGAAGGGCAAGAAACAGAGTTTTAGGTGGAGCATGATAAATTTAGGAACAATATAACATACTGATTAGATCGAGATGAGACCAACATGGTGCCTATCCAGTGAGAACAAGAATAAAGAATAATTTTTCACCGATGTTGGTAATTTTAGCATGCAGGTATGCATCTTGGAGGAGACCGATTCTCACCGTTTGCTCCTTTTCCCTTCCCTCCCCACGTCTGTTTGTGCAGTGCTGTCTCCCAGTGATGCCTCCTTCCAGTCTTGCGTCCTGTGTTCCTATGAGTTCCTTACAAGTGGCCTCTTTGTAAAGTGTTAAGAAAAATTGTATTAAGGTCTGTGACTTCACCATATAATATGTCAAAATTGTTAAGAAATATTTCATAGCTTAGAGAAAGATAGGTAAGAGAGCTGCTAATTTAAAGTAATGAAGGTTGAAATTATGGCACAGATGTACAACTGAACTGAGGCATTGACTTTGCTCTGACAGTACACTTTTTTTGTCGGTTGGCACTGTTACTAAAATATTTACTTTTTTATTTACACTTTTACAAATGTTTCCTCTACTGATTTACTTCACCAACCATTAGTACTAGGCACTGTGACAAAGTAGATTTTGAAGGGGGGAATAAAATGGCCAGTAGTATTTTCAGTCTCATCTCACTACAGTAATTTGCTTACAAGAATTTGTATGTTTTTGTTTGGATTTCGGCCACGAAATCATAAAAATTATTCTATTACTCTGTAACATCCTTCTTATTCTTTCTGTCACCAGAAGAAAAATGTTAGGATACTGTCACAAAAGATACAGAATAAAACTAAACTGCATATTATGTCAATAAGTATTTTAATAAACATCCATATTTTATGATTGATCTCATAATTTTGTAAGCTTTGAATTAGTAAATTTGGGCTTCAGAATTATAAAGTAGATAACCACAAGAAAAGAAATGCGGCTTACAATACATCATGCATTGATGTATATTGGCTTTATGCTTTTCTAATAATGTATCAGGTAGGCTCTAGACACCATATGATGCCTGAAGGAATTTCTTCTAAGGTAGCTTTCCTGCTATTCATGCAGTTTTCTTTAGATTAGTATAAATTACCAGCTTAGCCCAAGAGGACAGATGCCACATGGTAAAATGGCCCAGTGTTCCTCCTGTGCTTAGTAGTAAAATGTTGACAATTATGCAAACAAATGCCATTTTACTGTTATTCAAAGAACCTGATTCTGCTGTATTTCTTATGGTTGAATAGTGCTGCGAGAGAATGTGAGGATCAGTCTTCACTAGGAAAAGAGCTGAGATGGAGTCTCAGAAGTGGATGTTTTGTTCTTATATAGGCATCATGATAAATGTGAATGATGCAGTCCTGCCTAAGGCAACTGGATGATTATAATAAGTTGATATCCAAAGGGTTAATGTTAGGTGTTTAGCTGTGGAATGAATATTAATAGTTACCGCTCACCTGGAGTACAGCATTGAAAATATTAAATGACATTGCTTTAAAGTCATCCGGTCTTATGGCTGTTGACCAAGTTCTCCAGTGCAAGGTGAAGACTGAATTTTTCCAGAACTACTTCTGCAATCCGCACTCAGTCTGTTGAAGGTTAATTCATCTTTACTTTCTAATACCATGTCACAAAGAAGTATTTTAGCCCATTATTTCAAAAATTAGCAAAATGTAGCCCATTTTCCCTCTCTATATTTACACAGTCTCCTGAAATGTCTGTGTGTGGCAATCATTGCTATTTCCCGCCGTGGTGTTTTGTAGACCTTCTTTGGGATGCAGATGTGACTCGGGGAGTGATGGAAGCTGCAGAGCTGGCATGCCAGCATCTCCAAAGTGCTAACGGAGATCTGCACCTGGAATTGTTCATCACAGCTTCCAAGGAATAATTTAGATAGCATCCCATGTTTAAAACTAAGATGGTTTTTTTTTTCTTTTAAAAAGATGAAATCTACTGCAAGCACATATTACTCTGTCTCAAAAGTTTTTGGCTATTGTAGGCAGGTATTCTTTATGCTGCTCCATATGGAATTCAGAACCTTTTGCTTTAGATCATATCACTTACAAGCAGAGCCAACAATTTTACCAAGAGCCACAAAGTAGTGTCAACTTAATTTCTATAATACTTCAAGGGACTGTTGCATTTTCTAATGCTTCACTGTATTTTCCTCCTAACTTCCTAAGTGTAATTTATGATCTGGAATAAAACTAAATGGCATGTTTTACAATCTGGAATAAAACTAACCTCAAGGGTTACTGTAAAGACTGTCGCTGTTTTTCCTGTATTGTGTTCGGCAGCTCCTTTGAATACACCAGATCTACTCCTCTGTCTATTCAGTCATGCTGATGTGCTAAAGCATGCAAAGATATGCTCATATAGATGAACGTTCAATCTGTGAGAATCCTTTATGTGAAAATAGGCATATTCTCACTGTCCTTAATGAACAAGTCCTGGAAATGATGCTGGGCCAGCCAAGGTTAAGATACATGCATTTGAATTTCTAAACAGAAATGGAACAGAGATCAGATGCAGAAAGAAATGGAAAAACATATTTTAAAAGAGAGTCTGGAATAAGCCCAGCAGTTCATTTGTGTTCCAGGAAACCTGATAACTGGTGCCAAGTCCTGCTTCACTGGAGGAGACTCTCCAGCTCTGGTGGCTGCATCTTTTTCTCTGTAATAGATTTTTCTGTTTTCCTGTATGAGGCATTCACAGACAAAGCTCTCCAGCTTGTGTATATGTGCATATATATGTGTGTTTGTGTGGGGGAGGAGGGGCAATGCATGTAAGCAATAAACATTTAATAAATACCATTTCATTTCTTTCTCTTTCACATAAGCTATAGGTGTGTATTACATAACATATATATACACACACACATATATTTATATGTAGGATATTTTTTCTCTTCTGTTCAAGTATGTACTACACTTTTTAGTAACTTCTAATTTAACAACAGGCTGACACCGAAGGAAACATGCCTATGAAGATGGATCACCATAGTTCATGACCTCCCCAATGATCTAAGGAAAGTAAGAATTATGTGGAAATGTGTAATGAGAATACATCCTCACTTGTAACTACTGGCAAGATCAGATGCTTAAAGCATCAGGGATTGCTTTCCACAAAATCCTGTGGGGTAATGAAATTGTATTACTTTTGCGATGCTTTGGTTATTTTTAAAATTCATTTGATTATGTTTTCATTTTGCATATTATAGGCATAGTTACGAATTTCTTGTGTTATCTGACATGACAAGCGATGAGACTCGCCAATGTATGTTGAATTTGTATTCTATTCTTTCCCCAAGTCAAAGTTCCCTAATGCTTCTGGGATGCAAAGATAGATGACAGAAATCCCTTTATTTTAACCTAATAGATTACAAACAAATTCTAATTCAACTAAACCTTTTTTTCAGCTGACTCACTCTTCAAAAACTTCGTAATTTTTGTTACAATTTTATTTATGGGTGCAAATTTGCTTCCCTTTTTCCATATGACCCTCATGATCTTTCAGTGTTTGTTCATACAAAGATGTACTAAAACAGAACCAAGTTATTATTTTTAAACTTCGGCAACAGACAAAGGAACAGTCCCTCACACACTGCCTCTTATATCCTTGTTACCCCTGGCCTTCTGCCGCAGCCGAAGGTAATTTCTTAATCTTCTGTGAACTCCATAATGCCTTCCCTATATTTTACAGTTACTCTTCTAATGTATTTTCATTCTTTTATAATGTCAATCGTCCTTGTGATTAAGATCAGCTCTAGTCAGTTAAGCAGTTTAAACCTTAATAATGATCTATTTGAAGATGATTCGTTTCCACTCTTTTACAGGAACTGGACTGCCTTTTTTACCTTGAAAAATATGAAGAGGTATGTCTAAACTCAATTGAGATCAATGGCTGAATTCCCATTTATTTGAACTGCTCCAGAATTCTGCCGTAAAATACCGCACAAAGGTACCATTTGCCATTCTGAGCACAAACTACTAGGGAAAAGCTCCCTGAAAAGTGAATGGTAATTTTATCCGTATGTCCATATATATAATATATATATGAATATAATATAATTATATCCATATATCCAAGTATTGCATATCTCAAACTCGCGGTCCATTCATAGATGGCAGTAGCATTGCTTTTAACAAAACCCATTGGGATTCCCTATGAAATGATACCCCATTAACTTTCTTCACCTCAGCTCCCCTTGCCCCACAAAGCAGAATAAGACAGCGATAAAACTATGCCTCTATTTCTCTTCTCTTCTCTCGTACAGCAAAATTGTGGCTACACACTCTTTGGCCCTCTTTAACTATCTCTTGGGAAACAAAGCACTTTTGTGCTAGTTATGGCTGTTGCCTGTCCTCTTGGCATACAGAGTGTAAACATTTTCCTTAGAGGACTCAGAATAGGATAGGTGAGCTATTTCTCAGGACAGGGACAAATGTGGTATTCAGGTTTGCCTAAAAATACCTAATTTGAATAGTGATTGAACTCCGGTTCTTGAACATATCAAACATTAAAATTATGAGTGGGAAAGGAATATTTTATGGGGAGCTTTGCAGGCTTTCGAACCTAACAGAAAATTGTTATTTAGTATGATACAGCTATGTAGCAATACAGATATATTTTTTAATGGCTTTCTTTCAGGTGTGATTCTTCCATCACTTAAAGGTTTGAGAAATTCAATAAAATAAATGAGCAATATTACAGTCTTTAAAATAGGTATTTTCACCCATTAAATTGCATTTTTTCTTAGATTATTTTAAAAGTCTGCAGTTTTGAATATTCTGAATTTGCATACCCATTAAGATCTATTTGAAACTTAGAACGTAAGAGCTGGTTATTATTATTAGCATTATTGTCACCTCTGTTTTTCTCTTTTCCTTTCTTTAGCCCTTAAAACCTGTTCATGTACCATGTAGCATTCTCATATATTCTGCAATGCACTTCAAAGGAAAAAAAATAGGCTTTAAAAATTGTGTGTTAGAACATCAGTTTATTATTTTATCTTATTTTGTTATTATTCTATTATTATTTTAGTATTTAAAATATTATCTGTTTTACATTGTGTGTAGCTATATGTTTATAAGCATATTTATGTTCATAAATTATTATTTACTTTATTCATTCTTGTTTATGAATTAAAAAATACTAGAAATGCATTCAAGAGCTAAAACAAGACCATAAAATACATTCTTCCATAGTTTACATTCATAAATATGCATGCTTGAGGGTTTATTTGTCTATATAAGTATCTCAGTCACGTTTTAAAGAATTTCCATGAAAAAGTGCAAATTACACTCAGCTCTCAGGATAGTTGGAGTTGAACACCCGCTGTGAGATAGCCAAGGTCTGCGAAGAGCTGATCATTTCCCCACTGAAATGCTATTAATGACAAATATTATCTGAAAGGATAACTAGTTCGCACAGGTACAGCTGAATCTTCACTCAGCTGGTGAATTGTATTTTCTCACCTCTCAGTCAGGCTGTTTGTGTCCTCTTTTGAAACACGGAGGAGTATTTTGCACGTTTCCGTCTCAGCCATCTAAACAGTCTTGCCTTTTAATGAGCTGCGCGGACTGAACATCTATGTGAAAGGTCTGAAACTATTCTGGAGCAGCAGCATGTCAATTAATCATATACAACCTCATGTAAATAATGTTTACGTCAACTATACTGTATTTCAGCTAACAGCAGTAGAAAGTTTTTGCAGACCTTGGCTCCCTCCAAGCAAAAGCTCAGGTCATACAGAAGAGTTTCAGCCACTCTCAGGAGTGTAAAACCGTAAATAAAAACTAACTTATTTCCAATTTCCATACAAGTAGCAAACAACTAAACTTTGCGGTCCATCTTACATATCCTTCCACGATTTGATATGAAGACAACACATCCTTTTATTCTTGGCAAGGGTCATATAGGGCTTTAAATAAAAAGAAACGTATCAGTGATGCTCTCTGGTCTTGCTTTTCTCCGTCTTCACTCGGCATTTGTGTTCCAGAGCTGGCACACAGGTGGACAAATCTCTCTTGTCGATACTCTGTTCCCAAAGGCTAAACACAAGATCAGAGCGACACCAGGCAAGGAAGAATAAATGAGACTCTCTTCTGCTCAAGGTCTTGGGTCAAATCAAGTTTTTATTTTTTCTGACATTCTTGATATAAAACAAAAAAATCCAAGTTTAGTTCCCTTTAACACAAAAAGCAACTAAATGATTCTTGCCAGAGTATGGACTGTTGCTCAAGGAAAGTATTTTGTTTTGCTTTCAGTGATTCTTGGCCATATTTTGCTAATGTTTCATTCATCTTTCTACAGTGACACAGAAAAAACCAGCAAGCAACTTTGAAAGATAGTGTCCTCTTCTTGCTCAATTTTTTTCTGTTATTGGTGCAGTGCTGCTGTGACGAGTCCTGCACTTTGATAAGACTAAAGGTAGGTGAAGAGAGTGTGGGGAATGTCAAGACAATGATCTACATTTTTAGTGTATCCTTTAAAAGAAGATTCAAATGTTTATGTGATAAAAGGATAACATTTTCACTTCAGTCAGATTGTGCTTTAGCAAGTAAGGAGACAACTAGAACTTGTTATCCTCTGATTGTTTTCTTCCTTCTATTTTATTCTAATTTTTAACTAGAAAGCTCTAAAAATGTCACCCCGCCCCCCAAAAAACCCAAACCTAAACAATAAACACCCCCCACCAGACACAAAACAGGAAACTAGTTTTGTTAAATGGAGCAAAAGTACTGCTTATTTCAGATTAGTAGCCAGTTTCTGGCCTGAGTTCTTCACTTTTACGAGAAGCACCCATGCTAAAGTGAAGGCAAGGTGATATCGAGTGGGAGTAAAGAAGTAATAAATATGGGATTAATGAGGTCCTTACCACAAAATTGCGCAGTCTTCAAAAAGGATGATGACAAATTAGAGGATTCAGGAAAGAGCTACAATAATGATTTGAGGTCAGGAAAACATATCTTATAATGAGAGACTCAAGAAACTTCAATCCACTTTGTTTACCAAAAGAAAGTTAAAAGGTTACTTGATCTTGGTCATCAAGTACCTGCATGCAGAAGAGCTTTTGGTATTAGAGTCTGCTTTGATCTTGTAGAAAAAAAAACAGTTTTTAACAATTTTACAATTTAAAAAATAAGTTTTTAACAACGAGGCTCATTAACTGCTCATTCATAGGTATTCAGTGGGATTGCATTACTTGAAGTCTTTAAATAAAGACTGGGTAATTTCCTGAAACATATCCTCAAGATCAATCAGGTGCTATGGGATGAATCCTGGAAAAAAAAAAAAGCCAAAAATTTTATATGGAATGTATACAGCAGGGGATACAACTAGACTGTCGTAATAACCTGTTCTGACTCCAAAATTGATAATATACATCCAGGTTCAAAACTGCAATGGCATTCAAAAATAGTTATATTTCTACAGATTGTGCCAAACACTAAACAGGATGGTTTCTAGAAAATAAGACATTTTATTACTTGAAGCTCACAGCAAATGAGAGAGAATAGTTTTTGACGTAATTGTCTCTTATGTGCTACCATTTTCACCAGAGATCTCTGGTTGATATTCTTTTATATTGTTTTTTGGAAAGTTGGGTGAGAGGAGAAAAAAAATACTCTGGCTTTTTCCACAGCCATGTTCTGCTGCCTTGAGGCCACCTGGTACAACACTGCCCTTACTTAGGAGCAAATGTGCTGTCCACCAAAACAGGATGGCCTCCTCTCACCTGCTCACGACATGGGCACAACCCATACCCATGGTCCTCTGTATTTGCTATTCCACACACATCTCTAACCTTTCCCAGGATCTGGGAAGTCAGTGGGCAGGGTGATGCTGACCCTTTGAATTTTGAAGGTGAACACGAGATCATTCACCCATGACTGGTTCTCGTCAACAAAGTCAAGGACAACGTGTGGGACTTTTCCCAGGATGGCAGCCACAAGTGCATGGGAGCCCTCTATGGGATTCACTCCCCTGTCTGGTGTTCTGCACAGGTCTCGTATAAGCTTATGAACTTCAGAAGTTACCACTCCCTTACACTACAAGTGTTGCAGGGCCCTGGATAAGATTCAATGACACCATGTCAGCAGGTCTCATAATGCCGGAGATTTTGAGTTCTCCATTGTCCAGGAGCAGGGCCAGGAGAGCATCCATAAATCTCAGCCTGCATGGGTCTGTGTATCTCTGCATCATGGCAGATGCTGATTACCCATTACAAGCATGGGTCACACAGCCATTTTACAGCAGCTATGTGCCACATGCTCATTTTGGTCAGGTTATCAGAGGCCATGCAGTCAACTGGCCTGCTGCAAGGTGGCTAACCTCACAAGACAGAACAGCTTGCAGTAGCAGTGCCATCACGGTGTTGATCATCCTTGGCTGATGTGCCTTATACAGCCTGCACGAGGACATGGGCAAGCCCTTCTAGGCAGAATGGCCACAACGAGGTCAGGCTTTCCAACTCCTGCCCTCGCTGTCATTCCAGGATGTGGTGACAGAGAAACTAGAAAAGTGCCTGAGGCCATCTGTGCCCATCTGGCTCAGGACTAGTTCCATCACAGTGCTCACAAACGCTATAGCTGCAATCCATGCTCCAGTAATCAAAAAATAGATTTGGCTTCTCTCTCTCCATCTAAACTCTTCAGACAATTGCCAGCCCTCTCCATGTGCTCCTTGTGCTGTCTTCTTCAGAGCTACACCGAGACTGATTGCAAGCATACTCCACAGTGCTTCCTGTTTCTGCAGCCTCAGCTCAATTACAAAGAGGTTCTTAATCTGCTTTTATTGCACACAGCCTCTCTCCTTAACAGCTACATCCAGCCTGGAGATTTCTGCCCCATCATGGTTTTCTAATGCTACTGTTTTGCACTCTCTTATCTTTCTGTCTCAGTGCTTTACACAGGCAAAATCACAAAATGTTTTATCTCCTTCCTCTGTCATAATCACCTCACCAATTGAACCACTCCATTTTCTACATTTAATTGTTACCCTCTTCAAGAAGAACAACGTTGGCCAAATGCTGGGCCTCTATCTTAATCCCATAGGCTTTGCCTTTGTGCAGGTCAAGCTCCACTGTGATAAGTGGACACTAAAGCGTGCCTTGTGGGTTCACATGTCTTCTAGCTTCAGCTGGAGAATATCAAGTTTTGCTTGTCTGTAGACAGTAAACCATGAGGCAGTATTCTGCAGTTCTATGCTAGCAGACTTCCTGTTCTGGGGGGACCTTGAGATGGCTTGTGAAGCCTCCATATTATATGTCTGTGAAGGAAACCTCAGAGGAGACAGACAGTTCTTGGTAGTGACTGGATATGCACAATATAATGTACTGTTGCCTAAGTCCTTCCTCCATATGTCTGCTGGCATTATAAGACCAAACTTTGCAATAATGTTTGAGGGCAGTCTCATTTCTTTGCAGACTATGTCTTTATATGACTACTGAGACTTACTTAGCTCTGAAAAGAATGACCCATTTTGTTCTGCGGATATGCCAGATGAAGAGGATGACGTGCCCTGAAGCCATATCCAGTGTTCAGCACATCTCGGCTGCAGGTTGCTGCAGGTCAATGGAGTAAGAAGACCAGACAACCAGAGGTGGGGAGGAGTGGGCTATGTGTACCATGACAGGTCAGTGAGGTTGTGGTGCTTCTCTGTGGTGTCTCTGCAGTCTCCACCTTGCAGTTTTAAAGCTGGTGCTGCTGTACCAAAAGTTGCCAAAAAGAGGAGAGCCAAGAATATCTTTTAAAGGAGTGGAAATGCCGCAGCCCAGTTTGCTATGTTATGGGGTTCAGCCATGGTGGCGCCTGGCAAGATCCAAGAATGGTCTGGCATTGGGCACTGTGAGTGCAACTGCAGCACCATGGGATGATCACAGTGATCACCCAGGGTGCCTGCTGCAGAACAGGTATGACAAATGCTTCTTGCTGAGATGCCATAGACACAGGGTTTCAGGAGAAGCCTAGTGTCCCGAAGAAATCATGATAGTTGTTAGTGGAAGAGCCCTTCCTACAGCCACATGCCTTTGTTTCTTTCCCCCAAATCCTGAGCCAGGCCTGCTGGAGTAATAGTGCAATCCTCAAATGCTGGGCCAGGGTGGACCTTCCCTCAGCACCACTCTATGTGCACACCAAATGTGGTGATGGGGAGTGAGATTACCCCCAGGCTGGATGTGAACTGGGGGGTGCAGCAGGTTTGGGGGGACAGAAACCTGCTGCCTTTGGGTTATGCCTGTGGCATGCTGTATGTGGATTGGGGTCCATGAGAGAAATGTGAGTAGGCAAAATAGGAGATGGGGAATTCTGTGATGGCTGCTTTATCCAGATGATGCCCGTAAATTCAATAAATTGTGGTGTGCCTAGGAGTATGTGGGAGGGACAGGCCTTTGTTGTCTAATGTACGGTGCCATTTTGGAAGTGATACCGGGTTCTCTCCGAGGGGTTGAAGGTCATTTAGGCCACAAGCACATGCGTGGTAGTGCAGATATGTATTTCTACCACAGCAAGGCTTGTCTGGAGGATGCGCACAGGTGGCTGCATTTGCGGCAGCACACCGTGCCCACTCTGATGGCAGCACCCTGCTGTGTGGCACAGCAGGTTGGTATGTGTATCTTCTCTTCTGCAGCTCATGGTTTTTCCTATGGCAGTTGCCATGGGAGACAGTCGGCTGCAGGGATGACAGATCCCTTTCTTTACCAAAGGCATGTTACTTGGCTCTGCATGTTCTGGCCATCTTAACCTGGAAAATGTCCATGTCCCTCCTCCTCTTCTCTCCCCTAGTGGCAAACCCAGAAAGCAAACGGACATTTCTCAGGTCCACAGGTGGGCCTGCTAACAAGTGCTAGCATGGATAACAAACTTTCCCTGCCTTCAGCTCTTCTGAGGGGTCCTGTGTTGAGGTGTTTGGCTTAGAGGACACTTACTTGGAGGAGGGATATCTTGCAGGCCTAGGATGCCCAGTCTTGGGTTGGGCATGGCAAAAGTCTTGGCAGCATCCTCTCATCCAGATAAACAGTTTGGCACTGCACAGGCAACTGTGTGATGAGGCTTGCTTTGCAGCCCCTAGGAATAGAGATATTATGGTATGGTGCCAAAGATGTGTTTGGTGTGAATCGGGTCTCGGTTTGAAGATGGAGTATATGTGTGGACTTGAGGCCAGCTGGAAGATTACTCCAGGACTGTGTCAGTGGAGACATGCCAAAATGACATAGTCTCCTCCTGGCTGTGGACCAGGGATCATGATCAGCCCTGTGACTGGTCATTATTTGTGAAAGTATTACTTGGCACAGGCGAAAACTGTGCCAGGGACTGTATTTAAAACATATTAATATATGACATGTCCTGGAACTGGTTAAATTACTGGTATTTAAATAGCCATAGAGATAGAAATAAAATTTGTAACATAGCCTCTCTTTTCCTATATGGTGCTATTTTTTGTGTTGTTTTGATGAAGAAATTATAACCACACTGCAAGCTTCAGTTCAGATTTCACTTTGTGTTTCACTTATATTGGTTTGAGGAATAAGCTGTGCCTTGTTGGAATGACTGCACTTAAATGCAAACACTTGGAAAGAAACTAGCAGATAAATTTTCTCTCGTTACAAATGGAGTCCTGTTCTGAACTGTGCTTTCAAACCATTTTGAGGGCAAACCTTGAAGCCTTGTTTGGTTTATACTTAGGTATTATGCTACGCTCACTGTCACCAGTACTTGAAAGGTAGCTCGAATTGCTCATACCTAGCATGACTTTGACTCTAAGAATTTACTAAAGCCTTATACTTTAGTTTTTATCTTCTAGCAAAGTTGCCTAAAACTGTACACTTGGATCCATAATTTATGAATCTATAAACATCTAAAGTTTAGAGGCCTTGTTGCGAGTATCTGAGCTTTTCGGAGAGAAAAAAAATTCAGTTGTCCTGAGAAGAGTAGTAGCTAGCAAAAAAAAGCTGCAGAACACTTTCACAGTTCTGCAGAAACTCTTTTTCTTTCTCTGGATAGAATTTCCCTTTCCAATTAATGCAAAATTCTGGCCTATGGGGATAATGGACCATATAATAGTCAAGATCCAGGATATCAGATCAGAGGAGGAAGACCGTAACTAGGGAGGGCAGTTGCTTGGAGACTGTTTTTTTTTTTTTTTTAATTTTATTAGGGAACCATTAACATCTTAGACTACATATGAGCTGTGGGACTCATCGCAATTTCCATTTCTTGTTCCAGCTGCTGACTCCAGCTGTGTCTCTGCTTCTTGCTATGGAAAGAGCTTGATATGCTCTCTTGCCTATTATTTGGTTTCCATGGGAAGTAACATGGGCCAAAATGTGTGGGCCATGACACACTTTAACCTGATTCCTGGGAAGTCGGGACCGTGGTGCTCACTGCTGTGCTGCTGTCTGCCACAGGAATGCAGGAGTGGAAAGACCCTGGTGGGTCACTGAGTCCAGCCCTTCTCTGCCATTGTGTGTTGTGTAGTTCTTGTAAACTGGTCAACCTCCCATCTTAAGTATTGTTGAGGTGCTGCTTCAGAGCTCTGCTGCTCTTTGAAACTCTGAATTTCCTGTGAAATTAGGCAGTAATCTACATTGATAAAATGCCTTTAAAGCTGCATTTCTGGCTTTTCTTTTTGCCTGCAATTTTGTGTTAAAATTTTTGAGAAAAAATGTCACATATCAAACTGTGCAATACAAGTATTTGGTAAGACTTTTGTGTGGAAAATTAGTTTACTGTGTCAAGGGCAACTTCTCCCTTCTGTTCATCCTTGCCTGTAAGGAGTTAAGTGTTTTGCAGTAGTTTATCTCTGCACTTTGCTTCGAACATGTGTTTAGACAACCTGAGAAATCATGCCCATAAAGCATTTTCCTTCTTTTTCCATGACCACAAGAGTGTGTTATATCCTTCTGTCACTGCTGATTGATAATAATGTTGAGATGTCTGTTGCCTCTGCTTGGTTGTGCACCTACATTATATGAAAGCGATGCATATTTTTTGTTTAGACAGTTAGATTTCCTCAGTGAAGAAAAAAGTTTGAACTGAACATGTTGCTGTAAGGCAAGAAAATGATTGATTGGGTGGATATAAAACAATTGGAGAGATGTGTGTCCTCATGTGTGTAATAGGTTGTGCCAGGAGCTGGAGTTGGGTGGGGAAAGCAAGAGAGGATGGAAATGTATTTTGTATTATCTGGGTTTTTTTGCAACAACATGAGTTGAAAGGTCTCCTGGGAAGCTATGCTACCAATTCAGAGACAATGTGGGATTCAAAATATACCTTGCTTTGCCTCTTATATCTGTTCCCTGAATGAAACAGAAGACGCTTTAGCACCAAAAGTATTATTATGATATAAGATAAAATGACAAGTCCTGATTGACATTGGATGTTAAATGATAATGGTCATGAAGCCTGTTTACTGAATATTTTGCACATCTGTGAATCTTTTGGGTGAGAGGACAGCTTTCTGCTCTTTGAGATACTTTGTATGCATTACAATAGCTCATGGGGTCGCTGACAAATTTTTCTCAGTCCTCTGCCCCAGGTATTTTGCTACATTCTTTGTCATGCTTTTCTTGGCACAGGCAGATATATTTTGTCAGCACTGCACATATAAATTTCTGAAGCAAATTTAGGAAACTTTATGGACAGAAATTTCCACATATATCATTGTCACTGTATTTGCTTATATCTACAAAAGCTTGGTTTCATAGTCACACATTTTCAGACATTCATTTCTACCATCTTTCTTAATCAAAGAGAGTTTGCTTTTAGTTTTATGAGTTTTCCCAAAGCATAGTGATAAGTACCAGGAAAACCAGTCCACTCAGTTTAGGTTTTGATGGACAACAAGTTGGAATTAAATTAAACAACCAATTAAATAATCATTTTTTGAGGAGGATAGAGAAAAGAATAAGACATGGTAGAAATAATGGAATCTAAGCTGTGAATTCTAACTTATTTTAGGAAATCAGGCATTTTGTGACAAGACTAAAAATGCTCAGCGTTGGGTAAAATATATGAATTTGTCTGTGTAATGGCTAAGAGTTTAGGGTATTGAAATGGCATTACTGTTCTATTGCTGGAGGTCCACCAATGCCTAGTAGTCTCAGCTCTGAAAATAAATATTAGTTCTGTTAAGTTATATGTTTATTTCTAAAAAGATGAAAGAAGAAGTCTTGCTTATCATCTTTTAGATTAGTATTTCCAAAAATGTCTAGTTAGGCATGATTTCACATGAAGCCTAATAATGTTTTTGGTAATTTTGTACTGTCTGTAACGTATCTAAGACTTGATTTGAATAACCCAGTCAAAGTGCCAAAGAAAGAAGAGTGCAGTATGACTGAACTACTGGAGAGAGGAACAGACCTGGCGTATCAGAGAAATACCTGTCCTAAACTTGTGGCAGCACCACATCCACCATGGACATCATGGATAGCATCAGTACAACCATGGTGTGAGCATCAGTACAACCATGGTGTGATGCTCGAGAATAGAGTTTGCTAAGAAAGTCGCATCCTGGGCAAGTGTTAGAGGCTTTTATAGCATGTTGCCTTTTCAGAGTGGGAGGGATCTATTGAATATCTTGAAGTTTTTTTTTTCTTTGCTTTTGGTAAGAGATCGGAGGAAGACAGCAAATGCTTCCTCAGGTTAGGCAGGAGCTGGTGGCCAGAGGCCTCTGCCTGGGAAGAGGAAGGAATGATCTTTCACTGGCTGCAAAGTCTGCCCAAGAATGAGTCTTGATCTTTTCTGCATATTTTGTTGTTCATCCTCATACCTGCTTGGGTTCCCTTGGCCTGCCTTTTCACCTCTCTTCTTTCGGTTTTAAAAAGAGAGTAGAGGCAATTTGAGTTTCTCCCAGTCTGTTGCCCATTTTTGCTCATTTGAATCTGGTATCAAATGTATCATCCTCAGTTCCAGAGGGGCTGATATTCTAATTATGCTAGTGGAAACTTCATTTTTTCCTTTTCTTTTTTTTCCCTATATTCCTGAATGCCTCAGTAGTCACATGTTTCCCAAACCTCTGTCGCAGAACCAACCTCTGAGCAATCTGTTGCTCTTAGTTATCTTGTCATGCTTTCACCCTTTTTCTCTAGAGCTGGAAGGATTCTCCCGAATTTCATCTGGTCTCCGTGTCTTGGGGCAACTTCCTCAACCCAACAGAGCTGCCCTTCTGGTACTGCAGCAGAAATCTGTCCATGCTGTTTGTCCTGACATATGCGGTTTCTTTTATTTAGTTCTGCTAAGAGTTATGTTTGTTTTGTATCCACAGCTCATATCCTGAAAAAATTGATATCTTTCTGGTTATTTTAATGAAAGAGTTTCACTTCAAGTTTTTTTGCCGTTTTTCTGCAACTCCAAGTATTTCTAATAATAAGAAATTATATTAAAATATATTTTTAAGACAAAGGTGCTTTCAAACTGAAAAACTGAAATGTTCCATTTAGAAAATACTGATATGATGTTTAGATCTTTTTTCTAGGAAATGGGTTTTCTTCCAAAGTGATAGATTCAAAATGCACATAGCTTCATAAAAGTGTTGATGGTATTATATCTGCCTTTTTCAAAGAAAAAAGAAACATTTTGTCTCAGCTCAGCTTAGCATACCAATATAATTTTTATTATACATTTCTGAGATATGTATTCTTGACATTTTCTTCCATTATTTCTATCTTTATCAGGGAGACTTGTATAAAATCTTGCTGATGCATTTAAACTGGGGCCTTTTGTATGCTGACTGCATTTCAACTATATGACAGAATAGTGTTATCCATGGACTGTCCACAGAATGCTCCTTTTCATTTTGATCATCTCCATTGTAATTGCATGTTAAACTTTGCCTTTTTGACAAAAGCATAACATGGCTTATTCTGCCTTCTTTGTATTCAAATTTTAAAATGAAAAATATTCAAACTATGTAATACATTTATTCTACAGCTTGTTTGTTTGTTTTCTAAGCACTAGATGTTCAATATTATATAAGAAATTTCCCTCTGTGGTCAGTAGTTTTTCCAGGCCATTTTCCAAATGGCCCTTTAATCCCGTCATTATTACCCTTTTTCTTGCGTTCTTTGTGTACCCAAAACTCCCACTGAGTTTCAGGTGAATGGGAATGAAGTACAAAGCCAAACACAAAACTTTTATTGATTTAAGAGAAAAGTTATGCACTTGATTTAAGAGAAAAGTTATGCCCCAAGCTGAATTTGACCTTCAGCTCCAACATCTTTACTCTGACACATCTCTCATTCAAGTAATACAGAAAGTGACTCTGGCACCAACTTAGTTTTTTCACAGTGAAACTTGCACAGACTACTTGGGGCAAGAAAGCATTTTCCTGTCCAGTTGCCAAGCTGTTGAATTACCAGCATCAGTACATTTCTTCTGAAATTTCCACTTGTTACATTTTGACTCAGTGTTAAATTTCCATCCATTGATTAATTCAAATATTTACCTTGCGAGTGTCCTGATTCTGACTTCCTATCCTTTCTGTTTATTTTTAATTTATTTCATGATCTGTTAAACTTGCTTTGATGCATCTGTAAAATTTTGTTTACACAGATCATTATTCAGCAATTTAACTAACTTGCTCAAGTAGCTGGAACAATTAAAGTTCCAGAAATCCTTAAGCAATTATTAAAAATAAGCTTCACTTGTTTGTTTTATCTAAACAAACTCTGCAAGCCACTAGCATAACAGCTGTTAGCACAAGCTATACCATTAAGGTGCTACTTCTCTTCTAATTCTGCATACTTAACAAAGAGCTCGTCCACTGTAAAGGAAATTCCCCAAAACAGCGTGTCATGTCATGTCATTGGAAACTCAATCAGTATTTGAGACGGATCATTAAGTATCAAACTCTGTGAGAGTGCTTAATATGGGATGCAGATGGAAAACAGCATTAGGAACTGAAGGAGAAAGTTCTTTTATGTATGTGATTCTAGAGGGAGGAGAAATTCATTGCTAAAGCAAAAAGTGAAACCAGTCACTCCGTACTAAGAGGATCGTTGTGTTTTCTCTTCAGTCACCCACTGCAGGTCTCTGCAGATTTTCCAAGGTATAACAGCAACACTTTTTTTAGTTAACTGTATGTACCACAATGGAGCTTGAACAGAAACCTCAGGAATAAATGTGTTTTAAAACTACTCTCATAGTTAATCCGTTGATAGCTCTTTTGCTTATGTGACCATAAATTTCAGTAATATCACATTAGGCCTCAGATTTGTACCACTGAAAAATAGGATGACATATTTGCCACTTTGGAATGAAAAGTATTAAGCCCAGATTTTTGTGTTTCTCCTCTGTTACCTTTAGCATACTTTTCCCTTCCTTTCTAGATGTTCCTGCAGCCCAGCCATCTTCCTCCTAAGCAGACAGTGGCATTCCACTGGGGAAGAGTAAGTTTCCCGCTGTGCTTGGTAGTGGTGGAAGGATACTGAATGCTTGCTTCTTTTCTTTATACATTTTTGCCTGTGGGTTGTTTTTAAATGTAGGAGCCAAAAATCAGTGTTTTGCATGTCTTTAGAAACCAGGTTAAGTGACTGGCTCCCAGCACTCAATGGATCACAATGAAATCAGTGAAAGCTGAAGATATGTTTTAAATGTGTAAGTTTTGAAATGTAACCATTACCTATCAAATACCAGGTGGATCTAGGAAGCTGAAGCAAGTATCCACCTTTGAAAAGTTTCTCAAAAGTTATCATTTCATTAGTTAATCTGTTATGGTGACTTTTTCATTACAAGAGAATATATAGAGAGTGCTATAATTATAGTAGCAACATAATATAGGCTAATGTAAGAACTGAAAGGGCTGTGTAAGTTCTCCAAGCTATGATCAGTCACATATCATGAGCAACACTAATATGTAGAGGAATGCTGCATGTCTGCTTACTGCTAGTTCCCATCATTGCTTTTGCTAGGGAAAAGATGCACAGAGAGAAGGAGAATCAAGAGCTGGAAGAGTTCATCTCATTAAATTTTCTTCCTCAGAGGAACAAAACCATGATTGCACTGCAAATATCTAAAATACATAAATGTTATCCTGCTATATACGCTCCACGTAACTGCTTGCTCTGATAGCCATACTTGTACGCATTTGTGGAGAAAAACAGTGGCTGGTCTGTGAGACTGCAAAAAGGAATTGCCCAAAAGATGATCTCTGTATTGAAGTGTGTCACACTGTTCAAAAATGGACCTCTCTCTGTGTTACAGTTCAAATTTAATGCATTACTAAGCTTATGCCGTTTTGTCTCCATTTAAAATTTCTTGTAAATTCAGGCTCAGTAATTTTGTCTGAAATACACATTATGATAAAGGCTGAACTCAGACTGATGGTAAAGAAAACAAGACTGTAGTGTATAATCAGGCTCTTTGCACGGGAAAAGGAAGGAAGTGAATTTCTTTTGGGGTGTTAAATCTTCTGCAATTACACTTGCTAAAGTAAGAACATACATTTTGTAGGCTGTAAACTAGACAAGATATTGGAGAAATGTGAAGGTAAAGAAAATTTTTGTATTAAAAGTTTCTGTGGGGTCTAATCTCTAGATGAGTATTGCTAATTTACTGGAAAGTAGTAGGAATTAAACCAATATTGCAGTTCTGAGAATTCATGTTTGTCTGAAAGCTGGTCTTACAGGGTAGTAAAGCAGTCTTACCTCTTCCCCCAGCCCCTGCTAATTGCAGTAAGTCACTCTTTCATTCAAAGTATTGCTGTATGCTTTGAAAGCCTATGTTCTCCTTTAACACAAGGGCAGAAAGAATGAAAAGGTCAATGACGTACTCTAGCAAGTGTTTGAAAGCCATTTAATGAGATAGTCTGAATAAAAATGAGCTTTTTTCTTTGAAACTGGCAACATACAAAGTTTAGAGGATATGCACCAAAGTCATCTTGGCTCCTCATAATACTGTTCCTCAGGTTAAATCATTAAAAATGCTAAACTGGCTGTCATATGAAACAGAATGACATCCTTTAGGAGTTTAACCCTTTCTCAGATGCCTTTTTGAAAAGCATGGACATCTCACTGAAGACCAGCCCCAACATTTAATGAGATGTCAGTTGTTTCCTACATTCATTTTCCAGCTTTGTTATGAGAAGAGTATGGAATTGGGCAGTGCGCGCCTTGTGCGTCAGACTTTCTCAACAGCAGCTTGGCCCCATAATTCAGCTTGTCCTACAGGTGTGTGAAATTATCATCAAGGAGGGATGAGTAATGGCTAGTCAAATTATGAATCTTTGAAAATCTCATCTGAGGACAGCTACCTGATACCGTACTTGGGAACACCTGGGATATGAATTTTTAAATATCTCTCTTAGATAATGATATGCGCCAAAAGTTTCCACAATATCTACCCATCCTTACTGACCAAAAGATAAATGAGTCCTAATTTTATCTGTAAGACTGTGTCACTCAGATGCTGTCCTCAGCATCTCATTTGCACAAACTTTAATGTAGATCTTAAATATGCACATAAACAAATCTAAGCCTTTCTGGAAAAGTGCATTTGGCCCTTGTCATTGATACAGCACTTAAGATTCGTTAAACCTGATCAGTTTACACTTATAATAGAGAATAATTAGCTACATTAGCAGTTGTCTTGAGAACCCACAATGACGAGCTGATGGCATGAATAATCATATACTATGAGAATATCAAACCATATTAAATATTTGTAATTTACAATTATATTGTTATATAACTGATAATGTTGGTGATAATGTTGTTAAGAAAGGACCGTATATTTTTATGGACAAGCATATGTGCATTTTTATTAGAGAAAGGTGAATTTCTTCATTTTACTTAATAATGTTTCATATTGATTTAAATTATGATAGTTTTGATAGAAAAAGCAAAATCACATTTTACATTAGAATCTTGAAGCATTATTTGAATAGGAATCTGTCTGAAAAACCTTACAGTAAAAAACACTACATATTGTGTGATTGATGGGGACTGCAAAGACAGAATGACTTTACCTGGGAGCTGCTTATTCATAAACTAAAGAGAGAAAAAAGTTTTCCATGTTGTATTTGTCTTTTTTTTTAACATTTCTCTTTTAATTAAGGCCTTTAGATTAATTCATAACTTTCTACTTTAAAGCATATTATCTCCTTTAATCTGTGGTGAAGAATGTTTCTGACCCTTTATGTTTTTCTGTATCTGTAGACCGGTTTCTCTCCTTTCTAAAACAGCAGGCTATTGCATGTTTCTTACTGACAATATTATAGCTGAAATACTAAATGTAACCTGCTAATAAGTTATTGAGATCCTATGAGATTAGGAGTGAGACAACAGCAGATGGAAGATAAACATGTGCCATTGGCTACAGTTGAAAGTGTCAAAAATAAGCTCTGAAGCTGAACAACTAGTTGCACAGAACAATGATGCTTCATCTCAGAGGAAAATAACAGCTGAACAAGAAATTATTTTTGATAGCTATTTTCTGAAAAGGCAAAATTAGTTTTGTGTAGGTGGTATACTTAAGTGGGACATTGAGTTTGTATTGTCTTTCTGGATAACAGTGATTTTTATCTTATGGTCCTCAAAGCTTTAGCCAGTTACTTTTGATTTTAATGTGATGACTTTTAATTCTCTTCTCTTCTGCTCTGCTCTGCTCTGCCCTTGACTGAGCACCTTCCAAGAATGAATCAAGAGTCATAAGTAAAAACTGTCATATGTGATCTATTTTTTCTTTCCCTGCTATCCAGGGGGAGAGTACGTCTATCTGAGGTGAAAACTTTTGCAGGTTTCCAACCTGTTTTCTCCAATACTACGATTCTACTCTGTCACTTCTCCAGGTATGGTTGAAGGTCTGTGAATTACAAGCTTTGTACTTGCTTTATATTCATGTCATCTGAGGAGTCTGTATGTAAATACTGAGCAGGACTAGAAAGAGCTGATTCTCCTGTGATTCTGTAATTGAGAGATCTGATGGGAGGGACACTAGTATTTCTTCCATCTCTCAGAAAACTTCACCCCATAAGTCTTTCCTCAGTCAGGAAGGGCATGCTTTGGATTCACAGGGCCTTGGGCTGAGACTCTTTTTAGATGTTCAATATATCCTGAGGAGACAGTTAACTGAATGGGCAAATATTTATGCACTGGTACCGAACGGTAAGATTTATGAATGTGAAAAATTCAGAAATAAGCACCAGCTTTTCAGTGAAGTAGGATAAATGTAGACATCCAGCCTGTAGTCTATAATTAAAAAAATGAAAGCTGTATAAAAATTCTTAAGTCAGCAGGAGAGTAAGGTAAGGAAAAATAGAAGGTATTTATGTAGCAGAGAACAACTGTCACTATTGCATTTTTAAGCTATGAGAAAGTCTGAATGATAGAAAGTCAACAACCTTGTTTTCACTGATGTTATAACTATTATGAATGTATGTTCTAGCAAAAGTATCTAGAAGACATTCAAGCTCTATTCTGTGTAAATGTGCAGAAAATGGCAATCCCTGTCCCAAAGAGCTTTGTCATAGAATATGCATTCTTGCCATATGATCGTAACTGTTTTATATTGACAAGCAGAAGTCAGAAAGAAGAAAATAAACATTTTAATAGGTGAGATTTTGGCTTGGCTATTGACAAATAAAGATATAAATTAGGTTGCAGTAAAGAGGAATAATGGATAGGGGGTGGTTGGTAAGTTATGGACAATATATTTAGTGCTTAATAAATAAAAATTAATTTGAATTTACTCTTTTATAATACCAGTGGGTCACTTTGTATTTAACTGAAAGTGTCAAATCAGATAAGATAATTGTGGTATGACTAGCTGCTTAGATTTACTATAAGAATATTTGTCTACACTTAAACATGATGAATAATACTGACTTTGTTTTAAAGGCTCTGAAATTTATGAGGAAAATGTTAAATTGATAAACAACCATGCAAAGCAGATTATTGGCATTCTAGGGATCTAAGCGCAGATTTTGAGCCTATTTTTCCCAGTATAGTGCTTAGCTTTGAGTTTCTTTTTTTTCCCACTGTATGAAGTCAACACTAGTCAGACAGGAATTTATTTGATGTATAGAACTACTGTGACTTTTAGAGAATAGGAACGTTTATCTAAGTATACATCCAAGGATTGTTTGAATAGGATAGTGACACAGCAGTTAAGGGGAGTATCTGTCTCAGGCCATCTCTAGGGGAAGTCAGAGTAAAAATTAATTCAAAGAGACCCCAAAGAACTCAGTTTACTAGTTTGGTAAAGATACTAGGGGAAAAGATTATCAGCATTGCTTTGTTAGGGGTTCAGAAGTAAAAACCATTTCTAATATGGAAAAAAATGGTATATACTTACTCCACAGAGTTGCTCTGTGACTCTGCTGATGCTCTAAAAATGCTTGAACTCCTCAGAGAAAAAACACTTTGTATATGTGAAGTATTGTTATTGGATTAGCATCAAGTGCACCATTATGGAGAATGACTAGCATGGAAGTGCGGGAACCCTTGTAAGTCTTGTTTTTCTCCTTTTATCTATCTTTTCCAGTTTAAATTCCCCTTTCCCTGGAAGCTGGAAAGTTATTTAAGAATGAATTTTATGCTATTCACTATGTATGGAAATGGCACTGATTTCTTTATGTCAGTTTTGAGCAACTGTTTATAAAACACTTTTGTTGTTGCAATATGCATGTGTGTGTATGCCGCTGGCATCCTGACTCAGCAGCTGCTGCTGACCGCAGTCCCAGGTGTCAGACCCGGCTGGTTTCCACCCTACGAGAAGAGGAAACAAAGAGAAAGGAAGAAAGCAAATGAAACTCTTGTTCATCAAATGAAGCTTTAAGAAGGACTGTGAGGAGGGAGAATCTGGATAAAATCAAAAACGTAGAGAACAGAGGAAATGATCTCATCCAAATGTGGGCTTTTGTGAAAAAAACAGCAGTGGGAGAGGAATAAAGTAGCTGATCAAGACATCCAGCTCCCACACAACTCTATCAAGTCAAGCATCATTTCTACAAGAACAGTGATTAAAAAAAAGGGACGAAAAAAAGAAAACAACATCCAAACTGTCTGGATCTTAAAGAAGCCTTTGGAAAGGAACAGCAGAAAATTCCCAAATGAACAGAAGATATGAGAGCAAGGAAACAAATACATCCTACGGTCTTTCCCTAACTCTTATTTTTTGCTGAATGGTCAGGCTGATGTAACATGATAGGAAATCTTAATAACCTTCTAATCACTTTGGGGATTGTCAATAGTAATGATGAAGGGCAATTAAGTGTGACGATGTACACATCAGAGAGAGAGGCAGCTGACACACTGACAACACGAGGCCTAATTGTAAATCAGAGGAATGTTTACAAACTGAGGGAAAAGGTTTGATGTGCATTTCAGTGGGAACCTTGAGCAGAACATCAGAGGGGACGCTGAACGTGCAAATTTCAAGGCAATGAAAAAAGGTCAAAAAGAAACACTAAACTGCAAATCTGAGCATCTGACAGAAATCTTTGCAGGCAGGTAACAAAGAATAGTTCAATGGCTGTCAATTAAGTTGAAGTTCCTGGTACAGATTTTTGGCTAGTTTGAGTTTAAAGCTGTGAAGCTCGCTGGAAGGCTTACAGACTACTGTCAGGAGAAATGATGTCTCCCTGCAAAGACAGAAGTGGCCCCACTGAAGTCAGAGCCACACTCGTAGTCTTCACATGAAAAAAGGCTGCATAGCAACCAGCCGAAGCACAAGCTGAAGCAAAAAGAAAGGTGCACTACCTATTATTATAACACATTATATTTCCTTTCCTCACCTTGTACCACTGGAATAAAGACTCTTCAGTTAATTATTCAGTTAATATTATAATAGAGCAAGCATGATACCTCCTTGTACTCCCTTGCTTCTGTCCACACTACAGTACACTGGTGGAGGGATGTGTCCCTTGCTCTTTTAGGACTGTTCAGGATCAAGCAAAGATCATCAGGTCAGTGGCCTTGTCCCTTTCCCTGTTGCATTCAGTATTGTCCTCCAAAAAACTCTGTCAGTCTTCCCTTTGACTTCTATTTTAGACTCCGAGAGGAAATGCAGAAAGAAATTTTATCTCTTTTTTTCCTAGCAAACCCTTTATTCGAGTCTACTGATGAATTACGTTGCAATCTCAGGAGAGAATACAGGCGCTCGGTTACAGCTAACATGCAATTGTCTCTTTCTGGATAGCTAAAACGTGAGCGTCACGATCTTATAGGGCACCAGAGAAAAAGATGCAGAATAAACATTTCTTCTAATGTGAGTTTTAGCAGGAAAATAAAGGTTCGTCTTGTATGTTCAAGGCTGGTTATCAGTCTGCCAACCACACTGCTTCTTCAGCATAGCTTTGCATAGAATTAAAGGATGTGACGTGTCACTGTCCAACCACACAACAATTGAAGTATTCTTTTAAAAGAATTCTGAAAAGCTAAATTGGAAGCATATAAATGTGAGAATCATTGAGGTGTAAATGTTGTGCTTTCTCTTGAACTGAAGATCTGGAATGTGCTCTGCAATGAAAGCAAACACCTTTCATATCCTTGAATGTTGCAAAGGCAACACAAACAAAATCCTATCAGCAATTGTGCTAAATCTAAATTGCTGAAGAAGCAATGGGGAGGGGTATATGTGAATATCAGCTACTTGAAGTAGGATAAAAATCAACCTTGCCAATCTAGCATGAAAGTTGACCAGCTTAGGAACAGCATCTATTTGCTAACCCTTAGCTATAATGATAATGGTGATGAAATATCTGATGATGTCTTAGTCATCCATCAAGAAAGTTATTTGCTCTGGGGTGGAATGTGAATAAAATTTCTGAGACTAATTTAGGAAGTAATACACAAGCGTGAAGATTTTCAGTGGTGGAAGTGAAAATAATATTCCTATGTCCACAATTATGTATCTAAAGAAATATCCTGATTTTTCAGTTTGTTTGTTTTTAGCCACTGAGTCCTAAAAATTCCCATTTGAATCAACAGAATCTCTCGAGTGCTAATCAGTCTTGGAAAAGCTACATTAACTAACTACTTCTACAGTTTTTACTTGTGATAGACATTCTCTGTGGTGTAGATGAAACATAGTATATGCTAGCAATGACTGCATGTCAGTCAGGTCAATCTATCTATATTTATTTTAGCAATGAGTGCTGTGCTTTCTCCTTAGGCTTCTGCACAAGAATTGTGAACATAATAAAGGCAAAAGATAGTTTCTACACCTTAATTCCTCATGCTGTTTTTTCTCCTTCCAAGTATAGAGTAGTAAAAACCCAATGGCATTTCAATAATACTTTAATAGGTTATGCAAAAAAAGTAATTGAACACCATGCCTGTTATCTATAAAATTCACAGACTAATACTGAAACTGCAAGAAGATATTTTCAGTCATTTCATTCAACTCCTAGTGTGCTCACGATTAGCTTTTCTTACATACCAAACTCTATTTCTATTAGAACCACTGTATCTTCATTTCTTTGAAACTTTCTCATGTGTCCACCATTAACTTTTATTACACATCAAACTCCATTTGCAACTATATATATTGTTGCCAGAAGGTAATTCTTCTCTCCAGTTGTCTGCAAAACACTGCTTCAGTTGTTTTTCACACAGGTTTTCTTGATACTTTTTCCTTCACTACACTCCAGTAGTACTGCCTGGGTCCAGTAGACTCTGACACCTAACCATTTTTGTTCATTAGGATGGTTTTCAATACTTTTTGAAGTCCCTTTTGTACTTCCCACGTGTTGCACTGTAATCTTGATTCTATCCTTTCCTACTATGTATGTCTTTGATTTAATGCTGTTGTATTATTATTTGATTTTGAGATGTGTAAAGTGCACAGCAGTCTGCATGTGCAGCTATGTGAGGAGAGGTGTGTTGTATTCCTTTTGCCATGATTGTAGGGATTTGTCTGATCCTGCCAGCATAAAACTTCACCTAAGATTCCCCACCATCACATGGTTTGTGCTGAAGTGTGTAACCACTGCTTAGAAGATGGAAGTATTGCTTTAAATTCAAAGTAGACTTGGAACCAAACATTTCCCTATCACAGTGTCAACTGTACAGTTCTAAGAATGTGTCTAATTGCCTGGAATATCAAAGATTATGGAAATATATAAAACTTTTAAATAAACTGGAAAATTCATGTACCACAAGTTAAGTATATGATTTGTAGAATAAGGTTTTTACTTAAGTTACTTTTGTATTTTCTTAAAGTGCTTATACTTCTGGGATGAATTTTCCCTTAGCTGTGATAACCACAACAAAAAATTCTCTTCCGCCTACCCATTTAAGTATTTAACCTGCCTTGAAGTCTGTGCTAATTAATATATTTGTTTACTTCAGGGAACAGCTGAAAAGTACTGACTTTTGCTGTAAATCCTGTTTTCATTCTCTATATTACGCAATATATTTGGAAATATATATAGACTAAGTTACATAATTTATTTGGAATTATTTCTATTGAAATAAATAATTTGTTTTATTGAGCATTAATACATGACATTGTAGTCTGTAAAAAACTTGGTCTGGAATCCACAGATATTGTGTATGCCTGAAATAGATCAGATCTCAATCAGACGGGCTGCTGCAAGTATACACTGGGGTAGCACATGTAAGATGACAACCTGCCCCATGACATGCTAAAACAATGCTATTGTCATTTTTTACTTTAGCCTGATGCCTTTGAAGTTTTGACAACTGTAACATAACCCAAATATTAATTCCTAGTTCCTGTATGCTTAAGTAAACCATCTAACCCTGTATGAAGATATAAAATTAATACTGTGTAATTATAGCTTAAATGATAATAAAACCAAACTAGTTGCTGCTGGTCGAAGAATAATAATAAGCCGAATGGCTGTTGTTAATCATGTTAATGTTTGCAAAATAAACATTTTAACCAGCACAGTACAACTAAAATGAAATGTCTCTCTCCCTCTAAAAAACTGTGTTAAGTACCAGGTAGGTGTAAGTGGATCATCAGCTCCATCAGCGGAAAAGAGAAAGGTGCACAGAGGGCAGAGGTTGCCAGTCTGTTGCTTAAATACTTCATTAAAAAAGAATATTTCAGCCATGTGAAGCCTGTGGCTTTATCTTCACAGGGCTGTGCAGCTTTGAGTTTCATTTACATGTTATATTTGGTTTGAACACAGGCAAGATTGAAAATGAAAGCTGTCAACTAAAGATACTGTGCAATGTCTACGAGAGCCAGCAAAGTCAAGGAGCCAGATCTCCAGAAATAAATATAACATGTTTCCCATCTTCAGTTCTGTAATTTTTGTGTATAAATAACATTTGATTTAGAGAAGTGACTAGCAAAGAAAGTCACCCTGGCAGGACAGCTTTCCTTTACCAGTGAAAATGATGAAGGAAGCACTTTGGCTGTTAGCACATCTTTTGCATTTATGGGACTTGTCAAGTCTATTAAGCGAGGAGCCTTTAAAACGGTGGAAGGTGGGTGCAACAACTATGGGGGTGGTCCCAGGACCTGAGGTAACATACTCAGGACTAACATAAGACCCTCTGCTTTTTGGAGTTTCCTAATGTTTCTCTGACATTGTAATTTTTTAAATTTATTTAGTGAACTTATGGGATTTGCCTTGTTATGCAGAAAATGCCCTGGAGTCTTTCCATGGCCCAAGGGATTGCTTTCTCTCCCATTTGTGCTTTTTACTGTGCAATGGGCTCAGTTTTCAATAGAAGAGAGTAGGGAGCCCCAACCAGTCTAATGATGATTAGGGCATCAAACAGGGACATGGCAAACATGGTTTAGGGCGGAGAGACTAGATTTCTCCAACTTCCTCATGGAGTGTTCTGCGTTGAGTAAGGGTTTCACCATCAAACACAAAGTTATGTCCAGGATTTGTTCCTTTTAACTCCTTCATTCCAAGGGCTTGTTAGAGAAAAGGCCTCTCCCACAATGGAGGGAGAATCACTTACTTTACAAGCTATTGCTTGTGAGACTTGGGGAGCAGTCTTTTTTCTTTATTACACACCCCACTAAATTGGCTAACATATGAGAGAGAAACAACCCTCCACAAAAGTAGTGTTATCGTGCCATTTATTACTCCAGTCCTAAAGCATTCGAGTTGAATGGTTGAATGGTTGAAAATTTCTAAAAATCGAAAAAAGATGGGAAAAAAAGAGAAAAAACACAGTAATGATGATCTTGTTTCCTCAGAAGACAAGAAGAATCAGACTTCAGATCTACAGCTTACATTAAAAATTGGGTTTCTTCTCCAGTCAAAAAGAGGTGGAAGAATTTCCCTGGGGTAAGCAGCTACCAACCCGGCCTTCTGCACTTGTGGGAAGTGGCCATGGAAGAAGGTGAGAGAAGATCCATGGGGGCCAGGAGATGCTGTTTCTAGGACTGGTCACTGGTGAGAGACAAGAGAGCATGTTTCCCCACAGCCACTCTTAGGTGGATCGCCTGGCTGTTTTTCTTTCTCCCTTTTTTAATATCGGGAGCTGGGGTTTATGTTTGTTTTTTTCAGCAACGATTATAAAGGAGACTCCTTCGGAGATACAAGAGATTTCCTTCTGCTTCTTTGCCTATCCTGTGGGAAATGGGCATCAAAAAATTACGTATTTCCTTTTTATGTGGACTGCTGTATCCCCTTTCGCCTCAGAGATGCCAACATTCTGGGACTCTGTTTTCGTCTGTGAAGGACAAAGGAGATGAGATGATTTTCATTGTCGCCTCTTTGTTAAAGGTTATATTTCCCAGGTGTGTATTTGACACTTCCTCATGATTTCTTCTCAGCACAAATAATATCTTGAACTACAATGTTCTGACTAACATCATGCTTACTTTGCAAAATTAACTTTGTAAATGGAGTGTCAGAATGGAACTGCTTTCCATCTTTCCACCCTGTTTGTCTCACATTTCAAGACTTGTTTCTCTGCTGCAGTCTCAAAACAGTGCAGTTTTTCTTTGTGTACAGAGCTATAGTCCCTAGTATTTGTGCACACCTCCACATTCCTTCTCTCCTTTATGTTTCTGGTAATTTTCCATAATGACAAATGTCTGCGTGTAACACCTTGAGCTGCTCTTACCTTTGTGTCACTTTTATGAAGCTGTTTGATACAGAAGAGGACATCAACAGGCATTTTCCATGGAATTTTTCTATCCATAGAGATGAATAGGAAGGGGGACCTGAAGAAATGGCTGGGTCATGGGAGAGTAGAAATGTGGGATCTGGTGTTTCTGGTGTTTATAAGCAGTCTTAAGGAGGTGCTCCCAGCCAGAATATTGATGCTTGCAGAGGATTCTCTGATATGATCACTTCTATCCTGGCAAGCCAGCAGTGGTGTGAAGAACCTTGAATATTCCCATGTCTGAAAGAGGAGAAGGTTCCCACTAGTTTTGATTTCTTGGATCTTCAACATACTGAGAGGACACACCAGAGGGCACACTTCTAAAGTCCCAGTGCAGAGACATGGACATGAGCTCCCACCTCAGCTGCTCAGAAGTGAGAACACTGTAAGTATACAGTCTTTAGTGGAGACATTAGGCACTTCATATGGGGCATGATGAGAGTCTGTCTTACCTTCCTATTTCTACAGAATGAGTGCGGTCCATAGGGGCAATATTTAGAAGAGCGGCAATGTTTGCTGTGTGTATTACTGTGAAACATTTAAATGTTCCATCACCTCATTACTGGTGGGTGACATTATTAAGCGGCCTGCTTCTCTTCATTTTTATTTATCTCACTTGAAGTTCCTCACAAGTTATGTTCCTCCAACTCTATCCATTGCATGTTGAAAAATAACTCACCAGACAAGGCTGTTCTTTTATTTTCTTCACTTTAGCGTAGCACATTTCAGCTCTACAGATTCTGAAGCCATTTTATTTAGCTAGATATAACTCACAGAATGTGAACAACGGAGTATTTTTCTCCCAGCTGAACTTGGGCCTCCTTGTTTTTTTACAACATTAGACTGTATTTTGAACCCCTGATGTTTGAGTGGGTTCAAAATTAGCAAGACAAGTTCACCCACCCCTAAAAATAAGACAGATAATGACTGTGCTGGTTGATTGCCAAGGGAGATTAAAATGGAGAATCAATTGAACAGGATGCTGACATAGATGTTTAAGAGATTTTGATTTGTGGGGTTTTTCATACACTTCTTGTGCAGTGTACTGTTATTAGGCTGATATAAACACTTAGCTCTGAGTGCTTAATGAGGTATACATACTGCTGATTTGCCCTTGCTTGGCCTTCTTTAAAATTTTTTTCCCCTGTCTCTGCCCCCTTTTTTAAACTACTCTTTTAAACTGAGCAACCTGTGGAGATAGAAGGCACATTGTCTGTTTGCTATGACTGTATTAGAACCATTCTCTTTTTCTAAGCAAATAAAGATTTTTATATATGCTTTAAAATACTATGTTTAATTTACATAGCTCTAGATAATGCATATTGCGTATATCCATGCTGACATTTATTTCTCTGTACACTATGTGCCACTTTAGAGACTTCCTGTGAATAGTCTTTTGTTAAGTTGTTGTACAGTGGATGGTGCAAAAGCAGTATGAAGGAATGAAGAATGGATTACTCACCAGAAAAGGTCATTTGTAATTATGTATGTGTAGAATTACCAATTATTTTTTGAATTTCTCTTTGTTCATAGAATATCAGTTTTCTACAAACAGTAAACATGAAATTGTAACAAACACTGTTTGAAGAAATAAGTTCTTAGCATGCAAATCCATAGTGTAAAGGATACAGATATTGAGAACAGGTGGTCTGTCAAACAAAGGGAACCGAAGCAAATGGAGAAAATAACATTAAAATAAAATTTTATTTTGCAGCCTCAGAGGGAAATTTAACAGTCTATTCAGAATTTAAACTGAGTCCCATAGTTGTGTTCTCTTCTCTGGTGTCAAACAATTCCTTCTTTAAGATTTCTTCCTTTCAAAGTCAGCAAAAAGGATTTTCCAAACTTCCTTGTCTCAAGGTTAACACAAAATAAATCTTGCATTTTTACTTTTCTTAGGGTCAGAAAGAATCAAGGCCAAGCTCCCTTTCGTCAAGGTTAAAGTAAAAATAACTAAAGATACAGCTGTCTCCAGGCAGTTTTCTTTCCGTAAGAAGCTTCTGTCCTGTTTCCCAGCAGACGACTACCTCATTTCCTTATTTTTTCATCTTTTTGTAGGCTCCCAGCTGCTCAGAACTCAGTATTCCCCAGAGTCTTGTCTCCAGATAATAATTCCTATTTAATAGAAGTGCCTTTGCTTCCTAACCTAGTATCCTTACTGACAGTCCTGGCCCTATGTGGATAACAGATCCCATAACATGTTTTTTTTTTTGTTTTAAAATCAGGAAATTTCAAGAGCACATACAAAATGATCTTTACAATCCTAAAATAAAATCAGTTCAGGCTGGATTAAACACTGATATGCATGCTTATTATCAAAGCTGTAACAGCCTGTCCTCCAGCATTTTTCAGGAAAAGTACTTCTGTGTTTCCTCTGGTGCCCCAACATTTTTTTGTAGCGTAGAAAGTATTCACTGTGCAATGTGCTTGCACAAAGCTGCTTGTAATCATGAGCAAGAGGTACATGTTGATGGCAGGTTATACTTGCCATCACTCGCCCAAGTCAGCAGTAAACGCAGATTGAACTACTTCGTCAGATCCTTTTCCAGATAAGGATAATGCTAAATTCATTAATCTGACCATTTTAAAAAAGATTTACTCCTTTAGCTAATAGTCCTAGAAGATATCTGTTCCATTTTATGCACTGGTTTGTAAGGAAAACAAAAACTTAAACTCTCCTACTCAGAGATGGCATGACTCAAAACCCTGGATCTGTTCTTACCATGGCTTTGTGATCTTTAAGATCTGCACGTAGATTCTGAAGCTTAACATGGTCTTCAGAGAAGTGTTTGGCCACTGAGGGTGGAGGAATGCTACAATGATTTAGAATGTTGCCACCTTCCTGTAGCAGGGAAATGAAAAATGTAAGTACTCCCTAACCTTTCTGAGGCAAAATAAGCTTGTTTGGTTTAACTATCAAATGAAGATAGTTGAACCTACCTGAAACTACCTGATTTCACCTGAGGAGAGGACATCTATCCATGGACATGGCTTTACCTATTTTTACCCATAGCTTTTTTTATCCCATCCTAACAGAGCAGAATTCATGTTTAGTTTGAATTACTATCTGAGAGCTCTTATGAGCTGTTCTCTTAAGTAAAATTGGTCAGATTAGTCATCATGACTAATCTGTGCAATGCAGTTTCTATATTTTCTAAAGTGACTGCAAATAAGAGTTAATTAGCAAATACATAAACAACAGTCCTCCTCTTAACACTTCCCTTGCTACCAGGGAAGTCAATCAATTTTTATTGCTGTATTTTATCTTTTCAGACTATTGTCTCATAATAGCTATGGGTGAAAAATAAATTAAATACTTTAAAACTGTGAAGAAGTTGTTCAAAATTTTCTTTTCCCAGATCAGATGTTCTGATTCTTTATTTAGCTCTGTCGGACATCCTTAGGCTTGTTAACATTGTCCAGATGAAGAATTATAGCCATGTGTCTCTCGCTTCTTTTCAAGAAAATGTGCTTCATCTTTGAGCTGCTACGGCTTTCTTGGCTTCAATGAAAAGAGACAGCTCTGACCTCCATTCGGCAGTGGATAAAGGTATTCCTGGCATTTTGCTTAGAGACAATCTACAGTCTGTCACAAAAATCAAACTAAGATTTATAAGATAATGCTGAACAGGCCTGAACGTTGTATCTTCACTAATGGGAAGTAACACTGAGAAACCAGTATAGCTATGTTCTTCTCAAGGAAAAGTAGCAACACCACAAATTAGAAAAGTGAGCAGATGAATAGATGAAAAAGTGACCAAATGGTATGCAAAGATTTTAACTTTTCTTTAGTATAACTGGGAGGTAGAGTAAAGAACAAGCTTTGTTTTTAACCCAAATTCCTCAGGGTAGATCAAAGGGTTTTCTACTACCTTGAAGTAAGCTTTGAAACCTACGTTTATGTATATGCTGTTTTCATGGCTCTATTTCAAATCTTCGTTGGGCAGAGTAGGAGTAAAAGAGTGCAATAAAAGGATTGCAGACTAGGTTTTAAGAAGATCACTGAATTCTCCTCTGGTGTGTATTTCTCTGCTGACAGTATTTTTGTAATTTCAGATTTACTTAAAATCCTCTTAGGATGCTAAAGTAAATAAAGAACATTTGCCAAATTTTCCACTCAAAACTATTAACAGAAATTGCACAGTTAACCAGTGATAGCTGGAGTTGTCTTATAATGCGTGAATATTACTTTAGATTATATTATATTTTCTGTTCTAAGACATACTCTGAAATAGGTTCCATTACACTATCTGTATCTTGGTGATTGTCGTCCTACAGGGATTCAGTTTTAAGCTGCAGTGGCTGAAATCTACTGGACATATACAAAATTCCAGTTCTGTCTTTAGTCCAAGATTCATAGTAAGATTTTGACTTCAGACTAATTTATTTCATCTCTATCCCCCCCCTTTAGTTAAGCAAAATACTTTTATTGCATTCACAGAAGTATTTAATAGATTTAGTGCAGAAGGATTTCTGGATTTTTCAATTCGAGAAGCTCTAAGAAGGCTATTTGAAGAGCATAGGTGACTATTCTAAAGACTCAGCACTTGGCAAATTATAAAATCTGCAGCCTAATGGTTAGCCTGGCCAAACTTTATAGATGCTGGTCACCAAAGCACAGTGGAGAACAAGTCTTCTATGCATGATGAGCTTTTATACCAAGGGACAAAAGAAAGCAAGTACATGCATAGCCTTCGTTAATACTCTTGCAGACTGCAGTTTTGCAGTCAAGGAAGCAGGATTTCTTTATATTAGCAATTACAGTATTTGACCCTTTTTGAGCTTGAGATTCATAGAATTGCTCTCTCCAATGTGGTTTACGACTTGGAAAGATCTGTGTAAATTGTATCCTTAATCTTTCAACATGCTATCATCATCTCTATTTCTGTTTTATCTGCTAATCTACCTACTTGTAATATGACCATCATTACAATATCTATTGCCTTGTAAATTCTGAAAGACAAAGCTTTACACTTATTGCAGTATGTATATGCACACATTTAATCAGAAAATCATAGAATGATTTGGGCTGAAAGTGACTTCCTGAGATCATCTAGTCATACCACCTGCTCAGAGCAGGACCAACTTTGATCAGATTTCTCAGGGCTTGTGCACATACAGTTCTTGATGTATATATAAAAAAAAAATTGCTAAAATGCCAGAATATTTTGCATCAGATATAGTCAAGAGGGAAAATTTGCATCTGCTAACTTAGACCACAACTCACAGAAATTGTATCCAGTTATAAAAGCTATTAGACACCTGTACAAGTGATAGGTGCAACCCAAATATCCATGCGATCTCTACACATCCCATCATAAGATACACACGTTTCCCATGAATGCTCCCCATCGTAATAAAGCACTGCAAGCTCCTAATAGAGTGCAGAGGAGTTAGAAAGAACTGTAAGTGTTTGGTTAGTAATTTGTATTTTCCTGCATGTCATTCAAGCACAAGAAAGAAACTGTAAACTTGTGGAGAGGCCCATCCCATCATCACTGAAAATATCTCCACCTGATCTGTGCTGAAATGTAATCAGGAGATTTAGTCAAATAGTAGCTCAGTACCATGGTTTGCGAGAATCTTCTGGATATACTTTGGTGCTTGTAGGCTGTAATGCTGGATTTGAATATGTGGCTAAATGAAGAAACATTTTAAAAAGCTGGCAAAAAATAAGCAGTTGTAAACACTTTCCTATATAGTGGTTACAAAACTTTACCGAAAATCACAATAAGCAATAGTAGTTTCTAGTGGGGACAGTCCACCTGAAAGTTCTTCCTTGCTCTTGCCAGCTCTGCTCCAGAGTGGATTCCATTAGACAAATATTGCTGCTCAACCAGCTTCCATTACTCCTTCACGGATTCCTGGTAGACCTGAAGCCTCTGTGATATCAGTTACTGCTTTTCTGCTCTTGATTATTTAGGGACCTCTTTTTCTGAATGCAGGTCCCTTTGCTTTTAGGCTGCACATCCATTGCTTTTTGGGTGTCCTGTAGAGGGTTTTTTGCCACTTTCATCTCTTGTTGGCTAGGGAAAGAGAAGGATGGTTCATGTTATCCCTGAGGGTCAGAGCTTAGTGAGGGAAACTCACTACAAGGGAGCTTTGTTCATGCACACTACATATAAGTACATACGAGTTGAAACTCACTAAGAGCTTAGTTGATGGAAGCTATAGCCTCCCATTAGCTGGTTCGTCACACAACATAACAAAGTTTACAGATGAAAGAACAAATATGCAGTCTCAAGTAAGCTTGCTGAAGAAATATAAGAGAGATCTGTCTTAAAAACTAGGTTATTTAGCTTATTATAGGATGCATAAATTCTGGAGTCAGCTATACTGGAAAATTGGACACTGAGCAAAATGCTATGGAGCCGAGCCAGTTTATACCAGTTGAAGATCTATCTGTGTCAGGATAATTTAAAAAGAGCTCTAAAAGTTTTGGTGATTGATAGTGAAGAAGAAGAAAGTATGGAAAACAACTCCAAGCTAGACAATGTTTGTTACTGAAACTGCTTTTCAACATTTTAGTCTGGGTCTCCACTTTTGTAAAATTCTGTTTGTATCAGGGAGGGAGAAGGAGCACAAAAGAGAACAAATCGATGTGCAACTAGTAAGGTAAGACTTTCATTTTGATTTTCTAAATCAATGGTAGCTGCTTCATCAGCATTCTTTTGTTTGTTTGTTTGTTTCCCCTTCAGTAGTTACCAATTACCAAAAAGCTTGATAAGCTCTTTTAGTTTATGTAGAAGCAGTATTTGTGAAATGCCTCAAGTGTTTGCCTGCTTAACATAGTCTGATGATTACACTTCAGCATTTGAAGCGGAAGTTTTTACCCTATTGCCAGAGCTTGTTCAAAATTAAGTTTTATATATTTTTTTTGGTTTATCCAAAATGTCTTTCAAAAGTAATGATTTCTGAAAACTAACAGCACTCAGCTAAGAAAGAGTGTTCATTCCTTTGTTTTAGCATAAATTGCCTATGTGATACTGTAAAATCTATGCTTCTGTAGAATGGATACCAGAGGTCTTCCTGTAGATTATACACTCACCAAGACTGGAGATGCTTTTATTTTTATTTGCAGATAAGGTCTATGATACTACAACAAGAATGTGATTCTGCCATTATGGTGTTATCCAAGCATGGGAAATTTTCCACAATATTAATCATCTGAGCGGTTCAGATTTTATTATTTCTCCATTTTAAAACTTGAAGTTTAGCTGATGTATATTGGCTGTCACATTTAGGAATATGATTATCTGTCTTCTAGAAGGCAAGAAATATGGCCTTCTAATGATAATAGTAGTTACCAACCACAAACTTTGCATATTTTTCCTCTATATACTTTAGCATAGAGAGAAGACAATGATTCTTTGTCTGCAGGAGTGCTTTCAAAGTTGCTTGTGATGGCAATGACTTTACACTGGGGACAGTTGTGTCTTAAGATCTTTGCTGGTTGGTATATGGGTAAGTTATAGAAGCTCTGAAGAGAAATTTTTAATCAACTTCTGTTTCTCAGCCTACTTTTGAACTCACGAGTACAGTACTTTTAAATTTTTTCTTTACAAGTATTTACATATTCTTCAAATTATTGGTAAGTTACTTGATATGATTATCAAGTAACAAAATTTCAGTGTGTTAAATGGAAGAATGTCTTATAAAAGCCACAGTGAGATTCACTTAAAGGAGTATGCTTACTTGAGTAGAATGTTATCTAATTACCTAACTAGGATATCTATTTAAAAGCAAGGAAAACAACTTATTATCTTACTATCCCACTCAACGGGGAATTGCTGATACTCACTCTGGAAGACTGTGTTCCAGAATAGTAAAGGAAGTCTACTGAGATTTGTAAAATTTGAGAAGCTTATTATTTTGCTGAGCTTAGCTGGAAATATAGCCAGAACAGGTTTTCTCATGAGATTTTTGGCATTTCAGTTGCAGCACCTGACTCAGGAATAGATATGGGAAAACAGGTAGCTCTCAAAATCTTCACATAAAGTTCAAACTTTATTTTAGATGCAAAGTCATTCAAATGGTATGTGAACTGATTTGTAGAAAAATGAGGATATTTTTATTCAATATTATAAGAGAAGTATTTGTCTTTCCTAGGAATATAAAGTTGGTTCCTAACTGTGTGTTAGCTTTGCGTGTGTACCTGGAGCAGACAGAAAGTAGCCTGGGGCTCAGGGTGGCCATGTCCATGCGCAGGCTCCACGCTTCCTATTCCAGCTTTGCAAATTGCCCCACTTCGAACCTACTCGCTAGCGATCTCAGAGGCAGTGAACTTGGAGAGTCCTGGGCTCCTTCAGATCATGCTCGCTTTTCTGAAAAGGACACAGACTCTGATAACTGTCAGTCCCTGTCCCTCTGTGGCATGCTCACTGAGTTTGGGAAGGAAACTGAAGGGATATTTGAATGTCTTCTTTGAAGCAGGGGACAAAGATGCCAGTAAATATCCTAAAGTAAGTGTTATCCTAAAATAAGTCAAGACATAAACCAAAACACACAGCGTTTCCCTGCTGGCAAGGCACGTACAGCGCGCGAAGGCACCCTGGGTGCCACGGGGGCTGGTCTGAGCAGAACCTAATGACATCTGAAACCGCCTCACGAAGAGCGTTAGTCTGTGGCAGCTTCAACTGGAGGTAAATAATCAAAAGATAATTCTGAGATCTTTTAAATATACTGCTCCTGCTATTTTCTTTATCCTTTACAGATAAAGGCATGTCCGTACAGGGTGTCCATCAGGCAGAACTGAAATGTTTACTACCACAGCCAGATGTAGCACCTCAAGTCGAAGTAATCGATGGTAAACGAAACCTGCATTCCCAGTTTGTTGGCACGGAGTTTGCTGGTGTCATTATTTGCTGTGTATGGTGAAGTAGCTGGTGGTTTCCTCTCATCAGTGGGAAACAAAGTGCGCTGCCAGCCCAGCCCGGCCCCCCGCCTCCACCTCCCCCGGGAGTGCCCCAATGGCCCAGCCGCCATCTCAGCGCCGCCACGGCCCTGCCCCTGCCCGGCCCCAGGACCCCCAGCCCCGGCCCCGCGGTGGTGCCCGACACCCCCCTGGGCCTAGGGCTGCCTTGGCTCCCTCGGGGCCCTGCTCCCTTCTCCCGCGGTGGGAAAGGGGGATGGGACCTGACGGCCAGGACCAGACTGGACCGGCCTGAACCGGACTGGACTGGACCAGCCCCGCCCCGCTGGCAGTGCCCCTGTGCCACGGCTCTGCCAAGAGCAGCGACAGGTGCCTTGTCTCCCCCTCCGCGGCTATGCAGCATGCCTCCAATTTAGGTTTATGTTTCATTAATTAACTCAGCGTGAAGCCTTCACCAACTAAAATCTGAAGAGCTGTTCTCATAGAATGAGAAAGTAGGGTGATGCAGAAAGAAACAAAAAAAAAATCTTGCCAAATTGTTAACTGTGTCCCGCGAAGAAGCCCTGGCGTGGGCTTGCATGGGCGGTCTCTGGCGAGGGCGAGCGCAGACGTGGACGCGTAGGGGCACATCAGGCCCGTCGGTAACGGCCTCGCAGGCTTGTGAAACACGAACGTACACGTGTTTTAGGTACGCTTGCACCTGGAGAAGCGTGGTCTTACTGGAAAGGATTGTTTTTCAATGGAAATAAAGCTGTATTCACAAATCCCCTTATAATAAATACGTGAGAGAAAAATATAAGCAGATTAAAAGTTCACCTTCTCAAAATGAGTGCGACAGTATTTGGTGTCTCTGTTTTTTTTTTTTTTAATGGACTTAAGCTCATGAAAAGTGCCGTGTTTCCAGTCTGTAATACAACGCCTTCTATTTCTACAGATCAAGTATTTCTGTCAGTGAGAGTGGCCAGTCTCAGCACTATGTGCTGTAGCTTTTAATAAATACTCCTAGCCTGTGCACATCAGGAAACTCGAGTTTTGTGATGTGGCCTCTCTTGCGTCCGTTAGTAACAAGATTTGTACTGTGTCCACTACATCACAGCTTTGGTCGCTGTAGTTTGCAGCTGCCTTTTAACAAAATCCTGCAAATATGCCATGTAAAAAAAAGAAACAAATTCACTTTAAATAGTATTTACACCCAATCTGCGACAACCAGCAAGCTCCAAAGCTGTAATGGAATTATTGTAAGGTATTCTCAGGGCAGAATTAAAGTTGTTTAGTTTGCCGTATTTCTACATGTCCATTCCTCAAAAAATAATTGGGTTTTCCTTAAGTGTAATCTTAATTTTGAAACCTAGCTTAGAAACTGTATGTTTCAGGATAACTTCCAATTTTCTGTGTGATTTTTAATGCCAGTTAGGTATTCCCAATCTAATATATATTCTAAATATAGATATACACGCACACACGTACATATCTATATCCATACAAATGTATGTAGGCATATACACAAGATAAATAATATTAGTATTTTCTGTTTTCCTATCTCAGATGAGCTGTCCCTTTATTACTGATGTTTTTGAGATATGAAATACCCCAAAGATCTTATCAGATGTTAATGTGCAGGAGTTCTCTGGCCCGAGGGTCATTGATAAAATGCCTTATTTGGAGTTAAGTGTGTATGTGTACATATATACATATAACTATGTAGTATGGATGCTTTATTAATTGCCAGTTATGGGTAAAATTTAAATTGACTTGAATGTTACTTCCGGCAAGTGCTGTAATATATGTTGATAAAATGAATTAAAAAGAATTGAGGCTGAATAGAAGAAAGAATACTTATTCATAAGGTAGTAACTAGGATTTTGTAGGGATGACATTCTGTAGAAGAAATAAACAGGGATAATTCTTTTTTGTCAGGTGAAGTTAGACTCCAGAAAGCAATTCAGGCTCTTGGTAAATACCGACCCTTTCTTTTTCTCTTCTTTTTCTTCTGTTTTTCTATAACACTTCCAGTTTTACTGAGGTGTAAACCATAACTTTGAGAAGCAATAAACAGAGTTAATGTATCAACTTGAAAGTTTTTGTTATTAGTGTCATTGTCACTTTGTGCCACCTTGATTTGTGAGTACTAGGTTAGTCAGTCAGATCAGTTTATGTTCAGTAACATAAGCTTAACGATTGAAGAGCTGAGAGTTTGAATCTCTAGAGGAAAGTACATTTCCCAGTGTAAATCTCTAGTCTATAATTCAGAGATCTTTTGAGATACTATTTTAATATTTTATTAATGTTTGCTATTAGGCTTTTATACATTTTTCTGTATTAAAAAATCTTTCTCTGGCTTGTTGAATTTTTTTGGCAGATCATGAGATAACTCAGGCAATGAACATGATCCAATCTATTTCTTTCTAGAGAGACTCAGCAACTTGGGTGTGTAGTAATTGAGGAGGTAAGATGTGGCTGAGATGCCTTTTTATTGTCTTTTGATTCTGCAAGGTACAGATAGACTACATGTCATCTATTCAATAGCAGTAAGAGTGATGACCATCATACTGGCAAATAAAACAAAGACTACAGTCATCAAGAGAATACAAATTACTTATCTTTTCCCCTTTTGTTCTGTGTCTCTTTTTTTCCTCTACCAGCGAGGCTAGAGCATCAATGGAATTGTAGTTAGACAGTTTACTTTGCACTACTGCAGCTATAAAACATCTGCACGAGTTGCTCTACCAATATTCCTGTAAGCTTGGTATGCTTAGAAACGGATACCCTTATCTTAGGAATAACATTAATTAGAAACATAAAAGATCATTCTTAATACTGTGTGAGTTTAAAAAACCCCACATTTTTTTAAATGTAAATTTGGTCACAGGCAGGCAAGTGCAATTTTACAACCCTGCCTTGAAAATGGTATTTCAGGCTTACCACTTAAAATATATGATAGCATCCCATGGCTTAGACATTAGCAAGAAACGAAGGATGATTCTTTTTAATAGTAATAATCTGAACGATAAAATATTCTGCTGTGCTTGATGGATTAAAACAGCAGGCAGTCCATGTGCAGTATTTTTAAGATAGCTTAGGACTGCCTCGAAAGTATGCTTAATGGTCAATTACGACGTGAGTGAAAGATGCTCTTCAGAATGTCTCCACAGTTCATCAAGGAGGTGTAAGAGGCTAGTACGATTACAAGGACAGAAAGCCCTTGTAAGTTGAGATTCCTCCTGTTGTGTTTATTTCCACAGTGTTTGTAATCTTCCGAATCACAAATCATCGTGAGTGTCAGGGTGATAATCAGGATTAACTGTATCACATTGATTTTACAGCTGTTTAGAGTAGCATCTGCTGTGGTTATGAGCAAAGCTTTAAATCACTGTAAATGTGAGCAGTGATGATAAGAAATGTTTGACTCTGGAATCCCAATCCTCTGCTGCACAGTAGGCAGCTGACCGTGGTCGGTTTCACACCTCGTCATGTTTAACTGGAAAGAAATAACCGAACACCTTCCAGTAAGCGGGGGAGTATATTCGAATACTAGACATGAAAGAGGTCTTGAAGGAGAAAGTAAAATAAAAAAGATACTGCACCTCTTAAATTCAGTTGGGCACTTGACCTTTTGTTCAGGCTACTCTCTTAAGTTGCCAGTAAGATACTGGGCAGTGGAAACTGCTGTATATCATGGTGACATTAATGTCCTGTGGAAAAGATGGGACGACAATACTTCGGGTGTTTAATCACTTGACAGTTGGCAGTTGATTTTGATTCTGTGTAGGCATGGCACTGTTCCGTTTAACAGCCCTTGTGTTGCACCAAACACTTCAAGTCTTTCTCAAGGGTTTATTCTTCCATTACATATATGTGTTCTACAAAACTATACTAAAGCCTTCTGACTTTGGGAACTCAAAAGTATGTGTTAATGAGTATTTGTGCTCACATACTGTTGCAGGCTTTGATACTTTGCTGTTGATAGGTGGCAGTGAGAAGTAGCAAATCCTTATTCTTCTACTTGCCATGTTTATTTTAAATATCTAAAATCAGTATTAACCTGTAATTCCTACCACTAAAATATTTGTGTTATAAATAAGTCTAGTGTTATGTGATAGAAAGTTTCATATGCTTACATCCATATAAGCTCAGAAGGGAGTCAGATTCAACCCCACCAACCTGTTTACTAAGAAAGGAAACGCTTGGATCACATGAATTCTTTACTGACAAGGTACATGATAACACTTTGTGGGATGCCCAGAATGAAGGGGCGTCTCAGAAGCATTCCTGTGTACTGAGAAGTGATATGATACTGGGCAGCTTTTGATTAGCAGGAAGCTTGTAATGATACTCTCATTACATTAATTATCAAGACTCTGGATAGCAGGAAATCCCTCAGGGTTTACTCTCATTTACTTTTAGTGAAATCTCTAGTGAGTAGAAGCATTCATATGGAAGGGCTTTGTCCTAAGTAGCAGGTTCCTGTTCAGAGAGACAAAGTTATGAAGATATACCTAACCTGAGGACTGGGTCTCAGCACTAGAAAGTTAGAGATGTGTCTCATCAGCTCTCAGCTGAATGAAATGCGGAGGAGACTCTGGAAACCAAGCCAGCTAATAAGGCATGCTATTGCTTGTTTTTTTTTTTTTTTTTTTTTTTCCCCCCATATCTGTTTTCCTACTACCTACTGTCCTAACTTGTAGAATGAAGATCATTTTATCTTATTTTACCTCATTTTGTCTGGTGGAAAGAGAGATGTCAGGGTTATCTGCCGAATGTAGCATTCTTTGGAGAGTAACAGATAAAAAAAAAATTTTGTGGACTGCTCTTGGAGTGCCTCATGTCTCTTGTAACGTAGGGAATTTGTTGGGCTTAGGGGAGGTTTCCTTACTAACAGCAGACTGCATTAGTGACAACTTTCTAGTTTGACATTGAAGTCAAGTCATGGAGAGGACATACCGCTAGCAAGTGTTAGATATATTGCATACAGCAAGTGAGGGGGTTGTGAATCTGAGACATAGAATTCATCTGTCACTTAATGATAACAGGTTAATAAAGCTTTTCTTTCTGTTAGACTTCGCAATTTTTTACATTTAGCAGGCATAGTTTTTCCAGGATGCAGTGTCCTAGTCTCCTTTTGCCTCATGCAAGATGATATATATATTCTTCAACTGTCAAATAATCACACTTTAATACTGTTTTTTTCAGTTTCCACTTGTATGTTTAATTCAAACCCTATTTCATTTAATGTGCATATATATGTATATATGCACACACATATGTATACATATATGCTGCCATATATACATACATGAGCTCACATGCACAGGCTCCCATGAAAACTTTGGAGGTTGCTGTAGGTGCTCTTATTTACATTATTCCAGCTTTTCTTCTCCTGGTAGTGAAAGTGTAATATGACAGCTGTTTGTGTCTGCACCGTGTATTTCCTTTAAGAAGAAGGACCTAACAATTCTAAGTAATATTCATGTATTTCACCTATTATGGCTGGGGAGAAATTTCCAGATAATCCTTCAAGCTTTGTCTTGCTTCCTTTATGGTAAAATTACAGAATATTTAATATCGATGGAGACAGGAGAGACATGTTCAGGAGGGGGGAGTAGTTTCCTCAAGAGTTTTTTAAAAAGGCTGCCTTTTATGCTGCAATAGGAATTTAGAATTAGGCTTTTAGTTAGCCAATACTTATCTCCGATTTGATGATACTGAGCCCAAGTAGGGAAGAGTGATAGGTTCACAGGTGTGACTGATCAGGAAGCACAACTGATATGAGCTCTGCCACTTATTTCATGACAATGTAAGGTACCAGTAACAGAGTAATAGAAGAAGTAGAGATGAACATTAGGGAAGAAATGGTAATTTCCTCTTAAGAAATATCAGCAGGCTAAAATGAAGCAGAAGAAAGATTTTCCTGAAGAGGAAGAGAATAAGGGGGAAAAAAAAGATGTATTGCACAAAGAAAAGGGGGTATCATAGAAGTGATGAATTCCTGTTTGTCAGAAGGCTCAACCAAAGAGGTTAACACTGATTTTTGTAAGGATAGTTTGAATGGAGCAAAAAATGTGGAACTGACATGGAGACAGGGAAGTGAGGAAATGAGTATAGATCAGTAGTCGTATCCATTTTCAAGAGACAAGCAATAGGAGTTGTAAGGAGGGATAGACAGAGAATTGCAATCAAGTGAGAATGCCTTTATAGTAGTAGAGAAAAAGATCAATGAATGCAGAGGAAGAAGCTAGGGAGGGGTAGAGATTAATGATAAAAAGAAATGAGGAAGGGAGCACTAGAGGTCAGGACGCATGAGTGGATGAGGTCAAGTTGAATTAGATTAGAAGTAGGTCAGCAGGTTAAACTTCATTTACATATCCTTGTTTTGATCATCTTTAAAGGAACCTATAATTCAGAGTGACAAAGCAAGAGTGCACACCAAAAAAACTATCTCTGTTCCTTCAAGAAAAGTCTTTCAAATATGAAATAGGAGACCAAAGGCTGTCACATTGCAATAACTATTGTGACTAGTATGTCTATCAAAAGAAATGCTTGTAGTAAAATAGAGAATATATTATAATTTTGCAAAATTTAATGATGGAAGAGAGCCATATTGTATGGAAGCTTTCCCAGAAACTCTGAGCCTTTTGTTGTATGGTAGTACCTCTAAGAGGCCAAATTATTTTTCATTTTACTTTTAAAGTGCTCTGCGACTTACCTAATTGTATTTGTTAGAAGGGTTAGACACAGCTTCTTAATGAGTCTCTCCATTTTGCTTAGGAATCTCCAGAATAGCTGTTGACACAATGATCTAGGTGCTTCTTTCTAGGTACAGACCTGGGCTCAAATTTGTTTATTTTTTTTCCTCGTGAGTGATGATCTCAAATAATGAATGCAGCAGCTCCCTGATGTTAGGATTTTACAGTTTAGTTAGTTTATATTCAGAAAGATATATAATATGTAATTTTCTAAATATCTGCATGAAGACAGATATGCATGAAGAGACTGAACATTAAATCTATTTTCATTGAAACTAATGAGATTTTTCTATTCGCTTGATTTGCAGTAAGATTGTTATTAGGCCTGTTGTTGACTTAAAGAACGTATAGACTAAGGCTGTTTTAATGAAGACAGATTCTTAAACTAGTGCAAAAGCTGAAAGTAAAGTTGTAAAAAGAAACAGAAGACTTGTTTTGAATGAACTTGATTTTGAGCCAGTGTGTGTCCCTGGCTGCTATGGAAGTATACAATGGATAAGAAAGAAGTGTGCAGATTTTTACCTCTGATTTTACCGCAGCTCTGCTCAGCCCTACCATGAAGAAGGGATGGGCAGCTCTCACTGAAGAGAAACTGAAGAGTTTCTTGCTAAGTTCTTATGGATGTTGGTTGCTTGAAAGGATGCAAAGAATGTCACGGTGAGGATGAGGCAATGGATTCATCTAATCCTCTGTCAGGATGGAGCTCTGCCTACGTTTTCTGAAGACACAGACAGGCTTTTCCAAAGATTGGACAGCATTCTAACCTAAATGGACAAAATTTCCTCAGCAGACATCCAAAGCAGCCCATTTTACAACCTCAAAGGTGGGATTCCAATAGAGACTTGTGAGAATGATGACTTTAGAAATGAGTGTATTATTACTTGCAAAAAGCTAAGAGATTTAAGCTGAAAAATTCTTTAATTTTCATTTTAATTTCAAATGTTTCTGAAGATATGGGTAGTGTTGGGAATGCTTTTGTTAGAGTACCATTAGCTGGTCTTTATTCAGTTAGCTACTTGGAATGAAAAAAACAGAATTTTTCAATCATTTGGAACTGCGCTTCAACAAAGTGCAAATTCAACCAATAAAAAGACAAGGAGTGGGATTTTTTTTCTTATAAAGATTTTCACCATTTTCAGTGACTGGTTTTGCGGTATTTAGAGAAGTGGAAGACATTGACTAGCCTTTTTTAGGATAACAATCATGGTTTGAATGGCATGGAAATCCTGCTGAATTACTTTCTTGCAAAAGTAATTACTGTTGCTTAATTGTGCAAAGGCAAAAATTTCTCTGTGGTAGCCTAGGACTTTAGAGCTTGTTTTAATTTTTTTCACTTCCAATTGCTTCTCCTAAGCAGCCTATGTATAGTCCTTTTTCCTTTTTTCCCCCATAGTTGTTATAGACATTTGAGGGATGATGCAGTACTGTTTGTGGTATAAACAGTGTCAGAAGTCTTTTTCCTTTTTCCCTTCTTCCTTTCAAATCCAAATAAATGTTGAACCTGATCTGTTTCCATTTCCTTCCTCCCATCTCCTTTCTTATCTCTTGGAAAAGAGGTCCAGGTTTTGTGATTAATATGCTCTGCTTCAAAGCCAAACTCTGTGGGGATCAGACAGACAGTGGTATCTGACAGCTACTGACGAGATACTGGTCACAGCCTTCCCCCAAACCTAAGTGCACACAAAACAGAGCTACACTGTGATGCCACATGTGAAATGGAACTTGTCAGAAATGATACACAGTCATCCAGAGCCTGGGAAGATGTAGATCAAGTTGTTATTTTAAATAAAAAGGCAAATGAAACTTGTCCATATCAGGTCAAAATGAAGTGAAACAGTTCTTTGGTTAGTTCTGAGAAAACTTCATCATTGTACCTGTCATATAATTGCCAAGATTAAAATGTCCTCACAAAGAATTTAAATGCTGTTTTCTCAACAACATATAGGTTTGAAAATTCAGAAGCATGCATGAAGTCAGAGACGATGGTGAAAGTACTGTTCTTTGTTTCTGGCCTCACAATAATTCCCTCTACAACAACAGAATGTTAAGAAAATGGACCAAGTTACAGAGGCATCTGCAGAATCTTTTTCCCTTTTAACACACTGTCTGACAGTGAGGTTTCTGAATCTTTTTAAAATCTCAACAGATCTGTTCCATCAGCGCCCTTGAAATCTGTGAAGGCTTAATTTCTGCTAAGTAAAAACTATCATCTCTAGCTTTCCTGTGAATATAATTTGTTCTATCACAAAGAAATGATCAGGATTTCATGTGGTAGAAACTCAGTTAGCATTAGCACTCCATCCCTACTTGCAAATTCCCAAAGCTGCATGTTATCCTCAGTCATCTCAGCTCACTCTAAATGGGTATGATCAGTTGTATGTAATTGTATTTAAAATGTGCCTATTTAAAATGAATTGATCAAAGACTCATGACGGGCTCTAAATTTTCCATAATGGTGATACAAAAAATGCCATGATAGCAGCAACTACGGCAAATTATTAACCATTTAGATAAGGTTTTAGTGGACTATTGTAGAGCGTTGACTAGAGGCAGAGGACCCTACTTCACACACATCTCTGTCTCTGCTATTTTCCAAATGTTCTGATGTAGCTAGAGGGAGGTTGTCTGGTTGGAGGTTAAGGCTCAGGTTAAGCCTGTGGAAAGAGAGACCACACTACACAGGGCAATGCAGATGAGCATAAGACTAGAATTACCGATACTGCAGTAGTAAAACTCTATGATAACTTTGCTATGGTTACCATTTAGCATCAAATGATATTGGTTTCCCTCTAAATGACTGCATTAGTCGTTGCTACCTTACTCCTTCCTACTTCGGCTTTTAAGGAGAAAATTTGTTCTTACTCCCTTCCCCCACAAACATATCAAATAGATTGAATTATTACACAGATTTACTACCTGAGATACTTTGAACCTGAAAAGACAATGAAGCTGCTGGGAAGCACTAGCAGGGTGATTTAATTTCACTGTACAAACACACTACATATATTTATAAATCAGGGCAGATTTATAAATCGTGGCTCGGATGTTGAAGGTGCTGGTGGTAAAATTGGCACCAGAATTCTGGGGTTTGGATTTTGACTGTCTTTACTCCAAAATATGTCCTGAACTATTAGTCTGACTTGAACTGTCTTTTGGAAATGCAAAAAGAAAGGTTTGACTGTGAGTAAGTGAATGATAGTCTCCCTACATTTGGTTATGTGTCTTATAACATGGATGGGAGACTGATAACCCTTTTCATCCCTCCATTACCTCCCTCTTTCAGATCATTCGGGTAGGTGCTGTCTTTGTGCTGTACATCCTGGCTTACTTCCTTTAGTTTTCAGTCCACTGGGGAAGAACAGTTCCTTAAATTATAATGGCCTCTCCATCAGACCTATTTTTATCTCTTATCAATTACCTTTTACTTCTTGTTTACTTTTTTTCTTGGGTCCTTTTTGACTTGGTTCATGATTCCTTAAATACAACACCTTAGCCGTATAATTCACAGCAATAATATGGAGTATAAGTATATTGTTGTTAGCATATTTGTCTCCTGAAATAACTCCCGCTAAACTTAAAAAGGAGGACTTATTCTCACATTAACCTTGTGTCTATTTTCTAACTGGTTCAACCTTTCAGTGCTGTGATCTACACCTTTACAATTATATAAAGTATTTTAATATAAAGCAACACAGGAATCAAAAGTGTCTGAAAGAACCTTTTAGCCCAATAATTAGTACAAATTTGGAGATACAGATATTTATCATTTTAAAAACTAAATTACATTCTTGTGTGGGCTAAGGTTACACAGTGGTAATGCATTAGCTTGTCACCTCTGGAAATGGCCTGCTTGCTAATCTGACTTATTATAAATCATCTGTGGAATGAATTAGGTCTCTAATCAGTTGCTGTCTGGCTCACAGATGCCCACATTACAAAACACAACACATTTATCAGTTGCTCTTCGAAATGCTCAGGAGTGGAATAGATGGGATCATTGCAAGTTAAGATTAAGATGCATTGAAAGGGTGAGTAAGTAGACTTGTGTCAAACAGTATGTGCTTTGTTATACTTGCATAAATCCAAATTAAATCCATCTTGAGGAACGATTTCTTAATTTGCTCTGTTGTTACATGGAACACAGTTCAACCTGATAGTTTAGATTTCCACTTGTGTAAATGAGATAATCTGTATTGTTTGGTCTGATTTAGCCTATACTCAACTCAAAAGTACAAAAGCTATCAAACATGCAGGACAAACAACTTCCTTCCGTCTCCACCATTAGGTTTGGCTGAAAAGTAGGACTAATGCAGAGGTATTAAAATTCACTTTCATTCATCAAAAAAAAAAAAAAAAAAAAAAAGAAAGAAAAAAAGGAAGTACGTGCTTCAAGTTTTCCCATCCATCTTACGAAAGAAAAAGGAAAGGAGAGACTGTTACAGCTATTTTATTTTAATTAGCTTATTTTTTTAAGAGCAGATTCATGACTCTCTTTTTCGATAACTTTTGTATTTCAATAACTTGTAATTGCAATATAACATATATTTCTGAAGTATATTCACTTAGGGATCTGTCTCCTGCTGTTCATGACTTCCAAACTTTTGCTTCAGTCTTTGTTTTGTTATGCAATGGTAATATTTTTCACTATTTGGAAAGTGCCCATCTCTGTTCCTTCATTACTCCCTCTTCCCATCAGCTGGTACATTTAGAAGAATCTCCTTATATTCTTATTCCTAACCAAGTAGATTCCTCTGGCAGTGTAAGGGGACAGAAGTGAGGTAGGGAAGGGAGGAAAAATGAGGCAAATATCTGAATGCTTTTTTGTAGTTGTTGCTTTTGTGATGATTTTTTCCTGCTACACACACCTATATATAAGTTAGTAACATCTTATTTTCAGACAGGTCCAAATCTATCACTGGTTGTGAAAATGTAGCGTGGGATTAAACAAATTATTTTAAAAATTCATACAAAATTCATGGATACTTTCAGCTGAAAAAAAATTTTTTTAAACAAATCCGCTTCATTGCAGTATCTTCACGATAGAACATTTTGTATTTTATAATCAGAAGTGTGATTATTGGGGGATTACTGGGTTGTGTTGGGAAATAATTTAATCTAGAATCAATTAATTTTTTCTTCAAGATTTTCATTTATAATACAAAACCAAATAAATCTGTACTTAAGTTGTCTTTAAATTCTTTTATTTCTATATATTTGTAAATAAGAAAGTAATTATTCAAATAGCTCTACTTATCAAGTAAAAATACCATATCAGTTGCAGAAATGTGAATATAACAGTGCTGAAAGTTCTAGTATAAATGTCGAATATATTATTTTATTAGTAAGAGAGTCTGTGTTTGGATAGCTGTATATTTGGTGATCTATAACTAAGATAACACCACTATATTAGGTAGTGATCTTGTTCACGTTCCCCTGGAACACAATAGCTGAATGAAGCATGTCCATATCCACTCTATGAATCAGTGGGAAGTAATCTTGTTTCTGGTGAACCCAATAGAAATCTTTGGGGTTTTTGTTTGCTTGTTTCCAAGAAAATGTTTGGGTGAGTGCATTTGGATCAAAAGAGATATCATTGGTGTTTTTAAACATTTTCCCTTTGAAAGAGAAGTTTTATTAAAGAATGACCAAAATTTAATAGAAAAATTTCATGCTGACCCTGAAATGTTCATGCTTTTACAAAATGGAGAACATTCATTTCTAAAATTATTGAGATAAAAATCTTTTGACTTTTTAATATAAAAATTGTTGCACATAGCTCTACTCTGTAATGTTTTTGCACTGAAGTCTGAGCAGTCGTATTAGGGATTAATTTCTGGATAAACTTAATTGAAACAAAAATCCAAGGAAGGGTTAACCTCCTGCAATTGAACAGAACTTGGTCCATCTGTGCTGTGCTGCAGTACCTTTCATCCATCTGTGCTGTTGTATCTTGTTTTAGCTGAATGTTTGCCATGTTTTGCTTTGTGGTCTTCGTGCTCATTTGCAATTTTTTCCGTCAATGGGTTCTGTTCAGAGCTTTCCATCTGAGCACACTTGAAACTTGATGAGGTTCAAAACTCAGATCCTAATTTTGTGTCTCAGGCCCTTAATATAAATTTACCCATATTGTTGTTTATTTGAACTCCATTATCTTTCACTGCTGAAATAACTTGGCATACCCCCAAAACTAAAAACAACATATGAGTCTGCTTGTATCTCTTGAGTCCCCTCAATCTCTGCTGGCTGGTTCTAGTTGCTGTGGTTTTGTTTTTATAGGACAAAGTGCTTACAAGAATAGCAGCGTTATACAACTCAATGAGGCAAAAATGTCAGAGAGGTCTGATCAACACATAAAACCTCACCTTTGGGGATTATGTTGATGATTGAAAAAAAAAATTACCTTGGGTTCCCATTGTAACCAGGTTTCAATTGATACAAACTCATTTTTTACCCAAACCCTATATCAATGGGAAGTCAGTCAACAAAATGTTTTAAGTAATTCACAGACATTTAGAGATTTTCACCATATGACGCTTATTTGAAAAGAAGGTGATTTAAAGTATTCAGTTCATTCTTTAATATAACAGTGCTGAAGAAATAGTTTTAAAAGTGGTATTTTTCACTACTCCCAGCTGCTGAGATCCTGAAAATACAAGATATGTCTTTTATAAGAGCCACATCTTTCTGTGAATTTGTGTAGTGGTTATGAAAATAGAGAGCTATCCTAATAAAATGGCAGATAATAAAAACTTGTAATCCATAACTGCCTACCCCAGTACTTTTTGTTCTTTACAACATAGCTGCCACATTTATGGAATGAGTTATGAGGAATAAATATTCAAGACATCTTTCCTTGAATTTAAGGACAAAAGTTGCATAATTACAATACAAGAAATATTTGTGTGGTTCTGTCAGTACCAAGCAGCTTGTTAAGCTGTATTGCTGACATTTCATGCCGTAAAAAAGCCAAGAGTAACAAAAAAAACTAAGCAACCCAGGCAAGTTTCACCTTTGACTTCTTCAGTCCTATGTGATCAATAGAGAATAGATAATTTGTCAAGAATGGACTGTGAGGCTCGGCTCAGCCCAAAGTTTAGGTTAGAGAAAGCACAAATGATTTTTCTCTCTGAGAAAGGCCTGATCCCTTCAGGTCATGTATGAGGTTGTTCAGAGAACAATATTAGCTATTTGCAGTGTAACAGCCTATACTCTCTCTGTCTGACACAATGACGTATGTAGAAAACATTTGCCTTGGTAAATGTAATTAAGTTTAGAATCCGCTATGAAATTTATCATGAACAGTCTGTGATTAAATTTAGTTCAGTTAAAAGCAGGTCATATTCTAAGGTTTGAAATTCTAGATTATTTGATAACAGACCTTAAGCTAGAGTAGTCTTGTCTGAATTTACAATTCCTTTTTTTACTCCATCTTTTTGTCTGAGAATTTCTCTGAAAGATTCTAGCATTAAGCACTATTGCAAAAGAAAAATGTAGTGAAATAATTTTCATGAAGAAATGCCTATGGGTATTCCAGTGAGAATCTCTTGTAATTCAATGGAATTATGAGCCTTTGAAAAGTGAATTTTACCCATTCATTCATAGTTTTTTTCACAGGGGAGTCTGATAGCACTGCCTGTAACAAAGGATGACTGCTGTTTTCTGTTGTAAGATCTGGTTCTGTGTTGCACCATTGGTGCAGAAATTTTCTATGCTAGGTATGCCTTGTTTTGTTGAAATTTCAGTCCAAACAGCCAATAGCGAGGCTAAGAAAATATGTAGGTGTTTTATGATTAAAAATATTAAGCTATTCTTTTCTTTCTTTTTGTTAAAAGATAGGTCTTCCATATTCTAGAGCAGTAGTAATTAAATTTTTGGCAGGAATGCATGTTCTTTTTTTTCCTCCTTTCCTTGTGAAAAAACTACCCAGTGGGGCTAATTATATGCCAGTGAAACATGGAGATTCACACGGATCCAATAAGGACTTCTTACAATTCTAATTTTTTTTCATCCCCCAGAAAACTCTTTCCTCTTGGGCATGTTCAGTCTTGGGCAGAAGGAGGCCTTCAGTGGGAGAGAAATCCTTGAATGCAGATTGAATAAAATACTGACCTGAAAGACTGAAGGGGTGTAGGAGTGGTAAACTGGGAAAAAAGAGATTGGAGCATGGAAGCAAGAGTTAGAAAACAAAATTACAGTGGGGCAGGTTCTTCTAGGACTAAAAAAGCTCTTTATTTTTCTGTCTTGTACATTTTTTTTTCTGGTTGTATCAGAGAAGATGTTGCTTTCTGTATGAACTACTGGATGTCTGAAATTTTGAAAACATCTTTTACAACCGCTAAAATTTTCGTGCAGGGTATTATTGCAACAAAGCTGCACAACAGGGAAAGAGGGTAACTGAGGTGTACAATCCATGCAACAAAGTTACTATGGTAATACAGTAGGGGTTAAATCATATGATAACTGGAACTGGCGATAGGCAAATCTTGTGAATTGTTATAATAGAAGCTTTAGAATGGTTATGCTGAAGTTCAGCATTGACTAATAATTCCGTGGACTAGCTAGTAACTTCACCGAGGGCACCATAGGATACAGCCTCAAAATTTTCTCCTTAGCATTTCACTTCCCCTTGACTTCAGTAAGAGTGAAGAGTCTTTGACAGGGTACCTGTCTCTCAGCCTAGCAAAGGAAATGGGAAGGAGAGATATATGTATACAAAACTCTCTTCTGGGTGACAGCATTGATTTAAAAAGTATCCATAATGGTGTACACTTGGAAACCAGATTTGTAGGTTGTTAGTGGAAACTAACTTCCAATTTGCTGATGTCTCATCCATCTGAATCCTATGAACACTGCTAGGAGGACGATGAAATATTCTCAGCTCATGAAATTAGCCAAGTAATATTAAGATTCCTGGTACTACAAAACACATTAGGCTTAAATTATGTGGCATGGCTTCCCGATTTATGCAGCAGATCTGCACCAGAATTATATGGCAATGCAAATTGCTTCCAAACCAATTCAGTAGCCTTTAGTTTATAGAAATAATTTTGAAAATTGAACAGTAAAATGAGACTATAAAAATGCATATTATTATTTGTGTAATAGCAGGCTTGGAAAGCATAAGGACTGCAGGAGGGACAATCTTTTGAAACAATTTGCTAGCTGACAATTTAGGGCATATGGTGATAGCAAGGGAAAATGAGATAAAGCAAGTGGAGTTTAGGATTAATCTGATGATACCAAGTACTCGAAAAGACATTCTAGCACAACAGATCACCTAAGAGGGGCAGGAGACTCCCGTGCTGGGACCCAAGTTCCCTAAAAACTCAGGAGCACGTCTATGTGAATGGCTGTACCAAGCTGTCACTCTTCTTCCTACATGTGAACAAGAAATATAAACAAATATAAAAATAGAAGGCAAACAGGGAGCTGACACACTAGATTAAAGAAGAAAGTAACTGTTTTTATGACGTTAATGGACTTCTGCATCTTACTGGAAAAAATTAATTAGGTCGCTGTACAAATAGCCTCAAAGTTGCATTATATATGTAATGCTCCAACTAAAATGAACATCCTAAGTTTAGAGATTCAGTCAATGCTGCAGCAGCAGAAACTTGAATCTGAGGCCTATTTGATGCCTCATGACAGGGCTCTGATATATATACTCAGATATATAATATTTTGGGACATTAGATTTTACTGAGACAGTTACCAAGATTTATTAGAAATTCAAAATAATTCTGATGATTGGAAAATAAAAACTGACTCAAACCACAGTATAAGTTGTACTTAGCTTTAATAGTGATAGCTAAAGGAAGAAGAATGGAAAGAACAAAGAAGCTTTTAAAATGGATGCTTTAACAAAATTAATTAGCAAGTAGAATCTTCAAATGGATAAAGGATAGTGTGAGAAAAGATATAATTGTGAAACCATCCGAGGGACAAAGCTTTCTCCTCAGCTAAACACATAAATAAAATATTGAAAAGGTTTTTGTTATTGCAGGTTTCTCTTTGCCATTTCCAAAAAATCTCAGTAAATCCACTTTGCTTTACTTCACTTTAAAATCTATTTAATTAGCCTTCCTTTTTATAGAAGGAAGACCCTGGCCTTGTATAAATAAAGCAAACAGCTGAAAAACTGCTAATGCTGTGCTACCCCAGGAGATGCTTCTATTTAGAGCATTATTAAACGGAATAAAAATGCTATTGATGAAATGCTGTGTTGTTTTAGGTAACAAACTTGCAGAGCAGTTAGCTCTGGCAAATACTCGGTTTGCACCAGTGGAGGCTTGACACTTGTGGAAGTGCTGACCAAAGACTGCTAAAGCACTGCCTAGAACAGTGAGGCTTCCCCCACCACCTCCTTCCCTGAAGATACAACACCTACTTAAGAAATGTGTCCTATATATTTGCTATAGGTGCCTGGTTAAAACATAATAAAGGAGCCTTCCAGATTCTTTACAGCTGTTTGAAATAACCTCTTCACTTCAGGCAGTCATTGCTGTTCTGCTGCTAAGATTGAATGCAAGGAAGAGAGAGTCAGGGCTCCTGGCAAAATGTGGTAGAGGTAAGAACCCTGAAAGATCTAGATTGTATTTTGTTGTGGTTGTTTTTTTTTTTTTTTTTTTTTTAAGAGTAAGTTGGAATAACATGCATCTGCTTTTAAGTTTGGCTGTTGCTTTTCCCTTCCCACTTCGGTAGAAGTCTTAGTAAATGGAACAACAGTATTTTTTCCTTCACTACTACCATGTCAGAGTGATCCTAAACTTAAGTGAGGAGAGACTAAATATTGATTGGAATCATTTATTATAATTAACAGCTGATGCACTCTTAAGTAAAATAGAACAGCCACATTTAAAACAAATATACCTGGTTTGTCAGCATTTATTGAAGCACACAGTCCGAAGTGGGGAATTACTTCAGTTGTGTTTTTCTGAAAGGATGGTAGCTGAGACTATGAATATATAAAGTACATTGGCCTGTTTAATACCTATATTTGCTCTTATAGTACCTATAAATACCTGCACTTTGTTCACAGTATGTCAATTTGCAGTGTTTCAGTCATTACAGTGGCAGGCTGAACAATTAAACAGGAATTCCAACTGGCTATATTTCTAAGAGAGAGGGGACTAGAGTAACTTCTCATATGGCAAAATGCAGTGGTCACCCAGCTTCCAAGATACAGATGCTTGTATTTAGAAAAGAGGGCAGAGAGGGTGCTTTCACATATAAGAAAATAATGTCTCCCTTTTTCTTTTATAAAAAAGATATTCTCACAAGATTTCCTTATTTCATTTAGGCTATTATAAATATTGATGGTCTCTATGCATATTTCATCCTTACCAGTACCTGATGAGAGAATAGGAAATGTCAATAAAATATATCCACCAGGGAAACATGTCTAGCAGCAGACTGAAAGGCAATTCCAACTTCTGTGTGATATGGCATATAGAGTAATCCCTATTAGAAAAGAAGCTTAACCCACAAATCTGTGAAGTCTTCAACAAACTCTTAATTGGGGAGGTGAGGGGATGGTTTGCAGCTGCCTGGTGAAGTATCAGTGACCAACGACAAAATCAGGATGTCAAGATTCCCCCATCGGCAAGAATAAGATAGCAGAAAAGTCAGTTCTGTTTTGATTATAGATCTCTCAGTCTCCAGTTGACCCAGGACGTTCCTGTTGCCACTCTTTGCTAACCAGCTGCAAGTCTGCTTAGATGGACTTCAGCGAGGGAATTACAGACTGTAACATTATAAATTTACTTCTACAGTATATAACCATATAGCTCTGTTTACTAAACTCTTCTAATAAAGCTTTTTCCCCTGTCCAATATTTAATGGTAGTGGTTACAGCTGTTTACAGCCATCATCTCTGGTGATTAATTTCAGCTCACCTTGATTTTGGGTGTGTTCAGACTTCCTGCTCCCATATACTTGAATGAGAGTTGCTGCTGATTTTGAATAAGCCTCTTAAAAATCTGAAAGGCCGGAAGGTGATTTCCTTTCTTCCTAGGAAAGTACACTATGTGGAGACTCATCCAGCCAGAGCTTCTGGGAACAGCCTTGCAGGGAAGGCGATATATGTATTGATTACACATTAGTGATAAGCACTAGATGTTCTGAGCCATGCTGTCCTGGAAAATGTCAAAATACCAAGAATATCATGGATGCCTTGATAACCTCCAAGGCAACATCAAAATCTGCTCCATCTGACATCTGAATCAGAGTCTGGGCCATGTGTTAATCTCTGCACACACAAACCCAGCCCAGCCCACCCACAAGAGACAGCAGTACAAGAAAAAGCACTGGAGACTCTGCGGTAGAATTCAACATATACTTGATGAAGTAACTATTCTGTTTTATTTTTATGGTTGGCATGGAGCTAGCATGCATTTCATGTCTGATGCAGTAAGCCAAAACTGTTTGTAATCAGTCATGGGTTAGAGTCCATTTACTCTTGTTGTTTTAACCGCTTGCTGATGCACCAGATGCAAGTATCACTCATTTAAAAAAAATTTTAGTCATTAAAGATAATATCTAACTTTCTAAGACGATGAGGGAGTTTTCCACCCTGTCGCTATGACCCAATTCCATCCTGGATATTTTGGCTTGGGTATTAAATGCATCATAATTTATACAGCTTTTCTTTATATAAAATGATCTGAAGATATATTTTACAGCAGTATATAAATCAAAACATAATTTAATTCAATAAGTTTTTGTTCACTGTTTACAAGAAAGAACCTCTGATGAACTAAAAATCAACCCCTTGTTTCTCTCAACAAAAAAATATTTACTAAGGTAACACAATGACATAAATAGAGAAGTGAGAGGAATGGCAAAATGAGCTATTCCTGTAGCTGTAAGAATCTTTCCCATCTGTTCTCAGAGAGGCCACAAAAAGGGAGGGGAGAAATAGATCTAAAAAACCAAATTCTTTTCATCAAAGTAAGAGTTTTTTTTCACCTAAAGGCAGGGTTAATTAACAGAAGGATTAGCAGTCATTACGTATAGCTAATTAAAATGAATAACCAGGTTGTATAATTTAGACAGCTGCAAACTTTAAGTACTCTTTGGCTTGAAGAGAATGTTAATATTTCAGTTGAAAACTGAAGAGTAAGGCATAAATCTCTTGGCAATCCATAACAATGAATGCTGTTCCACATTTTGCAAATGGGCTTAGCAATTGCTCCTCTCTGCAAAGGCCAGCTATGAAAGTGGGATGAGGACTGCTCTGCTTAATCCAAATTTAAAAGAGATTATGTGAATGCTTTCCTATGGCATAATCCAAATTTGAAGGAGATAATATGAATGTTTTCTATGGAGTTTCATAACTATGTTTTAGTCACATTGTTACATTTCATTTGGTAAGGTTCAATAAAGCCTGGGCCATTGGTTTTGTAGATCAGAAAAATACAAAGCCTGAACTCCCTCACTGGAAACAAATAGGAATTTAATAGGAAGTTATAATGAATTATTTTTCTGTTTCTTTGACACTTCTCCTATTTTCTAAGAGTAGCTAAGGACCCATGGCTCCTCAGGGACATCTTTAGTTTTCTTTTTTGCTCAATATGTTTTCCACATTCCTTGGAGAAGACAGAACACCTGCTGAAAGCTGTTCTTTGTGACTTCACTGTCTGTGTCCCTTTGTGCTGTCACATAAAGGGAAATAAGGAAAAAATATTTTAAATGGAAAAGTACGACTATTATTTTATTGATTTACTTCATGCTTTAATAAAATACCATTGCCATAGGAAATAAAATATGAAATACTTATTATTAAAACCTCTAAGAAGGACACATTTCTATTCTCTGATCCATGCTATGAATCTCAGATAGAGCAGACAACATTGATCCAAAGAAGTAGAACCAGTAAGATAGTTTTCAATATTCCATGAAGTATTGTCCAATTCTTTTGAGTTTTTCTGGGATTACAGTCCTAAGAATTTGTTAATAATACTAATAAACAAGAGCTGTTTGTCAGAAACTCCTTGATTCAAACTGATTTTGATGATATTGCTAGTTTAATTTTTTTGAGGGGGAGATATGTAAAGCTTTTTTTTTTTTTCCTTGATAGCTTCAATTTGAGAGACAGTTCTTGATCAATTAGTGTTTTGAACTATCTAATCTGTATATCTGTTGCTCGGTTTTGTTTTTTAGCTCTGTTGGTGCATCAGAATTTCTAACAGTTTAATTTTTCTTATCCTGGAAAATAAAAATATTCTTTAAATTTCAAAATTCATTAGGTTTTCTATGATGGTGATTTGGTTAAAGCTTATCCATTTCTGTTGAGCATATTATGATGACTGTAACAGACATACTTTCTATTGCTAGTAGAATACAGCATCTTAAATTCTTTGCCCAGGATTGATGTAAGCTGAAAGTAGTCAGCTTCCAAAATGTAATATGGAAGCAGTTAAATTGAGCAGCTGAATGACTCTAAGATACATACAAGATCTCCAAACTACCTTCATTTGTTCAGATATGGAAACAGTGAAAGATGTGATGGGAATGCTTGAAGAACTGCATACCTGGGGGTAGATTCTGTCACCAGAGGAGCATGCAGCCTCAGAGGTGTCTTCTGAAAGCCCTCAAATGCTCCCAGATGTCTCCTTTTCTTCATTGGAGAGTGGGGGCAGGGTTAGATGTAATGCAGACTGTCTGTAAATTACTAATAATTTTTAAACTAATGATGTCTCTCGTATATCTATATCTTAGCCTCTGCTAAGGAGAAGGAATGAAAGCATGCCGAAGTTTCCCTTATTTGCTTGCTGTAGAGAAGAGGTGAGTATACACATAATCTGATTATTTCTGTGAGCATGACTTGCTAGTCCAAGCAGTCTGCATGAACATGAACAGGACTATAGTTCAGTCATACCCTGAATAAGCAATAAATGTCCTGTGTTGAAACATGTAGCTGAATAAATGACTCCGTCTTTTAAAAACAAATGGGATGTAATTCAAAGACAACTTTTTGTATGTATTTCTATATTTCATACTATCTGATTTCTAATATGTACGTGCTGCTGGTACAGTGTTAGCCATGGTCAGTGAATATATAAAGAATTACATGCAGTGTCGGTTTCTCTCTCCTTGCTTCTACTTTTTAGACTCTCTTGCTAGTTACTAGGAAATGTGTTAATTCTTTCAATTACCTATAAGCATGTGCTGTATGGTACTCTGTTTCTCCTATCCCATCTACAATTTCTTAACTGTTTAAAGTGATCAATTTTAGTTAGGCACATCTTACTTCTCTCCTTGCTTTTTTTTTTTTTTTTTTTTTTTTTTTTTATCACCAACCTTCACTGTATACAGAATTTCTTTTACCATGGTCACAGTTAAGAATGACAATCTATTCAGCATGAGTGTGGCAACCATATTTGCAAAAGGTGCTTATACAGTAAGAAAAACCACTCTGAAGCTGTGTCCTTTATTTTTATATATGTAGAGTTAAAAATACAAAATGCCCTGAAAAAACGGGTTCTAGGAATCTGAAGTTAGGTATCCAAAACTAATGGATCCTTTTCACCATTTTGACTTTGGTTTCTGTGTGCCTAAGCTCTATACTGAGAAACTTGTGGAACTTGAGGGGAAAAAAATGAGTAAATAATACCAGCATTTGGTGAGGACAAAGGTATAAATGTTTGTGGAATATTTAGGAACCATTATAGGCATACAACAAAAATAGCTATTTGTAAAGTAATAACTGCACATTTCAGACAAGTTTTGGGTAGGTTACTGTATTTTGTGGCTGGATACAGAATAAAGAGAATAAAAATAAGCACTGAACAGCTGCATGTTCATTACATTGCAGTGTGGAAGGTTGGATAAAAACAGCGTGTGATCATATAGTGAAAAGACTGCATGATACACAAAGAAGGAGTTAAATTATCTTCTTTATTGACTTTTCTTTGCAACTTTTGAGTAGGTTTTGTGAGTTTAGTCATACTCTTACAATGTAATACAGTACTGGGATTTAATTTGGGATTTTTTTTTTCTTATATTCCTCCCCTCCATCTTCATATATTGTTCAGCTAACCTTAATTGCTTCACAGGGATTAAAAAGATGCTTTTACATGGTGAACATCAATAGCATGCTTTTTGAGTATTAGTATACAGATAAATATTGAGAATATTGTCCTATTTCTGTAACAGCTGGATATTTTAAATGTCCTAGAAATAGTAACTGGCTAGAAAAATGTACATATTTTTCACTTTACAAGATTACAAAGGTCTGTGTAAAAGACAGAAATGGTACATGATTTGAGGTCATTTTTATCTGAAGCTTTTTGCTGCAAAATGTAAAAAGTAGCTTTTTATTCTTTCATGTGAATCTAGTTCCCTACTACTTTTATGATTGCTAGCTGCCTACACAAAATGTAATTGCCTAATTTATATATTAATATAAAGGGATGAATGCTCTCCCCCACTTCATTGTGTTTGTCAGGCCTTGGGATATGCAACACCAACATATTGTGGAGATAAATTAATTAATGCCCTGAAGTCTCCCTTCTAAATCTGTGCATATACAAATAGTCAGCAATGATTCACTCCTGTCGTTCCTTGTGTTTGTCTATAATCCATATGGAGGCTCCAACAAGAACTGAATCCTCTTACAAAACAATTGTTAGGACCTGCAATACACAGTTATTAGTCTCCTTTTAACTGTTAACAGATTTGGAACATATTTTAAAACTTCTTTCTACTAACATTCTGCAATAAATTTAGTCATTATGTTAATCTCATCAATTTAGCAAGATCAATAGAGCTATCAACTATAATTAGTATGCCAAGAAATTTTTCTACTGACAATAAAACACACTTAGATAAGCAGCTTCTATAATTTCATTCAACTGTCAGATGAATCAGGTAGAATATACTGCAAATTGTCCTTTCCTAAGTCATTGACGTTTTTGCTTTAATAAAGATAGTTTAATCTGATCCGACTGGGCAGATGTTTCCACCCCTGCAGAGTCCATAGGAGTCAATGGAGCTTCACACAAGTTTATAGTCATTTGATACAACACTTGCATTACTGTATAAAATGTATGCTAAAGAGGCTTCTATCATCTCTAGAATATTAAAACAGGTGAATCAAAAATGACGGAACATGACTGGTAAAGAGGTGAAATTCTCACCTTTCTTTTAGCAATAGTAATTTGTTGCTAAGTTAAAATTACAAATCTGTTTAGGTTTTTTAAAATCATTCTCATTTTTTTTTTTTTTTTTACTCCTGTGCCAAAAGTGAACTTAGTGTAGATGTAAAATGAGAACATATTTCATGTTTTCTGTTCATTTATCCTGTTGCCAAAATTATTGAATGCAATCATCATTAAGGCGTTAAATATTTGGAAACTTTGAATGGCTAAGGTTAAAAACCCTCATGTGTTCTCTGTTCCTTGCAGGAGGGTGGGGAGGGATTGAAATACTTGAAGTATTTATTCGTTAATCAAAATTAGTTAATCAAAACTTACCTCAGAATGAAAAACGTTGTATATAATTGTGTTAATTAAAAAAGTACCTCAGGCAAATCTATAATGGGCAAACATAAGACTTTATTTTTGAAATAGGACTAGCAAATACACTAGTGATTAGAGTTTTTCCTGCCCACATTTTGAAAAAATATATGAGGAAAATAGATTGGAGCAGTGCTATTAATAAATAAAATTTTAGAAGATCTTATCTGGAGAGCCCACAAATAGTATGTAAGTAGGAATCTGCTTTTATATAGATGCACGAGAAACTTGTTTCTAGAGAAAGCTTAGAAAGTTAATGTATTCATTTATGTATATTTATAATTTTTTTTCATGTCAGTGCAGTTAATGCCTCATACTATTAAGAATCTGGACCCATATAAAAATTCCATAATAAATATGAGTCTTCAATGTCGCTTTGTCAGAGTGCAATACCTTCAGACAAACCTAGTGACTTTGCAAACACCTAATTTAAACTATTAATAAGGGCCTTACACAGCTATATGCTGCTATGCAGAAATTTTAAGTATGTGGCACCATACATTTACAAATAAGGCAACTTCATCTTAAATTTTACGAATCATAGAAATAGTTCTGAAACTTCTTTTACAGCAATAATAATATAATTTCAAACAGTATCTTAATACATCTTTCCTTGTTCTTTCTAAAAGAACATATTTCACTTAAATAATATTAATTTTCCCTAAACTTCCAAGATATGGAAAAATTGAAAGAAATATACCCAGCTTTTAGCCCTCTCTTCGTTGCTATGGGAAATCCTTAAAAATGATGTCAAAGAAAATGTTAGGTAGACTTGTGTTTTGTAGACAAATCTTTCTATAAGAAATTAAGTCTAGACTACTGACTAATTTCTTAAGGACTACTGTTGTGACTTATTAATACAGCCACTGTGATGTGAAGCTCATTGCCATATTTCTTACAACATTGTATTGTCCTCTTTTAGAGGACCAAGTGAAAAACATGGGAAGATTGTATCAGCTAATGAAAGCATCCTGCCTTTTCAAGGGAAAAGTATCACTGAGGTGTCTCATATTTCCATTAGTTCCTGGAGCCAAAATTGATCCTTGAAGCATTTTGACATTGACTGCTTCAGAGATTCCATCTCCCCTTTTCTCATGACTTTAAAAATCTGCTCTTGAAGAGCTAGGATGCCTGAGGGCCCTGTTACAGAATACTTCATGCGAGCCCTGTGCTTAGTCTACGTTGAGAGATTCCAGTAAAAGCAGTGTGTTCTCATTGTCCTTGTGTTCTTCATTTCTCAATGTTAGTTTGTGATGCTGACAGTAATACAATCTGAACCTTAACATACATGTCCTCTGAATAACTGTAATCACAGAAATTGATCTTTGAATCTAGTTTTGTTTTATATATATATATATAAATATGTTAAATTATGTATAGAGTAGTTGAACACAATAAGACATGATTCTCCTCTATTTAGCACTCGGGAGATTCCATCTTAAGTATCGTGTGGCTCTCTGGTAGAAAAAAGGCTTTGACAAGCCAGAGGAAGTCCAGCGGAGGGCCGCTGAGATGGTGGGGGGCTGAGGTGCATGAGGTACGAAGGAAGGCTGAGGGAGCTGGGTTTGGCCAGCCTGGAGAAGAGAGGGTGGAGGGGGAACCTCATTGCCTCTCTTTCCCTTTCTAAGAGGTGGGAATGGAGAAGAGGAGCCAGCATCTCCTCATAGGTGCTCTGCAGAAGGCTAAGGGCAACAGACACAAGATATGATACTCTGTTTAGGTAAGGAATAAATATCTTCACCATCAGGGTGCTCAAATACAGTGTCAGCTTGCACAGAGAGAGGCTCTGGAGACACTCAAAACTGTGGACGAGGCCCTGAGCAACCTCATCTAACTTTGAGGATGGCCCTGTTTTGAACAGGAGGATTGGACCATGTGAACTCCAAAAGTCACTTCCAACCTAAATTATTCTGTGACTCTATTTGAACTGTTTAACAAATCCCACCCTGAAGAATAGCCACAATGTTGGGTAACTATATAGCTAGATTAGCTGTAAATAACGGTGTTATCTCACAGGGCATGGGAGTGACTTCTTTGAAATAAGGCCAAGAAAGGCAATCACTCAACCAGTGTGCTTTTGTCTCTTTACGGAGTGTAATATATTTTTCTATCCACTTCCTTATTAAGATGCTCCTAGATAATTATTGGCTATTTTAATCTTAGCAGAGATTTCTATTATAAACTGTGAATTGGTGTTTTGTTTCTTGTCAAAACAATCAACTTGATTTTTATTAAATTTCAGAGTTTTTTAGGTATTACATTCAACATGTTATTGGACCATTCAGAATTTAAGTCATATTACAGGCCCATTTTTTCACTGAATTGCTGGACTATAAGGAATTTCATAGTTGAATATTGGCTGCTGGGACATGCACTGCAAATCCCAGTTTCTGTTTTGGGAGCACAAAAACATTAAATCTAGATCCCAAATCTGAAACTGAGCCCAGTTGATTAGTTTGCTTCATCTAGAAGAGATACTTTGTTTTCCTGTACCTTGTGTTTCATCTGATTCATTATATTGTTTTAAGACTTGTTAAGAAACTCTTGTCTGACAGGCCAAGATGATAGTAACTCAGACCTGAAGCAAAAGCTATAACTACACAAGTAGATAAAGTAGATGTAAGTAATCAAAAAAGCACCTTTGGTGCTGGTAAACAGTTTAAACAATTTAGAGTGCAGGAACCAATCAACTTACTGGGACTCTAGGAGAATCAGGTTAGAGAAACTAGTATAATCACAATATGACTACTGATAAACATAAAGAATTTGATATAAAAACTCTGCAGTGTGCTATATAGGAGAATACAGATAACTATGATAAATGAGAAGCAGACATACAAAGCTGGGTCAGTCAGGTTTCCTGCACTCCATAGCATTACAGATTCAAAGGAACAGTGGCTAAATCTGTGTGAACCTGGCCTTAGGCAGGTGAGCTTTAGCTGTGGGACCAAACCTGCTAAATCTGTATCCAGATCTTATGTCTTAATATATAATTAAGGCTGTCGATACAGCAGGTGATATGCTAATGCTAGCACTGTATTTTGTCTTTGCAAAATATTGCTGACGAGTCTTTCTGATGGTCTTTCAAAAGCTGAAGTGAACATATATATACAAAGCGATTTAAATAGTAAACCTCAGTGTGTGTGTGTGCGTGCATGTGTGCGAAGAAATTAGTCTGCAAAGTTGGATTCCACAAGGACTTCACTTTTGAGACTCCACTACAAGGCTACTTAAGGCACTTTCTAGAGTACTGTCTTGAAGTTTGTGAGCTCAGACAGAGCCCTTACAGGTGAACATTTTTTACCATGTTTTACAATGCCCAGCATAGTGCACTTTGTGTCATTTGAGATTACACAGTGTCTCCTGGAAAGTCTAGTACTCGGTTTCCAGCTTCCTTTCAAGCTTGCCAGAGACAGACAAGTGGCAAAGATCATTGCAGCAATCCAGCCATTAATTCAGCACCAAACTGCAACATCCCGCACCTCAAGATGGTAAAGGCAGAACTTGAGCTTTGAGTCTGCTTACATGTGTGGTCATACTTGGCCTTAAGTCACTCCTGTGTTCCTTGGTGTTGGTTGGCCTATGTATATAATTAGCAGCCTTCAGGCTGCTCTTTTGTATATTTGCTGCCAGTGCTGGCAGCTGTGGATCTCAGTCAGATGGATTAACTCAGTCACTGCTCCTGGAAACACACGCCAGAAGTCCCTGCTGCACTGACCTAGTGACATACTATGATTTCTCTGCACAGAGAAGAATTTCTCCTGTCTAATCTGGCTTTAGGGCAACATTTTAGTAATTCTCAAAATATCCTGCAGATTGCTTAAATTGGACATTTTTAAAAGGAAGTCTTGTTCTCTTGCACTCTCTCTGTCAGAAACCAAACTACCCTAACATTTCTCCTGCCACTTGAGTAAAAACAGTATCCTAAGAAGAGTGTATTTGGGATCAAAGAAGAATTCTTAATGTAGTTCGTTTCTACAGGCCTTATCCTGGCAGTGAAAGCATTCTCAAAGTGAATATATTTAGTGTGTGTGCTTGTTTGTTTGTTTTCACCTTTTAACATTTTGATTTATTACACTTCATTGTGACTAGTGCCCTGCACAGACAAACAGCATACCAAGTTTACTGTTGAAGGCTTCTACAAGAGGATTCCTGTTTTTTCCTCTATCTTCCTCTCATTCTGATGGATGTGCCTGGTCACTTATACAGTTAAAGGTACAGCTGCTCAAGAAATTTCAGTAAAACTCCTGTGACCAAACAGATTTTGGTTAGCATTGCTCAGGTCAGCTTCTGCTGATACCAGCGTTGTTGCTATTTACGATCAGATTTTTGTGTGCGGATTCATGATGCACTTATTTCATCTTGGGAAATCTTGCTGACACCCATCAGTTATTCCTGTAATTTGTGGTTTGCTTTTCCTTCAGACTTATCTCGGTGGACAAAAGGAATAAAAAAAAGTGCACTTCAGTAACAGTTAAAGCTATTTAAAATTAGGGCTAGCCTCAAGTGCTGCCTGATACCAGATTAAAAAAAGTCCGTGAGAAGAAAAAATGGAAAAGCATTAAAATTTCCCTTAAAATTTTCCCCTTCAGGCAGCTTCCTCTTGAATCTCTGCCCCAATAAAGGCTGTTCTATACACATTACAAAAATATGACAAAAATCTCTATTTAAGCAACCCTAAGGGACTGCTTTTTTTTTTTTTTTTTTTTTTGATTGTTTGGATTGTTATTTTTCTTCCATATAGTTCTCATTTTAACTACTAGGAGTTTTCTGGAAAATGCTCCTAAAGTTACATTTTGTTAAATGGTTCTATTTGAAAATGATTTTTACATGTGTCAAATGCTGCCTGCCAGTCAATCTGGCTGTAGTCCAAGTCCATTTGAGTCTCTTCCTCTTTACGTTATGTGTGGCTTAAAAACAGAGGGAATTGTCTAATGTCTCCTCAATTCCCTCAAGAATCAAATTCTGAGGTGTTTTTTCTTTTCCTCATGTTTTTCTCTGTGAAATTGTGGATCCTTTTAAATGAAAGCAGAACTAATCTATGAGTTTACTTCAGTCTCTTTGCAGCATAGATCGTGTTTTTCTAAACCTGTAGGTCTAGCAGGCTTAGAAGGTATGTTATAAGCCATATTTTCTTCCTGTGGAATTAGCAAGTTAGTAAAAGCAACATTTCCACTCAAAATACAATTACCACAATGGCTTGATGGTAGAAAAAAAAAAAATCCTGTCAAATTGAGCTTCATGAATAATTCACAAAGGCCAATTTCATGTTTATCCCATTATTAAAGAGAGAAAGTGTCTGTATATCATCTATGCTTGTTAATTTTCTAGTATTTGTAGAAAAAACTGTCATGTTTTTATCTCTGCAGTGTGTTTTCATTTTGTTCGTATTTGAATTTTGATACTGAATCACTAAGCATTGCAGTCATTCATTTTGTAACTGATCATTTTCTTCTCGATTATCTAACATAGGTGTTTATTAAAATGTGTTAAACATCACTAAACTAAGTGAAGTAATATGCAACATGATTTCTCAAACTTTTTGTAACCTCATAATGTGTGAATCTTCTAGAAAGTAGGGCAATATCAAATAAGGTGACTTACAGAAGTTCTGGAACATTTAGAATCTGCAGGTTGAAGTTCAAAGGGATGTAAATTGGGTTATCAATGTCCAGTCAAAATTTGGGAGAAGCTAAGCAATGTTGTTTCCTAGACAGATTCAGAGCAGAATAATGGTGTGTGTGTGTGTGTAACAATTGTAAACATTAGATTTGGGCCTGTCCTACTTAGAACTAATTTTCAGACTTGATGGTTATGACATATATCTACCTTTAAGTTTACAAAATCTGGAATATTAACAAGATACTGTTGTTGATATCATCTTCACTTATGCCTTGAAAGACACTTTGAGACTTGTTGACCAGTGTCGTATGTTAGTAATATTAATGCCTTGTGCATAAATATCAGAAAATAATTTCAGATAATATAATAAGTGAAAAAGCCAAAACCAAAAGTAAAGACAGTATTCACCTCTAAAACTGAAATGGAATTTCTTTAAAGCATGGCAAATCAGTAGCTTTGAAGCAAACTGGCAGAAAGATTTCATCTTAAACCAGACAGGTTAATAAGGTCATGGTGGGCATAGAGGGGGAAGGAAAACATGGTAGTTCATTTCTTTGCTTTCTTCCTCATCATCTGGCATGTTTACTAGTTACAAGACATTTATTTATACTTTTAAATGATTTCCCCTCTCCACCCCCAAGAAACTTACTCCTTCCTGATCTCCTAATGGTGTGTCATTTTTATGCATCCAAATCCCATCTTAACAGTCCTCTTTAGACTACCATGTTACAAGTGCACAGATGCTGTATTACAGTTGTGTTTATAATTCTAGCACAATTGCAGTACGACTAGCTTGGAGGATGAAGAATTAAAAAGAGAAGCTGTAGCTGTATAGACACATTTGCCCTATAGCTTTGCAGTCTTACGAACTGGTAGAGATCTTTTGTTTTGAGTAGCTCTCCTGTATGTTATGCTGATTGCTAGGTAATCTTCTGCAAACACTCCCAAAGCAGTCACGAAACCCATGATAAAACAGGTAAGAATTAGGGACCAAATATACTCATTTGGAAGGCTTCAACTCTTAAGTTCACAACCTGGTCACCCTTAGGAAAAAGCTGAAACTATGCCTACATGATAAATCTTTTGAATAATTAAAGACTTAAACTTATCTTCTGATAATTTGTTCCAAAATCAAACTTGACCCTTTTCAGCCTTGCAGGAGAGCCTTCCTGGTTTCTTTCATAGAGAACTTCTTGAAGCCCTACAGAACCCTGGAGTCTTCTAAGCCCGAGTTGTGAGTTATATCAGTCAGATCAAAGCTTAGTTCAAGTCCCACTCAGTTTATTGTCCCCTATACTGTTCTTGATTTTTTTTTTTACTCACCAGTTCGTTACTCACCCCTTCTACTATATTGGCATAGCCACTAACCCTTATATTTTCATTTTTGTCTGTGTCATCATCTCCCTAAGGCAGGTTAGAGTGTTTAGCTCCAAAGATACTTCAAACTATTTGTCTTCTCCTGTGTTAAATCTCTTTAAACATCTAATAATACCCTGTATGCACTCTCACACATATATTCCAATATGGTATTAATGACAGTTTCTATGTGGCTGTGCATAGAAAAGCTATGCAGTGAGGTTTGAACCTCCTTTTGCCACATGAAGTTAAATGCTTTTGTCATAATAAAACTTCCTTTATTCTTAATGACTTGCTGTATTTTGTGTCCCCATCTGGGAATTTTATGGTTCCAAGTCTGTTCTTTATTTTCTCCCCATTCTGTCTTAACGGCTTCAGTCTGTAGTCTATCCTATGTTTTAGTCTGGGCATAGCCAGACTAAAGCAGTCACTCGTTTCAGGCTGTAATTTGTTTTTCCAGTCTGGAAAAAGCTTTAGAAACTGCTTGCAGATATGCTGTGATCATGATGACCTGCTGAGCTAGGTGCAATCAACACATTACGTTCTTAGATCCTTTCTTCTGCCCTTCGGTCTGGTGCTTCCAAAGCCAGGCTTTCCAATTCTTTCTAGTTCATACCAATTCTAAAATCTGTGTTACAAATCTTTACATAGGGCTATATTCATGTCACCTACTATTGCCTTTAAAACAAATTTTTGGACACCTAAAGAGTCACCAACAGTCCAGAGTGAAGAATCACAGAAACAAAACCCAGGTGGGAAAGGACCTTCAGAGGTTCTCTGGTCCAGCCACTTTTCCACGCTTGCCCACCTTATCTTTCCTAAAGAGCCTGTATCTCTCCACTGCAGCATTTCAATCATGAGAGCTATTCTACTGTGCTTCAATAATTCCAGTGAAATTATAGCTCTGCAACTGTGCATGGATTTCTGATTCCTCCTGCATGTTCCAGATGCAATATGTATTTGTGTACGGGCTTAAGATAAGCCTTAAGTCATGAGATTTTTACAGAGGAAGTGTGAGATCTTTCCCTGTCATGCTGTCCCTCAGATATAGCTTCTCTACCCCTTGTGCTTTCACTTCTCAGATTTTTGTAACCCTCCCCTGGCATAACTAGTTTAAAGCAATCCTCACTACATCAGCAAGCCTTTTTGCAGACATTCTTGCTCTATGTGGTCAGTTGTATCCCATCCCTGCTCAGTAGACCTCGCTCCTCAGAAAGGGTCCTATGGTCATAGAAACCAGGTGTTGAAGGCAGGCAGAAGGCCAGGCAGAAGGCAGGTGTTGACCTGCTGGCTAAGACCACTTCTACTTGAGCCATTCCCCATCACTGGCAGGACTGAGAAGACTATCACCCAGGCCTTATGCCTTTCAGCCTCAGCTGGAGCTTGGTAGTCCCTCCTGATATGCTTTGGGTTATCCTAGCAGTATTGCTGGTACCCATATGGAAGAGCAGTAAGGGGTAACAGTCCAAGGACCAGACAGGACATGATAGTCCCTTTGCAACACCTTGGATTTTGGCCCTTGGCAAGTTACAAACCACCTGAGACACCAGGTCGGGTTGGCAGATTGGCGACTGTCCCCCACCAGAGGGAGTCTCCTATAACTATCCTATGCCTTCTCTTTTTTGTGTGGACACAAGGTTTAGGCTCAGCTGGCTTTGATGGTTCCCCAGACATGTCTTGTTTGTCCTCACCAGTGCTTGGGGCACTATACTTATGCTGAAGTTGAACAGCTGCAGGTGGAGCAGAAGCCTTTTTCCTGTTGCCAGAAGTCACAAGCGTCCAGCCTTCTCCAACCCAACAGCCACCCCCCGCTACCTGTGTGACTATCGCTTCCAGCTGTCCCTGCTTCCTTGCTTTGTGTGGCTCAGCCTTGTGGCTCAGCTGATTTTCCAGGAAGACCCTGTCAATGTCCCCTTCATGCACAGCCTGATGGTGCACTGCCTGCTCCCTTCTCCCTGCAGCTCCTTCGTTAGTGACTCAGGGCCTTGACCCAAGAGACCCCTGCTGCCCCAGCCCTGGGGGAGAGCCCAGGCCCTCTCTGCAGCCCCCTCGCCAGCATCCTCCCTGAGGAGCCCTGTCTAGAGGGAGGCCTCCTCTGTGCGGAGGGCATCAGCACCAGGAGGTGCCAGAGCATATACCCTGCAGTGTGCTGACACCAGCACTGCACAGCCTCCATGGGGCAGAAGGGCTGGGCCCTGCTGGGCCCTGCTATGACGAGGGCTGTGTCTCTATCTGCTGCTTGCTGTGTGCCTCGCCTCCCCAGTCAGGTGTTAGCCCTTCCTGGCAGCAGCTGAATCTGTAGATGCTGTAAGTAGCTCCCAGGAGAACTGGGAATAGAGCTGGGAAGAGCCATGTGCCCCCTAGATCTGCTGTGCCAACAGCTGTGCTCTGGGTCACAACACCCTGTAAGGGGCCACCCCACAGTGCCCAGTGGCCATCCCATGGCGAGGGTCGCCCCAGCTGTCCTGGCCACCCCATGAGACCAGGAGCAACTGCAGGGGCTCACAGGTGCGGCTCCTTCAACTGGCAGCGCTGCCACCTTTGCAGCCACACTGGGTGCTTCAGGGCACTTGACTTCCACGCCTGTGAGACTGTAACTGTCCCACAATCACTGCAGAGGAGCAGACAGTAAGCCTGGGTCCAGCCAAGTGTCTGTGGTAAGTGCCCAGCCCTTTGGGCTCTGAGTTCTTCGGTTTACAGCCAGAGGTGATGATACTTTACAGTTCAAGTTACTATGGAGAGGTGCCCGTGCTTTGTGATAATTTGGGTATGGTGGTGATTATCCAAAGTTACGATAGAGTTTAACTATTTTATAAATAGAGCTTCAAATAAGACTGTATTGCAGTTAGCCAAAAAATTAAGGTGACAGTAATAATGAAGTAGATACTGTGAAAGAAAAGGAGGAGGAGTGTCCTCATGGCAGCCTGTGTTCTGGAGGTGGGCTGCTCTGTTTTGCACTGCCTAAAATCTCGGTATGGTTTCCATGGTTGACACAGTAAATGTAGGTATCACTGAACATTTGCTCAGCTGGGGGGGAGAGCTGGAGTGTTCTGAGAGCTAGAGATGAAACAACACATTTTACGCTGCAGTTCTAGATGGCAGTCACAGTTCATTATAAATCTGGAGGTTTTTACACACCGTGTTTGTGAAGAACACATGCTTTTAAAGAGACAGGTTGATTGAAAAGCATTGCCATAACTATCTTATCGAAGCACTTTCTGCTGGTCAGAATAAGGTTTTGTGTGTGTGTTTTATTTATTTTTTTTTGGGGTGCATTTTCAGGGGCATTCTGAATTGAGGCTCCATCAGCTGCTCTGCATGCAGAAGTTGATTTCCTGCAGAATTTAGCTCATGTTAGTAGCAGTCATATATGCACCAATGTAAAGTTGGCCACACAGTTGGGTAACACTGGTAAACTGCTGGCTGCTGAAGCCAAATGATGTGTGAACTTATTTGTCTATGTGGGCTTGTATGGATGCTGAAGACAAGATTTAGTGATATATGTCTTACCTCAGTTGTCTTTTTAATGAAGAGTGATTGCAAATAACGTTGTGATATGCCAACTACTGTTTACTCATGGCCACTTAACCATAGATTGTCTGCTGTATGGAGATAAAATGGCCCTGGAATGAAAACTGAATGGAAAGCATCCAGAATATTGTTTTAGTTTTGGGAGTGGTGTTCTTATTCTGTGTAGTAATATTGAAGGTGTAGCTGTGATAGAGTGCTTCACAGCTGTTAATCGAACCATTTTGAATTAAAAATATAGTAACAAGGGTATATGGTGGTCTTGCAGTCTAAAAGATTTGGAAGGCACTGTTATAAGTAACAAAAGGCAGTGTAGGAATTTTTTGTTGTTCTCTGAAGGTGGTGCACAATAATTGACAGGAAAAAAAGTAGCTATCTTTTGCATCATCGTTTTTTGACCAGCTATCAAGCTAAAAGTCATCAGTGAGCTAAAATAACAGCTTCAAATGTTTATGACAATCCTATTTAAGATTTTTTTAATGTCAAAACACTGATTTTAAAAATAGACTCTAAAACCAACTTTTTAATGTTCTATACGCAGAACAAGTAACAACGTTGGAATAGAGTACCTCAGGATTTCCAGATAAGTTCTCATCCCTTACTTAGCTTCCACCTGTTGTATCTAAATGTTAAGTTTCAAAAATGTTTAAATTTATGGAGTTTCATTATGGTTTCTGTTTCATGGACACGTGTAGCAATTCAGAGATTCAGTGATTAGTTTTTTTCCTTGCTTATTTTCACGCCTGTTCCCTCTAATTTCAGATTTCCAGGGAACAGAATAAACTCCAAGTTTGTACCCCAAATCTCTAGTATTGCAGGGGGGCTAATGACAAAGGAAATTGTTAGATATCCAGATACCTGGTTTGATGGGTAAGGTGACAGAATGACAGAATTTGTTTTCAGAAGTAAATGCTCAGTGTAACCGAGTCACTCAGGTTATAGTCCTTTCAAAGCTGGGCTCACGCTAGAAATGCTTTTCACCATCACTATTGTCTTGGTTTCATTTCATGTTATTAGTACCATTAAGGAATAAAATACTTGAACACTTCTTTTAGAAGTGTACTTTCCTCCTTTGAGTATTTCTACCACTTAAATGTTCTTGTATCAGGAGATTAAGGCTATTCTGTAAGAACATTCATTTTGCAACTTCAGTAAATGCTTAGGATTCTTATGAATTTTAAGTGTGCATGATTTTTCTGACTCAAGTTTTGCAGAAAGTAGAAAAAGTAAACACCTGGCAAAAAGAAAAAAAGCTAAACTCTCCTACGTCAACATATGTTTGCAGATGTTTTCAGGATAGTCTTTTTCCTTACTCTTTTATAGGAGTACTCTTTTGAGTATTTGATCATAGTCAAAAGGTCGCAAACCTTTAAGTTTCTCCAGTATGCTCATAGGCATTTTCCCAACAGCACGTGTTCACACAGAGATACTTATTTCATTTCACTAAATTGCCTTTTCTTTTTTAAAGAGAGAACATTTACATGAAAAATGAAGCTAGTGAACTTATTCTTCTCTGGTATCATGCTGTTTCCTCTTTACTGCTGCCCAATAGTTTAAACTCTGTGTACTCAAGAATCTAGGGGTTTTTTTTCATCCTGACTATGCTTTCATCAGTCTGTTCTACATTAATCGTTGCTTATGTTTACCTGATTAGTTAGGGTGTTTCCATAAAAACAAGCAAAATCAATCCCCGAAACATGTTGTGTTCACTTCTAATTGGTCAATGTAGATCAGCTGAGCTATCCAATTGCTCAGTTTGGAATGGAAACTTAGCAGTTACACATTTCAGCGTCTTTTCATCATTTAGAAATTTATTATTTTCTTTAATGCCATCCTGCAGAATGTGAATGTTTCTCTACTAAGATTTTAACTACGCTGTAATCAAGTAATTTCACAATTTTGGAAATGTAGTGTGGAGATGCAGTGATAAGCACAAAGAATATTGCAGTAGTGACTTTCTAGTAATGTCTCCCCCCTCCCCCATTTATTTAGATTTTAACTTACTTGAGGTAGGAACTTCTTGTTCCACTATACAGCCAGTGTCGATGCACAATGCAGTCATGACTTCAGTTATGATCTTTTACGAATACTGTAACTAACTCAATTATTAACAATAACTATAATAATACTGCTGTAGGACTGTGTGAAAGAAGTACTGGTATTTACTCCAGGATAGAAAGATACTGCTATTTATGGTTTGTCATCATAGTTATATGCAAAATCAAAAATATTTAAAGGAACCATCTTCACACAAGTTTCAGTTGCATCATTCCTATACTAGTGTTTGAATTTTTCTGCTGTTGAAAGTTGAGGAGTGGATGGAGATCTTCACTGCACCATAGTAACTTTGGTTGAAATATGGGTACCTGTACTGTATCAGTAGGCCTCTTCAAGTCTGCATTTCCAGGGTTCTGAGACATTTTTCTGTTGCTCGACTTGTGCTGAATATTTTCTATCCAAGATATGCTTTGTGCCTTAGATGTTTTTGTAGAATATGTTTGCAGGACCGTTATTTCCTTTGGCACATTTTTGGAGGAGGACAGGCTGGGATAGGTTGCACTGCAAGAAAACTAGTTATAAAGACTTAGAAAAGTGTCCGGAGCAGGAAATTATACTTTGTCTACATTTTAACTCCTATCAGTTAGATACTTCCTGGAAAATCACAAGGAAGCAACACGCACACTTTGGTGACTCCGCATGCACTCTACAATAATGATACAGCTCCAAAATAACTTCCCAAATGCCTGGTAGTTTCCTCTCTTAAAAAAAAAAAAAAAAAAAGATTTCAAGTGAAAAGAAAGTTCTTTCCATAATACTTGGAAAGAAGTGCCACCAGAAATTCCTTGTGAAATAGGTTCATGTGCAATACTGTCTGACAAGATTCTCCTTGTGGTTCTGGTTCAGGAAAGATGCACTGCATAAGACATCAATAATTCCTTCTTCAGCCATAGATTATCATCTAGGATAAAAGTCTTGGTATTTGGGGAAAAATATAAAAGTGGATCAAAATTCCCAGCTGGATCACTGGCCACAGGAATGTCAATCTGACAGTTGTTATTCATGCATTGGTTAAAGTCAGCTTCTGAATACAGGGTCCTGCCATGCTTGACCTGTATGTCCCTTTCCCTTTAATAACACAAAAGCACAATTTCTTCTACACTGAACTTTCTAATTTTCCATCTGGAAGCTTAAGTTATATGAAAAAGGTAGCCTTTGATAAATTGTTCAATCCTGTGTTCTCTTCTCAGATGACCTTTAATCAGTTCTTGACTTTTTTCTGTGAATTAGATTCCATGTACCAATGGAGCCTTTTTTCCTCTTCTTATTTGATCCGTCTGTCATGGGCTGTACCATCATTTTTGATCCTTTACTGGGTTTCTGTTCTCTGAAAAAGCTGGTATTAAATCCCCTTCAAATCTGTTAATGCCCTTAAATACATTTTGTTAGAAAGGCCAGTTTATATGGCTAAAAGTGGCAACCAAAACTAAACCATCATAAAAATGGAATCAGATGCATTACAGCAGAATTTGGCAGAAATAAAAATAAAAATACCTGCTTCTACCATCAAAAGCTCACAGAATCAGAATATGATTCTAACATTCTCAGTGAATAAAAATTTACATAGGCCTATTGGACAAAAATCTGAAAGTTTGCCTTAGCTATGGATGCAACCCTTAATGCTGAATATGCTGACAATGCTTATGAAACTAAAAAACTCCAGTTTCTTATAATTATATTCCTTTTGTCCTAAATGAAGCACCAGAAACTAGTGAATTTAGGATTTGTTTCCTTATATCATGACTTCATGCTCTGCTTATCATGCTTCTGTTCATACTTCGGGATTTTATTTTTATTTTTGGCAAGATCACCAAACATTTTCCCCTCACTAGTTTCTCATCTCAAATTAAGCAGTTGATAGTGAACCAATAAAACCGCAGAATGTTCCTCAAAGCCATGGTAATAAAAATACTCAGCACTTTCTCCCAAATTGCTTTAAAAACACGAAAACCGGGAATTTGTCAGTTGCTGAACACTCACTTTTCATTGACATCAAGGCTAGAAAAAAGGCTGACTCATCACATTCTTACTTCAGTTTAATACCTGTGTAGTTGTTCTGGGCGAGGAACATTCTGGCACTGAGAAATTGCCAAGAAAAGATCCAGATCCATAAATCTATTTGCCAGCTAAATAGGGGGATTAGATAGGGGGATTGCATAATCCGCCTATCAAACTTTTCCCCTGTCCTCAGGCTGGAGAGTTTGTTTAGGAAGTTCTGTATTGTTTTTGCCTAATCCTTGTCTGTACAGCTCCTACTGTTTTCTTCTATCTAGTAGAAAAGGGAATTAACTTTGGTTAAAAACATGCCATCCTCCCTCAGTAGAGTTATTCTGGTACAAAACTGCAATAACAGTTTCACAAATCAGATCAAATCTTTTTTGTGTTGTAATTCATCTGCTAGGCTGGTGAGATTATGGCTCCATTTGGAGACTTTAGCAGACCAGAAACTTTTCATAATATGTTGGCACAACTGGAGCAGTATCATATGCACATCTGAGTCTTACCAGAGACACAGCAGCTGGGAAAACTTCGGAATCTCATACCAAATCTGTTTATTTTTATACTGTATTGTGGAAAAGTTGTAGGAAAAGCAATTAGAGTTGTCAGTAATGGCAAGTGATTCCATGTTAGCATGTTATCCCATGTTATTACATTGGCATCCAGGAATGAATATAGGGAAAAGGGTGATAGCAGATTGGACACATATATATAATGAAACAACAGATGCCTTCTAGGAAGGGCTTGAGCAATTGTCTTCCAAAGTACCACACCAGAACTGCCCCATGTGACTGCAGTACTTAATCTTACAACACATCTAAAAGTAGAAGAGCATGAGTGGTCCAGTTATGGACTGGGGTAATGAGACAAAGAGAGGAAGAAAAATTAAATGACTGACTCCTACCATCCTCATCAGAGCCCATGCTCACCATATAACCAGTATGAATGGAATGAATTTAATACAGCTAAAGGTATGATTGGAGTGAGCAGCTTTTCAAGCCTGTGTAGCTGTCCAAAGATGGTGTTGAAATTGGTCAGATTGACCATAGATTTAATTCAAAACACTAGAATAACATGTGGCAAATGAGAAGGCAGACTCACAGAATAGGTGGGTTTGGAATGGACCTCTGCAGTTCCTCTGGTCCAGGTAGAGCAGGTGGCCCAGGACAGTACCTAGTCGGGTTTTGAGCTTCTCCAGGATGGAGACGCTGCAGCCTCTCTGGGCAAACTGTGCCAGTGTCCAACCACCCTCACAGTGAAAAAGTGTTTTGTGTGTTTGCATGTTTAGACAGAATTTCCTGTATTTCAGTTCGTGCCCATTGCCTTTTGTCCTGTCGTGGGGCACCCATGAGAAGAGTCTGGCCCCGTCCTCTTTATGCCCTCTGCTAGATATTTGTAAACATTAATAAGCACCTCCCTGAGCTTTCTCTTCTCCAGGCAGAAGCCTCTTCTTTTATGAGGAATGCTCCAGTCCTTTAATCATCTCTGTAGCCCTTCACTGAACTCAGTCTGGTAGGTCCATGTCTGTCTTGTACTGAGGAGCCCAGAACTGGACAGAAGGAAGTCTGACTGTAAACTCAGGTCACTGCTTGCACAGGTAATGAGAATGACTTATCACAAGAAAAGGAAATGAATGAAATAGATGAACTGTAGATAAAGCACAGAATTTTTGAGGACCACAGATTAAATACAGCAAAAGGAGCTATGGAAGAGATAAGAGCACCTACAAGTTTAGAGAATGACAGGTAGCTTGATGAAGATCCCAGAGAGAAACTGAAGATCGATTTGTTAGGATCACTGCATTTTGAACAGTAATCTGATCACATCAGGGCATGTGATGAAGCCTCAAGTATGAGACAATCTAAGCAATTTAAAGGACAATTATTGTAAAGCTGGGTGAGAATTTGGAGTAGGATAGAAGACCTAATAAGATGGCAGCATTGTATAAGGAAAGGATAAATCACAAGTTAGTCTGATAAAGAACAAAAAAGACACCTGTAAGTTATAAACAATGAAGTTACTGAAGGCTAAAGAGAGTACTTTAATGGATACCTTAATGATAGGATGATACAAGCAAATAGCTGTTTTCCAGAAAGATGTCAAAACCAAGAATTTTGAAATAACTGAAAAGCAGTTGGAGTGCATCAAGTCTTGACAGTGTTCCCAGTGAATTTGGAAATATTGGGGCTAATCTCAGTCTTTTATAGAATGATTTTATTGACTGGATGCAGTGAAAAAAATCCAGATTAATAATATAGGCAAACTGAATTTTGAAAAAGATAGCCTCTAATGCAGAAATGATGATCACAGCATCCTGTTCCTTACTATGGCAGAGAGAACTCTGGTTTTGATGTTGAGGATAACATCCAAACAGCACAAGTCCTTTGCCAACTGTAAGTGTCTCTCTCTCACTGTTTTATTCAGGACCTTTGAATCCGTCTGTTCAGAGGACTTCCAAAATGCTTCTTTCTCTCTGTCTTCATAGCTAATCAGATTTAGCCATCTTAGTATGGACCTGACTTTGGATGGGTTGGTGAGCTTGCTTCTGTATAGTTTTGAGCAGGAACCCGTATTTATACTTTCTGCTGGATACCCGTCACATAACCATAGCATGCCTGTTGTCATGCAGCCTCTTATCACCTTAACCTGACTGTTCCTATATTCTCTGCTTTCTCAGCTCTTGCTGGGATTTTGCAGATCTGTTCCTTGGTTCTTGTGGCAGTCTGATTCACGGACTCCAATGTGCTGGATCAGAATCAACTTTATTCAAGCAAGCAAGCCCTTTATATAAGCTCTAGCCCAGATCAGTACTTTCCCGAAGGTCAAGTTCCCATCATCATTCCTTCTCATCCCGTGTGGCTACTACCTTATCTACATACTGCTATTTATTCCTCCCAAGGCTTTCGGTTCCTTAACTCTATCTTGTCCAATCCCTTGCTGTCTGCCCCTACATCTCCCCCTTTTTTATTTTCTAAACTAAATATTGGCAGTGCAGTGTGTATTTGTACAACAAGTACTTGATGCAAAGCCCTTCGAGTCATGCTCTGCATTAGGCTTATTAAGCAGGGGAGATAGATAGCAAGGGCTAGAAATCTTAGCAAGATTACCAATCCACACGCCAGTACCTTCTTAACTCATGACCCCAAACCTAACATCCAGTCCTATTCCTCAAAAGGGTTCCACTCTGATTCTGCCTACAACTTATCAGTAAGGCCATGTAGTCGCAGTAAGCTTTTATGAATCGATATTGACCCTGCACAAGGCAGGCAAATATTGCCAGAAAATGTCCCGACGTGGGCTCATCTTAACTGGCTCTCAGTCCTCGTTTGGTGTTTCGAGGGATGCGTCAACAGGTCGAATCAGCCGTGCAGGCATCCAGCGAGGCCTGTTACCTGTGGAGACACAAGCGTAACCTTTCCCCCACATTATTAAATCTACTGGTTCACTCCACTGACCCATTTCCAGGTTCTTGTAGTGAACCTGAGGCTGTTCTCACCACATAGGGCATGAGAAATGATTATTAACTGCATTTTGGTCTGTATAATGGTTTAAGGGGTTGAGAACGTATAAGGCTTTCCACAGCTGCTCTTGTGGGGAGGCACCGGGGCTATTCCCCCTTTTTCGTTTTTCAAGCATGTTTTTTAGAGTACGATGGGTACATTCCACTATTGCCTGGCCAGCTGGGGAATAGGGAATTCCGGTCACATGAGTGACCTCCCAGGTTTGGAGAAATGCCCGCGTTCGTTATGCAGTGTATGCGGGACCATTGTCAGTTTTAATTAGAGTGGGAACCCCCATTGTGGCGAAACAGGAAAGCCAGTGACAACATACATCACGGCTTTTTTTTCCCCCAGCATACGCAGTAGTAACAACGTAATGGGAAAAGGTATCTACAGAGACATGGACATATTTCAATTTTCCGAGTAAGGGATAATGGGTAACATCTGTCTGCCAGACATTGAGGGGTTGCAGGCCTGGAGGGTTGGTCCCTAAGTAGGGTGGTAATGGGGATACATTTTGGCAATGGGGGCAACTTCGAATAATGTCTTGGGCCTGGTCTCTTGTGATAAGATTTTTGTAGCGCTTTTGCATTTTGGTGAACAAAAAAGAAATCATGGGACAATTTATCCTGCGGATCAAAAGTCCCTTGCTGGGTTCCGCTGGGTTTTCCTCCTTTGTCAGGAATGGGCAATCCTCCTGACGTAGTTGGACCAACTTTTTTTTTTTTTTTTTAATCATCACACACTCTCTTTTACTCACTCTCTGGGAACCACACTCACACCACCTGAGTCTTTAACTACTAGGACTGCTGTCCTTTCGCAGCGGGTGGCTTCATCAGCTGACGGGCGCCCCGGTCGGTTCCCAGGCTATACGCACTCGCACACACAGTACTGTTCACGCTCACACCAGTCACAGTGACTCTAGACTTCCGTCTTACAGTCTTGCAGTGCGCCTTATGCTGATCAGGCTGCGCACTCCCCTTTCCGGATGGACCGAGCTGGGACTCAAAACCCACCCAAACCCTGGGGATGGGACTCGCACCCATCCCCTGGTACGCCTTACAGTGGCCAGCCCGCGTACCCCTTACAGTGCACTGCTACCAGACCAGAATTTAGAATTTAGGCGGGAATTGAAGACTCATCTTTTCGGTTCCTCTCATTGCCAAAGATCCCAGGTGAACTCACCCGATGACGCCAGATGATCGTTTGGAGACGAGAGGCCCCGACAGTGGTTGCCTAGGGTCCCATCTGGGGTGCCAAACTGTTATGGAAATTAGGCTTGTCGGCCACCATAACAGGGCCTGACCCTAGGTTCCCGCAGAAAAGTTCAGAGCCAAATCAAAGCAAATTAAATAATTAAATTTTAATGACATGCATGCAGTAATTACAGCTCGAGCTGGGTGCCTCCGAAGAGGGACTTAGACATTACAGAAGAATCTGTCTTTGTTGCAGTTGTAGATACAATCTCATTTCTGTGTCATAAGGCGTATCATTTTCCGTTGGTAGCTCAAACACACACCTAAGTTTCGCATGCATGAGTTCTTCTGGTTTTGCCTCTTTCCATACTGCTTCCATATCTGAAGAGTCAGCTGGAGCAAACAGACTGTTTCTCTTTTTCTTTTTTCTTTTTTTTCTTTTTTCTTCTTTTTTTTTAACCATAATCTTGTGTTTACTTTTCTCGTTAGGATCATAGTCAAAAGGCTGTAGCATCACAGAAACATTAATTGATGTTCCTGCATCGATAATTGCACTGTTAGGTCTTACACAGTATCTACGTGGTGCTGTGGTCTTAACTTCGAAGCACACACTTCTGTCTGTAGGATTGCTGAGCTTCAGGTTTATGGTGACAACATCTGTGAAAGGCTCTTTGAATTTGAGCTCGTGCTGCAGTTCGAGGCTGAGGCCCTCCTCCGCTTTCGCCATGTTCCTGCTCCACTTTCGCCATGTTCCTCCCCTTGCTGCTCGGCGGTGGCAGCACCAGGTGGAGGAGGCACCAGGGGGAGAGAGGAAGGGCCGGGTGGGAGGGGAAGGAAGGCAGGGAGGAAAGGAGGGAGGGAAGGAGGCAGGCGGTGGGCATCCCCGGCTGGTGTAGTCACGCCCCGCTGAGCGGCCCTGGGGCGATGGATCCTTCCCAGAAGGCCGGGTCATTGGTGGGGATTGTGGGCAGTCCGCACTCGCGGGCGGCCCCGTCTCTTGGGGGGGCGGTGGTTCCAAAGGGGCTGTAAGATGGACACAGCAAGGCGTATTAAGAGGTGGATAGAGATCTGGCTCCTGTTCCGGATCGATCGGCCGTGGGTCAAATGGTTTGTCTGGGTCGTTTCCTGGGGAGTCCCACCCACCCACCGCCCCCACCACCGTGTCGCTTGACGGAGTTGCTGTGGGGGCTGTGGGTGCCTCCAGTCCCTGTGTTTTCTTCTTGCTATGCTCGTTCAGGGTCTCAAGCATGCTACACCATGGGGCTAAAAGTCCTGCTGCCATCTTATCGTTTCTTGTTGCCGCGTCCCAGAGCTTAACTCCGATCGAGTGCCACGTACCGAGGCTATAAATCATACTGGAATTTACCTCGGGACAGTTCGAGCGTGCCCACATCAATAACATTTGGAGATCTTGGGGGGGGGTATATCTCTGCCATGCTGTTTCAAAGTCTTTTGCATTACGTTTAGCATGGACCTGTCTTGCGGGGAGATTCCGTTTCCCATGACTCCCACGCATTCCCAGCCTCTTACCTCCGTCCAGCGGTAGGTAACCTGTTGTACGCAATGCCGCTTCCTTTCAGCGGCTCCCCTTCTGCTTCCTTTCAGCAGCTCTTTGTTCAGCTGGGCTCCGCCACCGGTTCAGCTAACCGCTGCCTCTACAGCCCTGGACGAAGTCAGTCTTTGGTCCCTGTTCGGGCGCCATTTGTGGCAGTCTGATTCACGGACTCCAATGTGCTGGATCAGATTCAACTTTATTCAAGCAAGCAAGCCCTTTATATAAGCTCTAGCTCAGATCTGTACCTTCCTGAAGGTCAAGTTCCCATCATCACTCCTTCTCATCCTGTGCGGCTACTACCTTGTTTACATACTGCTATTTATTCCTCCCAAGGCTTTCGGTTCCTTAACTCTATCTTGTCCAATCCCTTGCTGTCTGCCCCTACAGGTTCTTGCTGTCTCTCTCTGCTGCGATCACTTCTGCCCTCTCCTGTAGTACTGATGCTTAATAAAGGGCCTAAAGGCAGATCCCCACTAGTGCTTACAGTCTCAACAACAGGTTAGCTCAGAAGTGGATGCTGCCTTCTGTGTACCTGAATTTCCTACTGGGGTGGGGGACCTTAATTTTCTAAATGTTCTTTCTACAAAGGTATTTTAAAATGGCTCTTTCTGTGAGTGTGCTTAGAAAAGAGAATGGTAAGTAAAGTTTTTTGGGTTTATTTGACTTTATGTTAGTGAACATTATTCAACCTTTGGCAAATCGCTAATCCTCTCTGACCCTCAGTTCATCCATATGTAAAATAGGCCCAATAAAACTCCACACGTAGCAAGTATGAAATTTAAGCTAGACAAATAGCTTGTAGCTGTAGCAGAGTAAAACTGGCATAATTAATTGAACTTCAGTGAAACTAATCCTGTCAGCAGCAATAAAATTATTCAGTCGCGTAAGTTTTATTCAGTTGCTAGTCATGTAAATAGTCTAAGTAAAGTAAATATAATACCCTGTCTTTCTCCCCATTGTGGGGCAGCAGCATCAGTAGCAAGTAAGTTTTTGCTACTCTTCATAGTTATAGAGCCCTTAAGTTAACGGAGAGTAAAATTGACAAATTCTGGTGAACCTGAAAAATGTTCTTTAGGAGGCTACTGAATTACCACAGCAACAGATGTTATAGTCTTCATTTCAATCTGCTGAAAAGATAGGAAGGTGTGATCTGTGGAAGCGGTTTTATAAGAGTGACTGGAAAGTAAAAGTGTCAAGTCATGTGGAGGGGAGTCTGGAGAAAATAAGGAAGTAACATGTTCCTGCAAAAACAAATGCATGGCTCAGCTTTACATTTAAACAATCAGTTCAATTTGTATTTCTCTATACATATAAACTCAAAGTTCCCTGGAATTTTAAGCTTCTTCCTGGCAAAGAGGAAATCCGTCCTTATTATGGAGTATATAAACACTGAAACACTTAGGAAATCTAATAATGAGGAAAGCAAGAAAAAAACCCCAAAACTTCTGGTCAGTCGATAGAGTTCTGCTTACTTTTCATTATGTGACAATTCAGCATTTTGGAGCTCAGGTTTTCTGATTGAGAGCAACTCCTCAAACAATTTTTATAAGAAAAGTCCTGAAAATTTCCTAGTATATCAATTAGATAAAATAGTTAACAGTAACTTAATTAGATAATTTGCAAGGGGGAAAAAAGGTACTAAACAAAAATGTGGATGAAATAGCATCAGTCATGAAATTCCTGGATCTGGCTTTTAGGATCCTTGCCCATTTTTAATATATTTATCTGCATTCTGAAAATTCTGTACTACTGTTACTGACTTTTTAGTTATGTATTCATCTTCTTCTGTTGCCAAGATAGAACTATCAAGTTGTGATGCAGACAAACAACTATTTACTTAAAATTTTAAGATTGCACCAGGCAGTCATACAGAAGTGAAAAATGACAAGCACACGGAATATCACCACAGCCATGAAAGTCTCCTGCAACAATACAGTTGTTTTCCCACTAATTAGAAGGGCCCTAGCAAAAATCTCACGCACCAAACTTTGCCAGTTCTTATAGCTCGAATTGCTAGCTGCAACTGCGAACAAAGCATTGGACCCTTGGCGAAAAACTGTGGCATTCTCAAGTTAAGGTTAGAACTCAGAATGTTTAAGTTCTTTTTCTTTCTGTGTTGTTATGCAACGAATAATAAGTTCCAATTGATCGTCATGCAAATCATTTTAATTCTGGAGCTGAAGCACTCACAAGTTTCAGAATTTTTAAATTGGGTCTGGAATTTTGCCCAGATGACAATATCTAGCTATTAGCCACATTGTTGCAGTAATATAGCTGAATTGCTATGGCCTTTTCCTCTCACAGTTAAATTATCCTGAAATGGAGTACAGTGCTTAGAAATAGTCTTCATTCCATTCTGAATTTTCCATGTTTTCCATTAAAAAAATAAAAATTTGTTTTCTCCAAATGCATTGGAGTGAGGGAAATAAAAAGTTCCCATAGTAGAACATTGGATATTTATAGCATGGGAAGATTTCTCAAGCTAGAAAGAGTAGGAAGGAAATTCCTAGGAAGAGAAGGTGGAAAGAGGATGAAGCTTGGAAGATTCCAGACTTCAGAGTTTTTCTAATTGTATCTGATGCACTTATTAAGCTTAATCAAAAATCATTGTGTCTGTGATAGCTGTTTCTATTGAAGAAGGGACTGTGTAAAAGATAAATTAAAATAACCTCCATGTTGCTGCAAAAGCACTCGGTTGACCACTGGAATGTACCCGTGAAAGATGCTGGCGAAAAAAGCAGGGTGTATGTATGTGCGGGGGGGGGGGAGTTTGGAAGTGTTGTTCAACAGTGTTCAACTTTGTATCACCTACTCTGTCTAAGTAAGTCTAAATATTCTAAAGTTTTAAGTAGTTCTAAAAAGTTCTAAACAATTCTAAAAGCCTAACTGGTTCTTTAACCTTGTGCTTGAAGCATTCACATGGGCTATAGAAAATTCCCCATTCACATCCTTTATCCCAGTTATGCGGTGTAGACACATGATTTTGGGCCTCTGCCACTGTTCCTGACCATGCTTCGTTACAGACTCCTGGCTAGGCCAGGTCAGAAGTGCCTGAAACAATTACACTGGTCTGGCCCAGTGCTGGTGGCTGTGCTGACAAGCGTCAGCCATGGCAACAGCTGTCACTAATGCCTGAGAGAGTACATAGCTTTGCTGAGACCACCCTGGAAAAGAAGGACTGGCTGTTCCTTATACTCAAGAGGATTATATATAGTGTACCGATCCTTCCAGGATAATTTTCTGTAACCTCTTGGAGCTGTCTCTTTTTGGGAAATTTTCTTATTTTGAGATTTTTCATGATCTCCTTTAAACTGGGTCAGGTGAGGCATATCCAAAACTTTTCTTTAGTTGAACCTGGGGAAAAGGGACTTTTTTATCACTGAGCTTTTGAATGTACTCCTATATATGTACGAAAGAGAAGACTTGGATCTTGTGGTCCAAGGAAGGAGAATGTTCTTAAATTTTCCATGAGAAGGAGCTAGCAGATAGCCTTCCAGTCAGAAACTTGTCTCCCTTTAATAAAACTGAATAAAGGTATTCCAGGGTTGCTACATTTAGTCTTCTTTGGAGTCATAAAGGTATCAGTTAAAACCTTTGTAGATGGCAGTATCATGGACATTTGACAGAAAGCAATTAATTCATACACACTTGATCAACCATTGCCAGAGCATCAACTAAAGCAACAATGTTTTTCTGCCCTTGTTTCTGACCAGCAGCTGATGGGGGTAATAAAAATCTGAGAGTGATACAGATAAAATATTTTTCCTTTTTTAGATAAGGGAAAATAAATGCAGAAAAATAGAATGGTACAAAAGGAGAAGTGAATTTTAGGAAAATCATAAGAAGACAGTCTCAAGAAGTTAAAAGGTTTTGCTGCTTTATCTTTAGGAGGGCTGCATTAGCATGAATCCACTGATATCTGGCAGAAAATGTACAACATATAAACAATAGGGTAATCATCGACATTTTTGGTCATCTTGGAAATGCAACTGTGGATGAGGGCCTGGTAGACACTTAATTCGGCTTTGTACTTTATTACCTTTTTGACCTGATTTTCTGTAGGCTTGTTTGGAAGGTATGAAGGATACATGTATTATTTAGCAATACTTTTACCACTTGAATCTTCCAGTCTAAGAAAGCATCAGAATATCTTTCTGACTTTTGTTGAAACATACTTGCTTTGTCCCAAATGCTTGAATTGTTGGAGACTCGATGAGTGAAAGCATTCTAGATTGCCATTTGAAGTATAATAAAGCTTGTGGTTGCATCTTACCGTGTTGATTCACCTTGTTTTTTGATTTAACAAATGACCAGTTTTCTATTTTCATACAGAACTACTACTTCTATTATCCTGTGATTCTGAAATCAACTGTTTTGGTGTAAATATGTAATTGGGGAATTGTTCCTACAAAATTCTGGAATGACTCTGAAGAAACATTTGTTGTTGAAATCTGTGCTTATTACCCTTCAATTAATAATTAATGTTTTGTTTGAGTAGTTTCTTTTCTATATTCTTTAGATGCATGACTGCAGTGTGTACCTTTGGATTGCTTGTAAGTGCATTGTCTGATCTGCTTTTAAATCTCCGTGAAGCATTCAGAAGCACTTTGTCAGCAGGAGGGAAGGAGTAATAGTTTTTCCTGCTAATATGCCTTTGCTTCATTCTCCCATGTATTATGTTGCCATCACCCCATTCTGAAGAAAACTGGTAATATCTGAAAGTGGATGGTTAAAGGTGGTGAACTGTTTATGCGTGGATAACTTTCATCTTTTTGCAGGAATTAACTTTTTTTTGTCCTTTGGGTCTTTGCTTTCCTTTCCAATATTAACCGGAAAGAGAAGTAGTAGAATGATTAAACACAGTTAGGATGTGTTTTAACAAATTAAAACATAAAGCTGAATATACGGCAATATGTCCATGTGAAGTAAGTATGCCGGAGATGCATATTTGACCAAGCAGACATTATTGATGTTTTGGAGCGTGTCTTCTGCATGCAAAATTAATCTCAGTGTGTAAAAAGCCCACTATCTCTTCTAAAATATGGATTTAAGTTTTTAGCTTTTCTGATAGTTGTTGATAGGATACATCTTATTCTCTCTCCTTGTAGTAACATGTACCTTCAGCAATTAGGCCTTTATATGCACAGGTCTTATTCCCTGCATACTATCACCTGAATTCTAATTCCTGCATGGAGTTAGATCTTTGATTTACAACTGTTGTTGTCAGAAAAGGGATGATAATGATAGGTGAAGAATTCCAACATTTAATGTCATTTACTGGTATTGTGGGAGTGGCTGAAGAGTAGTGCTTGGTCCTGAACACAGTGAAAAGATGACCTCTGATATAAACATTTTTCCATGTAAATTAAAGCAAGCAAGTATGCAAGCATGTAAGGAAGTGGCTTTCTGGAGACCCAGATTTGACCAGCTAATCAGGACTTCAGAGAGCTTTTTAGGTGTCAGATTAAAACACTTTTGAGATGGCCTAAACAGCAGCAAGAGAATAACTTTCTGCCAGATGGGGGATTCCCTGGACGCTTCCAGCCTGACCTAGTAAGGGGTCACTGTGTAGTGTAATTGGAGCACATGTTTGCAGTAGGTTTTTTTCAGTAGCTGGTTTTGCTCTTGTGAAACTGAGAAGACTGGAAGATGGGAAGCTAGTAGATCTAAACAAAGCTGGCTAATTCTGAGTGGAAACAGCAGGAGGAGATAGACAAGCTGATCGTGAGGATATAAGATGCCTGATAATTACCAGTAATTGAATATGAAGTCAGGAAATCAAAGTTTGTATTTATGTGCTTAACTGTATGAACAAGAGAAGTACAAGTAATATACGTGGGGTCGAGCAGGTAATTAACTATTTCTTGAAGATGTTTTTTCTAGAAAGTGGTAAGGCTACTGTAGTATGACTAATGAGTTGTAGCAACTACAGATGTCTGAAAGCACGTGTAGACTTCAGACGTACAAAACAAACCCATTGTCTACTCCGTGGGACAGACTGAACAGGGGATGTATTAAGCACTTAAATTACCATACATCATACTGTCAGTCCATGAGACAGATTACATTCTCAGTAAATCCTCTGTATTGACATGCCGTTTTTCATGACGATAGGATTCCTCCTCCTGTGATTGTAAATTAGCACAAATGTCATTGTATTTTAAAGAGAAATTACAACGAATAATCTCTTCTGCAATGGTTAATCATATCCAAAACAGCTGTTTTCAGTATCACATGCTTCAGGGCAAGACAACTGTAAAATTCAAAGTTAAGAGCTGAAAACTTATGAAGTGTTAGCTTAGAAAATAATCGTTATCTAGTTCTTGCTATGATCTAAATTCAAGTGTCTCCAATGAAAATTAGCATTTCACTTAATGGGAATATATTGATTCAAAACTGCCTTTTTTTTCTTTTTTAAACAATTGAATAATTTAGTCAATAAAAGATACTTCTTAAGGCCAGTACCTTTTCTCCCCAGGCTAATCTTACAGAAATCAGTGGAAACAGCAGATTAATGCATCATTTCACAATTCTGACCATAATTGAGTATTTTAATTTAATTTTGCCAGTATCAAAGAGTAAATATCTGTAACCATGAAAGGATGTAAGATTTTCTTTATAGCCATTTTGAGAGAGTGAATATGGAAACAGAACTTGCTAAAAAATTTGCACAAGAGAGCAACATTAAGACCTCAAAAGAAAATGTTAGTGTACTGTAAAAGAGAAAAGTCTCAAATAGTGAAACAACAACTGGAAAGCAAACTAAGAAAACAAGAAATAAGAAAAAGAACTTGTTTAAATACTGTGTAACTATGATCATACACGTAGAAATAACAAGACAAGCTGTATATTAATGGAATGAAAGTTTGCTAAAAATTACATCCTGCAGACTTGTCACCTCTGTCAAGCTTTTCTGTTATTTGTTCATCTTTCTAAATTAAAGAAACTTATGTTTTACCAAATCTTTTCTGTTATCAATGTTTTTAATATAGGTATTAAAACCGAAAAGCCTTTCAACCTTCTGTGCTACCATCTGCTATATTTGATGTGCTTTCAGATGTATTGAAAACGACAGCTGTAAGAAATACACCTTTGAACCCCTTTGCTACCAATATATAGCAGATATTAAAATTAGAAGAACAAAGTAGGTTTCATGGACAAAAAAAAAAAAAAAAAGTACTGAAGATGTGGGAACCAGTTGCACAAACTGATTATGAGTCAGAACCAAAGTTCAACTTGGCCTTGGCTCCCATTGGGCTAAATCTTTTGCTGGCAGTAAACAGAAGTGCTGATTGAAAATCCTTCAGAATATCTCCATGAGAAAGATGCTTCTTGTAATAAATTAAGTAAATAGCTATCAGCATTTCTACAGACCACTGAATTAACCAGGTTGGCTCAAGATCTCTTCCTGACTGATTATGTTACTGTTGTGCTCTTTCTTAAGCTTCTGTTTTTTCACTGCATGACTTTACTTGTCCTCCTTGGTTTTTATTTTTCCTCCTCACCTCAGCCTGCATTTTCCCAGTGCTTTGTATACTTTGTATACTATGATAGTCTGATTAACATGGCTTGCTTGGCAGTCCATAGTCTGGTAATGACTTAGTGCCCAGGGGGTATCATTTTCTCCATCTTTTCAGAGTTACTTTCAAACACATACAGGATCAAGAACTTCTCTACTCCCAGTGTCTAGTAAACAAGCTTATCTGCCTTCAGTGTTTGAAACCCTTGCTCTCCATAACCAAACTTAAAAATATGATGAAAGGAAGTCATTTGTAGTATATTCTAGTTAGCTTATACACTGGGCTATCCATTGACTACTGACTAGAAGCTTTTCAGTACTTTTAAAAGACTGTAAAGCAACTATAATTGGCTTCTGAATAATGGTCTCTGCTTGTACAGAGATGGTGAATTCGCTTATTATTCGTGTTCTTGTTCTTTGTCAGGGTCACCGAAGTAATACTTGTTTGAATATCTTAGGTTGTCTCTTCCATGTAAGTTCCTTCAGTTATGTAGAGAGCTCATAACAGCTTTTATTATCTACCAATCTAGTATAGTCTAGTCTAATACTAATCTAGCCTAGTCTTGAATTAACTGAATGACTACACAAAAATAACTGCCATAATTGGCACCTTTCCTGCAACCTAAAAAGATGCAACAAAGTGGCCTGAGGGAAGGAATCCTCATATTAGTGCTCTACATGGCCCTCAATTTGAAGAAGGTATTGACAAGATTCTGTTTCTATTGCTAATACAAAGTATTTTTAATTTTAGTCTAGAAGGCTTAATTGATAATTTAGTCTTAACTTAATGTTAGTATTTATAGAGAAAAACATAATGATTCATTCTTCAATATTAGGAAAATATCTCAGATTCTGTGACTTATTGGCATAGTTAATGTGGTCACAAACGTGTATGTGCCAGAAAGAAAAAGCACTCAGCTCGGTGTACTTCAAAGAAAATTATAAAAGCAGGGAGAAAAGAAGATAGGATTCACACTGCTTGTTGAACCTCTGAATTTTGCTGGAAGTTCTGATATTTATTCAAACTTGTTCCACATTATGAGCTTTTCATTATAGGCAGAAGATTGGAATTGAAAGGGATTATTTATGAGGATTTGGTGCAGAAGCATTATTTCACATAATTACATGTGTGTGCACACATACATACGAAAACAGAAACAAAACTCTAGAAAAAAGTTACTAACTGCAGAACAGAAGAATTACATTTAAGGCCAAATTCCCAGTGGCCTTTAGAAAATACCTGTATTTGCACAGATGCTACTGAGTTACTAGAGAAAGATCAGAATTATCTAGTTTAAATCAATCACTTTTTAGTAATTGGAGCAGTAAAGCATTTATGTTAAATTCTAACAAAAGCTGTGCTTGGCCTTTGGGTTGCAGGACTTCCTTGAAACCTTTCCCATAAAGTGACAGATGACTTACTGTTTCTTTTAAGCTCTTCCATATGCAAATGTGGATGTAGTACATAACATGGTTCAGATAGATAAGCTTATGATTGTTCTGACCTCCAGTTATAGCCCTCTTCTATAAGAGGAAGAAACTCTATTTTTCTGGAGCAGCAATTGTAACTTAAAATGAGTGAAGTTTTCAGGGCAAAAACAGTCCTCAAGCTTTACTTGTCAATGACTTAAATACCTGAGAAAATGAAAACTAGTACAGCAAATTTCAAAACACAATCAAAACTTAATAGGTCACTTTAATTTAAGCAAGAATTTTTATGATTTTTACAAAAGTTCTGCTTATGGAAAAAGTTTCTCTGCTGGTTTATTTAAAAGCCATTAGATTTACTAGCAAATTCACTATAGAAATCAGTATGTCTTTTATCAGGCCCTGGGATCTGTGAAAAGTGATCCGCTCCAGGACTCCATTCCATCTAGAAAAGTGACTCATGAAGTTTTGATTCTTCAAGAGCCCTCTGTAGTCCAATGAATGAAGCAAATGTTTTGCTGTGGGGAGACAAGAAACTTCAGAAAGATTCCATATATGCTATAACTGATAGTTTCCTGAGTTACTGAGGCTTTGTAAGTGCACGTGCTGTACCTTGAGAAAGCTTATTTTTACATTATCCCTTTCAATGATGGATCATGGAAAGAACTATTCTTGAGAACTTAATTTCCAAATCTGGAAGCTCAAGAGCATGTGATAATTAGTCACAAACAAGTCCAAAGACTCGGAGCTGGGTTGATTAAAAAATGAAAACTAAAAGAACTTCCTCTCCTCATGTGAACACAGAAAATGAGAAACTGAAATGAGCATGTCTCTTCCTCCCCTCTCCCCACCCCAAATCTTTACAAGTGTAAGTATTAAGAAAAAAAAGAAAAACAGTTGGTGATTTATCCAGTCATATTACTCAAGCGTATTTTATGCAACTGGATAGTTATGAAAATGGTTGGGTGCTCTGGAAGTTTTACAGAGTTTAGCACCTGTTAACATTCATTCCATAACTTGTGGTTTCAAGTTTTATTTGCCACTTCTCTGCTAATATGATTTTTTTAGTTCTTTTCTTTGCAATGTTATCATCAGTGATGATAGTAAGAAGAGAAGTGAATAAATAGTTAAGGGGTTATTTACGCGTAATAGCTCATCTGAATATTATTCAACAGTCAGTTTGGTGAATAGGATGCATATAAAGACAACTAAATTTACAAATTATTTCTAAATACAGAAAAAGATTTAAGTTACCATAATTATTAACATAATTCCATGGATTACCATCATTAATACTTCAAAAATCCCTACTGATTTGAAAGCTTTATTCTGTTTCACAGATATTTTTCTTGTGCTAGATGGAAAATATCCTCCCAAACATATAGAAGTACTTTTCACTGTGACCGCTATACTTACAGGTCCATGTAAAGTGCTTTGATGTCTTCAGATAAAAGGTGGCAGTGCAGTATAAAGTATTACTGTTATTTATTTATTTATTAGGAAGTTAGACTAAAGGTGTGAGAAATAAGTCTTCTGAAGTGCTGCCAGGAATTTTCAACTTGTGCAAATTTGGAAAGCAAGTGCTACTGAATAATACAAGATGTACCATTCATGACTGGAGTGCAGAAGGCTAAATTACGGTGTCCTTGGTTTATGCTCAGAGCATTCTTGTAGAATTAAGTGAGACAAATCATGGAGCACTAATCCACATGACTGAACTTAACAGATTGTATTTGTGTATTAAGTGTAATCAGACAGAGACCCTATGATTTTCTGATGTAGATAAGAGAGGAAATAGAATGCCTAAATAATGAATTTGATGTAAAATTACATAAATAGAATAGTCTTAGTGAAACATGCTATCTCCTGGTTCAAGTGGGAATGTAATATATAAAACAAAAGGAAAAACTGTATTGTAGAGGTAGTGGAGAGAGTAAAAGGATGCCTGTGTATCAGTTTTGGGTACATATCTTTCTTTGTTGCTTTGGTAAACATAAAGTTTAAGAGGAGAAGAGATAACAAAATAAATTAGAAATTTATCAAAGAACTTGATTTAGGAAACAGATATTTAATATGACTGATCCAAGTTTAATATTTTGTAGAGTACCATTTACCAGCTCTCACTTGGACTTTAATCTCCCTTCTGCTTTACATGCTTAACTTCATTGAATTTGTTGAAAAAAACTGCAGGTTGTGATTCTTTCAGTTTCATCCTAAGCCATTTTGAATCCACCTTCAGCCTGGTGAGCTCAGGTGAGACTGTTCATGTCAGCATCTGTAAGGATCACTTCAAAGCCAAACTGCTCCAGAATCCTCATTCTGCTCGACCTGTCAACTACCCTTCAAACTATAGATCTACAGAGCAGATTTTATGTTCACCTCACTTACCTTTCTTGACTGCACCTTCTTCTGGTTTTCTTCCAAGACTATCTCATTCCTAACCCTATGTGTACCCTGCATGCTACTTATCTTCCACTTAGGTTTATGTATGTATTTTACTGGCCTCTGTCCTTCAGGTCTCTTTTTATTTCCTGCTACTTGTTTTAGCTACATAATCTCATCAGTAACTATGAAATAATTTTCCATTGCTGCGCAGGCTACCCTATTCAAGATCAATTTACTGTAATAATTTCCTGTTTAAGAGAAAATTTATTTGACATACTTTTCCATACTTTTCTCTTTTATCTTCCATATTGCAAAATGCTTAAGAGGGCAGTTTTTTCTGCATCTGTGCAGGGTTGCATCATGAGCTTAGGTCTTTGTACAGTTAAGCTCAGTCTCTATTTGTAGAAGGCTTGGAACAGCCGCGTGGAGTCTCCCTGAGTATCTAGAATGATCAGACTCATCGTAATGAGGGTATCTCCAGGCCATAGGAGCAAATACAGAGTTTTACTTTGCAAACTCTCAGCAGACTGAACCAAATAGGAATCACATGTCTCTCATTGCATCCCATTTTTTAACATTTCACCTGAGGATATATTCTGAACATGGAGAAATTTCCGTGCTAAAGAAAGACCAGTGACACTTCAGCTTCCACTTCCTGACACTGACTGGTTTTATATTTTTATTGAGTTCCTCTACCTGACAACTTTGTAATAACCTGTCCAAAAAAGTCCATGAGGCAGGGTCATAACCGTGTAATACAAATGAGGTGTTGAAAAATTGAATGGAAAAGTAAAATCTTTTCTAATATATAACAAAATTTGCATAAGAATATCTTTTCCAAGAGAATGAGTAAAAGAAAAGTTGCAAGTAAGAGGGTCTGCAGTTACTGCTGTTAATTATATAATGCAGGTATATTTGTGCAGTTTACAGTACATGCATATTTATTTCATGTTTAAATACAAAGTGGCATTTCTTTGGAACTAAGTGGTAAAGAAGGACCTAATAATTACCTTTCTAAATAAGCATGTCAGACAAGTATAATGCACAAAACTTCAGAAGATCCAAAAGGTAGTCAGTTGTCACGGCTGGACATAAACTCTTGGGACCCTTTTCTGGCAGCTGCCCAGTTCTGCAGAAATATTCCAGTTCTGTTGTCAAAAGCAAATAAGGCTGAAATGGATGAGCTAATATAGTTGGAAATGCCACATAAACATAAGAAACAACAAAACTCACACTAAATATTTACCCTTTGAAGCTATTTTACCAAAAAAGCAGAACACCAATGATTCTAATAAGGGAAAGACTTCAAGGAAGCCACAGAGACAGACTCCAATAAACTGTCACGTCCAGCATATTTTCTAGAAAAATAAACATACACCCAAGAGGGCAAGGTCCTTATGAAGTGCAGTTTAGGAACAGTAAACTTTATTCAGGTGTATGACAGCATCATGCTGCAGAGAAGATTGACTGTACTATCCTCACCACTGTTCTCAGAGAAATCATAGCAGCATGTCTTTATATACCCCCACAACAGAAAGGACAAGAGTGTATAATATCATGAAATTCATGGTACTGACTAATTATTGACTGTTAAAAATGCTGCATATTGACAACTGTTTGCTTTCATTAGAAATAATCAATGCGAATCTGGAAGTGATTAACAGTGCTGCCAATGCAAGACTTCCTTTGTGTAAGAAGTTACATGAACTAGTGATAAAAGATTAGAGAGACTAGAAATAAAAGTTTCTATGAAGAAACAATGTAAACAGAAGGAAGATTTTAGAAAAGCACTGATTTTTGTGTGTGGTGAAATAGAGAAATGTAACATACAATTTCCAGTGGATTATTTTGCCATAGGTAATACAGTGCTAAAGACAATGTTGAAAGTTGACAAGAGATGTTTGAGTAGTTTTGAGTGTATCAGCTTTACATGCAAGACATGATATCAAAGTATGAGGTCTGATGACAATTCACTCAACCCCGAAAATTGAATCAAGGTTCAAAAAGCAGAACTGTCTGGTTGACAGACTAGAAAGAAGACTTGCATGTCTACCAGGTAGAGAAATTGATAATGTCTTTTGGACAATATTTAGTTTACAGCGATACATGTAGAAAGGTGTGTGCTGTAAGTACTGGGTCCTCAGCACCAATTGTGTTGCTCTACAAATCTGTTCTTATTAGGCTTCACTAATTGCTGATGTAGATGTAGTCTGAAAAGGCTATTTCTAGAATCTGAAATTATAGCTCAGGAAACTACTCAAGAAATAGTGTAGGAATGTCATTATAATTGCAGTCAAGCTCTGCAGTGCTTGTAGGAATAATACATTAGATTAGCCTGGAAAGATTTTTTACTATGGCTGCATGCTAACAAACTTGATTTCATGCTTAGAAAAGGAACCTGCATGTATCAGCAATGGTTGCAATAGCATTTATTAACTCCCTTTTAAACTATTCTTTTTATCTACTCATTTTCATGGTTTAAATCTCTAGTTGAAAAGAGATCACTCAAATACCTGAGGTGTTGTAACCTAAATTTATTTTGAAATTTTAACAGTGCGGTAGAAGTTATAATGGGATTGATATGAATACTGATGGCTAAGCTTTGGGATTTCAGCTAATGTTTCAGAAACTGCAAAGTTCGTATGCCATATATAATATACACACGTATATATATGTAAGCTCTGCAAAACTTCCTGTGCCAAAAGAAGCATAAAGTTGACTCTAGTTGCATCATGCTGTACAAAGACAACCTGTGTATGATTGTGTCCATATTCTACAGTTTACCTGCAATGTAAACCTACTATCCTGAGTCAAACGTATGTTTTGAAGATAAGTGAATCATCAGCACTCAGAAGTATCCTGGAATTTTTGAAATTTGTTTGTTTCATTATTACCAAATTAAGAAATATTTATGTATCAGTAAAGCACACTGCACACAAGTGTGTCGGTTGTGGATGTGTACCAGCTAAAGGATTAGTAATGAAGAGAATCAGTGTGTATGATCAAAGAGAAACTTTGGAAGAGAAAGAGATGACTGAGAATTAAATGATACTTGAAATGTACACCTAGATTTGGATTTCTCTTAAATAACTGTAGATACTTGCAATGTTGACTCCACTTTTGATATAGTCACCTGAGATTTCTGTTGCAGTCAGTGGAGAAAACAAGCATTGCTAGATTGCAGGTCATCTCAACCTAAAGTAGATGTCTGAAACCATCTAGCCTAATTCTAGATGCTTTTACTAGGATGAGGTGGATCACACTTGTTAAGTGGCTAGTGACTGAGAAGGGAAGCTCAAATGACTAGTAGGTCAGGTGTGAAAGTGGACTCCATGAACAACTAAATATAGGTGAGCTGAATCTCAAACATAGTTTTTTACCAAGTGCCTTGCAATACATTTAACATGTAGTTATAATTACCATTGCTATGTTGGCGCTCATCAAAGATTATTCCAGCTCACCAAGCTATACCAAGTACAGCTCCAAAAAAGCATTATAATGATTTGCTCTCTGAGGCTGTACTGATAGCTGACACTTTTTATCTTGGCTCATTGATTATGAAAGAAGGGATTTTACTCTTCATGTATTTTATCCTACTCATTGCATTGCCAGTGCTCATCAGTATATTATTAGTTCCATAGTGAGGTATCTGGCACAGAGAAAGTAGTCATTGGTAAACTACAACTCAAAAGACTTTTTACTACACAAAAGAGGAAGTCAGCAGGACAGATGAACAAAAGGAAGTATTATTCCTTACTGTGGAAAGAATCTCTGAGAAGCCTCAAAAGTTTGACAGGATTTTCATATGAGTCATATTCAATCAAATGCTACCTAAAGTTGTCAAAAATCAGGATACAAACACTCACTGATTTAGCTTCCAAGAATAATCTTGCAATTTCCTATTGTTCAACTTATTTCTGTATGCTTTGACTTACTAAATTACTTTTTCCATAGACCAGCTTTGACCTCTAGTAGCATGTTTGGCAAGAGTTCTCATATATGAATGCTTATGTATAACGGCGTTTTAACTGATATAAGGTTATTTCTACTGAGCTAAGTTTATTTCCTACTAGAATATTCATAAGCATTGTAGTAAGTGCCATGTTATTAAAATAATTAACTGTAGTGAACTCTGAGTACTCCAATATTTTTATTTCCAGAGAAAAAGAAATGGATTTTACCTTCTGTTTTTCCTTGCCCATAATTAGTTTTAGAAATTAGTCAAGTACTGATCATTTTAATCAAGATGTGAAAATTTTATAAGTGAAAATATTTTTCTCGGCAATTCTAGTGCCTTTAATCCAAATAATCTATTAATTCATTGAATAATTAAAATCCAGCAGCCCAGGCATGTACCAAAAAGTCTACTGCATTGAACATGTTTTCACAATGGAGAACTAACTCCATTTTGGGGAAATCTCAACTGAATCTATAAATTTGCACCAGCAGTGGAGTTGCACTTGCCATTCTGTGTACGTACATGTGCAAAGCTTCTGTTCCACGTGTAATCAGTTAATAAATATGGGGAGCATATATGCTCGTACACTTACTCTTCAAGTGTCATTCACTAAACTCCTATAAAAGCACAATACTACTTTAATTCCCTCATTTAGATAGTAGATATCTTATTTCTTATGAAGGCCTTTAATCTTGTATTTGAAGGGAAAAGAGTCTATTGAATAGAATGTGTGTAATTATCACCAGTCTGGGATACTCCTTTTTTTTTTTTTTCTCTCGTAATGATCTCTTAAAAATACTTTCTACCTCCTGCTTAAGGAGAAGTTCAAGATAGAGAAATGAATCTTTTGGAAATTAGCTGTTGTTCTGACTGCGTTTCATACTTCTTTAGAATCCAATTTATAGTTCATAAATACTGAATACTTAATTAAGGTTATTGCTTCTCCATGGATTTTTGAATTAAAAAAGCTTATTAATGCAGTATATATGAAAGCTTTGAAATATATTTGCATTTGTTTTGAAATCAAAATTTGAAAATATGCTGAAGAAAAGGAAGAACGAACAGACATTTTAACTCTAATTCAGGGCCAACCTCAAGGGTCAATAGTAACTGAAGCCAAAGAGTCAGTATGTCCTGGGCTCTTTCAGTATGTTCTGGGATCTTCAGATATCTCATGACTACTTTAGCGGACTGATTAATATTAACTGTCACTTTAAATCACATTATTTTATGTAATAACAAAGAATCTACATTAAAGTGTCCTCAGATCTTTCAGTCTATGGAGCATGTTTGAACCTTATCTTTCTCAGTTCAGAGACTAGAAAATGTAATAAAGCCACCTTCCTGTAAAGGTACAATTTATTCATGAAGTGTACTATGCCCATGCCAGTATAATAGCTGTCTTTGTAAGACTGTTTCTCTCATTCAGGAGGCTATAGCACATCGAAGGGATAGGATTTAAGAGTAGTTTTAATTGCACTACATATCTGTAGACCATGCCATCATCTATAGATTTCAGAATATATTGAGACTAACATTCCTGCTAAGAGACTGTAGAAGGTTATATTCACCTGGACCATAAAAATCTGTATTCCAAAATACTTCAAAGTGATATCTGTTTTTAAAAGCATAAAACGGTATTTTTCTTGATAAAGATTTTTTTTTTTAACGTGCCTTGTTGAAAAGAGTCTCAAACTGATTGCACCAGCTAAGTCTATCTGTAATGAAGGCACTGGAGACATGATCATTTCCCCTAGTAACGGTTTGGACCTCAGGAATTTAAGTGTTTCTAGACTGAAGTTACAGGTCTGAGTGCAGGATTATACCCAAGAGAAACTTTAATTAGCTGGGAACAGGTAGCTGTCTTGCTGCAGCAGCCTGCAGTTCATCTTTAGTTAACTTATGTTGCACACTGTTCTCCTTTCTGACATACCAGATAGGGTATTATCAAACCTAAGATTAACTTACAAATTTATTTCCCTGCTGTAATTAGACTTGCCAGATCTTTTCCACTACATATGGAGAAATACTGAGATCTTGATCCTCTACAGAGTTGACGTATGACTTTTTCCAGGGACTGACTTGTCACTTTTACTGAATAAATTAGCTCCTTTTCCTTAAATTTATAGAGAGCTAGAGTTTGGATTTGTCTGATTTTGTGGCTGCCATCTAGACTAATTATATGCTGTTTTATAAAATGTAATTCTTTCCCTTTGCAAGGTGAGCTTTGTATTCTGTAGAGATAGCATTTGTAGAAATGGCCATAGTAACCTTTTGGGGGAGGAAGGGGCGGTGGGATAGGAGGGATACCAAAAATCTCCAGCAGTAATAGTAAAACCTTCTTTTCCCTGCATAATGAAATGCTGGAGGAGCATGGCAAAATACGGACTTTGCTTCTGATATTCTCTGTGCCTATCTTTCTTTAGTTTATATACCTGCTATCTTGTGCTCACAGACAAGGAACATCAGTTTGAAATGTTCTGGTGAACCTGTTGGTATCTGCGGTTGATTTCCAGACTACTAGGGAGGGGAAAAACAAGCAAACACTCTTCCAAAACTGAATCTAAGATTTCTTAATTACTAAATTACTATGAACTCTTAATAATGATAATCAGTTGTGACTCTATATACATATCTAAATACCAAAAAGCCCTCACTATTACTGACACTCCAATGTACTGTATTTTTTTATTTTTATTTTTTTGATTATTTTTTTCCAGCTGGTCTAGACATGATTTAAAATCTGATATACTTTCCATCTAGGAAACCCAATGTGATTGATTAGTAAAGTATTTGTCTTAGGTATTGTACTTTAATCAGGGTTTGGTTATGAATAAGCTGTGAGTTTGAGTGTTACTTTCTGATCAAGGTTTAAAAATGAATTTTCAAGAACTTAAAATAGGGGTACTTTTGGTCATGGCTTTTGATTTACCTTCTTATTGAGCTGTGGTTAGCCACAAAGTTAGTATTAAGCCATCCTCAAGACAGCATTAGGGTATACTGAAACTATTCTATGTACAAGCAACTTCACTAATCTAAGTACCATTCGTAGCACCCATAGGAACCTAGCAGCTAGTCAAAAGAGCAACAAGCATATGGAAAGTGTCAGAGGACTTAACTTAAATGCCCAAAGTCAAACGGTGTGAACGTGTCCTTTTGTGGTTTTCTTACAGGCTTCGGTTCAGTGCTAATCAAATCTCATCTATATACTCAGCAGAGGGCAGCTATGGCCTTCTCTGTGGGGGCTAGCAGCAGAAATCCATTTCTGTTCTTTACCTTGAGTCTGAAACAGCGTTCGTTTTCCTGTTTCTCTTGGCTCTGAAATGTATTGCTCCATTTCCACGTTGTGAGTAAACCCTAAGAGTCATCATATATTTCTTTTCAGTATCTGAAAGTTCTTTGCAATTCCTAAATACACATTTTGCCGTAGACTTCAGGGTCCTGTTCTGCATAGGTGGCCCACCTCCAACTCTAAGTGAATTTGATAGAAGGTAACAACTTTTAGGATAAGGTTAACAGCTGCTTAATGCCAGGTGCTGACTGAATCACTTTCAGCCCCCACTATCTGTGATCTGTGTTCTGAATAGTGCCTAGTCTAAAACAGCATTAAAAATCTCTGTATACTAGTATTCTTTTTCTTTTTTCTTTTTTTAAATATAAATTCCTTTGTTCTTAATCTTTTTATTGATTTGTTTTTCTTTTAATGTTTTTCTTCTTCACGATACAAAGCACTTAGAGACTTTTCTGTGAGAGGTGCTATAAATAATGAAGTCGTTAGAGGGCTGGTATAGGCAGTTGAAATACAGAAGTTCTGCAAAGGTCAGATGACTTTAGCAGTCTCCTGTAATCTTCACATTGCAACCTTAAAGTGCACCTAAATTTCTGCATGAGACCATTGTGTCTCAGCCAGCTAAATTCATATAATTTTCCTGGCTGATGTCAGAGAAAGCATTAGGTTTTATCAAAAGCAGTACTTTTCTTGACCTTTTTGGAGAGTAGCCAGTGTGATATTTAATATTTGATATTTGTTAGTAATGTCAAAGACAAATTCAGCAAATTCCGTATGTAGATTAAGTATATCCATAACTGGCATTTTGGAATGTTTATAATTCGGTTTGAGTGGATTCTGACAATAACAAACAAGTGAATTTTTTTTTTCTGGAACTCTAGGAGACAACAAAAACTTCTGGACTGCATGGAAAATGCAGAGAAAACCTAGGTTTGCAGACAGTGCTGCAACAACACAGTATCATTAAATATATTTGATTATTCCCCTCCTGTCACACTCCTGATGCTGATCTCCCATTTTGAATTACTAACTGTAGGAAAGACTACCTAGATCAACCATCTAGGAAGGTCTTGATAATGCAAAGCTGAGAAGTGCTTATTCTAGATATATATAAATGTATATACTAATACCATATCTACATAAATATGCACACAGTTTTCCTATTTGATCTATTGGATTTCTATAATCCAAGCTATGTGATAGCCATGCAGAACTTAGATGATGAAAATTTAGATGTCTTCTAATTCATCTTCATAGTCATTAAAGATTCTGTTTATTGAAACTGCAATAGTATAAATTATTTTACAGGTTGTAGGATGGTTTCTAGCATCTTGTACTTCAAGTCAGATGAAAGACTGCCAGTAACTGAAATTTCTCTGGCATAGCTGATTTATTTTGCCTCCATTTCCAACTTTTGATGAAATTCAGCATTCAGAAGTTTTATGCCTGCAGTAGTTATGATGCTTTCATTATAAAAAGCAGTAGTGGAAAAAACAAGTTAATAAAGGCTATATTCTCTTTAAAGTGAAATAGTTTCCTATGCTGACTGAGAATTCAGCAGTGAGTCTTTCGCAAGAAGGTGCTTCTTCTGTAATTAGGTGTGTGTGTGGGGGGGAGGTTCCTAAGAGCACTACTTCATTTTAAAAAGGGATCTTGAAAGAAAACTCCTCAGGTTGATCATTCCTTTAATTTTCTCCTCTGCTGGTAACAACCTATATTGTCTTCTTATCCAGTGGAAAGATCTTTACAATTTTGTCTTAGGCAAGAAGTTATTTCTAAAGTGATATCTCACGGTGATGACAGGTACCTTAATGAATGTTTCTTTTCCATACCGCTCACCTGTGTTATTGGAGAGCACAATTTTCTTATTGGGTGAGTGAAGCCAAACTTCAGAGTCACTCTTTTTCCCACTGAGGAAACATTTATAGTAGAATGACAGGTGTCACACCATTAATGAGCAACGCGAGTTGTTTTCTGAGCATGTTTTGTACTTGTAAGGAGAGGGATTTTGTTAGACTTCCACACTGCTGCTCCTCGAGGAGTCCCAGCGACTCTGAGGCTAGTGGAATTGAGCACTACTCGGCGGAAATTGCCAACAGAGCTGAGCCGTGGTGTGAGAGCAGGTCCGGAGCCTCTGCTTAATGTTTTGAGGAAACGGGTTTGAGTTTTCACAGATTTTTGACTTCTTTTGACTGGATCTAGTCTTTGCTAATCACAAGAACTCTGGGTACTCATTAGGAATTATTGAGAGTATCTCCTGTCCTTGTAAAGCATCAGTCTTGTGTCAACACTGGTATAAAATGGTCTGAGAGATTTTTTTTTTTTTTTTTAATTATGTAAATCTATAGAGAAATTGAAACCCTCCTAACCCTTGAATACCATCACGGTTCTGATTCATCTGACATTGCCTTTATGATCTCATCTTTTGTTCAGTTAATGCTGAAGTCATGTTAATTGCCTAGCTGTGTTTAAACAAGATCCCACAAGTGGTTTTCTGTTTCATGAAAAATTACAGCCACAGTGAGGTAAGCTCTAAGTTTGACAAGTACTCATTGATGTTCCCACTTATCAAAGTTTCTTGTCATCTTAAAGATCATTAAATATTACAAGTTATGCTGTTTTCCCATCATGATGAAAGGTGCCTGTAGGCTAGGGAAGTGTTTTATTGTGAAGGGGAAAGACAAGAGTGCCATTACTTAGAAACACAAAGGTATGACAGTGATTTTGTTTTAATTATACATTCAACAATTTAAAACTGCAGCTGACTCTTAAAGTAGCTCCTAAAAATCTAGTCAAACAGTTGAGTAGCACAAACATTCCTGCACTGTGAGGGGGGAAGAAATCCTAAATAACATCTTGCAACTCTGTAGTTGTATGAAGAGGTATGAAAAGATGAAATGAAGACTGTTTGCATTTATATTTTGACATATATCAGATTAAACTTTCTGCAAAATGCTTTTACACTTTTCAGTTTTCCAAATCATTAGACTAAGAAATTCGGATAGCTTATTCAGAATGATCATTCACTTGATAGGAGGGACTGTGTAGGTGATTGCCTCTCAAAAAAATAAAGCTATTAAAAAGTCTGTACTAATCCATACTCCCAGAGAGGAGAGCAGTCTTTATATCTGTTACGTAGGGATACGATGATGATAGTATGAAGTCAGGGATATGGAGCAACTGGAGCAGGTAATAAAAAATTTGAGAAATAAGAATACATGCACAGAAAGGTCAGGATGCGTCTGTGCCTATGACCACCAGCAATATGGACTAAAGCATCACAAAATTATGACTATAAAGATGTTACAGGCTCCATGCATCTGTGTATATATATTTATTTTCTTTATTGCAGTTACAAGTCAGATATTAATGAGCACCAGGTTAACAGTTAAGAACCCAGCCCAAGATTTCCATGAAATTCCTCCCAACAATACCAGACAGAAAATTCTCGTTTCTTCTGGGTGTTTGTCTAGATTCAGTAGTAGTTGTGACACAGCTGAGACCTCAGTGGGGCTTGCCAAACTCTTTTCCTAAACAAGGGATGTAACTAGCCTATGGAGCACAGGACCACTATCTTTGAAGAGCTGAATCCGTTACAAAATATATTCATACAAAATCCATTGGTTGCTCTCTCATCTTCCAAAATAACTTGCAAACAACATTAGGAGATATACTAGAAGTTCAGCCTGCATTTTCACAAAAATACATGACTCTTAGTGGGGAAGCATGGGTGTTATGTTTTGGGTTGCCTATCTTTGTTTTTTATTTTAAGATTTTTGTTTAGTTTAATTTTTAAATCATATCACTGGGATAATTAGAATTCCTATCTGCATTGAAAGACTTTCCCCCTATGTATGACGGTTCAGACATGTTCTCAGACACATGAACTCATCTTTTCTGTTTCCAAAGTATCATTCTGTTTTCTGTTTGCTTGTTAAATTAAGGCTTATAATATGTAGAAGTCTCATGTTTGGCCTCTGTAAGCATGTTTAAAAAAACACATGAGACTCTGTCTATTTAGGAGATTTAGGGAAAGAACTGAGATGAGATTTTGGACTAGGTTTAACCTAAAACATTTTATTTCACTTTCCCAGTAGTCTAAGGACATGGTCATAATCTGTTGGTTCAGATAACAAAACACTAAGCCATAGCATATGTGTGTCTGAGTCCTCAGTTAACAGGGCAATTAGTTTATGCTTAAATGTACTTTGATAGTTAAACAGGCACAGATGCTGCTCCAAACTTGATCGGGCAGAGAGGAAAGGGCACCAGAACCACTGCTGTACTGTGTGATGGGAAGTGATTGCCCCATTGCACAAGGCTGTGTGAAAAAGAAGTATACCTTCTCCCGGTGTAATTCTCTGCTGTGCTGGTAAATCCACACCCTGGTTTAGGAGCCCAGGCTCTGTTACCAGTCGATTCTTCCAGCATCCCATTGGAATTAAACTATCAGCTATGTTTGCAATAGCAAAGTGATGTGTAGATAAAGGTGTAATATATCTTGCCATTTACAGAGCAACCGATCCTAGTCGGTGACAGCTTTTCCACTGTCTTTGGCAGAACCTGGATGAGGGTTGGGAATTACTGTTCCAGAAGCAAAGCCAATAGTACTTGAAATAATCAATCATCCTTTGCTCTTTCTTTTCAGCTAGTTCACAAAAGCACTGCATTTGCTTTATCCTGACCTGATGGAGAAATGATGTATTTTCTATGCATGGAGTTCAAATCATCAGCTTTGATTTTGTAGCTAGATCAGATAGGAGCTTGGTGTCTAATGAAGAATGCTACCAGGTGCTTTCATTTACTAATTATGGCAGGCAGAAAGACAAAATTTGGTGTTTCTTCAAGATGATAGCATTTGAGGTGGGAACTGGTAATTCTAAATTTGGGTGAAAAGACCTGGCAGCCAGTGAAGTACAGTAACTCAAATTCAAAATATTATAGACTTCCTGAAGCTAATATTAAACTACCAGCTGAATTTTCTGTCTAAGCTTGGTTCTTGCAGAATTCACTCATATTTCCCTGTTGACATTCCCTGTCCTTGACATGTCTTACTCCTTTTATCAGCAATATCTGGCTCTCTGAGCCAGACTGATCTATTGAACTTTATTGTTCTGCTAGTTATTTTCCATCACTTTAAAATTCTATAAAGTACTTCAAATAACTTTTTATGTTCTGCAAAATGAATTTAATATTGGCGAAAGGTGCTGAACCTATAGAACAACTGCAGCATGAGCAGCAACGGTAGCATATCAGATTTCTGCCGCTGTCCTTAGCTATTTAAATTCTGACCTATAGGTAAAGGTCATGAGGAAAAGAATAGTTCAGACCAGCTGCTTCTTCAGTTGTAGGGAGGTCTTTGAATCATGAGTAATATATCGACTGAGAAGGGTGTTTGTGTGTTTATATACATAGGTACACACACACATATGTTTGTGTGCATATGCACTCTGAATAAATAAAAATAAATATGATCTGATTGTCAGACTAAGTCACAGAAATACAGACCGTGCTTGTGAAAGCACTGAAAATGAGCTTGTGATTTCAGACTACGTAAGTCTCTGAATGGCCACGGCCTTATGAACAGTCCTTGCATAAGCTTATTTTCTTAAGGAAGATTGTCAGTCTGGCTTTGTATATGGATTTATTTAAACTTTCTCAATGAGAAATTATATACTTGACATGCAGTGGTATGCGGTAAACAAAATCAATTATTTTAGGTAGATAATTAAGATTCTGCTGTGCACAGTTTATGTGTTTGCTGTATGTGCTTATTTTAATTTTCCAACTTTCCTCTTCATCAATTTTGCAGACAGACAGTGCAAAAGCCTTATGTGTTCTCCTAAACCAGGCTTACTGAATGCAGCACTCAGTGGTATATGCATTATATTTCTAATGATAATACATAACTAGAAAAAGAGAACAGGATGAGTAGGGGATGTCATTGAGATAAATTTGGTTTTTATGCTAATTTCAAGAGGAAACTTTCAGCCTTGTCTAATTTATGTAGTCATAAAGGAATGCTAGATTTTTCTTTTCATTTTTATGTGCGCAAAAATGCTGTTGTTTAAAGTGTTTGCAAATCAGAGACTTTATGCTTTTCTTGCAAAGAAAATATGTTTTTCATGATCAATAGAAACGTATTAAAATATATAATTAATGTAAACGAGTATGTTGGTATACACATATTTAAACACACACATTTCAGAAAGTAACATTTTAAACATCTAAAAGTAAACAGAACAAGGAAGTCAAGGCGCGGATCACGACAGGACAGTAAGCATTAGGTGTGACTGCTTTGATTGCCGTATTTAGCTGAAGGATGTTTCTGTGTATAAGTAACCTCCAGTTCCAGATGCTTCTGTTTTTAACTGCCCACCTGGAGGCACTAAAACCAAGGTGACCACTATATTTGCTTCACCTGGACTCCTAAGCTGTAGTAAGGATTTTATCCATACTCTAGATGTGTTGTGGAGAAAGACTTTCTCCCCATTTATTTAGTACAGCCCAGTGGTGATGGTATTTTACTGGGGCCACGTGGGCTAGAGGTTAGTTTTGCATTATGTAACAGGAGAGTAGAAACGTTTGGTTGGCCCTGAAGGAGTCTGGGGAGTAAGAGAGCTCGGGGATGGTTTTGTGGCCGCAGGTGGTGATAGCCCAGCAGGGCGCTGAGCACACCTGTAGCAGAGGGGGAGGGCACACCATCACCTGGTGGGGACTAGAGTCCAGTGAGGAAGGTGTTGGGCCTGGGCTAGCAAGTGTGGGCTTAGGAGAGGAATGGTGTGGACTGGTTTCCTGAAAGTAGCAGGAAGAATCAGAAGAGCTCAGTTACTAAAGGCTCAAGTTGAGGTATGTTGGAGTTCAATATGTCTCTTTTATTCAGAGCTTGCTAGGAGAGTTGAGGAAAGCACTTCCACTGCTCTGAAAATTGAATCGAAGAGGCTCTTGGGGAGAGAGTGTGATCTAGCCTGTGGATGGATTTACAGAGAAGGTAGTCTGCTGTGTGAACTAGGATAATGCCTGACAGAGGGTGCTGGAGGTAGGAGTGATGTTGTGAATCTCTGTCGAAGTGGGTTACAAACTAACAATTGTCCTTAGTCTGTGACATAGAACAAAGGAGGCTTTTCTTTAAATTTGACTGTCTTAAAAATGTTCACAAGTGTATTGCTAATCTTCAGTGGAAGATCATCTATGGGATTTGCAGGTGAAGGTAAACTCTAGAGAGTTAGTGCTGTGGGTACTTCTGTAATTCTGTGTAGTGCTGCTGGGGTGTCTGGGCAGCTCAGCACTGCAGGAGTGCTGCCCTTTTTCTGTTCTCATGGCAGAAGAGAAAACAACGTAGGAGCTACTGTGCTTGTTTTGTCATTCTGCCCTTATCGTGGAGGAGTTCTAGATATTGAATAGTTGGAGCTTTATTTAAAAACTTTGGCTGTGCTGGAAGCTTTTATAGCAATGCTGCATGGGGAAGGATGTTGGCTGGAAAGTAAAACTTGAGGAAGGGGAGGTAAATAGGTCATGCTGGGTATGCATCTCCTAAGGTTTCTCCTTTTAATCAAAATAATGCAAGCACAAGATCTGTATTCAGGTCTAATAAATATGCCTGTTGCTTGTGTTAATGAGAGCTTAAACTTTTGCAAAGCATGTGAGTTTGATCTAACGCTTATCTCTCTGGTAAAGGAGACTAAAATGTGAGAGCTTTAAACAAAACCCTTTGGCTGATTTTGTTGTGATGTGGCAGTTTCAAACAAGTCTGAATCCCATTTGCAGTTGGGAAACTTCTTTGAGAAATACTTCATTTGATCTATAGTATTTCCAGGCTGTTCTGATGAGTAAATACAGCTCATGTCTCAGATTTGCTATAGCGACTGCAAATGATCAGTTACACAGTCGTGATGCAGTCTGTGGTATAACAATGCAGATGAAGACAGCTGGGTAGAAGATTTGTGGTGTGTCATTTCTCTTCCTTTCTAAGGAAATAAAAGCTCTGAATTCACATCCTTGTGTGAATATTAAACTTAATAGCTTGTGTCCAGCACTTACATGAGCATTTCTGTTGTTCTTACAACTCTCAGTGCCTCACTATACTACTAATATTAGAAAAAAGAATTCATAGAAAATAGCTTGATATTACTACCAAACTGACAAGAGGTACTTTCAGAAATGAATGCTCAATAATAATGTGGTAGAGTTTGTAATCTAAGTTTTCAAAACAGATTTTCCTTTCTTGTTCAAATTAATATCTGTTTTGTAGTAGTATGTAGCTATCCAAATCCTAGCAAAGCATAAAAAAATACATTGGTGTTCATCAGCTATATGCAGGTTTCAGAACTTTCCAAAAAGTCACACTAGCAGAATACCGTATATCCCTGCTTAAATTTTATGAAGTAGTGCGTAATAGAAACTTTATTCCAGTGCTGTTACCAGAACAGAAGGTAGCTCAGGCTGACTGCCAGAAGACCGTCTCATCTGTGAATGTCTTGCATATGTTCAGTGTCATGTGCTTGCTTCATTAAAAGGAAAATCAAATATGATTCATGTTTGGTGTGAACAGTACTTGGAAGACATTCCTAGAAGATGATAAACTTTGGGATAACTGTGCTGTTCACAGAACTGCTCCTATAGAGACAGGTGATAGTATTGAAAAGCATGTTGCAGTTGAAGCATTAGAAATGGAAAAATGTATCCTAGTACATTAAAGTAATTAAAAATATAAGAACTCTATCTCCATTAAAATTGAGTAAATTTTCTTCTAATCTCCTTCAGGAATCTGTAACTTTCTCTTAGGCCTTGCCATCCCTCATGGCTAGAGCAAGGAAGCTGAAATCAGCAACTTTAAGGCAGTTGCAAAGCCTGACTGTGCCAATGCTGAGGACTATAGGATGAGCTGTAGGAAGAACTTGATTTGTGGTTCTCAACCAGTGAAGACTGGTATAGGCCTACTGCAGTTTGTAATGCTGCTCACTTTACTCATGTAAACTTGACATTTTTTTCCCCCTCAAATTGTAGTCTCTGTGACAAGGTTTTATCTCAATTGTTCTAACATTTCATCGTTGGAAGATAAGGTTTTTCTACTGAATATGATGAGTCAACTAATGAGTATCTTTATCCAGTAGTTTCTGTAGCTAGCTATCTGCTCTAAAAGCTTCAAAGTAAAGGAAGTTCATTTTAACTCCTAAGCAACAAGTCAGTGCATTTGGAGAGATAAAATAAGGTTGCTCTTTAAAGTTGCAAGAGCTGATGCTGGAATTCAGCTTGGCTGTTACAATGCAGAGCCCCCAAATATTGTTGTGAAATGGAACCATGCAGCAAGTTTGGGTCAAAGGATTCTGGTCCAAGAGTAACTCGTGTATAATTCCCTCCCCCAGAAGGCCCCAGTAGTCGTCTTCAGTTACCTGTGAAATCTGGCTGTCTTTCTTGTATAACTCCCCCTTAAAGATCTGTGAAATCCACCCATTCCTCAGGGCACTGTCTGTAACTTTTGTCAGCTTCTCACTCTTATTTTTAATGTCTAGCAATTTCATATGACACATCCAATAGTTTCTCACATGCTGTGCAGTTAGCTATACCTTGGGTCAGGGCATAGTCATCTGCCTTTGTATACCTTAACACTTTCTTCCAATACTGAATCTAAAACTGAACTGATAACATAGAAACTCTGCTGAACAGAACAGATTGCAGCAGCAGAAGTTACCACCAATGCGCAGTACCTCCTCCATGACTTTATGGACACTTGGGTTTTTCTGGTAAGTGATGCTGTTAGATCAGATATCTAGAAATATCCTAGTTCTTTAAAATATGTAGCTGCTGCTGACATAACAACAAGGCAGTTTTATAAAGCTGTTGCAGTTAAAGTTTGCCAAAACAGCCAAGTCACAGAATTGGTTTAACACTTGTGTCATAGTCTAATGCATGGCAAGCAGAAAGACCCTTTTGTAAATTTAGGCTGCGTTAAGATTGAAGGAGAAGGGGGAAATCTAACTATAATGCTAGTCTTGCTGCTATTCTGTGTGCCTGCTGGTCTAGGTGCAGTTGCTTTGTAGCATCCTAATTGTTAGCTTGTCTGATTCCCCTGTGATGGTGAAGCACATCCCCCTGTCGTGTTTGCATTTTTTTCTCTTTGCCAATTAGCTGGTTGTCAACTCATTCTTCATTCTTTAGTATTTTTTGCTCTTGGAGAAGATAGGAAGACAACTGATATGGAGTATACGCTTCTCTCTGCTCTGGGCTTGCTGAAATCTTACCAAGGCCTGTGGCTAATACAACTCCCCACTCACTCTTTTAATGTTTCAAAGTTATCTCCCACTAATTAAATAATAGGTATCCAGGGATCAATCTAGTTTCTTTTGTGTGCTCGCATAGCAACAGTCAGTTTGCCACTACAGAAACCATTTAGTTTCCTGTAGTAATTGTTGTTTGAAATTAATGGCATGGTTTCTATGACTTACTCTGTTTCCAGGTTTCGTTCTGTGTCATGCTTTCCCCAAAAGATGACAGCATGAATATCCTGTCAGATCACTGTTCTTTTATTAATCAAAATTAGCTAGTCTAATTTGCACAATTTCTTTACTCTTCAGCAACATCTTCTGTAAGTGAGTACAGCCTGGGCAACTTTCCAGGTTACGGAGAAAAACGCTGCACTGGGCTGCTCAAGAAAGGTGGCTTCAGTCATATGTAAGACAAATTCAGCCTAAAAAGGAAACATCTAGTTATACTTGAAGTGTATCACTTGGTTTATTAGTGAACTAAACTGCATCTTTAAAACCTTTTTGTGAAATAGGTGCACACTTTCTGAAATAGAGCTTTCTGTGTCATGATTAACAACTATTGTCTCATTTGCTTAGTTCCACTGTTAATTATGGCGTGAGTCTAAAGCCTCCTACCTCAGAAACACAAAGGAATTTAATGGAAGATCTCAACCCAGCTGTATTGTATACTTCTTTTTTTTTCCAGTGAAAAATATCCTAGACTTTAGGAGAATATTGTGAAGTCTTAGGATTACATGTTTTACTACTTTTTCTGACTCTTCTATCTCTGTAGTCTTAGAAACACTTAGGCACCTTCATTTCCTTGTGTAGAGACTAAGATAATCTATCTGTCAGTGAAGAGGACCACTTAAGAAGTAATGCTGTAATTAGCCCTAGATATATGTTATTTATGTTACAGTTTCACAAACAACTGTAATATAAATAACAATGGTTACATGTATCTAACCCATTCTCTTGTTGGATAGTGGCTGATGGTGGATGTGAAGGAAAGTGAGAAACAGTGAGAAGATTTTATGTAGCAGTACTCTCCTAGTCTCCAGGGTCCTGTGGCATAGGAACTCCCAAGGCAGAGAGAGCGTTTGTTATATCTAGTAGCTTTTTCTTCCTTGAACCTGTCAAGTTGCTTTTTGAACCGCTCTGCTAGTACTTGCAACATGTGTCTGAAGATCTACCTCCATTTTCCTTCACACTGACTTTTGAAGAAGGTTATTCTTTTAGAACACACCAGAAGGCTTCAAAAGTCTTTGCCATAAATTGCAGGAATACAAGAAGCATAATTTGTTAAAGTAACAGGACAGATTAATAGAAGGAAAGTTTAAGAGCTATTAAGTCAAAAGTAGTGTTATGAGTTTAAGCTGCAAATCACTACGAGATCAGAGTATTGGAAAATATTACGGTTACTTTGCACAGTTTTCTGAAGATAACTGACTGTGGCCTGGGATTCTAGGTTTGGTGAACCTAGATCACCTGATTTAGTATAAACCTAAAGGCCATACTCCTAACAAAAAAAGGCAGTGAAGGCAGTTGCTCATTATCTCAGTTGTGTAGGGCCCTGTCACCCCTGTAGTCCTATCTTCTTCCGTCATCTTCTATTCCAGGCTGGTTATTTGAATGAACTAAAATTCTGTTTCTATGTATGGCTTTTCTTATTTACGATCCAGTGTTGGCCTCTTTTAGTTTTGTTCTAAGTTATCTTATTTTTTGGTAGGGGCAGGGAAAAATCAAAACTGTGTAAGTTATTAAATATGCAGGCAGTAGAAAAGTGAAGCCTAAAGTGGAAACTGGGGAAGAAGTGGCCTTGAATAAACTCTCAACAGAGTGCTCAGTCAATGTTAAATAAGCGGATGCCAGCAATTGTTAGATGTACTAGTAGAAGCATACATTAAAAATCTAATAGTAGATGTGCTAGTGCCACTTTTATTCATTAAGCCAGCAGGGATTTACACAGTAATCTGATGTGGAGTTTAGCCTTTTTACCTCTTTTAACTTAATTATGTGAACTGGGAACAAGCCCTCAAACTTCCAGGTATACTGCAGACTGAGAAAATGCTTTCAGAAAAGCACTTGTACATATTAATCGCTACTTTTGCTGTTGGGATTACTAAAAGCAATAGACTCCATTTTTAATACTTCTCAATCTTGACTAGTTTATCTGACTTCTGTTTGGCAAAAGTGAAACAGAAAGCTGTATGTCAGTCTATATCTGCTGATCTCTAACTAGTAGATATTTATAAATTCCAGCAAACACTTGAATTAATACTCATTTAAGGCACAGAAAAAGTAACAAGTGGTGAAAAAGTTATCCTATTAATAGTATATTATCTATGTTTAATACTATTCTCCCTTACTAGTTTTCTTTGTGAAGTTTATGATTGTGCTCACACAAGTCAGACGGTTTAATGGTATAGGTAAATTAGGTTGAGATTTTCCTTAATTGCATTTTGAGAGAAGGGGTGGGAAATGTTGAGACACCCTGAATTCAGGGAGTTCTTGTAAACTCTCTTATTTCACTTCCATATAGACAGTCTCTCTCTTTTTTGATGCAAAGAAAGTAGATGCAGGGTAGCTTAGCGCTTCTTATTTTTGAACTCGGAGGAAAGCAGGCCTTCCAGGTCTCGGCAAACGTTTCAGAGATTGGATACGTTCCTGATCTTGCCACAGCTGTCACTGTCTATAGTGCAGATAGGGAAGGCTACCGTTGCCAGGCTTGTGCTCACACTAGTACAGAAATGGTTAATTATTATTGCTTCGTTTCACAAAATACAACTCTGTTTCTAATGCCAAATCTGTAATGAAGCTTTAAAACTAGCTGAGGTCTAAGTTTTCTGCCTTTCATAGGCAAAGATGTGAAAACTGACAATTCAGCCTTTTGGGGAGTAATAATATGAAAACTTTTTCTAGAAATAGACTTGGTCAAGTTCAGTGTTGCCTTTGAAATATAGACGTCGGTGGGCAGGCTGATGGAGTAAGGTTCTTAATTTTGTCATTGCTTGCTGTCCCAGATGAGTGAGGGAGTCCGTCCTTTCTGTCTCTGCCCCCAGTCATGGAGCTGGTGTCACTGCAAAGGATTCACAGTGATTAGGCTTAATATGTTTCGTGCTGCTTATGCTGTGTTGCTTCACTCTTTCCCACTCTCTGTATAACAGTAGGATGTGACTGGTTATCCAGTTCATGGTTCTCTGCATATCAGTAAAGAATATGGAGAAAATGGGGAGAACAGCCACGAAACATGTTGACATCATGATCCACCTCACTGAAAACTGTCATTTAAAAGAAAGATCTGTGAAACCCATATCCCTTGGGACTGTGAGTACCTTAGTCCAACATTTGAATCCCCCTAGGACATGATACTCGTCGTGGGGCTCAGGCTGGAGGAAATTCTTGTCAGGGGTCACGATGAGTCCTATCTTATTTCATGTCCTTGATAATGCTTTTCACCTGTCTTGTTTGTTTGTGCAGTAAAGAAACTATTAGGAAATGTATAACTGTATAGTGCTTTTCTGGTTTCTCCATCCAATTGAATCCCCGTATGGGTGCCAAGACACAGTGTTTGAAAACAAGGGTGCATTTAAGAGTGGATGCAGTGCAGCATCAGCACAGACTTTATAACTTCTGTACCACGGGCAGTCAAGGGTGTATTCAAATACCTGGATGAAGAGATGTTGCGTGTCGGTATTTCTATACTGCAGTTGTGGTGACCGGATGGGTCTAGGAGTGCATGAAGAATCCCTTGGTATTACCCTTCTTCTGTCACCTTGGCAATGCCAGGCTTGCTGTGCAGTCTTTCTTGCTTTCCTCTGTCTGCAGAAGCTAGAGGCCAATATTGAAGTTGCCTGTGACACTGTCGGGAAGGAGTTTCATCCTTCAACCTAACAGAAAGTATTTGGGGGAGCCTTTTGTCCTTATTTTCTCTTTCTGTATGGGGAAAGCTGTCTTTCATTTGTCATGTAGGTCAATAGACAGAAAAATGAACATCCATCTATTTGTGCTTTCCAAAATGAGTTGGTCTTCCAACCTTTGAATACAGTGTAACTTGCTTTCCATTTTTGCTTCTCAAACTCCTGTAGATTGTTGATTTACTGCATTGATTTGTACTTAGGTTTGGTTTGAATTTCAAGTATGTGCAAACTCTGAAAATGGGGGATCTGCCTTAATGAATCCCAAGTTGTTCAGGCAATTTCTTATTCCCATCAAATGGGGTTAAGTCAGGGGATGATAGGATGTGGTGCTTTAGAAATGGGATTTAAGGTGCCAATATAGTTATTTTGGTTAACTAAAGAATCTAGAGCTGCCATAGGCAAGCATTTCGTGTAAGACATTTTGGTTTAATGTCCAGATCTCTTGTGCTGTAGTAGAAACAATGTTCACTGGTTGAAAGTTAGAGCTGCTGTTTTGCTGTCAGTTTGAAACCATGACTTACTGCAGAGTTTATTGCTTTAAAATATCTGAGAACTTTAAGAGCTCTGCTTCTTCAGTTTCAATATAGGTCTGGTCCTCTTCTGTTCAGGATGGTTTTCAATATTTATACTTTTGACTTCATATGCTTAATAAAATCATGTCAGGTAACTTTCAGAATCCAATTCTATTGGTTCTTTGTATGCAAACAGACTCTGAAATATCTTTAAAGTTAAGAAAAGAAAACACAAATTCTGCATCATGCTCATGAAATGCTGATGTATATTGGAAAGCTAGATACTTCCATTCAGTTCATGCATATTTTAGATCCCAGGAGAAATGATTCTTAATACAAGATTAAAAAACCCACAAACTTGTGTTATAGTGAAGAGGCTTGGAGTCATCTTTTATTTTTGTGAGTTACAAGCTTGGAAAAAAAATGCCAGGTCTCTGACAAAGGGGTGTTACAGTAAGGTAGTACAATCAATGACACCGGATTAAAGCAGAAGAAATAATAAAGCTTCAGAAGGCCTTGAACTAGTATTTTAAGATTCTGAATGACTTTAAGATGTTCTGTCTGTCTGCCAGAATTTGGGGCAAAAATGAGTACAGTTTTTGCCCCAAGAAATATTGAGTATCTTCAGGTCAGGTAAAATTGATTATAAACTTTTTCTTCATTATTCATTATCTACACAGCTATCTAACTCAGTATGTTAAAGTAATCATGATTAACAATCTGTAGGAATAACATAAACATATGAAAACAAAGGATGAATGATCATTTTCCTTCTTAACAGCCTTGTAACAATGGAAGGAGGGAAGAAACAGAACTGCAATTTGTGTACTTGTTACATTTCCAAGATATTTGTTTTCAGTGATATTTCAGCCTACATATGCAGTTCTCTGGAAGGTGTTAATTTTTTTTAAGACAGTTTCATTTTAACAAGCAGAAGTGTTTCAAAAGGGGGGGTATAGGTGGGGGACGAAAACTACTGTAGTTTGTAGATTGTTTGTCTGTTTCCACAGACCAGACGCAGCAAAAAGCTTCTTGGTGAACTACTGAACTCTGTCTGCAGCAATCACTTACTGCTGCATGGTTCAGGGCAGCTGGTGCAGAATAGCAGAGATGATAGGAGCCCGGAGAACGCCTCTCCCTGTTAGGGTTAAATAGTGCCTGATAAATGCTGCTGCTGCTATTGAACAGAGGAGTTTAAAAAGATTAAAACAAAAGAAGCTGGGGGTTCTTCTCCTGACAGTTATTCAGTACAGAGATGACTTCAGAAACTTAAAGAAGACATAATCTGACATGTGGGTAGATGTCTTCACCTTTCAAGCAGAATTAACAGAGTCTGAGAAAGCAATGCAGAATGTGAAATTGGATTTAGTAGAAGTTACTTTTTTCTTTTTCTCTTTTCCCAGTGAATTCCACCATAAATAAAGCAAGAGATACAAATCTATACATTCAACTCTTTCTCCAGTGTTTTTGTTTTCCCTTGGCTGCTACTCAGCTCTGTATATGTGAAGTAGATATGTGTCCTTCATTTCATATGACAAATTTGCTATCCTATTTCTCATTGTTGTTAGGTATGTAGTTACCTGGATTAAAGAGCAATTTGTCAAAAAAAAATCACTTGACAAGAGTGTCAGCATGTACTTTTTCTTCCTGTATACTTTCCACAGCTCTGTCTGTTTGACGCTTGGAATGTGAGATTACTTGGTGTTTTTTTAATGATTTCTTAAAACTTTTTTTAAATAAAACTACACTACTTCTTGTTACACTACTTAATGTTACAAAAAAGTTACTCTGAGAAATGACAGCTGTATGTTATCTTTTGAACTTCTCTAAAGCTTAACAGGTTTCTAGTTTCATCTTCTAAAACCTTTTATTTAATTCCATGTCCATTCTGTGAATCAGAGTGAGCTTGCATTTCTTGAACATTTGATTTTTTTTCTATACAGTTTCTATAAAATATTTCTAGAAATTGCTTTTATGGCTTTCAAATTAATCCCCAGGTATCAGAATGATTAATTTTTTGAGTATTTATACAATATTAGTTGTTTGGCTATCCCCTTTTAAGGTGTTGCCAAATCCTGCAAGGAGAAGTGTTTTCCTATTTCAGCTGAATAGCTAAGCATTTGGATAACTACGTAGCTTTGACTTAACTTACAAAGTCTGTGGAACACTTGCTAAGCGTCGGTCACGTAGTAAGTTTTATCTCCTGTTTAAAATTTTTCACCAAAAAAAAAAATACACCTGAATATATCCCACTGATATAATACACCTTTTTTATCCCTCTGATACTACCTTAAAGTTACCATTAAATGACAGTATTAACTTTAGCATTTGAAGAACATTTGAAATGTTAATGGTTGGCAAAATATCCGTTATTCACTCAGCGCTTTCTCCTCTTTGGCTACTTACATATATAAATCTTTGCCTACTTACAGACTTTTTTGCATGTTACCTTTTACTGGCTCCTTTAGTTAATCAACAGCATTAAAACTGTTTTTATGTCTGATTTGAGGCTTGTTAATGAGGTTGTTATACAAATATTGATGGACACTTTGAAATATTTAGGAAACAATTTATATTGTGAGAAGTAGTACAAGATACTTCAGAGTCTGTACTGATTAGTTCCCTGTTAAGAAGCTTATCATGCAAAAAGGAGTCTTGTTTACACATGTTGTGTTTACGCACCATAAGTTGTTCAGAGGTGTTTCCTTTTCTTAATTGCTTCAGTCACGAGACTACCAGTGTATAAACTGGAAAAGCAAAGTTTATTCCTACACATCCTATTGCTTGTCTGGTTAGGGAAAACATCATCTTAACCAAATCATACTGAATTCAGAAAATAGTTTATGCCATGTCAAATGTTACATGAAAAGTATAGCTTGTCTGCTCTACCTTGATCTGTGTTTTTCAGGTTTCACTGCAAATCTGAACTCTCTTCATGTTTCAGCTGACCTTGTTAAGTTGTTCAAATGTTTCACTTAGTGGAAAGTGTTACTTCATAATACTTTTTACTTTAGAAAAAAGAAGTCAGTTTTTAGCCATAACGTAAACAAGCCCTTGTGTTTCAATGGTCCTGTTATCATCTCATTTGAAGTGGGTGAGAATTTGACACAGGACTAAGATCTTGAGCTGTGATCCTAACAATATAGGTATATAACAATCATTCAGATGTTTCTTGCAGAAGACAATGATTTAAGCCTTCACTGTCTTCAAAAGTTTCAACTTAAAATGATAACAGTTAACTTATCGGCTCTTCTCAGACATAACATCTTGCAGTAGGATTGCTATTGGATCCGTAGCAGTGAGATAGTCTTGAGGCGTGCACGCTTTTTTCCTTCCCTGTTGCTCTAGAACATGTGTAATAGAAATCTGAAACTTTGTACTTACATGGTCAGGTACAAAGATGGCATGCATTAATCCAAATTCGTTACTATAGAGTGTACATAGATACATTGAGATGTCTACAGTTTAGGGTACCCTGCTGCTAACTTTGGAAATAGTTCTTCAGGTATCTTTTGGTTTCTTCAAGAGTTTCCTTTTATTTGATTGCCATATGGCTTCCAAAGCTGGAATCACTGTGATTAAAGTTTGACTCTATGTAGAAAGCTTTGTAGGACTTCCTTAAATTTGGGTTATTTCACTCAGAAGTACTTCTATCGAAGAAATCTATTGCTTTAGTAAAGAGTTATTTAGGTTGTGGTAGATGTATTTCAGAAGATTATTGCTGCTATTTTTTGATCCTTGTTTTAAGAATTTGTTTTCTTGGCTTTTTTTTTTTTTTCTGTCTGTTTGATCTTGGGTACATCTACACAACATAGTGCTTTAGAGATGCTTCAGCTAGTGCTTGAATGAACAGCTTGAATACCAGAGATAACATACCTCTTTTTAATGTGGGACTATTGGACAACTGCACCTGAAAAATATAGCATACTAGTTTAGTAAAGACACCACTATAGTGCTCTCTTTCTCTTTGATTCAAGAGCCAGGGTAGATAGGGGGATGTTTTGGCATAGATGATGGAATGGTGGATGCTTATTAAATTTAAAGAACACTACAGCAGAGGAGTGCCAGCACATTAGGGTAAGACTTAAAACTCAGAATGATGTTGGTAGGGTGAAAACACGGTGAGGAAGAGGCGTGCTCTTTACTATGGGTGTGGGGAAAATGATACCCAAGCAGAGCTAATCAGATACCCAAATACAGGATGCAAGAACCAACAGCTCACGTTTGCAGGGAAGGGCTATCAGCTTTGAATCTTGGGCTGAACGTGATGATCCTAATGCTACAGCCACATTGAAAATGCACCAATGTATTAAGATCTTGATAAATGGGAGTTTAGGTTGTAGAATTCACGAAATAAGCCTTGACCGTCCTCCACAGAGCACTGTTTGGAGAACTGCACATCATGAAGTTCGTAGATAAATCATAAGGTGTCCGGGGAAGTAACAGAGATAGGCCAAGTTCTAAAATTCATGATTTATGAGGAAATTGGACTTGCTCGGCTTAAAGAAATGATGAATGAGACAGGGCAATTGTCTTCATACACATAAAAGGCTGACCTTAAGAAGAAGAAAACAGTGCATTCTCTATGATCATCTTGACCCAGAAAAGAAGCGACATCTTGATTTAAACATCCAGATGATAATTTTGAGATATTAGAAAAATGTTTTTGTAATGCATTTAAGCAAGAATAATGCTTGTAATATCCCCTGTGGAATCTGTCATGGAGGAAGGGGTTTTCTAGAAACAGTGCAAGCATAAATCTTCAGAAGAAAGTCAGAATTATCTTATTCTCACTTTCAGCCGCTTAAATTTTTCTTTGATTAACTTCTGTTTTCTTGAGCTGCTTGACCACAGTACTACAAAGAACAAAGCATAACAGCATGAATGTGTCTTTTCTGAATCGCCTTCAATTTTTTAAGCTTTTAGAATGTAGATGCCAGAATTCGAAGTATAATTACAGTGCAACAGTGTAAAATGTATGCATAGTATATCCTGCAAGATTTTTTTTCCTGTGGTTTGTCAAAAATAGTGCTATTTTCTGAGGATAATATTCAACTGAACACCTCTGAGCCTATTTTCTAAAGATCCTGCTTTCCAATTTAGTCAACCATTTTGTCTGCATATTATGCTTTTACCTCTGGTTCCATTGAATGTGAACTCGATATACCAAGTGGCTATAGAGAGATTCAGATCTGTCACCTGTCTTTCTCATAATTTATTGCTCACAGAGGTCGTGATACTGTCAGTAAAGAAAAGTTCACATAGCGCAGAGCCAAGGAACAATCCATGCAGGAGCTCATGAGGTGACTTTTTTTGTTAACATGCAGTTGCATTTTTAAAACCCTGAACTGGCTATTTTAGCTTAAAAATGTAACATGCTAACTGTATCATTTAGATCACTAAATTGGCTTGTCATGCAGTACCCAGTCAAAACACCTTGAGGAAACCTATTGCATTAACATTTTTACCTTATCGAATAAACTTATACTCCCATCAGAAAAAAAATCAAATTAATTTGACAGGGTCTGCTTTTTCCCAAACTTGTGCTGATTGGCATTAGTTATATTGCATTCATCCAATTCTCTGTTAATCAGACTTGCACTAACCATCCGGTTATTTTAAGATTGATTGTCACCCTGTAATTACCTTGCTCATCTTACTTGCCTTTTCAAATATTGACACATCAGTAAGGTTTTCCGTCCACTATGAATTTTTGCCTTTTGCAGAGGTCTAAAGGCTTGCTGAGAGAAATGTCAACATCATAGACAGTTGAGGAAAAAAGCTGGATAACTTATCTGAAAAACTTCTTACATAGTAGTTTTTTAAAGTATCTGTTTTTAAAATTTTAACTACTTTCTAATGTGTTCCTGAACTTCTGTGGGATGGAAAGCATTTCATTACCGTATGCATACATAATTGAAAATGCAAAATACATCTATAGAGCTCACTTGTTATATGTTAACTGGAATGTGACTGTCAGGGGATTAATAAGGGGGGGGGGGGGGGAGAAGAACTCCAAAATGATGTCTATTCATGCTACTTCACTTTTAAGCAGAGGTGAGACTTCTGAATAGTATAGACTTTTTTTTTTTTTTTCCTGCTCATGTTCTTCTGGGTGTCATGTAAAATATTTAGCAATTTCTAGTGATTAACCCTCTGGCCTGTTTCTGGGTCCTCGTTGCCCTGGTGTTACCAGAAAGGGCTACCTTTTTAAGTTGGCAATGGTGAACGTCAAGGGTAACTCTGGTTACTTAAGACTTGATGCAGTTTGCGCACAACAAACAGCTTGTGCCAGATACCGATCTGGCTTCCTAATGCAGACATTACTCAATTTTCTTCTGTGCATAAAGTCATTGTATACACTGGAAAGTACTATATAAAACTTCTAGCAGCAAAGAGCCTCTGCTTCAGTTCTTTTTCTTGCTTTTCTTTTTTTCTTTTGCAGAAGCTCGGGAATGTTTGCAGGGGATCTGGCTGGGGAAGAGTTCAGCAAAAAAAGAAGTGAAATTGTCCAAGTTGGGACAAAATGAGTTTAGGCAGCTTCAGATCTATCTCCTCACTTCCCTCCAGGCTGGCAAGCGCTAATTTAGCTAATAAACAGCGTTGCGTGTCTCTTGATGATCCATTTCATCTTGCCCTTTCCATTTCAATAACTTTATGTGACCACTTCAAGGCTTGCGTGGTTGCCACTCACGTGCCGCTTTACTTGATCTGCCGGTGGGGTTGGGGCCGGAGGCTGTGCGGGACAGGAGGAGGCAGGCAGGCAACGCTCCGCTTCCCGCGTCCGGCTCCGCTGCGCCCTGCGAGGAGGTAGCGGGGCCAAGGAGGCTGGTCGTGTGTCTCCTCTGGCAGTGACCTAAGATGAAGGCAGAAACAAACCCCACAAAATCTTGGTTATGCTAGAGGCGAAATAATCTTTCTAAGCTGGAGGAGGCGGCATGAAGAAAAAAATCCATCAGTTATAGCTCTTTGAAAAGGCATAAAATTAGTGGTTTCAGCGTGTTTGCCAATTTTGAGGAAATTCATCAGGATTTTTTTTAATAACCTCTAATTCTGAGTGTAAACCAAAGGTGGATGATATTATATAAAACTGATGCATTTTGGGGAGTTTTGGAGGATTTTTCTTGAGGGGGCAGTAAACATGATGGCAGTAATGGATGGCAGTAATAGTGTTAATTCCTTTGTAAATCAAGCTGTGGTGGCTTGCAGAGCTGTGGGTGGAGACCAGCATTTCTCCCTTCTAAAATTCTGCTTCCCTGCAGCTGTGTGTGTGTTGTGGCAGGGTAAGGAGGGGTGGTTGCTGTTTGTTTGGTTTTTCTTTGGGGGGGGGGGAGGAGAGGGGATTCTCTGCTATGAGGGTCCCTCTGGGGTGGGAGCCGTGGAGCGGTACGGAAAGGAGACTCTCTTCCCTGCTCCTCTGTAGCCTGCCTTGGGTCCTCTGTCCAGCACAGCTGCCCTCCCCTCTCTTTCGGCACCCACAGGCTGCTGGGACAGCACCGCGCAGCTGCGCCCGCAGGGAGGCCGGAAAGGAAGGAGCTGGATGAGGCCGTAGGAAGAGAAAGCCGAGGTCCAGCAAAGTTAGGCTTTGTGGAGCGGGCACGAGTTAAACAATATAGATTAAATGCTGTTCTGTGCGTTGTGCAGAACCAAAATGATATGCCTATCGTGATTTCTGTAGTACTACTATCTAGATAGGTTTGGTGTCTAGTTATTTTGGTATTTTGTACCTTTAGTGTGTAATACTTTGGCATTGGAATGAATAATTGTGAGTGTGTATATATGTGCATCTATACACATAACAGATCTTTGTCTGAAAAACTATCTAAATATCACCATCTAATTTTTATGGCTTGGTGGGGGGGAATGCTTAAAAGGGTAGAGGAACTTATAGTGAGGTCACAAGTTTGACTAATGATTAAAAAAAAAAAAAAAAACCCAACACCCCCCAAACTCTCAATGACAGCGTATCTAATGGCTTGCAGAACAAGTAGTTTAATAATGTAGGTAAGAAATTAACATTTCAAGCAGGAACACACAAGTGTAATAATTATTTTGTTTAACATATCACAGAGGATTGATTGTAACTGAGTCGTAAAAGCTGAAATGAGTTTTACTGAAAGCTTTTGCACACTACATATTGTATTTCTGTCCTAAAGTAGACTTTTATCTATATAAAAATATGAGCTTTTCTGTTTAAATTCTGAAGTAGTAGGTGTGACTTAAATGCTTTTACAGGCCAAAAAGGTAGAGTCAAAAGATGAACGCGGTCTTGCTGCATTAATCCCTAAATATATATATCTTTTGCTTCAATAAAACTATATGAACAAAGCAACAAACTGTCATTCGAAGTAAATAAATGCACTTGGATGCTTTTGGTCCCAAGACAGTACAAGAAACAGTCATGTTTCAAAAAGTTGAGAAAAATAAAAGTAGCATGAATATAAAATATTCCTTTGTATTTTGTAGTTTCATATGTAACTTTTTTAAATGAATTACTGCAAAAGATGGAAAATTGATATATTTCATGGTTGACAGGAAAAAGACTAAGTTTAGTTAAATTCACCCAGATTATTTTAAACATTCATTTATGAACAAATAAATGCAGTAATGCAAAGTCTATTTTGTAATAAGAACAGGAACATCGGGCTAGTTGGAAGAGTATCTGGAAACTCAGATATAATGGAAGACTATTAATGGAAAAAAAATGTAGATTTGTACTTGAGCACTGGTAACTAATTCTAAGATTAATTTGTTCAAACTAGAAAAGGAAATCAAACATGACCTGAATGTAAGTAAATTATCTGTTGTAGCTCAAATTCTGAATAACAAACAAGCTACTGAGAATTATTTGCTGAGCTTTTCAGATAAAAAAGAGAGAGGGCAAGGATGAGTAAGTCAACTGGAGATTTGCAAGATAATTTTCAGAATCTCAGAAATAAATTGATCTTTAAAAGATAAAATCCCATAGAGAAAATAAACCCCAGGGCTCTGATTAGTATCTTTGTACATACAACTCTAATTCTGATAAGGAAATATCTGTAGTTATGGACAGCTCCTAAGACTTAAGTATATGCTTTAAATTAAGGATGTTAATATTAAACTGAAGCATATAGGCTGGTGCTCTAGTGATAATGATCATAGAGTAGGACTTGATGATCTGGGAAAGAACACTAGGAAGAACTGGTTGCATAAAGTATGCTTAATTACTTAAATACAAATATTTGATGTTGCAGAATCCATCCCTAAAGGAAAACAGAATATGATACTAAAGAACTGCTCAAACACAGTATTCAGGTAATCTTCTAAAAAACAGATTAAATTGTCACATAATCCATTTTTTCTCGTTAACAAGGTTGTTTATACTTCCTGCTTGCATATAAATCTATTTATTAGATACTCGTACTTTGGTTTATTAATGATAGATTATTTTTATTTTTTAATTATCTTGACTAGGAATGATTGGTTTAGGCCAAAACATATTAATGATGCCACTGGAATCTAGTTCTGTTACAGTTGTTTCAAGGAGTCCTGTTCCCTTTCTGTAATGGCATGAAACTATTGTAATGCTATGTTTAATTCTTCAGCTGTGTGACTGAGGAGCTTATGGGTGTTCAGGTGTAATATCTTGCTTCTCTTGACTTTGAAATTTTTGCTGCATTTCAAATCTTTGGGGTACTTGCTTTTTTGGTTATCTTTGCTGATGTACTGCTCACAAGGAGTCTGTCACCAATCCTCTTCAATATTTCTGAAACATTAGAGCAGGTAAGGAAAAGTAATATAGAGATACCAGATGCCTTTGCATTGTACTAGCCATATATGAAGATCTTTGGTAGTCATATGCTGTCTCATATAGGTCCTCATTCAAAATCCATGTGATTTACTTTTTTAAAGACATCTGCAATAGCAGCATCACCTGCAGGGAAGCATCAAGTCTTTTAGAGAGCGTTTTTAAAAGGAAAGAATGGTTGTTTACATATACAAACATCCACCCTTTTTCCTTAACAATTTTAGTACTTACTGTAATGTGATATTCTTCATGACAGCAGAAGATCAGTTAGGATACCAGTCACATGGCTGTAAGAGCAATATCAATCTGTCAATAAAACATGGTAGTTATAGCCTTCTCAGCTTCACAGTGATTTGAGCTCAACATTAGCCTTGAGAAGGATCGGATTTTCCCTTGGCTTAGAGCTGTCAGGACTGCTGCAGTCTGATAATGCAGGGCAGCAGCTATAGTGACACATTTGCAGTAGTAGTAAACTATGTGAACTGTGATCTCTTACTGTTGTTGTGATCTCTTACTGTTGTTGTGATCAAGGTCAGCTAGGATGAAATTAGTGAAAAACTTATTTTAGGTTGAGGAGCATAATAAAGAGAAGGAGAATGTGGATAAGGAAACATGAAAAACCTAGAACAGAAAAATAAAGAGCCTATCATGTGCCGTAATAAGATGCCTGGAATTGAGTCCTTTCTATACACTAGTGGATTTTGTAATAGAGAAAGACCAAGTACCTTAACAGGAAAGTACACCAAACAGAAAAACTGTAATGCTTTTGTAATTGCATCCTGACAACAGGCAAGAAACTTATTCTTGGAGTATGAATCAAGTAGGAGTTGGGTGGTTTTGGTAGTAGCAGAGAGCAGTCACATCAGATAGTAGTAACACTTTGATTGAAGGGCAAATTTGGAAAGAATAGCATAACACAGCGATTTGACAGTGCCCTAATACGACCCGTGCAAATGCCAGTTACCGTCTCGACAGGAGTACATGCTGCCCTTTTTCTGTCTTTTATAAACTGGTAGCTGAAGTACAGGCCACTTCAGGATAAGATGAAAAAACATTTACTGATAACAGCATTACCTAACGTGCTATGGATGTCTCCCTTGTTTGCTTCTGTATGGGGTATTGTATAGCCATGTTATTACTGTAACAGTTTTTAGTTGATGCTGGGTCCCATTTTATTATGTTTCATGTGAACTGTAACCGAGCAAAAACACACAGGATGGCCTCTCAAAGACTGAGAAGAGAACAGTTGACAGAAAGTCCTGTCAGAGTGGTAGCAGGTAAGCTCTCTGAAAGTTTTGGCTGCTACTTCTACTGCCATTGTCTAGGGACATGTAGGGGCCTATTCAGCAATGGTAACATTGACAGTCAGCTTTTTCTCCTCTCCCTCTTTTTTGTTAATCTTAAGCTATTATTGAATATTGGTATTTATAAAATGCTGCTGTTCTAATCTACCACTCTTTGCAACCATTTTGCATGTTTCTTGTGCCACAAAGGTTTGGTGGAGCAAACTTGGTCTGTTTAAAAATTGACTCATAAACACGTGTTTGATAAATTAGCCAGTTTATGTGATACGGAGCCTATGCTGACTGTGGTAGGACAGTGACTGCACTAATACATCATTATGAACTTGACCTGCTATCGAAAGGTTTTCAAAAATTTTGAACCAGCAGGGCAGATCTGTAGGGAACCACTGTATTCCCATTACTTTAAATTTGGTATTGTTAAGGACAGCTGAATTTAGGGTACCCAGGGGGAATTCTCCTTTCAAGTCAGCTAGGTCCAAGTTGGTGTGATCTAAGACCTGATGCGAGGCTGCTGCAGATCTATATTCGTGGGTCCAGCCAGTAGGGAGTCTGAGCACCTGTTCCCTGCAGGCACACACATGCTGTACAGACTTGATTGACCGCTAACCGATCAACACAGAACTCCTACAAGCATCACATACGCACAAAAGGCATTCACATACAAATGAACAGTTCCAAAGGTCTGATCCTGTTCTTGCTCGCCGTTAATTTTGTTAGTAGATCTCGCACTGAAACATAATCACTCACATGGGTCTCCTCAGGTACCTAGTGTTCCCAGTATCCAGCCCTCAGACTTCTTGTCCTACTTTCCAGCTAGTCCAGCTTGAAGTTTGCTGGTGTTTCACACCAAACTCTCACATGTTTCTCTGGTAGCTGACCTGGACCTCTTATCTGGCCTGCAGCCTGGTCCTGTCTAAAGTTTGCTAGTGTCTTGCATGCTCGCACAAAGAGTAGAGACTACATACAGGAAAATAGTTAAAAATAGAGTTTAATAAGAGAGAGAAAAGGCTGTGGTGAGACTGCATACAGGAAAATAGTTAAAAATAGAGTTTAATAAGAGAGAGAAAAGGCTGTGATGATCAGGCACAGAGCTCCCAGAGAACCATACTGACCAGCAGCTTGCTTCCATGCAGCTGGCCCCCTTTTATCTGCTGTCCTTCCACTGTCCTTCCATTTTTCCCATGCTTGTTCTCCCTCCATCCACCTTGACACTTCCCTTGTCTCCTCCCAAACAAACGCTCAGTCCCTAACTACTTCTTGCCCATTTGTCCCAGTTTTGCTGTTTCTCTACCCAAATCTGGTTTGACTGATATGGTCACCTAGATGATTTTGGCCTAGCAAGACAGTGCTCTGCCAAAAGTCCCCAGTACTCTCCTTATTTATCTTTGAAGTTTGCATGTTTCTCACATAACGTAATGATCTGTGAAATGCAGGATTCTAAAGGCAGATTTACTGCGCTGTCAGGTGTGGCCATGTGTGGAACAGCTTTTGCACTTACCCGTACAAAGTACAAGATTTTGTTTGCTCATTTATATGGAGAATTAGTTGTTAATCTCAGTGAGAAAATCCTGTTGAGAGGAAAAACTGAATTTTGCTGTTGCTATTTTTTTTTCTTCTCCATAAACTTCACTTATGGACTTTGCTAAATGGACAGAATAATTACTGCTGTGATGGTTTCTGTCAATAGCATATGAATCAGTCTATAATGCTTAGACTACTTGATGGACCAAAAGTGCTAATACTAACTTTACTTTTATTACCTGGTTTGGAATGTTTCTGTCTAGGACGTTAGGGGAAATACCAAGATGTTTCAGTAGGCTTATTAGGGGAATAAATACTCTGAAACCATATTTGCAACCCTTGCAAAGATTCTTAGTTGTAACCCTCTATTTGAGCATTTTTTCTTTAGCTGAGTGCAGAGATTTACAAGCAGGATCATAAAATTAGGAGTACACCAAGTTCTTGCCTACAAATTGACACACAAAGCATGCTGTTAGGCTTGTTATGACTGTGCTCGCCGGAGAGTCTGCTGGCTGCAAGCACGCTTGGCGGTTAGGCACCGAAGTGCTGGCCTCTGTTGTGCCACGGAGTGGGCTCATCCTGTACCCCACAGGTGCGCAGATATTAATGAATGTAGGGGTTGGTCCTTAGTAAAAGTGAAATTGCTCCAAATTTCTTGAAGAAAAAAGAAATAGCAGTACTCATGGATTTGATTAATTAGAAACCATTGAAATTTCTCTTTTTTAGAAGTAAGAAAAGTGTGACTGTGTACCGCATGCAAAAAGGTTTGCTCACCTCTTGGTTGTAATTATTTTGTTTAAATTAAAATGTCAGTTCTTCATGATTAAAAAGCTGCCTACAGGGAGTATCTGAAATAAAAACCTTCCTTTTCTGCCTGCCTTATTTTGATGTTTAGCTTTTGCTTTAAGTCTTAGGGTAAAACAATTAACCTCTAAAAAATAATGCTAAAATAGTGATACGCATTCCCTGGTCTCCATTTTCCTTGGTAAATGTAAGGCTTATATACTACCACCAGAGTAACCATTCTGTATCCTGAATGCATTGGTCTTGAGTACTGTGTAATCTCTTCACAGGAGGCAAGGAGAGATCACCCTCATCCTTGAGAGCAGTGTAAAAGTCGTAAGTCTGTATGTGTTTATAGTGAGTCTTGTAGCAATATTATACATTTTATCTATGTTATATGATGTATGTTTATATCATCATATAATATGTTAGTGTAGTATCCTTCTTTGAAAGGAAAGCTATTCTAAACACATAAGTATTACAATAACTACAGACAGTGAGACAGTAAGATGCATACATTCAAAAGACACTTAAAATTGATTTTTTTTTCCCCAAAAGGATTTACTTTGCAGCTTCCTTGTGTCATTTTATCTGATTAGGATACATGACTGCGTACAAAATAATGCCTGCTTTTTCTTCATAATAGAGACCAGAAGAAAATCTCTCTATTCGTTTATATATATTTCCTTTAATTAGCACTTGAAGCTTTCAGAAAGTTACATATTCTGACCATTCAGGAGTACATTATTGTGGTGGTCAGATGAAAGCTAATGATGTATCAAAACTTGCTTGCTCCAAAGATAGGTCTAAAGAGCAGCCTTTGGAAATTTAGTCCTTTAGCTGACCAGTTGTGTGAAAGCCATCACTAATTTGTTGGAGTCATAAACCTTAAGTGTAAGAGGAAGTCAGCAGCACTAATCTATAATTATTTTTGTCCAGTGTGCCAGCTATATCACATTTGTTGTCCTTGAAAAAAGGAAAGGGTAATTGGAAGGTGATGGTTATTTTTATAGGCAATTAATTTATACAGACTAATCTTAGGGAGAGGTTACAAAGGAAAAGGTTATCAAAATATGTAGTCAGATCGATGATGTGTATAATCTCTCAGCCAGAAATCTCTTCTGTGGCCTAACACCATCCCTGCTTTACGTCACTGCTCATTTGTAGGATTGCAAGGGCTTTGAGTTCTGTTGCGCACTGAATTTTTCTGTTGCTTAGACTATGATTTCTTTCACTGAGGTGCTTTAGGGAGCTGGGACTAGTAATATGTGTAGCTTCCATCTGTGTCTCTTCGTTTTCATTCCCTGCAGTCCTTCCTGCTCCATGTTGTTGGCTTTTCTCTCTGCCTGCAGCGTGGAGGTCAGAGTAAACTTTTCCTCCTGCGCAAAAGAATTCGGATCATTCACAAAGGCGACACTCATCCTCCCTGAGGCTGAGAGGTCTGTGCAGGACCTCCAAGCCTTCATGAAAATCTCTCTCAATTATAAGTCTCCCCCTCTCTGTCTGCCTGCCATCTAACTCAGCCGATCAAAATGAGGGCAACATTTTCAAGTCGTGCTGTGGGAAGTATATTCTGAATTCTGCAACTGAGGAAGTCAAGCTCAGCAGGCTTGAGCAAAGATGAATTGCGTTACAGGATGGCAGCCTGCCCTCCTTCCCATCAATGCTATCGCAAACCTGCCTTCGAGGATGTGTCTGAAAAATCTTGAACTGCTTCCACCATCAAGGCAGTGATTGCCCAGCTGCAGACACTAGAAAATGGAGTTCTCTAAAAAGTGTCAGGAATTTCATAAAGCTTTAGATGAATGAATTAAGTAGTAGAAACCAGAAAATTACTTTAGCATACTTATTAAATATCTTTTACGGTATCAGTTCAGCACTCATTCTGTGATCTAAGCAAGCAATTCTGAAGAAAATTCAAGTATTAGAGACTTATGTTGCCCATAGAAACAGGTAATAAATTTTCCAACATCCTTATTACTCGTAAACATCTGCTACTTAACTGTAGTCAAAACAAAGTTCCTGCGGCAGCAAAGGAAACAGCTGCCACATCAGATACAGTCTTGGTGGTGCAATGAATTTTACTGACTCCCCTCCCTTATGCTAAATATAACTCTTGACAGTCTTGGAGAATACATTTCCCTTTTAATAATTTACATAACAGACTTGCTTAATGTTCAAACATATTATAACTGCAAAGAAATCAATACTTTGACTGGCAGGAATATAAAGTACAGGCTTCTACCTTGTCTTTGAGAAAATCTGTGTAAGAAGAAATTGAAATCTTGGGGTGACTGTGAGGAATAGACATTTTTATGCCAGTGACTAAGATGCATACTTTTCAATATGCTGTTCTGTTCTTGAAAATTCTCTGAATTGATTTTTCTTTTCTAGAAAGAAATAACAGAAAAAATTGTATAAGCTATTTGCTTACATAAAGAATGTTTTTGAAAGGTGCAATGTGTTATTTGTGTAAGAAGCTGTCAGGAAGACATGGGCAAATGAGTTATGAGCTGTTCTTGGTGCCCAGTCCTTTTCAGTGTCTGTAGCATCTCTAACACATAAGACCTTTCCATATTTCCTATGGGAAGGATGCTGTCCAGGAAGGCGGACTCACAGAACCGTTCAAGTTGGCAACCAGCACTGATGCTGAATTCAGACCTAATTGCTTAGGGTTTTCTCCAGTCCAGTCTTTGAAGTTGTCTAAATATGTATGAATCAATCCCCTCTGCCATGCGGGTCAGGGGAATTGATAGATGATTTACTCATTGTCTCTTTGTCTTTTCAATTTTGAGAAAAGTCACCATCTCCCTAGATATTCTGCTGTGGGAGGTAGAGGAGGAATATCCTCCCCCACCCCTTATTTATTTATTTTTTTTCCAATTTGGATTGAAACTCATTCATTAGCCTAATTGTTCCCTTCAACCAAACAAGCAACAGTAAAACTTAACTTCAGAGCAGGAGAGAAATGAGGTTTACAGTCTGTGCTCTATTCTGTTCACTTTTCCTAGATATTTCTTAAGAAGTTGCGGGGGGGGGGAATACTTTCAATGATCCTAGCAAACTATACAATAAAATACTGAGGAAGTATGTACAGAAAGTTAGAAGGCGGAGAGAGAAATTTGAACTAGCTGTGAGCTTTGAATCTGAGAAAGATGTTCTCTATCTGGAAAACAGATTTTCTTTTTCAAATTATCTACCCTCCAGAGTACAGGATCATAGCAACGAGAGCTGAAAGGAACCTGTTTAATCATCTCGCCTCTCTTCCCTCCAGAGGATGATTTTTCTGAATACTTCTCTCTCCCTTACCTCCCCCCTTGAAATCTACTTTTAATTGTCTCAGACCCAGAAGGTGAAAATCGACAGAAGTAATGGAACTTCTGTGACGTCTTAATATCATCCCAGGAGCCCTAGTTAAAACAAACCCTGCACTCCCCAAGTCCCACCCCCTTAAAGAGTGGAATAGCATTGCAGACCTCACTTTGCTCATGTTTCTGAATTCAGTTGCTTGCTATCATAGCGCTGAACTGTGAATCGCTGCTAGCCAAGGGCTGATACATTTGCTCTGAGAATTCCTACCTGGTTAGGCCCCTCAGAGATCTTATATTAATAATCTCCTTACTATTTTGATCACACTTGGCTTATGTGTGATCTGGGTGCTATTCAGTTATGATAACTGCAAAGCTCCAGATACATATAAAGGCTCAACTTCACTTTTCTGAGGAAGCTGAATATAAAAAACCTGAGATGGCTGTAGAGTTTGGATACTGTCAGGTGTGCAGAGCTCTTTTGAATTTCAGTTTTGGACCTTAGCGTCTAATGGTATATTGTGTTTTGTACAAGGAGATGTAGCACAGATTCCCCCTTTTCCAAATACAGCTTACCTATTGATGTGGAAATAATGTTGGAGAGGGTACAAAAGAACAGTGAGTTCATTGCTGGCATTGTGCCTACCCGCACTTAAGGAGTCCTCGGGGGGAGGATGGCTCCAATGAGATGGTGCGCAATATCATTTCTGTGAACAGCACTAACACTTTGTTTCCAATTCCTATACAGAGGAAAAACTGGGACTTGATGCAATGGGTTTAGGAGCTGCTGTCTTCAAACATCTTGTAGGGGACACAACCCTTCAAAAACCTGGGGAGGCAGGAGAAACTTGAACCTGTTGGACTCCTGTGAACTCACTGCCTAGGTGAGAGGAGAGATTTTTCCTCTGTTGGTCACTAAGGAAATCTGGAAAGGGCTCAGGCTTCCAGAGCATCATGTATAAACTATGCCTATAGCAGGAAAGCTTAAATTTCTCAAGCAATTTGTATTTAGATTATTTTCAAAACACTTAGCTCCTAGTGAAAACAAAATAATCCCAACTCAAGTTGTTCCATGGGGAGAGAAATGAACCAAAAAAGTTGTCCTAATCCCATGTGATTTAAAGGAAATGTCTGAAGTGATTCTGCAAGATAAAACACAGCAATTTCAAATCCATTTTAGAGAGTTCCCTGCAATGCAGCGTTCTGCCCTGCTATTCTAATTTAACTCTCATTTACTCTCTCCTCCCTGAATTATCTTGGATACTGTCAATGAATGCAGTTATCAACAATTAGCCTTAATAAGGCTAGTGTCAATGTAATTTTATATGCAGCCAAACTACAGAATAAAATAGAGTACGTTTTTCCAGGTGATGTAGAAAAGGCTTCAGATGTCACTGGTGTATGCATGAGATGCATACATTGCTTCATTCTTAAATGAAGAGAAGATCAGAACAGAAGTGCAAAAACTTTTGCTCCCTCAAGTCTAAGCTTTTGTTTTGGGGGGAAGGGGGGAATACCTGCCCCAAGGCTGTCTAGACTTAAGGAGTCAAGATCACTCTTGCTTTTTTGTCTCAATACCTCTTTTTGAGAGAGAGTGACAGAGCTTCAATGAAAAACTGGCAGTTTTTTAATCCCAGTGTGTGATTTATGGCTAAGATAACACCTCACTTGGAAGTGGGGATGCAACCCCCCTGGGGTTTGAAAGGTTGGAAAGGGCTATGAATTGGAATCTCTTACTGTACCTTATAATCTTAAGCAGTCTTATAGAGTACTTCACTTATTAAAATAAAAATGGTCATAATTACTTTGTCTTGTATTAGACTACATGGTTTCAGTCTTGTCCTAGTTGTGGTCAAAACATGCCACTCTTAGAATATGCCAGGACACATAATCCCAGGTTACATTGTAGATCTGAATTCACATCCTTGCAAAGCCAATTTCACAAAGTGACTGTGAAGCTAGATCAGCCAAAGCAAATCTGTTGTTTCTTGTTTATCCGGCTGTAATTTTGTTCATTTGTCTTGTACAGTCCTGAAGGATATCTCCCCAATGTCAGCCTGCACCAGTAGTCTCTCGTCTGTCTACTTAATTCAGGAACTTGCCTCTCCATGCATTCTCTCACCATGCTTTTTCACATAAATTGTCTACAGTAGATCACCATGACCTTGGACTAGGCTGCTCCTATTAAGCTTTTGTCATCTCTCTCCTCATCAGGCTGCAGAAAAATTTCCCTATTAGGAAATAGCTTACTTGTGGTCTGGAGCAATCTCCAGTTTCTGTGGTTAGTAATATATTCCTGTGTGGATATTTGGACCATGATTCTATGGTTTTGCTCATCAGGATCAAAGTTTCATTGAATAATTTGGTCAGTTTTGCATCGTGGCTTCTATATTTCCATCTGAAATAAGGAAATACAAGATCATAGTAACCTACAAAGTCTGAATAATACAATATCATCGTGACTAGAGCCAATCAGAAAAAGTCTGACAGAATAGAGCTTCCAAATTGGAGCCAAAACAAATGTGAAAATAGTTAAACGCTTTGTGCATTTATGCTGTATTTGCAGAGCCTTTGGTAACCTTTCTGAAGATCTTGACTAAAGCATAAGTTTAGTAATAGACTTTTAAATCAGTTTCTTTGAAAGTGCTCCTCACAAGTGCTTTGGATACGTTACCCTGCTGTCTTAAGAGGCAACGTGATCTAAAACTGTAGCAGATTTAGAACCTCTCCAGAGTTTCCATCCAAGGAGTTCTGACTTGCTAACTAACAGGTCAAAGGTATAGCTGTACCTCAGCAATATTTTTAATGGTCTGCAGCACCTGAACACCATCAGACGGTGCAAAAGGTTGTTTTAGTTTCCTGAGTTTCAAGAAAAAGTGACTTGTTACAGAAAACAGGGCTTCAGTGGTTAAACCTAACAGGGCTAATCGTGTACTGAGTATGCTGTATCTTGCATTATGGATGCTGTGAATAAACCTTTTTTGCTCCATTGGTATTGGATACATGACTTTAAAAAACATGCTGCATGCTTGAACTCTGCATAAGCCATCTCTTGTTCAGGGTGGGTAGTTCAAATGTCAAATTTGCTCAATCCTTGAGTTTATTGATGGTGAGACTGTCAGCGGAAATAACCATACCTAGGATGACTAAGGATTAATTCAATGCAATTAAAAGTAACCTAGATACGTTTATATCCTTGAAATAGAAATGCTGACAATGTTAAGTGTAGCAGAGTTAGTGGGTGCTGCATTAGTCTGTTAATTCACCACTTTATCCTGCAGAAGCAGGATAGCTTCTATTTCTGTTTTGATTTTGTTTTCATGCTTCCTAACGCTTCTAGAATTGCATGTTCGCTGCATGCCAATGCAACAAAATCTCCAGTGAACAGGGAACAAAGAATTAAAACTGCACTTAAATATTCATTTGAAGAAGACATTTCTTGGGGAAATTGATTATAATGAGAAATGCTTACTAAAATCTCTTAATATAACTAATCAAGAAGATGGAAAAACTTTTTAACTGCATTCAACTTGCAGCTCAATTTCTAACCAATAGCCCTTTAACAATAGGGGTTGTAATAAAAGATACATTAAACAACCACTGCTGACTTGTATCCTGCAGCAGATGCTTCGGTATCTGTTTTGAGGCAAGCAATGCCTGTCTTTTCACAGGTAATAGTGGTACGTTCTTTTCCCATGGCAAATTCTTGATACAGTAGTATGCATCGCATCACAGCAGTGTGGTCACTTCTGTAGTTATCATGTCCCTCTTCTTCAGTGTAAAAAGTTATTTGTAAATCTGAAACATAGACGTCCGTTAATCAGCGAAATGTGTATTCCCTGTCTGTCAGTGAATGGCTAGTGTTAGTTGTCGGCTACGTTATAAACGATGATTTCCACGCAAAATACTGAGAGATGGTATGACAATATGCTTTGTGTAACTGGTGTGATGCAATGGCATGCTGGTAAGAAGGTATGTGTATATATTATAAGTATTAGTATATGTATTTGTGTGTGTATTTAGTTTGTGTGTATAAAAGTCACCTCTGGAGTAATACATTTAGATTATATGTATTCATGTGTTCTGTTGCCCAAATTCTTATTTCAGCTAAGTGTATGTGTAAATTGCTGAGTAGGAGTGAAACAAGCTCTAATGTAACTTAATTGCAAAAAAACCTTTAGATTTAGCAGACAGCTCAGTAAAATAAGTGTTGTTAACAGCTAAGAGAACAAGTCCTTACAACAAAATGTGAAGCATTTACTTCTGTTTTGGTATATTCACTATCCAGGGGTTTCCTCCCCTCCGCTACTCCCGTTCTCTGAGTAGGCTGAGTGAGCGAGCGAGCAAAACCTCCACGGAGCTCAGGGGAAGGACTCGCCACGATGGTGACTGCACAGCTGTGTTGCTCATCGTGACATTTATATTTGCCGGAGGGGGATTTTTGCAGTAATATTTTGTGACTGCTCACAAAACATCTCTCAAAGGATGTATTGTGGTCTTCTAGCTCTGATGATGTTGAGCCTATTGAATGCCTCATATATAATGAAAAATGTAAATTTTAATTTAGAACTGTGTTGTAAATGCAAATTCAGAATAGCAGAAGTAGCAAGGGCAACTTGCATTCTAATAATCTAGTTTCTCTAGAATTCTTCTACTCTTTTAAACCATGTGCAAATTTGTCTTTTTACTATATACCGTTGATGTAGTGAATATGTTAAACCTACATACATATTCCAGTCAGTTTTCAGCCAGTAAATTGGCATGTGAATTGAATCGATGGAACAAAGGAACTAAGTCTTCTCAACATGAACAAAACTTGAGCTTTGTGCCTGTTGTGAACCAGAGTTTTAATGGCTGAATTTCCAACACAGCATACTGACATCCTCGCTGATACCCTGAGCTAGCTGGAAAATGGGATAAATCATGTGCAGAGACCTCAAAATGTAAGTGATAACAGAATGAACAAGGTGAACTTTATTTTGCACTTTTCATTAATGGCTAAGGATGATATTTTAGTTCCTGTGTCTCCTTGCTTTAGGCAGGTGACATCCAGCTTAGTGTTCCTTACTCTTAGGTTTTTAGCTGCCTTGTGATCTCTGAAGCAGAGTTACCATGGATACTAGTATATATCCTACGTTCCTTAATCAAAAGTGTCGTATGTTCTGTTTGCGAGTGTTTACAGCTCATACATGAGTATTTTTAAAAATCTTGTCCCCTTTTAGATACAGAGTATCTTCCATAAAAATGCAGAACCACATTTTTCACCCTAGGAGCAAAATATAGGAAATTTCTTAAGTGGCAGAGGAAAACTGATGTATTAGTATACCTGTGGCCAAAGTTCATGATTTGAATCTTGTCTCTGGCTGGCACGATAAACCTGGAGCATCGGGTGATGATGTAGAGTCAGATCTTCCCCTAGCACATTCTGGGGACTCAAAGTTCCTTGACATTATTCTAAGATCTTACTTGCCCAGCTCTGCAAGTTTGTATAATTCCTAATTTTGGATAGGAACATCAGAGAACAGCATATGTGTAAGAGTAAATTGGCTCAGTGTCAATCAAACCTCTGCCTCTAAGCAGCAGTTCTTGCTCTTAGCTTTGTATTTGCCTTGCTACATGTCTGAAAGCCCCTCTGTTAAGAACAAAACCAAAAAATCCCATTTTCTGTTGGAGTTGATTAATCTATTTCTATGGTTTCATCTAAGATAAAAAAAAATTGATGTTCATTAGATAGCTTTGAATTATGCATATGAAAACTGCTACAGCAAATTCTTTCTGAAAAGAGGGGGCAAAATGTTGCTCACTTGCACGTGTTTCTGTGGCCCCATGACAAACTCGACTGGGAAAATGATCTGACTGGGAAATTAGAGGTGGTGGTGGGGTAATAGAGGTGGTATGACGTTTTCCGGGCCTCTCATTTTGCGATCTGGTTCATTACACAGTTGTGGAATTACCGGTGCTGCCTAGCAGAGGCTGATGGTGCTGGATGTGGGAGCAGGAGGAGTACGAGATGCTTAAGCTGGCGTTCCTGCCGCATAAATGCAGGTGGAAAGATAGTTCTATATACATGGCTGCCTTCAGAAGTTAAAGACGTCATGCTGTGGTTAAAAGGAAAAAATGCTCCTCTTTTTCTTTTTTTTCTTTTTTTTTTCAGATTCTCAATTTAAGAGCAGTAACTTACACGTATCATCTCTAACTGCATATACATAATGCATTGTAATGGGAAGAATGTATCTAAAGCAATACAGACACCAATTGTTTGGATTAACACATTCTTACATTTTTAAGAGTTGTAAGATTTATTTGGTTTATCAGTTTTTCCTTCTTCTACAAAATCTGTTGCTGTCTTGCTTTTTTTTTTTTGTTTGTTTGTTTTAAATATTCCCGGTGTTCTTTGTCTGCAATTACTTTTTGGCAAGCTTGTCATTACGAATAAAACTATATCAAACTCACATGGGCAGCGTCCTTTTCAGTAGTAGTATTAAGTGTAGCTCACAAATGTAAGCATTACAATACTGATACATTTTTTTTTTTTTGAATGCAAGCTCTCTCAAGCACAGTGGTCTTTATAAGCTTACAAAGCAATGATACTATGGATTTTCTAAATTTCTTTCATGATATCGATTCATCTGTCAAGGCAGAAAGTAGCCCCTTAGGTTTCAGTGTGTTATTCCCCCAGCTTTGATGGGAAAGGAAACACGTGCTGTACACCAAAATGTGAAGCCTGTTAGGCTTTCATACAGCGAGGAGACTGCTGTTTGGAAACTTGCTGATCGTTCGTGCAAGTGAAAAAGCATATTGATCAACACGTGCAGGAGACTGAAGTCTGAGCAGAAGAACAGAACGTGAAGAGAAAGCTTCAGTTTATTATTTTTCAGAGTGAATAGGGAGGGACATTATGTTTCAAAATTCTGGTTATTTGAATCCAGTGTGGATTTACTTAACTGCAAGCTAAATAACAGTATTTAGTGGTTATCTCTGTTAAAGTAGAGGTGGGCCTCTGCATCATCTTGCCCTGTTTCTGAAAACAGGTACAACAGGATGTCTGTCTTGCTCATGTATATCTGAAAAATAGGATCCTGGCAAATTTTTGGAGACGATGGACAGCAGCCACTAGCTATGAAAAAAATAATGATTAATACTTAGTACTACAGTACTGAGCTTAACACCTGGTCTTTTTTTCTGCTTTTGTGCTAATCATAAGCTTCAAAGACTCTGTGGCAAAATGGAAAAACTCCACTGAATATCATACTGCCATTCTTTCAAATTACCAGTTTCTCTCTGGTCTCCAGATTGACCTGCCTCTCACTGCTTGTGTGTGTGGCATGCCTGGAATATGCTAAGACTTGAAGCTTGATTTGCATGTCACATGTAAAAACAAGATCTTTTCAAAACCCATGGTATCTCTAGAACTCACAAAACAAAAAGAATTGAAAATTCACGGGTATACTGAATATGTCACCACATAATTGGGTGTGAGTAGTTTTGTTTTCTGTTTTTGAAGAGGAATAGTTCTTAGTCTCAAAATTTGGATGCAGTTTCAACCTTGAATTTAAATGTTAATCTATATTTTCCTAATAAGAAAAAGTAAAAATCATACCAAAATGCTCAGACTTTGGGGGGTGACAGAGAGAGGGGCAGCAGAACCTGAAGTTTTGTATTTCTCCCTCTGTTGAACATCTGCTGTGGCAGGAAATGGAGGGTAATAAAGTCGCATCCAGCAGGTTTAATCGCCATCTCTTGCATATTCAGATTAGGGCTGATTAGCGTGAGTGAAAATGCAAGGTTATTTCTTAATGTTGAGGCATTTAAGAACATCAAGCATGATAGTAGTAGCTGAATGCATGACACCTAAAATGTGGTTCTGGCATAGTCTCTGCAACAAATTTTTTACCTACGGACTTGGTGATGTGTGCCGGCAAAGAGGTTCATGGCGCAATTCTTGGCAGATTCCCTACAGTTTTATGGCGACAGAACAGGCGTTTGAACATTTGTTGCTCAGATACGTTTCAGAGGATGCAATCCTTAGCTCCTGAGAGTAGTGAGAAAACAGTATTTGAGAAGGGTGATTATTTGGTGGATGTATTTCTGAAACAGTAGGAACGTGAACTGGCATCCCTCCTTAGTTCTGTTGATCAGTTTTCTTTTTGGGTCGCTTGCAAGTGGGGAAAAAATGCATTGCATGTTGCTGTTGATATTCTGTGTGAGTCACCACCCCTTTCGCACAAGGTGATGGGGCTTGCCACCTTCAGTGGGTATAGAAAGACAGATGCTGCAGGCTGGGGAACACCACTGGTTCTGTCACGGCCTTCCTGGGTGATCTCGGGCCAGGCGGCTTCTGTTATGTTTAAGGACTTAACTCTCATTGCAGTCAAATTAAACACCTTTGGAAAAATCTTTTTCCTAATCCTGAGATTATTCCATCTTGCTGACCCTAACGGAGAAGCACTGTGGAGTGCGGGGTTTACGAGGAAAGGGCAATATTCTGGACCGTTGCTTAGGCGGAACGAGCCCAGTTGCTCTTCAGAGCTTTCACAGGCCAGCAACGCTTGGACGAGGCTTTGTACTCGTGTTGTACCGTAGGCAAGGATGCAAATGTTTGTATTACATAAAGCTTATGTGAAATCTGGTATTAACATTGCTCTCTGCAGCTCCAAATGACATTAGCCTGTCAGAAGTACAAAGCCAAATTAAGATGTTGCTGAGGAAAAGGTATGCTTTATTAATTACCGATTAGGTTAGGTTAATAGCCTAGATACAAAACATCATCTCAAAAAGCCAGATTCATAGCCAGTGAGAGGATTACTTAACCCCAGCATTAGTGAGAAGGGTGTTCTGCTGAGATATTTTTCTAAGAGGAAAATTGACACTACTTTGTTTAAAAATATGACAACTGGAGAGGGAGGAATATTTTTTTTTATGTGATATGGGATAGTAGCTGAACACATGAATTCTAAAATATGATTCTGGCATAGTTTCTAACAAGCTTTTTACCTACAGACTTGGAGATATGTGTCAGTTAAGGGCTTCATATTCCCAGTGAAGACCCATACCTCAGGTATCTCCTTCACCTCTCCTCTCTCCCATTATGCCTTCTCATCTACTAAAAGCAGTTTCATACCAGCGGTTCAGTCCGTTTTTACTAGGAACAGCACCTAGTGTTTGTGGGCCTCCTGTTGGAGTGGGACACAGATCTACAAGTGAAGTACTTGTCTGCATAAGATCGCCTCAATTTCTAGGTGACCGTACTAATTAAAGTAGGACAGCTCCAAGAGGATAGACTGAGGGATTATTGTTTCAGAAAGACCTTCATTTTTTTTGAGTAGTGTACTTACCTGGGATGGGGAGGGGGGGTTATCTTTTCAGTTCAAACTTCAAGCTAAATGCAATCTCATGACTTCTGGGGAAAATGTTTAGGTAGCTACTGGGTCATTGAATAAAAGGCAACAACTTTTTAGTTGATTTCCCCTCTCACTTATGTCCTCCCTCATCCCCCATCCTTGGACCTGAAAATTTGACTTAATCTGACCTAGTGCCTAAATAGGTTACGACAGCGTGTTTTATAGCAATAGTTTATGCGCAAACAGCCTAGTTGCAATTCTAAATTGTCCAATTGAACTTCAGTTGGATTTCACAGCTTTGAATGTCTTATACCGTAATGAGCATTTTTTTTTTACTGTCATATTTCTTGCATTATTAAAAATGCCGATATAGTTTGCACAACACTATCCTGGTTGAGAATGCTTAGAAATCACTGATTATTTTATATAATTCATGAATTGATGTAAATTTCAAAGAAGGTTGTAAATTAATCAAAAAACTCCATGGTGTTTGTTAGTTATGTTAAAGCTATTTTCAGACATGTCAGTTCCTAATTATCCTAAAGAGAAAGAAAGACCATGCCTTTTGAAATTCATTGCCTTGATGGTTTTACTCAACAGTCACTTTAAACCAAGAGCATACTTTTCTTTACACTGAGTTTTTTGATAATTTTGGTAATTTCACATGCTGACCCTTCCCATCCTCTGCTAGACTGAAGTCTGTGTTGCATATTGTTATTTGAGCTGTAATATAGGAGAAGAAAGACTCTGTGTTTGCATGTATATGTTTATATATGAATATTGTAATAGATGTGTCTAAGATGGTATTAGTCTTCTCATTCTTGTGCCTTTTACTGTGAAGTTAGCAGAATCATCTGTCACCAAGTGCTTTGTCAGGTGTTCAAATGAAGTAAATTTTGTAGTTATCAAATGACCTCCCTCTTTAATGTCAGCATCTGTGCTGCTCTTCTCAAAATAATAAATTAATTGATAGTAGGCAAGAGATTGAATAGTATTTAGGGTTTTTTTAAATCTTTGATCTGCCAAAGAAAGAAGAGTAAGCTTTGAGAATAAAATCTAGAAGCCTTAACTCCCTCCTAAAACTTACAGTTTTAGTTACTTTACTGCAGCCTAGTAGAAGAACAGGTCCTGAGACAACTGAAATTAGAGATACGATGAATAAAACAGAAAGGTGCAGGCAAATGAGAAATGAAGTAATGTGTACACACACATACTTAAGCGTATGAAAATGTTCAGACAGCCTTATTTCCTTGAGCTGGGTCTTTAATGCCACTTTTTCCCAGCACATTCTCCCGGACTGATTTTTATTGTCAGAGCAAATCTTGGTGCATTTTGGTTAGGCAGTCTGACCATCCTGTGGTCTTCTGTTTGGGCTCTTGCATGAGGCCAAACTTCAGAGCTGCGCAGGATCCCGACGTGGCACTGTGCTGCAGCTCGCTTGGCGCACTGCTTGCGCTGGAGATGTGCACTAACTCTCAGAAGGAAATCTAACAGCTGAATTCCAACTGTATCTTTGATGTGGAGCATTTCTTATCAGGAACTGGGCTTTTGGGAAATAGCTGTGTGTGAGAGAACCGCTAAATAAAGGGGTAAAACAAGCTTGAGAATTTTACTGGGTGTTTTGTTCTGACAACAGAACTATTAGGTAGCCTGACCGAACTACTAGATCACTTCTTTGTCACTGTGTGTTTTTGTTTTTTAAATAGGCTAAATGAAATGAAACTGAGTAATACATAATTACTGAGTAATATCTACTGTACTGGTAAAAATACATTAGAATAACACTGCAAGAACATTAAGGTTGTATATAGAAAGCAACTCAAACAGTTCATTCTGATATTAGGTTGTTTCCTTCAAAGGTGTTGAGTGCTTGCAGAACTGTTAATCCTGCCTGAAACCAAATACATTTTTTTAAGTGGTTGTTGGATCTATATATCGAACTGCTCAATTAGATGACTTACTTATCAGCACGGTAAGGACTGAAGAAATGCTGCAGTTCAGGTGACTAGTTCTCCCTTAACAGCAGGCATTGGATGTCCAGGCTGTTGTATGACTCTCCAAGTATTTATCACTCATAATCCCATAATACTGGAGTCAGATCTAGCAGCTGTGGTTAAAACAATTGACATCAAATTTCTGAAATTGCACTTTAGCAATGTTAAGAGGCCATATGGGTGCTGTAACAGATACCCTGCAGCTCCTGGGACTTCAGGGAGTCTGAAAGTTCTCAGCCCTCATAAGAGCTTTTTACCAGGAGCTGAAATCTAGATACTCTTTCAGCATAACTTATTCTTTGTTAGCAACCTACAAAATGTCTTGCCTCCAATCAAAAAAAAAAAAAAAAAAAAAAAAGTACTTCATTATGATTATATTTTTTTCTTCCTAGTATGGACCTGATCAAGGCTGTGGATGTAGGCAGATTTTTTTTTTTTAATAGGACTTCTCTGAAGGCGTGGGAGAACTCCATTTGAAAAAGTGGTGTGTGTTTTTGGTGATGTTTTTGGTTTTTCTCCCCTAGCATGGATCTGCTTAAACAATCATTTGTGACAACTTTAAGGACTTGGCTATTATATGGCTTGGGTTTTTTTCTTTCTTTTTTTTCTTCAGTATTTCAAATTATAATTTTAAATGTAAGCATTTTGATGGTCATAAATATAAGTATTGGCAGTGCATTACACCATCTATCAAGATCATATGCAGTGATCAGTTGCCAGTTATTCCAGTTACTGTAGTCTAAAATAAAACTAATAGACTGAAGACTTGGGAAGAATGGAATTTCATTATCATTCTGCAAATAGCACTACACAAGAAAAGAACCAAAAAGTACACTGAGTTCTTAACAGAAAGCTAAGAAGTTGATACTTCAGTTTCAGTCTGGCTTTTAGATGTCTCTCTAGAAACAGCTACAAGAGTGTGAACAGCAAAACACAAGTGTGATTGTGATGCAGTTTTAAGACTCCCAGAAGGAGCATCAACTTGTTAAGAAGTGGCTTGAGAGAGGGATTTATTCCCAGCTCTTCCTCAAACTTCTTTCATAATTTAAAATGTTGTGTGGAGGACAAGGGGGAGGACTCTTTGTCAGAAGAGCCTTTGCGCATGAGTACTCAACATTGGAGACACCCAGCACCAAGAAGAATCTTAAAACTGTTGGCCTTTGCCTGTCTACTTCCTCATGTGTTCAAAGGAGTTCATGGATGTCACAGAAATGCAAAGTCTATTTATTCTGTTGGACTGAATCGTAATTTAATCAAAACTTAGGTTTCTGAACTCTGAAAATATTGCTAGCCAAGGTTTATTTTTCTTTAAAGACTTATTTTTCTTCCTCTTCATCAATCAATGTGTTACGATATTTCCATTTCCTTCAGATCTAATCTCTCCTAAATCAGTGGATTTTGCTCAAGATTTCAGACTCTGAGAGCCAAGCAGGAGTAGGGACTTGGAACTGTCTAGTTCAGCTGGGGATGTCCTCGCTGCATGCTCAACTGTTCCTGAAAAAGTATGTGTAGAGCACATAACACTTCCGAAAAGTGCATAATTTATTGTTTCTCCTGTTTTGTCTTCATGTAGTAAACTTTACTTTCCAGATGGGTCAGACTAGTTGCATATTCCCCCGTGAATCCGTAGCATACAAACCCAGGTCTAATATTTGCTGCAAATGTTGGATGCATAGGTGACATCATTTGTGAATACTTTTCTGGGACATGCTGTAACTGTGGGAGTGTCATCTGCAGTTCTGGGTCTTTGTTTAGGCATGTGGAGAAGCTGCCCAGGTGGCTTTCCTTCCTGCAAAAGCTGAGTAGAAAGTTCTGAAGAAAGATAGCAAAAAGGTGGATTAGTGCAATGCATGACTCCACCGTACTGAAGCCAGACTGAAGTCTCTGCCCTATCTACAGTGTAAACATTAATAAAATTTTAGGACAGTTTTCACACAGATTTTGGTGTGCTTGTATTGCCACGTTCCAGCATAGTCATGACACAGCAGGCACGATGAGAGGGAATACCTGGCATAAAGTGAGCGCAGCAAGTTATAATCCACCTGAGTCTTGCCTCAGCTGTTTGCATGGATCGGTTTTAAACTTCTTCCATACGAACAGTGAAAGAGAACTGTAAAAGGGAACAATGCTGGGCTTTGTGAAGAACGGGACCTTACAGCAGTTTCCCCTTTCCATAGGTACTAGGTATGCTCAATCCCTGATAACATGTGCTAACTCGACTGTCTTGCCAGTTGAAGCTACTGTAGCACGTTTAGCAGCTTCCCCTGCAGTATGAAAAGCATATGAGATCAGAATTTTTCACCACTGTTGTACCCATCTGTCAGAGCACTAAAGAGGCCTGTGACAGCCAAGAGACTAGAGATGCAGGAAGAGCCCCCCCCCCCCCCAATATTAATTCTTTTCTTTTCCTGCTCTTACTGGGTTATAACTGTGCTTTCTTGTCAGGGGCAAAATGCAGTAATCTGTCACCAGTGTCATCAGAAATGCACTGACGTGTCTGCAAATAGCAAGCATGATGTTAACAATTTCTCTGTCACAGCTGCAAGTCCCTTTAAAGCCTCTCATGTGGAACAGAACAAGGTTTTGTTCTAAATCCCAGGTGGGAAATTTAGGTTTAGAAGTGGGAGAACAGCCCTCCTGAGGTGGGACTTCCAGCTGTGCCAGCATCTTCGTGTTACTTTGCAGCCTGCTGGTCTGAAGACAAAACCTTCATTAATCACTCTCGTAAGTTCTTCCTAGTAGCCCTCTGTAATGACATGTCTTGGGGACTTGATTTTGTGTGTGTGTGTGTGTGTGTGTGTGTGTTGCTTTATTATCTTGTTAGAAGGTGTGTTTTCTATAAATTGAAGCAGGCAACAATAGTATCTTTGACATTGCCATAGAGCCTCGTGCCCGAGTACCCAGTCTTCCTAGCCAAGCTGGTCTGGAGATACACAGCTCCATCCTCCCTTGAGGATGTCTCCTCAGAGAGATCCTGAGTTGCCTGCTGTGAGAGAGAATCATGAGAAAACTAACTTTTTGGTGAATCGTAGCTAACTTCTAGAGGATTAAAAATAGTATAGATAAGACAGCTGTGCTAAAAAGTGTGTGAGGTATGTGCACATGTTTGTGAGAAATATGTGTGCTTATTTCATGTAAATAAAACGTGGGGAAAAAAAATTGACAAACCACTGTGTTTAAAACTGTTAAGCAGTTATATACCTGGAATTAGGTATAATTTTCTTACATCTATAGGTTGTTACTATTTTTGCGGTTTTATTTAAATAGTAACCATAACACTCTCCAAAGAAACTATGTGACAGCTGAGCAAATGCAGTTATTTCTAGAGGTATCAAGCAGCTCAGTAAATTTTTTTGGTATTCAACACATCTTTTAAGTTGCATGGTTAACTTTGTGTGTTCTTATGAAGTAGAAGAAATAAAGATGCTGGTGAGAAAATTTCCTGCAGTTTGCCAATTTTTGTTTGGGGTTTTCATTGGAATTTACTCTTCTAATTACTCAGAAAATGTGCTTGTCTCCCGTTGTGCTGACATGCACAAAAAAGCAAAGAAGAAACTTGATAAGAAAAAAAAATCCCAAGTTTTAATGTTATGTATATACTATTTTCTTCTATTAGAGTTTATTTTCCAAGTATGTCAAGATGGGCATATATAATCTTTATTTTTTTATTTAATTTAAATAAGCAATTATTAGGTTGTCTGAAGTATTCATGGCCCTTGTTTTCAACTAGTTAATTGTCACACATAGTTCAGATTCTTTTAAAGCAAAATGTGTATGCTCAATCAGGAATTTTCAAGATGAATACAAACTTTCCACACTTAAGTTTTTTTCATTGATAAGTAAGTTATGGAGGCTCATGCTGTGTTTGAGGAAAATGTCTGTATAACATCACATAGTATTGATATTTGTAAGTAACTATGAAATAGCCTGCTGACAATTATTCATGCTGCACAAATATCTGTGATTGTCTTTGACAATACTTAACTAGAAATTCTGGGCAGAAATTGTCCTTAAGCAAAATAACACCAAATCTTTCAAATAATTCTTTCTTAGTAGCTTACACTTTGTGAGCTGTGCTTGAGGGGAAAAAAAAAACAAAACAACAAAAAAAGGAAAAGAGAGAAAAGAAAATATACAATAGATTTCATCATCAGAGGACTGTTTGCCACTTTTTAAAAAAATGAATGAAAGAGTTGAGTCCTTGCCTTAGGTCCTGATCCTCCTACTGACAGACGTGAAGGCTGAGGTTGCTCTAAAATACCAGTTGTTAAAGCGTAGGTGAAAGAGGATATAAGAAAATAGCTCCATGCAGCACAGGAGCTGAAATGTTTTTTTCAGTTTGTTCTGCAGTTTTTGGAGAGTGTAATTTGCCACTTGAGTCCTAAGCCGGTATAATTGAAACCGAATTATATTGGTGAGAGCCGTAATGCCTGTAGTGTCAATTACAGCCAGTCGTCTTAAAACTTCTTCAGCTGTGAAAGTGATCTTTGAGAAAAACGTGGCTATGCTTTCTGTGTTATTGGAAAAGGTGATTGCCAGAAAGAAGGCATTTGTTGAAATTAATACAGGATTTTTGTCTTCGGGACCCATTTAAAAGAGGGGGGAGGCTTTTTGTTGTTCTGTGTCTTAGGTGAAAATATGCTTGACTAACTTAGGTAGTTCTGGTAATTTGGCAGCTGGGTGTCTTTTCACGTCCACTGTACCTGAATGTTAGGACTGATGTTTGGAGTCCTGTAGCCCGTGGAATATTTGAATTGAATTCGATACATGTCAGGAATGCTGGTTTTGCAAATCCCTGCATCTCGCACAGTTTTTAAAGATGTAGCTAAGTAGTGGAAAATTAGACCTATGCAATTTCTAGAGGGCAAAACTGATCAGGCGGTTTTCCTCCTGAAGTAGAAGAAAAAGCATGTTGTTCGTTGATGTCGATGTATAAGATGCGTGCAGCAGGTTGCTGTGTTTTGATAATGCTTTGCAATCTTTTGCTGCTTCAATTATTATAATGCAACTTTTCACGCTTAGCACCAAAAAATAAACAAAGTTAAATGAACTGTTGCAGAGAAAGCAGACAAATAGGACTCTTTCGGATTCCTCTGTAGAAGTTGTGTTGACCTTGTTGCACCTAGGTTATGACTGAGCGTGAGGCAGGCGCCGCCAGATGATGGTGGTAGTCTCTCTAGTGATAACAAAATGATACTTACCTATGTAGTAATACAGGATACTTCAGAATTACTCTGAAATAAGGGTGCCTGTGGTTTTCACTGCACACTTTTATACACAGTTTGAGGACGGCTCCATCTGTGTTAGCAGCCATGGCTGCTTCCACGGGTCGTCAGAGTTGTGTGCGTGGTCACATCATGTGACTGCACTATATCTGGCCAGTTTTTCAACAGGAGATTCCTGTTTTCCTTTAACAACCTTTTAGATGCAGGGTTTCTTCCAGCAGAGAGTTTCTATTTTCTTCAGCATTCTCAGGATATAATTTTCTTATAGCTAATATTTTCCAAATGTTTCTTTGTGAGAACCTCACCATATTCTAATTTATTCTTGTTCTGGGATCACTGAATAAGTTATGCATGCTCTCTAGTTTTTGAGTTCTTAAAAAGTAATTTTACACAGCACTGGTTCATTAAGAGAATATGTGCATGCAACGCTTTTGCACCTACATGTTATTAATATCTGTTCAGTTGGAGCGTTGTTACTGATGTATTGTCAGATTTGTTTTCTTCAATTTGATTCTGTTCAGATTACAGCAATGTCTTCAGTTCACCCTTCAGTTAAAACCACAGAAATGATGGGCAGTAGCAAAGATTGCACTTAAAGTGCACGCCCCTTAAGGAGTTCAGAGGCCTTCATGTCCTACTCATAGGTGTGTTACTTGACGAGAGTTCTTGTAATTAGCAACAAACTTGACATAAATATGAACTGCAAGACTATATTACCTGGAAGAAGCAAAACTCATGTACCTGTAGGTTTAATTTTTTCGTATGTGTCTCTCTTATTAGCTAAGCAGGTAAATACTGAGACACAATTGTGGCAATTCACAAATAACTCGATATAGGATATTTGTTTTCGGTGCTGATGTTTAGGTCCTACTACTGATAGTGTAGAAGTGGAAAGTCGGAGGAAGAATAGAAGACAATATATGTAAAACTAATGATGATTGCCTGAGTAGTAATGACTGTATATCATAACTCGAAAGTGCAGATTGCACTTTGAACTCCAGGCAACAGATTATACACTCCAGAACTATACACGCTAGGCTGATAGAAAACATATGTTTTTTACAAGTTTATGTATTTTGTCATTGAAAGCATACAGCTAATTTTCATGCTCTTTGCACTTTCTCTGCCAGCTGCTCTGCCAAATAACATCAGACTGTCTGGGGGAAGACACGTGTGTCATGTGAATGTATTTCTGTATGTATTTTGGCAATATGGTCAGTATTATGCAATATAAAGACAAGAAAAATTATTGTTTCACTCCCTGTATCCATATGTAAGAGTCTACTTTTTCATAAGATTTCTTGGGTTCTACTTCTTTCTGCCCTAATTTGCTTCCACTAGAGAAAAAAGCTACAGTTGACTGATTAAACTAGTATGTCAAAAAAAGCAACCCTTAGGCCTCTTTCTTCTGATAGAAAACCAGTGAGCTACGTTGAATGAGTTATTTTTCTTCTAGCCCTTCACAGTGCTCTGAAATACCTGGAATGGAAGGAGCATTTTCCTGTTTTTTTCTTCTTTACATTAAAATATGAATAATGTTATTCCCCTATTGCTGCTGAGGTAAGTCAGTACAATTTTCTTTTTGCAAAAAAGAAGCAAATGCAAGACTAATGTTTTAATATACTCATAAGTATTAAGGCTTGGAAGGATTTTTTTCTCAAGATACCTACTGAGGGGGAAGGGTGAATCATAGCAGGACATTATATTGCTAGCTCTACATTTGGAAGTTGTTTAGATGGGCTCACTTGAGGAGGAAAGTTGGTCTAGTGATACAAATTTCAGCTATGCCTATTTCTCGTATTGATTTCCTATGTGATGCTTGGTAAGTGAATTAGACCAAGGACATGCAGACCTCCTTATTTTCTGGATTCTGAATTTTTGAAATCCGGTCTCTAATTTTCAGAAGAAAATTAGGCTGTAAAAGAAATCAATAGGAAAATGTTTAGAGTCACTGGCTTGCTTTCAGTAGATACAGTGCTTAGACTTTAAAAGTGCTGTTAAATATGCAGGAGGTGAGAGTCCTCTTTTAGGTGTCTCTCGGAAGGGAAAAGGAGGAGAGATGATTGTAGCATTTTTTCCTGACTATTTTGGCCATGGAGTAGACTATGATGCTGCCAGTTGTTAGGCAGTAGTTCCCAGTTTTTGTATGGCTGCCTCTACTCATGTGCCTGTCTAAATCATATGCCATGTATACCTGGTTAGCAGAGGCTTTAATCCTCTGAGGTCTTCAGTACTGTACGCTCCTGGTTTCCCCAAGCAGTGCTCCCTCCCCTTGCTCCCCAAAGAGGTATCTGCAGAGCGCGCACGCAAGCTCTCTCTGTGCCTGTAGAAAAGGTCTGGCTACATCTGTAGGTTTTCTTAGGGCCCAGATTGTCCCCATGCAGCTGCTTGATGTTATTTCTGGCAACAGAGCTATGTGGTCTTTCCGTATGTTTAAAAAGAAAATATTTTCTTCCAGAAACAATGTATGTGTCTTCTCGGGATCAGACATAGTGGAAGGAGCTTTGTCCTAAAAATAAAGGCAGCTTTCTAGTCTGTCATGCGCAGACTTCCTGACCTGGGCTGTGTCGTGAGGGGCAGGCCAGGTTTTCTGGGGTGTCTTTGAGGATGGGAAGTGTGCTGCATCTCTAAACCAGGGCCTCAAGGGCTCTAGCTTAGTGTTTGAACAGAGGACGGCAACAACAACAAACCAGATTTTTGAACAGGCAGAGGAGGTGAATAAGAACAAGAACAGCAAAGTTTGACTTTGTATGTACGTAAGTATGAGATTATGGCTACTCTAAGTGTACTGTACCCAAGAACACCAATGTAACAGTACCCGAGCAGTCTTGTTACTTTGTCATTGATTTACTCTGTAAATTTTGGCATGTTATTCTGTATCCTTGCCTAAATGTTAACATACAAACTAGTATTTTGTTATTGCTATAATTTATCTTACAGGAGTGTTTGTGAAGACAGTGCTTCATAATGGCTATTTGAGGTTATATATATTATGTGAGGTCTCTTTCTTCCAAGCCAGCTATACAGTCAATGCATTATCACATGTTTTTGACCACTAGTGCAAATTCTGGTCTTGGTTTCAATGTGTTTCAGTTGTTTATCCTTAAAATAGGGTGGTGTTGGTGAGGGGAAATATAACATGTTGTCTCATAAAAGTGTGTAATCATCAGTGTTTGCAGTGCACTCAGGTGAGGTGGAAACAGAAGCAGCTTCACTTCTCTGTTCACTACAGATTGTGAAAGAGGCTAAAAATTAATTTGTAGGATAAAGCATTGAATGCAGTACAGGAGAAAGCAAGCGAGAGAGAGGACAGCATGGTAGCTGCCATTTTCATTGTGTCTGTCTGCCCTGGGCATAAGATGATGCAGAGATGTCTAATGTAAAACAGTAAATGATCATAGAATTTTGATTCCAAATTAAGGTTTTGGGCAATTTGAGGAATCAGAGTTCAGATACTGCTTGCAGTTCCGGAGACAGGTAATAGAGTCCTTGTTTCAAAATGTGCGCAGAGTGCGTACATGTTTGTTTTACCATGAGGTGGACTTTCAAACAGAGAAAGGCGACAACACAGAAATGATAGAGTTGGGCTGGAGAGATGGGGGGAACTCCCACCCAGTTAGCAAAAAATGAAAATATTGGTTTAGTAAAATTCTGGAGCTAGTGTATGCTATAATGCTGTGGTTTTCACCCTAAAAAGTACTAGATAGTTGTGATCTACTGTAGTAGAGGTGTGCGAGAATGCAGTACAGAGCAGAGGCAGTTGTGCTGCATACAGAAGTTTTCTTCAAATTTAATAGGCAGCAAACAGAGAAACTGGAGGCATGTTCCAGTGCATATAATCGTTTAAGGTTTATGTGATGGTTAAACTAATTCTTAAAGAAAATGTAAAAAGGTATGCAAGTGGACACTGATTGAAGCATGCAGAATTCATTGAAAATGGACTAAATTAGTCCCTTCCTAAAATACCTAAAATGTATATAATCTGTTGTAGCATTTCTTTAATTACATCCCATGCAAGGTTTGGACTAGAAGCTTGGCTTCTCTTTTTCTTGATCCTCTTGGGATGCCATGAGATGTGTTTGCCAAGTGAGCACAGGGAGGATGTTAGCCATGCTCTTTTGGCCATACCTTGGGACACGTGAAAGGAATGACCTTAAGGCAATAAGGAAATTCCTGCTGCAAAGCCTTAGACAAGACCCTGAGCAGCCCAGAATGCTCCTCCCTGTGTCTCACTCACACTTCTGAGTTCTTACCAGAAAAAGGACCCCGAAGTCCTGTAAGTGCCTCTGCGTTACAACCTGGGCAAGATGGAATGGAGAAATATTTACTTCCATTTTGAATAGAAGTACTTGTTTCCCTTTTGCTTTTTTGACAAGAGCTTTAGAAGAAACAATGTCTGTCTTGCAGAGGCTTCTACGTGCCAGAAGTGCTTGTTAAATGAGAAGCTCTTATATGACCACAGTAAAAATGGTATTAAAGCTGCGGTGAAGCTAGGAATCTACTCAGATGCACTGCTGAAGAACTATAGGAATTTAATTGCAGATGACACAGGTCACTGACATGTCACCACCTGGAGAGTTATATTCACTCGGTGAGATTAAATTTGTAGCCTACATACAGAACGCTGCACGCTGTGTCTGAGCCTGCTGGCAAGTCAGCCAGCCATGGCTTCGGTCAGAGTTCTTGTAACCTGGGTGAAGCTTTCTCTTTCATAGTATACGGCCAGTTTTAAAAGCTGTGTACTCATCCGTGGTAAATATTACAAATGCTGGCTAACTGTTTAAAAAATGTGCCATATACCAAGCAGTAATGAACTGATAAGTAGGTGTAGTCATTGGTTCCCCTGTGTTAATATTTTCCAGGTGTGTAAAGAAGTGGATGCTGGGATAGAATGCATACTATTTCTTTTCATTAACAAGATTTTACATGCAATTATGTTATGTTGAAGATGAATATTATTCTACACAGATTCCACATTAATTTATGCTGGAGATAATGGTGTGTTTTTGAACAACAACAGAAAGATATTCATCAAATCTTTCACTAAAATAATAGAGATTACTTACTGAGTTGGCATTCATTCCTTCAATTAGGAAGCAGTAGGGTATACAATAAATATGCTGAGAGCATGTTTGAAAATAAACTTTCAAACTTAGGAAGCCCACATTTGCAGGTCATGAAATGTTTTCAGTAATTGCTGGACATTCTGAAGATTATCAGCAGATAAAATTGTGACATGGGGACTAAATTACTAATTTTTTACTTTCTTTTAATCTGATGCTCCTATCATCATAGAAGGAAAGTTATTTTGACCGTGTGAGTTGTAAAGGTAACTTCTAATCTGATGCTCCTATCATCATAGAAGGAAAGTTATTTTGACCTTGTGAGTTGTAAAGGTAACTTCCAGAGCAGATTGCCTAGCTTCTGTATTTGTTCAAAAAAGTGTAAGATTTTCATTTTGTTTTCTGAATTTCTCATTGGTATAGTCTCCTTTTTTTTTTTTTCTTTTCCTAAATAAAAGCATGCTATCTTTGCAAAGGTTGGAAAAGGTCTCTTTTTATTCAAGACCCTCACCGAAGACGGTAACATGGAGTAAAGATCTAAAATGTTTACATGAAAACTGCTATTTAGCTTAGCTTATTAAAATTCTACAAGAACTGAAGAGAAAAAAGATAATTTTTTTTTCTCTGGGGAGAATCAGCTGTGGTTCTGCTTGTCTTGTGGCCTAAAATAATTTCGTTCCTATTAGAATCTGGTTTGGTCTTGAACTTTTTTGGTCTTGAACTAAAGCAAGACTTTGTAAGGTGTGTGTGTGCCTAATTTCTTGGTTGAATAATAGGTGACACTGTGAAGTGTAAGAATTGAGTTTTTGATTTTTGTTTAAAAAAAGGAAGAAATACTCTCTCCTTTGTTATATTTGTTGCTAAAACAAAGCACATGACATGATCTTGCTTACAGTAATTCAAGCTACCTCCTCGGTGGTAGGCAAGAATTTCATGATGTTCTGCTCCTAGAAAAGTTGTTAGCGAACTGGAATAGAGATTAAAATATTCAGCAAGATGCAGCATTTTGTTTTCCTGTGCAAGTAAGATGATATACTTCTGACTGAAATCAGAAAAGCTATTTGCTGGTGGTATTGCAGCACTTTATTAGAATCAAATTTATATTAAATGAGTGTTGACTGAGTTTCAAATGTAAATGACTCGAGAAAAAGTGCAAATATTATAGGTACTGTCCTTAGCTCATTCAGCATCACCGGAAAGTGCTACACAGTGGTTTTTGGGATTTGAACCACTTGCTCCATTTTGCAGGAAGCAAGAGTTTTTCTTGAGCAGCTGCATTACTCCTTTGTGAGTCCCAAGGGAAGCTGCATGGTACTAGCTGATCTGGTCTTTGCACATTTTATTTCTTTACTTTATGTCCTGTTTTGGGCGAACAATCTAACTGTTCTGTTTCAACTATGATGATAATTTCTACTTGAGTGGCTATCATAACCAACTAATATTCCACGTATGCCCTTTAAATCTGGCAAAGCAATAAAAAGCCTCTCAACTCTGAGCAAGATATAAATATTAGTATTACAAATCAGAGGACCCAGCTTGCGCAATTGGCTGGATATAATCTGGTTAGCCAGTGCTAGCAGAAGGGGATTCATTTGTGGAGTTTCCCTAAACGTTAGTCACCTAAGATGAAAGTCTTCCGGGGAGCTACACAACGCTATGAAGGCTTGCTCCTGCGTAAGGGCCAAATCATTACTGCCAGTTGTGATCTCTGAGCCAAGCAGAGTGTTGTTCAGTGACTTGACTTTCCCTCTCCTCCTTTTCCTGTCCCTTCTCTGAGAAAGTACCCAATCACCTAACACTCTTATTGTAAGCTCTACTTCCCTGCGTTGTTTCAGTTGCCGCACTGATCAGGGGAGGAAGGAGTAAATGCATTCATTATCCAGAGCACCAATTACAGTTTCCCTGTCGCTCCCTGGATGAGTGTGCTAATTTGCACAGCACTGCTGTATTGCAGGGAAGGGTAGCTGCTCCAGTGTTGAGCTTCGTTACACCAGTTGCCTCCTTCTAATCATGTAGACGTGAGAAGGAGAGTGGCAATGCTCTTGCTAAGCAAACAGTGGAGGATAACTTACCTAAACAGTTAAATTATATGATAGGGTGTGCTGTAACCCTAGTGACTTCTGTGAGTGTGGAGACCGAATCCACTGTCCATCAGGATCAGTTTTCTCCCAACTAACAGCTTTCTAAACAAACAGCTTAACTCTATGCAAACATTAATTAATAGCTTTGGCACACAACTAAATCTTTGATTTGCAGTTCTGAGATTATTTTGTCTCTGTTCCTTCTATGACAAAAGTCTTTGCATATTTTAATGCCTGTTCTGTTTTGGAGCAGCATTGAGTTATCCTGAGTACCTCAGACCCTGAATAGAGGGCGTACAACAGGCCCCCTTTCTCCAAATAGTTTTGGGCAGGATTAAAGGCAACCCTCTGCCTTTGAAGCTGCCTCAGACTCTTGGAACAAAAATATTTTTCCTCTTTATAGTGCAAATACTGAATCATCATTAAGACTGAGTTTGCTATGGTCATGATTCCCATGACACAAACTGAGACTCGGGGTGGAGGAGAGGTTTGTGTGAAAAGCCACCGGACCTATCTTTCTAACCCGCCTTCTACTGAGCATGACTTCCTTAAGTTTTTACCTATTTTCCTCACTTTGGTGTTTTGAAGTTTTTTTTTGTACTTTGTTCCTCAAACTAATACTTATTTATAGTGTTACAGTAGAAAACAAATCTGACCATTAACACAAGTTCCACTTTTTTTTCCACCTGCTTTCTTTTTCTCCTGTAGCCGCAATGAATTCATGTTGAGTTGTTGTGGGTATTTTGACTAGGATTCCTTCCTCCTCCCAAGCCAGGGACCTGTTTCATGCTACTACATCATCAGCACTGTTACTTCATTCTTGAATACTTGCATATGAGGTTTCGTTAGGATAAAATGTGTTTTTTAAATATGAAGAAATGCAGCAAAGTAGGTTATATTATTCCAGTGCTGCGTAAAGGAGTTCACTTGCATTTTCACAGTGAAACTGGGCAATGAGGACTTCTGTGTGGGATTTTGTTTTTTTTTGTTTTTTTGTTTTTCCATTGGTTGTCTTCATTTCTGTTTTGTCTTTGTCTTCTTTCAATTCCTTTCCTCTGTGCTAAGGCTGATGTGGAATTTCTGCTCTAATATAACCACAGATACCTCCCATATCACGAGAACTGTTGTTGCTAGGACCACAAGTAAAAGTAAGGAAATGTGTTCCTTGGCCAAACTTTATTCCTAGCATTACATGGTGAAGTTTCAAAGAATGCCTCTGTCATTTTTGCTCTCATGAAGAGCCAAGAATATTTCCAGACCTTCTTAAATGCCGTTTGATCTTTTCTCTTAGAAAAACCCCCAAAAACCCAACCAGAGAAAAAACGTCTCTTGCCTCCATAGTAGAAACGGGAATGTACTAATTACTATGATAAATAAAATATATTAAGAATCATTTCTGTGTAACTGTTCTACACTGAACTAACAGAAAAAGGTTGCATCTTACTAACTAAGCTCACCATCCAGTTTTATTGTTATTTCTACTTTACACGTTTGCTTTCCCATAACTGAGTCAGTATTTTGGCTCAGGCAGGCACACAAGGCTGAATTCAGGTGCTTCCAGGCTCTCGGTCAGAGTCTCAGTATAATTCCATCTTGAAGGAGAGGACTCAAAAGGTGACCCAGTGAGAAAGGCCATCTTTTACTCATTACCAGTGCAGCTTACAGTCACAAATTATTAGCGTGAATTTGCGTGGAACGACGGAGACTTGCAGAAAGTCATTGCTCTGTGTCTGGACTTGCCTGCCAAGGTGACAGTGCAGCGTTCCCTGGAATCCTGAATCTAATGAAACCCAGCGGGGACCTGCTGGGATTCAGCATCAGGCTGCAAAAGAGGATGGCACAAAGTGGGAGCATGTCTACAGTGTTAATACCACCATCTTAGCAAGCACTGGGACGATGACCTATAAACACATTTGTTGCACCGTACTGATGCTTTTTTGTAGAAAGAGTGAAGAGGGGACGAGGCAGCTGCTTTCATCCTCATCAGCTTCAGTGCTAACCACTGCAGTCTCTAGCTGATACCCTGTCATATCCGCCATGTGGTGGAATAGTTCAGCCTTGGATCTGTTTTGTACAGTAGATATATAATTGTTGCTGCTTGGAGTGGGACTGGAGAGCTTACCTTGAATTCCACTTTGTCCAATAGATTTCTATTAATGGAGCATATTAATACATTTGAATAGAGAAAAGCTATTAATGTTGGCAAAAATCCATTGAATGTCCATTCCAGCCTCATATGTAACTTTTAAATTCTGTTTTGTTTTAATGATGTATGAAAGTACAGCTAAATGAAACAAGTTAATACAGGCACTACAAGCATTCTATTTTAGTCTTCCTTTTTTTATACTTACAATGGCTGATTAGCTCGTAAAAGCTTGAAATATATTTTATACAGATGTCACCATCTTGGTTGTTGCATAGTCTGCTTTACCATACAATTGCTTTGAGCAACAGGAGAATAATGCAGATAATCTCATCTAGCTTCACCAAATTGTTTCCTCTTTTTAGATAAAGATTTAAAATCCTTCTATGAAACTGGTGAACCCCAATTAGGGATGAAGAACAAAAGTGTTTGTGAAGGCAGTCACTCAGTGCCCTAACTACTAAGCTTCTGGAAGCTGCCTAAAATTTAATTTTGATAGGATTCATTTTTTAGTGAAATCAGTCCATGCTACGCATACTCTCAGACAAGATTTATATTCACATCTGTTCACGTATGTGTATGCATCCTCAAATGCCCACATAAATACACAAGCATGGGATGGCCTATGAAAATCGCTGGCAGCACTCTTCCTTTGGAACATCTGCTAGCAAAACTGGGAGGGAATGCAGACTTTTTTGCTAAAATAAACCTATTCTTATAAATCTATGCCTACAGATACTGGGAGGCAGAATCCCAAAGTTTTTGCTTTCCATTACGCCTAACTTGTCCTTGAAAAAGCATCTGGTGGTATCTCTTAGAGGGGAAAACCAGTCCAATTTTCCTTACTCTGATGTGAACTTTTCTTCCAAATAAAACATTTGTTTCTATGTTTTTATTGTTGATGCTGTTAGTTTTAAAACCCCATAAAGGGGAGGGGGTCACTCTGAGAACTGAATTCTTATCTGAAATGCACAGCATAAATGTCCACTTTTCAGTCAGCTGAAAAGCCTCGACAGTCAACTTCTAAAATATTTTCCACTGAATGAAAAAGTGCTAATGAAGTACTTTCAAAACCAACCTAAATGTTATGTATATAGGTACTGGTACATCAGTCTAATTAGTTAGGACAGTAATTCAGTGACTCCTCATATCCTAGGTCATGGCAAGGACGATGGGATTTGAAACTCTTAAATGCAAACTTGATAGCTTGGTCTGCCAAAGAGAATCAAGTTCAGGCATGACTTAAGCTCTCTATGCAAATGTTTCACTGTTGAGATTTTATTTGGTAAAGGAAATAAAATTCTTTTATTGGTCCTTTTAAGACTGGTACTCGGTCAGTTTTGAGCGGCGAGCATGTGGTGAGCTGCCTGTGTGTGCCCATTTGCCCACTTACCACAGTTGTTATAAAATGGAAGAGTGCGTTTCTGAGACTAAAAAGCTTTCTTTTTCCTATTGAAATTTCAGTTCCAAGTAACATGTTATCTCCTGGAATATAAAGAAGCATGGGTCTTTTTGGTTGTTTTGATTGTGAGGTTTTGTAATTGGGAAAGGAGGGTACAACAGTTACTCGCTGGGTGTATGTCAGACTACCGAAGAGGGACCCTGGAGAGATTTTTCAAGCTGCCTGCCTACGGCACTCCTAGGCTGAGTGTGCTCTTGGATAGTTTATTTATGATGATGGTATGTGCAGGAGGTATAGTAGAAAGGAAACTCTTCAAATGCCGATCTCTGACTATCTCGCATTTGAATAAATTGGAAGAAGAAAGTGAAAATGAAAATGGCTTCTTGAAGCTAAGATGAACTTAGACATTTAACTGATGTGGGACACAAATTCCAAAGTACTGAGTTTTAAAGTTCCTTCTGAGCTGCCGACTGCCTGGTGGAGTTGCCCGCCTTTCTGCATACAATGTTAAAATTTCTGCATGTCTCTAACTGAACATGGTCAGGTATTTCTTGGCATAACATCCTTCTTAGGGGTCTTGATCTGGTCGGCTCTTTCTGAATCACATGAACTTGACTGGTCTATACAGAAAGTCATCACACTATCTAAATAAGATCTGCAAGGTTAAATTAATAGCAACAGAAATCTTGCTGAAAGCCAGTGCTTCCTTCACTAATAATTTGCCTATTCTCCGGCTGCCTGAGGCTTTAGGAGAGAAGGTGGAAGCTGCTGTCGGTGAGCAACAGGCTGTCTTGTTTGTGAAGACTGGTGTAGTTTTGAAAACACTATGCTTATTTTATCAACTTTGCTCTGTCTGACAAAGGCCTCTTGACTCTTCTCTTCTTGTGTTTGTATGCTTGTATTTTGGGGCTGTACCATAGTCTTTCTTACTGCTATAAGCTACAATAGCTCTGAGATAAGCAAATTGAAACAGTCCATTTTCCTTGATCTATGAGTGAGGGAGCAGTTTGGCTGCACTGGAGTACCGCGCCCTGAGCCCAGCACCGTATGTAATGGTAAGGCTAGTTGGTATATTCACACTCACAACATAGAGTCACATGTCAAAGCAAGGCTCGTTATGGAGACCCCGTCATCTGGAACGCGCAGAGACCTTTCTAACTTGATAGAGCCTTTTGCTATAGGTTTTGGTTATTTTGAGTTTGCTTGCTGGAGGTGGGGAGGGTCTGACCTGCAGAAAAAAGTTGAAATATCTTGCTAATGTGAAAAACACAAGATGAAATTAGACAAAGACTGTTCTGAAGACTTCACATTCTGCGCACACCACTCTTTCAGGGAATTGCAGTCTCTTTAACCCTACAAAACTCACCCTTTTCTCACGTCCGTACGAGGGTAAATCATTGTTCAGAACCATTGCTTGTGGGCTTGAGCTCACCCCGCAGCCTTCAGCCTCGACAGCGGTGTCACTGTTTGGTGCCTTTCTAGAGACCATAAGCTCTTGCAACGGTGAGTCTTCACTAAGCGAATTGTGTGAATTAATAAATAATCATTGTGGTGGTTGTATCAGCTCTTGTATTAACAGGCTAACTGAAGTATCAAATTGTTATGTAAACTGTATACTGATTTAAACTCTTGGTTTGCAGACACTTATGTAGAGTTTACTGATTAACAAATTAAACACATCATATTTAAATGAATGTAAATCACTAATTTCCATGCTGAATATAAACTAGATAAACTTTGATTTTTTTTTTTTGATTTTTTTTTTCCTGGAGGGTAATAATGCTCTGAAAGCCATTTTTTGCCTCATATATTCCAATCCTTAAGCAATTAATATCAGGTGTAGATTATTTAAGGGATAATCTTTGCAGCATTGAAGTATTTTCCTTTTTTATGATTATATCTCAAGTGTTTGTCATGGTTTTAATTAATGTCTAAGAAAATGCTGGTGGACTATAAATTAGTTGCTTCTCCTTTCCCCATCTTCTTTTCTTTGCCTGCTTATACATATATATATTTTTTTTTATTCATGGTATTCTTTTCAAAAAGATGCTTTGAAGGTTTTTTTGCTCTATTTCCTGCTTAAAACAGTTAAAATGCAAATGGATATTCTGACAAAGGTGACAGTTTTTAATATAATGTGTTTTCTAGGTTATTATGATTGTAATAAAAAAGTGTACAGTGCAGCACATGCTATAAATTTTTAAGACTTAAATATGGATGAACACTTAAGTAACAAATAAAATGCTATGGGCTAGATTTCAGTATCAGTATTTCTTCTGCTTTGTGAGCTCTGTTTGTTTACGCATTTAAGAACAATTTAAAATAATTCAAGGCAATCGATTCTTGTCACAAGTTAGTAATACCTGGGTGCAGTTTATTCCAAAGACTGTGTTCCCAACAGGAACCTAAAACCAAATCAGTAGGCTGAAGAATTTCATGGAGGATTCATGTAAGTAATGCAGACACAAACAGATTGCACTGCAAAGAAGTGCACTCTTACATGTTTAGTCTCGCCTCTTTGTTATTTTTTCTTGTTGCCATTTTTGTATATTCCTTTATTAATGATTATTCATGCTTTGGGATAACTTTAACATACGCTGACTTTTATTAGATAAACTGCAGCCTTTTGGCTGACATTCTGATAATGTTTTCCTGGGTCTTAGCTGATCATTTTCATCCGTTTTGGGGAACGATCAAGGAGCCGAATGCTATCTTGGCTTGTGTCATAGCTTAATATTTAATCACTCCCTCCCCTCCCCCCATTTTTAATGCATACAGAACAATAGCTGTTCAAACAATGGATTCAAACTCAAAACATGGTCCTGTTGGGTACGTGTCTACATCATTCATGCTCTCCCACAAATGTGTGTAGTAAGTAGCTGCATGTAAGAATCACTCTATAATTTTCTATTTCCTTACGGACCCGTTGTGGTCCATGGAAGGGAAATGCATCAAATGTGTGTGTTTGTCATTCTGGCCTTCATTCAGAAAACACCCAAGTACCAGGACAGATAACTGCTTCCTTCTTTCAAAATACAGCAAAATATTCATTAGCAGCCATAGTGCTGGTGGTGACTGAGTACCCTTTAGTCTGTGGTTCACTTGAACATTGAATTTGTTCTCTTAAAAACTGGCTGTCACAAGCTTGTGAGCTGTGATAGTATTCATGTGTCAGTTTACTTAAGTCATTATGAACAGCTGGATGTCTACTGAAGCAAGGTTGCAGCATAGTGAGCTTAACGCTTTTAGCCAATCCCTATAGTCAAAACAAAGTCAACAAGAAGAAACTGGAAAATTGACCAGTGACTCTGCCTCAGAATTAGCTAAGAATTGATATTGATTATGTAAGTGGTTTGTTGTTATTAAACTTGAGTTGCTAGTTCACTCTGTGCTATTTTGGCATGCTACCGTCATAACCAGTGCAAATATTGTAAGGCTGCTTTACCAGCTTGCAATGTGTTTCAACAAAATTATGCCATTTATTCCCTGCCATTTAAGATGACTAATAAATGGTTGAAACAAAGAGAAATGATTTGGGGCAACTAACAACAGGTTTAGCTAAGAGGAAGCCTGGTGGCATTCTGGTGTCAGAAAGGTGATTTGTGAACTGAGTCTGGGTTTGAAAGCTGTCTGTTGATCACCTTTGAAGTGTCTTTGTTAACTGGTAATGGCTGTGTGTGACCAGTGGGGAAGCTTCCTTTCCAAGCATATCGACCGATTTAATAAATCAAGGTATATCACCCTAAGAATATTTCCTTTTCGTACGCCCAGTAGTTTATCTCCTAGAGCATGTTTTTAGGGCAGGCTGAACCGTCTGTGTGTAATTGCAGAAGACCGCTTTGGAAAGTGTGGGTAGCTGTTGGGCTAAGATCAGCTCGCTAGCTGACCCTTGATGTATAGGAGCCTGATAAGTGGGTCTCAGGACTTCAGTGGAAGAGCTGGATGTAGCGGAAAGAGATGCTCATGTTTCCTACTCTAGATCTAACTAGAACATGAATAGGTGCATGCAAATTCACACATCTAAATGATAAGAGCTGTTAAAGGTAAAGGCTTCAGACATCTTATGGGTCCATACCCATACCTGGGTTTACCTTGAGGGTGATCTTGGAGATCCCTGCCCATGCTAGCTGTTCTTGCCCCACTCACCTTTTTTTTTTTTGGTTAAAGATAGCTGAGATAATACAATAGCTCATTGCAGCTGAAAAGGGTGGTCACACCTTCAACACTCCTACCTATATTCTTCCCTCGGTTTAGCATATGGCTGGATCAGCTTACTGGTTTTTAACCTGACAGAAAACTACTTCTCTTTTGTTTTTTCCGTTGTCTGGGTTAGCTTTCTGCCTGATCAGTGGATGCATTAGTTTCCTCTACAGTCAGGCAGGCAGCAGTGCTAGCTAAGGGAATTAGTGCGAGAACACAGCCTGGAGGAGAAGGGGTGGTGGAAGGGTATCAGTTCTTCAGGAGCAGCAAGCTATTAAATCTCTTGACTCTTTTCCCAAGAGTGTTTGCAACTGTGCTCACATTGGTGATCTGTTTTGCAACTCAGCCTCAAAGAGACAAATAGGCAAAACGAAAGGAAAATTAAAATGTGTTATAGTGTTGGGAACAGATGGCTTGGTTTAGAGTTCTCTTAAGACAGCTTTGCTGCTGGGAAAAGATATATGAAACTTTTAACCAGGTTAAATATTACACCTGAAAAAGAAGGAAAATACTGATCAGAAAGAAGTGAGCGAAGGCTGCCTTTTCAGGTGCTATAAGACTACTTTAGTTCTCTTCCATGGCTAGTTTGGAACATTTGAATTAAGTTGTTTAGGTCTCTGGAACTCACCAAAACAAGAGGAATAAAAGAATGCAGGGATATTGCTGAAAACCTGGAGGTAATCTCTGCCTGTCATTTTCTGCTCTGGCTCTATACATTCTCTATGGGTGAATGCTTGAAAATAGCTTCCCAAAAATTCCTTTCCTCAGTTTGAGGAAGGAGCACAAACACTAGAACTGCCTGGGAATGAACCTCTCTGTTACCAGTTTGCATAGTAATTGCAAATTGAAATGCTAAAAATGCAACAGGAAGATCTAGTTGGAAAGAGTAACACCCCACAAGAAGCATCTACAGCTTTTCTGGCAGTTTAAAATCTGTATCTGAAAGTTATGGGTCAGGCTTTCAGCTAGCTGCAGATGGTGAAATTTAAGTATATTAAGGAGGGCACAGTAATGAAATACCATGGTGGCTTTGCAGAAAGAAAATGCTCCTTCTCTCTGTGCTTTACTCCCTGCAACTTGAAAACAAGAACAGAGCTGATTAAAAGTTATGAAATGCATTTAATTCTGTGATGCTCTAAAGGCTTGACTTAAATAGTGTCTTTTTAGGACATAAAATAGCTATTGTAAGTTGGTAGGTTTTTGTTTGTTTGTTTTTAAGCTGGAAGTGTGTTGATTCATTACCGCTGGGACTGTTAATGAGAACTTGATAAATACTTGAAAACAACTGAATGTCCACCCTCCAAGTTTTCACATTTATTTTGATATTTTCAGAATAATATTTTCTCTCTTGTATATGCAGTAATTTTTTTAAACAAGTCCAATGGAAAAATAATTCATTTAAATACTACATTTTGAGCTTTTAAAAATTTTTAGAAAAATATTTTGTAGATTTTGACTTTTCCTCTTCTGTAGTAGTACATTTTTAATGTAACGACATGTAAAACCTTTGTCAGTTAGGAAAATCATTTACAACCCAGCCCTAGTTAACACAATTAGTCTTTTTCATATAGTTCTGCTATTGCAGGTGTAGAGCAGAAACTACAGTGGTTAAGGATAGACTTTAGGACAACTTTTATATAACAGGTGGCTTCATTCCTTTTTGGGCGTAGTTGTCACCTATAGTTCTTCTGTATTTCTGTATCTTGAGTTAAACAATGATGTTGTGATACAAACCATGCACTTTGAGTTTTTTTACCAGCTAGTCCTCCCTTGCCATTCTTCCTGCTGTCACTATAATACTCTCAAGAATTAGTTCAGAAGAGACTTTTTCTGAAAATAGTCCCCTCTAGGAGATGATGAAGGTAAACACATTATTGCTAAGTAGAATGGCAGTTACTCACAAAAGCGGTGCATTCAATGTTGAATTCTTAATCAAAATGTTAAATATTTTTGCTGATTTTTATGAACAGTAGTGATAAACAAGTTTTCCTACCCTTGCTCAACCTTCCTGTTTTCCAAGAACGATTGCTTCTTGTGGGTGCTGTCCTGTTTTTAAATGCCTGGTTTTAAGCACTCATGAATAAAGCAGTTGTAAGAATCTTCACCTAAAGCAAGATTACTTTATAAAACGCTCTGCTCTTTAATCTTTCTGCATCTAGCAATGTTACAGAAGAGAATAGAGGGGGAAAAAAAGGTAGGCCATTTTGTTTCAATAGCAACAATACAATCTTACTTTGTGTTCCCAGGGAACTAGAAATGAAAGAGGAAGTATGTTATGTCATGATATTTTCAGATTGAGAGATTTTATTGTTTCATTTACACGGCTAAGTACGGTCCCAGAAAAAACATAGAATTGATTTGTGGTACAGAACTGAGGTACGTAATATTAGTTTGATTGTCATTCAGTTTATAGTTTCCTCTGGCTTTAAGAGGAGATTGTGTATCATGAATATGGCTATACTGAAAACAAAATCTAAAAAAAAAAAAAAAAAAAAAAAAAAAAAAAAAAGGAGGGGGGCAAAAATCAATGTGGAGTGTCTATCTTCCCACTTAGAAACCTAAATAAAGGGGAAAGATCTCTTTGCAAGCACGCCACTAGCTCAAGGATCAAATCCTGTCCTTTTCATTTGCGCCTCTCTGTGGAAAGGACGATTTTCCTTGCAGTGATGTGAGGTCTCAGGAGGCATCTGTGGCTTGTTTGCATGACCGAAGCCTCCTACATTCCTAAATGAGAAAGAAGCTGCTATGCTCCAGGCTTTGAATCTTTCTCCTAGACATGGCATTAAAATATGAATAGACCCAAATCAGTTTTTTTCCCTTCAGCATCCCTGCTGATTTTTAAAGGTAAAACAAATAACCATACCATGTCAGAGCAATGATTTATTTAGCCCAATATCCTGTCTGTGCCACAGGCCTGTAACAGATGCCTTCTTACTTTAGTACTTAACTGGACATAGCCCGGCAAGGGAAGCCATACTGCTGTGCCTGTGCCGCACTATAGGGAGCACATACTGAGTAGGCAGCAGTAATGGGAGAAGCACGCAGCAGCTCCCTTAACTCCTGGTCTGGAATTGTTACACCAGAGAGCGCTTGCTCTTGTGAAGCTGCCGTGCTCTGGAGGTGCTCGGCTTTTGCAGACTTCTGTATTAACCTCAAGTAATGATTGTGCTCTGGACATCTCCCTTGGAGGTAAAAGGGGTGTGAAAGCCCCGTTCTGAAAAGCAGCAGGATTTTTGGCCTGAAGGGACTGTGATTTGAAAGTGCCTCAAACAGTCAGTTCTGCTCATTCTTATTATTTCATAAATGGCAGAAATGAATTAAATTAGTCTCTCATTCCCTTTCTGCTTGGATTCAGAATCTGCCAGTAACTGTTCTTCCTCTTGCATCCTTTCTCTACCTGCTTTCTTCCTGAAAAACCTACTTTGTGTTCAGTGACTTGGAAAATCTATTGTCATCTTCAACCCAAATGCAGTTTTAGCCCTAGATGTCCTCAATTCTGCATAATGTGTGATTCCCCCCCCCCCCCATATTTCTTGAGGAAATATAAAATCAATTGATTTTATTATAAACACAGGGAGAAAGGGTATATAATTACACTGGATGGAATTACTCATCTGTGGCCTAGCAATTGGCTCCAAATGTGTTTTATATTAGCCTTGGAGGTCGTCTCCTCAGATACAGATGTTAGGAATAGCGTCTCTGACTGTGGATTAGCGTTTTCAATCTATAGCTTGTAGAAACTGGAAGTTCTCGTAGTTCTCGGAGCTACTTTTAAGGGACTCAAGATAAACCATGCCTATTGTCATTAGGCAAAACACCTACTATAGAGATGTTCCCATCTCTGCTGGGAAACTCTTAATGTTGAAAAACGCTGCTTGCTTAATAGGTTGAAGGTGTGCCCAGCCCTGCCTTTTTAGATTTCAGGAACTAAAGTTGAGTGCAGTAAAAACTCATGAGGTACTTTTTGATAAAGTAGTAAAATGTTTTAATTTGTTGAAATGGTTTCTTTGTTTTCCAGGGAGATTTCTACTTTTAAAGATGGATGTGTTGAGCTCCATCTTCCTCTGGATAATAGGTAGCCTATATTCTTTCTTTGTGACTAAAGACGAGCATTGATGTAGAGGAATTACAGAATCAATCTTTCAGATATTTCATCAAGAAATTTTAGGGAGAAAGAATAACCCAACAGCATAATTTCAGATTCTATAAAAAAAATCTATAGAGCTGCTTTTTTTTCTCCCCTCTCTTGTACTACAGTTAGTGTTAACACAACTACATTAATTGGTTTATAGTTGTACAGTGTTGAAGGATTTGCAAGCGTGAAGGAGAACCAATTACATCTATCAACTTTCTTGAGAACGTCGTCAGTGGCTTAGACTTAATTGCTTCTCTTCTGTAACATTTGAATCTTGAAATACAAAGTTTGAAAATGGAACCTTTAGGAAAATGCTTCAATTCGCCATTTACTGACTTAAATAATTCTAAAAATATTGGACTTATCAAACCACAATCATTATATAAGATTTTCTTAGAAAGGATACCACCTTGTTGTCTCTCTCTCACGTGCGCGCTCTCTCTTTCTCTTTTCTCTTCTCTTCTCTTACCTTACCACCATTTTTCCCAGAATTGGGCTCATGTCCAATGAACTATTTGTAGCTCTCAACAGATCTTTGATATTGGGTGGCTTTTCCAGGAGCTTACAGAGATGTGCATTGCTTTCCACATTCCCATTTCATTTCTAACTACTTTACCCAGTGTCCTGTAGGGTAGTTGTATGTGGGATGTCTTTTTTTTTTTTTTTTTTTTTTTTTAATATATGTTTGTCATTATTTGATCTAAGGTAATCAGACATCAATGATTTCTGACATACTAAGTTTTTTATATCTCCTGGTTTTTCTACACTTGAAGTCAGATAATCCAAATGCAGTGGCTCTCAGTGTAAAAATTTTACGAGACTCTTCACTCTATTATTTAAAGCACTTACCTTTACTTTTTTTTCCCTCGTATTCTAAAAGAAAGGTTAAAAATTCAGTGCTGGAGTGAACTCCAGCAATTGGTGTGCCACATCCCATTTCAATTTAGAAGTGTGTTGAGCTGAAGTGAACTGAAAACTTAGCATAGACTTAATGCATCTCTGTCAGAATGGTAATTCTTCTGCAGGCTATCATTTACTGTTTTCAAGATACTACTTACATGAATACAGCTATAGGTCTTCCAAAGAAAAATCTTATGACATGTCTGAGTGTGCAGATGAGACAAAAAGTGAATTTTTCAGGATATAATTTTTTTGCCTAGCATCTGATAAGAAATATAAAGAATGGTTACCTTCATCTATAAAAACAAGGACAGATGACAAAGACCCTTTGCATGAATGCATTCCCCCAATCCAGCATGAATTCAGATATTTACAAATCCCTTTTGTTTGTTTTAAAATAATGGAAGCTGAATCTGTTTAATGCCTCTTCTTTTATATATTCTCAAACCCAAAATTGTCTTGTTCCTCCCTGATGGCTTTTGTTAATCTTGCAGTGTTCAGATGGAACATTGTTTCTGCAATAAGGTGATCAGCAAAGGATCCTGAAAGTTGTCCTGATAATACTTCTACAGAATGACTTCATCATTACTTAAAACTGCTATAAATTAACACTGCATCTATTTTATTGTTTTCATAGGCTGCGCAGAGTATTGCTTTTTACTTATTTCTCATTTGTACATCATTGGGTAATCTTTGATTTCTATATATAGCTCTAGTGTCTTTATATTTATCTATGTTTACACAAATGCCTCATTTCCCTTTATAGAACTACAAATAAGATTTATAAGCTTTCAAGCATAAATACCTTAACTTATTTTTCTGTAATTATTCCAATCCTATCAACATTATCTCTCAGCTTCTCAAAAACACTTATTTCATCACTAGATATAGCTGCCTATGGAGCAATGTTAGCTCAGCTCATTGGGGTTATTTTATCTTTTTTCCTATTTCTGACTTTGCTCTCCTGAAATTCCTTGACATAATTACAGTGAGCTTTTTGTACTCCTTACGTTATGTTCTGCTAAGAATAGGTTTCGTCCTCATTAAGGAGGAACCACGTGATTTTTCCCCTCAGACCGAATATCGGGGCTCTAGCCTGCAGTTCAGTCTGCTAACCCGAGAGGCCTTTTCCCTATGGGAGCTTGTGACAGAGATTGATTAAAGTGATTTCAAACATAACTTCTTCAAACAAAATATTATTTATTCAACCCAAGGGTTCATAACAGATGAAACAAGGAAGGAAGGGAGGAAAAATGCATGTTACCTACTCCTTAAGGGATTTGCAAGCTTTGGTAAATCCAGTTCAGCCTACATGTCTCAAGTTTGTCTCTTTATTAAAGGCTTACCAAATAGCTAGCATCCATTCTGTACCCTTTTTCCCTTGGTCTACCTTTGTTTTCATATTTCCATTTAGTTTTGGTTTGACTCAGGAAGAAAAACTCTTGTTCCTTAATAGAATTTCAAATATCGTAACGGATACTTATGTTGTAGTGCATTAGAATCTGTTATATTTTTATTTATTTTTATATATATATATATATATATATATATATATATATAAACTTGCTCATTCATATCCCAAACATTCACATGGAAGATACAAAACTGTTCAACTAAGCACTGTTAGATATTTTAGCCATGGGTCAAGGACTGGCTTTCCTTTTCCATCAATTTTTTTCCATCCAAAAATTTCAGATTCATGTTGTTTGTCCAAAAAAAAAAAAAAAAAAAAAAAGATTTGTGGAGTGAGAAGTCAAAATGTTCATTTTGTTTTGAAGCTGTCAGAGCCAGAAGAGTTGAAATGTTTTGTACTTTTTTTCCTTATGTTATTAAGTTGAGAAAAATAAGTAGAGTAAAAAGCAAAAACCTTTTTAAGTGACTGAACAAAATACTTTAACAGAGATTTTTTTTTCTCCAGTTCTTGGTTATAACAGCACAACAATTACTCACATGCTTTGACTTACTTAATAGTCTGCTATTCACTGAACTGTAGATAGAGACCTCTGCCAAGTTCTTCATATCAATTCTCAAATGAGAAAAGTGCAATATTCTACATTACTCTTTGAGCTGCCATCATATGTTCAGAAACAAACTTGGTGCCCATTCCCATCTCCTGATCCACAGAAAGTTTTGAAATGAGATGAAACTAATACTGCCCTCCAAGTCTTTCTGACTTTCTCCCAGTTCAGCGGTACTTTTAAAGTTAGAGTTGTATTTTTCACAGTTTGTGATTATTCATTTTTTGAGTCATCTTTTTGGAGCCAATATTAAAAAAAAAAAAAAAAAAGCATAATTCTGAAATGAATCTTTGGCAATTCCAAACTATTTTGTGGAAAAGGGATATTATTGCAGCTATCTGAAATAATATATTTTATAAAATGAAAAAGATCATCCATTATTCTGAAAAGAATTGTTCAAGTTTAAAAATGGTTCAGATTGTAATATAGTGATGGCAATCCCAAAGCACAACTAGGTCACTGAACAGGAATTAAGTATAGCTCCAGAGACTAGAACAGGGGAACGTGTACCTCCTACCTTCGCTCTAACTCTTCTGAATAGCATGCATGAACCTCGTGCTTTCACTCTGTGTAGGAATAATTTTTTTTTATGCAGTCAATAAATAATGCAAGGCAAATTTTACTGAGAAATAACATATCATCTCTACCAACCCTATGGCAGTTAAGGCCTGTTAAAAAGAGTGCCTCAGAATTAAACCTGTGCTGTTCTCCTGTAAGCTCAATTTTTTTGTTCTTATGAGGAATAAAATTTTAATGCAATACTTCGCGCATTGTAGAAGCAGAATGGAGGCAGAATGGATGACCCTGAAAGTCTTACCTGACCCTTCCTTTTCTTATTTCAGGTTCAATACTCATTGTGTGTGTGGTGTTTAATGTTGTCTTTAACATTTTACCTAACTTTCTATTGTTGATGCTTTGACTACTTTCTCTGCCACTTTGTCATGTTGCATCTTTAAAAGTCTTATTTTCAAATCTTTCTGTTCTTAAATGTCATTCTTCATACTTAAATTTCTTGAATATTGATTTATGAATGGAAACAATCAAAATATGTTGTCTAATTCAGTTAGATTGCAATGTAATTAGAGCAGGCAGTGTTTCCCTTTCCATAGCTGTACAAAGATCTTTTACAAATGCATCTAGGGAATAGCTTTTTATTTAGTCACTGTGCTATGAGCATGTCTTATTTGACTGTTTCTTGAGATTCCTAAGTATTTCAGACATGATGAGGCCTATAGACTGATGCATGTTTTTATTAGTGGCCACCGAAGACCTTTGACTCTATTACAAAAAGAGGGAAGTGGCAACACTGACACGCTGAAGACAGCTTTCCATTTGCTCAAGTTTCATGTCTTGTCTCCAACTTTTTAAAGGTAATCTTGATCTTAACTACTAAACTTACGTTATTTAAACTTACTTTTTTTTGAATTCCAAAGGAATTCTTTAAAGTTGGGTAGGATTTTGGGACACAATGAGGCTGAAATTGAAGTAACCTGTCCATTAATATAGCTCTTGCCCAAGATACTGTTGGCTGAAGCAAGCTCAAACTTTAGAAGAGGAAAATTGAAAAAAAATTCAAACATCAGCATGGTCTCAAGTTTTAGTATTTTTCATTTCAAAATTTATTAGAAAATTATGTGCTAGAAGACTAAAGGTTTAGAACTGGGTGTTTAGACAGAGGGGTTCTGCTTCATAGATCCCTAAACCACTCTGATTATTTGAGAATTTAGATTTCATGAAGGAGTGTCTGATACCTAGTCTGCACTGATCATACCTGTAAGGCTAAAAGAAATAGGAGCTAATGGGAGGAAGCAGTCACTTTTATGGTTTTAATTTTCTCTTAATTGAAAACTGCACTGCTCCAGTGATGCAAAAGGATTGAATTCACTAGTATATACTTGAACTTTCAGAAGTGAAAGCTGCCTTGGTTTCCTCGATAGTCAATGAATGGAAAGAGAAAAGCACCATTCCATGCAGTGATTCACAGCGGCTAAATCAGGCTTTGTCTGTGAATTGTTTTGTTCTCCACTAATCGTAGTGGAAAGCGGAGGGCATTAGCCTCTGTAGGTTGAAGACTGCTTTCATACGCGCTCTCTGTGATGTGGCTTCTTTGAATCTTGCATCGTGTTGGTTTTGGGAGGTCTGTGAGTTATTCCCAACGCATAAAGTAACTTTTCAAAATATGAATTTAAATGATAAATCATCAAGTCTGCTTCCAATTCGCACCTTATCTCTATTCTCACTGCAGATGGGAAATGGCAAACATACTACTGAACAAATAATCAAGCTATTTATAAGTTCTTAGGTGATAACAGAGAGATGAGTAGTAATAAGCTAGCATGGATTTGTCATAAGCAGAATCTATTAAACCAGTTTAATTTCCTCCCAAGGCAGCATCCTTGGAAATAACTCTGGAATGTAGCCATATAGAAAGAAGAGAAGCAATAGACGTGTAACGTTCTTTTGAGATGGCATCTTGCAAGCAAGCTACAGAAACCTGGTCTAGATGAAAGAACTGTGAGAAGAGTGCAAACCTGAGGGGCTCCAAAGTCCAGCCATACTCATAAGGTTTTATTAATGAAATAGAAAATGAATTAGAGAGACATCTAGCAGATTTGCAAAAGTTACTAACCTGGAAAAGGATGCAAGGCCAGTGGAGGACAGTGTTAGAATTCAAAATGACTTTGACAAATTGGAGAAGTGGTCTGAAGGAGAAACTCCCAAGTCAGTAAGGACAGGAGCGGGGATCTAAAACTTGTATTTATTGCAGTGTGTTTTGTGCTTCTAACAGTTCTCCCTAGGTGTCAGGTAAAACCTGTTCCAAAGCGATTAGCAACTTCCCAGAGAGATTTCCAGGTTCCCTCCCTTCTCCCTCTCTTGCTAGCCACCTCCTCAAATGTTTCTTAATCTACCTTTTGTTATACTTGTGTTATACTAAAGACTCAAGTTCTATTCCTATCAATCACCCTACCATATTAACAATACCACGTTAAGCTCATGAAATAAGGTCAAATGACTTTTTTTGAAATTTTCTGGAGCAATATTTTACTGTACAGTTATGGGCATCTCAACAATAATTTGAACAAAATGGTTCCTCAAAAATTATTTGGTGGATATTTTGTGTAGTAACTTGTAATTTTAATTTGTAAGAATGAAATCTGGTAGAAATAAGTTGTTCTGCATTTATTTTACTTATTTTTATTTGAAGCATGCAATTTTGTTAAAAATAATTTTAAAAAAATTCTTAAGAATAGATGAAAAGGATCCTAAGAACAATGTAAAAGTAATAGAAGTATGCTGCGTAGTGCACAGGAGCTTCCTGGTTTTCCTTGTTTTCCTTGTCTCACCCCTCTTCCTCCCCCCCCCCCCCCCCCCAGCATGGATGGGGAATGTTAATTCCTACTCTAGGATTAAAGGATTATAATGACATCTCTCTGACTTGAAAATCAATTTGCTATGAGTCTGTGTACTGATACAGTGATATCTGAGCAAAGCCAAAAGTGCAGTATTACAAAACAAACTTTGTACTGACACCAGAAATTGAAATAATGCAAGATCTACTAGAAAACCAGATCCTTTCAAAACCCATTGGACAACTTTATGTGTGGTTATAAACAGTCTGCAGTTATGGACGGTTTGTCCTATGAAATGCTCACGCTGACTTGTCAGTTAAGTGTGTAGATTTCCTTTCTAGGTGGTATTTGGGATATTTACTTCCTTTAGTATGTACAGGTACTCTTGCTATCTTCATTGCAAATATGAAACATAAAAGGCTAAAATGCATGTGCTAAATTCATTAAAAGATTTCACTATGGGTTCTATTGTACCAGAAGGGATAATTCCTATTTTCAAATTAAGTTTTTATTTTATTTTGCATAGTATCCAGTTTTCCTGCAGAAAGGGAAGAATACCAAAATTATTTCTGTAAGCGTTCGCAACCACCATATGCCACAAAGGTAGGAAGCACACTTTTTAACCTCCAGATAGATTCATTCAGTTTCTAAATTAAAGAGTACGTACTCCGGAAAGCTATTGCAGAAACCCAAAGCTAGATTTGTAACTTGGTTTGTGTGGGGCAAATCAGCCACAAATAGCTAAGTGTTTACACACAGATACAAATAGCGTGTCCAAGGAGAGGAGTCTCTTGAATTAATTGTCCTTCCACTCAGCATAACTAGGAAAAGAGGTGGCATGTGGGGCTTGCAGGAGAGCCTGGTGAAATGAATGGATATCTGAACAAGTTTCCCCTGCCACAATCCAGGGAAGTGTGTGTCTCAATGGTATTGACTGGAGATCTATTAATGCGGGAGAGTATCTGCCCCTCAGCCTTTTCTCCTATGTTACAGCATATCTGTTTATCTGGCATTTGGCTAGCATACGTTTATAAGAAAATTTAGAAGTTAATTTGAAAGAACTCCTCGTGTTACTGGAATGAATTTATTTATGAATACATTTGAATTTAAGTGAATATATTTATTTTCTTTCCTTTTGAAATCATTGTTATCGTTGCTTGTAAAATCGAGTGAGCAACGCACTGCAAGGTGGGGATGGTCTGTTTTGTGTGGCGTGCAGCAGCCCGTCAAAGGCAGCGTCCAACAGCTGTGAGCAGCAAGAGGTAACAAAGGGTGACAAGGCATCTGAATCCACAGGCCAGCTCAGTATATTCTATCATATTTAGCAATTCTGAATATATATGCTGTGTGTTGCCAGCTCTAGGGCTCTTTCTGCCCTCAGAAAGCAAAAAAGTGCTTGCTCCTGTGCTGTGAAATCAATTACACACTGAACAGATAGCAAGATTTTCTATCCCTTAATATTTGCAGCTTTAAGAAATGGTCTGTTGTACAGCACAAGTATTTCTTGTTCTGGAGATGTCTCAAAGATTGGTTTCTGTGTGTGACTTTCCTATGCAATGTTTTCTTAAATGAGCCAGTCTGTCAGATTTGCATTATGTGTGCGTTTGGGAACAACAGGGAAGTTAAAATTTTCTATGCGATGAATGTTTAACAATTAGAGATCATAAAGAACAGGTGAGAGAGGTAGAAAGAAAAGCAGAGCTCTTCAGGAGGATGAGTGACTATGAAAGATTTATTAATAATACATGGATAAGGCTACAGTAAAAGCAGAAAGCATGATAAGAAGTGGTTTAGAGAAACCAATTGAAGAGAAAGTCAAGCAAAAAAGAAAAGAGCTCAATAACTAGAATGTGAGCAAGGAGGAAGTATTTGTTCACTGGGGAGGGGAAACATGCACAAAGCCTTAATGGAAAGGCTGGCAGTGATTTCTATAACTAGCAGTGGTCCTTTAGCAATGTATGGATTAGGTGACAGGTCTCTTCTATCACTTCTTTCTGTAAGTGTGGACAAACAAAGGAATTATACTGACAAGATAGCACAGAGGAGGCAGGGCTGTTTGGAAAGTTCTGATTTGAACTACCAAACAAAATTTTCATGAGAAATAGTTTTAAAATATTGATTATGAAGCATGGCAAAATATTTCTAAAGTACATTTCATTTTTATTTCTAAAACTTCATTTGGAAATGTTTGAAATTCATTTTTGGCTATTGAAGCAGTTGAAATTAAGGAGTGAATGAATATGCAGGAATACAGTACAGGATAAATTAATAGGAGTAATATCCCTATCAATGTATCATGCCATATTCTACCATAGCCAGATAAATATTTCTGTTTAATTTTTACAAATTTATCTAATGTTATTACTGAATAAATAGCAGACAAAAAAATCTTTTCTAGCTTAAAGTGTTTTTCTGAAAATGCAAACAGTAGATTGTCAGGAAAGAATGCACCAGTTGATTCTTAAAGCAGTTCTCCTTATTTGTGTAAAAATGTAATAAACCTAATGCATACCAGTATCTTCAAAATCATGTTTAAATTTGGAAGGTTAATTTTGAAAATATAAGATTAGGTATCTGCTTGGGAAATATTTTCTGCTTTGTAGCAGATATTAACCTTTTGTATTTTTCTTCCAGATCAAAGTGGAAATGCTTTTCAAAATATATTTGGTTTTTTTTCCCTTATAAACAATTTCTGAATTTCAGTCAACTCTTCTAAATTGTATCATAGATGTATAGACTGTGGCAGAGTATGGACTATATGATTACTTCTGTTTCGGATTTTACTATGTGGGTATAATAAATCAGCCAGAGTAGAATCCAAATGAGTGGCTGGGGCAGGTAAGCAGGAGCTATTTTAACCATCTGCTCAGTCATGCAGAGACTGGAGTAAGCCAGATCAAGAGATAGTGGAGTATAGAGAAGCCAGCTCTGTCCTGGATATTGACTTCTGTGAGTAGCGATGAAACACATAGCATGGCTCATATAATTCCCTCTGGGCACAGAAGTCCTAAGAATCCAGTTACAGCTAATGGTTCTAGAGGGAACTTCCACTAGAACAGCACAAAACCAGTGTAAGAAAATAGTCAGGCAAGATATATTTAGCTGCTTCTTTTGCAAGATGTGCAGAAATGGTGAGAATACAACTCACTAAAATGAAGCCATGACTACCTGTATACTGCTGTAGCCTGTGGGCCTAACATACCAACTCCGTGTGTGAGGCGTTAGAACCATCATTTATCATCTCTAGGGTCCGTCTTCCAAAGTCATTTTCTAAATCAGCTTTGGGTTCTCTGCTGACCAAGGCAGTTTTTTGACTCTGGGTCTACAGATCCTTCTATCCCGTAGATCCATTGGTAGGAAGGCCTGATACTGGCCTTTGCCTGGGTATGAATGTTGATGAATTAAGTTCAGCAGAAAGCACAAAGAAGCCACTATCTCAAACGACTGCTTGGTTATCGAGATGCTAACATCATCTACAAAAATGGGCTTGTTTATTCTGGGATGTCTGTTCCAGTCCTGAGAAAGACAGACAGGGAAGACTATTTTAAAGCTCTTTTTCTTTCAAATCTTGTCCTGAAAAATAAATTTCCTGTACTACAAATGAATGATGGAGTAGGCGGTCTAGGACAATGCTGATGGAATTTGTGTGCAATAGCTTTCAGTGCTCAAATCTGGAAAAGTGTCTTTTAATCCCAAACAATTAAAAGAAAATCTCATGTTAACTAATGAAGAGTACAAAAAAACCTCCAAGATTATCTAGTGTTACTGCACATAAAGTGGAGGTGATAGGCCTCAATACGCAACATGGGTTCTGCATCTTAAACCATTTTCAGAATGGTGGCAGAAATTACATCACAGATCAACTTAAGTTTCCTTTATGTGGAATATAATATTATATTATAATATGCTATAATATTTGTGTTGCTCCTCTTAAATATAAATGAGCTAATTAAGCAGTCCCTACATATTATGTCCCATATTCTGCCTTTCACACTTTTGCTATGTGAATGGTCTTCTGTGCAGATACTGGGTGTTTTAGGGACTCGTTAACAGCTGAATTAGCTTTCTGGTTCTAGCTCTACTTCTATTTTATTAGAATATTTCTGTTGTAGTGAGGGAGGTGAAAATCGGGAGAACAGAGCAAGTCATGGGATTCCAGATTTGACACTGCTGTAGGAGTTGTTCACTGTTGCGCTGATGCTCACCTGATGTGGGCACTGACAATGTAGGTTTCCAGATATTTTTGTTCAATATATGGCCACGATGCTGACTTTGGGGGAATTTCTGGACTGGGCATGCTTTACAGTTGTACATGAGTTCTTGCACGAGATATTCCAGTGAATTAAATCTATGGTGTGTGTATCTAAACAGCAGAGTATTTTTCACTTATGTCTCTGGGGCTGTTCTGTTCTTAGCTTCACAAGAGTTTGTATACACATGCTAAGTGTTGAACTTGAAGCTTTGCATTAAGGTAGTGTAGCTTCCCATACCCTGCGGTACTATTGAACACGTGCAGTCTCTAATCTTCAAATAAGCAGAAAAAGAAAGCATTTTGATTTCCTGCACTTTCAGAGCTGCCAAGTAATATGTTTGGTTTTCGTATCTGAGCCAAGATTCAGAAATTTCCTTTTTTGCTTTTTGTTGTTGTTGTTTTTAAAGATAACTGCTACATTGTTATGATATCAGCAATGACATGGGGGGGTTAGATTGTCTCGCTCAGATAGATGCAGCTTTCTTAATAGGGCATAATTTTAATTACTGTCCCATCCTTCCTTGCCATCATGAGGCTGCTCTGTGTTGCTGACTTGTCCGTTGGATCAGATCCCCGGAAGGTGACTGCTGCTGGGCGTTCTTGAATATATGGTTTGAGATGCCATCACTGAGCTGCAGAAGTTTCTGATGCCAATGTGTTTAGCATATGCACCAGCTGTAGTGTGTCCTTCCACTGATTGCTGCTCCAGCGAGATATGAACGCCCGGGGAAGGCTTCTGACCATGCTGACTAGGCTTTTACAGGAAGCAGCAGAGGGTGTGTGTAAAGGAAATTGTATTCTGATGGCCGTGACAGCAGCCCGACCTCTGGTTTCCTGGTGGTTGGCTCTGTCAGAAGCTGTTGACTTTTTCAGTGCTCTGCTCTCTGCGAGACACAAGGCGCAAGTGAAGTAGTAGAGGCTCGATGCAGCACGGCGTCCCCGGCCGTGTATTATTTCACTCCTTGTGATGACAGTGAGCAATTTCTCAGAGGGTGTTATGCTTCGGTGGGTCGCTTTACTGGCTGCATGTATCTGCTCAACGAGCCTTTTGTCACAAACACGTTCTGATTTAGAAACACCTATCATTTAGCAATGAACTCGATATGCGTATATCATCTTGCAGAGCCTTGCGTTTTAATCATTTCATACACTGAAATCCCAATAAATTTCTTGCTATACCATGAAGCTTGAAGCTCGTCTCTAGTTAACAAAGATGATGACGTTTTTCCTATATAGCCATTGCTAATGATATAATTAAATACCAAATTTTATTTGGTTTTTACAAGTGCTGGTTTTGATTTGTGTGTGTTATCTTTCTTGGGGCTATTAGCAAATATTATGGGAAAATCTCAGATTTTCAGTGAAAACTCTATTGATGGGAGGGCTGTTTTCTCACAGCTCAGTAAGCACTTGTTCCCAAGCTCAGCGGTGCTTTCTTGCCAGGACTTAGGTAAACTATCTTGTTTTCCATGGTCTGCATCTTGTTTGGAACTGTCATCATCTGCAGTATGTACTTAATCTGGCAAAACTGTTTTTGCACTGGGCAAATGGGCAGCTCTGTTCTAAACAGCAACATGCATTTTTTTTTTCTTTTTAAGCAGACTATGCTTTTTTCACCCCATTTAATCAATGGTTGACTTGAGAAGTAACATCTATCATGTGCTGTTTATACAGTGCCTCCCTGCTACTGTGATATTTCAAACCATAGTGACACGTAGCTGTTTGTTAGTTTTGTGTTCAATTTTGAGGTGTTTTGATGAATAACAGATCAGTTGCATCAAATAGTAATGTTTTGCTCTACTGAAAAAAAGGTTTGCATTGTGCGAAATGGCTGTAGAGTAGCAGATTAAAAAAATAAAGTAAAAGCCTGATGGTAAGTGGTCTCTATGCTTGGAATGTGCTCTGGGAGAGAGTTTTGATCCATTTTTCACCTAAAGTGAAATTAATTTCTGCTTGAACAGAGCTCAAGGAGTCTCTGCATCCCATACATCCAATTCATTTTGTCAAAACTACAACTTTAAAAAAATGCTATGTGTCAGACCTCTGTAATTAGTGTGTATTGTCATCAAAAATAGTCATTCCTGATGTAAGTAGAGGAAGAAGCTAAGCAGGCAAAATGACTGCATGCAAAGGAGCAGTATGGATTATGCTTATAGGTGTAATGGTCAAAGGCTTCTGACTTCCAATGAGAAAAATCTTTTGAAAATGAGACCCTTAATGAAAAATATTAGAATCTTTAAATGGCTTATTTTTTCAGAAAAATCTTTTAATTATTTCTCTCAAGTGTTTTCTAATAACTTGAATGTAGATGCTGTTTACAGATAAAAATCTCAGAAAAAGCTACCAACAAAACACAGGTTGAGATTCTTTTCCCATTTTGTAATCCTCTGTAAAGAAAAGTTAATGTGCAGAGGTTATCACTGAGGAGTGTCCGAGATTCACATAATTTATGGCTCTTTGTTAGGTAATGTAGTTCTCTGACAGAATTATTTTGGTTGGCACACAGTTAATGAATGCCATCTCTCCTGTTTTATGGTATTTTATGAAGCCTGCCACTAACTATAAATGAAAACAGAATTACAACCTTTGCATCATATGTAAATTGAAAAATTTTAATCAAACCAAAATTGGTTATTGCCTTTCTATTCCTTTTTCTTCCTCTGAGAGTGAGCTGCTTATTACAGTGTTTTCTTACCTTCTTCTGTTCTTAGGCTGTTTAAGAGGCTTTCTAACAGATTTGATTATTGGCAGATGCTTGGCATTCAATTATTCTGGCAGGAGCTAAAATCCTCTTGAGTCCTTGATATATAACTGTAAATATGCATACTGAATTAGACAGCAAATTATGCCTGTATAGTGAAATACCCAAAGATTATTTTAATTTTACTTATCAACTTTGTTATTTCTCATTATTGAAATAGGTGCATATTCTGCTAATAATAGACAACCAAACTTTCTTCTACTAATCGTAATGAGAATTATATGTATTCTGCCTCTGATTACCTGCAGATAAATCTGCTTTGGATGTAGATGCCTAAGCCATTAAAGTCTGGAACCCAGGCAGGTAACCTGGGCAGCCATGTGCTTTGGCCAATGGATTTACTAGCTGATGTCCTTACTATGTTTAGGAGACCGGAAAATGCTGTTGATCTTTGGTCCCATTGTATTTTCTACTTTATTTTCTCTAGCTTAATTCACGGGTCTGGCATAAGCCATGGTTTTCTTTATCCAGATTATCTCCCCAGTGTTCTGGATGACTGGGAGTTGAATGGCTTTTTGTCAAGTTCAGTAAATGTGCACACACATAAATAAAACAACAAATGGGCCTCAAAAAGCCTTACTTTGTTTTAAATAATTATAATAAGGCTTTACAATTCTGTGTACAAAACAAAAATAGTCTCATTTTGCTAATCTAACCAACTATTCAGAACAAAGCTGAATAATTATACTTAGAGCTACCATAGTAAAATGCAGTGAAATCATTTCATGTTCTATTGCAATTTTAGCAGCAGAAAGTACTTCAAAGACTAAACAGAAAACTCTGATCCATGGATTTTAATTACCTTTTTATGCTTGTATATTGAGTACTAAAGATGTTTCCTTCATATGGGAGGCCAGTGAAAGGGAAAAAGGAACATCATCTTCGGGCTAGAAGTTACAAATAGCTAAAGCAAATAGCTTGCATTTCTGTCCCAGACTGGAGGCTTTTTCTCTCTCAACTTCCTATCTTACTCTTCTAATTCAGCTCATTAATTACCATATTGTGACAGATTTAAACTCATTTGCAAGGAGGATGTATTGAAATGGGTAAGTTTTGGAGGAAAAAGGGCAAAAGCAGTAAAGGATCGTCTGTATAATATAAAAGGTAGTGAATCCATCTTCCAGTTGTCTGTTGAATGATTAATAGAAATCTTAATATAAAGCACACGTGCATTCTCTCAATCCCTCTCTCTTGGAAAAAAAATATAAAACACAAAACTTTCTGGAGGAAGAAAAATTCTCAAGAGAAATCTCTCTCTCAAAAGAACTCCACTAGGTTCAGATACGGTAAGGCTCACATTGTATCTGCTATGCTGTTTCTTGTAGTAGAGTGAAACTCAGAGTGAAGGGTGATGGAAGTATAACAGTCGTATGTCAAGTGAACCTGAGTTTGGTAGTTAAATTCCCATGAAAAGATTTCAGTGTTATTAAATATTAGTTATCCTTAAAATAAAAGTCAAGAGTTTTCTGTTAGAGCTAACAGGTGGTGGGGTCTGATAAGTTGTATGTATTTCTACAGCGGCTTGATAATCTTTTCAAATGGTAAACTATGTTGAAGTGGATGGGGAAGAGAAGGACTGCATTTCTGGAAAACTCTCTCCATTTTATCTGTATGTTCTTCCAACACAGCCTAGAGTAAAATGCAGTCCCCCATGCTTCCCTTTTTTCCACACTTGTGTCTCAAGGTCTGACAAGAACTATTTCTTTCAGAAATTCAGCTCTCCTCTATGTTTTATATATAAATTTTTTTTTCTTCCCCCAGCAAAGCTTGCTGCTGTGGTTTATTTCACTCTATTTTATAAATCTCTCCTCCCTGTATTTCTCTCTTTTTCACAAATATTTCTTCTACTCTACTGATTATTTCAAAAGTTCAGTCAACTATTGTTTGTGTCCAAGCTGGCATACTGTTGGGTGACTATGTGGACCTCAAGGGGGAGGGAACCAAGTTTGCTGTGTTTTTGTCCAAATTGCTTCTGGGTGAATAGTGCCTGGACTGCTGTTCCTTCTCAAAACCTTCAGTCTGGGACAGAACTAGCTGGGAAGCAAATAGCGCTTTTTTGGCATTCGGCTGAATGTGGATCTGCTCCCAGCTTTGTTCTTGAGCACTATTCTATTTGTCAGTGAAAAGTCTGCTTTGTTGTCAAAACAACTGTGAAAGCCATTTCCGCTGGCTGATGGACCTTGTCAGCAAACCCCTCTCTGCCTCTTGTGCCTGAGGTAGCTCTGGACTTGGAGGGTGTCCTTGTCCCCACTGTGCAGTCTGCAGTGTTGGGTACAGCTACCTGAGCTCCCGTTCTGAAAGAATGGGATGCAGAGCCAGAAGCTGTGCAGCTGTGTACAGACTCAAAGCTAATTATCTCCATTACTGGTCTGCTAGCTTACCCCTTGGGCACTGAGCAGTACCATGCAGTATGGGCGTTCCAGCTCATAGAGAACATCCTCGGGGATCTCTGCATAGCACTACGCTGAAGGATGCAGAGACTTCATGTGCAAAAGCTGTAACACGCTTGAACATGTGCTTACCCATAAGCACTCAGCATCCTTGGGGAGCTTTGTACTTGTTAGATAAAGACTTGCATACTGGTGGCAGTGCAGAAGAGAAGGCGTTGAAGTATGTTAATGCACTGTACATGTAACTGTCTATCCCTGTAGCTTTGATTATTAGGGAAGTCAAAATATGTTGTATGGATAAATTACTGGCACTGACAGACTGTAAGCAGCCTTTTCAGGTCATTCCATTTAATATTTGGCATAGGAAGTCATGCTGTGTGAGACAGGATAGGTCATATAGGAGATTCTTGACCAATATGATGATTTCTGCTCTTTGTTATAAATAATTATGCTTCAGTGTGGCAATGATTATTATAATTCTGAAAATCAGTGCCTACAGACAAAAGTCTCTTATTTGCATAGCTCATACCTATTAACCCCTGGAACACAGTGGCTAGTGTTGCTAGTTTCTAATTTAATAGGATGCCACATTTTCTGGACAAAACTGCTTTTTTTCACAGCTATTTCAGTTGGATAAACATTTTTTGAAAAGCTGTCCTTGAGATACAAGTATTTTTCTCAATGTATTTGAGTAGCCTTGTGATATATCCATCGCTTGCTATCCTACACAAGAAAAAATACAATGGGATTTCTCTAGTTTGTCAACATGTACATTGCTCAAAATAAATGTTAGTTCTACATATTCTTGATGCCTAAAGCACATACAGTCTGTGCAAAAAATCACAGAATTGCAGAACAGCTGATGTTGGAAGGCACCTCTGGAGACAGTCTGGTCCAACTTCCCGCTCAAAGCAGTCTCAGCCAGAGCAGGTTGCTTAGGACCACGTCCAGTTGGGTTTTAAATATCTACATGATGGAGATTCCACAAGCTCTCTGGGCAACCTATGCCAGTGCTTGACTGCCCACACAATAAAAAGCTTTTTCATATGTTTACCTATGTTTAAGCAGGATTTCCTGTATTTTGGTTTGTGTCCATTGCCTTTGGTTCTTTCACTGGGCACCACTGAGGAGAGTCTGTCTCCATCTTCTTTACAGCTTCCCCTCAAGTAGTTATAAACACTTGTAAGATCCTCCTGAGCCTTTTGTTCTCAAGGTGAAAAAAATCCCAGGTTTCACAGCCCCTCCTCCAATGACAGATGCTCTAGTCCCTTAATCATCTTTGTGGCAGTTCACTGGTCTCGCTATCGTATGTCCATGCCTCTTTTGTATGGGGGATCCCACAGCTCTCCAGATGTGGCCTCAACAATACTCCAGATGTGGTCTCCCTGTAAAGTTCTATTTAACTCTCTTTCTTGTGTATGTGTTTGTTTAGGCAAAAGAAAGCGCTCCTTTTTTAATGAAGTGCTAGTTCCAGATTCCTCAAACTTCCAGCTCTTGAGTCCTAGATATAGTAGATTTTAGCACAATATAGCATGTTATCTGGCACAACAGTGGAGCATCTCGATCTTCTGCAAGCATAAATGGAAGATTTCTTTGTAATGGCTGAAATTTTCTGTTTAACTTCTCCTCCAGTAGAAATTATAGAGCCTACTGATTGAATTCAAAGCAAAGAATTTTCACATATCTACTTTAAAATACTTGGAGGTGGTTTTTCCTCATGATCTGTCCTCTTCTCCCAGTTAATCAATGTTTTGCTATTCAGTGTTTGCGCAGAGTCTAAGTCCCTGATGGCCAACTACTAATCCACTAGTTCTGACTCCAGCGATTTGACTCCCCTCCAAGAATCGTCCCTGAAAGGCAGCACTTCTAACAGCGGTATTACAGTGTGCAATGCTTTCACATTGTGTTGCAAATTACCCAAATTACTTTCAAGTACTGTACTTTACCAACTGTTCATAGCATAGGGTTTATAAAAGTTAAGACACTACCTCAGAAGCTGTCTGCAATCTTTGCATCCTGTTAAATGCCTATTTTAAATATGTATTTTATCACTTTAATCCCCACTAGTATATCATATACCGTCAAAGACTAAAACATGTTTATGAATATCTGGTATTGTGCCTTGTAAAAATAATTATAGAGCATTTAATAGCTAATAATATTTTTAGTTATTTCTATAACTTAGAATTTTGATTTAATTTTATAGATCTGCCTTTATAGATCTCTCATATGAAAATATTCTTAAGTGCATTTATTCTATGCATTTAATTCTGTATTAAAATATTGTGTGTTAGCTTTTTGTAAATAGCATTTTTAGTTGGATGTGTTATCTGTATATTGACAGTTTTATATTCTTTCTCACTGGAAAATTACACCACCCTTAAATACTGGCTAAATACTTCCTATTACATCTGCTTGACAGTTCGGGAGCCGTTACTTAATTTTTAACTCTCAGCAGAATTAGGCTCCATTAAAAATAAAAATGCTAGCAAAATTCATTTCTTAAGCTGTTCAGCAGATGTAGTGAATTATGAAACCAGACTTTACTGTTATACTTTGCCTCTGAATGTGTTAACTAATATGTCACTATTGGGTACTCATTAGTAACCCTGGACTTCTATTAATTTTCATCCATAATATCTTTCTAGATAATAATTTGATACCTGTAATAATTACATAGTGAGTCTCATGTTCTCCTTTTTCCTTGAACACTATTGGACATAGCTCTGACACAATCTTAGCCATGCCTGCCAAGCCCAAGCTCAGCGGACTTTAACCAGAAAATCTTTAGAGCACAAGTTTATACATTTCATAGACTGGCTGGACAGATTAGATGGTATAATTGTTCATCCTAAATTGTCTTGTCTCATAGCATAGAAAACATTAAGTAGAATGGAAGTTCACTCCAGTTCATTTTGGACAATTTATAGAAAGAGCTTTTGGTGTCTCTAAACCTTGATCACTATGTATAAAGAAAAAATTGAAAAGCTGAATAGAAATCAAGGCAAACACCTGACCAGGCAACTGGACAGCAACCCATTCTGCCTTTCAGAAGACTAATGTCCTCTTTTCTGCGTATGAAAAGGGTCCCATTCCTAACAAATGGTAGATTGGACTAGAAAATAAATATTTATGAGAAGAAAAGTACTTTGTTCGAGCCATGCACTTAGATGAATTCTCTTTCCACTTACACTTCAGACAAGTTAAATTAGATTGCCGACATCCTAAATTACAGAACATCTTACTAGTGGACAACCATCAAAACCAGTCTACATTAAAACAATAATAAATGGCTGGGACAGGCTGCTTTTCTTCATGTGGAAAGTCTTAAGCTTTACATAGTCACCTCAATGAAATGAGATAGTGCACAGGAGTGTTAGTGAACAGACAAAAGTAAAACCGTTTTGATTGTGTCTTCAGTAAATCCTATCATTGAGCAAGTCTGAGCTTGTTATGGCGGAGGTTTACAGTCTATTAGAAATAACTTTTTTTTTTTTTTTTTTTTTTAACCAAACAAACCATTATTAGGCTAAAATTTAAAGAGTTTCACATTCTAACTCAGTTGCACAAACATCTTAAAAAAAAATTTTATAACAAGTAACCTTTCTCTAGCATCTTGCATCTTCAGTTTTCCTGTCTGTTATGGTGTAAAAAGCAGTTGTCAGTGTTACTGTTGATCTAGAGCGTTGAGTGCAAACATTGCACTCTGTTATCTCAAATCTGCACTTGACTCTCTTAAAGTGAAACAATCCTTTGCTTCTGTATTCTGCAGTTTAAAGAGATTTTACTGCCAGTCGTAAACTTGCTTGTTCGGTGTGTTTCCATATCTCTAATTCTGTACAAATTAAAAGAACAGCTGCATGTGAGAATTGCAAAGACATTAAAAGTGCTCAACTCCAAAGCATTTAGTGTGCTAAGGCTGTTAGACTGCAGCCTCGTCTCTTCTCAGAATTGTCTGTGCATGAAGATACAGTAACTAACTGAGATCTCCTCCGATAATGGTTGTGAGTGACACCAGTACTGCTGTAAATAGTCTTTTTAAGTCTTTTTGTAGTCTTTTTTCTCTTAAGTGCTGTTTTGTACATGAGTATCTCCTTTTCTATCCTACTAGTGGTTTCTATCACTGTATTTTCTTAATGAACCATAGGAAATGAATTTTCTGCTTTGTAAGGAAGACTTTCGTTGGCCTCTTGAGCACTTAACTGTAATAATCTTACATTAAATTATCAGCATCATATATATCCTTTTTGTAGTTTTTGGCGTCATATGTATCCTTTATTCTTTAAGAGATACTAGTTTGAGATAGGTGCCTCTGAGAAATTCCTCTTCACATGGACTTTAAGAAGCCCATTTGATGAGCATGTTACTAATAGGACCTGATTGGAAGAAAGCAGGAAGGAAGGATTTCATAGATCTTTAGTTGGAAGTGGAGGGTTTCAGAAGGTAGGACGGAAAGTGATGACTAAAAAGACACTTTGCGAAGTTGGCAAAAATCCTCCCAGGAATCTCTCCAAATGAATACAGAATAGTGCATGCTAATGATGAAATCCTAGTGACTTCAGACATGTATTAGGACCTCAGATGTATCCTAACAAAATAATATTTATTTTATCTTCAAAAAGGTGTGGTTTTTTTGTGAAAAAAATCTACTTTTTCTCAGAACTTTTTCAGATTCCCCTTCATCCCTGCAAAAAAAGGCAAACTCTCCAAACTTGTATGCATTTGTGCTTAAATCAGTGGGAGTTGAATGCATGTTTTGACATTTGAATATGTTTATTATTCTGAATAGTAGATAACTCTCTTGTTTGTATGCAAATCTTCCTGAGCCAGTATTCAACAGGATTCTTCTACATGATGATGGAAGTTATAGTTGCATCTATGGGATATCATAATTTTTGACAAGAAATTGCACAGTTTAAAATTACTTTAATAAGAACTCGCAAATGACCATTGAACACTGGGGGAACTTTATTCTAATGTAGAAATTTTAGAGTACGAGGAGATATGCGGATGTCTAATCTGTTCTTCATAAGCTCACTTTGAGCCACTTTAACAAAACTAAATACAGTATAATGGAATATTGCATGAAAATGAACAGGAAATTTAAGAGGTTATGGAAGAACATTATTAAATATGAGTATAAAAGGAAACCTTCTGTGTATAAACAAACAAACAAACAAAAACCTAGATTCAAAATTGAGAGTCATGCTTCACTCATTCTTTCAGTTGTCTTTCACATAGGAATGAAAGATAGGACAAAGCCCAGAAGTATGGGTATGGGTTGAATTTGGAGTTAAAGTTCACTGATGACAAACAGAATTGTGCCAAACTGTTAAAAAATGATAAATTGATAATTTAATAGCCAACAGAAGTCTAGTTAAAGAGTTTTTCTAATTTAATGGGTGGTATCGTGCCACTAGTGTAGTACCTAGAAGTACAGCCTCGAGTCAGCAGTGTGTTCAGGAGTAAGGCATTGAGCAGTTAACATCATCTGACACTGAAAAACTATTTTTGGAAACATGTCATCTTTTCAGGTAAAGGACAGCTTTTAACAGCTATGATTCGTATCATTCTGAAAGTACATGTTTAATACAGAATACCAGCCTTCTACCTGCACACTGAACTTGGTACTGTATTTTGATATATCTGCTTCCCACCATTCTCTTCTCAACATTTATCCTGAGTAGAATATAATCTTAGGAGCCTAGATTTCATTGGAAACTGCTCTTCATAAAGGAGGTGTTTTATCTCAGCATAAAAATGTAATAAAACATTTCAAAATTATCTAAGTGAATTAAGGACCAAAGTTGCATTTAAAATAGTGCTGTAGGCATGTTAAAACCAAGTACTGTTGAATCTTATTTCTCTAGTCACTTATTATGCATTGCAATTGACAGGTTAATGTGGATAATCAGAGTGCAACATTTTTTTTTTAATGCTGTTCTACCTAACATTTTGATATTTCTCTAAAAAGTTGAAACACATTTTTTTTCATCTTGGATTTGATGCCTTAATTATTTCTGTAAGTTTTGACAAAAATTCTCTGTGTTCTTCTCCCTCCCTTGACATATCTAGGGGCTGGGTGTTATAGTTGAATTAAATTTCCAGTGATGCATTAACTGTCACCACCAGTAGGACGGCTGTAATGTGATCACAGATCATGAGCTACTGAGGTGTAGGTATAAAACATCTATGCTTTGCTTGTCAGGAGGCCTCATTTTTAAATCAAATAGCTTCTGTATTTGACTGACTAAATCAGTCTTTAGTTTTGTTAACCAGAAGAGATGTAAGCTTTCTTTGAACATCAGTATTACATATGGAAAAGTTAACAGTATTCCCCAGATAAAAAGGAGAACTGTTAAGACCAGCCTGATTCCATGGAAAAAATAATGTTCTGGAGAGGAATATGGCAAATCGGAGGAAGATTCCCCTTTCAGAAGGTAGGATCAGAACTAGGTAATGATTAGAGCATGTGTGATGAAAGATTGCAGATCGAGTAAAATAGAGCAAAAGAGCAGAAGAATTATATGTGAGCAATGGAGGGTAGGCAATGCGGATTTTTATTCATGTTCTCTGAAGGAGAGTACTTTTGCTGTGTGAGGACTTAGGAGCCAATAGGACGCTGAACATCTTGGCATTGATTTGTAAGAACAGACCAGGGCTTTCTTTTTTCTTCTTTCATATGCTCTATTTCACTCATCCTAGTAATACACAGCTGACTTCGTATTTAGAGCTTATATCAAAGCTGCCCGAGCAGTACTCTCTTGCTGTTTATAATATAAGCAGAGTCCCTTCAGTGAATTATTGCTTTTGTTTTTCTTACGACGCTATCATCTCAATGTATTGTACAACGTGGAATTTAAATAGGGAGCTCACAAACTTCCGTGCAGCCCTACCAACAAATGAATCACTGTAATACCTTGGGCTTGTTGATTAATTTGTCTCTTTGTGGTTTCGGATGCATCCCTTTGCATGGTAGGCCTCTTGCCTTTATATTCTGAGGATGTACGTAATTTTTCTTTGAGTCTTAGACTGGAGTTTAGATACCACCCCCTATAGTTACCAAGCGCACCGTACACATCCACCTCTAGGCAACTGCCACCTTCTGCTTCGAAGAACCTCTGACCAGCTCCTTAAAGGAAGGTGCATTGTATCTGGCACAGAATATTCAAATCCTTCTATTGAAAGGCAATGTGACTTTAAAATAACAGCACGTGCATATTAGCCTTGATCTCATCTACCACCTCAGCAAAGTTTTCCTTTTAATTGACAGGTAAAACTGAAGCACTTACACCATCTGATCCTCTATTCCTGTTTTAGTCTGGAGCAGTAACATGGTTTTGAAGTGATGCTGTGATTGCCACCCTTATTGTAAAGAGTGATTTTAATGCATGTGAAATAAATTCCTCTTTTAAGGAAATTAAGAACTGGAAGCTCCAGTTCTGATGCTGATTAAATAATTTCTGATGCAAAATGCAGAAATAATGATCTGGACTGATGGTTGGTCCTTGAATAGCTTTAAAACACAAGAATGGTGGGAACGCAAAGAGACTAAATGTAGTTCAAGGTAGAGCTGCTGAATCTCATAAAAGGGTAGTTGTAGAGTCCTCACTACCAACTACTTCAGTCTGTTGAATCACTGTTTTCCACCAGATTACTTCCTAATGTAGACACTTTCAGAAAGCAAACATTTCTCTGAGGCTATGTTCTTGCGTTACTCTTCTAGCTCTCAAATTCTTTGAAGATAAGAGTTTTGTTTAAGAGAGCCTAACATTGTTAAAGAATCCTTTAGCCCCTTGCTGAATCTTTTTATTTCAGAGCTCCTTGGTGAAGTTTGCTAGTGTCTCAAACCCTCTACTAGGGCAGTCAACAGAGTCTATCAAATAGAATCTGTTTCATGATTTGGATGGTTAGACCGATTTACTCCTAAAAGCTGTAAATACTTGCCTAATGTCTTTCTCTCCTTCACATACAATTTTGAATTTCTCTTCATATGTATTATCCTTTCAACCTTTTGTAATTTTAATCAACAGCTGTCTTGTTCAAGCGCCTGTGTCATCATATGGATACAGATCTAATTATGCAATTTGATATAGATACATATTTACATATGTTAGCACTTACAGTTGCATTTTATAATTTGTAATGGCTTTGTGGTACTAATTGATGCAAAATATTTGCCTCTCTAATGATATTTATTAAATCACACTTTTTTCTGTGTACCTGTGGAGAGTGCCCACAAAATCATTTAAACTTCCTACAGTCAGGTTTTTCTCCCCCAAATTACCTTTAGCATAGCTTTCTATATGATATCTTATGTGATTTTTTTTTCCCCAGTGTCTTATATTCACTTTTTGCTTTGTTAAACAGCAAAAACCCTACGAGGACTTAATATCTCCCCACACTCTTTGATCAAGGAAAGTGACATTGAGTTGGAAAGTGAGATAGAAGAGCAAAAGAATTCTGTGCACTCTGGCTTTCCCATAGATGTCTATTCTGTTATATCAGCTCATGCTGATATGTTAAATGAGTGTTAAAGGTAGGTAGGATCAGAATATATAATAATTTAATACCTTTTTAAGATCTCAATCATCCATATCATCCATTCACTATACTTAGGATCATTGATAGGACTACTTACAACTCTTTCGCCATGATGAGTATCTCCATAGCTTCATGATAAAATTGTAACTAACCTTCTATGACACAAAAATAATTTTCTCTGCTTTTTTTCTCTGCTCTGTTACTAAAAGGAAAAACTGCAGTCTTTGCTTCTAAAAGTGTGCAGTGATACTGTACATGCTGATACCTAAAATGAAACTATTTTCTGAGAGGACTTCTGATATAACTGAACAAAGATGGATAACAGGTGACTGTTGGACAGTATACTAACTTTGGGAATTAATATTAAGCAGATATTGTATTTCATTTATTAGGTTTTAATGAGCTTGAATAGATCTTTTTCTTAATAGAAAACAAATATCAAAATGTAAGCAGTATTAGTAGATAACAAAGATATTCAAAATTGTCAGTGTTTATTTTCCTAAATAGATGTTTTTATGGACAACATGAAAACACGAAATATCTTTAGATTCCGTATCTGGTTATTACAGTGAACATATGTAAAATAAGAAAATGTATTTATTTTTCTTCTCGAAGTCTCTGAAAAGGATATGAAACCGTATTACAATCCCCTCTTCCCTTCAAAGCCAAAGTATGAAAAAGTAACAGGGTTTGTAGAAATGCAATGGTAAATAATCTTATGTTTAGAAGACATGTTTTTGGGCTAGCTCTTTACCTACACTAGATGCTGGTTGTGCTGAGGATGATTTGTAGTGAACAGGAAAGGCATGCATTTGTGCTCATATGATGACCCAGTTGGCTGACATCTCGTTTGGCTGCTGTTAGGACTTACTAAAACTTTAGGGTACCACTAAGTTGTAGCAGCTTTCAGGACCCAGAAGCAGCACACAATAAGACGCCACTGGAAATGAGGTAAGGGCTGTGTTGCAGCCCACTGCAATGGCATTTTGGTGGTGTGAAGCTGAGAATGTACACGTGTTCTGTGGTGTGAAGTGACACATGGGGGCGGCATATGGGGACCCTGTACAAAACCGGCTGCAGTCGCATCTGGAGACTATGTTAAACAGACAAGCTGGAGCAAATTTATCCCTTGTGCCTTTGGGAGAGATCCTTGAAGTGAAATATCTCCCAAACCATAACCAAGTATGGAGAGGAAGAGTAGTCCGGAGCAGAGCTTGAGAGCAAGCAGACAAATGATTTTTTTCTTTAAAAAACCCAGGATTCAAGTTCAATGTCTGGATTGCTTTTATTTGGCTGAAATGTTATCAGTCACAAGAGTGTTCAGTAGAGATTTTTCTTTCATGACATATTACAATCTCACAACACAATATAATCTCTTCTTGCTTCTGTTGCATCTTATTCTCCCTCCCCTCTTCTCCACACACAATCTGCTGTATTCCACATACTGCGAACTACCTGTTTCTATCTGTTGCCTGTAAGATAACTTTTAACATCTCTCCCACTTCTCATCTCATTTGTTCCACGGTTGGTTCCACAAACAGACTCCCTTTTCTTCTGGAGAGGTTTTTCTTCTCCATTGCTAACTTAACTCCCAGACTCTTGACCTTAGCTTTTATCAAACTTTGATATCTGCAGATTTTACTTTAGATCCGAAGATGACTTGTGACAATAAAAGCTGGTCTAATTCTTTTCTAACTACAGCCAGTTCTAGAAAAATATATTTCTATCTACAAAGCTTGTCCTGTTTACATACCCTATTGCAGGTACATTAGTGTTATTAACTTTTTTCTTCCATTTATAAAATGAGCAACCTTACTTTTTTTTGCCTATACAAGAAAATTTTTGTGAAGTGTTGATTTTGCTCTGAGATTCTTAGAAACTAATTATCTCATCTGAGGCAGATACAGTCAAGGTAATACAAAATATATTCCAATTTCACTACATATTTAAGTTGTAAAAGTGAATATGAAAATAATATGAAACTAATATTGCATCACTTATCTGGGTAACTTCAATCCTACAGAAATGACAAAGCCCTTTTATGATAACACTGGTTGATGTGAAAAGGGATACTGTCAATAAATACAAGACACATTCTACGGAGTGATTTCTCCATAAAATGTGACTAGAATGGTCAAGCGCTCTACTGCTGTGTAGGTTCTTGGTCTTGAGCCACCTGGGTCCTTGGTCCTTGCTCGTCTAGGTGAGGACAGTTAAATTTCTTTTTGGCCAAACCCGTCAAATAACAACGTCACAAAAATGATCGGATTAGTCAAAATTGTACAATAGTTTTTTTGGATGCTTTTTGTAAAAGTGTTAAGGATTTTAAACAGCTAACTTTCTGGACCAGCGAGAGGGGTTCCTGGGAACAGTAGCAAGCTACTTTTGCTATTCCTGATATTGGAAAGCATTTTTCTAATCCTCATGCTACCTCTCTATTATTTCCCTCTGGTGTTTCACAAAAATAAAATGTCCATTTTGTTTCTTTGTATAGGAAGTACTACATAAAAGAAGTGCAAACACAATTCTTGCTATTTGTCACCATGAAAAACATCAACAGTAAGTTGAAAATAATTGTAAAGAGTAACACTTATGTGTTTATGTGCAATGCAAGCACTCAGTAGGAAAGTAGAAGAAAATGCAGCATATACCAGAAAATAAAATTGTGGCAACAATTATTAGAGAGGTGAAGAAGCAGATATTTCTTTTTTTAATGAAAAATTTGAGTTAGTAATATGCTGCTGATACAATGCACTCTTACGGGTTTCTAGAAAAAGTTAAAAGAACAAATACAAAGGACAAATAAGAGCAGTCACATTATATAATATACCAAGTTCCTCATTGAATCTTGTAGTTAATTTTCCTATTTCAGGCACAAGCCAACCTGTCAAAGGCAATCAATGCAGTGCTGCCTGCTTGCTGAAGCAGTGCCAGCTCCTAACAGTCGTATATAAGCCAGCTAGAAGTAGATGGTCTATTAATTTTCTTGAATTGGTATCTTGTGACAGAAGCATATAAATTTCCCAAATAATTGCTACCAGGTTGCAGTGGAAGGCTCATTCCATTTATTAAATAAATATGTTGATTCATTTCTCTTCCGTAAGGCACAGTAATTGAACACCATAATAATACATGCATAAGTCTCTATTTCAAACCAACACTCCTTACGACATAGCTGATATTCCACTGAGCAGTTGGCCTGCGTTAGTGGATATGTTACTAGGTATGAGTTTAGAAAAGTCTTACATTTTACTTTATATGTAGCTAATCAAATGTCACTGCATAGTCATTAGTAGTTTTAATGTTTAAAAAAAAAAGAAAAAAAAAGGCCAATGATATATTACTGCTGTATTCTATTTATTGCACCCATAAGTTCATACCTCAACTCACTGGAGTAGTCTGTGAACTACTTACAAAAACAAAGTTTACATAATTGAGTAAGACTTTGCAGTATCTGACCATTTTTTGCATGTGGTGTCCCTGCTATCATCTGCTATATATTTACCTTTTTCTAAATGTATTTAAAGAAAGAGAAGGGAGAATTTTCTCTGCTATCTTTATAAAATATACCCCAAAACAAAAAAAAAAAAAAAAAAAGGGGATTAGTCGTATAGTAGCTTCATGTTGGGGAGGAGGCAAAGAAGGGTGACAATGAACCACAGAAAATACTAGTATTGAAGCTTTCCTGTTTTCAGAAAGCAGAAAATGGGAAAGTTATAGTAAATATAACTAAATAAAATCTGGCAGAAGTTTTGTATTCCTCATTAAGAATGTATGCTTCCACTCTGACCTTTATTTCTGGTATAGACTATTTGTTTTAAATGTGTCCAATAAATTCTTGTTTTTATCATTTCTTCTTGTTCTGTTCGTCTGCCAGTCTTAGAAATCACTACTACCTTGCAATAAAATAATACTTAATTACGATTATTAAATTGTGGACCAGATGAATCCCTTTTTAAAATATTGTTTTGTGGTTTAACTAAATGTGCTAAAGTCGGTAGAACAATTTATAGTAAATGGGTAGTGCAGAAATTAAAGTTTGAAATCAAAGAATGAGTGTCTGGAGGTATAATTGGAATTTCTCTGTGTTAGCTGAAAAGGAGCTTTTAAAGGCATATTTAGAATAGTAGAAGAATGAAATACATCTCTTGTAGCATGGAAAATAAGGCAAGACTTGGGCAGGCAAGGATTTTAAAGAGGATAGCGCTTGGTTTGAATATTATTGTATGCATGGAAACTCAATGGACAGGTGTGCAGCTTTAACTAAGCTGTGTTTTGAAAAATAGGGCTTGCAAGGGGGCAGGAAGGGTCTTGGTTTTCTGTATGTCTTGAGAGAAGATATCTAGCACTGAGCGAAGCTGCAGTGGCTTTGGATACAGGGTATGCCAGAGGTGTGTAAAGACTGTGGAAAGAGCTGCAGTGTGCCTCAGTTTCTTCCCCTGGCCAAAGAAGTCGAACAGCTGAGTTCCCAAAAGATGATCATCATATATTGGGTAGCTCTATGGAGGTTAACAGTCTTCTGCAAGATGAGATCTTTTTAGGAAAGTAGAGGATTGCTAAGATAACTTTGGACGTTCCTATTTCTCTTTTAAAGAGAAAATAATGCACTTTTTCTAAAGATAAAGTATTACAGACAAGAGAAATCCAGAAGTCATTTGTTTTGTCTTACTGCTTTGCATATCCTGTATGCGAGGATGACTTCTCTTTGAAATGTCATTTTCCCAGTAATGATTAGCAGGCTATTCTTGGTTTATTGTTTTATACTGCAGTGAATTTGAGGTAATTATAACTGATTCATGTCTGGTGGTTGTAGAATCATTTAAGGATATAAGTGATTTTGTGTGATATCAAATAATAGTCATCACTGGGACTTGAGTCATAATACTGAAGTTATTCTCAAACAGTGATGGTTTTAGAACAATAAAGTAGGTGATTGTTGCTCAGCATTAGAAAAATTAGCAATGGGCTATTTATGAGCTGTTAGCTCTTGTCTGTTGGTTTTTCAGATATAACATAGCAAGTTCTTTAATATTTGAACTGTGCAGGGAAGCAAGGTTACAACTAAGCTGTTGTTATTGCTTGCATTCTTACTCAATAGAAACAAATTGGTGCAGAAAATTAATTCCAGGTGAGGGTAAACCTGAAATAAATATGCAGTCCAGTTTTGATGATCAGTGAGTTGAATGCACTGAGTTTGGTTATGTTTAAAAATAGTAAGACATGTTTTTTCATCTTCTGAGTGATACAGCTGTCCATAATCTGACTTTCTGCATTAAGAAAAGCTACTTTATTTGCAGTGATAATAAGGATGAAATACCTGTACTTTAAATTACACTAAAGTTTGGCCTATCTGTAGTTTCATCTGCTCATTAACTTGGAAAAAAAGCTTAGAAGATCAGTTATTAATAAATCTTCATAAAGAATCTGTTGTCATTTGAAATAGTATTTCTTGTGGCAGCACTTTACATGAATTTTCATAAACCATGTACTTACCTTGTGTCATGCATAATTTAGACCAGGAAATGCAAGTCTGCTTTAGTTTTTATTTAATAGTGTCTGATCTTTTTTATTTTTGTGAACACAATAATATATTTAAAAAATAATGTGTGGTGGTTTAGCTATGTAACCTCTGCTGCAGTCAATGGGCTAGACTCTTCTTCACTCTCTGTTAATGTAGTATAATTCCACTGAAAATCGATAGAGCTACTCCAGTGCAAAACTCCAAAGGGCGACTTGGCTTTTGGATAGCATATGCATTACTGTGCTATATCTGCTTTAAATAAATTCTTGGGAAGACTTGACAATGAGTTCATGTTTTACTTCCTCTCTCTCCCTGTCAAAAAGGAAGAAAAACTTTAAAAGGGCTGTCTCAGGCTATGTCTATGAATATGTATGAAATGCAATTTTTATTTTTTACTTGTCATGGTTTTAATGATTAGTCTGTATCTCCTTTTTCTTTGGATATCTAAGCATCTATGAAGATTAGCCTTCAGCTGGCTTGGGTATAGCTTCATTGGCGTTTTTTGAGTCTTGTTCTCAGCTGTAAGACTCTTGCAAGTTTTGGGGAATACTGTCAAAGGAAATGTATTCAACTGACAGTGCTGTTTACAAAAATTTTTTAGAAGCCAAAAGAATTCAGTACAGTAGTTCTAACAGTTCTAATTATATCAAGTTAATAGTTCTAATTATATCTAATTAATAGTTCTAATTATATCAAGTCTGAATATGGTTAGTGGTATTTTTAACCAAGTCCTGGTTTATGCCTTGTTATTTAATATATAGAAATTATTCAGCAAAAATAACTATTACTTTCAACATATATAATTGGGTGTAGGACAAACATTTGGGGAATGAAATCTTGACACACAGAAATCATGAGAAAAATTTTTATTTGACCAATCATTATCAAGATTTTCTTTCAGGAATTATTATTTGTGCCTTCAGTGGATTTATTTCCTCATTAGACAAACCTAATCATCAAGTGATTAGCATAAATCCTCTGTAAAGCTGTGATCCAACTGGTTATTGTTGGCAGTGCTACTCTTGCCAAACAATTGGAAAAACTCCCAATTTATTTAGCAGAGAAGAATTTAAGAAGCTTTAAAGTGACTTTGCCTTTTAAATTATTGTGGGATTATTTTGAAGATTTTATTTTGATCTTGTGTTTATAAGTGTGAAGATGCTAGTAAAAGAATAGCAAAGAAATAGAAGATTCATGAGTAATATTATTGGGCTTCAGTCTGAAATTAAATTAGGTTTTGTGTTATGGAAAGCAAAAGTTTTGATACTGCATTTTCTTGATTTTTGCCAGTGTTTGATTTTTCTGACATTGCTGCAGTCAGTGAGGCTCAGGTAGACACAAAGTAATTGTCCTCAGAATGAGAACATGGCATTAAAATGTGCACAGAGTCGGATACGGCACCTGCAGGAAAAAGCGCATGGGCTGCTAGGATTTCTCTGTTGGAGTGTAGTAGTTGTGCCAGGATATTGGGAAGTTTTCTTTTTTAATTTTGACGTTTCCTTAAGGTGCTGCTTGGTGACAGATAATGTTTTTCCCTTATTTGTAGCTTGTGTCATGAAGATAGCTCCTGTAGTAGCAATGAATATGGACATAATTGACTAATTGACTAATAAAAAGACTAATCCCAGTGTTGCCTGAAATATGAAGACTGGGCTAACTGCATCTAGACTCTCTGATAACCCCCTCTCTGCCATCACTGCAGACTTTCTTTTTTGTATTATGATTATGCTGATTTCATCCCTTTTATCCCAAATGGACGACCCGGCTGAACTCTGCGCTCAAGCTGACAACAGATAGGTGCTACATCAAATTCCAGCGCAACATATCCAATTTATTGTGTAGTTTCACTTAATTTTGATTCTGCTAAAGATAGATGTAATTGATTATATTAAATAGGCAATATCTATTTGATGAGCTATTTCCCGTGAAAGTCATTCCATTTAATGACCTTGCGTTGACAAGGCTGGATGCTTCTGGCATGGTAAATGATTGAGCTCTCTCTCAAGTGAAGAATGTAGCTTTCTAAAATCAGTAGAAGACACCCTGATGTCAGAATTTTGTGCTATTGAAATTGATTTGTCCACATTAGTGTTTCATTTGGGATCAGGAGTACATCTTTAAGTAAATCTTGCTGTTGTTCCCACTTGGGACGCTTTAATTTGCATCACAGATGGTTCTCAAAGTTCATGGACTCATAAAAGGAAATGCATTGCTCCAGGAGTGCACTTAATGCACTGCAGTTGTTAATAAAGGTTTTAACTTGCTACTGTATGTGTAACTGCCCTTAGGATACCTGAATATCAGTTCCACCTGAAACAATTTAAAATGGTTGGGGTGTTTTTCAGGCAGTTTCATGGTTTTTCATGATTATATAATAATTCCAACCGTATGTTGATGGAAATGACCTGTGGTACGCCATTGGTATCAACAGCAGGGATCAATATGCTTGCAGTAAAACATGCTCTGAGGGAAAAACTCACTAGCCCAGAATATAATAATAGAGCCAAATAATCCACTTTTATTCTGTCATATGAATTAGTAGATATTTTTGCCAGGTAAACACTGTTGTGTCAAGTAGGACATCTTATGACTCATACTATTGTTTTAAGTGACTATTTATTTTCTGCTTCTGATTTTGGTTGCCTGCAGCCAAAATCCCCCTAGATGTACATAAAAGTAAGTCTACTCTCCAACTTTGGAAGTTTTGGCAATGGTCTCCACAGTTATTTGTTAGAGAGGAAAGAGAGAGAGGAAGAAAGAAAGGTAGGGGAAAAAATTTATTTCTGTGACCTTTTCTAGGTGTCATAAATAATTGGATTAGTTGCCATGAGGACAACAAATATTTCCCCCCTTGAAGTATTTTAGAGCAAGGGCAGCAGTCGCAGCAACAAGAATTCTCATGTTCAGGACTGAGCAACTGTCGGCAGGTACTTATTAGTCAACACAGTGGCTGGATCAAGCATGACAGGATGTCACTGCTCTTACTGACCTACAGTGTGTTTATCTTAATGTTGTTTTCACTTGCATACTATGGAAAAAATCCATGCTTTTCTCAGAATGATTTATCCAGTACGACAGAAAATGTGTCTTATGTGAAATAGTTTTGGCAGCAGTGGCATAAAATGCACCATAAAACGACAAAGACTAATCCCAGTGTTGCCTGAAATATGTTAAACGTAAGTTTACTTTCCTTGTTCACCTTTCCTGGGATAGATCTTGAGGACTGTGGTCAAAGTCAGTTCTAGCGAACACCTAATGTTGTAAGCAGTGGTCTTTCAAGCAAAGTGAGATTATTTATTACGTAAAGTGAAGAATTCTAATCGGAGAACTGAAGAGCCTGAAGACTGGGCTAACTGCATCTAGACTCTGATAGCACAAAGTGTGCGCTTAGGAGCCTGTAGTAGTTTCGTAATAACACAATATTGGACATAGCGCCCGCAGCACGGCTTTCAGAGGTGAGCGTAAGAGATGTGGTGAGTAAGCAGCCAGGAAGAAACGAGTACATCCAGTGTGCTTTTAGTGGGTGATCAGCAGCTTTCATATCAAGTCCCATTAGGCTATGCCAGACTTCGTGGTTTAAACCATAAATGACTAACTACTGCATATTACCCAATTTGTCATCTTTGCTACCTATGAGCTTTTTAATGACTTTGGCTTCCTGAACTGCTGTTTTTTCTTTCTGCCTTTAGAGAGTTTCTCTCACGTTTTCTTGCCTAAGTGTCTTCAATGTTAATAATTCAACCCAAATTTATACTTGCCTTCAATTAAGATACTGTTTATTCAACAAAAAGGGAAGAAAGAAATGGATAACCTTAACAAAAATCCTATTGTAATTATGTTCAAACAAGGAATTAAGAGTCTTGTCCTGGGTGAGAAGTGGATAGCAACAACTTTCTTTAAATTTTTGAGAAAATGGAGTCCTAAATTATGTGATCGACGCAGCAGTCTGAATATCAGGTTGCAATTTGGGATTATGCTCAGTAAATATCAAGTGTCTTGTTTGTCTTATTTATATCCTCAAACTGTATGCCACTCTTGAAGCCACCAAACTGGACTGAAAACTCTCTGAGAAGTTAGCTGATAATTAGTTAATAATTCAAGGAATTGGGATCTTAACGTATAGTACTGTGTTAATGTACCTTTTTAATGTTTTTATTCTACTTCAGGTGGCAAATAACAAAACCATTTATCAACACACTTCAAAAACTAGGTTCAGCATAGCCCTTCACTTGTTCATAGTTTTAAAAGTCATGAAGATGTCCTGAGAGAGGGAAGTAGAATTCCTGGAGATTGATGTACCGAACTTACAGATTGCTAGTTGAATACTATTGATAATTTCAGCATTTCAGATCTGATCCGAATTGAAGCAGACTGATACTTAGAACACCTGTAATCTAAACCAGTGTGCTAATTATCAAAATTCATGTGAATACACATAGCTTAACCAAACAATGGACATTAACCTCCCCCCCCACCAGTTTAACCCCCAAATTTATTTATTTATTTATTTATTTATTTATACCTCTAAGGAAATACAAAAACTTTTTTAAAAAATGAAATCTTTTGCTGGTCAGTTTTGTTCATATGGTTCAGAATCCATCTCTCTGCTTTTCTTTTTCTTTTTATCATAAAAAGGCATGATGTTTGCTTCAGGGAAAATATTGCTGCGATTTCCCCCCCCCCCCCCCCTTCCTTATGTTGAGCCTTACTTCTGAGAAAAAAAGAAGAAAAGGAAAGGAATTGAAGTCTCATTCTAAAAAATTTAAGACATTCAGTTACAGTCATATAAAGTATATTTATTGATGTATCATTGAGCTTGAAGAGTTTCACAAAAATCTTTTAAAATGCGAGGCATTGTGCATCTCCTAGAGAAATATGTCATTGCAGGTTTCCGGCCTATTGAGTTTTTGCTGTTCGGATATTCCCTCCTTGTCAATCTGAACTCCTCTGTTGCTCATTGAATAATCAGGTACATTTTTATTAGTGCGTCTGAAAATTGCAAGGTGACAGAATTCCCAATGGGATGCAAAGCAATTTCTGCTTACAGTCAAAAAGATAGTGGACATTTAGGAAAGTTGTTTGATGGCCTCAGTCCTTGATTAGTGACATTGGTATGAAATAATCTTTGTTCCAAATTCCTCACTGTCCTTTTTGGGGCTCTAAATAATGTATTGGATTCAAGGAGGTGGGGGGGACGAAAAGGTAATGATTTCAAAAACAGGGATGCATTTGTTAAGTTAAACTTCTCTCTGCTGTAAGCAAGGATCTATGATTATCCCTTTTTAAAGGTACTTCAGTAACCTTTGAAATACTTGTTTTATTATTTTATTTATGCATTTATTTATTTATTAAGACATCAGTCTCAATCTATTTGGGCTCAGTGGTTTCCTATGAAATCCATGTAGGAATATTCCAAAGGCAGCCTCCATAGAAGTTATTAATGGCTATGCAATGCTCTTTGCGTCTAGGGAGGTGTCCTCATGGAGTGAAAAACACATTGTCCTCAATACAGCCAATACTGCATTCTTGTGCAAAAAATAAAAAGAAGACAGAGTTACTGCTTTCCCCTTAACTAGTCACAGGATTGTGACAGACAGGAGTAGTCTGGCTACAGGAAGAACATGGGGCCCTAATTATGCTCAGGTTCTGCTCATGGAACAGAAAAAGGCGGCCACCCCTGCAGGACTTTTTCACTCTCTGCCCCTGTGTTGTGGCTGTGTAACACTAAAAGTGAGCCATACCTGTCATGGACGTAAAATAATAATTGCAAAAAGAGAGGAAAGGAAGATCACTTTTATGGCCTTTCTAGGATAGCTAATACTCTTTTAAGAACTATCTGGCAGGAGATAACTCACCTTTTTTATTGGTAAAATGATTTTTCTCAGTACAACTTTCTGTTCTTTAGTTCTGTCATTAGAAACCATATATGTTCCCTTTCCCTCTGCAAGTTCTTGGGTGTTGGCATTTTTTGATTCTTCATTTTTGATTATTTCTATTGTGCTTCACACCATGGAGCATGACATGTCTATGTGTTGAAAAGCAAGTGTTATTTTGTCATTTCCTCATGTTTTGTGCTTCGGAGAAATTCAGATAATATGACTGGTAGTTATACACAGTGTGTTTAAAGTCTCATGACAAAAAGCAAAAACCCAAGCAAATAAACAAACGAATCTGATTTTAAAAAATTTCTTTACAACTGTCAACCTAACCCCTTAATGATAGACCTTTTTTAGAATCTTGAGACATATTTTAAAAACTTAGTCTTTTGTGTCTGTGTCCTGTTCTCTTTAATATGCCCACAAGATGTAGCAAAACATCAATATACTGCCCATTAGAAGACACTGTTGTATCAGCTCATATAAACCACAATTTCCTTAATAGAGGGAATGGTAATAGTGCATACGCCAAAAACATTCCTGAAATATAAGAGCAGTGACACCGGAAGCGTGGACAGAAGATGCTGAGTATCTCTCATCCCCTTAGGAATGGAAAGTAAAACACTGCAAGCCTAATTAGATCTCAAGAGACTAAGAACCCCCATTTGACTGTCAATTTAAAGACAGCAGAGCCACAGCACTTTTATGTCTGAAGACTTAGAATTATGAGTTATCTTTGCATGAGGTGTGTGAATTCAGAATATGATATTTACTGAAAGTCAGTATCAATGCATTTCATAGTGTAATGAAAAACATGCCCTGACTTTTTATATTCATGTTAGTAGGCTGAAAGACAAGAAAACTACATGCAAGTCTGGAAAAAAAAAATATGGCTCCCTATTACTTAAAAAGTACATTTTTGTGACCTAATTGCACAAGCTTGTGTTTAAAATGTAGCCCATATACATTTTCAACACTAATGTTCAAGAAACTTTACCTTTGGAAATATGTGTAGACACACGCACATATATGAAAAATTGCAGCACTGAACTAACCTGAAAATTTTCTTATTCTTTTTATATCCCAGAATAGCATAGGATGAATTCCTTATATTATTATTATTAAATTCAAATATATCTTTTTTTTTATTTGGGTTTTGGTTACTACAGTTTAGTAAAATACAATACATGCAGTCTGATACTGTTTGCATAGATGCAGATGCTTCATGACACAAAAGCTTAAATGTTTCATATATTTTAGCTGTAGTGTGCACTTATGGCATAGCTTTGTTTGAGTTGATCCAGCTGCAAGGAACAACAGATTAGGATAATTCAGGTTGAGAGGGACCTCAGGATGTCTCTAGTCCAACCTCCTGCTCACAATTGGGTCAGCCAAGAGGTCAGACCATGTTGCTCAGGGCTTTGTCCCACTAGGTCTTGAAAAATCCGAGGATGGAGCCTGCACAACCTCTCTGGGCAGCCTGCTCCACTGCTTCACTGCCCTCATGGGGAAATAAGTTTCTCCTTATATCCAGTCTGAAACTCTCTTGTTTCAACTCATGCTTGTTGTCCCTCATTCTTCAGGCCCTCAATGCTGGCTGCCTACTTGTCTCTTCTTGATGACCTGTCTTTAAGGTTTGGGGGGCTGCTGTTAGGTCCCCCTAAAGCCTTCCCTTCTCCCAGCTGAACAAGCCCTGGTCCCTCAGCTGCTTCTCACAGGGCAACTGCTCCAACCCCTGACCATGTTGGAGACTGTCTGCTAAACTTGCTCCAGTTTATCAATGTTTTCTACACTGGGGGGACCAAAACTGGACATATTATCTACATGTTGTCTCATGAGTGCTGGGTAAAGTACGATAATCACCACCTTTGTTTGGCTGGCCATTCCCCAGTTCACACAGTCCCAGAGGTAGTTGGCCTTCATTGCTGCCAGGACGCACTGCTGACCTGTGCTCAGCTCGCTGCACACTGGGGCCCCAGGGCCTTTCTATAGAGCTTCTCCCAGCCAGCTAGTCCCCAGCCTGTATTGTTCCAAGGGTCCCTTGCTTCCCTGAGGCAGGACCTTGCATTTGTCTGTGTTGACTTTCATGAGGTTCCTGTCAGCCCATTTCTCCAGCCTGTCTAGGTCCCTCTGGGTGGCAGCTCTGCCCTTGAGTTTGTTGACCGGCCCCCACAGTCTGGTGTCAGTTGCAAACTTCATGAGCAAGCACTCCATCACCTTCTCCAGGTCATCAATAAATGTGTTAAAAGCTTCTCTTGAGCTGATCCAGGTGCAGGGAGCAATGGGTCTGGAGAGAGGACACGAACATATTCCCTCCAGAAGTTGGAAGAAGTTGCCTCAGATGCTATTTGACCCAAGTGTGACCCTCTGAAGTTTCTCAGTGCTGAGGATTAGTAGGAAAGCTTCCCACCACCCTCACCCCCATTATTTTCTATTACTGTTTTGTTGAAGTCAGACCTAAATAAACTGAAGGTTAGGGACTGATTTATCTGGTGTATTAAAACATCTCTGAGGTGAAAGGGACCTTGGATGGAGCAATGTTAATCCTGCAATTGTTCAGATCTGTAGTGGACCATTAGGGATAGCATTTAGCTGAGAATTCTGCTAGGTGGTGATGTTTTTGCGATAACCAACTTGTTAAATGTATTCTGGTGACCATACTGCACCCTTTCAACACTCCACCTAACCTGATAGCCTGTTTCTGATAGCAAACAGAAGCAATGCCTGACAAAGTGTAGGGAAACACAATGAACACACATGACATTTTTCCTAAGTACTCTACTTGTTTCTAATCATTGTGGTTCAACATATAGACACCAGTGGCTTTCTTTTTTGTCAAAATGCCTAGTCTCTTCACAAACCTTTGTAAAGATGTTATCATCCACAGCTTCCTATTGCAAGGAGTTCCTTAGCTTTACTGTGTGCTGTGAGAAGAATCACCTGCATTTCTTCATCGTAATCTGCCTCCTCCTTTCATATAAAACTCCCTAACACTTGTTTGGGAGAGATGGCAAAAAATCAATCCCTCTCTATGCTGCTCAATATTTTAATAACATTTGTCTTAACTGTCATATTTAAACATGGTACTGATGCTGTTGTAAATTTTGAGTGTATTTAATATTGTTTAGGTCTGCAGCTGGTTCTTGTCAGAGTGCTTGTGATTTAGAGAGGTTCTGTGCAATATTTACTTGCTTAAAAATGAAGTTTTTAGGACAACTAAAATAACTCATGAATTTGTGTTATGTGGTGTATAGTTTAATCCTGGAAAAAAGGGGCAAAAAAAAAATCATATTTTTTAAAATTTACACACATGTGGAGGCTAACCATAGGCTCCATTCTCAAACTGTGGGGTGTGTGGTGTATCTTTTAAATATGTCATAGATCACTGATTAAGCATCCAGGAGATGGTATGTCTACTTGCATTACTTGTGGTAGGTTAGTGATGATAGCTCCACTCAGAACACAATCTTCTGGCCTTGAGATCTTGTTCTTGCAGAAGTTCCTGTCTGCAGATCTGGATTTGAGACTCCTGTTTGAGTTGGAACAAAGATCTCCCTAAGCATTGAGCTGATTTATGTACGAATTGACTAGAGAAGGTGAGAATACCAGCAAATCTCTCTCCTTTCTCCTCCTGGAATTTGTAAATTAAGATTCAATTCTACTAAGGACCTAAGCATTTCCTCTTCCTCTGTTTAAATAATTGATTAGTGTCTGAAGACAAAATGCCTGTCTTTAATTATTATCTAAAATGATTTCTAGTTGAATTTATGACTTTTTCAATTTGGGCTTGAACTGAAATTTCTGTTTCTCAGATGGATGTTGCAGAACCCAGGCAAGATCTGGGAAGCAAGTGGAAGTCAAGGATCATGATGAAGAGAGATGAGATTTTCAAAACTTTATATGAAATATTATTTTAACTGTAATTAGCAAAGATGCAGTGTCGCCTTCTGATGCGACAATCTCCCGTTCGCCTGAGACGGCACGGAGGCTCCCCCAGCCTCCGGGCCAATGAGCACTGACACCAATATGAGGATGCTGCAAATGGCGTTTATTGTACGCATGTATTCGCTTATGTACCTACAAGCATACTGCTATCTCTACGTCATATCCTTCCTCTTCCTTCCTCTTTCCGTGCCATCGCGAGATCTTCCGATCGCCGTTCCCTACATCTCCCCCTCCCCATGCTTTGACTATGCTATTTACTTTAAATTGCCGTGTCGCGGGTTAAGCGTTCATAGTGTGGGTGTGGGTGGGACCACCCCTTTTCTAGCAGTTGTCTTACCAAGCATCTAAACACTAGTCTACATACTAATATACCTAGCACGAGCATCAGTAGCAGGTGCAACTCTTCTATTAGTAATTGCCTGGCCCATGGTCCTAGCCCAAGCCAATTACCACTACTGAACCCAGAAGGTCAAGCTCTTGCGGGTCCCAGGGCAATGACGCATTCAGCGTGTCAATGCTCTCTCAGCTTTGGTAGGTCTACGGTCAAATTCAATGGGACCCCCTATTAAGCATGTCTTAAAAGGGCTGCCCCGCACCCACCAACATCAGGCAAAATTGCTTATTTCCTGTCCGGTTTGTCAGGTGAGCCATAGATTGTTACTACCCCATTTCGCTAACATTGGTTCGCCTTTCACCCCTTGGAGTCCCAGTCCCAGCATCGCTACGAGGAGAGCTACTTGGGTTGCTCCCCCTGCCATCTTCTCGGGTTTTCTGGTTACGCGTTCTTCTTGTGGCTTCACGCGCCTTTTCTCATCTGTTCTTCTTCTCCTGTCTGTTGTCTTTGCTGCTAGAAGGGATCATCGGCTTTTCAGGGTGGTCTTCCCCTGCAATAAAACTCAGACATTCATTAATTCACCTGACTCTCTGCTTCCTGTCTTGTCCTTGCCCTGAGGTCTGGGCGCACCCACTTCATAGGGACCCATCTTACCATTTCTCCCTGCCTGACCGCTGCATACCCTCGTCCTTGGGTTACCAGCTGCCACCCCTCTTCCCATTCCCCTTTTTCCGGGATTCGAACCTTTACGTCTGGTCCCTCGTGCATCGCTCGGACCACCCAATGCTTTTCCGCTGGCGTCTTGTTCTCCTCCCCCCTGATGAACTGATTCAGACCGAATAAGGTGCGCATAATTATTTCTGATTGTTTGTGCGCGGGGATTCTTTGTGTATATCCTTCCCCCTCCCCAAGAATCTCGATCCTTTGCTTTAAAGTGCGGTTTGCTCACTCGACGATGGCTTGACCTGTGCTATTATAGGCAATACCGTGCACTAGCTTAATTCCCCACCGTACGGCCCATTCTCTCGTGCTTTGCGCTGTGAAACACGTGCCGTTGTCTGTTTTAATAGTTTCTGGGGCACCCAGCCAGGCCATTGCCGTGTGCCAATGCAACTGTGCCGCCCGCGCTGTGACTCGTTTATGTTGGGTCGCAACGATGATACCGCTGTGTGTGTCCACTGTAACAGCCAGCCAGGGCCGTGGTCGAAGTCGCTGGCACATTGTGAAGTCCGTTTGCCATATTTGGTTTCCTTTCAGCCCCCTGGGGTTGATGCCGGCGCCCCACAGGGGGTTTTTTTGGCAATACGGGCAAGCCGCAACCACTTCACGAGCCGTGGTGAGGGGGATGTTGCAGCTTTTTGCCAGTGCTTTTGCACCAACATGGAGAAGGTCGTGCACCTGCCTTGCTTCTGCGACTGTCCACACACCTTTGGCCGCTTGATCGGCTTTATTGTTGCCTTCTTGGTACACTCCTTGGATTGCCTCATGACTCCGAACATGAATAACAGAGGCAGTGGCCCGCCGTTGTTGTAGGGCTTCTTCTAGCATTAGCGCAATGGGCGATCCGGCCCATCCAGGATATGACATGTTGTGTAACAATTTAAAGACGAACATGGAGTCTGTCACTACATTCAAATGCTCTTCTGGCCACATTTGCAATGCCTGCGCCACAGCTCGGGCCTCTAAATGCTGTACGCTACTGTCCGGCTCACTGATCTTCACTCGGTGCCATTGGGCCTTTTGATCTTGCCACACAACAACCGCTGCCCTGGTCACCGATGACGCGTCGGTGAACACTGTGCGCCCTGGTGCAGGTCGCTGTAGCACTCGGGCTTTCAGATGGGGCCGAAGGACGGTGAGGTGTGTATACATCTCCAGCACAGGTGATAATCTGATTGTTCCTGGGAATCCTTCTAAAGCTATTGCTATACTATCTTGTTTCTGGACCACGCTATCCCATTGACTCCTTTTTACCGGCAGGTAAATGGACTCAGGCTCCTTCGCGAAGTGCCGAACGGTGGCGGTTCGTCCCTTCTGTATCATCTGTGCCAACGCTGTTACGATTGTGACGTATGCCGTACTTATTTGGTTTGACACTATCCACCATACGACTTCCGGACGCTCCGGTGTCCCTTGTCCTAGAACGTCTATGGCTCCTGTTCTTGTAACTGCCACGTACAGATTGATAGGTCTGGCCGGGTCGTATCTCGTTACTCCGCCCTTTGCCATGAGATCTTCTATTTTTCGGAGGGCTTCTAACGCGTTCGGTGTCATCTGCCTCGGTTCCCATGGTTTGTGGCCCTTGAGCAATTCGAACAGTGGCTCCATCCACTCCTTGGGAATACCTATCAGCCCTCGCAGCCATTGGAGAGCTCCAACCAATTGCTGTACATCATGCAACGTTCGTATCTCTTTATTGAGCTTTATCGGCTGTGGGACTACAGCTCTGGGGAGGATGGTGGTTCCCAGATAGTCGACAGATTCTCCCCTTTGCGTTTTCGCTTTCCGGACGTACAATCCCGCTTCATTTAGGCAGTTAATTACTGCCTGTTCTGCCTGATCGGTTTCTTGCTGGGTCTCTGCAGCTATTAGGAGGTCGTCCATGTAATGGATGATAAGCGCGCGCGGGAACTGCGCTCTTACCGGCTGCAATACCTTAGTTACTACCGCCTGACAAATCGTAGGTGAATTTTTTATGCCCTGCAGGAGGACTGTCCATTGATATCGCGCTGCTGGCTCCTGCAGATTCTCTGAGGGCAGTGTGAAGGCAAATCGAGCTTTGTCCTGAGGGGCTAATGGTATAGAGAAAAAGCAATCTTGGATATCCATCACCACCACTGGCCAATTCTTTGGTATTGCTGATGGTAGTGGCAACCCTGGCTGGAGGGCACCCATCGCTTCCATCTGCTGATTTACCGCTCGTAGGTCGTGCAGTAATCGAAATTTAGACTTATCCTTTTTGTGTATCACAAATATAGGAGTGTTCCAGGGACTGTGGCTTTCCTCCAGGTGTCCCTGCTCTAATTCTCTACTTACTATTTGTCGGGCAGCCGCCAATTTGTCCGCTGTCAATGGCCACTGCTCTACCCACACAGGCTCATTGGAGCACCATGTCAGCGGGACAGCGAAATGAGCCCCGAGGAGGTAGGCAGTGGCCCTTACCCTAAATTTGTCAGGTGAAAGCCACTTTGCAATAAGGCATCTCGCCCTAACAATGGTTCCCCTATGGCAGTTATGTACGGCCGCACACAGATGATCTGAGCAGGCCTATCCGGGTCCTCCAATACAATTGTGATATCGGTTTCAGAAATCATAGCCTCCGCCCTGCCTCCCACTCCATCTAACGAGCTTGCCACTTTTGCTGGCCAACTCGATGGCCACAACCACGAGGGCACACATGTAACATCTGCCCCCGTATCTAGCATCATTATTAAGGGGATGCTAGGAGGACCCGCCCCTGGTGGGCCTATCAGATGCGCTTTCACTCGGGGTCTCTTCTCACACCCTAAGACCAGGGCCACGCGGGGTTTCCCTTCGGAGTTTGGTCGCTGGAGCTGTCCATCCGCGGTGTGTTGTTGTTGACAGGGGCTACTTGAAGCCGGCTCACCGGGGAGGGGTGGCCCCCTAGTTGCCCTCCCCGCTTCTCGTTTCCCGACCGCCGACAATCTCGTGCTCCGTGTCCTGGTTTTCCACAGGCCCAGCATGTAAGGCTCCCCATACCCCTTGTTGGGCGCGCGTAACTTCCCTTATTCGTGCACTGTGCTCTCAAATGGCCCATTCGCCCGCAGCCAAAGCATGGGCCTCCCTTTGGACCTCCTCTAGCTCTAACCTCCGGCATTGCCATAACTGCTGCAGCAATCTGTAGGGCTGTGGTCTTGTCCCGGTGTTCTAATACGTACTTGATCGTCTGCCCTAGACTTGCTCCCTTAGGCGCTGTTCTTAGGATTTCTTTTGTCAACTCGTTGCCCTGTTGTTTGATACATTCCAACATCACCGCTCCTTTTGCAGCGTCTGGTAAAGATGCAAGTTCTACTGCTGCCTGTAGCCTGTCACAAAACTTGTCAAACGGCTCTCCCACTCTCTGCTTCACAGTCGTCCATGGCTCTGCCTGCTGCACCAGTGGCCCAATATCATCAAAGGCCTTTCGAGATGCTTCTGTTGCCACCAGTATCTCCCGAGGTCTCAGGCCCGCTGCCTGCTGCTGGGGTGTAGCCATGGCTGCATCATTTCCTCTTAACCGCATTAGGGTGGATTGGCCCAGTGGGTTCTGCGGGTCTGCCTGTGCGGCCATCAACGCCTGCTGCAAGCGCGAGGTCCACGCTTCTTTCCACATAAGGACCATCGTGGGTGATAAAACCAGTCGCGCGAGGGCGCGACAATCCCACGGTATTAGGCCTCCCGCGTGCGCCGCGTCCAGCAACGTCTGTGTCACCGGGTGTCGCAGGCCCTGTTCTTGCACTGCTTTCAATAGCTGTTGTACCGTCTTTGGGTCGAGGGGCATCCATTCCACTGCCCCCCCCCCGGGGCAACTCGTACTGGGAAGGCCCCTATTGGCGCACGAAACTTGAGGCCACTCAGGGCACATTCCGTCGCTATCAGTTTCCAGTCTGTTAGGGGAATTTCTTTTCCCCCTCCCGCTTGGGCAGAACCTGCTGTCTCTGATAGCCCTCTTTGTTTAGCTGTTGCCTCTAATAGCCCTCTTTGTTTAGCTATTGCCTCTGATAGCCCTCTTTGTTTAGCTGTTTCTTCTTCCAGAGCTGTAAGCAGCATAAACATCTGCTCCATATCTCTTGTGACTTTCCTCCCTTTTTTTTTTTTTTTTTTTTTTTTTTTTTTTCTCCTTCGCCTCTGACTGCGGCGGGGGAACTCAGCCCTAGTTGCTGCACCTGAGTCTTCAGTCTCCTCCTCCCGCAATGCTGGTCGACGCCCACTCCTCTCTCGGCCAGCGCCATTTTTTCCCGGGTGCGGGACCCTCGGTCTTTCCCCTGCTTCTGGTCTTTCCCCTGCTTCTTCTCTTCTTTCGTCTTCCCACTGCACCCGAATCATGGCCCCCGGTAGCCAGTCTCGGGGATCATCCACTATAATCGGTCTTTCCTTTTCTTCTGCCTCCTTCACTTTCACCTTGCTTTCTTTTCCTCTACCCGCCTCTGGCTTTTTCATATCTGGGTCTCCACAAAGGTCTCCTGGTTCTCCTAGTTCTCCCCCTTCCATCGCCCTCATCTCTTTCCACGGATACCGCGGCAGTGGCGGAGAAGAGGGCGTTATTGGGTAAGCCTCTGGAGTTTCTGCCTCCCCCTCTCCCCGCTCTGGATCTTGATTAACCGCCTCCTCCTTTATGTCTGTTTCCACACTCTCCGTTTTCACTTCATCCCCTACTATCGCCTCTTCCTCTATCGCCTCCGTTCGCTCCTCTGCGTTCGCTGCTGTCTGTGTTGCCATTTCCGCGGACATGTGTAGCGCCGCGCGGGCAGCCTGCCAGGTCTCAAGCTCCTCCCTAGTCCTTTCTAAAATGATCGTTATGTCTCCCCACGTCTTAAGCTCTGCGGCCTTCTTAGTGGCCATAGCTCTCTGAGCAAGTGCTCGAGTGCACTTCTCCCAGTTAGAAGGGGAAAAAATGTCCCCTGGTCTAACTATCGCTCCATCTTTCAGGAGCCGCCCGACGCAGTTCGCAACTGCATTCGCTCTCATAGAGAGCACCCATTCCCGGGCACCCACGCGTACAACCTTAAGTACTGCGTCCATGATCCGGATCCTCTCGACCGCCTGCGGTCCGCCGTCTCAGCTATCACGTCGGGGTCACCACTTGTCGCCTTCTGATGCGACAATCTCCCGTTCACCTGAGACGGCACGGAGGCTCCCCCAGCCTCCGGGCCAATGAGCACTGACACCAATATGAGGATGCTGCAAATGGCGTTTATTGTACGCATGTATTCGCTTATGTACCTACAAGCATACTGCTATCTCTACGTCATATCCTTCCTCTTCCTTCCTCTTTCCGTGCCATCGCGAGATCTTCCGATCGCCGTTCCCTACAATGCAGTGAACAAAAAAAGAATTACAAAGTCAGGAAAACACAATTAATGCATAAGTGGATGTAAGTAATTGATATAAATAGTTGGATATAAGTAACAGGCTAAAAGATTGCCTGATATTGGTTGCAAATACTAGTTTTTAAATGAAAATCTTAGAGAATCTGCCAGTGGGAGTATTTACATGAGAATGAATTCAGAACATGGAGTGGAGCTCCTCTCTTACTCCACTAGCTTGAATTAAAGAAAAAAACTTTTCTATCTTAAGACAAGTAGGCACATCTAGTTTGTTATTTGTGGTTAGACTGATTATAGCATCTGTGTGTTGTCGAGTCCTGGATCATTTCTTGCTTCTGTCACCTCCTATTCTGCATGCCTTGCCTTCTATTTTACTCCCCCTTTGAAAGGCTTAGCCCAGCTTATGTCAAATGATAACCTATGTTATTTTAACTCTTTTCTTTTATAAAGTTTTTAGTCTCTGCTGTATATAGTTTAGTACTGCCAAGCCAACAGGTTAGATTCAAGCTTTATAGTTACTCAAGCCCAAGTTAGGAGAGGCATAAAAGACCATTGAGCCTGAAGAAGAAGGCTGGGCTTCTAAAAGTGTGAATTAAGTTTTTGGGATGGATAGCAATATATAGCAGTATCTTACTCCTCAGTATGTTTAATCCTGATAACACAAAGTGGTACTGTATAAGCCTAAACTATCATACGTCTTTGTGGATCTACACACATGGCAGCAGGCACAAAAAAAAAAAAGAAAAAAAAAAAAGAAAAAAAGGTGTTTTTATTTCAAAATCATTGGGACAAAAATTAATTTTTGAGTTTCTAATATAATCTTCAATTTTTTGATGAAACCAACTTTTTCTTGCAAGTGTGCTTGGTGAGGTAAAAGCTAGCTCGTTCTATTTCCTCTAGTGCATGACTAGTAGCTGGGTTACCCCATACTTGTTCTTTTGTCTTTCAAGGTTTCCGTGCTTGTATATCCATACAGAGTTTGCAATTAGATCCCTCTGAGAATAAGTTCAAGCTCATTGCAAGCCCTTAAGACTTGGAAAGGGACAGCAGAAAAACTATGTTTTGAGCAGCACGAAGGTGCAAGTTACCTTGTAGTAATCAATCTCTATTGTAGGTAACAATCTCTGTTCAAAAATGTTCGGGGTAAGAATTAACACTTCCTATTAATAGTTCTAAAGAACAAGGAGTTTTATAAGTCCAGATTGCTATGTAGTGGGACAATAAGATAGATGTAGCTGAAGTCTCATCAAAAGCCTGTTGGGAGACCAAGCTCCAAGGGAAAGGAGATGCTGGATCCCGCTAATGGTCAACTGAGTATAGGGTTTTGTGTTCAACAGCAGCAGTAGATGCTGTTTAGTGGTAAAACAAAAGCCTGGCCCCTTTCTGCAGGCTGTTCCCTTTGTACTTCCCCAGCATGGGAGTTGGTTGGGTTAATGATGTCCCTGCCTGTTCCCTTTAGTCTCCGACTACGGACTTCTTATTGCTAAATTTATCTAACCCTTGGTTGAAGCAGTTTATATTAAAAGCTATCACGATCTCCTGTGGCATAGCTAGCTCTTTAAAATGAGTACTTTTTGTTTTAGCTTCAAAAGGGACCCCTAATGCTAGTGTTTCAGGATTTGATGAATGATAGTTTTGCATTCATCTTGCTTGCTGCTGTCATGATTCTGTGAACCTTGATCGTACGTGTCCTCAGCCTTCTCCCCTTCAAATTGGAAAGTCACAGAAGTTTTAATCTCTCCTTGTGAGAAATCTGCTTCTGCCCCTGTAATCATTTTGGCTGTCTTCTCTGTACTTTCTCCAGCTCCAGCATGTCCTACTTGAGGTCCAGAACTGCGCACAGTCATCAGGGTGTGAGCCCGATGCAGTCTTTATATACTGGCAAAATGATTTTTTGCCATCTTGTTTTCAGTAGCTCTCCTGATGATGAACTTGCCGTTGGTTTTGCATAATTCTAGCCCCAGAAAATTGATTAGTAAACTGAAGGAGGAAAAAATTATGACAAGTGTGTCAAAAGAGCTTTTGACAACATCTTAAAAAGAAACAAAGAAACGGCAGGGAGTTAAGGGTAGAACTAAAACAAAATAAACATTTGAGCAGTATGGTGTCTATTTAACATATTGGCCACGAACTACTTCAAAAGGTTTTCTCAGAAAAGTATACTCAAGAATAAATGTGAATTATGATTACCTTGGTACAAAGGGAAAAAAAAAGAGAGAAAAATCTGAGCACTAAATTGGATGATTTAAGGACATTTTTAGGCTAAGAATGGAAAATATGTAACCATCCACAGAGCATTATTCTGGAAATTAACCGTTAAGCTAGAAAGAAAAAATATAGTCCTTTTAGTTGTGAGTCCACTGTCACAGGGGAAGTTTCTCCTAACTGTATGCCAAGCGTTGCATAAAAATCAGTTTCTTCAGCAATTAGCGCTTCAGCTCTATTGATGAGACCAAGTAAAATGGAGTGGCTCCTACGGCAATAGCGGGTTCTTTGTTCTGAGCATCCAGCTTTTGTTCAAAGAAAGCTGAACCTAATCTTCTCAGATTGTGCTTGCAAAGTGAGATGATAAATTCCCTTTTCACTTTCAAGAGACTGAAAAGCTGATCTCAAAGGCTATGAAACATTAATAACTTATAGTGGTGACAGAGCCCTGCAAGAGAAGCTCTTAGCGGAGCAGGAAGAGCTGAATTTTGACTTGTTTGGCTCTTTCACCTTCAGCCTCTCGCCATTTGGCGTTTTAACACAAGTGCTACGTTTTTACAAACAACATGTTTTGGGCAACTGTTTACAGGATAGCAATATAAATCCTTGAAATCTTAAATTGTTTGACCAGAGTCTCTAAGCAATAGAAACTGAGCTGCGGGTCTGCTTATTTAACTTAGGGTAATGCTGGCAGGGGTTCATGCCCATTTTGGGTAGCTGGAGAGTAGTTACTGAACACTCTGTTGTTAATTAATCTGTGCAGACTCTCTTCATCGCAAATGAAAATAAGGGAAAGAGTGGCACTCTGTGTTTCACAGTAGCTTTCCATTTGGTTATATAGTTAAAACAGATTAGATTTTTGTAGTTTGTTGCTCAGAGATGCACCAGTTTTTTTTTTTTGGGGGGGGGGAGAAAGAAAAAGAAAAAATTGCCCATTTTATATGAATAAAAGCAAATTGCTGAATATGAAATAATTTCTGCAGTTTTTCCCTACTTGTTTTCTTAAGGAAATTCTGTCAAGGAGTCAGTAGTATAAATAGTGGTACATCCCCAAATCCTGTGAAAGTCTTTATGGGCAGACTGTGTCCTGACAGGAAAATTGCTCTGAATCTGTTCTGACCTTCTAGGTTACTGCCTCTTTCTCACTTTTTTTCCTTGAGGTAAATGTTCCTCCTCTTCTTTCTTTGGCTCCCAAAGATGGCTCTCCTTTTCACGCAGAGGCACAAAGCAATGGTTTGGGGCAATGAGCGAAGAGAAAGGAGCTTAGAAATGTATGTATGTCTCTGTTTATATGTGTGTGTATATATACACTGATGGATCCCATATTCCTTATCTCCTCTGGGGGAAGCGTACTATTTCACTTTGATATGAAGCACGTTAGCAACAAATCCTTTTTTTTTTTTTTTTGGCAGTAAATATTTTAGAAAAAATATAAAATGGATATACTAGAATATCAGGTAGAACTTGATACGCCACTCTGTTACTCTGGTTTTACACTGACGTATTTTTTCAGATGTCAGTGAAGCTACTGTAGCATGAAAACAGCAGCGTAGTGGCGATTTAACACAGATTCTGCATAGTCCTCCCTCGTGCTCTGTTCTGCTTGGATTTTGCAAATAATTCTGTGAAATGAAGCACCCACTGATTGCGGTGTTACTAGTGTACCTGATACTCTCTCCTGCCATTCCTTTCATAGCCCATCTCATTTCTTCTAAACGATTGCTTTAGTGTAGCATGGAGAGCAACTCCTATAGAGAGTCAGATTTTTTTGTATGTATTGTTTTGTGAATAAATTATAAATTAAGAGCTGCCCACTAAAAGTAAATAAACAAAAACAAGTAATCTCAAATGAAATAGTAGAGTCTTTGCTGTCTATCTGAATGTCTGTGTGGAATTCCTTTCCAGAGGCTTTAAATATGATTAAAAAAAAAACCAAAAAAAAAAAAAACAAAAAACCTTTTGAGTTCCCTTTGCAGTTGAAAATTAACATTTCAGATGGATTTTATCAACAAGCTCATAAAAATCATGATCATGTGAATGACTTTCCTGTGAACTAATAAACTAACAAAGTGAAAACTTGGCTAACTTGAAAATTTTGTGCTGCATCTTGGCAAGTTTGCTTAAGCAGCAGAACACAGAACTCCCTACTTTTGTCTCTGTAAATGCTAATATTGGGAAGTTATGTTGTAAAGATTTTCTTCTCCTGCTCTTACATAGAGGAAAGGTCCACACAATATGATTAGCACCTGAAGTGATTTGAAAACAGTGGAGAGGACTGCACAAAATAGTACAAGTGAGATCAAGGGAGGAAAAAAGGCCTGAATGCTTCTGAAATTGTTTACTTTAAGGAAGAACTTGAATTCACCTGAAATCAGCCTTTAAATCATCCTTCCATCAGGACGTTGACCTGAGGCATTAGAAAAATGCTGTAAGGAAGCAATGATTAACATACAAGCCCCCTAACAGCATACAGAAGTCATAAAGTTGTCTTCCCAGCTCGTGACAGGTGAGAATATGCAGGACAAGTTAAAGTTCTCCTTTCCTTTCTTCAGTGGCCCAAAGGAGAAAAGAAATAAGGAACTTAACCAGTTAAAAATCTATCTACTAAACAGAAAAAAGAATAAATAAGGAACAGTTTGTTTAGGCTTTCAGGTGGATGTTCTTATAGTTCAGGAAGTGCAATCAAAAATATAGGCAGTATCTGGTGGTGTGATGTGGCAGAAACTGGACAGCTTGTTGCGTGTAGAAACTCAATGCAGTGCTGTCACTATCTATGTGCTGATCTGACAGGTAGTGTTAGTAATAACGGTACTGACCATTAACCTCCTATTTATTTATTTAGTGAGATAGCGACATCACAGATTGAGAGAGACGTTGTGCTAATATGTCTGAGAACCAGCTTAATTCTTGGAGCTCTGGAAGGAGATCTCTTGGAGAACGTGCAATAGAAACGCGCAGCAAAGGACTACAGAGCTCCCCCACACTGAGGATCCTCTGCATGTAGTGAAATGAGATTTTTTCCCCAGTAACTAAAAAAAAAAAAAAAAAATTGTCAAGATAGAGAGCTTTTGCAGCATGTCATCCTGCAATCACGTAGTTTTCTAAGAACAGCATAAAGCTGGCATCAGATTTGCTAAATTCTACACCAAAAGTCTCACAGCCACGTTGCAGATGACTGTGCTAACTGGTGAATATCATGAGTGCAGACAAAAACGTGGTTCACATTCTTGCCTCACAGCCAAAATATTCTGTCTCTTGAGGGGTATAATGCATTTGTTTATGAATAGTAAAATTTTGTGTCAGTTACAAACCCTGTATCAGAATTGGTATATACACTCATCTAGTTTTCAAAAAAAATTGCATATTTTTTATCATAAGATGAACAGACTGTTCACACATCATCATTATTATTATTAGTGTTATTGTTAAACTGTAATTAAGTAATTTCTTTCTTCTTACCATCTAACATAAATTTTTGTATTTCTTTCATAATATTCCAATTTTACTTTCAAAAATTAGCTGACATACAAGTGTAATTTTCTGCTGAGAGAGAAGGAGATTAAATGACCTGATGGCACCTCTCCTTTAGAGAGCTGCAGATTTCTTATTCAGAAATCAGTTCTGAGTTTCTTCCATTTTCTAATTTATATTAGATAATATGCTTCTCTTGTTAATTTTACAAATTGCTTATATTACCTGAAAACATTTCTTTAGTTGCTTGGTATGAGGTACTTACTGCTTTAATTTTATGTATAAATGTATATATAGAGAAATAGGTATGTTTATAAAAATATTTAAAAATTGTTAAAAATTTAATAATGTGGTTAACCATGTAGTTACTGTTGAAGACATAAGTAGGAAAGAAACACCATATAACAGTATGTGCTATAAATGGTATTTCTGTTTTTTCCCCAAGCAACCTTAATCCAACTCCTTTATATTATTTTACATTACTTATATGAGCATGTGCTATGTCTGTGATGTGTGTGCCTCAGTGATACACGCTGTTCTTTGGCTAGCGGTGGTTGGTGTAGTCTCACGCAGCCTTCACAGAAGTTGTGCTGCTTCAGGCTGTAGGTGTTTGATCTCAGCTTCCAGTTATTGCCCTCACCAACTGGGACCCAAAATCACGCTCTCCAGAATGGTAAAATACTCTCTGTTCAGTGAAGCAGGAGTCCTGTAAGATCGTGAGCCTGGGAACGGTGACATTTTGGGTCAAAGTAACGGGAGTTCCACATCCCGCTGAACACGCACGAAGCAGCAGATTGGAGGTGTTGAGCAGGCTTTAGCGTTCAAGCGTTTGGTTTGCCACTTAAACGTTTAGAAGTTAAAGTTTAAAGTAATGTTTCTAAAATCATATCCTATTCCAAACTAAGGAAGTAAAAAGTTAGGTCTCTCTCCCTGGCTCTGGAGACAACGACCTTGCCACTGCAGCTGTGGTGCGCTGCAGACCGTGTGCCACAAGCCACCTCCGGAGGGACAGCAGTCACTCAGTGGTGACCAATTCAAATCAGAGCACATGAGGTGATGTCTATCTTAGCAATGTAAACGTATGTGGGAGGAGAAAAATGAAAGAGAAAAAAAGGGTGTGCTGGCAACATCATGTTTGTTTTACAGTGACCAATACATGGCAGTTGGTTTGTCCATGCTTTTGGTAGTACAAGCTATGCTTAATTTTTTTCATTTCCAGCTTTCCGTATCTAGTATATTCATGATCATCTTCAGCAAAGAATGCTGTGTTTATGTATGCTAATACACTGTTAGGACTGTGTTATAGTTATGTTGCGGATAACAAAGTTAAATCTAGGTGTCCTTTTTCAGGAAAAAATAATTTAATTCCAATAGTAAATTAGCACAGGCATTTACTGATCCTTTTGCAAATAGAGTTTGTGAAGATATTATTTACAAATGATTTCTGCTTTACTTAGCAGAGTTACGAGTAATGTATATGTTTTTAGATTTGATTGATAAAATGTCAACCTGGCTTAGTTAAATCAACATACAGCTTAGAATAGCTTTCCAAAGCTAGAGTCATTCAGATCTCCAAAAATGGAGTCAACCCTATGGCATCTTTCTAGCTGCAGACTTCCTGATGTCAGATCCTGGGAAGAAGCGTGATGCTTATGCAAATCACTAGGAAAGCTATTCCAGGTTTAATGCTTATACAGCTAATGCAATCTCAAGACGTGAAGTTACTAGGTACAGGAATATCTCATGATATAACCTTGAACAGATTGTCTTTCCACACTTTACATCATTCCTGCATATTTTTGCAGAAGGAGTGATAAAAAAGCAACACCTAACCTGTTATGTAAATCTTCCTGAAAGAAAAATCACAACTTTTTTTTTTTTAGTGATTAGAATGATTCAAGAAATATTCATAAATAAGTAACTTACAGTTGACTTACAACAAGGGAACCAGGGAGTTTACTGAGAGCAAAATGTTTCCGGAAGTAGTGACTCTCTTAGTCTTGGAGAGAAGTTAAGACGAGTCCCAATCACGATCTGTCCTCTTTGGACACCTAAAATGAATCATGGCTCCGTTCTGAACCATGGGAATAAATACTTGGCTAGGAGAAAAGGGAAACAAAGAGTCTATCCTTGTTCTCAGTGATGTTTATGTATTTTTTTCTGAAGACCCCCCCATGCTCTATTAACATTAACAAAACAAGGGTCTTAGTCTGGAATCCTTCCTTTCGAGGAAAGTTACTCACCGCAAAGGATCATTGCATTGCTCATTTCCTGTCTGGATCTGTGAATCTTGTATTCGTGACTCCTACTGGCTAAATGCAGCCAGCCTAACCTTGTGCTTTAGGCTCTCTCTTGGGAAAAATTAATCTGTCCGGGCTGATCTAACATCCTTCCCAGTTCTCAAGCCATGAAGCTACTGGTCACCCACATCCAGAACATGGTTGCGTATTCTGATTCCTGAAGGTGGAGTAAATAGAAACCGAGAGAAATAGAAATGAGCCTAATGGATATCTCAGGATCAGGTATCTAGTCGCATTGTTTGTGCCTACTTCTTTTAACGTGGCTTTAGCAGCTTTCTGATCAGCATTTGAAACCCTGAGTTGCTTAACAGAAGTATCAATTGTAGTGGAGACTGTAGGTGGAGAAGGGTAGATGCCTCACTTTGGCTCTTTTAGTTGCTCTGTAGGTGCAAAGTGATTTTTCCAGTTTTCTACCAGGGAATTTAGAGTGGGGAAGCTGCAGAAATAGAACCACACTGAGTGACATAAAATGGTGGGGTGGTATAGAAGGTGGTAGTGATTTCTATTCTGTGAGAAACATATACACACGCACACGCTGACCAAAGCCGCTCCTCCCCAGTCCAATTGTGACGGGTATCATAACAGACTTGGGGAAATATGACACTTAACCAGTCCATGTGTCTGAGTCCTGGCTAGCAGCCGGCTTCCGCTCATAGCAGTCCTACTTTGGGCTCAGCCTTCTGCACAGTGTAGGATGTCCATGGATGTGTTCCCACAGCAGGGCTATTGTAGGTCATGAAGACCCATGCTTATCTCTTTGACTTTCTCCATATCTAAAGTTAGTTTGTCGTTACCCAAAGTATTATCATAATCTGGTTTCCCCCCCCCACCCCAGAAATGTGTGACAAGGATGTGAAGTTGTTAATGGTTCATCTGTGCTTTTTTTGTTTCTTTCCTGTACAAACCTAAACAAGGATAGCTGGGCAAATATAGTCCAGGTCTCATTTAGCAGTGCTTTCAGGTATGCTTCCCGCATGACAATTACCTGTGCTTCCTTGCTTTTCCATGGCATAGCAGAATCGATAAATTAGAGTTGTGCAGCTACAGTCCAGGCCTTATTTTATCTTAACCATGCTTTTGAGTGGATTTCACCCTATTGTACAGTTTCACTTGGGGAAACCTCATGAATCTGGGATCAATTTCTGAGTTCTGACTTCCTAAAATGGCAAAATTTTGGCATTTACCTCTCCTGCTTTTGCCACCCATGCTGCTTTCCATTGGAAAAAGCCTTATTTGAAAGGAATGGAAGGGAACATGCTATGGCATTCACCAAGCAAGTTGCTGGTGTCGTCTGCTTGGAAACAAGGAAATTAGGATGCTTATTTTGACCCTATGTGTAGCGTGTATTCAGTATGCTTACGAACTACAATTTTTCTTCCTTTGTAAACATAAATGCATTAAGCAAAGCGTATTTGTAGAAATCCAGGACATTTTGTTGCTTTTACAAAACTTCATCAATATGCAAATTGTGTCTAAGGTAGTTCTGGCAAAAATGAAAAGCTTTAAATAAATGTCATACTGTGCATTAAATGTTCTTGGTTTGTAAAATGTTGTAATAAAATTAATTTAGATATTGTAAAGCATGCAAAAATAGATATGGTAGTACTATTATTAATATTAAAGTAAAAATGATTGCGGTTACACTCTGCTGAATAGTAGCACTGTGAGTATGAAATCTTAGGATTTATGGGGAACATGTTTGTTTTTGACTTACAGTATTTGCAATCTCGTTATACTCAGATTTCTGCAATTGCTTGGTCATATGATAAGGAACTGAGGCAGATGACGAGACAGTAGGAAAAAACTATTCAAGTGTTGAATATAAATCACCAGCGCTGTTTCAGCATTAATTTGAAATAAAAATATATGCAGTCTTTGCTTTAGGATTGATTTTCACCCCTGTATCTGGTGGTGAATTAAATGGATTATATTTTCATTCATTAAAATAGTCATGTTACAGAAAAGTTCTCTGATAGATACATTAACCCCCCCCTTTAACATTCTTATTGCTTATGACCCTCATGGCAAAGTAGGCGAGGAGTGTGGAGGGCATCTGAAGATTGCAGTGAATTAAACGGGATGTAACTTGGTATCTTTCAGAAACTGGAGAGTCTGAAGTTGACAAATACATTAATAACATAACTTGTTTATAGCAGTGTATGTTTATTAGGGTTGTAATAGTGTATTTGAAACTTCTGTAATTTCCCAATTTATTGTTATCTTCTAAGTCATTCTTGTTAACCCTATGGCATAGAGGTATGTGATTCATATTCTTTGGAGATTCTCAATATTCTTACAAATCTCCTAAGAAGGAATCTTATTTTAGAGGTCCTAAGATGCCCTTGTCTTCTGCAATCTTTCCAGTGACAGATGATTTCAACCTTGGGAATGTCAGTTTAAGTTAATCTCTTTCTCTGCTGCAGCAGCTTCATGCTCTAGCCTAACAACATACTCATTTAAAAGGGCTGTAGCTGTGGACTCTTTCCCTTGGATCAAGTATTTCAGGTTTGGACCCTCGTGGTATCATGAAGATATGCATGGGGTGCCCTGTTCATACTGCGCAAAGCTGGGTCATAATTGTCCCCTGAAATGACTTGTCATTTTAAAGTGGTGCCTTGCCAGAGCCAGACTTCAAAGACTTCATTAAAAATTCCGTTTTGACTAAACTTTAATAAAACCCTGGTGGGATTTCAGAAGTAATCTTGTTTATATTTGATGAACTGCTGGGAATTTTAAGGTAACTGAATCTGTGGTTCAGGCCCTCTCCTCGCTCTGCTACTCCTGGATGATGCCAGCACCCTCGGGGCGCCCATCCTGTAGGGTCTAGACTTGCCAGTGACATGGGTGCCACTGAGTGTGGGATTATAGGATACCTCCTCTGGGTGACCTGACTGCCTCCAACTTACAAAAGTTGATGAAGACATGTTAAATTATGCCGTCTGGAGGTCTAGGTTTAAATATTTAATTTTAATCTTAATTCAAATGGGAATAATAGCACGTAAGACACTGGTTCGTAAGAGATGATCTGTGGCATAGGAAATATTTATGTAAAAAAAACTGCTTTCACAAAATCCTGTCAGCCTCTGTTACCAGGAAAAAGGGACCAGAACATGAGTAAGCTTTTTGTGTGGTATTTTATGTATAAATTTGAACAAATGTTTCTCAAGGTGAAACACAGGAAAGAACAAAGTGACAAGAGTTGAATTACACACAGAGTAACAACTTTTCAGACTGGTTTAAGCAGTAGAAACTGATAGATAAAATATGAACAATTTGTAAGCAAAATGAAACAAGTCATGGATATTCTTCATCTTGATATTTAACCAAAATACTTTGCTACAGATCTAATCTTACCTCTGTCAGGGAATTTTTGGTGGAAGAGAATTTGACTACACTTTTAGCTAACAATCTTTATTTAAAAGCGTAGCAGTAAGCACACAGAATATTGGAGTTTTTGCTTGTGTAGGAGGATAAAGCCTAGTAGGCTGTGCCTATTGGAGGGTTTGTGAATCCGTATCACAGGAGAAGGCAAGGAGGTCTAGTGCATTTTACATGCGAAGAAGTTAGGGGAAGTACTAAGGAAGCATATTGGAGTGAGAATGAGTCTGGTTTAATGCACACTTTATTACATTCTTCCCTTGTTCTTCATGACATTCTTCATTCTTTCCAATCCTCAGCATATGTTTTATTCTAAAGTCTTCTACTTCAGCCTAGTAAAACCTTGGCACTGAGGGAAAAACTCCCGCTGTTGCCAAGAGGGCTGGAGGATGGGAGGAGAACAGATGGAAGGGGAAGCAATGGAGGATTTAAATGTGATAGTGCCAATTCAGTCATTATGCGTAAGAAGGGATATAAAGCTTACATATTAGTTTGCTCTTAATCTGAGATGGTAGAAATACACTGTGGAAAGAATGTGAAGGCTAATCCAATTAGTACTTTTTCTGATTCTTTCAAAATCATCTCTAAAAGAGGATCTCAAATCCCAAATGACTTTGCTTTATAACCAACTAAAAAAAGGGAGGAAGGGGCAGGAGTGCCCCGTACAAGATCTCAGTTGTTCTATCCATCTTCTTTAAAAGCATTGATGAGCTTGCAGGACAGAAGGGACATTGAGGTAGGGTTGATAAGCAGATTGTGAAGCTTTGGACAGACTCTTTTGGAATATGTACATGACAAGTAAATCAAAGAACTGGGAAACTTGAGCAGCTGCGTGACAGCAGTCTGGGTAGTTTCCAGGGATCATACCTGAATATTGTTTCTTTTTCTTCACTTGTATAACAACTGATACTTCAAACAACTGATACTTCAAACATTGAAGAGCTTGATATAGAAGCTAATTCACTATTACTATGCTTTTTTAATGAAAAATACAGGAGGGATTTTACAGGTGATAATTTTTACAAATCTCTTTAAAAAGTGTTAAAATATTGAGCAAATTAACAGCAAATTGTGAAAAAGTTTGCTCTGTCTGGATTTCTACCAGTTGCGTGCTACATTAAGTGAGTATTTTGTGCATGCCTAGCATACTGAGCAGGAGTGGGATGTATACTTCTCTGGTGTGACCTTCCTTGAAATATTAGGCACATCAGTCACAAGTGCCAGAATGAAACCAAACCATGAGCGGGTAAAAGAGTTTGCTCCAAACAGTGTAAATAAATCTGTGACTTCAAGGAAGGCTATGCCATGCTTGATTTATACATTACCCTATGAGATAACACTGACCAAATCAGTGATGGAGGAGGTGAGGGAGGAGTTATTTGCTACTGGTTCCTTTTTTATCTTGTAATCCCACAAGGCTGCTAAATCTTCTCATTCTCATGTTTAATATTATATACTGTGAACCTTAATGTTCCTAGAGAGACCAGAAGAAAATCTGATAGCTGAAATAATAAAATCAAAGTTAATAAGATATCTGTGAAAATAAAATGTGTGTAGCATTTGATTTTTGAATTGATTACCCTATCATGATTATCACAGACTCCTACAAAGAGGACAAATTTTAAAGGGCTCTGAAGTGAGAGGAGGCAGGTGGTTCTCCGTTTCTTAACTATTTAGGGTCACATTCTTGTCTGACTAAGCTGCAGTAAATATACCATCAAGACTAAACATCCAAGAGAAGAGGAGAAAAAGGTAGTGGAAGGAGGAGGAAAAAGGTAGCAAAGTTAACATCAGTAAACCATCCTATGTTTCTCTTGAGCTCTTAATACAATGCATATACAAAACTTTTTAAACTTGGGATTTTAAAGTTCCTGCCGTTGTGTGACAGAAAAGATCATCTGGTCTTGTTTCTCCTTCTAAATTGACTATTTTTTGTGCAAGGGGATAGTTTAACATAATTCAAGACTGGGGTTTTCTAGTTCTCCGTGAATCAGTAGTAGCAATATTTTCTACAGTACACGTCAAGCTTGGAGTGATCATCCCTGAAACTGAAAATAAGACTACAGATCGTCAGTCTAGCCTCTCAGAGTTGGTTGCAAGTCAGTGGCAGTATGACTACGTTTTAGATGTTTGTGAATCATTGTCAGCCAGATGCTCACCTTGCAACTAACCTGTCCTCAGATGCTATGACAGTGTTTCCAAACACTGCTGACTTGGCTGATCTGAACTGACAACCCATGTGCAGTAGGTTCCTCTTGGTTCAGTGTCATAGGACCAACCCAGCCCGGTCCTACTACGAAAAATCGCTCCATCCACAAGCAGAGGTTGTAGACAGACTCCTGCAGATTCAGAGAGTTATTTAAGAAGTTTCTGCCTGTACCTCTTAGGAACCACCCACCCACTGGAAGTAACTGCCTCTGCAGCTGAGTAGGAGGAACTAACTGTGAGTTTTTCCAGTCCTTTTCAATATAAAGTAAACCCATTTAGTTTAAATTGGTAACAAAAGTATTTTGTTTTGCACATGAATGAATAAGAAACACTTGCCAGTGAAGGTGATTTAAACTAATCTCATTTACTTTGACCATGTGTGTTACTTTGCCAATACACATTTCTTCATTTTCTGAGTCATCATAAGCAAGTAAGAAAAATCACACTCTGGTGCTATTTTTTTTATGAAGATATGAAATGGTTGCTTGACTGTTATCCAGCCTATTATCTCTTGTCCTCTTCAAATGGCTAAAAAGGGCAGCATTTTTTCCTATCAAGGCAATGTGTGATTGCAGGCATCACACAGCTTTAAGATTCTCTTTGCTTTTCAGAAGAAATGTTAGGTATTTCATTATTCTAATAAGATTACAGCAACATCTTTCCTAACAGTACGTTGTGTTCTTTTTGTGCACTTTTGAGGAGATGATGATACATGAACAAGAATAAATTGCTGTACCTGAGACACTTAGCTTTATTCTCCCCACCCCCCAATGTTGTCTTCAGAGTTTCATAGGGCACGGTAATAAACATACCCTGTTAACTCCTGTGATGGTTTGGAATTGAAACTATGTTTTTCACTTCCAGCAGAAATATTAAGTTTTTAGAAAAATACACTTTGACACTAATACTCTTTTTATTATGATGTTAAAACTCCGCCTTAAGAGTAGGTAGTCTGGTTTGGCAACGCTGACTGTTTCTCCCATCAGATATTAAATGGCTCTTACAGTTGCGCTTACCATTTTGGGATTTTTAAAAGTTTTACAGCACAAAAAGGCAGGGCACAATGTAGGAATATTGGATGTACTCTATCTTACAGATTGGAAATTAGGCATGGTGAAAGTAAAAACCTAACACAGTAGTACTTCTCAGTATTTCTGTCCCAAAAGGGGGATAGAAGTAAGTTCCTTCCAAACATTAAAAAATATATATATAAAATATATATTCAATATATTGTCCCTAGCTGCTATAAAACAGCCTTATGTAAAGAAATCCAGTGTAGTACAGAAGACACTGTGCAGACGTAGAACCTCTTCTGAAGGAAGAGCTTTACATGTCACAAAGTCGCTGTAAACCTTTCCACACAACTGATTTATAACTCAGTTTAGCAACACTTTTCAACACCCTTTCCTTGAAAGGTTATTTGAAATGCACCAATAACAGAAGTCATATTTAATTTGGAATTTTTAAGGAAAGAATTTTAAATGAAGTACGAATACTGAAAAACTGAAAAAAGATATTAAAATAGACATTCACTGCCTTAGAAGACAAGTTCTTCCAGTTCTTGGCTAGTCTGTATTACAGTGTGTAAGCAGATTCTTGATTTAGTTTTAAAATATTTCTGTGTTTTGTTGTTTCAACCAAGACTATGGAAAGGTGAAATTCAAGGGCAGTGTGAGGTGAGTATACATGCTCAGTATATTTATTTTTAAAAAAATTCTATTTACCATCTCTCAAAACTGAAGACTGAAATAACTGTTAGGTAAAATTGTCTGGCTTGCAAGATACATCAGGATTCTCAGCTAACTTTTTCTCACTGCCCAATTTCTTGCTAGGTAATGTAAGATATTTCCCTCTACTCCTACATAGCTTATTCCTTAGAGATGGCAAATGGGAGATGAGTATACGCTATGTATTTATTGGAAAACAAATGCTGCATGCATTTATAAGATATGCCTGTGTTTATCATCAGTGATCTTTTCCTGCAACTGTTACTTATAATGGATAACAAGTTAGTCATGTGCAGCCCCGCTGATGTGAACTAAGGTAGAGCTTCACTTCAAGTCTTTTCTTTCTTTCTTTCTTTCTTTCTCCATGTTTAACATTTCATTTTTGCTGGTACAGTTTCTGTACAGGTGTAACATTTGACTTGTTCCTCTACATCATTTAGAGATGTACATTTCAATAATTTTTCCTCAGAACAAGTTTAAAAAACAGCACTGAAAAAGTCCTTGTTGGTGCCTGTGCCTTAGAGGTGACTAGTACTTAGTTATGATTCTGTTGTTACCATTAGTGCAAAGTACAGTATAGCAGGGAGACTCCTATGTGCCCTTCTTTGTCCTCGTGCCTACTATAGAGGTCTATTATCAGTTCAGTTCACGCATCCAGGAAAAGCCACAGCAGAAGTTCAGAGAAGGAAGGTATTCTTGGGAAGTGCCATATTTTTGTGTATATTCGAAGAACGTAACACAAGATAAATTTTTAAAAGTCTAGCGGGGAAAAAATATTTGAAATGGTTGGCAACGGCTAAGTTTGCTAAGGTAGTTACCTTCTTCAGTGTAGAGATCACAATTAAAGGAAAGATGTGAGCTCAGTGATGGCTCAGGAGCTGAGCCAAACGGAGCAGGGCGGAGGAGGAGGAAGTAGGCAGGGTGCTAATGAAAAGACGTTACATAGAGGGAGTGATAAATTGTAGTTGATTGAATGAAGCATTAGTTAAGGACTGAGACTGCTGCTATAGGTGAGAGTTTAAAAACCTTCAGATTTGAGTTAGAGATGAATGTTCTTGCACGTCTAGATCTCACAGAAGATTTCAATAAAAGTAGCGTATGATCTGCCTGTATATGAGAGGAGGGTCAGCAGAGAGGCGATTGAAAATGGAGTTCTTTGTTTCAGCTATATAGGAGCAAGACTTACTGCAGTCGTATTTAGCTGCCAGCAATTTGCAAATGTGCTGCCTCAAAGCAAACTTGCAGATGATACTAAATTAAGGGGTGTGGTTGATCTGCTGAACAGCAGAGTCTCAATCCAGAGTGTCCTTACGATAACTGAGTATTGAGGCCAACAGAAATCTTACGATATTAAATATGAAAAATTGTTACCTTGAGGTGTAGTGACTCTGCATCGGTTCAGTCTTAGTACTAACTGGCTGAGTCCTAGCCCTGCTGAGCTAGATCTAGGTGTTACAGTGCTGAATATGTGCCAGCAACATGCTTTCATTGCAAATGGACAAAACCAAATAGCAGACTACGGTAGAAGGAGCATGGCCAGAAGTTTGAGTAAAGTTGTTGTCCTTCTCTTCTCCATGCTTGCATGGCTGTATCTGAAATACTGTGTCCATTTTAGGACTGTCCAGTTCAAGAGGGGTGTTGATAACTATAGAGCCACTGAGCTGTCTGGGCATCTAGAGCGCAGGAGGAGGGGATGAGGGAGCTCAATTTAGCATTTGTAAGGCTTTGTCCATGGTGGTCCTTCCTAATGAGTAAAAGTCATTGCATAATTTTTTCTAGGCAAGCAAAATCCCATTAGCTATTAAGATACTGCTTTTTTTCCCATTTTATTCTACCAGAATGGGAGTCAGAATTGAGTAACAAAGTATTGGTTTTTAATACCATGTAACTTTATTCTTTTCTGAATACTGATACGCTTCTGTAAAGGTAGAGGAGTAACTAGAGCTTTCTGTAAATTTCTACTGACAGCTCCAGAGGGATAGCTGTTGCCAAATATGCAAACTGTTCTTTTACAAATTGGCAATGTTTTCCTGGTCAGGGGAGAGGAAGGTATAGTCAAAAGCATTTTGCTTATATAGGTGAACATTTCCTGCAAAGAGAAAAGGAGAAAGGTTGTACACTCTTGTTGATAGGATATGGAAAAGTTATGTTAATACTGAGCTTTGAAAATTAATGATGAAAAAAGAGGAACAAAATCCAATTTCCATTTCTGTGAGTGATTCCGCTTTGTCTGCTCTAAAACTACATGGAAAGCAATATATATTTAAATTCTCTATGAAATAGATTTTTGCTCACAAAAATTAAGTTTTAAAGATGTTTTGTTAGCATTTCATTTAGAGTATTATCTTGTAGGTTTATATTATATATTTTGCATTAGATTTCTTTTGACATTAGATGCTATAGTACGTACCTGATAATGTGTCCTTTCTGCTTTTGTTTGTCTAAGGCTGATTGTAGTTCTTGCTGTATTTGGTGTCTTGCTGCATAGCGAAGTTCCCAGTAGCCTTAACTCCTCAGTCCTTACCCTGTAATGCGTTGAGATACTGTTATTGATGAGGATTACTAAATAGAGATCCAGTTTTCCTTCACCTGAAGGACAGTGAAATACTCAGATTTAAAGGGGACTGAACATCAAAATGATAAACACTATTTCTTAGCTCTGAGTTTGTGTTGCTCAGAGAAAAGGTGACGTTTTTTCTAATTCATTTAAGAGTGAAGCAGATATATTTCCTGTCATTTGGTATAAAGGAAGATTTACCTTCTGTAACTTTTTCCATACTACTTTCACAGAAATTCTGCTAGCTTACATGACCCAGTCTGGTGTTGCTCTGTCCTTATACATGTTATTTTAAAAAAACAGAAATACTTCTGTTTGCAAGCATGACTTAACTTTCAAAGTGTAAATGTCAAAATCTAAATACTGAATTTTCACAGTGAAGAATTTACAAGGAAATAAGACAATGAAAAACATGCAGTATGTCTCTCTAATGAACAGTCAGGTCAGTTTGAATGTTAAAGAGGTGAATCCATTTAGTCAGTTGGACAATTCTTGCAGAATCACAGAATGGTCAAGGTTGGAAGGGACCTCTGGAGATCATCTAGTCCAACCCCCTGCGCAAGCAGGGTCACCAAGAGCACGTTGCTCAGGATTGCGTCCAGGCAGGTTTTCTCCATCTCCAAGGATGGAGACTCCACAACCTCTCTGGTAACCTGTTCCAGTGCTCAGTCACCCTCACAGGAAAGAAGTTTTTCTTCATGTTCAGACAGAACTGCCGGTGTTTCAGTTTGTGCCTGTTGCCTCTTGTCCTGTCTTTGGGCACGAGCAAAAAGAGTCTGGCCCCATCCTCTCTACATCCTCCCTTCAGATATAGTGATAAGATCTCCTCCTCAGTCTTCTCCTCTCCAGGCTAAACAGGCTCTGCTCTCTCAGCACTTCTTCATATGAGAGATGCCCCAGTCCCTTTACCATCTTAGTAGACCTTGGCTGGACTCACTCCAGTAGCTCTGTCTCTCTCTTGCATTGGGGAGCCCAGGACTGGAGAGAGTACTCCAGATGTGGCTCACCAGGGCTGAGTAGAGGGGGAGGATCCCCTCCCTTGACCTGCTGGCAATGCTCTTCCTAATGCACCCCAGGATACCACTGGCCTTCTTGGCCACAAGGGCACATTGCTGGCTCATGGTCAACTTGTTGCCCACCAGGACCCCTAGGTCCTCCTCTGCAGAGCTGCTTTCCAGCAGGTCAGCTCCCACCCTGTACTGGTGCATGGAGTTATTCCTCCCTAGGGGCAGGACTCTGCACCTCCCTTTATGGAACTTCATGAGGTTCCTCTCTGCGCAGCTCTCCAGCCTGTCCAGGTCCCTCTGAATGGCAGCGCAGCCCTCTGGTCTATCAGCCACTCCTCCCAGTTTTGTATCACCAACAAACTTGCTGAGGGTGCGTTCTGTGCCTTCCTCCAGGTCACTGAGGAATAAGTTGAACAGGACTGGAGCCAGTATTGACCCCTGGGGGACACCACTAGTTACTGGCCTCCAACTAGACTTTGGGGCCCTGAGCACAACCCTCTGAAAATTTTGCCAGATGGTGACAGTGATCATCATAGACCAGGCCTGCCAGACACTATGCAGTGTGGTACCTTTAACAGCAGGCCACAATATTCTGACGTCATGCAAAGAAATGAATCAAAACGTCAAATAAAACAAAGTCAGATAGGGTATGCAGAGAGTAAAAAACCTAAATGAAATAAGCAGACAAAGCTTTCCTGCTTGAAGAGATTGTTGTGAATTTACTCCTGTTTTTTTCCTACTTGATGTCAGAAGTGATTTGAGTCAGTTCCAAATCAGGTCATATTTTTCCACTAATAAAATGCTAAACTTAAAACAAGGCTTAAGGAGTGACCCAGCGTATAATAGAAACTTGGGGAGAAAGATATAAATTGCTATAGACAAATGTGGAACAGGTAATCACCAATTATGTGACTATAATTTCTCCCTTGGTTTAAATTAGATTTTCAGCATTCACTCAATCAGCTCATGGTTCAGTGCTTTTGCAGTTTATACAGGCAGGTTCTAGCTGCATTGCAGTTCTTCTGAAAAAAAATTACCCATCAGCTAAGATTTTAGTGTTTCTAAACATATGTTTACTATATGAATTGGTCTGAATTCTCCTTTTCCAGCAGCAATTGCTTTTGTCAGTTGTGTAAGTGTGACATACGCGTCTTAAGATGAATGGTTTAGATATTGTTTTTCTGTTTATTCATGGCAATCTACTGAATATAAGCGCAACTCTGTGGGGCCTTTAGCTTCCAACAGGTTGTTCTGTTAGCTTTTGGGCAAGAAAGAAAAGAGACAGAAAGCACCTGCCAATGCAGTAGCTAAAGCAGGTGTGTGCACTTCCTTGTGTCATGACAGTCCTTCAGGCAGGCAACACAAAATATGGCATCACCGTAAAGCAGGCTGTGTTTGGGGAATGGCTCTATAGAAGTTACACACTTCTCCTGCTTCCCCAAGAAGGACCTAGGGCATCTGGAGATACTTTTATTACCCACAAAAATTCTTGCTAATTGATTTCCAAAATACCTTTCTGCTGCTGCAAAATAAGAGAAAACTATGAACTGGGAGAGCTCTACTTTTTATATGGAGAGCAGCTGAATACAAAGTAGAAGCATAGTAATGAATTGGTGTTTGTAGTTCATTTATTCCATAATAAAAAAAGTATGGCTATACTCAGATTGTTAACAAAAACTTTGCATGTGCAAACTAGGCTGAGGAAATGCTAAGAGCTACTATTTAAAATATGTCACATTTGTCGTCAGTCAGTTTACCCTGTTGACTAAAAGCTGGCTATATAAGGGAAATGGGAAAACATTGGTTTAGGAAAAATAAGTAGGTAAGAGCATCTGGTTGCCAAAACCTTCATTTTCTTGGATATACGGAGAACATTTTCCTGAATGTTTTTACAGGAGTTTAAAGAATGAACCAGTATTGATAGGTTGTTACAGATATTTGGAGCTACAAGCATGAGAAATAAGAATAACTTAAGTCTTCTAGGCTTATTGTACTCTCTTCCTTCTCTCTTGCCTTGCTTTGTTCTTCTCTGTATGAATCAGATCTCTTCAAAGGCCAACTTTTTTAGCTTAGGATCTAGCAGCATGCTTTTAGTATGGTAAATTTCTTCTGCTAAATAATATTACTTGTCCTGGCTGATTTGTAGGTTTGTTGTCTATGTGTATGCATATATAGGGAAATGCAGAGATGGTTGATTTTATTACAAAAAATTTCAGGGCATACACATTCTTATATGAATAAAAGTATGAAATGCTGTACTGTCACCTGCCTTAGCCATTCATTTTTTTCTTTTGTTCTTTTAAATAATGTGTAGTCCAGTTAGAGTTGCGCTTGAACTTGATTTTTCACAATACACGGATAGTTTCAATTCAAGAAATAATTGGGGTCATTTACTGGGGAGAATCTGTTGACCACGAAATGTGCTGTGTGACTTTAGAGCACTGCAGTAATTGTTTTTATGAAATTGCTTTATTTCTCCAATCTTTATCTTCATGTTTTAGAAGCAGCTCTTACAGTGTGAGGCTAATATTAATTATACCTCTGGTCATTAGTCATAATACTAATTACGTTGTAGGTCATTATTACTGCATCTATAGGTTGCCACTCTGAGAGAGATCTTGCCATATGAACAGGAAGAATGGACTAGTGCGAGATCCCTGACAGATGGTGATGTATGCCCTGAGGAACATACAATTAGCGAAGAGTTAGTTCTTGTGCTTTTACACTAGAAAGGCCAACATAAAGGTACTGACTATGCCTGTAAACTAAATGACCCAGGACTGTGCTCTGGCCCTGAGGTCAATGATATGCTTACTATGGCGGATCCAAACTAGCAGGCATATGTCCATGCATCCCCCACACTTCTATGTCTACAGCTCTCAGTGTAGCAGAAGTACTGGACTCTGGTTGTCCCCCCCACACAGGACACACCACTCAGTTTTTAGATGCTGCAAAAGGGGCTTTGCACTACAAGCTTTGGACTGGGCATTTTCTGAGCGCTCTCTGCCTCAGTTTGCTTCCTGCAGCACCCGCTAGTGTCTGCTGCTGCTTTTGCTGCTCATATTTACTCCATGATGCTTTTAAAGCATTCTCAGGGCCAGCTAGGGGTTGCAGATCCACCACTTCCCAGAAGTTCTGCACTATGCAGATCAAACGTGGTTTTGAAAACGAGTGACAAGGGATAGGGAAATGCCACAGGACCCCACAATTTTTGTTCAGGTCTGTGTGTGGGGGACATCCCTGGAGGTCTCCGAGGCCGTCTACTGTTTAGGTGTAGTGTTTCATAACTTTGAGAAGGCTGTTCAGGCTTTTGCCCAAAGTGGTTATTGCAACTTCATAGAGGCTACTGATGGGATCTAAGTCCTTCTTCAGTGTCCTCTGTGGAACTCCCATTGACACACCAAGGCCAAAGACTACCACCCTGTCATCCTCTGCAGATCACCAGGAATTACTCATGGAAATCACAGTAAGTTAAACTGGTTGCAATAAGTTCATGAACTCCACTTGTCATGAATGAAGCCAGAGGGACATCCTTTTCCAAGTCCAGGGTGTGAGACTCTTCTGGGTGTGTATGTTCCTACATTTCTGAATCATGGCAAAAGGTGTTTCCTTACCATAGGTGTGGATTGTACAGTCATTTTTCTTGCATCCTGACTACTTCATGATCTGGATAGGGTTATGTTTTCCAGAATAACTTTGGAGAACCAAGGATTCGCTGCTGGTGGTTAGTTTCCACTTCCCTTCAATCTCCCTTTCCCTGCTCCTTTCCCCGAACCCTGAACCTGTGCCACCTGAGTGGTAGCTGCCTCACCCTAGTTTGCTGACTGAAGCCCAGGTCTCTCCACCATGTCACATGTACCTGGGCTTTGCCATAACAGCACATACGCACAGGACTTAAGTCTCTCAGGGACTTAAGTGCCTTCTCAGTGTAGCCAAATTCTATATGAGAATCCACAAGGACTCAGTCCTTGTGTGTCTTCTCTTTGGCTGTTAGATGCTTTTATTGGGAACTCCTGAAGTATGACTTTTTATAGTATGTTGTTGAGGATCTGTAGGCATCTCAGCCAGCCTGGAGAATTGAACCTTAGGGAGGACATGCTGGATAGGTATGGCATTATCCACACAGCCTATTGTGATTATTCCCAGGTCTGTGTTAATCCCTAGACCCTTACTGGGCGTTAGGTAGGAGAGTGCTTTTTGCTGGGAACAGGCTAAAACTGTGCTAAGAACCATGTTGACAGTTAATGCGGGTAGTAGTTGAGTGTCAGTGGCTAGCCCACACTGTGACATTGTTTAATTTATTAATGGAGATGTAGCCACTGGGGCCAAAGTCCTCAGTAAGGACAAGTTGACAACTTCTATCTAAAAATCATCAATTTGGAACTTTGCTCCAGAAATCACTGCTTGACATCCTCTCTAATTATAGTCTGCTTGCTTTTGCTGAACCGTCTTGCTAGGGAACTGTTGTAATGTCTGGCTTTCAGATGCATTGGACATTAGTTTTATACGGGTCCTGAGTATAGTTTGAAAAAGTACAGAATGAAATATTATTAATGAGGGATAAGGTATAATAAAATGTTTCAGTTCTATCAATTGCCTATATTATCATTGATCCCAAAATGACACTGGAATACCTTTAGGCTATATAAGGCATAAACATAGCCTTTGAGTGCTTTCACTTTGAAAGCTTCAAGAAGTTGAAAAATTGCTCTCTTGTCTAACTGTTCATCTAACAAAATGCTCGTCTTCTATCTTTTATTCATTTGCTGAGATAGTAGCAGTGAGGAGAATTGCAGAGCCATTTGTGTGTAACTGCTATCCGTTTCAATTTTAAAGATGTCTCCTCAAGCAAACACAAGAAAGTGTCCACTGGGTGACATGTGAGATTGTGATTGCTGTGGGACTTCTTTTTCTTTAAAAAATTTAAAAGATAGAGCTGCTCTTTGGCTGACATGAATTAAATGATACGGATTTAATGAAAAGGCAAACTCTAAAATGTGCACTGAATTGAAGTAGTTCATTCTGCTTATTGGTAGGCTGTACTGTTGTGCAACCCTATTTTCAAATAGGAGAAAAAAGACCTGCTAGGTTGAGTTCCTCTTTCTAACCTCTCCCACACAGGCTAGAACAACTGCTGGCTGCAGACTTCAAGAGTCTGATATAAGTGAGGCTCATGTGAGTCAACAGATGCAACAGAAGCATGCAGAACAAATGGCAATAAGGTGCCTGATATATAAAGGGCAATGAAAAACCTATCTGCATTAAATAAGTGAGAAGCTGCTGATATGGGATTTGAAGCATGTAGTATAAAACACTCCAAGCATATTACAACATTGCACTCCATTTTGCAAGCGTGTTTTTTACTTAAATATTGCTATGAAGTAAACTGTGTGTTGACAGTAGGCTTCTCTGATTCCTTTTCCTAGGGAGTTTAATTATAATACGTTACTGGAATTTGTCACAGCTGTCTTGCTTCTTCATCCACAAATCATCATAGTTGTGTGTTTTTAAGCTGTAAAGAAAGTGTTGGTTCAGTGTGACCTCTTCTTGATTTTTATTCTCTTTGTGGTCTTTTAAAGCCAAGAACAATAAACAGAAATGTGTGACATAAGGAAAAATGAGCACCCATAACTGTACTTCATAAGGCTGTCACTCCATCAAAGTATTTTGCTGTGAGCCAGGGGAATGAAACTGAAAAACAGAATTTTGTAAGCTAGATGTTCCTTCAAAATGGTAGGACGAGACCCTTCCTTTGCAGTCGCATAACTAAGCAAGTTGGACACGCTATTTGCAGGTTAATTATGTGCACATGTAGAGTCCCTTTTACTTAGACAGTACTTTTTGCCTGTAACAGTGTACAGTGGAGTGATTTTCACTGTTTAGGAAGCTATGCTATTGTAAAGTAAGGGAGAAACAAGCTCTGCGTGCCCCTATAGTGCTGCCAAAATGTATACAGGGCAGCCGAGAATGATCGCTAAGGCTGTCCTGATGAACGGTTGTGGGGGAAGAGCTCTGAAAATTTCCTGGGCTCCTTCTAGGAACATCCAGATATTCATCAGTTTTTAGATTCTTAAACTGTCAGAATTGTACTGAGTATACTCGGGGGAAATTATTGAGAACATAAACACTGAAATGATATAAATAACAATTAAAATAATTAAACTGTACATATTTGTCTATAAATAAATGGTGTATTCCCAGGAAGTACATAAAGTATTAAGCATCAGATTCCCATTCAGTTTTGAATCATCACTGGGTGTTCAATATCAGCATGCTGCTTTTGAACAGTTAGCTCTAATCCTCTCCTGTGCTCCAGCAGAGTTGCACTGTGTGGTATTTTAGCAGGGAGACTGATAGCAGCTTGCAGGATCAGGCCATTAATGCTGAGGACAAGCTTGACTGGGCTGGGGGGTGGATGAAGAAGGTGTCTGTCACAGACACAGCTATCATACCACCTCGAGGGGTCCAGAGAAAGTCATCCTAAAGGTCTGCTTAATGCCAAAAAAAATTGTTGCTCTCAGATGTTGAAGATAGTCTGAGCTGTTATTTTGTGTCCATTTGTAATTATTCAAAGCTATTTGTTTCATAGAAAGGGGGAAAAGACATCGTAGACCCTTACAAGAACTGGCTTTTACAAGGCTATTGTACTTCCTTCTTTCAACTGAATTAAAAATAAAACTAGGAGCATCTCACTAAGATATAGAAGAGCATTGGGTCAGTGCAGGCCAGGCTCAAAAATTTCAAAGCTGCACAACATTCACTTTTAAGTCAGTCAGAAGGTCCCTGCTCTTCTTGGGAGTTTGTAGCTTCCGTTTAAGTGCATTATTATCAAGTGAAGAGTATAGTGTTTAATATTTTTATTTATTTTTAGGTTGTTTAAAATACTATTTGACAGCTATTTTTCCCTTTTCAGCAGTACCTATATGATCATTAAAGAATGTGAATATTATTTACTATTACTTTTTGAAATTCTTTGCAGAAGGGACCTCAAAATCATTTATGCTGACCTCTGATGTTTAAATATAACCAGAAATATCTATTTGCCTTCCATCTACTGGTAAAGCTATCTGTAGAAAAAAATGTTCTAGTTGAGACACAAAAACCTACAAGGTTTTTATTTACTCATGAATGATTTCTATTTGTTATCTCTTGATTATGAGTAAAAGAAAGAAAGAGTTTTTCTGAACTGATTGTAGCAACATCTGTTTTGTTTTTTCATGGTTTACTGTATTGACTAGACAGTAACAAGCTGTATTCATTTAGCCAGTTTAGTTGCTTGCATCATACATTACTTTAATTTACAGATTGATATTGAGCATAAGATGCTGTGAAAGATAAACTGCCCTGGAGAATGTTAAGCAGTCAGCACAGGGGGGAGAGAGTTTTATACCTCTCTGAAACAGAGGTTGAAGGTTTTTTGTGAAATGCAGGGGATGACTCCTAGTATAAAAATACATATAAATACCCATGACAGGTAAATGATTTAATTAGAAAGAGGAAAAACTTCCTCTGCTTAAGGAAAGAAAAGGTGTTTTGGGGTGAATGATTAAGCCAATCTCATCCCCTAAAAGATCTGTAGTGGAGATTAGTTATAACCACCATAAAGAGAAGAGGCAGAAGCCTTGAATGCCACCTTGTCAGGCAGGGAAGAGGTTTCTTTTAACTTCAGTTGAGATTTGGGGGCTGTTTTATTTTGTTGCTTAAGCTTTTTATAAATATTTTAAATTATACTTTGTTTTAGATATTATGGATAAATGCTCGTTATGTGCCATTTATCTTAGCCTGAGATTGAGTGTAATCTAAAGTAACCGCATTACAGAAAGGCATTTGTCACTCAAGGATTTGATGACTTTACAAATTAGGACCTTGAGCAGTAGAGTCCATCTCCATTTGAAACGCAAGCTGAACAGGGGTGTACCATCACAGGGTCTGAAAAATCCAGCATCTTCTGGTCACTGTTGGTGACTTGAAAGCTTCTAGCACACCATAAAAACACTGGGCAGACCTGAACCCCAAGCTCACAAGAACAGAGTCCCAGAAGTGTACTCCAAGGTATATCTTTTTATAGAAGTAATTCTAAAACTGTTGGGCAAATAGAGTGATATAGACACTCCACAGTTCTTGTGGGGTTATAATTTAAAAAGGTTCAGAAGGCCTGATGGCTTTATGGACCAGTTATTGTCATTTATATTGTCATGGACAGTAATGGCATTCTTTAAAAAAAACCTGGTTTGCCAAGATCTCTGGATGATAGCTAGATACACACACAATCTACAGCTGAAGCAGCATTCCATGCATGATTTAAAGGAAATCCATGGGGTGTTTTGAACCTCTCCTTCCTACCATGCATTTTGGCAAGACACACACATAATTTTGAAGGTAAAATTAGCTTGTGCTGCTGGAGTCCTTCAATACTATCAAGAATGCCAGATAACTGGAGAGACATGTCTGAAGCTCTTGGTGGGGAATCAGAGCACTTTAAAGCTGAAGTACAACAGCACAGAAGAGGGCAGAGTAAGCAAAACTTCTAGCAAAAATGCTTCTAGATCCACTGCTCAGTCTCTTCTGCATGCAGCCCTGTGTCCTTCCCCTTTGTAATCGCAGTGATAGTCTCTAAGGTCCAGTTCTCAAAGCAACAGTTTGGCTCAAAGCCTAAAAAGCAAGGGCAAATTAAAAAAGAAAAAAGCCTAACAAATCAAAGCTATGAAGGTAGAGTGACCATAGAATCCATCAAACTTTTAGAAATTAATCACTTATAGCATTTATAGCTCAGCTTGAGTAACATGAAAGAGGTTATCACTTCTTTATAGTGCTAACTCATCTACCATTCTGTACTCATGCAAGTTCATAGCCTGTTTAAATGCATCTGTAAGCAGCTATCTGGAAAGAGCAATTTGCAGATGCAGCCTGCAAATATGGAAAAAGGCTGAATTGTGTAGCTGTGATTCAATCACACTGCCGCTGGTTTATTCCAGAATACTTTGGTTAGTGTGAAACATGAGTAACCTACCACAGAATAACCTTAAAGGGGAAGGAAATGATTGCTTGCAATGCATGGAAACTAATTTTCTCGGTTATATTCTTCAGGTGACATCTGTTTGTGCTAAGGTTCTAATTATTTTAAGTTTTGTTTTTTGAAATATTAATTTTATACCAAGGTAACTCAGCTTTCTTTTGACCTACACTTTTAGTCATTCCTGGTTCTGACCTTAAACTTCATTTTATTACTGGATGACAAGGATACAGTGGTAATAAACTTCCTGAGAAGGGAGAAAAGTTGCCCTTCTCTTTTATTTCTTCTTGAATTTTAGATTGCTTGGGGTACCAGTATGCAAAGCCAAAATAAAACTAGTACAGCCTTCACTATTTTTATTTTCTGTGTACTTAATCCATGAAGTCTATGCAAAGATGCAAATCTATCTAACTTTGAACCAGAAGTTACTAAAGCAAGGAGATCAGCTTCTAATGAAGTACAGGTGCTGGGTTTACAGTATACCTGCACCATTTACACAGTACCAGAACATATCGGTGCATAAACAGGCATAACAGGAAACAGTCGGTAGTTTCCGAGGTTGAACCAAACTTTGAATTTGTTAAGTGAGGAATTTAAAAACTTTGAACTTGAATCTGCAGCTGCAACTCAAAGCCGCAGAGGAACTGCTGTCCATTCATTCACAGGATGTGCCTTGCAAGAAGACTCTTACAGGTTTTCATACCATGTCTCTTTAGGTTTTGATATCTCTCCTAAGAGAAGTAGGTTCCTCCAGTTCAATATACTGAAAGCTAATCTTTCAAATGTTTATTTTGGGACCCATGTTAAAGTAACAGCCTGAAGTTGGAATAGTTTTGAATTTGCTTGCATGGGTCTGGAAGCTTAACCATGGGACACAGTGTTGATCAGTGTTAGAAGCATCTTTCTTGCTTTGTGTTTCTGGTGTCCGTGGGTGCCAAGTCTGATGGAACTGGCCACTGCCAGCAACCAGACACTTCATTTATATATGTGTGGTAATGTCACTCCTGTGTCAAGCATGTTGGAACAATATTCTCCAGAAACCAAATTTACAGTCTTGTAAGTTCTGGGGGGGTATATAATACCAATCAAGAATTTTACCCCTACTTTATTTCCTAAATATCTTGGTGTTTAGCAGAGCATGGGACACAATCTAAGACTTTAAGACTAGGGAATTTCAAAATTCCTTCCATTTCACACTCACCCTTTGGTCTGCATCATGGTTTCAGACTGTCAAAATCCTTTTTAACAAGCATAGGACTTAAAAATAAATGTAATATGCTCTCACAGAAAAAAAAGACTAAAAACAATTAAAAAATCCACTCCAAACTATTATGCTAGTTTTTCTGTAATCTGAATGACTGCTGCAAAAGTTTGGGGCACTCTGTAATGTAGTGGTATGCTTTTGGGAGGCATTTTGAGGTACTTGAACTGGATAGTTTTTAGGGTTTGTAAGTGAATTTTTAAGAAGCTCAGTATGTATTCCTGCTCAAGAGCAAAGCCTGCTGCGTGCTTTATGTACTTCTAGGGTTTCATTTAGCAGAATATGAATACTATCTAAGTTTAATTATGGTTGATAATTATTAGGATTTTTAAAAAATCTAAGAAAGAAAAGAATTGGTTTGTAGCAGATTAGATTAATACTAAGTATTAATGCTAATTCTTGCAAGACTTTAATACTAATTACTTTCGAGATCCTATGAACCCTTTCTCCTCCTAACAAGTCAGTCAGTTCCATACTTTCTGGAAAGAAGTGTTCATGAAGATCTACACAGAAAGCAAAACTTGGCTGCTTTTGTTAAATCTGACATACTGAACTTAGTTTACAACAGATAATGCAATAAAACACATAAGGGCTTGTCTTTTAAAACTCATTTAACACCAAAATTCATTTATGTTATTTTGCTTTTCTTTACAGAAATAGTTTGCTCTCTGCCTTGCCTTACTTCTTCTTCAGCTTAGTTCTGGTCTGGAGTAAAGGGATGGAGACAAAGTAATGTGGTGCTGGCCACAGCTAAGCCATCTGAATACCAAGCAGACAGAAGTTTGGTCAGACGCCAATGTTTCTCCTTTTCTTGGTTCATGTTTGCACCGTAACATGAAGAAATGTTTGGCATTGCCCTCTGGCTGGCTCGTTGTTTCTTGTAATTAACAATGAATAAGGCAAGAGATTGGTTCGTAAATACAAGCTTGGTTTATTTATAGTGGGCTCAGTTGAGCTTTGTGGATATATCTTAGCATAGCGGGTGGTGTTAGCTGTTTTTAGCTATTGATTCATCCGTGTAGCATCGTACAGTGGCTGCGAGGGTGTCAGCATGTCCCACTCTCTGCCGTGTCGGTAAGCCCAGAGGAAAACATTGCCTTCTAAGTCATATCTACCTCCTGTAATATCCTGACTCCTTTTCAGGCTGTATGCAGGGTCCTTCACAGGGCAGAAACCCTGCCTGTTTCTACGTATCTTGTTGGCAGAATACAGAATTTGCCCATTTAAGAACAGTGAGGTTGGTTGTTTCCTCCTGGAAGGTGTTTGCAGTGATGGTTAGTGAGAAAGCACTGACGGTTCCTGGTGTTGCACACCCGCTTTCACTAGTGTCAGTCTCACTGCTGGGAGGAGTATGCAGAGCGTGATCCTGTGAACGGCTGTCCTTAGGGGAGAGGGTATCGCAGGCAAAAACAAGAGTAACATTTGTAACAGGCCGTCAAGGACATGCTGCAAGAAGAAGTTGGTTTGCACATAGTGAAATAGCAGAAGCTTGTTCGGATCATCTGTTACAATGGAAATTCTCATTAGGGCTCTTAATAGGCATTTAAAACATTTTAATTAGAGCTGTTAAAGATACCCTTCTGAATACTCAGCAGTTAATAGGAAGTTACTTGCTGACCCAGAGTATAAAAGCAGGTAGTATGGGAATGCTGGTGGCATAAGTTAATTGCAAAATCACCATGATATAATATGCATTATTTATCAGTGACAACACAGTATCTCCATCAGAAACAATTATAACTATTTAATAACACCCGTTAATGCTACTGTGTTATCTCTTGATAACTATGCAGTGAGCCAGTGAATTCGTAGCCTTGTATTCTAGTATATCGGTCAGTAAGTAGGTATTTTCCAATACTTTCTGTATTTTTTTTTCTCTCAAAGATATTATGGGAATGAGTGTCTTGACTACTTGGCAGTTAGATTTTTTTTGTGTGGCCTCTCTGGTTATTTCTTTTGCTATAAACTTCAGTTGCAAAGTGAGTGCCTCAGGGCCTGACTGCTGTGGGATTTGTGCACCTTTTTTCCCTTGTTTTTTCATGTTACCAGTCTTCTGATGTGAGAAAATTTGTCATGAGTTGTGAAAATATCACCTTCTATTTTGTTTAGATATTGTAACTCCTTTTAACTCCTTTGTATTTGTAAACCACATGCTGAATATTTTTTTCACCATTTCCTAGGATGTGCAGCTGCTGTAACATACCTCCATCTGGGCGGGAAAAAGCAAAAGATATAAACTCACTAGACTAGTAGTCACAATATTAGTTAATTTTGGATTTATCCAGAAAGCATAGTTTCTGGTGACATGGAAAACTTCCTTTCCATATTAACTACATGTCTGTTAAAGGAAAAAGGGATGCAGTGTTCAGCTAAATTCATTAGCTACTCTTTAAAGTATAAGCTTTTATCATTTTAGCCCTGCTGTGGCATCTCTGAGAGTAAACCATTTAACGACAACCCAGCAAGCCCTGGTTGAGATCACCATTCTGGTGAAGCTGTTGTCTGCTATTCTGTGGAGATGAACTGCCATAAACAAACACTGGAATAAAAGGGAGCCAAAAGGAACAGAGACCTGAATTCTGAGTGAAAGCATCCAAGAAGCTTCACTGTCTCTTAACTCTTCAAAGCCAGTTCAAATCATACAGGAAAGTTTTGTGAGACTGTATCTTTATGGGTAACTGCTTGGGGTACAAATAAGACTTTTCAGTAATAGCAGTATCTGCTACTCATGCATTTGAACACTGCTCCCTTTGTATTCAGTACTGTGGGTACTCTGAATTCTTTTTGAATCTGCTAATACAGTACGGCACTAACTGGAATATGTGATATTGAAAGGTATACTGAGCTCTGGAGAGATTTGTAAATCAGGTTAAAATGAATCTTGCTTTACTGGGAGTTTTTTTAATGCATTTAGTGTTTAAAGGGAGAGGTCTGCTGTGCCATGCTATTAACAATAACATCCCAAGCAGGCAATAAAATTTTTGATTTTGCAGGGTCAGATTCATTAAAAAGAATAGATTTTTTTAAAATATGTCTACACGATATTATAATATAGCACAAGTAAGCTGTCAGCTCTCATGAAAATTCATCTAAGAGTATCAGTCCACACCCTTATATTATCTTTTCATTTAACAAGGTTATTGTTACTATTTCCTGTTAGTACAAATGCTACAACCTGTAATGAAATTTATACTGCAGGTCACTGCAATATAAGGCATATATTCTTTTTATATATCACTATAAGGCACTATTCTTTTACATAGATCCATAACCAAATATATTATAAATTGTGTTTCAATTATTCATCTTTATTTCTATTTAAAAATGTACCATATAGCAATTATGCGGAATTGTAGATTACTCAGCCATATAGCTGACATCATTAGGCATATTACAGTATAATCTACAGAAAAGCAACTTCAGCTCCTAACACCAATTTCACTACATAATTGCTTTAATAAATCGACTCTACTTATGGCACATTTTCTATTAATATAAAATAATTAACACAAGAAAAAAGCACTGCAGCCAACAAAAAAGCAGATGGTTCTACGTACAATAGGGCTTTATTTAGCAAAATAAAGCATGTCATTGGGCAATTTCAAGGTAAAATGTGTAATTTGCTGTATGTTCTTGCACAGTTAGTAGCGAAACATTATTCTGCTATTGAGTAAAATGGGTAAATAATCTCAGTTTTGTAGATCAGCAAATAATAATATACAATTACAGATGAAGTGGCATTAATACTAACTAGCTAGGCTCATGTAGTATTTCTGTGAAAACTTCTATGTAAGTGCTAAACTTTAATAATCTCCAACAATTGAATGGATTATGAGAATATAATATGTGGTTTCTTGTATTGGTTTTATTCTTGAGCCTGTAGTCTTCCCGCCGTGGGCACAACTGGGCTGAGGAGGTCTTGAGCTTGCTGAAACTGTCAGGCACGGTGGCTCTGGTAATTCTGCTTAGAGACAGCTGTTGATACTTGCTATAGGTGTGATTTCTATCATTGAGAAGAAAATAGCTGCGTTATTGGATTAGAATGTATTTGGGCACTTTAAATGCCACTGGAGCCCTATAATACTGACCAAATAGTTTTGTAATCTTTGCATCTTTTCAGTGTTTTTGACAACCCTTCTGTTGCTAGGACATGCAAAATGTGTTGGACGTGCAATTTAAAGAAGCAGAAATCAGCACGTTTTCATCTTCTTGATTTGCATTAGTCAAAATTAACATTTATCACAGTGACTCAAAAGGATATTTCCTGATGGAAGGAAAAAATCTCAAGTTCAACAGATCAGCATAAGCCCGTTAACACAATTTGGTCCGAGACCCAAAAGATGAGCGCTTTTGGGACCCATTGCCACACACAAAAATCTAATACTCTGTTCCTTCTGGTGCACATAAAGAGGAAAACATTTCTGTGATTACTCTGAAATCTATTGGGAGTTATGTACATCTGATTTAATGGTTTTATTTGTGCCACTTTCACTGAAATGACCACTGCACATTTAACTTTATAATGCAGCACAATTTTCCTGTCAGGTTCTGCAAAATAACCATTTGCTATTGCCATTTACTTGCTGATATTTCTTCCGTGAATATTAGTGGTGCCTCTGCAACATGCGTTTGAAAGATTGTGATTACCTGTTTCTGGAATATGTTTTAAAAGGTGGAAGTTACTTGGAATGTTTTAGTATCATATAAGCACTTCAGCAGGAAATGTTAGGCCCGACTGACAGATATAAAATTGTCTGATTTAGTCTAGCCAAACAGAATCGCTTGCAACTAATGCTGCAGGAATGTCATTAGTTTCCTAACCAGTTGGCATAGTACTTTTGAGGGTTTATTTGAACAGTAATAGTTTGTGTGTTTGAAAAGCATCAGCAATTTAATCCTGAACTTTAAAATGACTCACTAGACTTTGTGGTTTTACAAAATTTTGCAAAACTAACTTTGAAGAGAAGGACCACTGACTGTGCAAGTTATTGCAGTTTGCTGTACAGGATGCAGAACTAACAGGCAGAGCCTTAGTGAAGCCTTAGTGCTTGTTTTGTATTGTTCAAGGCCGAAGTTTAAACTATAGATGATTTGTACTTTCTAAATTCCTCTAGCAAATGAAGTGATGATTTAAATTAGTCATGTTAATTAATCTGTAATGATAAGGATAGCAAATAAACTGGTAGCCTATTTAACTCTTACACCTCAGAGATTAAGGGCATAATTTGATAGTCCCTAATTGCAAAGGGTATTTTATTACTACTTTATATGCAAAGTTCAGAGATAGATGGAAATATTTGCCTTCAGTGAGAAATACAAGCTTTGATAAAGGACAAAACATATTGTATCACTTTGCAAAGAGTGAATAATAATAATCTGGGTTTAGTTTCATTTTTAAATTATTCCTCTTCACTGAAAAACATTAAGCCTGAAGGAAAACCAAAAATAATAAATAATTCAATATAATATTTTTGTTCAAAGTCAGAAAGAGGTACAAGTGTGGAGTTTTACAAATGTCTCGCATCTTTGCCAATATAAATTGTTCAATTTATATGCCAGAAATTTTTTACTCGTTTTACTGAAGACTGAAATTGACCTTCTGATGTTAATATAAGCCACTTCTAAACTCTTTCAGGAAATATTTTTGTATTTGGAATAGTCTAAAAGGAAATTTAGGTAGAATTTTATAGAGAGAAATGCAATTTGGACATCTGCAGAAAAAGGTACAACTGTTTCCAGTTTAAATAATGTCTGAATCCACAGTACTTCTTATATAAGAACTCTTTTCTTGAAGATCACAATGTTAACAAATGCATGTTTTTACAGCCTTTCTAAAGGAAGCCTTAGCCAGTTTTTTGTCCATTTGGAGTGAAAAAGGCAATGGAAAAGAGTGCTCTATGTTTTACTTTCCTTTTTAACGTTTTGCTTTGCTGCATTCCCAATCTAATCACGTATTATTACATTGTCTTGTGGCTTAACAATCAGAATATTGTAGCAGGCCATGAAAAGGAAGTAGTTTATCGGAAATTTAGGTATTCTACTCTAAATTGTGTGTTAATGATGAAAGGTTTATTAATGTAATGACCAAAGGTTGGGAATGCAATCCTGAATGCTTACGTGCCTCATGCTCCAAAAACTACTGCTGCTTCTCTCCCATGGAAGTGTCAGGAATTTAAATGTTTCAGCGCAGCAGCTAAGCTAACTAATGCTGGTCAAAGCATTGCTTTGACTGTTACACAGCTAGTGCTAAACTTTCTCCTATATCTGTGCCTACAAGTGCACTGTGTGGCCAGGCAGACTTGCTGAAGCCTTCAGGACTCAATCCTCTTCGTTAAACTTCCGTGTGAGAGACAAGCGAGCGGCTACCACTCAAGATGGCAATGATGCACTGGTGATGCACCGCTCCCTTTGCAGGTGGATAGTCAGGGCTTCTGCAGTATCTGGATGGACAAGTCTTTAGATGGATAACGACTAGCTTAAGCTCAGTGCATGATGGATGAGGTTAACCCCTAGGGAGAGGGAGCACTTCAAATACGTAGTATCTGAGAGAGGAGAAGTCAGGAATATTTCCTCTTTCTGGCTGGCAAGAGAATTGGAGAAACCTTCATGCTCATCTGTTTAAGATGGACTCTTCCAAGATATTTTCATTTCTCCCACATAAATGACCATAATGAAATAAACTATCCAGTCTGATGAAGTATGAAAAAGAAGTCAAAGAATATGGTGCACACATGACACAGGAAGTATAAAACATGTATAAATGTAGGTACTGAATTCATGAGTCCCTTGAGGTTTGCTTATGCCTACATTTTTTTTTTTCACAAGACCATGCCAAAAACTGAATGTGGGGAGGAGAACTGCAAAATGAGTAAGTTGCAAAGTCTTCAATCTTTATTGCAAGTAGGTAAAAATCTGAAGGGAAGTGTTTCATGGAGTAGTTTAGGAGGCGGAAGAGCATAAGTTGTCATTACCAGTGGACCACTCTTCTTCAAAATATGTCTTCCCCTGCTGCAAGAAATTAGACGGATATTCTGTAAAGATAGTGCAGAAGTATTTTAAAATTTTAAAAGGGAACTAGAAGTCCTAAGTAAAAATTTGTGTATATTTATATGCCTGCAATCAATTTATCTTGATTGGAACAGTTGAGCAGTGAGTTGTAGCTGGAAATAAGTGATGGAATGTCCTTGCACATTCATTTTGTGGAGTACTTGAGCATGTGTGCTAATGAACGCACTCTTTGCCAGCAAGTGCAGCTGCATTAACGGAAAATTTTGTCTAGAACCAAATTCAATGCTCATCAGTCATGTTGTCAGGAAATTTGAAAAGTTAGTGATGAAAGAAAACGCTGGTCTCGAAATTATTCTGAATAAAAGATCTAGAAGCACATCTGCAGTTTAAGTTTACTCATCCAGGCTTAATCTCCAAACTCATAAGACTTACCCCTCTGTAGGGGTAAGGCCACTATAATATTTTCCAAGACACACAAGATATCTGTGAATGTATTACATGGTGGTAACTGGGTGCAAATGCAAATTCCACCTCATTGCCTCTCAAAGCATCTAATTTTCTTTATCTTAAGTAATACTTAACTTTATGAAATAGTCAAAAAAAATTTATTTACAACAGTATGTTTAAAAAATAGACAATTCTTGCTTTTTCTTATATTTCATAAAAGAAAGCATACTGTTGAAAACCATCTACTGTTTCAAACCACAACTGCTTGTTAATAACATTGAATGAAACGCCAGTGCTGATTGCTGGTGAATAACTTCAAGTTGGTAACTACTGACATTAATATTGGTGGGATTTTTGCTATCTGAAATGACGGTGAGAAACTGATATGATAAAATACAGTGCGAAAAACAGTATTACTTAACTGTGTTGTTTTTATACCCCATACAGTTAAAGGCAATGGCGTCTTTTATGATATAATTTACCAGACTCGTCATTTACATGAACCACACAGATAACAGGAATTTTTCTCATATAGCCCTTTTGTCCCATCACCTGCTGCTTCAAGTCAGTTTTTCAACTTCTTATTTTGCTCTAAATCAAAGAGAGTCCATTTTGAATTATGAAGGAGGTGCATTTTACACAGAGCAAAATTGTTCTGTCTCCTTTCAAATCACATAGAAAAGTGCAGAAGATTTGACTTAGCATCAAAAATAGATAACCTTGCACAGCATGTGAGGCTGCTTGCGGTAAGATCTTCTATTTAGTGTGTGTTACAGGTGCTTTTTACATTTTGGATAAATTGCTAATTATTATTCTTTTCCCTTTATGTTGTAAACTATGTTGTTTACAACATAAGCTGGAACTGGTGGGAGGAAATTGCTTGTGAAGCTGAAAGAATTGAATTGGAAGAGGAGAAGTAAACACTGAAGACATGTCAGTTGAGGTCAGCTGCTTTGTGTGCATCAGAAAAAGGATTACTGAAATGTTCTCAAAACCAGAATTTCTGCCTAAGACTTGGAGAACCCAAAATTTAAGCACAGTGCAATGAACTCTTCAGCAGTATATTAAAAATGGATAACATTAAAGACTTCAAATGTAGCCATGAAGTAGGACTACTGCCCTTACAGAATGAAGATACAGGAAAAGAACTGTCCTCTCTTTCACTTTGGTCATTAAATTAAAAAGCATTGAAGTTAATCAAAGAAACTTAAATTGAACTGCAGAGATCCTGCTGTAACAACAACAGCCAATGTAGACGAGCAGGACAACAAGTAAAGAGAACATCATTGTACAATTTCTCACTCCTGAAAAGAAGAACCAAAAAAATACATTAAGGAAATTTTTAAAGACCAGTACAGAGAAAATAATTCGTTTATGAATCTTATCCTATTTCTTTCTTAGGGTGCATACTGAAATTCTGATATTCTGGTAAACTGAAGTATAGCAGTGTGCAGAAGTTTTTAACCACCCAAACATTTTTATGTTTGTAATTTTAAATTATAAAGTAAGTGTTCTGTTACAGCTTTACAAGCTCTCCCAGATTCTTTCATTTTTTATTCCATAACTGTTTTTACAACAGTATTTGTTTTGTTTTGTACTTTGAGCACTTTGCTTTCAAATAGCATTTTAATATATCAAAGATGCATTGGGGTGTGGAGAAACTGAGGGCAGAAAACATAATGAGGTAATATTTCTGAGAAATCTAGAAGAGTTACTGTGGAGTTGTTATGTATTAAAGGAAATCTGAAGTGCTAATTATATTTAACAGTTATGTAATACATATCGGATATGCCCAAAGTTTATAGAATTCAGCTATCTTGTATTTAAATATTTCCATAATGCAAATCTTCATGTTTTGTTTGTAAATGTAAAGTCGTATGGTGTTTTCATTGCTTTCAAAAGTCATTTTGCTTTTAATTTCTGGCTCTCAGCCAATTACTTCACCTCTGATATTTCAAGAAATGACATGAAAGTAATATACTACAGTGACTTCTATTGCACTTGAAGGTCAACATTTTCGGTAAACAGCAGAAGCAGGATGGAAAGTGATTATTATAGCCTTGGATGTGTCTAAAGGATTCTTTGTTTTTGTTCATGCTTTGCCATTTCAGCCTCGCAATCACATTTCACAGGAACAAGAGCACCCCCGATTCTGCAGTCCCAGACAGTTCCTCTGCGTTAGCGTTAAGTAGTGGTGTAGCTGCCACAAATGAGAGCATCCATCTTGTCTGTGTAGCAAAGGTAGTAATCGCTTTCCACCTGTGCTTCTAGATATTTTCATGCTTAATCTCACCAAACCCTTTCTTTAATCAGACATAATTCTATATTCATTCTGGAAGTATATCTACAAGGCTCCAGCTGAGCTTTTTACTGGGCTTGTGTTGCTAACACTGTGCTCTGGTTGCTCATTTATGAACAGCCTTTAGCAGGATGTCCCCTTTAGCTCTCAACTTTTACTAAGTCTGAGGATTTGGGAGTCTGCTCTGACCATACATGAGATGCAAAATTTAAACTGCTTTCTTTCCTTTCCTGCACATACATAATTCTCTACCTGTTCAATTACCTTCAGAATTACAGTATTGCAGCCTTGGCCTTGATTTTACTACAAGTGGTGGAATCACTAGACTTTCCTTAAGCGGAATCTCAATAATTAAGTTTGACATTATAAAATAATCCATTACCAAATAATCATAGTTAAATTGCGATGAACATATTATTTAATGTATCTTAAAAGCACTCAGATAAACAAGAATTTGGATAATGAAGTGACTGTAATCATTCATCCCAAGCTATCATAATGTTATTTCCATAGCTGAAACTGAGTTAAAGAGACAAAACAGGACATTTCTTATAGCTTACAACAGCATAGCTTTCCAGTGCCTGTAGGCACTGGTTTGTCTCTTTTAAAGTATGTATTTCCATAAATCACTTTTCTATTTAATTTCCACTTGACAAGTTTGTGTTAGTTGTGTGGCATGAAGAACTATCGAAAACAGTGTGCAGATTTAAGTCAGTCAATGGTATGTTGAAACACATCATTGCTATGATAACAGTAAGAGAGTAACCTGAAGGACTTTAAGGTACGGAATGTTGCAATTAAGCTGGAAAAGAAATGGAACAAAGGCAAACATTTTCATTTATATTGAAAACAGATGACTAGTGCTGACTGTAAAAGTTATTCATGGAATACAAATATGGGCTTAAAAATAGAGTGTATATTTTTACAGTGTATATACCTGCAGCTACAAATCAATACATGTCTATTTATAACCATGTATATAGTTTCCTACTTTGACCTAAAAAATCAAACTCAATCTAAAAATGTATTCAGTGCAGTATATTTAGATATGTTAGCCTAAACAGATTTTGTCACTATATATAGCTACAAAATTCACATGGTGGGAAAGAGGAGAGAGAAATGAATGGGTGTCTTACAATTCAATGTGTGTGTCTATAGTCTTAAAACTACAAACTTTCGTACTGATCAGTTTGATAGGAGTTTGCTTTTTTGTTTGTTCCCTTTGATCACTTAAAATTTTCACTTTATTTTCTTTAAGAAAATGCATTTTCAATACACTGCAAGTTCAAGTCCTCTATTTCTACTACAGATCTCTACAAGTATTTGTTGGGGGCTTTACCACGTGGCTTTTTTCTGAGACTGATTTCAGGCTCTTTCTTCATCAAGTTTTTGGAAGTAAATATGAAATGGCTGCATCTGAAGATGGCACAAAGATTGCTAAAATAGTGTGTAATGAGGAGAGTGAGACTGCTTTACAGAGGTTCTTTCTTTGTAGAAACAGTAACTGAATACTGTCAGGGATCTTACACTTTTTTCCTAATAGAGCTGATTATGTACACTGCAGATGACATGGCATTAAACAAACAGCCTACTGGTCTGACCACTGTGGCAATTCTTACATTGCCAGATGGTAATTTGGTTGTTTAAATTGCAGATTGCATTCTCTAGAATGCTTATAAACTTTGTGCATTTATTAAATAAACTGAGTTTACATCGGCTTTCATTAGTGAAAGGGAACTCAATAAAGGAACTGAGAATTGAATATGTCCTCATTCAAGATGAGTAATTAGCCAATTCCATCCATGAGAGAGCAAAGAAAAATTCACATCGAATCTAAAATCTAATGAATCAAATGTTGCAAGAACCTTCTGAGTTAATCTTGTGGCTGGACTACCCGTCAGTATATAGAACAGTATACTATCTTAAATTGGATCAGTGATGTTCGTATCAATCAGAGAAGCAGAGCAGGTTAACAGAAATCGTTTCACACTACCACCTCTAAGGTTAATATCCTATGAACAATTTTGCAGTTAAACACCACCCCAAATGCACTACAAAATAAATTATCCTAGACTAAACAAAACACTGCACATTTCTTGCATATAAAATCATAAATAGCTGCAAGTGTGGAAATATAGTATACATCATTTATGTCTAGAAACTACTTAAATGTGATACTGGGTGTTGGATTTTTATTTAAATTTTTAAATAGCTTTCAGACTATTTTTTTTTGGGGGGGGGGAATTTAAAAAAGATCTCAGAAGGACCTCAAAAATAGTCTCCTGATTGCTGCATGCAAATAATATTTGTTATGCTTGACAGTGTTGTCAGTGAAGCTTTACACGAATAACCAAACCTTTTGTAATTCATAGTAAAATTTAGCTAGCTACAATGGCAATAAAAAGCTAGGATAGTTAGGAATATAAATTAGGTATGTTTGCATCTTCAATCTAGTAAATTGCAATAGTTTAATTACTTGTACAATAAATTACATAATTATTTAATTAGAACTGAGAGCAATTATGTTAATTGTTGCTTGCCATTGTATATCAAAAGAAGATAGTGTTTTCTTGACAAAACCACTTTGCAGAACTATTATTTTACATAGAGGTGCCAGAGAAGCTCTGTAATTAAAGTTGCATCAAGACTTGTACTTAAAAGGTTTTTTTCAGCTCCCGCTGAATTCAAGTCTTTCCATTGTTTTAAATAGTTGCTGGAGTGGGTCTCAAATAAGATTCGAGCTTATTAAGACTCTTACAAATTAATTATACAGTTTCCTCCTCTCCTGTAGTTTGTGTTCTTTCTCTTTAAAAATGCAGATTCATCAAACCATCAAGAACAGGTTTAGCTAATGGATGGCCACCCTTAGCCTCTGGTAGCAAAAGACAGGCCAGAACACGGAGGAATGGGAAGTTCTAGTTAAAAGTTGATTGTTGTTATAAAATAACTTAATTTCCAAACAGGCAATGCCTTGAGTTTATAAAATCATGAGTTGGTGTTTTTGTTTCCAACTGGTTCTCTGTATTCAGTCTCTGGGTTTGAATGCAATAGCTGCAAAGGGAGAAGAAAAGAAATGCAATCTGCCCAATGTTGAGTTTTTTTAAGGTGTACTTCAGTTACAGTTGGCATTACTGCCAAGAGACAGGGAGATGCTGATTCCAAGTGCTTTGTGCAAAGTGCTTTGAGTGTCTTCTGCAGGCCTGGGTGTGCTTTGATTGCAGAGTTCTTGTACAGGAGTTAGGAGAAGCTTTTTGTGTGGGGCCTCATCCTTTAAGAATTTGCTATTCAAACTTTATGAACATGTCTTAGGTGGAGAAGTTTCTAATCATGGTACTGAACAAAACACAGATGTGGATTGATCTAAATCTGCTCAAAGCTGTCAAAGCTGAGGTGTTCTTGGTGTTAGCTGAAACGGTGCTTTATCCAATGACAAGAACTATATTACTGAAACAAAGCTTTTACAAGGCTTGTAGCTAAGTAAGGCTTTTGAGAACCACAATTTTGGATGTGGTAGTTAGGTGAGATTTGTGCATCTGAATCCACCTTTCACGTCAGGTGACAGTTTCAGGATGTGTCTGATTAAAAGAAGTGGAATGAGTAAAGTCAGACACAAGGGAATAAAAAACTGTACGTTAAGAGAAGTCTTGCCTGACTTTCTTGCAGCAAAAGAAGGTATGTGCTTCCAATCATTAGCTAGTTACCGGAGAAGCTGCATGCAGATTCATAGCTATTGGTCTAAACCACCAATGCAGAGGATGGTGTGAACTGCAAACTTTGGTCACTGGCTAAGAATTGTAGGTGCTTCAGTTGAAACACAGGGGATACCAAGTTTCCAATGATTTTTGGAAGCAGAGTTAAAACAACGAGAGGCATCGTTCAAAGGAGGTGATTGACTGAAGCCAATGCCTGAAATGGACTGAACGCTGTAAAAAGAAAGGACAGTCTAGCATCCTCGGCTAGTTTAGGTCTTCCAAAGCAGGCTACACTTCATAAAGATTGCCGGTTGTGAACCAGTAGAGAAGGTGCTGAGTCTATTGCTACTTATTACTGTAAATGAAGAGGAGACTCAGTTACCTGCAGTCTCCCAGGGCAGGGACACCAGTCATTTCACCTGAAGTTCACCTTTTATGGAATAAGTCAGGATTGAATCCTAGTTTGGGTGTATTGAGCATAATAACCTACTACTGTTGTGTGCATTTAGGCATGGGTTTCATCTGACTTACTGAGATCCATGTCTTTTCTGCAATACTCATTTGATGTGAAGTAAGGTAGAGAATCAAACCTCTTGCTTATGTCTGATTTTAATATTTTCCTTAACTTTTAATATCTAATGCATTAAAAAGTGTTTTTTTATATTAAGTTTTTAAAGGTTTTAAAAATTATTTTATGTTTGGTGTTTTAATCTGGTCCTAATGCTTTACACTGCCCTACAGCGTAACTGAGATTTTCTCTGGTGCCACACATGGGGATAGCTGTATAGGGTCAGCCGTACAGAATTTTTACATATTTGCCTAATACAGAGGTTACCACCATTCAGGTTAATCAAGTAACTTGTAGTTCTCTTCCTTACTATTTTTTATCCTAACAGACACCACGCTTGTCAGCCTGATGTTTAGCACTCTGAAATTATTAAGGGAAAAAAAAATAGAAAGAAGCACAATGCTGGTATACTGTCTTCATGTCCTCGGGTACCAGCTAATATTAAGTGAGCAGTTGCATGCCAAAATTAATATTTCATCCATAAGGATTTTCAGAACTCTTTCATAAGCACCATTTCATCCTGGTATCCTATTACTGCCGTTTTTGGCTATCTGTTACACAGCCTCTTCTACAGTTGCTTCAAATTCAGACAGATCATCTGAGTTCCCACAGAGAGGGTTTCCAGCATGAGAATCTTCCAATTTCTTCCGCAGGGAACAAAGAATAGCGTTAGCATTTCTGCAGGAATGTTAGCTTCTCTGAGTGCTCCCTTTGCTCTTTGATCAAGAGTTGTCCCTGTGGACTCTCTGGCAGGCTTTTTACTCCTGGTGCATTTGAAGGAAAAGTTCTCACTGGTTTTGACTCCTTTTACTAGTTACATCGGAGACTCTTTCTTGGCCAGCCATAGTGTGCTTTTACATTTAATCTGTCAGAGTTTGATTCTCCTTACTGTAGTTACTGGACTTGCTTCCAGCTTTCTGAAGGATGACCTCAATGTTTTTAATAATCATTCTTACCCTGCTGTTTAGCTGTATTGACTTTGTCCTTTCTCAAGCTTTCTTTTTTTAACAGGTGGGTCAGAATCACCGACCCAGTGATTCTTGTAGGATGCCCTTAAGTGGCCTTCAGGACATCTCTAAAGGTTTAATTCTCATAGCTATCTTTTTTCATTTTTTTTAAGTAAAGACTCCTCATTTTTATGTTTTGAAATTGAGTTTTCAGTTCAGTTACAGTTATTCAGTTACAGTTAGTTACAGAAATTGTGGGAAGTTTTATCTCCTCAGAGGCCCGGAACTAGCAATGGCAAAAAGCTGAATCTTCCATCATCCTGTAACTTCATACAGGTTGTACCTGAGTTCAGGGCGTTATGATTCTAGGTCCAGTATGTTTACTTAAGCTGTCAACCAGCCACTGAAAAATATCAATAGACGAATTAATTCTACGTACGAGTAAATGTGTGAACTCAAAGAAACTGGTCTTTTTCCTAATGGACTTGATGGCCTTTATTTCAAGAATACTGTATACCAAATCCTCATAAACCATATGTGTAGAGGGAACTCAAGGATTTTGAGAACTGGAGACTGAGAAATGAGGGCATTACTGTTAATTCGTATTCACAGGAAGAAAAATTGTTTTCTAGGGGATCTGAACGAAGACCTCAACTGACTTCAGCAGGTAAAGTTTGTTTCAGCATAGTTGTGTTGCTGGCAGGATGTATTTTGTTTTCTAATGGTAGATTATGGAAGGAAATTTTGAATATCCTTGGGTAATGTATATTCTTGATCTACATGCACAGTGGATCAAAATGCATGCAATATTCCTTGATTTGCTTGGTCGCCTTTAATGAAAATACATTGTCGCAACAGTCCATATAAACTCTAGTCCTTAATGAAAGCTAGCTCATTTTAGCAAGACTGTGTTTTCTTTTCTTTTCTTTTTTTCAACAGAAAATAATAATCTAATGTTAAGTGAAAGGAAAATGCAACAGTTGACAAGATGCAAGCTGTGAGACTATCAAAAGCTACAAAAAATCAAATTATTTTAACAATAATTGCAACAACACTGCAACATGAAAACTAAAGGTTGTTTTTGAGTGGTATTGGTTAAGAGAGATGCAACCAATAGGAAGCTTAATTTTGGATGCTTGACTATATAGGTCTTCTTTTAAAATTGGAAGGAATGATTCAAACTTTAAAATGGAGAAAAAGAAACTGAGGAAACACTTTCCCGATGAGCTGTTCTTTGTTAACTCTTCATGATAACAATGATTTTAGCTTTGGAAATATCCCCTCGAGTATCTTATTTATCCACTAAGAGCTAAGGAATCTCTGTTAATAAAATGGGACAGTCCCTTTTTATAAAAACAAGTAGGAGAGCTCTGTAAATTTTGTCATTTTATCTTCAGTAAGTTGCGTAGTACATCTTCATGTAATTCTAAAAAGCGCTTCTCAATCTCTTAGGCACAATTTTCTTTCTCCAATAGACATTTTGCTGCGTCTGTTCATGCGACTTTGTTAATTCTTGCACTGCCTATAGGACGTTGATTACATGATTCAAGCTCATGTTACTTTCTACCCTTTTGGCTGCATCAGGTCTGGTGGATTTCTAATTTTAACCTTATTGGATCTTATTTGTCTGTTTAGTTACTGGGATCCTTTGGTGGGCACTAAGAGGTATGTCAAAATTGAAGTGAGAGACAGAAATGAAGCTCAATAAGGTTATACCATCTTTTGGACTAATGTTATTCTTAACTGTATGTTAAGCGTATGCTCCATAGAAAAATATTTTTAAACACTAATACCTATTTCTAGGAACAGCGTAGAGAATTTTGTGAGCTCTCAGGGGTGCAGGTGAACACATCAGCATGAAATGAAGCTTTCCTCAGAGTGACTGTAGAAATTCAAAAGTAAGGAGATAGGTGGACTTCATGGCAATCATAACATATTTTAAAAGAAAATCCAGAGTAAAGCATTTTAACTAGTAATGGAACTCCTCTGGTAGTGAACTGCTGTGTGATAGGCACCAGGCAGGCAAGCATGGGACTCGGTGGTGCAGCCCATAGAAGAGGCGTTTGCTCTGGGGGGCTCCCCAGGAGTTTAGGAAGCCCGGGCATACCACGGCTGGAGTCACCACACTGTGCGGTTGCTGTAGCCCTCCCATGGCCCCATGAGTGCTGAGCGAACCTAGTCAGCAAAGGAGAAGTGACACCGCAGACTCACACTGTAAGCATCTCAGTACTGTGAAATTTTGCCCTGGGTTGTGTGTTGAACATGTATACTGTTATTTGTTGACCGTATTATTCGACCATCCTGTTGGTATCCATACTGTTATCAACTGAGGCCATCTGTTCTATTGTGTAACTCTGGTCCGGCACTGATGGACTGGATAATGATCTAAGCCCGGGAGGGATAAAAGAAGATAAGCCGCATACCTCTGTGTGGGCTTGGACTCACTGTCAGCTGGCCCGCGGACCCAGCAGCCCACCCGTCAGTGGGGACGCCCCTGATGCCAGCTGCCAGGGAGAACCTGAATCACGTTGGCGCAGCTCGAGCATGGTGAGAACAATCCGGGGAAAACTATACTGGAGGGGTGGTCCATGAGGACAAGGCAAGGGCCAGAACGGTCACTGTACCATGCATCCATGGCTTAACCACAGAGCTCTGATACATGTATTCTATTTTTAGTTCTTTTCTATACTTTTTAGCTTTGTTATACTTGTAGATTGTCAGATGTTAATGGTTTAATGTTGTCCAGTGCCTGTCATGTGTAGAACCGCTTAGCTCTAATATATGCTCATACTTGACAAACGATGATCTCAAGTTCAGTGCAACTAACCCTGGAATCTGAAGGAATCCCGGGCGCCCCTCTAGTAGCGTGTCACACTGTGTTTTAAAAAAGTTGTGTTCGCTACAGAGCTGGGTAGTACGAGTCATAACTATGTTACCATCTTCTCCAGCTCTCCTTTAGCCAGGCTCACTGTGAGGGTCCAGGCTGGATCAGAAGGCTAGCGTGTACCTTACAGCTCTGAGCAGCTGACTGGGGTGGGGCGCTCTGAACGGGATGCGGAAAGCGTGGGAGCATGTTCAGCATTTGTAGCAGATGTGCTGCCAGGCTCCTGTTAGATGACAGTTTGCTTCAGGCGATACCCGCAGGCCAGATTACTGACAGCATGGGTCACCTAATGCCCCTGGCGCTACAAAGGATTTCTGCTTTTTCGTTTTCCTTGGGGAAGGGAATGAGAGAAGGAATAAATAAGTACCTGAATAAGAACATGCTGAGAGTAAGTCATCTAATAAAATACCATACTCCAGCTAGTGCCTGATGTTCATGCAATTGCAGGAACAGTATTGTTAATAATGTGTAGTATCAGTGATGATGTCTCTCATGAGAGGCCTGTGACTCTCTGAACCTTAGTTTAGGAGAAAATGACTTAGATACATAACCCTTGGGTAATTCTGAGACCTTAGTTTACTTGAAAGGAAACACGTGACTTTATGATGCAAACTACAGATCTAATAGCTGTATTTTTACTCAGTCTGACTAACAAAAAAGACAATCCCAGAATAGGTTTACCATAAGATATGTTAGAAAGGTTTGTCTTGAAAACAGAATAGGTTGATTTCAGTAGAAAAAGCAAAGGCTAGGAGCAAGCACGTGTGCGTTGTTCTAGGGAATCTGTTAGGATCTTACAAAACCAAGGAACTGTGTTAATCTACTCCCTTAATATTAGAAAAATTACTGAAAGCTAAGTGAGTAAATATGATAAGAAGTGAAATTTGTCAGATTCTGACTTACACAGAGAAATGCTTGCTATAGAAAAGAAATTCAGATCTGATGCACATCTGCACTGATTTGTAAGCATTGATGTCCAAGACAGCAGCTACAAGATTGGCATAAACTATCTTGTTTGTCAGTGGTGTCTAACATCACTCTAGTGATGGGACCTGGATAAGAACTTTGGAGATTAATAAAATATATACATATATATCTGAGGATGATATATAAAAATACCATATGGGGAATTTACAATTAGTCTGAGACATGCTTTCTTTAAATGTTTCAAAAACTTGTGTCTGTAAATAACAACAAGTATGTCTTTCCACAGTCACACCATCCTTGCACAAGAGAAAACTACTATATTTACAGATTATGCCAAGGCCCTCAGGGAAGTAATATGTTTAAGTGCAGCTTTCAGGGGGTTTTTTTGAGAGTGAAGTTTTACCATATGTTCTGATGAAATAGGTAATGCTGCCCCCCAGCTTTGTTGTTTTAAAATTTTGGAAAACAATTAAGTTAGAATGCAAAGTACACAAATGATCTTGAGAAGGTCTTTAATGTTGTTCTGTAGGCCATTCCTAATTCTTCAAGTTAGCTGAATGGCGCATAATTTAGAGACCATGACGTTATAACTTTTGTTTTTACCACAGTACTTAGCAGTTAAGAAGATGACAGCTTCTAGGTAATGTGGTGTAGTCCTGGTTAAGTGCTGTGTTTTGCAGGAACTGTCTTTGATATTACAGAATGTCAATATTTGGGTGTTCAAACTAATCCAAAGCTGATTAATGCAAAGTCAAAGGAAACATTTATAATGTTTTAGTATTGTTGGTGCGTGTGTGTATCTGTTTGTGTGCAGAGTTATTTTTGATTTAAATGAATGTCAGGTAAGATCAGAGCTAGCTTCCATATTTACTACTTGAGAAGAGAATTTTGACAACAGAAATTGGATTTTAAAAGTTGTCTTTCTGAGAAAGAAAGATCATATAGGCCAGTACTTTATTCAGCATTTGAATTTATTTTGATTTAAATTTAATCTTTAATATGAGGCAATGGGGTACAAATTAAATAATGGTGTAACTGGCAGTTTTCCTACTATGCTGAGTTTTTGAAGCAGTTCTGTCAGTGTGATCTTTCTTAAGGATGTATATCTGAAGTATGCTATACTTACAGTAGCAGAAAAATGATTGAAGCTTTTCTGTCAGAATAATAATGTTAAGTCTTGAAGCCGTTTCTGCTTGATGACAGACAGTCGTCTTCCAGTTTGAAATATACTTGATTCTTTATTTTCATAAACAGAAAAATGTATATTTTAGTACCATGTATAGTTCTGTGGAAATAGTATGAAGGATTGTGTACCTGCATTTTCATATGTGATTTGGCTTTATGTACCACAAGTAACCACAGTCACAAATGACAAATCATCATTATGATTGCTTAAGGGATATTTATTGTTGCTGTTGAAGATTGTTAATGCCTCTTTACACCTATATCTATGTGGCATAGTCTGCATTTTCTCTGGTAACATGTAGTTCAGTGAACCAATGTCACACCTTAGCTATGCAGTGAGAGAAAAGTTTGGAGGAAAAGATTTTTATTTGTTCTTAGAGTCAAAGTTGAATCATGTTCTAGATTTTAAAAAGCAAAACCCGGCAACTGCCTCCTGCAAATAACATAATATCAAGACAGGCAAATCTGGGGAGCTGTAAAACTTGCATTATCCATTCTATTTTATATCTTGACTTTTTTTTTTTTAATACAGATGTAATACAAATAAAATAGCTTTGGAAGTTCAGCGTCACAAAAAGTTGAAGTGACTCTCAGTGTACATTTTAATTTATTTTTTAATGAACTTACCAAAATGTCCTAGGAAAAGCCATTGTATCAGGTTTATAGTGAAGAAATAAAATGCTTTATCCTGACTTGCTCATTTGGAAAAGTGTCAGAAAATCAATTATTTTAAATCAAACATCCCACATCAAATATATTACAGGAAATGACTACCTTTAAGATAAGATGACATCGAAGCAAAGATAATCTATTTCTGATACTATCTCAAATAATTGATGGTTTCATTTTACTTTTGAAAACTACTAGAGAAACAAATTTCGAAACCTTCTCCCCACCAGCTACATCGTATGAAGAGGTGCAGTGATGAAAAATCTCTGTCACTGAATGTGCCGAATGTGACTATTATGTCTCTCAGTCCTTTTTAAGAGCAAAGTAGTGAACATTAATGAGAGAGGAAGAAATCCTACTTGATGAGAATGTGAAGTCGCAAAATAATCATCGTATTTTGTCTGGCTTATTCAGCAGAGCTCTCTGTAGTATACAACTTTACAAGACTTTTTTCTCATTTTTGCAGCACGGCAGGAACAGCTGACAATTTACGAATAAATGCCAGACTTTCCTGCAAAAGACTTACTATCCAAATTAGGTCTGAAAAATGTATCTATAAACATTACAAAAACATATGTCTATATTGAGCTGGCACAATTATGGGATTATGTCTTTCTAGATATGAAATAATCTAGAATTTTGTCTGCATCTAGGCACAGAGGCCAATAGCAAAGAGGAAACATCAGAAAGTCATAAGAAATAGTGGGGTGCAGGGGAAGGTATTTGTACAACTATGAAGTATAATAGGAAACTAGGATGGGGGCATGGAGGCAGTTAGACAGATCTGACATGTAGAATCTAAATTGGTTTGGGATACTGGCTTCAGTCTAATATTCAAGAACGTATGAGTTTTAGTAACTATTACGTTTTGGAAAAAACAAAACAATACCAAAAATGAAAATTTTGGAAGATGCATACAGCTGTGTGATATAGAACATAAGGTACACAAGCTGTTATGTTGAAGTAGATTAATTTTAGAAAGTATATTCATGAGTGAGGGTAAACAAAAATTATAATTGCCCTAGTTGGTCATGCTTATAAGAAACTACAGCTGTCAGCTTCTTTTAATTCAGTTACTCCTGAAATTTTGAGCTAAATGATTACAGTTATAAATACACAAAAATAAGAGGAAATACCATTTTTATTCATTGAAAAGTTGAAACTCAACCTTTAAACAAAAGATAAACTTTTTCAAGTGCCACCTTTCTTCTCTCTCTGGGGAAAAAAAGGTCTTTCACAAAACTTGAAAATACAATTATTGATAACGTGAAGGATTTCACAAGTACTTTAAAAGTTATCATTTCTAAGTCCTGCTGAAATCGAACACATTTCACTGTTTCTTAAAATCATTTTCTTATTTTACAACTGATGTAGTAATTGGATGTGCTGCAGAGGACACTAATTTATAAACATTTAGACATAAACTCCTGTTTTCCTTGAAAGTTGGTATATTCATCATCTATATTAAATGTATGTTTTTAACAACTACCGATTCAGTGCACTGGCATAGCAAATTTTTGTAACTTTACTATATTTTATTGCTTTATTAAGTACCTCGTTGTACCTTACTGAATTATGCTTTCCTTTGGAGGAGATGAGTTGAACAAGTCTAGAGTTTTAGAGTTAGAGGTATTCCAGAATGGTGGCAACTTTGATGGCCTGTGGTGAGGTTAAAATCAAATATTGTCTCATGGAGACTCTGCCACAGACTCCTCTAACAAAGGGGTCCCAGATTCCAAATGTGCTGCACCTCAGCAGCCAGGAAACCAGGATAAGTATGCTTTAATTATGGCCAGGTATGGGATTTTCATTGAATTTAGAAGAACTCTCAATATCAGGGTTTTTTAAGGGAAATATTCTAGCTGCGTTTTCCCTTTCTCGTTTTATAGAGAATCAATGGTTAAAATTTCAAAAGCTTGGGTTACAGTGTCCTCCCCACAATTTTGTGTGTAATTTGTATTAAAATGTTGTTATTTGACTTGGTCATTTCTCTCTCATTCTGAGGTGTATCAGAAACCAGTCTTTTCCCAAAATATTGCTTTTATCATAGTGAAATGAATGAAGCAGAAGTACAGCATGGAGGTACTCGGCACATTACAGAAAGCATTCTTTTACAGAAATGAATTGTCCACGTTGATTAGAGAAGTTCATACGTGACCATAATACATGAAATAGCAATACTGTGTCCTTTAAATGTTCTTCCACCTTCCCTCTTTTCCATTTTTCTGGGGAGTTGCTTTGTTTTGGGGGTTCTTTAAAGAAAAATAAAAATTTTCTGTGGCCTTTACCTGAACTGATTCTTTTTTTAAACAAAAGCAAATTGCTGTCTTTGAGCACCTTTGAGCAGTGCAATTGATACTTGGGTGAAACAATGTGAAAATCTGATTTGAGTAGAATTATGAAATAATGTTAGTAGAATTACTGAAAATCAACCTCAATTGGTTGATTGTGAATCAAAGTTCAGCTTTCAAAAGTATGACTACATTGAAATCAGCCACTTCGTGTACCTGCCGTACTTTAGCCTAAACAGTGCCGGGCTCAGCCCAAACTCCCTTTATTTGCTCTTTTGCGGAGCTGTGGAGCTATTTGCTGTTGTGAATAGGCCATCCTGGCTCACTTTCTACCAAATTCTAATCTAGTTCATGGCTGTCAGAGGTGCTATAATAATAGGCTTTACTCCCTTTCCAAAATATGTCAACAGTACTGATGAGCCAGTAGCTTCTGCAAATTCATCCTGCATGCATTGGACTCTGTCGAGTGCGTTTTTCAGGGTTGGACCAGAAAGCATACTGTAGGAGCAATCAGGGTCATCTTCCATGAGAAGATGAGGGTTTCCATGAAAGGTGGTTCTGTGTATTTGCTAAACTTGGGACATTACTACAGCATTTTAGGCTCATGCTGTTGTGCATATTAGCAGTACGAGCCCTGCATTTTGCCCATGCATAAAATTAATGGCATAATAGTGAAAGAAAACTGTAAAATTGTGTTGTCACTTCCCATCACACTAAGTGAATTTTAAGGGCAAGAGATAAGCAGTGGGCTGGCCTCAAATTGCATACCTCATTATGAAGCACAAATGCTGCAATGTTTGATCATTTCTGTTTAAACTCTTCTAGAAAGTTTCTGCTTTTATACATGCATCTTTAGCCTAATAATTGGATTCTACTTTGTAAAAACTGTCTGGAAAAGCATCTCAATAAAACATGAATGGAGATAAAGATTTGTTCTCTAAATTATATGCGTATTAATTATTTTAAATGCATAAATTATTCATTAGTAATTAAAGCTTCAAATGTCAGTTGAATTAGTCTGTAACTAATTGGAAAAATAGATTAGTGAAATGCAGTCATTAAACAAGAAAAACTTCTTAGGAAAATGACTATAAAATAGTTATTTGATACTGCAACCATACTACTTTTGATAAACATTTGATTTTTAGAAGAGGATATAGAAGAAACACATTTTACATTGTGAACACACAGGCGCTAGAAGCTGTGGTAAAATGCTTCAACTGCTGGGGTTTTAGTAGAATTTATGAATGCATATTTTTATATAGTTATTGTGTGTGTGTGTATATATACATACATGTATGTATGTATGAGAAAAAAATGCCTGTGGGGTGTGTGTGTGTGTGTGTGTGTGTGTGTTTGTTTTATTGGGACAGTTGGGCAAAATTCTCTATGACTTTGAAAAGAATATGCACCTGGTTCTCTGTGGCACATTTCTAGAGAGTCACAGAGTATTTAAAGCAGTATTTTGAACCTGCTGAATTAGAAGCTCTTCTGGGAGCCTCTCAGCTTCACAATATAAATTACAATGGCTCTAGGGTTGTTTTAATTTGGTTCCAGCTACAGCAGCTTTCCAGGTCTGAGAGAGAACTAAGAATACCCCGCTACCATTCTTCCAGCTCTGGACTACTCAATAGGCAAAAAGGGGGCTGGATGTCTTGACACATCCTCTCTATCCCATTTATTTTTCCTTTATTTTATTAAAGCAACATAGAGATGCCACGAACTAAGAAAACAGGGAGCACTCTGCTTGTTTTTCCAAAATAGTTCCTGAAGACCTAGTGCAAAATGCTAGATTAAAATAAGCAAACTGCCGTCATCCCATATGGATCTGATTCAATATTAAAACTTTTCTCAGCTTGTCTGTGGTGATGCCGTTAGCCTCATTAGGTGTTCTGAAATCCTGGGCCTAAAAGCATAAAAGCAGCCTATCTTGATTCATTCGAACTTCAGTGAATATTCATGTGCTTTGTTTGTCACCTACCACTCAGCTCTAATTTTAGCCCATCTGAGAAGGATTCAGTCTTGATTCTGATCTGTTGTGAAACTCACGGACTCAGAAGGAGGTCATAGTCTTTATAGCCTATTTCCTATATATTAAACTACACATATCAGCTACTGTACATCTCGTTTTTGCTTACCTCCTTCCCCTCACTTGCTTTTTGTACAGCACTATTGCCGTAACATGTGAATGTGGTAGGGAAAGACTGAAGCAACCCTTATTTGTATTCCAGTCATAAGAATAAAAAAGTTTCTTTTTTAATGATATAGGCCAATTTTGTTTAAAAGATTTGTTTCTTAATTTCCTAGCTGATACAAATTACATTCAGCCTTTAGTTAGAGATTATGTGCTCCTCTTTCTCATGGCAGTAGACATACAGTAGCATATGAGATCGGATACCTAGAAATCCACACTTGACCCATGGAATTATATTCCCCCATACTGCCTTGAATTTCCACACCAGAGAACTCAATAAATAAGACAGGTAAATTGAGTGTTTTAGAAAGCTGTGAAAGTTCCTGCGTTTTAATTTACTGGTGGATCTTCTGCAAATTTCATGATGATCAGTTACAATGCATCTCGTTGGAGATCAGGCGTAGGAAAGATGAATGAGCTTATGAATCTCTCTGTCTTTGCAGTATTATTACGTCTAATGTAACTTGATTGTGAGTACTGATATCCAAATATTTAGTTATCAGAATTTTCTAATTTTGCCATTTTGGTCTCTAATCTTTACCGGTAAATGCTAGTTCCAAAGACTGTGTAGCTGCTTGATTTGAAGTAGTTTCTCATGACATCTAATAAAAATGTTGCACTTTACATGCTAGTTACTTTGCAGTTGAGGAAACTCTGGTTTTCAGCTGTAGTTAGTTAATCTGAAAACCTTTCTGTTTGCTTAAATTGACCAATTGTTTTTGGTAAAGATGTTGATGCAAAAGCATAGGGTGATTATTAACTATGGTCTATTAAACTCATCTCGCTGTGTCATAAGATGAAATCATGATTGACCCCTTGAAATGGCTGCAAGCTACCTGATAGTGTGGGAGTTCCTACACAAATGTGAATTAAGAAACCAATAATTTAATTGATTTTTAAATTACTTTGAAATTCTATGAAAACATTTCCTACAATTGTTGCTTACCTTTTCTGCGCTGGAAGAAAAAGAGGTCCTTAGTGCATGTTTTGACTCTGTTCCTCAAAATGAATGTTAAGAACAACTTTAGATTTTTTTCATTTTCATTCCAGAGTGATGAATTAGCATTAGTAGAAGAGTTCTTGTATATGTTTTATGTAACTGGAAAGGAAAAATGCAAAGCAAACAGCAGCAGCTATACTCTTAAAAATCTGTCTTACCAAGGTAATTAATAAGTGCAAGGAAAGTTGTGGGAACCTCTGCTTTGAGAGACTTTAGATCACTGTGACTAGTTCAATGAAAATTAATGTGAAACATAATTCTAAAATAATTCTTGTTCTCATAATTCTTAAAAAAAAAAAAAAAAAAAGGCTATGGAAAAATGAAGTTGCTGTTGTTTAGCTCTCCATTATACAAAGGCTTGCGTATACCACTGGTGTATGCTTCGGGTACATACACCGCTGAAGAGAAGATGTCGCAAGGACATGTAAGTTCCGAGGAAGTGTGACTTCCTACTTTTGCAATAAAACTACTTAACAATGAATATTTCATCATTTTAAAAATACTTCAAGGAAATAAGATAAATTAGCAAGTGTGTTAAATTAGTCAATGTCATCTGAAAATCAGGGTCATGCTCTTAATCTTGTTCTGGAAAACAAGATTAAAAATTATTTATAAACAGCATTAAATAAAATAGTAGAGATGTATCACAACATGTTCATTTTAGTAGTGGAATTTGGTTCTGTAAAAGGTCACTTAGCCAAATAATGTAACTGAATTATTAAAGGTGTTGTATAATTTTATAATCATTAATCATTTACATAAAGTTGGCAAATGAAAAGCACTGCAATCAAACAGCTTGCTTCAGTCATGAAAACAGAGTTTTAAGTATGTTGTTTGGTAATGATTTGAAAGCTCTCTTGTCATTATGGCAATGATTTCCATTTCATTTTACACTGGAAAATTGCACTATTTAGGACTTTCAGCAGGTAGTTATTTTCTTTCTTTTTCTCTCCCTTTCTGTCTTTGTTTCTGCCCGCTAATGAATCCATACTGATCTTCCAGGTTTAGAAAGGATTTCTCTCAAAGCAGTTGGTAGATTTCTGCCTTTTCTCTGCAGCATCAAGTAGGGGCCGTTGCCAGAAGCATAAAGCTCGTCCTGCTTCCTTGGGTGTCACTGCAGTGGGGCGAGAGGGTGCCTCTTGCCTGCTTGCAGCTCTGCCTCTCCACCACAACACCCAGGCCCAGAGTTTTCTCTAGAGAGTTAAGCTCTAGCCTTTGGTAAGTTATTAATATCCTTAGCATATCTGCATTAACACTGGTGCTAGTGCGTTATGTCACATCATATTATCCCTAGCACTTAGGCATTTTCTTTATTCAATGTTTTTTCTTCTTGGATTATGAAAAAAAATAAGGAAAAAATTGTCTGGAATCATTCATGGCTTTTACCCTATTATTTTCGTATTCTCCTCTACACAAGGATATTTTAGATGAACAAATCGCCTAATACAGCATTTTGCATTTTGATACTGTAGAGCAGAGTTTTCTCTCAAAGATTCTATAATTGTTTCCCATATAATTAAGCACTTACACCAGCTGTTTAGCAAATACATTTTTAGACCTGGGAGTTGTTGGCTTCAGTAATGTGTTGTGCTAATGCTGACTTTCTATTCCTTGTAATTTCTACTGTGGCAAAAACTGCTATGTCTTGTAAGTAATTTATTGTTTTTATTATCTGAGAATTTTCCATTTCATTATAAAAGTGTGTTTATAATAAACAGTAATTTCATTATATGAATCAATCTATATTTTCCTCTTTTCATGCTTTAACCTTTTTTTAGCTACTGCTATATTGAACAATATCTTGCATTTTACTGATAAATATTTAGTGATTGCCTAAATCATTTAGTCTTAACTTGAGGGTGGCAAGATATGGAGAATGTGTTGTAAAATTCATTGATTTCTTTGATGTTTTGTCCCTGTGTCTCATCTGTTTAGGAAAAAAAAAAAAAGCGCCTGATGTCTTACATGTACAGCTTCTACTCGTTGATTCTTCTGCAGGCTCCCCAAAGCCTTTAGTATTTAATAGCGTTTCCCAAGTAGCTCTGTCTTACACGTTGTTATTGCAGCACCTCTTTCTGCCATTCAATAAGACATGCTCACAGACACTGGACCTTTTCCTTTTTCCTTTTTTTCTTTAACCTTAAACACAGAAACTGAAGTCAGGCATTGTATTTTCGGTCTCAGTGCAGCTGAATATGGCTGTAAAATTAACCCCTTAACTTTGCTTCTTGCCCATACATCATAGGATCATATCAGCCCTTTTTTGCTACAGTATATCATCAGGAAATTGTGATGCTTTCCACTCTTTCAGAGACGAATGGACCTCAATGCAGTGTTTCAAAGCAGTGAATTTACTCAGGGTTCTGGATTGCTTTCTGATTGTCCCATCTATTCCTGTAGTATCCTCTAAAAAATACTAACGCTGACAATAATGATCTCGCAATCCCTGATTTCGAACATGACCCATTAGCTTGACGTTTTCAGGCTTGCTTTGCCTGGCCCTCCCTAGTAATGATGATGATGGTAGTTTCGACATCGCCTCTGAGCTGTGGGCACACACATTCACTTCCCACAGGAGAGTCCCGTAGCCCCTACTTTCTACAGTATACCTTATTTCTCAGTACAGGGATGCCAGCCCCATACTACTTATTTCCCTAGAACTTCTACCAAATTTTAGACTTCTATTCTTAATATTTTCATCTCTATCTTCGTACAGGGATGCCAGCCCCATACTACTTATTTCCCTAGAACTTCTACCAAATTTTAGACTTCTATTCTTAATATTTTCATCTCTATCTTCTGGCACTGCTTCTACATACAGGATTTTGAGGCAGGTTTTTCATGATTAGTCAAGTCCAGCATAATTCTGCCACTGAACAGGGTCCTTCCCCTTCACTGTCTCCTATTTTGCTACATCTTGACAGGAATAATTTTTCATTTAGCCAAGAATTGATATGTCTTTTTTTTGATAGGAAAATTTTTGTTTTATTAAGATGAATTTGGTCGTAGAGTAAGGAGCAGTGATGATATTAGGTCCTGGTTCTTCTGGGCTCTGGGAGACTCTGTAAAGATATCTCCATAGAGATAAAGTTCAATTGCCATAGTCCAACAGAAGGATGCTATTTAAAGCTGCATATGTGCTTCACAGTTGGGCATGCTGTTTTTATATTGTTAATATTATTCAACTTAATGCAAGCTTGTGTTGTTGTGTAAGACAGAATAGACAAATGTAGTAGGAACTCTGATTTACAGCAGTTATTCAAATCAATAAATATATTATTTCTTATTTTCACTATTACCAATTAGTTTGGTCAGAATGGTTACCATTTTAAACAGTGGAAAATAGTGAGCATTTGTCAGATTCTGCGGAGACCAAAGAATTTTCGTGCTACCTATACCCGACTGAGTAACTCTGATTCGGTGAGGTAGATGACTGAGAAATTCTGTTGATAGCAGTAGTGTAACCAGAAGCCCAGGACTGTAGAGATCTAGCGAATCCTCATGTTGGTATTTCTTTCTATTGTCTCAGGTTCATAGTACCTGAGATTAGCGATGCGTGAAACTCGGAAGAGTTATCCTTCCTCTTTATCTCTTGTCCCTTTTCATTAGAGGAGGGAGTCGCTGTGGTATCTGAGCACTTTCAAACTCCAGAAAATCACCTCACAGCATGGCGTCCTCATGGGCAAAGTTTCAATAAAGCCCAAGTGTTTTCTGGCCAGGTAATCTTGGGCCTGTTTACACTTGCTATTTGCCCTTTGGATCTTCTGCCATGCGCGGAGGCACGCTATCCATAAAGTTGCAGATATTTGGCAAAGAAACATCCTAAAGGTATAGAAATCCTGTGCCGTGCTACCTGTGGTACTGCTTATGTTGAGAGAGTGAGTTAACAACTGGAATAGTTGGTTTGGTTGAATATCCAGCAATTTGAATAGTAACCTAAGCCTAAAAACAAGTCTAAAAATGTAGGACTAGAAATCTAAGGGTACAGTTGGTACAAAATTTAATTTACAAGGTCTTGAAAGAATCGGTATACACACAGCTAGTTAAAAGCAAAAACTGTTTAATCATGAATTAACTGAACCTGATTTTGAAGCTGCAAGGAAGGTGTTGTTATTCCTTTGCATGTGGCTAATTGTACTGAATAGGCAATTCTTGCAGAATGTGCTTTATTTAGCTTTTTAAAAGTCCCTGGCTACTGCCTGAGCATTCACTGAATTTCTCGTGGGTTATTTTTATATGCTATAAATACCCAATATTTTTAGAGTATTAATACAGTGATGTCTATGAATAGATATGGACTGAAGTCTAGTTTGAGAAAAATAAGGGATTTTAGAAAAATGAATAAAAACTTAATCATGAATTGAGATGAAACATCTTTCTTGAAAATGTGATGAAGCAAAACTGGAAAAATTGTGGTCAAGAGTTTAAGAAAAAGGAGTAAAGCTAATCCAGTACAGCCATTGCAAATCCATTGCAAAGGTTGTAATTGCAATAAATTAAAAATAAGAACTGATTTTTTTTTTCACTGAAAAGTACATTTCACACAAATACGTTAACTTTCCACAAGTTACCTTTTTTTTTCTGGCCAAATAAATTTGGGGAAAGCTATTATTTCTTCAGTTAAATAATTCATGAACATGCCAGTGTTACCACGTTTAAAAGTAGCAAGGAGTGTTGCTTGATTATAGTTTTGTATTTTATTTATGGAAGTAAAAGCTTCCATAACAAGACAAATTTCTAGGATAGCTTCAATACATCTGAACTGATAATAAGGTGGTGTGATCCTTCTTTTGTTCCTTTTTCTCTTGTCTTTAAAAACATACATAAACACTAACATGAATAGTGACAGAAAGACTTTCATTTCATTTTCTGTAATGTTTTTCTCTAGGAACTTCCATAGAGGCCACAATTTGCAATTCAAAACTGCATAAAGCAATTTCAGAAGGAAAGTATGTCAAGCCAAATTAAACAATAATATTAATTCATCACCTTGAAATGTGTAGGAATAAAATAAAATGTGAAATTATTGAAATAAATGTTCTTATTTATCTACTGTGAATATGCTTTTGAATTTTTTTTTTTTTTTTTTTTTTTGTTACTACCCTCTTTAATGCAGTTTTTTGAAAGGAGGGCTATACTTGAAACACTTCCTCTTCATTCACAAAACATTAAATTTTCCTGGTCATTCCTATTTCTTACAGAAGCAAATCTCATAGTCTGTCCTTTCTCTTGGTGCTTACGAGGCGTCATCTATTACAATATAGTTTCACTGTTCCTGTGAAATGCAATTGTTTTGGGAAGCCTTTGTGTGAGAAAAAGAATCTGTCTCACTCAGCAGGAGACAGCCACAGGGTTTCATAAATGAAGTGAGTGGCTTTAAAACAGGTAGTGCAGGAAACATTTCTTACGGGTAACTGTTTTAATGCAGGTGTTAGAGAGTTTTGAGAATTAACGTGATTTTTGTTCTCACTTTGCATTCTGTAATGATGCATATTTAACTACGCTTTTTGCCTGTTAAGTGGCCTTTTTTGCACTGGTATTGAGCCAGTGCTAAGCCTGCTATCTGGAGAGATGGAAGATTACCTAGCTCTCAGAAAAGCCCGTGGTCATGGTTTAAGGACAAACTGGCAAAACTTGCGTTGAACAGAATCGTGGTATTATGTGTAAATAAGTTTAATTCTGTCACTGATGAAGAGGATGTTAATGATAGGATGTTGTCTGATGTGCAAAAACTGTTTAAGTGTACATATAGGTATAGCCCTTTCAGGTGCATTGTCTAGGAAAAATGGCAATCAGTGTGTGCAGTGCAGGATACTGCAACTGAAAAGCATCAAGGAGATGTTACATAGTGTTAATAGTATGTGTGTTAATATTATGCAGGAGGCTGTATCTCCGTTGATCATTCAGAACTGCATTTTCTTGCAGAGAGGTTACAAAACTGGATGGATCACCGGACCACTTCTAGGGCAGTAATTGCTACGTACAGTCTTGGGTTCAGCTTACTCTTTAGTAACAGCATAAAATAAATACAAGCTCAGAACAATTTTTGTTTTCCTTTGATGACCTTGTCAGTCACCAGACTATGGAGCTCTTAGTATTTTCTGGCTGTTGTTTGTTTCCCTCCAGTGAAAAGAAATGATTTCTTCTGTTTTCAATGTTTTCTTTGTTTGGAAATATTGTTTTAGTGTTCAGGCCATAATTCCGTGCTATGCCAAAATTTTACTGTATTCTACTTTTCCATTTTTTGATTAAATGACCTTCTGGGGTTTTGCTGTATATGATATATATGTGTGTGTGTGTTTATAAATAATATATAAATATGTATATGGGTACTTACATATATGCTGCTTGTATGATGTTTAGCTGGCTGTTCCATATAATAATGAAAATGAAGTTTCAAATATGTTGTCTGTAATTTTTTTTGAGTCTATCAGATTAAGAAGCATGACAAAGTCCTTTTATAAAATAAAATGATTTCAGTATATGCAGTGATGCACATTTTGCATTTCTATCACAAAACACTTTTTGCAAGGTCTCTTTTTCTGCTGACAAAATTCCTGTTTTAAAATACTGGCTCTTTCCTTCTTTCTGATTTAAGATTAGTAAATAAAGTGTAAATTTGTAGAGCACAGAAGAATGTTTTAGATGCCTGTGGGCTTTGTGGGTCTAAAAAAATATACATTTTTGAATTATTGCAAGTTGTGATGAGTGAGGCAAAGCAGAAAGAAAATGACTATGGAAAATTCAGTTCTCGTCCATAAAGCAGGTGGTAGCTAGTGTCTACAGTGGCAAACTATATCTGATCTGTCTGTATGGCTTTATGAGGTCTTTCTTATGTGAAAACCTTTCCTACATAGGAGTGACTTTTCCAAAGTAGTGACAAAATGAAAATTGGATGCCACAATATCCATTTTCTTTGTAATTCTGTTGCTGCCAGCATGGGGCATTTCTGTAGGTTTTTTGCATCTGTAATTTGAATGTATTTTTTCTTTGAAGGAAAACACTTTTAGAAATGTATATAGTGACATCCTCCAACTATAGCTAAACAGTCATTTTCACAAATGTTCATACATGATGCATAGTTATGATCACAAATGCCTCATATTTAAAGTAAACCATCTCCACACAATGGCAGTGACAGGGAAAGGGTAGGTGGGAATGCTCGTACTGGTATGGTGGGCACTTTGTGCTCGGATTAAAGGTTAATCGCTAGGGAAGGAGACAAAATACTATATCTGAATTGAATCTGAGCTACGATTTGCTTAATGATTCATGTTACTTACCTGTCCTGCAATAAATAAATGGCACATTTACTTTTTAGCTAACTAATTGCCTGTACTCTAACGTAACAAAACCTTGGTTTGGGCTGGATCTTTACATCCCCTGGAAAAAATTCATGTTGATAAGCAAATAAAGGTACCCAGACTCCAGGTCGTTTAGTCCCAAACGAGTGGATGTCTGACTGCTGAGTGCTGTAGTGTTTTATGAGGCAGTTAAGTAGGGGCATGACATGATTTTAAATGGACTAGTGCAGATGCAGAAGACCTGAGAAGACCAAGGAGCTGTTGAAGCGCTGCTTGAAACACTTGAAGGCAGCGAGGTAGTCCTACAGGATGTTTGTTTTTCAGCAGATTTATCAACAGCAATCTAAAGAGGCAAGTGTATAAACATTTCAAGGGGAACTTTCCAGCATGGCTCTCTGTCATGGAAATATTTACAAACAATGTTTATAAGGTTTTCAGACATCAAGTAAAAAAAGGGATTGGGAAGGACTTTGTACACAAAAAGGTATAGAAACTTGTCTGGGAAGTTGCTGCCTAAAACAGAGAGTTGTCTATTAGAAAAATGTTGGGATACATGCCAAACCATATTTCAAGGTGATTGTCAACACTGGACAGATTCTAGAAAAAATAAAATAAAATAAAGCAACTCAGTAGAGTGATTGTCAGAATACGCATCCTTCAGAAGCCATCCCAAGGCAATCTACTTTTATCACTGATGGAAAGACTCTGGTCCAAAGAGCAAATGGTATTGACAGGACACTGCAAGACCTTAAGAATATTAGCACTGCATAAAGGGGCAGAGTGTCCTCGAGTTGATGTCAAATGTTTATCAGGAGCTGAGCAATGTGACAGATGATCCAACACACACGTTCATTTCGTGAACACAGCTTACGGTCATAAGATTCAGCAGTGGATAAAATGCTTGCGTTACATAACCAAGAAGTCAAGCTCCATCAAAATCATTGCTGAACAACAAGAAAAAGATTAAATTACTGAAATAATTTACATGACAGCATTCTTGATAGTGTTTGTAAATCTACTGCTTCAAGCTAACCCTAAGACCTCTGTGAGGAAAGATAACTTCTCAAGTTACTTAATGAAGAACCACACAATTTCTGGCAATGTGTAGATTTTCCTGGCAACGTGTAGAAAAGCGTCATTATGACTGAAGACAATGCTTTGCCTGCGGTGACATGTGTTTCCCAGCCATGTAGAAAATTGGCATGTGGACCTAATGAAGATCTGAGAATGTTGGTGTAGCAGCTTCCTTGGGCTGGTGCATGAAGAGCACTGATAGCATGCCCTTCAAATCTGGGGCCAGACAGGAGAAGCAGGGGAGCATAAACTGCAGTAAATCAGACTTCAGCACATACAAGGCCTTTCACCACATTTTTCAGATTTCACCCAAATGTTTCTAGCTGTTCAATAACCAGTGTCTACAAATGCCATTTTTTGAATCTTCTGTGCCAGAAGGCATATCACGGACCTCAGCTAGCTTTCACAAAACAGAGCTGTTTGTTTTGTTGTTGTACTGTTGCAAAGTAGAAGGCAGAAAATTCCTGAAAAATGAATCTTTTTGGTGGGGTCTAACAAATGGTGGCCAGACAGCTAATGCTGAAAGGGGTCTGAATGTTTAATGGGGAACTGGTTCATCAGCACCATCTCAGAAGTTATGAAATGTCTATTCCCACCAAATTATGTATATGTATGCATTATTAACAGACAAACAACACAGATGTGTTTGCAAGTTAGAAACCTCAGCAGAGAAAAGACTCATGGTGGAGAGTGACATGCAAGATCACTTCAATGAATAGTAAAGGAGTAGGAGTAAAAGGAGAATTTGGGATTTGAAAAATACATGTGATGTCTAGTTGCGGCTAGAATGCTCTCTAGAACAGCTAACATGCTTATTGTCTATTTATTTTTTTCTCTTCTCTCTATTGGGTTAGTTTCTTTACCAATAAATATGCAAACTTTGCTGTTATGATGTAAAAAATGTTTACTGAATAGGGTGTTGCCACTCTTGAGAACACACTTACTGTTACTAAACTGCTCCATTACAATTTGTCTCTCTGGTATCAATACCTGAAGTTCCTGATCATGGCTATTATTGAAAACATTTAGAACTCTTAATATTAAAACTCTTTATAAGATCATAGTTAGCTAGAACAAAGAACTCCCTTGAAAATACTAGAGATAGCTGAAATAAAATGTTTTGGTAAGGTTACTATTTTCAGTAGTGGAAGAAAGAAAGGGGAGAACACATGTAGAAACATAAAGTAGTAATCTTTCTGACCTCTCATATTTTGAAATTTTGAATTTTGTGATCAGAATTTCATTTTTCAGTCGTATTAATCAAGTCTGTAATATAAAATGTGCATTACAGGATGGTCTTTAATATGTATAATTTAGTTTCGAGTATTTTTCAATATTTTTGCAGGCATTTTAATGCAAAAAAAGGAAAAATAAATAAATTTTGTAGACCTCCTAACAAAACTTAATTGATTTGTAGAACTTGGTAATTTACAGTGCTTCCTATTATACTGTATGTAGCAGTAAACCTTTCAAAAAGAGGGAATCGTATCTTACCTTAAGATTTTCCATTCAAATGGGAAATACTACTTTTGACTTGGCAAGCTTTGTAGGTGTTACTAATCATGCTGCTGGTACGTACTAAGGCATTAGTAGTGGGCTGTCTGTTTACTAGATGTGGATACTGAAATGTGGGTAGAGGATAGAGGCACTGGATCAGAAATGTTATCTAGTAGCAGCCAATTTTAGCTTTTTAATGGAATACTGACACTGAAGTGAAATAAGAAATGAAAAAGGGAGGATATTAGAGTTTCAAAAAGTTGTTTGCAGCATGTCCAAAGGCCTTTTGGAATTTACTGTCCTTTTGGTCACTAAGTGATGAAGCACAGAAAATTTAGTATTAATTTACTTAAATATATCTGTATTTGATGAAGCAGCAAAACCTCTGGCTTTGTGCAAGCATAACACAAGTACCAAGGCAAGTTAAATTTTTATCATGCTGAATCTGAACAGCCCTGTGTAGACATAGCACCTTTTAATCACGCTCCTGGGAAGAAGAGCAATGCTTCAAAACTGAAAGATGTTTTATATAAATTTTGAAAATAGGAAAATTCTTAGGGCACCTCATAAAAGATGACAGAAATATGAAGATTGCAGAGGCAGTTTACCATTTTCACTATGAATGATGTGCCTGTCTTGAGATACCTTTTTCCTGAGGCTAAAAGTCTTTTTCTAGGTAGAATCTGACATAAATCTATCTATTGTGCCCCATAGTAGTAACCAATGAAATATTAATTCTCCTTTTGTTTTGTAGCCCTGATGTTCACTTTCTAAAAAGTTCCAGACTGCTTCACCAACTCTTCTGTGGGTCTACCAATACTTAAGTCACTAAATAGTAAACCTGTTTTGAGGGTAAGGGCTTTTTAATTCATATATGATTTAAAATATACACTACTTGGGTTCGCACGTGTTTGTTGCTATATTGCTACATGATTTATTTTGTTACTCTTTCCTTTATTGCTGAGGAGGCGTTTCTGGGTCTTGACTCTTGTCTTAATCACTTTGTGGGTTAGGTATGAAGACAAATGTATGGTGTCCATCGTAGTATATGGAATAATTCTTTATTTAGAAAGATCGAAGAAAGGGAGGAAGAGAAGGAGGCTTTAGAGAAAAGAAATAAATTCTTTTGGCACAAACCATAGGACCAACAGTAGTTCTTTCTTTCAGCCTACAAGCCAAGTCAGAAAAGAGATTCCCAAAGGAATCAAATGTGGATATATCTCTTTGTGGCATACCTTATCTCTGTTACGTTATTATCCAAGCTCCTACTCCCTGCCTTCCCAATCCATATTTCTTTTATGGGGGCTTTCGGTAGTAACGTTTACTGTATTAACTATCCTATGCAAATCATCAAAATAGGTTTTGACCAATATGCTAGTTGGTGAACAATGGCACAGAACTCCATACTCATAAATTATGATAGATACAATAGGTATTTTGTCTATGTGGTTTTGGCAGAAGATTTTTCTGATTCAGAGCATGTCTTGCAAATGATTTTTGACCTTGCTAACCTCTCAAGTTAATTGGTAGAGGGATGAAGTAATGTTTCTCTTATGGTCCTATCTTGTTAGTCTTGCCACATGTCCTCATGTTTTCTGAGATGCAGAATTTTGCACTCATTTTCTGAGGAATGGGTACGAAACATGCTCCTGCATGTACATCAGCCCTGGTGGCTGTCACAGATGCTGCAAAGTCATGCAGGTGTGTTGAGATGGATCTGTATATCATCTGTGTTTCCTGGCCCTTAATCCGTTATGAATCTTAAAGGATGTGAAACTCGTACTTTGCTGCATCCAAATGCTCCTGCAACAAGCTTCAGAAGTTCCTTAACTTCATATGCCCTTGATCTACAACATGGAAACATGGAAAAGAATAATAGAGGGCTTTCCACTCCAGTTTGTATACTAAAACCAGCATGGCTGTATGCTTTTTTAAGGGTTTCATACAATCTTTTAGACAATGTAAAATTCCTGGGGGCAGCAGATATCTTAATAATATCCTATAGCTTGGAGAACAGGACAAATGGGTTAGCTATGCCCAAAGGTTATTGACCTTTAGCTTATGCAAGAGAGAGTTTTGACACCTTCTTGTCTTGGGTAACAGGAAATGTGTATGTGAATTGACAGGTCACCTGCTATCTTCTGCATTTGTCACAATTCTCAGTAACTTTCTACTCTGTGGAAGAGAAAAATTCTCAGCCAGTGAGTGTAAGCCTCAAAGAGAAGTCTTCCGATATACTAAAATGCTTATGGTGTATTTGTGTCTGTGTGTTTATATATATATAAATATATATTTTATATATATATATATGCATGAACTGACACCCATTAAAATATATACATGGCTTTTGACTGAGACTAGATGTATTGCTAAACAACTACTCTGTAGTTGTACAATGGATTTAGGGTGTCTAATATTCAGCCCTACTCTGAGAAACACTGTGTGAATGCCTGCTTCCCATCTGCCTAAAAGTTACAATGCTACTTGAAAGTCTTATTGCAGAGTGAGGAAAGGGAAGCGAAATTTGCTGAGCCACTTTTGGGGATACGGCATACTCCCATGGCACAACTAGATGATTCTGTGGGTCAGTTGTTCTCCCTACACTCTTCTGAAGGACAAAGCCCAGGTAAGACAGAGGCCGTTCAAAAGTGACCTTTAGAAGGGGATAATCCTTCCCCCGCATTTATACGTGGTGAGCCAAGCATGCTAATAGTCTAATTTTATTTTTTGCAGTTTTGAGAGAGCCAAAAAGTTGTCACTAAACATAAAAATCAGTGATGGATTTAATTTTCTGATGGATTTAATTTTCTGACTGCTCACTTACAGATTTTCTTTTCTTTTTTTATCCTGTAACTAATGACATGTTGTTGTTGTGGAGCTTGTCTTGCGGATTTTGCCAGATAGTTTATGTAGCGGCACTGGGAAAGTTTCACTGTTACTAATCTGGAACAATTATTTATAGCAATAATCACTGACACAAATGCCCAAATGTTTCTTTGCAACAACAGCAAGCATTAGAGTAGTCAGGGAGATAAACCTGCCTGTTCGTTTCATAAAAGAGTTCTGCTTAAATGGAACTCATTAAAATGCGATAGAGGATAATATTTGTTTAAAAACAGTTGTTAAAAATCTCAGTTATATACATATAGTATTTATTTTGAGATAACAGGTGTGTTATTTTTAATGATTGAATTGCTGCCTTAGTGTTAACTATCTTACATGAAAACAATTATTTGTTCTGTTTCATTAAAAATACTGTTAGGAGATTAATTTTTGACAGAGCAATCTAAGTATGGATATGAATGATTCTTTCCAGAGGTTGTTCAACCCATATCAGGTTTATGCATGCCAGACACATTGTATGCTATAATATCCTAGCCAACAGCATTTGAGCAGCTCCACATAGCAGAAAAAATCTGTCTCCTATATAGGGTTAAAATGTTTCCACTCCGGTAGGATTGTTGGCACATTCTGAATGGACATAAAAACTTTTTTTAATTTAAATTTTTAACATAAAAAATATCAGGCTGTTACTAATAACTATAAATATTTCCACTGCTATCAGGTAAAATCATTTTTCAGACTAACAGAGGAAAGATTGTCTTATTTCTCATTAAAAAAAAAAAAAAAAGATTCTGTAATGTCAAGAACAAGGTTAAAATGGTTTTCTGCAATGAGTGACAACCTGATCTTCAGTACTCCACTGTGTTGCCAAAGAACCTACTTTTCTCATGATCTTTTTGTGACAAAAAGCTTCATAAGAATCTGCTTTTGTGTAATATTATGCTTACCAAAAGCTATACCAAAAGCTATGTGGTATAAATTTGTAAATGTTATTCATTTACTGAGTCAACATGACCTAGATCCTTTGCTAATATTATGATATAATTCCTTTGTCAGCTCTGCAGCTTTGCTGTTTGCAGTAAGTGAAGATCTGTAACCCACTGATTGCAGACAGTTCAGTCACCAGATGAAGAAGAAAACATTTTTGCCCATCTCTACTAGTTTTCAGGAGTCATAAATTGAAACTTGTATCTGGCTTGTTAGCTTAGGGAGCAATGGTGAAACACACAACCTCTCGCAGTTACAGTGCCAGTCAAACTTTGTACAGGTCTCAGTTTCTTAAGAGACCACCTCTTTCGGGATATTCTAGTTTTAATAATTTCCCTTCTTGTTGGTTTTATGTCTCCAAAACTAATGCTTTAGGCTGTAGCTCTTTTTCATCACATATGCAATGTATCATGTGTGATTTATATCACTCTCGTGTTGTCTGAGTACCCTGTTGTATTAGTGAGACAGATGTAGCTAGGCATACAGCAGTCGAGCATAGTAGCGATCTAAACATTTTAATGCTTACTATTTATTTTACTTACATGCTGATGACTGTGTATGTGTGTGACTATATATATAGTTGTACACGTATATATATGCTACAAAGTGAAAGGGAGTTTAAGGAACGAGGAACCTTGCAGATAGGTTTTATTTTCAGCTGTAAAAAGCAGCAGTGTAGGGAGAAAAACAGGAAGATGAATGTTTGAAACCCTAATAAAAAGCTAACAAAGATTATTTGCCTAGATTTTCTTTGCAGGAGTAATGTGAAGGAACCTGAGTGGGGTTAAATTTTGTTTGTCAGGGCGAGAGAAGAGGAACTGAGGTGTAAGCTAACGACAGCCTCAGTGCATGTGATGTATGATCTGATGTATGTGGACGGTGAGGAAAGTCTGCATCTTCTTGTTATGCAATAAGAAGTGACAAAACATAAGCACAGAATAGACACAAGGCTAATGTGAACGCAGGCAGAGGTATTTTCCACAAGCTGGTGACAACCTACCAGCCACAGGCAGAATGGTGATTTACAAACTGGTCAGAAGTTGGTATCATTGATGTAATAGAAAGAGCTGCTGAAAGGGGTGTCAGTGTTGACGTTTTACAGAATGAGTTTTTCCTAGTTACAGAAAGACACTTCTTAAAGCCATAAAGGACATCTTTCTAAGGCTTAAGTCCTACTGCCTTTCAATTCAGAACACTCTGACATTAAGTTCAATGGAATTAGAGTCAAGCTTCAGCCGTGTGTCCTGTGGAAAGGCTAGGAAGAAAGATCAATAATGGAGTCAAGAATGTGCTATTCCAACTGCGAGTGATCTCTCAGCAACTGAGGCAGCAGATTCCTTCTGCATCAGGATCCAGGACTGGCACAGCTGAGTACAACAGAGTCAATCAGTCACACAAATATTTCCTAGTGATGTTCAGTTTTAACAGTAAGAATGAACACATTCATGGCATATGGAAGACAGGCTCCTAGCAGGTTGCAGTATGTTATCTTATTGAACCTAATAACTATCATAACATGTCTTTCATGCAAAAACACAGTCAATAGAAAAAAAACAGTAAGAGATCTTGACACTCATATTAGTGTCTGGGTGGTATACACACATCACAGAGCAGGAGCTGTGTAAGATGCAAGTTCTGCTTTCTTCTGCACAACTATTAAAAAATGCAGACTCGGTTATTACTATAGAAATCTAAGCAACTCATAATGTAAGCATTCATGTTGTTGTTACTTGAATACATTTAGGTCCATTCTTACACTGTGTTCCTCATAAGTTTTCAAAATACACTTATGACTGATACAGCCACATCCATCAAATGGAAAGTTTCCTTCAAGGTAGGCATTCATCAGAGCTGTCCTGAGGCCTACAAGGAAGGCGTGATGCAGAGGTCAGTGACCCCTGGTGTCCACACGATGCCTTTCTGCACCATTGTCCATCCATCCCTACCACTTTATTTTATGTCCTTCAGTAGATGGTTTCATTTACCAAAAAGTTGCTGGTTTCTGTGAGGAATAAGAAACATATTTCTGAGAACTTCTTGACTATATTGAAGTTGTAGGTATATTGATCATTGTGGAGATACATTATTTTGGAAAATCTGTTGCGATTCTGCATACTGTTCTGCACACAGAATGCATAAAAAGTATACGTGTGTACATTTTCTCCGTTACAGTGAAAGTATAGATAAAGTGCTAGAAACAGATAAGAAATTCTCAGATATATGCCATGCATGTGTATTAAAAAAAAAAGAAAAAAGGAATGAAGGGGAAAATGTAACTTACCTCTCATCTTCCCACAAAAAATTACTTGATTGAGGAAGAAAACTGAAAATCTTGTTTCTTTATGTTTAAGAGTCTCTTGGGCCAACAGAGAGCAGCACTGAACCAGCTATTTACAGTGAGATCAAGGAAAGAGATGTGAAACTTTATAAAAAGGTTGGCCAGAGGGGGAAAAGAATGTAGCCACTGGGGGTCTTTGTATTTTTAATACAGGGCATAACACTCTAGTGAAATTTACAGATTACTTTGTAAGGTTTTTCCTTAAATGACATTGGGCCCTTAGCCTTTGTCACGTAGACCAGGTATGATCTAAAGCAGACATGGCAATTGGAGGCCAGTTAAACTGACTGCAAATGCAGAAGTTGCTGGCAGCTGTGCGGCAGTCATCTCGACTGCAGGACTGTGACATATGGGTCCAAAGCTCACTCAGGCTAAGAGTTCAGACTTTAAAAGTCCCCAGTTCCTAACACTTAGTTTTCACTTTTGCATGTGTGGTTTAAGGCATGAGTGTTAATGTGTACCTCCGATAAATTCACTCTTTTTGTCAGAAAGTATGAGCTGAAAGAGTGAGGGCTGCAGACTGCCATTGTGGTCTGTGTTCACAGAACTGGACCGGAAAGGAGGGAGTAGGATGGTGTTTTACACACAGAAATGCTGAAAAAAGCTTCACGTTACTTCAAGGTCTGACAGTACACTAATTTTGTTTGCATGTTAAGCTATGCACAAGGTTTAGTTGATTTGCCTGTCTTAAGGAGAATCCTTTAATTGTAGTTTAGACCTAAGAGAGATACTGTGTCTTTAAATTCCTGAACTGTGATTTATAAGAGCTAATGTTGGCTGGATTAACCTTAAGAGGCGTTGGCCTCTTGGCAGCTGAAGAACTTGGTTAGTTTAATTCAGTATATTTGTTACGCCATTGATTTGGTAACTGGAGTTACAGTGCAAATTTCATTTGAAAATTGAATCATTCAGTTTGTAGTTTTAAAGTTCTTTATACTAATGAGTTTTTCCATTTAAACTGAGGGTATAGGTCAGGATGCTGTGCATGTCTACAGACAAACATGTACATATTGTCTACACCAAAAGTTAAAGTTTACATCTATCTAAAGGCTTCCAAGAAAATCTGGTGCTTGCTCTCCTTTTGTTCTACTCAATGCTGTCAAAAATCAATGAATAGATAATTTTATGTTTAATCTACAAATGGATCATTAGAGCAAAAGAGGTCTATTGGCTAATATAGGATATTTACTTAAGCGCAAAGACTTGCTGACTTCCTGATAACGTAGCTGGATGTTGGCTAGTGAGAGGCTACACGCTGTGTCTTCTGTAGTTCCTAAAATCCCTTCCAGCTGTGATTATGCCACATGTTTTCTCATGCTCTTTTGCAGTCTGCAATGTACCTGCAGTGATTAAATATTATTTATTGAGATTGCGCACTGTTCCTACTATTGTTTGTTTCAGTGGGAGATGTGAGAAACATAAATTGTTTCTTTGAAAAAATAGTTCTTTGAAAAACATGAATGGGTTAGTCTCCCTCTGTGCTTTGCTTTGTTGTCCTACTTGCAAAGACTATGAAAAGGATGTCTCTGAGCACTGGGTGGCTTTCTCTCAACTTTAGTCCTTAAGGCGTACCTGCAGCAGTGGGGTGATAGTTCCAAAAATAACAGAATTGAATTAACATTAACTTTTGTTCTGCCACTTTGGTCAGTCATGAATAGGTCCCTTCTTGTCGCATTAGTTCATTCCTTGGGTTTCAAATCCTTCCTTGCATTTACTGCTGCTTCTTTGTAAGCTTTCTGATTTAGTTTGTTTGTGTAGCTTTGAGACCTCTCAACTACCCCTTCAAGATAGTTGGTGATCCGGAATTTGGATTTTTAAGGTAAACCTGCAGTAAGCTGGGTTTTTATAACAGTAGTCTTCTCTCCTTATTTTGCCCTTCTAGATTGTACCTGAATCTGCTGAAATCTGAGCTACTTTCATCACATGTTCAAATACAATTTTTACCCCTTATCCAGGAAATTTCAGTTTATTGCTCAGCAACTCTACAGGTATCCACTTGGGCTCAAGCTTTTACATATTGGTTAAACACCATTTTAAAAAGTCATTTCTAAGCACTTATAACTGTAGGCTGCTTTCTAAAAAAACCCCTCTCTTTTCAAGGCTTAAAACATAAATATAACACTTTGAAATATCTGCTGATATAAAAAGTTTTACAGAACATAGATAAGTGCTAAAACTCAAGTTACAGATAAAGCATAGCAGCAAGAGTTCTTTGTTGACTGCTTTATCACAATGCTTTACAGTGCTAAGATGTTACGTGTAGAGAGTTGACAGAGTATTTCAGATCTATTTCTTTCTCTTTCATCAGTTTGGTTCTTAATAAGGCTGGCTGGAAAACAAGGGTTCTGTTTTGTATGTGAAATTGGCAGCTTTGAAAATTTCTCCTCTGCAATGAGATGACTGAGAGATTTATTTTCCTTGCAACAGCCTCCTCCGCAGAGAAGAGCGATGATAACAAGAAGTTAACAAGCATTTGCTGGGGTGTGGGGTACTTGCCCCTCTCTTTCTGCAGTATAGCCTATAACCTGAGTATTTATTTTCAGACCAAGCCAAGTCCTTGATGTTGACCAACCATTCCATCTTGGCCATGAGAACTTCATGGAAGATTCATTTGTATTTGAGCAGAAAAAAATTCTTGATTTACGTAAAAGAAAAGACCAAATCTTCACTTGCTCTTATCCACTAGTGTTTCCTGCATGCCTGTTTAGCCTTGTAGCTGATACAGTTTCTAAACCAATTTTCTTTAATCAGTGCTTTCATTATCAATGAATTTAAGATCACAGGTCTTTAATAAGTAAAACCTACTGCCTATCACTGCCATTATTTTAAAGAAAGATTACAACCTGGGTTTCGTTAATCTTTCCAGAATAGCTTCAGTGAGATTAGAGAAATATATATTTTTGAGTTTATATTTAGTAATAGAATTAAAAGTAAGATTCTACTATTTTAATCTGATCGCCTGCCTTAAGTCTTAGAGAAATCATTTGTAAATATTTTCAAGTGTTAGACTATACACTTTATGTTAAGTTATCTGTCTTTAGGCTTTATTCCAGCTCAAGCAGAAAATGCTTTGCATTTCCTCTGAGCTTCTTTTTCACCTCAACAGTCTACTCTGTGGCCTTTTTTGTAATTTCTCATTTTCTGAAGTCCCTTCTTTAAGGTTGAAATGCTTTTCCAACTTAAAGAATTTGTCTGAAAAATATTTGTGTAGAAATCTAGAGTTGATATTTTATCAGATTGTCCTTTAAGTTGCATGATACTACTCTAAAATAGATGCATCTTCACCTGCTTACTAAGGGCTCCAAAATCTTCCTTTAAAAAATAATGTATAATGCTCTTCAGTTTTCCAGTCTTTCTACATTGTAGGTCACTTCAGGTTTTTTTATTCTTTTGTCCTTAATTACTCAACATATACATCAGCATACTTTTTACTAGAGTGTATATATAATAAGTAGTTTCACATTCCTTTATAAATATAGGATGATGTAATTTTGGAATTCATGCCTAACATTCATTCCACTCTAGAAATTTTTGAAGTAAGGATGAATTAAAAACTTACTGTTGTGATTATCTTTGAGATGTTTATTTAACATTGGACTGATATTGCCTCAGTGTTATGAGATTTGTACTTTTAAAATAAATAGATAAATCTTGTTCTTTATTTAACTCTTTTAACATGGAAGAACAATAGAACTAGAATATTTCCCAATATGAAAGGAGGTGATCTGCAGCAAAATGCAGAAGAGGTTGAAAAATCCACTACTATGTAGAACAGCCTGTTTTCTTGTTCCTTCCTTCTTTCCTTTGCTTCTGTCCATCCTTTCATCCCTCCCTGCCTCCCAGGTGGAGTGAAAAGCTGCTGCTACACTGTAGCTTGAGAATAAAAACCTCCCTCCATCAGTACCCAATTCTAGGTCAGATCTCTGATGTTAGGTTGGAGGATTATCCCCACCTTTCATGGACTATGCACATACCTATAGAGTGACCACAGGTATGCATGTACACAGTTAGATTCTCCTTTTTTGTTGATCCTATTTTGGGAGTGGGCAAGAGGATCTCGTAAAAATTACAGTCAGCACAATAGTCCATCCTTGGGAATGATTATCTGGGATTGAGCTCTCCATGCTGAGAAGTGGTGCTACAGACTTACTCTTGTTTTCCAGAAGTTGGTCCTGTGACACAGCTTGATCTGACACACAGTGAGACAGTAGGGTCCAGATACTTGGCTACCCATTTTTCAGAGTAAGCTTAGAGTAAGAGTAAGTAACAGAGTAAGTTCACTTTCATGAAACATGATTCTCCGTGCATCAAGTTTGGATGTGGTAGAACAGTTTGCGTATCAGCATACCTTGTTTTGACAAAGCCTTTACAAGGTTAGAAATGATGGAGGGTCCTACAGTGAGAATTCTGACTCTTTCTCAGAAAAGTTGAATATGCCTTTCAGTGTCACAGTTCTTTAAATGCTTTGGCTAGTAGTTCTCAAGGCATGGTTCCTATATGCCTTTTCTGTTAGAAACATGGTGAGATGGTCAGTTTGCGTCCTTCCTAGTAAAGTGCCTCAGAGAGCCTTCTTGGTCCTCGGTGGAAAGGTAAGATCTTGGAGGCCAAGTTGTCAGCTGAGACCGGCCTCTGTGGCCATGCTTTTTGTTTCCCAGTACTCCACAGAATCAGATTTCTCTTCTCAGATGGCATTTTTTTTCTTTTTTCTTTTCGCTTGGTGCACACTGCCATTCTATGTAGCATCCGTGTGTACTGTGGAAACACGCTCTATCAAATGGTCTTGGTAAAAGAATGCTCATTATTGTGTGAAAGAAGTTGTCTCTTAGGTCTTACTTGATAATGATACGTTATTTTGAAAATGATAAAATGAGGCATTTTCCTACGCTCCTGTTGCTAATAAGCGCTTAGAATGTTATCTGCATTTAATACAGATAATTGTATTCAAATTCTACCTTCCAAATTTCAGAAGCTTGCTCTTGTGAACATTTTCTGTGCAGGGATCTCAGAGTGAGACCATTTCTTTCTTGTTCCTCTACCACATTTCCTAGACTGCTGTGTCATTTTTACATGCTGTGTTTGTTAAATATATAAACTCTAACCTCTACACATTTCTGGAGGGGGCTGGGACTCAGAGGCTGGAGAGGTCTTTTTATTCTATATTCTGTATTATTCTGCAATAACTAAGAACTAGGAATATGGATGTGGTTACACTTTTCTTTTAGCTTTTTTCTTAGACAATATCAGTACTTTACTGTTCTTCTTGTTTCTTTTGTTACTGTAAACATTTGAAGGGCTTTATTTGATTAAGCTATGGTATTAGGAAATCAGGAGATTTTACTCTCCCAAGCTTATCCACCCACAACTTGAAACATTATTACTCTAAGCCAATGTTTTCTATTCACAAAGGTTAGGATATTATTCGTGTTGGTTTTGGAAGGCTTTGTTAAGGTTTAGCCATAAAGCTTTCCACATGGGATATGTAACCAATATAGAAAATATTCTGAATTTGTATTTTTGAGCTGATATTTGCATAGGCATATTTGTACAGTGGATATAAGATTCTTGTTTTTGAGAGAACAATATAAGGATAATTCAGTTCATGTTATCAGAAAATGCCAATTCTATGTATACTTTATTTCATCAACACATGTCATCATCCTTGAAATTTACCCAGAGTAAACAATGGGTAAGTGTAGTGGAAGCCATTGTTTCTTAGATTTTAAAAGACTATTGTCTAGTCACTTTGATGCTCATATGGACTGCCTTCTCATTAGGGAAACTTGTATTCTAACTGTCTTAAACATGAGAGTAATTACACTTGTTTGCTCCTTAACTCTTCTTCAAAGGAAAAAAGCGTGGCCATCTGGGCTTTTGCAGTTCTCTGAAGTCTGTGATTGACCTTGGTCTTTGATCATTCTCTCTGGATAGCTGATGGTTTTGGTCCAGTTGTTGGCTCCTGCTTTTTTCCTCCAGTGCGCAGGAGATTGTCTGGATTTATGGTTAGAAGGTACAAGCAAGAGAATATATGTAAGCTGCTTTGTGTAGACAACAATGAGGAAGCTTGTGTTAAAGCAGTGCACCTTTTTTAAAGCTGGTGGTACTGTTCTTCTGTATATATTTTGTTTCTTCCATTTCCCCTGTTTTGTGAGGCACATTGGTACAGGTGAAAAGAATGCTTTGTTCCCTAGAAAAATATTTTTTTGCAAAAATGTCTTATTAAGAACGTGTTAGTTCCAAGGGAAAGGAGGTTGCTCCTGCTGCACTATAAATCAAACCTTATTACTTATTGTAGTGTCATAGGTGTCAAGTCATAATGAACGATGTACCAGGTAAGATGCTAGTAAGAATTCTGCATATGTGAATAATTAAGTCATTCTGTTTAGTCAGAGAGAACAGATCATGGACCCTCCTGGGCTCACAGTGAGCTTAACAAATATAAACAAAGGATTAATTTTAGCTCAGGTATATAACTATTAAGCACCAAAGTAATTAGAGTTTAATTAACAAAAGACTTGCTTTTTGATGTCAATGAAAGGTAATTCCTATAAATTTTACTTTGATGCAAAAAGGAGCTTTCAATACTTAGACTCAAATTTTTGGTATGAATATGGCCACTCTGAGCTATTTTTCAATCTTGTAAATGTTTTTGAAATTTACTGCCTGAGACCTTGAAGAGCAGAAGTGACATACAAGCTTTTGTCAAGTTGACAAAAGGGAATGGAGTGTTTTATTTAGAGCTGGTCTATGTAGGACTTTTTTTTCTGTTTTGACAGTATAATTTTATCAGTACCAAACCATTACAGCAATATTGATGTGATCCCAAATTATGGAGTCTGTTATTATGAAATAAAAGTTAGTTTGACTTTTGCTTAAATCATGCCCATAAATTAAACTAGATTTAGAGAGCAGACATAGGAGGTTATATGACTATCTATTTAGTGACTTGAAATTGCATTCTGCGTTATAGCACTATAACTTATATAGGCCAGCCTGCAAGCGATCTGGTACAACCCTGAGTTGCTCTAACCCATGCTGTTGTCCAGAGGAGCTCCTTGAAGCCAGAGTTTCTATTTTAAACCCATCCTGATTGTCTGCTTATAGATCTGTCCCATCATGGCTTGGCTGGATCTGATAGTATGGATCCACCATTTACCAGTCAGCAATAAATCATCCTAAAAATACTTTGAATCTAGATTTGGAGATTGCTATCTACTTAGGAACAAATTAGCAAGCTTTCATTTGCACTGTTACTGAACTGCTGCAAACTACATAGATATACCAAGGGATATCTCAAACGCAATACCAAAATAAACAGTGATTGTTTTTTCTATTGCAAATTACATCTAGTCAAATTATGAATGCTTGTTTTGACAATATTGTAATACTTTACTACGTAACAGCTAATCTGCAGTAGTTATAAATAGTATACTGCAGTTAGAGTACTGCAGTTAGAGTGCTGCAGTCCATTTGACATATTTGCAGTATATCTGCAAAACCCAATGAGGGTTTTAACAGTGTCTGCAAGTCAGAATTTTGTAGGCTTTCAAGGCTGAGCATATGAAACACTTGACTGGTCTGTGCATTTTAATTGCTAAATATCTTTCTTTCAGAAGTTGAATGCTTGAAACTGAGCATACGGCTAACAAAGTGTGAGTGTTTGTGTGTAATACAGAAGATACCGTTAGACGATTAGACAGCCACTTTTGAACAGTGGTTTGGATCTGTGCTTATCCTCATTTATCAGTGCTGTCTTCAATTGCATTAGTACTTGCTTAAAACTGATTTCTTTTTGTATCATTCCTCCTGACAGTCATTGTCATACATTGAAGAAAACGAAAGGGTTACTTTAAGGCATCAGTCAGTCTTACCATCTGTTTAATTGCTCTTTCTTCAGTCTGCATTTTTCATTCTGTTTGCTTTCTACCCCATTTTCATGCTATTTTTTATTATTCAACTTCAATTTCCTATTCAAGTTCTTGCATCCGTGTCTCATTCTGTTTTCTTTACCTTTTGTTGCCATGTTATATGTATTATATTATCTTTGCTTCCATTTTTTAACTAAACCATTAAATGCCTATTGATAAGTTCAAACAAAAACAGAAAGACTGAGAGAAACGGGTGAGGAGGAAGACAGCAATCCTTTGAAAAATGAAGCACAAGCAAATGTATTTCACAATAAAGCTGGCCGTGTGATGCTTGATTAAGAAGAATGTAGGTCATAAACAGAAGCTGGCATCCTCGTTCCTATTTTGATTAAGAAGGTCAAATAGATACTTGATCAGTGTTTATAAGGACCTGCTTGGAGACCAGGACCTTGATAATAGAGAGTTCATCAATTTATTAAACAAAGATACAACTAAAATTTGAAGTTATATTTTAGAAATCTTAGTACATTCTTGCACTAGCAATAATGTCCACAATGTTAAATGACATATTTATTCATTGGAAAGACTTACCAACAGATGTGGCATAATAGCAGGAATCAGTATTGAAAGAGCTTTTCCAAAGAATGTCCTCTAATTCAGCCCAGAGTTACAGGATTTAGTATAAAAATTATGGGGAAATCTTCTAGCCTTTATTTCTGACCTTAGAATCTGTGAATCATATTCAAAGTCACCTTTCTACTTCCTATGAAGGACTGATAAATACTATTTATATCATTGGCTTAAATTCTAGCTTGCAATATTTTTTTTGATGATTGTTTCATTTTGTTTCACTTTCAAAGCAGAACTGACAGTTTGAAGGAGAAACAGTTAATTTTTTTTCCAGTTATTTTTAATTTAAAATGATGTCTCTATTATTGAAAGAAAAAACCAGTTGTGTTCTATGACAATTACACTTTACAGAAGAGAGATTCTTCTAATTACTTTGTAATTTTGGTAAATTACTCTAGCCAGTTTTTTTTGTTGTTTGGGGGTATACATGCATTTGATAATTTGTGTGTGTGCATATATGTGTATATATATACACATATATACATACATACTAGCTATATATATTTTTTAATTTGCCCTGGAACTGGTGAAGATGTTGATGAACTCCATTTAAGAAGGTTTACTTTTATGTTATGTATTGGATTTCAGTATGTAACAAAAAGGAAAAAAGTTTTCATGTATGTATTTTATATTAAAGAAAAAGATTTACTTTAGGAAATCAGTCATTGTAGTGATTCCAAAGCAGAAGGGTTTCTGTAGAAACCATGCATGTATGTTTCAGATATATGAAATGCCTAGATTACCTATCAGCATCTCGGTAGTCCTGAAATATAAGAAGGTTCATTCCTTTTCTCTTGTTTGTTTTTCGTTTGCCCTCTCCCCGCAGTATCTTCTATCTTTTATGTAGGATTTTTTCCTTTTTTGTTTCGTAAAGAATCACTATTACACCATTAGCGTTGTTACCTGTGGTCAAAAATTGGATGTGTTGCTTGAAAAGTGATGTCTTTTTCATTGTGTTCTGTGAACTTGCATGCGGTTCGCTCAGCATAAGCCTGCAGCTGGGTACAGGTAGACCACAAGGATCTAGCAACCCAACTTGCAAATGTTGGGATTTGGACCCTATCCTAGACAAACTTGCATTACAGACAGCAGTCACGGAAGTCACGCAGTCATAGTGCTCTAAAGAGAGTAAAATATGCTTTATTAGCTAGAACTTACACAAATTTAAGGTAGAACATAAATGTAGTTTTTTCTAAATTTTGCTGTTCTTAACATTGGAACCCATTTCTTCTAATTAGGCTGTGACCCATTGGGCAGTATCAATCACTGCAGTTTTTTCTGAGGTTTTTCTGTAGTTCTTTGATTTACTTCTCTTCCAAGTGTCAGTTTTTCAAATGATTCGAAGCTGTTTGCTTGAAGAAACCATTATGGGCCATAAGTTTCTATCGAGTATGTACTGGTTTTACATTTCTCAGATTTATGGAGGAGCTCCTTGAAGGAGTGATCGCTTCCTTGGGGTGTAAGTATAGGTGTTCACACCTCCTTATGTTATGCTTCTTGCTGTCCAAATCAATTATGGTATGATTTTCTCCATCACATAGGCATACATAATCTTTTTACTCAAATTGTGCTGCCAGTAGAAGCCATTATCCTTGTTTTATTTCCAGCTATGTTCTATTAATGGAGTGTACCGCTCCTTCGAATTTGCCCCTTATTTAAAATTTCTTATGGTAGATTTAAGCAGTGCTCTTAATGTAAAATACATCTAAAACTTGCCTTTTTCCTATTAAAATATCCTTCCTAGTCATATATTTGTACAGGCCCCATATAAAAAATATCTCTAAATGTTTACACATGCAGTGCAGCAGGAAAAATGTTTCAGAATTATTTTCCATAGAGAAAAGTCTAGTAGAGCGTATAAATTAGTGTATAATCAGCTTATTCAATGGCCAGCACAGGGATTGGATTGCAATCGCTGATTTTCTGTGCTCTGAAAGTGAAAGAGCGAAGGAAGTTAGGTGCTTTAAGTAAATAAGTGTGTGAGTGGGTTAGTGAATAATTCAAAATCATGTTTTTCAAAGCACATCTTTGTTAGGCTTGAACTTCTGATCTGTTAACAGGAATTTAGGAAGGGGATAGATGACTTCCTCTATATTCTCCAATTACTTTTTTGGACATGTCCAAATGGAACAAACATATTTTTTGTTCTGTTCTTATCGCCAGTACCTTACAGACAAGCAATTTTCTTTCTACGATTTCTAATCTTTCTGATGATCTGATGGAAGCAAATGATTCTGGTATAAAGCTCATGTGATAAATATTGAGTTTTATTGTGCGTGTTCCCTTGTACTGTAGTATATCCATATAGTGTAATATTAATTCAGAGACTAGTAATGGTATCATAGTTTCCGTACTGCTTCCAGGAGCAATAGCAAAATAGCCAGAGTGGAAGTCAACCAAGCAGACTTCTAAGTAATCACACATTGAAAAATAACCACGACTGACCCTGGGAAAGTTCTAGTTTTCTTTTTTCCACATGTAAGTTTTTGCAATTGTAGAAAACTTTGCCAGTCTTGGTCTGGTCAATCATTAATATTTTTTCAAAGGATGGGTACAGATAATCTTATTTCAGAAAAAAGAATTTATTTTTTATTATATTCTAATTAAAACTGCAATCAATTTCAAAATAAAAACATTTAAAGATAGAAATTACATTTTACTTTTTAAATAGTTGAAATTAAATAGTTTGATATCAGATATTTTTCCTACTTTTTTTTTATTTTAAATATCTGAAGACATATTATTTGCCACAAGGGTTTGAGACAGCACATGGCCACATTTTTGAATGTCTAGTGAAGGACTTGCACTTCAGAGAAAAGAAAAATAATTAAAAATATCTACGTGGCGATATTACAAACAGTTCTAAGGACTACTGAGATATCTCATAATGAGTAGAGGTTTAGAAGTATAGAAATAGTCAATAAGCCTTCCCCCCACCCCCATATAATTTGCATTTATATTTTGTTTTGGCAGATCTTGCTTGTAAGTAATTATCCAAAATGCATAACATTACTTGCTCAAATTATTATATCTATCATAAAATTTTGTGCTGTTAGAGAAAAGACAATTAGTGGGTTACCAGGTGAAGAAACAAATGTGAACTAAAATACTTGAAAAGAATGACTTGATAATGATTTGGATTTTTTGTCTTAAATATTCTTGCTTAACAGTTGGTCTGTAATTCACACTGAGAGTCTAGGATATATGGAAAATTGTTAAAGTAATTCAAAGTTATTGGCTGCTTTGATTAGTATCTGAAATGTAATGCATCTTTTCTAAACTTAGTAGCTTTCCTCTATGCTTTGCAAATAATATATGTACATGCACTTCTTAATTTCGCTAATAGTTATTTAATAGATTTTTATTCTAAATTTTTCCTCAAGAATATGATAAAAATAAAGAATTTTATTGTTATATTTCATATGCTGAGCAACTCAGAGGTTAGCATTTCAGAGCAGAGCTTTATATTTTTATTACAGCTTATTTGATTAATGTGTTTTATCATCTACCTGATTCTTGATATGTGCTAACGCTCATATTTATTTATGCATGGGTAATTCAATACTTGGGAAAATATCTTGCTTAGCCAGTTGCCTAAAGTTTAGATATTGATCTCCGTGATCTTTCTTCCATAAATGAATTTCACTTTAATCTTCTGGGTTTTGGGATCATTTGTTTTTCTCAATTTGTATGTAAATTGGGGGTAAATAGATTAGGAGTAAAAGATTAGGAGTAACAGAACAGGAGTGTGTCATTAACGAATCGTTAGGGATCATACCGCAGGGTAGCTGGGTCTTGTTAGAGTAGTCCTCCTGCCAGAGGACTCCTGCTAGAGTGATTTGACTCTCTACTCTTTTTCACGTTATTTTCTGCATAGTGATATGTTTGTTTGTTGTTGAAGGATGTGAATTGCTGTCAGCCTGGGGCTTAAGCCACTCTCTGGGGAAAGAAAAGAGAACTTTCAGTTTTAGGTTTTGGGAAAGTACCCGTACTTCTAGGCTGTGCGAAAAAATCCTTCTTTTTGCTCCTTGAAAAAGGAACTGTATTCAATTCAGTTCTGTGAAGATCCTGAGATGATTCAGTGTTATCTGTGTCTCTATCTAGCTCAAGTCATGGGAGGCATCTCTGCATCTTAACAAAAGGCCGTTAGAGTAGAAGTTCAGGTTCACCTTTGTACTCAGACTTTCCTATTGATCAGATTGAACTTTGGCGTGAACGTCGAGGCCGTGCAAGGTATCCAGCTTCCCCACACGCTGCGCAAGGAGTCTTCATGCCTGACAAGTTTTGGATCCACTCCAGCAGCAGCTGGGTGATATTTGGGCCACCTCTGATGACCTGGCATTTTAAAAGCAAGCCTGATCCCCAGTCTGACTGCTTAAAATCCAAGTCATGCTCTTGATTTTAATTTATTCTTTTCTTCTGGAGACCTTACTGCCAGCTGGTGAATCCCTCTTTTTGCAGTTTCTGCCTCTCATTTGCTCAGTTTTCAGGAAGCCTCACATTCGGGTTTAAAATTGTGCCTCCCATCCCACAGCTGAAATCCAAAAGATCAGCACACTTTTGACTGTGGATATCCAACTCTGAAACTGAAGCTTTTCTTAGTCATGTATGTTATAGGAACAATACAGGAAATTATTATGGTTATTAACAATAATAAAAATGTACTTGCCAAGAGTCTCAAATAACTAATGGAATGGCAGGGTTTTTTTTTCCCCATTTTAAAGTACTTATTTAATGCTAGGAGAAAGGGCTTTTCAAATTTTAACTATCAATTGAAAATAGTTTGTTTGAGAATTTGACAAACAAAAGCCCATTTCAGGAAGTTGTATGCCCACCATGCAATAAAATCCATCATACTGTGAAACTGGTTGTACAAACAATATGGATTTAAGTAAATGTTCCTTGTTCCACCATTGTTTATTCTTCATATAATATAAATGATATGCTCTGCATAATATAAATGTCATTAAATGATAAATTTTACATTTTAGGAATAAGAAGATTATTCTGTAGCACTAAGTTTTTCAAAATGGATATACACTGGCATTACTGGCCAGTCATTCAGTAATGAAATTTAATGATCCACTCACAAAAAGGGCCTGCAATTATGCCCTTATACTTTCATGTGCAGTTACCATGGCTGCAAGCAGGGCAGCTACAATCTGAATAGTGAGGAAAAAGCTCAATAAACCAGCAGTGGGACTCAGGTTGCGGGTGCCCTGAACACTCAAGTATCCCGTAGTACTGTTGTACTTCTTACTAAAATATTGTTTTCTAGTGTCTCAGAGTAACTTTGAAGCTGGAACATGATACAAGACATGCTTATCCAGAGGTTATTTCAGCAAATAACCAACATGTTGCAATCACTGCTATGGAACTTGTATGTAGATTAAATCTAAGTTAACACTGAATGTATGCAAGAGACAAAATAACAAAATTGACAAAATAGACAACTGACAAATTTGTTTTGGCTATCGTGAACTGAGATGCTTCATTATATACTTGCCCTTTAATTGGGTTGAATTTGTATATTCCAACAAATCTTTTTTTTTTCTTAGAGACATTTATTGTTGTCCATGATATTTTCCCTGTTTTGCTTTGTTTTGTTTTGTTTTTTCCCTTGTGTGTTCTCCATATATAGACTCTGTGGCATTAAATCACCAACATTGCTAACTTAATGTTCTCAAGTTGTAGTTATATATTCCAGTTTTTTATGGCACTTTTAAGATTATTGTAAGTATTGGCAACTCGGTTCTTGAAGGGAATAGTGATTGCAGGGGCAGTTTTGAAAATGAGTACCTAAAGAGAAGGCTACCCAAGAGGAAGCAATTAGGGTGAAGTTCACCATCCTTCCCATGGTGAAGAAGAAGGAGACCTGTCTGTGTTACAGGTTCTTTGTCTCCCTTCCAAGAAGGCAATAGTTTTACCATAAAATGACTGAATGCACAACCGGGGAAATCCCACAGCCTTGCAGATGTGCTGTGAACAGCTATGGGTAGCCTTGGGGAAGGAGCCAGTCAGCCAAGTAGCTGAAGGGCTGCAAGCCCATGACAAAACACTGACTGATAATTCAGAAACAGGCAACAAAATTATTTGTCTTCAATATGAATAAGAAAAGTTTAGGATCCCTCAATACCAATTACAGACTAGGGAGGAAGGGGAGCTAGTACAAGTAAAATGCTGCGATGTCTTTGCCAAAACAGAGTAAATCCTGGGCAGAGACCAATTCATTAATGCCACTCTGAATAATGATTTATGATGGTGTCTGTAGCAGAAGATCCCTCAGACACTGCAAGCTGTTGCCTTAGAAATTGAGCCTCCCTAATTAGCTAGCTGACATACAGGGTGGATCCTTCAAGATGGTACGCCGTCTGGTCTGCCTCACATGCAAAACAAGCATAAACAGGGATAAAACTGGCAAAGATAAATAGAAATGCGAGCCCCAAGAACAACAGTGGAGACAGCTGGTGTAGCAGGTCAGTGCAGAAAAGCTCATGGAGATAAATTAGAGCCAGATGATCTATTAAAAACATATGGAAAATGGCAACTGAAATGGAAACATGTAGCAAAGGTGATCAGTCCATGTTTCTGAAGACTAAGAAACCCCTAAGTCAGCAATGAAAGATGAAACAAGTGTCACAAACTATGATGCAGAGAAGGAAACCATCACTTTTTATGCAACGATGCAATATGTAGTTTTCCGGAGCAAGCACCAATGCTTTACTTTGGGTAAAAAAGCACTGCTGAGATAAATTACCTCCATTATCTCACTGACGAGATACAGTAGAGATGAACGTTTATCCTGTAACAAACATAGGCTCAGGAGATAAACAGGTGAAGAGAAAAGTATACACAAATAATCTCCGTAATGAAAAATAAAGGTGTGACAAACAAGTGACCTCAGTGACACCAAATACCTGCTTTTTAAAGACACATAAGGAAAAAAAATGGATTGTGTAACAAGAGCAGCATGTGATGATGAAAAACTGAAGAATCCTGTTACATTGTTTATTTTAAATCTCAGATTCACTTTTTCAGAAATTTTGGCAGAAGTAATATGAAAGAGAATTTTTATTAACAGTTAATCCGATGAACTGCCTGAGTTATTGGGAGTCTTGCGTGTTTACCTTATATTTGGTTAAACCCATTTATCAGTCCTGTATCTACCTGGATGGAATGAATTGTCCAGCTCCTGTCCATTCCCAGTGGACAGGAGAGATCTGTGTGGGAAAAAATGCTAAAATTATGTTTGGTGGATGTCTTTTGTCTCAAAACCATAGCTTAATATAATTTACTTAATTAGTAAGCCAAACTTAACAAGAAGTTATGATAAGGTATATTTTGGGAGATTATAACACCCCCCACCCCCACCCCGTGTTTATCCATTGGCACCAGGTGGTAGAGCTCCTTCTCCTGTCGAGGAAGTCTTGTTACTTCTGTCTGTAATGATAGCTAGACTTTGGTTTTCAGTAAAAAAGCTGTGTGTTGATTTGTAGTCCAGCAATCTGCATATACAGCTTCTTGAGCTGAAGTAAGAATCACCATTCACGGAAGTGGTTCTTGTCTCCTGTTTGCCTTTACCAAGCCCACGCTGAGTACTTGCTTGTATTTGCAACAGTTGTTCTGCTTCCTAGTTCCAAGCCATTCTTGAAATTCGGCTCTTTGAAAAACTTTCCTCTGTCGCTTGTTAGTCATCATCCTTCTGCTGCTTCTGCTTGAAAGTTTCATTCTGGGTTTTCTTTTGTTTCTTTTTCCTTTACCACGGATGTGAATGTACCCTGTCCATGCTCCAGCGGAGGCTGCACTACAGTGCTGAGGTGGCCAAAAGTGGCCTTAAAGCTGGTGCGATCCAGAAAGTCAGTGGCTGAGCCAGATCCAGAGAGAGAGATGAGCTTTCCTGAGTTTCGGTCCAGTGTCATAAGTTCCCCTCCATGCAGCCTATGTTCACATGTCACCTTACCTTCTAGATTGCCTTTGTCCTAAATGTCTCTTTCAAGATCATTGCTGTACAAACCAGATGGCTTTCATGCCATCCTTGATTGCTCGTAATTAATGGTGCACATAGATGTACCTTGTTTGTCTTTCAGAATCTGTGATGCCCTCAGTGATGTCTGCAAACATCTGGGAACAGTGATTGTTAATCAGCTTGATGACTGCTGACCGCAGTCAGAGGGAAATACCTCACCTGTGATATGTCATGCCTTAGGTTTCCTAAAACGTTTCTAATTTTGTTTCTTTTCTAGGAGTCAAAAAATTGCAAAAATACCCCCAAAAGATTAATGTATGAAATGGTCAGTCTGCCTCCCAAACAGGACAGGATTAGGTGGCTAAATCGCATGCCCTATTTGCAGGGTGAAATCCACACGTATTCCCTCTTTTTGCTTAAAGAAAGTATTCTTGTAGTCACTGGATTTCCAGGTAATTTTGGATGGTGCCTTCAAAATTTCACTTGTGAAATGCATGATACAAATCTTAGGCTTCTGAAATCTGCTTTATTGAAATGTAAGCGAGCTTAGAAGACTAGTTCTTTGATCTATCTAGTAACTGAAACAGTAGGTATCACGTACAGGTAAACCTAAATTTTCTTCTTGATTGACCTTGAAATAAGATAAAAAGATATTGTTAGTTCTGTTAGAAAACAAAAAAACACTTTCAGATGTGTTTATTTTGTAGGATAGAATTATTATAGACACACATCTACTTGTGAATTTTCTCTGAAATATAACCATACACATTTAGATCTGTGCAACTAAAGTATGTGTTAGATGGGGATTGCTAGTATGCTAACATACATTCTGCAAAATTATTGATAAAGGATTATCTATTATTATCAGACCTCTGGGAACGGTGATCCACAATACTTTGGCTGCTTCTTGAATCTCCTGCATGTAAAATAAGTGCATTGGTGATGGTGTCTGTGGCAGAAGATCCCTCGGACACTGCAAGCTATTGCCTTAGAAATTGAATAATGTATATTTGCACGGTTGTAAGATGTCTTCAAAATGAGACAAAATGTGTTTCCTATTGCAGCCCAGGTAAGATTTCTCTAACCTTGTCAGTGTCCATATATTTTTCATGCTTTCATAAGCATATTTTCCATGCTCCAAGTTATTTGCATTTTTTTTTCTGCTCCGACTACTGGTCAAGCTTCTCTTTGCTAACACCTTTCTCTTGATCTATGAGAGAACGTTGTTTGCCCTCTGTAGCTGATTTTTCTTACTTTCCTTTTTATTCCTTTTTTCCAAATTTTGCATTGTTTTTTTTCAATATGAAGATACTGAATGGTTTCACAGATTGATCACACAAAAGTGTTTTATTTTTAGTCCATTTTAATTAAAGCAACCGTGACATCTTAGTATAAGAAAGTTGTTGTGAACTGAAAACCAGAAACTTTTCATTTTAATAAGCCAGAATGGGGCATTTACACAACAGGAACATTCTTTTGGCAATACTATTCTACATATGTGATTCATCTATACCAAGTCTCTCATAAAGAGTTTCAACTTTGCAGATTAGGACTTTCTGATATACTTTTACTGATTCTTTGCCACCAGCTGTCCTCTCAGCACTGTGGCTTTTTTGCTTCTGCTTTGTTCTGCGTAGTCCCTTACCTGAACCCTACTAAAGAACTGATCTCCCACTTCATATGCACACAGTACAATTATTAACCCATGTTAGTATTTCTGTAGGCATTCATGGTAGAAACATTCAGGAAATGTTGAGCAATTCTTATTGTCTGGAGCTTCTAGTTAAAATCACTTTATTCTTTACTTTTTGCCCTCCATAATTGTGACTTAATGAGTTTTGAACTCAGTATTGCCGACTTACACAATTAAAATCAAATTTGATCTCCCCAATATATTCCTTTTTCGTATTTTTGTAACTTTTCCATGTTAGTGGAGTTCTGCTGCTTGATATGAAACACTTTCAGCTTAGAATTAAATCTGAAATTGGCAGAAGTGGTTGACTGGACACAGCTGTAGCGCCGTCGCAGGGTTCTTCAGGGAACGAGCTATATACCGAGATCCCTTCGCTTTTGTGGTTATGTGGTTATCCCTTCGCTTAAGTGATTATGCCACAATCCTCCCTGTATAACACTGCTATTCCGAAAAGTTTAGATGTGTGTAAGGGAGGCACTAAGAGACTGAGATTTTCCTGGGGTGCAGCGGGACGCAGCCGGGAGGGCGCGGAGGTGGCCGGCACGGGTGCTGGCAGCCCTGCGGCTCGGCCGCCCGCGGGGGCGCTTGGCTTCCTCCCTCCGTGCCCGCGGTGGCCGGGCCGGCTGGCAGGCACCGCCCTTGTTGCTCCGCTTCTGACCGCGGCGGAGGTGAACGTGAAGCGGCTTCCCGCTGGGTTGCAGGGCAGTCTGCTCAGCGTAGAAGCGTTCAGGGTCGGTATGCTCTGCTTTCTTTCGTGTAGGATAGAAATTCAGTTTCTCAATTGACGATGAAATAGGCTGAGCCTCGTTTCCTCGGGAGCAGCTTACCTTTTTGGCTGGCTTACGTTCTGAGTCTATCAGTTCTCCTAAATCTGAATTTTTTCCCGGTCATTTGCAAAACAATTTTGTCACATGCAATCTGCAACCACAGTCTCATTTTTGAGAGAAGCCCGCACCAGATTTTGGATGAGTGCTTTTTAAAAACTTTTTAGTACGTTTTTGTTTCTCCTGGAATAAACATGGCAGTATGAAAGAGCAGGAGTTCTCTGTCAGGCTAGCATACTATTTGGTGTCAGGGCATCTTCAAAACTTGAAAGTAGCTTTTGTGAAAACACTTTCCTCACTCCTATGAGTGTTGCGAAAATGCAGGGAGGTAAGGAATTACAGCAATGGAAACTTCAGCAACTTTTTTACCTTGACATTCACTGAATTGGCTCTGGTGATATCAGTCAAAATGATTTCAGCCACTGTAACGTATTGCTATCAATTAGAAACAGTGAGCATAAATAACCCATTTTTTTTCCACGTAAAGGCCAGGTAAGTCGGTATCAAACCTGCTCTCCTTTGGCACTTTGCATTTTGAAAAGGGTATGTTTTCATAAGTTCTTCGAGATGTATGTGGATTTGCTGATTACAAATCTATGAAGCTGGATTTCATTTACATTCATAATTCTTTTTTGTAATTATTATTTTGAAAAGCTACATTCAGACCTGGGTGGAAATGCAAGCAGCGTCCAGTTAAGAAACTATTGGGAAAAGTGTACACAGTCAAGCAGTTGGTACTGCCTGTACAGATTTCAAAGTTTACTTTTTAACCATTACAAACAGAAAATTTAACCATTAGCTGAAAATAAACAACAACAAAGAATGCGTGACTCAGCATAAAGCTGCAAACATAACAAGGTGTGAAATATAAAACTAGAAAGAGCTCCTCTATGGAAGGAGAAAGAAAACATTTGCATTCTGTCCCCACTCTGCACCTACTGCACAACAGTCGCAAATAGTAGGACAGCAGAGCCTCTTGTGTGCAAGCACTTCCCAACTGTTAAATAATACGAAAAATTACGTTCTTTTTGAGTAGATAGGTTGTGTCACTTGAGGAGGCATTATTTTTTACTTAGTTTGAAATATGTTTAGATGAGTTTTGGTTTTTGCTACAGAATGGGGTTGGTTTGTGTAGGTGAGCGTGTACGTGTTGCGCTGCTGTCAGCAGTCCGGAGGAGAAATGCATATCATTGCTGCCTGTCTGCAGGCAGTCTCGACAGCTCATGAAATGAGCAGACATAGACTGCCTCTGTGAATCTTAAATAAATAAATAAAATAAAATAAAATAAAAATAATTCTCCGCTAACTTAATAATGGCTTTATCTCATAGCTCGATGTAGCATTCTTGTACTGGCTTTAACAGTATCCCTAGCTCTGTAATAATCGGAGTGGTTATTTAAAAATATATAGAGATATACATAATATTTAGATTATATATACTATTTAGATGTATGCCTGTTTCAAAATGGACACAATCAAAACAGATTGTTTTCACAACCCCAGGTCCTGATTCCATGTGCTCCTATAAAAATTAACATAGTAGAAACAATGCATGTCTCTCAAATAATTTTGAAAAATTTTTGATACCTCGTTGTAAATCCCAACACCAGAAACTGACTGAACTCACGTGAAAGCTGAAGAGATCCGTCCAAGTCTGAGAGAATAAAAATCTAGTTTAATGCTTTTGGTCAAAACTCAAAAGAGCAACACTTTATTTGAAAATTAAAATCTTTTCTCCTCTGAAGAACAACGTAGGGAGGAGGGAGCAAAAATAAATACTAAATTAGTCGGTCTCACATTGCCATCTCCACTTTGGGCTTTTAGCAGCATCAGGATTTATGTCTGAGGTATGTCCTGAGGCTTCTCCACGCATGGGTCAGGAGGGGACCAGCTGAGGGTCGGGAAGGAGCAATCTTTTTCACTCACTGCAAAGCCAAAGTGAATAGTTTCTGTACTATGTATTGAGAAGGAAATGTAAATCAAGTCAGGCTTATGGAGAGAGAATGCTATGCTTCTAAATATATCTTTCCGATGAAGATAACCTCATCCTTCCCAGTTACTTGCTTTGCAGCTCTCCATGTTGCCGTGGAAATCCATCGAGCTGGACGGTGTTTTCAGGTAAACCTGAAGAACGTGCTCATTCGTGACACACCTCTTCTTAGACCATAGACAGAACGTGGGATACTGCAGCTGCTCAGATTAAAAAGAGAGAAGCTCCCTCTATTTCAGTGCGATGATTCTTGTTTAAAGTTTGATCCCTTGCTAGATCTGTCATATTAACTACAAGGGAATTTCCCATAATATTCAAATTTAGGATTACTAATTTATTTTTGAACCATTGCAGTTGGGCTTGGGCAGAGGCGCTAATTTTTTCACAGACCAAAAATCAGGGGTCTGTGCAGTCATAAGACAGGCAGAGGTCAAGTGTAAACCCCAGTGATAAATCAGTTTGCTTTAGCACGAGCATGTAATAGAAGTCTGTAGTACGAAGAGAACTCGCCACAATCGCAACAATCATCCGTATAGATAATTGTATTTGCCTGGACTCTTAGTTTGTAAAGGTGAAGTGTAAGCAAAGCAGATGGTGTCTGCCTTCACTCAATCTGACCTTTCTTGCCATTTATGTCAAAATATCAGTAAAGAAAATTTGTAAAGCAACTTCTCTTGCCTCAAGTGCAATCAAATGGTGTTCTTAATGCGGAGAGGCATGCTCAGAGGATTATAAATATGATATCAAGCAATGGAGCACTCAGGAATTTATGCTTATCCAGAAGAAAGTTTTATTAGCGTGAAAAACCCCAAGGATGACAAAATGTGTGGATGGCCACTGTCTGAGGATGAATAGAATAGAACAGAATACAACACAACAGACATGAATAGAAAGAATAGAATATTTCACAACAGACAAAATCAGATATTTTAGGCCTCTAGTTGATGCTGTACTGTTTGATTAGAGCAAGCTTCTGTAAGAAATACATCTTACTTAAAATATTGTCTGATAGTATTTTATGGGATTATAAATTGTAGAGAGGTTCAGTTTTAGTGTGATTATCATTTCAGTTTTAAGAACTTAATTCACTGTGAGGGGAGTGGGAGGGGTGGAAGGAAGAGGAACGTAAAATCCCTTTCCTCTTCTTTCATGGGATACCAAAACTAAAATATTTTGATAACATAAATCCTCCTTTTCTCTGCCCATCTCCAAAAGTAGAATGTTGTTGTTAGAGTAATTGCAAATCTTCTGTGCAAATGTAAGTGGGAGCGAAGCAGTTAGGAAGCAAAGGAAGTCTTTTCAGATGCGGATAAAACAAGAATCCTGGAAAGTACAAAAGACGTTTGTTACTTGGATAATTCTCTGAAAATTGACAGATATTAGGTCTGATGCTGTGTGTGAATGCAAATGCACTTCTTTCAAAATAACACCCTCAGTAAATAATCTAAGCAAAATGCAAAGGAATCCTAAAGGAGTTAGGGTACGTATGAAAGGCAGAAGGAGAACTTTAGTTGACCTACTATACACTGCTTGTTTTAAGTATGTGTTTTCTTGGGTTACTTCCAGTCCTGTTTTATTTTTTGCTTTCAAATGCTGACACACTCACCACCTCCTTCAGTATTTCACTATTTCTGCAATTGAATTTGTCATTTGTCACTTCCAAAGATACTAGCGTCTTCTAGCCTGTAGGACTGGGAGATCTAGGGATGTTCCTCAACAAATGTCATTCCTGACAGCACTTCTTTTCGCTTTCATTATGTGCAAGACAGCAACTGCAGTCCCTGAGGAGTTGTGAAGAGCAGAAGCAGGCCCTAAGAGAATTGGTACATTTTTCAAAATCTGTTTAGAGACCTAGAGGAGAGCTTTTCTTCTTTGGTGCAGAAAAATGAAAGGTTATTGAATGATTTTAGTTCATTAGGCAAGCTGATTCACTTTATAAGAGGAAAGGTAGTGGAACATGGCAGAAGAAGAAAGAAGAGCTTTTGCTTTCATTTTTGTATCACCATTTAATGAAGCATTAGAGAGCTTCATTTGAAGATTTCACTTTATAGCAAAGCTAATAAGAGGATTTATTCTTTCCGTTTGTTGTAAAAATGGTGTGAATGGTACTGGACTATTTTCTTGTCATTGTTTAAACTAGTAATGTTAATTCTAGTGGCAGGTTTTGCTTTTAGAAGTGAAAGCTATGAACAAAACATCTGGTTTCTTGAAAAGAGTGTACATCAATAGATTATTCACAGTTGGCATTTCTGTGTATCCTCATTCACTTTATCCTTGGCTTCTGGCCGTCTGGCATATTATAGCCAAAACACAAAAGATGATTACAGAAAATGCAGACTGTTTTATAGCACAGGGCATGCTGCACGTAGAGTGATGAAATGAGAGCAATGAGAAGTTTCATCAACAAGAACACAGCGCCACGTCAGCCCCAGTTAAATGTCTCGGTCGCTCGTACAGTTCAAAGGCACTGATGGGCTAAAAGCAAAACAGCATAGCTCCCTTGTTTTGAAAACAAAGTCTCACAAGCAAGTGATCATTCTAGTACAATGTGAAGGTTTCTGTGACTGGCTTCTGCTTTTATTAGAACTGTCTTCCAACCTTTCTTGCTTCTTTTTGAGTACGTATGCACACCAAGAAAATCTGTTATGCAAAAGTTTTGGTTTTCTCCATTAAAATATCTAAGAGATGCAATGGAATTTATAGAACATTTGGAAGAAGAGATGCTGATCAGCTACTTCAAAATCACATTTGGATTTTGGAACAAAAGGGGAGAAGATCCAAAATGAGAGGTGAATTTAAAGGGTATCCATCAGGACACTTCTGTGTGATTTCTCCCTTGGGTATGATTGACACACTGCTGTGCAGTGTTAAAAGATTTAGCATGAAACTTACCCGAGTAGTGAATGGGAACTACAAAGAGAAATATCAGTATTTAAGGAATATCTGAAAAATACAGTCTTGTTCATCACAGAAAAAATGAGGGTTTGTTGCTGAAGGTGGTGAACATGTCATTTAAGCAACAGACTTTCTGGCAGGTTTTTAAAAATTAATCCTTATTAAGAATTTAACATAAAATTAACTAGATTTCTATTAATAGCATTTAGTTAGTTACTGTGTACAATAATCCATAAAGCCGGGTCCTTTCAGGAGTGATACTATTACCTGTTACATTTTGTTGTCTTTTTATGGTATGTGTTGCTCATTTCCTTTCCTTAGCAGGGAATGCCTGGGCCTTTCTTTGATGTTGAATAGGTCCAATATCCCCCAAAGTGAGTATGATGAAGTCTAACTGTTAGGGGTAGCTAATATGCCTGATGTAGATAACAGTTCTGTGCATTGAATTCAACCAATATTTGATGTTCTTGGAAAACTAAGTTTTTTTTTCTATGTGGCACCTCAGTAGGTCTGGTATTCTATTTAGTGCTCTTTATTAATAGGTGATTCACTGTGCACTGATCATTATGCATAATTCAGCTAGGCATCTTTTAATAGAAGGGACTAGGTATGGATAGATAATTTCTTTATTTATGTTGAACAGAAGAAACTTTGTGGAGGATGATTTTAACAGGCTAACACGTAACAAACTTTTTTCACCAGCTAGGTAAGGTGGTTCTTCCTTGATTGCTATGATATGACTCTTTAAGGAGAAAACACTGATATAACATTAGATAGGAGGAAACATTTACTAGCACCTCCAGGCTGATATGCCAGGAGTGAAGACTCTTTTACTGAAGGCAATCTATTGCCATCTCATGAGAATGCTTATAGAAAACAGAAATTCATAACAGGATAATTGGCAAAGCTGTTAATTTCAGAGCATGGATCTTGAGGAAGATCCTCATCTCCATTTATTTATATGGGAGTAATAAAAGGAATTATGAATCAACTTAGTCAAAAGCAGACTTAGTCACTGTCTGCTAGTTTTCATCAGTCACAAAGGAGATGAACTTGCTTCACACAAGGCACTGAATCTTCCTTCCTTGTATTTATTTTTCTTGTATTCCATTCTGAGATTCATTCTGCTTCAGATGCAAGCCCTTCTATCAAGCCATCCCATGATACTACCTCTTCTCTCAAATTTCTAGTGGTCTTGCTGCATTTATAGAATTGCAAATGTAAACTAAGTGGCAGCTAGAAACAGATGAAGAGCTAGTGCCTTTCCCCTTCTCTGTAATTTGAATTATCTGAAGTAATTCATGATACAAAGGACCTGTTAGAACTGTGACTATTTCCATAAGGCATGGTACATCTTTCTTCTTTTCAAAGCAAGAGAAATAGTTTAGAGAGCCTGGCATTCCTGAACACTAACCCCATCTCTCACTATCTTACTGTGCAGTTTCAGACCACTCACATTAGTTCTCTCTTTCAGTTTCCCATTCTGTAACACGAGGGATGACATTTACGTACTTTACAGAAGTGTTGTGAAGATTGATTGTATAATTTTTGTAAGGTACTATGTAAGTATTAAATATAAGTACTGTTAAAGGACATTGTTTACTTGTGTTTCCATAGTTTCTTGTGTTGATTGTAATCAGTTGTGAAGTTTTGTGCCTTTGTATGAGCAGAAAAGATATCAGTAAATTGTCTGGCATTATGAGCTAATACAACACCCTTTCTCCTGACAACAGCATCCTATCTCTTCTGCCAGATAGTTAGAGCACTAACCTACAAATTGTGTAATATGTTTCTTTGAAGAGATGGCATGACAGTCTTTGCATTGGAAATTAGAATAATCTAATAGAAGGAGAAGTGGAAGGACATTAATACTTCAAAACAATTACTTTTTGTATCACCTAATTTTGAGGACTTCGCAGTTTCGTTGGACTCATCTGCTGCCGTTGTTAAGTTAGGAAACCTTTCCTTGGCTTATTCTTGATGGCACTGAGTAGTGGGTTAGATGGTTATGTGTACTATAGTAGAGTAGTGTGGAGTAAAGCTTTGTTAGTCTATCTGGAAAAAAGTGAACCCATAAGTTCATCCAGAGGTTGAATGTGGAAATTGTTGTAGTAATAAAGATATGAAAAAAAATCTGAAAAGATTGCCACTTTCAGAGTTTCTTTTAATTTGTAATTTTAGACCAAACCAGTACAAATACCGAAGTATATTGTCCATTTTTTCATTTGTGCATTATTTTATGCAGGAGGGTTATCAGTGTGAATGTAGAAAATAAGTCTGTTCATAGAGCTTGATAAAGAAACATATTTGTAAATTTTTTTAATAATCTGATCAGAATTGGGACTTCCTATTTAATTTAGTCATCCACATCTCCTAATTATGTCTCTGTTTCCACTGTAAAATCTTCTATGAAATGTTTTAGTTTCAACAAATTGTAATTTTCTAAGAAAAAAGTATCTACCTTGTATTCTTAATGACTGAGCCAAACCCTGTCTAGCTTGTGAGATAGGAGATTACAACCAAATGATACAGCAGCACAATGCTAAGGTGCTGCTTAGAGGTGATAAATTGCAAAGTGCTGTAGTGTCTTTGGAGGAAAGAAGGGAAGTGGTTTCAGCTAAGATAAGTTGCATAAGCAAGTCTCAGGTAGTGAAAAACAAATCAGTAACCTGGAGGGAAAATAAATCATGTAAGAGAAATTCCTACTTTTCCAAATACAGGTATAAAAAATACAATGAATATGAAGAAAAACTGAAAACTAGAAAAATAAAAATGTACATATTCAGGATATCCATGTAACCAAAACTTTGATTAAATGAGTTTCTGTGTTGTAAAAAGATGATTGCAATCTCTGATGCAGTGCACTGACTGCTGCCTCCCTTGAATCCCAACAGCTCTTTTGCAGAGGAGGAACGGTAACAGGGTACCAGCTGGGAAAGAAACCCCTGATCCAGTTAACGCTACTGAGAACTTGTGAGCCTGGTGAGAAATATTATAATAATGCCAGTCTAAATTGGAAGCAAGAAATCCAAAATAGTTGTATCGCTGTAAATCTGAGTAACAAAAGTACAATCCGTTCAGATTCTGCTTTTTCCGGACTAGATGTGAAAACTTAAAATAAATATTCATGTTCTACATTGTTTTGACTAACTTGGAACTAAGTAGTTGCTTTTCCTGTCTGCTGCACCCCAGTTAGCCCCACCAGAGACCTATCAGCTTAGAATACAGATAAATATGGTGTGAGCACACCAGGGAAATGTTTCTCTTTCATTCCCCTTCCCTCTACCCCCCGATCATTCCCCTTCCATGAAATAAAATAAAAAGCAATAAAAGTAAGGTGAAAACTTTCTTATTAGCAATGATATTCACTAAGTGATATGAAGAGTCCTTTGGAAATATTTATATTCTGAACTTGTCAATGGGTGGAAGTGTCTTGTGTACACTTTTTGTAGAGCTTCAAAACTTCTAGTGCTAGTGTGAATCTGGTCATAGTCATTTGCTGAAGTGACACATTACTGCATAGGAACATCTGCCAGACCAGATATTAATTAATATGCATTGTCCAAAACATCTGAATCTCAAATAATAACTGAATCTTGACTATGAAGGGTCTCCACATTGCTTCTGTTGCTAAGGGAACGACTTTTCTGTTACTCATGATGTTCGTGTGAATCCTAATTTTTAATGCCTTTTGAGAAAGAGAGGAAGAGAAGCAGAAAATGCATAACAATCAGCAGTGAAAGATGGGGGCAATAGCTGAACGGTATTTTATCTTTTAAAAATACTGTTTCTTCTTTCTGGAGAGGGGGAGGTGAGAATCTTCATTTTCTCAGGCAAAGAGCCACAGCTTTCATTTTGTATACTTAGCTCTGAGTGTTGCAAAACTGAGGGAAGTTAATAGAAGGTTTTTCTCTTATTTTCTTGGACACTTTCATCCCTTTCTTACACCTCATAATTACTAAAATATTCAGACATGCAAATGCTCCTATTGCCTTTTATATATACAAATGTTTAAAAATTTGGATTTAGAGTTCCCCTCCCTCTTTTTTTTTTGGGGGGGGGGAAGCAAAGGTTTCAGAAAGCAAATAAAATCAAACAGGTATAGATTTGATAAGCAGCCATTTTATTATACATTAAATATTTTTATGAATTTGGTATCTAAATCTTCATCTTTTTTGTGGCACTCAGAGACATGAAGCAAGACAGTGTTTTCTTTCTATTCCACTAACAGCTATGTTTAGTGAAAAATAGGATATTTTCAGGAAGGATCTCCTGAAGGCCAGAGATATAGATAAAGATAGAACTTGTCAAAAATTCCTAATAACACTGTTTTGAATAGAAACTGGGTTTTCAACATAAGTGGTTTTGTATAGACTAACGTGCTTTTCATTGCTATTTTTTCTTCTCCAGATATTTTTTGCTTCAAATTAGGAGTTGTGGTAATTCAAAGACACTGTAATTTGTAGTAATCTAGAAAATTTTGCATCTGCTCAGTGATAAGCTTGTAGCTTTTTCTTTTGGGCATGATTCCCTTATGACATTGTGATCTCTGTCCCAGACCATTCTCCACATGTTAAGGCCAATTAAATTCTTAAATTAAGAGACAGAAGGGAAACTGCTGCCTTCTTCAGTGGTGCTTAACACAAGCAGCACATTACAGCGCTGCTCCAGGAACTCATTTGCAGTGACTTACTGATAGGAGGTTATGGCTTGCAGTTTGTCCTTTAAGTGCTATTTTAAATGCTACTACTGACTGATACATAAGACTCTTTAGCTAACTAGCTAACCTGAGCTAAGTAAACAAATAAACTAACTGAAACTGGTTATTTTAATTACAGAGATATGATTAATGACAGGATGCTCTTGTTGGTTGACCCCATTCATGGGAACCCTTCTCTCAGTCTAACAGAGTTTACACTTCTGGATCACCAGTTAAATTTTTTCCAGTTTTTGGACTGAGTTTAGCTCTGACTGACAAAATAAAGGCCAAGCAGGGATATGACTGTTGGATATAAATATATCAGGGTGTAGAAAGCAGCAAGGGATGAGATCTGTAAAGATTTGACCATCTGAGCTCATGGTCAGTTTTGGCACAGGTACAAATGGGTACATTTGTCCTAAATAAATTTACCTGAAAATTAAAGAAAGGTTCTAAGTCTTTACAGTCATCAGATCCTGAAGAATTCTACCAATAGAAGAAGTCTGGATATAAAAATATTAAAATAAAAAAGGGCTTAAATGATTTTAGTCAGAAACTTAATCAAGCTTAAGAAAAGAATGAGGAAGCACGATGCCTCAGCTAATAGGAACTAGGTTCACTTACTAAGGACTTCCATATATATTTGATTATGAGTTTGTTGGGCCGAGGGTTAGCAAAGAATATTCAGGTACTGCTTTGATGTTAACTGACTTTTGAAACTAAGATTGTATTCTGCTGCTGTGCTGTTGTTTGGAGGAAACGTTGTTTATACTTTGTAAAATCTGTGTAGACGCTGAAAAATAGTGTGAAGGCAACACACACTAAAGACGTGATGAATAGATGTGGGGAAATATTTCTTCACCTCCCACCCTCCTAGTCTTGCTAATAATAGGCAAACCAAAGTTAGAAGGTATATTTTACTTCAGAATGATTTCACTCGCTGTGCCATTAGTAATGAATTCTAGCTGCCTTGTCATGCCTACTTGTTGCAAATATAGAAATGTGATAAGAATGTGGAAATGTAAGATTTGCTTGAAAAGGTTCTTGAATGAAATGGATTAATAAAGTATGTAAGTGTAACATGGAAACTTACTATGGTGTTACGGGCAACGAATTTTTGAAGTGGTCAGTGCATAGCACGTGTTTCAGAAATGCATTGTTGCTGTAGATTGTGGGCCATATTGTAGAAGAAAGCTGAGATGATACCAGATGTCTTTCCCCATCCAGTTGCTAAAGAAGTTTAGTACCTGATTAATACCTGTACTTTTTCTGGCTACTATTAAAGAAGAATTGTATTGCATTGTTGGAACAAATGACAGATAGTTTAGTATGCATGTTTGGTAGATTAGGAAAAAAAAGGTATACTTCAGATTCTAGATAATGGAATAGCTAATGTTTCGGGGAACCATTGCATAAACTGCCATTTTTATCATGTTAATAAAATGTGTTGAGCACTGGTTAAACTACTAAACCTAAAGAACTAGCTGGCAAAAAAGGAACTGTGCTCATTTCTATTCTGGGAAAAGTAGTGGTTTATACTTTGGAAAATTTGGTAGATAATTCAATCATATGTTTGAAAAATCTCTGAGCCCTTAGGGTGAGTAAAGATCTAGCTGCTTTAGCTCAGTAGGCCTCAAATGCCATGGAGACAATTCCTGAGAGCGAAGGTCGATAGATTGCACAGGGTCTGAAATTGGAGGTGGTCTAGAGTGGGGCACCATGATGCCCTTCACAGTGGCTGATTTGAAGAACAGTGTCACTTAGAAGGGAAATTTCTTTTAATAGAGAAAAAGAAATAGAAAACATTGCAACTGTTATTTCTGAACCAGTACTAGATGGGATAAAGTTTATTTCCATCCAAGATCAGTTTTCTCCAAAATGAAGAAGCTCTTCAACAAAGGCTTGACTTCTATGGCAAAATGGACTGCAGCATTTTTTTTCCTTTTCTTTCTTTTACTTTTTTTCAGGAGGAGCATAGACTCTTCTCAAAAAGAGATATGAGAGTTATATGCAAGTATTTTTCATTTTTACAGAAGTTATGGGAAACATTTGCAACATCAGACATATTTTCTCACATTGATCTTTTTTCCAACTTATTCTTTGCAAACATTTCAAGAGACTTTTCTGAGCCAGGAAATGTTCCAATGTTTTCATTTGTATCAGCTCAAAGTGCAAGTGTGTAGAAATAGCTGAAGCTTAGCTTCAAAATTATGGAATTTTTAAAATACTTTTTACAAAATATTTCATAATTAACTTAAAAATAGGAAAATAGATGCATCATAATTCTCAGCTAGCTGAAAATTAGAATACTACTTTATAGTCTACCTTCTGCCAAATGGCTTTGACTGTGAAAGTAGAAGCCATTGTTAAATTATGCAGCATACTTAAAAAATATACTTTTAATTGGTGGCTGGGTAAATGGTACATTAACAGAAGAATGATTTAATTCAGATTCATGAATTGTCTTTTTGTTGTTATTTTGCTTGGATTGTTTTATTGTTTTCCTTTTTTAAATTTACCACATTCTTTTTTTTACTCTACTGCCCAATAACCTTGTAGTTGCATTTATGCAGCTTCGTGCTGTACTGTATCCTTTGCATAGACTGTCCTGAAAAGTAACAGGAGGCAAAGAAAGAACATTACTTAATGCCTCTGAGGACGTGATATTTTTGTAAATGTCATTTTGGTGCCAGTGAATCAGCATTTTTCCGGCATTGAAATGCCATTGCTGAAACTGCCACAGATATGGATTACTTCAAACAGTGGGGATTCAGCACTGTGAAAGAAGATAATGCTCCTGTAAGCATGCAATGGATTCCTGCTTACCCTTTGAACAAAATAATTTTTACAAAAAGGTTGAGAGTTGTGTTTCTGAGGTGTCACAAGGTGAAATATGTTAGATGAAGCTGGATTTTAAATATGCCCTTAAAACTGGCTTTAGTGGGAGGTGAATGCGTACTGGGTGGGAGTCTGTGTGTGTTTGGTACTGAAGACCCTCCGAGAAGGGCAATGACGTAGACTGTCTGCTGAGTCACTCTGCTACTACTTATTGAGGCTTGTTAGAGATATAGCATAATTTTTGTGACATTGCAAGAATGTGTTAAGTCTTTAAGTTTTTTTTTTTAAAAAAAAAAGTTGCCTCTTACAGAAATGTGTCTTGTAGGCCAAGCAAAGTTGAACGTTTAAACAAGTAGAGACGTAACTTGGGAAAGGAAAAGGCTATCTAAATACGGTTTTACCATGTAGCCTTCTACCTAAATGGGGAGGGGTTGAGGCACAGTATGTGTAGTAGGGATGAAAAAGGCAAAAAAAAAGGATTAGGGCCTGCTAAATTTTGCAGTTCTGTGTTTATTATGAAATTATAATTGGTAAAAGCAGCACCAGATAGATTATAAACTGGGTCAGTTCTACTCTGCTCAGTTTTTAAAATTTTTAACAGTGTGCCATTTCTCTGGAAGTTATACTAGGTAAGAAGTAAAGAATAAAACAAAAGAGAATTAGTATTTTTTTTCTGCAAAATAAGCCCAATATTTATCCTGCTTCGGTGAGGGCAGAGTTGAAATAGTACTGTTCTACTGTTCACCTGTGCAAGACAGCTGCTCCTTCAACATGGAAAGTCATGGTCCACACACCCCTGAATTTTTTGCACATCAAAATTTGATGTTGAGGAGACAGGAGTAATGTTCCCTAGAAACATAACGGGTCTGTATAATGGGTCAGGCGGCGCTCAGGTCTGTATAGCGGGACCTCCCTGGAATCAGTCATGTTGCGTGTCATACATTGCATGCTTGTGGTTTAGACTGGAGAGGGTCTACATCTCTGTAAATGTCTCCTGTAGTAGCTGCGTTCCTTGAAATCCTCCCAAATGCTTAAGGGAAATTTTTGCTTGTATCCTCAAGAATTTATTATCAGAGTGCACAGCAGTGTCCTGAGGTCTGAGGTGTATTGTACATATTTGTTATTTTGAGTACGGCTATTTTGTCAGAAGGTCTCATAAAAATTTTGCAGGTCATTGGTTTATTCCACCAGGCAGCCCTTTAAGCTTTGAAGTCAAAACATTCCCTGCTTCCTTTACTGAGTTTGATGCAAATGTGAGAAACAGCAAAGTCATCCAGTTGTTATGAAGATAAATATTTTTCTAGTTTGACTGTTTTATGCACTTTTATTGATTCTGTTTATTCTTAAATATGTTGACTCGGCTTTACAGTCTGATTACACTTAGATTTTTCTTGTCCAAAATCAAGCCTAGTTGACTGTTCATGCACACTTGCACAATATTTATAACACTTGGAATATGTTATCAGAGTTCATAAGCACCAAGTTCTACTAAATTTGAAACAGGCTCTTTCAATTTTTACATCACATCTACTAATGAAGCCTACTAGTAATTTAATGCAAAATACCAACATTAAGTCCCTGTGATAGTTCAGCCCCTGTAAATAATAAAATAGATAGTTGGCAGCACTGCTGACAATCCTCCTGACATAGTTTATTACTAGTTCCTGACTAGGTTATTATTAATTACTAGCATAGTAGAGTGTTCACTCCTCTATACTTAAATTCATGTCAGCATTTTCAGTATAAATCTTTTTTCTAGGATTTAGACTATTTTTCAGGAGTGAACAATCAGAACTGTTCTGTATCAGGCAAATGCATAAAATGAAAAATCTATATTTTCTGTGTAGGAAAAATGTTCTCACAAAGTGCAGTAGTACACAGTTCACATAATTACCCCAAATTTCCCCTTCACTAGTTCTGAGATTATTCATCTTGGTATCTATGGAGAAGTTTTAGGGTTTTTCATAGAAATGTGTTATCTCTTTTAATCACACTCCCTAGGCAACATATTTCCAGTGTATAACTATTATTACTGTTATTGTTGAAAGTTTCCTAATGTCAGACCTAAATTTTGCCTGTTATAATTGAAGCCTGATACTTCTAATCATTCCCAACATGCAAAATTGGGAAACAGATTGCCCCCTTCCAAGAAGCTAGCTGATAACTAAAGATAGGTTTTTCTAAATCAGCAACCCTAATTTCTTGAGTTCTTCCTTATATGTTGTTGATTATTGTTTGTGGTGTTCTCTATTGTCACCAATTATCTCATATACCTCTCTGAAGTATCAAAATACAAGATGTCACAGAGGCTTTTGAGAGGAAGCTGAGCAGAGTTTATACTTACGCAATTTCTAAACTTTCTGTTTATATTGCATTGTTCTTTTGCTTTTTTTGTATCGGCAAAATACTGTTAATTCATGGTCTGCTTGTGATCCATTCTAATCTCTGTTCTGCTCTCCAGATCCTTTTCTGTACGGATGCTGTCTACACAATCATTCTGACCCTATATTTCTGCAGCTGATTTTTCCTGCCTAAATCTTGCACTCAAACACACTGAATGGTATTTATTCCCTAGGAAAACAGAATTGCATTCTATGCTCCTTTGTTACGATTCATGTGAATTCAAGCCACGCTTTTCACTGAACTGATAGTTTTCTTCAGCATAGTGCCGATAAAAATGTCATGCACTAATTTGCTTTTGCATCCTAATAGACCCAGACAGACCATGTGGAATCATTCTCCTTATACATTTTCTCTTTTACAATAAGCTATTCACAAGTTTTCTCTGATTAGGGTTTCCAAACAGCTTTGCAACCCAACCTGTTGCATTTCATGTAGGGCAGATCTCCTTGCTTAGGAAGATGCCCCGTGAGGCTATTTCAAAAGCCTTAGAAATATTAGGATTACTGTTTTTCCCCCTGTTTGCAAGTCCTGTTATTCTGCTGTCATGCATTCTGCTTTAAGTTCTAAATTTCACTCTTGTGGGAGTTTAATGGGAAATTGTGCCTCCCCAACCATTGTGTTGGAGATGGTGGTTACCCCGTGCGTGGTTTCAGATGAGACTTAGTTATGATCTGTATGCATAAATCCTACTAAAGTGATTCTGTGAGCAGCAAGTTAAGTGTGTATACACAAGATGAGGCTTATATAAGGGATCTGAACATTTCTTAGTCCAAAGGCAAGTAACACTATGCTCCATAATGAATTGAGGTGTTTAGTTAAAACTGTAAGGAAACGTGTCTCATCTAACTTTAGATAACTACAATGCAGCATACACATCTGAGCTACTGATCTGAGCTGTCTTTATAGTTTCTGTTGAGAAATAGGTACTGCAGCAGTGTGATTCATGTAACCTATTTTAGATGTCCATTTTAGATTACTATTTTTAGATGATTATTTTAGATGTCTATTTAGATGTCTGTCTGAGATGAATTGCAACCTTTCAGAAGCTCTTTCCCTTTATTGACCATAAAAGAAATTTGCAGAATTAACCCAAATGTAAATTTGAATAGATCAATCCCACTCCATCTTTGGATGAAGTATGTGTCAACTGTTCAGGCTCCGTGCCTTTGAGACCTTGAAAGCAAGATATCAGACGTGGGTTTGGTGGGAGGAAGGTCTAAACTTGGGTTAATGAATACCAAGTGTGTAGGGAAAAAGGGAGAATTGAATCTGAATGATTTCCACAATATCAGGCTTAAAGTCTGCCTAAAGCAGATACAGGGTGAGAGAAAACTGAACAGAATTATGTAATTTATTTTCTTTTTCTTTATTTTCATGTGTGCTAATACACAATGCTTTATGCTATCTACTTAAATATTTTACCTTTTATTTAGAAATGTTTACTTTTCTTTAGTTTTAGCCTAACCTAATCTGCAGTAAGAGTGATTTCAGGGAACTGGTAGATGTATTCTGTTTTCTCAAGATAGCAGTCCTCAGAGCTGGGTCCTGAGGACACTCTTAAGGTCACCAGTATGTGTTTCTTATACATCCAGGAGGTAGTAAACTGTTTCCACTTGGCAGACTAGTTTGAGAGCTGATAATGCTAAGGAAGAAATAGCTTTTGGTAACCAACACTAGCCAGGAAAAATTTTGTGACAAGATATATATCACCTGTCTTAGATAGCAAGTGGAGGCAAATAAACTGTATGAAATGAGATTTATGCCTTGGAAAACTAATATGGTTTATATTCATACGAGCCATTGCTGTGTAAGTCTAGCTTATGCTTTTTGTTTGAGTAACTCTTGATAATATCTGGCTGCTTTGAACCAAATTATTGTCCTGTGTTTTTTCATATAAAAAGCATATTTCACTGCCCTTATATGAAATATATTATTGTTCCTCCTATAAATGCGGAAAATGTAGTTTAACAGAAGGAAATAGAAAGTACTAAAAATCTTTTGTTGTTTTTAAAGTTAAATTACTTTTGAGAAATAGACTTATTTAAGATTAATGGTACCTACCTTTCTTGCAGATGTTATGCAGTTTTTCTCATTGAACTGTATGTAAGTATCAGTTAAACAGCCAAAATTTCCTCTCCTTTTATAACCTGTAATCCCTGAATTTAGCAGGATTTTAAAGTTTTAGTTTGAGGGTATCTGGTAACACTCTCCTGTGTCTGGTAGCCCACTTCTTTTTTCTTTTTTTTCTAGGGATTGAAGTAATCAATTTTAATCACAATTTAAAGTAGCAAGAAAGTAACCTTCATTTAAAAAACTGATTTTAGTCTTGTTTTACATTCATACATGTTAATAAATTTCTCAAGGAAAGCTGGTATTCATTAGTTAGTAACAATCTAGAGTAGGTTAACTGGCAATTAAAATAGTATTTGTCCTGCATTTGGTGCTTCTTTTTGTACAGCTGGATAATAGGTTAAATAAATATTTTAACTGTGGCTCAGTTTTGCATTCATTAGGTTTTTTTTATTTTTCATCCTTCTTGTGTTAGAAAATATTAAATGTTATTTTATGATTCCACCTATTTTTTAAAGTTATTGTATAAGCTACAACTTTTTAAAAAAACCCAAAAACCAAAAAACCACAAACACATCACCTCTTCAGGTCTATTCAATTTTTCTCAGTTTTCTTCTATTACGAAATGAATGGGGTGCCAGTACTTAGCAGGTTGATGAGCAAATGTAGTTAAATAAAGTGTCATATCATGAACTAGATTTACTGTAAAAGGGGAAAAAAAGTCAGAACCTATTTGGCTAACTCATCTGTCTGCTGGTACTGAATTTTGGCTGCCCGTTCTTCAAGATTGTAGAAATAGTTGGTATTAGCAATTTGCATCTAGTTTTGCATTGCAATGAAAATAGAATTCTAGGAAAATTCAGTCTGAGAGGGGCCTCTGGAGGTGTCTAGTCATGCTCACAGCTGGGTCAGCTGTGAGGCCAGAGCAGGTTGCTCAGGGCTTTATCCCACTGTGGCTTGAAAATCTCCAAGGATGGAGCCTGTACTGCCTGTTCAGGCAAGCTGGTCTGTTGCTTGACTGTCCTCATGGGGAAAAAGTTCTTCCTTATATCTCGTTTGAACCTCTTCTTTTATATTGTCTGAGCCTCAGTAAGACAACCAAACTTTCAAAAGCCAGTTCTTCTCTTGCACAACCACATCTTAACTGTTGGCCTGCTACATAATCTGGTTTGAATTTCTTAGAAACTGCAGCAGCAAACTTTGAGGTGAATCAAAGTAATTTTATTTCTTGTAAACAGTTCTAGTAAGGACAGGTCTATATATCATGTCCTAGTTCAAATTTAATGCATTCTTTTTTTTTTTTTTTTTTTACAGAAAATAGATTTTTTTCTTAATGAGCCTGCATTCATTTTAACAGGCATATCCTTTTTAAATTCCATAAATGCAGTTTTATACACCCTGAGCTACTGTCATTCAAGTGCTGTTGTCTCCAGTAAGACTTTCTTATATAAAGGGTTGATAGCACTTAAGATTAAGAAAGAATTAACTGAAAAAAAGACAAAAATATATGAACCCAGTAGATAAATACATTAAATAGATTAGTCCTCTAATCTAAAGGAAGATGAAAGACTGAGGAGTATCAGGGGGATGGGGATGGATTGGGGGTTGCAGAACAAGCCTTATATAAGGAAATGCAGATTGTGTTGGTTGTACTTCTTTGGGAATTTATCCCTTAAAGGATCTGTTTTCTAGGTATTGAGAAATACGTAAAATTAAAAATTACCACTGGATTTACTATACTTGCTGTTCAGTCATCTTCAAGAGTAGATAAATAATTAAAAGCAAGGTCATTTGTTCAACTTCAAATAACAAAATTAAAAAAGATTTTTGCCATCTTTTTCATATAATCTGCTCAATAATGCAGTATTTCATGTCTTTAGCAGACTGCAGTCAAATCCAGGTTCTACACATTCAGAGTAAAATAAATGCCAATACCTGTCTGTGATAAATAAACAGAAGAAAACGAACAGTAAACAAAAATATTTTATACCTGTACTGACATCAAACAACTATGACTTAACTGAATAACAATGTCAGCAATCATTTTTGTATTAGAAGTCTGGAAACTGTGAATTATTTGATTCTTCTCAAGTCCACAGGCAATTTAAGGAAGTCGTTTTTAAGGTCTGCTTTAGATCACACTATAAATGCATTTCTTTGACTGTTGCTTGAATGTTGTCCTTTTCTCAATGTCAAAAATAGCTAAGGGAAAGGTGCCTCAGGGTGGAGGTTTCCTTGGGAACTAAGGGCTTCCTGTTTACCTCTGTGTCTAATATTTATTTTTCGACCGATACCGAAATTCTGGCAATTCTATTGCCAACACAGACACCTTTGGTGTGGCATTAGACATGTGACTATTAATGAGGTTAGTGTGCTTGTTTGTACTGAGCACATGATTAAGCTGAATTTAAAGTTCAAGTTCAAAATAGCCTCATACTCTGAGACGCGTGAAGGCCCTAGTGTGGGTGAGCCGGTTTGGCGGGTTCTGATATTTGAAAAACATCTGGATCTTTTAGTTTTGTGTTAAACAGACGTAAACTTGTTCTCCTGGATCAGTAATACTCATTACCTATTTCAAATCTACAGGCATTCACACCGGCAGTCTAACACACCACTGAATGGCATTTCAAAACATATATTATTTATCCTCAACAACTGCAGACTTTCTCCAAACTCACAGATCTCGAGCAAGGCTTCTGTACGCTCCCGAGGAAATGGGGGTTAAGCTCCCTTCCAGAGAGTTCTGCTCCTTTCTGATGGCTTTCTTTCATTAACTCCCTCCCTAGAAAAGTGGAAATTAGTGGCTGAAAAAATATAATGGTCTGAATGATGGTCTGGTAGGTTGTAGTTTGTAACAGCGGTTGAAAAAATATGATGGTTGGATAGATTATATTTGATAATACTGGTTGACTGAGTGATGTATGATTGTCTCTGTTACTCTCGCAATTTAAATCTTTCAGATTTATATCTAGTGAAGACTTGGATTTTGTGGCCAGATATGTTTGATGTCATAGACTCTATCTTGACCTTCATCTTTGTCAGCTGACTACACCTAAAAAGAAAACGTTGCAAGAAAAGTAACTGAAATCAGTCTAATCTCTCCATGTGATAGATCCAGAGCTTCTGATCCTTTGAAATAGATATATGTGCACTATCAATATCTCATTGTGTTTAAACTGTTGCACATGGTGGTGAGATAATTCAGAAGCTACTTAGTAGTTTATGTGAGCCCCTTCACCACCCCCGAGGAAGAAAAGGACAATCAGTGGAAGGAGGAGACATGTCAGAGGTCTCTCTTGCCAGAGGTCTTGGTGAAGGTGACTTGTCCAACACTGAGTCTCCCAAGCATCTGGAGTTGAAACAGAACCCTTTTCACATGTGTTTTCTTACTAGTTTTAAATTGTGATTTGTATCTAGCTCCTAGCTTAAAAGCAGCTTTGAGGAAATTAGGTCTGTCCTTTCAGTGAGCTATATTCTTGATGAGGAACATGATCTGAGCAAAAGATGGACCTTTGTGGCAGGATTATCAGACTGTATTTTTAAGTAGGAGTAGAAATCTTTGTGAAAAAATGCATTTATATAGGACTATAAGTTACCCTATCACTGACATTTTAATTTTCTGGATGTCTGTCATCAAAGCATGTTGAAAAGAGAAAGAAGGTAATATATTATTTTAATAAGTCCATAATTGTGATAGAAAAATGTCATTTTTATTAATCACAGCTTATATTTCATTAGCAAAATCCTCTTTTAGCAGTGTTATGAATATTCTAAGCTAAGTATTCATCTGACACCCATGCTCTATTAAAATTGGGAGTTTGCTAAGAGTATAAATTTATGATTCTAAATTTATAAAGGTTGATATAATTAAGATGGGCAGGCCAAAAGGAAAATGCATCTATCAAACATCTTCAAGGTGATCAGTGTCAACATTTTGATATTTAAAGCCAAGGTTTGAAAATTGTGTAATATAAGTTATTAATCAAAAAAAAAAAAAAGTCTTCACTGCCTATTCTTTAAGGATGAATAACACTGTACCCTATTTCTGCCATGGGATAATCTTGAAAATGAAGGAACAAGTACATGGCAAATTGCTTGAATCTGCTGGCTTCATATCTGTTGGATCTTGTGTATTTTGAAAAGGTTAGTCCTTACTAAGGTGTTGCCCTGATGAGCCATGCTTTTGTGTCAAAGACTTGAGTGCGTAACAGAAAGAAAAGACAAAACGTTTTAGACGTTTATGTGAATTTCTTGCTAGTGTGGCTAGAATTACAAGCCGGATGAGCTCCGTCGTGCCGTGGTTTCCATGCTGTAGAAGACCACATATAAATTCTGGCAAATGGAACCTGTAAGCGTTGAAAATGGGTTAATTTTATGTTGAATGTGAATTAATCATTTTACCATTTCCCAGACTCATTATATTTTTTACTACATAACGTGATTAATTTCTCCCCTTTTGTTCTCCTGATTTAATTGTCAAGAGAATGAGTTATCATAGAATACTAATAATTCTGACATAGTTTATGAATTAAGGTAGTAGAACTTTGATCTTTTCAATGTTGTATGCTCTGGTTGGCTATTCCACCATGAGATATATTACTGACTATCATTTGGGATCCATAAAGCTCAGTAAAGATTTTCCATTTCCAGAGAGCAGTTCTATCTTTTCCCTGTAGGAAAGAATGTCTTAAAAATGAGTAGAGCAGAAACAATTACAGCACTGGGTGACAAATGGACTAAAATATGCTTAGTCTCTTAAGAGTAAACTGTCTCTGTTAGGCATAGACTGTCCTAAGGAAGAACACATTGCCTAGAAGTAGGCCTAAGTGAATAATTGATATTTCAGGGCAGCTGTCAAACTGAAAATAAAACTGTAATGACAGTAAATAATAAAATAACGACATTTCACACTGAACTCTCTCTTTTCTTTTTTTTTTCTGTCTGAAGTCCAGCTGCCTCACATGATACTCCTAATGAACTATCAGGCAAGGAAACCATGATAATTCTCTGGATTTATTATTTTTTAAGTAGTCCAAAGCCATTTTCTTTACAAGCACAATTGAGCAGGAGCTACCAAGAATACCTAACAGCTAAAGCACTCTTGTGGCAAGAAGAAATGAGGGGATCAAATCCTACAGGGAGAGTTACCTACCTATTTATTGGTTGAGTGCATTAGCTACAAGGCTGTCAGAGAAAACAGACCAAGACCTAAAATTTTGTTAAACTAGTGACAGAAACTGCAGATTAAACTGTTACGAAATTTACCTTAAGTGCTTACATGGTTTGGGAATAACTGAAATTGTGTTTTCCCAGGGCCCAATAACGAGAAATTATTACTTAAATTTCAATTAAATGTATTTACAGAAGTAAACTATTTATGGGTACAAGCTACATAATCATACACCTGCACTAAATTATTAAACTTTTGTGTAACATAATTAAATAGCACAATTGAATAACCGCTAAATGCTCTGTATTGGCACTCTCTCAGCTGTAGTCTCGTTGTTGTTTCTTTAGCAATAAAAGTTCTACCACAAAGGCAGTTATAGGGAAAAGATCTTCATTCAGTTTTGCCAATCTCAATTTTATGATGAGAGTGCAGACAAGTCATAATTTTTGTGTAAAAATTGTGTATTGCATGTATGCAGGGAAGCAAGCATTTACAGATGAAGCTTTGCAGTGCCCAGGCTTCTAGTTTTGTGCTTTTGAGCTCTAGAAATAGTAGTAGATTAAGACTAGATCACTCTTGAAAACTGATCCTCTTTCCTCAGTCTGCTTTACCGTTACAGTTATGGTAAAAGGAGCTCACACTGACATGGGACAGTTTGGCTCTTATGTGTAGTAGCTAGGGCATGGACTCTTCTCCTAACTAATTTTAAGAAGAGGTGAAAATAATTATTGCTATGAAGAATACAGTAAGTTAGCTTAATGGGAATACAGTTTTTCACAACTGTTTACAGCAGCACTGTAATTTGCATCCCCTTAATTCACCAGAGGAAGATAGAATAGCGAGTTGATCAGTTAGAGCACAGCAAAAATTAGAATAAAAATTGGAATACTAAGGCTTCATAGTTCTGTCATTACTATTATCAACTGCAGGATTAAAGCTAGTGATGACTGCTCTATTCATGTGAAACTTAGGTATTCTTATACTTACCTCTTGTGAAAAAAATCACTAAAAGGAACAGTATAAATCTCCTTATCCTGCAGTCTTCATCGTGTAATCTCATCAGGTTCCCTTGGTCCTAGCTGCACCAAAATTGTTTTTCCATCATTGCTTTGTGTGGAGAATCTATTGGTTCATAGGTTCATATGGTAGGCTTATTTCCAATATACTCTACTGCCCTTAGGTGATTTCCTTGATTGTTATAATACAAACAAAACACCATTTTATGGCATAAAGTTTCGAATATCACTATAGCTTTTGACAAATAGTCTACATCATTACTTAGAGCTACTGTCTTTACATTTCATAGAAAGAAACACTTTTATTAGAATTTAATATACGTTTATTAAAGTTTCTGAATCACTTAGAGATGCAGAAACTTTTGCTTTCTAGATGCAAAGGAACTTCCGGCTTGCCTCTTGGTTTTATGCAAAAATTGTTATTGGTGTCTCTTTCTGTCTGCTAAAAGGTGTAAACTGACTCAAAGCTCAGCGGTAAGGAGACTTCTGTGATAACGCTCTAAGGAACTGGAAGCAAGCCTTCTTATCCTTTCCAACAGGGATTTCAAAAACGCACCACTGCTTTCTATTAAACAGCTCTTGGTACCTTCTGGTGCTCTGCAGTGTGCCTAGGGCTTACCGGGAATTCTTCAGCTGCAACAAATTCTCAAATCTCTCCCGTGGTGGCAACAGCGTTTGCTGGAGCAGCGGTTTGAACTTGGCTCTCCTGCCTTCCAGATGCTCTGTGTTTATCCTTGAAGTTTTCTTTTTTTCTTGAAATACCATAAATGTTTTCTATCTCATACTGATGCAAATATCAACATACTGAAATTTCAGTTCATTGACGAATGGAAAAATGATGTCCTGCCCCATTCAAATCTAACCTCCCCTTACTCTGAAAAGGTAAACATGAAAAATCATTACATTTGTACAGTTTGTCTGGGTCTGCCGTTTCAGCTAGCTGAGATTATTCTGAAGACCTAATGAATACTGTCTTGTGGGGAGAAGGATTTTCTTTTGGCAAAATGTTGCAGTAAAAGTCTTATTTGACTTGCCACCTTCCCATTGCTTTCTGCTCCCTAGCTGCTTGGCGACACTGGCCTCAACTGCGGTGCAGTCTCGTGGGCCCTGGCACTAATGCGTCTCTAGCGGATTTAGGCTGCGGTCTGACTTTGCCTGGTGGATTTATTTCTCTTCGTCTTACAATTTTGTTAACACCGATGATCCATATCTATTTCTGGCCAGGGCTGGCTAGATCTGGAACAGTAATGATCGAGGATGTCAGTTTGTCACTTTTCTACAGAAGTTATAGATTCTGTGATTTTTATCTTTAAAAATGAATCCGTAACTTCTGGTGGGGAGATTTTTCTTGCATCTGGTTGACTGCTGGGTATGTGATAGTGAACAGCTGAACTGATTTAATTTGAACTGACATTTGCAAATCTGGGCTGCTTGTGAGGCTGAGAGCAAGCAGGAACCCTTCATAATTGGAGTGGGCATCAGGGCATGGCTAAAGGGATACTACATTCAGTGACTAATGTTTGGGGAACAAGGAAACATCGCTCTTAGCTGTGCACCTGATAGTCCTTTACACCAGCTCTTTGTGGTGTGGAAATTTTAGGTGTTGCTGGGGAACATAAGGAAAACTGGGAGAATTGCTGCTCTTTGGATAGACCTCACCTTCCTTTCCCAGCCCTGCCTAAATTCTAAAAGTACTTTTTTCCAGCCTTTAAAATGGGGTAAACTATGTTGTATTTATGGCTGAGCATTCTGTAAACTTGTACCCTAGTTTCCCTGCACAGTAAATTGTTACTGTAATTATACTCTGAATGACCTCGAATATTTTAGTTTATGTTGCTTGGTTTCCTTATCTATGGAATTAAATCTATATAAAGATGCAATGAATACTGCAATTTAACAAGTAGATAATGCCCTGTTTTAAAGCTAAATATCCTGCCCCAATTAAAGATTCTGGATGCAGCAGAACTGGGTGAATTAGGGGGAATATAATGAATTTAGAAGGCTGTATGCTGGACGGTGGTCCTGTATGCCTAAGAACAGGCCTACGTGGTTTCATTAGCGTGTAGAGGACAGATATAAGCTGAGGGTGTTTTGGGTTGTGAATGGTTACACCAATCCTACCATTACAGAAAAAGCGCATAATAGTCTTGGAGAGGGGGCATTTAACATCTCTCTTCTCCTCCATCAGTTTTGCTAGTATAATATAGTTTGGATGAAGGCATGACCTTAGTTAACATTGTGTATGGTCCAGTACTGTTTTGATGTGTTAGCTGTGGTAAATCCTACTGTTTCCATGTGCAGAGGACTTGTATCTCCAGGCCGTTCACAGCAGAATATCAGTGTAGTGGTAAGTGGATTCCCCCTTGGCTTCCTGTACGTAGAATTCACCTGAAAACAAAAGTACCCTGTGGGTGATAATACATGTACCTCCACGCTCAGCGAAATGTACTCATATCACCGTCTGGTAGTTTGGCACTTTGTACAGAACACCATTTGTCTAATTGTTCCTTTTTAATTAAATGCTACTTATACCAGCAGACTGCGAGGCGAATCTAAATTAACTAAGAGCCTTGTAGTGAAATTAAATCTGCTTATTAAACAATTGTTGAATGTTTAATTATTCCCCCCCAAATTATTTATTCATTCCAATACAGTGCCCCTATGAAATTAATGAATTTCTGTTTTTTAATGTTTTAACTTTAGTGAAATAAAGGGTTTGTCTGAACTAATTATAGTTTAAGAGATTTCCTTAGCTATAAAGTTTTGAGGTCTTTTTTAACAAAATAAACGTGAAATGTTAAAAAGCTGCAAGAGTTCTAATATCTTTCTTGTAGGAAAATTTGCAAAGCTCTATTTTGTATTGCCCGGTCAAGCAAAAAATAGCATTTTCTTCTACTTAGTGATGTATATCATTAAAAGCTGCAAAACAGAGGCATTGAAAGTATGCTAAATGCAGTAAAAGGGGTCTTAGTCTCTCCTAAGTATGTGTTTCTGTGTGTGATGATATGTTTATGTGTATATTGGTGTGGGTATGTGTACATAATATCTGCATTCCCAGGTGCCCCCCACACACCCTACACAGCTGTTGATCACGGATATGATGGCTACAGCTGGAAAAGAGGCACACATCCCCAGATTATCTGAGAAGTTTGGATAAACAAAGTTTGAAAATGTATTTTCACTTGAAGTGTTTGAATAATAAGCAGGCAAGTGTGTAGAAAAAGAAAAGGTCAAGTTCTGTGCCCTGTCTGTGTGCTGTTCTGGTCCAGAATTAATTGTGTGGAGATCAAGAAGGTTGCATGCAGTCTGTCAGGGAGCAAAAGTCTGTATCCAGCTGTATTTTGAAACTATTTCTAAAGCCTCAGGGCTGCCTTGGCTGTTATAGGGGCTGTCAATTATCAACTGCATCCGTACATTTGAAGATTCACTTTGTACCTTTTCATTTCTGCATGGAATTTAAGCAATAGTGTCTTGAGATGTGGCCATGTGAGAGAATTTGCAGCTTAACAGCACAGGTTAAAACAGTACTGCTTTTAATATAACCTCTGGTAAGATCACTGGACTTCAGAACTGATTACCCATTAACCTGTTAGTCACTGCAAAATCCATCTGTTGTCCTGACTGTCGTGGGGAAAAAGGAGATAGAATTAAAGGACTTTTGTCTTGAATCTCACTTGCTGCCTAGCAAATCCTGTCTTCTTTATGAAGTTATCTGGGGTGTTAGTTTGCTGTGTTGAAGTGTATTCTGCTGGATTTGGGTGTTTGTTCGTCATTGTAGGATTTGTGTTGCAGATGTAGTTTGAGCAGTGGACAGCACTGTAGTTATAAATGCACACAAAAATATATAAGGGGTCACACAAATTTATGGAGTAATTACTGAAGTTATGTACTTAGAAAAAGTTGGCACTTAACAAGTACAAACATTTTCTACAATTATGTTACAACAAACCCCAGTAAATTGGTTGGAAATCAGTGAATATACTTTAATAGACTAATAATACTTAGTCTGTCTGACTCAGTAATCAGTGGGCTGGTAATCAGTTTTGGAAACTTTTAACTCTAGGTCACTGGAATAAGTGGTATTACTAGTGACCGAAAATCCTTGCTGTGTTAGACTATGCGAGTTGAGTTGCTGGAGTAGTCTTTATTTGAAGTGGAGTGGATTGAAACAGTACTTACCTTTGCCAGAAATTACATTTTTATTAATATTTTAGCAAAGAGATCAGTGTTTAATGGAAATGGGAACTGCACTACCCTTTCAATGAGAGAATGTGACATGTCAAATATTGGGGTGGGCAGGGAGAACTCCATGAGGAGGGAGGCAGATTAAATGAGCAGGGCTGGAAAGTGGCCTTTGAGCTGAATAATGGATGGAATAACAAGACAAGTTTTACCGAAGTCAGGGAAAAAGGTGTTTCAGAAATGCGACTCTGAGAAGACATGAATCTGGACAACAGTTTTGTCTCTGAGAATGGATAAGAGGAGTTGTATTCTTGTGATATTCTTGTGTAGAAAGACGTTAGACCCTAGCTGGGTGAGAGGATCTAGAGAAAGATCCACGTTGAATATGATATTCAGATGATGGCAATAGTTGTCAGATAAATGATGAGATAGTCCATAACAAAACAAAGAGAGAGACAGAGATTTACAAAGAGAGAAAAAGATTAAGAACTCCATTTTAGCCTTGTCGAGCCAGAGGTAATAGCTGGAGGTGTGGGCATATCAAAGAGACAGATTTTATTTTGGAAAAGAACATCTACAACAAGACATGTCTCTTTGCTTGTTAGCTTTTGCATTTGCAGAGCTTAGCACAAGCAGCTAGTTTTGATCTTTTAAACAAAGGTAGATTTTGAAAGAGGAGTATGAATAAATCAAAACATGGAATATCTAACGCGTTAGTGTGATGCAGAGATTTTAGGGGCCTGAGTTCAGGATGGTCACATTAGCCATGTCTGGAAAAATGAGAACTGACAGGGCAGCGTAAATAAGTTCTGGTAAAACCTTTATAGCACAGCATATTGTGATTTAACATATTCAGTACATGCCATCCTTTTTTCACAAGGGATTTTACTGTTGTATCTTTTTATAATTTTCTGTGTCAATAAAGCTTTACAATATTTATTTCTTTTGAATATTAATTTGATATTTTAGTAGTACTTTCCTTTGCAGTAGCAAAAATTATGGCAATCTAAATATTTTATGATATTTAGTATTCTATCAAAACTGAAAATCATTTTAAAACAAATTTATACCTCTTGCAACAAGAGTAACTTAAACCAAGCTCTATGAAACGATCTGTTATAATGCACTCAAGAATCAGTGTCTGTATTTAAGTCAATATTTGAGTTATTCCCTTATCTATGTCTGCATGCAATTTACATGAGATGCATAGGAATACTTTGCATTGATGTAAAGAAAGTAGAGATTTGTCCTAGGCATTAAATCTCTGGGAATCCCTAACAACATCAACAGTGCTGTGACCTGACTGGGCTCCAAGGCAGAGAGATGTGCCGGGTGGCTACAGCATGCGTATGTTCTGGAAAATTGTATGGGTCAGGTGCAGAGAAACCCTTTGCAACAAACTGGCTTCTGAGACCTATATGCAAAGGCAGCATAAGGTACACTGGTGATCTCCGCAGGTGGCTTATAACGTAGTTGCAATGGTGCCCAGTTATAAGGACAAGAGGTCTGCAAAATGCGGGCACCCGCTGCAGGGTCGGGAGCAGACACAGGGTAACTGCAGCCGCTCTGAAAGCTCAGGCCGTGCCCAGCAGTATGTGCAGGATTGCAGGGTGTAGGCTATAGCTCCTTACGTTTCAATTTACTTCTGACACTTTCAGGATGAAAAATGGCAAAGTATAAGATGTTTTCATTAATTGTTATTAATTTCCACTTGTACAATTTATGCTCTCACTTGGCACGTGCAGGGCTGTAAACACCTGCACTATATTATTTTAGGCATCCCATCCTTCTATTTTATATTCTCTTCCTCAGGAACTTCATAATTGCAAACGAAAAGCAGAGGTCAGAAATAAGCATGAAAATGATGGAGGACGCATTTACATTTCCTGAAATACGTGTAGGTGTTTACATTTACATATCACGGTAGCGAAAATAAGGTGTTTCACACAGCTGTGGTAATTTAGCTTTCTGTGATAGTGTGTGAACAAATTTTAACTAACTCAATAAATGACATTCAGAAATCTTAGTCTTCCATCCTGATGCATCTTTAGATAGAATTACCGGTGGATAGTTTGGCACATCTGTAGCTTAAAGCACCATTTGTTTAATTGTTCCCATTTAAATGAACACAACTTATTTCAGCAGACTGTGAATTGGTTTTAAATTAAAGTATGATCTGGTAAAACAGGGGACAGGACAAAAGGATTACTTGTTCTCTGTTTTCTCCTAGCATCTAGTGTTATTTAGTTTTTCTTTAAACAAGGTAAACATATTATTTTGTATTTTACCTTCAAGTGATCAGGGAAATTCAGGGAAACTTTGCATCTTGACTCCAGGGCCTAGTTCTTCTTGACAAATCCATTAAGCAATTAATATTAATAGGAGCTACACACAGGCATTAAGGTGAAATACACATCAGCCAGCTTCACCTTGGCAGGGAGCTAGGAGAGTAAACACCCACGCAGAACTGTTGGGTGGGACAGTTCCTTCTCCTCAGAAAATCTCCAGGTTGTAAAGCAACGCTCAAATGTTCCAGGGTGTGATTTTCTTTCTAGACGTCTATTCTCAGATTTCTGAGTAGGTGTAATGATTTTTAGTTCTTCTTTCCTAGAGCATTTGTACTTAATTTTTGCAATACGAATCTCTTTGCACAAACGAATCAAGAGTTAGCACAGCTTGAAATATGTCGAAATTTGAAAATCAATTTTTTGAAGGAAGTGTCTAATCCTTATAGGAGGTGATCATGGCTCTATTTTCATAGGCTACGTACAACATATCTAGAAGATGAATGAAGCATTTTTAGAGAACCGAACAATCTTATTTCTTTACAAAGAGTTTTGCCATGATGCTAATTCTATTGCAAGCACCAATTTTCTTTTCTTTTCTTTTCTAAGAATTTTCTTTCTTTATTCACTCAAGAGCAGATTTGGAAAACTGATCTTGCAAAAATATCAAAGACTCTACCTAAAATTCTCACAGACTTCATTTGTCAGCAGCTTTTTACTTGGGTAGGTTTGTTCCAGTTCTGCTGTGTGCATTTTACTTGTGAGTAGTGTGAGGAAAGTGTGCATATGCTGCTGTTTCTCTCATGCACAGCTATAACTTACATTGTATATGTATCAGCAGTTTCTGTATACTTACTCATGCACAGCTCTCCCTTCCAGGAGACTTTTTTGCTTGTACTTCAGGACATTTTTCAGAAACGTGAATCTGTCAGGTATTGATTTGTGTATGTGACTATAAAGCATTTTTGAGCATGCATATTTTCAAAAAAAAATACAACAGGTGGTATTTCAGAAATGTTTTGCACTTCGCCTTTGGGAAGGATCCATGTATTGAGCACGGTGGGAGAAATCCTTAGTTATAGCTGAGGAGAAAGTAATCTAAAGACACCGTTGTAATTCTGTTATTGTGAGGCTGTTATATGTGGCTGGGCTTCTGGCACAAGGTTGCTGAGGATAACCTGTGATTTTTCAGGCTAATAAAGCAGCCAAGACTGGTTAGGTGTCCACCCTCTACGGGCATTATCTTCTGCTTTGGTCTTTAATATGATGCTTACAGAAGCTCAGTCTCTGTTGGCGGAGTAGTTCCAAGAGACTTTTATGCATAAGGAAACCTCTCCTGGTTATCGTGCATATCGTACACACGGTTATTATCAAGTGGAGAAAATCCTTGATTGGTTTTACTTCTTCATTTAATTATATCCTGTATAACATGCCTCCTGGGTTACAGGAAATCTGTGCCCTTACATGTTACTATCTAAATATTGTGAATCATTTATTCCCCAATCTCAGGACCAACGCCTGGCAGACTATTTCAATTTTTGTAATGGCATTTGCTTTGTTCCCTGAGAAGAACAACAGAAATGAACAGTAGAAATCCACCTGTTTCAAAAATTGATAAAACAAGCTTTAAAGCATTTAAAATTTTTACACTATTATAGTTTAGAATTAAAGTTTTAGAACAGTGGGTTGAGAAATAATAGAGAGGAAATTTTATAGTAAGATAATGAGGGAGACCTTTGTTAAAGAAATTACAGTTTGTTTTGGTAATTGACAAGCTATTTTCTTGACAGTTTTCTCTTACATTTATGCTAAAATGTGTTTGCAGCTGAGCAAAAAACAAGCATCATTTTCTTGTAGACATTTTATTTATTACAGAACAAAACATGCCAGTACACAGAGGCAGTTTATATGTTTTAATGCATTTTTTCCTAAATATCAATATCTACTCTAGCACCAATCAGTAAAACCAAATTATTATTGATTTCAGGGGTTGTAGCTTTAACAAATAATACAAGAGAGTGATTCTGCAATATCTACTAGATTCACAAATATGAATGAACCGAACATCGTGTGGCGAGCCAGGATCAGAGATCAGGTTTAGCTGACTGAATTTTATTTTTTTCCTTTTACAAGGCTGAGATTGTACCAAATAAAGAATTTGACCAGACATTTGGAGTGTGAAATTAAACTGTGAAGTTAGAATCTGTAGCGCTCTTTATTTCACTGTTTTCTTTTTCTTTTTTTTTTTTTTTTTTTTTGAGCAGGAAAACAACAAATAAATAGATTTACAAATACTGATAATATTTTACCTCACAAAATTCAGGTGATAGTGTTTGATTCTTTTCATCTGTTATAGCTTTTGGACAGAATATGGCTATTTTTACCCAGGTATGCAGATGATAAGTAAGCAGCCATAGGAAAATTGCTTTCTTGTGTATTTTGTGAAGGAAAGCAATGCTTGCTTTATTTGTGCATACATAGAAACTGGAGAATCCTAGTGCCCTGGGATATCTTTTAGGCATACACAATAAACGAGCCTAAGGACCATAGCATCCTCGTTCATGACACCCAATGTGTCAACCCCTTAGTTTGGGGCTATGAATAACATGCAGTCATTTATTTTCTGAAAAGGAGATGCACAAGACTTAATTTTTCATCCTAGTTCCACTGAATGTACCTTTTGAGAAACGGGTTTAGGTGGCATTCCCTTCACAGCCAAACTTGGGCAATGAACTTTTTAATCTGTATATAATTTTGATACATATAATGTGAAAAAGTGATATATTGTTAGAAGCTGACCTAGCAATTTGGTAGTACCCCATCGTAGTGTTCAGGAGCGCTGCCTGTCTTGTTACATCTATCAGAGCTCTGCATGTTTTTCCCCAGAAAGTCTCACTGATGCGTGTTTTTTCTATCCATATACCTTTGCCTTGCTATGATTCCCCTAAGTCTTTTGAATGCATCTCAGACTCTTAACAGGGCTTAAAGTATTCAAAAAGGCCTGTAATTATCCTTTAAAGAACCTTCATTAGGTTTACGGTGATGAATGTTTCGGGCTGAGACATCTCTTTAAGATATCCTTCAGCAAGGGTTTTCTTTTCTTAAAATCACCTTAGATGTCTGGTCTGGTTTGACTTTGCCACTCTGTGTATCTTACCACCCCCCTAGCCCCTTACTCTCATATTTCATTGTTGGTTTAGCGTTATGTTTTATTCCCTCTGTTGCATATAATTCTCAACCAGAGCAGACTCTTTCTGTGAGGATGGGAAAATCATGACCAGATCCATCTGCTGTGAAAAAACGAGACAAAAGGGAGAATACGGAGGCAGAGGAGACAGAACAAGCTGCTGGTAAAACAAGAAGGTTTAAAAAAAAAAAAAAAAAAAAAGATGCTTATACTCAAATGTGCAATTTTTGATCAGTGCATATGGTTAAGGAGATCTCCGTTATGACGAGTCAGCTTATTCTCTGTCGTCAGAGCTCGGCTGGCGTTGCCGCCTCGCACACTTTTTCTCCCTTGTGCGTTCTGGTGCTGAACTTTGTCTGTCGAACCGGGAGCCACAGGCGAGTAGCCTGTAACAGGCTGGAAAAAATCAGCCAAGAAGCACGAGCGGGCTGTGGCTCTGCCCCTGCAGGTTTCCATTGCTTTAGAGCATCGGTCAAGTCGCCTGGTTAACGTGCTTTGTGCTGCCGCCGCCTCTGCTGCCGCTCCTGCTATCGCGAAGGAGCAGTCTACCAGAAGAGCACCTCCCCTAAGGAAACCGGCTGTCAGCTTTGGCTGACAACCTGAGAAAACTGAGACTACAAGCGAAGGGCTTTAAGCAATGCCCCTTACTACTTCACTAATAAAAAAAAGACTTGTGGGGAACATGGAGACTGCGGGGATATTCCCTGTGGCCTTGCATCTCTTCCCAGTGTGCACCCGTTCAGCGGATTATCATGCTGTGGCACAAAGTTGTGTGGGGAGTGAGGGCAAAGCCTGTGCCTCAAGGACTGGGCTGTGGATGATATAAAGTTTGTAAAGATGTTGGAAGATACAAGCAAAGAAAATCGATGTATGTGGTACACACTGTTATAATAGGAAGTTAAGTTATTTATGGTCAGGGAACCAATTTCTTCTTTCCTTCCTCTGATTAAAAAGTCTGATTTTTGTAATGGTCCGATGGATATATTTATGTACCATTTGGCTGTCCTGTATGGTGCCGCTTGCACTGATACATGTTTGCAGTTAGAATCAAACTAGGCTGCTTTCAAAGGCTGCTTCTATTTTTTTTATTTTTATTATAAATACGGTATCAGTACAATCTTTTTTGTTCTGTTTTATGGTGCAGTGAGACCTACTTCAACAGCAACAGAAATAGGTAGGACAAGCATTTTCCCTGTAATCCAATGTCAGTTTTGATGTCAAACAGCATGAGATCACTAACTTTATAACTAGGCATGTGTACGCAAACCCCAGTGTGACTAGTGCAGGAAATGTAGAAAGCACTGTAAATCTAGCTAGAAGTCATTTCTTTGTGTTGATTCATGCTGCTTAATGGAATTTAGTATCTACTAATAAGAAATAAAAATGTTAGCTTGCCTTTAATAGGAATGAGGTGAAGTCAGTGTTGTTTTATCTGAAAATTCCAGTTTCAGTGCTGAGCCTCAAAACTATTTTCACAAGACTCAGAAAAAACAAGTCTTTGGGGAACTCAGCCTAATAAGCTATGTAGGTGTCAACAAATTAAGGGCTCCTGTGCCTAAATTTTAGGTACCTGTCTTCTAAAAGGCCATCTAGAAGCCCAAGTGTGATTTTTAACCTCTTCACACTAGATACGGAACAACCTAAAAAGTGCAAACTATTATCTTAAAAATGCTAAATAGGATTCTTTTTATCTGAAAAATATGTATTATGCATGAATCAGAATGTTCAAGGAAGATCCTCGGTGTATTTTGGATCATTATCTAGAAGCCAGTTAGAACCTAACCTGCCTATTTTTTTTTCTTTCAGAGAATATCAGAGTTTCAGAGAAAATCAGGATTTGCTATTTTTTTTTAATAGCTCTGTTATTTATTCTAGTGTGGTATGGTGACAGCATCACCCGTCTTTCGTATAATGGCTGTTTCCCTAGGAGATGGACAACTTGGATTCCGTTGTTCTTAGCCTCACAGGGTTCCAGTGTCTGTCTTCTTACTGCCCAGGCTTACGTCTTAATTACAATGCTATCTCAAAGGCAAAGAAAAGGCATTCTTCACTCCTTTACTTGAAGTTGGACCACTCCAGCAAAACTAAAAGATTCTCAGTGTAAGAGAATAAGCTGAAAGAAACCCAAGCTACTGCTTAGGACTCTCACTGGCAAGGGATCTGATGCCTGTGGTAGAGCCTGAATCTCACAAATAAGCATTAACTGTGTAGAGTCAGAAGCAGCCTTCTCTTGGAAGGTGGGGAGTATGCGGGCAACATTTCCCCAGACTGAGGAGAGACACAGGCCTCTGGCTAGCCAATTCTCCCAGTACTGGGTAATCATATAAAAATAGATACATCGCCATTACAGCTCCTGTTTTCTGAATGCTAGCAGGTCTTACTCAGAAACTAGAGGAGCCCTTGCTCGAGCTGGGGCAGAGGGCCTGAATGCTGTACAGAATGAGTTAGGTGCTTTCAAGGGGAGATGACTCTTGCACAAGGATCTTTGGCTTGCAGCATTGGATATGAGTGCTTACAGTCCCCCTTTGAAGTTTATATTCATGATTTCCCCATAATGTCAGGGAAATGCTTAAATTTGTTGGGAGTGTTATTTGCTGGGAATAATTTGCTAAGTCTGTGAATGCATTTCTAAGGAGGGCTGTGCACTTCTCAATTAGAGATAAAAAGATGGCTCAGAAAACAGAAGCAGCCATGCAAACATTTCTGTATTTCTGCAGCCAATATTTAAGAGACCTCTGAAATGCTTGGTCATTACGCTTTCATTCAATAGTTTTCAACTCCCTGAACCTCTGTTTTACTTATTCTTTTGCTCCTCCATTAGTACTGAAAACCTTTGATAAAGTTACTGTAGGTTAAACCAGCTCAAAGAGGAAATAATGAAAATGTTACAGAGAAAGCAGCTTCTTTCAGAAAACAGAAATATTATCTTTAGAATAGCAATCGTAGATGGGGTCTTAAGCGAGCCTATTCATTTGTCTAATAAATTAGAAGCTTAGTCATTCTGAAAGGGCTAAAAAGGGAAAACACTGTCTTTTATCATTTAAAAAATGTCTGACTCAGTAATGTCACTCTTCTGTGAAGAGGGTAATCACACTTTATGCATTGTGCTGCCCTTGTAAGTGGGCATTTGCTTGAACAACAAAATAAGTGCTCTGGAATTAGATATCAAACCAAAGACCTTTTGTAAAATGCTTCTTTGGTTGACTTGCATGTTCACATCCCTCCAACATGGTTATATCCACACAGTTATCTTAATAACGCCTGTTGGGATACCATCAACATTGAAACACGAGCACTGAACTGTTGGAGAAATCTACTAGCTGGGGCTGCCTCTCGATCCGCTGCGGACTGTGCTGCGTGAGCCAGTGCAGCACCTACTCACACCAGCGGGTAGGCTGCCATTTTCTGGGTAGAGCAGTGCTGCAACTGAGAGAAGTTTTTTGGCTTTGAGTTTCACAGACTTTTCTGATAGAGGAGCAATGATACACGGGAAGCTTGTTTCTGGGCTGCTTAAGAGTTTCCTACTGAGCACAAAGTCTTTGGGTTTCCTTAGGACAACTTCTACCCAGTCCACTTCAACTTCTCTTTTTTTTCCCCAGATCTCTTTCCCTTAAACTTTTTTTCTCAGTCTTTATCCTTCTGGCATTTATCACAGTCCCTTTTCCCCTGCCCGCTTCTCACAATATCCAGACTTCAGTGGGGAACACATCTTTGCATCTACTCATCCCAGACCTTGCTAGCTCTGTGAGCTCATCATACCTGATGCTTGTTCACTGTGTGTCTGTGATGGCTGATCTTGGAGATCAGCTGTCTTGTGACTTCTAGGAGGATCAGCTAAAATAAGTGAAGCACCTTTGGGCATCAGAGTCTGTGACTGGTTGACCCTGAAGATGAAAGGAATTTCTTTTTAACAGAGGCAAGACTAAACATTGTTTAAAAAAAAATCAAATGAGAGGAGTTATCTTGTCACATTTGCATTAAAGGCAGAGAGAGAAATGGCGCTATATGCTTTTTTTCAGACATTTCTGTTTCATGCACGTTTGTAACATGATTCTTCTCAGATACTGGTAATGGATGTTTTTAGAAAAGGATATATTAGTTATGTTAGGCTTTGAACTAAAAGTACCAATTTGCTTTATATTTCATTTTTGACATTTTACCATTTTTTTCTCTTTTTCATTCATAGCCCATATCATAATTCCTTGCATGTTTTATTTCAAGATACTGAAAGACAATTTGTATAACATAGAGATTCTGCATGTAACTAATGCCAGTAAAACAAGTTGAATAGAACATGTAATAGAAGAAAAGTTATTCTTAAAACAAGGCCGGTCCTATATCTCAGTAGGCTCTCAAGCATATTCCATTTAGACTGTTTTTCAGTTTAATAGTTTAATTGAATGACCCTTTTGAGGTCTAGGCAAAAACCCATGGGAACCGATTGAAGTTTTTCCAGTGATGTCATCTAAAGCCTGAACCAGGACTGCTTGTGGAGATCGGTCACACATGTGCATATTTACTTGTGGAACAAGGTAATGTTTTCTATGGTATTCTTAAAACTTGTGCTTTTAAAAACATTCCAGGCAAAAAAGCTGTTTTAGAAAAACAAAATTAGGCCATAAACATAGCAAATTTATTAATTTATTCTCTAAATATGGAATGGGAAAAAATGTCCTATTTTCCTAACTTTAATAGAGTGCCCTTCACAGTGTCTCAGTGGGTTTTTTTGTTTGTTTGTTTTTTTCTGGTTCTTGAGTTGCTTTTCCCTGTGATGGTTCTGATGTATATATTACTGTAGTATCCCCCATGCCTCATTTTCTTGAGGATAATCCTGGAATACAGAGGAAGACGAAGTGACATCCTCTCTTACCGATTGCTGTGACAAACCAGTGTAAAGATCCTGTAAATGAGGAAAGGGTAAAGTGGACAGCTTTAGCAAAATCATAAAATACAGTGAGGGGCTCTTTAGAGTGTGAGCTTTCAAATGAGGCTGCTGTAAGGGAGACAAATTTTAATCACGTGTTACGGCCCATAAATATGAGGCAACTTCTTCTCCATATATTCTGGTTAGTCATTTTTATTAATGGCTTCTCTAAGTTTTTATAATATAATTGTCTGCAAAACAGATAAGCAAAAGCAGATATATTTAATTGCAAAGATATAGCAGGAACTTAAACCAATAACTGAATTACTTTATCTGTCTATCTGGGACATTTAAACGGTTTCCATTATTGCGTTGTCTGTGCACCTCACAATTAACGTTTTCTTCCTTACAAAGGTCTGACTGAGACATGAGGAAGTACCAGTATCTGTATTTTAAAAAAGGATGAGAGAGCTAGGACTGAAGACCCAATCCCACGGTCTTATTTGTGCCTAAAAGTTAGGTGACAAAATGCCAGAGCTGGGCAGCGAAGTGTGGGGAGGCTGAGCCTTGCCCTGGGAGCTGCTTCTGTACTGCGCGTGGGTCAGTCGCTGCCCAGGACACAGACACTGTCCTGGGAGCTGTGGGGGAGGGCAGATGCGTTCCCTTGGCTCCTCGGCTGCAACATCATCCTTGCTCGTGCTCTTATTCTCTCTTTCTCACCAAATGGGAATCTTAAACTCATTTTCACAACAGAATAGCTTCAGAAACCAAGAGAAACTTCTCTCTACCATCCAAAATCAAGCTGCTAAGTGGGAGAGAGCTGTGGCTTCAGTTTCCGCGGAGGCAGATTTCTGGTGTTTTCCACTTCTGGGGAAAGTGCTCCAGCCTTCAGGCTATTGCACAAAAGGAAAGGTAGACTACCACAGCAACTGTAGTCTGAAAAGGATATTGTGGCCACAAATAAATCTAGCGGGTCATTAAGTCCATTACGTGTGCATTAGACTCTGGTTACGACTGCCCTCCCGAGGAAGCAGCAGAGCGAATGCTTTGATTCTGGAGCTTAGTCAGGCCTGAGAAAACCACTTTGCTGCTCAACACTGAAAACAGATACAGGGACAGTTTTTTGAGTAAAGGTGATTCTAGGATTAGTTGGAAGCTGAATTTTGTAGCTCTGCAATTTGGGATGTGACAGCTAACTGATAAGTTTTTCATAGCTGCCTTTTGATCTGGCCCAAAATGGTTGAGGTTTATTCAGGAAAGTTGTTAGTAAAGATTACTGAAATTTCCACGTTAACTGTTTTCCAAAGGCTGGGAAGTCATATTTTAAGCCAATATCCAAGTGAAGTTTGTTATTTTTAATTAGACTAGTGTTCATAAATACAAAGAATCCATCAATTTCCTCATAGCCATGATTAACAATTATTTAAATGTCATATGTGGACACACAAATCTAATCTTAGGCACCTATTCTGAAAGTATTAGTCTAGATTTTAAAGGGTTTATTTTGTAGTATTCTGCTTTCAATGCCTGTCTGCCTGTATGAGAGAACTCTCGCTGATACCTGCGTGACTAAGTCTGGGGCATGGAAAGCATAGACCTCTTCTCTGATGCAAGAGGGATTGTTTTCTCTTGTTTTAGTTGTATGCAAATTTTCTGGAGTTCTGGCATTTAAAATCATGTGTGGTGAAAATTAATACATCATTGAAATATCAATTAGTGGGGAATTTTGAAACCTAATCCATATAAAGTTTTCATTAGTTGTCAACTAGTTCTTTTCTGTACGCCCACTAAAAGCAAAGAGCAAGAGTTATTCATTTGGAGTTACAAAACAGAGTTCATTACTTCGTCTCAATATAAAGTCCCAGTTTTTAATTATCCCTGTTTCCCATGTAGATTATATAAGAAATAAAAAGCTTGTTATCATTTGCATTCAGAAAGTGCTTGATGAAGTTGCATTTCGAAATAAAGCAAAGCCAGCTGAATACTTAATTTGCTTCTATCATGTTATTAAGGCATGGAAAAGCAAAAGAAGGGAATAACTACAAAAAATATCGACTGTGACACACATGAAGTTAATATCTGATCATGTACAACATACAAATGGATAAGCAAGTAGTGTGCAACACTGATGACAACTTTCTTCATTCCTCTTTAAGAATTCTTTTTATTAAGGACTTCATAAAACTAAAATACACCGGTTTTTCTATTCTCTGCTTATCAGATATGGAACAAGGAGTGGCCTGTGCTATAGGCATGTATGCCTATAGCCTGACAGCATTTAAAGCTCATAAAGAGGTCACAGGAAAAGGCAGGGAATTTCCCAGGTGCAGAAAGTGCTTATCGCCAGTATAGATGGCTTTCACTGTGTTGCCATCCCTTCGTGGGCTCCTAGTGTAGAAACATGACTGGGGGTTAAAGAGAGTATGGGACCTCTTTTGGTTTGCTTTAATTAAAGTAAAATTGGAGAGTTTCTACAGTTTGGGGGGATGGACGTATTCTGTTGGATGTGGCAGTCACTTGAGTGACCTAAAGCTAAATCAGGAGTAAAGCTAAAACTGCTCTTCTCCATTTATATCTCAGGAAACTCTGCCCCAGGTCTTCTCCACTGTATTCTTCTAAAATGATAAAAAGATCAAAACGTTGCCAGCTTGATTTTCATGACTGTAGGATCCTCTTATAGTGCTTTCCAACATCGTGTGGCACCTGTCAGTTTGTTTGTCATTTGCTCCACTTCTCCGTAAAATCTGCATGTTTCCTGTACTTGCTTAGCTTTTAACTGCACTAGCAGTATTGCTGATATCAGCAGGAGCATGCACAGCTCAGTCAAGGTTATGTTACAGCCAAATCATTCTCTTCTGCAAGAAAAACACTGAAAAAGATCAATATTAAACCTCGATTTGTGGAAAAGCCAGAGCATTATCTACTGTTTCAGGAGGGATAAATGACAGTATGGAAGGCCTAAAGGATATAATCTTCCTTGTAATTGCATCAAGTGTGAGGATCTGAAGGGAATCTGGATTCCCCGTGCAAAGATACACATTTGTAGCCTCTGCAGTACTCCTTAGAGACATCCCTCCCCTTAGCAATGTGGGAGGCTTAGTGGCTGCTCCACTGCTGTCTTCCTAGTTGCATTTTAGTTCTTGCTTCAAGGAACATCAATGTTTGTAATCAGAAGTTAATGCTGCTTTAAGCAAACTACAGTGGGAGCATAGCATGAGCTATTTGTGTATAGAGACAAGCACTTCCTAGAGGATGAGGAGAAAGATGAGCATGCAGTGGGGTAAGTATTGAGCACTAGAGCAAACAAAGCGATGCTATGCGGTACTGTGTATTAAACCAACTGGTTAATGCTTTCTTTGCTATTTTGTTAATAGTGTGAGAAAAGTCTTGGTAGGGGTGAGAGGAAAGAGGACAGAATAATAGCTGGAAAAAGCTGCTAGGCACCTCTGATTCATGGCATTCGCATCTTGTTTATCATCCCGGGACTTTGAGATGCTGTGTCTCATGAGATTTTCTTGTCCAGAGATCAAACGTAGATATACATAATTCCCATGGATCTTTCATTCTCAGACAAGAGTTGGTCTGGGTTCTTGATGCAGTATTCAGCACAAAGGGCAGCCTAAATCAGTGAGTGAATTTGTCCAGTCATGTCTGTAATAATAAAGAAGCACAAGAAGAATTTATTCTTTTTGGTTTTGTATAAAAGAGACTCATGCAAGACAATTGCTCATTTTACCTTCAGAATGAGACAGCTTTTGCAAAGGCTTGATTGTTTCCTGGTATGGATGGGGAGAAGTACTCCTGTGGTTGCTAATCTTGCTGTCACTGCCCGTTTCCCAAACCTCTCTCCCTCGTAGGCTCCGTGTTGTACAATGAAATAAAGGCAGACCACCTACCTTTCACAAGCCTGCAAAGACATTCTGCTCCTTCAGGAGATCGTTGTCCTATGCAACAGCTAGCTCTCCTCTGCGGCACTGCCATGCTAAGAGCTGCACATAATATCATGTGAGGTATATACTGTTAAACCATAAATAAGCAAACCTACACATGGAAGCTAGAGACTATATAACCTAGATACTTCCATGTATATCATCTCTATAGGGCTGCAACAAAGGAATGAGGGTGGTAAGAACAAAAAGAGTAAGGTGACATTCCTTTTTATTATGCCTGGAAAAATAATATGTCAAGGAAAAAAAAAGAAGCAAAATCATTTTCCTTTAGAGAAATGTGTGTTTGTCTAACACATTGAACAATGTCAACAACAGTTAACCTACAGTGTGCAGAGTCTGACCCTGGTCTGTAAAATCTTGTCCAGATCAATGAAACATTGGTTATTTGTAGCTTACCCTAAGTGCTGACAGTGCAGGTGAGACCTGCCCATTCAGTTTAGAGATATTTGTGTTTTTGAGAAAGCTGAGTCCCGTATTTGTGACCTTTTTCAACTTGCACAAGTCTGTTTACTGCCTTTCTTCTTCCATATTATCTCTCTGTTACACATTGCTTCAACAAAGCACCAGATTTGTATCCTAATACAGTCACAAATTCTGTTGGCAAAAGAACAATTTCACACAAATTAAGATAGGGAAGCCATATTACATGGGTTTTTCTCCTAACATTAAGGAAATTGAACTTGTATAAGTTATATCTCATGTTGTACAGCAGCTAAGCCTTTGTCTGCTTTCCACTAAATTGTCAGGCTTTGAACATGAAACGTTTACGCATAATTGAAGTCTAATGGTGTTGCAGGTTTTTTGTATGGTCTAAACAAATTTTGCATAAGCAACTTACTCATCTTTACCTTGATAATATTTTTACTTCGAGGAGGGTTTTCTTTTGCAGAGAGAAATAAAAAATAGGCTTATTATGGTATTATAGTTTCCTGCCTCTGCTTTCTTGGCATTGAAATCTTGATATACAAGGCTTGATATACAGAGAGCTAAGCTGTATCTGCTTAAACAGGTGCAGAGAGACCTGAGCTACAGTTCCCATACTTTGAGTAGACAGACACAGGATAGCTCCAGGCTGGATGCTTTGTAGTCTTATTCGCATCAGTCTGTGTAGACGTCTCCTTGGGCACAACGAGAACACGCAACTCCACATCTAACTTTCAGGCACCTGAAAGCTACAGATGTCAGCCAGGCGGCTAAGCTCCCTATCTGGTGCACAGAGAGAGTCAGTTGTGAACAGGACTCTCAGCAACCGGAGCGCTTTGGACGGCTACCTGAGTTAGCCTGTGTGAAACACTAAAGAAAGAGAATTATTTTAATATTCTGTTCCTATTGAAGCCTTAAAAGGTTGATTCTGGGCTAGATGCCATACCTATGTCAAACTGTGAGGCACAGCCCAGAACCTTCTCCAAGATTTAGTTGCCTCCTCTGGAAAATGGAGCAGGAGTTTTTCCTTTATTTGAAAGAGTTTCTAGAACTTCTGGTGTTTGAGTCATCATCCAGCATGTGGATCTTGGGTTCTGGGCTCTTTACTGTCCCTGGGGATTCAAATCCATATTTCCAAATCTGGCACAACCAATAGCATAAAACCAGGGAGAGGGAGTCTCTGGATCCTTTATTCTTGTCAGGCCCTTTGGCTCTCACTCCATTCCTAACCCAAGAAACCTTACTTCCCTATTTCTACTGTAAATACCTCTTTGAGGCAACTTACTATTTGTTTTTTTGATGGCTCGACCACAAGCTTATAGTCAGCTTACAGCTGGCTGATTCAACTAAGTCCTCTCCATCCTCATTTGCTTCCAACTTAAGAACTCCTAGCTTACAGCTGCATGTATTGTTGTTGCTGTCAGCCTTAATTAATACACTTGATGCATTTTTTACTATTGCATGTTGTTTAACTGTTCTTCAGCAAGGTCATCCTGTGCTTTGTGTATGATTTTGTAGTCCTTTCCTACATTGACAATATTTTCCTAATCATCTCCCAAATCACCAGCCTCATGAGCCTGTTCCTAACATTTGCACTGTAGTCATTAGTGAATATATTAAATAGGATTCAGTCTTTAATGTAAGATTGACCTTGATACCTTTCTCAGCTTCCCATTACCATCTTCTCTTATTCATTGCCACGTATTCTTTGCTAAACTCCGTCTTTTCTACCTTATCAAATATCTTAACTCTCTCATACTGTGTCAAACGCATTCTGTGTCCAACATCGTCTACATATCCTTCTTTTAGGAAGGAATCAGTTATCAAAAGGAGCTATCCAGTTAATCTAGCATGATCTACCATTGGTAAATCTGTGTTACATTTTATGCCCTCACCATCGCCTTTCAATCTCCTTGTCTTTAATTAATTACTCCTTGAAGTCATGCTGAACTTAGGGGCAAAGCCACAGAAATAGCTTAGTATCAAGTCCTGCAGTTGTCTTGCCACCTTTTTCTTACCCTCTCATTTCTTTTACTTGTACAGATTTTTCTGTTCTCCTTGACATGTGAGACTTGTTACGAATGTTTATTAGCAGATACATAATTTCATTCTCCAGTGCCCTGTACTGAAATTGTGGCTTCTGGTGCAGGAACCCAAGGGGCACTGAGCGTCTCCTGAATAGGGATCACAATTCCTGAGCGTGAACTGAGAAGATTCAGGGGGCTAAAAGAGGTGCGTTCACCTAACCTCCGAAAAGCTGCCTCCAGCAGTTTCACTGCACCTTCCCGGGGAGGGAATCGGAGTGATCCGACAGCAGTAGCCGACGCGCTGTCTCTGCAGGCTCCCACCTCGTGCCGTCCCCCAGACCCACTGCTGCAGAAGTGATCAGAGAGCCCAAGCAGTGCTGTTAGGGAGTGAATTCTTGCATGGGTTTATCTCGTGGGTGAACTGAGCCACTTCTTCTTACCTGAGTTATGGGTCCTCTGAGGAAGAAATAGAATTGTCATTCCTGATGAAGTCAGGATTAGGTGTAGTATTTGGTAAAATGTGTTGTTTGCAGACAACTTTTTTTTTTCTTCACCCCTTTTTAACCAGTACAGCCTGAAGAGGAACTTGCAGCTTTGCAAGCAGTAGACAAATTGTACTATTCTGCCCCTACTGGAAAAAAAATAGTGCTAAGACTAGTAGTTATACTGTCTTCATTTTTGACAAGCATTTTTTACTCTATGCTATCCTTATTATAGAGATCAATGTTTACAAAAACATGCTGAGAAATCTTATGTGAATATGAATTTTATTTGACCTTGCAAACAGCTAAAAAGATACTGAACCTCGTAGTTAACGTACCCTATGTAACGAGGCAGAGAGGTGCTTTGTCTGCTCGTTTATTTTTAGTTGATGTTTGCTGGTGTGCGTTTTTGCTCCCTGCAGCCGAACAGTTAGGAGGGTGGTGTTCTGCAGGGCTGCTGGCAGTGCTGGGAGGCAGGTTTTGCACGCTCTTGAAGCAGTCCGCTTTGCATCCAGAGACACGAGCTGTTCCAGCGGCGTTACGTGGCTGGCGGCTGTGGAGGGCAACCTGTAGTACCAGGGAGACTGCAGCAGGTGGCACTAGAAGGAGGGTTAACCAGGGCCCCCGGGGGGGCTCCATAAAACGGCGATAAATAGGATAGAGACAACAGAAATGCTTAAAAGCTGCGCATCTTTCCTTCTCTTCTCCTGCGGCAACGATAAAGCGGCAGAGCTGATTGGATGTAGAAAATATAGGCTTGGTGGAGCTGGATTAGTGAGAGGTGAGATGCAGAAGGTGACGAGTGAATAGCTCATTTCCCCAGTTTGGCGGTTAGTTTCTGAGGACTTTGTGGGGAATGAGGGATTTACTGGGTAGGATTACAGCAAATCTTTGCAGCAAGTCGGTATGGATGCTGATGACTGTGTACGCATCTGTTCTTGCATTTCAAAAACATTCTATTATTATATTTGTTGTCATTAAATAAAGTGTAGTGAATACCTGTGATATTCTGAAAATGACAGTAATTTTTCTCCTGTAAAGCTGGCTTTCTGGCAGAGCACAAGAAAGTGCTACCGCTGTGCTATAGTTGAGTACAGTCCTATGTCTTTATCATCATTTTAAATTGACTTACAATTAATAAGCACGTTGGAGTAGTACCAGGAGTATGGTTAGCATGAATTTAAAAGTGCTTCCTCTTTATAGACAAAAAGTCACAGGGAGAATAATTTTAAAGGAGAATTATATTTCTACTAGTCTGAGTTTGCTTTAAAAAAAAAAAAGGAGGAGGGACACTCTGTAAATGAAGGTTGGCAATACCCAAATCAAATTATTCAAACTTTGATAAAGACAAATTCTGCAAATGATTTAACCATGAGGATGAAGCTATATAAAAATAAGACAGTATTTCAGGGAACTTGCAGTCTTTCTGAATGATACATATATGCAGATCATACTGGGAAAGATCCTGTATCAGACCAACAGGGAAAATGCTACATTTCAAAGAGAGAGAAAGTGAATAAGGTTTTTGGCATGCAGGAAAAATTTCAAGAACAAGAGATGAGAAAGAAAACAAAACACTGAAACAGTGAGGGGAATAAAAGGGGGCAATAGGAAGAGTAAATAATTGTAAATAATGCATACAGCCACATAGGAATGGGGAAGACTTGTCCAAGTCCCACACAGAGTGTGTCGGAAGTTAATGACAGAACTTGACACTATATGGGAGAGAAGTGGGAAAGGAGATGCTGGAATAGAAAGATAAGATTATCTGAGCAGAAGCATTTCATTTATGTAGGAGGGAGATGTGTGATGATGAAAAGGCAGAGAGGAGGTTGCAGTATCCTAGGCGAGTCAAACCAGGCTATTTTGTGTGCTTTCTAGGTACTGTGGATTCATCCTTGGATAAAGATGGTGATTAACGTGACCTTTCAGATACATGGTGTTCTACAGAGTCCTGAGAGTCAGTCTGTCTGCACACAAACATACACAGGCATTTTGGCATATTATTTTGTTGCATCAATAAAGCTGGCTTTTCCATACTTATTAACATAGATTATATCCATTTGTATATTTACTTGTAATTCGGACAGCAAAAAAAAAAAAAAAAAAAAAAAAAGTGCTGTGACCTCTCACTGTCAGATGTGCCTTTCTGGTGACTTTAAGCTATTTCATAAGACAAATATTTACCCACAATGGCACTGGCAATTTTACAGAATTTGCATTACATTACCAGAATAATAATTCTTCCTAATTCAAAGCCCTAGGGTTCTTAGAGCAAATCCTAAAGCCCTTGCCAAGATTTTATATGATATTTGTCCTATTTTTAAACATGAAATTTTGTCTAGCTGCAGAGCTCGGGACTCTCTGATGGGTTATTCTTTAGAATTGGGATGCAGCAGAAGGAATATTTTTATGTTCCTATTGACTTAGTCAGAAGGTCAATATTAATTCAGGGAACTAAATGACAAAGAAATCCAGCTTATAGACAGGATGTTCTATGGTTGAACTAAACTCCAGAAGGAACTGTAAGTGTTTAAGGGAAGAATTCTGAGACCTAGAAGGCCAGTTCATCCGTGCTCTCCTTAATATAGTTTCTCCATGCTTCTTTCATACAAATAAAAGTTGATATGGAGGTTAGAGAGGCAGGACATGCGATAAATTGTTATTTTAACTTCTCATGAATCTTTTTGCCCGATATGGCCGTTTAGAAACTGGCCTATCTAATCTTAACCGTGCTGATATGCTATTTGAAATGGAATGGACCCAGAAGTTGTATTAAGCACCTTTCAAAGTATTTTCTATTGTTTAGCATTTCTGTTTTTGATATTTTGCCCAAGCCATGGATGTATTTTTGTAAAACCTACATTAGTGTGACTGAGGTAGTGTGAAATGAAAACTCTTCTTATTCTTCCCTCACTACTTGAATCAGAGGATCGTTCAAGGGCTTAGGAGGTTGATTTAAATAAAGAATTGAAGTTCAGAAGCTTTGGAGGGTTAATCCACATTTCCTCTCTGTTCCACTGGTGTTCCTGGCATCAAACCGTTCTACATGGCAATTTGCGTTAAATTCCATCCTCTCTACAACATGCAGGGAAGAAGCACTGCACTACCCGAAATGTGCTTTCTAGTGGCTGACCCCTTTGGGCAGAAGGACCTGCTGCTATTTCTGAGCTTCAGAGCTCTCCGCCTGAAGCAGGAGGACAAAGTTGGGGCCACTGGGCTGAATTTGCAAGCGTCAAGTGTGCTGTTTATGCACCTCAGAGTGACTGTGAATATCCTTATTCATCATTTCAGTAGTTTCTGGTCAAAATCTAAAGACAGTCTGTACAGTGGAAGCTCTATAGAAACAGTAGTGATGGAAGAAGTGATGCCAATCTTTAGTGCAGTGTTAGAATGACTCTGTAGTTCTCATTCATGTCAGGAGGTCCCTAATAAGGTTATTTCTCTTACTTGGAGGACTGTATCTCTTCTGTAGTTACCATTCACAGCAATTTAGCCCATTTTGCAAACATGCTTAATGACCTAATGTTCCTCTGAAGTGCCTTCTGAAATGAAATGTTTGCACTGATGTTGCAAACATTAGGACAGTTTAAAGATAGCTTCCACTTGATGAAAGGATAGAAAATAAAATGTGCTCTGTGTTTGTATTTGGGGGCTACAATCTTCTGGGAAAGCCTGGCACAATCTTATGTTTATAGTAGAAATGCTTTCTTTTATGGGTTAAGAATGTAATTCTTTCATGTCGTTGTTATTAACAACCAACCTGACCAGCGAAATTCCTGGTGCATTTTGCTGAGGGGCGGCAGACCCTGCAGTCCTGCGCTCACTTCGTAAGTAGAGGTACACTGTTCTTTTACTGGTGCGCCTCGGATCTCTACTGCCTTTATAATCTGTTCAGTCAGAAATGCAGAACTTATAACGCTTCAGCAGCGGAAAGCGGACAAAATTACCACGCTCAAAAAATGGGAGGAACGGCAGCATGCACAGCTAATGCCCCCCGTCGTCTCCCCCCACCGCCCCCGACTTAAAAGCTAGTGGCCAAGAGCTGGTCGCGGCGCGCACCCCGCAAGCGCCTGGGTGCCGGTGCGCTGCCTGCCCTCTCCTATTGTCTGGCTCTCATCACAGCCTCCCATTTCCCACCTGTCACCGCCAGGGGTGGCCAGGACACGCGGGGAGCGTGGCGCTTCGGTGAGCGGAGCCGTGCAGGCTAGCCTGGCAATTTAGCCCTGAGTGAGGCTGTGAAATCGGAGGAGAGGTTCTCGCTGCTGCTCCTGGGGATTGCTGCTGTTGGGGGGAGAAGCGGACTTGGAGGTGGGCATGCATGCGTGAGACGATGCGGAGGGCAGCTGGCTGACTGAGGTGCCTGGCCACGGGGAAACACTGCAAGGAGAGAGGGGCAGTGCAAAGAAGAGGCGAGAGGACTGAAGTGCAGAGCAGCTGTTTCCTAATACTCTGTCTCTTTTGGGTGCCTCAGTGAATGTGAACATGGATTCTGCCACTGAAATCTTCCTGAAGCTGCTGGCTCTCGTAGCTGTTCATAACTGGAACACGCTAGTGGCAGGCAATAAATGTAAGTATTGCATATGGCTTAAAACTCAAACCAGAGTGTTTTGAAAACTTCTGGGATATTTTATCTGCCTTTGGAATAAATATTATTCTTGAGAGAAATGCTTGCTGCTTGGAAATCGTAACAGCAAGTTACTAGGCTGAAAATGTTCCAAAATCCCTCTATAGATTTTTGTTATGAGTCTATGTACAGCATATTGCTTATAAAGCTTATATATTCTAGGACTATCTGAAAGCAACATTTTACTAAGGAATTGCATGTTCAGCCTCATTTTCATTTTTGTTTTGTGTTAGAAGTGCTGCATTTTCCAAGGAATTATGTCTTACACGGAAATTACTGGCAGATTTCTATTGTGTACTGCATCAGCTTGGTTTTTAGCAATTTGTAATTTTGCAGGTTGGTATTTGCATTTCTGAATTAAGCTGGCACTCAAATAACTCTGAACATCATTGTGCAGTTCAAGAGCAGTACAAACGTAACAGGAGAATGTGGAGAGCGAGACTTTATGGGCTCTGCATTGATTGCTTAGGGAATGATGTTCATGCATGACTAAAGAGGTGAACGCTATCAGTTCAAGCAGAAAGTTTTTAAAAAATGAGTAAATCATAGTTAGCCAGTAGGGTGGTATGGCAAAATAAAGATAGTGATTACTGTGTTTAAGAGAATGTGCCCTCTAGGAGGCAAATCTGATGTATACACTAAAATCTCTGGTTTCAGTGCTGAATTATATTAGGGTTTTTTATATTAGAAAAAAACTTATCAAGAAACTAATTTTCAAGGTTTTTCTTATTCAGGAATTATTCTGAGATATTCCTGTTCCATTTTGGCTTTAGCAAGCTGAAAGGATTTCATTTTGTATACATGTAGTAGAATAGTTGCCTAAATGCCAGATGCTCATAACCTGAACTGAGCATCATTTCTCCCCTTGCTGCTAAGGCACTGGCCATGCACCATAGGAACAGGGAGGGCAGAAACAGCGCCTGGATGGGAAGAAAGTAAACGACAGAGCGAGTGGGAACAGTCAGGAATGACCTTAGAGCCTGGCAGCTGGGGATAGCGCCTTAAAAACATTTGAGCAACGACAGGGAAGTTTGAAGTGCTGGGTGGATCTATAGGCTAAGGTTTTGCATATGGATGGTTTGTAAACTAAACCTGCTCCCATGAGCCAGCCGTTCACACTGCAGCACCAAAATGATCTTGTGCTGTCATTCAGTAATGATATCTCATTTGATACTCAAGTGCATAGAGTAGCCCTAAACATGAATACTAAGTTCCTCTTGTAAAACACCCTGCTGCAATCCAGCCTCAGCTTTAATTCTCTTCATCATTCTCCATTGTGCAGTTTATGAATACATCCATTTTCACAAGACCATGATAATTGAATTGCACATTAATAGCATTTGGCACTACGCACAAAACTAAATCAGTCGCTTATAGGGAGGCATATTAAAACCATTGCAAAAGAGACTTGCGGCACACAACAAAGCAATAAAGCACTAGAGGTCACTCTTACAATTTAGGAAACAAGGTTTGAGGAAAAGAATCAAGCTTCTTCCCAATACAGAATTATGAAGGATAAAACAAATCAGGTATGAAATACAGTTACTTCTGGTTTCTCAAATACCTCTCAAAAACAAGCCAAACTTACTACAGTATCAAATGGGTGACTTTAATTAATAGATTTCATTTTCACATTTAAGTCAGCATTTATAAATTTATAGTATTTTTATTTATGAATAAATCCTAACTCCTATTTCAAAACACCCATCTAAATTGAGGAAGTATTCTTCCCAGGTTATAGATGAGAAAACTGATTGTGGGGACAGTAAATTAAAGGACATTTAGTTGTGGGGACATTTAATTTAAGGACTGAGTGTTAACATCTGAACTAGATGAGTTTGACTCATCTAGTGCAGATTTCTCCTTTTTAATACCTAATCTAGAGAAATACTCTCTCTTTTTCTTTTTTCTTTTTAGATGGGGAAGTTTGGGTGGGCGAGTTAGTGTGTTTTTAAAGTGGCAATTTCCATCTCGAGTTTCAAGCTATGAATTTGGCTACTACGTTAGGTTTCATAAAATGACCTCGGAAGGAAGGGTTTGCCATAATTACTGATAACAGCACACACGTAGCAGCCATTATATACCCACTTTAACTTACTTTATTTCTTTCTTCTTGAGAAGTTTACCAGGAACCGAAATCCTTTTCAGTAGGTGGTCCTACTATTGGCATTAATGTATTCAATACGCCTGCAAGCACAGGTGAAGTTCAGTTTCCTCGTGTGAATTTTGATGGCTAGATTGTAGATTAGGCTGTCAATCATTAAAGAAAATAAAGTGATATTTTTATTCTTCTTCTAAAGTAGTCCACCTTGCTGCTTCTTAATTTTATTACTCTTTTTTAATACCAAATGCTGAAGACTTCAGTTTTGCTTTGCCTTTATTCAGACCAACTCCCACTAAGAAAACACCAAAGTAAAGACCTTTACGTTTCACCTTGAAGTGTCAATGCTAATGTTGCTAACATTTCTCTAAAGAAAATTTTTTGGATCAAAGATTGATATGTTTAGAATTGTTTCTGTCTTAAAGGATCCGCAGTATTCCTCCTTTGAGTAAAAAGCCTGTGAAGTTCTTAAATTATCTGAAGATGACAAGCCCTATCATCTTGAATATGAAAGTTTATTTCTGTTTTTTTCCAGAAGAGTAACACTGACGTTTCGTACCAAGAGAGGTAATGATTGCTGCTGGAAACCTAAATCTTTTAAAAGTTCTGTAGTAGCGCTGCTTCATGTTAACTGTTCCTTACGCTTTCTTCCTCCCAAGGAATTACACTTCCGAAGCAGCTGAAAGACACTTGAAATACATGGCCAAGAGTGAGAAAGTATATAAGGTCAAATGTGAGTTTTAAAAGGGGATCAAAGCAAGTACTCCCATAAAGTTTTTTTCACCGGGGCTAGCAAAGGGTTTTATTTTATTGGGAGCTGGCTCTACCACTGTAAATCAGCAAGTCACTAAATCAGCCTTTGAGAACTTGCCAGAAATTGGCACTCTAATAGGCGCAGTCCTTTTTCTGAAACTCTCTAAAATTGAAGTGTTGCACAAAACATAATTAAACCCCCTACACACTTTAACTCAACTGTGACTAAAAGTTATTAAGTTATTAAGGCTAATTTTGGAAATAAAGGCAGCAAATTAGAGACTTTTCTTGTAAATTCTCACCTCTTTATACCTATTTGTCTTTGTAATGTTTTCCAGTATTACAGAAGCTTTTATTTTCTCAATTCTGATTTTTGTATTTGTGCCAGAGTGATTGTAATTTCTCTAAACCAAGAAATATTTATTATTATTATTTTTATGTCACTGGGACTTCTTGTTATTGCTATAGTAGAAGACCTCTTCTGAAGCTGACGGAGAATGAATGTTAATGATACTGACACTTTTCACACAAAGGGTTCAGTGATCATATACCTTGATTATATTATCAGATGCAAGTCATCGTACAAGTAACATCCCCAGGGAAGAGATTACTTACTATTGTAACTTCATTTAGAAAAAAGTTTTAGAATTTCATTCTGATGTTAATCATCAGTACAGAAGAGTTTTGTAGACTCTTTTTATTTCACAACTTCATGAATTGCATTTAAAATACAATAAAATGTTGTTTCTCGTGAACAATTTACATTAAAATATGGTTCTTTTACTGTTAGTTTGTGGCTGATATGAAGCACAGGAGAGGAGAAAATAGAAATGTCCTTAAATTTCTTTTAGACTCATTAATATTTATCTTGTGTTTATTATTATCTATATTCCCTCTGAGGTAACGACTGAGACCCTATCAGAGATCAGGCTATCTCTGGGCAATTATTTACATGAATAAAATATTACAGACATCTCTAGTATATTTTGCATGTTTTTAGCACAGTAACATCAAAGGCTTGTATTAACAGCGCATCCAAACCAACACCAATGGATGCATCTATCAAAATTTATTTCACTCTTTCAAGGTCGAGAATTCACATGAAGGCCTTGGGTTGACTGCACTGAGTATAATCCCCAATTTGCATCCCATTGCTCTCGCTTTACAAATTCCCATGAACGTGTCTGTCCCTGGGCTCAGTCAGCAGAATGGGCACAGCCAATTTGGTTGTTTTGATGGATATCAAGTTGATGGACAGTGACAAGCAAATAGTAACATTCTCAAAGTAGGATAGAGTCAACTATATAAAGAAAATGCAGTAGGTTATGTGTGAAGTATGTTATGCATTCTAGTGATGACGTTTGCGTTGAGTGTTAACGCTTGCCTTGTGTGTTAGGATTCACTGTGTTTTAGTTCAAGTACCATTTGCCAGTCAGGAGTTACAAAGCCATCGCTAACTTACTCAGATCTTAATGATGCTGCAGTCATGACCTTGCTACTTTCTTACAGGATAAGTTGATGTAAAAGTATATCCACATGGATCAATAAGAAAGACAAACTTTAACCTGTCTTATCCAGTTTCACACATCTCATGAAATAATGTGTACTTGTATGACTATATATAAAGTACAGTGTTTGTTTAGTATTTTTTCTGAATGGTTCCATTCAGCAGTAGAAAACACATGTAATATGACTTGTATTATGTCATATATATTCATATATTTTATACAGTATATTTGCCATTATTCTGCCTACTAATTCATTTTCTGTAAGAACTTTACCAGCCAAAACTTAATAGCAGCTTCTAAAAACTTCAGTTGGGAAAAACAAGGCAAATCTCCCTTTCTTGCCTCTCCCAAACAAGCAACTCAAAGAACACTGGGATGCTGAAGAAGTTACGCATCTTTCAAATCCTGACTTTCTTTTTTCTAAAAAGAGACCCTCTGCTTTCATTGTCACTCACAGGTTTAATGCAGAGCATCTCACAGAGCTAGATTTCTGTTCTCTGAGTAAGTCAGACTTGCTTCTCAGTACTTCTGTATTTGTATTCATTGTTTTTAGTTGCTCTCAATAGCGATGGTGATAGCAGAGGTGAGTGAGAGTGGGGAGCGAGACCAAGCAGTCTCTGGCTCAGAGCGTTCTGTGTCCTGGGATGGACTGGGCAATTCGTGGGCTTACATGATAAAAGAAATATCAACGTTTAAAATCTGTCATGTGCGTAGGTGCATCCACATGTACATGTTAAATTTATTTAAGAGGTTTCTGAAGTGCAGAGTTAAATTTTCCTCTTCTTAGGTCACTTCTCAGTTTTCAATAATGTTATAAAGAGGGTGGGAAAACAAAAATAGTAATGATAAAATTGTTTGTTCTACCATTTTGGTAGATTAATTTGATAATTCTTTAATGTAAAATATGTTTACCACGTGTATAATTTATAACTTGTAACCTTGGCAGCTAGGGCCTGCGCATGACTTTAGATTAAAGATGGAGAAGACATCTGTGTGTTTCAGTATATTGCCATGTATTACATAAGTGCTATTGGGACAAAAGTTACCTTTCTTCACTTGAAAATATACAATGTGTAGGAGATACAATATGCTATCATGATGAAAACAGTTTTGCTTTATTTTCTGTGGGGGAAAAAAAGATAAAACATCTTGCTAGGGTTTCACTAAACATGGTTAATAGAAATTTTAACTCTGCAGGCGTTTTGTATGTATTTACTCATACTCATTTATATATTATATGTTAGTGTTTTATGTATGCGCACATATAACACTACAGACTAATGTTTTTTAAAGGAAGACTCTGTAGTCCTTCTCCCACCAGTTGAAACTGGTACCACTCACCCTGACTAATATTCATGAAATGAAGAGGAGGATTGGTCCAATTGTTTTGCTTTTCCAGAGGACAGTTTTTAGTGTTTATTAAAAACTATTGTGCTATTTTTTAGTTTTAGCAAAATGTGGTGTGGACTGGGAGGTAAAAGAGATACTTTTTATGTTCTTGTTAATGAGTGTTTTCTGTGCAATAATTTGAAAAGTGATTGAAAGCCTAGAAACTTCTGACATTTTAAGTAGATTTAAATTAGTAACTGCAGAATTATTATTTAAATACCATACCTACTTAATAGACTACTGAAGAAAACTACCTCTAGGGTTTTAAATCACAAAGGATAGAGAAAAAATATGGTTAGGAAATCTATCCAGCTGGGTAGCGGGTCTAATTACTTTTTTATTAAGTATATCTCATTACTTGGTAGTGCTCAAGAATAAGCTATTGCTTCTTCCTTGCTGGTAGAGTGCCTGTTTGTTTCTATAACAATCTTTCAGCAATTAACATATTTACATATGTGGTCTTGAGGGAAAATTAGATTAGAAACAGCACATAGGGATATTTGAATTTATTCTTATTACTTAATATCATTCTTTATTCAGCCAGCAGCTGAAATAGATCTTGCTCATTTTCAGGCTTTTATCAGTCCACCCTTAAATCCAAATGAGAAGAGTTTTCCAAAAGACAAGATCTTTCTGAAAACATAAAGATCTTTTTTCTATTATGTTAAAAATTTACCATGAAAAATCCCCGGTCGCAGGAGGAATAGTTACAGTATTTGCTTGTGTTGAACTTCAGCTAGTTGACCTGTTCAGGGTTACTGTGAAAGTATACATCTAAGGAAAATTCTAAACAGAAAACCTGAAATCTCAGAAAATAAGTGGTTAAACAGGATGCAACAAATACTGATACTTGGGTACCAAGTAACTTAGTAAAGCCCCACACTAGGATAGCACATGGAATAGGTGAGTATTAGAGCAGGTAGAGGAGAGGCTTCGGGCCAAGACAGCAAGGGGAAGACCTTCAGAGAGGAACTCGCAACTTAAAAGTGAGGCTGTAGATAGGCTGAGTTCCACGCAGAGAGCCCGAGTTCCTCCAGGTGTTCACCTGCAGCTTTAAGCTGTATGCCAGTATCCTCTACTGCATTTGATTAGATACACTCAGCATGGACATTCTGTAATTATCTGAAAATATTGAGGAAAGCAGAGGAGAAACTTTTTTCCTCAAGGTAATGCATTATAATAAAGCTCATGTGCTGTTTGTTGTTATGTAATACTAATAAGAAAATGACAATAAGTAACTGGAAGACAGCTTTGTTTGGTATTAATAGGAGCAGCAGAAGGGAGATTTTGTTGTTCCTGAATTTTCGCTGCTTCATTAATTAGCAAATATGCCTTACTTTTAAGCTATATGATGACTCTGAGAGTTTCTGTAAAGACAGAAAAGTTGGGATTCATCTGCCCAAAATTAAAAACCCAAAACTTGGATGTCTCCTCCTGAGCTAGTTGACTCCCTTTTTAGGCAAAGCAAAGGGGGTGGGGGGAGAAAAAAAAAAGAAAAGCTGTTCTTGAAGGAAGAAGTAGCTTATCTCATGCAAAGTTAATTATCTAGTATAACTCAGCTGATTTGCTTTATAATGGGCACTGTAGAAGTGTCTATTTCTCGTTAGTGATTAGGGCTGGGAATCTAGGTGACACGGTCAACCATAGCCATATAGATGTAGACGTCCAATATGTTGGTGCTCAGGGTTGAATTTCCCAGGCTCTCTCTTGACTGTCTGTGTAAGCGTGCTCTCTTTGGTAGCCTAAGGGTTAAGGCTGCTCTGCCCTTGCTGGTCCTAGACAAAATATAGGGACTAAATGGGAGAGCTGGAAATGTCATAGCAGTAAGTGTGTCCCTTGCTCACGAAAGGATTAAATATATTTATATTTTTCAGCATACACAATGCTGTTATAGTCAGAGTGAAATCAGGCTCCTCCCATTGACTTAAATTAGCTGGAATTGCCCATCTGGCCCACCTGAAACATTGTCTGACCTTTCCACCCCTTCAACAGTCTGTGATTTAAAGCTCCATTTTAACCCTGAGCCTGCCAAAACATATATATATATATTCTTTTCTTCCAAAGATAGCAAAGAGTGAAAAATGGCTGTATTATGAACACAGTCAGCAGAATGCTACAGCATTTCTTTTCATAAAGGAGTGATAAAACAGATGATAGATACCAGATATCTTGGTAGTTCTGTGGATACTTTAAAGCCTGCTCTGTGTCCAGCACCTAATGATGGTTAGAGTCTGGCTGTTGTACTGGGTAGGGAGCCTTTTCACGCTCCAAGCCAGCAAACTCTAGGTCTCCCAGTAACTTCTTTTCCCCACCAATGGCAGGATGCGTACCTATGCAGCAGTCTGGGTGGCTGTGGTTTGTAATCATGGTGAGACTTACTTAGCAATCTTTTTCTTTTTTTTCTTTTTCTTTTTTTTTTTTTTAAGACAATCTGAAATGACCAAGATTTTTTAAAAAATCAATGAAAAACACCACGGGATCTCGATGTCTTTATTCTACCAAAGCTCCTAGGGAAATCAGTGGGAGCTTTGCCTAAATAAATATTGAATAAGAGCTTTAGAAAGAATGAACTGAATATTCATGGAGCAGTGATATGCTGCATAGTTTGAATATAACTGGTCTCTTTATTTCATTTCTATATACAAGTCTTTTCATTCTGCCGTGTTTGGAGGACTCAGATACAGATTTGTATAACAAACAAGAATTACTCATTTGTCCTAGCTGACAAAAAATAAATATGAGGAGAAAAAGACATTTACAATTTTAGCTAGTTCCTGTGGTTAGGGAATTTCTATGCCTGCAGTGAAAAACTACTGCTCTGTTTTTCTGGGCCAATGTTAACATTTTTGATGATGGCTGATTTTAGTTTTCAAGAGTAAAGTATCCCCTCAAAACTTAGGGCATTCAGGACTATCTGGAAATGTAGTGGGGTACAGTGGAGGGTGCTGTGCTCTTGCCCTCCATGTGGCCAGGTGCATTCAGTGTCTTTTAGTTGTCTTAGCCTGAATCTGGAATCTATAGAGCTGTTTTTCAGTAGCACCATGCTAACATGGTCAGTAGCTTCACTGTACTCCTCAGTGATCCTATTTCTGAGGTGAAGCAGAGTCAGTCCCAGTGTCTCTTTGTCTACAGTGTAGGACCTGAGAAATGATCTCTCAGAGGAATTGAGGGATCATCATAAACCTTCTTTGCAAGTGATGACCTGTGATTTGAGCTTGTTTGCTGTCACGTAAAACATATGTATAAACATAAATCACTGCTTATGCTTCTTTTTTAGTGTGGAACAGGAGAGAGGGAGCCATGGTTGAGGGTGGTCATGTTTCTTCATGTGCTTTTGGAAGGTCTGGATGACAGCGGTGAGCCTGGCATAAGAAGAATATGATAGAGTTTTGCTCATGACATTGTGCTGTAAAAATGTCCTGACTTCGCTGCAATATACTGTTGTACTAAAAGGAAGTAAATAATTAAGTAAAAGGAAGTACAGAAGCAATTAAATAATAGATGAATCAGCTATCAAATCTCTCATTGGAATTAACAGAGCCCAACTGTGTCTGTAAGATGCTATCAGTATTCTTTTGTCAGCTGGGAAAAGCGTAAGATGGGTGTAATGCTAAACAGGTGTAAAAACCTCAGATGTCCTGGCCACAGGTGCCAGGTTAAAGGTGACCATAGCACTAGCCTGAAGGAGCCTTTTAAGATATGTTAGGAAATGCTTAAGTTTCTTTTACAGATGATCACTTTTTACCATCTGCTCCTTGTTCATTTTTAATGTATTTTGAGGCATGATGACTTCTTTCTCTTTTTTCTCTCCTTTCACCCTTGAGGACTCAAAAAAAGCTCATCTGTGCTCAATTTGTAAACTTGTTTTGATTTTCATGAACTGTCTTTATCTTACAGATCATTCTTATTCTGTACAGCTGTGCTTTACTGAGTCCCAATTCATTCTATTTGGGCAGGAAAAGAATTTAAGAGATAGAGACTGGGGAAAAGGTGATTGATGTTCAAATACTGGTATGTACGTTTTTGTGCTACCTGCAATAAAGAGTTCATTATTTCTGAACCTTTTATAAAATATTTGCATCTGCTTGCTTGCTTGTTATATCCCAGAAGTGGTAAATATCCAGTCAAACTGCTCTAAATTTTGAGCTCTGGATAAGAGATGGATTCACATTTATACTGTACTTGAGCTCTGAAATACTTAGGATACTGTAATAGAAAGCAGGCATTTTTTACCCTCCTGTGTTATATTTGCACTTCTACTCTGGAAAGACTGTTCTCCTTCATCTATTTCTGTGTTTATTACTTACGATTTAGGCATCAGTTTGTTTCTTTGAAAGGGTGGTATCGTCGTCCCTGTAGGTCTAGGTAAAGATGGGTTGAGAAGTTCTAATACAGAATTCCCTGATCTCACTCTCACCTCTGATAAGGTGCCTGTGTGTGATGGAGGTATCGAAGGGCTAGTTTTTGTTTTGATGTTTCTAATATATTTTGGAATGTCTCAGTGGATGTGTTTCTAACAAACTGCCTCGGGTGCTGAAAATGTATGTTGAGTGGAATCAAATTATGACAGTGTTTCAGGGCATGCTTGTGCATACTTGAATATTAGGAATTGAAAGGCATGATTCAAACATCTACCAGTAAACTAGCGTCAGCAAGTTAGTAGTATGACAGATCATAATGGCTTACTTAAGAAATGTGGAATATGAAGGTCGTATTTACATGTTTTATTTCATGGTTTTTCCTAACCATGTTTTGCCAAATGCTTTTAAACCTTATCAGCAGATTTTTTTTTAATGGGAAATTCATCTTCAATACCTGGACTGTTATTGGACAGTAACAAAGGTGTTATGATGTACTGATTCTATATATATTTAAATATATACATCGTTAGTGTGGTTTTAATCATGATAGAAGTACATTTGAAAAACTGCATCTCAAGTTGGAAAGTTCCCTTTTCTCAATAATTCAATTTGATAAGTCTAGCACACAACAGTCTCAAATGTGGCAGATGCTACCTCATGAGAATATTGGGATGTTACTTTGACGTTTATATTTCTACCATACCATGTGCCAGTACAGAACTATGTGTGGGAGAAAGGGTAGTGAAGAAAGAGTTCCTCTAACCCCACTGCAGAAACTACATAAAAAACACATTTGTAGCAATGGAAAGCTTCAGTCAGAATATCAGATACTATCTAGTGCAAAATCCTTTTTCAAAATGTAATACTGTAAGCTATTGAACATTTCTTTAGCTGTAATCTCTCATAAAACATGGTTGGGTAAATCGGTCCTCCCAAGAAGTGCTGAGTATGTTGCCCACTTGGAACATAAACAGTGGTCTATTTTGTAATGGCTTTTATGTCTACCTAAACTTAACTGAAAGGAGTATCATAATCCACTCTAATTTCTTCAAATCTAAAAATTCATTGTAAATTTCTCCTACAAATAATCTTTGTCATCACTGAGAAAAGAAGTCTTATGTCAGCTCAGAGAGTATGATACAAATTATGTACATGGACATTGACATGGAGAAGTTGTAATGTTTCTTCAGGCCAAACAAAGATTTTATTTTCAAAACCTGACTGCAAGACTCAAAAGAAAATCAAACATTCTTTAAAAGAGTAAGTGATGTTCCTCTGTTGGTTAAACCACTTTGGACTCGTGTAGCTTTTTAGTTTTTTTTATAAACCACACCTGCTAAGTCTGCTTTTGTGGTTATGTTAAAACAGAATTTCCAACAAACTGACATACAATACAGTTGTTGAAAGGCCAAAATGTGAACATGGAGAAAGCAAACATGTCCACCACTTATTCTATTACATTTTATAAAGAAATTTAAAAGTGAAGAATACTGACCTTCCCAAATTCTTGAAGGACTTATAAATTCATTCATTTACTCAGAAATATTTACATTTTCTAAATGTACAGCTAGTTTATCTCAAACATCATTCTGAATGTTTTTTCTATTGCCTCAGTTTTAGTTTGTTTTTATCAAGGGTGAACTTTCCGGTAGTATGAAACTGATTAATCAAAACCAAGATTTGCAGAGCCTACGCTCTCTATTGAAGCAGTGTTTTGTAAAATCCCTCTATTCCCTTTCACAGAGGTCAGAAATCCAAATGCCAGATTGTGTCTTTTTACTGTGGCCTCATTTTTTTCCCTGGCAAGTTCTTCAGCGGTTGGAATTATCTCTATTTCTGACATGTGGTTTGGCTGCCAAGAGCTGCCTTGGCTACTCTGCTCTTTATCAGTTGGTATTGTTCCCAAGAAATGCAGGGCTTTCGTAGTGATACGAGTGGACGGACATAGATCCTTCCAGCCTGGAATTCTTGCATGTACTTGATATCTGAAGCAACAACTCATTTGAAAAAAAGAAGAGTAATGGTCAGTTAAAATTCGTACAGCTAGCCAATAGCCTATCTTTTATGTGTTATGTGCCGGCAGATAGGCTTGCTCACACAGGTTGGTTGTGCATGTCAACACTCTGCATGTTCAGCGTTGTCAGCTCTTGTAGCTTTTATGGTGTCTTATGTTACTGTGCACTTTCTGTTAAAGTCCAGCATTCAAACAGTTGTACTAAGATGAAAGCTTTAAGAAGATTTTTTTGAAGTCTAATCTTCGCAGGTGTAGAGCAGAGAATGAAAACATATCATGAGATACCTTAATGAAGGTATAAACAACCTCCGCACAACTCATGAGGATTTCAAGTGTAGTTCCCATGCCAGGGTCCCCATCCTGGCTGTGGAAGGAAGGAAGTCAGCAGAGACCTGACTCAGCTCAGCCTCCATAAAAAGTACTAGGATGTTGTAAACACATTCCCAGATTTTCCCTCTGCCTTGCGTCTCTAAGTGCTTGTGTGTCTTAGCTATTTGTGATGGTTTATATGAGAATTGATTATACTTCAGGCAAATTTTGTTCTTATGTCTCAAAACCTGAAAGAACAAAGAAGAATGAAATTATTATCATTTAACTCTCAGGAATTAAACCTCATAATATTTTGATGCACATTGTCAGTGGTTGAATTCTTTGGGCTGGCAAAATTGCACATGTAATGCTTACCAATCTAGTTGTAAAAAATGAACTTGCAGGGTTTTTTTTGGGGGGGGGATATTTCTAGATAATAAAGCATGAGGTTAAAATTTATTTTAATGGAAAAACTTAGCATATGTTTGCATCTTTTTAATGTGCTTCACACTGCAGAGCTCTCTTTGACCTCTATTTTGTGCTCAGTTTCTACATGGTCTTCCTATGGATGTTCATGGGTAATTGTATACGTGAATTTAATACAGGACATATGTAATGCAGTTTAGTTGCAGATATCAACACAGAATGATAAGGAAAAGATTTATTGTTATTCTGAGTCAGTATCAGAGTTAATTCTGATATATATTCAGAGCAAAGATACAAATGCAGAACACGAAGAACCTGCTGCATAAACATCTTTTTTATTTTTGATTCCTCATCCACAGCTACTGTGTTGCACTCACATCCGTAAAAGTGATCCATTTCCAAATGACATAAAGCTTCTTTAGAATACTTCTTTTCTCCCCTCAATAGAAGTTGTGACCATTTCTTGATGCTTTTATGCGATGCCATTGTGCATAGCCATTTTTTTAGTCAAAATACTGGTTTGTTTCAACAGAGGATGTAAGCAGTCACGGCAGACAAGTTAGGAAAGAGTTGATTTTTATTAAGAGTAGTAGGGGGAATTGGCACGCTCTTTTGTTAGATTGGTGGGTTCCATTTTACAGTGTCCAACGGGACCACAAATGGAGAGGATTCCTGATTGCTCGCTACAGGATTTTGTGAGCAAGGCAGATTTTAGGGCACGATGGCACTGCTTGCCCTCTGATTGCAATCTGTCACCTGTAGTTGCAGCATGGGACTAGCAAAGCTGTGCAAACAGCTGAACACTGAAGAAGTTGGCAATAACATTAGCAGGATCATGAGTTACTGAGAAGTGAAGACGCAGCCACTGATCTATATTTTCTGGTAGTATGAAATATCTCCTTCTAATTGTGCGTTCTAGCTGGTATTTGCTTCACAAGACATGTAGCATTTCTGTTGTTCAAGAAGAAAAACAGCATCCTCCCTATTGTCTCCCGTTTAATTATATTTTATCCTAACTATAACAGAAACAGACACTATGGAGTTAAGAACTTTGGACTATGTCTTGTTTTAAGCTCAGTTTTGCATTGACAGGAAGCTATCAAGAAGCCAGGGTAGCTCTTTTTTTAGGTCTTTTCTCAGGTCTGCATATATATTTTAGAGCAACTGCTTGGAAACGTCTGGTTATGCAAGTGGCATGAGGTACATGTAGCATATTTTGTTCCATTCCTTTGCCCATTTGCCATGTCCTTGCCTCAGCAGAGAAGTCCTTGTGAAGTTGTCTTATATCTATATAAGAGTTTATATATTACAGTCCTGCTATATGTACCACAGCAGGACGTGGGGCTGTTCTTTGCAGCAGCTGCTTTTGATCATGTAGAACACCTTTAATAGTCCATTTGTTTCAAAACCTCATCTTAGGTGTGTTTTGTTTTATCGACCCTGAATAAGGCTCTACCAAAAATATAGACATCAAGATGGGGTTTTGAGGTCTCCCTCACCACCCCATCTGCCCCCTGCCATCAGTTTAAGTTATTGATTTAATAGCAAGAAGTACATGGTCTGTTATTAAAATTAGGTATACTGTTTTGAAGAGAAAATGAGTAGCTAATACTTTACTCAGTAGAGCAGGAGCATTCATTGGAATGACAAGATAGGCTTTATTTTAATACCAGATAAATTCATTAAGCAATAATGAAATGCAGCGTTTTTCTAAGCACTATGTTGTATCAAAGATCATTTGTTTTTTTAAAAGGAGAATCACATTTGTTTAAGTAGGCCAACAAGGTAAGGCATAGAGCAGAGCAAAAACCTTTTGCTGTTGCGACGGTGTATACAACTCTGCAGGGGAAGGTGAGGGGACTGCACTCAATAGAACAGCGTCCAGCAAGGGATTTCCTCTCCATCAGCATGGAGAGAGTGCTCACACTGAGAAAGATGAAAAAAGCCTGGAGGAGTTAGGGCCAAGAGCAGAGTGAATGAATTCTGTCAGCCAATCCATTTTTTTCAGAAAAAGGAGCGCACATTTGTGCTGTATACTGTATCTTTGAGGTTTCAGTGTCTGCCCATAGATTAAGGTTTTTTCTTCTTCAGCCTAAAATTGATTTATGGCTTGAGTAAACAAAACAGTAGAAGCTCATAGAAAATTCTTATTCTACTAAAAATTGACATACTGATAAGAGGGGTGGTAATTTAGTTAACGAAGTCAGAGCCGAGTGGGGTTGGTCTCATAACTACGAAGGCAAATTTCTCCCAAACTCCAATCTTTTTATTGAAAGAACAGTTATCGAAGTGCAGGGCTTACTCTGCAAGTAAATTGAAAAATAAGTTATGCCTCAAAGGCCTTATTAATTTTTTACAACAATTTAGTGAGGTGATGCTTTATGAAGATTCTTTGGGGATATTATTGTTATATAGCATTTCAGCTCTATTGCAGCATGTGGGAGCTGTAACAAAATCTTTTTTCTTTTTTACTTTTCTATCTACTTTGGGTAGATCTCATCAAAATATTGCAATTTCATACTCCAAGCATAAGTGGAAAAGGAAAACTGTTCCCTGTGTTTTTCAGTGTTGTCGATAATCAGCCTGAATAGTTCTTGTTTTATTGATATTTTATCTGTAAAGATGTGTCTGAAATGTATCTAAACAAATAGTGTTAGCAGTCTAAATAAAGCAGGAACTATTCCGGATGATTATCCATATGTCCATCCAATGGACCAATATCCAGTCCATCGCACAATGGACTGTGATTCTAATGCATTTGCAAAATGTAAATAATGATTATTGGTTTTCCCATTGGAAAACCAAGCCATTGGTTTTCATTAAAGGATCCATTTTTAAATTCTGGGTTTTCTCTTTTGTATGATGAAACTTGACTTCATCAGCATATACTTGACTGTGTGCTTAGTAGTTCGACAGAGTTGTAACGTTCATCTGAGAATGAAAGGTCAGTAATGCTGAATTGTTTTCTGTCCCATTACTATAATTTTCTTTGTGACTGTTTCATGCAAAATATGAAAATGATCCATGAAAAAGGAACTTCTCCTTTCCTGAAAGCCTCCTAATTCCTAGCGTATAAAGTCATGAACTCTCTTCTACTCTCTCTCCTTCTTTGTCCAAATGATTGAGGGTTGTGGGAGGGATGCTACCCGCTGCCAGTAGCCTACAGTCAATTGGTTAAGTCAGTGTCACAGTTGTTCATATTAGCAGGTAATTTTATGTCATCTTATGACTAGCTAATCCACCTCAGTCATGTCTAATGAGACTCTGACTCGAAATGAAATTCTTGTTATTTGCCTGCAGGGGTATGAACTTGTAGTTTCTACCGCTTGATTTCATTCTACTTCTGTTGCTCTGTCATGGTCTGCTTCTTTCTTATGATATCTCAATTCTGCCCTGTACCGATGATGCCTCCTAATTTAATGAGGAGCAAAATTCATAAACACACGTCTATTTTTCGTGTCACAGTCTTAATGAAAATAAAAAGTACCTAGCTTTCAAACTGGTCTTTGAAGAATTTCTATGTTAACTTCCTTGTGGTTTGATTCTTCCCCCACTCAATAATTGCCATTACCATATTCCCAATGGAGCAATTTCCTTATCCAGGTTATAGTTTCTTTCTCCCACCTATTCCAGAATGACTAGCAATTTCCTATGCAACAAGAGATAAAATCAGCCACTGCTCTTCCCTCTAAAAATTGCCTGTCAAAGAAAACCATAGATTACTTTGACACAATCTGCATTAGATAACCTTTGTTCCATTTTATCTAGTTTTCCATTTACCTCCATTTCCTTCAATATTATTTCCTTTCAAAACTGTTGTAAAGTCCCACATGTTGTTGAAGTCAGATTTACATGCGTTTAGTTGCCCGCATTGCTCCCCTTCCACCTTCCCTGCCTCCTGCCCAGTCATCCACTACCACTTCTCCCTGGTAGATTAGTTTACAGGGCTTGTTTCTGGATTTGTGGTATCTTGAATCAAGTTTTTCAGACTTCAATACAGATTTTGTTCTAAACAGGGTAAAGTTGTTACATTCCACTGCTGTTAATTTGCTTTTTTTTGTTCACATCATTCATCCTGCCTCTCCCTTTGGTCATCAGTAATACCCCTAAAATATTTTGAGAGAGATTGTTATGTACACTTTGTAGTTGAAATTATATTTGAAGAGGAGGAAAGAAATTTCACGTTTTATATTTTTTCATACTTTAAGAAGAAATGAGATTCCTGTTACAAAAAGTAGAATGTCTCATCAATAAAAATAGCCACAAAGTACCTGTTAAACATCCTAATCTTCTGAGTCATGGGTGTTAGGAAATAAACATGTACTCAGAATTCATTCTTAAATTACTTCATAAAATAGGTGCAATAAAGGTTTATGAGTGTTTAAATAATGTGAACTTTGGAAATGTTTCTGGAATTACTATTTATAAAAAGTACTCTGTATATACTGAATTTTATGTTTGTTTTTTATTATATTATGAGAGAACAATTCCATTTTATTTTGTAACGTTAGTTTTTCTTTTACCTCTTTTCTGAAGCTAGTTAAATCACATAATGTACCTGCACTGCTGTGAATCAGTAAGTGTTTTGAATTTACTAAAAATACCTAATCAAAATAAAGACCTTCAGCACATAAAAACAAATGCAACTCAGCAGTGAGTTCTGGCGTATTTATAAATGAGTTGTGCCTACTCTTCAGTAGCCGCAGTGTGCCACAATTTCAGTTGTGTAGTATATTTTTATAAACATTTTTTAAAAGTAATTACAAATATTTCTCTCTTTTGACTTCTTGAGTAGATATTTTTTGGACTATTGTTGTTTTTGGTGTGCAAAGTATTCAGCTATGGTACTCAGCCAATTACATCTTTTTAAAATATTACATGAAATCTCACTAGGTATAAAATTTGGTTGTCTATAAGTATCTGTGTGTATATATTTAGATATAATGCATAAATTAGTAAAGATAAAGTTACAATAGTGAAATAAAGACATTTTTCTGTATGAAACCTAGGAAATATGGTATTTCTCTGGAATAATCCAATGTTGAAACCCTCTTGGTATATATATATAAACTTAAAAAAAAGATTAAACTGTGCAGTGTTGTAACAGTAATGGCCCATCATTTTGAATAAATACAAGCAGTTAAATGTAATGATTGTTTTATGGAAATTACTTTGGCTCATTCCCAATTTTTAGGGTACTTTTATTATGTAAATCTAAATAACTTTTAGCTAACAATTACATTAAGCAACAATGTGAGTAGTATAATAGAACCTCATTGAGTTAAACTGAAGAAGAATTACCAGTGCATTATATTAAAATGTGCGTCGTCTTTGACATTAGGTCCCATAAGGTAACTATCCTGAGATACTGTTTCTCACCACTGCATATAGACAGGGTGCCTTTTTCTCTAGTAGGTTTTTGTTGTTGTTTTTCTTTACATTATGAAAAAGTTTAATGTTCCATAATTATTCAGCGTCTTCCCAACCCTGAAAAAGGAAAGGAAGAAAGAAAATAAACCTCATGGCACGATATAATTTGCTTGAACTTTTAAAGTCTTTCAGACTGTAAGTATTTTGAGGCTTTTTTTGAGGAAAAACTGCAATCCGATAATATTCATTATCTGAAAATACTAAAACAATTTTTTTTTCTGACTATTGATTCAGTTTCAGTAGAAAAGACGAAGTACTGAGTATTATTATAAAATTACTGAGAGAGAAAGGGTTAACTATGCATCTCCTATGCATCTCCGAAGTCTGTTTTTCAGTCCCCTGCCCAGCAGGCTCACCATGAACCCTCCTGCTAAAGGCCAAGGTTCTTCAACCCCCATGAAATGAAGAGTATAAAACTTATTTATAGGCAGTTTAAACTTCAGCACTTCTGAAAGCTCTCAATCTTGATATAGCCCTTCTCCAACCTTGGGATTTTCCCATTAATATTGAAGACACCATCAGCGTGTCCCTTCAGTCTCCACAAGCACTTGTTTTATGTGTGCGTGCGTGCGCGCGCGGAGGCTGTTCTGTCATTACGGGGAAAGGATTCTATTTTCTTTCTTTTTCTTTCTCCCCCCCTTCATTTCTCTCTCATTTAAAAACAAAACTTTGAGGAGAATGAATAACAGTAAGAAAACTAATATCGGTTATTATCATAATTAAATGTTCAGCTCCTTATGAATGAGATTCTCTGTGAGGTGAGAAGCTTTTGGGAAAGGCTGTCTGAATTAACCCTCCAAGGGCTGCGAACGTGGGCCTGCAGCTGTGAGTCATACTCGGGTTTGGTCCTGTCTGTATAGGGATATATGCATTTGAGACTAATGGATGGAGCTAGAATAGGAGGCAGTAGGTGGAATTGAACTGCCAGTTTCCATCAGATGTGAAATATGCCATATGAATTCATTCATTTGTTTCTGACAGGGGAGAAAAAAAAGTAGAAAGTGCGAGTGCTAAAGAAGCCTACTTTTCTGTGGATTTACATCTCACAGTATAAGATTGACTGTATATATATTGATCGATATAAGAAATTTTGAGCTGCAATGTAAACATCTACCTGGGTTTGTTGGTATTTTTTACGGTAGGTTGTGTGCATTCCCTGGTGTCTTATAAAATAAAAGCCTGCCAGCTTTGCTTGCAGGCAGGATGCTACTGAAGTCCCTTTCCTATATATCCGCAAAGTTTTTAGGAACTTAACTATCCGTGGAACATCTACCATACTTCAAATTTGGTTGAAATTAAGAAACGGAATCAGAAGTTGGAAGAGAGAAGGAGGAAGAGACAAAAATAGACAAATACAGTGTGATTGTAGTGCCTTCTTTCCTTGGGGAACCAAGTCAAAATGTATGATTAAGGTATTTTTTCTTTGTATGTATCTTTTAAGTTCTTGGGTGTATTAGGAGAAAATAATTGTCCAGTTGCATATGACTTGGGAGGCAGCTACTAAGCCTTTTTTTGCTTCAGTTACACCATTTGGTATCTCTTAGACATTTTCTGAAGATAAGTAAGTCCTTGAATAAATAAATACCATAAAGACACACTCAGATAGCATAGTAACGGGTGCAGTGAACTAGTGTAGGATAGATATGTGCTGCTTTCAGGTGTAATCATATGTGCTGTACCAGTTTTTAAGGAACAGCATGGAGAAGGCAAGCTTCTGATCCAAATCCAAGTACAGGAAAGAAGCATCCTGCCTCTGGCATTTTTCCATCTGGGGCAAACATCATGAAAAGTGCATTGAACAAAGAAATGGTAAGAAATCTTGCTGGCTACTGTGACTTCTGAGGCTTCAAAGTACCAGCTAAAGCTAAGTCTGACATTTTCTCTTATTTGTTATTTGTTTTTCCTGTAAGGAGTATGGTGTTGCTCTGAAGGAGAACCTTACAAATATCATAAAACCACTGCTGTAATTTAAATTCTAACTGAGCTGAACAGGAGGCTGCAGCCACATAACTGCAGTCCCCAGGAACAAGAGCAGAACCTGTCGAGTTGACTTCAGTGGCCGATGGGCTGGTAGTGAAAACCAGCCCTCCTGGCCTGCACGACAGGTACAGTTGAAGGTTACAGTTGTCCTGACAACTCAGATGGAGTGTGCCAGCTTGGCCTCAATTCCATTTCCCATGAAAATAGATGCTAAATCTGGAAAAAAAGATTTAGAATGATTAGCTGAAATATATTGCAAATCCAGTGTCGGCTGCCAAGGCAGTTCGGTTAGTTTTCTTCATTCATAATGTATTTGCTTCATATATGGAGAAGCTAATCATTCTTTCCTCATGGATCAAATCTTTAAGCTGATTTATAGTTATTTCTTTTTTTCCTCCCCTCACGTCTTTTCTCCAGTCATGGGAGTTTATTTGTAATCTATAAGAGTAAAATGATGTCACCACTCTAAGTATTACTTTGTTTTAATAGATCACCCTTGGAGCTGATTGGGAATTTTATTTCTCACTTCGTTGAAACTTGACTTTTATTGCTTTTTAAAAAAAATCTATCTGGAATGTTTAAATATTTAGTTTTGGATCAGTTCAACTTGAATCAAAATTCCCATCTACCTCTGGAACAAAATATTTTAATCACAAGGCTTAAAGTTAATCTTTATCATTCTAAGCTGTTGTAATGTGTCTTGGCACTCCAAGCTACATTAGGTTATATAGTCTTATTTTTTAGACTGAAGTGTACTTCCTGTAAGGCAGTGTTTTCTCATTGTGAGTTTCACAAGAAATACAGTCTAACAAGAAAATCCATCTCATAGAAAAAAATGTGGTTGCCCAACCTACTGCTCCTAGAAGAAGTTGTTTTGATTTTGAACCTCCTAGAAATTAAATATTTTAGAATCTTATTCCACAAAGATTGTGAATTATGGACCTTTTCATTTCATATTTATCTTTCCCTCAGAGTGAGAAAAATATCAGTATGTCTAGCGGAAGAATCATTCCCATATTTTTCTTTCTTCATTTTGTTAATCTAGTGAAACTTGCTTGACATGCATGGAACAATACAATTCAGTTAAATTTTTCAGGGGTGTAAACTGAACAAGATTTGGATGAATACTTGATAAATAAGTATTAGCAGATGTTATATTCATGGTTAGTTGTATGAGCTAATTGGAGTACCATAAGAAGCCCAGGTAGTGGAATGAAAAAGAGTGGTAGTATGGCATTATTTGGCTTCAAGTTCTTAACTCTATAAGTCTTTGCCTCACAGTTCTCATGTGTCCTTTAAGTAATAGAGCAATTCTACATAAGTTTCTTTGGAAAAGGAAGAATAACTTTATGCTCCATTGGTTACATAAATGCTGAAATCCCATAGCTGTCATATCTTACAAAGACAATATTAAATTTATCAAGAAACAATAGAAATGATAAATGAATGATAAATTATTATTTTTAGTCTTTATAAATCTAGAAATGGTTGTGTCATTACTGCCTTTGGAAATAATTGGTAATTTATCACAAACTCCTATAAAGTATGTTTATAGCTGCTCTTATTTCCAAATGGAAATGCCCTTCCCACAGAATTAAGTGCTAAAAAGTGTCTTATCAGTTCAAAACAAATCCCTGGTGAATAACCGTTGAAGTTAAATCATATATGGTTGAATAGAGTAATCTTTTAATAAATCTTAGGGGAAAACTAGTAATAATGAAAATCCCTATTAAACTTTTAACAAGAGATTGCTACCTATTGATGAAGTTTACAAATTCTATTTAATTATAAAAAAAGATATTAGAATTGTTTTCTATGAAAATAAAGCCAGGCTTTTATTATAAGGATTTACATCCCCAACTGAATACAAATACCCTTTTTTCCCCAAAACAACTTCAAGATTTGTGTTAATCTTCAGCTGAATGAACACATTCAAAGTTGTAATTCATGTAATCAACAGTAGATGTAATCTGCTTTAGCTAAAGTTCAAGAAAATACAATGCAGAGACATAAGATCTTTTTAAATCTTTTTGATAACAGAATCACAGAACGGTTGAGGTTGGAAGGGACCTCCGGAGATCATCTAGTCCAACCCTCCTGCTCAAGCAGGGTCACCTAGAGCACGTTGCATAGGATCGCGTCCAGGCGGGTTTTGGTACTTTGGATTGTCATCTATGACGATGCTAATAATGTAGTAGAGGAAAGCATGGCTTAAACAAGTGGGCTTTTTTCTTTTTTTTTCTCCCTGCTTCTTTTTTAGTGTTGGGCAATGGTCTGGCATTGTCACTGCCTTTCCCAGTGTGCATCTCCAGGTATTTTGATTCAGTAACTTTCCAAATTCCATTTTGTTCCGGAAGCCAAGGCAAATCCTTTCTCTTTGCAGTGTGTTTGCTCCCATCAGCATCGTCCTGTTTGTCCAAGTGCAAAAATTGGCTGCTATTTTTAATTTACCAGTGACCTTTGAACTGAGCTAAATGAAGGGAAGCTTAGGATATCACCTTTGTCTGATCCCAGCGTACTCTGCTTCTTTTCTATCTTGTCTCACCTTGTTGTAGAAATGTGGGAATGACTTTCAGACATCCTGAGCCAACCAACCATGGTTTTTCTAGAATTAGGTGGAACCTTTGGGTGTTCACTCTCATGTGAAACAAAAAATATTTATTCACGTGTTGAATACATGTGCACTACTGTGGATCTAATTAATTGATATATGAAATAATTATTTTCAGTTCATTTAAAAACTATATAAGTTTTCTGTCATTTTCTTGCCACTGCCACACTTAGATTTTTTCTGGTTTTCAATAAACTTGTTCTAACAGAAGGAGGGCTTCTGCTTTGTGTTGAAAATGATATTCACTCTTTATTCACATGTTTGATATCTTGTAGTCTTTGAAACTTCTTAGAGCTGCCAGGACCTTATTTTATTTTGAAATGCAGCATTTTTCAGTACTAAGAAAACAAAAGACGTTTCAAATTTGAATTAAACTGTAATGCAGCATAGGAAGTCTAGATGAGATAAGCCATGTGCCATCATCATGTCTGTTTTGTGTTCTAAAAGTATAAAATTTGTCAAAATCAAGCATGTTTACGTTTTAATCTTTCAGAGGAAGGGAAAACATTTGAAAGGTACACATAGAAATATTAAAGAACAAGACTGTTGTGAGGAATTTAGACCGAACTCAATGGTGGGAGGTGAAAATGGGCTTTACATCTCAGAAAGTATCTCCACTAGCACTTGGCTTTCTACTGGATATTTTTTAATAGTTAATTCCGAATTTATTGCATCCACTCATTCTGTAGTAAATTGCATCATGTATAAATCATAAGCAACTGTGTTTGCTGTACATATATGTTGTGTATAAATATGTGTGCCATATTTATTTAAACATATTAGGATGAGCCAAGCTTTTCATTCAGCTACTAAACAGCTATAATTATTTAAAGGAATAATATTATGTACCTGAAAGGGATTTTATCAGCACATACTATGTTTTGAAATCTAAATGAAAGTGCTATATTTGAAAGCGAAGTACTGTATTGGATCACACAGCTGTTTTTAAAGTGTAATCTTAAGGAAGAAAAATTACTATCCAGTCAATAAAGTCAGTCTTCCCCCATGTAACTGTACTTAATGCATCCAAAATTCTTTAGACAGTCCTGTATGTATGTTAATATAATTACCTGTGAACGCTTATTAACTTTGAGCTTTACAAGGCCTCAGCTTAATTTTATGCAATGAAAGAACTTTTCTAGTGTTTTATTTTAGTTCTGATGCTGAGTGCTGTTCAAGAAAATTATTTAAATATATTCATATTGGGAGTAAGCTAGCACTTCATTACATGGATGCAGGGCCTTTCAGATGGGAAATACATTTAGAGATATCACTGCAGAAGAACAAATAATGATTGAAACAAAGATCTGATTTATTCTTAACAGAAGTCAGTGGAGATGCAATGATTTTTTTCCCCTCTTATTGTTCCTGGTGAGAGAAAACAGGAAACGCTGTAATGGTTCAGACCAGCTCACTCTTCTTGCTCTTATAAAAAGCAGTCAGGAAGCCAGTGGGTTTGGTCACCTGAGGATTCACTGGGCTTAGGGAGAACTTTGCATGACATTGAGCTGCCACACATGGTCCTAAATGCTGTCAGCCCCAGCCCTGCGGTGTCTGGTGTGAAGGATAAGGCACAGCCCACATGCTCGCTGACAGCAAAGGTGCTTGCAGGTGCAGTAAAACAATAAAAAGTAGCAATACTATTGGATTACTCATCTTTAATCAACACAGGTTTAGCTATGTCTCTCTACTACGTGGAGGTAGCAGTTTGTGGTTACTTCATTGTTCTAATAAGTTTCGCTGAGAAATAACTTTGCTGAAAATTGCAGATTACAAAGAATATCATTCTGCCAATGCCATAGCATGCTGAAGAAAGAGCAGTAAATAGGAAACTCACTGAAAATTAATGTCTGAGATGTAGATAATCAGTCAAATCAGGTAAAATGCTCAGAACATAATCATACGAACTTTCACTGGTTTCAATTCAGTTTCCCAGAATTTAGTGATGAGGCTGATGTTATAATTTGAACAATAAAGCTTTGCCATAGTCAAAGTCCTATGCCCATCTCTTTCTAAGACAAAGATGGTAGCTAGGATATGTTGTTTCAGTTCATGTCAGAAAAACAGGAATAAAATGTTTTCAAAAAAAATCCTGAAATCTGATTCTATTCAACATGACATTTCTGTGCTATCCATTTGTGATATTACTTTGCCATGTAGTTAAAAAATAATAATGATAAAGTTCTGTTTTTGTGCATTGTAGAATTGTTCTTTGAAGGGAAACATTCCATCAGTTGAAATGCTTTTAGCAATTTTAACAAGGTTGGCTGGGAATAAGCTTTCAAAAATCACCGAAAGGTTTGCTTTATAATTTAATACAATATAGTGGCTGTTAAGGGGGATCAGGGCGGGGGGGGGGGGCAGGAAGAGGAAAATACTACTCTCTGTTAAGTGACTTAGAAATGTGTAAAATGAGCAATGTAGGAGCAGAGAGACACTAATATTCCCTCTTGGTTTTTATTATTTTTTACTCTGTGTCTTATTGTACATCATCTTGATAGCTATTAAATTAAAGGTAAGCCTCCACCGCATAAAATATATTTGCAGAATTTTGTTCTGAAACGTCTCCCCATTTAAATCCATGTGCTCTGGTGATAGGAGTAATTCAGTGTTTTGGATATATACTGAAGAGCTTCCTTATTCCTAGCTGTTTATTCTGTTAGAGCAGCCCAAAGGCAGATTTAAAGCACTGGTTAAAAGTCCTTTCTCTGTGCAAGACCAGCCTGGCATAGCATGATGCCACAGTGCTTCTTAGGCTAGAGTTTGAATGCAGTGCCTGACGCACAGGCGTCTTCAGTTAAACTGGTGCAAACAAACGAAGTCCATTTTGTAAGGAAATTCTTGTCTGAGTCCCTGTTAAAGTCATAGCAGAAAGAGGTCACTGCGTAAAACAGACATTGGTCCCCTGTTTTTCTTCTCTGTGTGGTGAAGTTCCTTGTGTTGCATTGCATTTTATGTTGGGAAAGAATACCACTGGTTTCACAAGAGATGTAGGTGTTATGATCACTATATAAAGGCCTATCCAAATGTCTTGGAATTCATTTTGTCTCCAGGTTTCAGTCAGGACTTTATTATTATTATTTATTTTCTGGTTATTCAGCTGGAGCCACGCCGAATTTCAGTTTGAGGGAGAAAATTATATTGGGGGATTTGCAGTTAATTTTCTGAGAAACGTGCCAGTGAAATATAGCATGCAGTGAAAATTTCACTGCTTGGCACAGAGCTGGTTTGAGTGAATTTATATGCCTAGTGGGTTATGGAAGAGGACGTACCTTTCTTTGGCCTTCTTCCTGGGACACAGTTATGCTCTGATCCAGGGATGCAAATTTGCCAGCTAGTGATTTTCCAATCTCTTCTACTCTTTTCTGTTCTCAGATTTTACCAATGCCTGTTGGCCTTCACACCAAATATTGGCTCATTTTATCTTAGGGTGTAAATAACTGTTGAGGTACGTGTGAGAAAAGTATGTTAATGTACGAGCAACTTTTAATGAAATTCAGTCCTACATGAAGTGCTGTCCAACACATAAGCTGTTAATAGGTCATTAAATGCTATGTGGATAAACGAACGGACGAAAGCAGGTTTATTAGATCTCTGTGCACAGCTGGGGTCTGCCCCTGTGAAGCTTGCACTGAAAAGCTGTTTTCTGTGGAATCTGCTGTGGTATATTATCATTAGTCATATTGATGTGGCATATTTTCTCTTGGAAAAGACACCATGGGCTCAAAGGAGGTGCACGTATTTCAATATATCTGACAGCACTCAATGGTCTGTTTTTACTAGATAGTCAAAATGCGTAGGGTGGTTTACAGTGTGCCTACAATGCAGAGGTAGGGTATGCCACCAGCTGCACTTGTACCCCCAAATGATTAAGTGGATAATCACATTTAGGCATTTGTATCTTTCTTAATGCGCTGATAGATACTGAATATGCAGGCCAGTGTAAGAGACGTTTGCACTAACACACTTCAATGGATTGCTGAAGGATTGGATGGAGGAGGTTTTATCTCTTGTTGGGGCAAGAAGCTGTTTATTAGCTAGTAAAATGGAGGAGATATATAGCAACTAGTCTAGCAAAGAGACATTTGAATATTCAAGGAAGTGAAAAAATGAGTATTTTAGTTAAGAACGATGGTCAGCTAAAGGAGGGAGTAAATTAAGTCTGGATCCCTAGAAGACTTTGAAGATGAGTTTGGCTGTAAGATCTAATGAAGCTGCTTGAGAACGCACGTGGAGAGAGGCACAACAGGCAGTTCCCTGGGGGGGAGTCCCTTAGCTGGTGCTTTCTGTGATAAGCAGTCCCAAACCAAACAGGGAGGCATTCAGGATAGGCACAAAGACCAGAACAGGAATTACGCTTTCGGTGAGTGAACAGCAAGCAAGTTGAGTTCAAAAAGTGAGCAAGGAAGAGAAATCTTTCTAATGAATGTTAGTAAAAGTAAAACATGCGATTTTGTGGGTTTTCACTTTTTCATATGAAGAACATTTGACAAAGTTGGGGGTTTTGGCATTCTGAATTAAGTGAAAATCATTTAACGGTGTTTTAAAGTAACTGGATAAGAACAAGATATTCTTCATCAGTGCATGTAGGCTGGAACGCTTTGACAAATATCTTAGCCTCCAAAATACCTCTTCCAAAGCATGCAAAGGGTAATAGTGTGTGACTCCATTTCAACTAAATGGCCAGGTGGAGAAATGGCATCAAAAGGGAAGGAGAAGTATGTTCCGGTCACCCATAATAATTGAGAAGGCACTGTAGCATGCAGTAACATGCAATGAGGGATGCAGGCTTGAGTTTTAAGATTTGTAAGGAATGTGTAATGTTCCTATTATAATTACTTGTGCATTATTAATTTCTTTTGCTTTTTATTTCAGGTGTATCCATGTAGAACTCATTATAGATAAATAGCAAGGCTATAAAGAGATACTGTCTCTATTTTTAAATTTACCATGGTAGGAACACTTCTCATTTTCAGAACGTTAGTAAATCTGTACAGGCATTTTTTTGAAATACGAAAAAATATATATTTATGTAAATGACAGTCTTTTCCATTTGGTCCTCCTAAAATGTATTTGTAGTTTTTTTATTGCATTTGTTTAATGAAATCAGATTTCATCATTCATGTCAGTGATTCTGACAGGTTATATACCTCAGTAGATCCTAATTATTCAAAAAAAAAAAAAATGTTTATCTCTATGCCCATCAACAGATCATGGATATCCATGGAATTACTACCTCCCATAAATTTAGGAACTTATGTACAGAATCTGAACAAAATATGCCCTCAGAAACATGAGATAAGTTACCAGAGAACTAAGTTTGCTGCTTAAGATATACAGAAGAAGCAGAAAAAAATTCTCTAAAAATTTAAGTTCAGTAAAAATTGACTCAAAGATAAGCAACAGTTTCTGAGTCATTTCTTTAAGGAAATAAGATCCTGGAAAACTTGAACACGATACTTTATCGAGTTAGGTGCCATTTTAGTCACCTTTATCCACATCCTCATACTCCTCTTTTAGTATTTCTCAGTGAAGGTGGTGAGTGCATCTTGTACAGGTTAGTAGTAGCCTCACATAGAAGATTTTGCTATTTGTCTCATGTCTGAGTAAAACTGAGATACCAGTTCCTATTCAATTTACACTGATTTGTAAGACATGACTCAAGCAATGGAAATAGTTTTTTTTAAAAAAAAAGTGTCCGTGTCTTCTAAATAGGTCAGAATATCAGTTTAGTCATCGTTTTCATTCACAACTTAAAAATTGATCAACTAACTTGTCAGTGAATAGGACTGGTATTTAGACTTTTATAAAGTAATAGTTTTTAATGACAGAAATATATCTTCATAAACAATGATTTAGATAAGGCGTAAGGATAGAAGCTAGAGTAATAATAACTGGGTTTGAGTCTAAAACAGAACTTCAGCGTGGGCTTGGGTATTCACATCAGCTGAGCATAAAAACTTCACCAGTAAGGACACAGTTCACACCGAAGGAGTAAATGGTGTATTAATTAGAAATCTAATTGATAACGGTGCTTTTGTTAATACCTTATGCCTGGATAACTTTTAATCATGTGACTTACTACGCTGTAAAATTTTGATTAAATCAACTTGCATTGTACATTATTAATGTCAAACAACTTAAATGCATGAAAACTGGCTCAATGCCAATCTCAAAATGTGGCTGTAAATCGGATGATACCAGTAAGTTGAGCTGTGGTTAGCAGGATCCCTCAGAGACTGGTACTTAGTCCAGTCTTATTTTGGGAATGATGTATGACAAGATAAAAGTCACATAATAATTACAGATCCTGTAAATAGCAGAAGAAAGGCAGCTAGCTATTGTAGACTGATATGAATCATCTGTTTACAGATTCATCATTCAAAACGCCATGTTTTTCACTGAGATAAATGTAGATTTAAGTCACATGGGTAGTATACTTGGGATCTACCAATTCAGACTATGTCCAGTAGATGGGAGAGTATCCTGGAAATACTGACCTAGGAAGTGTCTAAGGGGTCATTGTGGGAAACTTCCTCAAAACGAGCGCTAGGTAATGCCATGGGCAAAGTTTTGACAAAGCATCTCAATACATTAAAATAGTGGAACAAAAGAAATAAGAACTAGGAAATTGATCTGATTTCTGTACAAAGCCCTCAACTCTGCTACTGGTTTCTCTTCCAGTAGCTTCCCTTCGAAAAAGATATGCAAATCCTGGAGGAAGTTCAAAATGATGCAGGGGTTGGAAAACGAGTTTCACTGAATAAGACCAAAGGAATCTGTCTTATTAAAGAAGTGGAGAGGTGATTTGATTGCCATCTGTATGAACTTGCACTTGAAAAAATATAACTGATAGTGAAGACAGGAGATTTTTCATTCATTTGGAGAAAAGATAACAAGATCCAAAGGCTTGCAACTGAAGTTAGACTTAAGATCTTATCTTTGAAATCTTACCTTTGAAATAAGATGTTATTTCCTAGCATTAATGGTATTTAAATTTATGAAGTTATCAAGAAAAAGGTGGATTTACAACATCATAAAATACAATTAGGCTGTGTGTATGTATGAATGATGTTGTGCTTCCTATTCCCTTTCTGGGACAAGTTCTGTAGCCTGTTTGTATATCGAATCAATTTGGTATTGATCCTCTTAGTGCTGGAACTGGTAAGCGTATATATTCTCTTTACCTCTTTTCTTGCACAATACGAATTTTAACGGTACAGTCCTCAGCATGCCAAGACCTCTTGAATGTCATTGCTTGTGCCAGTTGCTTTCCGACAGAGCTGGCTCTCTACCTTTGGAGGTGGCAGGCAGGGGCCAGAGTGCAAGCTGCCCTCCTGTCTTCGACCAAAACAGCAGTCACTAGTGTCACATAGCATTGCTAGGCCTTGGACCTTTCTTCTCGGCTTTGGCTTCAGCCAATTGCACTGACCTTTTCCCTTGATCCATGCTAATTACTCCTAAATTCTCTCTCTGTGATACGTCCCAGATATTTGATATGACCTATGAGAGACGAGATCAGATTGGCATCTTTTGGTCTAAATTTCTTTGAAAAATTTAATAAGAATTCTACTAACAGTAATACAGAAGTAAATGTTGGTAGACATAGTAAAACTATGAGACTTTTACAGCTTAAACTTTCTTACCTGTATTCATTTGCCCCTAAACACCATTCCCTCTCCTCACCTCCCCACATTTAACAGCAAGTAAAGCTGTGCCCTGCAATTGTATTCTCTGCTAAGATACAATGAGATTTATATATGAGAAAGAGCATTAATAATATCTTTCCACCAAGTGGTTTGTTAATCTAGTTTTACAGTGGCTTAATATATGATATATTTTGCTTGTATTAGTAAGAACCAAGCTGGAAATCAGTGGAGGTTCATAGCTGCAGAACTGTAATAGAAAAGTGAAATCAAGGGGATTTATTGTTGTGGCATTTTATACCTAGGTGTAATCTTGCAGACTTCAGACAAATGTTACCAATTTGTAAAGGTCTGTGCTAGATGATCCCCTCAGAGAGACCGTGTAAAGTGATTAACAGCCAGGAAAAACAGTTTCCTTTTTATAAAGCTTTGGTTCTAGGATGTATCCTATAAATGTAATTTCCATTGACCTGAAAGAACCTTGGAGTACATGGCTTTCTGTAAAATATTTGTGAGTTATTCTATATATTTATGTTATTTCTGGAGTGGGTAATCTCTTTGCAAACACAAGGAGCTCTTTAAATGCAGCTTCTTTAAGTTTGCTGGGTGAAACGTGATTATAAAAACGGCCAAGACTTTCTACATACAGCTCGTTCCCAGTTGATAGGATTTAATTGAAAATGCCTTTTCCTCAGTTAATTTCATTACCAGAGTCCTGGGTTGTATTATTTTTTGAGGCACTGAATTTAATTACTTATTTCTCTTTGAAACATTTTGGTGCGTATTTTGCATTCAGTAAAAGAAGTTTTCTATTTCTTTTTCTAACTTTTAAATACATAAATTTTATTTCCAGAGTAAAATGGAAAACCTCTACCTTTGAGCAAAGTTTGATTTAAGAAAAGCAAAGTTAAAATTTTAAATAGAAAGAAACAAAACAACCCCTGCTGCCTTCTTTGTGTATTTCATCTGCATCTGTTAACCTAGGAGAAAGGAAAAGGATTTCTACATTCTTCTAGTAATGAGGCATTTGAAATACTCTGATTTTTTGTAAAGATGCTTTATTAATCTCAAAAAAAAAATTTACTAACATCTGTTTATGTTATCCCAGCTGAAAAATAAATGAAACATATGATCAAACATTCTGAATTTCAAAACATAATAGAATGGCACAAAGACAGTTAAAATTTAATAATCCGGTGCAAAGGTGTAAGATATATTTCATGGGAAATGAAATTCCATGCTGTTATAAAATTAGTTTTCAGATACTGCACAGGTACATGGGAAACAGTTAATACTGATTTTAAAAAAGTATCTATTTTGTATCGGTGCTAAAATAATATTTTAGTTTTAAATTGCAAATCCCTTTTTTTCAGTTCCAGTGTTATAAATTCTACTTTGTTCTCTCTCAAAATCTTACCATTTTACTACCACCCATTTTAAAAATACTTTCAGCTTACATTATGAATTGCATTACTTTCATTGCTTTTCACAGAATGAAGCCATTATCCATACTGAATTAAAATTTTTACTCATAAGCTCATTCTTATTAACACTATTGAAACACACTAATATATAGCTAAGGTAAATAACATGTAATGCTTTTTAATGCTAAAAAGCTTTATCGAGCTATATTCTGGCTTACCAAGATCCCCATCCAAACTCAAGGACAACAAAAATACAATGAATGAGCTTTTAATAATAAAAATACTAAGTAAACAATATCCCTTTGAGTTAGAACAAATAGGCATGGTCCATAAGATCCCACCAATTTTAGATTCTGCTGGTGTTTTAGAATGTGTTCTGCTTAATCCTTCTAGTTTTGATTTCTGTTTGATATAAAGTATTGCTTTAAGAAAAAATAGAGAAGCTGCTTGCGTATCTGTGGTATGCCCTCCTACTTTCTTGTATTTGCTGTAGGGCACACCTTGAACAAGCTGATATAAAAGTGTTACTGCAGCATATTTGGTTAATTAATGTATTTTGCTATATGTCTTTAAAGTGAATAAGTAGTACCTAATAGAAAATGATGCATTTCTCCCATCAGCTTTCAGTTCTAATTTGTCCTACTCTAATGTTTTATTGAATCAAATCCTCTTTCACCACTGAATTCAGACACATAAAATGTAATTGGAATCTATAAAAAATACAGCTGCAATCCAACATCCATTGAACTTAATGGAAGGACTTATTTTGGTTTCAAAGGGCATTAGCAATTAGGAGCTAAGTCATAGTGTCAGGTCTCTACTTGCATTGGAACATAGACTGAAAGTTTCTAAAAAAGACCCAGAGAATCAGGGGTTGTTAAATCAGTTATTGATACGTCTTTATCTTCAGTTCAGACAAGAGCTGTTGGTTCTTGGTAGATCTCTGGATACTGGGAACAGGGAAGTCCTTTACTTCATTTTGTTAAAACTAATTAGAAGATTGTCCCCATGGTATTCATGCTCCTATTTCTAAACTATTGGACAAAGGTGGTTCATGAATTCAGGTGAAAAAGAGAAAGGTAAGTAAAGGTGAAAATAAAAAGAAATCTGAGCAAAGCATAATTCCCAGTGGTAACAACCATGCCAGTTATTGAAGATTTATTGCAGTGTGTCTGTGTCTTTGCAAATGTCTGTCTTTGGAAACAGAACTTTTTTTTTATTTCATCAAGTCCTTTGTCATTACATTCTGATCCATCTCACTGAACGTCTGGTTCCAATCTATCTTCTTCGCTCTGGTCTGGCTTTTAAGCCAGTCACAAAGGCGTCTGTGCTCCTGGACAGCAATAAGGTAGCCAGTGAGCTCATAAGAAAGACGGCTGCTTCTTCTCACTTCCAGTTCTTGGTCCTTTCTTGGCAAGAAGCAACCACAACTGTGAAGTCTGGATTGCTCTTTGCAAGGAAGGAACTCTAGCATCGCATGTTTGCATTGAGGTGAATGTCACATGCCTAATGAGAATTGACTATTAGGGAAATTTAACACTAAGTCAAAGAACTCTGTGCAGAAAATGTGTGAGCTCCAGTCTTCAAAGACTAATAACTTTAGCAGAAAACTGGAAGATTTTCTTAAATGAAGCAGAAGAATCAGCCCTGCTGTGAAGGTTATCTCCTTGCTAAGGAGATAACTGTTCTTTCCATTGGCAGGGAATCTGTAACAAAAGCCCTGAGACCTTTTTTATTTCTTTTTTTTGTTGTTTTTAATCTTGGGCAATCAAATCCCCCCCTTTCCAAAAAAGAAAAAAAGAAAAGAAAAGAAAAAGAAAAAAAGAAATGAAATAGCTGAATACTCTATTGAAAATTCATTGAAATTCAAAGAAAAAGATTAGCCTAGGGCAGTCACCAGAAAAATTTTACCTTGAAGGGTTAATGCTTTTCAAAGTTTTAAGCAACTGAAAAAGTCTAGAAAACCTCAGCAAAGGGGAGCGCTGTGAGCTTTGATGGCTCGTATATGCAATTCAAATGGGATATGTAGAAATGCCTAAAAATCTTCCACAGAATGAACTTAAAAACAGAAAAGGGAAACACTACTGGCTAAGAACTACTTCAAGAAGCTCTTAAAGGTGTGCATTACAGGGTGCGGCTTTTCTTGTGAGCTATTTTTAAGCTCTTCGCTACCAACGGGCAGCAAGAGACACAAGATGACGAGGTGCATAGGGCTCTTGGAACAAAATCAGCGTCTTCCTCATTAGGAAGGGAAGGCAAGGCAAAGCCAATAGCAGCAGCAGCAGCAGCAACCACAGACCAGTTTGCATGTTAAGTAGAGTTGCATATTGTGTAGATAAAAGGCCTGAACTGGCCTGTTCTAATTGTCTGCAAATCTATCAGCTTGACTTCTCCTCATTATTCTCATCCTTATTGATGAAGAGTTCACCACAGCAAGGATCAGCTTTATGCTCAATACCTCTCAGCAAAAGAAAGAGAGGGGCACATCTCCTTTTATATGTGTCACATGAATGCCATTAAATTCAATGAATCTTTCAAAACTAGTTACAAGTGTGCACATGGGCCTAAGACTAAATTACCACAATTAGCATATTTTAAAGTTCTTTTAAGTAAAGTGAGATATATGCTTACTCCTAGAGGAAAGTAGATATTATCTTCTGTTGAAAATAGGAGACAATCTCAAGTGTATTTGGGCCTTTGGGTAATAGGAAGAACACTTTAAAGTATCCATGGTTGAATCATAGCTGAAAGCTCTACCTACTGGGGGGATATGTTTTGTGGCACCTTTTTTTAAAGTTTCAGCAAGTACCACTCCTGTCAGTACAATATGACATTCTTTTTATGATTAAGAGCCTTCTTTCTCAAAGCTTCAGTTTAAGAGCCTTATTTTTAAGTTAGTAATCACAGTCTGAGTTGATTGATAGCAGCAAATTAAATCCCTCCTAAGCATTTCAGTTTCACCTGCACAAGAAAGATGAACATTAATCAACCTCCTAGAGACTCCTAGGGTTATTTTTTCCATTTTATTTCATTAAAGTTGCATTTCCAGTTGTGCCTTGCTAGTCTGCTTATCTGTTGATCGTGTTTTTAATTGTCCCAGATTGAGGAAACATTAGCAAACTTTCTCTGATTTGGCAGATTTAATTTTAATTTTTTTATGTGGTTTTGGATGTGGTTCACTGGAACAGCTGTTTTTTAGTTGCACTTAAAATGCTTATTACTTTGCTCATTAAGCACTTCATGTTTTTTTGAGTCCTTGATAAAGCCAGAGAACATAGGAGGTTGCTAGGGAAGTAAGTCAGCCACTGTAATTTTTTCCCACCTTTGCTACATATTTAATATGTCTTGCTTTAACAGAAATTGGTAGCTCTTGTTTGTTGGAAAAGTTTTGAGTAAACTAAGTTTAAGAAAAGTGTATACAACAATATAATACCTGGAATTAATTTCATTAAATCAGTAAATCAGTGAAATTGTAGTATATTAAGTATATGATACAGTGTTGAGATAAAAATTCCAACATGGACAATCCTTGTATGCTCTTGTCCTGAGGTGTTTTAGTTTGAAGGAAGTTAGGGCTTCACTGAGGTGAATTTCTCTTCATGCAATACAGCATCAGCTGCTTGTTAGATAATTTGAACAGCATCTTCATTGCATTCTTTGGGCTCTACTGTTTGCTTATGCAGAGTAAATTTGCACTCAAATGCATCCAAAGTTTGTGAAACTATGTTAGAACTAAAGCTGAAAATTTTGATAGCTTCACAGTCAAATCAGTGCTGTATATTCTCGATGTTAGAGGAAAGAAGCTTAACATCTGTAAGTGACATTGGTCTTTTTTTCCTCTACATGGAAATCAAATTGTATGCTTACGTATCCTGAAATAAATCTCAGGTTGTCCCAGTATTCTATTACTATTATTGTTATCACATCATCATCATCATTATTTTAGCAAAATACTACTCAGGTCAAAGACATAAAATTTATTTCATCAACCCCACTGTTATAAAAATGACTGTGATAATTGCTTTACTGTATGATATCCTATTTGAATTCCATCTGTTGTAGCTCATATGGCATGCTCTATGTAAACTATGATACCACTGTATGAATAATCTCTTAGTTTACTTGGAATTTGCATAATGAGATAGTATTTGAAGCTGGAAGAGAAATGATAGGCATATTTTGTACATGCAACAGATACTGTTTTACTCCTTTAAAAAGCCTCAGTTGCTTCACAGAGTCACAAAACAGTTGAGGGTGGAAGACACGTCTGGAAATCATTTGCTCCAACCCCCTAAAGCAGGGTCAGCTAGAGCAGGTTGCTCAGGATGATGTCCAGTTGGATTTTGAGTATCTCCAGGATGGAGACCCCACAACCTCTGTGGGTGACCTGTTGCAACGTTCAACAACCATCACAGTTAAAAAGTGTTTTTTAATGTTCAGATGGAATTTCCTGTGTTTCAGCTTGTGCCCATTTCTCTTGTACTGTCACTGGGCACCCCTGAGAAGAGTCTGGCCCCATCCCCTTCATAGCCTCCTCTCAGACATTTGTACACATTGACAAGATCCCTCTTGGGCCTTCTCTTCTCTGGGCTGGAGAGTCCCAGCTCTCTCAGCCTCTCCTCATATGAGAGATGCTCCCTATGGCCCTTCGCTGGACTTGCTCCAGTATGTCCATGTCTCTCTCGTACTGGGGAGCCTGACACTGGACACAGCACTCCAGGTGCAGCCTCACCAGTGCTGAATAGAGAGGAAGGATCACATCCCTTGACCTACTGAGGATGCTCTTCCTATTGCAGCCCAGGAGGCTGTTGCTCATGTTTGCCATGAGGATGCATTGGTGGCCCATAGTCAACTTGTCCACCAGGACTCCTAGGTCCTTCTCTGCAAAGCTACTTTCCAGTTGGTTTGGCCTCAGCCTGTCCTGGTGCATACAGTTATTCCTCTCCAGGTGCAGGGCTTTGCACTTCCCGTTGTTGACCTTCATGAGTTTCCTCTCTGCACGTTTCTCTGGTCTCCTCAAGGTCCTTCTGTATGTCAGCACAACCATCTGGTGTACCAGGTGTTCCTCCCAGTTTTGTACCATCTGCAAACTTGCTGAGGGTGCACTTGGTCCCCAGGTCACTAACGAAGAGTGTAAAGAGTACTAGCCCCAGTATTGACCCTCGGGAGACACCACTAGTGACTGGCCTTGAGCCGGACTTTGTGCCACTGATCACAACCCTCTGACCCTGGCACTTCAGACAGTTTCCAGTCCACCTCACTGACCACTTATCTACCCCGTATTCTGTCAGCTTAATAGATTTAATTAAACCAGCACTGAAATTATGGTGTACTGAAGAATATGGTTTAGATGACTTGAATAACTTTTTGTTTGGTGATGAAACAAAAAATGTTTGTTTATATACTCCCCTCCTGTATTTGCACATTCTTGCTTTGTTTTTTACCAGTTGTACTTCAGCTTTTCTCCTCTTATTCCCAGAATAATTCCCATCTGTCCTATTGAATTCTACTCATTTTCAGACATGTTTTTTTTTAAATAGCAACTGTTACAACTCGCATCAAAGTACGGCACTAGCTGATCCCAGCAGTGCCTATTCCACAATTATTCTCCTCTTGGGATAGTGACTGTGAATCATTCTACAGGCCCGAACTGGAGTTTGCTTGCAAAACAATTACATAAAACTCTGATATGTTTATGTTTTCAGTATCCTTGGCTATTGTTTATTGTTTAAAAATAAGATCTATCACAAAAATTTAATGTGAGATGATGCATTGCTTTTAAATAAAATTTTGTTTTAAAACTCATGTGAGAATAGACAACTTACGTGCTTACTGAGCCTGGAAAGCTATGTGAAACATCTCTAAAAAGCGCTAGATGACCTTTGGCGGTCAGATTTATTATGCTGTACAGATAAAGAGCATCCAAGAGACCTGACCAGTAGTGTATGGGTACAACAGTGAGTTCAAACAGTGTTTCATCACGTAGTATTTCTTTCAGTATAGTAAAACAATGTAGAATTGTCATTATGTACAGATTGAGTTTTCATTTGCTTTTATTAAATTCAAGAAACAAGTCAGTACTGACCATCTGGTTCCTGCCAACTTCTGCAAAGTGTTTTGTATTTAATTTTGGAATTCTTACTAAATTTTGAGATAAATTGAACAGCATATCCTGGAACAAGAATGTAAGCAATAGAGAATAAGTTGGTATCAGATTACTTTCCTGAAATAAAGCACAGCAGCTGGTATAAAATAAATGTGTAAGTATCCAAAGAGTAAATCTGTCTGTGATACCTGGCTTACTTCTCTTGAGTCAATATTTGGTAAAACAAACAAACAAAAAAATTGCCTTGCACTGTTGGTTTTTGGCTAGCATGTTGTATATATTCAACTGTTTATATGTGTTTCTAATACAAACTGAGCTTGACATAGATTACTATGCAATCAATAATATATAGGTGCTTAATGAATTAGTCTGGGAATATCTCAAAGCAATATATGAGTCTCACAGTAATATGCCTATTAGAGCTTCTAGGCAGAATACTCCCTAACGTGAAGGAAAAAAGGTAGGAAGTGTAGTCAGCAGACAAACAATAAAAAGACAGTTGACTCGTCCATCCAGTGATTTCTATTTTTTTAATAAAACCTTCCCTTCTGAATTAAAAAGCTGTTTCCAAGGCATGAGGACTTAGATTGAGCCAAGAGAGTTATAAAAACAGTGTGTTCAACTGTTGTGTATCTGCTAGTGCATATATGTGTTGATGACATTGTTATTCTCAGTGATTCATTTCATAATAAGTCGCTTCACTAAAACTAACAACCTGAAAATATGAAGCATGTGAAAGATCATGTACATAGATATTGGGGAAAATACCTTTCTGTTGTCTCTCGATTTTCATTTTGGTATTCAGACTCACAGTGTAGGTTTTGACAGTAGCATAAAGATCAGTGCTCCTTGAAGTGCTCCCTTGCATCACCAGTGTGAGTAGCTCTCTGATGGAAGCAAGAAACAGCAGCTACATAGCCTTTTCTTTCTGGAGCATTTTATGAATAAAAAGTTCTATTTTTTTATGTGCTGTAAAGAAACCTTTCACTAATAAGATCCCTTTCTAAGGTCTACCAGTGCAAGACATTTGAGATGAAATCTTATTTTCCTTAGTTATTTTTCCTTCTTTCATGCATTCTTGCAGGACTATAATTTGTCCCAAGCACCACAGTTCCTTTCACCTTTCCTTCACAGTTCCTTTGATAAATACAGTCTGTGGATAGTGATGTAAAAAATGAGCTTGTGGTCAGACAGTAAAAGGTAGTTACGTAATTTTGCAGTCGGTATTATAGAAGACTAGTGCAGGAAATAACCTTATAGAAGTAAATTAATGCATTTGTTTCTTTCATATGAATGAAATACTCTGAATTTGGTAGAAGTGTGGTATATGTGAGAATATCAGGACTGAGAAATGTGGCCCATGGCTTAGTAGTGACTAGATGTTCTACTGGGAACTTTATTTTTCCTTCATAGTAAACATAGGATGTAGACCTGTAGGATGATGTATATCTATGATTTGAGAGGACCCCTAACTGTGGCAGTCATAGCCAGCATCAGACTTCCTTTATAGGAAGTGTATTGCTTGAATAACCCACTTGAATTTTTTTTTTTTTTTTGAAGATGAAGGGAAAAGCCCTTGAGACATTTATATAGTGCATGTAAATAGATTGCTGCTAATTAGACATATCCGTATTTATTCAGCAGAAACAGTTAATTATCCCTGAGTCAGGAAAAGGTTTTTTATTAATATTCATGATTTCTGTAGTAGAGATTTGGTAGATGAACAGAAGGGTTAGAAGAAGAACTCATCTGTGAGTTTTCACTTATCAGTTGCATCCAGAGAACATGCTTGTCCCAAAAAAGACCATTTCATAAAGACTAATAGTTTACATAATTTCCCCTCTTTTTCTAAACAACAGATGCCAGCATAGTATAGCTAGGAAAAGACTTGCTTACGCTTCTTCTGGTGTTTTTAAGTTAGTCTTCTTTCAGCTAAAACTAGAAGAGATATTGATTCTCAATTTATATTTTGCAAATTTGAATGGAGAATGAACACATGCCCTGTATAGTAATTGAGCTAGAGAGGCATTTAACATCCCAAGTATTGATTAGCATTTGCTTGCTTATGCCCCATTGATTGTGAACTGCAGTTAAGTCCTCTTTCTGAAAGACTTGGGTTTCATTCTGTTGGGTGTCGGGACTTGCATGCTAATAACTGCAATTTTATGCCTCATCTATATCAAAAACACATAACATTGGCAAAGCAGAAAAAGATTTCCATTTTGTCGTTCTTGCAATTCTTAAAATGGATGAGAGGATTTTGGGGTTGTGGGTTTTTTTGGTTTTTTTTTTTTTTTTTTTTTTTTTGGAAGAAGTAGCTAAATTTAATGTGGTTGCACTTCCGGTGTCAGGAAAACAAAGAGCACGTGCTGCGGTTGTGGTTTCACGCTACTCAACTTAAGGCAGGACTGGAAGGTGTCAGCGCCTATCCATGTCAATGGTGCTGAGCGAGCTGTGCACCATTTATCAGTACAGGCTCAGAAGTCAGGTTATAACTGGGCAAGGACAGCAAGTCGAAGAACTTGGTAAATTACAGTAGTAAGATGATAGTAAACTATAGTAGCCTGATGAAATATTGATAAGCAAGAAGTGCTACCTCAGTGCTGACGGGCTTACATGTAATACAGCAACGGGAAAAATTTTGAGATGTGCTCTTCTCAGATACAAGGTTAATTCAGATATTTTTCTAGTGTTCTCTTTGGTTGCAGTTCCAGTAAGTTGTGTTCATTGTATTAACCTGAACGTGATATTTTTTGCTGGCAGATAATTGTGATGATCAGCTGGTGTCTGCTTTGCCTCAGTCATCGTTCAGCAGTTCATCAGAGCTGTCTAGCAGTCACAGCCCTGGATTTGCAAGGCTTAATCGAAGAGACGGTGAGTGGATTTTATTGGTTGATTGATGCTAAATTTTCTCAAGTTTTCTGAAGCATTTTCTAACCTGCACAGAATCTTGAAATGATGCGTAGTGAGCATCTTCTGGGTTATTGGGTCTGGGGAGAGTTGCATTTGTTGTTTTAAGGAGAAGGGGAAGGTAAAAAAATTCATCTCAAAGAATTCGCTTTGCCATGTACACTAGGATTTTCTCTTAGTAAAATTATATGCCCAAACTCTTGTGAAGGCTTTACTAATTTTAGTGCAATGGATGCATCCTGATTGAAACTGAAATCTTCATGTGATTTTGCAGCATAAAATGTAGACAACTTTTGACATATATCTGTAGCTATTCAAAAAAATCCTCTTAAATTAATTCTATTTCTTAGCAAGTCTAAAATACACAAGTAGTCTCTTTTCTCATAAAGGACAAACAGAGAAAGTGCAAGTGTGTGAGTTTAAGTGTGTATCATTCTGTAAGAAAATAGGGGTAAATGCAGATTCCAGATTGAAAGACGGGACCAGATACTCAGGAAATGTTTTTGATAAACTATTTTCTCTTTTTGCTGGAAATGCAAAATCTTGATTGTTTTAGTTCTGTTTTTTCACTGAACCTATTATTTTATTATGCTTACTCACTGAGATTGTGACAAATTACAAACTGGCACATTGCTCAGCTTTTGGTAAAGGAAACGAAAGTTGTCTAGTAGGTCATTATTTGTATTAAACACCTGTATTTGACTACTGATGGCTCTGAATCACTTCTAATTTTCATTGATTTACTTATTAAGTGTGAATTTTGAGTCACTTTGGTCAGTACACTTCATGGGACACTTTCTTATTTTGTTAAATTTTATTAAAATTTTTATAGCATTGTTATTTGCAGCTTTCCTGAGTAGTGGATGAAAGGTTTAAATACTTCAGCATTTGTCACAGAAGGTCTGGAGATTACTCACTTCTGCTGAAGTTTAATGATAATTGGTATTTTATATTTTGTCGAGGAGTTCATTTGCATGAGAAATGATGAATTTCCTTTCATTACTGTAAACATTTTCTGTTCTTAATGACAAAATCCTATTACACTTTCTGTATGAAGGACATCTATTCTGAAGCTTTTTGACAGTATCTCTTATATGATATAAAATCTGTCAAAAAAATGAATTTAAACCTTGAAAGACATGTCACATTAGACTTTGTACTGTGTTGGCGGCATATTTGTAATATGTAATTATATTCAAAGTCATGTTAGAAAAATAAATGTAAGTACATAGAACATTAAAAAGATTAAAACTGACTTTGAAACACCGAGAAATTTCAGTCATCAGCCTCATTAGGCAAGTACCAAGGAGCTAAGTCATTCCCGTCAACAATACACAAAGAGCATTTTTTTCTTTTCTGGCTGTTTTTTTTTTTTTTTTTTTTTTTTTTTTAAATACCAGCCAGGTTCTTGATCTTAACATCAAAGTGCTAATGCTAAGGAGGAAAAAATATCTTTAGGAAGGATTTCAAGCAGCATTATATTAAAATGTTGCAACCTGGTACTATTCGTAGACAAAGCCCACTTAAGTTTAGGTGCCTAAAAATAATACTCTGTTTTAAAGTTATGTCAAAACAACTGGAGTTTTAGTTGAAATAAAATCGATCTATGTATGCAAGAGCACATGTTTCAAATCATCTTTGGGTGTTTGTATATCGACTCTGCTCCATAGCGGTCCTATGTCCTAAGTTCAAGGAAAATATAAAGCTCAGCTTCCCACCCGTTGGCCTGCCGGTGCTGTGAGCAAGCACTGAGTGGGATCGCTGTACGAGCTGGGGGGAGAGCGATCTGCTGTGGGCACTGGCTTCTGTCGTCTTATTACCCATGAGGAAACAGGGAAGAAACTGGTTCAAAGGTGCAGTTTGGGGAGGCTTGCCAAAGTATTGTGTCTTAGGTCATAATCTAGTCTTAAGAATACAGCGTTAATACAGACCTTGAGAATTGTACTAGTTATTTAGAGCTATTCAAACACATCTGATCCCTGCATATATTTAACTATTACATTTTATAACAATGTACATATTTGATAAGTATTTGAATTAAATCATGGCAATACTTTGCACTGCCAAAAACATTTTCATTCTTGCACTGCTGTGATTTCCTGGGACTCCTGCTACATACTGATAGGAACTGTATTCTGAAGAAGGAATATCCAAAATTATTTCATTATGCCAATGTAGAAATTCCAAATTTAATAAGTGTGAACTTCTGTGTTGAATACAGTTATGATTATAAACAAAATTATTGTATTTCAAGAGGCCTTTGAATCTTACCTAGCATCCCAGTTCTAATAAAATGTAATATTTCTCTTGCTAAAATGCACAATTAATGTTGTTTTCATTTGGCTCTTTTCATGTACTATGAAATTGTCTGTACTACGTTAGCATGGGTTTTTTAGAATTATCTTTTCCTTCACATAGCTCTCTAATGTGTTCACACATTAGAAATGATCATAGCTTTACCTCTGGCATCTTTCCATCTCATGTAGATACAAAGCAGTAGGTTGTCTAATTAGAAGATTGCTAGCTCTTTGCTTTCTCATTCTGTATATCTCAGGGTCACAGTACCCAGCAGGATGCAGATTTGAATGTCTTATTCATTTACTGTGTTCATTTTGTTGGTTTAATAGTTTATGACCAGACCATTTGATTTGGTACCTCCTGGTTCAGTTAGACATAATTCTATAGAATTAGGTAAATGGGGGCGAGGTGAAAAGTCTCTTCAGTAAATTAGTCTTAAATAAATTAGTCTTAATCTTTTTTTTTTTTTTTTTTTTTTTTTTTTTTTTTTTTTGCTTGAGAGACTTAGTACTTGATCTGGGAATATATTTTCTGTACTGTCTGTCAACACAGTTTGTAAATCAGTATTTAATTATTTTCTGTGAATTTTCATGGAGAAATCTGACTATTTTTGTAGATGAATATACATGAAAGTTTTATTTGTGTGGACCAAAGTAAAATGTTATACATGCTTGCATGTTTATAAACAACTAGTCACAAGAAATGTTTGTTAAATATCTATAGACCAGAAAAAATAACTTCTAGGAGAATATGACTTGGATTGGTGAGCTGTCAGTGATCGTGTAGAAGTAATGACGCATTATTAGAATTTCCCCAAAATTTTCATTGATGACTTAATTGTAGATGAAGTTGCATTTGATGCAAGTCTCTACTTTGAAGAAAAACAAATAATTAATTCAGCTGAAGTTAGTGTTTGCTGGAGAGTGTGTGTGACCTATCATTAAATTTACACAAAAAGAATGGTCCTAGTGCAATAATAGGTTCTTAAACCACCAAAATTAGGGAAAATTGAGCACAATTTGTACAGAAAAAGATACAGTGTTTTTAGAGAGATTATTTAAGAGTCAGTTTGTCATCATTTATCAGTAAAAAAAAAAATAAACCAATTTGCATATTAACTTACACTGTTCCAGCTGGCAAATAAAGGGCAGAAATTAACAGGAAATTTGTCAAGAAAGGAATACGGGAAGTTGTATTGACAGGAGGAATGGCTCTCTAGCCATATACCTTTGACTAAATATAGAAGATTAATAGGAGAAGTTAAATGCCAAGGGGCTGGGGAGAGAGGACTATAGATTTCAGCAAAAGAAGTGTAGTACAGAGTTTAAATGAAGACCATAAAATGTGATAACCTAGTCTTTACTAGACAGAGTGGTAAACTAGCTAACTACAATGCTGAAAGAACAGAATTACTTGATAAATACTTCCGCGCTCTATTTGCAAAGGAAGAGGATGGTGTGCTGGAACTACCTGAGGACAGCAAAGGTTTCTTTCAGTCATTAGTAACCAAGGAGAGTGATAACATCTAGGAAAAACTTGTTAAATATTCTGCATATTTTAATCAATATTGGTGCAACAATTTCCTGAAGCTTTGCAAATATGAATATTTCAATTTCAATTCAAGCACAGACAATGAAATAAGCCTGCTATGTAACTGCTAAAATAGTTACTCTGGTATCAGTCCTGCTCAGAAAATAACTAATGTCAGTCAAACATTATTTTTAAAGGAAAAGTAGATCAAAAAAAAAACACCAGCTTTGATTTTATTATTTGAGGTGGTAATAACTTTGCTTAGTAAAGGTAAATGCAGGGATTTAATATATGCAGACTTTTATAGACTTTTGACTTTATGTTGTATGGCTATCTAACTTTTAAAAACATCACAATATCAATACGGTCCAAATTAAATGGATTAAGATGTAGGTAACTGACAAGATCTAAAGAGGTATTTATCATCAATATATAAAGATGTTGCCACAGAAGTTCTGAGAAAACTGTAGGCCCAACTATTCAATATTTCTGTTGATTATGTGCAAGTGAGTACAAATCTATTACGATAAAACGTGTAGATGACATGAAGATTGAAACAGTAAATAATACTGGCATGGCAATTATGCAGAGTGATCTAATAAGGCAAATGATTGACCTATTGAAATAAGCATTTTAAAAGAGTCTAAAATAAATTATTTAGAGGTCATACTTATCATATACAAACTCTATCCTACAAAGAACTGACTCTGAACTGGTTCTGGGAGTTGAGCTGAACTAGTAATTTAGCTTTCTTTCTTAAACTTGTGCTCTAGCAAGAAGAGCTAAAGAAACTTCTGTATATAGAAACAGAATAAAGGAGTTATTACTCTCTACATAGCTATTAAGCTGCCACTGAACTGTGTTGTAAAATTCTGGATCTTTAAAGGGTTGTTGAAAAATCAGAAAGAGAAATAGAAATCTTTCTTTTTTTGGTCAGGAGAAAATGCTTTCCAGGGAGAGACTTAAGGAGCTCAACATTAAGAAGATAGGTGACTTGACTATAATGTACTTCTAAAAATACAGGTTTTTGTAGTCTTTTAAAGAAAAAGCCAGTGGCTGTACATTAACAACATGCAAATTCACACTGTGAACAAGAAACCATGTTTTAATGCTGAAAGCTATTAACTATTAGAACAAACGTGATAGATACGCTTACCTTCAAAAACAACCTTGATACTTTTATGGAATATAGGTTTAAGAAACCTGGAGTTCTCCATAGAGTAGTATACAAGAGTCTGAACTCTTTGGGGTTTAATACTCTATGAATCTCAATTAAAATTATTGTGCTCAAGTAGTAAAAGAAGCACTTAAACAAACCCTATAAGCACTATCACTGTCATCATTTAACTTTTGACTGCAGAAATTGTTTATTTTAAAATATTTTTAAATGCCACCCTTGCAAGAAATTGTTTATTGAAAGCTATACAAACCTGAGCACTGAAGCTATTATAATGCTTCCTTGGACAATTATAACCGGTAAACGTTCAGTGTGAGATTTGGCGGACCCGAGATGACTAAGCATACAGCTGTTAACTTTAAATTTTATACTTGCCTTATTCTGGATTGGATACCCTGTGACTCCTGCCCCCCACCTCTTTTATTTCCACACTGTTCAAAATGTGTGTATCTATGAAAAGAGGAGAAGCACCTCTCTCTTGATAATGTTGCTCAGTTTCATGCCTGTCTCAGCCTACGCTTGACGGAGATACATTTTTCTATGCCAGTCCCTTCACTGTGAATAGCCAGCAGAATGGCCAGCACTCAGAGCACGCAGTGCACTAGCTCCAGTGATAGGAGCCATGAGTACCGACATCGAACTTGGGCTATGAGGGATGTGCTTCTGTCCACTCAGTTTGCCAATAATTTCTGTGAGGTGCATTGAGCTGAGGTTTGGCATTGCAGATGGTTTATATACAGCTTCAAGGAAATTTGCTCCTTCTGCAGATACAGAAGGTTTCTTGAACTAATATCTTCCAACCATGATCTGTAGAAGAACCCTCTGCCAAACCTGGAGAAGGTTGTGTTGTTGCTAAGGTCAGGGTATTTCTGCTTTTGACTGCAGTGGGATCAGTTGTTCATGCTGGTGGTACATACGTGATGTCCTCCCATCCACCATTCCAGTCCCACTGGACAAAGACTTATGGGTCTGTGAACTGTTGCACCAAAGGATGTGGGCCTTTATTTGAATTAGTGAACTTTTGCAATTATGCAGGTACAAAATCCCGAAGTTCTGCAAGCATAGCCATACCCGTGGAAGAGCCTTCACATTTGGGCAGCTAAATGAGCTGGACAGAGATTTGGCTGTGCTTTCCATGCCCATATTCACACACAATTACTTGATTAGAATGTGACAGAAGAAAATTGAATATAGAAGCTGTTAAGTAGCCAGAAAATCTGGCTTATGGCTTTCTATTTCCCTAAAGTAGGAAGAAACCCATGTATTTTAATTACACTGTCAACTTGCATTGCCAGACATTCAGAAGTGGTCCGGAAATTTCAATGTGTTAACAGTTACTAGATGTGTTTTTTCTCCAGTGTGTATATGGAGTTTCTTTCTCTTTTCATTAATGTTCATCCTACCTATCATTTTCACTGAAAATCTAAGTCACCTTGTAGCACTTTTTCAATGCAAAGAGCATTTAAAGGATAGTTCATTCAATATGGTACTGTAAACCACTCCATCTCAGCCTTTTTGGAATCAAATATTATAGTTTAGATAATTTTTGAGAGCTTGCACTAAATAGGTTAAAATGGAAAAATGAAATCTACTCATCAGTAGTTAAAACTAGCGAAAAAAGAATATTTCTCAGGGAATAAGAAGAAAAGTCTGTTTTCAGCAGATAAGTTTTTTTGTAATTAATAGTTTAACCTGTATAATCTAACACCAAAAATTAAAGCAAAAAAGCAGACAAATTCAAAACCTACTAGCAGCTAGGTTTGTTAGTCACCAAACGATAATTTTAAAAGATCTTACTCCCTCATTAGTATGCAAAAAAAATCATTAAGACTGATATTTTGGTTTAGGACAAGTAATAAGAAGATGAATCTAGAATTAAAATGATCCAATCTGATGGTAATCATTGTGCTTTTTTATAAATTAACAGCAGATCTAAGTTGATCCAGCTAACATCAGGGCTTAGGGTTTTATGACTGACTTGACATGAATAGCTGTATATGGAAACAGGCAAGAGTGGCAATCTGAATATTTTATTTTTAAACTGAATAAAATGATTGCTACAGTGACTAATATATAAAAGAAAGGCCAGATGGTGCATACTGATGTATTGACAGAGAAAGTCTTGGACCATTTAGCTTTTGAGACAGAAATCATGATTTTTTTTTTTCTCTCTAACTATTGGCATGGTCAGGTCTTTCAGTGAGAGCATTGCCATCAATTTATCAAAATACTAATTATTGGTTTTAATATCATGGTATATCTTCAATTTTTCTATCGAAAATGTTTTAAACAAATCTAACATGAAAGCTGTGTATAAAATTGTAGGTGCACATCAGAAGTTTAAAAAAATAAAGTTCACACCAACTTCAGTGAAGACAGGATTTGACTAACAGCATTTCATTAATGTCTGTGGTTAAATTTGTTTTGTTTCATTGTATTATGCATCTGGTATTTCAAAAGGTGTATGAGACAAAAAAAAGGAAGTAGTAAATCAATCCTAAGTAGGCTGAGCAAATAGTATAAAATATTTACAAATATTTAAAAGTTAGAAATATTCATACAGATATTTCCAGAAAGTGAATTCCAGCTTTGCAATTAAAATTCATTCACGCATAACAAAGCATAACAAAGGTTTCAACCAGCACTGACTATTACATGTGTGAGAACATCAGTGGAATAGGAAATTTAAATGATGGTGAAAAGCACAGAAGAAGCAGAGAAATGGTAATAAGGTATTTTATTGTTGGAATTGTTTGGGACTATTTTTCTAGTTGAAATATAGCTATGGAGGGAATAGGAAGGTAAGAACAATTTTACGCATACAGCTAGAGTATTCCAATATTTCTAAGAATGTGGAACGTGCTGTGAACAAGATCAAATTTTAAAAAAACTTTAAAAATGAAATTAAATTTTATTACAACTCATTTATGCCATAACTTTAGTTATATTCTAATATAATAAAAACAGAGATTTTGATCGCTCCATGTTGATGCTTTGGTGTTACATATTTTTAAAAGATGTATTTTGGAAATCTTAAAAAATGGTTATATTGCTACCCAAAATGTGAATTAATGTTGAATATCTTTTAGAGAGTTATGACAGAGTTTGGCTACCAAGGCTGTTTTGCCAGAGTAAATAATTTAAGATCAGCCCTCCTTTAATCTTCTGAGGGAGGGAAGAATAGACCGTAAGTGTTGGTGCATCTGATTTTCCTCATATATTTTGGGGAAAATTTTGTTGCAGAAAAATCAAAAGCATTTGCTTATTGTTAGATAGGCCAAGATTAGAGATTTGGGGTGATCACCTAAATTAAAGAAGCAGGAGATTTTCCATCTGATGTAATCTTTACTAACTTCAATTTTATTGCAAAATCAATTTCTCAAATTCTGATTTCTTAAGAATTCCTAAGTCCTTCATTTCTAAAGGCAAGTGATAAAAATGTTAAACGTTCTTCCTGCCACACCTCCTCAAAACGTTCATACTTTAAGAACCTAGAATGAAAAGTTGAAGGATCTCTCGCTTGCCGCCATCTTTAAAATATTTTTCCTTACCTTTAATTAGTGCTTGATCTGCTGACATGCAAGGTGTGTTTTGCGAGCTGTACTCATGCCGCCATCCCGTGGGGACAGCATGGGCAAACTGGCTCTGCTGGCAGGAGAGCTCAGAATTCCCAGGCAGTATTTGTCTCAAAGGTCTACAACGGGTGATATTGTCACATATATTTTTGTGGCTAATTCCCACAGAATGTCAGTGTCAGATGAGGGCAGGTAATTCAACTGAATACTTTCATAATCTTTATGTTTTCATATAGACACCTCAAAGACGCAAAAATCCTATACTAAGCCACTTTAGAAAATGGCATGAAAGAGCTCAAGGTAAGCTGGAAACTCCTGAAAAATGCATCTTTGGAAAAGAACAGGTTCCTCATGTTAAATCGACTAGTATTTAAAGTAAGACTAACTTGTAGGTTACACTGACTTCACTCTGTGAAGTCTATTTGCTATACACGTGAATAAAAATAAAGTACCCTGAACTCTCCATTAATGGAATTGTATTTATTAAATGTTAGCTACAATAATAAAGACACTGCTATAATATTAAATAAAATATTAAAGACAGCTATATCAGATAACAGTGTTATGTATGCATAATAATATTTGTCTCTTCCTTCACTTTTAAACTTCCTGTCACAGCCTAGTCCTGCTCAGGAGATAAATAGGTGGGGAGAAGAGGTTTTCAAGTGAGATTGAGAATTCGTGCAATCCTATTAGTTAGCAGTTTTTAATACATTTCATTGGTCTCTAAGGAAGCTGAAGAACAGCAGCCTCTGCTTTCTACTCATATATCCTTTTTCTTCCTTTTAAAGCTCAAATAATTTATATTCTAGATGACTCATTTTTGCTTAACTCAATTTTGTGTTTGCATGCTGTTGTAGATCAGAAGAGTTAAGGAGAAAAATTAGTGTTAGATCACGAAAATTCTTTTAAAATAAAATCAAAAAAATGATGCCAGCTGAGATAAGGATAGAGCAGGAAGTGCAAGATCTCTTGTATATTACAAATGTTGTATTTACCTATATGAGGCTACATTATATCCCCTACTCTATTTTCTTCATATTTTCAGTGGACAATGGAATCTATCCTTGGTTCTTCAATCAATTTTGTACCCTCAGAGTTGGTTGTCAGGGAGCTTGACTGATAGCCAGGCAGATCGTAATAAATGATTCAGACATAGAGAGTAGAGAGAGGACGTTACGATGGTTACTGCTGTACAGAGCAGCATATACCAGCAAATTAATGGTCTTGTCAACATTGGGATTAATTCTGTTCATCGCCACTGGCATAAATATTGCGCAAGTGTACCATGGTCCAGCTTCCATCAGCAGAGCTTGTAAGATACCTATATGAACTGTAGTTTATGATTTTCTTTGTCTGAAATTGGGGTTATTCCTATAACTCTTCCCAGGGACTTCAATCATCATGAAAAAGGTCAAGTAACGGTAAATACTAAAATAAAGTAGAATTGATTTGGATGGAATCAGTACAGCTCTTTATGAAGATCTTTTTCTACTTTTTTATATATAAACACGTGTGTGTGTGTGTACGTATATCTGTCTAACTATCCGTCTCTCTATCTACCTCTCTTCAGTTTTACTTTCAGGCACTTCACAATTAAGCAATACTATTTTAAAGCCAGAATAAAGTTTTTTGCTGCATTCACCTGTGGTAGACAACTTTGAAGTTTCTTACAAGAGACACTTAAAATCTGCGGCCATTTTCAAGTTTTAGTCTTCTCTGACTGCTATTTCATTTTTCTATTTCATTACTTAATGTAAATAAGAATTCTGTTATAAGTGTAGCCATCCGAAGTTCAACATTATGTCTTTTTAATTATTGAGGTCATTTAAGAATCATTATATTGTAATAAATCTTAATATTCATATTCTTATCATTTACAGGATCCAAAACACAGTTATATTCTGTGGTTATTTTCTACAGTTAAATAGTTTATGAGTGTGTGGGCACTCCACAAAGCCTTTACCTGAGTGTTTTCTTTGTTGTCTCTCACCCTAAGATATTAAAAAAATCCAAAGATTTACACACACCAATGGCAGGTCACCCATTTCATACAACTTAAGTAATTTTTACAATTTTAACTATTAGAGATTCAGTGGAATTAAAAAAAAGTCATGTCATGTCATGATGTTGCTAAAATTTAATATTTTAATTTAATATGTCTTGTGCTATTGTTGTCTAGAACAAAGGAAATGTTATCAATGCTACCAATGTACCACATTGGTACTTGATACCAGTTAGTACCAAATCTAAACTTGGCCTTTGCCTCATGTATTGTACTGTATAGCTAATGAATCATGAAAAGAAAGGTAAAAGTTCATCAGCAAATTAGGCTGCCCAGTCTTTAGTAGCTCAGGGTAAAAATCCCCTGGCATTATATAGTATGTGAGTTTATCTAAACTACCAGCACTACTGCTGCTTCTTCTCCTCAAGAATTATTCATATTGCTGATTTTCTTTCTTTCTTTTTTCTTTTCTTTTTTTTTTTTTTTTTTTTTTGTAGAAAGGCATTTCTTACTTACAAAAAAAATGTTGTTCTTCATTTTATACGGTTGTTTATCCTCCATATTAACTTGCTTTTCATTCTGCTTTAGACAAGCAAATACAATTGTGCATGCAGCTCAACATGACTGTGTGTAGAAAGTAGATAAAGGCTGCACTGTTCATATTTATGCACAGGTCCCAGTTCAGCCTTTTTGTAAGTCTATTCTTTTAGTGTTTAAAATGTGTGAACATTGCAGGAATGGAGCGATAGCCATTGCAAAAATTGTGTAAATACTTCAAAGTCAGAGATCGAGTGTTCATAGCAAATTTATCATCTCTTCTGGCTGTGTTTAGTTCCATACATAGTCCCTAATCCTTTAGCAGAAGATTATCCTGAAAGGTTACTGCTGCTGGTACCAGAGATACCTGGGGAGATACAGGACTTTGCCTGAGGTTGCAGTCAGCCTGAAGCATGAGTTGATTGCTAGATATCTCATTCCCAGACCAAAATGGGAAAGCATCCGTGAGCCGCTCCCCAGCACCATTTGCATGATGACATAAAGAAAGCATCCCTGAAGGAGACTGATATTCAATCTGGGGGACGAATGGCTGGTCGCTGCTGGGATAGGTAGGTGGCAGATAATTTCTAATTTCAGTCATTTTTGGTGCACAGTCGATCTAATGCAAAGGAACAGGGAAAATTATCTTTTAGGATTCATAGTAGTTCTACATTGTTGTGAACAAATTTCACAGAAATATTACAAAAAAGATCATGTAAGGTAAACTGTTTTGGGACAGAATATAAGCACAGAAAAGTGTAACCCTAATTAATCCTGTTTGAGGAGATAGGTGTAAATGAAAATGCAAAATGAAAATCCAAATTATAGCAATTACTACTACAGTAACAAATGTGTCTCAGGAGAGGCTATATTTTAAATTCAGATCTAATTAGTCATCCTCAGTATAACATGATGAACCTGAAAGATTCATTTAGAATTTTCAAGACTTCTTAGAGTTTGAAATCCAAATCAGAATTTTGAGTCTGTTACCCAATAATTTAGGGCAAAATGAAAGAAATATCCACCAGAAATTAGAACTAACAGAGTCTTCAGGAAAGATGAGAAGCACTCAGTTAAGCCAGTTTGCATCCTGGCCAAGTGAGTGTTTTTACTAGACAACTTAATCTTTGAAAAAGAACTCTGAAGACTGAGAAAAATATTTTGTACTCAATGGTGGCCAAGAATGCATGGATACTGTAATAAAAGATCTATCTTTAGCTCCTTCATTGACTTGCCGCCTTTGTTAGATAAGTTAAAATGATCTCTGATTTTGAAATTTCTCAGATGTAACAAAATATGTGCAGTAATGAATACTCTACAAGTATAATCTTTTTCATAACTAATAAAATTTTGAAGTACAGGCCAAATTTTAAGTACATAACTGGTGGCATGGATCAGATTGAATTCTAATTCAGCATCGATTTAAAAATATCCAGAACTGAGATCTCCAGTGTTGGCAGCTACAAGGAAAGAGACACAGGAGTGGGAATTCTAACACAGGCACAATCCACAGCTCCTTGATGTGAATGGAGCTTGAAGCATTACTCATTTCTGCTGATAGTAGTTTAATTTCTGTAATACTGGGAAATTCCATTGAAAGTTCTGAATTTTAAAAGTGGGAATGTTAAAGAATAATTGTAATAATTTGAGAGAAATAAGCGCATAAAATATACGTCCTTACCTCTTTTCAGTGTTATAGTTTACATTTTTATTTGTGTTGTTTTGTGACTGATTAGTAAATATTGGGCTCATTATTTTTAGAAATACAGGAGCTGAAGTCTGCATTTGATTTTAAATTCTTGAGCTATAATGAGATAGATGTCTTTTTGAGGGGAAATCAAATGGTTCTATTGATTTTAAAGTGTAAATTGTCAAGAACAGACTAGCAGGAGCTCACTGATAAATCAGTTTTCAGACAGCTCTTGACATTCAACTTCTAACATTTTAATTGTGGTTAAGCTGCCTTATGCCAAAGTGTACCTGATTTCTATATATAGAAAGAAGGGATGAAATGTGATCCCCACTCTTGCTGTGGTTGAGAGGGATGAGTAGTTTTACAGATGGCAAGCACAAACCTTAGTCTGAGGTTATTGTGTGCCTGTACTTCCGTAGGATGTGTGCAGTTTAAGGGAAATTATAAAATAATTGTTAGAATTTTGAATTAAAATCAAAATCAAAAAAGGTGGCAAATACAGATTCATCCTAGAGCTGGGCACTTAAAAATCTTAAAAGTTACTTAAATTAAACCAAAATTGTGACTAACTAGGAATGAAAAAGGACTGGAAAATACATCACTTATCACTCAAAATAATTATTTGTACTTTTTCATGTTTTACTCCAGCTCTTTTTCCACAAGTGATGTTTCATAAGAGATTCAGTGGAGCACTCACACTTCTTTCAATGTATCTTTGCAATATTTTTCATCAAAATGCTTCAAGACAGCTCAAAGACATGCATTGGTTAATGAGCCATAAGAGTTTAAATAGACATTTTAGCCTCATTAATCATAATGCTTCTGGGCAATGTATGCAGTGTTGTTTTGTTTAATTCTTTGTAAAAATACTGATTTAGGTCTCAAGATCCTCAGTGTCTTCTCACAAATGACCAACTTACCTTATTAGCTGTAGAAAATCCCTTTGATTTTTTTGCTAATAAATTCCAAATGCATTACATTACTAGTAAGAGTACTGTATTCTCTTTTTACAGGGGCCAGTAGTTGGCAAAAAAGACAACTCTTCCTCTTGAGGAAGCAATTGTCGCTGAAAGAAACTGATGCTAGAATAAGTTTTCCATTTCCTTAAACCTTGATGCCCATTCAGTAAGACTTCCAGTTTTTCAAATTACAGCTGTTGTAGGAGAACTATATTGAATTACTAAAATCTAACTGTTCTGACTCAAGTTTGCAGAGTAGCAAATCCACAGCCATATACATATAAGCATTTCCATTTTGCTAAGTAGCAAATGTTCAGCAGAAAGATTAGCAAAAGAACTTTTAGTATTAATTATGTGTGCCTCACACACAATCTAAAATATATTAAACCCAAACAGATTTTAGTTTAATGCTATTGATTTTTAATCATGAATGAAGCTTCTTGTATTTTAAAGTGATAATTCAAGAGCTATGTTTTCTGCTTTCTGAACTTATCTTCTAGCACTGTAGCAATATTTATATATAAGGTCTTTTACCTAAATTGAAAATTATTTGAATGGTTAGCCTGGGCTGCTTTTGTAAATTGTCTTTTTATTCCCCTCTAATAGTCATAGCAGTAAGAGTTTTAAAATACATTTTGTAGGGAAATCACAGCCCCTAACGTGTATTTTCTATATATACTCATAGGACTAGCTACTAATTCACTGCAGAAGGCCAGCTGTCTACATTTAATACAAGGTTGACCTTGAAATTGTTAAGCTTACAAGAGTAGTCATGAAAGAGCAGCTCAGGCAAGAGTGAAACGACCCATTAAAATCATAGATTTCACAACTCATTGCATTGTTGACTATGTTTCCTCAAGGGATTGTTTCGCCTATTGGAGAACTAAGAAGTCTTGATTATTTTTCAAGCCTGTAAAAATATGGAAAAGTTTCCATCATTTAATTTTTCACCAGATGGAAATGCTAGAGATATAAATATAAAAAATATAATTTCAGCTTATTTTACTTCCTGATGAAAAAAACAGCTCACCTAGGATTTGGAACTGCAACAAAGGATCTCCTATTTATTGCTGCTATGCTTGCATCTGTCTCCAGTTTTATTCCAGTTATGTATCTTTAACTTATTCTCTAACTTATCTTCTTGTACACATGGATTATAAAATCAATTATGTGGTCATAATTCAAATTTGCTAGTGCGTGTACATGGGAATATAGAGTATGTATACATGTATATACGTAATTAGATTATTATGACTAGCGATGCTTATGGGACTAAAAACATCCATAGGATACTTCATGTTCAAATGAAAGGTGTAATTGCTAAAATCACCATGGCTCTATTCCCATTCCTTAAGAGCATGTCAGATACTTTTTCTATCACAAATCGAGAAAAGTCTTCTCTGTCCATCTCTCCCAAGACTCTAAAGAGCTTCTTTCCAGATACATCTACTTGTCTGATCCATGTGGTTCACTTTAATCTCAAAGATAAAATTTTCAATAAGAATGAGACTTTCCGAGCTGCCATTAAGCAGTTTTCCCTGAAGTATTCATCATACTGTGGGACATGGAATTGAAAAGAAACTAGGAGGATTTTGGCGAAGTTAGGATTGAACTGGGATTTCTGGCATATAAAATTATAACACCGGGAATTCCAGTATGAATACCTCTGGACTGTTTGACCCAGTGCCAGGATCTGAAGCTGCTGAATCCTCCTGCTTTGGGAGGAAGCACATAGTGACAGACAAGAAAAATTTTCTAAATGTCAGAATTTTGCATGACAGGACACTAAATTCCCAGTGTTTTGTGTGGCTATATTCTATCTGCAGCAGCTCTCAAGGCCTTTCATGTGCTTTCTCCACTCCTTTTTCTAGTCTTTATACAATTTCTAAGAGCAGAAGGGACAAAGACACAGTTTTTCCTTTAGCTTCATACTAGCTGAGGCAGTTTTGGCTGACACGCGGCTACAGATGTCCTTCTGGCCTTTGATCCAGCTTCCAGACTGCCTGGACTTAATTTCACAGTTGAACTGCCAGATACTCAAACTAGACCTGAAGTCATTGCACCTGGTTGAGTGACACATGCAAGAACTGACCCTGCAGGTACAGGGTATCCTAACATGAAAATAGTTCTCTGAAAAAATATCACACCCCACAATTTTGCTAAAGAAATTGACTGTCATCTGGAGCTGATTCAGGTTTTGGTATTGCTGAACCTTTGGCTTCTTGTTGAGTTGAAAGCAGACAGTACCTTTATCCATCTGATTAAAGTTACCTACTGGCAATACCTCCATTTGTGCAAAAGTGTTGATCTGCAACAGTGTTGATCTTTTTTGCCTCACAGGATCAGTATTTATGAAGAAAGTATGACCTATCCAGCAGAAAACATGTTCTTTTCTAAGACTACCACTTATTCCCTCTGAGAGTCATTCATTATAATACCCTCTTTTCAACTCACATGAAGACATTCTTCATACAGACATTCTTCTTTCAGTAGTATTTATGACTAATGTAAAGCACTTGTGTTAAATCTCTTTAACTGAGGTCCAGTTCCAGTCACAATCTAGTTCTTTGTCCCAATCTACATTTCTCATCTTCCATCCAAATCTTGTCTATCCGTACTGAATCTGCCTTCCCATCAGCTGAACAAAGCAGACAAGAGAATGAAAATGAGCTGGGAAAATGAGCTGGGAATTTCAGTTCTGGTGCCAGGCATTAGCCCATCGATCTCAGCAGCACTAGTGCTCCACTGGATCCATGCAGGCAGGCTCTGCAGTGTTTGCCTGAAAAGCTTATAGCAAATATTGATCATTTGCTTGCAGATGTTTGTAAGTCAGCTAAATGTGGTGGCTGGTAAGAAGAGAAAAAAACATAACTTTGACACATATTCATCATCTAATAACTAGCAAAATCCTGGTCCAAATCTTAGAAGTGCTAAGGGTATTAGTTAGATTAAAAAAGGAAATACAAAAAGAAAAATAAGCCTGAAACAACTAAAGATTTCAGTTTGGCTATAAGTCTGACGGAATTCTAAATACTTGGAAATGGGGAATGGTAATTGGAAGTAATAGATAATATTAATAACAAACCATACTACCAAGGTTTCCTATAATGTAATTCTTCCTGCATTTTTTACAGACCAGTGGATTTGAAATCCAGATCTATATCTTTTCCATTTCATGTAACTTAATAAAGGAGGAAGAACATGTTAGCTCTTGGCAGGCAATGGTTGGGCAATCAAGGTTCATAGCTGACATCTGGCTGTAAAAGGCTCTTTTAATATGATCATCTAAGGGCAGGTCTCTGACTGATTGGTGGCTCACTCCAATTCCATATGTGCATCATCCTATTCAGTAACTCAAAGTGTACATATTACTGTTAAATTACATCAGGAATAACAAGTTAGAAGTGGACTTTCAGCTATTAGAGTCCTAATTTCTATGGTGGCTCATAAAGTGGGCTGTCAGTTACTGACTAAAGAAGGAATAAGCAAACATAATATTCGTAATAAGTTTTTTCTAGGGACTGATCTCTAGCAACAAGAAACTCTGCCATTTAGGCAAAGATCTGCATTTTTTAGTGAAACTCAGTAACAGAATCATACATCTGTATATTTGGCTTAGCCATTTTAGGATGATACAAAGTCGTGCTATATCGGCACAGTTTACAAAAGCATCCAGTTTGACTATTTATTTCAGAAAAGGTTATGACACCATGTATATGAACTGCTTTCTTGTACTGGTGTTGGAGAAGAGAAAACTTTTGGTTATTTTATTTATGAAGTAGTTAAATGTTAATTATTCTCCAAAAGTCTTAATTATCCTGCAGAAGGGAAGCCCTCCATGAGGCTTACATTTGCAAAATGCATGAAAATTTTACACCGAGAAGAACTTGGGTGAGCCCATGTTTTGTGTTATTTTGTGACTGCCTGCAGCAAGTGTCTGCACCACTATTTGACAGCTTCCATGCTCAAGAAACATCGTTAGTATTGCACAGCTGTAACGGGATCGTCTTCTTGTTGTTTAGCTGTGATTGCGTTATAGCATGTGGGCAAATATATTGACTAGATAATGGAATGGATAAGGGTTTCAAGCTCTAAACCCACCTCTCATAGAAACGGAGATTGAGTTTTTATTCTTGGGTAGTTGCTATTCCTTGGGCAAGTTAGCCTTGATGCTTGACTGAAAGTCTTCAAGATTACTTAGAAGTAAGTAGTAATGAGCTCTTTAGTTTATAAATCCACTTGGAAAGTACTTAGCAACGTGTATTTCTTAGCCACCTGGTGTTTCTAAATCAAACCAGTAATACTCTACTAAAGGGAATTTGTGCAAAAGAGAAGCTGAGCATAAACAGAGCATATATAAAGTGTCCATCATAATAATCTCTCTCAAGAAATCTTGAAAATACAGCCAAAATTTTGAGACAAAGGAGCCAACCCATGGAATGGAATACCGTCGGAATACTGCTTTTGATTTATTTCTGTAACACATTTGGGTTGGAAAGGTAAGATAGGTCAAAGCTTTTGGAAATACATACTGGTAGATCAGTCCTGTTTCCTATTCAATACCCAATGTAGGGTATTCTAGACTGTTATCTAGGATCATATTTCTGGATGTAGAATGAGTTAAGCCACCTATGTCATATACACATAGACAACAGACCCGCAATAACAGTGCTGTCAGATGTCACTTTGTTTTTGGAAATTAGTAATTGTATAAATATAGATGTAAGCAAAGCACAAATATTGTCTGGTCACATCTATTTACAGTTATATTTATTGTAGATGTAAGCAAAGCACAAATATTGTCTGGTCACATCTATTTACAGTTATATTTATTGTTTGCCTTTCATTTTGTCCATAAAGAGAGTTTATGTTTTAGTAATTGCCATTTTATTTATCCCTATGTTGCAAGAGATTGAAACTAGTTTTTAAATAGGGTGGTTTTATTCCTAAAAAGACAATTATTTAATGGATAATTGCTGATTTGGTTGTCAACTTGATATCTGACTAACTTTTAAATCATCAGACTCATGCCAAAGAAATGTCAGTTTACAAAGTTAGTGCATACGTGCAAGAAGAGACTATATAACTATTATTCAGTTATAACAGATTGGTTAAATTTTGACCATGTTCCTTTAAAACAATTCTCTGCAGTATTTTGAATAATACAACATTTCTGAAGAAAAAATTGATTGAAATCGTAGTGGGCCACAGACTCTGTACTGTTCAATTCATCCAGGCTTTTCACAGATTTCATAAAAGTAATGTTCTTGTCAAAACTTTTCTACACAACAACTACTATGATTTATTTATTTTTTTTACGTACATTATATAGCCTGATTCCAGTAGTTCTACTCTGTGTAATGGGCGTCATTAAAAGTAAGAAGCTGTGATGCTCTGAAAACATGGGATCTAAATATGCATAAACGCACAATTTTCAGTGTGAGAAAAGCTTTTAAGTTAAACATAGCTTTATAAATAATACAGCTTAGCTCTGCATTTGTTATACACCAGTTGCCATAAAACTGATGCAAATATGAAGTCCTTGAATTTCTCATTTGGCTGTCGAGGTTGGCTGATTTAGTTTCATAAACATTGTAATGATATTTCTGAAAAACACAAATGAGGACTAATGTCATTATAATATTCCTTGGGAAAAAAAAATCTGGATTGCTGAAAAATGAAGCTTTGTTCCAAGGACAAAATTTTAAGTGAATTGAACTGCAGTTTTTCTTCATTGTTAGGTACTTTATTAATAAACTTTGTCCTCCAAAGTTGCATGAAACAGTAGTAAAACACTTTGATTGGTAATAGTTATAGCTATACCATCCCTAATCTAAGTATTTAACCAACAGAGATGTTGTCTTTTATTTCTGATAATCAAGCCAGATGTGATTATATTTTCTGATCATGAAATTCCATTAGTCTTGCTCAATTGCATTTTCGTTATGCTATTTTTCTAGCCATCATTGTTATACTTTTCTGTCGTTATGTCAATAAAACTGAGCAGTCAGGAGTGCATGCTGTTTGTCCTCTTCAAATTTAAAGTGCTCAAACCTCTTCTTCTTAGTCAGAAGAACTTATTTAATAATTCTATGGTAGAGTAATAACATCAGAATCCATAAATTTTGAAATACACAGAGACTGCTGAAACAGAAATTCCTTTGGGTTTGAAGAGAAATAATGTAGTTAATTTTTGAATTCTTTTGCTAAGAATGGGAATATTAAAACAAGGGAGGCAAATGGGCTAATGAGTTGGTTAAATCACGTCTTTCAGAAAGCCTCATACTAAACTCTTATATCAATATTTAAATGGAAAAGATGATGGAAAGCTCAGTACAATGATTTTAAGAGAGTTATGTTAATTTTATAGCTGAGGATCTGGCATAGTGTGTCTACAGAGATATACTAATAAATTTCTATATTCCCTTAGAATTATTGAAAAGTGCTGGTAGACAGAGGAATGTAAATATTCTGATTATTAATGCACACATTTTCTAAAATAAGTATCGTAGGATGCACAATTATATAAGTTAAAAGAATGTTGGGAGTCGTAACTGGAACACCAGATTACAAAAACAGTTTATGCAGGGGGCATTGCGTTTAAATAGTTTGATGCCATCCTGTTATGTTTTGTCAGGTTGAGTTGCCCACGCATGTACATGCAGACACTTGGGACAGCACGTGTACATGCATTTGCAGCACTTGAAAGAGAATGGTTTCTGCAGAACCAGATGGAGGTCAGATTAAATATTTGAGTTGGCTTATGGCGTATCTCTCAGTCCATTGTGGAGTACTCATATTCTTGTGCACACAAGCACAGATAGACTTTAAACGCTGGAAAGGTGACATTACACTTATCTCCTTACTTTAAAATCATGTTCCCTTTGTGTATGTCATATCTGTGTGCAGGGCAGTAGCCAGATGGAGTTGGCCAGTGTTCCCAGCTGCTAGCTGTAGCAATTTATACTCACAATAATGGAAAGCAAATTGAGCTTTTCTGTTTTAAATATATGCACTTAGAGTATTTTTACTTGGAAACTGCAGGTGCCAACGTTTTATCTGTTTGCCTTGCTGTACTAACTGCACCATGCTGCATGTGCTAAGACAGGTGCCAGAGTCAGTGAATCAGCATTTCCAGAAGTATCACCATCGGAAAGTGATTCATCAAGGACTGAGATTACAGTAGTGTGATAAAAATGGCAGAAACAAACACATTCATATGCTCAGAAATATTATTGCCCTGCTCATTCCCCAGCAGAATGCACAAACATATCACTCCTGTTAAATACAGCTGGACACAATCTATCTGGCCTCACGTTAGAATTGGGTAATAAAAATCAGTGTTTTTTAAGATTTAGTTTGATATTATTTGTAAATTTGTTGCCATTGTTTTTACGGTTTACTGATATTCTTGTTTCACTCTCTCCAAAGAAATGTGCAATGTCTTCCTCCAGGAAGATATGAGACTATCTGAATTATGCTTCTAATTTTTTTGCCATATAGTAAAAGAAAAAAATTCTTCATCCATACTTATCTTTATCTGCTCTTAATAAATGTTGGTATTTCTTACTGAAATGCTAGAGGTAGATTTATGCTCAAGGAGATGGGAATACCAATCATAAATTAATGTCTGGATCATAGAAATGCAAGCTGTATATATATATTTGTACTTTTTAGTGTTATCCACATTATTAAAGACAATAGCTTGAGATGGGAAATCTAATTTAATTTCCTGGGCAAATATCATCAGAACAGTGTGCAGGTGGCACGTATTTAAAGCAGTTCGCAGGCTTCCTCTGCTGCATATACTGAGGCCAACTGATTAGTACAAAAGGTTTTAATTTTGCTTTCCTTTTCTTTTAAGTCTATGACTGTACTCAGTGAAGTAAGGAGATGGCATACTAGTTTGATGCAAACAGTAGGCTATAAAAAGGCCCAAGTCTGATTCAGTTTGATAGCTCTCATCAGGATGTTTCACATCATAGGGAATGAAAGGAAGACAACTAGAAAGAAAAAAATTTAAAGTTTTTAGAGGCGTAAGTGACAGAATTGCAGAAGTTTAAATGTAAAAACATTTTTGATCATGATGGTGTCCTGATCCAATATCCGGGGGGGGGGGGGGGGGTCATTACGATCCCAAGGACGAGATTAAGACACTAAAACCAGTCAAATATCGTACAACCTTTTAGCTTTATTTTCCACAAAGTGGGAAGATAAGGTATGTGTGTGTGGGGGGGGGGAAGGTGAAGGGAAAAGGGGAACAGAACAAGGGTAAGGGGGAAAGGATAGAGAAAGTTAGAAAAGGAGAGAAGAAGCTGGCTACCACCACTCAGGCCGATGGTGTTCTGCTGACTTTGTTCAAATTGGAGCTCAAGCTGGGTGCCTCCGACGAGACAAAAACCACACAAACAAAGAAATCCCTGGGCAATTATAGCTTTTTGCAAATTAAATTTCCCACCCCTCACGTGGTAGTTCAGACCAATAGTAATTTTGGGGTCTGGGGTCTCCTGCTCCCTATTGGGTCTCATCATTGTTCCCAGGCAGGCTGCTTTTCTCCCTTATCTTTACTGTTGCGGTTTCTGCTGACAAATGTGTTTTGATTCCTCGGGTGCTGCCCCTCTTTCTCAGGGCCCTGACTAACAGGCGTTGTTCCAGCAATTAGCACTGCCCCAGCAGTGACAGTAGGCGTTATCTTCCAAGGTCCTGACGAAGAGGATATAATCCAGACCCCCCCGCCCTAATTAACACTGCTTCAGCTGTGAGGGGAGGCTTTGTTTCCCAGGGTCCTGGCGCCCAAGCAGGCCTTATTTCAAAGCCTGGACATCCTCCCTCCCGGAGTGTGAGGCACAGGGATGCAAACTGCTGGGAACTTCCTTGTCTTTCCAGTCTGCACCAGCTCTGGGGCCCTTTCTCACTGCCTAAGGCTTCAGCAAATTTAGCTACTCATGCTAGGCAAGTTTTATAGAAGTTGTGCTAAGTGGCAATAATTTGCAGTCCAGGTCCCAAAGTCTCTGCCCAATCGTGCCCTGGTTCGGCGCAGGCTCGGTGTGTCCCGGGTGGTCGCAGGGAGACCTTTTCGGGGGTTGCAGCAGCTCAGTCCTGTTCCCACCGGGAACAGATGGCTTGTTCGGGGTTATGGTTTGCTTGCAGCTTATGTACCAAGAAATGTTTCAGGCAAAAGTTCACTCATCTGTCTGCCACAGATGGCTATGGTTAATTATTTGTCCTCGTTTTAAAGTGTAAGTAGCATATTGGGTAAGACCACTCAACAAGGAAAACAAATATAGGTTATTTGCTGAAATCAGTTGCCAGGTAAAGATGGTGTAAAAAATTTATCAGGCTGAAAGATTGTACAGCTTTAACTGCATCAAATTGTGCTGAACAATGTTTTAGAGATAATTAGAACTTTCTATTGTTTTGCTAGAATGAATATTGATACAATAAATACCTATTTTCCATTAGGTATTTCTTTTGGTTGATATTTTCTACCGCATCATTGCATATGCAATTAGAAATGGTATCAGGCACAGAATTTTGGATCAGAAGTCTGTTTAAACTCAGCAGCTTAATGAAGGATGGTGGTAATAAGATCTTTTTTTTTCTGGGAAGTTTTCTTTGCATCACCTACCTGTGAACAAAATGGCCTCAGACAAAATTAAGAATGGTGAGGAATAAACAGTCCCCATTTTGTCAATCAAAACAGAAGCAGAAGAGTAAGGATGGAAAGTGTGGCAGGTATATCATAAATGTAACGATCCAATCCCCACATGCGGTAGGGATTACTAGTACAGCACCCTGAGTCCAGATATACCTGGAACAGAGACAAAAAAGAAGAGACAAGCACTACTCTACAGGACTGCATTTCTCTATAAATTAAACATTCTGGCTTTGTTTCAGCCCCAGATTATTGTCAGAATATGTTTTGAAAAGGGGTGCACCTGCACACCACATGCAGTTCCCAGTTCCTAGGAAGGGAGATAGTTTGAAGACAATCCAGTAAAAGTGGATGGTAATAGTCAAGAATGATGGAAATCTTGCAATGAACTGGCACATTTCCAAAACAGCTTCTCCCTTAGAAGCATTGTCTGCAAAGAACAAAAACTGCCTTTCCAGCAGAAAACTGTTGGAAGGACATTTATTCTAACACTTGCCTTCTATTGGGGAAAAAATCCTTTTTTAACATGTAGCAGGAGCAACTCAGTCTCACAATATATTCTTCACAATTACAATTGCATACTGATATTTCTCAAAACTTGTAAATATTTCTATGACAATATGGCCACCTTGCAAAGAACAAAGTGTAGTATTAATTATATAGGAGTATTTGACTCAGACTTGGTCTTTACAACACAGTACAAAACATGTTGTCTAGTGTAGACAGTTGGTTCACAGCACTTTGTGGTATGATGATGATGGAAAATCCAAAGAAAAAGTAGTGGCTTTGGTAAGTCTTTGAATCATAAGCTGTCCTTTTGATAAATCTCCCTGGGATAGATTTAAATAATGATTGATTAAGAAAAAATGTCTTCAAAGTCTTCTGAAGATGTGATGCAAAATGGGACTCACTTACTCATCTAAATTATTGTCAACAGAGAAGATAAGAGGCTGAAACAAAGTGAGCTACATTGTTCTAACTGGCTCCATGGAGATAGAGTAAACTTTGTAATTATAAACACCACTTCCAAGCACTTTTCTGTGGCCCTCAATCAGATGCAAAATGCCTTTGAAACATCTCTTGACATAGTAACTGCTACTTGTCACAAATGATTATTAAAACCTAAAATTTTTTCTAATAAGACTAATACCTGCCACACTTTTGACATTTAAGATCCTTACATGATAAATATTCTGACAACTGAAAAAAAAATGCAATCACTCTTTTCCTTCTTAGAACATACCTATTTTCTTTGCTGGTACTCAAGTTTAGAATATCTCAAAACACAGTAGATCTTCCTACAGAAATAGACTTGTTCTGTAGGGCGGTCTCCAACTGCTGCTGAGGCTAGTGGAAAAGCTTCTCAACCTATCCTCCTTAGAAAAGAATATGTGAGGAATCCTTATAGCTCTTCTGATGATCTGTCTAACTTAAAAGTCCCTGAAATTCTCTAGTAGTTTTGAGTTCCACTGAGAATGCTCTGCATGCCATCTGCACTGGGAAGATACAGCTTCCTTACATGGAAGAAATTGCTGTTCTCTCTAGATTTGCTCCTGGAAATCACAGAGAAAGATCCTTCTCATCCCTTAACTTCTAGGAGGCTAGATTTCTTTCTACTAGCTCTTTATCAGCAGTGGTAGCTTGTTATAGCTTTCAGAATCATATGCCGATCATGTAGGACTTTTCAGTCTTGTTTCAAACAGTGCTTCTCATAAAGTATCCTAGTGAGTGAGAAAATCTGCAGCTGGACCTAGGATTTTTCCAAATACCAGGCCATCAAAAAATAATTTTAGTCGTCTAGTCACAATGTTTCTGAAACCTAGACAAGAATCTCTATAACAACACAGAAACTGTTGGTTCACATGCTAGGAAAGACTGAGTAGTATTCAAGTCCTTCAGAGTTTTCATAACTAAATAAAATGTAGTTTTTCCATAACATAGAGAGATACGTATTGTCTTTAAAGGAGGGCACCATTCTGAAGATTTCTGTGAAGGAGAGATTGCGTATTGATTCCTTGGTCATATTCAGAATTTCAGTTTGGGTCTCAGTTATTTGGAAGGTCTTAGTATACACTGAGCTTTACCTATATGAAAGTTCTCCATCAGTTTGTAACATATGAAGACAAGACCAGGATCATTCTGTTACTGCTCAGAAGCTATGCATAAAGCTAAGAGTATTTCTTAGGTTACCAGCTTTCCTTAATAGTTAGGACACAGCACTTGGGTTCCTAACTTCAATTTATACTATTTAAGCACTATTAAAATCAGTGGAAAGTGATAAAGACTTGGATCACTTGAGACTGGGTTTCTATTGAATCAGGTTATACAAGGATACTGACTCATGACACTGAATTCAGGCCAGCTGTGGAGTCTTTTTGTATACTGATAAAGTGGCAGGCCACAACTGCATTTAGTCTCTCACAGACAAGTAATCTGCCTCCTTCATGTAGAAAGTTCCCTTTCTCTTATGCACACACAATTGCCATCAAAATCTTACTCATTCAAAGGAGATTTATATTCAGAAATGATTAAGTTCCTTCCTCTCCCCATTACTTATTTGGTTCAAATTATGAAGCAGGTGTACCTCTGGAATATAATTTCGTAGTTGTGCCTTTTGTTGTTTTAGTAATCTCTAAATAAAGACATATTTATTTGTTCTCTCAATTTACAAGAACACGATGTACCTATTATACTCACCAGCTTAAAATAATAAGTGGATAAGACTGCAGAGACAAAAACACTAAGGTTGTGCAGGGACCGGTTAGATACCGTCCTTTCTTTAGACAATGCTGATCCTTTTTCAAGAGCTGAGAATTACTGCATGAATGTCCTTTTGCTGTTTTAGGTCTTAGAATTGGCTCTGTTTTGTCTGATGGTCTTAAATACAGGTAATATATGAAAACTAGAAAGACTTTTGAGTCCTGAAAATAATCTGATGGGAAACAATAGGATTTTGCTTAGATCAAAGGCAAAGGATGATGCAGTTATCAAATGTGATTGAAAAACACCACGCTGCAATTTTATATATGCAGCACTGACTTCAGAGTTGGCTTCAGATCTAGCAGTCTCTCTCTGCCTCCTTCTTTATGTGTCCAAAGCAGATGCGCAGTTCAGTAGTCCTTATTCATGACTCAAGGTCCTTGATCCTCCTCTCAGTTTTACTTGCTAAAGTTTTTCTATGGATTAATTTTTTGATGCTTAGGTTCATGTCTTTTATCACTCAGGTATGACTCAGAACCACATTGCTGCACCAGCTTCTGCATACTCCTTCCTGACAAATTTGCCAATTTACTGATACAATTTGCCTTCTTTAACATCTTTGACCACTTATGTCCTTCTTGAGAATTACTTTTCTTTGTTAGTATATATAAGTGGGAGTTCCTAATTGTATGAGCTGTATTTCTTAGACTGCCTTATTCAAGAGTAGAATTGGTTTCCTAAGATCTAGAAGAAAGCAGACCAACCCCAATATTCATCCTCTTCTCCCCCCACCATCATTGGTCAATAAACTTTTGTAGAATAGAAACCTTGCATTGTTTACTTACATCATTAGCCTATAGTCTCATAAATCTTCATTTGTGAAAGAGGATGACTTGCTTTTCAGGTTGAAAAGGCAAATAACACCACATTTTGATATTTTAGTCTTTTTTTTTTTTTTGGATGTTGTAATACACTTCATTTGACTTTTCTAAGCATAGGAAGCCTCAGTTGTCAACTGCTTGCATGTAGAAAATCTGCTTTGTAATATGTGCAGCCAAATTCATCCCTTGTGCAACTTTATTGACTTCAAATTAAAATCAGCTTCTGTTAAATGATCCATATGGGAAATACACAGCTTGGTTAATCAGAGAAAAGCATCCTTTACTATGTGTGTTAGTTTAAATCTGGATTTTTACTTATAGACATTGCTTGCCATTATTTTGATTAAATATGCCAAAATTGAAATGGTGATGCTAGCTAAATGGTGTAATGAACTGCATGCAAAGAAGCTTGTGTGGATGCATGTACCAGTTTCAGCTATTTTGTAGATTGCATAATATAGCAAAGAGAAGCCATATAGCAGGATAAACAAGTAGAGGGGTAACTTCGGGGTTACCCAGTGGGGGAATCTTTGTATCAGCTTCTCTTCTCTATTGTTCAGAGTTTTTTAAATGAAGCAGAAGGTGCCTGACAGCCTGATGACCACTGAGTGTCAGGTTAGAAAGCTTAAGCATCACTTAATGAATTCTCTGCCAGCACGGTTAAATTTTAACCATAGTAAATATAATTTGAATCCAGACTCTACAGTTCTACTAACCTCCCAAATCCATTGTAAGACTATTTAGCTATTTTTCATCACAGTTTTAAAGTTTGGAGCCTTTTCCTCAGTCATGTCCTGTTTTCTTCTTGGTAGCCACATGCTAATTGTGCTAATTTTTCTATTTTCAATGCTTTAATCATAATGGTATTGCCACATTTGCAATACTGAGGAATTATTAAAACGCATGTCCTTAAAACACTTATCCCAGCAAACATGAGTCAGGACGAGGAGCTAATGCCCACTCAGCATTATGATGCATTTATGCTGGTGTTCAGTGGGGGAGGACAGGGGATATTTGACTTGCAGAAGTAAAGAAAATCATCTCGTCTTTAAAGTATGTGTGAGGCGCGTAAAAATGAAACTCTTGTGGAGACACAAGCAGTCTGAAGGAGAGCAGGTCCTCTCCGGTGAGCTTACTGTCTATAGCCAGGAAACAGATTATAGGAATATACTCTTCTTTATAGCTGAGCAACTTAAGTGCCAAGGAAATTGTTCACTAAACTCCAAGTTGGTTGTTCTAATGAGTGACACCTCCCAATATGGCCTCTGCAGAAAAGCACTGGGCAGTGCTTTAGTCATGGGTGGGCAGGGTACCCCAATAAATTGCCATTAAACTGAATTGAAAATGGATGCTATAACATTGTAGAATGCAATATGCACCATTTCTTAGATTTTAAATATATTACAAGTGAATCAATTTTAGGGTACTTTTTAAAACATTAGAGAGGTCAAAAATTTAGAAAACAGCATTTCCCATCATTTAGTAGTCAGGTTATTTACACATATTATATCTAATGTAGGAGTCTGTTTCTCTGTTATTATATCCTGATGTATTGGTGTGTCAGTGACTGATGGAAACGATGCTATTTGATTTCGTCTCTGCCTCCCAGTAACCCTAGTCACTCCATTAACTTGTCAGCCATCAAGGCAGGCTGGCAAATTGCTAGCCAAGTGAAACTGAAAAACAGAGATTTAGGAGTTAAAAGAAATATTCAGTACTTCAGAAAAAGGTCTGCAAATGTTGGAAGTGTTCAGTCAATTAATGTATTTTAAAGAAAATTGTAATATATTTGAGGGTTTTATATGTTTTTTCAAATGTTAATATAAAAAACAGTTAAAATAGGAAGATTTGACGTGTTAAGTAGAACCAACAGGTGCTATTTATTACTTTAGTCAGGCAATTCTTCAGTAAAGAGCAACTATTTAATGTTTGCTTTTGAACAGAAGTCAAGCATGAAACTCCTTATGCTTTTGCAACCTGACTCTAGAATTTTGGCATCGTGTATGCAAAAAATCTCAAGGGGTAGTGGAGAATGAGGGTTAAACACCTCCTGAGACAAAGTTCAAGAAAGAAAAACACTGTAGATGTAGACTGTCTCCCTCGTGAAAATGATTTCTCTGATTTGCTGTTAATTGATAAGAGGGAAAGATGCTTTATCAGTGGCTATTGGAAATACAGTGAAAGGTGATTGAAGAAAATGTATGTTATATAAATGATGCTGGCAGAAAGCAAAGCTCGAGAATTAAGATTGCTATTGAGATTGCAAAGTCATTCAAGAAGTTTAGAGGTGGTAAGGTAGGTAGGGTGGTAATGTTTTTCTTATAAATCTTACTTCAGTCCCTTGTGTTTGTGCATTTTGCCACGGTCTTGAATGCACGCAGTATCTGCACGCAGACTCTTCTGCGCCTCTGCAGACCGCTCCAGAAATATCTATGTGGCAGGTATGTGTATCTGACAGACCTTTCAGGTTTCTTTGCAAGATCCTTCTGACACCCATTGCACCCCTGGCTTCCACGCGTTGCCATGTCCAAGCATACGACACCACAAAAAAGGTCCTGCCAAACACAGCAGTTTGGTATTCACATTAATCTTGCTGCAAGGGCGGAGGATAAAGAAAAGAGTAGGCAGGGGCAGGCAGGGCGCAGAGGGGGGCGGTGCCGGGCCCTGCCGCCGGACAAGGCAGTGGCAGCGGCTGCGAGGCGATCCCGGCCGGGCTGCGGCTGCACGCGGGCCTTCGGATCCGGGGCTGCGCGTGCGCGGCGCTTCCCAAACTGGCTGTCCCTGCTAGCGGGTGTCCGCGTGTCCGTGCACGCGGTGCGGCGAGGGGGCTGGGCCTCCTCGTGGCTGGTCGAGTGAGAACTTTCTGGAAAACGTGGTACTAGAGGCAGAAGTACCTACCTCAGTAAGTAACGCTGCCGTAGCGGAGCTTGGGCTTTTTCATGCATTTTTGTGCGTCTTTCTAACTTGCCGCATCGCTTCATTATAGATAATGTTTTGCAGTCTCTACGTGAAAACAGCTCTTGCAGATGGGCTTTAAAAATTATGTTCTCAGCGCAGGCTGCCTGCGGACTCCCGCCGGCTCCACAGGGTCCCGCTTGCTGTCAGAAGGTTCAAAACTGTCACCTGATTTACCGCAGTGGCACGGCGTTGTGGGTGGCAGGGCTGGGGATGCCGCTGCACGGGGGCGATGCCGTGCCTGGGGATGCCGGGGCACGAACCGAGGGCTTGGCGGTGAGAGGTAAGCTGCCTGGTCCTGCGTGGTTCAGATTCAGCGTGAGCGAGGCGGGAGGACGTGGACGTTTGCGCACGTGAAGGCTGGTGTTTAACCGCCAGGGCTGGGGGCTCCCGATTCCTGCGTGCCTAATGCTGCCGGATTGCTCCGCACAGCCGCTGAGGAGTGAAACCCTGTGGATGCAAAGCTGCGGTTGGGATTTAGATGCAAGCAGTGAAACCGCTGGGGAGATGGTATTGCTTATTCCTCCCGAAGCAGTGATGTTAAAGGAAGTCTTGTTTGGCTTCCCCTGTTCCAACACAGACCATGGGGAGCATTAGTAGAGCCTGCAAAGAAAGCAAGTGTGAGCATGTGAGAGTTGTTGCTGATTTAATTTTGACTAAGTTATGTTGGGCAGATGTCGAATGATGAATCTCCTGCCAAATTTCCAAGTCCCTGACCAAGTTAAAGGAAGCAGCAGGGGTTCATAAGAAAAGATAACTAGAATTTGTAAATGTTTCTCTAATATTCAGTGTTTTCATAAATTGACTGATTTGGACAGTATTTGTAGACCTTTAGAAAAAAAAATACTTTCTTTGACAGAAAATTGAAATTTTCTGAAGACGAAATGTCATTTAGTAAATTTAATGGAAAACTGAAGTTTCTCATGGAAATGTTTCAATCAACTCCAGTTTGCAATTAAAAGTCCTCGCAAGTTATATGACTTGCTTAGAGGATGATGAGACATATGTTGGTACTTAACAATGATTATGGCTTGAATGAGGGGAGTTTATGACTGGAGTTCATTCTGCATTCGCATTGGTTCACCACTTTGTATAGTTCTCATAATCCCTAATTTTCGGTCCAGTCCGCCAGCTGTGAGGGAAGATGCCTCTCGGCGGTTCTGACCAGCCTCGCTGCAGCTGCTTGGCCTTGCATTTCAAACAGGATCTCGCTCACCTGCAGCGAGCTGCAGTAACGGAGGACCAAGTTTCGTGGCACGAGATGGCATGGGCTGTTATCACCTGTCGGTGGGAAGGAAGTCATGATGCCCTGGTTGGCCGGGGTCGTGGGGACACTGCCCCAAATGTACCCTGCCACCTCCCCTGCAGGGGCACCAGCCGCCTTCGTTGGGTCAGATGCCACATTCGCGCTGCCGAAAGCACTGACGTTGGCAAGGGCGGCTGCGCGGAGGTGGGCATGGTGCAAATGGAGGCTTTTAGGTGCTGATTTGTGGGGACCTCCTCAGCCACCCCAGAGAGGGTACTTCCATGAAGAACTGAGTTTACGTGAAAGGAAGACCAGAGAATTTTTTGAAGTTGTTTACCTTAAAAATCTGTGATCGTCTTAAATGCAAGGTCATATTCCTTTTGCATTAATACCTTTACTCCTTACATGTACCTTATACTGTTTCCAGGGGAGCGGCCGAACAGGCCAGATTTCTCTGGGACCCCTGTTTGGGAAAGCTCGGGAACATCAGCAGCCCCTGCCCAGAGAGCAAACTCGTGGTGGGCGCTGCTTGTCCGCCTAGATTTTGCAGTAGTGAGTACGCTACTAGAAATACGTTGCCGCGGTAGTGCATGAGCTAGTGGAGCGTGTTTGGTGTTGAGTTGCGTTAGGAGGCTGTTTTGCTTCAGAAGGCAAGTGGAGACCCAGCCACATGTGCGTGAGGAGCAGTGAGGACAAGCTCAGCTCAGGTGGGTCCCCGGGACACAGGGCAGGTGAGGACCAGGTGAGGCTGGCCAGGGCCACCAAGGCCCCCTGGGTCAGCGCAAACCAGAGCAGGGACGAGGCACCGGTGAGGCAGGAGCCAGTGGGTGGGAGGACGACCGCAACCTTGTGAGCGGGAGACCCGCACGTTCTCGCCTAGGGACTGCTGAAATGCTTTTAATACTTTATTCATGCAGGGGCTCTTGTGTGTCCGGTGGGCGCTTTGTGATGGGCGAGTGTCACACTCTCCAGTCTTGTGAAACAATCAAAAGTATTTGTTTGCTCTCAATGCAAAATGAACTATTTCTGAAAGCCTGATTTTTTTTTGTTTTGTTTTTAATAAAACTGGCGACCCCTTTTATAACTGTCTTTGTATGTACGTCCTTATGGGCTTATGTTGTTGCTGACTGTGAAGAATTTGCAGCCAGCACCTTGAAATAGTGATACAGTAGATTCTTCCTAAAGAATAATAGACCGTTACTGTACAGGAAATTGAAAATAAATGCTGAACAAAATTCATACCTTTTATTTTAAAGAAACAGACGCTTTTCCTTGGCCATGTCCTTTTTATTACAGAAAGCACAGGTGAATATGAATGACTTTGCTCATAGCTATTTTAGAAAGTATCTGTGTTTTCACTGACTTACTGAGTTATTTTCTATTTTCAATGGCTAATTCAAGCAGTAGTATGTAAAAACAGATTTTTCAAAAACTGTTTTTATGTCACTTAACTTCATTTTTGGATTTTGGGACATAATATACACTAAGGAGAGAATTCAGTTTACATTACTAAACACCTCCCCATGTGCAAACCCTCGACAACCACAGACCGATGTGACAAGGTCTATGCAACTCCATTTGCTTCCTTGTAATGCCAAATAACACTTTCACGTTACTTTTATTTTCACTGAATACTTGTCTTACAGAAATGCTCCCTTCTATGCTTCCTGTTCACAATCTTCATTTTCACGAAGGTATCTGTATTTCTTACCTTTGGGGTAAGCAGTTAAGCGTTCACTTAAGAAAAATGTAAACTGTGTTAGAATTTACAGATATTAGAGACAATCTGAATTTTGAATCAATTGCCTTTCAGAAATTGCTAATTCTTGCCCAATTTATCAACTTGCAAGTGGAAACATTGTTTTTTTCATTTATGAGCTATGAATATTGCTTCAGAATTACTTTCTTACCATGGCTGAAAAAATATTCTATATTTATTGGGAGAGGACATTGTTGGGATACTATGGTTGTCATTAAGTCACTGCTGGGACTAACCGTAGCTGTTTTTAAATAAGTTCACTAAATAAATAAATCACTAATTATGATGCAGTCTCTTCATGACTAACAGGCGGTTTGTGAAGAAACCACAGAAAATTCACCAGGTATAAAAAATGCAGTAGGTATATCCTGGATCTGTTGCCTCTTCTCATGGACAAATGAATAAAAGGAGAAACTGCGTGGGAGTTAAGGCAAAATATTTCTAACAAAATACTTGCATGAAGTTCTAAATCCTGATTTGCATGAAGAGTTAAATACATCGACTGTCTTTAAACTTCATGCCATAGGTTTAAATCCTGTCATGTTTTAGTTAGTGCATAAATATGTGGACAAAGGAGTTACAGCATTTGTGGAGAAGTATGTATTTTTCTCTACTGTTTCCACTTAACTTGCTCTATAGGATGAACCTCACTTTGTGGATTATGAACACTTATATGGTTTCCAACCATTTTATTTTTGAATGACAGTTTATATCCCTAAGTAAGAAATGTTTCAAAAGGAGGTAAGGTTGAGAGCCTGGCTCATGATCCCGATTAGAATTAAACCCTATGCGATGTTTTATTTACAAAAATTACTCAGAAGAATCCATAACAAAAGTAAATTTTAGGGAGAAATAAGGAGTAAAGCAAATTCACTCTGATTTTTAATACTTTCAAATGGCTATGTACATCCAAGTAATCCATATCAATTTTTACACTAATTGCCAACTAGTATCAAGCCAGATTTGGTGCAGCTTGAATCATTCATTTTTGCATATACAAGTTTCATGTTAACTTGTTTCTATTAGTAATAAATTTCAATCTTTTTTTTTGTCCCTTTTAAGGTGCTGGTGGTTGGTCTCCACTTGTGTCCAATAAATATCAGTGGCTTCAGATTGATCTTGGTGAACGAACGGAGATTACCGCCGTTGCTACTCAAGGTGGATATGGGAGTTCCGACTGGGTAACAAGCTATCTGCTGATGTTCAGTGACAGTGGACGAAACTGGAAGCAGTATCGTCAGGAAGAAAGCATTTGGGTATGTTCCTTTAAAACTGGGAATTAGGTTTCAGAGGAAGTGTTAAAGTACTTGTTCTATATATTGTTGCAGGCATATATCAAGCAAACCAACAGAATGTGAAGAGCAACACTGAAAGTATTTAAAGTAAATAATTAAATATAAAACCTAATTTAGCTTTTGACAAGTTAAAGGGCTTTAGAAAGCAAACAAACAGCAAAAACCTAGCCTTAGCGTTATTCCATTATGAGCCGCAAGGATATATTCTGAAGACTAAAAATCTCTTTTATTATGTATGGTGAGGTTATTTTCCCAAAGTATTGATGCCAGTGTGTTGAGCTTGTTTTTTAATTAGAGAAAAGAAAATAGCACTATGTGCTTTATTTTTCTGGAACATTTAATCTGATTTTAGAGAGAAAAAGAAGCACCACAAAGAAATCAAAATCTAAAGCAAATAAATCGCTGGGCTTATTAAAAAAAAGTAAATAATCAGCAAGAACCAATTAATATAGATTTTTATTGTTGTTCCTCTGTAATTCACAATCTAGTTTTTGATGTTCCAATCTATTTAACTCCTATTAACTCTGTAACTAATAATAATTAATAAGTCTGGGCAAGCTCATCTCCTTCCATTTGCTTGAAGTTTAATGAGAGTGGAGGATTCTCAATATCTCATGGACAATGTCCAAAATCCGCACAGAACACTGAATGATAGTTTTACACGACAGTTGCAGCTTTCCTTGATCCACAATGACCATCAGCCTGGACTAAAGGCTGTGATTTTATCCTGTCAAGTGTTACTTCTATCCTTGTTTTATACATATGAAGAGCAGATTCATTTTTGAAGTTTACTAAGCTTTGGGCTTCAGCTGTTTCTTGCTGCAGTTAAGCATTATGTTAAAATGTATTTCATTTTATGCATTTTAATTTTGTTGACTTTTAATTCTAAATGTTCTTGTCGCTCTGTTATTGTCAAACTCCATCTATGGTATAATGAGACTATGCAGTGGCTTACTTGTTGCATAATTATCCTTCTTTTTGAATTTGCTACATGCTTCTGCTTCAGATTGTGTTTTCATAACAAAGAGAAATAAATGAGTTTCTAATCCATATGGCTGTGGGGAATGAGGAAAGAAAAACAATCTTCCAAATGTTAAATGAGCATAAGCTGCTACAATATTGTGTTTGAGCATCATCAGACAGACCGATAAAACGAATCTCAGAGGCGGAGCTGCTTGATCTCTTTAGTGAGTGCTCCTGTGAAGTCCCATATTGATACTGTGAACAGTGACACAGATAGTTATTTCTGAACATTGCCACAAGTAAAATATCAACAAAAGTTCCCCAAATTTTTAGATGCTAATGCAGACATGGGGGTAAGAAGGTGTTCAGGTCTGCAGGAGTAGAAAAGTAAGGCTTCAACTCCTTTATCTCAAACTTAATTAAAAAATGATTATTTTAGTGATTGCAGTGCAGATTGGAGGTATGGCTTGCAGGCAGTGATGCATAATTCAAGGATGTGAACCATCAGATTCAAGCATACTTTACTGATCTTTTTATATACCTTTATTTATTATTTCTTTTTCTAGGGGAGTGTATTTTTTCTTTTCTAAACTAAGTAATGTATAGATATAGTCTTGGAATGAAACTCTTAAATCTCCATTTATTTTATAGATTTTCTCAGACGGTTATCTTTTTATGTTAACTCTTCTTAAATGAGGTACCCAAATTCATTTCAAGAAAGAACATCCCACACTTTGTAATATCTTCTGTGCTATTTCTGTCTTCTTTTTAATTGAGTCATTGCCCTACTATGATATTTCAGATAACTTACCAGAGGTAAGCAATTTTTTCCCTGTTTTTGACTGCTGTTGTGCATTAGAAAGACAGAAGCTGCCTGGTTTCAAGGACCATGAGATTCTATAAATACTTCAGAATTCACCACTACATGCAAAGATTTGCGATTTGTAAACGTTATCTCTAAACCTGAATAGAAAAGACATGTATTTTCTGTACAATTTCACAGCTTCCTGCTTTGTTCCTTTTCAGATGTTATTTTTCAAATGTCTTAGTTGCCTTATGGCTTATCTTAATTTATGGTTCTGAAGCTGCTGTCGTCATTGGGACTTGCTACACAATTGTACCAATGTGGAGTATAGTCTTAATTAGCTTCTGCATGACAGTGACGTGTTGTCTTCTTTAATGCAGAACTTATTCTGCCAAGTGGTTTTTCCGTGCCTCTCTCTTTCACAATTTATTCATGTAGATACCTACGAATGATGCAGTTGTCTAAACTCTCTTTATGGTTAGTGGGAAGGAACAGACGCTTCTGCGGCTCGTTTCTCTGACCTAACTTACATGTCTCAGGTTGAAATGAATCACGTCCAACTACCTAATTGCGTTTTCCCCTTGTCTATAAAATGGTTCTGTGGCTGTGGGTGCTGAATTCAGATGCAGATATTCTAAAGTTAGGTGAGATGAACATCTCTTCCATCTCGTGACCGCCAAATATGATTTGTCTTCGTTTCTTTGCATATTAGGAATTAGGTTTAGAAGGAACATTGGTGGCACTGTTATTTAACCATGCAATATACCTTGATCTCAGCCTTCTTATTTGCAGTTACCTGACCACCTAAGTATATACCTTACTTACTGCCTTACACATGTAAGGAGTTTTCCTGTAATGTAGATTTCAGGTTTCCCTTTAAAAAAAAAAATACTTTTAAAAATATCCTTTTAAAAGACTATGTTATAGTTACTAGTTCTGCACTCATTATAGATTAGCTGTTTTAATTAGCTATAGTTTGACAAAAATTCTCTTTGCACAACTGCTTTGATTTCTTTTCTCCCTGTCATGACCACCACTATCTTTTTTTTTTTTTTTGTTATCTCAAAAGTATTTTTCTCCACATTTTTTTCTGTGATACTTACGTTAAGATTTTTCAAGCTGCAATTCCTAGGGTCAATATTAATATCTTTTTTAAAAGTTCATACAGTTCTGATAAGCATATAGTTCTCAAGTGAAGTAGTTATTAATGGTAAAAATACATATTTTGGACAAAACTTTTTCCTTTTCAAAGAGATTAATTTAATCTTTGAAAGAGATTAACTCAGCTCAAATTAATTTTAGATTTTCTTTTATGTTTCTCTAAATGTAAATGCATTTGAGCAAGGAATATTTTATGGCGTTAATATACTCTTCAACCTATTTCTGTTTTTCCATTCCTTAGCATATAATTTCAGATACAGCTAAACCCAACCTCCCTTTTACATAGTTCTTTTTTGCCTCTAAAGTGAACAGCAGTTGCAAATCTGTGTGCTTATTAAGTTACCAGATTTGTATTCTGCAAAGGAGAATTATTCTTTTGGCTTGTTTTCTTTCACACTTCAGGAGACATAGAGTAGAAGATCATAAAAATATGTGGTAGACTTAAATATTGGTTCAGGAAGGTTTGAAAAAAATTTTGCTTCTCTAAACATTACCTCTAATAGCAATAATGTTACTACTTCTTCCTAGCAATTTCTGTTCTAGATATGATAGATATGTATTTTATTTATAAAGAATCTCATAATGTGTTTGAATCCTTTATTTTATGGCTATGGATAATAATCTTTTTAACTAGTCTAACTTTTAGTTTAAATTAGTTTGATGGTTTTGTATCACAAATGATTTTTTGCTATGTACTATCTTATTATTAATTAAATATTTCTTTAATCTACATGTTTCTTTAAAAAAGTAATAACTTTTAACAGAGCTGGCTTTCTCCATCATTTTTCAAAAGGAGGAGCTGAGAGGGAGAAGAAAGCAAACAATTTACAGTATGAATGGCAGAGGTACCCATGGCTGCTAGTCTGAGGGAAAGCACGAGAGACACAGCTCACGGGAAAATATATTACAAGGCTGTTCACCAGCAAGAGTTTTGAGGAAGAGAAGAAATGCAATTTCTTTCCAATTAAAATTTGCCTTTATCTCACTGAGACATCTGGGAAAACGTAGAGTTTTAGCCTTCTCTTTGTTTTGAAGCAGTTTTCATTTTTAATTGTTTTTACTCTTTCTTCTCAAATCTAAATCCAAAGCTGAATTCAGCAAAATTCTGACAAGTTTGATAGCATCTGTTTTAAAAGACAAATTTGTAAATATTGTAACGCAATGTAGAAGTATGTTTGCAGGTATGTCTGTGTTTGTGTATATGGTTTTAAAAAAAGGCACCTGAGACTTCAAGCTTCTGCATTCTTCCTTGTCAAGGAGAATGGCATGAAAGCCAAGCAAGAAATGTTTTGCTATAGGGTATACGTTACAAAACTCAAACTCGCTGTGTCCTATTCCACATATGCATTTTAAACAACAACCAAAAAAACCTAAAAAAGACCTTAAATATTTATGCCAAACTTTTCGGGGGTGTCAGTGGCATCAAAATGTCCAATGGACTCTCGTCTGTGGAATGTTCTCTTTCAGGAAGGTGTTTTAAAATAGCAAAAGGAGCAGTCATGCCATCTGCCCATTATCTACCCAAATTCTGTCCCCAGAAGCCTTAGATGTACAAAAGTAATACAGAAAACCGAGAACCATGAAGTGATAACGAGAAGGATGGGAATCTGGGAGACAGTAGTGGAAAATTATAGTTTACAAAAGAGAGAATTCTCAGAATCCATGCAGGCCAAAAGTGACTTTTCTAGTGATACTGACATTAAAGATACTTAGGATCTTATGGTGAAAGATGGTATATTGAAGTTTAATGACAGATAAACAAATCATCTGCGTCATGCTAGCTAAAGGTGATCACTTAAAGACTTTTGCCTTCAGAAGTCTACACATTATTAAAGTAAATATCAAATAGACTTCTTTTCAGACAGTAGCAAAAATATTACATAAACTTCTGTAGTTTAATTGATTTATATTTTCTTCTTTATTTTGCTGCTGCCTTAAACAGACATAAATAATTCCTTATACAGAGAGAATATAAAAGCAAAAGACTTAAATAGAAATCATTTTGCCAGCATCCTTCAGATAGCATATTTAATGGTGTTTTTCTCTATGGTTTTTCTCCATGGTTTTAACTATCTGTTGTAATTATGGTTTTTCTGTCCTTGAATATACTTATGAAAATGAAATCATTTTGTAATTTTTATTGTGGTATTGGCTCATTTAATAACTTAATGTAGGATATGTATTTATTTATTTATGTTTTATTCTGGGTCAGCAGTAGCAGTGGGCATTATTATCTTCCATTGAACCCATCCAAGATGGGTCCAAACAAGAATCTAAAATCCCCTCTGAGATAGAAAAGACTGGGTGTCAGTGAAAGGGGTTGGCTAATGAAGTTTATATTGAAGTGAGACAGCTGTAAGATTTGCTTAGTCTGTTATTTTGCTTGAAACGAGGAGGAGAATGCAGCCAGGTGAATATTTCATAACTAATAATTTGTACAAAGAACGCTTGCATCTCTGCTTGAGAATTGTCTGAGAGCAGAGTGTGATTTACATAAATGAATTTCTATTTTAAAATTATTTGTGGAATAATGCTTTTTAAAAATAGTTTGAGATTTTTATTCAGCTTACTAGAGTATTTAGGAACATTTCTTGGGCTGTTTTCAGTGGACAGACTGATCACAGTGATATGTTTCATTTACCCAGTTAAATAAGAGTAAGCATTAACATCAGAGATTCCAGAGTAAAAGCTCACAACAGTGTTTTGAAATTCATTTTCTGGAAGAATTTTGTTGTAATTTCATGACTCTGTTGTGAATATATTAACAGCACTCCATGAACTAAGAAGCTGTAGAGAGGGAAAACAAACAAGATATGAAAATTGCCAAAAATAATTTAATTTACAAAACATGAATGATCGATTTTAACCTTTGCAATGCTCTAGAGGAAATTAATTCCAGGCATCTCAGTCCTGCTAATCTTACAGATATTTCTAGTAACCTCTGATTTCTTGACTTTTGTCTTTGGTTCCACAGCAGCTAGTTATTTTCTGTAATTGGTAGAAATAGTGCAGTGAATAACATTTCAAAGCTCTTTGATTTCTATTGTCTTGCTTGCAGCTGAAATATTTTGATGCGCACACACACACACCTCGATATTCCAGTGTAGAAGACTGACTGCTAGAAATTCCAGTGGAGAGACTTTGCATAGAAATATACCTTGTATATCTCTGTAATTCAGGGCAATATGGTAAAGCGATGTCAGGTATTACTAGTCAAGCAGTGTTTCTCTGACTGTTCACATGACACAGGTACTTAACAAGTTTATTCTTGGAACTCAAAAAGAAACAATTTAGTGAAGAAAAATACTGGGGGAGGTGGGAAGAGGCAGAAGAGGCCAAAGAAGGAGAATAACGGGGTAAAAGAGGCTTGAAGGGAAAAATGAAAATGCAGTAGGAAGTAAGTCAGAGATGTAGGGAAGGTTGGTAGGAATAATAAACAAATAAGGAATTCTGTTGTGGGGAAGCGTTGTGACGCTGATTCTGTGAATAATACTCCATTTGCAAGTGAGGATATTATGATATTTATCTAAAATGTTTTAATTTCTGAACTTAACCTCTAACAGATTTTGGATTTCTGCATGCACTTCTGCTTAAAATGTGCTCTGACCACACTGCTATTTTTAGACACATAAACGGCAATCTAATAAGGCTAATTTAGCAGTCACAAGGATTAATGCTCTGTACAAAACCTATTGTAGGTGAAGAGATGAATGCATGCATCAAGGTTATCCTGTCCTGGAATATTTAATATGAGATATAAAAGAGAAAAAAATGAGATTGAAGCATCTGCAAATAATAAAGTGTTCTAAATAAAACCAAGATAAAAGATATGGATATATATTAAAGAAATTATTAATGCCATAACAAGTAAAATATATATTATGACAGTATATACTATGGCAATTCATACATGGGAGGAAGAAAAAGTTACACTGATGTAGCTAAGAAACCATACTCAACTTAGGACAGGAAAATGCATTCAAAATATGCATGTATGGCAATACATAAAAGTGAATGTTCTACTAGAATTAGAAGCTCACGAGTTAGTCTTAATCAGTATATGTTTTGCTGTTGCAGTTATAAAATTGCCCAGGTGAACAGAAGCCTTGGGAACTGAGCTTCAGTATGTTAGGATACTTTATTCAATTTAACGGCTGCTACCCAGGCAAACTGTTAACTTAGCATTAGAATAGGACTCGGGCTGGTCTCATTGCTCATCAGAACTGTTTTCTGACAGTCACCTGCAGCATCCATGCTCCTCTTAAGAGAAAGGAATGAGAAATCAATTACAATTGGTTGTATTTGAGTACTAAGAGCCAATTCATTGCTCCTACCCTTCTCTGGACACTTAGGTAACAGGTTTGTGTTTTAAAAGACTGAGTATGAATTTGGGTTTCTAAGATGCCCAAATCCTGGAAAAGGCAATGCTATTATATGAGTTGGTTTTGTAAATATCAATAGTAGCCTTTTACGAAGCCTGGTCTTCTCTTTAGACTTTTCACTATGTCTAGTGTAAACTTGGGGATGGTGGTGCACCGTTTTCATTAAAAATCATTCACTGTAATAGGTGTTGAATTATTATATATTTGCTCTACTTATTGGATGATTTAAAATAGATTTCAATATTCATGTCTTGGAAATTGCTGTAGGAATTGTTACTTACAGTTAGAAGCAACGTGGTCATATGTCCTAGTTCTGTGCATCTCAGGAGTCAGTGGTTGTTCTAGAACAGGACAATATTGATATGAGAAGCTTGTCCTTGAATTGATATTCATATCTGTAAATTATTTAAGATAGACATGGAAAAATTGTGCTATGGGTAGGAAATGATCGTCCCTGTTTTCTGCAGCAGATTGTTGGGAAGGTTCCAGATGACTTGGGGAAATCAGGTCAATATCTTCCTGGCTTTGGAAATACAGTTCATCCGCATAGGCAGAATAGGTTTTTTTAGTTTGTTCAAGGCTTGTTAAGCTAGTAAGTAATAGCAGACTTCACGTTCACCTTCTTCTATTTAACCCAGACACTCCCTGAGATACAGTACAAATAATTTAAAAATAGGATTTCAGACCTCATTTGGAAGTGTCTCTCTGTTATACATGGATTTGTTTAATGCCCAGTATAATCTCTCAGGTTTGAAGTTAACCAAAGAGAAAGCCCTGCATTTTTATTAATACTTTGGCCATGGAAGACAGATGATAGTTTCAGAGAAAACCTCCAGCTGATTTTGAGTATAGATGGTCTTCACCCTGGCACTGTGATGATCATTCCATTGTAATAATACATCCTTTTTTTAGTATAGTCATATTTATACCACCTTTACATTTCTGTTTTAGTGACTTCAAATTTTTCTAGAAAACTTTTTAAACTTTGAAATGATAAGAATTCAATAGATATAGCTGTGATAGTGTCTCATTTCAAAGCCACTTAAATTTTGCTGTTTAGATCTACCATGTTTCAAAGAGTAGCAAACTTCTTTCTGAATGACTGTTTTGTAGCTTTGACATGGAGTTACTAGTCACTACCTTGGTGATGATTGCATATTATTTTTTTTCACTGGTGCATGGTGATTATTGCTCATGTCTTATAATTGTATCTCTTACCCTAAGGCCTTCCTTAAAATGAACTGCAGATGTTTACCACACTGCACTTCTGGATCTTGGGCCCTTAATCATCCAGATTATGGTAACTGAAGTTCCATATTTGAAAAAGAAAATGTGATTTTAGGTATTGTAATTTCTGGTATTGCATGTATTCCACAAAGATTTATGATTTGGCTGCTAGAAGAAAAGGGATACAGATAGGAGGGGTCCACACTTATGCTTAGAGTCAGGATGTGACTGAGGTACCTGCTTGAATCTGAGAGCTCAAAAGTACGCTCAGATCTCCAAATTCTTGTTTCTGCCTTTAGGAATGTATTTTTTTCTGTAATGTTTCAGATACTTAAAGTAAGTCTTAATCATCCATTTCTGTTTTTTCTCTAGAGTTATATTTCTGTAAAACCTGTACCATGATGAATAACTTTGTTCTCTTACCTGACTTAGTCACAGTTTTCAGTTGGAACAGCAACCACTCTGTATTGCAATGCTTTATAAAGCTTTCTTACAGTTGCCTCCTCTTTTCTCCCTTTTTACTGATGTGTTTATATGTTTGCTCTTTGCCCCAGCTCACATGTCAATAATTGAAGAAGTAAAATCTGTCATTACGTTTCTGGGCTAGTCATTCTGTTCCATAAAAAAACCAGAAGTCTTTGTTATCTCCTGCACTGTATGGTCTAACTTGGAATAGGTAATGCCCTGCCATACAATCCTGCATGAGCAGTTCAGTCTGTAATAAACCATTGCACTCTGGACCCACACCTAAGCATTCACCCAAACCATGGATAAAATCTATTTTGTTACTTTGCTTACGTAGTTAAGGTTCTAGAAGATGGATAGGCATTAGCTTATAAGCATTTCTGGAATACTGAGACTTCAACCTTTGGAAAAAGGCAAAAGTTATGCTTTAAAAGTATGTTTCTTAAAGGGCAAATACAGCTAAAATTTAGGGTCTATCTCTTTTCTCCAAGACAGGCTTTATAAAGTTTAAATATATAAAGAACAGAACAGTTTTGAGTGTAAGCATGAAATTTCTGTTGTTTTTTTGAAGTATAAGTCATATACCTTGCAATATGAATGCCATATTTCATCAATATAATCTTCAAGTGATATTGATTTGTTGCTGCCTTGATAGAATCTCCATTGTGCGTATTTCTCAGCTGATTTAGATTTCATGTGGCCATCATATCTTTGTGGTTTTGGCTGCATCATACCTTGGCAATGCTATAGAATTTATTAAAATTTGTCAAGCTTGTGATTAATACATATTTTAAGTTTTTTTGTCTCAAATGTGAAACAAATCATGTAAGAACTAACAAGAATAACCTATATATCAGTATTGTGTCTAAGTGTGAGTTTCCTGTTGCCATATTTTAGGAAATGGTAAGTGGTTGGTACTCCTCCACTAGACACCACGCATTTCCATACAGAATAAAGAATTAGTTTTTCTGTAATAGATTGCTGTTTAACCTATTTAAATCTACATTTTTTATTGCCAGACAGTGACATTTTCCACCACTTGCTTTAAAGGTCATAGGTAAGTACTTTTAAAATGAACTTCGTTATATATTTCATCCCATGTATAAAACTTGCTAGATTCAAACCATGAAACAGATATCTCAGTGTGTTTTAAATACGTGATTCAGCAATTATATCAGCACTAGTCATCTTCCATCTAGTCAAGTTTTCTATGAGACTAATTTTGTATTTTGCAAATTCAGTGATTAATACCTTTTTCTTTCACTCTTTTAAAATTGCCTGATATTTTTGAAGGTCACTAGCCCTAATAAAAATATCACTGACAGGAACTTCCTTAAGATCCCTTAAGGCACCCTTTCCCCCTTTTTCTCTGTATACTTAGCTTTATGGAAAGCAGCCACAATTGCATATGTTTTTCTGGTGTCCAGAACTGGCTCAAAACATTTGAAAAGTGCAATGAAACATATTAACAGATAGCATCTAGCTTATTTTGATAATGTAGGTCTCCTACGTCTTAATTCACCTGCAACATTTCCAGCAGATTTTATTGTGTGATAGTCATAATTTATTTTATTTAAACCACTTGGACATACCTATACTCTGACATATTTGACTCACTTCATCTATGAAAAAATATGTATTCAGCATATAGATTTTTGTGTAGACTTCAGTAACTCCCAGAATTTTCCATAAAAGTCAGCTAAATATTAATTTTAGCTAGGAGGAAAAGTTTAATTCTGCTTAGTGGACAGGTCATGGATATTACATACCTGTTGTGTTTTAATTTGGCATTAACCTTTCTGGCAGCCTAGGCTGTGGAAGACTTCGGAGAATTCCTTATTGGACTCTGTGGCATTTGCAATAATCGTCTTTCTAACTACCTGTCTGCACACATTTTTGCTCCTATGTCAGCATTTATGATTTGGAGACTTATTGACAGGACAAGTTTTAGGAAAAGTGATAATAGCTTAGTTGCATAAGATTCTGGATCTGAAAGACCACGTTGTAGATTTTTGTACTACGTTCCTAGCAATGCTATTGTATAATAGCCAAAGACTGTGTTTTAGTGTCTAGCCATTAATTCTAGATATAAAGTGGAATCAGTGTGGGATTTTTCTTCACATTGACAGAAGTATTGTTTTAATTTAGTTACAGAATTATACAGTACCAGAAACTCACCTGCTTGAGCCTCATATGAGAAACAAATGTTGTATTAACTAGGCTGCATTATTGTTGGGACTTCCTAATGGATTTAAAAATCAAAGTATTGATAAATGCATTGCCACCTTCCATTTCCTCAGTCTTCTGTGTCTTACTAAGGGATCACAACAGAACATGTGGTACAGAGAAAACTGACATCCAAAAAATTTGATGACTTGAGCTGTGGGAGAGCACTATGTTCTTTTGGGAGAGGTATGTAAGTATTAATGAAAAGATCTGTATTCTATTCATAGTTTAGGTGCCAACACTGAATATGTCATTTGTTTTCTAGTCTCCCATGTAATTAAATATTAAAGTTAGTAAATGTAGAATGCTGAGTAATGCATTTGTCAACTATGTGCAACTGTGAGATGGGGTTGCCCTGTTGTTTACTGTCTGATTTTTCAGATAAGTCCATAACTGAAGTCTTGGAATCCCTATGCATGGTTAGAAAAAAAACCATACCATTGTTTCAATTGTCGGTATATGCAGTATTCCCTTGTTTCCTTTCAGCGTAGTACACTATGTATTGGCTGTCTGCTGTCTTTAACTGGAACCTTGAGATCTTTCAGTGATGTTGGCTATATATAATATTTTAAGTCAAAGACTAAAATTAAACTAAATGTACGCATGTTTGCACTGGTCTACATGAATTCTACAGTTCAGACCAAATTTTTTAAAATGTCTTAACTGTGAAGATATTTTGCCATCATCTGCATAGACGTGGGAAATGCTAATAATACTTTGGCTGATATAATGGGGAGGATGTAGCAGATCTTTTCAGAGGTGTACCAGTGTCATCACAAAACTGCTGATACACATCATATCAATTATTTAGTATTGATTTGTTTCTTAATATGCTTACATAACTGAATCCTGCAGCAAATGTGGTATCTTACAAACTGAAACAACTAAAATAATGTAAATGTCAGAAGAGTAAAATAGTTTGATTCAACAAAAAATTGAGAGTTAAAGTTTTTTTTAAACATAGCTGAAGTATGCAAAGCATGCTGAGAAGAAATTAATAATGTCGACTACAATTGTCAGAGTTAAGCACTCGCTATCGAAAGAGTGCTTTTTGCTATCAGCCTACTTCTGACCTCTTAAGAAAAACAAATTGATTTATCCATACTGTTTATTTGAGATGATACACTTCGGCTGTATCAGATTATTCACTGAAATGTAGATCTATACTTACTATGTTAACAAGTCAGTATTCTTATTTTTGCTGATCTTTCCACTCAGTTATGGAAACTTATCAATATCAGTGTTTTATTAGACACAGGCCATCAGTACAGTGCATACTGTTAGGCTCGTCGCCTAAAAAACATTGTATTCCCAGAATTTCTGTTTTCCAGAAAGACTTGACCAGATTGATTAATGTACATACTGCTATTCTTTTATAATGTCACCTTTTTAATGGTATTTAGCTGAGTGAAGAATAGAAAATACAGGCATATGTGTTGGACTTATTGTTGGAAGGAGTATAGACTTTTTGCTTGACGAAAAAGCAGCAAAGTCTTCAGGAACAGGTGGAAGGTAGAGCTGTTGTTTTTGTGATGTTAGGTAACCTGTTTATATTTATAGATTTTGTAGTTTGGTTTTAAGTTTATTTATTGCAAAGTCTGTAAGGGGCTGTGTAGCAGGAGTGGAAGAGAAAATTTCCAGACTTTAGGTTCCTTGTGACTGACCGTTAAAAGAAAAGCTCAATGGAAGGGGAGAGCAGTAAAAGTCTTAAAACATAAGTAGCCAGAGAATAGAGAAATCACAGAACAGTAAGCAGAAAACAGATGAGTTTATTTATGAACTTGGGAAAAGTTTTTCCTCTATTTTTCTTTGAAAGTTGAGAGGTGTGGGACCAATAAGGACACTGGCATGTTGAGATGTACAATTTCTTTGGGTGAATATATTTGAAACAATTTATTTTTACTACGACTTGATAGTTCTTGCAGAAAAGACATGAGGACTGGAAATGCCATTGAGGACAATGGTGGAGTTTGCATGGGATTTGAGTTGAGGACAGAGCGTAGAAGAGGGAGAAGATTGCAAGGCCAAAATGCACCATTTACAGGTACTTGATGAATAAGAGAAGGTGGGAAAAGACCCTTGCATGAGGAAGGGATTTGAAAGTAAAAAAAGAGATAGTAGAGAAAAACCTACAATGAAATCAGGGTTTGTTGTATTGAAAAACATGGAGGAGGAAATAAATACAGGAAAATACAGTGGCAATGAAGAAAACAGCAGTTAGACTAATGTGGAGAAGGGAACCAGGGAAGGCAGCTGAGGGAGAAACATGGATGGTGACATATGCATTAGTGAGAAACAAAAGACATTAATCTGTGGACAGAGTGAAGCACTGAAGACAGGTACTGAGGTGCAATCCTTTTTTATTTTTCCATTGACTCATTAATGACTGTGGGAAAATGATTTCTGCTCACTGCCACAGAGTGGAAAAATAAAAGATTATTCTACAGGCAATACTTCATCATCCAAAAGGAAGTTAGGCTTTATGAATGTCAGAGCTAATTCATTCATTTAAACATACTTTTATGTATTGGAAGAAGAAAACCAGAGAGATATGTCACTGGATTGGTCTCTGCACTATTTTTGTCCAAAGAGCTCTACTCCATTTGCATATGTGTGGAATAGTTAGGATTACTCTTTAATTTCTATTGATTTAATAAAAGTAAAAGACCAAGAGAAAATGCTAGTCATTTCCACCTTATTTGTTAGAAAAATGTTGTCTGAAAACATCACAAGACATCACAAGACCTTAGTGTCAAGATTTTTCTAGAAAAAGGAAAGGAAATAGGAAAATTTTTTAAAAGACTAATACTTTGTTCCCCCTATAACATGAGTCTGAAAAAGAAATCAGTGGTTAACACTGGAATGCAAAATAAGTAGGATCCTCAGATTATTTACTTTAGGAAATCTGAATACATTAAATGCAGCACACACAACCATGCTTACAGCAAATGAAATAGGAAAGATATTGATTTTCAAAGATAGAATAGAAGAAGAGAAATATTCTGTGATGATGCATTGGGTAAATGATTCTGCTAGCTAGTAAAAAAAATCACTTAGTGTCAATGAGGAGGTAGTAAAACTTGATAGCTTATGATCTGAAGCTTTAGAGTTGCATGATTAACTATTTTCACAAGGCTGTTGTTGGGGCTTTTTTTAACTGAGTACATTATCCATTTCATCCCTAAGCTGCCACTAGACAACTTAGACTTATTTTCATACGTTGCACCTTACACTTTTCTGGAAGCCATAAATCTTCAGTACGTTTGAAGTTCGACCCAAAATTTATATATTCTGCTACTTTTTTCTACTTCTCCTTCTCTCATTTCCAGGATAAGACTGGAATGTAGCATTACAGAGAGACTGTGATCAGTCAGTTAAGTTTCCTAACAAAGGAAAGAGTAGCATGATATAAATTCTATCTTCTCTAATTGGGAAAAATCTTTCCTAATTGGAAAGCCTGAATAAACTAAATATAGCTAGACAAAATGATCTGTGAATTTCTGTGACTGAGCCAGAGATCTAAGCCATTGGCTTTCAAATGGTTTTATATCATTAAATACTGTCTTTCTGTAATATGCCTCCTGAAAGATAGAAGGAGGAATGTACTGGTGTATCAGTCTCTACAGTGCATGGGCACCTTCAGATAATTGTGTTGGAAAACTTCTGAAATGACGATGACAATCAACTTTTCTTTGATCTAGAATAGGTCCTTTATATGATTTGGGCTAGTGTTTTCTGGATGAAATGGAGAGAAGTTATGTCTTTCTAAAGAGGTAAATATCAAAGCCATTCTGTAGCAGCGAGGGATATTTGTTTCAGCCATGAAGCAAAGCAAAGAGAATGCTTGTTCACTGAGGATCAAAAAATACCCAATGTGGTATATGCACATTTTTCTTTAGTGCTTTTTTATTCTATTTTTGTACAATTATTTTTAAGAATGCTGGAATTGTAATTCTTTTCACTGAAATACATACACATGCATAACGGTAGTCTTGAGAAATCAAAAAGTCTCTGATAGAGGTTTTCTAGCCAAAGCTGTGGAGGGGAAAAGTATGGAATGGCTGAAAAGGTGAAGGAAAGATGTGGTTTAGCAATGATTTGGGCAAAAAATGCGTTGCAGATCCTCCAGACCTTTCCCATTGTTGTACTGCATCATCCAGACAAATGAAGTTCTGTTATGTAAAGTGAGAAATACATGTTTATTCAGAACTCAGCAGGGGATTTCAAGCATTAATTATATGCTGTGGAATTTGCGCCAGACTTGAGCATAGAGCCAGGATGTAAATACTAGGAGGTTTATCTTCCTTCCTTGTAGTGCATATGTTCATTCAGTGATTCCTCTGCCAGCCTTTTTTAAGATAATTTTGGCCTTCTGCATTGGCTGCTACATATACTCTAGCCCCTGCACAACACCATACAATCCCTGATGCAGACTTCTGCAATGCAACTGAGAGGATTTACATCAAATGTCAAAGAAACTGCTAAAACACTGATTCAGTAATAAACCAATGTTCCTGATGTTAATGTTTAGTGAAACTTATGTCAAAGTAGTTGCACTGTTTTACACATGCTGGTTTGTTGTGGTGCCCAGTTAAAGAGTGAAAAAACTAAAAGCTGTTTGGCTACAGAGGGTGGAAACTTCTAAAGTCCTTTCCAATATAAGCATATTCCCTTTTAAAGCAGAGCCTTGGTGATATTATCTGTCTTTTATTAATGTTGTATTAGCACAGTATTTTAGATTACCTGTCTTGTCAAAAGTATTATGTATGGTATATTCACTGGTTTCAAAAGAATTCCTTTTAGGAAAATCAGGATTCTGAGAAAAGGCGGTGACTGTGCTAGTATATATTTTAGGTTTTCTGGTTTATTGTCATACTTGAGAGAAGGCTGAGACTATGTTTTTGGTTTGATCATGTGAAAAGTACAATGCTATCTGCTTTGTGTTGAGGCTAAGCTGGCTTGCATGTGGCTTAATGTCTCAATCACTTTCAAGGAAAAAGCTGTAGTTCTGGATTCTTGGTTCTGAAGAGGTCACGTTAGCTCCCTACAAGGATGCTGTCTGCATACATAAGGTAAAGTCTTCTATTACAAACAAAAGATAATAGCCTTTTCCTTCTCCTCCCTTTTTATAAGTAAATTCTGGCCCTTTGAAGAGAAAAATAAGTCTATCCGGTCCATCCAGCCATATCACATTAGAAAAACCTAAGCTCTATGCGCTGTCAAAGATGCCTGCAATTACTGAGAAATCAGGAAAACTGCCAATATTCAGAACAGTGTTCAAACAAAATGTTCAAAACAAAGGTCAAAACCTTAAAGGTCATCAAACTCAGAGAGTTTTTTCATTCGTAGAAAAATCTTTTGTTCCATTTTAGGAAATATTCTAGGCAGCCACTTGGTTATTCTTGCACAGTTTTTCAAAGTGCTAAGCACTTCGAACCAATTATCTGAGTCCTGAATGAAGATGAAGGGAGGCCATGATGATAACCATGGATATCCAGGTGCTTATTAAAATCAATGCAAGTCATAAAGGGTCAGGACAAAAGCATTAAGCTGCAGCAACAGTAGCAGCTCAGCCACAACCTACCCTGTAATTGAAGCAATTCATGTGACAACCCCTTCAGCAACTCCTTATGACAAAATTTTGTTGATGTAAAATGAAAAAAAAGATTTTTTGTTCAATATTGGAAAGCCCTTATAGCCAGTTTACAAGTGTTTTAATTAAAAAAAAAAAAGTGCTCTTGCATGTCCAGTGTTGCTTCAATAATAAATATTGAATCCAATGCTATGCAGGTCTAACAGAATTCTAAACGTGCAGACATAATTACAGGTAAAAGTGGCATAAATTAACTACTGGGTTCAAGCAGTATGAACGGTTTTGTTGATAACCTAGTCACTGGAAAATACAGAAATAGTGGGTAAGTATTTGTTAGCTTTTGTGGGTGAATTCACATCTTTATAAACAACTAAAAATACTTGACTGATTATTTTGCCATGAAAAAACATATCAACCTTGGAATTATAAGTTGTAACATCTGTATTGGCCACTTGGATCGGTTGAACATATTTGTTCAAACAGCAGAATAAGTACCTATTCATTTTTAAAAGACATTTGTTTATTTTCTTTGGATTTGAATGCAATTATTCCACACCATACCATCTCCACCTTCTTACATGCTTCTCACACTATATTGCTCTTTCAAACAACTGAGTCTTTCAAAACTTAAAATGTATTTATTCAACACCATTCAGATTTGAGTATTTGGGTGCATGTTCCAATTTGCAATCAAAATCAACTTTGGAACCTTTAAATCAATGCAAAGCCAAATTAATCAAATATGCTTAAAGCAGAATTAGCGTTGAACATGCCTTTATGAATCCCCATATATTGGTGGTTATGTTTTAATACATATCTGCTCTAAATGCATGTTGCTAATTTATTAGATGAGGATAGGAAGAAAGTAGGAAGGAAAAATATGTAACCCAAGAGCATATGGAGACATAGTCAATTCCTACAGCCCTGAAATGGAATGGGAGTTGTAATCAGACTTCACCTCCAGTCCCTAGGAGGAAGCATGGGACCTTACCTTGAGAGATGAGAGAAGATGAGAACTTTCTCTGCTTCTCACTGTTTCCTTTGATTATTTGTGGAAAGGAAACAGTCTTTTCCTTTGCTTGCTGTAAGTGCATCCCCAAAAGTGTGCAGAGGCCATTTAGTTACAACATTTTCTTCATCTTCTCACCATAAAAGATTACAGTTGAAGAAGGTTTCTGAGACACTGTGGTCTTAACCACTAACAGTCCTTGGATCAGTCACCTTCTTGAGGAAAAGTTGTCTGCCAAAGATTTTTATTTTCATCAGGATCTTGGATGCTAATAAAGTACAAGTGTAGAGTACTGAAGTGGTGACTTTATAAAGGAATATGCCACTTTTCCCTAACTTATTGCCAGGTAGGAGGTTCAAATCAATCAGTTTCTAAAATGAGACACCCAAAGATTTTATGGCAGGGAAAAGATTAAGGTGTTAAGGGAGGCGTTTTTCATGCATCCTCACCTAGTAAGGTCAAATTGAATGGTGGATAGACTCCTCAGAGTTAAGTTGCTGAAGGCATACCTTTATTCCAATTTATCTGGCCTACAGTACATTTAACTTTCTGTCAATTGAAATAATTTTGCATTTTGAGACAAAATAAAGGCATCTGGGAAACTGAAGCTTGCTATTATGAAAACGTCAAAATAGAGAAGCAGTTTGGTAATATACAGCATTTCCTTGTTGTTGTTAAAACCTGATATTGGACTAAGTTTCCGTCTTTGGCTTTGGCTGTATAAGATTAGCAGCTTTATGTTGTCAGGGGAACTATTGTGGAAGAATTTTTGTGTCCTAGTTTGGTAACTGAAACTACAGTTCTTCAAAACAGATTACTGGAAAACAATATTTTGTGGTTGGCTGATAATGGTATGGAAATCTGCCCAGTCTTTATTAGTTTAAATGGAGTTTCTTTTGAAAGGAGGCAATCGTGGGCAGTGATGCCTTGTAATGGTGAAAAGGAACAAGGGACCACCATATATTGGTTTGGGTGCAAGAATGCTCTGTTTTCTTTCTAGGATGCAGCCAAATATGTAGTTTGTTTGCCATCAGTCCAGTTACTGTGTAAGCTGAGTTAGCATGATATCTCCAACATGGTGAATAAAGGCTTTTGTGAACTCAGAACATTGGTCTGCAGTCCTCAACTATCCAAAACAAATAATGAAATAAAGCCCTGTGTTGTGTAGGAAAAATGTGCAGGCACATGAAGAATTCTATACTGATCTCTTGTGATTAGAGGGCTCTGTCTCCTGTAAAAATCTATGTGGTCTTCCTCCTTTTCCTTGGAACTGTATATGGGTCAGTCGTATTTGTGGATGATACTTGAAATGTGCAAAATCTCAAATACTTTTGGAGAAATTCACGGGCAGTTCACATGAGTATTTTTTCCCCAAAGATGACCTTATAAAACTGATTGCATGTAGCTGTGAGATAAGCCTATTAACAGTAAGACAGACATTTAAGGCATCTTAAAAAATAAGTAGAAGAGCTGTCATAGCTTGACATTTGTTCAGCTTTTGAGTTCACCCATGGTAACAGCAACTTTCCTATCTTACTATTAGGAATATTTTTTCAATGTTATTTTTAAAAATATTTTGAATTGAAAAGATTATTCAAAACTGTTCAAGAACAAGAATAAATTTGCTTATCAGCTTCTATGCAGAAACAAGATTAAAATTCCAGTAAATAAATGTATGCCTAAAAAGGTTTACGTTTTACTGTTCATCTTTTTACAAAATATCAGACGTGAACTACAATATGCAATTCTGACACAAGAACAAGAAAATATCACAATTATGATATTTTTGCATTTTAAAAATGTTTTACATTCAAGCCATTTGAGTCCCCAGCTTTATTAGTGCTAGTTCTTTATGAAAGGCATAACAAGAATATCAGTGAGTTGTTGTGAATAATAGGAGATAAAAAGGACCCAAGTTTATTGTTTTGTTGTTATCTTTGCTGGAGATGTGGTGGTCAAAACTTTGTCTTATTTCTCCAAGAATAAGATATGTACTCATTTTATTATGCGTAAATCTCCAGATCCAGTAGGAAGTCAAAATTCTTCATTTAGTATACTGAATGGTTTCTGATGTTCGGCTGTAAAATTTTGTGCAAAAGTGTGTTTTTAATCAGTGTTATACTGTTATAACGTTTTTACTGAAATAAAAAACATCTTTAGTTAATTTCTCTTTCTTATGAGGAGCTTAACCTAAATTGGAAAAGAACTGTAAAAAGAAAAGCACAAGGAATTCTTCAAACCCTAGAGTATGAGAATATCTTAATGAAATCATGCTACAAATGGTGTGAAGAGAAGACTAAATGATAGAGGCATATAAGACCCATTGAAAAATCAGTAGGAACTTTGCTTCTAAGTAACTTGAGGCTTTTTTTAAAGCCTCACTCATAGGGAGTAAGAGGCTTTCTGCTGACTAGAAATAAATTAGAACCATAATTCTCCTTCTGGATCTTCAAAATCCCAATTGTGGGCTCAAGCCTCTAACCTAAACACTCTCCTGTGCATTTCCTACTGGTGTTTCACATCTCTTCATGTGTAGCACTTGTCGTTCTTTTTCTCTAAATCTGGAGGTGAAGTTTTTCTTCCCTTAGCTTTGCCTTGCTATTACCATTTTTATTCCTTTGGTTTGAGACCAGGAATAATTCTCTTACTTCATTTATATTGTTACCTTGAGCATATTTATAGATTGTTATTACATCCCCATGGGTCTTGCCCTTTCCCATCTATGTGAATGTTTTTGTCTCTTCCTTATATGTCTTATCTCTTAGTCCTTGAATATTCTTGGGATGAGGGTCATGCAGACTGTTTTTTTCCTTCAGTTTTTTAATGTCTTTTCAATTAAAAAGAATACTAAATTTTCTCTGGTTCTGTTGATCCGTATTTTTTCCTAGAATTGTACCTTGTTTAGGAAATTAATTTAGTAAATAGTGTGATGTGGAAAAATTAACAAGTGGACTATAAGAATTGTACAAGTCTATATAGCAAACTAGATATTTCTTTGCTACAAATCACTGGCACATAAAAGCTACAGACAGTTGGCAGATCTGACTGTTTAAGGCCTCCTTGGGCATGCTGAGTTCCAGCATAGCAGCTGAATGCTGCCAAGGTGGTAGAAGAGTTAGGTAGATCGTAGGTCTCATTTATGATGGGAAAGAAGGATCTATTTTCAGTGGCATGAAAAATATCTTAGTTGCATTTCTTGCTTTTACCGGTTGGCTCTCTGAAATCCTGTGCTCATCTTGTCGTATAAGGCATGATGGAAAGTATTTGGCCAGAGTTAATGTCTGCTTCATGGGCCTGACGTCGCTGTTCGAGCAAGGTGCTAGTATTGGAAGGGCTGTGATGGTGCATTGGTACAAAAGTCCATCCACAGGTCAATACAAAATTTACGTGGTTTATGATCCCCCATTGACACCATAGTTAAGTCTCCTCCTCTCCTCCATCCATTCATCTCCTCTAGATGTGTCCATTCGTCAATCAGTCCATCTCCTCTAGGTGTGCACATCTCTTCCTAGCCTATTGTACTGAGTCACACTCTACTCAGCAAGTATGTCTTCTCCACTTTTTTCAGCACTGCAAGTCTTGCACCGTTTTTCTGCTCTTATTAGCAAGTTACACTGTAGACAGCTTATATGGTGGCCTCAGCTTTTATGAAGCTCACTTTGATAAATTCAGCTGTAGTTTGAGGATATCTGCTATTCAGTGCTCGAGGAAGACTCCATGTGATACAGTGCCATGCTTCCTGCTCACACTCAGGATTCAAAGAAGTCTTCAAAGCGCTTAGTCCTTCGGTCATTTTTCTCTTTTGTCTTTATGGGGAGTTGGTAGAGTTAAGGTACAGTTACTTTCATGACTAGATTTCAGTATTATTAAATTTATACTTTGCTGTTTTATTTTAAGCTGTCTACACTAAATTCAGTGAAGTTATTCCTATTCCATTTCAGAATAAGATCAGATTCAATGACTATTGCCAGTCCTTAGTGTTCATGTATCTGCTTGTTTTTTTCTTACTTTTATCCATGCCTGTAGTGGTATATTGTGTTTAATCATTGCAGGTAACTCTGACATCGGATTAGGCAAATTTGTACTGTCCTTTCAGAGTCGGTCTCTTCTCAGGCATAAATGTCTCTTATATTTCTTATATATCTTCATAAAGAAAACAAATGCTGAGAGGGCTTTTTGTTAATGCACTGATTTCCTATTCATGGGAATACAGGCCCTCAGTAATAAGAAAATCATAGTCAGATAAAACAAACTGGAAATTGATTACAGATCTGTTTTCTCATTTTCAAATTCTTGATCAGGTGTAGTTAAGCACATTTTATTTATCTATCCTGTTAACAAAATTGATTTGTTGCATTATATTCTTCTGTTCTTTACTGCAGAACAAATTGCAGCTATACCTAACAAAGCAATGATAAATAAGAAATATTTGCTTTTTACCTTTCTTGGTTTTTACAAACAGTTAGGAGGAGGAGATCAGAGTAATTCAAAAGTTTATAGGTGTTTAAGAAATGGACTAAAGAAATGTATTTGACTGAAGAAAATAAGCTGTGTGGAAAGAAGATGCAAGTTAGATCAAGGTTAACCACATAGTTCTTTGAGGATGGGTCTAGCTGTAGTATTTACTTAATAGTTTTTAACTGACATCAGGAAAAAATTGGAAGTGTGCTGATGAAGTTTGCTGATCCTTTTAATTTGTATTGTCCATGTAGGAAGATCAGAATAGTACATGAGAAAACTGGGTAACGTTGGGTACTGGGGCAGTAAAAATGAAGCAGCATTCAATAGCAACAGGTTTAGGGACTGGAAGCAAAAATGATTGTTATATGCTGAGAGCTGATTGTTTGGAAAAACCTAAGGGCTTGCATTTCTTACCTGCAAAATGATGGGAGCTGACTAACACGGATCTGAAAAACGCAATAGAGATCATATGGTATATTACGCAGAACGTTTTGACTGGGAAGCACTCGAACGACAGCAAGCAGGAGTAAACCTCCCCCTGGATCGTTTTATGCTCTCCAGGAGCAGCTACTCATGTTCCAGAAAGTGAGTGCGAACTGGGATGGGGCAGAGGAGGGCTAGGAATATCATGAGAGGAATAGAGAGGCTGTCACGTAAGCAGAGGCAAAATATTTTGCTTCGGTTAGTCTAGCGAAAAACGCTGAGAAGAGATATTTTCACTATCAGTATGTCAAGGTATACAGACTAAAAGGAGATAGCACCTATTTCAGATAAAATGAAAAAAAACAAAATACCCTTAAGGTTGGCACAAAACGAGTGAACTCACATGCATAAATTTACAATAAGAAACAGAAAATTGCTAACCTCTGAGTTTTGGATTCAGCTCCAGCTATAGCTTTTAACCAATATCTCCGGATATATCTTTCACTTGTATTGCTCTCTCACGTTGGTTTTACAGAGGTCTTCAAAAGAAGATAGAAAAGTATTTTAAAATATATTTTCTTGTCTTTTTTCTATTTCCATTCTTCCTTTTTTTCTGGAAGGTAAGGTGTCATGTAAATGCCATCTGATTCAGTTCTCTCTTTCTCACTCTATCAGATGGCTTTGGGATCCAAGCGCTGATATAACAGAGAAAACATTACCTTCTTTTGCTTAGCTTTCATAGCACCACAAAAACCTGTTTTGGCCTATGATACATACTTCATGTTAGAAGCTTGACTAGATCTCCTGGGATAAGAAGGTATAAGAAGGTATCTCTGCAGTTCCACAGGCCATTGAAGATCTTTAGTAACTACGGGAAGGTCTTCATATTTATAAACCTGAGGATACAACTGGTGCACAGTTAGAATTTCATGATAGTATCAAAAATAAAACCTTCAGCTGTGCTTATTGGGATCTGATCTGCACAGTTAAGCATTTTATTTGAACATCTGCTAATCTATTCTTTCACAAAGAAGGGAATCAGTTAATAAACATTCTTCAATCCAGCTGCTTATTTTGGAAAGTTATTGTATTTTAAGGAATTGATGGACACTTCTTGTTGTGATACTGGCATCTCTTCTTCTTATCATGTTGATGTCTAATGTTGCAATCTCTGCGGTTTCTGAGAGTTCCTCTATTGCATGTGATTGAATTTCTTTCGAAACTTTGGCGTGCACCTCATCACTAGTGTAGTTTCTTCTGATATTAGCGTCCCTTTATTTACATTACACAGCAATGTGAACAGAGACTAGGGGCTTTCTCTTTCGAAGGAAGATTTAAACACATTAGGGATTATTTGGTGGTGATTATTGTGGTGGAAATGATATGACATGGTTGCTTGTGACTTGCCTTTTTAACTCAGGAAGTCCTGATGTTAATTACATTGTTCACATGAAATCAATATAAGCATTCAAGTCAGCAGAGTGTGCACTGTTGCCTAAGTGCTTGCAAGCTGGGACTTTAAATTGAGTCAACACCAGTGCAATTAAACAGCTGTATCAATAAATACTTCAGCCACAGTACCTTATTACCTAACTATTTTGTCTGGGCTAATCCAAGAATGTTCTGTAGTGACTGAGGTTTTTATTTCTTTATTTCACCTTTAAATCATTACCCATAAGAGAGATTTTTTGTAGAAAACTAAGTAATGTAGGCTTTTAAAATTAATCGATCCTGTCAAACTATAATTATTCTTCTGTCCTGCCCATCACATTTTGGGATCAGAACAAAAGCATTGCAGGGCATTACTTTCTTCATTTTGATATTTACAAAACACATCAGATTGTTTCAGAAGAGATACTCTTAAAAGTATTATCTCCTGTAGTTTATATTATTAAAGTTTTAAGGTATTCATTTCAGGGAGGAATTTAGGCAAAAAAATCTCCTATACATGTAAAGGCTAAATACATGTAAATATTGAACTCCTCATGAATATAACTTGTCAGGCAGAAAAAGCTAAAGATAAGTTTGGGACTTTTTTTCCAGTTTCCACAAGCTCTGACATTTTATTGTTTGCAAAGGTAATGAAATAATGACTTTGCCTAGTTCAGGAACTTAATGGCTTTCAGAAATAGTTTATAATGAGCAGAAAAGTAAAGTTCCCTGAAACACATCATAGGTCACTTGTTCAGTTTAGCTTTATAGTCTTGCTAAATTTTCTGCTAGGTGAAAGTGTTTAGTTGTGAATAAATACATGTTACACATATTTTGAAAAGGCTAAATTGTTTTTAATCTATATGTAAATTCACTTCAAATGTATTGTGGTGGTGATTCTCTATTATGTTACTGATGCAAAAGATAGCATACTCACTGTTATCACAACCGAAAGGCAAAAAATTGTTACTAGACAAAATAAGAGTTTATTACATTTGAAATATAACATGAAAATGAAAATCATAGCAGTATGATTAAAGAATTTTTGCAGAGGAAATGTTTTCCTCTTTGTGACAGCAAACATAGTGAATACCTTGATCAGATGCAATAAGTGACTTAAAGTGCATAAAACCAGGGACCTCGAACACTGAGCAAATGTCTAATCCAGTGTGTGTGGAGAGGGGGACAAGAGAATAATTTTTCTGATGTATAAGCCAAGATTTTAACTGTTGTACAAGTAAATTGGCCATGGCATACTTTACAATCAGTCTGTGTTCTTGGATTTCTTTATAAAACTAGAGCTTACTTTGATACAAAAATAAAAATCATGCAAATGAGAACTAGCAACACAAGATCATGCTTCAAAGTATATTTTCCTGTTTGTGTTTTTCAACAGAAATGTTTTCCCCATTTCTTTTAGAGACAGTACAAAATATCTTTTCTTGCTCAGGCTTTTCTACAGAAATGTATTTTCCACTTTTCTTTTAAAGAAGCAACTTTTTTCCTTTTCCAGTGGCACATTATTCCATTGTGTCTGTGTTCCTGATAATATTTGAATTACCTAACAAATCTCTCTAACAATTTGTCTCAAAAAAAAGAAAAACATATGTGATGCTTGGAAGCGAGACCATCTCACTTTTGCAGTGGATCTCTTAGAATCATTGAGGCAACTGTAGGGATGGCATAGTGGCCCTAAGATCAAAACATCAGGTCTTTACCACACGAAGAGTCACTTACTTCTGCAGTATGCTTGAGTGATGGAGTTAGTCCATAGGACGTGAGTCGACAGGAAGACGTGTGGCTGTTGTGACTGTTCCTGCAGATGTGCCACTTTGAGAACTTCTTTTCTTTTTTCTTTTTCATTCTGTCATTTCCTTCTTGCAGGGGGAATCTGTTTCCTCAGAAGGAAGAAAAATAAAATTCATGTGTTTTTTCTCATAATACAGTCAATCATTGGAAGAGGCGGTTGTCTGTCTTTTTACATGTGCAGGTGTTAGGTAGCTACTTAGAGGAGACTTGGCCAGGTCAGCTAGATGCTCAAGGCTAAAAGAAGATTACCAAAAGCCTATGGTATACTTCTTGGGTATATAAAAACATAAGCAGAGAAGTTAAGGGTACAATTACATTCGTATTTCAAAAGTCAAAGACAGCTCATTTTCTGAACTTTTCACAAGACTTGGCTTTTCCAGGGAGTAAATTCTCTCTTTCTCACTCTCTAATTCTCGCAGAGGTGTAAAAGAACCTGAACATAAGCCTGTCTATAAGAAGGTGTTTATTATGCATATGCTTAATTATGAAACATTGTTTTTACCTTACTATTCTTTATTACAGGCATGCAGGAAATCTATAGATTGTAAGTGCTATTCAAAGGTAGAATACATGGCCCTTCTATCATGTTTTTTGTGTAGTTTTGGGTCTGTGTGTTTTTTTGTTTGTTTTACTGCTGTTGAATAAAATCTAGCATTGCATGAATGCATGGCATGGGGTTTAGCCCTGTGTATTCAGTTAGATAGAAAGGACTGCTTATATCATGTTCCTTATATATTCCTTATATCATGCCACTGACAGATTAAGAGTTTCCCTGGTTAGCAGTATGGGGAAAAAACTCATCTGTGAAGAGAGAATTAAAGATGTTAACATGAATTTGAGTTAAATAAATAGTTTTGACTACAAATGAATACATTTAAAAATTAGACATGTTTCAGACTCTCAACGAAGCAAATATGACTGGATACTTTTCTGAGAGGCAAGATGTAAATGGAGGTGGATAAATATCACTTAATACTAAACAACAAATCAAGATCTCTTCTGAAACTGTTTGACTCTTATATCATTGTGCAAATCTCAGTGCCTAGGTTTAGGCTCAGTTTCTTCATATGTCACCTTTGTACTGGCAATGCTGTAAGTAATACCATGATGTTTCCAGTTTGTTCCTGCCATGTGCTGGATATATAATGTATGGGCATCAAACTCTGCCCCATGTGCAGTAAGGGATTGTTACTATAGCTAAAAAAAAAAAAAAAAAAAAAAAAAAAAAAAAAAAAAAAGACGTACTACAAAAAATGTTTTGGTTTGTTGTGGGCACTAAAATGGTTTTGTGTTTGTGATTCAGGTTGCATGGAATACTTTAAATCAAGCCTATAGGACCCTAGAGCTAAATGTCAATTGTGTATGTATGTATGCATATATATAAACATACATATATACACACACACACACCCCATATATTTTGCCTGACTTGCATGATGACACCTGCAGTACTATTTTTTGCTTTATAGGGGAAATGACAGTCTGTCACATAGACTAGTGTCCACTGTGCTAGAGAAGGTACAGTCCCAGCCTTGGAAAGACAACTTACTTCCAAGTCTTGTCATAGCATCCACACATTCCTTAGCAGGTCTTGAAAAGCATTATTTAGACATGACCACAACTTTTTTATTGTTCCAACATCAGTTAGTTGTAGGACAGGTTATCTCCAGAAAATTATATTCTTCACTGAGTATAAATCTTGTCATGGAACAAAATTGTTCTGTCTTGTTATTTCTGAAAATATGACATTCTGAAACATTCTCTTATTCTAATAATGTATAAGTCCTCTGGAGACACTTCCATATTTGATGAAAAATGTAATTATCATTGCTAGTCTTCCATCTGTTATTTTTTGGAACTTTTCTTTCTCTAAGTAATTGATATTATCATAGACAGAAACTGCACATTAGAGGAGTTAGGATATAGGATTATAAAGCTGTCTTATCAGCTCCGGTGGAAGTCCTGTTAACATTTTGTTAGCTACTGCATTTGTGAATGTAACCATGAAAATGGAGTTTTCGTCATAAAAGAACCTTTAGAACAAACACTGTATTTTTTTCTGTTAAAAATATTTTAATAGTAGTAAGAGCAAAACAAAGCATGTTACCTAACAATTAGAATTTTAGTGGCCTAAAATGATTTATTAAATACTTAAACTGACATTTTCTTGATATGTATCAATGCAACAAAAACACAAAACAGTAGAGAGAGAGTGTAATATAACTAAACGAACACTAAATGAAATACAATTTTACCATGTTAGATTTCTGTATCGAATACTGGTGGATGTTCAGAGCAAAACTAATATTTATAAACTGCATGTTTATAAATGAATAAAAATTCCATACAATCCTCGTAGGACTCATTGGGCCAGGGAAGATACTCCAAACCAGGTTTGTCTTTGAAGTCACAGAAACTAAAGGAGGCAACAACTATTGTTGTAATCCTGGTGCCATGTAAAGTGTCCTGTCCAAAGAACATCAAGCATCAATAGGAGTTACAGGAATAGAAAGTATTAATAAATAAGTAAATGTTATAATAATAAGACAGTTAACTTAGGCCTGGGTTCACTGCATTGAACTTTGAGGCACATAAGGTAGAACAACTGTCTTTTAACAAGATGACTGCACTTCAGTCACTTCAAAACAGGTTCTGCGAACATCCCTTTGACTAGAGTCATTCATCACCAGCACATGAGTTTTTCTGAATATAATTTTGTTCTGTTTTAATTGACACTTCAACTGGAAAATAACATTTCTCTAAAAAAAATAGTCTTTTCACACTCTGTGGAAGGCAGAAAACAGACACACTAGTCTGTTAATGCAGCCAAGACTTGGTCAAAACCTACCTCCCTGGGTATGTTCTGTGCACTTGCTGTGTCACAAAACTACTAGCCATATGAAATACAGTTTGGGAGAAATTTATCAAGCCGATATTAAATAAACAAAACAGTGATGAGGAAGCTTGCTGGGACCTTAGGGCTAGTTCTTAGAATCAGTAGGAGTCTTTCGGTTGATTTCCATGTACCAAGGTTTGTTTTTTTCACCAGGAATACTTTGGAATTTGATTTTGTTCATTTGGAATAAATAATTTTTAAAAATCTGTGTATTGAGTGGGACCAGTTCCTTAGATTAACAATATAGGTACCTTTGGAGTGTAGTTATGGAAGTCTCTCACTTATGGGGTTGAAGGTGGAAACCTCCCATGTAGTTTATTCAGTTTACACAATTCAGTTGTACTGTAAAAATAAGAATATAGCTCAAAGGAATACATGCAGTTTATTTTCTGCAAATTGAGTTTGCATTTTATTTTTATTCTGGCATTTTTTTCTTCTGTAATTAATGTTTCTATTAATCACACAGACAGAATCACTTTGCCATAGTAAATCATAAGTACTTTCAGTGTTTAATACATTAATTTTCTAATCATGTTTTATAAAAGGTACTGAACCAATGGAAAAGTGTCTTAAGGTGCTAGCACTATACTGTTTTGCAGTAACATTTTTAGCTACTAATATTGCCACTGAGACAAAAATCAGATGCTGAAAAAACAGATGTGTTTATTTCTAGGAAGTAGAATAGGGTAACAGGAAAAAATTGCAAGATTGTTATTTAAACTATTCATCAATAGTTGTTCCTTCTATTCATCAAACATGTATCAAATAAACAAAAAGATGCTAAGAAAGGTCATTTGGGAATTAGTGTTGAATTTAAGAATCAGCTTTTCATAAGTGTTCAACTGTTTTTTGGAAATGAAGTCAAGCTGAGGCAGTCAGATATCATTTTGTCCTGTGTATCCTGCCTGAGCCTTTTTCTTGCTTTCCACCTCACTTTTTTTTTTTTTTTTTTTTTGACTGCCGATTTTATTACATCACACCATCTTCAGCCCCAGTGTTGTGCGCAATTGCTTTGGCTAAGTATATTGTTCTCAGTGGTTTTGCTATATTTAGTGTCAGGATAAAAATAATTATAATAGTCTTTGTTTTTGGAGAATTGTTATAAGAATCAGTACCAGATGCAATGTGATTTTCAAGGGCAACACAGGGCATGATACCAGTATTGCAAAAGTAACTCAATTAGGAAGATAAGCTAGCCTAAAAAGTATAGCATGGAAATTATCAGAGATAGATGGGCTTAAAAATGAAGTTAGTCAAAAATTCTGCATAGATATATGTGTCTTTTTATAAAAATGATTTTATTTTGTTCAGTCAGGTTCGTTATTCTGTATATTGGTGATCTAGGATATCATAGTTAAAGCAAAGATGCAGACAATACTAAACATACGTAAAATAGGATATCAGAACAAACAGTGAGGATGCAAGGAAAAGGAGAAGGTCAGTGGCAGTGCTGAGTATTTGTTATGCATGGCTCTATGCTAGTTCTCAAGTCTCCCGCCTCGAGCTGGCTCAGGCAGACCCTGCTTTGATGACCAAGAACCCACCGCACAGTTAACCTGCAGTTAACTTGAGTGATCCAAAGGTGGACAATCAAGAGGTGATGTATGAAACAGATAGTACAAGAATGGAAATATATATACAATTTAGTGGGAAATTCAAGTGAGTCATGGAATTTACGTAGGAAAAAGATAATTATTTACATTATCTAATCTAATCTTACTCTGTATTTTATTCCCCAGTTACGTCAGGGTTAGGCTGTAATTAGTTTTTCCCAAAGATGTTTTCTGACTTAACCTTAAATACTAAAACAAGCTTTTGGTGGGGTAGGGTAAGCCAGAGATGCCTTTGGTTTAGGCAGTCCCTGAGCTCTGATCATTTCTCTCTGCCGAGAATTTTGGATTTACTGTTGAAGGAAGCAGAGGTATCAGTCAAACCCAAGCTAATCTTCAGCCTATTCAAATAAGATCACTTGAGCAATCAACTTCAAAACTTAACAAAACAAAACATTCTTTCACCCTCCCAGTGTATCCAAGCTACTGTCAGATACGGCATGTTTCTTTTCAGAGACTAGGCCCTTGCTGTTTTGAAATGTGAACATAGCTTAATGCTCCATTCAACCCTGGCCATCAACACCAGCTTGATAGAAAAATGATTGCTGTCAAACTGAGAAGCATGCCCTTCTTCCGCAGTCTTTCCTCCTGGTTTCACTGGAACTATATTTGTCACACTTTCATACCGAACGTTGTGATGCACTGATTTCTCCTTCAGGTTTATATCTGAAATGTGTGTGGCAGAAGCTAACAGATTTGTGTATTACAAAAAGTAAATATAAGTGGATAAATAGGAAATTGATTGGGACTATTCTTTCTTTGTTGTGCCTTTTGGTAACCTGTTTTCTAGCCTTTAAATTTTCTGATCTTGTTAGTTTCAATTGGATTTCTTAGACTGATTTAATTAAAGTAACTTACTATCAGAGTATCCTTGTTCCTTGCTGTACCATCTGAATTAAATGAGTTGAAACTACTTTTGTTCATGGAATTCCTTCATCAAAGTTGTGCAAGGGGAACCAAAAGAATAAAGCTTTTGGAAGCTGCAGTCCTGTATGTATGTCATTCTACCACGGAAATCAATGGCAATGTTCTCCTCAGCAGTCATAAGTTCAATGTGTTGTGCCAAACTCCAGCATACTTGCAAGGAAATATGCCATAAAATGGTTGGTGATGTCATTTCTAGATTTGCTGGCAGGAGCATTGACCAAAATAAATAAGTAGGTACATAAATGAAATGTATTTTTACTATTTGGTTCAAGCGAAAAGATTAGTGTCTGCTGAATTCTTAACTCACTGTTTCCATAGCTGCTTTTTCCACCCTTAATAGTTGTTATTTTTCCTTTGCCATTTTGAGATTACCTTAACATAACCTGTGCTCATAGACAACACTTCTGTTTTTTCAAGGAAAGAAAAGATTACTTTTTTGTGTTTGGCAAATCATGTGTTCTAAAGATAATTTTACAGGATAATGACCATAGTTAGTAACTCACAAGCTGAGTAGAATGAACTCCAAAACTCTCAGGAGTGAGTCAGATGAAATTTTCTTAAAAACAGAAGTTGTGAGTGTAGTCATCAAATGGCTATTTCTATGAAGAAAGAATGCATTTTTGGTGTCATTAACTGGGATACAGTTAGAAGGGTCATAATACCCTTATAGATTGGTGTACAAATTGATTCCTCAGTTCGGAAAGCAGTAGCTTAGTACACCAGAGAGCCTTAAGTTACTCCTGAGAGATCTCTAAGCTTATCTTCCTCGCAGACTAGAGATATGGCTGGTCTTTTCTTTTAATGGTCATTTCTCTGTCCTGATCACAACTATAGAAGAAATCATAATTCAAACTACAGGGGAAATGGAACAAAAGCAGTGGTAACTATACTTAGTAATATGAAATATGTCTTCTTCAAAAAGCCGCACTGTAGATTTTGTAGATATATGTTATTTCTGACTGTAGAGCTTGATTACCAGAGCTGTGAGATGGAATTCTCTAGCTAAGTCTTTGTTTCTTGAAGGTTGATTGAACAGCCAACAGTAAAATAGTTACAAGTCCTTTGTACGGAGTGGATTTATTTACAGACACTATTTTGTTAAGGATTTATGGGGCTTTTTTCTCCCCTGATAAGGTCTTTTGAAAGCTTTGTTTATTGTTACGATAAAATTTGCTTTAGGCTTTAATTTGACATGCAGTATCTCTGAATAAAAATGTAGATTGTGATCTACATTTAAAAATATATTAGTTTTGCACTAATTGCATTATTGCAGTAATGGGCTGTGGCCATTATTATATATCTGCATACACAGTATTATTTTAATATATGTTGCATTATTATATCTCTGCAGATATAGCATTTCTGAACATTGTAAGATATGGCATGAGTTACAAACTGTGATTTTGTGGATATATTTTCATGATGTAGGAGCATATACTGGGCATCATTTCACTGCCATCAAAATGACAGGGCCTTGAAACTAGAGTGTCGTAGTCATGATGGTGTCAAAATCCTTCTAGGGAGATGAAAATGAGTATAGCTTATCAGTTGATGTGTAATGTAAGTAATTAGAATAGTGGACCTTCTTCAGGATGTTGGATGAGAATAAAAGGAAGAACAATTTCTACCATATATATCTCTGGTAAAAGACAAAAATTGAAATTTAAAGGCATTCTTGCCCACCTTGTACCTTCCTATGAGTTCCAAGGACAACAAAGACAAAAGAGAGAAAAACTGTTTGTTTTTATAAGTGTTTTCTATTCGCGTGTTTCTTGGGACCCGTGTACAAAGGTAGAGTGCATTTGTTCACCATAGAAAACTGTCTAAAAATATCAGAGGATTTTCTCTGGCTTAGCTAGTCTTATCCAGTCTAATATATAGGAAGTGTTGGAATATCTTGTATGGAAGAACAATATATATATGAGGGATTCCAGAAGTCACATTTTGGAAACAATTAAACAAAAGCTGTAGCTCCTCTTTCCTGGCTAGAAATAACAGCAACAGGACACAGCTCTACTCCCCTTCACTGGAAGAAGGGATTTGATACTGAATAGTATCAAACAGTGGATTACTATGCATAACTGCTAGAAAAATAAATAATAACCTGTGCTTTCTGTATAAACAGAAAGGATTTTTTTTGTGTGCGTTAGCATAAGAAAATATTTTCATATATGGTAAATCTGCGTAACTGCTGATGTGTAGTCCTGAGCTAAATCAGACATCACACTGCCTGTGATATCTCAAAAACGACAACAAGAAAGAAAAAAATAGTGATAACATTTTTCTTTTACAGTTGCAAGACTTTTTTTTTTTTCTTGGTCTGCTGTTTCTCCTTGATGTTTTATCTTTGATATTAAAATTTTGGGATGGAGTTTCAGCCAGGAAACACCACCAGAGCTCTTCTTGCTCTATCTTAAAGCATAAGAGTCAAGGACTGGTCCTAATTTCACTGAGACCAAAAAACCAAGACCAGTTTAGTACTGTACCTTAATATTTCCACAAATACATGTTTATAGTGGAACTAAATTTTAATCAGTGTTACAAAATCAGAGTTACATACCATTAACTTTTAACAACATTGAAATGTTACATCCTAAAAAAAGTACAGAAGTATCTTCTCCTCCTATGGTATTTGGCTACTGTTAAGATCAGTGGGAGATCTTGAGTTTGACCCTTGTTCTCTCAGAAGTAGTAAGGTGCTACTACCTGTAGCCAATTTCACATTTTTCCCAACGGAATATTCCAGTAAAAAGAAATTCAACCCTTTCAAGCCCATCAGTGGAAAGATATTTTGTAACATGGCTGCTAAATAATAAAGAAAATAATCTGGTCTTTAACAATTATAAAATATTTCAAATTTTTAAGCATCTCTGAAATAAACAGCTTTTTAGCTAGAAATGTTTTCTGCATTTAAATTCAGTTCGTTAGAAATCTTTGCATTTAATGGCACTATTTCCTTTTAGCAGTTTTTCCCAAAGAATACGTATACCATCAGAACTGGTTCTATCAGTGGATGTGTACAGCTCTGCACATTTTTAGAATCTTAAAAAGAATTTAAGTGTTTTCATTGAGCTACTTAAAAAAACCCATTTCTGAGGTAACCCTCAATCTCAGCAGTTTGTCAGCGAGGACTTTGGCTCAGGAGGTATTTATTTCCGTCATGTTTTTACTGTGGTGTATGAATACACATCAAAAGGCGAGGTCGGGGTGCTGCTGTCAGCAGCAGGACAAGTGGCATTACAGCAACCAGCAGCTAGATCTGTTTTGCCTACCAGTCCACTGTGCTCCGTTACTTGACCGTCCAACATAATGAATTTCCGAGAAGTCATTCATGCATAGAAATTGCTGTGATGCTGGGAACAAACTAGCAGCTTCCGAGTCACCTGAATCCTTTTCTTATTTGTGCAAACAACTTCCCAACATATAAAACAGTGGACAGTTGGGCTCATTGCTTGTTCATTGAAACAAAACTAGGAGGCTTATTGTGAGTATTACTGCAGTTTTGACATAGCTAAAATTAATCTGTTACAGTTTGACACAACTGTGGTCAGCCCTGATCAGCCCCAGTCTCACCTCTGATTTTGAGGTGCGCTCGTACACCATTTGGGATCACTTGAGGCCTCCCTTCCTTGTGAACACATTCCCTTACTGAACGTTCAGAAATTGCGGGTGTAATATACTTTGAGTTCATTAAAGGAAACTGTTTCTTTCCATTTCGTTTAGAGATATTGTAGCTTTGACAGTGGAAATCAAAAGGTTTAGTCTTGTCCCACTGAGAGAGAGGAAAAAAAGATCTCCCTTTAGAAAACGGTTTTATTCCAGTTACATTCACGTACTTGAAGATACAGTCCTCCTCTTCTGAACACTTTCCACAGATCAGTCCACTTAGCAGATTTAATGCCTTGTAGTGTAAAATTCAGAAAGCGGGGGAAGGGAAGAAATTACCATTATATTACTGTTATGCTCTTGGAAGGTGATGTAAATTATTTGACTTAATTCCTGGTAATAAATTATCAGGCCTACTGAATTACTGCATAAATACACCATCCTACTGAGTGCTATTTAAAAAAGGAACTGCAGTAAAACTCTTTCTTTAGTGAAACCATTTTAATTCTCAAAAGACGTTCTTGGAAAGAGAAGGGTATTATATGTGAGAAGGGCATATGGAAAGTTTTGCTATAAACAACATTTCACTGTTCAAGAGCTTTATGAGCCACTTAAATTTCTTTTGATCAGGTTAGCATTTAAGCTGTATTTATTACTTTTTATCACGGTACTGGATAACTGATACTATGGGGTGTCATATTTTTCTACTTCTGCTGTCTTATAAACCAAGATCAATTTTATCAAATCCTGAAACTCACTTAGGAGAAAAAAATATTAAAAAGCAGAATGAAAGAATTTAGTAGCTGTGGGATGATGAAGATATTTAGTTCAAGCACTCTGATATGAAGGAAATTGAAATTAAATTTGAGCTGGTCATAATATAGGCAACAACCACTTCCACACAGTCATACACTGTTCTGCAAGGATGTTCTTGGTATTAACTACAGCGATGTTTCTCTTGGTAATATGCTTGATAATATACATCTGATGTATGGCACAAAGAATGAATTATACAAAATTCTCTACAAAAAAACGAGAGCAATTAACTGAGTCCAAAGCTTAATGGATGAGTCCAAAGCTATAATGGAAGTGATTCTGAGAATGCAGTTTCCATTGACAAGTAAAAGGTGTCAGTGAGGAAGCTGTAGCAGTATTCCAAAGACAGGGATTATACTGGATGGAGAAGGGAGTATTTTTCAGTTAGAAATCAGATATATATATGCAAAAAGGTAACATTGTCTGTAGAACACTATTGCAGAAATGGATCTGAGGTCTGTAAGTAGAAATGTGATGCACTGTATACTTACAACTTCATTGTACAGCGTGTTCGTGACCATTACATATAAGACAGAGGAGATAATTGGCCTCTTCTATTCCACATTAGATTGCAAACCTTGAGGCAGTTTAAGAAAGATGTAGACAAATGCAAGAGCAAGAGCAGAGCAGCAAGAATGATCACACATTTTAAAATATGACCCATTATGAGAAAACATTGGGAACTGAGAAGGCTACTGTTAAGACTAGAAAGAAGATAACAAGGAGTGAATGTATTTGTAAATGGTTATAATAGAACAATCATTATGTTCCCTATGTGTCCCTATGTCTTCCAAAGTAGGACAAATATAAATATGTTTTTCAGCAAGAGTATTTTACATTGAATACTGAGGAAAAAGCTTTTGAACTACAAAGTTAGTTAAGCACTGGAAAATGCTACCTAAGGACCATCTTACAGCAAGATGATGAGTAGATGACCTCTGCAAACAGTACACTTTACTGAAATGTTATTAGTCTTTGTCTATATTAAGTAATGTCTATGAAGTATACTGCTATAAATGCTTTAAAATTTTATTGGAGTATGTTTAGTGTCTAAACAAGCTAAACAAATGAATGTGGATAGAAGTATTTCGTTATTCCCATCATACATGAACACTGATTAAAACAGAGATAAAAAGGTCTTCTGTATCCCACTCTAGATTTTTAAGTGCAGCTTGTTCTTTGAAGATTGCTATCTTTAGCAGTGTTATCACCAAGATTTTATAAGTAGTGTAAGTATATATGTTTGGAATACATTGTGTGCTCAGGAAAAGAAGCCATTTATTTTTGACTGGCTTTGTTGCAACAGAGCAGGCACTAACTTGAGAAGCTACTTCCATTCATATCCCGTTATGGCCAAGCCCATCATTCCTAGCCTAGAAGAATCACTTCTGTAGAGGACATAATATTACAGTTTCCGACTGGAGTTAAAATCAGTTGAGACTCAAAAGAGGGGAAATATTGCCAGAAAGATTTGTGTTGTATAGAACGCTGGACACCTGTCCACTGGAAAATGGAATTACATCAACAAAACCTTTCAAATAGGTCATCAGGCAGTCTTCAGATAGTGATTTTCAGTCACTACTGAGTTGGACTGAATTCAAACTGGTCACCTAGAAATGAAAAGTTATAATTCCCATTTCTTGCTCTCGTGAGTATCTGAAGTCATATAGAGGTTTAACCTCTCTGTCCTGGGTCAAGTGTACTGAAGAGTGATGATTTCAATATATGGATTAATTGGGCTCCTGATAGATACAGTTGCAATGAGGGGAATGACTTAAATGTTATGGAAATAATTGTAAATCTGTAAAAGGCACTTTTATCGAGTTATAGTTCATTTTTGTTGATTTACTTGAGTACTTGTTCAAGATACTCCTCAGAGATGTGCTAGAAGCTGAGAGATTTCTACAATAAAAGTGATATATTGTGAAACAACAACTATTCTTCAGCTGCAGTCCAGATGGAAACTGTTCTGCACTGTATTTTATACCCCATTTTCTCTTTGTGGCCTGCCTTTGATTTTGTTTGTACCTTATATCATAGGATCAGTTTGTCACTAGAATTCTACTGGGAGACCTGTGGTAACTCTTGTTTATTTTCTCAGATCATATGCTGCAGTATGCTGTGTATCCTAGGAAAAAAATTTAAAATATTTATACTTTTGTTTCTTTTGTAATACACTAATAGCGTGTGTGGTGGCACCTGTTAGTAAGATCCCATTATAAAACTTTGGATTGAGTTGAAGGTACTTCTGCCAAACTGGAGTTTGTCTAAAATTTTCTGTGCCAGACAACCGCCTTGGACAAAATGTTAAGGTTGGGAGTGGGAAGATTTTCAAATAAATCTATCTCTTCATTTCTGATGATAAAAATAGGGAAAATATGCAACTTTGACACCTAGTGGTATACTTATCATTCTTTTGAGAAAATCCCTGACTGGGATTTATTCCATCTAACTGGAGACACCTTATTAGAGACTATAAGTTAACTGCCTCGTTTTTGTAGTGTTGATGTTCAGTGTTGATGGAAAGAGATAAGCCACCCCAAAGAGCAGTCCATCTGCCCTACAAAGTAACTTGTTTTCTGCATGTACCTGGTTCTTTTCATGGACTCCTAAAAACAGCTTAGAGCAAATGCATGTAGTTCCTGGAATATAACTGTTCCAGCATTCTTAACTTGCACTGAATCACAGAGTTATTTCCCAGAAGAGCTGTCAGAATAATTGTTCTTGGAAGTATAAGTTTGCAGGGTGGAGAAAGTCACACATCTGAACTGCTGCTTCAGGCTGTTGCAGGGTTCATCACTGGTGTAGATGTTTCATCAATATAAAGCTTTATCTCATAATCATGAATAGAAACTTTTTTTAATGCTAAATAGTAAGATTTTTCTGGAATTGCCACACTCCAAGAACTAAGATGTTTTTAAGCACTTCATTCTAGTCCTTTTTGCAGTGACCCAACAGTTATGAGAGAATTGACTCATCAGGGACAGTGTACATCCAATAGAAAAGGATTCTCTCTGAATCAGGAGTCACTGAAATCAGGTTTCCAGTCTATATTTAAACTTCTATCTTTCATGTAAAATGTTTCCCATCATTCCTTCACTAGCCCAAGACATTCTTTTGTGCTAGCAGAAATGTCCCTGAGATACATGGAGCTGCCATTGCGTGAAAGCATTTAGATCCATAATGAAATTAATAAATGTTTAAAATGCAACAGTTAACACTAACTTCAGTACTTAAAAATATAGTTCAGGTCTGTGTTTTTAGTAAAGCAAATATTATTATATAATTTTTCATGTTATATGTAAAGAAGAAATCTCAATATCAGAACTTCCTATTAAACTTTTCACTTATTAGTGACTGTAATGTTTTTTTTTACTTTTTAGATTTAAAATATTTAAAAGAATCCTCTTACGCTTCCCTAACTCTCTCATTCCTCCTGTATTATCATGTCTGCAGTTCAGATGTCTTTGTCTTCTTATCTGCCTCTTCTTAATTCTCTTCCTTTGTCTTCTTCCCAGCTCTCCCAGGAAGGACCCACATGCCACAAGTACTGGAAAATCTGTCAATATAATTGAGGGATTAATACTGTTCAGATTACATGTGCAATCTGTTTGTATTTCATTATGTCAAAATACCTTGATGCAGCCTCCTCAAAAATTTCCCAAAGGAATCCAGTAGACTCATCTTTTCGTTTTGCTCAGATAGTATTGTATCCGACCTTTCCCCAGAGAACTTCCTCAGATTTGCAGCACCACCTGGTGAAAAAACTGTATTTATTCCCCTGATTCTCTACTGATGGATTTCTTTCTGAGCTAGAGACATGAACATTTTGCAACAAGATATGTAATCAGTAAATTAACCAGGTGTCAAGTTTTATTATGAAAGTAAAGTTCCAGAAATTTGACTCAAAGATATTTTTGAGCATGATGAGGTTTGGCATTCTAGCATAGTTTGTCTGTATTTTATTTTGAATCCAGTCAACAGAAAAAAAGACTCTTCCAGTTGATGGCACTGAACCTATTATACTGGGAGGCTGGATGTCCTTCAGTCTCCCTTTTCTAGGTCTTGTACTTTTGAAAAGGGATGAGAAATGATTTTCTCTTATTCAGAAATTATCTATTCAGAAAATTAATATTATGGGTCAATTTTAGTTTTAATATCAATACCTTTTCTTAATTTATTTAATTTATTATCACAACTGAATGTGTTTGCAGGGATTTTAACAAGGTAAAAATGGGCTTTAAACATTTGCTTTTGAGACAGTAATATACTGCTGGAGTTACCTGCAGTTCTTAAAGAGGTTGGTGACAAAAATAAATTAAAAGGATGTTCAAAATAATCTTGTTGGTGTTGCTTTTGATTATGTAAATAAGTAAATCACAGCAGTTAATAGAGAATGGATAGACAGGTAGGAAAACTGAGCTTTTCCAGTGGATTTTTTTAACAAAACCTTTTGAAAGCTGTATGCCTTGAAGATTGAAAGGGAGAACAACTAATGAACAAAATCATAGAGAGTAAAGCTGCTGAATGAGATGGTGGTGACTACGGAAAACAATCATTTAGTTAGTGTCTTATATAGACTTACATTAGGTGAACAGGACCAAAATGGGTGAAGATAATATGCTGAAAAGCATTATTAGGATTTAGATTTAAAGTTTGCATTCATTTTTTCCCCTATATTAGGTTTCCAGATCATTTGTGTGCTTTAAAAATGTCTTCTGACAGTTAGCTATGATAGTATGGTGATTTGCAAGTTCTCAATTCTGAGGTTAAAATCCAAACAATTAAGCAAAATGGATAATAGTGTTGGATGTTACCTACAGTTATTTGAGTGTCTTCGGTTAAGACATTAGAAACTTAGAAAAAGTGGGAAGGGAGGATAAGGATTCTTGTTTAGATGTTTATGTTTTAAAACTTGATTCCATAGTAATGACAAAAATATTCATTGTCCTTAATCATACTTTTTCCCTCAGGAAGTTGTTGTGGATACTTAGTGAAGAATTTCTTTTCAGCTACTGTTTATTGCTTTTATTATTAAACTACTTCACCAGTCAGATGAATCCAGATAAGAAAGATGTAATTAAGGAATTTAGTGTGGTTACATTTCACTAAAATGCATCATGATTTGATTAATGACAACATTTTTCTGTGATTTGATCTTAGGAACCTCAGCTGATAACAGACTGTAGGTGAAAGTATGTATGTATATGTGTAAGATCTTTTAACTTTTGGATACACCTGAGTAGTGAAATGAAACATTTTTTTCTTTCAGTGACAATGGTTCTACTAGCACCTTTTCCACACAAATACCTAAAGTAATGTGAAATTGTGGATACCTAAAGTAATGTGAAATCTATCTCCATTTTCCAAACATAGAAAACACTTTGAATGCAGTGAAACTGCTGCAGATATATAACATACTTATTTCACTGCAAATTATGTAAGCTGGTTCTGCCAATTTTTATTTTGTGAGCATACAGTGACACAATCTGATTTCAAAATCTGAATACTTAAACTCTGGATTTTTGCGGGTAGTAAACCAAACATAAAAATCAAGCAGAAACTATTTAGGAGTTCAATTTATTTTATATATCATTATTATCATTATATAAATGCATATTTAGAAATTATAATTAGCAATAAAAAAAAAGAAATCCTTCCTATATGAAATGACAGTCTGTGAACAAGCACAGGACAGGAGCTTGAGGTTATAAGCAGCAGATCTACGAAAATACCAGCTCAATCCTCAGGAGAAAAGATACAAATGTAGTATTCCAATTATTAAGACACGAGCAGAGAATGAGACAGAAAAAGACATTATGCCATGGTGTAAATCTATGTTTTGTTTTTGTCTTCAGTGTAGACCTGATCACCCATCTAAAAATGGTAAAATAAAACTGGCAAAGATTCAGAGAATGGTGATTTAAAAGGTTGAAAAGGGGACAGCTGGCATGAAAGAAATAGCTGAATAGACTTTTCTTGGCCTGGATCCTTTGGCCTGGAAGAGAAACTATTGGGTATGGATATGACAGAAATCTGTAAGCACAGTGGCTTGAAGTGAAAAGAGGTCAGTGGTTCATTACCTCTGCTGGTACAATAGAGCTAGAATCATGTAGCATGCTCACGAGTCAACAAAATTTATCCCATTGGGGATGTTCATTCTGAGTAGGTTGCTTCAACCTAGGCTTTGAAGGCTACCTGAATGAAGGAGGCATCTTATGCTGGAGCACACCTGACGCTTCCTTGTCTATAATGCATTCTGAAGAGAATTCAGTGTCAGCATTACAGAAATGTCTTTATAGCAATGATGAGGATAGTCATCACTGTTACTAAAATAAAAATATCTTGTATAAAAGGTCATGTATATTTTTTGTCAGAAAAAGTTAAAAAATTCAAATAATTAGGCCTATAAAAATAAGCATTCTATGTTTGTTAGTATCTCTAAATATGGAAAATTTCAAATATTCTTTCTTTCAATTAATTGTACCAAGAGTTTGTATCATCTGGTAAACACATTCTTAATATTGAGTTCTGGATGTTCGAATAATGGATAATCACACTGTGGTATTTTCTGTGGCTCTCACCTGTTCAGACAATATCTATCATAATGCTATTATAATTTGTTTGAAGACAAATTTAGATGTTAGTACGGAGTGTGCATGACAGTTTGGTTAATAAGAGCATTGTGTGGAGCTGAAATTACGTTTGCATTCCACTATATCATATAAAGAAGGTAATGTAATTTTTTTAACGGGGGAAGGTTACTAAAGTATTATTCAAGCTGAAGATATATTCTGATATTTTGTAATCTAACTCATTTGAAAAACATAGAAAAGAAATTATTCTGAAACAGCAAGGAACTGGTAGCAGCCTGTGTTTAGTAAGACCAGCAGATCATAGGCTTTGGAAAAAAGAGTAGATATGCTTCTGTTAGACCCAGATATCCAGTACAGTTATTATCTTCCTTTTGCCCAAAGAACTAAGATAAAAAATGAAGTCTACTACCAAAATTATTTTAGTGCAGGATGTGATCTTTTGAGTGACCCGTCCAATCCTATTTGTGATGGAGGGCCTTAGGAACATGAAGCACATTGCCTCTGGCTTTATAGACATGAGAAGCTGAAAGCTTTAAAGATGCTTTCATGAATGCCAGCAGGAGAAATCAGAGCTAGTAGTGGTAGCTTCTGTAAGACTGGAAAATCTCTATGGTCTCAAGTGACTGTCAATTGTTTTATCATTATATTTTAGTAACCAGCATGATAAACCTGATGTCCTTACTATATTTTAAATCATTTTCTATTTTGGAATGCTGCTATTGTATAAATTACGAGATGAAAATAATGTTTTTCATGCTGAAGTTAGGAGAATCTCAATAAAGCACAGCACTTCAGATGAACCTGTAACTTTCTTATTCATAAGAAGTTAAGGAGTACATTGATACATTTAAATCTTTGCATTACAGTGTAAGTAAATCAAATCAGTTAACCTCAAATTCCTATACATTTGGCAGAAAATCCAAATATACAGAAATAGATGTGATTTCACCAGTGTAAGAGAAAAGAATAATTATGCACCTTTTTACTGAAGGTTGAGTTAACTCAGATATTTTAACATATTTAAAATCACCAGGAACATTTACATATGGGACTTTTTACCTTAGCTTTCATTCTTTCAGGTTCATATTTTCAAAAAGCACTCTACAGGTAGCCTTTAAGATTTCTTAAAAAATAAATTTTCTTTAAAAAAAATTTAAAAAGAACATGCATTTGCTGTGCTACTTGTTCGGCAAGCTTAAATTGAGATTTATTTGTTTATAGCATACTTTTTCCCCCTTCAAAATCATGGAAAATGTTGCAGCCAGGAAACAGACTTTAAAAAATGAAGAAAAAGTAGAATAAAGGAGATCAAAAGGAGAAAAAAAAAAACTCTCAAAAGCACAAACTAACTTTCTGAAAATATAAAGACAAGAAATAATTAAGAAGCCCAAACTCTAGTTTGCTAGAGTGAAACAATAAGAAACAGCTATGTTCTTAATTGGATTAAGTATCCATATCTAATTTTCTTGCAAACATACGGCAACAGATTTTATTTAAGATGGCTTTAATGGTTGATTAATCTTGCATGCCTTCCCTCAGCCTGGATAAAGCACATTGCAATTGTTATAACTTGCATTATTGGTTTGTTATCGCATGTTTTCCATATATTTTGTTCTTTCCCCCAGCATTTTCTTCTTTCTGACTTGTGTAATGAAAATTTATTATTTAATATTTTAATTAAAAATACTCTCCTTAGAAGAATGACTTCAAAATGTTGTCTTAGTCTATTCTTCATGTGTGGTTTAAAAATCACTCAGTTCAGATGGGATCAGTGGAATTATGAAACTATATTCCATCTGAGGATATGACCAGTTAGAAGTGTGTTAGAACACTACATATTCTGCATTCAACAAGTAATTTTTTACTCTTTTTATTCCTCTTTATGCTCCAGAACCAATGTAGCTTCAATGAAAGCTTAAGTTTGTCCTGCTTTCTGTCACTGACAAAGCCTATCCTTAATTTTCAGTTTTAGATTTGTTTTTGATCATCTGTGGGAGGTTATTTTTCATGTGGCAGAGGTGTCTTCAATATAGTCCTATTTTAGATATTCTAAGGGAATGCCTGAATTCTAACATATTTTTGGCTACATGATTGCAATTCCATAGGTAGCAGGCTGTGTTAATGCCCAAATGTCTCAAAACTCCAGCCTTACTCCCCCCAAATTTTTCACAGTAAGATAGAAATGAGTCATTTGGATGGATGGGTCATTTCTGAGAGACAGTTTACTTGTGCAAGGAAATTTTTTAACTTTATTTGTGTTCTGGATCTGTGTACAGCTTGCCGGCCACGTACTCCAACCTGTTCACGTGACATAAGATGAGAAGAATGAGAATGAGGCTTACGTAATAGTGTAAAGCACATCTCTATCACAGAAGTAGACATAGTATAAGGGCTGCAAAAGGAAGGAAGCAGGAAAGCGCACCAAAGTAGTCTGAAAAAGCCATGTTGGTTATTGTAATTGCTGTGTTTTCCCATGCTGAGACTTTGAGTGCCGCCTAAGCTGAAGACGTATTCTTATGGCCTGGGGCAACTAGCAAGGAACCCTCCATAAGCAACTCACAGCTTTGAGATTTACTCTTGAACTCGCACACCTCTAATGAGCTTTCTGTTAATTTAACTTCACTGAGCTGGAGCTGGATTTCAGTGTCTTGGGCCATAGTTTGAGAAAATTTGCTAAACTACAGAAAACTCCAGAATCAAGTCAAATTTTAGCTTTATAATAGTGATTAAAGGTTTGCTAAGAGTTTAGAAAAGTTCTAACTGAAAAAATGCTAGTAAAATAGAATCTGAAGATTCTGTTTTGTTGTGGTCAGTTACAACTGTCAGAGACCTCCAGTTAAGCCAGATTATGTAATTTACTCCTTTGTGAATATGGTAAAAAATTTACTGTAAAACCATGAAATAGTCCTAAACAGAGTTGAACTTGGCTGCAATTTTTGAATGAACATCTTTATTCTAGCTAGTAAGGTAAAGGTCCAGAGAGTGACTTACTAAAAAAAATAAGCTGACTTTATAGGAGGTCCTCATCAAAGAAGGATCCTGGAAAAAACAGGCCATACGAATGAGGTAGCAGCCTAGCTCTCTGTGGCAGTGACCTCAAGTGGGAGCAGCTCGTAGTTTGGACATACTGAGGTCCCTGCCTACCAGAACTTCATAAACCTTGCTAAAACCTTTCTTCGTAGTTCTGTCTCTAAAGTGAGATGCAGTGGTCCCATTGTTGTTGTCCCAACAACAGTTTACTTGTGATACTAGGGAACTAGCTACAAACTTCATGCAAGCTTATTAAAATATGAAGTAATATTCTATAGGCTTTTCTTTAATTACTACTTAAAGATGTTCTCATAGTTCTGCTCAGTAGCTTTACGTGGGGATTTCACGGACTATCCCCAAACTCAGAGACGAGCATGCGGCAATTTGGAATGAGCGGGAAAGGGGTGCACAGGAGTGAGTTGCAAGGTCCTTTACAAGGTGACGGCTATTTTACTTCTATTTGCTAGTGATTAGCAGTATATACTTTCATCTTTTAGAACTATTTTGATAATAAATAAACTATGTTGTTATTTTTTGTGATACTCTTCTCTTGCACATGTGTGCAAGCACAGATACCCATGGACACAGACAGATTCCTACTGTCGAATTTTCTCTTGAGATCCTCAGCAGCTAAAAGCTATTAGAGCCACTACAGACCTTAAAGAGTGAGTGTCAGATGGCAGAATTGATTTACCCCTCTGTATGATGCTGAACTATAATTATTTTGGGGCACCGGACATCAAGGTTATAGCAGGGAATGCAAGGCACATAAGTGAGAATCATGTTGAATTATTTTAATAGATTTTTCTTTTCTTTCCCTGACTTTGTTTACATACACAATTTTTTAAGAACAAAGAAGAACAAGGTCCTGATTTTCCAGCAAACTCAGTCTGAAATATAAGTTCTTTTTTATTATTTATCAATCACTGTCAAAATATCTAGTCTTGGGAACATCATAAATGGTACAACACAGTCTCACAGATGGTCCATGTTCAAAAAGCAACTTTTGTAACCTTGATGTGTAAATAACAAGAAAGCTGCAGAATAATGAAGTCCACCTATATCTGCTTTGTATTCTTTTATCAGCTTGTGCACTCCTTCAGTTATCACAGTTCCTCGTTATGTTCCCAGAAGTCTTCCATTGCCTTTGGCAGAACCTTTTTCTCTTCCATTCCCTTTCTGTGCCCTCTACCTATTTGGCAGGATCAGTAAGAATCCTGGTTTACAGTTGTGTGTGGTGACAGCCAGTCAGTACATAAATTTCCACCTTCTAGAATTGCCTTTATTTTATTAGGGAAGCTAATTTAAATCTCTTTCTTTGCCTGCTGCTGATTCAATATTTTATTATTCTTCTCCCCAGCCAAACTTAGTTGAAAATATTTTAAAAACTTGCAAAGAGAAGAGCAGGCAGACTGGCAGGCAGCATGACCACATAAGCCTATTTTAGATAGGACAGTGGTCTGAAGAAGACTTGGGCATTGATACTTTCTTTTACTCTGATAAGATTCCCCCTAGGATACAACCTCACACAAACTTAATGACAAACTGAGTGAATATATGTTATGAAAGCAAAGAGTATGAAAAATCTGAAGTTTATTTTTCTAGATTTTCATTTTTGATTTTCAGTTAATACTATGTTTCAAAGACAATTATCATAATTATTATGTTATATTATTGTGTATATTGTATATTAATGAATTTACAAAGCATGACATTTAGGAAAATTTTAAATTTAGCAACATGAATGACATTTTTAGTTAAAAAGTAACAGAAGTCTTTTAGTTGCCCTGTCTTACATTAAGATAATTTGAAGTGTAGTTTGATAGCTGAAGAGCGATTTCCATATTCTGGCAGACCTAAAAATATATTCAATTGGCACCCTAATAAATTGTCATGTCCTTTTACTGTATTTATTTTAATATCACCCCTGATTGCCAAGATATTAATTTGCAAGCAGAAGCAGTCTCCTTTTATAATCAGCTTGGTCCTCTTGCTTGATTCATTCAGTGATAACAGAAGTGTCTGAGCCCAAACAATTCATTATTTTGGAGAGAGCATGCCTATTACAGAGACCGGAGGCTGTATGTTACAGAATGAGTTCAGTAACTGTTCAGTTTAATCCCAAACTCAGTGGTCGTTATTAATAAAAAGTAGAGAGGTGGCTGCAACAAGGTTTTCAATGGTAGAAGGAGCCACCTAATGTGGCTGTTCGGGCATAGGGAATGTGCGACTTCTAAAATAAACTAGGTATCAAGTGTTAGGTCATGAAAATGACTGAGTTAACTTCAGTGGGCACTTTAGAGTGTATCATTAGCTATCGGTGGACTATCCGAATGAAGTGTTTTGTTTTCTTTCCTTTCCCATGTTGTTCCCCCACCCAAAATACCTGCAAGACACACTGATGAATTAGTTCAATTTTTAAGATCTTTAGCTTTAGACTATTCTAATGATTGTATAAATTAGACTCATCTTATCTTCTTTAGCTGTTCAGTTAATTATGTTGCATTACTATTTAGAAGGTTGTATTTGACCTTCACTCTCATGGTACTCAAAGGCTGTATTTCCTGTTTACAAGGCTGAGCTGCGGTCAGCCAACTTGCTTGATGTGCTTCTGCATTTGGATCTTTTGGGGAAATAGAATGGAGTTTCTACCATAGTCCACGTATACTGAGATTCCCTGATCAAAGCTGTAGAGGAGTATACAATCCTCGGCTGTAGTGATAAAATGATTTTCAAATTGGGATCAGTGGAGCACCTCCTTAGATCTCCTTATTTCTGTTTGCTGAGATGCAATAAAAATGCTTTAAAAGCTTTAGTACTTTCTGTTCCAGCAGCAACATTACACTGTTGTGAATTAAACCATATGTGCTTTGTGTCAACTGTAAAAGAAAGAGAAAACAGTCTCCAGTAGAATTACTTTTGTTTGATGCAACCCATATTTATGAAACAGCTGAAGAATACTTATACATACATGTATATATATGTATATATATAAATAAAATCTGCAATGTTATGTTTCCTTTATCCAAGCAAGGAACATTTTTTAGATAGGGTTTGGACTTTATTAGGTTAATTGTAGTGACACTTTAGATTGTTTTTCAGTAACCTATGCAGGAGATGGATAGATATTAAAAGAGAGAGAGAGAGAGAGAGAGAGAGAGAGCCTGACACCAGAATTAAGGTTTAGATTTGTATCTGAATTCCTCTGATTTCTCAGATATTTAGGGCCAGTTTGAATGCATTTCAAATGCATTTCAGAAACAATTTATCTGTTTACAAGTGCTGTTTTCTCTAGGTATATGAGGCTGATTCTCCATTCCCTTGTGCCTTGCACGTCATCATTTCCAGATGCACAGAGTATGTAGAAATTTCTAGCAAACTAGAATTATCCACTTGTGACAGCCTTATTTACACCCACTCTACAGCACCAGTATGTAGCAAAGCTGGTTTAAAGATGCAACAATATAAGTGAGATGCATTAGGTTGAAATACTATGAAAATTGTACAGCAGTAAAAGTTAATCCATGTCACACACTTTCTACAGACCACTTCAGCTTTCTATATATCTAAAGATCTTCTAAAATTACAATTAAAGTAAGATTGACTTTAAATCCTCTGTTCCATAAAATATATAGTCAAAGAACTATCATTCTTACTAGGTCAAAACACTTGTAGAGGAAAGCAGGATTATCCTTACCCCTAAATTCAGTGAACAACACCTAAACTGAAAAAAATAAGATTGTATAGTTCTAATTTTTCTCAATATTTAGTTATGGTTTGTTTTCCTATACTATAGAAAGCTGTAAGTGTGCCAGCCATCCCCAGCTTTGGCTTAAAAAATGGTTTTAGGAAAATTTCTATGCACTGTGGAATGATACTGTTTCTCTTGGAAAAGCTATTCCCACATGCTCTGTTTAGACTATCCAATTTAATGGAAGACAAATTAGTATCATAACTACTCCTGAGCAAAGAAAAATTTAGCTGGAGAGATGTAACCACCCATATACCTCTTGTGATTTAATCACAATTTCCAGTTTTGCAACACACAGATGAGTCTGCCTCTCATCCTTCAAGCTTTATCATAAATGTTAGACATAAAAGATATTAAATGTGCTGGAAATTATGATAATAGAAACTGGCAACACTTGTGCTTGAGCAGAGCTGTGTGGCTTTAATTTTGTCTCACAAACATGTTGCTGACTTGAAAGACTCCCTCCAGGGGCACCATGTTGAGCAAGAGAAAAGAGAATTTGTTGATTCTTTCATTTAAGGAGGATTATTTTTAATATAAAGAACTGTACTTCATATTTATCATCCCTTTTAATGACACTTTATCCAGCAGATGGTTAATTATTGAAAGAAAATGGTTGAATGTCTAGGAAAGTACATGCCTTGTAGTGTGGATTTAGCAATCTACGCAAGCCACCACCCATTCAGGATCATGTTTTCATTGCTCTATATATTAGCCTTCACCCTTGCTGACAGACGTACATGCTGATTAAATGCTTGGTGTGATCATATAACTAACATGATTAGCATTTCAAGCTGCCAGCACTGTTCCCATATCTTAATCAGCCACCTTTACTAAAGAAGCAGAAGTCATGGTTATGTCATATTAAGTAAATAGAGTTTATTCCTATGTACCCCATATAAAGTTTGATTCACGATTTTTAGGGTGCAACACCCTTGAAAGACCCTTAGAAGCTCAAATCGAATGTTATGTCCATCCTGTGTGATAATGAGACTTTTGTATACTTAACTGCATTCCAACTCTGAGGTTCTTGCAATGCATTTTGGACTTGCAATGACAGCATTAGTATGAAGCTGGATTTGAGTAGTATGTTCAGTAACACTAGAGACTGTAAAATGAATACTTATGTGCCTACCTTTAAGATAAATCAACCCTAGTGTATGTTGGACTCAGAAGGAATATGTCATTTGAGATGGCTGTATTCTGAATTTTTAAACTTAGGATATAGCAGTTAGGACAATCAAATTCAATACAATATTATCTGCTACTGATGCAATTTAAACATGTATTTTTTTCCTTGCAAACAGAGAAGATAAAGTAACATGTTTCATAGAGGAGATAGGATTAGTCTTCAATGCAGCTGATCTGTACTAGCCTTTTTGCAGAAAGTACTCTGTCAGCATTATCATTAAAACCACATACCTTTTACTTTCTACCAGATATCCTGTTATGTAAAGTTATGTAGGAAGTCAGTGACCATCACTGATCAAATGCGTCTACAGTGAAGCGTATGTCATTGTGGTTATTTATGTAGTCTGACATCAGTGGAGTTATCCTAATTTATGACTACCTTTTTAGGTATTACTGTTATTTTTTATATGTGATGTGCTATTTTGTACCTGCAAAGAAACTCCTTCATAGTCGAAGAATACAAGACCTAGAAGTTTCAGCATACCTCATGCAACTGGATCGTAAATGTGCACAGGGTTTGATCTGCCACTGGCTGGACAAACCTGAACAGTCATCGCAAAAATTAAGATAATCTCTAATCTCCATTCTAAGCAATAGTTTCATGATATTTCTGCAGAGGTTTAATTCTTCATCCTCCTTTTCTCCATCGCGTGGGTTGGGGAGTGTGAGCTGCAGCCTCTCTCCTCTCTGCCTTCCTTCCCCGCCAGCTGACTGACACAACTGTTGCAGTCACTTTTCCTTTCCCTTCCAGATTCAGAGAACTCACTGAGGCCAGCAGCTTTATTATTTCAGTTACCTGTCCGTCATATGTCCTTGACTGCTTTCATTTCATGCTGTATTTGGTGGTATTGCTTGTATTGGCTGGTCATTTATTTGTATTTAAACACACAGGAGGATAGGAAAGGCTGTATTATCTTTATTTTTCAGTTTAGGGGACCCAGAGATGTTGGTTAGTCTCATAATGGATTCCGCATTGGACATTAATATTCTGGGTTACAAATATATAGAAACTTGGTATTATTACTATTCCTATATTACTATAATCAGTATACAGTAGTGTACCTATAAATGCATTAGCTATTAAACATGGCTAATTAACTCTCACATGCCTTGGATTCTCTCTGCTCTGCTCTTAAAAAGACCAGAAGATGCAACTGTTCCGTATTCTTTGTTTAATATGAGCAAAAACTTCTGGTCACACTTGTGCTGTGTTTTATTCTGTGTGTGTCACAGCCAGAGTGTGACAAGTATTGAGATACCACTGATAAGTCCAGAAAGAAATATATGGTATGAAATCTTCCAGTCTGCAATGAAGCATGGATTGAGGTTCTTTCTTCCAGAAACTAACAGATCTTTCCCTGAACGTAGAAAATTTAAGAGTAGGAAAGCAAATCCTTATTCTTCTTTACTTAAATAACCTGAGGTTTAGTGATTTAAAGTCTTCTTTTGCCACCTTTACTTCACAGTGAAATGTTATCAACAAAGCACTGGACAAAATGAGTCCTGAACTTTATTTTTCTTAATACTAGGTACACATACACAAAGCATCCCTTAAGTCTTATAAATTGGATTCTAATTATGTCTATTACCAGAAAAAGGGGGGACGGACTAGATTTTTTTTTCCTAGAAGAAATGAGTAAAATTCTTTTGAATCTATTCTGGTAAAATAGGCTACAGCAAAAGGATTCCTGGGAGGCCGAGTGACCTTTTGCTAAAGTCTAAACCATTTTATCCCACAGGTGCAGACTGCTTTCTTTAAAAAACCTTTTCTTGCTTTGTATAATTCAAATTTCTACATCTCTTTGCTGCTGCTCTGCATTTCCATCTGGGTTCCAAACAGAAACACTACAAAAACATCATGCTGTTACCACCTTCAGTGCTGGCAGGGGATGCTTATAAGTGCTGACAGCTCTCCACTTTGGGTCACTTTAGCTGCTTGTCTCTGATTCAAAGACAGAAGACTCTATTTTTATTTTGTAACCTCCTGAAGTTCGAAGCTCTGTGCTCGTGAGTGGAACGTGACTTTGTTCCGTCGCGACTCTGCCTTCGAATCTTCCCTGTTCGTGCTTGTGCTGCAGCCGCTCTTAAGCACAATATTCACTAAATTGAACACTACTGAAAACACAGGTGCCACAGCCAGCTTTTTTGTATTGTATTCAGTGTCTTCCATGGGCCACGATGCACATGTCAAAGTCATGACTCAAACCAGTGCTGAAATATGAAGCATATTGAAATGTTTGTGGCTGTTTACACACACACACACACACACACACACACACACACACACAGAGAGAGAGAGAGAGAGAGAGAGAAAGTGTTTATTTCATTTTATTAAATTAAATTAAAAGATAAGATTTGGCAAGAAGAAAATCACAGAATATGAAATGTTTTCTTTCATGCAATAATCTTTATTCATAATCAGAAGGAAGCTATCTCAGTCTCGTGGTACCTGACTTTTACTAACTAGTTGTTCGCTATCGTATCTTATTTTTTTATTCTCCAGGAAGGCAATAATACTGTTTTCAACCTGAAACATTCACAATTTTTGGTTCAGGCTATTAAGGTAGTGAAATTAGCTTAACATGCATGCTTTAAATTTTTCTCTAAAATCATGAAAACCGGAACTCTATTTTATTTTAGCTAACAAATCCTTATGACCAGTTGAAATGCTTACATAACCATCTGACTCCAGGAGTTAGGTTTTCACATGAATAGTAGTTGTTTTGTGTCTCAGTCCAGGTATGTTATTTTTCATCCCAAGTTCACTTAGTTTTGCTGCTTAATCCTTTGTATTTGCTTATATTAGGCAAGTGACAAGTTTAGCCTTTTATTTTTATGTGAATGATCATTTCAGTACATGCATCAGTTAAGAACAGCTTTTATTTCACATTCCCCTTCGTTTCTCTCCTTGTTACAGACTGTTTCAATGCAGAAGTGTAACTGCAGGATAAAGATAGTCAGCTAGGAGTTTGGTTAACTGGATGAGGGATTATCAGAGAATGTCATCAGGGAACTCCACTTTGGGGGGATTTTTCTGTTCCATCCGTTTTCAGTGTGGCTACAAAATATACTGACATTTCTGGACAACTGAACTTGCACTCCTGTACTCCAGATGTTCTTGACAGGAAATAATTTCCCAATTCAATTTAGTTTTTTCTAGTCACACATACCTACTGCTGCATGCAACCTTAGATATACATTTGCTGCAGATGTCCACTAAAACTTAATGCAGAATTAGTTAACTTTATCCCCAAATTTAAAGATCTTTGAGCCTTATTGTTTACACTCTGAAGAGCTTAATCTGTTCAGAGTTTCTCTTGGGTTTCACTTCAAAGTATCTTTCAGCAGAGTAAAGCAACCAACATGGCAGCCATTTGCTTTTGAAAAGTTTTCTTAGTAAGAGTGGCAAGCTGTGCTTGAAAGGAGATGTTATAGTGTGCCACTGAGCTTTTTACTGAGATAGGTGAATTATTGGACTAATTTGGAAGCTGTGGCCGCATAAGCATCTGATTATCATTAATGTTAATGTTTCATGTTGTGTAATATACTATTGTGAGTCCATCATGATGAGTTACTAACAGGAGAATTCATATACCAGCATTTGTCTGAAGTGAAGAATGGTGAGACTTCATTTATAAAGAACTACAGAAATAAATTTAATAGGAAGCCTTTTTATTGAACTGTTTTATTGCCTATGACCCTCAGGACACAAGAGCTGCAAAGCATTTCCTTTGCCATTTCTATGTTGCATAGTTAATGAGGTTTTCTTTCTTTCTTTCTGGTCATTTAATTTCATTTCAGAGCAAAGTGTGAAATTGTATGCAAAGGGGAATGTTATACTGTAATATTAAGGCAGTTTTTTTAATATTGCTTTGAGCAAACAGGATTCTCACGTAGTGTTCTGACATTTCAGTAGATGCACTGCTGTTGTGCCACGGTTATTTTAGTCATATATTAGCTGAATTATTTTTATTATTTCTTTCTCGTAGTGTCTGTGTTGTACTATGTGTTGTATAGGTATAATTGTGAATCCTGATCCCTTTGTACGTTGCCCACATTGTGGGGAATACATCATGCCTCACCATCCCTCCCCCCCAGTTTTAGACTTACAACAATTAAATATGCAAGAAAGATGAATAAACAGGTTAAATAGTTTTGCTGCTCTTTTAAAACTTTTCATAACATTTATGGACCTTATTATTTCAGAATATGTAAATATATTTGATTTAAAAATCAGCATTAAATAGCATTAGTAAAATTTCTTTTACCCAGAGCAATAGTAGTTAAACTTCAAATTGATTTGAAAATAGAAAGGATAGTTACATTACAACCCAGACTCAGAAGGCAATTTTTGTATTTCTGACAGATTGTTTCAAACAAATTAATTTATAAATTTAGTGAAAGTAAATTATCATAACCCTTGCATTAAAAACTTTGGTTGTTATCCTTAGATCACAGTTACCTTAAGAACAACAGAATCCAAATTCTTGAACTGCAGTTCCATATTTTAAAACATATGTGTTTATTTTAGATAAAGAATTAGCTAATCTTTGAAGCTCTTCAAGGGTGAAGGTTGTTTAGAATTCCAACAACTGTTATGAGACAGTCATCTCTAGGCAGTACATGTGAGCAAGGAGTGATGCTTGCTTTGTTACTCAGTATTAATAAATCATCATATTTTCATAGTTACATGGTCACTGCATATTAGAAATGAATACAGAAGAATTGTTATGATAATTTTCTAAGAGGGGAGTAACAAATACCAATGCTTTGCCCAGTTGTATTAATACAAGGGCTCCCTCCAATGGTGACAAATTATTTCACATACAATTTATTGCTCTGTAAGATTGAATGAAACAGGAAATAATGTCACTGCTAAAAGAATACAGGAAAGTAGTTGTCACTTTTTTTTTTTATTTTGCATTAGGATAATTTTAATGCATACATTAGTTCCCACACAATGACAGCTAGACCATGGTAATACCTTTTAATTTCAGATCTACCAAATGTGCTCAATAGTAGCAGGGGAAGGGGGAAAAAAGGGACGTTCTAGCGACCAAGAACACTGTTTTTATCAACCCCATTTCTTAAGGAGCATGACAAACTGGAGACAGACCTCTGCTGGATAGCAACAGAAGTTCGAGAGCCCTAGATACCCCTGTGAAGCTGTTTGGTAAATGGGATTTCTGAGTCCTGCAAATTCTTCTGTTGCTGTTAGCTTATTTTTTAGACAAAAAAATCGTCCTCATCAATATTAATATGAAAGCGCACTCTGTCCAAGTTTGTTTATGGAAAAAAACAGAAAGACAGAAAGAGATCTCTCTCTCTAGTGCTGGGTGTGTTCACAAATGTCAGCTGTCTCCTTTGATGAATTACCTGGTAAGTTTGGGTCATTCTTTCTTTGTCTCATCTTTCTGGACCTGTTCGACTGTGTAAAAATATGCTGATATTAGTTCACAGATAGTGAGAGGCAAACCCCAGAAACAATCGTGACGTAGCAGCCCAGTGACTAGAGCGCTCACCTGCGCGTGAAGACCTATACGGAAGAGGAAGACTGAAAGGTTAGCCCACTACCCTGTTTCGGACAGACGCTTACGGCAAACTGCAAGAAGAGGGTAGCATATAGTGAATGCTCACCGGCATGTTCTCCAAGCCAGCAGCGATTCATGGCTCACTGCTTCCCAGGAAGAGAAATTTGGAAAAGAAGCTGGTGGGGAAGTGTATGAAATCCAGAGTGATCATCTGTGGGATTACAATTGAAGTGAGAAGTCTGAAGACAGGAGACAGGCCCAGGATTTTTACTGGAGGAAAATGGAAGTTTGGGCAAGGGAAAGAGGAAGAAGAGAGGACCGCAGATGGACTACTTAACATGGACAATATCAATTTAATATCAATTTAATATTCAGAGAGTATTCAAAAGAGCTGATATCTCTGATGGGTAGTTGCTGCGTCGAGTTTTCTGCATGCACGTTGGGCATGGTGATGCAGTTAGTCCATGAGGGGGAAGAGGGGGACCTGGAGGTCCCAGCCTTGCTGAGGTTGCACAGTGATTTCAGTCGGGTATCGTATTATGAATGCAGCTTTCTGCCGCCCCCCCTCCTGTCTCAAAAAAAGTCTTTATGAAAAACCCATATGATTTATAACATGAAATCACATATGGCAGAATTAAAGTCACCAGTGGACCCTCCGGTTTCACTATACTTGTGTAGAGGAGCCAAGCACCTCTTTTGTGTCTGGTCAGAGTAACTAATAGCTTTTACAGGCACAAGTATTAGAAAGCTCTGTCTCATATACGCATAGTTCTTCTTTCGTACCTTCTATTTAGGCATTCAGTTCTGTTTCGAGGTTTGATACATCACTGTCAGGAAAAGTGATGGAGTGAAAAAGGTCTGTCAAAAAGTCACAGATGAGGAACTTTCTGTAAGAAGGATGGCACTAACAGTGGTATGTAGCCTGTCCATCTGATTGCTGGGTCGTTTTGCTGAGGTGAAATGACATGTTCAAACTGATTTGGACACTATCATGTCAATATTAATATATTCCTTAGCATTAGCATTACTAAATTTAGTTTACAGACCACATAGTATAAAGAAATGAGATTGTTGACAGGAGACCCAGCTGGGAGGGTCTACAGAGATGTCTTTCATGAAGCAAAGTACTTTCTGAATTTCACCTTTTGCTTGTATTGATGCATCTCATTTTCACCCTTTATTAAAAATTAAAGGGATATCAGTCATACTTCTTACACATTATTGCTGCCAAAGAGGAAACTGCAGTGATTTAAGTCTAAGAGGTAGCACATACAGTTTTATATAAAGGTCTGGCCTCCTATTTCACAGTTGCTGAACATTTAACCTCTTTTCTTCTACATTTTCTTTTCCGAGAATTGGTGATAATGGCCACTACGTTTTCAACTGTTTTGAGGTTTATAAAGTTCTCATGACTTTTAATTGTTGGTGTTTTCTGATACCTTTTTATTCAATAAAATGTGTGTGCAAATGCTTTTTAGTTCAGGCTCTTTCAGGATCATGTACCTCCCTTTTAGTTAATATTATAACTGGAACAGATTCATTGCCTACATAAATGTAAGTACCTGTGTGACTTTTTAAGGAGGATATTGTCAGCAAACAAAGTACCCATGCAGAATGAAAAATGATATGGCATAAAATACAATGCAGCTGAATGGTAGAGTAAGTTTCATGGCTTGCTGATGCCATTATTTTGTGTTTGAAGTTTAAATAATTTGACTTATTTTGGTTTTGATGTTCAGCTGTCCTTTAGCACTTTTAAGTGGGAGAAAGAACTAGAGTTTACAAGTCTGTGGGAAGAAATTTGTTTTAAATAATATTCTAAAGAGGGAAATGCAAAGGGAACAATTTACAAGTCTGAAGAGAAATCAAGTATAGTTAATGCATACACTAATACTGCAATTTCACTGGTTGATCAATCATCTTACTGACCATTTTAATTGCATGACATATTCCTTCCATCCTTCACTGTCCATCGTCTTTCATGCTGTGATTTTTAAGAATTTCTTTGCTTTTTTAAAAACTGGAAAGCATCCAGAATACTTCTATACTGCTACAATTTGTCAATATTATAGCAAAAAATGCTTAAAGAAGTTAAGTAGCGTGGATAAGTAAATGACAGGACCATGTAACAGAGTATGGCAATGAGCTAGGTAATACAAACATGAATATAGAGAGCTTGAGTTGTAAATGGAAAGAGAAAAAAGCAGCAGAATGCAAAGATGGTTAGGTGACGGTCATACTGGTTAACCAGTTAAATGTGATAAAACTAATGTACCTAATGTATTGCCACGTACGTTAAAAGACACTAAGGAAAATTCTGTGTGAAAAAGTATGTTGCTCTGGAGTGTTTCAGAGAATTATTTGGTTAGTGAATAATTTGAAACATATGTGTATGTATATATGTACATGTAGTAGATATAGTTTTATTTCTGCAAAAGATTTACCCTCTCCTCCTGCTTTTCATTGTACTACCTGAGAATAATTCACTTAGAGGTACTCTGTAATGAGGAGAGACACAGTTTAGTAACTTCTTGGGAAGGGAAGCCACACAAGACAACGATGTACAATGTAATCTTTAATTAAATAAATTCGCTCTCTATATTTTTAGCTCTTCATGTATAAAACCATTAGTAATGCCATTGCAAAATAAATAGTGTTTTGAAACATTCTGAAGAGTACTCAATAGTCCATTTTTACCAACTGTAATTTAAATGATATTCAGAAGTGGTTAGTAATTAAATGAGAAATGTGTATTCCTCATAGTAAGTGAAATGATTTTCTGTACGGAAAAAACAGTAGTATTTTCGGTGCTAGAAGCTATAAGAATGCTATTTTGAACTCTTGTTTTAAAGGTAGTATAAATTATATTTTAATGACAAATTCTATGGTGCAATGAATGGTAAATTAAAAGCCATTTATAATTTAATGTTGAAAGGTATTCCGTAAAACATTCTTAATGGACTGTGAAAACACAAAGTGAAAAATATAATTATAGATGAAATAGTCTTTGAAATCTCTTCTTTTGGAGGACTTGTTGTTTCAACCATTTTTGTTTGTTTTTTTATTTTTCAAATAAGATTGTGTTTAAATAGAATAGTATTGTGAATTGCATTGCTCCATGTTATAGCATTAGGTGATGAAACCGGTATGCTGCATGCGCTTGAAATCTTTTTAGCAAGGATGTTAGAAATGCCTATATAATGCAAAAACAAAACAAAAAGAATGAAACCAAACTCCACTGTAATTTAAGGAAGTTGATAGATTGAGGGAATCACTGAAAGAAAGGGCAAACATGATGTCCTTGTGCATGACATCAATATATTTGACACTAATTAGTCATCGTTGCAAGATGGCAGTGATTTTAAGATCCCTCCACAGTTTTGGGGGTTTTTTTGGAAATCGTCTTATCGCTGTAGCTGGTCAGCTATTTTTCTTTTGACGATAGTGTAACTATTGAGGGTGCAGATGATGCAAATGCATTGAAACTTGCAGACTGGAGTAAGCTGAGCTGCAGAGATAGCAGAAGATGTGACAAGCAGTGGAGACTGATTAGAACAAGAGTTTGTGTCTGTTTTCTAGCCAGGTTTTGTCTATGTTAATCATGAACCACCCTCCTCTTTCAAGGAGGTTGTGATCAGCTGGGTTTATGAATATGTGCAACCACCATATGTTTTTGTCAGTTAAGATTAGTCTACTGTAGTGTGACTATATGTTCAAACAGTTTGAAGACAAAACCTATTGAAAAACACAGCAAGTCACTTACTGAACGGGGTTTCTCAGTAAGATACCACTGCCAACATATTATAGCTGACAAATCTGTCAGTTTTTATATAAAATATTGATTACAACCAATAAAGCTCTAAATAATCTTTGATCATCTTATCTATGCAATCATTTTTTCCTTGTCATAAATCCAAACTGGAGATCAAGTAAAGGAGATGGTTGTCTGGTGCAGTGTTTTATGATCAGATTTGAGGACTTTTACACGCATTTTTTCACTTTATACAAACAGTCCACATTTGTCAACTTTTAGGACAGACTACAAAAGGCAGCTGTTCAAAAGCCGGAAAATAGCTTCCCGCAGTGGTAATGGGATGAGGAGGTAGAGTCTGACTGGTTGGGTTCTTGTGAAGTCAATATTTTATTGATGTTGATATTAATTATACTGTGTGCTAAGTTAGCATGAATAGACACCCCTTTTGTTTTATAGATCTAAATAGTTAAACTAGCATATGAACTTGGATATGTTTTTGTACTAGTTTTAGTAGTAGAATTCATAAACCGTATGAAGGAGCTAGAAATACCCAAAGGAACTGCAAGCTTAAATTGGTGTTTCATATATTTTTTATCTATTTGACTTACGTTTGTGACACAGCAAAATATATATAGACACACTTTTATATATTTATATCTATATATTTATTTATAGTCTTGGTATCATCTACAATTAAATCAGCATGTGGAACACATCAAGGTCTTTTTGCAAGAAAACTCTTTCAGATAATTTTGTTGAGCTAATGTTTAAAGACCAAAATTACTATTACTGTTAAAATTACTATTATTATTTTTTTTTAGCTCTAGTCCTATACAGACCACTCACATCAACATCAAAATCATGTTATTCTGGACAGGTTGAACTGACCTGCCATCATTTCTGTCTTCCGAATTCATTAGAAAAAAAGTAATGCTGACTGAGCTGGTATTGGTTTGCGCCAGTGATTCTCACTGGATGCTGAGATTCCCCAAGATGATGTTTCGGCACACTGGTAGGTCAGATGATCAGAAAACATGTGTCTGTGAATTTTATGTGTGCGCGCACGTACACGCACACACAGAGATAGTTCCTATAGGTGGAATAGCCATGCCCTCAGAGAGTTAGGGACTTTGACAGCTTAAAGTTTGTTGTACTGTAGGTTTCCAGCAAAAACATGGAGCTGATCTTCAGACCCTTCTTGAGGTATTCTAGTAGCTCACTGCTGAACTTCCTCTTCTGACAAAATTATCCATTTTGGGATCCCATTCTAATACTTGCCAATTAATATCAAATTCAAATTTGTATCTAAATATACATATTTAAAATTGTAATATTTATTATATTTACTATAAAGTATTGTTTATACAATTTACTATATGTGCACTATGTGTAAAAACACTATGCATGTTATTTACTGCTATAGTATGTCTTACAGTGAATATGTAGTATATCTTATTGTTAATCTTACATTCATAAATAAGCATCATCCTTTCTGCATAATCTAAAGTATGACTCTGTATAGGCAGCACAGATGCATCTCATACACAGTTTAATATATAGAGGGTTTTTTGCCTGCATGAGGAAGTTTTGGATGTGATGTGGGTGTTATCCTATTTCTAAAAAAAAATTTCCTTTCTTTCTGGAGAGATGATGGCGAGAGAAACAAAGAACTTCCCTTTTAATTTCTCTTGGCTAAGCTTGCCTTGACAGCCTTTCTGAGCTTGGTGATGCCCTTCTCCACACAGGATTTCAGTTCGCTAATGCAGTCTGGAGCACTCGGATGATTTCTGATGCCATAATGAATTGAATAACTCTGTCTTCAAAGCAGGGTTAAAATAGCTTACAGTAAAGAAGCTGTGGGGTTTGAAACTGAGCAGGAAGGTAAAAACAAGTTTGAGGATAGGTCTGCACTTTGGCCTTCAGCAGGGCATGGAATATTCCTCCTTTGTGGCATAAATTAGGCCATGAAGAGCTATCTTATTTCGGTGACTATACGGCCGAGTGCCCCTGCTACCTTTCAAGGCTAAACTGCAGTAGAGTGCCTCCATGTCTCAAAAAAGGCATTCCTTGAGGGAGATGGCATGTTTTCATGTAATTAAAAAGCAGTATAGTGTATGTAAGAGCACCAGTTAAGATTCGGTAGGCAGTTGTATTGGAGGGTATAGCTTTACAGCCCTATTAATATTTATGTAAACACAATGCTTATTATGTGTAATGTTCATATTAACCAAGGGTCACACTGAGTGTTTTTAATCATCAGGCAGCTACGTAGGTTGTGAAGACTTTGCTTCCTGCATAATCCAGCATAATGGCATGGTCCCTACGAGTGATTTGGCACGAGAATGAAGTAATCTGAATAGTCTAAAGAAGGGATATGGATGGGAAGAGGAAGCTTATTATGTGGCTCTAGTTGTGTGTCTAAATGACTGCTAAAACAGCAGTTGCATCTAATGTGTAGACAGCAATGTATCTGTCAAGCTGAATACACTGCTTCTCTAGCAAGTCTGCAGTTTACTTTCATAGGCTTTGGATATTCCTTTAGTATTCATAGTAAACAGGAAAAACTGTCTGATTGCCTTCCCTTTCTCTTTCTTGTGAAAAGTGTAAAACTAAAAGAAAACCCTATATATTTTAATCTTTAAAATATATAAATTCCAGCAATAAGAGACTCATTTAATATTTAATTGATATACTTTGGAATCTGTTCCTTCCTCATAAAAGCTTTGTAATATGACAGCTAGAAAGTATAGATTTCTAAACTGACCATTCTGAACAGTTTAAGGGGTAGTCTGAATTACTTATAGACTGTTATTGAACTCAGAAACCTAACTTCACGTTAAGTAAAGTTGGCTCAAGTATGCCCTGCAGTAAAAAATCAGGCTATATGCATTCTGTACTCAAAACTTACCAACTAATTTTCATGTGGTGGCTGTCCTCTGAAACTGATCTCGGAAAAAAACCTAAAATCCTAATCAAACCCTTCATTTGCTCACAGTGCTTGAACTTCTGGGGCCTGGGTTCTGGCGCAGTCAGCAAACTAATTGGCACATTCACTGGCAGTTACATTTGTCACAGACTGCAAATAAGGATTTGAAGGGACGAGAGATCTGGAGGGTCTCACCCTGGAAATAGCAGCAGCTCTCCTGTGCTTGTTGTAGGATGTTTCCAGCTTCACCTGCTGTGATAGTGAGTTTAGGAAACATGAAGCTGAAAGTGGGGTAGGCATTTAGAGTTGCTCTCATTGCTTATTACTGGCTTAATAGGCTAGTTCTAATAAGCCTAGTCACTACTATTAGGGGGTATTTTTTCATACTGAACACTCGGAGATTGCAATGTATTTGAAATTTTATTAGTATGGGGAGGGAAAGTGGGGAGATTCACACATATGAGGGTGCATAATGCATGCAATGAAGCTTACCTCTGCTTCAAAATTATGCAAAGGAAAGCTGCACAACTATGTTGGTTTCTTTATACTTCTGTAGTCCAACATCTGTGACTCATAGCTGTAGCAATGACATTGTTCAGATATCTTGAAATGTGTAGTCTTTAATTCTGCTAATCAAAACATTTCAGAGAGCTGTTTCTGTCTAATTTATCAGATGTTTAAACCCAAAATGTTTGAACAATTTCTTTCCGCTTCACTTATCACAAACAGGCAAAGAGAAAAACCTATACACCTATACCATCAAAGTCAGAAGGTATTATCCAATCTTTAGGATATTAAAGTTCATGACTCATGATATTAATGTTCAAAGCTCTTTACGTTTTATCTGTCTTTTCCTTATGTAATGAAAGCAAAATTAATCTTACGGTTTAAATTCTGCAAAAAAATGTTTCTATATAATAGTCTTTTTATTTTTTTTTATCTCTTGCCTGGACAAAAATTGAAAATGATTTTTCTTTTTCAACAACACACTGAATTAAAACCCGTTCATAATACTCTGGCTTCTTTAGCTGGAAGCCAGAGTCTTTCCACATCATGGTCAGTGATTATGCAGAGAACTACTTGGATTCAGCATACTGCACAACTAAAGTACAAGTTTGTACTGAAATTTATTTAACCCTTAGGTAAGAGGAAATCATAGAGCTCACACTATTGTCCTATAAAAGAATATTGAGTGGAACAATATACTGAAATGACAGTGTTTTCTGCATACTTTGACAGAGGAATGTTTGTTTCTGAAGCAGTGTTTCACTCATTTAAATTTTAGAAGACGGAAGATATTTTTGTGAGTGTGGTATCTATTCTAAATAGACAGATAGCTAAACCCTTGATCCTGAAGAAGAATCAAGACTGATTGACTTGCTATTCCTATAGAATTTAGTGAAACGCGATCCATGAACAAATTTATTCCTGTGCTTGGCTGTTTGCCAGATAAGGACATAAAGTGAAAAGATCAGCGATGTTTCCATATATTTCTGAATTCAATTTAGACGTGGTTCATCTCTTTTTTGTTTTCTTCTAGGCCTTTTCTGGAAATACAAATGCAGACAGTGTTGTATACTATAAGCTTCAGCATTCCATTAAAGCAAGATTTCTCCGTTTTGTGCCTTTGGACTGGAATCCCAATGGTAGAATTGGAATGCGCATTGAAGTCTATGGATGCACGTACAGTAAGTGTTTTGCTGAATCAGCTGAATGAAATGTCTATTTGTCATTGTCTTTTAATACCTAAATTACACTTGAAGTAGAGTTATAAGCTTAATGTTATTATTGAATATTACTGATTCAATACCCTCCTGTGCAGACTTTGTTATTTCTGCATCATCTAAGAATATTTGATGCTTATTTTCCAGGTCTTTCTGTGTTAGAATGAATGGTATGAATGAAATTCAATGACTGATTTACCCCAAACTCTTTTTTTTTCTTTGATTTTCTTACAAAACTAATTTTAAGATTTATACTTTCTGCCTGAAGGCAAAATGTGGAAAATGTTTACATTTTTTGGTATATATGATCTTGGTCCTGAGTTGGTACAGAGGGATACACCTATAAACAAGGGATACTTCAAAGTTATTATTTATTTAAAGAGTACATTTAGAAAAGTTTCTATGTCATTAATAAGAGATTAGTAGGTGATATAAGAATATAGGAGACAAAAGCATAAGTGCAAGTTACATTGATTTGCCGGACACTGTAATTCTTTCTGTTATTGTCTTCCTGTTATTGTCATCGGTTGATTTTTTAAAAATATTTTTCTTTTAGCAAGTTGTTTACTGCTCTTTATTTCCCCCCTTTTTTTTTCTTTTTTTTTTTGTCCATGAGAGAAGCAGAGTCTATTTTAAGCAGCTTTTTTGGTTGCTTGTTTTAGACACTTTCATCTTTTATTTTGTTTTCAACTTCCATGTTTAAGTCATGTTTCACAAAGCTGTTCTCTTCTCAACATACTCCATATATCTAAATATATCTTCTCCTTCTGTTCATTAGTATCTGATCTGTCATTTTAAATTTAACATCAATAAAACACCTCTCTGGATCTTCCTTTTTATGCTGGGCTTTGTAAAATAAATAAAATGAATAAATGAATAAAAAAGCACAAACTAAGGCTATTGAAAATCTCCTATCTGTCTGTAGGAGATTAGGTCATCTCAGAAATTAGGTAAGCAGCCCCATCCCAAATCAGATAGCTCATACCAGGAGAAGGGTGGAAGAGACATATTGCTAAAATCCTGCAGAACTCTTGAGTGACATCCATCTGGAGACTGAGAACAGGGCTGTGGTTCTTAGGACAATCTAGTGATGCTGCTGTAACTAAGAAATATCCCCAAGATTCAACTTCCACTCCACTGTTTTAGGCTCCAGGACTACTTAAGGTTAAAAATGGAGGCTGAACAGATGACTTTAAGCTGAAATCTTATCTGAGTATCGCACCTGAAATCTCATCTAGAGCCACAGTGCAGAATTTCATCCCACATGTATTTAACAAACCAAGTCTCAATATGCTCTGTGATACTTGAAAAGACCCCATTCCTTCCTGTCACTGAGCTTCATTAAGAGGTAACCCACTTTGCTTCTTCCCAGGCCTTTACCTTATGCATTAGGAAATATTTAAATTCCTGTTCTCAAACATTTCCAAACTGAGACACTCTTTCCCATCTAGATTTTCACTATCTGTATTCACTACTGTAATTTTCTATGTCACCCCTTATGATGTATCTTACGGCTTTCTCCTATCATACCCCTATTGCCATGCTGCCAATGGAAAACCTACAAGGATATAAGGCACAAGAGGACAGTGTCTGTGTTATTAAAAGCAATAAAACATATAGAATAACAAGTTACATAGTTAAAATATTTTATGTGTGGTCAGAAATTAGAGTAAGATTAGTTTTCTTTCTGTATTTTACTTATTTGGTATAGTATTGATTGTATAGAGAGCTTATGGAAACAAATCAATGGTAACTCTTTATCTTCCAAGATTAGGCTGAATTTAAAAAGAATATTTAGTTGATCCAATATACATCGGAATACAACACATAAAGAATCTGATAGTATTACAAATATGAAAGCTTTCTTAAGCTGGTCAAGGCTTTCTTTGTAGTGATGATGATGTGAGTGAGCTGTGAGTTCTTGAAATGTTTATTTTTAGTATCTATAAACCTTTTAATTCAAAATTAATTACAGACTTTCTCAGCACTTTAATTCTTTGGAACATCTAGAATCATCATGTACTTCTAATGACTGGTGCAATTCAGCAGTCCTTGTTGAAGACAAACCGGATGATTTCAGTCTTATAGTTCTAAAAATATTTAATAATTTCAAAGGTGAATTCTTACTCTCTTAATTTTTCCTACATTTGTCCGACACATATAGGACACGTCATTACTGTGACAGTAGTAATGTCTGTCAATTTTTGAATTACTGTATGTTATTCCAGGCAAGACCAGAAACTAAAGAAAAGGAGAAATGCCAGTGATATCTGCTTTAGCTTTGATTCACTCCTTCCAATTCTTCTTCCTACCCCTTGGAGATAGGTGTTCATTCTGGTCAGCTCAGTGGATCCTATCTTGTAAAAGTAAGCAAGTCCCTTTCCCTTTACCAGTGAATATATAGACTATGTCCTGTATTCAAGTGAAAATCTGACAATTTCTTCAGTGATATCTGTTACAAATTATGCAACTAAACTAGAACTACAAAGATGATATAAAGTTATTCTCACTAATCCATAGAGTAATACAGATAAATTTATTTCTGTTACATTCCAAAGAGGTAAATACTTTCTTAGGTAAGTAATACATGCTGGGGAATTGTTAGCACTACTTTTGTCTGCTCTATTATCTGCTAGCTAAAATACCAGCTCCAAAGGACTTAGAGCTTGGTGTCCTCATGCCTTTTTATTACAATCTCACTGAGATCAGTGATGTCCATGAGCGATATCCACAGAATTGGGCTGGTTATTGTGAATTTCTTTAGTTTTTCATACAGAACACATTTTGGATTATAAACTCTTTGGGCGAAGGCTGTCATACTTTGGATGTTTGTAATGCAGACATCCAAGAGAAGTCCTGCCATTTTTGCCTCTTAGCACTTTTGGAAAAGAAAGGCCAAACAGGAGTAGTCAATGATGGAATTAAGTGCAATATTAAAAGGGTTCCTCTGTGTTCATGTTTATTTCTTCCCTTTCCTTACCCTACTGCCTTTGCCATGTCCCTCAGTTTCTTACACCTGCCTCTAGCATTTTTTTCATAGAAAAAAGAAAGATGTATTCTACCTGCAGGTACAATGCTGGGCTTCATATGGGTAGACTGAATCTGCTTATGCCATGATTGGAAAACAGATACTCTGTGTTTCAAAAAATAAACACACAAACAAACAAAAACTCTTGGGCTCTGACTGCTGGTTCTTCCTATTCAATGTATGCGAGAGAAACTGATGCATCTCTGCAGAAGTTTTTTGTGGTTTGTTGCCTGCTGAAATGTCAGCTTGTGAGGATAAAGTCATGCTTGACATTCAAGTTTAAGTCAAACTATCCCCTGGCACTTAAAAATGGAACTTAGAAACCTCTTTGGCATGCTCTTTTCTGCCTTCATTACAACCCTCTCTTGCTCATTCCATCCTCTGAAAGACAGTAACGGCAGCTACAATCAGAAAAGAGTAATGGCTGGTTCATATGACAGGCAGAAAGATGTATTAAATGACAGTGGTATATGACTGTAGGAGAAAGGTACCTGGAAGGTAAACATTGCTAGATGCAATGCCTAGCACTGCACCATAGATACTGTGATAAGAAAACCCTCTGCCAGAGTCCTGGCTCTAACACTGTTAAATGAGCTGGATAAGGCTGCGTGAGCATCGCCTTCGCAGCTGCAATGCATAAAATTGATGACACAACTACATAGTCAGAGAAAGGACTTTCCACACTATTCATGACTGGGATGATGTGCTTTCAAGGGCTTGGTGTGAATGTGATTGTAAAAAGTTAATTTTAAATGTGGCTGATTATGAATAATCTTGCCATGACATATTTTTTTAAAGCTTTGTTTCAAGCAGTCCTGCCTTGCCTAATTCTTCTGAACTCCATGCACCTTTCCAGGTCTGCTCTGTCCAAAACTGGCACAGGCCAGTGACAGATTTCTCATTCTATAATACAACTAGTCAGGAGTAAGAGTATCTAAAAACAGGAAAAAATACCAGTTTGAATTGTTCTAAGTTTTTTTCATATAAAGCATTAGCTGAATAATTGCCATAACCGAAGAGATCAGCAAAAATCAAGTCAACATTTTTCAAACCAAAATATTGCAGCTAAAGCGTTTCCTCTAGATCTCTAGAATTCTTGATCCTATGGTGTGTAAACAGGCTTCCAGGATTCCCAATTGTTCTGAAGCATTTAATCGCTTCCAAAGGTGTTTTCATGGTATGGTAAGGATTTAGATTAATATAATTTGAGAGCAGGCACACCTTTATGATAATAATTGTGAAATAAAAGACATGAGTTCATAAAGTAAATCAACATTTTTTTATTTTCCTAATTTATAACAGCAGAATAGACAAAAAACATGGAGACGGATGTTCAAGCCCAGGGACTATTAGGAGCTGATCGCAGATGGCAAAAATGAAGAAGGAAAACATTGTAATACCCTGAGTATTTGAGCTCATACCTTCTATCCTGATAAGCCTTTAGGAGATCCAACTTTCTCTCTCACAACTTTATTTATAGTGGTAATACATAGCTGGTGAAGACAGAGTAGGGATGAGAAACTTTATAAAAGTTTTGATTAGTAGCTGCAGTCCTTTGACAGTCTTCATTCATGCATATTTGTGGGCAAAAAGTTTGGTTTTGTTTATTTTCCAAATTTGGACTGAGTCTGTTTTGCTGCTTATGAGATAGTACTGCAGAAGAGTGAAAGACATTTTGGAGAGCAGGGATCAATATCGTTCGTACTTGCATACTTAGCTTTCAAAGTAACTAATAGTGAGAGTATGCTCCCAATATAAAAGCCTTGCTGTTATCAGTGCCTACTGATAACCAGGAGTTAGCTGGTTTGATATATACGTGACAGTATACAAAGTTATATTATTGCAGTGCCTACTTTTTATTGAGTCTATTAAACTTAGAATTCATTATTTAAATATGACATTGATTTATGCTTTCACTGTTCACATTCATTCAATGACTTAATGAAGTAAAATAGGCAACCTAGGATTCCTTTTTCGGTAGAATGTAATATTTATTCATTGTACACTTGGTAAATGAATTCTTCTTAGGTTTGAAGCACATTAACAGATGTGCGGAAAATGAAAAAAACTACATTTAAAAACATAGCATTCACTTGACAAGAGTTTTTGAAAATGGAATATAAATGACTGACTTTAAATACTATAGTTAGTTTTAATTGAGTTCTTTTCCATGCCAGCAATGTGGAGAGATATTTTTGGTGAAATTAAATAAAGTTAGTAAATAGATAATGGGTTTCCACTGGCTTGGAAGATGTCAACCAGTCAGTTGAAAAATAACTTCATATTTTATTGAATGTCCTTTACATCTTCATTTATTTCACAAATGTATCTTTCAAGGACAATTACCTTCTTCTTCTTTACTTATGAACTGTGAATACTCTATGAGCTTTTCATAGTGTTATCAGTTCCTTTGTGTGTGTCCTGTTCAGTCTGCACTGATTTTGACAGATATTCTTTTATATTATTGGGCTAAAATCAGTTCTTTCTTATTCACATAAAGTACATGCATATGACCTTGAAAGAAACTAGATAAAACACTGTCACAAACAGAAAGTAGATTTCCCTGGGGCACTGTCATGTAGCCTATAAGATGGTACCTGTCAACATAGTCATGGAAAGTATGAATGTGACAAAGTCAGGAAGCATACACACATATATAGTGAAAGTTCCTCGGTGTTGCTATTGTCTTCATCTGTTTAACTTAGCAGTTTATTATTTTGTTTATTGTCATGTGGAATCAAGATGTCTTTTGAAGTCCCCCCCTTGCTATGGGGGATGGAGGCCCCTGTCTGCTGACCCGACCTGCTGTCTAGGGAGGTTTTCTACTTGCTGGGGGCTCATATCCAGGACACTGGGGAGGGACTGACAGGGCTTGTCCAGCCCTGAGACTATTTCCACCACTGATCTTCCACATGGGCACCAGTGATACTGCCAGAGGAGATCTGGCATGTATCAAGCATGACTGGGAAAATCAGCACAACTGGGAGCCTCTCTCAAGTGCCTGTACACTAACGCACACAGCATGAGAAACAAACAGGAGGAATTACAAGTCTGCATGCAGTTGAAGGGCTACAGTCTCTTTTGGACCACAGAGATGTTGTGGGGTAGCTCATATGACTGGAGTGCTTCCATGGATGGACACCATCTCCTTGGGAAAGAAAGGCCAGCATGCTGAGGAGGCAGCAGCACACCACAGGAAGGCATGGACCTCTGCCTGGGGATGAATGACGAGCTAGCTGAGAATTCGTGGGTTAGGATTAGATGGTAAACCAACATGGATGATGTTGTTGTGGGTGTTTGCTGTGGACCACATGATCAGGAAGAAGTAGTAGATGAGGCCTTCTTCAGGCAACTGGATGAAGCCGTTCACAGGCCCTGGTCCTCCCCCCTCAAGGTGGACTTTAACCACCCCAATATCTTCTGAAAGGCAGGGCAGAAGCAAGCCAGGGGGTGCGCTAACACAGGTGATTAAGGAGCAGACAAGGAGACTCCCTCTGCTGGACCTGATTCTCAGAAGCTAAGGACTGGTTGGGGATGTGAAGTTAAGAGCCAACCTTGGCCGCAGTGACCAGGAGATGGTGGAGCTCAGGATCCTGAGAGAAGGGAATAAGGCAAAAATCAGGATCACAGCCCTGGACTTCAGGAAAGCAGGCTTTGGCCTCTTCAGGGATCTGTTTGGAAGAGTCCCATGGGAGACTGCCCTGGAGAGAAGAGGGATCCAGCTGGTTGATTTTCAAGCATCACCTCCTCCAAGCTCAACATGTTTGAAGACAAAAAGGGTGGTTTACATGCATGAAAAAGGGGCTCCCGACAAAACTCAAACATAAAAAAAGCATACAAGAAAGTGGGAGCAGGGTCAGGTAACCCAGGAGGAATATAGACACTGTCTGAGAATGCAGGGATGGGGTTAGGAAAGCTGAAGCCCATCTGAAATAGAATCTGTCAGGGGAGGTGAAGGACAACAAGAAGGGCTTCTACATGTACACCAGCAGCGAAAGGAAGGCTAGGGAAAATGTCGTCCTGCTGCTGAATGGGGCAGGGGACCTGGTGACAAAGGACACAGAAAAGATACTCAGCACCTTCTTTGCCTCAGTCTCTACTGGTCGCACTTGCCCGCAGGAATTCCCAGACTGGTAGGAAAGTCTGGAGCAAGGAAGACTTACCCTCAGTTCAGGAGGGAACATTTAAACAAACTGGACATCATACTCACATTTGTGACACCTGACAGGATGCACACCCCAGTGCTGAGGGAACGGACCAAAGTCACTGTGAGGTAGTTCTTGATTACTTTTGAAGTTGTGATCAAGAGAGGTTTCTGAGGACTGGAAGAAGGCAAATGTCACTCCTATCTTGAGGAAGAGCACGAAGGAGGAACTACAAGTCTCACTTTGACCCCTGGGTAAATCATGGAGTAAATAGCCCTGGAAACTATTTTCAAACATATGAAAGACAAAAAGATGACTGGGAGTGATCAGCATGGATTTCTCTATGGGAAATCATGCCTGACCAACCTCATAGCCTTCTACAGTGAGATGACTGGCTTGGTGGATGAGGGGAGAGCAGTGGATGCTGTTTATCTTGACCTCAGCAAGGTTTTCAAAACTATCTGCCATAACATTCTCATAGACAAGCTGGTGAGTACAGGCTAGATAATTGGTCACTGAGGTGAACTGAAAACTGAACTGGCAGGCTCAAAGGGTGGTGGTGATCAGTGGCACAAAGTCCAGCTGGAGCCTAGTCACTTGTGATGTATCCTAGGGGTTTGATATTGGGGCCAATAATGTTTAACAACTTCATGCATGACCTGGATGATGAGACCAACTATACCCCTAGCAATCTTGCAGATGATACAAAGTTGGGAGGAATGGTTGATAAACCATTGGCTGTACTGCCATTCAGAGGGACCTCAGCAGACTGAAGAAATGGGCTGGCAGAAATCCCATGAAGTTCAACAAAGGGAAGTGCAAAGTCCTGCATCGAGGGAAAAAATAACCATTTTACTGGTGATTGAAAAGATAGAAAGCAACTTTGCAGAAAAGATGGGGGTCCTGGTGAACACCAAGGTCAATACATGAGCCAGCAGTGTGCCCTTGTAGCACAGAAGGTCTATGGCACGCTGGGCCATAGGCATTAGGAAGAGCATTGCCAGCAGTTTGAGGGAGGTGATCCTTCCCCTCTACTCAGTACTGTTGAGGTCACATCTGGAGTGGTTTGTCAAGTCTGGAGCTCCCCGCGAGCTCTGCTCTCTTGAGTACCAGAGAGACATAGACTTTCTGGAGCAAGTCTAGCAAAAGGCCACAAAGATGTTTAAGGGCCTGGGACATCTCTCATACAGGGAGAGAGCTGGGATTTTTCAGCCTCAAGAAGGGAAGGCTCGGGGGAGATCTTATCGATGCTTATAAATACCTGATGGAAGGAAGATAAAGCCAAGCTCTTCTCAGTGGTGAGCAGTGACAGGACAAGAGGCAATGGGCGTAAATTGAAACACAGGAACTTCCTTTTAAATACAAGAAAAACTTTTTTATGGCAAGGGTGATGGAACACTGGAATGGGTTGCCCCAAGAGGGTGTGGAGTCTCTATTGCTGGAGATGTTCAAAACCCAGCAGGACATGGCCCTGAGCAACCTGTTCTAGTTGACCCTGCTTTGAGCAAGGCAGCTGGCCTAGATGATCTCCAGAGGTGCCTTCCAAACTCAGTGATTCTGTGATTGTGTGATTCTGTGACTATATGGCTATACTGGAAGACTGATGATACAGAGTCATTATTAACCCGTGTTCAAGTTCTAAAGCTGCATTTCAGCTTAATTAAAGTTGCAATTCAAATAACATTTATGATATCAACAAAGTAACATTTGATGAAAAGAGAACCAGGCCCTACTCATAACTAACAGGTTGTCCTTTTAGAGTATTTTTGTTTCTTTCCTAGAATAATATGCCATAATATTATTTTGAATTACTGTAAAGCTATCCAGATTGATTTTAATAGTGGCTTGAACTTATAGTCTGCCATGAAGTCCCTGATAATCAGTTAAACATAAGGGAAATTATTTTCTTCTTATTTGTTTTGTTAATTAGAATTAATTGCAGAGAGAAATTAACAGCAATTCTCACTCTGGCCAATTCTGCTTTTACAATATGATCTATGTGCTTCATGGCTCCAAGGCAACAAAGATGCTTCAGTGTGTGATTTTAGTACTAGATAGGGATAGAAGCTGTGATCTCTTCAGCTCACCTTGTTTTATAATTTAGTAACAGCAGCATCACTAGCATAGGCCAGTCTTAACATTTGTGGAATACTAGGAATAGCATTAACAAACTCCTCTTTACTGGGCACAGGTAAATGTAGGAATGTTAGTGGTGGGCCTTAATAGTATTGAAGTTATATGCAACTGTTTCTTTTAGACATAGCATTATACATTATCTTCAATTTCTTTATTTCTAGGGTCCGAGGTGGTTGGTTTTGATGGGAAAAGTTGTCTAATTTACACATTTAATCAAAAACTCATGAGTGCACTGAAAGATGTGATTTCTCTGAAGTTTAAGACAATGCAAAGTGATGGAATTCTCCTCCACAGAGAAGGACAAAATGGAGACCACATAACACTGGAATTAATTAAAGGGAAGCTGTCCTTACTCATTAATTTAGGTAACAGCTACAGTCTTATTCAGTCTAATGTAGCTCCTGAGTGTTATTGGAGTAAAACTCCTTTTATTAAGCTGATTTTAATGTATAGTATACCATAAGCTAGCAGTATATATTTGAATATTTATACTTTTTTATGTGAAATTAATAGTTTCTTATTTTTCTCCTCTCAAGGTGATGCTAAAATTCACTCTTCTAATGCCCAAATTAATATTACCCTGGGCAGCCTTTTGGATGATCAACATTGGCATTCTGTCCTCATTGAGCATTTTAACAATCAAGTAAACTTTACAGTGGATAAACATACTCATCATTTTGATGCAAAAGGAGAATTCAGTTATTTGGACCTTGATTATGAGGTGTGAAAATTACCTTTCATTTATTACATTTATTAACTTTGTTACATAAATGCAATGAAATAAGCAGAGGGGATAGAACTTACTTAGAGAAGTTTGTAGAGCTTTAGACTTTAGGCAATTTTATCTCCTGAAGGAATGGATTAAAGAGAGGTGTTCTTAGCTTACTAATGCTAAGCTTACCAGACTTATAGCCCAAAAATTTTCAATGGACCATCTTTTTCATCTCAGAATCATTACTGTTGTCTTTGTTTCGGTAGTGCTGCAGATGTGCTGAACACTGTGCAAACAGAAGAGGAATGAGCCCCAAATCAAACTGCTTATTTTATGATTTGATGAAAATTACGGTAAATCAATATAGCTAAAACCCATTTCAGAAGTGTGTAGGTAAAAATTTAAACTCCTAGTAAATCTGGCAAAGGTACTGTGAACAAATCTCATGTACACAAATGGTAGATTCATGAAAAGGAGTATGTGCAACGTCGTGCAAGAATTTCCCAAATATGATCCATAGACCATTATTTCATGGTCTGTAAGTTGGTGAATAGTTGCATTATGTTTGCTCCCTTCCTGTTTCTAGGAGATGATGAGTTGTAGAATACAGGGAACGCACTTGAACGCACAAATCTACGTTACTTTGTTCTATCAATTCAAGTTCTGAATCAGTGCCGTAACACCTACTTTTTAGGCAACTAACTCACTTCTGTTAGTTATTATCCTTGATTTTGACTGAGTCATGCAAGAGAAGTAAATGATTTCTTAGGACACTTTAAATGCAGGAGAACGCACTTTAAATTAGTAGGAGAAATATTAATTTGGATGTTCTAAAACTACTTTCTGGAGGTGTCTGATATTGTCCTTGAGAGGTCATAGCCTTCAAAGTGGTGATTTGAATGCTCTCCTCTTTTTCTCTCTTGTTCCATGTCTATAATGTTGCATTTCAAGAATGTTATTCACTTGATTAAAGACAGGACCTTGTTTAAAATTTCTGAATCAAAGACACAATACCCAAGCTTGGAGGATCATACAAAAAAAGGTGGGGGGGGGGCGCACATAACAAATGCATGTAACTTTTAACTGCTTGTGGCTAATAAACTTACTTTAGTAAATCAACTAGTATTACAAATTTATTTTTCCTCTATTCCACATACTATAGTTTGCATTATGGATGTTACCGATAGAACAAGGTAGAAAGGAGGGTTTTTTAATGCAAAAACTTGAAAAAAGCCTTGAAACTTCCCCCAAAGTCTGATTCACTGTATTTAGTAACACATTTCTGGCAATCAAAGCTTCCCAATGTAATAATTTAATGATACTTATAAGTTATGGTGTTTAATACAGAATCTTTCATTTTGATTTTTTTCATAAAATTACTTTAACTGTGAAGTGAAATTTAAAAATTAAAAGTTTTATAATATTATTAAAACCTTTGTGAATTAGAATGTATAAAATTTAAATAATTATTTTCAGAAATAATTTTTCAGGATGTTCATTAGTTCTAAATTGTAGGAATTCAGTTTGTTTAAACTGACTTTTCTTACAGCCATTTTGAATGTCAATCAAAATAGCTTTGGAATGGCTGAGTTGACAAGGTCTCCCAAGCCAGCATCCTGTTTGTGATGGGGCCCACATGCCACTATGGCTTTACTATGGTAAAAACATGGACCAGAGTATGACTCAGGTCAACCATGTAACAATCCTTTTCTAAAATAATCTACTGCTTTCTAACAGTCTCTGCCTCAGGCACTTGCTGAGACAGAGTGATATTTTTGAATTTAATAGGTCTCCATGCATTTGTTTTATTTATTTTTTTATTAAATCTTCCAATCTCTTTCAGAATGTAAGTAAAGCTACAACATCACATGGAGGAATTGCACAGGCTAACTAAGCATTGTGAGATTAAAAAAGAAATATGTCCTTTCATTTGGTTTAAACTGCCATAGAATAATATAATTTGATTATTTTTTTTTAGTGGAGAAGTCAGACTCAAATTTATTAAAGAAGTTAGAGACTTCTCTTCTCCCTTTTAGCATTGTCCAGCCTCGTCCATCTTCCCCTTGATACTGCAACTGTAATTGACCCTGAAAACTGGCAAGACTCTATATCCAAGCTATTGTTAAAAGCATCCTCTAAAATGCCAACATTTCAAAATATGTTGATGCATACATATAATTCAATACAGTCTACATTTTGTTAACCTGTTCTTTTAATCCATAGATATGACACAAGGAAATAGCTAAGAATTAGTGGATTGAGTTGTGGCCGGTCTTTGACTTCTGCTCTTACGCTAGTGATAACCTTTTTCATTAGAAAATTACTTAATAGTATTATTGATTTCTCTTCTCTTTCTAAGCTCAGCTTTGGAGGGATCCCAGTGCCTGGAAAATCAGGGACATTGTCACGCAAGAACTTTCATGGGTGTTTTGAAAATGTTTATTTTAATGGAGTGAACATTATTGACCTGGCCAAGAGGCATAAATCTCAGATCTACTTTGTGGTAAGAGATGCATAATTAAAAAAAGAATAAAAGAATAAAAGAAAGAAAATAAAAAAACCCACAGCCACTTTCATATGCAACATGTAAATTCACAGTTCTAGGAAAATCTGTGTTGCTCAATGAAAGAAAATCAAGGAATTGCCTAAATGGGATAACTTTGCACTGCTGCTGTAGAGATTCATCCAGTAGACCATGCAGGATACATTGTATTTTTCAGCCGTTTTGCAAGTATTTAGATGTGTGTGTGATATCTTATTGTTGTGCAGGTACAGAAGCAAGTGAGTATAAGAAGATGTATTTGAAGTCATCAAAGCTCTGGCTATAATTTCTGCACCTCACTAGTGAAAACTCCAGCAGTGCGTTTTATAAACATTCTGTTGCTGAAGACACTGATACATTCTGTTTCCTCTAGAGCATTATAATTTTGATAAATAAGTTCTGTTTGTTGATTTATACCCACCTTGGTCTTAAGAGCTGTAGTCTAGGTTGGTGGGTGTAGTGCCTTTGTTTTGACACAGCCAGCAGTTGTAGTAGACAAATGCAGACCATTTAGAGAAATGTTTTCACTAACTTACTAACTTCCAGCATGTGTGTGAACAAAAGTTTTCTGTAGTTTTTACTAAGTAAGTTCATTGTTTCTTCAAAGCTAGCACAAGAACAATCTTTATCTGCAATATTTAAAATCTTCAGCAGCCACAGAGATACGATACAAAGACAAAGTAAATCACTAAATATGAAATGCTTTCCAGCTCCAAATCTATGGATTCGAAATAGGATGAATCAGATCTGGTCCTGTCCCAGAAAAACAGATGTATGGTATCTCCTCTGATTTACTTCTCATGTGAACATCACCTGAAGTATTCCCAAATCCATTAAGCAGATACCTCCATACATATCCTGTTCGTGATGCTGATGGATGCTGGGGGGAGGGCAGTTGCAGAAGAGCCACTGAGAACTAGGTGAAAGGACACTGTAAACTTACTGTTGTAGAAGATTATATCATCTGTTTCTCAAATAATGTAAACTGTTGTGCTACTTTCAGAACTATTTAGGAAATGTTTTATAACGTAAGTGTGCCAGGAAGTATGTGTGTTACCACAGAGTCCTTGTTAAATATGCAGTATCAGGATACGGCCTGATACAGTGTCAGGCAGCTGTCCAAATTATGCAGAGGGGGAATCTGCAGATGGTATGCTTTTAGTGTTTAACAAGGTTTATTAGTCTGACGATTGCCTTTCGAGTAGGGTCAGTTCAGTTGACTATCCATCTCTCTGCAGTTGAGTTCATAAGACAGAAATTTTATTTATTTATATATCTTCCTTGAAGGAAGTGAAAACAGATAAACTTTAATGTCTTGCCATGCCGTGGGCTAGTGCGTATTTTTCTTAAACTGATTTTGTAGCTTTGTGCTATAAGGTCAAAGTTTTATGTATGCTTAAAAGTTTAAAAGCTGTTTGTTGAATGGAAGTTAAATGTACTTGATTTTCTGGAGACATTATTCTTCTAGTAATCATCTGTACAGAACAAATTAGTTATAGTTGAAATGATGCCAGCAAGTCATTAGATCAAAGTACATCCTGTATCTGTAGGAAGAGTCACGAAGTATTAACTAACTCTAACACTAGACCCAGAAAATATGTTGTTGCTGTTCCAGTCTTCTTATTTATGTCACTCAGTATAACTGCGTATGCAGCTTAAGCTCAGGGTTTGTCAACCAGCACATCCTCAAGTTTATTTAGGTATCTAAGAACCAGTGATTTCAGAAACGGTCACGCACAAAATAAAGGTTAGGTGCCTAAATACAGCTTATGATCTGATCCATATGGGCCTGCTGGAAAACAAAGGTCCTTCCACTTTATAAAATGCATGTTTTGTATTTGAATGTAATAAGAGTTTATATGCGCAATATTCTCTGATTATTTGTGAAAATGAAAATTAAGGTCAGTGCACATCTCCAGTTGTACTGAATTGGAAAGGCTGCTCCTTGGTCCAACGAAATGTTTTTCCTCAAATTTAACACTATCACAAATGCTCGGTAGCCCAGCCCAACATTTTTCTCTGCATACACGCATTTAGACCCCTGTAAATATTTGTACCAATTCAGTGGCATTTCATCTGACATTCAGAAATCTGTCAAATCCTTAATGCTTCCTGAGGCTGAGCCAAAATAGAAACAGATTAGGTCTGTGTAAACCCTGAAGTACCATTTAATTACCTAGGTAATTTAGGATCTCACTTCATTCACTCAAAGGTTCTTGCCACTCTTTGCCTAAGCAGGTTAGTCTGTTCCAGTGAAACAATTTGGTAAACATTTCTCGGAATTATACATTCTTACGTATTCATACTTGATTCTTAGATTAACACAGCCAGGTATTATAAATATTAGATTCTATTCATAATGTTTTCAAACTGTGTGGTTTCTATACAAAAGTTCCCATGACTGTTTCTCTCTAAATGTTCTTAATGCTGTACTTGTTTCATTTTTTCCTAGGGCAACATGTCCTTCTCATGTTTAGAGCCACCAGTGGTTCCTGTTACATTTCTGAGCTCCAGTAGTTACCTGGCATTGCCTGGCACTCCAGGGCAAGAGGAAGTATCCATCAGTTTCCAGTTTCGCACCTGGAACAAAGAGGGACTTCTGTTATCTACTAAACTACACCAGGCTTCAGGTGGTCTTCTCCTATATCTGAGTGATGGGAAAGTTAAAATGAGTCTTTATAAACCAGGAAAAGCACTGAGTGACATCACTGCAGGTAACAGAAATGGAGAGGGAAGAAAAAGATTGCTATGCAGGAAAAAATAACTCATGTTGGTTAGTACTTACATCAGTGACTTGGTTCTATGACTAGTGTGTGTGTATACCTGATCTTTACTGATACGAATTTTAATCCCATGTTTCCAAAACAGTTCTTTCCTTTCTGTCAAACATGCATATATGTGTCTCTTCCTGTGATTATCTGATCAAAAATTACTTGTAAGAATATAGGTTGCAGAGTAGGGTTCTTAGTTTGCATATGTAAAGTTCATGTGCATAATCGGAGCATTTTGAGACATCTAAGCAGCTTTTTTGTTTGTGAAATTCAAAAAGTTAATTTCTTGCTCTGCCAAGCAGAGGTGTTAAGATGTTGCCATTTGTCGGTGTTTTCACAAGGGATCAAGTAACTCATTTGTATATAACGTTATACATTATTATATATATTGTGTTATGTTCTTTCCTAGAGGTCTCAATTAAAGAGCTTTCTATTAAATGTGGGCAGAGAATGCCAAATATTAGACTGTGTGCCAAAAAACTGAGGAAAGCTTGACTTCGTGTTAAGGAAAGATGCATGGTAACGACAAGAAGAAATAGAAAATTGAGGAGACTGAATGACTGAGAGCTAAAGGGTCACTTTTGTAGTTAATCAGTGAATTGAGACTAGATCATTTGCACTTGGTAGTGTGCATTGATTTCCAGGGAGCCCCAGGGCTGGAGCAGAGGTTTCCAGACAGCATGCGCTTTAGTCTTCTTTTAAGCCACCCCTTGTTTGAAAATGAGCATATAAGGACAAGAGAAGGAAGAAAATGTAGTAAGATACAGTCATGTTAGAGAATGTCTGATGAGGATCTTAAGAAGCACTCCCAACTTCCTCTGTCTTATTTTCACCTAGCTTGGGAGCAAGGGCACTGCCTGTTTCCCCAAGGGGCTCCTCGGTGTTTCTGTGTGCTGTTATCGTTTGATTTGAGGCTGCTGGTGCAGCCGGGAATCTCTTTGTTTCATTCAAAGTGAGACAAGGACGATGTTAACTGACAAATACTCCATCTTCCACGACTTTTTCAAAAATGGTGAGAGGCAGTAACATCACCGTGTGGTAACACCAGTGCCTTCGCCTGGCAGTGCTTTGTCAGCGGTGTACTATGCTCTGGCGCTCCGTGCTTCAGAACTGGCTCAGAGTTTCCCGTTTGTTAGGTAAACAAATTGAATTTTACCGCTCTGTTATAGAAGGGTAAAATGGTAATGAGAGATGAGTTCCCGATGGGAAAGATGGAGTTAGAGAGATGGGAGGGATACATGGGATTTCACAGATTGTATAAAGATGAGGAAACAGGACTGAGATTGGAGCGGGTACTGCATGGATCAGAGCCCAGTAGCCGAGGGAATATGCCATAGAAGCGATGGGTAACTTGGCTGCCAAAACACAATGACGATCATCCAAAAAGTAAGTCGATCCTAGATTTATTTTAGATTTGATAAAAACACACATTTCATGTTTTGTGTTCATAAAGGAAGAATATTACTAGTGGAAAAGAAACCAAGTTAGTTGTGGTAATATGGACATGTGAACTGAATTAAAAGGTGAATAACGAGCTGGAAAAATGCAGTTTACAATTGTACTCAGCAAACCATTTAAAGGATTAGGATGCATAATGATTTGATCTCTTGTAAAGGGTATATTCATTGGAAGGACAGGAACCAAAGCATGGGAGTTTTCAAGTAAGAATATAAAGAGAGCAGAATTACACTGCTTAAAGCTAGTTCTTCTTGAGCAATAACCAATGCCGTAAGTAACCAGAGCAGTTCCTGTGGTACAAATCAAAACCTTAACCCTCTTGGACCCCTCAGAATTCAAAAGGCTATGTAAAAGAGGGAGAAAATCTCAGAAAAAAACGATTCTTGGTGCAAACACAGAATAGGAATCACTTCTGATCTAAAACACTCACAAATCATGTGTTTGGCAGTGTAAGGCAGGCAAAGAGAGGAAAGCAGAGCCAAGCAGAGCAAAGAAACAGCCATGGGATTTGGAGACAGGGCCTAAATCTTTGTTCTGTGCTTTAGCAATGCCACCTTTGTTTCTTTTAGATTAATTCCGTGTTTCACTGACACAAAATGCAAATTCCTGTGAGGGAATAAAAAAAGAAAAAAGTTAAACATAACTCCAGAGCTCATTACCTCTATACAGGTGTGTAATGATTAAATGTAAAATTTTAAACAGTTGATTATTTTAATTTGGGAAAGGATTGTGAGCCAGTAATGATCATGGATAATGTTGAAATTTACATAAGTACTTTGATCCTGTTTCTGTGGATGACAGTAGGATCAGCCCCAGAATTTGTTATAATCTAAAATAACTGATGCACAACTGATGCACAAAGAATACCATTTTAATGACAAGAGGTTTCCCCAGGCACGCCATGTGAAAATGTCAATTCCTTAGTAAGAATGTCAGTGATATGTAGTTAACAGTGATGTATTTGGCTTTTTAGGAGCTATTTCAATTGCAGTTCAATTAGATGATATATGTAAAAGAAATTGCTGCCATGCTGTGTCAATTCAACAGACCAGCTGAAGTGGTGGCACTTTTGCACATAAGGCGAATTATTCAACTTCAAACTTGCAATCCAATACATAACATATTAGCTGAAACACCTCAAAATAAATCTCAAAATTCTATGCTGAAACAGAATTTAACATTCCTATGTTACATTAAGCTTACTGTTCATAAGGTCTAACAGGTGGAATAGTGTTTGTCCTTGTGAAGACAGAAACTACTGTAAAAACACCTTATTCTCTTCTGAGAAAGAAGTTATCTAGCAAAACCATACAGTGAACTTTTTCCTGAGCTTTTGAAGTGTTTATTGTTGCTACATTCACTGAAGCGAATAAAGTCTGCATTTGAAGATTGAGTAATTAAATTATGGATGGTTGGACAGGTTTGTTCCTCTACAGGCAAAGACTTATGACCTGGCTTTCACACACACACAAAATTTGGTAATTAAATCAGAGCATATTTCTTTGTGCACAGTTCTTAGAATTCATTACCATCAGTTTTTTAAAGATTTCTTCAGCCATATAAAAATGAGGAGAATGGTATATTAATTCATGAGTGATTAAGCTATAATAAGCTGTATCCTTCTTTTACAGAAGGGTTGCTTAATATCGTTCCTTTGTAGCCTCTTTTACAAGTTGGTCATAAAATATTCACAAAGAAATAACAGATTAAAAAAAGAAATGAACACAAAGTTAATTTGTGTTGAATGATGAGTCCAAATTGAATTACAATATGTATGAATGTTTGAAATATTATTACTCAGTTTCTTCATATGAACCTGTCTTTCTATGCAGCCTCTAATTAAATGATGTTAACAGTCATTGAATTTGGAGCTTATACTTCAGACTAATCTACAAATTATTTCTAAACTACCTAAAAGCTTTCTTATTTCTCATTGATCTCACAATAAGTTATATGCACTGCCTTTTGATATATGCTTTCATAAAGTTATATGCCATTGTTTTGCAAGACCTCACACAGACTTTTTTTTTGATACTTAAATATTAGTTACTTAAATATTAAAATGATGGAAGTACAGGTAATGTGAATAAATGGAAATCCTGTTTAACAGTTACATTAATATGCATTAATAATATAATTGCTATTTTTTTCCTCACGTGTCTCCTGGTAAAGCATTTCTAAAACTCGTGGTAGAGCACCAATTAGCACAATTTTCAGATGAAATGGATATGTTAGCAGTCCCTTCACCTTTATCATGCATATGTAGTGTCATACCATGACTTCACACAAGCAAATATGAATTTAATTACGATTCTTGATGCCACGGCTGCAATCAGCTGTTTTCTTAGGAATGTTTCATGCTACCACAATGGCATTCAACAGTTCCTAGATTTAATGAAAGGGACTTTTGAGAAGTGTTAACTCTTCTTTGATCTAGGTGGATGTTTTGTAGTATCTCTAATCATGCTGGCCTCTGTGAAGAGGAAATAAAATCTCTCTCCCATTGAGTACATCAGTATGATAAGTATAGTAAACAAAACAAGAATTGCAGAAGTCATAGAACCCATTTTCCAGTAACCAAATGATTTTTCTACTTCAGTCAGTCATGCAATCTGCTTCTTTATGGTTGGGCATTCTCTTACCTATCCTGCTGTTCAAATATTGCAATATTTAGAAAATGGTTTCCTTACCAAAGCAAGAAGTTAATGAGGCAGGATGCAACTGGCCTTGCTACAATTGAAATGAAATTACAGACTGCTTTGTCAGATTACCAAAGGAAACCATAGCATATTGCAGAGATGTGACTGAGGAAAATATCAGTCACTTGACTCAACAAATAAAGAGCCTTCTAGCTTAATCTTAGATATGATGTGAAAGAATCTGGAACTTTAGTAAATGGGAAGTGAGGCTAAAAAGAAGGAAGGAGACAGGTAGGTAGGGAAATCCTTTGTGTGAGAATCTTTTTCTTTTATAAAACTGATTAATCTTAAAGATACAATGTTACAAGTGGTGTTATACGCTATGTGCATTTTACTATTTAGTTTCTTATTGAAGGATCATTCTAGGGTGATTACAGTACTGCAAATTGGGAAAGCGCCTTTCTCAGGTTTAATTTGCTGTGCTTTAAATAAAAACCTTATTCATATTCTCTGTTTTAGCATACCTATTACATCTTTGATAAAAGAGTCTATAGTTCACTGAGGTTGAAAGTGGTATAAAAGACCTAAGGATGCTTTATCTGTTTGTGAGTCTTTGTTAGTTTTTGGGTTGAAGTTAGTAAAACCCTTTGATATATTTTAGGAGTTCTAGCTGTAAAATAGTACTAAAAAATAATAGGGGAGATATATAATAACACCTGTGAAGTCTAAAAACTTCAGTATAAAGTGTGACTCATCTATGCCCCTGACACTGCAAGGCAGCAGTAATATTTTTCTAGCGCTTTATCTACTCTGTTTTTTAAATGTCTGTGGAGCTGCAACAGATTACATAATGAAAATATACCTAGAGCTTTAAGGCATTTGCTTGATCCTCAACTCAGTACTATGCCAGCCCTAACATAAAATACGCTAGCCTGAAGGCTACAGTAAATTATATTGACTGCCACCAGTCCAAAGGGACTTATTCAGCAGTTTGAGACCTTGAAAATGTAGGAAAACTGCAGTTGCTCCTTCCACATTGCCTGTAGGGCTATATAAATCCTTTTTACCAAAAGATTACCCTTCTGTGGGTGACCTTTTGGTAGCCAGCTGAAATAGCTTTAATATTATACTATATGTGTGGAATAAGGTTTCCAATTTTTCTTTTAGTAGAAAGTCCATCTCTATAAATATCATTAATAGGGAGGTTTACAGAAGTAGAAAATACACCAATCAGTTAATCCAGAAAATTGGTGTTAGTTGTTCTGCTAATTACTCACCCCGAACGTAGATGTACTGCTCCTGCTTCTGGGTGATCGGACATGGAATATACCCATCCTCAAATACCACTTCTCAAGGAAGATTGCAGCCAAAATAAGTAATTGCCAGCATGCTACCAGCACACCTGTGAACGAGGCCCTGTGTTTCCTGGCATTACATTTGAAAGGGGAATAGTTCCTGAAAGGGCCACATAGAGATCAGATGATCTGCTGGCCATAGTCTTCATGTAATACCACTCAGGTTGGGGATAGAGCAAAATTTTAGTGTTATTAGAGGGTAAGGTTTCTTGATGTGTGTTCCATAATACTGGCTAAAGTAAGGAAACAAGCAATAGAAAGTTTGTATATGTCTTATATTGTATTCAATGTATTAGAGACATTTTCGAAAAGATCGTGTATCTCAGCTTCTAATGCAATTCTAACATTTATCTGATGATTGTATGCTGAGCTTATGTGTTTATTCTCTGGTAGTTATCAAAATATGGATCTGGTTATGCTGAAATTTAGCTATTTGAACCTTCTCATCCTTCTATTTTGGTTTGTTCTTCTGTTTTGAACAAATCCATTAAATGGTAGGATATTTTCCAGATTACAAACAAATTCTAGAGTATATAAATGCATGAAAGTTCAAGAGGGAAAACACAGATCACAAATCAGAGACACTCAGCAGTCAAGAGAAGATGTTACCTAATTCAAAGGTGGTATTCCCAGCTAAAAGAAGCATCCCTGTTCAAACAACACTCAAGAACATGGTTGACTTAAAGCACTTACTTAAAGATAATCATGTTTTTACACGCTGCCCTGAATAAAATGTATTTAAGTGTGTATATATAAGTGCTTTCTGGAATCAGGACTTTAGGTTTATTGCTTTGTGGCACCATACACTTACTCATCAAGAGGTAGCATAAATTGGTGTTAGAGGCTAAACTCTCAGCAAAGAGCTCCAGAATTTACCTATGGATTTCATGTAAACAAACAACTGAAAAAAAAAAAAAATCTTGTGACATTGACATGGCGGTTGCTGAAGCTTTTAGCATTTATAGGATTTTTCTGTTTTACTGGGATGTAATATAATGACTACCTTTCATTTTAAAAGATAAAGAAATCCCTTGTAATAGTGTAGTAAAAATGTGTATTATGTTTAAAATATTGTTTCAGCCATTACCATGATGTCTTAATGATAACCCTCTGAGATTGAGAGGACACTTTTCATAGTCACTACATTAAATGGATGCACTACTGATAATTAGGAGCATTACAACTGCAAGTTTTCCTTATTCACTGACGCACTTTTATTTTTCCTTATCAGAAGGTGAAGAAAATGAATGGATGAATGTTCTATTTTCACTCAAGACATTGTGTCCTTTGTTCATTTTTTCTTTCATTATCACTCTGAGTTGTTACATAGGCTACAGATTGCTGTAGTAGTCTCTTCTTCTTTAAAGTCTATATTGTTGAGCTAGTATAACAAATAATGGATGTACGTATTTCATTCTGTTTTTTATTTTCCTTCTAGGTGCTGTATTAAATAATGGCCAATGGCATTCTGTTTCCTTCTCTGCAAAAAAGAATCGTATCAGTGTAATAGTGGACAATGATGTGACCTTGTCTGCTCATGCCTCCATACATCTGCAAATTTACTCAGGAGATACTTTCTACTTTGGAGGTAAAATATGTTGCTTATTTATGCTGGCAATATCCCACAGTTAAACATAAATTTTCCTGATATATCTAATCAAACGGTCAGCATGATTAGGCTTGCCTCAAGTCTTCTTTGCCCAGCTCAGGTTATTCAGGTACTGCTATGAGTTTTGGGGGTCTGTGTCTCTTCAAAGTTCTGTAATATTGGATAGAATAAATTATCATCCAAATCCTTGGTCACTTTTTAGAACATAGTTTTCTAATATCATGCTATTTTAATAATTAATGATAGTTCTGACTGATAATCAGTCAGTCATATACAGGTTGACAATCTCCCATGCTACACACTCATTTTCTTGCTAGATCAGTGTCTGTGAGAATCTTCCACTGGGCTCACTTAAAGTGCAAGTTTATTTACCCATACAAAAATCCCCTCTAGGTCCATATGTATGCAACGCATAATAAATACTCTTAAAAATTGGCTTTTATCACCATGCCGCCACTTTACTATGTTTGGAGAATATAACTTGTGCCTAAAAGCTAGATTTAGATGCCCCCATTTCTCTAGGAATATGTACATTATTTGTGTCTGAACCCCTTCATAGGCAGGCCATGGAATGTCACCAAGTAACTTTGTCATTAAATGCATATTTTTACCAATAGCATTGTACAAATTGTAAGGAACCTGGATCTGTTGAGAATGGACTGCATAATAGCAATGTTAAACAGTATCTGAATACATTATTCAGCACTAGCCAAATGCTTTGTCTCGTGCAAGCTTAGGAATTCATGACCGAACACTTTATCAACAATTCTGATTCCTGAGAAAAGTGACAAACATGAAAAACCCTAAATCAGTATGGACTGGGTGATTTTCCACAGATCAGTTCCCTTTAAAAAATGGACTGTGAATAAATTGCATGCTCACAAGACAAAATTAAATCTAGGAACAGCTACAAGAGCATCCATGTGACTTCTGAGATGGTTCCAAACTTGGCATCTAGCCTTTTCTACTAAAGATAATGGAACCTTCTGCTCTAGGTGGTAATCAGAGACAGATATGGAATATTGGCTTTGGATAGCGAGAAAACATTTTTTAATTCTTTCTTTCTACATTGATCCTGGTTCCCACATCTCTCATTATGTGATTTACACCAGTGAATATTGCAGTGCTGATGGCACAGGTGCACAGATCAGGGGGAGTGCGGGCAGTTGCAAAAAGCACCATATCCAATTAAGTTATACAGCAGGACATTTCTATTTATCTTTTGGGGGGCAAATTAATGCCAAGAATACTGAAAGTGCTAATTGCATGTCCACTCCTCAGCTTCTCTGAATTAAGCTTCACAGTCAAATCAGCAGCTTGTGCATGTCATACAACTTGGGGAAAAGCAAGTAGAAAGCTTCTGAGTTTAGAAAACTGTTTATTAAAATTTTATGTCATATGCCACTGCCAAAATGCAAACAATGCATTTTGACTTTCTAAGTTTGTTAAAATGCATACTATGTTTCTGTGTGCTGGTTGTTAAAATGTGAATACAAGCAGGAGAGCTGTCCAGGAAGACATAATGGTTATTTTTCTTGTTTTAAGGAGTACAAAGTATGTGAGAAATATGTATGCTTAGCTGAGAAAATGTGTAATTATCATGAAGATTCTTTAGTATATGATGGCAGCACAAGCCCTAGTCATGCTACCATCAAGGACATGCTGCGTCTCTCAGTTCTTGGAATAATAACTCATTGCAACTATAAGGGCAAAAAGATTAGTTAAAAATATAATAAGTATATCAGGCATATGTCATTATTAATGGATTTCTTTCTTTCATTAATGCACAGCCCACAACTATAAGAAACCCCACTTTCATTAATATGAGTGTGTTGCATTTTCTATAATAGAATTAGAAGACACAATGTTTTCAAAGACAGACAATATGAAAAAATCTGAGACAGATTTTTGCAGAGTAACAAGTGTCAAAGATGTCTCAATTTTTATTGGCTTTTTTTTTTTTTAATAGAGACTCTATATTTCATTCAAAAATGAGTGTCATATTTTTCACCACAAATGACAAAAAATTTAATAACATTTTGCTGTAGAATTGTGTAGAGAATATGGTTAAAAACTGTCATTCATCTGTCTAACTGTGTGTGGGACTGAAAGGTTACTGCACTCCTGCTTGGACTTTTGCAAGTCAAGGGATTTGTTTTTCTTAAAGTAGTTAAAGTAGTTAATAAACATTTTTCCTTAGAAACAGTTTGGTTCCTTACCATAAAAAAGACACTGATTTTTTTTTTATTACAGTCTTAGCTCATTTTCTACTTTATATTTCTTGAAAAGCCATGAATACTTCTTATGTTCTTTTTCACTCATTTGAATGGCTATACAAGTTTCCATTGTCATTTCGTTTTCCTGTAGAGTGGATCTCTGGACTGTCTTTACAAAACTTTAGGAAGTGCCATTAGCTCTACAAAATAGAGAAATGTCTTAAAAGCCACTGCTTGCTAATGTTATGAAACAAGAATTTCTTTGAATAATGTGAACTCGAATGCAGCATTAATTTAAGATCAAAGTATTGCCCTTGTGCATCATCCCAGAAGCAATATTACCCTCTAGAAGGAAGCTAAAGAAAAAAAGAAAACATTCAGGCAGATGTTGTCATGTGTAGTGTTCAATTGTCACAGGGAAAAACTGCTGAACTTACATGGTTTAAATCAAATCAGGATCGAAGCTCTTTACTGATTGATTAACGATGTGTAATTAACTTGCAGTGAACAATACAATTCAGATCATTATCAGTAATGCAGCAGATAAACAACAATATTAAATACTTACAAATTGTTAATTATTGAATTATAGAATAATCTAGGTGGGTAGGGACCTCCAGAGGCTGTTTAGTCCAACCCCTTGCTCAAAACAGGTCTGATTAGATCAGGTTGTACAGGGGGCTGTGTCTAGTCAAGTCCTGAACAGCTCTGAGGATGGAGATCCCACAGCTTCTCTGGGCAACCTGTTCCTGTGTGGTGTGGTAACACTCTCATGGTAAAATTTTTTTTCCTAATATCTGATCAGAATTTGCCATTTCCAGCTTGTGTTCTTTGCCTCTTATCATTGTACATCTCTTGAAGGAGCCTGGCTCCATCTTCTCTGTGTCCTCCTATCAGGTGGCTGTATCTCCCCTTTGCTTTCTCTTCTTAAGGCTGAACAGGCCCGGCGCTCCCAGCTTTGTACATCCTGTGCTCCAGCTCCCTGACCATCTTGGTAGCCTCTGTTGGACTTGCTCCAGTATGTCCCTGTCTTTCCTGTGCTGGGGATCCCAGAACTGGGCAAAGCACTCTAGATGTGCTGTGTCTTCCTTGTTTGTGAGTAGCAGGCCCAACAGAGCGTCCCATCTTGTTGGTTCGTCGATAACCTGCATCAAGAAATTGTCTTCAGTACACTCCAGAAATCTCCTGGATAGCTTACTGCCAGCCATACTGCCCTTCCAGCAGATACAAGGGTTGTTAAAGTCACCTTCAGCTACCTAAAGAAGACTTTATTTACCTCCTTCATCAGGAGGTCTGTAGCATATGCATACTACAACATCACCTGTCCCGATCTGTCCTCTGATCCTTACCCTTACTTACTATCATTTGTATTTCAAGTCCACTGAAAGACTAAATGATTTTTTTCCTAGAAAAGGTGACCTGAAAGGACAACATGATTGAACTTGCTTATAGCATTCTGACTATGAACTGGACACTATTACCTGTCTCTATAGCAGCCTTCTCACAGTAGCTTTTTTTCTATCTGGTTTCAGGGGAATTTATTTCTGTGTTATATTCGTACTAAATGTGTGCATTCATATTATTAAAAATGACAGAAATGGTAAGATTATACTGATAAATAAAGATCACTGTATTTAGTAGCTCATTACATATCTTATTTGACATGGTTTGTGACTTAAAGCCCATCCAAATCATGTTCACTTTGTATTGTAAAATAACATTTATGACTAAGATCAGTCAGTCAGTCTGTTTACATATTGATTCCATTCCTTAGTTTTGAACTGCTGTTTGGGTTATCCTTTATCCTAATTTTTAGTGATGGTATTGCATATACTTTTAAAGCAATAAGTTCAAGCAGAAGTTTATCTTTACTGTTCCACCACCATGCCTATTCAGAAGAGCTGCTGGCTAAACCCTTCCTCTCACAAAGTTTACAACACCTGGAAATTATGAACTTCCAGTCTGCTTTTGCGATATATAAACCTTTTCAGAAAAATAGCTTTTTCAACTCCAGGTTTTCTGCTTGTTTCAGGCTGCCCTAATGGTGGAAACAATACTGAATGTAACAGTTCATTCGGTGGTTTTCAAGGATGTATGCGACTCATTTCTATTGGCAACAAAGCTGTGGATATGATCTCAGTTCAGCAAAACGTTTTTGGCAATTTCAGTGACCTGCAGATAGACTTATGTGGCATCATAGACAGGTAAGAAAATCTTATCTATTCATTCATTTATTTCCTTGAATGTTTTGTTTTGAATATTGACTGGGTAACAAAGAACAGAATACTTACGAAATTGCATGCTTTTTCTTTCACAAGTGGTCAAAAGTCTAGAACTATTGCAGTATACTTACCACAGCCATGGAAAGAAAATTTCCATTTACTGATTTACCACTTGCACATAAAATTAGAAAAAACGACGTTAAAATTGTCTGAGGTTTCTGATTCTCTGCAGCTCCTCATCTGGAACAAACTTCCTGTTTCTCCAACTGATTCTACATCTCATTGTAAATCCCCCTTGAAAAGATATGTTCTTCTTTGCCTCTGCCAAAATTGCTAAATTGCTTATGTGTATTAAATGGTTTTGTAATAGGTAGCTTGTCTCATTCTGTGCGCCCTACCATTTGTGAGAAAATGTTCTCCTGTTAGACTGACTTCTACATGTCTGTGGTTGCCCCAAGCTAATGTAATCAGGGTTTTTGCCATTATGCTCCCAATGGTAGAAATCTTCCCTACAGCTGAGGGTAAGCAAACAATTTCTTTATCTTTTCTACTTTCCTTGTGATCTGTATTTTCATGAACACGTTATCGTCTTCTATTTTCTAATTTGTTAGTTCACAATATGTTCTTATAATTGTAAGATGCCAGGAGTGAATGCGGCTTGTTGTTGAACTTCTGATTATCTAATAGTCCACCAAGCTGCTTCCTTCTTCTGGATATCCATGTTTTTCTTCCATATTTTCATTCCTCTCTTGAAAAAGAATTTTTTTTCATTTAAAATTAAGAAAATATAATAGAAAATTAAAGATAAAAAGTAATTGAATTTTTCATTCCTCTTCTGAAAAAAATAATTATCATTTCAGTCCTTGCATCTTTGAATCTTTACTGGAGTCTTCGCATCTCCAATTCCAAATGCTGAAGCACCACCCAAATTCTGGAGTTGTCCATGATTTTTGTAATAGAAACTATGGACCATTAAATGTAATAGCTTTACACATTTAAAACGTATGAACACATATAAAAGGTACTGTTTGCATAGCGATCTGAATCTATATGCAGTAGAAAATAAACTGAAAATAATGAGTGTATTGTTTATATTTATCATATATATATATGGTGATCATATAGAGAGAATATTATTTATCAGATTTAAGGTCCTCATTGGTAGTCATTTAATCATTAATTTAAGCATTCAGGCATAATTTATTAGCCTTTTCTTCTTTAAAATGAAGCAAACAAAAAATCCCTATCATTTTCTTATTTTCTATTTTCTTAGTTCCATAAACTTCCAAATCCTATTCCTATACATAAATTATTATGACTCTTTCCAGTCATTGCTCTTCACACACTCCTTCACTTTAGTCATTTCATTGTATAATATCTGTATAATGCTGCATTGCTCATACCTCTTGGGCATGCAAATAATTGTCTTCATATATTTCTCCTTAATATCCTTTCTCTCAGCTGCTTTATCAATATATATTGGTTTAATAACTACTAATTATACATAAACCATTGACAAAATAACTTTAAAGGACACAATGTCATTTTAAATGCCCTACAAAGTTAGCACATTTAGTCTCTGAGAAGAGAGAACCAGATGAATCTGTCATAATTACATCAAACCCTACCACAGAAACATAAGATTGCATTCCAGAAGTTATTGCCTTTGGTGTCCTGCAAGTCCATTCTACAAAAAAATCCTCCAAAATAAATGGTTTTATCTGTTAAAAAAATTAAAAAAAGACACTGGTTCTGGGGAAGTTTTTGAACATTTTTTCTTTTTTTTTAACTAAACACTGAAGAAAAAAAAATAATGAAAATTACAGCAATGAGTTGTTCTTTTCAAAATATCTTTTTCCATAGTCTGAAACTATGATAAACAGTGCACAGAAAATGTCTTTAGTAGATAGCCGGCATCTGAAGTTCTTCATTTTTTCTTCTTTGACAAGAGTATATTTGTGTTCTGGTCCAGTGTTCTCTGTTGAATATTAGCTTTTGATTATTAGCAGTCTTCTGCTTTGAAGTTATGCGCCTTTTGCAGACGTCAAAGACTTAAAAGTGTATTACCAAGTAATATGTAGTAAATGCTTGACCCACGGCTTTTTATTTTAAGCAGACATGGTGATGCATGCAGAAATTAGCTTTTACACCAGAAGTATTAAAAATTTTTGTCAGAAACTTAGCTTCTTCAGAGAAATCGCTGTTTTAAATGTTGCTTTGGATGGGATTGCTGCGAGTTGTGTAATTTGTATAGCTTCACTTTGAGTTAATTAGTGGCTACTTTCTTTTATACAATCTGAAACGGAGGATACAAAATTTATTGTTAAAAGATTTAAATTATGCTCTAAGTTGTTTTCAATTCTATTAAAGTTGGCTCAAGCATCATCAGTTTCATCTAATCTTTTCATCTGGTGAATACTGTTCGGAAGATGAATTGAAATGGACAGGGAGTCAATACAAGTGAGGACCATGTATATCACTTGCAATGTAGGAATAATGACGTATTTATCAAAAAAGAATAAGGCAATGGAAACAACAACTGAAATACACACAAGCAGGGCAGCTGTCAGAGAGTGGACTGAAAGTCCTGAATGGCAGCTATGGGGTGTTTTATGGGTATTAACACTGTCAGAGGAGGTGTATATTTATAATAACTGAGTATATTTATAAAAACTCCAGTCCTACCCGTAAAAAGCAAAATCAAATATTTATGCTAAGAGTTATTACTATCCACATTTGTACGTATCATTTAAACAAGTTACTTAATACAAAAGTGAACTTATGTCCAGTGCCTGCAGTTCATTTTTGTGTCTCAAATCCAAGCTTCTTCAGACATATACCATCTCTAGACTTGGTTTACAAATCCGTTGTATGAGTGAGATAATATGTACATGATCAGCTCTTTCACTGGTAAAAATGTCACTTATTTCCTCAAAACTTAGTGACCTATATTGCTGTACACCTGCTTACATTTATTTTCTTCTGTGGAAACCTCTTCTTATCTTTGTTTATAAACATAAAAGAAAAATAAAATTAATTGAGCTTTAGTAGTAGTGGATATACAATGGCCCTGAATATTCATAGGATAGATGTGTGCACTGCTGGACTTTTACAGTCTTAAAATAATACCCTTCTAAGATTTCTTGAATGAATTAAAAAGAAATTTGCAGACCTGTGAATATTAGCTAGCCTGTCTTCTTTTTTGTGGCTAATATTAATAATAATGAATTTTTATACATTCTGAGCTATATCTTCTGTACACACACTGCAATTAGAATTTTATTTAACTAATTTCCAAGGCAAAAAGCTTATAAACAATCAGTTGAAGCATGCAGCTCTACTTCAATATATTTTCAATTGTCGTTATTGAAAAGATACCTTTTTTTCTTCTCATGCAATAGTTTATAATTAGGGATAGTCCTGCAGTCTTAACCATAAAACAGTTATGGGCAAATTTGCTTTGTAGTCAACCACTGTAAATCCTGAAGAAAGTCACCAAAATCAATACGGTTTCACCAGATTTACACTCATAGTACCAGAATGAAAAATGGCTTTCTTTTTTTACCAATAGTTATCTCTGGTGGTAGAGCTGACATACTAAGGTATTTTTCTCCCTTTTATAATAGGAAATAGCCACAGTTTTAGAATAGGAAAAAACTCTGAGGAGCAATGGTCAGTTGTATTTGTTATGCGATCATTTTGTGTTTTTCTGGGATTTCTAGAAGAATAGAAAGTAACCTGCTGTGATGCTACTCTGTTGTGATTCACCCTGTTGAAGAAATCACGTCTGTCACAAAACTTTCCAGCGAATTATCAGCATGCAGATTTTTCATTGGTTTATCAATCTATATTAAATTATAGTTAATTGATTGACAGTAAGTAATAATTATGCATGTTACACTTTAATTATTTCAGTTTTCTCAGGTTTATTGCATAATTAGTATATTTATGATAGTCAATAGGAATAGTGGAAATTATGAAGGGAAATGTTCTTTAATTAATTTTCTAGTAGTCACATTGACATCTTCCCCGATATGCCTGAAGGCTTCCTTTATATTATTTCTTTTCCTTTTCCATAAATACAAGTGCAATGTCAGAGAAAGGAAAAGAGTGAATATGCTTGCTTGTTTTTTGTTTAGGTGTTTGCCTAATTACTGTGAACACGGTGGTGAGTGCTCACAGTCCTGGAACAGCTTCTACTGCAGCTGTACCAATACTGGTTACAAAGGAGCTACTTGTCATTATTGTAAGTCTAAGATGTTTTCTGACTATGTTTTTGTTTCCAATTGATATATTTCTCCTCCAAGAATACTCCTTTGTGATCATCATGTATATTACAAGACCCTTCAGTCACGTAAATATTCATAAATTGGTTTGAGGAAAGGCCTTGAGAATTCAAAATTCTATTGAAAGATCTACTGGGTATCTCTTTTCATGCCATGTTTCTCATAACTTACACAAGTTGGTCAGTATTTTCCTCTTCTATTGATAAAAACCTGCTCTCTGAATCAGCACATCATTTAGAAATGTGTTTATTTCCCCTTTATTCATCACAACAAATGATATATTTTTATTTTTTAAGACAATGGGACTACATGCATGCGTAAATGTCATCGCATGCTAAGCCTTAAGCACATGTTTATATAATTTGCTGAATCAGGGCTAGATTAGGAGAAGGTTGCAGCAGGGTAACTGGAACAAAGCTGGCATAAATGAAAAGGAGCTGGGCAACGCTGAGGACATCACGTAGTGATCTTTCACAAAATTTGGTATTACATTTAGGTAAAAGCTTTTTCAGGAAAAAAGAATACGTAGCAGGAGACATATTCAGAAAAGAGAAGTGAACAAAGACACCTCATTAATCTGCACAATACTATGACCGTACTTTGATCTTTGTCTTAAACTAATTGAAAGTTATTCAACTAATTTCACAGGCGATGCTCCACATTTGTACTAATTTAAGTATGTTCTGGGTAGCAGAATAAATGTTACTCTAGCCTTGATTATATATACTTATAATAACTATAAATCCTTATTAAAAATGTACAGGTAATTTTTAAAAATTCCAAAATGTGCCCTCATTATCATATCAAAAAGATGAATAACTGTGTCCAGAGAAAATTTTCCTTACACAATTTATAAAATCTTTGTTGGCATATTTTATGAAAAGAGTATATGTCTGTATACTGGGATATTTTGAAAAATCACTGACTCTAAAAAGACTGCGTATCAAAATATCATTTTTACAGGGTCAGCAACAGTGTCTGTTTGTTTTATACTACCTGAGTTGTAAAGAATGCAGTGGCATAAATAACTTGATTAAGAAAAAGTAAATCCTTGTAGCAGGGAAAAGACATCAATAGTACAGACGCTTTTGAATACCACAGGGTATAGCATAAACCTGTGACACACCCAAAGTGAAGATGAATGTGATTTGTTTCATTATAATTTGAAAAAATTGTGTATTCAAAAACTCGGTGACATCTATGAGGACAGATGGAGGCCATCTTTTCTAAATGATTGGAACTCTCTGTGCAAAATCTAATAATATGTGAAGAGTTACTGAGTTCTTATTCAGTGTTGAAAAATATATACCGAATTTTTCTGGGATGTTTATCTCTTATTCATAAAATGATGTATTTGTGCATATAAAATATAATCCTGTTAGTATTTGATTGCAGTGATTTTAATAATGATTTCAAATTAACAATCTTAGGGGTTTTTTGTCCATGCTGTCATACTTCTGTACAATTTCAAAAGCAAAATATCTCCCTTGAATTCTCAAATAAATATTCTTTTATTTATAAGCCTAGAAATAAGTTACTGATCTGGAAATATTACTAAATGAATTGCCATGTTTCTAAAATCTTCTATGCATTCACATACCCAGGACAAAAAGCAAAATAGACAACATGTAACTGAGTATGATCTCTTTTGTGATGTTTCAAATTGAGCTAAGACTACTTACTGTAGGGGACTGTAAATTTCTATTTGAGAATGGCATGAATTGTGCATTCTGAATATTTCATGGAGTAAGCAATCTTTAGTGAATGAAGTGTTTATTATTGTTTTAATAGAGGACACCATGTAATGTCAGTAACCATCAGCCAAAAATCACAAAGAAACAGTACTTTTCCAAATACTAGCTTCTTCTTAAAAAACAGCAACTCTTTTTGTTTACTTTAGTAGTACTTTTTAATCTTGCTTTTTTAAAATAAACTGAATTTATATAGATAAGAATCTTCTCAACTATGCGTAATTCTTACTCAGTTGTGTTATTATCTATGTAGCCTTCATAGCCTTTTTTTTTTTTTTTTAAGGTAACGGCTACTTCTTTTTGACAGTGCATTTCCTAGTTTCAGTAACAGTTAATTGGTGAAAGGGACACACAGTATAATTTTGAAAAGAAAGGCCAGCATAGCATGACTGCTCGGTAGCAATGGATTGGCTAAACAAGAAGTTAAGCTAAAGTGGTCTTTCTGTTTAATCACAAAGGAGGATTCAGAAGTCCCTTTTCCTGGTTTTCGATCATAAAGAAGTCATCATAGATTTTTCCTTAGTCCTTAACTGATATAAAGTATACATGACATGGGACTGAGGAGCTGTCATTTTGTCTTTGCTGTTTCAGTTCTTTTTCTGCAGTCTCTGACATGTCATTTGCCCCGCTATCTGCAAATAACAAGTGCACAAGCCAAAAAATGCCAGGAGACAATCAGAACACCTAGCAATACTGCTTGCCTTCTGTTGTATGTAATTAAAAAAGTCCAATTCAGTTGAGGTAGTGCATTTTGCTGTTTGCTCCCTGAAATTTCTAGTTTGAAATACAGAAGAAAAATGCTTGAAAATGCCCCTCTAGATCTCCCCTTTAAAGAAAACTGAACGTTCTTTACAAATGCAAATAAAATGTATAGTTTTCATTGTGTGATTTCTTCTGTTTTGTCTAGCTGTGAACAATCACTTCTTCTTTTCCCCATACACAGGCCTATGCACTTTTTTTCCTTCCCTGAATAAAATGTAAAATGATGCCATTATGTTTGTGATGGAATATGCTCTTTTACAGCCATCTATGAGCAATCATGTGAAGCCTATAAGCACAGAGGAAACACTTCAGGCTTTTACAATATTGATTCAGATGGAAGTGGCCCCTTGGGACCGTTTCTTGTATACTGTAATATGACAGGTGAGGTGATAAACTTCCTTAACTCACAGTTCGGTCTGTATGCATGCTCATTATATAGAAACGCAATCTATCAAGTTAGAAGCCTCTGTAGCGCGTGAGTTTAATGTATACAGGCACAGCAAAATAAAGGTGACTCCTTAGCTCGGAATACCGGGCCAAGAATTAGACAGAGAGATTAAAGCAATAACAGGATTCAGGCTCTGAAGCTAACGCTGGGTTCCTGTTGCGTTGTCCATAAATGGGATGTGCTCCATCTGGAGAGAATTTCATAAAAGCTCATTTTCGGGGGAGGGGGGGGGGGGCAACTCTACTTTAATTGGAGTTAGAGCATCTCTGAGGACATTTAGGGAAATGAGAGATAATTTATGTCGTATGAGAAAATTACTGATTTTTTGCCTGCAAGCCTTATGAACAACTGTAATTCAGAACAGAACTTCCACTGTTTTGAGCAATGCAGCTGTTAAACTTTTCAAAATGCTAGTAGATCTTTTGGAGAAGCCAAATTCCCCCAGCGGGATTCTCGCAGCCTTCCTTTCAAGCACTTGACCTCCTCTTCTGCACCCGGTTCTTTGCATGTGATCATTTCTGTCACTAGAAGTTTTACGTATCTGCGTTTGTTGTCATTCAGCTTTTTAACAAACCAGTTGACATTGTCTGTAGGTGCCTATAGGCACATGTCCTTTCAGTTAAGCTTACATTGTTTAAACACCTTTTGAAATTTGATATTATTTTATTGGTGTCTGTTTTGTTTTCTTATTAATTATCTTCTTTTTCACTTGGATTGCTTTCCAGCCAAAATTATGGAAATATTTCATTGTTTTACATGAGAAAAATATGTTCTATGAAAAGAGACTTTTACAGAGTTTTATCTCTTCAAAAGCTTAGGTGATTGAGCCATGGATGAATTTGTTTTGAATATATCCTAAATGTTAAGAATTTGACTTAGAAAGCTTAAAATCATCTTCTGATTTTTTTTAATGTTGTGGCTTTGTTTCATAAACAATTTTCTTCACATATTAAGGGAAAAGAATCATGATCAAGTTTATCTCTTGAGAAACTGGTAGGGCTATGCCTGCCAATGACACTGGTTGATTTTCACAGCAGTCTAAAGATATTTATTATATACACTGAAATGAGAGAATTGCTTCTCTCAGTCTGTGCTCGTCTCCCCACCTCAGCTCCTGACTTTGGCGTATAAAGTAAACTGTGCTTCCTCATCGTGGGCACACTTCAGATTAGCACAGGCCCTTGGAAAGAAATACCTGTGTCTTGTGAGACTAAAAGAGACCAAAGAGTTATGGCAGAAAGATGACTATTTTTTTAAACTGGGTCTACCCCTCTGAGGTGCAGTGTAGCGTCTGATTTATCCTTGTGTGTCCACGAACAGCTGCTACTGTTTTCCTCAGTCACTCCTTATTCCCCACATTAAGCAAACCTCATTGATCAGGTCTTCGTCTCGCGATGCAACCTGACAGGATGAATCTTCTATATTTGTTTCGTTCCCAGTTTCCTCATGACTGATATTCCCTTTTCCCACCAGAGGCAGGGAAGGCAGATGCCTGCGTTTCTTGCAGCCCTGCCTTGTCTTTGACATTCGTGTGGCTTTATTTTCGGGCAGCTGGGAGGGAGATGTCTTTCCCCGCTTTCAGTCTTGGAGGTCAGCTTCGAAATGAAAAGCCTGCAGTCCAAAGTGCCCTTTAAGGTGACCAGACTTTTCAGTGACCTGCTTTTCTTTCTCCTTTGTACCACTGGGGTTGCAGAAATGAGTGGGATAGCTGACTGGTTTGCCTCTGAATTTTTGTGTTGAGCATATGTTTGTGAGTGTGTGTGTGTGTGTGTGTGTGTGTGCGCGCACAAAAAGAAATCTAAGTTTGTTACACTTTCAGCTACCTGCTTTTTGATACCATGAGCATATACTTAATGAAATTCTTTAATTTGGCCAAAATCTTAGAAGCAATGATAACAAAGCTGCATGAATAGACTCCTTTTAGTTTAATATTTCTTCAATAGGGATCACATCCTGATGTTTCCTTTAGTTTTTCTGATGAATAGTGTCCTTTAAGTGACCATCGGTTCTTTTCCTACTATAAAAATCTTTTAGTGTCAGCCATGCATGGCCTGCAGGAAGTTAATGAAATACGGTAAAATTCTATTAAATAGTTATAAATATTAATATTAGAATGTTATTAATAATAATATTTTAATATGAAAAATAATATTTCTCATACCCACTCAAATTACATCATCACTAAGTCGCCAGTGTATGGGGAACACGGATATAGGCTTGGCTTGACTTGACACAAGTTGGCTTTAACGAGGAGCTTGCTCATCCCTACGTGGAAGTAGATTTAGTTAGGAGAGCTGGATTGCCACAGGCTTTGTAAGTGGAAGCTAAAACAGCATAAGCTTGATGCTTCCCTTTTCACAGTGTGAGGGGATGTAGCCAAGCTAATAGTAATAGTAATAATAATTTAGCCAACAAAAAAGCAGAATCATATTTTTACAGGTGGCCTTTATTGCCACTTGTATTTATGGCAATTTATATTTCAGGGAGCATGAAAGGTTTAATCTCTGTACTACCAAGCAGAGTAAGTGCTTTTATACTTCCTTGTACGTGAACTGTAAGAAATAGCACGCAATGCCTTCTTGTGCTGTGGCGCCAGCCAGTTTAATCCTCTCTATGTCTCAGGGTGTAGAAAAGTTCTTTTCTTTAGTCCCAAAGTAAATACACAATAGTTACCCTATGGCTCCTGGTAGATTTTAAGTAATGACTTCATATCAGTATTGTAACATTAAAGTGAGTTCTTGATTTGTTTGGTTTTGCATTAGTGTAAGTTTTTACAATTAAAAATGCTTTCCACAGTCATTGCAGAATGATTGTGATGATGAAAGAGAGCTTTTGACGTAAAAATATTTGCGAGGTACAAATATAACTGAACAATTATTGATGTTCTCACTACCTTGTTACCTAATGTAGACGGATATGTCCAAGTTGGAGAAAGTCCATTTCTCAGTAGACTGTGCATATCCACATCATAACATATATTTTACCTTTTATAAAGACACAGGATATTGTATCATTCAACTATTTGAATTATATTTATACTTATATGGAAGTCTTTCCTGCTCTTTCATTACAAGAGCCTTACTTTGGAAGATATTTTTCCAGAAAGAATATTTGGAATATATTTGCTAGTGGTTTATGGAAAAAGTACTTCTCAGGCACAATTCAGTTGCTACTGGAAGTAATATTTTGGCAATATTGTGCATGCCTCTGGTTTAAATGAGCCAGTAGGCCTATCTACAGAATGTAATGTAGTACAGGACTGTGTCACCCAGCAGCATCTGAGCTAATAATGAGCAGTATGTATTTTTTAGGGAAATGCAGCACTCAGTACCTGAACTGGTACTTCATCATGTTACAGCACTGAGTCAAGTGGGAATACCATGGTGGTTGTCATAAATCAGTACTATCTCAGGTGTTTGGAAGCAGCTCTCTATCGAACTTTGAAAGTTCTTGAGTCCTGAAATTCTTAGGCATTGACTAAATACAGATTTTGAATAGTACATCAAGTAATGATTACTCTTTGATTTTAGATGGCTAGAAAAACCTTCATATAATCTGGGTTTTATAGTAAATGCAAAATCCAGAAGCTACTTTTGCTTCTTTGCAAAAGGGTGCAGGCTATTTTATCAGACAGACTAAATTAATTCAAATATATAATGACAAATATAATGTGGATAGAGTGTAGAATAGAATTTAGTGTTATTTTATGGACAATTTAAGCATGGGAGAAGTAACAATAATAAGCATTATTTTTTTCTATTCTTCCATTGCATTTCTCTATATAGAATATGTCTCATTTAGAAGACAAGTATATGGGTGTCTCCACTTACTCTTTTCTTCCTCAATATTTATACCAAGCTGAATGCCTGTTACAGTCGTGACAATCTACTTATAAATAGAAGCAATGATTAATTGTTTTCATTTTGCTCAGTCACGTCTTGTTTCATATGCCCAAAAGCCTTTTTTTGTGACCAAAAATGTTACTTTAAACTTTGATAGATTTCTTCCTACGTTCTCTTTCCATTGCTATCTTTTGCAATTCTTTCACATTCTTTATTACTTTTCACATATGTTTTGCAAGATACAACGTGGACAATCATACAGCACAACAACACCAACTTAACCAGAGTCAAAACTGCTAATCGAGAGAACCCCCACACTGTGTTTTTCAAGTACTCTGCCAGCCTCGACCAGCTTCAGGCTACAATTAACCATGCAGAACACTGTGAACAGGAGCTCGCTTACCACTGCAAAAAGTCGAGGCTTCTCGATAAACAGGGTAAGTAAAGCAAACACATCTTATTATGTTGCATAGTGCTTTCTATTTTATTGACTACTATAGGTATTTAGTTCTATCAAGGTAATGGCATTTTGTTACTACAGAGTTTAAACAACTTTAAATATCTAGTACTTAAATCCGTGTAAGTCACTAGAGGTATCTGAACCAGAAAAACATTAATGTCAGTTTATGATGATCTTCATTCACAATATTAAGTCCTCTTAAAGTGAATTTCTTTTGTAAGTCTATTAAACTAACAGAGATTATTATTAACAGAGTCCTGTTGGTGTGCCTTTCAGGGAGTTTTAGGGAATTGCTTATTACTGAGGAAATATATTTTTAAAAGAAGACAGACTAGTGCATAAATACCAGTAGAAGTTTCCTGCATGTTTTTGAATGCTTATTGTTCAGTGTTTGACACTGGTAAATAAAACTCTGATGACATTAAACTTCCACTGTCCAAAATAAACAGTCCTAGAAAAAAAAGATAGTTAAAATGTGGGTGAATGACAAAAATGTATTTGCTTTAAGAGAAAAAATACTGGGAATCCTCTGAAGTACTTCAATTAACTTAGGTAGTCAAGTTTACATCTTAACTCTCACTGATGCATATCTGCTGTTAACAGGCTTAAGTGTGAAAATCCATTTTAAATACTACAAAATAACTTTGGGGAAAAAATCCCATTGTTTTCTGTCTCTTGCAAAACTAAGCCAAATTGATTGTCATGTCTGCTAGAAGCTCTGAAACCTTTCCTTACATATCTTTCTTGGCATTCTTTTCTAATAGCAGAGAGAGAGCAGAGAGGAGGCCTTTGATCTCTTTACGTATCGACTCCAAATTCAACCTATGGTTAGGCGTTCAAAAGCCCGACTGATACCAAGCAGAGGATTTCAAGATTGTGCTCTCTAGGCATTGCATATATTTTTGGCTATTAAATGCCTTCCAGAGTAAGATTAAAAAAAAAAAAAAAAAAAAAAAAAAAAAAAAGCAGCACAAAAGACCAACCATCCGAATTCATCAGTTTGAGGCTGGAAGTCATGGAAAAATTTCAGTTAGAGAAGAAGGAGGGGAGAAACCCACACAAGGAGGATTTTCTACTTTTTTTTCAATCCACTGGGACTGCACAGAAATACAAGTTTTGCTAGAAAGCTAAAGGGGTGCAAGTCAATTATGATACATCATCCAATATTTAGAATTTTGAATGCTAAGAGTAAATAAGCATGTGAAAGTTCTTTGTGAGTTACATAGATTTTCTAAAATCATTCTTAGTTAAAACATTACCATAGGAAACAAATACAACTTCACATTCCTCCAAAGAGAGGATTTCAGTCAGAGAGCGCAAAGGTAAGAAAAAGCTAGCATCCAGTGATGTTCAGTCTTGGCTTCTTTACTAACACTTCTAACAAAAGTCAGTTCTGAGTTTTGTGATATAAGGATGAGATACAAACACTTCTTAAAAGGAGAATTATGATTTATATTCCCCACCCCATTTCAAAGCAGCCAGAGCCACATTTTTCTAACTTTTTAGAAGAGGTATTAACTTCTCCTTATCTCCTTTTAGCATTCTTAATTGAATTGCTTCTTTGAAATAAAATTCAGAATTTTTACATTCTGGGATTTAGATGTGTCCCTTTCTCTTTCAAGCGTAATGACTGTGGGAGAAGATCCAGTGAGGCTAGACCCACTTTGAGCCATTTTGTCATAGTGATGGGAAGCCTCGAGGGAGTTCCTGGGGGAAGAAGCAGATGCCTCCTTGTGCAGTGCTGACTGCTCTGTGCTTTTGGAGAGCTAGCTACAAGGGGGAGGAAAAAGTGTGTTTTTTCCCCTCAAGACGTACATGCCGGTACTTGTTTTTCAAGGAACTCAGTGATCAGTGTGCTTAGTCTCAGCAGTATCTACAGAAACAGATGCTGTTTTTAGCATCTGAACTCCATCAGCAGCAAACACTGGGAGTCTGCATGGACTTTAGGAGCCTACTGGCAGCTCTCAGGTTTGACTATCAGTGGAAGATTAGGACTATGTTTATACAGTGATCACTGGAACGACCTGACCGAACCATCTTTAAACTGCATAGATCAGATATCTACCTCAGAATAGCACAATAATGCAGAGATATATATAGGATTAGCTATATGAGTCCTGCTGAGTTAGCTTCCACAGAGATATCTGCACACTTGTAAAAGTGCTCAAGACACCTACTTTAAAGCAAAATTGACAGCACGTAGATGAGCACTGTTTAAAACTGGGATGTGTCTAAACAAACTGCAGTCACTGTGTTTTAAACATATCCTAAGATATTTTTACTCTGGTAAATATTTGGATTCTTGGAACACCTGAGAATATAAGCTGTGAAATGTTATTAGTGGGGCTGTGAGAGCCAGAATTTGGAAAACCTTCCAAATTGCAATCCCTTTTTTTCTACCAATGTAAGTTAGAAGGGAGAACCTCAGAAGAAATCTAGCAACTTTTGAAAATTTCAGGGGCATGCCATCAGATGAAAGGTCTCCTTTCATCTCCTGAATATCATTCCAGTACCATCCACTTGGCAAAAATTTGGATGAATTAGCAATCCTCTCTCACTTTTATTTCTTTCTACTTCAAAATATACTTTCCACTGAGAAGTATGGAGGTAAGAGAGAACATATTATTTGTTCTCTGCAAAGAATATTAATTTCAGATTTAAAACTGAAAAATGTTTTTGAGAGCTTTGAAAGGAGATTTCTCATCTTTTTATGTGAAAAAAAATTTCATTTATTATGAATGTAATTAAATAGAAGGATTTGAAATGCAAATACTTATATAATCGAATTGCATGCACAATTTAATCCCTCCCACTTCTGTAATCTGTAACTTCCACTAGGTATGTCTGACAAATACAAAATTTGATGATAGCCATCTTAAATAGATTTTGGGACATGCAGTGCAGACAGTAATTCTTAATTGACTGTATTTTAAGAATACATTATAGTCAGTCAGCCTCTACAATATTTTCAAATCATGTCATGATTTGAAGTTACCTACGACTACATCTATGTGTTCATTTTGAAGAAACCTCTACCCCTTTTTATTAACTTTATTTTGCTCTAAGGAATATTTTTTGCTAATGCAGAAATACCAGTCTGGATTATTTGGTATGGACTTGCAGTGTTTCAGTGGATACTCTCTTCTCACCCTGCTATATGAGCAAGTACTTCAGACCAGCTTTTAAACATATCCCAATGTCCCCAGCAAAAGACTGGGAATATTAATTCACAACTACAATATAAGGTTTGGCCATGCTGTTGAAATGGCAGAAATACACTGCTTTTTATCATCCTTGTTGTCGGAAGATTTTTAAAGTGTTGTTTGATAAATTATTAATAAACTGTCTCTAGGTTTTCTCCCTCCCCCGCGATGGCTTGCAAACAGAAACACTGATATTGGGCACTGATGCCATTATGGAAGTTTGACTTTCCCAGAAACTGTTCTCACTGTTTGCTGGCCTGCTGGGCCGACAGTTGTGTGGTAATGAATGCAGCCAATATGTTTATGAGCCGAGAGACTGTCAGCGTAACGGAGGTCTTATCTAACAGCGAGCTTTAATAAGCGGTGGCAGTTGTAAGTAAAGCTGAAAGTAGGATAAATTCCAGCTTCTTCATGGGGGCCTGCTGCTGAAAACGTAGAGTTTCAACAACAGCAAAAAGAAGTGCATCTATAAAGAACCCTACTATTTAACAATACTTGAGTTTCTTCTCATGCCCTGACTTTCATTCATTGCATCTTTCGCCCTTCTTCCCTCTTATTTGAGATGGTTTATCTTTATGCTTCATGTCTTTTAGCGATTATCTGCTCTGTATATTTTGTCTATTTGTTGCTGTGCTTGCTTGGCACCATCTTTGAGCTTAGTATGCAATACTGTAGCATTAAGGACACATCTAGTTTTATCATTTTACTATAAACAATGCCGACTGGATGCACTCCACAGAGATGTAATAGGCTTGGGATACCTCATTTCTACCCACTGGATACATCTACTTACTTATCTGACATAACCGTTAAGATGATTTCTGCAGTGTCTGAGTATATAAATTCTGAATCCGCTGCGTGTGATCTAACACCTGTCTTTGGGCATATCTGATTAACACCACCCAGCAGTTCTGTTCAGATGCTTAATATGCATCACAGATACGTGTAGTGCTCTGTAGTACCCTTAGTAATGGGAGGAGTCGATTTTGGAGTAGTTTTTCTTTAACTCTTCACATTCCACTTAGTGAAATCAGTAGTTTCATGATCTGAAATTGAACTTTACTTGGGAATATTAACTACCCTGATTTTTAGGGTGATGGTGTCTCCTTTTTCATGGCCTATTTTAAAATTAATTGCATAAATGGACTGCTTAAGATAAATGATTCTAATATCATGGCTGGTTGAGCTAGGGACTGTGAGTTCTCTTTTCCACTAATACAAGCAAAAACCTGTGACAATACCTGATAATGAAGTATTAAAATGAACGATTGGTTATCATTAAAGAAAGGTGGCAATTTTTTTCAGTTGTTTAGACTTTTTAGATTTGAGGGGTGTTTTCCCTTGCTTAATATTTTGGAAAACTTTGGATTAGAAAAAGCCGGAGAAGCAGGAGATGAGATTGGGCATTGATTTTCTCCAACCTGACTTTCAGATGGGGTGCCATTGAGCTGGTGGATTGGAAGAACCAACGAAACACAGACCTACTGGGGAGGTTCCCTGCCTGCCGTTCAAAAATGCACTTGTGGATTAGAGGGGAGCTGCATTGATTCCCAACATTACTGCAACTGTGATGCTGACAGAGACGAATGGTGATTTTTTGTATTGTTGTTTACTCACGATAACTTTTTGTTGGATAGCAAATTAAAAAATATACATATATACAGGCCTTAGCAGATTTGGAAAGCCAGGGCTGTTGTAAACTTAAATGACCACAGTGTCATCTGCTTCCTGGATATAAAACACAATTTCTCACCAAATTACAATGGTGCACATTGACTATTATTGTTAATTCTTTCACTCGGTTTTGGGGGATATAAGGGCTATTTGGGGAGGGTTTAATTTTATACAGAGATTGTACAGTTTTGGAGTAAATTGCATGTTATATTTTCAGAAGTTAGACTCATGTCTCCAGTATAACTTCAGTTATTAGAATTATAATACTGAAGGTAATTAAAGCTAAACTATGAGGTTCTGGAAAAAAAAAAAAAGTTAAAGATTTCAAGGAATTGCTAGCCTCATTTTTAATTACACTTAAGTTTAGGCTTTTTTACCCCAAATTCCACTAGGTTAATTACCTAAAACTTAGATAATTGCTTTTGGAGGCAGTTAATATCAGCAGAGCCAGGCATTCATATAAAATCCTGGTCTAAGGCACTGGAAGTATTTCTAAAATGTAGATCTTCTGCTGGTACCTGAAATTCATCTTGTGTTATTTATGATCCTATTTAAATAAGTAACATCAGAAATGAGTCCCTGTTATGATGCCAAACCTGAACCTAAGCTTTCATTTAATATATTGGATCTGGCTTTCTCAATAGTAGCTCTAGTGTAGGTACTTGATTAAGCAGGCTAGGACATTTTAAATTAAAACTTCGCTGCTTAAGAAACTTTGAACTTTTAAACTTCTAAAGTGTATTTGACTCCTATTACTCCTATCCAATGAGCAGGTAATGTATGCATGTTAATATATGTATCTTTTAATAGTAATATCTGGTTTTTGTAAAATGAGGAGAGAGTCATAGAACTAAGGGATCTAGCACTGGGAAGGAGAATAGAATTTGCAAGGAAGGTACTTAGGAACATCTTGACGTGTAGAAAATGAAGTATTAGCTTGTATTGTCCTCAAACTAGATATCACCCTTCCTTTAAAGGAGTAGCTAGTTAATCTGGTTTGAAAATGTTGATTCTCTGATCATGAGTAGGGACCTTTGCAGATACAGAAATGTAAATACAACCAAGGGCTCATCAAAATTCTTTACAAGCTTCTTAAGTTTCCATAGATTTACAAACAAAAAGAACGTGCATCTGCAGTAAAGCTCACTAGGTAGTATCTGCTGTCTTCATTCTAAGAAAGAGCTTAAACGAACACCCAGCAGACCAAGAATTTCCCTGTTATTGTGCTATATAAAAATATAAGCAATTTATGATTCCCAACTGCAAAATAAATGTTAGAAAATAAGCACATTTTGACATAGGATTTTGAGTAGTTCCTAGTATATATAATATATTCTTGCTCGTTTTTGTCATTTATTTAATCCATGCTCACATTCATATGCATATTTTATAATGATACCATACTCGCGTATAAAGTAGATAGAAGAGGTAGGTACAAATCAAGGATGCATGTCTCCACTATAACCAGTCTGAGTAATTTGTATATGTTGATGAATTTATTTCATAGAAAATATAATGGCTCCAGTATTATATTTCTGTATGTCTCCACTTTTGACATTTTAATTTTCACTTTAAATGAAGGGATTTATCCCAGTGACTTCATTGTTATGGAGGCTATATTTACATTCTTTCTGGTAGCTGTGCTTGACATCACATTTGAATTCCTAGAGACGAATGATTTGGATCAGTTGCTTCAGTATTGCTCATAGGGCAGGGAGTGCAGGTGGAAGCTGTGCCTGCTTGAGACGCTTTCTGAATGAGCACGCAGAACCAGAGTTATGCACCGTATGGTTTTGAGACGTGGTCTTGATATTATGTGTTCATAGTGAAATATATCTGATTTCGTAGACTGGGTACAGATATAGCTGTAAAAGCCCTTGTTTGACTACTCAAAAACTCAAAAAAAGTCTATAAAACACACTCAGTGTGAAAAGAGAGTAAAAAAACCATGTCTTCCTAAAGATCTATGAAAAGGCAGATCCTCTTTGCAGAAGAGGTAAGGCAGTTTCCTCTCAGTTTCCCTTTATTTGGAACACAGTTTTACGCCAAGCACTTTTACTGATTTGTATTTTTGCCTGTTCTAATTTGAAATGTGCAATATCTCACCTCATCAAAAATCAATGTAAAAGTTGTTTTTGACTGTTTTGCGTGGTGTTGCAAAACAAATAGACATAAATTGCCTATGGGGAAAAGACTGGTGATGATAGTAAGAGTGAGAGAAAAAAATCACTGATTTCATTCATCTCTAGGAGGGAATCTTTTCCCAATCCCTCGGTGCCGGTGTGTATAGAAGGCTGAGAGACTGGGGTTGCTAAGCCTAACCACGCTCCCAAAGAGACATGGCTTGCTGGCTGAGATGTATGTCTAGCACTTAATCTCTGAGCAATGTGAATTCCAGATCATCTCCCCTCTGTGTTCCTATTGCTGTCTTTGAGCTATTTTCTTTGTCCATTAAGGGAGGATTCGATTAGAAATAGATTGGATGGAAGGACTGAATTTTCTGAAATGGTCCTGGGTGGTTAAATGTTTCCATGCATTCGGTGAAAGCAATTTTAGGGCCAACACTGGTGTTTTATGAAATTCGGTAATTCAGTTCCGACACTAAGTTAACAAAGATATTAAATAAAGAATTCTGCCTAAGATCAGAAGTACTGTGCATGTGCTCAGAATGCTAGACTGCATATTTCCTTTTCTGCAAGTTACATATTTGAAGCATATGCTGCTTTTGCTGTATTCCCAGCATGACTTCTTAATTTTCTATGTGATTCTTTTTTAAACTTCATCAATGTAGAAAAGGAAAAAGAACATTAAACTTATTGGGAAGTTATACTAAGTCTTTTAGTATTTAACAATGAAGAAACAGGCCGTGAGAGATGCAATACTTCCTCAGCAATGTGAAATTATTCACGTCTGCATAAACATTGGTTTAAGCAGCCAGTTAGGTACATAATTATGCCAGATACGCTATCTATCTCGTGCTTTTGCAGATGAGCACAGCCATAAACGTGCCCACTTCTCATGCAATTGTTTTCAGTCCACTAAATGACCACAATATCAATGCCAAAGCATACAGAAGTATGCTCACATTTGTATTCACAGTCACTTCTATCGCCTATATCACGCAGCTTTTTTCTGAGAATTCCTTCTTCTTCCCCCAGAATGTATCAATAATAAGGAAATGTGTTTATCAGAAACATTTAGGAGAGTTCTGGCTTCATTTTACCTTTCAGGAGTAATGATACTGGATTCCTCTCCTACAAGGACCATCTACCAGTAACTGAAATTGTGATCACAGATACTGACAGACCAAACTCTGAAGCAGCTTACAAGCTTGGGCCTTTGCTTTGCCGGGGTGATAGTAAGTAACAACTGCAGAGTTTTGCTAAGTAACAAGGGGTTTTGATTATGATACATTTTAAATGTTGTATGCTAAACAGGCTAAGATATCACTTACTCATCTAGTTCTTTGACTAATTAGAAAAGAAAAAGACAAAATGTCATGGTCCATGAGAAACCAGGATAGAATTTTAAAAAGATATAAGCATATATTGGTAGTGAAAGCAGGAACAGTTAGTATAGCTTTCGAACAGACATTTTGAGGACAAACTCCAGTGTTTTTGTGTGATTTCAATTCAGTTATGAAGGAAACTTTACATGAAGAATTAATAGTTGTTTACCATATCTCGGGAGAAACATGCCCAGTACTAGATATGCATGCCTCTGTCACCAAACCTTATATGTATTAACTCCTCTGAGTACCTATGCAAGTAAGAAAACTGTACTAAGGGAGATTAGGTCATCACACACTGTATTTATGAGCAAAATTTCAACTCTAAGAATTTAGACATTCAAAAGGTATCCAGTAGTTCAAAAAGTAAAGCTAATACATGCTGAAAATGTATGCACAGTAACTAGAAAACGGTCAGGTCTGAAGAAACATTGAAAGGTAGTGAGACAACTGGAGAAAATTTGGTACCTTACTGAAGACTTATGATGACATTTATGATTTCATCAATTAACATCTTCCTGTCAAAGGACACAGATCTATTTTATGTTCAGTAATAAAGTATTGAACAAAATTTTATGGCTGTTAATATTGTAATCAAAGGTGAGGAGAAACAAAATATAGGTGATCCTAAAAATCGTGACTGATGAGTTGAAGGGGCAGGATTTTTGTCTGTAGTTTAGGGAAGGGTTAAATATATTTAATAAAAATAATTTTTTTGCATCAAATGTTATCCTATTAATTTTCATGAACTTCATTATTGCTTCAGATAATTACAAATTACTATTTTTATTTGTTATGTGATTGTCCTCTTTCATTGCATGATGTGTTTGTTTTTCAAATTTCTTCAGCCTTTATGAATAAGGGGAAATGAATACCTATAAAGAAATACTGAGGCTTACTGAAGAGACTGCATAGATAAATGCATAGAAATCAGAGTGTGTTTATTTTTATGTCATCTCTGCTTTCATTCCTGTGACTTCTCAGGATGATTATGCCTGAAAGATTTGTTAACAGATGTGTATTAACAGCAGTGCATTCTAATTTTCTTATGAAAATTCAAAAGGCTCAAAAATACAGTTTGAGACTTCGTTTTCACTTCTTTGAAACCTGAATGTGAACTAAAGGATTATTTATGCTCCCTGTCATAGAACTATTAAATCGTGGAGATATGATATAGGATAATTCAGATTGGAAGGTTCCTCAGGAGGTCTCTAGCCCACCCTCCCGCTCACAGCAGGGTCAGCCATGAGGCCAGACCAGGTTGCTCAAGGCTTTGTCCTGCTGGGGCTTGAAAACCTCCAGGGATGCAGCCTGCACAAGGTCGATGGGCAGCCTGCTCCACTGTCCTCATGGGGAAATATTTTTTAGTTACATCAAGTCTGAACCTCTCTCATTTCAACTTATGCCTGTTGTCTTTCATCCTCCTGCCATGCACCGCTGGGAAAAGCCTGGCTCCACCTTCTTGATGACCTCCCCATAGGTTTTGGAGGGATGCTGTGTGGTCCGCCTGGAGCCATCCCTTCTCCAGGCTGGACCAGCCCTGCCCTCAGCCTCCAGGGCAGGACAACTGCTCCAGCCCTCACCAGCTCGGTGCCCCTCCACTGAACTCATTCCAGTTTACTGACATCTTTCCTGTGCTGGGGGCCCAAAACTGGACCCAGCATCTAGATGTGGTCTCACGAGTGCCGAGCAGCAGGGCATAGCCACGTCCCTCATCGGCCTGGCCTGTGCCCAGCTTGCTGCCCACCAGCACTCAGGATCTCTTGGTAGAGCCGCTCCCAGCCCCAGCCTGTGTCGCTGCAAGGGGCTTTTCCTTCCCAGGACAGGACTTTGCAATTTCTGTGTAAGGCTCCTGCCAGCTCGTTCCTCCATTCTATCTAGGTCCCTCTGGATGGCAGTTCTGCCCTCGAGGCTATTGACTGGTGATCCCAGTTTGGTACCATTTGAAAAAATAATAGATCGCATTTTGGTTCTATTTGCAAAAAATAATACTAAGCTGTGCTGTAATTTAGGATTAGATGATGTTTTATTTACATTAAAAAATTGCACAGAAAAAGAATCAGGGACAATGACAAAAATGGAGCAGAAGTACTTACAGTTCATTTATTACTAATAAGTGTGGAAAATTTCCGTCTCACTGCTTACAAGTTCCCAGCCATTATTAATTATGTAACCTGACCTCAATTACCACAAATCTTAAAACATGGATCCCAACTAGCTTTCCCTGAGGCATCATTAAAATATACACACAGTACTGATACCCACTGACCTCCCTGCTTTTGTTTGATGTTTTCTTAGTCTGAGTGATTGAATTGCTCTAAAATTTCATAGTGATGCTAAAAGATCACAGTGTTTCTGGGCAAGCTACTGTAGAGAACTCTAATATATCATGAGGAGAAGTACAAGAAGTCAAAGTCTGAATGTCAGAAAAATAGTTTTATAATGTCAGATGATATTATAGAGTTTGACTTCAGGGGAAGCAATTTGGGATTGAAATAATCTCAGTGAGAAGAGCTTTCCAATTATAACAGTTAATGGTAATAGTAGAGCAAAAACCTTGAAAAGGAACATTTGCTTAGGTTGTTTAATAGGAACAGTAAGAATGACATTTTTCTCGGGCATTTTCAATATGCCATTAAGACAAAGATGGCAAGAAATGGCATGCTTTTAGGGAGGTAGGGACTAAAATTTGAGAAAACAATACAGAATTTCTGAAGGAAAAAAGATGTGCAATCATAGAATTGTGACATAAAAAAAGACAAGGTATTGAATAAAAGTAATAACACTAGAAATGTTTGAATATATTTACTAGAAATTCTTTACTATGGCCTTTACACTTAGGCAGGGATATACATAAAGAATATTTTCCTTAAAATTCAGTTTTCCAGAAAATGTAAAAAGCCATGAGTTGTAGTAGTTGTTAAATTTGAAGTCAGACAGAACACAACCGAGACTAAACTTTCTTGTGAGGTCGGGGATGGTTAGTAGCGTTTTGAAGCCTGAAGAATGAAGCAGACTTTTTTCTAATCTGAAATGGCATACGTCTATGAGATTCGAATTAAAAGCATTTTTATGACTTTTTTTTTGTTCTGCACCTTTGGGTAGGTGGAGAACACAAGATCTGTGGCAAAGGCCCATTTCTCAGAAGTGCTGTTAAGCGAGGAAAAATAGATAGTCTTGGATTCACAAGTACGATTTGAGTGCTCTCCAGAGAGATTATTGCTTATTTCTGCTTCTGTCACTGTCAAAAACTAAATTATATGATTCTACCTCATACGGGACATCCTCTTACTAAACATGTTTTTTATTCTTTCTAACAGGCATAAATTCTTCAGAATTACTCATTGGCATACCATATAAAAAGATGTGGTGAAGAAGGTTTACTTGTATTTGTGATACACACACTTGATATTTCACCAAATGATTCAAACCCAAAAGACTGTAAATTCTCATGACACCAATAATCTGTTCTTTGTAGAACATCTATTTAGAGATAAAAATAACTGTTTATGTCAACACTAAAATGAAGTAGATCCATAAATAGTTCAGTGAATTGAATCATCATAAATCACACACTCTCTTTGACTGAGTTTCCAGATTGGGCATATTTGATTAGGTATTTCTAAAAAGTTGTGTAGCATAATTCAAATGCAGACCAGCAGAAGTTGCCTATATGTGACTGGGTGTTTTTTTAATTTTTATTCTTTTATTTAACATTGCACAACTGTATTTAGCCTCTTTATGTTAGCTTTATTGATTAGTTCTCTTCAATTCAAAAGTTTTACTTACAGGCAGAAAGCCAAACCATATTTGCAAGACCAAAGCAGGGCAGAATGATCTAATATTAGAAACAATAATAATAACAGAAATCCAGCATTGTTCATTTTATTTATAAAGTTCCATTTAGATATTAATGATTTTTCTCAGCGTTTGTGATACAGCTAGGTATCTGTATTTCCAAGATGCTAAAATGCAATGAAAATAGGAATGACACACTAGGAGGATTTGGCCATTCAAAGAAATTGGGCCATAGGATTTGGTGACACACCGCTCTGTGCACAGAAGCAACATTCACCCTTTTCTGTCACCTTTAAAATATATTATTGATTCATCTCTATATTCCCTTATAATTTTTTGCTGTACACTGTAATATGTCTAATAAATTATATGTCAGCATTGCTGGTATCAGATTTGAAATGGTAACTAGACTTAATAGCTAGATTTAATGAAAGTTGAGATCTAAATTAATCTATGATCAACTGAGTAGGACAATCAGGAGAAATTTTAAGCAAACAAGAGCAAAAGAAACCTTTGGGCCATTAGTAGATAGAAATGCTATGGTTTTGACCAAAAAGGGAGATGTGTTTCATGATTGTTTTTTCAGTATTTGAACAAAAGCCAGATGTTGATAAAATTCTAATAAAGAAAGTCAGTTAATAAGGGCGGACTTTTCAAAATCAATAACATTGAAGTTTTTTTTTTTTTTAAGAGTTGGCTGAAAACTCTCTGATATTTTACTAGCAGGTTCCAGTAAACATTGGAACTTACAAGTATTTCCGGAAGACTGGAAGAAAACTAATGTGCCAATATTATGGATAAGAAATGGGTAATTATAATCTGTCATAGGATTGATTCCTGGACCAAAAATAAGATTGTTGATATAAATCTTAACTGTATAAAACATAATATAAGGATAATACAATATAATGTAAGGGCAATATACCATTCATCATAAGTTCATACACGAATGAACGTAATCCTGTGAATTTAAATGGAGTCTTTCACATGGTAAGTACTTGAAAATAATGTTTTTAAAATCATGAGAGATAATCAGACAAATATCTAGTGGCTGGGATTCGAAGATAGCGAAATAGAGCAAGCGTGTGTGCATACATAAGCATATAACTTGACAGAAGAGCAATCACAAATTTCCTATCAATGGATAATTTCTTTTTAATCCAGATTTTGGATTTTTCCTAGAATAAATGCTCTTTGTCAAACAGGAATTGATTGAGGGAAGTTGAACAGTCTGTGTTATATAGGAGGTCAGACTAGATGATCACAGTTTTCCCTTCTGGCCTTTTAATCTATGACTCTTATAATAAGCTGCAGTGTAGCAGAGCTGGAAGTAGCGATACAGATGGGGCAGCTGTACTCCACAAATTCTCAAAGGCAAACAGTTGCCAGCTGGCCAGATTTTAGCTTTAGAAGTAGCAATTTGCACACTTCTCAGTAATTCTGCCCTCCTTATTGCTGTGCTGGGCAAAGGGAAACTTTTGCATGTAGCAAAGCTGACTGGGCAAATGGAAAGGAAGTAGATGTGACTCAATCATGATTATTTTCTTGCCTTGTTTTGCACAGGAATGCAGCAAAGCAACACCCCCCACCCCCACCCACAGAGCCGTTAGCATACAAAGAGTATGATCACATAAGTTAAAGACCAGTTTGAGAAGCAAGACAAAGAGCACCAGGCTAAAAACAGGATAAATCCAGACCTGATCATTTCACTGAGATGAGATAAGCTGAACTGTTTATGTCCTGTGCTAATAGGATCCACAATTTACAATGAGCACACTTGGTACTGCATTACCCTTCTATGTTATTACTGCAGTGCTTTTGTAATCTAATCATGGTGACATTTCAATGAAATTCAAAGTTCCTGTTGACGGACCTGGGGCCAGAAGCTGGCGCTTACATAGGAGAGCGCTTTGTGTGGGAAGCTCTCTGGGTGCCTTCTAAATGTTTCACAACATCCTTCTCGGGGGAGGATATGGGAAACCTGGAAGGCAGATCAGGTAAAGCGTCTTCACAAAGACAACGACCTGTTTGAGAACTCAGCTAGGACCTCCAGGTTAACAGCAGTGTGCTTTAATTACACCTCTCCGTAAAAGATGGGCAGTATTTTGTGTGTCATGTCAGTTAGAGATTTGTTTTCTTTTGGGGAGAAGGGAGGCTGCTCAAAAAATATCTAGAGAAAATGTTGTTCTGCAACATAAGAACAGTAAATTATTTCCTGCTAAAAAGTACTGTGTTTATTTCCCCTGCCTCAGCACTCACTTTTATCTCTGCTGGAGTTTCACACTAAAAGAATGAATGACACAACACTTAAAAGTATCAACAAGAAATTGTTAAAATAATGATAAATTTCTGTTTTGATGAAAAACGTGGAGAGCTCTACTATATACATTTACACAATTGGTTTGAAAGAGTCATTTTTATTATCTTGGCAACATTCAGACAGCTAATTTATCTGTCTCATTCTCATTTTCCCTGTTTTCACATTACATTTTCAGGTTGGTATATGCCAAACACTGAAGTATTTTTTGCAACGTATATAATGCTGGGTTTTTTATTTATAACAAACAGGACTGCCTTCTGCTTTTGCTTTTTTTATTCACAGGAAGACTGTAGTCTTACTACTCAGATAAAATGCTAAATACTATTGATTTCTTATCTACATGGTGATTGTCAGTTCCAGAAAACTCAGCAGGAGGCAGTGAGCCAGATGAAGAAATGTTTTCCTACCCTGCTTTACAACAGCATAAGATACTACTTTCTAATACACTTTTCATAGATACGTATTTAGCCTGTTTTATTCATACAGTACCTTAACATTCACAAACCATGTAATTTTGGGGGCTGAGAAAAAGAGCAGTTGGAGAAGTCAGGTGAAATTAAGACAGGAAGAATAATACTTCTCATTTTAAGGACAGTTTTGAGAGTCTCAGTATAAAAACAAAATCATCAAAAAGAGAGGGAGTATTCCACCTACATTTTAGGCCGCTGTATTTCAGCAGTGCATTTGACATAGCTAAATCCTGCCCTCCCACAAGGCTCCAGTCTGATCTGCAGGGATCATTTAAATGCTGCACTGAAGCTAATTGTACCATCACTCTACTGGACTGTTGCTGCTGCTGTTGTTTCTCTTCTAATTACCAGCAATGCTTTACCAATTTGGTATAAATTACTAGTATTAAACTTCCTATTGTGTTTGAATTACTGGTAACAGCCAGCCCATTGTTTTCTAAATAGCCGTTATATTCTTGAGTCATAATTGCAGTGAAGTTCTGCTCTGTGGGAGCTATGACCTGAAACAGTTGAGAAACATGGGCTTAAAAATGACTCCAGTGTGTAAGGCTGTCGCCTTCAGCTCGTGGTGTTTTGCACAAAACGATCAGCTTACCTCCGCGGCCGCCACGGAGGAGCCCATCGTGCAGCACGGGAGAGCGAGGTGCAAAGCTCCTCTTTTCTCTCCCAGCCCCGAGCCATCTGTTCGCGGCTCTGGCCTGCCGTGCAAAAACTGTCCTGATTGCTGCTCTCACGCGTGATGGCTGGCAGTGGTCCCACGTGGCTAGTGTCGCAGCAAGCGATCGCCGGAATAAAAGCATGTCCTGCCATGCTGCTTTTCTGGGCGCAGGATTGGAACCCTGATTAAAACTCTATCAAGAAGTCCAGGGGGGATGCGTGAGGGGACTTCGATTTTACTTCAGTGAGCTGTGGGCCAGGCCTCTTTGATTCTGCAGTAAGAGGGGAGTTTGCAAGGCTGGGCTTTTTTTGCAAAAGCTGGGAGTGCCTGGAGCAAAAATCATATTTTTTCCATACTATTTAGAATCAAATCACAGCATTATCAGGAGAATGTGCACTGGCCTTGTTCAATTAGATAAGAAGGTATTGAATGCCTCATTTGATTTAGAAAGCAATATAGCTTAATAAAGAGGCAGATATATCTGCAAGAATTCAGCAGTAATAACAAGGTATTTCTACTTGAGCAGCATAAAGTAGATAATGTTCTCATCAGAAGAGAGTGCTTTTAGAGATTATTACGTATGCTTTTTAATAATCAAGAAGAAATTTAGCACATTATAATTAAATGCCAGCTTAAAGAAAAATAAAACCAGTGGAACATCTATGTATCTGATCTTGTAACCTTTTGTCAAGTAAAGGCAATTTATGTTGGAATCATCGTGTAAGAAAGAGTGCATATAAATCTCTAAACTGCGGTCAATTAAAAGGCAAGTATTGTCATAAAATTTAAATATTTAATTCCTTCCATAGGAATTATTGGGAACTTTATCCTGCTCTGTGTTATCTGGCAAAACTTCATTGGACTACAATAACAACGTGACTGTGTTCCTCATGATGTGGGAAATACATATAACCACTGTCACAGCAATTGCTTATATCAGCTGTTGTAGATATAGTATTTCATTCAAAGCTGGTACTTTTATTTGCCTCTAAGAAGGTACATCGGGCCCTATCTGGAAAATCTAGCTGCCGCTGGGATTCCCAGGCTTTTATTTTCCATTAATTGGGTTTTGGTTGAACTGACGACTTTAACCACTCCTTCTGAACCATTCTTCTGCGTCTCCAGGAACCCCTGGTTCTTTCTACTGGCTGAGTGGGAGGCTTGTGTGGAAGTCCCGCTGCATGTTACAACTCTTTCCTTGCCCTGGGCACTTTTGTTTCTTTAATCGATAATAAAATTTAAATTGATGATACTAGATAATGCTGTGTCACTTAATTTTTTGCTCTGATTGACCAGGAGCATTTTGGAATTCAGCTTCCTTCAACACCGAGACGTCCTATCTTCATTTCCCTACCTTCCATGGGGAGCTCAGTGCAGATGTGTCCTTTTTCTTTAAGACTACTGCTTCCTCAGGAGTGTTTTTAGAAAATCTAGGAATTCAAGACTTCATAAGAATAGAGTTATACTGTAAGTAATTCCACTGAAGGGCTTTTTATTATTTTATTTTAGCTTTCAATTGGACTAAATTAGAATTTAGTTTAAAGGGGGAGTATTTTTAAAATGTTCTCTAGTTTTATTACTGTTGTTACTACTGTTACTGTAGCTTTTTCATTTCCAGAAATGTCCCAACAGTGTGACTGGATTTAATTTTACAAATATACCTTCAAAGAGTATTTCTGCCCCAGAGACTTCTCAGTCTAAGGATACAATGAGCAACGCGTTCAACCTGCTAGCCTGCTTCCTCCTCTCTCCCCGCCCCAAGCTTCTCTTCCCTCCAATTTTGAAGACTAGCTCTTACAGGCGGATGCTGGGAGAGTCACTCAGAGTCAGAACGTGCGACTCACTCAGCTTCTGTAGCACCATATCCTACCTTAGTTATACTTTTTCCTATTTTCACGTGAATATATCTTGAGTATCTTCCTTTTCTTCTTTTTCTGTGTACGTCCCCAAGGCTTTAGAATTCTACACATGGATAAATTTTTGCTTTGAAAGAGAAAAATAAATTGTCTCGCTCAGTAATATGACTAATGCAGAATGAATGCTGTATGTTAGTTGACTTGTGTTTTAGTCTTATGTTGTTCATTATTAAAAGGACAATCCAAGAGTATTATTTCAAAAAACTCTTGTATTCATTTTAAATGAAAAATCATTTAAAAAGCCTCATACTTAACAAGGTGTCTCTGAGAGTTTTTGATAACTCTTTTTATTTTGGGATTAGAGTTCCTCATTTTTTTACAGATCCATTATGTCAGCACACTGAAGGATTATCCTGTGAAGAAATACAAATAAATGGATAAACTCATAATACATTTCATAGCATATAAAATAATGCTATGGTAACAGTAAAGTATGTTTAGAACAAAAAGAAATATTGTTTGCTTGGCTTTTGCCAAGCTTAACATGTTAACTTATTGAAACAAAAAAGAAAACACCCGCTTTATTCTTCTATGGGCAGTTTAATTACAGAACATTCTGTCTTAAGCATGGATTTGGTTCACGCTGTCTCTAACTGTAGTGCTGTATTCAAAAGATACCCTGTTTTCAGCAACGGTTTTGCCATGTTTATCAACAGTATGAATTGCCTTCGTTACAGTGTTGTGAACAGGTACAGACCATATTAGCATAATAAACTCAGTTTCACATAATACAAAAAAATATGCTGGGTTAGCACTTCAGTGGAGAAACCATGAAGCAATGATGATATTCTTGTGTAATAAGTTATTTTCCATTCTCAAAATAAATGGTTTAATCATGAGATGGACCACACTCTCGCTAGAGGAATTAGAGGAATGCTACCGAGAGGAATTGGTCATCCTCCTCTGACAAAAAAAAATTTATCCACATGGTTGGCAGTAGATCATATCTTTTTCCTCATGATAATAATATACAGACAAACCCATGTCACTGTCCCATTCATTCATAAGCATCCTTCAGTTGTAGAAATTGCTGTATACTTTTGTTTGTTATATGACCTGTGCCTGGTGAGGCATGAGGGAAAGTGAAAGGCTTTGCCTTGTTGAACTGGTCACAGCGTTTAAAAAACAAAGTTTATCGCATAGTTGTGTAGCATGTAGAGCTATTTCTTTATTTCCAGAAACATTTTAATGCATTCAATAAACAGGTTTTTTTGTAAATCAGTGGTAGAATTGTTTGTACTGGAGCCAGAATTATGTATTTTCACTGAGGGTAATAATGGGCAGAAATCAGTAATATGCACTTTTACTACAAGTATGTATGCAAAAAAAAACAATTGAATCACCTTGAACATTTCACATTGTATGGGATCATTTATATTTCATCATCATATACTCATTTCTAATAGATGTGAATGTAAATCACCAACCTACACTTGATACACTATTAATAGTTCCACATAAATCAATGTCTTTGATTTGTGTAATAAATAACAATAATGAAAATGTCAGGTGTCAGTATTTAAAAAGAGGACATGTTAGAAATGATTTAAAACTCATTACATGATTAATATTTGGCATTCCATACTTGCTAACACAAGGAATTTTTTTGTATTTTATTGATTGTTCTCAAGCTTTATTTCTAATTCTTTTATTTATAACATAATGGTCTTTAGACATTTAAGTGTAGCTTTGCTGCAGCAATAAGTGTCAAATCAAGATTCTTAATATGAAATGTGAAATTTGGTGCTGTTCAATTTTATGAACAGTTATAAACATTGCAGTTCTTCTATATATAATATTATAATTAACCATTGCAAGAAGGAAGATGTTCCTCCCAACAATATTTTAAAATACAAAGGAATTGAGTCATCTTGAATAAGACACATGACTTATTTTTTTACAGAATTATAAGAAATTCAAGTTGTTCTTTTCATTTGAGTTCCTGTGATCTTCTGCAAAGGTAGTGGCTTAAAGCAACAAGGGCTAGATTCAACTCTGAGAGCTTCCATAGTACACTTTATTAAATACTTAAGTCACCACAGGTCATACCCTCTACTCAGAAATCTAGGTAACTTTTTATACTTATGAGCTCTCACTGAAAAATTCTTTGCTATTTAAAAGCAATGATTTAAACAGAAATTTAGGGTGGGCCTGGGAACCCAATCATGTGTAAGTTTGGAGAGGTTTTGGCAGCTACATTGGTACCAGTTTTCAACAATTTGATATGAAGCTGCTGTCTGCCTCCTTTTGCCCAAATTTATAATGTATTGTCCAGGTTGAGAGAAATCTAATTGCTTCCTCTGCAGAAATTGCTCAGTTTTTGTATTCTGTAGGATATTACTTGGTCATCACTTTCTGCTTCTACATGTGATTGGTACCCTAAACGGTTGTTGATGACTGTGCTCGCTGTTAGTTAGCTGGAGGTGGCCACAATCACTCTCCATGATCACCATTGACTGCGTCTTCCGCTCCACTTTGCCAATCTATAGCTGTGCTCTGCCTATGTTTGAGTGCACCTGGCCACTTCTCACAGGAGTGCCTGCACTATTTGGACTATTTTTGTTATAGTGCAAAGGCAGATGCCACAGGGCATCTTTGTCACCAGAAGAGAATTCCTCAATAAAGACTTTGCACGCTGCTCTGAAAACTGCCAGAGTGCTCTTTCTCAATGGTCCTTTGTCCCAAGATGACAAATTTTGGAGCACGGTCAACATTTCTCCACATCCTGTGGCACTCCTTCCACAGGGTTTGACCTCTGCACTTACAAATGCCAAATTTCTTTCAAATTTACAGCATAGTTGGTTTAACAGAGTTGTTTAAAATATTAGAAATTATGAATTGTTTATGTTTAGCCTTGGATTTGACATATTCTGTTCAGTCTTAGGACACTTCCACAGATGCCATTAGAGTCATCCTAACTCTTTGGATCTTTTTGGATTGATTCTTTTTTTCCAAGATCATATGATTTTTCTAGTAGTACTAACATAATTCATTATTTCATTGGTTATTTCGAAATCTTTATTATGTGTTGTCTTGGCTTTAAAATCTAAGCAGTCACATTGTTTATCAGATCTGTCATTCTAATATGCTATTTGATAGGCACATTCAGTAAGTTCAAAGCAGAATTTGTGTTTTCAGGCTTCACTCCAACAGTATCCAGAGGATTACAAAGACCTCCCTACAGAAGGTAACATTCAGCAGAAATTCTCTCTACCTGATCACATGGAGTTTCTGTTGCTTTTGTTCTCCTACTGTGTGTGTGTTTTTTTTTTTCACCCCTCAATAAGGGGAGACTGAGCTCTTAACCTTGTCCAAATGAAAGAAATTTATCCTAAAATCCATTTTACTCAGAAACTGTTAATAGGCATCTGTTGTTTCTTATTATTGTATATAGCACTGTTGATTTTTAAGCAGAAGTGATCACTGATTACAGAAGGAGTTCTGTTTAAAAATTGACTGCATGCTATGCCTTATTTATTTCAAAAGTCAAATGCTTTGTCTATTTGTCATTTTATTTTTCTCTCTCGGTTCAATTCTTAAAGCAAAATATTTAATAGTAACCAAATTTGGGGCTTAAGGGATTACAAGCATGTGGCACTAGTCAGTCTAAAGGTTGGCCAAAGTGGATCTGAGTGTTATAAAAGGGCTGATGTGTATTTACAATGTGAAAAACAAATAAAACTGTTTCATTGGAATCTTAAATATGTTTATCAGTTCCATAAAGTCATCTTTGAAAATGTTGTTTGAAGAGGTTTAATTTCCCTTGACTACTTCTGATCATGTTGCTTTTCTCTCAGAGTTCATTGCAGTACATGGAAACCTTTCTGTTGGTTTCAGTGGATCCTTCTCAGACCTCTATTCCTTAATAATTTAAATTGCTAGTAATCCCTTATTTAGGGATTTCTTTGTTTAATAAGTTTGTCCTTCAGTGTGCAAAAGAAACAGTTTCATAGAAATTATTTATAATTTTCAGACTTTTTCACATATTCCTCCTATTATTATTTTGACATGCAAAAATTCAACCATAATTTTTTTAGGAATATATAAATCCATATAATGTGAGAGATGCTTAGGGAATGGCTCAGTTTACTTCACCACATACACAACCTTATAAACCATCTAAGACTTTATCCTATTAGTCTGCTTGAGTGAGTAGGTTTAGAGTAGAAAATTGTATGAAAGAATAGATATATGGCCATATTGAGTAGGCCTGTCTTCTGCCTAAGAGCAGCATCACAGCAGCTGCATCACATTCTGCAGCTGCATCACAGCAGAATGCTGAAAACGCAACTCTCTTCAAGCAGCAGTTCAAAAAGTTTTTGAGTTTTGGTATTCTGACAACCTATATAGCCATTTTGGACATGGAATTATCCTATCCCTTAAACGAGATCCCATTTTGAAGTTTGAACATCTCACAAAAAGAAGTCAGATGACATTAGATACATTATGGAACAAATCTATTCTTTTCAAAAAGTTGCTTTCCTGATTTGGAAAATAATTTGCATTTGTTTCAATAGAGAGATATTTCCTTTTATCCAGTGTGCATGCTGGCTAGATTAAAATTTGCCCTCTGATAGTTGTAGAAATTATGTGAATAAACAACAAAAAAAGAGCAGGTAGAAAAGGTTGATTGGACTATAATAGTAATAAATGAAATTTGAAGTTAACAATGGTAATCAATTAACATGTAAGCAGGAGATGCTTTTTATCCAAACTGAAAAATAACGAAGCTGGCACATTCACTGTTTCTTGACATGGTGTCTAGGAGGCCACAAACAGCTTGATTTCCATTCTGTCACCACATCGTTGCTCTCGGTGTCAGTGTGTGTGAAGAATGGACTTTATGGATAGGTCCCCTTAAGTCAAGTTTTGCTCTAAAATGAATAATTTTATCCCATGATAGCCAAAGGAAATAGGCTAGATATTTTAAAATACTTGACATTTAATGACTTTTTGTGACCCAATTAACTATGAGATAATTTGAATAAACTGTTACTGATGTCCTCTTTCTAGCTCCATCTGAAGTGATTTTTTCATTTGATGTTGGAAATGGACCTAGTGAAGTTATAGTGCAATCACTCACTTCCTTAAATGACAACCAGTGGCATTATGTGAAGGCTGAACGAAACATCAAGGAGGCGTCCTTACAAGTCGATCAGCTTCCTCAAAAGTCTCAAGCTGCTCCACCTGATGGGCATATTCGCTTGCAACTCAACAGCCAGCTTTTTGTAGGTAGGCACTCATTTCACAGATTTTTTATGAAATTTTTTTTTTAAAAAAGTAACTGAGCCAGTAGTTATTACTAGATGAGCTTTCAATTACACTATCCTTTGACTGAGATTTGTTTGAAGAACAACTAAAGGATCTATTCCTCTGGCCTTTGTTAACACACTTAATAAAATATTCAGATCGTGTTTACTTAATATTGGAAATGAGAAAAAGGGACTGTTACTTGCTTTCACCGAACCATGAGTAATCCAGATCTACAGTCTGTTCTATCTAAACTGTGAAAGATTCAAATGAGGAAGTTTACCGGAGCATTTCTAGCTTTGTACTTTAGCATATGTGACATTAATGTATTTAGATAAACTACTGGAAAAGGAGAAATAGTATAACCAAGAATTAATGCTTATTTAAAATAATGTATAGGTGTTATGTATATGATAGTGTTCTCACTGTAATATTGGCATAGTATTTATTCATATGTTTCTGGTGTACTTATACGGTATACACTCTAAGGGCATATAAAGACTGCCTTACCTTTAACCATGCCAATAATATAGCTAGATGTACTATAAGACATGCTGTACTAAATGCACTTATTTTTCATTTGCCAGGTGCTGGGGAGGAGGGCAGTTAAGGGGAAGAGTGTTATGAAATTGTACCTAAAGAAGCTACAGTTGTGTGTCCCTAAGAAAAAATTAAATGGAGAGGGAACCCTAGTGCACTGGGACTGGAATTTTGAGCTATGTCTCAAAAAAGCATCAAGAGAAGAAGGAGATGAAACCGAAAATTTCATGTTTTTGTTATGGAGGGGGATTCTGTAACAAAGACGATATCCAAGATATGAACTATAGTGGAGTTAGGAAAAGTCCTAAAGTTCGTTTATATTCACAGTAATGGTCTAGTATATTTTATGGAAAGAACAGGAGATTTCTATTTACTATTCTTCATTAAGTTATACTGGTATCCTCTTATGTGTCTTACCAAATAACTACTGTTATGTGAACACCTAAAACTACATCAGTTTGAATATGCAAGGGCTGGTCTTTAAACCACCTCTAAGAAACAGTCTAATTCTACAGATTTTCTCAGGTATTTCAGCACCTAGAATTTAGGAAAAGGTTTATGGCAATATAAAGTTACTTGCTACAGTGAGCTAGTCTCTAGCTTTACTAGCTTTTTTCCCAGATTTAAAACTGTACTAAGCTTTATTCATGGTTTCACTTTCCAGTAATCTCTTTATGGAGTAATTGACCATTGAATAGATTCTTTCTTGTCAAATAATTGGACCGAAGTAATTTGACTATCTTGTCAAATAGTTTGCAATTCCAGTAAACTTATATACTTTCATCACCCATATGGAGGTGGCAATTTAAAAATTGGTTTGAATTTTATCTGCAAACAAGCTGTCTAGCTTGTTTTCTTCAGATATTGTTCAACTTGAATAAGTTGTATTAGAAGAATATTTCTGTTGCTTTGCTTCTGGTGGTTTTTTTCCTCTTTGAAAATTTCTTAAGATGCTGAGATTAAAATGAAATATCACAGTATCCCAATGCATAGCTTCAAATCCTTCACAGGTTTGTACAATTACTTTGAAATAATTTGGAGCAGAGCTGATAAAAGTGATATTTGTTTAATTTTATTATGTCATAATAGTGTATTTGAAGTTTGACGTAACAAATGACAGTGATTCATTTGACCCATTTATGCCAATGTATTTCTTGAATATAATTTGTAAAGGTTTGCTGCTACTTCAGCAGTTTTCTTTTGAGTAATCTCTTTATTTTTGCAATTGCATTACTGTATTGTGAATCAGTGTGGATTTCTAGTTTATTTTGCTTTTGAGTTAAACCAGACTGTTGGCTTTATATATATGTATATGTATATATATAAAAAAAACCTTTTTAATAACTCCCAACTACTATTTACAAGGTATATTTTAATTTTCATCTCTTTAGTCAAATCTCATTTTCCTGAGTGGAGAGAGTCTTCAGATTTACTGTTTGATTGCTTCTGCTTACAGTCAACTGGTACATTCATTACTCCATGCTCAGACTTGCCTGCTCAAGCTATTGAAAACATCTAAAGAACATGAGACATGCAGAATGTCAGAAGAATAGCATTAGCAGAGATGTTTTATTTAAATATCATTGTGTTTGCCTATTACTTGCCATAGTTACCTATCAGTCATTTACTAACTTACCAGAACTGTGATTTCTTCAGGCTAACACCCTCTTGTTTTTCTTGCTAAATGTAAATACTCTGGTTTTCCAAAAACTATCAACAAAAACCTAAAGCTGCCATCAAAATGCTAATTTTAGCAGAGGCAACATAAAGAAAACTTTCTCATTGTTATGTGGTTTTGTGCCATTTTATCTGTAAAAAACTTAACAGCTACGTCAAGGTACCAAGTACCAATAGAACTGGTACTGTAGTGTGTATAAATGTAATATGCTTATAAACCAGTCTGTGCCCCACAGACCTTATGGTGTTTTGAAGATCAATATAGAGAAGTTAGAACACACAAAAAAAAATCTGGAAAGGTTTGTCCTCTTTCTTTTTACCTCATATGGTGTGGCCCCTAGAACTGCAACTTTCACAAGATTTAAGATATTAAGGCACTATCATTCCCATTTTGTAATGAGAAACTGAGGAACAGAGAGACTAAGGCTAGGTCTGTCTTGCAAGGTAGACACTGCAGGCTGAAGAGCAGGTTTCAGCACAGCAGTTCAGTAAATTATCTGCCTTTCTTTTGCCAGATTTGAATATTACCTTGTCAAGGTAGAGGAAAGACTGGGATGTCTTCTGGAAGGAATTGTCTGGAGTGGCCACACTACATCATATGGGCCCAGAACTTCCTATTTCTTAGATGAGAGCCTGGCTCTCGGAGCTGAGCATGCTAAAGCTCTTTCTCCTTTAAAGGTGTCTCAAGCTCAGCAACAATTCCTGTAGATCATGTATTAACATTTGAACCAGATGGTCAACTCAGACTAGTAGGCAGAGCCAGATCTTCTCCTAGGTGACGGTGTACAAACATATACTAAATAACTTTCCCAAAATCGTTGAGGAGGGAGAACCATGGCATCTAGGATCTCATGTTAATGCCCCAACCATGGGAACTCCCTTCTACAGTCAGAGTTCATTTCCCCTTCCCTCTTCCTTCCCTCTCCCTCTCCCTCTCCTCCTCTTCTCCTTTTTCTAAAAGAACCCCTAATTTCTGGATGTGACTCCTTTGTGAATTAATAGAACTGAACATCATTGCTTGGTATCTTTACTGTGCAAAATCCTTGTTTTCCATTAAAAGCTTCAAGAGTTCACTGTAAGTACTTGACAAAAAAAGTAATCAGATATGCTTTTAGAGCTATTTATAAGTATTTTCACATGTTTAGGCATGTTTCTTGAAAACTCATAATGGACTGTAAAACATAAAGAGTTTTTTACACATCAATTCTTTTCAATTTTTAAAAGCTCATATGAATCTATTTCAGGTGGGACAGCATCCAGGCAGAAAGGATTTTTGGGATGCATTCGTTCTTTACACTTAAATGGAATAGCCCTTGACCTGGAAGAGAGAGCGAAGATAACGCCAGGCGTTGAACCAGGCTGTCCCGGACATTGTAGCAGCTATGGTAACCTGTGTCACAATGGAGGAAAATGTAGAGAGAAATACAGTGGATTCTCTTGTGACTGCACTTTCTCTGCTTACGCAGGGCCATTCTGTAAGAAAGGCAAGCATGTCTTTTAGTTTTATGAATTATTAGAAGTAGAACCATACCGTCTAGAACAAGATCTTTAATACCTTTTAAAGATATGCCTAAATACTTGCAAAATATTTATGAGTGAGTTTAACTTAGAGAAACATTCAGCTGAATTTGTTCAGTAACTGTTGCTATCTTTAATGCTGTCATGAATATTCCAGAGACATATACTCAACATCTACCATTTAAAGCAGACACCACACTGTCCAAGAGGATCAGCATCTTGTCTGTAACATTATGCAATGGTTTTGAAACTTTTATATTATACTACGGTTACCAATACTTTCAGATTTCTCTTTCAAGTCTTAATTTCAAAACTAGGACTAAATTTGGCAAACGAACCAAGAAACAGAAAATCCCCAAACTGTTTTTTACTCTAAAAGATAAGTGAGATCATGGGAAACAGGATTAGGCTCATCTGGCCAGTTATTTTGAAAGAGCTCTTTGCTATAGTCCTATACTGATAGGTGGTCACAAGTCACCAAGTTTGACTTTTAAGAGTGGAAATTCATCTAGAACTTTTAGTATTTGCAAATAATTCTTGTCTGCTAAAAACACCTTGCTTTCTTCATGTATTAAATGCATTCTGTAAGGTATGAGTGGCTTAAATGCCATAACTCCTTGTGCCTATACATCAGTGAGCAAGGCATCGGTCCAGCCATTGAAAAACCACCAGTGCCACCACAAGGATACAAGACTTATGTGAAGTCCTTCCCTGTCTATCACTGTGCAGCTAATGCCACTCACTGAGAAAGGGAACGTTCCTCCTCCCCAGCAAACAGCAAAGGAGACTGATGGTCACACTCACTGTTTATTATTCTGCAGAGCCTGAGTGGGTCCTGTAGCTGAAAGTGAGAGGTGACCTATAATGATAACTTTCAGTCACCCTCTATCAATATACTCAGTCAGATTACAATAATTTCCCAAATGTTTTGTAAATGTGGAGGCTGTGTGCAAAAACAATATAGTCCAAGACAGTGACTTTTAGCAGGAAACCTTTGTGGGGAGGCACAGAGACACAGAGACCCTCTATGAGTGACTCCTCCATGAGAAGACCATCACCTGGTTTGTACTCTCCCTTCCCTTTCTCCTATCTGACCTGTCTCTTTCCCATCACCCAGTGTTTCAGGTGTGGCCAAGGTTAGTCAGTATCTTGTGTTTATACCCTGTACCCATTTCTCTGTAGGAACAATACACAAAAGTGAGAGGACATATGGGCTTGAAGATATAGATAAAAAGGAAAAAAACAGAAGGCACATTCAAAACCAGACAAAAAGAAACTCTTCTTCATACAACAGATAAACAATCTGCCTATTTAGCTGGGCTTTCGGTCCGTGATGAGTCGTATTATCCTCTGCAGTGCTGAAGAGTAGTTCCATTGATATTTCTTTTTCGGCTTTATCTCTATAGCTAAGGATACTTTTTTTTCTTTCTGTAGTGGAAAAAGAAAAAAAGCCTTACTGTTGTTTTGCCTGATATTTAAAACTGAATTACCTGTTGTTTCAGAGATCTCTGCCTATTTTGGGACTGGCACTTCTGTGACATACAATTTTCAAGAATACTACACCTTAGCTAAAAATTCCAGTTCTCATGCTTCTTCTTTCTATGCTGACATGACACTGAACAGGGAGGCAATTACATTTACCTTCCGAACGACACGGACACCAAGCTTGCTGCTTTATGTCAGCTCCTTCTACAAGGAATATCTCTCGGTCATTCTCACCAAAAACGGTGAGTGTTCAGCTAGTCTGTCTGGAAACACTAATGAACCTCATAGCTGCCGACCCGAATTCATTCTGATTCCCCGACCTGAATCACAAAGCATTGTCCTGTTGTTGCTTTAGATGGTGGATTTATTTTTCAGCTGTACCAAGCAATGTTTTCCACCTGAAAAATTGCTGCAGCCATACTCTGTTATTTCCTCCTACTGTAGCTCAAATTTTTACTACCTTGTTTTAAAATCCTGTCAGCAAAAATGATTATTTCTGGAAATCCTTTAGAAATGCAGTAGAATATTTCAGATTACATTTTTTGCAAGTTTCAAAATTGAGACTCAAAATATGTCAGCTGTGTCCCTTACACATATGAAATACAAAGTGCTAAATATTTAGGATGAGCAATGAAATGAAGTTGATCCCTCAAATAAATTAGATATTTGTCTTGCTCTACAAATGCTCATATGTAAGAAGAAGAATTGTGTGTTAACTACATCATCTGTTTTGTACATAGTTTATTATACTTTTATCAACCCCTGCAGGAAGTTTACAGATCAGGTATAAGCTAGATAGCCATCAAGATCCTGATGTCTTCAGCATCAATTTCAAAAGCCTGGCTGATGGGCAGCTGCAACATGTGAAGATCAACAGAGAAGAAGAAGTGCTCTTTGTAGAGGTAATTCAGTTAAGCAGAAAAGGTGGATTGTCATCAAGGAGTACAACATCCAAAGTAACATGAAATAAAAAGTTACAATAAAACAAGTACCCCCAAATAAACTGTGTTTTAATAGCTCAAGTAAATAAAGTGAAGCATAGCAAACTCATACTGAGCCTCAGTATAAGTCTAGATTATACAATCTCTTTGATGTCTGTCATTTCTATTAAAAGGCCAGTTTTCTATTATAAAGGTCGGTTCCTCCTCATCATTTTATATGAGAATACAATGAATTGTTTTATGGCTAAATTTTTATAATTTGTAAAAAGGGGATGACTTCTTACTTGTTTGGGGTCTTGTGTTTTGTTTTTTTTCCTTCAAATAAAGTATCAAACAACAGTTCATACACTTTACCACTTAGGTTATAATTTAAGTGTGTTTGTCTAATTCTCCCAGGTCCCTTTTACATTAAAAGAATATAAATATTGAGGAAAAAATATTAAGAAAGAAATTGGATTTTGGTTTTCCATTATTTTTGATGAAATTGGATGATAAGATCCCTATTAGAGATCCATAGAAAAGATCCATAAAAGATCCATATTTAATATGCTACTTCTAGATACTAATGTATAAAAAGCCTTAACTTTAAATTAAATGTTAAAAAACCTGGATGTTAGAAGTTAGTGTTTTGGGACAAGAGTTGAATTTCCATAATTGTGCACTGGTACAAGGCTTGAAGGCAAGTTGTTCTAGAGGGACCATGGGAGCGGAGCATTTACAGTATAGTATTTAATTATGTACTGTTTATTATTATTACTATGTAATGTTGAATGCCTTTTTTTAATAAGAAGAGCCTTTTTTTGTGTTTTCAGAGGTTTATCAGTTTTATTCATCCTATACATGACTAAGAAGGAACCATATAAATCAATAAGATAAATAATGGTTTTACTAAGTGGGATGCTTAGGAAGTTTCACAGTCATAATCAGTGATCTGAGGAAGCTGCTCATGAATTTGTTGATTAGTTTTTGTGCTACAATTAGCAAAGGTTTCCCTCAGCTCTTTCTATTTTTAACCTTCATCTTCTCTCTTTTTTGCAAACTTTGACTAATATCCTTTCCACTATTCTACATTTTTTCACTGAACCATTCTGCAGGTTAACCACAATGAAAGAATGAAATTTATTCTGTCTTCAGGCACAGAATTCAATGCAATCAAGTCCCTCACACTTGGCAAGATTTTAGGTAAGTGGAACGCCACATGAATTTCCAAAACATAGATCAAAATATCATCATGACACATAAAAAGTAATAACCCTAATCTCACTAAGAGCCATGTGTTGTCTTGGATTTAATTAGACACTGAGCAACAATCAAGGTAGAAACTTCAGTCCTGTCAAAGTGCAAATATAATCATGTGCAAGTGCTTCCTGAAAAAATGAGCAAGTGGGTTCCGTCAAAAATAATTTCACACATCTCTCCCATTTTGCAATCAAGCATTAGGAAACACAACATTTTTCTTACTCCAGAAAAGCTAAATCACTATCAAATCACACACAAAGACCACAGAGTAGTATAAATCAGGTACTATATTTGAGAAACTTTGTGTGATTAGCTTTTGGAGGAAACAGGATTAAGGTAGTGTAAGAAGAACCCTTCTGGAGTTACTTTTTTAAAACAAATTAAGCTATGGCAAAATATTTTATCTAGTGCTAATTTATCACAAGCTGTCTGTCTGTAATGACCAAAATCTAATTTACATATCTGCAACTGCCATTCTTTCAATTATGTTAAAATAAAATAGGCTGAACTAGAATTCTCAGGTTCTTATTAATTTCATATTTGTCATATTGGGAAATCTCAGCAATAGAGTAAGGTGTGGTGCTGGTGAAAATTTGAAGGAAATTTTGTTTCTCTTTCTTGTAAAGTGATTCAAAATCTGTGTTGTTACATTTCAGTATCAAGTAAAGGTCCATTTGTGTGTTCTTGCTGTAATAGCAGTTTTTGTTGCAGCAGTGTGAAAACAGAGCTGTAAAGCCTGACATAGTCTGCAGTGTACACTAACTGATGCTGCATTGACCTTTTCACTGTTTTGTAGTTAAGACTGATTATTTTCATCCCTCCATGTTTAGTCTTAGGGGGAGTGTAGAATAAACGGGTCTACCAAAATACTGGTTACTGGAAAAGATCCTACGTAGGTTTACAGAACTTAAAGGTTTAGGATTTTATATGACATACTGGTTGTTATCATTACTGTCAGCAACTCTGTTTTTTAATTTTTAATACAGAAAGTATTTTTAACAAAATTATGGCACCTTTTTCCAAAACGAGACTGGAAAATAAACTGCCTCCCTTGATCTCTCCTTGGTGCTTGACCATTTAGCCAGTGAGCTGCCTGCAGGAGAGTAATAGTTTCCCATTCTTTTAAAATCCCTTTAAGTAAGCTAAAGTGTTAACAAAAGCTTTTTGTAGGAATAAATTCAGAAAACTGATATGTGACATAGAAGAAATTAAGTTTTCATCTCAAATTGGCATAGATGATATATTATTTCTCTTGCTCCCCTATGCTTATGGGAACTATTTACATGTTTTATACAATACCTAGCCTAAAACAGAAGTTCTAAAGAGTGTTTCTGAACATTCAGTTTTATGTGGTTTAGTTTAGAGGATTTTTACAGCTAGGTACCTGAGGTGTGCTTCCAGGATCCATATATCTACCACTTGTGGTATAGTACCTTTGGGAATACTATAACAGCTTTGGTAAATCAGTGTTTCTGCCGCTGTAACAGATTCAGAAATACTGTCCTGAGTATGGAAGTAGAAAACTGTTGTTTTTCCGTAAAATCTCCTATTGATGAGTAAAACATTATCTCAAATTGTCCTTCATGCCACTGGATTAGAGGCAATAAGTCTGGACCTGCGTCTGTCTGATCTGTACCACACTGGAGTCATACCAAAGCTGCACAAAAGGTGTATGCAGATCACCTCTGTTCTGAGGAAAATGAGTTTAATTCTCTCTCTCTCTCTCTCTCTCACGTATGTGTGCGCACGTGCACACACATCACTTCCCAAAGTAGCCTCTCCTACATGTAATCTTGGCTGGAAAAAAGAGGTTCATGATACAGTCAGGTTCACACAATATTTGTAGTTTCAAAACAGATGCATAATTAAGATGACATCTGACCTATCATTGTTTTGAAAAGCAGATATGTAGACAGAGTATTTGTGAGAGATCTGAATGTGACATTTCAGGTGTAAATAATTTAATGGCTCATATAGCAGATGGTTGTGTTTTTCAGTTCTAAGAGTGATATCTGGAAGACATGAAGGAATCATTTTGAACATAAAATAAAATGTATTCAATGATTTTTTTCATATTTCCAGTAACAGAGTACTGATGAGAATTACCTTAAAATTAATTAAATAATAAAATTTAAAGATCACATTTGTAAGTTTCTTAAAAATCCTAATTATTGCTTAATTGAGATTTTTTTGAAAAAAACTATTTATTTGATCTGTTTTCTGACTGGAAAAGTAATTAGAGACTTCTAACACAAAAAAATGCATATTAATTTTGAAAACTAGAAATTGCCTTTATAGAACACACAGTCCAGCAAAAAACTAGCATGTAGATATATACAGACAGCGAATGGAAAAGAGAATCATAATTTTAAGCATATGTGTAAAACAATATTAGCTGAAATACAAACCATTAGATGAAAATTGTTCAAAACATGTTTAAAAGTAAATCAATAATAAAATTGAATCAGGTATTGATAAGGTTTTGAAACGTATTATTCTGTCCCAATCGCAGTCACATAAGGGCAATATCACAATGAACAATACAGAAGTAAAGGATTTAACTTCTTTGTTATGAAATTTCATACCAAAGCTTGCATAATTTTACTTAAAAATGTATTTGATCCAATATAATGAAATGTACATTTTCAGGAAAATAGCACTCTCTTTTGATCAGTATTTTAAATTAAAGACCAATGTTGTCTCTTCCGAACAACCCCACATTGTTATAAAGGTCCAGAGATGGGCGTTTCTTTGATTATATGATTGCTTTGCATCAGCAGAGCAGCACGAGGCATGGAGTTACACAGACTGTGGGGACATTCAGCTCAATTTGGCTCCATCCTGAGGAAAAAATATGCTATAGTGGTCTCCCTCTTAAAGGGGGATGTTGCTGAAGAGCTGCTGTTTCTGCTATAGGTGTGACTGCTTTGGCTCTGATTCTCGTGAAGTCCTGCTGTCTAGAAGCAGGAGGGGATTCTGTGAAGAGAGTAGAAACAGGAGGTTTAAACAAAGGAAGAAGTACCAAAAATAGGAAACCATTATCTACTTCTCCTACTTTGAAACGTTCTATTGTAGGTCAGAAAGCGATGGATTTTCTAAGAGCTGTCTTCAGTTGAAGAGGCAGTTGGTCTGAACTCTTCTGCAGTTATATATAGCCCAGGTTTTTGTTAAAAGCAAATCTGAGAGTCAATTACTTAACTAATTCTGAATTCCCAGAAAAAGGTATCAGTGTTCTCTCTCATTTCCCAAAACCTAAGCTTCCCAGATTAAAGACCCTTGAATTTCCCCCTACGTCACACGGTGACAAAAGAGGCCAGGAGCTAAAGGATGTTGGGACTCAGCTAAATATGTGAAGGTCAAGTTGTGAGGGAAAGGAGGAAAAAAGTGTATTCAGCCACTGAGTTTGCAGGACGAAAGCCAAAAGTGCTCCTTATAGTTTTTCCCCCTCAAAGGTACTCTCCCTCAAAGCACCCCACACTGCAGGAAGGCTGTAGAAGCCTCTCTTCTTATGGTAACCTGCTGATAAAGTAATTTACTTCAGCTGAGTAAAGCCATATTTGCCCATGACAAAGCTTCCCAGCCAGGCCTGCAGGAGAGCAGACAGCTCTGGGAGATGCTCTTCTCTGGGGACAGTAGTTAATCTTTTGCTGCCAACTAAGATAAGGATGTGTTTTCAGCAAGCTTTACTTAGATCTGATTTATACGCAGAGTTTCACAGCTTAAGAGAATGTGTGATTTTAAGCCAGTTTAGTTAAACCAAGGTATGACCCAGAGTATGGACATCTCAAACAATGTAAAAGTGGTTATTTTAATAATAAATAAAGGGAAAGTTTCACTAGACTGTTAAACAAAAGGCCTAAGTTAAACTGATAAATTAATTTTAAAAGGATCTCTTCAAGGATATTTTGTACCCACATGTAAAATGTGATTTCTGTGTATAAAAACTATTCATATCTATTTGTAGTTAATTTGTCCTTTTCCAAATCGGTTTATTCATCTCTGCAACACATATAAGACCATTTAACTTACTTATGGGAATATTGTTGAGGATAATTAATAACTGTACAGCTTGCTTAAGAAAGAAGAGCTTTAATTAATATAGTTTTTACTGATAAAGGAATGATGGAATTGCAATCACTGTGCTGCACTGATATGTAAAATATAGTGATAATTCAAATTGTTAATTTAAAATCAGCCTTTTAAAACAATAATGTCTGGGTACTCCTACACAAGTGCCGAAGTGAAGCACATGCTAATTAAAAGTTGCTTTGAAAAGTCTCATTTCTCTCAGAGCAGTTTTTTGTTACTATTTGGGAATTCAAATAGTAATAAAATAGTAAAATTTAGTCTTTTAAAGGTGGTTTAGAAAAGCTTTTAATATATGCTTGTGAGTGTAAAATATGCATTTTCTACACAGCTGCTTTAATTTAATGAACACATAAATGCAGTCCAGCAAATTCATGAGAGGCACATTTTAAAATCTGGGGTTTTTTCATCAGATTTTTAATTTAGTCAACCAGGCTTGTCTAGGCATACTTCCAGTAAAGAAGCTATTCAGGGCAATCATTTGGGGAAGCAGAAAGTTTCCACAGTCTTAAAATCTTGGATGAAATGCCAGTATTTAAAAATCAATATTCAGGGATTTAGCCAAGATACTTTAATTTGATGAAATAATTCTGTTGGCAAATATTTGCCTTCTAATGTTTAAAATAAAACAGTAAAAAATAAAGCATTAAAATAAATTTTTTTTCTAGTCACTCTCAGCAATGTGGCAAGTGACAACCCCAGAAATAGCACCTACTTGTAACTCCGGACTGCTGGATTTTTAATGCTGAAAAGCAGCAAAAAGGCACAGTGGCAAATCTCTTTTTTTTAATTTGCTGTTAATTAAATTGCTTTCTTAATTGGCATTTTTTTCAGCAGTAAACTAACTGGTAACAAGTTAATGAAAAGGGCCCTGAACTGTTTTTGAATATTTTTAAAGGGTATACTTCTGTGCACAAAAGCCCACAGTCCAGAAAAATTGATTATTTAATGAGGAGTTTTTAGTAGAATTTTCTCAAATCAACTACTTTCTAATTAAAACCACCAGCAACAACATACCAAAACATGTAAACTTTCTGATCCACACATGGAAGGGTTTTTTTTGGCCAAAGCACTTTATCTCCTCCTGATGACTCCTGAACACTTTGATCCAAACCTAAACTTCAGTAAAATAATCTTGCATTTCTTCATGGTCTAAAAAAGTTACAGTGTGTAGTGGCACTGCATTTGCCTGGTCACACATTTACTGCAGAAACAGAATCCAAATGTGACTGAAGTCAGTGGGTGCGTAGATATAGTTACTCTTGACTGCAATGAGCACTTTTAATGCAAAAAGCATGGCTGTAATAAAATGTATGTACCAACACAAGACTGTTGTACAAATGTTGGATTTTGCGACAATCCATTCTGAGTACACCATTAGCATCTCCAGCTGAAAATTTAACTCTGAATGTTCAATGTTCATTAGTTTTTTCAACTAGATAGGTTAAAAAAAAAAAAAAAAAGTTTTGGCTGAGTGAAATGATAGGCAGGCTGGAAAAAGCTAAGCAAAGAAAGGACCTGAGATAAGATAAGATTCTACAGGAATTTTAAAAAAAACGAAAGCTTGATTATCAGCATCATAAAAGCAGAGAGGTCACAGCTAAGTCTTTTGGTTGCACAGTTCTTGCCTTGAAATGGAGATGAAATGGAAATGAAATTAGGAGATGTCGGTCTGCTGACTTTCAACACTGCTTCGTAGAGGACCAACAGCTGAAGTAGAATTCAAAAGAGAGAGTTGTTTTGTTTGGTTTTTGTTTTTGTTTTGTTTTGTTTTGTTTTCGAATGAGGCAATGTAGGTGGGGTAATTTAGTCTTTATTTTCGGGAAAATGTGGAGTATGTTTTGCAAATGAACTGTTATAAAGATGCCTAAGGGTGCACAATTGCAGCTTATTACAAAGCACAGTCCCTGATAAGCAACATCTCTTTAATGTGTCATTTTCAGTCAGGAAAATTTTACACGAGTTTGTGTTCCCCAAAGTTTATCTCTTTTTCCAGTGGTATTACTTGGTCTAATATGAAGTTTAACTTCATCCCAATAGTCTTTTCTAACTAATGAGTTAACTGAACCCTGAGGATTATTAAGTATCTAGTTTCCTTTTGCATTATATGCATACAATATTTGCCAAATGTTTTGCATAGGAAACTAGAAGTTAATAGGAAATCCTTCACTCTTCAGATTTTCCTTCTGTGGCATAGTTAGGAACATATTTCTTTCCACACAATTTTGGGGACAATTTTTCTTGTCCTCTCAAATTAAAGTCTTTTTTACATGACATCCAGATAAAAGAGGCAGTTAAACATCCACATTTTATGCAGTCAGTCTTTCAGTTTAGATGGGGAGCCATTTGGCTAACATCCATCTGTGTAATAGTTTACCAGCTTTGAAATAAGGAGCGAGCAGCTGAGGAAGATGTTTTCTTGTTACTTTGCAACATTCTACCAAAAAGCATTAGCCCAGTTTTCGCTATTAACCTCATTGTACTGAAGATTGCATTGTACGCTGGTATTTAAAATTATTATGGTAGCCACTGTAAAGATCACAAGTTGATCCATGTGTTCTAGGATAAGCTGGAGAAGTAAATGAAAGAGATGATATTGCTACTTACTTAAAATGTAAAAACTTACTTTCTTTAAGAGTCCAGTTTGAGCAATTAGTACTTCTAGAGTTTTTGCTTAAATTAGACCTGTCAGAGTGAAGAAACTGTATTCAATTGCCAGACTAGTGCATTAGTGAGCATTAGATGCTGAGTAAATAGTGAGCTCTGACAGGGTACATGCATTTAGAAAGGCAGCTCAAGAGAATAAGAGAGTTTGGGGTTTTTTTAGTGGAAAAACTAATAGTATCATGTTTAAAATGTACAGTCAGTTGGAATGATATTCTTTCTTTTTTTTTTTTAATTTCACAGAAAAAATATCATGATGTCTTTCCCGAATCTGAGGTCTTCCGAGACTGATTGTTTTGACAAAGTTGATGATGGTGGGATGGAGTAGATATATGAATCTGTAGAAAGCATATGATCCAGTAATGTACATATTTATGAGAAGGAGCCTAATAAAATATGTATTTTTCATGAACACATGCTTCATCCTTATCTTTTTGCAGAATGAAAAAATGATGCATTTTAATTTAAATATTGTAGTTACATTTTAATCTTTTTGCTTTAGAGCTTGCTGTAGTAAGTTAAAAGCATTTCCCTCAGCAGACTGGCAACTGGCATCCTCAAAAAGTGTTGAATGTATCTGACTGTCTTTTAATTAAAGACAGACAAGAAAGGGATGCGGTGAATCTACATATGTTGCTGTAACTCAAATATACTCAGAGGAACACAGGTTAATTATTCATTTATTCTTCTGTCACTTTATTTTGTACGTTTGCACTATGATTAATTGTGTTCTGTTCCTTTTGATTAACAGAAAACAGCGATGCAGATGAGGAGACTATGAAGGCAAACTCTCAGGGGTTTACTGGATGTCTCTCTTCAGTGCAGTTCAACCACATCGCTCCTTTGAAGGCTGCACTGCACCACGGCAGCTCAGCCCCCATCGTTGTAAAGGGACACTTCACTGAATCCAGCTGTGGCACTTTAACTGGAGCTGACTCAACATCAAGCGAAACAACCCATTCATTTGCAGGTAGCACATGGTTTTCACTTGCTAATCTCTAAAGCAAAATCTAAAAGTAGAGGACGCATGACCTGCATCACTACTGTCTTTTTTTTAATATGTGTTAACGCCTCAGGGGTAATTTGAAAAATATTTCTCTTCTCTTTGTGCTTACTTCCTTTTATCTAGCCTTTGTCTTTTCCTCTGAACATTCTCATTTTTCTCTTCATCTCTATGAAGTGTGATCTACATCACTGATATTTACACTCTTATGAACCCCACGAGTACCACTATTCCATACTGTATGTGAGCTGTAACCATGTGTGTTTATCTTGAGAACCCTCCTCCTATTTGTCTGTCATTTTCCTTTCTTTTTCTGCTGCAGATCATTCTGGACCAATAGATGAGGGAGAGCCCTTAGCTAATGCAATCAGAAGTGACTCTGCAATTATTGGAGGTAATAGGGACTATAACAACTCCACTAAAACCTTAGTTTTCCAATTACTGTGAGTCTTTCAGTGCTGATGTGAAGTCAGTGGGAGTTTTGTGTGCATAAGGAAAAAAAGCACAAAGGTCTGGTTTTATTGCAAGTGATATGCGTTGAAAGACAAAGATGAAAGTGTGTTTCAAAATGCAAGTAGTAGCTCTCAGGTTTTCTTGTGACATAAAGTTATGCCGTCAGTGTTTCTGTACATTGGAATACTGTGCTGAAGCACAAGATATTCAGAACAGGTTTTCAGATTGCGTAATGCTAGTTTCTATGACTTAACAACCAACTATTTGGATGTGTTGTGGCAAATGGCATATGTTTAAAAAAGAACAATGTTTGCTCTTTGGCTATGCCAAAACATTACCTTTTGCTACATGGACAAGTTCAAAGTGAGGAATCTCTTGTTTAATATATCTCAGCTGCACAGCTCTTTCTTGGGAAAATGGGGGCTCACATTCCTTGAATGAATCCTTTGACACTTTTCATGTTTCATTTTAGTTATTATTTGGAAAACAATACATTCTTGGGCAGAGAACCACTTTCATTGATTCACAGCTTAAAAATAAAATGCATGTTAAAATAGTTTAAAAATATTTAATTACTGTTGGTCTGAAATACTGTTTCTCCTCTTTTTCCTTTGCATTTCTTTTGGTCACTTTGACCAGTTCAAAGAGAGCTACAAATGATCACCCACAAACATTTTTCAAAACACTTATTTTTAATGAAGACACAGTGGAAGAACCACATACATTTTAAGTGCTCCCAAACTAAATACGATGGTAGTCCCTTTACTTGGTATCACTATCACAGAATATTTGCTATGTGGCTTAGGGTAAAAGTCTTGTGCTTAAAACAGGACTGATAATCAGGGTACACAGGTTTGATCACTGTGTATTCCTGACTGACCATCTTTAGAGCTGAGATCCTTCCCAGTAGCGGCTGGGAAGCCTACCGGTTCTGTCTCTTTGGCAGGAATGGAGAGTAGTCAAGTGAGTCTTAACAGGGAGAGTTGGGGGATACGGAGACCGCAGGATAATTTCAGTTTCCATCACTAGTGTTGGATATGGCTATGACAGTTCAGCTTTTTTCTGTAAAGGATGTGGTTGTCTCCTGTGACAATTTTCCCCTGTGAGAAGTTCTGGTGGTATTTCTTCTCTGGGGAGGAGGTGAGGGAATGATACCTCTTTTCACTTGAAAAATGGCATTCCAACTCTATAATTCAGTAGCTCATTAGTCACTTCAACAAGAATAGGGAATAGAGGAGGGAAAGGTCCTTGATCCTTTAAATTCGGAATAGGTTTCATATCCTTAGACAACTGCCGTAGTGACATTTAGCAGAATAGAGCTGCCAAGGCTTCTCACTCGGGATCAAAGGATTTAGGGCTATGGAGGTGGAGCAAGGACTAGAACCTGCTGCCACCTGTACGTCTGCTGTTTAGATAATAGTACCTGCTATGGTCAGTACCTACTGACTTACCCTCCACAGCTCTAGCTCTTAAGCTACTAAAGAGGTAATAAGAGGCAATCAAATCTAGAAGCTTCCTTGCTTATATAGTAGTATCTATGTCCGCAGGTTCAAGGCACTTACAGTGTTGTTTCAGTCTTTACTTTCTTGCTAATAATTTGGAACTGTTTATTTATTTGGATGTCCTGGAACAAGCATCTAAGGTAAAAGCATAAGATCATTAGTTTTGTGATAACTAATATGAGGTTCACACTATAGTACTGTTCTTCAACAGAAACAGAGCTAGGTGACTATTGAATAAATATTGAATAAAATATGAGGAAAATACAGTGAACAAGTACTTTTATACACACAAGCCTTGACAAGTTTACCCCTGAATTCAATGAAGTCAGAATTTCAAGTATGGTTTCTGGGTTCTGCTATGTGTCCAACTTCAAATATTACTTTATTGTTGCAAAAGATAAGTATTACTTTGCATATGTATCTGTACATAAGGATTACTTTATGTACTAGATAATTTAGTGTGCGTGGGTAATTTTAAGTGTACCAACAACAAAGTCATTTTTGAACTTCAAGCTACAACAGTTACAGTTTTTAAAGGTAATAATAACCTCACAGTTTTATTGTTATTAAACACATTTGGGAATATGTACTTTCAGGTTTTTTACTGCTTAATCTGGTCATTTCAAAACCAAATAAAATAAAATAAAGAAAATTAAATAAAGGATATAGAATAAAGAAAACTATATAACACTCAGCAACAGGCCCATGTAAGTACCTTTATACCAGTATAACTGATAATTGTACCACTTCAGCTGCCTCAGGTTTGAGGCACGTTTATAGACATGCCCTTATAGGAGGCATGTAAGGCACAGACTGTGATTGTGAAACAAGGGAATGACTGTTCTGTTTAATCTGAAGGTGAACCAGACCACTAGATATTTACTCAGATTTTACAGTCTAAAATATGGCATGTAAAAAAATCTATGTCCATTAACATAAAAGAAAGATGACTGCTCATATTAGAGAATAACAAACTGACAAATGCTGGGTTTTGCTTGAGAATGGATGGCCCGTATTTATTTACAGCACTCTCTTTTGAGGAGTTTTTATTGGCACTGCTAAATATTTTTATTTTGCTTGCAATTACAGTAGCTCAGGTTATGCAGAAGGTTGGTCCATCTCGTACAGCAGAGCCACTGAATTACAACCATTTCTCAGACTGTTTATTATTTTTTCCTCCCTGTAGCCAAGTCTTGCTTCCTGCCCCTCTGTTTGACAAGCACTTTCTGCTTCCCTTCTGTTTCTTTCCTCCCCAAATTCCTCTCCTTCCACACATCTGACTCATCAGCTTGAATGGCGGCTGAGATCATCCTGGGGATGGAAAGAGGACGAGGGGAGAAGGGCTGGAAGTCTGTAGCCTCATAAATATCTCTGGGAGAAGTATCTCTTTCCTCACTGCCCCTAATCTGTTGCTCTGGGAGCAGCATACCTCTGGTAACATTTTGATAAATATTAAATAGTTGTCTTTAAGATTAAGTGCCCAATATATGTAGTCTCTTGTATGTCAGATGTGTGCCACATATATCACTGTATCTCAGTAAACCTCTGTATAAAGTTATATTTATTTTGCTCCTTTCCTTTCTATCTGTCCAGCCAGCACAGTATAGTACAGGTGGCTGTAATGATAATGATTTTACCCTATAGGATGGGATTTTTAAAGCTGCTGGAAAAGGAAGCTTGCTCACTACCCTCTGTGTGGGCACTGACTCTGCTCACTTAGGACCCTAGGTTCACGTAACTGTGCAGGGCACAACCATATCCAGGATGCCAGGTTGAGTGCCACAAACTTGCAGGGAAGGGAGGAAGCCAAACCTATTTTGTTTTATCTTGGACACGCAGTCAGCTTTGCTTTTCACCCGTATCTTCTGTATTTTGTCTAGTGTCTATTCATTACAATGGGACAGTTACATAGAGAGGAGACTTAGTTAAAGCAGATCATGAAAACCTTCAAAATGAAAAGCAGTGAGGTGGAGTGGGGATCTTCTACAAGGCAGAATAAATGTTAGAGGTTTTGTCCTGTTTGACCTGAAGATAGGCAGCTATAAAATCTGGCCAATGTTCACTGGAGTCCCTGTGACAAACTGTTGTACATTTTCCTTTATGAATACTCCTCAGTAAAGGCATTGCTTAGGAACACTCGTTTGTGGTCTGAACTGATTTGTGCAGAGTGCTGAGTTTGAATGGGATTAATTTTATGTAACCATAAGCTTGGATTTGATTGTATACACAGACAGGACTGGTATAAGACCTGGTTCAGAACTGCAGATATATGCTTTTCCCTGTGCATCTCTTCTGCTCCACCTCTGCTCTCCAGGTCCCTTGCTCACAGCTGGAGCAGTGACGCGAGAGCAGATGGGCAGGGGAAGGCTGACGAGGGGCTGTGTGTCCCCTTCCCTCCCGATGGGCAGTTGGGGTGAGAGAGGTGAAGGGTGTGAGTGACTGAGAGAAGGGAAAGTACTTTGTCCCGTACCCATGGGAGTGGGGGAGAAGAGCAAAGTTGTAATGGTGCCCTATGTCATCCCATGTCATAGTATGGTGGCAAAGTCCCTGAAGAGCAGTTCGTCAAGCCTGCAGTGGCTTGAGCTGTCAGACTGGCTGAGAGCTGGGAGTGATGGTGAAGGAGGAAAAGACAGCCCTCTAATCAATCCTAAATCTCTACTGGACTTGTCTTCAAAAGTTTCAAAAAATTATGATATTCTGTGGCAGGTTTTGGTATCCACAGTGTGTAAAACTGGAAATGTTTGCCATGTAGCTGGTGCTGCAGTACTGTTTCTGGTGCCAAAGCAGATATGGCTTCCTATTTCTTGGGCTTCCCAGCACCCCACTTCACTATGCAATGGAGTCATTCCTTCCATGTCCTACTCCCCAGCCCATGCTTTATTATTTGCATATCCTGTTTTGTGACTTGTCTCTCTTTTCTCCTTCTAGGTGTGATAGCAGTCGTGATATTCATCCTACTTTGCATCACTGCCATAGCCATACGCATTTATAAAAAAACAAGCATATATTCAAAAAATGAAGCAAAAGGATCTGAAAATGAAGACAGCGCTGAGTCCGCGCTGAAAAGTGAGCTCAGCATGCAAAACACAGCCAATGAAAATCAAAAGGAATACTTCTTCTGATTGGCATTTGTGATTTAATTTAATATAATAATGTGACAGTCTGACTTTCTTGCCAAGCCAGGGGCTCTCAATGGACAGAAAAAGCTCTTGCACTCTACAGTGAATGCAATGGATTTGAGACCTATTATATTGCATATGTTCAGTCTCAGTGATTGCTATAGGAGGCCTCTTTAATTTACATGCATTCCTTAGCTATTATACTATAAATGCATTTTATGTAACAGTGAATTAGATATTGTAACCAATTTCATTGGTGGTAGTTTCCGACTGTTCTGATGTGACCTTCTGCAATTGAAGTTTAACGTACATACTGAATATGGTTTTGAATGGGAAAATTGTTATGAAGCTATTCCCATCCTTCTCTTTAAAATTTGATTCTGGAATTTCGTTCAAGGTGAAAGATGGATTTCTAATAGTTTATGTTACTAAAGAAATTCTGCTGTGTTGCTTTATAGTGATCCCTTTTACTTCTGAAACTGAAAATGCCTTTTGAACTGCTGTTGGCTTGTGTCAGCATCTGCTTGTGAGCCATGAAGTCAGGTGTCCAAAACAAACTGTACTTTTTTCCCCCGGGGTATGACCAACATCCTTATTCTCTCTTCTCTTTGGCAAGTCTAGCAGGGCTTACAACTGAAGGGTGTACAGTGTGTTGATATGCTGTGAAGTCTCTTTTGTAGTAGGTTTTCATTCATGGTTAAGCGGTGGCCTCAAGTTCGACCCATACATATTCTAAGCATTTTAAATAAAATGAGCACCACAGAAGACAAGCATTTCACTTGGAAAGATGAAGTAAAATATTAATAATAGTTAAATTATCAAGAGCAACAGCACCAAAAAGATAATCAAAGATATTTATCCTAGTAAATCTGAAGAATTAGAAATTGCTTCCTCTGTGAGGCAGTAATGTTTCCTTTGTACACAGGCTGGGATGCAATCTCTGAAAACGTTGCATCTCTGATCTGCTCCAGACCTCAAGATTAAGTGTTCAACTCTATAGAAATAGTTCCTGATTGCTACGATAATAAAAAATAGAGCATTTAGAATCTAGTACAGTGGCTGATACTTTAATAGTTTGGCTCTTCACCCATAATAGTATCTACTATACCTCAGTGAGAGAATGTCTGAGTGTAAGTACCCTTCAAAATTAAACAGATATTTAGTATCTTAAAAGTGTAAATAAAAGCTATCTATGATTTTGTATAAATGAATTATGGGACATGCAGGGTAGGATTAAGTTGTCTAAGCAGAATGTCACTTTAGATACCATAGGGGATCTGAAATATGTTTGGCCTGGTGGGCATGTCACAAGATCTACAGAAGATATGTGTCCTTTGGAAGAGGCATCTGGAAGTCAGGTAGGATGAAGGCATCTAAAATGGCACTAGATACCTGTATTCAGGTAACTGGTTCCCACCCAAAGGGTTTTGTTTGTGATTTTTTTCAAAGAGAAGACTGTGTGCCTAGAACTTGGATCTAGGGAAGGATTCAGGACTTCTGTGTCCCTGTGGATTTGAAAGATTTAAATTTCAAAATATTTTAGAACTGATTTATGTCTGCTCCCATTGAAAGCAATGATAACACTCCTTTTCTTTCAGTGGGGAGGAACAGAACTAGACCCTGTACTGTGAACTTTAGAAAATATTTACCGTAGATACTTGAGAACATTATAAAGGCCCGTAAACCTGAGATGATGTGCCAAAGTCTTGAATGTTTAGATTACTTTACATAAATTATAGTTGTAAATAAATGTCAAGCTGAGATATCTTTGATAATATCATCTTTTAAAGTTGGTTTTCTTCCATCAATTTACAGCTTTTGTTTTCAGGATCTTACAGTTCCTTTTCTGTTTCCTCCTGTGCAGCTTTACTTCATTTTTAGGAAAAAAATCTTTCCCTTTTTGATGACTTCGGTTGCCTCTGCAACCAAAAATTATACAGATGCACAGACTTTTTGTTCTACTCATTTTTGTAGTTCTGGGTGCATCGGTAGTAGTAGACTAATCAGACCCAGGTCCCAGGCTGAAGAAGTACATTTGTATGTGTTACTATATTCCCTGGTACAGTTTGGTCCTGGACAGCTAGCTCACTTATAGAAAGGTGGCACCAGAACACAGGGGGAGGATGCTGGACTGTTTCCAAAAGGTTATGTGCATGAGGAAACCCCATTTTATGGATGGGGAGAGGAGGAGATGAAAAAAAAGTGTGCCTGAGTCAGGTCAGCAAGCGTACCCACTCTTTAGCTTACTACTTTAGACACTCTCAGTCTAGTCAGTTACTCTAAAGTGACAATTATGTTCCTTCCTCTTCAAGGGTTTGATCTAAATTGCACTGCATTTGAGAGGAGTCCTTCCATGGGCTTCCCTGAAACTTAGTCCTCTAAGTCTCGAGTCCTTCCCTTCCCACAGTAGATGTACCAGTGTCCACCCTCTTGCATCACTTGTAACAACTCTTTTGACACTGACTCACTGTCAGAGTCCCAGTTAGCTCCATTTTATTCAGTGCAGGAGATAGTAATTGTGGGAGAAAATTTATATGATGGTGGTAATTATAATACATTAGACACGTCACCAAAACAATTTAATTAATTATAAAAGAGAGAGTTTTCGTCTGTGAGCTATACTAACCTAATAAAACCCAAAGCATGTGCACACCAGGACAAGTTGGAAGCACGTCAGTCTAACTTTCCAGTCATTTTTTGTTTTTTCTTCCACTTCTTAGTTAACTTTACATTGTGTATCTCAGCAGAGAGAGAGGTTTCTTCCTTCACTTTGTTTTCTTCCAAATGAACGATTGCTTTCTTTCACTGTTCTATAGGTCTTTCTTAAGGGCAAGATGGAAGGCAATAGCTGAGTAAAACCCCAATTTCACAGACTAGTTAAAAGGGGGTGGGGAAAAATGCCTGTGTGAATGACACACCATTTCATTCAAAGATCTTTTTATGGCACTTTATTATGTGAAGGATTCTAAGGGGGAAAACAGGTAGATTTGGTGGAATAGACATCTATCTGCAGATTTGTAGCATACAGTGATGATGTCTCTCAGAAGAAGGGAATGCCCGCTTTCCTCCGTGGAAAGAGTGATCATGTATTCGCTACCTGGGTCCAGAATATACAGGTTCATAGTCAGCGAAGCAGTGTTTTCCATCGCTTGCTGCGTTTCTGTGGGTTCAACAAAATGGTGGCACCAAAGTGCGCCGAGACGTCGAACACCATTGTGCTGTCCCTTCTTTCCAACGTGTGACCTTCCACCTCTCTGTTAATAAAAGAAACACTTTTTACAGTAAAGTGAGGAAAATATTTTTTAAAAAATTTGTATACAAAAGTTTAAAACTGAGGACAATATACTGATTCTTTTTTTTTAAACAGTAAAGAAATGTAGACGTGCATATAAGGCATTGGTGAGTGTGGTTATTTATACACATAACAACGGAGTGCTAATGTGACAAATCCACTACACAGTGACACGTTTTCTGTGGCAAATATATTTTTTCTGAAGCACATTAGAAAATAAGTAGTAGCATGAGTGTTGGTACACTTTTAAAACTGTGCGGGTTCCCACTACGAATGGAGTATGTTATATAATTCTGACTAGAAAAGGGGTATAACATGCACAACACTTAGCTAATTACACGTTCTTCCTCTACACAGCAGGGTATCGTGTTGCAAATGTTTTCCCAAAACCTGACTAAATTGCATTTATGTGCTAAGTGCTCAACATGAAACACCCTAAGAGTCACAGTGAAATACATTTACAATAACATTATTCATGGAAGTGGAATAGAGGAAAGTAGTATGTAAGACAAAACAGCGAGAATCCCAAGGAGGAATCAGTTGCTTAAATTAGGCTATACAGATTTAGATTTAGATTTAGATACTAAGCAGCCTGCAGCAGCAGTGTGAGATAAAATCAGAAGTGGTGACTATTGCAGGTCAGCAGGTGGTTGTTAGGAAATGTCCTTTGGAAAAAAAAAATTACCTTGAGAAAGAATTGTAAAAGTTTAAACTTATGAAGAAGTTGCAGCTGAATAAACCATGTGATGCCACAGGCAAGAAAAAGTGTTCTTCTTTTGCATCAGAAAAAGTACTTGGTAAGTCAGAAGATTTAACGTTGAAAAAGCATGTGGCCCCTTCTCTGGGGTGCGATAGTAGAACGTGCAAAAACGTACAAAAAGCACTAACGCTGCTAATATGAGGAAACAAAACACACCAAACAGGGGTGCTTATGGATCTTTTTTTTTGCCAAGAAATCATACTTCATCCTTGTTCCTTAAGGGCTGTCTAACAAGGAAATATTGGCAAGAACTAGCACTGTTTTTGGATACAAGGTCTAACCCTTTTAATCTTTATTCTTGCCATTGTAATGAAATGAATCAAACATCACAACCACATTGCAGGGAGATGGATGCCTTTCCTTCAAAAATTGACATAAAATCACATTTATTTTCATATCAATTTCTAACTTTCACCTATGATGAAATTCTGATGTTGCTAACAATTGATATAAATAACACCGAATAAATGATGCCTGAAGTCTTTATTAATAGCACGGTAAATCCACAAGAAAAAAATCTCCATACACATGCATGTGAACACACACACACATATATCCATGCCTGCAAATGAACTATCTAGTCAGAGATAGGATTGTTTGGATTTTATTTTCTTCATGTTATTTCTTTATATTATGTCAAATACTGAAAAAATAGCCTAAAGTTCAGAAACTCCCTCACTGGTGAAAACATATCCAATCCATTTTACAAAATACTGAAGATTTCTTCAAGAGAACAAAGCAGTTAGTTACAGCTTAAAATTTCTCACAGAACAAAGAGAGACAGAGAAGCAGACGGAAGAGAAACTGGAAAATAGAAAAGCGGGAAGAGAAAAGAGTCTTTTACCAATTCACTTAAAGCATCCTTCTCCCAGACAGTTAACTCGCTTCTAGGAAACATCAATATTTATGCCTTCAGATTAGATGAGGCAGTGGGCATTAGTGAAAGACTCCTAAAAGCCTTCAGAAGGGAAACAACTACTCAAAATCCTTTTGATGTTCAAGAAAACCAAAGAGGTGTTGTCAATGGATTACATTAGATTTCACAAGGGAGAATTTGCCATCAAGAATCAGCATAAAATGAACTACTAAAATAATCCGTAGTGTAGTCAGTAAAATGACATATAGGTCTTGGTAACCTTTGTACATTATACTTTTTAATATAGCATTCTCTTTAGTTCCTCTGGCTTATTCAGATATGTGCAAGAACTTGCTATTCCAAATGCAATGTAATCTTTCTGGAGTCTATGAATTGGTGATTTTTTTGTTTTGAAAAGCGGAAGTGCCTTGCAAGTAAGTTATAAGGCCAAGATCAACATGACTGAAAGCACCCATCATAAAATCTTCAGGATTAAAAAAATAAAGATTGAAAAGCAGCCCTGCTGCATAACACAGATTCCGTGATGGATGCCTGTTTACAGATGAATTAAGTAATTAACAGACTTTCAACACAGTCGCACAATAGGAGCATGTGGTTTAAAGTCTAACTAACTGAAGAGCCCAAGAATATCTATCCCACCCTTTACATCTGTGGCCTTTAAACAAGCCATCAACCTTTCCACTCCATTTGTACAACAGGGAGAAAATACTGAAGTTTTTACTGGGTTGATTTATTAATATTTCTGAAGCCCTTTGAAGAGGAAAACCGTTATATAAGTGGAAAGCATCATAACAGAAACCTAAGTGAACCTTTTATTTAGCAAATGATGTTATGGTAAGTAACATTAATTATACATGATTATGCATTTCATTTTAAGACATTTATTTCAGGAGATGGTCCTTTTCCTTTCAAATAGAAATAATAGATATTTCATGTTATTTTATGCATAAGGATAGAGTGACACATGAATAAAGAGGAGAAAAAAAGGCTTTGGACTATGTGGTATAGTGTAGATTTGACTGCATGTCTTCTTTTATCAGAAATTACAGCCCAGAACATTTTTGTCTAGGTAGATGGGTAATACTTAAAGTAAACAAGATAGGTGTCATATAGATTAATACATACAAAACATGAGTTATAACAATGTCTGCATTATTCCATGATGTCTCCTGCTAATTGTTTAGCCCAAAGAGAACATCACGCATTTGCAATTTAAGAGGAACTCCTAGTTCGTCCTTAGTAGCCTTGGCAGCTTCATTAATCCTTTTTTCTGCTTTTTAGTTACCAGGGAGTTACTTTTCCAACCACCAAGATTTGCTAGACCTACAATATTTCACTTTTTAGAAGACAGAGAAAAAAATTATTGTCTTCTAATATCTTTAAATCTACTCTACATGTTAATACCCTTTATCTAGCTGAAAGAATGTTGTGTATTTATTCGTATGCATGTACAAAGTAACATATTTATTACCTAAAAGGAATTGTATACTGATTTTATTTTCAAGAAAACAAAGGGGCAGTCGATACTTGTGGTATAGGCATGTATCAGTTGCAAAAAATTATTTCAAAGGGTGCTCCAGAATGTTAATAGTTCATTTTAAAAGCTATAGACATCCTGAGTAAGAAAACATTCAGAAATTGTCAGCATCTCTTTTTTAATTGTAAATATTAGTAAATATTTGCAATATGCTATACTCTTTTTCCACAGACTTCAGCAGCACTTGGAAGAGAGGTTTATGTTAGCTCAGGAAAAAGCAACCACTCAGTCAGGGTCCCTTGCCATGGGAATTCAAGTTCCACTTACCTGCAAAATCACATAGTATTCTCTGAGAGTCAGGAAGTCCTTTAATAATTACTAGGTTTTTACTGTAAATCAGAAAGGACCTTATTCCTGCATAGCAAAAACTTTCCGTGAAATTAATATTGTTTCAATGGATCATTTAGTGTTGTGATCTGTAAATCAGCAACTCTTATTCAAAGCATTTGTGCTGCATTGCTATGATTTTGTCTCTTTGATGTACAAGTTAATAATATGTGCACGTCTGAATGAAAGTGCTTTTTCATTAATTCATGGCATTAAGATAGGAGTACTATGTATCAGGTGTTTTACAGATGAATCCTGCTACTAAATAGCAGTAGGAATGGATACGCTTAGAATAGGATTAAAAATGTGTCATATATTCCTTCACACTACACCTATATGGTATTCATATACTTTTACATAATAAATAGTGCTGTACTTTTGGTTTATTATCAGATCACGCTTTGGGAATAAAAGTCCAAAATCCGTAGGAAAGGAGGAGAATTAAAAAGAGGAAATTTCTTTGTTGATAAAATTGTTTTAAAAAAAAATCCTGAGAATTTGTTCTTTTGTAGCACCCTTTTATAGCTGTTTTTCAATTCATATAAAACATTTATTTTGGATCATGTTGTCAAGCACATCTCCTTTCAATTATTTCTTTTGTAAAAGAAGCTAACAGTCATTCTAGTTTCAAGCTGATATCTAGCTGTCTGTTTGCCTCAATAAAGTATAACAATCTGGAAATTAAGCACAGCATGACATATCTAGTACGTACCTTCACTTTACAAAATAATGGCAATAATTAACAGTCTCCTGAAATCGTATGATCTTTGAGCATCTAGGGTTGCTGTGACAGTCTTTATTTTACGATTACAAGTAAACCTATTTAGTTAGAATCTAATTAGGAAAGCATTAGTAAATGCCTGTTATTCGGTACTCTAGAATGGTTAAGTGCTGCATTTGAGGAGCAGAATGTGTTTTAAATGAGTCAGATAAGGCTATTACGCTGGGAGCGCTGCCCTTACGCAGTACCTGCCTGCCCACTGTGGTACTTACCAGTGATTAACAGTCATTTCTCCATTACCAGACTCATAATAGGAGTCCGTACTACAGCATAATATCCTTAAAAACCAAATACATTTGCAGTAAACATGTTTTATCGCTACCTTCTATCCTCTTTTACTTCCCCTGGGAATTTCCTTATCTTTTACATCACTGGGTAGGCTTGTAATTAGGTAATTAATGGAGAGTCTAGAATTGTAACTACATGTAAGGGTGTTGCAAAGTGGGGGGAGGGGGGTGTTTCCATTTAGTTAGCATTAGGCCATGTCTGTTAGTTGCAGCCTGCCCCGGGACAGCACGGCTCTCTCATTTCCACCTTGCCGCACGGTGTCATGCTGAACTGTGCTCGTTTCCATGCCCTTGGGCTGAATTCCCAGAATAAAAAATCACATTGCCCATCTTCAGAGGTCTCACAAGCACGACCCGAGCCGTTACAGCTGACCAGCCATCGGCAGCTTGCCGGGCTTCTCCCGAGGTGCCGCATGTAGGCAGGATAAGCGATTTGGTTAAAGCTGAGTGCGAGAGGTCACCAGCCGGGGAACGGCCGTGCACCGGGTCTGAGGCAGCTGGCGGGGGAAATGCAAAGGAGGAGCAGGAGCTGACGGCTTCTCTTCCTTCTTCAAAAGCATTTCTAGAGAAAATAAATTTGGGGACTATAACCCTCAGCCGAGCACAGCTCTGCCCCTGTAATTCACAGGCAGATGAGGCAGAGCAATGGTGCAATAGTGCAGGCGCTCCTCGGCGTGGGCCACAGTAAGTGGTGGGAAGCTACAGTCCCCTTACTGCCCTTGGATTTCCAGCCTGTGCTGGCAGTATTTAAGAAATAGTTGTGCTTGGTGCTCCCTGTTGCTTGGGTTAGGTGAGTAGCTGTATAGTGTGCCAGGTAGTTACCTCCTGCTCAGACTGGAGGCCTCCAAGCCAAGAGCGGGGACTCTTCTTCCCAAAGCCAAACATGGACTTGTGCCTGGCTCTGGTCTGGCTGCAGAAGGCAAGAAAACAACACTTCATAATGCTGTAGGAAAGTGCTCCAAGTCAGTCATCCGCTCTCAGACAGGATAAGAGAGCTTTTCCAAAGCACGTATGTGCATGCAAGGTGCAGCTATGTGCATCGTGTTTTGAAAGCAAATTCCTAAGTATTCAGTTGAAATGAATGAAGTTTGTAACCATAAACTGATTAGGTAAATTAATTAGATAATTTTGAAAATCACACCAAAGGGGTTGTAAACATCTTTAATCATCCAAATTCTGTTAAAACTCTTACTTATATATTTGTCACTATTCCTCTTTAGGTTAGGATATCCTAAGTAGTAACTAGTACTGAAATTTTACTTAAAATGGCATAGTTTAGGGTATTGTACAGTAATCAGAGCCTACATAAGTATCTAACTAGACTATATCAATAGACAGTATTTCAGTAAAAGCAGTCAAAAGATGTCCAATAATCAGTATATTTCAGAGAGATTTTTACTATTGTTTTCCTGCCAGACTTGCTATATGTCTGTGTAAGACTGAGCAGTAGAGTGAAGAGTCATGTTCTGCTTTTTATTTTGACAATTATCAGTGCTCTAACTTTTTATTTTGTTTAAAGTGGGAACTGTTCAGCGTTAGCAGTGATGTGGGCTGACAGTGATGTAGGGAACAGCAGTGCTCAAATAACCACTAGGTTTTTTTCTTTCTGTACTTTCTAGATGTCAGGCTCTCCCTCACCAGTAGCTCTTAAAATAGAGCTATGGCAATGAATGAACAAAAGCATATCTCATAGTATTACATTTTTCAGTATAATTTGTAAAAAGGGTCATCTTGCTGCAAATTCTTGATTGAGTTAGTTTGTTAATACATTGCATATATCAAATTTTATGGCATTGTTTCAACATAATATAAAATTATATGTGATACAATAAAAGGAAAAGTGCCTTAAAAGCTAGGAGACAGCCCTGCTGAAAATGATCAGAGCAATATTTAACAATAGACTGTCAAATATCTGCATATCTTCAGGATATACTCAGTGATATAAGGTCAAAGAACAGAAGACTAAAAAATAGAAATTCAGTACTCTAATGGGTTTCGAGATTGTATTTTTTTAATAATATTTATAAGCCTATTGCAGCTCTTTCCAAAGAATCAGTTGTATCATTTATCTAAAAAGCTATCACAGCCAAAGCACAAACTATCATCTGGTACAATATAAATAGCTTGCAGTATAGTCAATATACATACAGAGGCAAGGAGATTTGTATATCTGATGGCTTAACAATTGTAATAATGCATTTCTCTAGACCATGTGTTCCTTATTTTAATACATCATTCTTTCCAGATTTTTATTTTATTTCATTGCCTATAGTCACATTAGGAAATTGAGACTGTCTACATCATTATTTGTACTGCAGAGGTGCCTGGAGATCGCAGCTTAGACGAGGACCCATCGCAGTAGGTGCCTGAAGGCCACACGCACGCAGACCTGCAGGATGAGGTGGTTCCCGTTCAGAGCAGCCTAGCTGCTACGTGGCAGACACAGAGCAAATGAATTGACTGAGATGGAAAAAACTGATACAGCTGGAAGCTGATCCCATGTCCCCTGAGAGCAGGTCTTTCTCTTAACCCACCAGCTCAATTTTTATTGACTATACCGTTCAATAATTTTTTGGAGCCTAACTCGTGCCTTAGGAACTTGCCCCCGCATTTCTCTTGTAAACTGTTTCAGAATTTGATCCCCAGAAATGCACCAGAGCAACAAGCCTGGAATATAAAGTTCTTCTGCCCGGCCTGCCACGTGTCGGAGGAGTTTGAACCATTGCGCATAAAGTTTTAGGGGCAAAATTGTTGGTGCTAGTGCGATAATATACACCGAATGGGAAAGTGCTCCTGTTCTGTATATGCAGACTATAGACATTGCTGCTTCCTTCTGTGGATGTATATCTCTAAATATGATCGTCTGAAAAAAGGTGTTAAATTAATCTGCCCTGAAATATATGTGTGCGTGTGTGTGTGCGCGCACGTGCGCGCGTATTTTAGAAGGTGATCTGTTACCCAAATTATTCTGCATAATTTATTGCACAGATAAGAAGATTAAGTTTTCAAATGCGATGCTGCCAGGTTAGCTCTCCTACACACTAATATTAGTTTTCTTTTCCTAATGCAATTCTTTCCCTAATGCAGTTCTTTTCGCAAGCAGTTGTTGCCCTGGGGAACTGACCCGGCCCATGGGCACAAGCTATGCGCCACTAGTGAGGGTGTTCAGGAAGCAGAGACCTGATGAAGGCTGACTGAAGTCTTCATCAGCATCTTACTGAGCAAAGCAGGAGAGGACAACCAGCTCACAGCACCAGGGCCGAGGCAGTCAGCACCTACTGTCTTTACTGGAGATGTTGGTCTGGTTGTCTATGCCATGGCAAGAGAAGAAAGGTTGGAAAGATCCGGACAGATACTTTCCTTGCAGAGTGAAGGATATATCAACAGGAACTGTGGAAAATACTAGACATCTTGATATTAGAGTATGGCTGACGGAAGTAACATGTACGTGGTAAGTATCTCTCCTTACATTCTAATACCTTTGTATTGTCTCATACATTTGCATAGCGGTTTTAGGGATGTTTTGTCCTTTATATTATTTTCATTCGTTATTTTCCTCGTACGTAACTATTTGTAGGATGCTTGACTGATAGATTGACTGATTTTTCAGAAACCTTTGTTCAAATGGAGTTGGTGTGTCCTAGTATAAACGGATTGTGACTGAGCTGTGAAGGGCATCCCTATGCTTTCAGTCTTTGAATTTACACAAAGATGTTTTTAACTTTGGAAAAGACTTACATATATCCATCAAATTAACCAATTTGTCACCAAAGAAGGATATATGTTATTCATGACAGGAAAAAAAAAGTTCTTCCAGATTACATTCCAATAGGTATGGATATAGCATAATAACTATCATCGAGCTGCTTCTTCCTAGTGAAGTAAAGTTTCCAGTAACTCAGATTTCAAAAAATATTAGTTGGTAACCTTCTAAAAATGTGGTTAAAAATTGAAGTTCATCCTATGGATCATGTAGAGAAAATTAAGATAAGTTGCCTAAAGTCTGTGATATTGTCCTTTATTACTTACATACAGCAATGAAAAAATTTAAAAAATTGTGCCATTTTTTCACAATCTTATGTTAAATATGTAAAAGATTCTGATAACCTTAAGTGAAATACATACTCAAGAGCAAGCAAAACCAAGTATGATTAAGTCAAGTATCTCCTGTTTCATAAAAAAGGAGAAGATATTTTCATGTAGTTTAAATTTTCCTTTAGATACCCTGCAAATATTATCTGGGTTTATTTTAAACAGTAAAAAAATTCATAAAATAGACACCAACAGTTTAAACAGTGAAGTCTTTTGCTCTATAAGCACTTAAGAAACACAGACACACAGAAAAGAAAATGCACTAAAAGAAAAATGAAAGGTATGTCCTAATGCCTAGACTAGGCTTGTTATGCGTTTTTGGCATGACTGGCCTGGTCAATAAGCAAGGACATGGTATGATGAATTGCTACATATCTCTTTCTAAAATGCATACATATTTCTCTGTGTCTGCCTATATGTGTTAAACTTGAACATTTCTTTCAATTTAATTGTCTATATGTGTATGCAAAATTTATTTTGTGTGTATAAATGAAGAGGTAAATGCATTCATAAATAGTCTGTAGAAGATGAACACAAAAAACACTTCCCAACTTTATTAAAATGACACAATAAACACAACTATTTTTAAGTCATATTCTATTTTTAGGACTTAATGGCCAAAGATCCTTCAAGATCTCACCAATATAAAAGCTACATAAATTTTTATATATACATACATACATATATATTTTTATATATATATATACACACACACCCCTATATATATATACATGAATATATATATAGTGTGTGTGAACATTTATATAATCTCACAGTCCTTTGGTGTCTTGTTTTCTTGCTCCTACTGTGCTTTTCTTTTGCCTCACTTCCACTACATCAAAGGCAAAATGTTCTCTATTTCCTTACTTAAAAGTACTTTGTGGTTAGAGCAGGCATGATGATTTTGTAACTTTCTATCATTAAAAAAAAATAAGATCCATCATTGCCTCATGCCTCAAAAAGAGAGAGACTTTTTTTTTGGAAAAAAATATGTTTTTTACCTGCAGCATCCAGGGTGAGTTCGAATAGAATTTCAAGTTCCTTAATAGCATTAGTATTCACTGTTCCTAAAACAAAATAAAACTGTGGAAAATAAATTGTGAAGTTAGGTTAGAAAAAGCCCGTATTTAAAAACAGAACGTGATTGCTTTGGATAGCAATAGCAACAAATGTCCTTGCAGCACATAAAGATATAAAATAAATTATTGTAGCGATGTGAGTATAATATTTGCTTTTCAGTAGGATTTCCGTCAGGACTGTATGGTGCTAAGAGGTAGGAAGAGCTCATGATAATCTCTGTTAGCACAGTTTGTAGAGATTCAGCCTTTACCAGCGCTGCATGCCCTGTTGGTGTGCTTCTAAAAAAAAAGGCATCAAAAAATGTGTTTTTTCTCAGCACTATTTCCCAGTTTTCGAATATACAAGTGCAAAAGCCAAAGCAGCATGTCATGGTACAAGGCAAGGGGGAGCTGATGGAGGTAGCCGCTCAGCTGCCCGCTTGCCTTGCTTGCAGTTGCAGCCTTTTCCCGCCTACCAGAAGTGCTGTTCCCTGCCCCAGAGCAGACCTTGGAAATAACAACTGAGGTCAGCCGGCTGCCTGTAGGGAGGGAAAAATAATCTAAAAATAAAGCGAGGCTGTAGAAAGCTGCTGCTCCTCAGTGGAGGCTGATCCTTTGTCTTTTAATCTTGTGTGCAGCACAGCTGTCTGGAAAGGTCCCTCTTTACTGATTCGCCCTTGTTTTCCCTGCAAAAGCTGGGGGAGAACGTGGACGTTCACGTTTCAGCGCTTTGAGAGAGAGCATCTGGAAAACGAGGCACGCTCGCATGCTGGTCCTGGCGGTGCCTGTGAAACACGGAGCAAGTGTTTGAGGGCTCGGTCTGGCCCAGCCCCACGGGACCGTGAGGGCTCTCGCGCCGCGGTAAGCGCTTGGTGCCACACGCGGCGAGGAGGGCAGGGCTCAGGACGAAAGGAAACAAGGCGCGAGTGGAGAACACAAGCAGCCGAGCAGGCACCTTTGCAAGTTATCAGTGCTTTTTTGTGCAGCCTTAGCAGCTGGAACCTCTAGCAGTCTCTGCGCTGGCGACAGTTACTAGGAGAAGCATTTGCAAAGGATGCCAAGGTGGGGATACTATATCTTAGTACCACATGAAGAGCACGTGCTGGTAGTTGCACACATCTTAGTATTGTAGGCAAAGTTAAGCAGATATTAACTTATTTCCAGTTGCTCCGTAAAGAGCTTGCAAGCCAAAAAAAAAAAAAAAAAAAAAAAAAAAAAAGACTGCTGTGCTGTCACGAATCAGAAGGAAAAGGATTATGATATTTTATACCTTAAGGAAACATAATAATATTGAAAGCCTCTTTCTCAGCTAACCTTCACAGTAAACAAATGGTGCTTGCCGATAGTCCCTATTCCTTGGCTTTATCCTCCAGACATATTACCAGGCTCATCTTCCTTCATCGATGGAAAAAATAAAAATAAAATAAAAGACTTGGCAACTGAAGAGAAATCCAGGATCCATTTTAAAGAAGGACTAAAAGTCACCTTAGAATTTAGAGAAACATATATTTAAAATTTCCTGGATTTATTTTACAGCTAGGGATGCGAAAATACATAAAATACATTTGTCTATAGAGGATACACATTGTTCCTTCTGTCTTGGAAGAAGAGATGTTGTGAAATATTAAGTGAGAACTAGTAGCCAGAAGGTCGATCATTTTTTTCTCTTTGCCAGTGGTGATTTAGGGATTTAAAAGTAAACTGGAAAGAATATATATTTTTGTTTATTATTTGCTCCACCTTTATTTAACCATCCTTACAGTGCACTGAGGGAAGATGGAGATAGAAACGAACAAAGAAATGCTAGTCTGAGGAGGTAAACAAAACTCAATAGCAATAAGAAAGGCATACACAGCGGTACCCCAGTGGTCCCCATCACCAGGCGCTACCTGGTCCAGTCCCAGGTGTCAGATGTTCTCTGCCGCACGCAGGATGAGTCCATCTGCGGCCAAGGTTAGTTCATTTAATTACCTTGTAAACAAATTCAGATACCTAGCACAAAATCAGTTTTGAGCAACAGAAAACACTGCCGGGGAAAATGGTGCAATAAACATTACCGGAGCTCTTCAGTCTTTCTTCCCTAGCCTCCCTCAGATATTTGTCATAAAATACAGTATTATATCATAATAGCATATAACATATTCTAAATATAATATATTATTGTAAAAGTTATTATAATATTATAAGAGACTGTATTATACTATATTATTTAAAACACCAAGGAATTTCCTGTTTGGAAATTGTCAATTTCAAAAAGAAGAGGCAACGTTTCACAATGCAGGAAAATATGCAGAGTCAAACGGCTTTCTTGCAGCACAGTATGTAAATGACAGCCCCACTTTAAGGCCCTGTCTCCTGGGATTCACTAGACTATTTGCTTTAATCATAGACATATTATTCAGTAGCTGCTACAAAATACTGCATAAAATGGAAATGCGTTTGAATCCTTTTCATTTCCTTTGTTGAAGGACCTGGCGTATGATTTCCCTTGAAAAATATAGACTATGGTCTTAGACATTTGCAAAACTATCAGGTTGTCTAAAAGAATACCAGCCTAACATTTCATAAACCTTTCATTACCTTTATAATAGATGAAAAAGGATTAGGCTCAGCTAAGATACCTGGTTAGAAGCAAGGTTATGTTTTAGGTTAATCTAATCAATTTTAAAAAGCATATACTGTTCATCTCTGTCTAGATTCACATTTCACTCTCAATAAGTTGCAAATGCAATGCTAAATATGAATGTTCTTTGAATTTATAATGAAAAACTTTTTCCCTACAGGTATACAAAAAAGGAACGTTCTTGACAAGGTTATACAGTTTCTCCCAATCTATTTTCCTACAAGGTTAATTCCATATTTCATCATTTCTGCAGATTTACTGATTATCAGTTTGCTCCTGCTTTGTACCTCTGACATCCAGTTCTAATAATCTACATCCATATCCGTAACACTGACAGCTCTTTAAACAAGTAACTTGTGCAATATGGTGCAGCATAGCATATTCAAATACTGAACTGGTTCTTGTAAAAACTTCACGTATCATGATATGAAAATATTGCATGGACTGAAATGTCATGTCTGTACTTAAACTGTAAAAAAAATAATAATAATCATCTCACGATTGACTGGCTAGCTATCTACAATTACAAGTAAACATCTGGTAAGCCTTTATTGCTATCTACCACCCAGAAAATAAGGGAGATACAGAGTCTTTGAGGAGCTTCCTAACTGTAGGTAGAAATCTACATATATATTAGTGGTGTGCTTTCACTATATATATATATACACATACATATACATATATAGTGAAAGCACACTACTTACTTACAATTTTTTTCTAGAACTGGCTTAGTTCTGGGTATCTAAATTTTGCAAATGGCCTTTTTTATTATGGTGCAACCCGAATTTGAAAAAAAAGGCAGAGTTTCAGCTGTTCACATTTGCTTTTGGATCTCAATTGTATAGCGTGTCCCTAGAAAGTTCAAAATACATCTCTGAAATCTTAAAAACATGGAAAATGATGATTTCTTTCTGTATTATCTCCTCTCAGTGACGTTTCAATCACTTATTGAATAGCTGATTTTCAAGTTTGCTCATAAATACAGGATCTAATCCTGACTTGAAAAGGAAGATCTAGTACAGAGGAGTAGCTCAGACCATCACCGCCTCCAACACGACTGGTAAAATCTGCTACAGAAATGTGATTATTGCTTCTTTACATGATCCAGAATTGCTGCTGACAGCTGCTGTAATTCAGAGGTGAGGCCAGGACGGGGGACGGGGGAAGGGGGCCCCGGGCTCCCCCCGCAGCTGCACGGAGACCTCCTTCTTCCGGAGTTAGCGACTTTATGCCAGGCTGGTTCCCAGCACCAGCAGAAGTCAAGGCATTCACGAGTCACTAATCGGCATTCCTATATTACCCCTCCTCTAACTAGCTTGACTTCCCCAGACATGTATAGAGATCTGAACTTCAGTAAATGAGTAAAAGGGGAGAAAGAAAAGTTTTTACTGGTTTCCTAAGCGGAGAGACCATTTTGGATATCTTTTAAACACTACGATATTCTATTCTTATCACGGATTCTAGTCCCACGCCATTACTGCTCAGTAATGAATCGTATCAATCTTAGCTGATATTTTTATTGTGCTCCTTTTTATTCTTGCTGTAAAATAGAAAAATAGTGTTCTGTTACTTGCCCCCACAAGTGGTTTGCAATCTTAGGGGGTGATGCAAAGGATAGGGCAAAAAGGCAAGTAGAGTGACTTCTCTCTCCGCTGCTTTTGCCTCTATGCAGAGGTGAACTACAGCCTTAGTTATACATCCAGTCACTTTGTGGGTTTTTTTCCACTTCAGGTGTCTACTGCGAATATGCCCTGTGAGACCAGTGGAGACCAAGGAGACCAGTCTCCTGTCTATAACCACCAACTCAGATTGCCTGGCACTAAGCAGGTAGTGTACTGCCTGATCTGCTTGATGCAGACAGATAATAAAGCAGATGATAGCAAATTAATGCAGAGTAACAACTACCCTGGTTTTCAAATGGCCTTTTGAATTTGCTAGCTTAAGTGGCTGACCTGAGAGCGTCAGCGTCCCTTCATACTCAGCCATTTGAAAACTTATTCCATAAACTTATGTCACGCTATAGTTTAAGGTCTTAATGAAATACTGCACTGCTGAGCTCCTAAAAAGCCTTATGTCTGTACTGGAATATAACACCAACTTGTAATTGTCTAAGCCTCCTCAACAGAAAAATTGACATATTAATTCACAGTTCACTGAATTTTCAAAGAAACTTCTGGCCACCAAAGAGAAATTACAGTGGTGTCAGTGGGTGATTTCTCCACATCCTGATAGCTACAGTAATTTCTCTGTGGTTAAAAGTCCAATCTGAATGTGGTCTTCTGGCCCCTGGGCAGTTAGTTCTGCTAAGAGCTTCCACGTCCAATAATGTTGCAGTTTCCTTCGTTTTTATTACCGCCACAAATCTTCCCAGGAGACATCTAAGCAACAGACTCATCACCTCTGGATTTCAATTCGTCACAGGTTCTTCTCTTTGAACTCCCCAAAGATGGAGGAGGCCCAATGGAAAACAGCTGAAGGATCTTAGTCCCTGGAATATTAAAATATACAAAACACAAGCAAACTGAATCAGCCCTGTTCAGCTTGAATGATCAGAGCAGACAGGATTTATTTGTATAATAAATACAAAAGTTTTATTTATGTGATAGGCCTTGTTTAATGGCCTGTAAAGCATGAAGGTAGTGGAAAAGCATGAAAAAGTCCTCCAAAATTAAACTCGTTAGCTGTCCAGAGCTCTTCACATGTGCTATGGGTGGGATTCAGCTGCCAACCCTGCAACTTCTGAGACACACGAGACAGGCAGATAAAACACAGGGGGAAGAGAGATCCTCATCCTCTGGAATTGCTTCTGAAGGCCAGGCTGCAGGCACTGGGGCATCTCAAATAACATTAAGACATCATTAGTGTTTAGGTAACTGGCTGCCACCACTTATTTCTATGCTAATATGGCTGCTAAATATTAAAGACAACCTCTCCCCATTCACATGGAAACTCTTCCCTGCTGGGCTTCCTGGACATCTTTAATGCCTAAATATAACAAGGACTTTTACTCTATGAGTATCTAAGTACCATCATAGTATGAAACTTTAATGCTGTTTACCGACAATGATTTTATTCTATATACGAGCCAAACATTTCATTATTTCCTTATAGTGTTTCCATTATTTAACCTGGTTAAGATTTTTCTTTGGAAAGGTATATTTGTAAAGTTGTCCTTTCCACTTAACACTGCTTTAAAAAAATAGATCGATATTTCTATTTCACTCTTTGCAGGACAGATAAAAATAGCAGATAAAAATATTCATAGCTGATAAAGGTTAATACAACTGGTTTGATAAGAGTGTCTTTTGGAGTTTGTTAGACTGAATTTCTAACATGAGAATAGCAGTGCCATCTCTTATGAGGATATTTGTAAATTAGTTTAATGGTCTGCCTTAAAAGTTGATTGAAATAGCATGTTCCCAGGTTGCTCTACTTGAGATGGAAATATTTACTCAATAAATATTTAACCTATATGATTATAAAACAAAGCAGTTTCACTTTCTGAATGTATATTTTTTTAAAAAGAAGAATGAATGTTTAAATATTTGCTTATGGATTTTAAAACTACTAACCTATGAGGAAAATGGGACAGATTCTGGGAACATATACAGGAATAAAGACTTTTTCTGATGAGCTCCTCCAGTGACAAGTACAGGCACTCTGCATGAAGTAGCCTTCATGGTCTGCTTTCAATTGCTAAATAGAAAACAGGGCTATATAATCAAAATGAAGGTGTAAGATTCGGCAGTGTCGTATCATTTGCATCTGGTTGTTTGGATATGCTTTTCAGAAAGGGCTTAGGGAACAGGCTTTGCAAGTATACCGGGGATGAGTATTCAATTTATCAGTTTTTTTGGTACCAATTTAAAGAGTAAATTATTTAAGATTTTTTTACTCTGTGTGTATGTGTGTTTGTGTGTGTACACACCGTGCTTAGCATAACGGAGACCCGATCCCTAACTGAAGCTTTGACTTCTTCTTGCAATGCAAACAGAAAATAATAAAAGTTTATAGACTTTAGAAGCTGGGTAATAAGAACTGAAATTCCTCCAAGAATAAACACAATAGCCTGGTTTATGCCTGGTTTAAACTCTCAAGGGTCTGAGAGGAGCGAGAGCCAACCCCCAGCTGTTTCAAGCTGTGTAGTTAAACAGCTACCAATTTCCAGCAGCTGAGTGTTTGGCCCCTTATCATTTCTGAAGCGTTTGCTGTCCTTGCTGGTTTTGCAGTGGGCTGACACCACGCTTACAGGATTACAAAGCCCCAAGGTCCACTCCAACCCTGGGGTGACAGAAGCCATAAGGTGTCTGCGCAGCCGTTCCCGGGGAAGAGACGCCTCGTACCGCGGATTCGGGCCCCAATGCAATTCCCTCTCTGATCTGGAAGTGCTGTCAGGTAATTCCTGCAAGCAAATGAAGGACTGAGGTGCTGGAGCTTTTGGCTTCTCAGCAACGCTAAAACACTGCCATGCAGAAAAAAGGGACAAAGGTTGCATCTCAACAGAATATGTAACCGGCAGAGCATCTCTGGAGACCTAAATACAAATTTGGGTACAAGCAGATTTAGGTAACATGAAGTGATAGCGTAGCGCAGTTTAATGAGCGCTTACTTAAATTTAACAAGAGAGTGATTTTTACCAAACAGGATCAGAGACCTTATTATGTCTAAATAGAGGGAACACAGAAACGTAGAAATTGCCTCACTGGATCAGGTCACTGCTACACCAGCCCACTAGCGCGAGTCTGACAGTGACAGATTCTCTAGCAAAAGGAACAAGAAACTGCGGCCCTGACCGTTATCAGATTTCTAACGTAGGCTGTTTCTCCTGAAAGACGTGGTGATGACTGGCTTCCGTTTTGAGGTATGAGGGTTTATATTTTTATCCTGTCTAAAGAATTTCCTTATGTTCTTGATTAACATGCCATTGCCAAATCCTTTTTTTAGATGTTCTTAAAGTCACAACCCCTACGATCTCTTATGGCAGAAAGTCTCGCAGGCTATTGGTACATTGCCCAGAAGCCCTCCCTCCTCCCCTCCGGTTTTCTCCATTTTGCATCCAATACCATGTAATTTCATGTAATGTAAATAAAGAGGGAACTTAAAAAATGGTCATAAAGGGGCTAGGTTCAAAGTTATGTTAACTTCTTTGAGACTGTACTATGCAGTGGCCTTCATGTCAGCAGGGAATGGACTTGGGCTCTCTGGAGAGTGTGGCAGGGCTGGGAAGGACTTTGGTGTCCAAGCATGGGCTCTTCCAGCACCGTGTGCTATGTGCAACTCCTCAGGATACCCCAAAATTAATGCTGAGTAGAAGCGTTGGCTTAAATTTTTGCTTGGCAGTCACAGCCATGAACCCGCACAGAGTTAGAGAGGAGGCTAACAAAAATCAGCACTTTTTTCTAGGAAGCATAAGCCCAGTTGGGTGCATTTATCCATTCCTAGAGCACTCACTGGGATGCAAGTGTAAATCCCAGCCCTGCTTGAAAGGAGTCAAGCTCCTGTGTCTTATGAAACACCCTCAACTGTGAAATATAAGGTAGTCCAGGTGGAAATACTCCCATTCCTTCTTAGTAGCTCTTTCCATTTCATTTGGAAAACATGACTCAGGTTTGCTCAGGAGGATGAACTTGAATCTGCCTCCCCTAATTGCTGGGAAGAGATCTGTTACAAAAGCAGTTTGGGGCCCACTGTTCTGCTGGAAGTGGGAACAGATACGCTTTAAGCCCCAACTGAAGGTAAGCAGTGAAACCCACTAATGCTTTGGCTTGAGGAACGCACAAACATCATTCCACCATGCCCATCACCTCCTGCTCAGATGCTTGGAGGACTTAATTACCTAGGATCACTAAGATCTTCCAGGGGTAAAGAGAGGTTTTGAGGTTTTAGGTCTTGGCATGGTCTTACTAACTGGCCCACAGAATTTCAAGTGAAGAATGGTATGCAAAAATGCAAACGATTATGATAGTTTGTCCAATGCAGCGAGTTATAGCTAAAAAAATGCTATAATATATGACTAATAAGGAAAAGAATCCTAAAAGATGGCTCAGAACAGCTATGTGATTTTCAATATGATATCTTCCCTGTAAAGAATGACGCTTTGGGTCGTATGATGAACCATTTAACTTCCAAATATACTTTCTACCAATGGATGGGCATGGTTGGAAGCAAATGTGTATTGAATTTCAATTTTCTCATAAGGTTTAATCAAGATTTGCACTGAAGCAAAATGAGTATAATATAGGAATCAAGATACTCTGTGCAGATTTGAAAAGAGAATTTTTCTCTTCTGCATGGAACATAATGAAATAACTTGGAAAGAAAATTAGCATATCATTTTCTATTTCAGCCCTATGAAAGAAAGTTATCAGAAAGTCTAACATGTGCTATTTCCTTAAAGAATAATTTCAATATACCTGCTTTGTATGATATGCTACATTTGCATATCAGCCTATAGGTCGTCTGTAGTTGTAGAAGGAAAAAACATTCTTTCTCCCCACCTGCAAAAATTCTAGCATTAAAGCTCTCAGTAAATTCCTTAAGTATTTTTTATGGTGGAGTGAAAGAAACTGTTGGAAAGCTGATAGAACAAAGTGTTTTAGAAGGAGAGAGGACTGGATGGAGAGATAACTCCTTTCATCTAGGTATCACAATGTACAAAGGGATTCTTTGAAACCAGTAAAAATAAATGAGGAACCCCTACTGTGTAAAATAACTCAGGTAAATTATTTTTGTAGTGGCAGACTTCTTGTGAAATACAGTAAAGCATTGAAGTCAGGAGAAACATATTTGCTTTAATGATAATCATGCAAATTGCTATCTTGTGTCCCACTTGAATTTTCTTTGAAAAAAATCATTTAGAAGCTATTGGAAAACATAGGTTCAAAAAAAGTCTTTTATTACTATTCTGGATTCTTTCTCCACCCACAAATCTGTGATGAAGAAACAGTTCTTTAGTATTTATTACTGTGAGATCTCCTGGCAGCTTTTGATGTGTGTGATCATTTGATCGTGATGAATGCATGTGATTTCTGCTCATTCACTCCATACTGTTTACAATAATAGAAATATCTGTTTCTTTATTAAACTTCATTTTAAAGTTGTTAAAGTTTTAAGTCAGCCTGCTCTAAGACCCTTGAAACACTGTTGGCCCTGGCATATTGGTAGAGGGGTGACAAAGCCGTATGTCTCCCATAAAAAGAATGAAGTTGCTCAAAAGAAAGAAGCCAGCTCAAAACTTGTCAGTAACATTAGCAAAAAAGACATCTGGCAGAGGAGCTGGACATGGTTGCTCATGCTTTGGAATGCAAGTGGAAGGGGGTTTGGCAGAGATTCACAGTGAAAAACCTCTGAGGGCTGCATTTGCTACTCCTGCTGCTGGGGTGGCAGGTTTGGAGCTATCAGTCACTTCTGAGTGGTCATCAACCCTGCACAAACATGGCCTTGTGTGGGAGTGCTGTGACCTCTTCTTCAATGACCATAGTCTACCTGGCTTTCCAAGGCTTTTTGACTAGGCAAAAGCTGAAGCTGCTCAAAAGATGAAGTCATGTAAAGTAAAAGTCAAATAAAAATATCTTTTTTAATTTCTGAACAATGTAACGCAGAAGTGTTTATAAATAGTTGAAGAAATAAAAGAGAAGAGCACCCTTAAGATGCTTTCATTAAACTTACACCTGAAGGGTGTCTCTTACTCCTCTCCTTCTCCTCCTTACCCAACGGTCTCACTCCTTTTTTGACAATGTGCCTGCCAGGGTTCCCTTTCTATGGCTACCTTATGCCTTGGACAGAATTTATTACAGAGAGCTTATCTCGAAACTTCCATCAGAGGTTCCCCTCTGTTTTCCAGGGAGAGATTTCCCTGCATAAGGGGAAGCTTTGACAGGGGAGCTCCCAGCAGAGTGTGGCCTGGGCACGACAGAGGCACCCCTCAACAGGCCCTCCGGTCCCCATCAGGGCAGACGCTTAGCTCCTGGAGCCCATTTGCCCTCACATGTCTTCACATGGATGCAAGCTGATCTGCTCTTCCACTTCTTTTCATAATTTCGTTCTATTCCTTGCTTTTCCAAAGTAGGTCATGGTTTAACTTCTTAACACAATAAGGATTGTTCCACTTTCTTAGCTATGCAAATACAGCTTTATTAGACAGGGTGTTATCTACTGTACTTGGCAGGTTATTAAGCAATTCCTTACCTCAAGGAGGTATAAAACTTCCTCCCTTGGAGGCTTTGCTTCAGTATGGAATGTCTTATACATTGGGTCTCATTTCCCCCAGATAATCACCGTTTTAACAAATATACACGATACATATGTATTACGAGGTGTAAGTGGCTGTAGCTCATATCTGAACTCTTGGCTGAGACCAGTCACAAAGTAATCAGTCATTTTGGGGTGGATTGTTTGGGTTTGGTGGATCATTTTGTGTTTGAAAGACCAATCTGTTTCTTTTGCAATTTTGCAACAAAATGGAGCTATTATGAACTTATAACAGAATATATATAAATAATGAGTGCTCTGGCTTCCAAATGAAACATTTTCATTATTAGGTTTTTTTTGCTATTTTGAAAACAAGTCTTGAAACTGAAAACTTCCTATTATAACTGATAAAGAAAGGCCCGACTTTAACACGTTGATCTGGGAAACCAGATTTTGCCCACTGTAATCCATTATTCATAGTTGCCAAGTTATTTTGAAATAAATTTCAGTGCATTGGAACATGTTATATAAGGGAATATGACAGAAGTTTTTCAGCTTGTCAGATAATTTGACTGGCTATACTGTATAAATACTGAGGATTTTAATAATTGGTGTTCTGCACGTAATGCTTCTTGCAAATATAATTCATCTTTCTTGAAATCTCTGTCAGATGTCTGAAGAGAGTCTGCTTCCATTTGAAATTGTAATTTGGTGGTAATTTGAAGCCAACAGGCTTCAGATTTTGGTGTTGGTTAGTTTTATTAAGTGTACAAAGAATAACAGACAAACAACCTATTGGCTTGTTCTATTTCTTTTATCTCAGTATGTTAAGAAAATAAAATATATATTAAAAAGAGAGAGAGAGAGATAAAGCTTGCATCTCTCGAGCAGGCAAAAAGCCAGAGAGCAGGAGTAGTTGGATGATATTTCACCACAATCTGCAGTTCCCTGTATATCAAAAGGAAAGACAAGAGTATATTTTGCTGCAGCTATCTACAGATGACAGATGGCTCCTTAGGGACCGTAGTCAGCTGGCACAGGTTAGAGCAATCCCCAGGCCACTCTAATCTACACAGAACTTGGGTCAAAGCATCAGAGAACGGCATTCAGCTCCTCACGCTACGCTGAGCTTTCCCTTAAATGGAGAAGGCTTTAGACTGTGATAAGGCAAAGGACTGACAAACTCGAGCTAAAATATCCTAGTCCTCCGAATAAATTACACAATACTGTTGTGATGTTTTACAGTATTAATCTATTAATTAATTTGTCTAAGCACAAAAAGTACAATTCAACTTTATACATGTTAGCAATTGTCTACTGGCTATTATCTTCTATCATGAATCTCTTAATTGGTCAATTTATTTAAGCTGTTTACTAAGCATGCGCACAATGTCCAGTGTTCACAGCAATGTGTAATCAGTTCACACACATATTTTTCACTCTATATATTGCTATTATACAAAACTAATGCAGGTGTCTCTGTAAATCTTATTAGTTTGTTATTGGTACAGACAACCTTCTCATCAGCCTCTCTGTTGACCAGACTCACTTTCAGGCACTCCCCGACCTCAACTGCACAATTGCAGCTATGCCTGTTTTCCAGGCAGCAGACCTTTACTTTCTAATCAGCATGACACACAAGTCTGTCTTATCTTTGTATCTTCAGCTGATTTTTGAGTGATGACTGTTAATTTCATTACCAAAAAGTCTTTAGACTTACCTCAAGTTAGTAGCACCATGGAATATAATTCTTAATTTTGTAGGTATTTATTTTTAAAGTTGTTTCAAACTGATAATGATTTAATCGTAATAGCATTCATTATAGTTTGCATACGTAGCAATCCAAAGAGAATTTTTCTATCTGTTTTAATTTGAGAGTGAATTGTTCAATTCTCAAAATTCACTAATATCTCTAGCCTTTTCCTCATCCACTTCCCACTTCCAGTTCAGAAGTTTGCCTGTCTTTACCAACATTCAAGAAAGTCTATTTTTAGAACAGTTATCATCTTATTTTGCAAACCCCATTTATCTGAAGAAACTGAAGAGCAAAACAGCAAAGCAGGTGAGGCCAGATATGTTTGTAATTGTCATGAGTGGGAGCACTTTAAAGGTTATTTGAAGACACCAAAGGCTTTTGAAATCTGCACACAGTGAAAAGCAAAGAAAATGTATGTAGTATGAGAAGAAAAGTTTCACATGAGGCCAAATAGGAAATACTAAGTATGTATTATTGAACAGTGGGAAAAAAAATGATAGCTTGGTTTGGAAGGGTCAACCTTATGCCATAGTCTGTACTTCTCTTACAGAGCCACTTCAGCCTCCCAGGGTTGTTTTAAGCCAGCGATTATTCTTAATTATGACTGGTGGGTATTTCCAAAGACTATTCTTGTTGAGACAGGACAAACTGTGGAGTTATCAATAAAAAACAAAGCAAAGCAGTTCAGTCTGCCTTGATTACAGAGTAATCGGTGCACTTGTCTTTCACGTATATATGTGCGGGTGGGAGGGCAGGAGCATGGCAGGGTGACTGGGCTGAAGGCTGCTGAATCTGTTTAAAGTTAAAAAGGCTACTTCTTTCAACTTTTCCTAATGTGCCTCATTTAAAACATAAGTCCAAGAGGAAGGAGTAACCCAATACAACCTTGCAAAAACCATGCAGATGAAATGAGGCATTGAGGGTTTGCCTACCCCACTGCTGATATTTTTTTCAACTTTACTTTAGTGCTTTTAGTTTACAAAATATTCTTAGCATAACTTATAATCACAAGTAATACAGTAGTACATCTCAAAGGAAGAAAGGCTGCCAAACTACAGTACACCAACATCTTAAATAATTTTTTATACTAGTGCATCAACAGGCCACTTTGCTTTCATCTTCTGTTCAGATAGTGACTTGGAGAACCATAAAATGATTGCTGGTAGGCTGCTCTATGCAGAGGAAAAAAACAAATAACAGCGCTATGATCTTACATCCCTTAAGGGTCTAAATATTTTGTCCATATAAATTTTATGTATGTGCATCTCAGTGTCTGCTTAAAATACTAACTGGATTTATTTCAGCTTCAGGGAGAAAGTTTAACATCAAATCCAGAGTAAACAAAACCATATAAACAATTACACCTTACCCATTTTCAGGACCGTATTCTCATCCCATATTGGCGCAACTACAATTGGTCAGTGTGGATGTTAAATTGGTCTACGCAAGATTAACCACACATACTTAGAACTCGAACAATAAGAAAACAGGATGAAGAATATCTTCCTAATTAAATAGAGTAGATGAATCAAGAAGAAGATTGTGTTCTTTCTTCTCTTTTCAGTTAGTCCTCCTTGCTTGCCAGTACTTTGATCTTACAGAGCATTGTTCTCCAAATATGCCTCTCTGTTTGCCCGTGGAGATTATCTAACCCAAAAGTGTGACCTACCCTGCAGCGACCCAGGGAGTCCTCAGCTCTTGACCTCTTATATGGGGACTGGAGAACGTCTAGATTTCCTTCCTATAGAAACCATGACTTGTGATGACAGCAAGTAGCTGGGATATAGCCAGTGATAGCTGAGATGTCACTGGAAGACTGGAAGCTGGGAAGCGCTCTTGGTCCACCAGTGTAACCACAGCCAAAGTGGTCAGGGAGCTGAAGGGCCTGTCGTCTCAGGACTGAGACCACTCTGACTTTTCAATACAATGAAGGTCAGATTTTTAAACAGAGCAGATTCTAAGCTAGATTTGCCAAAGTCATCTAAGTCCTTCTCACCGAGCTCAGGTTTCTCCTTGCTCACATCAGGGCACGACCACTTTGTGCACCAGGTGCCTTGACATGATCAGACTCACATTCTGGGCCAAGGGGCCACTTCTGACCTTGGTCTGTGTGACCTCCCGTAGAGGGGGGCGGCATCCCTGCCCTTTTGAGGTCCGGCCATGGTGCACTGCCAAAAGGGTAGTGTCAGTGACTGCCATGCATGAGGGGTGTTTCACGAGGCATGCACTTTTGGGAGCAGATGGGAGCACCACGACCTCCCCGAGTCAAGGGTGAGGTTTGCTGGGGCACAGGCACCTTCATGCCAGCCCACTCTATGGGACACCCCAGGGGCAGCGCCCGCATCGCCACTCCTCGTCCAGAGTAATCACTGGTTTCTTTCCATAGATGGCATTGTCATCAAAATAACATGGCTTAGTTCTTGTCACATTATTTCAGTATAATGCAAACGTGGAATGACTCTGCCACTTGGCTGAGTTAAGCAGGAAAAAGTGCAAAGCACTAGTGTACTTCAAAACAGAAATGAAATAAAAATTGCCTTTTATGATCTTTAAGAATATTTTTGTCATCTGTTACATACTACAATAACGTACATAAGAAAGGCATTACGATTAGGAAGCCTTTCTCCTGTCTTTGCCTGAAAAAGAAGGAATCGTATGAAAAAAAATTTTTTTTTTGAAGGTGGGAGGAGGAATGGAGGTTGCGTCCTGTTTTGGAGAGATGGAGGGGGGATATCAATGGGAGATGGCCCCTGGGCACAAGGGACAGGCGTGGGGTAGGTCCTTCCATTTGATGGTGGAGGAAGGGGCGAAAGCATGCGCTGCGGCATTGCCCAAGGCAGCACCACCTGGAGTTGCCTTGGGCTTGGAGCAAGGAGCCCCCTTTCCTCCTCTTGTTGCCTGGTTTATTGCTTCTCTCCCTCTAAGATGTTGTTTTAAAAGCAGGTTATCTACAATTTGCTGTTCAGAGCTGGTATACTTGTAAATTGCTCTTGTTCTTTTAACATGACAATCAGTGTCCAAGGTTTAAAAAAAAAAATGTTTTTTAAGTTACAGAGCAAGAATCAAATGGATATCATGTAGCTAACACTCAGAAAGCATTTCTGAAAAGGTAAAAACCCCAAATCATTATCACAGGAAAGAACTGTTTAACTTTGCCGTTCAGCACAAGCATTTGACAGTGTGCACAAAGCGTACTGTCACTCCCTCTGGGATTCGTTTTAAACAACCTACCTCCTGCTTCCTCTGTGTGTTCTGCTACAAGCAGCTAATACATTAATCAATGCCAATGGAATGAGACACTGAACCATCACAGCAGATAAAAATATTCATAACTTTCTGATAGAAAATTTAGTAATAACAAGTTTTTTTTAAAAAAATAAGATATAACATCTGCAGCTTGTGTAATTAAGCTATAAAATGGGTAATTGTTTTATAGTAGGCAAGGAGGAAGTCTGATAATGACACAAGGACAGTGTTTGCTTTCAGAACAGTAATTTAAGAGTTTTTAAGACCAAAAATGAGAAAAATTAATTTTTCAAAAAGTATAATGCTGACTTGTACTTCTAGTTCAGCATTCCCCTTTTTTCCTCAGTGCTTCTGTCAGATTAGAGTGATTTTTTTTTTGCCTTAAAACAGAGACTGCTATAAAGCTGTCAAACCCATAAAACCCTCAATTCTTAAGCATGTATTTAAAATATAAAACACTTTCAAAACTGCTGCTTACCCAGCAGTTCCTCTTAACTCCAATCAGAGATACCTACATAGCCACATTTACAGATCACTCAAAATAATTGAGAATTTTGAATGTTTTAATGATTGTAAACATCTTGCAAAAAGACCGAGGTGAAATTCATGAATAAACTATGCATGATTTGTTCATTTCTTCCTCTATTACCGTGCATTGCTTGCTTCCATACGTGTTCCTTATGATGTCATTTGTTAAGCTTATAGAGATCAGTGCTTTCATGCAAGCTAAATCATCTTAACATCCTTTCTCAGACACATTGACCACTCTTGCCAAGTGTTTCGTTGTTCATCTCTTGCTATGAATTCTGCTTCAAACTTGCTGCCTCTTTTTTTGATCTTTACTTGCACATTACTATGGTCCAGACTGGGCCGTATAGGCCGTAACTACTAAATAACTCAGCACCAGCCAAGACCTCGCAGACATTTCAGGTATCATTTTTAGTTTGATGTTGAAATAAAATAGGGGTTGTGTGGTCACACTCGTTGTGAATGTCTTCAGTACTCGCACTCATATTTTTTGAACCTTTTTGATTGATTACAAACAAACAGAAAAGCAGAAATCTAGGCAGCTAGTTTCATGTAACATTCAAGTACCTGCAGTCTTTGTTTTGGCCTTTGTCTTCATTTTAAAGGGCATAATGAATATATAGTTCTTTCTTATGTTTCTATATCACCATTATATTGTTAAAAGGGTAGACTACCAACCTCACGTTGCTTTCATAAATGCAGAATACAGATAACTAGAAAATGAAAGCTAGAGCTTTACTCAATCTGGCAAAGGTTTTACTATTGATTTCAGTGCAGGTAATCCTAACTTACATCAAACCAAGTGAGAACACCTTCAAAATCTGAGCCTTTACACAGAAATTACTTAAAAGGGATCATATGTTTCTAAATTCTCAAATAAATGACCTGTATAGTTGATTCTGATTTACATCTTCATTAACCTTCTGTAAGACAATTTTAATCTGTTTTATACCATTTATCTATATACCCTTTCACTGAAAATGCAGTCCTTCAGTTTTTTAAATATATAACAAAACTTTAAAATGACAAAAAAGCCTCAGATGATAACTTATCATAATGTTGAATTCATTTATAGCTAGCAGGATTCAACCCTAGAGGAAAAAAATTGCTGATTTTTAGAAGAAATAAGGCATGTTCAACCAAGTATGAAATCCTAGAAAAAAAAGGTGTCCATAAAATAGTTTACCTACGAAATAGCTTTCTGAGAACTTTTTTGTAGAGTAAAAGAATGTACAGGAGAGGAATGAAATCAAGATCTTCTACACAGGAATGGTTGGAATTTTAAAAGTTTTTTTTTTTTGCCTGACTAGAAAAAAAATTGAATTATTCATGGGAAAAACAACTTTTGACAGGCTTCCTATTCTCATAAAAGGATGAAATTATTGAAATTAAAATGATTGACTGATGTCTAGAAGAAGTCTCTTAGGTAGCCGAAATTCATCTTATTATACTAAATTGAAGCCTTTTTTTTTTTTTTTTTTTTCTTTTTCTTTTTAAAGCAACATTATAAACATGTTACTCTGTAGAGGGACAAAATGGCTGTTTGTTAGGAAAAGACATCCTTTTTACTAAAAATTTGTTGAAGGCCCACACAGCATAATAGCTGGGTGGTCCTCAGTGTGGAAAGCTTTAAAAAATACAGGAGCTCACAAAAATACTAGAAAAGGAAATTTAGCTATTACGCTGCACACTGTTGGTAGATTTGCTCAAACCAGACTCCCATGTAGATGGTGACACTTCTGAACTTGTTTAATGCTAACCAGTGTATGGGCAATTTTTCTGATTAGCTGCGCTTAGCAGATGGTCTTAGAAGAATATATTTGTTACTTCATGTAATGACATATTGACTGATGTAGTGCTAAATCATGTAGTTTCATTTTAATTGTTGCTAATTTAAATATGTATATAACTTCTAGTACATCTACAGACTACATTTCTATAAATAGATAACAAAACACAATTTAATGTAATTATAATATTGATCTGCTCCATCCCCATTCTGCCAATCCATTTTAATTGGAACTTCCAATGCTCTAGCAGTAATGGACCTGTGAATTCTGAGGTACTGCTCTTCAAGAAATATGTCAAACAGTGCATTTATCTTATGAACAATTATATCATTACTTTAAAAATAAAATAAATAAAAAGATCACTGCATTTTTGATCTATGTCTTTGAATGATCATTTCTTTTAGGTACCGCTGCATTGCATTTTTTTATTGGATAGCTTCGAAACATTAGCTGTCTTATCAGGGATGTGTATGATTTTTTCTTTATATAGCAGGATATTTTCAAAGGCATAATAGCAGCTATGTATATAACTCCCCTTTAAAAACAAAGTACCATTTCTGCTTTTCACATTTCTGCTCTGTAAAAGCTGAATATGGGTGCTAAGTTCTAACCCCCAAAAACCAAATGTCTAAATAGACAGAACATGTTCAGTTCGCGAGGCACAGATTACAAGGTCATTTACCTGGTCAAGATTTTTTTCTGAATCCTAAACCAGTCACACGTGTAAATTTTTCTTTTCTCTAGTAATTGCAAATCTAAGATGAGATGTAATTTCTTCAACTTTATACACTGTTTTTTGGCAGCCCAAGATTGTGTTTATTTCTTTGGGTTTTTTTTTTTTTTTACAGTACTAATAAAAACAACACCTTTTATTGATGAAGACCATGATCAACAAAATCTTAGGTGTGTGGTTTTTTTGTGAACAAAGAATAACTAATTTAGGAATTTTTAGCAGAAATCAGAAATCATACTCAAGAGATGAGTATTTCAAGATTAAGAAATGAAAGGACAAATAAAAAGCAACACATTGGTTACATATGCCATATACATATACACACTCAGCCTATCCATCTCTGAAGTAATAGGACTCTGACAAACTAGTTCCAAAACTAAAACAAATAAAGGGAAGCTGAACTACTGTAATGTTCATTAAATCAGGAAGTTGTCAAGATTTCTTCTATGGAGAATTTAAAAAGAGCTTTGGAACGTTTCCTCTGTAGAGGATTAACTTTGATCTTCCCAGCGCCAAAGAGAACCCTTGTCCTGGTTTTATATTTAAAAAAAAAAAAATCTAAAACTTTTCACGCGCTTTCTTGAAGTACAACAACTTAGAAACTAGTGTCAGAGAAATAGAATAAGTATCTGAAAGTCAAGCTTGTTTTGATGTGACCACTAGAAATGAGGCAACTAGTAGAGGCAACTAAACTGTCTTCAGCCTGAATTTCTCTAAGGAAAATGACTGATTTGGTGTCATTTGCCCTTTAGATAGATGTCCTTTGGGAACTGAAATGAAACCTGTTAAGTTTTCCTTAAAAAAAAAAAGAAAAGAAGTATTGCATATTTAAGCTAATGAGGGGAAAGTACTGGATTTAGTTATCAGTAAAGCATAAGGAAATCTATTTACTGAAGCAATTTTGAATTGAGGATTTTGGAAGTTGAATTTATGTAAGGAAAGTTTAGGTTTATGTCTAAACTTTTCCCAGCCAAAGAAATTTAAATGTGCCAGAACAAACCAATTATTGAGGCTATTATGTTGTTGGATATTAATATAAAAAACTGCACATACAATATGTATTGATTCTATTATTGCCAAATCCTATCTTCATCTAGATGTTTTATATGGTTAAGAAAGAGTCACAAAAGAAAGGAAATGCAGAAGTAAACTTTTCTAATAAAATTTAATGATTGAAATCTCTTTCATATGGCTTAGGAGGAGATGATTAAAGACATGGTAGATTTTGGTATATAACTGAAACTGAAGAGCCATAATATGTCTCTGACAGAGTTCACAAGGTGACAGATATGTTCAAGATCTGGAAAATTTTGGATGGGTGAAGGCCCTTTGGCATCACAAGCTTCACTGGGGGAGCCCTAACTGGGACAGAGTGTGTGGTAAAAAAGGACAGTTTTTGATCAGACTGTAAAACCATTAAGTTTCCAGATGGACCTGACGCCCATGAGGCAGCTCCTCAGCCCCCTCTTGCAATCTCCAAGTTTCTCCTGAATGTACATCATAAGGTGCCCTCCTAAAATGCACATATGTCCTTGTGGTCGCGGTGCCTCCACCTCATCCGCCTTAAGGATGAACCTCGCGGAGGCTGTGCTGTGCAGCCTGCCCACGCTCGTCGAAAGAGGCAAAGATTTTTTTTGTCCGTCCAGACCACTGTTTGGCAGAGCGCTCTGTCTTGAGAGTGCCCTTTACCCTGTATTGGTCAGCAAATCGTGAAAGATTCCTTTTACTCTTTTAGTCTCCTCCGCCTTAATTTTATCCCTCTCTGTAGTTAGTTTGTTTTATAGCTGGAACTTCAGTCGTTCCTTTTTCTTAGGACGCGTGAATTATTCTTTCTGGAGAGTTTTAAGACCACTGTAGTGGTCTGCTTTAATGCCCCTTCCTTTTTCCCCCTATAGCCCCCTTTCCCACTGAAAAAAATAATTCTGATATTGTTTCATGAGCTGAGTGTCAGTCAGTATCTCAGTGTCTTCAGCTGAGAATAGACATATTTATATATTATATATGTAAAGTGCATACGTATACATATATACACATATAAAATAAAATGTATACTTATTTTCATATATTTATATTTTATACATGAAACACAGTATAAAGAATATACATGCAAAAAAATTATTGCTTAATAAGATGTGAAGGAAAGGTTTTCTGTATGTTATACTTATTCTAATAGGCCCTCTAATTGCCCTCAGATATGAGTGAGGTGAGTTGCATAGGCCTAAGCAGATAATCTATAAATGCCATTTCAAGATTTTGCTTCCAAAACCAGGGTACATTTTAAAGCAAAGATAGACTAACACTGTTTTAATATTGGCACTGGACAGAGGGAGTTCCTTAGCCTCAGGACCTGTAACTCTATATCTTATTTTCTGTTTCTTCTCAACTCCTTATTTTGAAGTAGAGCAGCCATATTATAAAGAAAGAAGTTGGACAGAAACAATCTTTTTGGGAGGAGTATGTGCAAAAATAAACCTCAGAAATAGAAGTAGTCGACCATGGGGTTATAATTTAAACATTCAGTGTTTAAAGGTCTTGTGTTTGCTGGAGGAGTCATTATTTTTATGAAAAACTTTGACAGTAGGGTGCATGTCTGTGTTTGTAACATATACATATTACTAACAAAGGTATTGTACAGCAGTATCATTTAACAACCGCATCACGATCATGGTCATGTGCTGATTTCAACTTGAATAACTACAAACTAATTGATTTGACCAAGTCAGCATCTGTACTGATACTTAAAATTCCTGCTATTTTCCCCAAGCTCCATTGGATGCTCCGCTGCTCTGCTGGCAGTCTGTGGAGAGCTGGAAGGAAATGTGATGTATTGCCTGCTCCCCCCCGTTACACTCAGCTCCAGCCAGCACATCTGGAGAGCCGCTGTGTGGGACAGCTGCCATGGGGATTCTTCGCCTTATGAAAAGCAACAGCCTTTTCCCCACTTCTAAATTACGGCTAATGCTACAACAACCACAAGACGCTGCTGTTTCAAGCGACCATTTGTTAGAGAAGGAATGGTGGGACCAACTACTGAGGTTAACTCCACCATGCAAGCAAAACGCTTAAGTGCACAGAAGAAACCAAAGATGAGAGTGCTGTGAGCTGTGAATCAAAAGGTGCCTCAAAGGCAGTCAAGTACTAGGAGAGATTTTGAAAACTGCTGCAGAAGGAGAAACCAATCTCATGCAAGAAACGATTAAATAGCCTTAGCATAAGGGTGGAGAAAGGTGAGGTTTGTAAGGTCGTGGGTTTGGTGGTGGTGAGTAATTGGAGTTGGAAGATGTGTGAGCAAGAAAGAAGATCTGGATATGGCTTAAGGCTAAAGGCTAAACGCATAATTTAACATCTATGAGCTTGGAGCTTACTCTCCAGGAAAACAGTTACTGCCTGAGCAAAAGGAGGATCAGCAACATTTTACTACAGTCTGCAGGAGTGCAGGAGCTCTGTCCAAAGCAGGATCAGGTTTAGGAGTCTGTAGGAGGGAGAAGTGGACTGCTGCTGCAGCCATTCCCCTTCTCCAAACTGTCCTGGTTAAAAAAAAAAAAGAAAGAAAGAAAAGAAAGAAAGAAAGAAAGAAAAAAGCACCATTATTCTGCATTTCAGAGTTTTCTGAACTGCTGAATGTTGATAAGGTTAAATAACTGCCAACCACACAAGTACGCAGGGGAGAAGATTTCAGATTCAGCAGGGTGAAAGCTATTTCAATTGCAAAGAGGAAATGCATTTTGATTTTTTTCTTGGGAGAAGGTAAATTGATTTATTTAAAAAATTCATATATAAAAAGATTATAGAATAGGGAACCAGTAGCAAATGCAAGGACAGAAGTAGAACCAAATGTTAGGATATTGCTAGGGGCTAGGAAATAGTTATGAGGGTGTATGGTGCCTATGTCCAAGTGATTATTGATGAGAATTGATTTGGTTTGAGCGGATGAGGTGAATTGATTTTTCTCAGGGATGAACTTGATTAATGCACGTTTAAATGTGGGCAACTGGCTTTGGAGATAATTAATCTTCAGTGAGTGGGGAAGGAGAAAATCTAGCTGATAAACTGCCAGTAGAAAGAAGTATCATGCTGAAATAAAGCACGGGGTAGTACAGTGGAATTTGTTACCTTTAAAAAGAGGGCAAATGGATGTCATGGTATTCAGTCATTAGAATCAAGCTGCATTTGGGATGCTGCCCACCACCATAGCTGGCCCTGGGATAACACATGATCGCAGCACTGAGTATTACTGAAAGACCAAACTGAGAGGTAATTTATGGGAGATTTCCACCAGTGAAAGGGTGTTCACACTGCAGAAAAGGTCCCTGCGACAAAATGTGCAGTTGGATCTGGAAGTAAGGACATTCAAAAGCAAGACCAAATATATGAACTTACTAAGCTCTCTTTAGTACACATTATTATCGTGCTATTTAATATTCCACTTGCAATTTTGTGCTCATCTCCCAACTTGAGTCCCTGAGGAGGTGTTTCTGATGAATCCAGTGCATAATCATACAGTGTTGCTCAATGCACAGAAACTTTTAGTGACTTCAGGTTGTGGTATTTTGTTCAAGCCTTTTCACAAGATCACCATATTTTAGCCACAGCCCATTGCCATTCAGTGAACTCCAACAGGGCAGAGGGCTGTGTTACAATGTCTAGTTACAGTCCTTCTGTGATTCTTCCCCCCCCCCCCCCAAAAAAAAATACTTTCAGTGGTGCCTCTGTGCGGGGAAATTTCTTAGCTAGAGACACAGAGACATATAGTGTAGCAATGCTTGCATATATTAATGAAGACATCTGTCACATGCTATGACAGAACTTTGGTCTTTTTTGAGTATGTGTATTTTTCCCCAGAAAAGTTGAAATCACTGGAAGAAATGGAAATAAAGGTCCTTTTTTATTCAAACCTCACTGGGCTCACTAGTGCTAGGTGAACTTCTTCCCGCTAACCTCAGCTTTGGCCCAGAGACTAGTCTCTGTAGCCGGGATGGCTTAATTATTGGCCTTCCCTAAGAAACTAGGGAAAACTGTGCCAAAGTATTCACTCTCCTTTTAGTCATCTCAGGGGATTTCTGACATTACGTCCTTAAATTTTATGGTATGTACTTGAATTTGAGCTGCAGTCATGTCAGAGTACGGCAATTGCCAGTAAATATTGCGGCACTTGTGCATTTGTTTATATCTAAAAGGAACTCACAGCTAAATGAGATCTCCACTTAGGATCTAAAATGAATAGCAGAAGTAAACTTTTTATAATCACAAATTGATGAGATTCTAGACAGCTAATTATTGTTTACTGCTCTTTTGGGAAGACTATCATTTTTGGGAGCCGGCTGCCTAGAGAGACATGCTAATTAGCTTCTATTTTCACTTTCACCTGGGATTTAGCTGAATTCCCTAGAATAGCACTTACTTTCAGGAGATGTTTCCGGTACCATGCTCGAAGGGAAAAACTACCAATACCTGGTCCTGAGAAAATAGGTCTAAACTAAAAAATTTACTAAATCCCACAGTGCAAGGGAATAGGCTTAAAATTTACTTAGTGCTCACCTAAAAACAAGTATTCAGATTTCAGGAAAAGAATTAGGTATTTGCTCTTGCGACTTGAGTGTCATCAGTGTGAAGCGCATTCCTAATACCAAAACTGGAATTTCCCATTCTCCAGTTTGTGTCTGTTGTCTCTCCTGCTGCCGTTTACCTCTAAGATGAGTCTGGCGCTGAGTTTTCAAAACCTTCCCATTAGGCAGTAAAAGCCAGTAATAAGATCCCTCCTTAGTCCTCTTCCGAATGAACAGCACCAGCTCTCTCAGCCTCTCCTTGTACGGCATGTGCTGCAGTTCTCTTCCATTTCTTCAGCTGAAATTAATTTAAAAAAAGTAAGAAAGATTTTCATCATCCAAAGGTGAGAGCAAAAGCAAAAAGGTGACTTCATATGCTCCTGAGCATTGCATTTATGCCCCTGCAAGGCATTGTAAATGATTTGCCAATTTTAAGAAAATATATATATGCTCTTTCAGTTTTAGGTGAACTCTTCTGATCGATTTTATTGTTGTTGCTTTTGGGGAATCAATCTCCCCCCCTCCCCCCCCCGAAAGCTGGATATCTTAGGAGTAAATTTTGGTTTGCTGATAAAAACAAATTTCTATTTAACTTTGCTTCAACATAGGAAAAATGTTTACTAGCCTCATTTGGGATGTTTAAAATGAACAGTTCAGGGGAACAGAATGCACAAATGTAGACTCATCTTTGCAGACTTGCTTTTAAAAAATATATATACTAACACATCAAATTGACCCACTGCTGACAGACATCAAGAGAAAGACTTTAAGGATTAAGTCCTATAAAGTTTTGAAAGAAAGAAAAATAGCACAGTCATAAACAGCAACCATCATAAAAATCCTTTGCTATTTACAAAATGACATTGAGACTTGAAAAAGAAAGTCAGGATATAAGAAGAGTCACATTCAGTGCAAATAGCTTACAATCCAACTTCCCAGTGCCGATGCTGTATGTAGAGCAAGCTCTTGGCTGCACTGCAAATAGCATTAAATCTGCTTAAATATATGCTTGTGAGGACTGATACCTTGCCTGAGGAAGCTGAGAAGATGATAAAAATTGCACTGGGGTATGATGCTTGGTACAGGTTTGACCCTGAGCCATTTAGAATGAATCAAAATCAAGCAATTAATCAATTAGAATTAAGACAGATGAGGAGTTGTTATTCGTCCCTCTGTATTAAGCATATTCAAGAAAAAAAATAACGAAAGCAGTTGTGGTATGAGAATGATGTTGGGACTCCAGTTACAAGTAAAACAACTGACTTTCTTCACTGCAACATAAATCAATTATAACTTGTAAAGTCAAACCTGGTAAAATAATTTTTTGCAGCACATAAGAGAACTTGCAATACATAAGAGAACTAGACTATATGGAGTTCTAAAAATGATTTGTAAACAGATACTATACGAAGATTTATTGTCCATGGGAAAGACTAATTAAAAAAGATTATAATAAGAACAAAAGGTTTAAAAAAAGCTCTGACAGCTTCCAAGAAAATATATTTCAACATGGTCAGTGAACCTCAACTGTGTGAATAAAATTTTTACGCATGTGTGGAAGGCTTCATTTACCCGTGGAAAACACTGACGGATGCTTTGAAAGTACAGAGCTGCTGTGGGACTTTGCTACCTAGCCTGAATTTTGGCTTGTCAATTAGTAATGCAGTGCATTCCTTCTAGGCCACTGGGCTGGCCAATTAAATGCTGGTGGAATAAAAGACTGCTGACTGAATGTGATTTTTTTTTTTTAATTACAAAACCTCAGACATACATATTATAGTCCTAAACTGCAAATTAGAAGGAGAAAATAAAGTTCTGGAAGCCAAGAGACTAGTGGGAAATGAATTAAGATCAAAGGGAAATGCTGTTAAAGGGCAGTACAGGGAAACTAAATGAAATTTATTGAAAGTTAAAAATGAATTTTATAAATCGCATTTGGAAATAGCCACACAAGGAAAGATTCTGCACTGATTTGCATTATTTTGCATTTCATATCACTGTTTTATTTTTATCTAGTTGTTCTTTCGGTGAATCAACATTGTAAGCTGATAGTAATTACAAAGTTGCATACTCTAGAAAATACTTCCATGCTTTTAATGGGTAAGATTTATATTAGTTCATATGGCTTTAACCTCTCAGACTTTACAAGAAGCAATGTGTCATCTTAGGTGTGAAGACACTTCTCAGAAATGAGCGAAAAAAATGCACTGGAGGTTTACCAAACACAAGATAATGAGACTTTCTGCTATTCCTATTTGGAAATGTTAAACAAAAAATTTCATCTGTGTGCACTGATGCATATATAGGTACTTCAGACGTATCGAGCTATATGTGATAACCTGACTCTTTCCTTCTATTAAATTTTCAGATATAGGTTTCTAAATCATACTAACTAACTGGCAGCTGATAAAGGCATCTTACATATTCAATGATATGCATTCACTGTTATTTCTTGGCCAAGAAATAAAAGAATTTATCTGTGTATATTGCTTATTTACCACATACACGTTGGGTAGCATTTCAATGCAATGTATGCCTACAGATTAAAATCTTTAGAAATAAATTTTCCCTGTTTCCAGGATTGCTGAAACACCAATTAACATATTAGGACTTTCCAAAATCTTAAAATTTTATATTGTATTCTTCCTTAATGTATTTTTCATGTCCTAAACCAAGAAAGTAATTTGTAATTCAGGCTTCCAAATATGTTTCCAAAAGTATTTTTCCATGTTTCAGATATGAACTCTGTTTCAGTGCTTGCTTCCATTGCACTCTTCTTTTTTATTACAGCATTACAACTGCTTTTTCACTGCACCTTTTGAAAATTTTTTGTCTGCTGTTAATGAGAAGAAGCTAGGCAATAGCAAAAGATGTAGGCATGTACAACCATAATACAGAAACAACAAGACACCTTGGAAAAAGCGGCACAAATTTAGCAGCCTAATATTTCTGAGTTTTCTTTGCTTGGCAGTATTTCAGAGGAAGCCACCAGTTCTGTCAGTCAGGACTGGCAGTGGTTCATAGCGACCTGAAAATACTCCCGAAATTATGAAGTCATCAGAAGTGAACTCTAAGATACGCAGCTTTCTAATGATGTACCACTAACGTTGTCTGTGATTACTAGCATTTCACTGTCTTTCTAGAACTGATTGCAAAACATTAGTATGTGCGATTCCAAGAAATTTGAAATTTTCAGATGTTAAGCTGCTACATTGGACAGAAATAATCAAAAACTTTATTAATAAAGTGAAATGAATTACCTGGAAAGATTCTTTTCCTTTTTTTTTTACTTCAGCACATTATCAAAATAAAGACAATTCAACAATAAAACTTTTGTAAGCAATGAAAAACTTATATTGTTTGAGTTTTGTATTAATTATTAATTCTGTCCCACTGAGAGCCATTCAGGAATTGCGACTTTACTGTGCCAAGAAGAAAAGTATTAGCTTAAAACTGAAATAATAAAAGAAATAACATATATTTATTTTAGCCACAGGCATGGAAACAGCTGCTGAATTCTTCAGTAACTTATTTATAGTACTTGTGGGTATTACATTCACTCCTTGCAAAATGGTTGGGTATTTTCAGTTAGGGTCCCGAGTGTCTGAGGTCTGACTTTACAAGCTGCCTGTATAGAGAACATGCAGGATCGGTTGGTTTGCTTCAGGTCACGTCAGATAAATCAATGCTCTAGTCCGTTGTTATCCTGTACTGTATATCATCTGCTTGGAAGATGATGTAAGTACCACAGCACCTTTGCATGAGCTTTAGCTTTAGCTATACTAATAAATCTCTCTTGTGCCTCCCTCCAATTTTGTCTTTCCTTCACGTTGGACTAACTCTAATGAAAACAAGATAAACTGGCTTAAACAGATGGACTTTAACTGCTGTTGTCAAAAAAATCTCTCTTTTTTTTTAATACTATACAGAATTACTTGTGGAGAGAGAGCTTCAGTCAGCACCCATTTTCTCTCTACCATCGATCCTCAACCCATTGCTGGCACCCCACTACTGTGTCCTCGAATGAAGTTAAAGACAGAAAAAAGAGATCTGTCTTATTTTATCAGACACAAAGATTTCTGGACTTTTTCCTAGCTTTCTTGGTGAATGCTGTCTCAAAGGTCTGTTTCCAATGCTGATTTATCAGAAGACTGGATCCTTCATTAGCAGAAAAAAATCCCTGGCTCCTGCAATGAAGGTCTGCCATCATTCACACTGGATGCCTCTCTCCCATCCCCTTCCTAAACAGTGAAGGAGACTCTCCCTACTTGTAGCCAAAAACTATGTCCGTTCCCTGAGTGACTGAAGTTCCCCATGTAGTATTTCCAGGGGGTGATTACTGATCCTCCTGCTCCTGATGATTCACACATCTCCTGGTCTTATCAAGCCGTAGAGACATACTGGCTCTCTGTCATACCTCGTGACATTTTGGAACACTTTTATTGTCTTTCACTTCACCTGCTATCATAAATCTCTTTTTGGGTCTGCAGTAAATAAAGTGTGAAGCTTTCTTTTAAGCAGAGTTAGGGAGGGGAGGGATTTTTTTTGCTTGTTTGCTTGAGATTGGTTTTCAAAACAGGATCAATGAATTTGGGTGCAAATGTGAGCTAAGACACGATATTAATCTGTAAGCTAGTGTGAATTCAACTCCTAAGCCGCCATGCTTAGACAAAGTTTAGTCTGTATAATGATTGCTTCTCCCAAACATTGAATTTTAAAATCACGTTCTCTCACTGCCTAATTCCTGAAAGCTGGAGTAGCTCCACCTCAGAGTTTTAGCACTTAATTGTTATAAAAATTCTGAAAATAAGCAAGAAGAGGACCAAGAGAATAAAGGGAATAGCCGGCAAAATAGCTCTGACCATAGCAGTAGGAAAACATCTCTATTAGAATCAAGTCATATGTTTCCACCACTGGCTCTGGATTAAAAGAAACGAAGCAAATGTGGAATTAGCATAGAAATACCTTTCAGCAAGAATCTTCTTCCTAGGATAAACTAGAAACCATTAAAATCATAAGAGAACTTCTACAGGGTGATAAGAGGGGGCAGAAGGGATATCACTGGCTCTTTGGGATAAATTTGAAATTTAATCTCCGGAAGAAAATTAAAGTGGAACAAGCAAAATGCGCATTGTATTTAGAGACTACCATAGTTTATTCAAGGTAGGATAGCAAAGGAGAGTATCATTTTTTACTCTGATCTTCATTTTGGCTAAAATTTATTTAAACTTTTCATGACCTGTAAGCAACAACATAATATACATGTTAAAGTTTAGAAAATATAATAGTTGATGATAAAAAATTATTATAATAAAAAATATTATAATAAAAATGCTTATATTCCATTTTTAACGGGCTCTTATCTCACAAAGACATCTCATTTTTCTATTCTGTTCTGTCCTCTTATTTAAACATATGAGAATGCAATGGGCTTCTGAAGTCTCTTCCTGTCATCCCCAAATTCATGCATCTTAGATTTAAAGTTATGCTCAGGAAAAATGGTGTTTAAGATGAAAAGCAATTTTTTCTGTTGCTTTCCTAGATTTTGCATCATACATTGTGCATCAGATAACAATACTCGACAAATCCATTTTTAATCCAATAAATCCGTTTTTAAATATAGCAACAATGTATCCTACCCATATGCACATCAGACCTACAAAACGCCAGCATATCACTGGCAAAGTCCTCTATTAGAATAAAGAAGCTTGCAGAACGGTGCCCAAAACCCACTGTTTCTGTGATGGCACTTACAAAAGTCAATGGACTTCTTTCTTTGGTTTAATTTTTAGGGGTAGAGCACTCAGTATTTCATACAGATCCATGATTTCCAAAGATATTACAGTTTAAACTACATTTCCAGTTGTGTTCACTGTTTTGTGCATGTGTGTTTTTACATATAGGAGCATATGAAAATTGTTTTTTAGGGGAAATATGTTGTGGTGGAGTGACTGTAAAAGATATTAAATCCCTGAATTTGTAACTGATCAACACAGCTGAACTTCTGAGCTTTCTTAAATCTTCTTACAGAATTGTGATCTATATATGTAACATGAGAATTTGTGTATAAAGTTTAGGAATTCCAAGAACTTGCTTTGCCCAGTTCAAAATTTCATAGAGTCTGAGTAGAGGAGTAAAATAAAAAAATCATTTTTCCATCAAATTTAAATACACACACAGACACACACACACTCTTGTATATTTTCCTTTCTTGATACCTAAACGTGAGTTTATCCTAAACATCAATTAAAAGAAAAAACTTTATTGTATAAATAACATTACAGGGAAGAAGAAACACCTTACAGAGTAAATTTTGTAATGCAGCACTTTTAGGAAGTGAGACTTCAAGATATCTTTCACTTCCTAGCAGTCCGAATGTTAACTTAATTTCTACTTAAATGTACAGACTCCAGTCTTGAAGCCTTAATATTCTGTAAGTACCACCAGGAAGACTTGATTTTTAAGGACCACACATCTATACATCCGAACATACTCAGAGATGCAGAAAATATACAGAGAAAAAAGGTTAAAGTGTCTAGAGTTTATTTGACAAAAACCAGTCATGGTATTTTATAGCCACATTGCCTTTTTTTTTTTTTTTAATGTCAAAGAATTATCTTTCCCAGGAAATAGATCTAGGTGCCCAGTAAAATCCTGGTTGCAAATATATCTAGGATAAGTCCCCACTTTCAAATATTCCTGAAATTTGAAGAGGTTTTTGCACGGTAAGAGTCTGGACTTAGAGTTTTACTTTTTACACCAAAGAGGTTGTTCATGCTTTTCTGATTAAGCTTAAAGGTGATCTCGATACATATAAAAACAATGATGAAGATATGCAATGTCCTAACATATTAATTTTAACTATATTGATTGTACTCCAGAGAGTCTGATCTTCTCATTCCTGGCATTCAACACCACATTTCACTTAGATCAATGTGGGGTTTAAGATTCATTTTTATCAGATCTTTAGGAATATTAGATATATTAATCCCAGGATATTCAATGACTTCCAGTCTTCCATTTAACATTCAGCTTTACAAAGTGAGCTATAAAACAACCTACAGATACAGACATGAACTCAGAATTGTACTGGTTTATTTTATGGTCTGAAATTTGTTTCATTAATAGTATTACAAAACTCGGAGACAGTACAAAACTCTGGGAAAGACTCTTTATAATCATTCTAACTGTACCGAATTACCCTTCATCATTTTATTTGGCCTAATAACTAAAATAGAGTGCAATGAGAAATGGAAAAGGAAAAAAAAAGAGGAAAATGAGAAAAAAGAAATGGAAAAGAGAACACTTTTTATGATCTCATATATATCAAAGAAAATTCTTATGAAGTGTTGAAATCCTATACTGTCATGTACAATGCTATAAGTTGATTTCAAATATGCGAATATGCGTGCAAGTATGTGTGCATATGTGGGTGTGTATTTGCATCTGTGTCAGTAAGTAATTTGCTGGTGTTTGAGGTTAATATTTGCAAGTTAAATGGGATCAATTCTGACAAATCAAAATAGTGGCTTTTTACCCTCTCCCTTTCATGGGCCACCATTTCAAAATTAGCTTACACTAATAATAGTTGGCACTTTATTATTTAAGTGGGCAAACACATGTGAAAAAAAAAAAAAAAAAGCAGTGCTTAGGTTCACTATACCTCAAAAATTCTGGCCACATCTGTTTTTGGATTATCATGCAGAACACTCGCTGGTTTTTAGCTGTATTTATTACCTTTTTTTTAACTAAAGGCTTAATGTGTGGCATAACAAGGTAAGGGGAAGGGCCTAATACTCTAATTCAGGAGGCCGCAATGTTCCTGTAGGACCTGGTGCAGAAGCTGGGGCGGATGTATGCAAATCGCTGTAGGGTAAGAATTTGGTGGAGAGGAACTGTTGCTTAGCAATAGGCACAGGGCTGGACATAGGCGTTTTTGTAACACCTGTTTTAATGCTGACCTATTTCCTAGCATGTGAAACATGAAACTGTCCCCAGCAGCAGAAGACCGAAGTGGCAAGGAGTGGAGGACAAGCGTTTAGTTTTCTGTGTGCTACCACATTTCAGAAGAAACTTCATTATCAAAGGATGTAGGTTATAAATGCTCATGAGCGGCTGCACAGAACAAAATGAGGCAAAATTTATTCTTGGTGCAACTCCATTGTCTGGAACACGGGGAATCCTTTTGCTCTGAAACCTTGTCGAGTCTAACAACGGCCTTACAGTCTGAATTAATGTGACCCATACTAATGGATACCAAAGGGAGATATTTCCTAGGTAACAAAAAAATCACTACAGAGTTGCTCCTGGCTTATGCAAAATGTCAACCTTTGTGAGGAACTGGAATAAATCCCGTGACCTTAAAATGTTTATGGGCAGCAGCACTATTCCTGTGCGAAGGCCAGTAGGCAGCCTGTGTTCACAGCTCCGTCAGCAGCTTCACGCATCTCTCCAGATGACAACATAACTTAACATTTTGCTTATTTGTTGGCCACTCAGCAGGTATTTGAAAGTAGACATCCGCCAGCAGGCTTGAGGAATTGGCTATGGAGTGACACCTTTGCAACGAGCAGGCAGGCAGGCAGGCAGGATGATTTTGAAGCAGTCAAAAGCTGAACGCTTAGCTGAAATGAAGCTTTCGGTGTTTGCGTGTGCAGACTGCTCCATCAGCCCAAACCGCAGTCCTTGGAGCTTTCTGTAGACAAGAGGATTACATTGTGAATTATGAGCGAAAGGAAAAAGTCCAAGTCATTATATCTAACTTCAAAAATATACTCCAGAAATTAATTTAATTAAAATTTGGAGCACTTACATATTTTACAAAGTCAGGATGAAACTCAGTTATGATGAATGGCTTTACAGATGACGTAAATATTTATTATGAGAGCAGAATTAAAGGTTAGGGCAAAAATTTTTTTTAAGTGTATATTTGCAATAGTTGATATGTTTATTCAAGTTGCATTTGTCAAATCCTTTAAATTTAAATCAATTTAAAAATTGAATTTTTAAAATATAATTTAATATTTTTATTTTGAAAATCCAAAATAAAATATTTTGTCATGACATGTTAAACTTCACCAAAATAACTTTGACATTTTTCTGGCCTAGAGAATTAAAAAAACCAAAAAACAAAAACCTAATCATCACAGGTCTATTGTGATTAAACAAATACATTATGAATACAAGGATGCTGGGAAATAGCACTGCTGATGTCTCACATTATCCAGCAACAATGTAATCCAAAGCACTGTTCATGATAACATAAATCTCAAAGTGTTTAAACTGGCTTTTGGCACTGAGTTTGTTTTTCACCATTTTTGTTAGCTTCGCTCTTCGTTGTTTATTCACAGAATGGGTTGGTTGGATTTTTGTTGGGAGGGTTGTAGTTTTCATTATTTTTCTGAATCCTGCATGTGTATATTCTTCAGAATCTAGTAGAATACCCTAAGAAGTCAGGGACAATAGCAATTTACTCGTATATGGTTGAATCTTTTTTAAGATATTGAAACAAAAGTGAACAGGATTTGCATTATTTAAGAGCTTAAGTTTTTCAAAACTGAGGCATATTTCATTTTCAAATAATTGAAGAAATCATTTTTATAAGCTAGCGCATAATTTTTTATTGTGGAAATCAGTCTAGTAACATGAAAGAAGAAAGCTAGACAGCAGTGAAAATAAGGACATTATAATAAAAAATTGATTGAAACTGAAGGAAAATAAAATGTTGATGCTCAAAGGCCAGTTATCTAGTGAAAAATGTTTGCCATGAGTAGCTGTTTTATTCCACATTGCTGCAAAACACAATATCCAATACTGTGAATCTATGTTTTAGTCATAACTAATCTCACAGTTGCAAATCCCTGCAGACTTGGAGCATAGGCTAGGGTAGCTTTGTTTTATACTGGCCTCCATCAACAGCCACTGTCTGAGACCAGACACTGAGCTAGATGGGTCTTTGACTTATCTGGCTGGGTCCTTGCTATGGTCTTGTGTCAGAAAAAAAATCTGATCAAAGTCTGATGGAAGGAAATAGCATCAATTACTGTAGAGAGATATCAGAACCAACTGAAAAGGAAGCACGAGTAAAATAAGAATTGAAAAGGAAGAAAGGACTAGCTGACTAAAAAGAAAAGGAACATTAGCTATAGTAAGTAATTTTCTTCAGTGAATAATTAATGTTATGGATTTGATCATTTTTCCATTCCCTAGAGCATGTAATATGGGCAAGAATACATGCTTCAATAAAAGTAATTTACAAACTTTTTTGTGAATTGTAAACAGCTTCTGTAATACTGTTATTTATCTGGTCTGTGTGCCACAATAAAAAGTACCATAATATATATTTTCCTATTTGGCACTAACTGATTCTAAAGGAAATCTCAAATTCTGACTAGGTAAGGAAGTTGGCAAGTCATCATAGATAATCCAAATAACAGATCTTTTTATTTTGTCTGTTGAATCAAATGCCATGGTGTCTTTTTTTTCTAGCCAAAATTTTTTATGTAATATGCTTCAAAGATGGGGACATTGAAAACTAAAAGAATTAGCTTCACTGATTTCTAGCTAGGGTGGAGTGAATAGGTAGGTATAATACGTAGACAGGATAGAACAGTTAAGGAAACCCAAGGAGGCACATACTTTTCATTTGAAGATAAATTCAGAAAAAGACAGCTTCATAAAAATAGCTGATCCCATCTAAGGTTTATTAACGATCCTGCTGGGTTCCAGATTAGAGTTGCAAGACTAAAAAAATATGTATTTGGGGCTATTATTAATTTTGCATCAGAGAAGTACATTATCACATGAGGTGTACAGATGCTATATGTTCTTGTACTAGAATTGATTTTGGTACTTCTAGGTGAGCCTTTTTTAAAGTCTAGTTTGTCTATAATCACAGTGCAGTGTATAAAATATAAAGTATACAATTAAAATTAGACACATACTTGCCTTAGCACAGAGTAGTAATAACACTGTATTTATGATCCACTACAGTGCATTTGAAAGCCACAGTCAACTATATTCCCTCCTCTAATTAGCCATTATACAAATTGCTTCAAATGAAAGGTCTAATGAAACAGTCTGCTGAAGGGATACACAATTTTTCAGGAAATTTGTCAGTTGTGAGGCTGCTTTACAGAGACATGAATTCTAACCACAAAAATCCTTTAAGGGCTAATGAACACTATTTCTACAGGCCTAACACAGAGACAGCCAATTCATTTGGGTTTAGTAAGTATGCCAATTATTTTCCTCAAACCAGGTTTTGACATACAAACATGTTAAGTCTAAGTAGAAAATTATTGTGTTACCACCACATCTGTGGTCAGTGTCTATTTGTACAATTTTACTCACAATAACCTGTAGTAAATCCAAGGACTTTTTTCTTTCTACTTTGAATTTTCTCATATGTACTGTGGAAAAAAAATTGTTCAGTTATTGGAGTTCAGCTAATATAAAATATTATGGTAAGAAAGCCACAATAATATTTTTTGCTGCAGCTTTACAAAATACCTTTTCAAGTTCTGTAAATATCAATATAATTAATTATCTTCCTGTTTTACATTTTCTCTGCAGTAGTCGTTCTTTCCATATCTGAAGAAGGGATATGGATTTATTTCCTAAACATCTTAGGTGTCTTATATTGATACAGACTGTTTTCTAACTGATCTTTACAGTTCTCAGAGCAAAGATTATTGACACAGGATGCTCTGATGTTGTATATACGATTTAATATTGCCATTCAGATCAATATCTGCTTTTAAGACACATGCTTTAAAAAGGTGTCCAGTCAAAAACCTGTTTCAATGTTTGCTGAGATTATGATTTGAGAGTAGAAAGACATTCTTTTATATCTTTTTCTATATTCTCAAGAATGAGAAAGATGAATATATAAATGTGTAATGAGAAAAAGAAGCTGAAATATTGTCTTCTATTCTCTCTCTTAAGACTGTCCTGACTCCTTTAGGTCTTACTTTTGGTTCTTACAATTACTTAGAATACCAATATCTTGTTCCCAGATCATTTCTTATCCTAAAATAAAACCAATGAAAGAGAACAAAGTAAGATAAGTATAAAGAGCTGAAAATGTTGAAACTCTTATCAGTTTCAACTGAATGTTTTGTTAGACAAAACTGGATCAAGACTATGATTTTCTGATGAAGTATGGATTCAGGTCAAAAACAGGAAGTGAATACATCTCATTTTAAGTTATTTTAATGTGCTGATTATTTATTTTTCTTTTTTTTTAAAGGCTCATCTGCCTATGTCATATTAAGTAGAAATGATATGGACAACTGAAATACATGCCTCTGTTCATATCTGTGTCTAACATATAATATTATTGTATTAAAAGTACATTCAGATTACAGAGCCCAACATAAAGTTATTATGGTAGAATTAGAGCTACATAGGCACATTTGCTTTTAAAAAAGTTCTTGAAAAGTATCCTGATTTGAAGAGATGTGTGCAAACACCTTATCCTACTTACCCAATATGTACATGTATCAGTAGATATGGAACCCAACAGACATTAAATCCACTTGATCTTGCCTGGCATCTATAGCATTCGTGCTCAGACTGATTTTGCTGTCGGTCAGGCATCAGCACCCACGGACATTGATAGCTCTCCATATTGAGAGGCATTGACGCCTATCAAGTTCCATACCTATTGATAGACGTCGATATTAATATGTATCAATGACTATCAACACCTATTGATATGCATCTGTTCCTCTCGATCCTGCCTGGCCTCTATAGCTTTCACTCTAGGACCAGTTTTGCTCTTCGTAGGCACCAGAGACTATCAGCATTGACAGTCCTCAGTTTGCAGTGGCCTCAATGAGTGTCGATTTCCAGATGTATGGCTGGGCAAGAACATCTGTAGATATCCAGCTCTGTCAATACCAATCGATTCCTCTCAGTCTCAAGAGGCATATACTTTTCATTTGAAGATAAATTCAGACAGAGAGGCTATAGCTCTTGCTCTTGGACTGAGTTTGGTCTCTGTGGGCATCAATGACTATTGACAACAATTCCTCTCTATATCAATACCTATCCATTTCCACACTTATCAATACCAATCCATATCAATCCCTATGGATAGGCATCGATACTGCTCAATCTCCACAGCCATCTATATCTTTTCCTGTTGGACTGATTTTGCTATTGGTACCCACTGACATCGATAGCTCTTGATATTGACAGGCACTGATGCCCATCAAGTGCCATACCTACACCATGCCATATACGCTTTATTCTCAGATTATTAGCTTTGCTCTCAAACATTCCTTTCATTCATTTACATATATATTAAAAAAGATACTTTTGGAGAAATAAGTTTATTACTATATAGATAAGATTTTTAGCACTATTTGGGTAGTGATGCACTGGGCTTAATTAATTATCCCATCTTACTTATGTCATTGAATTGCTTGTGCTATATTTTGGAAAAGTATGCTCCAAATAGGCATTAATTGAAAAAAAAGAAACAAAGCAGTAGGTTAGGTTTGTAAAACAGAATTATTTCAAGAGCATTATAAAAAGAAAATATATTTTTGGTCTTAAACTGAACTAGTAATAAAAATTTGAGCACTAGGAAGATCTATAGCATGATGCTACATTGATGAAAAACATGCTAAAACTAAAGGAAAAAAAATCCAATCACTAGAAATGTTTGTAATCCTTAAAGAAAAAGAAAGAATTTCTGACATCATGCATATTTTATTTTTCTTCATTTCAGAAGTGCACTGTAGTGGCAGAGATATGTTAGAGTACACTGAATAAACACTAAAATTCACATGTGCTAATATCTGCCAAGAAGTCAGAGATGGAAGTTGAAAATTCTAATCTTTTGCCATTCACAAAGGTGACTGCTTCTTAATGTGGAGGGCCTGTTCTTTCATTGGAAGGCCTTTAAAGGAAATGAGATGCTACTTTTCTACTTTTCTCTGATTCTGATATTTGAAAAGATCTAACAGAAAATAATTGAAGTTTCAACAATTCATATTATCCCCGCAGTTTCTTCACATTATATACCTTTTAACCTTACAATATAGGTTTAACTGACTGTTATGGAATGTGCAAAAGAAAAAGGTCAGGGATCAAGTACCTAAATCCCATCTTCACCCCCAGGTGACTATTTACTGTCACCTCTGGTCCCTTTTAGAGTTGTTTACCAACCACCTGTAGAACACAACAGCTGAGTAGATCAGCTTATTAAGATGAATATCTCCTAAGGGAATGAACTGAAAAAAACCACTAACACAAGCAGGAAAATAACTCTAAAAGAACTCTAAGTGAAGTAGAGAATCAAAGGAGCTTCTTTTCTGATGACTTTTAAACAAGAGATTTGAAGGATTTACTCAAAACAAAAGGGACAAAAGAAGGGATCCTTTTCACGTGCTCCTATCCAAAGAAGCCTAGCTGCTCTCTAATGCATAAAATTTAACATCAAATTCCTTTCCTTTTGAATTCTCTTTTCTCATATCTTGCTTCTTTTGTAGCAGTAACTTCTCTTCCACTGTTTGTCTTTTATCTAAATATTGTACCCTTCAGCTTATCAAAACTTTATACCATCCTTATTTGTGTCTACCTCACTTCTCTTTCTGTCCACCCATCTTGTCCATTGTTATAGTGCTTATAGACAGGCAAAATCTGGGCTTGGGGAATGCAAAATGGTATACAGACACACATTAAAAAGCTCTCTCTGCTCTCCAAGTTTTCAGACAAACAATACTCTTCCTTTAGTTAGAGTTTGACCCCCTCTAGCAATGGAGCTTCTAGCAGTGTGCAGAACATAGGATGTGAGGAAAAGACAGATGAATCAAGACATGTAGACTTTTTTTCATACTGCAGCATTACAGACAGGCATCATTAAAAAAAAAAAAAAAAAAGTGTCAAGCTGAGATTTACATAAGAAATTAGCCTGTAGCCTGCTTTTGAGAATATCGAAGTCTGGGTCTGCACTGAGTTCTGCAGCTGGATTTCAAGAATACAATACTGCCCTCTCGTTAGTTTTGCATAGCCTTCCTTGTGATTACTTTTTCCCTGTATAGAACAGCCGAAACAGCTGTAATAAAAAAAAAAAACAAAAATAAATCAAGGGAAAACCAGACCTGATAAAATTGTCACTGTTGCTTACGCATCATTGCAAATGTGAGTTCCACAATTTGAAAGTTTAAAAAATAAAGAAATCCCTTCCTTCCACTGAAGAGGAAGGACTAGCATACCTGTAGGGCATCGTATGTTTTGTTGGCACACTTGATACAGGTTTTGACTGCAGCATTTATAGACAGTGTTTGTTGTTTAATCTGTTGAGTCATTTTTACAGTCTTTTTTTTAATACACAGTACAAATACTTTTTTTTTTTTTTTTGCAAAAGTGAAATGAGACTGTAGTATGCATAGCACAGGAAATCAGCTCACTCCTGACAGACAGACAGTAGGTAAGAGTTAGATAGGAAATTTTAAATTGCTGAGGAAATATGACTTGCCTGAAAGAATAAATTCTTTTTTCTTGTATCTTGCAGTTTTGGAGCTTTTCTAATCCATAAATACTAAATCTTACTTTGAATAGGTTATAAATATACATGTTAGTATTATCATTGGATAGGACTGAACTGTAGTGAAGCACCATGGCTGTCTTTATCAAAAAAGAATCAGACACCAGATGAACTCCTAGAGCAAGACGAGGTAGCCAGATCTGGGAGCATGGGTTTGCGGTGTGGGCTTTGCCAGCCTGGGCAGGCACAAAGGGAAGGTTTCAAACAGTTGTTGCCAAGACAGTTGATGAAGGAGATTTTAGGGGCACTACTGAGTTAAGTTCCAAGTTTTAGCATGCTAGACAATTAATAACCATCACTTTGAGAATGGTCATAGCCCTGGTACACTTTTATAGTATTTCCATTTATTACAAACATTTTGTTTAATTTGTCTGTGCTTAATTTCTAAACAATGAGTTTATGCTTTTGCTTTTTTAATTATTTCCAAAGGCTTTCGAATGTCTTCATGTTGATAAGGCTTCCTTGGAGACCAAGTTCTAAAGGCCACCTGTACTTTGTTAAGGTCTACTGTAAATATTCCTGTAAAGGTCAATGACTTCCTAGTAGATCTGAGGTCAGGGAAGAGAAATAGTGAAAACTGTTTTCCTGATGAAGTATGTATGTCAAAAGGAAAGGGAGAAACACGGGGCTTTTACAGAACTAATGAAGCTGTACCCCAAAGGAAATTAATATGAATGATGGTGCTTGTCATAGCAGGCCAGACTAGATGAAACCCCTTTTCCTTTTGTTTGTTTTGCAAGCTGCAGAAGCCATGGATCTGCACCTACTGAGATCACCCATGTGTTCAAAATAGAAATCCAACAGTAATCTTTCAGATCATATATGAAAGGGATGTATCCGGTAGCTGGAAGTACAGGATAGCTTATAAGTCTTTCCTTTAGCAAAGGGTCCATTATGTTGTCTGTCACAAAACAACCACTGCCTGGTTTCCTGACTAAAGGAGGTCCCAGTTGAAAATACCACAGAAACTGCCACAACTAAAAATAAATACATTAAGAATAACTGCACAGCTTATTAAAAGTAATCTTCACTTAACTTTCATTTAAGAACCATCTACCAGTGCCGTGATAGGAAAAACTTTTCTTTTTGAATAGAGAACTAAAGAAAACAAGGGAAAAGGCTCTAAGATGTGAAGGCTGGAAATATTAAGGAAAGAAACAGTAGTGAGATATAATATAAAACTTTTTCTATGAAATTCTTTTAAAAAATTTAGTCCCGTCACCTATTCATTTTAACTGAATAAATTTGTCTAATAGACTATTACAAAGTTCATTCTAACTGGGATTTTATTTTGCAACGTATAAAATGAAACAATCAGTCCAGCTAGCTTCACTAGAACAGCAATTTCACTCATTAACTGTCAGGTCAGTACAAACTTCAGTACAGACATCCTGAGAACGGAATTGACCTCAAATGTTGCAGGTATTTGTGAAATTATGCGAAATTCAAAAGCAGGACAGTTAGCTTCTAGATGTTTCCCAACTCGCAGTTCACACTGGTAAGGCGTGGAAAGCTAGTACCGCCTCGCGTCCTCCGCACCTTTTCTGAACAGTCGTCCCGGGCTCCGCGCAGGCCTGCGTTCTGAAGGAAGGTGGCTCTGCAACAAGAGCAAACAGACCACAGGAACCGAGGGTGAATGCTGCTGCTCAGCATTCCCGATAAAAAAGCTGGCTGCCTAGGAAGCATGCAGAGATGCACAAGAGCAAGAGCAAGAGAGAACGCCTTGTCAGATCTGTGCGCACGCGATACATACGTTGATGAGTCTACTTCAGCCTAACCAATGATGCAGTCTTTCTAATTGGTTAAACTGCAGTCCACAGCACACATCTTCTTTTTATTTTCTACTCCTTGAGTCCCAGCTTTGAAAATACAGTGCCATGATACTGCAATTCATTACCGTTTTGTTTATTTCCCGCTGTGACATCGGGCTAGAACTGAATTAAGTTAGGTATTTAAACACTGTGGTAAGGATTGGTTCGCACGTAATGACCCTACACGTTTCCATCGCTCTGCATAGAATCAGCTAGTGTAATTTTCGCCTTATAACTTCCTTTGTGCCAGCTCATATAGAGTCTTCCTACTGCTTCTGAAGTGGTGCTAAGGAGATGATACTGCCGCTTCAAGGTTTTACCTGATTGCTGTGTTCACAGGCTGAACCCACGATCCTCAGGGCTGGCGTGGCATATGCATTTTGCCGTGCTGAATTTGAGACTGTGCTAGCATAGCTCAGGTGGTTAGCCTGAGATAATGATGCATTCACTAAAAATTCAGCAGAGAGGTTTTTTTAGTAGTGATCTAGCCTTAATTTTTTGAAAATTATCATTGTAAAGATTAAATTCTGTTATATATTTGTAGCTTTGATAAAGACTTAAACCAATTCTTAACTTGCTAAAATTAGTTTGTCCTTCTGTAGCTATAAAGAGTAGAAAAAATGAGATAACTCAGACTCTATTTTCATTATATTTGTCCAGCTCTATGACTTGAACTATGGAAATAACTTAGTCAGGTGTAACCCATGCAGTCTTTTTAGATGCTGATCAGAAGGCCCGAGTCCTATTCCCATGGAAGTCAGTGTAAAATTTGCTTCACAAGCAAACTTAATAATTGAAATAAAGTTTGAAAAACAGACACATGAATATTAAATTTGGTTTAGGAGACAGGAAGTTGAAAACAAAAGAGATGATTGGCTTCACAAATGTCCTAATCAGTGGTGTTTTCTTGAAAAGGGAGCAGCTTGGAAGAGTGATGCCTGGAGGCATCTATGTTATCAATCATTCCTCCTAGTAAACTTTCACAGTAGATACAAAGTGCCTACTATTACTTTGATATTTTTAGATACTTTCATAAAATGCTGGTAAGTTCTTTAAGCTATAAATTTAAAATAAAATCAATCCCAAATTGCATCTTTTTGAAACTGGAAATGGCATTATCTGAGCACATGAGACTCAATTGTTGATTTATTAATTCATCTAAATGATATAAATCTTGGAGCAGAAGTTGTCTGCACATTCTAAAGTTGTAACTGTATAATTTTAAAAAGAATGTAAAATGCTTTCTTTTACTTGTCCTAAAGTTGTGCTTTATAACTATCACTTTTTGATATGTCCAGATAAATCAAAAAACAATATTTTAGCAAAATAATTATTACGAGAAATTGTGATATTTAGCAGTTCCAGAATTAGGCAGTAATGTTCTAAAATAGCCTATTAATTTTTTCAAAAAACTTCCCTGAAGCGCCATATTTTGTATTGTCTGCAGCAACTTATGAAATACATTCCTGAAAAAAATCAAAACTGAATTAGAGTTTTAAAGAAATTCCTTAATATCTGATAATCATGGTCATCATATAGTTATCAGAGTTTTGTGTAAGGAAGGGCTCAAGCAATTTTCTACTCTTTAATTTTGAAGTTTTGCTCTCCACATTTGGCATTCTCCTTGAAATTATACTTTTTTCTGTATGGCAAATTCCCCTCCTTTTTCCTATTATATAGATCAAAAAAGCCCAACATTAGACAGATTTTTTTTCTGCTATGTTTTTTCTTCTGTTTCTTTTTTCATTTTAGCTTTTAATTTTATAAGAAAATTACTTATCTTTTAACTTGAACTACATCTTCTTACTGGATGTCTGTTACTGTAGTAACTTATGAATGTGGAAAACTAAGGTATGGTCTATCTAGCAATAAGCAGATGTCTATAATGGACATCTACATCTGAACTAGTTGTGCAGACTCTACTGAGAAAAGAAACAGAGAATTCTGCAAGATCTTGTCCTAAAGTAGTAGCGCAAAATGAGTCAGATCTTTTCTTTCTTAAAAATGCATATTTCTCTCCACTCATTATAGAGTCTAGATGACTAGCTTGGATGGAGCCACCTATTCCATAGTCATTTACAAACCTTCTTGTAATATTTATATATACTTCAATCACCTCTGATCAGGATTTCCATTACAATCCTTTCACATGCTCATCTTTTGAAAAATACATTTGAGCTCTCCATGCCTCTCTAAGCCCATTCATTGGATCTTTGCTCTTTCTGCAACCTATACATTTAGAATATAATTCTAGAATCACTGAATTCATGGGTCCAACTCTGAACTCTTCATATAAATGCTTTTAAAATCTGATAAAAAAAGAAAAACAAGTAGTTTTATGTACTTGTTTCTGCTATATTTAAAATGCCACTTTTCATGTCCACGGACTAACATGCATTATTAATATCTGCTTTCTGTTAGGCATATAGCACCAATAGAACAAGTAAGGTGGTTTTGTCTACAAGTTATTTCAGGCAGTTCAATTATGTTCCCAGTATTCTGGTTGTCAATTTACTTTGCTGAATTAAAATGTATCATGACTCATACGATTTAAATGCAAACTCCTCAATATGTCAAACCTTAATTGCCCCATAGTAAACTGCTTGGATCTTTGTATTCTGTGTATGAGCATTTCCGTGATGCTAATCCTTACATAATGTTTCTCTATTTGACAAGCAATATTAAAGAAGTCAAGGATTCTACTGTCAAAATACAAGCTTTTCCAAGTTTTACCCTATGTTACATAATATCCAACATACACACATTCTCAAGTTGAAGGACCATTCAGAATAAGAATCAAAGGATCTTGTTATAAAGCCCATGTTCAACAGAAGCTACTTGAGTAAACCAGCTATGAGTTAGTGGATTGTCAGTAGACTATACTGTTGGGAATAGGCCTCCTGTCACTGCATTCTGGACTGGAGACAGCTTTTTAAGACTACTGATCTTTTGAATAAGGACTGTGTCTCATTTCTGAATCACTCAAATAGCCCATGTAATTTTGAGATACCAGACTAAGTATACAGAACTGACAGTGCAGGAGAGAAATGCACTTCCTCCAACTTGTAAAATCAGATTTTGACTGTGATAATGAAAACATGACTATAAAAGGTCATAATACTTTCTGTACAAATCCCTTAATACTTCTGTTCCAGATGTAACTTGCTAGTCAGAATGAATTAGCCAAAAAGAAATATCTGATGTTAATACGGGGAAGGAAAGATACTTGCAAATCTGTATCCTTGGTTAACATTCTTTGCATTTTTTCCTTAATGTTATCTGCAGTTTTCATATGGGATCATTCATATGGGGCAGGAGGTGCATGTCAAGTTGATTTGCCTTCAGTTAATGCTACAGCCTTTGTTTTGCAGAAGATCTAGTTGAAGATTCTTGATCTGCTGTACTGCATACATCTGGGTTTCACTGCGGAATAGAAAAGCAGCTTTATGGACACGGAAACCTGAGACTTTAGAGTATAAATGCAAAGCAGTCTGCACTAGTTCACACAAAGACAACAAGGCACACAAGATATCCAAATGTAATTTGATGGGGAGGAATGCCTATAGACGTCACTTATTTTACCCTCTGATTTCAAAGGCTTAGATTTTTAAGCTTATTGATATGTAATTAATAGCTCATCAGTTCTGCAAAGTTACTTGCCAAATTTATATTAATTTTCAAGAAGGTTTCTCAAATAGCAATTTCAGGCTATTTCATTTTCTCATTTTCCTTTGCATCTGCTTCAAAAGCAAATGTAGTTAAACAAGCTGTCAGAATGCTAACACTTAACCCATAGTTAGGTAATGATAAACCTGGCATGAGTTCCTCAAGAACACTTTCAAGTCCTAATATGACACTACAGTTGTTCTAGGGCCAACCTGTAAGCTTTATAGACAATGGTGTTTTTCAATGAAGAAAAACAGTGAAATTACTTCTAATCATGTCTTACATTATCTACTATGGAATTAACAAAAAATCTTAGGATAGTAATTTTTTTTGGCTATTACAAAACCTTTTTATAGCTGAAATATTTCTTCTTATTAAGAGATATTCTTTTCTTTATTGAGCTGTAAGACATCTCCTTTCTCAATGTACTATTTAAATTTTAGTGCAAGTCTACAGGAAAAGATCATGGTGAAACAAAATGCTCTTTTGAAGGAGAAAGAAGTTAACTTAGCATCAGTAGTGCAAACTATAGAATAATGGTTTGCAGGTTAGAGCCACATAAAATATTTTTGAAAAAGGAATACAGAGAAATTCTGCTCTTTCAGAACTGATCTATTGAAATTGTATTCTGTCGTTCCAGAATATATGAAAATGCCTACAACTTTGATTTAATATAAAATGTTTTATTTTGCATTGACTTTAGCATTTTTATTTCCAAGTTGTTTCAGAAAAGTTAAGCAGTATTTATGCTTGTTTAGGAATTTCACTAGGAGCAAAAACATATAGAAGCATATTGATAACATGAATGGGGGGGAGCGAGAGTAAACTCCATTGGAAGAGCCAAGAACAATCACATCTTAGTAAGCAGTGATAAATTTTTAACTTGGTCCACAAAAAAGCATGGGAGATGGCAGTAGACAATTCCAGCTGGGTTCCTGTTATGTAATTATGATACATGGTTTAGAGGGGATATAAAGGAATTTAGCTTATTCTTAGGTGATAATAAATAATGTCCTATAAAACTGAAATAAGCCACTTGTGTAACCACAGTTCAACCATGAACCTCTTCACCGCTTAGGTCTTGTGTGCTTAGGTAAGAAATAATCTTCAAAAGTTTGCTACATATATTAATACCTGTCGCAAAATTGACTTTTTGTCTGATAAACTAAAATTCCCAAGCAACATTTTATTCAGATATTTTCAGGAATACCTGAGTACAGATACATATATACGCGCACACACACACACACACACACACATTAATACATATAACATACAGGGTAAACCAACTACCAAATACAAGAGGTGGTAACTTTCCAAAGGAGCAGAATTTTTTTTTTTAAGGTAGACCGAAGTGAATAAACATTCATAATAAGCTGAGTATTTATCATTTATGAAAAAGTATTGGGAATTTAGAAAATCCAGAGACTGCAAGAAAAGATAAATCGTCCTTTCCTTGACGACAAGGGACTTTCCTAGATTATGATTATTTAGTGTTTATGAAAGGCTTCCAGACTGTAACCGAATCGCCTGGAGGTGATTCTCAGCAAGTTTAATCCTATATTGAACAAAAAATTCCCTACAAGTAGGTGTTAAGAATATTTTACCCCCCTAATATCAGAGCATTTTGAAAAGAAAACAAATAAAAAAAGGTTTAAGAATTAAGTCAATGACATATAGAGATAATGGTCCCCTGACACTATAAAAAATCCTGAAGCAAGACAAAGTATTTATTTTCGAAGCAGGAAATATTGATTCTGGAACAATATCTCATTTTGTTTGCTATACCAGATAACTGGTGTAAACCTATTCATTTTATCTGATGAATGGTGGTTCACTAAAATGACATTTTCTCACTGCAACTTCTTTAACAAACATTCTGTGGTCAAGCTATCAGAAAACACATGTTTAAAAACCTTATTTAAAATGAGTAGGTAAACCAGAGATCCTAAAAATAATGCAATTGTATCACATGAAAAATTTACCTTCTTTAAACATGCTCACAATTTTTAATTAAAATTTTTTAAAAATATTTTCTGTTACAATGAATTTACAGATTATTACTTTTGTCACTTTCTCCTGTGATTTAAACAAGAAAGTAGGATTATTCCATGGGAAAAACTGTTCTGAATTATATATGCTTTATATATTTTATATGTATATAAATAAAATTCCTTCCACTTTAACCGATGCTTGGGGAAAATACATCTCATCAGAAAGATATGGTTTTTGCCAGTCCTTGATATTAAGCCAGACTGAAATAAACCAAATTCCTTATTAATTGCTTATTAATCTTATAAGAATTTAATGAATGATGTGTTACAGCTATAGCTCTGTAGAAGTTATAGAGGTTACATAGGCTAGATAGGCAGCCATACAGGAACTGTATGTATGGCAGTTTCTGGCCTTAAATTCAGATCTTATGTTTTCCTTGTGCATTCACAGGCTGCAGTCAGACTGCAAGACATATTATAAGAAACACTACAAATTTCTTCCTCCCAGGATATCACAGACATACTGTTTAGTCAAGCAGAAAACAGAGAACAAGAAAATAAGACAGTCTACTTTCCATATGAATTTCCCAAACACAATGAGCAATGTCAGCTTGAATAACTGCACACTTTAAAGGTCTATAAGTAAATATTAAAAATATACAGACAAAATTAACATAAATCAGAAGGCAGTATTACATTTTGTCCTCATTTAAATAAATGGAAGTTATAGCACTAAGTTCAGTGTGACAGGATTTCTGCCTCAGACTCCTGATTGCTCTGACCATAAGTTCTTAAAAACGTATTTTAACACAGAAATTTTTTGTCTATATTTACACAAATTAGGTTGATGAACAATATAAAATTGTATCGTATTCAAATATTGCTTTTATTAAGTAAAATCAGTCTATTTAGAAGCTGAAGGTGGTATACTAGATTATTCAAGACTGTTTTCCCAATGATCTCCTCCTTTTGTCCCTCTCTTTGAAAAGGTGTACAAAGCAGGCATAATTTTTCTTCCCTTTCAGCTATCCTTAACACTTTTGCTCATAAATTTCTTACAGGTCTTATCTTGTTCCTCTTTTTAATTGTAACCTACAAAAATATGTGTACAAACATGCTTCTGAATAGCTAAATAATATCCACAAAGAATATTCCCTGTGTTATCTGGGATGCTGCAGCTCTATCCACGCTTTCCATTCCAATACACTTTCCCTCACTAAATGCTCATCGGGGGATTACTTGGTTTGTCTCTGACTGCATGGATCCCCAGCTGGTTTACCAGTCCTGTTGTAGTCTACTGGGATACTCTGCTTGGAGAATGGACTGGAGTTGGGACTCACTTTGCCTGACAAGAAAATACAGCCGTATTATACGAGCAATAGAGAAAGGTAAATTAGGACTAGTTTATGAGCTTTTTTCTCCCCATGAAGTGCTTATAATACAAGTAACATTTGGACTCCTCAGAAAATGGTTCCTCTATGTCCTGCCCCAGGCTGTCTTGCAATTAAACAACTTCCAATGACCAGCAATTTCAGTGAATGTAAAAAGAACATATAAGAATTAATAAATAAGCACATATGAATTAATGAATAAGCACAAGGATAAGAGTATTAATGCTGGCCAAAATAAAATTCAAATGAGACTTTGCTCCCAAGTATTTTTAATGGTTCAAACAATGTGCAAAAAAATGAAAAGATCGCATAGTCCTGTTGGATTGCTAATCAACTGTAAAAAAATAGATACAAATCAACCCCCTAGGAATTCCAAATGTGGACACTTTATTAGAAGGCAAAAGGTTATACACAATTAATCTATTTACAATACTCTGGCAGCAGTATGCAAGCCAGTGGGAATATCTAAAAGAAAAGAATAGATCTGTAGCCGTTGCTTTCTCCACCACAAAGTCAATTAATGAATATTAAAATATACAGGCCCAGGCTAGCCTTCATTTAGAGGTGCTATTATCATCTTAACATAGGGATACAAAACTGTAAACCTGCCAAAGTTATAAAAACTTTTCTAATTGTTTTGACAATAAATACCACAGGAAAATATCAGGTAGTAAACAAAACAGATCTGTAACAAATGCAAATACTAATGAGCAATTTCTTTCCTACAAAGTTCTTCTTAAAAGAAGATGAATATTTCTGAGACTATGTTAAAAATGAAGGCAGAGCACCTGCCATGACAGATGTGTTATCAGGCAGCAGCTGCAGGAACAAGAGAAAGGACAAAAAAGAATCTAATTGAGTGGTATTTAGGAAGAATAATTTGTAAGGAATAGACCATAAAAAAATGTGGGTCACAGGGGGAAAAAAGTAGTGAAAGTATTATTCATATTCTTAAGAACACTAGACTCTGTGACAAAAATTTGGATTCAGAAGACAAAGTGAACCATATTAATTCACCTCAGCAAGATTTTAAAAGAGAAAAGCTTAAAACTGGCTGCCAGATTTTCAGAAATGTTCAACACCCTGCAGGTATGATTGACTGGAGATATTCAGTCCTTTGAAATCAGTGCATTTAGGTCTTTGATTCTGATCTTAAGAATTTAAAAATCAATTTTGAAAATGCAGTCCTCAGTTTTCCCACAAATAGTTTTCGATTTTTTTTCCTCACAGTTGGCAGGTTTTCTCTTTTAAGGAATGATAGTAAGATAATGCAATCAGAATTTGTCATGCAAGTTGCTTAATAGCATGATCCAGCTGAAATAGCAACTCTTCATTAGAGATATGGTTTTGTTCATACCAAATCTCTCTTGAAGAATAAATTGCCCATAAGGCAGAAGGATGACTTTCACATAATCCAAAGGTAATGTCAACTGCATCCAATTATACTGAATATATGGCTAGAAAATTTATAGATAAGTTCTTGAAACTTCTACCTGCTGAGGTATTTGACAAATCTACCCTCTCTTATGAGGGAGCTTAATGAAAATCTATATGGTAAAAATGTAAGTTTTTCTCTTTTCTCAGTATTCTCTGGTTATAGTTACTGTAAATCTCTAAGAAAAATAAGTAACAATGGTTTCCTAAGAGTAACAGAATACTATACTCACTAACAGCACAGCTTCTATTTTAGGTTGTATATAAAACAGACAAGATATTATTCTGGATTGCATAAAAACAGAAAACGTGCTAGATTACCACTCTATGTTTAACATAAACAGATATGTATTAGTATTTGAATTTTTTCATTTAATAAGTAAAGATTAATTATCATGGCATTTTGTGCTTAGATCACAGTCTGCAATTATCCCTGATATGCGGGAAATTGCAGAGTGTTTTGCATGAAGCCAAGAGGCACTTTTTCAAACTTCGGGTTAAAAAGAATCTGTTGTAAATAATTTTTTTTTTTACTCTTCTTGTATTATTATATAATGTGTAGCTACTCTATTTCATGTATAAAATAAATTATTGTAAATGATTAATACATGTGGAAAATATCGTACCTCTAACAATTTTTCCATCACTGAACAAAAGCTCTTACCTTTTTATCTGGACATTTCATTTTTTAAACAGATCAGCCTTTTAAACAGATTTTGATCTCTGATTTTCTGGTGTAATATCTGAGCAATGCAATGGAAACAATGGTATTACATCCTCCTCCCACATGTAATCTAAGACTTTTACCTTCCAGCTCTATTGAGTGATATGTTGTTTTGACACCTCGAAATAGTGGGGCTTTCTTCCTCTATTTATAAAATAATGCTTACAGAAACACCAAGATTTGCAATATCATAAGTTTCAAACTGTCATTATTAATATTCTTAATTTTAGTAGCTCCAGGTAAATCTGAGTGTTCTCTTCCCTCCCATTCCTCACACTAAGATACCAAGTTGTCCCATGCTATGAAATGTAACCAGCACACTCTGAACCGGCGATCCAGGCAGGTTAAGAAGATGTCAAGAGAAACAGGATACTGATGGGGTAGGAGAGGGTGGCAAAACGGATCGACTGTCTTATGTTCCTGCTGGCTCTGAAGATGAGCTTTGGTCTGGAAGAGTTTCCCTGCAAGTTGCAACAGAAGGAAGGTTTGCATTTTGTTTTCGTTTTAAGATTTGCCTTTCAAACTGAATGATTATTTACAGGTATACAAACGGAAAGACCAGATTAAACTAAAAAAAAATACGATTGCTTGTTTCAGGCAATAAGACTAGGGCTTGACTCATAAATTTCAGACTCTTAGAGCTGGTAATCTGACTGTCGCACCATTTCTCCCTTGTAAGTCTCATCTAGCATTAGTTCTTTCCAAGTCTTTCATCCTGAGGCTCTGTATTTTGCCAGCTTTTTCTCCTGATACGTCAGTTTCCAAGCTGAATTTTCCTTTCTCCTCAGCTCATAATTCTAAAATCCTCCTGAATTATATTATTGCTCAAATTTACTATTATTTACAAATTGAATGATCTTCTTGTCTCCTCCCTCTTCCAGATTGTTAAGAGATGTTGAATTCATCTCCCTCACCTTGATACACACGATTTCACTTGGTTTCATTATGGTCGCATTTCCAGCCCATGTTCTCACCTCCCATAGGAGAAAAGTTTGACATGATCCTGGATCACTCCCCTCTCTGCACCATGTGCAAGCAAGAGCTGCTCCACCGCATGCCGCAGAGTGCTTGCCGGTGGCCCCAGGGGAGGAAAGGGGGGACACCTGGGGTACCTGCAGTTGTCTGCAAAGTGACAGGCTGCTTCTGCTGCTGCTGTGTGACTAGGCCCCTGCAGCTACTGATTTGGCCACCCCAGCGCTCCTTGTACCTTAACAGATTACTTCTGTACTGGACTGTAAGCCAGCAGTGCAGGAGAAGTTTAGTTTTCAGTCTGCAGTCTCTGACTGGTGACTCTACTAGAGCTGTGTTTAGTGACTCCACCAGAGGAAAGAGAGTGGGCCTGATATAACTGTTTTACAGACTAGATCCAGGTCAAAACCCACTGTTTAGACTAAGTGTATTCAAGAATCATAACTCCAAAAGAAATATGATCCTAAAAAATAATGAGCCAGATCCTCACCTGGTAGACATCATTCCTCCAGCTGCAGGGAAACTGATCTGACTTCCACCAGTTGAGGCCATACTTACCTCATCTACTTTCAAGGCTACAAAGCTGAAAATGAAGCACAAAATTATACTAAAATTTCATCCTATAACTCCAGCAAAATTATGAAAGTAAAAAATGGGCATTATCAGCTAAATTTTAAAGAGCTTTAAATGTCTTTCACTAAAGCTTCCCTAAGCATTTTTGCTAGTAAGTGGTATGGTGCCTTCAGAACACTTAACACGTCTCTCTGGCTTTAGCTCATCTGCTTTTTTTCTTACTTGAGCACATATCGAAGACATTTAAAATAATTCCCCAAAGGTTTTGGAATGAGCAAAACCGAAGTTATATTTGCTGTGGGGAATTAGCAAATCTGGTTCTTTGCATATCCCCATGTAATTATACTGTTAGCCACAGGGTGAAGAAAAAGGCCAGTGCCACAGATTAAATTGTCTTTACATTAATAAAATGATGGTAAAATGCTTGACCTTCCCAGGAAGACCTACATTCAGACCAAATTCAATACTGTATAGTCTATCTACTTCCTTTATATGTTATAAATCTTTTGAATTTGAACAATGTATAGTTTACTAATGACTTAAAACTCTAACCTGGAATTGTGTGGTCAAAGAGATTCAAATTCTACTCTTCAGATCCACTGAATGTAATGCTTTATTTTAGCTGAAAATAGGCTCCAAATATGTTTTATGTTACTAATGATGGTTCTAAGCAGAACCATCACTACTTCTCCAACCCCTGTGGCTCTGTAAAGCTGAACCCTGTTTCTGAGCATTTGAACAATGATTGACTGAATATTGCTAATCACCGGCCATCCTGAAAGAGAAACTTCAATAAGCTTCTTTAGTGGTTGTTGGAACTCAGCTAATTAAAGAAAAAGAATCCCCCTGCATTGTAACTGGCAGCTCCCATGCCGGACTGGAAAATGCTTCATAAGTAAACACGCATGATGAAACTGCTTCCGTCTTTTTACTAGGAGTAAAGATAACGCACATTCTGATATCACAGTTTGCATTATCATGGGAGGAAGAATCTTATTGATGGATGGTTTGGGAAATATGGAGGTGCATTTCAGCATCTAGCAAAGCTAGAAATAAAACTTGTAAAATACCTTTTCTTTTCCTAGAGAAATGAAGTCATAATGCAGATGGAAAGTACTGCTTCATTGCTTGACACTAAACATTTCATTCCCTTAGGGAGGAGGAGGACATGTAAAAATAATCTCTGCACTTTTTCAGCAGCAGTTTCCTATTACCCAATCATTTCAGAAAAATAAAAATTGACCTAAACCATGGCTCAGGACTCAAACCAACCACAAAACTTTTATTAGTAACAAGAAAATTGAGTAATATTTTGACATCAATTTTTGAAGTCTTTCTATTAAGGAAGCAGCACCAAAACTGAGTGAAAGAAATCTAAGAAATACTGGAAATGCTGTAAAGCATACTTGTCTTTGATATTTTCAGCCTGCTTACTTAACAAAAGAGGTTCAGATAAGACCAGACATGCTTATGCAAGCTGGATTAAACTTGTGAGCTAAACTGTTAGTCATCAAAATAAAATGTAATATTCCAAGAAATTCAGTTTTTCACTTTTCAACATCTTTATCTACCTTTTCTTCTTGAGTGTCTATCTCTTTAGCATCTTATTTCTCTTTCTCATGCTTTAGCCCTCTCCATCTTTTGCTTTACAACACTCTTATTTTCCTTAGTTATTTTAGCTGAGACTTGAAATCCAGTAAATATTTTTGCTGAGTTTTAATCAGCTTTAATATTCTTCAAAAGAGGATGTGGATTCTGGTTACACTGACTGGTATAAATGCTTTTCCCCGACTCTCTCATCATTTTATATCAGTAGCACTGTTTATCACAAGTAGTCATCATTGCAAAGTACTTTTCAACATAGTCAGCAGGTTGCTGAAGTTATTTTGAGGAAGTCTCCTGCATTTTAATTTCATTTTTGTTATTGCATAGAATGAAGACTTAGAAATCAAGAGTGTATGGATGCAACTCGGTGTTAAATGTCTGAACATTTAGATAACTGTAACACATTGCATTTATACAGCAGTACGTAGAAACAGAAAATGAGATTTAGGCCTAACCAAATACTGAGTAAAAGACATTGTCTATGTTAATATTTTGGAAGTTCTACTTTTTAACGTACTCCTAATGCTGGCATACTTTAAGCAAAAAAGTTTAATGTGCTGAAATTCTCTTATTAGAGACTTCCTTTCTTATTATAAAGTATTGTTCTGTTTGTTTTCAATATTTACATTAATCACTGTAAATTAAGACCTATGGTAAGGAAAGGTATAAGGTGAGGTGTTTTTTGTCCAGCTCTGGGCTCCCCAGTACAAGAGAGACATGGAGCTACTGGAGCGAGTCCAGCATAGGGCTATGAAGATAGAGGTCCCTTCCAATCTCAACCATCCCGTGATTCTGAGAAACTGAAGAGAATGTGCATGCAAGGTAAGGCTGGTAGAACTACCAGTATTACTGCCTTGTGAATTCAACATGTAACATTTGCCACAGCTTCAGTCGACTGCTGTAACGTCCGATACAGGTTTAACCTGTTTGAAGACCACCAGTGAGTCTATGTATAGCGGTGGTCTTCAAAACAATTCAAGCAAAACTGGCCTGCCCTAAATTCTGTACTGCTGCTGCAAGACTGCTACCAGTCCTGAGTCAGCTATCTTGGCAGTGATTGTATTATACTGCACTCAAACACTGGCGGAAGGTCTAGTTTAGACTTAATACTCTTAAAGGATTTACAAAGTCTGCCACTAAACAGATCTGTGTGAGTACAAACCTAACACACTCGTGAAACTCTTAGCTGGCCTGTTGTGAGGATGATAGGCAGCTATTGATCTGATATTGACTCTTAAAATGTTTGCAGTGATCTTTATGCACTGAAGCTCTTAGATGCTGAAACCTGCACACAGGAAAGGGTGTTCAGCTTACCTACAGTGCTACGAGCTACTCAACAAATCTCCACTTTCTGTCTCCTTCCTAAGACCCCTCCTCCTTAAGCTCTCTGCCTGAGTTCTTGTGCAAGTGTACATGCCCATTTATTAGCAAAATTTGGTGTTAGCTGAAGCAATATCAGGTTCCTGACTAACATGTGAAAAAAATACAAATTTGTTTCAGATAATGAGAATTTTCAGGTAAGTGACATTTGGATAATTGGGACTATGCTCTAGTTATATCCCAATGGCCTCGTTATATGCTTTATCTTCTCTCAATCAAAAATCTTTGTTTTTTTCTCCTTTTATATTCTCAGCAGTTCTTTCGGGAGATAAAGTTAGCAGACACATTTTCCTAACATAGAAATACCTCCTTCACCATTTTTCTTTCTATTAGTATTTAAATAAATCTATCTCTGCCATTGAATATGGGAGAAGACATAGACTCAATGTTTTGATCTTAAAAAGACTGGGCTAATGCAATTCTAATTCAGGTAAGAACCATTATCTCTCCCTTAGAGTAAAAGTTTGAAAACACCCTTTATAAGGAGAATATAAACGATACATCAAAAATATGGTGACAGGCAGTAATAATGGTTCTTAAAAGCCATATATATAAGGAATCCTGGTGTTAACTGAGTAAATGCTTAGGGACACTTCATGCATTTATAGAATTCATTTATCTTGTACTAACTGCAGGGAGGAACAAGGATGTTATCTTTAGAGAGATGACACCTGCAAACTTTTGTGCCTTCCAACTCATACCCTCCATTTGGCTGACACTTCCATGCCTGCAGACGTTTGCAAAGCCAATAAGATAGCAGTACAAATTATTCAAGTAATAACGCAGCTATGAACATCTATGGCATGTTGTTCTCTAGCCTTTGTAAATGCTGCTCCAAGTCTACATCTACCTCTGCATCACTCTCCTGGGCGTTAATATTGATATCTAGGACATCTTCCAGGAATTACACAGGACATAAAACCACTGTAGCATTAGAGTACTCATCTTTAGGCCAACTTCTTACCGTCAGAGTTCTCTTCCCTATGGGTTGTTTCATTTTTGTGTGATTACTCTGGTTAGTTGAAAATCCTGAAAATGGATGTGGCAACTTCTCCCACAGCAGCATAACAGTGACCTTAATTTCTATTGCAGCTGCTGAATAAGGCCCTTTTACTTTTCCTCCTATGCAAGGGAAAAAGTGAAAGCACTGACTGAGACATGATAGACATTATCAATACATGATGTGAAAGTCTAATGCTCACCACAAGAGGTCAATTTAGTGCTGAAAGGTTGTGAACTCAAGTGAAGTCAAGTATTTCCTGAGTACTCTTATAAATACTGTCCATTCAATTCAAATATCTGTTCTCATGCCTGTTTGGCAAATGTGTTTTTCATCTTTATTTTCCCTGCAGATCAGTTAGTTACAGATTAGAATGACTGAAATACAATGTGTGGCGGACTGATGAATGAATTTTTTGCCTTAAACATTTCTTGGTGCATGGGGTGCAGGCAGGCCACAACGACTGAGCTGCTGCGACCCCTGAGATGGTCTCCCTGCGACCACCCGGGACACACCGAGCCTGCACTGAACGAGACCGCAATCGGGCAGAGACTTTGGGATCTGGACTGTAAATTATTGTCCGTTTTTAGAACAACTTCTATAAAACCTGCTTGGCATGAATGGCTAAATTTGCTGAAGCCTTAGGCCGCACTCCCTAGTACAGTGAGGAAGGGCCCAGAGCTGGTGCAGGCGGGAATGATAAGGGAGTTACCAGCAATTTGCATTCCTGTGCACTGCTGAAACAGTGCTAATTGCTGAAGTTATCACCTTCTTTGTCAGGACCTTGAGAGCTAATGGCTGGACCCAAGAATGGAGACACACCTGTCAGCAGAAACGGCAACAGTAAACGGCCTACCTAGGGACAGTGATGAGACCCAATAAGGAGCAGGCGACCCCAGACCTAAATATTACTATTGGTCTGAACTACCGTGTGAGGGGTGGGAAAACTTAATTTGAAAAAGCTATAATTGCCGAGGGATTTCTTTGTTCGGCCCCCCCCATCTCTTTCTCACTCCCTCTCTCGGCCCTCACTCCTCGTCCCTCGTCGGAGGCCCCCCAGCTTGAGCTGTGATTCGAACGGAGTCAGCGGAACATCATCGGCCTCGGAGTGGTGGTAGCTAGCTTCCTCTCTCCTTTTCCAGCTTTTCTCTATCTTTTCCCCTTACCCTTGTTCCCTTTTTCCCTTCGCCTCCCCCCCCCCCCACACGCCTTTTCTCCCCACTTCGTGGAAAATAAAGGTAAAAGGTTGTACGATATTTGACCGGTTTTAGCGTCTTAATCTCGTCCTTGGGATCGTAACGAAACCCTCCCGATACTGGATCGGGACACAATGGCAAAAAGATTTTGCAGGGTCTCTGATCTGTTGCCTTCATGGAGCTGCAGTCCTACTCCAGAGCTGGTCAGAACACAAAACAAACATTTTGGCATCACCACTGAGGGAGCTCTGCTACTATATTTGCACTTGGGACTGTGAGGAGTTTTTTGCATGGAGGAAAATATTTATAAGTTGTCTAACAATGTTAATTCAGACTAATAGCTTGTCAAAAGCAGCAGATGTTAAAGACAAAAAATGTATAACTGCCCCTTAATTTCACTAAATCTAAAAGGCTTGTATAGGGATAAAGTTCAGTAATCAGCAGTTGGGTTGGATTTGAAATTAATCAATTAAAACTGATGCAGCCAGAAGCTTGAGCAAAATGAAAAGAGAACTGACTAAGCTGACCACCACATCTATTTGATTTGGCATTGATAGAAGAAAGAAAGCTGTCTGAGCTTTACTATTCCCTAATGTAGTAGTACCTCTCAGAATCAGTCAGGTCTCATTTTCTGAACATAAGACGTTCCTGACCAAACTAAACCTGAGAAACCCAGGACAGATAACACCAGTGCCAACTCTGCTGAACAGCTACCAAAAGGTAAGACTTATTTTCTGCTGTCAGATTATTTTTACTCTTGCTTCACTCTTACTGCCTTTCCTTACTCTATTTTTTGTTTACCTTCTTCTAGAAAAGAATTTCACTTAGCCAACCAGACTGCATCTTTTGCAATAGGGATGTGACAAGTCTTTTCACAAAGGCAACTAAAAGCAGTATCTTAAACAGACTGAACACTAATATATCATAGATCACAGAATAATAGAGGTTGGAGACCACCTCACGAGGTCATCTGATCCAACCTTTGGTTCAAAGCAAAGTCAGCCGCATTTGCTATGTTTCGGAGTATCTGGTATCTTTCTTTAGCAGTGGAATTTCCTTATAACGATGCTCCAAAGCTGAGGGGAAAGAAAGTAAACTTAGTTGTTAAAATAAAAGCCTTACTTAATGTTTTACATTTCAAAGGCTTAAACTGTTTCCCCCATTTTTTATGCTTAAAAAAGCTTCAGAAAGGTTTTTTGGTACTAGTATTTGTCTCAGTAAGACCACCCTAAGATCTCTGAACTTTAAACCCTGAGCAGTGTTTAGCGCTTGCTATGTAAGGAGCAAGCAACATTAACTTAGTTTTCTCTCTAGACCAACTGTTTTTGTCACTACGCTTCAAACCCAGCATTATTCAAGATTTTCCATAAATACATAGGGATCCACATGAAATGTTGGGACTTTACTGAAAGCTTGCCTCCAAGCATATCATCCATGGCTAAGGAGGAAGAGCACTAGCATAAGGGTGAAAATTGTGTTAATAAGAAGATATAATGATGGGGGCTTGCAGGTTTTGAGGGAAGGAGCTATACTAAGTGGAAAAATGACAAAGAGCGAGTGAAAGACATTCTGAGTTCTGTGCTAACCTACCTAGTACCAGAGACATTTATTACAGGAGAGTAGATTGAAGCTAACAAATACAGGCCTTCTCTGACTTTAAAGTGAATGACAGAGAAAGAAAAAGGAGTCCTGCAAAAATGAGACATAGGGAAGCTACTGCTCTTGATGCAGCCATGAACTTAGGCACACATGCTCTACTAAATCAAAACACTTTCTCAGCACAGAAATATTTGCATATTTGAATTTGCAACATAGCAGAACACCTTGGCCAGTGAGTTACTGGTCTAATACATGTTTAATTATGTACAGAAAGTAGCCTAGCCTTGGATGTGAATAACATCAGTTTGTGGTTAGGAGACTTTTCTAATGTGCTCAGGTCCATCTCAAACAGAGCAACAATTTCTGATCAGGTCCTGCATATGTCCAATGCATTGTCCTAATCATTAGTCTGTTCTTTGGGGATATGCAGATCAGCACAGTTTAGAAAGTCTTGTCCTGCAGCTCTTTCTTCTGTGTACCTGACCTGACTGGTACTCTGAAGCCACCTCTATGATAGCAGATATCTACCAAAAACCAAAGAAATCCAGCTAACATTCATAGCCCCTGGAAAAATGATTCCCAAAACAGCTAAACTTTTACAATATCCCTGGACTACCTTTGATCCAGACAAGTGAGCACACTCCCAAACAATATGCATGCATGATTTGTGGGTTAGCATGGACTGGACCCCATTCTCAGTAGGCAGTTGGTATGATTCCACTTTAATTTGAAGAATAAGAGAGTTTTCTAGCATGCAGATGGGCTGGTCCATTTGGCTTCAGTTCCTCAGAAATTTTTCAGTCCTGTTCCAAAGCTGAGCACTTTCCTGTTAGTGGGATTCAAATGGAAAGGGAATTTAGGTGCCTTCAGGTTAGGTAGATTCTAGATAGGAAGCCTAACAGTAAATGAAAGCATTCAGAGCAACAGCCATATTTTATCTATTTAAAGATCAAACCCTAACTCAACAAATTCATATTTTAAAAAAAGCCAGACATCCTCTTAGTTTCTTTTTCAATATGAACAGTGATCTGTTTAAAAAAACCCCACACTTCAGGTAGGACAGAGTGAAATTTGTATGCCTTCGCTTATGCCCATTTTAGCAGTATGAACGTTTCTTGCATCAGACTTGGATATACTTAATAATGTTATAGTTCATTCTGTGGCTTTGTAGAAGTGAAGATATTTTGCTTCAGCTGATTTCTCTTCTCTGAAGTGAGAAAGTAAACCAGTGCAATGAACAGAAAGATTTTTTAGACCAGAAATAGAGTTAGAGAAGTAATGAAAAATTTATGAATAACATGTTATATTTCATGTGGTCAGTCTTTATGATCCATGTAAGCAGAATAAAAAGGTAAAATACTTAACTGTTTTTATTTTACTGTTTTTACTGCTAAGGATTAAGACTGTTCAACTTAGACACCAAAGTGCAAATGTTGGTATGGGAACAACAAATCAATTTCCCTAGATTACTTTTTTGAAGTCAGCAGCATGACATTCCAAAGTCAGATGTACATAACAATATGTATTTATCAAGTATTTACTTAGGAGTTTGGGGCATTTAAATTAAAAATTAATCACTATTTTCTTTTTCTTTTTTAATACTGGACACAGTTTTTAGGCATGTTAACTAGGTCATATTCAGTTGCATAGGGTTAAAAAAGTGAAAGAAAAGACACTGTCCTTGAATCTTTGACCAGCTTTAAGTAAGAGATCATGTTTTTCTAACTATCTTGCAGGAGAACAACTGGAAACCTACTTCTGTTTGTTTGGTACTGTGACTTTAATGAATGAAAAAAGGTTTTAGAAAATGCAGACACTCCTCTAAGAGTTAACTGAGATATAAGGTACAGACCAAGGAGGGACTTTATACAAACTTTGCATGTGGAAATGTTAAATGGACATCATTAGAAAGTTTGGATAATAGGCATTCAGTGCATCATTTTGAAGCTCAGTGACCTTTCATGAGATGTATTCGAAATCATTCATGAAGTCTTTTTGTGTGATCTCCTGAGATTTATAGGGTGGGTTTTTTTAGTGTTTTCTGCAGCCTAAAGCTAGAGATGCTACAAGACTAGTTGCATTCTCTTGCCTAATGTAATGGGCCTTGAAATTAAAACATACATACATTTTACAGCATAATAAACAATCCCATTTCCAGATATTAAAACTCACAGCTCAAAACTTTTCCACGCAGAAAGCAAAACTTTGAAAAACCTTTCCCTCTATTTAAATTTTTATTCAGATGTTGAATATATATAAAATTTCATGAGCCCATTAAATTTTCTGGGTAGCCTTTTAAGGGGCACTAGTTACATGCTGTTAGCTAATGGCTATACATTTGTGTATAATAGATAAATATCTACTATAATTGCTATACATAACTACACATTTAGAAGCAGTTGAAAGCACAGTGATATTAAATCTAACCTAGAGCTTTTTAGCATTTCCTCTGACAATTTTCTGTTATGGGATTATTCATTCCAAAGTGCTAGATCTACAAATGAAACAGTGAGAGTGCTCCCAGTCCTGATAATCATGCAACATAAAGGGCTTGAAGTTCTAGCTGTAGCCGGGTAAGTTACAGAATACGTGAATTTGCTTAGGAAATGACAGGTGTAATGCACATGGAAGTGCCATCTAGTAGGGACAGCTGTCAGTGGGACTAGGTTAATTCAGGAGTTTTGACAGATTTCACCTGTGGGTCATTATTTTATCCACATATGAATAATGATACGAAAAGTTTTTGGGAAAATAAGACTGTAAATGCCCAAAAGTTTAAAAGAAAATAAAATACCTTTATCATGTGCATTGTTTTGTATTTTTTTTTCTTAGTTAGAAGTAGGAATTATGATTCTTTCCTGATAAGAAATAGACCTGACTACAGTATAATCCTTGGCATATCACAAACAAGGTTTGCAAGTTTGTATTAGCTTTCCTTTCCAAAAACAAATGAGCATGTTTAAATTTAGAGGGAGAGCAGCTTCTCTTGGGGTCTAGTGATCTAGTTCTTTGAGATGACATAGTTGTTTTTCAGAATTTCTATTTGGTTAAGCCCTTGTGGGTCTCAGCTGGCAGCACTCCAGCTTCCCAGGGAAAATGGTTTAAATGAATGTCAAATTATCACAATTTCATTTTCTGTTATTTTTAGACCAATTCATCACTCCATTTATCTTGTAGTTCTGACCCCTCCCCCTAGTTTTGCCAGTAATTCCCCTCTGCTGGAGGCAAGAGAACAACTCACAGCATAATGTTTAGGCAACACAGTTTGTCCTAAAATTGTGTGAGCAAATTGTAGGCAGGGAATTGCCAACCTTCTGTAAATTGTCCTAATAATGATATTTAAAATATAGATGGGGTGTCTTTTATTAGATGGCTGATGTATGGCATACAGCTGGTCACAAAAGCTTGTCAAATAACATCGAATACAGCTTGTATCTGGTCCATAAAAGGGATTTATTTGTTACTAGATGTGCCTAGAATGTTACAGCATGTAAAGGCCTCATAGCCACACAAGTAGCACTTTGTTCCCAAATCTTCTGTGATGATTAGTTCTGCTGAAAAATTATCAGGCTAGCCAGATTCTGCAGGGGATGAAAATGCATCATCTGTTGACGTAAAGTAATCTTTGTGTTGCTGGAAAAGATGATTTCTTATAATAAATTACTTTGTTTTGAACATATCAGAACAGGAATCTGAACTAGATAATAACCATACTTGGTTGATGTTTATTTAAAGATAAGGACTGGAGAGAATAGTATTAATCATGCTTAGGGGGGAATTGGCAGCAGGGGGCCCTCGTTTCCTCTTTCACCATTTGTTGCCCTTTTTCTAGCAGCCTGGGCTAGCTCCAGAGCCTGGCTTTCAGCACGTGCAGAGCCCTTAGGCCCCACGTGAGGACCAAGCATTGGGCAAACATCAGGAGCAAGGGGAGCCCAGAGCTGTCAGGAGCAACGGAGCCAAGGCATTGCTCTCCCAGGGGCGGTCTCGGGTGCGAGGCTGAAATCAAACTCAGATGGAGCTAGAGGTGGGGTGCCTCACACAGCACACCGTGCCTGCCTCCTCCTCCTCCTCTTGCGCTTGCGTATTGCACAGCCCAACCTGACATTTCTGCCACTGTCTACCACTGCAGCTTTGCTCCAGCCTTTTTCCTTTCCCTGTCTGTGCTCTCTGCAGTTCACTAGGAAGACCATCGATTACATTCGTAGCATCAAAAGTGTTCATATCATCAGACCCCATGCCACTGGAGCCCTATCTTCATCCCCAGCTCAAATGAAAAATAGATTCCATAACGGCCATAAATCTGGGCCTGCTTCTGTGGCAAACGTGCCCTAGCCATCAAAATCTGCAGGCTACTGTGTCGATGATCCTTTCCTCTCCTGACTCTAAGCACCAAATGTGCTTTCATTTCCTGGGGTTAGCATTTAACAGCTAGATCTGAAACAGTACACTATTTTCTGCTAGGCTCCTCTCTTCAGCATTTCTCACTGTAGAGCTGTCTTCAGTCTCAGCACTCTAGAAGCCACGAATCATATTGTAAAGTACACATCTCTCCCCATGCAACACATGGCAAACCTAAGCATTATCTCAGCCAAGTCTAATCCTCAATGCATAAAGTGGCAACACCAAAGTCTCTTTTTTAACCTGTTTACTGAAGATTCAAATCAAGAAACCATCTCCCATTAGTTCCAAGGCCAAACAATACTTACACAGGTTAATTCTATAGGTTATTGCCCATATCTGTGACACTTTTTGGACTGGTTGGGCTATGATTAGTCTTTCAGAATTGCAGAAGGAGATGAGGGCTACAGAAGAATATGAACTTTTTGCTATTTTCCTGGTCTTATTAATGTCAAGCCTAAAAATGGAAATATTACATATAATTTTCTGTCCTACACCATATGCTATCACTCTGAAATGCTAAGAAACCATCAATCATTCAGCGGGCATGATAGGGATTTTTTTCCCCTAGATTTACATTTTGCTTTTGTCTGCACATCATAATTACTAGATAGTATTGCAAAGTGTTCAGTACTGAAATTTTTCCAGATGATGAATTACATCCCTTTTAATTGTGTCCCTGAATGTTTCCTGCTGTTTGCGGCATCCCAGATCCCTCATTCGTACAAGAAGCAGCCCACTATTGCTTTCCATATGAAAGATGATATATATGCCACTGACAAGGGTCCCCTAAGACTAGATACTGGCCACAGATTTTTACTACAAAAAAATCAGGAATGAAATATTGTGTGCATGCATTTTAAAAAGTGTCTTGCAATGGATTAAATTAAAATAAGTTAGAGGTTCTTATTTAAAGTGGTTAAACTGAAATAATACGACTTGAATACTGCAATCTCAGAAAGTCAAATGTCTACCCAAACCTGAGGGATCCAGGACATGAGCACAGTTAGGAAATTAGCAGCTAAAACAACCTGTCTTTGCAGCCAACAGCCACAAGGGAGTGATGCTTGTATGATGTCTTGCCAACTTTGTCTCCCTAACCTGAACAATAATTACTTATTTTTAGCAGTGGCAGTTACAGATGGCTTTCAGTGCAAGCTTGAAACAAAGTCTGACCTTGATTAGTATCTGGTCTACTAACACGTCTTCACAAAGAAGTAGAAGTGGTTACTCACCGTAGATATTGTTGCTAGACAAGTGTGCTTGATGACTAGTATGTTTTCCAGAAAGCTCAGGGTTCTTCTGATGTATCCTCTGGGACTTGGAAGAACTTTTCTATTCTACTTCTTTTTTCTCCTGATACAGGAAATATGTGAAAAGCAAGTGGGTTAGCTATTTATTGACAACTCTTAAGAGTTCAGCTACTTTTTCTTTCTCCCCCCCCCCCACCCCCCATCTAAATCCACCAGCTGATTTTTCTCAGTTTTCTGCTTCATAATCTTTTTCCATAAGGGAGATATTTTATCTAATATCATTCAAGGAATAAAACATAATAGGAAATAAACATTGATTTATGAAAAGTAATAGGCTGAAATGGTTTCACGCCTAGTAACTCAAAGCTATCAGAATTTCACTACTGCTACTGATATTGTGGTTCAGGATTACACTTCCCTTCTTTTTCAGATCTCAGATATCCTTCTTAACCACCACATTCTGTATCTGTTATTCCTATTTGGATTGAAAATATTTCTCTTGGAATAAAGGAAAAAAAGACACTTCCACTCTCAGGCTAAATATCGGGGCAATGGACCAATCATTCCTATTGTACATATCTACCTATATGTGAATACATGAGATTCACATCCTGCTCTGAAAGTGTGTGGCCTGTGGGTTTCTGTGGCATTATATGCTCCAAAGAACACATATTATGCATTCAAAAGAATTAAAAAAAATATGGCCCTGCCATTTTTAACCTATCAAATGTTTTGTTGTTGAGAGTAACCGAGGCAGGCTCACTTCGTCATGTAGCCCACTAGTGTCTGGGTTCTCAGCTTCAGTTTCCTTTCCCCTGAAAGAAATCATCTTATTTTGCTGCAAAACTGTCCCTGTTCCAGGAAGCATCCTTTCTGAAACAGGTTAAGTCTTTCGCTGTTACATCCTCTTTACATCCTGGGTTTCCTTCCCTGACAACGGCACCTGTCAAGTGGAAGTGGTGGTCAAATTTGTACATTTTCTCTGAAATACTGTAGACAGACACTTTATGGCTCCACCTCTGTCGACCAAAGATGCATTTCCACTACACACTAACTCAGCCCTCAGCCTGCACACATTTACAATAAATTTTAGTTTCAGTATGCAGTCTAACAGGTAGATCTCATATCATTCATAACAAGTTATAGTGAACTTTTAAATCCAGCACAGTGATCTTAAGAGAAACTGTTGACTAAGGCTGAGGCTGTGGAAGCAGACTAATCAGGTAAAGACGCACAAAGCTGTTTCAAATTTGAAAACCCTGACAGGCAAAAAGAGCGAGGTGATACCTCCAAAATACCTAAAATCATTTTTGTTTTCATTACACCAGGCAAATTCTACAACATTGGTGGCATGTTTAATGATGGCAAACCATCACTCCCTTTAGCTTTTACAGAACTGTGCAGAACCTGGCGGGCGGGCGGGGGGGAGGGGGGTGAGAGAGATTTCCTTAAAAAGTAGGCAGGTATTATGACTATTTGCAAATGAACATGTTTTCGATCCCCCAAAGTATTGTGTGTGAGACATACATTGAAGAATGGCAACAGTAAATTTTATCCTACTGTACAAAAGATTAAGTGTTTCTAATGGTCTCCTATTCGATATTCACAAAAATAAATTTGGGTGACTTTTCTAGCTTTTTTTTTTTTTTTTTTTTTAAGTAAAAAACACCATTCAGAAGTATGGTTTGATAATCCACACTGCATTTTAGTAGCCTGAGATATATTACCAGCTTTATGAAAAGCTCTGGTGGGACATAGAAAGTTGGAATACCTGTAATAATTTGGTGATATAATGTAATAAACTGCGTTTATTAGCAGACATTCCATTTTACTATAACTTAGACAAAAACAATGTGTTTCAGGTAACATCAGGCTCCGAAGTGAAAGCAGTCCATGCTCATACCGCTTCTAACCTAACAGGGACATTCAGAGTTGAGGGAATGTGTAATTGGCAATATGCGGCAACTCATGCCAGAGCTCTGTCACTTCAGTTTTTCCAGGTGAGAATGAGAATCATTGGTCATGGTTGGAAGTCTGAACTGGGAAATTTCCATTTTGTGAAAGGGACAGTTTCTGTCAGATGACCACTTTTGCATAGAATTCACTGGCTAGTGGCAGTCCAAGAGAACAGCCTACAGTGACGTGGGTGATAAGCACAGGTGACAGGAAAAATGAGGTGTTAAGGAGAAAAGGGCAAGAAGAAACTGTTCTGCAGTAAAGATAATGTAGCTTTATTAAATGTTACTGAATATTAATCACCCTGCACTAATGTAGATATTCTTAGGACATGTCTACACAATCGATTAAATTCCATATTATGATTTCAGTCATAGCTATATGTAACCAGTTAAATTTCATCAGCACTTTCCAAACATCAAATGTGGCCACAGGTTGGCCCTTATGTCACCATGTCTAAACAGGAAGTTGACACCTAAAAGGTTATGGGAGGAAGGAGCTTAAACCCTCATGTAATTGATTTCTTAAGCACTCCTTATCTAAGTTGTTTGACTCCACAGGCGAGTCAGCTAACCCACAGCTGGATTCAGCCAAGCCCTAAGAACTGAGGATATGAAGGTACATATTGCATATTGTGCATTTCCAAATAAAGAATGTATCTTTAGCTACTGCAGAACGGGGTTTAAACTCACCTGTTGGACTTTGCCTGGAACGGTCATACAGCTACTGCTAAGACTTGCTGAGGGAGCTTTCAACTGCGTGAGCAGTTCTGGTCCCCTGATCTGATAAGAATCCAGGACTAGTCCCTTTGCATGCAGATAGCATGAAGTGTTGCCTACACTTTCAACTAAAATTCACACCATTTCCCACACTGTATTGCTTCACTTGCATTTTACTATAGCTTAAATGCGTATTAGGTTAAACATGAACGCAAGATTAGAACACCTCTGAGTGAGACAACTTATTACATTTTGAAAGATATTCTGCAATCTAATTATTCATATAATCAACTGTTAGTTCTTTGACATTCCTTTTTATGTATTACTGTTTTGTCAGAAACAATAAGTTCGAGGCTGCAGTTAACACAAAGTGGAATAAACCTTTATACTCAGTGTTTAAGTACTGTACACTCATCTTGTTTAACCAAGCTCTAGAAAGCAGGCAATCATCAAAATACAAAAGGCTTGGCAAGAGAATGAAAACACAGACTTGAGGAAAGAGAGAGGTAAGAAACTGAGTTACAAATGATCTTTGAAGAAATGTTATGTTGACAAGGTTAAAAGAAGTGTTGAGAAAGAACAGGAGGAGGAGAAGGGCAAAACAGTAATTTCAGATAATTGGTCTAATAAGAGGACACAAGGGGAAATGACTGCATGGCCTTAGAAGGGTGGACAGAATCAAAAGGAAGAGGAGTTACTGTAGCTGGAAGGTGAAGAAATAATGGAGAATGCATGGGAGGAGAAAAGGTGAGGAAGATAAAAACATTGATCAGGTTAACTTTCATAATAGATTCCTGGCTGGATGCTTTACTTGTATCTTCCACTAGCAATTACTTTCATTTTTCTCAGCCATACCTTTTCATTTTCTTCAGTACTTCTAATCTTAAGAAGTTAACGGACTTAGTAAAGTGAAGGTGAGATAATGATGACGGGATCAAATTTGCTGAATATAAGGGCTAGTTTGCCTTTAGAGGTTTCAAAACTGAGATGTTTGCAGTTCTATTTTCTTTTTACATACTCAGGCAACATTCCAGGGTACATAAAACAGAAATGAATAAAAGCCTGAAAAGGCAAAAGCAGATTTAAAAATGTAGAAGAAAAAATACGTAAAATAGAAATAGTCCTAGTTTTAATGGATCAGCATAACATTTATTGATAATGTACTTATATTTCTCTTACATTCAAAGTAATAAACTCCTAAACAAAGCAACCTTTCTGTTTGTTTATGCATGATGATTCCCATTTAAAGAAACCAAATATAATGATTCTGCTCTCATTGTTCTGGCTAGGATTTAAAAAAATGGACATAGTTAAGGTAACATGCTCCATGCGTCAGCCAGTGACTTTCTGGTAGACAAAACACCTTTAGCTATCCGTAAGAGAGCCTGCCAATAAATCCAACATATGCCTAATTATTGTTAGCCCAAGCTACAAGAATTTTTTCTCAAATCCAGGTCAGGCTTCTTTTCTCTCTTTTTCTGATTGCCAAAAGTATGAAATGATTACTGTTTTCTTCATCCTATATGCTTACAATTTCCCTTCTCTGTGATTGTCATTTCTTCATATATTTCTCTTTTCCTCCCCTACTCCTGGTTTACCTTTATTTTTAAATATTTTGGTCCTTTAGTTATTTTTTTGACTGTAAAGATCTGCTGTTCTGCAAAACAAATCTCAATGTTTCACCATTACTCTCAGGACTGCCAAAGAGGACTACAAATTGCTGGGGGCAGGGGGGTTCATTTTGTTTCCCTCAGAGAAAAAAATATACCGGAAGAAATAATTCTTTAGTAACAATCTCAGACTAAATGGTTCATCCTCTGTTTAAATGATGTAGATAGCCAAAGAGGGGCACTGTATCTAACATGATCATAAATAACAGTTCCCTATCATTCGATGAATAAAAGAACGCAAAGTAGTTTCCTGATGGGAAGAAATACACATTAAGGTTGAATAATACAGCTCTGGCTGGGCACTAGGAAGTTAACCTCTGTATGTATGTATATATTTTTATTAGTTTATTTTCAGGACTCTGAAAATCACAGAGCATGTACCACACAGAAATTTAGGCAAGAACAGCCAGGAACAAATATTAAACTTAAAAAGAAATGTTAGAACAGTCATTATAGCTTTTCTGTCTTAGAAATGGAAAGAACAAAGACTGAAAATAGAATTTAAAACTTTCAGAATTACCTGCCCAAAAAATACTCTTGAAAAATCTCAGTACTCTTGAAGAAATTCAATTAATATGGAAAATGGCAATAAAGGATGCAAATATTTACAAAATCTGCCACCTTACAGCAGCAGCACGATTCTGTTCTGTGCGACACAACCTTCTAAAACATTCTGATGTGTCTCAGTGAAAACAGCTCTGAGTGGTTCGCTAAAAAAAAGTCATAGTAAAGCATAGAGTTACATCAGGAATAAATACAGTATCTTCTTATTACTATTTAGTACACATTAGAACTGAGAAAGCAGAAGGAAATAAAAATGCATTTTATTGTCTTCTACCCCCAGACATAGTCAGTGTTCAGCCTTTGTGATGAAAAACAAATTTCCATTTATGAATTTATAGCTTGTATCAGGTAGAAAGGAAGTGTTTCCACTTCCTATCTTCATTTGCCTTGCACTTTATATTAATATTTTACGGGATGATGTTACCTTTTCGTGGATCAGTGTACGCATCAGTTCGTTAAGCTTACAGATCATTCCAGGTCTTGTGCAAGTTGCTTCTGAAGCACCATGGAGCGTAGATACATTGCTGTAGTGCTGTTACCTCTCTCCGTGATCACCATTTTCCCCAGGGGTTCCCCACCATCACAAGTGCAGATGACTGCTGTTCTCTGATGAAGAAGAAAAGTAGATCAGTAAATAAAACAATAATTACTTCGAAAATTGATTTGAAGTCATAACAGAAGGAAAATCCGGGACAAAAGCAGCACACAGTGGGAACACCAATATAAAGACAGTCCAGTTGTTTTCTTAACGAAAAATATTAACAAACTATAGCTGTGATTTTAAGGAATTTAAAGTATTCTGAATTATTATGAAATGTTGCCGCATGTTTTCAGGTGAATGGAAGAAAATCAGAATCTCTAACAAATTTTGAATACTGTGGTCTCAGTGCTACTGAATGATAAAGTGCTACCTTTGATAAAGAAACTGCATCTGAATTAAATTTTAGTAGGAGTTTTTATTTGTTTATGGAAAATGAAGGGTAGAGGGTAAATCTCTACCTGAATCCTGAGACTGCAATGATTTTACAGGAACAAAACATACGTCACAGTTATTTTTAAGGTACCACTATCTGATTTAGTATTTTAACTAGACCTAAAATAAAAATAATGGATTTCTTGCACTTTCTTCTTTTATATAATAAGAAGCAATATTTTTAGAGTTTTCTTTTACTCTGTATCTTCAAAAAAGTCTATTTTGTTCAGAAAGATACCATAAGCTCCTTAACACTTGGATGATAAGTTAAATCACATAATTTTAATTCTAATTTCATGTTTTGTCTGATCTGTGAAGAGAGAGAACAGCAAAGGCAAACCAAAGGCAACCAAAGGTACCCTCTCATGCACTTCTGCAGCAACTGACAGCCAGACTGCTCAACCACTTATAAGAGCTGTGACAGTGCAAAGCAAGAGGACACACTGGGAAACAAACATAAGCAGAATATAATTACAAATATAATCTTGTAAAATATATACATATATATTTTAAGAGAGAAGATAGGGCTAGCAAGGGGCCCTGTATTTACACAAGTAACATTTCTGGCTGTTAGCAATGATAAAGCTAGTATTTCCATTTGAAACAAGTATTGAGATGCTCTTCTTCACAGGAATATTAAGTTTTGTTAAACTGGCCTTCAGTCCCTATATTGGGAGACATTTTCAGCCTCAAGTAGTGTATTTTCAGCAAAGAGAATAAATTTCCCATATCACTGAAATTGCTTGGACTTGGCAGCTTTCTATGCCAAGAATCAAATGTGTCTGTTCGGTCGAGCACCAAATTGCAGCAGATTTTGTGATGGAAATGTCTGGAATCTACCACAGAAGTATGGTCAGTGGCCCCAGCTGTTGAATGAATCAGGTTATCAAAGCGATTATTACCAAGGGTAATCACATAATATATTTCTAATATATATAATATAACAATACACACACACGTTTATAAAATACATATAACCATAATAGAATCATATGTGCATATATATATGTACATATATATATGTAAAATAGGTCACGTCTGAAGCCTGCGGTTCATTTCACATTGGGATGGAATGGTGATATAATTCATGACCCTATAGACAAGATGCTATCAGATAACACAGGGTGCATACATACGTATATGCATACATTGACCAGTGCTTATATCAAAGAGGGGCAGGAAGATCTCATCTTTCTGAAAATGGGATTTTCAAACTGATGATCAAATTGAAAATCACCTGTTGAGGACATATACTGCAGCGTGAGCTTCTTCTTTAATGTATTTTATGGTTGAGTCCAGATTTCACCAATCTTTAAATTGTATTCTCAAAAGCCTATAAATTCATCAACAAGACATATAATGGTTGCTAGGTTGAAACACATGTTCTAACACATGCACTGAAAATTGGAAATCCTTTAACGTCTACAAGTCAAGTCCCAGAACAAATGATAAGAGCTTTTGTAATCATAAAAAGGACAAAAATGCAGACAGATGATGGCAAGAGACATGATCTACAACAGAATGGATACATTTTCAATATTTGGGCCTATAAGACAAATGAATATGGGAGATATGACTATTTGTCTTATTTTGTAGATATATTTTACAAACATATTATGCACCTGAAATGCCTAATATTTATGTATGTTGTAGTACCAGTTTTCTTATCCTTTGATTCTTTGTTAAAATATTTACTACTTCAGTTAAAATATTACTTAATTCTTTAAAGGTAAATGATATTGGCAGTGAAAACTAATTTTCCTAACCTAAGGTAAATTCACTCATAATAGCAATCTTTTGTGTTAAACCAGGGGAGAAGAGGGATGTCTGTTTGAATATGTTTTGAAAAAAGAAGGCAAAGTGTTATGTAATGCTATTAGGTCGCTAGATTAATTAGTGGACTGGGAAAGCTTTACCAGTACATTTTGGTCCATTACCTTCTTTGTAAGCAAGGTCAAATCTTACAGTCTGACCAGCAGGTCATAGACCTCTGCTTCTTGGATGAGTGGGTTGACTCTTCAACCTGGTGGCTAATACATTGCTAACGGGCTGTCACTAAATGCAAACAAAGAACATACTTCACTAGTACATGTACATAGCATTTCTTTACCAAGTTGTGGGTTCTAATGCTATGTAGCTTGCCTGAATTTGACCAAACCTGCCATTGTTTACTGATTCTTCAGGGCTGATGTTTACTGACTTTCACGGAATTAATGAACGAGCCGAGAGCATTTTTAGTGTCTATATGTCCATGTAAGATAAATTACTACTATAATGAAACTGACACTAATTCGCACTCCTGATGCCTCAGCAAAAGCACCAAAGAATGAATGTGCAGAGAAACTGATTCATCATAGCATGCTGAAAGACATTCTATTTTTTGAATAATAATAATAATATCTTCACTATTTTTTTAATCTTATCATAGAGTGAGAGAACTTGTGTTGCCTATGTCTATGTTTTCTCCGTAGTGTAGTTTAGTAGTTGAATTCCATCCCCATAAAGGTCAAAGAGGCCGTCAGATTTCACTATCACTTTAAAAGACTGATTCTGATATGGTGAAAAATGTTTTATTGCCCTAATTTGCATTTTATATGAAAGAAGGAGATGAACTATTATCATGCTTTTCTTCAGTTATACACCCAACATGTAATCAATTAGTATGATAATAAGAAGGCAATGGAGTGGAATAAGGTGATGAGGTATATGCATCTATTTAATTTTTTAAATTCTGAAGAGATCCTATAGAAATTAAAATATGTAAGTGGGTAATGGAGCAGAAAAAGGAACATACAAAGTCTATTGGCTCAGAGTCAAATAGTGAGAAAAACAGCTATTGTTCACCAAGATCACAATATGATTTTCCTCTCAGACCTTAGGATAACATCTGAATGAACTAAGTGTATCAGCATCCCAGAAATTCAGACAGCAGAAGGTATCAGGTAAATTCAAAAATGATATCACTGTGATTACCTTTAATTCTTGGGTTAGATTCAATACCTGCATTCTTACCCATGATGGCTTGTTCCAGTTATGGGGGAATGCTATATGTTTTAGAAGATCACTGGCACACCCCACAACAAGGGCTGCTTTCGTCAGGAAGGTAAAGAAAAGGCAGTAAATTAATGCATCTTCGCTGTGATCAGTGACATAACTAATACTATTCAAAACAGGCTATTCCAAGTGGAGGGCAATAGCAGTAGAACAAATTGGCCTCCACGTCACAGAACAACAGGTATATAATCTGCTATCTTTATGCAGAGAGAAACAAGTATCTTGTGATTTAGTTTATATGGTTTTCATTCCTTGCATATTTTTTCCATGTGCTTTAAAGTCTACTTACTCTGGCTAGCTTTTTTATTCTGAAGTTTAACATTTCAAAGCCATCCAGCACTGATTTTATACTTAGTAATTGAAAAGAGTCAAATGATAACATAGGCAATGCTGATCAGATCAGTAAAAACTAATGCTGTTGAGAATTTTTCATTATTGCAGGGTTATTTTTCTGTTATTCACATATTCATCAAGGTCTTACCCACCCCCTAGATGTTTTTGTGCCAGGTGTCCAGCTCCGGATGAACCATTTCTGGGGAAAACTTCAAATTTTTAAAAAGCTTAGGCCACAATAAAATAGTCTGAGATATTAAAAAAAAAAAAAAAATCCTTCTCAGTCTTTGAAGAATGCTAATGCTTTTGTGATTTGCAGCAAGTACTGCGCATTTGGGAGGAAGTATTCTTTTGTTGGCTCAATGAATATCTGAATAGTGTTGACAGAAATACATACACCCAATTAGAAAATGATTGTTTTTTCTTAAAAAATATCGAGAAATACAGAGCTTTCCATTTTATTATCCTAATCATTTCATGAAGAATATTTTGACTTCATGTTTTGGCAGAAAAACAATAAAAGAAAAAAAGAAATCAAAACCAAAGCTCTATGTTAAAAGGCTCAGAAGCTTCTGTTCCTCTAGATTTATGAATTTTAGCAAATGCTTACTTCACAAAGATGCTACCTCTCCTTATGAACATGCTCCAGACTCACGATCCCATGGTAAAGACTCCTTCTGGTACATACAAAGCTGGGCTGCTTTGGGGCCTTAGGAAACTGCAGGGAACCAGTTCTCTTTGGCATCCTGAAAGATGCGTCTGATTGTGCTGGATAACACTCCGCTTTCCAGTGTCACAGATTGTGTAACGTCTGAGGTTTGTAGCCCTCACTTATAAGCAAGATCTCACAAGAGTCGAGACAATGTTCTTTGACAAAAAAATGTAACTGAGAGGTTGAAAAGGTCATTCCTGGCATATCTGAGAAAACAAAAACACACGTCTGTTTAATAGCAATCTTAACCACCTGGCCTTTCAAATGAATGTGTCATATCTAGGTGCTTTAGCTGCTTTCTGAAATCATAGCCTTTACTTGATACATAAAGAAGACAAGCAATTATCTAGGTATTAGTGTCCTTTGTTTTGACTTTTAAATAATAGGATGCGCTTGTCACTTTTTAATAAATTTAAAGTATTACTAGTATTACTATTAAATAAATATACCAGAAAAGTAAACAAACCCAGTAATTTCGTATTCACACTTACTAAGCATTACATGGTTTTGAAGAAATTTCTTAATTCGTTTATGAACAAAACCAAGGTCAATAAACCTGTGTATAGAAAAGAATCACAAAGAGAAAAGAATTAGAGTGAATGGAAGTTTAAGAAGATTGCCAGAGTCTGTGTGGACAAAATATTGATCTATTTTGCTCTGACCACATTTGAAACAGCGTTTATGAGTAATAAAAAGTCTAAATATAAACATTTCCTCCTAATGAATGGTTTCTTTTTATCATGGTTCTTTTTTAATGAGGTTTTTAGTCTGTTTAAGTTAATTCCATGTATTCAGGTCCTGCAATGAAAATGCCACATGGCATTAAGTCAAGTGCATTGGGAAAATCCAAACATACTAGACCGACACAGTTGCCATTTTCAGTCTAAGCTAAACTACTGTGATGGGAGTGTATTAAGTTCAACATATTTGTTTAAGATCATTGGTCTATAATATGGTCTGTATAATGGACTATAAGTAAAAGCTTCAGCACCATTTTAAATATTCATTGATTTTCCTAGCATGCTTCAAACAGGCTATGTTATCCCTTGCATCGATCCCTGGACACTGCCTATTTGCGGCTAAGAGTTCAAAGGAGTATGTCACCCTCAGCTGAAGATGCCCCTGGGAAGGTTTCAGGCCCTTCCTATACTGTTTCCCTTAGCTCACCACAAAGTGGCTGCTTGGGCTCTGGCAGTATCCGTTCAGTCGTCATATCCAGCCTGCTGTTGTTGGACCTTCGCTCATAGCATCTCAATGCATAGGTTCTTCCTTCTCAGCACACAGGAAGCCAGCAGGCTGCAAGATCTCCCTATCTTCTCCATCTGACTTGGAGCAGAACAAGCAAGTGCTCCCAATTAGTGGATATTTCTTCTGTACTACATCCTATTCTAACCCCAAATATTAGCACAGTAACACAGCATGCTGTGGCTGGTGGAGATCCTGATTCTGCCATACTTGATTAAATCCTTCTATGGACTCTGATTACTCTCTGGATACAAGAGACTACTCTCTATGCATATAATAATGATCATTCCAAACACTTACAAAATAAATAAAGGGATGAATGATCTGAAGTTTCAGTTTCACCAATACATACATAAGGAAGAACATGTCTCCCAAAAGTGGTTGATACGTAGCATTATTTTTTCTGAGACTACTGTTTAAAACAAAGCCGGTTTCAAGAGCTGAAAATCAATCTATCATCACCTAAAGATCTAACCTGGAATGTAGTTACAGTACACAGGAGTTCTGATCAATTTGTTTAGGAATTTCAGAAAGTGAACGCAGCCTGAAAAGTTAAAAGCATCCCTGCTATTTGAATATGAATCCTGATGTCCAGGCTAAGATCATAAGTTTTTTGACTAAATTTGTTGGGTAAAACATTTCAAACAGTATACGTCAATGACGCATCCCCTTTTGTATTATTAATACAATATTCATTATGTAATACATTGTTGAATTAGAGTATAGATGAGAACTCATCTAAGATGCAAATGAGTTCCTCTAGAAAGATGAATTACAACACATTACACAACCGAAACCAAGCAATATTAAAAGTGTGGGTACATTGCTACCTAATGTCTTCGCAATTTTCAATTAGCCCATTTCCTCCTTTACTCTTGATAAGTGTCTTCATTTCCTATACTGAGCCATAAACTACCCTGAGCCATAAACTGCTAGCACTGAACAGTTATGTACCCTGTATTATAGTCAATAAAATAATTGATTTATCTTCTGGAAACAAGAGCATAGACTAGATAGTTGGATTGTTATTAAGAAGAAGTAAAATCAGCAGAAGCCTGAAAAATATTTATATCACAAGAGCTAGTGACAAAGATAGACATTGTCACATGATAGCCAGAATTTTAGCCAGCACAGGTAACAATAACAGTGAATACATGAAAGACCAGAGGTGAGTGTTGACTGGGGAAAAAAAAAAATCTTTAGTTGATCTAGAGCACATTCTGGTTGATCGGTTCTGCTGAAGGACTTTGTAGACTCACTGTAACAATGAGAGGTTCATGAACCAGATAGGAGTTGGAACAAAAAGGTCATGCAATTTCAGTTGCCAAGCAAGAGTAAAGTTTATGAGCTTTTTATTCCCCAGGGCCTTATGAAGTAACCCTACACAGCAGGTTTCTTGTAGTTTTCCACCCTGAACAGCCACAAAAGAAATGGGTAGGGCTGACATGCCTTAACTGACACTGCAGTAGAAGAAGGATGATAAAAATATAGGGAATATACGATCACCACAAGTGAGATGAAAATGAAAACTGTAAAGGCAGCTGAGCCTTTACATTTACATTACCCGAGCCTGCATTTTTAGATCATGAATTGATAAGACTTTTAAACATAGCAACACACAAGATTAAAAAAAAATGAAGAGTATTGACAAGTAGTAAATCTTTTGATCTAACAGATCATTTGTACCTCTCACTGATAAAACTTTTAGGTAAAATTTGAGTAGTTCGATATATTTTGGGAAAGCCAAACCTGTCACCAAAATTACTCATTGAACAGGAGAGAAGAAACAAACAAACAGACAAAATCCTAATGCAGCTCTCATCCTGGTAGTATTCCCTTTTAAAAATAGTTTCAGTTATTCAATTAAATTATCTATTTTTATGTTTTGCATATTTTAGCACTTTTACCTTCTTTTTTGGTTGAGTTCTGAGTTTCCCTTTCACTGGATGTGCACTTTCTTCCAAAGCAAATTCCTGTCAAAGCAAAGAAGTTTTATTATACCTCGAACTACTACAGAATATCTTTAAGAACAATACTATGCTGTTTGTTTTAGGAAAATGGCATTTTCTTTTCATTTGAGTGCTTGACAATGAAAGAAGTAAGATTGGCAGCTCTACAGATTGAAGTATGACACAGCAGAGCCAGAGGCTATGCGAGCTTCACAACATTACCCCGTTGTGGTATCTGACACCCAGCCTGGGCACATCAGTTATCTTTGCAGACAAGAAAGAGCTGCCATCCTGATTTTGGTTTTTCTGTGCTGAGAATGCCAAGATATGCCAAGATATGCTCAACTCCAGTGAGAGCTTTCCGTGGCATGGTCAGGTGTACAGGAACTAGATTACAAAGACCATCAATTCAGTTTTTATACTGAAAAAGCCCATTTTAATGGCTGCAAAATAATTTGGATTTGAAGCCCTATCCATGATTATTTCTTATTCCATGTCTTTGGGCTTTGGACTACTTCTTTATACAAGTGAAATGCTTATCAGCCAAGAACTTGCTTTTTATCAGCTACATTAGCTAAACTGCACAGAAATACCATTTCCATTTGAATGTTCATTATATGTTTAATTTAGCCTTGTCTCAAAGCAAGGCACAGGACTTTCAATTCTAACTGAAGTTATGAAACATATTATGACATATGTGAAGACAATGGTCTTTAAAAAAGATGCTCTGCTTTAGCTTATAATTCTGTAATTTTACTAGCTACTCTCCAGGCAGCCAGTACTAAAAATAATAAAGTATGGGACATAGATTGTTCCAAATTCATGGAGAATGTGCTCAGAAATTAACAAAAACATTTCTGTAAATCAAAATTTTGTCACTCTATAGATATTTCAGCTTTATTTTAAACTTCCAGTTTAACTAATTAAGACAAAATAATGAAACAAAATGAAAAAAGGCAAGCATTGCTGTGTTAAATATTTAATGAAAGAGACCATTCAAACATTAAACCCCTCAGAGTTTTAATTAAATCCTTAAAGGCATCAGAAGCCAATGAATCATAGAATCATGGAATAAAGGGCTTAAAAGGATCTCTGTAAGTCATCTTATAAGTCATTAGTGTGTAGTTGGGGTTTTCTTGTTTTGTTAGAAGAAAAAAAGTAAAATGCACAGAGCTAGGCCAAACTATGTAGCCATCCATAGTATGGCCACACACACGTTTTTGATGTAATTTCTGCCACAAGAAAAAAGTGCATATAAAATGTGAGACACTGGTTCTGCTGTCTAGGCATGAATGAATAGAAAATTATCCCAGAAAGCCTGTTGAGCTCAACAAATGTAATGATTGCTCTTTGGAAGACACAGCTTCTGCCTATTCCAGCTGCTCCACACATCTGTCTGTCAGAGATTGTCCCCAGCACCCTCACTTCCTTGCCACGTATCCCCTGATCTCTGTTCTCAAACTCTCTAGCATCTAGAAAATTGTTTGCTACTATACAGACTGCACTTAGCTAGCCACCACCTATCTACCTTGGGCTATGTGGGGCTACAAGATATTCATCGCCCTAATATGAAGGGGATATCGTGTACGTAGAGAAAGCATCTGATGATCAATACCTGCCCGCCTATTGTGCATAAATGGTCCCTCAAATGAGTTTCTCTTGTCCCTGCTCCTTCTCTTCAGAAAAGAGCAAAGCTGTTCACTAGAGACTGAGAAATATTCCTTTATGGTTTTCTTGGTCTTCCTATTTTGAGTACCACATCACTGTGTAAGTGTTGTGCAAACCCTAGCACTGATTAAATGGATTATTCCTTAAACTAGCTACATGTCTATCTTTCTGGATTGAGATCATGCATAAGGCAGTTTCTACTAAGTTTCTAAGTTTCTACTGAAGTGAAAAGCATGCTGCTCTTTCCTTGGTATGGAAGGCTGCTTGCTGGGTGGGGAACTGAAGTCAATAAATATCAGGAAGTGAGAGATGCATATATACCTGAGTTTATGATTTTGAGATGGATAAATATATAGCCACACTTCCGTAATAAGATGACAACAATCTGTGCTGGCCTGTGAAGCAGGCTACAGCTAGAAGATATAGTTTAGCTGCTAGGAGAGAGAGTTTCTTCTATAACCCAGAGCTGACCTTTCATAAATGAGTAGATTGCATATTTTCTCATCACAGCTTAGCAGAGGGCTGTCTTTGCTCAGACCTTATTTTTTCCTGAATCTCAGACAACATGGAAGTGAGCCGAGGCAGACTTAACTGCTGCACATTCAAATGAATAGTAACAATTACAAAAAAAAAGTAATGAGCTGTGTGCATACTGTAACACAGAGGCCTCAGCTTGCACCCAGGCAATCAACTGACTCATAGCCAGACTGGCTGAAGCAGAGGGTCAGATCCAAAGCTGCAAGGGTTAAACAGTAAGGTTTGCCAAGCCATGCCTAAGGGGGAATCAGGCAGGAAGAAGAGTAAATGGGCTTGATTTAAGTCAATCAAACACTTCTGAATCAACTGGACTCTCTCCCATGCCATTTCAGGGCCTGCAAAGTCTATGGTCTGCATGGGGTGGGAATGCATGATAGTGCAATTCTCCTTCCGGGCCTGACAACACAGTCTCCGTCTGTGAACTACTCCCAGGACCTAGGGAGAGCTAGGAAGAGCTGCCGTTAGCTCTCAATGATCCTGCTCTGGGAGGGATTTCCATGGCTCTAGGGAGCCTCCCTTTTGCTCCGGGAGACGCAGCCACCTACCACTGCCTTGACTCAGCCCATGAATATGAACAACAGCAGCCTGTTATTCGTTGCTGGTACTGGCAGAAACAGTTTAAGCTAAGAGTCTCTTTTTGTTAACACATATACATCTAGAAAGATGTACCATCCATTCCATACGAATTAATATAAATATAGGGTCTGCACGAAAAAAAGGGCGGAGTGGGGGGAGAGAGCGAGAGAGTATGAGCGAGAAGAAAAGAAGAAAGGAAGGGAAGCGAGCAGACCCAAACCCGATGCCAGGGACCTTGAGTTCACTCACCATGAAACTTAAGGACAGGTATAATTCTCCTCACTTCACTCATATGAGAAAGTGAAGTTCTTTCTCTTTCTCACACACACACACACACACATACACACACACACACACACACACACACACACACACTTTCTTTCTCCTTCCCTAACATTCTCAATGACTTCTATCTTTAGTCAGTCATCCTTGCGGTAAGTTTCTTTAAATTATAATTGGATCATCTTCCAGATTCTGGGAGACCACTGTCAGGGGAATTCCTGGGAACATAGTCGCTATTTCCTAAAATTTGTTGCTAAATTGTTAAATTAAGAAAGGACTGACTAAAGATAACAATTCTTTGTTTGCAGTAGAAATCCTATATCAACAGCAACTATTTTTAAGGAAGCCTAGGACAAAATATTCATGCTTCTACATTTCTGTATTTTATTTCTATGAAATAAACCCTGAATTTATGAACATCATGATCTGTGTGTATGTCTCATTGAGACTCTCAACTTTAGAGATCCCAAATGTGCAGGCACAACGTGAACCAATTTCCCCAAATCATTTTCATTTTTGCCCTCTGAATGTGCATGTGGCTTCTAGTCACACACAAAAGCCCTGCACATTACACTACACTGGAAAACAATGAGAGAAAGTGCTTTTTATGAGTACTCTATTTTATAATTATGTGATGGTATGGAGCAGAGATGATAGGCTAAATATCAATGGCTAAATATTATAAAGGCTACATGAGAGCATGGTTCCTTCTTTAAGCAGTTGTAGAAGGTCAGCTAGTCCTAAATACAAAAAAAAAAAAAAAAAAAAAAAAAAAAAAAAAACCACAGACGAATCTGACATGGAATGATTCATGATGAAATAATGACACTAAAGATTTGTTCAATAATAAAACTTGTGGAGCATGTTAATTTAATGTTTAGTATAAAGTTTAGTTATCAAGATTTATTGTATCTTTCAGCAAATCTGGCAAACAAATACCAGATGCTAAAACTTCTTCATTAAAAACTATTTGTTTAAGTCATGCCTTTGAATGACTACTGATCTATTATTTCAAAAAGATAGTTTCAGTGTGTGAGAATAAGAAATACTATACTTCATATAATAAAAGAAGAAAATTGCTTCATCCAGATAAAAAAGCCATTAAAGCAGCAGGAAAAAAAAGACAGTAAATAGAGATGATGATGATAAATGATAGTTTAAAAAATATAGCCTAGATACAATGCATCTGTTTTGAAATGCTAATTTAGATGCTATAGAATTTTTCAGTTTTCTGAATTTTTCACAGCATTCAGGCTTATGCTATCATACTCAAGGTGCACTAGTGCCACTTTCAGACGTTTATGCTTCACTGGCACTGCCTTCAGAAAGTGTGCTATGGAAGTAACAAAAAGAATAATGAAAAGGAGTAAAGGGACAGGTTCTAAGAATAATTTTCCGGTCTCAACCAGATTCTTGATGTCTTGATTGTGTACGTACATTTAAATGTATAAGGTTTTTTTTATTATTATTGCTGCAAAAATGAAACAGAAAAGAAAAAAATAAAATCCCATGAAGAAGTAAGAGTTGGCAATTATTAACTAGCTTCTTCCTGCCTACAGTTAAGGATCTGTTATCTCAGTCGGCTTGACCATGAAATTCCCTCACGCTCAGATATATCATTGAAGCAAAACCTATTTTTGGTAAAGACCAATGGTCTATACTCCACCTTGAAAAATAAAGTGCAGGCAACTGGATTTTTACATAAATCATGATGCAACACTACAGTTTTGTTATTTTAGAGTAAGAGATAAATATTTATATTTTTCACAAAAAGGGCATAGCTTATATTCTAGTGTATTCATTTTACATACTAAGTTTTTCACTCACTGTCATGGGTTACCATATATTATATGACCTGTGCTTTCAGACTTGGCAGTTGTGGAGATACTGAGCATTTTACTGAACTATTTAGTGTTTCAAAACCTATTCCTCAATCTTAAAATATTATATACGTAAATATCATACATTTATTTCCACCTTCTCAATGGAAATTGAAAAGGCAGCCCCCGCAGCCTATAAAAGTCTTGCTTAAGGCATTTCTCAAGAACATACTGGTAATGCTACTCACAGTTTGATTTCATGTCAAAATGTTCATTTGTGTCCATGTAAGCCAAAAATGAGGCAGTGACTTGAGATCTCTGGCAGGATGGCTTCTCCTGTGTTCTTTCAAAAAACAAGGTGCCTTGCTACATCTATGGTAGAAATAACATTGACCACTTTAAGGATTCTGCCTGTGGCATGAGCATCCTTCTGTAAAAGCAGATGGATAGGGGTTTGTGCACACTTTCTCATTCAAAAGAGGAATAACAGTCCTACAATTTCTTCTAGAAAACTCAGAAAGATATATAAATATTAAAGCCATAGGCTTATGTAATATTAAATACAGCTTCCGCTATCACGAAAATAGAGCATAGTCCTATATTTTCACACACCTACAATTCCCAGTGACTTTATTACCATTATTTTTCAATTTCTCTGTCTTCTGGATCAGTATAGTGACAGGTAATGGTAGTTTATGATTCATAAAATATAGTTTATTGGACAGTTCACATTTATTTGATTTACTGTGGTCAGAGCTGTTGAAGAGAAAAATTATATACATCAGCAAGATGCTTAATTTAAGTCCTCATGGGGGATGACAGTCCAAAAAGTTTAACAGTACTGTCCAGATGTGTTGGATGGATTGTACACATATGGTAGAATATATATGTTGAATGATGTAGTTTGTGTAATTGTACTCAATCAGTCTTTTATGTGTTCTGCAAAGAAAACAATTAATGAAAAGGAGATTCTACTTATTTTTCATTCCTGTGTACTTCTGTAGATATACTTCTACAAGTTGTAACCTGCCTTTTCTAGATAGGCAATCCATATGCAAACAAAGAGTCAGTGGGGGAATTAGGAATACCATCCAGCATCCTATTTTTTGCTTCCTACTCCTCCTTTTAAATAATTTCTGAAATAGTACAAAGCCAAGAACATTAGAGAAGGACAAAACGAAAGGTAAATGTTTGAAAGGTAGCATTTCCCTAAATCTTGTTGTGGTCACTGCTTTGAGTTTCCTGATCTCCCTTCAGTGATTTTCCAAAACCGGAAACCCGATGCAGAAAGTAAAAGGTGGAAAGAAGAGTTCCTCCATGTCAGGAGAGAGTCAGATAAGATTAAAACATAATTCTATGTTCTGTCATCGCCTAAAATGAGTTGCAGCCCTGTTTCTGTGGTGGCTTTCAGAGCAAGGAGATTCCCAGAGGCAGTATTATAGTCCATACATTGAGGACTTTATCTGTAAAAGTTTGCTTGTTTTACACATTGCCTTTTTGAAATTTTATATGGGCTATGGATTTCTCTGCCTGTCACCCTCTCTGGATTTTGATGTACTTTGGGGTAATAAAAAAGATGCACCATAACTCCTACACAGATAAGGGGAAATAAGATTGCAGGAGAATCTAAAAATTTTACATTAACTAGCCCTTGAATATTCAAATTTCCAGCATAAATGACCTTCCCTTGAATATATATTTGCAATGTAATTATACCAGTTGAGAGGAAGGAGGGTATTGTTGCAAAGCTGCTAGACACAGATGCAGGATGATCAAGGTTCTGCTTATATCACTTCAGAGATTTCTTCTGAAATATTACACAAATCAATCACTTGGCACTTCAGATCTCATATCTAAAACAGAGGGAACTGCATTTCCTTACTTGGTGGTATTACAAGGATTATTCAATAAATCGTTGCGAAAGTCTCAGCAAATATGATGAAACTGTATTAGAGAAAAGCCTATGTACTTACAAATAAAATAAAATATTTGAATAGAGAACTTGACTTCCCCCTATGTGTCTCCTTGCTGTCACAGGGGGGTCACAGGAAGGTACCCTCCTGTGGCAGGAGGGTAACTGCTCTATACATGAGCATGGTATATGTCTAGATTAGCATCTGTAAAGTTGAAGAATTCCCAAAGATGGGAGTCTCATATAGTAGAGAACATTGCTGCTTTAAGCTTTTTTAGGCTACGGACCAAGTTTAGCTTTACATACCTTTTCCATAATTTTTTTTCCAATTTGTTAACTATGAATACTCATTTGCCATAACAACAAAAGGAACAGCATGTCATCTGCATCATACCAGCAATTAATTTGGTCAGATATTTGCCTGATCACAGATAACAAAATTAGCTATTCTCATTGATTGACAATACAGAACTTCGAGATTTATGAAAGCAAATAATTTGAAAGGCCTCAGTGAGAATTAAATTATTGTCCCAAACCAACATGACTTATATTATCACTTAATATTCCCATGCCAATTCGATTTGACCTTGTTCTCCTACCTTATCAGTCATTCAGGTTTGCTACAGGATGCTAAGAAAAGTTAGTGTTAAACCAAATTGCCTCAGAGCACTTCAAACAATGTGGCAGAAAAGACCTAAGACAATACTTTTAATCAATGGGTTTTCCTATGTTATTTTCATTTATGATGTTATTACAATACCTGGAACATGTAATCAGAGAGAAACTGTGCAAACATGCAATTTTCACTTTTGCTGAATGGTGCTTGAGTTTTGTCAAAGGGTTTAATCATTCAAAATGAATTACAAGACATAAATTTTTTAATTCCTTCAAACTTGGTGAAAAAGCATTATCTGATATGACTCCTCCAAGACCAACTTAATTAACAGGAACTTCCAAAAGTAAGGTATATTAAAATATAAAAAGAAAACTGTATTAATATAATAATCATGGAAGACTACTGTAACTATTCCATAAAGATCAGAAAGGAAAACTCCGAAAAGTTAGAAAATGCAATGATGAGTTCTTTACTTGGAAACATGGTATATATGCCTTAGCATATAAATTATCAGTTTCATGATCACATACAATTTTTGCTTTGGCCCTCTACCTCATCAGTAAATAGGCTAATGTGTATTCACTAAATAAGTACATACTCAATACTTAATTTTATCTTAGTGATTACTGTTTGCACCTTGTGCTTTCGGAGATACTACATACTTTTCAAACTGCAGTCTGTATAACAATTTTCCATGAGCTTTTCAGTGGCAATAATCAGTATAACATCTAAAAAACTCACAATATTATTTGCTTACTGTCTTTTCAGGGAGCTGATGGGGGCAGAGCGAGAAGAGATACAACCACTTTACAAGTGAGGAACAGAAAAACTTAGATCAAAGCATCTCGTAATTCAAAATCCCCCATTCAATTGGAGAAAGTTCTTTTTTTGCTTTCATTCTATAAAGCTGTTACCCTTACAGTTCCAGCCTGAGCAGTGAGAAATTCACCTTTCTATCAAAACAGATATTTTGTACATCAGATCAGCAAGAACTGCTCATTCCCATCTGCTTGGACCCAAGCATTTCAGAAGTTTATATGGCATTTGGCTTATATTGATAATTAAATATTATCACTAAATTTCAGGATTAACATTTTAAATATATTGACGGTGAGAAAAGAAGTTCATCTTTGTTTCAGATTCATTAATTCACAGTACCTAAAGACTGGTAAAGATGATATTCAGTCAGTTTTTAATTGGTTCAAATTTAGAGAAGACAAGGATATTAGGAACATTCACTTTTAAGTGAAGGCTTAAATTCTGCCATACAGACGCAACCTGGGCCAGGTATAGGAAACTTCAGGACTGGTTAAACATTTCTCAAAGCACCTTTTTGTTTCTCATTTCTCAGCCACTGTTCACAGCTTACGAAAACTCTTTAAACTCTTCATAGGCACAATTATATCATCCCATGTATCACTCAATTTAAATTTTAGCCTTGATGCTTGCTATTGTATTTGTGCTTTGAGTTATGCCCTGCAGAACTGTTCACTTTAGATATTACACACCATGATTACCAAACAATTTCTCTGTTTTTACTTAAGGCTCGACTTGCCTATATTTTACTTCTTGCCATTTTCAATACTTGCCTCATTTTACATAGCTCTCTTTTACATGTCCCTATTTTCGCCCAAGGCAGATAAACAGTGTCTTCTTGTTTATGTTCCATGTGTTTGTTTATATTTATAGTCAGAATAATAATGGAGTTGAACCATTTGAACTGTTTAGAAAAGAAATACCTATGCATTACTACTGATAAGAGGAGACACACACCACGTATGTTGATACTTCTTGCCACTTTAAAACAAACAGCTGTTAGCAATGTCCTCATCCAAATAGTAAGGTATTCATGTCTAGATTAACTGAATGAAGAATAAGTTAATCAGAAAGAAATGCCTCTGAGATAAGATTATGTTAGAAAAAAATCACTTCTTTTGTCTACTGAGTTCTAGATACAACTGTCCACAAATCATTATTTTGTACTAAAAACGAAACATTGCATCAGATGAATAATGTAATGGAAAAGTAAAAGGAAAGGAGACAAAAGCATTTACAAGGGCATATGATTCTGACACTCCTTTTGAAGAACTGAGTTGTCAAACACAGTATCAGTGATCAGTGCTGAAAGCAAAAATGAGACAAAATGTAGGGCTTCTGCTTCAAGTGGCCTTACCACATTTACATAAGATGCATCAGCAAGGTACTCAGGCCATTAAAAAAAAAAGTTCTTTTGACTTTTCTTGGGAACAGTACTCCCTAAGGTGCCATGATATCCTCTTGCTCCTCTTACTTCTCAAATGATTCTTAAAAATGATTCTCAAAATCATTCCCAGATGATTGGAAAGAGGTCACTTCTCGAGCTGACCAAAAGAAGGGTTTCCTTCTGTTATCCTTCTAGGATAACTTTACTTGGTTCCATTTCCAAATTAGATTAAAACAAAATTGTTGACAATTGACCAAAACTGGAAATCCAGGAGATAATAAAGTATTTTAAAACATTAAGAAAACATTAACAAATAAACTGAGATTGCTATACATGTTCCCCACTTCTGCGACTTTATCAGGCAGATGTGACGACAGTGGATGAAGCCAGAGTAGCTTGCCTTTCATCACAGCTGTCTGGAGAGCTGAGTGTCCGAGAACATTGATGTTTTTTGCAAAATGGCTGAGAGCTTTAAAACAGTGCCAGTCCTCCCGTCATGGAACCACAGAGTCTGAAATTTGAGGATTTCTGACTCTGGGGCAGTCCATTCCTACCACACAAATAGTCTGTGGCAAAAGGGTGGATATGAATTTTGGGAGCCTTGGACACTCCTCTAATTCCTGTACCATCTTTCTCTCCTAAATGTTACTAAACAGTTAAGATGGGTCAGCATCATGAAAAAAATATTCATAATTTTCACAGTGCATTTGAAGACAGAATGAAATTTTCATATCCTTCAAACAGGCACAGTAAATCACAGCCTGAAATTTGTTTACTATAAAATGCCAATTGTATGATGAGTGGAATCATATTAGAAATAGTCTCTCTGAGGGAGACTGAAACGAACAAAACAACAGAAAAAGGGAATTTAAGCCAATTACTTGTATTGCAAAGAAAGTTTTCAGACTCTCTGTCAATGATCTTTGGTCATAAAGGAAATGCCAAAAGACACATGGATGACACATTTTGTTCTCCTTCTGTGAACATGGACCTTTTCTCATTACATAATAAGCAGTATCAGAGAAAACAATAATAACAGAAAAATAGCATAAGTTCCTTGATAGTTGCTTCTCTGTCTAGCCTGCCAGTGCATGATGCTAAATTTGTAACAGAAAATATACCACATCACATAAATGGACTGTAATTAACACATAAGTTAAATAAGATATTTCAAATGCCTTTACACATCACACTCATTGTCCGTATTGAAGGAGAGATACAAATCGTACAGGCTGAAAGACACACTAAACTGTCAAAACAAATTAATTTGATGAATATCTTGTACTTTACTTGCATTCCACCCCCACTGAGCAGAGAGCAAAACAAATGAGTTCCCCTGTAGCTTTCTAGCAGAGTGCCATGTTGTGGGGCAATTTTTCAGCTGTTTTTTTGGCCTATCTGATGTCATGGAAATCAAATACTGCCCTCTGCCAAATCATCATAAAGGCCCATGTGCTTTATAATTTGTGCACGTCTTTTTAAGATGGTTTTTAAAAAACATTTTGCTAGCATGATTTTATTATACATTATGTAACACCATAGGGACACAGCAAATAGCACTGCTCATTTGCTGTAAAAGACCTGATACATCTGCACCACCTTTTCAGAAAAGGTTCTATGTAGATTGAAATAAAAATAAACAAATTCGGCAACCTTAAAGGTACTCAAACACCAGGAGAGCAATTACACTGCTCAAGAAAAATCTAGTTAGCTAGAGTAATCTGGTGCATACCACAGAGTACTTACTTTACTCTTCAAAGTGGCTGTATTAGCAGATTATGTGCAGATTATAATAAATTATTTTGTTACTTAAACCAGTTCAAACAGCTTGATCTAAATCCACCAAAGAATGAAAGGGTCACAAGCCAGAAGCAGCATCTGAGTTCATAATGTGTGAACTCTGCAGCCATAGACAGGTTCTCTTGTCCAGTCATGTCTCTGGAGAAGCACATAATACAACCCCCATCTAATTTTCTATTTAAGAAAAAAAATCCCTAACCTCACAGCTTGCCAACTGCCAGTACTTCAATAGAAATGAAGTCTTATATGCCTGGATTCATTTAATTGACTCCTTTTAACCTTTAAACACTTATTCAGGAAGTCTTCTTTGCTCTCCCTCAGCATCCTTTGTCTTTTCTCAGTTGCCCTATTGCTCGAAGTTCATTACATGCAACCTCCTCTCCCAGCAATTTCCTAACCCTGCACCTTACCCTTCCCTTCACCTTCTAGGTGCTTCATATATGGTTTTTCTTCATTTTCCTTAAGGCCTTCTTTCAGCTTTACTAATTCTCTTACACTGTCCAACAGCAATGATACTGTGCATCACAAGATCAGGACAATATTTGAGACACAATTTCAGTTCGACAGCAAAAATGCTTGCTTTCACCTGCAAAGTCTTCAGAAAATTGCCAGTCATTATGAGACAGGGTAGCCATTTTGAGCAAGGATAGAGAAAAAGCTGTCTTGTAGTAAAGATCTTGTAGTAAAATCACACCACTTTTTAAAGCTAACCTGAAATGGGCATTAGACAAAGTAAGTTTTTTCCTGTAGTGATGGGATGCTTCCATGGAAATGTTAGATCTTTTCCAAGTTATATCCTGAGAGTGGACTCATGAAATGGGATGAATATCCTGACTTTCTCATCACTTTGCATCTGCTTTACTGTACCATATACAGGAGACACAAAACAGGATCATGTGGGCATACTGCAAATAACATTTCAAAAGCAGAAGAGCCATTACAGCTGAAACAATTCAATGCACAGTGTGTCATTAGTGTGAAATACTTCTGATATAAGAGTAGAGTGGAGTCATAGGCATGAACAAAGCCACCAGACAAGCTGTTTTATAGGCAAGGTCATTCTAATATTCATGCCTGGGGATAAAAAATGCTATTTTTTAACCTATATAAATAATGTTGGTTTTAAAATTATGTCAGCTGTATACAGCATCCTATCTAACTGTTAGCACTTTCTAGAGAATTATCTAAAATTTAGAAATCAATTAGGGAGATCCTAAATAGCAGCTAATTCTACATTATTTTGCTTTCCTTTTCTTTTGAGAATCCAATTTACATAAGTCCTGGAGCCAAACTGATATGTTTAAGCCAAAATGAGCTCTCAAGTTCCAGTTCACATTGTGTTGACAACCCGATCTTTTGACATATTCTGCAAAAATGTGGCAATTGGGGACCCTATAAAATATCTAGTGTAAAATACAAGATTTGCCCATCTTGCTGCTAAATACATTATATACTTCCTCAGGGACTCTAGTCTTTCTAAAATTAAAACAGAATATCTAAGTCTTCTGAACTGACTTAGAAGCACCTACTTTTTTAACATTCTATTTATTTAGAGATACAACTTATATTAATATTTGATGATAAAAGAAGACAAATGGGAAAACAGTACAGCCTTCCAGGCATGAAGGATGTAAGATCTTTTTTATTTATATTTATGTATGTGTGTATGTTCTCTACAGAGGTATGTTTACTGAGAACACTTCAACAGCTGTTTTGAAAGAGGAGATTTTTCTTATCAAATACCCAGTCAAACACTTGGGATGCCATCTTTCTTGACGATTATGAGTAGCTTTGTAATATTTTTCAGCTGAGAGGCTAAAACACTCAGAACGTTAGTGACACTAGAGTGTGGATCTTGCCTTGCAAAAAAACTGTTTAAAATACCTAAAGAACACCCTCAAATGTTAAACTTAACTTTCTAAAGGCACACAATAAAAAGGATTAAAAACCAATGAGCTGCAAATTCAGTGGTATATTTCTCTGGGCCTCAATTTAAGGAACAGAATGCTGTCAATTTTTAGAAAATTCATACCAACATACATATTTTTTTCCTTTAATAATTTATGATTTATTTGGTTCCCACTTTGCTTTCTTCTGAAGAAAAGCTGCCAGCAAGATAAGAACAAACATGTATTAATATGCAAAATTATTACCAAATTTGCTCTGATTCAGAGACTGAAGCAGAGAAGAAATGGAATAAATTTGTGTTAGGGACAGATGCTCTATTGTGGTTATCCATCCTGAAAGATTCCGTCAGAGAGCTTTTTTAATTTTTATGCCAATGGAAGTTATGAAAACAAGATTCCTAAGCAGTGCTCAAGTGAGAGGACCAAGGCAAGAGTCGGTATGTGTATTTTCCCTGAGCCATATGTGGAAAGGACCTGGCCATGAGAAATCACTGATTTCCTGCAGAGTTTTGTTTTTGGCAATTCACTGTTTTTCCATATTAAAAAAAAATGCTTTGGTAAGCTTCCCAATGTCTTCCTATCTTCTATGTCTTTTTATTTTCTCTTTTCTTCCCACTACTCTTTGCATGTAGGCTTCTCAACTTCTTGCTCTATCTCCTCTTTTTTTCCCACTTTGATTTTCTAGTAGACTGGCAGGTACAGGAATCTTCACTCAGCAGTAAACAGCAGTTATGTGTATGTTTTAAACTTTGCAATTAAGCCCCACTTTGATGAATGTCTGCTCACAAATGCTATTTAGGCATCTCACTCTCTTAACTTATACCATTAAATAATTATGTGTCTCCTTCCATGTCCCTTGCACAGTCTTACTCACTTCTTTTTTTAAGCTTTCTTCAGATCTCCTCACTTGATTTCATGAACAGTAATATTAATTAGTACTATTATCATTAGATTTAATTTCACTTTTGAAATAAAATACATAGTTTTCTGAGGACCATAAAGAAAGGGAAAAAAAATGTCAGTGATTAGAGGAGAGAGCAGTCTGACCTGTAAGAGTAATAGTATTGCTTATGATGAGGAGGACAGAAATTGAGAAATCTTCATTTTTCCTGAAATTATTGACTTATGACTGTACTATGCTCTACATAACTGCTGGAACATTTCAGTAAGGAAAACTGCACAGCTCAAAACATCTCTGTCTAGGCAGAAAGAAGGTTCATGACCTCAATGTTAACAGTGTGAGGCTTCTATTCAGTGGCAGGTAGTAAACTGAAAATAGTCCCAGAAGGTGTGCAGTAAAAACTTCCGTAAAACTTTGTCAGTAAGTTTTCTTCAAGTATCCATCATTTGCACAAGGAAAAGCTGTCTGAGGGGCTAGGGGGCTAGGAAAAGCTGTCTTGAAATAGCCGCTGTAATAACTTTCTGAAGAGTACCTGTCAACCACTGAAAAGGATTTGGACATTTCTTCTTTTGAAGAGGCTATTTTTCTGGAATTACATGATGTGATCATTCCCTCAACAAACACAAGGTAACAGTATGACCACCCAGAAGCAAAAATGTATGTTATACCTGTGCACTATTCTGTGCAGCTCAATCCCCTACTATCATTTAAACCAAAAGGGTAATCCAGACACTCTCCGGAACATGGCCTAATTCGGAAGTGAACCTAGACGAGATCATACACTCCTTCAGAATAGCCAGGAGAAAAATGGGACACCCCTCAGAAATACAGCTCCCAAGGACTTCAGAAGGTTGCGTTTTGTCAAGGCAGATGAGCTAAACTCAGCTGACAGTTATCCCACCACATTCACATTTTTAACTTGAGTGCAGGACAAATGAATTAAAATGCCTACAGGCCAAGAAGACAAGACCTATGAATTTTAGCTTAAAATAAAGAGAAACTGAGACTTAACAGTCTATAAAAGGAAGCTGCAAAGAACAAAGGAATATTTTTCTTTCTTTTCCGTAATGACAGAGATAATATATTTTTTAATTTCGTTAGGAAGAGTCAATTCTGATAGTAAGTAAACTTTCTAGTATGACTATTACAACACTGGAGCACATTGTCTTAGAAAGGTATAGGAATATCCAAAATCAAAAGAAATAGGAAGAAATCAGAAAGTATCTGTCATGTTTCATAGACCCTTCCATTGTAAGGTGTTTTCCCAGATGAACTTTTAATTGCTTTTCCATTTCTCCCTCTTTATGACAGATCTAATATTTGTGGTGAATTAATTCTAATACTTCAAGTGAGGGGCAAGATGCGAAGAAAGTGGATTTCTCCTTATAAAAAACTAAAGATGTTTGTTAATAGTAGCAAAGAATGGTTATTATGTTCTAATATACAGTATTCCATTATCTCTTCTTGTTAGGCCTCAAAAGCTTATTATTCATGGCTCATTTTTTCCAGTGCTAATAACGGCTTATAAATGGCACCGTATTTTCATTAAAAATCTCATTGCTGGCCGTCCATTTTATTGGCATTTCATAAGCATTATACATCATAATGCACTGTATGTTTGTGGATATTAACAGTATTGATAGCAGTTCAATTGCAATAAGTGGTTTAATAATTGCTTGCCAATTTGACTTTGAGCAGAAGTTCTTTGTTTTTCAAACTCGATCTGCTCTTAGATCATTAAAGCAATGATAGGGTGATATAGAGCTTTTTCTTAGCATCTAATTAAAGATGCTGCTTGAATTATTCATGCATTATGGTATTCTATGAATAATTTATGCAGAAATTTCATTGGCAAAACTTAATTTTGATCTTCAGTAAAACCCAAATCTTATTGCACTTTTCAAGGTCTTTCAAAATAATCTCTCCATGACTTTTATCATCAGGAGTTACCAATTAATATCACAAGAGTGAAACCAGAAAATATTTAAGGACTAGATCTTGTTCATTAAAAAAAATGAAGTTTGAGCGCACTTGTTCTTCCTTAAAGCAGAAGCGGAAATTTCAAAGTCAGATGAGAGGAACACAGGATCATAATCCAAACAAGATATGCAGCCAGAGTAGGCTGCAAGGAAGCATTAAATACAATAAAACTGGACACAGAAGACAGTAAGAGGTTGGCTTTGTCAGAACTTTCAAACTTAGGACTCAGTTTTTATCCTTAAACTCACTCTTGAATGATTTTGTATGAGAACAGATTTGAGAGACCTGAAGAACATATCTTTTCCAATGTTTTCACATAAACTCTGGAGCACTTGAAGCACAGCACGCCAAATGTGTTGCGCTAGTAGAGAAAGTTAAAGCAAACGTCTGTATCTTCGCATGGAAGGAAAGACGTGCTCACAAGCAGAAAGGAAGCACGCTAAGCTCCATGAATTAAGTCCCTTATGCTGTGGACAGCGGAGAAGGATACAGGTGCTCATCTGGTGTAGACAAAATGGATAACAGCCAACAACAGTTAAATGTAGGTGTTTCACAGTGAATCTTGACTTACCATTGTGTATGTCAGATTGACCATCCAACCAAAATTTAACATAAGTGTGTCTCCTCATGGCTTTGCAGCAATAAGCTATTAAGCGAGAATAAGCCAAACCAGAGCCAGCCTGAACAGCTGTGTGCCACCTAGCACAAGAAAGTTATAGCATCGTGGCTGTTGGAAGTAGTATTACACAAGCAATATTAGCATGGCTTTGAGGCTTATGTAATAAAGCACACCTTTCCCATTACAGCTTATTAAAGCAGATGATGGTGCTATTACATATATACATATGCATGCTGTAAGCTTTGCAAGCAGTAAGGAGAGGTAGACACGAACTCACTGAGAGGGGTATGCCTGAACCAGCTGAGAGAAAGAAACACTTCTCGAATTCTACTCTCTTCTCAGTTTTACACAGACAAATCATACCAACCACACAGGAAAAATTGAAGGAGCTCTTATATCTTTTCTCTCTGAATGAAGAAAGTTCAAGTGTTTCTAACATGGGAGACATATTTCGGGCTAATTTTTAAAAAGAAAATTGATTGTTTTGCTCTGTAGATTGGTAAAAGTTTTACAAAGTAAAATATCACATTTCTGTATGAAAAGGTCCTCATGTTTATCTCAGGAAACAGTTCACATTTTCTAATTTAGAGTCTGTTGTAGTAATAATGCTTATTCAACATGATCATAACAACACCATTAGAATTTTACATTTCATATTAATTTTCCTGGTAATCTAAAGTGCCAAATACTTAGGGCAATCATCCTTCCAGGTACTTTAAATGTACAATTTTTAACTCTAGGATTTTGTCCTACTGACTCCAAATCTCTGGAGGTATTCAGATAAGACACATGCACGAGAAAGCACCACCATTTTGAAATGCAAGAAGAATGTATGTTAAAATTACTTGAAACACTTTTAAAAGAGGTGTTAATAATTTACTTAGATTTCCAATGACTATCTTAGATAAGGTCATTAAAGGAAATGGGCAACAATTGCAGTGTCAGTACTGTTATGCATTCAAAACAGTTTAAGAGCTGGGAAGCTAGAAGTAAGAATAAATAGCTGATTGAGTGAATAGAGGTTAATATTAAGGTGCTCCAAGATCAGTGTGGGGAATGGCTGATCTCAGCAAATAATATCAAATATTCTAATGACATTAAGCTTGTATAAGTCACTAGGTACCTTCTCACATTGAATATTGCTTTCAGTTTAGCCATAGGATTTCAGAAAAGGTATAGAAGAAACAGATAATGCTCAGAGATTGGGATATGGCTTGGAGGGGCACTACAGATCCAATCTAAAAGAGATTATTCATTGTAGGATTATTCATTATGGAAAGCGAAACATGAGATGAACTGTAACAGCAAAGATATTGAGTATCAAATATTGCAAGTTCCATGAAAAGCTAGAAAATTCCTCAAAATTATATAAAAGGGATATTAACTGAAACTTGTAGACTACTAGCATTCAAAGAGAATTAAAATATTCCTGACACAGTACTTAATTAGCTCATAAAATGTTGGCCCAAATGGTGCTATGCAAAATTAATACAAATGAAAATAGTAAGAAATTAATTCACAAATAAAAATGAAAATATCTACAAATACTAATACTTTTTATTGTTCACTGAGGAAATCAGTCACTATCAGAGACAGGATACACAACAAAATATAATTATTATAGTATAACAATTCTCTGTGCTTATCCTGTCCTCCTGTACATTTTTTTTATATATATTCTGTAACACAGTCAGTCTCATGGCACACTGTCAGCATCTTAGTTTGTAATTTAAAAATACTATGATGCTACCATCAGTTTTTTCAATCTCTTCCCTTATACTGTTTGTAAATATAGTGTGATAAAACTACATGAAGGCCATGTATGTTTTGCATACAGAATAGAAACAAAACCCAAAAAGAAAACAAAAGTTCAAGCTCTCAAAGAATACACAAAAAGGTGCATTTTAGGGAAAATGAAGATGAACTGGATTCTGACACCCAAAAAAGCTTGGACCAGATTTGGAAATTATTTAGCTAACTGGTGGTGCAGCTTCACATTTGCTAAGACTTTCAAAAGTAGTTATTAACCTGTTGGTATTACAGGAGCTGGAGAAATGGGAGATGGAGAAGATAAGTGAAAGACTAGTAAACCTGTCACGCACTTGAGATTCAGTGAATATTGAAATAAGAGCAATGAAGCAATAGGAATAAAATAAGATGGCCCTATACATTGTTTGAATCAAAGCTGATTCTAACAGCAGATTCAAAAATTTTATTTTATTTCTAAAACATCCGAGCAGTAAATGTGTTCAAATTCAGAAGGAAGAGTACACTGTGAAGAACTATTTGATTATTCCGATTTCAGTATACCACAAATGGAATTTGGAAGTCACTAGAATCTGTATGAAATTTCTTTTCCTGAAAATTTTAAGAATACTGTTTCTAAATAAACATACATGCCTTAATAAAACCCAAAAGTTTATAAGTTGACTTTCACAACACTAAACTTGAGGGAAGCTTTTCTAAACAGAAGCCATTTTATAAAATCTTACAATCTTTTTTTCAGTGTATCACAATTACATCTTTGCAAAAAAAAAAAAAAAAAAAAAAAAAAAAAAAAAAAAAAAAACCAAAGAAGACATGCCATAAAAATATTTATCAGTATTTCAGATTTGATTTTTTGAAGGATAAGAATTCCTATGAAATATGAAAAGAATAAAGGGAGCAAGTCTAGGCTACATACTGCATTAAAATGTACACCTTTTTCTAAATGTTCCTGTTTCTTAGCATAACGTATGACTAGCCTTCTTTAGAAGGTGGAAATACATTAATTACTTCGCTAATAAAATATATTAGTGATAAAAAGAAATGACACCTCCCCCTCAAATATGTAGATATAATTTCCTGGAGCTTATGCTAGCTTATCCTTAAGCTAGCTCAGACGTAAAAACTGAGCTTTAGTCTATGATCACATGAGATTTGGATCAACTCATACGTATATTCAACTAAATACTTGGATCACCATGTGATTATATTGGTATCTCTTGAGTTGCCTCACTGCTAGATTGACTATTAAATGATATGCTGTAGCTTGTATTCCTGATTTTTTCTTCTTTTTTTGCAAAGGACTTGTTTCGTATCATTTCTGTTACTATTATCCTAAGTTACCCCCAACTCCCATGTCTAAAGTATATTCAGGCGGAGCTTGACTGACAGATTACAGAGAAGTCCTGAAAGGGAGACAATACTATCAAATGCTTAGTGTGCTGAGGAAAAGGAAAACAGGAAGGAAAAAAAAATGGAAAGTAGAATACAGAAGGATTAGGGGGCAGGACTGGTATATGTTATGCTGCTATTTTTCCCCTATCAATTCAAAAAGGCATGCTTTGAACAGGAGCACTCTCCGTGTAGTGTCTCTCTAACAACTTCACAGCTTGAAGTGGGAAAATTTCTTTCTGCAGCTGCTTTGGCTCAATATTGAAAAGGAGTCATGACCCATGTTCTACACACTATCTACACAAAAGCTGTCAAGTTACCTTTCAGTCTTTGACAGACAGACAGCAAGTGGATGAATTCCTTAATCTGCCATTTTTGCACAAGAGTCAAGCATCATTTTTCTTTATCTAGAAAATATCTGGATGGTGTATTATTGATAATGTGTAACCGAATCTTTTTCCTGACTGTGTAATCATATAGCTTTCTCCTGTTTAATGTTGTTTGCTAAATTAAATATCATTGCTTAAATAAGATTTGAACTTATCAACTGAAACAACAGCTACCTGCATGGAGTCCTTTTCTTTAATGACCTCTTCCAATGCCACCATTACTGAGCTATTCCTTTTGTTATGCTCACTTAATGTATTAAACTCTTCAGGATAGAAGAGATAGGTCTGTCTTTTCCTGTCCTATACTATATCATAATCACCTACTTTCACACTGTTGTGTGAGAAGACCATGAAAGAAACCTCTCACAGTCCTGTAAAGTATTGACAGGGGTCTTTAGCGTTTACATAATGCGAATGTTAATATGCCATCTAGAGAAAAAAGTTTCCCCACAAGACTCTTCTTAATGTGAAAAATAGTATTTCATCACATGACAAGCTCTATTCCTTTCAGCAGGACCAGTTACACAGTAAAACACAGTTCAAGGACAGTTGGGATAATTGAAGCTCTCCTTCTTCCAAGTTCTTATTGCAAAATGTGTGCTGTCTCAACTTATAGGAACAATGTCGTTAGTATTAGTTATATTGATCAAGTCAGAGCTGTTTAATGAAGACTTTTCTTGGTCTGCCTGCTATGGAAAAATCAAATAACATCGAACTAGTGTTGGTGGAAAAGTCAGTGAATTAAATGTTGCTTCAGTTATAGCTTTTTACTAGCTCTTATCCCTTCTTTGTTGAGTATGGATATTTTTGTTGGTGACACCCCTGGCTTGGGTCCCCTTTGCTACAGGTATATATTCTGTTGAAATATTCCATAATTAACAATAATAACTTTCTTTTTATTCACTAAATTTAGACATGCATATACTGAAAATCATGTGCAATCCACTTTACCCTAAAATGGATAAAGTTGGTAAATGGATAAAATGGATAAAAATGGTAAAGCTACTTTACCCCTAAAGTTGAAAAGAATTTTCCTTACTCATTTACCTATCAACTGAGGTAAATAGTAATAGTTTGTCTGGCAACCATTTTTTTTTGTGCTTGGGAAATGATGCCATTCCTACACATACTGGGAGTCTGAAAGTCAATCAGCTGCACTGGACAATTCATAATTTGACAGGCATTTGTGGAAGCAGTCATTTAATGGCTTATTATAAGTTAAAGAATATTGTAGCTTATGGATTATTTATCTTTCATGGATATTGCCTATAGCTAGTGTTCTTTCTTGCAGAGAAGCTTACCTTAATCTTTTTTTCATAACCTCATTGATGCATGGATTTGTCAAAAAAAGATAACCTGGAAAGATACTGTTTTTCCCATATGTACATGGGGCATGATTTGTCAATTACAATGTTTCCAGCTCAATCCTGCTTTCATTCATTATGAAAAATTTTTTAATGTACATGGATTTTTTGTTATGTGTTGAATAACTCGATAGTCTGAGACACATTTGCCAAAACTGAGTCCATCTCTTGACTGATTATAAAAATACGTCTATTCCTATAGTTTGATGATCAGATATGCAGATTTCTAATTTATAGTAAATCGATTATGATCATAAGATAGCATCTGATAACTTCAATACTAGCACATCATTGTTTACAGTTTAGAACTTGCATATTGTTTTCAGCCTTATGCCCAATACAGCTCACATATCATGGCAACATCTTGGCAGAGTCAGTTTTATTTTATTGCTTAATCAACAACCACACCTTGTCAAAGACTATCGTATTATTCAGGAATTATTCTTTCTCATTCCCAGTATTCTTTTTGTAGTAGACTCTGATGTTTTGTGTTGGTCAAGATGATATAATAGGAAATATATATTGATCCTATATGGCCTCTTCAGGGACCTTCTTGGAAGAATCCCTGACCCATGCATGGCATAGAGCCCTAGAGGGAAGGGGGGTGTCCAAGAGAGCTGGTTAATATTCAAGGATCGCTTCCTCCACGCTCAAGATCAGTGCATCTCTATGAGTAAGAAGTCATACAAAGGGGGCAGGAGACCTACATGGATGAACAAGGAGCTCCTGCCAAAACTTAAGAAGAAGGAAGTGCACAGAAGACAGAAGCAGGGACAGGCCACTTGGGAGCATTATAGGAACATTATCAGAGTATGTAGGGATGTGGCTAGGAAGGCCAAGGCCCATTTGGAATTCGATCTGGCAAGGGATGTCAAGGACAACAAAAAGAGCTTCTTCAAATACATCAGCAGCAAAGGGAAGACTAGGGAAAATGTGGGCCTGCAGCTGAATGGGGTGGGTGCCCTGGTGACGAGGGAAGCAGGGAAGTCAGAGATACTGAATGCCTTCTTTGTTTCAGTCTTTACTGCTAAGACCAGCCCTCAGGAATCCCAGACCCTGGAGACCAGGGAGAAAGTCTGGAGAAAGGAAGACTTTTTTCCCTTGGTTGAGGAGGATTGTGTTAGAGATCATTCAGGCAAACTTGACATACACAAGTCCATGAGACCTGATGGGATGCACCCACGAGTGCTGAGGGAGCTGGCGGATGTCACTGCTAGGCCACTCTCCATCATCTTTGAAAGGACATGGAGAACAGAAGAGGTACCTGAGGACTAGAAGACAGCCAACATCACTCCAGCCTTCAGAAAGGGCAAGAAGGAGGACCCAGGGAACTACAGGCCAGCCACCCTCACCTCCACCCCTGGAAAGGTGATGGAACAGCTCATCCTGGATGCCAAGGATAACAAGGTGATCCCCTTGAGAAAGGGGAAATCATGCTTTACCAATCTGACAGCCTTCTACGATGGAATGACTGGCTGGGTAGATGAGGGGAGAGCAGTGGATGTTGTCTACCTTGACTGCAGCAAGGCTTTCAACACTGTCTCCCATAACATCCTCATAGGTAAGCCCAGGAAGTGGGGGTTAGGTGAGTGGACAGTGAGGTGGATTGAGAACTGGCTGAATGGCAGAGCTCAGAGGGTTGTGCTCAGCAGTGCAGAGCCTCGTTGGAGGCCTGCAGCTAGCAGCATCCCCCAGGGGCCAGTTCTGGGTCCAGTATCATTCAACCTATTCTCAGTGACCTGGAGGATGGGACAGAGCACAACCTCAGCAAGTTTGCTGACAATAGAAAAGTGGGAGGAGTGGCTGATACCCCAGACGACTGTGCTGCCATTCAGAGGGACCTCAACAGGCTGGAGAGATGGGCAGAGAAGAACCTCGTGAAGTTCAACAAAGGCAAGTGCAAGGTCCTGCACCTCGGGAGGAATAACTCCATGCACCAGTACAGGCTGGGGGCTGACCTCCTAGAAAGCAGCTCTGCAGAGAAGGACCCAGGGGTCCTGGGACACAACAAGTTAACCATGAGCCAGCAGTGTGGCCTTCTTGGCCACAAGGGCAATGGTATCCTGAGGTGCATTAAGAAGGATGCTGCCCGCAGGTCGAGGGAGGTGATCCTCCCCCTCTACTCAGCCCTGGTGAGGCCACATCTGGAGTACTCTCTCCAGTTCTGGGCTCCCCAATGCAAGAGAGACATGCAGCTACTGGAGAGAGTCCAGCACAGGGCTACAAAGAAGAAGGGGGGACTGGAGCATCTCTCCTATGAGGAACGGCTGAGAGAGCGGGGACTGTTTAGCCTGGAGAAGAGAAGACTGAGGGGGGGGATCTTATCACTGTACAGAAATATCTGAAGGGAGGATGCAGAGAGGATGGGGCCAGACTCTTTTCAGTGGTGCCCAGCGACAGGACAAGAGGCAACAGGCACAAACTGAAACACCGGCAGTTCTGTCTAAACATGAGGAAAAACTTCTTTCCTGTGCGGGTGACTGAGCACTGGAACAGGTTACCCAGAGAGGTTGTGGAGTCTCCTTCCCTGGAGATATTCAAAACCTGCCTGGATCCAATCCCGAGCAACGTGTTCTTGGCGACCCTGCTTGCGCAGGGGGGGTTGGACTAGACGACCTCCAGAAGTCCCTTCCAACCTCAACCATTCTGCGATTCTGTGATCCTAAAACTGCAACATTTTAAGGCTAAGATCATATGATGGTTATGATGATGATAAAAAAATTGTTCTTTTGTACATTACTACCTCATTATAGAAAAATTACTTTGGATAACAAAATTTTTTTCGTGAATCATAAGTTCTACAGTACATAGATTTGCTTGCACCAAATGCATGTATTCATAAAAATCCTTGTTAAAGAAAGATCTCATTATGTGCAATCTTAATTCATGAAACTTCAGTAACACTACTATGGTGCATTTCAGATGGAATAAATTTTGTGTATTAGCCATACAGAAACAATTTAGGCTGCAGCCAAAAATTCTATTAAGACCTCATTAAGTCCTGCTTTGAACAGTGAAAGATACATTTTTGAAAAGGGAAAGTTAAAGACTCTCTCAGTGGCACTGTGTTTACTCTGTCTATACTTATTTCTCCACTTGCCTGGATTTCTGTCAGTCCGATTTTTTTTTTTTTTTTTTTTTTTTGAGTGCTTTCATTGGCGGCTATTTTGTTGCACTGACAGGGAGGCCAATTTTTAAATAGAGTGTTTCAACACAAAATCAAAAGCCCACATTTAGATACTTAAATCTGTATTTAAGTTTATGACTGTCTGCTTCTGAATATGCTTGAATATCCAAGTTCATTATCTGGATGTCTTGTTAAGTATCTCATGTTTGTCAATTTGAGCAAAGCTTGTAATAGCTGCCTCTGAGGATATGAGGCAGAATGGAAGATAATATCCACATTCAGAATTAAAATGAGTGACCAATGTGAAAAAGCTAATTTTATTTTCTCCAGATATTTTTAAGGTCTATAAGAGATTTTCTAGGAAGCTGTAGTCTTCATGATGACTTTAGAAATTAAAATTGCACGCTATCTTTAAAAGACCTAAGTTCATATACAAGCTGTAAAACAAACAAAAGAATTGCTTAAATATGTGCTAAAAGAAGAAAATAAAATGTCATGACATTTTCACAGAAAGATGCTTTTCAGAGCATTCCAGAAGAGACTATTTTCCCTTTTCCAAAGTGTTCTTTAAGCAGACCTTATACTCCGAACATTGTTAACAGTTTCTCCATTTTTCAGAAAAAAGTCTTGTGACAAATGACCTCACATCTAGAGGAATTACTTCAGATATACTGTCCCTGAACACTATTCCAGAGTAATTAGCATGACCAAACTAGCTTGCCTTCCAGTTTCTTATTCAGTCTTCCTTCATAAGGCTGTTTCTTCACCTCCATCCTAACACGTATTCTTAGCTATTTATCTACTTATGCGCTGGCTTCTAACTTCCAAAGTTTTTTTAATACTACAGTGGTTACTGATCAGTACAAAAAAATTAACTGTGGTTTTCACTTCATCACTTTAGTATTCCCTACCTAAGTTCCGAGATTTATCATTAAAATAAAGTTGTGCTTTTTTTGCGACATCACTGGAAACAGTTTAAGGAAGACTCCAGTACAGCCACTGAAGATTACGGATGGAGTTACTATATAAGTCAAACATTCATTTCTTGGGTTGCATGACAAATCCTCCAGTTCTTCTGGCCTTAAGTCTGTACACTTCAAATAATGGAGCACTCTGTAGCATCTAGAATTCAAGGGGCCTATAAAAAATAACTGTCACTTACTTTCTCTATAGTCCAGTAAGAAGGTATTATTTGTACATACACACAACAGATAAGATTTATCCTTTTGCAAGGACATTGCTGAAGGTCATCCCTGTGAACATCATACCCATGAAGGTTGTTAAATCTTGTTTCCTCTGGAAGAAGTGATACAGAAAGGAATAGGAAAGATGTAGAGTTATGGTTATGTCCCTATTTGCAGCAGACCATCGAGCTTGATCAGTGCACATTGATTATAGAGGCAGCCTGCACAGTTCATAAGATAACTTCAGATTTGGTCAGGGAGTAGGTAGACTAATATATCAAAGTCCTGGACCAAAAGAATGACCTCGGTAAGTTGCTATTCCCATAACTATTTAGAACAATTTGGAAGCTGCTTAATGAAAGAAATTTAATGCACAAGTACTTCTCTTTTCCTTCTTAACTCATGCACCTAAGGATCTAATTCAAAGCTATAGAAGAGCTTAGAAGAAAGCTGTAATAATTTCCTAAATACATCTATACTGGCCCAGGTTATGCTTGGAATACAGTCAAACTCTGATGGGACCTAGCAGCTACAATACCAACAATAGCTATTAAGTTTTGTCAGCACTGTCAATCCCATTTGCAATGCCAGCTTTTTTCCAATCAGAGCACAGGTCTCTGGAAAGTTTTTGACCAGCTGTAACTGAAATATAAAATTAAGGTTTTTTGTTGTATTTTTTGCTTATGTTACATTTCCTGTCTCCCAAATCCTGCTCACATGCATATTCTCCAACTCAATATTTTCTGAAATGGAAGACCATTTGTAAGAGATACTTATTTTATTAAAATAAGGTAAGTATTTTAATAAATGAGTAAATGTAATCATTTAACCTGTAACAATCACACCTCTCCTCTCACAGACTTGCAACTACTCCTATATTAAAAGGTCATAAGTACTATGAAAATACTACTAAACACAATAACCAGGTAACAATCCATTATATTCTGGAAATTTGTATGTTTAAAGTTAGTATGGCAGACGGACCTGTGTTAGGTAGGATACATTCCAGCTGGACCAGTCATGCTCCATCCACCCTGTTTTGTCAGACTCATTAAGCTGTGCATTAAGGCTGCAGCACTGCTATTTATGCTTGCCTGGCAACCTCCTCAGGGTGCCTGCAGTTATGAAGTGGAAAAAGGACCCCCAAAACCAAACAAAAAACACTACACTACGCAGTTTAAACAGGAAGCCATCGTTATTGAATGTGGTAGTAATCAACTGAGACATTAAGGATAGATTAATTAAAAAAAGAGAGAGAGAGAGAGAGAGAGAGATTAAAAAAACAGACACCTCTCTCCTAATGGAAAAAACCTCCTAAAACCCTACCTTGTTTGGATATAATCTCCAGAAAGACTGCTGCAGTTAAAGAAAAGTCTGGCTTTTATTACATTCAAAAATGACACTGTGTTTTATTCTGAATACCAGCTATTTCTACTGTTTTCAAAAAAGCACTCGATATCTCTAGAATATTGGAAGATCTCTAACAAGGTTATTGAAAAACACCAAAACATTTCTCATTATTATCTGAATGCATAGTAGAGGAAATAAATTGCAACAGGTATGTTTGCCATATCCTAAAATAGTGAATTTCTCAATATTATTGCTTGAAAATTTTCTTTAAAATATCAGTAAATATTTCCCCCCGCCAAAGCTTGCGCATCAAATTATATTAAATACTAAATTGTTTTATTTGTTTGAGCAGGTCACACAGATCACATGGCACATCTCTTCTCTACACTTAGAGAAATGCAAGCCTCAAAAATAGGTTCATGGATCTACTTGGTTGGTATTTATAAGGGTCCCAATGTATCAGTCCACATGGATTATTTAATGGTATATTATTCCATTTCAACAAAACATTTCACCAGTACAGATTCGCATGAACCTTTCACAGGTCCAGTCAATCTCTGGGAAGTTAGGCAAAATGAACAACCCCAAGAATGGAGTGGTGGTGGTAGGGAAATAGTATTTTTAATGCACAAGATGTATCCTAAATAATAGGTTACAACTGAAACAGATCTATTTAGAAAGTTGAAGAAAATCTTTGGAAATACTAATCCATCTCCACTGAGGAAGTTTTACATATAAGATATTTCTTGCATTGGACCATAGCACTCCCCTTTCCAAAGTTAAAAAGTATTCAGATCCTGTTTTCTGGTTAAAAAGTAGGAGAGCAAGTGCCAAGGCTTTAAGCCAGATGCAACTGGCTTAACAATATTAATGTAACAATATTAATGTGCAGCTCTGTCGATCTGGTTACATTTCTAACCCTAAATGAAGCTGAGTGTCTAATCCTAAGATTTTTCTAAACTTTCTGTATAACTTTTCTTGTTATGGCTGAAACCTAGGTGTATATCCCTGAATTTCATTCCTTGTCTGACTTGAACTGCTGATTTCTGCAAGATAAAAATGTAACAGCACCTAACTCAACACTTAATTAGTTTTCTTGCCCTCACTGTGAGGTACAGCTTTGTACTTTATGAATGCCAAAATTTCACTACAAGAAAAATTATTTTCTCTTCAAATTCACATACCTAAACACAGCTTTAGACAGTAATCTAGAAAACATTAGCTTTCCACTGTACAGCTCATCTTTTGATTTATTTTTGCTTTCACAAAGAATTATTTGAAATAGCTATTACCTCTGATAAATTGTAATAGCTCATATTACAAGATAATACAATCCAAAATACATCTGAAGAAAGTTAATCCTTAAGAAGAGAGAATTCTTAAGAAATGATAGTTAAAAAAAAGCCATGTATCTCAAGTAGTTAGCCAGTATTTGGGATGTTTGATATTTTTTATGAAGAGGAAAAAATGGTGTTTCATGCTGTCCTGCTTGCTTACTCTTTTCCTCGGAGAAGAAGGCATCAGACAGCAGCAACAATTTTTCTGTTCCTGGTTGCAGGTCTCTTGCCATCTAATATTTTTCCCCAAAAAAAGTTTTATCTGCCTCCTTAGCTGCTAATGCCTCTTTGCTTCTCATGGTATCTACCTTTGTTCAGTTCTGCCTGCTTTCACTCCCACATGCTACCAATCCCGTGAGGTTAATACAGTGTTCTCTGCATTTGTATTCAGCCTAAAATGCTTTCAGTCCCTTGAAGCAGACAGCTTAACTTCTGACCTGTCTTGTATTTGCTAGGGTATCAGATGCTCGCTATTATTGTGTTGACCGTTTTACTTCAGTAAAGGATTTCACCTGCTTCTTATGTTTATCCTGAAAGAAGATGGCAATAATTAATTCCTTGCCTGCATCATCACCAATTTTTTCCAGCAGAGTCATAACCAGCTACTTTGACTTTGCACCACCCTTTTAGTCACGTTATGTTAATTAAATTAATTAATTTTAAAGCCCACTAGAAGTGGTCATTTGCTTAACATTCTGTATAAAAAAGGCCAGAAACTTCTAGTGATTAATTTCTGTTTCTGTCACACTCTCTTTCAGAAAGAGGTCTAATTGTGAGTTACGTACAGGGGGCATGAAGAATATTTCGTATTCTTCTTTAAAAGAAAATACCCACAACCTATACAGTCTTCCCAAATTTGTCTAGCTAGAATTAATAGGAAATAGATTATCTGTAATATGCATACGTTCGTATTCTACACATTATGACTCCTGTCATGTTTCTGTCCTCCTCCTCTGTTCTTTGGGATGGTGACCAAGGCACCATTTAACTCTCTCTTTAATAAATAAAACAGATTAAGCTCATGGAGTCTTTCACTGCTGGCATGTTTTGCTGTCCTTTAATTATCTTCTTTGAATTTTGTCAAATTTACCCACATCCGCTTTGAATTGTTAATGCCGGAAATGAATGATAATGTGTCATTATTATTCATACTAATGCTAGGTAGCGTGATTTATTTTTTTGCTCCCTCCTCCCCTTTCTTTCTGTTTTTAAGCATTGTCCTACTTATGCATCAGTATTATCATCATCATTATGGCCACAGTTATATGCTACAGCCTCACCTGATTACTCACCCTACCTCAGACCAACTTTTAGTCTTCCTTTTAGAGTCTGTTTCTTGGATAAAATTCCTTCCAGTCTAGAAGCATGAACTTGATTGTTTGCCCAAAATGTATGGTATAATATTTCCATTTTTTAAAATGTATGTGGTCTGCCTGCATCCACCCTAGCTAGTGGAGGATTAGGCCCTTGTAGGAACATACTTGTTTGAGAATGTGTCTCAGTTTAGCCCAACGGGATCAATTATGTCTATTTATGTTCCTATCTATGAAGGACCTAGCTTTGGTATGCCAGCACCCATTTACAGGCTTTTTAAAGTGACTGAATTCCCACCTTGCCATATTACTGCCACAGAAAGTAGTATCTGTTCTTGTGGTCAAGTATATTAGTAGTTAAAGATAACAATCCTCTTAAAATAAATAAATCAATCTGTCAGGCTCCACCCAGGCAAGCGTGGGACTCTGGATGGTGCAGCCCACAGAAGAGGCGTTTGCTCTGGGGGCTCCCCAGGAGTTAACAAACCCCAGCTGCACCACGGCTGCAGCCACCGTGCTGTGGGGTTGCACCCTCTAATGACCCCAGGATCGACAAGTCCAGGCAAAGGAGAAGTGACACTACAGACCCACACCATGGAGGTCTCTGCACGGAAAAGCCATTCCCCCCAGCAGAGCTGTTAATGGGTGCGTTGTTACCCTCCAGCCAGGCTGTGGGCTGAGCACGAGGTCACCTGCTGCTGTCCGCGCTCGTACTGACTAGAGCCCTGCGGCCTTGGTAGAGCTGCGGGCTGGCATTGTTCTGCCTGGGGGTAAAAGAGAGCAAGCCACACGTGTGGGGTGGACTCGGGCCCATGGTTAGCTGGCCTGCAGACCCAAATACCCACCTGTCAGCAGGGACACCCTTGATGGCCTCTGATGTCACCAGCACGGTGAGGAGAAACCAGGGAGAACTATCCTGGAGGGGTGTGGCGGACAGATGAGTGAACTTTTGCCTTAAACATTTCTTGGTACATAAGGTGCAAGCAAACCATAACCCCGAACAAGCCATCTGTTCCCGGCGGGAACAGGACTGAGCTGCTGCGACCCCCGAAATGGTCTCCCTGCCACCATTCAGGACACACCAAGCCTGCGCTGAACCAGACCACGATCAGGCAGAGACTTTGGGACCTGAACTGTAAACTACTGCTGCTTAGCACAACTTCTATAAAACTTGCTTAGCATGAGTAGCTAAATTTGCTGAAGCCTTAGGCCGCACTCCCTAGTTCAGTGAGAAAGGGCCCCAGAGCTGGTGCAGGCAGGAAAGACAAGGGGGTTACCAACAGTTTGCATTCCCATGCTTCACGCTCCGGGAGGAAGGATGTCAAGGCATTGAAGTGAGGCCTGCTTGGGCACCGGGACCCTGGGGAGCAGGGCCTCCTCTTGCTGCGGAAACAATGCTGACTGGGGGGTCTGGGCTATCTTGGGGTCCAGATCATATTCCCTTTGTCTGGACCTTGGGAAATAACACCTACCGTCACTGCTGGGGAAGTAATAAATTGTCAGGGCTTTGAGAGATAAGGGCAAGACCCAAAGAATGAAAACGCATCTGTCAGCAGAAACCACAACGGTAAACAACCTACCTAGGGACCCAATAAGGAGCAGGAGACCCCAGACCTAAATATTACTATTAGTCTGAACTACCGCGTGAAGGGCGGAGAGCTTAAGATTGGAAAGTATAATTGCCCAGGGATTTCTTTGTTCGGGGTCCCTCTTCGGAGGCACCCAACTTGAGCTGTAACTACTGCACGCGTGTCATTACAATTTATTTATTTAATTTGCCTTGATTTGGCTCCGAACTTCTCAGCGGGAACCTAGGGTCAGACCCTGCTCAAGTTGTAATTACTGCACGCGCTTCACTAAAATTTACACCCAGGGTGAAGAGGACCAACAGGACGCCGCTGGATCCATGGGTGGTGGCATCCCTCTCTCTCTCTCTCTTTTTTTCCCTCTCTCCTCCCCTTTGCCTTTCCCCACCTTTTCTCCCCACTCCATGGAAAATACAGGTAAAAGGTTGTACGATATTTGACTGGTTTTAGCGTCTTAATCTCGTCCTTGGGATCATAACGAAACCCCCCCGATATTGGATCGGGACATCTAATTGGCATCACAGACAGGATCCCTTGAGATGAGAGTATCGTACAACCGTATGGTGTGCTGAGCGATTGTGTGTGAACGAGACGTACGAACAAGTACAAAGCAAGTGCGGAGTTCCGATCCGCGGTTCCGCTCTCCCGCGAGGGAAGCGGCCGGAAACGAACGAAGCGTGAGGAAGGAGTGAATGGTGAGATCTTTAGTATACTAGTTTATGGTTTGGCCTCCTGAGGGTGTATAGGGGAAAACTGGATTTTAAGGTGTGAACCCCTCAGGATGAAATCCCCTTTGTAGGACACTTTTTGTAGTAGTTTTTGGTTTGGCCTCCTGGGAGCATATAGGGGAAACTTGGACTCCTTTAAGGTTTGACCCTCCCAGGACGAAATCCCCTTTGTAGGATATGGCTGCTCATGTGGTGATATCCCTCTCTCCCTCTCTCTCCCTCCTCCCCTTTGCCTTTCCCCACCTTTTCTCCCCACTCCCTGGAAAATAAAGTTAAAAGGTTGTACGATATTTGACTGGTTTTAGCGTCTTAATCTCGTCCTTGGGATCGTAACGAAACCCCCCCCCGATATTGGATCGGGACAAGGGGTGGCCCATAAGGGGTGAGAGCGGTCATTGCTCTGTGCATCCACAGATAGAACTGAAAAAACATATATACTTCTGAGAGCTCCACAGTTCAATCTCTAGCTTTGCTATACTCTTTGTTATAACCTCTTGTCTCTGATAAATTCTCACACTTTACAAATGGTAATCTCTCAAGTTTAGTGCAGCTAATCCCCGAATCCAAAAGAATCCTGGACACCCTTCTGGTCACGTGTCACACACACAGTTATTGTATGTTCAGTCTTATTCATCATCATCATAATCTTCATGTCAGGATGTCCCAAGAGAAGCTAACCTTGTTGCTTTGGTTAATACAGTTAGTAGAAGTTATTTAGGTGAAATCCTCTCCTAATATTTTACATTTTTAGGAAGTTCAGTACAGAACAAAAAATACAGACAGCAGAAGTCATCCAGCCATTTTTGTCCTGCTTCCCTCTAATGTAGGGTATTGACTTCTGGCTACTTTATTTCTCTAATATTCACAAGGTTTTCTGGGACAAATACGTTGCAGGCCTTCTCTCCCCCTTCTCTTTCTCCCCCCCACCCTTCACCTACCTCCACAAAAAAGTAGAGAGGCGATTCAGCAAAATGGGGGAAGAGATAATTCACAAAAATTTAAGCTGGGTGACACATTCTTATTTTTCTGCTTTCCCAAAACAGCACCAAACATGGGGAAGAAGTGATATGAGAGGGTCATATGACAGCTATAATTCGCTGTAACAGTTTACTTTTAATAATGTTCTTGCACTTCTTATTCTAGTAAAAAGTGTTTGAGCCAAGAACTAACAAAGTTTGTGACTGTGACATTGACTTTCAGCAGATATATGTTTATTGAGCGAAAGTATTCCTAGTATTTCTTTTCATTGTTGTTATTTTTCATTGTGAAGTAAAACTGAACCAATTTATTATGTTTCACTTCATTTCATGACATACTTTGGACTGAATCATTTTTAAGCCTCTATAGCAGACACCCTTAAAGTGATGAAGACAGACCACAGTATAATCTGCACAGTATAATTGTACCAGGTACCTTTAATTGTTGAATGTAGTCTGTGGTGTAGTGTGCTGTGAAACTGAACAGACTCAGCAAAAAGCTCAGTGTATGTGAAATGAAGTTTTGACAGCTGCATATCCCACACTTCATCAGCAATGAACAGCTGCAGGATTATATAATCTTCAGATCACTGCTGAACAGGGTGAAATTAGCTAGTCAGACACGTACTGTGGTATAAACTGGACAGCAGAAAGATTTTTGAATATAATATGTCTAGAGCAAGGAAATATTCTGTCTGCTATGGTCAAACTGAAATGTGTACAGCAAAGAAAATACATTTTTAATTTGGCTAGTTCAGAGGCTAAAGTCTTTCTATATTGTGCTATAGTAGAACAAAGTTATTTGCATGGAATAATGAGTAGTGTGGTAGGTATGTGAAATTACATAAATGGCCTTTTGGAAATCTAACCCAGGTTCCCCTTGAAACTCCCCTTGAGGATCCTAAGTGCCAAAGATTCTCTTAGCTTTGCTTGCTTGTTTACTAACTGGACAGAAATAAAAAAGTGGGAGTAAAGCAGTTCCTGTGGATTATCAATTCTGAATAAAATAGTGAAGCACCACGAGTCTTTCCCTCCTCCTGCAAAAACCTTTACTTTTAACATATAAGATACAGTAATGAATTAAGATATAGAATTCAAAAAAAAAAAAAAAAATTCAAGCATGAGCTAAAAGAAACAGATCTTCAAAATGTTTGTACTATTTCCTAAACTTTTTAAAAAACATCCAGAGAGCTAGATCAATAACCTCAACTGCATTTGAAAATTCCATGCAAAAACAGCACATACCACTGTAAATGGAAACAAGAAAGAAGGTCTGGAGAAAGGAAGACCACAAGAACATGGAGAACAGGAGAGGTACCTGAGGACTAGAAGACAGCCAACATCACTCCAGCCTTCAGAAAGGGCAAGGAGGAGGACCCAGGGAACTACAGGCCAGCCACCCTCACCTCCACCCCTGGAAAGGTGATGGAACAGCTCATCCTGGATGTCATCTCTAAGCAGGTGGAGGGAAAGAAGGTGATCTGGAGTAGTCAGCATGGACCCACCAAGGGGAAAAAAAAAAATCATGCTTTACCAATCTGACAGCCTTCTACGATGGAATGACTGGCTGGGTAGATGAGGGGAGAGCAGTGGATGTTGTCTACCTTGACTGCAGCAAGGCTTTCAACACTGTCTCCCATAACATCCTCATAGGTAAGCCCAGGAAGTGGGGGTTAGGTGAGTGGACAGTGAGGTGGATTGAGAACTGGCTGAATGGCAGAGCTCAGAGGGTTGTGCTCAGCAGTGCAGAGCCTCGTTGGAGGCCTGCAGCTAGCAGCATCCCCCAGGGGCCAGTTCTGGGTCCAGTATCATTCAACCTATTCTCAGTGACCTGGAGGATGGGACAGAGCACAACCTCAGCAAGTTTGCTGACAATAGAAAAGTGGGAGGAGTGGCTGATACCCCAGACGACTGTGCTGCCATTCAGAGGGACCTCAACAGGCTGGAGAGATGGGCAGAGAAGAACCTCGTGAAGTTCAACAAAGGCAAGTGCAAGGTCCTGCACCTCGGGAGGAATAACTCCATGCACCAGTACAGGCTGGGGGCTGACCTCCTAGAAAGCAGCTCTGCAGAGAAGGACCCAGGGGTCCTGGGACACAACAAGTTAACCATGACCAGCAGTGTGGCCTTCTTGGCCACAAGGGCAATGGTATCCTGAGGTGCATTAAGAAGGATGCTGCCCGCAGGTCGAGGGAGGTGATCCTCCCCCTCTACTCAGCCCTGGTGAGGCCACATCTGGAGTACTCTCTCCAGTTCTGGGCTCCCCAATGCAAGAGAGACATGCAGCTACTGGAGAGAGTCCAGCACAGGGCTACAAAGAAGAAGGGGGGACTGGAGCATCTCTCCTATGAGGAAAGGCTGAGAGAGCGGGGACTGTTTAGCCTGGAGAAGAGAAGACTGAGGGGGGGGGATCTTATCACTGTACAGAAATATCTGAAGGGAGGATGCAGAGAGGATGGGGCCAAACTCTTTTCAGTGGTGCCCAGCGACAGGACAAGAGGCAACAGGCACAAACTGAAACACCGGCAGTTCTGTCTAAACATGAGGAAAAACTTCTTTCCTGTGCGGGTGACTGAGCACTGGAACAGGTTACCCAGAGAGGTTGTGGAGTCTCCTTCCCTGGAGGTATTCAAAACCCACTGGACATGATCCTGTGAAACATACCCTGTTTGACCCTGCTTGCGCAGGGGGGTTGGACTAGATGACCTCCAGAAGTCCCTTCCAACCTCAACCATTCTGTGATTCTGTGTAAATCCAGCTGCCTTAGATTTGCTTTATTTTGTTGGATGTGTATATTTTCACACCTTATTACAAAGATGAATGTACTTAAAACAATTTTTTGCCTTTGATTCGAATATCTTTTTTTTTGTCCAAGTGCTTGTATCAAGCTAGCTTGATATATTACTAAACTACGCTTTGTACAGTTGTGCAGAGTTCTGAATTCTAGTTCTAAGGCAGTGGACTGTGCCCATCACTGAAATACTAAAGGTTGACAGACATGGGAGATTTTTATATTCATTTTACATTTTGGGGCAATTGTTTCAGGACATCATTGCAACATTTGAAATAACAATTTTACTAGCTGAAAAGTTGAGCTGTACAAAATAAAAAAGCAAACGAACAAACAAATCAATCTAACTATATTCTGGTACTATAATACCATCATTACTGTGCCTCTGAGGCAGCATAGTGAAAAGTCACTAAAAAAAAGCCAACAGCTCCAGAGAGGAAAAAAAGGAGAGGAAAACAAAATATGATTTTTGGTAGGTAAAGATCACATGCAATGCGTGAAATAAGCCTCACCATGTGCTTAGACTCCTTCTCCAGAAAAACCACAATCAAATATTGCATAAGCCAAATAAGGTGTACGATAATATAAGATTTATAAATATAAGAATATAAATAAGTTTTATAAGAAATAAGTATAAGAAAAACCCTGATAAGGTATTAGAGAGAAAATTACACAGGATTAAAGTTTCCTGGAGAAACTACCCATGTGCAAACTTAGATGCTTTCAGTTGATAAGTCTGTCATGATCTTTTCTGTAAATACAGATCGCATTACAAGAGTTATTTTTGCTGACGGTCTGATATGAAGATTGTAATTGTATTATTCAACAGTTGTATACAAATATTGTTGCTTCTTTTACATGACTCACCATCAATTTTTCTAATATCATCATATGTTATGTAATAGCTTTTACTACATAATGGGTGTTCTCATTTTTTGAGTTTGATTCTTATGTGTAAAAGACATACAGGCTTTCATAACATGAACCATTTTTTATAATCCCTTCCTCTCCTCACTCCCCCTCCCCCAAGAGCTGAGTTCTTTTAATTAATGCCTCAAGGCTAAAGAGATGTGTGAATCCCAGAAAATACAAAAATTGCTTTTTGATTTGAATCTTATAACAACTTCTGTTAGCTTTTGTTCCTATGCTGCCGAAGATTTGGAGCTACAAGAACCTAATGTGCATTAGATTTAAGATCAGTTTGCTCTAAAACTGAAAGTCAAAACGCTAATGTGGGCAGTGGGAATACAATTTGAATCTTTATGGCTATCTAGTGCCCTAAACCAAAAAATAAGACAAACTACATAGGCATCCTGGTCTAGGCTTTTTAAACACTGAACATTATTTTGAAAACATGCTCTTGAATACTATGAATTCTATCCAGTGAGCTACATTATGGAGGGTTACATTTCCGTGAAAGGAGATCTTTGGAAAGAAAACACAAACTCATGAACACATAGGCCTCCCACATTGATGCCAGGTTTGCACAAGGGACAGCTAAAATGGTAACTCTGCCAAAGACAATAGGAAATGCCTCTCAGGAAGAGTGTACTGGGAACAAGGAATATCTCAAAACAAGATTGTACTGGGAACAAGGAATTTGGTGGTCTATGCCTTCTCTTTTGCACTTAGAAGTTCTGAGAGGCACCAGGTTTTGCACAGCTAGGCACCAGCCTGCCTTTTCCTAAGCTACAGGATAATAACCAACATATATTTGGCTCCAAATCTGGATTGTGTGTCGTTAGGAGAAGGAGATATTTTGAACACGGAAGATATATCGAGATACTGTGTATGTCATGAAAGATGTGTATCTTAAGGACTTCTAAGGGTTGAATACCTTTCTAATTAAAGCTCTCACTGAATAAAATTATAGTGATAAAGAAGGAAATATTAGCAGTTGATAACATAATATATGTATTTGAGACCTAGAAGGTCATTCTGATGACAGCAGAGAAAACTTGCTGCTCTAAAAGGTAGATATGTTACCCACAACTGGACAGGCAACTAGAGCAATATAAATACTATGACAAAACATGGATCAAGTCTGAATAATATCACTCTCAAACTTTTTTCCTCCACATCGATTCAATTTGAGCAGAACGCCATGGTGTTATTGTGCTTATTTGCAACAAGCAGCTAAATTTTCCACATTTTTAAGTGTGCCATTGAACTGGAATGGGAACTGCAATTTGGAAGGCCACAGAATAATTATTCACATCACTGAAGAAGAAAGAAGCAGAACATAAATCGGATGACATCAGAAGTGTTAGAACATGAATATTCGTCAAGGCAGTTTTGCAAACATGCTGATGAGTAGATTTGAAACCATACATAAAATGGGAATAGAAGCATTCTGGCCTAACTGCACACATCAAGATTAGAAATAGTGGAAAGAAATTGAATAGAAATTTTAGTAAAAGCTGTATGTTCCATGAAACAGTCATTCAGCTAAAATAGAAAAATTGTCCCAAGCATCAAAGACTGGAGCTCAGATATTCCCTTTTATAGTGAACTAATTCTGTTCCCCAACATTTTGGTCCCTCTCTGCCTTCCTCCGCTATACAAAAACATACATATATATAGTGTATATGCGTATACATTTATGTATGCACACACATTTTTGCAATAGAATGACATTAGTAAGAAGGTTAAGAGGATTTATGTTCCAAAATAGCTAGGGACTAGGAAATGGGAATCTGAACACGCTGTACAGAGGAAGAAGTGAACAGATATCTTATTTCCTTGTGTACAACCTTTAGTATACAGATTGTAAATCTGGAGGTAAGAAAACACTACTACCATAACCCATCTTTAAAAAGAAATTGATGTTAAACCAATTTTACATACTGTCAAATTTTACCACTGCATGCTAAGCCTTTAACAGCACACCTTAGGAAAGGTAAGCAAGCTACCTGAATGTTGATTGAACTTTGACAGGGCTTCTTTGCTGTTCCAAAATGTAAGTGCGTATAGGAACTCTTTAAATAAGTGGGAAATTATAGGTGTTTTTACCTGTGAATACACATGCATACTTGTTAAAGATATATGTATTTATATATGCATATGGATCCAGCTGAATGTGGGCTTTCTGATTTAAAAAAAAAAAAAAAAAAGTCAAATGTCTCAAATTGAGTTAAGCAAAATTATTTAACCCTTTTTCATGTTTTGAAGCATTATTAGAATAGAAGTGATAGTTAATCTTCTCTGTTTAGTGTTTTCAACATTCATGTTGAAACTATACAGCAGAAATAATTATTAAAGCTCTAGTGAAGTCTACACAGATTGTTTCTGAAGAAGATATGAATCTCAGCTTTTGGTTATTATTAATTTTTACTAAGTATTAACATTAACTGTGTGAAAGGGGTATTTATGCTCCTTCCATATTTGTTGTCTCTTTTAGATTGCAGATTAGTAAAGGCATTATTCTAATGCCCATTCTATGCTTCCTCAGCTCAGTCAAATTTTACTTATGACATTTTTAATATACTTCGCATATTATCTATCTTATTATTTGCATTTAACAGGAAGTAAGCTGGTTCCATCCAGAAACAGTATTTGCTATTGCAGTCAGTTTTTGGTTCCGTCTGTTGAACAGTTTCATCACTGATAGTAAACATATCTTACTTAGAGGAATGTACAGATACAAATGAATGATATAAGCTATTATTCTAAGGATGTTTCAAGGATGAAGAAAGTTGGTTAGCCTTCCTATGATTTGACTGTAGGACTCTAGAGAAATATAGTCAAATTATTTTTTCGTTCACAGCTTCTGACGAGTACCACAGCAATCCTATGTATATATACACACCGCAGAATCCTATTTTGAGGAATACCACAGTAAAAAAAGATACTTAAGAGAAACATTACCCAGATTTATAGCTCTTGTTCTCTGGTAACTGATATCAATTTAGAAACTTCATCTTTAAACAATTCATCTTTCATCAAATCAGGAGGTCATGTAGCATCTTTCTTTCTGGACTTATTTATGCGGAGGGATAAATTAGCAGATTAAACAAGTCAGTGTGATTAGCTACCTCAGATTACCATTTCTGAGAATGACAGCAACTCAGATAAGGTGCAGATAATGCACAGTGTTATAGCAATCTGCAAAGCATAAAACATCCCAGTACCAATTCTTACAGCAGCTATCATTATGGTTGAATACAGGGCAATTCTACGCACAAAGAAACTGTGTATGCTAAAACCCTTATACAAAATGTCAAGGTGAGCAGAGTTATTTATCCTCAAGGTTACCCGGTTGGTGTTTCGAAAGAAGTATTGCTCCAGCTGCTACAAAAAGCACAAGAGCACTTTGGGACTGCAGTAGAGAGAAAGCCAGCTTTGCTAGCAGAAAGACAGAAAGTAAAGCAACTAGTATACTCAGTTCAGGACAGCAGAGAGTTAAGCTTTGAAATATTTTTTTTTTTTTTTCTGGTTAAAAAAAAAAAAAAGTAATTGTTCTATCAATAACTCTCGGTAAACACTGTCTCCTGATTTATCCTGCAGATAATTACCCCCTTACCACTTGGAAAGAGTTTATGCAGCTTGGTAGAAAGTTCCTCCTTCCAGACTCCAGCTATTCCCAGCACTTTTTATAATCCACTCCGTAAATATAAATAAATTATATAAAAAAATAAAAAAATCCACTCCATTAGGCTTCCTTGTTTGTCCTCTATTCCTCCAGAGCCTCACTCCACTATCAGTTAATAGTCACCTTTTAATTTCCAGCCTAAAGTTTATTCGTAGCCTGTTTATATCCATTTTTGTGCCAAGATTGTCCTTTAGTATTTCTCTCTCCCTCAGGTTCATCCTATCCTCCCTTTGCAGATACATTGATAAAGAACTATTATTCTCTTCTCCAGCTCCATTTTAATAGATTATCAAGTCAAGCTCTGCAAGTTTTAATAGAGGTTGTCAATTCCCTTGATTATCCTAAAAGCCCTTCTCTTGACCTTTTTCAATTTGAATTCATCTCTCTGGAACAAATATAATCAGAATTGTACATAATATTTCAGAGGGCTTCTTAGTGGTCATCTTGGCCTTCTGAGACTAGTTGATTTGAAATAATATAATCCTTTGTGAAACATCAACCTTCCTGTCTGTCTAAAGTAATTGCAACAAAATTCTTTACCCTGTAAAATGTCTTTCTTTTTCTTCTTTCTGGAAAAAAAAAAAAAAAAGAAAAAAAAAGAAAAGAAAAGTCAAGGAATTTGTATTGATTAACCTGTGAAATTGCTACTTGCAAGATGGCAAGCCTCTGTGGAACGTTTTCTCAACCAAATCAGATGCACTAAATGGTCTTTTCCTTTCACTCAAGAGTTTACACTCTTACCCTTGTAATTGTGACAGCTTTGAAACTTTTCTATTATTTATTGAGCACCTGACAGTCATGTCAGATGCACACTCAGCATAAAGGAAACCACATAATACGACTTCAGACCTTAGAACATTATACAACGTCAAGAACCAGATGGGATCCTAGTGTCAGAGCAATTTAGTTATTGCAGAGTTTTCAGAAAAGGAAAAAAAGGAGAGGAAAAAAAAAGAAAAAAAGAAAAAAAAGAGTCCTTTCTTATTCCCTACATGGCATCAAATGGCTGATGACATTTGTAATATTTAACTGTGAGGGAATGACCTACATTTATTATTTCACAAGCCAAAAGTCAGACTTTTCATTTAATTTATTGAAAGTCAGAACTTCTATTAAAAGTGGTAAATCAGAAAATAGCCACAACTTAAGTTCCTGAGTCAAACCTTATAACAACTATTCGCGTAAGTTCAGGTGTCTATACATAAGAACTGTTTTTCAGGAATCAAAGTTTTCTCTTCTGTGAGTGAGGGTATGTGCATATGGTGACAGAAAGCAAAAAGTGTCTTCTTTCAGCAATAAGGGGAAGGACAAACTACAATTGTATCACTTGAGGGAATACAGAAACTTGTCTCCAACTGCAAAGGGCAGCAGATGGAAAGGGAAAAAGCAAGACCATGATGGAGGAGTGTTATGAGGCAAGAGAATAAATGAACAGAGGGAACATTTAGACTGACTGTGAAGAAATCTTTAAGAAAACAGAATCTGCTCAACTTCAGATTAAATTCCCAAGGGAAAAATTAGGAGATGCATCACTTGAGACATAACTAGGCTGGACAACACCCTGTAAACATACAATAAAGATTAATTTTGCATTGGCAGGAAGACAGATGACAAGACATATTGATTCTTTTTCAACTGTAATGGCTAAGACTCGCGAAGCTGAGAGTGATCAGAATGAGCAATAGATACTGAATCTAATTTACATGTCAGGAGACTTTTTCTTAACTATTCCAGTGCGAACAACTAATTGGCAGCCAACTATTAATTGGCTAGTCAAAGCCAAAAGGCCAGCTGGCACTATTTTATCTCTATCTCTCCCCGGGTTCGTAAGTAGATTCTGGGTAAGGTGGGAGCAGTGTTTTACAGCAGCAATTAGTTTATTCCTGGGGCAAAGAACAAACAGAAGTGGGTATGTACATACAGCAAGAAGCTTGTTTTCCATTCCACTGTGACTGAGGAAGCAACAGCCAGTTGGCTGCAGGCCATACAAATAAAAAATGCCAGCTGGCAAATATTGGATTATTTTTTTCCCCACATGGCTAGAGGTATGAATGTGGATGACAAGAAGATATTTTACTGAGTACTAAGCCATCTATTCCTTGATGGTTATTTATCCCATCAGCCACAAAGTAGTTAATAACTAAAAGTGAGGCAGCTAGCAACCTTGTCACTGTACTGAAGTTATTAGAAAGGTCTAAGCACACCAGATAATCCAGAATGATGATATTGTTGATCCAAAGACTAGTTATTTTTTGGTCAGTTTTGTAAGAGTATAGGAAAGCTCAGCTCTGTGTTTGAGTTTTCTGTGAATAATTCTCATATCTTATGTCCTCTGTGCTGGCTGGAAGTCTTGTGACTTCTGCCTTCTCAAGAGCTTTTCAGGAACACTTGATTTCAGATTCTCTACTTGTTCAGTATAGTATAAATTGCTACAGACACTTGGAGTGTCGAATATCATAGGACAAACTATATTTGTTTCATCAGTGTGGAGAAGATAAATCACTGTTTTTAAAAATACATAAATGCCTAAAGTTGGAAATAGACAATCTAGATGAAGCCCAGATGTGCAATTGCACAATAGAAGTCAAGAAAATTTACAGAAATTGATATATTTCTCTTATTCTTTTCTATTAGATCTTCTGAAAAGAGATCTCATGGCTGTTGAGTTTGGCCCTTACATAAATTCATATTTGAATAAGTAAGTTATGATATTGAATTATAGGGGTATTGCTTCAAGTCTATAGCAGATTTTAATAACCATCTGTGAAATCATTTAATCAAGGTGGCCTGATAGCATAGAAAGAATGTCACATAGACATGTCTGCTTTGTAGGCTTCGAGTGATGCTTCATGCCAGTATTCATTTGAGATTGTATTGGTGACAGCTGTACAAGATCAGTACACTTTTTGCATTACATGTTGCATTTGCAATAGAAGGAAAGTGTTATATATTAGGATAGAAAATCAGCTGAAAATATGCTTTAGGAAGAATGATAGAAACTGAATGAATGGCAATTCGGAGAAAATTAATCCTGGTTAGTATTAAAGATGGAACATTGTTGAAGAAGGCACATGCATGGAAAAAAGAGAAGCAGAAACTCTTTAGGAAAATATTTAAAAACAAACAAACCAACCAACCCCAAAACACCCTCACCATTATTGCCCAGATCCATCACTTTCCCTAAGTGGGATTTAATTATGCAATGTTTTCCACACACACACACACACACACGCAAAGTACAACATTAATTTATCTACTACAGGCACTGGGCCACATTTTACATGAAATATTTATACATATAAGAGTTAGAAGTTAATTAGTAACAAAAAAAAGTCTACACATTAATGAAGTCTAGATCTTTTACTGGTTATCATGTGCCAGTTTTCTTTAGCTAAGACTCTTATCCAAAGAGTATTTATGTTATTCTGGCTTGACACTGACTGGAAATATTTAAAGAGAATAGTGCATGCTTGCAATAATTTAAAATGCATTGAAATCAAGTAGCATGAGATCTTGATGGTCTAGTGCACATGATCCACTGGTGTGCATATATCACTGTATTTTAAATACAGATATGAAATACAGAAAGGTACATTTCTAACATTTTCATCCAAAAAAAAGAATGATTTTATTCTGGCTGTTAAACAATTAGGTTTTTTCTCCTGATTACATCAGAAAGGTCATTAATATTTGATCACCTACAAAGTAGGGGTTTTAGATGTCTACACTAACTAAAGTGAATCTGTTTCTTTGTTTGTTTGTTTGTTTTTAAGCCGAAATGTGATTATCTTGCTATTGTGGGAATTAGATCCTGAGTGGAATCTGTTAATTCAGTTTTTAAAGTAGTAAACTTTTAGTCAAACAAATTGCTAGTTCCAACCATGATAAGATGGTTACCATAGCTCTTTCCTAGGTAACTTTTCATATTCTTTAATTGCCTTCTACATCTGTCTACCAGATGCTACTTAGGTGAATCCACACCAAATCTTGCCCTGGAATAGAAACCATTTTGAGATTTGATGCTATATGTGTTTAGTGACATATTCATGAAAAAATAATTGTTTTCACTCAAAAAAAAGCAAGACATGCTACCTTGGTAATCATATCTGTTTTCAAAATAGAAATGAATAAAAGAAATGCTATATGCTAAGTTTAAATTACTATGTATACATTATTGACCTGAAGATCTACTTTTTAAACAGTTGTTTCATGATCACAGAATTTACTTCCAATTATTGGAGTTACTGTACATGAGGTCAGTTATCATAACAAAAAGCCTACCATAGACATCCTTTCTAATACATCATTCAATTGATAATATTCCAGATTCATAAACAAATATTATCCCTGCTAAGTACTATCAGTCTTCATGAGAAGATTGCTGGTAGAAGAATTAGTTGTTTGGTTATATGTATATCCAGGATGTGAGATGGCACAGCACTTCTACAACAGAGAAGAAATTCCCTATAGCTGTGCAATCTACAGGATGTTCAATATTATAGAAAATTTACAAGTGCTACAGGCATCAACACGTCATAGAGAGATTCAATGAAGAGAACAATATTATGAAAGGCTGTTCTTAGGAAGCAGAATTTCTTCAAAACAATGTGCATTTTTTTAAAAAAAAAAAAAAGTAAAACTTTTTTTTCTTTGAACCTTGACAACGAACCTATGTGAAAAGTAAACAAGTACCCATGTGGGGAACATGAACCATATCACAGCTTGAAAACAAAACCCAATTAGCATATGGGTCAAAGCTTTTTTAAAAAAAAAAAAAAAAAAAAAAAAAGAAGCAGCTTCTGGACCTGCAGAATATAATAAACACAAGATATCTCAGGTCAAGCACAGAATGCAGTGCTTTATGTCATTTATCTAAATTCATATCCATAGAAACACAAGGTCTCTTGTTAGTCTACTTAATTCCCCATGTTTTCCAACAATTTAACTTGTGTGGCACCAACATGTTAGTATTCAGCTCCTTAGCTCTTAATATAAAAATATGAGACAAACAGACAACACAGAAATTGCTAATAGAAGGCTTATCTCTGTCTTTACAGGTAAAAATGTTTAGCATTAAGACTTGAATAAGCTGAGTTCACTCAGGTTCAAAGTTGTACTGAGTATATTGCTGAAAGGAATAATTTGAAGAGCAACTAAAAATCAGATGTAAAACAGAGGCAAACAAATTTTTGCTTTTTACTGTTACTGTTTTGTTGGTCTATTATACTAACATGTTTTCATTAGGAATCTCCAATTCAATAATAACCTACATACAGTTCAAACAACAATTTCCCACTGCAGAAGGAAAGAGCACAGAAAGCCCTGGGACTGTTATAATAATGAACAGAAATATATATATATTTATATATATATAAATATATATATATAAATATATATATAAATATTATATATTATATATATCTCCAGAAGAAACAATATCAGCCAAAAATATTTCAGAACAGCTTAAGATTTATTTTCAGATACATCCTTATTTTTAATTTCTAAGATAGAATTATTGTTGTCTGCCTGCGTATATATATTTTTTAATGAGACAACAGAAAAATGGTCGGTATATTTTTAGAGTACCCTGGAAGACTGACTGACAAAGGCATTTTATAATGAGTAATGAACAACCTACCCAAAAGGGCAGGTTTATGGGATCATAAACCTAAGCACAGTGATTGGGCATGGAGGTTGAACTGAAGTAAAAGACAGCAATCACATAGCAGTTTATGTAATGTAATCCATAAGTTTATGGATTTGTTCATGACTTTTGGAAAATCATGAGCAGAATCTAGGAACTGCTGATTGATTAATGTTTTTTGCCTACCACTAACTGGTGATAAGGAGGCCCTTTTTGGTGTTATTTCATAGCTCACCTAGAATGTCACCAGCTTGTAACTGAGAGTGATCCTATATCATTCACCCAACAACTTTTAAATAAGCAGTTATGCTTACCCTTCTCTCTCCCCACACGCACCCCGATTACGTCTCCTTTTAATTTGTCTACCTTAAGAAGAATGTGCTTATTCTCAATGATTTCTTACTAGTGATACACAGATTTAATATCCCCATAACAAACACATGATCAATATCAAGGAGTCAAATTCATTTCTCTCTTTCTTTTTAAAGAACCGAATAAAATAAATTTTGTTTTCAAATACAGTAGGTTCCAGTAAGGCCGTATCTGGTTTTAAAAACAGTAACCTTCTGTTAAGGAATGTTGTGTTTTAAACTTAAATATAATAATGTGGAACTAGGCTACATTGTCTACAGCTACATCTGTATAAAAGTGCCTATAGCAAATTCTCCCATTTGGGAATCATTCAGCTGTTCCCAAAAGAAGTCTTCCACCCGCATGGCCTTTCTGACTGTATTGTTTCTGACAGGGTACCACACTTCATCTAAGGCTTCAGGCAGGTTCCCTCTAAATCGCTTGTGTCAAGCTGCCTACCCTGTCTCCTTACCCCATTCAGACTGACGAGCTGACCTAATTTAAAGAAAAAAAAAAGAAAAAAAAAAAAAGAAAAACACACACACAGAGAAATATCTTTTCTGCTTCCAAAATATGATTGAGATAACCTAGATCAGTCTCCATTCATTCGCAAAACATGTGCACTAACCCCATCTCTCCTCTGCTTACAGCACTCCCTGGTTTTCCAGCAACAGTTTCTCTCTACATCTCCATCCATTTTTCTAAGTACCTCCCAGGTACAAGTATCCACTGAAGCAGTTAAAACCTTCACAAAGTCTAGAACATCTCACTGTTGAAGAAACATATCAATGGCCTTGGAAAGTACCTGCTTTTCAACGGGTGAAAAGACTTTACTTGGGCCTAAAGACTAATACAGCAATACACCAAAATGAGCCATCAATACATGGACAGTTTTAGATACTTAAGACTAAAGCTACTGACAATCATTCAGAAAACCCGGCATTTCATTTGTCTCAACTGGAAGTAAGCACCCATAAGCCATTTTGAGGGACTACTGCTACCACTGGTAACCATCCAAAAGGAGGCTGAATATGTTGTAGAGAAGTATTTGGCTACAGAAAGACAAGGAATAACCTGTTTTTTGACAAACTGGGAGACTGGCCAGCAGAGAATGAACCAGAGAGGCTGAACCACTAAGAAATCCCACCCTTTGGGGCACAATAGGAGAAAAGGACTGCTCTCTGGCTCTACTAGTTCCAAGCCTCATAGCACTTCGGGATCCACCAGAGCTGACTAGCTGGTCCCAGCCAGTGCCTGAATAGTCCCAGCAATGGGACAAAGCCACAGGTGATTCTGAATACTCAGTGATCCACCAAGCTATAGTTGTGCTCCTCTAATTTATTTCTTGCAAAGATAGGTTAAAAACAGCTCTTATTCTGGCTCCTGACAAGCTTACTTAGTCCTTGCTCATATGGTTAACATTGCAGTATCAGTGCTTACATCCTGCACCTCCATCCATATTCCTGTCTTACCTGGCAGTTTGGGATACCCTGGGGTTCCCCTCCTGCCACTGACTCCATAGCAGTACTGGCTTTCCTATTTTCTGCCTTGGATACTTATTTCCAAACCTGGTTTAACTGGCCTTAAAGACGAGACTTAAATGGTTATGCTCTTGATAGGAAACTCTGATTTTAGATGGCTATACATTACACCTACACAGCTTTGAAAAATCTCACCTTAAGTGTCCTATCTTAGCAAATACATAGATATGTTCCTAAACTAAAGATCTTTGGAAGGCCATTTAGTGGCTTAAAGAATATTAAGTATAAAAACTTAGGTGCACAGTACCTGGTTTAGATGTGACTCTGGAGGCATACAGATTCACCTTCCACATCAGTCTCCTGTTGTGCCTTTTTGCGGCAGAACAGGAATAGCGATTTAGCTCGTAACATTCAATTCAGCATCTAGATACAATGGGAAAATAATTAGTATTTAATGATCTAGGCAGTCTCTCTTAGCAACATCCTGATTATTTCAATCACAGTTGACAAAGACGGTGCTAAGCAATTCTGAATGAGATGCAGCTGGCCTGCAAAGGATTAGGAGCAGAGAGTCAGGAGCCACATCTGAAAGTCATCTTTCAAAGCTGCGATCACAGTAGAAGCTAGAAGTTCAAGACAAAAAAATTTACCAGATGAACAATGGCAACTTGCCTCTGTAACAGGAGGTCTGTTATAACTCCCAAATTACACCTACTGGCATCTTTGACGTTTCAGAAAGAAAATTACAGTCTAGCATATCAATTTAGAAAGGCTTAAAATTGATTTAAACAGTTGGCTACCATGATCTTATCCAGTTTCCCTTACCTGAAAAGAATTTGAGAAATATTGTAATTTACTACATTAGCTAACAGTAATAAAGGCTACAACCTGTCACCACCAAAAGCAGAGAGAGTTTTGGCCCTAAATTCAGATTCATTTAATTAATGCAAAGGCTGTGGAAGGAAAGTGTCTCAGGCACTCTTACCATAGTTTATATTACCAGCAGCCCTGCAGACATTGAAAAGGTAATAAAGAACAGAGGGAGAGGAGAGGGAAAAGAGAAAATCAATCTATAAAGATGATTTGGAGAGAAAAAGAAATTAGAAAATGGAATTGCATCATGGAGATTTTTAAATCACTTTTTGAAATGCTAGTTCTGTACTCATTCTACATAGTTTTGTTGATCTGTTCTGTGAGGTGCTAATTAGGCCCCAGCAATTAATGAGGTCAACTCTTCTGTAAACAGAGATTGAATTCTTCCTTCTTTTGAAGGGAAAAGCACCAACAGCAGTAGGTGACTCTAAATCAGATGTGTAGGCTTGTGACAGACACCCCCAATTGTATTTCTTTTGGTTTGCATTGTAGAAAATGGACAGATCAGTAATTTGCTGGCTGATTAGAAACTGGTGTTGTCTCTCAAAGCTTCTGATCATGAGAAAAAAAATAGCATTAAACTAATATTTGATTTTCATAATTTATGGCCAAAACCTAGATTTCACACATGCTGATGAACTATACTAATTAAATTTTTGTAAGTTTATAAATTTTAATTGAACAAATGTTGGGAAAAATTAATATACAAAATAAAATACTCATTTGTCAATGTTGATTTATTCCCAATATTTGGGGGGAAAAAACCTTTACTTATTATGTAGTAAAATATTAAGAGAAAGCTTTTCAAAATCTAAAGAACAACCTTTCACTTGAAAGTAAAATAAAGGAAGATGATGAAAAAAAATGAGTAAAACAACAATATTTTACCTCAGGTTTGGTAGGGGTTAGCAAAAAGGAGATTAGAGACTTATTCAAACAGCTAGATTCTGTAACATGTGCATGCCCCTATTATGAAAGTAAAACATACTGAAAGAAGTACACTAAAGTGTTTTAATACTTCCTATACTTATACACAGTTATTATCTTACAACAGTATGCAGTATACAGATAGGGAATAAGCTAGGATAACTGTTGTCTGATTAGCAGTGCTTACGAGAGGAAACGATCTTTTATAGTTCGAGATCTGGTTAAAACCTGGGAATCATGAATGAACCAATAAGGAGAGGGAAGCCATGGGACTTACCTCAGCCTTTTGGAACTTTTATAGCTATTAAAAAACACCCCCTTCCTCCAGCCCCATATTTCTCAAGCAAAGACAAAAGTAATATCCTCATCTGTGTAATTAATGGAGCATTTACAATACTTTGCAGCGCACAAAAAAAAAATCATCAAAGAATGTGCAAGCTATTTTATTCCTAAACCTTTTCAGACTTCCAGTTTCCCAGTTTAATGAGATCTACTTTTTTGAATCTAGAAGTTTGGCCTCATACATGTAGCCTTATATATATGGCCTTATACATAGATTTTATTTTGCTAATTTCCTGAGGAATCAGTCTGTACTACTTAAACCAGTTCTATTTGTCATACATGTCTGCAGAAAATGTTCCTTATTTTCTTTGTCCTCAAGGAGAACATTAAATGGCCTGAGGCAAACCCCAACTATGTATACGGGGGCTCAATAATGATTTCCAATTTCTTATTATTTTAAGATGTAGCATTTAAGCAGTTTTTGATGGACTTAGTATGTGCTGGGCTGATTTTTGTATCATTCTAATTTCTAGTTCAAGCCTTGCCTAGATTGAGATGTCTTGTATGGAATAAACTATTATCATTATCAACAAAACTTGAAAAAAGATATAAAATTTGCTTAACAAGATCTGTTTTCCATAAACGAAACTGAGTGGCATTATTATACTATTAACATTCTTCAGTTCTTCATTCACTGAATCCTGACTCATCCTTTTGGTTATTTTCTTTGGGATCAACGAAAGATTGGCAGGCCTACAAGTACCTAAAGTCACCTACTTACCATTTTAAAATATTGGCACAAGACAGTCTTTCTTCTAGCCCTGTGGAACTTTCCTAATATTTTAAGACTTACTGAAAATCAATATTAGCAGTGTAAGAAGGTTCTTTGCCAGCTTTTTAAAAACTTCAGGATGAAAATTCTCTGAACTAGAGCTCTCAAAGGTCAGTTAGCTCCATTCAAAGTTTTGCTTTGTCACAGGGCTATTTCATCCAAATAAGAATCAGAAATCTAGCACATCTGAATTATTCTGCATTATTTTCAGTATTTTAACTGATCCCATATACCAAAGAACCAATCCACTGTTAGGTTTATTTTTGTTTCTAATCCCTCTTGTACTTCTTTTTTCTAGCCACAGATATAGCTAGTGCTCTTTTGCTCCCTTTACTAATTTTCTGATGAAAATATTATTACATTCCATATATATATATACACTTTTGTGTGTGTATATGACTGCAAATGTATACATACATCTCTGCATGTTTTACATCTGTGTCTGCATGTCTGTGTGCGTGCATTATATGAACAGAAACAAGAAAATAGCTTTCCTGTTGTTTCTGCTCAAAGACAAATTGATTCTTTCACTTTGCTTCTCTCGGATAAGAGCCATTGGGGTCTTTTATTTCAACAGGACTATTTGTGAGCATGAACTAATATATCTGATATTTTTATAAAAATATCACAGACTGCATGAAATTTGCATGGGATTTTCTCTAATAAACTTTATTATGGACTACACTGATGATGCTAGGAAGACAAACATGTTCATTTATCTTATTTTCTAAGTCCAAAACAAAATGCCTTAGCCAAATGGGCCATCTTTCCCCAAGAAACACCTACTCTTGCTGTGCTCTGAAGCTTTTTTATCCAATTTCTAGAGGGCAGCATAAAAGAAAATGTGGTTACATGGAAGACTGACACAGTGCAGTGCACTAGTTTTCCCAACATTCACCTATGTTACTCTTCATTCCTCTAAATTTAACTGGCCTTTTGAGAAGATGAATATTAAGCTTTTTCACAATGATATGTGTTCCTTTAACAAACACAAGAAATTACAAGAAATTAACATAGTGGCTCTATCATTTAATAGGTTAATATAAGACCAAGGGACGAGTCTGAGGCAATGCAGAAGACTCAAACAATGAAGAAGTCTTATGTATTGTACTGTGGTTTATTTCACTGGAAAATATAGTTCAATGGCAGGATTTCACTGCTACAGACATGAAGCATTGGGATGTTAGAAGCTGTCCTGAGCATAAAGGAATGAGCAACAGGCTGCTCACTTCAGCATGTGCTGTGATAAGAGAGATTGTGCTTGTGCAGTTAGGTTTCCAGGCAAAAAAATTAAGTAGATGCTAGAGTAAAAGAAGAGGAGATGAGCCACCATCTGTAATTTATAACAAAGGAAGCTGTACACAGAATTTGCTAAGTGTCAAAAGCACTGTCAGAGTACACTGTACTAAATGAAAGCACGCTTTTACACTAGCATTTCTGGTACCTGTAAAAACTTATGATGTGTTTTTATAAGCCTGCACAGTGCATTGTGTCATCAGCACATTGCAAGTTGTTATTTAGAAAAAGCAAGGAAACATTTTGTGTGAAAAAGCAGTTTTAAACTCAGTGGAAAAATAAGCATTTTGGATGGATGCAAACACCCATGAAATTAAATGAACTTTTGAAATAACATGAACTAAATGCATGAAATGCTGAAAGCATCAGCATGAATTTCCACATATTCCTGTTCAAGAATTCACCACAGAATACACTTGGATATGCAGTAAGTTTGTGCACAGAAGGGAGGTAATCGTTATGCTTAAACAAATTGCTTATTTGATTGGATGACTGAGCCGAAGCTGTCAATTATCCTTGTGGATAGAGTTTAGGTGCAGGCAGGGACACATCAGCAGCATGATTTGGCCCTTTACTATAGCTGAAGGCACTGTGGTTTTAAGGGTCACTGGTTTTACTACATTTGAAGTTGCTGGTGTTTATAGTTGCCCGTAATGCCCACCAGCTTGAAGGAACATTAATAATGTCACTAGAGATAGCCCACAGCCAAAAACTCAGATCTGAATGGATGGGGCTTTTCCTTTTGTTATTTTATTCCTCATTGGTTTAAGTTTTCAGATTCACAGTTTAACTCTATTTCTAGATATTTCTATATATAATTCTGTCGGCTGATCCTTAGACAAATGTTCATCTCAGGAGAAAGATTCAATTACAAAATCCTTCAAGATCAAATATTTAACAAGATTAAAAGTGCCAGTTGATGAAATACATGACAGTAAACTAGCCCTAGGACACCTTTTCCTGCAACTAGTTAAAATTTCTACAGCCAGCTACCTAATAACTATGGAAGGATAATGCTTTACAGCAAAAACCATCTGATTACAGTGTGTTTATGTTGACATCTTTTGATACATCTTAATTTCACTCTGTCTCTTTTTCAGCTTTATAGTCTCAGCTTAAGAGTTTTTAATGCCGCAGTTCATAAGGTTTGGTGCATAATGCTCAGCAGGTATCAGAAAGTACATACCATAAATGTCCTGAGCCATCAAATTAGAAAGCCTGTGCACTGAGATAAGAAACTTAAAAAAAAAAAAAAAAAAAAAAAAAAAAAAGTTATCCTATTGCCATAAAAGAAATGATGAGGTTGGAAAAAAATCAGTATATTTTCTTTAGGATTCTTTGCAGAATGGGTGAGGAACATATACAGTACAGTATAAGTAGTTAAACCTACATCAACACTGACTGTAGATGATTAACATATGAACACAATTGTTTGCCAAACTGGAAGTATTATGTTTCTTTACATTTCTGTAATCTGCTAAGCGTGCAGAAAGTTCTCTCTCGATGACATGACCTTCCTCTGCAAGACATTTCTGTTTGCTTCTTTTCCCTTTGATGGTCAGAAGTAAAAAAATCATTTGATTTAATCTTAATCATTTCAAGAATGCACCAGGGCCGAGATGTGTTATAAAGCCATTTCAGAGAGTCTTGGGACATAAATGGCTTTCAGTAGCCCAGAGACTATTTAACTGAGATATCATACAGGTGTTAAGGAAAGAAAGAAAGAAAAAAAAAAAACAGAGAGGGAACTGTTTAATTTTTTCAGGGCAGGATTTCATTTGTATCATTTACATAAGGAAGAAAAACGTGTATGTATGAATTTACTCCTCCAACTTCAAGTTTAATTTACAAGAGAGGCTTTTCATTCTAAGAGGTGCAATGAGTTAGTTACCTATAGCCATCTACTTCCACAAGACCCCAGGCAGTAAAACAACAGATATTTATTTTATATGCATATACCTACATATTCCCATTTTGAATGTAGTACCAGATATACGGAGGAGATAGAATTGTGGCCTGTTCCATGAACTTACTCAGCCACCAGACCACTACTCTCTAATTTACAAAACACATTGAACAGCACGAATAGAGTAGCAACCCTTGTGTTGCATCTTTTCAGTCAGAACCACACAAAACATTGTGCCTCAGCCTTCAAGCTTGCCAGGATTTTTCAACAAGCGGAGTTGAATTCAATGGAAAATAGTGATTCATGAACTGGAAACTTTTCAAAGGCATGTGCAGGTTTTGTAACCAGACTGTATGAAGGATTTCTCAGCTCCCAGGATGTAATGTCATGTCAGTGAATAAGATCACATTACAACCAATAGGTGATGGATTAGTATACTTCTCTGGAGTACTTAGTATTCCAGTGGTACATCATTACTGAAAACTTCCTCATTTTTGAAATTTGCTTCCCCTAATTCACAGTGGAACCTTTTTCAAAGTTACAAATAGCCTTCTGGTTCTGGAACATAATTTCCTGATTAGCAATGATGTTCAGGATAACTGGTGCTTAGAGCTACCTTTTCCTCTAGGCAATGTTTCTAATGCATGGCCATCTCTTGGTTAGCATCCAGGACAGAATCACAGAATGGTTGAGGTTGGAAGGGACCTCTGGAGGTCGTCTAGTCCAACCCCCCTGCGCAAGCAGGGTTGCCAAGAACACGTTGCTCGGGATTGCATCCAGTGGGTTTTGAACATCTCCAGGGAAGGAGACTCCACAACCTCTCTGGGTAACCTGTTCCAGTGCTCAGTCACCCGCACAGGAAAGAAGTTTTTCCTCATGTTTAGACAGAACTGCCGGTGTTTCAGTTTGTGCCTGTTGCCTCTTGTCCTGTCGCTGGGCACCACTGAAAAGAGTCTGGCCCCATCCTCTCTGCATCCTCCCTTCAGATATTTCTGTACAGTGATAAGATCCCCCCCCTCAGTCTTCTCTTCTCCAGGCTAAACAGTCCCCGCTCTCTCAGCCTTTCCTCATAGGAGAGATGCTCCAGTCCCCCCTTCTTCTTTGTAGCCCTGTGCTGGACTCTCTCCAGTAGTTGCATGTCTCTCTTGCATTGGGGAGCCCAGAACTGGAGAGAGTACTCCAGATGTGGCCTCACCAGGGCTGAGTAGAGGGGGAGGATCACCTCCCTCGACCTGCGGGCAGCATCCTTCTTAATGCACCTCAGGATACCATTGCCCTTGTGGCCAAGAAGGCCACACTGCTGGCTCATGGTTAACTTGTTGTGTCCCAGGACCCCTGGGTCCTTCTCTGCAGAGCTGCTTTCTAGGAGGTCAGCCCCCAGCCTGTACTGGTGCATGGAGTTATTCCTCCCGAGGTGCAGGACCTTGCACTTGCCTTTGTTGAACTTCACGAGGTTCTTCTCCGCCCATCTCTCCAGCCTGTCAAGGCGGGGGAGGATAGGTTTATAGGCGTATAGGCTTACCTATAAGCTCATGACTCGCTCTTCATCCATCCCTAGGCAGAGCTCAATACATTCCAGTTGCTCTCTCACATAAACAGCACCTCCACCACCTCGCCTTCCTGGCCTGTCTTTCCTAAAAAGCATGTAGCCATCCATGACAGTGTTCCAGCCATGCAAGCTATCCCACCATGTCTCTAATTGCAATGAGATCATGGCCCTGCGACCGCACATAGAACTCTAATTCTTCCTGTTTATTTCCCATGCTGTGTGCATTGGTGTAGAGGCATTTCAGAGAGGTAATGGAGCATGCAGGTTTCCCAGGAGGCATGCAAGAGGATCCTCCTTAGTCATGTCCCATGCACACTTCCCCAGCTGCACGCACCCGCTGAAGGCATCCCGACTTCAGCCGCATTTTGCTGACTGTGCTATCTCTATAACTCTCCCCCTTTCCCCATCTTTCCTAGTTTAAAGCCATCCTTACCAGGCTGGCCAACCTGTTGGCAAAGTAGCCGAAAAGCAGAGAACCAATCCCCACTGAAAGAGATTTAGTGGATATAGTTAAAACTTATCACTTAGAAAAAAAATTATCACTTTAAAAAAATTTAAAATTCACCGTCAAAAATGCAGTATTTTGCATTAAAAAAACAAATGGAAAGCCTTCTGTCTGCTTTCCAGCTACTTTCGCTCCTTTCTTCCAAGTAGCAATTTTTAACTCTTTTAACCTTGGGCATATAAACGTAGCCTTACTTTACTACGAAGGCCAGGCTGCAGGAAGGCTTCTCACTGTGAAGAATACTATCATGGAAGGTATTACCTTCCCACCTGTGGTGCTTGCTGACTCGCCAGATCTTTGGGGTCAAAATTCGTCTTGTCTTCAGACTGGCCCCAGTAATTAAGGAGAGTAACATTACATTGACTTCAGAATTATATCAGTGAAACCAAGATCGGAAGTAAAAACCGAAAAGGTACAACAAAACAAAGCAAGCCAAAATGAAACACATGTTCTATCCATCACTGTGATGGATTTTTTCATTTTAAAAAAATGCCTCTAAAGAGTATTATATAAGCATGCATGACACACACCCATTTGCTTTATTTAAACAATATAGCTTAAGATCTATGAGGATGATATTGGGCATAACAGCTGAATCAGTTTGTTTAGAAATGTATGGACCATGAGAAGCCAGTAAGATTTCATCATTAACCATTCAAACACTGATTTACTTTTGAAAGTCAGCATTATTCTGTGGTATAAATGTTATGGAAACAAATTATAGTATCCTACTGCTGCATGAAAGTAGTTAGGCTAATTGTTACGTGTTAAGCTTTTTGTTTCAGGACTGGGGCCAATCCATATGATTAAAATAGCTAAATCGAACAAATATTTGTTAATGATTTCACTGAAACACTAGCCTGATATTTTATAGCTCCCAAAATCTGTTATAGTGGCTGAGTAAGGAATGGCTTTCACCTTTATTAGGAGGGGCCTAATAAAGACAACCTAAGTAAAGATCAATCAGATCCTATAACAAAATTTGCATTTGAATGAAACTATGAACACATTATTTTTCCTAGCATTAATAAATTTCCTTTTAATGAATTACAAAACATGTTAATGCAGCAAAAAGCCTTTTTTCCATGAATCATTTCCATCTGCTTGCTTTGCAGAAACTAAAGTAAACATGCAACATTCACCCTCACATGCATTTTTCTTTATTGTTTTATGGTTTAGTCTATCTAGTTTTTAGTTACAGACTGAATATTCTTATTAAGCTATAGCTGCTTCATCCTGTAAAGCAGAAAATGGAAAGTAACAGAAAGCTATCAGAAATATCCACTTTAAGATTCTCTTTCCCCTATCTAAAAGCCACCTTGGCCTCCTGTTCAGCACAGACTCAAGGCTAGAAGCTAAAGGTAAAAGAAACTCTAGCATTTTTTATGGTCCTCTAAGATCCTGCCCAGCGTGAGGGCTTTGAAAGCTGCTCTGACTTGTGCAGGCAGCTTTACTGCTGAAGAGGCATGGTTTGGGAGAGCTTGTTATCCTCCCTCACCGCTTTCAGGCTGGCCCACTAGTTCTTAAGAAAAGTTCCTTTTCACAAGTGCAGCTTGAATTATAATGAGTCACAGAAGAACCTGAAAAAAAATTTCTTAATAAATAACAAACAGAAGTGTGTGTAATTGTTTGGTAAAGATTCTAATTCAATTATACACCTGTTACTTTGCTAGATTTGTTAGGTTTGTCACTAACTGGTCACAGACTGGGTAACTGTGGGGAGTGCCTTTGCACCAGCCTTACTCGTCCCAGTATAAGCTCTCCCTATTGCCAAAATAAATGCAGTTCCACCAGCAAACTTGTTCTTTCACATGCACAATCCTGACATGGGAGAAAAAAAATGTCAGGCATCATGACATCACCTTCCAGGAAAACTCCAAAGAACTACAGATTAACAAACGCTTTATCTTCAAAACAGATAATTTACATATATTATTCATTGCCTGTGCCTGATGTGTGTAAAAGCTTGTTAGAGTTCAGTAATATACTGATTTATCACCATTTTATTTACTCTTTTTTCAATACACTCAAAAATATTTGAGTCCTAAAAAATTGACACATAATAAGGCATATCATCATATAGCTACTAAACAAAACAGATATATGCCAGATCAGCAATTCATTCACACCCTTCTGTATTTAACATCAAAGTTTCTAATCATTTAGGCCTTTATTTTTTCAAGCTCAAATTATTTTCCTGTATTAATTTCAACACAACTACCAAAACTGAAACTCATTCTGTGCAAGAAACAAGAGAAATATTTGGGACAGCATATTTTACAATGCTTAAGGACGATAATTTAAAATTAGAGATTATCTTTGAGGAATAGTGAGCAGTAAAGGTTTTACTGTACTCATTAACTGGAAAAATATTCCTATGTTAGCAAAAATGTATCTATGACTGTGACGATTTTTTTCTCATCAGCATTCAGGTAACTGACAGCTGGCAACCCAGATATCAAAAGAAAGGCAACTGCCCACTTTTTTCCATCATTAAACTTGGCAGAACTGGAAAAGCTTTCGAATGTGAGTGCAAATCTAGATGAACTTATTTTTCGGCCAGCTATTCCCTCACCCCCTGCCAAAGCTCACATGGAGCTCTAAGAAGATTTCAGCCCTTCATGACAGATTTTAAAAATAAAGTATATATGGCCCTATGAAGCCTCCTGCTGTTTTCACTAGCACAACAGCAGAACTGTGTATTTGGACAAGCTAAGATTTATGTTAAATATCAAAATAAGATGGCACTGAAAACAAGTCTCTGACAACTCTAGAAGAAATTTTACCAGCATAGATCTGAGAGTAAGAAAGTTGTCAGCATAATTCTTTAGAATAGATGCTTATTTTAGTGACTTACATAGCTTTTTATCAGTGCATGGCAACACTTATTATCTCTGATGGTTACTTACAGTGTGAAAGCAACTTCTGAATTTTACATTTTCCATAGAAATAAGAGTGATTTACACTTCACTGGGTTTCAAAGAAGCTTTGAGGTCAATCACCCTCCTTTGATGGTTTTCTGCCTCTCTTAAAACTATTAATCATCTAATTAATGGATAAAAGTAGCACGGATTAGAATTTTGTACTTTTACCTCATACTGCCAATACTTCTGATAAAGTTATGATGTTCCACCTACACTTCTTTTTCATAAGAGAGAATTTTGACTAGCCCTAGAACAGCAGCTGCCATTTCTTATGGCAATTTTTTAACTGTTTGCCTCAAGATACAAGTCCACTTCAAACACAGCTGGTGTCATTAAGTGATTTTACTACACAATACACAGTACTTGTTGCTCTTTAAGAAAACAATACAAGCTAAGTTCAATGCAGCTTTATAGAAACCAATAACCTGTAATATTTCTCTGATCCTGTTAGCCCTTTCAAATGCTAGGTTATCTGCCTTACTGTAATCAGTGGTCAACATGAAATTTAACTGAAATCAACTGCCGTGTAGGTAAACCTGTGTGGCGGACAGATGAGTGAACTTTTGCCTTAAACATTTCTTGATACATAAGGTGCAAGCAAACCAAAACCCCAAACAAGCCATCTGTTCCCAGCGGAAACAGGACTGAGCTGCTGCGACCCCTGAAATGGTCTCCCTGCGACCATTCGGGACACACCGAGCCTGCGCTGAACCGGACCACGATCGGACAGAGACTTTGGGACCTGGACTGCAAATTACTGCCGCTTAACACAACTTTTATAAAACTTGCTTAGCCGCACTCCCTAGTTCAGTGAGAAAGGGCCCCAGAGCTGGTGCAGACTGGAAGGATAAGGGAGTTACCAGCAGTTTGCATTCCTATGCGTCACACTCCAGGAGGGAGGATGTCAAGGCTTTGAAATAAGGCCTGCTTGGGCGCCAGGACACTGGGAAACAAAGCCTCCCCTCACTGCTGAAACAGTGTTAATTAGGGGGGGTCTGGATTATATCCTCCTCGTCAGGACCTTGGAAGATAACACCTACTGTCACTGCTGGGGCAGTGCTAATTGCTGGAACAACACCTGTTTGTCAGGGCCCTGAGAAAGAAGGGCAGAACCCGAGGAATCAACACATTTGTCAGCAGAAACTGCAACAGTAAAGATAAGGGAGAAAAGCAGCCTGCCTGGGAACAATGATGAGACCCAATAGGGAGCAGGAGACCCCAGACCCAAAAATTACTATTGGTCTGAACTACCGCGTGAGGGGTGGGAAACTTAATTTGAAAAAAGCTATAATTGCCCAGGGATTTCTTTGTTCGGGGTCCCTCTTTGGAGGCACCCAACTCGAGCTGTAACTACTGCACGCGTGTCATTACAATTTATTTATTTAATTTGCCTTGATTTGGCTCCAAACTTTTCAGCGGGAACCTAGGGTCGGACCCTGCTCGAGTTGTAATTACTGCACGCGCATTGCTAAAATTTACACCCAGGGTGAAGAGGACCAACGGGACGCCGCTGGATCCACGGGTGGTGATATCTCTTTCTCTCCCCCCCTTTTCTCTCTCTCTCTTTCTCTCTCTCTCTCCTCCCCTTTGCCTTTCCCCACCTTTATTCCCCACTCTGTGGAAAATAAAGTTAAAAGGTTGTAAGATATTTGACCGGTTTTAGCGTCTTAATCTCGTCCTTGGGATCGTAACGAAACCCTCCCGATATTGGATCGGGACATCTAATTGGCGTCACGGACAGGATCCCTTGAGACGAGAGTGTCATACAACCTTATGGTGTGCTGAGCGACTGTGTGTGAATGAGACGTACGAACAAGTACGAAGTGAGTGCGGAGTTCCGATCTGCGGTTCCGCTCTCCCGTGAGGGAAGCGGCTGGAGACGAACGAAGCGTAAGGAAGGAGTGAATGTTGAGATCTTTAGTATACTAGTTTGTGGTTTGGCTCCTGAGGGTGTATAGGGGAAACTTGGATTTTAAGGTGTGACCCCCTCAGGATGATATCCCCTTTGTAGGACATTTTTTGTAGTAGCTTACAGTTTGGCCTCCCGGGAGCGTATAGGGGAAACTTGGGACTCCTTTAAGGTTTGGCCCTCCCGGGACGAAATCCCCTTTGTAGGATATGGCTGCCCAGAAGGCAGGCAATTTTTGTGGAGAAATCGAGAAATTGTATGATCTTTTGGAAGTACACTGTTCTCACCCCTTGCCCTCAGGACGAGACTGGGCACGGGACCATTGGTCCCAATTGCAAAATGTAGTAGACCGGATAGCGGTCTTGCAAAAAGAAGCTAAAGTAGAGAAAGGAAAAGGGAAAGCTATTGTTTGTGCCGTGCTAGGAGCGTGCCTAGCAGCTGCGGTGGAGGAGAGAGAGTGGGCACCTTGTCAGGCGGAGGCTGTGGTTGCCGCGCTGCAAGCGGCGGTAACAGCCCTGCAAGAACAATTATGGGAAATGAAGCAGGCGCTGGAGGAGGAGAAGCACCAAGGTCTGATATTGAAAGAGGAGCTAAGAAACCAGCTCCTGAGGGAGGCAGGCACCCTCGCCGAAAGTGAGGTGCTGCCCGAGGAAAAAGGGGTACGCCAAATTTACCCCCAAAGGGACGAAAGGGAGGCGGAAAACTAGATCCTCCGTCCCCTCAGGGGGAGGGGGGAGGCGGAGGGTGGATGTTTCCCAGCACAGTCCCCCTTCAATTCTCCTGTGTGGCATACCCGCCTCCCAGAGCTCCGATCCCCCTGATATCCCATCCCATTCCCCCGGCCAACCTGTTTTGGTCGAACTTCCCACCATGGGAACCAAACCGCTTGTATTAGACACCCCGATAAATAAATATACTTGGAGAGCAAAAGATGCTAGTGGGAAAACCCACAAGATTCACACAAAATGGATTGTTCCCTCCTTCTGACCCGAGGAGCGAGTTTGTTCTTATTTCTATTTTCAAGGGCGGCGGTCTGACCAAGATGCATCTACTGCTCTGGACCATCCAGATTCAAGGATGCATCCACGAACGACCACTCCCTCTACCTTCCCCCAACCCATTTAATCCCTTCAAGAACAACGAGTTCATGTTGCTGGCGAAAGCAGTAAGCCAAACTTTCAATTTACGCCACTGCTGGGTTTGCGGAGGACCGCTAGGGTTATCAAGTTGGCCGTGGACGTCCACACCCCTCACCCCAGACCAGATCGTAAGCAATTATAGCGAAACTGCGGACGACACGTGGGACGACAGTGGGACCTGGCCAATTCAGTTTCCAGCCATGGGGCAATATTGTTTAAATCATACCCAGGAGGGAGGGATCGAAGTGGGGGAAAGTAAATGTTGATGGACACTCACTCGTAAGCCACTCGATAAAGACGGGAATCTCCACTTATGGACGTGGCTCGATGAAACGGGGCACAATCGGGGATTTGAGGGATACTGGTCAAACAAAAATGAAACTTTAACTCTCCAACGATCCAATTATCCCCCTTACAAGCAAACCTGCAAATGGGAAGGCACTTCTGGGGCTTGGTATTGTACCGGCCAAATAGGTGATGGGACGGTCACATTTGTCAGCCCTCTGGGCAACAGAGACACAACTTACTTTCAGTTCCCACCAGGGATAGACAGGCCATTTGCTCAGAGCATCAGAGCTAAGAAGGGGCATTATTGGATCTGTGGACACAGCATATAAATTTTTACCCGCGGGGTGGTCGGGAACTTGTTATACAGGGATTATCAGATCTTTGTTTTTCCTTTTACCAGAAACAGGTGGACCTCAGTTAGGCATAAAGGTATCTGATAACCTCGGAGACAGAAGGGTTGCCTGTAAGACGCAATCCATTAAGGCAGATTTGGGTGGGACGCAAAGATGGGAGAATAACGAGTGGCCTCCTGACATACCCCCTGGAGGCCACAATCCAGTGGAAAAGTTGAAAGAATGAATCAAACAATTAAGAGACAGGTAGGACAATCAGCACCAGATATAAGGAGAAAGCTTCAGAAAGTAGATGGTATGTCGGGGATGTTAATATAAGGTGTACAATAACAGGGAAGAAGTAGAGGGAAAGGAAAAACAAAAGGAGAAACTGAAAGATAAGGGGCAAAATGCTGCAATGTTGGCAGCTGCATTTGCCCAGGCACAAACTTCCTCTCAGGGAAGGGGTTTTCCAAAAGGACAAGGATGTGGAAGAGGGCATAGAGTAGGAGGGCATTTGGGAAACAGAATTCCACTGAGGAGAGATCAATGTGCAATTTGCAGGGGGAAGGGGCACTGGAAAAATGAGTGCCCGAAGAGACAATCAGATCATTGGAAACCTCAGTCTGCATCTGTTCCAGAGGCAGATTTGCTCATGATTGGTACAGAAGATTCAGACTGACAGGGACCGGGGATTGAGAAATTGGATTCCCCAGCCGAACCCCTGGTTTCAGTAAAGCTGGGGAACGAAATGCAATAGATCTTTTAACTCTGCAGTCCCAACAGATGCGCATGGCAATCCTTCAGCACCGCATGGATTTAGACTATCTGTTAGCTGAAGAGGGAGGGGTGTGTGGGAAATTGAATATTTCCAACTGTTGTTTAGAGATAGATGATGTAGGCGAAGTAGCTCTCCAGTTAACCAAAGATATCAGAAAAAATAGCCCACGTCCCTGTCCAAACCTGGAATGGCTGGAGTGGCGATTTGTGGTCCTGGTTACTGGGGGCACTGTGAGTGAAACAGTTAATATTGTATTTGTTATGTGCAGTTGCTGCTTTAATGTTCTTATCTTGTATAATTCCTTGCTTTGTTCAATTAATCCGACATGTTGTGTCAAATATGCAATTTGTTTACCTGTTGTAACAATCACTTACCTTGTTAACTCAATTTTGATGTTTGTTCTGTGAAGTTATATGTTGTTAAAGTTGTTAAAGAATAAGTTTGCATTGAGCAAGACCTCTGTTTATTGTGCGTGCTTCTACCTTTTCTATATTTCCTTCTGATCTCTGTCTCATATCACCACCATGGATGAAGGCTATGAAGACTTCAGGAAGGAGACGTACCAATCAATGTTTAAGTCACGGGGTGGTGTGGCGGACAGATGAGTGAACTTTTGCCTTAAACATTTCTTGATACATAAGGTGCAAGCAAACCAAAACCCCAAACAAGCCATCTGTTCCCAGCGGAAACAGGACTGAGCTGCTGCGACCCCTGAAATGGTCTCCCTGCGACCATTCGGGACACACCGAGCCTGCGCTGAACCGGACCACGATCGGACAGAGACTTTGGGACCTGGACTGCAAATTACTGCCGCTTAACACAACTTTTATAAAACTTGCTTAGCCGCACTCCCTAGTTCAGTGAGAAAGGGCCCCAGAGCTGGTGCAGACTGGAAGGATAAGGGAGTTACCAGCAGTTTGCATTCCTATGCGTCACACTCCAGGAGGGAGGATGTCAAGGCTTTGAAATAAGGCCTGCTTGGGCGCCAGGACCCTGGGAAACAAAGCCTCCCCTCACTGCTGAAACAGTGTTAATTAGGGGGGGTCTGGATTATATCCTCCTCGTCAGGACCTTGGAAGATAACACCTACTGTCACTGCTGGGGCAGTGCTAATTGCTGGAACAACACCTGTTTGTCAGGGCCCTGAGAAAGAAGGGCAGAACCCGAGGAATCAACACATTTGTCAGCAGAAACTGCAACAGTAAAGATAAGGGAGAAAAGCAGCCTGCCTGGGAACAATGATGAGACCCAATAGGGAGCAGGAGACCCCAGACCCAAAAATTACTATTGGTCTGAACTACCGCGTGAGGGGTGGGAAACTTAATTTGAAAAAAGCTATAATTGCCCAGGGATTTCTTTGTTCGGGGTCCCTCTTTGGAGGCACCCAACTCGAGCTGTAACTACTGCACGCGTGTCATTACAATTTATTTATTTAATTTGCCTTGATTTGGCTCCAAACTTTTCAGCGGGAACCTAGGGTCGGACCCTGCTCGAGTTGTAATTACTGCACGCGCATTGCTAAAATTTACACCCAGGGTGAAGAGGACCAACGGGACGCCGCTGGATCCACGGGTGGTGATATCTCTTTCTCTCCCCCCCTTTTCTCTCTCTCTCTTTCCCTCTCTCTCTCCTCCCCTTTGCCTTTCCCCACCTTTATTCCCCACTCTGTGGAAAATAAAGTTAAAAGGTTGTAAGATATTTGACCGGTTTTAGCGTCTTAATCTCGTCCTTGGGATCGTAACGAAACCCTCCCGATATTGGATCGGGACAACCTGCAAAACTGGTGACATGTATACAGGTACTTATGCAGTATAAAATAGCAAAGCCACATATGCATCCTTTGATCCTAATGGATGCTGATTTCTTTTAGCTAAGAACCTGCATTCAGAGGTAAATTCTTTTTCCGTTGTTTTCATGTGGGGTTATTAATTGTTTTTGTTTAATAACCCATCCCTTCAATTAATGTAGTCATAAGCTCTTCTACAAGCCCACATATATTACCAGCATTTCACTGAATTGTGACTATTACACTAGCCTGTATGACATATCTGTTCCTCTCAGTATTTACTATCCTACTATAATTTTTATTATCAAAGACTTTATATCATGATAAAGATCACCCAGAAAACATTAAACCTTTGAGTCCCCAATGAGACATAGTCCCACACAGATAATTCCCATTAACAATATATATCCATTGGTAAACCAGTTGGCAATACATCACAACCTTTAAATCCAGGTAAAATAGACTTTTCCCTGAATATAGTATTTGGGACCAAAAGAAAATGCCTTGAGAAATCCAAACATATCAATTAGTTGCCTTTAGAAATCAATTCTATAATCAAATCAAAGCAAAATTAATAAGCTTACATAGGCAAGATCTACTTTCTTTAAAATCATACCTACTGGTATCGGTCAAACTTTAGCTTCAATTTTTGTCAATGAAATCCTTAATTAAACACTTACTGATTGATGCACATTCTATCTGTGGTTCTTGTCATCAATTTTGCTGACATCATTCCAGGATTTAGCAAAAATGACATCATCTATTTTTTTTTCATTTCTTCAATTAAATAAAAGTTGATGCTAAAGATCAAGAAAGCTCTTCAAATGGTTCATTTAAAAAGTCTGAGTATAAGGCATCCCAGCTAGTTCTTGCCATGTATTTGATTTTAATACCCTACAAGTGTTGACCTCTCAATCCCAGAAAGTTCATGGATGATAAATTTAGAGAATTCAAGAACAAACTGGACAAGTTCATGCAAGGAAAATCTATTGAAAGTTAAGAACTACATCACTATCACATCCGTTTCAAGATGATTTTAAGCTGCAAACGCTTGGCAGGTGGGCAATTACTAGGGAGAAGTATCAAATATACCTTCTTTGTTCTCACTCTACACTCTTGCTCTGTCTTTTGGCTACTATCTGAGACAGGAAATTGGACTAGAAGAGATCTCTTTTAGTCCCAGTATGGACATCATCGTTTAAGTGTGATGGTGCATTTTAAATAAAGAGCAGAAAACTCTGTGGAGTTTTCTTTTTCTTTATTACTTTTACAGTTTTATCACTCATAATTAGCATCAGATATAGACTGTCTATGTTGATTCTTTTTTCTAACACTACCAAAAAGGAACTACTTGTCTTTCACTCAACTGGCTTTGCTATTTCATTAAATCACTCATCAGCAATTAATGTATACATATATACATGTTTGTATATCTTGCTTGTAATTTGTGTCTTCATCTTCCTCACTTCTGTACCTCCTTATGGTAATATTTTTACAAATTCCTTCTCATCCTTTTTGGCCTGTTTGACTATTTTTATCAAAGCAAGTTACTATATTTCAATGTTTCAATTTTAAAATAAAGATTGACAAACCCGTTTAAGTAAAAGAAAGAAAGAGTACCCTGTGCACATGCTATTTCATGTATGTTTGCATTACAATTACTGGACTCCTCATTATTATACGTGATTTTAATCTGAATGGTTCCATACTTGTAATGTACCAATTAACCTTAAAAATCCTTTGCAACCAAAACATATATTGTACTATTTCTGGCAGATATTTCTGGCAGGATTTGTAGGTTAACTGAGATGACTAATGACCTGAATGGTGATCTTCCCGGAAGCCACTTTTCAGTTCAGTCCTAAACATTTTCTTAATATGTGTCTTTCTCCTCAGTACCCAACACATTCTTTACACAGTCTTTATTTAATGACCTTGACTAATCATTAAAAAGCCTTATGCAAATTGAGGCACCTATCCCATATTTTATGAATGCTATATTGTATTTCTGAATCAATACATAAGGGTTTTGCATTGATTCTTCAATATAGATCCCTACAAGACCACAAGATACATAACATGATGCATTTCCAAAAGATGCAAGGTTTCACTTTTCCAAAACAACATTTCTTTGCAAACAAATCAGGGGCAGGGCCACCTGACTGGTCCACGCTTCTGATTCCGGTTCTTACATTAGAAAGAACACTTCTTTTCATACTGCAGCTAATAGCTATTAGCACAAGAGAATGTTTTGGTTATTTCTGAATAGTTAATAATTAAAGGTAAAGGGAACAGTGTAAGTTGTTAAACTTGAATTTCTGCCATGAAAAAAATATACTTCCTCAAGTTATATTGATTTCTAGAGCAGAGACAAAATGGTTTTAACTGTAGTGACACAGAATATTCTCCATATTTATTTGTCCTATCCATTTAGTATGCATTTACTTCTCAAAATCTGCACTTTACTTATCTCCCCACAGTTTCTGATCTGGGCTGTGCATTTCTATATCATTTGTGTCTATGAAGAACACTGATATTTCAGTTATGTGTATAGGCCATATAGATAGAGAGACAAACAGAAGCTGTTGAAACTCATTGAAATACATAAACATAACCAGTAATCTTCATTTTAGTGAACTGTAGGATATGCCCCCATCTCAAAAAAAAAAAAAAAAAAAGTACACCAAACTCAAGTTTGCACGCTGTCTAATTACTGGAGGAGAAGAGTTGCCAAGGTTTATTTTAGATAGTATGTGTGGGAAGAAGGACAGCTCACATAGAAAAGAAAGATACGAAAGAGAGGGGGAATGAAGCTTCAACAAAGCCTAAGCAAAATGGCTATAAGGCTTTAGAAGAAGCCACAAGTGAATTCTGGGATAGAAGTGCTGGCTGAAAAAGCAGTGTGGCTGAGAACAGGACAATTGTGTCCGGTTGTTTGATTCTTACTCTGCTCACGAGTGAACCTCTTTTTGGCAGCTAAAAAAAATCATATCACTATAGAAGTCAGCCTGTCACCACATTCTGATCCCAGCTAAAATAGTACACAATACCCAAATTTTGACTAGTGACTTGGATAAATCCTTGTCAATGTATTTTCTTAAAAAAATGTCTAGAGACATTTGTTTTCTGTAATTGTTTTCAGATTGCAATACATAAAAGGAGACTGACAAGCATATTTGTGATGGTTATCCTCTTTGCTTTCCGTGGCAACATAATCATATATGTATGAAAATGTATTTTATTTTGCTCTGTTTTAAACCCAAGTCACAAGCAGTAAACTGGTTGTTATTTTCTAACTGTACTTTACCATCTCCTTTTCCTTTTGTTCTGCTTCAAATGAATACCTGAACATTTCACTAGGGGTGGCTTTTTTATTGCAATTCCCCCTTCACCTTCTCCATATATTGTATAAGTCCTATCATACCTCAATTCTGTCACCAGTCTGAAGAGCTCTAGTGTAGTTAGCCTGCTTTGTATGGAAACCGTTCCACCCTTCTCATTCTCATTGTCATCCCTATTCTAGCCTTTTCTAGTTTTATTTTGTCCTTTTTAACCAGAAATTCATGCAATAGTCAAGATGTGTATACATTATAGATATAAACAGTATTGTAATAAAGTTAATCAACTGCAGCACAAAAGGATGGCAAAGTAGATTTTTTTCTACTCAAATATGTAAGACATGCTTGAAAGGAACAGACAAGTGCAGCATGAAGGAGTTATAAATTATTTTTAACATTCAGGGAAGATGTGGCTCCAAGAGAAACAGAGAAACTAAGTGAGCAGCAGTCATGTATTTTTGTTTGTTTACTTATGACTGCTGCCAGGCAAACTTAGCTGACAAACACTTGAAATTATCCAGAGTTTCAACTAGAAATCAAGTGTGTGTAGCTGAGTGCTCATGATTAGAGCCTGTCACAATTTCCTGATTGTTTTTTTTTAATCAATCAGAAAATACTGATTTCAAAACCAGGCCTTAAAGAAGAAAAGTATCATCCCTTGGATGGGGATTTTCTGAATCAGACTGCAGAGGAACAGAGGAAAGAAGAAAGGTTCTTTGCTCAATGGCTAGGACTCTCATTGGGGATGCACAGGGGTCAGATACAAATTTCTATCTGCTTTGTAGATGTGACCCTGGGCAGAGGTCTTTCCATATTACTTGCTGGAACATCTTCAAGTCTGGAATTAGCAAAAACAGCTCATTCCCCTGACCGCATTTTACAGTGTGCCCCAAGACCATATTTACCTTTCAGGTCTGAGAAAATTCAGTCATTTCTGCAGATATCATCTATCCAAGCTGTCCTTGCAGCTATGCCATATGACTGACACTGGACAAGACGTCTCTAGTGTCCCAATACCAGCTGCAGTGAGCAGAGACAGTAAGCTGAATTCAAGCTGTCGGTAAAAGAAATATGCACATCAGTGTCAGGTTTCACAATCATCTCGGGCTTCTCTCTCCTTAGATAAATGTGGATGCAACAAGTCAGACCAGAGACATCCACTTCCCACTCTTGAGGTTTGTACTGTAACGATCAGTAGCTATACTGAACTCCTATTGATGTTTCAGCAACTCACCTTTGCCTTTTGCTTGGCAAGCTTCACACTCCATGGAGGACAGCAAAGAAAGATCACTGGAATGACTTCCAGACACACAAAGTTTAATTTTATATTAGTCTAAGTCTGATCCATCTATGGGTAAATTCTAGAAATGCAAAGAAAAACATAATTAGGTAGACTTTCCTTTAAAAAAATGAAAAAGCAAAAGGCACAAGGATAGTCATATCCTCTTTTAAAAAGCCAGACACTGTTTTTGAATAGCTCTAGTCATTCTGTGAAATTTGTCATTTTCTTACATGGAATGAAATGTCAATTTTCTGAAGATATGGCTGTCATGAATCCACCGGACTGACACTTTTTAACCCGATTTATGTCAGTTACAGTAGCAAGACTGAAAGCCTGTATTATTTGTAATCAAGCAGAATACTATTTGTTTTAGAAAGACGTTTTGAGCTGCACACTAGTAATGAAGATAGCACGGAACACAAGTCACCTGCTGGCACGCTGGCAGTTCTGCTATTCCTTTGCTTAGCAGCACGTTTCCATCATTAAAAGGTTATGTCCCAGTGGGACACCTGAATGAAGGCCCAGTGTTTGAAGAACCATAGACCGTTATCGTATAATCGCCAGCAAAAACAAAAACCTAAGAAGGCCAAGACATTTTGCAAGGCATTTTGCTTCTTAAACAAAACAAAACCAAAAAAAACCTAAGTTCACAGTGTTTTGAGGCATTTCATCGCTCATTTGATCTATCACCTGTAGCTCTGACCTTTACTTGTTTTGATAAGTCAGAGCCTCCGTTCTGGCAGTCATACCCTGTTGACAAGCATTATCAGCTCCATACCTAATGCTGGTGGAAAGCCCTGAGGTCAAGGGAGATTTTACAACTTCAGTTGGCTTTTGGATGTGGACCATAATGAAGTGAAGGCACTAAACACTCTTTAAAGATTTGGGTGCCTAGTTTGCCTTCAGCATAAGATCTCTCTGTGCTCAATTACTCATATTTCCAAAAGACTAATTCTATATTTTAGGCTCAGTAAAGATTAGATGCTTGCAAGGTTAGGATGGATCATTATGAATATAGTGGTGAATAGGAAGTGGCTCAAAAGCCATCTTAAATTTGTTTGAAACGTACCCCGAGAAATTCCCAGCCACCAGCTGAACATCACAATCTACTGTAAAAAGTAAATTGAGAAGAATATGCATAGTACTGCCATTCTTAATCACATTAGGGAGCTATCCTGCTATTGTATGTGCTTTACAAAAGACACAACTAAATCATCGCACAGCATTCAGAAGGTTTTTGAAGTACCTCTTCAAGAAAGACAAATAACTATAACAGGGTTATAAAAACACATATATCTGTTTAAATTTCTCCAAATGATTTTACATTTCAAGTACTAATTTGGTGCTTCAGGACACTAACATTTTCAATGATAAAAATGTTGGTTTATGCAAATTGTAGATATCTAGACAAATGGAACTGGATTTGTGAACTGCATCTCCTGTTCATTGAATCTTTAGTTTTTAATTTAATCCATTAGTTTGTACTCAAGAGGTTTCAATGGGAAACCACTATACTTCTTTTTATAATAAGCATACCAAAAATTCTTTTTAATAATGGGTATGATGTAATCAATCAATGGTGTGTGCCTATATGCGCAGCACACCACGTACACATATATGTTTCAGATATGATATACTAATGCTTACAAGCTTGTAAGAGTCTCTGCCGACTAATGATTGCATAAATAATTGCTATTTTTAAAAGTCTGTCATCACATTCCAATTGCATATACCTCAGAAAAAGCTATTACTGAATTACTTTGAAGATGCACTTATCTCTGAAACCAGCTGTCTTTCATTTTTCACAAAACCTCATCTATAGGCTCCTCAAAACATTGGTGAAAAAGGTGAATTGATCAAACTTTTATTTACATGAATAGTACTAAAATTAAAGAATTGTTTTTTAACATTCCTTTGTTGCATCTCTTATCTCACAAGTATTTTGTGAATATTCAGATGAGTTTTTCTGAACTAAATTATATTTCTGTAAGCATCAGGAATTAAAGGCTTCATCTGAGACACTTAATACCAAATTAGAAAGAAAATATAGTCTGCAGTCTTGCATAATGAAAAATGTTAAAATACTAATCAGCTGACCTACTTATTATCAGACTTCAAGTCTTTTTTATTGTAGTTGTGTTAGCTTAACTTTAAGTGCTGTAAGAACCAGGATACTGAAAATTAGGTCACATTCTTCATTTTTATCTAATGTTATCATAGATTGGGCAATGATGACTCAAGCACTGCATCCTCCTTTGCCTGCAAATGCCGATCTTTGAAACTGGTGTAACGCAATTAATATGATTTTAGATGTAGCTCATGTATTGCTAATATAAACTGTCTTTCAGAATTTTCTATTGAAGTGCACTTTTTTATGTTAATTAAGATATATTCAATATATCTGTTTATCTGTCTAAATGCATTAGATGTTAGGCATATTAAATATTTTATTTACCTGTAAAAGTACATAATTTTCCATATATTGGAGTAAATATAGTGTTCACTACTACTGTTCTCACGCAAGTGTCATGACAAAGGGCAATATCATCGATTACATTACCCAGTCTTACTAAGACAGAAGTAACATTAGAAAGCTAGACTGAAACTGTCTCCACCCACTTTGTGTTGCTTACCCCACAAATACCATACCCTTTATAGAAAGTTTATATATAGTGGAACCAGCATTAATCAGTTCTTTCTTGTTCAAGTATCCCTATGGTTCAGAAACTGGCCTTTATTTTATAATTCCTCTTACTTACAGTGAACTAGAATCCCATTTGTACTCTTCAAGGCCTCAATTCCAAGTCACTGGCTGCTTTTCCATCAGCCTTGAGTTGATGTCAGCTGTCTCAGTTCTGTTACACTACAAGAGAATATCACAAAAATAGTAAGTCTTCTTTACACTATCCAGACTGGAAAAGCAAGGAAATACCAATATCAACAGTTTAACTAAAGTGCTGGTTCTGTTCACCTAGTTCTAAAGTGCTGCAAACTATTTTTTTAAATTTAACTTCTGTTGCAACTTCAACTTTTGGAAAAGAAAACATAATTTTATGACTAAAGTAAGTCAAAATAATGCAGATACAAAACAACATATACCAATATATAGACTTGGAAGAAGCTCCTTTGGGGGGTAATTTAATATACATGCTAAACTCCTGATTTGATTACTGGTAATTACATTTTTTGTACAGAAATATTATATTTGCTTGTTTGCTATCATTAGTATTTTACAATTATACTTTTCTTTTTTACTCTTATTTATCTGGTCGGTGTATATTTGTGACTACAGAACAACTATTGGGTTGCATGAAAGTTTCAGGTTATGACATAGAAAACCCTTATTTTCAGATGTTTTCAGAGAAAAGAAGATTCTTAGAGTGGAAGGCTGATTGTACAACCCACTTGTCTTGTGCAAAAACTTTGGGTACAGCATTTTCTACAGATTTACAAAGAAAGCACGTAATTATCAGAAATTCAGGGTACAGAGAAAATTCCTGATGCATCCTTCTGACCCCAGCAATATACAATTAACTCTAACTTACCCAAGACTGCATCATGGCTATCATGGCTTTTGGGAGGTCAGGTCAAAAATAACAGGGGGGGAAGAGGACAAACTAAAAAGAAATTCTTCCCAATTTTCTCCAGCTTTTCTTAGGACCTTGACATTTCAAAATGTATTTTATCAAAATTATTAGTATTGAAAATAAGTCAATGATATTTCCTGAGCACCACAGTTGGAGTGCTTTTGGCTGTCCTCATATTAGTTGTTGGTCTTACATTTTATAGAGAGAATTAGGTTCTTCAGAGACAAATCCCTAAAAACCATGTGCTGGTACAGTCACTAAGTTATCTGGTATTCAACAATGGAAAGAGGTTGCATATTATATGGCACCTTCCTGCTGGTTTTTACTCTGAGTAGCAAGATATCGCCTATTTCACACTGGTACCCAAGCTTTAACTTTCTCATGGAGTTAGGAATCTTTGCCAGAACTTTGTTGTATAAAGGGGTTGTAATCTTTTTTTATATAATAGTCTGCTATTAGAGCACCCATGTATGATGGAAATCTGAGATTCAATTTCCCCCTTTCACTGCACGTCTGCTAGTCTCCCCTTCTGATTACTCATCCTACCTCACTGGCCAAAGAGTATGCTAGATAAATGTCTCTTACTTCTTCCATCTGCAGGAGCTCCTTCACATAAAATAATTAAATGTTAACTAGGTAGAAAAACACCATGAATGGGCACAGCTTTCCTAGTAGTTAAGGCTTTGATTCAGGAGAAGTGGCACCCATCTCTATGCTAACTTACTTATCATAAAACACCTCAGTGTTCATTACAGCAAGTATTTGAACATAGATCTCTCCTCTACCAGCTTATATTCTTCGTCATAAAACTCATTGTTTTTTCTGATTTTCTTTCTCTGAATACTCAATGTTTATATGATTATAAGCACAACAAAGAATCTTAAATTTAATCATATTTGTCTTAATCACTCTCATGTATAAAATATTTTAGTTTCACTACTTTTTAATATGACATTGGCTAATATTGCTAATAGCCGGAGGTCCATGATTTGTTTTTCAGAAAAAGAGACAAAAGGCACAAACTGAGCTTAACGATGATTATTTTTCAGTTCTGTTTACACAGACAAGCCTTTAAATAATTGAAGCTCTAGCTCTGAACTCAGGACCCAGAAATTAACATCCAGTTGTTAAAATTTATCATATACAGTAATAGTCTACTGTTAACTACACACTTAACTTTCCCGATCTATCTTCACAGTAAATTGCTGACACGTTTTATGGATGGCCTTTTAAATGTGGAACACAAATTATTTCAAAGTAGACTGTTGGGGGAGAAAAGAAAAAAAATTGAAAAATTACTGCAGAACATGTAATCTATAGTCATGGAGTAGTTTTATTCACAAGCACTGAATTTCTTGCCTGTACCAGGTCTAGGTGGGGGAAAAAGCAAAGACTTAACTGAAGATAGTTTAACTCCCTTGTGAGAATGGCAGCAGCTTTTAGCTCAACTTTCACATGAGCTAGGCATGTTCAGATGTTTTTCCTTAGAATTTCAGTACTGGAAGGTTATTGGATCTTTTGTGTTTGCACAGCAAACAGCATGGAGTGTCGAGGACTCCAATCAAAAGCTAACTCCATATCTGAAGAGGCAGAGTTCAAGATGTAGAGTCAAGATTTAGGAGAGCCAGACAATTTGCATATGCATACAAGATAGTTTTAGGCATTTTGTTTAAACCTGAAGGCTGGGCAAGCTGTCAGATAGGTATAACCAACACTGGACTGCATAATGCAAGATGCTGTTAAACTCTTGATTGTCTCATGTTTCTCACTATTTAGTATAGTGACCTTTACTTTTCCAACATCATGAGAGATCCTGTAGAGCTTGGGGACAAGCTACTTGTCCTTGAAGGCTTGGTAACGACATCAGGGAGGATTCATTATGTATGCCTGGTGAGCTCTTTGGCATCCCTCCAAGAGGAGGCTCAGAGAGTAATTTTGTCACTCCGCTGAGAAGACGCAGAATTCAAGATAATTTATGCTACCTGTTCTATAAGGAAGCACCCTTTCTTCCTCTCTTCCCTTATTGGAAGTGAGTATTGCTAAGTATAACTTTAAGTACATCATTGCTATAACTTTTTAGTCCAATCTTTTGAACACGTAGTTAGGCTCAGTTCCTGTTCAATAGTTATCTTTTGGGAACAGGTGCTATAGAAATACATTTGTCCACTACTGACAGCCAGAATAAAGCTTGGTTGTCAGCTGATAAAGTCTTGGAAGCTATAAAAGTGGAAAGAGCCAATAGGATCAAAGTCAGAAATACATTTAAACTTAGAGAAAGTAAGAGAGGTAAATACAGAAATAATTAGAAAAGAAGGCTTTCAAATGTACTGATGTCTGATTAGAAAGTTTGTTTTCTAACCATATATACGGATAGAGTTGTTCATTCCAGTCCAGGGCAATGTTCGAATGCCTCTTCCATTTACCCACAGGACTCAGCGTTCACAGACTGGCGTTTGGTCGCCCTATGAATGTTTCTCACGACATTACAGCTATTCAGCTAAGTCCTTGATTTAACAGGTATTTCCTCTGATACACTTGCACACTGAACCAAGCCCTTCGTCAGCTCTGTGTGCAATGTCAGTTTGTGCATTAAAGACTAAGAAAAAGTCTCTGTGTATGTTTCATTAGTTATATACAGAAAAAGTAACTTTGAATCAAGTAGTATTTATATGGCAAGGTAGTAAAATGACAAGCTGCTTCATAGCTCTAAATCATAAGTCTAAAATCATAAAATAATCTAAATCTCAATCTTAGTCATTTTTGTTTAAAAAGAAAAGAGGGAGAGCTGAAAATCATAAGGTAGCTAGTCCATTTGCCCTATTACAAGGCAGGATCAACTATAACAATGTAAAACGAAGCAGCAATACTTACAATATCTGAGTATATACACTCTGTAGTTAGCAAACTAGCTAAATATATGGATGTAATATGTATATTCTGTGTGTGTGTGCATGTGTGTATACATGTACTCACACATATATATTGTGTGTGTATACACACAAGGGGTTTATATAATGTATATGTGCGGGGGGGGTGTATGTATGTATATGTATATGTGTGTGCATATGTGTATATACATAAAATTGTATACGTAGTTAGGCAGATACTTATCTAATTTCTCTATAAAGACCTCTAATGACATTGAGCACAGAAATTTTCCAAGCTCTTCTTTGTCCAAGGAAAGGAAAGGGAAGGTAGGCTTTACAAGAGAAGAGAAGATGGTGATTTCATTAACAAACAGTATGAAGACCACAGATAAAAATTATTCCTTAGTAAATGCAGATCACAGGATCATTTTCATTCACCTTTATTACCGTTTCTTTAATGAATTTTCAGCTTCTTTTAACTATTTTCCTTTAGACTTGTCTCCTGGAGATCTTACTTACCATTGTCACATATGTTGTGATCTGTTTTCCAGAATTCCATTTTTTGTTAGTTTTTTATGGCTCTTGCTTCTCCTCTAAGTATCTCAGATTTTAACATATCATGGACTCTCCACTACATTGCCTTTTTATCTGTCCTTTTAGCAGGTTCCTCCTGGCTGAATTTGATTCTGGTCACAATCAAACTGAGAAAAGTGTCCACTTTGCTTGCTCTTTGGTTGAGAACGTCCGCATCTTCTGGATCACTGATGACTATATCATAGCCTTTCTCTGTATACCTCCTTCTTTCTCCATCCCTCGGAAACTTAAATGAAGGCATTGCACATTAAATCAATGCAGATTCTCTCTCTTTTCTGCTATGTTTATTTTTTATGATCTAGACTAATGACCAAACTGAGCATGAATTCATTGTAATATCATCACCTGAAGGTTATTTTCCATATAGGTCCTGACAAATTCTCAGCACAGATAATTAAAATCTGGGATATAATTAATTTACTTAATTTTGGAAAACTCAGTCATCAAGACATAAAATTGAAAATTGGACAGATTTCTGCAGAATTTGACTTAGTAGTTAATAAGAGGGAAGAAACAGGAATGGAATTAAGTTCTAACTAATTGATGATGAAGATATTATTCAATGCATTATTTAAGCCCCTATTTTGTTTCACCATCCCTACTGTTGCTCAGGAGAAAAAACATTCTATGGGGGATGTGCTTATTTTAAATTCATTCCTTAACTCAAAGAGAAATAGACAGAAAGACAAAGAGATAGATAGAGGGATTGATATACATATCCCAAATACTTATCTTTTTAATATTTGAAGCAACCCTTTTAGTTTTTTCTTTCCCATAGAAAGACATAATTTTTATGTGTCTCAAGTTCTTCACAACATACGAGGGTGGCAAATGGTGACTATTTCTCCAAGTACTTCAAAGAGTTTGTAACAAAAACCTTATTTTGAAGGAATGAAACTTTATGTGACTGACTGGAAGATTTTGAGATTTTCTCTCACCATATCACACTACAGAGCAAATTTACTTTTGTAGCTCTTCATTTACATTTTAATAAAAATGACAAAATCATAGGTTCCCAAAATAAGCAGGCTCGCTATGTAAATTCTCCATTTTCCTGACATAATCTTAGAAATAAGTACCTAAGTACATTGTTATATCAAGTTCAATGGGATTTCTTATTTCATATAATAATACCACTATATTATACAATGGTTTGGTTTACACTTTATTCTATTTACTTCTATTTACAACTTTTCCTATTTTACTTTACATCTTCTTACTATCAAACTTTATTTTTACCTTGTATCAACTCAAGAGGTAAACTTCTTGTACAGATTCAATCTACCTTGCATGACCCAGGAAATACTTCTTCTGCAAAGCAGTTTAATTAAAATCTCATGTAAAAGAGATTTTTTTAAAGGTTATTTTTATCTATATTAAACAAGGCACCTGTTACATTACCGTCTCATCAGGGGTTTATATCAAATAATTTTTAAAAGATGTTGTAGTGTCCCAAAAGGGTGCTTTTTTCTGTAAATAAATATGAAGACATAACCTCTGTTAAGGATATAATTCCATAGTTTTGCTTTCCCCTAAACCATGTATTCTTTACCGTAGAGACTTAAGTGGAGTAATCCAGTCTCTCAGGTGATTGTACATAGTAAATAGGATTGATGTTTAAAGTGTTTTATTTATGTAATGAGGCAATATTTTTACACAGACTACTTTTCAAATCTTGATAGGAAATGATTCTGTCTCTTGAGAAAAAAAATACATCTTTGCTGTTCTCTTTTTAGACCTTTCTGTGTTTCTTTCATGGCTCTAAATCAGCAGTTTCATTTCTGTGTCTGTTTTGTTTCACATGTCCTCTATTTTGTTGCAGAGGTTGCAGGTCTGTAATAGGACAGAACTTTAGAAAGAGGTACTTTGAGATTTTTTTGTACAGTTTTAAATGTTTGGAACACTCTGTAGGAATAAAGGAGGCGTATTTTCCTCCTTTTGGCCTGCATCCAATTTCTGTGGTATCCTTGGTTTCAAAAATATGTACAGTGGGCAATGAGCTTTGTTAGCAAAGCTGTATTTAGGCATATTTGTGCAGTCACAAAAGATTCTAACATATTGTGATCATCAAATTAGTTTAGAAGGGATAATCTTCTTACTGTTTATCCTCAACAATAATCGTCTATGTTTTTCAAAATTTCATTTTAATACTGAATTGAAAAGAAAAATTAACTGAGCAACAATTTCTGAGTTAGATAATTCCCAGTCACCATCTTAGGATTGCTTCATTTCTAAATTTTGTTCTCTCCCTGTGGAATCCCTTGGCACTCCCAGTTCCTTCAGGATACCTGAATGAGACTTCACAAATCGTAGCATTCATACAGTCCACCAAGCTCTGAGTTGCTAGACTAAGTTATACTGCTTATTGTCTTCAGCAAATTGTGCTGAATACAGTGAAATTCATCAAGGAGGAAAATGTGCTTTTACAATATTTCCTTCAAACTTATTTCACTGCTGAAATCTCCTGCAACTTGATTAGAGTTGCGGAGTGAGCACAGAAATCAGAGCTTTCAATCTTTTGGACCACCTTAAATATATGTAAAGCATTAGAGTATTGGAGTATTTAGAAATGCTTTGGAAAGACAGCCACTGATAGAGTCCAGTGCTGAAGAGAGTGGCAGAGTGAACTCATTTGCTTGCTAGTTAGATTTTTGAGGATGACAATTGCTTTTCTCTAAACAGTAGAACATTTTTTGCTAACATGCTACTTGTGATCCACTTTAACCTGAAGACTCTTATCAGTAAAAGTACATTTGGCTGCTGAAGAATAATTTCTGCCTAAACATAATACCTGGTACTGTTGAATTTCATCCTTTAATTTGTCAGTATCACTTTTGAGGAGCCGTGGCCTTTAGAGAACTTAGAAATTTACCTAGAAAATGTACATATTTTTCCAGGCTATTCTTCAGCCAGATCAACTCCTTCATTCAGTTCACTGAACAGCTGCACAAACAGTTGTTTTGGCAGGACAAAGACGGGGCAGGAATGAGCAGTGGGGATATGGGAAGAACCAGCTTAATTAGTATTGTTGCTTAGTCACAGTCCAGAACGATAAGCAGCCAACAGATGGTGAAAAAAAAGCAGGCAAAGGCATGGCCTATAAGCAGACTAAAGGCAGTGCTCCCTGCATCTGACACTAATTGGAAAAACAGGTTTCGGAATTTTTAAGCGTGAAAACTGTCTTTCTACTTTTTTCTTCTCTATTCTCAAACTTGTGTGTACTATTTTTGGAAGCAAATAAAGGATTTCAGTAAATAATATAGCTGACTCAAATAAACAGTTTTTCCTGTCTAACAAACAAATCTACAGAGCTCCAAATATTCGATTCATGCAACACCCACAGTACTAATTGTTCCTTTACCTTCCTAAGGACTGAAGTTTGTCTTACTAGATGACACTTACAGACCTTTTAGTTTGACTACTTTTTTTTTTTTTTTTTTTTTTTTTTAAACAAGCTAAGAAAAAATAACCGAAGAGAGCCAGAGCCAGAGCCTGGAACAGGACCCAGCACCCACTGCCTCCCAGCCTGTTCTCTATCTGCAGGAGGACCTATGTCTGAAGTTATTACTTCATGCTGAAATGTAACAGAAGTGCCCTTCAGGCAAAAGAGGCATATTTACTACCATAGCTAAATATTTAGAAAGTTTCTTTTAAATTCAGTATTATCCAAGCCTTTGGATAATACTTTCAGTTAATAAAGAAACAGCTCCATTTTTTCATGTTCTTTTGCCCAGACATTGTGGCTCAGAGCATCGTTATATGCCAAAGAAACACATTGTTCCCCAGTAACAGAAAATCTATGTCACATCTTGGGAAGGTTATTTGTAGGCTGATAGAAAGCAGAAAGAAGCAACAGGCATTTTGGCGTTGACACATGCCTAATAACACGATACCTGATGTCAGTTTAGCTCCTAGTTGATAGGTGCTTCTGTAACAAAAACAACCAAAACATCTCTCACAAATGACACCTTCGGAGACAGCAAGTACCTAAAAGGGCAAGAGCTGCCAATAGGCCAAAGCTGTCAGAAGCTAACTTCAAATTTACCATAACACAAGGAAACTCACACTGCCATTTCTTATGCTGTACTACTACTGAGAAAAAAACTGAAAGCTTTTTTATGTTATCAATCTATTCTAATTCTTTCTTCTCTGGGGGAATTAAATTCACTTTTAAATCTCAGTTTGGGGATTCAAAACAAAACAGTATTCATGACTATTTTTTGATAACAATAGCAGTCACCACAGCAAAACACAGAAAAGATTAAAACACTTCATCACTTATTGGAGCAATATATTTTACATAAGTTATTTACACCACCATCCTATTGAAAGGCCAGGTTTCAAAGAAGTGCTTAAGCTGTACAAGTTTCCAAACCCAGTATGAGCAACAGAAGCTTGTTATTAAATCCTTTGGTATTTTATACCAAGATATGCAATGACTTTTTTTTCCAGAGAGAATATATAGTACAGGAAAATCAACTTTTTCCTGGCAAAGCTATTTAAGCAGTTGGAACAAATTATTCTTGCCTTTCATGCAAAATGCTTCAGATTACAAACCACTAGACTATAGCTGAGTGGAAAATTTCCAACAATGGAAGTCATTATGATCATTTTAAACAAAAGAAAAACAAGTGTTCACAAACAATATAAAACTTTGCAAAACAAAAACATGAGTGTCATCTTCAAGAAAGCCCATTTTTGCTAAACAATCTTTTATTAAAAAAACCCAAACCCTTCCAGTGCTATAAAATCAAAAAATGTAGCTTATAGCTAGAGATCTGCACTGTGGGTTTTTGGTTTTTTGTTTTTTTTTGGTTTTTTTAAAGCAGTCTTATCTTTCGTCACCATTTTTAAATAACAACAGCCTACCTGGGACCAGCCTCAGTTCTAATTGCTGCAATACACTTTAGGAACTCCTGTGACACAAAGGTCTTTCCTTCTCCCCCTTGTAATGTCAGGATGGCTAGGGTTTGTGCCCCTTCAGAGACCACAGGGATAGCGTTTTGGTACACAGAGGTGGTGCTCCCTAACGACCTATATGTTAGGATACATGAGATGCCATAGCTCTGAGGTTCTGCAGCTGCAAGAGGCAGCTTAAAGGGTTATGCAAGTCTTCTGTAGAAAGCTCAGCCCCATTCTGCACCATGTCTATTCAAAGCTTTAGACGTGCCATTATTAAGCGTTGTCACAACTTCAAACCTAGCTTGTTTCTGGCTTAACTAAAAATGAATTTGTCATGGCTGTATGTCGTGCTCGTAATTAAATTTCCCATGACCCATAGTGAATCCATAAGGTACTGAATTTGTAAAGAGGACTAACTGCAGGTTCAGCATCTAATAAAACTTAAATTTTTCAGCAGTACAGAGACTGAAATAGTCAGTCTCTTGCCAATTAACTATAATTCTTACAAAGATCTGAGAAAAAGAAATCAAAATGCTCCATCTAAGCAAAAGTGACAGACAGCATATAGTCACCCAATGATTGAAATAAACACATTTATTCATAGCGAAACCATTATATATGATTCCTTCATAGGTTTCCTGCAAACACATTTCTGCAGGAAACCCCACAAATCAGTTACTATTGCCTTTGTGTGTGAGATGAATAGTCTTTAAAGGAGTACTTCCAAGACTATCACGACTGTGAAAATACAAGTTCATGGAAAATGCATCCTTCTCAAGCATGTCTGGGAGCATCATGCAAGGGAATTGAGTAGCCTAGTGAAATTAAAATTAGTCCCCACTTACCTAAAAACATTACTGAAGCATGACCTGTCATGAGAGGTAATAGCATGACCTGTCATGAGAGGTAATATATTAAGATTTGTATGTATTTCTTACTCTCTGAACCTTACAAAACCAGAGAATTCTGTTAAGTTGGAAAGAAAGATCTACCAGCAGCAACTCATATTAAACCACTTCTTTTTTTTTCCTCTACTTACAAATGATAGATCAAAGAGGTCCCAGAAGAGCCAGCAACAGTATGTAGCAGCAGAAAAGGTAGAAACAGTATATTTTAAGATTTATTTCACAGCTGAAAGAAATACCATTCTAAATGACTGAATAAAAGTTGAAAGACTGCAGCTGATAGTTTGTCCTACCAATACTTTTTTAACAGAAGTCATTGGTGAGTACAAAAAGCAATAAATTCAATTAATGAATCAACTGAATACAGCTAGGGGCTGGTGGAATTTAAAATAAGGGGGTCATATCAAACTTGCTGGTACAGAAAGGATTAAGGCTAGTATTATTTTATGACCTTATTTGTCAGATCAAAGTAATCTGAAAGGTTTATAGCAAGTGTCAAGACCATAGCATGGGCTCAATTTGCCACTCTAAAGGTAAACCTCAGAAAAAGAGAGATCTGTAAGAGATCTGATTTTTATAATCTCTTTGCTTTATTTCTCCAGGAGAGAGATGGGGTGTGAGAAACTAGTAGCTGTGTATTGCCCTTGACCAAGAATAAAATGCCAGCGATGTCAATGGGAGCTGTCTGTATGGGCTGGGAGCAGTTTATGGCCCCAAGACATCACTATTTATGAAGTCTTTCAAGTGAGACAAATGGAAAAATAAACCCCTCCGTTCTGAAAATTGCTTTTCTTTTTTACATGAGCAGAATATCAGTCTCTAATCTCTAAAAAAAAAAAAAAAAAAAAAAAAAATCTTGCTGAAGAGAAACAGGTTAACCCTGAACTCTGAAGATTATTAGCATGCAGATTCATCACAATTTCATTAAAAGTAACATACTGAAATTACAATTACACAGATGTAAGGAAAAGCAAGGAAATTGTTTAATACTTTAATAAAGCATGAAACAAAAGATACCAATTGGCACTCAACTAAAAAGGCTTTCAATATTGAAGGAAAGTTTATCATTCTAGAAATAAAAAGTAACTTATTGGTTATCTGATTCTATTAGAAAAGCCTACTTTATGAACTCAGCACCAAATTCATTTTCACACAAAAGAAAGTACAGAACTTCGATTTACTGGATTTGGTAAGCCCTTATTTGAGTAGTTTCAAGGATCCTATTAACCTTTCTTTTCCAGTTTTATTATTGTATTTACTACCGTGGAATGGAATCTCATTTTAGGTTCCTTTGGAAGAACGGAAAACACTTTTTGTTGTGTTTCCTTCACTTTGTTTTTGCAGAGGATTTTTGGACTTCTATTTTTTTCATCTTAATTTTAAAATATATTTTGCTTCCAGCTAAATAATTATAATTCTGTATTGCCATGCTTCTTTGAAATGTAAAAAGATAATGCAGTCCCTTCCCCAAAACAATAAGGGAGCCAGAGACTAGAAAATAGGAGGGATGAAAGAGATCCATAGGAAGAGCCATAAGTAGACCAAATTTGACTTTGCACTAAGGTTGCAAACAAGACCAATAGAGATTTAGGTTGGATTTGTCTGACCTCAAAGAATGGAGGGGAATAAACTTGCTGGATAATATTGTTATGGTGAGACTGATACCAAAGTGATGCTTTCACAAAGATACAGAGTAGCACTGTGAATGGATGAACAGACAACCATAGCCTACCTTGTGACTTCTCAGTCTGACATAAAACTTAACAGGAGGGAAGATATCCATAAGCATGATTTCGGTAAAGACTATTTTTCCTTGGTATTAATTTGGTGCCTACTAAATGGTGTAAAATCAGAAGTTTATATAGTGGCACCACTGTCCTCTTCAAGCCCACATGAATAAAAGCAGGCCCTGTTTTGTGCAAGTTTTTCCAGTGCAGAGCAAAAGGATAGTTTACATGCTATTCTTTCTTCCTTGACTCCAGATCTTCACAATCTTGACTCTAGGCATTCACAAGCCCATCCTCTTTAAGAAAAGTCTCATGCACTGAGAAAGCACATGAATCCAAAATGTCCTAAATTCAAATCCTCCAGCTTCCAAAGTTTGATTTAATCCTACATAGTCAGTGGAAATACTCTCAACAGCTTAAATTTGTTTTCGATCTGTCCAGCAGCCTAGCTTAGGCTAAGTCACTTTATAAGTGGTTTAAGGAGCACTTTTTAGGGCAAGGATAATTTTCAAATAATGTATCTTTTAGCTCTGTCATTACAACCACTATGCTGTGGATAGATTCTGTATTCACTTTCTAGAGGAACTGTCTTCAAAATTTTGAAAAACGTTAAAGGAACTCTGCATATACTTAGAGTTTTTGGAAAGCAATTTGCAATTTCATTTGGTTTTAACAGTTAACATTTAATTTTATTTTTTCACTAATTTGCGCAACATCCCTTTTACAATCATCTCCTAAAAAGAAAAATGCTCCACCTCACAGCTCAAAATCTACCTCAGAAAAGTCAGATGTACAGCTATTTACCATTGGATTTTCCTGTGATAAACTTGGTAGTTAACCCAATTCATTCCCACCTTCCTAGACTGTCATTTACCACCAGGGTGAAATGGATAAAAAGGTGTTACACTATCAGGCATACTGTGTATTCCCAAATAGCAGATATTACAGATGGTCTTTTTAATTTTTTTTATGAGGAATTCATCAGCAGATGAAGGGCAGGAAAGCTATTCTTACAACAGCAGAATCAGTTACTCGTTCTCCCTTTTCGTTCTGCAAGACTCCCTGGAACATAATAGGAGCTCATTGCTCCAATCACCAGGTGCATCTGCTGAGAAAATGTTTATGTATTTAACAATTTAAGTCTGTTAGTATAGAACTGGGTAGTACTTTATACATCTTGCTTTCCCTCAGACAAGGAACTCAACTAAATATCTGAGGGCTTCTTGCTCATTATGGGACCCAAGATAAAACAGAATTGTCTACTCCAAGACATGACACAGGAAGAAAAAACAAGTTAAATTCAAAACCAAACCATATTGACAATGTGTGCAGATATGACTGCAAAAGTAAGGGGATTTCAGTTTTCACTCTTTGTCCCTACACATGACATTAGTAAATATTTCCAAATATTTTCAGCTACATGACCATTCCAACATCCAAACATTGCACTGCCAGGGAGGTTTGAATTATTTTTAGCCCCAGCAGCCCCTAGTTCAACCTCCAATGTCCCTCGAAGGATAACCCAAGACAACTCAGCAGGTTCTGCCTAGGTGCATCAGGAGAACAAAGCACCTTCACGGATGTCAGCAGCAGCTAAGGCTGAAGCTGCAGTGCAGGCCTCTGCATTACCAGGCAGAGCGACCTACATGTTCCACTTCCCACTGCCTGATCTTTTCAGCTTTTAATGGGAAGGAAGCACTGTTTGCTGGGCATGCTGCCTCTCAGGCAGATGGAGGAAGGGATCAGTATGGCATGCTAATAGAAGTGCTGAAATTACTTTGGGCTGGCCGCGGTGGAGTGCAGAATCATCTGGAGTTCCTACCTCATGAAGTTTGCCTGCCATCTGCTCTAAGCAGTTCCATATTTGATGCATCTTCTCTAGCAGATACCTGAATTCTTGGAAGCTGTCAGAAATGTTAGTGGTACAAATGTCTTCTCTTTAGTCCAGGCAAGCGATATTGCCATCTCTTGTAAGGCCCAGGCTGAAGTGCAGGCATCCACAGGCCCTGTCAAGACTGAAAGCTGATCCTGCTTGGGGAATTATCTGTCTGTAGTGTGCAGAGCTCACCAGACTGGCCAAAAGGGTGTGAGGGCACTGTCGTGGGCAGATGGCGGAAAGCAGAGTTTAATTACTCAAAAGAGTCCTAGAGACAGGAGTCATACTTCTTGTTTTGTGCTATAAAAACACAATCGACATCAGCCCTTCCATTGTTATTATGTATATTTATGTATTCACAGTTTCTGTGGCAGCATACTGAAATGCTAAAAAGTAATTGTCTTCATGGCATGGCATCGTGGCAGGACATATGAGAGAGGACAGGAGCCTAGGAAGGCAAGATTTTTTCCTGTGCTTTTCCTAGTCATGCCACATTCTAATCATTAGCTCAGCCAACAGGTTTTACTCCAAAAATGAAAAGTTCCAATATAGGGTTTGTAGGCTGTGAATGTATTTTTAATTCATAAACAAAAGATATTCATGGAAATGATGGTCATACTAATGAAGCCTCTCCTACATTCCTTTATTTTGTAATTTATATTCAGATTATTAATTGCCTACAAAAAGACAATCATCACCATGACTTGATATGGTACTTTATTATAAATGTATTTTCTTTCTTCTGATCTAAAACATGATCTCCCCAAACCACTCATGTGGTACATTCATCTATGTGTGGAATTTCCCAGCTCTGGGCCTAACTCCATTTAACACCTTTGATCATCTTTCTGTGGCTCGCTTGGGCTATATTCCATTTTAAATAGTTCCCCAACTGACAAACTTACCCACCGGCTGAGAGTAAGAGATGTCTGGAACGAAGCCTCATCATGTGTCTCCAGCCTAGAGAGCTCAGGTGGCCTGAGGTGATGAATTATTACTGGAAAAAGCCTCAAGACTGCCATGCTTCTTAATACCCTGTTATGTAGCTTTACTTTTGTGGCTAGCACAAGAAAGCATTTTCTGTTTTGTTATCTCACCTTGTATTAACTGCTGAAGACAAGAGCTATCCGTGGCATGTTGCATCCCATTGCCACATAATGTGATGCAGATAAGATTGATCAAATTTCTGCATAGTTTAAGATATCTTAATTAAAACTCAGGAATAATTAACCCCCCAAAAAAGTATTTTCCATAGGCAGACCTTATTACAAAGAAGGAAGATCAGAATACAACTATTACCTTTAGGCTAAATGCTCAGTAATCAGTTTAAGAATGAGAGACTGCAAGCTAAGGAGAGGAACCAGCTCCCAGGTATCTCACTGCTCCCACAGATTTCTAACAAAATGGAAAGTTTGTTAAGAAGGGAGATTGCAAAACTTAACTATATGTGTATGTATGCACGTATATGCTTTTCCTCACTACTATTATTCATTCCTCATTATCTGACTGATATTGCAGGCAAGACTTGAAACCTTTAACTGAATAAAGCAGAAGTGAAGAACATTAAAACAACTATTCAGCTCAACTTTTATCATATTTTTCAAACAATCATATACAAAAATAAATCAATAAATGTATGTGAAATATGAGTATTTCTATTCTATGAATAGAACAAGCCTACTGCATCTATAAACAACCCTGTTTCTGTTAATATTCAGAGACAACATGCCTCTCAAACACAGCAGATACAGTTTAAAGCATGATGAAAGCTGTTTGTTTCTACTAAACACAAAACAAGATCAAAATATTGCTGGACACCATCATAGGTGTTAATGATTATAAGCTAGGGTGAGGGAGAACAAACCTGGCCTGAATTTTCTTGTAAACTGTAGTCACAAATTGAAAAAAATGACAAATCAATAAAAACGGAGTAGGCAGAACGGGTGAGACAAAAGTTAAGGAACCAAATGAAAAGCTTCTAGTTCCAGCTGTATCACACATATGATCTCAAGCAAGTCATACAGGATGACATCTACAAAAACCTGGCACAGAAGTTACCTCTAGGTACATAAATACTTTAGGCATCTCTCCAAAATTTCTAAGTTCATGGGATTCTTTTCTTCGTATATATATTCATACATAAAATAAAGCAAGCACTTGTTTATGCTGCAGGACTTCATTCATAAATATGCAAAGTCATGGAGATTGGTGAGTATAAATCTGGTGGGAATACATAGTTAGAACTTTATAACAATTTTAAGTTTACAAAACATTCAACTTATTTCTCATTCTGTAGTTATCCTACACATCTTGTTAGCCCAAGAAAAATTGAAATTTCAATGTTCTGAGGTAGATATCTGAAGTTATATGGACAGACCCTAGAAGACTGCCTCTTTGCTTTTGTGTGCCTTTTTTCGTACAAGGCATGCGTGTGTGCCAAATTCCAGATACCCTTCAAAATACTATTAATTTTTAATAAATACTAAAATTTCACTTGAGTTTCTGTAGTGGAAAATAAAATCTAAAACAATATTAACAATCTTTCAAAAGATCAGCATCAGTATTTTTTCATCGCTGAGTCATACATTATGTGGAAAAAATGTATTGATGTGCAATTACCTACTTTGTTCAAGCAATTAATTAGTGGATATGTTTAAATCTTTTTGAGGCACAACGTGGTATTAACATTTCAAAATCTATCATTGTAGGTTCATTTTCTTTTTCAGAAAGTAACTTTAGTCTCCTGGTTAACTCAGCCAAGTGATATTTTTGTTAACTTTGCTCAATCCTTTGGCTCTAAATGCATTAGCACCTAGCATGGGAAGTCTTAACAGAGATTGCCAGAGGTTAAGGCCATAAATTCCTCTCACACAGTTATTTCTAATACAACACTTTATGTATTAAAACCTTTAAAACGTGTTTCATAAAATACTGTTTATATACAAAATCACTGTTAAATCATTAAGAAGTTGTCTTTGCAAAAGATTGATTTTTACTACAATTTATATAGGTTTATGTGCTGAAACATACAATTCTCTTTCAATATATTATATAAGAAGAAAATTATTCATCAGAAATATGCATGACACTGTGTTTTCATTATTTTTACCATGACCTTTGTGCAATAGAAATTACATTTTTATTTTGTATTTTAAAAGATTATTTGAAACAGAAACAAAGCAATAATTTGTTATAGACTCTCTGTCTTAGTAATACAGCTTTTCTACTCTTTCGGGCCAGATTCTTTGCAAGGAAAGTTACCACTGGTAGCATACCACCAGTAGAAAATTCCATTGTTGGAAGGGAAATAGAAGATGAAGAAAATGAATCTTCCCTGGTGATCCTAATTGGAGATCTACAGAGGAGCTAGTGATCCACGTAGCAGTTCTCCTTAGAAGGTGCAGGCCTGTGCTGTGCTGCCCTGTGCTATGCTGTGCTGCACACACAGCTTAGCCTTCTGGCCTGTGGTTTTTTGCACATATCCCTTGACCACAGGGTAAACTTTTACGGCTGACTGTAATGAAGGAGCTTGTAGGCAGCTCCCACTTGGTACCAGCAATTACACCACCTGAGCGTCCTTGCATTTATCTGAAAGTGCAGCAGCCAGCTTGCACGGGAACATTCTTTTGTTTGACAGTAGAAAAGTCAAATAGAATTATTTTCTTCTAAGAATAATCCTAAAGAGCTCTGAAGACCGAAATGCTGGCAAACGTCTCCATGACAGGATCTGCACTGCATGTCGTGCCCTGACTGGAGTGCTGTCAATTATAGCACAACTTGCGGTTCCCGCCATCTGAACAGACATAAGATTATCTATTCTATCATCTTCCTCCTTCTACTGTTAGCTCTAATAAATAGTATTTGAGCAAAACCTTACAGAGTCTGAGTGCCTTTCTTACTGGTGTCATAATGAACACTAGCCCCAGTGCCTTGCCCCGGCGCACTACACCTGGTTCCTGCACCTATCTCTTTGCTCTTAGCATAAAAGTCTTCCTCACAATATCTTGCCTATGTTTTAGGCACAACTCCATCTCAATATTTGTGAAAGTTTCTGTGGGGCACAATGACGATAAATTCAACAGATTTCCATGGGATAATAAATTCAATAGAACAATTCATAGAATAAGTAGAATATTTTTGAAATTATTTCAAAAATGCATAGCTATAAAACTTGATTTTTTTAATTATGCTTAAAAGAATTGTGCAGAATAGTGTGCTCTGGTTTTATGTTAAAAATGCTTTACGACACATTTAAAATTCTACAACAAGGATATCCTTGATACTTTTTACATAAAGGAAATTGATTCACAAGTATTTATGTATAAATATTATCAGAATACCTACATGCAAGTTACTGAACCTGCAAATTAGTCTGCTCTCAGATACTAAAAAAACTGTGTTTTTCTTGATGTTCAGTATACTACATGCAGCCCAGATTCAACTGTCTAAGAGAAATTCATAAATAAGTCCAAGAGGGGTAGAATCATAGTTGCCATATCACTCAAACTATTCAAAACAGGTACTTGAATTAAATAATTTGATTTAAATTCCACCATGAGTTTTAAGTTATTTACAAGGACAGCATGATAAGCAAAAAGCATTCTAAAAAATCTTGACTAGATTAAAAAGGGAATCTGTGTGCTTCATGCACCTCAGAGTGACCACATAATCTATGTTTACTCATTTTTTATCAGATTGCTTTCTCATAGGCAGTGATACACAAAAAATGACATCTGAGTGTTACTGTAATTATATAGAAAGAATACTCAGTTGTCACTGAAAATAAAAATAAGAAATAAATACATAAAAAAGGAAACAGTAGTATTTAACCCAAGCCTGAAGCCATGAAGACATTTAAAAATAAGCAAACAGACAGACGATTCTTGCAACATATGAAACACGATGGTTAACACAATATAGCTTAACTACAGCTATTCTATGTTGTTGCCAACTTCTATTTATTCGTCATTTTCAAAGTTACTGACATTTTTTATCTTTTCTTTTCTATAGAACCATTTTCATTTCTACTCACCTCCTGTTCCTCTCCCAGCTAATACCTCACCAATTGCTTTCTGCTTTCAATCTATGATCACTGACTTACAACACTACGTCCCTTATCTCCTCTTCTAAATTTTTCTATCTCTATCCCAAATGTTCCATTTCTTAAAAAAAATTAATCTTTTAGTACTCCTTGCATTGTCTTGCTCTTTTCTTTCCTTGTTACTTCATTTCTCACCACCACCATTAATCCATTCTCTGTCTCAAGTGCCTTCCCCACATTTCTTAAACCTGTAAATGTGTTTATTTCTAATCCTTGGTACTTTCCCTGCGTAACACTGTTTTAAAATCAGCTTTTCTTATTCAAAGCAGGAGGTTGGACTAGAGGCTCCTCCCAGCCTCAACTATTCTAAGATTCTATATGGCCCAAAAACAAAATTGCCAAATCCCAGTAGAAACGGTTCAAAATCATAGAACTGTTATTTTGGCAGATAAAGACAGTATATAACTTAAGAAAAGAGGCTGAGGGAACTGAGCTTGTTTGCTCTGGAGAAGAGAAGGCTTATGGAGCTGTCTGATAGCTGCTTTTCAAAGCCAAAGAGGTTATAGAGAAAATGGAGCCAGGCCCCAACTGCACAAAGCCCTTAGAAACCTGGTCCGACCTCCTAGTTGACCCTGTTTTGAGCAGGGGTTTGGGTTATAAATCAGAGACTATTCATGATGAATCATACCATACAAAATATTTACTGAGCAACAATGTTACTCCTTTATAAACAAGGGAATATTCTTAGCTAGCAAATACAAGCTTTTCCTTCTGACCCCGCCATGATCCTACTCAAAAACATCCACAGGTAGCATTAACAGTCTGTGAATTTCAGTGACCTTGAAAAGAAAGGACTACGCTCATATAAAGAAATTAAGAATTAAGAAACTGTGGACTTCTCCCTGGGAAATCATTGCATTCTCATTTTCCTTATTTAAAAAAAAATCAAAATTTTATTTATGTTTTATGATTACAGTGTTTAAAGCAAAGATGAAATTAGTTGAAGTAGCTTCACAAAGTTGTTACTGAAATCTGAAATTTTCCACTAATCAGGTTCCCTAAGATGGAGGGCATCAAGACCCACTGATTTTCATTAACCTTAGGAACATTTAGTTTCAGCATCATGTAGCTTGTGTTAGCAGCTGTCACCTGTACTTTCTTACCATGGCGATTGTCACAGTTAGGTGTGAGATAAACATAAGGATGAGAAGGATGGTCAGGAGGTGCATGCACTTTACTTGCCACTGTATGAAGGGGCCATTAGAAAGTACTGGCATGCTAGCATGCCATCTGTATTTTCTTCCATTCTCTATGTGGAAACGCTGCTAAAATGTGAATTGTTCAGGGACAATGCTACCCTGTGGTTACTTCAAATACCAGGCTCACATGAAAGTTGGTCTGGTGGAAACATCTCTTGGTTGGTCCATTTACACATGTGTAATGAAAACCAGCGGATTCATTCACTTCATGCCAGGCTGACACCCTACCTTGTTCATTTTCACGTGCTCTTTTCAATGTTGTTTTCCTAGTAGAACACTGCATGTAAACAGGGTGAAAGGCTGGCTATCTAATATCACATTGGTATGATTAATGCCACAGATAATCACCACTGCTGGGGAAAAAGACATATAAAAGCTCATGTAATCGTTCAGCTTTAGGAAAAATCTTTCATTTTTGTTCTATTGGACTTTCTGGGTCATCCTCATGACTCAAATCTTTGTCACCAGTTTTGCAACACTAACCTGACTCTACAGAGCATTGAGTTCCCCCCTAAAACTCAAGGCAAACTAACTAAATACACGACAGTTAGAGCACTTAACACAGAGCATTAAGGGGAAAGCTATTCTCAGCCTGACTGATGGTAAGGTGGCGGAGAACTATAATCAAAACAGCAGAGGAGACAGATTTAGTACTGAATCCTGATGCATATGATTTAAAATATTTGTAAGTGTTTTTAAAAGTGTATTCACAGGAATAAAGCTACCTATATGCTTCATTGCTTGTATGATGATGACCTAAATTATGACACAACTGTATTACTAAACAGAAACAAAAATTTGAATAAAAAATGTACTATGCCATTATTTATCATATTAAAGCTTTGCTTTACCTAATAGAAAGAAATATTCCAACAAGTATATAATGTAACAATCATTCTTTAATTAGGAATTTGAATACTGTAAAAGACTGATGGAGTCAAGACTAATGTACTTCTTTAGAAGCAAGAGGGAAAAAGTGCCTCTTGACCTCAGAAACATTGCACTGCTTTGACTTCAGTTTTAGCCCCGTTAGCAATTAGGCATAATAGCACCAACGAGCCAAATAGAAATTATTAAAATAAGTTAGCAAGGCTTAAATTTCAGCAAATATTTGTAATAATTCCTTGTTGCACAGGAGTCTCATACCTCACAATTACCCAAAGCACTTTGACAAATGCAGTGGGGTCAAAAGAAAAACGTGTCTAGCATGTGACATTGAGCTTTCAGGGATATCAAATACAGTATAAGATGACATTTTTATTGCTAATGTCTGTCCTTTGCTATTACAAACTACTTCCCTCTCATAACTGAATCAATCTGCTTCCACTTCCATTTAACCAAACTAACAAACAAAGTGGGACTAACAAAGCAGTCTGGCTCCTAAGTCAAAGATTGCTGGATAGGAGGGAGCACATCTAAGCCGCACAAGTTGGAGCTGGCCGCACGCATAGAAACAGCACAGCCGCGGCAGTGTTGCCCTGCACTCAGCTGTATGCAGGAATAGTATAGCCATGGCAGTGCTTCCTGCACTCAGCTGTTTAGCACGCTGAAGGGATAGGCTGAACTTCGAGCACAAGGCCATGGTAACACTGTTATTCACTTTAAGGATGCCTTAAAATATTTGCTCCAGATGAATCTCTCATCTAGATCTGCTCCACTCACTGGAATCATGCCCTTCATATGTACATGGATAAGGCAGCAACAAATAACATTAATTTTTGAAGGAATCCAGCATATCTCCCATCTCCAGATTTCCAGCTTTCCTCTAAGGACACATAGGAAGTCTGAACACTAAGGCATAATCCTTAACACTCTCCAGATTCAGTATGTAGAGATTTCCTTGCTGATTCCCCAGCAACTCTGACTGGGTTCCTTTCCCCTGATGGAAAGGTCAGATATAAGATAGGCTGCTCCAACCTTCTTCAGCGATATGACCTAAGGCCCCTGGCCAAGTACAAGTACTAGCACTGAGTAGTACCTCATGAGATGAGCCAGAATGAGCACTTTACTGATTTGCCTTTCTTGCTTCATCTCTGTCTTAAGATCCTTCTTTTCACAGACCTTTTCTATGGTGTCTCCTAGTCTGATTACCTTTTCCACTTCTCTGATACAGCCTTATATGAACTATTCTTTCATTAGAAGTCTCTATGTTGCCATTTTCATTCCTTACCATGATGATAGCTTATTCCCTATTTACACATCTTTCTCTATCATCAGCTGCAGCCCAGAGTATGATTCCCAGTCATCTCTCAGGAAATCTGGACTCTGGTGTTCAGAGCATCCACAATAGGATTAATTTAATATGGGCAGCTTTCAACAGCATTATGCTCTAAGCGTATGAACTTCCAAACAAAATCTTCTTGAATTATTGTGAATTATTTTCACATCGTGCTTCACCTGCATTTTCTTTTGCACTCCTAATTTCCAGGAATTTTACTGGGGGCTCAGCTGTACGTCTTGCATGTCATATCCTTCAGGGATCCTTCCATATCGCATCCTTTGGGGAATCTAATGTGAAAACTTCTAAACATTTTTACTACTAATGTATCGGTTATTGCAGCTAAACTCATGCTAGATTCCACTAATTTAACCCTTGGCTCTCTATCTCTGTTTTAGACAACAGTATTATTGTTTCTATGGATGTTAAATATTGTCAGTTGATGTAAAATTAAAATGGCTTTATTTTCTTAGTCTTTCCTGCAGCACCATTAAAAGCAAGAAACTGTCATAATCCCAAGCTACAGGTTGTTCTTTTTTCCTTTTTTTCTTTTTTTTTTTTTTTTTGGTTTTGTTTTAAATTTCTGTTTTCGGAAGCCTCTCAAAGTTTTACTGATTGGTATAAATCAAATACAAAAATAAATCAGTTTCCTTTATGCAGATTTCTACATCCTCTCTAGTTTAAATTATAAGTCATAGATGAGGAGCTTCACATAATGATCAGGTATGTGAAAAATAAATTGGAAGGAAACAAAGAAAACTACAATAAGATACTGTGGTGACAAATGTACTAGTCACATAATGGACAGGATGGAAGAGTGTGTGTGACAGCCAATACACAGCTATGACAGATACTTCTTGTATAACAGAACTAGTGACAACCTAATTATAAAATTCATGTTTATTTATTTTTATTCCTAGATATCATCTGTACTTGGAAGCACAAAACAACAGTTATGGACTCCATGTAATTAATCAAAAATATTTCTGAAAAGCTCTTCCTCTGTGTGTGTGTGTGTGTGTGTGTGTGTGTGTATATGTATGTATTTTTTTTTTAAACAGAAAATGCAGTCCAATTTTTCAAGGACTATTGTTCACATCCCACTTCCCCCTCCCACTCCACAGACTTCACTCTCCATGTAAACTTCTTTCACAAGTTCTTGCGGTCAAATTCTACTTGGTATCCTGGTATGCCTGCAATCTCTTACTTTCAATATTTTGTTCTTCATCCCCTACAGATAGGCTGGGCATACCCCAGAATTCTTGAAGCATGTCTGGAAAGTCACTCTAACAAGTGAAATGAATTCCAATCGGGATTCCTTCCCTCGCTTTTCATATCTTGCCAATAGCTACCTTCACTCAGAGTATGCTAATTTATGCCCTACAAAGTGTTATTTCTGGGAATCCTCTTATATCTTGTTGCTAGGAAAACTGAACATGAATTTCTTTCGAGCAGCCTCTGGTGAAAAGGCTTGCTTTCTGTTGGAATAAACTGAAGATGCTCTATTTGATATTTATTCTTTTTTTTTGCTGAAAATCAAGTGCAAATAATTATGAATAATTAAGCATTCAGGTTAATATTCTTACTTGATTGTAGCACCTACACTGCTGAGCCACTGAACCTATTTGAACTCTTAGCTTATGAACTGTTACCAGAAAAATTTCTCCAAAAATACTAAAATGTATACCTTAATGGCAATCTCAGGGTCAGTGATCTATTCTGAAAACAGCTAATTAGGGTTTAAGAATTGCCAAAGAACATACATGACTACTAGACTGATGTGACCTTTCTAGTGAAAGTGTAATCATTTATGTACTTTTGCCATAAGTAGGTCAACATATTTTATACTATGCCCTCTCCAGCCCTTTATATACATGAAGATATTGTGTGGACAAGACAGTTGTTAATATTTTGTTGCAATTTATGTTTATGGAATTTGATATGTGTTTACAGCTTTTAAGATTGTCTATTGATACTTACCATTCAAACTGTTAAATAACTAAACTGACATTTGGAAAACTAGATTTATAAAAGATCTCAATCAGAAACCTATATTTTAAACCATCAGGATATCTATGGGTTTTGAACAAATTGACATGGCCATATCATTTTTAGACTTTCATGGTAGCTGCACACTTTGACAAGAATGTTAAAAAACAAGCAGTAAGATGTAAGAATTTAGACATGACAGAAGAGTTACAAAATACTGGCCTGTGCATTTTCTTTGTTCAGATCCCTTCACTTCATAATTTGAATAATTTCTGCAACAAAATAAACCATGGCCTGCTAGTCCACACATTAATGCACTTACTTTTTGGTCATACATTTTCTCAGTTTATTCTCTATAAAAGAAAAAACAGACAGCTGAAAAAAATACTGTCTTCCCTTTTTACTGTCCAGTGATGTGAGCCCTAGGCTGTTTGCAAATTTACAGAGATACAGTCTCCCTGCACCCACTGCATTTGTTGTTCTGCATGTGAGGAAGAAAATAGAGTAGATGGGACCTTTTCACTTGGCAACAGAACATCCCACATTCTTTCCATTGCCTATCCATACAATTTTGTAAAATTCTTTGTTTAGCTGGGATGGAACATGGACTGTTTGTAAATCTCAGTGGAATGTATTTACCTGTTGAAAATAGATTCCTAATATATCAGCACTGAACTATAGTCTCCTGCCTCCATATTAGGACACATATCAGTTCGTGCCTTCCTGCTGGTGAAAACTCACAGAAAGAAGGTGGCTGGGTTGGAATGCAGTATTTTCATTTCTAAAGAACTTCAAGTCAACTGTTAAGAATCTTCACTTTGACCTGAAAGACTATTTTTTGATAACATTACTGCTGTCTCCCTGGATACTTCATTTTACTGTTTGCATTTTCAGCTGTGTAAAATAATCTCTTTCTTTAAAAGGCCACTTAGTCCAAATTTTGAAATTGTTGATTGCTTTCATATTTTTGTTCTTGCATACTGATTCAGTAAGTACTGAAAATATTTTATTATAGCTGTTATCTTAGAAGATCTATTAGAATCATTGTATTATGATAGAATATTAAAACACTTTGTTCACCTTATGCTGTATATGAAAAACTGACAATTAAATATCCTTCTAACAAGAATTCCTTTCAAGTTGTATAAAAATACAAAAACACAAGAATTAAATATCAGATTATTGAATGCCAATAGTACAATTATAATGTGCTAAAAAATAGCAACAGCCACAAAATAATAGTTCAAGTTCCTAAAGTAGCCTTAATCTTCTTTACAATGTTTAACCAAAGGATCTCTCTTTATAGGCACCATATTTAATACAAAATGCTGTTTAACACACAACAAAACTGAGAACATTAGAATAGATAAACCACTGTCAGTTACAAGTTCCTTCAGCAAAACTTAGTCTGTCATCATATTACTTTTTCTTCATTGTCTTCAATTTTTGGATTTCTTATCAGACTCAGAGGTATTTTTCAGTTGTTTGTAAGCATGAATGATAGCAGATCATAGGACAGCATTTGTGCTTTGTGAGAATATTTTAACATTTGTTGGATGAATAGAATATGCAGTGCCATGTCTACTGGCAGAACTATAGCTTTCAAAGTGAACAGCTAAGGAATGCAGGAAACCTTTTTTGAAGAAGAAGGGAATTCTGAGGTAAAGGGAACTCACCTTCTCAGTCTTCAGTAGTATGATGCTGTTATTGAAGGAGCTAAAGAAAGCAGTTTGCTTACTGAAGAGAGTTTAGCAAGAAGGGCAAAGAGCAAGTAATAGAGGCTAATTGCCTTACTTAAAAGGCAGACGATTCAAAGACAAACAGAATGAGTGACACACAGAAGAACAGACAGAGCAAAAATGTCTGTTTCCTCCAGGCAGCGCTGAATGAACAGAGCCTGTAAGGTCACTCAAATCACAGGCACGGAGAGGCATCCAACGACCTGCCTAGTAAGTTCAAGCAAGTCAGACCTCTCACAAGGCAAAAAGACAGAAAGCTCAGTGTGCCAAAAATAAATTGGCAGGTTGGGTCAAGGGACTAACGAGACAAAGTGAACAGCATTGTGCAACAGTCTGAAAATATGCCACTGAATCACTGAATTTTAAGCATATGATTACAGGCAAAGAAAGACTATTCAGTCAGAAACCACAGTTTATGGATAGGGGCAAAAAGACTAGGTTTACAACTTACTCTCTTCTCTGCTGCTTCCTCTGCTGGATTCGTCCCTGCAAAATTACAGTAGTTTCTTGGTTCTCTTTCAGTGCGAGCACAGACTTCTCTTCAACGGACCTATACCAGTGTTCTTCATCTCTGTCAGGGAGACGGATTTATCTAGCTGCTAATATGGTTTACGGATCTGTATGTGTCTATGTAAATCTATATACATATGAATAGCTATCTGTGTATTAGGGTATCCAACTAAAGGAAAGGAGGATTAACTTTAAAATACAATAGCAATCAGATACTATTTGCACAACCATAAGAGAAAGGGTATCAAGATTGGATGCTATATGGAACTGGGAATACAGAAAAGATTCTGGATCCTGTATTTCTCTGTTAATATCTCTCAAAAGAGATCTGTTTTAGAAAACTTAAATAATACAGAATCACTATCTTAATCACTGTAACCAACAAAAAACTTCAGGAAAAAAATTTCAATGCCTAATTCATTACCCACCTTAGGTCAGACTGACACTGGCTTTACTGAAACCACGTGTCTGCCTATTAGGAACACTGTTGTTATGCCACTGAAATCAATAGCAAACACACTGTTAACTTCTATGGCTCCACATTTGGAATATAGTAAATATGGTTCTCCTATTCTGCAATTTTTTTTCAGACAGATGCTAACACTTGACAGATGAGTAAATCTCTGCAACATAGTGTACTATTTAAATTAAGAAAGGTGTAAAGTAAGGGTTTTTTGCTATGAAAATCAGTATTGCTCACCTCTGATAAAAAATATACACCCAAAGGAATTTTGTAAAATTTAAATGTTGGTGAAATTTGTCTAATTTGCAAATGGATGTGGAATGTTTCTATAGAATTACATTTTTTTCAGAAACATTTGCTTACATTTTGAATATCAAGCATGGTAAACTAAATATATACTGAGTGAGATGAGCAAGATACCCCAGAGGAAGTCTCCAGATGACAATGTACCAGAAGAAGAACAAGAAAATGCAAACAATCTCCTATCATTTGCTCACTTAAGCCGATTGTCCTTTCCACAGCCACCCTGTGTTTCTTTCTGTCATAAAAGGCATATAGACCAGGCCGGTGGCGGGTCCTTATTTGAGGTCACCCCTTTCAGGATAACCCTCCGGACTACTTACAAGCTGGTGTACAGATGTAAGCATCCTTGCTGTGTTATAAACATATTTGGGTTTAATTGATACTTACTAGAGATTATGAGGCATTTGAGCTGATTTTCAGAAAAAAACAACATTTTGAGCTGTTTTCACAAATACCCCAGTTGTAATGGAAATTAAATGAATGATTGAATTAATTTGTCCAAACAGCCCACAGAGGCATTATTTTGGAATAATGTTCAGCATTACTGAATCAAACATCTGAACATTTTACAGGTCAGGATACACACAATTACAAGTTCATTTCCTGAACTGAAAAGTTCAGGTTATCCTTTCATACAGTTCAAGGATCAATCACTTCATGCTCCAGGTGCCCTGAAAAACAGAACCTTCCCAGCCAGTACGAAGATGTTTGCTTTTTCATATGTTCATTCCTCTCAAGGGAGAGGGTCTTTTTTTTTTTTCCTCTTGTGTGAAGAGAAGTGAAAAAGACTTTGTAGACAGATTAATTCCTTTAGACAAAGTGACGCAAACAGTTGTTACAATTTTTAACTTGGCAAAATCTGACTGTTCCTGTTCGGATCTCTCCAAGAGTTTTAACAGACTGAATAGTGAGTCATTGTAATTGGGTCAGTGATTGAACATTTTAACACGTCTTTATTTCCTGCCCCCCCTTTTGTATGAAAAGTCTTCTCTCTTTTAACTATGATTTTAACCATAAAAGAGTAAAAACATACTTTACCTTTTTTTCCTTCAAAATAGATTCAAGTGCTTTTTTATTGTAGGTGTTAAAAAACAAATTCTTCAACTAACATTTGTTAGTTGGTCAAAGATTTCATCTGCAAGCAAAATACTGTGGAAAAAATGGCTGCTGATTTTGGTGTTCACATTAACATCCATCTTCCAGTAGTAATCATTACCATAACACTTCAATGTTATTTGAAGTGTAGATATCATAAGTAGTAAAGATCAGTACTTAATATAATAGATATATATAATGGTATAATGTTATGCTTAGCTGTAATTCTAGTATGTAAAAAGTTCAATAACCAGCAAAAATGAACCAGCATAAAATGGAAGCTGACTTAAACGGCAATTACGCTCTCACACGAAATAAAAAAAGTCCTTTGTGTTCAAGAGGAAGACTAATACAAAATTTCACTTTGTTGACAGCTAGATTTTTGAAGCCTGATATTTTAAACTACTTTCCATGATCATATATCAAAGAAGTGGGGAGAGCACAACATCAGAATGTCCTGGTGGGGGTGTTGAGCCTTGTGATGAAATGTGAAATAAGGTAGACACATCTTAATTTTCTTTTTAGATCTACTACAAAGCAATCTTTCCACTGTCTACAAGTCTCCATGTCTTGCCTTATCCCATTCCTGAAACCGCTGAGAACTACGTCTTGAAAGAAAGTAGGTTATAGTTGTATAAACTTTATATCCAAGGAAGAACTCTATATAAGGAAAAAGAAATCTTTTCAGGAAAAAAAAAATTTCCTGGTTCTCATAGGACTAGTAACATTAAATACTGGGATGTAAAGTAGCTTTAGTGTATGCATACAAATACAGCGGGATGGCAAGAGAAAGTGTGAATCGCAAAGCCTCCAAAGTACGAAATACCCATGATACCTTTCAAAAGGCTCTATAAGGGGGCAGAAGCTATTGGAAGGAAGCAAGGAATCTCCCTGGACCATATAAAAACATATGTAGCAGTAGCAGAAGATCTCTCTGAGATTGTTTTGCATAAACATTTTACGTATAAAAATGTTCCTCTTCTGGATTATACTCCTATCGCTATTAGCTAAGCTCCATAAAGTAGTAAACAGCCATTTGTTCTAATTGAGAAGCCAATCTAGTATTTTCCCTTCTTGTGTGCATGGTCCTGTGCTAGTATCTGTTCAGCAATAAGGCTGAGATATTATCCTTAACCTTCCAAGTACTTTTTCCTCATGTTCAGTTCAACAGGAACATGGTGACCAGTTTAAAAAAAAAAAAAAAATCTTTATAACAGGAGAAATGAGCAGGGCCCAAATATAGAATGACACACTCTCAAACTATGAGTTTAATATTCGCATCTAAATTCATATTCAGTGTTTTGATTTAATTACTGCGTGTAATATATTTTTCTATCACTGAGTCACATACACATGTGATTGTGGGGAGCTGAGTAAACTTCTAGTTCTGCAATTTCTCAATCTTAGTTTAAGTGATTCATAAAGCTTGTGAAATTAGTTTATTTTAAGGTAATCCAAGTACACGCTGTACCTCCTTTTTCAAATGGTGAATGCAGATAAACCTTTTTTTCTACAGGTCTACATAATAAAATACAGAAAGAGGAAGAGCTCCTCAGTTTTTGAAGAGTGACATTGCCCCATCAGTTCCAGCTGGTCAGTTCTAATGTAACTTTAATGGAACATTTAGTTAAGGCAACCGAAGATCTAATTCAATCTCCCTAAATACAGGCATGACCAGCTACCGGCTGTTCTGCACTCATTTGTACTGTGTAAAGTGTGATGCACAAAGATGCACAGAGATTGTAAGCTGGCTTAGATACTCACTACTGTTGAGTTATAACAGTGAAGTGCATGACACTTCATCTTTTTACGTGGAGTAAGATGTAGCCTTTTAAAATTATAAGGCAAATTGCTGTGTTAATTCAGACCTGGAGCCAGTCACCCTGGAAGGGATATGAATATATTACAAAATTTTGTCATGTTCATTAAAGTTTGGAAAGCCTCATCTTCTCTTAACTGAATTACAAAGCACAGACAGCCAGGGTTTGAAAGATGATTGGTCACTGTCAGCCTCCAGAAATGGAGCCTAAGGGATTATAATGGCTGGCCTGTGTTGAAACTTCTGCAGAGTTTTTGAGAATTCATTCTAAACAGAACTGGAGAAATATGAAACTATAATATTTTATAGTTATGCCTATTTAACTAAAAAGCACACTCATTTAACATCAATTCATTAAACAGTACACTGTCTGGTAAAAGTCATATGGGGCCAATTGTCCTCCAGTTTATGTTACTTTAAATCTGAGTTACTCATTCAAGCTAATGGGCTTAACCACATCAGTAACGTTTTCTCACATGAATAAGTCTTTCCGGGATTGGGGCCTTAAATTACGTATTTTTCAAAGCAGGCATATAATCTATTTCTTGTAAAGACTCTGCAGTAATGATTAACTAATCAGCAGTAGTAACAATAATGAAAAGACTTTTAAAATAGGAAAACTTAAAATACAAAAACTGTAGGAAACCTTGGATGCTTATATTTGCTTAATAGATGTTCAAGAAATTGAAAACAAAATCTTTTGCTAGTTGAGTCCAGGTTAAGGTTATACAGGTAGATAACATTAAAGGTTTACATGCAGTTGGAAGGCACACAAAAATAAAAAAGCACAGGACAGAAAGACAGATGAAACATGCATCTCTGCACACAATGAACACGCATCCTTGAACCATTCTTTGGGTGAAGTTATGTTCATTCAAAAGAACATGAAGAAATCTCCTATCATCCTATGTTCCAGTTTACAGATCTGGGGAGAAGATAGACAGCAGAAGCTACTAAGATATAATAAGAGGAATAAGAGGAAAGAGAATGTTGTCACTGCAAAAATCCAAAGAAAGGCTATTTGATCTGACACAAAGTTAAATTAAACTAGGAAATATTTCTTTTTACTTTAATAGCAATAGACTTAGGAAAGGGCAGACCCTTGTCCCGCTACATATGCTTCCAGATAAACTCCAGTATCTGAAATTCCTCATAAATGCTCTCTTCTGGAGTCATACAACCTACTGTAATCAGTCACTAATATGGTACAGTTTTGGTATCATGACTGTTGGTTTGTTCAGAAGACAGTCTGCAGGTGTATACTTTCACATTTTACTTGCCACTTAACACCAAGTAAACCTCTGGCAAATCACATCTTTATACCATTGTTTTTATCCCTACATTTTTCCATTTCATTTGACTGCATATGGACATCACCTGAAATAATAGAACCTAACTTCAAACTACTTGCAACTAAGCTCCAATATTTTATAAATAAACAACTACAAAGCAAACATTCCTGTATTTTTAATCAAAATATCTAAAATATCAATTTACTAATCAATCATTATTTTACCACCAGTTACCAGGAGAAAAAAGATTGTGACTGTTAAATAGTAAGGAAGATAGCATATAGGGTAAGGATGGGGCCCAAAGAATTATGCAAAATGTAACTCAAGTCACATAAATAAACAGGAAGATTTTGAGGAGAACTGAAAGTACACGGACACATAAGAATGATCTAATTTTCTAATGATCTAATTCTTTAACTTTAGAGAATAAAGTGTTACTTGTACAAAAACAACTTGAATATCTAAAAACTTACTTTTGAGAAATTCTGGTAATTTCTTTAAGCCATGCAGTGATTATAAATAATCCCACATCAATCTGACATCAGAGGTGCTCAAGACGTGGGACTAGTTGTGCATGTCTGAAGGAACTATGATATTAGGCAGTTCAATAAATCTTTGGATACTGTATTTGCTCTTGAGAACAATTATCAAATATGAGACAAAACAACACTGAAGTCAGTAAGAGATGCACAAAATATGCAGACATGCACATAGACACAAAGCTATGGGAGTATAGATGGTATGCAATAAATTCACACAAGTTTAGAATGGGTGCATTGCTCCTGGGTGACAAAACCCTGCACAAGTTTTTCAACTCACATCAAAAGAAAATACTAAAATCTTTCAGCAGAGCATTCTCTTTCTACTTGAAAAGTTAAATGCCCAAGCTGCTGGAGCTGGTCATGGTATTTCTAATCAAAGAGGGTTTAGAAATTGAGAGAAGAGCCAGATCAGCCAGCTGCCCCATATTGTTTATTAGAAAATTAAGAAATCCTATTTTTTAAGAAATTTCAAGAAAATCTAATTTTAATTCCAGTTCAAAGGTAATTCTTTGTGAAAAATGTCAGAATTTCTCATAGCACATAGAATTAAATTACTACAAGCTCTTCCAGCATCAATGAATTCATCACTACAGACCACTAGGGAAGGTAAAAAATGCATTAAGAAAATAGCTAAATTTGATCTAAATAGCTTTACAGTGCATGTAAATGTCACACTTCAAAGTACAGTATCTCAAAACTTTCAAGACAGGGAAAGCACTCATGAAAGCAGATGATGTGAATCACATTTAAAAGCTGGAATTATATCATTTATAATAGTATGAAGTTCCTATTTTTACTCTATAACATAATGAAATATATAACCTTTAACATGACAGCAGACCTGAAACTGATATTGCTCATTTTACAGTTCGAATGACTGTAACTTTGTAAGGAAAATCCCATGTGTTGAGGGGGGAAATATTCTATGATAGGAATCTATAGCAACTACTTCCTTTTCTTTTTTAATGATAGTTGTTCGATCAGATGCATGACATACTCAAAGTCTGGGAAAATTGGTTATGGGGAGAGTGCTTCTTTGGTCTATGAAAAGAGCATGATCTTAGAGTTTCCTGACACTGGCCCTTATGAACTCCCTTTTTCAGCTGATAATAACTTGGCAAATGCTTTAAAAAAAAAATCCTGCTGCAATATGCTATAATGGCTGTCTGCCTTTTATTGGATTTTGGGGCATTTTTTTCTAAAATGGGTCAGCTATTTCTGAGAACAGATTAGTAAAAATAACTCATTTAATTCATACCAAAACATTCCCCAAACATTTTCCTTCAGAAATTCTGTTGTCCCCAGACTTTGGTTAAGAGACTAAAAAATTGGTAGAGACATCACCCTTGAGTCAAGGCTCTGTCATTGCTACCCACGTAAAAATCAAGCCAAATTTGGCTAAGTAATATGTTTCAAGGAACTATGATTTGTACTGATTTTTTTTCCCTCTATGAAACTGAATTTCCTAACGTCCAGCAAAGCAGGGAAGACTGGTCCCTCTGTATTATTTATGATGGTGATACTGAAGCAAAGGATGGAAGGAAAGGGGTCAGATTCTGCTACGAGTGGAAGATGCTGATCATAGGATCCAGAGGAGTGGTAGGCCCCGGGAAGCCCAGTAGAGAAGGGTAAGGCAAACCAAGGAATAGGATATGAGAGGTGAGGGGAGAGACAGAAGACGTGGCATCACCAGCACATAATAGCATATAACTGTTACCTGTTCTTCCAATAGCTCATGTGCTAGAGATCAGGGCTGTTGCCAAAACAGATGAGAGCATGCTGGATATCAAAATACATATTCAAAAGTGAGGACTTCTTAGAATAAGGGGTCCCTTTGTGTGTCTAGGCATAATAGTAATTTTAAACGCACAGACTTTTTTACTTATTGCAAGGTAGAGGTTACGCAGTACATGATGACAAACCAAGATGATACAATAAAAGATTGTTGTATTTAAGGTCCTGCATCTGATGCAAGAATGAAAAGATTACCAAATAACAGAATGGAGAAAAAATAGGATACTACCTAGAGAAGTCTGGAGATGTGGTGTTTAGTCATTGCTGTGCCACCGAGTTCCTGTGGGAAGCTGGGCAAGTCACTTGAACTATATCATAACACTTGGCCTGTGTTTTTTCCTCATTTACTGAATGGTTAACATAGTGAAACCATGATCTGTACTCATGGAAGTGCTAAGAGCTAATGGCTACAGCTGAAGTGGATTTAAAGCTGTGCTTTGAACATCACACACAATCTACAATACTCAGAACACTGAACTATTCATGCCGCTGCTGTAACATTCAGTTGGAATTTCCAAAATTAGTAGGAAACTGTCTTAGTCTTGTAGAATTGTAATTCTTAAAATACACTAATTCTGTTAAAAAAAACAAACTGTATTTTTAAGGCAGCAGTCTCCAAACCAGCTGACTGTAAGATTCTGGCATATGTGATCAGTAACTTTTTCCTGAATCAGGACCTAATTGAAAATATAATATGCATAATGATTTTGAATGTGATGACAATGATTCTCGCATTGTCCAAGATGAATCTTTAATGTATCAATATTAAAGATTGTTCTCTCTGGATGGAATGGGACACAGTAACAAAGCAGCATGAGAAAGTGAAGTCATAAAGCAGTTTTTGTTCTAATGATAAATGTAGTTCATTTACTAGATCTGTCAATCCGGAATTCACTCTATATTAAAAGAAATCCAAGTTTCATGAATTCTGATTATAATGCAAAAAGGATATATATTGTATTTTAATAACATTTTTATGCATGTGTTTATCCATATCCCAGTCTGAATACTCCAATCTGAGTCTCTCTCTCCCCCCTTCTCATAAATAATCATAAATAGTTCTCCAAATGCAAAAAGGAATTTTGAAAAATCTACTTTGTGTCTTATATTTTTCAACATGCTTCTATCTATTTCCATCTTACTATATCTCTCTAGCTTATTGCAAAAAGTTTCCATAGGGAATACATGATCCATGAAATAATATTAGTTTTAAAAGGAAGCAAGTTTGGGAAAGCTATTTATTTTCCTTTAGAATTCAATCATTGCTGAGAACCAGTTTTGATGTCATTCTCCTTACAAATCAGCTGATTCATCCAACAACAGAATAAAAAACTGTTCCAAGCATGAGTGTGAATAAAAAGTGGTGGATGGTTGGAATTTTAATTCAAGTTTTAACAGCTTCATTTGAAAGGGTTTGGTCTAATCAACAGAAGAAATCTAAGAGTCTCTTGTATCTCTCTGACAGGGCCATGATAACAGCTGACATTGACACATCAGGTGGCAACATCAGATAAATGATGTATTTGCCTCTTTGACACGAGCAAATAAATGTGTTTGACAGACGCGCCTCAGACAAACTCTTGTTCCCCTACTCTTGTCTCTACTTTGCTGCTTGCAGTAGTGTCGCGTGTGACAGCAACTCCCAGGGCCACGCACACCTGTGAGTTACAAGGCAGCCACCGCTGTCTCTCTCAAGTCTGTCAGAATTTCAAGCTCAGGAAGTAACAACATTTTTTATCATCTTAATACCTTTAATTCCTAACTGAGCATTAACAGACACGAAGTCTAGAAGGAGATGTTCATTTCTAGGTTTATTTCTTTGGGATTTGCCTGCATTTTAACATTCCCTTAATACAGTGAGGCCACTAAAGAAGACCTCAAGTCCATCTTTTTCCTACTGCATGAAGTACGCCAGCTCCCTAGTGACTGGCTGCCCAGGTGGTTCAGGCTGAAAGTAATGGGCAGAGTAACAAATCCTTTATGCTTATGGCCACTTTAACAGGCTTATTTCTGATATTATTTTATGAATTAGATTATAAAGACAGATATTACATCTTTGGAAGATGCAAATACGATTCACAACTATATAAAGTAACCCTCATATAATGAGCTTTAAATTGTTATAATCCAACTACTTAGGCCAGGGTGTGGGTGTGCATGTGCTTTTTTTTGGCAGCTACAACTGGAATTACAAGTTTGTGTTTTAAACGCAATGTTTCTAAGTTTGTACTATAATAATAAAGTTAGAAAGCTAGAAAAACAACACTATTGTTTTAATGGAGATACACAATGTAGTAGTCTTACATTTATACGGTTCAGTGATTAACAAAGTCACAGAACATGAATTTAAATGAAGTAATTTAAAACACTGCTGACTTGTATAATATGAGATAAAATGAGATGCCATATCTGTAAATCCTTACACAAATCTCTTTTTTTGTAATTTACCTGTACTACGACTTGCACATAAATTTGTTTAATTTTTACCCTTTACTGATTCAGAAGATTCCCATATCATATGAAATATTTATATAATTAAAATATCAGGTGATTTAGAGTTTGAAAATCTAAGATCCTTCCAAAAAATTTTTTTACAGTTTGAGATCTACTAAAGCAGTCACTGCCACCCTGATCTTGCCTCCCCTCTGGAATATGAGAAAATGAAAACAATGAATTTACACTAAGAAGTGTGCCAAAACTGAAAGTGTTCCAGTGTATTTATAGATTATAGGGAATCATTTAGACAAATTTGTTTCACACAATTTGAAGCATATATAAGGAGGAAAGCCTTAGCTGAATGTATTGAAAACTCCTTCAGTTTTCTCATGAATTTCTAATGCCAGGGAGGAAAAATATATATATATATATATATATATATTCTGGCTACTAGTGCCCACATTCACATTTTCTCATTGTTTCCTCTATCTTTCTTTGATAAGCAATTGAATAAAAAACAAATACCTCTACAGTACTGCATTACCATGTGATGATTATTAAAAATAGTGAGGCATGTATTTATTTATATAGAGGTCAGTTCGGGAAAAAATATCTATCATCTCTGAGGTTATAAAAAGTTCTAAAAGATATGCATCTTAGATTTACTAAGCCAGAAGCATATCTTCTCAAACTAGCCTATTTAGCTGCTAAAAATTTCAGAACTCTGATTTGAACCACAGATCATTCATTCCCAGATGCAAGACCTGCCTCCCCCTTCCTGAAAGCCCAACAACAACATACAAAAACAGAATAGGTGATTTACAACAGTTTAAGGTGAGTGGCTAAAATCTGGGGCAAAGCAATTGCTTCAGTTGTACTGTTGAAACTCCCCAGTAACTCTATTGGTTTTCTCTGGTTAGGCTAGAGCAGGTTTAAAAGTCTTTCAGTGGGTGCAAATCCTATTCTGTTACATGTACAGACACCCAGAGCAATGCTAGTGATGGATTTAGTCTGGAATTTCATTAATGGTTCTGCTGATATTGATAATGTTATCTCAACTATTTGTGAGATTTCAATCTGAGGACTACTAAAATGTGCAGTTACTCTTTCCCCCCGCCCCCATTCAGAATCAACTAGTCTGTTCTAGATCAATTGGTTTACTTTGCACATATACTAATCCTTTCCATTCACTGCACACTCATAACACAGAGGTATTCTGACTCAATTAATTCTAGCATGACAGTGTAAAGAAAAGTGCAGGTTCTGAAGAGACTATGTGTCCATATTTGGGAGCAGGGGGCAACAGTGTATCTAAGGTAGCAAATGTCTTTGTTTTTCCTTCCTCTGGCCCATTTGTAGGTCCTTTGCTAACATGGTGAACAATTTTGATAATCTCAAAATTTGATATTATTGGAAAGATATTAAGTATCCCCCCAACAATATTAGAGGAGTGCAAGTAACTTGATTTTACTGCATGGACTATATGGATTTCATTGGACTATTTCAGAGGTGATTTCTGCTCCCTAAAACCAAGCAGTTATGTTATACGATGAAAACATAGTCCCAATTCCTTCACAACTGATGTGTATTTCAAGTTAAATGGGCAAGTTTGGGCACTGATCTCACAGCCTGTGCTCACGACAGTAAAGAGGAAATAAAAAGGAAAGGGAAGGTGATATCACTAGGTCCTCCCCAGGATAATCAATCGCTTAAATTCTTTCTGCTAAAAGTTGATTGAGGAATGATCTGAGTCATTGCTCTACCATCTAGCCAGTAGCACAATACTTTAGCTATTCTGGCATGTTTTCTGGATCACGGTTGTTCCACAAAAGCCTTCCAGAAAAGGCTTGAACAAATCATATTGTGACTTCTCCCTTTCTGCTGCTCCAGCCCTTTGAGAGAATTCATGACAAAGTTGAACATGGAAATTATTTTTAGCATCATTTTTGATATTTCTCATGTCTTAACCACATTGTGCTAAATAATCTACCATATATTATTTCAGTTGTACAATACAGTAGACTAGTTTTGAGCTTATAATCCGCCAGTCAGTGCTGCTGAACCACAATCTGTGAGGCAGTTGGAATTCCTCACTTTGTACTGAAAGACATGTGACACTCTCTAGCTCCCTTTTTTGAAAAGAAACTGGTGTCATTACTCATCTTCTGACAGAGAACAAAATATAGAAAATATTGTAAACTCTTTAGGAGACCGAAACATGCCTATGCAGCATTCAGAGAAAGTATCCCGTTTCCAGCTAAACCAGTTTCATAGGTAATGTGGTAACTGTCTTCCGAGATGACTATACAGAAATGAGCTTTGTGCTCTCAGGAATTGCCATTTGTTCATGTTCCATTTCCACTCAGATGACAGCAAGGCTGTTCTGGACCTCTCACCTGAATATCAGAAGACAGGCTGAAGAGTTTTCTTCTCTGAGAGCGAAGGGTTACACAGAGGGCCAAGCATTTTAACTCAGCAAACCACTCTCAGTACACTTACAGCTGTCACTCATGAGTGCTGTGTGGCTTCTTTATATTGTGGAGAAAAGTTTCAAGGAGTATTAATCAAAAGAAACATTATATTTTATGACATCTACTTTACAGTGTATGTGACAGCATAAAAGACAAGATAAAAGACAATTTTGTTTCTTGTAGTGGTAACACATCAGGTTTAAAAAACAAATCAAAAAGGCCTACAGTTCTATATCAGAATCCACAAAAACTTCACTACCAATGGGCTAATAAACTAATACAAATCTACATGCTTTTAAAATTTAACATAGTCACAAAGGAGATTTGATATTGATTTGAACTACTTGATTTTTCTTAGCTGTTCTTTAAAGATATTTTCTTTTACATTTTTCCTTAATAAAGTGTAAGTAACATTCACAAAGAGTGCCAGTACTGTAGATGAACATCTATCATGTTATCGGTAGGACTGCACTCCTAGATATTTCACCATCTGTACGCAGCACTGACAGTGAGTTGATTACCTGTACTGTTGAAAAAAATTGTTCAGTGTCTTAGGTTCTCTGCTAAATCTTCCAGCTCTTTCAAGCCAGTGGTGTTAGTGGCACCAGTACAAAGGCTACAAATTTCTTTATTAGGTGATGATTTTTCATTATTTTTCAATGAACAGAAAGTAAAACTTAAAGAAGAGAAACATCAAAAACATGTACAAACTAAAACAAATGAAAGGACAAGTTATGTGTCACTGTGCCAAAAGAGTTTTCCATATTCTATTGTTTCCCCTAGTCACACGCTGCTCTTAGCCATCAGTATTAAGTTTGTAAAACTGGTTATTGCCATGATACTATGAGTCTTGCTAAGATATCACAGATACTAATGCTATGGAATTAGGACAGATAGAGAGAAAAAACCGTGCTGCAGAAAAGTATAAAATGACAGTACTAAAACAGAATGGAAACAAAAGATGAAGGACATGGAACAAAAACTAGACAGAATGATAGGTCTCCAAGGGTCTGAATGAGTCTTTGGAGCATTCAGAAACTTGCATCCTTCCGAGTTTAATTTTTTGCTAATTAAAAAGAAAAAAAAAGTTTCTAAATTCCTGAAAATTTGCAGAACTTTAGGTAAAATAACTGAACTTGAGCCCACACAGAAATCAATGTTTTGCTTACAATAAACACAGTTTAACAGTAAATATTGATTTTATGTCACTTTTTTAATACAATCAGCCCTCACATAACCACCCCCTTGGTAGCACTGATTTTCTTATCAACAACTCAATAGACTCTACTATTCTGCCTTATGCTTACAAACCCTCTGGCATCTGAAGGTACCAATGACTATAGACATTTCATCCTGTAATAATATATACCAAATCTCATTTTACTTTTCTTGTATACATTGCAAAGCTAGAAATACATAGTTATAAATAAGATTTAAAAGATTAGGTGCTTAAAATAAATAATTTAAATTTTAAAAATCTTCTCACCCATGCCTTCACTATCCTTCATCTTCACTACTGCAATTTCTTATTCACAACCACATACATCCTATCCTAAACTCATAATTAGTTTGCTAAAATAATCTTCATTAATTTGGGCCACCTCTGAATAATTTCCTTGAAGTTCTCAGCCCTTTGTTAAGTTGTATGACCAGACCCTGTGCCCATGTAGGCTGATACCTTTCCAGTCAAGTCGATAGAGATAGTCAACATATACTTGTAAAGAATTTTGTCCATAAACATCCCATCTCTGTTTTCCCATACCTCCCCTGCTCCTTTTCTGACCACATCTATGTTTTCTGTTGCCTCACGATCCTACCTTAGGCCAATCATTCTTGTGGCAATAATCCATTCCTCTTTTGTCCCTGGAAGCCTACTACTGTTTGTATTCTGATTTCCTTCCAAGTTCCTCTTTTTACTAACCATATGAAAACATTATTTGAACTATACATTTCCATGTATTATCCTGTAATCAAAACTAAATTGTCTATGTGCCTTTTAAATGTTAAAATCACCATGGAGAGACCCAAAGAAAAAAGGCAGAAGGAACAAACTTTAGGTGGGGGGAAAGCAAAGGTGAATTAGGAAAGAAAAAGGTTTATACACAGACTGCTAAGAAAAAAGCAGTAAAAAATAAAAGAAGGTGTTAGACTAATAGCATTACATGCCAAACTGGCAGAAAGAACTGAGAAAGGACTTATTAGCACAAGGACAGCTTATAAAATAAGAAAAGAGGAAGAGAAGGTGAAGGGAATTGGGATTTAGGAAGACTGTGAAACACAAACTCCTGGAAGGCCTCAAGAGCTTATTACAGGGACAGCTTGAGGCACCCAACTGCAAGCACTGATAAGGCAGAAGATACTGTGTTGGTAGGAACGAGGAGCCTTTGGAAAAGGTAATAATTGATGCAGCCTCAAAGGAACAGGGAAAAGAAAAAGGGTGCATAGTGGGAGCAAGGGTGGCAGATTACAATAGTTTGTAAAATATTATCTTCCATACAGTAACAGTAAAACAGGCCTGGACTGAATTCTTGTCATCAACAAGATGTCAATGAACACTTCAAATAGAATTACACGCAGGACTAATATGGCTGGAATTCCATTTTACACATACTTCCAGTTTTTGGACAGTGACCACTGACAACAGCTCTCTATAGTAAGATTATGCAACTAATTTTAAAATGATCTTCCAACAATTAAATATAGTATCTTGATTACAGAGGACATCATAAAGGCCCCTAAAAAAAAAAAAAAATCAATTTCAATGATTTAAATTAAAAAAAATTCATGTATCTTTCACTATCAGGACCGATCTGATCCTGAATATTAAATAATCATCTCCTAGATGCATTAAAAAATTAGATAAGTTGGCATTACTGGACAGCTCAGAAGACAAAAAAAAATATTCAGAATACCAAGACAGAACAAAATGAAAAATTAAAGAACTTTATTTACATTTCAGTAGCTCATCAAGGAAGAATTGATTACTGCTCAATAAAATTGCAATTAAAAAAGGAAGGGCCAATTTTTTTAAGATTTTGAATACCCATGGCTTTCATTTACTTTATATGAAATATATGTAGGTGTTCAGTACAGAAGAAAATTGGAATGTAAGTGAACAGTCAGAACTTACAAAATGCAATAGTTTTTTTCTAAGGAGAAGCAGAGAAATGTTTTTCTTGTATATAAAGGATTTCCCCTTTAATTCATGTAAAATGTCTTGAATGTCCTTCTGCAGAGGGATTTTTTTTTTTTTTTTTTGTGCACAAATCACATTAGGCTCTGTCTCCTCTCCTAAAACACACAGGATAAACTTATTCATCATGCACTTCCATAATCTTCTCATAAATCTCTGTCTCATCACATCTATTCTACACCCCTACAATACTACCATCCAACCTGACACTTAGATCCATGCCTCGGAGACTAATTTTGTGGAGGTAAACCCCACCATTGCTTGAATACCCTCCCTTTACATTTTTTTTTTGGGGGGGGGATAGTAGGGGGCAATGTTAGATCACAGAGAATAATTATCTTGGCCAAGAAGAATTATCTCGGCCACTGCAGACCGTAAAATTTATAAATCACTCAAAAAAAAATAGGCTAAATAATTTTAATTTAAGCTTTTATTGTACCTGGTGTTTCCACAACTGTCAATCTCAAGGCTACAAAGCTATTCCATAAATTGAACCAAAGCAATTCTCTCTTCAAATCTTCCCCTCTGCCCACACAAATACTCTCCTACAGCCACCCCAGCTGAGCAGAGCAAGCAGACTGGGATTCTGGTTCCAAATCTCTATTTCTAATGTCTGAAGCAGCACATTCTGCTTTCATTTAGCATCAAGGAGTTCTATCTAGAAATAGAAGATTTTTCTTTCAATGATTTGGCTCACTGGCTCTTCAAAAGTAATAGAACTTCTCTTACTGAATAATGAAAATGTTCTTCTGTATTATTGCCTTCAATTTTTTTTAATGTTACTTGGTGTTTACACACAGCAAAGCGGAGGTTTTCAGTTTATTTCCATTTTGCTACAATTCCTTTATATCTGCTGACATGCAGTACCATTACACATCAGTGATATTGTACAAACGACTCCACCAGATGCAAGACAGACTTGCATCTGACCCAATGGAGTTGTCTAGCTCTGCTGAATCCGTAAAGAACTAGACCGGTTTGCCCCAGTTGTCCCTGGGGCACTGTCTTTCTCTATACAGTAAGTTACATGTGCTTACAGTTCTCACTCCAACTTACAACAGTAATAAAATAGGCATTTTTTTTTTACTACTTTACATAGGTTATGTAAAATGAAGTTATAAATATAACTACTATGAGAAGCTTTAGGAGGTTATGAGGATTATTATGCATTATTCTTTATAGATATGTGTCCTCAGATTAGCAACTACTTTGAACAGGAAACATTCTTCCTAAGTGTTCTTCAGTGACCAAACACAAAATAAACAACATCATAAATGATGTGTAACAATAAACATGTAAAATATATGTATATACATTTATTTTTGTCTCTCTATATATGCACATATAGAAAGACACATATTAAAATATATCTATGTAACAGTGTTTGAACTGGAATTTCAGTATATTGAAGACATTTGAGTCTCATTTCCTGTGGATTGCATTTTCCTCAGCAGGCTTAATACAGGCTGGATGAAAGACACCATATTTCACACACATAACAGTTCCTTGGAAAATCTGTAGCCCCTTTAAAAGTACCAGTCCAGGAAGTAAATTCTCAGCAACTTGAACCCTTATCAAATGTCCCAGATAAACACAAAATCAAGATTAGAGCAGTGTAGCTGAGAAGGACAGAGAAGCAAGGACCAGGAGGTGAAGACAGGGAGAAAAGGGATGCTTTAAGAAAGAGCGAACAAGCTATTTTACAGCAGCATGAAAGAAGAGAAAAATGCTACAGGAAAAACAAAACAACAAAAACCTTTCCATTACAAATACAGCTTCATGGGGGGAAAGTTCTCAACAGAATGAGGGCATAAAAATATACTAATATTCCACAAAGAAAATACAGTAAGTCTTGAGGTGAGCTATACATTTTGTTTTTCCTCATTAGGATGACCTACTCCTTGATCTGTGGCTCTGTTTCATTCTGAAACTAATGAGGAACGTGAAGGTCTTCTTAACTCATGAAAAATAAAATGTGCTTTAAGCCCCAAGGTCCTATGCATTTGTTTTCTAGTTGGAACCTTTCAGCATTGTTTCTTTCAAAAATGCTTGAAGGAAATGTAAAATACTCTTTTCTGCTGAAAGTATTTGGTGAAATACAGGAGCGCATGGTACATGTCATCTCACTGTGCTTGAGTAATCAGCTAACTCTAACTTTTAAAAAAAACCTGAAGGATAGGAAGTGCCTCCTATTCCTTTCCCACCTGTTGTTCCCCCCTCCTCCACTCACACACCCTTCTGCAATTCATTTATGATTTTTTAAAAATAATATAAATGGTAAGGAAAAATTATTTCCATCTCTTTGTTTAAAATTACACTGTCAGTATTATTTCTTCTAGTGGTAATACTCTCTAGCTAATGCATGCAATTTCTGTTCACCACCAGTAGTGGTCATGCATCCAGACAAGAAGAATGAAATACATTTCTGTTATAAGAAAAACACACTTTGTTTTGTAGTTCACCATATTTTACAATTGAATCAATATCCTCATCTTTTACACAGTCTGAGCATGCCTGCTTAGTTATGTAAATTAGTTATCATCTATAGGTCAGAGTACTTGCACACTAACATCATTTTGTCACTACCAGTCTGACCTCCCCACGTAAACAGGAATCATCTGATGGCACCAGTTTCAAATAGATTAAAAACTAGTGAGAGCAGTCAAAGATCAAGTGAAGCCTACTCACACATCTTTTCTCTGGTTTATACTTTGTAGTGGTGGTTGTGAGAGAGCTGCTTCACAGTAAGATTACTTGAGAGGCTAACATCTTCCCTACACTGTAAGAAAGATTTATCTTTGTAATATGGCATAAATTGGCTAGCATGTAAACCAGACATTTTCAGTAAAAGAACAGTTAATTAGGAACAAGACTCCTGTATTTTGTGCAGAATTTCTTGTAGTCTATGCAGAGAAAGTACACTTGGCAATTCCATGAAGCATCAGACTCACTGTGCAAGTGCTACATACTTGATGCACGAATGTGCACTAAGTCCATTTAACACTTCATGCCTATTGAACAGATCTAACAGCTGTACATGAGTGCTATGGGTCCAATTCTTACCAACATATGTTCTGTACATGCTCAATGGCCACATCAGGATTCCCAAACTGGTAGCAGTCAGACTGAAGTCATCAGTCAGTGGCTCCCACTGAGCTGCTTTATGTCTAAAAGCATCAGACAACCATAGAAAAATCATACTTTGGATGAAGTTTCTAAGCCAAAAAGGAAGACACATCCAAGAAAACCATCAGTGATAAACAGAAGAGTTCTCAGTATCAGAAGAGAGAGGAAATGGGCCACAAACTGTTATCAAAATTTATCTGGATTTACCAAGTGTATATTCTGCTAACACATGTATGACTGTGCATTTATCTACATATATAAACATTAGCTTTGGAAATTGTCCTGACATCTCATACAGTAAGTTGTAAAACAGCAGAAAATAGATGATGTCATTCAGACACTGAAATGGAACCAAAAAGCAATGTTTAGTTGTCATATTACTTCTTAAAAGATTCCTGCTCTTGCCATCCTACTGAAAATCTTCATGATATGCACAGCATATAAAGAATGATATATCTGCTCTAGAACACACTCTATACTTGCACAGATGCCCGCCCATTAACCATTACAGAAACACTCTGATTTATCACTGCAACCATTCCTGCCTCACTGGCACATCTCAGATACAGGAAAGAGCATAGACTTTTCTATATTTTGAGTTAACCATTTTTCACTGAGTTTATTCAATTGATATGCCAGCTGGACAACTTCGACAAATGCCAAGGGCCAAAGGGCAGTCTCTGTACATAAATCTTTCCTCCAATTATATTTATTTTATATTCAAACACCAGATGGAATAATACAACACTGAACTGAAAGTCTATAGTTCATTTCACCTGCAATCAATTAACTGAAGACTTTTCCCCCCTCTCCCTGTCAGGACAAGAAATCAAGACTTGTTTTATTAGAAAGGAATCATAGCCCTAGAAATGAGCTTTCAGGTGCAGCAGACTTGGTGTCATGGAATTTAAAACAGAAATGAGCCATGAAGTTTGAAGTAAATTGATCAAAACGTGGAAATGAAGAATTCAATATTTAAGAGCTCCAATAAATCAACATGTACCTGTGTCTGACATTAATAAGTTTAGTCCTGAACCATCAGATTCATTGCCTGTGGATTATATTTTAAAATTACAGTGCTTTTGAGCTTGACGCAAAGTAGGGTGTCTTATTTCTAAATAAAGTGCTTCAAGATAGGAGATTAAACATACATTAACTATTTGCATATCTGGAAACAAATACTTTGTTTTAATAAGCCAAAAATATGTATGGACATACGTTAAAATGAAAACACTCTACTTATGAAATAGTCTAGTGTGACAGGAAAAAAAAGTCTTTAATTTTTTCCCTGCTCATGTATTTTTAGAATATAACAAAGTTCAAGAGAAAGTTCTAATAATGTATCTCAACATCTGAGGAGGAATGTATTCATCTATTCTACACATTCATGAATTCTACCTTTTAACAATGTGAGAAAAAAAGAAAGATAATTTAATGGGGGTGGAGGACAACATCTGATTTTTTGACTATGGATTGTATTTATTATAGTTCCTACTAGAAAATAAATAGAAGACCTTTTTCTTCAATGTCAGGATGTTTATCCATTTTCACGACAAGTGACACAGAAATCAAGCTATATGAATAATATGCATGCATTATTTGTTCATCCTCACATTCATAAGATCCAGTAATATCTAGAAGAATATTTCACCTAATTAACCAATGTAGTCTTTCAGAAATCTATATTCAGTTGTTTTTTTTTTTTTTAATGCTAGAATATTTTCTCTTTAACATTGTAGCTTATATAGAGGAGAAAATAACCACCAGTAAAAATATTTTATTTACTCAAATGGCATATCTACTCTAAATTCAAAACCTTGGTCTTACGCACAAAACCAATTTCATCATGTACCTGAGAATAATCCCAGGTCTGTCTCCACAGTGAAGTTTGGAAAGAAAAGAAGAAGGAGGATAAGAAAAAAAAAAGAAAAAAAAGAACAGGTTAATATTGCAAGGTACTATATCAATGGCAGGTGGTGTGAAACAAGAGAAAGTGAAAATCAATACCTATGATGTTAAATTAAATATATTTAGTAATAGCTCTGTAATGCTGTGATACATGACATTTGGGATGAAATAGTTTTTCTATGGAGCTGAACAGTGCAGAATTAACAGCCCATGATGCTTCCAAAATAAATAGGAATTTCCAGAGCAGCAGCAGGTGTTCTGAAGCCTGTGAATGCAATGTGGGGGGGAAAAAAAAAACAAACAAAAAAAATCAGGATATTACAGGTCCATAAGATTTCATTGTTAAAAAGAATTTAAAGAAATTGCTAGGAAAGCATTTTTTGCATCCCTTTGGACTCAAAAGTAATACACCAAAATAAGAAGCCAGATCTGCATTCCCTTTATAAAGATTTTTAAGTAGCAGCACCAAATTAGACACGAGACCTACTGCAGGTAGGTCTACTACTGTCTACTACAGAAGTCCGGTCCTAAAAAAAGTAGATGAATGTGTTTGGTTTTTCCTCAGCTTAAAAGCATTATCTTATCATAAACATAAAATCTTGGTCCATGTCACTAGTGATTTGGGCTACCTCGTACTGCTGTATTGGTACAAGTAGTACTTAAGTCAGATTATCCAGCCATCATACCCTTTATCATCATATGTAATACACCTTCCCATTGCATGGATGATGTCTGAGGAGAACACAAACTATTTGTCAAGTCACTGATAGCCTTAACCCCACTGAGCCATCATTTGATTTTTTCCCCAGTTTTACAAGGGAACTAAGACACTGGCTAAAGTGATTTCCTTGAGTTACACAGGCAACATGTGGGACATCCAAGAACTGAATCTCCGCCCAGTTACCCTACTGCAAAAACTGATATGCTTCCTTTCTTCCTTCATCCCTATATCAGTTCCTCATGCTCTATTCAGTAATATCATCCAGCTGAAACTGATCTGCAGGCAGCCAGCTGAACTTCATACATCTTAGGGACAGAAGATTAACCAGACTAGGTTAAGTAGGAAAATCTACACAGTTTTTTTAAGGTTTATTGCACATGGCCAAAGGCAGCAGAAAAGTAGTGAGTGTACTCAAAACTGGCATTTTTTTTCTACTAGCAACAGATTCTCCCATGCAGTCCCTAGGTGACTTCATGGCTAAATGAAATTTTTTGAACTGGCTCAAGTCTTTACTTTGTCTAAAATAAAAGCGTGATTTTTTTATGACTGTTTGTTCACTTCCAAATCCTTCAAACAGTTCATGTCCACTTTATTTAACATCCATAGGAAAGTATTAAAAGGAAAAAAACATTGATAGAAGACTCAATATTAAGATCCTCAGCACATCCTAGTTTTTGTTGTTTCTAGCTGAGATCAGCTCCTGGACAAAGAGTAATTCTTTGTAGCTGATTCCTGAGAAAGCTGAAATAATGCTATAAGAGAACATCCTCCACAATGAGACCATCTTCTTCAGATATGGGATCACAGACTGCCACAGCATTTGGATTCAAGAAATTGTTGAAACAGCAAGAACGCACACATCCACCTCCCACCACCAGAAACAAGTCTATGCCCAAGCCAGTTTCATCAGTCATCTACTTCCCTTACCGAACATAATATAATACAGCAGTGCTCAGCACAGTATACGTGTGTCACCCGCTGCCTCCACCAGCTGCCTGTGGAACCCCGAGCACAAGGCAAGGGCTCAGCTCTAGTATCTCATGCCTTGCATGGAACTGGTTCTACGCGCTCTCTCTTCTCTGCAATCACAACCTCCCACTATACTTTTTTCATGGAAACAGCAACGAATGAGAACCGAAAAAAGCACTGAAGTCAGAGCCTCAAGAGTCATGAGCTTAACGCAATCTAACTTAATACCAGAGTAAATTATTCATTCACCGAAATGCTGTAAAATGTAAATACTCAAGATTTTTACCAAAGATCACATTATACAAAAGCACCATAACATTTTAACTCTGTATGCTAGATAAAATAAAAATGCTGGAAATACATCAAAGTTTTCAAAACCAACCAATTCCTCCCTTCCCCAATACACAAAAATTGCATCATTCTTAATGTCACTCAAGGAGAGAAATACCAGTGTTAACATTTTCATTTGTGGAAAGCATTCAGATATTACTTTAATACACCACATATATGAATCCCAAAGATGAAGAGACAAAAAGCACCTGGATATATACACACACACACACACATATATATATATATATATACCACAAGAGGTTTGTGTTTTCTTTCTCCGGCTTCCTGTTGCTAAAGAAGAGCAGTTTTGTTGTTAGAAGTTCCCATGCATCTGCTGCTTTTTCCTCATTAAAAGTCCTACCATGCTGCTTGTTACATCGTAATTGGCTCATAGGACAGACGTATTTAACATAGACTATGCATGTAAGAGAGTCAAACAGGCTTGATATGTTTTTATTAGTAATCTTGTTTATTTTAAAGAGCTTTCTCTAAGAGCCATTTCATTTATGAAAGCAAAAAATTACTATTTCCTATTCTATAAATGTTAATCAGAAGAAAGTTTATGCCTGCTGTCATTGTCTGTTCCCTTCCTCACAGACAGAAAAGCCACGAGAATGGTCATAAAGACAGAAAAATGCTGAAGTTTCTTTAAAAAACTATGCCATGTTCTAAGACAGCACTATTTCCTGTGTCCTGAAGCAGGAGCACATATTTGGAGTTTTCAGGTGCTCAGGGCACTTTCCACATTGAATGTATATAGGTCAAGGAGAACTACAGTTATTACCAGCACCTGGAGAGGGCGTGAGGAATTTGGTAGCACCTGAAGAGGGGGTGAGGGATTTGGTATTTGTCTCTTTAATGGGGACTTCACAATGTGTGTAGGCTTGAGAAGAGATAACGTATTTTTTGCACAGTTTTTAGTAGATGTTTTAAAAAATGAAAAAGATAAGAAAGGAATTTTCCTGGATCTGTGCCTCTTTGTCTCTTCCCATATTATGGACATTAAGTTTATAGAACAGGGTGATTTACTCCAAGGTAGTGGACATGACCTGAGGAGTTTTAGAAAAATTAAATTTTTTGTAGAATGACTTAAAAATCTATGGAATTCAATAGAGAAATACATCCTTTCTGAAGAATCATTAATGTATCTGTCAGCATCTATAGCGCTGGTATGGTTTTACATTTCATAGGACTTTCCCATAAGAGAAGAATGTTTAATTGAAGTAACCTTTCCTTCAGGGATACCACAAAGCACAGGAAAATCACTTAGCCATATATTGTCCAGAAGATTTCAGTTCCCCTCTACTATAATAAATGTATATTAACCCACTTAAATATAGACAATGACATATTTTATAACACTTTCTAGATTGAGTTTTAGTCCATGGGAGTACTGCAAGAATGTTACAGTGGTTGTTTTCAAATTCTGTCCCTCCTTATTAGGAAAAACATAAATCATTGAACTTTGGCTTAGAATACTGGAACTTTTAAAGATTATAACAGTTCACGAGGGAAAGCTGCTCTCTGGGTATTTTTCCTGGAGAATATACTGTTTATTTTAATCTAAAATAGGGCATAAGCCACAGCTAGTTTCTGTTATTTTTCAGTGAGATGGTTATTAAATGGTTTATTTTAAAAAATAAAGATGCAGTGAAAATGATGAAATATATTCCACATTAGTATCTTAATATTAAAACTTGACTTTGAAAAGCAAAATAATATATTATGAAGACAAAGATAGCTGTTCAGTCAGATTTCAGTGCAAGTTTCTGGTTCCACCTCCATAGGTTGAAGGCCTTTACAATAATAATATTAGAATAACACAGGTGATCTGAAACTATTCCCAAACAAATCAGCAGATAGATATCTTCAAAATGCCTACGTTTGAAATAAAAAGGGGAAAAATCACAGCTACTGGCTGCTCACCTCTGACTCCTTCTGCTATTCAATTAATTCAGAAGGAAGAAATAAAAGTTCAGAGCTGTCAGAAAAGGAAGGCTCTACTCTAACATTTGCTTTTTTCCTCTTAAATTGAATGTACAGTTTGCAAAAGGCAGCAGACCGACTCTCCTATTAGGAAAACGATCCAGACAGCCAATGCTTTTCATGCAGTCCAGCTCAAGGTGGTCATGGTTTTCACTTTCTGCTAAACCTTTATCCAGGTGAACTCAGTAGCTGCAATGAGTATCTACAGCTGGGTTTTAACCGCTGAATATATTTTTTGTGTTTTCACCATTGAGTAACAATGGTGAAAACAACTTTTCAAGAAGTTTATTCCATACATACCAAAGAATGGCACAAACCTGGCTTCAGCTAGGGGAAAAGACACCACAGCAAAGTCAAAGAGAAAAGGCAGTAAGATGGCCTCCATTTTCTTTTATCTCAAGCTATCTGAGCAGTGCCCTCTCCCTGTCCAGTATTAAGACTTCAGTACCAAGATAGGTAGGAGGATCCCTACATCTTTTAACGAGTAATTTTGGAGGATGTCCCTGTCCCGATCCAATATCGGGAGGGGTTCGTTACGATCCCAAGGACGAGATTAAGACGCTAAATCTGGTCATATATCGTACAACCTTTTAACTTTATTTTCCACGAAGTGGAGAGAAAAGGTGGGGGAAAAGTGAAGGGGAGGCGAGGGGAAGAGGGGAACAGAACAAGGGTAAGGGGGAAAGATAGAGAAAGTTGGAAAAGGAGAGAGGAAGCTAGCTACCACCACTCCGAGGCCGATGGTGTTCCGCTGACTCCGTTCGAATCACAGCTCAAGCTGGGGGCCTCCGACGAGGGACGAGGAGCGAGGAGCGAGAGACAGAGCGAGAGAGAGAGCGAGAAAGCGAGAGGGGGCAAACAAAGAAATCCCTCGGCAATTATAGCTTTTTCAAATTAAGTTTCCCACCCCTCACACGGTAGTTCAGACCAATAGTAATATTTGGGTCTGGGGTCTCCTGCACCTTATTGGGTCTCCTCACTGTCCCTAGGTAGGCCGTTTACTGTTGCCGTTTCTGCTGACAGGTGTGTCTCCATTCTTGGGTCCAGCCATTAGCTCTCAAGGTCCTGACAAAGAGGCGGTAACTCCAGCAATTAGCACTGTTTCAGCAGTGCACAGGAATGCAAATTGCTGGTAACTCCCTTATCATTCCCGCCTGCACCAGCTCTGGGGCCCTTTCTCACTGTACTAGGGAGTGCGGCCTAAGGCTTCAGCAAATTTAGCCACTCATGCCAAGCAGGTTTTATAGAAGTTGTGCTAAAAACGGACAATAATTTACAGTCCAGAACCCAAAGTCTCTGCCCCATTGTGGTCTTGTTCAGTGCAGGCTCGGTGTGTCCCGGGTGGTCGCAGGGAGACCATCTCGGGCGTCGCAGCAGCCCAGTCCTGTTTCTGCCAGGGACAGATGGCTTGTTCGGGGTTGTGGCCTGCCTGCACCCCATGCACCAAGAAATGTTTAAGGCAAAAAATTCATTCATCTGTCTGCCACAGTCCCCAAACACCCTTTCAATTAATAAAATCATTTACTTTCAGTTGAACAATATTTGCAAAGTATACTTCTATTATTTCCTTTTTAGCCTTCTTAATTATATGTGCATATTCAATCTATCATGTTTTAAAGCCTTTTCAATTTTCTTTAGGACAATCCTATTTTTTAAAAGCCAGGCTTTCCTCCTTAACTTTGTCATCATGCCCCAAAGGGTGTTTTGTATGTTTATTTTCTCTTTGAATTTTGTCATTTGATTTATCTAGGCTTTTAATGCAGCATTTATTTTTAACAGTCTCCAAGCTGCTTTGTAGACTGCTCCTTTTAGCCTTTTTTTTTTTTCTTTTTTTTGAGTAATTCTCACATGTTTATGTAGTTCTTTTTCTTGAAACTGAATGTCTGTGTGCTGGGTTTATCTGGTCTGCTATCTTTGCTATTGTGTTAAATTAAACTGTACTAAGGTCAGTATTACAGAGCAGTTCTCCCACTCATCTCTCAAATTAGGCTCTGTGCATCTAATTAAAGAAAAATCAGAACAGTCTTTCTTTTAGTCTTGAACAGCGTAGTCAGTCACTGAGTCCAAAATGTTATTTCTATATCCCATCTTCACGTAGCATTGATCCAGTCTTTATGTGGACAGCTGAAATATCTCCGTATTAATACCTACTTCAAGTTTGCAGCTTCTCTGATCTCACTTCCTCATTCCTGAATAATATTTTTGTGGTGAGCATGGGTCAGTATTACAGTCTTACATTACATTTTTATTATTACAGTAGTGGTATTACAGTAGGGGTACTCTTTTCTGGTACCATTTTTATACTGTGACACTTTATGTGACCCTTCAACTTATAGAGCCATCCCCCACCAGTAGGTCTTACTTCACCATTCCCATAAAGGTGCTATTCAGACAACACTATATCCTACTGACCACTCTCCTTCTGTCAAGTCTGTGACATACCTATTAAATCAAGGTTGTTGTTTGATGCCAAGCACTCTAGTGTCCCATTTTATTTTTTAGGCTTTCATCATTCATGTAGAAACATTAGTAAGATTTCCCCTCACCCACTCACTGCATGCACCAGTCAGCTGGTATTGTAGATTATCTTATTTGCATGCCTTATTTATTGTAATTGTTAATGTATTTTCCTCCTGGCCTTTTCAGTAACACATTAGATGTTACTCATATACACTTCAGGCATGTCAGCTCAAACCAGACACTTCTCTGTGGCTGTCAGTTTTCCTCAACCGGCACTTCTCTATGACCTTTTTAATTTTGAGATGCAACAGCCTGGCTCAATTAGGATTAAAGTGTAATCTGTCTTTACAGGTCAGCTCTTTTTGTCTCAAAGGGTTCATGAGTTTCTGGCATGCCTAAATACTTCCTCCCTGAATGACTGTCTCATCCATGCATTGATATTCCACATCTCTGCCTGCAACCTAGACCTCTCACGTGCAACTGGTAGCATATTTAAACTAATACTATGATGAAAGTCCTTGACTTCAGCCTTCTGCTTAGCATCTTGAGTTAAGCCTCCAGAAAGTCCCTTTTACACTTACCCACCCCAGTGGTGTGGGGACCTATGACTATGATGGACCTACGACTAACGGCTTTTCTCCTACAACCCAAGTGTTGTATCTACAGATCTCATAAGGTCCACAGCCTTCAAATCCAGCAGACTAGTTACTACTCAGACCTCAGACCTCACAAACCCATCAATCTATGTACCTAATACTAGAAAATCCCCAGCTACCACCACCTCTATGTAAGGTCCCCAATGCTTGGTCCCATTTTGTTGAGAAACTTCTACCAGATTTGATCTGTTTTGGAGAAGATATGTTTTGGATGTTGTTATGAGTTCAATTTCTCCTTTAAGGGAATGATTAACAGTGCTCTCCTCTAACTCTACTCCATGCTTGTTAAGCTAGTTAGTTAAGTTAGTTCGTAGATGCTGAGAAATGCTCATGATCATAGAAAAAGAAAACACAATACAATGGGCAAGCTGAGGCTCTTTGTAACTTCACAGCTCAGCAAACTGTTCCCTGATTGCCCAGCTATTGCCTTTTTTCCTTACTCCTGGCAAGCTCTTTCCCTTTCTCAGGATACACAAAGCAACCTTGCTAAGACCATTCACAGTACCCGTGGGAAGACCCACTCTGCCAGTCCTCAGAATAGCATCAGCTGTCCCAGCAAACCCCAAACATTCACCCTGGGCATACAGCCACCCCCGGCTCCTCATGCCAGCCTCACACTCCCCTTCAGCTTTCTTGCATTCCGGGAGCTACCATCTGCTCTTCTTTCTCCTCCTCTTTTCATCCTCCCTTCCCAAAGAAAACTACCACGCACACTGTTTGATGCCCCCTGCTCACGACACTGTATATATAATGCAACAAATAGGTGGTTTTGGACACCACTCTGGCCTAACCCCTCTACTGGGAATGAAAGGTTAATATCTATTCTAGGTAGCCCTTTGTCATTCCAAAGAACAAAGATGAGGGAATAGGTATTTATATGTCTGGAATTTCTTCAATACTACAAGATAAAAAAAAAAAAATCAGAAAATAAGTCAATCTTCAGGATACTCAGCCATCAATATCTTCATAACTATTTGTGGAAAACAGTGTCTGTAATGAGTAGCTTCTGCCATGACTTTTCTTTTAAAAGACATTTCCAGCCATAGATCTGCCAGTCACAGAAAGGACACCTACTACTGCTTTTCAGGTGCTGTTTAAAGCTCTCAGCTGCACTTCACATCTTCTTATTTATCCAGGCAGAAGCATGATTTTCCATTTTAATAAAGTATATCATGGGACCTTCTTATTTGTACAGTACAAAGATTCACCATTTCCTTTTCTCTGTGAGTTTCTACTTTAGATGCACTTCTTCAACAATTCTATTTCTTGGAAAATATTTGAAAAGAAACCTGAGGTGATAAATAAAATAGGAAAGCATTCAGAAAACCACTATTATAATTCATCTAAAAAAAAGAAGCAGAAATTCAAGAAATAAAAAGGATGAGAATTTGGACTAATTCTCCACCCTGATTCTTGTCGCACAGCGGATGTCGCTAACAATTTCAAATATTATTTCAGTGAAAATAAATTGATTGCTGAGTATTAAAATGAAACTATAATCCTTTGTAATCTAATGGAACACACAATCCTGCAGGCTGCTGGAGAAGTGCTGGAGAAGCACGAACAACTCCTCTGTTCCTGTAGCACAGATCTGAGTAGCCAAAGGTGTCTTAATTTGTTTTTTAAAAGTTGCCACAGAATTTTGACAGAATTCTGCTCCCATGTATCTATTAAATTTTGTTTTCTTTTAAATATTCCAAGATCGAGGGTCTCAGTATCCAACGACTGACAAGAGAACAATCTGCAAAGTATCATGCAGTAAGAATAACCTGCTAGAGAAGGAGACTAGATGGGAATTAGTGAGAGGAAATTACACAAATCATATCCACTTTTAGGATTTTCATTCACTCCCACAGAAGTAATGTCTCATTTAATTACATTTAGCAGATTCACTCAGAATGAAGTGAGATCACGGAAAATTCCTGAAGGCCTATCACTAATCAAGATTTCCATGCGACACTATATCTACTACAGACAACCATTCAATTCTTGCTTTCAAGGGCTGGGCACTGTGTCTCTGATGCAGTATCATTTCCACATTTACACTCATTTTAAAGCCTGGACTGAATGATATAAAATGGCTTTAATGTTAACAAGAGTTAGGCCTCAGATCCATTTATACACAAATTAATTTGACTTCTAAATACAAATTACAAAACTGTGTCCAATATTATTTTCATATATTTTATCAGTGTTCTGAAAAACTGTAGCACAGAAATGCTGCCCAGTTATCAACACTGTTTTCTCAGAGATCTGTTCAAAGATTATACTAGATTTTAAGCATAAGACCATGTTAAAACAGTATGTTCAAATGAACTGAAAAGTCCACAGTAGTAGAAGAATGACTTTCTTCTGATTTTCTTTGTATCACTATAATGTCTATTTCAATATTTATTAAAATATTGGTGATCAGCAATCAGACAAATCACAGAAAGATCCGAGATCAACCTTGTCACAATGTTCAAAACTTTAGGCGAGGTAAAGCAAATGAAGAACTATTTTTAATTGAATGAAATGACCATATTCTAGTAGAATGATGATAGAAATAGCCACAAAATTAGTACCACTAATGCTCTAATGTAACAGTCTATTATTTCTCATAAAGGATGATATACTTCACAAGGATAGCATACTACAATTATTGTTAAACAGTTAACCTGAATAGTAATAACCATATTGATTTAAAGGATATTGATCATGATGCTAGTGTTCAGGCTCTCCCTTTAAAATGCAACAGTGATTCTTATTAAAAAAATTAAGTAAGTCAAAATTTGTATTTAACAAAAAGCAGGCAATTGTTACCATCTCATTTAGGCATAGATTAGGAACTAGGTAAAACCAGAAACCCTAGTAATATAAGTAGCTGGGAAAACCACAGATTTTTTATTTATTTCAAATGAAGCCTTGATTTTCTGCAGTCATCAGGTAATGATATGGATGACAATTACGTAGAGTCATTCACCAGAACAGCCTGTATTTTCTAAAGGAGACAGTTCATAATCCTTTTAAAAAAATACGTATTCAAGTTAAAATTTGGGAGAAACAATTCCAAACCTTCTATCTAAATATTACCTGCCAGCTGCAGTCTCCAAAAGCTACATTTTCAGATGGGTCACACTAACAAAAACAGATGGATTTTTCTACTTTCAAGAGCCTGTTGTAATAGTCTGCAGCTTTGAGACATAAAGGTCAGTTTGCCTTTATTTGAAATGACAGAGCTTAGCATCTATAATGTTCCTCTATCAATAAAGCCCCAACAGAACAATCTTGGTGCTTCCTACATCACCTGACCAATTACCACTAACCTCAATCCCACCATTCCTTCAAAGTTTTTGATGTTAAAATTTACTGATCAATGTTTTTTTATAAAACTGACTTAAGTGAAAGGTAAGGTTTTGAAAATACAAGCCATTTATTTAGATTCTGAATTTAGATTCTGATTTAAAAATCATAGTTTGATTTCTGATCATTGAATGTCTTCACTAACATCCTCTAGGTGTTTGTGTATCTTTTCATTAAGGGCTGTAATTATTTCCTGTTTTCAAGTCTATCAATTATGACTTATTCACTTAAACTGCTTCTTTTCCATTACAGTTAGGAAAGACACAAAAAGCCACATGTACTTTGACATTGACACACTATGATGGTGTTTCTTCTTTTCTTTTGTTTCTCTTATTTTTCTTTGTTCCTAGTAACTACTTTTCCTGTCCTACTTATTGGAAAAAGAGGGTGGGAGAAGGAAGGGGGATAGGAAGGATTAGGAATGCAGACAAAAGCCTTAAGACCCGGTTAAATTTTCATTTTCAAAATTGATCTTAAAGTTTCAAGTTTTTAAAAATGTTGCCTTTAAATTAAAAAGCTTCTTGATAAAAGGAATATATTTGAAAAGATCTAGTAAGTTTCACTATTTTTTCCCACATGCATAATTTCTGATAGAATTAATGGATGCCTATGCATGCTCAGAAGATGTTCCTTTACTTCTATATTTGAAAACAAGAATTTCTTTATTTTGAAATGTATTATCATTTCAGCTGCCCATTACACCATTTCAGACTTGTAGGACATAAATCTGTCCCTGCCCTTGGAATCTGGTATTTACAAAACTTGAAGATGAAGTATTTCCCTAATATTCTTCAGGCTAGTAGAGAAACTTTAAGTATCCATTATCAGCTTTCATGTTTTGGATGTAGAGAACCTTAACAAGTCCATTCTGCATCCAGACGGAATTTTGAAACACAACAAACTGACAGCAATGAGCAAAACCAGCAAATTTAGATTAAGACTAAAATATTTGCTTAAAAAAACAACTATTTAATAACTTTGGCTAAGAATTCAGCAACTCAGGCATTTAATACATGTGTTTGTCATAAGCCTGATTACCCTAGTTCTCCCCAAGGTTAATGAGAGATGGTTACTGTTAGTAATTTCCTGACATCCTTAGTCAGGCATATACATACCTACATGCTCTGGTACCTACATACTCCCCACTGAGAGGCTTGGCAGCAAGGCTTCTGGCAGCGTGAACTTTGAGAGCAAGATCTTTTTAAAAAGTCTGCATTTAACCAAAAGGCAGACGAAAGAAATCAGACTTGTATGCTCCACGCTTTATTTCCTCTGTTGAAACAAAGGAAAACACCAATACACGTGGGTCATATATGAAGTGCTAACCAACAAGTCTCTCAGCAAACACACACACGTAGCATCTCTGCATCAATTATAGAATGTACAGAAGGCCAGTAATTTAAGGGAGAATTTTTCTTTCATATCTTACCATGACTCACTTTCTTTTTAATCTCATTATACTTCTTTCTTCCCCAGAAAAAAGTGTTTTGAAGCTTCAAGCGCAGTTATGGAGATTTCTATTTTTGATTTGTACTTCAATCACATGCTTTCCAGTGAACAGCACAGGAATATATTGGAGATCTGATGGTAAAGTCTCAGCTCAGAATATTATTTGATTCAATCAAATCAACATTCAGAGCCACAATGGACATATTATTCACAGACTATTTTTGTGCTCCTATCTCTACCCATCGTCAATACTATGAGTACAATTCAGGAAAACATTCAGTGTTGATTATGGAAAGTATGGATTTGCAAGGAGACAGTGCACAAATCTGATCTTAGTCCTGGCTCCCAGGAAAGTCCATTGTAAAAATGTTATCCACGTGAATGACAGCAGAATGAAACCTTAAGTGTTGTCACTTTTGTCCATATAGCTGCAGCAGTTACAGAAAGCTGAAGTGTATTCATTTTTAAATCTTTAATGCAAAATATATAATAGATTTTCTCCTCCTGTCTGATTTAGGAATTAAATGAGGCAGATTAGAATACTATCCCTCCTGTTGCACCTTACATGCAGTGTACTGACTGACCTATGAGTTTATAGCAATCTGAGCTGATAATACTCTTTAGCTTGTTATTGATATACTCCTTTTTGAATGAATGGTTTTACAAAGCTGTGGAATAGCTTTTTCTCAATATAAGATGTTTATGAAATGGGGAAAAAAGAAAGAGGGTCAGCTGCATCTATAAATGATTTGACAAAAATCACTTTAAATGACAACATCTATTCAAATAAGAGTTTTGTAATTTTCTTATTCCCAGCCTCTGTGGGTGAATGATTTGCTATGTTACTTGTGTAAGACACTAGGCCAAATCGATCATACTTGCTTTCACAAAAATTCATGAGAGCAAAATATATTCACAAAAATACTCTCCAGTCTCCAAAGATGGAACAACGTGACTCCAGCTGTATATAATAACAGTATAATTCCATCAAATGATTCTGGCAACTGATGACTTACACCAGGGTAGTGAAGCTCAGGTGGCATTTTCATGTTAGCAGAGGGGAAGATGGAGTTACTGATTTCATTTAAACATAGTATAAAGATTGCTGTTTTAGAATATTCCACAACAAAAAACTTCACTAAAAGAGTATTGGAAGTTTGCACTACAGGAATGCAGCTAATACTTAAAATACCTGTACACAAATGCATATAAAAATATACTTTATGATCTATGACAAACCAGTTTGCCTCTTTATGCTTCTGCTTCTCTTATACCTGTCTAGTCACAGATAAACTGTCCAAATCAAAAGCTGTCTCTTAATAAGAACGTCAGTACAAGGAAATTTCTAGTTTATTAGTTTCTAATATAATACAAATACTTCATGACTAAGTGAAGTCATTTCACTCCTGTATGATTCCGTTTCTGCATCTATTAATTGGAGTAATGATATTTATTTCCTTGTAAATACCCTCAGTTGCTTCCTTTATTTTGAGATCAGTCAAAGAAAAGTGCAAGCAAAAAAGATACTATTAAATTCTAATTAAAATTCTGCCTACTCTAGTTGATTGCATGCTTGAAAGATCTTCAAAGATTTGGGCCTGAAACATGCAACTGCAACAAGCATGTTAAATATCTCAGCAAAGAATTACATAAATAGTTCAGTGAATACAGCATGTGCTTTTTGAACAGAGGAGTACTTCCGACTTATCATTTAGAAACAATCATTCATCAAAATTTTAGATACCTTAGAGATTTAAAATGGAAGACAGAACTCCACCTTTCATGCCATAGTATTGTAACTGCACTGAAAGCTTTGTGCAAAGTAAAATATTACTAAATGTTTGGAATTAAATGGAGCACAACATCAAATGACAGCCATCAGTCTTTCTTAAAAATTTACCATATGTTCTTCTGATGAAGATGCATCATTTGCAACTCAAAGAAACAGACGTATCAGAACTCAATGACAAATATTACCTTATGTTATGTTAATTTAAAAATACACTGAAGAATGAAGGAAAACAAAGGTGTCTTTTTACTGGCTTAGTACCTTTCTTCATTTCAGCTGAAAATTCATGATAGACTTGAAAAATTATTAGCATTCAGATCAAGTCAAAACATCTTGATTAATTGTAGTTGAATATCAAACATATGCCATGTTCTCTTAAATATAAATCTTTAATAGCTTCCACCTTTTATACAAGCCTTTGAAGGATACATTATTTATTAGCACTGAAGCATAAAAATATACTGATCAACTTTAAAGTATCCAACACTTATTCTACAGTGCCCTGTGGAGACTTTCTTAGAGTACAGCAAATTATGATATGTAAGCTCATCACAAATTGTACAACATATTATTACACCGTACAAAATTTCCACAAGTGTTTATGCAATGTTCATTTAATGATACAAATATATCTTCACATGAAAGTGGATGTCTGTAAAATGATTAAGATTTTGTAAACACAGTATATTGATTATCATAATGATAAGATTTGAAAAACTGTCTCTGTAGAGCTTGATAATTGGATAAATAAAATAAAATAGCATAGGTTTACCTTTGCTACCTCCACTTTTATTAAATATAAATTCAAAAATGTTGAAAAAATTATTCCAATTATTATGAATTTATAGATTTTTGGTAAGGAAATATCGATACACACCTTTATTGAATTTCTCAAACATACTTCATTCTGTTACAGAACTAACGTTCCATTATTTCCTTGTCCTTTTGTTTAAAGTTATGTTGCATATAAACCATGGAATTTCCAACTACAACAAAATGGATGTTCTTCAGATATATTTGTACCTACATATACATATAGGGGGTGTTGTGTACTTTTGTTTGTGCACATTGCTGAAAATTGGTCTGTGTATGGCTTAAATCTGGATTATAGTTAACACACTGAAATCTTAACCTTTTTTTTTTCTTTTTTTGTAATGCATGCAAATTTTTGCCATCCCCAGTAATTGTAAGACTAGTAAATACTAGAAAAGTGGAGGGGAGAGCCATATTTTCCCAACAGGAAGAAAAGAATTATCATTTGAAACTTCTACAAAATATTTTAAAATGTAACAATGATAGACATGTTTGGAATTAAATGGGCATCATTATCTATGGAAAAATACCATTATCATAACAGGAGAGAGACAGAGATAGTTTAATTGGCATAATTATGCATTAAAAATGCCATCCCAGTGATTCCACTGTTTGAATGGGAAGATATATTAGCAGACATCATCACCCATTAAAATTTGGCACTGCAGTACCTTAAGACATGCTGCATGAGATGGGAGACAATCAAAGTTTGATTGGTTTGTCAGCCATTAAAGTGCCATTACCATAATGAGAGAGAAAGTTAAAGTTCAAGTGACTGCCTTATAGAACCAAAATATATAAATCTCTATTGTAAGACTTCTCTTCTTCTGTATTTTAAAGTACATCTATCTCTATCAGAAGCCAATTACAATCTCTGGCAACCACCCTCTTCACTTTTGCTTCATAGTAATGCACCAATTGTTTTCTAAGGAATAGCCTGAAATGCACAGAGCAGTATGTAACACTTCTAAATAGTAACGTATCTGTGAAGTCGCTTCTTTAGCCCATTTAGTATTCTACAGAAATGAAAGGTCTGACTTGACACTGAACTAGAGTTTGACAGTCTGTATGTTATTTATACAGAGGGCCAAAACTAGAACACACATCTTAAAGGAAATTCTAAGATCTCAACACCCCTGTCCCAAAGTCAACATTTGTTTTGTGTTTTTTTTCCCCACAAAAAAGTATTTTAAATATTTTGATTTGACACTACCCTTTAGAGTACTGTAATATAAAATTACAGAATAACATACAATGAAGAAGCTATTAAATTTCTTGTGAATTTCCTACTAAGATTTCAACAAAAATGACATATTTCCACAAGTTATTTCAATTTCATAATTTCACCTTTTCTGATTAAAGACCTTCTGACCTCTACTAATTGGGATTTCTGACTCAGTTTTCTGGATTCATCACATGACAATTTCAGTTTTACATTTGGTCTGGAATATATAATGGAGGAAAGATTTGATTCTTAATGTCTCTGCTCTACCATCAATGACCGTGTTCTTCATCAGTGCACATGTGTGACTCCCATTAAGGACAGGAGAAAATAATGTTCCTCCTAAATTATCTGTGAACGTTATTTAAAACTGCTGTTCTCAGCTCTTCTACATTCTTTTCTGTATATGGTGTTACATTATGCAACCACAGTAAAACGGATAATAGCATTGTGGGAAAAGGAGAACATTGTATCATCATAATAGAATGAATTACACTTTATATACACCGGCATTTAAAATGGATCAGAATCTTTTCACCTCAGGAAACCACTACAAGAAGCATAACGCCTAACCCACTGTAGTTGATTACTAAGTGTTCCACACAACCCACATTAGTTTCTGTGGCTTCTCTATGCAAAAGGTCCTCTCTCAGCCATCACAGTTGCTGTAGCTGCTATCTTTTATAAAAGCAGCTGTGTAATGGTATTTTCAATATGACATAGACATCCAATCTTGCCCTCTTTCTAGGAGTAGTCACAGACCCTGCTTGAATAGCATGTCATAGGTTTATGAGAATGGATGTTAGGAATACAGATAAACCAAGTATAGCAGAAAATTTTAGAAAAAGTTTTTCAGATTTATTCAATATGCAAGGTAAAAAGGCCTCATGACAGACACATGGAAAAAAGTGTTCACAACTCAAAGGATCACAGGAGTCTCAAAACAGCTAAGATGAAACAAGGTATTGTAGCACACGTGTAAATATACCGCATTTGTTATGAAGAACAGTTATCTTCAGTAAGAAAAAGGTACCTCTGTGGCACACACATTTCAAACTGTGAAAAAGTAACAGACTGTTAAAGCTGATGTGTGAACAAAGCTTAAACCTAAATTTAAATCTTCATTTATGATACACCAATATTTCCACACAGTTAATATCATCAAAAGGAAATTTGATCTCTCTCCCATTGCCATTCAGATCACACAACACTTTTGCAGCAGCAACTGATTGTGTGGAAAAGTGACATTAGGAGATCACTGAATCCTTCATCCTCTCTTAATGTGATTTACTATATGTAAACCAGCATCATATTATTGCCGACTCACTAGGAAACATCAAGAAGTACTGCAGAAGTTGCTTCCGTACCAGTTTGGGAAACACAGAACTGAACCTAATTAAAAAAAGATGTAAGAGACTTTCTCAGAGGCAGGACATTTCTTGTCTTCCATATCCCTTGGAAGAGGAAGAGGTGAGCAGCCTGACAGTCTCTGTGAATCATGAGGTAGTGACCCCACAAAAAGGCAATCTGACTTGCTATCCATCTTAAAATATGGAAAAGGCTTTTTGTTCCACAACTAATGCAGAAAAATCCCATCACTGAGCTCAGTGTTGTCCCATAAGTAATTGTATCATGTGAACTATTTACTGAAGACACTCAGCCAATAGACTGTGCCCAGCTTCCAGAGACCTGGAGCACACTTTGCTCCAGTCCTGTGTTACTAGTGCTACAAGAGAGCCATGTTCTTGGTAGTAAAAGTCTTTGGTACACGTAACAATACAACCAAATACTAACATATGCATTTGTGTGTATGTGCTTGTATGCACTTATTGCATGTTAATGATTGTGCCTAAAGCTGACTCATAAGTTCCCTTAAGGTCAGTATACAAGCCACCTGTTTGAGTAGCTTACATGATAGTAAAACTTCCAGTCCTGACAGCTGATGGAGAAAGAGAATGCCTGGACAGCATAGCTTCCCAACCTTCCTCCACGAGCACAGCAGCTGGGGGAAACCCATATCTCCAAACACAAAATGTAACCACTTCCAGCCACCTCTGTCTTATCATAATTAATGGGAATAGCAGAGTGATGTACTTTTAATGCAAACTTAACAAATCATTACAAACTCAAGAACAATGTTACAAATCCCAGACTAAAATTTTCATCATGCAAAGAAACAGTTCTCCGGATTTTTTTTCCCTTTAGAAACCTAGCTCATTTTTCTTTCATAAATAATCAATGAATATTCACTGTCTTAAGTCAGCGCTATCAGGATTTTTTCCCCCCCCTTGAAATGTTTGTGGTTATTCAGGTGTCATCATTCCCAATTAGGATGGTTAGTTCCACAATCTTAAAAAGTAGGGCAGCCTGCTCACGCTGAACTATCTTTCTTCTTAACTAACTTTGAATTCCTAGAGCACATTCTTCCTCAATAGTTCTCCTATAATTTTTTTTTTTACAGATGTAACAAAGATTTATTTAGGTTTTTGAATATCTGATGCAACGCCTGGCAAGTTTATCATCCAGTTCTGCCTTCATTTTAAGTAGACAGGTAGATTCCAATTTTATTAGTATTTGAAGATTTATAGGATTCAGACTTGTCTGTTTCTAGCTCTGTCTTCTTTTTTTTCCTCTTGCTTACTCTGATTCTGCCATTCTTCCTTGTGATTACTCTATATAGCACTGGGATCTGGTTTAGCCTTACAGCAGGTGCTACATGATATAGTGTAAATAGAATTCAGACACATTCCATTTTTTTAGTCAGTTAATGAGAGATTTTAAATTATTATCTAAAAAGAAAAAGTTCTCAGCCAAACTATATCACTATGGAAGATAACCTACAGTAATCTTAGTCATGTTAATTTAGGTAAAATTTTGTTAGTCATACCTGTAACAGTGTTATGTTTTATCTCCATTAGCAGTAAGAATTCCTTTGATCTATTCATAAATAACATTGTTAACATTTTTGCACTTCTTCGTGTAAGTCTTGAGAATGAATATTAATTAATATTTCTGCTTTAGTATACGTGTTCATCTAGAAGGCTTTCCAGTTTAACATTTTTATACATTCTCTAATTTGGTTATAGTATGCTTAATTAATGTTCCAACTCTGTATTTGTTGAATTTTTAATTCAGATTAACATTTAAAGCATTATAGTTGGCATACAAATTCAATTACAAGCCATGGATATGATGCATGTAAGCAGTGATTTATGCAATAAAGTTTTGTTTTCTAGAAGAAAATGAAAAGTCATATTTCAATGAGGTCCTAAACAGTAAGTGGTTCCATTTGGGTTTCTTTTGGTAGATTCAATTTCTAATTATGTAATGACAACTTGGTTGCAATTGTATCTTTTTTTGTAATTGATTTTGCATAAAAAAATACATTAATAGTTTATAGGGAGTCTAAATAAAAACCTCAAAATGAAATATAACCAATCTTCAGGGTTTTTGATCCAAACTTTTCAGCTCAGACCCTTTAGATGAGAGCAATTCATCTGCAATGAAGACAAACTGAAAACAGCATCCTTGTTAATATCAGAATTGCTGTAATAAGTCAGACTCACAGTCTCCTGATTTAATAAATTTTATCATCAAGTAAATGATCAAGTTTATCAGCCAGTCTAAAGGGAGAAGCTGTATTGAAAACCTTCCCACCAAAATCTAAGATTTTAATTAGTCTTCTATTGAGAAAACTACTTCTATTCCACACTAAGGTAAAACTTACATGTTTAAATCTATTTTACAAAGAATAAAAAAAAAGACAGATGAATAAATATTTGTACATCAGGACACATCAGGACCTTGATGCAGAAATGTTCTAGGCAAGTATGCTCAGTCAACAGACTATTTTTTGTTCACGTTTTTTTTCCCCCCATCTGGGTTTTGACCACATAGTTCATCTTTACCTCTAAAATATTTCCCAGTCAAAATCTAATTAAGATTGGCATGTTTCCATTAAACTTTCTTTTTGGACCATTGGGCATTTAATGATGAAGAATTTTTATTTAAATTTAAAAGTTCTGAACTGTTTTACAGTAATGGGAAAAATAATACCATCATATACATTTGAGGAAAAAGAAATTCCAGGGAAACTTTTCTACCAGCATCACATATATTTAAGCTTGACTTACGGCCCAAAGCATGAAGTTTAGATCACTTCCAAAAATGATGTTATTTGCTTTGATTTTTATCAAAATAAATCTGAATCTTCTTCTCTATAAATGCTAGAATTGTTTTGTCTAATCTGTCTCTCTCTTCACTCAGAAAAGCATATACATAAAAATACTCAGGTCTTCCAATTTAAGTATCCTTCTTTCTGAACTAATATATTAAAATTTATTAATTTTCAAATTTTTAAATAAATTTGTCAAGAAATTCATAACAGCGCAAAAGTTTAAGTTGCTGTTGTCTACACTGAAACACTACAAAAACTTGTGGTAAATTAAGATCACTACTTCATAAAAACTGTATTTTTATGTATTTATTTTTATTTTCTTTTTAAATACAGGATATTAAATAGCTTAAGAACATCTCAGAAGGCAGAAATCTGCCAAATGAATTTGCAAGACAAAGCAATACAAGGTAGCTTCCTATTCATAAAACACAGATTTCATCCTCTGTATCCTTCTTGCTTAAAAAAAGCTTTTACTAAGCATCTAATATATCATGACTGCAATAACTTTCTTGAACCTCCTTATGAACTCTAACAAGGTTCATTTAAAAAAAAAAGATTTTTTTCTTATTCTTGGCTCATGATTTGCTCATGAAGACAATCTATTCAGTGCATGCACTTCTTAATTTCCTTCTGTTGTTCTTTTTCCCCTCCCTACACATTTATAAGAAGAGAGACACTCACTGAGAGCCCAGGCTGGATGTAATCATTAACTGCAGAGAATAATCCTAATGAACTGAATTTCACATGGGAAATGAATGGTGATTTCAAGCTTGGAAATGAGTGTGCCATCTCCAGAAGTGTTGTCTTGTCTTAGCTTCAGAAGCATTAAGAGCAATGTTAATGTAATTAGATCATTCAGAATGAAATGCACCCTACAGATTAGCACCTATTACCACTGCAAGGTTGGAAAAGATCTGTGCTAGAAACTACTTCAAACAGGAAAAATTGATAATATTCTGCCAAACAAATGATAAAAGAGAGTTTAGGAATCAAATAAAATATGCAAAATAAGTCCTTCTTTTTCCCCTCCTTCCAAAGAAAACAAAAACATAACTAAATGACTAAAAGCAAAACAAAGCAGCTCAGGTCATGATTAATTTAAGAAACCCTAATGAAACAGTAAGTGTTATCTTGGAGCATTAAAGGCAAAAGCTGCATTTTCACGTTTGGCAGCTTTTGCAAATGGGCACTGATAGTTTCAACATAAGGAGCCCTGAGTACACCCTGAGCAGATCTGCAGGGCACAGGTAGGATGATAAGAAAGAGGAAGCATCAGAAATGAAAAGGAGTTGTTAGTTCTTTATGTAAACAAATTCACCAGACAGTACCTCTATCATCTACCTTTATGCTTTCTAAAGCTGAACTCATTGTGTATGCCAGAAAGATGACAAAGTGTAACAAAAAGCAATGAAATTTCTCCACTCAAATGTTCCTTGCTTATGTACGTGTCCAAAACCTTTAGCTGCTATGTCCAAAATAATATATGTGAAGGAATGCCATATACTATTGTAATAGGTTTTTTGCTGTAAATGGATTAAGATTGGGTAGTCTTTTTATTAACATTACCAATATCACCACAAATCTGATTTGTACTATACTGCCTTTCTGCAAATAGCATACCTGAAAACATGTTATACTTGAGGCTTCCAGCACCTAAGGAAGAAGTAAAGTCTAGCAAGGATAATACATTAAAATTCATCATCAGTTCTTTCCTGGCTGCAGATGTCTCTATTGTTCAGAGTATGTATTCGGCATTTATAAGATATCAAAAGTAAAGGCCTAAGATCTCATTTCATGAGAATAATTAAGGCTATATCTAATGTTTACACAAGTCATCCAGTAATCTTAATGATACTGTTTGCATACTTACAATTTTATCTTTACACTTACGGTTCTTGCTATATTGGCATGCAAGCCTACAGTTCTGAAAACAACTCCATGGTTTTATGAATGCATAGTTAAATAATTTGCATCAGAGTTAGAGAATCATCCTTTATAAAAATGCCAGAACTTAGAAATTTACTTTTCTATACTCTCAGGCCCTTCAAAATCACAAAAAATTACTGGAGTATGAAGGTCCAGAAAGTCCAGTAGAAGCTTTGAATAATTCTTGAACCCTCTGTTTAAACTACAAAGGAAATTTCAGGGATGAGTGAGAAAGTAAAAGAAATGAAAATTGACATTCATCACCTGAGCTGTGAATGCAAATTATACCACAAATCCTTTTAATCTCTTGTGCAGAATAATGATTTCAAAGCTAACATGGATAATAAAAGCATTATACGGTAGACACTGATACCAAGAAGAAAATCAGTTCAGGGTAGTAGCTTCAGTCCCCTTGCTCTACTCCTGCTTTACGTTAAAAAGGAACTTAAACTGGCAATTATTACAACAGGTTCACTCTGCAAAACATGCAAAGCTTACAACACAGAATAGCAGTGGGCCAGTTTTATTCCAGAATGTGTCTCATATATCAGTATGAATTTGAAGTTCGCTACCATGAAAATAAAGTTCAGCTTTCAGACCTAAGTATGAATTTGTATGTAGTCAGATAATCATTTATTCAAACACTCAACTAAAATCTCTGCTGCCTGTCTGCACCCAAACTTGTCTATATAATTGGGATGATTTCTACGCTTAAAGAAATCATAGAAAATATGCTCCCCAATGTAATATGTTTCATTAAGACATATACTATATTGTTTTTAACATATAAATAAACAGACATGCACATCCCCCCACAAAATTTCCTAATCTCCAAACTTATCTTTTACTGAAACTCAAAGAACATTTGAATGTTTAAAGCTACTTTGTTAGCTTGACCCCTTTCAAGTGAAATTGCTAGTAAAACTGTTTTTCAAATGTACCATGATACACATCAACCATCCACAACCTTTCATGGTATGTATTTTTAGGCTGATGTAAAATTTTCATTGAAGCTAATTTTGACTTTGATATGGATGGGAAAGGAGTTGGATAAAAACTTCTGATTTTGCTAGCCTTGTTTGCATAGACAACACCTCATAGTGAGATTGCAGCCTCACAATATGACTGAGCAAGTTTTAAAATAAGTAATGAGATAATCATAGAGCAATCACAGCACCACTAAGCTGCAAGATGCAAACCACATCAAGAAGCTGAATCGATATAGCTGATCCTGTCTTGGGGCTTTTAGAGATCCCTTGCACATTTTTTCATTACGATTCTATATACACTCCATGGTTAGGGAGTGCTAAGCTCTGTATCTACCTTTCCATCCTTTCAGGATAGCTAGCTTAAACCAGTCTGAGTATGTCTATACAAACTTCAGTCCATGACTTTGATTCTAGCACTAACGTATCTTCTGCACCTCAAAACCTTCTGATAGAAATGGCCCATAAACACAAATAGAGATGAAAAAAAAAAACAGAGATGGAAGAGCTCAAAAATTTTTGGAAATATATTTCAGGGAAATGTAAATATTCATTCAGCTAGTCAGCTCTAAATGAAACACCAAACTTTATTATACTACACAACTGACATAAAAAATGAACACTCTGCTCCCCCCAAATGTTCCTCCCCTAAATTTATTCAGTGAGAAAACAAAGAGATAGCCAGTTCTAGAACAACAGTATAAAAAGATCAGGCAATCAAGAGGAACTGAACCATAAACATTCCAACCATCACAGAATGTAGTTGAGGTAGAAGGCACTCCAAATTTTTTGCAACATTTCTTTCATTGTACTTAATAATTACTCTAGTACCTTTGTCCTGTTATGGTATTTTCTGTTTTGTTCCCTTCTCAGGACAATAGCGGTTTGGCTCTCCTGTAATATGCAGCCAGGTCATTTGGTCTTGGCACTTGCCACAGTGGAAGATACTAGAGTTTAGTTTTATAATTGCTTATTACTTGAAAATTAATTCTGAAGAGAGGCTGCTGTTTTTCTATCCCAAATAAGGCTGCACCAAACAGTAAGTCTGAAGACAGGCCTCTGTCCTGCTGCTATGTCAACTGCATATGGTTAGACAGCTTTCTGATCGAGTAAGCTCTTTTTTGTTGTTGTTGTTCCTTGATTTACATAAAGATATGTGCACCTCATTAGTTAAGATCATCTACTTGAAAAACAAAACCTGCCAGATCTGGAGACAAAATGATGAAAAATGTGCCAATGTATATGCATGATCATGCAATGTGCTTGAACTAATCAGTCATAGCTGAATATGAAATGGAATATGAAACAGCCTAGGCTTTGCTAACACTATATGGTAAATTATAATAGCATGAATAAAACAGTTTATGCAAAGAAAGGTTTAATGAAAATAATTACGGTTGAAATTACTGCAGTATGGCAAAGATATATTCACTGGAAAGATTTTTAAGGCATTAGTTGAAACAGCAACACCCTTCCAGCATGTGTTTCTAATCAAATGAATATTTACTTTTACCATATACTGCAGAATTCTAGGTGAATTTTGTATTAAATATAATTCCGGTCCCTGCAAACAACAAGAAATTCTGGATAAATACCTTATTCCCTTTTTTCAGTATCTTGCCCAACTATCAAAGATGAGAGTAACATTGCTAACGCTCTGATCTTTTATTCCTAGATTACAAAGGATCTTTCCAGTCCATTTACTGCTTTTCACAAACAAAAGAAATCGTAACAAAATTCTAGTGAGCTTTTCGACATATTCAACCACATAGTATAAACCATGTACAGATGTCTACTGTACTAACCGATATGTTGACTGTCTCTAGATGCTTGCCTGTGTGAAGCATTTTTGTTTTAGGATTGTAACAGATTCCCCATGTGACTAAGTGCAGAGAGAATCATCCTTATCTACAAACCAGAGAGCTTCAAAAAAGTCATGTAACCAATTTCTGATCTATGCCTAAAACAGATGAAGTTTATGTGTATCTGTGGTCTTTTAGATATGTATACTTTTCTTTTTGTACTGTAGCAGTACCCTTAGGCTCCCATTCTGTTTTCATAGGCTTTGTATGGTCACATGAAAGGACAGGTCCTGTCTGTAGGAGTTGGATACTGAGCCTGTGATCCTGCAGCTAAAGTAGATTAGGATTCTTTCATGGATTTTCACAGGACTAATCAATGCAGAAAGAATTATTCAGATTGCAGAGATTTATCAGCAAAAATAAGCCTTTAAAGAATAAGAGCATAAATATGTCTGTATTCACAAGTATAATCAATCTTTTCTTAAAATTAAAATATCAATCAGATAAAAGTGTGAAGGAAGAATGTTCACTTACGTATTTTGATTTCTTAAAAAGTAGTTAGGATTCATCTGTATATCTTTTAATTCCTTCTTCATCCATGAAAACTGTAAACAAATATTCAACTATTAATAGAGTCTGAAGGTGTTTTTGTTTAGTTGTAAGATTCTTTGCGCATGGACATTACAACATTTTCTCAGAGGCAATAGGAGGTAGAAAATACTGATCTTACAGCTTACCTGGAGGCCATCATACAATGAATAATACCACGTTCTTCTTTTTGTGCTTATCTGTTATAGCATGTTGTAGACCAGGAAGGAAGAATATTATACAACATCTGGAAAACATCAGTAATGACAATTTATAACTTTGTCAGCAGTTTTAGCAAACCTGATCTAAAGCATTTTATTGCAACATGCACATCATTTCAAACAATTAAAATACAGGAGGAAACAAGGTACAAAAATCCACAAAATGCATAAGCCGCATAAGATGCACCTAATTTCAATAACGTAATTTGCTTCCAGAACTGTGAACTCTATATTTGTAGCCACTTCTGGTGACTGCTGATGGTTTGGTCATATTGTTGTGCAAATTGCACTGAAGTACATCAATCAAAACTGGCACAGCACAGCTTTCATGCAGAAACAGCATTACCTTTATAGGAGCAGAAATGCTTACATCCTGTTAGTATAAATGGAAGTAATCAGGATAAAGCATCTATATTTTTGCATCTTGTAAAAGGTTCATCTTGCAAATTCTGAGCCAGCCCAGATCCAACACCAAAAATGCTAGGTCCATATGTGTAATGTCTCACTGATTTGGTAACAGTACTCGTATCCCTGAAGCGTCATGCATGCTAAAATACTTACTAGGATCTTGTAAGAGTATGGAAGAAAGGCAACTCCCTTAACATATTGGCATAGACCACCACCCAAATTCAGGTCCATACAGTTACTGAGGAATTAACATATTCCTATAAGATTATGTGAGGAGCATCCATGCTGCATTTGCAGCACCATCTGTCAGAGTTTTCCTGTTTTGTTTTAATGCTGATTTTATGTGTTGTAAACTATTTATTGTGTAATCAGTTGTTTTTCAACTTCACAAGAATACTTTAATCAAGTTAGACATCCCCAACAAAAGTTCTTACAAGGACAATTAAGCATGATGTTGATGCTACAGAATAACTTTCTTCTTGCACAAGTAAAAACGCAGGAAGATCAGTTGATAAAATGTGACAGCGTAACTCACAGCGTATTGTTGCTGCTGCCCAACTGAATCATGGTAATATGATTAAGAGAAACCACTTCCTCTCTCTAGACTTGATTAATGTGCTCTGTAGCTGGGCAACAGAGTAGTAGTGGAGTGAAGATCACTTTTTACAGCAGGAGTAAATGGTTTTGAATAGAATGGGTTCCTATCCGCATGGTTTTACTTTAGAAGATTTTCCATATATTTCATTGTGAAAAGATGGGCTTAGGCTGAATTTTCCAGCTTAGACAACAGAACCCAATGAAAAAAACCGCTAGTTGCCTATGGAGACTAAGCCAACACAGCAAAGGCAGATCCAGAAGATTGACAGAAAGCACGCCGAAGTACTCAGCAACACTTAATTACTACAGGAAATGAAAACTCCTGTGTATTCAAATTCCTAATCCACGTTTTCCATAGACAATACCAACCCAGCCTGCATAGTCATAAAGCTACTTTTGCTTCAGCCACAAATGCAAACTCATTTCCAGAGATAAGCCATATTTATTTTCCTTAGGAACACAGCACAGCCATGATTGCTCCCACCCAATATTTACTGTCTTCAACATGTATACCTTTTGTCTACATCTGTGAGATATTACAGACATTAGTTGCTTTACCACCCATACTATAAAAGTTGGTTGGTTAATATCATCCTTCATTCCTGAGACCACATAGTTTATTTAAACTGATTTGCTGAGGTTATTAATTTCCTCTTTTTTACTTGGATTCTTATGTCACCTCAATTCCTTGCTGTTTTAACAATATTTTGTTTTAATTTTCCAAAAGTACGTGACCTATTTTGTTTCTTTTCTGTGTTTTGGGATTCACATTATTGTTTCTTAATATACCATCCAGGTTACCCTTTAAATACTTCTGTCTCATCTTGCCTTTTGGCATGAGTTACATTTGTTGACAGGCTTGTCACTGCCAGGAAAATTGAATGGTGGCAGATCTTAGCTCATCAGGGTGTTCTTCCTCATTACATTTATCAACACTGATACGTCTGCCAGCACTGCGAACTCTAGCTGTCTGCTCCTAATTTGACTACTAACTAAAAATCCATTAGTCCACAGAGAACTAATTGCAAACCAATATATTTGCAATACCTTACATAAATAAGTCATAGATAAAGAAAGGAGAAATTTTCTCTTAAAATATAATTCATACTTCTGTAGTATCATTATTCATTGGAAGGTAGAGCCTAGAAGATCAATTGTACTCATTAATACTGTAATGTAGGTCCAGCTATCCACTGTGAAGTGAGCAGCAATCCAATTAATGCCAATAAATAACTCATAGTCATGCTTTTGATTAATATGTAGTAGAAAAGCAAGCTAAATCTGTAATTTTCAATTTAGCAATGTTTTACTTTGTCAGTTCTTACCCATCTGTGTCAAATTTGATAATTTTGCATTATTTTGCATATTTCTAAACTATATATATTATACATATATGATTTGACAAAATATTTTTACTTGTGAGTGTTGTACACAACTTTTTATGTTTGAAAGGAACAACGTGGCTTATAGGCTTGCTGAGATATCTGGAGTCATTCATTCCATTTGATGGGCCTGAAAGCATCTGTTTCAGGGATTTATACTGACATCCATCAACATAGTTCTGAGTATATTTTATCGGAAGTCAGCAGTCAATATGGAAAATCTCATGGAATGCTTAGTAGTTCTCCCTCTCCCTGACAATTAGCCTGTGTGCTTGCACGGATCCTTAAGCCAATCCAGTAAATCCACAGATGCGGTCCAGGATCATTCAGTAGCCAAAGAAAGAGAGACAATTTCACATGATGCCATACCTGAACTGTGCTGACTTTTCTGCTACCACACAAGCTGTCTTACATGAATACAGTTCACATGCTTCTGTGATAAAAATTATCACAAAGTTGAGAGTTTATGTCTATGCCTACAGCTTAGGTATGACCAGTCTGAGTAAAGTTGGTGGGTGAAAGTTTTGGCAAATTTTTTAATGGTTAAGATTAAATGAGAGGTTTTGGTTCTGTATTCCCTTTCACAGACAGAACACGGGTTGTCATGATAAGCAGAAAACATACAAATTACTTCTGTACATAATCTAAAATACTTTTCTTTGACAGATGTGTGTATATGATGTTGATGATGCACAGCTTTTCAATTAAAGAGATATTTGCAATTCCCATACAAGATTGTCCATACGTATGTATTGACTCAGGTGTCTCGAGCTGGAATGAATTTCCCCTTTATGTAGGAAAACAAGTTAAAATGTACTAGAAAAAACTCAAAGAGCAAATGCACCAGGTATTCAGTGGCAGGCACTTTCTGAATGGAATATGAATAAAATATCACTTCTGTTAAAACACATCCTTTTTATTTATTATTTTGAATGAGTGAATAACCTGACAGCTTACAGATATACTGCAAAATTTATACAATTATTTCTGTATACCATTTTACTGTGTAATACATGTAACAAACCTTGCTGCCTTCCATAAAACATGTAGATTTGTTCACCTTGTAATAGCAAAATGTAGCTTGCCGTATGTGATAAATGAAATTAGCTGCTTCTACTTGAAAGAAAACATGCTCCAATCACCAGCTGCATTTGTCCTGCCATCAAGGGAAATGATGGTTCTTCTCTACAGACTATTTCACTCGGAGACCTGCAACCTATACTATGAACTTACTACTGAAAATTTAGTATACACTAGGGAATAAGGTTAAAATTAAAGGGCAGAAAGATGATACATAGTTGAGTTTTCTTGAAAGTTTCATATAATTGGCAAAGATTTTCCCTCAAGTGCTTGAGTGCAAGTCAAAATAGTTCAATGCATTCCAAATGGGTTCTGTGTTTATCTAAAAGATAAAGTGATTTTAAACATCAAGGTTATTCTATCCGTATTTCCTTTTTATTGTGAGTTTTTAGGTAACTGTTACTTTTAAATATTTGTTTTAATTTGTTACATGTGGGCAAAACAAGATTTTGTAATATAACATATACTTGACAAGTTTAATTTTATGTTGCTCATGGGGATAATTCACAAGGAAAGGAACTGAAGGAAAAAGAGGTTATTATATTCACTACTTTTAGAAGAAATGCTGTATGCTTTTGCCATATAACTATCTGAATAGGTTTAACAGTAATTGAGGATCATTACATGCAAGTTTTTGAAGTCTAGAAGCTTACATGATTTGATGCAGAAATATGAACACCATATAAAAAACAGGACCTATATGCAGTTTTGGACAGCAGTCTTCATACTGTACTCACAGAGAACACAATCAATAGTGTCAAGATGTTGCATAAAATAAAGATGTGTCCATATGCATGAAAATGCATATGGCAAAAAGAAGTTAGAAGATGGACTAAAAAGTACCAAAATATATTGAAAAAGCCAGAAGTCATGACAAATTTAAAAAAAAGTCATGGAATAACACAGTTTATAGGATTCAATCTTATTGTGATGAGAAATACAGTTGAGTTCCAATTAAATATTCCAAAAATTTGCAGGTAAATCAATAACTAGAAAAGATCATCTAAAACAAGTATCTTTATTAAATTTGTATCAGGTTTTGGTTTTTTTTTTCTTGGACAGATCTTGGACTTTTCTTGGACCACTGGAGACTCAAATGTCAACCTATGTAAAATGAAGTGGTAAATTAATGACATCATAAGGAGAAAAATATTTTGGAGACACACTTTAAAAATTAAGCTTAATATAAACTGAGGCCACAAATAAAAAGCCCATTATGTTTATATCACAGCATCATTAGAGAACATATCTACAATATTTTGAATGCATATCTTAAAATACTGGGCCAAGGAAAAGGTGGGGGGGAGTTAAACACAACTCTAAACATATTCTGGTTTTAAAATGCCTCATCCGGAGATAATTGCAACATTATTTTCAGACATTTTACCCCTCAGTTATTGATGTAACTAGCTTCATTTCAATACAGGGTTCCCCCACCACACACACACACACACACACACGCATGCATGCATGCACAGACATACACACACACACACGTGCACAACTACAGCTTAAAGAGAACAGATACAGAAAACATTGGAAGCTGTTAAGCTGGCAATAGTGGAAGGGAAAAGGAAGCATCATCTCTCAAGAGAAAATATATTAAGATAATAAGTGGTTAAAACTGTTAGGTCTTAGTTAATGGCCATTTAACCACGTAGCTGGGGACCCCTTTACAGAATAAAAACCCCTGTGTTTAAAAACACATTTAAACACTTGTACCTTGGAAAACAAGTCTATGAGTGTAAAAAACTGCAATAGGAAGATCAATGGGCAAAAGGCAAATTCTTGAAATGCTAGATATTAACAACTGGTAAAACAGAAACAATAATAATTCCAAAACCAGAAAAAGATTATTCAAAATCTAAAAGGAAAACAGGGAATATAGGGAAAATCAGCAGTTTGTTGTTACTTCTTAGGTCTTCTGAAACGTATAACATCAAAAACTTTCACGCATCTCTAATAGTTCAGTTGTATCAAAAAACACAAAAAATGAAAAAAGGTAATAAAAGGTACAGAGAGAGAATCTCTCTGAACAAACTAAAGGCAGCTCTTTTTCACACTTCTGCTGCATCTCCACTGTCAAGTGAGGTGTAAATACTCACGACAGTTCTTTTGAAAGCTGAACAGGACACTCCAGAGGCTCAGATGCAATAGTCATGGAAGCAGACCAAGTACCATTTATCATGAATCACCAAAATGTAGGAAAATGATGCATACCCTCTAACAGAAGACCTAATTAAGTCATGCTGGAGCGCCACAAAGAAAGGAAGACACGAGAGTAACTGCAACGCTTGGCACACAGGTGTGAAGAACAGGGAACACAAGATCAGAACAGTAGGAAAAGAAACTAATATACTTTGGACTGAATTCAAAACCCCTGCACCAGATTAGGAAAAGGTGACTTTAACGCTATAGAGGATACATTAGAAACAATGCCCATAGTCAAACATGGTTGTTATGGTAAAGATGCTAAAATGTGTATATTAGAGGACGATAGGTAGAAACCTGACATTCCCAAGAACAATTAAGAGTATTCAGTCTGTTAGAGTATTACATTTTTTCTTCTTCTCTCAAAAGAGCTACTCAAAAAGGAAATATTCAAGTGACGCTGCCTGAAGTAAAGATCCTTTGTGTAGGAGATATCTTGGTGTGACAGTCGGCAGGGGCTGGGCCTGTCTGACAACAGTGTTAGCACATGAGCTGGAGCACACTCCAGAGCGTTGGCTTCCCCCTAAGAAAAGGGCAGTACCTTGAGCGCAAACAATCTGTCTACGGGGCTGACAAGCTGCCAGCCTGAGCAGAACCTTCCAGAAGGGCGGGCGGGGAGCGCTGGCGAGAGCCAATCCTCAGGCCCTGCAGCAACGAGAGCCAATCAGCAGTGGGTATTCTCGGCCCCACCTTATAACGGATTAATGTCCACGGTCCTGGTAGGGAGAGACTGGGAGAGCGAAGCCCCAGGGGAGGCCATGGCCTGGCCAGCCCGGCCCTGCACGGGCAGCCCGCAGGGCTGGCACCACCACCCAGGGCAGGGCCGTCCTGGCAGTCATGGAAAGTGCAGGCAGCTGCGATTAAAAGTGTTTCTGTGCCCGAACCCCTTTAGTCTCTGCACCATCATGGGGCCTTAAAGCGTAGCACTTGGCTGGAAGTGCTAAACTTGAAGCAATAGCAGTATGTTTTAGCAACTGGATTTGCATGTCTATGAATGCTGAGAATGATGTTTCTTTAAAAAAAAAAAAAAAAAAAAAAAAAAAAAAAAAAGCTGCCTGAAGATTTTAAAAGAGAGAACTAAGAGTTCAATTTATGACCTCCTATTTCAAAAATGCTTCCATTACTCTACTTCAGCTCTGCTTTACTGACTGCTGTGTGACACACTAAACTAAGTTTTGTAGGGTATGGAAGTCCGTTTTTTCTCAAAAGAGAGCACACCATTGCTCTCTCCTTTTGTAAGCACAAGTGAAAATTAGCATAACCTTGGTTATGTCTCTGAAAACTGTTAGTAAGTACAACCTATTTAATGTCAACTGTAAAACTACTATACAATGATTACTGTTTTTCTTTCTTCACGGTTGTGACTATTACACTGTGCATGATCTTTTGTTTTATTTAGTCTTCCAAATGGATCAAAAAATCTGTCTAGCATTAGCTGTTAAAGGCAATAATCATCTCCCTGAAAGGCAGAGGTAAATCACAGCATAAAATGTCTCAGGCTTATTAGTTTTAACAAGAGTGAATGAATCAGAACAGTTTTCTTCCCCTATATCTCTTTTAGAGCCTGAATAAAGCCTTAGTTTTAATATTGTTCTTATTTGGAAACACGAAAAGTTGACAATTGCCTGAAATGTTCAAGAAAGACATCTTTATGATAACTACAGGTAATCACATAAACCACAGTCTTTGAGAATAAGATTAAATCTAATGCCAGGCTATTTAGGCCTTATGGAAATTCAGTTTCAGATGTTCCATTCTCTGAATTCTAACAGTTCTGCAGGAGACTTGAATTTTTTAAAAATACAAAAATAAACAGGAATGCATAAAGCAGATAAGAAACACTGTGGTTTGCTTATTTATAACAATCAAAAGCATACCATCTATTAGGAAGGTAGCAATGACACTAACTGATAAAAGTTGCTTGTTAACTACTAACGGTCTAACACAGGTTTACACTTAGGTGCAAAAGGCACTCTGAAGCAAATGGCTTCTTTTGTTCTTCTAAAAAAGAAATTGCCAACATCCTCCTCCTTTTATCTATCTGATTCACTTACACTATTACCACATATGTTATTTTGATTGGTATAGCTCTGTAATCTGATGTGTTTGTTAAATTAAATACCTTAGTTATAAGCCTTAAATTAAGAAAAGAAAATACTGCCAACATTAGCCTCCTCTTTTAAAATTTCAGTGAAATTCAATATGACTTTATGAATATAACAAGATTTTAATGAGTGAACAGATTAAAATATAAGAAAACATATACATTAAGAGACATTTTATATAGTCTAAGCTGCACTTCCTTGAACTCTAGGGAATGAGAAACAGATCGAAGCTGCGTTTCCACTGTCACGATCCTCCATCTTATAGTACTCCTAATCTATAGTCACATTTGGGTTAGTCATCATAACAGCAACTCATCTACCTGGAAATATTTGATACCAACACACTTTTCTTTTACTATTCTTGGTTGTAATTCTAAGTCACTAAGGAACATCTAGGTGCTGGGAAGAGAACAAGTACTGCTAAGTTGGTTGCTACTCTAGTTTTAAATGATCTCAGGACTTTCTTACAGAAAGGTTTTAATCCTATTTACATTGTTAGAGTATCATGCATGCATCACGAGGCAAGATGCCAGAATCTGGCCCTAAATATTCATAACCTTCTCATTTGAAGAAAAAAGGCTGCTTTGTACAATGGAACAATAGAGTGCTTTGTTTTAAGTGCTGCAGCACAGGAATGGATTTTCTAAATTAAACTTAACAAGAGAGCTAACTGTGCTGTATAATATATTAGAACTCTAAGGTTTTGTCTTCCCCAGTGATTGCTTTTTCTCACACCAGAAATAACAATTTCACTTTTATTTAACTCTATTCAGCCCTTGATTAATACAGACCCTTTATCTTACTACTGAAGTACAGTTGTAGCAAAAGAATTCACCTGGTATTATGGAGAAACATTAACACACTAAGGTATCAATTAATTTACCTCAATTTCTGGGAGCAGGCTGAGAAGTGTTTAGAGGAAACTGGGTTGGTACATGTGCATATCTATACACATGTACATACATAAATTCAGCTAATCAACACATTTAAACCTACAGATTAGGTCAGACCATTCCTCCAATATAGCATTAGGGATTAATTAAACTCCAAACCATTAGTTACTATCAAGTCTGTCTCAACCAATTTTAGGCTAATCTACAACAAAACAAACCGAGCTATGATTATATATGTTTAATGTTGTTTTAGTCACACCTGTATTCTTTCTATGTTTAATAAAAAGCATAAAGAGAGAGCTTATTTTCTTTGGGAAACAGCTTGATCTTCAGACTAATAACTACAGGGAAATCTCTCACAGAGATTCTGTCAAGGATGGAAGAAAGCATCATCTTGAAATTTGGATAAGATTAAAACTAAGCAAATTTTTTCAGAGGGTTATGTGGCAGAGGGCTAAATTGAGCAACACTGAATGCTAAGGAAAAACAAAAGTTATTGGTGATACCAAACAGGTCATGTTACACTACTGACTGGACTGTTAAAAGATTTAATATTTTAAATAACTTTTTTATTTTATTTTATGGACATGCTTTTGTGGAACAAACTGGAGTATACAAAATAGTTATTCCATCTGTTTGAGTTACTCCTTCGGATCCATATAAAACATATGGGAGAAGGATGATTTTGTCCTTCTCATCCTATTTTCTCTCAGATATCCCTGCTACATCATTCTTTGCGTAGATACGTTAATAAATACTTTACTATACAATAGATGTGTATCATGTGCACAGTGAAAAGTGAAATACATAACCCAGTTGCAAATTTGGATTTATTTATGACCTAGATTAAGGGATTAGCTGAGAGATCATTTCCTTTTCTTTTAGGAAAAAGTATCCAAGAAATTATGTCAAATACACACATGATAATAATGGGATGATATAAAATGCCACATAATATATGTTTCCTCTATGTTCATTCCTATCTGTTTAATTTAGTGACTTTTATTACTTTACTACATTCAATAGTAATGTGAGAATAACTGAACAGGATGATTAACTACATTTCAGTTGTAGAACTAAATTATGCCTTCAATTATTCCTGGATTATGCTTGGATTAACATCTAAAATTTAGAATTTTCTCTCTATTTAAAACCCATTTTAACAGTTGACCCAAACTAAACACCTCTCCTTAGCTTTTATGGTAATGCTGTTCATTAGATGCATTACTCTGAAGCAGAGCATGGTAGGTAGCTAGAAGTCTGGTGCACAAGCAGAATGTGATTAACTGCTTTAATGGGAGATATTCAACTTCCTTTGCTGTAAAACTGTTACGTTTAAATGATAAAAAGGGGGACCACAATCCATTCTTTCACTATATTAAACAACTATTACTCATTTGGAAATTAGAAATTGGAATTAATGTAACAATAAGAAAAATAACTGGATTCATCCAAACTTAATAGAATAAATGCAAGTATCAGCAATTTTAACAAGAAATCACTGCAGCTCATAGTTCCTTGAATATTTGCTTTTGTTTTTCAAGTTTACATTTCAAGATTGTTTTCATGTGCACTTCCAAACACACACACTCCACAGAAAACTGATGCAATCACTCTCCTTCTCAACATCCAAATGTACATTTTTCAAACAACAATGTCAAACTAACTGGAGAAAACATGAGGAAAAACAGATGGGAACGTGTTCCTAAATAAACCAATGCAAAAAATAAAAAAAAAAATAGAAGCAAAACACACCCATAATGTCTGTTCATCCTCAGCACTCTTGAGAGACTGATGAAGAAACTGCTTCAACAATTTGACATCATGGACAGCCAACGAATAATTTACTTCCTATTTTACAATTCTCCAAATCAAACTAACTTACAGATGTTATTAAAGGGGCTATGATATTGTAGAAACTTATGGTATCATAACAGTTATCTCAGTAAAACCTGAGTGGCACTTGAGGACAAAATGAAGTTGCTACTGCTGCTACAAACTGCTACTATATTTACCAAAACTTAAATGTTACAGATTTCTTCTTTAAATGTCACATTGCTCAAATGATCCCCAGTGAAATACGCAACAAAAATGAAAGCTTCTTAAAACATATCTTTTGTATTTTATCAAGCGTAAACTGCGTAGGAAAACAGAGTGGAGATTTTCATGAAACTGAATCAGAACAGAGATTGTATTTGCTAGCAGGCCAAACGATTCACCTGAGAATTGTATAGCCCCAAAAGAAATTTTAAAATGAATAGAGGAAACAAATGTGAGACCCTGGAGTGAATTACTAAAAAGCTTTTTTTTTTTTTTTTCTTTTTTTTTCTTTTTTTTTTTTTTTTTTTCTATAAAGCTATATAGGAACCAAAGCCATAAAGGAACCAAAGTCATAATGAGCTATAACATTACTGAACAATTCTCAAAGGAGTTATGTTTTATAAGCTATAAGTAGCTATAGTAGCTATAGATTCTCCAGTCACTGTTTTGCTTGATATTGGCACCATTCTGTATTTTGAAGAATTTAAGAATCATTTAGAGTTAAAAGAAATCTTATCCTAGTGGAAGAAATATAGAAAAACTTAGCTTAGAAGGCACCTCTGGAATCTAGTCTAAGCCTTAATGCTTGATTTGGCTGTCCATTCCGTCCTTCACGTTCCTGAATCCATTTCCTCACCAGAGCAATCTTTTTTGGATGGTAGAAATGTATTATGCAATGCTATGTTTTAAACATTTATTAATTATACTAGTACCTTGCTAAATATACTTTGCAATCATAAAGCTGTATGCAGAAAGCCTGAAAGGGTTCTCAGGAGAGTGCAATCCTCCTTTCACCTCTGAAGTAGAAACAAATCTATCTATAACCTCTGGGCAGGTGCTTGATTTAAAAATATGGAGCTTCCATATTTCCTTTCAGCAGCCTGTCCACCTGCTATTTTCTAATTGGAAAATTTGTTGAAACATCTGAATTGAATTGTTTGTCTTCCAAGTCATGCTGATTATTTCTTGTGTGCTTATTTCCAATGACCTAAGAGAAAAACTGTCAAGTTTCTAAAACATAAAACACAATTACATTCCTACTGACCTTTTTCTACTCAAAACAGATCTAAATCAAACTTTCCTGACAAACATTTCCCAAACATATTTTTATCATTGTCTTTAGGTTTCTTTCCCAATTTTTAGTTTTTCATACTATGTGGTACCTATATGTGCCTGCAGTGCCTCGCTAATAGGACAATGCCATTTGCATTCTGGCAACTGGTACAGGAGAAAAATCGATACATTTTATATTCCACTATTACAGTTATGAAATATTGTGGTCTATTGAGAGTTTTGTGTTTTCTTCCTTAGACATATTTGGTACATCACACCTCACGACTTGGAACAAGATAGAACACTGAAAATATGATAGGACTGGAGAGAAAGGTGATTAAAAAGTAACGGAGTACTTTAGGAGACAGAGGATATACGAAAAAGCATTAGGGGAGGGAAATACGGAAGAAATAAAGCTAGGTAGGGGACAAATGGGAGACAGAGGGTCTTGTGGCTACAGTATATTGAGTATCGATTGATTTGAGGAAAAGATCAGTTCAGGAAGAGATCCTATACCTCTCTTCCTGTTTACTGCTGTGTATCAGCACTCAGAGGATCTAGTTTTGTAGAATATTTACATGATACTTTTATCTGAGAGGTTTCTGGTCATTAGTATTGGAATCCTTCCATTTGAAAGGCATTACATATTAAAGTATTTTTATTAATAAAACTTTATTATCTTAGAGCCATATGCCCAAAATTCTGTAATTTGGTATTCAGGTCTACAAATTGTAGCACATAAAATTTCCTCAGCTTCAATCGTGCATGAAAAAAGAACATACTGTGAGTCAAAAAGAGAAGTCCCTAGCTCCAAAGACTGCTAATTTTTTTTTCCCATTAAGGACAAACTTTGAAACATTTCCAAAATGCTTTTTTAAAACTTGGACTGAACATTCAAGCATTTAAATTTGCTTACTTGACATAACAAGTTCTCACAGACATATCAAATAGGCAAAGTTAATTTTAAGACACTGAATGAATTTTTTCTATTTTGAAGTACTAAGAGACTCTAAATATTATGGCAAATTAATTAGGATGAGAAAAGCTACATTTTATTTAAAATATCAGATACTTTATCTTTCTATGCTTTTGAATATCATATAAATAAGCCACACACAAATAAGATTTTAAACAGAAAACTTTGATACCTTTCCAGTGGTCAGACAATGTAATCCTGCTTTAAAAGTTCCAGCATAATCAACAAAAACAATGGAATAGTTGCCACCCATAAAGGTTTTAATACTTTCCAAGTTATTTTCAAAAGTAAACTATGTTTCATTGCAATTTGCACACAGGGAGCTAGAGGAGTAAGATGGCTTCTAAAACCATATTTCATACTGAGTTGTTAACTGGAGGAGTTAGGGAAGCTCTTAGTATAAATTAGTCTCCCAGGCATGAGTCATGGCCCTCACTACACAGTAATGGATATGAGAATTTTCATGTTGACTCACTGACAACAAAGCTCTTCTGCCCTCTAAATCCAGCACCAGCTTGTGGTCTTAGACTTCAGTAGAGTCCCTAGAAGATAACTGATCTTTTGTGGGAATGATTCCCCCAAAACTTCCGCCCAAGCGCCTCCCTCCAGAAGCTGATACCCAGCAGAAGTTGATATGAAGATATGCAAGTTTTATTAGAGCATTTTGTCCTTTTTCAGAGGTTGTTTTTTTCTGTATTGACAAAACAATAGTTTGAGCAATAGACAATTTTACTAGTTAGCAGTGAGGGAAAAGATGATCTACCTTGAACCTACCCTTGTGAAAAAGGGACAGACTAACAACTTTCATAATAAAAACAATGTTTCCATTAACTCTAAAACAGACATGTAATTTTGCCAGTATTAACAACATTTTTATACAATTTGGGATGAAACACACAAAAAAATGTAGACTTCCTTTTAGAACCCATAGCATAAAAGTAGAGATAAGGTCTCTGTGGGGTGCAAAAACCCTTCAAAAACCTTCGTTCCAATTAATTCCACAATTATGAATGGAAGAACAAATACAAACAGCAGTGGTCTAGATTTACTGCATGCTGTCTTATAAGTATTATCTGCTTACTTGTCCTTTAACAAAGACACCAAAGTCTTGCATATAACTTGCTAGCCCAACACTGCACTTGCATTTACTTCAGTAGAGCTTTGAAGACGCACAGAGAAATCTAGATAACAGACCTCATTGTTGTATCAAGACCTATGCCTGGAAGAACAGTGCAAGTACAGCAGAGGATAACAGTGCAGGAAACCTGTTCTTGCGATATGGTTGTGCTGAGAAACATAAAATATTGTCAATAACAGCAAAATGGGTTTTAATGGCTTTGAGGGGTATATGCCACTTTGATCTTTTCTTGTAACAAAAATAGCTACTCTCCCCTCACAAAACTGTAAATAATCAAAATCAATAGCAGGTTTATGGAGTCTCAAACAAATTGAACAAATAATTCCCCGAATATATATTATTTTGATAGGAAAATCAAAACACAGGCAATATTTTTTCTCTATGTTTGTCAAAGGGTAGCTTAACTAAAAACCTTCTTCTTCCTGTCTCAAAGTTTTTCAGCATGATAAATGGCTTCCTGTGATCTTCTTCTAAGTATAAAGGGTACATTTATCTAGGCAGAAAAGTAGTTCCAATATCACGTGATTGAACTGAACCAAACAGCCTTAAAGCATGAAAACATATAGTAAGAAACAACAGCTCAGAATTTCTTTAGCTTCCCAAAATATCAGGGGCCAAAATCTTGCTAGATGAAGAATGCTATGATTGATGAAGTACCTCTAATTCATAAAGGGGAAATTTCAAACTATTTTAAATCTTTCCAATGTAACAGGCTTTAAGAAGGTGTTCTAGCTTGGTAATAATGCCATCAAAAGCAAGAGAGACTTTCAAGCAATGAAGCTTGATTGTGCATTTACATAGCTCTTGGTGGTGTGGCAGTCCTCTTTTTAGTCTTCATTTTTTCGTCAGATCCCTCTCTCTTTCTTTCAAACACACCCCACATTATTCACAGTTCCTGACTGTTCATACTTAGGTAATGTGGCTAGCAACTAGTACTTTGAGTAAATCACAGTTTAGAAATTTACTCAAAAAAGAGGCATATGGTTAGCATCAAAGATAATAAATACACTAATGAAAATGCTTTGGGAACCATGACCCTATAAAATAAAGCATTTAGGCACTTCATGAATAATAGAGAGTCATTAATAAATTCTGATGTACACACAGGATTACTGCTTGCTTTAATACTAAAAAGTGTCTCTTTGAGTAACAGGCCAAAAGGGAGAATAAAACTGGTTCCCTAAACCTGTCAAAGCAAAATTAAATATATATAATGCAATGAAGAAATATAGAGTAGAGAAGCTGGAACTTACAATGATTCATACTAAAAATGTAAATATTTTTGTAAATGAAGAAATCATTTATGTACTTGTTAGGCAAATGATTGTCCCAGAACTTGAGAGTAGCAGTAGTAGTACTGACTGTGGCAGCACATACAAGACAAACCAGAGTTTTCTTCCAAAAGATACAATATTGAGTGTTTCTTTCCTACTAGCCATCTATCATGTACAAAATACACTATTTGACCTCCATAAGTTGTTTAATATAGGCATTCTGACCGTTGAAGTCTTAAATACATGGATGTTAAACTATTAAGAAACCAAACTATCTATTACAAGACATGTTGAAAGGATCACTATAATTCTTTTCACTTTGTTATCACATTTTTCGAGTTCTTTATATACATCTAACTACATTTTTAAGCTCCTTTTAGTAAGGATCTTTATTGTTATCTGAACAGTAAGGTTGCTAATTTAATTATTAACTAATAGAGATTACATTACCAAAGAAAATTGGGTTTAGTATCCATTACAAAAAAGTTAGCTTTACAGGTCAGTGCTGTATCTTCAAGACATCCTTCAAATACTTGGGGAATTCAATTTTTTTCTGTTCCTCTAATAAGAAAAATCACATTTTTTGTCCTTCAAATTCATTCTTTCCTTCCTTGTATCCAATATGACTATTAAGATTTTCTACATATGAAGCAGTTGCAAGTATTTATAATTAAAAGCGAGTTAATTCTTCCTAAAGCTAAACTAATTTAAGTCTTAAACCTACATCTACTTAAGTTTTTAGGAATTTTTCTATGTGGCAGTACCTGCAATATTTCAGTCTTCACTGGAAGAAGGACTTCATGCTAAGACTTAGTGAATATAAATAATATATAAAGCACTTGGGGATTAGTGGTTCACTGGATACATATTTTCCAACAGAAGTTGTTTAGTAAAGCCATTTGGTTAATCTACTAATGTTATTTTACTGCTATCAGATTAAGACTGATTTCAGTTCGGTGGTTAGAGCATAAGTAACCGATATGGCATGGAAAGGCACACCAGTTTAGAACCACCATCACTGGAACTAAGACCTAACACAAGGATGTACTGGACAGAAAAGAACTAATGGAGCAATTCTTTTGGCTTTCTAGACTATAATATTTCTCACTTAGTAATCTTGTCATTATGTGATGACAGAAACAATGCAATTTGCTCAGTCATATTGGCCCAAGATTTGGGCCAAGATTTGCAAGTTCTGTGTTTTTAGATATTCCTATATTTTGATCCAAGTAATAACTTCCCTGTTGATTAAAATAAAAAAAGCCTCTCTGTAAATGAATCCCTTAGACTTCCCTATTACAAATACTACATAAGATAGAGGTAAAATGAAAGACTTGAGAAAAAGTTTGGCCACAGTTTTTCTTCTAAACGTTCTATACAAATTCCTCTAAGCATCCTTTTCTTAAAGAACTGCATAACAAACATATTTGCCATTTGCCATTCCTCCACAGAAACATAAAACCAAAGATACAAGGTACTACAATAGTATTCCTGGGTTACAATTGTGAAAAAAAAAAAAAAGCTAATGAGTACCCTATACTTTGTACTTTCACAAATAATTATGGAAAAGAACCTTATATAAAAAGTTGGTTTCGTGCAGATGTATAACATACAGGAGATCACAGAAAGTTTGAACTTGCCAGCAAGAGGATAATAGTATGGCTTGAGTGTGGATACTCTATTGAATTTCTGCAAAGAACTGATAAAGAAATCAAGACATACAGTTCTTCCCAACTAAAATATTTTAATGATTCACTGCTTATCTACGGTGACTCATCTTTGAGGTAGTAGATCTATTCTGTTTTCAGAAAGCAAACTTTATCCCAAATACAGATTACAGGAAGGCACTGATTGTGCAAAAGTGTCTATTACTGTTTGCAGTTTATACACTGCCTCATGTACTGTTCCCTGTTCTGCCTTAGACACACAGCATGTCAGGGGCTATTTTCAGGTCTTCACCTTTCCTTGCAGCTGGATTAATATCTGATTCTTTGACGCTAGTTACTTGACTCTGGTTTGGTCTTTTCATTTCCAGCACTACAATGCTGAACTGCTCTAACTGAACATCTGGCAGTGTGATCCTAGATATAATATGTAGGCTTGCCTTCCTCATATCTTGTTCCTAAAAACTAAGGGTGGTATTTCTGTGGCACTTAGCTGGTACTCGAATCCTCCCACCAGTGGGAGGCTGTAATATCATTTATTGCAACGTAGCTGTCTCTAAAAACTAAAAATTAAATATTATGTTTGAAAAATCAAGTATTCCAGTCAGGACATCCTGAGGTACAGTTAGTTTTTCCTAACTAAACACTTGTTTAAAACAAGTGTTTTATATTTTGCACATGTACTGTTCTGTGGCCTAAAGTTAATTAATTCTTTTCTGAAGGAAAATATATTTCATGAGATCCTCATTTCTTCTGGGGCAAATTCTTTGCTGGAGAGAGTGAAACTGATGAAAGCCTTCCAGGTGTTTGGAGATGGCTGAACCATCTGTACAGACTGTTCTCAATGGGAAATATCTGTCCTAGGAGAAAGTTCAGAAATTTTCTTATATTTGAAATTGCATTAAATTTCCTGAAGCCTCCTCTTGGAAGTTATTTAGGGCTAGATGTGAAAGCAATGGAAAAATTTACAGCATCACAGGAAACTGTCCCATGCTGGCTTGAATATATTGACACAGCCACCTAATGAACTTCTCAGGCTTTCTAAAATATGTGAATTTCTAATTTTGGTTACTTAATTCATATTTTCTTTTCTTTTGAACATACAGAATGAATTAATAACTGGAACTATTGCAGTCATAGTTCGGTTTACATCACCAGCTGGGAATTCACGAACAATTAATATGAAATTATTTGAAATGAAAGTACAGTAGCTACTACTGTAGAGTAGTAGAGTATGAGTTTCTCATAATTGCAGGTAAAAAAAAATGTTAACAACAAATAACTTCTGAAAATTATCTTTGATATGGAAGCTTTTTAAATAATAGGCAGCCAGCTTTCTGTAAGTTAATATGTTTCCATAGCAATAAGGGCAAACAGCAGAAACAGCACATATAATATCACACAGGTTTACCTTCTTTCTCCCCACTGTATGAACAATAAAATCAAAAAGTTCTTGATATAATTGTTCTGTTTGAGAGTTGTCCTTTCTCAGCAAACACAATATTGCTGTAAAATGGTTAACACTGAAATCAGTAAGTAAACTGGAAGAGAGAGATACATTAAGATCAGGTAATGAACATTTTGAGTCTTCATGACAAAAATTAAAACAGTTTTCTTGTAACAACTAATAGAATAGTTGAAGGAGGTGTAGACAACAGTATGCAGCCTTGAAAATACTCTTCCTGACTTGTTTCTTGCTCAGTGTTAGGCTGCATTATGAGCTGGCACGTGTGCAATAAGAGCCAGTAGTGCAGCATCCGAAAGAAGGACAGAGGAACAGCAGAGAGCTGCATCACTCTGTTGCCACATCTGCAACTAAGATGTATGAAGGCAGCAGTGCTACAGCTCCAGATTTGCATGAATGCAGCTTTGGCTTAGCTATAGGAAAGTGTTTTTCCTTTCTTCTCACAAAGGAAGCAAAAAGGCCTGGGGACCTCGCATGCTTATTTTCACCCTCTTCCAGCTAATTACGTTTGGCAGGGAGGTGAGAGTTTGGATTATCACTGGAAATGTTTTGAGCAAATATGGACAAAACAGCAATAAAACAGAGAAAATTACTGCATTCAAAAGTCAAACAAAATATCGCTCTTACTGACTGCGAGCACAACTCTCTCACACAAACTAGCTCTATCAGTTATATAAAACCTGTGTACGAACTCTTTAAAAACTGAACTGTGTGTGCATGCACATATACAGATATGTACTGTACTCAGCACCAGAGAGATACAAATATTTATGAAATTATCTAGCCTAGCAGAAGAAAGATACTTGATTTCAAATTTTTAAAGCACTTTGGTTAGTAAATAAGAAACTTATTCAGTGATGTGTCTCAAGACCCAGAGATAACATTTTATTTCCTGGAATGTTTGGCCCCACGTCATGTGAGATCCTACATTAGATGTGTAGACCCAAAAAAAACCCAAAAAAACTATGGACTAGTTCAATAGTATAGTTCTGGAATAATTTACAGAGCAGCTCTAGTTAGAACCAGGCAGATAATTCACAATGAATAGCTTATTTGGCAGAAGTATCCTTTCTATTTGTTGATGAGTTGCTGAAAGAGACTGGTTTTTAGTAATTGGTTCATTAGTTACCATTCCCTCTAGTCTTTCCCCCAAAAAAAATTTTAGCCAATCATACTTTACTCTACATATTCATGTAAATTACTTAAAACTACGCTTTGCTTAGTTATGACTGGCTAACACACTCACATCGCTTCTACTTTCTGTTTGGATGCCTTTGCAAGTTACATATCGAGTCACACATTTCTGGATGGCCACACAAGCATTTCCAAAGCAAATAATAATGTTAAAGTACTCAGGTGAGTGAGTATTCATAGCGATTTACTTTCCACAGGTGGGCCTGGGAGCAAACGTTTGCTAGTACAAATGGTCACAGGAGACTGAAATTGAACCAGGAATACTAAATTGCTGGTATTCCTCCTGATTTTGCCTTTACCTATCACTACAACCGATTCCCATTTATATAAATTGGTAACCCAAAGGTAAATATTGACCTGCTACTGACAAGCAAGTTACAAATCTTGTCAGCTAATAAAACAGAAATGAAACAACCAGAACTAAATGTGAATAAAAGTATCTTGATTTTTTTTTAATTTAGTCTGCCTGCTCTGTCTGCTGCACAAGTACCATTTTCCTGTTAAATTCTCAAGCTATGAGTTTGTCTCACTTTCAATGCATAAAAAATTCCTTCCTTATATTTGTTTCTTCCTGATTCCACATCAGCAGCTACCATAGAAATGTATAATGTAAGATATGACTGAGCAAAAGAATACAAAAAGACACAAATGTGCATGAAGACCATTTTTAAGTAGGCATATTTGTTCTCTTACAGAAAGTGATGCTCATTAGAACATGCAATTTCCATTAAACAATCACATACTTTAGCTTCATGGCTTGCAGTATTACCTTGATGATATTTTGCATAGAGACATTAAGTAGTTACGTTGTATACATATCATGAGTGAATCGTATTATAAGGCAAGATGAGCATTGAGAAACCAGGAGTAACTGCTTGGAAACTTCTGGCCCAAGAGTAAGAACACTAGTCCCTGAAGACATATGTGGACTTGCTCCTTTTCACTTACCTACTTAAGTGTATCTTTTGCTCATAATAATTTGAAATGTTTCAAAGACCTAGATTTATTATAAACTACAAAGCAGCTTACAAAGATAGAATAACAGTTGCTCTTTACTGAGTGATGATAATGTATTTTAATTGAATTTAGGTCAGATTATCAAATAGCTTACTATTTGAATAACAGTACAACTCCATTCTAAATAGATCCACCCTGAATTCCAGTGTAACTAATATTTTGTCCTACTTATTCACACTGTGTAGAGACCTCATTCTGATGAAACAACTAAGATAAGTAGTTATACACACACTTTGCCATGGAAATTCTGAAAGCAGACAGTGGAGGGAAAAAAAAAGTAGAAGGCAAAATAGAGTAAGTATGTAGTTTTTGATACTCTATGAATAGAAAAGTGTCAGAAGAGTATCAAAAGTTTTCAGAAAGTAATTACAAAATACTTATATCTATTTTTCTCCATGAATTATCAGTTTCTAACCAGATAATCTACCTATTTTAAGTTTATCAATATTTGTTAAATCAAATGAGCATCCTCTACCATTTAATTTGTATTATGCTGAGAAGAATAAATATCCTAAGTTTAATGACTCTATTGGTAAAATAAAAAGGGTCAATGATGCTACTAATTTAAAAATAAGCCTTAGTCGTCGTCTTCTCCCATTTGTTCTTACTCTTATCCTAATATATTAAGTACACATTACAGGGTTAGGTTGGTGCTTTTCTTTTTCTTTAATGAGTAAAACAGGGACTTACTTGAACGTATATTTTTCAGATTTGAGGAGGTTAACTGGGAGAACAAAATAACAGAAGCAACTTAGAACATGGGGTGAGGGAGCGTCACTGAATAGCCTGTCAAGGCACTCACATTTTCAGAGCAAAGCAGAATAAGACCTGACCATAACAATGACTTTCAATAAATGTTCAAAGAAAGAGAGCAGGAAGCCCAACTGAAAAGTGAGAGGAAAAGGTTAGGCCTATAATCCAGACAATTTCTCTAAATTATCACCTTTTCTGAAGTGCTGATCATTAAGTGAAACTTGGCAGATAACAAACGGTTCTTGTCTAGAAACAGGCATGTCTGTGGGATGATTGTTAGATGTGATCCTTTAGGATTTACCTTCAAATTATCGGGTGACAATGGGCTTTTCTTGACAGTGGTGTGAATCCAGTCACCTTATTGAGATTTTCCGTTGTTTGTGTTCCTCTTTAACCAATGGAAGGTTTCCATGAAAAAAACATATGTGGGGAAGATAGGAAGGAACATTTCTGAAATCTTTAAAGTTTTTATCTACAGCACTTAAAAATAGCTGTTCAGTAGTCTGATGGTGTCTCCATTGATCTGCGAGGAAGAAACCAGTCAGGTGAATAATAACTTCATCTGCTGCAAGGTTTCCCTAACATCTTCATTTATTGCATGAATGCATCTTTCTATTAAATTCTCCTATCTTTTCCTCTCACAAAGCAGTGAATATTATACCCCCTTTTAAGTTATCATTTCTAAGGGTAAATCCAGTTAATTCTTATCACAGATGGATGTATTTTAACACAGACTATCTCTAAGAAATATGATAGTGCCACACCTCATGTGTACAGGCCATATCAGCACAGGTGTTGCAAATAAGCTCTACGTTACATTCAGAGTGGAAATAATATCCTTCCAGGTTATAGAGATATAATATGCCATTCTTGTTAAATGAAAAAAGTTCACTTTGAAATAGTAAATTTGATGAATGTGATGCATTCAAGTTATGTAAACTAAGCCCAACTTTTCAAATAGTAGAACAATGGTAGGGCAGAGGAATCTGCTGAATTACAGTTTTCTCATTAGATTGTTTTCTTTTGGAAAAAATTGCCTTTCAAAATCACAGCAGAACAATTCTCCATTCTTATATGCTGGTAAAAAGGGAAAAAAATAAAAAAAACCTACTCTCAGTTCATAAATTTTCTTGCTTCTCAATAGCATTTGAAAGTCCAAGACAGAGATTACCAATATGACAAAGGAAAAAATTTCCAGATCACCTAAGTTACTTTACTATGCATCTCATTAAAAATAAGATACATGTGTTGAATCATTTACATGTTTTTAAAAGTGTAGAAATAGTTTAAAAGAAATGTCTCAGGCAGATTTCAGAATCACAGGCTTCCATTATTGCACCTGTAGGTATTGAGTCAAAAACATCTCCATCTTCAAGCACAAGCATTTTTTTTTCTTAACTGCCTTGGAAACAGGGAGAATCAAAAACACAGCAGAGAGCAGAAGGACCAGGCTATTTCAGTTTAACTATCAGCTGAATAGAATGAGATCAGATTGCATGGTCCCTGTATTTGACAGAGCAATCAGCCATTCACTTTGAGTTTCCGGTTAAGCGTACCTTGATTTCCTGGAATGAGCTGAATCCTGTCAGTGTGGGTAGAGACTCTTCATCAGGTATCAGAAGTCATTCTGCTGGTGCTTTTTGAATGAAGGATTGAAACGGTGGTCTTTATACCTTGTAAAGCAAGAACTTCACCAATGCAGAAGCAACGCCCAAGATATCCTAAGTTTTACTTCTACTCCATCACTGTAATCAGTTTAATCAAGATGCAGTTGATATGCAGATATATATTTTATACATACCAATGAAAACTTAGGTTTAAAAAGTAGATTGGCAGAGAGAAGGATTTCAATTGTTTATCTTAGCACTTAACTTAGGCTGTGTAAATTATATTGCCTTTATGCTACTTCAGAATTCAATACTATAATATAACTATTATAACTATAATATACAGAAAAAAGTTTAGATTTCTGAAAGCTTTTGCAACTGCAGGTGGGTATTTTTTTTCAAATTTTCAAAAGCACTGCAGATGCCTATCTGTCATCTTAAAGTGAAAAAGATGAGTTCTTTATTTTCCATTGAAAACTTAAATGGCTGTAATCCTAACTCTGCAGGCATCTGATGTTACAAGAGAAGACTCTTACATGAAAATATGTAATATAATCACCAACACAACAAAAATAATACTTACAGATATTGTTTCATTAAAACAAGGTATGTGACTTTATGGCAAGGAGAAGATAACAGATTATTCACCTAAATAAAAACTTGGTAGCCATCTGCAAATTCAGACACATAATAATCTTCACACAGTCTCCTTTATTCCCCCCTACCACATACTCCCAGAAGCAGCTGCCACTCATACAGTAATGTTACATAAAGCCAAAAAAATAGCCAGTGGTATACCACAGTATGGTGAAAGGTATCTTCACCTGGAAGTTACTGCAAAATGTTTCTATATACAATAGGAACTATCAGGAGCAAAATGCCACATATTACGGAAAACAGCTTTTATCAAGATCTAAAAGAATATGAATTCTGACAAGATGTGCATCACCCCAGACCATCTTCAGTTACACTTACTGATTCGTATATTAACTGCAGATAAAACCATGGCCCACAGAATGCAGTGGCAGATCTAATATCAATGCTAATTCTTACCAGAAAAAGAAAATAAATCCTTCATAACTTTAAACCAAAGCTTGATGCTACCTAATTTCCCATGTTGGGCTACAAAGAACTCATTTTGAAACACCATTACCATATTTATGACAAAGTTGTCTAGTCCACATGAATTCCAAATCCCATTCCTGATGGAAATGACAAAGCGATTTATCCATTACCAGTTATCTATTCCCTAGAATGAAATGTAGGAGGATTTGATGATCAAAAAAGGTCTACCATTATTTTCTCAATATTTATTCACTGAGCAGGCTACCCTGACTTCTACATAAGTAATGGATAGATGTGGTTTTACCGATTTTAGAGACTTTAGGATTTGTTCCAGTGTATTCTTTCTAATGTGATACAGTTTGTCCAGAACACATATAGGGAATCTGTATCAGGAACACTTGTGATTAATGACGCTAGGCAAGTAGGTGGAAATGAATCTAATTTTAAGCTTCCGGTCACTGACCTATAGTTAGAACAGATTTCCCTTTTCTGCCAATTTATGCTTGCTATGTAATTATTTAAAAGTGAATTACAAAGATTTTTAAAACTTCACCACTTGAATTTTCTTCTACAGGTATAGATTAACGATGCAAATTCTTTTTCTACTGAAATCAAAACCCTGACTCTCAAGCAGAGCCTAAGTAAAAAAAGCAGGAAAAGATCAGATTCTACCATCTAGGTCCTGCTACAGAATGAGTTAAAAAATCTGTTAATGTTTATAAGCATTGCACAAAATATATGTTATAGCTGTGTTTCAACTCTTTTAGTCATGCGGAATGTATGATAGAACCTTACAAATGCTACCTTACTGTATTTTGGGGGGGGTGTCAGGGCTCTACTCAAAAATGTAGGCAATGATGTTAAATTATGGCATGACATCACTGTTAAATAGGAGATGGGCTTTGAGAACTCTGCTGTAGTGGTCTTTAACCATATTGGAAAGACATGATGCCTCTCTTTTTACTTGTATGGGCAGGAAAAAATCCCAGTATCCAAAAAATAGGAAAATTAATATAAGCACATTTTTCCAAGTTATTCAAATAGCTCAGAACCAGGCAAGTTCGGACCTAGTCAACTAAAGAAAACAAATTATTAGCGTGCCTTCATTTGAAAGGAATATCTGCCTAAGGTTAACTTAATGACTCTTACAGTCAAGAAATTAATAGATGAAATCAAATTCTGTCATGTTCCTCCATTAAGACTGTTAGTGTTTTCTTCATTAGCAATAAAAGTTTGAACAATGTACCCTTGGTCTATCAACTCAATTCCCCTATTTAATAGAGTTGGTGACCATATCTTGACAGTAACAGATGATTCCTGAGTAAACTATAAACGAAAGAAGTTGATCAAGGAGATTAAACTTGTCCATTCTAATGAAAACAATAAAATTAGAAGCAATCTTACAGCTTATTAGAAGAGCACAGACCAGTGGACATGACCTACTACTCAGCTGCCATACCATATATGAAGTGTTTCCATGTAAAGTTATTATCCACATTAAAAAAAAGAAAAAAAAACTGTAGACCCCCATATTTCTTTTTTTTTCAGATTTACCAGCTTTTTTCAGCAACAGAAGTAAAATGTAGCATTTTCCCCCACTTGCAGAAAATATCAGATTTTATATCTGATCTGTATTTCTAGAGCTAGGATTTTCTCAGCCTTTCAGCTATCTGTCTCTTGACAGGAAAGAACAGAAAGGATTGCTTTTTTTCAGCAAGACAATTATATGAAAAATATTCTTTGATACCATACATGCACATAGAGCCCCAAAATAAACAACAAAAAGAAAGATGATCCAGACTCTATCATTATAGGGAGGTTTCTGGTAGCCAGCAGTTTCTGAACTTCTTTTCATCACACGCTTTCATAGACACAAAGGTCATGGAAAGTTCAAAATTCTGCAAAGAAATAATTACAAACTCCCAAATACAGATGCTGCTGTCAAAAGTGTTTTTTCCTATTGCGTGTCACAGCTGAATGCATGCAGGGAGCTTTCCCAAGCTAGTCAGGAAAGCCTACGATAATAGCAAGGCATCACTGGGAAAAATATCTTTCTCTGCAAAATGCATCACACTTTTGCTAAGCTAGTGAGACACGACTACAAGATAAAGGGTTGTAGGGAGAAGGTGACTGATGTTTCTTCTGTAAACATAAACAGGTGAAAGTGGTTGCTTAAAGACAGAATCTCAACTTCCTTAAATCCATCATCCGATGGAAAAATAAGTAGCACCTTACAGAAGAGACCACATGGACTCAGTGAGCGCAGCTGGACAAGGAAACCTTTCGTTCTTGAACAGAGACAGACTCAAAGCTTAGATGCAAGTATGATTTATATTTACTGGTCCCACACCTATTTCTTTCCTAATTCTAATTTTCACTGCCTATTTTTCTCATTTTGTTCTGCTGTTTCAATCTGTGTGATTTGCATCCTTTTGTGTTTCTTCTGTTTTTTTTCTTTCTTGTTTTAAAAGTTCAGTATTTTGGAAATGTTTTCTTCTCCACAGTTGTGCATTTCACTTCTACTTTTGATTTTACTCAGTTTGCTCATTTTAAACATCTTAGGGGGAAAAAAGCAAAGCTAATGATTTCTTCCTCTTTTCAAATGCACTTTCATTTTTCCCTGATTAGATGATTATATAGCTTGCTATATCTCTGTTTTGTTTCATCACCTTTTTCAGCTTCCTCTGCTAGACTCACATCCACAAAAAAAATCCAGGCAGCTGGCCGCCTTTATGGCACAATACTGCACTATCTAGCAGAGGCTGTTCATTACATCTGAAACATCTTTATAGCCATGCAGCAGCATGGGAAGTATAATTGCTTAGCAAGTATGGCTTTTCTCAGGTGAGACTAACTTTGAACCTCGTAGAACTCACAAAGATTCTTGGCTGGAGGAAAAAAGTCCCATTTCTCTCTCAAGCCAGGTTAGACACTTTTGTCGTTTTCTGATTGTTAGTTTTACTGATGGCCCTGGAAATCATGAAAATCCTTTTGCTTGGGAAAGGTTTCAAACAGACATCTTCTAATGAAATGCCATCCTTGTCTGAGTCATATGTGTTGTAACAGCCTGACTCCTTGTTGACTTCAGGATAAGTTATCAAGACTTTCCAGTGGAGATTTATTCAACCAGGACATTTTGTTTACAAGATTAAAACTAATGCAATAGCCAATGGCAGGGGAGAATTCATCATACAGAAAATGCAAGCTAATAGAAAACACAGAAAAAAATAAAGAAGAAGAAGAATGGAACATTGAATAAATAAATAAAAACAGAAGCTCCTGTATCTAACCAACCTGTAAAGGTTCTGTTTTCCTGATGAAGATTTATATGCAAATCTGATAATTGTATCTACTACAAAGAGTTTAAGAATTTTGTTTCAAACATAGGACTGATTTAAAATCGATATGAACATCTGATAGAAAGGCTTTTAATTAAAGTAGCAACATAAAAAGTGCTTTTCCCAAGCACATCATACCAAAAAAAAGCAAAAGATCAAATGACCTAAAAAAATTAGTTAGCAAAACTTTCAGTAAGTGAACTAATAAAATCACTTGCCTGAAAAGATAACACTTGACTATACCAACTGACACGAATTTAATGGAAACTCAAACAAGAAGTATGGAAAAGGCTTGGCAAGATTAGCAGAAAATACAGGCATATCTGGAGTTCGATGTTAAATATTTAAATTCACTATTTTCAAGGAAAAGATAATTAGATGCTTTAACATATATTTTCAAAAAGTATTTCAAATTAAAATGAAAAAAAATCTAACTATGTAGATGGTACTAGCAAATATGCAGTAAAATTGGTGAATGTCAAAAGTCTGTACATGATTTTCTTGCACTGAATTTTTATACTTCACAATAAAAGCTAAGGAGATTTATTTCAATGAGACTGTGCAGGTCTAAGTATGAAATAGTAAGCCTAGTGTGAGAAGGGTTACCTGTTCCCAGTATCTTTTTCCAAACAACTGTAGACTGCTTGAGCTGAGCAAGGGAACCATTTAGGATGGACATTCTTCCCCATTTTAGAACTACTCATTACTTTTAGGGCTTTTACCAGCATTACAATGTCTGAAAATTGGTCAAAGGATAAACAGTGAGAACCAACGTAGGCTCACTATTGAAAGAGACTGTGCTTCAAAGTTTGGTATTTTATTTCACAGAAAAACCTACTTTGTGTGTGTCATGAGGTCATATTAGATGAAAGATTTTAATCTTTAATTAAGGATGACTTAAAAATAGTCTTCTACCATGAACTCTAAATAGTCATTGACCAAAATATAAAATGAATTGGCACAATTTTTGAGTGTTAGATATCACTGATTTTAGTCTTCACATTCGAAAGAGGAATTGATTTATGAAGAAGGAGATCTGCTGGCTCACTTGGGTTATAACTTCAGAATCTACCGCTCTGAGAAGAATGCAATGCACTCAGGAAAACCCCACTTGCTCTAACCCACAGTTGGTATTTATTTCTTTTTATTTACTGCACACATTCTCCTACCTTTTTGTGCAATTAGTAGTTTTGAATGTCAGATGATAAGGTACTGGGAAATTTTGCTTACTATGTTCTCCAGGGTTCCTTCTCAAAGTACCATAAAATAATGACTCAAAAATATAAAATAACTGCTGCCTACTGTGTGTGTGGGCACATGTGTGTATAGGAAAGAATACTACATATCAAATAGTAAATAATACTATATACCAAATTTGTTTTCAGTTCTTAAATTTTTTGGATGAGTTTTTAATGATCTAAGCATAGTTGAACACCATCTGAGTTTTTCTGTCTCATGAGAATATGTTATCTTTCTGATGGCAAAGCACATTTCTACAGTGTTAGCAAATGTATACAACATACAGAAATGCACGGCTCAACCCACTGTATTGACTGTACTGATTACTTATATGCTTGCAGGTCATTTTGCCACATTCTTCTCAATATGTTCCACAAGTTTATCTTAATGACCATGTATCTGCTGGAAAGCAAATGGTACTAGAAAATCAAAAGATATTTCAGAGGTGTGTTCTATCAAAAGACAGTTCAGAGGTGAACTTAAAGTAAAGTATCATGTGCCTTCTCCTGGCTCTCTGTCACACATATGAACTGTGGCACACTCTGTTGACCAGCTGCTTTGGTAACAACATCTCATCTATCTCATCACTTCACCAACTAGAGAAGTCCCAAATATCAGTGCCTGAGGCACAGGGGTCTCTGTGCAGAGAAACATTTGACATTTCACAGCCTTCCCAGAGCGGACTTATTTATCTGGCTTATTTAGCCAGTCTGGGAAGGAATTATAGAGTAAACGTTTGCTGAGGTTTCACTTCACTATGTCTCCTGTTAAATATATTCCATCAAGCGTAGAGAGTGACTAGGTCCATTGTTTTTCTGTGTTGTATATTTCCAAAATTTTCAGAGAGAAACAGGACATCCAAACAGATCCATATAGAAGTAATACCTTTTTCTAATTCCATGACTTACATTGTATCCTCAAAACCAGAAAACTTTGAACACACTGTGGGCTATAAAAATGCAAACGAAAGAATATTCAAGCATTTCTCTGATTATTGAAACCTTCAGGGGATACTAAGAAAATATATTTTATTATACACACAAAAATAGATTTTTATTTTTAATTAGTGATTTTGTGCCTTGCTAGCATCAGTAGGAAGCATATTTCAGTGATCTATGTCACCCCAAGGCAAGAGTCATTTTGAACAGCAGGGCAATCCCAGAAGTACAGTTAATCAATTGGAAACCAGCCACTCTTGTCTTCAGAATTGTATTATAAGGATAATTAAGACAAATTTCTGGCTCCAAACCAGTTATTTGGGTGTTTGGATGGTTTTGTTTTCAGGTTTGTTTTTCTTTTTTTCATTACTACTCAGTATTTGCTTCAGGGAAAAAGTATTGATGAATACAAAGTACAAAACACATACCTCTTGCTATAAGGTATTTGATAAAAAAGCTCAGTTCACATAAAAGAAAAATCAGAGCTTACCTCACTTTTTATTTTAAATGCTATAGAAATATACTTTTCACAGCTTTAAGAAGAATAAGTAGCTGATTAGTGTGGCACTTTTCTCCTAAACCAACACATCAAGTTGCACAATTCACTCTAACCAAATGTTTCAAAATAAACACTCTTTCTGCCTTTATCAGTTTTTATTCCAACAAGTGTTAATGGGTAATAATTTCTTATATGTTATTATATTTTTGCTTCATTAATCAAACTTCAATACTTTTTTAACACTGAAGTTCTGATAGTCAAAAAAAATCAGATGAAAACTGAAACCCCCATTAAAATTTTGCATCAGTTATCAGGTGCTTCTATCAGAAGTCAGTGATGGCTTCTTCAGTCCACACTTCAGTCTATCTAGAGGTATTTTGATATTTCTATTTTTCAGTATTTTGATATTTCTCTCTCAGTCCAAGCTAATAGAGCCATGCAAGCATACATAGACATTTCAAAGATAAAAGAATAAGGAATATACACAGAGATCAAGATAACTGCAAAATCAAACCCTTCTCAGACAAATTAACTTTCCATGAGCACCCTGGCCAACTGCTGAAGTTTTGTGAACCCTGCTAATGGAAGCTTTTTCAAAAGATGTTTTGTTTTATTATATTTTTTCTGATTGATTGATAACTAAATGAAAGCCCCAGACAAACAGAACGTTTGTCAGAAACAGAAAGCGAACTCAGTAGGACAACGGTTAAGGTTCAGTTTTCATCAGCAGTCAGAACTGCATTCTTTAAACTTTAAGGGAAATTTTTAAATGATTTCCTTAAACCCACTCAGAAACATCCTCAGCATTTTTCACAACTTATAATAACAACAGGGAAAACATTTCAAAGAACAACCATTTAAGTTGGCCATGCCTACTTTTAAACCAATCAGAATTTGACTCATTTTATTGTGATTCAGCTCTTCAGTAAATAGATTATATGCAACATTACATTGGAACAGGAATCTATTATGATGACTTAAAAATAAAGGGGAAATATATACAATTCAAAGGATAAGGCTGAGAAGAACATTAAATTTTTATTGGAAGAAGCAGGGGAATTGACTCGCTTTTCTAGCTACTCTGAAAGCCATAGGTGGCTGAAGGTAACAATGAAATTCAACCATAGCTGAGTTAACATCTTAAAATTATCTTGGTTTAGAGGAGGTGGCCTAAAGCCATTTAATAAATTTTTAAACGAATATTCATTACAAATTCTGTTTGAAGACTGCCAGTAGCAAACACTGATTAGATTCAAAATAGTGCTTTTAAAAACAAACATAATATGGAGCTGTGTGAGGCACCTTACCTCACCAGGCTACAACTAAATTGCTCTTAAACCAATACGATAAGCAATATTAAAGAGATTTGAGCAAACAAATAACCAACATATTATTTAAAGAAATGCACTATCTAATTAATGCTACTGGAAATACTTCATTCTATTGTCAGGCTTTAGACTGTAATTTCCAGCAACAGAAATTTCCTCAGGAACAGGGAAGGAATGGAAAAAACACCTCAGAACCTGTTTTGGATCTTGCTAGTACATCCCTCAATATGAAGGTGTTTATTTCAGTACACTTCAGCACAATTGTGAAATGTGCACCTAGAAGAACCTCCAAAGACTCCGAATGTAGATTTTCATCTTGCTTGCCCTTAAAAATAGGGCAGCTGTCCCACAGTAAGGTTTGTGTTTTTTCTTGATATAGAGTCCTAAATGCTACAACACTCCCGAGGGGACTGTCTATGCAGTATTTTTAACCAGGCTAAGTTTCTGAAATTTTGAAAATAACTATTTTGTGAAATTTTTAGCTTTTTCTATACTAGATGAGGCTTCTGTAGTCACCTAGCATGCTGATAGCTACCTGAACTAAAATTCTAACTTTCAACGACAACATTAAGGCGAATCCTCAACTTAGAAGAAGACTGAGATTCTCTGCTGGTTCAGAAATTCTCTCTCAACTTCTGCCTAACCCTAGGGGCATCTAATTTCCACAGATGACTTATTTTGTGTCTCTCTGAGCACCTAGACTGGCGCTTTTGTGCATGCTCAGGACAGATCATCCTTGAGAGAAAAAATCAGCCCATCCTCTAAACCTAACTGGGTTCCAAAAAAAGCTACTCCACAGAAAATCAGCTACGTCATCCCTTTTCTTGAGAAAACGAAAAGGAAAGAACTGATTGTGTGCTATTGGACAGGGAAGAGGCATCATCTTCATTTGTGACAGTATTAAAAAAAAAAGAAAAAGGAAAAAAGGGAAAAAGCTCTGGGCTGGGAAGGGAGGAAGAGATTAAGATTCTCCTACATCTTTCTCATTCACCCCTTAACTCTTGGCTACTCCAGCTAACTTGATATCTGTACAGGCTTCAGGCACATCCTGTTCAGGGAACTATATTCTTTGGATCTCGTTTCAAGGCGACTAGCACTTGAGAAGTGCTGCACAATGAAAGGATGGCTTTGCACTTTGCCTTCCAGTCCAGGCATTTAAAAGTGAGAAATTTTAGTCTCAATGTTTTTTAAACTTTTGGACCTCACCCTCTAATAGTAGAGCTCAGTCTGACACTAAATCTTAAAGTAGAAATACTGAATCAACAAAAATTTCAGTCTCATGAAGTGGATCAGAAATAATCAGCCATATTACTGCATTCAGTAACTACCAATTTTATAACTATTTTATATTTTATGATTCCTCTTCAACAACTCTTGTGAAAGCACAAATACTCAGCATGAGAGATCAAACAGAACAAGAAAAAAAAAAAGCTGTCAATATTAAGAATTCAAGACCATTCAAAGCTTATGGAAATAAAAACAAAAAACCCACCTCTTTTATCTTTTTTTCTGATTGGCAAATATATTGATGATTTCTTACAGAATCCAGTTAAATCTTATTCTAAGACATATTGTAACAAAAACAACAGGTCTAGCAGTGCAGGATCCTTCTAGCTTCTGCATCATTATGAAACTCCCAAAGTATATGTATAGTTTATCTCAAAGGACAGCATTCTGGCACATGCTGCACAAGGTAAAATGAGGGGTCTCTCAGGTCGCTGTGCAAAATGGATTAACAAATGGAGAACTTCTGTTATAATATTCATAAACAAATGTTAAGTTGAGGAGAGAATAAGCTAGGTGCCAGGATGAGATGGCATGCATTATTAAACAGGAGCTCACAAAGGCAGAATATATTAACACATTGTCCAACTTTTGTGAAACTTGCTCAACTAACTGTTCTTCGGGGCTTTAGCAGGTGTCTATCCTAGAAAAGGGTGAATGATTTAATACAATAGTAGCATAAGGAGCATTAAATATGAGGTATGCATTTGTTGTAAGCAAAATCCTGAGTTTTGGCATCTTTTTGCCAAAAGGGATTAAAAACATGTGTTGTACGGTGCGCCTAAGAGATTAGAGTGTTTGCACATACAAAGGATGAGGATCCATCACAGATTGGATTATATGGCGTAGTTTGATGTACACGCGTAACAGCAGACAGAACGTGTCAGATCACAGGAAGGACCGAAATACTTCTACCTGGTTAACTATTTTAATTTCCTTTGTGCCCATCACCTCACTATTTAGAGCTTACAATAATTAGGCAAGCACCACCTGTTGTGGGACAAGGAGAAGCTTAAATCTCTTCAGCCCTTTTCTTCAACTCTATAGCTAACTCCTAGAGTAATTAATGTTTTGCATTTATGGATGCCATGCTGAAGTGTCTGATCAATAATTAAAGCCATAATTTCAAAAGCCATAAAAAGCACTCTTCAAATACAGTTTCACTAAATTAAGGAATTTACCAGCTACTGAGTGACAGTGGGATATTACAAATAATTTACTTATAAAAACCACTGCTGTTTCTTGTAACCAATATAATTTTGTAGATGAAGAAAGGATGTTGATTTTGTTTACTCACTCCATTAGTTTCTCCTCTGCAAGTAGTATTTTTCTCCTAGGAACTTCCCTTATTACTTCATTTAAAATATAAAGGAATCTTTCTGTATTTAAATTACTCCATTACACATCATGAACATTTGGAGTTCTAGCATTTGTATTTCTTATTCCCAGCGGCAAGACTCTTTCTTGCCATTTAAGCGACTGTCCTTGAGGGTCAGACTTGATTACAACTGAGTGGATGCGAGTGACTGCAAAGAGAACAGGTGAAGGGAAGGTTATTGCTGCCCCCTTCGATCACATACGAGGCTTGGAGCACCGGGATAGCAGCCCAGAAACTGCGCAGAACACAGCTTTTTCTTGAAGGTCAGAGAATTCAACCAGTATCATGTCTCGGTCTAAAATGAAACCACAAGTGATGCTAGGTAGGAATTATAAACTATGCTATTAAAGACATTCACTCCTGCTTTGTCTTAGGAGGAAACATACAGGCCTGTGTTATATTAACGTGAGAAGGGCTTATGAAAAAGTAAACATGAAGGTAGTATTAACTACAAAGAAGATTGTAATCACAGTTCTTCATGATTTATATTATGTAATTCCACTGACTTCAGTTGAACAGTCTCAGCTCTTCACCACACCAGAAGAAAAATTAAACATTTATGTGGATAATTAGAACACAAGCTATAAGGCATAAGTCACCACTAAGTGGTGGAGACAAGGGGCAGCATCTCCTCTGGGAAGTCTATTTAGTCGTATCCTATTCTTTAGCCTGGACCATTACATCTTGACCGCTGTCAGGGTCACGACTCCATGAAACACTAGCCTGGCTCAATAAGTCAAGTCTTAGGTCCCCACATCCTAATTTGGCTGAAGCAGACTTTTATTCCATCTATGTATTTTAAAACATTACTACCATAAAAAAAAAAAAAAAGAAAAAAGAAAAAAAAAGAAAACTCACCATTACCCTTTCAGAAAGTATCAGATATTTCTAATTTCTCCTGATTATCCTTTTGGTCATGAACAAACCACTAAATACAAACAACACAAAAACAAAAGCCCACAACCCTGAAACACTAGTTTTTCAGGAGAAATTCATATTATCAAAGATTGTGGCTAATGGAGAAGGCAGGGGAAAAAAAGCTCCTAACAGTGCATCAGGGTATTCAGTCATACCCTGAAATGAAGTCAACTATGTTTATTAACTTTCTCTAAAACAATTAAAATATGCATCTTTAAGCTACTAAGAAAGTAAGGGCAGGTTTTCACTGAAAGAAAAATGGTAAGTCCTCCAAAAATATTATCCAAAATCAGAAATTACAAAGTAGACTGTAAGAAAAAAAAATTAAGCACAGTCCTCTTAGTTTACTGAAACAGTAGTCCATGTATACATCGGCATATATTTTGTACCTATAACAGTACTTGAGAAACAGCCAGAAAATGGAAGTCATAGCCACAATAATTAGCAGAATAAAACAACACCTGCTTTTTCTATCAATTTTTTAATAATGTTTGCCAGTGACTGTTTAAGGAATTAAATTGCGTTACGTGGCAAAATGGATGCAGCAAATGTTAAACTCCTTTGGGAGTTTCAAGCACACCTCAAACTCTGTGAAACAGGAAATCATCAGGCAACTGCAATGGTAGTAATCTGTCAAGCATTCACCACTGTCAACCTGATATTCAGCCAACAGCATAATAATCCCACTTTCAAGGCTTACTCCAACGTCATCCATAACCCTAACTGAGCCTTGGACCAGAGGAAGGGAAAACCACACACCGAGAATGCCTAACTGGCTAGAACACTTCCACCGTGTTCGTGCAAGGCCAGGCCACGCTGATCTTCAAGGATGGTTTCCAGAAGAAAGCATCTTGTGAGAAATGTTGATATCTCACAAACACTTTTGTCATTTTGATGTAGACATTGGTACTGATTGCACCTTTGATCTTATCTACACAGAAGATATAAGAAACACAGGGGAAGCCCACAAGCATAATTCAGCTTCAGAGAGAAGAAATTGCATGAAGAGGAACTGATTTACCCTCTGGAGACTGAATATAGCCACTGCATACTGAATGACTACTAAAATTGTACAACTTGTGAGTCTGGGATATCTGGGTTATGATACCTGTGCCAGACAGTAATCAACTGAGTAGTGTTAGACATCTTATGAGTCACTTTGGGCTCTCATTTCTTAATGTACTGCTACTACTATCCTGCAGCATAGAAGGGCATTAGCTATTCTTCTAGTCAGAACATTTTCAAAAAAGAAATGACCTTTTAATGAGCATCAGATTTCCCAGTCTAAACACAATCATTTTTTCTTCTTCCTCAGGTAAAGCACAGGAGGGTGAAATGAAAGCCAAAAACATTTTTAGGTCCTGTATTGCTATGGTTCATCAGAAATTGATAAGTATTTTCATAGGAAAATAAACAAAGGAAAAAACCCACAACTTCAAGGAAATCTTAAATACATTCTTTTTAAGGTGGTGGAAATATATAAAGATGTATATGAAATACACATAACTACTGTAGAAGCACATTAAAAAACTATTTCTGGAATGACTCGCATAAGTGTAATATATTTTGTGCTGGGAAGTATGCAGTAACCCTTGTACAGAGGCTTTCAGAAAAGCAATTGTGTGTAAATATCCGATGGAGATTCATTTCAAGATTGGAGGGGAGGGGCAGAAAGAGCAGAAGGGAATTTTTTTTTCTCCCACTATTTGTCAGAAATTGATGCCAGGGATTGTTGTACTTACACAAGTGCATTCTGTGATAACTTAATTTTGACCCACACATCTAGGCCCAGTCAATATCCCTTCTCATTAGCTGCATCACCCTTTCTTCACTATTTCCTGACCTCTTTCTATGACTCGCACACAGGCCACATACCTTCATTATCCAGGTCCTTCACACCTAGCCTTCATAGCTGTTCTCACTGTATCTGCCATACGTATGTACTTACAACTCATTCGTTTCTCTTTTTATGGCCTAGCATATTGGCCTCATACTGGTATTTTCAGATATATTTTTGTCTGTTTGAAAACTGGATTTTTCACTATACTGCCCTTACTACTTTCAAGGAGCTCATTGTAAGGAAGTGGGAAAATGCCTCAGTTTACTCTTTCGAATACACTGCTGCTTAAAAATCATATCCACTAATATTTAGGCTTCTGGGATGCCAAGACCTTTTCAGTATTTGCTCCCTGTTTCTTTATACACTTCCATCTGTTTGTATCCATATGTTGTCTCTTTTTACCTCATTCTGAGTCCGTAACCGGTTTGGGGCTTATTTCTTTGCGTTTGTGCAACACTGAGCAAAGTCATGTCTTGATCCCTAATTAGAGTACCCAGAGTGCTATAAGTAACAACGTGAACAGTTATTTGTTTCATAATATTTATAGTTCAATTGTTTTTAAGGACAGTTAGTTCTCTCGACTGTACTTCAGTTCATTGAGCCAAGATAATAAATACCAGCTGAAAAGCACCCAACACTACAGTAGCAATTTAAACTGATTCATATCCCTTAAATTCTTGCATTTCCCATTGGTGTGGGGAGAAAAAAAAATGTAAAGGAGCAGCAAATAAAGAAAGTATCTAACTAAAAAACTGATTCTGCGCTTCTGGGACTCTTAGAGCACTTTCACCTCCATTGTCGTCTTTCTCATTTGATTTCAGATTGCATTTTGCATGCACAATGATTGCCAGATGAGACCAATACAACAGAAAATCCTGAAGAGATAGTAGCACCAGACTGTGACTTTAGTCATGGGGAGAAAGAAGTAAAACAATAAAAGAGCAAAACCAGAGCATCACGATAATCCTAGAGTCCAAAGAACAGGACTGTCCTGAAATCCCTCAGAAATACTGGCTTCTGCACTAGGTTTAGATTCAGTGTCTATTTCTATTATCTGTCCTTGGAAAACACAATAATATATAGCTGTTTTTACAGGTAATTGAATTATTTCACTATTCAGACCAGTAAACACGGTCAGTTTAGTCAGACACGTATTTATTTTTAGCTAGGCTCCCTATACACTCATTAGCTGTGTTTGTTCTTTTCTCTCTGCCAATTTTAGTTTCAGAGTAGCCAAAACCAGAGAGCACAATATCCCTTCAGTTGTCTTACAGAATTCCTGTTACTCTGTTTCTTCTCTTCTCCTCCCAAATGTATTTCGTTTGCAGCCTTGTTTCCATCCTCCTTCCTGAATGCCTGGAGCACCTGCTGTGGACTTCCCGCTGCGCAGAGGCCTCCTGGCGGCTCTGCTGCCTCTATTGCCCGTAGTCCCCAGGAGGGGCCAGCGCGCCGGGCCCACGCACGCAGCCTCTCGGGTTTGCAGATGGAGCAGCGCACCTTGAACCAAACGGGCGACTGACTGCTCCACTATTTTCTATGTGCTGAAAACTTCAGCACATCCAGGAAGAAAAAAACCCACCAACAACAAAAATTCTAGGTTTAATGCCAAAACTGCGGATGTTGTCCAAGGCAAACCTAAGCGTTTGATTACATGTGTAAAAATGAATGCATCTCTTTAGTGACATTTCTTTAACACAGGTAAACCATTAGGTGTGGCGACTGGTGTGCTTTCACTTCCTTTTCCAGCAATTCATAAACATTTTACTACATCTTCATGTTTCTCCAATGCATTTGTTATATCCATCTGTGCCTACTTAGCTAGATGCTGTTTGTGAAATGAAATCTCTTTGTTGTATAAAGTACACACAATGTATGTATGGTACACTATATGTATACGTCTGTAATGCCTATATCTAGCACAATGCAGACAGGTGTAGCTGCAAGATGTTCTTCATCATATTGTTTAGAAATGGAAAAACCATTCACTCTCTTCACATTTTTCACTATCTCTGGATCTTTCTAATGAGTAACACTACATGTTCCAGAGCAGTTTTATTCCCATATTTATTGTGGCTTCTGTCCCAGTACTTCACCTACATAATAAATACAGAAGACATTCTTAGATTTTCTGAGTCACTCATTTACAGTACCATATAAGACCATATAAACTAACAGCGTAATGGCTGTCAGCTGATGTACAGTAAAAGCATTTGGTTAAGGGCTAAATGTTTTGGTTAAAGGCTAAACTAACTACTACTACGACAGGCTAACAGCATGCACTTGCAATGTTACAACTGTCAGTTCACACACTTAACTCATGTTATCCACAGTTAAGAAATTATTCTGTTTGAGTCCATATGTAACAATGTCCTGATGTAATTCCAATATGCTTCTGAGGTTTTGGAAAAGGTTTGCTTTTCTTATATCCACTGAGGAACTTTCACAGTTTGTTATCTATTGTTGTAATTACACTAAGACTACGATTAGTCCATTCACTTTTTATCCAAACAGACATATAACAGACAAGAAGAATGAGCCACAGATAGAGCAATATTAGATTTGCTCTGTTTAGGAGAAATAGCTCCTTTTTTATGCAGTGCAAACATGTGCGTAAGAAATATATAGAAAGGGAGCTTTGACATCATCTCTGCCATAGGAACGAGCATTCCTAAAAGAGATTAAAAACTAATGATGTAAATGATATACAAATCTTCTAAAGCTACTGGGGAAAAAAAAAGCTTGGACAAGCTAACTCTATATGGGTAACATAAACAAACATGCAGCATCATCTTTGCTGTCATTTCTTTTATTAGATGAAGTTTGAAGGGGAAAAAAAGCCAATCCTGATATTGCAAAATGCTTAGTAAAATCTGTTGCATTAATGTGTGTTCTTGTCTGGATTCATTTGAAAAGCTTCCTCCTTGGCAGAGGTCAAGGAGTGAACAATACCCCAGAAGCCTTATCTAAATTGAGTATTAGCTTCATTTTCATGAAGTCAGTTTGTTACTTTCTGTTAGCTCAGCGTGAGGAGTAGTGTTAACCTTTCTAGTCCTCTTACCAGAAATCAGCAAGACAGTGTCATCAGCATACAAGTAAATAAAAAATTTAGCACAGCTGAAAGAGAGGAATTATGTGCAGACCCAAGGAAAGAGAATAAACACTTGAACAACTCCAGTACTGCTTATGGCATTTGAAAAACAAATCCATCTGTAGTTTCAAGTTGTTGCCTCTTTTTCCTAAATAAGATTGCAATCATGACAACGCTAGCTTATTAAACACCAAGCACAGAGACCTGCCTTAGCAGACATCATAATGAACTCGTATGCATACAAAAGGGTCTCTGAGTGGAATGTCAGTCTTTTATTGCAGCCTCTTATCTGAGGAGGGAAATATTTCATTTGCAAAATGAAAGAACTAGAAAGTCATCCCTATGTGAGCAAGGGCCATTAAATAAAAGTGATTGAGAGAATGGACAAAAATCCAGCTGAGAATCCTACCTGTAATAGAGAGGCAAAATCTATTAAGAAATAAATATATCCAAGTCAATTAAAAGATGTATTTCTTACCCTGTGACTACTATAGACCTTTCTTCATAATAAGACTTTGACCTCTGACAGTCATTAGTAAGACTGAATAAAAATTTACCGTCTTTCCAACCCACCTTAACTTCTCTAGCTGTATACGAAAAAAATAATCCAGCTATACTGGTTATGCCATGGATAAAATACTGTAGGTTTAAAGAAATATTATTATTCTTCAGAACTTAACAAAAGTATTTGGGACTGTCAGAGAGCAAGGGTTGTTCAAGGAAAACAATTAGCAATTCCAAATATATCTGCACTCTAGCAATACTGTCTCTTTTATTTTGGAGACATAAATCACTACATGCTTTTATCAGTCTATCACCAACATTTACAGAGGAGAAACACCTTCTAGAGGGTTTGAAATTCCAGAAAGAAGATTAAAGAAACATGAATTACATAGGAATTTTGATGAAATAGTGCATTCATAAATACCACTGCTATTGTGGCAACTTCCAAGTGAATGCTTCATTTCAAGAAGGAGAAAAACCCACCCCATTCTGTTTTAAGATAACACTGACAATTATTAATTTAAGACTGCCCAAACCTTACAAAATATTAGTGAAAGTTATTTCTAAATCAAAGCTAAATACCTAGTTTCACAATGATATTAACAAAATTGATTTGAAAAGATTTGATTCACCATTTTGACATGTTATTGCACAATAATACTTTGTGTTGAAATATGGAGACACATTTTATTCCCAGCATTTATGTAAAATTTTGCAGTGGAACTCAATGCCTAAACAGAAGGGTTCAGTGGAGTTTCAGACGTGGAAGGAGCTCTAGCTGCCAATTCAGAGGCCTTATGGAGACCTCACATCATATCTGCAAATCCTGTGAAAGCATCTCTAGTATCCAGGCACATCTAAAACAGTACTATGTGCCCCCATTAATTTATCAGGAACAAATTTTTATACCCATATGTATTTACTAAGTAGCTTTGCTGCTATTTGATGTGCTATTTTCAGAATATAACACTACTCAGTTTAAGGATCACTGTGGTCTTATTTTACATATTTTTCCATGTGCAAGAAGTTTCAAGCAATTGGTAATTCTTCATTCCAGAATCCAAACTGGAATCTAATGCCAAATTATTATATTGACTAAATTATATTTAAGTGAGTCCACTTTTCATGAAAGTAACTAGCTAAAATAAATAAAAGCAAGCTTAAAGTGGTAATAAAAAACCTAAAATATAATAAAATCATCTGACAGAAATACAGCATGATGGCAAAGTTTTGTCTAGGGAGTAATTCATACAGATGTGCAAATACCTTTGTCCATTCCTTTAAGACACCTATTCAACTTTTGGAAATGTAAATAATCCATAGGTGACCTGAAGATACTGCCAGGTAACTGGAAATACCAGCTTGTGCTTTGTTGATATATGGAACACACCTTTTGCTCACAGAATTTTATATCAAAGAAGTCAATCCTGGCAGTAGGATAGAACCACTAATTTATGCTTTATAGGACTATATACTATAGACTCACTATGCTCCCTAAAAACATGATTGCTGACTCCAGTCGAAAGAAACAACTGTTGGAAAATGAGATTGGGTATACTGCTTTAGATTTCTCCAGTCTTTCATTTAGTACATAGCTAAACCAGAGCAGAAACAGATGTTATTCAAATTGGTTTTACAGAGATCATTCAAAAATTTACCTGGGGAGTAAATGAAAATTACTGTAGGATCTGGCATTCTGTTTTTATGGAAAAGGAAAGCTGGTCAATGAGCCTTAAGCAAGGCATGTTGCATGCTAATAAGATCTCCTCTAAGACATTTCAGCTTCAAACCCTCAGGCTCCAGGAAAGGACCTGTTCTCTGGAAATACATGAGGCAATGCTTTGTAATAAACCCAGATGAAGCAGCTTTCTTTTACTGTAACAAAGCATATCTGTATCCTCAGCAAAAATATAGACCACAATGAGACTTACTGTATCATCTAGCAAGACAAGTACTGAACTGAGTTTACCACCGCTTCCTGTGTGATCTATTCATTCTGCTCACGCATGGCGCCTAACTAAAAAACATATGGACATTTACTGTAGGCAGTCATATTGCTGCAGCTATTAAGGAGGAAGTTCAATTTTAAACTTATTTTCCAGTAAGAGCCCATACCAAGGGATGTAACATGAGAAATAGTATAAAAGTAGTTAAGTCAATAGCAGCTTGACTCCATCGCTCTTGCCATCTGTTAATCATAGACCTTTCTGCAGCTGTTTTGCACTCTTCTATTGACTAAAGGATATTAATATTGCTTGACAACTGCCTGGTGTATGAAATAAATGGTTATCTCATTTTTTTTGCCTAACAGCTGTTGATTCATCCATGCTAACGTATTTATGGAACATCCATCATGTATTTAGAAGGTGGACAGCTTCCACTGTACATTTGGTGGGAGCATATTGGACAATGAAGAAAGGCAGCCAGTAGAAGTTAACGATAAGGCTATACAAATAACTCTCACAGCTTTAATATACTACGCATCAATCACATTGCAAAGATGACTTTTTCTCTGCCTGGAGAGCCCTGCTGGTGAGTAGATAAGACCTATTTCCAAAATACAACCTGAATAGGAATCAGCTTCCTAGGTTTACAGGAATACTACTACTTTATACAACTATTTGTATATGTATTTGCACTTTTAAAAGCTTCTCCTCATTTTCTGTGCTAGAGGGAAAAGCAATGTACAGGCAAAAAGTTTAAAGAGTTAAAGAAAAGGAGCTATTAAAAAAATGATTTGCTGCAGGTCAATGGAAGTTAAGGGAAACGTATACATGCATGTAACGAAATAATGTTTAAAACTAAATGTGAGTGCCAAAAAAAGCCCCTTTAAATGTACTCAAAAGTAAACAGACTTTTGATTTTAGTTCACACAGACTTCTTTTTCCCCATACGTTTTCCCAACATTTATGAAGCACCTTCTGTTTTTCAAATTGCAATATTGAAAAAGAATCTCTTCTCCTATCCTTCGTCTCCTTTCATCACTCCACATAGTAGAACAAATTTAAAACCAGTACTGCTTGTTCCCATAAAGTTTTGGGGTTTTTTTTCCTTTTTCCTTCATGGTTTTGGGGTTTGGTTGTTTTTTCCTTCCTTCTATAGATTTACTTTTCCCTTGGTTACTTTTCAAAGCTTTCTTAAGCAACATTTCAAGTCTGAGAAGTTGCTGATCAATTAAAGAAAAAAAGAAGGAAAAGTAGCTCTTAACATAAACCATTCCATTGTAACTAACAATCAGCTGCTAAGAGGAGAATAAAATAAGAAATCTTACAAATTTATTATTAAAAGTTTTATTTAAAACCAGCTTTTCATCTATTCAAAATAAAATTGTCCTACAATAAATTTTTCCAAAGAATTTTTTTTTCCTAAATCACCCCTCCAACTTTACTCCATAATGCTTTTGGAGTGACCAATGAAGACTAACTTGTACCAAAGAAGTCTCATTGTCCCTGCACCCACCTTAACTCTGATTGCACCTCTGCTTCTGCAATAAGAACTTCAGCATAAATTGCGAGTAAGGTTCAGTGGATTTGTAAAAAATAAATATGTAAAATATTACATTCTTCATCTCAAGTTCAATTATATTTCAGCCTTCATATATTTTTTAATCCTCTGTACTCCTTATGCTTACTAAATGTTACCATGAGTTAAAAGTTCAAGGAAGACATAGTAGCTTCCTTCCCCTGCCCCCAGGTTTGGGCAAGAGAAAGTAAAAACTGTCTTCTTCACAAGTGTATTTTAATGAATTTGAAAGCCATGGAGAGTAATCTAAATACCTCAGAGGATCTGAACTCTTAAGAGTAGCTAAGTACTCTCAAAATGTGATATAATAGATGTAGAGATTCCATGTTTCAATAACAAACTACACTACACAAACTAAACTACACTACATTAAATGAAAATGCTTCAAAACTATATAGCTATTACTCCAGATATTAGCAGCATTTTTCACAGTCACAGCTTCTGAAATTCAGATTAAGGTTTCACAGACTTAAATACACACATTTATATTCATCTATGTGGAACAAATTACATTCAAATGGCAAAAATTATATCTATTTTCAAGTTGTGATAAGGAAAAGGTCAAAATGAAGTAGGACAGCTGTTCTTAAAAAGTTTCAAACTTGGCAGAAGTTTGAAAAGAAGTTGCAAAGACACCCAAAGGTCTGATGGTCTCAAAAAGTCTGAGACCCTTTCTGAGAAACGGTTAATAGAATCATCAATATAATAGTTAACCAATCTGAATACAAAAAGATCCTGAACTTTCAGCCTTAACTTCAGAGCAGAACCTAAACTTTAACTCATACCGCATTATAAACCTTGCCTTTACAGCTAAGCCTTGGAGTTACCAAAATAGCATACAATATTATGAAAGACCTATTCAAATTTAGTTCTATGAGGAAAGAAAATTTAGGGCTCTTACACAATGTTTGCCACAGAAGACTCACAGTGGTCACAATTTTGACAGTTGACATATCCCCGCAATCGGTCACACACACGAACTTCTAGGTGGCCACATTTCAGATCAACTCTATCAAAGCCAGTGCAGCCTCCTGCTTGGGCAGAATTGCCTCCTCCAGCATCTTGATGCATCCTCTATTGATGCTATTTCCTGCACGCATCTGAAGCCGTGCTGCACAGCAACATTTCCTGCTAGGGAACAGCATAAACCGCAGTGGAGAGGACAATGCTGGGAACAGCTGTGTAGAAGTTAACAAAGTTTCACCTCAAAAGGCAGATAAAATTTGAAGGGTTTTATTTCTGATGTCAGTGCCATACTGACTGAACATACCATAGGTCAAATATTTAGGCTTTTCATGTTGCATCACTACGCTAACAGTACAGAATATACAAAAAAAGGGAATGCCACCTAAACAAGAAATAAACATGGTCATATGGTCAGAACACTAATTAAACAGTCATAAGAAATGTATGTTAATGCACTGCTTTAAACATTATCCTTGTATAATTTTTCCTAACCTCCAATATAGCCTGAGCTGCTTCATGCCGCAATCCTGTCAGTTCTTTCACACTAAGTTGGATCTTATTTATCTGGAAGAAAACTTTCAGTAAGAAATGAGGATGAATACATAAAAAAGGGGGAATTAATTATTAGAAAGTGTGCTTTTTCCTGGAACATTCCTGTAGTTTATAGCTCTGTCTTGCTGGAAATTCCAATTTGATAGAATACTTAAAATAAAAAAAAAATAAAAGCACTGGAACAGGTTACCCAGAAAGGTTGTGGAGTCTCCATCCTTGGACATATTCAAAAGCCGTTTGGACACAATCCTGGGCAATGTGCTCTAGGTGATGCTTCCTGAGCAGGGGGGTTGGACTAGATGATCTCCAGAGGTCCCTTCCAACCTCAACCATTCTGTGAGTCTGTGGGGAAAAAAAAAATAATTAAGATTCTGCTCAGCTTAGGGTTATTAAAGCTGCCACCATTCACATTGTTAAGAGTGTGACAGTAAAAAATCATTTATATTTTTATATATATTCCATAAATGTATATTTATATAAACTGTTTCTATCTCTTCAATTTTCCCTTGCTTTTTCACCTAGAACCTCAGCTGAATTCTGTTGCATAGTATTATTGCTCTTAAAGAGCTTTTCTTTATGAAGTTGGATGAATCTATCCATGTGGCTTCGAAAGCTCTTTTGTGCTCTTGGGATAGTAAAAACTCATATATGCTTAACTAATTACTGTTTTTGGTTTTATTTCTTACAAAAAGCAATGCAGCAATATAACCTAGTTATGATATTATTTGGGAAAGCACCTCTGTGACACTTGTGAACTGCAGTCAACTGAATACTTTGTAGGGATTAATGTAGGAACAGCTCCTCTATTTTCTTTTTCACCTGAATGAATCATTGGAGCTATGCTTTTAAAACAATTGCCTGAATTCACTACTCTATTATACTAATACAAGTCTAATATTAAGTCTACCGACTTTAGAGATATAAGGCCCTGATTAGTGAGCTCCAAACTGTTATATTTCAGAACACATTTACTTGCAAGGTTTTAATCACAGGTATACTTTGTTGAGTTGGTAACCCATTACTCCTTTCTGTAAGCTTTAATGTAATTCACAGTAAAACATTCTCTACTTGAGGTATCTCAGGTGGTCTGCCAGCCTTGCCTTGATATTTAGAAGAAAAAAACAAAACAAAAAAGTCTATAAAATCTGAGTTCTCCTGAGAGAGCTGTCATCTCTGTATCTACTTGAGACACTGTTAGTGTTTCTTAAACTATCGTGGAAGATTTAGGCACCATAGAACTGGACACCTTAGGATTACATAAGATAAATAGCTGAAAATGAATTAGCTAGTTTTCAGCTTCACATCAGTCTGTTATAGTTGGGGAAATTTGTTTAGCTATACTAGGAGGGTCAAAAGAACATGAAATATAAAGCTAGGTGACATCTATGCCTGAAGGCAACATAGTTCATGATTCCACTCTCTCCCTCCTAAAATTGCTTTGGTAATCATTCAACATAAGGCATATTTTCAATTGCTTGGACAATATTTGAGGGTAAAATGAACAACAATAACAAAACAAAAAGCATGAAAGGATGTAAATAAATGTCATTCTCTTGATGCTTCAAAATCTGTCTTTTTCATAATTTGACTGTGAGGGCCTTGCAGCATTTACTGTAAGATCTCCCTGGATATATAGTGACATTCACAACTCCAAGTGTCTAGGCTCCCTAGAAAATGAAACACAAAAGAATCCCAAAAGCCAGCATAATTTGGGAAGCTAGCCAGGAAGACTGGCTCCAAAATGAGCATAAGTTTGTACTTAACTCCTAGGGATTTAAATACCCAGCTCTAGACCAAAGGTAAAAGAAGTCTGTATTTTACATTCACATTTGTGAACAGAAGGTTGTCCTCTTTTTGCTGCAGCTAATGAATGTGGGGAACTGAGGATACAAACCTCACTCATTATGATTCACAGCAGGGACTCAAACTCTGGTCTGTCATCATGTCAATGAGTTGAATGGTTGGGTTTCTCGTTACCCAGTTATTGGAGATTACTGGATTATTGGAGATTGTAGGGTAGAATCCAGCCACATAATTAAGCAAATAATTACTGAATTATGAATTAGAACCTCACCCTTCTCCATTTAAAATATCGTAAAGGAGTCAGCCCCATTCTCCTGTCCAACGGGAGATAATAAGATATGGAAAATTCAATGGACAGGACTCAAAACACCCTTCACTATCTTAGTAATACACATTTTTTTTCAAATCTTCCAGACCAATCCTAGGTATAGCATACACTTCACATATGAGTTTGTCTTTTAAGACTCATTACTAATGCAACCATTCAGAAATTCCTTACAAAAGAATGAAACCCTTAAAGGCAACACAGGTCTTGCTTACCTAGGAAACTTTTCTCTTCTCCTTCTAAGGGTTAATATTCAGACAATTGTGGTGACACATCCCGGAAAACAGCTAAAAAAAACCCCACCATGTCTGTGTAACAACAATCTGGGAGGAAGGAAGGAGAGGGGCTATCATCCACACTGGGTAAGAAACATATAATGCGTATAATACAAAATAATGTAGCTTGGAACTATAACAGAACTGATGGTTTACCTTCTTTACTGTGCCTCTTATACTTCTCTTTTCTCTTATAATTCCACCATCTCCCAAGAGTGTAGCTGTAAAGCGGTACACAACACCCCAGCCTTCCTGGCTTAGGGAGGTACAGTATGAGGCAAGGAAATATATTTGCAGTATGAACCAGACAGCTCACCTGGAGATGAGCTGCTGTAATTCTTCCTCTCACTCTCTTTATTAAATTGACTGTCTTCTCACTATTTTACTTAGTAAAATTGTCTAAATAAATTTTCTGAAAAAGAACTCTGGAAAATGCTTCATAACAGTGAAGCCAAACACTGCTCCTTGTCTTACAGTTGTATCATCACTTCTATTACAAAGCCAATTTTTGACAAGGAAGATCTAAGCTGACTTTGGGGGGATACTTGCTCTTTCTCCTATACCTTTTAATAACATGGCAGACTATGTTCAACAAGATTCTCCGTTAACTTCCTTTTCCATTTTATTTTGGCGCACACGCACACCCCGTGTCACTATGACATTCTGTCTCTTAAAGAGCGATAATTGTCTCATAGCTACACCCTGTGACTGACTGGGAGTTTTCTGTGGAGGCTTTGCTTCAGTAAAGAGAAAGCGAGCAACCTGGAATTACATGTGCAGCTGCAACAGCTTACAGTAAGGATCTTTTCTAATTTTCATCGGTGTAGCTAAGAGTAGAAGTGAAATCATGGTGTCACTAAAGCCAATTGCAAAATTTTTATCAGCTTCAGTAAAGTCAGGATCTAACCCACATTTATTTGCACACTTGCATTGCCAGCTGTTGATTAAACATATGAACACATCAAAATTCAAATGCTCCAAATTAGGCGGAGTTTCCAGGGATCCTTTGTGGTCAGAAAATCTTTAATCTTAATATTCACCATTATTATTTTTAACTTTTTTTCTGAGGGTTAGATCCTTAGAGGAGTGTGTGCAAATCAGAGTGCACCTTCAAAGCCTTCATCCACACACATGTATTTCCATGGAGGAAAGCAAGAGAACAGATTTTTCAATAACATCTATGTTGATAAATCCACAGCTGGATGTTAGACTTTTACTTCATACTACGGTTAGTGAAGATTTGGGGTTTAAGTTTACAGAGAAGCTGTAATAATGCAACAGAAGCTTTGCTGGCAAGCATCTTGTATTTAAATTGCCAAATGCGTATATTTATTTTAGCTTGCCAGGTTGATTGCATAAAAAAATGACATGACAGACCCTTAATCACAGTCACAGAGAATTCTTCTATATGATCAAAAAAAAGCAAAAAAATCCAGACATAACAATTCTATTTTTTGATCTGCTAACTGGTGCTTCTGTATTTTCTTTAATTTATATGACTATGGAAACCATGATGCTAAAAGTGAACTTAAAAGAGCTGGTTCACAACTTTGGTCAATATGTGGGATATACAACTTATCTATAACTCTGTAAGGGAAATTTAATTGATTACCCATTATCAGAGTAAATATTTAAGAACTGGTAAGATACTCAAGAAATCTACTTTTTCATGGCCCAGTCTAGACAACCTATGGTCTAATCTAGCACTAGAATCTTCTACTCCATTTTTTCATTCACACTCATGAAATTAAGCCTTCCCAAATCTCTAACTCATAATGTGATAACAAATCCTCAAATTCACCATATATATTCTATCTATACTGTTTTCATTAGAGATGCTTAACTGGTGGGTCTTAGTTCCCTCGAGCTTAAGCCAAATAGATCCACAGTTTTTGAGGCTGGACTAGCCACACACCTGAATTTCCATGCCTACAGAGCTAGTTGGTTGCTTCCAGACTTAAGTGAGCATAGCATAAACATATAGCCAGGGTGAAAGATCAGAGCTTAGGCGTCAGGTGTGTATTTCACATGCCATATCCTGTCCTCATGCCTCCCCTCACTGCTGTTAACCCTGACATAACAGGCACCTTCCACGTGCTCCTCTCCACTGTGATTGAGAGATGCTGTCCTTGCACTTACACATTTATTCCACTTTTAGCTTAATCGGTCTCCCCTTTCTTGGCCTGAGTCGGTTTTGACTTGCACATCAGTGTGTGACTGAGTGGAACAAACAACTTAATTACATGTTGCCAGCCAAACTACTCCAGAGCATCAAATGAACCAGCTTCCAGGTTTTTTTCATCCTGCTAATCCCTTTGCTAATGTTTTCAAATGGAATCTAAACATTTTGACTTCTAATATATAAAAGTATTAGAAAATTATTAGTGTGCTTGTTCCTCCGAATTTCTGTTTGTGATCTTTTTTCCAAATACCTACCAGCAACTACAAAGCAATTGCACAGAGAGCGTCTGATTGTCCATGTCAGCACTTGGAAATTAGTAATTATCACTTTTTAAATACTGTGACACTAATACCATTCTTTTAATAAACTCTCAGCATTACTGGCGCACTTCCCACAATCATTTTATCACTCATTTAACAATAATAACCCATTTTGAAGTATCACTGCAGTCTCAAAAGAAAGAAATTGCCATTGGTGTTTATTTCAGTCAAGGTTTTGGATAGAGGCACATATTTGAGATTTGTGAGAGGAAAAAGAAATCCCACAATATAATTTCTAAAAACCAGATACCTAAAAACAGTCACATATTCTCACTGGCTTCCTGAGTTGTTTGGGTTGATGAGCTGCTAATTGCGAGCAAGTTTGACACCTCGTTTGGAGTGGTTTAGTAGGATTCTCATAGTAACCACCAGTGCTTATAGCCGGCAGGTGTGATCTAATATTTGCATTCAGTATCAGTGGGATGCTTCTGCCGTGTTTTCTTCTTAAATAGTTGTGTTAGTAGACCACAGAACTCCTGATTAAATACACGTTTTGGATTCTTGACCTCAAATGCTCTGAATTGTTCTCTCCTTCCATAAGCAATCATACAACTCTCACTGGTTCTTTGAATGATCAAAGACTAGTGTTGCTAACCTGATCTTATAATCAGTGCTAACAATGGAGGAACTCTTAGACAGAACTTATTATGATTCGATGAAGCAATAACCTTTTCCAATACATTGGAATTCCTGAAAATTTGGGGGGAAAAAAGTGTGCCTTCTTATTTTACAAGTCCAAAATATCTTGCCTTAAAAATTCAAAGCAAATATATTTCTGTGTGCATTAAATAAATGGCACCACATTTACCTAAAGATCATTAGTAGATGTCACAGTGGAACACAATTTGAAGGTCTGGGTTTTATGCAGTTAAAAGGATTTTAACTATTTTAACTTCTAAAAGAATTCTGTCTTGGTAAATATAAAAGGCACTTTCCAGGTACTACATAGCTCAGCAGATGTGCAGAAGTAGTTTCATGTGGCATATTTTAATACTCATACTTTAGAGAGTGCCATAAAAATAAAGCACTGAATGTTAAGGCTGCTGCAGAAATACTTTCTAGGCTCTAAGGCCTGGGAATTGCCATGTCACTTCAGCAGGAGGCCTCAACAACTTCTCTTAGAGAGGTACAAGAAGCATAGGTGTATATGTTTACCTGCCTTCTACTGAAGCAACAGTTATTTGTATATGTAAATACTACCAAGCTGATATGTAGATTTTACAATCTGCAGAAATATCTTTTTTTTTTCCAGAACGATTCAAACACTGAATTAGAAGAAAACACATATTATGCATTCACAGCTCCTACTTGCGATTGGACTGTCAGTGATGCAACAAAATGAGCACTAAACCACATTGCAAAAAGTTCAGGATGGGAGGAGGACAGTAAGTTTAACAGACTGCATGAGAGAGTCACTGTGTTTTAATATCACATTGCCACTGACATCTCTTCTCCCATCTGCGTTGGTCCAGTCCATTTGAAAGTCTATCCAGCACTCCCTGGGACAAGAACTGCTTCTTTTAATAAGTACACACAGTGCCTTAGACAATGTTGGCCTGTAGTATTTGGACAAATGATCCTTGCTTGCAATGAATACTGTTACTGATGAAAGTTGTATCTCTTTACCTAGAAATCTAACTCCTTACATGTCAACCTGCAATATTTTGCTTTAAGCTTTTATCAGACCTTCATGAGTACAAGGATATTGGAATCAGCTTTCCATTCTATTTGTCTAATTTAAGTCCCTTATTTTTATAACTTTGCTTTCGTTTAACCGTTATAAGCTATTGATTTTTTGACAGCACCTGCCATGATGCAGATTGTAAAATATTTCAGAAATTACTCTTAAACTTTCCTATTCCTTATGAACTGTCTGTTTGTTGAGTTATGTCTCTATAAACTATTGTTATATCTATGCTGCCAAAGCTGTGATTGCAGGATAGGTAGATAAACCCAACACAGCTGCAATATATCTGACTACTCACAGAAGTGGAACTGCTGTTGCAAGGGCATTAGCTATTGAGTACATAACCAGTGATTTCAATGCTATTATTACACAAGCCAGTGATGTTAAAGCTAGCTCAGGTATGGATACATGTACTGCAGTCACACCTCTGGATTTCATTGCAGACATAGCCTGAAGTACTGCAGTTGATTAGAAAAAAAATCCAATACAGAAGAGAAATAAGCACAAAGAAAGAAGAATTAGAGGGAAACTCTGCATTGGAAAATTAAGATTCTGCCCAGTCAATCCTCAGATCACTGAGGAAAAATTAAGAGTTAGCAAAAACCAAGCAAAAATAATTGGTCATTAAAGGTCCTAAATCATAAAAGGTCACAAAAGAAAGGGCATTACTGAAAGAAGCACCAATCTTAAGGATCTTCATCCAATACAACTTGCTGCCTTAATTAAGTTTCAGTTCACACTGCGTTTCCCTAAAAATAGTTTTTGTGTTCTTACCAGGTTTGTCTTTCTGGTTAAGATGAAATAAATCATTAACTCTCCTCTCCTGCACAGGTCGTTAGGCAGCGTGGTGTCTTGATCCTGATACCTCAGTTCTCCATGGCAGTAAAGAGAGAGAAGTCATTTGTAGCAGGAAAAGTGTTTACTCTAGGTGACTTACCTGATTTCAAGGTACCAGTATTATTTTGTTTGAATTTCCTCCTATGAAGGTTGGACATGAGAACGTAGCAGTAGAACTGGAGCTTAATTCATGTATGTCCAAAAACTTTCAGACCCACAGATTAAAGGTATTATTAGCTTGTAAATAAAGTTAATAACAAATATGCAAACAAGTACCAGTATTTCACTATTTTCCTTGAATTAGTCATCTGTGACTGGGCTCATCGCTTTTAGTGATTTTACTGTTTGGGAAGAGGAAAAAACATTAATATCTTCCTCCATAAGATCCGAGTTCTCTACAGATCTTTCACTGCAGTCAAACATCAGCTTGTTTCATTTTTTTTAATAATCAACGTTTTTTTTTCCTAAAGCATGTGAAGCTTTTTCTTGGCTAGTGTGGTGGACAGATGAGTGAACTTTTGCCTTAAACATTTCTTGGTACATAAGGTGCAAGCAAACCATAACCCCGAACAAGCCATCTGTTCCCGGCGGGAACAGGACTGAGCTGCTGCGACCGGGCAGAGACTTTGGGACCTGGACTGTAAATTATTGCCACTTAGCACAACTTCTATAAAACTTGCTTAGCATGAGTAGCTAAATTTGCTGAAGCCTTAGGCCGCACTCCCTAGTTCAGTGAGAAAGGGCCCCAGAGCTGGTGCAGGCAGGAAAGATAAGGGAGTTACCGGCAGTTTGCATCCCTGTGCCTCACACTCCGGGAGGGAGCATGTCAAGGCTTTGAAGTGAGGCCTGCTTGGGCGCCAGGACCCTGGGAAACAAAGCCTCCCCTCACTGCTGAAACAGTGTTAATTAGGGGGTCTGGATTATGTCCTCGTCGTCAGGACCTTGGAAGATAACACCTACTGTCGCTGCTGGGGCAGTGCTAATTGCTGGAACAACGCCTCTTTGTGTTTGTGCCTTGAGAGACAAGGGCAGAACCCGAGGAATCAAAACACATCTGTCAGCAGAAACGGCAACAGTAAAGATAAGGGAGAAAAGCAGCCTGCCTGGGAACAACGAGGAGACCCAGTAGGGAGCAGGAGACCCCAGACCTAAATATTACTATTGGTCTGAACTACCGCGTGAGGGGCGGGAAACTTCATTTGAAAAAGCTATAATTGCCCGGGGGTCTCTTTGTTCGGGGTCCCTCTTCGGAGGCACCCAACTCGAGCTGTAACCACTGCACGCGTGTCATTACGATTTATTTATTTAATTTGCCTTGATTTGGCTCCGAACTTTTCAGCTGGAACCTAGGGTCGGACCCTGCTCGAGTTGCAATTACTGCACGCACATCGCTAAAATTTACACCCAGGGGAAGAGGACCAACGGGACGCTGCTGGATCCACGGGTGGGTGGTGGTATCCCTTTCTCTCTCTCTCTTTCTCTCTCCTCCCCTTCACCTTTCCCCACCTTGCGCCCACCCCCCGTGGAAAATAAAGTTAGAAGGTTGTACGATATTTGACTGGTTTTAGCGTCTTAATCTCGTCCTTGGGATCGTAACGAAACCCTCCCGATATTGGATCGGGACAGCTAGTAATAAAATGCAACACAAATATTACTACCATTCTGATGTTATCACCTAATAGGCATATTCAGTATCTACGCTTTAGGCAGTATGAGATTGCATGCATTCGGTGCAATCAGAACGAACGCTTCTGTGTTGACAGCTCTCTACATTGCTCTTTTTTCTCATTGTCAGTTTTGTGTTTTGAAAAGTACGCATACTTTTCAACACTTTACAGTGGGAATTCCACTTATATATTGAAAATTTTACATGCCATAATAAATAAATATAAATTTCATAGAGGTTGTAGAAATGTGGAAATCGACCTCAAGAGATCATGTAGTTCATTGAACTGAATCAGAATTAAGCTCAGCTACAGAACTAAATTTCAGCAAAGCAGTACCTGCTTTAAATTCATTTGCTTCACAACCGGAACTACACTTTTTTTTTAAGCAGATTTCCTATGGAGACCAGTAGTTAATGAAAAGGAAGGTGCAGTTACATAAGTACAGATTTGCTGCACGCAACAAATGTCAATAGCCAATACAACCAGCATTTTACTGCTTACTTCCTCCAGAGGAATTGCATATCTTTTTCCAGATTAATGTTAATAGATTGAATTACTTAATTTCTACCACAGGCAAAACCTATTGTATTTTCAAATCATCTGAGCAAGCAAATAAAATAGTGGAGTGCATTCACCCAGAATAACAACACATAAAATATTGAATTAAAATACTTACTGTATTGAAATTTACCAGTGCCTCACAATACATCTTGCAGTTATGCCTATTCCAAAAAAATTGTTAAGAGGATGCCACGTGGTGACTGCAGAAACAACCACCCCCTAACTCTGGTAGGAGAAGAGGAGGATAAATTCCAAAACTAACACAGACTTCATCCAGACAAATCGGTCCAAGAAGTGCTCCTCGGCCCATGCATACCTGCATATAACCATGCTTGTTGTTCATGTCTTCAGAATGAAACTGGTAAAGCCATATAACGCTGTGTGCTATATCAAACCACGTGGAGGTACTAGCTCCTGCTTCCACCACCCTGGAGACTTTTGCACCACTGACCGTTGCATAGATATACCATCTATACCGTCACTTCTTCTAATGATAAATAATTACTATATTTATGTTTCCCATCACTAAATCATACAGCCTCACTGCCAAAATTAGTCTCCTGTCTTAATCTCTCCCACATATTCCAGTTCTTTCCCTGCATCCTTTTCTCACTTGTAACTCAGCAGCTTTATGAACCCTGCCTCAAACTTAACATGTTGCACTCGAGGTGGAAGAATCCTTCCCTCTTTGCAAATACTTTCATCTAAGAACACCAAGTAGTTTGCAATGATTCACTTAGGTGACACCCAGCAATGATATAAATCATCATCACAGTAATTTTACATAGACAAAGGAAGTTGGAAACTGTGAGATAATTTCTCAAGATCACAGAAGTTAAATACACATAATGCTTTACAATCAGCTGGCCTGTCTCACACTTCAGGGTCTCGGACAGCCTGTTCCTGTGGCACTGCCCTAAAAGGCCCATTCCTCATTGCCCTCAGGATTGCTTCATGGCAAAACCTTGATTCATAGGAAATAAAATCTGAAACCTTAATGTGATTAACCCAGATAGAATCCAGGTGGTCCTCTCATTCAAAATATAATTCCTTATCCTTTGAGATGCTAATTGACTTGACTTAGCAAAAGCAAACAGACATTTTCCGTGAAGAATGATGCGTTATATCAACTTTCAGAGTATTCAGATGCCAACAGTACTTCGATTCTAGAGCAGAACATTAAGTAATTTTCTGAGATATCTTCTTTCCTCAAGATTTCTTTTTACGTGAGGCAGAGTGAGATTCATCCTATCAGTGATCTATCTTTTCTTGTCTTGGATTATACTATATAAAAAGGTGCATACAGAAACAGGATAGACTGAAATGTAACCATTTTGAATTATGAGAAAGAAAAAGAAAACAATATTGAATATTGTATATTTTTATTGTTCACATCCAACTCTGCTTAAAAAGGTATTTCAAAGATAGATAGCTATAATATCCTGCTCTTTGGAAAAGTTGGTGCTACTTTCAAATTTGCATGTATAACAGGAGTATTTGTAAAATGCACTGTATTTGAATAACAAGAAAATGAATTAACTTGGATAGCTTTCCTGGGCAATGTCAGCTGCGGTAGAAGTGTGCCTGCCCTATCTTGCAGTATTTCTCTGGTCTAAATTACACAGGCTACCCGTCCACATGAGAGAGAGCTGCATTTCCGTAGCTTTTTAGAAGTCTTTCTGCTGTTCAGGCTGATGTACCATAGGTAAGTGGATTTTTGTTCTGGCAATGCAAATTAGATTAATTCAAAATTTACTAGGAATAGGATCAAGTAAGGGTCATGACTTAATATGGTGGTATATGAAAGCCATCCATTTTTTAAAAAGTTAAGAAATTTTCCATGATTTGGGTAAATTCCAGGTATAAATCAAAATGTCTGAAATTTATTTGTAATTATTTTTGGAAATCAACTGAAAGAAATAATTGCCTTTCCCAATGCCATTATTTCAATAAGATATCTGTGGACTGAATCAGTCTCTCTTTTCAGTAAATCCTGTAAGATGACAGAGGCACTTTAAATAAAGACTGGATAGCTTTCTAAAATACATGCTCCAGCTCAAGCAGAAGTTATTAAGCTAAATGCAGGAATTACACAGCTAAAATTCTATGGCCTGTATCATGAAGGGAGTCAAGCCAAGTGATTGTGCTGGTCCCCTCTGCCCTTAATACTTACCTTATTCAGAGCAATTTTTGATTTTTAAATAAGGTGAAATTATTTCATGCAGGAAAGTGTATGCAAGTGCATTTACCTGGAGTCACAAAGTTAGCAGATTCTCCAGTATTCATGCAAGGAATCAACACCAAGTATCGAAGGATTAATACAAAATGAGGGCACACACAGATGCATCCAGCTGATTTTTTCTTTTTCTCCTTCCTGTCACTATACATAGTCTCCTGGCTAATCTCAGCTACCAGCAAACACCAGCTTGGATCAACTGAGACCAGCAAAAGGCTATGTTATGGTCACAACATTCACCTTTATTTTATCCCCTTTCTGCAAGAAATTCCCTTGTGTAAGGAAAACTGTGCCTTTTGTTTTGACCATTATTGAGCCTACACATTCGTAATTCTTTCAGAACAAGGACATCAGAACGGGGAAGAACAGAGGTTTCATGCACAGTGTAAGCAGTCAGACAAAATACCATCCAAAACCTGCTGAAATAAGCAAGTTTAAATCCGATTATTGTTCTGACTCTGGCCCAAAAAAAGGTCACACAATTACTTCTCTAATAGAGCCTAATATAGCAATTATGTCATCTAATGATAAATTTCTCCCAGAAAGTTTGTCCCAGTACAGTGGTTTCCATGGCTGCACTGGCTCAAGTGACTAAGGCTTTATATCCAGGCAGAAAGGAAGAGACAGATGTAATTGCAGGTAAGGGGCGTGTGGGGCCCACTTTGTTATCTATAAACATGACATTGTGTAACATGAATTTGATACCTGATTGAACCAAACACCTGAAGATATGAAGCAGCTGCGAAGCAGATCACCCCCTCCATCCCCCCTTGGCTGGTTTCCTTTTCTGATGGAAAAAGGACAGGATGATGGAGTAAAGCTTGTGAAAGAGGATTATTTTGCAGGAATAAATAGAATATTTACTCTCAGCAAAAAGCAGCAAGCAAAAATGACAAACCAACTTAAAGCTGAAGAATCCTTATAACTAAGGCTTAAAGTCTGACTGCAAATGAAGGTTTGATGGTAGCTCTGATGGGTGCACATCCAAGTTCTTTATTCCACCTAGAGATATCAAAGCGAGGATGCAGTGCAATGGCTTGGTTAGTGCATCAGACAAGATGAGCTTGAGTCACTGCAAGTGATATTCAGCAGGCTCCTCTGTTCTAAAAACAATGTAGGGATTCAAATCATTTTGAGGAAAGGACTGTGTCCATGGACAGTCTTTTCAACATAAATAATGATGTCCCCTTACAGAACAGAAAACTTAGAGTGAACACAAAAGTTACCTAAATTTAATTGGCGAAATGAAAAGGGAGATATTAAATCAGGAAGAATATTTCTGAAGTATAGACCTGCTATAAAGAGAGGATGAAAAGAAGAACTAGAATTGAAGCCCAAGCAGAATGCTCATTTCTTCATAATACAATATGTATACTCCGAATACTTAATCTTTAGGACATACATCCTTCCTTTTTCCTGTAAACCATTGTAAAAGCATAAGGCTCTGGCACTGGAGAATTCACGGAGTTTCATTTCCTGACTTTCTCCCCTACTCACAGGTTTTAGCTTTATCAAAGGCAAGGAGTCTGAATTACTTCTACTTCTTTACTGCCAAGGGATTTTTGTAAAGTCTCTACTTTTTTCTCATTAAGAATTTTGGAAGGAAAACTTTCAATTGTATCTCCAGGACAGGTTCAGAAAAACTCTTAATTAAAACCAAGCTTAAAAAATAAGCTAGTACCTTTTGTGGTAGGGAGCAAAATTTAAAAAATTAATATATTCAGTATATGAATTGTTCTACTGATAATGACCGTTTGAAGGTAAGCTTGATCCACGTAATATCAGTGTTGCCAATTTAGACTCCAATCTCAGAAAAGGTTACTTTTCAAAACTCAATATGCCTGTCAAAGTGAAAAGATGCAGAAGAGAGAAGGCAGAGAAGGAAAAAAAATAAATGATGCAAACTGGAAATGCTGCATGCAAACAGGGAATTCTGAGAATCCATAGGCTAATTTTTCTTTTTAATTTCCTGAGTAAGAAAATCAAGAGGCTGCTAGATTGTGGAAACATTTAAAATGTCAGCTGAATATAAATAGGAAACGAGAAGAGTTAGATTACTTGTAGTCTGGCTTTGCAATTTCTAGGAACTTGTTATTCTATACCCAGTTAGCAATGACAAATAGAAATGTTAGAATGATCTCTAAGTATGGTTTATTATAGCCAGTCAAGCTTAGCTTATCTGTATGGAAAACATCTGCTTGGTGATAGTCTAGCATGCACTATAATGAAGTAAAATATCTTTTCATTGATTACCACCATGCCTTTATACATGCCATTGTTGCTATGTTCTTCCACTACAATTTTCATGACTGTTTGACACATCCTGAATATGCCTATATTGTCTCAGCATCACTGAAAATACCACAAACAAGCAGTACAGGCTTTCTGCCAACTAAGTGTACTTGCAGACTGTGAGAATTTGTCCAATTTGGTAAACTCGCTGACATTTTCAAGTACTTTATTTGAGAAATTTTCTCATATATAAGGAATCTCCTAAAGCTTTCAGGGAAGACTGGATTTCCTCATGTGAAACTCAGCCTTAAGAGAGGTAAGGGAATTCTGTGGTCAGAGGTAGATTCATACGGGTCATTCATGGTACTTGCACCAGTCCTGGAGAGAACAGAAGAAGGAAAGATGACTCTAGCCTAAATAAGCAACAGCACAGGTAATCCAGTAGGCAGATGGGAAGATCTTCTGTTCAGGATAAGTAAGAATGACTTAACTGTTCCTTTTACTAGTTCATATATTTGTTTATAGTAGTTTCTGTGCTGTGTTGCACCAAACAGCTCAGAGCATCCCAATTAGTTTTTCCCTAAACCACAAACAAAATCAAGCCACAAGTTAGATTTAAGTTCAAGTCAAACCATGCACTGTCCATTGACTTCCATGGTAGTTTTAACATTAGGAACCTCCTGATACAGGTGATTGAGAAGCCGACAAGGGGAGATGCCGCACTGGACCTCATTCTTACACACAAGGAAGAATTGTTTGGGGATGTGAAGGGCAGCCTTGGCTGTAGTGATCATGAGCTGGTGGAGCTCAGGTTCCCCCTAAGAGGAGGGAGCAATGCAGATAGAAGCATCCCAGCCCTGGGCTTCGTGAAAGCAGATTTTGGCCTGTTCAAGGACCCGCTTGGAAGTATCGTATGGCGTACGACCCTGGAGAGATGAGGGGTCCAAGAGAGATGATTGCTTTTTAAGGATCACCTCCTCCAAGCTCAAGAACAGTTTGTGCCAGCGTACATGAAATCAAGCAGAGGCGGCAGGAGGCCTGCAGGGATAAACGAGGAGCTCCTGACTAAACTCAAATGTAAAAAGGAAGCATACAAGAGGTGGGAGCAGGCTGAAGTAACTGGGGAGCAATATAGAGACACTGTGCAATGGTGTAGGTATGGGGTTAGGAAAGCCAAAGCCCACCTTGAGTTGAATCTGGCAAGGGTCCTGAAAGGCAACAGGAAGGGCTTCTACAGGTACATCAGCAGCAAAAGGAAGCCTACGGGGAATGAGGGCCTGCTGCTGAATGGGGCAGAGGACACAAAAAAGGCTGAGGTACTGAATCAGTCTTTACTGATATGATTTGTCTTCAGTACACCAGGTCTCTGGGAACAGTGGAAAAGTCCAGAGGAAGGAAGACTTAAACTTGCTGGCCGAGGATCAAGTTACTGACCATTTAAACGAACTGGACAAACACAAATTCATGGAACCTGATGGGCCGTACCCAAGAGTACAGCAGGAGCTGCCCAATGTCATTGCACAGCCACTCTTCATTATCTTTGAAAGGTCATGGTGGTCAGGAGAGGTTCCCGGAGACTCCAAGAAAGCAAATGTTGCTCCTGTCTTCAAGGAGGGCAAGAAGAAGGATCAGGAGAGCTACAGGCCAGTGAACATCACCCCGATTCCTGGAAAGGTGATGAAGCAAATAATCCTGGAAACCATTTCCAAACACACTAAGGACAAGATGAAGATTGTGAGTAGTCGGCACAGATTTGCGAAGGGGAAGTCATGCCTGACCAACATGACAGCTTTGTACGACAAGATAACTGGTTTGGTGGATGAGAGTGGATGTTGTTTATCTTGATTTTAGCAAGGTTTTTGACACTGCATTTCATAGCATCCTCATAGACAAACTAAAGTACAGACTAGATAAGTGGACAGTGGGGTGGACTAAAAATTGGTTGAACTGCCAGTCCCAAAGGGTAGTGATCAGCTGCACAAAGTCCAGCTGTAACCAGTCACTAGTGGTATACTTAGGGTCCACCACTGTTTAATATCTTCATGAATGACCTGGAGGATGGGACCAAGTGCACCCTGAGGAAGTTGGCAGAGGATACAAAACTGGGAGGAGTGGTTGACAGACCAGATGATTGTGCTGACATTCAGAGGGACCTCAACAGACTGGAGAAATGGGCTGACAGGAACCTCATGAAGTTTAACAAAGGGAAATGCCAAGTCCTGCACCTGGGGAGGAAGAACCTCATGCACAAGGACGGGCTGGAGACCAAGGGCTGGAAAGTAGCTTTGCAGAGAAGGACCTGGGGGTCCTGGTGGACAACAGCTTGACCATGAGCCAGCAATGTGCCCTGGCAGCAAAAAAAAGCCAATATCCTAGGGTGCATTAGGAAGAGTGTTGCCAGCAGATTGAGGGAGGTGATCCTTTCCCTCTACTCAACACTGGTGAAACCACACCCGGAGTGCTGTGTCCAGTGCTGGTGTCCCTAGTACAAGAGAGACATGGATGTGCTGGAGTGAGTCCAACAAAGGGCCACAAAGATGATTAAGCAACTGGAGCATCTTCCATACAAGGAGAGACTGAGAGAGTGGGGACTGTTAAGTCTCAAGAAGAGAAGGCTCAGAGGGATCTTATCAATGTGTATAAATACCTGATGGGAGGAAATACAGGAGAAGGAGCCAGGCTCTTCTCAGTGGAGCCCAGTGACAAGACAAGAGGTCAATGGGCACAAAGTGAAATACAAAAATTTCCATTTAAACACATGAAAAAGCTTCTTTAGGGTGAGGGCAGTCGAACACTTGCAGAGTTTGTCCAGAGGGATTGTAGGGTCTCCATCCTTGCAGTTTTTTAGAACCCGACTGGACACGGTCCTGGGCAACCTGCTCTAGCTGACCCTGCTTCAGCGTGGGGGCTAGACTAGACAAGCCCCAGAGGTACCTTCTAACCTCAGCCATTCTGTGGATGTCTGGCTGCCCATATAAGGAATTGATTAGCAGTAAGTGACTGTCTATATAAAGCATTCCTCAACAGAAAAATTTTGACATAGTTACTTCTTGTTGTTAAATTTTCTCTAATACAGATTTTTTCTCCAGTGTGGTTGTAGTTTAGTATCATCTTTAAGCAATAAGACAATGATGTTGTTTTGCACAGTTTTAATAGCATTGCCTTCAGCAGTGTACACCCGCGTTTGAAAATGTATTTTTTTATATCCTGAGTGAAAAATGTTTAAAAATTGAGACATTAATAAAACACTTATTAGCATAAACCTGTTAACATAAATTGCAGTTTGCTTTTTCCAAGCCCTGATTTTAATGAATAAACCTTTACATTTTTTAAATCAACTTAGATGATATATCTTGTGTACCTGAGACCTGTCCTTTATGGAACCTTGTGACTTAAAATAAAACAAAATATTAGAAGAAAATAAAAACAATTAGACTGAAATTTCCAAGCCATGTCACTGCCTTACTGCACAGTGCCACCTGCTGGCAAATATAAACATGCTGAACGTTTCAAATATTTTATTTGACGTTCCTAACGTGATTACAACACTGAGGAAAAGTAGCAAGGGAGCAGAATGATGGACAAGTCATATTCTGACCTTTAAGACAATGCCAATTTTCCTTTTAATGTGTTGAGTATTAAAAAAAAAAAGAAAACACTCAGCTAATATCAGTTTTTCCAGTTTAATTCCCTCTTTTTTCCAAAATGTTTTTAATATTAAATGAAAGGGAATATTCATATTTTTAGTTAGTTTTACAATTATTTAAAAATTGGAATTTTCACAGAAATCATGATTTCTGTTAACTAGCCATAAAACCTATACAGCTTTCAGTAGAGATTCAGTGAGCCCTATGGCAAATGACAGCTTTACAGAGATATATATTACATTTGAAGCTGCTAGAGAATACCATTCCCATGCAAGATTACTCCCTATTCCTGTGTCACTGAAGCCATTAACGGAATCATTTCTAGTTCTACTGGAGAACTTTCTATATCTCTTTTGGAATAAACTAAAGATACGGTGAATCTATCTCTGTTTTTCCTCTGTGTGCATGCCCACGTGTGTGTGTACATCTGTGCTGGCTTTCATTCTACATTTCACTGTGGCTGGATTAGTTTACCAGGAGGCATTTTACATGTTATATACAAACAAGCTAGAGTGTACTCATGGTACTTCATCACTGAAAGATCTTCCAATTTCATGGTATCTAAATATTTAAAAGATAGAGCTAAATCCACAGGGCGCAATCAAACTCAAAACCAATTCCTAGTGCTGCTTAATTTGGAAAGTGTCTAAAGTACCCTAGGAATTTAGATTTCCATCATGCAGACCTATGCAAAAGAGCCTTTTCTGCTTGTTTCCGCTTTGTATTCCCAGCAAGGTTCTCCAACTAGTAGAACCTTTGTCTTCTGCTGACCTTTTCTGGGGGACATAATCTATAGCTACCCTAACAATAGGCCTAATGAAGAAGGCAACAGATAGCAGAGAGAAATAGTTAAAACACACCTAAAAATCCTAACAGTCATTACTCCCAAACAATCCTAGCTCCCAAAGAGTAAAGCTTAAATACTGTTTCAGAAGCTAATAATCAGTTTTCCTGCAGAAGAAAAGATCCAGTGCTTCAGTTGCCGAAGTCTGTGAATCTTTGTCTTTATTGGTAAGCTCTTCTCACATAGGTGTCTGGCTTCAAACTTGGGCTTTTTAAAACAATGTTTGCTTTTGAAAACTTTTTTTTTTTTTTTGGTAACATCCATGCTGCATGTCATTCACAAAAATATACTGTAGTTAGCCTCAGCTCAAATAGCAATAGCAAAGTCTTAAAGAAAAAATATGGGCTTGATAGTATCCAGTCAAATTTCTGACTCAATATTTTAGATGTTTAACTCATTTTCCTCTTCCATGTTTCAAGATGCAACTTGTAAGGTAAATAAGTGGGGGAAAAAATCTATTTTTATTGAAATAAAAGGGTCATAAATCTCAGATTTCAAGCTAGCTATGTTACTGGGTGGTCAAATACAGAAACATGCTGCCCAGAGGCTGGGGTATCTCCATCCTTGGAGACATTCAGAACTGGACTGGACAGAGCCCTATGCAGTCTTGGACCTGCTTTGAGCAGGAGGTTGAACTATATGACCTCTGGAGGTCCCTTCCAATGAAAATTATTCTATGAGTCTATACCCTGACTTATGCACATCAAAACAACACTGAGTGTTTTGAGGCCCAGGGTCATTCGTTACGTAGCAGATGCTAATGGTATGAGGGACGTAGCTGACATTTTTCCAGAGAAGGAAATCACATGCTTAAAATTCTGCCGTTAAATCCGACTGACATTTAGTTTGAAGCTCAAGGTGCCAAATGTAAAAGTTATAATGATAATTTTGAAGGTATTTTCCCTGATAGAGCATGTTTCAACTCAACAATTATTATCAAATCGTCTCCTGATGTTCAGGAAACCAGAGGAGATTGAAAGACTTATAGAAAAAATTATTGCCCTTACACATCAGATTCTTCATCATCTTCTGAAGAGAAGGGGTAAATCAGCTACTCTGACAGAAAATTACAGGTGGGAACCCTTACTGCATAGATGGCCCTTCATCCAAAGACATCTAGACAGTCAGCAAAAGTAACCAGTTCTTCCATCTTCCATGGTGTAGCCAAGTCTGGTTTTTCTAATTCAGGATAACAGGTTTGTTCACATATGTTAATACTATCAGATATTCTCTTTACTAAAACTTTTCCAAGTAAAACATGTCCTCCCTATCCTTTCCCTGGGAAGCAATCAGAAGGCCAGCAACACTACACTATCATACAAAAGAGTGTGGTCAGAGCATGTACTAAAACCCTCCAAATCTCATATTAAAATGTCTGACTTGGTGAGCTTTATCTTCCAGACTTTGAATATTCAGCTTTTATTGCCAGATTTCTAATGGGTTTTTCATTTCTTTTTAAATCCCCAGACCCATGCCACACTAGCAGTTCTGGGGACCAGCTGTTACAGCAATATGTATTTGAGCAGGGATGATTAGAGATAAACAGAAAATAGTGTTCCCTTCCTGTGAAAATTCTTGAGTTTTAAGAAAGTCTTACAGTTTGCAGTTGGAGAAAGCAAATATTTGACTCAAAGTTTCTCATTTTAAAAACAAAGAAAAAAATAGAAAAAAAATATGGAATAAATAATAATCAACCATCATTGCTCTTGCCTGGAAAATCTGAAATTAAAAGTATACCAAACCATACACTATCACCAGTGTAAATCTTGCAAAAGCTTTTCTAAACCATAGACCTCAGCTTTCTTTTGAAGACCCTTTTTTTTGTCAGAGTCATTCTAAGTAAAATCACTATCATTAGAAAACTCATCTTTCGCATCTTCTGAGAACACAGTAACCATAAAGTCAATCTCTATTTTGTTCTCCACTGTTCTGTAGGATATTTTTTAACACAATGCAGAGAAATAGCTGTACAAGTTTGGTGTCCAATAGCCAGAACAGTTGCTTGTGACACCTATATGTTAGAGGTACTCTATTCAAGATATGAGATGGCCTTGGCCCCAAATATAAGGATACTGCTGTTTGTCACGATTTAAATATGGAAGTATTTTGTAACAGTGTGATGTCACTGCCGGACATATAGATATAAACATTTTTCATAAATTTGTGAGCAATGTGACTACTGAAGAAGCAAAGATGTGTGTGCCGGCCTTGAGGTGGCATGGGAAAACATGTCAGCAGCAACCAGAGAAACAGAACTTGCAACATAAGAGACAAAGAACAAGGGATTGCGAATAGGGAGAACATACTGAATATGTGAGAAAGACGACTGGCAAAATAAATCAATAAATCGATAACAGGAAAAAAGCAGACGCATCATCAGGAGCAGGTGAGATTCTCCTCCCCCCGCCCCCCACCTCCTTTTTTTGGAAGGGAATGGAGCAGGACAAGCAGCATAACAGCAAAACTCCCCAGGAACACTGGGGAAAAGAAAGGCAGTCTTCCACTTCAGTTCCACATTTCCTTGTCAAAAAGCTCTCAAGCTTGATCACCTTGACCTCCAAGAACCACCAAGGATGTAGACAAAGTTAACTACACAGTATCTCCTCCATGCGTTGAACACTAGCAGCCAATTTATGGTATAACTGTTAAGGACTAACAGTTCTGTACATATAGTGATAAGTAGGGGTGATGTGCAAGAACTACCCATTAGCACAAAGTGTATTGTTAAAGAAGGTTAGCCTGATAAAGGTTTGTTTTAAAGTTTAAAACTGGAGTGATTTATCAGTCTTCTAAACACTCACGTCGCAATGATTTCCAAATCCCTGATATACACACATACATAAACACATATGTGTATACATACACATATATATAAAAACACACATACACTCAGCTGTAAAATTCCAACTACTGAAGCAAACATGCATTTTGGGGATAAGAAAAAATAACAAAAAGGATCAAAGATCAAATTGGATTCTCTCTCTCTCTATACCCACCCACATATATATACACAGACACACACATATATATGGTTTTTTCCTTCTAAAAAGCTTTCCTAACTGACCAGCTAACATATTAACTAAACAGGCCACAAGCAGTACAGACTGAAATCTATCCCATTGGTTGCAGCCATTAGTTCTCTGGAGTTGACTTGGCCTTCTTCCTAAATTACTGATGTAAAGCCCAGAATTTACCGTCACTGCATTTACGTTTTTCATCTTTGTATTGATGATGCAAAGATTTATTTTGCACCACCTCTACAGAGTGAAGCAACGCTGCTATAACTACCTTGTTGAATGGCGTGCTAAAAAATAAGGCTTGTCCTGCCCACGCTTTTTTAAAATTCTGTCTGAATACCTGTTTCTTGCACCTTGGGCTAGTGTAACTCTTCCTCTTCTGCGTATAACTTAGTATGGATAACTTAATGTCAGCCTGATATTGCTCTTTCATGCTACTGGACAGTATGCTTATTGAACTGAAAAAGCAATCCTGTACTAGCTGCATACACCTGCTGTGCCTATAACAGTATGCTTTATCCAAGCTGTATAATCCTTCTCTGATAAGCATGACAAAAAGAAAGAGAGGCTAACAAAGTAAAAAACACGGGATTTATATAACTAATTAAATTCTTTTCCGATTACAGCACAGCACTAGGCATAACTAAAACTCTGTATTAGAAAATACCCTAATACCAGTGTTAATGTGTTTTTCAGAGTATTTGCTCTGGACATAGATCAATAGTAAATACCAAGTTCAGTCACTTTTCTTACTTACTGAGGGATTCACCGCAACAGCATGCCAGTTCCACAGATGGGCGGTGGGGCTTTTCTTTCTCGGTCTGACACAAGTTCGGTCTGCAGGTACACCTTTCTCCACTGGGGTCTGAAGTTTCCCAAAGGAGTACTCGAATCCCACTGTTCTTCTCACAGTTTTCTTGCCGTAGGGCAAAGGCAATGCACCCGTGTCCCTGACTCCTACGCTAGATGCCTTTAACACTGCATTCATTCACATCTTACCTCTGAGACAGGCTAAACTGTGTCTACGTGTTAGATGTTTAGCACAAGAATTCCCACTGGTCTTACCACCAGTTCAGCTGCATCAGTACCAATCCAGCTGTTGGTAAATATTTTGGAAGCTGATGAGCCTGAGGAGCTTGTACAAGAAGTCTTAGAGCTGCTTTTGGCTGGAGCAGCCTTAGCGCCAAACAGTTCTCGTGCTGCACCATCTGAATGTGCCTAAGGCCTGAGAGAGACGATTATAACCCGCACTAAGCTCCAGGAATGAGGGAGCGTTCCATTACATTCAGCAACGAACACTGAAACACCGTGTGCTGCTGTAAGATAGTCGACCTGCATTGGAGATCAAGTTCTGCACTAAAGCCAAGTGCCTGATCAAGCAGGAAAGGAACGTAGATGGACACTAGGATGTTTCCCAGTTGCCAGCACAGCACACAGCTGAGATTATTCCTGCCATTTTCAGCAGCAGATGTGTTCACTCCCCACAGTAGCAGTGCCGCAGAGGTGCAATGATCCCCAGATGAAGTGAAGATAAGCTTCTAGTTTCGGTTATGTAGGTCTCATTAGGAGGACCACTTTGCCACACTATTTATCATCCTGACGAGAATGAATTTTCTGTGTTCTAGGTGTAAAAAATATAATCAAGACATGAAGCCAGGTAGAAAAAAAAAAAAAAAAAAAAGTGGTAGCTTCTCACATCCTTTTCTATACTGCAGTATTTGGAGAATCACAGCTACACTCTTTGTTTTCACCTTTAGAGCATTCAACCAACATGAGCTAATTAATTAAATGCCACCCTCTTCATGGCCCTCTTACCAAGCAGACAATAAGGCTGCCTTCCATGTGCTAGTGTCTCTCCCCAGTGACTGTTACAGGAAAAACAGAGGTAATTGCAGCCTTCTTAATCTAACCAAACCAACAATAAAAGATACCATATGTGGGTGTGAATTTTCGTGATCTTATATAAATTACCATAAAATGACTATAATTGCATACATGAAAATTATGTAATTTGTTTTCCTCTTGTGTTTCCTGATAATAATGTAATTGGTTCTGTTTACTGATAAGTAAAGTGCAGCAGAAGTGGAGTATGGAAGGAATACCAGCAGAAAACCTTCTGGTTCTTTCCCCAACACAGATTTTTTACTCCTAGCTCCATTTTACAGAAGAGAGAAAATGGTGTTATCAGGAGTTTTTGTGAAATCAACTGTGATAACTCATATAGTAACTATGCTATTACTGCTTGCCACCAGTGTAATTACACTCCCTACCATGCTATATCTTCTATTTATATATAGTTTAGAAAAACTAATGACATAATTAATGTATTTATCTAAGCTGTTCAGGAGTGAAGGGCTGAACTACACATACAGGAACACTGACTAGAGGGGAAAAAAACAGCTGCATGAATGATGCTAGAGGATGCTGAGTACTTTAAATTCTCTGTACAGGTACAGCCAAACCTTTGAAACTAGGGACCACAGAAAAGATGTAGAAGAACACAGGAACCATTCATTTGTCATGACTGAAGCCAAAGGTAAAACTCACCCTGACTTCAACCATCAGGACCTCCCCACACACGGCCCAGCGGCTGTCTCTGAGGAAGGTGTGCATCCTAAATTCTGAGATGGCTCTTGGCAATTACAACCCAGTCACTGGCTAGAATATATCTAAGGCAAATGCTCTAAATGGAAAACATCATCATACTCCAGAAACTGATTGGAGAAAACATCAATCTTTTGCTGTGCCCTCCCATCCTCCAATCAATATTTAAGATTGACTGTTTTCTTTATCGGCACCTGATCCTGAAGAAACAGTAGCTGTACTGAATTGCAGCAGTCTCTCCCCAGCCAGTGATGGGCATGAATGCGTGAACAAGTTACCATGGGCTAGACTAGGCTTTTCAGTAACCGGTATTTGCCTTCAACACAGGTGAAATTGCCTTGGGTGATGGTAAGCACTTGTGCAGCAAACAAACAGAACGCCCAAACAGAAGTAGATTATTTAATTCTTTTTTTTGCTCGGTCCCTTCATTCTCTACTGTGACCCCCAAAACTCCCAGACAGGATACAAAACTAATGAAGCCCAGCTCTGATCCAGTATGACAATTTTTTATGCTCTCAGTTGGATTAAAGTGATTTTACTCAAGTATATCAGTTTTTGGATTCCAGCTCTTACCTCTCAGCTCACTGCCTGGGAAATGAGCGGGTTTTATGTTCTATTTTCAAAGGCAAAAAACCTGGAACCACTGCAGCATCAGTGCTGTGCCTGGGAACAGGACTGGTGATCCTGAGAGGTAGTGGCACTGCACTGCTTGCCTGGTCACACAGTCCAAACTGGTATCAGAGCCTAAACTAGTCGCAGCTAAAGGGTGGAGTGGAATTTGGCCCTGTCGGTCCGTGGGCTCTTGGGATGCCTTTGAAACTAAGGACTAGGAGGATGCAGAAACTGGCACAGATTAAAAAAACTCTCTCCTCTGCACTGCCAGGTAAGACTACCATGCAAAGGTATTCTGACCAACTAAGAGCTTGACTTATTACCGCTATATGAATTATTCTGGTTTTTTAAAAATATTGTTTCTGAATAGGCATTAAAAATCTATATGAATCATAGAGAAGACAGATATTAGGTACATTGGGAACAAACACGCAGGCTGCCACCAGTTCACATACATATCACTAACACTTCAAGCCATTTCATTAATATCAAATGCTGGTGTAAATTATATGCTGGTAAATTGTGGTGGTGTTTTTGAATCAATATCTAGGGTACAGTGTTAAATTAAATGTGACATAATTCTGTCCTGTGATAGACATGGCCTCTATGCGTTAATAAATTGCTCTTTTGATACTAAAAATCACAATCCATTAAAATTCTATTTCTTGATGAATCAGTTTATAAATTCCTTTATTTTAGTTTCCTGACTTTCCAAGTTCAAATTTCTTGACAACCTTGACATCTTGAAATTGCAGAACTAAAAAAACTTTTGTCAAAGGTGGCCTAAAAACAGGAGCGGTGCCTTCCACATCATGAAAACTTAAAATCCATTTTCATTCTTTTAGTCTGTTCTTTTGTTATTCAAAAGTATGTTATATCTGGACAAAATTCTGTCCCACAAATGCAATATGGTTGTGTCAGAGTTTAAGAAAGAAAAAGCTACCTCTGAAAGTATGTTCTTTCATGTATAGCTAGTAAAATATTTGCCCTGTCTATTGTAAATCACAGTATTCCAGATGATATGCAAATAGATTTTGATTCTAAAAAGAAAAAAATAACACATAGCATTGCCAGTAAAAACACTGAGCTAGAGCAGTTGAAGTCTGCCATGACAAGTGAGACAAGACCCTATAGTAAACTCAATGTTGTTTTTCTATTGGCCTTTCTGCCAAGGCATATGTTCCAGACAAGAGTACCCTAAAGCCCATGTCTAATAAAAATCCTTAGAGGGGATGAAATGTACAGAGGTAAGTAGATGATATTTCCATTTTTCTTCCACAGTTGGTTTGACTTTTCTCTATGGAACTTATGTCTATGCAATGAGATTTCTTTCTCCTCACATTGTTTAGTTTCCTACCAACCAGGAAAGACTGTGAAGAAGGGGTCATCTTCTTGAGTATGTTTTCTGTTAAAATATTAATTGGTTTGTGGATCGTGGTGGTGGGAGGGAGGCAGGGAAGAACAAAGCTGAGGATTTTACTTCTACTTTTTTATCTATGGAAGGAAGGAAGAAAACTAGGACAAACAAATTCTTCCTACACAAAACAGTCATCTCCAGATGTTTGCTTTTATAGTAATGCCATTTTTCCACTGACTGGAGTTTTTTGGATTTTAAATTCACAGTCTCTATGACTCCCCAAGAATAACTAAATGAAGTCTTCAGCTGGCAGCTACTATCATAATAAAAACAGGCAATTGCTTGTACAAGGCTGTTTACAAGAAAATTGTGTTGTCTTGTGGGCAAGGAAAGGACTAAATCCATACATTTAATTCAAGAGAACCTTTGGCTTTGCTGGGGTTGATTGGCTGAGCTGAGTTTCTGATTTTCACTCCTTACAGACTTGAGTCTCTTTAGATTGCAATCTTGCTGGGGCAGAGGGAGTTTCTTACGATGTCTTTGGGGACGATTTTGCATTGGGCATTCTTAGTTGCAGCTCACAGGCAGATAGAGCAAGTAAGGAAAATTCTGTCATCCTTCTGTAGTCTGCAAACAATAATGCTTCCCCCTGCATAAAATGGAACACGTACAGCCATGTCTGAAGGACTGGACTTGCAGTAAAGTTATTATTAAAATATTTATACATATACACATATGTATTTTTATATATATATATATATATATATGCAAGGGAAAAAGGTAATTTTCTTTGGTTATATATATTACCCATTTCAATGGTCTGGATCATTAATTTTTGCTTTTGTGATGCAATTATGAACAAACATTATTTCTGTAGACATGTCTCAAATTGTTTCAGTCATTGTCAACTATGCTATCGGTTAAGCAGAGCAATTATTGTGCACTAATAATTTACTCCATAATTAATTTCTTAAGTTTACTTTTGAGAGGGGCTTGCTGCTGCACAGCACTTGAGCAACCACCCTGAAGCACCAGAAGGAAATCTGTGGTTTAATTTTGGTTTACACTAGCTACAAATGGATACACGGGAGGGTCCAAATGTATTCCTGTTCAGTTATTTTAATTGGAAACCCTAGGGTTCCCAATTAACGAATTCCACAGGGTTTTGTGTGCACAGCATAACTTCTCTGCAGATGTTTCCAATCTAATGTGCACAAAATGTGTCTGTTCCTTCTTAAAGGACCAATGCTTTTAGGGCATATCAGCCTGCTGTGTTTTTTCACATACTTCTTCCTCTCTCTCCAAATTTTCCTCTTCAGAAACATTACGTAGGACTATCTGATCTCTTTGTATGAGGACTGACCTTGATGGGCTCCAGAGAAATGGCAAATGAAGCCCTATCTCTGAAAAAAGCACGCCACACCACAATGTTGAGCATTTGATTAAAGATGGAGGTAGACAAGTCCCTAAATAGCCTTTCAAAAACAGAAGAAACTCAGTAGCTTTACTGAGCTCTGAATACGATTCTTTCAGAAATACAGATGGTATTTTTTTCTGTACCTATCTTCCTTTTTAAAAAAGAACTGAATTTATATCTCTTTTGGAAATGTATATCATCTATTCTGCATCAGCCTCAGCAGTTTTTAGATCAGACCCTCTGATCTATCCGTCCTTCAGCATTACGTTTCCTCCTGTTGTAGTGTCTTCTCATGTCTAATTGTTACAGCTTTCAAGAGCTGCTGATCAATATACAGTCTTATTTGCAAATGTACATATAGAAACTCAATTGTATGTGAGGTTAAGAACAGGAAGAGCTTGTGTGTTTTTCAGTTATTCACAGGAGCAAAGATTTCATTTTACAGTTGCTTTCAGTAGCATCATAGATTTTGCAGTGTATTTCAATTTATCATTGCATCCGCATCCCATTAAGTGTAAAGCTACTAGAAAAAATTACCTTCATGGCTCATTGGATACTATTTGCACTATAGTTGCATGCGCAATAGGAACAGGAAAAAGTTCGCACTACTAACATCTCTCATTTCTTGAGGAATCTTACTATGTTAGGAAGATAATGTGCATCACAGTTCTGGCTAAAGATAGCTATAATAAATGAGGCTTTTACTTGTACTATTTCAGCCATTTCACTGGCTGCTTTTTATTGATTAAAAAAAAAAAAAAAACCTTCCAGAGGGATTTAATTTGCATTACTATTTTAAGTATGAAGGCTCTGCAATTCTAAGTCAGTAGTATTTTTCTCCTCTTCCCTCCCCTTCTCCCTTTTGTACTGACAAAATAGCAAAAATTATTAGCTTACATGTTTAATCAGTGTCTGGCCCTTTTTCAGGGAAGAATTGTAACTGTATGAAAATCAGGGTTAACTGAATATTTTTACTTGCAGATGAGTAAGTGTGAAAAGAAATCTCTGTTTCTGTTTGCCTGGAGATGACTGTTTCCCCATACGTTTACCAGTCACCAAACTTGCAGGAGATAAGGGGAAGTGTCTAAGAAACTGTTCCTGCCAGAGAACCTGTTGTGCATAGGATTATCTGCTGTTAGTGATACTACTGTTCTTAAAGTTTCTAGTTTAGTTTCATCCAAACAGAACCCAGTTCATGCACCCAAAGACAGCTTTGCAGCATGAATAATAAATGGGGAAGACAGGGAGATTTTTTTTCACAACCACATTTAAAAGTCTAAGTCACATTACCAAAAACATGTGATAGGCTTAAAATTACATGACATTTTGAAATAAGCTCAGATACTTCTTTTTGTAGTTCATCTTTTACTTTTTACCCATTATAGGTCACTCAAGGTCTCTTTCAGAAGTTTTTGCCACGGTACTAAGAGAGTGAAAACTTTATGTTCAATAAAAACCAGATCCTTACATAAATGCAAGATTTCTGGAACCGAAAGATAAAGGACTTGCATAACATAGCAATAAATTGCAAGACACAGAACTGCTAGAATTGTTTCAGTTTGTTAGGGGTCTTTGCAGATCTAGATCATTACGACTGCTTTCACTTGTTACATATAAGAGGTCCATTTTCTAATGAAAGCCAAAGCACAGATGTTGCTCAATATCTGAAAATTTTAGTGCTACCAACTTAAAATATATATATCTTTTAATTGTCAATACTTCCAGACCCACACATCGACCAAACTAGCTCAACCAAACCAGTGCTTATTTCAATATATGCTGCAATGAACTGTAGTTAAACATGACAGAGAGATTATAGACAGTGAGGTTAAATGACAAGACACAATCAAAAGCACGGCCTTAGAGGAATGCATGAGGAAAGTAATTTTTCTCAGCCATAGGGCTTCCAATTTCCTACCGCTACCATACCATGTCATCTAGAAGAAATACGTTCAAAGTCCATCTGCTACTCCACTAAAAATGTAGTACCATAGTACACTTGCTATTACCTCTACATGAAGTCCTACCAGCTCTCAGTAACTGAATAGTTAAATATGACTTCTGTAGAAACAAATACGGGGGAATTTACTGCTTTCTTCCCCATTGTGTTCTGTGAAAGTAAACTTAAAATGACTTCTACATAACACTTTGTACAGCTACCTGTCCATTATTTAAAGGACTGTCTCTCCTCCAGATGCACACTTTTCCTTGTTAGTGAAGACTGATGCTTCTGGGCATCATAAATATTTGTCAAGCTTTCCAAAACATTCATTAATAAATCTTAACTCATTCACTCCTCATTTGCAGAACTATGATGCAAAATACAACGTTCATTTTCTGTGAATACATTATACGTGGCTTTTTTCCCCACTGCAAAACTTTCCATCTTTACCTGTGACTGAATCCAGGATATTATATACATATTAATATGTGTGTATATATATGTATAAGACAGAAAAAGATAAAGGCAATCAACCTAATTTAGTAATTTACATTACTAGCCCACACAAAGGAAACATGGACATAATATCTGGAACTGCATTGCTCTGCAAGACACAGAATTGCTAAGCGTGTCAGATCAAGGAGCAATGAAAGCCTGCTGAAGGATCTCTTAAAGGACTGTGAAACATAGTCATCCAAACTACTCCAGACTTTCATAGACCAATATCAAAACAGAATAAACTGTCTGCCTAGAAGTCATTGCATTACAGGCAACATCTCAAATTCATGAAGATGAGAAGCATCTACGAATTAAAGTGAGAAGCTTGCAACCTGGGCAATCCAGAATCAAAGTGACTGGATTTGCCAAGAAAAACAAAACAGATTACATCTGTATTTTTCACTTTTCATGGTTCATCTAAACATGCCTGTTCGTCTGCAACAAAAGTCCCATTACCTGTATCACAGACATAAGTTCTAGTCTACATTTCTTTTCCTTTGGTCACCTATGATGCCATTTTAAAAAATCCACTCCTTTCCAGCAATTTTCAGAGAGAAGACCACCACATTTTCTCCAAGGAATTTTTATACAAAATTTATTTTTATTTTTACTCATGTTACTTCAGATATGTGGATTCTAGCAAAATTCAGCTAGGCAGTTGTGCTCAATGTTAAGTTGTTTCTTATAAGTATTTCAGTTACAACCTTCAGATATTAAATTAGGAAAAGAGGCTGACAAATTGAGGGGGAATTAGCAGCCAGGACAGACATGTTTAAAAAAAACCAAAGTAAAAATTTCAACACAGCCCATAAATACATGTTATTATCTTATCACTTTTTTTCTCTTCTCTCCTCTCTATTGTAGGTCATACAGCAAATTTAAATTTTCTTCTCAACAGTTCAATAAGAATGGCATTATTATACATTCTTAATATCCTGGTTTCCTCATATTTATTCCCCAGAAATTCCACTGGTTACTTCCCTACATCATTTAAAATGCATATCCTGACACAAACTACACATCAACAAGCCTTGCAGCCCTCTAGTTTTCCTGCACTGATCCTTTTTTCAGATCAGAGTTGTCTTAATAGTAGGACCTGGTAACTGAAATGTCACAATAGCATTTTTTCCACAAATATAATCTGTAAGTTTCTTGTAATGAAATCTCTTATCTTGAAACAAGATTTTTAAAACCTATAGGAAGAGTATGTGAATGGTTAAAAACCCCAATACTTCCAACACATTTCTATGCAATTTTTTTTTACCTACTTCCTTTTCAGAAGATTATAATCAAATACAGGATAATATTGTAAAAAGCCATGTTTCCAAGCTCAGTCATCTGGGGAGTAATCAAACAGCTAGTGGAAGGGAAAAAAAACTTTCTTTTTTGAAAGATGTCTTCATGAACAAGGAGAGAAAAAAGAGGATCTGAAGGCTATATCTTAACATCTGCTGTGACAGCAGTTCTCCAGCTCTGATATGTGTACCACTCCGGCTATGTAGGCTTCACTGATACATGAGGTGATTAAAGAGATTTGTTGTGCATAAAACAAAAACCATCTATAATACTCTGATTAAACTACATAAATTACAAAAGTGTGACCTGGAAGTAGTGGGATGCTATGTTTTAAAGTTGATGACTGTTAAATGCAGCTGAAGCAGTATAGTGGAAAAAACAGTGGGGAAATAAATACAGAGAGTTTAGGAAGAGTAGGAACACATCATGTTGTTCCTACAATATTGTACCCACAATAAAACAGATATTTCTTTACATTGTTTTCTGGGGCCACTGAACAGCAAGTGATCCTTACAGTTTCCTCCGGTTCTCAAGCTTAAGTGAACTTTTAGTCAAGTGAGTAAATGCAGCTTAAACTGCACATTAGTGTCATGAAATACTGATGACATGATCAACTCCTGCACTGGAGGGCTGTGACAATGGCCCAGATTCTCAGAGATATACTGGTATCAATGCAAGCGCTATACCTGAATAACCGAGTAACTGACAATCCGAGGCAAAACACAAGAGCAAGATATAGATACTGCTTATGAGACAAACCCTTTTTTCTTTTCCCCTTTTTTTCCTTTTTTTTTTTTTTTTTAAGTAATCCTAGCTTTCCGATATGGTTGGCCAGTTCAGTTATGATCTTCATGGTGCAAACTGCCAGGCAAGCTAGGGCGATCATCAAGACAGTCTGGGTACGTAAACACTATTTGCATAGCTTGGGTAAAGCGCAATACTTCAGCCATAGGATTGAAGTCATCTAGTACAATCACCTTAAATAATATCAGATACCATCAAATGAGGTAATCTCTGAGGACAGAGAACTTCAAAAGGATGTGTCAACAGCAAGCCTGCTGACTTGTTTGGCAACTGCTAATATTTGCTGATAATCTCTGCTTTGACTATTGCTCCAATTTATCTACCCCTGGGATATTTTACTTCCAGGGTTGTTTATGTTACATGTCACATGCACCTCACTTAGTCAAGATCAGCAAGAGCACATTGTGTCAAGTGAATTTCTAAAGAGGGCTGAGGAGCAGAGCTGTGAATATCTGACGAAGTTCACAACTGTTTGTTCTGTCCTGCCAATACTGATTTATAGGGACAAGTGACGGAAATGGCTTTGAAGGAACTTTGAGCTTGCTAAGCACTGTGCTAGCTACTGAATGCATCACAGATGATATCAAGAGTTTTCATTTTTAAGGAGGTAAATACAACTTAAAGTGTCTAGAATAACCTAGGAGAGGCTCAGCATATTGTAGACACAGGTTCTTGGGTAATAGCTGGTTAGGTCTCTGTTTAACCACAAAGTATACTTGGAAGTTTTCTGTAACATCTTCAAGATCAGTGTTTTATACTCATGAGAATACCATTTCCCTATACTTTTAATTCATATATCAATTTAAGAAATATAGTAAAATCCACAGTTAAAGTTATATTCATGTCTCATGCCATACCAAAAATACCCCCAAAGTGCTGTGTAAAATAGAAGCACATATACTTGAAAAATATACAGATAGGAAAGGCTTCCAATAAAATATACAGTTCATGCAATTATTACTCAAATAAGCATATCTATTACAGTCAGAGATTTTTTTTTTTTTACTTTGGTTGTCAGGGGTCAAACAAATGAATAGCTTTACATCTCAGTGACGTGTACTATTAAATGTAGATTAATCCAAAGAATATTAGCAAGATAGCCTACAGACATCCACTATTAAAAATTCTGACCTTAATAATGCTAAGAGATATCTAATTAAATTGGTACAGGTACAGTATTAAATGATAATTGAATTCCTAATATGCTATAATTGTAAAGAACGTTTTAACAAAAATACAATTGCATAGTTAATGGATAACTGGTTTGGGGAAGTGGGTTGTTTTTATTTTCGTTTATTACTTTGCACCTAGGCTTTTGTACATGCTTACTAGAATCCCTCTAAATCTTCCACTAGCGACTGATGCTGTAGAATGAAGTTCCAAGGACATTTTGGACGAGTGATTCTGAAACATACATCTGTGACCTCAAATGCCTGATTTAAACATGTTCTAGCTTTACTGGAACACAAACATAGAAAAACAGATAAGCCTGGCAAATTCATGTAGACACTATGTCTTCTTAAATAGGTCATAGGAGCAAGTCAAAAATCAAGTGGTACTGATAGTTGCACAGTATTTCCTATGCTACAGGAAACGTCAAGTTTTTCTGCTTCTTAAAGGATGCCCCTGCAATTTAACAACAATTTATCTTAGCTGTAGAGCCATTCTATATTCAAGACACAAAACTGCTCTCAGGTTTCACCAAAAGTCAATTGAAACACATACTTGGCTCCAAGAGCCAAAATTGACTTTCTAGGCAAATGAAGGACATCAACACTGTACATAAGCTTCAGTGAGTACTATCATCATTTCTGCAATTAACTTAATTTTTTATATATGCACTTTTTTCAGATCTATGTTTCAGAAGAGCCTGGTATACATGTGAAGTTTAAACTATAAATTAATCTCTCAGATTAGGGATAAACTGTTAGCACTCCGAGTTCCATCTGGAAGCAATGAATTCAGATTATATGAACATTAGACAAGCAGTGAAACCTGGATCCTTTTTCAGCTCCACCACTACCATGCACTGACAAGTCAATTCCCTTTTTGTGTCTCTTTTCCCACTGTCTTTATGTTTCCATAGGCATTGAAACATAATTAGTGCCTGAGTGAATTTAAAGATAGCTATAAAATATCAGTATTTTGATATATTTACTGAACAAATTAATTTTTACCTGGTAGACCTAAAAAAGTATATGGAGTTTCACCTAGAAGAAGCTGGAAAAAAGTTATCTAAATGAGTGTCTTATCTTGTTTGCCCTAATTATAATACTCAGAATATATTTTCAATGGATGAATGAGAATATTTTATTAGAAACCGTCATTAACACTGTATAAACCAAAGGATTCCTTGTCAAAGACAATTCCATCTGTCAGAGCGGGACCTCGATGTGGAGCAGAATGGGTGTTTTGGTGCTGTGTTTCTGTCTTACATATCTTGACCTTTCCTTTGAAGATTGGAAGCCAGATCCTCAAAAGCTCAATATGGTTAGGATGCTAAAGAGGAAAGAGGGCAACTTCGGAGGCTTTTGGAATCTGAAACGGATTTGCTGCTGATTTCTTATGAATCATAGAATAATTAAATCAGACAACTACTTCAGATTTCTTGCCCACTTTCTTTTAAAAAGGGCAGTAGAAAGCAAAGGAAAAACAAAAATTGCACTTGTCAGCATCAGAGAACAGGATGTTGTGGTACAGAGAGATTAATTTTGTGCTGGTTATACTACCAGCAAACACCAGCAGAAACAGCCATGCTGCAACTATTATTTCCCAAGTTCAGCAGTTTTTCAAGTTGCCTTTCTTTTTGAAAATCTTATAGGTAGTCTTTTCTCTAACTCATTCATCATAGGCTGCTGGTATTCACTTCACAAGCTCTTTCCAACCTAATTATCAAGATTTATTTCCAAGTAACTAGGATCCATCTGCCCATTTACTCATTCTTAAAAAACCACCTCTGTGCTTTTCACTTCCATACCATTCATCCTTGAATGAAGGTTCTTGCAGAGCTCTACAAAGCTATCTTAATACCCTTCTTCAGGAAGCTTCCTATCCTTTCAACAACGTTAACAAGAAAAGCAAAGCTACTGCTTTGCTGAGTTTCCACTCAGGAAGCTGACCAAAATTGTCCCATTTTTCCTTCTACACTCATCTTTCTGTATACTGCTCTTCTCACTTAAAATTTAAATTTTGTTCATAGAACAAGAACTTGACAGAGACTCGTTATAGCTCATGAATATGAGCAGCACCGCAAATGGGATACTCAGACTGGTTTCACCAATGTCAGCTGTGGACTTGGTTGTACAGAAACACCCGAGAGAGCTGCACAGGAGTCAGTCTTTATCTAGCAGCATTGCAGAAGCATTGTGTAGGTGTTCTTCTGTCACTTCCAGACCTGGCTGACAACCGCAGGTAGTACTGTAATATCCCTCCAAAATTACTAGCTCAGATATTTGCCTGATGTTCATGGTCCTCACTCATTTCTTTCACACAAGAGAGATGCACTTTCAAGACCTGATGATAATAAAAAGAACAAAAATACCCATATAGTTTTCTAGGCGTTTAGTCTCATATTTGATATCTGCTAGCCAACTTAGAAGAATGATATTAACACAATATTTTATAGAGCGTTAAACAAATTAACCTGTGCAGAGTATAGAGAATGAATATTTGCTTTTGCAGAATGACAGTCAAATGACAACATTATGAACACTCGCAGCCATTTTCTCTGGAGTTTCCTAAAAAAGTCAGATTTCCTAACATTATCTTGTTTTTAAAGGATTCATAAATATCTTTGAAAGATCACTTCTTATTGGAATATTTTCTCAAACAGGTGCCTATAAATTCAAGCTGAGTTTCACACATTTGCTCAGGTCCTGACTAAAGGCATAGAAAAAGGCAACCCAATAAGGAAGGAAAATTATTAGCCATTTAAAGTTTTCCTTGTTTTAACAGTGACTGAAAAAATAAGGTTTTAGGATACTGGCGATTTTACTAAGTGAGTAATTTGCTTTTATAACAAGGAAAGGTCCTTTTCCATTGGGTTAAAAGCTAGCTTTTCTTCAAAAATTCCTCCTCTAGTTGTTCAAAGAAGTGAAAGATAACTGAAGCCTAACATTTCCTACATGACACTTTCTAACAAGCTTTGAAATAAACTTATAAAAATACACAAAAGATCATAAAAACATATTCTTCGTAAAAAGTGAGCTGTCAATCCTGCCTCCAGTTCCAATTAGGGAAACGCATCCTCCCTGGATGTCAGCACAAAGTGCGACAACGTTTTTGTTTTGGTCATTAACGTCGGGTGTTAATGCCAATATAGCTGAGAAAAGCTCATGCGTACATGCACGCACGCACTTTCACAATAGCGCGTTTAATTAGTTATGATATGTTTGACGTTAAGCTGCGCCTTTTCTGTTCCTCCCCGCTACGACAGCCATGACAACAACACGGATGTGCTCACAGGCCGAGCCTCAGGGCCTCGCTGCCACTCGACACGGAGCAAAAACATAAAAAACGTTGCTGGCGAAAGGGGGAGGCTGCCCGAGGCAACCGGCCCCAGGAAACGTTGCCCGTGGCTCCACGGCAGGCGCTGCCCCTGCGGCGGGGCGGCCTCCCCCGGGCGTGCAGCGGCGCCCAGCAGCATGGCCAGAGCCCTGCCGGCAAGCCCGGGCGAAAGCCGCTCCACTGACCCACGAAGGGAGGGAGGGAGGGAGGGCGCTGGCCGCCCGTGAGCCTAGCGAGGTGGCTCCATGGGGCTGGGGCAGGCTCGCTTCCCTCCTCTGCCTGTTGCTTTCCTTAAAAATTTATTTTATTTTTTTTTTCCTCCCGTGGGGAAATGCCTGGAGGCCTGGCCACCCTGCCCGGGCGCGAGGGAGCTGGGGGCAGGCAGCCTGCGCCTGTCAAGCCTCCGTGTCCCCCTTCCCGCTCCTCCCCAATAATCCAGGCGCTTGGCTCCACCTGGCCCTGTGCTGGAAGTGAGGACAGCGTGGGCTTGTGGCGCAGGGAATTGCACAGCCCTATGGCTGCAATAAATCTCAGCAGGCAGGGACTGAAGACTGAGGTAATTCTTATTACTTTTACTCACAGCTAAGCAAGGCTGAAATCTAACGTTCAGCCTGGCTTTTCGGGGACATTAACTGAAGGATCAGACATGTCCGTGTTTCCAAAACAAAATAATTACATAACACGTATTTCAGCATCACAGGCAGGACAAGGGTAAGAAAACTCAATGCAGTAGACTTATTTCACATCATCGGTACTGCAGCCTTTACTCACAAGCCGTTGAAGTGCTCTCCAGCTCTGCTTGCTCTGTTTCTAGCGTGTGGGAGATCCCCTGCTTTCTGCCGCTTTCTCCACAGGTGTCAGCAAGCCCTGGCTCCTCTTCTCCCTTCAGCCGTTCCCTTCTAATGTCAGCCACGGCGGCGGGCTGAGACATGAACCCCACAAGCCTGCCTGGAGAAAGAGGAAAGGTCATTAGTCTTTTACGGTACTACAAGTGAGCCAGCAACAGCCTTATATGCTTTTATGGCACAAACCACACAATTACTTAACCCTGACTCTGTCACCCTGCACATTTTCCCGTCCTAGGATATCTTCTTCTTGTTCAAAGCGCTTGCGCGTTCTCCTATTTCAGCGCTCCGTTGCTGTTTGCAGTTAGATATTGGGAGGTAAATTGCCATCAACCAAGCCCGCTTCCACAGCGCGCCTGAAAAACTTTCCCAGGCTAAACCTGTCCTGCGGCTACCTTACGGGGTCCAGAAAACGAAGGTCCCTCAGGTGGAGCTTTCCCACCTGACAGATGTCCTTGCTCTACCATGATCTCTCCGCAGCGAGAACTGCTGCTCTGTCCCCACGTACCGGGATGGAGAGCCTTACCCCTAGCTAACGCCTCTAAATATCTGAGCCCATCATCATGACAGGAAGCGTTTCCTGGATCAAGATTGGTACATTATTTTAAAGCACTTCCAAAATAAACGATGTTAACAGTGAATGTTTATTCTGCTAATGGCATACTACTGATATATATCCCTGCTACTAAATTGTTTCCTGAAGATTTCTCTCTGTTTCTAAAGCTTTGCAGGAAGGCAGATAAATTTAAACAAATATATTTATAAATAAACATATAGAAATACCATTGGTATAATTGATTAAATGATATTTAACTGTTTAGCTTTAAATACTTATTAAAAGTCGTATAGACTGCTAGCTAAATTCTGTAAATGCACCAAAAAAAAAAAAAAAAAAAATCAAACAAGCCCAGGGAGCTTTTCATGCAGTCTGAAAGCTAGCAAAAGACTTTATGTTTATGAACTGGCTTAAATCTGCAGCATCATTCATCTTAATTCTTTTTTTCTTACGTGGTTTGCTGTGAACATCAGGTAACAAAAAAGAAAGAAAAAAAAAAAGATAAGACTTACAGTCACTCTGGCCACCTGAAAGGTTAAACTTGGACTATGAAGTGTGCATTGCAAAACTGCAAAAAAACCTACTGTTGAAAAACTACTATTTCTGTAATGAAAGATATTTCTATTACAAAGCAAATAAATTCTGGATTCAGTTTTCTGTAAACTGACCTTTTTCTTCACATCAGAGAAGGTATGTTTGGTTGTTTTTCAATTTTCCCCAAAATATCCAGACCGAATTGAAACATTTTGGTCTGGATATTCGCAAATGCTATGAATGATCAAAAAGTCTAGTCAGGGCAAATAACGCACTCATCCACTACAGAGCAATTCTGGAAAACCAAGCCAGGACCTGCTCTACACTGCAAGACTGCTTTGTTTCCTGAACAGTGACACCAGCCTAGTAGCTATGGAAACTAAGGCTAAATGCCAGTTATGCTTCAAGACAGTATCTCTCCGTTGACTCTGCAGCAGACCTAGAAAAGGTACATTGCCAAAGGCATTTTTTAATTGATGAGGTTAAGGCATTAATTCTTTGCAATGACCTGCTTTCTCCCTCTCCTACTCTCTCCCCGGAACCTGCAGTTATGCCTTCAAGTGATCATTGTATACGGCACTGACGAGCCGCTGAAACTAGCAGGTGGCCAGTGCTAGTTTGAATAAAAATATTTAATCTTAGTTGAAAACAGCAGAAGGAAAGGCATCATTTTCGGTGGCCAGGCAATTTTTGAAAGTCATTACTTCATCCGATGGATGCCATTGCTTGCTCCAGAATCAAAATTCTGACTAACAAAAGAAGTTTCTTGTATTGATGGTTTCAAAGACAATTTACCAATTATAAATAAATGAATAAATGTCATGCTGATTTTATACCAGCTTGAAGCAACAGAAAAAAAAAAAAAGTCTTCTGAATAGGCACTGCTATTTCATTCACTTAAAGAAGCTTCAGCTCTGGGAAAAAGACTGACAGTGTGACTCTTGAGCATTTCAATAACTGTTGTGCCACTGATCAAAGTACCCCAAAAAAGCACACGAAAGGATCATATTGTGATGATCTGCATAATATTCAGTATATCTGGGAGAGCTTGCTTACAGAGGCATTTCATCTCCAAAGGAGGAATTTAGAGCTAATCTAAAGATCTGCATATGTATACCATGTATCATCCCATTTTGTGCTATACATGGATAAAATATGGATTGTGAATGAAAGCAGAAGTGTTATTATCATTTGCTTTTTATGTCTGAACCACAGGCATGTTTGCTATTTAAGCACCTTAATGGTCAATTATTTGCATTACATATTGGTTGTATAGAACCAAACATTCAGTTGTACAAGAATAAAATAAATGCCTACAGAGAGTGAATTTTCCTGTGTAAAAAAAAAAAATGGACATGATAGGGAACTTGGTGAGGCATCAAAGAAAAACAAAGAAATAAATGTTTAACCTACTGTGTAATCCTTTGAAAAACTTTCTCACAAATTTAGATTGTAAATATAGTGGGAAAAAAATTGCACAGTAAATGTACTGCAAAAATATACCACTATACTGACTGCTGGTTTCTACTGACATTACTTATATAGATGAAAGAAAAATATTGATTAATACATCTGACTGCTATGCACCTTATTTGCTAATTACTGTTATGGGAACATGTTACCTTCTGCAAGAGCCACAGTCTTAGAAGACTGGTATCATAAAATGTGGAAGACTTCACTTCTCCGGCTGTTAGGCATTTCTGTTTATATGAATGCAGTCTTAGAAACAGGGAAGAAGAGCATATTTACAGCACCTGTGTTAGATACATTTAGTCTAGATTTTTGAAATAATCTGAATAGTCATCTAAACTTTGGGTTTTTTGTTTGAATGCTGTTACAAGAAACAGAGACACCACCTCTCCACAGATTTTTCTTTACACATTCATAATGAAAGTCACTGTGGCAATATGCATGGGTGTTTTTGTTCCAACAGAAATAGAGAAATCCCAATGCAATTCAGTATAATTGAACTGGACAACATGTAGAAATATCCAAGCTAGCTTAGGTACTAGAAGCAAAATGGTCACATTAGTGCAGCAATCTGCTTGGGATTAATTAGTCATGAAAACCAGGGATGAGCTATGCCACACAGACATTGCCTTAGCGAAAACATTTTTGAGACGCATACAATTACCATCTCGGTGAGAGACAGTCAATTACACAGGAGCTGCTTTGTCTTCATTTCTTTGAGTTCTGTTTTTTCCATATTTACTCTGGCGTGTATTCCCTCCTTTCCCACTCTTTCTGCTGAGTCCATCAATTCTGAAGCACCACCAGCACAGATGGAGGTTCTCTCTTTTTTTTTCTTTCGTGAAACCCAAAACTCGTTCTTTAGCACTCAAGTCAGCCACCATTTGCAGATGTGCAACCGACAGATGGACACATCCAAACCAATTTGTAAACAGACCAAGGGATCTCTCACAGAACAAGTGAGCAGAGAGAAATCTGCAGTGCTATGCCTCCATTTTCTATTCCTTACCTCCACTCCATATTTCTGTTGCACTGCATTAAGAATCAGTACACACCCACGTTTCCCCAGCTATTCTTGGTGATAGTGCTCTAGATGGGTAGGAAGATGAAAGCCATTACTGGGCAGGCCTACCTCTTTCATGGAGGCTACTTCTAACAAAAAAATCCAAATTGGAAGTATGATTATTCTGAAACAAACTTCTATGTGCTACAAATCTTCCTTAAGAAATATCAGCTATTGTAGTTTCTTGTGCATCTGTCTTTCATCTTGCAGTGTTTGTCACAAGCAGATCTGTGAACCATCTACATCATCTATCACCATTTTCATAAAATATTCAAGCAGAGATACTGGCTTAAAAAATGAAAACACCTATTTATCATTGTACCTTGGTCTTAATAACTACATGATCTGAAATTCACCTAACTGTATTAAATATTTGCTAAGGGTTGTGACCTTACTCTGAGGAATCTGCCTTTAATGAGCCTTCTACGAGAATCTCAGCAAAAATTAGATAAATCAAAGGAGAATCTCTCTTCTTCTTCATTGCATATACACTTCCTATGACTCCATACATTTCTATTTCTCATTCTGCATGAGTATTCATCTACCTTTCCTGTGCTTTTTAAGATGTATTGCTGGTTGATTTTCTCACATCATTTATTTTCATCAGGTGTGGCAGCCAATTATCTAATTTTTGACCTGCTGTACCCTTGCACTGAGTGATCCCAGTTTATCTGCAAAAGTTTTCTTCCAGTTCAAAGGTAAGTTGTATCTTGAGAATTAGGAGAGTGGTTGCTCTCAATGCTATTTCTGCAGTTTTCATTAAATGGTGTTGGTAGCATCTAATGCACCATATGTATTTTTAAAATAGAGTCTTAAAAGAAACTATTCTTCCAAAGAAACTGTCTTCTAAAATCCACCCCCCTGCAAAAACCCAAACCAAGAACTTCAGTAGAATATGGTTTCGATATTGTTATTTGCAGTACACATACATAATTTTCTGTTCATTTTATACTTTTCATTATCAAACACATCTTCATAATATTATAGCTGTACTGTTTCTGCAGAAACAGTAAGAACCATATGAACAGAAAATAGTTATTTGAATTAATGAGTGACTGGTATAAAAAAAAATATCCACAGGTAATATAGTAGCTGCAAGATCATCTAATATCCAAACAGCCATTGAAGAAATGATTCAGAAATTACAGTCTAGAATTGCTCATCAGCATTCAATATCACATCTGCAAGATAAAATTTAAATTAAAAGGAAATATGAGAAGAAAAAAAGCAAAAGAAAAATATTGACTTTGATTGGAAATAAGGAAAAGAGTTATTATCAAGACTTCTTTAATAGACAGATGTTATAGTTCTACCAAAGTCTACTTATTTAGTGTAACTGTGAGGATTTCTGGACAGCCTTATTCTCTGAAAAATAAATTAGCATCTAGTCATGCAATGAATCTGTGATCTCCTGTGTTCATACAAATATTTGACAACGGCTGTACTTTGTACAAATGCCCTTATTCACAAGGGAACAGAATATTAATTCTTCCTTATTAGTTTTACATTATTCATCATTTGATGTTTGTTATTCTATTTTAAATGCTTCAATCATTTTACAAAATAACTTCAAGAAGCATTTTTGCATCACAAATAAGAGAGAACAGATTGTAAAATGAACAACTCAAAGGATTATTTTAAATCATCAAACACCTGAAGTACTAGCTCGTGTTGGAAAGTACCTGCCCTACCTCCAGTTTGATTTCCATGGAGACATACAAAGATAGATGTGAATTTAACATGGCTTTGTTAAACTGCATTAAATCCCAGTGTAAACACTTTCATTTGGAACTGAAGAACCTTCAGTTCCACATACTTTAATTATTTGGGGAGTTATTTGAACCAAAGTTGAATCGAGGCTGCTTTAATTCTGAGCAAAAGTACCTGCACAGGGACTATAAGCATTTTAACTAATTGACTTGAAAAGTAAAATCCATCCAAAATTTCCATCCCTGCTTAGTTCTTATCATTTCTTCCACGATCCAACAAATATGAGTGTTAGTGGAGCATGAATTCACTCCCTCTGCTCAATAGCAGATATTAGCTTAAGTTTTAAATCTTCTCTTGCAAGGGATCAGACTGAGACAATGTGGGCACTGAGCTCTAGTACTGTCTGTGGGCCACATACACCTTAGAATGCAATGTAGAGATTAAAGCAAATGAAAAGAGAAAGTAAAAATGTGACGAACCAGCTGTTCCAGAAGTTAAAATCACTCACAGAAAAAAGGTTCAGCTTGTGAGACTCCACTGAAAGCTTTCAACTGCCTACATGGCATTTGCTTACCCCGAAAATATAAAGGAAAGAGGGAAATTATAGACAATAAGAAAAAGTTGTATTCTTTTTCTGTTTGATAACAGTATAAAACTTTTTTGCAACCAATAGTATCTGCTACTTTACATTATCCATTTTACGAAGCTTAGAAAAATGTGGAGAATCAGTTTTTCTTTGAGCTTCACTGTAAAGCAGCCTAAATGAACTAAGTGATTCTGCGTGCACGGGTGTTGGGGTGTCCAAACATGTGAGTGACAGTACGCATGCAGGCAGGGATCTGCACAGTTCATCTTGGTAAATGACAGCATTTGGTTAGTATTATTAATATTGCGTTAACTTCTATAATTATGTACTGAAAGATTTCTATAATCAAAAGCAATACACAGCAGGACTGTGATTTTTGAAACTTTAATTAACAGACTAATAATTGCTGAACTTTACCATCAAGGTATGATTGATATCAGCTTGATATTTCCCAAGAAATAAGATAAACCATTCTAAATTGGAAAGCCTGAAAAGCAGAGCTAGGCATTTAATGAAAACATAAATAAGAAGAATTTTATAAACATTCATGAAGCTAGTGGGAAATAGGATGGTGAAAGACAAAATCAACAGCTTATATCAGACACAGCAGAATATCTAACACATGCATTGCAAATTTTATGCTGATTAGTTCATATATGCAACCCAAATACATGCACATGTTAGACCTGCTTTGCATATATTCCTCTCACTATGGAATTTGCCTATTAGTGGCTGATGTCTATTGAAGCATTTTTCTGCATAGAAACTGGAAACATAACGTATATGAGGTATGATTCATAAATAGCTCAAGATGCCTAACCGAACTACCCCAAGTAGTCAGTAGAGATTAGATTTCTCAAAGGATGGTTCAGTTCCCAGGACAAGAAGGAGCACCCTATCTTTTTCTGTCTATTGATTATACAGGAAGCCAAAGACAACTTGACTCCTGACTGCAACATTGCAATTAAGTACATATAGCTGGGCAGTTTCAACCCATATGCTGTTCCATTCCCCATGGTGCTCAAAGGGATATTATTCCTGTCTCCTCCTGTAAATATCGTAAACTGATTTTTGCAAAACATGGCACTGAAAATGAAAGGTACAAGGCTTAATCCTCACTTCAGTCCTAAATTCCTTCTGTAACAGAAGTGCTAAAAATATCCTTGTGTGTGAGAAGACAAGGAAATAAATAAAACAACAGATGAAGGTCCTTAAAAATGAAACCTTTACTCAATATGCTTTACAGAGAAATACTGGGCTAAGTAAATACGTCAAATTTATCTCTTAAAACAGAAGAGACATTCAATGACCTTTCTATTTTACGTTCTACAATTTTTGCCTATCTGCAGGCAGCCAAACTATTTTTCTATTTCTATTAGAGATCCCCACTCCAGTTCCAATTACACAGTCATCCTCAATAATGCTGAGACTGAATCCTCTGCAGAACTAACAGTCATATTCAGATTCAGTACAATTTCTCTTACATGTGCACCAGTCATTCCAAAGCTCAGCAAGTCAGATGCATTTCAAACAATAATACAAACAGTGTTATCCATTCTGGTAATTTCAGAAACGGACTTACATCTTGGACAAGAACGTATGTGCATTTGGTAGCTATTTTATTTAATACTGGGATTGAATTAAAGGGAATTTTTTAATGCAGCACATCCTGTCAGAACCCTTAGATTGTGAGATTTCTGTCCTCCTGAAGACAATACTCCCTAAACATTCCCCAGCTTTGTAGACTGTACATAGCACATAGGATCATGTATGTCTACATTAAGAAATACTTCTGATGAATACATTTTTTACTTAACAAAAAGATGCTGGAATCGGTTTAAAATATTTCAGAACTTTCTCGAAAAGCCCTATTGGTTTTGCTTTGGTTTAAGAAGTGTTTTGATGTGATTCTATCTTGATCCAACATTAATCTGTGTTTTTCTGAGCTGTCAGGTTGCCTCGAAGGAGCTGTAGTTCACATTGTCCCTGTCCTCTGTTTCCAGCTCCTGGTCTTCCCTCCGCCAGCAATTGCCGTGCTCCCAGGGCCATCGGAAGCAAGGCGTCACTTCAGGGAAGAGCAGAAAGCAGTGCCAGGGGATAGCGCCCAGCGGACATCTTAGTCTATAAGAAAGATGGCAATACGGGGCACGCGGGTGAAATAAATACAGGTGGATATTGACTTAACTTAAAAGGTGCCTAATTAACTTGACAAATCCAACTTTTTTCCACTGAGGATCTATTTTCTTTCCTAAAAAAAAAATAATTTTAATATAATTCAAGATTTTTCCTGTAAAAGATTTCATCTTTTTCAAAGCTATATTTATAGATTTTTTTTTTCCCCAGTGGAATCAAATTAGCCCTATATATCTCCTTGTTTTTGTGGCTGCTCCTGTAGACCAGATTATTGGTTAATTCCCAGTGAGGCTTCAAAATAAATACCTAGAGCTCACCATTTTGGTAATTCAACTCTTTTGAAAGTGTAGCTCTCTGTGACTTTTGTTTTAAAACTGAGTGGTCTTTTGCAGTAGCTGCAGAACAGCTGTAGTATCACTTCATAGCCTGGGGCAAAAGAATCCGATTCTCTTAAGCCTCTAAAAAACTGCAGTAAATCAATGAGCACAATGCCATACCAAAAATCAGCAGACACTAGACTCATAGTACAAGGGGAAAATGTACAGCAATACAAAGAGATAAGCTAAATAGGAAGTACAAATGTTTTCAAGCTGCATCTGCAATTAACTGTTTCTTCCTGAGCTCTGTGAAAATATGTTTGTAAAGAACCATGCTTACGCTGCATGGTTATAGCAGGTCAATAAAACAGCATCCAAAACCAGAGGAAGAATTTCCACATAATACAGGAAATATATACAATCACATTTAAACAGGTGTCTTGATTGCTTATCAACAGCAGCTTCTGAAAGAGTAAAATATTGACATCTGGTCTGTGAAGAGAACTTTCCAAAATTAAATATATTTTAAATTACAGATAACTAAATTACAAAATAAAAAAGATATTATCCTCACGTACTTTATAGAGTAGAGTTTTTTGCATTTTACATATATTTATATATATATACGCATATTTAAAATGTGCTGGTGTTTATGACTCTAATTGTATAAGAAGTCTAAATTTTAACATTTGTTTCATCATTCATGGCAGGAATTATAAGTCAAAACCTTGAAAATGAAAAGCAAGGCAAACAATGTCTCATCCGATGAGATATCAATAGTAATCCAAAAGACCTTCAAAAAAGATTTCTCAGATTTGCATGTTCTTCCTTCACAGACACACAGACTCACTTTCGTGACACAGCCTACATTAAAGAAATCCCATACTCACTTCTATTCAGTGTTGGAATGTAGCTATTTAGATGCTTTGGATATCACAGGTATGTGCAGAAGGCTGACAGATACGGCAGAAGACCTTTGAGAGACTCAACTCCCCTTGGATAAGCAGCGGGCAGGCAGGTAGGGTACACCATGGCATATCTACAATGGGACTAAATGTGATTGTTTCTGTACCTCATTCAATTCCATTTTGCCTGCGCTCAGGCAAAAGGACCATTAAACCTAAAGGAAGCTTCTTTACATTTTTAATGTTGGTCAAACTTATAAAAATGCATTGTTTTGGCTACTTTGTCTGGCTTTACTTAGGAAATGAGTATTAAAGACATTATGTGTACTCATAATACCAAAAATAGCTCATAGATTTTGTATACTTGAGGTCCTAGCAGTTGGTTCAGAGGTCCTGCCAAATAATGGAAGTGATCACCGGGAAAGAGTTGTTTGTTTTTTTCCTCAACATGTTGCAGATACTATTAAAATAAATTTGCAGCTCCTTTTATACATGTTTTTCAGTTGGCAGCACAGACTTATAATAGCAGTCCTTAGCTCTCTGCCTATGGCCCCTCCATAGAATTCCATTTACTATAGTGAGATGTCAGCACAAACAGAACTACATGTAGAAATTGCCTAAATGGGAGTCTGTTTTTATTTCTGGATACAAATATTAAGTTTAAATGCAACTTACACCCAAAGAAAGACAGAGTGTTAGCAGTTAAGGGGAAAAAAAAAAAAGAAAAAAAAAAAAGAATTCCACTATGTGATCTTTAGCCTGGGTTATTTCAACTTAGTACAAGCTCTTTTTCAAATTAGGGAAATTCAATAAATGATTGATAATGACCACCATTACACAAAGTACCAAGGCCACTATTAATGTACTGAACATGAATAAACAGATTGCTGATGAGATAGGCAGCAACTACAATGCTGCCAATGCCTGATTCCAAGTAATTCCTCTTCTTTTCCCCCATAAGATACCCTGTGTTCTGAACAATTACATTTCTGCTAGCTTTGCAGCTTCAACATTGAGTTTTTTCCCCCTCCATAAAAATGAACAGTGGTCTCTAGGCAACCCCTAGGACTGAGAGTTCCTCTGTCTTTCACCTCTAACTATTACATTTTTCTCATCACAATACTTATTAATATTCAATATTCTTTTGTCGAATCAGATTTTGTTTTCACCAAATTCTAATTTATGCTACTAGGCTAGAAGTTTTCACTGTTTGCAATATTTCTCCTCTTTATTCAAAAATATTGCTGGTCTCTTAATTATTAGTAGAATACCATGCAGAAATTAGTTTGTGGTTATTAGCTTTCCCTTTGCCAGCTGGCTCATGAACTGGTTTTTGTTTTAAAATCTGGCTCATGAATTGCAACAAAAAGAATACCATCCATTGTGCTCTGTTAAGATTTTATGAAAATTAGTTTCTTCAATGGACATTTAAGCATGTGTCCTTCTGCTTTTAGTCTTAGAGTACTAAGTTGTGAAGTATATTGATATTAATAAGGCTATGGATATGTTTGCTGATTTCAAATCACACAGTTATGTACTGCTGAAAAAAAGGAGTTAGACAGATGGCTTGACTGAGAGGACACAAAGCAAAATTTCAGTTATTCATTAACTGTAATTACAACGTGGTGACACTACTGAAGGATGAGCAAGACACAAAAAGAACAGATTTTGTTTTCTGTAATGTCTCTCATAAGCAAAGCATTTCATCATGTTTAGAAGAAGTAATATGCACAAATGAAAACCATCACATTCAAAAAATTGCCTCTCTATACAGCCTTGAAGACTGGACTTTCTTGTATTATGACAGGAAATTTCGTTCAAGACAAACTAAATATTCCACTAAATTCCACTCTTTCTTAAAAATGTAATGGATGTTTGACTTCTACAGCCATAAGATACAGCTATTTTTCTTTCAGTGAACACTGAATACATCCATTCCGTATTCCCTTTACCCTATTAGTGGACAGCATCTGTCCACTAAGCAAACACTCCTCTCTGGTTTTACATACTTTTTTATCCTCCTAAATTAGCATAATCAGAAAAAAGATTTAGAAGACATTCTGGGATAATGAATAAAAGTATATTTCTAGATACTTCTGCAGAGGAATCTTATTTTCTACAGTAAGTTTTGAAGCTTTTTGTTCTTATAAATACCAAGGGGAAGTCAGAAATTGAAATCTTCTTTCCAGCACAACAGATCTGCTGCCAAATCTGCATTCACTTCTCATGTCAGATTCCTACGGATATTAATGGTAATTTTGCAGGCAGAAGACAGAAGAGAGAGCTTTTACTTTACAGACTAGAAAAATACTCTACTTACCGAAGAAGGATGTTGTATTTTCTCTGTACACCGTATCTACTCCATAAACAGCTGACTAAATTGAAATATGTAAAAATGAAAGAAAAATTAATAGAAAGTAACTCTTACGGGAATATTGTTTGAAATGGCCTGAACTTATGCCTTTTTGGTCTATGGTGGGTTGATTAAAAGCTAGACAGTGAAGGCCATTGATTAGTAACGTGTAACTACTGCCAGCTAAATCATTTGGTCCATGTAATGAGCATGACACCTTCAATATATGTGCCAATATGAAAACAAGCCTATAATTAGAGCAATATTATATTGTACCATATTATTTATATTATTTAGAATTACATGATGCAACGTAATTAGATAATATTTTCACAGAATTTAGCCCAATGGCTTCTAGTTTTCTCACAAAAGTATGGTCTTATGAAAATGAAGTTTTTTGATCAGATTGTAAAAGACAGCTTCAGCCTTCCTCTCTGCTTTTGACATCTGTCTGGCTCTTTTTACACAATAAAATTGAAACTGGTAGTGAATCACATTAATGTGTGGTTGGGCATGGAACTGGCTCACTGAAGTACTTTAATGCACTCTAACTGATGTGAAAGTTGACTTATCTTACAACTTGTCTGCAGGAAAAGCTGGTCTCATGGTGCTGTCAAGAATAAAGCAATTGTTCCAGGAGTATTGTCTTACAACAACTCAAGACAGCACTTTTGTTTTTACACTGCATTAAGATTTTATTCAAATGATGTTAGATCATACTTTTGTATGAAAACAAATACATTGCTCTGGCAGCCAAACCCACCTTGCATTGACCCTGGTTAGTTAAATATGAAATGACGTCCTTTCATCTGAAATTTAAAAAAACAAACCTTTGTCTGAAAAATGACTAACTCATAATATTATCCATGTTTGTAGTTAATAAAGTGCCTTCTGTGCAGGCATAAACACTGTAAGTAATAATCCTACCTCATTATTTTCAATAGTTTTAGAAAAACATGCGTTTGACAAGCATACTAATGCCTCCTGGAAAGCAGGTTTGGAGAATATACACTACTTAGCACAAAAATAGAGCTTCTCCAATTTTCCTTCTAAGCCAAAATCAGAATAAAAACAATCAGGCAGTTACAGATCACAGCAAGCAATTTGCATCAAAAATGTGCAGGAAAAAGAAGGAACCCAGATATATTGACTGCTGCATTAGTATTTTTGCTTGTATCTTTTTCTCTTTTTTGAGAGAAAGTATATGTAGAGCTGGCAAGTCACTGAACAATTTACTTTGCAAAACTCTTAAGAACTCAGATCGTTAGCACAACATCAACAAGTTACTGAGAGGACTTTGTTTTTCATGTGCAAGTCAGGGCAGAAAGTTTCTTCTTTTTTAAAAGAAGAAACACTGTAGTAGTTAGACACCATCACAAAAGACATTGAGAACTGAGGAAACTATAAATCTTTACTGTAGCTATTTTTCCTGGTTCCAGAGAATTAACGTAACATAATATAAGAGTTCATAAGCACATATTTTATTTAGGCTTTCTTTTTTTTTTTTTTTAACCACATAAACTTTGTCCTTCTTGTGTCAAGCTTAGTAATGTCTTTCTCTCTGCAATTTTTTTCCTCCTTTGTACATCTCACTTTGTTGAGCTATAAATTTGTGCATCTTCCCAAGCAGGGAAGTGCAAGCATTATAATACAAATATTTTCAAAAGGTAATACAAATGTTTACAAAAGTAAACAAGTATTCCCATCTATATACAGACCTACCTTGAAAAGGCCACATTAGAAACACAGTAGATGACGTGTCTCATTAGAGAAGCTCGTGCTTAGTTAGAAAAGACACATCAAGAAGAACGAAAAACCAGAATCATGAGGCAATAGAAAATTAATGTAAAACTAGTATAACAGAAGATACTTTGGGAAAGTAAATTTGAGGAATGGGGACAGAGATTTAGCGATAGAGAATAATCATGTGAGGAGGAAGGTTATTGATAAATTATCTAATTCTTCTGCAGCATTCTCTGCATTTTTACAGCATACAGTTAGAAATGTCATAGCAGATAGAGAGAGGGCAAAAAGTAGACCTCTACTGTATTTAACTGAGTACAGACCATACAACTCTGTCCACTGGCAATGTTGCTTTATCGAAACAAGAAGTTAAATCTAGCCCAACAGCATCTCATGAAAGTGTGCACCAAACCACAAACCGCTGAAGAAACCTTATTAATACATGCCACCTTCTGAAATAGGGTTTAAAACTGTGCTGGAGAAGGTAACTTTAGTGAGAGTGCTGTGCTGTACCGTGCCTTAGGACAGAGCCCAGGAGCTTCCACTTCTCAGCAAGGAGGTACTGAAGAAAGGTCAACGAAACGCCTTTGGCACGGAGCGAGATAGCACGGCCATTTTCAGCACTGTCTGCAGGATCATTTTTCACGACGCAGGCTGCAAACACAGCGAAGCCACATGAACTGGTAAGGTCTTTTGCAGATCACGCCACAAGTGCGTTAAAGTGCATGGGTGGTAGGTAAGGGTACTTAAACTATATACAGACAGACAGAGATAGACATATATTGTATCAGACTGTCTATTTCAAAATTGGAAAGAAATTTTGATGCATTTATCAGAGCAAGAAACATAATTCCTTTAGCTTTTAATGGGACTCAGCACAAAGAGGGCCAAACAGATCAGGAGAGCTATGGCAAAAGGCATCATGTCTCTCTCTCTGAACCACAGAGACTCTTTAGGAAAAAAACAAAAGAAAAGTAACATCTGTTGCTCTCTGTGTGGCCAACAGAAGGACCAAGAAATGTTGTGGGTGCAACCTCAATGGCACAGAAGAGATAGCAAAGGTATGTGCAAGGAAAGTGTGAGAAGTTAGACCAAATACCATAAGGAAAGCAGCTGTAATCACTTTCATTATGACTGCGATAATTTCTCTTATTCCATTTATCTAGCAGTTGATCAGCTGTCCTTTTTCACCTACAAATGTGCTGAGTATGCTGTAGGCACTACAACAGACTTATGGTTCAATAATATTGATAGCATCTGTTTACCTAAACTGAAGTCTTAGTAACTGTGGGGTCAGTTCCTGTCCTCTTGCCACTACTGATCTGTAAGGTTAATAAAGGTAATAAACAAATGGGTACTTCTGCTGCTTCCACCCAAAGGGAAAATCAAAGAAGTTCCAAAGTAGTTTGGAAAAGATATTGAAAATCAAAGAATAAAATAGTATGGATAAGATATTGAAAATCAAAGAATAAAACAGTAACTTCGAACTATCCTGACCTACATATATCAACATAAAATACTATTGCACACACTTAAGCCTTTCATTCACCTCCTGAAATGCAGTTCATGTATGATTGTATTGACCATGTTCCTGAGACTTTCTCCTTCTCACGCAAACAAATTTAGAACAGAAATTGAAGCTTAGTATCTGGCATTTCAGCTCTGGAATGAAAGCAGGATACTGAGGGAACAATATATTTAAGTGTTTTACAACTTCAGAACACTTCCATTTAACCGCAATAAGTAAAAAATGAATAATTTCTCACTAGAGAGGGATTCTAACAGCCCTGAGCTGTTAGATACAAGGATATGTATAAAAAGCTAAAACTATTTCCAGTTTCTACACAAATATTAAATGAATCATTTTTCAAGAATTCTTGAATATTCAAAGGCTAGTTATAAATTATAAGCTCATCTTCCAATGTTATCCAAATCATTTTTTTCTTTACTTTAGAAATCCTGTGAATCTTTTCATGATGAACCCTTAGCAGATCCTTAGTCACAGCTAATTATTTTATCCACTTACAGATAAGCTTTGCTCTTGTGTTTGCGTGATGCATCTTCCTGCCAAGATCTGGCCTCTATAAATGTGCAAATTTCCCACTGCATTTAACACTGACTATTTTTTTAAGAGAATGGCTTTAATATTGATTTAAAAATATATAGTAGTCATTTCCTAAAAATCTAACATAAATTTTACATTTCCAGCCTTTCTAAGGTTTCCTAGCTATTTTTTCGAGTCATAGATAAAGCTTTTCAATTTTGATAAGTGAGAAAAAAGGAGGAAAAAGTAGTTACAAACAAGATGCACCAAAAATATTTTTTTTTTACTTTTTTGTACCAAATAGGATTCTGAAATGAAATTACAAGCCATCAAAATTTCCCAGCAATTCAACAACAGATTATTGATTTCTATTTGTTTAAATAAAAGTGCTGTGCTCAGCACTTCTTTTAAAATACAGTAAAAATACAGTCAGTGATAGGGGAACACAGGCTTTAAATGTCCTTTCAATAAAAACTATCCATGAAAATTACATAAAGCCATCACGCTATCAAAGGGAAAACTGACAGAAGAGCACAATGTGTTCAAAAGAAAAGAGAGCTTTAAACTATGATTACGCTAAATTACCTGCTATGAATCTTTGGTTTTAGTAAAGATAGTAAATGTTATAAGAAAAATATGCTAAAAAGTCTTCCCTTTTTTGTTCTGTATAGGTGGGTTTATTATTTCAGCAATGCCTACAGGATATCCATGCACCTCTAAGTTCACATTCAGTCGGCATCTCTGACTTCTTTAAATTCCCCTGAAATTTTTCCATCAAATTATGAGGCCAAATGAACAAGGCAGCCTTGTATATTACTCTATGGAAGTACTGGCTGGATTTCAAAATTGACAATTTCTTTCTTCCCTCTAGAACTTTGATAATTTTTCACCTAGAAAATATGCCTTTGCACAAAACATTTTAGCAGCTACTTGACACTGAGGGTATCAATAAACATATTATTTCCTTTCAAATGGGCAGGTGTTTGACTTGCACAAATCTAGTCTGGTTTTGTCCCTGAAACCTATGTATTTTTGATACTGTGAGTGGTTAAAGATTATAGTTGTTTACCTATACTTCCTAGGTATTCTGAATGATTAGAATTCAGTTAAGAAAGTCTAATACCAGTGTGCAGATGGGATAAATGGTGGCAGTGGGATTGACTCAGGTTTCCCTGAATCCAAATGTACTGCAAGTACTCTCTAAAATATAGATACTCTCAAGGTTTTATCTCCTGGGGAGAATTATACTACCTACACCTCAGAGGTATCCCTGAAGACACACTAGCACGTAAGTTGAAATGAAGATGTAGCCTTGAATCCTTTCCTGAAAAACACCACAAAACTGGCCTTCATGCCTCATTCATACTGCTTCCTGTTGGATGAACATGCTTCTCCCTCTTGGAGGTTCATGGTTTCAAGAAACCCCAGAAAGAACAACTGAGCTCTACGCCATACGCCCCAAAAAAGGTTCAGCTTTGGGAAGCCATTTCATTTAACACATTTACTTGCAATCTGTAATGTGACTAGGCATTTTCTAGTTTACACAAGAAAATAAAAAATATCATTCATAGACCAGACCAATGAGGAAGCAGACATATCGAAGGGAAGGGACTGCATTGATACATTACCTTATCACTTACCGCTGCAGTGCATATCCCAAGAGGCAGCATTAAACAGGGATCTTTAGACCCCTTAGCCTTCTCATAAGATTTGCACCTGACCCACATCCAAGGACATTTGATCAGACTGTGGATGACAAGCAGCCTACATAAAGGACAAGGCACACGTATGCCTGAAAGTTTCCAGTTTTACAAGGATTTTTCCTCCCCCAAAAGCCAGCTAAAGAGAAACTGGCACTGAACAACCACTTACTTTCATTTCCCACTTCCCCTTTTTCCAGCTTTTTTAACAGTCTGGATCGCTCTACCTGCCAAATTCACCTTCCTGCCTATTAAAAAGTTTAGGAGGCTGTTCGCAAAGGTCACTGAAGTCTTCTTGTTGACAAGAAAGATTTTCCAGTTGGACCAGGACCAGTCCAGAAACCAGTGAGGATTTTTCTATCCTCATGAATCCCAGAGATACAGCTCTGTTAGAGTATAGGAATGCAGATTTAACACTTAGTGCTTTGCAGAGGCATATTGAGATCATTAGACTTTGTGGCTGAGCTCTAAAGGCCTAATTTAGGCCTGTGAGTCCTTAACTAAAATGAGCTTGGGTTTCTGTTGGTAGATCTTGCCTCTGAAGCAGGAGCACGGATTTCAGTCTCCCCACTCTAGACCCATTTAAAATACTAAATATGCTAAGCTAATAAAGCCACAGCCTGCTGTTTAAATCCTCATTTTTGTCTGCTTTCAGATCACCGGTGTCCAGACCAAAATTCAGAATTCTTATTTGGAGTCTATCACAAACCAGTAATACGCTCTCAGATGACAGTTTCCTTTGCTACACAGTAGTTTACACATGACAGACTATTAGCAAATCGCTAATTAAAGTGGCATGCTTTGGTAAGGAATGTGCTTTTGCTATAGAATTTGTGTAAGAGGCAGCATTTTCTGGAAAATAATTCTAAAGCACTTGTGTAATGTGAAAAACAGAAAGCAAATCTGCATATTCTGCAAAACAGTGTAGATTATTCCTTCCAAGTTGCCAAGCAAAGGAAATAGATTAGCAAGCTGAATAGCTGGTAAACGTCTTCATTTTGTAATAGTAATCAGCAAACCTATCTACTTTGTTCTCAAAATCAATAGCATTGAGCTCTCTGTTGCATAAAACCAGAAGAAAATCATTGTAATTAATAAGACTTTTTTTAAAGCATGCAGCAAAACTGTACCTGTTCTTTCTCCTTTAGAGTGTCCAATGTTGCAACAGTTGGGTAAAACGCCCACCAAATTCACTGTCAGAATTTCTTGAAGCAAGAGTAAAAGATATATCTGCAAGCTGCAAATTAAAAAGAATGATTAGGAAAATTTCCATATGAGTATTCTCACAAACATTAACCAATTGTCCTATAAAATTATTATTAAGAATTCACTGTCAAGTGTTGAGAATTCAAGAAAAGGTAGAACTAAGATGCTGATAAAATCTTTAATTGTCTGCCTTGTGTGTGTGCGTTACAAGACAGTCTTTAATTAAAGAATCATACACTATTTTTTCCCCAGGATAGCTGCATCACTCTGTGCACAGAAGGGATGATGCTTACTTAATGAGTAGTTATTGAGAATTTTGTTTTCTTCACAATATTTAGTGAATGTCCCCACGGTTTATTTACAGGACATTATTCAAATGCTACTCCACTAAAGAAATTATTACTTCTCCAATCACTCTTTGTGTGAGCAACATTATCCTCATATCTGAAACTAAAAATGACTGCTTTTTGGAAAAGGACATTAGCTCATTCTGATCTCCATGTTGCTGATTTTGAGTGTTTCAAGTAACTGAGTGAGGTAGTTTCCAGCGCTTAGGTATCATTTTATTTCTCTGGTTTTAGCACAGATATATTTGAGAGTCTTAATTATGATTTGAACTTTGAGTTATGAGTTTATCTTTGCAATATTTCTTATGAAGTAGGAGTACAAAGTAATCTATGCTCACGAAGAGTAAAAACACAACATTAATTTCAGGGGCCCAATTTGAGATGATGAGGGCCTGGCTTTTCTTGCAGTTTTGATTTACATAGCACCTTATTCGTTAAAAATACAGTTTCCAAAGAATTAATCCTCAGTTATGAATGCTCACAGTTTGTGCAAATGACACCCTCAAGACCAAAATGGGAACCAGTAAGGAGACAAACTACAAGTGCTGAGCAGCTATCACAATATTGATCCCAAGGAGAAAGATAGATATATAGCCCAGTTTCATAATAACATTAATCAAGAGACCACCCCTTCTCATCATGGAATCTTTTTCCTCATCCAAACTTTCCACAGAAAAAGAAAGCAACAGTCACAGAGACATCAATCTCTTCCACTATTTAAACTAGATTAATTTCCAGAAATATCTGTAATGTGCAATTAATAGACCCATAAAAAGTACTGTGCAATTACATAATTAAAATCAAAGGCATCTCTTCAAAATAAATCTCTAAAAAATGATCACGTGTTTAAATCTTGTGAAAGCTTAATGAGGAATACAAGTTGCTTCTCACATGGACGCTGAAGATACATTAAATAATCCACTGGGTATTTTAATTACCAGAAAAGGAAATATTGCTTACCCTGTCTACAATAACTCACATCTGATTTATTTTGAAAATATTTGAATTTAAGCATAAAAATCACCCTGTCTGACTTTATTTTTCTGCATGTGAAAAGGGAAATGTCATGTGTAAAACTAGTATTTCTTCTTGTTATTATTTTATAACAACAACACATTAAGACAATCAAACTGCATTGTTTCTAAATCTTGCAACAGACAGGTTTGAGTTCCCAAATAAGCTCTATTCTTATTCTTTCTGGGATGAAAAACATTCTGGCTAGCAAAAATGTGTTTAACCAGGAAGATAAGTATATTTTTCCACCACAGAGAAAATTGATCGAGCTGCTTTACTGAATTAAGAATTGTTCTGTTAGAATAACAGAATAACAATTACTCTGTCAGAAACTTTTGTTTACAGCTTTTGTCTCAGATATAAACAACCTACAGAAGGGCTCTGTCAGTGCAGAACATGTAGTGATAAATTTACAATATAAATTTCAGTCTGGTCCAATTAGCAATCTTTTAAATAAAAGTTAATATATCACTAAGAAAGAGATTTTTTTCCTCTATAACACTGCTAAACTTAAATAGTTACAATGATCTCAGACATCTTAATAGCTCTATAGCTTTTCTTTCCCTCTACAAATGATAAAAATTCATTTTAAAACATAAAATCTGGCAAAGTAAAACAAGTAAAAAATAATCCACAGATTCATGACAAAACAGCACAGTTACATAGTGGATTGCTTCTGTATCTTACATGACGGTGGGTTATGAAATGCCATATAATGTTCTAGTGCATTTGTCCCAGAAAAATTTTCTGTCAGTCACAAGCATCAGTGACAGAAATTGCTTCCTTAGTATTACTGATGATCTTCTACATCTTCGTGAGCTATGAGCTGCTTTCAACTCACAGCTGACTGGAGAGCAAATTTCTTTTATATGATCAAAAAATCTCTTAGATTCCCCTTCATTCCCTGATGGTTATAGGAATAAAATAACACTTGTTAACTCCTTGAACTGCTAAGAGCAAAACGGTTTTCAGAAAAAAACTTAAGTTCTCTGCTAATACTACCTGACAATTTTTTCATACACGTGATGACTTCTTATCCTTAATTGTCCTTGTTGTGTTCCTCTCAAGAATTCAAACAGGAGGTTCGAATGACAGGAGAACACAGTTCTCTCTCTCACTGTTATGTCAAATGACTTTCCATTTCTCTGCAAGAACACAATGAACTTCCACTCTCAGGATATTCATTTCTTGCAAATCCTCTATACAATGGTTCTGATGAAAGGTATCTGCAGAAGTCAGGTGAATTGAAGAAGGAGATGAATTAAAGTTAGGCATTATGTTTCCAAACAGAAAAGTCTGTACCTTCCTAAAAGGGAAATAAGTTTCTCTTAGAGGATATTAAGCACCAAAGAAAATTCTTCTTAAATGAGAACTGACTTTGGCTAATTTGTGTGACATAATCCTAAAGGATACTCCCTGAAGGAACAGTAGGAAAATGCAATTGAGGGGAAATGATTTGAGTGGCATGATCATTGCAAAACTTTCCTAAATTTTCCTTTTTTTAAAAAAAAAGTACCTACTAGATTAGGATTCACTCAGTAGTAGTACTAGTGGTTGACATTGCTGCTTTCTTGTTGTCTAATACCATAAGAAAAAAGTGCAGATTTTAAATAAATGAGAACTCACTGAGAACTCACAAACTGCCAGTTTTAGTGAGACACAAGAACATGGGAAAATATTAAAGCAGTTGAAACATCAGGTTTCAGCATTTTAATACTACAGCAACATTGTTTCCCCTAGTTTAAGTTTAAAAAACAAACAAAGTCACCCTCGTCTTCTGTCCTTTCTTCCCAAAAGTAATCATCAGGGCTGAAATTATGTGTTTTTAATTTGGTCAAAACTTGAAAAACTGATTATTGGTCCAGGACTGATACACAGACCATAACTCTCATGAGAAGTCTTTTTTTTTTTTTTTTTTTTTTTTTTTCCCCCTATTTCCACAGCCATGAGCAACGTGAGCCAGGGCATACGAATGCGCAGAGATAGTGTCATGGACAAAATTAAGTGTTCCATTGCCTGCAATCACAAAGTAATCGCAGTGCAATTCTTGTGCATAGTAATGCAAGATTAAGAAATGCTGTTTTCTGCTGCCCATGGCTAATGTACTGAAAAACAGCTTTGGATGAATTGGGCCTGGTTAAATATTGTCTCTTCCTTTCTTTAGAACATTTTGTATTCCACTTGTAATTCAATTTCCCTGTAAGTTTCCAGGCTGAGAAAAATGGATTTATTCAGTCTTAGGAAGAGAAGGTTAAGGAGGGATCTTGTTGCTGTATTCATGAACCTAGTGGGAGGGTAGAGAAGAAATGGAGCCAAACACTTCACAGAAGTGCACAGTAGTAGGACAAGAGACCACAGACATATGTCACAGCAAGGGAAATTCTGACCTGATACCAGGAAACAATTTTTTTCAGCGACAGTAATCACACACCGGAGCAAGCGTCCAGAGGGGCTATGGGTCTACTGTCCTGGCCAACGGGACATGGCCCTGCACAACTTGATCTCAGATGGCCCCTTATTTCAGCAAAGGATTGGACCTTCAGAGGTCCCTTCCAACCTAAATTATTTTGACTCTTCAAGTTAGTAAGTAAGATAAAACACCTGTAATAACACTAAAAGAATAACAAGTCCTTCCCCTTCTTATACTTATTATTAAATTGTGATTTTTTAAAAATTTATTATCAGACCTAATTTGAATAGAGCAACTAACATCCTTTCCTATTTCCAGAATTGTATATACTGATTTGAAGCATCACCATTTAGTCTGGAGAGACTCCACAACTGAATTAACAAGAAGAATAAAATAATAACTTTAAAGCAGTAGACAAGGAGTTTCCTGTTTGACAGCATTATTGCTAACAGCACTGGTGAGTGTAATTCCCCGTGCTTGGCTTTGACAATTTAGCCTATAAAGTTAGGTGATGCTCATTTTACCCGCTGACAGTTACACTTTGTATGAATCATGTAAGAATAAGAATTCAGCAAAATCAAAAGTGATGTCAGCGTATTAGAAAGAGTACAGAAGAAACTGCAGGAGGCAGCTGAGTTACTCAACCTGGAACATCACCTGAAGTGCGGCATTTAGTGATCACTGAGGTTCTCTAACACGCTGTCTGGCCTCAAGCAGACAGTGAGCAAAGAAAGGCTCCCCTGCAAGTCCTCTCTCACGTGTAGGTCCTCACAGTGCCGGGCAAATGTCTGCGATACCATACAGATGCTAATGTTCAGGCAACTGAATCTAGTCCTGAATGTACAGTTGGGCTGAGTGAACTGAGCTGTTTCTTAAATGACTTCAGCAAAATCTTTCTCTAAAGCAAAGCTGACTTGTACAAAGCTGACTATTCAGTGAGTCCTGGTTGAACCACAGACCTGAAGTAATTTACATTTATTTCTCACAAAACTTTCACGGTTTTGAATTTCAAGATGTCTGCTACAATCCTGAACAAATACTGACTACCATAAATTGTGGTGTTGCTGTTGCTGAAACTTTGGACCTACGAGGAAAGTACCATTGTTCACCATATTAAAGAATTTGTTTTTAGCCAAGCTCAATATCAAAGACCACTTGATATTTTAACTCCTCTATCACTAATTCCAGTGCCATTTTAAGGGTCCTTGTATCTTTACAAACCTTGCAGACTTTCCAGCTCCTAGAAGCCAAACCCAACACCTCTGCACGCATGGACAGTAGATTTTGTTCAAGAAAGGATACAGATGCCTGATAATAACCTTACTATTTCATGTCCTGCTTGGCATAATGATTTTAATAACAGTTAAAGGAATCTGTCTTAAGATAGTATATAAGAAAGTATTTTAAAATCAAAGTATTCTTGTGCACATCATAATGGAGACGTCATATTCCTCAAATATCAGGCTTTTTTCCTCTCTTTATGTTAATTAGCATAATTCTGGCTCAGTTACCAGTGTTGTTGGCAATATTTGTTGATCATCAATTAATGAACAGTAATTACTTAATCTTTAATTATTTCTACTGATGTAGAAACAAATGTGCACAATTGATACAACTGGCAAAAAATATAGAGAAACAAAAATTTCATATTGGCATCAGCTATAATAATTCATGAATTCATGTCAACTTTATTAAATTAACATGTTCAGAAGTCCTTCTAAAAGTCAAAATATTTCTTTTGACATTTTCAAAATGTCAGTTTATTTTGAAGTACCTCTAAGTCTATGAAAGTTAAAAAAGGTGTAAATTGTTTTTTCTTTTTAACCCAAATAAAGATACTTCTTAAAAAAGAATAGAAGGGGCTAAAGTAATTCATTTTATGTTGACCGAAGACAATTATATTTCCAGCTGTTCAATTAGATTAGAAAAGCAAAAAGGTCAATATTTGCACAACACTAATCATCTGCATAGCAAAACATATGCATAGCAGAACCATAAAATGACTTTTTCCTTGCTGCAGAAATCTGCCATAATTGCACATCACTTTTCCAGATTTTTTTTAGATGATTTCCTGTGATTTTATGAGCCACAGTATTCATTATCCTATATTGAGTAACCAGACTCATTATTTTTTCATGACTTTTTTGCAGACAGTTTGAAATACCAGGATCATATTCTGCCCATAAACAAGACAGTTGAATAAAATCACAATCAAGCTATCTACTTAAAGGTATTCTTGGTGTTTCTTCTGTATAATGGTCTTGCAGAACAGCCCTTGTCTGAAAATGTATTTACTTTGAGGTTTTATTATAATTTTCCTGCTTTATTTTTCTTCCTTAAATTTAAAAGGTCATCGACATTCTGTGTGAGATTTTATGTCCCTTACTGACACATGAAGGCTGACGACCTCTAAATTTGTCTTGAATGCCTTTTCAGATTTGGGCAATATGAGAATTTTAGAAGGAAATATGCCCTTCTTTTCCAAAGCTATGCAAAGAAAAGGACCCCATGCCCAGAGAATTTGCCTTTACTGGAGTTTGCCAGTTATTTCTCAAAAATAAAAGATGGAAGTCCAAGTCTAATGCAGAAAAGACTTTCAGCTAATTCCACAAATCTCTCCTGAGAGAGGAGCAGTTTCAAACTGTTTGGACTATTGCAAATGATGGGATGAAAAGACAGAAATGTGAAAGCTTTGTAATGACTTTCCCTGCTGCAATAATTACATAATGTAAAAATGATAATAAACCACTTTTGCCATTATTTATTATATCTCCATTCTAAGCAAGGAAAAATAGGTTAAGCACTTACTTACTTCTTCACTGAGAATATCACTTATTCACTGAGAATATCATTTACTTGCTAGTGGTCTCAAGAGAGCATGAGAAGAATAGAGATGTTTCTAAACAGTGAAAGAAGAACTGGTCCACTATTTTAAAAAATAGGAGTCTTTCCTGCTACAAAAAAATTTTGTAAGTATGAGAACACCTTTAGAGTTCATCGGTCTAACCACAACACTGCAAAACTTCAATCTCAGGTTTTTCTCCCCCAGTTTCCATGCAGGATTCTGTTCCTGATCCCAGTTACTTTCAGTTTAGAGCACCACAAATCATCTTTTTCCTGTTCTTGAAGTGGTACTATCAAGAACTAAGCCAGTCTCACACAACGAGAACAGACACAAACAGTCTCTATCCATATTCCTGTACCTGTCAGTGGGGAACTCGAGATGTCCATCACTACTAGGGAAGATCCAAGAATCCACGATTAAGCTCCCAAATACCTCTGTAGGAGCAGAACTTGGGCTGAACAACAAGTTTCAATAAAATAATGGGATATTGTATTGAAAGAGTCAGTTGCGGCTTTCTGCTTCAAGGTAAATAGAGAAAGTCAGCCTCCATTTGCACAAGTCAATTTTCCTTAAAAAAAACTAAGTTCTGATAATAGAAATGAATTACTGTAAAAATACATCTGTTCATAGATAATATATAATTAAGAAACAGTATATTTAATCTGGCTATTACTATTTCCATTATCCTAATATCAGAGACCCCATTCAGTTTTAAAATGCCAGTGTCCATGCACAGTACAAAGGCAATTAGCCTTTTACTAATAAATCCAAAGAATAGCAAAAAATGGGAGGGGAAAGAAATAATGTGTGGAAAAATACACTGCAGACACAGTCAGTTAATACACAGCAATGCAGCATAAAGATGTATAGGCACAGTTCAAGCATATTCCTTTACTCAGAACTGAAGCCAAATCACCTAAATGTTAATAAAAACTTCACACTACTCCATATATCATAATGAGAATGGGATGTTATTAGCCTATCAGTGAAGTGAATACATACCCACTTGTCATTTATGTCGCATCTACAAATGTGAGAATCTGCAGAAATAGCTGATTTCTCTCCTTCATGCAAATTCAACTACTTCTTTGCTCTCATGAACACATTTATCCAGTACCATTTTCAATATGCTAGAGGTATAAATAATTTCAAAAGATATGTCACTACAAGTGAAGGAATAAAACAAAGGAATAGGACCAATATATTCAAAAAACACTCTGAAATATTTCTGCAGTAGTTCTTATCTATAAAATCTGTAGCATAAATAGCATGGGATAGTATGAAGTTTTTATTGCCAGTTGTATCAGTGACCTATATAACTTATTCCATGCTGTTGGTAAAATGTGTATTCCAAATGTATAAACATAAATCTTTTAAAAACACGCGAATATGTATTCTCTTATTGTGTTTGCACAGGATGTACACAGCATGCAAAATTGTATACAAAAGGAAACGTTAAGTCTTTATTACATCCTAACTAAGAAATCTTAGATTTGGCTTTAGAAAACCAGCTAGTATTTTTCAAGTAGAGTAAAAAGTCTCCCGTTCTTACTTTTCTCGAAAGTCATGTTAGTGGCATCTAATTGTCCAATGTCAGAAATTAAAGCAATCAAATGTCATTCACAGTCAAGTCCAATAGCAAACGATTCCATTTAATTATACAATATTTCTGTCTTTGATAAAAATTAACATTTTAATTTGATATAACAGTGATCATTTTGTCACTGCAGAGACTGTATCTTCCCCACATCTTGTCAATTATTTATTGCAAGCCAATGAATTTAGCTATTCTGACCTAATCATTATCCAGCTTCTTTTCTATTCTTTAATCCAAGCAACCTGAGGAATGATTTGTCATGTGCACAGATTTTCACTTGCAGAGTGAAAACAGCTTGAAATCTGGTGAGAATTGGGGGGGGGGGGGGGAGAGAGGGGATGGAGGTGATAGCTCCCTCGATGTCACTATCATTAATCCTCTTGGATCACCTAGAGAGATTTTCAGGAATAATAAGAGAACACGGTGGTGCATGAAGCTAACACCATGGGATTTACCAACTACAAATGGGGTGCATTAGCTCTGTGTGTACCTCAAGGCTCTTCTGCAGTTTCCCTATCCCAGTGTTATGTTTCTAAAGGGAGCTGACGCATAGAAAAGGCTGGAAAAAAATGGTTTTTGATGGGAAGACCACCTGGCCAACTTTATTACCATTATGTGATTGGAAGCATTTTCACAGTCGAGGGGGGAGCCTGGAGGTTTGCAGTCCCATAATTTCTTTGTGAAATCTGGAGAAACTGTGATTTATTATACATCTGTTACCATGGCTAAGCGTATCTGAAGGGAAAAATAGAAGGAAAGGAAAAATATGGGTGAAGACATTTTATTAAAAATACAACATAGATTCTACACACATGCCTCCCCCAAAATGCTGGTGGATGTATTCTGCTATAAAGGGCCAAATTCTGTATTCCTGAAATCAATGCTAAAAGCATAATCAGCAACAATGGCACAAGTGCTCAGAGGGCTTTCTGCTCAGCTCTAATCATTACTCATCTCTGGAGGGGCTGGCTAATCATCTAGTGCACTTAACAAGATAAAAGAGAAAATGATTTATTCTGTACACAGTTGCTAAAAGAGAGCCTTTGATTCCAGTTTGAAACAGAATCCATAACTTTCTTTTATTTTCTTTCTGGTTGTGTGATAATGTTTATAGTTTTCCCAGTTGTGGTTGAGAGGTCCCTCAGTGAAATTTCTTGACCTTCTTTGATAACAGTTAAACACATTGCTGATGGATCTCTGTTGTTTGCCATAGTTATTGCTGCTTACTGATTTTTTCCATTTCTCTGTCTTGTATTTTGACGTATCATTTGGAGCTCATATGTGACAGCTCTTTTGTGTAACCATGTTGCATTATATATCATTTCCTTTCTTGAAGATGTAATGTAAAATTTTTCTACTCCCAGAAATACTTTTTCATTTGACGCTAGAAACATCTGTCATCTCCTGCAGGATAATATACACTACATCCACTTCTCACATCATTTGTCTTAGAGCCACTTATTTCCTCCTTATTTTGCTTTCTTTCAGTTAGCATCCATCTTTTATACTCTCCAAAGATACTAAATATCTTTTCCTCTCCCTTTTCTCCTTATCCACTTGGCCTTTCCTTACTTTGGGCTAAAAATTGAGTTGATATTTCTCAGTATATCCTGTCCAAACCTCTTATAGGTTGTTTTGTCATTTTCAGTTTCTGTCAAATATTTTAATTTAAAATTGAAGAAAAGGAGAATAATCTTGCAGCTGATGTACTATACGAAAAGGAAGACAATGAGCATGCACTTCTTACCAATAACTAGAATAATGACTAGTCCCTTCCTCTAAACCTCAAGTTTCCATGTTAAACAAACTTGTCTAGAGATGTGTGTTTAGTATGTCACCTTTTCAGGAGAAGACTGTCATATCGAAATATATAAAAATACATATTTACAGAGAAACAATAGTGTGCAAAGCCCTCAACTTTCAATGAAACATTACTGTCTGCTAAAATGATGGCTTTTAAGTGCAAACTTTTTTCCTGAACCGAAGACCTGAATGACTTTTTTTTACCCAGTGCTGGCTAAACTTTACCCTTCTTGCAGAGACAGAAGTCTGGGAAACCATAAGTATATCCTTATCAAAATGATTTGATTCTATAACCATTTTTGTTTTAAGACCTTCAGGAAAAACAAATTTGGTATAAGACTGTTTGATATAAGATAGCTATTAACCATAATGTTTTTATTCCTGAAATGAAAATATTGGTTGTCCCTAAAATTTTTAAGATCTACACTTCCTTTAAAATATTTATTTTGAAATTCCTACACATTTCTAATTGATGTCTATTTATATAATAATTGCTTAATATGATTGCTAGAAGGATGGTAAAATGTTTAAGTGTGGCAATGCTAGTAATGTAATAATACATATGCTATACAAAGTTATACATGTATAGTGTTTATAATTATGAAGGCAGAATATGCATTTATAATACATATTCATAATCAAACAAATAAAAGCAAATATAAGAAAATAAATAAAAGCAATTTGATAGCAATTCTATTTACATTTCACACGAATTTAGTAAGACTTTTTAAAGATTTTTAAAGAAAACAGGATTCTAAAGAGAAGATTACATTTGCTTAAAAAGAAATGTTTAGTTTTATTGATAGAGTCTCTGATAAGGCCAAAGGGATATCTTTAAAATTAACTGGGTAAAAGGAATCACTGAAACTGCACCATCCACTGAGAAATGATTCATTTGCTTTAAAGATTTTGGGGTTTTTTTTCCTGCTATATCAAGGTGATGCCTAAAGTAGAAAATAAAAATCAGAAAAAGGCAAGTTTATAACCACTTCATACAGCATAGCAGACTGTTATTGGACTATGTTGTCCAGTTCACTGCAAAACAGGAAAAGCTTCAGAAAGTGCTTCAGCAATGATTCACCTCCAGAAGATGTGTTTCACACAGCAAGAGATTTAGTTAGTTCATTCTCTCCAATATGAACAAAAGAAGATTAAGAAGAGACTTGACCGAGATCTACAAGTATGCACATGAAGAACAAATTTCTAACCGTGGACAGCTCTTCAATCTAGCAGAAAAGGGTACAGTCCAATCCACTGCCTGGAAAATGAAACTAGGGGGAAAAAAGCTAGACATGAGCAAGAATGTTTTACAGTAAGGATAGTTTATCATTGGGACAGCTTATCTAGGAAGCTGGTAGGATGGCCAATGCTTGAGCCTTTAAATTAAGACTAGCTGTCTCTGTGCAACAGAGTTCAAATGCTAGGTGCTTAAGAGAGACATTACTAGCCTGGGTTACACATGCATCAGTTCGGATGATCATACTCCTACCCACTTTTAAAAATATATTCCTGCAGGGAAGGAAGTTGTTAAAATTAAATTGATTAATATATTTGTGACAGGAAAGGTAAAATGTTTATGTGCAACTATAGCAATACTGGTAATGTAACTTGGTGGTATGCAAACCTTAAACACACAGGCAAAATATAGTTGTTTTATTTGTACATATACATACCTTAATATGTTCTGCTGGAGATTCTCCGTATGCGTTCAATGTGTCTTAGTAATACAAAACACGTGCCCAACACACCCAAAACCTGGAACAAAGGGAGAAAAAAAATCATATTAATCATTAACTTTCTGTCATTGCATTTCAGAAGCCTTATAAAAGGAGCAAGGCTAACAGCAACATATGTGGTCTGTTTTTAAAATAGCTACATCCAAAGTTTAACATGCTTATTTAAAAAATCCTGTGGTGAAATCTGTGCCATGCCGGAGTCAAAGGTGAAATCAGGTTTGTGAGTTTATAAACCACAGCATCTTTTATTAGACCAACTGACAGTTCAAAAAAACAGGCAAGTTCTTCATGGAGTCAGGATTTCACCACTGCTTGCACTGCCTCTTTCTTATATTGTTCATATATACGTTTTTGTGTGTGTATACATATATATGTATGTTATTCTACAGTGTAACAGTCATTTCTTTAGGGAGGGGGGAAGGCAATTTTTTTTTTTTTTTTAGGATCACCTTTTTCCCTCTCCTCTCACCCTGCCCAGATGCTTGTGCCTTTCTTGTTGTTAATCAGCTAGTAGTTAAGTGTCCTTGTCAGTAGATTAGCTGGGTGTTTATTTCAACTGAAACACCGGACCTCATGACATCATTGGATTATTCATAAATATCTTATCCAACTAAATATAACTAAATGTATTTGGTTATAATGTAGAACTAATGTCCAAAAGACTGGAGGTAGTCAAAACTGAGGTGATGGGAGTCACACCACAGACATCTAAGAATTTGCATAGTTGAAAACTTTATGCAAAATCTTTTTTTTTAAACTGGCTAGTATTCAAGGTAGCTCAATAGTCCATTACAGCACTTTTTACGCTGTATAATCAGCTGACACAATTACCTAAAGCTGACAGCCACAATCTGAATCCCTGCTGCTTCCCAAAGCCCTAAACAAGGTGCTGCTCTACAACCCAAGAGCTCCTCCGCCCGCTCAGCGTCAGCCGGCACCAAGGACCAGCTCACACGGCCACCGCCACCGTGCCTCAGCAGCAGCATTTTCTTCAGTGGAGACCAAAGAATCGCCCTGGAATCAACACCTTTCCCTGTTCACTATATCCAAAGCCTATGGAGGCTGATCCTCTCTGTTTGGCTGTGTTCAAATGGCTAGAAGTAAAGGGGATGAAATCAGTCCAGCGCGTGCACTGCTAAAGCACTGCTCATCTCACTGCAGGAGGCCACATGGCCCTACGCCCTCACCACTACACCGAGTTTCCCATTGACTTCAAAATTGGATGATTCCACCTGGAACTCTTACAAACTTCCAGTTAAAGCTGTGCAGGTGCACATCAGCTTTGACGGGCTCAAAACAAGGATGTTTCCCCGATAAGACAAATCAGGGCATGGAAACACTGGAAGACGGATAAATATAGTGGCAATGAATGACCCTTTGTGAAATTATATTTTTTAATATTTAAAATAGGCTTATTTTTTCTGTAAGTCCATAGGGTTTGGACTTGATGGGAACAAATAATCAGAGCAATTACAAATCTACAGTTTGAACAAGTGGCACTTAAATTGAAACTGTAATAACTTTTAATACAAAGGATCCCATCATCTGATTTAAAGATCACAGGAAGAATTATTGCTATGATGATAAAATGAATATTAAACTAAACAGGCTTATTATTTCAGCTCATGTAATGAAAACTTTTATTTATTACAAAACCATTAAACATAATTCCATTTAATTTGCCTGACTGGTAATCCCTTCCCATGGGACTCTCCAAACAAAGCCTTGGAAACCAAATCACAGTTTTCTGCTATCTTATCATTGAGAAATCCCTTTACGCATGGAGATACAACACATATATCTATAAGAATAGTGGCTTTTAAACAGAACATTTGCGAACTGAAAGACACACACTATCCTTTATAAAATACAAACAATCTCTTGAGGCATCAGAGCTGCACAAATTAAACTTCACAAATGGTAGGACTACTTTAAAAAATTAGTAAGAAAAGAAAACTCAAAACCAGTGGTCTGGCTCCCCAGTCTAAAAAAAAATCTGCTTTTCAACTATTTTCACGCATGATCAGTGTGAAAAACAGCTTCATTAAAATAGTTGGAAGATAGCATCAATTTGATATTGTATTATTTCATGGTTTTATTACATGCCACCACATCCTGGACTGATGCACTTGAGGAAAGCAAGGTGCAGCAAACCTACAACTGTATCCACCCACATGTTTTAACAGCACTGGGCATCTCTTCATTTCTCAGAAAACAGAAAAAAAAAAAAAACAAAAAAAACAAAAGGTGAGTTATTGCAGTTTGAAAATCAGGAGACATGTAGAGACCTGAGATGTCTAACTAGCACTTCCTGTCCTACATTCACTTTTACAACCCAAGGAAAATATATGAACAGTAGGTGCACTAAAACCTGACTTCTAACTGGAATTAAAAGTGACACATCACGATGGAAGTTGCACTGCATCTCTAGTGTAAAAGCTAAGATTGTTTTTGTTCTTTAAGCAGAGATTTGTTGGGTTTATTTACAGAGAAACTACATCTTTGCTTAAGGACAGCACTTTCTCATGGAAATTCCAGAGGATTTACTAGTATGTGTGCTACTAATTTCATTTTAACTCATACTGATTTATGAAGCCATAGAAGCCTTTCAACATGATAATGCACAAAAAAAAGTAGAAGAAAATTATATTCCAATCTATTCATCTCTTTCCACATGAGATTAAACACAAATGTGTCAATGCAGTGTTTTTTTGTACAATAATTAAATGAAAACATTTATAATGTAAAAATTGAATCTTTAAATCTTTTACATGAAAGAATAGCCAAGCTTCACAGTTTTTTTCTAGAAATCATCATCCATCATTAGTTACATACTATTGACTGCTGTAATAAAAATATTCTCAATGCGTAAATCAGTAGTATAAATGATCAGAAAAAATGTGACTTGTCTCAGGTTTCTGACACTCTGTATAGAAAAAACTTGGTTTGAAAATCGTATTTCACCTTCCCTTAAGAATATATTCCTTTGAGAACGTGTGCAGGACTGCTGCTGCTGCTGAATTACAAGCTTGGAATTTGTCTTAAAAGTCCCTTCTTCTTCCACCAGAATATTTATTTCTACCATGCACTATTATTCTGAGTACCGGATAGTTTCTTCCTATATAGTTTTGTACTGGGAATGTGAATGCAAGTTTGTTTATAGCCTGCAGGAGTTCAGCAAGTGTTTCTGAGAAAGAAGAATAACAGTTCTTTTGGCAGAAGAACATCATGGCGTTTTGCAGCAGATGTAATAAATCTAGATAATAGCTGAACAGCGCATTCTGGAGTAGAGAGTCTTTCTAAACGGACCTGTCCTATGGGAATGGGCACAATGTTTTGTTAAAACTGTCTCATCTTTCTCCTCTGTTATTTAGGGTTGATTTCTTTTGAGGATTCTACACAAAACGAAGATTCTACTATAAAATTACAAAATCTGTTTGCCTACATCGCTAACTGGGGAGGCTGCATCAGCTACTTTGTTCAAATGCACGTTAGAATGAATATTTTAGAGAGAAAAGTATGTTTACCATTATATCAAAATGGAAATAGGAAGTTTATTGACACCTCACAGAGGGGAACATTAAACCTTTATTTCCTGGCTTCTGTTTTGTTTAAATTTGAAAAATGTTAGGTAAACACCATGACTGGCTGTGTTCTCATAACGCAGAAGAGTAATGCTTTGTTTTATTTCAATCATAATTTTTTTTTTTTATTGTTCCAGCTGTTTTTGATTTTGTAACTTGGGAGTGGTTTTGCTGATGGCAGTCTTCCCTCAAGGCTAACATCTTACTCCTTAAAATAACTACACAGATAGGCCATGTAACACTGATTTTAACATCTGAAGATGTCTTCACTTAAGTCTGTGAAAAACAGACTACAGAAAGATCTTGCAGTCCAGGAATAAGATTCTGTTCCCAAGCCTGGGAGATATTTGGTATCCGATCTTAAACAGGATACTTCAATTTTGTTGTGTCTCTGTTAGTCTAGCAGTAAAATTGAGATATTGAAATTTTTTTTTTATGGTCTGCTCTCTCTGTGAATCTGTCCCATTATCCAGTGTATGCAAGTACTTCTACTGATTTGCATTTGAGCTAAAGGGTTTTTTTTTTTTTTCAAAATCTGTCTCAACACTGTAAACATATGCTTTTTTTCCACTTTTCATTGAGAAAATATTTTACACACTGTCATATATTGTGCTATATCCTATATAGATGAAAGGTAGGAAAATATTTTTCAGTACTTGTAATCACAGTACTTAACCACCAATAGAAAAATAAAATATAAACATACATAACACAAAATAGATGTACCAGGTCATAGCTACCAATACTTATGGAATAGTTCTTGGGTTTTTAAGTGGAAAGATACCATTTCTCTAATTTTTGAAGTGCAGAAATAAAGTACAGAAAGTATGCTTTTTTACAAAGTTATGTAAATAAAATCCAAATGGCTCACATTCAAAATGGTCTTATTTAATCTTTTATCTGTTAATCGAAGCCTCAGTACGTTTGAGCAGGTGAACTGCAGGACCAAGATGCAAGTCACTGTAATGTATACACTAAAACCTTCTCAAGGTAAAATGAATATATTTTAAAAAATGACTGCACGTGGTCTTCAAAATCAACTACAAGGAATATGACAATTTCCTAGAGGCAATGATTCTATTTATTCTATATTAAAATCTTTTACAATAAATCATAACTAGTATCATTCTTTTTCCCCCTAATATTTCTTGATAATACATGTTCTGGCAGAATAGTCAAAATAATATATCTTATTTGTCTACGTTTCTTTAAAACACTAGTACTATCACAGCTAAAGTATACCGTTACTTGAACAGAATTAAATTGCTTGCAGCGCGTTTGATTTTTCTTTTAATGACTCTGTTACTTTCTGCAAAATTGATGGTCGTTCCATAAAATCCTTTAATAGTCTGAGATCGCTGCCTCTTAAAAGCTTTCCTAACTGTGGGTTTGTGCTTTGGAAGATATTTTATTGTATATTCTACTTACAAATTACAAATTATATTTTATTGTATATTTGATTCATCCTGCTTTTAGGCTATCATTGCTAACAATGTTTGCTCAATAGATTTATATAGGATTCTAACAGCAAAAATATAATTATGAGAGTAGAAAAGGGTTTTTTTCTTCTGTCAGAGCCAACCTGCTAACCAAGCACTTTGACAAGTCTTATATTTGCTTTATTTCTCTATTCACTAATTTTACTCAGAATAATCAAAAGTTAGCTCTCATAAGCTATTTGCCTGATGAGTGTCTTTCCTTACCTTCCTTTTAGGAAAATCTTTAATTCAATATTTCCATCTCCAGTAATCTAAATGAAATGACCATTTCCCCCAAGCATCCTATGACCTCCACTTTTCTTCAACAGAACTCTGGAGAAGAGAATTTTGCCCCAAATTGCTTGCTCCAAAGAGAAACAAGATACCTTGCTAAAATTTAAGAGAACTGCATACACTCAAGAGATCTGTGGGAGCGGATCTCCTTTGGAAATCTAAGTTTAGGTGGCAAAAGTCAAAAAAAAACAAAACAAAACAAAAAAAAACCCAGACTTCTGGCTTATGCTCCTCCAACAGAGAAAAAAACAATAGACTTAAATTTTAAAAAAGTTTAGTAAGTTTTTTGGTATGTATTCCATCCTGTCTGGCCAAAACAGTTCATCTCACAGCATAGCAAAACACTAGTTCTGTTGGTACACTGGGAAAGTGCTGGTATCAAAAATAAAGAAAATTTGACTCACTGTTCTCTGTTTGCTTGAAATCAGATTCACGAATCTCTGTGCCTTCAGGCATTTGGCCTTTTTTCCCCCTCAAGCCTCTTATTTCAAGCAATAAACTTGGGTTTTAGAATTTTTCTCTTGTAATAAATACAGACATTTCTGTAAAACACTAAAAAATAGGTGACAGCAGATCCTGGAGAAGTTTATCGGATAGTGACTGCCAATGCTTAACTATTTCCTCTCACCATATCCCCACTGGGTGCAAGCAGGCATGCAAAACCCATCCTACAAAACCAATGGGACAATTTATAATGTTCCTGTTCATCAAATATTCCCCGAATTTGAGAACTGCCACACTCCCTTACAAGCTTTCCTCCAACATACATATGTACACAGATTTTGCAGACACTCTGACAGTTCTTGTGCCTGTGATTTCCAAGATCCAAGCTTCATTCATTTTTATTTGGAAAACAAATACGCTTCCTGTCTTATCCTGCATAAAGCAATTTAGATTATTTTAATTTTGAATGTCCGGTGGTTAAGCCACTCCAAAGACTGCTTTTACAGAAAAAGACACAGGACGAGCTAGATGAAAACACAAACCATTATCATCTGATAGCTTGGTGTCCACCGCTTAAGCTGGTTCTGTCCTTAGCTGTTAAACAACACAGTATTTTTATTTCTTGAGCAACTAAAGACCAGGATATATGAGTATGGGGACAAAGCAAGCCTTTAAAAGGTGCACCTAGAGCACTTCTGGGACAAGACGTAAAATCAAAAACGCAATGTTCCATACTTCTAACTGCTTTTGCAGAGAAACTCTTTTTCATTGCACACGTGACATGCCACGAGACGGGCATCCATGATTCTTTCAGATTCAGGGCTTAGCTGCACTGAACTCGAGAGATCATCATTTGTCAAGTGCGGGTCTGTGGTGTCGCTTCTCCTTTGCCTGGACTTGTCGATCCTGGGGCCGTTAGAGAGTGCGTCCCCAGGCTGCAGCAACCCGACAGCACGGTGGCTGCAGCCGTGGTGCAGCTGGGGTTTGTTAACTCCTGGGGAGCCCCCAGAGCAAACGCCTCTTCTGTGGGCTGCACCATCCAGAGTCCCACGCTTGCTTGTGTGGTGCCTTTTCACATTAAATGTGAAAAAGCTCTCAGAAGAATACATTTCTATAATAATTAGACCCTACAAAAGTGAGACAAGTATATTCTTCCATGTGGCAATTTAATTTTCAATTTCTCTTTTTAAAGGCAAAGGCTCAATGGCTGTGTTAGGCGTGAAAATCAGAAGCACAAAAGAGCTCTTAGGTCATCTCACCCGTTCCCAGAGAGCACAGATGATTCCTTCCAGAACACACCTGATTGCTTTCCTTGATTTGTGACTTGCTTTAAAATGATAAGATTGATGGGAAGACTTCCTTTCACAGCTTATTTGATAGTCTTACAAAGTGCCAAGAAAAGTTTCTTCACAATCAGGCTAAATTTTCATATTCTCTGTGTCAACTTTCTTTTTCCTCCTTTGGCGTTTGCCACATTTGTACATTTACAGAGTATTATAATATTAATTAGTTATACAACCGTATTATTTTCAGGGTCCTCTTTGCTAGCACAGCAGAAATGCAGCGTACTAGAAATTGCCCCGCAGAAGAGCTATTTTACAATATAAACTGGGCAACAGCTCTAGGAATTATCTCCACCCACAAGTCTATTCAGTGGTGCTCAGGCATGGCTCTGCGCCAAGGTGCCAGGAACGGCTCCTATCGATCACACAGCGCAGAGGATTCTCTTTGCAGTAGAAAAGGGGCAAAAGTACTTCCCTTTCAGGCTGTCTAGATAGTGAAGCTGGACATTTTTAACTGGTTCAGTTGAAAGTGCATCAACACCTACGTTCTTGTTTTGGTTGCAGGCCAGGGTTTGAATTAGTTAAACCAAGGCGAGGTTTTAATGCAAACAAACCGTCAGCTCTCTCTCCCTTTTCACCATGCCTGACCCAAACACATGGAATAAATGAGTACGGCCCAGAAAGTCAGGCTTTCTAGGAAAAAAGCAAATAAAGCCTGGTGTTCCTCCCCCTCTGCAATGCCTACGCCTGTGCTAGTACAGTGAGTAGCTAACCGTAGCAGGCACTGTGCAATACTCTGTGTAATGGAAACAGGTACACTTACTATAATCAGAACAGCTTCAAAGGCTTTTCACAGAAAGTATATACTACTTTTGTAGTTTATATTCTCTGATGAGAAACACAGAGTGCAGATTCAGCATTGGCAGATATAAGCATAAATCTACTGTAAACAAAGTTGTTTTTAACAACATTTAACAACGTACCATGTGCCACTATTTCGTAGCTCTTAGCTTTTAGGTGAGCTGTGTAATGCTTAGAAAATGCTTATTTTTAGGACAGTTTTAAGGTCAGATTCACTACCATGTAAATGCAATTTTGTGCCCAGGTTATTTCAGCAGACTTAGATCTCTGTCAGGCTTAAGTAATTCATTGAATTCGGCCCTCTTTCTTAAGGCACCTAAGTGGAAGACTCCAAGGAATAAATGTTCGGGCTGTGGGTTATTACAATGGAAAGCAAGACATGCAAGACCTAATAGCCTACTATCTACAACTCTGCAAAACATTTCACTCCAAGGACATGTTAGGAGAAAACAGGAAAACAGCTTTGCCTTCCATACAAATATACTGGAGCCAAAAAGCTGTTTGAAAGCAATGGTAGGATTGAGATATACCTCTCTCTATATATGTAGATATATATAGATATATATGTTTTCTTTAATAAATGGGGACTCCTAAATTGAAATATTTGACTTGCATTGTGGATCCAAATCCTAGTGAACTCAGAGATCAACAAACACAAAAATGCAAGAATTGCTGAGGGAGTTCAGAGAAAGGACAAGCTGAAGAGTAAAGCCCATGAGAAATCTCAACATACAGGCATTATTAGAGGCCAGAAGCACTTACCAGGACATAAATAACTATATTCATTTCTTCTTTTAAAAAACAAGACTGTACAGCATGTCTGGCACAGAGATCTGCCTGCAGCCAACATGGGAATCCTGCAGAACTTTCAAACCCTGATATTTTCATCAGATACTGAATAAAAATGTAAAAAGACATCTTCACAGAAGTGTGAAATATATATGAATAATTCGTACATCTAATATAAAGTAGGGCCACATTTTTAAGGCACTGTTCTTGGGCCTGTTTAATCTAAGGGCTAAATGACTGTCGAGTTCAGTAACAGCAGATTTGGCCCAAAAGGAAAAATTCTTAAAACTAGTCTAGTTAGTGGAATTTCCATCTACATTTTGTCACCAAAATCTGAAGTGCTTTTTTGAGAACCTCAGCAATGGACCAAACCAGTTCTGTAGATGCCTACAAACCGTTTCAAGTTTAAACTTTTAGGAACTTCAACATAGAAATATATGGCCTTTGTGTACAAAATATATTAATTTGTTCTGGGCACTTAAAATGAAATGAAATTTGAATGCATGAATAACTTCCTGCTATCTTGCTGTATTACATGACAGCTGGGTATTTGAATCTAGTTACTCTAGAGAGTTGAAATCGCACAAAACTGCTTCTGTGCTACACATTTAAAATGTATTCTCTCATCAGATGGTCCACAATGTTTCCCAGAGGAATAACGGTGATATGGAAGATATACAGCCTGGCAGTCCCATATCTGCATGAACAATAAAGTTCAACAAAAAATAGAAGACAGCTCAATTTCTTTTTGCAGAAATTGCAGGGACTCAAAAAGCAGGTGCGCTCAAGATAAAGCACATAGGCTGAAGTGAAGAGATCACAGAGAACAATACAGGCAGGAGAAACACAAAGGGTTAATACTGGCTATCACATTTATGAAGAAAAAGAGAAAAAATGACAGACTCAAGAGTCTCAGGTAATGGTAAAAAGCAGCAGCACAAAAGAACATATCTATAGCAATACTTATATTATGCAACATACTAGTCATACATACTCAGCTTTTCAGTACTAGTAGCTGCTCAGACTGCAAAGGTGCCAATTACAAATACTAGTATGAAAAGCAACCAAAAGACAATTAAGCTCAAAAAAGGCAGAGATAAATGCTCTCTGTAGTGATGAAAGAATATGAAGTCCCAAAAGAAAATGGCACCCTGAAGCTTCCAGTAATAGGAAAAATGAAAGCAAAGACAATTGTTTAAACTGAGTTACAACGACGATGAGAATCATACATGCTCACATTGTGTCCACTTTCCAAACCTCTAGTGCAAACACTTTCAGGTGACAGAGATTTGTTTTACTGGTTTATCCCAACCTCGCAGAAATGCACGTCATTCCTAACCCAGGGATATGGATTCCACCAGAGCAAGAATAGCTATTGGGGACCTGGGAAAGAATCAAAGATGACAAACAGGAAACATATTTATATTTCTATTTTTAATAGAAATATAAACTATTTTGCTGCAAAGAAAGCACAAGGAGAAGGAAGCAAGGGCAAGGAAAACTCCAGAGGAAGAACCTCAGCAGAAGGAGGCAGCAGCCCTCTCTTCATGGAAACTTTCCTCAATTTCTGCTCGCTCCATTGACTCTTGCCTTAGCAGGGAAGAACATGTGGGAGTCTGTGGACAAATGGGAATATGCCAGATGTGATATAACTGGAGCTGAGCAAAGCATTTGATAAAGTGCCTGAGGAAATCTGACTTAAAAAAAAAAGTTAGAATTATCTGGATTCGAACCAGTCTTACACGAACTAAAAACTGCCCAAGGGCAAGGCAAGTACAAGTACAAAAGAGGTACAAGGGGTGGTGCTGCCTGGCCTGTGGAAGTCTTGATTTGTAACAAAGAGCCAAAGGAAAAAGGTAAACGTAGTACATTAAGTAAGAGCTCATACAGTATTAAATTAAGAAGAGTTATAGTTACCAGAAAGGAAAAGAAGTAATAGCAATGAAAGGAGAAAGATGGGTACAAAACATCAAACATTCAAAAGGAAGGCACAGAAATGTATTCTGAAGGACATATATTCTAAAAGCAGCAATTACATTTGATCATTGCACATCAGCTTACTTGCATGCATTTTCAGTGGTATATGATGCCATAAATTTCTTTCGGGATCACGTCACAGGCCAGTGATGCAGCAACCTTCCTCTATTTCACAATTAGAAAAATTTATACAAATGGGGTTCATGGGAAATTTTTCTCCATAGGAATGACCCAGACAAAGCAACTGATTATTGGACCTGTCATCTGAATTAAAAATGTGCCAAGTGCAGTCTCTATAGAAAGCTGGAGATCACGCCAACAAAATGTACACATAATGAGTATCTGCAGCTGTATTTAACAGGTGTGTATTGGCAGAGCATGGATAATACAAAGTGAACAACAAATTAGGAAATGGCAGTCAGCCAACAAGCTGACATGATATTTTCTGTTTGATTAAAGTACCCAAAATCTGACCAAAAGAGTTTATTGAAAGAAAATCGCAAATATAGTTTCCTCTGCCTCCCCAGAAACAGCAAATAAAAATACATTATGTCAAGTTAATCCTGTTGGATCTGTACGCAGATCAAGGAAATACTTACAGAATTTTGCAATAGTCTATAAGAAGTTGGTGTGAACCCTGGTTTGCCAAGTCCCAATTTTGGGGGAGGAGTCTTCTCCAAGAGCCTCAAGCAAGGGTCCAACCTACAAAGGAATCTGAAGAGAGACACAATTAACTCCACTGCACAATGACAGTTGTGTGTCTTGTATGGATTTCACTTACAGAAATCTCCACTGACAATTTGAACTTCAAAATGAGCAACAACACCACAGGGGAGAAGTGCATTTCTGAGACAGCAATAATACGTAGAACATATTGAATATTTTGTGCTACTCAAGGTAAAAAAATGCATCTCCAGATGGCCACAGAAATGCTAACAAAAAGACTCTCAACCTATGAATCTCATAGTCTGAGAATTAGGCAACTATTTTAAAGGCTTATCTATATCTAAGACACTGAATTGCAATAGAAACGATCTCATCCAGCTTCCATTTCTGCTGCAGATTTCTCACATGACCTCTGTCAGATCATGTGTGATTTTCTATAAATAAAATTCACCAAAATAACGTCGTCAACCCAATAGGTTGGGTTTCTAGTACTATATCTAGAAGGGTCAGAATATTTTGAAACAGCTCTTTCCTGATGCTTCATGTTTCTTCTGCAGTGACTGAAGGACAAAAAACACTTTTCTCCAAAGTAAAAGCTTCCCCATAACTACACCAACTCATTTCCTCATGCAGATGAGCCTTCAGTACTAGAATCCTGAATCAGCACATTGAAGCTAATTTTTTACTTTCCATGTGGGACTGGTCTGTTCACAAAACTGTCCCAGATTAAAGCTGTGATTTTACACTGATTTAACTAAACCAATATAAAATTGAGAGCACCTATGTTTAATGTTTTTAACCCATTCGCTTCTTGCATTGCATCTATTACCTAAACTGCTCTTATCCAATCTTTTTCAGCTTGGCTGTGCACTGAGAATTTTAGAGTTGTTTCCAAGCAAACAGAACAGTACCTGTATTTTAAGAAATACTGTAGGAGTCAAAACTCTGCCCCACTGAAATGAATACGAGTTTGTCCAACAACACTCAAAATTCATTTTCTAATGAAGAATTCATCAATCTTTCCTGATCAGATGTGGACCCTAGGCCTTTCTGCTCATTCTCTTTACCTAAACGTAATCTACTGGGCAGAAAATTCTAACATTAAGGTCACCCTAGAATTCTAAAGCAATTTCATACGACGTTGATATTCGCATAAACTTGTCTGTGATTAGGGAGAAAGTAATCTATTTCTGTACACAGATGTGAACTACCCATCTCTTCTGTGGTCATTTTATTAGGGCAAAACTAAAAGGGCATTTACTCCTGTAACCCTACTGGTCAACCGGTCTTTAAGTGCCACCCTAAACTGAAACAAAGGCTGGGACAGAAAAGTGGGCTGCAATGGCATTGCCCCTCTTGGGGACTACAAGTCTCTTTACTGCTTTAGCTGTGGCATCAATCCATTCCCACATGTAGGGAACTGAGCACCTGGTAAAGGACACACTCACGTAAGCATTACGTACATCACGTAAGCGTAAGCCCTGGGCCCCGGCTCACGGACACGCTCATCAAGGAAGCGATACAATTGGCAAATTTGGTCTTTGGGCTAATATTAAGAGCTCTTGCACTACAGGGTAAATATTACAGAAGAATTAGGTGTATCCCAACTGCTTGCCACAATTAATGTGCTTAACAGGCTTTATTCTTGAAATCTTTAAAATAAAAGCTTTTTTTTTTTATCATACATCTTCAATGGATAGACATTATTCATAACTTGTTTTGACAAGTTATGTAAGTGCTCTTTAAAATAACCCAAATTTAGCAATTTGTTTAGGCTGTCTGATCAACCATTTCTATTAGACGGTGCTGATTTTTTTTTTTCCTGAATAATGACAACAACCCACATAAATAAGAACAGCAACTACGGAATTTGGGGACATTTGCACTGTTAATATTAAAGCCTCCTTTTGTGTTTTATACAAGTCAGTCATTCAATTTGTTTCAATTCAGAGTTTACAAGTTTTTAAATATATTGCTAAATCATCTAATCTGACTCTCTGTGCATAACTGGAGAATTTTATACAGGTACTGCTATGCAGACCCTCAGTTACTTACTTGCCCAAAGTCCATATTCCTGTCAAAGTAGAAATTTTTTTTTGTTAATTTTCTTAAAAGAGTAATTCAGACTAATTTTCTAGTGATAAAGTTTGAAATGCATGCTCAGCGCCCACATCACTCTTTCTAAGTATTGTGAGTTAACCCAGAATTAAACTCATCTTGCATTTTGCACCAGATTTATAGCTCAATGATATTCTACAGCACTGCTTTGGAGTGCAGATCCAAAAGCAGGTTTCACTTTTATGCCTGTTATTTAGGGTGAACACAATCAGTGCAAATACTGCCTGTCGTACTTGACTTCATGAGCTTGCCACTCCAAGCGCATAAAAACTGGAGTGTGTACTAAGTAAATCCTTCTTTTCTTTAAAAGATAAAGCAGCTATAAAATAATCTTTGCTTTTAACACCCTCCCCTCATCAGGTTTTACTTTAATTACTTCATTAAAATATTTCAAAGTTCATCTGATAATCTCATCCATTCATCCTTAAAACTTCTTTCAGAGAAAACAAATTCATTTCCCTTCTGATTTCCTGTCATGAGAGTGAATTATGGAAATGGGATGAAAAATAATTGGTTGCAAAGCTGCAAAATGGTAGGAATTTATGGAGAACAGAGGCTGGGAATAACTGAGGGATATGAAATAATAGTGACTTCAGGGACAAACAGAGATTAGAAATAAATACAGCATCCAATTTCCATTAGTGGGTTAATCTTCCACACTTTGCATTTCTCCAACTTCAAGGTTTGAAGAGGAGGGACAAACTTCAGGGCACTTTAATTAGGAGCTCAAAAATAAATCATTTTATGCTTAATTAAAAAAATGTAATGTTTAATTTTCTAGATTTATTTACCAGTATAAAAGAGTTATAATGATTAACTGCAGTAAATACAGAACTTATTTGTACTGCCCTCCAATACAGAAATTACCCTGCATTTAGAAGAATTAATAAAATGACAAATAAATAACAAGTAGTCCAAACATTCTGAAAAAGTCTGCTTCTGAAAGACAATCTAATACTGCTTTTTGCTAAGCATTTCAAATCAACTACTACTATATTTATGAAGCAGTAGTAACTGGTAATCAATGAATAGTTTAAGAGAAGAGCTGTTATTCTGTCTGAAATTCTAAACTCTCAGCTAAAATTCCATTTTAATTGGAAAATCCATATACATTTTGAAGTATGAAACTAACTGTGCTAGCAAAGAGTTTTTGTTAAGAGAACCATAATTTCCTGCTTGTTTGCAAATAAAATAGTGTCATATAAATTGGAGGTTGGAGATAAGTGTTGAAATTTGTGGATTTATTTGAAGGATTGCTAAAATATACACTGATTTAGGACAAATAGTCAAATTTATGACTTTTCTGCTGTCCTACTAATAGAAGTGAAGCTGGAACTACTAAATCACCACGCCTTATTTGCTTAATCCATTTGTATCTAAAGCACATATAAATTATATATGTAGTATATATACATGATTACAGAACCCCTGCTCAATCTTCTTACTACCTACATTCTTCTTCTTTTTCACTGTCACTGACTCAGCAATAAGATAATGTCAGACAGTTGCTCACTAAAGAGAACGGTTGCTTTTTTTTAATCAGAGAAAAGCTTTTGTGAAAATTTGAGATTTACATTGTTTTCTGAAAATAGTTTGACATGGATTTAGTTTAACCTGCTTGGTAGAGAAATTCCAGTCAAACGTTCTCCATGGAGAAAGTTCTGCCTGAAGAAGTTTGCTATACAAATAATTTTGACTCATCCACATACAGAAGGTTATTTAGGTTATTTTAAAAAAGTAGTTAGTAGGTTATTTAAAAAAAAGGGAAGCTCAGACTTCTGTGTTGATGGTGGTGTAATCCTTGGGTAAACTTGAAGGGATTATTAACAAAATTAGTTTGCTATTTAGTCACCTAATTCACACACGGGGTTACACGTGGACACAGTCATTTGAAGACCAATGTCCTTTCTTTTAACCGGGCGCATGATCAGTTTTGATTTCTGGGCCCAATAGCACAAGCAGTTCTCCTGAAAGCAGACTGATACTGACTGACCCAGTGAATTTGCTCAGAGCATTTTATGTGAAATGCAGAGCCAGTGAAGAGAGGAGAGTTTGCATTCCAAGCTTCCCGTTGCGTTTCTGTGGTTCATCACATTATTCTTTAACATCTACACAGTCTCCGGGCAGACCCCCACCTGCAGGGACTGAAGGCAGCGAGACACCCAGTTACACTACCGCTTGCTCGCTCTCTCCCCGGCCTTACCGAGGCTGCATGACTCGCAGTACCATTGCACAGCATAGAGATGACTAGATGCGTTTGGGGACAGCTGGAAGGTTTTATGAACAAAACTTGGGCCTTGGTCATCTAAATGGTAAGCTCCAGTTTATGTCACTTACACTGCAGCGCAGAACTTTGTGGTGCCTAATTTTTACTTCAGGTACCTCTGGCTTAGCCCTTACTCTTAAGGAGCAGGGTGCGGCAAAGTCAAGTGCAGGCTATTCGATTTAAAGTTTTATGTTAATGGGAGGAATGCAACTGAATTAAAACAAATGGATATGCTCGCATTTCATTTCCTGCTTTGGGAGTATTTTAACTGTAATCCTAATTTGATGGGTAACTTCATTATTTAATTCTTACTCTTAAGTGTTTTTCTCTAAGAAGCATCAGACCTTGGCTGGTAAATATCCTCCCCATCTAAAATTAGCAGCTCTAAATATAGCATCCACATCTTTGATGAGAAAAGGTCTTTTTAACTGAGTGCTAATTATGATTAATTTATTCGTTGATGCTGCTGTAATTTATACTTCAATGCACCTGCTAAAATGGCAATAAACATACAAACATATCTTTTTATTCATCTGCTTTATTTAGATGGATAAAAAATAATTTTTGTAATCAGTAATCATATTTCTTATTTATAGCATTCTTAATGAGAAATAATACCCAAGGATCTTTTTTTTCCCCAATACTGAGACAATCTGGGAAGCACCAGGGGATATAATCTTGCAAGTGCCGAAGGGCATGCATCATAAGCATACATCAGTTGCAGATAGGCTGTTGCCACCTTTTGGTTACGCAACTTATCAGTGTTAAAAAAGCAAAACCTCTTAGAAATAAAATACAAGTCTTTCTGGAATGATTTCATTGGAATGAAACATGTTTTTACCCTCTTCTTTCATGTAATGCTGTTTCTCCACATGTATACTCTTATCTTATTTAGCCTAGGCAGAGACACATAATGGCTCAAAGAGATTCAACTGTCCAACATACACAGCAAGAAACACAGACACCAGCTGAGAGAAAGCATTTTTAAAAGATCACTCTTTTTTATCTTTCAGGGCCATATCACAACTACATATGGTGAAGCCACTGAAAGGGGAATGAGACCTAGCCCAATACACGTGCACTTTTGCCTAAGCCTCTTCACGAAGGCCAGGATCATATGGTTTTGGGGGGTGACAGAGGCTTTGGCCAAATGGTCTAGGTAGGGCTGTGCAAGAATGACTCTTTCAATTAGCCAAAAGTGCCCCGATGAGGAAAACTGCAGACTTTTTCCAAAATGCTTTAAGTAGTTATTGACTTCTGGGGAAAGAAAAGTAGACTCTGAACTGCAGGTACTACTTCCCACAGCATGTGGCAAGCAGAGGAGAGAAAAAGCAAAGAGCAAACGACTGACTGCACATCTTCCTCTCTACATGACAGCCTGCCAGAAGGCAAAGCAGCATTCAGCGAGGATGAGGAGCGTAAGGCCGTACACTTCATTCAAAACCAGCAGCTACAACACACTACCCCTGTCCCCTGGGCCTGTGAGGAAGCCAGGAGGACTCCGAGTCATGAACCTGCCTTCTACAAAAACAGTAGTTAGCAGCTGCCAGACACAGAGCTCTGAGCCTCAGTCCTCAAACAAGAAAAGAAAGGAAATCAAACACAGGGTGTTTTTTTGCCCCACATAAAAGCCCTGAGCTTGGTTTGCTATAATTCCTAGGGTCATACTATTCATTATTTTCAAATATTAGGATGACTGCTGGGTATTCATAAAAGCAACTGAAAGATCAGAAAATGTTTCATGAAGTTTAGCACAATTGGGTATCTGTTTAAATGGTGAACAGAAGTCCACAATAAAATGAGCAAAAGTAAAAAGCGTTACAAACCACCAACTTCACTACGCAAATGTGCCTGAACTACTGAGCAAATAATGAAGACATTTTTTGCCTTCATTATTTGAATGATTCATTGAACAACTGAATGATTCACTAGCTAAAAATCCAGAATGATTCACTTGGTTAAAAATGGTCTACATTCATTATAAATCTGCTTTATGCAGGACACTTAATGGAGTTTACAATATCTTCATAGATACTGTAACAGCTAATGACCGTCTTACATCTTTCACTCATTTTCTTGATGACTTTCTGAAAACCTGCTTAGAAAAAATGTTGGGAGGTTTGAAACAAAGTGTGGTGAGATAGCCTGAGAAGAAATTTGTGTTTGGCAACAGATTCCAGCCCAAGACACAACTCTCTAAGGCAGGCCTGGGAATGTGCTGAAGCATATCATAAGTAAATTAACAATCAATATCTAAAATTGGTTCTGTATTTTTTTCCATGGGAGATCTTGGAAATATTTAATCTTTAACTGCAACCAACACAGTATTAGAGGACCTGAATGGGGCCTGGGGTCCTGCCGCAGTATAATATTAACTATTGTTAGCAGTAGTATAAGGGTAACACATATAGACTCCAGCTCTTAAACTCTGAAATCTAATAATCTCTGAAACTGGAACCAAATCAAGAAAAGACAATGTTATTTGACTTCATCAGACCTACCTTTTAAGGAGCTGCAGATAGCCATACCTTTTGAACAAATGTAGCTAAAGATAAACAGATCTTCAAATACATAAACCTTCCAATAAAAGCAAATCAAACACTCTGTGGCTCCTTCCTGTAATGCAGGAGATAAAAGAACATACTGACCTGCAGCTAACTAGAGCAATGGCAGGTGAGGAGCTGACAATCTGAGTGAGTGATTCACACTAATGTAATCTCAGTGCACAAAGTTGGGCCTTGGCCATGAACTTCTCTGACCAGAGCCTGGAAAAATTCTAAATATCAATAGTATTTATTTCTTTTGAAACCCAGATTTTTAAATTGATTTATTTATATTTTATAACCAGAGGTAACTTTGAGACGTATCTGTTACTACAACTTGAAACCACTCCCACCATCCAAAACCCAAACAAATTCAAATAGCTTTCCATTTTTACCTCCCTTTTCAGGTAGGATCCTTTCAGATCCAGAAGTGTTCAAAAACAGTTTTTCAGATGCATTTTGAAAAGTAAAACACACTTGATTCAAAGTTATTTGGAATTTGGCCCCTAAAGGTCTACTGCAGTAATTTTATCATAATAGCAATTTCCTGAATTTCATTTCTGTAGTCATACCTCAAGTCTCAGCAAAAGGTCATAATGAAGATTAACATAACAAGTACTTAATGAACTATCACAGATCTTTGACATATTTTAAGATAATCATTAACATGAGTTGAGACCAATTCATCTTAGGTAAGAATTAGTCTTCTGTAATGAATCCCTAGCCAGTAGTTTTTCATCCAAATACTAAAACCACAAAATAAGCCTGTTCATTTGCCAAAACGCAGAAGTGGGCAGATGGAGAAACAGAAAGATTCATAAAAGCAGATAAGCTTCTGGTACATATGCAGTGCAAGTTCTGCAAGGCAGAGTATTACAGCATAAAATCCACCAGAACTATCAATGTGTTTAAATAATACATCATCTTCTGCCTCATAGTAACTACAAAGATTAACAAGAACCAAATTTCTAAAATACTGAAAATACAAAAAGCATATTCTACTTTACCTTTCTCATCACATCTCCTTACTGGCATCTTCACACAGACAGTTACTGCTAGATATTTTCCACTGCACAAAGACAGGACAGTGAAAAATAGTGCTTCACAAAATCTCAGAAAAGGTATGTAATTTAAACCCCAGAGCAAAATTTTTAGAAAGACTAATAGAAGGCTCTCTGTTTTATACAGAAGAAAATACCACACTGTTACAACAGATTTTACAAGTTTTCCAGTTCAAATACCGAAACCGCACTGGATAGCACTGAACTGTGCCGAACAGCTTGCACCTCAAGCTATGAAAGTTACTTACGTAGAACATACTAGAATAAGATAGGGAATACACAAAGACAGAACAGATGATTATTATAGCAATAACAAATACACAAGTTACTCCTGAATTATTTACCAGCACACATCTGTCTCAAAGCTCTTGAATTTCAAAGAACAAGGAGAGAAGAACAGTAGAGAAGCATTTTTCCATCCTGCTCTTCTAGAAAAGTTTTTTTAGTGTTAAGCTTTCCACTTAAAGAAAGCAAGCTAGAAATTTCCGCAAGTTTCAAAAAGCACAGAACCAGCTGGTCACGGGGATATCGCTATTTGTGGAAATACATGTAGGCAACAACCTTTCCTCACGTAGTCAGAGAATAGTAAGTTAATGAATTCATGAAGGGCCCCAAAAGTAGGGGGTATAAGAATTTTCTTACAAAACTCACTGAGTTCCAGTGGTTTCACTTAGTGCCCTTAACTCGCATGAAATTGAAAGTCGAAGACTCGGCACACACACAATGTACATGTGCTGTTGGACACGCACACACGCACAGAGCCTTTTTGAGCTTGAACTAATCATTAGAAGACAATGATTTTACTCTGCTAAACTGTTTATAATGGTATGCTTTGAAGGACTATAAATTCCGACCAGTTTTCAAACAATCAACCATTTCAACAGTCCAAGGGAACAAAAGAAAAGTCTCTGTTTTATCTTAACAGCAACATTAATCACAATGTCTCCTCTTCCAATAAGGCACTGCAAGTAATGATTCTGTTGATCCTGTTTCAGAGATGCTTGATATAAGATTTTGACTTTTCAATAAATTTGATTTTTTTATATATTAAAATCATTACTTACTACATCTTTTTGTTTCCTTAAACTTTTAAAAATCTATTAAGTGGTACTTTGTCAGAGCTATTAAACACACTTCTTAAAATGCTTCAAGAAAGAATACTTCCTCTTAGGAGCAGTATCCTGATGTCTCTCAGCCCATTTACGCTGGCTTCCTGACAGGCCATAAGCATGGATGGGTAAATGTTACAGCCTGAACTGGCAGAGTTATAAGAATACTAGCTCTTTTTTCCCCTCTTTTCTGAGGGAAAAAAAAAGTGATTTTCCGTGTCTTTTTCTTCATCATGAAAAACTGGGAGGAAAGAAGAGAGGAGTAGTAGCCAGGCTGGGAAAAAAATCAATTACTGCCTCACACTTTGCAGAATCACCGCAGAACAAAGTTCAAAGGAAAGGCTATATCATAACTCTCAAGATCAGGAAGAACCTCTCAAAAAGGTTCTCGATTCCAGGAAAAGCAGCCTGTTTCCTCTGCCCAAAGAGGCAAAACAAGCTATCAGATATAAAATAGGAGGTCAAGAAGCTAAAAGAATGAACAGAAACATTATGCACCTAGTTAGTGCAAAATGACTGGGGCGATACGTAACTGCCTACAGGAAAACCTGGGCTCACAAAAGTCAAGAGGAAATTGAAACTAAAAATGTTATTTTGAAAAGTTTCTCCAATTGTTACTTTAAGTTGTCCAATTATGTCTACGATTTTCCACATAAAATACTTAAATTTTGCTTTTTTCAGCAAAATTTTTCAGTCAGTTCTGGTAACACAGCCACATTTTCAAAAGAAATCTGATATAATCTAAATTATCTATTCAAAACTAGACATTAAAAAGCCCAGTTAACTTACAAAAAGCTAAACCTAAAATAAATGAGTGGAGACCTGTAGTACCATAGTGATGCATGGATACACACAGAGCAAAATCTATCCAACACACTACCGAGGGATTACCTAATAGCGCAAGGTACTAACAGCAGTTGTAACACTGCCGCATTTTTCTGAGATGCTGAAAACACCGAAGTTGCTGAAGTTAATGTGAACTGAGGATGCTTCGCACCTTTTAAAGCTTAACAACCTTTCATACAATTAGGTGAAAGAGTAGGGAGACAGAGAAAGAGAAAAGGGAAATGTTTTCTGAAAGCAAAATATTCTTTCATTGGAACTGTTCCCCTTGTGCTGTTACAACAAGCATACTTTTTTTCCCCCCAAATTAAAATGCTATAGTCATATCCATTAGACAAGTGAAAAAAACTAAACACTGTAGAAAGTTTAATTGGACATTACTATGGAAAGGCTGTTTTTTTAAAGAGTGTCAAAAAGACACGTGTGGCTGGAGGTGGGATCCCTCCTTCCCAGGACAGCAGTTTGTTAGAGCTGACTGCAGTCTGGCAGAAAAGCAGGAAAAAGTATATAAACAGGACCATCGTTAAATCAACTTCTGTTGTTTGAGAATAGCAGGCAAACACAAGGCTTTCAAAGCCTCCCTTTATAGCATGGTGTTATTGTACTTACTGGGTACAACTACCTCATTTTACCTTTTCATGCTACAGCTTCCCCCGAATCTCACAGCAGCAGCATGTGACAAGAACAGTGTTACGTTTCTGGAACATACGCGCGTGCAGCAGACTAAAGAGCCGAGTCTTTTTCCCTGGGTTCAATATTGTTTACTTTTTACCATTCCTGCAAGTGTATAACAGTGTGCTTTTTCTACCTCAGAAGAGTAATTTATGCTTGTTTAAAGAAAGCAATTTCACATTAAATTATTTTGAAGAGTTCTTCAGTTTGTTACTTTACAGTTGTTCCTCGTTCAGTTAAAGCCTTTGCGTTGTATTTTTTTCATGCAGCCAGCTCTACAATTTAAAACGTCAAAGTATTTATTGCTTTCATTAAGCTGTTTGAGTTAGATAATTATGAGAGACACTTAAATTTCATTTCTCAAGTTCCAATACTTGGGGAAAAGAAAGCCTAAAAATGTAGCCCTGGTGTACTGTTAGGCTCCAGAAAAGAGAAGACAATAAAATGAACTGAAATCCTTTGTCAGTGGTGCTTTTTTATTGATTGATCACTTGGTTTGTTTTTTGTTTTCTTTTCTTTCTTTTTTTTTTTTTTTAAACAGTAACTTAAAGCTCTTAGGTGACACGTTGTTCTGGCGTGGAAAAGGATGAGATTCACCTGGTGAATTTTGAATTTCTGGTGTTGGGAATATAGGTCTCCCTCCTCTTATGTTTTTTTCTATTTTAAAAGCCTGATTAAAAAAAAAAAATCCCATCATAGTAAATAGATGAGACAAGCCTTGCATGACACGATGGCCTAAAGTTTAGTAACCTTCCCCAAATCCCGCTACTGCAGAGCTGTGCAGTTACTCTTAAACGACTTCTCCTTGTAGAGGGAGACTCTCCAAAAAGAGTGAAGCATCTTCAATACTTACAAGAATATATAACTGACTCAAATATCTAGCACTGCTGCTGCATTTTATACACACCTTGGATAAGAAATTAAATTGACTTCCCCATATATTCGTCATCAGAATTTTTCATGCATTTTCATTCTGTCCTCTGCATTTCATCAGCCTCAGTCTCACTCTCCAGCTTATTGCCATAGGCTACTAGACTGGAACAAAGCTCTGTGTGAAGCATAACAAAAAAGAGGAAATTATGTAAGAGAAATTTGGCTATATCCACTATTACGGATCTTAATCCTCTGAGCAGCGCAAGGCCTGGAACCTCAGCCAAGTTGCTCAGAGAGCTAGGATGAAAGCAGTGAGATGCTTGCTGCTGATATTTTCCCCACTGTAGCTAGAGGAATGAAGGGGCACGGGCAAAAAGCCAAGCAGAGGCATCCCTTCAAAAGAACAGCTTGATGGCAGCAGTAGCTATGACCTCTCGGTCAGGGGAAAAAACACCACCACCACCACCAGGCATACCAATAAAGAGCATCCCCCTCTAGGAAATAAACTTTCTTGATTATTGCAGGAATCGGAACATGTCTCTGCTTCTCATTTGAGCTTGGTTAGAGTAGTCATATATGATATCTTCTTGTTCTAGTCAAACCTCTGCAGAGAAAGGTAAAGAAATAAAAATGCAAGACAGTGAGAAAATGCATAAGACAGTAGCTGTGGTTAGGACACTCATTTTCTATACTACAGAGAGCCCTCCCGCTCAACCACAAAATGAGCCAGGTCTAGCTATTATGCATGAGATAAAGCCATTACAATGCAACTTATAATTACACACAATAAAAGACCACTAATGAAAACAAAACATGATGAAGAGGTAGGGTGTAAATACCAGTTCACGTAACCAATAAACACGGGGTCAAATTCAAAAGCAGCAGTTTAGTCCAGGAAGCAGACTAACTGCCAAACCAGAGAAATTTTAAGTGTGAGACAACCTCCCAGAGGAGGCAGGGGAAGCTATGCTGCCTGGCATATTCAGTGGGCAGAACAGGGAGTATGCACACCGCTAGGAATACCAAGAACAACAAAATAATCTTACCATCTAAAGATGCTGAGATGCATTCACTGAGTTATTTTACGCCTGCATAGGGTTCTGCGCATAGTGAAAAGGCTGCAGGAGTGGCAAGCTTTGGAAAGTGAGGAAAGATCAACTGATCAATAAGTACGCCTCAGCCTGATTACAGAGTGGCTCTGACAGGCTGATTAAAAAGAGAGCTACCCAGACACCGTTGCCCAGAAGGACATTAGCTTGAATATGAAGCTTTGAAGATGGGATAAAAAGGCTGTGGAAATACAAGCAGAGGGGATTATCCTGGAGGGGAGAAAAAAAAAAAAAAAAAAAATAAAGGTCTGCTTGTCATGCTGATTATACTCTCAGTAATATGTGTGATTCCAAATCCATAAAAAAGACAATACAGCAAGAACACGTAAATGAATAATATAACATGCACAACAGACATCATAGTTCATTGTTAGTCTACTATCAATGAAATGCACTGCACAGCTTCCCCCTCCTGCTGCACAGCAGGTATTGTTTTGGAGCCACTATCAAGGGCAGCAGATTGAAGGATCATTGCTTTAACGCATCAAAAACAGTGTTACAACTTGCAAGTGAAAATAGATGCTTTCTTTGCTTCCACTGTATCCCACAACAGACTACGGGAGGCTGAACCAGAGAACGTCTAATGAATATTAAGCACTTCTCGACAGTACCTTTCTAAGATGATGCAGACTACATGCACGTCTCACTGCCACCTGCTGCACAGTTATCATGTCATTCCAGGGAACCTCAGTTTCTACTCATGTCCTAGTCACTGTTTACGATCAAAGGAGGAGAAAGAAAGATTTCTTTAAGGGCTCGGTTTTCGCTTCTGTTGTGGAGAATACACCAACTGATTACTCTTCATATATTAGTTGAAAATACAAGATAAAATATACTGTATGCTATTTTACGTTTCATACCAACAGCCACAATTATAAGTAGGAGAGGAATGATCTGTTGGGGATCTTTTCATGCAAATAGCATTCATTATATTGTGTGTAAGACACGCTGCTTGCGTAGCTGAAATAAAATAAATACAATTCAGAAGACTATGAAAGATTTAAAACCTTGACTTTTAAATTATTTCTCCCCATACAAATGTATATGTATGTATACATGAGTTCAAACACAAACCTATACCACTCTAAATTTCCCTGTAAATTGTGCTCACTTGGATCAAATGTTCATCAGATGACTCTGTAATTTCAAAGAAAATTAGTCTTACTGTATATCGGTATTCTGCAAACACTGTATTTCACCTTAAAATACAAAAGAATATGGAAAAATTTCACTTTTTAATGAAATATTAGAAACTTTTTTGCATTGAAATTTTTCCTGTTTATTTCGCATTCTTTTTTCAAAGAAAAAAAATATTTTAGTGAAAAACAAAACCAGAAATTACTTTCCATTGAAAAATTATAGATATTTATAAACAAGACTCCTTCGGACCAACAACAAGGATATCGGTCTGGCTAGCACTGTTCTGTAAATCTCAGCTAGAGCTATTTATATCTTTATTAACCTTAAAAATAATTGAAAATCTGGCCCTTTTGAAAATAAGGTTCAGGACATGGCTAGCCTGAGAAATGGATGTGGTACAGAGTCATTCAGCATGAGTCACTTAAGGTCCTGAACCAAAATCAGTACAGCTGCATGAGAATGGTAACATATCCCACGAACAAATTATTATGGCAGCAAGGCCAGCAATGGAGCCACCCCGACTGCCTGTTCTGGCTAGTGCCTCTGAACGGTACTGCAATACAGGTGCTTGTCCGGAGACCACCGCCACCGGACTCTGTGGCACCATATGGACTTACTCCAAGCAGTTCTCAGCCAGGAACCTGGGATACAGTTTTGTAAAGCAGTTTTACACCTAAAAACATTAACAGGATGCAGGCTCCTACCTGTATTACGCTTTTTAGGCACAGTGAGAGATAATGTTTTCCAAAAAAGATTATCAAGGAGAGCATCACAGTTGTCCCATTCTGAAGCTGGAAATTAATTACGAGTATCTGATAAACCACTTTATTACCAGACTACAATAAACTGCAGTCATATACCCACACAAGCAATGGCTCAGATGTAACCCATGTGAAAAACGGGGAAAAATACTTCAGTACGTGGAACAGAAGTACTGCGCAAAGATTAAATATTAATTTTAGAAATATACATCACCATCATTTTGAAGCCCTTCGAAATTTAATTCACATCATACAGTAAACCAAGCCCTTGAAGTAGAGGAAGACTTCTGAAAACAGTTATCCAAAGGAAGAGTTACACCTTCTTGTCCAAAGGAAGCAGGGGATTATTAATAAGATTTAGAAAATATTCTAATGAATGCACAAAAAGAAATTCAGACCTGCTTCCAATTCCTAATAAAACTTCATCTTGGCTGCAGTGATTCCTTGCAATTGACAAAACTAACGGTGCTGTAGTCAAAGCAGTTTGAACAGACAGATTTTACAAAAGGCAAGGTTGCCGTGTGGTTATAAGATACTCGGTGAGAACCAGTAGAGGCAACAGAAGTAAAACATAATTAAGTGCTAGTAAATTAATAATTATTTTTGTGATATGCTGACATAGTAAAAATAAATTATTTAATGGATATATTTTATTATTCTACTAGATTAATAAAGCTGTGTGAATCTCAGTAATATCTGGCAAACAGATATCTGGCAAATCGATTTGATTAATTTCGAGTCTATGAAGAAATCCAGTTAATGTCTGTGCATGTCCTTATAAATCTAGTATACATCTGTGACACTTTCCCCCCCCCCCCCAAGGCATATTCTGCTTGCTTTTCCTCTATCTCAGTGAAACTAACCTAAGTAAGTTTAACCACAAGGTAGAGCACTATAAATTCTCTGCAGCTAGAAACTTCTGAATCCTATAACAGAAGTGAATTAAAACACCTCATCCTGCCCTACACAAAGCTATTGCCATAAATACAAAGACTTCTTTGTATATTGCAACTCACCCATATTCCTGCATACAGATTAACTTCAAATGATTCAAACTAAGCGAAATACGGTACTGGCAGGCTTAGTTATTGTTTCCTATGGAAAATTATTATTTTCATAAAGAAAAATCAAATGTTCCTAACGTCACTGAATCAAACTCACTTTTTGCTCTAAAGATTTATATGAGCATAGAATTTCAAAGAGCATCTTTATTGGCCCACTTAAAGCAAAATGAATCAAATGAAAATACCTTTACTCAGTCTTTAACCAAATCTTGCTGCCAAAGGGATATCATCCCTTACAGTGAGGATGGAGGGGAGGAGGAAAGAGGAGGACAAGCCCTGCACTGGGTGAATAAAAGTGAAGATCTTTGGATTTGAAACTGTGAAGCGGCTGAACGGGATGGAGTAGCCTCCTGATGGAGGCAATCACAGGCAAAAGCACAAACCATGAGAGCTGAGCTTTAGCCGTGAGTGCAAGAGCCAACTGCAATTTTACCAGTCACTCTTTCATGCCTGAGCAAGTTACCAATAACCAAAGGACTGGAACAGTCTTTATCCAGTCCCGCTGATCACTGTAACTGATCTGTACAACAATAGCTTAAGCGATACTTTATCATTTTATACTAAGTCTTTGATGCAACAGAAAATCCTTACCTGGGTGAAGAAGAGAAAGGAAGTTCTCTAAGATGGAGGAGTGAAATCTCTAGCCAGCCATCAAGTATATTTACATATATACAGACACATATATTATATACATACACACAAACATATAAAAATATGTATCTGTGTATCTTTTCTATGTATTTATTATAAATGTATTTTACCTGTGTAAGTATAGATATACACCAAAACATGCACTGGCTTAATTCCAAATTGTTGTTTATCTGCAATACTAGCAGCCTAGCAGCAAATGTCTGCAATAGCAGCAACTATCATCAACACTTGAGCAAGCCAGAGCTCAGCTGATGCTTCAGATGCCAAACTGCTGTCTGAAACTTCAAGTTAATAATACATATATTGCTGAATAAAGACTAGGGAGATGTAAAGAAATTTGAAGTTTGGATTTCTGCAGCTGAAATAAAGCTGCTTTCATACTATGTAAATGCTTAACAGAAGGTTAAAAAGTCTGGCACTGATCTTCTTAAGACTAAGTGTGCAAAAAGTTTTTAAACTTTTCTATTTTATATAAGCTATGATATTGCCAAAATTAGGCAGGCATTTATGTTTTCAACAGCTATACCTGATGTTAAACTCAGTGGTATGGCTGTATATTGCTATGGTGACAAACGAAGAGAGTGGTGAAGGGGGTTCAGTGGCTCTGATATCATGTGCAACACGACAGTAGAAATGCTTCTGGAGTCCTTGTTTCTCCGAAGTTTCAGTCCAAAGTTACAGTCCTGCTAGAAGACATTGCATGATCCCATCTCATACAGGTAGAATTGCATAGTGGCAGCTTTTGGTTGGCGCTGAAACATTAAGGGTATCAGCCCTATCATTTTTGGTTTGTGGTTCCACTGCAATATTTTTTCTATTATCATGAAAACATAGCCCTTTGCCTTGTAGTTATGGTGCAGTACTGAGTTAATGTTAGGTGGGACAACAGGAGAGTAAAGAAGAGATGCCAGTGTTAGAGCTCTCCCCCTCTGCTGAATTGCTGAAATAATATTGAAAGCATGTAACTAGTCTTTTGGTTCACAGCTGGGACCAATAAAAGCCTGTGAAGAATTTCTGTAAATTACACTATTCTGTGGGGGGCTAAGGAAATGTTGTTTCTCATTTAAAATAAATAGTCCCCCCTACTAACTTATTCCTAATCATGCAAACAACAGAGGAATTAAGTAGGCTATTTCCATACATACGTCTGTTTCTTTTATGAAATGTAGTTCACCGGAAATTCGGAGCTAATTGATTTAGAGGAATTCTCATCTGTAATTTTTTTCCCAACATTGTAACAAAATCCAGCCATTTTATTTTATCCAATTACATTTCTTATTGTAGCATTTCAAACTGACAATATCAAGTGCTCGATGTGTGTTCTGTTTGCATTGCAAAACCTATGGTGTTTGCCTATAAAAGAAGACAAAGTATTATGTCACATTCACAGATAATAGCATATATGCCAATGAAATTGTTCATGGAATAGAAACAGCATCACAGTTTTCTGCAAAACCAACTCTTTTCCTCTCCTCTGAAATTTGTATGAGCAGCTTCCAGTTCAGAACACTTGCTCCAAAATCTGTTAATTTGCACACACAAATGAAAGAGAAAAGCATTTTAGAGTTGCTTAAAAACACTCTTTAAGAAATGCATGTTTGGTGGTTGGTTTTTTTTAAGAACATGTGTATGAAATCATCCAAATAGGGTTAATGCTCTAAAACTGTACATAGGACCAAACCTCCATGCTGCTGCAAGACCTGTGACCTAATCCCCTTTCTTTGACACTCTCATGATTTCCCCTTCCACTTAAGCACATCTGAAAATGTGGTCATCTAATTCCATTTGCTTATCCAGGCAACTAGTTCTCAAGAAAAACAAGGAGAAATTTCAGATTCCATTTTTTTCACACACTAAACACTCATTTGCACATAAGTATGGCAGGCATCAGACTGAATAAAGAGTAGTTTGCTCAACTCATTTCATAATGGTGATGCTTACAATTAAAACGAGTCCTTACAACACAGAGATTATGCCATGGATCCCCAGCAGTACATCTCAATATTTTAAATAGTCAACATGATCTTCAGAAGAGGGCACTAAAAATACTTTACTCCTCCTCCTCCAGCAACTTCACTGATATGATGCCTATGCCTACGGGTGAAAGCAAGTTATGAATAGTATATGCATGGTACTGTAACTTCTCAATTTAAAGCAATCCTTGGGCAAAGCTTCAACTAAGCTGCAGTGAATTCTAATTATACGTGGCTGTGCTGCAGGTATTGTGATGCTTCGCTAGCCACTCATTCAAAACTAACTGATATAAGGATGAATTGTAGCAGAAAAGCAGTAGACCTCCTCAGAAATAATTAGCTGCTTTCAGGAACACTAGAGTAGTTCAAGTTGTCACAGTTCACAGGGAAACAGGTACCAGCAGTACATCATCTAACTAGAGCAACGTTAAATAAAAGGTAAGATTGAACTAATGGAATTATTTACAAACATTTCTTTTTAGTCCCAGGCTTTATTTCTGCCTCTGTATTGCTCTCCACATAGTAGCAACGCAACTGTGTGAATTGCTTTATAGTGTATAGACAGACAGACAGATTAAAAAAAGAAGAAGAAGAAGAAGGGGGGGGGGTGATAAAAATTCAGGTAAAAAAAAAATCATTTTTGTGCCAGGCAGTTTCTCAGTTGGACCATACCCTGATCCAGATCACTGTGCAAACTCATAAATAATTCTGGCAGCACAACACAGGCACGGGGACAAGGACTCTCAAAGCCAGCTTGAACAGCACAGCTACTGAATGTATGACTGTGACACTATGTAAAACTTCCACAGATTTTTATCGCATGATTCCAGATCAGGATCCAAGAATCTGGCAAACACTAATTCATGATTATGAAAGCATTATACATTCCTATAACCCTACATTACCCACCTAACTTGAAATACTGCTTTTCTGGTGATGTGCACTCAGACACTTTCTTCAGACTCTCAAAATCTGCTTCATTAAAAAAAATAAATAAATGGAAGAACATTTCCATCCAAATAGTGGCTTCCATAGCTAAGTTAGGAAGAAGTTTCTAGAAATCACACAGAAGAGTTAATTCTGATGGTATAATTTGCCTGCAATATACTTAGTAAAGGAAATCTAAGGTAAGAAGAATGAGGAGCTGGGTGGGGGGAGTGCAGGGAGATACACAATCTACAAAAACAAACAGCAGTATTTCCTGCTTCCTAGTTTTTCCTAGTGATCTCTGTCTTCTGTATTGCAGTATCCTGCTGTATCCTCCAGCATGTATAAAATACAGATGTAGAACATCTACGTGCAAAACTCAAGATACTTTTAAAGCATTTTGCATCACTTTGTCTCTAGATATTAATCTGATACAAAGTACACACACTAATATTCGAAATTATTATTAGGTTCCAAAGTTATTCTCTATCTATGTACATACACAGAAATATACACTCGGGCAAACTGCTATTTTCCAGGACAGATACTATCTGGACCATGTCTAAGAGTACATACTTTAAAGCCAAGTAGAAGAAATCCCTCCACTGACAAATTCTCTCCCTGTCACCTTGCCTTCCCTGGAAGCCTCAGCCCTCACCTGAAGCACTTACAGACTGACGTAAGTCAAGATACACAAGATGCATCCTCATATAATTCTTCAGTATTCTTCTTATCCATAACTATTAGTATTTGAAGTTCAGCAAAATCTTGGTCTCCAAAAAGTAACAGCTTTTTCTATGATCTCTTCTCCCTGGAAACGTATAATCTGACCAGTTTTTGATTTGCCATTTGTCAGTTTGACAGATGGTCATTTTGTTCTTGTGTTAGGTAATAGGCAGGAGAAGCAACCTTCTGTAGACCGTTATTAATTTTGCATATTTTTATCATGTCCTCTATTCTTGTCTCCTTTTCAGATGGAAAATTTAAAGGCTTCTTATCCTCTCTCCATGTAACTGTTGCTGTTCTCTGAAAACTCACATTTTCCTGAATATTACTCTTCAAGCTCTTCAACTCCTGCAGTATTCTGTTCTTGAAAGGAGGAGATACTTCCACGTAAGGTCAAATAAACTGTATTTTCAATTCCATTCCATTTCATCCTAATATTTTGTTTACCTTTAGGACTGTAGCTATATCCTTAATAAAAGTCTTTAGCAAGCTATTTGCAGTGACAAACAGGTCTTTTTCCATGAAAATTGAGTTCATTTCATAGTCTCTAAGCTGCTACCTAATTCAACCTTTTCCCTCCCATGTGCATTACTTTTCATTTATCAAAGATAAATAATATGCCTAGCAGCCTTAAAGAAAAATCAAAGAAAATAGTTTAGGGGGAAAAAAGAATAGAAAGTAGGAGATTGATTCTACAGTTCTAAATCAAATAAGACTTACATGAAAGGCAGCATCTTAAAAGCCTGATTTGAACAGAGCATACAGTTTAAAGGCAGAACTTCACCTTAGACAGTTATGTTTTTCATCCAATTCTAATCAGCAGAGACTTGAATTAAAAGAAGAGAAATCTCATCAGAAATTGTAAGCAAAGAAACATTCCATTAGTAACTTAAACCCCAAAGCAGTCTACATAAAATGGTACAGGGTATTGGATAAACTCCTTAACTCCTTGAAGGGATATTATCCCATTCCTCCACATGATAGTGTTAAATTTCATTTTTCTTTTCTGTTTTAATAACACAAAGTATTTCACTGAAGAGAAAAAAGCAGGAGGTGAAAAGAGAGAAATGATGAGGAGCACCCATAGAAATTGCAAAGAATTGATGAATAAAGGGAACATCATGCACATAGAAGGGGCTATATAAAGAAAACAGCCCCAAAAAAGAGGAGGGGGCAGGGGGAAAAAAAGTAAAAAGACTCAGCAGCAAAGGCTAACGGACAACTCATAATGGCAGATAGGAATATGACAGGGGTAAGACATATTGAAGACTAAAGAAAATTGTTTCTGGCTAGAATTCTGCACCAATTGCCTGGTTATAATCCTGTTCTCCCACTGCACGCTTCCTACAGGATGAATCACATTTCTTAAGTTCTGTATACTGCTGGTCCTCAGGGGGAAAAAAAAAAAAAAAAAAGAAAGAGAAAAAGAACATTAACAACAACTGAAAATAACACTGTGGAGTCAGAAAAGTCTTCTGACCCCTACTGAAATGATGGCATTAGCCCAGAGGTTACCAGGGCCAACATCCTCCTTCACCTGCCCCATGCCTCAGGCTAAACTCCATATAACAACTAAATGACAAATTCAGTAATGTAGCCTGAAATTCACAGCACTCTTATGCCCAGGGTGCTCCGTTTAAAGATGTTACAGAAGTAGTGCTGGTGTATGCCTCAAATCTATGCTTGGAGGAGGAGAAAACAAAAATCAAAGATTTCTTAAAAACAATGGAAAAGACAAGGAAGAAAAAAAAAATGAGACCACAGGGTTTTTTTAATCTTTGCATTTCCTCTCTCCTTCTGTCTCAGAATAAGGATAAATTAGTAAAAAAGAATTAATTAAAAGAAAAAATAGACTTAGGGAGGTATGGGAAGGAAATAAATGAACAAAACAAAAATGCAATAAATGAAATAAAATGGCAAGAAAATAAAGAAACCACAAATAATGGAACAAATTAACAAGATATTAAAATAGAAAAACAAAGAAAAACATAACAATAAAAGCAACACTATTTGAATTAGGCTTCTATTACTTGAAAGCCCATGCATATCTACAAGGAGAATGTATGTCACTGAAGACGCAGAGCAAAACTTCGGAGAACTATAAAAAGAACATTGCTTACCTGGAAAAAACATCTGATTACCAACAAGGAAAAGTCTCTAGAATAAATAAGAATAAATATAGAATAAATATATGTGCATTTTCCTCAGCCGTAGTCATACTATCAGTGCAATATTACCAGTGGATAGAGTTTACTCTTTTGGGGCACATAAAATTCCCTTGGTCCCTATCTGATCCTCGAGATGGTAGGTTTTGAATGCATTACAGAAGATACTACAGCTATTGTCATTTTCCACTATGCTTTTTATCTCTATTGTCTTTTTTAAGCCTATTTCTTCAAAGTTACCAAGTTACTGTATGCATTTATTGTGTTTATGGCTAAACTTTTTTTCCTTCTAGTAATATGTTGAGGAAATTATTTCCAGTCAGTCTTAGTATTTGCTTCTACTTATGTATAGGAATTCAATATTTGACCCTTCTCTGACCACAAAGCCTCCCGGAAAGACTCTCTCCTCCTAAAAAGTTTTGTCTCTTTGCTTCTTCCTTTCCTGGTTAGCTTTTATTTCTATTTTTTGTAAGCAGCAACAGCAAAACACTCACAGATGCTTATGCCCACCAGCCAGAGCCTGTGACCTCATGTAGATCTTTTACTTCTTTCCATTATTTGCAAGAAAATAAAACCCTGCCAACTGGCATGTCTTAAAATAAATGAAACTTAATTAGTTCTCTTAAAATATATCCCTTAAAATAAAGCAGTATGGAGCAGAAAAATGAATTTTCAGCTTGTCGAAAGTTGGCATTTGCAATATAATGGCAGCAGGATAGGACTTACATGAATTACTCATGTCACATTCTCTTTCCTTTTGTTTGTTTGAGTTATTATTGGTTTCTCAGTTTGCCTGACTGGCATGGTAAGCCGGCTGCAACTTCTGTAAGGCAAGCACTATTCTACCCTACTTCATCTGCTGAAAGCTTGATCAGATTAACCTTTTCCAGTGCATCTTCAGGGAGCTGTCAAAGAAATCTTTGGAGAACTGATGTCCTAGCTTTTCCAAGACCCTGTGATTAAACTCTGTGGCACGTACAACATTAGTAATTCTTACTCTTTTTGTCTGTTTGTTTTCAAATCAAGACTTTAAATGACAAAAATAAGTAAACAGAAATGTGACCTCACTTGCAATTGCAGTGTATGAAGCTACTCAGTCTAATGACAATGCTGCGCACCAAGTTTCCATTCCTACTGAATATTTCACACTCAGTTAATGGGAAATCTGTATACCTTATGCCCATAGTCATGCAGGGACAACATGAAAATAACAATGGTAGAAAAATGCTTGCAGGAAATTTAAAAAGTCAGAAGAAAATTAATTACGGACAAAAATAAAGATGTTTGGAAAAAAAGGAGGAATCTGCTGAAACTAAAGTATAAACTATGAATCTGAAAAACCTGCATCTTTTACAAGGTAGAGCTCATCCTAATCATCAGAGCCAAGAAACAATGGCTTATGGTTCAAATTTCACACCTGTCATACACAGGATTCATGAGATTAGGTATGGGAAAACCAGGATGATTCAACCCTTCAAATAACCATTAGACTTAATTCACACCAACATAATTCTCAAGTTTTTAAATACACAGTTTAAGGTCTGGTGATTCCGAACTGCACTACTAGCAGAAATACCATAGCAAACCTCTGTTTATTATTATTTTAATTACTATTCCAATGCTTATTAGAAAATAAAACTAAGATCACAAGGCCAAAATGATAGTCAATAATTTGGGAGATAACTTTTACTAGTGTATCTTCAATGAGCCTTTAGATTTTTGAAGATTCACCTCATAATCTTAAAGTATGTTTTTATATCTGACAGCACTATGAAAGACTACAGACCCTACTCTGGATTCAGTAAGTCATTTTATTTTTCTCTATACTAAAAGCTGTATAAAAGCCACTGTAAATTTCTGTAGCCTAGTGTTTCATTACACACAAGTGAAAACATCAGTTTTTTATCAATCGTACTTTTGATTTATGAAAAATGATATAAATGGAATTTGTGACATAGAAGAGAAAGGACATATATGAGCAGATCTTTCAAGTTAGACATTATTTCATTTATAAATCAAAATACTAATAGTAACACACTAATGTGTTATACTTCTATTATTTCTCACCTTTCTTCTTTAAATAGTTTACAAAATCCTTCTGTTTTCTGATTCCAATGGATACCATCAAAATGGATGGATTCTGGCTCATGTACAGAATCATCAGATGGATTCTGGCTTACTTACACAAGTCTTCCTGAGATAGATAATGTCATATTCATAAAGAAGGCTCCTTTTCTGAATCAACTTTTATAAATATTTATAACTTTCTAGGATTAAATTACCAGCTATATGGATGAATAATTAGTTGAATATGCACTTCATTGTCAATATATACATAGATTTTATGGAATCCTTCAATTATAGTTTGGTACATAAATATATAAAAAGCCTTGTTTTAAAAATTGCTGATCAGCCAGGCTATTTTACTGATTCTACTAAGAATTATTTGGCTCATCATTTTTCTGAATAAACTAATGACTGGGGCACATATGACTTCAAAGACATAACTTTGAGATGAGATTAAAAAACATTGACTATAGATTAAAGCAACAAGACTTAGAGATGACAAAAACTAACTTTTGGAAACCTTGTCCCTTTTAAAATGTGATTAAGATTAACAATAATTGTAGAGGCTTTAAAATTCCTGAGCAAAAATTTGCAGTAGTGACAATAAGAAGGAAAATGTTTTGAGAAGAAGGTTGCCTATATCAGAATCCTCATGTATGTAATGACATTACCACCCCTTTCAATTATCAAGCTTGTGAGTTATATGCTCTGTTATTTTGAAAGAAAGACGCTCTTTGAACATTTGAAATATAGATCATGAAATGTGTTAAAACTGAAAGCCCTTAAGACCAAAGAATCTTGGAAGACCCTAACTCAGCAACCAGCCTCTATTCAGTCGAGGTACTTCGCTTTAGGAAGAAAGTTAATCATATATTTCAAGTCACAAAAGAATTTAGGATATGCTTAAAAGGAGGGAGGTAGAAGTTTGTTGCAATGGAAAACAAAGAGATGGGCAAACAGGAGCAAAAGAGCAGCTGGTCCCACAAGAACAGAGGAAATGATCAAGTCAGGAACCAGAGTCCAAAAAAAATTGTGAAAAAGATCATTGTGAAAAAGGGAGAATACCCACATTTAAGGGACAAAGCACATGGGGAGGGAGAGGGATTCAACACCGACCAGCAGTGAGTGGGGATTCCGCCAACCAAGAGTCAACATGCCTGTCACCAGAGCAGCTTCAGAGAGCCAAGCAGGTGTCTTCAGAAGTCAACAATACATACATACCTCAAACTGAGTTTGAGTATGGGAGAGTATGGAAGAATGCATTTAGAGAAATTAATACTCCAGGAATTTTTCATACTGGGAGACGTAACTTCTCTCATGGAAGAACAAATGCTAGGAGTTTTGAAAACAGTTTACTTTAACATCATGACCTTAATGCAAATGTAAGGAATGTAGACAACTTGTAAGGTAGGGTTAAATCTTGCTTTCATGAACGGAATAAAAGTATCACCGAATTTTTTGAGGACTGGAGTTCACTATTTCCAGGTCTCCAAATGCAAAAGGCTAGTGCAGGAAGCTGCTTACCCAGTCTCTCTAACTCATTTCAGTGCTGAAGGTTAATCTGAGAAACTCGAGTATTGCGGTGCTTCACTACATGCTCTTCACCAAATTCTAACAGATCAAGCATAACCAAGTAAAACTCTAACTGCTGCCACCACAAAACTGCAATAGGCACTGGCAGATATAGCCAGTGTGTTACTGCTTCAGAGGGACCATGCCACACGCCTATCACACCCCGCACAGCATTGCTTAATTTTAGTGCAGGTAGTTGCTGTCAGTTTTCCCAGGGCTCTCTCTCCAATCACACCACTGCCGGAGCAGTGCCTCAGCTACTGCCAGCTTTACTTTCTTGCTCACTGTTTTTTATCAGTCCTCCCGCAGTTTTCATTTCACCCACTGCTGATGCATCTAATAGTGTTTTTCCATAATGGGCCACACAGGGTGTACTTTGTTACCTCTTGCATCATAACAGATTAGGTATTGCAGCATCGTTAACTGTTTATAGTGCACAGGCACACACCTCTCTCCCTGATGGGTCTTAGATGTAAAATAAAAGAAGCTTGAGAATAAAAAAAAGGGGGAAAAAAACCCAAATTATTAGTAACTGCTCAGCCAAATTCTGTTCTCAATTACATGAATATGCTGTACAGTCATAAAGCAGATTGGCATAGTGACTCCTTGGATACTGTACAGTTTTGGATATTGTACAATACTTACTATTAGCTGTAATTTTCAGAAACAAATTATACTTTTACACAGAATCTTTCACACAGAATCTTCATCAAACAGCAGCATTTTAAGATAATGTAAAGTACTAAAGTTGTATCAAATTATGTAACTTTAAAATGGAACACGGAGGATTTCACTGCAATCTATATAAGAATTACTTAAATAGATTCCACCACTGTTTTCCTTATGAACTTGCTGAAGTATTAAAAAGAGAAGACAGCAAAAATTAGTTTTACAGAGTTCTGAAGTCCCAGGGTAGAGTTTAATTATTCCAACATATGATTCCTCTCTGCAATAAGACAAGAGCAGTGAAAAAAACCAACAGAGATTAAAATAAAGAGATACTGAAAAAGATGATGAAGGAACTGTTAAGTTAATATATATTATTACTTGTCACACATTCTTTTTATTATTTAGTCACATTTCTGTTCAAAGACATACTCCACTGAAGGAAGTTTCATAAAGAGTAATATATTAAATTACCAGGAAAATCAATGAAAAAGGGAAATTATGAATGTTTAATTGTTTATTAAGAGGTAATGACCAAGATGCATGATTCACAGTACTTGCCCATAATCAAATTAAAGTGACACATTCCACCCTGAATTATCCTCAGGGACATCATAATTTCAGTGGAGTTAGACATTCTGTTCAGCTACAACTGTAGTTTGAGTTATGCCTGGGAGATTTGATTTTCAAAACAGAAGAGAGTTAAATCAAGATATTTTTGATGGACAGCCTAACATCTCAAATTAAGTAAGTAATTGAGTATAATACTGAGACAGAAAAATAACTGAGATGTTTTACCACCGGTACCAGGATTTAAGCTGAACTATCTCCCAAGTGAAGACAATATTTAAGCAGAAAGAATGGTGCTTCTCTTAGGGAGAAAAGCCGAAGTAATTAGAGAACAGAGTATTACTGAAAGACAGAAGGCTACGGAAAGTACTGTCTTAGGAGTGGAGGTGAAAAACTCAGTACATTAAACTGAAACTGTTGGTATGGAAGCGTAGCTATTTTCAGTACAAGTTAAAATGTGAGTCAAAAGTATAAAAATAATACATAAGCCATGGCTGTACCATGCTAGACAGTCTCTCACTACTACACACATGCAAACACATGTTCACACATATACAACATCTGTGTACAGCTGAGGAGTAAGTCATCTTCTTTAAGTTTCCTCACACTTTAGAAAAAAATTATTGCAGGCCAGCACAATCCATAATGATATAAATTTCACCTCAGTCACTAAGCTATTTAGGTATTTTGTCTTTCGGTTTTAAACTTTAAAGAACCACAATGGTTATTTGTAAGCATGATTTGTTTAAAACAGTTTCTCCCTTGATATTTTACAGAAAACAACTTCAGCAAATTCAAAATTCTATCCCATAACCCACAGGAGAAAGTAGCTGCTTTGAATCAGGTATTAACAGCTTAGATGTCAATCCTACACAGGTTTTCCTATATGCTTCAATTTATAAATGAAAATAGACCAACTGAATATGTAGCACATAAAGGTAAGAATTTGTGAAAGTTTTAAGATCATAGCCATAGCTAGCAATATAAAGCATCAAACCTACGCCAGATGATGCAGCTAGAACGGGGACTGTAACTTCCATTTTTTCCTCACATTTTTACAGGGCTATAACTATTAACCTAGTTCTCTTTACTAAATTTGATGTTCCATTTCAGCTATAAAAATTAAGTATTTTACACTTTTCTAAGTCATTTTAGAATTTAGTTTTGTTAATATGAACCCAAACCTTTTACAGAAGAGTCCAAGGAAAGACAAAACCAACGTAGTTAACCTGCAGCTCACGGAGTTTCCAATACATGCTCTCCAGAGCAGGCAAAAAGGTTGTGGTGGCCAGGCCCTACTCTTACCTGCGAATGTAGGATTCATCTTCAGTCATCCACAGAGTTGCATGTTCCTTCTGCGGCCCAGCACCATGCTGCACGAAGCGTCCATGACCCGCCAGCCCCAAAAGCAGGCAAATGGTCATGTCTTCTCCACTTGCACGGTTCTGAATGACAGGTGATGAAGCAATCACATGCATGAACGATCCTTACAGTTTTACATTTCAAAAGTTATTTGCAAATTACATAAAAAGTAGCTTAAATTATATATATAATATATATATTTTACAAATAATAAGAAAGGCTGCTCTAGAGCCCAACACTTCCAAATCATTCAGTATGGTAAGATAGCTCACAGATATGGTCAGATAGCTCAAAGACAGAGGTCAAAGGCAATAATAAATGCAATAGCTACAAAGATGCCACTTTGCACTGAACGTACGAACTAGAATCTGCAGCCATTCTTCTTACTACATACATTAAAAAGTAGCAGCAGAGAGAAAAGTTGTTGGGTTTCTTGTTACCTTCTCTGCTGGACTTAGTTCAGTAGGGCAGAACTAGGCAGGATAGATTCTTGTATTTTACTTTATTCTTTTAATATAAAAATGGCACTAGATAGTTTTCACAGCTAATAGGAACTGAAGTTTCACAAACTGATATAGTTTATACTGTACACTTTTTATTATATTTGGTAACAGATGTAGCTTGAAGCCTCCCTGAAATAAAAAGCACCTTTACAGTAGATGTATTATTAGCCCTGACAGGGATTCTTCAGGAAAAATAATGGTATCATATCTTACAACCTATTCAGATGCTTAGGTAACAACTGCAAAAGCACCTATGGCATTTACTGTAAAGCCATTAGCATTCCAGTTAGTGCCTTTTCTTTCAACATATGTTGAGCTGTCTTGAGGAAATAATCATTTTAAAGCTGAGTACGTCTGTTCAGTGTTAGGAGTATGGCAGAGGAAGAAATATTTCTTTAAAAGTCTTTCTTTTTAGAAGTGAAATCAAGTGTATACAAAAAAAATTCAGATCATTTTTGTTGGAAGCTCAATGCAAATATTAGTAAGAGGTTCATAAAGCTGTTAGAATAGCAATTATAAATAAAAGCAGCTTTATATTATGACAAGTATGTCAGGCTTTCAAACAGAGATGCATCACAATTTCAAAACATTTTAATTCATGTAACAGGTTATATTAGGTAAAATTTAAACACAATTACTGTAATAATTTTACCAACAGCTACAGTTGAGATTATAGATAATCTTAATAAACTACTGCTTACTGGAAAAGGATAGATCAACACATCCAGTGGAAAATGTCTTGCCATTAGCTCAACTGAAGTCAAGAAACAACAATAATAACCCTTCAACGAAATGATTAAACACCAAAAAAACCAGACTGCCAAGGCACAGAATTTGTGAACAATTTGATCTGAAAAAATACTCTTATGAATTATAAATGCATCAACATAAGTTTGTAATCAGTCACTGACTAATAACACGAAGCTTAAAAATTAACCTTATTATTCTTAATGAATAATTTAAGGCAACTCTACCATTTCATTTTTGCAGACAATTATACCATTCTGTAACTTTTACTTTGTACTGTGTTCTTACGTGTTCTTTGTTCTGTCACGTTATAAAACCTTCCTTGGCAAATAAGCCATAAATTATCCTTACTTTGCAACACTACCTCTCATTTTTTTCACGTACCCTCATATTTAATGGTATATGTTTAAGAAACTATAATACAATCCAAATTTAAAAAGATTCCTGCAAAATAAAGTCTAACCTTTTCCCAACAGTTCATTACAAGCTCAGAAACCATTCCCTGACTGTTTCAGTATACTGCAAATCCAGAGCTTAAGGATGATCATCATTAGATATTATTTAGAAGTATTTGAATGCATACATAGACAGGCAGAGCACTGCACTGTGCAGAACATGATAATCATTATCATCATTCTAAATCCATCTCCTACCTGATCCCTCTTTGGCCACTAATTATTTGAACAATAATCAGCTCTATTGGGGATTTTCCAATTAAACAGCTTTCTGTCAGAAAATGCTGATTAACTGAAACCAAAGCCATTTGAGAAAAAGTACATTTTTTTTTTTTAATCACACTGATGTTGGGAAAGAAATTTCAATCGCCAAACAACTATTCTGCAGATGAAGCACTCACTCTTCTGGCCCAAGTGCTCGTGGCGCGAATACTGAAAGTCTAGCAATGCAAAGCTTGAAGAAGAGAGACGTACGTAAAATGGGGAAAGATGAAAGTCTCTTTATCTATTACCATAAGAAATAAGGAGTTAGTGTTCTTTCTGTCTCGCTTGAGCTTAGCAGTTAGCTTAAAACAGCTTATGTTTCATCACGTATTAGGCAGAATTGGTAAACAAGATCAGCAATTAGAAAGCAAAACAGTTAGACAGCAAAACAAGATCAACACCTAAGATCTGCTACTAAATAGTGGTGATAAAGGGTCAGAAGCTACAATCTTTTGATCCTCTGGAATCTTTTGAATCCTCTTTAACTTCACTAAGAGCCTGCATGAAAGGAAACTTCTAAAACCCAATAAGCCAAAGACGAGAGAGCATCTCACCAACAGAAACATCTTGCCAAAAGAAACGTTGATCAATAGGGAAGTCTTTGCGTACTTACAGTATTAGTCCTACAGATTGCAGTCAGTTATGTTAAATAAACTTTTGCCTTCACTGGTGGCCCACAGCCTCAACTTTCTTGAAACAGAAATGCTTCTGTCAGCACTCCTAACACGAGTAATGCAAGTAAGGAAGTGCATCCTATGGCAGCCACTCCAACTGCCAGGTAGTTAAACTGTTCGCCTCAGATGGATTCCTATTATTCCATTCTCCTCCACTTTCATAAACATGAGAGAAAAGTTGATCTCTGATCAGTTAAAAAATTAATTATTTCTGCAGAATGCAACACCTCCAATAAATGCTGCATACCACTAAATAGCCGTGGATAAGAAGTCAAATGTGAATGGCCAAAGCTCAAGGACCTGCTCTGAATCTAGGTACTTGTCTTTCTTCCTAAATCCTCCGCCCAAACATGCCCATTAACATTTTTAAAATCTTTCAATTTTGCATATTTTCGATGAGAAATGTTTGGAAATCTTCCAGAATCATGCAGGACAAGAAAACCATTTTCTACTTATCTTCAGTTAAAAATACGAATAATTTTTTCACAGTATTGTGGGGATTCATTTCCACTGTTCAATATTTTGCCTTGTAGCACAGGAGTATCATAGCCTTAACATGGCCAACAGCCAAGCACACTGCAAACAGAGACCAATTACAATGATTTGTGGAGATTAGGGCAATACAAACAGAAAAAGCACGTAATGAGGCTTGACACAGGCCATGGGTTAGCAACTGACAGGAGAGCAGTATCTGAAACTGCTGAAAAAGTACCCACAACATCAGTGCGGGTCTATGGATTGGCAGCCAGTGCTGACATTTGTCTACAAAACTCTTCGGCAGAAGAGGCAGGGAGGAATACTGTTATGCAGATGTCGAAAACCATGGAAGAGCAGGGTGCCCAAAGAGGAACCGCTACATGTCAGAGCAGAGCTACCACCCACAAGCCCGACACTGAGGCTGCCTGGAAGGAACACAGACTGCAACTCCATTTAACGCGATAAAAATACTGGATACTTATGCGGGAAAAAAAATGCCTAGTTCAGCTGATGCAGAATATTGCGATTAATTAGTTGGTTTGGAAGAACTTCCATAAATATAATTTCAATGTAATCTTACACTGGTTGTATATTTATTTTTTCCATAGGACAGTCATGTAGTCATCATCACTGCTGGCTAGATGAAACACCACAGTTTTCCTTGTGGTAGTGAGTTATAAAGCTGCAGTAGTAAAAATTATTTTCTCTGTTTTGGGGAAAAATTGGGAACATATCATAAAATGTATTATCTCCAATTTATGTTTAAAACTTTCAATGCAGTTTCATAAATGTAAATACATTATTCTCAATCTTTCACATCCTTTGTGTACTTGGGAATAAGAGTTTCATGGCCTTCATTTCCTGTTGCTTCCTTTTACTAATTCCAATTGCCAGTTTAGAAATAAAACATTAAGCAACAGCAGTTACATCTGAAGTTAATCTGTAAGACAAACTGTGTTCCAATTCTGAAGCCACACTGCAGCAGATGTAAGCCCTTCAAGAAGGCTGAAGGACGGGCTTTGATTTACATTTTATTTTACCTTCTATTTTCAGGATTGAAAAACAAAACAAGATGGCAGTTAAATACAGGAAAGTCTACATCTAGATCAACACTTTCTTCCTTTTTTTTCCTGGAGCTTGATCTCCCTAGAAATTCAAGGACCATCACCAAGTCTCCCGTTATCTCATGACCACTCACCAGAAAACGATTCTTGCTGTTCCTTTTTCCTTCATCTTTGTAGGCACAGAAATAGTCTCTTCTCAGTCCCCTTGCAGTAAGCAGCAGTTATTGACTGTGCAAAACAAAACATTTCACATGTATAAAATCATGAGGAAAAAAATGAACAAATAAACCTTCGAACTTTTAAAATCAGTAACTTTCATTAAAAGATTTTATTGGCCAAATTCTGTAGTCCTAACTCCCATAGGAAAATTTCTCACCAATTTCAGTGGTGTTTTTACCTGAGAGAGAGAGAAAAAAAAGGTTTTACCTTTTCTTACAAGAATTTTTTTTTAATTGGTTTGCTTTTATATGCAGCTTTACTAAATGCTGAGAAACTTAGAGGAGAGTAAACATTCGTAAGTCAGATAGAGTTTAGTACAGCAGAGATGAAGACAAAAATTGAAAAGTGTTATACCTCAGAACATTTATAGTTTTTTTTCCCCTCTCATTGTGCTTCCCAGGACACCAGGGGTGTTTGAAGAATTCAGTGTACGTTTCGATCTTGCTCAAAGTAACTCTATCTCCTTGAAAAACAGTGCTGAGATTTTGCTTTTCCCTTCCTCTTCTCCCCTTAAACCACCCACCTTATGCGACACAGTTGAGTAAGAAAAAGCAGCAGCAATCTAGCCTCAAAATGTCAACATTCAATGCCTGTTATAGAACAAACACAGAACAGAAAGGTTTTATAATAAAATTTAAACTAACTATAGTCATACTGCAGAGCTCCAATAGTAAATCTCAGTGTTGGTATTATAGTGGTAGGACACAGGCTGCTTAGTCTACTGCGACTGTAGCCCTGAGCTGTGGTTTAATGGTGATTACACAGGGAGTTGGCACAAACTGGTTAATACTCGCAGAGCTGGGCGTTAGCGTCATAGCCTGGAGAAGCAGAGCAAACTAGAGCTGCTGTGGCATTAACAGTTATTGTGCTGCAAGGTTGTATAGCAATTAGTGGATGGAGGGTATGATCCTGATATACAGCAAAGTTATGATTTAAAAAAAAAAAAAAAAAAAAAAAAAAAAGATTTGTATTTGTTTTTAATTAATTCCCTTCCAGCCCAAAGCTGTCAGGGCAAATGCCTTGTAGGAAGGCATTCTGCCTCCTTCTTTCTCTCTCCCTCTTCTTTCTTGAGACCTGGCAATTTCAGAAGTGGTATCAGAAAAATAAAATAGAAGCTAATTCTCTAAGCAACCAGCTTAAGAAATTTTCCATAAATATTATTTATGTTATCCCACACTGAAAGTCACAAAGTGACATCTCATTACACTCCCCTCAGAGCCATCCACCACTTTCACACAAATAAAGTAATTCCTTTTCCCTAAAAGCATGTGATTTTTTTTTCCTTCCTTAGTTAAATCCCTACTCATTTTGTCCTTCCCCATAACTCATTAGTCCCCCAACAATATTTTTTAACCTGTTATACTGTTCCCAGTCCAGTCATTCAATTCTTGCCATTTCTCCTTTAATCCTTTCTCTGCCTCAAGGTTCAGATTTAGATTGGACCAAGGAAAACTCCAACTATGATAAGGATTTATTCTGCTAACAGCTTGTACCTCTTAGGTCAAAGCCACAAGCTTTTATCAGTTGCACAGTTAGAATCATAGGGCAGAAAGGGACCTTGAAAGGTCCTCTGGTGGCTGATCCTGCCCCAGGACAACATCAGCAAAATGCCTACATCATTCACAACAGTCTATACTTTTCTCAAAAACCTCCAGCAACAGAGATTTCATAGCACCCCAGCCAAAACACTGCAATGCTTAACAGTCCTAACTATTAGAAAAATTTTCCTTATGTCTAACCTAAAACTCCCTTGCTGAAATTTAAACCAATTATTTCTTGTCTTACCTACACTGGACATGGAGAAGTGATTACTCTATTTCTTCTCTCTCTCTGAAGCAGGCTTTTACAATTTTTAAGACTGTTATTAGGTCTCTTTTCAGTTGCCTTTTTTACCGACTAAAAACCCTCAATTCATTCACTCTTTCCTTCTGTTTTCTAGATTTGGTTCTTTAACAGTTGTTGATGTCCTCTGGAATTTTCTTCTGTTGATCGACACCCTCCTTGAAGAAACATCCTTTAAAACTTGGTGACATTGCCTGACGTACTTGCCTTGGTGTCATCCAAAAGTTTAATAACAATGCTTTCTATTCTATTAATCCCCCAACAGTTTATTGGGGTACCAAATCTACCAGATCTATGAGACACACACCTGGCGTCCCTTTAAATACACAGTGGCAGTTTAAAAAGGATTTTTTTTTCCTTTTATTTGCAGCTTGTCAACAATCTCTTGACAGCAAAAGAAAAAATATCACTATTTTTGGAAGCTCCAGGAATCCTTAAGTAGCTGCCAGAATTAAAGTAAGTTGATTAAATCATTAGATGTTTGCCTTGACAATGATGCATGTCTTCTGTCTGTTACCTTATTCAGAAGGCTAACCATCACCACCTTTCTTGAAAAGACCTCTCACATAACCTGTCTTTTACGCTACTCAAGGGGAAGCTCCGCAGTAAACCTTATTGATTTTAAATCATTCAGTGATGGAGTTTTCCATCACAGCTAAAATCCCAAAGACTGGTCAGTCCTTTTCCAGAGGGCGATGCTGAATCTCAACTACAACATTTTTAGATCCTTTAGCTTGAAATGCGGTCAAAGAAAATGGAAATTCGCCACCACAACTGAATAAAAAGAGGGAAGAAAAAGAGTTCTCATGTTAAATCCTGAAATACAAGGTGAAACCTGCCTCCACTTCCTAGACCTTTCAGAGGAAGAAGTAGTCAAGGACTGCAGTGACCCCCAAGGCCAACTGGCAGGAGATACCTATGTGAGCTCTTTGAAGCACTTGGTTGTGATTGAATGCTCTTTAACTAACAAAATAAAAGTTTGCATTAAGCTTTTCTCCTGTTACTTTGAAGTCTTCACCATCCTCTCCAAATAATTAACATGCAGATACAAGGTGTAGGGGTGAGAATGATACTTTAACTAGTCTCCTAAAAGTATGTATTTCTTACTTTCTGAATTTATTTGTAGGTAGTTTTGGGTGAAGAAGCTGCTACTCTATATGATGAAGCCATTCCTCCCTTTGTGGAAACAGTAGAAAATGAAGGAATAACAACAAGAAAAATGATGCATTAAAGTAAATATAAATTATGACATGGGCCACAGAGGAAGGGAAATATACAAACCCAAGCAAGAATCTGTGGCCTGTTGACTCTGCCTTCAAATAACTAAATACCTTACTCAGAAATAACAAACCTTTCTGATCCTACACGCCAAATACCAAAATTTCGTATTTCCAAGACCCTCAAACTGCCTATTACATACCCATCTCCTGTTTTACAGAGGAGAAACAGCAATGTTCGTGTGAGAGCAGCACCGCTCCCCATGACCCCCACGCCTCTCGGAGGCAGCCTCCATGGCCCGGAGGCGCCACAGTCCTGCAGCCAAAGCGAGATTTATGCTGCCTGCAAACCACACAGCTCACCAGGGCTGCAGCTTGCCTGTCCCTGGCTACGGCTCATCTGCATAGCTGCCTTCCTCAAGTCCCCAGATTTTGCTGGAGAGCCCTCTCATTTGCCTTTTCTCTGCTTCCAGCTCACCGTCTGCTCCTTCACTCAGCTAATAAAAACCCAGCCCCCGGCACTTCCCTGAAGCCCTGCAAGCTCCCTCAAAGGCTGGATGCCAAAAGCAAGGTAAGTTTTGATTGACTGGCCAGGGGAGAGAGGAAAGCCACCTCTGCCACTGCAGGCAGTGCTGGCAGACGCCCCACAAGTCCAGCCGGAGGGAGCAAAAGGGGCTTCGGTAGCTACAGGGCAGTGACGTCTTTCCCCCCTGCCTCCCAAAGTGGTTTCTCGTCATCAACAAGGCCAATTATAGTATATATTTAATCTAGGTGCTTGAGCTAGTATCACAACACCTACCTTTCCGATGCCTCCATGAAGATTAGGAAAAAGAAATCACCTCCACAGAGGACTTGAGTCCTGGAAAAACAGAATCAGCCACTTCATCTACTGGACTACAAAGAAGTTGGTTAGATTTATTTTACTTTGTATTTTTTGCCGAGAAAAAAAGAGAGGACCAGGATATCACTTGTAATAAAATAATAGTAAAAAGGCAGGTGCATCATTCTCCTTGGTAATATAACCCACTTCACTTAAGCTTTGTGTGTGATTTCACTATGGTCTAGCAATAAAATATGGGGCTTATCCTATTACCCCATTAATCATCGTAATACTGAGAAAGCAATATAAATTGCATACAGTAGAGTTAGGACTACACTGCTGTGTAGCAGGAAATATACTGCCTGGTTTCCTTGGTGATTTCTTCCATGTCAACAACAGAAGCAAACACTGCAATGTATTTCTGAGAAAAATAAAATTAACCTGACCAACAGATTTCATTTGCAGTACTTCATCAAGAAGATGCACAGTGCACCAATATTAACAGAGCTATTCTTAAGTTATGCAAACCTTCACAAAAGCAGAATTTGGCCCAAAATATATCCTTGCTGAAGTTGACTAATATATTTTTTAATATTTGAAAAATCTGTCATATTACATAATCAGCAAACATCTGACCAAGTCTACTAATTATTAAAGAATAATGCTATGCAAATGGGAGAGAACATATCTGTGTTCTGCCATCTCATTATCTTCATATTTATAATGTATCTGGGCAAGTATTAATTGGCTGCTGCATTAATTTTTAGAAATCAGCCATTCTCATACATAGATTAAAACTCTGGATACTATTAAGGAGCACATAGATTTTTAGCTTCGAGCAATGTCTTTTCATTTTAATGGCTTTAAAATAGATACTTTTGCAATTTATATTACAGCCTACAGAGAAACGGTAGCTTAATGACATCATATAAAGATTATCTATTTAAAACATTGCAACCACAAGGAAATTTATACAGATACGTTTTACAATATCACAAATTTTATTACAATATACCTTTGAAAGTGATGAGCTTCACTTAAGGAAAAGAAAGAAGAAGAAGAAATTAGTAGAATTGATACTCTAAGGCTAGTTCCTCTACCTGGTTAAACCTAAGTGTATCATTTCATTCAAAATGGATCCCCACTGAAGAAAATCCTGTAATAGGATCTACCTCTGAGTTGTTATGCCAGTGGAACACAAAAGAAGAAATGTCAAAATAAAGTTTATTTATTCATTAACTTTATATATATAAATATACATAGTATGTATACAAACACACACATATATGTGTGCACGTGTTTCACAGCTGGTGGATCTTATGAAGAGTAAGACCAGGGCTGCGGTCCCTAAAGAACTTAGTCATTAAGTTCACTACTGGGTTCTGGAAGTCTTCACATATTAGACACACACTAATCCATAGAAAATAAAATAAAATAAAATAAAATAAAATAAAATAAAATAAATAAAATAAAATAAAATAAAATAAAATAAAATAAAATAAAATAAAATAAAATAAAATAAAATAAAATAAAATAAAATAAAATAAAATAAATAAAATAAAAAAAATAAAATAAAAAAATAAAATAAAATAAAATAAAATAAAATAAAATAAAATAAAATAAAATAAAATACTTAGAGTTGACTGACGCACTGTAATACTAAAGGAAGGTACTAAATAAAAAAAAAGAAATCTTTTCCTGATGATGGCATTTCTCTATTTTTGTAAACTGGTAGGCAATGCGTGATAAAGCATATTTCAGGAAGTGACTGCTGTATAATGCCCCCAAGAAAAATCACAGTTAAAAAAAAAAAAAAAGAAAAGAAAGAAAAGCAGGGACTGACTCTGAAAAAGAACCATTTGGAAGGCAAATACATAATAATGCATGTTATTTCTCACCTTATCACATAGCATCAATGTGTCAACATCAGCTTTTCAGCATTCACCTTGGACATGGTCACCTCATTTTCAAATATTATGATGATTTGGTTCTTTCACCTTTGGAGGATGGATTTAAGGTATGTTAAAAAGTTAGGCTTTGGTATCTCAAGCAGGATAGCCAAAATAAAAGCATTCAAAATCCTCCTTCAAAGCTTTGCCTTGTTCCATAGGAGCATTTTTCTGTTTTGCAAGCATTTTTCACACCTTCTAAGTTACCTCTTTTGCTCCTCAGCCACCATAATTCCACTGGAAACATCATCTGGATTTTATACTCCCTTTTCCCTTTATCCCAAAGGGCACTCTCCAATTTCGGCTTGCAGTAAAATTAAATTGCCATCTGTTAGTATAGCAAAGAATTGCTTCTCATGTAAAATATGGCATACAGAAAAATGAAAGACCATGCATCTTTATTTAATCCTTAATATTATTAGATAAAATCAACAATGCATATTATTTCTGATTTCCCAGAAGAAAAATCTCTCTATTCCTAAGAGCATCTTTCCTTTTTTTTTCCCAATTAAATTTAATCAATTTTAATTACGTATTCCATGGAAGCAGAGGGATACCATATCACTTGAATAACATAAGAGAGATTTTATACCCAAGATGGCAACCAGCCCACAACATGGACACTGTCATTTACCTCATTTGCTTCAAAAACTTCTTTCCCATGTGATCTCATCTTTAATTTCCCCTTAACATGCCTCTGCTTTAGCAAATTAGGGCAGGTACTGCAATACAGAATACTACTTTAAACTTTACAAAACAATTAAAATATGTTGTACTTATAACTTATGAAAGTAATATAGAATTATTAATACTTACCCATATTTGTTTTGTTTGCCCTACGATTACTGCTCAGCTGAAGACAGGGAGGGCAGAAGGGTGGTGGATGTAAGCATTTGGAGATGGATGCCTTGTAACAGTTTGTGCACTCCTCTTTGTGAAGGGCCAAGAGTATCATTTCCAGTGTCAACTAATAATAACTTGGTGTTGTTGACTGTAGATAAATCAAAGAAGAAAAGAAAACAACAATCAACTACCCAAAACAAAAGAGTATCTTGGTCCATAAACATATACAACATACACTGTGTATATATTTCCAGTGATGTACTTCAGCATATGCTGAAGTACTTTACCAAGTAGCCCCAATCATTTTAAAGGGACAATTATTTCCCCAGTAATGGCGGAATATATCTGAGATAAAAGAAGTATTTAAGGCAGGGGAGGTTGGGCAAAGGAGATAAAGCCAGTTATGAGCAGACTCAGACTCACCAGTACCTAGTCCTAGCTGATATATTTACATTTAATACTGCCAGTATTTTTCTAAACGTAATGCAGAGAACAGGACAGCGGTATTCTCTGTTCAAAGTAATATTAGATCTCATTTCTCTGTTCATACAAAATACTTATGAATGACATTACATTGAAAAATAAATTACTGGAATAAATTTCTCTCATTAGTAGAAATGTTCTTTTTTTTTTTCTTTCTTTTTTTTTTTTTTTAATGAAAACATCTGCCAAAGAGGAGTGAACTACCAGCCAATATACAAACCACCACGCTGGTTTGTATTCAGCTCTGGCTGACATCATGTATAACTTCTGAATTCATTCAGAAAGCCTGAAAACAGGTGTCAGCAGAATAAAGTTCAAATTTACAAGGAAGAAACACCATTTCCAAGGAGCATGCAATCAGAACAACCTAACTGAATCAGGGACAGGTGATAAAATTACATGTGAAGCATAAAATAGCTGAGTCTGACTACAGCACTTCTGGAAAGACAGAGCTTAATCAAGCAACCTCACATCTCTTAGAGGAAGGACTACAGTAAAGTGGGCCTCCACATGGCACTATGTAACAGGACAAGCCTTCTTAAAAAAGACAGTCCAGGTAAAATAGTGCAGGAAATTTCAGTTATGATGATAGCAAAAATAATACTATAAGATAAGAGTGAAATGAATGCCACAAAGATTAGACAATGTAAGCTGTTACTAAGAAGTGCAAGAGAAAATAATAGTAATAATGTAGTGTGTGGCTTGAGGAGAAAAGGTAGGCAGAAAGGACAAAAGAAAAAACAAACAAAACCTTACCCCTACTCCCCTTGAAAAAGGCACTTCCTTAAAATAAATAGGGCAGCAAAAGAGACCAAATACATGCCCAAGAATAATTAAAAATGAAAAAAAAGTAACAGTATTTGTACTGAATCCTAGATGCTTGAACTACAGATGACATCAGTTACTTTACATCTGCATCTACAAAGTCTTAAAAGGAGGAGAAATGATTACCCAACAAATCAAACCAAGAACTTGAAGATCTGCATCTCAAAAGACAGTTAAGCACTTGAGTTCCTCTACTCTACTGAAGAAGATGCAAGCTCCCCTGAAAGATAATTAAGCTCCTTTGAAAGATAATTAAAAGAAGAAAATCCAAAATGTGTGTGTGGCCATGCACGGAACGCACACATACACCTCTTGATTGCCACAGTACTACAAACCTAGCTCAAAGGTATGTCCTCTCCTCATTCAGGATCTAGAGCCCACTCCTAAGCATAGGAATATATAGAGGTACTACTTGAAAGAACTGAAGGGTCAAACTTTGCTGCAGCAAAACCAGAGGGAAAACCCATTTTTGCCAAAAAAAGCCTTGTGGAAGAAGCAAATACGAAATAGCAAGCCTAGTTCTGTTGTCATCTTCTTCAGCATGAGCGCAATGTCCAAACGTAGACTTCACCTTCTGTACTCTAAAGGAAATTCCAACACTCAAACACATTTGTTAACAGACTATTTTATTAACACTCCAAGACTATGCTCCCTGCTGCAAGTAAATAGCCTAGACCTCAGGTTCAAAGTCAGAGCATTTGTATAAAACTCCTTCTTTGTCTTACAGCACAGTGCTATTTCCACAGTGCCATCATCCTCTTGACAGTCACGGCCAAAGTTTTCCTTACACGGTGCTTCTTAAGAAGCAAAGGGAGCCTTTAACTAAAAGTAGTATTTAATCTAATGTGTTAGCTAGGAAGTAGCGAGGAGCTGTCGACAAAGGGTAAGGCTTTACATTACACCAGTAACCTAGCAAGTTGGCCAACACCAAAACTCCGTTTATCCCCTGTGCTTGCAGTGCCCCCATCTGCATGCTCTCCTTCACCTCAGATTTAACTGCCTTGGACCACAGGGAAAGAGCGAGAGATGTGTGCCTCCTCCTTGCTTAATACGTATTTCATTACATAGCTGAAGCAGTATAATCTCATAATTCAGGGCTATCACATTTCACATTTCAAGCCAATCCCAGCAGATATCCTTACACTTGCTGTCCAACTCTCAGGAATTTTCCCTTTCTTTCATCCTGGACACGTTCTTAAAATAATGCTTGCAGAGAAAGAAAGTCAAATTTGTAAGGTTGGAGTAACAAGACGGCACCATGCCGTGTCAATTGGCTATTTCATGGTTATTTTGCCTAATCTCAGGGCCATTATTGTAGATGTTATGAATTCATACAGAAGTGTGGTCCCATTAGCACTGATGGAAGTTATCCAGGTAAATCTTTCATACATCAGTGACAGACTAGAATCTTTTGTACAATGGCTTATAATGCAAATTTGAATATTATGGATTCATAACACCAAGTACATTACATTCTTCTTAAAGTCATTTGTATAAAATGCACTGTGCATACCTGTAATTTTTAAGCCTTAGGTAAAATTATTGTATTGGTCAGTTAATGACCTTGCCACTAAACACTCTTTAATTGAGTTTTGAAATGGCAGCAGTACAGCAAGTTCTTCAAAAATCAGTTCAGTTGATACCCACTTATGCAGATGCACAGAGTTTTACAGTGGGTGAAGTTCTTCTTTTCAAGTAGATTAGATTTAGGATTAAATCCAAATTTTCCATCTCATTTTCTGGACTTCATACAAATATTCCAACAGCTTTCCCGCCTCCTCACCTTTTTATGAGCCATCCAAAACCTTCTATTCAAAACTCTCTCCAAAATCAAATCAGAATTATAAAGATTACAGAAACTGAAATGTGGACTCAGATTTTGCATTTTAAGCCATTTTGAAAACACCTAATCAGATACTTTATATTTATATCCTCTCTCTCTCTGTATACATACACATATATACTATATATAGGATATTTTACATTGCATCATTGTATTTTGAACATCCAAACATTTCAATACATTTAGAGTTTCTAGAAAGGCAAAATAAGAGAAAAAAATCAATATTAATTGGAACACAACAGGCTCAATTCATTCATACAAGTCAGAGAGAAGCTCTCACTTCTCTCATGTATACAGCGTAAGGAGCAATCCTGTTGGTCCCTGTAAGAGTGTGGCAGGCTTGGGTTCAAGCGAGGGCTCCACAGCAGCCAAACAAAGCACATCAAATCATCTCCTAGGCATCCTGGCCCTATCCGACTTGTGCACATGTACAAGAGGATGGAGGAAGCTTGTCCCCCAGGAGACTTCCCACATCTGTCTCCGTATTCCTGGTCTCCTTATCACCTGAGAACCCGGGAAATTTGAAAACTGGAAACCAAAAGAGATACAGGCAGTCATTTACTGCACAGAGTGCAATACTGAATGGCTGCTTGCCTTATACTATACAGCATATTCATGGAAGTGAAGCATTGGGTGATGACACAGCATCTTGAAGCCAAAGTTGCTATACTTGCAAAGCAGAGAAAGGCAAAGATAAAATATTAGGGCACTTTACAGAATTCCTTTGCAGATGTGTCTGTCAGACTTCCAGCTAAGACAACATGAAATAGATGTATAAAACTGTTGTAGCTGAGTTCCACAGTCCAACAGAGGTTGATTAAATATCATAGTAATAGCTTCAGGAAATGGCATTATAGTTGTGGACATAAACTTCGGTAATAAATGATTTAGACATTAGAAATACTGAAAGCTGGATATAGAGTGACTGTGAGACTATGTATTCTCTATTAAGTGCAGAGCCAGCAGAACTCACTTTCCATTTCCACAAAATCCTGATAAACAGAAATGTTCCTCTTTGGGTTGATATGTACTGCTCTTAATGTGATTAAGATTGCAGGAGCTGTCTTGACAGAGGAGATTAGTACAAGGAACTGACCTCTCTTGGGCAGTTTTTCTCTCTCTCTTCAGTGTTTTCAAATATACATGAAAGTTAACTAGATAGGGGAATCCTCAGAATTTGAAATATATACATAAAATATGTAATAAGTATAGCAGACGCAAATCTAGCAGAGTGTTTAAGACCACTTCAGCCCCTGAATCCCAAGCACAGTGCCATAAATCCTTTTTGACATCCAAATCCACATGTCAAAAGTAAGGAGTTAGAAAGTACCTGCAGCACTGCAAATACTGAGCTGGCAATTTTATATATATATTTTTTTCCTTTGTCTGTGCTCAAGCCAGCCCTCATCATATGACATGATATGCTAGGATGCTTTTGACACACAACAAGTGGCAGGAAGACTCAAGCCATTACTGGAAAATGGTCAGTGTCCATTTCTGAATATAACGTCCTAAGACTGTAGTAATCGATTCAGACAATTAGAGTAACGATAAAATAATAAATGTAAAAAACGCTGCTAATCCCCCCATACATTTTATACAGATGAAGTTAATATGTAAAACTCATTTCCCTGAAATAGAAAGATAAGTAAAGATTAAAAATTATCAAAACTACCATTAGCTCATGAAAGCTATACATTGGGCTGCTTTTTCCAGAGTCTATTGGTATTGGATCATTTCTTGGGTTTCTATAGCTGTCCCTTCTTCCTGCAGTGACCTGAGTACTTAGGACTTCACTGGAAACACTGAGCGATAAGGCAGAACAGATTTTCTCACCTTATAAGAAAAAAAGTTAGGACAGAGCCCCATCTGCTCCTTTTCTTCCTGGAAGCAACTATTGGTTTTGATCATCCTGGTAACTAATGTTAAGAAAGGAGAAAAGTCCATAGTTATAATCTTAGCCTGCAACCCTTTATACTTGTATCCACGTGTAAGTTCACTGCTGGACTCTCTGTAAAACTAACATGGTTACTTGAATCCTGTGCATCATCACCCACATGAGAAGCTTAAAAAAACTAAATAGAGAAATGATTTCATTAAGACAGCAGATGTCTTATCACTAAGGTCAAAGGACACTTAGGATGTTGTCTGCAGCCTAGGATAACCTTAGCAAACTGGGCTTAGAGACCTTGTGAAGATGGTGAATATGAATCACCACTTGAAAAGAAAAAAATTGTTCTCATCTGCATACAAGGTTAAAGTGACTTAAGCAACCTAAAGATCTTTCCTCCCCCTTGCTGATTTTAGGTCTGCTCTGGAGAACCATTATGAAGATGATGGGGACTGGCATACAGATAGCAGAAATTAAAATGTACAAAGTACATTTGGTATTTAGGATTAATAGGCTAAAAACAATATGGAGCCTCTGGTTTATGTTCTTTAAGAAATTCTGGAGGAAAATAAAGAAGAAAGGCTTACATGAGAAGGATCTGGGAAAGATCTTTGCACTTCTTAATCTTGCAGGGTAACAGATTTTTAACATACTACTTAACATAATGCTTTAAAGAGATCACCTTCGATTATAATAAATACAACGTCGGAGATTATTGTCTCTAATAACATTTTACGTTTTTGTGTGACGTATGGAAAGTGACACAAAACACTGATAAATGCTAACATATTTCAAAAGGGCAAACAGAAGATAGCCACCAAATTTTGAACTGTTGCCAAATTCAAAAGCATTTCCAATGACTGGCATTGACAAGAAACTTTTAAGGCCTAAGCCCTAACAAAGTCAATGGCAGCAGTGTAGCTACCTCCTGTACTAGATTTTCAACATTTTTCTCCAAATAAACAGTATGTATTATAGGGACCTAACTCAACTCTTAAAAGAGGGGAAAACGCATATACCTAATAGTTTGATACATAAACTATTTTGTTAATAAAACAGTGCCAGAAGGGAATATTTTCAGAAGTTTTGAAGTCTCAAGTTCAAAAACTACTTATCCGCCGATCCTTTGCGGTACCTAGTTTTTGTTTCAGCCCCCGTGGCAACCATTATTTGAGCACGACTCCTAGCCAGTTTTACCACTCTTTTCCCAAGCAGTGCTAGGTGTGCACGCGCATGCACACACGCACACCTGAAAATGCTGATCTTCGACAAGTGTCGTTGAAAGCTGAGCACTTAAGAAACTAACTCATTTTTCAAAATGGCCCCTAAATAAGAGGATTGTATTGTTTTGTTTTAAAATACCAAAAGGGCTTCAGAATTCAAATATTTTGTAAAAAAAACAACCAAACAGGCTTTCCTTGCAGTATCAATACTAAACAAAAAGAAATTTACTTGCAATTTTATTAAACTTTAAACCTCTTGGACATGGGACAAGAGCCCTGTAGGACATGGTATTCACTCTGTCTTCCTCCTCCTAATACACCCCTTTGCCGCAGGAGCCGGGGCTTACCTCTGAGCCTTCCTCCAGCCGGAGGAGGGTGTTGGGGTGAAAGGAGATACACGTCCCTCGCTCTCCTCCTCCTCTCCCACCTGCTGCTCCAGTCTCCATGCCAAAATGAGCTTCCCTCCCTGATTCAGGATGCACCCGAACACATTCGAGAAGTTTGTGTTATGAAAAAATTTACTTTTTTAGCTAAAGCATGCTTCTGAGCTTTCTCTCCTTCCTCTCAGCATGCACAGCTTAGATATAAAATAGCTTGACTGTGATTATTACAAAAGACATATCAAAAAACATTTTCTAACCAAACTACTGGAGAAAAAAAGATCTACAAAATACAAACTTCTCTTTTTCCTTCTCTTAAAGGTATTAAATGGAAAATAACGTCTACCCTAAAAATCCTATTTTAGAAAACTGTTGTAATGATCATAGACTTCAGCCTCATAAAACAGTCCTTTCTTTTTTGACCATAACAGTACAAACAGGATTTTGTGAGGCAGAACAATGGTAACACTGATGGCACACTTTAGAAGATTTTAGTGATCCAATGTTGTTTCCTGTAAGTATATTGACAAAATAAATTATAATTATATATCCTTTCTGAATTTAATAATTTATTAATTATGACCAATAATCAACTTTGCCAAAACCGCACAGAAAACTGATGAATTCCAAAAGAGGTGATAATAGGATTATTATTCATGAGCAGTTGTAGTTTAAAATATTAAAGCAATGCTGCTACACAACAAAATATATGCACCGGAATTTGGAGTTCAACTCAGATAAGAAATAATGATCAAGAAAAAAAACCAGTGAAGATTCTTACTTACAAGGGTCAAAATAAATCTGATAAAGAAAAAGCTACAAAAGTTTGTCACATATTAAATCAACACTGACAGTGATATATTTTTACCCACAGAACAACTATAAATATGATTTCCAAGTGCCATAACATCACAATTTCTGTATTAAAAAAAAAATCGATGGGAAAATGAAATGAGTACTGAAAATTCAGACATTTCTGTTGCAATATTTTTTTCTCTGAATTACCAAAATCACATAAATATTGAGAATTCAGGTAGAATACAGGCTATGGAGTCGCTTCATGTCACTGTTTCTCCGTCTCCTACCAAGTCTGTGTTGCTAATAAGAGCAATAATTTTTCGTAAAAGGCACCTTCTAACCAGTGGATCAAAAAATGAAACAGTTGTGTGATAGCCTGCCCCTTTGTGAGCTTCTTCACTACAAAAATACTGTTTTAATACTGGTTACAATAACTGCACTCCAGCTTTCTGTAAGAGATTGACTTTGTATGTGTGGTTCCCAAGGATGCGTGTCCTGGAAGGTGGCTGCAGAGAGGCTTCTCTTCCTTGCAGCCCCAAGAGTGCATGACCTGACCAGATACAAAAGATTTCTACAAAATGCATTAGTATCAGACAAAGCTTTCATCAAGCAAACCATGAAACTGAGTACCTGCTACTTTGCACCATTAACACAAAGCAATTGTCTTCCAGTTGTATTTAATAATTACCTCACCGTTACGAAAACATTACACTACAAATACTCTGGGAGAAGATAGTAACCGTAACTATCTCCCTTCATGTTAAATAAACAATTTTACTCTCCGATTATAAAGATAGAGTTACATCTTGTCCTTGTACGAGGACAGTATTTATGAATTTCTTTTCATATTAGCATTTCTCAAAAGAAATAATTCAGTATCACTGTAATACAGGGGTTTCAACACAAAAACAACATGGGGCAATCAAAAATATATACACAAAATAAAGTACAAAAAATGTAATAAACATTAGTTTTGTCTAGGTGTGTTTACTTTTGACAAGCCACTTCTTCAAACAATCATTTGCTTCTGAATTATTCTTTTTATTATTACAATCCACAAGCATTTTCCCTCCTTTTCCTGCTCCCTACTGAATTTGTCCCAGCTTAGTGTATTATCCACCCATTTGGTCAAAACTGTCTAATCCATCAGAGACCAAAGTTTCACGGAACTACATTGATGCTGTAGAATCAGTCCCACCTACACCCTATGTTATTTCTCAACACACAGCTTTAAATCAAAATTTTCATTGTCTGTAGCCAACAACAACAACAAAAAAATTGCCACTATTGTTTCCAGGCTGGAAATTACAAAGGAATTTAATGAATTAATGTTTCCTACCCACGTATAGGTGTTGTCATGAGCTGTTCTCCACCACTGTAGATCTTTTCCATTTTTCCAGTACTCTCCTTTCTGTCTTACCTACGGCGTTTCCCTCATCCTCCCTCTCTGCTGCATTAAAATGCTGTTGATCTTCTCCTGGGCCTCCAGTGCTTTGTTCATGTTTCCCCCCACTCTTCCTTTAGCATTTCCTTTGGTTGCTTTTCCTCCTCATTTCCCTTATATTTCCACCTTCTCTTTTCCTATTAAATGCAAATACAACCCATTTAACATGCAGAGACTTACAGGGTATCTGAGCTTAACTTATATCAGTCTAAAAGCTTTAGATATTTCCTGGCTGCCTCAAATTCTTACCTGTGTCAATTAAATAGTTCAAAGATGCCTTTAAGGAGCAGAATGCTCCTGCAAGACCTTATTTTTATACATATTAAATAGTTATTTTGTGTTCTTCTTTTTCTTCCACTAGCTATAAGATAGACTTTTATTGTAATTTAAGCTGTAGTGGGTTTTTTAATTGTAGTTTAAGTGTAGCTCTCCATTTTCATAGAAGTCAAGGTAATTTATTTTAGGGTATCAAAAGCATGGTTTGACGCCACAGGCAAAAGCAGCATATAGGCAAAAAACATTTTTCATGACTAATTTATCAATGGAAAATACAATATTAAAAGAGTGCTCAAGCTTGTACCTAGCTAACTTCTTGGAAAAGAAACGATTGAGACTGAAGCTAGGACATTAAAGTCACACCTGTAAGTACTTTTTTTTTTTCTTTTCTTTTTTTTTTTTTTTTTTTTTTAAATATGATGATTCTCTGTAGTTCTGATGGAAACCTCTGGTCCCAATTTAAAATAGCACCTGCAGATGTATTATCAGTGGCTTGGCATACACCTCTCTTGGCCAGATTGTTTCAGTTAAAGAAGTGACAGAATAACTGTTATTCTCATCATCTAAATTTTTCTCTTTATGAACTGTTCATGAAATTCTCTGTACTCTTTAGGCAAAAGCACTCGAGCATCACTTCAGTGTCTACTTCCTCATCCTCATTTACTTTTTGAGTGAAGAATATTCACACTTAGAGCTGCACTTGTTAATTGTATAGCTGGAGCAGTGTTGTTTCTGTTCCATGGTTTATGTAGCTAACCAACGTCACAAAGTTTAAATTCCATAATGAAATAAGAAACTTGCTTCTGGCAAAAATTCAACCTTTCAAGCTTAAAACTGAATTTAATCAGCATTCATACCAATAAGTGCTGAAACATTTGTGGGAGTTACATGTGAAGAAGTTGGGCCCCTAATGAAATGACAGTGTCCTGCTTCCTCTTCTAACCTTAACCTTGTAAATCTGCTTCTGCAACTGAGTTCTGCTCCTCAAGGAAACACAGTGTATGTGTAAAAACTAGATTTCTGTCCTTACTGAATATGGATAATACTTTGTATATACCCTGTAGTGTAGACCATAAGTTTTGCCAATTATACAAAAATGCAAAGATATGTCATTTTAAAGGCTACCATGTGCACATGGTTTCATTTTTCTAATTCAATTAAAAACATTTAAAATTATTAATCCACTTTAATAGCACTTTCCATCACCAATCTGGATTATAATCCATAAAATATATTTTAGTTATTTAATAAAAGTCATGCATCCCCTCATTGGTTCCATATTCAGCTGAGACTATATATACAAATATATGAAACTATTTTAGAGGTTTTATTTAAATAGCAATATAATCCTAATTGGTTCAGAAAACTCAGAAGCACTTTTAAATAATTGTCCCTGAATTAACTTCTAAATTGTAAAAACACCATTTTTTTAAATAATTTGAGGTAATAAACATACAACATGCATTAGGTAACATTCATCATCAATTGCAATAACAACTTTGAGTTGTCCTAATTATAAAATAAACTCACGCTATGAATATTAGCAATTAGTGAATTTCACATAAACTGTAATATGAATACAGAATGAAAAAGAACTCAAACAACAGGACTGGATAATCAGGGGCTTTTATGTCACTTTCTCACTAACAAAATTCTGTAGATTTTTAGGATGTTTATCTTGCTTAGCTCAAGGGTAATTTAGGAAAGACCAGCCCTAAGTTTAGGAAAAGAATAAAGACAAGTGAGAAAGACATCATATGAACTGGACTGGAAAAATACTTTATGAGTGTTAATATTGATTTATTGTTGTGAAGAATTCATTTTGCCTCCTTGTCTATATTTTCGCATGTGGAATATGGGATATCATTACCATCTGTCTCACCACTGAGTAAAAACAAAATTAAGTCAATGATGAAAAATTTTATAATATGCCACCACACATAGGGGTTGATTTTCTCCTCATATTTTTAGGTTGAAGTTACTTCGAAGAATAAATGCAACCACACTTTAAGCTAAGTTTTGAGGCTGCAGTATACAAACCCAGTTCTCCAAAGCACGTCCCAGAAACCTGAGTTAGGCACTTAGATCTCCAAAACAGAACATGGAAGAGTCTCGATCTTTGCCATGGAAATCTAAACACATACCTAATGTATGGGAGTTCAATGTAATTAATAATAGGAAAACTCTAAATTAACATTGTGTCTCACATAACCTGCAGGCAAGCTTCTCTGTACATGCAAGACCTAGACCGTCTCTATTTCCCCTCCCCTGCCTTTCTTTTTAGTTCCCCCTTGAGGGTGCATGCCTACAGCTATTATTTCAAAGAATCAAACACGGTTCATTATCGTCTTCCAAGACATTAATGTCTGCTTTTAAAATACAGCATAATAGTAACTACAGCATTCACATAATGATCTGCTTTGGGGACAGCAAGTGCGGAAGGTTCAAAGAAAGAAGCAACAGGGAGGCAAATGCTCACAGCACATGGGAGAACTATCTTCCCTACAGAACATGTTGTGGAAAAAAAAAATTGAAGGATATTTTGGCAGGGAGAATTCTTCAGATACTGTTTCCTGCACCAGAGATTGTTAGGATGTTTTATACAAAGATTATCAAATCTAAATTACAGGAGAATAGGATCCAGAAATCCAGTTCTCCCCTTCTTGATTAATGTCTTAGAACTAGATTACAGAGAAGAAATAGAGATTGCCCAGAGAACTATGCTTGCTCTCTTTTCAGTGACACAAATGGTGCACATTTTAGGAAAAGGGGTACCAGTTTCCATCATCTACACCTCATCTTAAACAGCACTCTTTTGAGTAATTGGCAATATGCACAGAAATTACTGTGGCCTGAGCAAATGCTCTTAACCACTAGACTATTAAATAACAGGCAGGCAGCCCTATCATCACTTCCAATCCCCCAGCTTTTTTTTTTTTTTTTTTTTTTTTTTTTTTTGAATAAATTAATAAATCTTGCAAGTCCATCTTTAGACATTCACTTATCACACTAGTCTCTATTGGAATAACTTAGTTTCTATATGCTATTTGACTTTGGATGGCATCTGAATTATTGGCTTTCTTGGACTGCAGCAATCCTTAGCATGCACAGAGGCAAAACTGTAAGAAAACAGAAAGCTTTCACGTAAAACAAGTAGCACCTAGCTGCAACAGGAGAGAGTTTTGGACTTTTATGCATTTGAGATGTGTATGTGTATAAAGTCCATTTATTAAATGTAGGTTCACAAATGATACCCACAAAGTCAGATTTGTTTCTCCAGCAGTTCAAGTACATAAGCTATATAGTGTCAGTTATTCTTAACTGTGCTTATTCTAGTAAAAGCTTATTTCTCCAAGTATTTTGTCTCTAGGGTAGTGCAGGTAACTGTGCCAAAAGAGCATTCCCAAAATATTAGGTTACTATCAGCAAGTAAAGGTACTGGATACTTTCAGAACTTCTATGTGCTTCCAAATCCAGAATCTGCTACCTTTTAGTGGTGGATAAAGATTTATCATAGAAGTATATGAGATTTTTTCGCTTTGTCCTATTTAAACAATATATATCTTAGAAGTCTTTCTCTGTAAGCCAACTGTTTTCAAAATAATCCAAAGGTAGGTTGCTAAGACAGCTTACTGCTTAATGTATTTTCAGAAAAGAACAAAATATCTGGCTAACAAGGTAAAACTGAGCTCCTGAGTCTGTTTCATGTTTTCTTTTATGCTGTGACACCCCATTGGTGTTAACGTGGAATGGCTTAAAATCTACAGTAGTTCATCATGCTTGCAAAAGATAGTCAGGTTTATAAGTGCTTTGGAATATTAGTTACTGGCCATTTGCCACATACATTATTCTTTACAGGTGGAAATCTGTAGTATCCACAGAAAACTATTTCAGAAAATTGAAAGAGAAGCAGAAAACGAAAGCACTCATATGCAAGCAGGCAGAGAGAAGAGGCAGCATTCTCCACATCAGCTCTACACACAACCCAGAGATTTCTTGTAGCCTCCAAACATTTTCTTTGGATCACCAGAAGGTTATACACAGCTCATTATATATGACATATACAGAAGCCTCTGAAAATAGATGGAATTCTTATTTTGAACACTTTATTACTTTTCCTCTCTTCCTCCCACAAACACTGGAGAAAACTGCAAAGTCAAACAGCAGAATTAGTATCACTGGAGATATTTAAGGTTAGCCTATAGACATGACAAGACTGATTAAGTTTAGTTTAGAGATAATGAACTAAATTCTGCCATGTTGCAAAAATATAGGCCAATTAAGTTTCCTTCTTTTCTAAATGATTCTACGATTTAACGGGTGCATGAAACTTTCATTAACAGTAATGGGAGTTCTGTGCACGTATTGAGGGGAAAATAAAGCCCTGTGGATTTTTCCCCTTATAAACCGCATGAAGCAAATAGAGAATGATACTAATCTCGGAGAAGTCATGCAAATTTCAATATCCCGAATGAGGAATAAAATCTGGGAAAGCATTACTGGGGCACATGCAGAAAAAGAAGTGAGAAACACACAAACCAAGCAAAACAGACATTTAAGGAGGTCAGCTGACTTAAAATGCTGGTGGGAAAGTTAGTCCAGGTCATTCTGAGACTGAAGACCTATAAAACACATTAAGCAAACAAAGACATTAAAAATATTTTAAGATCAAATTAAAGAGGGAAATAACGTGCATGTCAATAAGCTGCAAATCAGTGATAGTACGTAGGATGCACTGAGTGGGCCAGTGCTCCTACACAGCACAGACAGTAACAAAAATTACACTCCTAGGAACAGTAACCATGTCACTATGATGCTGTGTTGACTGACTGATGTATTGAAGAGCTTCAGTCTTACAGATCTGGAGCTAATTCAACAGGAGATGCTTATGTTCCATACCAAAATATTTTCGCATTTAATTTTCTGTATTTATGTGGCAGGAAACAAGTAGCTTGAGAAAATCTATTCACTGGGCGTTTCTTCGAGGATGGAAGAGTCTCTGGGCCTACACACAATTCCACGATGATCTACACACAAACAAGGCAGTTAGGACATAGTCAGTGTTAGTACGCAACTTTTTCCATTACTTCTATGAAAAAAAGTTAAAACATAGACTACAAGGGTCATAAAAAAAGAACATACGTTATCTCTGCTCTTGTACACAGGTAAATCAGGAAAATTAATGTACTCACAGATGTGTCTTTTTGAGATGCTTATTTTATCACGGGAACTCACCATCTACAGGAATAATCTAGAATTTCACTGATCTTGCCATTGCGAAGTCATGAATTAACAATTAAATTTAGCTGCACTTAGTTTTCATTTTTCACAGATGAGCCTGAAGCCAAGGAAGTCCATATTCCATTAGTTCATAAAATATATAATGTACTACATTTATATTTCATTTACACAATTTTTATTGAACTACTGTTATCAGGAAAAAAATCATAACCTAAATGTCAGTTCTTCAAGCTCCAAGTAAAATGCTTAATTGCTACAGTATGAATTATAATTTTTATGATATTTTTCTCTAAGGACTTTCCATTTTGATGCATTTTCTCATGCTTTTTTGAACTTAAAGAGTTACAGGTATAATATCAAGATTATAATAAACAGTCCACCCTTTATATATCTCTGGTACGGTCTGCCAGAGGTCTTCTGTATTTGATATTACTTTTATTTCCATAGTTTTGGTTCGGTGATAATCCTTTCAAACAGAATTGATTTGCATCTAGTGTGATATCAGTGCTTATATAGGACTGCCTTTGTTAAACAGCTATTGTTACTGCAATATTTATGATCTCTTCTGAAACAAATGCAGAAAACATTGTATTAGCTAACTGTCATAAAAGTTATAAAGATTGCTTTTCTACCTATTGTTCTTTAAAAAGAAGCCATTATATTCCATTTATCTAACTAAGTTTTAAGATCCTCTTTGAAAAAATCAATTTTTTTGCTGAGAACCTGACATACATTTTCCCATGTGTCACATGTGCATGCACACAGACACAAGTATACAAAATGTGTATCATACACACGGCATATATCCACAATCTGTACAGCTCATCTAGGTTTTTAGACTATGTTTCTGCCCTTTATGACAAGGTATGTGAAACTTAATGATTCACATTCTATTACTATTCCTTTTAGAAGGCATGAAAAATATGATAAAATCTAACTTGAACGAAGTGTATTTATTTAAAATATCTCCTTCTAGAGAAGCTTAAACTACATTACTCAAGTAAAGGCAACACTTCTACCAGTAAATGCTGAATTCAAAATACTTCAGCGTTGCTTTCATGCTCATCTCAAGTTTGGAGTACATTTAAATGGAAAGAGAGAGAATGTAAAAGACAGAATTCTACCTTGGCAATCCTTTACACTCTAGATATGATATTTGATTTCAATATGCTCCATCCTTCTATTACTAAATTTGTGATTACCATTAAGAGCTTCACCTAAAGAAACTGCTTCCCTCTTTACAGAAAATAATAAACGCACTCACAAAGCCACTGAAAACCTGCTTGAGTCTCTCTTTAAAAGAAGATGATGTATAAAATTGTGGTTAATATCTACAGAGAGAAGGAATATACAGGAAAGAAAGAGCATCTTTAGAAGTAACATGCAAATCATCACTATTAGAAAACAATTCAGAAATTTTATAAGAGGTACATATGAAGCAGAAAGCACAGAGTAAAATATAATGAGTTTTTCTTAGGAGACTTCAAAATATCGTCTGAGGGATATTGATGAAAATAACACTAAAAAGGATATCTGAAGTGGACAGATCCAATTCTGAGGAGGTTAACCAAAAATGCTCACAGGAAGAAAGGAAAAAGGGAAAGACTTGAGACTGAAGATTTTATCTACAGCAGAAATGCTGGGCAAGAATTTTAGGGAAAAATGCTTTCAAGAAATTGAAGACTGTATCATTAAAAGGGAAAACAAACAAAGGGTATGTATAGACCAATTTTGGCAGCATTTCCAAACATCTATCGTATAAAAGATGCTTCTTTTCTTTTAACATGCTTTCCTCTCCTAACTCTTCAAAAGCCTTTCTGGAACCCACGTGCTGTTATCTTCCTTAAGTTTCACACGGGTGATCCTAAAGAACTGACATAACGTTCAACTACTAAGAGTGTCAAAGATTGAATCAGCCTGTTTAAGGTTTTGAGTTTAAGGACAAAAGACTAACAGATCTCTTTCTGTCAGCAGTCTGCTATGGTCCAAGCGATGCATTAAAAATATCTCATTACAGCAGTTGAGAAGTGAGGCTGTGGACAGTAAGGTTAATCATTACATCATGAACAGAAAAGTAGCTGATGGTTCCCTGCATAAGGACAGGGCATGAACGACCGCAGCAATCCAACTCTTTCAGAACAGAGTTTCGATTGTAGCATTCAGGCACTCACCTAGATGATGGGTTCTTCATATGTGAACCACATTTGGGAGGCAACTAATATAAAATTTCTTGTTTTTACTAGATTTAGGAAAAAAACCCGACTCATTAAAATCTAAAGTATTATCTAACATCTACAATGTGGGAATGAAATCGTAAACCCATCCATCTGAAAAACCAAATTCTGATCCATTTCAGTGGGATTACTCCAAATTTACTTTGATGACAGAACAGATTTTAAACCAGTATCACTTCATAGTATTGCATTGAAAAAAAGAGCATCCAATAAATAGGTATAACATAACAAAAAGTAAAACTTGCTTTTTGATTTTTCCATTGTAGTCAGCACAGGGCCAGTGCACTGAGAAGGCAGAATATATGCTGAACTGCAATTTTAAAGATGAAACAAGCAAGAAAAGGTATAATTGTTGTTATTTCATTTTGAGGAACACTTCTGCTAAAAATGAAATAGCAGTTCCTATGAACAACTTTACAACAGGCATTTGTATGTGGTTCAATGAAGGCAAACACTAAAGATACTTGAGCGAGTGGATATGGAAGTCAGAAAAGAAAATCCCTTTAGATCAGCTCATCCATTCCTTCAGGCAAATTTCTGTTTAATTGGCAATTGCTGACTTCAGTTCAATAAACGTAAGGGCCATACCAGCACTAGATCACTAAAGATTCCCCTTGTGGGGACAAGGCTGATTAGCAACAGCTGCAGAGCAGAAAAGCGTAAGAGACTGGGGATAATATACTCCACAGCCTTCCTCATTGCCACTGTGGAAGGAAACATTATACGATCCCCGTAGGACAGGCTGCTTCTGCGCCACACTGAAGGTGGAGGTGGCCTGTTTACTCTGCTCCATTTGAAGCCAGGGACCTCAGGAGCCACATTAGCCTAACTCTTCCCAAAACTTCAGACAGAGCGGAGAGTCTGCTTTGCCCCAGACCTGCCCAATCCCATTATCAGAACGGAAATCCCAGCGACCTCTCCTTCGCGTCTCGCCGCACAGGAGGTAACTTAGCGCTTTAGCATCTGGAATTTTATAGAACAGATCGCCTGTGTTGCAAGATGAGATTAAAGGAGCAGAGCCTGTTTTATTTAGCCAGAGACGCAGGTGTCTGGTGTCTCTAAACACAGCTGGGAACAGGGATGGAAGGGGTGGAGGGGCAGAGGTGGGGGGGGAGGGCAAAATACAAGGGAGGAAAGAAAAGAAGAAAAGTATTTAACCTGAAGAATGACATTGGCTCAAAAAGTTGATCTAAATTAGCTAGAAAACAGAAGTGAAATTAATCCTCCTCAGGGAAACACAAGCAAATAAACCAACTGATTTTAAGTGGCAAATTCATGAATGAGATTATACAGCTCAGCTGCCTATAAAACAGGAAACTAGACTCAGTGGCTCAGGAACACGCCCTTACAGCTTCACATCCAGTGTTTCTGCCTCACTTGTCTTAAATTAAAAGAACAGCTTTTTACTGGTAACCAATTACAAACTAGCATTCCCATTTGAGCAACATTTAAATGAACATCCAGTTCATTCATTTGGATTTCTACTTTAATGAAGATCCAAATAAGACAACTCTATGCCATTACCAGCCACAAAAAAAGGAGGTATTGTGGGTTTCTGAAGGCATTCCCAGTACTCCAAGGTCACGTCCACAACAGAGGCTCCATATCATTCACCAGCAGCAGCAAGTCAGCTGCTATAAAAGCATTACTGGTATTCGATTCTTTTCTTGTAATTCATCTGCTGCAAAATCACTATCTTCTTCAGATTTAGGGTGATGTTAAATAATTGTATCGTACACATTGCCCTACTTTTCCTGTCACAAAGCAAGGAAACAGGATTATCTGCTACAGGTGCCCTGGGAAACACAGACAGATAGTTTATCCCCTAAAGGAGCAAAAGATTTACAGTGTTTAATATTAGTAAGGGTCAAGTTGAAGCTGTAATTTTCACTAACAGTTTGTTCTCCTAAGATTTCCTACTGCATAAAGTAGCATGAACTTACCCAAATCCCTCATAAAATGAAAAAAAACTGTTACCGAATTTAGATTTTTATATGTCATATTAAAGTTTTTGACCATATTAATAGCTTTTATAAAAAATCCAAATACCTTCTGGGAGTACTGGGAGCTGGGAATGGAACTAGAAAACTACTCTGTGACTATGTTAGCTCTTTGAAAGTAAATATAAGATAAAGCACTTACCACATGGTAAAAAGAAAGATGCAAAAGCCATGCCTGCAGGTATCGCTTCCAGGAATGACAGCTTCCCACCACCACCACCCCAATAAACAGTCAGTTCCAGTAAGGCTGGCTGGAAAAAAGATTAATGATTAAAAGAGGGAAAGGTTAGGAGGGCAAATATGAACCCGACAGAGTTGGTGAAAGTTGTAACTTACTTATAGGGAAAGGCTATTTCCTTGTCCACCACGCAAGCAAAGTTAAGATACTAAAAAACAGCATCAATATATATTTTTAACTCACACTAACAAAAAATAACCACTTGGGTTACTGTTGACAGAAATTGTTTAGCAAGCACTCCCTTATAATGATTACATTAAAACAAAGAATATTTGGCATTGACAAAATAAGTTATAAATGGGTGCTCAGTGAATCAGCAAGCAAAGTGTGAAGCTTTGGCATATAGGAACACTAAGCACAAATGCTGTTCTCTAGAAATGTACATTGATGTCATGGATGAAGGAAAGAGGAAAAAAAATCCATAGAAGAAAGTTATCAGATATCAGTATATCAGGTATCAGAGTTCTGCACAGTCTTTCTGTTGCAGTTGCTGTCAGCATTCACCCACAGCTGTGAAAAAGAGAACATGGTAATTGTGCAGGGAAAACAAGATGGTAGCAATCACAGTATTCTAGTCACCAAGAAGAGATGACATACAATTACAAACATATTAAGAACATTAGTCTAAAAACTTTTCTATCTAGACACACCTCATGCCTGCTGTTTTGCATTTTGTCCATTCACATGGACCGACCTTCTACCACTTAAACCAACCTTTACCACATAAAGGGAAGGATGCCAAGAAAAGAACATCAATGTTGACTGAGAGCTGCGTGCCCTGCTAGTGTCTGTTAAAAGCCTTCTTTATCCTTAAGCTGATAAGCACATACTGTACTACATTAACACGATGGTAACAATTTAAATGTTAAGTGTTCTTGACTTTTGCAAAGTAAATATTAGTTAACAAGGCATTATTATTGACTTCTGTTTACAGAACTAGAACTCAAATGAATATCTCTTTCTAGGATTACGCTAAAAATGATGATTGAAATAACTTTAATAATCTTAAGTAATGCTTTAATGCATTCAAAGACATCCTTCACAGATGAAAGTATTTACTTCTCCGGATAAGAATAAAGAAGCAGACTCTGAGACTATTTATCCAACACACTTGTAGCATTTTTTAAGGGGGAAAAAGAAATTATACTGAAGAAGAAAAAGAAATTACAGGAAGAAGGATGAAACATCGTGCTTAGAATCTTAAAGATAAAACATACATAAAAAACTGTTAAAGAAATAATTCCAATGGCATGTCTTAGCAGTCCATTTCTAAATCTATAATACAATCCATTTATTTTTAAAAACTCGATATCCTATACTGAAAAAACAGGATGAAAGGAAAATGGAATGTTATGGTCATGCAGCTATTATACTAATGTTCTGGGTTTCAAAGGTTAAAATGTTCTTTGGCTATAAGCCACAGGTCTCAGAAAACTTTTAAATCTAAAAATAAATAGCTTCTAAACTTTGTAAAAATGGAACAAAGAAGGAAGGATAAAAAGATGACTGTACTCTGGGTCAAACAAAGTAATTTTGTAGATCTGTTCTGTTCATGCTGTGAAATGCATATTTTTCCTCTTTTTTCTTGTTGGAGTCTTTGAATTTCCAAGATATGGATGCATGTGTGTATCCATCTGTTTACACACACAGACATGCACATATTTACATGGCCGTGCACACACACACACACATATATAGGCATTCTTTAATACTGGCTACATATTTCTTACAAGAAACAGAAAAAAAGCAAAATATTCTTTTTTTATTTTATCTTGGAATTAGAATTAGTGTTGCTATTTCTACAGACAGGAAAACTTCTACATTAAAATGACTATGCAATATGAAATATTAGTTGATTACGTTTAGTTTAATCCCAAAATAAGCCTCAGTATTTAAATGCACTGAATATCATGCATAAGACATCTTTGTGCAGGTGCACATTACACTGTGCACAGCTATGTGCAGAAAGACAAGAACTAGTTAAAATAGTGAAAGCAGTATCATTGTGACATTGCGCCAACCTATCTCAAGTGATGTACGCCACTTTTCTGCATAAAAACAACTTTAATATTAATAAAACTATATCCATAATAGTGTAACTATCACATTAAATGTCATGGCTGCACTGATACAGAATGTGGTATACACAAAGCCCTGGCAGTATCCCTTCAGGCATGATTTTTCTTCTGTTCCTTCTTGAGCAGGAGATCCTTAGCTCTTATGTCTGCAAATTCTGCCCACTTAGACCTTCAGGATAGGCATACATACTTTTGGATTACCCTCCAACTTTCTGTGGAATGCACAAAAAAGAAGGAAATTGATTCTTCTTAGATAAAGCTTTCTACTGATACGGCAGAAATTTTGAAGTTCAGTCTACACACTCAGAAATCCAAAGATACCATTGCATCTTTAGAAATGGTAACTTAACCCTGAGTCAAAACGTTTGGTATCACCGTTATTCAAATCCAGACCTTCAAGAAATGACCCACAGGCATAGTCTTTAATCTTGGGCAGACCATTTTTCCCCTCCTATTAGTAACATTCTGAAGTTACAGCCTTATTTTAAGAGGGAAGATAGACTGGCTTTGAATATTAGGCTGAAATTTGAAACACTTAGATGTTCTCTGTATAGAAAAGACAGTCCAGTTACAATGCTCCCCAATTATTATTAGAATAGAATAATAAGAATTAGGTGTGAGAGCCCAGACCTAACTGTAACCTGCTTCAACATTTCTACTCACGAATGTGTACATCTTTGTTTTACAGAGCCACTTCTGGAGGTTTATCATCTCCCAAAGAGGTATCCCTCATAGTTTTTTCTTCACGAGAGATAAACAGCTCATCAAATTTATTATTCTCTGATCTATATGGTGCCAGACTATCAAAAGATCCTTTTGGCATTGTCCTCTGAGATTATTTTGTATGTATAAGGGAATTACCACCTCTTGTGAGGTTACTTGGAGCTTTCAAGGATCTACACTTCACAAAACTGTTTAGTACATAGCACTTTCTGCTAGACTTCACAGCTTAAAGTTTGATTTAAAGAGTTCCTTTCTTGTCCTCTCTTTGACAGCACTAGCCAGTACCCACTGTAAAAGAACAGCAGTTACAAGATAACACAGGAGAAAATTTTCATGATTAGACAGGGTTGCACTGCAAGCTGTCATTATTCTCCAAGAACTGGTTTTATCACAGGACTGCTTAATGTGGTATGAACTTGCACACCAAGTACTTCACAGAATACAGCAACAGAGAAGCTAACATATCATTAGCTTTCCTTTAACGATGTAACCAATGTGAGGGGTAAAGAAAAACAAGCAAGTAAAGTAACGTACTTAATCTCTTTTAAGTGTTATTCTTGTTCTAAAGTCTATCTTAAAATCATTACTCTTTACCTTTTTTAAAATATCCTGTCAACTTAAAGCAAGATTGAATTTCTGATTTTAGATTTTAAAAGACTGTCATACAGTTTAGACCTTCTGCCTTTTTAATCTTCTGCGTCCCACATTAATTCACAACTTTCTACCATGTTAAGAATTGTATAATGTATGTTAAGTAACAGAAGCAATCAGCCTGAATTTCTAGCACCATCTAGATGCGTCAAGTTATTTTCTCTGAGAAAGTTTAGACAGAAATCTCACTGATCTTGGTAGGAAAGCTGTGCTAATACTTTGAGTTTCAACCACTAAGTTTATTTACACAGTTTTGAATAAAGCAAAGAAATAGAACGCATAGGGACTTAACCTCAGACTGACCCCTTATATAAACTTAATATAAGGAGTTTTCCATAAGAATCTTCCATGAAGTCAATATTCACATAGGATTGAAACAGTATTTACATTCCATTAGATAATGAGCAGTGTTGAGAAAGTTCTTGAGATTTTAATGAGTTCAAGTATATTCTCTGATTCAAGAGGAGCCCCACACGCCCTAGCACTAGCTTTGCCTTTCTGCATTTTTTAAAACACCAGTATTGAGAGCAACTTTTTTTATTTTTAATTTTATGGCAACGCACATAGAACCATACCAAATGTAATATGAGATGATCTCTGCTTTAGCAGTTTAACATTTATCACTTTAACGGTTCTGTTTCAGATCTAGTTAAAAGCAATAAAATGAAATGAAGTGCAAGTTACCTAAATTATTTAAAGTTTTTGAGACATTTATTAGTACTCTGTTCTAGTTTGAGGGGGGAAAAAAATAAAACTTTCTATTCCAAAACAGATTGTTATATCTAGCTTAAAACTTCTACCAGAAGCTTTTCACTTGACTTTTAACCACACCCATCACATTTTCCAATATAGTGATCTTTCAAGCAGAGCAGGATGGATCATATGAGAAGGAAAGATTCTCAGCCCTACAGTTTTTAAGGGGTCTTCAACATATTTCAAAAGGAAAAGCTTCAGCAAGATCTAATATAAAATGACTTCAAGGTAGTCTACTAGGAGAAAAGATGGACTGTTCCCTTTACTCTGAGTTTTACATAGTTAACCATAAAACATTATTTTCCTAGTATACTCTGTCCCAAATATCTAAAAAGAGATGGCAGCTTAGAATTGAGCAGTGGTTCACAGCAGTATGAGTCAAGAAGAAAAATTCAGGAGTGTGCCAAATTTGTGTTGCATTTTAGTGCTATTCTGAACTTAAGTTTTAGTTTGAAGGCCCAATTTTTAAGGGTAAAATATGCCCAGCTTAATTAAGATTTTGTTTTAATTTAATTCCTTAGCATTTTTTTTTTTTTTTGAGATATCTCTACTTCAGTTCTGTGTAGCATAGAACATGTGAGCAAGGGATACTGCAAGTAACAGAGCCCCAAAGTCTTCACCAAGTAATAGCTCAGAATCAGCATGTAGGGAGAAAAATCCCTCCGTGGATGATGGATGGATGACAGAGAAGCTGAGGGCTCAGCTATAATTAACATAGTGATTAGGCATGGTGATTCAGAAAATCTGACTTGGGAATGTGATTATTTTAAGAGTTGTTTTAGTTATTTTGACTCTCTCTGTACCAACAGCAGTTTGATTATGGGAATCCAGTAGCAACTATTTGGTTTATATGTACATGTAACAAGATTTTTTTTATTTAGCATTAGAAATATCAATTAAAATTGAGCATATTTTAAATCAAGAACTAATGGATCAATTATTTAGCTACTATAAGTCAGAGCAAAACTATGAATTTTTTTTTAAATGCAGTATGTCTGAATTACACAGAAATTTTTATAAACACGTCCTTACTCTTTTCATCTTTATGGTTTCTGAAATCAAAAGTATTTGAGTGCATTAATGTCCCTACTGCAGTAAAGAGAAATACATTTTAAGAGGTAGCCCTTAGAGTAAGACAAAGATAAAAAGTGGATTTATGCTCTTCAATTCTGAGCAGAGACAAATATTGCAGTTGTTTGTTTCTTTTTTTCTGCCATAATTTTTGAGGAAAAAGTGAGAAGCTAAATTTTAGGTATATATCTGTCATATAGTTAATATATTCTTATAATCGTAAGCTATCACATAGGGCTGAGAAGACAGTGGAGGAACTTGCACTTACCCAAGCAGACTTGTTTTATATTGTACTTGTTCCCAAGATCAAGAACAGGCAGGGCCGCAGGGCCATGGAAACTCTTCGGAGTATCTCAAGTTGTATTTGCCTCAAGGATATTGAAGCAAGAAAATAAATGAAGAGGAATGAACCTGAAAAAAATGTGATCATAAAACTGAATGTATGTGATATATATCAGAAATTCAAACATACTTGGAAGCTAATATTCAGTGTTTCTCAGGGAGCCTAGCAGGAGTGGAGTAGTGCTGAATGCATAACCAAGAAGGGGGAAAAGAAAGCGTAAAATGTTTGTTATATCCTTTCTAGTTATCAGCAAAAAATAAGAAGAATGTCAATTTCTCAGCAGAACACGATGTTTCATGAGAGCTAGTTACTGTAGTATAGGAAGCTTTTTCTGGCCATTTCCAAACACCACAAACCCAGAAAACAGTAAAGTGTGGCAGGTTACTTTGAAGGAAGACTGCTGTATTTCTGTATTTCCTTACAGAGCTGAGAGGAAATAAAATATGCACCAGAATCAATAAAGTACCAACAATCTACTTGCACAAGTACCAACTAATCTACTTGGTTTTTTTTTAATGTATATTATTTTGTGTGGCACTACTCAATAAGCAAATTAAATCAGGATTTCCTAGAATGGGGAAAGGTCTTTAAAAAGAAAATGAAGGCTGTATGCAGTCTATTTAGAGCCTTAATTTTGTACACAGCATCAATAATATAGAATTCCTATCTCAAGCATCACAAGGTCTGTAAAAGTAAACTAAGTCTAAGGAATATTTATACTCCTAACTTACTGTTGTTAGTGCCATTATTCTCCTAGATTCCCTGCCTCATAATCATCAGCTACAGGAACTTTATTCAGGCTCTCCATGCCACTTCAACTGATGCCACTTGAAGTACAAGGTACTAGGAAACTTTAATTTGGCTGCAGATTGCTTTTTTCTGTTATTGTAATTCAGCTGGATCAATCAATCTCAGCTACACTTTTAACTCACCGAATCACAGACACATTCATAGGATCTGAATTGTTACGTTTATATTCAGCAGACAGATTGTTGTAAACTGGTATCAAGTCCAGTCTGACTAGATAGCCACTGTCCTGAAAATAAAAGCGATTTCCTCTAAGTGATTTCTGAAAGTGTTTTACGGCTGCGCTGATCTCAAACCTTGATGCTGAACTGCCAGCCAAACAGTTCAAATGGCACTCGTATACAATAATGTTTTGGAGTTTTATTGTATTCATTAGAAATTGTAAGAAAGGCCATATGGAGTCCAAGCATGGACAAGAAAACGACCATCTAGCTAGTGTTTATTGTTTCCATCTATCTTATTTTCTCTGTCACTGTGTGTCCTTTTACCAGGAGACCGAGCAGAAATAATTCAGCTTGCTTGCCATCGCGCTTACCGCCACTTTTCCTGTTCAACTCATTTAGCTTATAGTAACATTTCTCCCTCCTTCCTTTTCTTACTCTGAGTTTTCTTTATTGATATTTTCTATTTCACTCCAAAGCCAAATAGTCTTCACAGCACAACCTTATGCTTATGACTAGTTTTATTCAAACATCATCTGGCACACACAAACAAGTTATTCTTACTACACCTCATACACACAGAAATCAGACGGACTGCAGCATATGCTACTTTAAAAGACAGGGACTGTTTTTTTTTTCAGGCAATTGTAGATAGTACCAACTATATGCATAGCAACGCCTGATCTGCGAACACACTCCAACACCAATTCACCAGCAGGGATGTAAAAGAACTATGTAGTCCTTCACCTTTCTAAATCATTAGGATCAGTGAAGGCTGTAGCTGTGCAGCTTCCTCATCACAGCGCAGTTTGATCCAACCTGCACAGAGCGTTTATCTGCATTTTTACTGTGGGTTCCAACACATGCATACAGCTGCGCATACCTGACTATGAAAATAGGCACTCTTAGCCCGAACAGTAATGACCATCCTTCATTCTTGGGTTTTTTTGGGCTTCTTTAGCAAACTTAAATATAAATTATAACGTGGCAAATGGTAGAATAGATCTGCTTTAAATCCACTATCTATGCCACATGAATGAAATAGTTTCTGTAGAACTAAATGAAATCAAATCTTGTGCACCCCAAATCTCACTAGTGATTGACATAATTAGCACTCCAAAGTATGAAAAGAAAACAATAAAGAAATATATTCTCACTTTAACATTGTGTCTTCACATCACATAGGAACAATATCCAATAATGAGTGCCATAATATCAGTAACACAAGGTGTGACTATTAAACTTCCCCACTGGAAGCACTGCGTACACTGACGGCTTCTGAATCCATGTACTACTCAGGATTTACTTTTATATTCATTTTGCAGAAATTTTTTCCAGTAAAAGGCTCTGTGTGTACAGACTGCTAACCCTACTTTGCACTGAACTGAAAACAGTGGTTGTCGGACTGGCAGTTTTCCGTTGTCATACAATTTGTTTTCTTGCTTGTAGGGTTAAGAGCAGGAGATACAAATTATCTGATGTAAAATTACCAGTTGAAGATGGATTTCATGGGAATATTAAATCATCTATCCTATTTGCATATTGGCAGATAACCTGCTAGAGCTATCTAAATTAGTTTTAAATAGTTCAATGTGTAAGGGAAGCAGTAAAGCATACCATGATAAAACAAAGATCCTGAGCATTTCTACATCATTACATTTCAATTTTGGTTGGAGGAAGAGCAAATGAAACCTGAATTAAGCTCTTCTACACATTTGTAAGTTGGCAGAACTTTTTCAAATCTTCATTACATTTTTAATGACCTGTCATTTTCCAAGCAATATACAGCAATAACTTATGTCTAGATGCATTAACCCAGGAAAATATTTTATGAATGAATTACAAAGAAATCTAGGACTTTCAGAATGGATAGCAACCTAACTTTTTCCAAACTTTACAAATGCTGTGTTGGCTCATCCAATATTTCAGGGTTTGTTCCATTCAATTTCCTTTTGTATGCTTCTAGAGAAGGTATAGCCTTGAATGTATACTGCACCTGTGGTACTCCTAATTATGTTACAGACCAATAAAGCCAGCAGAGAGATTCTTTGGTCAATAGAAGCCATTTTTCTAGTTTCTACTATGAACAAATGCATAAGAATACAACCTAAAATGGTGAATTAGCATCATCTTGTTTTTTCTTCTATATACAAACACATATAAAACAAAACCAAGTGAAACAAAGATTTAGATTAAACCCTGAAGACTGAAAAATCAGAACAACAGAATACAAAAACAAGCTTTAACAGTTACTCAGATCAGAAAACAGATAACTTTAAGAACATATTTTACTAGAAATACTATTCAGCAGAAATGTTATTTTGCTCTTAATTTTTTCAAATAATTCCTTAGATGTAGATGAGCTGCAGATGGACATATATGCTAAATACCTTACCCAGTCCACTGCCTAGACACAACAGTAGGCCAATGAATACTGCATACACTGAGCTCTCTATGGACCTATGAGGTGGAAGGGAAGGACCTGCAGGTGCTTTTCTGATTTCAATTTCAGCCACAGAAGCATGTCCCCAGCTGAGTCAGTAGATCATTTTATGCTGGCAGCACTGAAAAGCCCTCAGCTTGCCTTGCAATGAGAGGATGGCAGTTCAGTTAATAGAGAAAAGGAAATAAACTCTCCCTAGATTAGAATGCATTTTCTTTTGAAAGCAGATGTTGGGACACTAGAAAAATTGTATTTCATCACAAGGGAGTGCTGCACACCCAGAGAAGCTGTCTTATTTTTACAGTCATCGCCAATTTGTTTTCTTTGTTACTGCACTACCATCCGAATACAAGGTTCATCATGCCAAACTCCACGGGAATCAAATGTAGTACAGCCAGCAGCTATCTATCAGCGCAGCCACATACCGTGGGTAAACACAATGCACAGGTAATGGCGGGGGTAAGCTCTAAAAAAGAGCAGCTTCCATCCGTGACAAGCTTAGCGCAGCTCCATCTGCTACCTCTGCTCATTGCTTATAAACTGGCAGGGTGGTGGGACCTGGCTGGAAGGACTACAGCATCCAAGACGATTCCTTAGCATAAATTATAAACTTGGCTATCTACAATTTCACAGCCTGGGTGGTGCTCTCAGGATGATTATTGCACTTGGCAGTTGGCTGCCTCCTTAGTCACAGACAGATTCACTTTGTTATTAAAGCAAATTAAGAGATGGAGGTTTATTGAGTGTTGGGCAATCCGTTAATCAGTGCAATACGGCTTCCTTGACAGGAGGACTGGATGCCAGAACTGGACCTGAATTTGATTCGAACACACTCTATCTATAGTTTCCCTGGGAATAAAGTGTGCAGAGTGGGATAGGAAAGGATATATTCCCAGGAAGCCCTTCTTTTTTCAGTAGCGATGGATGGGTACACATAGGCAGTCAGGAGAGAGTGAGGGGGCAGTCCTGAAGTTCAGTCACAGGAAACAATCACGAGGAGGACAGGTCCTGCCACATGCTGTTTTAATTAGACAGGGTCTAATACATAGTGCTAGCAGCCAGTAAAGGATCCATGTAGGTACAGGCTGGCCTCTGGAACATGTTATGCTCAACTGAGGATTACAGTCAGTCAACATGGAGTTTTACTTTACAAAGCACAGTAATCAAATCAAAGGACTAACTGCTACCACTGGGCAGGTTTCAGCTCAGCTTTGAAATGTAATGGCCAGCAATTGTTTTCATGATTGAGTGGAAGAATCTTACCCTGAATTCTTAGCACATTGAAAAAAAGTAATAATAATATAAAACAAAAAACAAAAAGAAAACCAACTCAGGAATAACATGGTGAATGCCAGTATCATAGGGACAAAGTTGCGATTTACTCATCTAAACAGTCTGCCTGGAGTGAAGACTCCTAGTCTGTGCTTTTTATCATCATCTATTATTACCAACAGTTTCTGTAACTCAGGCCCTCAGACTAGTTTATTACTTCCTTAAGTTTTCACAGCAAAACTTAATACAATGTTGTCTGTTAGGCATCCCCCATGTTCTGGTTTATTGGAGCATGACTGATAAAATAAAAAAGGAAAAGGGAAAAAAAAAATCTATACATTGATGAGAGAGTATTCTGTTATGTGCCAATAGAACTATGTGATTTTTATGCTACTTACATTTTGAAATTACAATATTTATTGTAAACTTTTAAATTTTAAAAGCACGTCTCAAAACATGTAATTTCAAAAATATTTTCTATTTCTGTTCTGAAGATACATATGGGAAAAGAAACTTGCTTTACCTAAGAAACTAAACAATTCACCTTCTGAATCACCATTATTGAGAAAAAAAGGACAGGAAAAGGCAAGCAATATGCCCATATTTAAAAGGGAAACCATTTATCCCATATTTCAGTCCTTAGAATGGAATTAGAATGAATGATTACAAACAATTTGCATACAAGTAGAAAAATCCATAAGATCATAAAAAGCACAACAAATGTGAATTTTTCAGGAAAAAAAACATGATAAATGGCTTCTTTTATGATAGGTCTACTGGATTAATGAGAGGCAAAAATTACTTTTTATACATCTTAACTGAATTAAATATGCTAGTTACAAAATTTAAGAATAAAACTAACTTGAAACACCTTACACTTGCCTTAGAAACACATACGGAATTCAAAATGATTTTGGTAAACTGGACATCTGGCACAAAATCAAACATGAAATTTGGTAAAGATAAAAACAAACACATTTGGAAAAGTATTAAATTCAGAAATAGAAAGCAAGCAATTACTGGCTAGGTGGAAGTGCTGCAAAAAGGAACTAGGGTTTAGAGCAGATCATAAAACTGAGTATGAGTCAAAAGTGCAATGCTGTTGCTAATCTTCATGGCAAGTAGCTATCATCGGATGCACTAACAAGAGTGTTATATGTAAGACACAGATGACAGCTATTCTGATCTACTTATTATTTGGAGGCATCATTGGTTCACCTTTGGATGCAACTCCTAAAGAAAGATGCAAGCAAACACATAGAAGAAAAAAACACATCATAATGTGAGGAAAGATTACAGGTGCAGGCTGCTTTAAACTAAAAGAAACTGAAGGATGATGCAACAACTATGTTCTAAGTTGCTCTACAGAAGAAAGAATAATAATTGTCCTCTGGGACCACAGAGACAAAATTTAAATAAGTCCATTTCGAGTACAGCAAAAAGGGTAAAGTACAGCCTATGAAGGTTATAAGATCTTCTTTACTTCAGACCAGAAAGACAGATTACATGATCTCTCAAGGTCCCTTGAAATATTATCCCAAATATACATACCATACATGCTCTAATTGCAGTCCCAAAAAGTTCCATTACTGGACATGATTTAGCAAGAGTTGTATTGTCCTCCATGACTTCTGAACTGAAGAAGTGAAAGAGAAAAAGCCATAAGCTTTCTAAAGGTACAAAGAGACACAAAATACACTTTAAAAAACTTGACAAAAACATTTTAGCTTAATTCTAATGATAAACAAGCTGCCTTTTGTCCATTATGGATTTAAATATATGCACTGTTTACTTATTTTAATTATTATTTCAAACTTTGTCTTTTAAAATACCAAATCTGCAGCATTTCTGAATACAAAAGTAGCTTTTAATTGAATCTGAAAATGTAACAGATTGAAGAATAGCTAAATGCTTTCAAACTGTGTAACTTGGTTAGCTACACTTACAGAAGTTAAAACTGTACATTTCTTTGCATAGTTCATATACAATTTTCTTTACATTTAACACACAAAGACAGAAAGAAGCTACACAGCTTCTCAAATAACATTTTTAAAGTGATTAAGCTATTACACTCTTTAAATCCCTCAAACAATCTTTTAGTGTCCTTTTGATCTCAACCAAAGTACTTAATTTCTCTGTTCCTCAGTTTCTTTGATCAATATAAATAAAGTCCCAATAAATGTCAATAAAGTCCCTAGAGTCAGAAGAAATGCCCACAGACAGCCTGAATGAATTCATCTGGTGACCTCCAAACTGTATAATATCATATGATATCATGTTAACCAAACATTAACTTTGCTAGGCAATCAAACACCAAACATGTGCAAAGGGCAGCCCCTAGTCATGCCAGGTTTTCAGATATTTTTTTTATCTGGGTGCCCAGCAAGCATCTTCAGGAATGTACAAGGGTACCCCAAAAAACAACACTGACAAAGCCAGCAAGATACAATTTCTTCTATACTCACCATCTAGAACACAACATGTCGGGGCAGCAGCTAACTACTCTGTGTTCAACAACAATGCACACAACTCCTACCCTTATACATGTAAATAACAGACAGCATTCAAAAGTAAAAAATAGTAGTTTCAGCTTTGAATGTTGTGACATCACATTAGATCCTACTTTCACTTTTTTTTCCTTCTGATCCCTTTTCCACATAAAATATACTTAGCTAGTGAACATGTAAAGAAGGAGAAGGAATCAGCTAGCCAGGTTCACCAACTCTGGGCGTATGTTCTAAATAGGAGGGAGTTCCTTCCCTCAGGCATCTGCAGCTGAAATACAGCCCTTTTACATTCATGAAATAAGGTAATGGTCCTAAACCAGGTTGCGTATACACATTAGGACTACATTAAAAAGTTGGATTAAAAATGTTTTGTGAAGTTGCTGAAATGGATTTACTGTTACATATGCATTAATATCATGTTAAAGTTGTGCTGGAGGAGTGAACAGAATCAATGAAGCAAATATTAATGGGTATAGACTATTTAAGATGGCTACGGAAGTAACCCTAAGATTTCTTGAAATTGCATAAAACAGATATAACAAGCAAGCAATAATTATCAGTTAACATGCAATTTTCATACCACAAAATAAAATTTTTGAAGTATTGCCAAGTTCTCATGCTGTTCATCTGGTTAAATTTTACATATAAACATACCAGCTTTGTCTGTTAATCCTCTCATTACTGCATGTGTAAAGCACGTTCAAAAGTTAACCCCATATGCCAAAATGCACAGAGTGTTAAGGGATACTCAACTGGTAGCATCAACCAGCCTGCATTAAGGATAATATTGTCCTGTCCAATAGAAGAACTGAGAAGAAACAACTGCAGGTTATAGACCTCCAAACACTTCCATTTACAAAGCTCTACAGCACACTGGTGGATCAACCTTTCCAACATGCTCCATATCACTGATCCTGCCCTTGACAGCGCTGCTACCTCTTTGGAAAAAAAGACAGTACACTAGAGAACAGCTGAATATAGTCATTTACAAACGAATAACTGGTACAATAGAACCAATTTTCTTTTATTAATTTGAAATAATATCAAGTTGTTCATAAAAGGATACATGCTTGCTCTGAGAGCACACATTACAACAGGGAGTTCACTAAATTAAGTACTGTATTTTGGTGATGTGGTTGATGTTCCTTAAAATAAACAATGGTTGTGATAAACACTATGTTTAAATAACAATCAAATATTACTTATTGCAGTGCCTGCTTTAACATACACAAAGCACAGCAAGAATACAAAACTGAATTTTACACATTTACAAGCATTATTTTGGTGGCACCAATTGATCTGTTTTCCAAGAACCTCTTAAAGTAACAAATAAACCATAATGGCCAGGCAAAGGAATACTATTAAAAAGTCTTCTCCAAAAACTGCATATGGGCAAAATGCTAGGTCCTTTCCATTCTACCATTATATTCAAACTGTAAGGTAACAACTCATGCCAGACTGAATTCTTACACCATGCATACTGTAAAGCACACATCTGCAGTTGAGGCCAGCATCTGTCCAAATCTCATTTGCAATATATGTTTTGAATGTTTAAGTCATTGTCTGACAATAAATTTTATTCACTCAAAAAAAATTTGCCATACTAGTATTAGCATTATGTTGGCAGCTTCTGCACAGAAATCAAATACACACTTGACAGACTTCAGTCAGCTTGTCAATTTTACTTAGAATTTAGGGAGTAAAATCTGGTACCTTTCCTTCTATATCATCCACTTATACCCTCCTGTCATCAGGTCACAAGAGATTTAGTGAAATACGTTAACTGAAAATGCAATCTGCATGTGTTCAGAAGGCGTAAGTAAATATATACAAAAGTCACAGCAAGTTAGACTTTGACATGTTTACAAGCGATAGATATTCTTCAGACATATAAAAGAACAGCACCATTAGCAGCAGGATGGTTATGTGGTAAAGGAAGAGCAAAGATCATAAATGACATAGAATTTAAAACCAGAAAAAAAAAGTTTCACTCCTTTGTTTTAGTGGTGTGCTTTCTTTGGGTTTTTTTTTTGTTTTTGTTTTTGTTTTTTATGTCCATTTGCTTTTTAGGAAAGCGAATATAGTGACTATGACAGCAAATATAGGAAAGTTAATAGATTTGAGACTCTTGTAAGAGAAATTTCTGTCAAGTTTTTACATAACCAAATTAGCTGAGCACAAAGGAGTAAGGAATTTTCTTCCGACAGTTCTGAAACAACTAACCCACTTTGTTATACAGTTGATAATAAGCTTTTTTGGCAGATCTATCAAACCTCGTAGCAAGAGGACTAGCTGGAGGCTGGAGAACTACGTACATGAGAAAAAGGATGAAGGGAAGTACAAACCATTAGTCTAGCATCAATAGGATGCAAGGCTTAAAATCAGTTTTGAAAGACAGGATAATTAAAGACATTGAAGTCAAGGAGAAGAAAAAAGGAGGAATAAAAAGGCAGTGGGTGTTATGATAAACTAAGCCTGATACCTTTCTGTTATAACCAATTTCCCAAACGAGGGAAGTTCTGTAGACCATGTCTAGCCGGGCTTGAGTAAAGCATTTGATATGGTGTCACGTGGGAAAACAGTAGCCAAACCAAAGAAAATGAAGGACTAATATTAAAGTTACAAGGTAAGTACAATCAAGCTGGATCAATGGGATGAAGTTCAATAACATAAAAGTGCATGCAAAGTCAGGTACCTAGAAGCTATAACAGATTTTTTACATTTTGCAGAAAGCTCTAGAAATTCTCCTCTATTGACTATAGACACATATTTAATTATGAATGACTATGAATAAAAAACAGCTGTGATAAAAATAAATGAATTCTTAGTGTCTTTTCAAAATGTAAAGGATAAATATTGTTGTAGACGGGTAAGACTATACCTCATTCATATCTCACCTTATCCAAGTCTTCAGTCTGGATACCTATATTCAAGGAAAGAAAAATTCAAATTGTAGTAATTGCAGATGAAGGTTACTAGAATGATGAACAAAAACTTTATGTGCCAGGAAGAGACAAAAAGAGTTTGGCTTCATTACTGTTGGCAATTTGTCTTGTAAATACAAATGTAGCAGAGACACAAAGACCAAGAAGAAAGGAAAGTTATTAAACTCAGTAACAAAAGAATAATTAGGCATGAACTAGCCATTAATAAATTTAATTTTTATTCTAAATCATCTAACAAAGCTCCCTGTAAAAGCACAAAAATGTCCGAGTCATACAGAATATTTTTCACTCTTTTCTTCCTATTAAAAGCTACTCTGCATCAAGTATTAAATTGGGTGGAAAAAGAAAGTAGGCTGTCCTGGGAGAACGTCCTACGTTCTTTGGCAAAAGGTCAGTTACATCTCTGAAACCAATAAGGCTCCCTGAGTCTGTCAAAGGCAAATTTTGGCCCCATATTACAATGTGTATTTTAACTCAGTGCCAATTTGTGTGTGTGTGTGTGTGTGTGTGTGTGTGTGTGTGTGTGTGTGTGTGTGTGTGTGTGTGTATGTGTATGACTATATATGCATGCAAACATTTAGTTATGTGTATTACATATAACTTATGCATATATATTCTTATAAAATCTATGGCATAATGTATTAAATTCATAAAATATATATAATACATAAAATAACAATACAATTTTATTTAATTATTTTTACATTGGAGTCCCTCACCTCCATCTCCCATTCGCTCTGCAGGCCCCGACCGCCCTTGGGGTTGTGCACTCAGTGTGGAAACGGGGCTGCTGGCCGCCACAGCCGCTCTCCTCAGCCTCTGCAGTCAGGGCCTCTGCATGAACTCTGCGTCACCGCACAGTCCACTGTGCGCACTGTGAACCTCTGCACGCTCCTCATATCCGTTCCTCTTGCCCTCACCAATCCTTCCTAACCCAAATAAAGGGAGATGAGACAGCTGGCTAACAAAACGCAGTCAGACACATCACAGCATTTTCTCAACTACTGGCGGGGGGGAAGGGGGGGTGGTTATAATAATTCACTTCAGGTGGAGATTCTAGCCTCCAGCTCCTGAATGTCACTTGCAAATTAAAAAAAAAAGAAAAAAAAAAAAAAAAGTACCGAATTTTCGAACATTCAAAAACTGATCAGAAACAGAGTCATACAAATTTCAATCTTGCAAAAACTGACAGACAGCTTAACTTTATTACTGTGAGCTGTCCTATTATTATTCATGGTGGTAAGTGTAAATACACGCACAGGCGCTGGCAAATTAAGTTTTTGTTTCCCGGATAAAAGAAAGATTGTATCTGACAAACTTATTGCTGTAGCTTCATGGGATTAGAAAGAAATCACTTTTCTCTCAACCTAAAAATTCAATTAAAAATCTGAAGCAATACCATAAAATGTTTCTTTACAAAAGGATGAAAAAATATGAGATGAACACATTAATTTTAGGCAAATGAAACAGTTCAAACACTGGAGTTATATTAAAATTTTTTCAGTGAAAAAACAGCAATGCCTCAGATAAGCAGTTAGCCTGAACTGCACATAAAAAAAAAGACAGTTTTTGCTGTTGAAAAAATCTTAATGCTATTGACGGAAGGACTGGAGAGTATGTTAAACAAGAACTTATTTCCCTGATACAAATCATTACGTAGCTGTCAGCAACCTAATAATAATTGTGCTAAAAAAGACCTTGAGAATCTTCCATGTCAACTTAGAAACAGTATGATCATTTTAACAAGAGAATAACAACAGAAGAAATAATAAACAAGCTAGTAGAACTGTCATCCTAGATACGCTCCTATCTAAATTTTACATGGCACTAGTCTTTTAGGTCACCTGTGGAATTATATTCAAGGGGAAAAACACTAGTTTGATCTTACACTAGGTATGATAGAGCATACAGAAGGTTTCCCAAAGGTCAAAGTTGCAGCTATGTGCCTATATTGTTTTAAACACTGCTTGTAAAATCTTTTGTACCAGTGCATATTTGAAAATTGCAGTCTTTCCTTGCCCACCTAGATCAAGTTATATTAATCCAGGTGTGACTTTTGCTACATATGAAAAGACACAGATGGTAGACCTGAACCAGTCTACTGAGTAGAAAAGCAGACAAAAGAAGTGAGTGGAGTTATTTAACACGGCTACATGATATTTGAAGGGTAGTTTGTTAAGCAGAAAGGAGAATTTGCGCCAAAGGAAAAACTTTATTAATGGGGTTAACACAAGCAGGATTAGTCTGGGGATAAGAGTGGTCAGGAAAATCCCATTAATCTGTTCTTCTTTAATATAAATGCTGAAACTATTAGTATTTGTCCTATACAGACAGCACTGATGGTTTAATTATTTGGGAAGAAAGGAAAACCTCCAAGATTCAAGCCACATCAACATCCAGTTAGACAGACTTACATATCCCAATTCTAAACTGTACTTGTGGGACCTGCTACAAAGAGGCATCTCAATATCTTACTTTTTATCTTTATGCAAATATTCATTAGACTGTAAAGATCTGTTTCACTGTAAAAATCCATGGCAAGTCCCAGCAGGCTTCATTAGTCCATTAGACAGAATAAATTGAGAAAAAAACTCTCTCGCATAGGCATCTATTTCCTTTATCAACAACACCTCTAGGTAAGGTGTTCACTGGTCTGCTAAACCCAGGGAGAGGAATATGCCCTGTGCAGGGGAAATCTGCAGGTTTTGCAAGGTAGAGGCAGCCTTCTGTCAACTCAGTTGTCAATTACTTGCCAAACCCCACAGGAAAAATATTGTCATTCATCGGATACATCAAAATGAGTAAAACTCATTTAACTTCGGTTTGCTTGTACCATTTTAATTTGCTTAAGCTCTGGGAACCTCTCAGACAACTGTAGCTGACACCTTTTGTCCCCATCTTCTCCATAATCTCCAACAATATCAAAGTAATTTAGCTATAGACAATCCCATATTAACGAGCAGCAATTCTTTCCTTAATTCTTGATGATATCCCCTGTTGACTATTCTCTTATGCTGACCCATCTTTTTGATCAGTGTCAAAACAGCTACAGGTCAACGCCAATTAGCATCTTTAAATATTAGCACAGCATTGACTCTATCCAGTCTTGTGTAATAGGAGAGATGTACAATATGCGAGACAGCTATAAAACAAAAAAGAAACTTTCTGACTTCATCATACGACTGTGCAGTTTGGTTCAAAATTCTTCCCCAGAAACATTCATTAGGAATTTCTGTGTTCATTCCCTCAGTTTTGATACCCATTAGCCTGGAAAGACACTGAAGGCTGGTTTTGTCCAGTCCAGCAAATAGAACTAACGACAGCGACTGTTCATCCTTGGGTGAGTTTTTGCTGCTGTGCTTCTCTTCTTGAATATTAATATTCTTCTGGATTGAAAAATTGTTCATCACCTAAATATTTTCTTCTATTCTGTTTACCATAGAATAGTTATGGTAGACTCCATCACATTTTACCCCTAAGTGCGTAAGTCATTTTCTTGAAGCCTAACTGAGCATCTACAGGCTAAGGCATCCCAAACTAAACTGTCCTAAATAGATCAAATACTTCTGCACTCCCCATGCATGTTCTGGGAGCTGAGTTTGTAACAACTAAGTTTAAGGTAGCAGTCACAGATGCCCTATTCTATTTATTTCTCCATTTAGATCAGTTCTAAGACCTCTTCTCCGACTACTAAATAACCGAAGTCCATAATCAAATCAATAATCAAAAATGATCAGAAACCCTGCGTTCAGCTGTATGCTAAGGTTGTTTTCAGCTGGATAGTTACAACTGATTGTGTATCAATATTTTATCTATATCAATGAGAGAAGATTTAGGCCTTAAATGTCTTTTTAAAATATTTTAAGAATTTATGCCTTTTAACTAAAAAGCTTAAAAACCTTTACATTTCTTGTAGATTGATGATTGTAATAAAAACCACAGTTTTAGTAATGTATTTTTCCCCTTTATTATGCGCACAGTCAGAAACAACTCCAGGGAACTATAGGACTCCTTCCAGACAGCGGTTGGCAGCGCTGAAATATTTCCTATAGCTCTGGTTAGGTTAAGAAGTTTTCTGAATAGTATTCTCCTGCAACCAAAGAATAGCAAAGCAAAGTTCTTAGACTGTCATCCCATTTACTTTTGATCACCTTAACCTTATATCAAAGAAACTTAAGCTGTGTGTCAGTGGGCCTATTTGACCATAATACTTAGTGAATGTGAGTTACAGAACCAACTGAGTAGTCTCAAACTACTTGAAAGAGATCTGAAAATTCAAGCACTTGTGATGAACAGTGAGCATTTCATGAACAGCTCCAACACAGCCAACTTCACTGTCATTTACATGCAAATGGAGAAAGAGTAACACTTAGGAATGGTACTTCAAGTATGTTTGGATCCTCTGGCAACACCATTCTTGTGTGCAGGTTTTTCCCCACTCTTTTGTATTGTTTTTTGTTTCAGAATATGTAATCTCTGCCTGAATATTAACAGGGACATACTCTTACCCTTAATCTATTTTGCAACACCAGTCTCGGCAAAGGATGAACCAGCTTAAAGAGTCCAAACTCTGTAATAAATAGTGAGCAAGCATTACGGAGGCTTTTCTCAGTTTAAGCATATTCGTGGAAAAATAAAGTATGAATCACAATCAGATGCCATTTCTAAAGTTAACCCACTTTTCCTTAGTTTAATTTTGTACTTAGTTAATTGCCCAGATTCTCTTTATCTCTCAAATTATAAAGCCTGGCATATTCTGAACATCTGGGATATTATTTTCTCAACATTTTTTTTTGCATGGGAATCAGGATACGGAGCTTTCATTACTTCTTTGTTTATTTGTTAATAAAACAACTTGATTTTGGCTTCTTTCTTTTTTTGCTTTCGTGAAAATTTACCAAAGATGTCATGATGATACACTGTACTATCTTCTTCCTATTCTCTTGACTTCCCGTTTTCTATACTCAAAGGTGCATCAGAGAATCTCTGCTCTTTTCAGTATTAAAAATAGTACAGACACACATCTGATTTTTCAGTTTTCATTTTCAAGCTGTTTTACAGCTTCCAGAAGAGCTTGAATAATCCCAGTCTGTGCATGCTGGCTATATAATTCTGTACTACTTCACTTCTTTAGTTCTGACCAGCAACACAGAATTTGTAACCACCTGAACAAAATAAGCTTTTAGATGTTCTATTAAGAATTGTTTTTCCTTGTTTTAAAAATATTGATTTTTTCCCCTTCTTTACAAGGAACACTGGTATACCACTGTTATTTCCATTGCTAACATCAGAGGCAATTATTATCCTGCCACTGTTTTAACTACTGGCACTCCTTCTTTGTGAGATGCTTTCTATATACAGCAGATTTATATATTTCTTAAAATATTGCAAATGTATTCTGTATTCATAAAAACAAGGGAGGACTAATATCTCTTTGTATCTGACTATGCTAGAAAAGAGGCCAGGAGATATTTTCAGACAACGATGCCCATGGTACCTCCGTTCCCCAGGTCTATAAACTCTCTTTCCCTGTCACAATAGCAACTTCCTTGCGCACAGTGTGCCACTCATGCTGTCTAGTACCACCTATGCAAAAGTGTCATGAATAAGGGACAGTGATTATGGATGTAATATTACTTTCTTCCCTCTCCCTTTGTAATATTCAGAGGGCATATGTAGCTCCATCCAGCAAGCTGTGGTATCAATGTTTTAAAGCAAGGGACACTAAGAAAGAAAACGTGAACCAGAAGTAGTCTAAAGCAGCAGAACTGCCTATTGACCTGCCTGAGAGAGAGTCTATATCTCTACAGTACAGGGAGCACAATGCCGTTTTTACTTTAGATCTAGTCAACCTGGCTTTTGTACAACTTCAGGAAGAACAGGCAAAAATAAGGTCTCAGTTTTCCTTTCTTGTCAATTGCCCACATAACTATGGTGCAAACTCTTTAATGTGATTAATGAATTCAACAGCTGAGGTCTCACAGAAAGATAATTTGTTTGCGTGACTACAGTAACCAACACAAACAAATTGCTTGGTACCCCATGGTACCTAACATTAGCAGGGGGATCGCAGGTGCTAGGGGCAATAGAAGGATAAAGGTTATCCCACACACTTCATAAATTTTAAGCTGCAACTTGATTGTATTACATTGTCAGAACCCAGGATTAAATACATATATAACCCTATACGTTCATGAGACACTCAGATCACCTCTATCCTTTGTGTAACCGAGAAACCTCCTACACAGCTGATACAGCAATTGCCCCTCTTGGTTAACCACTAAAGAGAAAACAGGACCACAGTTACCACACTTCTCAGAGAGAAAACTAAAAGCAGTAGCACTAGTAGTCAGGCACTATTTTTACCTTCCATTTGTACTGGATCACACACCCAAGATCCATCTAGCCGCATCCTATCCCATCTCAGAGTGGTCAATAGTGGATGGTTCAAAAGAGCAAAGAGATGACAAGTTACATTAGGCCCTCTCAAAAACTTCCTAGGAATTTCTCTTAATAAAGGCCTTTGTTGTTCTGGTCTTCATTATTTTTCACAAAATCCAACACTAATGTGACCACTGAAGCCAGAAAACCTTCAGGTTCAGTATTGGTAACGAAGAACTAAGGGAACTTTGCTGGGCATCTGAACCTGAAAAAAAAAAAAAGAATTAACAGCAAGCCATTGACTTATATCTGTCTATTACTAAGTATTAGATACAGGGTGGCCAGTTATAACTACATATTTGAAAGCTTTAAAAACTGTTTTTTCAGCCTGTGCTTTCCATAAAACATTTTTGTCTCAACTTCTGATAAGGACTTATATCAGTTAAAAGTCATTCTCTCTGAAAGCTTCTAGATGCCTTAATTAAACATACACACAAGAACTTAATTTCCAGTTTTTCTTATTCTCGTTGTAGACAATATAGTTACGAAACATAATTATCAGTTTTCAAGGGTGATCACTGCACATGTGGGATATGTTCCCTTTTTCATTTCTATGTTAAGCGGGTGCAGAAATATTGTGTGTTTTCTACACATAAGGGATGAGGATTATTATAGCAGGAAGCCAAAACACTCATTCGGTTGAGGAAAATTCATTGCAGAGCTTGACACAAAGCTATGGCCCTTTTGTTTTTTAACCTGCGATAGATGGGTGAGAGTTTCGGCTTCTTCTATATTTTAAGGCGTCTCGAATATTGTTGTAACATCACTTTCACTGTAATGGTATAACGCGTTTTAAAACCTTACTAATGTAGGTACTGCTCTGAAACTCCTCCAAAAAAGAGGCTTGTAGGCAAGCTAACAGCGGTAGCTTCCTGAAGAGCAGTTACACAACCGCGCGCTCCACTACCCCAGTAAAGCGAGCAGGCTAGAGCCATTGCCAACATTTTCTCATCCAGGAATCCTTCTCTACAGAAAGGCTAGCTGATTTATACTGAATATAAGCAAAGAGACAGAGAGAGAAGACCTGACACTTGGTCTGTAATTCTGATGAATGAAAAATTTGGTAGCTCTCTCTATAGACAGTGATTCTTTTTATCAGAGGTATGTTTTAAACCATGGAGATTGTGATTCCAGTACCTTAAAAGGCAAATGTATGTAAAAATAAGCAAACAACCCTATACAAGAGCAGCTTTTTGACACCTCAGATTAAAAAGACTCATATAAACATACGGGTTACAATAGCCAGCAATACAGATTTGCAGTTTTGACAGCACAAATACCACCAGAAGAGAGGGGCTCATTGAAAAAAATTTTCAGTCAGGCCCTATGTTCACTCTCATTACCTGGGTAACAATCAAGTCTCAAACTAGTACACTGCAAACTGCATCATACTACCAAGAAACCAAAAGCAGTAATTTCAGTTACAGTATCTTGTTCTTCATGCTGAAACAAAGACAAAGAATGTTTTGTTATTTAGGATCAATTAGAGACAAATGTAATTCATCTAACAATTTAATTCCTTTCAGCAATGTTTAAGATCCTAAAAACGAGACAATCAGTTCTACTGCTAACCCCCCAAAAAGCCAAATCCATTCACTAATTTCATTCTTATTTGCAATAAAAACAAATTAATTAGAACAAGCTCCTTTGCAAGACATCAAAAGCAATTCCTTCAATTATTTCTTTCCGATCCACAATAAAAAAATTCATTAACCCCAGCTTCATTCTGAAATTTCAAAGCAATTTATTCAATAACTTCGTTCTAATTCACAAACAAGTTAATTACCCCAGGTCCTGTTCCATAAAGTTTTCTAATGCAACTGCTTTCCTTAATTGAACATACACGCCTTTCTACATCTTGAAAAGTTAGAAATTTGCCTCTTGCACCATTTGAGATGTTAGCCACAATTAGAGGACTAGACCCTGAAACAACGCTCCAAAGGCAAGGACAAGTATCAGTCACCTTTCAGAATCAGTCCCAAACAAAGCCATTCCTCACAGTCATCTGTAGTCTCAAAGCAAAATTTATAGCAAGAATTGTCCTGGGCTGCATGGGTAAACAGCAAAGCCAAGCTGCATGTTTCTGTCTCCAATTCTATTATATGAGCATAAATGATGCACTATTATCAGTGCTGCAAGTCATGTTGAGGTATCAGCATTAAGTACTCTGGGTGGATAAATTTTCTCCCCCAAATATTTCAAAGAAAACCAGAATGTATTCATGAAGAATCATCTTATGATGATTCTGCTATTTAAGCCTATTTATACACACTCCTTTCCCTGTCAACATGAAGCTTTTAAGGTTTATTGTAGATGGTGGGAGACTAAAATGTTTGCTTTTCAGAGACTCATTCCAATTGTGTCGACACAGGTTTGATGCCATTAGGACAACTAAAGCATACAGGAAGACTAAAATACGGATACACTTGTCTGAGAAGATGCATGGTCCTTAAGGCTAATGTCTCAGGACAATCCACAGGTGAGCAGGAAGGAGTGAGAGCCTCTGTCTCCTTGTCACAGCTGGCCATCTTCTTGCCTAGAAAGGGACCACCTTCCCATGGCAAATTACTGCAGATGTTCAAAATGAATTAGCAAATGTTTATTCAGTCTAGCATTCTTTACGGAGTATGATTTTCAGAAAGTGTCAGTACTACAAAAATTAACCTCCTAATATATTTGAAGGAATGCAACAAAAATCACCAGTCATTGTATTTTTGCAAAGGACTGGCTATTGACAATGCTAGAAAAGTAAGAAAAGCAAAATTATTACAACATGCAGTAGAATGAAATAGAGAAAAATAAAGAAATACTACTTTACTTAATTTTCAGGGAAGATCCTGATAAGTAAAGAATAATCACATGTTAAATGTTAAATTATTAAACTCTTCCCACTTCTTAAAAATTCTTTTTTGTTTCAAATATATAAGAGCTAGTATCATTGCACGAGTAAGGAGGATTCCGGTTTCCTTTTCTTTCTACAGCTTTAATTTAGCATAGTCATGAATCACTAATCAACCTAGCATCAAACTGAGGCATCTAAAAGTAGAAATACCAGAATTTGAAAAGTTCCATCCACAAACATTGTTATAAATCCACTTTTCTAGCAGGGGCAAAAAAAAAAAAAAAAAAAAAAAGAGAGAGAGAGAGAGAGAGAGAGAGAGAGAGAGAGAGAGAGAGAAAAGCTACTTTCCATTTATAGACAATTCATACTAAATCCACCAGCTCTAATCATGACCAGGCCAGAGAATGATGCTAATGCCCAGCCTTCACTGACTAAGAATTCATTTCTGTACTAAGCAGGTTTGATGATGGCCTTTGCTCACAGACAGGTTGAGGGTCAGGACCTATTCACTACTCAGCAAATTAAGGGCACTCACAGCCCTTCGTACCAATCCTGACACAAGATGTTAGGGTTTTGCAATCACACTGCACCTTTAAGCACCAGCCTGAGCATCTTGACTAGTAAGAAACTTGCCTCTTACCTCCCATTACTGAAGGTTATTCTGAAGTCATCAGAGAAGAAACTGCTTCCTTCTACCTTAAGAGAAATGCGATGTAGCAGACAAATTGACTGAGGTACAGAACATTATTCTAACTGAGAATACTAAAGACTGTAATGCATTGAGAACTCAAATTGATGACCTAGAAAACAAATCTGCTGCAGAAACAAAAGATTGATGGGAGTTTTTGGAGGCATGACAATAAGAAAATATATTTTATTATTTGCACTGCATTACAATGTTTTATAATATAGTATAGCATAACCTTCTGATGAAGTTGCATTTTCTTCCTACTTCTACTGCCTTGATTGAAAGTCAAGGTTAGGGTGAATAGATATTTATCACATTGTGGTGCCTTTTACCCAAAATCTCACACTGACTGATGAGCTACTTAGCAATCATTTCAGCCAGTGCTGAAACATTACTTTTTCTGTACAAGTCAACAGTACTCTGCAACAGTAAATGATAACGCAGGATTGACGAGGGAATCATCCAATGGACAGCTGGACAAGACATCAGACTCACAGATTTTCTTGCAATATGTCCTGCTGGCTCTTTATTGACCTCTGTTTTTCAAAATCTTGAGGCTCTCCATTCCTAAAGACAGAGGTGTAAATCTTTAAGACCTCCAAACTGTCATTATTTCCTTAAGGTGAGAATCTGCTCTGAGGACACTGACCCCTTCGTTTTGCTGCACTGTCTTTTAGGGGTGTGGAAGTCACATCTGATGATCCAAGGTTGCACAGGAGCATTCAATGAAAGTAGAAGTTCACCTCAAGTACTGACTGAGCCTAATTTTCCTTAGCATGGGATAAAAGTTAAAGAACTGGCTTGGTTTGCAAACATCGCAGTTTCCCCCCAGTTAATTCAGCATTGCAAAACTCTTTAAAACACCAGAAAATTCCCACCCAGGCCAACGCAGGAAGTGTCCTGCTGGGACACAGCATTTCTAAACAACTTGATTTGCAAAATGCACTCATCAGCACCATTTCCAAGGACAAGCGGTATCACAGTAGATCTTTGCTGTGCAGAGCCAAATGGGGCCTCAGTTCAATGGTAATAAGTGTGCTGCAGAATGAAAGTTAGGTTTGCATAGCTAAGCACAAGCAGGGTAGAGCGCTCTGTCATCTCATTTGCAGTTTGCCAAATTTTGCATGGTAATGATCATCCTATTTAAGATATTCCATTTCTGAGGACCTGCCTCAAAGAACAGCATGTGAATCTTGCTGTACCTAGTGTACCTCTCTCTTTAGACAAAAATTAGACAAAAGAGACTGTAAAGATCACGTGAATTTAAGAGGAAAGACATGCTGTAAAAGAGTAAAATAGGAAGTTCACAACTACAGTTAATCAAGTTTTTTGGGAATTTTTATTTTGAATAAAAGCCCAGTTTTTATTCAAACTCCCAAGAAAATATGGTTACTTTTCTTTTCGAACAGGATGCCAGTTCTAACCTAAGCAAACTTTCCAAATTTCCTCTCTTGGTTTATTTTAGTCCTTCCACTATAAGCAGCCGAAGAAAAGCAGTTATCAGCTCTTAAGGTCCCACCATTTTCTAGGAGGCAAATGCAACTGAAAAACCTAATCAAGGTTTCTAAAGTTGGCACAGATCGAATCACATCTGTGGCCTTTCTGGGCAATTCCACTATTTCTTTTGAAAGGGGCCATCCAAGTGCCACTCTGACTTTAAATAAGCATCAGTGGTTGTCTGACATTGCTCCAGGTCCCCCTAGAAGCCTTACCCTTAGAAAGCCACTGTTAAATACAATTTTGCTGTTTCATTTCGGTTTGTTAATGAAATGATTTAAATATGTTGAGAAGCCGGAAGTGAAGACTGCTGCGAATGCACCCCGCTCTAAGCAGCCTGGTGAGGAATTGCACCTTGCAACATCAGGCAGGTGAGTGCTTCACGCTGGCGTGCGGTGGCCGGCGAGACTACGGCAGAAACCAGGCGGCAACTGGCTGTGAGCCGGCCGTCGCCCACCTCAGCACGAAACCTCCCAGAGAGGAGGAGCACATCGACAGCCCCCCGACTGGGCACATCAGGAGGCACGAAGCTGCTGATGGTTAGCTATACATGCGCACTGCAGGCAGGGGCCACCAGTCTCCCTGCAGCCCAGCTGGATCCTCCCCAAAAGGAGTCACAGCCCCGCGGGGCTGCCCCAAACCTGCCAGCTGCAAGAGGCGTACCGCACGTGGTAGTGCCAGCCCTGGCGTCCCACAGGGCGGCCGGAGCTGGGGTACAGCCTGGGCCAAACCGTATCGCCGGAAACCGATTCACTAACTACAGTAAAAGGCTGTTTGTCTTCAGCGTTTCTCTAGCCTCCAGGAGCTGTGCCAGCCGCAGTCGGACTAGCGTAAAGCCGCGTTACTGCATTACAGGGTTTGTTGGCGTAATTTTGGATTAACCCTGATGTCAATGGAGTGAGGCAACAGCCCAGTACATATCACAACATCAATGTATATTCCAAACATTAGTTTACAGTTTCTAAAACCAACTGGAACAGGAAAGAAACACAAAGACACAAAGCTGACTCGCCAGATGTTGCCAGTGAGAAGACTGTAAGACAGGACAAGAGAGAGGAGAAACAATCCACGCAAAGAAAACGGGCTGCTTGGGCACACCTGGTTGGTAAGACTAGCTTTTTGCCATGAGGGCATGTATGATTCTTATCACTGAATCTTATCAGCTGTCTCACATGTGCTTTCTAGGCCAGAAACGTACTATAAAGCCTTTTTCCTTATTTTAACTTTACTGACAGTGCAGCTGTCAGTTATTACAGTGACAAAACAGACTTAAATCTATGCAGAGAATGTAGCAGCAGTTCTTGTAATTTATTGATAGTAAAAGAGAAGCCAGGGACCTAACCCAGTTAAATCAACATCCAGCAGCAGTGTTTCCTACCTTCTGATATTTACTTTCAACACATTTTCAATGGTGACAAGCCCATTTTTCATCCCTGTGTTGAATGATTAGTATTTATGAAAATGAACATGTAAGATACACATTTTTTTTTGTACCTGACCTCATTTGTTAAGAGATCAGACCATTCAATGCAATTAGGATGATGACAGAGACAGATGGTAAACGATTATACCAAAGGATTATTATAGGTTTTTTGTTTGTTTGTTTGTTTGTTTGTTTGGTTTTTTTTAAGTACTGACACATTATACAGGAAGAGACATTAGCTTAAAATATCTTTGGGAATTACAATAATGAAATGTCAGTTATATGGACTTCACCATCAGCTTGGCTTTCTTACCAGGAATGAATCATCAACCATATATTGTCACAAAAGAAAGAGAGAAAGAAAAACAAAACAAGATGAAAACCAGACCACACACAAACAAATCCCAGATCAACATTCAAACTGGAATGTCAAAGGAGATTCATTCTGATGTTTTACAAACAATGAAGACTCAAATTATCACTTGCATGTGATATCTTATACTGCTCATTACCTTCTGCAAACATTTGAACTTTCCCTTCCTATTTTTCATTTAGTGTTTTCAATTCTGGTGTTTCATCAGAAACAGGATAGAAACTAAGGCTGATCATAGGATTCATCATAAAATAAACCAACTTTTATGTCTTTAGTTTGACAAGTAAAGGAACAATCAGGAGATCTGAAAATAAGCTTAAGCATTGTCAAAGCATACTCAGATATTTTAGGCAGCAATTAAAATTAAATGACATTTAAACTTTTCTACTCAGCTATAACTTGGAAATATTTTTATTTTCTTAATATGCCTTTTCTTAAAGACTTTTTCACCAAGTAACTGTGATTTACTCTGTATCTTTGTGAAAGAAATAGGATCAGAAGCCAGCATTCAGTACACTAAAGCAGATTCCAAAAAAAGGTCCATAGTCAAGTACGGAATCCCATTGCTAGGGGTTTCGGTACGTGAAAGTATAGTAAAAGCTACATGAAGCAGAGCTTGCCCCCGTCCCCTCCTTACTCTGTCCCATTTCCCCCTGGTAATTCCAGCATCATCTGGTCTTCTCTAGCCTCCCAAATCATTTTTTTTTCCTGCCCAATAACATGATTTCTTTGGGGAAGATGATTCAGCCTTATGACAGCTGTACGTAACAGCAGGCCTTCCATCTCCCTGCTGACTTGTCCTGTTTAAGAACAAGTCTGAAATACTTGAAAAAAACCCTACATATAAGTATGCAGAGTTATGGAGCATTTTGGTGCAAGCTGTGCTCGAACCGTGCAACTTGTGGAAGAGATACAGGCAAAGAGACATGAAAAAAAAATTACCAGTACTATCTTATGCCAGAGATGATGAATGGCAATAACATTGTCAAAGACAGCTTAAGAAAGCACTCAGAAGAACTAGAAAGAGAGGAATTTGGAAAAACTGAAGAAAAAAAAAAGATGTTTTATGTCTCAAGGGAGTATTTCACATACTTATTTAACCATTGTATTTTGCATTATTATGCACCAAAATCTGACCATAATCATACTGGCAAGCTGCTTGTTAGTTTGTAGATAACAACTTTCTACAAATGTTTCCCTAGACAATATGGACAGGGAATTTTTATGTATCTACATTCCTGGGTACCAGGCTGATGCTGGTTTTTAGAAAGCAGACTTCCTGTGCTGTTTATGCAGAGACCAGTAGGACTTTGTTCAGCTTCATTGCTGCACTAAATATTGATGAGTATTTCTTAGCTTATATACACCTCTTCATTCCCCATCTCCATCACATCTGTAAATGTTTAAACTTTTAACCATAGAAAAATGGCACCTTTCTCCTATATCACCACCTACACACGATTTACATTTACACTTTAAAACAGAGTTTTGCGCTCTTGAATGCAGTAAAATATATGGCAATGCCACACTAAATCCCTATGACTTCCACGATTTTCCCCAAAGTCACTAGCAGTGATGGCTATGCTTGACTTCTGGCCCGGGAAGCTTGTAATGCTTCACCAAGCACAGAGGAAGCACGTAAAGGATCAGCCTTGAGTTTATACCTCATCTGCAGTTTCTGCAACCTTTTCTTATGAACCATTACAAATGGAGCATTTCCTCTGGATTCAGAGCATGAGGGTCCAGACACTAATACCACATATATTCGGTGTCTGTGTGACCGTACCCTCTGTGGCCGTCCTCGCATTAGGCATACCACTGACTTTCACCTTTTTCCACCTTCCCCCTCTGTCTTTTCCCTTTGGGAAAGCTCAACTCCTCAGGGAAATCAGACACACTTTCCACTGACTTCAATGACATCAGTTTAGGAGTTCTGTCTTTATCCCCTATTTGAAACGCTGCTCTTCCTTCCTCTTTTCCTGCCTTTCGAGCAGCTTTCAAGTTAGCACCACCCAGCTCCCACATCTTCTCAAAAAATGTCCTCAGTCAGGTATGTAAGCATTAATCTCTCCTTTTGTAACAAGAGCTTTTCTATCTTTTTTTCCTACCTTGTGTTGTACCTGATCATACTTGGGACATGCTGAGAAAGCTTATTACTGTTCAGAATTTTTCAAGTTACAGTTATAGCACACTGCATCTTTATGGTGCCATATAAACCTTGTAAACAGGTTTCATCTATTATTAATAAGTCACCCTCCTACTAGAAGTGCTCTTGGATTTCAGGAACAGTTAATAAGTAATTTTTAAATGGATGTTCTAAAGTCGTAAGACATTTTATTACCTTAAGTTGTCCTTCAGATTGATGTGCCTGCAGATCTTCATATGTACCTCAGAAGGTACGAAAACAGGATTCAAAACGTAAAACTTTGTGGGATCTCTGATTATCATGATGATGGTCTAGCTAAATGGACATTCTGAATCTGAAAAGTGTCTCGCTCCTTTATATTCAATAAAAGATCCATCTGTAATCAGATCTGCTAAGACAATGCATTTTAAAGAAGTAAAGAAACAATTTACTAATTGACTTAATATTTTCTGAAGTTCATTTTGAATTCAGAATAAACCTAGACTTTTCAGAGTGGGCTTCCTTAATTGCTATAGCAATTGCTTCTATCAGGCAAAAAATACCATGCTCAGATGTTACCTTGGAAAGCATTAAACAGTTACTTTATCTATAAGCTGCCTCAGAAAATTTTAATCATTTCAGAGTGTCACAGAACCATTATGTCCACAATTCTAATATTTATGACCTATTCTACAGCCACGTTTGGCAATCATGGGTGATGCTGTTAACCCAAACTTTTATTCCTAATTAACAGTCAAACCAAAAAGTTTTATTTTGTTAGGTGGAATATTTAGTTTTATTGCAACTAATTACATTTTAAATTGAAAAGCTGTTTTAAGTGGGTAATGTTTCAACAACATTTCAGAACTGCTGCCTGGAAACTGGTTCAGTTTTGATTAAGCTGTGCTTTTCTGATCAAAAATTGTGTCAAAAGAATTCCTTACTAGTATTACTGCATAACACACCTCAGGCCTGGCCTCATTCTCTTCTGATTTGGGACTTCTCTTGATCTTACAAATGATGGGTAACTTTATGGCACATAAAAGGAAAAAGAATACAGTATTATGCCTCTTTTTTTGCAGATTATGCAGTCTACTGATTTGAATGAAGGCTAGAGGAGAGTACACGATCTGCCTTCCTAACAGAGACAAACCACCGTTAGAAGGGGGAGAAATCTGTGTAATTTATTACTGCATTCTGATTTACATCAGTGATTAGGTGTGGCATTCTAAACTTTAAAGAATCACTTAACATATCCCTTTCATTTATTTGGTTCATGTTAGCCTTAAAATGAATAAATCTGCCACTAGGAACGTGTATTAGCCATCTCTAAAAAACTGTATTTATCAATAATTACCAGAATTAAGCTGTCACCATGATGTTTTCCTACCTTCATAAAAGAATTTTTTCTATAACCAAATCTGCAATGGAGAAACTTTTCTCCTTTTCCTAAAATGCTGTTTTAAGCATTATAGCAAAACAATTTTACATAAGTTTTTCATCCATGTGAAAGTGTTCAATTTATATTCATATTCATTTATATTCACTAATGACTTTTTTTATTTAGCTGCATTTTTTTCCAACTTAGCCAAGAGTGCCTGATTCTCAGAATCAAATGGATTGAAAGAGCCTGTTTTTTCTCTCTTATATTCTCATTCTAAGCCTTCCAAATTTTGTCAACCCACCCAAAAGGAACTAGCCAATCAAGACAGTGAATAAATACTTGGTAAATATCCACTGTTTTCTCTATGCGTCACCCAATAAATAACCTAGTGATCTGCATATGCTGTTACTTGCCTCAGCTCTGATGAGGTTTGTCAGTTCTGCAGGGTAGCTTTCATATTCTTTTAATTAAACAATTTATCCTAAGTATCATCAGAAAGGTCCATCTAGTGCAATGCACAGAAAAGTCTGACTCCTTTGCGGGGCAGGCAGGGCCGGGGGGAAATCATCTTACCTTTATCCAGTTCTTCAAATTGTAGGGTTCAGTTTCAGTACTGTCACCTGGACCACCGAGAGTCAGCACCGAAGCTTTGCCACCCTGAAGGGACAACAGCTTACCTGTAGCAATGCAAAGCATTAGCTATGAAAAACAAATAAAAACAGGTAAATCGTCATGACTGTAATTTGAATAGTTGTTAAAGTCATAGATTTAGTGCAAGCTGCAGAGAATACGGATTGAGATACATTTGTTCAGCTAAAAGTACAGTGGAAAGCTGAATGCAATGTTCTTAAAGTGTGTCCTTAACCTGGATCATCATGACAATGCAGGGCACTAATGTGCACCTCCCTTCCTGTTTCCCATATGTACAGTCCGAAATAAGGAAATTAAAATGTAGACAATTTACAACTAAAAAATAACTTTATAAGCAGAAGGTAAAAAATCATCAACCCTACTTACATTAGAGAAGAAGGTTATCAGAAATAATAAAGCTAATACGTTAAAAGATCATCTGAGGCAATATCATGCAATTACAATATTCATGAATAATAAATACTCCATTAGTAATACAAATGTATAACCTTTCAGATTAAATTAGGTATGGGTTGTGGAGAGGTTCTCCCCAGTCCACTACAAAAAACGAGCCTGAAAGCTGAAGGAGAATTTTTAAAATGACCTTCCTGAAAAAAGAAAATTAGCGGGGAAAGGAAGAAACCATGTTCTGGCAAGATAGATTTACTGCTTTTTTTTTTTTTTTTTTTTAAGGGCAATACTTTTCTTTTAATGAATTAATTTAAACATTACAAATATTGTTCTCTGTATAGCACATTGAAAAGGATTTCATAGAAAGAACACTCATCTTTAAACAAAACGTTAATTCAGATCTACAATCCAGAAAGCTTCCAGTCACCAAACACCCATCTTATAATCTAAGGCTTAAAGCCCCAAAGCAATAAGCCTGTTGATCATGTCTCTAAAGATAATAGCCCCTCCAATAATTTATCACTTACTGTACTTCCCACTTTTAAGGAATTTTAAGGAATGTGGGGACTGTAAGTACAACCACTTCAACAAGATGCTGAGCATTACTGGCTTTCCCTGAATTGAAACACTCACACTGATGGCTTGAGAGCATCAAGTGTTTTCCAAGCCACCTCTATTTCAGAACACAAATGAATAGCTGGATGCCTTTGCATTCTAATTTTTATACTGCATGCTCACGCTATTATTTTTATTTCAGAATGTTCAAACAATGTCTTAGTGGTCAACTATTTTACGTTGCTTTCAAAAGTTATGAAAATGTGAAGACATTTTTTCATTTTTATTAAAAGGTAACATTAACTTGAAGTAAATTCAAGCAATTTCAATACACCCTATATACTGTAAGCTACAGTAATCTTTTCCCTGCTCTAACTACATGCAGTACAATACCTCTTATTGACAAGAAGACAGAAAGTTTGACAGTCAGATATTTTCGGGAACAGGATTCTGCAGTGGGATAAAGAATATTCAAAAGATGGAAATGTTGGGCTCTAATTTCATCTTGAATATAAGAAATATAGTGTACCAGAACTTCAGAAATCAGATCATAAAATGGTTTTGATCAGAAGATTGCCCTGGAATATCTATGTTACTATGGATACCTGGTTACTAAGGTTACAGTCAGAACTGTGAAATAATATAAGGTCATGTCATACTTGATAACTCCAAATCACAGTAGGAATCTACAATTCTTTGATTTGAAGAATGATTTTCCTTCTCTGACTACCACTTCAGCCTTTCTACTATTATCCTTTTTACAGTGGTTATCCTAGCTTTTAAAAATGAATGAATCTGTAAAGGAAGCACTTATATATGTTATCAAAAGCCCTTATTTATTATAATGAATTCAATCTAAAAGCAAATTGTACAGTTAAAAACATGCAATTCCTTGATTTAACCCAGGTTATAGAGAAAATCTTTGAGATGAGAACCCCAAAAGCTTCAAGCCCAAGCAGAAGGCACAAACACGGAGAAAAATAACTTTGGTCCAATATTCAGTTTCCTTCTTAAAAAAATCCTTCTTCCACCCTTTTCTCCTGGGGATTAAAATGTGTGAGGCAAAAAATAAGGATGCATATTGTACAGTCACCTACTACGTACCACCAAATTCATAGCATTACAAAGTCCTAGACATGTTTTACCCCAGTTAATACTAAGAAGTGCGAATAGCTGCAAGTAGTGGCAATGGATATGCCCATAGGGATGAATCTTTTTCTGTTGCCTTCCCTCAGGGATTTTACAGGGAACAGACTTTAAAATCTGACCACATGCCTATATTGATTACTCCCTCCAAAGCGTCTGAAGAAAGAAAATTCACCATGCAGACTTGCCCAATACAAGCCCCCACCATCCAAAAAAGTCTATCATCTTCCGCATGATCTTTACACAGGTCAGGGTCTAATGACAGAAGGAGAAGCGGAAAATCTTGGGATCTATTCACATTAACACTATTATACACGAAGCCAGGTTACATGAGGAGGGTGCCGCTACCAGTCCTAAACCCACCTTGCATAGCACCTGCCAATTTGAAAGAGGTATCTGTGACTCATTGAAGAGCTTTAGGGTCAGTCAACAGTTTTACTACTACTTCTGAATGGAACTGTGTGCACAGACACACATTTCTGGCTTTGTTGTTTTTAATGCAGCATGAATACGAACAGTTTGTATTCTGAAGCAGGTGGTTCTTTTAAAGCTGCAGATATGGGATTTACATATCCATAAGGACCAAGGCCCTAAGAAGCTCCATAATATCTCAAGGAGGGAATGAAGGATCCTCACAGTGTTCACAAGACTTGCTGAAGGTATACTGTGACTAAACAAAATAAAATATTGAATTTAGATCAAGTAATCTTTTAAATTTTATTCATTTATTCTTAAGGGAATTCTTTTAAAACTAAAACCTCAAAGTCTGGCAGCACCTTGAAGTATGGGGGAAAATATTCCCTACTTGAAATTCTTCTCATTTGAGCTGTAACAGTTCAAATTGTTCATTTTTAGAAGTCCTTTATAAAGGAGTCTAAGCAAATGTAAGGCTGATTTATTAAAGTGAGGTGGAATTTATTATATATTCTTAATCATAATTAAGCCTTAAATGACATAAAAGATCAATGCAATTGGTAAGAAAGCATGAAAAGTTATTGTATACCACAGTCTAGATATTTAAATATTGGCAGCCAGTAATTTTACAGAACACTATGGACTTTAGAATATTAAGGATCTATGACAATAAGTATAATATAGTCTTGCTAATAGGTATAGAGAAATCAAAAACACAGAACAAAAATTATGCTAAATCAGTACATCCCACCAATGGGATATAATAATGAACTGAATGTTCAAATCATTCAAAAATGAAACCATCACAGAAAAGTAAAATTTCATGCTGTGATTATGCTGTAAAAAAAGAAAAAAAAATACATATAATGGCTGAACTTTAGTGTTCTATACGACAGGAATTTCCACCTGACTATTGCATCATGCTGCATAGTGCACTCCTCTCTGGAGCACAAATCCCTCTCTCCCATGTTAAACACAAGAGTAATTATTTTTACATTTTTCCTCCTCTGAATTCAGACTAGCGGTTTTCAAAAATGCTTTGTCTTCATTTGAAATCTACTGTATTTTTGAGCTTTATTTTGAAAAGAGAATTTCATACCCAGCTCTGTTAGGTGAGGAAGCGTAATGTTCCAGCTTGCCTGCAAATGGACACCTACCTTAGGGCAGATGAATCTCTCTGTAAAGGGCTTCTACGAAGCAGTTCTCCACTGACCATACTGGAATACTTCAAATACCAATGTACAAATACTATATACAAATATTTCAGATTTAGACATCTATCCTGTAAACACCCAAAGTTGAGTGAGATCAGTCAAAGTTCCTCTGTCACATATTGCTACACACACCACATAAAAACCCCCTACATTTTGTAGTCTCCTTGCATCAAGAGCATGTAATAAAGTAACACCATAAAAATAACAAATTGATCTCTATCAATTGTAATTTCAACGTGTGCTTGAACATGTTGATTACTTTGGAAAAATATATGCAAGGAGAATGAATTTATCAACCACACCACTTCCCTTCTTTTTTTTAAGAGAAGGGAAAAAAGGACCAAAGCTCTTTAGTAGTCATTTGAGAGAACAGGAATTTTTTTCCAGTCAGTTTTAGGAATAATGAGCATTTTTCTGTGCATCCACTCTCTATTTGTAAAACATAATTAATCACCTCCTCTTAAAATATATGGTGGAAATCTGCCAGGCAATCTTGTTAAGAAAATTCAGAGGGTACCATCAGCTAAACTGTAAGAATAGTCTGGGATCCATATTTATTTACATATCTTCAGTTATCAAATTCCTATAACTCCATACAGCCAGGGAAAAAAAAAAAAAAAAGAAAGAAACTTTTAGGCTGCCCAAAACACGCACAAATGTGAAAAGACAGACATATGAAGGATAGTAAGTTATATATCATGCAGATTAATGTGGTAGATGGGAGGAATCCATTGTCTTTAACAGGCTTAGGACCTCTTACCCTGAAAATCCTACCATTAGAATCCTGCCTTTTTCAAATCATATGGTAACTGTACAGAAATGCCTGAGAAAAGAGGAAAAAGGCATACAATTTGGGCCACCAGTGTTATTTGATACGCTCCTCCGTTCCACCATATTTTTCATGTTCCCTCAGTTAACCTCACACCAGGCTTTCACATCATCTCTCTTAATAGAGCAGCAGAACAGAATCAATGGAAAGCCACTTACACACAAATTAATAGGTATTAGTTGTGGGACTGGCTTTTGTGCCTTTTTTCCAGTGCCACTCAAATTCAACTGCAGAATCTACAAATTAAAAAACCCTTTCAGTAAAAAGAATTTCAGACATCAATCCCCAGCCAGAGAGGAGAAGACAACCGCCAGTGTGGCAATTTTGCTTTCCTGAGTATCAAGCCTGGCTTTAAGAGATGAGCAAGAGGAAGGCATAACAACCCACTGTGATAAGCGGCATATGGTACCTCAGAAGAATTTCTGTCCTCCTGTGTTTAGATTGACATATATACAGAGATGAGCAAGGAGAAACTGAGGGAGAAGTGTATGGTAAGAACAGCGATATCTTTCTACCTTGCCCCATTTTGAAGTGGAAAAGGTGATTTTCCCTCCTGAAGCACCAGTATGACATGCCTAAAACCTACAGTGTAAGTATAGCCTTCCTGTCATTGAAGTACTTGACTCATGTAACTATAGATGGTACAAAATGGGATACACTAAGGATGGAATTCATTTGTATTCAATGGCTATACTGCCTTGATTTCATAGCTGAGGAATGCTTGTGATCCTTGTCCTCAAATTTTAATTGTTCACATCATCAAAATGGACAGAGTTGCATGGGCCAAGGTGCACGTCAGACAAGGAAAAAGTATCCATTTATGTCTTTGGTTTAGCTGCATATGTGCAAGAGAGAGGGTTCCCCTACTCCCCTCTGCCCCCCCTTTTTTGGCCGACTAGTCAACATTTTAATCTCGGCACAGGACAATCGCTGGCTTCTGAATGGTCTGTGAGAACTAATCTGTTCTCCGTATTTCAAAATGTCTCGTGATGACAATCACAAATTTGCAAATAATATATTAACTGGTGAAAAACTTAACTGCTTTGGCACTCTCGATGAAATTAACTCTTTGGACTCTCACAAATGCAGCATTCCACTGTGCCAAGCTGAGCCCAGTATGATTTAACAAAGCCTGATTACAGAAGTATCTTACAGTGCTCCACAAAATGTTACTATTAGCAAAGCACAAGACTCTGAAATTTACCAAATATCCTAGTGATGGTTGGATAATGTGACCTACTTTCTGCTTATCAGAGACTGTTGTGATGCTAAATGTGCCCTTAAGCATGATTCTAAATATCTAGCATTTACCACGAAGTATCCTTGGAGCAATGATTTCACATGCAAAATAGTTCTATTTTAAAATAATCATAAACCTACAAACGTATGGTAATTCAAAATCAAACACAAAACAAGTAAAAACTGCATAATCAAAAGAGTGAATAAAAGTCTCTTAGTTGACACTGGAAAGGCAAGTATACAGTGCACTCAATTTTATGACAAGGGCTGAACTAACATCAAAATTTTCTAGTCACCACTAAACCCTGCATAAGAACAATAACAAAAGTCAATTCTAAAGAACAGATTTTAAGTACTATGAGGGTTTATCTGCATGACTTTTAAGTCAATCAATCATATGTATGGGAGATGTCCTTAAATTTTAATTTGAACAGAGAGTAACAGTACAGAAGGTATAGCTTAAGACCCAGTAATTTAGCGACCTTTCCTCAGTACAGTCATTTGCCCCTTTGAAGAGTAGATACGAAACATTACCATTTGAAAAAACGTAGGATTTTATACAGTAAAATATCTGTTTTTATGAAATATGAGTTTAACCTCAAATAAAACTAGACCTATTCATTCCAATGGGATAATCTATATCCAAGAATTTAAACTGTATTAAGTGGGTCACTGAACTTTATCGAATGTGAAAGCAAACTGGATTAGAACTTCACCCTTTAAAACATGCAAGAATAGTGATAAGAAGTGCCTCGAACATTTTAAGTCAGAAACACTATATGCTATTTCATTCTTATCTTAGAGGGTTTTCTTAAATAGTTTTATTAGCTATATAGGCATTATCATATCATAGCAGATTATTTACATGCAAGTAAAGAATAAACACTTGTTAAGAACATATTCACTTTGGGTATTCAAGTTAAAATGAAATTCAGATGGGAAAAAAAAAAAACCATCCAGCTCAAGTTTGCAAAGTTAAATGCTGACAATCTTAAAATATATGGTTTGCAGTGCAACTTTAATTTCCTCTTAACTCCACATTATCATATAATTTTCATTTATATTGACACAAACCATTAATTTCACAATACCTGTCTCTTCAGCTTTTGGACTTATCAGTATCCTGAAAAAATCTTATTCTTATTATATTCTTATTGTTAAGGGAGCGGCTCCCAGACCAGAATACATGAACTCCAATGCCAAGTCATGGGGAAAAAAAATCCAGTATCTGAAAGCTATTCCAAATGAAAAATGGAAATAGCAAGTGTTTCCCAAGACCACCCAAGTCTCATACACAAGGAAGGGTATCAGAAATTCACACTTGTCTCCTACTTGGTCCAACTGATGAACTCTTCAGGGAGGGCAACAGGAAGATAACGAATCTGAGCTGTGAGACTGAAAACGCAATCACAGAATAGGTGATAAGTGAAATTCTCTCAGTACAGAGGACTACCCTGCCTACTTCATTCCCAAATATCTGGCCAAAACAACCAATTGAACTGATGGTAGCAGAGGAATTCACTGAGCAGCTTCCACCCCACTACATCAGCACACCATCATCAGCTCAGCCGAGAGGATTGGACATGGATCCAGTTCTCTAAGCAACACCTTCAGTTTTCTCTACTAGATGAGATATAGCAGACAGCTGAGCATCAACTTTCTCCTTAAACTTGTCCAGCTAAACACTGTCCTTCTGAAGGATGTGTTTCCTTTCGAGGTTCTTGTATCTCCTTCATGTGCTATGCCAAAAAATTGCTGAGAAATCTGCAAAACCCACCTTAGCTTAATAACTTCTGGTCTTTCTTCAGCTGAAGACTGTCTACATGCCAATGCCCTGAAAAAGCAGTGGAAAAAGCCCTTCATATAGGAGGTTCCTTCAGTTACCTCCACATAGGAACAAAACTACCTTACATGATCAAGGAGCCTTGAATCTACTAAAATTGCCTAACTTTGAGTTGATTTTTGGTAGTTTAATAGCTTTGATAGCTTAAACTGCTTTTACAGTAGTGTAAAATAAACAGAACAAAAAGTAGGCTCATTATATTGTATCATGTTGTTTACCCACACAGTAACATTTTGCTTGGACATATTCAAAACTTGACCAAAAAAAGCCCTGAGCTGCATGGTATCTAAGCCAGAAGTGTGTCTAAATCATCTAAGTATCCAGAAACCTTTCTTTTTTTAATCTCCTTAGAAAGCCTTACACTTTTGCAATGACATCCACGAGAATAACAACCTCTTCATCCAATCCATTACAGAGTGATTCTTTGCTCTAAAACTAGCCTTTAAAACTAACACCACATCTCCGGGTTTTCTGCAACCTGCCATGATGGCTTCTTACACAACAGCTGTTAAGAAATAATAGGAATAAATAACAGTGTTGGACTGTTTCATCTTAATAACTTGGGGTTTACGTCAATTCTTTTTAGCCTTTTTTTATTTTGTGGTCCATGAATAATATTCAGAGAGTTAATTTTTGTAGGAACAAACTGCACTTAGAAATAGCAGGGAGCTTAGGCCAGTAGGAAACAGAATACAAACCACCATAATAATATGACCCATTTTATTACTTAACCCTCAGGTAGCAAGCCTGATTTAATGTTAACTTTATGAATGTGTTTTGCATAGTGCTTGACATGCAGAATACAAATGCCAGTGCCAGCGGTATCAAAATAGTAAACGTCATTAGGTTATGCCAAAGTATTTGTTAAAAGGTTATATATTTTTGTTTGCTACCAAAGTTTCAAATGGGCATGAAAAGATATTTCTACATGTATTTGTGATCAGAGTGTTTTTGGTTTCATAGTGTACAAATAATTCTAACAGTACTTGAGCCGTTATAACTGGAGCTTTAAAAAAGGTAAAGAGATGCGTTTAAAAAAAATGAAGATAAGAAAACAATATTAATGAAAGTTACTCCACAGAAGCCCCAAGATAATTCTTCTTACTTTATTAAATTTTATGAAGAAGCTATTTCACTCAAAGTTGCAAAGAGACCTAAAATACAATATTATAGCAATAGCTACACTACTAGCAAAAGTAAATTAAAAACAAACCACATACTCCATAAATTCATATTAGAAGGCTGATTAGGAGATAAATACTTTATTCATCCTTTCTGGCATAACAGTAGCATGGAAAACGTGGAATGGTTCTCCCCTCAGTACAGATTTAGGGCTCAACACAGAGAAGTGCCTAAAAACCCATCCAGTCCAGACTATTAGATACCTAAGCCCAAGTAAGCCCACCAGTAAAGCCTGTGGACTTACAGCCCATCCATGTCAAGGCAGTTAATGGTTGGCTTTAAGCTAAACACACATCTATGCTCTTCTACACAGTGTGCCTGTCTAGGATCACCAAAATATTTTTAGAATACAGGTCCTTCAAGAAATTAAATTTTTTATTAATAATCTCAGAAGAGAGAAGTGAAGAGTTTCCAACACAGCAGTTGTGAATTATAAAGTTTGTGCAAATTTCACACAAACATATTCATCTGCCAGGAAGTCTTAGCACAATATGAGTACTTAGTACGTTAAATACGTTCTGCTTCTTTCTGTTTTCAGATACTCATTGCACTCATAATTTAACCTGATGGCCATATGAGCATATACTGATACATGTATTTACATATACTTGATCTACTTTCTTATTAGATACACACTCAGAAGACACTAGATATTGCTGTATTTCTAAACAAAAACCTAAAAAAAAAATCATGAGCAATTACTTTAAGTTAAATATTTTGAGGTATTTGGACAAGTATATAGTTTAAAAACTTCATCCTCAAAAAAAAAAAAAAGTGTCCTGGAAGGTTTGATCAAAATAAATAAATAAAGGGCCTTCCAGCATGTCCCAGGCTTCTGGCAATATTGATGTGAAGACTACTGGGCTAACGCACAGCATCCTTTTTCAAATAACAAATTTATCATCTATTGGGAGCAGTATCATAGCACTTCCAGCAGGTATACGCTGAACCTGGATGCCTGAGCATATCTCTAAAATTAGTTTCAAGGATAGCCTACAGCACACACACATGCTGAGGAAGAGGACAATCTTAAGAATTTAAAAATACCAAACTCTGACTATCATTAAAAAAGAGAGAGAGAGAGAAAGAGACTGTGACGCAAGTCCTAACTCTATGATCTGTAGGGGAAAATATTCTCATCATTTTGGAACCGTTAAAAGTGTACATTATTTTTAAAGAGAATAAGCAAAATGATTGACAGCTTCAGTAGATGACACAGAACTATTTAAGCTGGACAGGACCTCTGGAGGTCATCTGGTCCAACCTGCCACTCAAAGCAGGGCCAGCTAAGTCAGGTTGCTCAGGGCCTTATCTGGCCAAGTCTTGAATATGTCCAAGGCTGGAAATTCCTTGCCAGGCAACTTGGTCCAGTGTTTTTCTATCCACGTTGGGATTTTTTTCTTTTTAAATAACATCTCATCAAAATTAGAGTAAAAGAGGTAGTAAATTGTAAACACAGAGTGAAATCTAATCATTCTATGGCATTCATCAAAACTTTTCCAAATTCTAAATTTTGTAGTTCAAGGAAAAATGTTCAATATATAAAAAACAGCTCTTTCTCATTGTTTTATGAAAATATGTTATCAGCTCAGATTCAAAACCTTGCAGACCTTATTGGAAAGTTCTAGGTATTATATAAGTACAAAACTTGGCAATGCTAAAAGAGTTGCACAGTGATTTGGCCTTTAGCATTTGGCCTTTAAAGGTTTCAGACTAATATTTACATAGGTGAAAGGCATATGAACTACAGATATGTGACAATAATAATGATAATCCAGGATTTCTGGGTTAGGCTTAAATCAGATTTAGAATTCAGACTTAAATATTATCGACAATTTAACTGCTGCAGTCTACGCGATGCCTATCTTTTTTGACAAAAACAAGGTCTTCAACCCTACAGCTGTCACTGTAGCGTGTTTCATCACTGCAAACTTCAACTTCAAGCACGTCCTTTCAGTTTCAGCTTTACAATCTGGCTTGCTCAGATTTTAACCATTTTTATTTTCTCTACAATGATCCTGCAGTTACCTAAATTAAAACAGATCAAACTAATACAGTAAGGTAACATGTGTCTAACAGGACTAAATTAACAATATATAGGTAACTTATATTTTTGTATCATATCATTGGTAGGACCTTAATAATCTTTAAAGCAAAATGGATATGAAAACTGCCAAATTTAAAATCTCCAGTAATCCTATTGACATGAAACAGAAACCAATCTTGTGTTTCTGTGAACCCTGTGACTTCCAGATATTATCTCCCTTTCCTCTATTAACATGTCCAGTGGATCACAGCTTTCATTTTTAGTTTTCCACTTTGCTTTCTGGGTGAACATAGCATTGACAATGTCAACCAACCTCTTTTTCTTAAATCTTGTCACAGGTATTATCAGGAGGTATCCCTGACCTATAAAATCCACTGCCTAGATACACTTGGATGAATTTGCAGCTGCAGGGAGCTTTCCCAACCGCCAACAACCTGCCTGAAGCTAAACACACTCCTCTGCTTAACAGATAACATGATCTATCCAATGTAGTAAAACAGGAACATCACGGTGCCCTGGGCGACGCATTGGGTGGACAAAACAAAAAAGCCCAAACAAGAAAACCATGTATTTTTATTCTCTGCTCTCACATTCTCTACTTGCATAAGTCATTTGACCTGTCTGTTTGCATACTCTCATCTTCTGAGCAATTGCATTTGCACTTAACTAGAGCACCTGAGCTCACAGCTGTTTGATGTTTTGTCAGGAGCAGTTACAGACTTTCAATAGCATACCAAAAAAAATCACATCCTACCTGGAAGAGATCTATATTTAAGAGATGTTTCCAAATGTCTTTAACTCTTCAAGGAATCAAGTCCAAACAGAAAATTCCAGTTTTCCTCATTGTCTTTTTAGCTACAGAACATGAAATTCTTTCAAACTTTTCAAATCGGCATTAGAATTTCAGTGTCTCACATCTTCTGTCTAATACTCTATATAGTGTTATGGTATTATAAAAATAAAACTGTTGGAAAAATTTTACAGGCCTCCTTAAAAGTGTTATGTCAATCTGCTACAAGTGTAATTATGAGGAACAGGCCTAATTTGGGGGCTAGATTTACATACCTACAACTGAACTTACTGATAACTCAGGGGAATCACAAGTGTTCACTAGTGGAACTCCCATTTATCCCAGCAAGATTTTGACACTTTCCTTTGACTGTCTGAACCCTAGGTGCTCCTGAAAGCCTCTCTCATATTTAACTACACGTGAACCTATATACTTCAAAAATTCACATTATTTCCGTTTAACTGTAAGACTAAGTTTTGCAAGAAGAGACAGCACAAGTCAAGTTACTTTTTAAATCATCAGAAAAATCCAGATTTTAACTGTAAAAATACAAAAGTCCATACATACATCCAGAAATTCATAAATGCATAAAATGAATGTAATATCTGTACATTATGTGATGAAAAGTATATGGGCTTCATGGAACAGCAAAATCATGTCATTTTTCCTCGAGTCCAGTTAATACATCAGAAGCATAATTTCCAGCAAGATAAAGTAATACCTCTAGAGACCTGATTTATAACAGTGAGTAGAACTGAACAATGAGTTAATAGTATTGCATATTCCACAGTAAAAAAGTTGATGCTTTTAGAAAGAATTTGCAAATGATAAACATGCACACAGGCCCTGAAATTTCCGAACCAGTGACGCTGAGCTATAATATTATCTGTTTGCATAATAAATCTGTCCATCCACCAGCTGTTGGGACAATGTGAAATTTAATCAAAAAGGATCATAATAATAAATTTTTGGTAATAAACTCCCAAAATGCACCTGGTGTCCTATCTGTCTGTATTGAGCTTACACACAAATAGTTATAACCACATTGTTTAGTCATGGCTACTGTTGATTCTTGACAGAATGCATAAATACATCTTTTGAACAGAAGAATATTGGTTAAAATACTTGAAGAAAATACTGATTGCATTACAGTTTGTGAATATTTTAAATATATAAGTATTTATATAAAAACTGGAACTTTTTGATTCTTAAAGGGCCAGTCTTTTTTGAAGGCAATGCAACTCTCCATGAAGTGAACACATGCCTATAGAAATAATAAAAACAAAAAAGGCCTGCTACATACATAAATGATTGTTTGCAAATATATTTTCATGGATGGGCAGCAAAGATAACACTCCTTAAAGAAAGTGTTCCACACAACTCATTTTTGGTATTCAAATTTGGTAGTATTTTGGGGGCAGCAGGTATCTTTAAAATTGTAATCATTTAGGTGAACATTGCAAGTATTTGCTGAAAGCTGTATTTTAAATCTTTCACTAATGGCATCATACAAGGCATTTTTGGTGGTGTGCACCCATCTACTATATTCTGAAAGCTACAGACATTAGAAACAGACAGTGACCAGACAGTAAAATTTGTTCTGGATACGGTAGATACTTCACTATAACCTAGAGAAATGGCTCTGTTTTGAAGACTGTCATGACTGGGAAGAGGAGGGGAAATATATATATATATATATACATACATATATATATATATATACATACATATATATATATACACACATACACATATATATATATATATACACACATACATACACATATACACACACACACACACACACACACACACTATCATTGTATTAATAAAACAAGATTGGAAACAAACTGAAGCAGATAAGATAAATCTTGTGAGGTTTACATTCATTTAGAACTGAAAAGTGATTGCAAGATTTTATGAAGAAGTGTAACTATTTTCTACCATGTAGGCAATATGTGCTTTCTCTAGTCAATCTGCTATTGCATTTTCTCAGAACAAACGTATTTAGAGCACGAAACAAACATCATATGATAAAGTCTACACTGCTGTTAGTAGAAAGGCAATATGGTTAATAAAGTGTATGGATTCTACCCAGTTCTCAAATATTACACAAAAGATGGATAAGAGTTGATAGAAAGGAAAAAGAATAAAGTTTTGTTCCTGAAGATACAGATATAGTTATGTTAAAAATGTAGCAAAATTATTTCTTAGCACAAGAATGTGGTCAGCACAATGTACCAACATAAACTGATTCAAGTTTGTTCTTATATATGGTACCATTTATTGACCCCTCTGTCCGAAAAAATCTTTTTTTGATATTTAACAAAAATTTCCACTTTCTTAATATTAATTATTCTTGGTCATTATCTCCCATCTATTATACTGCCCTTCCTTAAATCACATTTGTATGTTTCTATTATAATAGTTTTTAATCACATTATTTTAAAACGTTTTATAAAAGTGAATAAAATATTTCCAGACTTGGATTCATTCTTGTACAGTACATACAGTTCCGCAAGGTAGCAACATATTCTTATTGCACATCATGCTCTTCAGCATAATTCTGATATGCAGAATTAACAATTTGTCATTGACAATTTTATCATAATTCCTTATAATTGCCTGTCATCCCAAAGTTTTTCTTGCTTCTTTTGATCTGGCCATTGTACAGGTACCATTGTCTCCACAAAGACCCAGATCATAAAACAGAGAGTCTCACAGGAGATACTGAAGTCTATTTACTGAATAAAAGGTATTTCTAACACCCTTATATGCAAATTTCATGATCAGCTTGCAGGTTGGAGAAAGACACGTGCATTCAGGACACACACAAGAGTTTCATTTCTTCTATTTCAGGAAAGCATTCATTTCCAATTTGCATGGCAGCCAATACTGAAGCTATACAACCTGTTCTGAGCATATGGCAGATTTCCTAGAGGATATGCTGCTGCATGTTATCAAACTGCTGTCTTTTGCTGGCATGTTCAAAACACGATTGATGCTTGTGACTGACAGCAGCAAAATTACAAGGCAGTATAGATATTAAGTGGTTCAGGTGACATCAATCCTAATGAGCCATCACACAAACGTGCAGGTGGCTAACATGATGTTCTTAGCTCTTGGACACTAGTGACATATATGTTTACTTAAAAAGCTGCTCTCCTGCAGAAAGAACTCTTCTAAGCTCATCTCAGGAGGTTCTAGGATATGCCCCTGTCACCCCTTTCCTTCATGGCTTGGCCTAAATACGTTTCAAAAGCTAAATAGGATTTTCCTGCATGAGGTCAAGAACAGAATTACTTTTGTAGCACAAAAACACTCCAGAGTAAAGACAGACAAGGACTCAAATGCTGACACGTGCAGCCTCTGCTGTCAAGGTTCATATACTCAATCGTTTGTTCAAGTAAGGTTTGCCAGTCTGCTCTGAATTATTAGCACAAAGTTTTGTGGCACGCTCCTGAAAATATGATTAAATAAATAGTGTTTGTATGGGTTTGATGTTCCCTTGCTTTGTGTAAATATTTTTACTGTCTCAGGCATCATAGCTGTGAAAACTAGGCTTTCAAGCATTCTGCCTTCTACAAAGAATACACGCACTCCGATGGCTAAAACCTGAAACATTACCTCTACGTGCAGGATGCGAGAAGGATAGAGGAATGGGAGGAGGTCTCTTGCTGGCCTACTAAATTAGTTAGGAGATTTGCCTACCTCCAAAAACCAGGACTTCTGACTCCCAACATTGTTATAAAGCCATTGAAAATTAGTTTTCAGTATTCAGTAAAACAGATTCTGGATTCACTAGAGCAGCACGGCTTAAGCTGTTTCACTATTCCCAGCATATCCTTCAAGGAAGAGAGATGTTTCCCTAAAGGAGGAAAGCATCTACCATATGCTGACAAGCACAGTGTTAGGAAAGGGATCTCTAAAATTTCTCCTGAGGAAATAATTTTAGTATTACACTATTTTCCCCCTTATTATGCCCCGACACCTCTCTAACTGTAGATTAGAAACGTAGTCAGAGACACTACACATCATGTAAGGTATAAAACCCACTGCAAGGGTTTTACTAACCATGGAAAGAACTAGTAATGTATACATATAGATAACAATACTGAACATGTGAGTCGTTCCTCATTCTTCTGTGAAGATTATGGAAAATGGGTCAAATGGCTACACTTCAAAATATGGTGATAAGGAGTGAGCTTAATATAACATTTAGTGTACAATAAAGCCATTTCTCTATACAACTCCCCTACGCAACGTAAGAATTTTTTCTTGATCAAACCCTGGTAACATCTACTCATACACACTAACTTTGGTAGGGAGAGTTGTATTCAGCCCAAAACTACTGCTGAAACAACAGATCCAGAAGCAGGTCAGCCTTGTAAGTGAGCTCACTCAAGAAGCCTGTGTTAGTGATGGTTGCTTACTGCCTCTCCTCACCCAAGCAGCGAATTACACTGTATTTCAGGAATGCTCAGAGAATCCGTATTTCACATGCGACTTGGCTTCTCTGCATTGCCATCAGGTACTAGCTTAATCTCCTCTCCAGAAACTTTTAGAGGGGAAAAAACAAACCCTAAAATCCTGACCTTTCTTCCTGGCAAAATGATCACACTTTGCTGTATGCTAAGAAAAGTGAGTTTTTAGACAAATTCTCCATTCCTTTCCATCCCTCAGACACCTCAGATATCAGTGAAAAAGTTTAAAAGACTTTAGTTCAAGGAATACATTTTCCCATCTCTTCATGCATGTCAACCCCAAAATAAATTCTTGAGCTCTCAAAAAATGCTCCAGAGGATTAGCAATAGTGCAGAAAGATGCTTAAATTTATAGTTAATAATAAAGATTAAGATGAAGAGTTCAATTTCCCCTTTGTTCTGCTGCTTCGAACACAGCAAGATATAACTTTGATTTAACAGGGGTGGGCAAATTGCAAGTGATAACACAGCTATTCGTAACATGATACAGTTTGATTTTGCATAACATTTTCTGAGAGCAGTGCTGAATTTGATGGCATAAACCATCAAAACACAAACGAAGAAGAACCAGACGCAGTGCACAAGCCCCGTTAAGGACTAGGTAACTTACTTTTAATGTTGTGCACAGCTGAAGGCTAAAAGAAAGTGGTGCCTCCAAAATCATCATCCAGACATAGAGTATTTGAGCATGGTCACAACAAAGCTGTCAGAAGGGAATCAGAGGTGGATTATATAGTGTATAAACTTTATTCCTAACATTTATTCGGTTTGCCTTTGTTTCATTTTTTGCCCACCAGCAGCAAGATTTCCTACTAAGGGCCAAACATGACCTCAAAGGATAACATGCAAGCTTGGGTGTAACACCTAGAAAGAGGTACAGATTTTCAGCTGTATCATGAGAAAGGAACTGGGCCATGGAGATCCTCAACAGAGGATCTCCTCAGTATATGAGCAGAGATTATTCTGCATGACCCACTGTACGAGACCCCACAATGAATGTGGGTCGCAGAGCACACAAGCCTAGTCCTTATAGCTGCTTTAGCAGTAGCCATCTATTGGACTATTGTTTATCTATTAGATATACAAGCAAAAGCGAGACTGCAAGAGGACTGAACCCAACTCATATATTAGGTAAAGCATCTCAGTTTATCTTGTTCATCCTCCTAAATCAGAAATTAAATCCCCTAAGAAAATCCCAAGCATCACACCAGCATTGCTCAAGAGAATAGGATTTATCTGATACTTTACAATTGCTTTTAATTATTTCTAACATTTAGCATTGTTCTTGGCCATGTACAAACATGCATGTGTCACAATCGAAATCACAAACTGAAAAGAATGTTGATTTAAAAAGCCAGTCCTTTCTGACTGTATATTAACTTTCCCTTATTAGGGTTTTCTTTGTACTTGATATACTGATCTATTCCAATAACCATCTTAAGACTGCTGAAGTCTGATGATGTAAATATATTCAAAGAAAATCCTGGAGTGAGTCTGTGTTTGGGGAATGAAAGATATTTTAATAGAAAAAAAGGTAAGTAAGAGTGTGAGTGAGTGAGCGTGAGTGAGTGCGAGTGTTTTAAAGAGAGTCAGCTCTTGCCTTCCTGAAGACACAGGATAGTTTCTTCCTCAAGCTTGAGGTATAAGGTGAAAGATTGAAAATCATTCCATTATCAGTAAGAGTTTGAAGGGGGGTTTGGGGTTTTTTTTTTTGTTTGTTTGCTTGTTTTCCTCATTTCTTTGGGGGGGGGGGAGGGCTTAAGGCTTAAAAACATATGAAGTAAGTGATCACATATCATCTGGCTGATGCTTTAAGTACATGCCTGATGACTTTTCAGAACAGTCAGTCTAATACTAACACATGTATGAAAAAACATGAAAAACACAAAGTATATTAAATGTTTTTCACTGGTATTTATACTAAGAAAAGTTTTCATTTTCTTCAAGTTATTTTACCTTGTGGAACTGTGTTCCTCTAGAGTCCCTTGAAAGCATACCAGCTTTACATTAAATCATGCTTACGCGTTCACCAGATTTATACAAAAAAGCTAAGAATTTCTCAAGAAGAGAAAAAGATATTTTGTAAGTTTAAGTAACTGCTAATTTTGACACTATAGAAAAAATGGGGGGAGGCAAATCACACACACATTTTTCTATTTTCATTTAACACTTTTATGCTTTTAGGTTTGGGGGGGCTTTGGCTTTCTTTTTTTGCTATTTTTAACTTGAAGTTCTGAGTAAAAAAAGTAAATACAAATGCAGTACTTAATGCAAAGGGCACATTTTGCCTATATGTTCAGTAGAGATTGTTTTTGCAGTAGAGATTGTTTTTACAATCTGCAGAATCCCCTTTAAGCAGGCATATAAATTACCCATTTGAGTGGAAAACAAGCAGAACTATCAACCTTGGCCTCATTGCTATAGTGTAGCAGGAAGGCAATTCATCCAAAGTGCAGATGGAAAAGAGCAGGATCTTGTCCTGCATCTGTACAAGAAATCCTCATCCCAGAGGAGGAGTGCTGGTTTTGTGCCAACCGCTGTATTTAGTTAGGGGTTTTGGTCTGCTCCAGATAACTAGCAGAAATGACTGGTTTCAAACAATTAGAATGATTAATTTTGGAAAAATTGTCTTTTTTTTATGGAGACTGCTTGGATGAAATACAAAAATTTGGTTATCTTTCAGTTTTTAATACCTTTTTGAACTTAAGATTGTTCCTGAGACTAGCGACACAAGCAAGTCACCTATATTTCCTGCTTCTTGTGAAAACAAAAATTACTAGAACGCAGGTGCCTAAGTTCTGCTAAGTTTTCATTCCCACCCCTCTAAATCTAGAGGATTTACACATCCTCTAGCTTTGGTAATTTAGTTAAATGCCAAATGTGTGGCAGCTATCAATCATACCGGCTTCCTTCCTCTGTGCTTGGTTACACCAAATATACTGGGGACCTGAGACCAAGAACACAGAAGTCAATAGGAGCAATTTTCTGTACACTTCAGTGAGCAGATACCAAACCTGATATCTACATCTAATTTGATTCAAGCTAGGGCTATTCCCAGCTCATGTTTCAAAAACCATTTACTACTTGCATTCTGTCATCCAGCACGAAAAGTAAAGTCATATCAAAGTTACATTATTGATTCACAGCCAGTTGCCTGCAGCCAAGGAAAGCCTAAAATCCTGCAGATCCATGCTACTGCTTAGGAGGCTGGAGTTTCAGATTGCGTACGGAACATAAAAGGAACAGAAGAATCAATAATTTGACTAATATTTATCATTCATGAACAGAGATATCCCACACTATCCATGTAAATTGTTTAATACTTAATTAGAATGAATCTGAGGAAAAAGCACTATTTTCTCCATTAGTCAAATCAACATGTGCGATCGCAATGAAATTACAGTGAGAAAGGTCAGTGTTAACTGAGATCTAGCTGCAGATCAGAAACAAGTCAATTAGTCCCAGGTATTACTGTAACATTAATTAATGAGGAAGCACAGGACGAAGAAAAACTTACATTTATAACAGACATCGGAACAAAATGGTCTCAATGCAGAGTAGCATCGACTTCACTGATTCAAACTAAAAGCCAAACAGTGAAACTTTTCCTGCACTCTGAGCATACTGTTTTGATTCTCAAAAACCCCTCTTAGAAGATGATATGGATTCAATAGGGACTTCTTTTAAGGAGTAAAATGGGGCTTCCCTACACACAAGCTGCAACTGGGTGTTAACCCTAATACTTTCCAGATCACTGTTTTAAGAAACTTGTTGTCCAAAATTAACCTCTTTTCCCTTGCGGGCACCTGAAGACGTATCTGCTGAACAAGTTATCTTGAGAGATCTAATGCAAGCTACATTGGGATTGCTAAAAGCAAACCGGCTTTCTCCCATCTGCCCAGCATTTTAAGGTAAGGTTTTATTGATACGAGATTAATTGCCCTAATATAAATCAAGAGATATTCAGTATCTTGAAAGCAACATATAAAATGATGTGGAAGCATCCCAAATAGAAAGGCAAAAATCAGAGCCTTAAGAGCAGCTAAGAACAACCAAAAAGTAACCACTCACAGAGCTGGACAAAATAACTTAATGCTTCTGCAGTATGATCCTCCCCTATTAAATTTTTACCTAAAATTGTATTGTGCTGTAATGAAGGAAGAGCAAACAAAAAAGTTGGAATATTACATTTTAAAAATGAAAAGAGAAAAAGAAAAATCAAGTAGTGTATTGTAAAGCAACTGAAGCTTTTTCTAAAGCTCTTTGCAGCTCTGTATGAGGAAGCTGTAGATCTTTAGCAGTAACTAGGAGCCCCTATCAGAGACGAAGAATCTATTCTGCTACATGCTGTACAAACACATGCAAGTAAAAACAGTAGGTAGAAACTGTACATGGACTATGCTGGAGGAAATATAATAACGTTACTTAATATCTGTAGAATGCTTGAGAAATCAGGCTTTTAGCCTAAGTTGGGTCAAAAAGGAGGGAAAAGAAAGAAAATAAAAATAAAAATAAAATTAAATTAAAAAGGAATGGAACATAGGACAGAGCCTGCAGAAGTAGTGAGCTTTTCACATCTGTAGCTAGAACTGATCATAGGACAAGTATTAATATAAACTAAGGCAAAGGTTAGAGCTAGAAAGAGAGTATCCTGTCAAAAAGATCTCTGCATTTGTAATACTGCAGCTTTATAGGATAAGAAAAGATGTCTGCACTAGAGCAGTAATTCCCTCCCCACACATCATGAGGTTATCACATACAGTGCAATGAAATTCTCTCTTCACTGAAGCTTAACATCTGAAGCTTACTTACAGCAGGACTTTGCCTAATAAGGTAGCTGCCTGCTTGTATCTCTTAATACTTCAAAATTTATAACGATTTCTGTATTTGAATGTCTTTTTGTTAAGTATATAAAAATTTAGTGCCTCTGTATTTAATGCTACATTTATAATACATTGTTTTAAATCATTCACTAAATTCAATTTTCAGTGGAAATCTTTTAAAAATGATTCTTTGGAATACTTTGGTTTAGGGTTTTTTCTCACCCTCCCTCTTTTCTTTCCTTGAACTCTCATGGATTCCACCTCATCTCTGGTGATCAGTATGGTCTTCTGCAAAAGCAACCTGTCTCATCATCAGAGTTCAGTCACAGAATAGCTGGCTAAAGAGTAACAAACACACATTAAAAAAAAGTTATGAATATCTTACAGACAACTCAGACCCAATTAAAAAAAAAAAAAGTCTCCAACATCATCTCTGATAGCATACACTATCACTAACAAAAAGAAAAAAGTCCACATTTGTTTAACCAAAATTCCAAACCCTAACAGTGATGCACAACACCATAAATTCCTAATCATCCGAGCCCATTTTTTTTACTTTATGTATGACTAGGGGATAAGATAGAGGTGCATGCAATATATAGCTCAAATCAGGTAATCCCAGCTACTTCTGCACAGATCCAAACCAGAGCAATTTGCCCTGGTTCATTATTGCCCATTCCAAGATGACCCAACATGTTAGCACCACCCAACTTTCCCAGCTAAGTGGCCACTGCTGTCCTCTTTCTAGTGGCAGCACAAAGCCGTAAGACGGATGCTTCCTGACTACCTAAGCACCCGGCAGTGGGGCAGCAATCTCCTTCTGCCAGAGCTGTACACGATTCCCTCCCAGGTGCTCTTATATAATAGAGGAGACATCTGAGGGAGTCCAGGAAAGACAGCAGTCTGGCTAGACAAGCGGTACCCTCAAGGCACAGTCAGGCACCACGTACCAGTTGCCAACAGCACTGGTACATTCTGTTACGCACGCTGTTTTCATCTTGTATCAGACAACGCTGGCTTTGCTGTTTCAGGTCACAAGGTCACATTAGTAATGTTACTGTAACAGCTGTGTTTTTTGTGTGTTTTTTTTTTAATCTTTACTCGTAACAACTGCAAATATATTTTTATTCAGACAATTTCCTTCCAAGAAGGTAAATCAATAAACCCAAAGATGTTGTCACATAATAAACAGAAGGTGTATCACTGAATGTCATTTCATATCCAACTTGACAAACTAAATAATAGTTTCAGAAGAATACTATATATTCTGACAAAATAAGTGTGCCTAAACCCATTTCTCTTTCTATTCCTTCCTCATAGCTCTCATTGGGAAAACAATAACAAGTATACGCTATTTTGTCTGCTTTATAAGAAAATAAAGTAGCATCCAAAAAATCCATACTGTACTACTATAATGATCAAAAATAACTCTCACTGTGGACAATGCTGTTTACCCAGAAATAGCAAGGAAAAAAAATTGTCCAAGGAGGGCAGGTGATACAACTCACTGAACTGCTTAACTTTAAAGGCAACCAGTTGCCTACTGAAATCCAGTTATGATTCAAGCACACAGTTTTGGGGTGCAGGCATGTCTATGTTGCACAGGCAAGACCTTCAACCACCAGACAAGGAGGCCAGGCCATCCCCTACTGAAGCTGCACCATGTGGGGACACTGACAGCGTCCTAAAAGACACCTGTCCCTGTCAGAATTTATCCAGACTAATACTTCTGTTTCTTCATCAATAAAAGGGAGATGCACTGATGGGATGGGAGCTGAAACAGCGCTTTCCTTAGTCAGTGTTTTGCGTTTAGGATAGAGAGTGGTCTGGACCACAGTCTTCTCGGTAATTACATTAGCCTATCCCACTCAGCATGAATTATATGTCTGTAAATTTTGTGTCAGAGAGGTGAGCAGCTACAGCACGCAGCTGAGAAAGCAGGTGCACGGCTTTAGACCTCCACAGCACTTGGTCACTGAGAAGTGAGCTGGAACCTAGGTTTCATTTCATCCCAGAGAAAGGCCCCAGCCATTAGAGGAAATTCCAGTATAGGCATAACACAGTGATTTCACTCATGTGACTGGGTCCTGTGTTGTATCAGTTAAGAGGCAAGTCTCTTAAATGAAACAGTTAAATTACTGCATTTTCAGAAGTTAGTAAGAATTTTTTTAAAGCTACTTAAAATATGAAAATCCAAAAAAAAAGAGAGAGAGAGAGAGAGTGAGAGAGAGAGAGAAGAAATCATGGATTAGATATAATGTGAACATTTACTTGTTGGTTGGCTTTGAAAGGAGGATTCCTAATTCTCTGAGAGATTTCCTACAGATTGATAATGCTCACATCCACACAGAAGTATATCAGGGAGTAAAAGAGAAAGAAGCTTACAAAATATTTGTTGTGGAAAAGCCAGATATGGAAACAACATATATGCTAGCTGCCACTGGTACAGGTGGTTGTAAATTTTGTCTGCCCCAGATGTTATCATGTCCCAAATCCTCCAGATAGAGACATAAGGCAGAGTCGTCAGTTAGGAGGCCAATCACACATTGTGCTTCCACACACAGGCTTTTTATATTGAGAAAACAAGGGGCTTGGTGGGGGGACAGGGAGAACCAGAAAAAATAGAGCTGGTACTGAAAAGAAGGGTTTCCCAAAGGAAGAAGAGGTGTCAGGAAGAAGGGGAAGGTCCTGGCTAAAGGAAAGATGCTGGAAGCAGGGGAAGATCCTGGATATCAGAGACGTGTGGAGACAAACACTGGGGGATGCCAGGGATCTTGGCCCGTAACCCCCAAGACAGGTAACTGGGAGCAGCAGCACAGCAGCAACCAGCAACACTTTCAACAAACTTTCCCAGGCCAGCAGCAACGTCCCTCCAGTGAAGCTGAGGCCTAACAAACCTAGAGCAGGGCCCGAGCAAGATAATCAAGTAGGGTAAAAGCTCTAATCTCCTTGTTTCTTAAATAAACCCTAGCATCCAGATCCTCCATGAGTTGTCATTTACTCCGTCTTGCCCAAGACACTGTTGAACCTCTAACACCGAAAGATTTTGCACAGGGAGATGGGATGGGGGACTTGTGAGGATGTTAAAAAAAAAGGCTACGAAAGAATGAATACATAAGCTCTTCTTGTCTGCTGGAATATAAATTAAGCTAATGGATGAAGAGTCATTGCTTTTTTTTCCTTGAATTCTGCAGTTAGATTGTTTCATCTTATGCCTTGTCATAAATTCAAACAAACAATTCAACAAGTAGGTAGCTAAAGGCACGTGCCTCCTACTTACAAGAACTAAGTTAAAACACACACAGTCTTTGGAGTCAGCCAAACTGCAGCAAAAGGAGACTGCAAGGTAGGAACCCCAAGATCCTCTGTTTTCCAAGAGCTGACGATATCTGAGCTAGGCAAACTTCTGCTCGACAGAGTCATTGTTTGAGACCCGAGTTTTGATGACTTGGTCTGAGCCACCTCCCTTGACATGTGCTATAATCTGGCTCCTCTTGAAACTGAAAGCATTGCACCTGAGCTGAAAGAGATTGCAACTCCTACTTCAGGATAATGTAGCAGGTGCACTCATTGAAAGTGACATTCAGAAATCTAGGTAAAGATAAAAATACCACTTGGCCTCAAGTTTTAGCTTTTAAATGATCAAAAGTTGGGGGAGAAAAATAAAAAAAAGGAAAAACTTCTACATCAATAAGTTGTTTTAAAAAATGCATTTTTTATCTTTCACTTTTTTTTCCTGCAAAGGCACCTTATAATTTAATTCTGTTCGTATTTACTGCAACAAATAGAAAAGTAAAGGACTTGTTTGATAGCTTAAAAACAAAGTACCAGTCTCAGCTGACTAAACTGGTGGCTGCAAACTAGATGACTATTATTTACGATGGTAAACGTACAAAATAGAAATTGTGTGTTAACATTCTTGATCAATTTGGTACTGGTTTGACAGCCTGAGAGACTAGGCTCATCCATCAATATAGCAGCTACTGCTTGGGGAAAAGGCGCACAAATTTCTCCAGGCTCACGCACCTTCACAGTTGCAAAGGTCAGCACGGAAGTCTGTATTTGTTACTACGTTATGATATCCTAGACACTATAATTTTGTAGTCAGTCTGAAATTTATCAGTAAATGCCAACTTTATAGTGACAATCACTATAACACACTGCAGGTTGCTATTGTGAAATAGGAACATATCTCAGTCTTCATTCAGTTATCGCCTTCTCTGCTGCAGGGGAGCAATAGCAATTCTCACATTCAAAGAGCTATACAAACTATACAAATTTCTCAGAAGCTCCCGCCTGGTCAATATTTAATCAAGATTTGCTTGAAATCTGCAGAAATAAAGATATTAAAAAGGACTGCTTTACTTGTGTACAATACACAAGTCCTGCCAGCCTGTTTATGGGAACAGCATGGGGAGGAGGGGGAGGGAATTATTCAAGGAAAAAGAATTATTCCAATGGCTTTTTGAAAGCTTTTTCCCCCGCCATTTTACAGCTCAAAGTATGTTTGTTTATTTTTATCTTGAATAATCCAGTTACTTATGTTCCTGCATTTTTACCACGTCAGAGAATCACAGGGGGAAGCATCTCTGTCTACCAGTTCACGCTGTAAGGTAAGCATTAAGCAACAAACAGACCAACATGGTTCCATACTCTCCAGCTAGAACAATGCTTATATACATATCCACTTAGATACTATGCTTTCCTCAAGACCTGCATACCACCCCAAGAACACCATTTACTGGCACATCAAGTTATTTGCAACAATTAGGTTACTTAAAACTTAAATTCAAGATGTCTTCCTGTGCACTTCACACTCAAACATCAGTAATTGTTTCCCTGAGTGTAACTGCTTAGGGGCTAATTTTAGATAGTTAAAAGACAAACTGTATATTGTTTAACCATGTCGGCCTTTAAAAAGAATGCTTCACTGCCTCCATTATTAATTGGGAAGATATGATAAAATGGTCAATAATGAGAATCAGGAGCACCATTTCTAGCGTCATGTTACTTTGTATTATTGATTACTATATAAATTTATTTTCCCTCTTTCTTACTCTTTCTTTGGATGAAAATTGCCACTGAAGAAAACCCATCAGTTACCTTTTCAATCCCTCAGCCTTCCTTGCAGACACAGAAAAATCTAAATATCACAGGTAGATATTTACAGACAGCGGGACAGGCCAAATACACTTCATACCTATTTGCCTGCTGGGGACCAACCGGGCCAGTATCTTCCTAAATAATTCAAGTTAATGTTGTTATTTGCTTCATTTCATAGAACAATCACCCACTCCAATAGAACTCAGGCTAAAATGGCAACCACCAGCATACTAGCCCGTGTGTTTTGAATTAAAAGACCACCAACTAGATAGTAAGTTGGGGGAACAAGAAAGACTATAAAAGGAGGCATGTCAATTCTACCAAAAGTATCTTAATTTTACTGGATACTTGAAGGAAAAATAATAGATACAGGCTATCTGTTTAAGAGAATGAGATTCACAACTGTGAGGTGAAATGGAATCATCAAAATGGGGAAAAAAGAGGAAACAAACATTTTGCTTTTGAAACATGCTCAGGAAAACACGCTCAAGAAAACGCTTATATTCACTACCTCTGTAAATCTTTTCTCCCCACATACAGGCCTCACATTTGCAAATGTTCATCTACATGCTTCACTTTAAGCACCTGACCAGTTCTATTTAAATAAATGGGATAAATAACTCCATTTCAGGAAACGGGACTACTCTTGTGCTTGAAGGTAAACATGTATCTGAGTGAAAAGGATTTTGAGTACTAACAAAGAGATTTTGATTTAGAATCCACTTAAATATTCATGGGACATTTTCTCGGTCATTCTGCCACAGATACTTTTTGTCATTTTCAAGCATTTTTAGATAAGTCACTCAAATCCCCAGTAGAAAATTGATTCACCTAAACCCTTGATAATTGGGGGGGGTGGGAGGAGGAGAATGGGGAACAGGTTAGACTCTTTGCTATATCCCAACAAACATGAAAACTAAATTCCAAAAGTAGAAAGCAAGTACAAAAGGGACTGAAACATCCCCCCAACAAAATCTTCCTTCACCTAGAGAAGACTTTGCTAGCTATAGTCTCCAAGTCCAACTTTGGCACAGCTTTTGGCACTTCTGCAAATAACATTTCTACAATGGTTTTATTAAAAAAAAAAAAAAAAAAAAAAAAAAAGTTGCCAGAACTTATCAGTTTTTCGAGATTCATTTTCTATCTAAATTCTAAACAGAAAGGTGACAGCCAATCGGACTCAACTGAAACTGATGAAATACCTGAATTTCAGCAGCAAAAGTGTCAGACTGTTCTATACATGAATGAATTTTAATTTGTGAGTAAGTTTGGCTTCAAGGAGCATATTTTAGAACTCATTTAGTGCCTTCTATCAAACTACTAAACTTTGCATATTTTGAGATAGAAAATACCGTTCTTAAGTGATCAGCATCTCTGTGTATATGTAATTATACAGATGCAGGACTCACTCTGATCACATTTACTGGGGTAAAGAATCCAAACAAATTCTGCTACCTAACAATGTCAGCACTATAAAGTTTCGCAGCTATAAGATGCAGAACGCATTCTTTTTATATCCCCACACTTGGAGAACAGCAATTCATTAGCTGCCTAACAAGCCGGAGTGCAAGAGCCTTACTGTGTGATTCCTGCTGATCAGTCTTGCTCCTGGCAAGACTGATGGGGGAAGTTACATGTTTCAGGTCATCTTTCAACTGAAGTCTGCTTTACTAATGCAACATAGTTTAGAGAAATACAGTATGCAAACACACAGAAATCTACTCACTCAGCTGTAGTCTGAAGATGATTCCAAACAGAAGGGAAGGGAAAATAGTTGGACCTGTATATACAGAAACTTGGTATTAATGGTTGGAGTTATTGTGAAGACAGACAAGCAGCCATTTCACATCCTGTCTTTATATTACAAGCATACATGTATTTCAGAATCTGATTTAATAGTTTTGGATGCTAAGAGCTGAGGAGGTCAAGAGAGACAAGAGTAGCAGCATGAATTAGGAAACTGAGTTTATCTAACTTCAGTTTCCACATTCTGCATTTTCGTGCTCTATGCAACCCACCTTTTCAATTAGCATCTACAATATGCATTTGAATGGTTTGGAAGTGTTTTAGGGCATTTTTCCAAATTGGCATGTTTCTTCCCTCTAGTCCTTAAAATTCTTCACTGAGCCTAACTGGTCTTCCGAGAATAAAGCATGTGAAGCTTTGCACAGCTACTTACATACGCACAGAAAAGTAGAAGAGGTTCATCCAACTCTAGATGCTATTTCCTACACACAGTCAGTATATTCCTTAGAAAAAAATACGGAGAATAAAATTGTCTTTCAGAAGTATGTTAGATTGATAAACTACCTTTGACATCTTAGATTTTTCATATTCTGTAGCCATTAAATATGTATTACTTTTATATGGGTATGTGATTTATACGAGACTCTCACAGAAATAAGAAATACAGCTTAAGTTTTGACTCCTTGGAGACCTGTGAGGCAGAAAGAGCAACTGAATACATTACACTAACTTAACCAGTTTACTAGAAAACAGCACAGATCAAGTTGACGTGAGTAAAATCTGAATCTTATTAAATTGTTTCTTTTCTGGCTAGTTCTTAGTTTTAGATTGATGATACTTGTGCAACAATAGAATCCATGTCCTTCACTTCAGTATTGAAGTTGATCATGTTCTGCAAAAAAATTATCTTTCCACTTCTATTGTTGAAAATTATTTATCGGAAATAACTATCATGAAAACTGAAGCTACAGAACAAGTCTATTTACACTAAAAGACTGAATCGCATAGAATTGAAAGTTTCCAGAGGGATTTGTAAGTACACGCCCTTATTCCAGGGGTCCTTGCATGTTTCCTGTGTCTAAGCCTAGCTAGACTAATGAATATGAGGAAAAGGCTGAACTATGCATTAGGCTAAATACGTTAGAGCCCCTTGTTAGTAAGTTTGGGTTTAAGAGTTTTTGAATTCTCAAAGAAAAACAGATAGGCCTGTGAGTTTTAAAAATGCAACCTATGCTAGCTCTAAGCATCCTATGAGCTCTGAAGAGGTTAAGGACAGATGTGCTAAGCTAGGTGGGAACAAAGGCACAGCTGGGTGCCCAGTGAGATTTTCAAAAGTTTTTAAATGAGTTGTAGGGTAAAAAACACCCTCATGCACAGATTTCTTTTGTGGCAGTGAAAAACTAAATATGCGCAAAAGCTATTCTTCCTTTTGTTTGTTTTTAAGCATGCTTTGCAAGCAAAGTTATGCAAATTGTTTTTCTTTACCAGTAAAAGGTAATTAGACTTGTCAGAGATGTGGTAGAAATAACAGTTAGGTAAGAATTTAAATGCACCAAGTGTGGTGCAGAAAAGCTCATTATTTTCATAGTATGTATGAAAAAGTTAAATAAGAACCTGAACATGTTTCTTCACCCACCTCTTCCTCACTCCCTTCTCAGTTCCACAGAAACTTAATATGCTAGCATTTCTTGCTTAGCTTCTCTTTTTCCACCCTCCAAGGTCAGGTAGGCTTCAGCAGGCTGCTTTTATTATCCTCTTTGTTTAATACATTACCAGATGCCTAACAGGCAGTCTGAAGAGATGCCTAAAGGTAGCAAGGCAATGCAAGAGTCATCAAGTTGATACTATAATAAAGAGGACATAAAATAACTATGGTTTAGTCTACTGGCACCAGCATCTAAACTGTCTGAACATCACTGCCATTACTGCAGTGACAGAATATTCCAAAGGGTAGGAAGTGCCAACATCAAGCTTTACAAAGTCCCTTGAGGCAGCATAAAGTCAAAATCACTGACTAAACTCCCTCAGCAGCAGCCATGTACCAAAACAGCCACAGTCTGTTACAGCTTTGCTTCTTGTACTGATGTGAACTTGAATTATCTCAACCCCTGACTCCTATTGGCATGATCAGAAAGTACGGGCAGGCAGTTTCTTCCATATGCATGGTCTTGCCTTGCTAGTCCCAGTAAGGACAAAGGAACCATCCGGGGAACTAGATTTTTTGCTAGTAGAGGGCCTCTTCTATAAAACCTTGAATATAGCAGTTTTCCAGAAGAACATGTGTCCTGGAAGTATATTCCTATTACACATGCCCAGCATTGCCACCCTATTTGCAAAGCTGATCTCCCTCTTCCCGCTTCTCCAGCATTAGAGGACCCATTCATATTATGTTGTAATCTGCCTTGTACTGCGATCTTAGTATCTTAGGATATTACTTTTTTTCTTCTAGAGCAGATAGTTGGCTGACATGGAAGAGGGAACCCATCCATATTTGCTTGTGCCCATGTTACTCCTCTCTTACGAAAACTATATTCCAGGACACAAGATGTGAGTTGCAACTGGAGCCGCTTCTTATTTCATGTGGTAGCACAGAAATCTAAGTGAGTGCTGAAGTGCACTCTCATCATGGAAAAGTGCTGCATAGCACTAATTAAAGATGTCCCATAGTTTCTTGGCTACTAACCACTTGGTTCACAGCCTGAAACGGCTGCCTCTCTTTCCTTCCTTCAGTATGTATGCCCTCACCACAGGTTGGAGATAGTGAGCAAGTAAGGAATCCATCTTTGTTTAGTTTATTCTACTACCTATCACCACCACCTATTAAAGATACTGAATCTCAAAGAGCTGCATATTGCTACGGCGCAACCTTTTTTCCCCCTAAAACTCAACATCCAAAGCAGTGGTGGCATGCAGGAAAAAGCATTTATTCATTAGTCCGTACTGCTTATGAATGCCTGTCAGCCTACCTATGTGCTGGCAGCTAATACTGATCCCATCTCAGTGCTCAGTTATATCTTCTCACTTGCACAGGCCATGCAATATTGCACTATTTGGATGACAGGCAAGGAGTATAAGAACCTTTGGTCCCAACACTGTTTTTAAGAATTCTGTTAAGATTACTGTATTCTACATAATCACAGCTCCTAGAAGGAGATGAGATTCTGATTCTTTTTTTTTTTTGGAGGACCAAGCCTGCACCTAATTGACAAAAAAACACTATGTCCATTTGTTCTTGGAAACCTAGCCTGCAGTTTGGATGCATCACTTTCTCATCATTATTGATGCAGAGAATAAAAAGGAAAAGTTACTAAAACCAGAAAACAAACCAGGGAAGGATTTTGTTTCAGAGAACCACCACCAGAGAAAGGTGATGAGATTGCAATGGTAAAGCATAAAACAAGTCATATGTGTCATGATAGCAATTTCACGTCACAGTCTTGTTAGTTTTATCTCAAAATCCATCATCTAAAGGATGTTATAAGAATTTTACTGGATGACACATTTGCATTAGTAATATACACACAACATTCAAACTGCACCCATTCTCTTCAGAGGAGGGTCATTCAGGGGATGGGGTAATCTGTGATGTCAGAGCCTTAAGAGATTACATTTGTTCATGGCTTGCTAACAATGTTAGCTTACTGACTGTTTCTGTTATTAGTCAATGGATCATCATTATTATTTCCTGAGCTCTCACTTCTTTTCCTGAGACTGTTTCATTAATATTAAAGAGTTTGCCTCTGATAGACTGCTACCAACAAGCCATTTTGAGCAATTTCTTTTTCACATGGATCATCCTGATTTGCAACCTGCTAAGCAGAGACTTCTTCAGAGGTGACATTTGGTAAAGATGTGCTTTCATTGCAGCAGTCAATTACAGTGTCAGATTATGATCCTAGTCTCAATGCTAAAGCCAGCTGAACAATATTCACAAAATAATTTATTCAGTGAATTGTGGTATTTTTCTAGTAAATTATTCAACTAGTATTTCTTCATTCGTCACCTAACTCTAAGTTGTGTCAGTTGCTCCTCTGTGCTTTTCATTAGTCTGGAATTGGACTGATTTATATGCAGGATTGCTCGTTATCTGAGCAATGAAGTAGATGTTACATATTTTGAATTGAACCAGAACATGTTTTATTTACAAACAGGCACATTTAGTCTGACTTTTATCCTTGCACCATGCAACACAAGTTAGTGATATATTGTTAATTCATCACTGTTTAAATAAATTAATATGATTCAATGCTTACTCTTTGATACTCACCCCTTAACATGTTTGAAAATATTTCAAACATTTACATATTAAAATAACTATAAGAATGGTTTATCTACATACTTCTCAAAGAACACAATCCTTCTGCATAAAAAAATTTGTTTTTTAATTAACGGGACACTTGCAAGATTCAGTATTTTGTCTTCAATAAAAGGCAGTTTAAAATGAACTCAAGGAAAGTCCCATATTCCAGAGGAACACTCTCCATACTGCTCCATAAAACTGCTAGCTAGCTTTAAACTTTGAATACCTTGTTAGGAAACCCTTATATCTGCATTCAAGTCAATGGTGTTTTGTGGGGGCTTCAGGATCTACAAACCTCCTTTCAGGATTGCTGCCCTATTGCTTTTAGACAAATTGCTTTGATGCATTAAGCAATATTCTCCATGAAGTCAGTTTAAACTGCACACAGTCGTAACACTGAGTCTATCCTCGACTTTTGTCTGCAGTTTTAATGTACAATACACAAATGATGCAAGACATGTATGCCTCTCTCAAAGCTTCAGGTACAATAAGTTTTTACATACAACCACAGCCTGGATCGGGAAAAAAAAATATATCACATGTACAGAAGTTATGTCTCAAATATAGGGCTTATAGGTTTACTTCCTTCAAGTGTGTCCATAAAGTTTCAAGTCTGTGGGAATCATGAAAGCCCTAATATGGAGAAGGCACTGATGCCTGAACTGGGAAGACTCTCATCCACAGCCCATCCTTGCAATGGTCTTGGGTGTTCACAATACTTTTGGGGAGCAAAGGCAAGGGGGTGCAGTGGGGGGGGATGACAACACTTAGGAAAGTGTGATAGGATTTGACTTCACGGGAATAGAGCTTAGATTATAAGAATTACCAGACTGAATGTGGAAACATTCCAAGATTAAAAGCAAATGAATAAATAAACAAAGAGAGACTCTACCATCTCCACAGCAGCACACAGAATCTGATGGCTGCCGCTTCTGTTCCTGCAGCGAATACAAGCAACAGAGCAAAACTGTCTAAAAATGAAGGCTTGTTTTAGGCAGCCTACTGAAATGGGCAGGAGGCCTTTGAACATTATAAATGCCCCACTGCCTCAAAGCATAATCAACCCAATCAAGTATTCTGTCTCCAACAGCACAGTAAGAGAGGTTATTTATGCAAAAGCACACAGCTTTGCCATTCTCTGGAGCTCCTCCCCCCAGACTCTGAAAATACCCACAGCTGGTGGAATAAGACTTAGAAGGTGCATTCTTGCCGTATTATCTTAATTATCTGTTTTGTTAAGGTACCTCTTGCCTCTCAAAATCTATTATTTGTGATCCTGTGATAGTAGTGTCCACAAGCTCCTTTGGCATGAAGTTCACTTTCTGGAAGTTCACCATCTGCTATGAAGTTTCTTCATCTGTTCAGATTTCAGGAAGTGCACTGATTTAGTTCTGTTACTATAAGATTTGGTGAGTAACGGAAGATGAATGACCATTCACTATAGCCCCCATGCCCTCAGGGTCATCAGTCTCAGCCATATCCAACCTCTAGCCTTCTCTCCAAACTAAACAGGTCCCAGACTTCAGTCTCTCCTTCTAAGGCATCTCTTAAAAGGCATTCCCTTGATCATTTCTGTTGCCCTTTGCTGTTCACTTTAATTCCACTCCATCTTCGATGACCCATAAAGACCATAACTGTACCATTCAGTACTCAAGATGTGGGTGCACAGGCTTTATATAGAAGAAAAAATGTCATCTTCCAACTTGCTCTCAGTACGCTCCCTGATGATGCTCAACACACTGTTATTCTGTGGTTGTCACTGCACACTGGTCAACTGATTTTGGAGACCTGTCAATAGTGACCCCAAGATCTCTCCTGGGCTGTAGTTGCCAATTCCAACTTCCTCTAGCAGCATTATTTCACTTTTACCTACATGGAAGCTCATCTGCCACCTTTAACTCGCCTAATTTTTTTTAAGATCCTTCTGAGGTTCCTTATTAACAACACAAAAGAGCTCAAATGATTAGAATCATCAGCAAGCTCAGGAATTTCACTGTTCACTCTCTTCTCCAAATAACTGATGAAATTACTGACTGAAACCAGTCTGACCACTGATTCCCTGTAGTGTGTCAGCACAGACTTGTCCAGATTTACCGTTTGTTTCTTATCTTTTCAACAACTTTGAATAAACCGAATTTATGAATTCTAATCCTACAGCTATTTAGGCTTTAACATAATTCTACACCAAAGTCTATTAATAAAGAAGTTTCTGAAAATCTGCATGATTACACTTCCAGTTCCTCTTTATCTCTGTGCTGATAGCCTCATAGAGCTCCGGAAGGTTAGCAATGCAGAATTTTTCTTCACAGAAGTCATGCCAGCTCCTTCCCAGCAGACCATATCTATGATCTCAGTTACCTTATTTATCAGAGACTCTACCATGTTACTAGCTATGTAATTTAAACTAACCATCTATAACTTCTAAAATACTCTAGAACCTTTTTCCCAAATGGGATTCATAGTGACAATCTGTTACTCCTCTGGTTCAGCAGCTGTTTGTAATGAAAGGCTGCATACCTTGGCCAGCAGTTCTGTAATTTCACATCTGAGTTCCTCCACAGCTCTTTGGTGAATGCCATCCAGTCCTGGCAACTTAATATCCAGCTTAGCTATTTGGTCTAATGCTTTTTGTATACTTGCTTCTAATGAATCTATGGCCTCTAACCAATCTGCTACAAAGAATACATCACAAACTTGCTACTAAGGATTTGGGGGATATTTGACATACCAGTGCTAATGCTTCACTGAACATCTCTGTTATGGCCTTGTTCCTGGGAAACTTTGCACACCTTGGTCACCAAGCAGTCCCTGCAAAATCCTACCTTGCTTCCCACTTTTGAGTGAAGGGCTATTTTACTGTAAGTTCAAGCATCCTTTGAAATTGTCTTTTCCTCTTAATTTCTGTTTACATTTGATGTGCTGTGTTTATGGCCCTTCCTGTTCTTCACTGGGCAAGAACTCCATTTACTAAATGCTGAGCTTCTCCCTACACTAGCCTCCTCAACTTTTCAAAGTAGTCATGCAGAGTTTTCACTGTTTTCTTTTAGAGCTGTAGAACATATTTTACCTGCTTCTAATACATTGCTTTAGTTAAACACCATTTAGACTGCTTCTAGGCTTTGTTTCTGGACTGTTCCCTTTAGATTTTTAAGGGACTGCACTACTCTTACAACAGCTCCCTTTCTCAAAGCTAAATATCTGCATGCTGGATTTGTTCAGTTTGTTGCAGTGTGGTGAGAAACCACAGCGTGACCACTATTACAGAGCAGCTCTTCCACAAACACCTCTTGAACTAGGTCCCGTGCGCCACATGATCAAATCCAGAATGGCATCTTTTCTTGTGGGATTTACAATCATTTGTTGTAGGAAACTGTCATTTGCTGCACCCAGAAAGCTTTCTCTGTACATCAGAAGTGGCCTCACTAAAGAGGCATGCAGTCCCACAGTATCAAAGCAAGGAAAGGTCCAAAGAAGAACGGTCTAGTGACAGTGATCAGGGTCAGACACAGCCCCACAATGACCAGGCAGGGCCAGGGCTGGGCTGGGCAGCTGGCCCAAGGATCTGTGTCCAGATCACCAGGGCCTGTGGCCAGGCAGTGGCATTGATGTGATGTGCAGTTCAGGTGAGGACCATGAGCAAGGGCTTAAAAAGAAACACATGATTAGAGAAGGGGAGCCTCAGTTGAGGCTTCTTCCAGCTTTTTGAAATTTTTCTTCACAACAGTCTGAGCCAAAATTAGACATCTGCATCACAGGAAATAGCTGGTCCTTAGCAGAAGTAGCTAAATACAGAGGAGGCAGGAGAATGAGCGAAGGAACCATACACCATTAACATTTATCACTATCACCATCCTAGCCAGGAAGTTGGTAGTACCATCCTACTGTTACATTTTTACTATTAGCATTTAGATTCCCAAACAAAGATTTCCATATTTACAGGCACAACTGTTTTTCAGTTTCAGTGCCCTTCCTCCACTTACATGTTCTACTCCATTACCGCTGACTGCTTGGCAACATTATTCCACTGATCATTCTTGATCCTCCACATTGGGATGCCTATTATATAAGGGTTGTGGTTTGAAACTCAGCATTTTAGTGACATTTCCAGGTTTTCAGTCTTGGTGTAGAAACACCCGTAATTTTGGTACATACAATATTGAGCTACAAAGCAAATGTGGGGGGGGGGGGGGGGGCAGGAATCGAAGAGCATTTCAGCAGGCTAACATACCTTTCTTATTTATCAAGATTTGTTTCTCTCCTAGCCTATTCAGAAGTTACTCAACATCAGCTACAATCCTCTCAAGGGCCAGCACAGACCTTTCTGCTCATCAGCTTCCTTCCCACACATGCACTGCTTCACAATCTTTTTGATTTTCAGTCAGCAGCCTGACTGTTTTCACAAGGTGCAACCACACTTTCTGTACTACTTACTCCTTTCTCAAGAGATTCCTCAGCTCCTAACACGCTCTTCACACCACTGACACATTCATGCATTGATTTCTGTCTACCTGAGCACAAGCTTCCCACAGAGTATGCAGTGTTTCAGAGAATATCCCTCTCAGTGCAAGAGACCATGACATTGGGTGAAAAGCAGGTTTCACTAGAGATAGGAAGTTGCTGTTTCCTAACATTTTCATCCTCACCAGCACAAGGGCTGCACAGTAAAGGTAGGACCGCTCTACAGGATTCTCATAAATCTCATCTACAAAAACTATTTCTTTTAGCTACTCTGTATCAGCCACTCAGTTCAAGAAAACAAGTCTATTCTCTTAGTCCTAGGAGATGTGTGCATGACGGTATAACATACAGGACTGCTCTCAAGTACATAATCATTCATATTACACTCCATACAACAACCTGAGCTCTGTTGCTGAGCATCTACCTGTGTATTGAAGTTAAAAGTTGCTAGCTTCTGAAAGCTTATTGTCTTCTTTTAAAGAGACTGATCACCTGTTGTATTACTGTACACTTACATAAATTAGCAAGAGATGAAACATGCCCAAGATTGTGAGAAATACAACTTAGAAAACCTGCAGCGATGACAATAGTTGATGACAACTCTTTACCATCACTATTACAAATTATCTCATTTACTGTCTCCTTAACATTCCCTCTTATGGTTGCTCAGCTATTGCCTTTTGTCCTGGCCTTAGCAGGATCCTCCACCTCATCAGGCTCAAAGACAACACCTTGCCAAGACCTTTCACACTCCCCTCATAACCTCAAGAAACAGCCACTCAGCAAATACCAAAACACTGAAGTGCATCATCACATACACATTTCTCCCCCCTGCACTACCTACTCACATGAGCCAAACACTTACCAAGTTTCCATGCCTTTCAGAAGTTAAACTCAACTTTTTTTCTTTGCTGGAAAGACCCCACTACACAAATTAACACCTCCTACTTCCCCCTGGTCATTATAATCCCATTGCTCCTCAGCATTTTACCTAAGCCAAAGCAAGCTCCACTTCCTCATCAGGATCAAAAAGATCACCTTGCCAAGCCCTGGAGAAGCAGCCACCTGGCACACACTTAGAGCAGGCTCAGCAGTACTCAAACTCTCAGCAAAGCACACAGCCATAGCTACCACAAAAAGAGTAAAAGATGATTAAGCAAGCCAAATACTTGTCAAATTTATTTGCCGCCATGAGTTCTCAAATTCCTCAGTTCGGGGGACATGGAGTACGTCCTTTAGGGCAGCCTGGGATGGCTAAGTTTGCTAAAGGAACCTAGGACACATTCCTGTGTGTGACCAGCAGAGGTTCATTTTGGGGAATACACAAAAATTCTTTTTTGGGTTGCTGAAGGATGCCTCTATTTGGTGGCTCCAGACACCTCAAGTTAGGTGCTGAGCTACTTGAACTCCACATGTTGTGGGGGTCTTTCATGCCCCCAGTGGGAATCAGAGAAGTCTCCAAGCAGATATGCTCCAAGTGACATGTCTGTCTCTTCACGCCAGCCCAGTGATGCCCCAGCCCTCAAAAACCAGTTCCATCCTACAACAAAACATGCTTTTTAGGCATCAGGATCACAGAGGCTACCAAGTCCTATGCCCAACTCTAGGCAGAGAAGAGGCCACATTGGCCTGGACTGGTCATCCAGAAAACTTCTGTCCCATTCTCTCCCAGAGAGATCAACAGATCAAACTTGCAGGATGCAAAGTATTTCTAAGTGTCCTTTAGCACTGACAGAATTGAAGCACTGAAAAAATGTTCTCAAGATTTCAAGTAGAACCCTGAGCTGTTCTGTTCTGTCTTTGGTATCTTTTCAGCAGTTTTTTCAGTCTCAAAGTGGGATGAGTAACTCCAGGAGGCTACATAATAAACAGGCAGTCTAGAGGAAGAGCACTTTTGGCATAAACCCATTTTTAAAACCCAGTTTATACTGCTTAGTCCCAGCTGAATGTAAGTTGTAACTCATGAAATTTACATAAAATAATTTATGTTGAATAGTGATTACTGTATGCAAGTGATCTGGAGACCAGTAATTATTTACTGAAGAAGTTACAACCGGACTTAAAATTATAAATGTCTGATAATTTTGTGAACTATTTGCTGACAATTACCAACAAACTATATAAAACATACTGAATAAATTATTAGCAAATTATCATCAGCTCTAATGTTTGGTTTGATAATAAAGTGGAATAGCTGTATTTTAGAAATAACTTTTTTTTTTTTTTTTTTTTTTTTTTTACAAATGGCATAGAAACAGGAAAAGTGACTGAGAATCCAAAATACTTAATTTAGAAATGACTATAGAGATAGAAGTTCTGAAGGAATACTTAGCTTTCTTTGCCATATAGTTTCTATTGTAGGTCTAACCCTTTTTTTTTTTTTTTTTTCTTCATTTCAGATCAAATTTGGTGATCTTTTCTAAGAACTAAGTGGTGGAAACCTTATGATCTCAAAATAGTGAGGTCTGATGTTTAGCAGAGGTTTCCCTGAAGCTTAAAAAAAAAACTGCACCCTTTCTAGCTATTGAGAAGAGAGAGAAAGTTTCTCTCTTTTAGGAGAAAAGTATATACCTCTATTACAGAGCAAACTCTGACTGGGTTACTAACATGAAAATCCTTCTTAATCCTGTTTTGCAAAAATCTTTTGTATCACATTACTGAATATGGTTTCCCACTTCAAAGGCATTATCTTCTAACAAGATTAAACAAATCTCCTTTGTTGAGTTACTACAGTTTTTAGGACCATACAGCACAGTTTAGAGATTTGCTTGTTGGCTATTATGCCTTCTTATGTCTCATTAAGAATTGCTTTGATGATGGATGGCTCAATAGAAAATTGCAGTCTGTCAGACATAATATTATCCACATTGACTCCCCACAAAATGGGCAATAAGAACTTATCCAATCAGTATTGTTCTTATTAATTAGTTCTTACCAAGAAGAAACTTTATAGTAAGTCATAGCACTAAGAACTTATTTAATCTTTCCTCACTGCTGTTCCAGTAACAGTCTTCAGGACTGACTGAATAGCAGAGGAACTTTCTAACAGAGTTTGTAAGAGCAACCCCAGGAACTGATACCTTGTCAAGGTGAACCTCCCATCTGTACTTCTGTTGGTGTGACTTTTTTGGCATGACTGCAGAGGCACTCCAGTGAACCTCTATATAACAACCTATCTGTACTGAATACATGACTGACAAAGCAATTGTTACTCAGCTTCATCTCTGCACAAAAAGAGGGAAAAAGTGGCCTTTGGCATTGTGGACTAATACAATAAGTCTCCCTGGAGGGTCACCTCCACATTCAAAGAGGCTGCGCAGTAGCTGGAAGAATGCATGGAAGTGAAGGCATCAAAGGTACTATTGCAGCCATAGCAACATCCTTTTTTTTCTTCAGCTCTAGGACGGCTGCATGGTGAAGCAGTCAAAGTGATGAATGCCTACCCAGAATGAGGATCAAGCAAACATCAGAACCCTTGTTTTTCACAAGGAAAACCATGGCTCCATAGCCTATGGAAACATTTCTCTCTAAACAAAGTTTAACTAATGAATGTCTCACAATGATTGTGAGCCTGAAAGGTAGCAATAACTAGCCATAACAGCCAAAAGAAACAAATGCAGATTATAAATACTCACCTATAGAAGCAAACTGTCAGGGAGCTAAGCGTGACAGCAACACAGAGCAGTGCCCTCATGGATCATGGATTCAGTCCCACAGTACCCAAACTAGAAGAGCAGAGCAGGTCTGGAGAGAGTAGCCAGGGTCAGCCATGAGTCCCATGATTGCCAGCCAAATCTGCAGTGGCAAGACATATCCAAGGCCAAGGCAACAAGGTCAGGATCAGCAGGATACAAGGCCAGGAACAGGCACAACTACAACAGCTCAGGCATGAACTAAGAACAAGGACCTAAGCATAAGTGCAGCTCCCAAGCTCATACACAGAGAGTGCACAGGTGGCTTTCATAGCTCTTTGTCAGATAGGTCTTTCTCACAGCCTAGCTCTTTTCCCAGCAGACTCATCCCAGGTTACACAGCTGCACTCTGTTAGAGCTGACCTTGGGCACAGGCAATCAAACCACCTAAAGGTGGGCAAAAGAGGTTGCAGGGCTTGTTGGTGCACTCAGGACCTTCGTATAAACAAAAGAAAATACACCATGTATGAAAACAACACGCAAGAAGTGCTAATTTAGTAGCTTGATTTGTAAGATATAAAGCCTGTATCAAATACTCTTCAACAGAAAGAGTCCGTATGTTCACAGGTAGTTTTTTTTAGTAAACTAACATTAGGCTATAACCTAGGCTGCCTCTCCTTTCATGACTCTTACTGTCCCGATCAACCTGCCACGGAACAAAACTCTGTTTCATTTTCACATTCAGAAATACATTTCTTCATAACTGAATATTCAGTAGTTTAATGCAATTTCTACTAAGTGGACTAAACTGTTATAAAATAAATGCTGACAGTCATCATATGCTACACTTGCTGATGGCAACCACCTGCAAAACTTCCTTCTTCAAAAAAGTGTCAAAAGTTAAAGATTTGAGAAACAGTAAACCTTATGCCATTCCCTATGCTAAACAAAGCAATAAAATAGACACCTGGAGGTCATCTAGTCTAATTGCCTGTTCCAAGTCAGAAAGTTAGATCAGATTGCTCAGGACCTTGTCCAGGCGAGTTCTAAAAATCTGAAGGAAGGAATTATCCACTGGCACTTTGGGCAACCTGTTCCAGTGCTTAACCACACATAGCAAACATTATGTTTTTTCCTTTATATCCACTTAGGATTTCCCTTTTTGCATGACTGCTTGCTGGACACCTCCAAAAAGAGTCTGCCTCTACCTTCTCTACAACTGAGAGAGTCAACATTATAGAGAGGGGACTACATCAAGTAGATTCCTTTTTAACCTCCTGCTCTCCAGGCAAAACAGACTCAGCTCCCTCAGCCTCTCCTTGTACGTCAAGTGCACCAGCCCCAGAGAACCCTACTGGCCCCGCACTGAACTTGCTCCAGTGAGCCAATATCTCCGAGCCCAAAACTACACAGTTCTCCAGACGTGGGCTCATGTGAACTGAGTAGAGAGGAGTAATCAGTACTCCTGACCTGCTAATGCAACCTAAGATTTGTTAAAGTGTACTTTTGAAGGGGTTTCTGTACTTAATTTCTAGGAAACCTAGAGTCTGTAATACTGATACAGTTATTTCTGCTAGCCTTTTTCTAGATGCTTTTTTTTGCTGTTTATCCAGAAACGCAGAACACAAAGTCCTCTACATTCCAGCATTCAAACTGGTGTATGCCTTACCTAAAGGTAAGCCATACAAATACACTATATAAACAGAAAAGTCTGATGAAATAGTTGGTGATATAAATACCTGGAGACTGTTTATAAAGCAGACAATACCTTTTGTTTTGAATAGGATAGTAGGCCTCCTTCAGAGTTGTAACACTGGGATTGTGTGGTTTCCATCATCTTTACTGAGAGACGAGAGAGAGAGAGAGAGAGAGAGAGAGAGAGAGAGAGAGACGAGAGAGAGAGAGAGACGAGAGAGAGAGAGAGAGAGAGAGAGAGAGAGAGAGAGAGAGAGAGAGAGAGAGAGAGAAGGGCTTAAAGTTTATCCAAAGGGCCAAGTGAAGAAAGAAAAAGCCAGAGCTGTACTTATAATGAGCAGATAAAATTCTACCAGTACTGCTAACTGACCAGTAGTTTTCTCCTCTTTCAAATGCCAAAGATACCTGTGGGAGAAAGACCTAATTCACTGACAAAGCTTCTAAAAACTAAACTTTGTTAGGACTTGCTCTTTGTGTGAAACTCTGTGTATGAAACAACCATAAATAAAATGTAAGTTGTTTGTAGGTCTGTGTTCTGCTTCTTTCTTAAAGTTCTACTATGTTTGTTTCTTAGAAATTTCTTAGAAAACTCTTGCCAAAGAAGAAATTTCCACTTAATCACACTTCATTTCTAAGATTGCATGAGTCATTCTTGACAGAATTATAGTGTGTAGGGTGCTATGCAACAAATCGTTTTCCTACCAGCAATACCTGTCTCAAAAGACTTCTTCAGACTAAGAATTAAATTGCTAGTTAGAGAAAGAGACTGCACTTTAGACAATTCCACTGGGCTAGCTGTATGGATTTAAAAAAAAAAAAAAAAAAAAAAAAAAAAAAAAAAAAAAGGCTCTTTTGCTTTGAAGGAGAAAAGACTGGTGATGAGACCTATGGTCAAAAGAACACCTATTTAATCTTTCTACATATACTTTACCTGCATTCTTCCTAAAAAGTTACTTGTTTCATCATGATGGGGGATGATATTTTCTTTTTTAAATCTTGTTTGTAAATGCATTCCTATATTGTAAAAAGCCAGAGAAGGAGAAAGATAAACTAAGGAGTGGAATGAAAGAAGGCATCAGGGAGATTTCAGAGACAGAACACCATCACAGGAGCAAGGAGTTCCCGACATAGAGAGAAATAAGGAACTTGGAAATCTCTTTCCTTTCTACTCCCACAGGGAAGGCACAGAAGCAGCAAAAAGAAAGTAAAGCGGCAGAGTGTGTTTCTTTCAAAATACTGAAACAATCAAATACTCAGGTTATGAAAGGGAAGGGATAGAGCTAGCCTTAACAGGCTTGGTCAAGGTTTGATTCTGACAGTCTTGGTAAGTGAGATATTACAAAGCACCGGGCTGATGAGGACTTCTTATATGGCTGCATGAAACATGGGAAGCTTAGAACAGCCAGCAGCCACTAGCATAACAGATATTTCATTTATGCAAAGTCAGCAGGAGCCTGTTAACAAAATGGAGAGCAGCTGAGAAACCGGTCCACAGAACAAGTAAACTTTTGACTCTGTGCCATTGTGAACTCTGGCTTTGTATTTTGTTTCCTAATCACCTTGAAAGAGAGATTATATATCTTCTGGAGCCTGATACAATGCCTAAAGGAAATCATTCCATTGACTTCAGTGAACCTTTTACTGTAACCTCAATGTTCTTTTCAAGGAAGTCCTGTCAATATTCTCCTTTCTACGTAATACATTATGATGCACTCAGAATCAAAATACAACAGTAAATAAAGTAAGACTTTAATCAATAATATGGGAAAATAGAATCCAAAGCACCCCTAACAGAAGGAAGCAAGACAGCTATTCATAACATTAACCTGAGTAATAGCAAGCCCAGGAGCAATTTGGTAATTCTGGCATCAGGGCTTCTGAGTTCAGCAATTTTTGCTGAAGCTATCCTACAATGCAGAAAGCAGTTCCTCGTTCTTCTGCCAGAAAAATAAAGCAAGGGTGCATGCAACACTGTGGTCAAGTGTTTAGGCTCTTTGGATCTGATAGCAGCAAGAGGCGGGTTGCAGTCGCCTTTCCGAAAACTTGGCACCAAAAAGCAGTCCTCAAAGAAATTCAGACTTCAGTCCACATGCATTCTCATAAAAGCCAAATTCATATTTTGGTGAAAGCATATGGAGATATACTGTGCTTTCCCTTAGCTGGAAAGGCTTTCAAATCCTGATGAAATATGAGACTTTATAGATCTGAGGATGTAAAATGGTCATAGCTTATGACATATATGAGATTTTCTGTCTACTGTTAAAATTCTAGATTTCAAGATGATAGATATGTCTAGTCTTCTTACTTAACTAGCTAATTATTTTCAAGAATGGGAGCAATCTGTTTCAAAATATTTTATCCTTCTGTTTCTCTTTTTCAACTATAATTCATATCCATACAACTTCAAAGGGACACATTCAATCAACTAGTTCTACAGTTGCATTCTAAACAATACAGTAGTTTCTTTCTGTGGGGGAAAAAGGGTATCTCTGCCATGTCTGGGTTCTGTTGTACAGAAGCATGCATGGTAGAAATCGTAAGAAACTACAGTCTAATTGTCTACCAGCTTGTTTAAATCTCCAAACATATAAGCAAGTTCGGGTTTCAATACTGCAACGGTAATCCTATCGCTAAATCTCCCCTCCCTTGGGAATTATATTAAAATGACTGAAAGTCTCTTTACATGCTTCTAACTGCATTACAAGGGGAGTTTTTAGGCCTTTGGACAGCTTTCATTTCAACCTAGTGACTCCCAAGCCGTCTGCATGCTATCAAGAGTCTTTGCCAGAATGAGGTCTGCCAAACCAGCTAGTTTTGTCTTCTGAACCCAGCAAATTGCATTAACTGCAAAACTATTCTCTCAGAAAGTATACTGTTGTCTGAAAATGCGTATTCCAAAAGCAACAACTCTGATACTAGGAAAATACAGCTATTTAAGGATTTTAATTATCTACCCATCTATTACTAATGTGATTTCTTTTCTTGCCAGCCTTCCAGGTTCATTTCAGTAAATCGTCATCAGTTACCCATGCTTTACATTGGCAGTTCTTAACAGATTCCACGGATTTGCCAGATTCTTTGAGGGAAATAAATTGAGTCAGACCAGAAAAATCTAGCCAGAACATGAAAACTTTGTCCTACAATCAAAATATTATATAACTGGCAGAGAAATTTTGTGAGAGGGTTAATATTAACAAATTTCTCTTTTTAGCCCTGTAAGATTTCTCAAATGTGAAATAATTTAAAATGTCGGCCCTTATATCAGCCAATGAGTCTCAGCATCTTCAACTGCAAGTCCTAAGGGAAAAATCAAACGTATTTTTACCCATATTTTAATTACATTTCTATAGATTTTGTAAAATATTTAGGGCAGTATCCTTTGGGCTACTCCTCTCTTCACAAGAAATGCTGAAGCACTTGGAATGGAACTAATCTGCATTTTGTTGGTTTACAGTGTAAGCATCAGTGGACTATAATCAGCTCATACTTACTGGAGCCACCAACGCATCTGGTTATCATGTATAGTCTATGGGTGCATATGCTGTATGAACAGGCTCCGAGTGTGGCATAACTGGCTCTTCTCTATTCTGTAGACGTGAAAAAGGGTGGGATAGTGAGTCATACTTAATACTTTCTAGCCAGGCTATTTAATAGCATCATTTCTGTAATTTTAAAATTGCCCCAAAGGCATTTTAATATATCATGTTATTCTTGCCATACGTTTTCCCTTATAAAAGCAATGAAAGACCTCTCTAGTTCAGTTCAGCAATGAAAATCATAAAAATTGGAAATCCTTTAGATAACAACTGAGTGTTGTTGATTCTTCTTGCAATACGAATTGAGTAATTTTACAGCAAGTGTGTGGTCTTTTATGGCACAATAGAACATTTCTTATATCTGACTTCTGATTAGAGGCCCTTTCTTGCCTGGGTCACCAACATTTAGTTGAACACAATCTCCAGCTATCCTCTACAGAAGTACAACACAAAGAGGATTTTGACGATGAACTCAACTGGAAAAACAGAAAGGGAAGGTGAGGAGGGGAAGATGTGGAAAGATGGCAAATTCCTTTGAAGGTTCCAGTTTTCTAGTCAGAAACAGAACCTGTTGATGTATCTACGGAGTCTGAGACACAGAGGGGGAAAATAAGCAATGATTCTTCATGACTTAAATGCTTTCTGTAGAAGACTATCCAATTTCCTGGAGAAAGACTAGTCGCAAACTCAGCATATTCTCTTTCCATGCTTTTTCATTTAGACGAGACTAACACAATACTAGCAGTAACTGTCTCTCTCTCTCTCCTATACTCTCCCATAAAAAACCATAAAAAAAAAATTTCCCTTCAGAAACTGCAGACTTTTGTACCTAGACAAATGCAGATTCCTCAGAACTTCAAGTGTAGGGAAAGCTTTTCCTTGACCACCTCATCTAGAAAAAGTTCTATACCTTAGCTCCTCCATCTCTTAGAGACCAAACTACTATCAAATCATTATAAAATTTCAGAATATCACAGGGCTGCTGAAAGCATAAATCCTTTTTCAAATACCTTTAGTGTCATCAAAGAACTATCCTGCCTGAACATCTCTAAAAGAAATAGTGAAAATCTTCTGTTCCTCCACTGTGACAGGCATTTATGGACAACAGAATTATCCTGCAGAGATAAGTGGCTAATCAAGCAGGTCTGTAATTCACATCTCAGACAATCACTAGCCTCCACAGCTCATTGTTCTTAATGGAAAAGTAGCGCCCACCTTGCAAAACAGCAAATCACCAACTAAACAAGAAAAAGTGTTAATGATCCCCTCAATCCAGGACCATCAGTTTCCATTTCCATCTCCAATCATTTGCATAAAAAAATGCAAAAAGATGTTCCAGTTGTTCTTCACCATAGTGAAGAAATCCAGTAAAATTCAAATTCCTTTGGTGAAACAAAAGTGAAACTTCTTGGAAAATATCATACTACACCCCCCCCCCTTTTTTTTGAAAAGCTAATGTGCAGAACAGATAAATGTTTAAGAACTTGTAGATCAAATATCAGCACCATGTCCTGACTCCAACCCTATGGATCTACTGAAGCTTGTTTATTCTTAATCTTTTCCCCTTCCCACCCTTTACTTTTCAGTTCGACTTCTTCAAAGAAAACAAGTTTTCTTAACCATCACATACATTAAGAGTATGATATACATTAAGAGTTTGCAGAAATTCAAGGGTCATCTTACTTGGATTTTCTCTTCTATAGTTCCTAGTGCTCTAACAGCAGGATCCCAAACTGTGCATGTGAGTACAGCACTTCTAGAGAAAGCTTCTGTTCAGAAAGGAAAAATTCAGTAAATGCACTAAACAGACATTAATTATCTTCTCTCATTATTTCAGGGCTCTATCTATCCTCACTACTATGTAGCCATCAGAAGCACTAGAGGGAAGTTTGGCCCCGATTGTCTGTACAGCAATGCTTTTTACTTACACTTATAGTTCTGTACATTGACATAGCTAAATGAAAGCTTAAAGTCATTATCTTTATTTTAGCTCATCAAATCTTAATTTATTTGATGATAAATGAGGTGTGTTTAGACTAATTATTCTATAAAAATCACTTTTCCCTAATCAAGACTACAAGCAGAATATTAGAACTATAAATGAAGAATAAATATGAAACTGATAGCCTGCTCTGATTGAGTTGTTTACTGTAGCTTTCTGAAGGCATTTATTTCACAAAGGTCTGAGTATTAGTTAATAACTGAGTATTCACATGGCCACATCCTCCACAGAATGAAATAAAAGAACCACTTCTGCCGTCCAGTGCAGATCTTTTGCATCTAAGCAGGTTTAACTTCATGTTTCTGCATACCTATGTGTCTTCGTCCATCACATCTTAACCTTATCTGAAAGGGTAAAGGAAGGTGCTGGCTTTCCAGATCAATACTGCAAGGGTGAGTCAGCTTAAGCTTTCATTTTCCAGCCCACAAGAGGACTATGATCATCTCAGTAAGAATTTCCCCCTGCCATGCTTCTGGTTCATGCCAGCTAGCAGGAAGCTTAAAGGAAAGCCAGCTCAAATAAGGTAGAGATTATGAGGCTGCTCTGGGAGACAGAAGACTTTTTCCAATACCTGATCCAGTTATTTAAATAGTCATCTACTGCTTTCTTCACTCCCTTTGAAGTATTTTACTATGATAGTGTTCAAGTATACATTGAAAACAAAGTCAAAAAAATGACCAGCTGGAATACCCGCCCAGAAAAGGAGAGGGGAAGAACAATCTTCTGCGCTCAAATTCCTATTCCAGATAACGTTTAAATTACGTGTTTGAATAGGCACAAGCTCAACAGAAGAGATTAAGACTCCAGCACCAGAATACCTAACAGTATGATGCTTAAGTTGAAAGAGAAGACTTAGATCTTCTCTCTCAGACAAATTAATTGAACATTTCTTGCCAGAATACTCTAACAACATTCTTCATTAGACATTTTATCAATTTAACTCAAATACATACAAATTATTTTGTACTGAACAAAAACTTCATGCATATTTAATTCTTTTCATTTTGGTGATAATAAAATTCCAAATTTGGTTCAATCCATCCATTTGTATTGCAGTTTATTATTATTATTGCAAACTGAACCAAAAAATAATCCACTGCTCACACAGTTCTACCACCCCTAGATCATTTTTGAAGCCACTGGAGAAAAGCCTCTGATTGTCAAAAAAGCTCTTTTTTCCCCTCAGCAAAACTAACCAGGCATGAAAACAGAGCAGTTAACAACAATTAAAATAATTCCAAAAATCAATTTTAGAAGAGCTTGCGAGCAAATTTCACATCTTTTCATTTTATGCTGTATACACATATCGGGTCCCAACATTATATCCAGCTCACCAACCCTGCTCTGCAGCAGACAAGGAGCATCCAACTGAGTAAGGATGCTGCCCCAAGAGTTTAGGGTCCTCTCTGCATATAGCCGGCACCATCCCAAAAAAGAGAAGGGAAGCATGATTTTCACACAGAAATAATAACTGCCGTACATTGGAGAATGCAAAATCAGACCAGAGCATCCAGAGAGGACTTAGCGTTTATGCTTTTCCCTAGTGAGAAGAGGCCAAAAGAAGCACTGCAGCCAAACCCTGAGCTGCTGCCATGTGTAATAGCATGACCAAAGCAGGGCTGGATCAAGAGGACTATGCCAAATGCCATAGACGCAGCAAGAGATGGGTTTTTCCATGGAGCATATGAGTGAAAGGGGCATAAAACCATGCAGTCAGCAACAAGAATAAACACTGTGGGTTTTAGCACCACAGCAATTACTTCCAGCTTTTTAATATTTGAATACGGGACCAAGAGAACACTGGAAGATATTAAAAGGAAACACTTCCAAAATTAATGAGATCAGCTGTTTTGATATGTAAAATAGTTTTAATAAATGGAATAATTCTGTTTGCAGCAGGATATTGGTTTAGGCTGTTAATTAGACTTTTGGAAATATTAAAGAGGAAGAATGACCTGTGCACTTACATTAAGTAGGATAAACAATAAGTGCATACTATTGTAGGTACATACTTCTGCTGTACAACTAAGGAAATGAGATTGAATTCTTAGTAATAAAAGACACAACATTTCAAAATATAAACAAATCATCTGCCTGACTCTTAAAAAAATATTCATTAATGCTACATTACTCAATGAAACACATAATAGGAGTCCACATACACCTTGATGATGTATGTGTGTCAGGTTTCATTAGCATTAGTAAGGGAAAGGTTTCAATATTGCTGAATTCTTCTTCCTAAAAGAAAGGAAATGATTTGCTCAAGTTCAGAGTGCACACCCAGTTCTGGCTCCCCAGTCATCTCTGTGTGAGTTGATTCCTCTGGACATGCACACACAGAGGATCCAATAAACTCAAAGATATAAGTAGATATGCTGTGGGCTTTACAACAAAAACTAAGGTTTAAAAAAAATGAAGCTAGCAAAAATTCCATGCATGAATTTCTTTCCCGCAAACCAATTTAACTCACATCTCTGCCAGAAATTTGCAGGGCTCATCCTCAGCTGGAGATGAGTATACCCTAACTCAGCCACCGTTGCGTTGTCTGTATGCTGTACACATCTGAAGTGTTTATTTGACATTCTTTATGCTACAGCAAGAGTAGTATAAAACTTCTTCTTTTCTAGGATAAAAAAAAATAATAATAATAATCCAAAAAGGCATATCCACCTCCTTTGAAAAGATTTGGATTTCCCTATCCTGTCAGGCCTAAAGTAGAAGGTGGTGTGCTCCCTACAGTGGATGAACCTCATGTGCTTTCACGTTCAATTTCTTCCTCACTTTTTCTTCAAAAAAAGACACAGTATATATTTAGAAAAGCCAAGAGTGCAACAAAGTAAATCCAGACTGCGCAGCTTTGGGCATTTTATCAAACTTCTGATGCACATGCAAATTAAACGAGCCAGCAGGTATGCATTCCTGCAGATATTTCAATACAGACAACATCTTCTGCAAATTAGCCAGGCCACAGAGGAGAATATTCCATCAGTTTCCTCATTTAAAATTGACAGCCTGTAGATTACTTATCAACTCATTATATTTAAGCGCATCTGTCTTTCTATCTATTTATTTATATGGCTTCAGCCATTAGGAAATTTGAAGTGCTGCCTAGTGTCTCAAAACAGACTTTCTCTTCATTCCTCAATATTCTGTAGGAAAAAAAAAAAAGACTTTATGTTTAAGAGATTTCTGTACTTGTCTTCATTTCCGTTATTCAATTTTTTTGTGCATTTATGAAAAAGAGCTTCAAGAAAAAGTTGACTGTATAAATTAGTTTTCCCCTGAAAGCAGTGCAAGCTTATGCTTATCTCTTGCAGAAATGAGCCAATAAATACTACTTCTGAAAATGAAACAATTTTCCAAAGTATTTACACAACGTTACTCGTAAACTGAGTGCTATAACTACATTTACAAACTCGCATAAAAAGAGCCAGTTTTATCATGTTTAAAAGAGTTTGGGGGGGGGGAAAAGGAATTAAAAAGCTTAGCTGTATCACAGTAGATGCTTTGAGATATCACATGCACGCTGTTACAAAGTTAGCTGCTGTGGGGAAATAACAGCATAAGCTTCTAGGCTCTGCAGCACACTTCTCAACGCTCAGCATATTCATTTATGAGATGATTACTGTCACTGAAGTAAGTTTGATTCCTGCTCTGTCAGTGTTTTACACACTTAGATTTTCCTACTCAGTGATTATTCATGTTGTCTGAAGATCTTCACCAGCACGTCGTTTGTCTTTGCTGTAATTCTTTGTGACAAAATAATACTTTCAAAGCGCATTCATGTTCCAGACTGAAATCTTGGCTTTACCATTGACTCTGCTTGACCAGGGGAAAGAGGTGCAGGCTGGGGATAGGCAGATTGCAGCACTCACAACCCTTGGCAGTCATGGTTTCATCCTGCCTACTTTCCTGCTCTTCCTTTCCTTCTCAGACATGCTCAAGTAAAGTACCTACCAGCAGATGCCATAAATAAGTTCCTCTACAACCATTATAGTCATGATGTCAGTCCATGCAAAGGATGCTGGAAACTGAGTTTTCGGTTGCGGGGGGAGAAGCACAGAAGGATGGGAATTGCAAACTACTTGCTCCTGCAAATTCAACAATCTCTTTCATAAACAGAAATCACACCTAAGACCAGAATAAATATTTGTGGGAGACATTCAGGGAACTTCAGCTTCCCTGTTCTATCCACAGAGAAACTGCAGGTGAGGATCTTCAGGACCACAAGCCTGCTCTTGCAGAAGCAGAGCTCTAATGTGCATTCTTTCCTACATTAATAATGTTTACCTTTCTCAAAATATGCAACAGGGCAGAAGGAAAAAGAGGTTTCTCTTACAAATAATGAAGCCTCCGAGTGCTAGACAGTTTATTTTATTAACAAGGTGTTCACAAAAGCCATTCCTGCTCATCAGTGTCTTGTATAAGTTTTCTCACCAGCTATTAATTTCTGTTACATACAGCAGCTTTGAGGATTCCAATGAGGAAGGCTGTTTATAAATGTTCACACTGTCATGTTTATTTATATTGTAAACACAAGGCAGACTTGTCAGCTGAAACAAGAATAGCTTCATATTCACTTACTAGATAGCGCTGAATGAGACTCCATTTCTGTTGTGGAGAAAGCCTCGATTACTTTAAAAAAAAAAGAAAAAAAAAAAAAGACGTTCTTTCTGATTCAGACTGAAAATGAAAAGGTCTAAAATGCATTGAAGGAAGGAGAACACAGTTTTGTTTTGCCATTCAGAGAGAGTTCTATTTTTTTCAAAGTTTAGGAGGCAGTAGCTGGCCTCTCAAAGCCTGGAGGGATGCCTGTGGCTCCTTCCAGGATGTAGAAGGTGGCAAAGTCGTCCCAGGAGCGAGGACTTACCCTCGTACAGCCCAAGCTGTCCCTTTGCAGCCATGAGTGCTGCAGGTTTCACCAGTCCATTGCCCAGCAAGGAACCTGGAGTCCCCATCACTAACCTTCTTCTAAAGACATTGCAAGAAAGGAAGAAAATGTAAAAACAAGGCCATAACAAAGGGCAAGTATAAACTTATCCATAGCATTTCTCAATTCTTACAACATGGAAGAGATGGGTCTAAAACAAAAGCTGATATCAATACATCAAAATGTAAGTTCAGACTAATTGGAGGAAAAAAATGCTTCTTTTTATTCACCTTCTTTCCTAAGTCGCTTACAAAAGATGGTATTAAAATTTTTATTCTATCTTCTTGATCAACAGAAATAAAATTCTCCCTTAGCTGAAATTAGCCACTATAAGCAATGCACACATCTTACATTGACTCTCTGCAAAGAGAAAACTTCACCCCTAATAACTGCTGAAAACTTCGGTAAACAACTCTGTTTTGCAGGATGGAATATAGCTGTTTGAACATCAGTTGTATAATCAAGTTCATATGCCAATGAAATTAATTTATAGCACTGACAATGAGTACGGCAAAACTTCAGGAAGAAATTATTCTTTTTCTTTACTTAAAAAAAAAAAAACCGTTTTACAACTGTTGGCACATTCTGTCTAGTACTGATGTTAAAAAGTCCTGTTTGCAGGGTCCTATCCCAGTTTTGGGTTGGGTAATGAGGACCTCTTCTGGGAGATAAGAGAATAATATATCAGACAACATTTTTTCATCTTTTTAAATGCCTTTTCTTTGTCACTTCAAAAGGCTTGATAGGTCATTCAAGCACCTGGGAGATTTTTCCTATTCCATTTCATGTCTCTCTCTAACTCTACTCTGTCCTCAGCTGGAACCTTCCAAAGATATATTTCCTATTAGTTAACCGCAAAATAAATATTTGTGATAGGTATCAGGACACTGTCAATTCTAACTTTCTTTGAAAATAGTCAGGAAATTCTGTAGTTGATGAGAATTCACCCTTCCTTTTCATCTCTCAGTGCATAAAAATACAATAGGCTTCAAAACAGCAGGTGAATGGACTCCTAATCTGTGTTTAATAAATCATCACAGGACCTGGCTGTAAAAAGGCCTGATCGCTTTTGAAGATCACATCACACTTTGTGAAGTTCTTCAGAAGCTCTTGGAGAGTTCTGAGCATATTTTAACTTAGGTCCCACATATTCACCTGTGTATGACTGTGCTAGCAGTGCCTCTCTTTCTCAACTCAAATGGTAAGTATTACAACTTGATTTAGTTAAAAAAGGGAGAACACATTTCCAGCTGAATGCTGACAAGATGAAAGACAGGTCCTGCTTGATATGAATGTGTTGAAGTAATTACTGATGAACTTTACAAAACACCAAGGGCCACTGAGATCACACCTTGATGAGAATGAATTAGAGTATGAGAGAAAACTGCATGACACAGTCAGATTGCCTTCATTGTTATTAAGACTGCTTGTTAATTAGAGAACTCACAGGGCTCTAATTACTTTCTCTATCTTTGATAATGTAAAGCAGGTATCTGACTGATATACTTTATTACTTATTCTTGGTGAAAAGTACAATTAGATGCCCCAAGCAAAGTAAAAGTTCTTGGTAGTTCAATGAGCAGCAGTTGTCTGACAGAAAGTTGGTCCCATGCAAGAGTTAATGTTGCAAATCCTACTTACCAGATGACTTCTTGAAAATCACCAAGTACAGCTATAGTTTCTCCTCTCTTGCTTACTCTGAATTATCAGAGGTCCTCACACTGGCCTTAGCTCTCATCTGGTACAGGGTGGCACACCTCAGTGAAGCTGAACAGAACCCTGCCGGCAACCATCTGGCACAACAGATTTTAACTGGCCGCCAAGATCACCAACAGCACTCTTGTCTTCTAGAGCACTAATTAGCTACCTCCAAGTGGGGACCTTTTCTCTGCATCAGTAAGTCCTGGAACATACAGAGCACTGTGTGCAATCTTCTTCCACCCTACCCATTTGCAGCCGAGTCTTGGCATTCAATGCTCTGGAGCACAGTAAGATCTACACTGTTTGTTCAGTCTTTGAGTTGTCTTCGTGTGAATAAACCAAACCAGACTACACAATAATGGGGTGGTGCTCCTGAAGCCCCCATTAACTTTACTTTAGGCTATATAGTTTAAAAATATCAGTGGACTTCATATTGTCTTGCAAAAGAATGAGGACTGCTGCTGTCAGCAGTATGGCTCCACGTGCAGGGTGCTAACATGCTCCACAAAACAGAATGGGGTTAGCAGTGCTGGTTCAAGCCGAGTAGAAAAAAACAGGGGGGAAGCTAGCTGGCAAAGAAAGCATGTAGCTAACAGGATATGCACCTTTGGCTTGTGGCATGTAACTGATATGCTTTCTACTATGTTTTTTTCATCTTATCTTCTTCAATTCTTTTTAAAATTTCATTCAAATTTAATGTCTGAATGTTTGTTTGCAAAATGTCCATGAGAACAGTACCCTCACCCTGGGCATCAGTTGCTACCATATTCTATTTAATAAATAATACTATCTTATACCACTACTAGTCCTTTTGCCACTTTCTCGAATAATTAATGGTCATCATACAACTTATTCATTCATCATTTAGAAAACAAATATTCTTCCCATCATCACAGAGATGTGACCAGTCTTTCTGCTCATTCTCTCACTAAAAGATAAAGAATTCCCTTCTCGTTTAGGCAGTCTATCACTCTATAACTTGAACTACTATAACACAAATCAGTTTTAGGGCTCCGACACTACAAAATACATATTTATCGGGTAAGTTTTGAATGTCTGCTCTTCTGCTACACCTTTCCTATGTTAATCTTTTTCTTTAACAGCTAAAATAATCTTTTGCTGTTTAAAATTTCTTTTCTCTATAGCAAAATTTTGCAAAACAACAAAAACATTTTCAGATTTTTTTAATACTAGTTTAGCAAACATTAATAATATTGTGCATACTGCATAAACCAAGTTACCAAAATAAATAAATATTAAAATATTGTGATTTGCTCCAGCTGAAGGAAATACCTATTTGCAGGAGGAGACATATTAAATATCTTTGTTTCCTTGAAAACTGATGCGTTTAGCACATGTTGAAGAGCTTTACTAAAACATAACTCACCTATACTAAGGGACTAGGCTTCTCTTCTGCTCCTGGCTCCCTGTGCCTGCTTTTCTTGGACCTCAACTGCACATCAGGATGAGACCTGAGCCTCAGCTAGGCACCCTCTTCTCTGTTGGAAAGGAGGATATAAAAAGAGCACCAGAGTATGCCTTAATTACTCCCTGGACTAGATGATGGGGAGGGAACCAGGGTTGCAGCCACAACCGTGGAACCTGCATGCTCTATCACTTAGGAACAACCAGTTGTCAGTATCAAAGCATCACAGTTTTGTTCATAATTGTTGTATAGAATTAGGCAAACTATGCAGAAGGACGTAGAAATGCCCTGTACAACACAGTAACACTACATGACTGACAACAGCACCTTAAGTCCCTTCTCTAATAAGATTCTCTGTCCTTTTCTTGTCCATTTTAGAGAAACACAGGCAATCCTGCTGCAGAGTTTACATATGAATTTAATATTGCATGAAAAATGTAAGAGTAACAAACAATTACAGGGAAGGGCAGAGAAAGCAGGATGACTATACCAAAAGAGAAATGTGGCTGCAGAGACCTTGTTTGCAATTAGATGGTTTCCAGTCACTAATGTCAGACTTAGGACCATAATCAAATGGACAGACTCCATGATCTCTAGAAAGTTTTAGGCATTTCAATAATTTTTAATGCAAGAGCAGACCTTATTGCAGAAGTGGCCACATCCTTTTAAGATTATTTTATTATTTTCCATTTTTAAGATATGATAATGATTATCTATCTCATGTACATATTCCAATGTAAAAATGCAAAGAAAGTTTATACCTACATTAGCATCTGTCTACTACAATTTCAGAAATGACAGCTTATAAGAAATGCAGCTATACTATAGAGCATACCAGAATATGGACAGGAGGTCTTAGACTGTATTTATCAGACCAACTTCCCAGAAGGAAAAAATGATCTTGTGATCCAGGCATCCTACATAGTGCACAATTACTAGCTACACTTGCATTTCTAAAATAGTTTCAGATCTAACAAAGATTTTTCTTACTAAGGTACTAAACATATAAGTTATATTATGAACACCGCTTAAACTTTGCATTAAGAATGCAACATCCATCTCACATATGATCCCACTGAAATGCACTGTACAATAATATTCCACTTAGGTTCTGAAGGCAAGATGATCTTTTGCAGGATGACTTTCCGTTTCCTTTTCTCTATTTTCTTTATGATTAACTACTGCAATCATGATTTGGCATTAGACTAGAGTGAATCAGGTCTTCAGAGGTTGCATACAAATTCAAACCAATACTGCACTTGCATGGAGCATATCTGATTTATCGTTATCAGCAAAAAAAAAAAAAAAAAAAAAAAAAAAGCTTTTTTCATTTTTTCGTAAAAATCTGATATTTAAAACCAGTATGAGAAGAAACATTTTAAATGCATTAGAATACTAAATAAACTATTGCAAAGTTATGGCATTGCTTATCACATTACTACAGCTAAAGGACTATGAGCCTTTCCATTAAAAATATTCAATGGCTCAAAACTCTGCTGTAAGAAAATTGCACTGGACTGAAACTTGAAATAAAAGATTTCGGCTTGGAAATATGTCATTTAAACTTTTTTTAAACAGTGTCTTAGTTTAATTCGTGTTTGCAAATGCAGAAGAGAAAGAAAAGTTCTTAATGCATTTTGCACAAACAGAAAGCACAAAATTAACCTTATCTTCATTTAAATATGCTTCATACTGACAAAGCATATTATGCACATCCTAGGGGCATGTATAAACAAACAGTTTGAAAGGAACAGGCCAAATCTGACTAACTGCATCAGGGCTCACCTCTGGCTCACCTTACAGCCATTCTCCCTCTGTGTTTCAGCTAAGGGTAATATTGTATATGTATTTATGCCAAGGATCAATAAAGTATATTGGAATAGCTATTCAGTTAATATATATTAGTAGGCCGTCTTCTGAAGTATCTAAACAGCTTTCTCTAAGCCCTGATTTAAATCACAACTTTACAGTAGATTTTAAAGTCCTGCCCTTAGTTTATTTCACAGAGTTTAATTTTCAGACTACAAAAGTAATATAATGATCTTGTTTGTTACACACAAATTTCAGATTTGATAAATTAGGATTTCAAGACAAAGCTCATGTTCCAGGTCATTACTTCTGGGTACAAACAGAACTGAGTACTTTTACTACTAATACAAATATGAAATCCATAAGGGGAAAAAAAAGTGGTTTGTCTTCCAAGTCCGAGGCACTTTAGAAGTCAAGTTTTCAAAACAGAGATAATGAGGGCAAAATATCTTACCAAAAGTTATTTTTAAGGACTAGAGGGCATACAGATGAAGTAAATGCAATGTTGGGCAAGACTTTTTTCAATGCAGGATCTGTAGAGCATAGATGCTTCAAAGAAAGGTACAACAAATCCTGTATGGCCAATTGTTCAAGTTTCTTCCTAAGACCCACAAAAGCAGTAACTAATTTCTATCCTGAAATGTAAATAAGCATCTCACTTCTTGTTTTCTATATTTAACCTTTGTAACATAACACCGTATATTCTCTTCATTCCCTTATTTCACCCATACTCCTTTTTAAACTGTTCCCAAGTCTTGGTCTCAGAAATATTCAGGAGCAGTAAGTTAATTAGGCATCGTTTAAAAAAACCCTTTAACTAGTTTTAAATGCAATTCCTTCCATTATCCTTGAATCTCTCTTTATTCTTGCATAAATGATAAGTCCTGCTTCTCCCCTATTATGATTCACTCACCTCTTTTCCATACATTCATACTCCCAGGCTTTAAATTACTTCAGTCAAATATATTAGGGCAATCATCCTTCCACTTCTAGGGAGTTCACTGCTGTTATCACAGTTACCTCCTCTTAGATACTGTCTCAACTAAGCTAATAAATATGGACCATATTCTTGAGTATCAGTATATAAATGTAACCAAAGTACCATTAAAAGGACATTAAATTTCTGATGCAATGTGATAATTATGGGTGCAAAGTGTTCCTTTTATACTGACTGATTTGTGGTTAACTCTATTTTTTTTCCAGAAATGATGATCATGGGGTGTCAAGTTTTCAGATTGTATCAAAAGGTCTTTCTGCAACTTGAAATCAAGAATTATCAATGCAAATTTTAATGAAACATCTGTGAGTGAATAGAAGTGGAGGAAACAACTGAAGCAACCCAGAAATCGAGCAAAATGAAAGAGTGGGAGAATAAAAAATTGCAGGCAGGCTCCCCTCCTAAAAAATGTAACTGAGGAATAAGACATGTTGATATCAAGTTTTGATACAATATGGCATAGCAACTTTCTTCTTTCATTTTGTTTATGTTCTTTGGGAAAAAATGACATACTGCTGGAAGGGGATTGAACTGAAGTTGCACATTAGGATTGGGATATTTTTCTTCTTCTTTTATACAGTTACCATTTTGCTTTCTCCAGTGTTATTATCTACATAAAAAAAGTGTTTGAACAGTGCCTATTGTAACATTTGGACAGCTTTAGGGTTTGCACCTGTGAACCAGGCTGTGAACCTATTTCTTAGAGCTGTCAACAAAAAGAAGGCTGGAGTTAAAAAAAAAAAAAAAAAAAATCTGTAAAAGCTTTAAAATAAAAAGGGCCTACCAGCGTGTTTTTGGAGAGTAAAATGCTGCGCTTTACCCATGCAGTAATTAATCATCATGGAAGCAAAGTCAACCTTGTCTGAGAACAGCAGATATTTTCTATTAATTACATTTATAAGATAAGGATTTGCTATACCAACATTGCCAATACAGGACAATGGATGAGTACAGAACTTGCTAGGAGTTCCTTGGCTGGTGTCTCTTTAATGCTTTCAGTGATGTATCTGAACTCAAACTGAGTATCACAGAAGCAAGTTCACCAGTATAAGCATCATATTTTCACATGAACTTTTCTGTACATGATAGTCTCATTGTTCTCACCCATTGCCATAGGCTACCAATTTCTGCAACTTTTCTCCAATTATCACACATGCTGAGGAAGGAAAAGCAAAAAGGAAAAGAAAATATAACTTGGTTTAGAATATTTTTGCTAGTTTTAAACAACACTGTGCTGCTGTCACTGCTTCTGCAACTGCAACCAGCTTGCGTACTAGTATTTCTTTTATATCTTTGCTGTCTTTCAAATGTATCAATTTTCATAATGAGAGATTGGATTTAGAGAATCAAATACTTACAGTAGAAAGATTTAGTATCTGAATTACCTGAGCTTCATTTCATTCTAGTTTTGAAGCAAAACACTGTGCATCTAATTAGTTTCATGTTTCTAACTGTCATGGTTAGCCCATGCACTTTTAAATGCTAAGCTGTAACCAGCACCATTCTTATGTGGTAAGCATTTTTCAAAATAATTAATTCTGTCAGATATGGGATGAGATATCTATTATGCCTCCACATAAATTGAGCTTTGAAAGGAAACAATGCGGTGTTCTTTGTTCCTATCCCAGTTAACAACAGCTTTTCTTTTGCATGCTTACAATATCCCAAAAGGATTAAAATTCTTTAGTCTCTGGCCAAATTTTTGCCTTCATCTTTGTTCACCAATAATCCATCTAGGGTAGACTCCAATAAAACACATCTGTTGCATTTATATTCCAACATTAGTCCAACTCTGTGCTCTGAACCACTGTGTTTTGATGCAATGCACTATTAAGCAACTTCTGTGTTTCCCAGTAAAGGAGGCTACATATCACTGAATGATTAAGTAAATGATTTATAGGTGGTGTTAATATAAGCATAATTATTTTCTCCTAGGGCCTGCATAACCTTGTACCTTGGTTAAATTCTTCCTCTGCTGAATTAAGTGATGCACATTGCTTTGATGCACATAGTTAACTTTCACAGCAAACAAAACAAAACATTGGCAAACTATACCCAGAAATATTGTGATGTTTCAGGAAGCTGTGAGGAGGGACGTAGAAGATTGAAAAACTGGGTATATACTTGAAAAACAACAGAGAAGCAAAATGTTATCATTTCCCTTTCACAGGTAGCATATTTTGTGCATTGTATTAAAACACATAACTATTTCTGGACATAATTTTCAAGCTTCCTAAGAAAGGGGTTTTATTATTATCTCTCTTACAGGACTGACACAATTTTTGCTTGCTGATTGGATTGCAAGTTGTTGTATTAAATATAATGGTGCTTCCTATGAGAAAACATCTGAATGCATTTATGGATTATATCATAATAAGTTAGCTTCCCTATTAAAAAATCAAGTTGCATAAAACCGAAATGCAATGCCTTAACATGGAAAAAGCAGTTCAAGAACATTATACATTTCATTCAGCAAACCGAGTATCACCAGAAATCAAAAGCTGTTTCTGGAAAGTAGAATGCAGCTACTTATAATGCTCTGCTGTTTGCCTTTGTCAGATGCTGAAATAAAATTAGGCTGAAGGACTGATCGTTTTATAGACATGGGCAAGGTGATTATAAGCTTTTTCTATGGACATCAGACTGAACTCACAACTGCAAAACTGGGCAAAGGTCTTATTATAATCAAAGAAAATTATATCCCAGCAAGCCAAGGTTAAATTTTGCCGCAATTACTGTTCATATAGGAACTAAATAAGGCTAGACACTTTACATATGAATAAAGATTCAATAGATGACCCACAGAACTTACCACCGAATCTCAGATCTTGCACAGTGAATAAGAGCAGCAAACAGCAGACAGAGAATAATAATAATAATCATAAACTTTAAAAGTTCTTTGCATTCATTAGAACAAAATCATTATGCTGATATCTCTTTTCTCATCATCTGCCTTTCTTTCTGCTCGACTATATTACAGGTAGTTGTGTGTCTTTCAGATAGAAAGTAGAATTTTTAACAAAATACGAGTTTCCATGAAGAGCATCTATTACTGCTCCACAAATTGCACTGGGTGGCTAAAAGGTCCAAAGTTACTTTTCTAAACTGAAAGCAATTTCATTAGCATAACTTCAGGATACATGTTTCAGATGAAAATCGTTCAGTTTAGCATTTTCCTTTTTTTACAATAACATCACTACATAGTGCAAGCTCTCTTGATCACAATCCCCTCTGATCATCATCTGTCTGGGGACAGTCATCTTTTGATCATTCAGAGAAAATGAACACACTTAAACAGGTACCCTACTGGTTAATCATATTTGGTACATGCTAAAACCAGAAGGCGGGAATTTAAATCCTTCCACATTGGCCATTTGTTGGTGGCATTACTTCTTGCATGTTCCACAAACCCATGCCAAGGTGACAGAAGCAGCTTACAATACTTGTCTTACATTTTCTATATTAATTCTGAAACGCTATCTTCGTATTAGCTCAGTATTCAGCATGCACACGTGATTCAGGTGGGAAGAAGAATGTCATTTCAAAACAACACTTTTTTTTTCTTATAAGCAACAAGTTATTTTTATCTCAGCTAAATTATATTGTTCTCACTGATACCATGAGACTAATCCCCATCCCAAACAGTACAAACAAACAATTACCAAACCTAATACCCAATTATTTGTAAAGAGGTATTCTGCCTAATCCTACTTCAAATAATAATAGCTTAAAGGTAAAGGAGAGACTATATCATCTCACCAGTTATTTAGCTGTGCAGTAGGTAGGGCTGCTTATACTGCCCAGGAACAGCTGGTTGCCCAGGGCAACAAAACAGCAGGGCTACAAAATGCTCCGTGGCTGTTTGCATGAGTATCTGGAAGCCAGGCTGCAAAGACATTTCCTTGTTTGCTGGGGCGTTTGAGCTCTTAGAGCCAGAGCTGGTAATAAAGCGAGCCTGCTTTTATTTATTTATAATGACCTCATCTTTAACGGTCAAAACCAACAACTCTTATACTGGCAGTTTCCTTTCTCTGCTCGCCTAGGTTCATTTTATGCACAACATGTTTCTAGATGGTGATGTGTGGCTTGCCAGCATACCTAGATTAATGGAGTCATTTGTGAACATGTCACCTTTAACTTCACTAGAGTTTGCTGCAAGTCCCACAGACCTAATGGGGCCATCCCCTCCCAGATGATGCTGGGGCCCCACCAGCTCAAATCCTGGAAGTGACTGGTCCCACACGGAGAGAGACTCTGCAATATTTCTCCCCACACTGTGGTCTGGTTGAAAGAGAACTAGATCCAGAATCACATGTAAACTGGTAGCAAAATGCAAATATACAACATAAGCCAGGGATTTCTCAGTTATCAAATCCAATCAGATCAAAGATTTAAGCTCTATAAAAGGCTATAGCTATATCAGCGATAAGTTTTCAGTACCAGAAAGCCACCAGATTGTTCTCTAAGTGTGAAAAATATCTTCCCTGCCCACATTCAGAGATCTTCATATGTACGTGTTTTTTCTGATCACGTGTGCAATCCACCTTTGACCTGATTAAAAATTTCAGGTCAGTTTTACGTTGTAAAGGTGATTTTTCTAGAATGTCAGGAGCTCTTCCTCCAGAACTATTGTGTTTAAAGGCCACCTATCACAGTATCCTCACTGTGTAAAAAGCTGGTCTTTAAAATGAGCAGAACGATTCTTGTCAGTGCTCTTGTCAAGGATGTCAGCTCTACTTTGTACAGGCTTTTCAAAAGAGTTACTTCCATTTTATATATGTTTAAGTATGGGGTGAATTGGGTGATGGCCTATTATATAGCTGTGTCTGTCCAAAAGTGAGAAGACTCACCAGCTGTACTAATCTCACAAAGCACTTAGCAGAATTATACGTCCAAAGGAAGATGCCCTCAGCCCAAGGGTTTTGCTGTGATGTAGTTTATGTTCACATACACACAGTAGAGAAGAAGACAGAGAAGAGTGAAATCTAAATAGAAGAAACATCAGCAAACTCTTCAATGCCTTAGGAAAACAGTGTCACTTTTACACAAAGATGAAACTTTGCTAATATTCATATTTATTACATGCTCTGCTGTAATTATATATATGTTTATAATTATATATGTTTATATACACTTCCTCTGTTAATGAATAGTACTGAACAACACACAGTGTATTTTTATCTAAAACCCAAAAACATGCAAATTATGAGTCCACTTCAGACACCAAGGTAATATTTCCAAAAAAGAACACTGCTGCTGCATCATCAGATGAAGCATTATGGCAGAAAAAGGAGCTGCTAGTCTTCAAAAGCTTTGTATGTCAATTCTTTTTTAAAGGAAAAACGGCAATAGGAAAGCACATCATCTGCTCTAGTAGGCTCTAATGAAATCAGACCCTACTTACAATACCCCAAGGCTATACTTTGCTTCCAATTAATGTTTGCCCTCTTGGAATCATATACAAATAGATTTTATGTTCTTCACACATAGCAAATCTGTCTAATGATTTTCTTACCATGTTCTAGTCCAGATAAAAGTACTTAATTGCTATAACATCATTAACTTTACAAGTAGTCTATCATTTGCGACTAGCAGTTAGCCATTTCTTAAGTTGTATTATCACATGCAAAGTGGGAAAATACAAGCAATCTAGGAAAAAATGATACTGCTAAGAAAATGCCCTTTTTTAGGCTCTTTACTATATGCTACTAAAAATCATTAGAGAAAACATGCAATACTGTGTGACATGAATTTGTAAATATCATTTTTTAATGAAGGATTAAAAAAAACCTTTAGAACCAATGATATTGAATTTGCTTTATTTATAATTTTATATAGCCATAATACATACGGTTATGTATTTCTGTGTTGTCTTGTGTTTTGGAAATGTGTAAAAGCAGCAGAAGAAAGTGTATACACAAAGTTTATGTAAAGAATGAATGGGAACCAAAGCTTATCCTTGACAATCTCAATAACTGCAGCAGAAGTCTTAAATTGCAACACCTCTTGAAATCGAAGAATTCCTCACCAATACACCTGCAAGAAATAAAATCAGCTTTCTGTCATTGAAATTCAAACTTCACAAGACATCTGTATGCTGGAAAATCATGGATATATTCACAAACAGCCAACTTGGAATTAAGCTAAAAGTTTCACTGCTCTGGTAAAGGTACGAAAACAACACAAGGAAAGAGGGTAGCACAAAAGTCCCATCTTACCTCGATAAGCTACTTCACTTGCACATAAAAGTAAGGTGTATTTCCACAAGCAGGAAAAAAGAAAGAATAATTAAGTGTTCACTGGGCTAGAGAGATTAAGCACATGAAATGGAAGTCAGGACATCTGCAGACCATCTTATGCTCTGCAGGCCTGAACCCAAATCTCATGTGTTCTCACAGAGAGCTGGAGCAGCTGGCCATTACAGGGATCTCATGGAACTTTTTTAAAGCTTTGTTTACATCAAAAATGAGGATGAGGAAGAGAGAGGAATTAAAACTGTGCAAAGAAACTCTGCACAAAAGAGCTATTCCAGTTCAAATTTATATTTAAGTGACAAATGGGCTTTGTATTCGCACTGTGCTTAGGGACTACACATCACCACATCTCACCTTATCGCCACAGTGGGAGTAATTGAATCTACTATCACTACAAAAAATTAAAATCTTATTTAATATAGTCAGAGTACTTATTTGACACTCAGGAACTACAGAATACAGTATACTGCTATTAAACTCTCTATTCGGAGTTTGGTCCACCCAGCTCCCCAGCAAACACCAGCATGTTCAACTAAAAGCTGGAGATGTAGATGGAAAAACAGACACATTATCTGAAAACACAATAGTCTCCTTCACTATATAAAATATCACTATGTAGACTTTCTTGATTTAGTAGTTTGCTTTTTTTTTTTTTTTTTTTTTTGAAGTCTGCACCAGTATCTTACAATGCTTATTTTTAAACTTTAATTAGATTTAAACTACACCATTTTTGGCATTTAAAAAACAGATGCTTTTTCTGCTTAGGAAATAAAGTAAGAAGATTCTCCAGAATCCGAAATAGAAAATAACTCATCATTCCTAAAAAACTACAAATCTAGTAATAAACCACTGATTTAAATACCTACTACTTGATGTTGTTAAGAGACTGGCTGTCATAACCTGTATAGAAAGCATTCAACTTTTTTTTAAGTTCTGTATATGACTACCAAAGCACTATTGGGTCCTGCCATTCTATTTTCTTTAAGGGATACATGCAGATGAAGTATCTGTTAATCAAAAATCGCTGACCAGAGTAGATGGTGTTAGTCTGAAATCACACAATCATTCTCAAAACTTCTATACACTGACTACAGAGAAGACTTCAGTGTTTTGATTACCTGAATAATAATGTTTCTTCTCCTAAACTCAGCCTCTGAAATCCCTATATGTTTCAAGTAGAAAAAGAGTAGATACTATCCAGTTTCAAATTTCTTATTTTGAAGTGCCTAATTCTTGTATCTATATACAAGATAGATATATATAGATATATATACATACACACACATGAACAAAAGTGAAATTTGTCACATGTTTCAATAATTTGAATTTCATCATTGATCTGCAGGTGAAATGAGGGGAAAACAGAGAAAAGGAAAAGTGAAAAAACCCAGAGACATCAGTTTACAAGATTGCAAAAGTTATCTCCATTGTTTTTTCCTATCACATTAAAATGACAAGCTTACTTACTCATCCTAAACACAGTCTTCCATTGTCATTCAACTACGTCAGAATTTTTCACAGTTCAGAGAATTCACATCAGTTCAAAATTTGTAAAGCTGAAATGTTGTCTTAGTAAACTGTAAGTGAGCACTATATGTAAGAGTCAGAAGAAATTAGTGTACTATAGTTCAGAACCACCATGTTCAAATGCCTGGTCTTTCCCAACATAGGAAAAAAATCCACATACGTACTTGAGGTCAAAGCTATCTAATAACATTATTTAATTCTTGCTTCTGAAACCTTTCTCCGTTTCAAAAATACTATGAAAATATTATTTTGAGTAAAGAACTCTCTATCAGTGTAACCCATATGTCATACAAAAAAAGAATTTAAGTTATTACCTCAAGTTGGAACCGAAAGAAACTGTTGTGATGAGAAACCTGTTTTTTTAAAGAAAACAAAATATCCCTTCCTGAAAGAAATCAATACAAACATAATCAGACCCTTTATCTGGGTTATCACAATATCTCACTGAAAGTACACAGCTTCCTGAAGTGCAATCATTTGTTCAGCTGTCTCCTCCAAAATAAAAAATAAAAATCGGATGGGGGAGAGGAGGTCACTGCATTTTTAAATTTCTAGAAGTGCATGGATACTGTATAATACTAAAGTGCAAATATTCTCAAATTAAAATTCAGACTTTGATTCCTGAAAAAAACTATGTAGTAACAAGACTATTCTCTGATAAGTGGCTTATCACAAAAATTCATTTATTATTCACTCCAGTAAAACTAATTACAATTCATTTATTGGCTGCATCTATCAATATAATTAATACTTGATTTAGCATAAGTTAATAAATATGTAAATGAAAAGTCACCAAACCAAAGCAGGGCAAAAAAAAGGATGTTAACAGCACTCCAGCTCCTTTGGTGTTTTACAAATATGCTAACATTTACAGTTCAGAAACATCACTATCTTCCTGTTCATAGTGACCTGTCCTTGTTTGCAGCTTTCATTAGTACATCCAGATGTATGCACACGATGATTTTAGACCAAATCAATACATCTGCATGGATGGAAATGGAAAAATACTGGAGAAATGGGGATTCACTGTCCTCCCTCTATGAATTACAGAGAGAAATATCTTTATTTGAACATGTGATCTGTCATAACAAATCAAAATGCTATCAGGTCTTTCGTTACATAAACTTAGACGTTCCTAAAACATCAAAAGCGTATCTTCACCTTTGGACTGCCAACCAGATAAATGGCCATTCTGATTATTCACAGTCACTGTATTCTGGAAGAATTACTGGTGATAACTTAAAGATAAGAAAAAAAATCTTGCCACTTTTATCAACAGGATTTTTATCATTCTGAATAAAGTGTCATGTAAAAAGAAATAAGGAATAGAGATACTTCCTGTCTCAAAGCAGGAAGTCGGAAGCACGTAGCAGCAAGTCAAAGGACGGTTCCTTAGGCTTACGAGCAAGCGTCTGAATAAGGGGAACTCCAAAAATACAGAAAGGGAAACACTCCAGAGAGGAAAATCTCAGCGAACCCAAAAATTACTCCACAAAATTATTCTCGAGAAAGGGTAAATCAGGTGGGTATCACTGTGGTATCACAGGGACAAGAAGTCAAGTTTAAAGGCACTTGTCCAATGTTCACTCAACTCTAGGTATATGTACATATATATAACAATAGCACAGTAGGTGCTATCAAGAGGCTCTTTTCTATTTTTACAAAATTACTTTATCATTATTTATATGTGTGGATAGTACACAGGTTGTGGAAGACATCCTTCCTGTTTCATGTTGGCCACAACATCTGCCACTTGATACCAACTAAATACAATGAGGTAATAGATGTAAGATTGGATTATTTAAATCCTACTCATTCATAATTTCTTCATTAAATTAAGGCAGGGAGTAACTGGGTTAGCTAATGCCTACATTAATGTTACTCAAAGCTTCATATCATAAAACTGTGAAGTTTCATTCTCTGCAACCAGAAAGACAGTAAGTATGCCAAAGACTGTGCTAAAGCCAAAAGGTTGTCATAATGACACTCTGGTTGACCCGACCAGCACAGAATGGTCTCTAGCAGGAAAACTTTACCGCCCTTGTTTTTCATATCTATCTCTGTCCTGTGAGCTTTCTGAACTCAGTTTAGACGTGGGTTTCAGACAAATCCCACCCACCTTTCATGTAAGCAGTATTGGGGCCCTGCTAAAAAAGAACTCAGCTTTCTTTCTTTTGCATAGTAGACACCATATACAGGGGCAAACGCTTAATAGGGGCAAACTCCCCCCCCCCCCAAATAGGGGGTTTCTGTGCCCAGCCCTAAATATGCTTTAAAATTCAGCACAGACATGAGATAAACACCTTGAATTTGGCACCCAAACATTAAAGCATCAGGCATTACCTGACAGTTTGAAAGCATTGCCTTTTCTCTCACTGGGCAATGACTCTCCATCTGCAAATTAGAGAGCTACTAGTTTCAGTCTCGAAGGAGACTTAGGAAGACATGTTCATTAACGTTTGTTAAGTAATCAGAGGTTTTGCTGATGAGAATCATGCAAAAAAGATCCTGAGGAAACTAATAAGGTTCAGTATTCCTATGGTATACAACAAATAAGTAGAGCCACATACTGAATAATGGCAATCAAAGCAAATATTGAACATCTTTCTCATAATGCAGGAGTTTGGCTGAAAATACAGCATGTGACAGAGTAATAAAGAATCCAAGATCATACTTAAGTCATTACAGAAGGTAAGCTGACACGTCCTTCTTGTTAAATACTTGATATTGCAATATTAATAGCCTTCCTTTTGTGGTGTACATTTTGCAAATAAAAGCACAGATGTAATGCATTAGAACATGTATATTACAGACAACCTTACATGCTAGCTCCCAGAGAGTACGTATCATCACCTCACTAATGTGCGGAGCCGAGTCTTTACTTCAAACTGAAGCACATTTTGCTTTGAGCTATGGAAAACCTAGGTCCGCGCTCATCCAAAACAGCAGCCCTTTCATAAGCATTACATGTATACTTTAGGCAACCTGTTTAATTAGTTGGTCTCACCTGTATGTGTAATGAATGGCTAAGCCTAGGAAGCACCTCAAAGACACCTAGTTAAGTAGCAATATCGAAACACAGCCCAGCACAGACATTGGGTAACAGAAGCATGTGCCTTTCAGGCTGTGTGCAAAGACTGTGCCTTGGCACAACTATTTCAAACTGCTAAGGCATTGCAAGAGCAAAAAAAACAGAAACACAGTGACACGTAACGTCAGATTCAGTCTTTAGTCAAATAATGAACTTCTATTTTTGGAGTGTAATTTTCAAAGTTTCATTCCATCTTTGTTTGAGGACTCATGGCTAAGATTCCATCTGGCACACAGAAATTTTATTCCTTTGTTATTCCTCTTGAATTATATGGCCTATGATTGCCAGTGAAATCATTATAAGAACTGAAAAATAGCTTCACCATGTCTCATTATACCAAACAAAAAAGCATTGTAAAAACCCATACTGTTGTGTTATTGGATCATTACTGCAGTATACGTTCAACTCATGAACGCCGCTTATTCAACAATATGATTAGACCGATACGTGATCCTGCATTGACTTACTACCAGAGGAAGGCTGCTGAAGGGCTGTATGACAGCAAATCTTAATTCTAGTCATTACATTAACAAAGCTGTCCACAAGTGACTGTTGTCTATACTTTACCCTTAAATTTTTTCTATTTCCTATTAACGTATTTATTTTTATGTAATACACTAGGATAGAGGATGTCTCGTTAAAAAACTGAATTTCACAGACTTCAGTAAATGTTCTACCAGTAACTAACAAAGACCAACAAATTCAAATAAAAATATTTCAATTATGCTCTTTCTGCTGTGCTGTCTATGGCAAATTCCAGAGGATCAGGAATTATATAAACAGCAATGAATTTGTTGACAGAGCTTTTTGACCCAGGAGACATAACTGTGTTTGCCCTTCAAATTCTCTCGTGGTTGATTAATGCAACAAACTAAGGACTCTCAAAAAGGATCTCGTCTTTGCTAATTAAATATAATGTTAAAGTGTTGCCAGTAGCCTGTTCCATGATTGCTTAGTTAAGCCAGATTTCTGACAGATCCGTTCTAACACAAACTGAGTTAAAAAGGAGTTACAGGGCTTGCACATGCCCAGGATCCCAAGGAACGTGAATTTGCTTTCTGTTCACTTCTGAATGCTATCTCTTCTTCATCAGAGAGGAAGCAATTCTGGAAACGAACAAACACAACGCACAAACATAGCAATACTCTTACAGAAACAATGGCAAAAGGATGCAAACAGAAAGTTCAGCCACACAAGATGCTTCTTAGTACATTTCTAACTCATCATGCACACAGTTCTCAGTTCTAACTGAGAAGGTATTAAAAAAAAAAAAAAAAAAGGGGGAGGGGGGGAACCTACTAAAAAAAAAAAAAAAGACATGAAATAAAATCAAACACTTGTAAGAAGTCTGTGGCCAGTTCGGCATTCTGAACCAGCTCACCGTATGAAGGCGCTTGCACAAATGCTTGTGCAAGGGCTGGATGGGAACACGCAGAGAATGACGCAGAGAGAGGCAGAAACACAGCAGGTCCAGTAGGGATTTCTGGCCTAAAGAAAAGGCACATGCTGCATTTATATTAGTCTATCTCTATATCTCCTGTTCGAGCAGCTCTTCTCTCTCTAAATTATTAAATATTCAGATGGCCAGAAAGAGGAAGCCTCATGTGGTAATATAATCATCTGAACAGTTATCCAGTGTTTGGGAATCCCAGTTAATGACCTAAATCCAACCCTACATAGAGGTGAGCGTTTCGGCTGTTCAGCACCAGCTGTTCTGGAGACAGAGTCTCTCCTGACAGGAAATTCCATGCTGGGAAAAACCTTCCTGCCCAAAGGTTTGTCAAAACACTAGCAAACTGCCAAGAAAAAGAAACAGAATTCAACAAATCGGCATTTTCCTACCAAAAGCAGAAGTTTTACAGATGTAAAAATCACAATCAATGACTGTAGCAACCAGGTGAAACAAAAGAAATCAAATATAAACTACCATGTAGATGAAGATTATTCATCTGTCAGGTACTACAAGCCAGGCAAGGGGGAACCTTCATCACTCAAGTAACTCAGTTTGAAGTCATGTCAGATGGCCTAAGTCATTGTACTGGCACAGCACAAAGCAACCAGACTGCATTGCAGAGCTTCTTCCCAGAAAGCATCATGCACCATAATCATCAAGGCTGCAGCAACAGGTAGTGAATGACATTTTATTATCCTTGGAGTTCACTGATACAAGCAAAATATATAGCTTAGGTATTTTACAAACATAGCCACTGAGAAAAAAGATAGTTGAATAAACACTAATTGAGTAAAAACATTGAGTAAAAACTAATAAAACAAAACTGCAAAACTAAAATCCATCAAACCACACAACAATACAAGTTTTACTGGAAGCTGACAGCTCCAACAGAATATGCTCAGCAAAACATCACACTGCCTAGTTAGAGAAACAATCTAACTGTTCCCAAGACTAATCTCCACGTAAACTTGAGATATTGGGACTGAAAGTCTTCCTTATTTTAGGAAGACAAAGACTTTACGGTTGTACCTCTAGCCAATGAGATACTCATCTTGAGCAGCATTTCATACAGAATATCAAATTTGACAGGAAATATCTCTTTATGGCACAAAGTCCAGCCAAGATGAACAGAACTTGAAAGCACAGCAGTGGGGGGGAAAAAAGCTGTCTCCTATGGGTAATATCAATGTTTGTCCAGAAAATTACATCTCCAGGTTGATTAAGCAATAGCAAGGCAAAATAATAAACTGACTTTAAGGATATTAAAGACGTACACATATTTGGAAAGCAAATTACAGCCACAGGAATCAGTGCGCATGAAATGGAGAACTGTAAAATAAACAAGTCTTTCCAAATATTCCAACAGCATTATTTGTAACACATTCATGTAGAAACTGAACATTCAAAAACACCCAAGAGATTTAGTAATATAAGTGCCATTAACATTCAGTTCAATTGCTTCTCCTAAGTCCCTTACTGATTTTGAAAATCTTCTGTGTAGATAATTAATCACTTTGTATTGTCATTCTACAGGGCTCTACACTAATGGTTTTTTTTAATTTTTTTTTTTTAAACTGTCAGTTGCATATAGTCAGAGGAAGTGATTGTCCAGTTTAGTTATTTCGGTACTCAAGTAAACTGCTATCAGAGTAGCATAACAGCAGACAATACTGTTTTTACAAAACATTCAGAAATAAAATATTGTATTGGAAAAATAAAGAACCAGTTGCCACGTTCCTCCTTTTTGGCATGCAAGTCTTCCACACCATCTGATAAATATTTTGTGATAAAAAAATGGAAGTAGAAAGTGCTACCCAATAAAACATAGATATGTAGTTAGCTACTCACTTCAGCCTCTGAAGAGGCTTCTTAATGTGACTGTGATTGAAAGAGCTCTTCCAAGTATGAATGTTTTGCTAATATCAGCGAAATGGTGTTATTTTGCATCTCAGCAGCACAAGTACTTTGCTGAAAACAAAACAACTTTCTGAGAATTTTTTTAAGTCAACATCGCATCTAAACTCAACAGCTGTCACCTGCTAAGGACGTAATAAAGTACTTCAAATTATGAAAGGCTAGGAAGATACAAATACGTGATATGTGCTGGTAAATGCAGACCACCTTCTGGCTGTATCTCCTGGGAGAAAGGTGCAATGACTAATGTTATACATACAATTTTATATCAAAATCTTAGGAATCAAGACATCTTAATAATCTGTTCTTAATCTTGCTATTTTTCCTTTCATCGACTACAACCTCCCTTAGATTTTGGTCCAGATTCAAAAGATACTGAGATACCAGTGAAGTGAATCCAGTGAATTTCAGGTGATTTTTGACACGTGAATGTCTGAATCCAGACCCTTTTCTCATTTTTATTCCTCTGGAAGAAACCCAAACTCCCCTTTCTTTTGGTGTTCTGTATCATCTACTCCAATTCTCTTGAGCAGGAAAAGTCAGACTCAATTGCTATTAACAGCTTCTCTGACACTCAGAACCTTACTGGGCCTGCTCTGCACCCACAAATATACCGGGGAAATAGCTTGACTTTTCTACACACTAAACTATTCAAAAACTTCAAGGCTGTCTCAAATACGAGCTGTTACTGTTAAAACAAAATGTGAATCTTTTCAGAGGTACAAAAGACAAAGAAATTCAACAGATCATATAACCTCTATGGCAGCACCTGGAGTTGAAAAGGCTGTGGGGTTTTGTTGTTGGAGTTTTCTGCAGTTGTTTTTAAACAAACTTCTTTTCTGGGTTTAATCTTTTATGCAATCATTAAAATTGTATTCACAGACACAAGATCTGTAATCAGTTTTGTTTTTCTAAGTAAAGAACTTTTTAAGGCTTGTGTTTAACTACAGCATATGAAAGGATCAAAAGAATGAAATTTGACAACTGTCCAAAAATTATTTTTGATGCTCTCTTTGTCTTTTTGCTCTGATAAATAGCCTCAGATGATATTTGATTGACAATACTAAGTGAGCACATCTGGGCTACCATTCACTGCAGCATTTTGAATTAGAATTTTACTTAGTGATGACAAGATTGGATAATTCTATAATTCTTCAAATGGAACCATTATTTGCACAATCTTGCATAACATACTGGTGATGAGTTACAATTACTGCATAGGCTCAAAAACCCATTACCCAGCAGCTTCTGGGTAACATCCAACCAGACTTGAACAGATATGCACACTTAAGGGTTTTTTTTTTTTCAGTTGCTTCCATGGGGAAAAACAAAAACTTGCAGAAAAGCTGTAAACAACATAGCCATGAGATACACAAAATGTTCTAAAAGAAAAGGTTTGCAGCTGTGAAAGCAGTTGTAGGTACAAAGTCTTTCTTCTGGATACATCATTTTTGATGTTAATTTTAGAGCTCGCAGTGTCTTTGATACCATCTCCCCACGGACATCTTCAAATTGCCTAGCAGCCCTCTGTGATTGTCTTTTCTGGAAGTGCTGCATCACCTGAAGATGACGACACATGCTTAACACAAAGAGGGTACAGAATAATGATTTCAAAGGCAATGTTTTGAACACGGCAATACTGCAGTGATGAATCACAAGATGATGTAGGCTGCTTAATGCCAGCCCACACGTTTTTGAAACAGTACCTGAATCTTAGCAGATGAATTAAAAAAAAAGAAGTCTCTCTTCTTGTATAATGGTCAGCCCTCTACAGTGGACATATGCTAACAGTTGAACGGTTTGGAAGAAAATCTGAATTTCATGGTGTAATCCCACTGACTTCACTGGTACTGAGAATTTCTTCAATATTAAACATTATTTTTAACCAATATTTAGGAAACTGATTAAGGATGGTGACTCAGTGTAAGTTAATGGAAACTGCAGGATACAATAAATCTGCTACAGCTTAGAGAGCATTAGCATATTACAAGAAATGTGACATCCCTATTGGATAACACTCATCTAAGGCAAGCTGTCTGTTTAAGACTATAGCCCCAAAGTTAGAATTTCAAATTAGGATCAGTTGAGTTATTCATTATTTGAATAGGTAAACTTAACTTGGGGGGCGGGGGCAATCTTCAGTTCCTAGAAAACAGACCATGATCAGTAATAAAACAAGATAACATTCTAATAGCAGATCTCAATGACCGAGCCAATCTGTATTTCTGTGGTACAGTCAAAGCTGAAACTGCATGCTTGCTTTTCCAGACTATCAGTGCTGTGAAAACCAGTATTTCAGCTTCATTCTAAATACCTTCCTGCTGAAGCCATAAAAATTTATTCAAGGCTCCTGTGGATACTTTAGCAGAGATAGGCAGTCAGTGGCAGGGACATCAAGATAGACACTTTTACAAGCTATTATACTTTTTTCAAAGTCACAGGTCCATTACCGTAAGTGCATCCATGCAGGTTTAATAGGGCCTGCTCCATCAACAAAGATACATTTCCAGCACCAATTTTATGATATCAAGTTTTAATGAGTCACCACCCTACTTTGGATGTGGTTGTGGCACTCATGGGAGAAGGTGAAACTCACCTTCATCTCATTCATTCAGCAACAGTGATTGCATTCCACTAACAACTCACATTCTTTTCTTCTCAAGAACAGGCATATACTTTAAATACACCCAGGCACACAGATTGTTGATGCAAATACTGCCCGATATGTGTTCACAGTCACAAAGGCACATAGACATGCATCAGCTTTCGCTTTTATATTTTTTTTACTGCTGCAAAAAGTCTGATGTCTCCCTTCAGCAGGTGTGGTACTATGACTTCTTAAATCACCTTGTGTTTAAAGTGAGCTTGACAAAAATATTTTTCATAGCTCAACAGAATAGTAAAATGAACATATTCTTCCATCTTACTCACCCCTATATACATCATGGAGACACCTGAAATGATGTTGCATGGAGAAATGAGCATGCTGAGGGAGAATTATTTATTTGATAGCATTGTAGGGCTCTGTTCTTTATGTTTCCTTTTCATGGACAATTTTTCTCCGTGGAGCAGTTTGCAAACTGGACTCAAAGTAATGATGGACAAATTTCAAATTCAGGGTTTGAATTCAGATAGCTATCTTAAATGTGCTTTTACTGATGCCAGTTCTTTGAATAAATTTCCTTCTGTAGCTCACCTACACAAGGTCAGTATATACAACATATATTGAAAAACACAGTCTGGAATCATTACTGTTGTCTAGCTCGGTGAAACCTTTGAAGCTGGAGCAACGCTCACCTATATTTTTTGCCAAATCTCTTCCATTCAGGTCTAAGTGACATTTCTTATTCACAAATTTTCTCCTGTAAAATGAAAACAAGGTAGAAACCCATAAGAATATTAGCTTCCATGGCAACTCTCCCCCAACTATAATGTCTATAGTGTTTTCTTACAAAGAAATATGCCAAGTTCTGATTTGTTTAGCTATTTATTTTTCTAGCACTTTATTTCTAAGTACAGCATAATAAACTAGAAAGACTATATGACCCAAGAAAAAGCATTCAGACAGATTTATCTGTTTAGGAGCCTGTTAGTTTGCTTTTTTAAATCCCTACATGTTAGAGATGCTGCAGGTGAGATAAAAGGAGAACTCACTCACATGCATATGATCCGTATTGACATGAACAGTATACGTGACATTACTGTAGATGAAATCATACTTATGAATATGATGGTTTTTTTCCAACAAACAATTAAATAAAACAAAAATTTGTAGGTTTTACAAGGTATTAAGACTTTTCTAGGGAGACCATTAAATGTTACACAATAGATCACTTTGATAGTCACAGTTTCCTTCAAACTTGTGTTTACTTTGCATGTGTGTGAGAAAACCTACATAGAATGCAAACTAGAAAGAAAATAAACACAAAAATACATGTTTTTAAGTAAATTAGCAACTTGTGCTATAATATACATGCATACCAAATGGAAGTATATAATAAAGTAACTGATGCATTTGATTTTCTGAATGGAAATGAGCCAGTAAGACTCATCATTAGCTAACTGTACAAATATAGGAAACAAAACCTTCAAAAACTGCCTGGGTAATATAAAATGATCTGACAATTAGAGTATAGAAAAACATTAATTTATTTCTTGATCTATTCTACTTATTTAGCAAGCACTTCATCTCATGGAGGTATTTTTAAATTATTTATTTCCTAGAACTCCAGTGCTATGACCACCAGCCAGGTGATCTCAGAAGTTAAGAGATACCTGGGAATGCAGCTAGTTTGAGGTATACTTGAGTTTTCTGTATTTGTGTCATTGAATGTAACATATTTAAAAAACACTCAGGTTTGCAAGGGAAAGAAGAGATCGGAAATTTATCATCAGGTATAAAACAGTATAAATTCTTACTACCCTACAAAAATGCATATATTTGTTTAGCTAAACTTTACAGGACGCCAGGTATTTAGTCCTGATCCAGTTCCCAAAAGGAATTTAAGCAGTTCTTGATGTCTTCACAAAGGACCAATTTTTCTGTAGCAGAATGGATGTGCATGTGCCCCAGCATATCTAATGAGCACCTAGCAAAAATGTTATTTCACTTGCATACATGTAAGTGAGAACAAGATAGTTATGTCAGACTTAAAACAGCAAAGATGAATCAGAATTTAGCTAGTTTAGTTAATTCCAGTGGCACTTGTATTCATATGCATACTAAGCACAGAACTGACACTTCAAAGTAACAACATCAATCCACTGAAGAAAAGGTAAACAGGTAGTCTCTGACTGACAGCAAGGAACTCTTTGAACAGCAGATGCTATACAAACAATCTGCACAATGCGTGCCGCACTTTCAGTTAACTATTTCGCTGAACTAAAAACTCCTTTCCTTTCAGGGTGAGCTTACAAGCCATTTATTCTTATGTGTGATCCCTCACTAGTTTTTTGATACCTTGACAGGACAACTGAAAATTATAACTAATAATAACAGGGTATACTAAAGACGGTAGGAATACTTTGTTCTTCCTTCCAGTTGTTTTACACTATTTGGAGGTAAGTACATTTACCTAACTACAGCTAATGCAAATTGCTAAAGTTCTAAGGAGTATAGTGGATTTGCCCTGGTTTATGACAACAGCCTCTGGACCATTTCATAATGTCAAAGATTTAATTGCCAGAAACACACACGTCCACGAACCAGTACCTCCTCCTGGATGTTCCCATGGGCTGGAGGCTTTAGCAAGGTGGAAGGATGTAGGGGTGTCACTATTTTGTTACGTAGGGATAAAGAGAGAATGCTCTTTTCATCCACAGAAAAATACTCACTGAAAAAAAGAAAATGTCAGGTGGATCCATTAAAATGGATTATTTTCATGGCAAAAAAAATCTAAAATATAGCTGTATTTTACAGGCTGTAAAATAAAGACCGAAAATCTTATCAAAGAATAACAAGAAGTTAACAGTCAGAATCCCTAGAGTGTGCCTAAGTGTTGGATCGCAATGTTCATGCAAACGCATGACATTAAAAGCTCCCATTCTTTTCAAACAGATGCACTTTTTAATAGGTTTTAACACACTGAGTTTCAGGGAAGAAAAAGCAACCTGCCCTCTCTGGGCAACCTGTTCCAACATTCAACCACCATCACTATAAAGAAGCATTCAAGTCGCATTTCCTGTGTTTCAGTTTGTGCCCACTGCCTCTCATCCTGTCACTGAGCACCCCCGAGAAGAATGTGGCCCCAACCTCTTTACACCCTCCCATCAGACATTTATAAACATTGGTAAGATCTGCCTGAGCCTTCCCTTCTACAGGCTGAACAGGTCAGCTCTCTCAGCCTTTCCTCACATGAGAGATGCTCCAGTCCCTTAATGATCTTCCTGACCCTTCGGTGGACTCACTCCAGTATGTCCACATCTCTCTTGTACTGGGGAGCCCAGCACTGGACCCAGATGTGTCTTATCAGTGCTGAATGGAGGGGAAGGATCACCTCCCTTGAGCTGCTGGCACTGCTCTACCTAACACAGTCCAGGACACTGGGCGCCTACGAGGGCACGTTGCTAACCCATAGTCAGCTTGCAGTCCACCAGGACCCCCAGGCCCTTCTCTGCAAAGTTATGTTCAGTGATGTGCTAATTCTGTGCATAGTCTGCGCTAAGATGGACACACTGCCATAAGAATTTAACATGTTTGATTAGATACCTACTATGTACTGTTATTTGAACACTAGCATAATAGCTCCTCTTCCCTAAGATCTGAAGTTCAAATTTTCCAGGAACGATTCTGCTGAAAACCCTAGGCTATCCCCTTTCCAGATCCTTAGGGCCAACACACCCGAGAATTCAATCCTCGTGAACTAGGTTTCAACAAACTAGAAGTTAACGTTTCTCTATGTAATGGATATTTTCTTCTTGATTAGACTGAACTGTTAAACAGTACTTTTAAAACCACACTACTGATTTACTCAAATTATTCACAAACTCAATCCTATAATCTTTGTGCAATTAAAAGTGTTATTAAAACCACTGTAAGACAAATGTACAATGAACAAACTTCAGATCTACAAAAAAGAAATGCATTCCTTAATTCTATCTAAGGCAACATACACGGAGACATTTGATAAAGCCAAGCCAGATTTACCTCCAAGCCTGTTTAACAAAAGGTACATGATTAGAAAGAGCAAGCACGATAAGCTCTAACATTAGCTTTGTCCTCTCTCCCATCTATTTTCTATTACCCTGCCAGTACTAAAATGTTGACAAAAATACAATAGGAAGCACGTACACATTTCTATTATGCCATAGGCTACCTGCCATTTCATTCTGGCCTGAATAGACTATCATGCCATAGGCTATGTATCATTTCATTTTGGCTCAAACAGTTTTGTTGGATGCAAATTTTCACCTCATTTTTTCCAGCAGTGCAAGTCAATCATTAGATGCCTTCTCACCTCTAGAATCGTGACCCGAGTTTTGGAGAGGTGAGAGGACTGTTGAGTTTTCTATTTTCTCTTCCTGATGTGGAAATAAAAACCATGTAAGATTTCTCTTAACATTATTCTGTCACTTCAGATTCAGATGGTAGAGCAGCATATTTAAAAGAGCTACAGTTTAAGAATACAGAAAAAAAAAACTACATAATCTTCACATAGATTCATTTCAGGGTCAACTTGGTTAACATGGGTAATCCACCTCACCCTACTATTAATTGTGGTATATATATTTTTCTTCATCTTACAAGATATTATTGGTGATGACATTTACATGTTTTCACTAGTAAGGCTATATGCCCTGCACTGTGACTTGTGACACATTCTGGGTTTTGCTTTTCACTGTTCTTTATATAGACTAATTCACCATAACATGAATTTCAGCAAGGCATTGATCTGCCTTCCCTTTCTGTGTTGCCCCATATCATATGCCAGTAATGGTGAGGAGTTTGTCACTGATTTAGACCGAATTTTCTGTTGCCACTACACCATTGGAAGAATTTAGCCTCCATTTAAGATTTTCTACCCAGCCACTCTGGTTTGAAAGATGTGACACACTGTCTAATTCTCTACTCTGACAAATGCATGCTAATAATCTTGTGTCAGAGATGACTGCTGCTTAGGAAAAAACTGCTTTCCTTTGCCCCAACCATGGATGTTTCAAGAATCTTTAATTCTCACATATGTTTGCATGAGATCAATTAGAGTTTTGTCAGTTTTATGCTGACAAGCAACATCTCCAGTGCCACAAAACCATTTGGCAGAAAAAGCTGGGTATGACAGTGTTTTGACTGGTTTACATTCTGATAACTGAGATATCAGTGTTTTTAAGTGAAGACTGGCTTTTGCAAGGAGCTGTTTGGGGACCAGGGGTGGAGAATGACTAGAAAACAAAGCTACTCAATGGTATTCCACAAAGATGTAAAGAGACAATTATGATGACTTTATTTCTTCCAAATAAGGGATTGTCTAGAGTTGCATTTCATAACATTCAAGAATAGCTGTCAAATGACAAATCACAGAAAGGTTTTACTAGCCCCTGGCAGTTTAGGTACAAATTTTCACCTTAAAGTATACCAACCTTGTTGTAATCTGCTTAAGTTTGCACAGTGCATACTTTCGATTTCTGCAGATAGCTCAAATTTCTTTTGTACCAGAATGTCTCTTTCGGGAAGACATTAAAGCTTCAGTTAAACATTTCAGGAAATGGACAATATTTAATGTAATGTAAGTGCTAGAGTTAAAGCACTGCAAATGCAAGTAAGCACATGCTCTTGTGGAAAAATTCCCTGAAGCGAATGCTTACAACAATGACATACAGGAGTCAGCGGCTCACCAGAAAGCGTGACAGATGCTAAGGAGGTCCATTGCAACCTGAAAAAAAATTGCTTAAAGTAAAGTAAGAAGGAATTTCTTCATTCAGACTTTATCTGTTTTCAGTCTCAGGGCGGGGGGAGGAAGGGCTCATTTGCCTTTTAAAAAAAAAAAAAAGAAATGATTCTCCAGCTACAAGGCCATATTCCTAATGAAAGTTTTAGTTCACTGAAAAACAAAAATTATCACTCCTTTTTTCTTCCAGGTATGAATATGCTAAAGTTTTTTCTTTAATATAAAATACAAATTCCAAGGCTCCTTCTGATAAATACAAAGCCAAAATGACTCATTTACAAAAGAACAACAACAAAAACAACCCACACAGCTGTTTTCTAAAGAGGTTAAAATATGCTTCCATTAATGAACAATTCTCTTTCTACTACCAGCATCTTTTCTGAGAAATGCATTTAAAAGTGCTCCCAAGGGAGAAGACTAGACTACTTAGCTTCTCTTTAGAGAAAGAAAACAAATACAGCAAAGACCATGGGAAGACCAGCTGGCCTTCATTCAACTGTTCTTTAATCCCCTCCACAAAAAAGGTCTAATAAATTTGGAAAATTTGCCTGACTGCAGCGTCAGTGTTTCTGAAAGCCCTGGGAGTCAACCACGCAACGCACAACACTTTTCTCCAAGAGCACACGCTCGGCCGAGGGAGGGAGCGATAGCCCTGAAAAGCTTTACTCACTCTGGTTTGGATGTCAGAGGATGACTATGAGTTGCTTTTTCTGCTGTCCCCATCAGAATGGGAGACTGGGTCAATCCAGTGATTCGATCAGTCAAGCCTAACCTACGATTTTATGCTTGAACTACCCATAGTAGTTACACTTTTTTCCTCCCTTCCAGAACTTGTTCTAAAGCAGCAGGCAAGGAGGTGGGGGAGAAGGAAAGAAAAAGAAACATTTCAGAGATTAAGAAAACAGGCAGGTAATGCTTTAGATTTTCAGTTTGATTCCAATGTAATTAGCTGACTTCATGTCTAAATATTATTACTACAGCTGACAACTACGTACACATGGTAAGCATTTTCAAGGAGCCTTGCAGCTCAGACTAAAAACGAGACAAAGGAACGCGCACAGATCCCACAGGCACCTACAAACAAAACAGATCAGGCAATTAAGGAACCATTCCTCCTCTCTTTCTTCGGCCACCTTAGTGGAAGCTATAAGACTACCATCTCCTTAAGGTTGGGGTTATTCTTCCCCAGTTTCCTCAGTTTGAAGACTCTCATAATTCCCTGTTCAATTTTTCTCTTTAATAAGGTGTTTGTCTTTTCAAAGACAAACTGACAGCAGAGTTCGCCCTGCGTCTGCCACTTCTGATGCAGATTAACCTACTTCAGATGCACTCAGGGCCTTTCCACTCTGGAACTGAACTCAAGGAAGCGATGGTGCAGAGGTGCCCTGCTTACACTAAAACAAACTCACTCTTCCCTTCTCAGAGACTAGTGGGACTCAACCTATCCTTTCCAGCCAAAAAGATCTCCTACAGCAAGAAGCTATATTATACTCTTTTCCTTCTCCTAATAAATGTGGAGAATCGAAATATGAGAGACTAATTAATACCATGTTGAAATCACGTCTCACCTAGATACACTGAGGTGACCTACAACATTAAACATTGCAATGTATGACAGTTCAAGCGTGACATTAGTACAGTATTATAGTATTACTGTATAATACATGAAACCTGGATTCTAGTTCACACTTTATCAATTAATGTACAATATATAACCTATGAAAAGTTCAGAGGTTATTTTAAACTGTAGAATTCAGAAAAATGAATAGTGTCAGAATACAGGCATTTGGAATATGATGCAATTTTATTCTCAAACCACCAGACTATTTCCATGACATGCAATAAAGATCGTGAGCCATAAGGTTTTGCTTGACCACTTTGTAGCAGTGGACTATTTATGATAACTTACGATATGCCTCCATATAATGGGTCAAATTTATCCTTAGTGCAAAGCCAGGGGCTTGTACAGCTTTGCTCCAAGGATAAATTAAGAACCCTCTGACACGTACCATCAGCAATAGCACCATAACAGCTGGTTAAAACTAGAAGGAAAGTGCACTCGCTTTGGATTGAATTGAAGCGCAGCAAGTAAGTACAACTAATTGTAGATAGCCAGTGCAATGGTTCACTGACCATACAAGTTATTCCTCAGTAATTCCTTCTTCCTTACTAATAAGAAAAAATAAATTCCAGTTATTTTATTTTTTCCCCTCATTACAATAGTAGCCTCTTCAACTAAGAAGAAAAGCAATGCTGTTCCTTTTGGTGGATTACCATGGGATTTTTTTTTTTCCCCTTATTACAACTTTGCTATGACTTTATATTATTTAAATATCCCATTATTTAAAATGGGATAAATATGCATGAAGAGATTAAAGATCATCTAATGAAAATTGCCTCTCACCTTGATTACAGAGACCTTTCAGGATCTAAACTTATACTAATAAATATTAATCTGCATCCCAACAGGAAATCAACACTGTCATCTAATGTTTAATATGGGTTCCCCCTTCTTCCTCTAATTGCTATTTTGTAGACATTCTATAAATATTTCTTTTTATTAGCAGAGTGATAGCATATCCTTCAGGCAGGCAACTAGATTTTTCTCTGGCACCTCATAGCCCCTCAGTTTTGTAAACAACTCAAGTCTCAGTAGTAACTTCTTAATTGTTTTCATTTGTAGACTGTAAATGCTGTTTGTGTCTTATTTCTAAAGGAAGCAGAATTTAAATGAAGTGACAGAAATAGACTCAGCACTCTGCCAACTCAGATCCTTTCTACTTTCTAGACAGAATTTGCTTAAGGTCCAATTCTATCCTGTGTACTTCTTGCAAAGTGCATATTGAGTTCAGAGGGAACTAAACACTTTAAAGTAGTCTTAGAGGGGAGATTCAGCATTATGCATAGCTAGCTTACCAATGGAAGTGCTACAACAGGCTGGACCTTGAAGGAGGAGCTGCCCACTCAAGTGGTGACTATGACATTTTGTAGAACCTGCTGAAAACTAATAAAATGCAATAGAACTCTTTTCTTCATTTGCCATCTGCTTCTACTTCTTCTGGGATATAATTTAAAATACTGAAAAGTTTGGAATATGATTTAAAAATGTTTAAAAAGGAAATGGCTAGAGGAAAAAAGAGTCTTACCTTTTCATACATAAAGAAAGACCAAAGTGTACTGGAAATGAAAACCAGGAAAGCCAGACAACATAAACCCTCACCAACAGAAGAGAAACAGTTAGAGAAAAGTAAACAAGGCACAGCACACTGCCAATGAAGTCTACGTCTCAGTTGTTCTGAGACTCCACTGGACTTTCCAAGGGCAATATTTAAAAAGAAAAAAAAAGAAACTGTCCATGGCAAAAATAACACCTCCAAAAGCAATAGGATAAAACATCACATTACTAAAACTGAGACCATAGTGTGACATCACCCACTCTTCTATTAGTCACCAGAAATCAGATACATCTCATCCAACTTGTAGACACCTATATCTAAGCTAACTTGTTTTGCCTCCTTTTCTAGTCAATTGAGAGCAATAGGTACCTTTACATTGCACAACTATCCAACATATTTTAGTCATCATCCTTAAAATGAGATGAATTACACCCTGGAAGAGACTGGTTTTCTCCATAGGTTATAAAGGGAGTCTAGAAAACAAGCTACATATTGACATCTATATTGTAGATGCCTGAAGTTAGAGGAAATGAAGCCATTCCTATACACAGTCAGCACAAACTCATTTCCATTTTTCCCTCATTATACCTATTTTATGCAGTGTCCATTCCTGTTCTCTTTCTCTCCTTACATTTGTACCAATAGAAAAATACTAAGCTAAAGTATTTACTTACAAAACATTTATGTTTATATAGATTTATTTTTTAATAAGTTTTAAAAAATTATCCCAGAAAGGGGCACAGAAACAGTGACTGACCTTGCTTTTCCTTCTCTTCAACTGCGCAAGCAGCAGCAAAACGTGGCAGGGGATTTGGAACTTCTGACACTGCTTGGTTGTTTGCTTCTCTTTTTGGCCCATGCAGCTACTTTTTAAACAAGGTCTAGTGGAGAGATGGAAAGAGATAAAACATGAATCCTACTCACTCCAAAAAGACAGGTCAGGATATTTGAAAGAGAGGGAAAGAATGAAGAACAAAAAAGGGAGTAGGTGGAAATTCATGAACTGTACAATGCAAACTATATTTTCCTTTCACCTGAGCCATATTTTTCCTTTACACCGTTTTGGAGGAATTTTTGAATCATGCCTATTTTATATACTTGCAAAACGTTCAACATGTTGATACTTTATTAGTGTAAATAAAAATAACCTTTCTAAGGTGATTTATACACCAGAAGAGAATTAATAAGTTATAGTTATCAGCACAGAATCAAAATGAAATAGAGTAAGGGAGGGGGAGGAAATCAGAAGACTGAAGGTCTCTGCAGTGAGTTCACATATGATCCTTAAACCTCAGTCCCTTGCCTGAGCATCCATACCACCATATCATCTTTGGCACTTAAACAAAACACTGAGTAAATCACTCTACTTTTGCCTTTCTATCCATTCTTCACACTGCTGACGTGATTTTTTCCCCTCATTCATGGATGAGTTCCAGGACAGAGACTTCTTTTTAACAGCTATGTAAATCACTAGCCTTCTGTTGGCACTGATGCAGTAGGTGTTCAGAATAAAGGCATCTCTTAGATATAGCTCTTCTAGCCACCAGACTTTTCTGTACCTATGCAGACAGTAACTAAAGGTAGAGGAAGAAAAATACTACCTCCACCCACCCCCAAAAAATTCATTTTCTAACTTTCATCAGTTTTAGAACATCAAATACTTCCCAACTAACTGTATAACTGTAGCAGTAATTGTATTTGTTAAAAAAAAAAAGCACCTTTTTAATGGTTTAATGTTGATCATGTACATAGCACCAAGTAAATCATTTCTTTAAATTAAGATTTCAATGAACTGAAGAGCGAGTAGGTCCATAGCTCACTCTAAATATGAACAATCTTGCTGCCTTTCTTAACCAATCAATTCTTATTTGTCTCCATCAGTATTCAACATACTTCTCTTGTTTACAAGCTGTGGACTGACTTAAAGTGCCTCGAAAGATGAATGAATGAAAGCAGAGTAACAAATTAACTTCAGCCTGAAACTTGATATTCATTCTATCAGTTCAAGAGGTTTTTTTTTCCTCCTGTTCTTTCTCTGTAAGTCAGGGGGGAAAGGCAGTGGATTTAGAGAGAGAAAAGAAGTGGTCTTAAATTGGTTCTCCTTTTTTTTTTTTTTTTTTTTTAATATTTTTTAAATTCTGGAAGTGCAAAGCCAGACTGCTTAGTATCTGACCATTTCATAGGATCTTTTATTCAACTGAATCTCAAACAAAATTCTGTGAATATTTAGGTTGCCTTCCACAGCATGGCTTCTTTTACATCTGGTGATGGGACAATTGCTGACTGTGCTGTCCACAGATTACATGTTCATGGTGAATATCCAGGCACTCGAATGAACTGATCTTTTAAGCTGTGGTCTGTGAAGTTACTAGCAGAGCGTCCAAACAACTTCAACAAAAGCATTAATAGGTCCATGAATGCTTTGCATTAATATTAAAGCAAAAATGATATAACTAATTATTTGACATTCTTAATCTAACCTTATAGCCTTCAGCCACTTAAAATAAGTAAGCACAAAGGCCTAAAATTTAGTGCATCAATCCATACTTAAGCATCTAGAGAAAGAAGCCTTAGTCTAAAAGGCCTAGAATGAAGATCTTAAATACTTGTACTGGAATGCAGCTCAGATTGATACTCATCACAGGAAATTTAATGTCATCCTATTTTAGAAGGACATGCAGGGCTTGAAAAGGCTGCCACTTTATGTGGAGAAGACAGCAAACACCATACAACAACATGGAGTACAAGTGAAGCAGGAAGCGACTAAAAAAAAAAAATGAATTAGAAAAGCTGATATCTGATAATGAAATCTTCCCTCGGAAAAAGTTTAGTGGCATTTTCTGCAATAGCTATTTCCAGGCTCCACAGGGAGATATAAATAATAAGAGCCCAAGCTGACAGTAAAACGAGGGATTTTACTGTCTAGCTGCTGGCCACTTCAGCAAATGCTGCTCCCTGCCCTCCTGCTCTGCCATCAGACTCCCATTGCTTCAACCGACATGCTGTTCTCACTTTGCCTTAGAGCAGGAGCTGGCAACAAAAGGTATCAGGTTTTGATGAGTTCAGAATGAGTAATTCAGCTGTCAACAACTGTTATTTAGATAAAGTATATAAATAAGAAAATTATTGCAAAACCACAACCAATTATGGTTCCAGCTTTACTACCATGTATGCATAAGCAGTCATCTGTGCAAAAAATAAAGAGTACCTCATTTCACAACAACAGGTTTATTGATAAAAATTAGTCTACAGCAGGCCCTGACAAAGGAAAATATTAGGTGGGGCAGCTTTAATCCATTTATAATGGTAGATAACACTGAATTCGCAATTATTGGAGAGTTTAGCCTGTCATGAACAATTCCCAGCACTTCCCACTAATGAATCTATTTTTGGTAGCTTATAACTTTGTCAGACTAATTATAACACCTTTCATACCATATATTCACCTGTGGATGTTATTTTCCATAGTCCAGCCAAAATGCTTTGGCCATTTTCTAGAGTACAGCTAAGGAAAAGTAGTCAAAAACTTAAACTGAAAACTCCAAAGGCTTTTTATGCTGGAGTATGGCTCTCAGACAGTCTTTGTGTTAGAGCGGTCTCTACCCCCGTTCCTTTAAAAAATTTATTAGCATACAATCAATTTAGAGGCATATTTCCCAGTTGCTCAGCAGTGAGCCAGGAGACTCAGTGTGCAGCAGGCATGATCCACACTGTGCAGGTCCAAGACTTCCCCTCCAATCACATGAACTAAGATAAAATGACTGGTCAGTGGTCTCCTCCAGAGTTCAAACCCTACAGAAAGAGAAACTTAATGATTTGAATGCAGGAAGCATTCAGAGGCTGATTCCTCAAAGCTTAGAATAGCAGCAGACTGGAGCAAGAAGTCCGGGCAACAAGAAGAAAAAGAAGCTGGGCTTGGTACATGCATGCTGGAGCTAGGACCAGGGAAAGAAACCACACCAGGGATCAAGAGGGGCATAAGGGGAGTAAGAAAGTCAGCAGGTACGAAACAAACTGACATGAGAAACCAAGGCAAACTTGGACCTGCAAGGTGAGAGAGAACTACCGTGACAGCAGACAAGGAGGTGAAAAGACAAGGATCAGAAAGAGCAGCCAGAATGAGTAGCCAGGTGTACCAGGAGAAGAAGGGCTGGCTGTGCAAAAAGACTGCAGGGTGAACCTAGAATGGTATGAGTAGAGGGAGCCAATGCATAAAATTGGATGAGAAGCCTCAGGAAGAAAATCAGAGTGCGATCTGGGTAGGAATGAGGACATTGTAGGATGATGAGTCAGCATTAAAACCCATCACCTGAGGAGAGTAGAGAAAATCTGAGGTGATCAGATGGGTGAAAAATGACTGGTTGGCCCATCAAGAATAATAGGATTGAAACACTGAAGGACTACAGGAATAAGAGAAGTATTTACCAAACAAAGACTGGAACAAAAAGCCAGAGTCGGGAAGACTGAAATTGAAAGCCAGGATGCTTTAGGAGAAAGTCTGACTGTCCAAACCTACTTCCACCAGAATCCAGCCAGAAATCCAAAACTCCAAAGTCCTGCCATCCCTTTCTTATCAGTAAGTCTGTTCACAACTGCCTGACAAACTGTGTATTTCCAGAATTGTTCATGTAGGTTACAGTTCAAAAAAATGAGTGTAGGCTTGGGACCATTATCATTTGTTTCCTTAGCTCTGTGCATTATTACTAGCAATACCATGTCAAAAGTTAGCTACAGAAATTCAGGGTACTAACTTGCACTCCTGTATCTTTATGGTATCCCAGTCTGATTCCCTTATGGCCCATAACACAGCACCCACTGAAGGTGACATTCACTTCAGGTAATAGTGGACCATGCCATATAGGTTCTTGCAGTGAAAAATCTCTACACAGCATCAAACACTTCAGCAAAGAATGGTAGGAAATTGGTGCCAGGTAACAATCCCTTGAGCAGTGGTACAATATAAGCACACCATCTTGCCTGTAACATCTCTCAGAAGATGAGCTTACAGATAACATTTCAAACAAATGCCCTAATCCTGACTTGTTAGGGAAACCCATAGCACTCTACAACAATAAAATCAATACAAACAAAATAACATCTGTCCACGTAACATCTTTGTCAATTGCACTATGCCTATTATCCCTTAATATTGCAATATTTATCACAAAACATTAGAAAAATCTTTAATACATTCAATGTGAGAACAACATCAAACTTAAACGCTTAAGTGCATAAATCTATGGGCACTCCAGTAGGCAACTGAGAACACATCTCTCCTGAGCGCCTAAGGTGCAAAAAGCCCAAGTCATACGCCCAGAGTTTAAAAGGGGTGACCACATCCTCTCCCTCATCAATGACTGTACTTTGCCCCACTCGAGGGTGGTTGAGATTTCTGTTCTAACATAATAGGAACTAATAGTCATAATCACTCCCACTATAGGTAAAGAGCTGGCAAATAACCTTAGCTATCTAAGTAGACTGAGATGGTACTTATTTATTTTAACTGTAAATGTGTTTGCAGCCCTAGCCTCTGCAGATTCCCTCGAGAAAGATATGGGGAAGGGAGGAAGGATCCCAGGAACATCATTTTATTTTTGAATTTACCACTTTTTCACGGAACATAGTACAGAAACTTCCTGCAAAGACATAAGATACACCTACTCCAAAATCACTGCATTCCTGGGCCGCAGAGGCAACGCAATCTGTACCAGGCTCTACTAGAAATTAAGATACTAGTTGCTTTTTCAGATTTCCCCAAAAAAAGGAAGATATTTTCCACTATAGGGGAATCAGCAGATACCTAGAAGGTCCAAGGTAGCCCAGCTCTGACAGATTCATTAGAACATCTTTCCTCAGAATCACTCTTAAAGATCAAGAGAACATTGCTTTTTTAACGCAGAGGCACCTCTAGCCATCTCTTGAAGAAGAAAGCACAGGATAATTGATGTGTGCTTGAGAGCATGATGTGCAAGCAGAGTGATTTATTAGCAATTAAAACTAAGGCAGGAAAGTGTCGACTTGATTGTTTTCCTACAGAGATCGAAAGAAAACCCACATAAAACCCACAGAAACATTAGAAACTGTTACTGATGCTCTCTACTGTACTACAAGAATAAAATAGTCATTCGGTGTTTCATAAACAGCATCCCAAATTAAATTGTATGAATTCAAGAACCAGGAAATGTTGATCATTTAAAGACATTATTTCACAAGTGAATAACCCAGCTTGTGGTGAGACTGAAAAAAACCCTTTCCCTGTTTCTCTGGAAAGGCTGGAAAAGCAGTAACAGGCTTATAATGAAAACAATTCAGATCCAAACTCCTTAAGGACAGGAAGAGGACTGAAAAAAATGAGTAGACTTTAAAAGTAAAAATACACCTTTTCTTCAAAGCAACAATTTTTTTTTTTTTCTTAAAGGAACAACAGCTTTTGGGTGTAGAAAATTTAATTATATTGGGCATGTGACCCCAATTGGTACTGTCACACCAAGCCTTCAGCTCTAAAAATCTTTGTTTGTTGCTGTTATCCAAATTGCTTTCCTGTCACCTCTGAATCAGTCACAACTGAAGATCAGTTAGCACTGCTTTAACATGAAATAAGGCAGGCCTAGGGATCCTGTGGATTCCAGTCACCCACTTCCATCAGATCAGTAAGAAATACCTGAATGAGTACAGTAAACTCCAGAAACTGAACTAAATTTCTACATCTGCCATTACATATCTGGTTTAATTAGAAAGGATAACAAAATTATCACCTCAAGTCTTCAAAACTCTTTGTTAGCAGAAGTAGCCACTCCTCTGTTGCATGACTCACCCTTCTACGTACCCCATTGTACAGCACCCTTCAAAATCCATGTAACACTACAAAGCAGCACGGGCCCCTATCTCTCTCCTTCTGTTGAAGTTGTGCTTGCACAGTAGACTCAAGTGCAGGTGCAGCAAATACTGACTGACAGCATTCTTCTACCAGCAGTTTCACCACATACCCCAGTGACATACCTTACGATAGCAAAGGTCTCTTCCAATATGCCACAACTGAACAGAATTACGTTGGCAAAGAAATACCAAAGAAACAGGCAGAAAATTTTGTATCCCCCAAGTCAATATAATTCCAAAAAACCCTTTGTATTGCATAGGCTGAGGAGCTTGGGTGAGGATTGTCGATGACTTCATACATGCCACCAGACATGACTCTGCAGCATTATACATTTTTCTAGACTTTGCCAGAAAATACGCTTAATATTTAGGCTAAGGTCCACAGCCCTTGAAGGATCCATGCATGCCTTCTACAATGCCTGCTGCAGCGTGTTTAGGCGAAGATGGCAGTCATCTCAGCTCCACTGTCAACCCAAAAGTCATTCATTACAATTCTAGCCACACGCCATAGAGCAACAGAAATGAGCAATATACATTTATCCCATTTAAAGTTCCCATCAGGTGTGATTGCCTCTGTACAAATCGACATAGGGCATAACAGCCAGAGAAAGATGCATTGCTCACTGTAACATGCACACAGCCAGAAAAAGATGCATTGCTCACTGTAACATGCACAGCGGCAATAAGAAACACATTAGAGCTAAATTGCTGCATAAAAGGGCGATCCTGTTTGCAGTCACTCACCGCCCGCTTCAGGACAGCCTCTTTGCGCAGCTGTTAGCTGCCCAGCCGTAACGTGACACTGCCCCAGCCGTAACGTGACACTGCAGCGTAGAGGCCCTGCGGCAGGAGCAGCTGAGCTCACCCAAAAACTTGTGGCTACTATAGAGAAAAGACAGCTCTCGCTCCCCTTGCATCCTCCTCCCATCCTCCTTCCAACTACGGCTCACACCTTGTAGGAACTCTGGTGTTTGCTGGATCCTTCCCTGAGATGATTTAATCCATTTAACCCAATCGTAAAAGGGCCTCAGGAGTCACTAGGGTAGATCTTGGATCACTAATCACTGCACCTAGGTCTTGGAAACACATGGCCAGGAGTGGCAAGAAAGGATACTTCCCTTTAACAGTAGTGAACTCTGAACTACTAATACCTTATGATGGTAACTATACATTCCTTATAAATCAAAAGTGTTTCCTTAAACTGCTGTCAGTTCTTAGATTTTCTACTTTCTACCTTCCAGTTTGAATACATTAATTAAGAATTTAATGCAAGTCTAATACTCACTGCATACATGACAATTTTGGTTTTTCTTCTCTATCTCACTTAGCATCTTGGTATTTGCTTTATTTCTAACTGATCAAGTGTATCTTGATGCTCCAGGCATGGCCTTTGTGCAACCATCTTCTACATCCTGACCCACCTTTTACCTTCAGGGGAAGGGGGGGGGGAGGGGGGGGAAGAATCACATTTTCCCCTGGATGTCTATTCGCATCTCAGACTACTCTGGCCTGCATTTTTTTGTTGTTGTTGTTAATACAAACAACTTTCACGATTTTGTTTCTTTTCACCCCTTTTAGAATTAGAACTCACGTTCCTGTCTTTTCACAAGTTTTTTCCCATTGTCCTAGAATTACCTCTAACCAGACAGCCTTTTAACTGTGTTGCACCAGAAGCTCAGGTAAATGCAACCACATCATCAAACAGCAGCTCCGTATTATTTCTGCTAGCATATGGCAGAAATCTCTCCTAATTCAAAATCTTATTTTCTTCCACTCTGCTGACTTTATGCCATTTCAGAGCTCCTGTACTCTCTCTCACCTGTTACATATTGATCAAGTGGTATGCTTGTGCTTGCTGCTGCACCAGTTCTCTGGAATGACCTACTACTTCCCAGCTGTGCCAGTGACTCCAACAGCTTAGTTAAAAAAAACAAAAAACAAAAAGACAAAACAACACACCATACACACACTCAGAAGCCACCTCTTCAATACAGCTAGTAAGTCAGGCAGTTTTATATTCATACCCATGTTACCACTTGTTCATAGACCTTTCATGTACACTTACACTCTTGCACTATATTGCTTTGGACATGATTCGTTACAGTAATTCTATCACTTGTAGAGTCTGGATATGAACTATACTTTATGTAAGTACTGGACTGAACACTCCTCCATGAAAGGAGACACAAAAGGTCACAGAAGAAAGAATCACTTGGTCCTGGCTCACTTTAAGTAATTATCATTGTGAGACATTTCTTCTTCTATGTTGTATGTATTGGTACAAAAAAAAAAAAAAAAAAAAAAAAAAAAAAAGCCACCTACAACAAAGTTGCAGAGATGATTTAGATTCAGAATACCAGAGCGAGAAAACTTGTAGGATAATTGCATTAAATATTATTGCCTCTAGGCAGCTAAATTAAAGTTTTTAGATCTGTGGAATTTATATAAAGTAAAATGAAATTCAACAGCCCCAGAAATCAGTTTTCAAGTGAAATGGTACAACTACTCCACATTATATTTCTTTGTCGCTTTTTCAGGCTTATCCCTTATTGTAATGAGTTATATACTTTATGCAGCATAATCAATAACAAAGTGACTTCTTAAATCTTAAGAATTTGTAGCTGTTGCTTTTTTCATATTGAATAGAAAATCAGTAGAAAAACTAGCCTCACCAGAAAACTGGAGAAAAAAAGTCTATCTTCCCTTGATACTTGGTTATATGAGTGCTAGAGAAAGCTCTAACTCAAACACCATGCCTGAAGATTCATCAGCTTTACATATCTTGAAGACACAGGTGTCTGATTATAAGTGCTAGAAGCTCTTATTCAAGACACATGGCTGAGATAAGAATAATCAATGCTTTCATACAGAAAAATAAGATTTCAACTAGTGGTAGCAATGCTTTTTCAGCAAGTTTAGGGCTTAATAGCATTCAAAATATTGTCACTGAGTCTCACTTTTTCATTTCTATTTGCCCCACATATCTGATTCGAACTGTTTAATAACTGAAAAGGTTTCTGCTAGAATTAAAGAGAGAAACAGAATGATCTAGGCGTCGCGACACAGGGCTAGGATTCAAGAGTTTGGACTCAACTCAGGGGTCAGTCAAAAGTCTCCTATGCCTTTAAAGAAATCATTTAGTCTGCATCTATATGCTTTTTCTACAATACTCCATTATTTATCCAGATTATACACCCTTCAGTCCACTTGCTCACTAGTATTATGGGACCATGACCTTGGTTACTCCCATCTAAATGCAAACAATAAATATCTCAATACACATAATAAAGAAAAGACTTAAAGCTTTAAGTTCCTCTATTGGATCAGGAAGCAACAGCCTGCAACACTCAAGATAAATCCACAACACTGGTGGACCCAGAACAATTCATAGTATCCAAGATGCAAATTTTAAGACTCTTTGGAGTTGAAGATAGGCATTTACTGTAAATCTAATTCCCTTTTAATGAGCAGTGCAAGATTGACTGCCTCTGTAGAGCAGAGCAGTGAGAGGCAATTTTCTTCCGAATGCCGTACAATGTTCTCTTAACCCAAAAAGGAAAGGATCATATTACAGAGACTTCTCTCCAATTTTCAAATCCTTTCCTCTAGCTGAGGTAACAAGGATCCTCTACTCAGTAAGTAAAGTATATGTTCCTAACAAGGTTTCTTCCACATTAAAGACTTAATTTGTACCCACGTGTTTTCCATTTAATTAATGGATAGTCATGATTTATCCATGAGATGTTAAATGACTCAGTAAATGCACCCTGAAGTTAACATGTATTATATATCAACCAAAAAGAAAGATTATTCATAATCATGATTATAAGAAAATCCATAAAGTCCTCATGAGATCATTACTAATTACCTGAAATCCAGGATTGTCACCTATTGCTATATAACACAGTAATATATATTCCTACTAACATAAGTTTCAAGCCTCAAATTCACTGAAGAAAACATAATATTTCACAATAAACATGACTCAGTTATTTTGTAAAGGCTTACTGAATTTTTCTTATTTTAAAAGTATATCTAACGGGGATACTGTTTATAGACTCTTTTTAAAGCAAAAGCAGATGAAACTAAAATCACTTAAAAATTATCCTTGAAGAACAGATGGCTTCAATACAAATGTGAAATATCTTGCAATTTGTGTACTATAAATTGAAAATTGATTTTAGGACTTCCCTGTGTGTTTAGGCTTGCAATTTAAAACCAAGAAAAAAAAATAGTAACTACTGTTATTGTCACAAAGGGATTTCAGATTATGAAGTTACTGTTCACATTTGTCTGCTTCTTTAACACCAAACATTATTAGCCCTGCTTTGATGCACATTACAGTTTTTAGCAAATTTTAATCTCTTCTGGGTTTCCATATGTGTACGGATGAAATTTATAGTATTGGAATTCAGAAACAGGTTTAGGATTGCAACCAGAAAGGACAGCAGCAGTGGGTTGGGGAGCACCAAATGGTTATTTTTAAAAATAGGACTCACAGAGTCTTTGGATGAAATTTAGGAATAGGCTGAGATTACATAGGGAGAATGACTTAAGAGTCTGCATTGAATTTGAAAGGGACAGCATGTGTGGTTTAGGGTTGGGAATCAAGTGGCTATGTTTAGAAATGGGGCTGTCACACAAAGCTTTGACTGAGGTTAGAGCCAAGAATACCATGAGGGCTAGCAGACACTGAGACAGAGATTAGTACTGAATCTAAAAGGGAGCATTAGTTGAAGACTGCTGAGAGTAAAACCCTAGCCAAGACAGGCTCCCTGTTTACATTTGCAGGGGGAAGAAAGGGGGTGAAAGAGGCTCCTAGGGTGAAGCTACACATCTACAGGCATACTTGATGGGATCACTAAGGAAGCTATTGTTTAGCTAGGAAAGGCCAGTAGCATTAAGGCTGAATCCTGACAAGGCTGAAAGGAGCAGCAGTGCCACCAGAATGCCTGGGCTACATTTATACCACGTTGAGTGCGGTCGCGCAACACAGCCACAGTGTGGGACAGCGCTGAGGTTACAGCGGTCCTGGCACAGGACCGACTAAGTCAGTGGGCACAAGGGTTCCAAGATGCCATGAGTTCATCCAGATGCCTGTGTTTATACTGGGGACATTTCTTGCTGAACTAAAATGAATGCTAAGTTTAGAGCTGTCAGGAGCTGATTTTCTGGGAACAAAGCCTAGGAGAAGTACCAAAGTAGGCCACCTGGGTATTTCCACAGGTAAGGACAGAAGGGGTTGGACTCAGATGGACAGGGGCTAATAAACTTAGGTTAGGCCCCGGGCCCGACGGATTATGCTGCAGGTTGGCTGCCTCAGGGGTCACGTGAGGGGTTACCTATCCTTTGACTAGACCTCCAGTTAAGGTTAGGATTGCATACAGAGTCAAGCAGAAGTATTGGTTTCATTTTCTGTACAGTGCTTCAGTGTTCCCATTTGTCAAGAACTTCACATCAAGGTAGAAAGGCCTGTTATCTGTCCTATATGGAGAATTTCAGCATTTTTAGACACTATTCTCTCATCATTTGCAACTTACATTTCCTATGCAAGCATTTCATAAAAGGTACTGCAACATTTTATCTGAAAATAACATACTTCCACTGGCAAATCACTGATTCAGCTTGATCTGATTCTGTCCCGTTGTAATTACAGACAAGAGCTTCAAGTGCTTTCTTCAAGCCTGCCGTGACAATATTAGCTCAAATGTCAAAAACACAGATGAACAAAATAATCAGGAATAGCTGAAGATTTGATCTATTAAATCCAGTACTTCTACTACAGCAGCTGCTCATTTTTCTCTAGAATATTGCTAGTTATGTCATTCTCCAACCACCCAGCATTTTCTATGTAATGAAACATGGAAAGCAAAATACCTGTAAATTGCTGCTAGCACCTGCAGATCAATGCCTTGGCAGCTGCCATTAAATAAGTCTATAAAACTGAGGCTTCCCCTTTTCTTCTCGTCTCTTCTCCACAGACACAGACATGTACATGTTTGTGTTTCTGACAGTTTCTGGTTTGCATTTGAATCTTCCTTTCAATCCCTCCTCAACAACACAGATCCAGTATTTGCAAGCTATGGGAACAAAACATAACATTTTTTTCATGCCACGTTTATAATTACTGATGCTAGCATAACTCCACTGACCTCTCCGATATGCCATGTGAATTACTGCTGTGTAAGAGGAGATTGAGACCCTTTATTCTTTACACCTTAATAAAGAATAAAAATAAGAACACAGTAAGTATTAATGGTGGAAAGTAATAAAAACTGTTTAAATGCAGGTCATCAAATCCTAGCATATGCTTCTCTTCAGCATCTGTTGCCAGGCTGAGTTTCATCCCTAGCGATGCTTGGGATAGATTGCAAGGTAGTCCAGTTACTGAATAGAGACTTTTTTTTGTGTCTAGCCAACAGTTGGTAACTATTGCAAAAGACAACAGTTTCCAACTACAGATGACAAGCTTACATCATGTATATTTTAAGAGGACTTCAAAATCTAAGAAATCAGTATTACAATAGTGTCCCATAGCATATGCATGTAAGCAATCAATAGGTCACTAACAGACGAACACTCGAGAACACAAACACATTTCCTGAGACAAGTCAGTGCTTTGCAGCTAAGCTGGTTTGCACCAAAAAGTACACAAAGTTTCTCCACAGAAATGGAAAAAAATCATTTTTTTTTAACCCCTTACCTAGAGATGGAATCTCCAGTAGTTCTAAGAGGCATTTAGTAAGAGATGAGCCATTTTTCAGCTTAGAGGACTTGAAAAACCTGGTTACATTTTGCTGATACATAACTATATATAGTCTCCTTTAACATTATCTTAATGTGGTCTAAACCATTTCCTGGACCACAGATATTAGCCACAAAGATGGAAACAATAGTACTAACTTTCCTCACAGGTTACTCGTTCCTCCTACTTTTATCTGGTCTCCAGCACTGAAAGGTTAATTGCATATTGTGGAGCACCAGATGACCACAGCCCAGTGCAACAGAAGGGGCACAAGCACAGCACCGATGCACACAATTCTGGAGTCTTTCAGCCTTCGGGATAGCCCCAACATTTATATGTGGTTTTTATTTTGGCTTATGTTTAAAGATGACAGTGAACATCCACTGAGAAAAACTTCCCAAATGACCCACATGAAGGTTTGATACCACACATTTTTGGAAGGATGAGATAGCGGTTACTCAAATTAATTTGCAGCCATAAACACAATGGTTCAGAAGTGTTTGGTTCATTTCCAGCTACCCCATTTTCTTTTTTTTTTTTTGGTGTTTTATTTCTTTCCAGAGATGTTGTATTGGATTACTGCTGCCCAATTATCATTGTCAGTCCATTTGTAGTGGGATCCTTAGAGCCTCAATCACATGCTACTGTGCTAGTTAATTTGCTGCCCAGTTCCCATATGTTAAAAAAGTAAAATGAGACTCATGTTATCACTTTCTCACCATTACATGCTTACCAAACAGCTCCTAGAACCACAACCAGACATGCAAATTAAACTTTTTAAAACAGTAGTATCTTTGCCAGCCACTATCTCAGATATCATTCCAGCCCCATCCAGCCCATATCACAGTCACTCAAACAGAAGATACGCATCTACGCTTGATTGCTGTTACTTGCGTGCAATTATTATAGTCAGAAATAGTCAAAATTCTCTTCCTTCATTCCATAACAAACAATGGCAACTATACATTCAGTTACAATGAAAGCCTAAACCTTCAAGGCAAATTAAAAATTTGTGCAGTTGTTAGCTACAATTTGCATTTTCGTTAACACAAGCGTTTTGCCTTGTTTTCCTCAGCTGTGCTATTTGGGAGTGGCATACCTTGTGGCCACCATGCAGTCAGTCTGTCCGCTTCTCAAGCAATGTCAGTCCCATTTCAGTCACCGGGCAGGTAATTCCCAGGCCTTTAGTCGTGACATTCCTACCCCACGGCTGCCCAAAACATTATGGCAGCATCGCACAGTCTAGGAATCCCCTTTGATGCCTCAGGCCTAGAAAAGCAGATTCTTCATGATGTTTCCTTTCAAGTAATTTTTCTTAAAGTAGGTTATACTGAATTGAAGAAAATGTTTCAGGGATTACACAGCCACTAATCACATATTAAATAGCATCGGTTTTAACTTGCTTTTTCTTCTGAAAACAGTACTCAGTCATGAAGTAGCTTGCCGATTCCTTAGACAGATACGTAGATGTTTGGCACAGAAGTATTTGAATAGTAGGAATTCCATAGAAATTGGAGAGAAATTTGAAAAGTTTGTTGAGAAACCTGTAGTTTCTTCCCCCCTAAGTTTTAAGGTTAGACAGTAATAGAAATGGCTAAAATTTCTCATTAAATAATTAAAGGTTTGAAAATTGGGTAAAAGTGTATCCTCCTTCCTCGTATTTATCATTTCATTTTTTTTTAAGTGGAGGACATTTGCTGAAGATAAATGTCAGAGTAAATTTTGGAAAAATATTTCTGCTAATTAGTCAGAATTTTTAAGTGAACCTGATTTATCTGCAGACTCTTCTTCTACTCAAAAGTGCAAGCAAAAAAGTTATTAGCAGAAATATATTCCAAAACAATGGATTTCAAGCAAATTTTACACACTCATGAAATTCATGAAATTCTAAAGCCATATGCATGACTTCAAGCAGAAAGCAGACTCTTGAGCCATAGCCATCCAATCGGGAAACAGAAACTGAACACGGGAGTAATCTTTCTAATCAAAATGGCTCAAATTTCGTACATCTAAAAGGTTTAGAATGAATTATTTACAAGAAATTTATTTGCAGAAGTTACACTGAGAGCAAAGATGAACAGTGAATAAATTATTAAAATAATGTCTTTGCAAATACAGTTTGCAAACTGAAAATGAGGCAAATCATTTCATATGAATAATTCATTCCATTCTTCTGAAAATTCAGTTTTAGAATTAACTTACACACCAAATTTTTTGATATTTTTGAGGGAGTGGGTAGAGTATAATCTTTCTGCTTGTGAAAGTTTACAAACAAGCTACAAAGAAGCTAAATGGACACACAAAGTTCCCACCAAAATAAACCAAGCCTCGGAAATTTAAGATTAGCTGCAGCTATGCTCTCTAAGACTATACTTTTCAGACATTTTCTTGTCTAAATGTCAGCATTGTACACACTTACTAGACAAACTGTCAACAGACGATGAGGGTTTGCTACAACTGAATGTCATCTGCAAGTTGTTAGGAGTCTAATCTCACCATCTAACAAATGTTGATGCTTTATCAAGGCAGCAGATCTATTCAAGTAAGAAATCTTCCCTTTGAACACACAAAGCACAAATGAGACCCTACAGTAATAACTGTTAATATGACTTGCTTGTGCAACAGCAATTTCAGTTTGTTTTTATAAATCCACATCTGGTACCGACATTTACATTTTCTTTACTTTTAACATCCACCTGTATGAAGACCCTCTCCCTTTCATATTTATGGGCACTGAATGAAAAAAAGCTTTAAAAACAAAACAAGAACCATTGCAGTTCCTGAGGAAAAGAAATTAAATCTGTTGTTTTGCTTTTCAACTCTACTTCACAACTTCAGACAAGCAGAAATAAGTGACAATTGCTGTCCGCTGAAGAGCAAAGCAGGCAAAAGCACTGCTTCTCCATAGCTCCCATTTAATTCAATGTAGGTCCCTTGTTGTTTTTTTGTTTTTTCATTGTTTTTCTTTTTGAAGACATCTCAGTGGTTCTCTAACACACTGGTGGTTTACTTTTCTCTTTCACAAAGCTTGTTTTTAAATGAACGGCTTTTTCTTACTAACATAATGGATAAAACTCAAACCTGAATGGATTATTATTATTGTAAGATGGATGTATACTTACATTACTTGGGGGAAAGGAGAGAGGAAGGAGAGGAAGATTGATGTGAAAGCAATGAATGCTGAATGGTCTCAGCATGGCAATAAGAGAAAACTATGATAAATTGATATGAAATTTTTGCATTACAGCTGTGGTGCTCAGAAAACACTGAGACCATAAAACCCTCTTTAATATACAAAAAAAGATATTTTTCATCAGGAAGAAAAAGCCAGGGTAAACAGAGTCACACAGTTTTATTCTTAACCCTTTATAATGAATCTATACTAATGTAGGTCACATTCACAATTAGTTTAACTAGATGAGAAAAAAAATCCTAGTAATTTTCCATGGAATGGTAACTTTAGAAATAATTATTTTAAACAGAACTTTGTTATAACTGTAATTCATTTTAAAAGATCCTATCCACTTAGAAGTTAAGCTTTTTTTTTACAGCTTTATAGAGACACTTATATGCTTAAAATATCATAACCTTTGCTATTAAAATTTCTTCCTGCAACTAATCTCTTCCCATTTTCCCACCTCTGTAACTGATCCTGTTTTTTTTCTTGGCTTTATTGCAATTTTACAGCTGAATTCTCTCTCTCTAGTTTTTTTTTCCTATGAGCCATCTTTCTCCTATAGTTTCCACCTTCACTTGCTGGGGTAGTTTTTTTCCGTTTAAATTATCATTGGAGAAAAAGAGTCAATAAAGGAGTCTAAATTTAAAACATTTTATTTACTCTAGATAGCTGAAGTTGGAAAAACACTTTATCTGAACACTCATTAGCCTTTTGCTCCTGAATCCCTTTTTCCTATTTAATTGCTTTTTCTCCTGTAGTTAAGTCACGTTCTAGGCTCAGACTTACAAAAAAACTAATTTATTTCTATTAGATTCATATAGGCACAAGGTCAGTATGAAGTTCCTATAAGATTTTTCACTTCACATTGAGATCACTATGCCTGTAGACACACGTTGTGTAAAACGGTTTAGTACTTCCTTGAATTATTTTAGTATATGGTCTAATTTGGAAGAGTAGGAAAAAAATTATTTAACAGAGGAAATGGCCACAGCATCTTACAAAAGAGAACTGCTGCAACAAATCAGAGATTAAAATCTTACTATTTTCATAATTAACTTTATCCATATTTACTCCTAATAATTTTTTTTTTAAGAGAATAGATTAATATTCTAAAATGAAATGTCCGTTCCATGCAAGTAACCATAGACTGTGATCAGGGACACTTTCAGACCTTTGTGAGCATTTTAAGAGACTTTCCAGTATCTCCAAATAAATTAAATTTGGCCAAAGTCAAATACACAAATCATCCTGTCTCAAATTTTAGGTCTAGTCCTAGAATCATCTCCTCCTATGGTTTCTTCCATGAATTTATCATCTTAATCTTGGGACAATTTAAGGTCTCCATTACTCTATTTTAAAAGCCATTCGAGAACTTCACTTCTCTGATGGTTAGAAAACTTCTAATGCCTGGGCTATATACCCTTACCACAAATTACTACTTTAATGTACTTACAGAATAATGGTATCTCCCATCACTTTCATTCTCCTAGACTTCGATTAGGATAGCAATTCTGAGCTCCACAAATTGCTGACAGAATCAAGTAATCGAGGAACTTTTATGCACTACAAATACTGTCAACAGCACAAGGCTTCAGTGTTCTCAGGAATGATGGCTGTTAAACTTCTTCACCAAATAGTCACTGGAATACTATTTTGGACATATTTTGGTAATAAGCAAGGACCTCACAATAACATTGCTTGAAAAATGCTCTCAGATCAAGACATCTTGATCATTCGTATCATTTTAAATAGCAAGACAGACAAATGCAGAACTAACTATATGTAAAGTTTAGTTATTCATGTTATAATAACTATACTAAATAAGATACAATTTTGATAAATTAAGGAAATCATTCTGTGAGAATGACTGAACTGAACAGTTCAAGAGATCTGAATGTAAAGCAGCAGCATTGGACCCTGTCTCCTAAGAAAAGGGAGGGGACTGGCTGGTATGCAACGCAGGCCTACCTAGGTGAACCACCGCTTTGAACAGAATAGCAAGAATAAATAGAGGCTGTAAAATAAATGAAGAAAGTGGTTGGCAGTAAGGAAACTGCACACAGACAAAAGGTCATTCCAGCTAGATCTTGCTGAGAACAATTTTTTTTTTTTTTAAATTGCAAGACTCTTCATGCAGGCAAGCGCAAAAAAAAAGCAGAAAAAGTAGAACCACTCCACACTGACATATGGGTAAATACAAGCTCGATAATTAACCTTAATTTTCATTAGGAAGGTAGGACAGGACAGTAATGATTCGCATATTAGAAAGTGTGGGGAAAAAAATGTCCACAGCTGAGATGGAACTCACTCTTCAGGGAATGCGGAAGTAGAGAGAGGAGCAGATAACCATCATTCCAAAATACTGATTGTTGAAAAAATTACCCTGTTATATTACAAGAATAATAGCTATGAATCTCTCTGCTCTGGAGTTGATATCCAAGCAGCGAAAAATAGCAAACACAGTATTTAGTCACGAACCCAGAAAAAATGAGGAGTAGAAAACTACAGACCTTTGTTTCAGCTCAGCTCTATGCAAGGTCTGAGAACAAGTTTTGGAGAAGACAGTAATGAAGGACATAGAGAAAAATGAAAAATGGTTAAAAATTTTTTTTAATCAAAGGTGGAGAGTGTCAGACTAACCAAAATATCTTTTTTGATGAAATAACTCACTTCTTAAGCAAGCACAATGCAGGAGATAGTTTCTAGACAAATCTAAGCAAGTCACTGTCTCAGTGACCACACAGCTTAAGAACTGTGGTCTTTGGGACCAGTGACAAGACCTGTATCTTTTTGTTCTGTCGTCTTAGTTGCTTTTTCTAGACAAATCTAAGCAAGTCACTGTCTCAGTGACCACACAGCTTAAGAACTGTGGTCTTTGGGACCAGTGACAAGACCTGTATCTTTTTGTTCTGTCGTCTTAGTTGCTTTTTCTTGCTCCACTTTCTATTGTGCCTCCTTTCCCCTCCATGATTGATTAATCCTGCCCCCTTTCTCGTACTGACAAGACACCTGCTAGGAGAAAGCACTTTTCTGGGGAGATTAAGTTTTCATCACTGAGCAGAGAATCTGGGCTTGTATCCGAGTTGGCCTGGTAGCACTTGCTGTGGAGAGACGCAGGTTGTGATGACAGCTCTAGTTTTTCCTAAAGATTTCTAGTCCCGTAACAAAGAGGTGCTTATGCTTGTCCACGGCTTCCATCGAGCTTTCTTTAGGGAAACATGGTGAGCTCTTGAGCACTTCCATTTCTCCTATCCATGTGTATAGCTGGGATATGACAGTTCCCAAGTTCAAGGTAAAAAAAAAAATCAATGTGTGAGGCAGACACACTTACTAAGTTCTTTGAAGTTATTGCTATTGGTAGGTTTGGCTGACAACAGAAGAGGAAACTCCACAGTAAAACAGGAGCTTTCTCAGCAACATCTCCATAAGTTGTATGTCACCACTGCACAGTTTTAATGGAGCTGAATCAACAGGGCTTTCTTGTTCCACACCTATACCTTTCACATTTTTAAACAGCAGTAACTATCAAGAAATGCAGTTCAGTAGAATCTGTGCCATATTACTGTAAAGCTTGATATAACATATGATCCACAGGCATGAAGAATTTAGGACTGAGTGTGCCCTTGCCTTCCACTCCTGCTGTGACACTGCCCAGGCAGGAGGCAGGCTTCCATTTTGCCCCTATAAAGTGAATAATTTAAGTCAGCATAACCACACCCCTGGTTATTCTCCCTGCTTAAGTGTACTACCACAGACCTTAAGGAACAGCATCTATTTCTTTCAGGCCATACATGAACTTTTCCAGAATCATTCTGATTTACGTGCCTACCATCCAGCATATCTCAGTTCTTTCTGGTAAATGTTGTCTATAAATTTAATATGAATAATCTCTCTCTGCCGTCATCCAAGTCATTCATTAAAATACTGATAGTAAGAGACAAGGACCCCACAGAACTCAAGTTAATACATCCTTCCCTTTTAACAAGGGATCATTAATAACCACTTTCTGGTATGATTTTCTAGCCAGGTTTTCAACCCATCGTATAATACTGTCACCTCTGGAGAACACCATATGAGGCAACATCAAAAGCCTTCCCAAAGTCAAGAAATAGGACATCTTTGTATGTAAGCCTGTTATACCAGAAGAAAGTGACATAAAATTACTTATTCCTGTTGCTTATAAATCCTTTATTTAAAGTCAGTTGTGTATTTTGTCTGGAATCTGAAATCAACTACTCTGTAAATCACAATCTTCCTTTTCTTCTTTTTAAAGTAGGTATTACATTTACTCTTTCCTGGTCTTACATGTCCTCCCTGTGTTCTCAAAGATAACAGGTTTTATCTAAGTTAGATTTTTCCAAATCATTGGGCCTGATGAACTTTGTCTTGGATTTTAAAAGAACCATCTGATGAAATCAAAGTACTCTCACCTGTATTTCCCTAGTCAAGGCTAAAATGTTATTCCTGCTTTGCTAGTATTAGTTATGATAGTCATCTGACTAGCTGACCTTTTCAGTGAAGATGGACTCAATTAGAAAAATGCATTAAGCACTCTAGCTTCCTCTCAATCATTTGCTGATAGCTTGTACATTCTACTGATTAGCAAACCAATACTGCCTTTGGTCTTCCTCTTACTACTAAAGTATGTATAGAATGAATTATTGGATTTTTTTTTTTGTACTCCTGATTCGTTGCATCTCTTTTCATGCCTCAGGTTTTCTGATTTTGCTCATATATTCTCATCTTGTCATACGTTTCCTTAGTAACCTAAACTGGTTTCCTCTTCTTGTATGCTTCCTTTTTGTGTTTAAGGTAAATGAGTTTGAGTAAGGTAAATGGTCCACAAGTTAGTCACATCAGTCTCTTATCACATTGCCTGTCTTCTCCCAGCTTTGGTATTGTTCATACTGCTACCCAAGGTATTATTTCTTTAAAGGATAGCACTTTTCCTTTTTTGCTTGGACCAGCTTCCCATTAAGCCTTTCATACCAATTTTCTGACTTTCTTGAAATCTTCTTTTCTAAAATTCATCATCTTGCTATAAAGTGTTGGGTTTTTTTGAAGTTCACTCTCAACCAACTACTTTATCTCTTGACAGTCTCAGTGTTTCTCTGGCTATTGATTGGTCTGAATCAAAACCAAAAGAAGTCCCTTCCATCCTCTTCATGCACCAGTGTATTTCTCGACCTAAAGTAACAAAAGCTTCACCAGGACAGCGCATGCCCAAATGCATGGACCTGCTGTAGAAGGCAGCCTTTCTCCATTACAGACTAGGAAGTTAAGAAGTCCCACCAGCCTCTAAGCTTTGAATGACTGTGTCCATTTCAAAATGCCTCTATCTACCAGATCTGGTTCACTTAGCAATCCATAGATCCCTTCACCTTACTATTTCAATAAAATCATTATTTAGCTATTCCTTTTTATTTCCAGTGGTCCTATTTCCAGTGGTACATAGGCACAGATGTGTTTGGTAACTGACCCACCACTTTCTACCTTCTCTTTTATCTTGTCATGAATAACACTCTCGCACCAATTTTAGTTCCCTGTCCGGATGACTTGGTTTACATGTCTGTGGTCTTTTGTTATTCTCCTCCACTGATCAGCTGCCTTCAACAGATTACCAAGCCAGCATACAAAAACACTTTTCCTCTTTTATGAGGTGCCAACAACTTTTAGAGTTGTTACATGTTACTTGTGGAAGAGGCCTGTTTCTCTTCCGCAGCCATGTCTTTTTTCCAGGATGCATTTGTCCCTGCCTACATCCTGATCATCAACTGAAAAAAACTGATGAGACGACTATGCAAATCCCCGATTTCTCTAGCTGGCTCATTTCTTTATTCATGGATGTTTAAGCATGAGTCATGTCATTGAAATCCTCAAGACCAAGATGGTTCTTTATGCAATTACCTCTTCCTAGAGCTCTCCCACCTGCTTCCTAGTTGATTCTACTAATGAGCACAGCTTTAAAATTTCACTTAATTTCAAATAAGACTGAAACAATCCAGGGGGAGGGAAAGAGGGGAAGAACTGTTTTCTAACTAAATCATTTACCTTTGTTGTTTTACCTGCCATTACTGTTAATTGCTGGTGGTAACACAATAACCAAAAAGATCAAATTAGAAATACTGTATTTTGTTCTGAAAGCATTCTTCATTTTTTTCATATGCTGTTAGCTTTTGCTTTTTATTTGCTGGGTAAATAGGTATGATTTTGCAAAGTGCTCTGATTTCAGCAGAATAGAGTTTTGTGGTGGCTAACATTCTGACAAAATTTTTCTAACTACGTCTTGGTATTACACATATTCCTCCTACACCTACTCCTGGAACAAAATAACAGCTCTGGGGAGTATTGCTTAATTGTATCTCTATTTTCTTGCTCTCGCTTCTTATTCTGATTCCAAGTCATAGTCTGATGGTAATCTGAATGCATTTAAATAGAGCCTGAAAATGAAAATGGAAAATACATAACTATCCTATCAATTAATTTTCTTTTCTCCACTTGAATAATTGTATAGTCTCTAGACTGATGATATAACAGGATCTTTCTAGTTCTATACAGTCATTAGAATGGGAATTTAACCATAATCCCTGTGAACTTCAGGCTACCACCACTGAACAGAAATGTGGTCTTGTGTAACACATGCCTTGGAACAAATGGGATATGACAAGCAAGGAGGATCAGCAGCTTAAGGTTTTGAAATTGTAGGAAGAACGGTAATACTATAATCCATACTTGTTACAGACTTTGCCAGGACGATAGATGAATCAAGTGTCATTTCCTGTGCTCTTCACGGTCTTTGTCCGGTATGGCAGACATTAAAAATTTAATTTCTAACGCTGTCATGTCAACTACAATAGAACGTAATAATAGAATACTACTTTGACCTTTTTGGTCCTGCGCAATTTGATTGGCTGGTCATTCTGTTCCTGCCCAGCATTGCAGTGAATTTGTAAGCAGGCAAAGAGCTACAGTATCAGCTAACCACATTACTAAACAGGTCAGTGCATCATGACACACTAGTGTCCTATTCACCTACTTTTCTTGGGCAACAAAAATGCTGGAACAAGAACTGTGAGAGGCAGGTATTTTCCCCTTTTGTCATTAATTTAACCTCTGATTCAATTATGTTTTAACTTTCCTTCAGGTTCAGATCTTTTGATCTGTGATGTCTTTTTCACTGAGGAAACTGAAACAGTATAGCAAAATTAGGTATTACTCTTATTGCCTTCAGTAACTACAAAATAAAACAGTCTAGTTGTATTTTTTAGATATATATATATATATATATATATATATATATATATATATATATGTAATACAATATTTGCCATGCTCCTCAAAAACTGAGGGTTCTTCTTTCATCCACACTACATTATATATTGATTTAAGGTACTTTTATTAGCTAATCTAACCTTCCATTATTCCAAAGCTCTGCTAGGGACTGCAATAGACAAAGAAAACAAATAGCCTCTTAACATCCGAATTGCTATAGCTTTAAACATGCACATAACATTAATCACGTGGATGACGATTACAGCTGCCAAAGAACGTTAAGAGCAGGCTCATGGATTATACTTTGTACGTAACACAAAAAAAGGAACAGTGGAAAGATACATATGCCTTAGAGTTGTAAAACTGCAGTTCTCCAGTCGTTAACACAAATTTGTGCATATCAGATCACTTAGAAGTACAAACCTTACCCAGGTGTGACCAGAGCACATGACAATTTTTTTTTCCTTAAATTAGCCAGAGCACACAACTGAATATTTGTTTCATTTATCTTGCAGAAGAAGAAACAATACTTGATCCCACATAAATAAATGTCTGCTGGGACAAAGCTACCACTTAAAAAAAAATTTTTTTAATAAATTTGAGTCACCAGAGTAAATTTGTATGCTTCAGTGCTCTGTGTCATGTGAAGACAGTAGGTTTTTTAGCCCTACTACGTAACTTAAAACTAAATTTATTATTCTGTGGAACCCAAGTTGTAGAAAGTTCATTCTGATTAGCATATTATGGGGAAGATTAAAAAGTGACTCAACGTTTGTTAGTAAAACTTAAAGGGCTAAGTTGCAAGATAACAGTTTAAAAGTGAAGACAGTTAATAATGGAGACACTACCAAGACATACATTAAATTCTGCCTTTTTTGGAGTCATTAAATCAAGTCTGAATGTGACTGAATCTACATGATGCATTCTAGGTCAAACACTGGGTGAGAAATATAGAAAATATGTGCTGTGGAAGCCATAGAATTGCATTTGAGACAATCATGAAAGTCTCTTTTGGACTTTAGACTGTGAATTTCCACCAAATTTCACCAAATTCTATTTCAAAAAAGTCTTTTCAAGGTTGAAAGAATTATGATTCATATTCTCCTCCCCACCCCACCCCTATATTTAATAGGATACATTATTTCAAATGATTCATAGCTGGCTTAGATTATCTAAATAACCAGGCATCTCATAAGGGACAGCGTCTTGTTCCCTTTTGCTCAAAATAGTTACAAAATATTTACTGACTGAAACAGAAGCAGACACAAGCAGAGCTGCAACTGGTTGGGAAGTAATACTTGCTTTCCATTGAGAGTTTACTGTCTTGTGACATCCTAAGTCTGGTGGGTTAGGAAACCAAGTTTCCTGCATGAATTAATGCAGATTAACGTATTTCCACAAGAAGACATTAAATTAACCCAAGACATTGCTATCAATTTGGTTTAAAATATCATTCTCAGGCACAGTGCCAGGTTTGAAGCTAAAGCAGTCCTTTACCTTCTGCTAAATTGAGCAGTCTTGAGCATAGTTTAGGCAGAATTGCTGACACAACCTTGATCAGAACAGGTTGAAACGTGCGGCTCTAATATCGCTGTGCCAACGCTTTCATTAGCCTAAATGTGTTCTGCAACGCAAGCAAAATAAAATTCAGCATTCACTGAACATAGCACAGCTTTGTGTGTTTTTATCATCTTTGACTTACGAAAAAAAATGGATCTCATCAAAAAACATCAGCCTCACCAAAACAAAGCAAGCCTTTTCATAAATGAATTTCAAAAAACAGAATCCCTGACTCAAGCTCTGGTCATGGTTTCTAGTCACAGATGTGAAACAGGATCTAGCAAGTTTTAATATGACCAACTGTAAAATACTAGCTTTCCTACTATTCCCTGAATCTTCTTCCTGGTGAATGAGTAAAGAAACTCTGTTCAGTCAAGTATATTTAGCAAAGATCCAGAGTTAGCAATATTTTGATCCTTTCAATCCCACACTCTAGACAGAGTGATGCCCAGAAAGGAGAGGAAAAAAAAGAAAAAAAAAGGGGGGGGGGGGGGGGGGGAAAGCCCTGAACCTAAACCTTTGAGTTTCCACAGTTTGACCAGAAGAACATCCAGGAGGAAGAGACAGGATGACTACAGTTCCCAAATCCAGACCCACCTGTTTGGTAATAAATTCAATAACTGGAAGTTAAACTGCCTGGTTCCTAAGGGAACCTCATACAGCTTGGAGGAAAGCTCAGTGGAACAAAAGAGAAAAGACAATGAAAGAATGCTGCTGTCTATTAAGTCCCATAATTTGGGGAACACTGTGGAGCACAGTAAATTGCAGATCTGCCAACTCTCTACTGTTCTGGCCAGGGATCCCAGCCATACCCAGAATGCTCATTTTGGCTCTGTCCCCTATCCAACAGCTGATTTTGAATGCTCTTCTGGTGACACTGGCTTGCCACTTCATGTTCCCACTGCCCACTGAACTTCTACAGCAGTTTGGGCTCTGCACAGAAACAACCCAGCTGAAACCCAGATACCAGTCAGGTGCTTACAATTGCACTGAGCAATTCCCACATACACATATAGAAGGTCCCAGCTTTAACTAATAGTTGCACAAAAATTTGCTGCTCAGGGCTATCAAAACTTGAAGTGTTCTGCAAAAGTACAGTGGCAAAAATTTGTGCCTTAGGGGATGTTAGTACCAGAAAGTTAAGCTAACTGGGACTTCAGGTAGTGTAACCGCAGCATGAGTGAAGTGAAAAGATGCCAAATAGAGGATGTAGGAAGGCAGTACCAGAAGGAATAGGTTGCTGCTGCAACCTGTGTTACATTCCCCTCCTCAAAGCCCAACTTGGAGAGGTAGTCAGGAAGCATCAGCTCTAGGATTCCCTGGCTCTGCAAGCCACTGCCCTTACCTGGCTTCAGGGAAGCTTCTCTATTGCACACAGGTTCATGCATTGCTTCTCCAGCCACATCTACTTCCACCAGCCTGTCCTTCACCTAGGAAGCCTAAGCACAGCCAGGCTGTGTCCTGCCTGATGCCCTCACAGGCTCCCTGAAAGGTGCCTTTGCACTCTGACAGCTTTTCTGGCCCAGCATTTCTTTCCTGCAAAGCAACCTCGCTCCTGGTATGTCTCCAGCTCCACACAGCGGGACCAGGATCTTCTGGCCAGTAACTCAACTTGAGCAATACACTCCAACCACATCCCCTCTCCGAGGCATTTATGCTCACATTCCTCAGCTTCCAAGAAGAGGAACAAACTTGTGCTCCCCCTCTTCCACCCTCTCCCCCACCATCACAGTGTTAGGCTAAGCTTGATTTTGGAAGAGGGACATCCTTTTGGTTCCTGATGGGACTCTTCAGTTACTTTTTCTTGGATCTGTCTCTTAATCTCTTCATACATCTTTCTCCCAAAGAGGAGGGGGAAAAATCATTTTCTCTTGTTCCTTGAACCTGGGTATGTCACTGGATAAACAATATCTACTAAACTGGTAGACAGTAACGCAGCTACGGCGATACAACTGCTGTTGCTACCACTACTGATGCAATGCAGAAAAGCAAATGGGTAGAAAAGCACAGAATAAGGCAGAAAGAGAAAATGAAGTCATTTTTAAAGCTTCTCTCTAACTATAGAGCTTATATCTGCCAAAAAAATTTTACTTATGTTCACTTTTTTGTTTGTCCTCTTTCTTTCCCCTTAAAATCATGTTTCAAAGTTCCTAATGCGTCTATTTGCTGGGACCTGAAAGTTCCAGTGTCACACTGCTCCCAGCTTTTTATGGAAAAGCTGTTTACTTTAGACTGGAATAAAAAATAGTCCGTTTAGAATGCCATAAAAACATTTCAAGATCTATTTTATGTGATACACTTTAATTAGTTGGCTGTGTCTGCAAAAGGCAGCGTCTGCAATTTCTGCATGTATTGCAATTTCAATTTAATATGCTGCATAATTGTAACCTTGCTATATAAAAGTGAACAATGCAATATATCCAGCATCTTCAGGTAACATGAAGGACAAAAACAAACAGTGTCATACATTTATAATTGTATATTTTGTGGCATTGATTGCAGAAGGAACTACCTCAAGGCAGAAAATGATTACCAGGTTACAGAGGCTTGACAGTTATTTTAAGCTTTGACCTTCAAGAAAGCACACAGATGAAAGCTGGAATAGTTCTAATATACTGTAACAATGACTTTTAATAGAAATTAAGGAATTGGAGTTAAAAGCAACTATTTGAACAGCATGGTTAAATTCCTTTAAAAAAAAAAAGAAAGTAACTTTTTTTATGGAAAGTACTTTTTTATGGAAAAAAAAAGATGTGCTATCTGCTTGAGGTTTCATTTATCTGATTTTTGGAGTTGGGCCCCCTCTTTCAGCAATGGTCTGTTTTTCACCCACCAGTACAGCAACATGAGGAGGGTGCTCTGGCCTCTAAAAGCAATAAGTGAGAAACAGAATTAGGAGAAAGTAGCAGGTATTACTGCTATCTGTAAGAAAGACTAGTCTGGTCTCCATAATAACATTCTATTTTTTATCATTTATAACAACTTGTCCTTGCCAGATTTTAATGAATTGAGCTGAAATTTTGCATGGCAGCTCAGTAAGGATGATTTTTTTCTGAATTTAAATAATATAAAGTATTTCAATTTTTTTCTCTGTAAATAAGAACAGTATTTTAGTCACGTTAAAAATTATGGAGGCCTTTTTTCTCAGTTGTACCCCCACTGTGAAGGATCAATGTGAAATTCAGCAGTGAGTTGAACTTAGTGGAAGATAACATGCTTTTATTCATGGCTGGGAAAATGACCTCCTATTTAGACAAGTTTGCAAGTTACTTAAAAACTGCTATTTGTGGTTGTTCATTGTAATTAGTAGCTAAATGCTTTAACAATTTCATTCTTGCTAAACATGCTTTTGCTGCCCTTAAAGACATTAAAATACTCTTCACAGGGCAACTGAACATGCTCTAATGCAAAGCCAAATCAGATACCCTTCTTACAGGTGTTTCACAAAACCTGGTGTAACTGGCCTTCAGCACCGCGAGCAGGGAGCTTCTCTTTCCTGCGCAAAGACAGAGAAGTCATTTCTGGAAAGGGGCACACTGAGACTGGACCCAAAAGAGAAGGTGAGAACTGTGCATAGGAGTTGGGTCACAGATTAGGACAAGGAGTAAGACGACTGGGACTGGATCTGGTCCCAAACCAAGCTGGTCCAATGTAGGGCTTCAGGGAAAGGAGTACATAAAGGAAGAAAGGCAGAGGGTAGCTTGTGACTGCAGGAGTATTTGAACTTCCAGAACTGGCAACTCAGAGGACAAGCAGCTGAAACTAGTCTTAGAGGGAAGAGGTTACCTGGATGCAGATGGGTGCCAGATGCTCAGAGTCTAAGGCAAGACTAAGCATCTAGTACTAGTTTGACATGGAGGTTGCCAACACCATGACTGGCTGGGCAAGTAGGCTGGAACAAAGGTACCAGGCAGATAGAGACTAGATGGATTCCGACAGGGAGAGTTTCAAGCCAGCTGTAAAATAATTTGGTCTGGATGAAAGAGTAGATTGAGGTCGAAGAGCAGATATAGAAGACAGGGAAATGGGTTGACTTAACAAGAATGCTGGAATGAAATTGTGAAGAAAGACTATAAAGGGAAGACTGGGCCTCTTACAACAGGGTATGGCTGTAGCAACAATTTAGATGAGGACGACTAGCTGGAAGAACAGAAACTGGAACAGGGAAGGTAAGGAGAACAAGACTGGGAAAAAGAAATTGGACTGGGAAGGGAAGTGATTGGAACAGAGGAAATCAGAAAGAACAGAAGAGTCTGTGTTCACGACAGCACATTACATGAGACACAGGTATTGAAATGCACATTTCTGAATTTCATTATGATCTTGTCACCAGCAAATACAGAAAAGACACTGGCGGAGTGACAACTTCCTGTTGCTACACGAGCTCAAGTGCTACAGTTCGGTATGACAGATCCATTGCCAATGACCAACATGGGTGATGATACATTAAACAATGTATGCATCTTACCCCAGCATGAGTGAACTTGCTTATTTAGCTACTGCAGTGATGAGCACAAAAGGAAAGACCACATGGAAATTAAAAATGTTCTTTTTGAAGAAAGTTTTGAATAAGATGCAGTAAATAAGGCAGACATTGATAAAGTAAAACATTGAATAACTGCTCACTAAATGAACACTGTTCATTCTGTGCACTGACTAGGCAGAGGCTCTAGTGAAAATAACAGCAGGAGATGAAATACTGTGTAGTAACATACATTGAAAAGAATTGTATTAAGCTTCTGAAAACTACCCTTAACTCCAGCATTTTTTCAGTTTTAAAAGTTCTCCACCTTAATGAAGTTACTTTAACGTAGCTCTCCGAGAGTAGTATTTTAAAAAGAGCCTTTTCTGCATATTTTAATTCCTCACTTCCCCATCTCCTGCTGTTACTAAGAAGCATCAGTAAGACAGTCTTATTTTTCAGAGGCTCTGAGCAGTCTCAACTCCAAGCAAAGTCAATGGGAGATGCAGTTGCTTTGGTCCTTGAAAACATATTCTATTAGTGCCTGAGTTGTATTAGTGCTTATCCTGTGCAAAATGTTAAAAAGGCTTAACCCCTGCTGAGGTTAGTGGGAGTTCTAAGCACTCAGCATCTGCCGGATGCAAGCAGGCTCTGACTGGAGCAGGCCAAAAAAGAAAATGTTGAATGTGAAAAATTGTGACTGACAACAATTTTACTGAGAGGAAGAAAATTTTCCTCCTTCTTCCTATTTACAAAGGCATTTCAATAATCATGACATCTAGCAGCTCTAGTTGACATACAGAAGTGTCTGGAAAGGACTGGAAGAATCAGATTTTCTAGCCAGTTTGCAGCCTGCTGACACCCAGACACTGTAACCTACTGGCAGATCCAGCATAGACCTTGCCTCTTAAGAGGACCGCTCACCGTTCTGCTGTGTCACCTTTTCAGGTGAGTCCTGCACCTTGGCCTCCCCTTGTCATATTAAAAAAAGGAACTGAAAAAGTTATTGTAAATAGTTTATGAAATAGTTTTACTCATAGTTGCCTGCCAGAGCTTTAAGGTATCTGCAGAGTACAAAGAATAACCCTAAAAACAAGTAGCTCAGCATAACAGAAAATAAAGCACTACAGTTTTATTTCTTGCCATTAGTCTTTTGACCTCGGTTTATAGGTATGCTGCAGAAGGTGCTCAGATTAGAAAGCAGTGAGGGGCACCAATGCATAAATAGGCAAATAGCTGAACACAGAAAGAAGGAAAGGCTCTGACCAATTCAGGAGGTCGCACTGTGCATTTTTACATTCAACCCTCCTGCATATGTGCGCAAGACTCAGATTCACCTGTTGTCATTGCCACCAGGTCATGCAGATGGCTACCATTAAAATATTCTCTTCTACTTCCTCAAAACACAAAATATCATTACTGTAAGCAGCTGTTTGGGACAATGACTGCAGAACCTAGGAATCCTTTTTTTTTATTATTATTTTACAGTAGTCAGGTGCATAAAGATTACTGAACTGTGCATGCACATCCAATAATAGTCATGCCAGAGTGAAAATTAAAGCCTATATCGCCCTCTGGAGGCTGCAGTGACTACAAGAAAAACCTTAACCCCTAATTCTGCCATTGACAACAGAAGCCTATAGGACAAATTAGGTAGAGAAATGGATGAGCTGATGAATGCATTATTTCAAGAAAACAATGGGAAAAAAAAGCAAGTAAAATATTAATATTTTCATTGCCTTCAGTCAGCATGACAAAGTGGCAATATGTCATTTTTGTTCATGGGCTGGTAATTTCTGCAAACATTTGCAAGGCAGGTATGTGATGGGTTTCTCTTCTCTGTTTAAAAGGAGAAAGTGATTATTTCTGTCCATCACCCATTTAGGTAATATATGCACAGAAATGTGTCAGTACTTTCTTTTGTTAACATTTACATAAAATTTTTTAGAGCAGCAGAAATACTGTGCGTAGCACTTGCAAAGAGTTCCTCCCAAAGCAGCACAAAACTAAGATCAAGCAGCCTCTGTTGAAACTGATCAGTGGGAAGAAAAAAAAATTCTGAGACGTTATGTCCTAACACTGTACATGAAAAAGTAAAATATAAATAAATAGGCAGGCAGGAACAAACACATTCATGTTGTTTCACAGCTTGTCAACAGCTGATTTTTTTGACTTTATCAGCACATTCCTAATTCTAAAACTAACAAAGATGGAAAAAAAAGTCATTCAGTATTTTCATCCAAAGTGCTGGCTGAATTACATTTCAGAGTTTGTTTCTTCCATGCCGCACATCTAAAGGAAATAACATCTGCAATGGGCTACTTCCCCCCACCCCCCAAAGGACTTGAAACTGAAGTGCCAAGAGCTGTCTGTGTTCGCAGTACTTGCATGGTCCATCACCACAGAATTTAACCAGCTCACCACCTTTAAAACCACATACCCTCACAGCCCCCCCCCCCAGCTAAGTTATAGCATTATCCTCAGCTCCCAGCTACAGAACTAAGGTACAGACAGGCTTCAGCTCAAAAACTTCCTCATCCAGAAATTAACATGATCCTTTCACGAAGGATGTAGGTATCTCAACTGTTGAACTTCTCCTGTGGCCTTTAAAAATTGGCTAACAGAAACTTGGCCAAATATGCAACAGTTCAGCAAGGAAGCAGGCTCAGGTGCACTAGGTTACCTTTCCTTCCTTAAACATAACCTACTACATGCAACTACAGTAATCTCCTCCTCCTACACCAGAGAGGCTTTAAACCTCCAGTGTTGCAAGATTTAATGTTACTTTATTATATTTCCTTGGCTTTCAGTATCTTAATGGGTCACTCTTTTTATTTCCCCAACTCTAATTTACTCAGAGCTGGCAGGATTTCAGACCAAAACCAACAAAAATAAAGTATCTGCAACGATGAACTGACTAAATTTTATTCCAGTTTTCTCTCAACACCCAACAGCAAGCTTCTGTATCATCCTGTGGTAATACAAAGGAAACAGATGCTTACTTGAATTAACCCTTTTCTGATTACTTCCAAAACTAAGCCAATGCAAACGTGACACTGTTGACAACATACTGGGAAAATGTGGCCTCTACATGTCACCAGATAGGCCTTAGGCTAGAAGCATCCATGATCCATGTGTAGGCTCAGGACTACAGATCACATCAGATCACAGCTACAATTCAATCATGGGAAACATGCAAATAGACAAATTTACCTTACATATTCAATCATTCCATGAGAGCAAAATGAAGGTGCAAGTCTTGCAGGCATAGAGAAGACACAAAGCTGCAGATCTTGATAAAATATCTTCTTTTCAAAAATACTGAAAACCTGAAAAACCTGTTCTCCAGATCAATCATGTTGTTGCCCCTCTGCCCCCTCTAGATTCATTCCTTTAAAAATGGGTATCAGTCAAAGTTTTGGATCCAAAGAGAGTGATGTTTGATTGTGATTTTAACAGCTGATCTCTTCCTCAATGATCTAAAAATCACATTTGGTCCATATTTCAGTACCAGAGCGCACATACGTATAATTTATTCTTTGCAGACTCCTAGCCAATACTTTTACTAATATGGATGCTTGCTCATGGAGCCATTCTGCATCCCTTGCCAAGCCATCTTTGAAAGCCAAACTCCGAAAGAGCAAATTCAGCTATGTGAAAAATATCCTTGCTGTACAAACAAAAGCAGCATATTTTTCCAACAAACATTAAAAACACAATTATTATTGCATTGATGTATAAATTTATTTTTTACTGATGCTTTTCAAGGAAATGATGTAATGGGGTGCTGGGATATCCATACACATTTTGGTTTAGTGGAAAGAGTTCTCCTCAACTCACAAGATCACACCATGAACTCTGGAGCCAGAGGTCTCAAACAGTAGCGATCAAAAGAAAGTATCTGTTTCATCAAAAGCTACTGGACATTCATGAATATTAATTATCTATATTGAGATGCAAGTTCCAAACTCCAGGCACCTGCAGGAGAAAAAAAAGGGTTCTAGCACACTGAAAAGTCATGTAAGAAAAATAATTGGATATCTGCACACAGTATATTTCCACTTATTGGGGAATTTCTATGCAGGGAAGCTTGCGGGACAAGTCATCCTTTTCCTATGGCATATAATCACCTTTTGGTCCAGCATATTTATTTGGCTCAAAATATTTTTGTCTGTCACTCCATACTGAGCAGGAAGCAATAGTTTGATCAACGTGGAATTGGATTTGGGAGGTGGAAGACAGGTAGAAAGAGGAAATTGTTATCTTTTCCATTCAGCTATTGAATCCAAACAACTGGCTACAGTTGTACAGTTCTTTTATACTAGACATGGCCTCAAACTGATGCAGATTTCAGGTACACTATTTCTACGGCAGCAGCCCAACCTGGGACTCCCTCACTCGATTTCGTCCTTTCTTGGAACAACTCCAAAAGAATCAAAGTCTATTCATTAAAAACACTAAGACTGATACAAATCACGTATTTTCTCCTTTAAACTTCCTCTCACTCCAATTTTCCAAAGCCATAACAAAAAATGGACTTTTCATGGGCCAGGAGTGAGGAAATCTGGAAATATTGCTGTGCCCCTTCCAGGCAGAAAGGAGAAGCTTTCTCCCTGAACAGTTTTGTGTAACCCCTAATAAGCAGTCAGTTACTGATTACAGGTATTTAGTCAAGAATTTTTGAAAACATGGTCTTTGAAGTCTTTGCCTATGGAACAGGTAGGACCAGCATCATTTTTTGTTTGGAGGTTTATAAAATGTATCTATTCAGCTCATCACAGAAAAGTACTGAATCAACACTATAAGCAACTCTATAGCAAGTTACATCTTGTAATGTTTGATTCAAAGTTTTGAAAAAATGGTAACGACCTTACAAAGACTATCATTTGTTTTACTGCTGTTCTCAGAACTAATAAAGGGGAGAACATGAGATGGTTGTATATGCGTCGGCATTACTAGTGCATTGCAGTTTTATACTCCAGAAACTACTGTGAAGGAAAGATGTAGAGACCAGCAGAAGAGGATAATGATACCGGTAAGTCTCCTTGAATATTATTATTGCTAGAAATACATCCAAGAATATCTTCTAATTAAGCAGTTGTTATTGAGATCTCAACTAGTCATTTTAACTATTTAAGAGCCATAAGATAGTCCTAGAAACACTAGATCAGCAATTACCAAAATGCTGTGCAGAATACTTTGTTCCTACAGGCAAAGCAAGGACAACAGACTTGCTCCTGGTTTATCACATTAAAATACACCTCTCTGTTTTCTAGTTGCTTTAATAGAAGCCAAAAATATCCAAGTTCCTTTTCCCATATAAGAAAGGATTTCAAAACGGATCCAATTTGGAACAAGATCTGTGGTATGTACGTTAAAATACCAAATATAAAGTCCATAATATTAAAACAAATTAGTAAATAAATTTCTAATCTTTGACATTTCAAATGTCAGTACACATGGTTCTCTAGAGCGTCTAGATTTAATTTAAACTCTGGTCCTGCACCAGCTGACATGAAATCAGCTTCAGTAACAGCAGCTTCTGGATGCTAGCAGCCTAGTGTTAGAAGCCTGTATTCCCAAAACTATTTTCCAAAGCTATTATTCTTCCCCTACCAGAGCAAATCTTTTCCTCCATCAACAGCGTGTTTCATTAATCAATCAGTTCTACACACAGGACTGATATAAGAACATCTCTTTCCAAAACCTGAAATATACATTTAAATCTTACATAACTGAAGCAATGCTGTACGGAATTATACCCTGACACTTGTTTCACAGCTCTGTAAAGAAAGCATAATGACACTAGACCCGAAGAATTACACTAGGGTGTTGAAAGCAGATTGATAGGGAGACTCCAGCAATTGTCCAAATGGAAAACTGGGGGAAAAGAGAATAAGGTTAACGTATGTGACAAGGGAGTTAGTCAGAACTAAGGAGTAGCACGCAGGAACGCCCAGCTCTGCTCTGTCATTGGCATCCCATGCAACCCTGAAGAAGTTTCTCACCCTTTGACCACTACCCTCTGTGAAACTGCAATACTGCCAGCCAGCTTACTTTAGTTCAAGTCTGAAAATCATTTGGGGGTCCTCAGATAAAAGGTGCTGCAGCAGTGCTAAGGGACAGTAGCAGTATGATTCATTTCAAAGCCTCAGATAAGCATTGCACAACCTGAAAGAAGTCAACCAAAGAGAAGATGGCTGGAAGTCTAAGAAGAAAACAGACAGTTAGGAAGGGTATGGTAATTAACAAAGGATCTTTCCTATCTAGAAATAAAATGCTAAAAAATTTGGAAAGAAATTTATAGACTATTAATGCAACTCAGATAGACAGACCACACTGCACAGAAAGATACAAGCCAGCCTCCATCCAAAACATGTCCGCACCAGATTGCTTCAACCATGGTAAGAATCTTCAATGAAATAAGCAGCATAGGCACTATTCTGAAAGGTGCTGAACCCTGCAGCTTGATATTAAACACATAAGCAATCTCTCAGACTCTCCTAGAGCTATTAACAACCATAAAGTCAAATGTACACATTTCGCTGGAGCAGGACTAGGGCATTCAACACTTGAAGATTTTTTGTTTTTTTAATAAAATATCCAATACTCCAACACCAGGAGAGAGAGATGGTGCAAAGCTAGGACCCTGGAGACTAGGGAACCTGTGTTTAAAATGACAAAGCCAAGGGCTATCCAGAGGTATTTTAACTTTAGAACATATCCAGGAAACACAACTGTTAATCTAGGGATTTTTTTCCCCTGTTTCATTAAAAAGAAAAAAAAAAGAAAAAGAAAAAAAAAAGGTTGATCTATTAAGCTAAGAACTTGTTTTATTGCATACAAGCCACCTGTGGTCGAAACAGCTTTACACAAAAGGAGTTCTAAAGTTTGCTTGAAAGCCTCAACTTTTCCAGGATCCCTGTGCTTCCCCGAGTGACAGAATCATATTATTCTGAAGGTTGCACAGTGACTCTTTGATCTCAAAGCTTGTAAAGGCCACTTCACATGCGTGTGTTCTAATATTTGCAGATAATCTGACTTGAACTTCAAGGCTGTAAGACCTTGGATCAGTGATTTGCAATTCAAGTGACTCGGGGGAGGTGGGGGTGGGGAGGCAGCTTATACTTAAGTGTTGTTGTAAAGCTATTACAGCCAAGTTTCTTAAGCAGCCACCAAGTTATGTCCAGGAACTTTACTCACACAAATACATACAGAAGGTCACCAGCATCACTGAGGGCTACCCTGGGCCTCCTTCTCCCTCTGCGTATAAGCAAGCCACTCAAGACTTTCAGTGAAAGCCATTCAGCACACTAAAACACTGAAGTGTGCTATCTAAGAAAACAGGAGAGAAAAATTTACTTCTCCAGCTGCATCCTGTAGCTCTGCCCCCTTATTACTGTAAGTCATTTTTTTCTGGAAAAGAACTTTGGAACCTTCAGGCAAGGACTGTCATTATGAGGTGTGCTGTGCAGAAAAATAAAAGGGAGAATAAAATAGTCCTGAAAGTGCTTAAATTAAAGAGACGAAATACTAAAAATCAATCCCATATGTAGTGCAAACCATAAAGCAACAGCCTCAAATTACCTGGGATTTGCTTGAGGAAATCCATCTGGCTCAGAAACCAAGCCAGATCAACACAAGATGTCCTCCGAGGTTCATCCCATCCAGCTGGGCATCAGGAATGTCCTCAGAGGAAGGCAACTGCAGTGGGGGGCAAAACACTACCAAGCCACAGAAACTATATGCTGCCCCTAACAAAACAGGAACGGGCTGAGTACATAATTTCAAGCTCTGCAGAATGAAGTTATACCAAAGTTCACTCAGTGGAAGTACTTAAATATTTCTCCTCTGCTTTTCCTCTGTCTCCTCTGGCCTTCCTCATGTTTTACCTTGCTATTCCTTCTCATTCACAACCTGAAACTGTGAAGCCACTTCAGCTGATCAGTTTGAATTTAGTCACTGTTCCTGCTTTATTTTAAAATTAGGAGTTTGCATCAGCAGTTTTTAGAACTATTGCCACGGGTGTGAGATTAGATATACTGACTTCTTGCAATTCATCTTCATGTTTCGCAGACAGCAACGACATTTATATTTGAACATTGCACTTGAAAGTAAATAATGGAATATGGTAAACAGTACAGAGTATATACAAGGAAAATGACAGATGATAGTCATTGTGTGTTTTATAATATTCAACATCCCTATTTTCATTTTCTTAAGTGCTCATCATAACAGTGCATTGAATGAAGTAACATTCTTCCAAAGGATATTGCCAAGCAAACAAAAAGAATTCATTAGCTTTTGTGGTGCTCAGTCCAAAGAAAGGACAGACTAGAACCTCTCAGATCACGTGTAACGAAAGGGCATTAACAATTTAAGACACCTCTGAGACATCAAATAGTAGCCGACTGTTACAACCTTCAGCATCACTAAGGCTGGGTAGACAAATGATAGGACTGGAAGACATACAAATGTTACAAATAGCAGGATGCAACATAAAAACAATACAACAAACAATAAGAGAGAGCTAGGGTTTGAATTAAAATCAGATTATAAGGAGACTTTACAGTAAGAGATGATAATATTGCTTCCTATTGGATACAGACAATCAATAAGCAAGCTGTTTTCTATTTCTAAAGTAAGGTATAAATGGCTTTTATCTCTATCTAGGGTCTTGCATAGCTGTACTCAGCCTGTTGGTGGTCTTTTTTTAAAAAAAGAACAACATCTTTTTATATGCTAAGTATTTCTAAGCAGAAAATCAGCCTGGGGCCCCAAGCCCATCAGAGCACAGCAATCAAGATGTTCTGCCCTGAAAGCTGGCCTAATACCACATCTTCCTGCAATGTAGCTGGGGAGCCAGTTCCTCTCCCAGGACTCTAGGAGAGTTTGTCTCCACTAGTCTCTGATGCTCGCTACATCACAAACTGTACCCTACAGTTCAAAAGATCTGTTTCATTATTCAAGATAACAGGCACATTTGAACATATAGAGAAACTACATTTTCTATACATTTTCTCTAAGGAGACCATCTAGGACAAAGGTTCTCAGAACAAAGCAATACTTGCAGAGGAGTTTGATATGAAAACATTGAATATGAGATCACGTGATTAAAAGTTTTGCATATGTATTACTGTATATGGGACTAGACCTTAAGCTGGCTTCCATAATTTAAGGTAATTGTATTGTTCCATCATTTTTGTTTCAGAGTTATTCATACAGTCTCATAAGTCTTTAGTGCCTTGGTATCCAAGATGTGTAAAAGTAAGATTTCATTTTCTTTTCTCCCTTTTTTTTTTTCTTCTTTTTTTCTTCTTTACTAACTCCATGCATTTTATTGTTTGACTATCAATTCCAGGTGACCTCTGTACTTTCTATTTTTTTTCTGTCTTCTCTAGCCATTTTGTTTATCTTTCAAAATTACAGTTGCTTTAGAGTATGGACCAGGGCCCAGATCCAATCAGGATACACCCTTGATCTTAGCTGGATTCACGAGACACTGGAAATATTAAAAAGGAGAGGTACTTGCAAGCAAAAGACACAAGCCTACAAGCTGTCTGTAAGATCTAAAGGAATGCCATGTGCAACAGGATACAGATTTGTACCTTAAATTTGGAATGTAAACCCCTGCTTTTAATTCCATCTCATTTTCATTCAAAAGTTCACAGGCTCAAGTCAATTAATTTTATTTACTCTTCAAGGTCACAATAGGAAACAAACTTTGTGCCATTCTAATAGGGACTCAGCTAATGTGGACATCTGCTCTCTTAGAAGCCTCTTTCCAGCAAGGCATCTCAAAAAAATGCACATCTTATTCTCTGTAAAAGACAGTTGGATGCTTTATGCATAACTGCTATGTGCAGTGGAGGTGAAATTCAAGTTCAAATGTAAAGTGTTTGATACTTATGGAGACTACCAAATTCTTCCTCACACTAATTTTCATATTCTAAAAGTTAATTTGTCTGTATGCTAAAAAGCAAGCCATAAAAAAAATGAAATTTAACTATTATATCATAAAGTGATTTTAAGAAAAAAATATAAAATTATACACATCAACAGCCATTTCATTTATATATATTCTTATATATGTTTTTATAGATTAGAATTTTATAACACATATTAGAGCAGTTCCTCTTTGTAGTTAATGTGTTTCAAGAGTAGGTCACATCAGACACATGCTAATGATTTCTCCTTAGGGTTCTATTCTGCCTGTTCACTTAGCAACACAGCATATAGTAACATGCAGAAAGTGACTAAAAATCATTTGTAGAATATATCAAATCTATAGGTACCAGAAAAGATAAAATAGGAGACCTTTTCTAATGTTAGATGTCACTTCCTCAGCAAAATTTAACTTGAATGCCAACATTTATGGGTTAATTTCCCAAAACGCCAATTAAGAGAAAAGTTTCTCCAGAACATGTTCATTAATGCAAATAACTATGTTAAACTTGAATGGAGTCCGCTGATAAACTTATCTAGAACAAATTTAACATACCCCTTACGGAAAAGCAGGCAACTGCCAACTTCCCTCTGGTAAGTCACATGGTAATAGGATTTTACGGTATGTTACGAACCTCACACAGCAGTCAGTGAGGAGATAGCAGAACAACTTTGATTTCTCTGGTACTCTCAGTGCCAGACACAGGACAGCCGCTCCAAGCACAAATCTCCACCAGAGCTGGTTAGCTCTGAGCTGAGTTTTGTGCTACCGTCACTTGCTAAGATACCTGCTAGTTCCCAGTGCCTGAGCAAGCTCAACCAGCCCGCTGAATAGCTCTAGCCTAAATTGTAGGCTGCTATATACAGAAACAATCACAACATTAGGCTTTAGGATATCTAAAATGACACCAGACACTTGTGTCTTACATGCTCCCATTGTCCTTTGGGAGCAGAAAAGGCCAGGGATCTTAAGGTACATTTGACTTGTTCTCAATTCCAGTACCTACCTTCTAAGTTTGGGACGCTCCAAAATTATAAAACAACTGAATAGTCTGGTGGTTCATAAGCCAGTGCAGGGACAGCTACGTTGCAGCTCTGTGACTTTGTTCCCCCATCACTTGCTCCAAGTTCCAAGACAGGAATCCTTCCTGTGAAGGGCTCTGAGAAACAGGGTCTCAGACTTAGCTAGCACAACGGGACCTCTAGAATCACTGTTGTACTACAGCACTACTTTTATGATTTCTAAATAGAAATAAAAAACTAGAGCAAGAATAATCTGCTCTTTCAGTAGGCCTCATTTATTTTTCATCCCTCCGTATTTTTGATTATGCAGGGAAGATCAAAAGAAAATTAAACAGATCCAGAGACCAGAATTTGCCATGCAAGGAAATAGTGAAATAGAAAGTAAAGGATGAAGTGGCAAATTGATCAAAATGCTTATTCAGTTAGTACAGATCTGTCAGCTGATTTCATTTGTAACATATTTCCTCATTGATGTGTTCCCTTCTTTCTCTCTTAAATGATAGTCATTCTGCAGCGAAACATCAGCATTGCAAAGTTTAAAATACTATGATAATTCCCAGCTGAACATGATCTCTGACAAAATTCTTGGAGACTTTTTATGTTGGAGATTAAATGTGGTAATCATCTAATAATTAACACAGAGGAAAAGACTTAGAAGACATGAAAGGACATGAATTATTAGGGGAAGATATACAACCTATGTGCCTTGATGATATCTGAAGGCCATATATGAAACAAATTTCCTTGAAATGTACCTGTAACAGTTGTCCACAACTGTTTTATCATTTATATTTGCAGTGTGATATTTCTAAACTAGCAATTCATGTTTTCCTAAGCCCACATAATTTAATATATATTTAAATTTCATCTTTGGAGATATTCTCTCTTAGTCAGCATTACTACAGATCCGAACATCCCACAACGTTAACATGTTTTAAGATATAAAGTATTGCTATCCCTATAAGTACTACAGCTGAGAGGATAATAGCTAGATCCACAACACATAAAAATTCAGGCTCTTAAATCCAACTGCAGATCTCCACTCCTGCCTAACCCTAGCTATCTAACAAGTGTCTAAACTCCTTAGTACCTTAGCATTTACCTTCAGGTTTTCCCACGTGTTTAAAGTTCTGTCTCTGTGACCAGTATCTTGTCAGTCTCAAGAGGTCTTGGTGTTCAGCCCCCATAACCATGAACTCTAAACCAGACGATGGATCAATAAATACAAGCAATGGAGTTACCACAGTTTAACAACTTCTAGGTCATTCACAGAAACACATGAGCTATCATTTGCCAGACCACTGCAATTGCAGCAGAAAACGGCTTCATTTAATTGCATGAAAGATCTGTGCAGACTCCTGGACAAAGCTCAGCAGCTAGGTATCCCCTCTATTTGAGTCTCCTTCACTTTTTTTTCCCCCCCAAAACGAACTTTAAGAAAATTGTAACAAGAAAGCACAATCTATTCTACAAAACCTCTTTGAACATGACAAATGCCTACCAACAACTGATTACCAGCAATCATGAAATACTGCTGAAATATCTAGAAACAAAACGAGATGAAGATAGAACAGGGACAAGGCTAGCATTCTAGTCTGAATTTTGTGAAAGGCGAGTGATATTTCAGCCTCCATTTTGAGTATATTCTTGATTACATCCTTCTGAATAAACTGCAACCAGCATATTAGATTTCACCTTTATTAAAAGTATCTGGCTTTTAATAAAGGAAAAATCACGTTGAATGATTTCTGCTTAAGTGAAAGCCTAAAGGATGCGGATGTTTCCACAACCTTTTCTGTCTCAACTGGTCAAAAACCAGCAGAAGAAAGAATTATAAGAGGAAGAGCAGCAGAAGATGCTCATCTCATACAGAGCCTGACCCGAAAGATTCAGAGAAGAGATAAGTTTTGCTGCCAGAAGACAGAGCATACAGATATTTACTGTTTGTACATTGTGCCAGAGGGAAATTGTGGATGCATACGTGCATGCGTGCAACACATTTGTTTTCAAGAAGAAGCTTCTGCACTACTTCATCTGCCACACATTTCTAAAGGCAGCTATACTGAGGGAATGAGTGGAGCTCTGGAAAAAGTATACATAACCTATTGGGCATGCTTACTTTCAATATAAGAGTACAGTATTAAGCTTCCATTGACTTAGGAACATGTCCAGCGTCTACCAAACATTTCTGCGAATCCCATCTCTATCCCATGCCATTTCAATAATATTATTTCGTATCACTGTTACAGCATCATCAGCATTGGTGTCACAAGCTAGATTATTTCCCTATAAATTTTTAGGCTGATAATCTGTAAGGGCTACAGCTGAAATTCTTGTAGTAATAGCTCTTAGTATTGAGTGTGCTGGGTAGTCACAAGGCCTTATTTCCTGTAGAAAGGGGGTAGGTTATCACAGAGGATTTTAAACCGCATCCTATCTCTTGCTGCTCAGTGCTGCACATGGGCTTCTGGTCATGGTACAGCCATCCACCTGGCCAACTGCACAGTCATCATACCCAGACTGAATTCATTGCAATGGTTATAGAAGGTATCTGAAATATTGACTAATATACAGTTAAAAAACACAGCACCACACACACAATGGCTTACTCCAAAAAGCAATAGAATTCTGCTGTGCCTGACTCTGCTGTCCTATGTACAAAATACCCATAAGATTTCATTATGAGACACACATATGTGAGGATTCTTGATTAGATCTGAAAATCTAGGTATGATTATACCCCTTCTAAAATGTCAGTACCACTAACATATTCCACTGGGTCCCAGATGTTTTTATACAGCCAGTTTAGAACTGTGGCTCTGTACTGTGAAACTCTCTCTTTACACAGAAGACTAAAGCTTATTTTCTGAAGAATGGTAATATTATGGCCTTCTGAAGAGCAAACTGTCATTGCTGAAATATTTATCAGATCTCAGAAGTATTAAAAGTCAAAAGCTGCCCACCACTCATCCATACCCAGAGATACCTACTCTGAATCGAGTTCAGCGCTCTGAGTGGTATATGGCTATAAGTGAATACCAGTTTGAACATAGCGGCAGTGATTTATGTTTTCCTATCCAGAATCTTATTATTTATTTAAGAGTATCTTTGGATCCAGGACTACTACTGAAATGGTTTCAGTTGTATTGATTATCCTTACAGCACTGAGTACTTCTCATCTCTCCAACTCTGCTGTTCTGTAATTAGCCACTCATCCTGAGAAACGATGCTCAAATCAATTAGCTTTGAAAAACATCCACATTAATCTGCTGATATTTTTTCATGCAGAATGCCCACACAGACTTAGAGATATGTTACAAAGATATGCTTTCACCTTTTTTTGGTTTATTTCTTTGTTTTCTGAATCACAAGGCTGGAGCGGAATCACAGCTGCTAACAGGTATTATGCACTGCAAAAAGATTTTGCTCAATTATTTAATGTCTTCCCAATTTAAGGAACCTGTATTAATTATTTAATTAGCATTCTGCTATGATTAATTGAATGCTCACAAATCAATTAAAAGCTGCTTACCTTTTGCTAGTTCAGTAACTTCAAAGGAGCCTCCTGAGAAATGGCAAAATTTACATAGCTCAGAAAATCCCATCCTCACTTTAAAAGCTACGTTGGAAACACAGTACCCTGTCCTAGGCATTGCACTGCAGTTCTGAGTAGCACAGCAGGCAGCTTTCTAGCATTCTGAATTCATGGGCTCTTCTCTGTGAAGCCAGTAATCACAGAAAATTTGCTTGGTATTCAGGCAGATGTTTTCTGCTCTTCCATGTTCATGCCATGATAATTACTCTCACTGAAGGGAGAGAGGGCTCTGGCAATGGCTACTTACTGATATACCATGGATTAGCATTTCAAACTTTACACTTCTCTGTGTACATTTGAATACAGACAAATTTGGCCAAGCAGCCAGACCCACCAAAACTAAAAGCCAGTGAGGTGCAACATGGAGAAATTCTGCAGCAAAATGGCTCATATTTCTCTGCATTTATTCATTACAGACCTACTGTGTGGCCCAGAATCTTGCAATCTTTAAAAGCACAGGCAATGAACCAGCCCCCCCCCCCCCCATCATTTAAAAAAAAAAGTTTTGCATTAAAAGGACTTTTCAAAAACCATACATAAAATCTTTCCACTGCTTGGACTTTCACCAGTCAATAAGGTAGGCATTCATACACAACAGTTATCAAGTTTATTGCAGTTCTCTATTTTACCCTTGAACTGCCTGGGAAAGTATAGGTAGGACTTGCCAAGCCTGTTAAGGTTTTTGCTGTTGCAGCCTAGAAACAAGCAGAAGTGCCTTGGGATCTATTTACCAACAAACCTTTTCTTTTGAGTTTAATGGGACCGACTCAAAAGCTTTCATCAGTGATTTTGAGCTTTATTTCTGGAAAGAAATAAATTGAAGATACGGAATGAAAGGCAACCACTTTCATAAATGCTGATTAATTACCAGCATTAAGAAAGGTCCAGGATGAGGGGAACTAATAAGCAGCATTTTTCATAAAAGCAAATTGGCTGATCGTAACCATAGGTTTGATCCCATGGATTGATGCATTTGAGCTCCTCCTAAGCAGAGGGCTTTCACATTTCAAGAGCAATTTTGACCAATCTTGATCAAAATAATGAACTATATAACAAAGCAGCATACTTCCCGACACAGGGATTTTGTCACACTTTGATACAGAGTCACTATGATAGGCTAAGACAAAATATTCTGCAGGTATAAGCTATAGCCATGCTGAACCTGATCCTAGCCCAACTCTTACTCCACACTCATCCATATTTACAAGTGTTCTGATATCCACCAAGAACAGCAGTATCAAGTGCTTGCTCCCATCACTTGGTAAAAGCTTCACTGCTCGGATTGAGTGTATCAATTTCTTCTAAGGAGAAAGAAATAATAAGGCTATCATTCTTGCTCAGGTCCCTTCAGCTAGAACTGGGACCCTCTGATAGGAAGAAATATGCTCAATGCAATTGCTTAAACAGTACACAGCAGCCAATGTATTAAAACTGTAGCACAACAAATTGCTTTTTCCCTCCTCATTTCTTTTGTATCTGATGTCAATGTGAGGGTACTGTGACTGGAAAATAAATAACTCTTGTCTAAGATTGCTTCTCAGTGTACCATTTCTACTCAGGAAGAGCAAAGTCAAAGAAGGAAGATATGCAAGCTAGAAACACAGCGTTCGTACATAGCATGTGTTCTACCATGGGTTCAGTCATTTGTTACAGCTTGACAGAAAAGAGTGTATGGAAAAAATACAGGTTGCTCACATTCTCAGGACAGCATATTGCTCTAGAACTGTTCTCCATTATTAGGGTAATGGGCTTAGATCACATATTGTGGAAGATGATGAGCACAACCCTCAACCAAAAGCAGATGCAGTAAAGCAAAGCAGACTATATTGCTGCTAACAGATGTCAGTGTGTCTGAGAGGAAAAAGCAGCAGAATCAATACCAAATTAGCAGAAGATGCAGGAGGAACAGTGCCGGTTGCGTACTCTGAGGGACTGGGGTTACAATCGCCCATTAGAGAAGCAAATGTAAAGACAGCTTCTTTGGATTAGTAGTACTACCAGGAAAAAAAGATTTAGAAATAGGGGCAAAAACCTATCTCCTGCTCTTTGATTCTTACTTAGGCTTAAAGAAACATGTACTTCCTATTTCAAGAAATAGTACTGCGAAAATACCTGGTCCTAACATCAATCTCTCCTCCTAACAGAGATAACCTGATGTAACCCTAAAGATCCTGCTGGTGCATTGAGCCTGGCCCCTGAACCAAACCACCATATCACAGACTTTCAGAGACTTCACAAACTACACCATTAGAGAGTTTAGTTTTTTGCCCCTAATACTCCCCTTTCTTCATTTTTCTAATAGTAGTAAACTAATTTCCAGAGCACATTTAAGACGAGTTTATATCAGTCTTCTGCTAACATTACCCTTTCACCACAATAACTCTCCTCCCTCTTTTGTGCCTACCTCCTGGCATATTTATAGGTATCTGTCATATCCCTCTCAACCTTTAATTTACAATACTAGACATACCAAGCTCTTTAAATCTCTTGCCATGAACAAGCTCTCTATCCCCCTTATCTTTCCTGTAGTTCTTCTCAGGTAACGTTCCAGGCTGAAATCCATCTTTCCTGAACATGACCCGAACTGTATGCAGCACTCGACTTCAGTCTCACTAATGCCTTATGTAAAACATTGACTTTATTTCATCTCTTGAAGAAATATCTTCTCCTGATCCATCCTGTAAATGCATACACATTTTACACTCTCATCACGCTGGCTACTTCAGAGTCATTCTGTGATTGCTAGTCACTCAGGTTGTCCTCCATGACCATCATTTCTAACTCATCAGGTTACAGTGGAAACGGCTGTGATTACACTGTCAGTGCATAATTTGGCACTGTTGCATATTTCCTCTCATCTACTTACACCTCTCTTCCTCATCATATGATTTTTTTTTTCTTTTTTTTTTAAACACTTCACTGTACTGATGAGGCTTTCCAGCTTTGTCGTCAGGAATCCCACTAGTACACTCTCTCTCTCTTTTTTTTAGTCATTAAGGAAGACGTTAAACTATAACTGTCCAACCACCAATCCATGAAAAATTCTAGTTTTCACTTCTCACCTGTTTGATTTTTCCCTTTCAATGTTACTTGTTCTCTTTTCCTTTTAACTCAGTTCCTATGCCTGATACCTCTACCATTCTCCATCTTCATTAACAGTTTTCCATACAGAATCAAATATATTTTTAAAGGATAGTTAGATGAGATCTACCATGTTTCTTGTGCCTTGAAAAATATACTGATTCTGGTACAATCTTCCCAATTTTAGTAAATTCATGTTGCATGAATTGTTGTCCAAATCTGTGCTCTATTTATATTTATTCTATCTCCTGAATGAAGATTTCCATCAACATTCAACAGTGTCACATACTACTAATGACTTATCAGCTTTGTAGTCATCCAGATAACTTCTTCCTGCCCCAGCCTCCCAAATACAACCACTATATGTGATATTATACGGTATTCTTCTGTAAAAAGATAAATACTCATATGGAAAGAAGGCACAGTATTCACTTAATTTTGAGACATCATCTTAAATTCCTATCCTGTCCTATTCTCAGTGCATGGGGGCTTCCTTTCTTCCTCATTTGTTTACTTTTTAATGTATAGAACTTTTGCTACTAGTTTTAATCATTTGCAAGGTCTAATTCCACTGTTCTGTAAGAACTCCCTGTTTTAGGGTTCATCGCTACTGCTTCTTTGGTGATAAATACTGTTTTTAGGTGTGCACACTATATACTTTCCTTTGTTTCATGCTTTCCTGAAGAGGCTGTTTTCTCAAATTTTGACAAGCCCTTTCCCACAAGTTTTTTTGCTCCTTGTTTGGAACACAAATTGTTAAGAGTTTCAGCGCTTAATTTTACAGAATTCCAGGGATTTTTTGCATTCAAATTCCCAGACCTCTCGTCTAAGTCACTCCTAACTAGTTCCTTTATCTGAATAAAGAATTTTAATTAGAGTATTTCCACTGTTTCTCTTACCTTTTAAATCGAATCCATCTGTGATACTTTATCCAAAGTTGTTATCCAAAGCCCAATCTTCTATAAAGCCCTGATTTCTTGCAAAAAACAAGCCTAAAGTAATAACACTTCTAACTGGTTCAGCCATTATTTGGTGAAGAAGCAGCAATCTTATCCAGGAATTTCAAGCACTACCAATATCCAAGTAGCATGTGTTTTCAAATGTCTGTCTGGGAAGTTATAATACTAATGTAACAAACAGTAACATTTATCCCTGGTAACAGTTTGCATCATCATCCATATCTGACTTCAAAAGTCTATAGCACTACAAAACATCACTCAACAGAAATATTTTTGCCATTTTTCCACAGTTTTGGAAAACTGATCATTTCCTTTATGGTATCTATAGTCACTTCATTATAGTCTATCAAAACAAAACTATACAGTGAGCCCCCTTCCCTGAATCGTACCTCAGTGCCATCTTTCCTGGCAAGTACCTACCACAGTGCATGTGTTCCCACCACCACTGCTGCATCACTACGTTTCAGTTCTACCTCTGATGTTACTTTCAACTCTAGTTGGCCAGAGGGCTGGCATCTGGGTCCACACACTTCCATTATTTCTCACTTTCTCAGCCATCTAACTAACCACATCATACACTTTACTGTCTGCAGCAGCACTCGCACTTTCTTTCTGCCTTTTCTGGCCAGTAATATCAATGCCACATGCTTGTTCAGTAGTTTCTTTTCATGGTATGTATTAAAAAAAGAAAACAGTTGCAGTGATACCTTGTGATTTGTTCCCAGATCCATCACTTAGGAAGAGTCCTCTCTTCAAGAATGTATCCAACAGCTGAACAGCCCTAACTCATCCTCACAGCAACATTCGGGATGATAAAAAGGACTCTTGTATCTAAATAAAGGGTTACCAAGCAATGCTTTAAAAGGCAGTGTTTACTGCTAACAGTGAGCTGCTCTCGTAGTCATATTCTGCGGATGTTCCATGCTGCTAGTTCAGAACCTATAATGCTGTGCATTCTCACACAGGTCTTTCACTTTAGTCAACCTGAAATAACATTCTTCAGCTGGGCTTTTTGATTCCTTCACAGCTGAACAGCAAGTAAAGCAGAACATATTTTTTCCAATATATATGTATTTGCCCAACAACACGGGAATTTGCTTACACCAAGAAATTCCCCATATAATCCACAGCTGGCTATTACAGGTTGCTCTAAGGATCTCTTCAGGGAATGATCCTGGAGTCAAATTGGAACAGAACTGTTGTAAGAGATCCATCTTTTCTACACTTCAGAGTGAACATTTAGCAGTATCACTCAGATTGTGTGGTTACCTGTCAGTTTTCCTGTCTACTGTTAATCTTTATAAACATTACAACAATAACCATACAGTTTGCCTTTAAAGTTCTGACATTGTAAAACATGGTCTCAGTTGGTAAAACTACAAATATCAAGGAACAGAATCTGGGTAAAGTAAAAAGCTGTACATAGATCCTGTCAGCGGCAAAAGGCACATGCCTCTGGGAAACTTCAGCAGTCATCAAATGACTGCTGAAGTAAATACATAAAAAGACACATGCATAGTAAACTAAATTCCTAAACCTCTGCTAGACATTTAATTGGAGAATTTTTCAAAAAGAGAAAGACATTAGTTTCAGCAAAGTATGTACCAGGAAATAAATGCATTAATTTGCTACAGGAATACTAAAACAGTTTTGGCATTTATGACTATGTTCTACGATGGCTTTGAACCCCCTCAAATCTCAAAGAAATTTATTCAAAAAACTGGGAATTACAATACTGAGAAAAGCATCCATCAGTTCAAATGCAGTGTAACACTACCTAATAATAAACTGTCTGATGGTCATGGGAAAAGAAAATCCTATATATGTTTACTGCATTGATAGTCAAAAGCACGCCCTTGTTTAACTGACCTTTTCATTTTTGATACAACCAACCCTCATCTTTAAGACAGAGGCTTCAACCAGAATGACTCATTTCAGCTTCCAGGAGCTAAATATTGTACTAGGGCTTGTATTTTTGGAAATGTTATTAACATTGCCTTTCCAAGGGATTTTGGTTTTTTTTCTTCCAACAGGATCTGGAAAGAATTATATTATTATTTGTACTGTAATCATTTCCAGTGGCCACTGGCACAGGGAAAAATCCCACTGTACTAGACAGTGAACATGCATACCATAAAATAACTATCCTAGCATAGTTTATAACTCAGTGAGAAATTTCAGTTTCACTAGGTAGCACAAAACATAGGATTGTATACAAGAGAGAACAGTAGAACAGACAGATCATTTTTTTCATTCTGCATTTCTTTTATTATTAAGATAGGCTGGAAAAATGGCTGTCAGATTCATTATGGGAGAATATTTTGAAACAAATCAAAAGACTCACTTCTGAATCCAAACCTAAAATCCAAGTGCATACAATATTTGTGTTTGGCCTCATTTCTATGAACGAGGTGGCTTGATGCACACTCTAGGTTTTGCAATAATTAAGTCTGCAGTTCCATAATCAGCTAGGTTAGCTACCCAAGTAAACAGACAGCTGAATAAATCATCCTTTATCTAAGTTTTATCTATTTTTAAGAATACCTACATGAAATATTCTACATGAAGTATTTTTTCCACTTGTTTCCCCTGAGATAAGAGTGTGTTATTTCCAAGTTCCTAGCAGTACTACTTCTGGTTTATTTCTCCATCATAACGACTGGCAATAGTAGTCATTCACTCAGACACTCAACAAGTGTAGAACTATTACAAAGTATGTAATCAAATTCATTGCTAACAATCACATGAATAAATGCAGTCACTTTTAGGCTGATAATAATGTCCTGCCTTGTGAGGAACAGTCACAAGGGAAATTTCTGCAGCTGGGCCACAGCATGGAGCTATTTCGAATTTCACTTATTAATACAGATGAAAGTAACTTTATTGTGCCAAAGTAGACAATGCCAAGCTAATAATGGGCGTCAAGGAAGAGAAGTGATGCCAGCAAATCCTAATGAAGAATCTCAATCAAACACGTATTTAGTATCCAAGATAAGAAAGCAAGACAGCATGGAAAATATATGAAATGCAATTATTCAGAGCATATAATAACGCAATGGTTACAGTATATGCACTTTTAAACCATTAGGTAAGTGATCTCTCAAAGAAATTGCAGCACTCACTGGAGAAAGAAATAGGCTAAATAATTCATCAAAGCATAAACTGAACTGCTTTTTATGTCCTGTGCACTGCATGTTTTGAAGTCCTCTGATAAACATTTTGCTCATCTGCTGTGAGAAAGTAGTCAAAGCAGTTCTAGTCCCCGTCTCTTGATAGTTCTTTCTTTTCCATTTCTCTTTTTTTTTTTAATTGAACAACATAGAAAACTCTTAAAGACCACCAGAGACACATCAAAAGCTAAAGATTTTAAAACCCAGAGGACAGTTGTCACAGTTCACTGACGTTTTTTTCTTCCCTTTGTCTCCATGAGGTTTACTACAGTTATATTCCACAGGAGTCTATACTGTATACCAGGCAATACATTATTGGGCCTGAGAAAATCTTAGATTAATTGATTATGGAAATCACCACTATGATTTAGAAATATGTCTAGCTGTCTAAAGAGCATCTAAGAAAACTCATATGAACAGGCTAGGACAGTTTCTGCTATGTTTGAAATGAGTTGGTTGGATCATTTCTCCATCTCTACTCAGCTGCCATTCCAATCTTGTTGGAGCACTAGAGCTAGATATAGTATTTCAAGCTAATTCTGGAAGGACACAAGCCTATTTCTGTACCAGCAGCAAACTATCTTTTAATATAATACTGCTGCTAAATTATTGTGCCACAACACTCTTTCTATGCAATCGTGATAACAACTGTCATTACCATGCAGCTTATAACAATAAATTCTATCATAACTGGCTTCACTGACTTCTGTCATACTGTGCTGTATCATGCAGCAGCGTGAATGGCATTTGCAGCAGCAGCTGCACTCAAATACAGAAATAACTGTATCTAACCACAAACTCTGAGCCACCAAGAGTCAATCCTTCCTCTCCATGCACTTGATTTCAAAGCGTTTTTTCCAACCACCAGTCTGAATATACACACCTCAAGTTTGCTAAATCATCACTTAATTTTCTAAGGCCAACAGTATTTATGAGTCTCCATTGTCACCAAAAAATACACCATATGTCAGCCTGACATGTACATATACCATATGTCAGGCTGAAATCTGCTCTCACACTCAACAGAAGCTTCTCCATCCATGTGAGTCATCTCCAGTGAGTTTCTATTAATGTGATTATTTTCCCTTTGAAAGAGGAAGGAAAAAAGCCAGGAAAAACAAGATCTATTTAAAATTAGAGGCCTAACCATGAAAGTACTACAAAGAAAGTATTGACACTATACAGATCATCACAGACAGGTACTCTGCAAATCAGTCAGGAGCTGCACTCCTGATCCCAGCTAAGGAAAATATCTAGACACATACTTTAAATACAACGTCCATTAACATCAAGGTTGGATAAACATGCTATTCATCACATCATGGCCTCTATTTCTCAGGCATGAAGTTTCCTAAGGAGTTACCTCATTCTCATATTTACTTAGGTCTGGATTTTGAATGTTTCTGTAGCTAGAAGAGAGTCAGCAGTATACCATCAGAGAACACTGTAATCCCCCAGTCAACTAGCAGGACAATTCCTTGGTTTGAATAGCAATTTCATGAATAGAGGAACAGCTCTTTTGTATTATATAGAAAGCTCAGGATTTGCTAGGAGAGTTCCCAATGCATAACTTGGCTCTATGGGGATTTTGTCAGAGTGGCTGGGTCACAGTCCCTGGCCCAGAAGAATTTAGGGGATAGACAAAGAAGTCAGGCAAATAATACACAAGCAACTTAAAAACAAAAATGTCAAGGACATACAAAGTACCAGTTTAAATTTGAAAATAATTTTTCCAGTATTTTTAGCACGTAGCTGCTATTCAAGCTGAGCTCCTCTCATTAAGCTTAAGTGAACAATTCTCACACCTTTACAAGGCTCCTAGAGACAGTGGTGATCTGTCTGGATTTAATGGTCCATTCTCTGCTTTGGTGAGATGTCAGGCCTAACAGCTGCAGAAATTGGGAGGGGTTCTTGCAGTGCAGGTAGCGAGTCTCTGGTTTGCTGCTTCTTGTTTGAAACCCTTTCATATGTCACAAAACACACTAGAAACACACTTTTCTTCCCTTTTGTTTAGCAAGCAAAAAAAAAAAAATCATGAAGTTACACAGAGCGTATTTATCTTGTCAACTGCTAAGAACAAGAAGTTGAAATGTATGTAAACCTAAAGAATGCCTTTAAAAAATAAGATATAAAATCACAATTGTCACAAAATCATGGCAAATATTTCATGCAACTTTAGAAATGCTTAGCTTCTACTCAAGTGTGCAACTGAGAACGTTTTCATTCATTCCTCATTTTTTAGTTTATCATTTGTCATTTTTTGTTCTGCCACCTCACAAATTTGCACATACTTTTAAATCTTGTTCTGTTCCTTTCATTTTGGGAAATAATATTTCCCCACCACCATCACCACCTTATGTTTATCACCACCGCCATCCCACCGCCTGAAACTAACATAACGTTTCCCAAAAGGGGCTTGAAATTCAGTTAACACCTCATACCAACAGTGTATCTTTGCAGCAGTACCAATAACCATTATATCAGCACTAAAAGAAAACACACCGAAGACTGTTTCCAGGTTGTACGCATGCTGCAAAAATCATCTTTCTGGCACTAAAAACAAAGCAGATAGTAGACATCTTCCGGTAGTAGCAAATAGTTGCTACTCTGTTTATCCAGCGATAAAATAGTGAATGTGATGAGCTTGATCAGGTGGACAAACAGATGCTCCCTGTTCAAGACACATATTAAATACAACTGCTCATTTACCCTCCAAAGCATCTACTTAGAATCAAGGGAGCAGTATTATCCTTTTGAGCAGTCTGAATTTGAACGATCATTTTGTGTGACTACAAAAATGGAGTTTAGTAACATTTTTCTTTTACCAACCATTCCTGGATGGCTGAGACAGGAGTAAAAAACCTTTTCCCGTAAATCTGTAAAAAGCAGACACCTATTACTGTATGTCCATCACTGATGTACATTAAAATTAAAATATACAAAGTGGATATATTATTTAGAATCAGCAGAACTTTCCTATACAAGTTCTACAACCCAAAGTAGGTCAAGCTGGGTTCTCACAGCTTAAGTTGCTTCCTTTTATATGAAAAAGAAAATTCATTTTAAAAACAGGGAAAAATGACTTCTACGCACAAATCGTGCTGAACATACACATTTCAATAAAGAAACTGCCTGAAGGAAGATAGACAAAGAGATTGCAAAGTTTTTACCTGAAACAATACATTTAGGTTAACCATTAGCCTCAGGTCTTGAACAATACAGTACTAAGGGTCTAATCCTGATTGTCTTTCTTTAACAGGCATTAAATAAAGGGAGCAAGAGCTTTAGAGAGCCTGAAATCTTGTGAAGTAATAGGAAGAAAATTCCTTTTCCTCAGCTGCAAAAAGTCATTTTCCTGGGGCAGTTCACACTTATGAAAGGGAGATGAATGTCAAAGTGTTGGATTTATGCATCCACCAGCCTCTCACCTCTATCAGGTCACAGTCATACTAATACACGAAAGGATTTAAGTGGCAGCTCCAAAAGCTCTTTAACTGCTCATCTGTCCCAAATCGGAAACATTATTTCCAGAAAACATGTGAAAAGGTTTCTCTAAGTAGCCTTAGTCGAGGAAAAGGGGAAATCAAGGAAACGCTCTGATTCCTGTCCTATCACACCTACCCCCTAGAACCACATTTAACAAACACTGGGCACTGAAGGTTTTTTGTTCGATTTAAACTTTCATAAAAAAAATTGCAAGCAATGATCTCCACCTGGAGTAGCTACTCATTTGGATTCCTGTCCAATAAAGCAGTGGCAATACTTCTGGAAGCAAATGTAATTGAGGATGGAAGTTGCAAGAACTGTCCACGATGAAGAAAAGAAGAAATGAGACGTGAGCACAAATAAAGACTAGGCCCACACAATAGCCCAGTCTCTCGATTTTCTTTTCCTGGCACAACAGTAGACAGAGAAGCTCAAAGCAAAACCATCTGAAGCAAAGCAGTTTGATCTGCAGAAAAGTCCACAGGCCCAAAGTGCTCAGTTTCACTCTTGCTGCCAGAAAGTCTCCCTTCAGTGTCTCAAGCAAGTTTTCTTGTGCCTACACAGCTACTCTCTGGTCAGAGCCTGACTGAGCTGCAATTTGGTTTTTCTTAAAGAAACTGCTATGAATAATTTTCACACTACAGGCTGTTTGCATTCACTGCTTCCCAAACAGATTTTGTGATTAGGTCAATGATTAAGTTTTCCAAGTAAAAGGATTTTAAAATGGGAGCATATCCAGCCATGACAAAGCAAATGTGTGCTACCCCAGAGGTAGCACACATTTGTGGTATTCATTAAACTTTTACAACTTTGAAACCTTGTCACAAGTTTTAGTTCCTTGAACATAAGTTTTATTTAAAAAAAAAATCTCCAACAATTTTGGGGGAATATTTGGCTATACTTTTTTAAAATTAAACACAATTAGTAAGGCAAGACCAAACTAAAGCCTCCTACTCAAAACATTGTCCAAGTACCACCTAGATAACAAGGGTGAATTAACATCAAGAAGATTAAATAATTATTCGAAAAAAATGCTTTTGCACTGACATACTGAATGGAATCCTTATTCACACCATTTTCCACATTAAAAAGTGGTCCTTCTACAATTGTACCCTTACCAGTTTGAGTCCACAAGCTTCTCCAATAAACTCGGGACAAAATGATCAGCCTGAGAATAGCTGAATGGATAGCTCTATATTGCAGCAGCTCCTACACACACAGATCCTACACTGGTACTCCACATCCACCTAGACTACTCTGTTCAAATCTGGCCCATTTTTTAGAGCCAGTATGACTAAACAAAATCAGCTGATAACAGAAAACAGCAGGAAAATTACAAACCCCAGAGAAGCAATCACCCTGTCCCTCCTCTAACTCAAGCTGTGTTGCACTGTACCTCAATGAAAAGGAAAGAGGATTAACTCAAACAGTTCCTACCACGCCACAAGAACGTTGCTCTGAGGGCTGAACTACGCTGGAATGAACAGCCCTGCCAGAACAGCTTATTTCTTAACATATGCCTCTGCCATAAACATGCCTAAGCTATCAGCATTTTGACTGCTCCAGACCACCTGGGTGTGTAGTGACAGATACTTCGCATGAGAAAGCTCATCAGCAAGACTTCAGCAGTAAAGGATAAATGCTCCCCTTAAGTAATGCCAAGAGAGGGGCGGTGCATAACCTCCAGGCAAGTATGGACACACTGTGTCTGAGAAACCCACAGGCTAAAGGCCTCCATGTTGTCTTTCCTTCAGTACAAAGGCTAAATAAAAGAAGCTGCTGTACCCCACCAGCCCAGGCCCTCTCAGAGCATGAATACTTTATGCAGGTAATAAAAGGGAGAATAATAATTATTCCTTTGTCTCTGTGGCACCAGCATGCCTCCTCCCTTGCTAAAGTGGTCACGCAACCATGCTGCCATCCCAAATTGTTCATCAACTAGTCATCTGAAGGCTGACAATTATTTTTATAGTCCACCCACAGCTGGTGAGGATTTCACATGTATCCTGCTCTCCGCATTTCAAGTGTGCTGCCAAAGCCCTCTGTCTATATACCAAATAGCTTGCTTGGTAGAATGGAGCATTAGGAGTTGTGTTTTAGGGTAACTAAGAATGGCTGCAACAGAGATGATCGTTAGCATGAGTAAGATGGCAATTAAGTTTATGAAATGTGTAAAGTGCCAAATACATTTTATCATGAAAAACATTGAGAAAGATAACTCTTATTACTGTGCAGCTCTTTAACAGGTCTATCAATTATAATTTTTGAATATTGTTGAGTGATAAGTCACCATCTACCCAGGAAAACCTCTGTGCCATTTTTATTGTTTATTTATGATCCTGAATGATTAAACATGGGGATGAATGATTAAACATGGGGAATGCTCTTGGATTTACCTCCTCCCCATGCTTTCCCAGCTGGATTCTGCATTGACAATTAACTGCTTAGCTAGGTCCTGACACCTTGTTCCACCTTCTTCTGTTGCTCCGGGGACAAAAAGGAACCGAGCACGGCTGTACGAGGACAGCCTGGTACGTCTCCAGCATAAACGAGCTCTAAAGTTATTTCCAACTGCTGTACACAGCTATACGCCTCCACTTCTCACATTAGACTGCACTCCTAGGTGCAGCTGCCTCAGCACTTAAAGTCCCTCAGGATCTGCTGCTCTTCCTTTATTTTACGGTAGCAGTGCCAAGCTGCTCTGAATTTTGCAAGCACTGATTAAAGTCTGAGTTGAGCCAAAGATTAGGAGAATGGAAAACAGTTCTGTAGCTTCTTTCATGTTACTACTAACACTTTTTGTCTCAAGAGCATCTCAGTTGAATGGAAGGACTGACCCACCAAGTACAGAATGGCTACAAGGGAATTAGTATACTCCCTCAAAAGGAGGAGAAAAAGGACTGTGCCTGCAAGATGCAATTACATATCTTTCTCTCTCTATTTCCTATGCTGTTATGACAGCAACCAATAATGAATCCATCAAGACATTAATACAGCTAGTAGTTCTTTTCACTGTCTTTCCTCAGGACAGAATTCAAGATACGGTCTTTATTACCCAGACTTTACTTCCTGACTAGGCCATTTTGCTGTCTTTAAGAGAAGCCTAGCACTGAAAAGCTAAAAACGAGTGTGGTACTTTTTTAGTGCCTGAAATTCATTCTCAGAAGAGATCAGCATCCCTTTATGACCCTACTGCCTCAGACTGAATAGAAAAATGTTGGAGCTTTGGACAAATCCAAGCCACTAAAGAAGCTCCATGTTTTGCTCTGGCTGAAAGCTGAATTTTCCCCTATCTGTAAGCTCAGCTACAGGTTTATTTCAGATTCTCCTCCTGACTAAAACTGATGCTCTCCCTATTACACCATATATTAATTCCGGAAAGCACTCGTGCTGTTACAACACATATTCAGGGAGTCATATAGCGCAGACTGTGCAGTAGGTTCAGACACGACCTTACCCTACCGTCCTTTTGCAGGCACAAGGGCCCCTTCCTGAAGCTCTGTATCAGCCCTAACTGGGAGCTGAGGAGCCTCCCTGTACATGGCCAACTGTAAGCAGTGTATCCTATACCTACTTTACCCAAGGGGAGCATGCTGGCTCCATTCCCAGAGACACTGTAATACATAGATCTACAATGCCTCCAGCATTTCCAGAAAACCATTTCCCAGACTTCTTTAACACTTACCACATTTCTTCCTGCATCTGTTATAATGACTATCTACAAGCACTGTACTGTACTTAGGTAACATGTTTTTCTCATACTTCCTAATATTAAAAGTGCTAATTATTCTTCTAGCCTTGAAAATGATGGCAGTTACCTAAACATTAAATTAAGGCTTTCCTGATGAAACTAAGAATTCCCTATTAGGACAAGAAGGGGAGAAGGGGGTGATTTTCCCCTAGAGATCAGAATACTTTAAAAAAAAAAAAAATCATAATTCCATTACACCACTGTAAAACTACAAAGACAAACTGCCTGCTCAGGTGAGCAAGAAAAGGATAGAGTTGTGAAATGACTCCATTCATATTTACCATGCTTAGCTCCTGCTTTAGACTTTCATCTAAAACTTGCATTTTGACAGCCTTGCTATAGGCAATAGCCTGCTTTTATTAAACGGTTTTGCCAGTTGTCAAAACAGGATTGGAGGTATCAGTGCTTCAGGATGACTAGAACACATGAAATGTAGAGCAACTTTGTCAGGTACAAAAGCAAATTGCTCTTTTTGAAATTCTGCCTTTATTGCTATTAACTTGAAAAGACAGTGACAAGGACTTGTAATTAAATACACATATATATTTTATATATATATCTCAATAGCTTAAGTCAGCCTGTGCACCTTCTCAAAAAGAACTAGTAAGTAAGCAACACCCAACACTTCTTAACCAAAGATATTTTCACTAAAGAGAAATACAAAAGAGGGCTCTGCCCAGTTTTGGAGCTGCTGCAAGGGGCATATGGGAATCCTTACAGCCCTAAGCACCCTCAAGACAGTTAAGGAGTGCACTGCAGTTATAAGCAACAGCTGCATAGGAGATGGGAGGATTGGCTCAGGAATGCAGACAGGAAGGTTTTCATCATTTCTGGCAATGTTAACTGCATCATAGTAGGTATTTCTGGCTAGAGCACTGCTCCTAGATGTTAGAAGGACTGCAGTGGGAGGATGCTTACTCTTGTAATTAAAGAGGTGTAGCAGAGGGAATCTTTCCTTCATTCCCCATGGAGGAGCTTTGCCTTTGAAAGACATTGTTGCCAGGAACCAGGGCTCCAGCAGTGCAAATCCTTCCCCTTCCCAGCATGGCGCAGCATTAGGAGAAGCATAATTGAGTACTCACGGTATTAAAGGCAAAAAAAGTTCAGCTGGGATCTGATCCAAAGCACGCTGAAGTTAATGGAAAGAATCCCACTGACTCCAATGAGATTTTGGTCAAGCCGCAATGCATTTAAACAAGATATTTTTTAATTTTTTCCCTGCAGGATTTTCCATTTGCAACAACAAAAGGTAGGAGAAGGAACTATGCAGAGATGATGTAGTGTACAGGTTACCTTGCTAGTCCAGAGACAATGGCACTATGAGAAACTTGGTTTTCTAGTATTTATGCTTATCCAGATAACAAACTAGCAGAGAAAATTCATGAATCTTCTAACAATGATCTCTTTAGATAGGAGAGCAGTCAAGTGACTTAAAAACACAGAGCATTTGGCAAAGGAAGCAGAGAGGGTGCCATGGGGGAAAGGGGGCTGGGGGAAGCAGGAAAAGGACTGTTGATATACACTCACTTACAAGCTGTGTAAGAAGTCAGTAAGTAGACAGCAAGATGAGAGTAATTTTATTATCTGAAAACAAACAAACAAACAAAAAAAAAACACACACACACACAACCACAGGATGGAAAATTCTACTGAAGCAAAAATTCATTTGATATGCTGAGATGAAAAGGCAGCAAAGGTTAGGTGGAAACGAAATGTTCCCACATGCTTAGACCATGTAAGAGAGGAAAAACGAGAGGAAAGAAGCAGAAGCTGATCAACACTATCAGCAGATGAATGAGGAGGTTAGAGAAGTTGGGAACACACTTAACAGGGAAAATATCTCCAGATGAGGTGCTGTGGCTATAACAGAAGAAAGCTTTACAATAGCAAAGCAAGATCTTTCATGATAAACAAGATGACGAGATGAGTCATTATACTCAGAACTGCTTTTAGAGTCTCTCCAATAAAGGGAGATTACTGTGCCACAAGTTACACTCAAAGGTTTGGTTGTAAAACTACCTGGAAGCTTTACCGTGCACTTAAGTTGTGCATTGCTTTATCACAGAGGTCAATTCCCTTACATCACGCTGCTTCCTCCTCAGAAGGAAGGCATACAAGATTGAGTCCTAACCTTGAGTCAAACATGATGATGTGTCTTTCAAAATAGAAGACCATTCTTGGGTCTATTCTGGCCAAATGTTTTAAGATATAGGACATGCACTACATAGCCTTCAAACCCCCATTTCCCCACCCAAGGCTGAGAAGGGAAGTTGTCAAAAGATCCCAGTTACTGGGCCATTGCAGCAGACCTGTCAAGCACTACAGTGTTTTCACAAATTGAGTGGATTTCTGAACTGGAAAAGATGGAGAAGGATTATATTTCGTATTTTGTCTTCAAGATTATTCTGCATTTCTGCAGGCTGTGAATCCATTCATATAACAAGGAGCAAACACATGACTAACCTGTGTCATCACAAATCAAATGAAAATTTGGTATAAAAAGCTATTCAAGTCAGGATAGATGCCCAAATGGAACTGACTACCACAAGGTACAGGGTACTGTTACATTCTGTTGAGAACATAACCTTTGTTTCCCTCTCATGGTCTCCCTGAAACTCACAGGTTCATAGTCACTCCTTGTGTTTGACCAATGACCATAATTCTATTCCTAAAACTCAGCATACAGACAGTCCCTTAGCTCATGCCAAGTTACTTCTTTCCACTAAACCTCATCTGCTTACCATTTTCAAGGACACACTCCTGGATGGCATAAAAAGAGCACCATAGTCGATGAAAGCAAAATTGAGAATCAATCCACCTCCATATTCTGATTTACTAATGCCTGACTGGTCTAGCTACTGTATTGTTTCTGTGCATTATCTAACAAGCACCATTCAAAAGCTCAAACTGCTCACTCCTCACATTGAAAAAAGAGCCAGTAACAGCTTGACACTTAGAATTTGAGGAGTCAGAAACATTTAAGAAGTTGCCCTTCTCTTGAAAACGCACTGTAATAATGTTTCTAATAGATTTGATAAAACTGTCTCCATTTTGCTTTAGCTTTACCTTTCAGATGACAACTGTTCACAAGTGTACGATCAATATATGGCATCAGCATTAAGATAAACGCCTACACAAAGGCGCAACATACACAGAATCAGACACATGGACTCCATGAACTTTCTGTATGACCCTTCTTATTACTAATCACATACACTCAAACAGTAACACAGCAGAACTGCTTTTCTATTCCAAGTAATAACCATAGCTGTATCCCCTTTGCTCAGACTGATATGAGTATGCCCAAACACAAATGAGCTATCTCATGAGAAGTACGGCATTACACAGCATCGCTTTTCATTGGTAGCTGCTTATATATGTGTTCTGATTTCACAGGAGATGTTAACTAGTCTAGCCACACTTTTCCTGAGGATGAACTATCTAACAGTTACCAAGGCATCAGAGTGGACATAAGCAGTTACCACACACACTGCAAGTGCACTTTAGCTACTCTACATCATCATGTTTGTATATACACCCCTTCACACAAGAATAAAACACAACTACACTACCTCCCACTCAAGAAAAAGTCACTTTCTCATGAAGACTCCAATGGTGACTGTGATTCCAAGAATGCCTAATGGATCCAGAATTGAACTGACAGCCAATATACAACTAGAACACCACAGATGTGCTCTTATCACTCTAGCCTTCTACAGAGGAAGGCCACCGCATATTAAGCCATTTATTTTGGACTGGCCGTCCAGGTGAACTGCAAGTGGAATGCATTGCAATTGTCCAATCTGAAGGTGACAAATAGGTGAATCACCATTGCCAGGCCTGTATCCAAGCGATAAGAGTAGCTAAAGGATGGAAGCTGGTATTCTGGCTACCTCTATATCCACGGAATAAATGAAAAAAAGATTCGTTTACATGTTTACAGCACCCTGTCCTTTTCCATCTCTAATGAAGTGCTACTGTGTCCAGAAACCTCTCTCTCAGCCATAGTCCTCCTTATATTAATTATCAGCTATTCTAATGGAAAATTTGAAGTAGTATAAAGTATCTAATCATCTCTCACGGACAAAGGAAAACAAAAAGCAGTATGCACATATTTCAAGGAGGAGGCAACAACACTTCCTTGCATTCTTGCAAGATTTTGTAGTACAAGTCTTCAAGATCCCCTCAATAAAACCAAGCTACTAAGAGGAGAAGTTGCTCTAGCAGAAGAGTTTAGACAGTACATAACTGACGAAGTCATTGCTAAGCATAGGTTTACATCACAAATAATATGGCAAGAGTTTCCACTGTCAGTCTTTGAAGCATTTTATATAAAATGCATGGATGCAAAAGGAAGACAGATTTAAGGCTTTTTAGATTATGTAAATCAATGTGATGCAATCTGTTCTAATACAATTCCTAAATGTTATACCTGTGTGATAAGGTTACTTTAAAAAGTCTCCCCCCCTTCACCATTATAGTACTGATTATGATCCTGAAGTGGGTTATCCCCTCCTCTGGAAGTTCAAAAACGTCCCACGAGCGCAACACCCTGCATCTCATCAGGGCTCTGGCACAGTAATGCAGACTGTAGGAAACAACTTCTTCCAATCTAAAATGAAAAACCATCCAGCAAACATTGCAGCCTGTAATATTGAAGTTGTATGTACCCAGTGCAAGAATTTCCTTTTCTAAAAGCTTTAGGAAAAGTAATACCTGGACCAATGTCAGCCTAACAAATGCAATCTTCAGTCTGTTCCTTTATCTGCCCGCTCATTCTTACATTAACCTACATTTAACTTCTGGCTCCAAGTTTATCATTTATTTATCAGTCCTGAGAACAAATAATCTCATTCTAAAATTGGTCCCTTGAATATCTTAACCTTATTATTATTATTCATGATGGTTTAGAAACAGAGGCAGGTAACTCAACATTTTAATTTTTCCTTCTATTATTTACAGAGGATCTGAAAAAAGCTGAAGTTCATCACAGAAAACATATCCTAAGCAGAAAGTAGGGGTGTGTAGGGAAAGAACAGTGAAAGTTTGAGGTGACAGACCATAAGTGACTTATTCTAATACAATGAAGAGTGGATATACCAAAAATCTTTATTATCCTTTTACAACACTCCCCAAACCCCCAACTCTCTAGTACTCTCTTTAAATAAACCCAACACACCAAAAGAGACAACACAATTATTTTTATGCTACAAAGTGTACCCAATGTGCCTAGCTATAGACACTACAGAATTTTCCTAATGGTCCAGATCACAAGAAAATTACCATCACAACTGACACTAATTGGTGCCCTTACTGGCAGCCTGAGCAAAGAGACTGTGGTTTAGACAAGTACAGGCACTAATCCTTGTCCCTGTGGAAAGTCTCTTCGGGTCAAGATTGATATATATTAATTGAACTGCATGGGCAGACTTGCACTGCCACTGCCTGCATTACAACTGTACTTCCAGTATGCTGCTCTCTTTCACTTATTAATGAGCATCTTTGTACCCCACTGAAAATGAAATCATGCCCTAGTTAAATAAGTTGTACTGAAGAGGAGAAAAGGAAGTGTCAAGGGGAGAACATTTAGAAATATTAAATACTCTGCATACACCAAAAATAACCAAAATACTTTGCTGCAAATCAGGAAAAGTCACAGACTACATTAACACTTTGGAATGAGTCAAACATGAGAGGGCCATAGGAAGAAGTCTGCCCACTGGCTGATTAGTAGGTACCAGTCAAGTTGCTGAAGTTTAATTCAAAAGATCTGAAAAAGTCTGATATCCTATCGGTCCTTGAAACTGTGATTTAAATAGAATCAGCTCAGTCACAATGATACAGATTACACTGTATATTTCATTAGTCTTTCATACACTGAGATGTCAGCCCAAGAAATTTCACAACTCCACCAAGAAGCTGCTTTATAATCTAATTGTAATTCACCTTTGTGAACTTTTTTCCCCACAGATTCTTCTATTTCCAGGTAGAGGTAGCCATGTCAGGAAACACTGTAATCCTTCATTCCACATTAAATACAGCTGACTAAAATTAATCAGCTTAAGAGCACTTGGAAAAAAATAGTCTGGGCCTTAGTAAGGCATAGTAAGAGCAGATGCTATTCAAGGCTGATATAACAACAGACTCTACTAAATTAACCTCACCTCTGATTCACAACAGCTATAACATTCCCCTCTTGAGCATCTGTTGAGATTAACGTCTCTGTGGAGGGGATGTTACTTTTGAGCAGCTCAGCAAGACAGTACAAAACCCCAAATTGCAGGAAAGTCTCACGTTCCAAGGCCAACATTAATTTCTGTGCCCAATACAACCGATAAAACATTTACTCAATACAGTGAGAAGTGTCCTAATAAGTCTATCCTGCTTCTCATTATCTAAAAATATTTAATGATGGCATCCCAATTATCTTAGATATGCAATGGTGTCTACAAGGAATTTAAGTAATTACTTTTTCAGTTGTCCTTCCTCTCCACCAGCCCCTTATATTAGAGTTGCTTTAAGCCTAATTTTTATTAAGATATTTGCCAGAAAGTAAGAAGTTTTCTTGACTAGACAGCTTTTAACTACATTAAGCTTCCATAATTTAGCACATAACTTTTAATAACAAAAATGCTGCCCCTCTAAATGATTTGTGTATTTAGCCTTCTCCGACTTCAGCAGAGGACTTCGGCATTCTTGATTTCCCCCCCCGCCCTCATTATTAAACAACACTTGCTCCATCTAGTGGTAGACTTTCGAGGAAGAAAAAACCCACACAGTGGCAATAAGCATAAGATACAGTGTAGGAACAGAAATTTCCCATCATATCAAAATCAGAAGTGCTTCCATTCAGATAATCTGACCTATTTCATAGTCTTTTCCATTAAACCTACCAAAAAACAGAGATAAAACATAGGATAACTTTTCATCCTTACCCCAAAATAAAGAGATAAAACAATATAGGACAAAAATGCATTACTGGTTTTCAAATAGCTTCGCTGGCAAATACATGAAAACTAACACTTCACTTTTTAACTCTACAAAGATTTATTGTACCTGGATTTAACATGCAGATTAGCTTCTTAAAATAACCTACTTCATCAACAAAATGCCTTACCTTGCTGACCCATCCAACTCTAATTGGCGGGTGATGTCTATTTAGCTGGACCTATTACCTGATAGCACTGCTCTGGGGTACACAAGGGAGAGGTTATTCTTAAACTAATTACACAGACTGCATGATGAGCAAAACCTCTCCTGGCCCAGCTTTGTCTCATGGCAGTCTCTTGGTCAGCAGCTGCCAGAAGAGCTGTAAATTATTTTTTGATGGCAATAACCAAAGTGTTAATGGACAGAGATTAGTGTTTCAGCAATATTTCTGTTGTTGATGCTGTTGTTGTTGTTAAAAACAACTTTCACATTAGTTAGGAAATGTACTTTTTTTCCAATCAGATAAGTAGTAGCCATTCATACTAATAAAATCATAGGATATTGCAAACAGTCAATCTTTTTTGAATGTTTTCTGTGACAATGCAGTCTACCAAAGCACAGAATTCACATTACCATATCTGTACTCCTCTCAGTCCATTGATTCACTTTCATCTTCCTTATTTGAAAGCCTGGAGAAGTATAATCTACAATTCAGAACCTGAAATCAGGCATTCTGTTTTCTATTTTGGCAATTGGGACAAGTCACTTAATTTCCCCATATCTGCTTCCCAATCTCTAGTACACACTAGTCATTGTAAAAATTGTTTAAAGAGCTATTGAAGATGACATAGGAAGAACACTACATTTAAAAGGATACCAGTTTTCCTATTGTAAGCCAGGCTGCAAGTTTACCTAACCCAAAGCTTTAAAAAGGCTGAGAAAAGCAAACTATTCCCCCCATAAAAATAGGAAATTTCAATTTGATTTCAAATAACACCATTTAAATTTTACTTGCTCATAGAACAAGTTAAGCCAAAAGGACTACTCAGTTGAATAGACATATTATTAAGGTGACCATAGTATATCAAACAATAAACCACTTTACAGACGTGTTCAGGTCCCACCCTGACCACTGCATGCAAAAGTAAAAGGTGTTTTTCCTATCTGCACACTCTGCCACGCTCACTGAGTTTAGGAGAGACAAAACTGCAAAGGTACACTTCAGTGAACGCCTGACCGGCCAACTCAGTTCAAGCGAGTGTCATTTCTCTGAAAATCCAATTAGAAAATAAATCCTTAAAAGCAGTTTGCCAAGATGCCAATTCTAACAACTCATGGTATAATATCCTGCCCCACTGAGTACCATGACACTTGTTAAAGTAAGTGATTTAAAAGTATAACTACCTTTTTAACCCAGATTCAGATACTGAAAGCTCACTGAGCCAAAATTTTTATGCTTTGCTGCTTTGGGTATGTCAAATTCATAGTACATTCACAGGTTCACTAGAAATTCCAGAGTACTGCAACCACTACAAGAACCAAGGACAATCCTGGATTTACTGTCTGTAACCATTACAAGCTTGTTTTCAAAGCCTCACACCTTTTTTACTAGGTAACTGAATAACCAAGAAACACAGTGATACAAAAAGAGAGAAAAGAGTCAGAAGTTTGAACCCAGAATTATTTTTCAGGTTTGCAGCTAAATGTTTGGGGCTTAACACAATTTCTTCTTGCTCTTTGCTGATGTTGGAAGAGAAGTTTTGACCTGAAAAGGGCAGTATTTTGAAAAAAATCTACACTGGAAAAGCTAAACATGAAGAGATTGATGTTCCAGTAACAAAATGGTAGCAGTAACTTCCCTCAGAACCAATATATGAGCTGTGAATTTAAATCCCTCCTCCACCTGATTATCACTAGATTCACTTTTAAGTGGCTGTAAGATGCGATAGTGTCCCAAATACAGGGTTACAACAAATGGGATCTCTGCTGGAGACATTCCACTTTCCACAAATAACTATTTATTAGCAGAAAGACTGGAATCTAAGCATCCTCCTTAACTCTCAGTGCCATAGAGAACGGATACAAACAGACACACACATTTTCCTCTGTTGCAATGAAAATTTTACATAAAATGAAACTACTGAGGAGAGCAAGAGACCCCCCCAAAAAAACACTGCATGAACTAGTATTTAGGAGAGCCTACTAAGAAGCAGGATCCTGCATCCCCATCTTTGTTCTAATTAGGAAATCTATAGATAGCTATAAGAGAAAGAGAGGGACAGTATCCTCCTCTAATTTATGAATTGCCCACATCTCCTTTTTCAACTGTAGCCCCCAACTATCTACAGAATACTTGCATGGAACTTGTGGGATTTTATCATCTCAAAACAACTTTTTCTTCAATTCAAAGTATCTGCATACTGACTGAAAGACACATCTTTGACAAACAAGCAATACAGGTTTTTAGAACTACATTTTTAAAGCTTTGATGCCTAAATCTAAGCAAATCTATTGGTTTGAAAGTCACTTAAAGTATCTATTTTTAATTTCTCAGTAACATGCTATTCAAAGAACTCTTTGGGGGCTGCAAGTGACCTCTACCTCTGGGAAAAGGATTTAATTGCTGAAATAAGCACACATTTGGCTAACTTTCTGCCCACCTCTGTTTTTAAACAAAGAAGATGTATTTGTGAACTGCAAATAACCCAAGTAAGAGAAACTGATGGATTAATGTGATTCAGCTGCATAGAAATTGTGCAGGTGAATGTCAAAATATCAGATACCAAAAAAAACTCAGCAACCATTGCTTTTGATATTTAATTCTTTTTTTAACCTCACTGAAACATGTTAAGACAAAAACCCTTCTTTTTACCTAAGGTAAATTAAAACCAGGTTTATATTTGGCATTTAGACAGCTTTGCTTATTAAAGCCATCCTCCTAGAAGGCAATGAAGATAAAATACTCTGTCTCCTCAATCATTATTAGATTTACCTTACATTAACCCTACTTAGCACCTTCACGAGTACATTTTGTAGAAAGTTTTGTACAAAAAACTACTGAAATCTTCCTAATACTTTGCAATTTCTGCACAATTGATCAGCAGCCCATTCACCACCATTTACACTAGAAGTTTTTGACTTGATTAATCAATCAAGCCAAACTGGGAAAGGCTATACATGAAGCTCACCATTAGAAGAGGCCAGAGCAGTAAGGGTAGCTGGACCATTGCAAACTGAATAGAGGATCATTCATTAAGTCTGTAAAAGAGAGACAAACGGTGTCTCACACTCACCTCAAAAGAAGTACATAATAATACCACATCAACTCCCACTTAGCACCAAACCAATAAAATTCTACTTTGCATTGATATCTACTAGAGTATAGAAAGGATCATTGTGTGCAAATTGGAGCTGGTTTAAAAAGAAAATAATGCTGAGAAAGAAGTTTGTAGTCTGTTTCTATCTTACAGATGAATCTCCTAAAGCACGCTTGCCTCAGGCACAATGTCTAGCAATCCCTCTCCAAATTCCCAGCATCTTGAGCTACCCATAGCCTTCACATTAGCTTCGACCCTGAACTTTTATTGCATTTCCAGACACACGGAAAAAAGAATATGGTAACCCTGCTTACTACCTCCTTCACTTCATTGTATATGAACACAATTACCCAACTGCATCCTTGGCTGAAAAATGCATTTTTACCTTTTTTCAATTACAAAATCTTTCAGTTTCCCAAAATTCAACTCCCTGGAAAATGGCTGCCTTATTCCTGAATGCATGGCAGCACATTTCTACATACCTTAGGGCAGACTTCCATTTCTCAATTCAGGATCCAGTTTTCAATTACCTTCTACTGGCTCTCAGCTACATTCTTTGTCTTCTGCTTGCATATAACTCCTGACCTTTTGTGACAAGAATCACTCCTGCCTCGTAAAATAACAATCTGTCATTATCATTATATTTTCAAACTCATCTTAAGACCTCTTCTCTCCCTTGCTTTTATCATAGGTATCTTTCTCATTCAAGGCTGAATGACTTTATTTATCCACTGAACAGTGTTTTTCTACCATTCATCTGCAATTCATACCACATCATCAACTGAATTGTTTTCTCTGCACACACGCTTTGACTATTTAAATGTATTACTGTAAGGTTCCACTTTCATTTATTGTTAAAGCCTAAAGGAGTTCATGACGATTCTTCTGCTACAACTTAAAGAAAAAAAAAATCCTTAACTTAGGCACCTCTCTCTTCTTTTTTAGTTAGATTTGACAGTTGACCAATATAATCTCCCTAGCAGTATGGCAGAACAGCTGGCTTCCCCAGCAGTTCGATGCTGTCAGCAAGTTGATGCAAGAGAAACTGGGAGTTCACCCTTAGACTCTAAGTTACCATGTGTTTGGATGGAAGTCACGTAAATAGTACTTTTCTGAACCCATCAGAAATGAGAGTGAAGGGTCTTTCAGATGGGTTATCAGCAGTAACACAAAGCCCATGGAGGTGTCATATTATAGACTCATATCCACATCACAGCTACTGGTACGAACTTAGAAAGAAAGCTCTCTCAAACTTTCCCACAGATCTTTTGCAACTATTAAAAGATTTTAGCACAAGGAACAAAGACAGACAGGTCAATAGATTATTCAGATTTTAGAAAGACCTTTGGTCCAAGCCCTGCACAAGAGGCTACGCAAAAGCCCTGACTGAAAGACATAATATTTTGCTATCATGGACTTCTTAGGAGACAGGTAGCAAAAGAGGAGGATTCAAATGTCAATTTTTAAAATTGTTAAAGGTTAACAGTGCATTACCCTAGGGGCTCTTATGAGATCCTATGCTTTCAGTGATCTGGAAACAGAGAGACGTGAGATTTCTGTGAAACCGCAGGTAACAGAAAGCAATTTAGATTTGTCAGAAGATGCCATGAGGAACTTCAGAAACAGCCTCACACAAGTTGGGTGAATGGCTAAAAGGATGACAAAAGAAATTCAATATTAACATATACAAATTATGCACACTAGAGGGGAAAAAAAAAACCACACTATTCATACACCTTATCAACTCATAAAAAACACCTTGCCATCTCTGTAGGCAGCATAATGAAAACCTTTCCTCAGTATTCCAGCTTCAACCCCCCAAAAAGCTAAATAAGATGTCAGTCTACATGGAATGACACAGTGATAAAGCATATTATGTTCATATATTGAAATCAATGGTTCACAAAGCCATTTAAAAGAAATACTTTTAAACATGCCCTGTAATTAGCTGTTGAATGTTACTGACACAGCAGGTTGTAAAGGACAAGTATTTAAACACTAATGAAATGAATGAAAAGGGATTAGATATTCATTTGAACATCACAAACACCCAGTGTTATAAATGCAGGCTTTCTGCCAAACACTGACTGGCAGCAACAATGATTAGAGTCAGCTTTTTGGGGGTCCTTATTAAATTATGTAAGTAACAGTGGGTAAAGCTACCACCACAGGAAAGTGAAAGTTTCCTAGTGTGTAAATTACACCAGAGAGTGTAATTTAAGGGGTAGCACTTCCCAACTCAAAGCCAGTGTTAAGCAGACTTCAACATCCAAAAAATGGATTTTATTTTGTTTTCACGTGGAAGAGAATGAATACAACGCATTGATTTGAGCAACCCAAATCGTCCACCAAGAGCAAAAACCCCAACTTCACAATGTATCTCCAGGTCCTGCAAAGATGACTGGCTGCAGGGAGCCAAGACAAGGTTACTTTTTTTGCATAGCTGCCCAGCCACATTACCTCAACCCTTCTGTTCTCCCAGCTGGGTCTGCTGCCGTCTCCTAGGCCACAGCAACCCTCCTAGCATTTCAGTTTGTAAGTGCAGTAACCTTCAGTATTCATGTGTGTCTTGGTTATCACAAAAGGAAGTAGTCCCAGTTTAGGACTTTCTTTTCTTATAAGACACAAACACACATACGCACACAAAAATATGTCCCTAAACAATCTCCTCTTGAGAGTCCAGTTTTCACGTATTTTCTTCATCCGAAGACTTCCCAGTTAGGGGGAAAAGGCAGACATGGCTGCTTTTCACAGTGCAAATATTTTTTTTAAAAAAAGCTTAAACTAGCACAGAAACTACTTTTGCTGTTTTTAACAGCAAAATCCTCCCCTCCCCAAAAATCTCAAATCATAAGCGCAAATTGTGGCTGCATGGTCAGGTTCACCGCTCCAATTACTTGCTATCGGGGCCCTTGAAACTGATGGGGCCTTCAATTCTCTTCTCACAAAGAAGCTGCTTTTCTCCTTTGGCTGCTGATTAGCACAACTAATCAGATATTGGAAAGGATAGTCATCTTTTTATTCTTTAATGCCTAAGCCAACCTCTAATGAAAGCAGCTGACTAATTTTTGACTGAGACAGTTGCTGGAGAAAAGCACTGGGCAGACAGGGTACGCACTCTCCCGAAGCTGGACTCCTGCACGATAAACCGTTAAGAGGATGACTGCGAGTCACATAACGATCACCCCCACTCAGAGAGAGCAGAGCAGTTGCACTGATATAAAGCATTTAGAAACAGTAGCAAATGACAAAGAGAAACTACAAAACAAAAGTTTCTACCCTAACACTCCCACTTTACACAGGAAGGCTTTACACTTGCATTTCTAACTATTAAATACTATCAAGAGGAAACCTAATATAACATCATACTTTTGTCTGTGTTTTTTCCGGCCTCCCCCTGAGCATGGCTGCCCACACCACAGGAGTCAAGGCAGCGGACCAGGGTGAGGACAATAAGGGACCACTTTTCTTGAGTGACTAGCTACAAAATAATTTCTAATTTTCAGGTGTTTTTAAAGCACAGACTCACATAACAAATGTTAGAGAAGCTATGAAGCTTTTTCTGTAAGAGGGGTTTGACACCATCTCTGCATTATGCAGGGGCAACTTTTCACAAAGTTACTCATACATGTGTGTGTGTATATAAGAATATATGTGTGTATATAGATAATAGGTATATATCATATTTATATAAATAAAATACACACACACAGAGAGACATATGTATCCCCATGCCTCTCCCTTTCCTTCAGGTAAGGGGAAGGATTACAGAAAATTTTACCTCATGTTATCTGTTTTCCACTAGGATAGTATTCAATGCAAAATAGCTTCTACTCCTTTAGTCACCGTTAAATAAAATTTACCCGAATTCAGGTATTTTATTCATGATATAAAAAAACATGAGTACAACATTTATACAAAACAAAATCTATCCAGTATTTCATGAAAACAGACAACACATTGAAATACTGGAGCACAGATCAGGCATTAAGCTACATACAACTTTCACTATGCACTCCTGGCATTCTTGAAATCATATGGAATGTTCTTTTGTAAAATGATTCACACGGAAAAGTGAAGGCATGGGGCCTGGTCCCAGATACAAGCACTGCATTTGCAAGTTCCAGAAAAAGGTGAAGCACAGCACAGAGAGAAATGAGGACTAGCGGAAAATCCAGATGCTGCAACTTTATAAGAAAAATACAGATCTCAGAAAATATATACACATAGCGTGTGTGGATGGGTGGGTGGGTGTATATTTAATAGTGACAAGAAAATATAATACATTTCTGCAGTTTGTTTCAACATTCCTTTGAAGGCTGTTGTAAATTCATACCTTTAGATTACAGTAAAGTATCGGATTTGTCTCACTTTTATGTTTCCAAGGACTACATGTGGTATGAAAGTGAAAACTATCATATATCACATCTAGTTCAGTATTAAACATTAATTAGGTTTTCCACCACGACTGTAAATATTTATTGACTGAAGCTCACATTACATCTTTTTGGAAAGAAATGGGAAGAAGTTATGCAGATGTTCTCAGTTTCTAAGAAATTATCCAGCAGCAGGAGACAGCATTTTGAGAGAGAGCACAAAGAGCACATGAAACAGCATGCAAAAAGAAAGAGCGTCCAAGAAGCAGGCGGGGGGGTGGGGGGGGGTGGGGGGAACTGATCAATAAGAAGCAGAAAGGAAGAATAAAGACGTCAGGGCCTGATCCAGAGAAATGCCACTCCCTCTGCTGCCATCTCAATTATTTTTCAAGACGGATTGGTTCAACTGGCTTTCACATAAGCTACAGGCTTTGGCTAAAAGTTGAAAAAAAATTTGGAAAAAAAAAAAAAGGAAAAAAACCCTCTTGATTTAGACCACCCTAACAAAACTATAACTGCAGTAATAGTAGTAATAGTAAGCAAGTATGTTTTCATGTTCAGAGCTGCACTTGGATTGTAATAGACAAAAATTTAACTAATAAATTTTAGACTGTCTTGGTACTCTGTAAGCATTACTCAACTTTTACCATAAAGTATGATTACAAAAAATTTTGCACTTAATAACTTGTCGACAGTTAATCTAAGGTGTGTTTTGAACTTCTGATAAATAAGTGTGCAACACATTTAAAACTGATTCTGCAGATTGTCAAAGATCAATTATGTCCAGAGAGACAACAGTTATCATCAAAAAAAAACATTAAAAAAAAAGATCAGTGTTTCACAGAATAAATACTGCACTTTATCTGAAGCATTTCTGCCTTAATTTTCCAGGTAAAATTAAAAACAACATATAAAAGAAAAAAAGACTTCGTTTCAGTAATTCAGTGACATATCCTCACACACAAACTTTACAACACCACTGAAAAAGCATCCAGTTGACATTGACATAGGTTGCAATCTTTTACAGGCACAAATCTCTGAGCATCAACAGAACATGAAAGATTATTTCTTTCACTCTTTGCATATATGCAGCCTTGCATTTCTAAAAATCAACCAGATTTCTCCCAATTTCACATTATTTTAATAAATTTCAAAATAATTACAGATATAGAAATTAAATTAGATTATTTAAATAATGACCTTTAGCTACTGAGCAATTTTGGTTGCTTCAATGAACTTCGATTTAATGGGAAGGGGAATAACTGTTCAGACAGTTCATAAAGTCAGACTCATGATCTCTTTTTCTTCCTTCAGATATTTTCAACTGAATAGATACTGACCACTGCTTCTCTGAACAAATTTTAAGTCTTTCTATGTGCAGCCACTCTAGATTGAAGCTTCAGACAGAAATCTCAGGTACAGCACTGGAAAGCAGACACCACAGGTGGATTTCTTTGCCTGGATAATACAGGTCTTGATAATACCGTAAGAATACATGAAAAAAATGCATCTCTTTTTGAAAAGAGATGTTAAACATTATTTAAACAAGTCAGTTTGTTAAGGATTCACTTATAGCAAGAACGTCTGGTTCTCCAAACCATCTTGGCCCTGAATCCACTCAATACTTAAACAGGTGTCCAGTTTTAAAGATGCAACTAACACCAACAACATTAATGAAATGGTGTTTCAAAAAAAAAAAAAAAAGAAAGAAAGAAAGAAAAAGAAAAAGGTTCCAGCTGGACAGAGGCCTCTAACCGCATTTTCCCTGGACAGCATAAGAGACTTGCCATCAACAGTAGAGAGCAACCTAAAGCAAGCTAACACAGAAATATATAGAAACATTCAAGAACAGGAATGGTTTGAGATCTGAATATTAGCATGCACTCTCTAGCCATTTCCACACATTGTTAGGGAGTTCAGATAAAAATTTTTTCAATCCAGTTCTGTTTCTAAAAAATTTACTTCACTGAGTTTTGTACCATCTCAATTAAAGTGATAGTGCCACCAAAATCTGAACTCATCTCAGTATTCCTCTCTGCTTTGTTACCATAATAATTTCTTGTTCACATCAAACATGGAAAAATAGGTGACCATTTTACATGAAATCAAGATCAAATACTAAATATGCTGAATAACTTTCTGTGGTAAGCTTTACATCGCAGCAGTAGCCCACAGACTGTTCACAAGTTGCTGGTTACCTGGATAAGCGAGTAACCCCACAACCAGTTTAATTGCGTTAGCTCTTGTTAGTAATATCGGCTAGTGTCAAAAGGTTTAGTTCTCTCCAAGGAACATTTCCATCCTTCTCTCAGTATTTCATATCTGAATCAATCAGGGGTGCTGCAACATCCAAATATTGGGGGAAGAATATTATTCAAGACAGAAAGAGCAGCCATCTGCAGAGCATTATTATTTTACAGTTGCCCTTTCTGCCACCTTGTCCCTCCCAATTTTCTAAGTGATCCTAACATTTACACGCTTCATGCCAAAATATTAACAGTAAGAGCAGTGTTCATAATTGCTTTCTTTCCCTTTTGTAGCCAAGGAGAATGGGATTAAAAACAATACATAAAAATATAAAATAAAACCCTACCTCAAGAAACCTCAGTTAAGGAGCAACGCCTATCAACAGCTCACCACTTTCACTCTGCAAGCATCAGGACATTGTTTCGAAGGCTAGGAAATTACGCTACTTAGTCTAAACAAAAACCAATTGAAAATCCACATCCTATGAGCTTTATAAACTGAACAAACCCAGGATTCTCTTCCAAATGACTACAGATCATTGTCAATAAAGATATTACTGACAAGGGGACACAAACAAGTGCGGAAAAAAAATATTTTTTTTTCTTTGGGTCATGAAAGGAACAGATAAACTATCCAGAAAGTACATAGTTTTACCAAATATTCCATTAAAATGCTACTTTTTCATGATACTGGTTCACTGAGAACTTCTCCCATGGCTTTCAAAATACTCTTTCCCACAATTTGTCTTCAGAAACCTGTGTGCGCGCCCATCTTTTTCTTCTGAAGACCTACATGAAAGAGGCACAGTACTGGCAACGCGTACCTAGCATGTTCCTTTTTCCACTTAAAAAGTTGCTTTTCATTTCTATACGCTTGCCTTACAGAGTTAGACAGGCATCTACACAGGTAGACATTGGAAAATGATTGGAAAATGATCCCACCTTGGCTCTGGTTTTGAATTAAATGAATTAATTCTGGTATGGAAAAGAAATCACATTTTGCTTGGATGGCACACCATCCTAGCACATCTCCTAATCTTCTCTCTTCCGATGCTCAGAGCAGCACCAGCAGGTTCAGAGGCAGGTCAAGTAACTCCAGCACGTGCAACCTAGGACACCACTACTTGTGTCAATGCCTTACTATACTACAAACGCAGTACCCATAGCTCTTAATTTTTTTAAAATATTTTTAATACTTTTTCCTCCTTCCCTTACAAATAAGGTGACAAACAAATCATGGCTGACAGTCCTTCACCACAAAAAGCATCACTGGCCTCCCTCTGCTCCTACTGAAGCCAGTGTTAAAACTCCTGCTAATCTCAGGAGTAGCAGAGCTCAGCCAACACCGAGGGCTCCTGAAAAACACCAGCCTTCATTTCCAGGGTCTTGAAACATGCACAAAAAGGATCAAGTTGCTACCTTATGCGTGTCATAACATTTTCTGCAAGAGATGTCACTGTTCCTTTAGTTTAATGAGCTGTGACATTTGGTGGCGAAGTCAAATCTGTTGCTCTAAAGGTTTCTACTAGGTGAGCTCTGATGGAGCGAACAATTGAGAATTTAGATGGGATTTTTTTTCTCCTTCATACTTCAGTACAAAAGAAAAGAAAAAGTGACATAACCTAGCTTTCCAAGTCACTTTTTCTTAAATAAATACATACATATATATAAAAATATATAGATAATTAATCACCTCACACAAACCAGGAGCCCTACCTTGCCACCTTCCCGGCTGCTCTGGGGACCCAGGCTGCTGGCAGCGCTGCCTCTGCACCTGTGCTGGGCGCCACATCGTCGCCTCGACCCTGCCCCGCTGCTGCCGTTGGGGGCTGCGCGCGGCGGGCCGCCGTTGGGGAGCTGCCGTTGGGGGCTGCGCGCGGCGGGCCGCCGTTGGCGGGCTGCGCTGGCCCCGCCCCGCCCCGCCCCCCTCCCCGCCCCGCGGCCGCTCGGCCTCGGCGGGCGGGGCGGTTTTTGCCGTTCTTCCACCGCAGCGTTGACGCTTTGGGCGCTTGGTTTCGAGGGCGGCGGCCTGGGTGGTGGGAGCGGGGCTGGGATGTGGGGCGGACAGACTTCAAAAGCGTTCAGCGATATCAGTTCAGCTTCAAAAAACACCTCAGAAATCCAGGCAGGTGGAAGAAAAATATAAGGCACTCAGGGTACAAACCAAATAGGATTAGTTTAGCTTGATAATTTATAAGAGGAGGTGTGGACAGAGTTCTTTAGGGAAATTCACAGAGGGAAGCCTTAGGAATTCACAACTGAAGCAAAAAGGCAGCTGTGGAGTTTTCTACTCAGCTGATGAAAGACAACAGAAAATCATGCTCAAGACTGCTGGGCAGGAAGAGGAAAAATAAGGTTTTTTGTAGGACAGCATTGTTTCCCAGATCTCCTGTCTCATTTTGGAATGTTTCCTGGCTCAAAAAAAGACCAACTCCTGGAAGCACAGACTGACGGGCAATACCGCCCTCCCTGAAGCTCAAAAAAAAATGCAATTTTGTATTGGCTAGAAAGTTTTAAATCTTCATGAAAAGGAAAAAAAAATCTTTCTTATGCCCAAAGATTAAAAAGATACTATACATCTTTCTTTGCCACTTTACCATAAATATTTCGATTAGAGCATTTACAAAATGGCTAACAAAATTTGCACATGTGGTTTGAATGAGAAGATGTGTTGGCATGGAAGGGCTTTTTTCTCTCATGGTGGAGCACTAGGGGCATTTGCTGGTGAACTCAAGTTTATCTATATAATGTGAAGAAGCAAAAGCAGAACACTGCATTCTTTAAACCAATTTCTGTGTACTTCCACAGCTCGCATCTCTATACCAGCATATACTTTTTCCCTTTCCACATTCGGCTGAAATTTTATAGTTCAAAAGAATGTTTATTTAATTTTAAATATTACTCACAGATGTGTGACAGCACTGCTGCAGGGAATAATCATGATTTTGAGAGTAAGGGCAGATTCTGCTCTTGCTGGAATCCATAGCAAAATTCCCGTTGAATTTAGTGGCATGAGGATCAGACCTGCCAGTCTGTGTTCTTCACTTCAACAAGACAAATTTTCTGTGTCAAAGTACAATATATCTGAAGTAGCCAATTTGCAATAGCAAAACATTTATATTAATATTGTTTCTACTGCCTAGCCCTCTGGCTGCGTTACAGCACTGGGCTCATTCTTTTTAATAGACTAAAAGTAAATAAATTATGTAGCTAGTAAGTCTAACTTAATGACTGGGTAAAATGAAGATTTCAGTGGGGGAAAGTTTGGGATTACTAAATTATTTATGCATGGTAAAGGAAAGCGATAATTCTGTGGATCCCTCACACAAATGTCAATAGGAGTATCAAATTGACAGCTGATCATATGTTTTGCTTGCTTAGGCTTTTTTTTAGAAATGTTTAGTTAATAAACTTCCATAGTACTACAGTTCATCCTTTCTACCTATGCAAAGTTTTTTTCAGTAATAATTCAAATCTACAAATTAGAAAGCAATCAAATAAATACTGACATATTAGAACTGCTAAAATAGTACAGCTCTTTTGACATACAGGAAACATAAAGGTCCAGTACAACACAACCAAGGCCAGAGACAGATACTATCAACGTTAGAAAAAGCCAGACCCTCGCTTCCCCGTGTGATACAAACGTTCCTCGCAATGATCAGCCCCACAGCTTGAGAGAAGCCCCCTCAAAAGCAAGTTCTGCTCAGCATCAAACTAGGGCTAATAATTCCTGGTGGTGCTGGAAGCCAGGAACAGGGACATTTTGAGAACATTCCTTACTGCAGACCTTCTTTGTTAGAAAAGGACAAACTACTTGAAAGGAATTTGGAGGTTTTTAAGTCTACAAAAATGACTCCAGCAGAGATGTATTAATGAGCAAGTTGCAGAAAGGCACAGAAAGGAACAACAGGAATTTAACTGGCTGTATGGTTTTAGAAATTATACATTAAGTAAAAATAAGGCTTTCCCACAGCAACATATAAATTGGCTCCTTGCTAAATTCCCAGAGTGGCTTCAGGAAAAAACTATCTGCATTAAACCAGTACTCAGTTCTTAGACAGCTGACATGTGTAATCCAGCAAAAATGCTTTAAAAGAAGTTATAATAAACTGGAGGTACACTCAGCATTTATGGAGGGAAGAAAACCAATAAGCAGAAAAATGTCGATGTGAATACTGACCATCTCCAAGGGATATGTTCTTTTAACATGAACATTAGCTGTCCATCTCCAATACACCTATCCATTTTGTGCTAACACACTTCATGTGTTAGCATACACACTACAATCAACTAATAAATCAATAGGAGGAATAAAGATGTTAGAAGTTAATAACAACTTACAGAAACAGAGAACAGTGTAGAATAGATGCACAAGAAAAAAATAGTGCTTATATATGGCATGCCATATCTTGTAACACTGGTGATTGTAGACAAAGTATTGGTTTGTAGAGGGGTTGAACCTGCAGAATAATTAGAGACAGAAGAAGAGCTAATTGGCCAAGTTATCACAGAAACACAAGAAAAATCACTACAAAGTGGAAACCAAGGCTATAAAGGAAAAATGTGTCCTAAAATAAGAGATCAAAAGCAAAGCTTCTTAATTATGTTTACCACAGTGACACTTTATAATATATTTTAGTAGGAGTTTTAGGAATACTAAATCAGAAAAGCCAGTTTTACTCAATAGCCAAAAAAAATCACCAAACCCACACATAACTATGCCCCTTTTATTGTTTAAAATTGTGTGATATGTTTTTTTCACTTTTTTATATTCTGCACAAGAAATGCAGGATACACTGTAGAAACCTCACTTTTGAACTAAAACAAAATCAGAATTAGAAGACAATCATGCTTTTTAAGACCTTTCACACTTTCTCTCCAGTTATGAAAGACAGACTTAAAAGAAAAGCATACGTAGCATTGCTAATAGTTCCCATACCACCTTTAGAGGTGTGTCTGTAGGATAAATTATTCTTGAAAATAGTTAAAACTACTTTCAAGGTCAGAGACACCAATTCTTTTCAGATAATGACAATCATATCATTTGTGAATCTATCACAATTTTTTCTCAACAAGATTAATGCTTCTCACGGCATATTTATATCATAATAGTCCTCTCAGAACATGAGAGATCTTTAGGTGACCTCCCATCACCCGAAAGAAAGAGTTCAATTAAATAACTTGAGTGGGCAGCAGAAGTCATTACACAGAACATCACACTTGATCAAACCTAGCTGTGACATTCCCATTTCCAAGACTTTGAGTTAAAAGATTTTTGTGGTACTTTCACCCCTTCCCTGAAATAAAGAAGAACCAGTTGATACCAAAAGTTTTAAAATCATTTCTTCTAGGTCTAGAAACAGCTTCTATCTTTAAAGTCTTACAAATTTGGGTATTTAAATGGTTTCTGAAACAGGCAATGTACTGATGATTGCCTGTGGCTCAAGAAGACTCCAGACAGTTTCAAACTGAGCACAAAGAATCCCGGCCAAGATGAACAACATGTGATATATTAGCTATAGAACAAGATGGAAGAAGGAGTTTGAAATTTGTGAAGGCGTGTAAAAATATCTGCTGTAAGAATAAGGAACAGAGAACTGTATATCTTTCACATAGCTTGAATAAATATATGAGCTATATGGAACAATATATCAAAACCTTTATCTAAGCCAGCATTTTGGCTAACGCATAATAGAGTCAAACTTGGGACATAGCTGCTTTTAGTGTTAGAAATAGTTTGTAACAAAGCCAAAAGAAAACGAAACAAAACTACAGAAAAAGACAAACCAGCCAGCTCTACTTGTGACAATTACAAGCTCTTGAGGATACTTATTTCAAAAATACTCTGCTAGGATATTAAAGGTTAGATTCACAGAGGACCTTAGAGCAATTAAATTTCCTTCACGGTCAGAAACACAAACCTGAAAAGTCTTGCCCAAACTCATGAGAGTTTATGGTTTTAGGAGCCAGGTTCCCCAGGCACCAGACGATCTGCTCATGCACACTATTAGAAGGGCTCCTGTTTCCTTAGTGATGAACAGCCTACCAAGAGTGACAAAACGGACACGTCCCATCTAGGTCTCTGAAGACAGCAGATGCACTGAAAGCTGTTCAAACACACGTGTTTGCATTAACGTAATCCGGGGTGGGTGGGTGGGTCAGTTCAGAATGAACTGGCATTTCTCTCTTTTATACAAAGTTTATCAGTAGGAACTTCAATTTATGATGTAAATCCCTATGTTTTCTACTCAGCCACAAGCATTTGAGCCCACAGTTCCCAGAATAATAATCCCAAGCTGTAGACTATTGTAAAATCCTGGCAAGGAAAAAGGGAGGCCTTGGCCATCCCCTTCTTCTTCAGCTATGTGCTAAAGACTTCTGAATCCCTGCAGCGGAGGAAGGACGGCTCTGCACCCTCCCAACAGCAACTTCAGTGCCAGTTACAGAATTAAAGGAATGTCATTTGCAACTGAACTGCAATATGCTATTTCAGTGATACAACAGAGTAATAAATTCAGCTCTATTCATTGCTTAAATTGGGCTTGCAGCTAATACTTATTACTGTCAGGAACTCGATTTATACTGCAAGTTCTTTGGGTTAGAAACTACCTTTTCCACTATATATTTTTACGTGCAACACAAAAAGCTTCAGATTCCGAAGAAAAAATGCCACAACAAGAGCAGACAGAGCCTACCAGTGAAGCAGCCTGACATTTGCTCTAGCCAACTACTGGCGAGCGTTGCTATTTAACTTTGGGCCACATGATTAGATTCATAATAAGTGTTTACAGAGCGAGCCCCCGGTGGTTTTACATCATGACTGCGGAAGACAAATGACAGGGTTTTCCAGGTCAAATGGGCCAATGCAGTGTTTTGCAGTCTTTGAAATGATGGAGACAACAAGGGGAAAGAATAAAAACGCCCCTTCCTGAACAGTTTCTCCAGTCTTGCTTTTGATTATTTTCCAGAGTTCAACATTTTCAAGTGTGTCAAATAGGATCGTAGTAGTTTTGCTTCAGTCAGCAAAGCTGGTCTAGTAAGTCTGGCATTATGAAGAGCTAGATAGTGCTTCACCTTATGGAGCTGTAAATCTCAATGTTATTCTTGCCTGCCTTTTCTAAAATGAATATGACATCTTTGTTTTTTATATGAAGTATAAAACAATTTCAGATTGACTGGCAGGATAGGCTAGAGCTTTAACTGCTTACAAAGTTTTCTGAAATATTAAATCAGAAATTAGTTTACTACACAAGCTATTTTCTTTTCTGGTGTAAGCAAAAATGTTCAAGCTTAAGTAGAAGTCTTAGATCTCATTTTATGTGTAAATATATACATGCATATGTGTGTGTGGGTTCTGTGTGTGTGTGTATATACATATTATATACACACACATATACGTATGTGTGGGAAGGGGCTTTGTGTACACACACACGTTTCCCAACACACACAGGCATTAAAAAAAAAAAAAAAACACTGAGAATAGCTTCTCCCTCTTCCTCCGCCCCCCCTTTTTTTAAGCAGCCCTGAATCCTTCTAGGTAACTTCAGTGAGGATTCAGGGTGTGGAACAAACCCACCACCACTGCATATGTGTGCTCGGATCTGCATTTTGATGTTTCAGTCATGCTTCTGGCACCGCCTGTGCTCTAACTAGCTATTTGACAGCTTCCTGACTTAGCACCCTTCCACAACTTCCAGTAGATTATTCTCAGGTTTTGTTCTGTCATAAATCACTTGAGTCATATCAGTAAATGATAAGTCTTTAGTCAGAAATGTTAACACACATTGCTCCACGGATGAGGCTGTTTTTTTCTTTAAAAGTGTCTGCAAGTAGCAGTAGATGAAAAGCTTTTACAGAAAAACTCAGAAAGAAAATACAGCTCCTTCTTCCAACAGCACACCTACTCAATTCCCAGTCTTCCTTTCCCTCTCCAAGCTACATTAAAAAGCAGAATTTTTTTCTCTTCAGTTTTGAGTATTAGGAGACCAGTTACTTGAGAAAGATACACAGTTCATAAACTTTAACATAAATAGTTTTCCAGTCAGTTAGGGCAACTGCAAAAAAACAGGGTGTTCCAAGTTCTCTCTCTTCCTTTTCCTTCTTTATCCAATGCAAAAATACAGAAAACATACGGAATTTGACAGCTTAGGAAAAATAAAACCCTCAAAGTGAAACTCTGGTCCATACAGATGCAGGCTACTTAGGCAGCATGCTCTGGCCTGGACCTAAAGCAAAAGTTCATTTTGCCCAAATCTCTTACACATGAGAAGAATCCCCCACCTCCTTCAGGAAATCTATTTCTTTTCTTTCCCTCAGGCTCTGGGGGACCTGCTCTCAGCTGTGCAGGCACCATGTGGCATTTGTGGCACTCGGAAGAACTGCAGTTAGTAATCTGCTTCCCGCTGAGCAGGGTTCAGTAAAAGTCATTCAACAAATTGAGTCGGATGTTGGAAACAAACAGGGGTCACTTGTACAGCCTACTTCTAAGGACTTTTTGGTTGGGGGTGAGGATAAGGAAAAGAGGCCAGCTAAAGCTCTAGACTGCTTCCTCTTCTACAAAACAGACCAGTATGTCTTTATCCCAATACAACACTTTGAAAGACTTGTATGTACTGTGAAAGTGCATACTGTGAAAGTGGTAAGTAGTATGCATGGTTCCACCTTCATTAAACATATATAGAATGTCTTCGGGGAAATTAAAAGTCTAGTTCCACGAAAAATTTCACTGCTGACAGAAAATCTTATACACAAGTAGAATCTTTTACTGAACATCTGCACCCCCTGCTAACCATGGCCACATTTACCGAGGATGATCATACTCACCTCATAAATATTTGCATGACCTATAAAAATGTTTATAGACTCACCCTCAATTCCAGTAGGATCTTAGAATACATCCTGCAAAACATCTTAGTCCAATTATTGCCCAGTAGCTTAATGGTTAGCAGTTGACTATAAAAAATGTGACGTGGATAGAAGATAATTGAGCAGTACAGTTGTGGCTGTCATCAGAAGAACATGAAGAGTTTTATCCAGATGTTTTCTCTGCAGATATTGACAGATATTTTGACAGTCGTGATCCTACTGAAGAAATGCACACACTCATACCGTAATTTGGTTTAATCAGTTCAGAAATTGAACAATTATAACATGAAAATCCTTAGAAAAAAGAACACAAGTAAAATAATATTTCCTTTAAACTTGCAAAAATACAGCCAAGTGATGCAACTCCTAGCCTGCCAGTGGAAACCTGACCAACTTCCTTGGCTCCAGAGCTGCAGAATCAGTTCACTGTTCCGAAAAGACTAACGCTACTCTTTTAGCACTATAGTATCAACTAGTATGGGTCATCATAGATAGCAGTTTCGCTCCTGGAACTGCTGCCAAGAAAACTCCAAATCAGTAAACTCCAAATCCCTTGAATCAAGTTCTTTATTTTCTTATATGAAAATGCTGTGTCATCAGCAATTTGGGGAGAGGAGAGAATTAAGAAAGTAAGGAACAACTAGGACAAACAACAGTTTTCAAAGCATTTTATCACAAGTCAGACAATGGTATTTGAAAAAGAATGATCCTGGCATTATTAAAGTGAATTCATTGCATCTTGTGGCAGAATCTGATGATGAGGCAAGCCTACAGAAGGCAAGTTTGAGATTGGCTTCATGTCTTCAAGACAGATAAGGTTAAATATGTAGCGATTAGACAGAACTTGTCTTGCACAGCTGCAGCACTGCTGGACACAATCTGGCTGTTGTGTATTTCATTTTCAAGAATCATGGTATTACCTATATTATTTTAATCACTAGAGTTCAAGTTAAGCATAAATCAACTAGAAGCTAAATAGTTTATTTACCTGTAATTTCTTCTAAGAAAATTGCTGCCAGAAGTCACAGCAAAGAAAAAGCATCTGTTCTCTTAGCCACAAAATGTCCATTGATGACTTGTCAATAGGATGGAAAGATTAAGGGTATCCAGTCTTATAATTAACCACAGCAATCTCACCTCTTTTCACATTTGTTAGAAGACATATTCCAGATGGGCTCAAAATTAATGAAACACTGGTTAATAAGTGTATGACAACATGCCCTTCTAGTCCAGGTTTTTCATAATACTTCAGCCTGTTGCTATATTCCGGCATCTTTCACTACTGGGATGCATTTTCACTTCTGTACAGCCTGTCAGTATCATAAGACTTTTCTTTCTGCTGTGAATATCATCCACAGCTTTAGTTCAGCGCCATCTGCTATACACCTTAGGACTCCCAAACGAAAGCCTTTTCCTTCAAAAGAACAATCATTTGGAGGCATAAAATCCCCTACTGTGTTGGTATAATTTGGAAAGCATCACACAATCACAAATTTCATTTAATGTTTCTCCACTGACTATTTTACTTACATTTTTTCATCCATTTTTATTAGCATTTTGAGCCAAAGCGTGCTAGATGGAATTGTTCTCTGTTTCCCTGCTGATTTGAAAGTGATAAAACATAAAGAAGAGACAGCATAAGGAGGGCATGTTAAATTTTCTATGCTGATGTACTCTCTGTTGTTCAGATGTTTACGAAGAATGGTCACCTTTCTGGAAATATTTGTCCTTGGTTCTCTAGATTCTAAGGACAGGAAAAGAGACAAGGATAATGTCTGGTGTTGAAGTGGCAACCAATTTACTGAATGAAAACAAGAATAAGTAAATTACTATTTCTTGTATGCTTTGAAACAATGTTTAGAAATATGCTGGGGTTTGATCAGCCTGAAAGGGAATGACCTGTTTCAGCCATATCCCTCAAATTTGAAAGCAATCTTTCCCAGCCCTCTAAAATACTTCAAATGGAAGAAATAAAGTATACTCACATTTTCAAACATGCCTCAGAGGTGGCTTTACAGCGGCTCTGGGCCAAGGCAGTGCTAAGTCTCATGGAGCCAGAGGCTCAGTCCCTGAGATGTGTGCACTTCAGATGGCTTACAGGTACCTAAATGGTATCTAAACAAGTGCATTTATACCAGAAGCAGCTCCAGGCTGCCACAGGAATGATTCCACTATCTAAGGTAGCTCAGCTATCTGTGTTTATTCAATGATCTGCACCATAATCCATCCACGGACAAACCGAGGACTTGAGAACTTTGTCTAATTTTCATTAATACCCAAAGCATATTCTAATGCTGTGCCTGTGTGTATACAGAGTTTTCCCTGCTTCACAGTTCAGCACAGCAAGAGCACAAATAGTCACGAGACTGGACTGCATCACTGCTAAATTAGCAGTGTTCCCAGCACATGGCACTTTGCTGTGCCCCAATATCCCCTGCATCTACACAGTTTCATTCTCTTTCATTTGCTTATTTCTGCAGGAAATTATTAAAGGAAAAATTAAAGTAAAAATCAACTCCAGCTCTGCTGAAAACATAACTGGATTCCTGATTAGTTGCACATTATCAGCACTTTTTGTATCTTAGATCAAGTGGGCAGCATGACATGATAACAAATTAATGCACTGTTTGAGGCGGCAGGACTGGCTAAGCTGACCTTGTCTACTTGAAAATAACCAGAACAGTGGTAATTACCCAGCAAGCATTCTTCCAGAAAGCCAACAGCAATCAAATGCGTTTGGACACACCATACGTAATACTGTAATAGCATAGTGTATATCAGTCTGTTATCAATATCAGTAGATGATTTTAGTTTGACTGAGATAAGTCAATTAAATAAGATTCCCTGAATTACTAAACAGTAACTGAAATCTACAACAACGCCAAGCAGTTAGTACAACAAATGTATCTCCCTTTGAAATGATTCTCTAGCTTTCCCCAGCTATTTCCCCAGAAATAGCAAAGATATTTCTCACCCTTTTTTGTTTGTTTCCTTTTTTGTTTAGACCACTTTCTGCTACAACTCAGAGTTCAGTTCACTGTAGGTACATACATTGACACTGCTGGATCTCTGCCTTTTCCTCTTTTTGTTGAGCAGCCTGTTTCACATTACTGAACTTCCCTTTGTAGAGCTTGCTCATTTTCTCTCTTTTTTTTTTTTTTTTTTTTTGTTGCAGTGTGACTATATCTTTTAGCTTAATCTTTCCCATTAAGTGTTGCATCTCTCCTTGGAGCTTTCTGGTAATACTGGCCGATAAAAGAGGAACACGGTGAACTACAGGCCTGCTTCATTAGCAGTATTTAGAAATTCTATGCAAGCATCTTATTTTCAGAAATTCTCCAGAAATAGATTTCACAGTTACTTCAGGCTTTCCACTTTGGAGTTGTTCTTTTTGTTTTCTTTCCAGGAGATTCTTCAAATCTGTTCTGAAAGGTAACTTCGAGTTAATGACAGGGCAATGCCAATATAAACTAAGGTTGAAATTTAACATTACTGGTGACTGAGAGCTTGAAGGATCAGCAATAGTAGATAACATTTAACTCCTAGGCTGTTTTCAACTTGTAAAGGCCAAGTCAGCAGCAAGCCTGGAAAAGCTGCAAGAAAGTAATGATTATACTAAAAACGCAGGTAGTTTTCTGAAAATCCAGTCAATGTCCAGGGGAGAACACTGCTCTTAGGAACCGTAACTGAAATTCATATCCTTGTTGCAGCCTGAGAAGTAGACCTGGGCCTGCAGCAGTCTTAAAAAAAAAAAAAAAAAAAAAAAAAAAAAAAAAAAAAAAGCAGTGGAGAACTCTAGAGTTCAGTTCTCTGTGAGAGTCAAGGTACTATAGTACATCATGATCTACAGATGAAATTTGTATTAACAGAGAGAAGTAGGGGAAGGAATTATTTCAAATTTCTTCTAGTTTTCAAAAGAAGAGGAGATATCAAACACTGTTACATTTTGATTATTAATTTGTGCCTTTTGAAGTACTCTTGAAATACAATTTCCAGAAATATATATGTATGCATAACTTCACGTTCCACAGAGGTGCCGATCAACTACGTAAGTATTTAGATATCACAACTTCTCAAAACTGGCTTCTCTTCAATAGTAACATTTTTTTATAAGCTTCAGGATTTACCAGTTCAGCATCTTTTTTGAATACTTCTGAGGAAGTAAGTGGCAGCCTTGTGCTTTTGGACAATTTCATAGACATCCATGGTTCATAATCACCACTTGCTCTTTATCTTTCACTTCTTGTTCCAGGACAGCAATGTGCATCCTGTGTTCATTCAGTAGCGTTTTCCTCTCATGACACTCTGAGTCAGATTTTCTCTCTCAAGAGAAATACTTCTTGTTTAACCTTCTGATATTCCAATTAAATGAAGACACAGGCAGGAGACAGAGAAACAGTGGAAGTGCACATTAGGATGAATAGGAAAACAAATTCTCTTTGATGATTGCAGTTGAAATGTGATCAGAAAAGGGGGGAAAAAAACAAAACAAAAAGCAGTCTGGTCTTCTTTATCCAAAGAATGAGCCTTTGAGAGTCTGCCTTACACCTGCATGATTATGCACTTAGAATTTTCCCATAACCCATTAACCTTTGTCCAGTTCAGTGGGAACTTTGGACGAATTCATCCAGCTTCCTACCACAGTGCCCAAAAGAAGTATGGGATGCTTCAACTCTATGACTCTGCAAGTGCACTTGGATCATTTTTTGGTACATGGATTACAGCTCCCAAGTAGGGGCCTAAAACAGATGCAAGGTGTCAGTTTAAAAAATATATGTATTTAATTTTTTTTTAACCTGTAAAACTTCCCTGGAATATATGGGGGTCTCATCCGTAACATTTGGAAGTCACTGCTTAAGGTAAAGTTTCTGTTGAAGTCAATTTTCACTCATCAGAAATCGAATGTATGTTAATCTTTTAATAAATTGAAACAGTTATGTTTTAGGTCATAATTCTCCCTTACCACAAAAGTCAGCAGCACCCTTGTATGAATGGGAAACAAATAAACATAGAGTGCTGCTCAAAAGGCAAATTGTCCTGTTTACACAATGATGCCAGGTGTCAGCCTTGCTACTAATGGAGACCACAGGAGCTGGCTATAAGTCGGAAGCAGTTTGAAGAACATTTGGAAAATAAGAAAACTAAACAAAACACAAACACAAAGCACAGCAAAGTCATCCTATGACTATAATTTATGCTTGAAAACAGTAATTTCCTTGTTTGTTTTCTTTTTTGCCATGTTAAAAATATGGAAATCTTTTCTAAAAAGAAAGCCACCAACAGAGTAACCAATTTATTTTATGGATGAATTCTGCTAAGAAAATAATAATAAAAATGGGAAACAGTTCTTTTGTGTCAGCTTCAGAGCAAGTGTAATCTGTTCTGTCACGTGCCTTTGGTTAGACTGGCTCCTAGTACAAATAAGTGCTTGTTGAAATAGGAAAGAGGAGGGGAGAAAAAAAAACCTCTTTCTAATTGCAAACAAGTCTCTCTCTCTCTGCTCGATTAAAATTTAAACTAAGTGGAATAATTGTACATATGGCATGCATAATAACAACAGTGATAACATCCTGTTCAATTCACTGTAATGGAAGTCTGCTACTGCTGCTAATGGTATATAATAGCTCCAAATTAAATTAAATGAAATAGCAGGTAAAAAAAAAAGAGGAGTTCCTCAAGAAGCCTCATGAGAGAAGAGAATCCATACCTGCGAGGATTCAGTAAAGAAATTTGTGACTGTAAGATGGAAGAAGATTTGGCGAATGAGAAGGAAACCATTTTCTTCATGGCACAGGCTTTAGCTTCCTACTTTTTGCAGTGAACCGCTCCCAGTCACGCACTCATAACTACAACCCAGGAGGAAAGTCAGATTTGGGGTCACATCAGACTACATAAAATGTCATGAGCTCTAGGATTAAAGGACACATAATTCAATAGGGCAGCTCAGTTCATAAGAATCTGACACCAAACTTTACTGCATCTCTTGCTGAGCAGCCATAGTAACATTTTTGATTATTCAGAACATCAGTACCTCTATCAAGTTTTTAGGCCTATTTTGCAAACCTAGCTGGTTCACTCCCCAACAAAAGACCCTCTTTATTCAGTTCCTGATCAATGAATAGGCTCTAAACTCAGTCATTACTGAATTAATTGACTGCATCGATGAACACTTCAGTATCTGGTTTACTGACTAGCATGGTCATGTGTCCTACATCATTGCCCCCTGCCATCTCAATACTTTCCTCATATATGCCCATTCTCTCTAATTTCTTGAAGCTTGGGAACATTTTAGAAAAAAGAATGACTTTTATTTCTTAAAGCAGGATACGACTGCCTTAAAACCTACTTAACTTGATTTTTTTTAGTAGGTAAAAATATTCCAAACTACAGAGACACTAATCCATTCACAAGACAAATGACAAACATGACTTCATTTTTAACCAATGTTTAGTTCCATAGACAGGTAGTGAAAAAAAAATGCTGTCTGTATGGGATTGTTACATTTTCCATTCAATTTCTCACAATCTAATCAAAAAAAAAAATTAACTTGTGTAGTGGTTTCAGTATTCAGACATCTAATCACATCCAAATTAAAAACTTAGACTTCCATAAAGTAATTTGATTAGAACTTTTACTTAGCTAGTATTCTTCCTGTAAGCTACTGGCTTCACAGGACACCCTGTTTCATATTGATTATTTAACTCTAATTCTCTCTCTATAAAAAAAGTTGTTGCCCTAAACTTGTCTTGATAGTGATTTCCTTGTATTCTTATTACTTCTGATATTAAAACTTGCTTTGTTCTTGTGATTTTTCTTATTTTGTTCAAGACCTTGGATTTACAAACCCATCCCATTTCTTCAAACATGCAACATGGTCCTCTGGACCTCAGGGCTCAGGGGAGGAGGAGGAGGAGGAGGAGGAGGAAGAGGAAGGGAAGGGAGAGAAGGAAGCAGAAGACACCAAGCAGTCAGTCCAAATTGATTAGGTTGCTGTCAAGGCTTCATTTCTTCTTCCTCTTCTGAGGAAGTCGTTTCTTCTCTAAGATGAGTTGTCTTTAAATCTCTGAGGCAAAGAAAGGCATAGTATGGAGTATGGAAAAAAAGTTCTGGCATGGCTACGAGGGAAAGACATTCTGATGGCTGTAGCCAGTTACAGTGGATGCATCTGATAGACTTTATGGTTATTCAGAAACAGCTATCTAATAATTATGCAAATCAAGCCTTCCACAGTCAGAGTGCAGTGATTTGCATAATTGAGAAATAAACATACAATTATGGGTCAGTAGCTGCACAGCATCAAGGTACTTGGGAGGAAACATTTCAACGTCAACTGTATTTAAACTAAAAATGTGTTGTAATTGAAGATACAATACGCTAAACCTGAACCTACAGAAATACGGCTGCTATGAAAAATGCCATTCTGCATATTAGGATAAAGGACCAAATAATCTTCAGCTGTTGAAAGCCTGCACAGCTCCACTGACTAAAAATACACCAATTTATATAACATAACATGGGTAGAATAGCCCAGTGTGCTATGCAATCGAGAAGATAAGGGTGTGGGACCAAGAAAAATTTTCTCTTAGAGACTTGCACAATTTTTTAACTTCCTCTGCAGCAGGAAACGTGGTTTGCAGTTAGGATTTGCTCTGTTGTTACAGGGACCTCATCAAATCCCTACCGCTACAGGCGCTTCAGGTACCAGCAGCATCCTGGCTGCCCCCAGCCACCACCCCCTCCGGCTGCGGTGCACACTAGCATCTGCAAGACTGACGTGGTTTAGGTGTTTGGGCAAAACATTTTTGCCTGCAGGAGACAGGATTAAATAACTGAGTAGTGTCTTCTGGTATAATCTCTCTCCAGCTATAACAGGTAAATGTCTGGCACATTTCGTTTGATGTGACATTTCATAAATGTTTAAAAAGAAAGTTTTAAAGGTAAAGATGATTTTTACCTCTATCATGATAGTCTTTCATTAAAAAAAAGACAGAAAAAACCCCACTAGATCTGCCCAACTTGTCCATGCATTTTATTTAACAGCCTGAAAGACTCCGCGGTCTACGCCTCATAGTACTGTATTAGCTGACTTCCAATGGACTTCTAAGAGAGTGTACAATTTTCTATATGTCTCTTCAAACCCTAAAAGAAGACATTCAGATTTGCCTTTTCTTTCAGCAAGATCCTCATTAAGATTTTGCAGCTCAGACATTCTGCTTTCTAAATGATTTAGTTTCTTGCCAAACATAGTTTCCATATTTCCTCTGCTGTTCATGCTGGAGTTGATGTGACCCTTGAATCTCAAGCAGGAAAAAGGAATTAATGAAGTCACATAAACACATCAGAATTTACGGCCACATTTTTAAACCATTTCGTGAAAATTTTAAAAGCATGCTAGACTGAAGACAAAAACAGTATTTATAAAAAGACGCTGTATCTGTCCATTGGGGTAGGGAGCAGGGAAGAGGGAAAGATTGTCCCAAGCGAAAGAACACAGGTTCACCTTTGTTTTCAACTAACGCATTATACCGCAGATCATACAGGGATTCCCAGCCTGAGAGAAGTGGCTTCATTGCTTACCTCTGAAGCACTTCTTCCTTTTCTGCTGTGATTCCTTGAGTGTACTTGTTAAACAATGAAGAGGCCTGTGCAGTCCTTTTCTTTTTGAAATTTATCTGGTTCCTTACTCCCTGCCCCCGCACAAACCTAAAAATACCCCCGGGTGATGTCTGTGTATGTAGCTGTAACATGTCTACGGGAATCTGGCACTGAACTAACATTATCATGTCAATTAACAATGTAGTGTCAGGTTAGTTTTATTTATTTATCCTCTTGAAAAGACCGTTTCCTACCTGCTGGGTTGCAATAAGTCTTTTTGAAAGTCCTTCTGCTCTGTGTAGTATCTCCTCAAATACACTGTTTTCTAGCCATTAAAAACACACAAGCATTACAAAAACTACAGTCATTAAACAACTCAGCTGAAACGTGTGAATGTTCTTACGTGTCAATGTATGAAACAAACATTTCACAATTATAAACTGTTGGTTATGGTACAGCATAACTAGTAAGCTTGCTCCTACATCAGTAGGAAAATAACTTTGTTTTATTTCATCATACTTGCTGAATTGTCAGATAGTTAAACGTAAAGAATATACAGGCCAGTAAGACTTGCAGGAGTGGAGAAACAGAAAAATGGACAGAGTTAAAAACAAACCTGCACAACATTTTTATGGATTTTAAAGCATCTCCTGTGCAGACTTCCTTCCTTGTGGGCCTTTTTCTTCTACTACTTCTAGAGACAGAATAAACTTGCTCAAACTAAGTCAAATCCACCTGATCAACATAGATTTGTAAGGTACACTAAGAAAGTGCAGCAAATTTAAAGCAAAGGGATGGTAGGAAGTGCCACATTAAAACAGAGGATATATATATACACACCATATAAGGTGGGCATTATATCACTACCAATTTTGAAAGGATTTTAAAAAAAAAAACAAAACCTTTAACTAGAAGGAGGCATTTAAATATATGAAAGATATTTAATCCTGTTACTCAGTTTTGTCATACTATCTTCTTTTCCCACTGGCCCTCATACTACCGTTTTCCAATACTCAAACTCATTTTGATTATACCAATTAATCCTACAATGTAGAAAGCTGCTATAATAAATTCAGCAGAAGTGCTAAAATTTGCATTTACCTCCATCTGAAAGCTGTTATAAGACACAGGCCTGGTTTTCCTTTCATTGAAATGTGTTTAAAAACTGAAAAAGCAGAAACAGAACCAAAAAAATCCACCTTCTTCTTAGTGCTAAGACTTGCATCTGGTGAGACAGGATCCGTGCAGTTTGCATAGCCACTTTTCAAGAATGCCAACATAACATGACTTAGCCACTACACTTATCAAAAGTTTTAAAGTTTCCTCTCCTTTTGCTCTGGAGATTGCAGCTGATTTTGCACATCGTCGTATAAAATTTCATTGATAGTAACAGGCTGTCAAGTGTAGTAACTTCCACAGCTCCAAAATTTGTAGCAATCCAAAGCTTGGCAGAACTACAGAAACAGTGAAAATGCTGTCAGCTAATCCTAATAAAGGGACTTTAAATCAAACCTTTACGCATTCAAATGAAAAGGGCAAGTTGCTTCCCGAGTTCACTGCCACTTCCTGGCTGATGTTTTAAATACTAGTGAAGCGTTTGAATGGATTGGTTTTTCACTCCATTTAAACATGCTTACGTGCTATTCAAAATAGGTATGTTATAAGCTGAATTAAAAACCTGCAGCATAAAAATAAAAGATTAAAAGCACATAATTGAAAGCACTTAAAGCTATGAAGATAATCTCTGGAGACAGTGTGTCACATTTTAAGTCTGGCAATTTGAAAAATAAATACTAGGAAAGGACAATTTTAGCTGACTAAAACCATCCAAACTACCATTTGGCACCTCCTGCACATTGGCTGACAAAAGTATAACTGTAAGTATGAATTCTCAAGCCTGTAATTAGGAGAGTTTCTTACGTTTTAGAAAATAAACAGTAGCTCAAATCCAAATGAAGGCAAGGCAGAGTATTGAATATCACAGTGCAGTACTGATGGCTCCAGCATCAGAGGCAGTGACACCAGTACAATATGCAGCTCCATGTGTGCTTGTTAGAGCGGGCCTGTAGGACTCCTACAAGGTTGCAGTGCTTCAACACCACCCAAAATGGTAGGAGCTTTCCTTCTGTGAAAGCAGAGGGAGGTAAGATCCCTCAGATCTTTCCTAACTCGAGTATTTTTATTGCCAGTTAAACCAAGATTAGCACCTTTAGAAGATCTCTTCCTGATAACCACTAATCATGATGGACCCCATCTAGCTGTCATATATATAGGGCAGAAACCTTTGTTTATTAAATTAATAAAAAATGGGTCATCCATACTCGATTACAAACTCGGTTGGTAACTAAGAAAGAAGAGTTACAGAAGATTCTAGTGGTGGTAAAAAAAAATAGTAAAAGTCTTCAGTCTTTGGACTTAAAGCAAAAATAATAATTATTCAGCATGAGACAAAGAAAGCAGCTTAGTTGCATTATTTTCTAGGTGACCAAAAGGACTACTACCCTCTGCCAAAGGGGAAGAAAGGAAGGAGCCAGAGAGGTGGCTCAGCATATGGGAAGAGAAGGAAAGGCTAACACTGGTACAAGAACAAACATGCACTGGCCAAAAATAAGCAGGTAGAAAGAAGTTTCTAATTATCAGAATAGCAGGGTTTCACAACAGCACTTCAGAGCACTGATGACAAGTGCACTAGGGAAAAGAGTAAAGAGCTCCTGCAATTTTAAGATGGAGTACATCTGTTTACAAGAGGGAGTATTATCACAGAATCACAGAATGGTCGAGGTTGGAAGGGACCTCTGGAGATCATCTAGTCCAACCCCCCTGCACAAGGAGGGTCACCTAGAGCACGTTGCTCAGGATTGTGTCCAGATGGCTTTTGAATATCTCCAGGGAAGGAGACTCCACAGCATCTCTACATAACCTGTTCCAGTGCTCAGTCACCCTCACAGTAAAGAGGTTTTTTCTCATGTTCAGACAGAACTGCCGGTGTTTCAGTTTGTGCCTGTTGCCTCTTGTCCTGTCTCTGGGCACCAGCAAAAAGAGTCTGGCCCCATCCTCTCTACACTCCCTTCAGATACTTTTACCCATTGATAAGATCCCCCCTCAGTCTTCTCTTCTCCAGGCTAAACAGGCCCTGCTTTCTCAGCCTTTCCTCATAGGAGAGGTGCTCCAGTCCCTTAATCATCTTGGCAGCCCTCAGCTGGACTCGCTCCAGTAGCTCTGTCTCTCTCTTGTATTGGGGAGCCCAGAACTGGACACAGTACTCCAGATGCAGCCTCACCAAGACTGAGTAGAGGGGAAGGATCACCTCCCTTGACCTGCTAGCAATGCTTTTCCTAATGCAACCCCAGATACCTCTGGCCTTCTTGGCCACAGGGGCATATTGCTGGCTGATGGTTAACTTGTGGTCTACCAAGACCCCCAGATCCACGTCCGCAGAGCTGCTTTCCAGCAGGTCAGCCCCCAGCCTGGGGGGGCTGGGGCTGTTCCTCCCGAGGTGCAGGACCTTGCACTTGCCTTTGTTGAACTCCATGAGGTTCCTCTCCGCCCATCTCTCCAGCCTGTCGAGGTCCCTCTGAATGGCAGCGCAGCCCTCTGGGGTATCAGCCACTCTTCCCAGTTTTGTATCATCAACAAACTTGCTGAGGGTGCACTCTGTGCCTTCATCCAGGTCACTGAGGAATAAGTTGAACAAGACTGGATCCAGTATTGACCCCTGGGGGACACCACTAGTTACTGGCCTCCAACTAGACTTTGTGCCACTGAGCACAACCCTCTGAGCTCTGCCTTTCAGCCACTTCTTAGTCCACCTCACTGTCCAGTCATCTATCCTGCACTTCCTGAGCTTACCTATGAGGATGTTATGGGAGACAGAGTCAAAAACCTTCCTGAAGTCAAAGCAGACAACATCCACTGCTCTCCCCTCATCTACCGAGCCAGTCATTCCATCGTAGAAGGCTGTCAGATTGGTTAAACATGATTTCCCCTTGGTGAATCCATACTGACTACTCAAGATGACCTTTTCTTCCACATGCTTAGAGATGGCATCCAGAATGAACTGTTCCATCACCTTTCCAGGGGTGGAGGTGAGGCTGACTGGCCTGTAGTTCCCTGGGTCCTCCTTCTTGCCCTTTTTGAAGACTAGAGTGACACTGGCTTTCTTCCAGTCCTCAGGCACCTCTCCTGCTCTCCATGTCCTTTCAAAGATGGAGAGCAGCCTAGCAATAACATCCGCCAGCTCCCTCAGCACTCGTGGGTGCATCCCATCAGGGCACATGGACTCGTGGATGTCAAGTTTTCCTAAATGATCTCTCCCTTGGTTGAGGAAGATCGGGTTAAAGTCTTCCTTTCTCCAGACCTTCTCCCTGGTCTCCAGGGTCCAGGATTCCTGAAGGCTGGTCTTAGCAGTAAAGACTGAAACAAAGAAGGCATTCAGTGTCTCTGCCTTCTCTGTATCCTTCATCACTGCCCCATTCAGTAGCAGGCCCACATTCTCCCTAGTCTTCCTTTTGTTGCTGATATATTTGAAGCAGCCCTTCTTGCTGTCCTTGACATCCCTTGCCAGATTTAATTCCAAATGGGCCTTGGCTGTCCTAGTTGCATCTCTCCATACTCTGACAACGTTCCTATAATGCTCCCAAGTGGCCTGTCCCTGCTTCCGTCTTCTTAGCACTCCCTTCTTCTGTTTGAGTTTTGCCAGGAGCTCCTCGCTTATCCATGTAGGTCTCCTGCCCCCTTTGTTCAACTTCCTGCTCACTGGGATGCACCGATCTTGAGCTTGGAGGAAGCGATCCTTGACTATTAACCAGCTCTCTTGGACCCCTCTTCCTTCTGAGGCCCTATCTTGTGGGATTCTTCCAAGAAAGTCCCTGAAGAGGCCAAAGTTTGCTCTCCTGAAGTCCAGGGTTGCGATCATACCTTTTGCCCTGCTTCCTCCTCACAGGATCCTGAACTCCACCATCTCATGGTCACTGCAGCCAAAGCTGCCCCCAACCTTCACATCTCCAACCAGCCCTTCCTTGTTAGTACAAGGTCCAGCAGCGCACCTCTCCTTGTTGGCCCCTCCATCACCTGTGTCAGGAATTTGTCATCAATGCCCTCCAGGAACCTCCTGGATTGCTTGTGCCTTGCTGTGTTGTTCCTCCAGCAGATATCAGAATGGTTAAAGTCCCCCATGAGAACCAGTATGAGTATTTGTCTCGAGTGATGTAGGCCTGGACTTGAAGGATATGCCTTCCACATCTCAAAATGCCATGCTGCCTGTAGTGCAAAAATTGTAGGTGTTATAGAAATAACAAGCAAGACAAGATGGGATGCACTTCTCTCAATTTTTACAACAACTTACGATAACTTACTTTGCTGTTTCTTAAAGAAAAAGAGAAAAAAATTACATCTGGATTCTTCCTCTGTAATTACAAGTGAATATAAAAATGATGGATATTCATAATCCGTAATATGCACAGCAAGTTCTTGTCAAACTTAGATTTTATGTTTCTGGCATTGTACACAGCAGTGCAGGCTCACTTAGCTTAAGTTAACATATGCAGTATGAAAGAAACTCTAAGAAAATATACTACTGTGTGACCAAGAGACACTTTAAATCACCTATCAGTTCCAGGTAAAAGGAAAAACATGTCATTGTGGTAATAAGGTGCACAGTAGGTAAACATTAAAAGAATAAATCTGAAAACATTTGTCAAAGACCGCAGGAGTAGAGAGAAGAACATTAAAAGCATAGATTTTGTGTCTGTTGAATTGTGTCAATGCACTAAGACGTTAAGTTAGTTTACATTCTGCTTGGCAGAGGAAAACATATGTTCATTGACTGTGGAAAAAAAAAAGTCATATCCACCAGAAGGCAGGCTGACAAGAAGACTTACACCAGCCCTCCTGCGACAAAAGACATTCTGATTAAGAAGTATGGACACTAATATGTTAGCATAATATAATGTATACATCATTATAAATCTGGATAATTTTTAAAAATTTTAAAATTGCATCCAAAATATTTATAAGATGTCACAAATGCCAAATCTTTCAAAATGCTCAATAAGCAGTACTTTTTCAATGCTCAGTTAAGATGAAGTAATCCAGTCTAGAAATGAGATAGAGCATGTAGTTCAAACTTCACAAGGACATTTTCTTAATGACTTAGAAGTTTGAGATGACATCTCATGGGATACAGCAAAAAATCTCCATTAGTGATCTACATTTTCAACATAAATGATAAGAGTAAATATTGGATTTTTAAAACTGCTAAAAATATGCTGAAATACTCTACAAACCTAGCCGGTTCTCTTGATATCAAAATGGAAATGGATCTGCTCTAAAAGGCATCATTGAAAAAGAAAATATTAAATCTAAATTTTTTGAAACTGCCAAGGAAAGCAATCGGATTACCCCATGAAACTTATACACCCATGACAAATCAAGCTACATGCTGTATTACATTATAGTTACAATAATTGGCATGCTGTAGTCCCCTGCCTTTGTGCTACCATGCTACAATTTCTGCAAAACTGTTCACATAGTTTTTGAGGGTTAACCTGGGGGGAAGGGAAAGGGAGTCACTTTTACAACCAGAAGTCTCAGCTTTGCAGTGAAACCAGAAAGTTTCAAAGATCTTATGGACACAAAATCACTGAGACTGGTACTTCCAGTCTTTTAACAGTGGTATGAGATAGTCAGCAGAAACAAGAAAACACAGAGGCTGTGCCTTTGTAGGACAGTGGGTCTGTAGGGTAGTTTGACCAGAAAAATCAGTCACAGGATACTTACGTGAGGAGTTACAGGCACTAGGAACCCAGGAACACCCTAAAGCTCGCAGCATACTCGTGTTTTATAAATCAAAAGATGTTACTCCGTATGATTGATGGAGATAATACTGGGAAACGCGCAGGCTAGAGGGAAAATGAAATATTTGTCTGATGAGTTCTGATGAGTTGCATGCAAGGTAACCATGATACGGTGAATTTGCACTTAATTTTTATTTTGTCATTTTATAAACAAATTCTGGGGAAAAAGCCCTGCGTATCCACCCACATAATGCATTTGATTGTGTTTCACAATGATGGATGCTTCATCTAGATATCTTAAACTGTTATTTATACTACCAAATAATACCTTTCAATCAGTTGCAGTGCTACAGTGTACTCACTGCTGTAGTTTTCTCCCTTCATGAGTTATACTACAAACACCTGATTAAAAAATGTGAATAAAAACTAATCTGGACAGACATTAAAATGCAGACTAGTGTCTAGCCTAAGGCTTGTTAATGCAAAAGAAATTAATGAATATGACTATATGTAATTTCCTGACAATTTCTACTATAACTTGTAGATCTTGAGGACCTTTCTCCATTGGCAAAGTGCCACTAATTTCCAAAGCATGAATTACATGGAGTTGGAGCAATCACTGTGCTCCCTTCTATTAAGCCTTTCCGCATTTAGAGCATGACACGGCCTTAAATTAAAATGTAATTCTCAGTAGCAGTAATACTAGAGAGGAAAACATCTCCATTCTACAGTGTATTAAACCTCATAATTTGATCAAAGCCTCTCTCAAAGAGTTGTCAAATAAGGAATAAAGTACACATCACGTATTTGGAGCCTCTCACCTCTAACGCAAATTCCAGGGATAAGACAAGCTGTGGTACACATCGTCCGTGATGCACAAGCCACTTCCCAGTGGGAGCTGCAGTTGCACGTAGGGCTGGGGCATACCTCTATTTTCTAGCCAGGCAACTAATGGGCATGAAATGCCAATGAACTGGTGTGCCAGCAACCTGCTCTTCCCAGCCGGCGCTGCTCCCTGTGTGCGCTGCAGAGCCCAGGCAAGCAGGATAAAACAGGGAGTTTAGGATTAACAGCAGGGCTCGAGTTCTGCTTCGTGAAGGTGGGGATGGTGGTGAGGACAGGTAAACTGGCCTCCCAAGAGAGCACAGGAGACAGAGCAAGCTATGGGGACCAGGTTTGAGAGCAATCTGCATCCAGCTGAGCTGGAAACACTGTTAGTGCTCCTCACTCTGTCCACATGCTTTCAGCACAACTATAGTAGTAAATGTGCTATTTGTTTTTCAAGAGATGGAAGAGCTATGCTGACCCATGGAAATTTCTGCTGACCGGACCAGTTTCCACACCTTCCACATAAAAGCACAGCCTGCTGTGAAATTCAAATGGAAACCTCTTTTCCATGAAGATGGAACCTCTCTTTCAGGATAGATTTCCCTTCCTGCTGCCCAAACTGTACTACTATTTATTATAAAAATTTCTTGAAGGATAGATGGCTAATTTTTATTTTGAAGAGACATGAATGAAGAACAGTAACAGCCTTCCAGGCTAAACAGCAGTTTAAAACCTCAGAAAGCAGAACTCATACACCTCTGAAGGTGTGTTTTTATTTACAGAGCATTAAGAAACAAAATTAATAAAAGATTTCTGTGCTGAACATAGAATCATCTCTAGAGCAGATGGCAGACACTTTTGTGTCAGATAAAGTGACAACCCATGCAACTGTGAACTGTGTCCTCAAAATAGCACAGCTCCTGCAGCCTCTACTGTCCCTAGATTACAGTGCTTTTGCTAAATAATCATTCCCTATTATTTGCCAACAGGTGCTGAGATTTTATCTACAGAAATAGCCAGATAAAAATCATATTCTAAATCGGCTGACTGTATGTTCCATTTTGCTGCAGTTGTTGCTGCATCCAGCACTTCCAGCACGCTCCTGTATGTCAGACTGAACAAGAAACACTTGTCTAGGGAGTTGTTAAAGCAATAGTTTTATCTTGAGTTTTGTTCTAGAAATAGAGCTGGTGTTGCAGGTTAGAGATGAAAAAATTAAGGTACTCAAAAACAAGACTATCTTTCTTAAATTTGATGGTATATTAAAGCTATACAATATGAAAGAAATAAAATAGTAAGGGAGGAATGTGGGAGTGAGGCATGCAGAGAAGGTGAAACTAAGAAAAAGAATATCTGAGAAAGCTGTTTGACAGTGATTGATCTTGACTGAAATAGCCACCACAGCTTCAAAATAAAATAGCCCATCTAGCCTGCATTTTATAAAAACTACTTCTGCTAGTAGGTTAAAAAAAAAACATAAATTGCACTCTCATTTTATAATGCCCTATGTCAGAAATTAAGATGGACAGCTAGAAAAATAATCCATTTCGAAATAGAAATTGGACAACTTTGCCTGAGCAATTATAGGGAGGGAAGAAGTGCATAAGTCATTCCCAAATTCCAGTGCACCTTCTAAATTAAAAAGCTTTTTGAGGAATTCCAGGAGGGGCTGAAAACCCTTTGGCCTTGGAGGAACACAACGATTTATGTATCAGAGTCTTTGCAACCTTAATGAGAGGTCACAGACTCAGAAGCCTTCCAGCATTTTTCAGGCGACAGATCTCAGCACAATCTTCTACTCCTGTATGGGAATGAGGAGTGGCCCATTTTTCCCACCTACCCAAGGAAATTACATCCAAGCAGACAGAAAAAGCAAACAGTGCCAACTACAGATGCTGCAAATCACAATACATTTTGAGCTGAAAGGATAATTCTGGATAAAGACATAAGTTTCTGATACTTCCCCAAACTCCCCTCTTACGTATCACACAGCAATTATTTCTGTAACATTTACAGCCAACTGAAACCACTGCTGCCCATAAAGCACAACAAAAACTTTGAAGCATTAGACCCACAGAATGTATCCATATAAATTAAAACCTTTCCATAATACGGAAGTGTGCCTTCCATTCATACCTTCCAAATAACACAAGGCAACTTATTTCATTCAAAAAGCCCCACTTTTTTTCACCCCAAATATGTTATCTTTTTGGAAGATTTTCCTCTCCCAAAACCTCAGGCTTCTCCCTCCTGTCCCAACATTTGTCCTGCAAATACTTCATTTTGTGTCTTAGAGATTTAGAAAATAAAACAGGAGAGAAATAGCATAAAATTGGAACATCTTAAAAAACAGTAATAACCCTTTCACTTTGGATTGCAGAAACACACTGAAATGCAATTTGAAAGTGCATATCGGTGTTTCCTTCCAATCAGCTGAACCCTGATGCTGTACTCACAATTTAAGCCTTCAGCTCATCAGAAAAATGGCAAGGACAAAAAAAGCATTCACCAGTTTTCCCCACATGTCATCTGCGAAATCAGTTTTGATTAAACTGAAGGGTCTGTTGGAAAACTGCTCCAGAAAATGAGTTCATCTTCCTCTTAAGCAAGCATAAGGAGAGGTCTGGGAACTCTATTCAGAGCTATGTTCAGAGCTATCAGTGCTCAAGGCAGTGATTAGCCTGCCTTGGGTTTTTTTTTTTTAATTATTATTTTGTACATGGTTTTAAGTAGGTCATAAGGAATTGACTGTGAACTTGTGAGGAAAGGAAGAAAAACAACCATCCAGATATGGAAGTTCTTGAAATCAAAAACTGCACAGAGCATGAGAGAGAGAGTAATCCCCAGAATGCATCACAAGGCGCAAGTACCACAGGTGTGGCTGAAACTTCACTTTCCAGAATTAACTTCTATCCCCATATTATCAAGCTGCCAATTACAGTTATTCTGATACTTCACAGCAGCTCTGATAGTGTATACAGTGGAACAGAATGAGGAACTGATCCGAATTAAAAATAAACCAGGAAAATCCTTAACCCACATCAGCTCCCCGAGACGGCAGAAAGCAGTATGAAGAGCTCATTATGCTGACGTGGCCACGAAAAGGAATGACTGCCAAACTGTGCCCAGGATAGCTTATTAATGCCTTCAGAAATTCCCTCTGAAATTGTTCGTCCCTTCATGTAGTCTTTTAAAGTGACTTTACTTACTGAACTGAGTCTGTCAGTGCTTCTCATATTTCAAATTGGATTTTAATCACATCCGAAAGGTGGTTTTTACCAAAAGCCACAAACTCCTAAAAAAAGCTATAGCCTTCAAGCACATGATCAAACCCAGTGCCCATTTAGAAATCTGCTACCTTTTCAGTAAAGTCTTGTAGTACTAAATAACAAGAGGAAAGTACTGTTAAATACAGCACTTTGAACACTTACGGCACTCTTTCCATTTGTCTGGGCTGACAGCAAATAGGAGGCTTCATGTAATCCAGAGATCACACCTTAGCAGGAAACACAGAGCTACTGGGAAGGGGACACAGCGCACACCGGATTTCACAAGCATGCAGTCCATCTCTCCATGCAGCACCACAAGGTACACAACTGAGGCCCAAAGTGTTCCCACAAGGGCACATCACAACAACATTACTGCAAATTCCTGCCGGATTTTCGTCATGCTCACAAGTATTAATCTGAAGATCTGACACACGATACAGTGATACTGATGTCGGCAGGTATACAGCACAGAGCAAATCACTCCATTTGTTGAAATAGCTTGTAATATGTACAGATGATGATGAATGTCAGATAGCGTTCATTTATGGCAAGATACTATTTCAGTCTAGTTCTCCTGAACACATACCGCATTATAGAAATGTTCAGTCGGTTCCCCTAGATTTACGCTCAGATGAGAGACTTAGGGAGCCAGAGCTGTACTTCGGTGACAATAGTTGACAAGACAGCAAGCAATGCTCTCCCGTTAAACCTGCCCTGGTGAGCCTGCACCCGGGCTGTGCAAATGGCATTTCAGTGGTACTCAGACTTAACACTGGAATTAGCCACATGAGGCAAACCAGCTCTCAGGACACTTCTGTAAGATGGCCGACACTAACCCCAGTGGCTGGCTAGAAAAATTAAATCAGATGATTCTCCTTGCAGCTGTCCCCAGCTGTACAGTGGTGACATGGCAAACGCTGCTAATTTCTATTCATCACACTTTCTTTCCCTGTTCAAGTCTGGCAATCTTCTGCTATATTTCAACTTATCAAGACTAAATAAGTCTGTCAACCTAAAAATCTAAAATCCCTCTAGTGCTTTCAACTGCATCATTCTTTTCAGGTTCATGACACACCAACACTGCAAGTTGAATATTTACTGCTACAGTTGGGGTGAAATACAATATTTCAGTGATTGATGAGGCAATCCAAACACATAGTTTGTGAAATGCCTTGGGAGGAAACATGATATATGTACTTAACAGACCAACCAATGGTTAAATAGCAAATATTGGCGTGTTAGTTTAACATCATACCTAGAACATCAAGTGACAGGCAGGCAGGAAAGAAAAGGAACATAAATGAATTCCCTCAGCCAGGATATAATTTTTCTCTGTTAAGTACTTTAACACCAACACCTGTCATACACATAGCATGTGCCAAATGCTAATTACTTCAACCGATTTGGGGACATTCCAGTTTAGCAGTTGATTTTCAGTACCAGTTAAGCAACAAACTCTTGCAAATTTAATGTCAAATATCTTTAACTCTCCAACTGTTAGATAAATAAGGGACTGCAAAATAAAGAAACAGTAGGAAAGGAAAAGATAGGCCAAAGACAATCCCGATGTCTTTCCATCTTACCCTGAGAGCTCCAGATAGGCTGGCTCTGCACAACATAACCTTACGTTAGACTAAGAAGTGTACTAGTGAGTAAAGCTGTATTGCTGAATCGAAGAGGAAGGAGTAACCTGTATGGCAAGCCAAAAGCAAAAAGAAAGCATGGGAAAAGAGAAAGTACAGAACATCTGGCCAGCAGCTTTCCTACAACAAGATCTTCCAAAAAGTTCAAAGTCTACTTGTGGCATAAAAGCAGATATATCCCAGTCACTGTCAACAATAGCATAGTTTTGTCAAAGGGCATTTTATTGCAATTAACATACTTGCTCTCTTTAAACCCCCCTTCCCGAAATCATGGCCTCTCTAAAAATACCAACCTTTTCTTAGAAAAACAGCTCCCCACAGCTATAGCGATATGAACCTTGGAAATATGAACCCTTGTAAAATGTAAAAACAAAACCCAAATTTACTTAAAGAATGAAAAAGTCAATTTTCTTTAGTTATCTGCAGTGCTATACATGACGCTTGCAGTTGCCAGTGTCTGCGCACTGAGTTCACCTTCACTAAGTGCGCTCGGAGCATACAGCTCACCTGCTCCCACTTCCCTGGGGCCAGCATAGCCTCACAAAGGAGTTGGGAGCAACTTATTATCAAATATTTCTTTTAGCAGAAAGTTACACAGCTAACACAGGTGACATACCATTGCAGATTTTAAACCAGCAAACAGAGTAAGAAAGAAATATTGATTCACCTTTCATGCCATTCATAAACCTGTAGGAAGTCTGAAAGAAACCCATCCTGGTGTTCCCCTGTGCAAAACACAGTAAAAAGTGCACATACAACAGATCTGACACATCCCAGGCAGACTGCAGCTTCGTACCTCTAAGGGGCAACACATGTATTTATCAGATTCAGGCCCTTCAGTGTAACATGTTTTTTCCTCATATCATTTTATGACAATACGCAATACACAGGGACAAAGGCTGACCAAGCCTCAACTGATTTGGACAAATTAAAACAATGTAATGTAAGTCTAACACTGCTCTTGTAAATGTCTAAGACTGGATTTTCATTCTCTAAACTGATATTCTTCCTTACAGATCTATGACCGTGCTTCGACAGCTGATTTTTGTTTTGTTGATTTTGGGGAAAAGGATGCAAGCATTAATGGGAAGTATAAGATCTGAATACAGCAGAGGCAATGTTTCAGATATAATTGCTTTTTAGATATAAAATGCATCTTAGAAGCAAGCATTTTGCCAAAACTCATGTAATCATGTTACCGTTGGCAACACAAAAACAAAAGGTGCCAGACAGAGGGGTAAGGGATTGTAACGATCCTTTCACATTAACACCAGTCCGCATAGGATGAAATCCCCATGGAGATCCCCTATTTACTCTGAGCAACACCCATACCTGTTAATGGAGTGAGGGAAGAAGAAAGCTGTAGGAATATCATACAGCTGGAATCAGCCCAAGTAAAAGATTCAGCTGATGAAGAGGCAGTGGAGACTCTTCACGAGCTGCCCAAACCCCCATCCACAGCAGCGTTATCTAAGAGGTACATAATCAGAGTTATGCTGAGTTATAGCTCTTCTTTGTATTAGTACTAGTTCAACCGAGGTCTCAAAATCAGAAAAACTGCTTTCCAACCACCTGCCATCCTCCATGGAGTAGGACCTAGTCTATACTGAAATGAAGCCATGTCATCAGGAGAAGAGTATTCCCTGCCTACGATTTCGCTGGTTGTTTCCTTTGCAGAAAATGAACGCAGTAAAACTAATCGGGGGTACCTAGATCTTCAAGGGAAAATAAAGGCTAAGCTGTCCTGTGTTCACTCATCTTTCTAAAAGAATCTGAGGCAAGACTACTTTATTCCTAGGTACTGAGTAATTAAATTTCACATTATTTGCTTTCATTATAAGTTTATCTTCCTTACTCAGCTGCCCTTAAAAACAAGGCCAGAACAATTCAGAACTGGGAAAAGCAAAACAGTAAAAACTAATCATCTGATTTACTTTTGAACATCGCAACCAGTGATCGTTCTATGAGGTATATTATAATTGCTCCCATTCTTGCCACTTCTGAGTGCTGGCTACTTGCCAAGCAGAAGAAAGATGCTAAATTTTGGGAAGTATATTATTTGGTGGCTAGTCACAGCCAATAAAAATGCTGTACACAACACATGCAGGTTGATCTTGCAATTCAGAAGAACGCACACAGTACTCTCCTTTAGATACCTAAGTACTCGACCTAAGTAGCTTGGAAATAGCGTAAATAATTGCCATTAGTATATCAGAATTCCTTTCATCGACAAAATCATTCACCTTTAAAAACTGAAAGGGAATACCTGCAACCTGCCAGTAACACAAGTCTCTTCTCTAGAAGTGTAATTTAAGTGAAAGATCATAGTTCAAAGTAAAATTACTATTACACTGAAACCAATAAAATTAGAACAAATTCAAGATGTAGTATCTTCTGACACATGCATTTTATGCTGAGATAGATTGACACCAATAAAATTATATTTCGCAGCCTGCAAGATATATATTTTTGCAGTATTTTTGCTGTACAGGAAATAGAGACAGAACTCACCCACAGGTATGCTAAAATTAGTGCAAGTTTCTGCTTTATCTGACATTACCCACTGGACTTCGTAGGTGTAATGGAGACAGCTGTATGTGAATACCATCTTCCCATTAGACACAGCTATTTGACAAATTCTGTGACAAAAATAATCCTTTTTTCTATGTATAAAAATATAGGTAGTAATATTTGACACAAGAATAAAACCAGATTCACAGAAACCCCAAGTCAACTTGGGGAACACTAGCCCGATCCCCTGTATATACTGACCTTAGAATTGCCATGACTTAATTCTTGCAGCAAATTTTTAAGGAAAACATTAACCTGGATTTAAAGATTGCTAGCGATGGAGAATCTATCATAAATATACCACAGCATTTGCTGAGTTGTCTCAATGGTCACTTTTACTGACATATAGGCATCTTGTTTCTAGTCTGAATTGTGTGAATATAAGTTTTGGTCTTCTGCCCTGTTATGTTTGTCTCCTGCAGTAAAAAAAAAAGTTTATTTCACGGCTGTGATTTTTCATTGATAAACTAAACAAATGGACTTGTTCACTGTTCAGTGGACTTACACTGCATGTTTTCTATTCATTCCATTGGCTTTTTTCTGAACATTCTCCAATTCATCTGCATCCTTCTTATCTGTGAACAGCAGAAGTGAGACAGTCTTCCAAGCAAGATTTAGGGCAGTGCCAAACAGGTAGTAATACAACTTGTCTATTCATGTACCTTCTGTCTACGCATCCAGCAATTTTGACTCTAGAATTTGCACTGGAAACTCAAGTTTAGCTGATGATTTTTGGACTTCTAGTCTTTTTAGAGTTACAAGCTCTCCAAATGGACATCTCCATTCTGTAAACAGCTGACATTCTCCATTCCTGTGATTTTCAGTAGATTGTATTAGAATACACTAGAAGTCCAGAAGTAGAATTGTTTGCTTACGATTTCACATTCCTTCTTCCAGATCATTGATAAAAACTGAACTGGATAAAGAATTTCTAGAAACACCATACTCAGTTAGGATGCCTACTCTCTTCAGCCTTGTAAGTCAGATTTAAACTGATATAAAATTAAACACAGCACATATTACTTTCATTTCCTAATCAGAATATCAGGCAATGCCAAATCAGATGTCTTACAGAAGTTTATTGCATCAATACCAGCAGCTAATAAACCAAATTTGTAATTTCATTAAAAGAAAGACTGGTGGGGAAGTTTCAGATAAACTGCTTTCTATTATTCTATTAAAGCCCACTTTGATTTCTACTATTTCTACTATTTCTTAATAAAAACCCATTTCAGATGGGCCATTGCTGTGTTTCAGATCAATGTCAAGTTGACAGGCCTATAAATTACCTGAACCATCCCTATCCCTCTTCAAAAAATATGACATAGCATTAGTTTTCTTGCAATTTTTTTTTGGAACTTTCTCATTGCTCCAAGACTTACTAAAAATCAACATAAACACCTAGAGACCAACTCTGGAAAGTTTCATTCCGAATAGCAGTATGACTGCAGGATTTTGAATAGAATAAATAACACTCCTAGTGTTTACAAGTTCTCTTCTCTCAAAAGAAATAATGCTAAAAAGTTAAAAAAAGAAAGAAAACATCAAAAGCAGTATTTTTTTATATGAAAGGGGGAAAGTCATTTGTTTTGTTCTGGTTTTTTAAATATGACTTGCTTTTAAGTGGCATTCTACTGCACAAGTTTGAGTATAAGTTGTATTTACAGCTTACCTTTTTCATTACATGTCATTTCCCCAACTGCATTCATATAAGTTTAAGATTATTTAAATTGACAGTATAATTCTCAAAGTCTCAGGTCCTTTTACATTAAAAAGTATTGATTTATTAAACAACAAATGTGTAAAACTGAATTTCTGAAACTCTACAGTATATACACTTACACAATTATATATAAACAGATTATTAAATAGGAAGCAAACTTTATATCGGCAAATTCATTCTTGCACAACTTGCAAATTTCCAGTCACATAAATGTCTACAAAATCCTGTAATTTGGAACTATTAGGAGAAGACCTTTTTCATAATCTTCCAGATGTTACTTGTTCAGGCTTTTTTTTTTTTCCTCGCTTTCCCCCCCCCCCCCTTTATGCTTACTAAATTCACCACCATGTCATAAGCCTGATTAACAAAGAAGTTTCAGTCACCTTTTTACCTCATTTGTGATCACTTAAATGTTTAGAATATGCTTGGAAAAAAAAGCGGCAGAATTTCTACAGGTTCTATATAGAAAGTTATTGAAAATTATCTAAACTGAAGGAATCCCAAGGAAGACAGCATGCTTGAAGAACAGAAAGTAAACACAAACAACTGTATGCCTGTTTACCTTTTAAATATTGCAAAGAACTGATGACTTATTTGGTCTTGAGAAGAGATCACATGCATTTTCTAAATTAATTCTTCCCTTCCGACAAGATCAGATCTTTTTTAAGATCATTTATGTTCCACTGTTTCAACTACCACATATTGTGTCTTGATCCTGCAGGCAACTATGCACGTATATACTTTATTACTATGAGTATTTGCTTTTAACAGGCCTATGTATAACTCGGTGCCTGTTGCTGTGGAGTTGAAAATAAATATGTTGATTTAAAAGGTGAAACAGCATCTCATGAAGGCTCTATTCTTTACTTTATCTGTAGTTACTGGGAGCAATTATAGCAAAAAATGAAAAATTCCATGATTATTTTGAAGTGCTTCCATCAGTCTATGGCTCCAATGTTTTCTATCCGAGTAGATAAAAATACAATTATTCTGATATCTACTAGTGGTTTAGAGATTTTGGATCTTCAGAGCTGAAGACTGAGTAATACTTTCATAGTGTAAGAAGGAGCAGAATCTGTAAGATAAAAAAATACATCTCAGATTTCAGCTATATAATCAAGTACAAATAAATGGAGTCTTTGGCTAGAAACAGCTGGGTTTGGTTTTGTTACAAAGGTACCATCCAAGTGATTTTTGTGCTAGAAGAGATTTTTGTGCTAGCTTTCAGATATTCTGTTGGTCCCTATTATACGGCAGCTATTTCCTTCTCGCTCTAGTTTTCAGAAGCTACTATCAGCATAATTTATATCACAAGAGCTCAGAGGCAGGAAATCCAAGAGGAATTCATGATCCAAACAGCCTCATAAAAAGCACAGAGAAAAGTTTTGTCTAGAAACACAGGAAAGTGTATCACATTCTCTGAACTGCTTTGCCCCAAAGGAATATAAAGCTGCCATACACTTGACATTGCCAACTAGGGCTTTCATGCAGCCTGGCAGCCATAACCTGGGACTCTACATTTTACAAGCACATAAACAAACTCCACTACCTCACATTTCATGCGTATCTCTAAAGCCAAATTACAATCTCAGATTTTCTCCATGTCCTCTCTCCCTGTTTTCACCACTGTTGTTACTGTTATCAGATTCTGCAACTTTTCCTTTTATAGTAGACTTGACTTTAGAAACAGATGGCTTAAATAATCAAATGTTCAGTGAAGGAACAAAAATCAGAACACAACATCTTTTTTACAGCCACACCACAAAACCAGAAAATAGTTGGGGTTGGAAGGCACATCTGGAGATGTCCTGGTCCCTGCTCAAGCAGGGTCACCTAGAGCAAGTTGCCTATGACCATGTCCAGTCAGGTTTTGAATATCTCCAAGGATGGAGACTCCACACCCTGTCTGGGCAACTTGGTCCAGTGTTCAGCCACCCACAACCACATCCTGTGGCCCTTCTTTACATTTCTCTATTACAAAATTTTGTAGGACTACTACACAGATCACTTACGCATAATGAAAGGAATGAAATAACTTCATAAAGTTCATTCCACAAAAGCATGCTCTCTTGAAAGAGATTTAAACAGACCCTACATGGGTATTTTGGCTCACAGGGTATTCTTCCTTTGTTTCCTAATATATTTTACTAAACCAGACTCAAGAGATTGCTATATTATACCACATATCTAAGATCATAAGATAGCTTAATTATACCACACATAAGATAGAATAGTAAAAGAAAGCAATACATAAGCTTTCAGGTACTTTGTAATGAAGACAAAAGCAATGATTTTACTACACTAATTTTTCAATGGTTGAACAATTACTACACTGATACAGATAATCAATTAGAGAGTGCCGCCGTATTAAGGCAAAGGGCATTTTATATATACACACAATGTTCCTTTTTGAGGGGAAGAGTCTCTGCAGGAACTCAAGATCACTGAAGAGTAACTAATGCAAATCCCAAGACAGGTAAGCAAGTCAGAAGAATATGATTGATCACTGCAATACATTATCACCGAATTAACATTAATGCATGTACAAGCACGTTACTAAGTTTGCATGTTTGTTCAGTTTCAAGTGTTCTAGTAATGGCCCAAACCTTTAGCAAAACACACCTGAAATTTTCAGTTTCAGTCTTATTTAATACCATAAGAGACATTTAGTTTAAGGGCCTATTTTTGTACTCTTAAAAACTAATGCGCCCAATGTATGTCTGCATTTTATATCCAAGATAGTTTACTGGAAGGAAGTCTACTGGAAGTTGACACATACCTCTTTCCTTTAGGTCTTCAATATAGGCTTTCATAAATTCTTTCTCAAATTGCTCCCGTTCACGTTCACTTTCTATGATTTCTTGAGTGTCTTCACAAACAATAGTTTCAACTGGACTATCTTTGAGACTTATGAATCTGTAGAGAAAAATATTAACACACATACATAGGTAACAGGCTTCTGAACAACACTGGTCAACATGAATGTCACTTTAGAATTTGTTCCAGCAACCAAAAGGAGAAATTGAAAGAACATGTGCTTAATTTTTGCATTATAGCTTCCTTAGGAGTCATCTATTATTAATCACATAAATATTTCAGATAGCACCTTCTCTATACTCCAGTTTCCATATAAAAATGATCAGATTTTTCTTTCTGTTAGCCTATGTACATAAATCGTTCTTTGCAATAGTGTAAATATTTCTTCATTATGGACTTCTGATGAACCACTAATTCCACACCAGTTAATGATTAGTATGAACACCATCATAACAACATTGCCAAGCAATATGGAATTTTGTCAGCATCACTTAGCTGATGATATCTCAATTTTTTTGTTATGTTATTTCTCTGTTACAATGGATGTTTTGGTGCACATTATGCCATATTTGTGCATTGTCTAAAGCTGCATCTTGTGGGTAAAAAGCTAATGGTTATATAAACAACTCATTCAACGTGTAAATTAAGTGTACAGAATTCTGAAAAATCTCTGACGCTATTCTCACTCTAAAGAGGGAAAAAAAAAAAAAAAGAAAATCAATAAAATGATTGTTACTTCCAAAAGGAAAATTGTTCCAATTAATCACATGGCTTGTTAAAATCTCATGAATTGCTCTGTCAGTTCCAAATGGGTTCATACAAAACCTGAATATCACCTACAGAAACGTAGGATCGCTGTAACTGCAGAAAAAAAGGCCTTTCAGTGTTTTCCTACATGCAACAAGACACTGTTTCATAAGAGAATATATGAATCAGAGAATACATGAATCACTAAACTCATGTGAGACACATCTGTGAGATGATAAAGTTTCTCTACTGCCTCTCTAGTGGCTTTGAGTGCAGTCAGAATTTAGCCACCAGGTACAGTAGAAAGCTGTTTGTGAAACTATTTCTCCTTGGCATAGCTACCTCTTTTCTTAACATATTCATTTCCCCCTCAGTTTTACTTACTTTAAACCAGTGGTTGACTCACAGATCGCTGTGGGTATCTCAACCAAGTCATCACCACTGACAACTAGAAAACTGAGTTTTGGCATATTGACCAGGGCTCGGGGAAGATAAGTCAACTTGTTTTTCTGTAGGAGAAGTATCTGCAGTTGATCTAACCTATAAAAGTATAAAAGATAAAGATATCTTAAAGTATTTATTTCAGTCAAGAGCATCCACCTAAAAACAGCAAAACACTTAATCTTGTGGAGAAAAACAGTAACATGCCCCATCTTTGGCTGCCCCAAAGTTATTCATACCACACTCTCACAAACATTTTCATCATCTTTAATGGACATTTTCAGTCATGATTTGACATCATAGGTATTAATAGCCTACCTGTTATGAGAACTCAGAAGAACACCCAAGACAAAAGATTAAAAAACTTATTGCACACTTTCATACAGAAGATATTGACACGATGTGATGTAAAGCCTCACCTTGGGTATGTCAGAAACTAATGAAAAACTTGGTCACCAGCTCACAATTTGGCCCAATGGCTGTTTTCTATGTATTAGTTATGTCTGTGCTAGGCAGTACATTCCCATCTATTGTTTTTCACTAGTAATTAGTACTGTGGGGAGCAGAAGAAAGACCAAATCCTGGTCACATGGCTCTCACAAGTTGTCCCACTGAAATCACTTTAATGACAAAGTTTTGTGGAGGAAGGCGTTGGGCTGCTTTTGGCTTCGTTTCCCCTGACTTCTCCTAATGCAACAGTAATTTGTGGCTCAGCATTTATTCCTTGGCATACATAGGAGACAAAAAGCACAGCAAATTAAGAAATAAGTTTGTCTTGTTTGACCAGAAGGGTCTACTGCTAAAAGAGCATTGCAGGCTATTGCTTAGCAGACCCATATGGTTTGGTTGAATTCAGGAAGAGAAATTAAGATTCAGCTCACTGCCAATTTTTTTTTATTATATATTTTTTATTATTATTATTATCTCAGACTTCATGGTAATGATTGAAGTTTTTCAATACTGCAGACATCATGAGGCTGAATGAGAATCTCAATTTGGATAGCAGGGGGAAAACCTGACATTTCCTAGTTTTCACAGTGCACTTGAGCACCAGAGTTCTCAAAATTCAGGAACCAAAAGATGGAATTAAAAAAAAAAAAAAAAAGGTATGTTGTGGGGTCTGACTATGATGTTTGAATATTGGGACTGGTAATTCTAAATGGAGAGGATGGGGTAGAAAAGGAATATATTAGAGATAAAGAAACTTATACAGGTTACAGGTTATATGGAAAAAAATGACCCTTAGGTTGAACAGGTATCTTTCCACAAAGTAGAAATATCCTCTTAAAAGCTCTTTTAAGTTAATTAAATCTTTGCTCAAACACTCTGGAAAAAAGTTGGCAGTTTTACTCTATTATGGCTAGAACACTTGAATTACTAATACAAATTAAGACTTCATTTCTGCTATCAGAGAAATCTGTGATTATACAGTGTCCCTGAGAAGTCTCCTTGCCCAGTCACAAAGGTCTTATGAATTTGAAGAATGAATGAGGTTTCTATGAAGCCTCTTTCACCTCAGGGATCTCTATTCTCAGATCAACAGAAAATCCTTTTCATTTGTTTGTTTTTATAAACACTAGTTAGTATGCGTTTTGGTTTACTTATGGCTAAAGTTTAGTAAACCAAGTTACAAGAGGAATTCAGAGTGAGTAAATATGTCTGGGGATAATAAAAATGCTTTCCGAGGCTAGCAACTCCCATTTAAAGGGATCAGCATGAACTTTTTGAAACTAATTCTAGTGATTCTCTAAATAGAAAGTGCATGTGTGCATATATACATCTACATAGGAGGGGAGGATTGTCAATGTTTCTTTTAATCTTATCAAGATTTTCTGGCTTCACTGCCAAAGTTTATTAGGATCTTTTGGTAGCTTAAATGTGCTTTAGTTAACGTTTTGCTCTATATCATCTACCCATCTAGGTCACTCCAGAGATGCGCTGCTGCCAATTCTGTATGGCGAGTCCCCTTTACTTAAGCTGCTGGACGAGCATGGCTCACGTACTTCCCAAAGAGCACTACCTGGATATGATGGCATATTATAACAAATGAACCAGAACGTGTAATTAGTTAACTGCACAGCAGAGGCATTGACTGTGCAATCTGCCAATGAGCTAGAAAATGTAGGTTTTGTTCTCCAACCTATTCCCGCAATAACAGTGGTAAAGTTTACTTGCAAAACTATCATCTAATGCATTTTTGAATGTGAATTTTTCCTGTGACTTTTCATTAACGGCATCCCTTGGAAGCATGTTGCTTTCTCGGTTATCTTGCTAGTTCACGAGCATAACCATGAATTAAAACATAAACTACCTGTCTATGTCTTGTGGGAGATCTTTCAGGTTGTTGCTGCTAATATCCAACCACTGCAAATTAGACATCCGGAGTACACAAACTGGAATAGAAGGGAACTTGTTTGCCGACACATCCACAACTGTGACTTGTTTCAGGTTACTTAGCTAGAAAGAAATGATGCTTATTTTAGTTACATTTTGCCAACACAAGAAAATGTTCCATTCCTCAAACATTATTTTTCCTCTCACACCATTTAGAAAAAATAAGAATTGCATCCTTTTTTGCTCAGCTTTGTGCCAGCCTTGTCTTAATCACCATTTTATAGGAAAAAAGATTTCAGAAATAACTACCTAACTGTTCCTCACCTTTCTAACACCATCAGGGAAATGTTGAAAAGATGATATTGAATGACATCCTCGTTCTAAGAAAACCTATAGTTTCAGATGCCACCAAGATTGGAACCAGCAAACAGTTTGCTTCCCTCCTAGGTGATACCTGAACCAAGACCCAAAGTGGCAAAGCATAGTTTTGATAATTAATAGATGCCAAATTACTATTCTCCAAGTCAGAGATTTTATAACTCCTATCAAAAATACGTAGATTTCCTTTGTTATAACCTTGTTCTATGCACTGAGAACGTATTGCTCAGCGACCCTTACCAAATGAAACTGCCAGTTTAAGCCAGCAGAAAATTTGGTTCAATATTTTTCAAAGTACAGATTTAAAAAAAATACATCTCCCATACTCCAAGCTAAATATATAATAAGGTGCACTAGAGCTTTTTATTCAAATACTTCTCAAAGGAATTACATTTTTAAGCAATAATCCTTTAGTGCAACAAAGGTTAACTATGAATTTAAAATACACCTGTTAAAAAAATAATTGTGTTACAGCTCTGTGTACCAAATCAATTATTCACACTACCAGTGTTCATAAAACCATGCAGCTAGCTAAAGTGACCGTCAAAGCAGCAGAAATGTTAATAAAAAAGTACTTTAGAATGAAAATGATGTCTTTGAGCTTCTAATCATATGTCAGCATCAAAACCTATCCTTACAGATCCTGATACTGAATACGAAGTAGCAAAAAACTTCATTAGCCATTGACCTAAGGTTTTTTAGAATGCAAAGAATAATTAGGAACCAAAACTCCAAAGCTAATATTATTTTCAACTTCCCAAGTGAGCAAAATGCAAGCAACAGTATAAATTACAAAAAATTCAGAATGTTAGAAAATAAATTCTGAATCCTTGAGAGGATTTATTTTAGAACAAAGTTCTGTTCTGTTCTATTTTACAGCCAAACTCTAATTTACTGCAATGCTGCCAGAATTTCATCTGCGATATTTAATTCGACCCTTGTCTTTTAAAACGCTCCCAGGCGCAGCTTGGTGCTGTGTCAGAGCCCTGTCTTTTCACATGTAACCTCATATTGCTGCCAGATGTTAGAATTTGGGGAAGCGTGTTCAGGGAGATTTACCAAAGCTATCGTATTGCAAAGGACTACACAATTAAGTTTGCCTTTCAAAAACATAATAGAGGTAAGAGTGTCTCAAGTCAAAGATACGACGCTGAAATCTGCCCACTGCTGCATTAATGCGGCTTTGGTGAGGCGCGGCAGCGGAAGTCTTTCGCTCCTGATTCAGGACAGGCAAGCACACATTTTATAGTGACACGTCTCACTTCCAAACCATTTTATCATTTTGAGGACTGACTGGCAGCAATGAACAGTCACAATCCTGCTCTGTAAATTTTCCAGATACTGAATCTTTTTCCAACAAAACAGAACCTCTGTGGAGAGCACGTGGAGAGCAGAGGGACTACACCAGATAACAGCAATAAGAGAATGCAGAAAACACTTGGCACCATCTTTACACTGTATTTACATCAAATAAGTTATTTTCACAGCTCCAAAATCCCAAGGAAATATTTCAGATTTCTCTGCACTCCAGCAATTTGCTAAACTCCCAATGTGTTTCTATCAAAGGAAGAACAAACACTCCCCAAGAGGGATTCAGAAGGCAGAATTCAAACCACGGCCCTGGTGCTTAGCTGCCAGCCAAAAGGTTCCCAAACCATTCCCAAAGAAAAGCCACAGCCTCTAACCACCAAGAGGCAACGTGGACTATTGACATCACTGTTCACCCAAGTTTCTAACACTGTTTTCCCAGTCAGTCACCTGCCACGCTGGAACAACCAGGTAACATTAACACTAGGTGGTAAAAATGACATTTTTTTTTTAACAACAGGAACTGATTTTATTTTCTTGAAAGCGCTTAGTTGTGTTAAATATTAAAGGGAGCATCAATATAGCAGTACTGCATGCCATTTTTCAAGTAGTCTTGAAAAGAGATTGTTTTAACATTTGATTAGATCAGACCCTACATTTTTCAGGAACTTTTACTCCCATGAAAATGTACCAACAAAATACAAGGCGATGGACTGCCTTGATACAAAACTTGGTTTTCTGTGCACCACAGAATATATGGAACCATGATTATATTGCATAGGCTGCAAGTCTTCAGTGATTGTTCTTTTACGGTAACATTTAACAAAATCTGTCTATTTTCTGTACTATGTTGAAACCAAATGGACTTTTTATTTAATATGTCTCTGAAATGTTACCAACAAACCTCTGTGATATATGACACATGGGAAATTATAGCATCTATGGATTGTATTTCCTAGAGAAAACCCTGTATATTTTACTTGTTTTTGAAGGGCTGATGGATTTTTGCAGCTCTTACAACATTTCATTTTTAAACAAGCATGACTCCCTTACCTTTTTTACCTAAGCATTTATTTTTACTTGATGTTGATTTTTGCTATTTTCCTTGTTATCTGACTTTGAATCCATCAGTCTGTAGGCTTTATGCAAGTTTCACTTTAACAAATAGCTACACTTGACAGTCTAGCTACCTGCACCCACTTATTGTGGTCCTTATGTTTAATCACAGCTGTCATCTTTATATGACAAACTACTCTCTTTTGCTTATCTTAATAATTTTACTCATGGAAATACTCCAGATAACATTGTAGGACTCCACTGCTTCTCTTTCCCTCTGACAGTTAAAGTTTCATCTGAAAGAAAAGGACACCATGTCCTGGGCTGAACGACTTGTTTGATTAATGGGTGTGTTTGTATTTCTGCTCTGCTTTTTGCCATGAAAGAGACATACTGATAAGTTTGCATGCAAGTTTATCACGAGTTGCCTACTGCTTAGCGTTAACAAATGAAAAGGCATAAAGTCACATCAAAGCTTTTCTACAAAAATTCTGCTATTTTCAATTACACGAAAGCATGTTGTGACAGAAACAGCATCCAACTGAAGTCAATATATGACAAGACATACAGAGGATTAACCCAGAAATGCCTATCAGTATGTTATAAACCTGCTTTTGCCCAGAAATTTCAGTCTCATTGAAATCAAAGGAAATTTGTACCACCTCTATAGTTATAGCACATTTTATCTCCCCAAACATGGAGACTGGCATTTGGTACCTCAGTAGCTTGGTGAAGGCACTATGGGGTATTTGACAGAAAGAGCAGCCTAGGAGCTAACTTAACAGTTGTCTCCTTAGGTTTCGTATGTTCAAACCAAATCCCAACTTTTCTTTCACAGAGATGTAGGTATAAGGTTTTCTCTAATCTTATTAACATTCCTGGAGAAAAGCATGATTAAGAGAAAGGTTACAAGATGGCTTTAGAAAATCCTTCTTGAAAATATACATGTATATTTGGAGTCCGGTCCACTATTGGACTACCACACCAGACTCTTAACCTTGAGGGGGCAAAGGCATTTACCTAGTCATCCCTTCACCTTCAGTAACCAGATGCTTTTTACGTATTTTGTGACAAAAACCTTTCAAGCATAAAATTGTGCAACTTTACACAGCACTTGTCTTGGTGGTAACACCATAAGCTAAGTCCAAACAATGTAGGTGGAAGCAGGTTTTCACCCAAATGACATTATTCTGATTTTGCAATGATCACATCCTAAACCTTTGTGGAGTTAATCCACAGTCACTCTTGTTTTGATGCCAGACTGTTTACTTACTAGTTTAACTTCTTCCCCTTTCATCTCTGAAGCATGACCATCACAAACACCTAACATTTCAAATGTAATAGTTACTACATACAGTTATGATGATCTAAATATTAGAAGTTCATAGTAAGGAACAATTTCACAATTTTCTTAAACCTTTCGTCAGGACTGCCAAGAATGAGAAAGCTGGCTGCACATACAATATTCACAACAATATCAGGTATTGATCATTCACGCAGTTAAATTCCCTGAGAAACTGGATTGTGTGTTTAGATTTAAGTATAGGAGTTCTCCCAAGCCAATAGATGAGTCACGGGCATGAAATTAGGCACCTGATTAATGATTTCCTGGGCTGAAGCCATAACAAGCCTGCTATCTCAAAAAATAAATTTATGTTGATTAGACTTGCATTAAATTTTCATAGTACTACTACTGCAGCTACACGCAGTCTGCATGCATTATTGCACTTTGCCATCATAAAGTCATCCCTTCTCCAAATCTCCAAACCTTGAAAATTAAGAACACACATTAGGAGGGAAAACTAGGCTCTACCAAAGTCAATGCCAGGAGTCTCATCAGCTGCACTGGATCCAGGAACTCACTTTGGGTGTGTACTCTCCATGTCTTTAATTAAAGCTGTTAGTTAGACCACCGATGTCAGCAGTGCACGGGCATGAAGTGACCTCTCCAGAGTGTTCTTGTAGAAAGTGTCCTCTGGGTATCAGAAGACCTCTTCTGAAATATATTCTGTTCCATTGCCAAGAGATGACAAAAATAGCTCACTTTCACAAAAGAACAGAGATAAAGCCAACAATTTTTTTTTTCATTTCCCCTCCAAGTTGCAGCAGCAACCAAAGGAGATGCTATTCAAATGGTGCAGACCCAATCATGATTTAAACACACACAACAATCCTGTTTTCCATGACAATACACTGCAGCCTGTGAAGTTATTGTTCTAATTTTTAAAAAATGAGCATGTTCATTTGAGCTCATTCAGAAACCCAGAGTAAATCAGCATTTGCCAAAGGTGGAATATAGGAGAAGGGAAAAGAGGAAAACACCCAAAAGAGATGGAAATTTTATTTTATAGCTCCTCTAAATGGATATTATGAGCAAAGGCGACAACAAAAATAAAGAATTCTAAATCATGGGTTTGTTCTACGCTGATAGAACAGTAGCCATTCACATTAAAGGAAAAGATATCAAGGGTATTTAAAGAGATAATATCAGTAGAAAAGAAGCAGGTAATGGCATAATATTGACAGAAGCAAAATAAATACCAAGAAAAATGATGAGAGAGAAACATTCAGGTGAAACTGAGAAAGGGATCCTATGACTCTAACCTATTAGAGCAGCAACATTTTGATGATTGATGTTGATGAAATCATTTCACCTTATGTATACTGATGCTGGGCAATGGCAATAGCTTTCTACACCGAACTGAACAAATGCAGCCTGATGAACTTTTGAAAACAAGACTTTCATGGAATGTCAGCCAGAAACCAGCTTGTCTATAAAAGTAAATCTTATTGTAAAATAAAAAGTCCAACACATTACTTTTATTAACTCTAGTGAGATTCTTATAGAGGTAAAAATCATATAGGAGGCAGAATACTAATGTTCTTGCCTTCAGCAGCAGAGGTCAAAAGATTTGAGGAGTGAGATTTGTGATCTGTCAGCTGTCTCATGTGATAGCAGAAATAAGACTGTCCTTTTTCTGCTTTACAAATAGAGTAGAACATTTTGCCTTGTAACACAGTTATTTCACTAAAATGCACGTGTCTTGCCTGCTGTGGTGCTGGGCACCATTAGCAGTTTGACAAATACCACCAACTGGACACCAAACGAGAACCCTGCAAGCCAGAATTAGATTTATCTATTCCTGAAGCAGGGGATTCATAATGAAAACCCCCAAATTCAGGAAAGTCACAACAGAGAGGTGGTTTGCACCCTGTGACGTATCTGGTCTGGAATTAGACCTTAACTACTTGAGCAACCTGTTGCAAAATATCCACCACCAAAATGGAGTTGGGGTGGAGGGAGGTTAATGCCACAGACTATACGTGCATGACAGTACACAAACCTACAGCCGACAACGCTGTCAACAGCTGGACATGACAATTCACAGCCTTATCGCTTGCCAGGATTACAGCAAAATTTCTCTCCATCCTCTTTTCCTTTCTCACAGTGCTCTTAGATACATGCTTGTATTTTTTCTGTGCACACTTTGACATGACTGCCAACCTAGCAGGAAACGTTGGAGTTCATTCATTCAAACCCAAAAGATTCTTTTCTTTCTATGTGGTACCAATATTCGTAGAAGGGCCTATGTCCCGCCCTGCTACACAAATATAAAAATTGGACTGAAGCTAGTATTAAAAGACTCAGATATGGGAGAAAGGCTTTTTCCCTGACCTGGACAAGAAAGCTGAGGAACGGTGCATATATTGCATCTGCGCTGGGGTGGGGTTTGCACGAACCAACCTGTGGCTGCTTTCCAAGGACCTGCTGCTGCATTAAAGAACTCTCCTTGCAGTTTCTACTGCTTCATTGCTTTTCTGCACTGCTCCAGCCAGGCTGCATCCAAGTAGCCCTCAGGAATGAATTAAAGTATTATTGTTACTAGTCAGTGCTAATAAAAATATGAGTGAATACTTATTCCTACACTTACTTATAAAACTCATAGTGAAGCCAGGCTTTCAAGACACCTCTTACAGGGAGGATTCCCCTGACCTGAAATTTGCTAACAAGTTTTTCTAATTTTCTGTATCTTCTAATTTTCTAATAAATTGGTATTTTCTAATAAAACTGCCTGAACAGAAAATATTTGGCCCAATTCCCAGTGTAGCCAAGAAGATCCTGTATCCCAGGTCCTGTCATTTTGTTTGCTTAGCTACACGTTGCTGCTACAGACATATTCCCATGGTCATTTGCTTAATATTAGCTAACAGAAAAACTTCTGCATATTTGTCTATAGCTTTTACAGTGCCAGATAATATTTTCTGTGAACGTGACATTTTAGGAATACCTACATAATGCTTTAAACATATAAAAACATAGATAGGAAACTGACTACTGAACACACACTTAGACTGAGCAACATTTATTATTAACAGCATACATCTAAAATGTCAAAATTTCCACAACTGCAAATAAAATCTCATGTGGAAAAGTACAAGAAATGTGAACAATGCACATTTCTTAAATCAACTGGAACCTGGGAAGAGATGGAAAGGTGAAAAAGGTAACTGTATCTATCTCTATGAAAATCTTCTGCTCAATATACACTAGTGGTCGAGAAAGTAAGTAGTTGGATATATATGTAATATGATACACAATGATAATCCTGTAAATTACTTGCCATGACATAAATCAATTGTACACCTACATCCAGAACACCATATGCACTTTCAGTCAGTCAGTCTCGAAGAAAAATACAACCACAACAGATGGGATTCAGAGATCAGCAATGATCACTAATAGAATGGAAAGACTTGTATTATTTTTATTGATTCTTTTGTTCTGCAATAGTCCTGAAAGACCTAAATCAAGATTATGAAAGACTGCAAAGATTAGAACAGTTTAGCCAGAAATGGTAAATGCATGGTTCGTTCTACTTTTGCAATACAAGAGCAAGACAGCCAAAAGCAACGCACTTCCTCATGAAGTGAGCAAGTTCTCCTATACAAGCTATAGGACTCGCAATGACAGACTAATTCTGAGTCTGAGAATTCTGCAGAATTCAGAAAGGAATTTCACATTTTCAGAGGTAACAAAAACATCTATTTCCAGAGTCACAATTCAAAGAAGCCTGGTTCAAAATTTTTCAACCTCAGAAGATGGCACAAGCACCTCACTGATGGTCTTGGTGGCAGAGCACCGAATGCTCTCGATATTCAGCTTGCTTGTTTGGACATTTCAGGTGGAAACTGCTAAGAGTTGAACCCTTTTGGCAAGTTGATCCGCAGTGTGCCAGTGTATCCTAATATTAGCATCATCATTCCAGAAGGACCTAGAGTTGCAAATAAAGGTCTGTGGTGCTATATTATAAAGACACCTGTTGAGAGATCCCTGCTTTACAGAATTAACACCTTCACCAGACATGACAGGCAAACGGGAGAAAAGAAACAAACATGGTGACATGACGTCACGTACCAAGGTCAAACAAAAAGGCAGAGAAAATATGACACAGATTTCCTAATTTATACTCCTGAGCTACTCAGATCACTCCTCCAGAGAGGTATTGCAAAAACTCTCAGGCACCTATCAAGACTTTCTTTGATTAAGATAACGAGATTAGTGGGGATTAAGATGACCTATACTTCCACAACCTTCTCATTTCTTCCTTTTTTAAAAAAATTGCAATCCAACATCGTACAGCTCATTAGAGTCACATTAGGTCCTTGAATCAAGTCAACTTTTTCATTGCCTCCAGGTTACATTTCAAAAAACATTTTGTATTACCTAGTAATCTGAAGAGTTGAAGCCAGCTTCTGAGAATATAAAATCTTTCAACTATATTAAAAGCTGTTTTGGGTAACCTGACCTCCTCTTTAACTATCGCCCTGCCCTCCAAGGAGTATATTCGAAGAGAAATAAACTCAACAAAAGCAGAAATGGAGAACAGATCACATCATGGTGATGCCCACATCTGACCCTGAAATGCGCATCTTCTAATTCATCACAGTCTCTCTACCACTGGGATCCCACAGGTCAGACGGGACTTTTCACTGACCAAACCTGTATTTTGTGACAAAACAAAACAGCAGCCTCAAGACAGTTTGATGGCCCATGTACACCTCCTAAAATGATCAGCGCTGGGAGTCATAGTCATACATACAGCCATGCCTGCTCATCACATAGCTCCACATGCTTGTGAGTGCTGGTCGGACTTATCTGGCATCCACACCACCCACGCGGTCTGCTGCACTGAGTCTCAAGTTTCAGGTTCAAGAAATCCAGATAAGCAGTATCAGCTCAGAGCAGTTCAGAGAGCTGTTGGCAGAAGTGGCTCAAATAAGGTAGGTAAGGAGGAAGCAACCAAAAACTGGGCCAATTAAAAATAGACAGACCAGGAGAACAGAATTTACTGGGATCAATTTTGCAAAGTAAAAGGTGAACAGAAAAAAAAAAGGTCTTATCCCTGCAAAGCTATGTTTACAGCATGAAGCTGCTTTAACTTTACCATCATCTTTTTTACTTAAGTTTTTATCATTCATAAGATTACCCACTCTTTCTGATCTCCAGCAGCAATAACCAGCTATGACAAGCCACAGCAGTGAATTGCATTGATAGTCTAAATAGCAGGTGAGGAGAAGCCTTTTTTAATATTTGTTCCAAATTTTCCAGCATTAATTTCATAACCTGAAATACATTGTGCTTTGCATTCCCACTCAGAAGCATGATGGGGCCCAGGTGTGTGAGCTGAAGAGCACCTCTCTGACCAAAAAAGCAGGAACCACAGTGCCACATCCTGAACTGAATTCCCACATGTCTCCAGCATCACTTCCACTTCATGCAGGCTGTATTTCTGCACTCTTTTGCCCCATACTAGCAAAGCGGAGAGCCTACCTGATTCAGGTCTACAGGGGACAAAAAACAGGGCAGCATCCTCTTTGTACTGAGAGTGCTGATGAGAGTCTTTAAGTCTTTCCCAGTGATCAGTGGTGATGAATAAAAAGTCACAGTCAATCCTATCAAGTGTTGTTTACAGCTGTGAAAAGTTGATCAATCATGTAACCACCTAGAATTAGTTAACAACTGATAGGGATGCATTCAGTAATAAATTAAATACATTAACTTCAATTAGGCTCTGGAGCCAATTGTGCTAACTTTATTCTTCTCAGAGGATGAAGAATAATTCTTCTCACTAGCTGCACTTCATGCAACAACTTGCTTCTCTCTCTCCTCCTACACCCCCCTTTCAGGCTCCCATGAATCTATGTATGTGGATATCAGAGATATCCTGATGTTCCCTTTAAGTTAAGATATGCAAATGGAGGAGTACTATGTACTTACTACCTCTCCCATTACATCCATTCAGTGATTATGTAAAATCTGCCTCATATTATCTGTGCTGATGGACAGAGAACATACATACTGGGATTTTGAAAGGCTCTGTTGCTATTGAACTCAGGGAGATTTTGAGCTGTTTTCAGAGAAAGCAGAGCTGGAACAATGCTGGATAGATTTGCCTACTGTAAAACCTTTTTACAATTAGATTCACTTTTTGGAACAAGATAGTCATGTTGCAGTGTTTGCATTATGTTGCTCAGTGCTAAGGCTGTAAAATCACTTTTCTGTCATTCCCTGCTATATACAATTTCAGCCTCTGAAAGGTGGTATGACTTTCACTGAACTCAAGCGAAAGGTAAAGGAAAGGTCAGCGGCACCAGGGTACACAGGTAGACACGGATCGCTTCTTTAATAAAGCGGGCAGTTATTATTAGCTGCTGACTTGCTCCGACAGCAGAGTGTTTTTGAAGTGCTGCTGTATTAATTAGGAGACTTTCGAGGCACGGTGTCAAAACAGTATCAGCTGACACACTTTCCTATGTCTAACCACATAATCCCATTTCCCAACATAGAGCTGTGCCCTTCTTTACCCCCTTGTCTATGAAAACATTTATGGGAGCTCCCACAGCACTAAGGCCTCCCTGAATCTCCTCTGACATCTGACACTTTTGCACCTGCTCTTTCATTTTTCACACCCCTCCTGCTAATGTTTGATGTTACATTTTATACCAGGTCCATAAAGCAGCTGTTCCTCCGCATGGATTGACAGCACTTTGGCCAACCATGACAGAAAGCAACTTGTCCAGAGCATTAAGCAAATTGGAAGAGAAAACAAGCACCAAGCAAAGAAAGGCAAGATGAAATTCCCCCCAACAGAAATGCATCCGAGCTAAGCAGCTGCAAAAACAGGACTTTTGCCAGCGATTTCAAAAGAATAAGAATTTTGCCAGAGGTTGGCTTGGTGCTGCTGGCTTCACAGTAGTCACGCTCTATTACACCACTCCTCACAGCTTTGTGATCCTGAATTTATTCAAAAAAGTCAAACTGCACAAATAAAATTCAGTCTTAACATATTTAGCATATCATCCCTTTGAAAATTTTTAAAGATGTTGCAAATGTGGGGACTTTACAGGTCCTGTATAATCCCACAGAATAAGGGAGGAAGGAGCTAAGGGTGATGGTGAGCTCCCCGCACGCCTGGCTGGATGGTCAAACTTCTGGGAAATTACTGTCCTGTTCTTCCAGCTGATTCAGGTTTTGATTTTATAACTGTTACACACACAACAAAAATAATAAGGGCAGAAAAGAAAAGGCTTGAAGGTTGAGGGGTTTGAAGAATCACAAGCTGGTAAGATGCCGTATCTCCACTCTTCTTGCTAAGTAGCATAAATATCTCCCTTTGCTGAATAGGACTGGTCACAGCAAGAGAACCAGACCAAAGGAGACCCAAAATCTCTGGTTTAAAATATCTTTTGAAATTGTAAGAATATCTAAAAGTTATTTACGTATATTTTGGATACTGCTGTGTTTGAAAAAATTAGGAGACTAACATTAGCCCTTAATGAAGCACTAATCACAACAGTGTCTTTCAGGCTCAGATACACTAACATTGTTCAAAGATGCAAAACACAATTAATTAATATTGTATTCTTCAGGTAGCCATAAACAAAAGAGAGAAACTGCACCAGCTATGTCTCCGATTACTCTCTGAATCTTTGGAAAGCTCCCCAATTCTCTATTTGCTGATATGAAGACTTAGCTGAAACCTCCTATACATCAGAATTACAAAACAGGATTTTATTTGATCTGTTGAAAACAGGGTTTGCCAAACAGCAAGAAAGCATAACCTTGCCATTTCTCTGAACTTCAAAGGTCAGTTTATATATGACTGACACGAAAACACAAGCGTACATACAGACGTGCTCTTTCTTCGACAAAGTATTCATGTGCTATGGCAGTCTCTATCTCATATCTTCACTCTGCTCTGCCCAGACCTCGCAAAGGAGATGGAAAACACATACTGGTACTGAACATAGTTCAGCACAGAATAGTTGTGCAATATCCCTTTTTTTAATTTGATTTTGAACATCAGAACTTCTATCCTTAAACATTTCTGGCTTGGTGCTGGTGGTGTGAAGTGACTTCTCAGCCCTGTGACTGTGGGCATGTGGCACACCAGATGGGACAGATGGAGGAAATGAGAATTTCCTCATCTTCCCTCTCTTCTCACTAAATGTCTTTCGGGTCACATCTATCAATACTCTTGGCTGATGTAGCATTACTAACAGAAGTTTACAGTAGGGAAAAAGAACTGGCCCTTCAACACAACAAAGTTGTCTCTTCGAAATATCAACACAAAAGAGGTATTCTGCCATGCACTGGAAACATTCATCAGGCGATGCAGTAAGGAACTGTAGAAAGCAATACATTCTTAAGGAAGCATATCTCAGATTAAGGTCAAAGCAGTTTTTCTACACACCTATAGCTGAAGGCATACCGACTCTGTAATACCATCTTTACTTCTAGAAAAGGTAATTAGTTGCATAACATGTACCAAAACAGCAATAGAAGCTGTATAAAATAGTAAAAATACCAGCATCTTACCAATTCTTAAATTCACCTAAAAACACACAGGGAATACAACAAATGCATCCATCCCTCCCCCATCTCTGCAGCCGCAGAGCATTACAGCCCGTAAGATACTGTTGTGCTAGGAGAGGGACTAGACACCGTACAGGGCATGCCTCTCCTGATCCGCTTAGCTACAGGGGCAAATTCAGCTCTGCGGAGGAGCTTTTTTCGTTAGTGTGCCATCTCAGGGAGGACTGTGCCCTAAACCCCAGCGTTCAGCTTCCTCTACTGAGCCTAGTTACTGCGGTCCAGATGCGTGTGTTACAAAGTGGCTGCATTAATGCAACACCATGTAGGCAGCCATGCCTAACATTTACATTTGATTTCAATTCCTGTTTTCACTCATGGCTAGAGACAGACACTTTTAACTTACAGATGAGGCCAAGACAGACTTGAATTCAACTGCAGATCCACAAACCTTTGCTGCCAGAAGACTTACTTTGCAAGCAATCTAACCTTGAACATAGATGGACCTTTAAAATCTAAAAATGATGGAAATTGCAATAGTGGAAGAGAGTAAAAATAAATCAAAAAACAGACGCTGAATTAACCGGTTCTTCCTTAGGCATGGTGTAGTATACTATGAAATCCTAAGCCTTGCAAAAATGAAAAAGGAGAGCATACAACCTCAAATTTTTGTAATGGAGCATCAGGTCACATCACTTAAAAGATTAAGTGAGAAGAGGTACAGAGTGCAGCAGTGGCCTTTGGAATTAGGGAAAGAGCATTTTGCAAGGAATGAAAAGGCAAATGAACTTCCCTCCTGACACTGCAGCACGAGACTCAGTGCTCAAGGTATGGCTACAGAGCAAAGCCAGACAGAAATACCCACGAGAGTCCAGCTACTGGACGCACATGCTCATCATAGGCTAGTTAGACACTCTGTGAAGCAGGTAGTACTAGCCCAAGCCTAATGCCATGCTTGAAGTAAACAAGCTTTTGCACCCTGAGAAAAGTGGACATATTGCTACCAGTTATTGAACTTATTAACAGAGAGTGAAGATCCAGAAGATCCCTATCGTGCCAGCACAGCTAGACCATAGCATGCTTCAACTTAAAACGAAGCTGCTCTGTGTTGAAAAATGAAATCAGTAGATCAAAAAGGCAAAAAGTATAATCATTATATGTTCAAGTTATCTGAAAAGTAGTATAAGCTGAAGAAACAGATTCCTTTCTCGAACTGTTCCAAATTACAAAACTTATCAACAAGTTAACAGACTTAACAGAATCCATAACAATCTGTGAATTTATTAGCTGACTGACAAATCTGGACATGGAAACAACTGATAGACCAGCAGAAATCTGTGTACAGATGACAGCTATATCCTCGAATTAGGAAATTTAATTCAAAATGGGTATTTGATGCCACCATATGGTTTTGTATAATGCACCTACATTTTCCCTCTGTCCCTCTTGGGTAGCAATTACAGTCATGCGCTATGTGATCCAATCCCTCTGAGATTTCACCCCCTAAATTAAGTCATCATACTGTATTCCGTGTCCATGCAAAAATCTGAAAGCAAACAAACAAATAATCAAATAAACTAAAAGCTTCCAGACTTCTCTATTTTCCACACCTGTCTGTCGGGGCAGGACGGACGAGGGAAGCAAGAGACGACCCAATATGGGTGATAAACAAGCTTCGGCTTTATTTCTAAAAGGCACTGTTTTTATAGTTTACTCTATGCTTAGCTACATACGTGGCGCATATACATTGGATGAAAGTTTGCACACGCAAGCAATACACAGTATTCCCCTTTTTCCTTTACTCCCTTGTGATACTTCTTCTTGGCCACCTGCCAGGGACTTTTCGTGTCCCTTAGCTGTGTGTTGTTTGTCTTGTACACTGTGCTTTAGTTGAAGGTCAGGCCTCTGTATTTTTCTACAAACTAGCACTTATACAGCATCTTCATAGAATTGTGTCCCTGTTCCTCGAGCCATTCCCCAACACCTGTCAACCAGGAAACAGAAATGGAGCAGGGAGACTGATTACTGATGATGTAATTCAGGCTCCACTCTGATCATCTCATAAACCTTTCTGGTGCTGTCAAAAACTCTTGACTGAATTACAGGCCTGTTATCAATCTCCTTGAATCCATTATCGTGTATGTTATCAGTGTCTCTGTAGCCATTATTCTACGTACAAAACCAAGGTAAAATTACACTTTGATCATTTCTGCTGGGTTGGAGTTTGCCTTTATTTCTTAAAAGTAAGTTTTACACAGGAGAATACTGTTGCTTCTCTCAAGCATTTCTTTACCCTTTCCAGAAGGAAATTCTAAGGATTTGAAAGTCAAATAAAAATTGAACTTCTTAAAAGATAATAAGCAGGAAACAGTTTTAGAAGTTCTCCAATTTATTTCATGCATCAGTTACCACATTTTCTTTTTTCCTAATGTTGTAAAGGGATCCCATTCACCTACCAGAACAAAACTTCCACGTACTTGCACATTCACACTCTCCAGTTCCCAATACTCATACTGCAGGAGAATGACAAGCAGTGAATATCTCGCTGCATTAATAGATTTTAGGAATAAATCTATTAGATAATTGCATCTAACCTGTCTAATGTGGAGTCACAAACACTTCACAATGTCTCTCCACTTTCCCTTTTTCATGTCCTCAGACAATTTAAATTCATTCTTTACTTCTTAATTCATGGAGCAGTTACCGGCCAGTGAATACCACCTTTTGTTCATCTGAGGACTGAACATCAGATCCCTATTGTATTAGCAAGGATACTGATGCAACTGCTCTGAATAACACCAGTCATATTGACTACACCAAAGGCCAAACACCCTGTAGCCTTTTAAATCATTTGACAAAAGGTGTTTGCTTAATTGTATGTGCAGCTTCCAAATCCACCCTTGAAACATTGATTCTGGGAAACTAATTTTATAAACCAAATCAGAAGAGTTTGTGTAGCCTGCCTCCTGGGTCATAGCAAATATAAATTAAGTGCTACCCTCCAGAGAAGCGAGGAAACACAATAGGCAATGCCAATATATGTCTTTTTGACTTTGTAGACCACTGACATGATGTTGCTTCCAGTTTTTCCTACAAGATACACAGCCATATGCACAGCTCAAAGTTTTTCCTATAGTATGTAACGGAGCCATTACCCAGTAGCCTACACACAGTTTTATTGGCTTTCAAACCAATTTGAATATGAGACCACTAGAGGAGAACAAACTCTTTGAGCTTTCTGAGAGAAATACTGGCCTCTTGTGACTCAGCCCTGTAAAGATTTACATGTGCAGTCAGCTTTGCACCCAAAGGCTACCTGCAACACATAGCAAAGGGTAAGCCTGTGCACTGCAAGGCATTTAGAAGCCACTGGGAAAATTCCCATCGATTTTAACAAACCAATGATTGGGACTAAATACATTGATTTGGTCTTTGGGTTTGAATTCATTCACCTCTCCTAGTTCCTTAACTTTGACTCCTTTGCTTGTTCAGGATCTGTATTTTCCTGGTTACATTCTGATTGCTTTTTACCATTTAAGTAAAATCTCTTTTTCAGACCTCTACCTTTACTAATCTGAAGGAGAAGGAGAAGAAAGATGAGACCTGTCCCTGCATCATTTCTGCTGCAGCCAATGTTTCTACACAATGTCCACTCCTGGTGTGAAGCTAATGTTCATCCTTGTTTCAGTTTCCTTCACATCATTTCTGAACTGTTTTTTATCAAATAAACTGCCTTACAGTGAAAAGCTGGAGGGGGATTTAATTACTGTTTGCAGTTCCTCAGAGCCAAACATAAGCATGGCCAAACCAGACCTCACACAAGCGTAACCCACTCCAGCATTGCCTGGAAATCACCAGTAACAGATGTCTAGAGGCAGGGAAAAAAAGTAGAAATCAGCCAAGAAGAGCCTGACACTTCTCCCTGAATCTCTCCCCATCCATCCTCCAGTTATTAGCAGTTTAAGGACCTGGGAAATATTGATGGCATCTGAAACTGTGGTTAGGTTCTAGCAGACTATTTTAATTTCTCTTTGAACAGCAAGTCTTGGGGCTGCCACCATACAGAGCAGCCAGTTATGCATCCACCACAAGAAACAATGTCATGCCTGGGAGTCCTTTCATGGGTCTTTATGATATGTTCATACCATGCTTCACAGGTAATACAGACCTACAGTCCTCTCAGATATTTATGCTCATAGCAATATGCAGTGCTGTTCACAGACCTCCCCATACTCTTTTTAAAGAAAAACAGATATTGGGGACAAATTAAAGCTAGTATGTGAATTTGACTGTCAAGGTGCACTTTGCTTCTACTGAAAGTAGCTATTTGCAGCCTTCCCCTTATCACGACTGGGCAAAACCCCTTTTGGGATCATGTCCTCCTTCATCTATCAGTATAAATATGAGCAGAATTTAGCCACTTCAAAACCAAAACAGAGAAGCTTGGTCTTGTTTAACTGCTGTTAAGGTATTTTCAGTGATAGTACTACTAAAACATTATTGCTAAAAACTGCCAGGGCTATGATACAATCTGTTGTGAGAATATTTTAAACCTGTGATAAGATACCTTGTAATTCAAATAAAAAAGGTACAAGAAACAGTCATCTTACTTCAAATGGGAGCTCTGCTATTTCCAGATTTCCAGACAAATCCAGTTTTTCCAGATTCTCACAGTCACCCAGTTCTGGAGGGACTGACTTCAAATTATTAAAACTCACATTGAGCACTCTGAGGTTTTTTAAGCAGCCTGTTAGGGAAAGATAATTAAAATCAGTGCAACAAAACCGCAAAGGGTTAAAGTGAAAGAAAAAGTACACTCAGTTTAGCAATGAAAAGTCTCCTCAACAGGATGATGAATAACTCATGAATAAACACTTTCTTCAACAGGCACTCATCACTGGAGGCAAAACTGCTGTGCTGCACTCCACATGCAGCCTTCCTTTAATCAGCAATGGGCCCAGCAAAGCTTTGAGAGGAGGCAGCAAAGACCTTGATTTTACTGGTGATGAGGTTCCTGTTTACCTCAGGAGAAACAGGAGAAGTTGGCTTTTGGTTCAACCACTTCAGGAAAGTCTTGCTCATCCTCTGACAGAGGAGCATCTTGGGGATTGCTGCAGAGCATGTTCAAGGCACACAATTGCGCCTGCCAAACTTACTGGCAGACATCAAGAACTGCATCTGCTGTACCCAGCATCGCATACTTTTTTGATTTAAATCCCAGTGATTTTAATAGTCATATCTGATTATAAAAGATAAGGGGTCTGTGCATTTGTTTCATTATTTACTTTACTGCAATCCGTCATCTTTGTCAGCTTAATTTTAGGGCCCTGCTGATATTTTGGGATATGTTTAGTCACATTGCACTTCCAGCTTCTCCTATTTATAGCATTACATAATCTTCAGTAAAAGCAGGTTTAGAAACATCATTAAAATGCAAAATACATTATACCGCAAAAATGCAAATTATACTGTGACATATTCAAAGAAGGTGGAAGTATGCCATTTAAACATACTGAATAGCTGAAATGTTAGCAAAGGGATCTTTAAACACAGTCATAAAAAAGAAGAGAGATTGTTCTATGGACAGCTGTCCTGCTGTATTATATAGATGATCTTCCCCTCTCACCAGTGATCAAATACAGCATCACAGGGGAAAGCAGCAGCAAATCCAATTCAGCAGTTAGAAATAATAAGGGAGGGAACAGCATCTTGTGTCAACAAGTTCTCAAAGCGGGCTACATATTGGCAAACTGAGTAAAGACATATAATAAGCATTAATTTTTGTCTATAAAAGCACTCTATCATGTAAATTACCACTTAACTCATATTACAGATGCACAATTTTACATTATACCACTGTCTTCTATTTATAATCCAATTTTAAGAGAAAAATCTGTTGTTTCATGGGATTTGAACAGCACTGTAGAGAACCTGTCTACCGTACATCACAAGTGCTCAAAACAGTCATAACAGTAAGCTTATCCTTAAGGTACTAATAGAAATTTAGTTGAACTCTCTCCAAAGCAGTTGTTTAGAGCTGCTCACCTTTTGCAACGTGTTGAAATCATTAGTGAAGGCCAGAGAGCGCTTCCACAGGAAAGAACTGAGAAGAAACGTGGAGAAATGAAAGCCCTGCAATTTTCCTCCGAGAAATTACTGTTGGCAGAGGCAATATGTAATTTGATGGCCAATACTAGCAGCCCCCAAATCTCATGGGCCTGCATTTTGCACAGACTTCAGGGATCCCCTTGGACACAGCATTTCTCTGAACTGCAGCTAGACCACCCAAATCTTTCTCCCAGGAGGCAGATAAGCCAAGTACGGGGAAAACTCTGCTGGATTGATCTCTGCGGGTTGCAGCAAACAAAATATACAGAAGCTTCCACTCAGCTAAGCGAGCCTCCTTTTTCCCCATTTATATAGCTCTGCCTAGAAGTACAAAATGAGATGGTATTTCAAAATTCGGCTCTGTCCTTTTAAGAAGCTGACCTTTTCTGTCCTCTTGCTGTAAAGTGCTGTTCTAGTTAAACTAGCAGAAACAAGATTATCCGTAAGACTACAAAAGACATTTGCTGTGGCGGTAGAGTACTATCCCACAAGGGTCATTTGGGCTGATGCAAGAGAGTAATAGAAGAAGCTTAAGGGGTGTAACTATGAAAACCTTCTTATCTTATTTCCAGGTTTTCAAGCACAGAAAAGTAATACAATGTTAGCCTATCCAATGTGCCATGATGTAGACAAATGAAGGTATTACACCACCTGCTAAATAGTATATCAGCTGGTCAACTCATCATGAAACCAGCTCAAACCTATATGCTACTACTACATATAATCCCATTCATTAATTTACCATCTTCCGCCTTAAAAGTAGTTTGCTTTCTGATATGCACTGCTCTTACCGAAATGTATGCTGAGTCCCATCCCTTCCATGATTAAAAACGGTATTCAATTGCCAGCTTAAGTTTATTCATAGAAATTTTATAACCATGCATTCTTTTGCCAACTTTATCTTTAAATAGCTCTTTTCCTTCCCTGCTGTTTACTTCCCTGATGTTTTCATAGGCAGCAGGCATACCAGCCTTTGTTTTACTAGCCTAAACAAGCCAAGTTCTTCTACTCTTCTCTCATAAAATAAAAATTCCCTTCCCTGAACTCTCCTAATAGACTTCTTTTGCATCTGTGCCCTTCTGAATAAACCTTTCTTGAATCTGTAAAACCACACTATATGCAATATTCCAGACCTGCTCTTATTGTTGCTCCGGACAATAGCATTAGTATTTTTCTTCAGCTGAAAATATCTTGCATTTAAATTACCTTGCATTTGCCTTCTGTGCGTGAGTATCATACTGGCGGGTCAGTCTGTGATTGTTAGCTTGGAAATATCCATTCTTTACTGTGTTTATTTAATGAACCCATAGCTTGTGGCAGGAATTTTTAGCCCCTGAGTACATGACCTTGAACTCTGTAATCATGAATTTAATCCCCCTACTTTTATTGCAGTCCTCGTGCCCATTTAACTCTTCACATTTCAGCCTGCTTATGCAGAGGCAATACCTCCCAAATTGTGTTAACAGAAAATTTCATTAGCACAGCTCAAAATTAAGAAATAAAATCAAGACTGATCCTTGAGAAACTCCACAAGTAACCTTCCTCCTAACTGAGGGGTGAGTCCCTCGCTCATTTTTACAGTTGTTTTATCAAGGCCCATTTTCTTAGGTTCAAACATTAATTTTCCATAATCCACTGTATCAAATGTTTTATTGGATGCCAGATAGACAAGATCCGCGACTTATAACTCAATCATCTTCTCTAAAAAAAGACATAAACCAAGTAAGTCAGCCTACCTACTTTTCCTTTATATATTTTTAATTTCAACTTAGTTTTTATTCACTTCCAGATGCTTAGTTACTCCTTCCTCTAAAGACCTGTATTTGAAATTCTTGCAAGCAAGAAGTTACACTGGGTTGGGATTAGGTTATATAGGTTATATGAGTTACCTGAATTGTGATCCAGATTACAAAAATTGAGAACTTTTCTCAAATAAAAAGAGCACTCTCCTTTTCCCCTGGGTCTATCCAACAGGGCTGGCAGACCATCCTTGTCACAGAAAGAGAACAAATGTATGACTAGAAGACAATATCTGTGACAATCCTCTGTTGCGAGATACTCAAATGCAGATATCCTGGCAGAAGGAGTGTGAAACAGGGTAGCAGCAAGTCCCTAAACAACCTCCAACCCCCGCTCAGCGTTATCAGTCATTCCAGCCACATTCGGAGTTTATCACAATAACAGCTAAGGGAGAAAAAGGTAAGTTTGCCTAAATAACTTTCACCTGCCCAAAATGCGTATTTAGGAACTTATTTATCCCTTCAAGGTGCAGGCGCTCTTGGGTCTCCCAGGTAGGATGCCCAGCCACCCCTGGGCCTGATCCTCACGTGACACTGCCAGTGACACAGCCCTGGGAGGTGACACCCCCTTCACAGCCCCCCCCCCCCCCCAACTGCAGAGGAGGGTTGGACCTCCGCACCTGCCACCAAAACGCTCGAGTAATGTTCAAGCACAACTTACTTCACAATTAAAAATAATAAAATGGCTGCTGCTACAACACTGTGGTTAACTACACCTTTATGACACTGAATTTTCAGTTCTATAAAAAACGTAAATTAGGGAATTGAATAGCTAACATCTCCCTGCATTTTCCAAGCAGAGCCAGTTAAAGCAGTAATTAAATCCATAGCTTCCCTGGCAGTTTCACATTTAAGAATATTTTATTTTTAAGTGGGAGCTGCAATGCCGTAGTTGTTGCCTATGATACCATTTATTCCCAGTTTGATCTTTTAATTCATTATTTTAAAAAATTAAACTGGTAATTAAACCCTGTAATTGCTGATGGGCAATGCAACTTCCCCATTTAGATAAGCGTGTATTAGCACTCCCAACAAGGTATCTGTAAGACAAAGTACAGGTGAGGTTACAGGGAGCCTTCATCAGCCAAGTATCCCATTCAATACGAATGCAGATCAGCTTGTATAAACTGAACTAGAACGTAAAGCAAATTTTTGCATTGATCTGACCCAGTCAAGCCAAATTAGCTAGCACAGCAGCTTCCTATGGGCCAAGACAAATAGCCTCCTTTTTCCAATCTTCTCTGCTACATCAGTGACACTGCCTTTGATTTATTTGAAGGGGGATATTGATGTTCAAGCTTACAGGTGACAGGTTGATGTTTAAACATCAACTTTTTTTTTTTTTTTTACTTCTGATCAAAGCACTCAACAAAAGGGAGGGATTTTGACTCTCTGAACTCCTTCCACATCAAACTTTTTTCATAACAAATATGCAAAATCTTTTTTGCCACTAGGGCTTATCAAAATTGTAGTATGGCAATAGATTGACCCTGGCCTAGTAAAATTTCATTCTTGAACCAACATTCATACATTCAATTAAAAAAAATATAAACGTGCTGACAGAAATTGCAAACTACTGTTACAAGCAAAAAAAAGAAAGGATAAAGCTTGGAATCTAGGCCTGTGGTTAGAAAGTCTTTTCACAGCAGAATAGGGCAGAAAAACATGAAGAAGTTTGTGATGGATAGCAGAAAAAGATAACACCTGGTAAAAAAGTAGGGCAAGTGTCTAGTGAAAGGGCTGAACCAAAAATATTCTGATAGATCAGAAATCCTATATAAAAGCATCTACGTGTGACTTCCTCTTTTTATTTCAGTGGATAAGCTGGTATATGGGCTCCGCTCTGCCCAGGGATGCCCAAACAACAGTGCATCTCCCGAGGGCAAGGCAGAGGCGCAGGTTCCAGCATATTTTTATGTATAGTGTACTTGCATAAAATTATATGACAAACTCAATAGATAAGAATCTTTTGGCAAAAATAATTTGTATAATGAGTAGTTTCCATGGTAAAGTTCCAATCTGAGCTCCAGTTTACCCAGTGGCACTACGTGGCCTTTGCAAGATCCGATGGTGCTGTAATTTGTTAAGGCAATACGTTTTTCTTACATTTTAGTACAATATTCCCCATTTTGAGAGTTTAAGCAGGGGAACAAAAAAAGATCACTTCCTGCCTAGGTGGTCCAATATAAAGTACAGTTTGGTATTTTGTGGTATACTAACCATAGGTTAAATTCTGATTATCTCACCAGCTGTTCCACTATTAACAGGCCATTATTAGAGCAGCCAGCTTAAAAGCAACTGGCACCTTCTTAAAAACAGTCGATTTGCAAGAAAGGTGTTTAATACTTTCCCTTCAAATGGAGAATATAAAGAAAAATTCTCAGTTGTATACAAGACTCAGTTGCTGGACAGATAATATTCAATACTGAGTAAGTGGCAGGGGAAAGACATGATATCCTCTAACTCCTCAAAACTAAACTGCATTTAAACTGAGAATCCATATTTTCTTCTTGGAAATTCACATATTGGCACACTGGGAATTTTATTAATAGAAAAAGCTATTTTCGGTATCTAGAAATCATTTAAAACTGTATTACTTATAGTTTTTCCCCTCTGAGTTCTAGGTAATTGGATTAATGCTATGCACAAATGAAATTTTACAGCGTGAGGAAGGTAGGAGAAAAAATCCCTATGATTTCTTTTAAAGACATCTCTGAAAAGCACAGCTATTTTTTCCTCCTAAATATTTGGCACATTGGAAACATGAAAGGACATAATGAGGTACAAAGATTTATTAACAGCTCTTTGAGACGTTTCATGAATAATGCGTGGGAAAAAAGAAATCCTCATACAATCTCACTATCCCATCTTAACAAAAGCTGAGCAATCACACAAAGACTTGGACTACTACCTCCTGTGAATATGGGAATATACCCATTTGGATGTCTTTAATGATACCAGTTGCTTGTGTAACCAACATCACTACCTGATGCCCAGCCAGTGTACTGCAGCTGTGCCTTCAGCATGGTATGAAAGCCCAAACTGCAGATCATGGAGAAGCTGCTGCCTAAGAAAACCCTCCAAGAATACCCCGTTCATGATCTTTTCTGTTATTCCTGGGAGAAACAGACTCGACTACTCTTAGCCAGATAACAGCTCCATTTTGCATTCTGTCAAGTTTTCACTGTTTCTGTTTACTCACTTTCCCTGAAAACATATGCCATTACACGAGAAGAATCAAGCTGAAAATATTCTGAGCTATTTGCTGATCCAAACATGATCTTTTCAAGTGCATATGTGAATATAACCAAAAGCGTATTCTGAAATACCTGAGAACAAGGTTCAAGTCTTCCTTCTCTCTGATTCAGAGCAGAGCTTTTCTGTCTAGATCAGGTAAAACACAAACTTCAGTTCCTGTGGACTTTTTAGTACAGAGACCTGTAGGAACCGTGACTGCAACAATGCTTTTTATCCACTGAAAATATTCTTATGATCTCCTCTCTTTTTCCCTGCCTTTAAACCCACCTTCTTAAAATCAAAAGTAGCCTTAACAGGGCTCACCAGTTTAGCTTCTGCTAGATGATTTGTTGGTCTAAATTTGGCTTCAGTTCTGTCTGAAGATTAAAGACTCCACAGCATGCATGTCACTGCCAGCTTCAACCATCTGTCATTACTCTCAAGTATGTTTTAGCTGTGATATTTATCTACGCGCCGCTGTTTTGTAAACAGAACACAAAATGATAAATACTTAAGCACTTAACCTTTCTGGAGACCTTACCTTCTGATTTAACACCCAATCCTCACTCCTTGCTTAGATAAAGTTCCCAAACTGAACCCTGTGATAATTTAGCAGTTAGATGACTGAAGTCTGGGGCTTTTCATAATTTGAAGCAGCACCCAAAAAAATTCAAGACATCAACATTTTCCATAATAAGATCTTATTAATATAATGAACACTTCCAATACATGCTAGCGCCTATGTGTGTGTGCGTATATCGTACATGCAATAAACCATGGCTATTTGGAAGCATACAGCCTTAGAGGTCAACTGAGAGCGCACTATTTGAGTTGAGAAAAAAATCTCTCTATTATCTCTGCCATAACAAAGGCAGCTGTGCTGCATTACTAATAGATCAACACAGGACATTCACCAAGGCTGAAAATTACTAGGCAGTTTTAGCAAAAAAGCACTAGTTTGACTACAGTACTGAGTCCAGAAGTAGCTTTTTTTCTTAAGCTACTGCATCTTTGTCTGGATAGACTAGTATTGCTGCTGAGATGTAGAACTATTGTATAGATTTCCTCTACCACTAAATAAACATGTTTCATCCAGTGATAGCTTCATGTAAATTCATACAGCGTCTCAAGAGGAAAGATTCAAACCCAGGTTTCTCCATACGAGTGTTTAGTACAATCATGCTCACTGTCATCTTACCAACCTTGAAAGTCTTTCCTGAATTAGAGATCAGCTTTAACAGGACGGTGGTGAGTGCTATAATACTGGACCTGGGGCAGTCCCACAGCAAACTGCTTTCTAATATTCCCTGATGCTTCCAGTCAAACACTTAAATAAAAAAGCAGCAAGAAAAACATTGAAAGGAAAAGAGCAACACCTTGGATGAGCACAGATTGGAGGGAAGACAAAGGAATAGGAGTAGCAGGAAAGCTCCTGATGAGCAGAATTCATGTCATTTAAAAGGCAGCTGAAAGAATAGTGTTTTCTAATAGATGCATGTGAAACATTCTTCCTTTTTTCCCCAAGAAAGGTCTGAAATAGCCTCTAAATTATCCTCTATGGGGAACAGGTTATGCTAGTCTGATCTGGCTTTGTGCCTTTGCTCTGGAAACAAACTGCATTACCATTCATAATTACTTTTTCTTTTGAACCATTTTCATTATTAGTGCCCAGTATTACAAGAGGAAAGAAAAAAACCCTTCCTTAGTCTCTACTTGCCTCAATAGTTAAGCAATGACCCCTTAAAAAAGTTTAATGGCCTAGGATAGCCTCTGGAGGGGACCCACATCTCCCCCTCCACGTGATGGAAGGCTTGAGAGGCCATTAAACTCACTGACCCATCTGACTTCTGCGGTCCAAGTGCTGACAAAACAGTTTGTGTTTATTTTATGTCTATTATCTCCTGCTTGTGTCTTGTTTATGATTTGCTAGTGTATTTAGCTGCCAGGTTGAAACTATAAGATATATCTGGTTGTCAGTGGCAAATTTTTTGTGTAAAATAAAATGTTAGTAAATAAATCACAAAGTATTAGTGTTAGTCTATCAGGTAGAAAAGTCTAGCGGTGATTTCTGCATTTCAGGAGACTTTCTCTCTTCCTGTTTCTCTTAGTTAAAATAATGGTAGTTGTGGAGACGGTTTTAGTCTTTATTCTTCACTTGAAAGATATTAACTCATTGGTTACATAAGGAAATCTAGGCATAGAGCAAACTTAGGACTACTGAATTAAAAACCAAAGGCTGAGCTGTTAGGCAGCTAGTACACCTCAGTGCATGGACCTGACTAGAGGGGGCAAGAAACCCTTGCAGCACACAATTTCTTCAGCTCACTGCTCACAGCAACATCCCTCCTTGTAAGAGCAGCAACTCCCTCTCAAACCATTAGTCTTTTAAAAGGACTTTATTTTGTAAGACCAGAAAGCTTCAAAAAAGCCAAACACATGAAAATTACTATTATATAGATAAAATAGCAAAGGCCAAAGTAGGTAAGAGTTAAGCACTGTTTCTCTAAAAACCCTGCTGTCAAGTTGGAAATAGCACTTTACACAGTGATCACTACCGAACTTGTTACAAAATTGAAAAGGTTTTTTTTTCCAAAATTATATTTTGTGGACTTCCCTATTACTAGAATCTTATGCTTCAGTATATCTTGTCTGAGATTTATATTGTTCCTAACCTATAAGGAACATAAAACACCTCCCATCCTCAGGCAGGAGTCCCCATCCACTTGAATGTTAACAGTGACTGTCTGATAGTAAGACAACCAGAGTATGTCAGTTTTCCCACATCTGAGCTATATTTAACCCATGATATTGTAGGCAATTCAGCAAATATAACTACAAAGCTATAAAACCTGACAAAGTACTGACTGGAAACAACTAAGACAATTATCAGTGAATGAATAAGAATAGCCATGCACACTCGCTGTCCTGCATTACAGCTAAATAGCAAGAGTATAAATAGCTAAATAGTGTGAACCAACATACCGATTTCCACAGGGAGATGGGTGATTTGATTTTTTGGCAGCTCCAGTACTCTCAGATCCTGAAACAAGGCAATGTAGGCTGGAATGGTTTGTATCAACGTATTGCTCACATGCCATTCTTTCAGATGGGTCTGCTCTTTCAGAGAATCTGGGAATTCCTGCAAATTAAATGATATTTCATAAATAGAAAGCATCAAGCTGGGATTGGGTTCTATCATATTTCTAAAAAGGGTGGAGAAAATTCCATGGCCAAGCCTCAACACTTTGCCTTAATTATCTTGATGTAGATAAGCAACTTGTTCAACAACCCTTGCAGGAGCTGTTCTTTGAAGAACATAGCAGTTGTCTGTCACCACACAGAGAGTTTTTTACTGGTAGTGCAGACACTTTGCTCTAAAACTGAAATCTGTCTGTAGCACTCAACCTGTTTGGTGGCTCCCATTGTTTCCTTTTTCCAGCTGGAGGATTTAAAAAAAAAAAAAAAATTCAGTGCTTTAATTCACACACCAGGACATCGTAAAACTGAGGAACAGAAGAGCAAATTACAAGGAATATCGAAATAGACCTTGCCACACGAAAAAGAGTGACTACACCCTTAATACCTGCTAATGTCTTGAAATTTGTTTGCCAAGACGTAACACAGACCAAGAAATAGAAACATTTCAGAGAGGACTTTGAAAGTCTTGTTTTTAAAAAAGTGACTTCCTAAGTCATTCCTATGTTTGAGAATTTTTGCTCAGTTTCTTTATAGAATAAAAATACTGAATTTTTAAACCAGTCTAGAATTGCAAGTAATTCTCATTTAAGTCATTCAGAAACTCCTTCTGTAAAATTTCTGTGACTGTCCTAAATACACAGCAAATAAGTTTGCCTGAGTAATTTTCACACACTATTCTATTTGTCCAAAATCTTCCACATATAACAGTTAGAGTGAAGGGTTTAGAGCCTTAATTCATACAAAATCACTGTAATTAATTGGTATTCAGTTCAGACTTACACATCTTTCTCTGAAGTATGCAACCAAATTCCTTAAACTTGGTAAATCTTGATAAAAATCAATTGATAAAGTTGAAGGTCAGATCATTTAAACTCCACTTTCTAAAGCAGCACATAATTTACCAGTCTGTTCTTGATTTTCTAGCACTGTGCATTGGTAACATCTGGAATACATAATCTGGATGAGGTGCTATTACTACCTCTGCTCCATAAAAAAAGATGTAATAGTTTCAACATTTAATTCCTTTGTAGCTTTTTTTTTCCCCAGTGCATGAAGAATTGTACACAGTAGGAATTACTGTTTTTATACAGAGGACACTGCCAAGTAGGTTTTTTTCCCCTCTAGATTTCATAGATCCACCAGGACATTAACAAGGGTGACGCATTTTAATTGTTTCTTATTAAAAACTCGGACTAGTGCTACTTAACCCTCACTTAAATTAAAACATCTAATTGCGATTAAAGATATACTGGACTGTTGATCATAAACAGTTTTTTGTTTGGTTGTTGCAGTCTCTAATTGCAGTGCTTTTCAACTTATGCACGCAGACATTTAGCTATATAGGTAGTTCTGTCTTGCCACCCGCCTTTTCACGTTTGATATGGATCATTTCATTTCTTGCTTCATTTTCCCAGTAGGTGTATATTGCATCGTGATCCATCTTCTATATTTGTCAGTTTATGGCAGTTAAAAAATAAAATGCCTGAAATGCCTCAGGCGTGGTGATGAGAAATCTCTCCAACTTTCTGGAGTGGGTTCCCACTCCTCCACCTTTGGTGGTGCGCATTTTCCTGCAGCAAAACGAAAGAATAAACACCAACTGAGGCTTCAGTTAGTATTGTGTCCCCACTATTACAGAATTGAAGATGCAGCACATGGGAACAGCATTCAGCTGGAGCTGCACAGATGCTTCTCTAAGGAAGAACTATCATTCACAGAGAAAGCAGATGCATAACACAGTCACACCAGGGGAAAAATAGGTCTGGGAACCAGACAGCATTCACCACTATTTTCCCTGTTGTGTCACAATCCAAAAATCTTTCTGCTGACCTCCTGTTTCCTTCCACCTCACTACCACACCTGACCACCTCTGACTCCTTGCTGGCCCCAAGGGATGCAGCAGGAAGCGGAGGCAAAGGCTTGCCCCCAAGAAGCCAACAGCAGGACATTCCCCTAGACTAAGCAGGATCGCACAAACTTCTCCTTGATACACAAGAAAGAGTACAAAACACAAGGCACTCTCTCAGATAAAGATCAAACAACTCAGCTCCTTTATAACTTCAGAAAAATGAGATAAAATGATTCACTTTTTCCCCCATCGCTTAGGGTTGATGGGAAAAGGTTAAAAAAAAAAAAATCTTTACTTGCATCTTAAGGATTGCCTCAATAGTGTCAAGATATTCTAATGCAAGGACTGAAAAAGGATGGAAACTTCAAAAGAATGGAACTAGGTTTGAATTTGGGCTCCTCTACCAATTGCCTTTACTCACTTTTTTTTCCTTGAGATAGTTGCTTTGTATCTTTTAATCACATTTACATTTTGCAAATATAAGTTTACAGATACTGTGGTATAACATGCTTAAAAAAAAAAAAAAGCATTTTCTGATTTTCTGTTTAACCATATATTTGTGTTGCTGAAACATAAATTGATGCGGTATTTTACTTCATTTACAAACTAGTTAGGGATGGGAAGAGAAATTTGCACAAGCTTTATGTTTGCTTTTCTCTGATTCCCTTGTGTTCTTTTGTAATCTTCTGCCGCCACGCTAAAGCTGGCAGTCTGCTGATAAATTACTGCATGAAGACTGACACTTGGAGGATAACCAGTCTTTTGCCTTTAACAGAAAAACAATACCTCAAACTCCTTTGATTTTGGGGAAAAAAAATCCCACTATTAAAAGGCAATAAATAGCAAAGCTACAACCATTGCTAATTTTTCTATTTCTAATTAAGAGAGAATTTACCTGCTAGACATGAGCCTGTCCTAAAACTGTGATCAAACCATTCAGCTCTGAGAAATTTCAATTCTGTTTCTTAACCCAGCTCTGTAATTTCATCTGTCATGGGCCAAAACAAAACTTTGGATCCAAACCTCTCTGATCTTTGAGAAAGTCTGGAGCCAGTTCCAAAACTATTAAGATTTAGGGCCATCTCTTTTACCCGACTAGGTCAAGCATTTTACAAGTACTGGCAGGGAGAGGGGCAATCTCTGCAAGTGAATAAGCGTGCGGCAGATCTTTTATCTGTTCAATGCAGTGATTCTGCTTCACCTGTTGTGGCAAACTGATACCTCACTGTCACTAACAGTCAAAAATAACAAATGGAAATTCTCTATTCTCAACAAAAAGAGAGTATGTTAGATGGTAAAACTGGGAGAATAAATACAAATGAGTAATTCCATTAATTTGCTGCCTTTTTCTGTTCATAAATGATATGCAATAAGGTCACGATCTTCTAGTAATAATTTTATAGTCATTCATCCATAAGTGTTTTGCACATTTGATATTAAAGTTGTTTAAACTAGGCATGGATCCAGATTGTCTGCTGGAGTAAAGCAACATAGCCAAGAACCAAGCCCCATTCTGTCTTTGAGTGAACATTATCACTTTTCATTTACCAATACTGACAGATTCAGAAGTTTGCTTTTCCTCAATAGTTTCTTAAAATCATTCTAAATCTGCTGATCCACTAGAGAATAAACATTCATTAGTTAGGAGCAAGAAGCAAACATGCAGAGGGGAAAAAACAGAGTCAAAGTAAATTCATTTCAAAATTCAGATGAATATTCATGGCATTATTTTGCTACAGTTTCCATTCAGCTCTAATAGCAGTGCTATTTCTCTGAAGAACTAATTTAATTCAGTAGGTACATGTTTACACGTACAAAGGATCTCCGTTAAGAGTTTCATCAACTCTCCACCATTCTCTCCTAGGCAGTGGATTTAAATGCACAATTCAGGAGTCCAAAGTTCTTATACAGCTCCTTTTTATGGTGGGTTTGCCTGGAAAACTCTTAGAGGAAGAAAGTCTTCTTGAACATACCTGGGGAACCTCAGCTTACTTGTGGCACAGTACATCTTTCTCCTGCTGACAAGTCCCAAGGTTTTTATAAACACAACAGGATTTAGCAGACGTGCTGCTGGAGGGAATACAATTGGGTTCTGCCCTGTTTTTATAAAGGGAAAAGACAAGCCTGACTTCTTTCACACCACCACATTAGGAGACTAGCCCATTTGTTGCCATAAGATGTCTTCTTTCCTGAAGTTTTATTTCAGCTGCTAAATATAAATACTTGGCTGACCAACAGCTTTCTTAATTCATTACTGTCCACACATTCCCAACTGGCCGAGATGCACCACACAAGGATGCAGATGCTGAATTCATAAATATTTGATTGATACACAAAAGAGGTGTCAAGGACCACCAAACATTAAGGATGCCATCACGCAGTCTCTTCCAGGTGGAGCTCTGACTGAAAAAAATAAAACCATCTCATCGCTGCAGTTATCAACCACTATCCCCAGCCAGAAGCGACCCACCTGGAGAGATATGGCCAAGCCAGTAACCAAGTTACATGGAGACTTTTTCAGATTCAGAGAGGCTCACTGAGTATAAGTTCTTCAAGTGTAAAGGCTCGATGCTGATCCTCCTTACAGCACCGTAAGAAATCCCATTAAGTTAATGCAATCGCACCATTATAAAACCATTGATTTGAGATGCATACAGGCTCAAACTGCATGCCTCAAAAACTGGCCTAAAAGTGAACTGTAACTAGTAAGAATTAATGATCCACAAGAAATTATGGATCTGCATACACAGAATATATTTACTCAAAATTCAGACACTATAAAACCTTTCTTTAAAATTTTCTTAAAGAAAAAAGCCTTAAAACCTTTCTTTAAAACTTTCTTAAACCTTTCTTAAAAACTTTCTTTAGCTCGTATTCTATGCCTGTCTATCTAACCTAATATTCATTACCTGATCTCTACCTCTTCTAAGATAAGTTAAAATAATTACTTTACAACTGAAAGGAATAGAGAGTGTCCGCTTAATGAAAACACATTATCATTTCAGTGACATTTGAAGTGGAAAAAAAGTGGCAAAGAGGTCCTGAAGGAAGGAATTGCTATGAGGAATTCAAAATGTGTCATCTGCTCTGATTTCCCCTGTTGCAAAAGGTTCTCAGGAGGAGATCCAAAACTATTTCCCAGAAATGACTGTCTAATTGATTACCAAAACAGTTGTCCAGGCTATCGCAGTATACAACAGAAGGTTTTATGAAGCCCATTTTGAAACTTGCATTCAGCAAGGGGGGAATCAGTGGGCCAGATTCACTGCTATGCTGCACAGGTACAGAGTATGAGGCACCAGCATCTCCGTGACACTACATTTTTACCACCAAACAGCATTGGCACTGACGAGTCCCCAACACAAGCCACCTTCCTCATTGATTGTGGGTTCACGAACAACTCCATTAGCAGATTTGTGGAGTTAGCCCATTTGTTGGTAAAGAAACTTCCAAAGAGAGCCCTTACGTGAAGACCTATGGGAAGGATATTGTAAAGGCACTTAATTCTGATCTTGCAAAATCCCTAAGCTGGGGATTACTCTTCTGTGAGACTCAACTTCACAATGTGCAGGAATAGAACTGGTAAAGGCCAGAAGCAGGCCCAGTGCTCAGAATTAAATCTGTAAGTCATACCAGCAACCTACTCAGATTTAGCTACCAACTGTCCAGAGGATATGTTATGGCTTCATTGATGATAGGAAAGAGGAAACATAATAGAAATACTTATCAGCTAAAAGCAAGCTAGACAGAGGATTCAGCAGCCAGTTCCCAAATGGACGCTTCATAGGGCTGTGCTGTTTGCTGCTGCCAAACATCCAGGGCCAGTGAGCAGGAAACCAAACTGGTTATATGCCTGTAAGACCGCAGAGGCAACCCCGGTTCTGACACCTCCTAATGTCCGAGTGCTTAATCTTCCCAACTTCCCTCTTATACGTGTATTTCTGTGCAAAATTCTTTACAGAAATGAAAACACAATTGTTACCACAGCACCTGACTACATAACGTACAGGCATTTCTGATAAAATTGTCACATGTCCACAGATTTTTTTCACATGGCAAATGTCAGCCTGTGCAGCTTTTAATCTATTTGGTTACACAGTCAGCAAATACATTTTCTGTAATGCACTCTCTTGAGAGAGTAATGGGGGAAAAAAGTGTCATGGCTGATTTTGCCTGTGGTTTGGAAGCCGCAGTTGAGAAAAATTGCAAAAAGGAGATGGTATGGTTTGTATAACCAATACTATAATTTTTGTAAAATGTCTGTAACTAGAGAAAACATACTTCCTGTAGAACTTCATTTAAAAAATGTGAAAATCCATTTGACAATTTTCAGCTGTTGGAGACTAGTAGAATTCTTTGACCTTGAGGAAGGGTGGGCCTTCTCCAAATAAGGCATATGAATTACTGCTTTGATTTTATCTTAATCTGCAGACATCTGCGAACTACATCACCATATTTCTTTGAAATGGGAAGCTCACTGTAACCAGGCTGGAGCTGAACAACGAGGCATACTCGCTGAGTTAGCCCATGACATGGAGAGAGAACCACACAGCACAGTTATTAGGAGTCTGCTGCTAAGGACCAGTATCTCTTCAATGTGACCCTGTCCTCAGTTTAATCTTTCAGTATGTCAAGTTGAAATAAAGCGGCAGAAAAGTTTTAGCTTGCACTTCCCTCCTCCTCTGTGTACTGAAAATATTTGCAGGTGCTACAATATCAGTGTCTAAGGAGCTTTAAAATCTCTTTTTTTTTCTCTCTAACAGGAGGAAAAATTTACAATACAGGAAAGTGTGCAGTATAAAATAACACAACTTTAGATAACATTATTGCCAATATCCAAGGTTTCTGGAAGCTGAGAAGTGCTAGTTCTTCAGCAATCAATCCTACAACTTGGATGGCTGGCATTAGTTGAAGAAATAGTCTCCTTACTAGAGCTGGATGGGAAATAGGGTTTTCTATTTTCCAAAAAATTCCACCTACTTTGTTTATTCAGAAAAGGACTAAAGCCAAAAAAAACCCTCACCTTTATGAGAGATGAAATTTGGGTCAAAGTTATGTCTCAGATCAATCAAAACAACTGTTTCACTAAAATTGAGGTACTTTGTTGATTGGCCTTTTTCTTTGCATTTTTTGTAGTGAAAATGATCTCAAAAAAGCTATTTCAAGATGATAAATTACAAAAAATCAAGATGATAATTTCACTTTCTCCTTAATAATGTATCTTGCATCTCAGTGGAAGCTTTAACAGCCTAGAAAGCTTCAGACCAACTCCAACCCACCTCTTGCTGAATTTCAAATGAGCTCACTTTTAAACTGGTATTTCACATAAAACACAACCAAGAGCTTTTTTTTTTTTTTTTTTTTTCTTCCCTCAAGGCCATTGTGGATTGAGGGAAATGTTAGTTTTGATTTGAACAGAACTTGGAAAAAAAAAAAGTTATCATGCCATTAGAGCAAGAAGACAGATCTCTGAGTAGCAGAAGATATCAACAAGCCAACAAAGCTGAATATTACTTTCATCTTTTTCCATTCATCAGGGAATTTAAGAGAAACACATCTTATTGCAGTGTGATTGCTCACACCAATAATTTTTGCAAGGGCTAAATTACATGTTTCAGGAGAGAATTGAGAATTTAAAATAAGCATATTTGAGAACTAAACTGTTAGTTCAGGGCAAGATGAGAAATACTTTTGTCACTTCTAACACAATGAAAAACTATCAGTTTCCTACACATTGTCAAAAAAAAGTTTTGTGGGATTAAAAGTTACAGTGCTGAGCCACTCAAAAACACATTTTCCATTATATTTACCGTCCACCGTTCTCCAGAAAGCTGAAAAATAAACTTGCTTCTTTCCTTCTCTATTTCATCTTCCAAAGCACGCCTCTTAGGGAGCTGAGGAGTCTTTCCATACTTATCCAAAATCTTCTCATCAGTGTCTACAAAGCCGTTTTTGAGGTATTTTGATTGCGGGATGCCTTTCTTCCGACACTCTAGTATGAAGTTCCATTCCTGCTTTATCCTGAAATAGGGCCAGAAAGGGTTTACAGGAATCAACTGAAACAACACAGCACAGAAGTCTCAAAACTTGTTCTTTGTTCCCACAATGATTAACAAAATAAAATCTCACACCTAATGTATTGACCACTTAAAAAAAAAAATGCATTCAAACAGCCATGCTTAGATTTACCAGGCTGACATATAGATGTGAGCAGGATTTCGTTTAGTGACTGTAATACACTGACATCCAGGGAATAACAGAAAAGCAGTGACTAAGCCAACTGTCACAGAAAGCAGTATGAATTATGCCATTGATTTCAACAGGATAGGAAATAGATTGACACTGAACAAGTAACAAATTATATGTAAGAATAAAACAAGGACCTAGTGATATATGCAGAATTTTTCAGCTAGAAAAGATATTTTAGCAACTAAGGTGTTAGAAACATTTATTTTTCCTTCCCTCTCTTATTCAAGGATAACAATCTATTTTCATTTTTGAAAACATTATCTTCTAACATCATCTTAGGAGGGAAAGGTCAAAGTTATCACATGCCAACTAATTTCTATTTCGATTCCAGTGTAACTTTAGGCTTACCTCCAGGATGAAGTTTCATCCATATAACTTCAGGCGCAAATTTAATTTGACATAATTAAGCAACACTAACTGCACGTGCTTTAATTTGAGAGAGATTTATTTCAGCTTAGTCAATTAAGGAACAAGTTGATTAACTGAAGCAAGTCTTCCTTATACCAAAAATAAGACTCTGCAGAGGCCCTTGTCTCATAAATCTGATCTTACACTTTGAATGCTAGGTTCTTGTTGTACATGAGATTCAATTATACGATCTCCACCCTCTGGCAGAAATTTTAAGCAAAAGACTTGAAGAAAACTGACAGATGCAGCAGGGTACAAAGTTCAGGATAATGTGCCCTGTAGGGGAAGTCATAAATGGTATATCTTAGAAAAAGGAATGAAATGCAAGTTTGTAAAGTTCAAGTAAGAACTAATAAAACCAGTAAACATATTCCCAGCTAAACGTGGAGAGTTCTCTAAAATACTAAACTGTAAAAACTAAGATATATGAAACAATGTCTGGTTTTAAATCAGGAACAAGAAAGCAGTTAAGAACTTAGGTACAGGAAACATCTTCACAATATGGTGAAAATAAGTTAATCTTTGGACGCTTGTAGCAAGGTAGAAGTTAGAAGCTGAAGAGCAGAGTGTATTGATGGGGAACTGATAGTGTACATTAAGTCATATTTGACTCTGTGCTATCGAAACAAACCTGGATCTCTGGGGATCAAAACTCCATGCTTAAATAGGAAGAGTATTACTGAGACAGCTGTAAACTGCCCAGCACAAATCATGACAGCTAGAGAAACCTTAGGGGAGGCTGGAGAGACTCAAAAGCAGAGAGCACAACAACAGTGGGAGACTTCAGTCATCCACACACAAATCGCACATCAACATGATGCAGACCTGACACTTTTGGGAATCACGTATGGCTGTTCATCACGGCCGCTAGTCTGAGACTTGATTTAGTTTCCAGTAGCAAAGCATACACAGTTCATTACAGAGCTACTGAAGGCCCCTTCTGTAATAATGACTACATTGTATTCCCATGCAGCATCCCCATAAAGGAAAAACAAGAAAAAAATCTTCTAAAATGCATTCAGTTTTAGAAGATAAACTACATTTAAAAAAGTGGTTAGAAGTGCTGCTCACTGGGTAAATGCTGGCAGGCTGCATTCTTACAAAGCCACGACAAGGATCTCTTTCTCCCTCGCTTCCAAAAACAGGAAAAGAAAAAAAGAGAAAGTGGCATTTATGTCCAAATGAAGAAATGAGAAGGCAGTGTAAGCTCTGACAAATTAAATGTAAAACCACAAAAAGCCAAGTGAAGAGAAGTCACTTATTGCAGGTATACAAATGAATAGGAAAAAGGTTTTCTAATGTATGAAAAGCAGGAAGCCTCTCTGATATGGTGGGAATGATAACTTATCAAAGTATGAAAGGAACAGTGAAGGAATATTTAGGAAGCTGTTAATAAAGCTGCAGAAAAGTGAAACTCATTCTTGGTTTCACGGTTCATCGGAGAGGACAGTCTGCTCTTCACTGGTAAGCATCTGGAAGGCTTTCCTGTATACAGTGTCAATAGAGGAAGCTTGAGAATAAAAAAAAAGTTGTCTGAAGAGTGGCAAATCTCCCAGTTTCTCCCAGTGCCTAACTGTGGACACCCTTTTATCATAGGAGTCTGAAATATGAATGAGTTCAGGGGGAAAAAAAAAAAAAAGGACAAATAGAAAACAGGTTCAGCAAGTTCAGCTCAGGGAGTCCCTAGGAGAGTGGCTTCAGTAAGAGTAAAGGAAAGGTTTGCCACCAACCTGCAGCATCTGCAATATTTTTTGTAAGCTATTTGATATAACAAAGACAAGAAGAAAATGGGTTAGGCCAGACAGCTGCTTAGCCTGTTTTGTGATCCTTCAACATGCTGCATCTGATACTGAGAGACAGAGAGTAGAGCACCTGATTGCCCTTGACAGCCCTGCCAAAGGGTATCCCCACCAGCTGCAGCCTGGAAGCCTGCATCAGATAACAGCATTTTCCATATCAGGAGACATGAAAGCTGAAACACCTCTTTCAGCTGCCTCGACGCGTAAGCCAATTCAACTTACAGTGTTGAAGTTACTTATTCAACCTGTCATCCAAACCCCAGAGATCACTAGCACAATAGAGGGCAGACAATGCCATAGCAAGAGGTCACTAGAAAAAGCTAGAACATAACACTTTGATATAGTATAACAAAACTAAATAGGCCGAAAACACCTACACATTGTTTTCTAAAACTCTTCTACCAGGGAGCATAGCTAATTAGTTACAAAAGCTCTCTGTTACCATGAGAGGCAGGTGGGAAGTGAAGTGGGCAGGAAAAATGCGAATTAAAATCGCCAAAGAAGAGAACAACAAAAGGATCTGAACCATTCAAAAGCATAAACTGAAAAGGACCAAAACCCTGGCGTTCTGTTTTCTAAAATCTTAGAAATAATCCTTTACATACCACTGCTGTACTGCTATTTCTCACATCCTCCTCCAGCCCTCCACATACTGCCTCTCCATCCCTCTGTGAAGCTTAACTCTGCAGAACTGCCCTCTCATTTCTTGGAATTGCTTTATTCTCCAAAGAACTAAACATTTGCTTTCAGTGCATAATTCAATGCACTGGAAAAGCTTCACCCCAAGATGCTCTTCGTATTCACTACCCTTCACTTGTCCAAAGAAATGAGTGAATCATTCCTTGCCGCATAAGTTCCAAGAGCCTTACAAAACTGAACAAACAAAAGGAAGAGGTCAAAAACTGTAGTCAAAAAGCAAGATGCAGAGCTGCTGTACTACACCCCAGTGCTGGCTGGGTCAGGCAGAACCCAGGAACACAACGTACCCCTGCAGAGGGAAGGACTGAGGTAGCCCTTTCTACTCTCCAGCAACAGGGGATATGGAAAAGGGCAAGAAGGGAGGTATATTAAAGATGAAACAGTAAGTTGTACTCTGACACTTTATTGATAAAATGCACAAAATACAAGTCTCAGGAGGTCATCATACATTGTTAGTCAAATAAGATAAAATGTATATAAAAAACACTCTTAATCAAATCAGTCGGTGAACTATTGCCCAAAAGAAAGACAGACACTAACAATTAAATCTGGTGAGGAATCCAACATGAATACCACACACTGTGTCAAATTTCTTTTTTATCCATACATCAAATTATGGCAACACATTCTTCTAAGCTCTTCTAGAATGCTCTCTTATGGTCACCAGGTATTATGTACAAGTATATTTTGAACAGATAGAAAGTGAATTAATAATGCAGCAAACATGCCTAATTGTGTACAGTACATGTCAGAATGAAAACTTGATATATCCCAAGGGCAGAGGGTCTAATCACTTGCAATACCACTGTATCCGTGGGGTACACATTAACCAAATGAACCAGTACGAGTCTTCCTGGCCTGGAAGTGTGACTTCTAAATCAGTGACTGGTTGTATTATCAGCATGCTCTTCTAATCTTATGCCAGTGGGGAAAAAGCTGAGAGACTTGTGGTAGACAGACTGATATATATCACTAAACAAAGGTTACAGAGCTGTAGCTTGCATGCTACAGTTGAGAGCAAACCAAAGGAGTCTATTCAACCACACGTTTGTTACTCAGCGCTGTCTACTCATTGCCAGAGCATGGAGCTGATGTTGCTTCTTTAACAAGCCTTATGAAAATAATGACCATTAGGTTTTCCTTTAGTTGCAGTCCTCAGATAGAATAGAATTACCACCATGTTTTTGGTATCTAAAGGCTATTACATGAATCCTCAGGAAAGGTAGAAAAGACATCTAAAGCAGTGTGGCAAACTTAAAAAAAAATACACAGATAAAAGCAGCCTTTAAATATGTTAATACTCTTCTTAAAAAAAAAAAAAAAAAAGAATTTCTGGTCTTGGCACTTTAAAGGCTCCAGATATTCCAGGAACACATTTTCACATGTGACAAGGGAGGAGGTTGCAAAACCACAACCCTCCTGAACTTTGTCTTTTTATAACTGTTCAGCAGTAAAATAGTTTGATCTTCCTCCAGAGCTTGATTAAGCACATGCCGTCGTATTAAAGAAAGAACTATCAATCAGTTTCAATATTCAAGAAATGGGTTTTAATTCAGTTAAGCCTAATTTAGGTGGGAGTATGAATATGAAAAATATTTTTTCTGGACATAGCACCCAGATGAAATCTCATGTTCCAGCTCAGCTATTTCAGTACTTCAATCATGCAAATAGTCTCACTAATTTTAATAAGGCTGAGTACATCTGCTTATGTTTGTCCAACAAGGTATATGCCAAACAAGGTACCTTTGTATCTGTAAAGCAAATGCATACCTGTACGACTTCGCCAAAATAGTCTTTAAATGCTGTAGAGCACGGGTTATTTCTGCCAAGCTATTAAAATCTCACTACAGCCCAATAAGTTGCTGTTTTTCAGTAAGCTCTGAAGAAGCTATACTGTAGATATAGATGCAGGATCAGCAGGGAAAGAGTAATCAATTATTTCTGGTTTGGTTAGTGATGAACTTGTCTTCAAGTGATCCTTCCTCAAACATTACATCACTAGTGGAGTATATCTACAGCAAAGAGATTTAACAATATATAGTGAAGATTTGATATAAATCAGTATTTCCTTATGGGGACATGGGAGCTCCTTGCTTGTCATTTTAGATTCTCCAACAATACCGCAGATCTAATCAACCTGATGCAAATAATCACTGTAGGATAAATTCAATGATTGTACCCTTCAAAGGAGTCACCAGCTTGGAAAACAAAAAGTTTATTAGCAAGGATTGAGTCATCCCAGAGGGAATATTTGTGTTTCTTTGAAAGTATAAATAGTTCTTCCTTCTGCTTTGCTAAATGTCTGATTAGGAGGTCTTCAAGAAAAAGCTAAGCAGCTTAAGTAAGGGAATGAAGTTTCATTAGATGGCACTGTTTCCTCTAAATCAGGAGGGAGGAAATAACCAGGACACTACTTGATGACACCAGTTTAGCACTCCTGAGTGACATTTAAATCAGAATCACGAGCCACGCAGGATCATTCAATAATCCTCCAGAAGTTTCAGAAGAGCAGCACAGCTAAACTGGAGCGCAGCCCAGACTAATATTAATGACAGACTAATAACATTTCCCCCCAGTTTCAACTCCATTGATTCAATCTCAGCCCATCTGCCAGGCTCTTCCATGGGTTATAAAGGATTGTGGCTGAACAGCAGCTCTTATCTCTCAACCCACATGTATTCATTATATTAGAGGCAAGGTCTGTCTGCACAAATGCATAAAAACAAAAGGCAAATAACACAAGCCGTTACTAGTGCTGCAGAACTGCTGCCAGATTACATACCGACTTTGTTACTCGTAGTTTGTGTAATATTTGTGGTTGGGGCTAAGGGCTCCCAGCCTGAGATTTAGGCTTGCTCAGAAAAATTTCCAAATTGGGTTTTGATGAGGAGAATAAACTTCACAAATAAAATCTTAGTTCAGCTACAAATATATTACAACACTAAAGTTTGACAGACAAATAGAGACAAACCTATTTTATTAAAAAACACATAAGCTCTCAGGGAAATAAGTTATTTTCTGCCTATAAACTCAACGTTTTCTTTGGACTTTTAACATTCAAGAAGTGCATAGTTCAGAAAAGTAATATGCACACAGCCCTCGAGAGGAAAGTTTTGGAGAAGATACACATCAAAGCATGAGGCTGAACAAACTGTTCTTTTTCCTGTATGTTTGGTTGGTAGACAGGGAAGGCAGTGCCATTTCATAGCTAAGATTTAGACAGCTAATCCAGGCAAACAGTTTTGGCATTCCCTTACTTAATTGCTTAATTGCCCAGCCCTCGATTTTTACCTAACCTGCTTTTCAAATAGTAGATAAACACAATGCAATCCTTCCTAAAAAAATCATCTAACAAATTGTTTTACCTTCCTTCCTCATCCAAAAAAAAAAAAAAAAAAAAGAGAGAGGGAGGAAAAATAAATGGGAAAATTTAACATATCACATCAAGTTAGCCTGAGAACCTGCAGGATTTGAGGATACAAGATTGTTCAGCACTCTCACAATCTAAAAGATGAAATGCAAAACTGCACTGTAAACAAACTTCCTTCTATAATGAGGACTTTCCCACACAGATAAATTTGCCCTTTTCTGGCATTATTTTTGCAGCAATGTGTTCATATCTTAAGAGCCAGATATAAGCCCCTTGCAATAGTCTCTGTACACTGTTCTCTAGAATCAGGTTTCACTGGCCAGCTGTTTAAACATCTGTTCCAGAAGCTGTAAATTCCCCAAATCTTTACAAGGTCTCACCATTAATGCAAACAAGGTTCAAGCTTTGCATTTATTTGCGAGGTTTCCCTCTTAGAAAATCTTCAGTTAAAAAAAGAGAAATATCTTATATGTGACTGTTTACTGACCTCCATGAACTAAATTACCTTGCCCCAAGACAAGCAAAATTCTCTGGAGGCTGACCGGAGTTTTTTCCCAAATAACACTTACTACCTTTCGCTGCATATTACCAGGTCATTTTACATTGCAATGGGACTGATGAGGAACTGCATACTCTCGAGGGCATTAGTGAATTAGAGCCTCTTTGAGGAAAGCAGGACTTTTGTTAAAAAGCAGCAGCCTCAGCAAGCCAGATTCCAACCTCATCTGTTACACTAGTGTATTTGCAGAGAAACTCTATTATAATTTCAACCTTACTTGGAAATTCACTCCATCTGCTGGCAAAAGTAAATATCTAGGATCTTAAATGTTATAATGCAGTCCTCAGTTTGGGAAGCTGCCTGTTTGAATGTCTTTTGGGGATTATCATTTTGCATTAGAATCCTTTCCAAAATATTTATTTATTTTCAACCGACAGTGAATACTAGCACTAATTTCAGTGGACCTACTCAAGAGTGATAAGATTTTAATCACTGAATAGGATAGCATAATTTTCTCACACATGCAACTCCCTGAAATAATGAAATACATTTCCATAAGGAGACATTGTTTCTGTTATGCATTTAATCATAATTACAAGTTTCAGCTATACTTCTAAGTTAGCTAGAAGCAAAATCATGTCCTACCTTCGAAAGCACTGAAAAGCATCAACTTGTTATCTGACTTTTAGGACCTAAAGGATTTTTCTTTTAACTGAATTTTGCATTTTATTACCAATATTTTTATGACTCTGACCATTATTCTACCAGCTTCATCCATTATGTGATGCCAGCACCATTAGAATGAACATGAACTTTGCCATTAATTTCAGCAAGGGAAATATTGATCACTCACAGCTAGGACCAAAGTCTGGTGTACTTCATCCTTTATGCTAGGAACTCTGAAAGAAACAGGATTAACCAGAGAGGCACCTTATTGCTTAGCATGGAGAAGTGCAGCAGGATAGGGTACTGTATACAAGTTGCAAGTTAAAGAACGAAAACAAAATGCCTTTGTGAATGCTGAAAGCACACTTGCAACTTGGTATTTCCCTGCATCATACCCTAACCTCATTAATGGAAAAGGACAGAATAGGCCACCAAGCTTCATGCTTTTACCCAAAGGAATGGCTAGAAATAAACAACCACAGATGAAAGTGGCAGGGAGAGCATACTGTTTTTACGGAAGACATAACTCACGGGACAGTCTGAGTCTTAACCAACACTACAGGCAAAAGACATGGCAGCTAGAAATAGCTACCTCGGAGCATATGAGGTACCTTCTTTTCCCTCTTGCATACAGAAGTTCCCTATGTACAGTATTTCTGTAGTAGTTAAGTTAGAAGTTACCTCTGGTACCAGTAGACCAACAAAAATGGGGCAGAGAGGTGTTGGCATTTGTAGCCACCTCTGATCGACTGACTTTTCAGACCTGCAGGTGCCCGTGAACTGTTAGAAGCCATGCATTCCTCCTAAAAGTCCTTTTACAAAGGCCGTTGCAATGGCATGGCGAGAGCCACTAGCTGACATGGAGAAGCAGTGCAGAGTCTTCTGCTTCATTTACCACAGAACTACACAAAGCCACTTCTCAGTATAGCTTCTGGGACAGCAATGAGCTTTTATTGGGTTTGGTTTTACCGGATCCCAAATCCTTTCACTCCTCTTTTCCATCATAAGAGTAACACTCAAAACAAACATTTTCTACTCCTCAGCCTTCATCAAAGGGAAAGCTTACCTCTACTAGCAAATTTAATCTGAAGGAGAAGAGCTTCTTTTTCCTTTTTTTTTTGGTTTGGATTTTTTTTAATGCAGGTTTGAGGTAGGGCAAGAGGGAATCAAAATTATGACACTGGATGTTTTAAAGAAAAAAGCGATGTAAGAAAGGCGGTCAGACTTCATATCAACTCTGATCTCCCCTTAGCCCAGCTGCTCTGTTACAAGGTCAATAAATCCATAAATGGGGTTCCCTGAGCCAGCCAAAGCACTGCACCCAGATTCAGTGCTGCCCTTCAGCCAGGGCACTGTTTAACCCTGGGCACTTCAGTTTTAAAGCAGAAAGTGTTTTTTATGGCTTTGTTCTCTTCTCACAAGGGAAAAAATGGTAAGTCATATGTTTCCAACCCTGCCAGCACAGTATAATATTTCACTGTCTCTAATGGGGATGAACATAAAGAAACCAAAATATTGCTTAAACAAACCATAAATAAGATATAATAAAAACAATAACATGGTTAGTAAGTGTAAGTATTACATTCAAGCTTCTCTAATAACTTGGACAAGAGAAAACTCCTCTGATAGTTCTTTTGTTCTGCCCTCTCCTTCCTATTTAAGAGCAATTGTATGTGTCTATTTCATTCCTCTTTGCTTCTCCTGTCAGCTCAACAAAAGACTTACAGTATTTCTTAGTATAGAATTTTATGTTTTCATGAATTCCATAATAAGAAACACTTCCATATTGCATATAAAAAGCATAAGAGTACGAAGTGCATTATTTTTTTCTTCAAATTAGATCTAAAGAGTAGAACAGTGAAAAACACCAAAAACATCAAAGCTTTCCCTTTGATAAAGGCTGAGGAGTAGAAAATGTTTGTTGTGAGTGTTACCCTTATGATGGAAAAGAGAAGCGAAAGGATTTGGGATCTGGTAAAACCAAACCCAATAATAAATAAAATCACAAAATAAATCACAATCTGTAGGAAAGTGTAGGGACTAATGAAATATAAGCATAGTTTGTGCATCATTTCTGTTACAATCATTTGAGGAGAGGCAGCAAGAAATGAAGAAACCAAACCCAACAAATTAAGGTTCGAATCACCTGACTATACATGATGATAGTGACAGATTTGTTAATGGACTCAGTTAAAAAAGAGTAACAAAAAAGTTGGCTTACCGCTCTAAAGAGCTCTTTTCTAATCTTTCTTTCTCCTTCCTTTGACGTTCTTTATTCTTCTTAACTCGAGTTTCCCACAGCCCTCTTATGAGAGAAAAGTCAAATATTATCACCTGATGTCCCATGCTGTCGACATGAAGTTTCTCCTGCAATAATAAGCCATCGTGAGCACTTCAGGAAAGAAGTAACGACAAAAATATAAAGAACTGAACACCATCACATTTCTTTAATCTTATCTGGGGAAAAAAATCATAAGAAATAGTAACAAAATACATGCCTTCCATCTTACCCAATTTGTCTAGGTTTTTGTGCTTGCAGTAATCAATGTAGCATACAATTGGCTTCTACATAAAATCGATGGCAATGGTTAAGTGTTTGTTGAATTTTACAGAGTCCTTCAACTTTTCCCTTTCCAAGGTAAAGACACAATTGCAAAGAAACGTGAAATTGATTAAGAATCATTGATAAAAATAGCTTTGAGGACTCTGTTTTTTTTAACAACTTCTGAAAATTTATGCAACAGTACTAGTGAAACGAGAGCTCAAAGTAACTGTTCATCTTAAAGCACGCAAAAGCACTTCATCTTACCATACTGGTCTTTAGGTATCCAAGCAATCCTGTTTCAGTGGAATTGCTTGCATAAATAGATGCTTATTTGTGAAAGGAGTTGAAAGACCAGCCCTATAACACACAATGATAACTTACCTATTGCAGAGATAAGGTTTGTGAAACATGGCTCCATTTATGAGTAGGTATTCAATTGCCTTCCAGCAATTGAAGGCTTACCGCAGTTCTAAGGCTCGAGCCTATCTTCAACATGCTGTTACAAACTGAGCTGAACTGAAGCCTAAGTCACCACATTTCCTTTATCAGTTAAAGCCACAGAGACACAAACTTCTTGCAGGTACTTTGCTTCTACTGAAGTCACTGACAAAGTTCCTATTCCCTTTAAAAGTAAATTGTTAAGCTCAAGCTTAAGCAGATATGAGCACTATCTTTTTATTTAAGGAAAAAAAAAAAACACTGATATCTTTAACAGCCACAAAAGGAGAAGACCTTGGATTTACATGTTGTGAAAAACAGGGTGACTGGCAGCAAGGTGTCCCTTAACAATCTGTGGCGATGGCTCAGTACGAACAAAGGAAGCAAACCACTTACTGGATCACTAACACAAGCTCTTGGAGTCACTGGTGAAAATGTAATTAACCCAACCCAATTTTTATTATGAAATGCAGCTAGGTTATCTATATACGATTTCTGTCATACTTACTTTTCATAAAATGGTTCACCGTACTACCACAAAGAAGTCTTATTAAGCAGAAATTTGAAGTCTTTTAAAAGTAATTGCTCCCAACCAAGATAAAAACACAGAAGAGGAAAATCAGTTTAAGCTTAAGCTTTAAGATTTCATTAGATGCCACTTTTATTATACCATTCATTAGCTTAAAAAATAGAGAACGGAAAGAAGAAAACCCCACTGGAATGTCAACTGATCACTGAAAAAGCAGTCTGCCCCTACCTTTATTGGGTATTTTCAAGCTTTTAGCTATTACTTTTCCCTCAGACCTTATTCTGATCGTTCTTTCCAAGTTCTGTGTCCCTGCACCGGGGCCATTTATTATCTGTCCTTCTGTCATAAGCCTAAGCAGGAAGTTCTCTCCTCTGCATTTTTCCTCTTTACATTTTTCATAGCTGTTCTGTTTCTCTTGACGTATAAATCTCCATCATACCTAACACAAAGGGACAATCCCTTCTGAGCCAGCAAAACACCCTCATCCTCATCACACCACAGGGTGAATTAAAAATAATTATGCAGATGTACACCAAAAGAAAAGGTTCCTACTTGTTCTCCTTATTTGTCATCTCACTAAGAAACATCCCAAATGCCTCTAAATACTAGCACAGAGACTGGTTCGAGACCAGTATTTTTGTAGGACAAAAATCTTTTATAACTTAGGATGCTTATATAACTGCTATTTTTACTGTTCATAAAGCAGCTCCATTGCTTGTTTATCTTTACAAGCCCTAACAATAAGCCCTCAAATAGTTCCCAGCATATCTCAAATCAGCTGCTGACAGCAGCAGAGTCAAAACCCCATTAATAGCAGCGTAATGAGAACAGTGACCTTACTCATGGTGGAAGGTGTACTCATAATCAGATGCACCATCCCAAAACCGAATTCACTAGTAATTTACAGGAAACTCTTCAACACCGAAAATAAAACACTCCTCCACTGCCCAAGTAGAGAAACCCTGTGGCAAGGACTGACCCCTCACAGTAGCTGCAGACCAGCAGCCACTCTGCAGGACTTAATTCATTTTAATAGACCAATTCATAGCAACATGTTTTGGTAGAAAGGCTATTGCAGGAGTTGAATTGCTGAGAGACAGTGAAGTGGCAGCTGGACACTTGACCTCTATTGGAGCTCGATGGCCTTAATCAGCACAAAGTCTGAATAAACTGTGAGAGTACTCCATTTCCTTGACTTGTTCCCCACCTTCCTGTCTCCCAGGTTAAGTCATCTGTTCTTTACTGAGACGCTGATTTATTAGACACTGAGGATGGAAAATTTTGTATGGCTTCTATCCACGTACTGGATTAAACTGTGATGCATCAGGGTTTCCTCTCCAACTGTAAAATCAGCCACAGGAGGAACATGGGTGGGAGGTGAGAGGTGCCCATCATAACTTCTCAGGACTAATCTGTTCAGAACAAACAGAGCCACAAATCCTGATCAGACCACATGGTGCAGAAAGCTTCAGCAGTCATCCAGCAGGAAAAATGTTAAAGTTTGTTGCCATCTATAGCTCCAGAAAGGTCACCCTGCAGACCTCACAGGGCTCTTACTTCCTCCTATCCTGGTCTGAAACAAAGACAGCAAGGATCAAGCATGAAGACAGAACAATTTTCCTCAAAGTTCAGATGCAAACATTTTCCTGATGACAAGATGTTGCCCTGGCAAGCAGGCAATGACTAGAATAATCTAATCCTAAGTGTAGCTCCTTCAGGGTGCTCACTCACGCACAGTAAGCATTTGGGACAGAGGAAGCGTTTACCAACACTAATTTCAGAGCCTAGCAATACATAAGGCTGTACTTGCTGAAGTTCACATGCAGCAATCCGTTCCTTTCAATCATCAGCTTAAGCCTGTGCAGGAAAACCCAAAGCTATAATCTATTAGTCATAGGCAGAAGTTACATTTGGGTAGAGAAATGCCTCATTATAGGCTCCTTCCCAATTTGTCCCCTCCTTCCATCTGACTGATAGCCCACACCTGACTTCCCTCCCACAGATAGGCTTCTCACAGATTATCATCACTGCAAGCATCTTACCCATTATCACAAATCATAGACTTGTTGAGGTGGGAAGGGACCTCTGGAGGTCACCTCGTCCAGCCCCCTGCTCAAAGCAGGTCATTTGGTTACGCAGCCAGTGCTCCCCTTCCTCAGCCCCTTCCTGCACTGACTTCCCCATTTACCCATCCTTGCGTCACTCAGCATTGCTTCTTTCACACCACATATTCACACCAGCTCATCAAGAACAAGCTTTGGTCATACTTGTGGAGATTAACCTGACCTACTGACACAGCAGTAGGTTAAAAAAAAAACCACACACAAACACACACACACAATTTATTTCTAATCCAAGAAATAGGCCACCTTTTTATCATGGATAAGTCCTGACCAGAGAAGCAAGCATCACCAGCATCTGCAAAGCCCTATTTCACAACCACGCTGAGTTTGCAGCTTAATGCCATCTTCCTTGGGTGACATCTACATCTGAATTATGCTGTAGATCATCAGCACACCTTTCTTAGATGATGCATTGTTATAATGTTCACTCAGTCTTATGTGTTATTAGTGAGATAAATCACAAAAGCTAGGCTCTTCAGTAATGTACAATAATGAAAGCACAGTGCTTTCCAGGGAAAAAAGGATTCAGGAACATAAAGAGAAAGCAAAGATGTCATTTATAAGAGAATTACTTGTGGGAAAAACATTTCTCTGTGTGCCTGTCTATGGGAGCAGATAATCTTATCCCTAGCCATTTACACCTCCAGAGAAGTAATCTACAAAACCTTAATCAATAGCCTTAAAAAGTAACATAGTGGGAAGCCAGACTGATTTCTTATCTAACTCTTTCTTGCAACAGTTAGCTCAGAAACAAAGCTGATTAAAAAAAAAAAAAATCCTTAACAAAGTATTATAAGATCTTCCCTTCAGAGAAAGATACACATTATATATGAGGCTGTATTTATAAGTACTATATATTTAAGTAATTAATTTTAAAAGAAAAAGGGCTTTCTGATAATAACAGCCAATAGAAATAAGCACTTGCACTGTTTGACAAAGCAATATTAAAGCTTGAACCAGAGAGACTTGAACTAACTGCAAAGAAACAGAAGTCCGCTTTCACTTCTCTCATTCCCTCTCTCCATATATTACTCAAAAAAAAAGAACCACCCCAACCCTTCAGCCCTACAGCCATTACACCTTTTCTTGCTCAACTGAGTCTAGTTCATCTGCAGCCTTGCCCAGTTTCCATCAGTAAAATACAAGAATCCTTAACACTTACCTTTCCTCTCTCTGCACCTTAAAGCAAGCAACCAGGAACTGATATTTCTCTGTTCAGGACTGTACTTTCAGTCCTAAATACTACAACCTCTTCTGAGCTTCAGCATTTCTGGGATAGCTGGGGTTGAGAAGTACTTGCTCACACATTACTATTCTTCTCCTCTCAATGCCTGGTTTTAGTTCTCTGATTTCCATATGCTATCTCTATATGCATTGGAACAGAGTAAAAGCCTTTACAGACTTGTTTTTCTGGTCTTAAAAAGAACACAACAGAATTCCTTTACAATCTTGCAAACTTTTTATTTGTTTAACTGAACACATAAATTGGCCTATTAGAATCAAAGGGAGTTCTTATGTGTGTAAAGATACTCACAGACTTACACGTTTGGAGGATGTGGTGGCAAAAGAGCAAAATTTAAGTGATGATGCTTATCACACATTTTATTGAAATGATGGAACATTAATGCCAAATGTTATTTCCAGTAAAAGCATCTGCTTAAGTATCTGCACTGAATATTTTTATCCCATCCTTTATTTTATTTTATTGTGAAAACTCACCTGAAGTTATCCAGACAGTTCTCTAGCACCCACCTCAGACTTTCTTCTTTGTGTGGTAGGTGCACCTAGGAGCTCTCATGATACACAGGAACCTGTTGTGCAGGGTGCTGAAAAACTACAGACTGAAAAAGAAGGTATCTACCCTATAATGTCTATAATCTTTATTTATTGTTATTCATGTTGTTGCTACAAGGATATACTTACTTCAGATCTATCAACCCATCAGGAAGACTGGAGACAGGTATTTAGTACCGTGCCTCCTAAGCCCCGTTGCTGCCTGCAGCCATCAACATCTCTGCCCCTTGGTTACAGCGCTGCCACAGCTCCCCCCTGCTTACAGAAGTTATCTCTGTCTTGTCTCGGGTGGGTTGAAGACAACTTGTCATAAGCTAACATTGTATTGCCTATATTACATTACATCCTAGCCTCTTCCAAACATAGCTCTCATCCATGCTACTGTTGGCCAACTTGCTTGCACACGGTGCTTTCAGCAGAGCAAGAGTTGTGCCTTCTCTTGGGTCTGGAAAATGTCCAGCAGAGATCTGATATGACTAATACAGCCAATCTTAGTGTATTACAGTCCTCCAGAGTCTGGATGGAGCTTGGCTGCCCTCATCAACAGCACTCTGTATGCTTCCCTTCGCTGCTATACATGAGTTACCAAAAAATTAATGTTTTGGTTTCTTCAATTTGTTCAGCAGCCTTGCCAGCTTGAGTGTTTCTTCTTTCAGGTAGCCACTCTGGGAGACCTGATGCACTCGCATGAATATTACTGACAAAATTACATAGGGAAAAATGTGGGCAACATGTTTCCTACCAACCCTGCAAACGATTCCTTAGGAAATAAGCTCCCTCACACAGCGTGTGCTTTAGAATGATCAAGTCATTTATCTCACGTGTTCAGAGGGAACCTGACATTTGGATAGCAGCAGAACATATTCTTTCTTGCGTTATCAAGGAAAGATTAAATTACAGAAACACGTTGTGATTGAAAGAGCAACAGAAGCGGTGACAATGTTCAGAGTATACAACTCTATTGTGCTTACTGTGCACAGCTTGTAAGCGGGGCAGCGCTTTACGGTGGCACTGCAGGAGCAGGAGAGGACATGCAAAGCAGAGAGCCGCGCTTCCCTTCCTAGTTTTGCTCCTGGTAACAACTCCTTGTTGTTCTACACCAGCAGGGGTTTATCTTCCCCGCTAGTTTTGCTGGTTCACCTGCAGCGAGGCTTGCCAGATGTACAGATTCGCCAAGCAGCATCTCAGGCCAGAGATCCAAATCGGCTGGTAACTCAGATCACATATGCAAGCGATCTCGTCCCGGGGAGCATGTGGGCAGGAGCACAAGGGGTGCCCCCAAAGGCCTGGGTCTGCGGAGATCCAGCAAACGCCGCTGCTGCGCCACGGAGTAAACAGAAGAGGAAAGGGAGAGGCTGCTGCAGGGCTGGGGAGAGCAGTCCCGACACCTGGACGCAAGCCCAGATGGTCTGGGAGTTTGAAATGTTCCCTGCTGCTCTCTCAAGAGCACAGTCGCAGTCAGCCTGCTCCTAGATAAACAAACACAGACAAACAATGACATTTTCGAGCTATTAATTAGTCTAGCTTTCACCAAAATTAATTTCAGAAATTAGTGCCTTTGCATATTGCAGGGTTTAACCCTAAATGCTCTGATGAAACAAGCTCTGTTTGAGTTTCGTACTCATAGTCATTCTATAAAAGAGGCTTTTAAAAACAAAAGCTGCTATCAACCTCTTTCACACTCAAATAAATGACTTTTCCATTGCTTATATATCAGGACTGTAAAGAAGATTTCTTCTCTTAACCTCCTCCTCGTACTTCAGGTAGGAATAATTATAAACATCAAAAATTTAAAGAGATGTGTGAATACAGACATGCAAAGCCTGAGCTTGGCCTCCACATATTTTTATGTGCGTATTTCTCTTTGTCCAGTGCTGCAGCACAATGTCTCACTGACAGTTTTCATTAGTCAGTTCATATTGGAGATGTAAATTAACCAGTCTCCCAAACAAGATTCCCTTTTATCACTGCAGTCTTCACATCTTGATTTTTAGACAATTTTTCACAGGGTTATTCATTAATTAGGTCTTTAATTATGGATTAATTAGCAGCTGAATTACAATATTCCTTATACTTCCTCAACTCTTGTAGCACTAATATGTTTGCCATCAAGCATGATAGATGTTACATATGCAAGGGGATTTATTACAGATGTATTCCCCTAGCCCTTCAGTGAGCTGAATAATGATTCAAAGTGATTCTTCCGCTGACAACGCAGCTAATGAAACACCGGACTGATGTTTGTGACATAATCCCAGGCTCTTTTTTCACTCGACATTACTGAAGAGAAGCCTAATTCTCATAAGATTGAGGAGGGCCTGAGGTACTGAAAGGTATTTGAAATGGGGATGTATTTTAGGGCTGCTTCTTGTCAAAGGAAAAACAAGCACCTCAAAAGTGCATTGCACGTTTTTAAAAGTAGTTGAATATATAAATGTAGCTGTAGGCATGCAAAAATACTCGTGATGGGTGGGGGGTTAGGCAACAGAGGCCAGGAAGGCTACAGCATGTGTTTATGATTGATTACAGAAACCCCATTTAATTACTTATACAAAGACCCATGGCAAATAAAAACACACAGCATCGGAACAAAAAATGGAGGCTTTCAGCTACAATTAGATGATCTTAATTAAGCAGAAAATTAAGGTCCCAGGGTTCTCATACCTATTTTATGGCACCAGGTGTTTTTAGCAGAACATTTCATTGACTTGTTCTCGCTCATCTTAAGGACAGTGGACCTGGGCCATCCTCAGGTACTGGGTCTACCACTGTTACCTTTCTGTGTAATGTCCAGAGGAGTTATCTATATAAATGACTGCATCCTAAAAATCACTTTAGGCTGCCTGTCCTATTTGAGAATAGCCACAGACCCTCAAAGTTTTAGTCACATCCTCTTCTCCCGCGGGTACCTTTACCACGCAGTGATCTGAGAAGAATCCAGCTGTATCACCTGCAACTTCCTTTGTTGCAGAAGCAGAGCAAAAACCTACATCTGACCTATAACAGCAAACCTCACAGTCACTTCTGGTCTTAGATACAAGATCATTTTACCCATATGGTGAGTAAAATGCTCACAGGTAGTTCCTAAGCAGTCAAATCCTGTGGTTTAAGAAGACAGGATGCACTATAGATAAGCAAGGGAAGATGCTATTTTCAACTATTCCACTTCAGTAGCCAAATTATCTGAGCTAGCGTGGTCCAAACCCCACTGTACAGCCATAAGCTGGCAGATGTGTTTCACCAGCACTCCTGCCTGCCCGCAGCCTTCGCCTCCCCACAAAACCTGGGCAGGCACAAGCAGCACGGAGCCACATCTTCCAGCTGCAGATACTACTTGGGATAGTTCTCCATCTCCACCTGCTGTCAGAGAGGAGCCAAGTGGATGAAACTTGTGGGTAAAATCTGTCTCTTTGGGTAACAGGTGTTATCACCCATCACTGATCCTTGCAAGGGTGCTGCGTTAATTACTACTGAGAGGAGTGGAGCTTCCTATTAGCCTTTTAGCTTACAGAAAGTAATAGGTATCTTCATAGCCCAGCGCTAGACAGACTATAAAGACCTGTAGTAGTAACATCAACAACAATAATGACAGTATTTGACTTTATATGATAGGCTTTGTTCACAAAAGATTTAGCAGGTTAGATTTCCTATACTGTGTTAGGTTACCTGTAAGTGGCCTTCAGAAGCTCAACTTCTATAACTCTTTTTAAATTCCGCTCTAAATTTTGACAGACAACAAAGATAAATGACCAGCCACTCCAAGCAGTTTGTTATTGAAAATGATTCTCACACCAACATATGTCCTTGAGATGTAACAGCAAGGGTTTATTATAAATGAGTCATGGAGCGAGCAAATAGCAGGAGTCTTGAAAGCTTTCCTGCGCTATAAAGTTTGGATTTGTCACCGGTGTAAAAGTATTTAGATTAGAGGAATAACACACGGGGTGAATCTGATTAACCATCTTTAAAGACAGCCAGCAAATATACCACTTTGGATTAATGCTCTATGTTTCAGCTATTTTTCCCATACACATCAGCATTTAAACATCCGTATCGTGACAGCAACGAAGACAACTGCTCGCTCGCACTCCCACTTTGACCCCCCCTCCCCGGTATCTGCAGAAACTCTATCACCAGCAAAACTGTCACTTACCTACCACCAAAGCACACGCGTGTCCAGCGCTCCCGGGTGCACTCTGTGGTTCTTTAATTTGGGACGCGGAGGTTGTTTATAGCAGCAACATAGCTCCTGGTGAGTCAGACCTGCTCGTGCCCCACAGCGTGACTGCCCTTCCAGATGTACTAATACGCTATATTTGTAGAGTGACAACATGATCCATGGCCGTGCAGCCGAGACATGTGCGGGATGAAATATCTGCGCTGCATGACTCTGCACCGGACCCAAACAGCAGCGCTAAGGGGACAGCATCCCACTTGCTCTACGGGAAGGGGGCAAAGCTAGTGCTGCTCAGGCTTGAGGGTTTTTCCTGGGAAAAGGGCACAAATAATCAAAAAAAACTCAAGCGGTTTGCGTTCCTCGGGTTTGGACTGTCTCTTCCTCTACAGGTCTGTGCACGCAAGAGACAAACCGGCGGGCACCACGCTCAGGCGCTCGCTCTGCACTTGCCCTGAGCAACTGGTTTAGGGCAAAGTCTACTTTTACTTGCTGACAGTGGCTTTTTTTTGTTTGTTTGTTTGTTGTTTTTTTTTTTTTTTTTTTTTTTTTTTTGCCTACTTCTGGCTATTGATGGCGGTGCTCCTGCTGTTAGTGGTGCCACTGGAAAAAAAAAACGAAAAACTTCGGTAAATTACCTGTCAGGGCACCGCGGCGCTGCCGGCTTGGCCGGTTCGGTCCGGCCCAGGCCGGTCCCGGCCGCCCGGTCCCGCCCCCCCCCCCGCGGGAGCAGGGCCCGGAGGGAGCAGGGGCAGCCCCAGGCCCACGGGGCATCGGGTGCCGCCGTGGGGCCGGACCGGGGCCGTGGTGGGGCAGGGCGGCCCCGGGCGGCGCTGAGATGGCGGCCGGGCTGTTGGGGCACCGCGGGGGGGGCGGAGGGGACTGGCGGCACCCGGACAGTTGAGTACAAACGGCTGAAATTTGGGGATCCCGTTTTTGATGAAATACGCCTATTAATTCTTAATTATACCGTCCGGATTAGTCCTCAGAAATCTGATCCTCGCCTCACAGTGGAAAGAAAGGAAATATTTCCAGTAAACGGTTTGGAGTCTGGTGTTTTCAAAGAGAAAGTTTTGCCTCAGAAATGTTTTTGAAAGCTGCTTTTAATTTCCTTCCCAGTTCTGCTTTTCAATTAAAATATTATTTAATTTTCTGATTAAAAAGAACTGGGATTTTTCAACCATCTATGTTTATCACTAATCACTGCCAGTAAAAATAAGCATTAATTACAGCAGCTGGGCTGTAATTGTTGGCTCAGACTTCAGATACCAGTTCTACATTGCTGTGTTTTCACTGTAATCACACCGCACTGGTACCAAAGGAAGGGGGAAATGAGGCAAAATCATGAACTTCAGGTTTAAAAATTCCCTTTTGCCTTCAAGCATGAAGGAGAAAATACCAGGATTCGGCTGGATCTTTTTCGATTCAATGTGTTTCGCCACCCTGGTGACCCGCCTGAGGAACCTGCTTCACAAGGACTTGCAGTTTGGCCACATTATGTTTCACAAACGGTGGTAAAAAGTACGTTGGCCGCCTTGACCACGTCTGAGATGCCCAAATTACATTTATCATCTGGTACATCTGCCCACCAACACACACATTTTTGCCAAATAGCTGTCTGGGTTTCCTGTAGCAGAGATGCACATCCAATGTCAGCGGCTAGAGCTGACGAAGCCATTGGTAGGGGAAACAAGACACCGCGGTAACGTGGAGCAGAGGCAATATGTCCCTCTCCTGATCCAAACCACACTCCATATTCCTCCTTTCTTGTACAGTGCCTAGGAAAACATGTTTCCACATTTTCGTGTCTGGTGCACAATAAAATTAAATTACTATATTGAGAAAGATATGATCTCCAGCTCGTTTCAGACGCTGCCAGTTGCTATTTTTTCCAGGTGCTGTTTTTGGCTAGGAAAGGCGAAAGGTCCTGTACCTTTAGGGAAAAAGGCTGATCTTCTAAAGGAGGATATGCCAGAGGTGGAAGAACACCTGAGGAAGGGCCTGAGAGATCGTGGGGATGTGTAAAAAATGACAGCAGAGACTGAGAGAAACACAGAAAGAATGTATAATACTTTTTAATGACGGATCTCAGTGTACTTTACAAAAAAGATCAAGGAAAAGGAAAACTGTAAGCCAAGTACTCAATACTTAAGTGTGTCCAAAACCAGCTTCTTCAGCCAAAGAGTGTCTTCCATCTTAGGTTGCACAAATCCAGTCAAGCTGCAGTCTCTTCTTGGAGCTAATAGGGGAGCTGGTCTACAAGAAAGTAATGGGAAGAGCTCGAACAACCTAGATACCGGACACAAAGGCTAGCGAAGTACACAGCACAGCTCAGTGAATAGGCAAAAGTCTCGTTTGCATCCAGCCAAACTTATTGGCAGGCCCGACCCAATTTAAGGCTTGCTTGATTGACAGAGGCTATTCCTCAAAGTCCCTGGGGCATCCTCCACATCGTGCATCCCAGCGTAGCAGCGCCAGACCTGAGCTGGCCTCAGCAGAGCCTCAGGCCTGGCTCTGCACCACCTGCCGTGGTGCCCCCAGGAAGTGTTCCTCGGCCAGCCAGCACGGGACACCTGGCCTGGGTCTGCCTGCTCCTGCAACGATGCTGCATTCAGCTGAACCACCTTCCTGGACTAGGTACCAAGGCAGCCATTTCACAAAGACACAGGTCCGTTTTGGCTGCTGGAGCTGATCAGCCCCACTGGACTGGAGCAAACTCCAAATGGAGCTAGGGCCTGTGCCGAACTCCCTGGCATCCCAGTCCTGGGAAGGGTGTGCAAAAATACCCAAGCTGTCGCTGTGTGCAGGCAGCTGCTCCATGAGACAGCAGCTATATTGCTTCCAATGACAGGCTCACTCTGAAAGCAATACAGCCACAGTCATGCATCACTGCGCTCGTCTAATCCTGCTACCATCCTGAGACAGCGCTCTACCCATGCCACTAATAAGTCCACAACTCAGATAATCTAACCGGGGTAACTGAGAGTTGACTTTCAACATACAGACCAAGGGATTTTTTTCTACTTCTGTTCTAGCTGGAGCACAGATTCTGTAAATTTTCTTTACCTGAAGAGTCTCTTCTGGCATGCCGCTTTGCAGGGAGAAATCTCCTCACAAAGTAAAGGTCAACAAAGAGGTCAGCGCAATCTATTAATAAATAATATATTTTTTATATATTTAATATAATTTATATAATATATAAAAATACATATATAAAAATAATGAATACACAATTGCAATAGCTATTTTCGTTTTCTCTTGCTTCTCTGTTCTAATCTGGATAATAATATGCCATTAAATTGAGGTCAGTAGAAGACTTCTGGCATTCAGGTGAGTGTCCAGGTAACACAGGTTCCCGCACAGGCCTAGCATGGGCACCATCACAGTAACACTTCACACAACAAAGACTGACAACAGCATTGCTGCTACTGTAGCTGTCATTAAACTATCTACTGTAAGGAAGGTCTTAATACAGGTGCATGACAATTAACAGCTTTTTAGTGACACATTTCCCATAAAATCCAACAAAGCTAATCCCATGAAAAGACTGACACAAAGCCTGGCTAAAGAAGAGACAGAATTTGCAATACGGATTTTCCATTCACTAGAACAGGGCTGTGAAACCCTTAGCCCCAAAATATTTTTACTTGTTGCTTTGTTTTCATACTATCCATGTGGGTATCCATCTAGAGTTGCCAGAGCTGCAGAATGGCTGTAATAATACTGCAGAATACACAAGTCCCGTTAAAACTCAGTTCGGCTGGACAGTGTCTTATGTCGACAACCTTTCAGTCTGGAGGCGTCAGCCCTTTCTGACACAGTCTCAGTGGGCACCCAGGAAAAGACCCGATTTATAACTCCTGCCAGAGCTACAGCCCGGAGATTGCTACGCTAAAATGTGCCTGGAGCATTAATTAGTACCATGGGCAAAGTCTCAGACAATGTCTGTAATTTGGGGCTGTGAGTCACACTGCCTTGTTTTCTCATCTGTGCTACAAAGCCTCTCCTGCAGACTTAGCTATGTTACCACAGAGGTGCTTCAGCAAACTTAGCTTATGGCTCTTGGGTGAAGTTGCATCGCTTTGCTGAAAAAGCCTTCCTTCTGCCACTGTGTTTGGAGACTTTGTCAGGGACCCTGTCAACACAGTAGACGAGTCCTCAATAGTCACAGCTCCCAAGTGGTCTGGGACTAAGAGACTCTCAGAGACCATGAAATAACTAGAGAGTTGTCCCCAGTACTTTTAAAATGTCTTAGAAATCATTTCAGCTTGTTGAAGCTGTTCTAGAGGTAAATCGCCCTCCAGTAAATGTGCAACGACCTTAAAATCATCAGAGAAAGAATGTCCTGAAAGATTTTGCAGGCACTTTGAGCAAGAAATACAGCACTTAAAATCAAGAGTGGTACAAGACACTACAGCCTTTGCCACTCTCGCTGAGTAGACAACAAGGCTGTGACTGCGCAAGTTCTTCCAGGGGGTTGTTTACAAGGTTATAAAAGATCCCCAGCTGGAACTGTATCAGTACCAATAATAATAATAGCATTAGCATTTCACGATCAGTCCTCCACATGAAAGATGTAAAGCAGAAGCCAAGTTTTACTCAACCTCAGGCTCCTTTTAGAGCTACTTACACTTGTACCTGATTCAAACTGAATCACCTCATTTAAGAAGCATTTTCTGAGCAAAATAATGGGCATGTTACCTATTGATCTCTCTCTTATTACATTTAATTGTGCAACAAATCAAAGGCACAGGAGCCCGCTGGTGCGAAGGAGCAGAGAGGAGATGTATGTTACATTTGATTGACCAGTAATTGCTGAGGACAGGAGGCTCTTTGGTAGGAGCTGGGCTCAGTAGACAGCCTCGTTAGATGTGTCATTAAAGAGAGCGAACCGTAGCCGTCCAGCCACGCTGAGAAGTCAGTGAAGCAGCACAAGCTCTTTCCAGGGGTGCATATCTTCATCAAGGTGTAATGCAGCACTATCAAGGGGTATGAACCTGTTTTTTTTTCCCAAGAAAGATTAAACCTGGGGAAAGAAGAGGAAATGCAGGAAAGCTCTGTTCCATTTATAGTTGCCTTTGCCCACCCAGGGCATAAGAGCAAAGAGACCACCGGCCATCACATACAACACCCTCCCATAGCAGCCTACTCTGGGAGCACGTCTGAGCGGGGGAAGCAACTCACTGGCCCAGCAAAGACCACATCTCACCATTGACCCTCAGAGATGTATGGCTCATGTCCCGTCGCACTCCACTGTGATCCACTGTAGAAAAGCAAAGAAGCGCCCCTGCTCAGAGCCTGCAATGAAGCAGCGCACATAGTTGTCAGCCCCCTCCTGCAGACCTGCTGCATTACAAAATCCCAGCAGAAGAGGCTGCTTTTAAGAATGAAACAAATGGTGCCATCTGCTGACCAAAGGACAAGGACACCTAGCTCCTTCGCACACACAGCACTGAACCATGAGGTTTTTCTGCCTTCAGCAATACTGCTACACAGGGACAAATACAAATATCTTTTTTTCCCTTCATCTCTACATATTGTATGCAGGCTCAGACAAAATATCTCCTTGGGCAGTATATTATGCAGAATACATGTACGAATAAGCAACTAGAATATGTAATTCTCTGTGGTGGGACTGCCCTGTTGCAACAGTCCCATAGTAGTCCCATACACAATATGTGGTGCATATTACTAGGCTACCAATCAGTAGTTTTGTTGGAGGAACACTGTGTGTGAGGACAAGCTATAGCAAAAAAAAAAAGGGAGAGGGGAGCAAAAGCTGTCTTCTAATCAAGCAAGGTATTGTTTTTAAATCCTGGACTGCTGCTAGTTATCTAACGAGCTCTCCAATACGCAACTTTTGATATTTAACCTATTTTTGTTGTAGCCAACATGCCTTTTGGTAGGCACTCTAAATAACCCATGCTGGGCGTTAATTGTCATGAGAAGACACAAAGGCAAATTAGAAAATAGAACTGCATTTTGCAGGGCCTAAAAACAAGGGCAATAAGCTTGAATTTGATTAAATAAAGGAGTGGAGACACCTAAGAATTAAAAAGAAGATTGACAAAAGACTATTTTAACTTCCTCATGAGAACTGATGGAGCTGTCACATAAGTCAGGTCAGCCAGTGAGGAAAAACCATGACATCAGAAAACAGACTTGTCCAGGAGTGCCAGGGCCAGCTCTTGTTTTTACAAGGGAGAAAGTGTAATCTGAGCTCAGACTGCCGTTCCGACACATGGTAAATTAAAGCAAGCTGAACTCTTATTTTGAGACATGGCTGCTGCGGTTCACCACAGACCTGAAGGTCACAGTAAACACTGGCACTTGACCCATGACAGGGGCTGGCCCCCACCGGGACAGCAGACGCCCTTACGCTGCCCGTTGCCTCCCTGCGCTGGCTGCGCTGGGGGCTCTGCAGCCGTGATGGAGCTCTGGAGCCCGTTTGCGGACAGCGTTTTGAGGTTGGCTGGCACCAGTTTCAATTTAGCTAAAAACACCAGGATGTTGTGCTGTTTCGGTGGCTCAGGAGCCACCTCGTGGCCTGTGCATGAGCCAGAAGAAAGAGTTAACAACAACGAAGGTGTAACCCAGGCAGCTTTGATGGAAAACTCATTTTGAGAGTTTATGAAACTTGCTTCTTGCTGATGTGCAGTCACCCCCTACCCCCGGCAGCTGCACAATATTTCTGAGCTTTTGCCAAATTGTTATCATAACTTTATAAGGTAAGGTACAGCTATGGGGAAAAGGAGTTTTAATCCATACCTATAAACTATGAGCAGAGGGAGAGGGGACCTGAGCGTGATCTTGTCCAACAGAGGAACTTTCAGATAAGCACAGGAAAAAAATTACTGCGTGACTTCTCAACTCAGTGTCATCCTGCTTATTACAGATTAAATTTAGATGACACTGGCATGACCTAATAAACATGTCAGCAACGGTTCAGGTAGATTTCACACACTTGCAGCCCAGTCGAGAGGGCTGTCAGACAAGGATAATTTCTACATCTATAGTGCCGCATAAGAAGCTAGCTCAAATTAGGGCAATAAAGCTTGATCTAGGGTTGTAATGAAAAGTCTGCGTTCACTGTAGCTCTTGTGCCGTCAGACCCGAGCTAATTCTGCAGTGCTTCTCGCCCTGCCTTACATCCTGCTCTCTACTACAGACAGAGCTGAAAGAAATTGCACCGAAGAAAAGTTCAGCCTCAAAAGATGCCATTTTAACACTGTAAATATAAAGACCTTCAGGAAGAGCCCTGAAAGGAAGAAAAATAATGTAATTGTGCCAGTCTGCTGGGTTGTTAATGGTTTTCATTCATACCGACTCCTGGGTTTTAACTTGAAGGAGGAGAAATACAAAGACCAAGAATGAGAAAGAAGGCCTGGAGGTGCCAAAGGAGGAGTTTTAATTTTATGAATGTTCTTAAGACACGTTAATATTGATAAGGTAATTCACTCAGAAACAGGCATTTCCCTCTGCACATGACTCACGGGGCTGGTTAACAGAACGTAGATGCCACTGAATCAAATATTTAAGAGCAGTGGAATACAACCTGGCAAAAGAGGCTCTATTCTGCAAGGATGGAGTTGCCAATCTTCCTGACCCTGCTAGCCTATAAATCTTCATCTGGCTGAGAGCCACACAGTGCATATCCCATGCTGTGCAGAGCCACGGGGCAGGGGAGCACTGGGGTTTGTGTGCAGGCTGGAGGGGAGACCCCCATCCCCAGGTGTCCTGCCTGGGACAGTGTCCCACCAGTCTGTACAGCAGAAGCCAAATGGGTTTGGCAGGTGCTTGGGTTTGAGGGTAACTGCTAACACTGGTCCTAATAGCCCTTTTGGGCTCTCCTTGTCCAGTCCAATACATCAATTATTTTTGTACTCACAAAGCCCCACCACCAGTCACGTGCCATAGCGTCGGGATGGGAGAGGCACTTGAAGAGCTTGCAGGATGTGCAGATAGAGAGCTCCACGCCAGCCGCTTCTGCATGAGCAGCATGCTAACAAGAACATTATCCTTTATCAGCACAGCTCAAAGCGCTGAGCTTCATATTGTTGGTAACAGTAAATATTAAAGGTGCTACAGCCATTATATATATATATTATCTTTCAGTCTGTCAAGCAAGCATTACAGGAGGGGGCAGTGGCAATTACAGAAGGTAATTACAGGTGAAGACAACACAGTTTATCATGGCAGATGACAAATTGCAAGAAAGGATGAAGGACTCTGGTTCTGTCTGGGCAATTCGTACAGATTAAACAATAACTTTAAAATAATTAACCTAGCAGAATGTAATGATTTTTAAAAACAGTTTAAATGGTGTTTAATTAGTTTAAATGAACTGTCCCATTAAAACCCACATCCATCATTTTGATTTGGAAGGGAAGTTTTAATAAGTCCAGCCCTCAGCACAGTTTTAGTAACAGTATTGCAGATTAATAGATAAATGTCTCAGATGGAAAATACTCTAATACAGTGAACTTGTAATTAGATCTGGTAAGCATTTCTCTGGAAGTTAAAAATCAGAGAGAATGGCAATAACTTTAATGGAAATGTTTTGCTATGTTTTTAACTATTTGTAATGACAGATAACTGTACATTTATACTAGGACTATCAGAATTTATGATCTGTAGCAGCAAAATTACAGGCTTCTAACATGGAAAGTGAAAAAAAAAAGTGTGAAGTGCTCAGATTCCACAATGGAAATAATAAAAATGTCACAACAATAAGAGGCAGTATCCAAGCAGGATCATGCTGACAGACGCTGCAGCGAGAGCATCTTTTAAGAAGGTCCTCACAGCTCGGGGCCCTTCTGAATCTGGCCCCCCACTATTGCTGGCACCAGTCAGGCAGCAATTTTCACCGACTGATCAGACTCCGCTAGCGCTATTGAAAAAGTGGCTCCGGCAGCTCATTCCTTTGGAAGTGAGGAGCCCTCTCCTCACGTCCCACCTGTACTCGCTCAAAGCCAGTGCGTGTGGGGCGTGTTGCAGGGTTGTGCGGCGGCTCGCACAGCCCTGACCCACAACAGTGTGACAGCTAAATGAAGGAGGCCTCTATCAGAGTGCCTGACCTTGCAATAATTACCGAAGAACAAGGGATGCCAGGGCTAAAAGTACTAGGAAAAATACATACTAGGTGGAAAACGGAGCAATTAAAAGCCCACATTCCTCTGTAAATAAGAAAAGGATTTAAGCAGCACTTTACTCTGTGTCCACAAGCAGTGGGTGCTAGAAAAAGAGAAAGGCTGATTTCTGATAGCCATTGATTCTCAGGCAGTTTGTGTTGAAACAGTTTTCAGTTAGCTCTGACAAGGCTAACTGGAACACTGTATTTCAGAGATCTGAGGAGATCTGCATTCCAAGCAAGCAAAAAAGGAGCAGGGAAAATAAATTACATTAAGAAAAAAGAAGTGAAAAGACACTTTGTGACTGATTCAGGGCTGGAGGGCCTGCTTTGCACTAGTGGAGAGCAAAGTGAGCCCCCGATAGGAACCAGAAGAAGAAGTTTGGATAAAACACTCAGAAAATACAAGTGTCTGCAGGCCTCGTTTCTCTATGATGGCATTTAGTCCAAGTCTAAATGTAGGGTTTAAGGCATGATTTCATGGGACAAGGTGAGCTGACCTAATAGCTCCATTCCATGGAAAAGTGTGAGGTCCTGCTACCATGTTTTTGGACCTAAGTCTTTCCCTCCTCCCAGCTGCGTGCTCCCACCATTTACCTTGTGCCAGCTCTGGCAGTGATCAGTTCCTCTCAGTGAGCTTCTTCCTTATCCCAGAAGAAAGCTGTTCCAGCAAAATATATGGGTAGTTTTCTGTGAGACGAATCAGTTTAGTGTAAGGTTGTTGGGTCCAACAAGTACCAGCCCGGTGGACAAGGCTGGACCACTCAGCTGGGAGTGAGAAGGAAAAAACAGAGAGGCAGGGGGAGAAGACTTCCCTCATTAGTGGCAGCAGGTTGTTGTATTCGGTTCAGCAGAATGTGAAACTAGTTAAAAAAAAAAAAAGTAGAAGATTGAGAAGAATGTCATAGCACCATTAGTTGTGTCTTCATTCGTACATGGTTGGTACACCAGAAGAGATGGCATGCACTTTATCATCCACAGTCATGTTACTTCATTTTATAACTCAGCATCATTTAACAGTGTCCAAATCATCTTCTAGGATTTAAATATATTTACAGTTACACAAGAGGAAAACTCACAGTAAATTTATTGACACAGATTATTTTGCCTGGATTTATATCCTGGTAATTGCAAATAGAACTGTGGCTAAGATAAGACTTAAATTTGTAGGATCTCTTAAGTTACTACAAATCTCTGACACATTCATGGCACCCCGTCCAAACTGTTTCCTGAAGAAGACAGAGGATCTGTGGAGAAAAAGATGGTTTATTATATTCCAGCTTCCATAGCTGGGAATTTAACTTATGTAGCTCCACTGACTTCAGCACATAACCATTTTTTAACATTTAGCAAGCTAATGTAGAATGCTAATGTATCATTCAAGACATGGAGCAAATAAAAATTACTCCCTTAATACTAATTTACACAGCTGACTATGATCCAAGCCTGCTGGCCTTATCCTTGTCCCAGTGTACTCACTGGGAGGTCTTAACAGTTGTGGACAATTGTCCCATTGCAGGTGAGTAGAGGCTGTGTTGTTTCTGACCCAGTCTTTAGGTTCAAGCATTCATATTTACATATTTAACCAACTCTATCCCCAAGACAAATTTTCATGGGATTGCTGAGCTGGTGCTGAGCTGACATGGAGCTTGCAGACAGTGACAGGTAGGCCATGTCCCTCACTCCTTTCTTCTCCACATCTCTTTCCTGAGCATGCTCTTGGCCAAAAACCACCTGTTCTGATGATGGTTGAGCAAATTTAAGTCACGGACCAAAAAAAAAAAAAAAAAAAAAGGGAAAAAAGAAGCTTTTTCTTTTTGTTGCATTGTTCTCTGCTGAGTTAGTGAGCTGAATTGTGTGGAAGAGATAGGAGAAAGTGAGAAGCCAGTGGCTGGAAGCAGTTCACTGGACAGGAGCAGCTCAGACATTCCCCCGTTAAACAGCATGACCTGCCCTGCCTGCTTCAAGGAGAACCACATCACGACAATAGCAAGGAAAATGGAAGAGAAAGGAAGATAAGAAAAAGACCTCTGCACCTTCTGCACCTCCAGCACTACATGAACAGCGTGCTTGATGTCCTAAACTGACACACTGGCGTCACCGCTCAAGTGTAGCCTCTTCTGGTTCTGACACAACAGTGAAATGGTGCAAACCTTGTGCAATACAGTATGCCTTGTCAAGCCCAGAACTTGCCTAACAGATTGCAGTCACTGTTCAGCATGGGAAAATTGGGTGCATTCAAATGCAAACCTCTCCAAAGAGTTATGACTTGCAAGCACACACAAATTGGTTCATTTTATATATATATATATATATTTATATATATATATACATATTTAAAAAACAACATTAATCCCTTTTTAATCAAAGTTGGAAGGGTTCACACACCTGGAAAACCTAGGACATTTGCACAGAAGAGCTGATAAGTGCTATCAGTGCCTCCTCGTTGATTCTTCAGTGGCAGCTTCACACTTCTTGCAGTTCTGCAAGCATTGATTTAAAATGGCCTGTAACACTGCCAGCTCAATTTAACACCAAGAAGCTGAAGGTAGTAAAAGAAGGGAGGGAAAGAATATGCAAACAAAGTGCTACAAGGGAGTCTACAACTCGGAAATATTTCTCATTATATTCTGGTAAAAACATTGCTGTTCCCTTCTGATAGACTTCTCTTTTCACTTTATGTGAAAACCAGGGAAATCTAAAAGCATTCCAGGACTTTTGATATCCCAACATCAAATTTTAGTAATCAGCTACTTACATTTGACCTTGAAAGTTCCATTTTCCCAAGTTGGCTAGTAAGTCATTTTGCATCTTGTGCACATAGCATTGCACATGAGAAAGAAAGATGCTTATTTTTCCAATGGCTGCAATATAATCACTCTGTGTGCACTAAGGAAACCATGCACAAACTCTGTGAGATCCATCCCAAATAGCAGTAGATGACAGAGTGCTCAAAGCACCCACTTTGGTTACCCAAGGGGCCACCATTAATTTTAAGACTAGTGCAACTGGCTCCTTGCTAGCCCCAGGAGGAAATGTCATTAATATTTCTTCAGTGTAGGTATGGCATCTAGCCCAGTATTCTCTATTGCCTTGACTTTTTGTTGTGCTTTTGTGTTTCAAAATGAGTGCATAAATCCATACTGTCAAACCAGTTCTCCCAAAGGCCCAGTCCCTTTGACATGGCCATTTATGTATAATTTCTAAAGCCGACAAAGCTCCAATGCCTTGTGCTAGACTGTAAAGGGTCCTGGCCACCCGGCTGGCGCTCACCTGATGATTTGTTCAGTTTTAAACTTTGCAGGTGCAAATTTCCTTGAGGCAGGCACCAGTCTGCATACAAGCAAGTCTCTTACACGAGGTTCTCCATTTTGCATGGGATCAGCAAATCCATAAGTCTACCCAGAAATACTGTGATTTCATGAGGCTTTGACAGGACTAAGGATATGCCGTTTTGAAGCAGCTTGCAGTGCCATGTCCAAATCGTGGCCAGGACCCCTACCTGGGGAAGAAGAAATCAGGCCAATTTCCACTGGCCCCATTTAGATATCCTAGACTTAATGTAATTAAGATTTCTCTTGAAGATGAGAAGTTATTCAATTCATGGCTTCAGTGTTTCAGTTTTTAAAACTATATATTCCCCATGGCGTGTGCTTTTTGCACTCCCTGCTGGCTTTTCAAAATGTTCCTGGGGCAATTTATGCCTATATAGATATAAATCAATCTTCGTCCTGCATCTATCAGTGAAAACACATCTGCCTCTGACGCTTGCTGTACAATGCGTGCAGTAGAGGGGCAGCTTATCCCGGAAAGAGGCATAGGCAGCCCGTATCTGCTGTGACATAAGTTCACGCCAGTGAGCTGTAGTGGAAATATCCATACTGGGAGTGGGGGGTAGACAGGTGATAATTGCCTTTCAGGTGCTTATTGACTGACTTGCTAGGCAGGAAAGCAGAAGTAGCAGCTCTTGAGTCGTACAGGATGCAACTTGGAAAGCTGCTTTGAGTTCTCACAGGGGATTTTTTTCTTTAAATGAATGATGGTACGCAGTAGCTAGAGCGGCTTGCCAACAGCATACATTGTTATTTCTTCCTCTGTTATGAAAGGATGCAGGATAATGAGTAAGAGCCTCCCTACTAGGCTAGAAAGGTCGAGATCCTCTTTACGGCTCTGTCAGTGTTCTTGACTGATTTTCTGCTAACTGAAGAGAAAAGATTTCCCCTTTTTTTCAGTGGGTTGAAATTAGCTAATGAGAACTTTTGCTGATCAGTTTGTTTTTGTAAACCAAGTATTTAGCTACTTTGAGGGATTCTTCTCCTTTTCCCACCTAAGCTGCAACTCTCCTTTACCCCTCTGCTGATTCCCTTTCTCTGTTTTAGACTCTTCTGTGTTCTTCTGTTCTCTGACAGCCTGAAGCTGGGACTGGGAATGGGTAAGAGGCTTTCTACTGTCAGCATGCGAGGAAAGACTTGAAAATACTCCCTTTTTTCCCTTATATTTTCCTTTATTAAAATTAAAGGCAAGACAGAAGACATCCAAAGAACTGGACAAGAGCAGTTGCTTTAGGAGCACAACCATTCCTGAGATATTTTGGATTCTCACTAGAGTCAATTAATGGAACAAATATCTTTGCAAAGGTGTATTCTCAACTACCTTTCCTTGGCCTTGAAGCCAGCAAGTTCCTGTGCTATCCTGTAATTAAGAAACATGCACTGAAACAGTCTTTCTGCTGTAGGAATCATGACAACAGTGAGTGAATAACTCAAACCAAATGCCTTGGTGGCATTTGCCTCTCCCTCTTGTTCTGCTAAGTGTCTGCAAGCAGATTTCTTTCCTCTTGAACTTGGTTTTAAAGCACTAAATTCTCCATCTGTATTGCATTTCTAAATTTTTGCTTAGCTACCTTATCTGGTCTGTGTGTTTCTACTCTTTAGATTAGATGACTTACTCTTATTTTAAAATCACATTTCTAACATGAGTGCTAGGGACAAGGGGATTTCTGGGATCATTCATGTAGGAAAGCAAAATCTGATATTTCTGTTGCCAGTAATTTTTTTCACCAGGAAGTCTTTAGAGAGCTCACTATAAGGCAGGACCACCAGTAAAGGCAATTCAAATGTGTAACCTTGCTCTGTATTCACCAACCTCTACCTGAAGCTTTTAAAAGTCTTTCACACTGGAAGCCAAGGAGAGCTCGCTGTTGAAAAGAACCTATTTTCCGACCACTTGAAGCAAATAGTTTCTAAGAAGGAGAAGTGGTGTGGGAAATGAACTATACATATTGTGCCTTGAAAACAACCTTTGCTGTATTATAAGAGACTTGGTCTTGATAGGGAGAGGCCAGTAACAAGTGAGGAAACCAACATACCTTTCTCATGATCATGTTTGATCACTTTGGCAAGATCCCAAATTTCTGTTTTCAAACCCATTTTTTTTTAGGTGCACTTTTACTTGAAAAGACACTCATGGATTTTCTCTGTAGTCTTGCCAAAGTGATGCTCCCAATAAATTAAAACAGCTCCCTGACCACTGAAGACTGGGACAATTTTTTCACTAAAAAATGGTTTTACAGAGCCATCTCCTCCTTTCACCCTGACTTCCATCTGCATTAGGCAATAACATGAGGGAAATATAGGACAGTCTTGTTTCTCAGCTCTACTGAAAGAATCTCAAGCAATTATAGAGCCACTAAGAACATGGGAGGCAAGGCATGAAGAGGTCATCTTATCATCCTGCCGTGTGGCCCAGGCCAGGTTAAAGAATACCCCAAAGCAACATAGTCCTTGTGCAACAGACATTTTCGATATTTATTTTAAAATCTCTTTTTTCCTAGCCCACTGTATTTCAATACAGTGGAAGGAACATCCGCATTTATAACTCTCAGATGATGACAGATGTAAAAACATATGTATGTGTGAAGGTAGGGTGTAGGAGTTTAGCACTGCTTTTAACAAAATCTCACAGGCAAGGTGTTAAACACACTTTGCTGCAAAAATGGAGTAACTTGTATCTTGGGCAGTTTTTCTGAGTGTCTGAAACACTTCAGAGGCTGATGCTGTGACTTTGATGAATGGAACAGGTAAAGGAAATTATTAAAAGCAGTCCATTTGCTATTGGTTTACCGATAGGCTCATTTTAGAAGAGCTCTGTTCTTCTACTCTTAACTGAGATTGTGATGCTGTTATCCATGGTACCGAGGAGCTGCTCTCTGTGCAAATGTGTTTATGGGACTCTGCATAGCTTCCCCAATATTTCAAGATGACTGTGGTAAGTAAATTAGCTTCAGCGACTGAGACAGCAGATGTATTATATGTTTTTTTCTCACTAAGCAGGATCCTAAACTGTTAGGTTACAGGAGAAGGCTGATGCCAACATAAGAACTAGGACATTAAACACATCAAAAAGCATCTTGGATAAACCTGGCACCACAGATGACACTGCAATGAATTGAGGGAAAACTGCCAGATACTAAATTTATGTTAATAAAACAAAAAACTTGGGAAGTCCAGGTCCATAAAAAGCTGGTTTCAGTAAACTACCCGGAAGTCCAAAAATCTGACTTTTGCCTCCCATGTAAAAAATAAACTGCACAATTGCCATAGCTTTTTAGCTCCCACTAGCTTCTCTCTTCTGAATGCCACTGTTAGCGACTATTCACAGCTCCTTTAAAATATCCTGGGCTCCTGAGTGCCCGCCAGAAATGCATGCCAGCAGCTCAAAAGGGATTTTTGAATAGAAGGAGAAAATGTGCATGTGCCCAGCTGAAAGGAGGCCTCATTTCATTTACTCTTGCGGAGGAAAGCAAGTGTGAAGGGGAGATTCTCAAAATGCTCTGCTCGAGTGCGGCCGGCAGAAAACGTGCCTTTTTTCTCAGTGCTCGTATTCTGATTTGCAGGGTGAAAGGAGGCCAGAACAATCCCACTTGTCTTTGGGCTCACAAGGAGGATTTTGCAGTTGATTTTTGTTAACAGAAGCATTTTGTAGACGCTAACTAGCAATATTAGCTTCTACCAGTGGTTTTAGCAGGCCTGTGAAACTGAAGGAGATACTTCTTCTCAAGGTTTCTGTATGTGCAGTGATCTACTTCTGCCACCTGGAAGAGGTAACAGAGAAACAAAGCCTACTGTCAGGAGACCTCGGGTCACTATCCAGGCATCTGCACACTCCTTTCTTGGGAGGAAAAAGTAGGATTTTACAAGTAGGGATTTTATAATCTCCCACAGGATGTCAGTTTCTTAAAATGTATAGAAAAGATGATTGTTCCTTTAAAGATATATGGCTTCCATGGACTGCTAGAGAAGCATATCAGTTATATCTCTAATTCCCCGAGTTATCTTCCTTGAGAGAAATGAAATTTTTAAAAGTTTTGTTTCCTCCCAAATACTGCAAGGTAAAACAGAAAAATTTTTCTGTAGGAAAGATTCTAAGGATGTAATATATTAGTTTCAGTGACGGACAGGAAAGGTAAGATGGCAAATTAAATAATGCAGTACCCAATTAAATAATTTAAATAACTACACATTAAACATTTTTTCCTAGGAAAGTGGGTAACTTTTCCTATGGCTATTCTTCAGAGAGCTGAGGTGACTATTCCTCACACCTTGGAAGTGTTTCTATCTCTATCTCATCAAGAGGTTTAATTTGAACGCTACTTAGCTTTACTTTAGATTTCCCTGTGTATACCTGTCTCCTGCTCCGGTCAGAAGCACTCCCGCCATTCATGTGCAAATACGTCGAAAGAATTACAAATTTAATTGTGTTATAAGCTGCTATTTTAGCTATCTTAATATCTGTACTTCAATCATGGCAAACCAAACAAACCCTATAATGTTTTCCCAGGCCCTTCCTTAAGTTAGCTTTATCTTTTATAAGAAGCTTAGGTGTTTTCTAGAAGGTTTAGAGCCTTAAATTTTCCCCCCGATACTCTTTGAACTGTTTACAATTTTCAAACTTCATGTTTGTCTACAGATGATACCTTGGGCTTTAGGATTATTTTCTTTACAAAAGCAGCATAAGGTGTAGCATTTTTGCAGCTCAAGTCTTTTGCTCGGCTGCAGACTTTCAAACTTGGTTGATTTTGATCTCAGCATGGCCATTTCCTGACTCGCATAGTCCAGGCAGACAGACTTTTCCATTGCTGTGCGCAGGTGGTCTCTTCTAGCAATGGCTCTAATGGGCGATAGCTTGTCCTCACAACTGCTAATAGCTTGTGATTTTCCATGAAAACCAAATTCCCTCCTGCTACCGGGCTGCACTCACAAGGCCTGCCTTTGTTTCAATCAAAGCAACAGGGAAATTTAACAACAAAGACCTATTGTGGGAGCTCGCTGACCCCCAGCCTCCAAAAATGTCCTGAACTGCTGACTTTTTCTCCGCAAATTAGCAGCTGTGGTTTTCACATACATGCTTTACAATAGCATCACCTTGTCCTACCAGCAAGCCGGAGATCTCACGAAGATAGGTACAATATAAAGAGAGGGAGAAACAGATGCTGCCGTGGGGGGATTACAGCTTAAATCGAGCAGGACAGACTAGTTAGGGAGAAGTTAAAACTTATCCTCGTTTTAGAGCTGCAAAATTGAGATCGAGAGACAAAGTGACTGTGGAAAAAAATGTAGTTCTGGAGGAAGCAGCACTAGATTTTCTGATGCCTGAAACAGTGTCTCTGCCCTAGAGCAGACAAGATCCTGGGGAGCAGCGGCTCCCAAATTAGGAGCCCGAAGGAAATGTAATTGATGAAGCAGGCTTACACTTGAGAAGTCAGCAGTGAAAGTTTGGAAAGTATAGCTTTCAGGTCTTTGTAATCTAGAAAAATTAGCCTTGTAGTGAACACAAAGCTCCCAAGAGCTACAATTAGTCTGTAAGGAGGTATCACTAGGGAGAAATACATAATATCTTCTAATTGTTTTGTATTATCTAGGCATTAGCCTCATTCCAAATCTAGCTATTACTTGACTGTCTTTACAGGATTACCTCATATCAGCTGGCCAGACTTGATGTATTTATGACTTGTGGGACAATATGACCCCTCTTTCTGGTACTTTCATCAAAAAAACAGTACCAAAATTTTAAACTGCTTTTAAATTTCTTCCCGTCTCTTTCTCTGAGTTTCCTTTCTAGTTTCTAATCTCATTACTACTGTAGATATCATCTAAATAGGTTAATAGACTGCTGCTGTGGAGCACTGAGAATCTGCCTAGGCAATCAGCGTTCTGTTTAAAGCGGTCAAGTGAAGTTTAAATTAAAGATGGGGCCTGAATCAAAATGTTAGGTCTAAGCGCCTTTACCCTGTGGGCCAGCCTGATACGCAGTCATGCTCTGTGGCCCTTTTCTGAGCAGTTCAGTTGTTTCACCTCTCACGCAACCATCAGTGGGGATTTCTCACTTGCTGCTTGAATGTTTTTAACAGAAAAACAAGGATTCACGCAGAGGGATATTAAACAGAAATGACCACTGCTAATTAATTAATGCCAGAGATAATCTTTTCAACAGGTGAACTGAAAACATCCACAACTTGCTCTTACACCGCGCATAGATAGGTAGGTCCAAATTCTCTTTGGTGACTGGGCACTTGTCCCCCTTCAGTTCAGGAGGAAAAGATATATAAATTCCTTCAGGTATCTGTGGCCCCACAAATCATATCAAAGATTACAATAGGCCAAAAAATGTGAAATGGAAAGGTGCCTTGTGTCCCCATTTATTCCCGGATAGGTCTCTCGTGCACTGGGCATCTCTGAAGGAGCAGGTGCACCCTGGCAGAAAGGCTCTCAGAGGCACCAGGGGTTCAGAGCTCCCCTCCCAGAGAACGGATGGCAGCAGGTATCATCCGGGCTGCCTGGCACTGGGAACTGAGGGATGTGAGCGCCTTGTCTGAAAGGACCCGGTTATTAGCAGCACTCCTGATTTAAGCAGAAACAAAGCAGCTGCCAGCGACAGGCTGTCTGGAAGCAATTCAGCAATTTCTCCCAGGAGTCCTGGCTATGATGCATCTCAGGAGAGTCTTCATGGAAAAAAATGGGAAAGAGCTTGGAGCAGCCCTAAGTAATGCCACACACCAAATCTAGCCTCTGTGGGCCCCAAATCTTACCAGGACAGAAATGGCCTAATGCCAAAGTCTGGGCCAAGGCCCCCCTCTTGCCTTTGTGCCTCTTGGAAGAGTATCACAGAGAAGCGTAATATTGACAGATGCATAGAGGTGGCAAAAAAACAACAACACACACACAAACACAAAAAACACTACTTCCACTATAAATACGAGTAAGTCACTCCAAGGACCTCCAACATTAGCACACTGCAGACCTTAAAGGGATTTTGATAGTACAGGTCTAGTGAAAAAACTCTTTCAGACACTTACCGTTCTGACCTGCTCAATGCACTAGCTGTACAAAATTACCTTCAGCAGCACCCAGCAACTTTTCCACTATAACTCTGTCCACACCACGGATTCTTTATAGCCTTAACTCTACTGAGTAGCTGAAAGCAATAAAAATAGGGGTTTTGCTGACCCTCAAGGAAAAGAAAAGGAGTATTTTGCTGGTGTGGTTGCACCTAGAGTAGGTTTCTCTCTTTTCCACATTTCTAACTAACAAAATCTCTGTACAAGCAGAATTTCTACGTACAGAGGAAGAGAGAGAGGAAGAGAGAAAACTTTGCAAGGCTTTGATTTCTTTTTTTTTTTTTTTTTTTTTTTTGGTCTGCTTATTTGCAGGGAGGGTTGCTAGTAGAAGTCAGGAAGAGCACCTTTAATGCTGAATCTGTGCCTGCCTTTTTGTTGTTGTTGACTTTTTTCAATCCCATTTCAAGACGGGTCTATATCCTCTTGACAAAGCCTGGCAGCAATATGTGTTCTTCAAGGAGGGATAAGGAGAGATGCTGATCCTCTTTAGTGCTGTGTGAGTATACGCTGTGGTTTGGAGGGGAAGTGCCTGCTGTGCACAGCAGGAGCTGGTGCCAGGCTGCAAGCTCACGGGATGGTTTGTGACAAGATCTGTTTTTTCCCCATATGTTTAAACTTAACCCCCTGCCTCCAAAATGTTTGTAACTGGCTTCCTCCTTCCAGTTTTTCATTGTAACTTAATAACACCTTGTAATTATTTGTTGTCTGAGGAAGGGTGTTTTTTTCCCCTTCTAATAGGCAGGTACAATTCTTTTTTTTGTTAATACGGCACTTTTCCCAAAATACTTCTACAGATAATATCATCCATCTTATGAGTTGATTGCCTCTTTGAAGAGACCGAGTGATCATTTTGAACCAGTGCTGCTGATGCAAAGCTTTAACATAAATTGTTTGCTTGACCTTTTTACGACTGAAAGTCTTATATTTTCTTAAATTCGTAGCAATGTATTTATTTTGTAAGGGGGGAGAACACTTCCCTGCCTATTCACCCTTTACTCCAGAATGAGAGAAAGGGATATACACTGAGGTTTTGTAAGTTATGTTACTCTAAATACCTCCTTATGGATCTGTTCAGGCTTTCCAAAAAAGCAGTCCCTCTTATGAGAGTCATTATCATTTATCCTCCAGTTTTGAAAGAGGTGCCATATTAACTACATAGTAAATATTTACATGTAACCTAGACTGGTAGGTTAAAGCAGTACAACTGACTTAAAGGAGATGAAGTTATAACAGCTAAAGAAGGGCTTATAATTACTCCTGAGCAATTCTGTAGTATGAAGCATCTTTATGGCAGTATAAAAGCATATTCGCATAAGGATTTGTATCAGGTAATGACACCCCTTACCAAAGTGATTGCAATAAGAAAACACTTAAAGTTCAGGCAAGCTACAATGATCTTACCAACATATCTCCTATATGTCTTCTCTGTAGGAGGGTTTTCTCAAGGACTGAGGGCTTCTCTTGGGAAGGTATTTATAATACTAGTATTAGGAAAGCATTAGGAGTCACTAGTTGTTACCCTATGCGGTAGCATCGCCGATGTGGAGACGGTGTGCCCCTCTCACTTAGGCTGCTATAAAGTGTATTGCTGTTTTCCCTGAGATCTTACATATCCCTTAGGATTGGGGGCCGAGGGAAGTAAGTGCGCCTATCCTGTGTATCAGTTGCCAAACTTACACAGAATTAAAGAGCAAGTCAAACAGCCCTCTATTTTGTGCTAGTTTAGTAGCCCCAGACTGCACGCCAAATGTCAATACTGAATGAACTCGTCAGCTTGTCGCGAGTGTCTCTGTTGTTAAACTTGGCAAATTGTTGTGCAAGACCACAGTGGGGATCCTCCTGCTCTATCATCCAAGTTTTATTTGTTCTTGTCATAACAAGTTTAACAAGTTTGAATAGGGGGTTCAGGGGCAAAGCCCACATCCCAACAGGTGAGATACCTGCTCTTAAATGTCTGTTTCTACTGGTATTTTTATGTCAGTATGTTCCAGCCAGTATTTCCAAAGACTGAAGAAAATCTTTCACTCTGTGTTTCCATAATTTTGATCACCGGGATTACACCAGTTATGCATCACGGCTTGATAATGGATCTGTGGGTGGATTGTTTTTTGAATGAATGAGATGTGACCTCTGAATGTCAACCGATTTCATGGAGGGACATGTGCACAAGACAAGGACTGTGGCAGCTGCACAGTGACGTATCTCAACATTTAAAACAGTTTGTAGCTAAAGTCTAACATTTTTCAGATTAAATTGCCTCTTGTTTTTTCCTTTGTGTCTCCTGAATTTGGCAACAATCATACACATCCCTACTGTAAAAAACGGAGTCCTCCTCCCGATAGGCAATGAACTGAAACAGGCAGAGACTCAAATGCTGAATTCTACTCCAACTAAAAGCCTTCTGTGTAGCCCCTGTAGAGATAAGTTAGTTATAGATAATAAACTGGCTGCCTAGTTCCTCCTTCCAATTGCTTTTTCAGAGATCTGGGCTATTACATCAGCATAAATCCAGACAGATGCCATTAATTTCAGCACTCAGGCTGGACACCCAGAAAATGCAAGCAGAATTTAGGCTTTAAGTATCTGTAATTTACACTGATTACAGTCTTAAGTTTTTGACCTTGGTGGAACCTCCAAGTCTAAACCCGAGGGAATTAAGAAGCATTTCATAAATTACTAGTGCTTCCTATGACACTTTTTCATATTCCATGAACAGACCAGGAGTTTACTTTTAAAGAGTTTGATACTTATCTTCAATAGGCAAGTAATAAGTAAGATCACTCAAAAAGCTTAAGTCCACAGAAATGAATAAATGAGAATTTCAAAATTTCAGCTTTCTGAGACAGGATAAGGACAGTGTAACCTAGCGTATCTAGAGAACTTTCTGACTACCCAAGCATATACATGTAAAACAACAAAGAAAATAAAAATTGAGAACTTTGTCAGGGGGAGCAGTTCTAAAGTATGTTTCCCTAATAAAACCTGTTAATAAATAAAACAACTCATTTTGACCTGAAGCAAAGAGGAGAAAGATCTCTCCAAATGCCATTTGCTGGTTGTTAGCACCAAAGGGAGAAACAGCTGTTTCAGCAGGTGTCTTCATTTGCATTGAGCTATATTTCAGCAGGTGCTTGGATAAAAAATACTCATCCCACATCTTTCCCACTACTTGAGACCAAATAATTGCTGTAGAAGTCAATCAAGAGAGCTGGGACTATGAGAGATGTGAGTTAACAAGTGCTAGTCTCTCCAGGTGAAGATGGAGACCTCTTTAGGAAGATTAATCTACAATGATACTATGGATAAGGCAATGATACTATGGATAAGGCATTAAATAGTGAAAGTGAAAAGTCACATAGGTGTAATGAAGAGAGTTCTCTACAGTCCATAGTGCAAGTTTTCTGCTGATGACCTCCTTGTCATTGTGCAGAAGCAGGTGCTACGTAACTCAATATGAAAATCCTGCTCTCAGTCTCCAGCTACCCCACCTGCATGCACATAGCTGACGGCGCAAGTGCAGGTGGTCTTTAAGGAATCAAGTCATCAGACCTCTTCAGCTGACTGAATTACAAGTTTTCCAACTCTGAGCTGATACCCATCTTTATAGAAACAGCCATTAATCTAGAAATGGAAAATCTGTTTTTCACCACCACGAGCAGCCCCCATTCCTCTCCCTCCCTACCAAGCTGAGAGCCGTAAGCCCAAAGTTATCACGTAGGTGTCAGCGAGGGCATCCCTCACTGCAGCTACTGATGCTGTGCCAGCACGCAAACACACAGGCGGGATTCACTGCACCAGAATGAAACCAGAGAGTTGTACCCTTGATTCAGTCTGCCCTTAAGGGCACTCATCTTACAGGGAGAGATCCTGGCTACCAGTCTCCATTTACAGATTTCTTTCTAAATTACACAGAGACAGTTGAGGTAAAAATGCGTATATTTGTCACTGTACAAGGAGTACAGATTTATGCGTCTTGTTCTTTCTAGCCCACGGGGTTTTTTGGTACACAGGGACATAGCTTTAAAAGAGCAGTGTACAAGTTTAGACCTCCTCTGTGCTATGAAGTTAGCCTGTAGTTTGGTGGCAAGGTCATTCTCCACAGACATAGGAGAACTGAGCTTGAATTGCCTCAGGCGGAGAAAAGGCTAGAATATATCCCCAGCCACCTGCCCTCTACAGCTCTGATAATAACAACCCTTATCAGCGAAACGGTCAGAAAGGAGGTGCACAAAACTCCCGTGGATGAGTCGCAAGCCTGACGCAGCTCATGAGACGGAAGCAGAGTTGAGCCAGGGACGCTCTCCGAACAGCCAAGCTCTGTGTTACTTACAGGAGCAAATTAAGCGCAATAGTATCAAAAGTCCTTCAGTAACCTCTGGTATTTAAAAAAAGTGAGTTAATTTCCCTTTTGCCTCCACTTCCTTTCCTGCTCAGTCAGACAAAGCGTCTCAGCTGTATTCCTGTAGACACTACCAGAAGCAGATTGCAGCCTTCAGGCTGGTGAGAAAGAGAAGCTGAAAACAGACGTTTTGCCTTTTTCTGGCTTCTAATAACCCTGCAATGGCTCCTTGTCCTTGACACGACCCTGGCCTATCCTTGACCCATTTATTCTTTTGAATTATTAGCACAGATTTCTATATTTTTGCAGGCATCTAACAGAAAGCCATTCGGCTCTTTCCCTATGTCAGGAAGTCCAGGTCCTTTTTTATATACACTGGACGCACTGCATGGATGGGCCAGTGTGTCCCAGGCATTTCATGCTGCCTGTGCTTCTGCTTTGGGTATTGATTTCCCACATCAAAATACAGGCACCCTGAACTCAACGTAACAAGTAACCATGTGCTAGCTCTTTCACGGTAATTGCACACCTACTTGTTCTGATTCTGTGATGAACATGTTGTTCACTGCCTTCTGGTGAGAAAAAAAAAAAGAGTAATTTTTTTCAATAGCATAAGGTAATAGTTCACACATGAGCCTGTCTGTACCTTACAGTAAGTGGTAGATAATCAAAGGTAGTGTGCATTTTATAGCTATTTAATTTGAATGGATTTAGGGGGAAAAAATGTATCATTAATCAACCCTGAGATGTGTGGCGTCCCCATCTTCAGGGTAGTAACGGATGAGATGGTGAAGTGCTTGACAAGGCATTGCCTGTATAGAGCTATATGGGTGGAGTTTATACTGCCCCAGAGCCTGGTGAATTCAGATTTTTTAACTGAGTGCCCAAGTAGGGGTATGAAGGCTATTTCAACAAGTGACAAGTTTGCTAATAAGCCTTGGTAGCACAGATCAGGCTCAAAGGCTCTACAAAACCCGCGTGGGGCAGCACCTCTCCTGCTGTCCTCGTCTCCTCTCTGTGTCTACACTGAGCTCCCCCTCTGCTCACACTACGAGAAGCAGAGTCAGAGCTGAAGCAGAAAGGAGAAAAGCCCAGTGCAAGCGACTGCTCACTTCATCCTGGTGCCTGTCCCCATTCGTCCCAAATACAGTTGGCTAGAAAACAGCAGGCATGTTTCAAAGAAGTCCCAGACTTTGCAATTTCTTATTGCAAAGTTTTTATTGCACTTTCTTTACCCGGTGAAAAATGAAGAGACTTCTATACGCTACCAGGTAAAACACCAATTGTAGAAGTAAAGTTTGATCTATTCCTTGACTGGGCTTGAATACAAGCTTTCCAAATTTCTAGCAAGATTCCCTAAGTTTCCTTCTTCCCCCCATTCTCAGTTCTTGTCATTTTTTGTTTTGCTCAAACAACACTTAAAAGGAAAAAATTTGAAATCAAAAATGCCGATATTAAGGAAGACTTTTTCCCACTCTTTCTCAAATATGCAAATACAAATATGAACTGAGCCTCGATTTCCAGCTTTCTGCAAGTTTATATATCAGTAGCAGCAAAGCTCCTTGAGTGTGTGCACGCACACACATACACACAGCCCCCAAACTGTACAACAGAGCTCATGACAGGTCTTTCACGATGGGAGCGAAGAAGCCTGGCGGTTGCAAAATAAACAAACTAATTAACAAGAGTTAGTTTTAAAACTTTATCCTTGGAAAGCAATGTGATAGTAATAGAGATTACACTCCAGTCCTGGAGCCCTGCAGAGAGGGAAACAGATTAGATTTCATTTCATTGCCTGTGGGCTTTTTTTAAGCCTTTTTTCTAAACCTCCAACCAAACACCATCCCTCGTTTCCCCTGACAGCTTCTGTTGTTTTTCATTATTATTTCATCCTATATTTTATCATGTGGTTTCCGAAGAAAGTTCAAAGTTGCTTTTGTTTTTCACTATTTGTCATGTCCTGGTACATTGAGTAAAAACCTCAACTGCACTGGCTGGAGCCACACACTTGAGCTGTGGCCTGTAACCGTCCCCGTATTTACAGTGCAGTCATCATTCTTGGCTCTCTCAAAACTACATGCAAAGCCAGGGCCATCTGCGGCCCCAGCACAAATAGAGGCAAGACCTTGCCCATCTTTTCCACGTATAGGGAGTATCCGAGAGAACCGCACGTGCTCTAGGTGCCATGCTGCTCTACAGCCTACCTCCCTCCACCTCCCACACCTGCACGTAGCTGTGGGAAAAAACAACTGGCGGCCATGCCAAACGGACACCAAAAATTACCCTTCCTGCAAATCCGCACCCAGACAGGGCCTGGACTCTTTCCGTACAGCTCATTGCACCCACAAGGCACCGCCTGCAAAGCCCCTCACTTCCACCACACACATGAATACCTTGACATGGTATTGCTAGCTATTAATGAGATAATTTCTCCTGATTTGCATTAGACAGTTCTGCCGGAATAAAATGAGAGGGGGAAAAAAAAAGTTTCTGCCCCTATGCCAACAGTTTATTTGCAGTTACTTTCTGTGAGAAGAGCTGGCTTTGATCAACTCAGCAGAGGAACTCTGCACTGCAGTCAAGTGCCTGTCTGTCACGACTGCGTATGTGGCCACAGCAAAATCATCCTCACAGTGATTTTTGACAAGAATAAACCAAGCAGACAAAAGCAGAGCTAAGTGAGAAGTTTTCCTCATGGTGACTGTGCAGAAGAAATAATGCACACAAGCTCCCATCCATGCTCTACCGTGACAAGAAGCCCAGCAGTGGATTTGACATGAGGCACAAGCCCACAGGCTGAGGGGCTGCCTCCTCCCTCCAAACGCCCCCAATTTCTGCAGCCCATCAGCAGAGGAGTTAATACAAATGCAGCATCTGAAAAACAAAATCAAACTCAATGTGGAAATAATTGCAGTTAGTACAGTGCCTCTTGCTGGCTTTTCAGTGCATCCTGAATTAAAAATGGACATAGAGCTTTGCTTTCTGCTTTCTGCTGCCCTCACTTATGTTGCTTCTCACTTTCTTCGCCACAGCAGATTTTTTTAGCCACCTGATTGGAATGTGAGAGTGTAGAGAGCTAGAAAATGTTTTCCATCAAGTGAAGAGCAAAGATAGTCTTTGGGGATTGTGAAAAGAACAGGAATAGTTGGGATTTTTGCTGTGGAAACACTGAGGGCCATCCTTCCGGAATAGAAAAAAATTAATTGATGGCCACCTGACAGGTGTTATTTTCTACCAGTCTCTTTGCCTGCATCTACGCAATAACAAGCAGACATTGGTCAATAATAGGATCAATAATCAGAATTAAAGCTAAGGATATTAAAATTGCTATAATTACGCTCCAGACAGAGCTAGCCAGAAAATTGATTCCCTGTCCTGCAAACGTTGAGATGTAAAACATCTTCCTGCTTTGCATCAAGACAAAGCCAAGGTCTTTTTTAATATTTCTTTTGCAAAAATAAAAAGAACTCGCTAGACACAAAAGAGAGAGGAAGGCAGAAACAGATGAACAGAGATGGGCTTCAAAATAACAGATATACTTTTGGCTAGGACACTCAAATTAGATTTTTGTGAAAACCCAAGTCAGCTCCTTAGGCTAAAACAGAAAAACTAGGAATTCAAACCTGGGTCTCACAAATCCCCGCTGAGAGCTACAACTGTCAAATTATTCCTCTTTTTTGAAGGTGAGTACCTGTTCCTGAACAATGCTCTGTCAAAACGATACATTTCCACAGCCTCTCATTTGGACATCTGGCCTTTTCCAATTTGTCAACATTTCCACCCAGCCATAGTTGCAGGAGCGCGCCTTCGTTGTCAGCCTAGCGGAGCGGTTCCTTGAGGCTGCTTCTTTGCAAGCCCAGAAATTCAGGCTGGCATAAAGACAGAGCATTTTAATTGTTTTCTTTGCACCCATAGATAAGTCATTTTGTTAAGTGGACACTTGGGAGTGGACACTTTCTGACATTGTATAAGCTTGACAGAATAAGCTTTACTGAAAGTAGGACTTTGCTTTAAAAACAATATAACCAACCCTGTATTTGAATTTTTGACAGCAAACCATTTTCCAATACAGTTGCGATATTTTGCTCCCCTATTCCTGACTAGAGGTTCAATTCCCCCTTCAGAAGCAATACCACTTTACAATATTCCCAGCTCTCTGCCCCTTTCCTCCAGGCTCCACCGCAGGCGATGCCACCCCCTCAGACAGACTGCTCAAGTGCTTGTGAGGCTTATGCACTAAGCTAGATTGGGGGAAGTGATGAGAGCAAAAAACAAGCTCTGATGCAAAATCTTTTACTCATCTATCTACTTTTTTGGTACTAGATCACAGGCAGGTGTTACAAGACAGACTGTCGAGCTAGAGCAGAAGGTAGGAGGTTGCTGTAGCTCATGATTTCACGATCTCTAGGATGGAGTTGTTTCACACTCAGGCTGGCCACCACTTTGCAGCAGTGTAATGTTCAGATTCATTCCCTGTTATGCAGTAGTAGCATCACACCTACTAATTTAGCTTTTCAGACTTGTATTGAAGCACAGTAAATTGCTGTGGTAAAATAAGCCTGTGGCATTAATGCCACCCATGCTAGCATTGCCCTGTGTGTGGTCTGAGCACCATGCGATATCAAAAACAGAAGGGTGAACTGTAAGTAGCATATATAACAGTGTGGTATGTGGCCTATACTTTGTCACTCTGGCTTCTCAAGCCTCCCTGTTGTGGGCTGTACAGTATTTTCCGCTTTTTGTCAATGCTTCATTAAAGTGTCCCCCCCCAAAAAACCGTGTTATTTCTTCATTAGACGACTCTTATTGCCTAATATTGCAACCCATAGCTAAAAGTTTCCAGAGATGTTCTTTCTAAGATGGCAATTTATCCACACAAAGTCTGTTCACAGTTTGGGGAGAAAGACAGTACGCAAAGCCTGTAGAGCAGCAGAAAAACCCTTAGGGAGAACCCTCTAATATACCTCCCAAAAATGTTTTAAGTGACCTGCTTGGTATCCCTGTCACGTTAATGTATATATAAAGCTCTCCCATTAGCAGCAGAGTGACAGAGCGGATGGAAGGGAGCAGATGTGGCATGGCTCATCAAGAGGCCCTTGCCCCAGATATAATGAAATATTGTTCTGGCCCTTCGATCTGCAGAGCAGAGGGTCATAGGCTCTTCCCGAGAGCTCTTAATGCTGCAAAAGCTCCTAATGAAGAGTCAGACTCGCATTGGGGCAAGTCTGAGGGAGAGAGAAGAACAGAAAGGTTCAGCATAAGAGAAGGCATAATGCCCAAACTGAACATCAGGCTTATCAAGGAGCAGAAGTCATTAGTAGATTAGTGCTTTGAAAGGCAGTTACTCATTTCCCTTTTCTCCTTAGTTAACTTAAAACCATGAAGCTAGGAGTTAAGCTAAGTAAGTAGTGAGCTTTATGGAGCAGAGACTTTCTTATTTGGCTGCATCTATCCCGACAGCATCCTAGCCAAGGTTGGGGCCCTGGGCAGACAGCCTTCAAACCAAGCAGTGGTGATGGCCAGGAGAAATGTAAAATGCAAGCTGCGTCGATTGGCGCAGACATTAGCTGCTGGACATCCTGATGAACTTTCAACCACCAGGATAAATGCCTGCCAGTCTCCCGACTCACTCAGCACACGAAGGGGAACAAAAGCAAAATGATCTTGATCTTCTCCTCACTTATGCACATGGAGCAGAGCAAACTCATGTTGATACTTAATATGTGCAGAAAGACCAGCCTCCAAGCCCTGCACAGGGGTAACGAAAGGGCATAGTCCATCCCCGAAGTGGATGTTTACTTGTGGTATCTTCAGGTAAAACCCAAGCTACCTGGAGAGGGTTCTCTTAAAGTAAAATCCTAGTGAAAACAGGACACACACAAAAATTATTCTGATGTAGTGGGTCAAGGTCAGGTGCACGTGGGTGGGCGTTTGATCAGATCACTACCAGGCTGTTAAAACATTACACAGCCCAAAAGCAGTGCTAGACTAATCATTAGTTCATGCAGCTCTGGATCTGATTTGCAAATTAGCTTGCTAGGGGATTCGCAAGAGTTTATAGATGGCAGTCAGAAATTTGCTAAGACCACATATGACACATAAGTGCATACACAAGTACAGATTTATCACTGTGGGATCGACAGGTAGGAGCACTTTGGTGATGTTAACCCCACTGGCACCAACGCCAGCCCCAGATGATACAACACTTCCGTGACTACAGGGTCCCCCTCACCTAGCCCTGGGGGGGAGCACTCATCCCCCACAAATGTTCCTACTTTTCCTCACAAACAGAATGTATTCTGTCAAACAGATTTAATCTGTTATGAATACACACATAGCCAGGGCTAGAACTGTGAAAGAAGTTTCATACCACTAGAGAAACATCAGGACAGTTGGCTAATAGAGGAAAGTATTTTTTTTCTTGTCAATTTTTATGTGTGGAAAGGAAGGGCAGTTTTCCAAATGAAGAACTGTCATAATCCCCTGGAAATCTGTGCCCCTGTAAAAATAGGAAGATTTAGCAGAGAAAATGGTAGATTTTAAGTGTTCCCAAAGCATCTATTAAATGCCAGTTTAAATGAATTAAGCTAAGCCAAGTTTCACCATAAATGTTAAACATATATTTATCTGAAGCTATAAACTTCACCCACATTTGCAGATATTTCCTCTACTGTCATTGGTTGGGATGAAGCTTACTGCTCACTAGAATTCCCCAATTGTCTCCATTTCGTCTTTAACCAAACAATATTGCATTAACAAAATACATATACACTGTGTTCTCATTTCAGGCCTCTATATCCCTTGGAGGCTGAAGACATAGTGGAAATCTATTAAATTGCTTCAATCCTTTTCTACCTCTTTAAAAGGGTTACAAGTGAACACTGCTGAAAAATCACAGGACTTGCATCAGTTTACAGTTTTATTCTTCAGTCACTCAGATGCACCATATTCAGAGGAGCTGAGCACACAGGGAAAGGTTGCATTTAAATATAGTTATATCAGTTCAACTGTTTGTGAGGCTGCCCACTACGTTTGATCTATAAAATGACCAGATTTGAATGAAATAATTGGAAACGTGAATCTTCCCACTGTTCTAGTTTGAACGATGATGTGAACGATGCAGTCAGCATAACTAAGATGACAGTAATCTGTGGGAGGAGAAGCAGGGCAAGAAGCTCATAAAAAAATCAGCTTTTCTGCCAGAAAAGTGACATATGCATGCATATAGATATGTATATCACAATGTGAAACTGCAACTGCCACCCTGTTTTGTGCCCTTCATAGTCTTTACTATCAAGTAAAACTTTGTGTTCCAGAGAAGTCTTCCTATCGATTTACCAATCCTGGCTTCTTCCTCAGGACATAATACAGTTGATGGTAAAGCAGTCACACTATTAATATAACTGCTCACAATATGCCTTTTTATTTGACTCACACTATTTCTAGCCTCTTGTCTTCAGGGAAGGACTCTAAAAGCATCCCTGCCGTAACCACCAGTTCCTGCTGTAGTCACTGTCCCACCAAGCTAGTGTTAATCATGCCTCACCTGCAGAGTAACCTGAGAAGAAACCCTTAGTTTCTACAATATATCTCTGCTGTCCAAAAAACAAACACCATTAAGCAAAGTTTGTCATGATTCTCTCGACAGTCATTTTACTAGCCGCTGTTTCTTTTCTTCATCATATAGCCAAGCTTAAAAGGAAAAGAGAAAGCTTTACAATTTGCAGACACTTAGTAGTTAACCAAATGTATGTCAATGAACAGCATGAGAAGACTGTTTAACTGACTGGACAAGACAGCATGCCTTAGACATGCAGATAACTTTATTCCTACAGCTACTCCCACTGGATTCAATACAAATCAGTTCACATACCAGAATATCTATATAAACCAAAGATTAAGCCCAGGACTCTCTTTAAATCAAACGACCTAAAGGACTTTGTGTGAAGCATAGCACACTAACTTTTACTGAGATATTCATGTAGGAAAAGTCATGCAAGTTAGAAAGATTTGGGGAGGTGGTTAAAGCATTTACCCTGAAAAGTTATATTGCTATGGATTTCTGAAATGAGAATCTGCTCATAGAGCAAACAGACTACACTTTGTAATGATACTTTGTCATGCTGACCTTAAAAGATTTCAGAAATATCATGCAACTGTGTAAGCACAAACACAATTATAAGCTTGCTGCTGGTTATCAAGCTCACTGAAAAAAGATGGAAACAACATCAATCACTTTTCCTTAAATCTGCAATCACTCTACCTAAAACCAAAAGTAATCTCACAAGGCTAATTCCCAAGTCGAACATATGCAGAGATTCACTCTTTCCCTAAGACCATGACCCTATCTGTAGAGATCCAGCTGTGGCTTTTGCCGTCCAACCCTTTAATCCCGTGGCCAGCGCAGAGCTCTCCCGCACACCGAAGCCACCTGTTGCTGACAGAGTGATGGCTCCTTTCATTCTGTAGCCCTGGGTCTCATCTAACTACTTAAAACCATCCTTGTTTTTCTCACTCATGGGGCTACCGGTTCGATCTTTATGGGGGGATTTTTTGATATTCTCAGAAGCAGTTCACAGACTGTCCCTAACATCCACAGGCTAAAAACTTTCAAAGCTGTCTTTTGTTATGGCACACTCCATTCTGAGTGCCTGGATTAAGATATTAAACATTGGCCTCTGTTGACAAGTGCAGCTTTTCCCAAGCATCATTCCATCCTGGGGAAAAATAACCTGGAGCACAAGCCATCCACAAATGGTGGCACATACAGCACATTTTGGATGGTTGGGCCAGGGCTGAGCTGGAAGCTGAAGCTCTGTGCCTTCCAAGTTGTGAACATGTTACCTCTCTCTCCCAGTTCCTAATGATTTTCAACCATCACACTTAATTTGGGAAAGACATTATAATCCATCACATCACCCTTGAAAAGCTGCAAATGCTTGCGGTCTTCAGTGTCTTGATAACTTACCCTAAGGCCATGGTTTTATAGTCTCTTTAATCCTATATATAGCTATACTGCCATAAAAAGGAATGGGTTGGATCACCTCTGCCTCTTCCGGCTGTTCGCTCTTGCTCCCTCCCTGTGCAGCCATAACACTCTAGATCCATCTGGCTGAAAACTAATGCATCAAAAGTGATTTCTTTCCAGTCTTACCAGTTCTCTAACCTAGCTCCCAGCAGGGCTCTGCGAACACCAGGGCTGGCACAGGGCAGTGGGAACAATCAAGTGGAGACAAAAGGAAGGCCTGGACTGCTTCTGATAGAAATACAAATTATTATATGACATTATGTCTATGTTAATTGTTATTGACATTTAATTACTATTACAACAGATTAAAATAACTGCTGGATCTCTCATTTTTGCCTGCCATCCCTGCTGCCTACAGGGATAACTCACCAAGAAGTGTCATAACTGTTTTAAAACGTGTCTCATTACCCATATGCACTTTTGCAAAGTGCCTTTTTTACATATACATACTGCCTACTACTTTGGATTTGAATCAATGGATTTGAGGGGAAAAAAAAGTAAGGGTGAAGTGAGACACTGTGCTTCAGGGAAATCTAATAGCCCGTAACACCTGAAAAGGAGATATCCTCCCAGTCTCTTTCCTGGATCTGAGCCACCCATTCCCTCATCCCTCACGCCAGTTTTGATGCTCGCTGGACCTCTTGCTGAGCTGATTCAATTCACTAAGCCAGAAAACTAACCCAGCAAGAAAAAGCAGATAGGTTTATTCCAGATTAGCAAATGGATTCAGCTGAGCAAAGAGTCCAACGACACTGGAGCCAGTGCAAGGGAGGCCACGGGACCCCCTTCTGCAGAGGCAAACTGTTACATTGGCTCAGCTATAACACATAGTTTCATCCGAAAGTAATGCCAGGGTCCTTAGCTAGTTTTAAGGGCAAAGACAAGATGTATTCCGGTGTTTCCAATCACAGCAGTCTGGGATACGTGTCCTGATCCCTGAACCAGGCTGACCACCGCTTGTTTTGGGTGCCTTCAAGGCTTTTACAAAATGCTTTGTATCATGGTATACAAACCCAGTGGGCTCTCTAGGGTCATATTCTACTGCAGCACTGTTAATAACAGGCCATGCCACACTTTGATATTTCCGAGTGAAACTGAGGGGAGACACCTGACAACCATTCAACCTTTGAATTGCTTCCATCTTTACTGCTAGAGCTGATCAACTGGTTGCATGAAAATTTCACTCTGGTTTCAGCTGACCACACCAAACAAGGCCAGGTCAAAATATGCCATTAAACTCAAGCAATTGCATTTTATTTTTTGAAAAGATAGTTTTTCAGATAGATACCTAAGATAATTTTGCAAGAAAGATAAAGCTTCAGTGCATGACTGTACTAACAAAGTGTCCCCCGAATGGTACCTCAGTAAGACTACATGACTCTCAGTAGGCTCTATACAACTAGTAAGAGCCTATTCTTAAAAATGAAATGTTCACACAGCTACCCAAATGGTGGACACTCACTTGATAGTATAATGATGGAGGAGGAGAAGCGCATTCAGCCAAAAATGTGCTAGGAGCTCAACAGTACCAACCCTGTGAATGTACATTAGGGCTCTCTACAGAGTCTTGGGAGACTTAAAACCTCATCTTTTCTTTTCAAACTTTGAATGAAATGATTGTGGAAAACTTCTTTGCTCTGTAGTCTCCTTTCTTCAATAAAAGACTAAAATTTCATTTTTTTGAAAAAGAAAAAAAAAGTCTGAGGTTTGGAGTCTCTTCGTGTTGGGATTGGTTCATTTGCCATTCTTCCCTCAGAGGAAGATGGCCAGGGTTTCCTGATGACACTTCCACCGTGTCCCAGCAGAACAATAAATTGTCTTTTGCAGTACCCAGGAGACATGAAATACATTCCTTTCCATTACACAGTTGCACTATTATATTGATTTTTTTCATTCAGTTTAACGACTAGCCACTAGACTCAGTAAAAAGAAAACCTGCAGGATGCTCTGTTATGAGGCTGGTTTTATTCCTGAATATACGTGGCAGGCAGTGACAAAGCATTGCTCGGGCATGACAGCTTCGTACCACATCTGCATAAGATCCCCTCTCCAACTGCTATAGCTGTTTCCTCTCATTAAGTGATGAGATCCCGCCTTGTTTGTACTAACCTTCATCCCTGTGTTGTCAGACAGCTGCAGGACGACTCCTCTACTTCTCTGTATTAGTCAGTGCTAATATGATGAGTGCATAGAAGGTGGTATCGTTAGCATGTGGATATACTGACCATGGTTTATTTCCTATGGAGGAGAGCGCCACTTTAAATTTATGAACTGAAATCTATTTACAAGTTCCACAGTTGGTTTAATTTGGTATAAGACAGCTCTGCTGATGAAAGTCCACGGCTGCTTATTCCTGCGCCCTGCTTCTGCCAGCACCAGTGTTCATGTGGTGAACCGTGTCAGGGAAATAATCCAGCTGAAGACTAACCATTTCTTTGCCAGCTGAGTTTTCAGTCAGATAAACTCCCTGCTCCAGCTCACTTGTGGCGCACAGACACTGCTGGCAGTGTGAGGGAAGCCGTGGAGCAGACGGACCATGGTGCACGGCAGAGGGGGACTCATGCTTTCAGCAGCAGCAGCTGTTCATCCCCACTTAAACTGATCATGAACCTATGGATTAGTTAAACTGGTGCCAATCACTGCATGGATTATCTTATTTTCCTGTTTCTTACTCCCTCATGTCAATTATTGGCAGATTCAAACTAACCCAATGTAAGCCTTTCTTAACTTGGAGTAAGAAAAGCTGCTCAAGGCATTTATACCACTCATTCAAACCAGAGTAAACTCTATGCCTATATCTACACCTCATCCATACATTGAGAAAAAGCAGCAACAAAAGCAACCCCTATGGGGATCCCACAGAAAATGCCTTACAGTAAAAGAGCCGATCTGGCCAACCGATCTTGAGAAAGTCCTATGGGAACGTAACAGAACAGTCAATGCAGCAGCTGCAGCCAACAACAATAACAAAAAATCTGAGGCTGGCCTAGTATTAGGTCTTTCCATCCAGCATCCTCACCATTAATGAGCTAAGCACCCTGAGAGCACCCAGGTGGGAACACCTCAGCTTTGCCCTTTCCACAGAGAGCTGAACTTCACCCAACCTTTGCTTCCCAGGTTTCTCAAGCTGAAAATAAATGCCTGGAGGGGAGCTGCTTTCCATTGTTCCGCATCCTACATAACTAATTTAAGATTGCACCGCTCTGGTTAGCAATCTGGTCCAAGCCCTAAAGTGGAATTTGGGAACGTAAAGCTCTCCAGCCGGCAGACACGTTGGCTGCACCGGCCATCATTTGATTTTCCATACCCCTGAGCAGGTTTTCTCGCACAGCTTCTAGAGAGCCAGGGACACCTGCGTTTTCGTCTTTGTCACTTTTTTTTTATTATTTATTCTATGACTCCCTCCGGTCCTCAGACATCTATTGATTCTGCAAAGTGCTCAGAAACACTGAATATCAACACATTAATACACTCGGTATGTAACACTAATACAACAAAAATCAGCACTTGTTAACCGTGCTTTATTCTTCCGTGTAGCCCTCCACTCACACATTGGGCATCGGTGCCAGAAGACGCAGGTTACGGAGCTACAATGCCGTGGATGAACACGAGAAGGGTCATATGGCCTGATAAAGTACCCCTGTGTTTTCCTGCCACCTTTATCCGTACAGATCACTTGACCTACTGTTGCAACTAACAGCACTAAAGACTCCTAATACTTAACCAATGCTTAACCATCTCTTACATACATAGCGCTTGACTGAAATTTTCAGGGCCAGCTCTTTGGCTGGCTCCACTCTTATCTTATTTAAAGCTGATAACGGAGGTGCGTCTCCTTACTGCAGCTCCTCTCAAATCCTGGGGCAGAAGCAGTAGCTTTCTGACAGATTTGGTCAACAGCAAGCAGCAGCGCTTTTCCTCAGCATCCTACCTCCACGGAATAGGTGGGCAACATTGGCATCCTAGCAATTTACCTCTTCTCCATGCATACGCATGCCTTTTTGGAGAGGCTTTAGGAAGAAAGGAGCAAGGTATCACAGTGAGCAATGTTTACCAAGTGCTTTATGGCTTCCCAGGCTGTTAGCTCTTGCATTTACAGAGCTGACTTCTGATCTTAAACAAATGGCACAGGGTGTGAAAATTGATCAATATTTCTTTACTGGCATTGAAAGTTACCCTTAGTACAGAGCTGGGAATCTGATACCCAGAAAAGCTCTTCAGGAGAGCTATATTGACACTGCATTTATTAAAAAGCCCAGCAAGTGTGATGTTCCTGTGTTTACTTATCTCTGTTTATTTTTTCTGCCCTCAATCTAGATCCTAAATGACAGCGCTTCAGGTCTGAAGATTGTAACTTAAAGTGTTCCTACCAGCTAGACCAGGTTGAAAATGAATGTTTTCTTTCTAATACAATAAAGAGTAACAAATGTAATTTAACTATGGCTGTTCTTTTTGAACTCCAAACACTGTATTTTACAGCTAAAAAAAATAGAGGCTTGAATTCAGTTTAAAATAAGTGCTGTTTGAATTGGAAGTGCTTGACCTAAAGAAATATTTTCGCGTTCTGATAAAACTCAAAACACACACGTACTGTCAATACATGCAAACCTGACACCTCTTTCAGTTTGTGTGAAACAAGTTATAGGCCCAATTCGGGGCAGCCATCTATACTTGTGGCAGTACTCGAACACACTTCATAGGATTTAAGCAAGTACCCAAACCCTGACATATGTTTACTTTAGAAGTCCTCATGAATCATAGCAGATAGAGGCAGACAGCATAACAGTGAAAGACTAACCTGTCTCTCCAAAATTATTGCAATTTAAGATAGAAGAAACAAAATCCCTTCCTGAGTTAACATATTGTGATTTTTATCGTGACATTCTTTGTATTAAATATCTTAACTACATGTGGAAGCATATAAATTCTTCCAGTGGGGATTTACCTGGTTATACACAAATGTACAAAAACACTTAATTCCAAAAGATTCGGTACTTCAGTGCAAGCCTGGAGCAAAAGTAAATTTAGGTAAACCAATTTAAATTGGTAACAAACATAAAATAGACTGTGAAACAAGTTACTACGTAGCTCAGGGAGTTAGCCTATGTCTACCAGAAAATAGTGGAGCTAAGATCAATTACAACCAACTCTCACTGTTGTACTCTCACTGTGAATGCTGTATCCACTAAAGCTAGTGTGAGACAGCAAGCATTTATTGCAGAAACAGCAGGTTCACGCCTCCAGCCCCACACCTCTGTCCTCTCCAGAGGTCGCTGTTCCCACAGGAGACAGGAGGGAGGGGATCCTCAGAGCACCCCCGCAAGGAAACAAGGGTGTATTGCTGCTGTTACAGCTCAGGTAAAGGCAGTGCGCTCCGCTCTGGTGGAGCAGTTCCCGCAAAGGCTGCCCAAAGGTGCTTTTTTACCACTGTCCAGCTGCAGGCCTTTGTGCCCAAGCTGCTGAACCATAGCAAGGCTGCGTGCGTGGTCCTAGCCCACCCAGGGCGTGTGGCTGCTCTAATTTAGGTGTCTCAGACTAGGAATATTCACTAATGGGTCTGTCATGGGAAAAAATTCAAAAAGTGATTTTAGAGCGTATTAAAGGCTCTTGCAAGATACCACATCTCTGTCAAGAATCACATACTGTTTTCTGAAGTGCTGCTGGTAGGAATCTGTAATGCAGGCACTAGCTGAGGATTTTTTTTGCTGCAAAGTGATACAATCTTATAGCTAGAGCTGTCTATGGGAAACTCTATTGGAGACAAGACACTTAGGTAGGACTGGGTTGTTTTTGTGTTTTTTTTTTTTTAAACTTCATTACATACACATACGTCGGTTGTGCAGAAATTATCGTTTTCTTTTCCCATGCAGCACGTGGTGTCAGTGTATTTTCTGACGTTAACAAATAAGCTTCGGAGGTGAGATCTCCTAGCTTGGGCTTTTTTGCAGTCATGGGCCCTAAAGTTTCCTCCCAGCAGTAGCTGCTCCCACTTCGCTCCACCCCGCCAGCAGGGCATGTAAATCAGGGGCAGGCCAGGGATCCCAGCTCAGAGAAATGGTCACTGGCCCTCAGCCCCTCAGTCAGGGCTCAGCCAGCAGTGCCGCTGGGAGCTATGTCTCTTCTCCACTGTCATAAGCTGGAAAGAAAGAGAGAAGTGTCCCCCAGCCTCTCTTCTCCCTCCACTGGTGCCGCACAGGGTGTGAGGACCGCTGCACGCAGGAGCCCGCGGTGAGGGGCTCGGGACCCCCTGCACAAGCTGCCTGAGGGATCTCACTAGCGTTTCAGGCTGTAGGAAAATGCACCGGGGACAACACGTTAGGTAAGGCTGTCTGCCCTGCCAGGTACCCCCGCCGGCCAAGGAGGCCTTTCCCTTCAGCGGTGCTTTTGGGGGAGACAACCAGGCCGGGAGACTGAATGGGACAGATGTACCTGGAACTGCGGATCGGGTGAAGGCTGATGTTTTCTTCAGCCTTTGCCACTTTTGTAACTCGCTGGTAACAACCCAGTTGTGTTGTAGCAATGTACAGAAGTTGGCATTCTGGGCTGGTCGCCAACCAGCGAACGTATGGAATCTGTGGCTTTCTGAAGAAAATGTAATGTACATGTCCTTGAGATTTTTTTTTCCCAAGATAAGGTGAGATTTTTGATGTGCTAATCCAAACTAGTGCTGGCATAAAGTTTTTATGATATACATTATATTAATAGTTGTTAATGCTTTGAAAAAGCATTTTTTCAATTTTTGTTTTGCTGTGTGTGTCTTAGTCCCATAAATCAATTTCATCTTTTTTTTTTGTAGAATTCTCTTTACTGTGACTCTGGTCTGGCAGGCCATTCATTTAGGAAAAGGTAAGGAAAATTTGATGTGTCCCCCCCCCCATCTTTCTCGTGTACCTTTACAGCACTGCTTCATTACAAGCTACCCTCTCTACCCTGTTTGCACTTGTCAAGGCCGTGAAAAAGAAGAGCATGAAAAAGATGTGGAAAACGTCAATGCCACCGCACAAAAGCAGCAGCCTAAAAACGAAGGGACTGTTATAAATACTCTGAGTGACATGAATCAGAGTTACGAAAGCAGAAAGCAGCAGCATGCCAGGACGTTTGTACCTTTCACGGGGATTACAGAGAGTAGGTAACACTATTTACTTAAACAATGTCATTGAATTGCTTTTTTAAATATTATAGCACAATAATGCTTTGACTGTTCTCCTGCGCGCTGACTTGGCTGGCAGATTTCAGCCTGGTGAATTTATATGGGAGCTAATTTTAATTATTCTCATGGCCACTTACAAAGTGGTGATAAAGATTTAAGGTAGAACTTTTATCTTTTAAACTACATCTTAAACTACTGTCTTTTAAACTCAACCTTTTATCTACAAACTGTTTAATGGCGATAACAGAAAATAGAGAAGGATACGAGGAATCAAAGAAGGGGCACTCCCTTGGACTTGCAAAGTGCTTGTAAAATTATGTTCATTTTGTAAAATTTGCTATATTTCACGGTCAAAAAGTATTTATTTCCTGAAGAGAAAGACAGTTTGATATCTGTAGGCAACAGTACTATCGGAAAAAGCAAGGGCAGATTTTTGTTTCCTACCAGCTATCTACGTAAAGATTTAGATGGGTAGCTCTGCCCCAGGCACTTGAGAAACAGTCGAGGGAAAGTCCCCATCCCCTCTCAAAAACAAGCAACACTTCCCAGGAACCCTGCCGCGTTTCGCAGTGCGACTGAAACCTGCCTCCGCCAAAGCGAAGCATTTCACCTGAGTCCGTGCTGCTTCTGCAGGACTTGCCAGGCGTCGCCTCTTGGCCATCCCGTAATCCCTAGTAGTTTGCTTCTAATCCTTAGCTAAACAAACTCGGCTTAACTGAGCAAACACTCCTAACAGGCAGCTAATTTTATTGTCTCTAAAGACAATAAAACTAGACATCCTTAAGATCCCTTGGCAACTGTAGAGACACAGGAGAACAAGTGAGGAAAAGAGGAGGTTCGAAGCGCCCCTGAATTCTCGGGAAAACAGGTCATTTTGTCTTGCAGGTAAAAAACTGAACAGGCACTGCTGCCAGAACGGCGGGACCTGCATCCTGGGGGCTTTCTGCGCCTGCCAAAAGCATTTCACCGGCAGATACTGTGAATACGACGAGCGGCAAAGGTAAAAGCCAAACCAAAACCAAGCAGAGGCAGACAGAGCTGCTCTGGGTGGTTATTTTTTGTGGGGGATTGGCGACGTACCAAAAAGTCTCCCTTGTCCTCGACAGCAACTGCGGCAGCGTCGCCCACGGCGCCTGGGTGCTGCGGGGCTGTCAGCTGTGCCGGTGCGGCTACGGTACCCTGCACTGTCTCTCAGACATGACGCACGGCAACTGCGGTAAGGGCAGCACGTTCAGTCACCCTGCTTTATTTTGTGCTTAACAGAATTGCCTTCTGCAAAGGTGGAGGACCGTGCATGTGCTCTGTTTAAACTTGCGCCGGGGCCTGCCTTGCTTCAGGGAATACATTAGTGAGACAGTAAATGATAGCGCTGTCACTTGTCTAGTACATCACATAAAATACTTTGAGATCTTCATAAAATTTCTGTGCAGTCAGAAACTAATTCCCCCACTTTAATTGAAAATTACAACAATAAATGTTTCTCCTGTTTCGCAACCTGCATATGTCCATGACTTCTCATTTAACCAGGACAATTTGTGTAACTAAGCTACATCCAAGCATAAAAAAAAATGCTTAAGTCAGGAGAGAGTTAGCCATACTTGAAAACCATTAGTTTGAGCTGGTAAAGTAAAAGTACAAACCAGTATTATACTAGAGAAATCAAAGTACTGAAAACTTAATGTGATCTTGCATAAGTTACTTAACCTGCAAATGGCAGAAGATGGGTCTGAATTCAGATCCATATCATAATCTCCAAAATATTCTTATATAGAGCTCTAAGACTGAGCGCACTGCACAAAAATGCATAGCCATAAGCCCCAATTTGTGTCCAGCAGTAACATCCATACTTTCATACTCCTAAGCGATGACTCGTACAAGTTTAACATATCTCCAGGGGCAAAGCCAGTGCAAAACACTCCTGCCCTCCTCCATCTGTGGTCACAGGTTAGCAGGGTAAAGAAACAAGAGACCTAAATAGCTTCAAAGATTTACTTGTACCCTGAGAAACTGTCAGGGTCTCGTTTAGGGAAAGAAGAGGCTATCTGAACATTGCATTGAAGCTGTGACTCCTCGTTTTTGCCATCAACTCAGAATAAAACACAAAAGTTTTAAAACTTAAGCCTCTCAGATCCCCAGGGAATACCCTACTGCACAATAAGCATAAAAGCCCAGCAAGGTGAAATGCTTGAAAAAGCAATTATTCCCATCTTTGCAACCACAGCCAAAAATACTTTTGCCTTGAAGTCTTCTCTGTTGGCTACTTACATGTGGCAACTAAGCAGCACCCTTCAGAAGAGCTAAATGCTTTCTTGATGAGTTTCCTTGAATGTTTAAGTCTGAATCCACTCTGCTGCTGCTTGTTACAGGAGCAAAAGACCTAATAGGCCTGGCCCTGCTCAGTAAAAGCAGTGGTACTGCTCCTGAGCTCAGCTTCAGAGGCAGCAAAGGTGCCAAGGGGAATCGGCTGCTCATCCCCTGCCTGGGTGAGGGTATTGCTTTCTGCTTGTGCTAATGGCTGTACGTGGAGGCCCTTCCTGTTAAGGGAAGGGTTAAAAGGCTCCATGCAGGCTTGAGTGCATACCTCTTGTGAAGATCTTGCTCTTGCTTTTGCTGGGTATTTACTTTTGATTATTCTGGGATTAATGCCTGCAAGAGCTGATAAGTGCTATCAGTTGCTCCTCAAACGATCATTGATGGGACTTCTATTCACATCTTCCCCCAGAGAATAGCTTCTTTGAGTGGCTTTAACAGCTGATACCTTTAACTTAAGTACCTGTGAGATGTTGGAGAAGTTTCAAAGTATGTCGAACATCCTTATATTTTATACAGTTTACATTTTACTCTTGTTAACCATTTTACTGTTGATATTTTTCTAGATCTGAAAGCAGAAGAGGAGGAAATGTCCAGACTATATTCTAGTGGTCTAAAATTACAGCAAACAGCGTTTGCACTCTTTTGCCTACTCCCCTTCCTCCTGGAGCTCTGCTGCTGGCAGCTGTGAAACTGCACAAAGGGAAATATCTGGGTTCATGTAACCCTCACCATGAGTCATATGCAATTTTTTTTCTCCTGTAAACTAGGTGATGCTTCCACTTACGTGCTGGAGGCATATTAAGAAGTATTGAGTTAATGTTGAAATGCTTGGATTATTATAAACTCAGATTATATGAATGTGAAGTATTTATTAATATTTTATTATTTTATTACTCCTATTAATGTCTGATTCTAACAATTCTCTAGTTTTAAAACATTGTTCTTCCAGTGGAAGAAAAAAACCCAGTGCTCTATGCCTTAAGTTTTGCAAATTATAGTCATTTCCTTTGTACATCGTACAGATACTTTAACAAATAAAGCTAATTTTATTTCAGAAGAGCTTTTGTGTTTGACTTCATTTAAACATGAAAATTCTACCTACCATTTGTCATTGTATTGTAACAAAATGGTTAGAAAAAGGCAGGGTAGGATGAACAGTCTGAAATTTTGAAAAGATAAGGAGCTTTTTAAGGCATATTTTAAACCCTAATATACAGAAGAACTCAAAGTCAGACAGTCTTTCAGCTTCTGTTATTATTTCTTGTAGCTAAATGTCTTCTATGCATAATCTTAGGCAGGAAACAAATATTGCTTAAGAACACGTAGTTGATATTTATTCTTCTTTCCTGGTTTTATTTTACATCTTATAAATATGAGCCCTTCTTTTGTTTCTAAATGGATAGTGAAGAGTAACCTCTTTAAACTTTTCCTATAGGCAATCTATCTTGATTTATACACCACTTAAATGTTAGTATTTCCAGGCTGTAAAATAAAAAATGTTTGGAACGTGTGACCGCATTTGTGATGGAAGTTTATAAGACATCAACAAAAAAATCTTTGTTTTAAAAATGTCTACAAAAAGAGGCCCAAAATATACCTTCATTCTCTGAATGTGAAGCTACTATATAGAAATAAATCAGCTTTATAATTTTATTGGCTCTAAAGTAATTAGGGATCCCTTAATAGTTTTATAAATCATTAATGATTTTTAAAAGTTAAATAGTTTTAACTCTTTAAAATCTCTTCATTAATTTCTTTAGTACCACAAATGAAGACAACAGTTCAGTTACTAAGCAGAGAAAGATGCATCACCAACAAATGACTTCATATGTTGACTGCATTTGAATCTAGGGCTATGCAGTAATAGACTTTTGTAGGGAGTCATTGTCTAAAGGTATATTCATATTAAACTGCAATTCAGAGTGCTCCTTTCCACACTGTGGACATTGATGGAAAGAGAGGAAGGCTTCTCAACCTTTACGTAAGATGCGCTAGACCAGAAATGATCCTTTTCTCAAAATATTAGTTGCCAGAAACTCATCCGTACCCATATGTCTATGTTTCCTCAGGTTTAAAAAAGTCAGATATCAAAACAATTAAGTACCAGTGAGAACAGCTCGGAGGAAAACAGTGTTGCTGTTAATTATCGGATGTTGAGAACACAGAGATGCCATTACAAAAACATCTTGGCTTACCATAAAGTGTACCTGAGAAGTCTATAGGCAATGCTGCTTGTAACATGTTTCAAATATGCTTTACTTTTTGAGGAAAAGCAGCAGGATATGCAGAAGGTACACAATATAGTAAATATATCTGAAATATTACATGTTATTTTTTATCCCTACAGAAAACATACAGAGCCATTAGAGACAGCAATTAGGAAAAGGAAAAGAGTGGTCTAACAGGGTTTACAGCAGAAGAGCCATTTCTAAGCAATAACATCCATAGCACAGTTAATCAGAAAAAGCTGTTCGAGAGTAATTCCCTATGTAGATGAGCCTCCATGCCTGCAGACTCGCCCTGATGGAGCTATACATTATTGGCTCGGTATCACTTGAAGGATTAGAGCAATTGAAAAGTCTAGCAAAGCACCCTTTTCCTGCTGCACCGAAACATCAGTCCAAGATATCTAATTAGAAGCAGCAAGCTATATTCTCAAAGCATTGCATGGGGAACTTAGCTGGGTAAGTGATTCTAATTAATGTCAGTGCAAATCACTACTCACTCTCAATGCTAAGATTTTAAAAATTTATCCTGTGTACCTGGAAGAAGTGACAGAGATGCAATTTTTTTTTTTCTAATTTCCTCTTCTCTCTATCTCATGCCATTGTATTCTGGGTTACTGGAAAATCTGAAAATGATTGCTTCGAGACTGCTTTACATCTACCATATTATGGCAAAGCATAGCCTCTGTGATTATTAGTTCAGGAAAATGTTTGCCTGCTCTTTGCATCAGGGGTCTGGAATTTGCCATCAGTAGGACAGAGCAGCGTAAAAAACACTGTTATTCTTGCATACCTCAGTAGCAAAGGCAGCTGTGGGAGCTGAGTTTGAAGTGAAACAGAAATCTTCAGTTGCGGAAAAAAAAAAGTATTTGAAAGCTGTTCCGTATATAGTCTTGTTCGCAAATAAAAATATAAATAGGAAGAATGAAAACAGAAAGCACTGAGACACAAAGGAAAGCACACAGTCACGATCTTTGCTTAGGTTAAAGCTGTCTCCGCTTTTATCTGTCTCCAGCTGTTTGAAAGAACAGATAAAAGAACGCATTATTTTCCTCCCCTGCTATCACGTAGGCCTGGCCAACCTTCTCACACTGCAATTACAAGCATTTTATTAAGGTTTGTTTATAGCAAACAGCGATGCTTATTCTCCAGCCTCATGCTAACTCTTTTTATGGGCCACTCCGTCAAACATGGCACGTCCCAGCAAACTAGACATCTGTTGCCACAAGTTGGTGCGTGTGCCCTCTCTGTATGCGGCCACGTTTGGGTAGAGGGAAGACCGTCAAAGAGAAATATTTATCAAACGCTTCCCAGGTCCCGGAGCCGTTAGACTTTCCGCTGCTCACTGTTGACTCTGAAACTAAAACAAATGGTGCAGCCCATCACTGGCCTCTGCAGCTTCAACCCCACGAGCAAGGCGGCCTCCGTGCTGATAAGGGCCCAAAAGCACGGCAGCAGTGAGGCAGGGGCTGTCTCCTCCGCCACCCTGGCACAGCTGCGGTGGATGCCCAGAGTTTTAATGCTGCAGCAAGCCACAGATTTGCAAGGGGTTGCTGCTCTCCAATGCTCCACATGCTGCCACTGGAAGGCAGTGATTTGCTCTGAATAAATTCCATCGCGACTGGAATAACACATCAAGACTTTCCGATACGAGCCCGTAAGATTGGCTTACCTCTGCAGGCACTCGACTCTAAGAAAGCATCACTCATTTGGCTCTTTGAGTATCTGGCAGTTGTCTCTCAAGGTGATTTTACTCCTAGTGAGGAAAGATGGATTTCTGTTGTCCCCGTGAAGCGCTAATAGTGCCCATAGGTGCCAATATCCTTCCCCTCACCTACAACTGTGAAAAAGGCTTTTTCTTCCAGCTGGCCAAAACAAAATCAGAAGTAGTTTCCCCTCACTTGTTTTTGCAGGGTTTTGTGGTTATTTTGAGATATGTAAGATGACTAGCATCTACCTTCACACATTTTGTTATTTGTCTTTTGCTGACTCTAAGATTAGCGTGTCAGCAGGCTGTGGTGTTCGGATCATTACACCTACCATTCTCATGTGCCTGAGCAAACATACAGCAACTTTACATTTTGGCTTCCATTCGTTAGAAGAGGAATACGGTACAGCGGACTGGCTCATGTACTAGGGAGCCCTGTAAATTGCATGTCATAGGTGTATACCGTGTGGCAGCCTGTCAAGCCGCCCTGCAATCAGTGCCTGTGATTCACCATCCTTCTCACCTTTCTCAGCACAGTCATGTAAGAGTATGGGAGGCTTATGACAACCCACAGCAGCTGTATACATGTCCTCTGCAGAATTATCCAAGCATCATGAATATTCCCTGCTATTGTAAAGCACATCAGAAAGGACAGAAAGGACATTAAAACCCGTAACTCCCTCTGTATTTGGCTGATCTCTAAAGTAATGATTTGAGGATGTTAGTGACAAAAATTTCTAGGTGGACCTTGCACTTGGCTGGTGGTGCTGTGTGGGTGACTTCTTGTTAAGAACATGAAGCCACCAAATGCCATCAGAATAAAATAAGATGCCTTTGCAAAGCTAAATTTATAAACCAATCTATGAGGCTTCAACTCAGGTATCATGTATATAATATCTGGATGAAATGCTGGGAATGTGCCGCAAGTGCAGGAACATTCACAAAGGTTCAAAACAAAAAGCCCAGGAGGCATCAGCATTATTGATCCATTATAGATCCACTAGTGAGAGAAGCCTCCTTATCCTGGCTGAGCCCCCTAGCATCTGGCCTCATGGACTCAGCAGAAGACTCTCTTTTTTTGCCAGCCAAGACACACCACTTCTCAGAGCATTACATATTCTGTGGGGCATATTTGGTCATCTTTACCTAGGGAGTAGAATCAGACACACAGCTTATGAGAGTACAAGTCGCCTTATTTATTGCCTAATACACACAGCAATGGCTGGGGTAAGCGTGCTACAAGGTGAATATGCTGCTCCCCATGGTGCGGTCAGCAGAGGCAACCCCATTGCTGGCCACGTAGTCAGCAACTGTGTGGGGAAGCGCTCGCTTTCAGAGCACCTTGGAAGGGGTGATCCTCAGGCTCACTGAGTTACTAGTTTCCATCTCTCCTCTGTTCTCAGGATTTTTTATCTTTTCATTTTGGTGCCATTTTTAGAATCTTTGATGATTTCAAGTCTTTGCTTTAAATTCTCACCAGCAAGTATCACCTCTGCAATCTCTTTTCTGTGTTTCTCTTTGTTTCAACTTCCTTATTGTGCATGTCTTAGTGGCCTGCATGGTCTCTCGTTTACAGACTAAGGGTGATAGGGTAGCTACAGCTCACCACGAACTTCTCGTAAAACTGAGCTCTGGGTCACAAGATTGGGCCTCGCAGAACTGTGCCCTAGGTCACATTTATAACCTATTCATCCAAAGTTTTCTGTCATCAGATAGCACAACAGCACTGAAGAATAGCTTCTTTTATAGACTTGGTATATAACACTCTGCATCTGTTACCAGCAGCATGCCTTTTTCCTCTGCTCTTCAATGTGATGCTCATCTCTGCCCCTGGGCGGTTAGGGTAAAATTCTTCCCACTATATGTTAGTTACCTAAAAACTAGTTGTCTAAGTCTAAGCTAATAGATACATAGGAAATAAGCACCTTCAGAATATGATTTTTTTTATATGTCTAAGAGAGTTGGAATTAATTGGTTCAGAGGGACTTGCTTCTTCTCTTGGACCACAAAAAGAGTTGAGGGTACAAATTTAGCCTGAAGTTGCGTGTTACAACTGTAGCTGCAGTTTCCCACTATTAAAAAAGGAAGTCCTCCTGCTAAAATGCAGACTGTCGTTAAGTTACTCAGATCAAAAGCAACCCTAGGTCTGGGATTTTGCAATTCACTGTATGAAGCTCTCTGCAATAGCTCAATGTCGCCTAGATTTCTGCCACACTGTTATCAATAGGAAGACTTTTTTTTTACTTTTTGGTTGGGCACAACCACAGAAAACTTTTACATTACATGAGGAATCCTACTCAATAGAAAGTCAGAGGTGACTCGTCCAAGTCATAAAGCATTTCAAAAGCATTGTTTTACTTAAGAGGAAATTTCCCATAGAGGCCAGTGACAGTACAACAGTACTGCAGTCCCATGCAGACAATAACTGTCTTGTCAAACTCTATACAGTTTTGTTGGAAAAGTTGCCCTTTCTGACTGCATGAACACGAAGATTATTTTCTTCAAAAATATCAGAAAAAGGATATCACAAATAATTTAATTACAGGCAAAAAAGTGGTTCAATGCTGCAAATGCAACCTTTGCAAGAACATCTTTAAACAGAATAACTCTCATGCTTTGCACATCAGCCTCGTTCATTCAGCCACAACATTATGTTGGGCTCTCAATCTTCACTTTGGCTAGAAGCAACTCAGGACATTGAGAGCAAGGATTGAGGGAAGCAGGAATCCTCAAGGAATCTAAGCAGTGCATGGTAGGATAAGCCTACCTGCAAATTTGGGTAAATATTCTTCTTCTTTTTCACCTAAAATTTCTCCAAAGAGAAAGGATTCTAGGTCTAAACCATATGATGATATTTTTCTAATTCATTTAAGATTCAAGGCTCAGTACAGAAGGACTTACAATAAAGTTACTCTGTTTAATGTTCTGTCAGGATGGACATCTCCTTCCATTTACATAGCTACCTACAGCACTTCACACCATTTTGCAAACACTAAAGATGCTGGACAACTGTGCCGTTTCACACAAAACTCTCGTTCCTGGTCTGGATTAAAATTCTGCTCTGCCACTGCTTTCTCTGTCTACAGGGTTTGCACAAATGGTATAACAGTAACTGATATGAGGCATAAATGTGATGAATTTGTTATAAATTTAGCAGACCAACACCGGCATAGCAGCCAGGAAAACAGAGCCCAATTCATTTTTAGGAACACGCAGTTTTTATAACCTAGCTTCAAAGCTAAGAACAATGTTTACTGACACTTAATTTTATTTTTCAGTTGGAGTTTCCTCTGTGTACCTCAAGACAATTTATCCAGATGTTAAAAACGCAGTTAGTGTCCTAACACTTTTAACATCAGTCTTCAGTAGATGAAGGACAATATTAGAAGAAAATGAGAGAAATAGATAGGAGCATGCTTCCTCCTCTGTCTCTCCCTTCCACTATTATTCACAGAGGCAATACCCCAGTTCTGTCTGTGTGGAGATATGAATAACAACTAAGTGGAAAAAGACTTGCACTGAAACGCTGTGCAGTGTCACATCTTCAGCAGAGCAGTATGCTCTGTGCGTTCCTATGCCAGCTCCTCGTCTCAGCTGGGCACATCCTCTTAGTGATATGCCTGTCTCGAGTGATGCTAACCCAAAACAACCTCAAAAGTTAACAGTAAGCGGTGCTGAAATACACGCAGGCCCACCTCCAGCCAATAGCTCCCACAGAGAATCCCATGTGCAGCTGCAAATTCAAAGTGCAATGGAGAGGCCTGATGCTGCACCTTTCTCAAGCAGTTTAAGGTGATATCAAAACCAAGCAGACAAAGGGAAGAGCTCTTCCTTCGACCTCCTGCTTCGGCTGCATGTGTCTACCACCCCCTTTGCACAGCCATGTGGTCAGCCAGCTCTGCTCACTGATCCAGCTGAAATTTTTATTTTCTGGTTTTACTGGTCTAGTTTTCAGCCAGACCATCCTCGCTGACATAGGTGTGTGTGGCAGAAATACACAGCAAAGGTGAGGGGGAGCCCACAGTTAGTCAGATCAAAACTGACTAAAAAAAATCCCTCCACTGATGCTAATAACTTAGCTTGAAAGAATGTAGGTCATATTTCTGAGAGAAGAGAGCAACCTGGACTGCAGAAACAGCAAAAGAACTAAATGACAATGAGCAGTGAATCTGCCTATGTGGTCCCGTTATGGTATAAAAACGGTACAACATCTCACAGGGACAAGAGGAAGAATATAATTATATGCTTGGCATGAGTGACACCATTACTGGAAAGTTATGTGCCATTCTGTCACCTCCACTTTGTAAAGGATACTGAAAAGTTGTACAAGATTCAGAAGAAAAAAGATGCAGGGATCATTTAAGATCTGAAGACATATACTACAATGAAAAGGGTAGGAAATTCAGTCTATCCATGAAGAAGAGAGCAATTAGTCTCTTGATCCCTGTTGGATCACACAGAAATGTGCTCAGTCCCACGACTGTGTCGAACCAACAGTGTCTCTTTCACCATTTTGCACAGAGGTGCCTCGGATACAGACAGCATTGCAGTGAACCTTTCACCAGGAGACAAAGATGCCATTCATCATTTGGTGTTAAAAATTTGGATTCATCCAGTAATTGCGGAGTGGCTGCTTATAGAAAAAAAAAATTCCATCAAGCCAACCAGCAGGTGCGGTTCCTGCATTTGCGTGTGTGCACGTGTGCATGCGTGTATGTGTGGATAAAGACAACCCCGGAGCAGGCTTTGATGCAGCAATAGCTGAAGGTGCTACAAGTGAAGAGAAAGCCCAAAGAAATGAGGCGAAGAAGATGAGACATTATTACCAATCTGCCCACTGATTCATTGCAAACAATAACGTTAAAAGCCATGAACATGAATTGCAAGTAACATCACTGTGTTAAAACATGGCTATATTAGGAGAGTGCCTACAAGCCCTGACCAAGATTGGGATTTTGCTGTGCTAGGCACTGTACAAATGCATAGGAAGAGTGAGCTGCCCTGAGGAACTAACAAAACCTAATGGACTTTTTTTTCCTGACAGTTAATAAAACATCTGTCACCACGGAGTCTGGCTCCAGCCTCCAAGGCACAACCCTTAGTGCATGTACACTCCTACTTCAGTCACATATTCATCAGCCCTGGTGGCTTCGCTGTTTATTTTCCATCTTCTCAGTACCACTCCGAGATCACAACATCAGCACAGGCACCGCTCACCAGGAGATGGCATCATTAGAAGTTAATAACGCTGATTCCTAGCTTTGCAGTCAGATATAAGCGTGAAACTGAATATAGTGTTAATGAACGACTTCCTGAGCCTCACACCCCCGAAAAAACCTAACATACCCAAAGCAAACCACAGCAAGTATTTTAATACAAGGCACGGGTTTTTGCTAATGTAATTTCCAAAAGATGAAACCATTATTATGCATTTCTTTGGCTACAAACCGTATAGCTCCCTGTATTTATCAAGGCTGAGCATACTGTCAGCACTTAGCAAATACCATTCCGATGTTTACTGCAGAATCAATGGAAGACAGTTTTTCTTAGGCAATTAAGAGAAAGAAAATCTTTGGCTGGTTAAAAGAGCATACAATTAGATAAAGGTTATCACAGAACTCAAGCTATGGACAATAATACAGTACTTTTTCTAGTGGTTTTCATACCGTCATTCTACTCATGTATTAAAATCAAACCCGCAGAGAACGAGTAAGCATGATCCAACCTACCGCAGGGAGGAGGAGAGATTCTTGTATCATTGTGCAAAGACTTACAGAAGGTGAAATAATTGCCTTTAATCTTACTGTTCTATCAAAGAGACCGAGGAACCCACTTGCTGGGTTAAGTGTGTCAGGAAGACAAATTATAGCAGCCCTGGTGCATGGATTCTGAGGCGCTGAAAACTAATTTTAAAGGAGTTTTATCAGATAGCCAGATGAAAAGAAGTAACAGAGGCTTGTTACTTTTCAAGAGTATACGCTCTGCCTGGCTGCTGACAACTGAAGTTTGACAGTGTGCCAAGATACACGTATAAAATAGGCTTGAAAATATTTGTTTTCAAAAATCAGTATTTGGTATAAATATTCAGATCTTGGAACATTTTATAGAGTGGAGTTAGAAAATAGACTATTGTATTTTGATCATGATATCATTTGCGGCCACCATAAATAAGTACATGAAGGTAGGTTAATTAAAGCACTTCACAGAACTCAGACTTATAGATTGATGCTAAAGAGGAAAATGTTTCAGTGCGTGAAATAACATTCCCAAGAGATAAATTAGTTGTCTACTGCATTTATTGTTTTTCCTTAACACTCTCATGCACTGACCTTGATATTTGGCATATGAGATTATTTTAGCTACAATAAAAATATTTCTTTAATAATTCAAAATATATTGAAATAGGTTCTATGGTGTACGCTGTCTGGTCTCCTTTGCTATATCATTCTGCTCCTGAATACTGATGAGAACTGCTGCTAGGCAAACTAAAGGGTTGCTCTAACCTTAGAAAAAGCTACGGATAAACAGCTCTGCCTCTGATAACATTTGCAGGAGTGAAGAGTTAAAAGACTCTGGGACTTCAGTCATTCCGGCATTCCCCAAATTACAGAAACACTGAACTCAGGAAAAAGTTTGTGGTGGCTCTGGGCAGTGAACTGCCCCCTCTTACTGACTCGAGGACAACCTATGTTGCATGGCCATTTTCCAACTTTGTTCAAAAACCCAGCGGGTACAGCTAGACGCACACTAAACCTGTGCTACTCTTAAACACAAAGGCAGTCAAGACCTCAGTTATGTATCTTTCCTGCTGAGATAGCCCTCTCTGTACTGATATAATGCTGTCTCACTATCTGTTCCCTTTCCTGTCATAATCTTGGACCGGAAGCTATCTCCAAGCCCACATACACTTGGTGTTACCAAGTTGTTCATTTCCAAACAGCGCAGTCAGCTCAGCTTCACTTTCACCTTATCAAAATGTTTCCTGCCCAACATGCTTCTTGCTGGCACATGGAGCAGGCAGGTTTTCAGAGACCTGTGGAGGGCCACCTCCCACAGAGCCCATAATCTTCTACAACCTCAATTTAAACTCCGAGGGTCCTCTTTCTACACTATCTATAAAAAAAAGGCACCAACAAAAGCCAAGGGGGCCAAGTTTCAGAAATAGCCTGAAGATAAAGGAATCTCTGATAGCCAGATTATCAAACAAAATTGAGTGACTTTTCTTTTTAAACTCCAAGGATGAGGCTAAGGAACAATGTGGGGAAGAAGAGATACAGGACCCTTCACACACTTCACAGCCTTGTAAATGATGCTCCCCATCCTCAATATGACCAAGGGAAACATAACATAATAGGAAGGAAGTTTTCAGTTATGGCTGATTATTGCTATAAATGGTTGTACATACAGGGGTAGGATTTCATTTTGGTTGAATGCTGCTCCCTAAATTTGCTTACAGCACAGTTCCTTGGTCCCCTTTTCTTCTCCACCAACAGCTGTGATTCAATGTGGTACTCAGGCAGAAAGAGCAGCCCAGAATATATGATCACTGATTTTTTTTTTAATCATCTTTGCAGTTATCTGATAGAAAGAAAGAAAGAAAGAAAGAAAGAAAGAAAGAAAGAAAGAAAGAGAAAGAAAATCTTCTCCAGAATAACAGGCTCGACAACAAGCAAAGGTCTGAAAATCTGTTCCAGGACATGGCTCTGGAAAGAAGAGGCCAGCTGTCCCCCAGCACATGATGAACTAACTCCTAGAGCAGCTCCTCCTGTTCCTTAGTGAGGTTCAAGAATGCCAGAATATGCACAAAACACATGGAAATATATCATGGGGACTGAAGTGGGATCACAGGATCTAGGCCATCTGTGATTTCAAGTGGGAATCATTAACATGTGTTAGATTTGCACATTTCATGTACACCCATACAAGTTTTGCCTTGGTCCATGCTATAAGAACAGCTCCAGGACCCAGTCTCACAGAGTTGTCAGTAGATACCTTCTGCACCAGCTACTGTGACAGGAAAGGAGGATATGGTTGTACAAAAGCAGTCACCTTCCAAGGACACAACAGGGGCTAAGTGCAAAGGAAAGGTGCCTCCATTTTGGTTCTCCAGTACAGTCTCCATTGAAAATAAGTCGTCAACTCCCCTAAAAGTCTTCAAAAATATCAATTTAGAAACAAGACCAGGACCACTGAAAGATGTATGCAAAGGATAAACATCAACAAGATCTATTTCTGTGATGAGGATCATATGTGTCTCTTTACTGCCCACACAACATCGTGAACATGAAGTTAAATAGGGGAGTTAAGAGATTTGAACTGCATTCTCAGCACTGGCAGCCTTCTTGCCAGGATCAGAGGAGCCATTGGTACCAATTTCATGGGGCTTACTGAAGGAGGTTACTATTTCAGGCCCATTTCTTTTATAGGGCCATTGCTTTACATGGTTACTGTAACACTGACACGTAAGAAGTTCTTGCACTCCCTGCATCCATGGTCTCCTTCGCCCATGCAGCCTTTTGCTTTCAGGGGTGTTAAGCACTCATGACTCAAAATGTGTTCTGGCTGCCCAGCCCGAGGCCCCAAGAATATCTACATGACTTGTGGCACAGCCTGAAAAACAGCAGGTGTTCAGGCCAAGGTAATGGGTGTACAACCCAATTAAGGACTTCTCACAAATATTTCTCTACTTCCAGATCTATACCCTATTAGTCCAAAGCACTCAGATTAATGCATCTTCACTAGGAACTTCCACACTCATCCAATGCACTTGTCCATAGCCATTTGTCAGACAAGAAAGTCAAGAGAGTCCAGATCTTCTCGTAAGTCAGAATTTATAACATTAATTTTATTCAAAACCAAAAGGCATCCAATACATAATACAGACCACTGAGATCAAGTTATCTTGTCACTTTACAATAAATAGCTTCCCAGAACAGAGTAATACAGTAGATTTGTATTCACATGTACAGCATAATGGCCAGAAATGTTGAGCAGTTAGCATTCAAGAACCACTTAGGGAGGATAATTAAAAAAAAAAAAAAAAAAAAAAAAAGAGAGAGAGAGACAGACAGACAGAGAGCTGCTCTGAACACAAAGCAGAGCAGGAAACATGATCATTACTGAATGGTGAAGCCCAGTGGGTACTGTGTTGTCCTAATCAGAAGTGACAGTGATATGAGACCTAGAGAGAATATCCTTTCCTTCAAGACAAACAATCTCAAAACACAAGTGGAAGAAAAAATGAAATTTGTCTCTCACCACCTCTTTTTTCTGATTCAGATATAAATATGCTTTGTGTAACTGAAAGTTTCCAGTTCTGCTGGTTGACTTAATGAAGTTATTACTTCTTCTGCAAACCTTGCTTCTCTCTTATCCTCTGTTGTCAGATGGGATCCATCCAGACCCCCAGTTCAGTAACTTGAGTAATAAAAGGCAGGCTGGTGTCTTCTGTCAAAGGTATTCTTGGCGGACCTCCTGGCTGCTTTCACCTTTATCTAGACTGTGTGCTTCATCCATCAAGACTTAATCTCCACTACACTGACAGCAAGGTGCTCAGCCGCAGAGTAGCATTTTGAGAGAAATAGATACTGGCCAAGTGAGGGGCATGGAGCAATAGCTGCTCCTGTCTCTCTACTAACCCTTGTGTATGGGTTGACCAGGAAGGGAGATGAGATGGTGCTCCAGGGAGCAGAGCTCAAGAGCACCCAGGGCTGTGCTCTGAGAGAATCCCAACACACTGGCATAATTGTGAAGTATTTTCCAAGCATATTTGGTCTTGGATTCAATTTCCTGCAAAGACAGATTTTAAATGCCTGCTCGGCTAAGATTATTTTCTGGATGATTCAACTCCAAAGCAACGTGAACTTAGGTCAAACTTATACTAAAGAGCTTTTACCTTCAAGTAAAAGGGGTCACATAATGCATTTTGTGAAGGTCCTTCTGGTATTTGCTAAGGATATAATGGCTCCTTAGGTGAGTTTGATTGATATGTTTGACACATTAAACATTTAAAATTTTATCAGCAATCTATGTGTGCACAGCAGGCCAGGCAAGAATTTATTCTGCTGCTTTGTAGAAAAATGTTCTGGGACAATTCAAGATATCATTTCCTTTTTTTCTTCCATTTGAAATCACTGTGGTCCTCTCTCAAGAAATACAGACAAAAGTTCCAGCTTTTGGCATCTAACTTTATGCATTTAAATCCATATTTAGGAAACGGACTAAGTGGTCTGATTGGCCAAAGCACTCACACTTGAAAGTGTTCACCTATACTAACCTGTATTAACTATATGCATTGATGTAAAGGAAAAGGAACATAAAACCATTTCAGTTTGCTTTCATCCCTCCTTCACAGCTTACAGATCTGCATCTCCAAACAATTCACATGTCAGCTCTTGCAGCTAAATAAGCAGAGCTTTGGCAGTGCTCAGGATGCCTATGTCTGGTACTATGTAATGGCCCAGGCTGCTCCTAACTCTCTTGTAAATATGTGATCTTAATCTGCCATGACTTAAATTTTACTTAACACATACCTGGTACCTCTGTAATCTCACCAGCAATCTTTGCTCATGGAGGATTGTTCTACCCAGAGGCTTTTTAATGGCAGCTTCTAAGAGCTAATGGTTGGTTTGGATTTCAGTGTTTACAAGAAACACTCTGGTGACAACCTTTCACATCCGACACTACTTTTCATTACCAGATTGAGTACAAGGGTTAAAAATCAGATTTCTTTCCAGGAAGCATACATGAGACAGAGAGTGGTCCCTCAGATCTCATATTCATGTTCCTATAGTCTCAGGTCCATCTTGTACAAAGTCTGGGGCAGTTTTTTAATGACGACTGCTACAGTCCTAACAGGAGCCAAGAAGCAGCACAACATACTCTGCTGCTCAGTTTGGTTAATTAGCCCAAGTAAACAACTGTAGGACAGTTCAGATATGCCCTGAGATGTGATCCAGCCACATCCCTCCCCTATGATGCTCACTTTCTTGCTACTGGTATATCCAAGCTGCTGTGCTGACTATTCTGGACCTTCTAGTATAGTTAAGCAGTGGTTCAGCTACACCATCCTTGAAATACTTGCATGGGAACTCCAGCCCCGGAATTATTCATGACCAAGAATTTTACTTTTAAAAACAAGTAGGGATGATTAAGGTTCCTTATTCAACTTCCTTACCTTCATCCCAAATAAAGTTGCTCAAACTCATCTGAAGGTGAATATTTGAGCTTCCATTGAAGTAACATTTGCCTTTGTCACAGGCACCGAAGGGTTGGACACTTAAGATCTGGTAAATATTAAAAGACAATGAAAAGTCCTAGAATTGATATACCACCTTAATCTCTCCACTTCCCTGTCATCAAAATGTCTGAGATCATGCCATGGCAATTAATAGCAAAGTTCTATGAACCTTCATGAATTTTCTAGCAGCAAGTGTGAAACCTTCCACAGCCCCAGTTCATCCCTACCTAAAGTTTGGCTATATGACATTGTATTTTACTCCATATATCTATCAAGAGAAACAAAAGACTGCATTGTGCTACTTTGATACTGCTTTTTCTCCATGTACCATGTAGGCGTAGAAAAGATACGGTCCCAGCTCAAACGGCGTGGGCAAAGAAGCATGCTCTGCCTTGGCTGATTTTAACAGAGGATCAAAAACCTCCTTACTGCACTCATTAAATTGATGCCTGAGGGTGTCTAGAGAAATTGAGTTCCTAATTCTGGTGCCATAGTAAGATGGAAAAAATCCAGGCCAAATTTGCAGACAAATTCAACTCATCATAGAAGCCTTTCTGCACAGAATGCTATAGAAGTTCATTTGACATGGACTTTAAGGTGGTTTCAAGCACATGTAGGTGCTGAGAGAGAGCCCATGACACCAGCAGCCCTTTCTTTCCTTTGCAGCAGCCTTCCCCCCTGTAGTGCAAGGAGCCAGGCTAATTACACTTCCACACAAAAGCATCTGTGCATCCAGCAGCTCCAGCAGCTAAATTTTAGCCTGATGCAATTCGAACTGCTTGAAAACTTTACATTCCTGGAAAAATAAAATTAATTATGGAAAAGCTGCTGGCAGGCAACTTCACAAGAGAACTGCTAAAAGGTACCAGCAGATCTTATATATCTAATTTTTCTGGTCTGTGTCACAAAGGTAATATCATGATTGCAATAAGCACTAAACGACCTCCCTAAGTGTTTCAGATGTCAGGTAAGCACTGTCAATAAGAAGTTCCATGCAGCTAATAAAACATGTCAGCTCTTCAATCTGCTGCTTTACTGACCTTGAGATTGTCCTAGAAGAGGTATTATAAAGAAAACAGTTGTGTCATAGGCACGGATGATGTGATATATGCACCATCCCAAATGTGCTCAGAGGAAAAAAATCCAATGTAGATAAAAGGTATTCTTGTGTGCAAGATGGAATGCCAGCTTCTACCTAATCCTCATTTTTCTGTTATTTAATCAAGTCCCTGCTGCTTTCTCCCTGCCCACTGCAGAGCTCTGCCCAAGAGAGGAACAACAGTTTTGAAAATCTGAGTGAAACTAATTGACCTGTTCAGTTGCTCAGTCATGACAATTTTTTCCCTATACTTTGATCCAAGATTTAGCCCTGCATCCAGCAGCCAGGACTAAAAAGTTCTAAGTGGGCTTGTTTCTTTCAGATGCACTGCTGTGGTCTGTGCTGCTCCTTGGTAAGGAGAACAAGGCCCAGTAATGACTGAAACCCCTCCTCACGATTTTCTGTCATTGCATCAATCAAGAATGAGAAGGATATTAATATTATATAGTGAATTACAGGGGAAAAAAAGAAGCCACCCAGCAACATGGTACAGTACAAATTTGAAATATCTTTCCTCTCTGGAATTTATTTCTTCCAGCATCAAAGAGGAAAGACCATGAGATGCTTAATTAGCAAGTTCTTCCAAATTTTGCATAGTGTCATCTCCTTTTGCCTCCTCTTCTTTAGTGCTAAGTCTTAAGAACACATTCACAAAGGAGCCAGGCTGAAAAAAATAGAGCCTCATACTGCCAAAACTTAGTAGGACTACTTGAAAGGGTAAGAGATGATCGCTACTTTTATTTTCCGCCTCTCCCACACAGCAGCAGCAGCACACAGTCACAACAGCCAGAATTTGATCGCTACCGATAAGTAACACCTTGGCCCCTCCAAAGGTTTGCACTTTGTTACTCATTTTACAGATTCTTCTGAGGTCCCTGCCAATGACATGAAGCAGGTGTTTATAAGTACTTTCACAAACTAGAGAAGAGTGCCATCATACCAGCAGTTTATGGTAAGCTGCTTTGAGGAGATTTGCTTATGAAGTAAACAAAGACGGGGGTGCACAAACAGCCTAAATAATTTTCACTACATAAAAGCTTCCTTGACAGCACTACTGCTCTTGAGGGTGAATGACTGCTTTCCCAGTCTTTCTACCCATTTCCAGATACTGGGCAGCCCCACAGAGCATCACTTCTGTGCAGGATTTCTGGATGCTGGGTATTGAGAAATCCTATGCAAGGGGCTACTATGCATACACAGATTAACTTCACATTGCAAGTGCACCCTGCATGATTCACACTGACTGCATTTAACCTACTGCAGGTGACCCGAGCAAGCGCGATGTCTATCACACCCTGGCCATGCTATATGAAAGTGTCTGATCTGTACAGGTGCAGAAACATCAGCCCATCTAGAGCACATCAGACTGATTCACATGGTTTGGTCTGGTGGAGCCCGGACACTGAAGTCCCCTCCTGAATTTATATGCTTGCAAATATTGAGGAAAGAAGGCCTTACCTATACAACATCATTAAAAACAAATCCAGCTGGATTTATAATAAATTAGGGTTTTATGTGGGGAAGGAAGGGGATGAGAGAAGGAGAAGTTACAAGCTCAGAGTCAAACGGCAAAGAAGCAGTTAGGCTGTTCTGCAGCACTGCAGTTATTATCCGCACTGCTGTATCAAGCCTGGGTGCCGACCTGTCTCAACTACACCACTCTTCTCTGCAAGTTTAAAACAAATTCATCCAACCAATGCAATGTCTTCTGTGTGTAGATGTCATTAAGGGCAATGACAGGATAAAAGAAACCTAAATTGTCTTGTATGTCATTATAATTCTGTATTATTTTCCTATTCATCTAGCAGATAGTATTTGCTTGTGATTTCTAAAGCCAGAGTGTGATCTTGTTTTCCAAAAATAAGACTTCGCAATCAACTTTATCTATGACAAGTTTGTCTCGAACACCATGTAAACACCCAGGATCAAGAGCTCAGAGACTGCATTACCTTTGTTATCATCATGCATGCAGAGGGGAGAATTGTTTTCTGCAGTTTCATATGACATTACGTTAAAGAAAGCTAACACTTTAAAAACGTTAATGGATAAAGGTGATCAATATGGAATGAGCTGAAACTTTTCCTTTATGAAGAATGGCTGCAGTTGTTAGGTTTGTTGGGGTTTTCTGCTGTAAAGCAGACTGCAGAAGAGAAAGGGGAAAAAAAAGAAACCCCACTCAAGAGAACTGCAGAAAACATTGATCTAATGGCTGCTGCTTTTGCCACTTGAGGTCTGAAAAATGATAAGGAAGGTTAAAATAATCAGCAATGTTATGAATACTACTTAAGCCAGCAGTCACATATGGTACATTAGCAATGTAGATGGATTTAATGAAAACTGAGATCAGGGCGTACATCTGTCATCAGCCAAATCTACAAAATATTTTCCTCAGAAAATGAAATGTAATGATATAAGTGCTCATCTGTAATAGAGTTATAACAACTCCAAACTGTAAAACTAGTGCTGGTTTAATGCATTTTGTCAGCTAATGTTAACCAAACAGACAATTCCTATGACTATTGCTTTGAAGAGAACAGATTGTGCGATAGGTCATAATCAAGCACGCATCCTTAGATTAACAGCTCCAAAGTACTCCATACTTCTGTAAGTCTCCCTGTAATGCAAAACCAAGTGTGATTTGTCACACCATTTCAGCCTCCACTACAGCTAAGATAGCAGTGTGGAATTTTTCAAGCTTCACAGGAGGAATATTAAAACAGATAATACTAGCATGCATTTTGAAGAATAATTCCCAGCGCTTGCCAAGTCATGCTCTCGGAGGTATCTGCCAGCGTGGGAGGGATGTGTGCTCAAGGGGGCCTGTGTTTCATGGCCATCTCAGGCAGGGGGCTGCAAAGTTCATTAAATGATCTTATCTCGCTCTGGTTCTGTTCAAAATAGCCTTGATATGATGAAGGATTTATGTTACCCCCCACTTCAAATAAAAAGTACCAAGGGATGCATTTCATTACTGCCCTGTGACACTGGAGAAGCCAGGGCTGCAGTTGTAATATTCCTCATTTGTTTGTGTCACACAGAAGATTTATCTGTAGGAAGAGTCTCCCTCCAAAGGTAAGTCAGAATTTGTTTTTCTATAGCAGGTTTATCATAATAATGTAACAAGAAATGCATTTGTCTTCTAACTTTAATTCTCACAAAACTACATTCTAGGAAAGATGAGAGAGTGAGGAAAATGCCAGGGAAGAGTGCCCAGTTTAGCAGCATTCTAAGGAAGCTGAGTAGCATTGATACAGAAAAAATATTTCAGGGCATTTTCCATGTCACAACCCTGGACAAAACACCAGGAGATACGGCTGTACATTGTCAACTGATGGGCTAAATGATAGCCAGAGTTACACAAGCTTTCCTCCTGCAAAGATTTTAACAGTGATCTGCTACAGAGATGCTTTTTAATTTAAAAATAGAAGCCTTCACATGAAACAGGGCCAGTTTCTCCGGCATGGTTTGTCAGAACTGCATCACCTAATGAAGAACATGAGCCCTAGGCAGGATTTTTCTTCTTCTTTGATGCTAGAGTTTTAAGTTCTCCTGTACCTTCCCCCTCAAGAAAGTTCAAGATCCTTGGTCTACTATGCATAAACATTAATTTATGCCATTTACTTAGGGCCCTCAGTTCAGCAATTTATAGGATAGGCTTCAAATGCAGGGGAGAAGGGGTAAAAATGTAGCAACTAGAAACAATAATTGATCAAACAAGCTACAGTTGCTTTAAATATGCCTTGAATGATGAAAATTAAGAGAAGCTGGTAATAACTGGACAGGCGTATGGAAAGCTCAGGAAAGGCATTTAGATATGCTGTACTGCATGATGCTTACAAGCACCTGTTCATCTGATGCTTGCCTCTGTGCAACTGCTGCCACAGGGTGAGGAGCCCCGAATCAGCACCCGAGCCCTGTTCAAGTACCCAGAGGGCTACATGCAGAGAGCAAACAGAGCTGGGGAGCAGAGGGGAGCTAAAGAGATGCTCTAGGGAAGATTCAGGAAGATTGGCATGAGTGGTCGTGGAGAAAGGCAGCTTCAGCAGGAAGCAGAGGGAGCTTTTCCACAGGCAGTGGCCAAGCTGGGGAAATTAGCCGGAAAGACATCTTGAAGAGGAGGAGAGAGTCAGCCAGGCTGCACAGGCACCCCTGAGCCAGGGGGCTGCCGCTGGAGGCAATGGGACCTGTCTAGGAGAGAAGCTCAATAGGGAAAAGCAGACAGATGAGAGGGCCTGGAGAAGAGGGCAGTGAAGGAGCCCTCTCACGGCAGCTCTCCGTCATGGGCTGGAGCAGAAGAGTTGGCAAAAACAACTCTGGATCAGAAGAAGGTAAAGATTTTATATATAAATCTATATATAAATTTTATATATAGAATATATATACACATATACACATAAAAAAAGATAATAATAAATATGGATAATACCCTTGTCATACTATGTTTCTTTCACATAAAGGTATTATATGAGAAAAGGTCCGCATTTTGTAACAGTTCAATGCATTTTAAGAACAGTTGTTCCTGGATCTGAGAAATAGGGTCAGACCTATAAGCATTTCACAGAAAAGCAATAATGAACTGTGGGAACTAAGAACAAGGAGAACGGTTGAACGTGAGGCTGCTGCACAGTGCCTGCATGTCAGCATGCTCATGTTTTAATTTGCACGCTCCAGAATGGTTTTGCTAGATGCACATGGGTAACTCACATTAACATTAATCAGTCACATATCAATATGGTTGTCATTCTCATATACGGAAAACTCCCACTGCATGCAGAAGTCCTATTTATTTAATTGTTTATACCCAGAGAATGACCCCAACCCTAAGCACATGTCCAGCTTTCATTTTAAATTCTGCCAAACCAGAAACAATTGTTAGTGAAATAAGTTGGTTATCTAGAATTCCCCTACTTCATTGGAAACTGTGAACAATACTGTTTATAACTAGAGAAGCATATTTTGGTAATCTATAATGCTCAAGTAAAAATGTAAAGGAAGTGACATATGCATGCCGAGCCACACATTTTTTGCTGATGAGATGCGCTGCAACATACACACAGGTGTATTTAAACCCCAATATCAAACTCTAGCAATGTGAATTTTGAAAGGTGAGCACACTGCCAGGGCCCAGAGTGCACCGAGGGGTCCCACAACCACTTGGGGATTTGGCTGCCTGTGCTCAAGGTCAGCTCTGGGATGTGCCGTTGGGCAGCCTGGGGTCAACCAAGGCATGAGAAAGAGCAGCAAGAAACCTCTCCCCTTGCTCACCAGCTGCATTTTGGCTCAGGCAGTTGTGCCCCGCTGTTGCTCCTTCCCTTATGGAGCAGCATCAGAAGGATGGAGGGGATTAAACTGAAGTCCTTTTACGCGGGGTATGAAGACTTAAGTTAAATTTGAAACCGAGAGGCTTCGTCACATAGGATCTTGAAGTAAACCTCAATCAGTGCTTTCAGATATGCAATGCTACCAGCTGCAAAAGTAAAAGATAAAGATAAATGACATAGCCAAGATCCAAGTCAGTATCAAAGCAAAAGAAGGAAATCGTGACTGTGATTAGTAGTCCTATTTTCTAAATTTGAATGAGATTCCTTATTAAAGTCAAATGTTAGCATTAACACAGACAGATTTTACTCTCCCATATCTCATGCAATTTTTATACAGTACATCTATAAAATAAAGTGCACTCACTAAGCAAGTTCCATGCGGAGGTAGATGAAAAAAAATTTGGATTGTTTCTAGGAGCATGCAAAACACCCTGCAAACCAGTACAAAATAGGCAGCAGTGATTTCAATATGACAAATGCAGGAAGATTTGTTACACCAAAGAGAAACAAGCAAAGAGCATGCAGCATAGCTGATGGCTGTAAACACTTTGGGTACATTCTGTGCTGGCCTGCCAGAACTAGAAAATCTAAATACAGTATCACAGTGAACACCAGCATCGTTCTTTCTTTCACTGCCCTCTGCCAGTTTCTGAAGTATAAACACTCCAAGATGCTCATCAGAACCAACAGTCAGCATCTGTCTCCCTGAATATACATTAGGTCTTTTTGCTGTAATGAAACCTAGGTAGTATCTTTCCAGAAGCCAGAAGATGTCACCTGTAATCAGCAGTCAGACCCTATGAGTCCATTGGGCCCAGCAGATTCAAAAGTACAAGGGCCATGCAGAAATACCCCTTCAATCTTGCTAACGCTTAATGCAAGCCCAGACCTACTTTCTGTTCCCACAGGAAATAACTTGAGGTGCTTTAGCTTAGAGATATCCAGATATAACTATTCTTAACTGGTATTCAGGAGCTGGTACCTAAAGGAGGGGGAAAGTGAAGGGGAGAAACACCACACACAACACACACTCGTTTCCCCGGCTAATTTTACCATGCCATAGACAGGAAGGAAAAACCAACCAACCAACCAACCAAAAAACACTTTTTTGTATAGATGCTTGGAAAAAAAAAAAAAAAGTGAAATAATGAGTTGTGTTCTTCTATAGGGAAAAAAAAGACCTTTTTTTACATACCATTTTCTAGCTAAGCAACTTGTGACTTCCAATTCTCCTCATGAAAGTGTGTTTCTCTTGGTGGTAATGGCTTCTCATAGAATCAGCGAGTACCAGCTAGTGGCTATTGATTTTTCTAGTTACAGAGAAGTCAAGATGTCACATCTAATTGATCTTACATTCCTCTCTCTTGTTCTAACAACGTTATTTTTCAGTTCCAGATAACATTTGCAGTACCATAGCTTCCCTACCTATAGAAGGCCTCCTTTAGCAAGTTTTATCTAAATATTATCAACCTGCTCTAAAACGATTACATCTAAAAAGTAAACAGTCATGTTCATCTTGTGTAGCACAAACCCTTCCTTGAGTTTATCCAGCTATTCCTTTCATTTGTGAGCAGCTACGTTTGTTCAGCCACTTTGCAGCCGGGGGTCTGCCAAAGATGATTACCAGAAAGAAACTCTCATTATTGTCCTTTGGAAGGATTGCCACTGGAGACTTAAATAAAGCTTCATTTAGTCCTAGGTCTGACTGAAACTGGACTAGCTAACTCGAATAGCTATGAAAAGGCTACTTACAACTTTACACGCTTTAACAATATATTCAACATGCTTTAACAATATATTCTCACCTGTGTGTTATATCATACAACGACATTATTTGTTCAGGCTGCTTTTGGGGCTGCTTTCAAACTACCTTTTTCATTCTTCTCTTTATGTATTTAGGAGGTTCCTCTTGCTTTCTATTTTGAACAAAGCTCTGATGCATGAAAATAAACTGTATCCCATTGATAGCTGCTGGTGCAAAGCCACAGTACAGGCTTATGTCCTGATCCTTTCCTCTGAATAAAATTGAAATGGGAGGGGAAACAGAGAGAGCTTCTGTCGCCAGCAGAAGATGCTAGCACAGAGAGTGTATCTTTGGAATATTGATAGTGAGATCTTGATAGACAATGTTAGAAACCCCTGATCACCCCCACAACCTTGAGGGTTTAGGGCAACATTTTTATAATGAACACCGTCGAATTCAAGCACTTATGCACGGGATACATAAAGGCAAAAGGAATCACACTGGTTATTTTGGCAGGGTTGTGGTGTGATTCCTACAGTCACTGTGTGAATGGGCTCAAATAATGGGCGTGAAACAAATGTAATACAGGGTAGGATGATTTCACAGTTCAGAGAAAAATAACGGCACACTGGTGTTTCTCAAAGCCTTAATGTAGCTGTGTAGAGGGCTCAGTAAAATGACAATGCAGAAATTCAAAGTCCAGTTGCTTTGATACATATTCAAGTGTTATCAGGAAACAGGAGGAAAGAAAATAAAGAGGAAGATTAATGGGAGAGAAGAGTAAGTGGAGGGAGAGTTAAGAAAAACTCAACATCAAGGTATTCGGATGAGAACACAAAATAAAAGGTTAGGAAAGAAGGACAGGTTTGGACAAATCTCTTAGCGTACCAGAGCCAGCACACACACAAAATTTCACAGATAATGCACTCACCAAAGCATTAGATTCCAAAAAAACCCCAAACCTGTAGTGTATAGTACTATATACACTTTGTAGTTCCTGTGTTCTAATGTTCTTCTAAATATCACTGTATTACACTTAACGTGAATAGCAATGAAAACTAATTCTGAACTTCTCTTTTACTGAGTTTAAACATTTTACCTCGGGATTTTTTACTGGGGGAGCGGAGAGGGGTGATGGAAAGAAGCAAAAAGAAAAATACGTTTGAGCCATCACCAAGAATATATGCAATCAAACCAGAATGCAGAACATTTAAAATAGATAAGGGATATATATATTCTGAAAGTATATACTTGGGCTCCGTTATGTCTTGTGGCAATGAGGTCCACAAATTCAGAACTTATTATCATTCAGAAGAAGTATTTACTCTCATATATCGAGAAAAGAAGCATCCGCAGTATATTACACAGGAATTTAGAAGGACAAAGTTATTATGCGTCTGAATCACCTGTGATTAAGGAAACAAGGAGAGATTACTTCCTGGCATGTCACTCCCATAATGTTTATTTTGAGCTTAAGGGATTTCTGGAAGCTTTGCTTGTTGCTGTGCAGAGATATTGTTATGCTCAGAGATTAAATCCTGGACTGGAAAGTCCATTAGCCTGACCCAGATGATTATTACTGTATTTTTTTTCATAAGTTTCTAGATTACTCCTGGGTACACAGAAAGTATAGAAAGTAGTAACTGTTATCTGGGAAGAGAGATTTGTTTCGGCATTGTTATACATGTAAAGATTTATAAAATATGTATCTTATGAACAAACACTCACATTAAGAGAACTTTTCATCCAGAACTGGTTGTTCCCCAGCACAAATGGACTTGTTCAGCTGTACCTGCAATTCACATTAGAGACAGATGCCAACCCTTACATCCAGCTATAATTTGCTCAGAACCAGGTAAAAAAAAAAAAAATACTCAGTAATTTTTCTTCTGCAAACCTTCAGCTAAAATACAGTGTTTTTATCATCTGGAGGCCATGAGCTGGTATACATGGAAGGGAGGGGTTACAGGGAACCATAAGGAGGTTGCAGAGAAATCTCAAAGAAAGAAGCCTCTTTAAAAGAGCTGCTTTTGTTCTGTGCTCATAGTCTTTTTAAAATGGGTCTCACAGTTTCTCATAAAACAGCTAAATCTCCAAATGGAATTACACAAAGATTACCAGTTCCCAGTTTTGCCTTCCTTACCATGCCTGGCAGGGGAATGGCAGCAGTTTCTTCAAGCTCTTCCAAGCTAGCCTGGAGGGACTTGTTTACTAGCTCTCTGTGGCTCTGATTAAAATAAATTACAAATAATTGCCATGAATTCAAACAAGGCATGAGAGAGCCCTAAATACTTGTTAAAAAATTAAATGTTCTGGAAAAGAATTGTAATGGCATGTTCAGGCAAAACCACACAGCAATTTGGAAGGCACAATGTATATACTCATTTCCTATTTAATGAAGTTTTGAAAGTAATGATATGATTTTCTGGCTGTAATGTGGGATACGAGAGCTTGACTGTTAGCCCATGAAGAGTCATCCTGAGACAGATATTCTTCTCCTATGATGAGATTTGTTGCTAAACTCATTTTTAAGATGACATCAAATCATCAAATGAAGGGGAGAAAACACAGAACAGGCATCAAAAATACATGTAATCAGACAGACAAATATATTCAATAAAATTGTTCTGTTTTGAAAGTTATAGGAGAGGGAGAAGCATTTAACAAGCAAAGTGGCTTTTGCAAGTTAGCGTCTTGTGAAGTCCTCTATACAATTAAGTTTTATATATATATAAACTTTCTCCATTCCCAAATAAAATTAAGGTAAGCATCCTAATGATTAACAGCAGATCACAAGAGCTCCTTTTCTTTATTGCTTTGGTCCTAATCCACAATAGTCACTTTATCATTACATACTCATGGAAACTGAAAAAATCCCACTAATTCTGGCTATTTTTATATTTCCTTTCATTTATGAGTAAAGCAAAAAGTATCTTAATCATTAAGCTGGAGAACACAACAACACTGCCCTACATCGCGAACTTAAAGGTCACAGCAACAGATGGAGGCAAGAGATATTTGAGGTGAACAGTGAGCAATCTGAATCACTACAAACAGCAGATCCTCAAGTGTCAGCATTAGGGATGAGAAGGTTAAAGCGTGAGTCATGTTCATTGTATCCTAATCCTGCAAAAAAGACACTTTGTGCAAACCTAATGTTGCAAAAAACCTGAAAGAAAAATGTTGTGTTTTAGCCATCAAACAGATGTGGGGCCAATATCTTCTCATATGGTTGTTTTGACTTTCTGCTTTACAGAAAATGAATAGTCAATACATACGTCATGAAGTACGGGGATGCGAAACTAGTGACCTGAGAAACTTCTGGGAAAAGACTATTGAACAACAAACTCGTTATCTGCAAATTGAGAAAGAACGTCAGCAAAGAAGTGCTCTGACAAGGTGCGTAGTCTGCATTTGGAAAGGTTATTTGAGTTTGTACTGTCATTCTTTAAATATGGGTAGCACTCTTATTTAAAGACAGGCAATGAAAGCTGAAAGCAGCCTTTATTTTTCTGGGATTTTTAGAAAACAATACAGCTTCCCAAACTGGCATACTAATGCATCTAACCTGTGGCTTCCCAGGATAAGGTTCACTTAAACCTTAAGGTTCACTGTTCACTAAATGGGCCCAAAATTTGGCACTTCCTGAAGTTATTAGGACAACCTCTAATATAAGCTTGTCTTGAACAAGAAGGCTTGTGTCCACAGCAGAGCTAGCACAGAAATGTACCTGGGCAACCTTCACTCTGTCTTCACGAAAAAGGAGTTAGTTCGAATTAATTCAGATGGGTTAATTTGCACAAGGTAAATCTTCAACAAAGGAGAGTAGTGACTGTACTAACTGACCAAGGCAACCATAATCCATAGCCATATTTGCCTCAAGCAGCCAAAAAGAGAAAGAAATAGTCTGCTGCAAAGTCAGTACAGCTTTACTTCAAACAAAGTCTCCAGAAGACAGGAAGCATTTGCACAAAATCCCTTCATACCTATCTTTAGATTAATTTCTAACAAAATAGGAGGAAGACTGGCCTTTCAGTAATAACCCTAGATTAAAGAGTCAGTCTCTAGCATATTTTACCATTTATAAGAACCTAATTCCAATATGTCAGCTCCTCAGCCGAGAGATTCCTGCCTTTTCTATTTGAGGCAGGGAGTATCTTTCCATAGTACCTAGGCACTACAATAAAAAAAAAAAAAAAAAGTGTCAGCTGTCACCTAAAACCATCTATTATAGATCTAACAGCAGTTTCATTATGCACAGCGTTTCCAAGCCGAACAGTGTCCAGGAACCTACACAACCTCCATGCGATACTTTTGTTAAAGTGAGTTTCTGGGGAGGAAGGGGAGCAGGAAGATGCTGGGTGACACTAGATGGCAGCAGGCGGTCTTCAGTGGAGGTGACCAGGAGCCTGGGCACACAGAGGTGCTTGAGTGGGGACACTGGAGACGAACGTGGACCACGATGCTCAGGCGAGCCTGTGCTGGGGTCCAAAGGCGAATCCCGACTTGCCTTAGAGCAAAGTGCTCCAAGGTCACAGAACTTGCCAGCCTCTGTGGGAACTGGGAAGATGTGCTAAAGTGGGAAGTGTGAAGATTATAAATCTGTTCCCCATAAAAAACTGAGGACAAGCTAGACTAACACCTGATCGGTGTTTCTGTTCCCAGGCTCAGAAATGAATGGATGGAGAGGCTGGAAAAACGGATAAAAATGCTGAAGACCCAACCTGAAGACCCATCTAGCTGAAGATCCCACATTCACTACCTGTTGCGGGGGAAAAAAAGAAAATTGTTTTGTAGGAGAAAATGATGGTGTGATGCAAAAGCTTAAGCTAGTTTTACTTCATGGCTCAAATGAGTTATAATTAATTAGCTGTCTTTGTTAGAAGTTTCAGATGTGAAATGTCTATTGCCGCTTTTAAAATTATTTATTTATCCCCTCACTTGATGAAAAGAGATTGAAGCACTCCAAAGTGTTCAAGGTTAATAAATCATGGTTCCTTGAGCTGTAGATGCCTGGAAAAAGAGTTTAGTGACATAGTAAGTTTTCAGCAGAAGCACTTCCTGGGCATTTAGGGTTTCTGTATAAACTGATGGTAATTTAATGAAGTAGCTTTCTTTCAAAGTTGTTTAATGAATAATTGAGATTTTTTTTTCTTTAAACCATGGCAGATCCCAGCTCAGACTAAGGAAGAGGGAACATTGCGCAGACATGCCACATATCCCAGATCACTAGTGGTGCCAAACTTGGAGTGAGTTACAGATTTTCTTAGCCACCATATTAAATGTCTGTGAAGCCATTAATACATATCCTGAGAAATAGACTCTGATACACCCACAGTGCATTGAGAACAAAAGCTGATTAATCAATGGTTAATCCACTTTGGCTAACATGAGTCACTATGTCAGCAGAAACAAAACGACTTGGATTTTTATGAGGCAAAACAAATGCTACAGTCCTGCTTCTCAGCAGGGCAAGTCGCCCTGCGCAGAGCTCATCCATAGTGCCACGAATAAGCCGCTTCTGGTACCCCAACCAGCTTGTGCAGAGCTGGCCTCAGAGCTGTTTCACAGGGCTGCATCTTTGCAGCCGTCTGTCATCAGGAGTTTAACAAATGAACAAAAAACCCACAACTACACACACCCCAGAAACACTTCTTTCTCTAACCCGGGCACTCCCCCATGTGTATTCCTTCACAACTGGTACCTTTAGAAACCTTTAGAAACTGTTTCTAAAGGTACCAAATGCCCTACATTTGCCATTAGTCAAAAATATTTCTAGTTCCTTTTCTAATGCTTCAAACAGAGGTGACATTCCCTGTAATAGTATCAAAGCATTTCTGTAGGCTGATGTGAGAAAGTTGCTTCCTTTTTACGGTGACTGCTTTGTTGCCACCAGAACACTTGAGGTAATGTACCGCAAAATGGGTTTTGTTATGAACACACTAAAAATCTCTTCCCTCACTTGCTTAAGCTTTCAGTCCCCTGTTATATGGCCATGTCACTAGTTCTCTGATAATCCATATTGTTTCAGAGTAGAAAAGATTTGAATTGCCAGTGATGGGGGGGAAAGAAAAAAGAAAAATAGAGGAAAAGTTTGAAGGTTTAAATTATTTAGAACATCTGTTCTTTTTAAAGCAAAATAAGAGTTGGAAATGCTGTTTGTTCTATCTTTATACATCACCTTTTGAATTCACTTTTGTGTATCCCAAGGTCAAACCAAATCTATTATGGGAGTTTAAACATGCAAATAATGTTTGGGAAGCTTGAAAAATCCATTAAAATCCATTAAAAAAGATGACCTTGGAACATGTGCTCAGAAATCAAGACATCAGCAGGTATGTCAAACGTGAGCAGAGTTTGCCTGCTGGCTGAAAAAACTGTTAAACTCATGTTCATCAGTCTGGTCTTTTCTTGAGAAAGTTTACACAACATCAACCAGAAATATGCATTCTTCTCCAGTCTAGAGGATAACAGCATAATTACAATATAGCTGTGCTTTAATAAAAAAAATCCCAAGGTGGACACCCAACTTACTATCAGGTTTTAACTAAAAGTCAGATTTCTTTGAAAATGCCAATTCACACAGTTCAATTTGCCCACCATCTGTCTGTTCTTTGTGCTTACTGAAGCTCTATCAGAACTCCAGTCTGAAACAGCATTGGTTTTTATACCATTTTGACTGAAATTAGAGCTTGAACTGCAATAAGGGCAGCATTCTGCATCCCCTCTTCCACTGCATGACTGCACAAAATGCAAAACAGAGTTGGCATATCTTAGAAATGAATGAGGCACCCCAGACTGAGCTTTTTCTTGCATTTCGCATGGCTTAGATCCTTCTTCTCCGCTTCTCATGAAGTGACCCAAAAGAAGGAAAATCCATTGGGAGCCAGGAAGAGCAATGCCAGGAAGTGACTACTTTAAATTGTGGCATTTCCCCCCACCTAAGTCACTCATTGCATATTTTGTATAGTTATGTCACAGAATAATGCTTTGGAGTTTGTCCTTATCAAGCTAGGACATGCCAAAACCATCTCTTTAAAATGATAAAAAGGACCTTATTCTGTACAGACTGTATCTTTTCCAGGCCAAGGCCACAGAAGTTCTGAGAACATATTTCCAGCATTAAGCCACATTTCTGAACTTAGCAATTTCACCTTTAGTGTCTAGATGAATTATTTCAGGCTCAAGTTCTACCGTGTTAGATTCAGTACTTTGAGCCATGTCATCTCTATTTATCCAGGTGCTAGCAACACATTTTCATTACAACCTCCATCACTTTTGCAGGGGTAATCTGCCTAGAAATTTTATAAATTACCACCAACAAAAGGATCCAGGGCAATAAATATAATCTAGAGTCAATCAACAAAAATAAAAGTGTGATAACATTAAAATTCAAGTCTAAATGTCAAGAAACAAACTTAATCAGAAACTGGAGCAGATTGACATGAAAATGGTTCTGGCAATTTAAAAACACAAAAATATAAATTTTTAATTTACCTTGAAGGTCATAACAGAAATGAAAGGGAGGCAAAAATGTAAACTGCAATTTCTATGGGATTCAGGAATGAGCCACAAAAAAGGAGTAAAGTTACCTGACTGCAGGACTGGAAAAGTCATCAGCTAAAAAAATGATAAAATCATCAGGGCTGTGCAGAAACAACATGGTTAGAAAGGACACTTAGATGCGCTTCAGACTATTTTCCATAAAAGTAACATGCAGTTTCAGAGGGGCATAATACTCAGTTAATCAGTTTAAACCTAATAACTCAAATATTTATAAACAGCTCCTTGAAGAAACACTTCATTTCGCTTGATTTTTTTTCTAGCCACATTTTCACATTGCTTTTGAGTGTAACAGTGAGAGACTGAGTCATGCCAATCTCTTCTTATTAACTTTGTAATTAAAATGTGATAGATACTTGCTTATCTTCCTAGCTTTCCTTATTTTACCATTCTTCCCTTCATGCTGACATGGCGCAGCAAGATGCATGACACTTTCTCATTACAAATGCATGGTACAGAACCGCTTAAAAAAAGCTCACAACATAAAAAAAAAAAAAAAAAAAAGCCGTAAAGTTTTATCACCCTCTTAAAAAAACAGTAAGTAATCCGGACCCAAATCCTTTTAAATGCTATTTATGAGAAGTACCCTCTGTGCTAGCACAAAAGTGACAGATACTCCATTTTAACTGTATTAATGGTCCTTCTAGCGTATGGATAAGGGCTGACAGCTGTGAAGAATGATTCTGTCAGTAACTTAACAGACCTCTTAGCAGTTTAGCCCAAGCTGAGAGAGCTTAAATACAGTTCTGTACTCTGCAGTCCCTCCTGACCGATGTCCTTCCCTAACCAAGGGACTATTCTCTGGAGTTCTCTAATTAACGAGCAAACGAGCGTAACTCAGCCACCGTGGCTGCGCTGTGAATTTGAGTGATCACTCAGCAGCTCACCTTCAGCATGACACCCATGGCCATGTGTTCCTCACAGTGCCACTCCTCCTTGTCCGTGTAACCACACATGTTTGGGCTTTGGAGAACATTTAGGGAAGAGGAGGTTGATCCATACCACAGTTTTGAGGCGTTTAAAGTTCTCAGTGCTTAAGGAAACCCACCATATGACACCAGGTTCACCTACTGTATTCAATATTAAGTATAGCATTAACTAAAAAGGAGTTGTTTCCATTCTAGAAAAGGCTACAGACTTCACCCAAGGTTTGGATTCCATGCTACACAAAGAAGATCAGATAATACCTGCCTCACAGAGCTCCTCATGTAAACAGAGGGGGAGGAAGAGTAGAAAGATGGGCCAGATTCAAAGGTCAGGGAAAAAGCCCTGGTACCAAGTCCTGGCCAAGTGCTCCATGCATTGGATAACATGACACGTGCACAAAATAATCAGCACTCCAGCTAGAACTGAAATCCACAGTTTCCCCTAAAAAACAGGTCTGAAAATAAAAGTATCTTGAATCCAATCCATGAGACATGCCAAGGCAAACACACTGGGTGGCAAAGAAGTCACATGGCTCAGGTAACTGGACTCTCACCATAAAAGTGTGAGGAGTCAGATGAAGAGTCAGATGCCAGTGGGATGCCAGACTCATCAAAAGAATAGGGAGATAATTTAATCTGGAAAAACAGGATAGATATCTTTTGCGGGGGTAAGTTAAAGAGTGTGAAGAAGTAGTGTCTTAAATTAAGAGGGTTTGGAAGGGGTACAGCTGAAGGCCTATGATTCATTACAGGTTCCCCTACTTGGAGCTCATCCTCTCATTTTTCTGTATGAGACGTGGAGCTTTTCCCAGACATCACTGCTCATGTTAGCTCAGTGATGTATGCATATACACACGAGCTGCAACAGCTGCTCAGCAGAAGCTACATTTGGGTGAGGTTTGGACCCTAAGTCATGGTGTTTTGTGGGGCTTTCTAGCGTCATAAAAGACATTTCCCCGTGCTGAAAAATGCATCAACCCTTTTCTTGCATAAAGGGGACTCAACCTGGATCTTACAAGCAGGACTGGTAAGAGAGTAGTGAAGTTTCAAGATTGATGAGCGATCCTCACATCTTATGAGGAACATAATGAAGTATATCTTAATATAAAGAAGTCTCTTTGAATGGGCTATGAATTTAGAAGTCTGGATTTATTCCCTGTAAAATGATAATCCTGCTCAGAGTGGCACTACAAGGAGCGCTATCTGTGTCTGCTGACAGCTATTTGGAGAGTTAGCCAAATACAGGGACAGTTTATAGAATACTGTCACAGAGACTTAAAGACAGGGAGACTTATGTCTCTTTTGATTTACTCCTCCAATACAATCTGCTATTTGCTAATGAGTAGATATAATATCCTCAGCCTGCCTACACATCTAAAATTCATCCTACCTTTTAGAATATGTATTACTAATACAAGCACCTCCAGAGAGCTCCTCAAAAAGCAAGAAATCCCCTCATCTCTTCACCCTTCTCTGCAACCATTTTCTTATTAGTGAGCACAGTGTGCAAGATACTGACTGCAGTTGCCTTCAAAGCCCTGAATCTTTCCCAAAGATTTGCTTTTATTCCCACCTCCCCCCTTGCACATATTCCTTTTCTCTTCTCGCCACTCTGTTGTCCCAGAGGATTGAGTGGAGGTTGCTCCAGTGCCAGGGGTCACCAGTGAAGTTTACTCTGAGATTTGAGTGCTTTGTATTTCTGACCCTTTGCCCCTTCCCCGTCTCCGAAAGGAAAAGAACAAATCCACTGGGCAGCCTAATAGCAACCTGCCAAAATTCACTGTAGAAAATAAAACTGGTTTTGAATTGTAAAACTGTTTGTTAGACAGTTTTCAAGAACTGACTCTGACTGCTTTAAAACTCTCCTGCTATCTCCAAAATCAGGACACAGTCATCAATAGTTTTTCTTCTTACCCTGAGATGAGATTTTAATACCAAATGCCATCCCAGAACAAATTTTTATGGACAAGTAAAAGTCCTTTGAAACTAGCGGCTTATAATAGAAATGCTGACACAGCCTTATCTGTGGACAGGAAAGAACAGTGCTAGTATAATTACTGAATACAACCTATAATCGTCATAGTGCTCCAAGTCAAAAGGAAAATGAGAGGCTTTGCATAATGCTGAAAATCTATCAGGGCTTTGATGTTGTTCTAATCCTGCACTACCTAACTGTTCGTTTAATGCCTAAGCAATCTGAATGAAACTTAACATGTCATTTAAGATTATTGTAATTAGAAAGGTTAGAGCAGAAACCAATTGGAAAGAAAAATATGTTCTGTTTGACTTGATCTACCCAAATTAAATGCTGTTTTCAGAACATCTAAGCAGCATTTTATGATTTAGGCCATGTTTTTAAGGGAAGGTGTAGGAGATTATCAGGTAGCCCATTCATAAAGAAAAGCAAACAGAAATCATCTCATATAATCCATGTATTGTTTGCAGGTTATTAATAGGCAATGTTACACTGAAGGCCAAATCCTGGGATAGCCTTTTTACCCACAGAGAGCAGCTTCAAGGTTGAGGATCAGCTGTACCAAAAGCAGTGGGACACTGATTGCTCCCATGAACAGTATCAGCCTCCCACCAAAAAGGAGAGATGCAGATGGGCCCTCAGTGGATACTAGAACCACACTTGCATAGATTTAAATAATAAAATGCTACCTGAAGCCCTAGGCACCCTTAATCGATCCTTCACAACATAACACAACAGCCTAAAAGCAGTCGCATCAACAAGCAGCAGCCAGTGAGAGACAACAAGGCTCTTTTTGCAGTCCTTGGGGACCTATGGCTCTGTGGGACCTCAGAGACCCTTCAGCCCAGCTGGTGCGGGTGCAAAGAGGAACACTGAGCTCAGGCTGAGCCCTGCAGCAAACCCTGGCCCTTGACATGAGCCAGCCTGCTTGCTCCTAGTCCATCTCTCCTCCCTGACATCTTTCACGTATTGCCCAACTGTCAAGGAGAGCTTTGCTCTGATCTCTAGGTTTCACTCCACTGAACTGGAGCTTTTCAAAGGCCAGGAGACAAGCCTTTTCCTGAAGCTTCCTCAACACAAGCTCGAGTCTTGGCCTGCACTTTAACAAATGTAGGCAGCACACACTGGTACTTGCTCCTAAACCTTCCTCACTCCCAGCCACAAGTTGTGCCCTCCTGTTTGCCTCTCCCCTCCTTCTCCTTCCTTGTGCCAGCAGAGCTGCTGGGGAAACTGTGCAGCGAAGCAGGTCAGAGAATCCATCCAGCTGAAACAGGTATACACACATTTTTGCTTGGCCAGTTTTCAGCTAGATCAGCTCCCCAGTCCGCTTGTCTCACTGCTCACGTTGTTGAAGAGACGGAGGAGTGCCGGTGGAGCGGCTGATGGAGAGCAGAGCTGAGCAGCACACAATTCATCCTGGTTATTTAAGCCCAAACTTCAAGCAGACTTCATTCTGACCATGTCCAAGCTATTTAACATGCTACCTCCACAGTCTGAGCGCAAAAGCATTTCATTAAAAGCTGCTCAAACTAGTTAAAAAAAAAAAAAAAAAAGTCCAAAGCACCAAACAGTAACATATACCTAAAACTTATAGTTAGTTTTATTAATAGGCCTCAAAACACTTAAAGATGAGACTTATTACCCTCTTCTTTCCCTGATGGGGAAACCAAAACAGGGAACTTTTGAGCAGCTTGTCTTGGGCACATTCCTGGCCAGTACTAGAGCTTGGTCCTGCTCCCAGTCCTGTGCACCAGTCCAGTTCCCTATCTGCCAGGGAACACCACCTGCTTGCCAGGCACAATCAAAATACACCCAAACAGGCCAAAATATTGTGACCATTTAGTGCTTAGGAGGTTTGGCTCATTCATAAATCGTATTGCACGCCTCAGCTCTATCACTTATTCCATTCGTCCTTTTCCCAAAACAGATACTCTGAGCTAATCACAAAGAGTAAATCCATCCTGGACAAATATTAATTCAAGCCATGTTTTGTTGTCATGTCTTGGGGGGGAGGAGAGGGGAAACAACGACACTCTTTTCCAATCATTGTTTTTCAGTCTGCCTCCTCAAGAATATCTTGTGCAAAGCACCTAAAAAGGGAAAATCAGTATTTACACAACAGGGTGCTTAACAGTGCTTTATGAAAATTGATCCAGGCTGAATTTTGTCAAGATTGTCTGTGGGACTATGTCTATGGAAACTCTTAATTGTGGGTGCCTTCTGTACAAAGGAGTCATTCATCCAACATGTTTACATTCAAATATGTTATTCAAGACAGTGGCCATCTCAGGTCAGAGACTATTCCGTTCAACCAAATAATCCTCCTTTATGCATAAGCTATGAACACCAGTAATTATTTTTATGATTATGATGACCTTGATCTCTTCTCTAACAACTTCATTAAGTTCAAGAGCAATATTGTTCAAGGAAATGCAAACAGAGCTCTTCAGTGCCACAGCACAAGTGACCTGAAACGGACTTGGCTCTATCTGAACAAAGTGGCTTTCAGGAGTAAAAGATGGCCTCCTGGTTTAATATTTCTCTGCTTTCATACCCTGAAAGAAGTCAGACAACAAATAGCTGAGCTGGAAGGAGGAGTGATTAGCTAAGGAGCTACTACTTTTTCTTCCAGTGAGTTAAATGCTCAAAATCATCTTGGAGTAGCTTCTTGTTCAGTTCAATCTGTTTCTCCAAAAAAAGACTCAGGAGACCCAGCATGCTGAATCAGAAAGGCCAGATTTTGGCAGATAAGTTCAAATGATAGCAACCACACAACTCTATAGGAGCTATTCAGCTTAAACTTTTCCACAGCCTCTGTCATTTTAGCCTGGCTGTTCCCCACAGCTGCCCAGAGCTGGCCCAGCCTGAACCACTGGGCACTTTACTCCTGCCTCCCTCAGGCACCACCACAGACAAGGAAGCAAACAAATCCTTTGACAGGGCCAGTGCGGCCAGCACATTGCTCACAGCCACTAATAAGACCAGCTCTCCTGCAGAATAGAGTAGGGACAGAACAGAGGCTGGTACAGAAAAAAAAGGGACAAAAAGTCCTTTCTATTTTATTGGTTGAGGTACTTTGCCTGGAGGTTAGAGCATATTCCCAGCAAGGGCTAGAGCCAGATTCTCCTCAGCCCCCCAAAATTTCTGGCTATATCCCAGTGAAAATACCTCAACCATTTCACATTATTTGAACCCAGTTGTGAAGAAACAAATTCACTGACAGGAAGCTGAACACACACATATATAAACAATATATGAAAGGAAAACGATTTTCCCAAACTTAACAGCTTCATGCAAAATCTTCACATGAGCATATAACACATACCTCAGGCAGCCGAAGGGAAGAGGCCCTCCAGGGTCTCCCAGAAGTCTCCGACTTTGAAGCAGGGCTTCAGCAAGGAGCCACAGCCTTACTCCTAAGGAGCCACATTACCCACCTTCCCTTGCAAGCTCAACCCTACTGATGGCAACATGACAAAAACCCCAAACAGGTACTTAAACTGTTCAGGAGGTCCAGGATGACACCACAAAATATTAGTATTAATAGTCTAGGACCATAATAGTTCAACTCTCAGAGGCGGTTTTCCTCACATTCATTTTTTTCCCTCTTCACAGAAGTTGTCAGCTCACCTTTGGCAGCTGATTTTAATTAACAGATACACAGCAACTTTTAATCAAATAATTAATATACTATTCCCTATGATAGTTTAGTCGTAAGAATGGTGACAGAATATAATGTTCTGACATAATCTGCCTCTGTAGAAAACTCTAATCCCCATTAATTGCCTTGTGAAGCATGACTCAGAACTCAGAGAGGCAATTAGTAAAGCACACCATGGTGAATGACTAGAAGCTTCCTGGTACTACAGCCCAAATGACACCTCCCCCAGCTGTCAGACTGTGAGAGAGGACCTGCTGCTGCATCTCTTTCTGTTTTGTGACATACACTGAAGAGCAACTGGCTAAACTGAACACGGTCCTGATTAGTACAAAAGCAAGACAGAAAAGAGTAATTATAGCTCATTCATGCATTTTAGTCACTTAGCCCATTACACCATGTCTGTGGAAGGCAAGGAGTGCTGCTCTTTCCTCGAGTCCCTGTACAGGCCTTCTCTCTGCTGGACTTTGATGCATTTCTCTGATTCTGCTTTAGCAGGCAACTACATCACCCTTCCTTCCCACAAATCACAGTCCATCTCCTTCTTCTTCATCAGGGATTGCTAGCACATTCCCATTTTCCAGTAGGCTCTATTCATACCCGTAGATCTTTGAATGATGACTGTCAGGATCTGGGAAGAAAATCAGGCAGTACTAACTGGGCTGAGTTCCTAATCAAGGTCAAGCTCACCCTACCCCGGTCTTCTGGTGGGAATCAGGGTCTGCTCTCCTTTACATTTCTGAATGTTTCCATTCTGTGGAGACCTTCTTCCCCTTGCTGAAGTCTTCATGTCTCGCATGTCTTTGTTTCTCACAGGAGATACTGATTTACAAATCAGTTTGATAACAAGACAGTGTCACTGAGGCCATGCCTCCATGGTGGTATTACATTAATCTACCTTCCTCACTCTCCAGGAAGAAATATAACTATGTTAAGACGAGGAGCATCCACCACACCTTGTTATACTACCATACCTAATTTTCCTGTTAATCCTTTGCCTCTTCACAGTTCTATCTTTGTTCATATTGATTGGTTTGAACTATGAGCAGATGTCTCATGACACAAAAGTCCTCTCCTGCCATTTTTATCCTCATGCATTGTAGAATATCTACCAGAAACTATAAAAATTACATGAGAAGTAAAACTAACACATTACCCTGATTATCTTCTTGGCATTCATTATTCTTCCAGTGCCACTTCCGAATGGCTTCTCTGGCAGCAAAGAAGACTCAGTTCTGAATGATGTGATTTTGACAGCCCTTAATAAGAAACAGACGGCACATGTATTTGCAGTGATGCAGGTGGCTGGATTTGACTCTGCTATTTCACAGGGATGCAGATGCTACTCTGATTCAACAAATAGAAGAAAAGGAGGAGCAGGAGATTAAAATTTAATGTTTATTTTGGCAAATTATGTATCTGGACCAGTCTGACTTGGTGAAGTGCCACTTCAGGATGTTGTCATCTAGAATGATTTACAGGAAAGGGTAGTGATGCAGAACTGAGAGACCTGCAGAAACAAAAGAGCTTCTGGGTTACAAAGGCCAAGTGGAAATCTGCACCAAGCTCAGCCTGGAGAGCGAGCAGCAGCAGAATACCATCATGAAGTCTCTCCTTAAATGAAACAGGGACAAGGACAACTTTCTGGCTGGAAGCTGAAGTTGTACAAACTGGCTGCAGGTGCACGAGAAAGAGCTTAGTCCTTTGTGGTGTCCTGATAGCCTTAAGACATAACAGTTATTTTGGGGTGGGAGTAACCAAGTTCCTGAAAAGGCGAGGGCTGTTTTGCAGCCGATTGCAGGGAAGTTTTCTTTGCTTGGCAGAGATGGTATCCTTGCATGCCCTGGGTAAATCACAAGAGTTGTGTGGGAAAAACTGAAGGTACAAAATCTTTTGGGAGAATGTTGGAAGATTTTCAGGTGAAAGGAGCTGGAAGGAGCCAAATCTGGTGGTGACTTGTCAAATCATTGAAAAACTCTGATGATAAGACTGGTATAGAACAGGTTTGCATGCCTTCAAAATGTGTAAAAGGAGCAAAAAGAAAAGTAGCTGTAGGAGCAGTTCCAAAGAAAATGTTTTTCCTTGCAAAGCTGTTAAAATATAGGGCATTATCTATACTTTCAGTTCTTCTTTATGAGACCAGTAGTCCAGCATTAATAAATACAGCTTCTTGCTTACTGTTCCAAGTTGAACAGCTCTGTAGGGATACTGATTGAAGAAATGTTCTTCAAGAGATCTTGTTTGCTGTAAAGGTTCTGTACATTAGTGATATTTTATACCAATGTACTTTTAAATTTATTTTCAAATCTATTTCTATGCCTGCTCATGCATTAAACATGATGTCAAGAGACATATTTCATTGTTAGACCCAACGATATCCATTTTTTGAACAAATGTGAGTGGGAGAATAGTGCATGGGTTGCCAGAGAAGGCAAGACAAGAAAGGGTAGGTGAAGGCAATAAGTCAATGTGAGGTTGATATACCAGAGAAATAGCTTTAAATCTTTAAGCTGATTGTGGAGATATGTTCATCATTGTGTGTTTAAACAATGAGTATTCAGACATAGGGTCTTACCTCTGTCCCTTACAGCACTGTATAATGAATTCTTGAAAGAAATGGATGAAAGCCCCCATTAACGTTGTACTGTAATATTGCACATAGCATTTGAAGAGAAAAGGTCCCTCCATAACATTTTCACACTGGCTGTTAGCAAGCTCCTCTCCACACTGTTTTTATTTATACTAGAAGGTTCCTGTGGATAGCTAGTATGGAATGTCCTACAAGCTTGGAGAGGTGCTCTTACACGTCTCCCCCTGGTCAGCCCCACACATAGAGGGGCAGAAGGCAGTGGCTGTTACAATAGACATGTGGATGGTCTTCTGTGCTTTGCTGAAAACCAGTGCTCCCTGCTGCCTGTTTAACTTGTAAGAACAGACTCTGCTTAGAGAGACAAAAGCTATGCACAGAGGTACCAGGAGGGGTCACTCCAAGTGTGGAGCTTACCCAGCATGGAACCGTACCTGGACCTTCTGTGAGTCCTCTAACAGCATCTTTCAAAAAATAAACTCCTTTGTCAAATATTTCTTTCCTGAAGAGGATGAGTGCAACTCCAGGATGAAGTTAACAGTATATTTTGGCTTGAGCAGTGACGTTGGACTAAGAAACTTTCCTGCCTCCAGCAGTTCATTCCTAACCATGTGTCACAGCTCAACGCACCTTCAGATTACCAAAGCAGATATTTGGGGGTCAAACTGTAATGCAGATCACAGAAATAATCTGTGCTTAAAACAACTCAAAAAAGTCTTTATATCTACACTTTCAAATCCCAAGTGATTTATTTTAAAAACAAAATGTGTGTGAGCCCAAAGGACTTTAAAAAGAGGCATTCATTGACATTTCTCTGGTAAAATATGACTAGGTAGAAAAAAAAAACTAAACTAATGTGTCTTCTCCACTTTCAACTGCTTCTGCAAAGACTTAATTGAGCCCTAAAGCTATTGTCCTTTTGACATCTTTAACTCATTAACAGGAAATTAACTCTCACTTTATTTGTGTCAGTACCATGCATGACCTGTCCTTGAATAGGCAGCTCTTGAAAAACAAGACATTATATTCTCATCTTGAACTTGAGCAGGAAATGGATTTTTCTAAACACCAATTAGTAAGTTTCTGTTTATACTCGTCTGACTGGACACTACTAATGAAAGATCAAGACACATCCACTAAGCTTGTGGGATACATCTTGAGGAAACATATGGGGTTTAGATGATTTTGAAACAGACATACTCCAAGGAGAAAACACACTACCGTACACCCAATGCTCAGTTTTAAAAAGCCCTGCCTTTTACAGATTGAACATACCTGCTCTTTTTATTAGCTGATTCGTTTGCTGACTTGTTTGCTGTCATTACAAAGAAAATCCGGTTAGTTCAAGCAATCACAATGTCTGAGCAGTGTAGACATTTGCAGAATGTGAGTGAAACCTGAAAAACAGTGAGATTACAAAGCAAGCACACAAGTATGTCTGTAATTAACTCCACTGAAAAGTGCAAATTTGTCCAGTTCCCCCAGAAGTTGTTCTGACAACATAAAGAGTCATAAGGAAGTGTTTAAAGTATTAACATAATTATCTGTAACATAATTTTGCCTGCCTTTAATCTTATCATCTTATTTTTTTGTTTTTTTTCTTCTGATTACCTTGACCATGAACTTACCTTGCATGCAGGACCTACATTTAGACAACCCCAACCTCTTAAAATCTCCTCCTCTGCTGCTGTTTAACCCTGCAAGTGCCTCAAGCATCCTAAAAACCTTCACTTCCTCCCAAAAAGCACATGCAGAAATGCCTACACAGTCGTGCCACTGGGCTGCTCAGAATATGGAGATGAGTCTGTGAATTATCACTAGCCAAGTGCAGAATATGAGACTGATACTTGACAACACTGACCCAGGGTAAGAATTCCACGAGCTTGTGAAGAAGAGAGTTATATATCATCTTTACAAGATTCAGACAGCTTTATTTTCTTCCCATAATATATGTATCAGAAAGATGAAAAGCATAATCTTAGTAATTGTTTTGAAAATAGTTTTAACCATTAGATGGGCAGACTCACTCTCCTGAAGCCATTTATATCACTGCTTTCTCAGCAATATGTTTATGAACATCTTTATGTTACTCATCACTTCACATATATGAATGAATACAGGCTCTTGATACTCTCCTCATGCAAGGGAATACTTTCATCTGAGTTTTATAAATGGGGACCTGAACCACAGAGATATGAAACAACATGCAAGCAAGCGAACGTTAGCACTTTTTGGCTGATATGCTTGGAAGAATTGGAATTTGCCAGCCTTATGTACCATATTTTCAATCAGATAACTGGTTATAGCATGCTAAGTTGTAGTTAGCTGCAGCTAAGGGGTTTTAGTCACCACTGCACCACAGGAATACTTGGATTTAACGGGACTCTCGGCATAAACGCACACTAAAAGGAGAAAAACTTCAGAACTCATTAAAGAAGTGAATTAATGTCATTTTAATTGATATTGATAGAATTGAAAAAATAATGCACGAACTTACTATTATGATCTAATGTTCTTGAAATTTAATCTATGCTCCTGAGAAATCACACTGTTTTTATTCAGCCAGGCAAATGGCAACATGATGATAAGACCCAACATTGACAAACTTAAGCACTCCTGATGTTAACTGTCTTGCTATTTCCATGTCACTCCCCCCCAACCATTAGGTTTTAAAGAGCTGCTAATTTTTATTGCACTTACCCCAAAGCACTGGCTTTCCACCTTTTGCCTTACAGAAAAATCAAACAGAAATCTAAAGGGAAAGCAGGAAGTTACACTTTTTATTTTAACAAGCATCACAAAACAAGGTAATCTCTGAGGTTTCTTGCTAATTTTTGTTCAATTTTTTTAAAAAGATTAAGCTTTAAGACAGTGATCAGCATTTCAAAACAATCTTCAGTAAGTTGATTTTATATCAAGATATTTATAAGAAAATGGTCAAAATAGATTCCCTACTGATATACCTTCACAAAATCAAACTTTAAAGAAGGGACAAGACTTTAGAAAAAACAAATAGGCTTTGCTTCAAATAGTGTAGCAAGGACTTTGGACACCCAAGGAATGAGCAGGAACTATGCAAGCTCATTTCACACTTAGTAGGCCTTTGGTAACTCTGGGCTCCTGAAGGCTCACTACAGCAACTGTACATTTATCCTATTTTTTTAATTAAATCTAATAAAAAAATAGATATCTCATGTTGTAAAAAGACCAAAAATGAAATGTTAGCATCTGAAAATCATTCATCTATCATCTGTCTTGCCAGAACTTTTGTCTTGAGATGTGGAATGGTGAAACAATAATTCACATGATATAAATGTGAGAGAGTGCACTGAACCACTTCCAGTGGGATTACTCACAGCATGCAAAATTTTAACCCATGCTTAAGGCCCTAGATTTCAGCCACAAATCTTGTTCATTTGCTTTGAAATGAGGGGAATTGTTCATCTAAATGACCTAGATTCGCTGTAACCTTTGGAGAGCTTTCAATGAAAAGGTGTTCAGATATCAACTACTAATTATTATTTAGAATCATTAACCTAAATCAAAGTTGACAGAAATGAGCACCACTTCAATTTGCAAGTCTTATTCTCCTTAAATTGTCCCAGGATGCTGAGGATGATAATGGTTTTGAAGTTGTTTGTATGTGGAAGGTATGGTGGAAAGAGATAGGATCAGCCTCGGGGAGTAAATCATTAAAGGAGGAATGAATTGCTCTGGGAGATTAGTGCAAGCTACTCCTCACTCATTACGGGAGGCACTCTTTCCTGACTGAACTCCAAGGGCAAATTCAAACAAGTGGACAGCATTGTTAAACTCCTGCCCTGAAAGAAATTCCAGAGTCCAGCAAATAAACCTGAAAAGGACTCGCTGTATGTAAAGCATATATACCTTCTTCCTCGTATATCAATCTCGTAAACCTAAACTCCTGGCATCACACCATTACCTGACAATCCCAGCCTTCATTTAGTAAAAACTCTGTAGGCTTTATGAGAGCAAAGGAGTTTTTGAAAAAGTGACACTTAGAATTATTTTTAAAACAATGCCGAGAAATAGATGGCAAACCAACAGAATGCCTAACTGAGACCTTTGAACAAAAGCATGTAGGGGGGTCAACCAGTTATCTCAGGAAGGCTGGTATTTCACAATACTGCAAATGATACATAAGAGTATTCTTTTGAGCATGAGTGTAATAGGTCTCCTTCTGACTTTTTTCCCCACAAACTTGCACCAGTTTAGTGATATTTATTTAGTTAGAACAAAGCGAATTCTAGAGCAGATTTTTTTTATTTTAAATTAGATCACAATAAACTTGCTTCAAACCTAAATAGGATCTTACTTCATTAAACTTGATTTAAAATCACACATGAAATCTATATCCAAAATTCTGGGCAATTACTCATTTTTATGAATTATTGATTTTCTAAATGAATAATAAATACATTATTGTATAGCTGAATTCCTAGACTCATCTCACAAGACATTAATGGTATTGTTGAGATAAAACAACCAATCTGGAAAATATTGCATGTAATATTAAAAATATACCCTAAAACAAAGGGGCATATAGAAAACAGAAGTGATTAAAATTAAATCAAGTTAAAAATATTACCTTTTAGATCAGTTCCTCATTTATTCTAGGGACTGTATTTTGTTGATCATATAACTGAATTTGTGTCACTAATCGATCCTGACTCCTGACACTGCAAGTAGAAGAGAAGAGAAGAGAAGAGAAGAGAAGAGAAGAGAAGAGAAGAGAAGAGAAGAGAAGAGAAGAGAAGAGAAGAGAAGAGAAGAGAAGAGAAGAGAAGAGAAGAGAAGAGAAGAGAAGAGAAGAGAAGAGAAGAGAAGAGAAGAGAAGAGAAGAGAAGAGAAGAGAAGAGAAGAGAAGAGAAGAGAAGAGAAAAATTCACTTTAACTTTTGCCCCAGAGACCACTTCATAGCAGGGGCTCTGATAAATCCACCACCCAATGCCACAGCAAAGTGATGGGTTAATGAAGAGAGGTCAGCAGGGAAATGGGAGGCGAGAGTAGAAAGGTGTTGATGTCTGTAAATGACTTGCTGCAGGGAGTGCAGTGTTAAAGATCCAAGAGTGAAGTACACCAAATTTTTCTTGGTTGACAAGCAGAGGATTGGCTTTACTTTCAGTTCTGTGTTTCACCAAAAACTCTCCTGTCAAACTAATTCTTCTTTGTGTACGTTGTAGCATAAAAGTTATAGCAAAGGAATTTCACATTCAAAGAAAGGCGTGAAATATAGGCAGACCAGAAGGGAAAAAATGAAGCTTATTAGGTAAGCAAATATGTATATTTTTAATAATAAAAGCCCTAGTCTTGAAAATATTTGCTACTGCATATTGAAAATGAAATTTATCAAGTTTGTTATATTCTTGTATTTTACACCTTTCTTTTACACTTTTTTTCCCAGTAATTATTTAAAAGTGGGGGATCTATTCTCCCATAATACTTGTGTTGCACATAGGCACTGTTTTATTTCCTTTCTCCTTATATGTTACAAAATAATTTGTAGGTATAAGTAAGTTTCACTGACTTCATGCTATAATTTAATAAGCTTCTTGTGGAGTCGTTATTCATGTATCTTAATCTTTGTATTGCAGATTTCTTTTAAGTTTGGCACTACCTTTACAAGCACTCCAGTGCGAGAGTGGTAAGACATAACCTTTATTCCTTGTTTTGGTTTTTATGGGTGGTGGTTCTTTCAAGTAAAGAAAATACTAATGGTTCTTCCTTCCCCCTCCTGTAAATAACTAGAGTAAAAACAACTACATTTGTACTCACAGCTTTCAAACACCTTCATGCATGAATGGGGTTACCGTTATGCCTGGCATTACCTTTATGCTTGTTGGATTAAGATTTTCTTAAACATTGCTCACTTTGGCTTCTCTTGTGGAGCCAGACTATTGCACGATGAAGGATGCAATAAATTCACATGGAGGTTCAGAGGGAGGGAGACCTGGTTACGGGGTCCATTTACTCCATGTTCAGGATCCACAGCATAGGCCCTGATCTCTGCTAATTACTTTTCATGTTAATAACAAAATTAACATTTCAAACATTCCAGTGTTTTTTATTTTACCATTGCACTGCCTCCTGAACTCATGTCATAACAACCGAATTGAACAATGAAGCGGAAAGAGAAATAGGTGACCCAAGCCATAAAACACACTTCAGCATCTCTATCGCGTTCTAAAATAACAACTTTGACACTTCTTACTTTCTTGAGAAATAATTTTATGCTGTCAATTACTCTGGCCACTGTCAAATGTTAATTCTGCACTTTAGCTGTTCCCAAGAACGTGTTACAATCCTTTTTTAATTCATATATTTAAAGGGAGTGAAGGGGGAAACAATTCCCCAAACCAGGAAAACTGGAGCACATCTTTAAACACTTTTAAGGAAATGAATAATCTGAGTTCCAAGAGGAAACAGAGAATCCCTTCAGATGTCTTACCTTTCATCGGTTTAACACACGGTAAGTTGTTCATCACAAGAGGAAACAATTGATTCTCATGTCCACTATGAAGATGTGTCTACAAGAGAAAAAGGGCATCCAGGTTACATAATAACCTGCTTTCTAGGGGATGCTTTCTGTTCCAATTTGTTATATGCACAATACTCTGCATTGTTACAAACTGATGTCTGTATTTTAAGCGCACACACACACACACACACAAAACCCTACCTACTCAGGAAAACATGCAAGTCCCATGCGAAGAGGTTTCATACCAGAGTGTGGTTTCTTTAGCAAATACCAGGGAGTCCTTGAAACTGTAAAACCTGATGAGTACGCGTGCAGCCCTTGGCAACACAACAAGACCATTTCATGAGCCAGATGCACACTTATGCACTCCTAAAGATGTCACAGAAATGCCTGCTAAAATACCCCACAAAGTACTTGAAAAATGTTGGTCCTGTGGAGAAATGGGTTCATTTCATTACTTAATGTTTCAGTTGGTGCAGAAAGCTAAAAGTGATTGATGATTTTAAAAAAAAAAGTAGATGCATGTCTGAGCTCAGAAGCTTGTGTCAAATCTTCCCCCCTTCAGAGGTAATGTGACAACTTCAGGGTGTGTTGCCAGTCAAACACTGAATGGTACACAATCAGAAGAAGGCCTTTCGCCTCACACTCATGATCTTTCAAAGTGAGGGCAGTTTCAAGCTGAAGAAGCCCGTGCATACAGAACAACTCCCTGTATTTCATACACAGGGCCCAAAAGGCCAAACTCAGACCCAACAGTCTGTGCCTTGGGAAATGTCCTGTCAAAGCACTGCTTATTGATGCCTAGGAATTCTCTTCTTCACCAAAGATGTTCATTTTTGCTTCTAAAGGAAACAAAAAAAATGGCAGTAGTAGAGATGTCTCTCTCAGCCTGCTATCAGTGCTATTACCAAAGTCCGAGAACTTCACTTGCCACAGGAATATCAAGGGATTTGGACTGAAAGCTATTGCCATGATTCAGAGAGAGCTATTTCCTTTTACGTTTCCTAACATTTCCCCCAGCTGCCAAGGGCAGTAAAAAGAACTGGTACTTTTATACTTCATGTAAGATGTGTGATACTTGCTTCAACTGCTTCTTCCCAAGCATTTCTAACAATACAGCCTAGTAAAGAGTTTTCTTTTCTTTTCTGTGCAATCTTCATACCTGTTCTCTTTTACTGAGATGCCAGATCAACCTACCCCAGGAAAATTCTGATGGAGATCATAGGCACCTGTTTGCCCACCAGAATTTGCTTGTCTTTTTTGGACTTGATATGCAGAAAATGAGATCAGAGCAGATCAGACTCTTTTGTAACTCTTGCTGCATGTTTAAAGAATATATGAAAGGTACCCGACTGAGCGCCCCTACAAACTTTAACCTCTGGTTAAGTGCAGAACAAAAACAAAAGCCTGCAGGCAATGGTATCTGTTACTGAAAGAGTAATTAAAACTTAATTTAAAAGGATACTGCTTAATTCAGTCCTTGACCTTTTTGAAGCTACTAACAAGTCAGGATAGCTGGGTAGATTCTTTACAATGCATAAACAAATCAAACCTAAAAAGCATCAGGTTTAAACTGGTGGCCCAGCTGTGTACAGCTAAAGCGGGTGCCCTATTTTCTGAGCAGTCTGGTTCCTGGAATAACTTTTTGTTTCTGACTACAGCCCGTGAGCTGAACAGGAACTGCTGCCAGAACGGAGGGACCTGCTTCCTGGGGACTTTCTGCATATGTCCAAAATATTTTACTGGTAGACACTGCGAACACGATAAACGGATCAGGTGAGCAAAATATGGAATGGATTCCTTTCCCCCCAAATAATAAAAAGCTTAACTTTAAGTCACATAACTCCACTTCATAGGTTGATATTATTGTTGCTGTTTCCTACTAATGCAGACTCTGTGGCACAGTGAGGCACGGGGAGTGGACCAAGGACGGCTGTCTCTTCTGCCAGTGTGTCCAGGGTGTTCTTCACTGTTTCCCTTATGGCCTGCAAGACGGCTGTGGTAAGAGACATCAGGATACCCTGCATGACAGGAGCCCTTAAGCCAATACCCAGCTCTCTGGTCTAGTTATTCATGCCTCTGACTATTCCTGAGCCACTTCACCTGCCCAATGCAATAATGAACTATTCACGGAGATACCTTTCAGCTGCAGCGAAAGGTTAAACATGCTTGCGGATCTAGCAAAGCTTCCCCTAGGCCTGTGATCCAAAGTCAGGTTGCTTCAAAACCAGCACTTACCTCTCCCCACAGAAAAGAGGTGCAAGGACTAGTCAGCACTCGTCCCACCAGAGGCCAGCCTGTCACTAGTTACCATAGGGGTTGTCAGCTGGCAGGCCTCTTCTGCATTAGAAACTGTGACATTTCACCCATTGTAATAGCGGAGAGACTCTTCAAAAACAAGTGTAGCCTTTCCAACCTACAGGTTACTCCTTTAGATGCAGGCATGAGGTATATGCAGGGCATAGGTTATATAGCTTCTATTTACCACGTCAGCTTCAGAAAAAAAGTTGAGATTTTTTTCACATTAAATTCAATGTGAAGCTTGAAAGGTTTGAATAAATAATATCTGGAGTTGTGGATTTATCCAAAGTGTGAAACTTACCCTCCACGGGAAAGTAAATGGAGAAGAACACATCAATTTTGCTACGTTCAGTGGTGGGTGATTCTAATTTATCACATCTAGTGGAAGTTTTAAAAGATATCTAATGTGTATATGTGTGTGTGTGCATACACGTATGTATTTGTATTTATACATACACAAATACACAGTAATAATTATATTTATTTTTATATAGTATACATACATGCCATATGTTAAAATATAAAAACCACTGGCTTTCTATATTCACACAAAGCCATATTGATGGTATTTGATTCATGAGCAACTATGAAACAGTTCTTTCAGGTTCCTTTCAATTTAAACAAAAGTCTCCTAAAGGTATAAACGTATCTATGTTTGTGTGTTCTTTGTTAAATATTTACCACATTGAGCTGTAAATGTTAGAATTAAGTAAACAAAAAGGGACAACATTCTGATTACCAAATTTGCTAATTTACTTAATGGTTTTACCAGGTTAATTGGATTTTGTTAATCTCTTTAGAGTGAATTTTTCTAGTCAGGTTCCCTTGAGGACTTTACTTGCAAAGGGAAGAAAAAGCTTGAGAGCTTTAGTACTCTGACATTTTTGTTTCACATTAAAACAAATTTCTGAGTCTCTAGAGGGAACATTACCTCCAGCTACTTACTCCATATGCACTTGCAAAGAAATATATGGCAGTACTTAAAAAGCAACATTCTGATGAATATCCGAGATTTACATATGAATACTCAGATATTTTCTCTCCTAAGCACCATAAAATCTCATCAGTCATTTCTTAAACGTCCTGAGTGCTGCTGTTTGCCGCTTTTTCAGACCTGCAAAGGCTCTCTTTAAAGACCCTCCATCACTGCCTGTTCAGCTGAAGTAGCTTCTGGGAAGCCTGAAAGGAAGCAGTTTAGAGCAATAAAGGACTTGAAACAAACCGGGCAAATCATTCTTGTTTCTGCTTAATTTACAGCTATTTAAATGGAAGTTTTCTGTTTGTTCAGGTCCCACAAAAGAAAATCTGCCTGACTGGATGCAGGCTGGACCGAGGTCTGAAGGACTGAGCTTTCAGCGTGAAGCCTACCTTCTAACTGCTCCATCCCTGCTCACCCTGCTGTGGTGCCTCCTCTAACACGCACCAGAAAGGAGCAAAGCAGTGATTTCCTCACTGGCACAAGGCTTTGGCCAGGGAGCTTCAGCTGGGCCGCAGCTCCAGAAGTGCCATCTGCAGAGTGGGAGGACTGCAGGATGCTGCCCTGCCCGCCTGCTCAGAGCTGCGTGACTTGCAAGGGGCACACATTAGTGAGATATCACTTTTCCTGGGAACCAAAGGAAAGAGCAAAGAAAATGCTCCCGCATCTCGAAATGGCCCTGCTACTTTCAACGACTGACCTATTGTTTAGTACTGAAAGATCAGTTCTTCCAGCGGAAGAAAAAACTTATTTGTAAACATGGTATCTATCTTTACAACTTATTAATTGTTTATCTATTTCTGCTTACTGCAAAGGCAAAATTAAAACTGTTTTCACAGTGTTGTGTGTAAGGTGGGTTGATTTTTTTTCCAGCTAACTTTCTCTTGAATTGTGGTTTTAAAAGTTTGCATCTTCAGTATTTTCTGTTTTTTCAGGTGTGCAACTATTTCAGCTTTATAGTTCCTATTAGCCATGTGCAAATAAATTTATATTTCAAAACTAATTCCAACTTCTAGTGTGTATCGTTTCTCACAAATGATAAGCATAGTTATAGGGATTATTATTGGCTGGCATAATTCTTTTGAAAGTGCATCACCTATGTGTAGAGTATTAACAGTTTAAAACAAAGCTGTCTTCATTTTCAATGTGCACACTCAGAGCTTACTGTGGTAAATAATTAACTAATCAAATTGCTTACTTTCCACTTTAAAGAGCTGCATGTGTAACTAAAGCTGTGCCAAGAAGATACACAAAATTCAATCTCATCTTTGCTACATTTCATATGGTTGATCCTCTACAGAAGAGTCTGGAACTGTTGCAGAGTAGATTATAACCATGCCCATCATAACAGAGCTATCACATTGTTGAAACCAAAGGCTAAAATACACATTCAACGATGGCTTATTGTCATTTATTTATCAAGCCTGATGCCTTAAAAACAACACCAACCAAATGAAAAACTGATCTTTCTATCAATCCTAGGAACCTGCTTATGATGCACTGTTGCAGAATTCATAATATTGATCTTGTGTTTACAGAACATCCCGGGGTTCTGGTTGTTTTAATAATTCTGACCATATTCAGTGAATGTTTGAGAATCCAAATTTTGCAGAGTCTGATTTCTTTACTCCCAAGAACAGTTTTCCACATGCAAGAGTGGAATCAAGGGAATAATAAGGGCTGTTTGACTATCTTAACACAGGAAGTTTGAGGTATCCCTTTGAGGGATGTGTCTCACAATACACTTCTACACAAAGAAGAGCTCCTGGTTTACTGGCCTGTACACAGTCAGTGAAATAGGCCTGCGAAAAACAGCATATGTTCATGGCCAGCAGGGATGTGTCACACAAACAATTGTTTCTCTTTCATATCTCTTGCCTGTGCTGGGAATTTTCGTCAACATAACTGCTGTTGTACAGACCATTGGTAACTCAGCCATTGCCCACAGCAGGGAAAACGGATTGACATACAGCTCTACCTGCACTGCTGGAGAAAACATTTTATTCCTAATACAGCCTGGGACAATGTTGCTTAAAAACATGTTAACTAATAGTGATAAAGCTGATTTAACATGTGTTAATGTGAAGAAATCAAAAATATCTTAACCAACACTTTTTTTCAAAGAATATCTGGTTTCCCATATGGCCTAACAGTTTATATCTTTCCTTCCATGAGGGCAGTCTAATTAATATTCCTCCAGTCTTTCAAGAAAAGCCAAAGAATTAAATCACCAGGAGTTCAGAAATGCACTTTTTTCCCACCCAGGTCAATCTGTAATGGATAAATGCTATCTAAGCATGGGATAACTTCTGTTTTGAGTCAGCTTTTCAGAAACAATGTATAAGAGTGCACTTGATTAACTCTGCCAACAATATCTGGCTCTACACTTCCTCTCCCAACCTACACAAACATGTAGCAATGTCCCCAATCTGATTGACTTAATAAGTGATCGGCTTTCCCCGAGCCCAGATAAACCACCCTGTAAGCCAGCCCTGAAACCCTCAGTTGATCATCCCTGTCTTACTATGTTGTAGAGGTAGGATAATAAACTGAGATGCAGTTCTGATAATGGCAGAAAATTGTGTCAATCTGTCAATAAACCAATCTGTCCCTTTTAACCCCCAATGTCTTATAGTAAGGCTCCAGCACTTAAGAGGATATGTTTCATGTACATTTTTTCTCATCCATCTACAAATAAACTGAGAAAACAACCAGAACACCAATTCTCTACTCAGTCTTCATTATACATAGATCTGGGGAAAGCAGTCCAGTAGAGTCCAGTTTAATTCTGATACTTCTCTCTTCACAAAAAAAGAATCAGAGCTATCAGAGAGGAAAAGTGCTACCTATGTCAGTCATAATTAAATTAAATTAAACACATTATCCCATTGTATGCATCATCCCATTGCAGAAGTGATCATTAGTTTTCATTAGGTTGCACAAGCGGAGATGGGACAGGAGTGCACAAGATGGGGAAGTGTTAGTCAAAAGGTAGCAAATATTTGTACTTCTGCTTTTCTGATGAAACCTGTTCATTACTACTGCTCCTCATTAACATTTTCCATTCTTTTGAAACACTTTTTTTTTTTATTCATTAGCTTACTTTAAGCATTAATATATTGAAATACAGCAGAGTTTTCATTCTCTCCCATTCTTAATTCTTTTCCCTCTGCTCACCCTTATGGAACTGTGAGAAAAGGAAAATTTCACTAAAGTAGTCATAATTAAAGACTTTTCTCCTCAGCCAGAAATAACTGAATCTATTCTCCTTCTTTCTCAGGGAAGCACTAGGGATATTTTGCTTCTGTAGCTTGTCATGCTCCCGCACAGGGCTAGACAAATGGCAGACACAAATCTGGATCTGGACCACAAATACATTCACTCATGCCTTGCCAAGGCCCCAGCCATGTGTTGTCTCTTGAATTCTCTAGGGGAGCTGTTGCAGCATGTTGCCGTAATTTTCCAGCACAAAGGTATCCTGAAGCACCTGGCTTGCTCAGTGGACCAGGCGCAGACACACTGCCAAATCGATCTTGGTAAAATTACTCTGCAGCCTTCAGGATAAATTAAATAGCCTGGCTCAAGAGTGGGAGTGTTATCTGGTGAGACAGCATCACAGATGCTGTCTGGTTATGGAGATGGTGCTGGGAACTGGTCTGTGTGTTGCTGTCATGTATAAAGAGTTTTCCCTTCCCAGAAGGGAATAGGATCAGCTGCCAAGAAGTCCGAGGATGTCATGAATCACCTGAATAGGGACAGAGTATTTCTGGCTGGGTCAAGCCCTTCTCATAACATCATAAACATATGAATACATATCAGAAAATACACTGGAGCTATCACCAAACAAGCTATCCAGATAGTGCCCGTACCAGCTGACATACCATGAAACAGCAGAAATTTTGGCCAAAAATAGTGCCACTGTGAGATAAAATCTGTAACACTTTCTGCTGTGAGAAGGGGTTGTGAACTAAAAGGTCTTTGGTTTGTTGGTGTCCTTCATGAACTTAACATTAAAAGCAATCTGGGAAGGTCACTGGAGAAGCCACACTTAGAAGTGAGGTCTCCTATCAGATTTTTATTGTACGTCTGTCAACAGCTGCCAAATGCTACAGCCCATCACATTTCAAATCCCCGTCTTCTGCGGAGTCCAGCTACGAAGAGGGCAGCTAATTCCTGTGCCAAGACGTACTTATGTTTTTCTTTTTGTAGCTACACTTCTGACTTCAGAGCATATTTACGCGTTGTCGCAGTGCAGGTCAAGCAGGGCACTGATTTGTACGTTCAGCCTGAAATCACAGCCCAGCTGCACAGAGTTTCCACGTTTAAAATGCCAATGTCCTTCAGCAGGACTTCCACAAAGGGTATAGTTGCAGGCTTAGACCCCAGCAAATCATGCAGTGTTGTTATTGTCCATACTATGTCTGCATTGCTGTGCCCTGTTATAACCAGAACGAACAGATGCTCAGGAAATTATTTAGTGGCATACAGCTGACCTTGCCATCTCATAGAAGGTTTTGAAACAGTGCTTATATTTCTTTTTTATATAATTACAGAAAACTATTTCATGTTTGCTCATGCTTGCTAAGAATAAAGAGGGCAATGAATCTGGATTACAGAGGAACCTGCATACAGCTCACAGCAACAGTACATTTTAAATGGAATATCTTATCATTTGACTGAAATTACATTATTGCAACATTTCAAAGGCTTGAATGAACAATTATAGAAGTATTATTGCTGTAGCACCACAGGTGCCCAAGTTCTTTCAGAAGAGTAAAACCAAAACAAAACAACAGATAAATGTCCCTGAAAACCTTGTCCTGAAAGTAATGCATACATTTTCAAATACCTCATAAAATCTCTATTTTTTAATGCTTGAATTGAGTTCAGAGCATCTCCTTACATATTACAATAAGTTTGAGCAGATACGGGAGAAAAAATTCAGCATTAAACATGGTCATCAGCAGTGAACAAAAACTACAAAATGTAGTATAAAAGTCTGTTCAGAGAAATGTTATTAACCTACTTCATTGATACTCAATTCTGTGACGCCTATCGTCCGTCCTCATGGACCTATGACTACTGATTATTTTTGAATCATGGAAATGCCACCATTTTTATATCAATTATCTTTGACTAATGGTGTTTATTATTAACCATGCATCATTTTTTCTGCTCTCCTGTCAAGCTTTGGTCACTCAGTTAAACAACAGATACACAATTATGGAATTTAGATGGCCAGTCACACAAGAATAATGAGCAAATACACACTAACGATGGTAATATTTCACATATAATGGGCTGAAATTTATTCACATAAAGTGGGTGGATTTCTGCTTAAAAAACTAGCAGCACAGTCAGCCCCATTGTATTTTTCTTAGCCTTATTATACCTATCTGAAAGCTAGCATATCCTGAGATGGTGAAGAGTGAATATGAAATGAGAAGGTTGCCAAATGCAGTGAGATCAAAGATCTTTTTCCCTGCCTGCAAATTGCCACCAGAAAAGCTTCTGCCACACACTACAATGCTGCAAGACACGTGTTGGCATTTCTCAGATCAAGAAATGATATATCCTCATATTGGTTTTCAACACCTGCACTATTTACAATCATTTGAGTCTTCTCCATCTCGGCTGCTAAGGACTGTGATGCAGTCTTATGACCTGTTAGCCAGGAGGATTCATTTCTGTTGTCGTGTTTTACTATAATTAAAACTGGCTGTTCAGTCATTTATAGTAAGGGTGAAAACCCAGCTCAAAACAGAGGAGCAGGGAATGTAGCCTTTCCAAGTAGCGCATGGACTACCCAGGGCGTATAAATAAAACACTCACTTCATTTTTTCCACTTTCATAGCTCCGTTTTCCTTTATCCCCTTGCTCCCTTTTTCTGCTCTTCCCACAGCTCAGATACAGCTCTCTGCTCTTGTTCCTATATCCTAGATACTTGTCTTCCATAGAAGAGGAGAATGTTCCTCCTGTCCCTGGTGAGAAGAGCCACAAAAGCTCGTTTCCTGCTTCGTATAACATTCAGACCAAATTCATTAACACATCCAAACAGTACTAACCATTGAATCTGGACTGAACAAGCAATTTTAATCATAATAAAACATGATGTTATGGTCCAGCTAGTCCTATGGATTTAGAGATTTTAACAAGCCTTTGTTCGGTTGGGAGAGGTCTGGTGGAGATCTATTTCCAAAGAAAACCAAGAGTTACCATAGACAAGATGAACTATGGACTTGTGGACATCAGGCAAATAAATAAACTGACACTAAACAAATGCTAAAATGTGCAGATCCTGCCTGGTATCACGTCATGTCTTGTCAGGAATTTTTATCAGATTAAGTGAATGTCTTTCATTGTGATATTTAGATTAAGACCTTTTGAACACTATCTGGAAATAAAAGATGATAGCAAGAAAAAGGCTTCAGTGAGAATATGAGAACCTGCTAAGAGAAAAGCACAGAGCAAGCCTGTAACTCCTTATGATATGTCTGTAGAAGAAATAGAGAGGTAATAATCCATCAGTTCTTTACACCCTGACTCCCCACAGTAGAACAGAAGTAATGTTGCTTTCATAACACACAAGAGTGTTCTCTAAAAAACACATTAAAGGCTGTGAAGGCAGTCAGATATTATGATGAAAGTCTGTTTTTTTTCTTTAAAATAGACAAGCTATCAATGTCTAATTATGGCAATTCAGAAAATAGTTGTATGAATGAGATAAAAAGATAGAGGAAGAAACAGAGAGAAAAGGTATTACTCACTGGTGACATAGTCACATTATACTCATTTACAGACCTATGGAGCTTCTACAGCAAAAGCAGCCTCAGACAGATTCCCGATGCTTCCCGATTCTACCTGTGTTAGAAATATCACAAAACCAGATTTTACCACAGCATTTCTTCATGCCCAAGAGTGGCCCTAAGAAAGCACATTAAGATGAGAAAAGAGATGTGGAGGCAGCAAACAACTCAGCAAAAGTTTCAGTCTCCATCTACAGTGTAAGTATGGGCCAGGGTACATTCACTGCGGTTATATAACTAATGGATTCCTGGAGCAGTTATAGAGCTGCTATGAATGAACCACTTTAGCCCTCAAAGCGTCATTCTTCCCATCTATAAAATGGAAACATTAATGCTTCTTTCCATATAAAGTTTTTCAAGGCATACAAGTAAGATGCTCTGTACTTAAAGTGAGCATTCTTCATTCTTCAGTTGCTGATAGCTTTGCTGCCCTTGCTTTCTCCAAGCTTCTGAATAAAGATACAGCTTTGATATTATCTCCTCACTGTTTGCTTACCGCTTTTTTAGGTTTATTGTTTTAGATATGTGAATGTAAAGGGCAAGTTCTGACTTGATATACAGCACTATGCCTTCCAGGTCAGCTGGTTATATGTGCTCAATATTTTTCTTTCAACACTTATAACGGGAGGATTTTGGTGAATTTATTCATGTACAACTTGCAAATTATTCACCAGTCTAGTAATCAGTCTGAATAATGGAATAAAACAGTATTACAATAAATAATAGGTATACTACCTAAGTAATAAGAAAAACATCAGTGCCAAGTTTTCTCACCTGAGACTCAAAATTGCTATTTTTCAATAAAATGTACATTCCATACATACTAGTTCATAAAAAAGCACAATTCCACTGATTCCAGTGCTTTTCAAAAGGGAGTAGAGGGTGATTTCGTATTTTTCCCCCTCAAGAAACCCTTATTTATAGCCTTCAGAAACTGACATCCAAGTCCCTTCATAAGACATTTCAAGACATAGCTTGACTGGCAGAAACATAACAGTTGAGAAATTGGAAACACAGTAATGTGAAATGCATAATAAATTATGCCTTATATGGTTTTACTATTGAAGAAACAAAACAGAAAAAAAAATCTTTTACTGTCAAAAGAAACATGACTTTTTTTAATCTTAATCCAGTTAAGTAAAAAAGCTTAATCAAGCTTTTTAAAACTTTTTAATTCTGTAAAAAATTATAGATTTTTTAATTCCTGAAACAAATCAGATGATAGACAGCTCAAAAGAAATGGTGTCTTTCCTACATAATGCTTAAAGCAAACTTGCATTTGTGTCTCATTAGATATAAAATGAGATGCCCCTCTTTCTCATACTGGGGTAACTTTTCTTGACTGTGCAGTTATCTTTCATTTATGCTGGTTTCACCAAGATTAAAATTTGACCCTTTTTCTTGTATTTGTTTATATAAGACATGAAAAATGGCAAGTCTTTCAAGTAATTACTAATCGGGAGACCAAACTAATAATAAAAAGCTTGTAAATTAAAATGTCAAGCAGGCTAACGCAACATTTGATAAATGACTATGTTGTTCCTCAGGATTACATTTTAATGTCATTCTAATAGCTTGATTATAAAGGACAATTACTGCATTTAAAGTAGGCTGGGCATAAAATAACTAGATTCAGATCTAATTTTAAACTAACCTGGATGTAAATTATCAGCTTATATATTTCTTGACAAAGCCAAATCACACTAAATTATTGGAGAAATCTTTCTTTTTTTTCAATATATGCATTTCTACAAGTTCATTTGGTATTTCTGCATTTTTTCTGTCTGTTTTCCAATATGGCTGCAACCATTCACTTCCCGGACAGCTCACAGATAGCTTGACCACTACTAAGGAAATTACTGCAGTATGCTTAAGTCTCCTTGAAAATGTTAGGTTTATCAGAACATGCCTACATAGCTAGCAATGTCTCCCTCTGCCAAAGTATTGCAAAGCAATCTTCATGCAACTTTTTTCTCCCTCCATATAATTTGAAATGTTAGAGCTGATCTTCGAGGCTCTCTAAGGGTTTGGTACTATTATTTCCTTTCCAGTGTATGTGAAAAAATGACATTTGTTGTCACCTGAGGAGCTCTTATTTTGTGAAATAGGAGACATTAAGTTCACATCCCTGACCACACCTTGGCCTTCACAGCATACTCCAAAGAAATGAAAATGGATTGAAAGGGAGATGAAAGCAGAAATGACCAAAATTTAGAATTTTGCATTCATCAGAAGCTTCAATATTTTGACATTTGGCTTCTTCCCTATTTTGAATTTTTTTTCTTTTCTTTTGCTCCAAAATTTCTTCTGCAACAGAAGCTGATGAGAACAAATACTTCAAAACACCATACAGTATCCAAAATAAAATACTCTTTCTAGAATGCAGGCACAGATGAGTAAGACTGACACAAGTTGAAGTCATTTTCACTCATCAGCTATCAGACTGTCAGAATGAGGCAAGTCCACCAGGCCAACTGTCCAAGCCTTGGGACCCTAGAGCTCCCAGACTCTGAGGCCAGCATTGACTTTTATTTCTGTAGTTACCAAAATACTTTTATTTCTCCAGTAAACCTTACTTTTCTGAATGACCTGTCCTATACTCATAAACCCCTGCACAGCTTCATAATAGCAATATCTCTGCCTTGAAAGAAAGAATCAGTTAATGATAACACTTAAATACTTTGCTAGACATTATCTGTACCTTTTGGAATGTGGGAGAAACTGTGATATAACTGATTTCATCCCAGCCTTTAGGCTATCACTTTATATAAATTAAAGACATTTTTGCAAAAGGATGCTGCCTTATCCATATTTGCACAAAACCCAATGTAATGAATGCTCTTAGCTATAGTCTTCCCCACCTAGAAACATCCAACTCAATAACGGGCATTTTGTCCCTTTAAGTATTTGTGGATGCTTTTATCCCTGCCATTCTCAGGTGATGTTTTGCCTATTTAAAAATATTTGGTGCTTTAACCATTTCCTCCTAAATTCCTGGGGTTAAGTATTGTACTAAAGTAGATGATAACTGGGACAAAACCCAAACTACATCTGAATAGAGAAACACGAGGTACACTCCATGAGAAAGCAAATGAGAGCACTGGAAGGACACAGCCCTATGTTCTTCCTCATGTCTAAGATAACATGGGCTGGTACAAGTGTTTTTTAGCTGTATTAGGCTGGCTGAGGAGGCCACCCCCTCTCCTCCCTACTGGCCTCACGGAGTCAGTCTGCCCTGCAAAATTCCTCAGCAGTCAGCCAGCCGAGCTTCTTGTGAGATCTCTCCCTAAACCATTCCCGTCAAAACGCTTGTGTGATCACAGACCTACTCTTCAAACTCTTTATACCTCTGGGCTGCATAGACTGAATGCTTCAGGGACTGCTTTCAGCATCTCAGCTGGCAGCTGGTGTGAGGAAGGTGATGAGTAGCTGGGGCAGGATGGTGGTGGTCATCGTATTACCCCATGCAGCCAGAGCCAGGGTGCGTCATGCATCTACACTACAAATTAGCAGGCATGTTGAACATGCATAATGAGGTGTCAGTAATTCTTATCTTAAATCTGACACTGATAGATAACATTAAATAAAATCAGAAAGGAGGAATGATGAAGGAAAAAAAAAAGTCTAAGGGCTCCTGAAGACCTTGGGAAGAAGGGAGTGAGTCCCGGAATGAAAGACTTCTGAAGAAAGAAAAGACAAAACCAATGGGCTACACAAAAGTCAGCAGATCATCTGCTGGCACCAAACTATTGTTTATCTTGAGACATCTATTGCTTATTTTGAAAGGAGCAGAAGCTAAGCAAGAGAGGCTGAACCACTTCAGACAGGATATGGTGCTTGCATGGCTGCTAAAAGACTCCCCACCGTGATACATCTCCCTTTGGTCTTGCCATAGAGGAAGAAGGGATTTCTGTAGCTTACAGCTGGCAAGAAAACAAACTTTGCTACCAGCACAAATTTTAACATAGCCAATCTGTGTTTACAATATCTGGAAGACCAAGATACCCAGACAATGCCAGCTAAGCTGGGTCTCATTTTCAAGACAGAGTATTAGCTGAGTCCCATAAAGAAGCTATGCAAATCACGGGGAACTGGTAGAGTAACTGTAAAGCTGTGCAATATTATTACAGACAAATACAAGAGGTTTGCCCAGGAGGACTGCTTTTTGACAGTGGCAAATTTTCCCTGGACCCAGACATTTTAAAGTCTGACTTAGCTCATGATAGGTCTTAGTGGTGCCAGATTCATCAATCCAGATCGGACTTTTAACACATTATATCTTATACTCAGCTTCCAGAACAACAAAAAATAATAAAAAATACATTTTACACCTGCCAAGTTGTGAAATGCTGGACAAAGGGGAAAAAAAACCTGCTGATCCTTCCCATATCAAATTTTGTGCCTTATAGAATGAATTTTATCTCTCTTATTTCAGCCTATCTGTCACAAAAGAAGAAAAAGCAAGCAAATATGTAGGGATATAGAACCGTAAAAATCATAAATGGAAAAGACCTAAAAGGTCATTTAATCCAGTTCCCTGCCATTTTACTTCTACTGCTAAGAGCACTTGGTAGTGCTCTGCCCAGTCTAACTTAGAATGTCATAGCTTTCCCTTGCAAAAAGAAGTATTAATCGTAAGTCAGAAGACAATATTCTTGTGTAGTTTGTGTTCTTATATACTTCCATTATTTGAATTAGGTCAGCTTATTATTAAAAAAAAGACAGGGCCTCAGGAGCTTAGATAAATAAATGTATTGTCATGAGTAAGAAGTTACTGCACATCACCTGATCCATGTTAACTGTGTGGATCCACGTTCTTACTCCACAGCAAACACTAATTCAAATATGCTTAGGTTGCTTATACTTTAGTACTGCTGTTTGGATCTGAAGGGCACTTTGGAAGTGAATTTCCTAACTAACACTTACGAGGCTTTGATTCACATCTTGGAACACAAAAAGTGGCTTTTTGGATAAGGTTAAACCAAAAGATATGCTCTGGGAACACACCCAATACGATACACACCATCCACTAATAGAACTTCAGACTAGGGCAGAGCTAGTCTGAAGTACAGACGCAAGCTAGTTAAAGGGCCTGAAACGTATAGACTGCAGACTTCAGGACCTCACCACCAAATGTTGTGCTCTACAAGATCCTTTCTTATTTTTTATTTTTTATTGTGCTACACTACTTGCTAATGTAGAGATTGCCTTAGACTGGTCTTTGCGTGTTAAGCAAACTCAAGGCACTTAATATTTGCCACAGCCTAAAATAACATGCAGAAAAAGTTACCAGAGATTGTGGGTGATTTGTCTATGTACTTAAATCCTCAGATATTTCTAGACAAGCCAAATATTTAAAATCAACCTAATATTTAAGCACCGAGAAAAAGAAATGAAGTTTAATAACAGAAGTATTATTCATTATATTACAGTATAACATGAAGGACCAAGGAGCCCATTAGGACTAAGGTCTGATTATAGTAAATGTTGTGTGATGTAAAAGGGTGGCTTGCATCCTCAACTGCTTACAGTCCTTATTAGATAGGATAAGATAAATCAATAAAGGAGCAATTCCAAGGAATGTACAATAAGAAACGTGTAAGTACAATAAGGAATATGGAACTGAAAATGGCTTACTTATGTATTATATATTTAAAATGTTCTTGTCCATAAATTAATTTTCTGAAGTATTATCAGAACACAAAAAGATTGCAAGTACTATGAAGGGGAGTTGGCTTAAAATTCAAAGCAGTACTAACAGAAACTTGGTTCCTTTTTGCAGATGAACTAATTAAGGAAGAAGACAAATATTGCACTACTTTGTTGAGATACAGAATGCTTATTAGAACCAAATGTTAATATGAATAAAATTATAATCTGTGAATCAAAGATTCTTATACAATTACTTTCTCACTGTCAGCTAAAGTATAGGTTCATCTACACTGGCTGTTTTCCCAGGTTTACAGGTATAATAATCTAGCTACTGCTTATCTACTTTGGAGAGCTATTAGATTATTAGGAGTGTATTTTGAATGAATGAGGTATCTCAATACAGCTTCCTAAGTAGGCAGGCATAAGCCACTTCTCCTTGCAATAGCAAAGCCAGCTTTTGAGTTCCAGTAATACAGCTCCACAGTGCAAAGCACTGACCAACTATAAAATCAGACTGCCAAATCAGATCTGTTCAAAACATTTTGACAGGTTGATTTTATAGTGGCAGATTTTATATTCATCCCACTATTGTTTGTTAATTTTAAACTTTGATTATACTTTTCACATATATTTCTTTTTTTGATAGTACATCCTTTAATTTCCTCTCTGGGCGCTGAATCCTCTCCCACATAGAGCCTGCAGGCCCAGTGTGTTGTCTTTCATTCTGGACATTTTCACTATTTAGACTTTTGTTTGGCATTGGTCAAGTCTTGCGTTAAGCTGCAAATCAAGACAGCATTATACCATTTCCTAGTTCTGCTCTCACATTTGGAATCCAAATCACTGCCATGAGCCCTTGGTCTTGTCGTGAACCCAGATACAGCAGGGAAGTTTACTTGGATTTAGGAATCTAATTTTAGGTTCCTCAGTTTGATAAAGGAGTCTGCACAACTGACCACACACCGTATCAGAGTCTACTAACTGTACGGAAAGTGTTAGATGTCCAGTTGTCTTCTACCTGCTTAACGTGCCTGACAGTAGTAAGCTATACCTCCACCCATGCAGATGATGGAAAATTCTTCTCAGCCACTTACATAAGTACATCTCAGATACTGAGGTGAGAGACATGTTTATAGATAGGTTAAAAGTTTTACTGTCTGTAAAACTATTATTAGCACAGACTCCACATTGAGAAGGTGGAACATAGTCCACTTGAGACACCGCCAACACTAGCATTGCAGGTGCCCTCAGCACCAGGACACTAGGTGGTGGTAACAGGGTTCATCAATAGACCCAGGCTTGGCAACGGACAAGCCAGGGCAGGGTACATCCAGGAGGCAGGTCTGGAGATGAGCTACCTGCAGCAAAGATGTGAGGTCCATGTGGGAGGCAGGGCCCGAGGCAGTGTCAGGATAGGGCACTCCTGAGGCAGGGCCAAGGCAGGGACGGGGTTCCTGTCCAGAGCTGCTGTGGGACCCAGCAGGATGAGGGAAATAGGGAGGCTGGACATGGATACTGGGCCTGTGGGGGCCCTCATGGCCTTGACAGCAAGGCAGTAAGAAATGCTCCAAAATACACTGTTATAAATACCATAGTTCACAGCCACTCCCTGCAATTGTTAACACAAAGTGACCCCCCCCCAATAAATGGTGATTTCTGCACCAATGAGTAAAAAAATACACAGTTCAATCATTTTATAAGAAAAAAAATATGTCTGTGCTTGAAGAGAGGCCACAAGATTTGAACCTCACCAGAACTGTGAATTAGCTCCTAATTCCATGTCTAGGTATCACTTAAAAGATAGATTCAGTTTCCTATTCTCTGCCTCAGATAAGTAGCAAAGACCATTCTCAGTCCTTGTTTCAGTGATACTATTATGTACTTATTTCAGTAACAGGATCAGAAAAGAAAGCACTCCATCCAGAGTAAATAATGGAAGTATTACGGGTAATCCAGTCTTTTTGACTATACATAAAACATCTCTGCAGTCAAATGAATAATGTGGGAAACCTAGCTTTTATTTATTCCAGACACATTCATAACACCCATGATTCTGGAGAAAAGATTGAAAATATAATTCCAATTGTGTTTTGTGTGTTAAGAAAAAAGCAAAAGGTAAAGACATACAGCAAAAATGCTCTGCTATTTAAGTTAATTCCATGGCATTTGGCTCCATTGATAGTCTGACTGCGGGAATCTCTCAGCACTGAACTTTACTGAATTGGCCAATTGATGTTTGAGTAACAAGGCAGCTTACTACCATACAACGTCCAAAACCAGATCACTTATACCAAAGCTTAGTTCAGTGCAAGAAAACACTACATGAGAGCTATTAGCAGTTCTAAATTATTACAAATGGGCAACTGCAACTGTAAGAGCCATATTTAGAGAGGTGCACTGTAGACTTTTTGATTACTTAAGTGAAACTGTCAGGTTAGGCTATAAGCCTCCAAAGGCACAGTGGTATCTACATGCTTTTTAGAGTGGAAATAATTTATTCAAAATAGTGATTTGTATAACATGACTATAAAATAATCTGTACAGCTTTTGAAGTCACATAATATTCATGCAATTGACTCTGGGCCACCTAAGGGCCAGTACAGACTATATCGATGATCAGCATAAAGTATCAAACTAAATCTTGCATGCCAAGTCTCAGCCTGAAACACATTATCATTATGAAGACCAAAGAGCTCCGAATAGTTCTCTGTGTGTTCTGTAGTGGCCTAGTCCTCTGCCTGTGGTTTCTCGTTCATTTTTGCCAATATACACCACTGAAATTACACAGCAGAACTATTGGTGAATTCTCAGACAGGAAGAATTTGGACAGTTTCAAACTTAGGGCTACCCAGAATACAAGCAGAGTTTTGAGATCTGTTTTATGTCAATGCTGCAGTGAAATCAAGAATTTTCAAAAGAAATTCCATGCAACTCCCTTGGTATGAAAAAACATGTCTTAGAATAGCTAGTAGGCAATCTACCCAATATTGCGGTAAAGTGCAAATACCCGCTCTGAGTCATACCGGGGATTAAATAGGAATGTTATTGACTCTGTCTCTCAAGCCCAAACAGTATTTCATTATTTATGTGAAGTGGAGCAGCTCCAAGAGGAGAAATTGTAAGAGTCTGACTCCATCACCAGTGACTTGGGCATTTGCCTAGCATCCAGGATCAGCTATCTGCTCTGTCTGACCTAGAGCAATGAATCGCAAGCCTCGTGTTATATTTCATGGCTACATTCCACCCACAGTAGTATTGCTTATTGAATGGTCAGATAGTGGAAAAATTAATTTTGAAGTTCATCTAAACTATGGCCTCAATAGGGACATTTAATGGCACATCATAATCTTCCTCTCTTTTCCTTTCTCTGTTTGCTAACTTCTCCCACATTCACCAAGCAATAAATAACCTGTTTCTCTTTATTGTAAGAGTTAAGGTGACCCTTATCACCTTTCCTCTACTATCTTCTTGTCTTTCCTCCAGAAGAACCAACTTTTCTCTCTCATGGTCTCATTGAGGTTTATCTATTTAAACTGAGAGCACTTGTTCTAAGCTGGTATATAGTCCTGAAGTTTGCTGCTTCTATTTCAGACCTTGTGCATTTTTCCCAGCTCTACCAGCTGACCTAAGAAAAGATATTACCCCTACCTATGAATCTCATCCAGACTTTAGGCACTGACAGAGAACTGGAATAAAACCTACTGTGTTATAGCCATATTCTGTCACATTTCAAATAGAGCCATTGGTTTGACCTTGCATCCTGTAAGGCTTTCAGATAAACTTTGGCAGATTTAATAGTTAAAGATCTGAAGGCAAATGGGATAATGCAAAGTCGGTTTGCCAGAGGTCAGTCATGGCACATTAACTCACTGCTTCTCTTGGACCAGATAAACATGGGCAGATAAATGTGGGCCAGATAAACTGTCAACCTCAGTAACATATTTAATACAGTGCCACACAGAAAATTACCAGATTGGCTGTAAAAAAAAAGGAATCTGATACAAGACATATAAGTGGATAAGAACTGGCTAAAATCAGATAACATCTCTTCTTTTAGCAGAAGCTACTTGTCTGCAAGAAGGTTTCAAGTGGAATTCCTTGGGAGCTGTCTTACTACTTTTTGAGTGGTGTTACTACAGTTTTGAGTGGTGACACTTGGCACAAAATGAAGGCGTGTGTTAAAGAAATTTTCCAGATAACACAAAGTTAGGAGGTTGTCCTCAGCACAGAGGACTGAATATCAGATACAAAAGAAAGAGGTCATTTGAAGGACTGAGATAGAGAAAACAACACAAAAGACAGGTCACGAACTTAGGATCTAATTAACATTTCTGTTATAAGCAGGAGCTTATCAGCTGGAAAAAATAAATGAGGAGAACTAGGTGGGTATGTTAGCTGATTAGAGACTGTTTATGAGCATGATACATCTCTGAAAAAGATAAATGTGATTCTAGGACATATCAGATATTTATTTCCAATCAAAATAAGGAAGCAGTCACACCATGTTTAAGGTACTAGTACTCAGCTGGGATATTACATACAGTTCTCATTACCCATGTTCAGTGAGACTGAATTAAAACCAGAGCAGGTGCAGAGAAAGGCCATGAGACTTATCAAGAGAATGGATATGGGAAGAGTTCAAAGGCCTTGATTGATTTATCTTAGTAAAACAAAGAATGAGAGGGGAGATGATTTCTTCTATATATACCCTGGAGGAAAGGGGATGGGAAATTCTCTCTTGAATATATTTAGGATGGAAATTAAAAGAAATGTAAAATGCATTGAGATGAAAATTTCTGGAGCAATCTTTCACTGGAAGCATCTGGAGCCAGAAACATAACTCATTTGAAAATGGAACAGAGGGGTTATGTAGTCAGGTTGCCAGTAACAGCTGAGAAAAGAAGGTCCCTCCCAATCTTTTCTCCCTTTGTCAGAATAAGTAGTACCTTACTCCTCTGTGTTTTTCTGTCCATCTCAGGGGTACCAGTGGAGGAGGGGAAGAATCCGCCCAAGAAAGTGGAAGTGCTAAATTCTATAACAAATTATATATGCTATGATCCCAGCTAGCAACCAGCTGAGTGCAGATTCCTGTGCTATTCAGAGTATTAACAGCTTAGCTGGAATCCTGTCATGTAGCCTACCAGGTGCTCTTACAGAGCAACACTTCCAAAGAAGAAAAAAATATATATTTATCTGTCAGTCACGCAGTGACACAAGCCTGAAACAAGCCGTGTTATTCGACATGTTCTGTTCAATCTATCCACTTTCTTGGAGGGGATAGAACTAAATTCTCACAAGTCGTAAAGAAGTTATGTTCCAGGGCTCTGCGTTTGTCAAAGAATAACTGTTTCTCCAGAGCCAACCTATGACATCAGTGGCACCTGCCAAAAATCATAGCACAAATCAAATGTGGCATTCAGAGTTTGTGCCCTGTAACTGTCTAGTCATTCCACTGCCTGACCACTCCACTTCACAAAATAAGACTGTGGGTTTGGGCTTTTTTTTCCCCTGCCATAAAACCAATTCAAAATAGCAGATGTCACCACTTCTAAATAAAAATGAGTGATGGATGAAAAGATTTCGTCAGTTACTCCTGGCAGTTGGAGTCCTCTAGAAAAGGGGAAGCCAGAGGTAAAACTGACACTATTCAGTAATCACTCAAGAAATCCATACTTTGACAGAAGAGGAAGCTACTATACCATCAAAGTAAGCATTTTTATTCTTGTATTTTGGCCAAAATAAGATTTTCTCTTCCTATCTTGATTATTAAACTCACCTAAATATACATGCACATACATTTAATTTATTTTTGTTAGAACCTGTGAATTTGAATAATGCTTTCTTCTTTTCCCTTCATGACCTTGAATTCTCTATATTACTGTATATTTTACTGGAAAATAATCTGATCCTGTCTGATTTCTAAAATCTCAGAGCTATCCTGCATCTATTTTGTTTCACTCTGATCTTAACTTCCATTATTAACCTGTTGTTTGTTCCTGTGTAGGTTTTGTGTACTGTTACTAGAACTTGTGTAGTTAGTTAAATATACTTCAGCTGAAAGAAAGGCATTAATTAAATGAATATGCAAGAGGACATTCAACCTATAAGCATAATTTAAAACATTTTAGAACATAAAGCTTTTTTCAAAAAAACAGGTTTTGAGCACACGCACTATACTGTAAGAGCAATTCTACAATGCTGGAAAATGTTCTATGTTTAGGCAAACAAATCCCAGTGAAGGGCAAAAGGAATAGGAGACTAATTAGTGGCCTGACAAAGATAAAATAGCTCAGGCCATGATATGACCTTAGGGACTGATCCCAGCTGAAATCAAAGCCAATCTTTCCACTGTTTACATGGGCTCCAAAAAAACACTAAATGTCCAGGGAATTTCTTTTCAAACATAAATGTTCATGTTCAACATTCAAAATGGCTGAAAACTCAAACTCTTTGAAAGTGTTAAATTTAGCCCAATCTCCAGCTTTTACAAAGGCATCTTTGTTTCAAATATAAACAAAATCATTCTTGTCAAAGATTCTGTTATTTCAAAACAAGCATTTTGGAAATAAAGTTTAGAAGTGTTTAAATGCTGTTTCATCTTCATGGTTAAAATATTTTCCAACAAGAAAGAAAACATATGGTTGGCTTGTTTCATTCTATTAGGCAAAGCAATTGATTGAATTTTTTATTATGAATCATTTAGATTAAAAGTGACTTTGAGGTTTTCTCAAATTACATTTAGTTATCAACAGCTTTACTGGATACAGTAAAATATTTCTCACTAAATAGTAAAAAGATTTTCAGTTTTTCTCATTGTATGCTTAAGTATTGTCTCTCAAAGATGGCTAGGTTAAAACATATTTTTCACAGAAAGATTGGAATTGGGTAAAAAAACCTGACATTTTTCCTTTTGTTTATTTTACCTAAAAGTTACTAAAATAGTATTTTTTGCTCAAAATCACAAGAAAGTCATTTCTCATTTTAAAATTTCTTCTGGCATAGATTCCAAAGTACAAATGCAGTTATGAAGGTTGGAGAAGAGAAATTAGATATTCATTGAACTACTTTTTGGTATCTCGATGGAGGTTGTATGAAATTATTATAATCCAATATGTGCAGTCTGGAAAAGGGCTAAGACCAGGGCATTTGGAAGCACCTAATTAATACCTTTCCAAAGCACATTTGGCCTGCAGATCAGTTTAAAAGACAGGACGTTGTACCACTGTCTGTTTCTATATGAGTTTTGTGGGTGTGAAAAAAGGCTGGGCATATGCTAGCTTCCAGCTAGAAGCAAAATTTCTTCTCCCTTGCACAGAAGAGACCTGCTGAGGAAAATCTACTAATTGCTCATGCTTTCATTTCCTTTAAACATGGTCTGGGGCAGCAGCTCAAAGAACTTAAACCAATGTATTTGTGTGTAGATGCTACCTGTGTATCGTGAGTGCTAGGCCGTCTTCCAGATTACTGCATGGCCACATGACTTATAATTTGATTATAAATGTAAGAGATTTTTCTTTTGTAGTGACTGCAATTTTATTTGCTATCACCTTTTTTATAAGCGTTATCTATGAATTAACAATTCATGAACATATAAATTAATTCTTATAAATAACCAATATTGTAAAAATCCTCTCACACACATAGGATCACATTTCTGACAGATGAGTTTCAGAAATATCTAATAGATAAGCTGCTTCAGCAAAAATCTAGTTTTACCTTTATTTAAATGTTGTTTTATCAGCTTCACTCACAGCAAAATTGGCCAGTTGTACTTCAAATGGGCAGGTAAGACTGCACAATTTGTACAAAAATATTCTCTCCTCAGCCATCTTACTTGAAGATATAGTAAAGGACTCTGCCTTGCACCAGCATTATGCACACATTAGTGGTCCTACATAGGAAATGTATTGCAGAAATTTTCATAACATAACGTTTCAGTCTGTAAACAATACTCACACCCACCCAAGCTCTCTGAATGAATCATTATGAGTCCATAGTAGTGTTACTGTTGCCTATTTTTTATCTGCATACTTTATTTTTATATTAGTGGAAAAACATGTTAAAACAACCTTCCATTAGCAGTCAGAAAGATGCCTTCTCAACTTTCCTTTAATTTCTCTGGGATAATACCTCACTATCAGAAATAAAAATAAAGATGATAAAGAACCCTCCTGTATTGCTTGATCACTTTCTACTCATAAAAAAAATGGTAGAGTGATCAAAAGAAATGTTTATTACTTACAGAGGTGACAACTATCCAGGCAGTATCTGAACCCTGAGACTATTAAGTAAAGGAGTCACAAACAAACAAGTTTGCCAGGATTAACTTAAATTGTCAGTGTAGCTTTGACTTTTATTATTGGGTATCTTAAAAGGAAGCAGAAACTCACCCAACAAAAAGTTTTCTAGAGGAAAATAAAAAAGTTGTTTGTTACAAGCAAAACAAACTCAGATAATTACTCAAAAAGCAAACCAAACTCCTAAACAGAATTCTTTGATTAGAAAAAGAGAAGGTATTATACAGTATATGTGAACTTTAATCTTTCTACACATAGATGTTTTAATGCCAGGCTCACAGAAAGGATACTTTCACAGGAGAAATGCTAACTAATAGTGCCAGCCACCATCATATGCAAAAGTCCTTTATCAAGAATATGCTTAGCAAGGACACCAGGGCGATGCCATGCAAAACATTCACTATCACTCACATTCCTGGGAATTATTATGAAGTAAAAATCTTCTTGGTTTCCAAAGAGTGCCAGAATCAAGCTGGACTAACATTTGCAGAAGTACCTCCCTCTTTTGGGTACACAAGCTGACCACAGCTTGTGCCTCTGAGCAGAGCAGCCAAGGGCAGAGGCACCCAAAACTCTCAGGCACTCCCCAAAAATCTAACCAATATACACCTCGGATAAAGACTGAAAGTCCTCTTTTGTACCAGTTGAAGAACTTCTAGAAGTTTAATAATCATAAAAGCTTAATCATAAGCATAAAAGCTTAATCATAAGCCTAAAAGCTGGTATGAAAGGTTAATGTGTTATGGCAGGCTCCTACACGAGGCAAAGGATAACAGGGTTTGGAGGGCAACCTACTCAGACAGTTTGTCAGCAGGTTGCACTTGGCTTCTAAGGCAATGGGATAATTATCTGAAGAGTGTCAAGTGGGCAGCTGCCACTGATAGAAGAGTCTTTAAATGATGCAATGACCCAAGTGACCTGCTGGTCTAGGAAAGATGATATAATCATATTCCATCACTCACTGTAACAAGTTATTACCAGAGACTTTTTCTAACACTGTTCAAAGCCCATAGAATTAAGACACAGACAGGGCATATTGCAGTGCATCTGTGACATGCATATCTTTTTTGTAAGATGAAGCCTTGAACACTACCATTATTCCAGTGCCTCACAGTGAGACAAAAGATTATTAAAAGATTACCTTTATTCACATTCCGACCACATCATTGACATACAAAGCACTTTTAGGAAAAGATGGTAGTCGAACTGCCCTGTCCATAACAGTGTAGCACCTTCCTCTCTACCCTGCTGTGCTACATCTATGGCATCCCAAGACTACAGTGGGGGAAACATTAGGCACCTGCTATTTGCCTCAGAGAAAATGTCTGATTGTTTCGGTGGTATTACAGCTCTTGCTAACCTTGCTGTAAAGAGGACCAGTGTACTAACCGCTCAGATGTGTCTGATACTTCATCCAATAGGAGACTGTATTACATGTGTGTGTACCAGTTCACACACTTACTACTCCAGTTGGACTGTGCTGATCTTTAAGCATCTGGACTTCTCTGTGGAAAAATATTGCATCTGGAAGCGGTAGAGACTGTTCTTTTTGTTAAGCAAGTTTTTTAGTCTGATCAGACTTAGCAGAGATTTCGACAAAATTATTTGTTATTTTTGGGCTTTCTCAAAAACCATTTTGTGAAAGTTATGGCAAATCCAAAATATTTTGGCTAGGAAGCTAAATCACACCCAAGATCTTTCCCATATATCCTTTTAAAACCTCTGGAGTTTAAAATACAGTATTGAATAGGAAGAACTTATACAAGTCTGCCTTCCTGTCACATCTGACTCTCCCTTTCTATTTTTCTGGTCTTCTACTATCAGCATTGCACGAAACAACGGTTTACTCAGATTGGTCAACATTGGCATAGCCTTCTCAGCATTTCTTAAGGATGGCTCATAAAGTATGACCCTGTCTACAAAGTAGACTCACAAGAACATAACAGGGTCTATGAGGCACTAATCTCATCAGCAATTCCAGAGTAGACAGTTGGCAAAAATATCTAGTGATGGCCAGACTGTGGACAAACACAAGAAAGCAAAGGGATTTCACAGGAGACCCAAAGTATCTATTCATCTAGTTGTAAAAAGCTCAGGAGCATGTTTTGTTTCTTCCTTCCATCATCCCGTTCTCCTACCCGCAGGAGCAAGTTTTTGTAGGAGACCGATATAGGAAATCCTGCTTCAGGCTTGAGGTTGCTGAGGGGTGTAAGGGGTTGTTGGTACCTTATTTCATTTCATCTCAAAGCAGTATTTGACCAGCAACAAACATAGCATATGATGCAATTTTTCTGTTAATTTCCTTTAGGAATAAACAACAGATCACAGCTTTTCAAGGTACCATTAAGGTCTGATAACCAATGCATATTTGGTGGTATCAGCAACCACCTTAGACACGCTGAGAATTTTAACGCCATCCACATTTGAATATTATGCATTTAGTAAGGAGAAATTCCCCTCATTTATGTCCTTTTTCTCATTTATTGGATCTCATCTCTATATTTTAACAAGCTCTATTTTTAACAGTATTTAAGCCAGAATTTGTTATAAATGAAAGAACAAGGCCATAACATGCTCCCCAGTGCTTTGCACTCTGTGTGCTTCAACTTTAGATTCATAATTCCCCTGCATAGTTTGTGCTTAATATCATTTGCAGTAGTAATAGGAATCATTTAAGAGCAACATATTTCCTTTGGATAACAACCTTCTATGATATCCTTTGAAACTACAGGACGTAGAAAAAGGGAAAACCTTTCAGAACATCTCATCTGAACTCCAGTGAGGATAACACTATATATGAAAGTATTTTTCCCAAGTTCTTGCAATGCCATTTAAAATCTCTCTCATACTGAGGCCGTCACAATATTGCAGAGAGCTATGCCATGCCTAGTCATTACTCTGTACCAAAAATATAGGTATACTATTTAACTATCACCCAAGGCCTGTTTCAATGCCTGATATTTGCTGCAAGGCAAAGTAAGCATCAGTTACCTATTCTTCTCAGGCAGCATACTTTATTTTAATAGCACTTTATGAGAAAGAAATTGCAAAGGGCTCAGCAACAGTGTCTGCCTCAGGTTAGGCTCCTGACTGCTCTGACCTCCAAATTGCTTTTCAGAAAATGAGCAAGCAGACCAACTTTAAACACCACAGGATGGCTGGTCACGATGCAGAAGAGCTGAAGAAATTCTGGGAAAAGATCATTCAAGAACAAACTAAGCAACGAGAAGGTGAAGAGTCTAGATTAAGCAGAAGTGCCTTGAACAAGTAAGTGTCATTTTTCCTTTTGCACAAGAAAGCAGGCATGTTATCACATGCTTTAGAATAAGGTAACCCGTTATTGTAGTGCTTTTTCATAGCACAGATTGTGTTCTGGATCTTTGGCACTTATCCTCTCACAGCTGTTTGTCTCATATTTCCATGGCTCTTCTGTATGGAAACTCAGACACTCCTCACCCCTGAACCTCATGAGCATTCTTCAAAGGCCTTGGAGCATAGCCACATTAAAATAAAGCACCTTGACACTATGACTTGTGACAGCCAGAAAATATCAGGATTTTTACCTGGAACTGGTGCAGCAAATAAAGAAAAACATATTATATTAAGGGCACAGAAAAACCACCCATTAATGTGGAATATTAGGAAATCCATAGCACCTTTATCACATTTAACAGCCCTTTATATCATTTAAGCCTACAGCTAGATATGCTAAAACCTGTTTTTCCCACTCCATGGAACACATTTCAAAACCATTCCTGTTTTATAACAGATAAAAAACAAGGCTTTTTGATTTTTTTTGCCAAAAAAAAATATAGAACAACAGGCACCACCGAAAAAGAGCTCTGGTCTTGGTAGACATACTCTACTGCAATGTGGGATACTGCTTCAAATACTTGCTCTACTTGTTGTACCTCGGGAGTTTGAACCAGGATCCCACACACACCAAGGGAGTCCCCTGACCAACAACTGAAGGGGCAAGAAGATAGGAAAGGTGTGTATTTTTTTTTTCTGATGGGGTTTCCACCTGAAGTTGACAAAGATGTTTTCCTGCTTAAAGTTTTCTCAAAACTGGAATATTCATATAAATTAATTTGATTTCAACAAAGTGGAATGTGCTGGTAAAGGATTTTCTTTAAGCAAAATTCCAGGAAATCTGTTCCTGGTGCCCAAGGAGAAAGCTAGGATAGTCATTTTAAAGATACGGGAACTAAGATCTCTGCAGGCCTCGTGTCCCAGCAGAACCAAGTGTAGAGAGCCCTGTTCTCGGGATCCTACTTCAGCTACTCACTGACATTCCCAATTCCCCAAGTTGCTGGAAAGAAGACACAGTGTTCATAGTGTCCAGCCAACATTAACAACATTTTTAACTTCACAAATGTCTTTTTATATGATTTTTTCTGAATAGAAAAAAAATGCACCAAAAGAACCTTGAATACGTCATAATTAGTTCAGGTCACAGCTGAAACAGACCCAAGCAGGTTCATTCAAGGTCACTTGACCAAAGCCCACGTTGTTCAAAAAGTGTTCTATAATTCAAAAAGAGGTACTTTTGGAAGGTTACTGACATTGTCATTATAAAATCTACAGGACCACTATCTCATATAACTGGCACTTGAGAGAATTAGATGGCTCTAAGTATAAGCGAGTGCTTCCTCTGTGACCCCTAGGATGCTAGCTAACAAGCAACAGCAGGGAAAAGGCAGTGCTTTGAATGGCAAATATTTCCTAACTAATTGCACTGATTTTTTGAGGCTTGACTATGCTCACAAAAGAGTAGTGAAGTCAAGGCAGGGCATACCAAATGGGAAAAGTTTAATAGACAATTTGCAAACAAACTCAGAAGTCAAACTAACACAAGTGTCCATGTATAACAGCTACAGTTCAGTTATTCTCAGATGAAATTTTTAGCTGCTATTCTTATTAGTACATCAGATGTAATATAAAAAAAACCCCAAAACTATATTCCATGATGCATTTGGCATTGACATGTGACATCTAATCCTATAGCATTGCTGGGTCAGGTGTTTCATAACATGATTTTCTTTGGAAAACGACCCTGCCAACAAAGATCTCATGGTGGTCCCTAGTGATTTTCTTTTCAGTCTGCACTATACTTGTATCTTAAAGCTATGTGGATCCTCTTGCATGTGACATTAATTCCTTTCATTAAACACATATAAGGTCTACAGAGATTTGGGGTCCTAACTGGTTACACTTTCTTGTTCATTTCTTGCTTCAAAGTAAAACCAAATGGACATAATTAAAATCCTGCTTTCACTTCTCCAGAGTACCTTACAACAAAGTTTAGGGAGTTTTAATTGTAACTTTCAATTTATACATTGCGTGACCTTACCAGGAAGGCAGTCCTTCTGTGTGGCTTTGAGAATACCCCAGAGGGAAAAAAGAGCACTTCACACTAATGACAGTACTTCAGCAGTTGTTTGACTCATTAGGAATCTAGCAGCGTCACCCACTGATACCATCAACGCTATCCCTTTCTCCCCTGCATTCCCAATCTAGTAAGCTAGAGAGATGTGTAGATGGTAAATAAATACGGGGCAAGTGCAATGGTGATGAAAGAGAGGTAAGCTTCGATACTGCTGAAAAGCCCTGGACACATTTGAAAGATTTGGCTCTGTGCTTGCTAAGTGCTTGTTCTCTCTTTGCAGACTTCGCCATGAATGGACTCAGAGGCTGGAAGGCCAAGCAAAACAGGTCCAGGCACACATGAAAAAGCGGAAGGAACAGATGACGCTGCTGTCTATTGAGGCTCTTCCCTCAGCAGATAAAACCGTTGCTTAAAGATACCGGGAAAACACAGAAAGCATTGGGCCTGACCCTGACCTTCTGCATGCACCTGTGAACGAGCAGTTACACGGCTGGACAGGCAAGAGGTCAGAATCAGGCCCTTTCCCAGACCAGCTGCAAGAGATACCAATAAAGCCCTGCTGAATTTCAGTGCAAGAATAGCCACAGTACAAATCTCCTAAAAACTGCTGAGAGAGAGACGAGAAGCAGGCACCGTTAATTTTGTATGATATATGATTGCTCTGATGCAGCAGGGCTTTGTTATGTAACTCTGCATTTTCAAGTCACGATAACATATTCCTAGGAAAGATGATCTCTTATTTAATAGGTATAATACTTTCAGATGGCTGCATGCAAATTTGCACATTTCCATTCACAGAGCTCATACACAGTCTGGCTTAATGCAGATATAATCTATCCTGCCTGTCTTGATGAGTCACTAGTGAAGGTAGTTGAGGATTAGTGTGATCAGCTGGCTGGAAGGAAAAAGATACTATTCCATTCTTTAATGGAATCTGGAAGAGAAAAAGGATGAGCTTTTCTGATCAATGTATAGGTGATTCTCCAGATCTTAATCATTAAATGAAGAGAGGAAAGGATTCTGGCTTTTCTGGGGTAGGTAAGAAAAAGACTACTGAGGTTACTATGAACTAGTTTGAGAAATGTCAGAGGAAGCGAGTATGAGAGTTTGAAAGACAAGGCAGCAAATCAGTTCATTATAACAGCACAGGAATACTCTGCAAGGTATCACTTGCCAGACCTGGTTTGCACTAATCCAAACATTTTTTGTATTTCATCTTCTTCTAGGTCAGATGAAATACATGAAGAAAATAGCTAAGCACAGGGTAACAGTGTGTGAATTCTGTTTACCTACAACTCTGTATAGTTAAATATCATATATTTTCGATGCAAACATTTACTCATCTCTTCAATTCATTACTTTGATACTAAAGAGAACAGTCATAAGTCTAAACAGTTATTTTTTTCTAGTGACGTTGAGCCAGATTCAATTTTACCTTACATCTTTATTTATACTGAGTACACAGGAATACATTTGATAAATTTTAAAACAAAACAAAAATCAAAGTAAACCATTTTGACCTTACAAAAATGCTTTTTTATCCCTTTAAAACCACATTTCATTGAAATACAGTTTTACAGGAGGTCCCCACTTTTAAAAAGTAGTATTCTCCCATAGGAAAAAAAACATTTTATCACAAAAATGATGCTGTTCCATAAAAGATTAAACATTTCTGCAAAGTTCTTTGGTTAATGAAAGCTTAAGGGAATGTAGAATCAGACTCTTCATATAATCCAACCCATAAAGCAAACATTTTTTTCCAGTGTTTTCTTCTCTTAGAAAAGCAAACTGAACAACAATAAAGTTGTAGCTGCTTTTGCCTTTGCTGTACTGGTCTCCTACTTCTACGTTCTTTTATTTCCCATATTTTTGCAAAAAGTTCTTATGCTGCCATACTAGCTAAGCACTGATCTCTTGTGAAATAGGTCAAATAGGGCTTGAACCTGCTGCTACTTACATACAAAACAAAATACTCCACTATTCCACAGCTGTTGCTAAGGGCCATAGGCAGGGCCTATTGAAATGGAGAAGTGTCCTATTCCCCACTTCTGAAAACCAGAGGCCTGATAATCTACTAATTTAACCACTGCTTTATAGAGTTGTAGTCTCACCTAAAACAGTGCAGGTTACCCTCACTTTATGCTGGGGCGACAAGAGAAAAAGGTCTCAGAAAACCGGCCCATAAGCATTTGTTGTTCTTTAAAGTTTAATGACAATATTTTTAATTACCAGGAACACTTTTATAACAGTATATCTGATTGCTTATTAAGTTATTGTTGATATTATAAAAGGTACGGTAAAAAGAGCGCACAAATAGATGCAATCCAACCAGTAATTTTCAGCACTCCCCAGAGAGTACCGGAGAACCACATTAGGTCCCTGAGCACCAGCTTTTCCATTTGGAGCTCTGAGGATGCTGCGGGACGTGTGAAATCACCTTCACTGCAAGCAGGTAGCATCGGACTGACTACACACCAGAGGAGTGTCACGGGCATTGTTTATCACAGCAAGTACATGGAAGCTATTTCAGCTGTGAATGCATCCCTGATACATTCACTGCAGAGCCGAGTTTATACATAACAAGTGTGAAAGACGAAAATCCTCCCACTCTTAGTGAAAAAAAGCTCTCTGGGAGATGTTCAAGTGCATATGCATTAGCCATGCTTACCAATTCTAACACATATTTTACAGGACAGCAGTATCCTGGCACCCCCATGATATCGGATATCAGCTGCTTTTTGTTCCCAAAGGTGTGTGTTCCTCCATTTTCACTGCTACTGCTCACACAACCAGAGTGAGAAAAGAATCAAGCGCTGGAAATAATAAAGTCTAGTGGGCAGATGTAACCAGATATGCTGCTTGCAAATTGAAAAGCTGAAGGCAGATAGTACGGTGAAATATAGCATTTTTTCCCTTTTGCCTTAGTTACTGAGTTGGTGGAATTCATGCCTGAATTTGGGCATTTCAGACATGCCTGAAAATGTGAAACCTAGCTACCATTAAAAAAGCAAGCAAACAAAACACTCAGGTTGGATTGTTGCATTAGAAAACATCTGTCTGATCCACATGCACAGTCCCCATTGATGAAACAAAACATCCACTGAGCATAAGCTTCTGGGATACTTTAAGCACAGTATTTTTCCCTCCTCTGTCCCTGGTTCTTCCCACTTTCCCATGAAAAAGGAAGATTCAAATGAGAATTTAGGCTATCAGCTCCACTGCACTAACCATGTTAAGAGCATCAGACTAGCTATTTGAGAGGAAAAACTAATTAAGCAGCTTTTCTTTTTTTTCCCCTGGAGTTTATTAATTTGTCTAGTAGAAACAGACTTGGAATTCAACATCAGTTAGTCGGCATGCACAGATCAGTACCACCTTGAGCCTGCATTAGCAAGGCATTACCATTCCTTACATCTGCATGTAAGCCAGCCCAGTACTTGCCCAAGCCAGTAAAGAACAAATAGAGTTGTAGTACAAGGCAGGGACTAAAATTTTGGTCATGGGACTTAAACCTTATGATGCATGATGCAATAGATGTGGATCATATCTATGAAGTAATGCAACTTACTTGGCATACTGGTGTCAGCTGCAGAACATCCACTAGCATGCCAAATTTATGTGCATGGCAGATGGTGTAAGCACATACTACACTCATTCACATGGTTACTATTAAGTACTGCTTCTGATCCCAAAACCAGGAACTAATAGCTTGAGAGACAGCAAGGAATGCTTTCTTAAGCTGTCTCTGAGCAGTGGCTTGCTGTTGAAGTCCTGCGTGCCCAAACCAAGGCAGTCAAAGGAGTGAATTTAAACCACATTCAGATGCAATCCAGCTTTATTCAGAGACTGTCCAGAAGCACTCACAGATACGAGGTGTTTAAAGAAACAGTAACCAACCACCTTCCAGCTGTTACCCTGGAGTTAGTATTTTAATTAAGAGCAGAAGTGACTTTTTTAAGTGAATCCCCCAGCTGCCTCCACTTACCACACACTGATTTGGCTCACAGAGCAGATCCAGTGCATGCAAACCAGATTTCGTTCAGGGGAAATTAAACTAGACCAGAAGTCTTGCTCCAAGTGCACACCAAAGGAGCCCCAGCCCCTTAGGATCTGAGACAAGTACTAGTTCTCCAGACATCTTTGAGCCACCTGTAGATTGGGGATGTTCATTTCAAGGAACAAAATTAGATGCTTTCTGAAATAAAGCCCTGAACCACATACACTCCAATACAGAGACCTCAGCACCAGTCACTTTGATATACTAAGCTGCTCATAATGCACTGAATCACTTGCTAATGCAGACAAGTGAATGAAACAATACAGAGGAGCTCTGTGCATGTTAGTACATTGCATGCAGATCCAAAGGTAGTACCTTCGCAGTTCTGATGCATCTGAGCTCAGGATCAATAATTTAATTATATAGTCATGCAGATGTGCCAGCCTGCATAACTATTTGGCTTGTTCAGCTGACCTGCCAGAGCTGGATGTGTTGGAACAGAGTTTACCCACACTAATATAACACTTGGTACAGATTTGGCTTTTGAAACCATAAAACAGCTACATGTGATTCAGTTCTACAATTAAATAATAGGATTATGAGGATAATTACTGATTTCCTAGCCCAAATGATCTTCCTAATTACAACCTGGCTGTGGCCTGAGGGCTGGTCTTCACTGTCTTAGCTATTAAACACACTTGATTGGGGTTTCACTGCCACAGTGTGAATAAGGAATAGTAAATCACATAAAACTTGTGCATTAAAAAAATACTTGTGGATTGAAAAGGGCATCTGTAGATAAACGAGGATGAAATAAAGAACAATTTTAGAAGATCTTATATTTCCTAGGGATGCTTCTGTTCATAAACTAAGCACTGCTATACCATTTCTTTCTAACAGAAAAGGCAGCAGTTATTCATGATGTTACATTTGGGCCAAAATTCCACGCAAAAATTCAGTAGTCAGGACTGCCAATACAAAAATCTCCTTATTTCTCCCACTTCTCATCTATTTCATCTGAGTGAGTTTATAGTACGGTACTTTTTGCACAGTGCTTCAAAATCCATGCTAAAATTTGTATGTTCGCAGAAGCATTTGTTATTATTCAGGCAGCAGACTTTTAGACTTTTAAACAGGGTTCAAGCTAAGATGGATACAAAGCAGGGAAAGGTCCAGCCCAAACAAGGGCAATCTGGCAAAGAGCCTGAAAACGTTTAAGTTACCAGGGAAGACAAACTGGATAATAGGTTGCTGTGCACTACCTCTATAATTAAGTGTACTTGTGTGAAATGCCATTCCTTAAATGAAACAACAATTTCCTATTACTGACTATCGAAGTGTGAGTCTACTGGCTTAATCTTTATCTGGTACTCAATGCCAGTTGTCAGCCTCTGTGGGTCTGTCTACTCATGATATGAACCGACTTCGTAGGTTCATAATCAGGATCACCATTTCTTCCATAGCAAACAGCATAAGCATCAGTGAGAGTTAAAATTTCAAACAACTGTAGCAATAAAATGTCGCGGCCCGAAAGGAGTCGTTCAGGACGACCTCCCTCCCCTTGGGGCCAAACGACCAAGTTCGTGATGCCCTTGGACTGAATTAAGGTGAAACGACACCAGCCAACCGGTTTTAAGATTTATTAACACAAAGATAAGGCATGTGGTCAAATAGGATAATTCAATGGCGAATACTGCAACTAGCTAGACAAAACAGATCTTACCAACATTCAACAAAAGAGAGGGGGAAAGAGAGAGAGAGAGAGAGAGAAAGATATCACCACCCGTGGATCCAGCGGCGTCCTGCTGGTCCTCTTCCTTTGGGAGTCTCGGCAGTGGGGGGGCTCCCGTCTGGTGGTAGGTGGGTCCTCTTCACCCTGGGTGTAAGTTTCGGTGGTGCGCGTGCAGTAATTACAACTCGAGTTGGGTCCGACCCTAGGTTAGCTCGGAATGACACGCGTGCAGTGGTTACAGCTCGAGTTGGGTACCTCCAAAGAGGGACCCTGAACAAAGAGATCCCTGGGCAATTATAGCTTTTTCAAATTAAGTTTCCCACCCCCCCACGTGGTAGTTCAGACCAATAGTAATTTTTGAGTCTGGGGTCTCCTGCTCCTTATTGGATCTCATCGTTGTTCCTAGGCAGGCTGTTTCTTTTCTCCCTTATCTTTTCTGTTGCAGTTTCTGCAGACAGGTGTGTCTTCCTTCCTATAGGTGTGTCTTCTTTCCTCGGGTCCCACCATCATCTCTCAAGGTCTTGACAAAGAGGTGGTAACTCCAGCAATTAGCACTGTTTCAGCAGTGCACAGGAATGCAAATTGCTGGTAACGCCCTTATCATTCCCGCCTGCAGCAGCTCTGGGCCCTTTCTCACTGTACTAGGGAGTGCGGCCTAAGGCTTCAGCAAATTTAGCCACTCATGCCAAGCAAGTTTTATAGAAGTTGTGCTAAAAACAGATCCCAAAGTCTCTGCCCGACTGTGGTCTCGTTCAGTGCAGGCTCGGTGTGTTCCGGGTGGTCGCAGGGAGACCATCTCAGGGGTCGCAGCAGCCCAGTCCTGTTTCCGCCAGGGACAGATGGCTTGTTCGGGGTTATGGCCTGCCTGCACCCCATGCACCAAGAAATGTTTAAGGCAAAAAATTCATTCATCTGTCCGCCACACCACCCCGTGACTTAAACATTGATTGGTATGTCTCCTTCCTGAAGTCTTCATCCACAGTGGTGATATGAGATAGAGAGAGAGAGATATCAGAAAGAAGTATAGAAAGGGTAGAACAAGTCATGGGAAGAGTAAAAGGAACGATACAGGTTCAGGTAAAAGGTGCTTAACAGTGGTTACACAGAGGTGTTGCCCAATGCAAGCTCATGCTTTAACAATTTTAGCAACTTTTAACTTCACAGAACACACATCAAAATTGAGTTAACGAAGGTAAGTGATTGTTACAACAGGTATAACAGCTGGCAAATGCGGTATGGATGTCAATATGCAATTTCCTCCTTCAGGGTAAACTGGGAATGGGTTTAAATGATGGGTACTGTGGTTGGCTGTGGCCAATAGATGGCACAGATTTTCTTTATGCCGTCGGGTGAGGTGGTAGGAACAAATTGCATGTCGGATTAATTGAACAAAGCAAGGAATTGTACAAGGTAAAAACATTAAAGCGGCAACTGCACCTAACAAATACAATATTAACTGTTTCACCCACGGTGCCCCCGGTAACCAGGACCACAAATTGCCACTCCAGCCGTTCCAGGTTTGGACGGGGACATGGGCTATTTTTCTGATATCTTTGGTTAACTGGAGAACTACCTCCCCTACATCATCTGTTTCTAAACAACAGTTGGAAATATTTAATTTCCCACACACCTCTCCCTCTTCAGCTAACAGATAGTCTAAAACCATGCGGTGCTGAAGGATTGCCATGCGCATCTGTTGGGACTGCAGAGTTAAAAGATCTTTTGCATCAGCGGTTTTGTTGGTAATAATTTCTAGAGCCACTTTTAGGTTGTAAATTGGTTCTCTTGCCCCCGATATTAGTTCATTAGGATTCCAGGTTGCAGGCCCGTAATGTTGAACTATTCGTTCAGGAGGCCACTCATTATTTCCCCATTTTTGCATCTCACCCAAATCTACCTTAATGGATCGCGTCTTACGGGCAACCCTTCTGTCTCCGAGGTTATCATATACTTTTATGCCTAACCAAGGTCCGCCTGTTTCTGGTAAAAGGAAAAACAAAGGTCTGATAATCCCTGTATAACAAATTCCCGACCACCCCGCGGGTAAAAATTTATATGCCGTGTGTCCACAGATCCAATAATGCCCCTTCTTAGCTCCGATGCCCTGAGCAAATGGCCTGTTTATCCCTGGTGGGAATTGAAAGTAAGTTGTGTCTCTGTCACCCAGAGGGCTGAAAAATGTGGTTGCCCCATCACCTATTCGGCCGGTACAATACCAAGCCCCAGAAGTGTCTTTCCATTCGCAGGCTCGCTTGTAAGGGGGATAATTGGGTCGTTGGTGAGTTACAGTTTCATTTTTGTTTGACCAGTATCCCCCAAGTCCCCAATTGTGCCCTGTTTCATTGAGCCACATCCATAGCTGGAGATTCCTGTCTTTATCGAGTAGCTTACAAGTGAGTGTCCATTGACTTTCCCCCACTTCAATCCCTCCCTCCTGGGTACAATTTAAACAATATTGTCCCATGGCTGGGAACTGAATTGGCCAGGTCCCACCGTCGTTCCACGTGTCATCCGCGGTTTCGCTGTAATTGCTTACGATCTGGTCTGGGGTGAGGGATGTGGACATCCACGGCCAGCTTGATAACCCTATCGGTCCTCTGCAAACCCAGCAGTGGCTTAAATTGAAAGTTTGGCTTACTGCTTTCACCAGCAACACGAACTCGTTGTTCTCGAAGAGATTAAATGAGTTGGGGGAAGGTAGAGGGAGTGGTCGTTCGTTGCCCTCGTGGATGCATCCTTGAATCAGGATGGTCCAGAGTAGTAGGTGCATCTTGGTCAGACCACCACCCTTGAAAACATAAATAAGAACAAACTCGCTCCTCAGGTCAGAAGGAGGGAATAATCCATTTTGTGTGAATCTTGTGGGTTTTCCCACTAGCATCTTTTGCTCTCCAAGTATATTTATTATTCTATTAACCTCCCAGCAGTTTTGCTCCCAAAAAGGAAGCCATTCCGGGCAGCCTTTGAACACCATATATGAGTCCAAGTAGATGTGTACAGGGGAGGTAGCCTGGCCTTTGCATTGGGATACGCTCCACACTGCAGCCAGCTCTCCCACCTGCGCACTGCCCTCTCCCTCTGTAATGATCTGCTCCTTAGTCCCCACTTGCAGCGCCACAGCCTGGTATCTCCAGGTTTTCCCTTTCTGCTTTGAGGAAGCATTTAGGATCTGATTGGAAAATGAGGGAGCTACTAGAATTACAGAGGGGAGTTGGGGGGTTTCTTTATTCAAGTCTGCCTCATCTTGTATATTTAAAACTTTAGCAGCTCCCTCTGTTACGGAGAAGACTTTGCAATAGTGCTGTATTTGTGTGTACCATTTTCGTACAGAGGCTCTCTGAGCCACCCCGTCAGGGGGCGGGGTCCCTGCCAGGACCGCTTTGGTCACCTTGAACGGACCTTGGAGAACTATGGGTTGCTTTCGAATAGTTCGTTCAGCCTCCCTTAGGGTGAGGCTGACTACAAACAGCCCCTTCTTCCATGTAGTGTACTGTTTTTCAGCGTCATATAATGGCCTGGCAATAATTGAAAAATCAGGAATGTGCTTCCTCCAAAATACGAGCAGCCCTAGAGCATGTTGCAGGTCCTTTTTGGACTCCAGCATTTTAATTGAGTCTAATGAGGACAGGGTATCCGGGGGAATGCAGGTCATCCCCCCCCTCCACCAGATTCCCCAAAATTTTACTTCACTGGAGGGAGTTTGGATCTTTTCAGACGGAATTGTCAGCCCTGTCTGCTCTAGGTGAGCAATAATGTTGCACTGTGTTCTCTCAACGTCCTCTACCTGGCTCCCTCCCATGAGCACGCCATCTATGTATTGATAAATTTTGACTCCCACCTGTATGGGGACAGTTTCGAGCTCTTGTGCTACCGTAGGGGGATGCTTGTACCCCTGAGGTAGTTGAGTGAACTTGTATTGCTGTCTCTCCCACGTGAAGGCAAAATGCTCTTGGTCCTCAGGCTGCAAAGGGACCATAAAAAACATGTATTTGACATCGATTGTTGCCATCACGGGGTGGGACTTCTCCTGGATAGTCGCTATTAATTCAGCAATATTTGGCACAGCAGCCGTCAGTGGGCCTGTATTGTTATTCAGATGCCGATAATCAATTGTCAATCTCCACTTTCTGTTTGGTTTACAGACTGGCCACACAGGGGAGTTACAGGGTGAGTAAGTGGGAATAATTATCTCCTGTTCTCGTAATTCAGTTATTACAGGGGCAATTCCCTCCCTTGCTCCTAATGGCAGAGCATAGGGTTTGACATTGATTATTTTTGAAGGAGGAAGTGCGGGTGCTGACTGAAGCAGCCTCGTCGAGGCTACAGGGAGGCCAAACGTCCATTCTTTTCCTCCCGAGTCTACCCAGGCACGGCCTTTTAGTAGGTCAAGTCCCATAATATTTGTTGGCAAATCTCCTAGTATCATTGTGGTTTCAACTGGAGATTCATCACCTGGCAGCCAGCATTTAATTCGGGCTGTCGGTTGTGGCTTAGAATTGCCAAAAACATCAGTGACCCAGATCGGTTTCTTATCAGCCACTATCCCATTGTTATCAGCAATATCCTTCCGAAGAGCTGATATCTGGGCCCCAGTGTCTACTAAGAAAGTAACTGGAGTTTTAAAGGGCCCTAGTGGGAAAGTTATCAACAAGTCTCCTCTGCTGTTTTCTGTGAGCCTCCTTAAGTGGACCCACTGGCCATTCCCCGGCTCACTTAAAAGGGACAGCTTGGGGGGTTTTCCCGACTCCGGGCTTTTAAAATCAATCAGATCAATTTCCTGGGGTGCAGACGGGGTTACTACTCTAGGTTCTTGGGATAAGGGAGCAGGATCTTTGGGATTAGAGGAAGATGGGGTTCCCCTTATCCTGTCCCAACTTCTTACCAAACTTTCCAGGTTGGGAGTTGGTAACCTATCCATGACTTCTCTGGGAATTCCCTTTGAAATGCCTTCTGCCCACAATAATTGTCTCCTGCTACCCGACACCCGTACCGGTTTCCCAGGATGTGGGGGTCGCGGCGATTTATGTTGCCTCCCACTTTCCTCAACTCTTCTTATTTCTGCTTTATGCTTTGTTTCCCCCTGGCCAGTGAACCCCATACGCCTTCCGTAATTAATTAATTCCTGTGCCACTTCCCCCCAAGTCATGTCAGGGGAGCCTCCCCTTCCCCTCGGTCGGAGAGCTCGTAATCGGTCTTGCAGCTGAACAGCATATAGCTTTAAAGCATCAGGAAGTCCCCTGATCAGAGGATGTAACCTCTCGGGGTCTGCCACACACTGCATGGGGGAGGGCTGCTGCGGAAGCAGCAAACGGTCATGCATCAATTGGAGGCAAGCAGTTTTCTGCACGCTTTCCAAAATGTGGCCCGCTGTGGGTGTTTTAATAGAAAAAGGGTCTCCTCTTTCCATTGGGTCTAATCCTCCTGCCCAGTAGGCTACCCTCTGGGTCAAGGACCATGGTTCCCTATTATCATTTGTGGTTAGGAAGACTCCGGGTCCCCAATATCCTCTAGCCTCATCTTCGCTCAGCAGAATGCGATCCCCCCCAGTGAGGGAGACTCTCCACACATACTCAGTTTCAGTTTCCCGGGAGCCCCGGGAGTATTTTTCCTGTATTTTAGCCAAGTCCTGAGGGGAATAGGGGATAATACGCGTGGTATGTTGTTGAATACCCCCTTGACCATTATCAATGGTTTCAGTTTTAATCAAGGGTCTCATTACTACGTTCCCATCTCCAGGATAAAAGAGGTTCCTGCTCTCTTCTAATTCTTTAATTGGATATATGGATTTTAGATCAGATGCCTGTTTTCCGTCTAGTTTTGCCAAATTCGAGAATCCCAGTTCACTATCATCAAACCCCCGCCTGTTTTCTTCCAGTTCAGACCGCAGGATTCTCTCTCGGTCTAATGAGTCCGATAAGATTGTTTGAAGTCGCTGAGTATGGTTGCGCTCAGCAGCAAGTTGACTTTGCAAGTTTCTCACCTGTTCTTGCAAAGACTCAATTGTCTCTTTGTCTCGACTCTGCGAGTTTCTTATCTGTTCTTGCAAGGACTCAATTGTCTCTTTATCACCTTGCCTCTCCCTCTGGGCAGCAATTAGTGCCGCCCCTAAAACAGCACAAACTGTTGCTTTTCCTTTCCCGGTTTGTAGTTTTCGTTCCTTTGCCAAAAGAGTGATCCTATCTGCCACCGCCTTTGAGTCATGCCAATTGTTTTGGGCCCAAGCCATGCCAGGAAGAGAGGGCAGGGCTTTATAGCCCTTCAATTTTTCAAAGAGAGGATTATCCTCCATTGTCGGATCCTCAAATCGATCCCAACAACAACTATCACACAACACAAAAGGAGACTACTCCAAATTATTCAGCCTACTGTGGGTTCACGTACCCAGTGTGGATCTTTACAACAAGATCCTCTGTACTCCAAATTATTCAGCCTACTGTGGGTTCACGTACCCAGTGCGGATCTTTACAACAAGATCCTCTGTACTCCAAATTATTCAGCCTACTGTGGGTTCACGTACCCAGTGCGGATCTTTACAACAAGATCCTCTGTACTCCAAATTATTCAGCCTACTGTGGGTTCACGTACCCAGTGTGGATCTTTACAACAAGATCCTCTGTCCCCGCTCCTGGCAGGCACTTCCCAAGGAAGGGGCCACGCTAAGGGCCCTGGTCCCTTCTGGTAGGTTCAGTATCTCAAGGGCATCCTGCCGACTACGCCAATTATGTCGCGGCCCGAAAGGAGTCGTTCAGGACGACCTCCCTCCCCTTGGGGCCAAACGACCAAGTTCGTGATGCCCTTGGACTGAATTAAGGTGAAACGACACCAGCCAACCGGTTTTAAGATTTATTAACACAAAGATAAGGCATGTGGTCAAATAGGATAATTCAATGGCGAATACTGCAACTAGCTAGACAAAACAGATCTTACCAACATTCAACAAAAGAGAGGGGGAAAGAGAGAGAGAGAGAGAGAGAAAGATATCACCACCCGTGGATCCAGCGGCGTCCTGCTGGTCCTCTTCCTTTGGGAGTCTCGGCAGTGGGGGGGCTCCCGTCTGGTGGTAGGTGGGTCCTCTTCACCCTGGGTGTAAGTTTCGGTGGTGCGCGTGCAGTAATTACAACTCGAGTTGGGTCCGACCCTAGGTTAGCTCGGAATGACACGCGTGCAGTGGTTACAGCTCGAGTTGGGTACCTCCAAAGAGGGACCCTGAACAAAGAGATCCCTGGGCAATTATAGCTTTTTCAAATTAAGTTTCCCACCCCCCCACGTGGTAGTTCAGACCAATAGTAATTTTTGAGTCTGGGGTCTCCTGCTCCTTATTGGATCTCATCGTTGTTCCTAGGCAGGCTGTTTCTTTTCTCCCTTATCTTTTCTGTTGCAGTTTCTGCAGACAGGTGTGTCTTCCTTCCTATAGGTGTGTCTTCTTTCCTCGGGTCCCACCATCATCTCTCAAGGTCTTGACAAAGAGGTGGTAACTCCAGCAATTAGCACTGTTTCAGCAGTGCACAGGAATGCAAATTGCTGGTAACGCCCTTATCATTCCCGCCTGCAGCAGCTCTGGGCCCTTTCTCACTGTACTAGGGAGTGCGGCCTAAGGCTTCAGCAAATTTAGCCACTCATGCCAAGCAAGTTTTATAGAAGTTGTGCTAAAAACAGATCCCAAAGTCTCTGCCCGACTGTGGTCTCGTTCAGTGCAGGCTCGGTGTGTTCCGGGTGGTCGCAGGGAGACCATCTCAGGGGTCGCAGCAGCCCAGTCCTGTTTCCGCCAGGGACAGATGGCTTGTTCGGGGTTATGGCCTGCCTGCACCCCATGCACCAAGAAATGTTTAAGGCAAAAAATTCATTCATCTGTCCGCCACAGAAAGGTCCAGCCCAAACAAGGGCAATCTGGCAAAGAGCCTGAAAACGTTTAAGTTACCAGGGAAGACAAACTGGATAATAGGTTGCTGTGCACTACCTCTATAATTAAGTGTACTTGTGTGAAATGCCATTCCTTAAATGAAACAACAATTTCCTATTACTGACTATCGAAGTGTGAGTCTACTGGCTTAATCTTTATCTGGTACTCAATGCCAGTTGTCAGCCTCTGTGGGTCTGTCTACTCATGATATGAACCGACTTCGTAGGTTCATAATCAGGATCACCATTTCTTCCATAGCAAACAGCATAAGCATCAGTGAGAGTTAAAATTTCAAACAACTGTAGCAATAAAACAATTGCTTGACAATAACCAAAGGGGAAACAAAGATGCAGTAGGAAATCTGAAAGATAACATTTAGCTTGGCTGTTTTCACAAACTGGTCAATTTCTTAAAGACTGGACGCTTCATTTGTTTTCCACTGTAATGATGCTGCACACCCAACCTGAGCATTGGTGCTATTTGATCAGAACTGTAACTTCCCTGTATATTTTGACTGTTCAACTGTATACAGAAGGGAAAAAAATAGATGTAAAAGCGAAAAGTTCTTAATTCTATTAGCTTTAGTATCTAACACAAAGGAATCATATCTGCAAAATAATGATACAAAAAGCTCAATCTGTATTGCTTATTTGCAAGTAAGTAGTAGAGAAGCATGTTTTTGCTATCATTTATTTTATTTTCACTCCTCTAAACTTCTATAATAGTAATGCAATTGTTAACCAGAATTGGAGTTAGAGTTTGCAGTATGTGTCACACATGTAATTAGGCAAGGAGAACATAGAATTATTGGAGTGGCCAACAGTGTATTTTGGATAAACCTTTTGAAAAAGGACCTGCATTTCCCCTGATATCTAAATTTTAATGTTTTCAGTGTGATGTTGATTCCACTGCAGCTTCTCAAAGGAAATTTATTCTGTAAGATGTGTATTAGTGCCTTTGTATGTATTCTAATAAGTGAAAACCTACACAATTGTTCATTTTTACGTGTACAAAATTCCAAATAACAATGCTTTCTCATTAACTACTGGATATTGTTGCAGCAGAGTTCTTATTAGAGCTTAATGATAAAGTATTAACTAATGAATTGATACTTTGCAGGTTTTGGACAGTATATGAGTTTACTAATTTTGCTGATACTGTCTCAATCATTAAATATGTATTTATAATAACAAGACTAACAGTTACTGAAAATAAGCCCTACAAGCAGTAAGGGCAGCCTAATGTGAAATATCAGAAACAGCAGTTATTATCCGCCATCTCAAATGAACACTTAATAACCTGGAACTAAATCCCTTCAGGCACCATTTATGATATGTACACACTTCTGTTGCAGTGATGACAAATACTCCATTTTCCCAGAACTAATGACCCCTCTATAATATGTACTGGGGGGCTGACAATTGTATAGAATGAGTCTGTCAACAAACTAACAGAGTGCAGCCATGTTTGAAAAGTTTTATGCCTAAACCACAGGCAAATTTCAGCAATTCCAGCCCATAATAAGCCCCTCTGGAGCCATATCGAAATTCTGTAGCATGTGTTTGGTCAAGAGAGTTTCTGCATATGCTTTGTTTATTTTCAGTTGGGTTACCTTTGGCTGTTACAGATAGTTAGGAGCAAAACATGAAAGTAATTAATATGTAACACTTCACTGTGTTCTAACAAAATATTAGTGTCTCATGGGATGTTTTACTGCTTTAATTGGTGGGTGCACTAAAGGATATCATCTTTATTTCAAAATGCAAACATGTTTTTATTCCAAGACACCTCTGAAGAAGATTTCATACTAGGTACTGGTGTATCTTACAGCTTCATTGCAGGGATTTGGACAGCACTCAGTTAATTTATCACTACAAAGATTAAAGATGCAGAAAATAAGTATAGCTTTAACTGCATTAACTGCTGTATCTATAGTTTAACTTGGACACGTCCCAGAATCACCAGAGAAGACAGTAAGTTCTGATGACAGACTAGCACCTCTCCCAACAAGCTAACTTTGAAAAGTATAATACAGATTAATCCAAATCCTGTTAGATTTGAGCAACTGTTTTCAACAAAAGCCAGCAAAGTTGAGCATGTGCACTGTCTGGTTCCATTAGTGCCAACTTACCATTCATTCAGGTACCCTCTTACCTTTCAACATTTCTTTTCTCTTTTGGAAGGTTTGTGTCTTAACAGCAAAATCACAGTCACATGTAAAATCATCTGTATTTGAGATGCATTTACCAAGCCATCCTTTCTCCTAAAAAACAAATAAACCAAAAAAACCTATGAGTTAAACTTGGAATTTCTGGCAGTCATTTTGTAAGGGTTCTCATTCAAGTGCAAATTCTCCCGGCTGCCTCAATGCACCTTAGTAAAGTCTGGTATTTCTGTTGGCAAGCAGGAAACAAGACTTTGCAGCTAGGCTGCAGAATTTTTGAATGGAGGAGCTTTATTTAAACTGTCAAGAGACAACAATAAAATATGAGTCAAGAAGACATATGGCCTACTAGCATGAATTCTAGTCTACGTGACAGGGCTTCTTGAGTTTTGCTCTATATGTGGCACATAATTACTGCGTATCTCTGACTGGGAAGCTGTATCTTGTAGGTTTAGAGCAATTCCTGACTTGCACACATACATTTTTTAACAAGAATATAGTACTTGAAAGACATGTCTCAGAAAATTAATCATTGAAAACAAGCAGAAATAAAAGCAATTATGCCTTGAAACTCTAGAAAATTACTCCAGATTAACATATCAATACAAAAAAAAACCAAGCTAAACACACACAAAGTAATTTTACCTGGGTGAAATATAGCTTTTCTAGCAAACACCTGTTAAATTTAATCAGTTACAATTGAAACAATGAAAGCCTTCCACATGGAGGCCTGGAATTACAGTTAAAGACAAGTTTTTCTGTTCCACTGAAAAGCACATGCAGACAATATCATAAATGCTTCAGTAATTCCAGTATCAAATTTAAGAAAATATCAATTCATAATTTCCTGACTCCAGCCTGGACACAATACAGACACAGTGCTTTTTCTCCCAATTTCTTAATATTTGGTGTTCTGCACAATTTCACCTAGCTGTTTGCCAGCCAGAGGAGGAATAGATCACACCAGAAAACCCTGCAAGGGAAAGTAAAACACTGATTCAACACATCTCCCCAGCAGCTGCAGAACGTGGGTTCTAGGAGGCTCTCAACACAAAATAAAGCTGCTTCCAGAGCAAAAATCCTTTTTTTTTCCTTCAGAGGAGTAGGGCCCAAGAAGGGACATTCAAGTCGCCATGACAGTGTTGGCAAATGAAGCCTCCAGTCCCTCAGTCTGGAACCAAGCTCTGCCTTTTCCTACATGACATGTTTTACACTTCTGTATCTGTGTGGCTGAGGTGGGTCTCCACCACCTTCTCAAAGTGCCAAAGAGAAGGACATGCAGATCTGTGCAACAGGTCATGCCAGAGGGGCAGCTGCCTCAACAACTACCATCCTGCCAGCAGCGCCAGGAGCCAAAGCTACAGCCTCATCCTTCTTTCATCTCACTTTTCACAGCCTCCTCCAGCTACTTCAAGCTGACTGCTAGTTACTAGCTATTGCAGCAATGACAGCCGGTGAGGTTCATAGGAGACGAGGTGGAAGAGACTCTGAGGAATCAAGATACTCTCTGACTTTCTCTTCCCCATCACCCTTAGATCGCATGTTTGCCTTTACTGGGCTGGCAGGGGCTACTTGAAAACTGCCTGCTGCTCTCATGTCAGGCCCTGAGGCAACCAGCTGCAGCAGTGGAGCAGTCACTGCACCTTAGGCAGTGGGCACTGGGCCAGCCTTCTCTTTGGTGCTCCCATGTAGCTGTATCACAAGAGGAGCAATGTGTAAGCAAGAGAGAGATGGAGAAGAGAAAGGAGGATCATGGCAACAGTGCCAGGGCACAGCATCAAGGAGAACAATGGACGTTCTGGAGCCAAACAGAAAATCCCTCAGAAAAGCTTTAAACTGCTTTTCTACATTTTTCTATGTAAATAAAAGGCTGTTCAGAAGAAAAATTGGCATGTACTCTTTGAAGTCTGCTTTCTCAGATGCCTTTTTTCCTATGCTAACATTTCTCAGAATTTCCTGTAGAGCTCTCTTAACAGTCATGCAAATTTTTAACCAGACTGGTACAAAAAAAACACCCACGCCCTATTACGCGGTACTGTCGATCCCTGGTATTCAAACACCATCGACTAACCTCCCAGAAACTCGTAATAGTGTTTAAAAAATCAAGAGGTTATTCATTAAAAATGCTGAGTTCCTATTATTCTTGAGTTTCAAGCTTTCTGGCCTTTTCCTACAACTCTGCAGGCAACAAGCATTTTTCTGCATTTTAAATCCCTAAATACCCTTAAAAATTTAACTTTTAGTCTTTTATTCTCAAGCTCTAGAGGCTTTTATTAACAGAGCACCAAACATGCTGATACTGAGATGCAATCTTAGAGTTGTCAATGATGGTTAATAGCCACATTAAATGGTTACATTGCAAACAAATTATGAGAAAAGACCGTATCTATCCTGACTCAGAGTCAAATTGCTCTGTAGGACTATTTTTATTGAAGAGAGGCTTGTGTTAGTTCCATCCCCTTGACCTCACTTTTAGGGCAAAGTTGCACAAAACAGTTGAGCTAGTGTAACATTAGTCACTGCCACCAAAAAGGGCCTTCCTGCCCTGCTTGTGCCTCTCGCTTCTGTCTCTGGTTTCATGTGGCTGCAGTGTCCAGCACTCCACCAACGCAATTCTCTAGCTTAGTGCAAACCTAACCAGATTCTCCTGGGTGAGCTTTCTGCTGGGTTAGCGAGAAGTGGCTCACCAAGGGGTCTGACCAAGACTGGGGCAGGCACAAGGAAGTGACGCGTAGGTGAAATTAGGAGGGGAGCTGAGGTGGGAAGGAATTACCTTGCATAATGTCACACCTCACCAGGGCGGAGGATTAAATATGCAGCCCTCACACCATACAACTACATTCCACATGTAATAAATGCATGTGCACAAAACATGTGGATTCAATGGTTTTCAATTGTCCAGAAGGTTCACGTACACCTTTGCTGTCTTTAGCCTTGAGCACTATGTAGGCTATTTACAAATACTCTGGAAACACTCCTGCGAGATCAAATTATTGAAGAATATAGCTTTGTGTTTCCAGCTTCATGGCAATAAATGTGAACATACAGCAATGGTATATTGCTCTCTGCTTGTTTCAAGGTGAGGACTTCCAATGATTCATGTGACCTGTTATAAGCTGTCATCTTTTGGCTAACCTTCTCCTTCTGTAATTCCGACAAGGCTTTGCAAGTTGACAGGGAAGTTCCTGCTTTTGGGGCATTCAACACTGATGCTCTAATTCTGACCACATTTAACAGTGAAAATCCAGCAAATTCCCAATGAATCTCAATTGACCAATAGTGCTTTCTTCATCAAATAGCAGGACTGGTTGAGTCCTGACTTTCTTTCAGTTCTCTTCATTGAGTCCAGTACTGATGACCTTCAAGTCACACTACAAGTCAGAAATATCTTAGTCAGCTAGCAGAGCAAAGGTGCCATAGAAATTAGTAAAATAATAATTCACTGTCCATGGAACTACTAAGAGTGGATGAAGAGAGACAAAGAAGAATAGGGATTCTCAGCAGCTTTATGTTTCCTCTAGATAAAATTCAAAAGATAGATAGTTTGAGATCCAATTTACATGGAATTGAGATTTCAATAAAATTTGCATCAAGAGACTAAGTAAATGCAGAAAGTTATTCAGACAAAGGAGAAGCTGGGAAGGAGCGTACTGACTACATTTAACATTTGTCTCCAAGCAGGGGAGGTATCGTTAAAAGATGCAGCTCAACTATTCTCAAAGGGGAAAAAAGTTTTACACAATATAGTTCACTTCCTAAAACTCAGGGGACTTTTCCTTTCTTAGATAGGGATAAGCTAATACTCTCAGGTAACAGAATTGATGTTTTAATTAGTAGTTTTAAACACATCTTCCCCCAGCTTCCAGGTAATATACCAACATTGATTTACCTACTGCCTGAGGAAAAAAGGTTTTGTTGTGTCATAATACCATATATACTCTTGGAATTTTATACTGCTTTGTTGAGAAAGTCCTAAGGATCTTAAAATTTCATATGAAATTGTATTTGTGAGAATTATATATTTTAAAAAAATCTTTAGAAAAAAACCTTCTTTCTATAGCACAGAAACAATCAATGCAGGAAATGCAAGATATGCTTCTTGTTGAAAATTAAATTTTTACAGGCAAAGACTGTAATACAAAATACAAATAAATCTGAATGAAGTAGATTACCAAGAAAAACAAACAAAAATTATTTTTAAAGTTATTAGCACATTGAATATATAAAATGTAATATACAGCATAGATATGTAATACAGCATATATGTGTATATACAAAATATTTTATCAATTACGCAGAACAGAGCTAGGATTTTCCCTACTTATGAGTTCACAATTTCATTCATGTCCAAGATAGGAGCTAAATATAAACATTTTTTGATCAGCTCAAAGCAATAACGAGAGAGAGGAAGAGAGTCAGAATTCCTGGACAGATCTGGTCTTCTTTTTTTTTTTTTAATGAAAAACTAAGTAGTAAATTCATTTTCTCGTCTCTTCTGAACAGCTTCTGCTGTATGACTTGAAAACTGATCTACTGGTGCAACACAAGGCAGAAGTTTCATTTTTGGTGTTTCTTAGGGCTCCTGCAGAGATGTGTTGGCAGATCTAGTACTACACCATTGTCTGTCCTGGCTGTCTGACTCTGTTTCCCACATTCCCAGTCCATAGGAGCTCCCAAGCACAATCCGCTGAACTAGCTTAAGCCAAGAATGAAGGTTTTGCACTAAGATCAATTGTCCTTGAGCTGGGACAATTCAGGTACAACTGCAATTTCTATTCTGTTATCCTTGCCAAGAAAAGTGGTAACCTGTAGCTGATAAGCAGAAATGGGTAGCTGGTAGTAACATCCTGAACTCCTGCAGCTAAATCTGCCATAACTCATCTGTCAGAGACCTAAAGCCCCAGCTGAAGCTGTTGCAGAGAGACAGCCTATGCAAACCATCTTAGTCAGCACTAAAGAAAAGTCGATGTTGGTGTATCCAGCCCAATCAACTGCTCTTCAGATTTATTAAAACAAGTAAATGAGCCAAGGAGGCAATTTTTAGGTTTTTTAGGATGGAGAATGAGCAAGAGGGATGAACACCTGTGGAGAAGGAGGAGTAAAAATTTGAACCCTTCACCAGGAAGACATAGTAAGAAAAACACCCACCTGCCTGACAAATATGATCACATTGCTTTGTTATCCGAAACTAGGAGATGAGCAAGAATTTAACATGAAAAATAGTTAGGCTCTTCAAACCTTCGTAAGGCTGAGAGATGTACATGGAAGTTATCTGCTTTATGCTGCCTTTTAACATGTTTGTTTTCCCTACAGATGAATCAAGGACAAGTAAACTGGAATAGAGGGAAGAGTGCCACAACTTTTGAAATCCAATCTGTCTTACCTTATACTGCTAATTTGGGGATGGAGGAAATTATGTGGTTCAATTTACAATTAGGATTCCTCGATAATGATGCCTTTTTTTTCCACAGTTCTCACACAGGACACACATCTTTTCCAGAGACCTAAAAATAAAGTATATTGCACAGTCCAGCTGTAGGGTTGTTTAACTTGGTGTGACAGACTGATCAGCACAAATATAGACAACTCAAAAGAGACGGTGAGGTGCTTTGACCAAACGGATGATTTGAAGGGCATGGCAAAGGAGCAATCTGAGCAGCTGTCAAAAGGTTAGACTTTCTACAATGCGGTAAATGTTCCAGAAAGTTCCCTATTATGTGTCTATAAACAGCTCTTCACAGTGAAGGAATGTATTGTTTTCACATACCGAGGCTCACTCATCCGTACAAAATTAAAAATAATACATGTAGTAAAGGGTAAAGCTCTCTGTGATCTAAGCACACCTGCAGTGAAGGCAAATCCCTTGCCCTTTACTATAAAAATGAAACTACATCTACACAACGCCAAAACTTGCTAATTAATATTACTTTTGGTTTTGGCTTGCCAGATTACAAGTTTAGCTAAAAACATTTCTACCCTTCAGGAATTTTGATTGCCACATCCATTAATCATGCCAAAATATCCCTTAGGAAATGGAACTAGCAGTTTGGATAATATTCTGTATGTTAGCTCAGAAACAGATTTTACTTTCAAATTTTTTTCTTTTTGGGAGAGGGAAGGCTGAACTGTTACTCAGAATGACAAGCTGAATGTCTAAAATAGCACCCACAAACTAAGAAATCACTATGGCTTTATTTTTTCACTTTACCAAAGTTTCACTACACAAGATCAACTACCCTGAATAAAACCAAAGCTCCATGGGAAACACATGTAATACCAGGAGCACAACAAGGTCTTAGCCATAATGCCACTGGCTGGCAGACGAAGCTCTTTCGGAACGAGATGCCCTAGTCTTGAAAAATGTATGCCCTTCTTTACCTTGGTACACAGGCTAACCTCACTGAGTCATTAAATTAGCCTCACTTAAGTGAAGCACATACAAAATTTTATTGCTAAACTAGATTTAAAGAGCATTCAGAACAAGTTCTGGTATTTCCCACAACTTGGCTACTCTTCATAGTACAAGTGATAGCCACAGATGAATGAAGGCATAAGTGTCATGAGGTGAAATCGCAGCCCCATTCAAGTTAATGGAGTTTTGCGACTGTGTTCAGCGGTGCCAGGATTTCACCCGGGCCTCCATTCATCAAGCACAGAATGACAGGGTGTTGGAACCACCTCGGCTTCAGGCGTAAGCACGCTGATCTGCTCAGAATCCCTTACCCTTACTGCGAATTTAGGCAAATACAGCTGCATAGTTCCTTCTTTCCTCCTCCCATAGTCTGGTCTTTCCGCTCCATTCTTTCACTTTCTCTCTTACTAGCAGCAGCTTTTCTGAAGGCCAGAAAAACCTCTCCTCTATCAAATAAAACATGCGAGCATTCCATGTCGGTGAGCAGTGTCCACGTGGTAGGCACTCCAGCCTGCCTGGGTGAGAATTGTAGTAGTCTCAGGAGATGATTGGAGAATATTAAATGAAATTACTGTGATGCATTTTGCAACATTTTATAAACAACAATTCCGCAAATTTCTTTCTTCTCCTCCCCTGTTATTTCCCCAGAATACAGCCTTCAACATATAATTCATAAACACATATAATTTTGGTGTGATGTCTAAAATAAAAGAATTATAAATCAATTTTTCATTATTTGCCCAGACTCTTCTGCTTTTGCAAGAGTTCAGACTCAAATAACAGCATAGCATTTACAGAAATTGTTAGACTGCCACCTATTGGAAATAGATGTACAAATAAAAAAGACTTCAGTTAACCTGCATAAAATAAGCATTTATTATCCAAGCTTTGATTTTAACTATACCAAGTTAAAAGGCTTTAAAATGCATACACTTCATGTTCTGTTCATAATTATGTCAAAATTTAGATCAATGTGTAGCTTTTAAAGTGAGCCTCTCCAAGGAGTAAAACACAAGAAAGGGGTAGAGATTTATAGACCTGGAGTATCACGGAGCAAAAATCAGAGCAGATTCACTAGAATAACCACCTGCTTAAAATCTGAGTCACATTGTTAAACTCCATATCCACTTTTGGAGTGAGTTTTATAACAGATCTTGGTTTGCACTCTGCAGAGATATATGTGATACTTAGCTTTCTCCCTTTAGTTATGTCTTACAATTTGAATATAAATGGATAATTTTCCCCAAGAAAAGCAGATGCCTTTTGATAAAACCTTTTAAAAGAACACTTAAAAGTCAGGAGGTTTGATTTCACAGTCTTGGGACAGTACAAACAATTTGTATAATAATGATCCTTAACAGTCATTACTGTTCAGAGGATACCAGGGTGATGCAATGAGTGAATTCTCTCCACTCTCTGCCCCCATGAACAGATAAATCTATGCTTTTTCCTCCATTCCCTCCCCAGAAGTATACCTTCAGGCCTTCTAAACTCCTTGGAGTCAAAATGTGCTGATTCACACTTGAAATTAAACTTGATCCAGTCTTCAGCCTTGAACTTCATACTTGGGCTGTCTGCCCTCTCTCCCCACTTACTGCCCGACAACCGGCAAGCTGGGAGCATCATGGCCTAAAGAGCATCACTACAGAAAACCTCACACATCTGCTTCATCTTCTCTTGCCTTTATTATTGCAGCCTCTTCCTCCACAGCTTTACAAGCTCCCACACCAAAACACCTTTTGTGTCACTAGCTCTTTTCTGCCCAGACATCCCAGGCTTGACCTCAGGATCACACTATTCCTCTTCCAAGTCCTTCTGTTAATTAGCACTGACCTCTGCCCTGCTCATGACAGCTCTTTCATGTCTCTGCTAAGGAGAGCCACACAAACACATTGAGCAGGTGCTTTTGCAGATGGATCTATTCTAAAAAATACACCAGCAAAAATTATACCTGCTAGTATGATGTAGAAAAGCAAACAGGAAGACTAACAAAGCACAGAAACAAAGCAAAGCAAAGTACACTGAATGTAGGATAAAATATAAAATAAATTATATATATTTACATAATGTATATTTTATATGATGTACTATATTAAATACATATTACATTAAATATATATTACATTAAATATGCTTGCTTAACATATTTCATCCTCAGATCATTCCCAAGGTCAGCCATTCTGATCAGTGCAGATATCCTCACTGGTCTAAAATTCCTGATTCAGATTTCTTTTGCTTGGTAATATTTTATAAGATGTTTACAAAAAATGACCTATGGAATGTCAGTATGAATTACTAAAATAGATGCTAGTCTTCCTTATTTGCAGTCACCTTTTTTATTTATATTGTTGATGAACTGACTTAGAAAGTGATTCTGTCACTGACTGTCACTGTTCCTAGTCTGTCATCCCCTTTATTTCCAGCAAGTATCTGGTGTATATTTTCTTTCTTCACAATCACTTCCTCTTTTTCCTGTTAAATTACATCATTCTACCATTGCACACTTTTTTATTCTTTAGTTTTATCTCTTCCTCCAGATCCCACAGAGTATGCTGCAGGCTTCTCTGTGGTTTGTAAAAGACCTTTTCTCTTATGGCTTTCTCTTGAAACTTCAATCATTTTCTGCCTCCTCTTGGGGCATACTCTCACCTATAATTTCCCTGCCTTAACAAGCATATTTTCTTATTCTGTGGACATATTTACAACAAAAGTTCAGGGAAACCAGAAGTAGCATTTCTTCAATGCAACAGTAGTGGACTCATGTCTGAGAGCAATGACATGATTCCTATGCCCATTTTAATATCTCCACTTATTTACATTGCATACTAAGAAGAAGTACATATGAGGAGAATAAGAACACTTCTGACAAAATTCTCGGTGAAGTCAACAGGACAAAATTTTTTTCTGCTCCAGGTGTCACGCCATATTTCCAACTTAAAATAAATACTTATGGCATAAATTTTTCACGTAGGAACTAGTATGGCTAAGGAGCACAGTGTTAACTTCTCTGGTGTTCACAAAACTCTTGCAAGAGGTATTTGTGATGAGAATTTTGTGAGCCCAAATCCTGGGCTCCTCCTGGTCTTCTTTATCCTTTCAGCCGCAACTTCTTGGCAGCTCCAGTAGCAGTGGACAAGGAACTTGGCCCATTCCCTCATTCACTGCTTCTCAAGAGTGGCAGTCAAGTGCTAGGCCCTTGTCCTAGCTATTAGGTCACCTCGCTATTCTAAGCATTCGCTTGCTTAAAGTTTCATTTTAGTAGCTTTTATAAAAATTGGCAGGGAGGGGGAATGTAGTTTGCTGATGCTTTTCCTGGTGGACTGGATGAAATGTAAATTAGGTCAAGTTAATCTCCGTGTTGTTGTTTAGATAGCAGTGCTCATTCAAATGGGAAAGAAAAATTGAATATTTTAATTTTTATCCATAGCCAGGAAGAAATTACAATTTCAATATGATCTTCAATTGTAGATAGCTTATTTCAATCACCTCCAAAATTTTTCTCAAAAACTTTCCTGAAGATATTTTGAAGAGTAGTATAGAATATATGAGAACAGGAGTTTAGATGCACCTGTAAGCTAAAAGCAGGAAGGGCAGATTTAGGAGTACTGTTGGCCGGGATATAAAAGAACTCTGGGAAGGAGATATAGTAAGTAACTGTGGATGGAAATTCATATTTTTCATAAACAATGTAGCTGGATACAAGCAGAAAAAATAGGCAAGCAACCCTCTTTTCTCTCACCTTCCATAAAAAAGAAAAAGAAAGAAAGAAAGAGAGAGAAAGAAAGAGAGAAAGAGAGAAAAAGAAGGAAAAATCCTAAGGTCTGAAACCTTCTTCAATTGTTTTAGGATACCACTGATCATATGATTTAAACTGGATACGTATACCAAGTAAATGAGGGGATTTATAGTTTCCACTTTATGGATTTCTCCCTTATGATATAAATATCAGTAAAAAGCTCCCATGAGGTATGGCAAAATATGCTTTTAACCTTTGCATACATAATTTCAGATCAGCCTGGCATCATTTGACTAAGAATGAAACCATATGTCACATAATGGCTCAGGGGAGATGCTGACATATGGAGCCTTTCATGCTTTCACTGCCAGTTTGAATCTGGCCCAGGTCAGTAACAACCAACATTGCTACCATCTGAAGGCTGTTGGGTAATCTGTGTGAAATGAGTGGGCCATCGCAGTTCAGATCCTACAGCAAAGTTGTCCACAAGAAAATTACCATTACAGATGGCTCAAACTGGCCCTCGTGTTGACAGTATCAGCAAGTCAGCTAAAGATTAAATAACTAGAGTTAGTACGCAGCTTTCACTTTGGAGAAGTCACTCCCCTAAGTAAGGGATAAGAGACGTTCACAGGCAGGACAATTTTTTGAGACAAAACCCTGTACTGGAAGCCACAGCACTCCCCAGCCACATTGGGTCACCTGTAGCTATTATGCATTAGCATTACACCACCTCCTCCCAGCTCTTCCTCTTTGCAATTTTAACCATTTAGACGCATCAAAGTTTAATGCCTGCCTTAATGCTCCACACACTACAGCGGTTATTTGGGTAATGACAACTGTTTTCTAAAGTGAAGGTTCAGACTTGTGGGAAGTGTATCTTTTTAAAAAGGAGAATACAGAATTAAACAGCATCATGATGAGGAGATGTTAAAACGTGCAATCATTTTATGAAGGGTATGGGAAGGGTAAGGGAAGAAGATGTTATAGGATAACAAGCAGTTAACTCTTCCTGAAATACTATCCTGGGAATAAGAAAGAATTAAATTAATAATATCAATATGTGCATTGCATTAGAGTACACTGAAGGCCTAAGGAAAAAAAAAAAGACATTTTAAAGCCTCTTAGAAAAAAAAAAATTACCAGGGAGCTTTCCCTTTGCAGTAGTGAAAACATTATATGTCTATATTACTGGTTCTCAGTTAGGCTTCCAAAAGTAAGATTCGGTTTCTAATTCCTACTGGAAAATTTATGAAGACAGATATTTTAATGCATAGCATGACACCAACATACTGTTGGGAAATGAAGGTAAGCAAATTAATTGATAATGCAGTTCTTTATGCAGTCTGTGGGAGCTGCATCACAGAGGAGGCTAACAGTAGGTGTTTACAAAGACAACAGAAACTGGGAGATGATTTTAAAAACAGGACTATTCTTCCTGATCAGACTACATTCCATGTATTGCCAGGTAACCAAAGAGCTTATGTGAACGCATTAGTGTTAGTGAATCACTATCTCGCTGATATAACAACCCATATATACCTATTTACACAGTTTTTTGTGTTATTAGGCTTGATATTTTGCAGAGTTTTTTCCTATCACAGTTTTGTGTTCCAAATATGCATATATCAAAAAGCAATACACACCATTTACACATTTCCCTTTTTCTACTATTGTAAATTATATTGTTATTTTAGAAAAGATACATATTATGTTAAACAAGTCCTGAAAAGGATCCTGTCAGATTCAATCTATACTCCCCTGTGTCACTATAGTAACTAGGCTATTATCTATATCTCAGCTCTTTCTCCTGTGTCAGACTTGACTCCGTTCACATACAAGGCCCCACACTCCCTGTCTCCCAGAGTCTCTTTTTTGCACCTCTCCTAGGTTGTTAAGCCTCAGAAGCAGAGCTGTAGCACAGATGCCAAGAGGGGGTGCTACCCCGGCATAACTTTGTGTGAGAAGATTTCCAATGAGGGCATATATGAGGGACAGCACCGGCTGCTGCTATGCAAGCGATGAGCTGAGCAGGCAGTAACTGCAGAAGAAGAAGAAACAACCGGCGAGAGATGCGTTCCATGCAGGGGGCTCACGTGGTCAAACCAAGGCTCCGAGGAGTGCAAAACCGAAGCACTGGCATGGGGTAATACCTGAAAGCCGCAGTACATTGCCCTCTCTGAAAAACGTTCAGCTAAATCCAACTGCTTATTTTTCCGGGTCCCCAGAGACATATTATCTTGACTTCTTCCTTAAACACTTCCCAACTATCTCGGTGTTTATAGCTGAGTGTAGACCAGAGGTTGCTCTGATTAACCTTAGCATTTGTCATAAACTCAAGCCATTTCTTCCAGAACGTTTGCTTTCAGATAGTTTAGATTATTAAAATATGTTCGGACATACAATATCTATTGAATTCTTTATTCCTTTCTAAATGTTAATTTTTGCCTTGGATTTCTATTAGGCATGGAGTTCAAACTCACAGAGTTTTTTGAACACGGACTACAGATGAATGGTGTCTACCCCTTCGGTTTTCTTTGTCCTGATAATAAGGTGCTTTCATTTGGGCTGCATAAGACGTAGAGGACAGTTTAAAGTGTACATATATTCATTAATCTAAGACTTTTTAGAAGATTAATAACAATATGTTCATGATTGATTTGGGGGTTTAAAACAATTTCATTGTTTAACCTAAGTAGGGTTCAACACTGTTTTAAAAAGAACGTACATTTTTCCATTTACCAACAGTAATGAATAACGAAAAAGACAATTGTCTTACTGGGCTGGGTAGTTTATCTGAACACTAGAAACAGTGCCCAATTAAAACACAAGGGTACTATCCTTAATGCAAGTAAATTGTTAACAGTTTCTAAAAGTTGGGGGGAAAACATTGTTCTAGATAATGGTTTGGTAGTATTTGGTTCAGCAGTACAATTGGTCTGGCTGAGGAAGAGATATCATGTAATTGGTTTTGGCATGGAGAGTTGGGATATTTGAATTGGATAAGGTAAAAGGGAATCAATACACAGACTGATGCTTGGACTAGAGAGCTGGCTGGAAAAGACATCCCTCCATTGTACCTCTTTCATACTTAACTTCCCTCTTCTGTAGTTAAAAAAAAATGTAAAAAAAATCATAGTAGTTAGGTAAGTGGTTGATAAAACGCACATATCCATCAGTAATTAAACAAATCACTGAACAGAAAAAGAACAGCCTGTCATCCCTTCTTTACAGATGGGCTGGTTAAATTTTCAGGCTGATTCCTCGTTAATGGCCAGACTCAAGCACAATTTGGGTTCGGGGTATCTTTTCTTTGATAGGAAGCTTACTGTATCATGACATGACATGCCTATCCTTTTTTGAACCTTTAACAAGGGCACTATATTTTCCCTTTGCTTGGACTAGAAAAATTTAACTGCTTAAGTCATGTTTCAGAATTTTTTCATATGATATCTACCCAGACAGTGGAAATTAAGGAGACATATATTCTAACTCTGACCTTTGCAAAGAGAAGTGGCTAGTAAAGCATATCATAAATATACACAGAGAGAGTAAAGGGTGGGTGGAGGGAAACAGGCAAGATATTTCTAGTAAAAGGAGTCAGCAGATTGGACAAACAGATGATCCCTGAGACAGACCTAACTGCCTGGCCTGGGGAGCAGCTCTGCTGGAAAGGTCTTTGTGGGACAGCAAGCTGAGCAGGTGCCAGCAGCAAGCCCTGGCAGCAAAGGGGGCCAACAGTTTCCCGGCCTGCATCAGCCAGAGGACAGCCAGCAGCCCAAGGAATCAGATTTTTCCTGGAGATGAAATTATTCCTCTGGGCACTTGTCTGGCCACACCTGGAGTACTGCATCCTGTTTTTGTCCACCTAGTTGAAGCTAGACACTGAAAAACTGGAGAGGTTCCAGTGCAGGGCCACCAAGGTGATCAGAGGGCTGAAGAACTTGACACATGAAGAAAGGTGGGAGGAACTGGGTCCGTTCAGCCTACAGAAGAGAGGGCTCAGGGGAGGTTTATTCACGGTCCCTCAATACCTAAACAGTAGTTACAGAAGAGATGAAGGTACTCTCTAAACAAGGATGCACGGTGACAGGAGAGCAGGCAACAGGTACAAGCTGATTCAAAGAAAATTCCATCTGGATATAGGGAAAAAAATACTTCACTGTAAGGACAAATAAATCCTGGAAGTGGTGGATTCTCCCTTGCTGGAAATATCAAAGACTCAGCTTGACAGGGCCCTGGATAATTTAATCTAAGACCCTGATTTCAACAGGATGTTAGAACGGATGCTATCCAAGGCTCTCTTTCAATGTAGACTTCTCCGTGACTCTGGATTTCTATTCTGCTGGAAACTTTTTTTTTTTTTTTTTGGTAATTGACTGCAGGCAGATTGGGTCAAAAAAACAAATATTAACAAAAATATTTATTACTTTGAAGCAGAAATTTTACAAAAAATGATTTGGAGATGTTCAGATATTATTCCAACTTAGTTCAGCAAAGACCTGTGCCCAACCAGCTGCAGCCCTGCCCTTACTGTAGTCCAGAGGCCTTGTGGCTCCTTTTTCTTCTATGGGCCGAATATCCAACCAGATAGCAGACTGCTGCCATCACAGAAATTGTGGCCAAAGTTTGGTCAGAAGAGAAAAATAAGAATACAAATTATGTCCAAAAAAGATATTTCTGCATTCTAAAACTTAGATTGTGACATCATTATGTTGCAAAATAACTTTAAGTGCTACTAAAAGTGCAGAAAATAGTGTCTGCCTATTCATACTTTCAAAGCTGTAAAGACTACATTCTTCCCCAGAAGGCTCCTTTTCCTTTTGTCAAAAACTCTGTTCATACTGATTGCTACAAAGGGTAATAAGTATCTTGTGAGTGTTGCTGAGAAAGATTAGGCATATTCATTGCTTTCTCTGCTTACTCATCTCTTCCTCAGAGATCATCCTTTTCTTTTAAAAGGATAACTCTAGGACAGGACTATGTGCCTATTACTGTTCTGAATGCAATATGATATCTTTGGATAAAAGCAATTACAAACAATATTGCCTATATTTTTGAAAATCACTGCCTTTTTTTTTTAAACTTTTATCAACACAAAACATTTCTCTCTTTCACCTCAAGGCTTTTTTCTATTTGGAATTATCTTTTTACCCTTTTACTCCAAAGTCACTCAATTTATAGTACCTCCATTATCTTTTTATTAGATATTACTCGGGTACTTGCTTCACCTGTTTGATTCTGAACTCAGTGCTGCACTCTTTCCCAGATAGTTATATACTTTCTTTCCTGTTATGACTGGTACTAGTAATGCTATTCCTTTCAGGATGCCAAAGTCCAGTCGCAGTAATGCTCATAAGAAATTGCAGAACTTGCACAACTTAGCATAAAGAGCTTGATAATAGTAATAATACTACTTGTTTTCTCTATCGTCTCTGCTATCACATCCAGATATCCACTCCGATGTATTTGTCGTTTCCATAATCTTGCTATTTATCACACTTCCCAGTAAGTTTTCCAGACTAAAGATAAACGCATATTAAACATTATTTGCTAAGAATACTAACAGCTTGAAATACTCCACTGATGTACACAGCTTGTTCCATCATTCTAAGTATGCCATAGATCAAGCTACCTACCTGCGATGGTGAGCATATTAAATCACTTGAAGTTCCATTTGCATGATCATCTTTCTAAACACTCTTGCTGTGTTGCTGACTCAAGCACTTTGAAAGACTCACTTGAAATTACTGTTTAAAAATGCGAACATTGTCTTCACTGAGTATGCAGGAAATGAAATGTGTTAGCTCTTATCCATTTCAAATTAGATTCAGCACATAACTCTCTAAAGTGAGCACACCTAGCTGTAGTTTACATTTGTCTCTCCAGTAAGCTTTTTAATCAAAAGTAATTCAGTGTTAAGCATATCGAAAAGCCTTTCATTAGCCATGGATGGGGCTTGATTTATTCATATGCTGCACAACATATGTTGCTGATGCTGTAATCTATCACATCGCCAATTTTAAATAAGTGTTTCCGTTTTTGGTTGCTATTTTGGCAAAGTGCCCATTTGCAGTTTTGCACTGCACAATGCAGGAATGTTCAGTGTGCTCCTGGGGGCTGGTTTGCACTGGTGACTCAACTGGTGGACTAGTCATAGGACATCAGGTGGCAGACTGAAGGGGATTTTTTTCTGTTTGCTTGGGTCATGCTGAGTTTTCTTTCTCCCAAAGTAGTTTCAGGCCATGGTTTTTATTTGCATACTGTTTTTGTAACAGTTGCAGTTACCTCCCTGCAGGGCCTTTGCAGAACTGAGATGCTGCTCAGAACTTTTCAAGTATGCAACAACCAAAGCCACAAGGCCTTAGCCTGAGTAAGGTATCTAACTTGAGTAAGATATTTCAGCGCACAAAGCTCAATGGTAACAGAGCAGGGCTGTGTCGAGGCACAGCCGCTGGAAGGGGTTCAGTGCCTACATTTACCGACATGTCACCAGGCAATTCACACAGGACCATATTTAGAGGTATATAGGAAGTAGAGAGGAGCTCCTCAGAGTCCTGTTCAGTTTGGCTTGGCATTAAACACAGGCATTTTTGATTCCTTCTAGGTACCCCTCTGCATCAGCCAAATACTAAAAAGTTCCTCCATAGCTTTCTCACACCTCAGTTTTCTATCTCCAGAATGAAGGAAAAAAAAAAAAAAAAAAAGGTAAGTTTTCTTTCCTGCCTCCTTTTATCTGCTTAATTTTAATGCCTTTAGAGCAATGAGCTTCTCATGTAACATGGCTGAAATACTGGGACCACTGAGGTGAGAATTTTGTTGCAACTTCACTGAAGCCAAGATTTCACTTGTTTTTACACAGTGAAGATCAAGGAGGGTCATTTTGGGCTTGGACCAGCTAGGTATTGTCAAAAAAATGAGAATCATACTGCCAGTCTCATATCAATACAGCACCAGTCACACAGAAGCATGTATAAATAGGCATTTTCCTCTGGTGCCTCAGATAACCCAACCACATGTTACCTTACAAATTTATGTTACTGAAAGACAGATATTGGAAACATTCTTACAAAAATGCTAACTGCTGATAACAAGTAGAAAATTGAAATATTCCAATATGTTTAAAAGTTCTTAGTGTCTAAACACCGAATACAACTAGGCAGGGCAATAGCATCACATGCTTTACTTCACTAAAGTGACTAGAATAAACTCAACATGCCAGAATGAAATCTTTAAAAGTGCATGCTTACAGCTCAAGGATTTAGTTATATGGAAGCAAATTTTTCTAATTCCCTCACTAGTGTGCACTTTTTCAGAGCTGTCTTTACTATAGGAAAGTTGCTGACCGTGTCTGGTGAGAACTGTTAAAATGCTCTAGCAGGAAAGATTAGCAGGCTCTTGTCAATTCAGGAGGCTTGAAGGAAGGTAAAAGGAGAGACGAGCAGTCCACCAGAATATAAAATCCAGTCCATTTCCATTCATCCTGAGAAGTACAATTCAAATGAATATCCATCACCCAAATATTTTTATCTTTGTTAAAATACGTGCTCTCTCATGTATGGCAGGAGATACAGTTCAGACTCATTTCCTCACTACTGACCCTGTGTCTCCCACGAGTTCAAGCTAAGGAACAGAAACTGAATTTTTACTCTGTTGCTCTCCCCACCACCACCACAGGGGATGAAAACTTGCTTTTATGTACTCTTGCTGTGTGCCCATACCCAAGTCTGTTTCTGCCAGTCTCTTTCCCCTTAGTAGTTTTTGACCCTTATGGCCAATTTCAACCAAGTAAGACACATGGGTCTCAAAGGAACTTGCTTGAAAATAGGCAGCCAGGGAAAGGAGAAAGACCACATTAGTGCCCTAAAGATGGAGAGGCTCAGGCATGCATTCTACATTATTAGACACCTGAGATAACCTACAGAAGAGAAATTTGGTGTTTCTCAATAATCTCTGAATATTCCAATTTCCAGAAAAGATTGGATTCAAGCTCATACATTATTAGACCCCATAAGGCATGGACAACCCCTGGAAACCTGGTTTTATTAGCTCTGCAGTTCCTGGAGCAACTTTTTTTTCCTTTCTCCCACAGCCCTGTCCTCCTTCCTTCACAGTCTCACAAATGAGCTTCATTTTTTGTGTGATGGACTGCTAAAAATTTGCTAACATGATTTCCTTCAGCAACACCCTTATTCCACTTTGCTTCTGTGAAAAGTAGTCTCTTGAGCATGGAGCCCTTTGCTCCCTGTGTATTTCTTCATCCAACCCCTTGGACTGATTGCCTCTAGTTATCCATTACCTCATGTAAAGAAGGAAGGCACCAAAGCCCAACAGTAATAAAGGAGTGAGGAATATCTTCTACACTGACTGGAAAGGGAGTTATTCCTACCTTTCATCAGTGGGAAAATATTTCCTATCTCTTCTGACAAGAGAACGTCCCTTCTGCTCATCTCACTGCCCCACAAAGACCTCCCTAATCTTTAGGGGACTGACTGGAAGTTTACAATTTGCATGTACAAGTTAGGACGCTCTCAAAAGCAATCTTCGACTGAGGTAGAGCAGAGTAGAGAGAGTGATACAAAGACAGACAGTTGACTTGCAATGTTTCCTTCTCTAAAAAAGGGTATTATTTGAATTATGAATGGACGTAATTACTTGTATTTGCAATGCAGACTCATCTCTCTCAATAAAATAATACTGTATGAACAAAGATGTATTTTATAATAAGGAGTGGGGGAGGGAAAGAAAGCACATTAATTTTACAGAACAATTCTTTATACAAAATAATCTAGCAATATTAAAACAGCACCTGATAGTTTTAATTTAAACAAAATAATCAAGATTGTTTAATTAAACAGTGTTTTTGTCATATGGAACTTTTTAATATTTTATTCCACCAGCAAAATCTGATGCACTTTAAAGGCAGCCCAGCAAAGCAGATAGAAATGGAATCTGGATAAACAGTGACATCTAGTGGGACTCTGCCCCACGGAGCCTGCTGAAGGGACCATAAGGCTTACTCAGGAGCAAGTTAGTCTGAGCTGGTATTGATAAAAGTTTTCTAGGACGCATAAGCAGAAGAGTGCCTTAAATGCAGGCTGCACAACAGAAATGCTATGGTTTAGGTTAGCTGGATCTTGGCCGGGATATCTTGGGAGCTAAGCTATAAAACCTTTTGCCTTTAAAGGGCTAATTCTGAGCCGTCAGTAAAACAAATCTGCTGTTCCATTCTCTGAGAAGTACCTCTGGCAGCTGAAATGCTCCATTTCACATACAGGAACAACACTCGATGAACAAGGAGACTGAACTTTTATCCTGCTCCCAGAGGTGTTGCCTTTAGGGCAGGTTTGACACAGAACTCTGGGTCAGTGTGGGGAAATCCAAAACACTCCCAAGATCTAGCAAACCAAACCCAGATATTGTACAGTTTTGCCAGCCTGGCAGCTTTCCGAAACATGAAATTTACTTTGAAAACTGAGATGTTTAGCTCCAAGCTCAGATGAGTCAGCGAGTTATTTGGGGGGTGATTAATGAATGCCGAATAAAGAAAGCCAAGGATGAGTCATATCGCCATAACACCAAAAAAGCAAGAGAGAGAGCACTCTTGGTTCTTACACCTTTTGTGGCTTTTGTTTGCTTGTTTTCTGTTTTTTCCTCTTCATTCGGAGTAATTTCAGGCTACTGCACTTCGATTTTAGTTTCTTTAATGATATTTTTCTATAGGGCTGATTCGTAGATCAAGGAGATATTTGTCTTCCTGGTATGGTATTAACCAGCCTCCAGACTCCAACCCGCTGGTCCTTTTTTCCATTGAGTCAGCTAGTGTTAGCCCTAAAGCCTTTTCTCCACGAAGTAACAAAGTCTAGTACCCTGTCTAGCATGATCATCCCTCAAAATGGATCAACTGGTACAGTTGGCAAGCAGTACCAGACAGCAGCAATACCAGAGATTACACCTCCTTTTGCAAGCTCTTTAAAAGGAAAATGCTATCCTCACAAGTTTCATAATACTTCACCCAAATCAAGACTTTGCTGGAAAGCCAGCTAAAGCTGAACTCAAATGAGAATAAAGTTGATGGGCAGTTACTGGGTAGTTGAGAAGACCAAATGTGAGAGGGAGGGTGAAAATCATCACTACACAGAGATGGAGCAAATGGGTTTCTAGGCAGATAGCATGGTCTTTTGGCTGAGCAAATAAATACGGCTGCAGCATGAGGAGAAAGAAGCAAAGATAACTCAGATCAGTTGCAACTTGAAAGATAGCTTCAAGGTCACTCAGTGATGCCATCATACTTGAGATAGAGACAGTTCATTCGTTTTGATCAGGCAACACAGAATTTATGCACTGCTTGGCCTACAGTACCAAACAGATCCCCTGCTGGTAGTCTACAAAAAGGATCACATCCATCAGTGAATAAAAAAAAAACAGCCAATTTTTGCTGCAAGGTAATAGCATCAGAGACATCAAGATGGGATCACAGGTACATACAGCAATACACTGGGTAGAAATGACATCAGTATCACTGTAGAGAAGCAGAAACAGGACCACAGATTTGGGCTGACATGAAGTTGCAGCTGCAGTGCTTGTGAAGAAAAGCTTGTGGGTTGCTTTCAGTACCAGAGACAGTCAAATAAGTGCTCACTGAGTGTTTACTCAGCTGCTTTCTTCTAAGGAAGAAGAACCAGCTCCACAAATGGAAGTGCCAGGAGTGTATGCTAGTGGTGACAAGTACCGGTGGAAAAATGTATCAATGATGTACCTAAATTCACCAAACTCCTGGCCAAAACTACATCTACTGATTGCAATTATGTACTGCGCAATTACATCTTGCATCATAAATTTTCATAAATTTAATATTTTTCATTTGAATGATCAGAGTTGCCTTTTTCTTACTCTTTGCCCCAAGGAGGGAGTTATATACCTGCAACAAGATTAGTATCACTACCAAGAAGGATGGGGCAAATGAAGTCAGGAAAAAATGCTCAGATTTCAGATCCCAGGCTAGGTTGGCAGCTAGAAAAAACCTTACATTATAAACTGAATAAATTTGTTACCAGCATCATTGAAAGAACAAATACACTATCACAGAATGTCAGCGATTCTGAACAAAGCGTTATACACGCCAATTCTTATAAACTGTGGTGACAGAGGTTAGAAAAATATCTTAGACCATTTTTTCCAAGCACTGTATAAAGCTTATTCAATATATTTCTCTAATTCCAAAAGCTGTATATAAAAATAAAACATCTCTGCCATACTCACAAAGCACCTCTTATAACCATCATACATTTTACTTATACAGTGAACTAGTCATCAAGGATAGCTGGCATAAAAGTTTTCTCCTTATTTACAGCCACTCCAGAAATGTTCTGTCTCTTTAAATAACAGGGACTATGAAATAAAGAACCTTGGCTCATACATGCTTCATTAACATCATTTCTTCTGGCAACAGACATACAGGAACAAACAAAAATCACTTTCCCTGGTAACATTTTTGTGCATCTCAGCTTCCTTAGAATACAGCTCAACATAAAGTTAACCCTGAAACTTCTGTGGCTACAGGAAGACTTGTAATAATAGGATGTGAAAAACTGAGCAAATTTGAAAGGACTAAAGAATCACATAACTTAGGATAAATTAAAATAATAATAATAATTTATCAAACTACCTGGCATGCATCTCCCCTGTAAGTAGTGTCTTGTCCTTCAACATGAGACCTGGGCTTGGTTCTAGCACTCAGTAAGAAAATCTAGCAGAATATACACTGCAAGAAAAGATCTTTCTGTTTCTAAGCCGAAGTACTCTAAGTACACACACAAACTACCACACAATACTTCCACCTAGAACCCCAGCACTAGAGCCAAGAAAATCCAAGATGATGTAGCACTTGGATTCAGAAGAGGAGAGAAGCTCTTGGGGAAGCTGGTGTGTGTAGAAGAACAGTGAAGATTAAGGACCAGAAGGTTACACATAAATATCCCTTTTAAAATCAGAGATGGCTGGCACTCATTCCTTCTCTTTCTTTATTTCATCCTAACCAGAGCCTCAGTGCAGTGCATTATTTAAAATCAGCAAATTGAATTGAGACTGTTCTACAAATACCCCTACAGGCCTATAATATCATTAAGCACAGACCATCAGCCGAGCACGGCAGCCAGAAACAAACAGCGGGCCTGATCTGCCTTCTGCCGTCTGCCTTTACATGCTGGTGTAAACAAGGTATCTCCATTTGTAAAAGGATGCAATTGCTCCAGATTTTCTTTGGTGTAACTGAGGGCAGATTTGGCCCAGCTTGTTCACTGGCCACCAGGGCTTACAATACACATGCAACGATGCACAGATGTGCAGTGAAGTCTGAAAAACATGCTCTGTCTTTTTTTGAAGTGCATACAATGAATATTAAACAACCCCGTGAAGCTCCTGTTGCCACTTGCCTAGAATCAGCATCGCAATCCCTATTACATGCAGCGCTCTTCCGAATGCTGATGTCTATTTAAACTAATTCAGAGCAGACGAGTAAAGAGACAGGGCAGAGACAGGGAAATGGCATTTAGTAAGTGCAAGACTCTTCTGTAGCTTTATGTATTCCTTTTCTCTCTTCTTTATTTCAAACAGACTAGACATTTTATCCAAATTGGACTATTTCTGATAGCCTCAGAGCATGAAAAAGTGATTTTCACATCCAAATGCTTAAGATGCCCACAGGCCAACTTTGATTTAGGGAAGAGGAAAGGCTGCCAGGTACCAGAATACCATGTTAAAGACTGGGGTGACTAATTGAATCATAAAGGAAATGGATATGAAGCTTCACAAAAAGTGTGGTATATGGAATTTCCCTGTTAGCCACGGGGCTTCTGTAACCTTATACTTGTGTCATAAGTATACTCACACCAGACTTCAAAGAATTACAGGACTAAAGTGGCAGGAAGCTTAAAAGTACATTTAGTCAGGGGACAGCAAACAGGTGATGTAAAAGCTAATTATTTACATAACTAGGAACGCTGTATACAAACCAACATACAGTCCTATAAGTTACCTCCTAACTAGTGTATCTCACATTTTTCTTATATTTTCTGAAAAGTACCACAGCTAATGCATATCAGCAATATCCTAAAAGGACCTTACTTTCTAGAGATCACTACAGCTTCCATTCAGTAACCTGAAAATGGGTTACTGTCATTTTTAATTGTTTATCTAACAGGGCTACCCATGGCTTGGAAGAACTAGCATTCAGTAGCCATCTCAGGCTATGGTAAATTACAGCTAATGTGATCTACTCTGTCTTCCATTTCTGAGCCTATGTCCTCTCAAGGGTATCTTCCCCAAGTATTCACTTCAGAAAGTCCCAATCTAAATTTGACCCATTACTATATCTTCTGAGAAATACTTCCTTGAACAGGCAGTCACAACTTAAATTTGGTTTTTGTTGCAGAGGGAACTTGTACAAAATGCAAACTGAAGTGGACCAAAACATTAACAATGGATGCTCTGACATATATATGGGCACCAAAAAAAAAAAAAAAGAAATCAGCACCTGAAGTACAAGTGACCGAGTGTGAAGACAACAACTGGGTATCCAGATCAACATACATGGTGTCAGATTAAGCTCTACTCTGTCAGAAAGAGAAGCCAGGACCTCTAAGACACTGTAATAGTTTCAAAGATGAGCTCAAGCTATTAAACTTGGAGATAGATACTGATTTTAAATACTCTAAAATGCCCTGACACCATGGCTTTGCATTTTATTTTGAGATATATGAAAATGTAGCACACTGTATTTCTCCCAGAGCAAGTTCTTGACTAGAAATAAGTATACTGCCCCACACTTCTATATTACATACCCACCCTTCTGTTCTCCACTCAGCTGATCAAGCCTGTTCCTTACTTTCTTCTTCATGCTCAGTACATGTCAAAGCAGTATAGTGGCAGGGAAACTGTGGCTGCACCATAAACAAGTATTCCTATGTTTTCCCCAGAACACAGCTAGCAACTGTTGCTGCTATGGCCTTTGCAAAGTGTTCACAAGGAAGAAGGGATGGAGACCCACTGTTCAGTATCTTCCTGAATACTTGTGCAAAGGTTAGAAACAATCTAACACAGGAAAAAAAAGAAGCTCATTTAAATCCTTAAAAGGAACATGAGGTTGTTACCTAGCTGTCCTTGATGCTCTTAACTCAGTTTATAGCATCCCTTTGCCTAATGAGAACAGGGGGAGTTATGATAATTTTTCAGTAGATGCATAATTTACTTCTAAATTCCCCTGTATAAATCATTTTAAGGTCTGAAAGCGCCTTTCAAAGGCATATTCTTTCAAGCTGCAACTCTCGGGGGCAAATTCTGGGCATAGAAGATTTCTCCAAGAAGGCTTGTGTCCTTTTCAAACCACTCCTGCTAAATACATTCCAACAGGGTGCAGTCCTACCAACATTTTAGCAAACCAAAATATGCAAATGAGCAAGATAAAGATGAGGGGAAATGAAAATTAATTATGAACACTGAAAGAGTGGAAAGGAGGAAAGGAAAAATAAGAATAAAAAAAATGAGAAGAGCCAGCCTTTTGCTGAAGCCCCATCTTAAAAATGAACCTGCACAGTGACAGCCACAATCAGCAGGAGACTGACCTCACCACATTCGAGCAACACAACACTGGGCTATGCTTTCATGACACCAAGTGGTTAATCTGTAGAGGTGCATTCTACTGATCTCATAAGAATTCTGTACTCAAAGGTGCTTATAGATATTCCTCCTAGGCCCACCCTTGTTCATGTTACAGGTCCGAAGATGGCCTTTCATAAGTGTCACACAATGTCAACTACATTTTTTATATTTCACTCTGTCCCTTTCACCTTTCAACGGAATTTTCATTTATTTGTATTCAAAATAGTACGCAGAAGTCAGATCAAGCAATTAAAAAGATCCCATCTTACTGAAATCACACCTACGGTCTATGCAGACTAGTAAATAACTACACAATATTTTTCAAAAGAAACTCACAAACAATAAAAGAGCCCCACCAGGAGTTAGAAAGAAGCCTGACACCAAGCTGACTTATCTTATTCCCTTACAGAAGTGAGTCAGAAAAGAAAGCATATGAACGAAGAATGGGAAGAACAAATGCACCAGCATGATTGTCATTTTGTTCAGACCAGTTGTTCCTCAAAGTTAATGATTCCTAGGATTCAGATGTCTTCAGAGTCTCTCAGCAGTAAAAAATCTGCTCCTATTGAGTACGATCAGCATTCAGGAAAAAAATCACATTTTCCTTCACAATTTCAATAGTCTAGTTAACAATTAGAATGAGTACAATTATGTTTATTTCTGCTTCTTGTAAGGCTGTCATCACCACAATTCCTATACATTTTCAAGTCATTAGAATATTCTGTGAACTCTTCACACTGAACCTTGCTCTCTGTCTTCCTGTTGGACAGTTAAGCCAAATATGTCCAAATTTTCATTTGCTTGCTCATTCCTTTCATTCCTGACCTCACTGTTAATACAATTCTATCCGAGGTAACATGGAAAACATTTTCCTAGCAGGTAGGCATTGCAAATGCAGTTTAAATTCAGTTTTATTTCATTGATTAGCTCCCTCCACAGTTAGGTGACCTCCTACCAAGAACCTTATCTGTCCTGAGCTTTTTAACTACAGTCTCAGAAACAGTGGTTTCTGAGAGCACAGCTATGGCATCAAGCTACAAATGAAGAAAAATAGATTAAGGGCTCTTGAAAGGATACTAGAGGTAAAACAAGAGACTGTGGAGGATCCTGGGAACTATAATAACCTGCTGGCGGTGTTAACGTTAGGGAAATCAACTGCCGCATTCACACCAGGTGAAGCTGCTGCCTATCACAAGCTTCAGATATAATTCATTACTTAGTCTTATGTTGAGGTGACAGTCACAGGGATGGATTGTCATCAGTAGCTTTTCACGGTAAAGAAAGAATTTTTGTCTAGCAAGTTGGCTGTGAAATAAGGCATCTCACTCTTCATGCTAATTCAGAGCTTTACAGGACTTGCCTTTGGTAACTGAAGACAGATACCTTAAAAGAGCATCAGTTCTTGAACCAATCCTTAACACATTTTGTTTCTGAATAGCCTCACTTTCAATCTCATCTACATTCATTTTGGATACACTTTTTTCAAACTGTTATGTTTAGTGGACACTGACATCTTTGAGGATGAATCTGTTTCAAGAGAGATGCTATTACCAAATCCAAAGTGCAATTCTCTTAATTTCTTATTTCAGTTTTAAGAGACTGCACCCACCTGTATAGGACACAAAAGACAGGGTTTTGGTAGCTGGGGCCTGCAGGGGTGCCCTGTGTGGGAGAAAGCCACGAACCACCCTATGTCAGTCACAGTCACTTCCAGCTAATTCTGAAACTGGTGTGAATGTCCCCCTCATGAACTAAAACTTTAACCAGTGGCAGGAGCATGTGGCACTTCTGTTCAGATGTATTTAAGAAAAAGTGGCAGCCTCTGTGGGGGTAAGGAGAAACAGGAGACACATGGAAGGGGACATTGTTGAGGATATGGCTGGAGACACACTCTTAGAAGAAGGTGCTCCATGCCAGAGGAGGTACACCTCTGCAGGTACTGCAGTCCGTGGAGGACCCACCCTGGGGCATGGACACCCCCAAAGGGACTGCAGCACATGGATAAGCCATGCTGGAGCAGAGGAAGATGAGTAGAAAGCAAGAAGTGGCAGAAAGAAACCATTATGCACGCAGCCCCAACCCAGTTCCCCGAGAAGAGGCTGTTTGGCCCGTGACACCACCTCAGCCAGGCCCCTGTGGAGTCCCAATGGGTCAAGATGCTCCTGCAAGTTCAGCAAAGGAAGACACCATATGGCACCTGCAGCTGAGCCGTGTTCGCATCAGGGGTACACAGGAAGTGGATCTCCCACCAGCTTTCCTGGCACACCCAGAGATGCTGGGCTTGTTTCAGTCCCAGCTTTAGTTTCACAGACTTATTTCCTCTGAGGAAATTGTACTGTACACTCTTATCCTCCAAAGACTATTACAAGTATGTTATATAAAATGCATGCTGTACACTTGCTTCCTTTCGAGGTAAGGAATAACTGCCACACAGCACTTGTTTCTAGGCAGATATTGGGCATTAACCCCGGCGACTCCATTTGTAGTATCCTTACTCCTAAGTTAGTATTACACTAATATCCCAGCAGGATGTCAGGGTGAGCTGAATTATTGGAAGCACTGTCTTTAAGATGCAGTATTAAATCTAGATCTGGAGTATTTACAATCAGAGATCTCTATGGCACTGTAAACAAGGTTATCCCTGGAGTTCTGACTAAATTGCATTTTTGCAATTGCATTCTGTCAGCCTAAATTTTCACTGCAGCTCTGTTCAGATACTGCATACTCCTTTGCCTCTTGTCTCAAACTGTTGTAAAGTATTTGTGCACACGTCTAGAAGCCAACATGTTTCTAAGTGCTTGGAGAGGAAAACACAAGGTCTTGTAGCATCTTCAAAAGGCAAACTGCTTTTATGTGCCCTCGGACTTAAGAGTGGTATCACTACATTCCTCCCTTCAAGTGTAGGCCATACTCTGTTAATGTGAAGGCAGACATCCCAAACACTGCAGCATTAATAGGAAGCATCAGAAAAAGGTGGCCAGCAGTGACTTCAGTATTGTCAACTTCAAATGTTCAGAAAACTCTTGACCTAGAACCCATTTAAGGGTGGTACATTTGAGGATCTTTTTAGCGGCATTTGAATTCTAGGCACATGGGCTGTATTTTCAAGCTTTCCTTCATCAAGGAAACAGAACTAATAACTTTCCAGTGAAAGCCTGGAATTTCAGACTGACACTTGTCCCTCAAATGGTCAAGAGAACTGAGACCTCTGCACCCATGACAAATTACTTTCCCACTCCCTCCATCCTTTAGAAGCCTTTCCATACAGTTCTAGTGCCCTGTAACAATGCAAGACCAAATTTTGTGGCAAAACTATGCGTTAAAGCAAACACTTGTCTAGATGCCATGAATGCCTCAGCAAGCACTAATGCATAGGAGATATTGCACCCAGGAAACTAGGGAATTTTTACTCCTGCTACAGCTTTTCCCCTTATTAAAGGGGGATGTAAGAAAATTCTTTCTGGGACTCTAATTCTTTAGAGGTTTAGTAAGGCATGACCTCTTTTTTTATTATAATACTATGATTTGTAGGGGAAACTGCAGACAGACTGACAGCCAGCCTATCATCCTCTTTGTGCACAGACTTGTCTATCAAACTTGTCAAGCACAGCAGTGCAGCTGTTAACTCCCTATTCTCCATGCTTTTCTTCCAGAACTGGAATCGAGTAAATAACTTACTCTGGAAGATTACAGTCAATCTTCCTCAAAGAAAGCAGTCCAGTTCAATTTTAAATAAAATAAAAGCTATTTTTATCTCATTGTTATATCTGATGTCACTTAAATGTGTCCTATGAAATTCCCATAGAAAGCTAACGTAGTACAACACTAAAGGACTTTTCATAATTTGTCTACAAATAGCCACAGAACTTGAATTTAAATCTACTTTAATCAGAATTAACTTTTGAGTGTTAACACTGTTACCTTGTTGGAAACAGAGGCTGAAATATAATAATCTAGTTAAGACAGAGCTGCACAAATTTACAAAGAAAAATAATTAAAGATGTGAATTCCAGAAGTATCTTATTAAAGCCACAGGTGTGGATTTCAGAAGTCATTGCCATAAGACACAGAGGTATAGGCCTAAGAAGCATTCTACAATAGTCACCCATACACATACTTCATGGGAAAATAGATTATGTTTAAATATATATACATATATATTTCCAAAGTGGACCAAGTGCTTCCCAAAAAAGATATTTTTGGAGCAGGATAAGTGCTGAGCTGACCAAAAGCCATTTGATGCACTTGTTAGAAAATAAAATATATAATTTAAAACATCCCTGCTTAGACTCATCTGCCTTGGCTCTAAGCAGCCTAGTAGGAAGTAGAAGGGAGGTAGAACGGGATCCATAAGGATCATCAAGACAACTCTACTTTATTTAGTCCTGCATTATGGGGACTTTCCATTTTACAAAAGCAGCAGTGGTTATAACCACTCAGAAAAGGCTACACAAGTTACATTAGCCGTGACTAAAGAAGTGGCTCCTGCGGGTATGGCAATTCCAGACCCTGTGCTGATCCCATGTAGTCTGTCATCCAGATTTCATTCATCATCTAATACTTCCCAATAAACTGATTCTTTAAAAAATTTCCCTTTGCAGAATTAAGGGTAGCTGCACAGAAAAAAATATGTTTTATGGCTTGACTGTTACAACACCTGGCTAATTTATTTGTGTGATCAAATCAATACAAGTCACTAGAGTTCTGTGTCAGAAACCAGGAGACTGTGGCAGGACCACAGGCTGAATGTTAATGTATCTAATGAAAATTTTTGAAGAGCAGCTGTTGATCATTTTTGAACCAAGAGAGCAAGTCAATTCAGCCTGAAGAAGTGTTCTGACCCCAGGATCATGCACTGCTGTGCAAAAATGACAGAAGCTGCTTTTTACGAGTTGCCGATGCATGATAATCAGCATCAAGAAAACTAAGTGTAAGTTGTTGTGGGCATTTTATAGGAGAACAGTTAGGAAAACCAAATAAAATTCTGTTAAGATTTTGAGGGGTGAAATTGACGGGAACCAGAATGTAATCAGCCATTTTTCATTCCCTTGCTATTCTCTTCCCTTGTTTTCTTTTTGTTTGTTTTTATTCTTCAGCTCTCATGCGTGAAATCTTTGGATGCAGACAGAAGGCTGTTGCACATGCTAACTCATAACATGAAAGACAACAGTATAAAGGAACAATAGTACATAAATTGGAACTAATTTAAATGACCTTTCACCAATCTGCAAAAGTAGATAACACTGGATCATTTACAGATGATTCAGTTACAGGAGTGTGTTTTAGCTGATATGTTAATACATTTTAATTTAAGACTTCCTGTAACTAAAGTGTATTTGACATATTGGTATTCCCTCCTATTCTGTTAGCTTTGTACATAAACAAATAACTGCAACAGAAATGTGTGTGTAAAGAGGAAAGAGACGTGAATGCAACTGAAAAATAGGGAAAGACAATAAATAACTTCATTAAGAACTGAAAATCTTCTGAAGCAGATTAACATCTTTGTTAAAGAAAATAATGCAATTTTGATGCAAATACCAGAAAAAAAATAGTTTTCATGTTTAAACATTGGCATACTGTTAACAAACTGCAAGGGCCAGCTTCTTTAGCCTTAAGCCAAGGATCAGTTCTTAAAGCACCAAGTACAGAATTCACACTGACATCAATGCAAATTCCAGGTTCAGAAAGCTTTAACGACCAGGCCTTCAGTCCCAGCTGTGGCACGAATCTTACTGACAGTGGTGGAAGTTTTCATCATTAAGGAATCAAACACAGTATTTCCACTAAAGACATTTTAAAAGGCCCAGCTGAAGAACCCTGTAGTTTAAAACTCCTGATGAACACTTCACATGACAGCCACTAGAAAACATCTTAACTTTAGACTCCTTTTCTTTAAATCATTTCTTCAGGAAGGACTTGAAAGAAACTTGTGGCTTACTTGGCCCAAGTCTGGTACATACATCATCTCAGCCAGACACACAATAATCAGAGATAATGAGGCAACCTATTTTAGTCATTTTCAATGCAAGGAGACTGTGCATGGGCCATGGACTTGTAGCCCTCAGGATACAAGCAGTCAATCAAGCTTAAATGCTTGCATGCCTGCACACACATACAAGCTACCTGTATATGGGAATTGGCCTGGCCTCCTAATTGAACCCTCTAGCAAAGAGGCAAAGGAGATGTATCTGATGTCAAAGCGATGCTACTCTTGACTATATACCAAGAAATAAATGAGAACTTTTGCAAATCTCTGCTAGAAGTAGCTCAGGTTATTAACCTCTAGCAACTATATTATACCATTCACTAGCCTCAAGAAGGGAATTCCTGACTGTAGCTAAATGTCAAAGCTGCCATATGTAACAGAGCCAGTTGAACTGAATCCACTGTTAAATACACAACCAGTTCTCTATGTACCCAGAAAGTAGAAACAGCAGCTGGAAAAAATCTTCCTACAGTATGTTTTTTCAGCATAGGCAAAAAGTAGAAAACTGTGGAAAACAAAGCTGTAGATTGTTCTGCTAGAAATAAAGGGTTTCTGTAAAGAAAAGCTGTAGTATCTAAGATTTTCAAGAAAGTATTTGTTTACTAGTAAGACACTAGAAGAGTCTTATATAAGAAGGCTTACTCTGGCATGAAAACTGCATGTGATAACCTCCACTTCTATTCTCATTTTTTATCTCATAAGCCTCTGATCCAGTTTACACTATAATTTAAACACTAAAGATAATTAGCTTACTTTCTAAGAGCCTTACTACTAACAAGATACATGATAAACTGCTTGGCCAGTTTGGATCATAGCATATCTTTTATTTGCTTTTTGCCTGCACTTTATCTATTTAAATAGGTCATTTCTTCAGGTGAGAAACTTGCTTCCTCTTAGTTCTTCAAAGAAAGATTTAAATCAGCCGCACTTACTGAGAGAAATAAAATGGTGTCTGCACATGTTATTTACTATTCTTGACTCAGAGCTGGTCATCCTAGTTTTTCATTTACAGCACACAAGGTACCTACACAAGGTAGGTAGCTGCAAAACAGAAATAGATGAGATACGGAGAGCTCTGACTAGATGCATTAAAGGCTCTGTTTATGCCTTGAGGCTACTTCAATATCCAGGTGGTGCTTATTTCACTTAGTAGTGAAATTTGTAGTTACTGCTCTCCCTGTGAGGTTTGTATAACAAAACTAAATATGTCCAACATATCACAGGAGGGATGGGTGGGAGGGGTGTTCTCCATGTGTAAGCACGATCACTGAGCTATAAGACTATATTTTTCATTACCTTTAAGTTATTTTTGTGTCATGAGACAACAGTGAATCAGCATACAATACACACCGACACTGCAAACAGACTCACAAAGCCCTTAGTCTTGTGAATAACCTTGAAAAACTAAAAGGACTGAAAAACAAAGTGGTCACGTGGAAATACTTCAGCAAGTTTTGAAACTGTAAACTCTCCTCTGTCAGTAAGAAAAAGAAAGAAAAAACAAAAAGAAGCCACATCAGGAGTTTAAGAGCACTTACTAGGGGAAAAAAAAAAAGAGATGAAACCAACAATTGCACCTTGACTCTTTTAAGGCCGTAAGCAATTCTCTTTAAAACAACTGTTTAAAAGCAATTTAATTTTAGCTAGCATATAGCACGATAAACTTGTAATTAGAATTCTAGAGTAAAAAGCCTTTTAAGTGATAATTAATAACCATGTTATCTCTAACTAAATAATACTTGGCCAAAAAAAACCCCATTAAAAATACTAGCACTAAACACTTGTAGTAAATTGATAATAACATGTTGCTTTATAAATAATCACTTGTAGTAAATTGATAATAACATGTTGCTTTATAAATAATCACTACATACCCTAAACAGGGTGGTATGCTACTTATATAGGCCAAGCTACTCTTGTCAGATATTTTGTTCTGCTGTTACAAATAAAAGGATTCAGGTTACATAATTACAGCTGGCGCTCTGTTTCATTAGCCAATACAAAACAAATAAACTATTCTACATCTGTGTCTAATGATTTTTCTTCCTCTTGAGATGGTAGGAATCTGAATGTCTTATCCACAACACAGAGCAACTCAACTGTTAAGTATTTATCTAAGTTTATCTTTAAAACTGTAAATTACATTGCTGTGAAGAAAGTTGTATGAATCTTGAATGCTGCATCATGATTAACAATGACAATGTACCAATCGATTCTCCTTAAGACATTAAAAAAGACATCACTCTGATGAGCACTATGTTTTCATGATATAAACGTTTCTGTATTTAAAGATCTGTAAAGAAAGATGAGAAAGGGAAAGGAGGGAAAGTCTTCCTAATCACAACTCACATTGTAGGACTTTATGGCTTTAGTGGACCACATTCTTAGACAGTCAGTACTGTCCAGAATTTCTGAAGACAACAGATACGGATTCTTTCTTTCCATCTAAGCCAGTGGAATTTATATCAGTATTTTTAATAAGTATATATTTAAATGAATAGTTGTAAGCTTAAACTTTCAAAAATGATGGCTAATTTTGAGTGATTCCTCTTTCAGAGAAAAAGTCATTGTTAAACTTTCTTAGTTTCTCTTCCTTCTCTGTAAAGTGGGGGATGATGGCAATTTATGTTTGTATTCTAGTAATACTTGAGAACCCCAATCAAAAATTAGAACTGTATTGTTTTAGGGGCTATTTTCTCTTCTTTAGAGAACCCTTTGACATCCTTAGAAGAAAGCTGTTAGTCATCAATAGGATATTGCTGAAACCAAATGTTAACAATATGCTTCTTCAACTAGTTTAAGATGGCCAAACAGCATAAAAAAGAGATGTCTTGAGGTAGCCTTGATTGGCTTAGGTGGAAATGTTTACCAGCTCCAGTGGATAAGCTGGCCTTCTCAGTGACTTTGTTTCAAGTCAAATGAGAATGAGCTCTCTGGAGTCTAAGTACAAGATCAACTACTTGCAATACCAGGCCTGGACTGTGTCCTGTGAGTATGTGACACCCTGCCTGAGTCTTTCCATGAGCAGACTCATCCCTCTCTGTAGTCCTGCACAGAGACTGTGATAGCAGATCCCCTGGAGCAGCACCACCTCCTGAGGAGGCTCTAATTGCCAGTTCCAAAGACAATGACCCTGCTCCAGGCTGCAATGACATCTAGGTGCCAAGCTGCTCCCCCTGCTCCTGCCTAGCAAGGCCTGTGTTACCCAGAGATTTCACTGCAGCTGTAACACAGCAAGGTTACGTGGCCAGCCTGCCCACTTCAGCCTCAAGAAGCGCAAAGCATGTCAAGACCAACCAGCTCTGCTTGCTCTGCTACATCCTGAGGTAACAAAGGGTAAGCAGGGTGCTCCCCACCACTATTGTTTAGGGGCCACAAAATGCTGCTGCACAGTCCAGATTTGGCTCAGGACTGCTAGTTGAAGTGATCTGTTTGATAGGATAAAGTATACGTAAATAACTGTTAAGTGAACAAAGAAGTCTGATAGCAACAACATGGAAGGAAGACTGCCCAAGTTCTTACCTAACAGAACATAATTTTCACAGTATTCAGAAATCCTCTACCAATTTGAGCTCATTCAAAACTATTGTGAGGACATTCTGGACCACAAGATTAGTCCTGGAAGTGTGCAGCCATACCAAAGTATACAAAAAGTGCTTTACTAACATTCAAAGTGTGATTTACTATATCAGAAAAGTGTTATTATGATCACAATTAACCTGGTAAAGCCACAGGTTAGATCTATACCATGAAATAAATGTCCTTGCTGAAACGAGAGGGTTAGATCAGTGGCAGGATAGTTCTGCCTGTATATATGAGCTAGAAACTTGTACATGGCTGTATCAGCCAGGGATTGCTTCCCCTCATATTGTGATTTACGCTGCAGTGCTGTTTTCTTCATTGTTAATCTGGCATAAAGCATTTAAGAGCCTTGATGTCCTTTTTGGCAAGAATTTTAAAACAGTTAGGGCTACCTCAACTGCGGTGTTCAATTATATTGTATCATCACATGTAAATGTCTTATCTAGAACTAATTTGACCTTTCAGACATTCTGAAGTTAGAGATAATTTCTTTCACTGAGCACTATCAGAGGAACAGTAGGAAAGCACTCCCTGCTAGGGAAGGCCTATTGAAAAGCAGCTGGGGGTTATAGTGGACCTCAGGCTGAATTCAAGTCAATAATGTTGTGCTGTTGCAAAAAAGATAACCACAGTGCCAGAATGTTTAAACAGATGTACAGCCCCTGAGATGTGTGAAGTGAACCTGCCACTTAGCTGAAATAATGTGTCTAGTTTTAAGCTCTGGACTTTCTGAATAATGGAAACCATCTGGAAAGTCTAGAGGAAAATACAAAAAATGTATTCTAGAAGTTCTAGAAAACATGACCTATGAGAAGAAAGAATTGGAAAAAAAGGATTGTTTAGTCTAGCAAATAGAAGATTGAGGGCAGCCTTGCAATAGCCTGCCCAGTGACAAAAACTTCGTGCAGCAAAGGGATTGACCTGTTCCATGTGCTCACTTCCAACAGCGTAAGAAGCAATGGGCTTAATCAAAAGTACAAGGGATTTGTGTTTGAGAAACATTAACAGTATAGATACTGGGTCAGTTTGCCAAGGGGCACTCCAGAATTAACACCATCAGAGGGCCTCAGAAAGGAGAATAACTTCCAGAGATCCACCCAGTCCTATTCCCTCTCATACTACTTTTCCTCTCTCTGTTAAGAAAAAGGTACTGTCCTCCTCATGAACTTTCAGCTAACAAAATACACCCTTACAGATTGAGATATTCTTCATCTGTCTGGTGTTTTTCTTATTTTAAGAAGGTCTGCTCAGTTCATTCATTTCTATGTGTTGTTTCTGTACCAATATGAACATCTGTACTGCTCAGTATCCTCTATTCTCTGTTCACCTGCCAAAGTCAAATAAAGTTCTACTTTTACTTCAAAACAGGAAAACAGGCTCTGCCCTTTCTGATGCAGCGGCTTGACAGTTCCTAGAAGACAGATGTTTCCAGCTCACTCGCAGTCTGCTGAACTGTTGCGGCATCCTGCAAAGTGAACTCTGATCTCGAGACCTTACAATAACATCAGTGCTCTGATTACACATAATTTCTGGTCGGTTTGGTTTGGTTTTGTTATGTTTTCCAGGAACAAACTGCATTCTGGCTCACCCTGATATGCGATGATTTTGGCAGCTGATTTCTCTCTTTATTTACTCAAAGGCCCCAAACTCATCAACTCCTCCTTAAGTGAGTGAAGCATCTGCAGACGTGGAGTGCTCAGCTGCTGACCTTGCTGCTATTGGAGGTGGATCTGTTCCAGGAATAGAGACGATACCCTCCCACCAAGCCTCATACTTCATCACGGTCACATCCCCCCTGAGTTTTCTGTCTGGCTCCGCCTTTCTTTTCTTCCGTTTTTTCCAGGCCAGGAAAGCCAGGCAAAGACGGCAAGAGCTGGAGTGAGGCCACTCAGCCATGGCATATCCTCCGGCAGACCCCGTCACGCAGCAGATCTGCAGCACGCACGTCTTGCAGCACCCGGAGCCGGAGGAACTGCGAGAGGCCGCCCAGTGTCTGGTGGTAGATGCGGACGGGAAAAAGATCCCCTTCAGGGCCCTGTACGGGGAGCAGAAAGCGATCGTGGTGTTTGTGCGGGTGAGGAGAGAGGAGTTTCCAGGCAGGATTAGCATGCCTGTCTGGAGCTTAGAGGCACTTAAGCAAACTAGAAAACAAGATACATGCAGGGAGCTCCAGCTTGGCTATAAATGGAGAAGGCCTTAAACAGGCTAGGCTGGAGCAGAGAGAAAAGAAAATATTATAAAGCAGATCAGTTGTTTTCAGGAACGCCGATTCTTTGGTAAAAAGATATAACTTTTATCTGAAGGGAAAGGAGTCTGCTACCATGTGTTTAGGGAAACAACTATTATGTTCCCTGATTTCCCTGTCTGATAAGCCAGCTGTCACATTCCTAGTGTAAATAACAGCAAGGCCTCAAACCCAGTGTCCCTGTTCAGCTTTGGATAAAACCAAGATCCTAATCCGAATTTGACTGTTGCAGTGAAGTTTAGTCTCTCCTGTTCCCAGTTTCTGGTCACCTCCAAGATGGTTTGTGCCTCAGGTCAGACTCCGATGCTTCAGTGTTATGCAGTTATGTCTTTCTGACATGTCCAACTGGCTATGTTGCAGAATTTTTTATGTTACACCTGTAAGGAGTATGTAGAAGACCTGGCAAAAGTCCCCAAGAGTTTTTTAGAAGTAAGTACAATGCCCTTAATATGTATTTGTACATGGGGTTGCTGCAGTCACACAGGTCTCTTAGCTCCTGCTGCAAGTTTGCATGGTGTTTAAGCCTTCTAGGAATAAAACAGTAGCTCAAAACAAAGTTAGTACTTTCATCGCTACAATTTGCTACAATTACCATAATGCATCTGCCTAGGAGACGCGTGAAGAAATCCATTGCGCTACGGGCTCATTTGCAGCAGCATTATTTCTCCCTGCACTATTAGCTTGATGCTGTTTTTTTGCCTGTGTTCTGAACAGTTAGATGAGATTTGACAGCCATTTCTTTCTAAATTAGTACTGCTCTGGGCAGCCACCTATTCTACCACCACTACCTACCTACTGCCCTTTCTACTATGCTGGTACAGCTGACTGATAGTGGTGCATGGAATGAGATCAGGAAGTTGATCTGGATTAAAAATAGTCTTTTTCTACAGGTTATTTGTAAGCTGCACCAGTTCTGTAACCTGTTCACCAGGCAGCTGCACAAACAGAAGTGACATAGTGACAGAAAGGAGAAATGGAGTAGGCAGGGGCTGCTACACACTGGTATTTGCTGAGTGGTAAGAGATACCAGGGAGAGACATTGATCCTCTGCTAAATTAGAAAGAACAATCTGTCTCTTCTAGTCTGCTGATTGAAATTTTGTCATATTTTGCTCCCAACAGCAGCATAGCTGATGACAGAGACCCAGCAGGCCTTAGATGTAATAGGAACTTGGAGATGTAGAGGAGCAACTTCTTCAGGATCCCTTCTCAGCAGAGAAGCTTCAGCTCCCCTTCTCAGGGCAAGATTTTTTCTAAATCATTTAGTTAATGTTACTCAGTATGACATTTTTTAAATTTGGCTGCTCAAATAAATATACAGAGAGAACAAAATTCTTCCTTGCTTTTTTTAGTACGAGTATTTGATTTTTAGGAGGACTGCTTTTGCTAAAAAGCAAAGTCAAAGTGATTCTACTGGGGATGGACAAGCATTGTATCATAATATTCAAATAATCTTAAATTCTATTAATGTATTACTGGCATCTAAATAAACTTACGTTTTGGCCTGTATTTTAGGCTCAGCCCTTGTGTTGCATCTGCAAAAGATATCAGTTGCAGTCAGTTGCAAACATGCTTGCAGTCGGTTGAAAACATGACTCTACTAATGTCACAGAGAACATAAAATTTACGTATCTGTAACTTTACAGTTACCTTTAAAAAATAACTTATCCCTTAATAAATTAGTACAGCCACTTACTGTAGGTGACAGACAAAAGTAAGTGCTCTAAGTATGTAAGTGACTTTAATTTCAAATAATTTTAACTCAGTATACCCCAATGACTAACTTGGAACACTAGATTCTGCTCATGTTTTGCAGCCATGCAGAAATAGAGTTCCTCTTTATAGTTTCAATATCTATGTTCTGTTCTAGGATGCAAATGTGAGGCTTATAGTTATTGGACAGTCATCTTATCATCACATCAAGGTAAAGTAGTCATTAAGTAACGTAATTAAGTAAAGAGTATATTCTATTGTATTTTACATTTTAACAATTTGCACTGAAGGATTTTGTTCTAGGGAAAAGATGGACATTTACAACCACAGAAAAATGAGCTATTATTTTCCATGAGGCAATCCTAATAGAAGTACATGAATAAAATAAATAACTAAAAATTTTGGTTTAAAATCCACTAAGAATTGTTCAGGAAAATCTTCGCTTGATTTCACTGGAAGCTATGTTTTAGTAAAAGCTTCAGGACTAAAAATTTTTGGCCTTTAATTTCATTTAACATGATGGATTCAGAGGTTTTAAAACCAAGATTTTTTCAGAATATTTTTCCACTGTCAGTAGACTCTAATTAATTACTATCTTAAACTAAAACATATTTTTTCTATGTACATATTTTGCAGCCCTTTTGCAGTTTAACTGGGTATATACATGAAATGTATGTAGATCCACAAAGAGAAATTTATAAAACACTTGGCATGAAAAGAGGTGAAGGTAACAACACACCAGGCACATCAGGTAAGAGTAATTTTCTCTCCTTGATTTGTCTTACAAAGAACAAAAGAATGCTCTGATAAAATAGTATGATTATGATGGAAATAGGAAGGGAGCTGCCCACCAGACCATCTCTTGTAGGCTGTACTTCACTTTGTCTAAACTTTGAGAAACTTGTGTTTCTACAGTAATCAGGAAATTGTAGGCTATTCATAGCAACAACTTAATTTTGGTTTTGCCTTATGTAGTTTTGTATTTCTAGGTAACAAGTATTTTGCTGTTTCATTTAGTGCAGAGCCCTCACGTAAAATCAAACATGCTCTCGGGAAGTATTAGGAGTATGTGGAGAGCGATGACTGGCCCAGCTTTCGATTTCCAAGGAGATCCAGCTCAGCAGGGAGGAACTTTGATTTTAGGCCCAGGTGAGCTTGTTTGTTCTGTCTGTAAGTTACAGTCCCCTCCTTCAGCTGTTTGCCTTATCTGCTTCTGTCTTGGCCGCTATCCTGAGGCTTCCCAAGGAGGAAGGAGAGTTGTGCGTTGGCTGTGTGAGTCTGTTATCCGGAAGAACCCTGCAGAAGTGGCATTGCATTGTTTCCCCTCCCACAGAAAGGGCACAAAGCTGATCACCATCCTGACCAACAGGAGCGTTGCCTTCAGTGTAGTGGAACAGTGGGCTTGAAGTTTGGAGGGTTTTTTTTTTTTTAATGACAACTCCATGTTTGCTTACACTCTGCTTTTACATTTGATCTTAGGCATTTAATGTGTTTTTAGCACAGGAATAAAGCATGGAGGGAAGCTGTAACATGACAAAATCATCTCTTTGAATCATTGGGAAGCATCCTGCTACAGCAGATTTAATTCAGTTACATCCCTCAATTCCCCTTCTGTCTATAACTTAAAAAATCTTCATTAAAAATCCATGCCATAGTTTAAAATACAGTATATTGCGAAATCTACAGAGCTACTGCACAGTTTCACAAGAACTAGTAGGAAATCGGAATGCTTCTTTAATTCACTTATGTCTTAAAATAAATGAATATTTTTTTCAACTATTTACATTTTTTTCTCATTCCATTCCAGGTAATGAAGTTCATTTTTTGCACCTTGATAAACACAGGTTGGATCATGCTCCCATTAACACAGTTTTGCAGCTGGCAGGAGTTAAAACAGTAAATTTCACAAACAAATCCCAGATCATTGACATATGACACTGAGACAATATATCATTGTTTGTTTGTTATAAGCTACAAGGACAATATTCCAGAGAATTCCCACCAGCATGAGTACTGTTGTGTCTTTATGGGACATCTGAAACCCTATCTAGAATACCAGCGCACTGAATAAACTACCTTGCCTTGAAGATGGACACAAAAGTGCTATTTCTATTGTATGTAAGATAAAAATATCTGAGTCTTACTGCAAAAATTCCTTTTGCTTATTATTTTCTAATCAAACAATCTTGTTAGCACATTTTAAAAATCTTTGTTCAGGATGCACTAAATGATGGTGGAAAAACCTCCAAACCTGGCTTTGCTCAGAAGGAACTTGGGATTCTTGCCTTTTGGTAGATCATACTGGCTTTTCAATTCAATACTTTTCAGTGATATTTTAAAGGTCCCAGCACTGTGCAACAAACATATTAAAATATACCTTGAAAAATCACAATTGCAAACAGTGAGACTTAAGCTTATGCATACTCTTGTATCTTGCACTGACAGACACTACAAAATACTTTTTATAATTTTAAATAAATATTTTAAATATATCAGCTGTTGTCTGCAGTTCTTTTCTGTCCACACAAAAAGGTAGGTTTATAAAACAGGGAGAGGTGTGTCTTAAACATGTTTCTGATCAGACTGTCAGTTTTAAAGTAGGCCATAGTTGGTTAACTGTCTTCCTATGGATATTCGCAGAAAAATTTTCACTTGTAGGTAAATTTTCCCTTGGTCTCTCAGAGCAAGAGGTCTTTGAAAAAATATCCATAGTTAATTCTGTCACAGACAGCAGAGCTGAGGACAATAACATTTTGGTTTGTGGTTGTCTGATTTCTCATTACCTTTTTTCTGGCAATATTTATGTTCAGAATCTATTGCTTTCATTAGAGTAGAGCTTCCCCTCTGTTATCCACAAGCTGCATTTTAGCAATTTTAAAATGAGATTGTCTGAGATTTATGGAGGAGCGCATCCTCCTCTGCAGCTTATGAGTTTTGGCCTTCACTGTAAACTGCTACTATTCATACATACCTCAACTGCGAAACCTTTCCAACTTTAATCCTTAACAATAATGCAATTGTAAAATGGTTTTCTATGAAGAGGTTTGTCCCTGCATCCTTTAAGGTCATGGGTAGGCCCAGAGTAAACTCTTGAGGGCTCTACACCATTAAGATCATGTGAAATTAAATGCAATTTCTTTGGCCAAAAATAAAACTCATGCTTAAAAAAAAAAAGATATTAAGTAATGTAATTCCGGCAAAAGGTACTATCCCACAGCAATTTATTAATTATACACATATGTTTTATAGATGATTCAGATGTTTGAGAGAAGGATATTATTACTGTGAAAATATTGTATTCAATTCCCTACTTTGATTAAACAGCACTCAAAACAGGACTAGAAGTGATCATGTGCAGACTTTGAACTCTCATGATGTCAGGGTTGGCCTGAGCCTTCCTCAGTATTTAGCATAACAGACTGACCAGCTCAAGAGCCTTTCTGGCAGCTATGATTCACAAGAGTAAGGTCTGCTTTTAATGAACCACTGCCTCTATATTCATAAATAAAGAACTATCCTCTCCTCTTTCCAGGGTTCCTGCACCTTAACAACATTTCTGAGTAAGCCAGAAACTCTGGATACTGACTGCCTGTATGCTACTGAAACCACAGCAAAAAGCAAGCTAGAAAACTGTTCCTGTGTTTGTGAAGCACGAGTGCTATTAGAAATGCAGAAAATTTAAAACATATTCAAAGTGAAAGAATGATAAATAACCAGCTTCTTTGTAGTGTTTCCACTCTAATTCATTTATCTGATCATCACTGTCAAGGATACTGAATTTAGCTCCACTTTTGTTTTGCAGCCATTTCATTTTCATGTTCTTGGTGCCGCAGTGCTTTGATTTTAAAGGAATTGTTTGGCTGGTTGTTTTTCTGCTTGTTTTGCTGTCAGTAGAATTAAAAAAATATGATAGGAATACTTCTACTGCCAAATTTTACGTACAAACTGCAAATAAAATTAACTATACCTAAAAGAAATGTGTACCTTTAAAAGGGATTGGAAGGCATTAGGTTGTAGTTTGACAGCTCTATAGATTGAAGTCATCTGTCCTCACCCATTTCAATACTGACAGGAACCACGCCATGGCCTCTGTATTATCCCAGCAAAATCACTTCTTCTTCAGAAAGCAAAGACAAACAAAAAGAGAGAAAAAGACACAGAGGAGGAATCAGTAGAACAATCCTAATTAAGGCATAAGCCCTACATTTGTTGCATGCAGATCGACTATTGCATCTGCCCACAGCTTCACTGGAGCTCTGTGAGACAGCAATCCCCCTCGTGCATAATAAATTGTAAGAACAATCACCATGTTTCTTCATAAGAGAAATGATTTTCAAAATGTCAGCACAATTTTAAGTCTCTTGTGCTATCTGAAAAAGTATTTTTAAAAAGGGATGCAGCAGAAGGTGGAAAAGAGTGGGACATAATTGCTGACCTCATACTCAGCTGAGGGTAAAGTACTTTCAGTGAGGGCTTTTGGCATGGCCAGTTAGACAGAGATGGGAGGCTGCAGTTTTTAGAAGTTGTTTCAACTATGCTCTTGGTTTATTTGAGCACCTACTTAAAATACTAGTGTATTTTAAAGTATCGTTGTGCTTGAGAAGTAGATACAAAAATAACTTTTCAAATAAATCACTTATATCTTCAGGACAGAAGAGGGATGCGTGTACTGGATTGTTTTCTTTCCAACCACATCAGTTGGTCTAACAAGAAAGATAAAATCTCTCCACGGAATCCTTGCTTTGTATATATTGTAATAGGTATCTGAGAGACTGACACACGTCAAGAATGCAATTTAAAATAATCCCTTCCAGCGAAGGCACAGTTTTACCTAAGAGCCCATGTTCCAGGCCTTCTTCTGGGGGCAAACCCCTCACGCTGCCTCACAGGTGACGACACCATGCCCGCAGCTTCCGCCTTTATGCCCCAAGGAGCCGTATTTCAGTGGCGCTACCTTCCGCGTACCCCCGTCCCCAAGAGAGGGGCACGGAGGCAGCAGGCGCCCCTCCGAGCACCGAGGAAAGGGCGGCGCGGCCCCGTGCCCGGCGAGGGGTGAGGGGGAGTCTACCGTTATTTAACAGCCATGTGTCTGGGGGGCCCCCTCCCCGAGCCCCTGGCTGACCCCGCGGAGGTGCCTGGGGGCCGCCACGGAGCCTCGCTTACACGCTGTTGCGGGGCAGCCATGAGCGGGGCCCCGCGCGGCGGCGGAGGGGCGGGCGGCAGCCAGGCCGTTAACGGCCGCGCTCGCGCCCCGTCCCCGCGCTCCCGCACACCCCCCTCAGCCCACCTGTTACGGCCGGCCACTATGACATCACCGCCCCCACCGCTCCGCGCTGGTGACGCCACGCCGCCGTGACCCAATCAGCAGCAGCGGGGGGGGGGGGGGCGCGGGGAGGTGGCGGCGCGCGGCCGCCGGTTCGGGGCGGGGGGCGGTAGGTGCATGGGGCGGCGGGAGGGGGCGGTGTCCGCGGAGACGCGTCAGCCGCCGCCGCGGCGGGGTCCCACCCCTGCCGTCCCCTCCCCTGCCGGCCGTCCGTCCCTCCCTCCCTCCCTCCCTCCGGCAGCCCGGGCCCCGCGGGGAGCGGCGCGGCGCGGCGGGGATGAGCCGCGCCGCCTCGCACCCACCGTAGCGGCGCGGCCGCCTCCGCCATGAAGCGGAAGAGCTGGGCCGAGGCGCGGCGCCGCGCGGCCCCGGCGCCCCCGGCTCTGAAGAGAACTCGGAGCGCGGCGGCCAGGGCGGCGGCGGCGGCGGCGGCGGCGGCGGGGGGGGGCGAGGCGGAGCAGCGGCAGCCGCCCCCCGCCGCCCCGGAGACCTGCGTGCAGCTCGCCGGTGAGGAGGCGGCGGCGGCGGCGGCGGGGCGCGCGGCGGGCCGAGGCGGCCCCAACACCCCCCCCCCCCCGGGGGGCTGCGAGTTGCCGCCGCGCAACTTGGCCGTTGCCGGCGGGACGGGACGGGACGGGACGGGGCGGGGGGGCGGCGGCCCCCGGGCGGGGGGTGTAACCGCCACCGCCGCCGGGGAAAGTTGCTGTGCGGGCGGGGGGCGGCGCTGCCCGGCGCGCCCGAGTTTCGGGCTGTGGGGAAAGTAGGATGGTGCTGTTCTAAAGTTGGCTGCTCTTGTCGCCGGGTGTGGCGGGTGGTGCCTCCTGGTGTCAGCGAGTGTCGCTGGGCAGCGTGTGGGCAGCCCGGCCCGGCCCGGCCCGGCCCCCATCCAGCGAACAGGTCAGCGCGGCCCGCGGTGGACAGCGGCCGCCCGGGTCGGAGCAGCCTGGCCCCGAATAGGCCCCGCGGACCGCTGTGCTTTCGCGTTCGCCCGCTTAAATAACACAGCGGAGCACCTAGCATCTGGTTGCGTTTTTCTCTGGGATGTCCTCATACAGAGCAGTATGTAGTATAACAAACTTGATTAAAATGCGGTAGCTTCTTAGATTTAAAAATCTAAGATTCTCTCTCTCTCTCTTTTTTTTAACTATGTATATTGGCTGCTGTTTGCACGTGTCTAATAACGGCACAATTATAGTCTAATCTTTATTTCACCAATATGATGTATTTGTTTTTTAACAGAGAAGCGATAAAACAATAAGCCCACAAGCTTACCTGTCCATTCAGGCGTTTTAAAACTTATTTCAAGTCTTGAACTGGCAGCTCTGCCTTTTTGATAGTGTGGTGCTGGAAATGGATTAACGTTTCTGTATTGGGATAGATAAGGACGTAAGGCCCTGCTCTTGCACATAGGCATACTGGTAAATATTTTGTACTCTCTATAGGCTAAAAGATCTGCACTAGCTTGTCTGCTTACAGAAACAGTGCGAAACTCATTAAGAACACTGCACGCTACCCTCGTTTTCATCTTTGCTAATGACAACAGTAGTAAACAAACCCAAATACCGGTAAAGACTGCTGAATGTAGCATGTTTTCTTGGCTGATGTTATATTCATACACAATAGATCTGTTAATCCATTATGTGCATAGATTTAATACTCAGAATACCTACAATATTTATTGCACTTCTTTCTTTATTTCCTAGTGAGTTTTGTCTATCAACTGTGTGTCTGAATCACCTTTAAAAAGCACTCTAAATATTTTTTCTTTGCTATTAAGAGTAGTTCAGGAAAACTATTCTTTTTTAAAAAAAATTTTATTATAGTCTGTTAAGCTGCAAGGAAAGTCGTACCGTTTTGTCTTTGTCAACTAATGCATGGACTTGCTGGTATGAATTCAATTTGCTGGGTCTGAATGCATTTCTGCAGTTTATTAGAAGCATATCCTTGTGATCTCTCAAAGCACCAGTTTATATAACTTAAAGAAAACCTAGCGAATTTGTTTGAGATGCTTGAAAGCTGTTGATTTCCTTTCTGTGGCTGTTTGTCCTTGCTCTAATTGTATAAGCAGCATTTTAAAGAAAATGTGGAATTGTAAGACATAGACTTTGGGCAAAAAGTGTGCATTTCTCCCTCACCTCTTCTCTGCAGTTAATTCCAGAATTAATTTGGCAATGACTATATCTGGAATTAAGTTATTTTAAGTGATAAAAAACAGTGGGGCATTTTTTGAAGGTTGTTTCTCCTGCTGCTAAATGGATATCCACTTTGTTTACAGTGAGGAACTAACTTAAAAGGTGATCTAAGCTGTATCATGTATGCCTTTTTTTTTTCCTCATTTAATTGAGAATCACTTTACTTGTACAGCCATTTGGAGTTTTCATGAAATAGCATTTGGTTTAATATGCTCATTCATGAATTCATTGGTTTCAACAAAAAAAAAACCAAGTTTTCTTTCAGTATTGCTGGTTTGTTGCTATAAAGCTTGTGCATTTTGGAAGAAACAAAGTTTTCTGGGAATGATGAGAACACTTTTATTGGATGTCGCTAAGCTTTTCAAGATTTTGACTATCAATATTTTCAGTTAGTTTTCATTATACAGCTGCCTCAGCACAAAAGTTGTATTTACTCTTTTATCAAAATGATCTCACTTACTTGTGAGTCTTGAACTGAAGATTTAAAAAGTGAGTTTCAGGATTTTACATTCTAATCCAGCAGTGAAAGTGCATGAACATGTGTGACGTAGGCTTGTAAATCTGACAGGAGCAGCAGCACAAGGACTATATATGTGATAAGTAAAATAACACGTTGTTGATCAGTCATGACGTGACCCTGAAAGAACTTTTCATGGTTGTCTCTTAAATAAAAAGTTCCTTTAACTTTTTAGTGTGTCTTCATTTTCTTTTTCAGAAGGCCAGGCTCTTGCTATACTTATCAACAATATCACGACTTAAATTTGAAGTATATTGTAGTGATGAGTGACTGAACCCTTTCAAGGATAGAATGACTTAAGAAAAAAAAAAACTTGCATTTTTACTTTTTTTACTTACGTTTTGACATTGCAACAGCATTTATGTCTTTTGTGTTTTCTATTGTGTCTCCTTCATATTTTGGAGCCTTTTAAATCTAGCTTATAATAAAATATTGTGTGCTAATTCTGAACTTATAAATACACTGCATTTTTGCTACAATAGTAAAAAAAAAAACAAAAAAAAAACCAAAAAAACCCCCTCCAGTTACGTCCCTGATAATTCAAAACAGACTTGAGCTGTTTTCAGTTGTACTGTCAGTCTCCTCTACATTTTTCATGTGAGGCATCTGTTTAACAATCAAATATAAAATTTCTCTGTTTATGAAATAATCTTTGCTGTTTGAATACAGACTTGTCCGCAATAAGTGCCTGCTCAGTGTTTAGTTGGCTCTTGAATTATTGAAATTTTTTTCTCAAAGGCCTTTACTGCAGATCCTAGAAACATCAGGCTTACTGAGAGTAAAGCAAAGGAGATTATTTTATGTCATCTCTAAAATTACATAAACCTGGTTATGGAGTGGTAGCTCTCAGTATTCTACACAGACATTTCCACGAAACACTGTTGATCTGAAAAACAAGTGAAATGCTTTTCTTCCTGTACGCATGCTGCAGTCAAATGCGTGATTATAGCTTGTGTAGACATGCTTGTACTAGCTTTAATTTCACCACTTCGTGTACCAGCAGCAGCGAAGCTGGGGTAGCGTAGCCTTCAGTTAGGGGTATACAGGCTTATTTTGCACCTGGGAAGCTTACTGAAGTTAATAGCCTGCAGTGAAGTCCATGTTTCTGTATTTTAAACTGTTTTGTTATTTGAGACTAGCAAAATTAAATGTAATTGAAGTGTATCTAACCTGCTGCAATCATATCTTCTAATTGCAGTGCAGAAACAGCCTGCAAACTGCATCTCATTCTTCTGATAGAGGATTAGAAAAATCCTATTAGTTTATGATAGTGTGAGGATGACCTTTTATCAGAAATTTGGAAGAAATGGAAGCGTTTAAGTACATTAAATGTAAATGCAATACTGAAAAAGCTAAAATAAACCAAGGGAACATAAAAATATATTAAAATGGAAGGCTTGCTCCTTCAGTCCAAACCTTTGTGGAGTCCTGTTGAAATCAATTCATCAGGGCTCCAGTGTATTATAGGTAATAAGCCCTGATCCTGCAATCAGATACTTAAGGCAGGAGTGCTCGTTTCACAGCGTATATTACTCCAAAATTAACACACTAATCTGTGGCTCCTGTAAACAGAACTGGGAATGTGTTTGCAAAAACTGGGTGAAAACAGATATAGCAAGTAATTTATCATTTTGTCTGATATCAGACTACTAAGTCAGTAGAAAGGTAAATACATTTATGGGAAAAGACTTCTCTGTATTTTCATTTTCATATCTCCCAGTAGGAAACACCTAAAAATGATGGTGCTTGCTGTTTACTTAATAGGGAGCAATTGTTACTAGTTCACTGAAATGGGCAGCTTGTCAGGGTAATGGCATTTGACACATGCTGCTATTATTGTGAGGTAGCTATGTAAATTCATTAAACTTGAGTTTCTAAGTGAAATTCTTTCAGGTGTCTTAAGAATAGCAACAACTAATGTGATTCAAAGATACCAGTGCAGAAGATAATGCCAACAGCAATTCAAAAGGCCATGATGTGCTATTCACTCAAAACATGAATTCTTGTTTTTGCAGAGGAGCCTCAAGTAAGCAAGTGATTCTGTTACTCCAAAATCAATATTACGTTTTGGAGCAAAGCACTAAAATCTTTTAGTCCTTTGACCTATGCAAACATATTTCTTTGCGTTTTTTTTTTTTCCTCCCCTGTTCTTGTATTTGAGGTTTTGGACTACTCTTTCTATAGTGCTTTTATATTTTCAGCAGTGATGTAAGGTTTGTGTGAAGAGGTTAGTATGCAGGAGGGTAGCACGTGAATTCTGTTACTACAGCTGTTCTGCGCCGACGTCGGTGTGGATGTTGGTTGCGTTCACCAAGAGCCCGGTCCTATGCGGTGGTGAGACTGGCCTGAAGAAGAGAGAGGTGCCGCGGGGGGAGAGCTGCTGGCTGCTTCCTGCCGCTGCTGACCCACATGGAGCTGGTTCAGGGAGCTCACCCGGAAGAGGACTTTCCCATGTTGGGAACCTGGTGGCAGCTAGCCATTAAACCAGTTTAGAAGTCGTGTGAAATTACAGCTTAGGCTGTAATGTGTTTAATCTGGCAATGCCTGTTTAAACACAATCCCTGGATATCATATCCTCTCAGTTCTTATTTTGACTTCCTCCTCTGCCCCCAGCCCTCCCTCCCATGCGCATGTCAGTGCTAATCCTGAGGGTGGGGGGAACACAAGCAGCCATGAATTTTATTTATTATTATTATTATTATTTAAATGTACCAGGACACCTGCTATAGATGCTGATCTGGGTTCACACAAATGTGTCTTGGCACAGCATAGGGAATAGTGCAGGGACAGATGCAGGGGAGCTGTGGGAGGCTGGTGTTGTCGTCCCCCCCCCAGCCCAGTGTCAGCCAAAACACCTTTCCGAGGCTGCCCCTCTGTGTAACCCTCCCCCTGAAACGCCTTGCAGCCACTCGGGGTCTTGGTGCGCTTGCTCCTCCGCGCTTGCTGCCCTGCCAGGACCAGTTCAGGCACTTAGAAAGTCACAGTGCTGCTCTGCCAGTTTGACCCTTTGGCTTGTTTTCAGGAAATGCTTTGGTAAATGCTGGAAATAACTTAAGTTTCTCAGCACGTAAAGCAGCTACATATTGCAGCTCCTGTGCCTGCATGATGGCACTCTTAGTAGGTAAATAACTCAGTTTGGTGCCTTGCTCCTAACGGAGAGTGCGAGGGAGGGAAGTCGGTGCCTAGCTTGCTCGGGAGCTAGTGTGCATCCCACGGGGGAGTCTGACCTGCAAATGCAGAAGTTAGCTGTTGGCGTCACGCTGGCGTTCTGCAAAAATGTGCGTTTACTGGATGTGCGCTGCCTGGTGTCGCCGTCGGCGTACCCCCCCCCCCCCAATATTGTTTTGCATAGGTGAGCGCTGAGCGTGCGAGCGTTGAGATAGAAATCGGGGCCTGCATTGGTGTGTATTTTGGTGTTACATTTTGCAGTCTATTTTGAAGGAACAATTTCTAACTGCTGGTGAACTCGTGGAGGCTTTTGGTTGAAGACACAGGGTGATATTTTTTTTCTGCTCTCAGAGAAAGGAGTTACAGTTCTCCTTTATGAAAAAGTGTGCTTCCACATTTATACGCAGGTCATCTGCTTTGGTATTTAAGTAAACATATCTCTTCCAGGCAACTAATTCTGCAGAAAATAAAATCTTTCCTTTTAGGTTTGAACTTTACCCCATATACTTTATAATGCTTTTTTTTTTTCAGCAGGAGGAAAAAAGTACTGCTGTGTGCTGCAAGGCCTCAAATTTTATTGACCAATTACCACAAGCACTGCAATTCACAGCAGCAGTACTGTCAGTGTTTAAAGTTCACTGAGGCTACAGCTCTCACAGCCATAAAGATAATTTATATCTATATGAGCACCAGTTGCATTTTTTTTTCCTCTCAGCTTAACAAAACAAACTGGGGCAAAACTAAGGTGCCTGTGGGCACGAGTGCTTGGAAGAGGCTGCCGGGGCCAGCTCGTGCTAGCCAGCCGGGGCCCGAGCACAGCCTGCTCCAAGTCTGGGAGACTCGGCTGGGGCGAGAGGCACCAGCGCAATCACCTCCTCGACCCTCAGGCGCGTGTCCTCAGCAAACTTTAATTTCACACCACCGCCGGCAAAATCGTTGTTTTACCGGAGGGTGGGGAAGCATCTGTGGCTCAGTGAGAATATAGCTTGTGGTTTAGTTTAACGTAGATGCTGGGAGATGCTGGGGATTTTGTGTTTGGGGCGAGGCGGGTGTTGGTATTTGGATTGCAACAGCTGGGGTCCGTTGTGTGGCAGGCTGTTGCCAAGAGGAGGTGGGTCTCTCCTGTGTGCATGGATGCAAGTCGGGTTCCTGCTGTATTTCAAAGTCTTCAAACAGGCAGCTTTCCTGGGAATGCTTTGTTTGGCAAAGAATACTAAAGAGCCATGGATTACAGGAACCACTCCTAAACAAAAAGTCTCAATCTTTGTGTGCCTCGTTACCTAGCACCCGAGAAATAATAATGTCTAGCTCAGTAATACTTAAAGGAAGATGTGGTTCATTTAAAACCATATAAAATTGTTCCATTGAGAGCAATACTTCAGACTTTCTGCAGAAAAATATGGTGTTTATAAAAGCTTTAAATTCTCTTGCATTTCAGATCGCCTTCATTTTGCAATTCTCTGCCAAAAACCAAAGAGTGGAGCTGCAAATACCCATTATTTCTGCATAGATGATGAACTTGTATATGAGAAGTAAGTACAGTCATTTTATTAGTCAGAACAAGAGTAATGAGGAACCACTCTAATTGACGTTCTGTTTTTAAATGTAGCTGAGGGAAACGCATCATTCCCATTATAGAACTAATTATACAAGTTCTGTCCTCTCAAACTTGTCTGCCATAATGTTTTATACCCCTTAGAATGGTTTCTTGGCTTCCCATCAGAATTTCTTAAAAATCTTTTCAAAGCAGAAGCTCTCATTATAACAATTACTGGGACGTGTTGCAACAATATCTATGCAGAAATGCATGTTGGATTATTGAGCTAAAGGGGATGTCTTTAGCTGCTCAAGTGTTAGGTGGAGTGTCTAAACTTCCTAGAATGAGAGAAGAAACTGGCAAACTTAATACAAGCCTGTATAAGCCAAGAATGCATATATTTCCCCTGTAGTGAACAGCATATGCCTTTGTATGTAATCTTAAATGCTACTGACACTGGAAACATTTTTGACCAAGGATATACTGTTTTTTAAATTCATTTCAGAGTTGAAATACAATGAAATTAATTCATGAATGAATCTTTGCTGTCTATATTCACTTTTCTCTAGCAGTACTGTGTATTGTATCTTTATTTCATTGAGGTGTTTTACTACAGAATGTACCAGGAACACTGCATGTATGTATACAAACTTATTTCCTTATTTGTGAGGTACTATTAATTGCCTTCTAAAGTAAAGCTTTCAGGTTCTTAAAATAGTTTCTAAACCGGTGCTACAGCGTGATACTTTACTGAGAACTTTTCAAGCCTTGAATATTCCAGTTAGTTTTTTGAGTGTTTTTTTGTGGAAAACAAAGAAAAAAGTCTCTGTTTTAGTCTCTATTGAAAGATGATAAAACTGTTTCCTCCAGTAAAATAGTATGGATGAAAGAAGGCAGTCTAGTGTTTAGAATCATGCATGTATATGTTATTACTCCTTGCCTAGTGCATTCACTTTAAAAAAAAGAAGGCATTTACAGAGTTCACGTACAAACAATTTTCCCCCTTTTTCCTACAAGCTTCTATGCAGATTTTGGACCACTCAATCTGGCAATGGTCTACAGATACTGCTGCAAGCTAAATAAGAAATTAAAGGTAACACTTTTATTATTATTATTCAATATTCTTGCCTTTTCAAAGAAGAAAAACAAATGGGCCCAAAGCTTTTTGTTCAAGTGCTTCCCTGGGTTCCTCATCAAGCCAATTTTTGAATGTGCATGTTAAATTTTATCAAGATGCATCTGGGGAGGAGGAGGGTCAAGAGAGGAAAACTGCTCACTTTTAAGATGCAAGTTACACCATCGTGGCAGTAATGGATATTAAACTCCTGGAAGATAGTTACTAAGTGGGTACAGACTTCTTCAAATGTAAAGCTTCCCTCCTCTGGAATTTAGTCTCCTTGGCGATCTGCCAATATTGAGTGAGCTTGAGGGTAGAATGCAACATATTTTTTTTTGAGATGGCTTGTGTTTGACTTGGGTTTCTCTTCTGGGCCTGACATCACATTTGTAATAAGCAACATTTGATCTTCAAATGATAGCATTTATGGCGTGGTCCTGAAACAGACTGTTACATTCACACTACAGGATTTGAAGGTTATCATCTCTGAGGGGTGCTTAGTAATCTTCAGGACTGGACTCGTGGTAGAGCATAGCGTCTTTAAAACAGAGAGCTCCTGTATTAATTAAAATGAACCACTGCAAGTTAGTTGACCTCCAACAGAAGCTGGAGTACAAAACCTGTTAGGCAGATAAAAAGCTTATTAGCATTAATGTGAATCACAGTTTGCCTCTTCCAAAGTGCTTAGATCTTGAAACTGCCACTGAACTGTTAAAATTGGGAAGTATGCAAAACATTATAGCTTAACAGGGAAATCTTTTTTTTTTTTTCCCCTTCTCCGTTCTTTGGTGGTTCTAGTTTGCATGATTCAGATTCATTTTGTGCCCATGACATTATGAACAGATTTGCCTGAGATATTATTTGACTTTTATTAACAGGGTACTCTGCAGCAATACAAGGCTATATTACAATCCTTTTGAATATGCTGGGTTGTAATATTAGAGAGGTGCGTTAAGATTGATGAGACTCTACTACTGTTAATTATCTGGGGTTTAATTGTCTTGAGTACCTTGAATAACTGAGCAAGTAACATTGTTATTTGGATAGTGATCTTTTATGATAGATTTGCAGTTGATCAGTTGAAATGTACAGCTTCAAGCGCATTGAAATTTGTCGTAAGGGCAAGTTAGTGCAGAGTTTTTGCTGCCATCGCAGATGTCATTGTCCTTTCTATTAACAGTGCTATTTCACCCCCTTTCCAAGTTAGTTAGAGAAACTGTATGGCAAGCACCGTGGTGAAATTTTTAAAAGTTATTTCTGGTAAGGTTTAGAATTTTTTTCAAAGTAGTTTAGTTTAATACTGTATTTTCCAGTGTTTCTGCTCAAGTCATATTTTAGGAACAGCTACTAGTAGAAAACTAATTTGTGGAGAGTCAGTATTTCTTTAAAAATAAAAAAAGTCTAAATTCTATTTTCAAAATTAGTTAAGACTTTAACATATCTGTGATGGTTTAAAGAATGCCATATAGTATTTACTTCTCATAAATGCATATCTGTTACATAGGACTACAAATCAGAAACGCTGAATGCATCTAAAGAGGAAAAACGAAATCAGTGTAATTTACATCAAATATGATTCAGGCTGGATGCTAGTAAAAATACTGAAACAATCTAACTAGGGATCCAATAGACTCTTAAGCTATTGAGGGATTAGTCTACAATATACTTGGTGCTCTGTGTACATATGGTTGAGAGTAGGTGAATTGTGCCCAGCCTGCCATTTCTCTGATTTTGTAAAAGAAGGCATAAAAAGTATAAACTGCAAAATTACAACATTGTTGTTCATTTTTCAATACAGTCATTTTCATTGATAAGGAAGAAAATAATTCATTATACTGGCTTTGATCAGAAAAAACAAGCAAATGCTGCATTCCTCATAGGCTCTTACGCAGTAAGTATTTACATTTTTACCATTACATCAGAGTGCTTAATGTTTCCATTCTTTCATATTCAATTTTAAAATATCAGGATAGAAGCAATTTTTTCTCTTGACTGATCTTTCCACAAATGTATTTTATAATAAGGTGCCACATTCAAAGACAATTTTTAAAGTTTAGCAGGTATGTGCAGATGGGGCTTTGGTTTGTGCCGTGCTGCCCCCCCCACCCCCCGATTGCAATCTGTGCTCCTTAGCCACTTAAATCCTTCTGGAAAAATAAAAGCACTGCTGGGGAAAAAGTCTTTTTGAATGTTTTCATTTAGAAAAAATGACTGCTTCTTGATATTTTTCCTTCCCCTTCCCCTCCAAACTCTCTGTTTTTCTTTTTCAAAATAGAGAAATGTTATCTTGCACAAAATATGGTGTATCATTTCCTGTTGTGTGCACTTTAAATATACCTTTTCTTCTCCAGTTTCTTTTCTAATGTGAGGTGATCTCTTCAGTTAACTGAGGAGGAGGAGCAAGATCATGTGTGGCAGGCATAGAGCCAGTATATAGCCTGGGAATGTTCAAGGTGGCTGAAAATTTACTGGGTCAGGGCCCTGATTGTGGAGGGGAAAAAATGACTTGCTTTGTATCACAACCACCTCTAAAAGAATTGGTGTTTCGTGCCACCAAAGGGGAATGTCAGAACAAAATACTTCGTGCTTAAGAAGAAAAAATGTGAGGTCCAGTATTCATTTTTTGCTTTGACTTGTACTATACCTTCATTGGGACCATATCTTTCTCTTGTTCACTCACTAAGAGAGTGACGGGAGAAGCTCTGCTTTTTCTCGTGTGGGAGATTTGAGGGGTCACGATTCGTGTAGCCTTAGGTCAATCCTTTTTATTAGCTGCAAGGCTGTGCGATGTACTCGCTGTGATGCTGGCAGTCTCCTTAGTGCTTCTTTACACTATGGCAGGAGTTCTGTTTCCTGCTCTGCAGAGTTTTCTCTGTTGTCCATTTTCCAGGGCACTTATAAATAAAGAACTTTACTTTAAAATGTGCCACTGTTTGTATTTGAAACACACAAAAGCTTTAGGAATGTTACTGTTGACCCTTGCATTCTTGGTTACTAAACTTGTTTGCAATTGAGGCTTTAGGTTAACTAAACAGCTGTAGCTTTTAGGAAAACTAAATTTTTGAAGTGGCCAGGTTGTATTACAGACCCAGAAAATAAGGATGGATTGATTTCAGTTATCAGCTATTCTTTGGAGGGATGTTGCTTTTGTTCTTGCCCAAACTTTCATTCTGAACATGGATAGCATTGCTGTGCAGCACAGCATCTGCCATTTGGAGCAGCATCCACGATGCCAAAGTTATTAACTAATGGCAAAACAATCTGATTTGAAAATACTGTGGTTGAGTATCCTAAAAATGAAGAAAAACCCTAACTTTATTTGTGATCATTCAGTAGCCCTGCCATGTTGCAATAATAACAAGCAGATGGAGGGAATCCTTGAATGGACTTGCATAAATACCTAAGGTCTTATATTAATATGGCTTATGGTGGTGCAAAACAGAGTAATTAAAAATAGAGATCTTTGGACAGAGTAATTAAGCAGTTTTTTGCTTCAGAGAACTGCACTGAAGGAGACAGGTGATGCAGAGTACAGAGAGGATGCTAACACAGAAGCCAGCTGAAATGGGAAGAGAGATTCTCTTGCATAGTCACAAGTTGCAAGTGGTGGGTAGCTCTCACTAGATCCTGATTTTGTTTCCAGTGCAATAAACTCTGGGTTTGGTATTGCTTTTCCTATAAAGTAGGATATAAATTCTTCACAGATTGATGTGGGAGGGATTCCAGTGAAGGAAGATCACAGAAGAAAGACTCTACCCCTGAGGCATACTTTTTTTTTCCTGCACTCTTTGATGATCTTTCATGAAGAGTTGCGCTTAATTACAGCAGTCACTTTCACAGTGTTCAGACATGCATCCAATGTTTCCACTTTAGATAGGGAGATTTTAGTTGTTCTTCATGTGGTGAGGAGTGGCTTAAGATCTGTTTAGGATGCATGATAATTGTATGTCTACAGTCATATTTCCTTACTGAAAGGAAATGTATTGAGGCTTTTTCTGTTTTAAATATATGTAGGTTTAAGCATCCAATTACTTCTTCAGTAGCAACGATAAAAGCTTTGCTTCCTGATGAAGAATGATCTGTTCAGCTACTGGTCAAAATTTTAGGAAGCTTTCCTGTAATTCTAGTTTATCACACCATGGACCTGTTGGTAATACTATTTGCTGTTTGAACTGAAGATCGTGATTTAATTTGTAATTTCTGATCTCTTGCTGTTTAAGTGGTTGGTTGTCAGTGTATTTTATATTCTGTGAGTTGAATTTTTTTTTTTTAAGCTTCACAGAGGATTCCCACTTCTACAGGTTACCTTAGGTTGAGGAAGCATGTGACAGTGCATCAGGCTGGATACGAAGAGCTCAGGTGCGAAGAGCAAGAGACTAGAAATGGGAAGTAGCGTCCACAGAGTTACCCATAATATAGTGCTTGTTTGTGTTGTAAGGCCTTCAATGACTTAAGTCTCATTTTGGATGCAAGATACACCACTGCTGCAGGTGCATCAAGTTGCTTGTTAGGAATAACAGACTACCAGCTTTCAGGAAGGGCGCAAGCACAATAACTATGTGCGCACTTTATTTTTTGTTTTAAACGCAAACATACTTTAACACACAGCTGCATTAATCTATAATGAAGTGAATATAACAAGTTCTTCTCTGGAACCTGTGTGTCTAAGAGCAAGCACTCAATGCTGTTATGCTAGCAACTTGCAAGTCTGTCATTTTAAAGGCTGGTTGACCTTAAAGTTGCATTCTGTACAGTCTTAAACAGATGTTGTTTAACTTCTGTTTAGACCAATTGGAATATATTGGCAAGATTTATGATTTGACCCCTTTTGTTTATTTGTGTGTGTATATATACATATATAGATCGTGTGGGGATATGCTAATTTTGACTACTAAAGCAATTATGAAAGTCTTCATTGACTGTGGTGAAGTATAAGGGCACCTGTTAGTGTTCTGGTTTACAAGCAAAGTCTGTTCCCAGTCTTTTCTTCACAGTTGGTGTTTTAATGTTGCCCCTGACTGCTTCATCTAACTTGTCTTTCCTTCCTCTTTAGTGGAGATAGTTTCTGAAGGGGCCATCCAGGCTACACACTCCTTTCTTCCCTCTCCTGCAACTACTGCTTCCTTCCAGGTGTACTTTGATGTGCCAGCACAGCTTAACTAAAGCTACAGGTTCTTCAATATGAAATGGCCTTAAAGATGAAGGACAAAGTTTTGAATACATTGTTATATATGTAGTTTCATGCCACATTATGAATTTTAGAGTGATTCTTAACAGTTTAGACCTTAATCCCTTTATCGTTCATCTTCCATCTATTTTAATACTGTATTTTGTTTAATTTTTACAGATAACAACATAATGCATAATGGGAATAGTATTCTTCTGTGTAGATTAGGACAAATTTGGCATGTTCAGCCACACAAAGGGTAGCTAAAATTCAGTGTGGGGGGTGAATGTCTACACTTTATTTGGGAGGTGGTGGGGGAAAGGAGGGAGGGGAAAGAAAACTTTTGTTCTTCACCTTTTAAAGAAGAATCGCTTTTCCTTGGAAGCTATCTGCACTGTTCAGGCCTTGCCACTCTACCAAAGCAGCAGTGATCTTCTGAGTTGATCTCTACAGTGGCTTCTCTTGATTCTCGCCAGGACTTGGCTGTGGGTGAGGAAAGTCTGCTTCTTCCACCGTTGCTCGTCCTATATTAAGAAAGAAAATGTACCCTCTGTGCCCTGTCCACCCGATTCCCAAGCTCCCCCTCTCCCTTTCACTGCATTAACTTAGTAACAGTGTTTCTTTCCTCAGGCTTGGCACTAATTATGTACTTGGAGGGCGACCCTCCGTGGGTACCGCCCCATGAACTGCTGTAATTCAGGTCACCTTCTCCAGGACTCATCTCTGTACTTTGTCTATTTTCTCATCTTCTTTCTTCAGGGTAAGCAGCGTTTCCTTCATCCATTCTGATCCATAGTACTGTTTTTGCCTTTTCAGTTTGTCAGTGTCCTCCCTAGCTGTGGCCTATCGTTGGGTAAAAATTGGAAGCTGTAGAAGCAATTAGTACCAATCTGTGTAATACCGAACTGCTCTGCTCTTACAGTGGCATTTGCAGAATTATCTCTGGCTAAGCAGTGGGGAAGTAGGTAAACCTGCCTGTTTCATGGTCCAAGAGGAGTAACAGCAAGCGGGTAAATGCTACAGCGCTCAAATTAGAGGTGGGTAAACTGTGTTTACCCTCAGCTACGTTTTGGCAAAGGGCTTGAAAAAGTGCTTGAAAAGTGAGTGGCAGAGAGGAGATGGAGAAAGAAGTACCCGCTTTTCATTTAAGAAAAGGTGCCTCAAGTCTTTTATCTTTCTCTGTATCAGCGTTCTCTAAAAGAGCTACCTCCTCTGAACCGTGTTTTGGAAATCGTGATTAGACTTCATGATGGCAGTTTTTCCTGCTGTTTCTACCAGGTTCTTCCTCACCATGTTCTCATGAGACTCCTTGTCTCCAGACTAGAAGAAGGGTTGCTCTCTAGGGTTCCCTCACTGTAGCAGTAGCTTCCTTTCTTAGCTGTCACGCAGCACTCCCAGTGTGCCCAGCCTGGTCTGTTCTCAGCTAATAGGGATTTTTACGCCTCCTTGCCCTCCACTGTTTGAGAAGTAATTGGAGGTTTCTTCCTTCTGCTTATGATGAACGAAGAGAGTTGCCACTTTTATCCACTTATGACTGTTTCCGTTAATAAAGGGACACTTGGCCACTCGTGCATTTCTTTAGGTCGCCACACAAATTTATAGAGGAGGCTTTTTTATTTTAATGTATTTCTAGTTTAATTTTGCTGGTTTTAACCTTGCCTTGTAAGGAATTTTGTTAGAAATTGCAATTTGTTAGCTGACTAGTATACTCAATGGAGGCTTTAATGAAGTAAAATATTTAATACTGTGAACTTACAGTAAAATTATGCGTGTGCCTGAGCTTGTGTTTGACACTGCTCAGTATCATATAGGACTTACTGTGTTTGTTCAGAACGGGTTTGTGTTTATTTGCAGTTTACAGCTGTTGAGATCACTTTTGGTGATGGTTTTTAAACAATTGTATCGCATGAAATATGCTTGTATTGATTTTTAAGTCAATATGGTTGGTAAAATGCATGATTTTGTTAGCAACCTTAATTAGATTTTGCAGTTAGGATGGGCAGAAAAACAGACTTGATTACACCAAGCACTTTATAAATGTGAATTCAGAGTGTTGTATACAGGCTTGCATTGATATAGTTTTTAATAATTTAATATATTTAAATATCAGGTTTAATTTTCCTGAAAAAGCAACAAGTTATCAAAGAACGTTATCAAACATATTTTGTCTTGCCTGCAGTATTGCTGTTTCACTTGGTAATCCCATGTATTGATTAAGGTGCCTTTTTCAGCTGGAGCCTTCTTTCCTTTTCTGCCAGGAATACTTTTTCCTCCAATTGTGAATATTATGTTCATGCTTTTAATGCTAATCAAGGAAACTTCTGTTTAAAATACAGCTGTTTTGAAAACGCTAGTAAGAACTAGACAGTGGCACAGCCTACTGAAAGAACTGTCATTCTATGGTTAATTTTAAATGCTCAGAAATAAGGACTAGGTAGCCTAGTCTTGCAAGCCCTTCTCTTTAATTCAGTGGACGTTATAATGGCCGTTGGACTACATGGCTATGTTGGCAGGAGCTGTGCTTGAGTGCACCTTTCCCAGTACTCAGTGCTTGGATGGTTCTTGACCATTCACAGAGCTGCACACAATCTCTTAATTGGAAACAGATGTCCTAAATGAAAAGGATGATTAGAGCAATGTTAATGGTTCAACTGCTAATCGCAAATTTATGGCTGTATTTTGAGCTCAGCAGGATATTTTTTGTGTGCATAAAGAAAACAAATTTCTAGAGAGTTGGTACACAAGTGATTATACAGGGCGATCAAACAATATAATATATTGCTTGAAAGATGTCAGTTTCCTCTTGTAACAATTTTTCTGGAAGGTCCCTAAGTAAAGGATTTTTAAAGGATTTTGAGAAGTTTTTTTTTCTCTCTCCATGTGCATGTGTGTGTGTATGTATCTCACCAAAGTGATTTCAACTCCTGTTTATTTTAATTTCTAAAGGTTTGCCCCTCAACACACATACATCTCATGAATTCAGAAGTATATCATGAAATGTCTTGGTTTTGCTGTTCATCAACTCAGTATTTCCGTTCTGTTTTGAAACTTCAGTTCTACTTACTGCCTTAGAAAGTCCTTATTTCCTTCACTTCCATCTACTACAGGTCTCTCTAACCCCTTTTTCTTTCTAGCTCCCATTCACTGGCTTTCTTTAATCCCCTGCTTTGGGCTCTCACATCACTCCAGTAAAATTGTTCTCCTTGAAGTGAGTGGCTTCCTTCTGGTCAGGAACATTAGCTGCCACTCTGACCTCGTGCTGTTAGATATTTCTCAGTGCATCTACAGTATAGTCTAAATTTGGTCAGGAATATGTTTTTTGAAGTGTACCTCTCCGTAGCCCTGCTCAGCACACTCTGGGTCACCTCACAGAGCCCGCTGGATTACTCCAACAGCTAGCGGGTGTTCGCTCTGCAGGAATGACTAGAACTAGTCTGCAGCTAAAATCCTTGAAAGCGTATGGTGAGGTCTCCCGTCTTCAGTACCAGCTCCTGGTCTACAGATCCGTTTCTGTTGGTGCACGCTATTTTCTAACATAGATGTGGCCTCTGCTGCCTTCACTTCTGTTGCTCCCCTGGGCTTTGCTGCTCTTTCTGTCACTGCTTCAGTGTCACCTCTTTGGAGAAAACTGGACCTGCTCACCCAGGTCCAGCTTCCCTGCAGCCTCACACCCATCCAAGATTTCGCACTGGGTGTTCTCCTGCGGTCTGAAACAGTGCCAGAGCTCATGTCCTCCCTTGGACTGTTGCAGCTTCCTGTGTTGTGTTTCTGGCAGGATACTTTCCTTGTGAACTAAGTATCAGTTTATGGTCTTTCCAGTTTTGTGTGAAAACTGAATGCTATTCTTCCCTTTTGAAGGACTGCAGACCATCATCCCAGCTGTCCAGATAACCGCAGTGCTAGCCAGGTTTTCGCAAGCCACTTTTCACTGAGAACACCATAGGACTGCTTTATGTACTCCCGTCTCTGCAGCTGTTCACACACCCTATCCTAGGTGTGTGATAGTGTCACGGCTGAAGTACAGCAGGATCTCTTGTGTTTCCAAAAGTTCAGAGAAATCCAACTCCATTGAGGAGCCTCCTTCTTCAGTGAATGTACTGTGTTGCTTCAGATGTACTGAAAGCACTTTCCATTTTTGCTTGGTACTGGTTCCTTTAAGCTTGCCCGCACTGAAAAATGCCGTGTCCTTGAAGTGCATTTTCCATACGTACTAAATGAAGTTAAACATTCTCTAAGTGCTTAGAGATCTTGGCGCCAGAAATCGTGTTGGCTTGAAGTGTCCTCATCTGTGGTGAGTGTTCATATAACTGTGTTAAGTAAATCTACGCTCATTCACATGTGTGTTCAAACAGTGTTTCTAGCAACTTCATTACTTACGTCATTTCTTAAGTCGGATCTATGCTTAGGAACTAATGTGTTTCAGTATGGTGTAATGTTACTTAGACATCTCAATACAACACTCAGGGCAAAAACTGCTCTTGCTGCTGTTACTCTCTGAGACAAACATTTTTGCTATTGGAGCTTCTTTTGTTCAAGAAGCTGGTGAGAGCTCAACACAGGTGTGCAAGGAGTCCTTGCCCTTTCTCAGCCACGTGTGCGTGCAGGGTTACCTGCTGTTAGCTGCATTTCTATTTGCCTGTAGTACAAGTAGTACTGCCTGTAGTACCCAGCCTTACAGCAGTGAATCCCAACTGTTTTTCTGGGTGACTCATTTCTGCATACAAACTCTATTTCTGCTGTTTAACTAGTCTCTTCCGTGCGCTAGTGCCATTTTACATCTCTGGTTTGTAAGTTTTTTTCTGGGGCAGGGCTTCCCCCGCAGTCTGACAGGCAAGCAGTGCTGCGTTTATACGGTTGTTGGCAATTTGTGTTCGTTGTGCTGCAAGATGCAAAGTATCGCTGTGTCAAAGCACACAACCTGAAGTTTCTTGGAACATAACCTTTATGTCCAGTTCATGCAATGACTTGTATGTAGTGTACGACTGCAAAATCTAATTAGAAGGTGAACTAAGGCACCTGAAGAGTAACTCTTTCATGATATTTTGGCTTTTTTAGTCTCTTTCTTTATTCTGGGTTTACGCTCGTGGTTATAAACGCAAAATCCACCAACCCCACCCTGATGAAAACAAACGGATGCAAGAAGCATGCAGTTTTCATTACTTAACTAAACTGCTTAAAACAGACGGATTTTTTCCTTTGGTTCTGCTAATTGCACAGGAAGAATACTCAAAAAATACTTGACACAGTAAACGAATTAGAGGACAAACAGAAGGAGTCACCCATTTCCATGTGTGTTTAGCCCTCTGCTGGGGATATGTTTCAAGCGCCCCCCCTTTTTGGCAAACATCCGTTCCACCTCCCATTCTCACCCCACACGAAGGCATGTGCATGTGTGTAGAGAGGATGTTAAAGGTATGTGAAACCATTTGTTAAGGGTACCTTTGCAGCAGCATAGAAGAAATTTGGAAGGCAATGCGAACTTTTCAAAGAAAAAAATGGCAAAATCAACAAAAAAACAAATATGCCAGACTTAGATTTTTGGAGGGTGTTTGTTGAATACTCATTAGGAATCTTACTTTAAAAATGAACTCTAAGAAAAAAGGTAATTTTACAGGAAATGTAAATAATTTTCCAGAACTTTAATTAAAAAAAATAACTTCCTGGAGTGTTTTAATGCTTAGCTAATGCAGTCTTAAGGAAAAAGGATAAACTTTAAATTACTGAATGTTGACCTATTGCCGATAGCTTGTTACTACCAGTTATTCTCTTCTGGCCACGCTGGTGATGGTGTTTGATGGTATGGACTAGAAAATTTTGGAAGACATAATCTGCATAAAGAGAGTACCTAAGGAAAGCTGAGTGTTAGAGGCTATCAAAGAGGGATCAGTCATGTGGTGAGGGAAGAGCATATAGATATTTGTTGGGAGTTGGTCTTTTGTGAATCTGGTATTATTTCCTGAATGTTTTTGACAGTAAAAAGCTTGGTATTTAGTGTTTTCAGTACATTGCTTCATTATGTTCTGAGGATTTTGCTTCTTAAGCTACAGATTTCTTTTTCCCTTTATGGCATCTGGATTTAGTTACTGGACGCTGCCTCGCCAGTGCAAAGAAGGAAGTAAAGGATTTGGAATAAGCAAATCTTCTTTTGCCATAAGAAAATCAAAACATATACTAATTACTGTTTTAACCTTGTCTACTGAGTACATACGCTGTTTTATAGACAGGCTAATTCAAAGCTTTGCTGGAATATTTGAGGGGTTTTGTACTTTAAATTACATCTTAAAAGCTTAATTTATAAAAAATCTACAAACTAGTCCAGACAGGTTGCAATAAAAATATAGAAGAGCCCAGAGTGACAGACAGAAGCTGTTTCACTGTAGCCTAAAGCTGAACAATGCCTGGGGAAATCTATAGATTTGCTATAGAAATAAATGCATATATAGCTTGAGCAGTATTTTATATTGTTTTGCTTTATTTTGGTTTTATTGTTACACACATGTATTCTTTTGTTCTTGATACCACTCTTTTGAGCTGTGATATTTAGTTATGCCTTCTGTAGTAAGCAAATGACTTGAGTATTCATATCGATCTTCAAATAACCATAAAAATGTTTTGTCTTTCCTCACAAAAATAGATAATATACCTGAGAGAATCCCCAGAAGATGTGTACAGGCTTTTATTGGCCGGAAACGTTTCATATCTTCCCTTCAGGTAAATATAAAGATATTAGAACTTTCCATAGCTTGATTTTTGAAGAGTAGTGTAGCATTTAACAGTCCTGAGATTGGGGTTTTTTTGCTAGTTTTAACACACGACACATGCACTGGCTGAGCTTTGAGTACAGACCACTGAACAGGGTGTTGGCAGCTAGTACTGAAGTGTCGTGACAGACATGGAGGAGCTGAAGTAGCTACACTGCTTTGTATATACTCTCATTGAGCTTTTTAATCTACACTGCTCTTGCTTGGCAGCCTGTTTTTGTGCCAGTAGGTAATAGTTAAACATATCAAAATATCTGCCAGTCATCACAAATGGCTTGTAATACTTTTGGTACTCCATTTTTTTCCTTACTTGCTGAATGCATGAAGCAATCTAAAATACTATTTTGTGCAAAAAGAGTGCTAGCTAACCTCATATGATTTAGTGCAACTTTAAAGCATTTCTTTTTACCAACAAGGAGAAGTGTACAACCATTACTTTATGGTTGCTTGACCCTGAGGGAATGTAATCTTAGCTGTTGCAGACCACAGACTTCTCATTATGGTATCTACTATGCTGCTTTATGTAGCAAATATGGTTGATCCATCCTGCAGAGGAACAGCTTTTTAACAAGAGTTTCTAAAAGTTGGTCCAAACTAGCATTTCAGTGGCTGCCACAATATGCAGGAAGGAATGGCGAAAAAGCTTTTCAGAAAGCAAGTCGACTGTCTGTATGTTGTTATGGGGTGATTAATTCAGCCCTTGCTTGTTTATGTTTTCCAGCTGCCTTGCCAAGAGCAGGGCTTTTGGTGTTTTGAATTTACTTCCCCCTCCCACCCCCCCTCCCACAGTGCCAGCGTGTAGAAGCACCTCTCTTTATTTGCACACTTTCATCATCCGGTTTTTCTCTCTTGAATTCCATTTTTTCTATTCACAGAAGAACATAAATGCTCCTTAAGGAGACCTGTAAATTTTGTTTCCAAAGATCGTATAGGCATGTGTAGGAGGGGGAAATAGTAGCTTTCAGCTCTCTTTGTAAACCCTGCCAGAAACCTCAGACCATCATCCCTTCAGGGGAATACTGAAAGAAATGCAAAGATGTGTTACATAATAGGAATTACTGAGAGCTGACTTCTGAAGACAGCATAGATATGTCCAGCCTCTAGGATGACAAATACAGTATGAAATCCCTACCCAGGCATCTAGGAACGTTACCATTTTCTTGAATCTACTAGTGCACTTAAATCAGGTGCAAACAGAAGAATTCTGATTAAAAGAATAGTGAACTGAGATGCTGCTCTGGAGCCTGTTCCTTTCAGGTCGTATTCATCTCTGCGAAAAGCAATACCTTCTCATAGAATAATAAAGGGTTAATCAGGTAGTTGCTACTTCTGGTCATTATAAACAGGAAATTTTTTATTAGCAGGATGCAAAGAATTTCTTTTATCAGTTTCCTGAATGGGATTCTATTATTTCCTTCTCCTGCTGATTTTTTCCACTTCACTCTGATTCATTAGGGAGGAGAAGGATACAAAGAAAGCCTAGAAGTAGTCATTCAGGTACTTCAGAAGTACATCCTTGTGTTAGTTTAAATTTGAACATAATGGTGTATATATAAATATATATATATTTACTTTATGTCACATTAATGACTCTGTTTGTGCATGAGAGCTGTATAGTCTTAGAACTAGGTGTTCTGCCAAAACAAAATATTCTTGGATGTAGAGTCACAGTTTAATTTTTTTTTTCTTTTTTTACTTGGCTATAGTATTCCTGTAGAAAGCTTATTCTACAGTGCTTATGGAATCCACTAATGATCAGGTACTAAGAACATGCTATTCTAGAATCAAGAGGATTTAAAAAATAGTAGTTGAAAGCTTGAAGGCTTTAGTGAAAAATATTTCTCATGTTTAAACAAACTTATGCATCTCAAAGAAAGTCTTTTAATGTAGCTTCATAAATGTGCATCTTGACAGATGTATATAAATTCATGTGCACAGCAACTTTTTTATTTTAAATGGAGTCTGAGGAAAAATCTTGCAGTATATTACAGTTTGAAGGAAGAAAACTTTTTTTGAGAGTGTACTTCAAAGGAAAATGTTTTAAGAGTGTATGTCAGAACATGACATTCATTTTGGCATTAGTTTTTGCTATGAGGAGTTTTTGTGATTTTTTTTTCTTCTTTAAATATGCCTGTCCTTTTTTAAAATTAAAAGTTGAACATATCAGTTTTACTGAAACGTGTAATTGGAGTAATCTTAGTCTTGGCTCATCTGTTAGCATAATCTATATTATGTTTTGTTATTATTAGCTGCAAGACAGGGGAATTAATCATTATTTTGCTGTAATAGTAATTATCTTGAAGTAATCATCTTTTAAAGTTGTTTTTTGAGAAATAATTGTAATTGCTTTGACTTGGATTCAGATGGGAACAATTTTGGTCATGAAAACACATGTGTTACAGGGATGCTTCATTTGGTACTTGCAGTTTTCATCTAACATTGCTGGATTGTTTTCATGCAATAAACAAGGTCAGTAAAACAATATTTTTCTTACGGCGAAAGCTCAGCTGAATGTGGGCCTGCAAAAAAAGGCAGCTTAGGAAGCTAGGAGCCAATTAAAGGGGTTCAGTAGCAGATTTCTGATTGTTGCCTAGCTGATACATTGTGCATTGTAACAAAACCAGATAAGGCATCAGTAGAAGCTGGCTGATATATAATCAACTAGAGAAGTTTTTAAATAAGGAATTTCGATTTTTTTAGGTAATCTTTGCAGGCCAGTCATTTGCACTTCTAAACACTAGGTGTTGCCTGACAGATTTATCAAATGGCCATCTGGTGTTGCATTTTTAGGCTGAATACTCCCTTTGAAAGAAGTTGTGCATAGCTTAGTGATGCCTTTTAGGCATTTGCAGTGTGTGCTAATGACTTCAAGTTTTGCTTTAGAAATACAAATAGAACAAATGGTAGTAGGCAGGTGCCCCTTTAAAAAAACAAAAAACAAAAAACAAATCATCATCATCTGGTGTCTTATTGCAACACAGTGGTGAAACAATGTGGCATTTAAGGACAGGGGGATTTTCTATACATTCTTCATTCTTTTTAGTCTGAGCAGCAAAGTAGGGAAATCTGTAGCTCTCCACCCTACTACTGCCTTTTTTATTATGGGTGTCTCTGCCAAATACTAGTTTTGCTGCTGATTAAGCCAGCCTCCTGCAGCTTTGTGATTTGCAGGTTTTTTGGACAGTCTGACATTGGCTGCTCTTCTGCCAAGAGCGATGAATTGCTATTCTTGTCAGTACCGGTGGGCAGGACGGAAAAGCCCAGCAGGTTGTGCAGCGGAAGAGGAGATTAGGATGTGGTATTTAAAATATCTGGAGATACGGGATTGTTTGTGTTTGTGCTTCCTGACTTAACAAGTGGGTAAACAGCCAGTTACCCAAATATTTAATACAGTATAAAAATGTAAACATAATGCTTGTGGATAATTACCGAGCATCAGGGACTGGGCTAAAGTCTGCTTAGGATTGTAGACAGGCTCCATCTGCAGCCAATTTAAAATCAATGGAGATATTAGAATTGCAGTGACAGAGAATAATGTTCATGCACCAGAAATATTTGTAATCCTTGAAAGTAGAGTTTAGAATATACTCCTAATTTAAATAGTTATTTTTTGCCAACTATTTTTCTCTTTGGCACTCTGTACTGCTAGCAGGAGTAAAAAGAAAGAGTGAATACGTACGTAATCCAGAATTTTCTAATGATTAAGTGAAAACAGAAAATAAGTGGGCTTTCTTGTTTACGGTTACTTATACTAAAATTCACAAATGTGTTTTGAACCAAGACTGAGTTGATCCTTACTTTGGCAGTTAGGTTTTCAGTAACCTAAAGGAGTGATGAACTGTCCTCACTGACGGAATGTTATCTTTGTTTAAAAGCTGTATTCTGAATTTTAGGCTTTGCGGTATGGTTTCCTGGATTTCAATGTGTTTGATGTAAATGAATATGAGCATTATGAGGTAAGTGTTCAGTATCAGTCTTCTGCTTTGTTTGCAGTTATTACTGCGAAGGTGGCTGTTTTATCATTTGTACTGTTTCTTTTGTAGCGTAAGGTTCCATCTGTGTGTTCTGCTTTGTCTCCTTAAGCTTCAATAGTTAAGTAAAATGTGTGGTCAGAGAGAGTAAAATTCAGATTTAAGCACAGTCAAGTGCAAAAGTGGGGGGGGAAAGGTGGATGCTGCAAAAACTAAAAGGCAAATCAATTTTTTTCATGTTTTCATTAAATCCCTGGAAGATGAGGGGGAGAGGGAATTTGTTCCTTGGCCATCTTTTAGAGGTTATGCATATTCCTGAGCAATCTTGATAGGAAACTTGAGGACATAAAAGTCTGTGTCAAGTTGGCTTTTGGAAAGCAATTGAAGTATGTATCTATGAACGGATGACAAATGTCTGATGCTCCTGAGGTAAAGAGAAAAACAGGGCTGGGAAAATCCAAGCCTGTAAAATTCAGTCTGGGGCATGGGAAAGTAATGTGAAGGTAAAGGGCTACAACACTTTACTACATATATTCTCACAAAGGCAAAGCAGTCACTTATCTATGAGGAGCAAATTAGGTGTTTTTAGAATCTAAAAAATTACTTAGTGGACAGAGGTAGTGCCAAGGCCATAATTTATAAACCTATAAAAAGTTTAAAAAATTGAAGTTGCCCTTCATCTGAAGGGCATCAGTTGCATTACTCTAAGACTGTAATTTAGAAAGAGGAAAATACAGGCAAGAAGAGTGAGGTTGAGAGCATATGGCATTCTCCTGATGAAACAAAAAGCAGGCTACTAACACGCTTCCTTTGGCAAAAATTGTACATCACTTCTCTGTAGCATGTATTTTGAAACAATAAGGAAAAGCCTGAAAATACAGGGTTAATGATAAACCAAGCATTTTCTCTTGACAGAGAGCAGAAAATGGAGATTTTAACTGGATAATACCAAACAAATTCATTGCCTTCAGTGGACCTCATTCAAGAAGTAAAATTGAAAATGGTATGCTTAAAAAAGGAGGTGGGGGACACAAGCCCACTGCTTTTAGTTGATTGTTACCAGTAAGAACAAGCTTTAAAAATTGTTCCTCAAACAGTGTGTTTTTTCCTTGGCTCTTTTTCTTTTATAAAAATCCTGACAGTAAAATTTTAATGCTTGGTTTAATTGTATCTGAACTAGGTGCTTATGTTAAAATTCCATTTTCGGTTAGTCAGTTTCTTTATGTTGAACGTGAGTTTTATTTTGAAAGAGTTCTCGTCTGTTGGTTTTGGGTCTTTGCGTATTTCTGCACTTTGAAGCTTATTCTATTTTTCTTCTTTTTCCAATAGGCTATCCCCACCACGCTCCAGAGGCTTATTTCCCATACTTCAAGAAACACAAGGTCACCACTATAATACGCCTCAACAAAAAACTGTATGATGCCAAACGATTTACAGACGCTGGATTTGAGCATTATGATCTCTTCTTTGCTGATGGAAGCACACCTAGTGATACTATAGTTAAAACATTTCTAAATATTTGTGAAAGTGCTGAAGGTGTTATAGCCGTTCATTGCAAAGGTATAGTGTACAAACTCTTTATATAACAGGTGATGCTTCTAGTTACAGTTCCTGAGATGTTTCACACTATAACTCCCATTATTTCCAGTTATTAACAACTCTGCTGAATTGCAGCTTTTTCAAACAAATTCTTTACATACTTTTGTTCTGCATTTCTTTTTTTTTTTTAAAAAAAAAAAAACAACCTACTTTAAGTTCCAGCAGAATCTTTTCAGCAATTTCCAAGAATGAGGTTGGGGGAAATGAGCTTGCCAACATTAATAGTTCAAGCAGGGACTTGAAGTACTGGCAAGGTTTATAGTATGTCTTTTAGAAAATACAGTCAAATACACGAAACTGTAAACTGTTAAATATCAGTGGAGCTTGTTGAGAAGAGTCTTCATAAAGTATTGGAGTGTTCCTCCAGAACAGCAGAAAACTTTAGCCCTCAGAAACCCTTTTTACAAGCTGCATTGGGCATGCTCTGAATATCTGTTCCATATACGGGAAGTTCAGCGTTAGACTGCCAAATGGGGTTTCCATCATAGCAGAAATGGTGTTTTCCTCCTTTCATTCCTTGACTGGGATTGGAAGCCGAGATAAAACTTCCCATTTTCGGTTCCATACACTTTTTACACCCCTCTTTACTGAACAACATTTTAAAACTTTTATTTCCAGTCAAGGCCAGAAATTTATGATTTCTGCCTATTTTATTTCAGAGTTTGCCTCAAAGCATTTCTCGTTGAGTCAACAATAGAATTGTTTGTGCTGTTGCAATACTCAGGTATCCTTCATTTGGCTTCAATGCATTTCAGAATTAATATGCTGGACGGCTGCCTAGCTGTACTGTTTATGATCAGTAATCAGCACATTCTTTTAGAGCCAGGAATGGGTCATTCAAACCATAATTTTAACACTCTTCTGCAAATAGCTTTGTAATCTGCTCTTCTGTAACAGCATTCTGCAGGTATTCTTTACTCCTTTCAGTTTAGCTGGCAGAGGAGCGTATGTGTCTAAATGTCTCATTTAGGCCCTTATGTCCGATAGAGGAACCTAAATAGCTCTGCTGTTGCCTTTTAATGTTTCACGTTTTTCTTTAAAAAAAAAAAAAAAGTAAAACCATATAAACAAACCTATCTTTAACAGAATACAACATTAAAATGTCAAGCATTCAAAATGCAAAATACTAGAAATAGTTGCCTGTGAAATGCTAATACAGCTCCCATTGCACACCATCTTTAACTGTCTCTGTCACACCCCATTTGATCTCCGTGAACTCTGCCTCCGTAGGGTACCTGATATAGTAGTTTCCTTCACTGTAGGTGAAGGAGAAAAGCCTTTTCTTAAAGCATTTGCCTGGGACATGCGAAGACTGAATTTTTGTTCCTGAGTCTGCCGCTCACTGGCTGCATGTTTAACAAGATTCCACTTGCATGAAGTGGAAGAATTGGTTAAAACTGCTGCTTGACTGTTGGGAAGCAAGTGAAGACTGACTTTCCACACAGGTGTGAAATTTGGGCATATTGGTTAACTGATAGCACTTGAATGTTGGGTAGCGGTGAGCAAGTTCTTTGTTTTCATCCAGGCTGAGATGTTTTCTGATCTCTAGCGTGATTAAGGTGTCTAAGACGACCTCTTCAGAAAGCAGAGAGTGCTGCCACCTATTCTTTAAGTTGGGCAATGCATGGAAAGTGCTGTGCAGTTGTCTTGGCTATCAGACCATACTGAAGTTTCAACACTGGTGTTGATCAGTCAATTCTGAAGAGAGATCTGGTGATGTGTAGCTTGGCATTTACAGCAAATGATCAAGGAGAGGAGCACTTGAGCTTGGAGCTATCTTCCTTCCTTTTTCACATTTGCCAGTGTAAATGGAACTGTTTCTAGTGCTCTTTCAGAGAAGCCTTCTCAGCTTGGAGTACTCTTTACCTGTCTTGGCTAGTGCCCAGACTTCCCTATTGCAAAATTTAGCTCTTCCTTGAGAAGTAAAAACAGAGTGTTTAGAGGAGGGATTGGAAGAGAAACTGTTGTTAGTACAGTTTATGAGTAATTTACAATTGAAGTGCTTTGAGAATATTGGGAAGAGGCAGCTGTTTGATACTGTGCATAAAAGATTCTCATAAAAGAGACTCGTGTGTGTGTGTGTATACATATGCCTATATTTATATATGCTGGCTTTGGAAAGTCACCTCACTCAAAAAACATGTGAGTGATATGTTAGTAACCCTGTAAATGGGGGGGGATCAAAAGGTAAGTTACGCTTGCCCAGCTTGACCAGTAACAGGTTTAATAAGCTAGGAAGTCCAAGTAACAATGTCTGTAGCTACAGCAGGTTCCAGATAAAAATGGATACATAAAAGAAGCCATTCTTCTGTCTTATACAGCTGGTCTTGGGCGAACTGGCACACTTATAGCCTGTTATATTATGAAGCATTACCGGATGACAGCTGCTGAAACTGTTGCCTGGATTAGAATAAATAGACCTGGTTCGGTGATTGGACCACAGCAGCACTTCCTGATGGAGTAAGTAGATTGGCTAGGATAAATAATTTTGAAAACAGATCTAAATGTTTTTCTCTTCTTTTATTGCACTCTTTATCATCCTTGGTTTTAATTTGTTACTTTGCTTTTTTTTTTTTTTTCCTTTTTTGCATATCATGATAGGAAACAGGCAGAACTTTGGACAGAGGGAGATATTTTCCGTGCAAAGCTGAAGGAAAACCGTAACATTGCTGTAACAAAAATCCTGTCAGGAGTAGATGATATTTCAATTAATGATGCAAAAAACAGGAGAGCCAGCCGAAAGGAGATTGAACTGGTAACTGTCTGAACATAGTGCTGTTGTAAGAGAGGTTACTGCTGTTGAGGATCTCTTAGGTTCTGAGCAAACTTGTGGGTACAGTATGTTACTGGACTCTTCTTGTACATTCCCATTCTGTACCAAGAGAATTGGGGGCAAAAAAAGTATGGTCAGCAAGTATGAAAGATGAAATGCAGTGCACACATGAAGTAAGGGTATCCTTACCGTGCTTTAGTCTTGTAATTCAGTCGATATTAGAACAGGCAGGGACTCAAGATCTGCAGTCAGAAATGCTTTGATTTAATTTTGGATTCTCTTTATTACATTACCATGTGTGCTTTTGGGGAAGGGATGAAGAGCTTTTTGCTTTTTTTAGTTTCTAAGTAATTACAGATTCTGTAATACTTTTTTGTGCTGGCTTTTAAAACACTGGTTGGTAGTGCTGTTTTCAAAAGGCAAATGGAGGAGGAGAGAAATGCTGTGGCTGAGTGAAGATTGTGCTGTACCTAGCAAAGGTTTGGGATGTGTTTCCACTATTTTAAAGGTAGATAACATTCCAATGCATAAAATACATGACCGCTTAATAGTTTACAGCTTGAAAAGCAGCAGCTAACAGGCAATAAAATTATATGTATGCAGGTGAAATTGCTTTCATTTTAGGATGGAAAACTTTCCTCCTGTTGAGATAATTCTGATTTTAAGACTTAAAATAAGGTTAACTCTTAAATGTTTAAGTATATATTTTAATTCTTGGGGTTGGGGTTGGGGGGGTGTTTGTTTTTTAACTTTATCCAGTACAGTGATGAAGACGAAACAAACTGTGTAACACAAGGTGATAAACTTCGTGCTCTGAAAAGTAGAAGGCAGGCAAAAGCTACAACCACATCTCCACTAACGTAAGTCAGTTTCTGCATGTATAAATGCCAGAAATATTTTTACCCTTTTCTCGTGGACTTCTTTTAATCCCTACAAGTTTGTTGGTAAGGCATTTTACACTCATTTAAAATCAGCAGGAGGTTCACTCTTTCTCTGAAGGCTTGATGAGTGTTTAGGAGGCAGGAGAGTTTGGTTAAAGAACTATATTACTCAACTTTTAGTTTGCTGTTTTGTTTTTCAATTCCACTGCTTTGTGCTGTACAAGTTCCCACAGTACTTCCGAATGGTATAGATTTAGTTTAATTACAAACATTCCCTTGTCCTTCCTACGGTAGTATAAAAATGGAAGAATATCAGTCTATACGGTAGTGTTTGACTGGCTGGAATAAGGTATGCACTTGTTTTTGAAGTAAGGTCAGCTACTTGAAAAGAAGAATTGAAAGAAAATCTTTAGCTTTGTTTGATTTCCTCTTCCTTGGAGAAGAATCTTCCCTAAATCCTGCGGGCTTTAGGAGAATGACTGGTAGATTTGCAAGGCAGGGAGTAGCAGTATTTCACTACATAAATTTGAAAGGAGTGCAGTTCTATCAGGGAGCCTGGTATGCTGGTCTCTTTATTTGTTGGGTAAGTAATGCAACACCACCTGTAAAAGAAAGTTCATAGTCGCCTTTACATCTGTTGTAGCTTGTGGCAACTGCAGGCAGAATAATCTTCCGGCTGGCCTTACTTGCACTACAAGAGAATATGAGAGTTGCAAGATATATCTGAGATTTCTTTTGATTGCTGGGAAATGAATGACTCCTGCTGTCAGATTTTAGCAAGTAATACAACTCCAGAATCACAGACCAAAGACAACTTGGGTTTTATTAAGCTGTCTTTCTATAGTGGATGACGTTCCAAAGTTCATAGCTAGCTTCTGGCCTTTTTTGTTTTATTTTATTTTTAGACCAAACCTTTCTTTTACTGAGTATTACATTGCAGTAGCTATGCTTACAACAGGGGAAAAGAAACCCCACTACCACCAGCAACAAAAGACAGGTTCTACAGAAGACATACGGCATTGCCCGACTTTTAGAAAAGCAAGAGGTGTGTAGTAAATATACACTGAAAGTGCAGGGATATGCAGCAATGTGTGAAGGTTTCTAAAGACATAGGAGTTCTGCATTTGTTTTAAGAAGTCTTTTTTGTTCATGCTCATCATTTACACAGGCAGTTGTATAATAAAGAACGTATTCGGACCAAAGCCCATACTGAACCAAAATAAATAAAATACACCACCTCAGTTTCCTTCAAACGGTACAGTAAAAAGCAGCCAACTTGCACATAGCCTTAGTTTCTACTTTGTAATTCTTTCTCATACGTGTACTTTAAGTATACGTGTACTTTAAGTCACTTAATGCAGTTTGTGAAAGATCTCATTTACTGTATGTTCCATAGAAAAATACTGACTGTAAGATACAGTCTATTCATAGCCGTTGTGCTAATATGCAGAAAGTCTAGCAACTGTTAAAATTCATGAAGCATTCTGCGTCACTGCTTTAATTAAAGCAACTAGCTAGTTTGTATTTCTGTAGAATTAAAATAAATCAACTACAGCTTATAATAGTCTTCCATAGTGTGCATTGTGGCTAGAAGAAAAATTCTCTGAATTGCATTTTCACAGGAGTTTGAACTGGCCTCCTCTTCTTCTCCCAAAATATTTGTGTAGTTTGCAGCTTGTGCTGAAATAATGTGGTGAAAAATGTATAACTTTTTACACTCTCTGAATTATTATTCCTAAAACAAAATGCCACGAGATATATTTAGCTGCCTTACTTGAGTTAGGAATCTTCCCTACCTGAATAGCTGTCAGTCTCTTTTCCTTTTAGTTCAGACTCTTAATAAATAAATAAATAAATAAATAATAAAATTATTCATGCCGTGAAAATTAATTTTATCTAGAGAATCAGAAACAGACTTCTAAATCCTCTATGTAGATTTATTTCAGAGAAAAAACAAGTAAAATAAGAACACGAGAAGCTGGTGAGAGCTAGAGGCATTACTCCGTTTAAGTCACAAGGGATTTGTATTAAACATTTGTTAATATTGGCTGAAGTTGGCTGTATAAATTCTCTGTCTTGATGAATGGATGCTTTCTATATATATGTTCTAATAAGCAAGCTGCACCTTTGGCAAAGGGATTACTGAATTATTTTTTGCTATTTTGAATACAGGAAGGTGATATATCCTCGCCATCTGGATGTTTTGCATTAATTGTTTGGTTTTTTGTTCCTAGAAAAACCAGTCTGGCTCTGATTTAATGTTTTAGTATTAAAACACAAGATAGTGAAGTAGAATCTACGAACAAGCTGATCGAACTGCGTTCTTAAATAAGAGATGGCAACAAGTGGTCAGAGATACACTGCTGTAGAGTGCATTTATTTGTGAAGGAGTGGTGTAGACTTGCTTTGGAATAGAAGACTTCAGTGAGGATGTCAGAAAAGTTGCTTTATGTTGATTCCAGTAACACACAGATAGTCTATTTGACAAGTCATGGTTGCATGGAGCTGATACAGCCACAGGAAATGAGAAAATGCTTGGCAAAGATTATAGAGCAATATGCTTTTAAGAAACTTAAAACAAGCTAAAATGCACCAATAGCTTTTGCTTTTGAATTTTTGTTCATCTTTTCCTCCCCCTCCAACCCCTTTTTTAGATGGCTCCTAGCTATGCTGGTGTCTACACTGTGTAGCATTGTCATCTGGTGGATTGTATGTGGCTCCCTTCTTCCCAGCCTGCTATTCTGTCTAGATGGTTTAAGAACATAGTAACCATCAGGACCCCCTGAGAGAGAGCCACTGTGTAAGTGTCCCATTCCATTTCTCTACAATAGCTCACGCTTTCTGTCTAGTATGTCTCATAAATGCATGCTCTCATATCATGTTTCTTACTGGCTTTGTTGCAAGAGTAAATTTCGCTCTCTCGCACTTTTGTCTTTTTGTATATATGATTTGGAATAACAGTGATTTTTATGGCTGACTTGCAATACAAAACGTGCAGAGCATTTGTAATTAGGATACTTCATAAATTTGAAGCCTTTCATTTCTGTATGCTCTTGCAAATAATCAAAGCTATATTTGTAAAAAGGAAAGAATAGTGTTTTAAAATTGATCTCATCCTTTGCATATTGCAAATGAAGAAGTTAAATCCAGTCTTGCTTCGAAATTCATTAACTTGCAAAGGTGCTTAGTTTCCCAAAGGATGGTTTTACCCTTGCGATAAACCGCGAATTAGAACTCAGAAATGTCAGTAGGTCTTCGGTTTTTGCTAGGATATTATATTACTGTGCTGTAAGAGGCAGTAAAACAGGACAAATGTGTTTTTGTTTTGGGTTTTTTTTTCTCTAACATAATGGAAGACAATGCAGGTTGGTCAAGGCACACATAACACTTCTTCACCTAGGCAATCTGGCTTCATCTTCTTTTGTTCTTAATTGTTTTTCATAGGGCTTTATGAGACTAGTTTAATCCCTTCTTTCTGTTACTTAGATTCAGGAGCTGATTAAATCATTACAAACATATTAGTACCATTTTCACTTTTTCTTCCCCCTCGGTTTTGTCAGAGTGGCTGCACAGATTGCTGTGCCTAGCCTCCGCTGAAGAGGTGGGTTTTTCCATCAAATGGTGACTTTCATCTTTTGGCCAAATAAAACTTCAGCAGTACACAAAACTGCCTGGCAAACCAAACTCTCCTTTCTCTTTCTCTTTGCTGCCCTACCTCTATGGGGGGAGGGGTAGGGGGAGGAGTTTGTTTTGTTTTTCCTTTCTTCCAGATTGCCAACAAGCAAAATGGTTACTATGGGAGCATGCTTGAAATGTCAGTGCTCTCAGAGGGAAAAAGAAATTGGTCAGAAAGTGTTTTACATCAGAGTGATAAGTAAGAAAAGGCCTTCTCCCTGCCAGAACTTTAGAGTTAAGAATTCCTATCCTTCTCTTCGGCCTTGCAACTTTTTATTGCCCACACCTCTAAAAAGCAAAGAACTCTTCCTCTAAAGTAAATGATGCAATAACCAAAAATGAGAATTGGGGAACTTGGGGGCAATTTAGTTATCCTGTTAACTTTAGCTGAGATCATCTGGTTCTTTTTTGTTTTTTGTTTGTTTGTTTGGGTTTTTTTGTTTTTGAGGAAAAAAGAAAGACTTAAAGATCAGTTGGGTTCTTTTTCTCATAGGTACCTACTTTGTCAAAGAACGTATTTAGACAAGAGGCTTGTTTCCCAAGTTTCACACTGAATTTAGCAGTAGCTTTCGTCTCAATATTTTATAGAATTCAAATGTCAGATTTCTAAACACAGACTAAAGAGCAAAACTTAAAACACTGTTCAAAAAATGAAACAATCTTTCCTTTTGTTTTCCTGAATTGTAAGGTGAACTTCACTCAACTGTCTTCCTTCCTTTTAACATGTCTGTGTTCTATCTAAAAACTCCCTTGCTAGAAGGAAGGAAAAAAAGACTTTGATGTTGGTAAATTCGTCATTATACAAGCAATTGGGATACTGGTGCTGCCACCTCATATCCAGGACTGATTATCATATGGTGTTTGATGGGAAGGGAAGAGAAAACAAACAAAAAAAACCAACAAAAAAGCTAAATTAATGTGTTCCGTACTGTACGGCTAGTGTCTCTTGCATATTTGAAGAGACCAAATTATCAGTCAGGATCTCTTGGGCAGCCAGGTAGTGCTGTAGACTGAAGCCCTGTAGGCGAAAAAATATCAGTCATTTGTTGGTTTTTGGGTGACTTGAACAGCGGCAGGTGTCCAAGCATTTCGGAGGAGGGTGGCCTGTTTTCCTAAAAATCATGAGGTGACTAGGGAGAAAACAATATTGCATGTGACAGCCCTCATATAACAGATAACCTTGGTAAGAATAAAACTTCCATCAGGAGATGAGAGAAGATATGGTCTTGTGTAACCTCTCTTCCCCTCACCCCTCCCAATGACACTGCAATCAACTGACTTTTTAAAAAACTTTTGATACGCATTTATTTCTCTCCAGAGCATATTATCCTGTTGGCTTTCCAGGTTTTAGGGGGTTTGTGGTTCTTGTCTTGGGTTGTGGTGTTAGGATTTTTGTGTCACGTCCCTCTTATTCACTCCCACCCCTCCCCGAGTTAACTGATGAAACAAAGTTGTGAAGCTATTTAGAAGATAGTTCCTCTGACCTGAACGCTGTTCCACATAAGCAGGTTTTGATTTGTTTGAAGGCCAGTATATTAGACTGAATAAGAAAGCAGTGTGTGAATCAGTACGGTGTCTGGGGAATGTGTTAGGTTCAGAACTACGAAGAGATGCTCCCACTACAGATTAACTGGAAATGAAAAATTCTTGGGATGCATGGATTACCTATTTTAGCAGTATACATATTATAATATCTTGTAGCATGCATTCAGGAGACTTTCTGCGTTTTTTTGGGGGGGGTTGTTTGTTTTAATCATATCTCATTAAGATAGGATATTCAATATACAGAAAGGTTTTCTTTCTACTGACATTTCTGGTTGTTCAGTTGTACAACATGACATGTCATTTTACTTGCACAATTTCAAAGCAGTAAGGTAGGTGTCCTAAGGATCTCATCCTTGTCTTATATAGTGGGGGATTTTGCGGGTGATAAGCTTTTAGGAGAATTTCCTCTACTGTGGCCTCATCTCATGTTCACCACAAAACCTAGCCGCTGCTATAAAGTGAGGCTACTAGTCTCATTGTGTGTTAGATAAAAATCCCATATATTAAACCTGGTTTCTTCACTTAATTTACCTTATAAATGCCTGGAAAAACATTCTCTAAAGGCCTTAATGGCACTGTAGCTGCTCCTAAGCTAACAGTTGTTAGGCCAGAGGACAGCTCTGGGTGTTTAGTTGCAATGCTGCATCAGACACTGGTATAAATGAGAACTTGTCTGTCTTCCCTGAGGTGCTACAAGCCTTGCAAGTCTGGAATTTTAGTCCGATTTAAACAACCCTATTTGAGCATTCAGCAAAGTGGTCATGTTTTGTTAACAGGGATTTCAGTTAGTCTTTACTCTTGGAGTAGCTGTGTGATGTTTTATATCGCTTACAAGTGAAAATGCCATAGCAGCTAAAGAGCAAGTGACACTAAAGGTTCTACTATGCTCCAAGCTGGCTCTTAGCTGACCTGTAAAGCAGCTCCTTCTCTCCCTGCCCTCTGGTAAATACAGGAGCGTTAAGAGGAGGATGTCATGGCTGGAACAGTGGAATTGTATACGGTGACAGTTCTTCTTAGTCACCTTCCCATTTAGAAATTTTTTTAATTTCTGCATTTGCTCTGAACACAAAATAAAATTCTGTGGGAAGTAAGGACCTTTGCTTGAATCTCTGTGTTATGTTGATAAGATGAATATTCAAGTGTTTTTGCAAGAGAATATCATAACACTCTGTGGTATTTTAGCTCATATTAGATGGCTGTGGGGGATTAAGCCCTGTGAACTGACATCCTTTCTGAACTTCTAGTATCTGGGAAGAATGCATACTTTTAAGAGAAACGATTGGATCAGGCTCCAATAATATTTGCTTTGTTTTATATATATGCATATGCATATATATATAAATTGAGTATGTAATTTATATATACATTTATTTTTCTAAATAAATTTTATTAGATTATTTTTTCAAACATGTAACCTTGAAAAGTATAAAAGCCAAGAACCAAGACTTTATGAAGACAAATTATTTTGATTTGGATCTGGTGTTTGCTACATTTGAAAATGCTGCTGCTTTCCAGACTGAATACGTAACTGAATTTCTGTATATTTCTCCATGTAGTGAGTGTAGAATAGGATTGTAAAGTGTGACCAAGTTAATTTCCTGTACCTTGCCTTATTGACTGAGATATTGCAAAAATTCTACAGCTTTTTCTGTAGTGAAGCAGTATTAGAGGAATGAGAGTCCCAAGGAAAGAGATTGCTTGTGCCTCTTAGCACATATTCAGTGTTAAATTTAAGGAGAAAACATATTTCTTCCATGTTTCTGTTTCCACAAGCACTAATAAACCAGCATGTGACATGATTTGGGCATACTCATATTTCAATGATTAAACGTGACAGGATTAGCAGGCTTTGGATCCGTACATTCATTCAGTCCTCGAAGTTGCTGGTGGCACAGATAAAAAAGATACAACACCAGGCTCTTTTGCTGTTGGTATTATTTCCAAAGCTTAGTTCAAAGCGCAAGAGCCCAGAATCTGTTCATGTTGTATGACGATCATGGCAGTGAAAAGAGAATTGTTAACATTAAAACTTGTTAGAATTGCTTCGTAACAGCAGTAGAAGTTATAAAGTGAACTTTAACGTTTTGAACCATTTTACTGGTTACCATAGATTTTTGTTAGAAGAACCTGTGTTGTCTACTGAATTATTCTATAATTTTGAAGGTATCTGTTATTTGGTTTTCAGCTTCACAAATAGCTGATTAAGTTAAATACATTTATGTTCCTCCAATTTTGTCTATGTTGTGTTTACAGTAACACTCACCTTGCCTTATAGTAGTCCTTGCAACAGCGGTCTTATATTATCTTGGAGGAAGAGAAGATTGTTTGGTTTGGACTTCTTACAGATTAAGTTACAAGATTTTGCAAGTCTGAAATATTAAAAGAGATTTGTTCAAATAGAAGTTTAAAATACTTCAGCTTTGTGGTTCTATAGTCACCTGTTTCCCGAACAGTCTAGGAGTAGGGGGTAAGCAAGGTTACTGATCAGCTTTACTGCTGCAGAATGGAGTACAGAATGGATTTAAAATTCAGTTGTGTTACGTCAGGCACGTTTGCAGATTCTTTCTGTCACTAGTTCTCGTATCAGACCTATCTAAAACAACAATAGGTTAAGGCTTTTTTTTTAATTTCTGCTTTCAGTAATTGCCTTTTGAAAGGAGAATCTGTTTTGAAAATACTGACTTTTTTTTTCCCTCCTTGTGTGCCAGTCCACTTCCTTGCTCTGAAATTCCGTATTTTATATTCATATCTAGGAGTCTTTGAAAACAGTGTTTTTCAGAGTATTAAGCCACCAAACTACAGTTTATATAACTTAATGAAGGCTTTGATTTTCAATCTAATACAGTCTGCTGACACAGATGGACTCAGTGAAGCTGATGAAAATTAGAGTGCTAATAACTCTGCATGAGAGAAAAGAACAAATTTTTAAATTACATGAATGTCTTAAATGATGCATATTTTTATAGCTGGAAGCTTACACAGATAGAATGACTAAGAAAATAGACCTATACGATGTTGCAGTAAATAGATATCTGTGAATACCATTGACCTGTTGTCAGTTTTATCTCCTTAGTACGATAATTTTACTGCAAGTATATAGGAATACAAAAGATGTTGTCTCCATACAAATCAGTTGGCTAGTGGCTAAAAATATTGATTTATTTGCATTTCACAATCTCTAGTTCTTTCGTTAGTCATGCTGACACTAGGATCTGTTTGTCCGCCTGTTTAGGGAGTAGTCAGTACATCGCTGTAGGGAAGCTGTTGAGCACAGCCGGTGTGAAGCTGGGTTTTAAGTGTGGCGTGATCATTCTCTGTTGGAGCAAAATGCTGGTGCATTCCATGTTTTTCCCAGCTTACTGTATTTCAAGGGAATTTTTCATGGTTGATGATGGGACATTTAGACTCTGGTCCTCAGGAACTGAATTACTTTTTCTATATTTTGTTTTTTAAATTCCTTTTTAGGTCAGTCTGGAAAATAACATTTGTTTTTGTTGCATCCTTCAGATTTGCTCTTTTTTTTTCCTTTTGTTGCAATATACTTAAAATATGTTTTATAGGGTTTTTTGTCTTCCAGAAACCTAGAAGAAAATCCCAAACTATTATTTAATCTGTTTTTTGAAAGAGAAAAAAAAATTAATAAAACAACTTGCATTAACTTCATTCCTACAAGGGTATTATAAAGAGAAGGCCACATGCTTCAGGCAGAACTGTTTGCTTTTTGGAATGATTAGTGGAAAGCCATGTGATATTTGTTAGCTCTGCTACAACTGTGATATCCTCTTTTCACTGTTTTTCTAGAAACTTTCAGGTTATATAATCTTTCTTTTTTCCTACTCTTTTCAGAGTAATTCTACAGTCCAGTGTTCAGAAAACTAAAACCTCTGAACCTAGCATTTCTGACTGTACAGACATTACTAAAAGAACTACCAGGTCTGCTGCAAGAAAAAACAGTTTAAAAAGGTGAGAGTTACCCTCTTTAAAGATCCAGACACCATTTTCTAGATAAATACTTTGAGTGGGTGTATCCATTACTGCTAGGGGCTTTTGCCCCAGTTCAACACCTTCTCCTAGTAAGGAGAAGCGAGTAACACTTATCTGTTTTATGTCATGTACTAAGACTATCTGGAGCTTTAAATCTCATGTCATTTGTTTATGTTGCCGAGTCTTTCAGCTTTCAGGATTTTATATTGTGATTTCTAATGTGAGTAAGAATGACTGGAGGGTGAGGGATTCAAATAACGCAAAGCTATACTTTACCAAATCCCTGCCTGGAATAAGAGGACGAAAAGTGGTTCACAGCATTGAGCAAAGTATTAGTACTTCAAGTCAAAACCAAGAGGAATTAGATGGACAACTGAAATGCAGGCAAAAGAACAATCTGGCTGTGGATACTGGAAAGGTGAAGTGTAAAAGATGTGGATGTATATATTGGTATGAGATTGAGAACGAAGAGCAGCTAGAAATCTGAACTAAACCGGTGCCGTAAAGCTTAAGGAAATGTATAACTTGGATGGATTTGTGCACGACTGAAAGCGCGTTTTGGCCAGGAAGCATGTAGCCACGCTGCAAGCGTATTGCTTCTGCAGATGCTGGTGGGTGTGGGGGTGTGGGTGTGGGTGTGTGCGCGCGTGCGCACACACACGTGTCTCTAAAGCTGTCTTACGCTGTAGGTCAGATCTCCCAGGCATTACCAAAGAAGAGCCTGAGGGTCTAGCTTTAATCTTTGCTTGCAGTCCTAGATTAGGAGAATATAAACACCACTATTTCCTTCCTGGTGTTGTCTTGCTTTCATGTGTGCAGACATCAGTACACTACAGAAAAGTTATGCTAAACTGGCAAATGCCAGATAAGCAGATTTAAGCCCTATTTTAAATGAAATGGCATAAAACAATTTCTGAGCAGTTTCCAGTTACAAATGACAAGAATTTTTTTTGTGCTTATAGTGAAGAACTTTCAAACAGGTCTATCAGGTACTGAAGAGAAACTTCTTTTTGCTGAGAAGACTAAAAGGTGGCAAATAAGCTTTTTTTTTTTTTTTCTTCCCCCACAGAGCTTTTTTTTCCCTCTGTCTTCATCCTCTTTTGAAGATAACAGGAGTTACAAGAAGTCCTCTCTATTGGGCAGTGGAAACACTGTATTTAATAGCAGCCTGTAGGGATATGCTAGTCAAAGACTTCTTAACAGCAGCTATATAAATTATCTTTTGATTCATATAACAATTTGTGTAAAAAAAAAAACAACCACACACACACAAAAACAAACAAAAAAAAACCACAAAACCACACCTCTTTTTCCTGAAATACATGTTTTACTAGAACCTCAAGTATTTATGAGCGTTTTCCTGATCTGTCGTCTTTTTGCACTGTTTTTACCACGTCAGTTTTGGTCCAGACTGACTGCTGTGATTCTGGCTGCTCTTCTTTTTCTTCATGCCTCTCCCAGTTTTAAGGTCCTTGCAACTCTTGGTAGCTGTATACATGTGTATGTGTCATTGAACAGACATGGTCAGTTCCTGGAAAATGCACTTTGGAGTAGATGTTTGTGTTGTGAGAGATGAGAATACCTATTCTTAGGAGGAAACAACATCCCTGTAATTATTTTGTGGAAAATTTCAAATACTTTATAAAGTATGTGATATTTTAATGTGTTTTCTAAAACTTCTACCCCACATTTCATTCCATATACTGTTTCTTTTTCCAGCTTCTGAGATAAAACAATTTCAGTCAATTTATGCTTGGATCCTGTCATCAAGGTTGTCTTAAATAGTTATGTCATGGTTCTGGAGTTCTTAATTTCCTCTCATCTGAGAGGGCTAATTGGTTGCAGGTCCTTCTAAATAGTATTTGAGTACGATTGTACAGTTTCATGGACTTAATGCATTGCCTTCCTGTTGTCCTATTGGTGTTCTTTTATTTTCCCTGTAGCATTTGACAAAACCCTCACTCCATTTTTTAAGCCTAGCTTTTTCTCTTTTTATCTGAGGTTTATTCAGATTTCCTGAAGTGTATTGTTTGTGTAATCCTGTAGTGCTCAAACTGATTTATTCCCATTCAAATGTAGTGCAAGGTAGAAGAGAATAACTGTATGTATTCTTAGAAAGTTGAAGTCTTGCCCTAACCCAACATCTCTCTCTCCTCAGGACCCTATTACCTTCTCCAAACCTCTGGTGTTACCATCTACCTTCGTTCTTTTATTTTCTTTCTGATGGGTTCTAGTGGAATCATCTTTCAGTATTTTTATATGAATCTAATTTGATGCTGTAGCTCATTTTAGTCATGTCTTACCATAGCTGAATCACATTTGTGATCCTTCCTAGCGCAAGATCATCCAGAGTTCATCTGCCATTTCATCCTCCAGACAGAGTGTATCCAGAACGATTCTTATCTTCAGCCAGAACAGCCATTTACAGCTAAAATACTCTCTTCTGGTTTTGCAAAGGAATTTTAGGGAGTTTCAATCCCATTTATAATGTTCAGTGCATTTCCTTTACAGAACATATCTAGATGTCAGCTGCTATCTAAGAAAGATAGCACCGGTGGACATAATTAATACATAATGTCTTGTGACTGAAACAGCACAATCATTGAACGGCAGAAGGTCACATTACTAGAGCATTCTCCACAGTCTTTTTTCTGTGGATGCCCTTTCTCTAAGTCTTGTTTCTCCAGCTGTGTGCCTTGTAAATATGCTACTTACTGAGAAGTCAGTTTGTATTTTAACAATATACGTGCACTGGATCACTCTAAGAACAAATGCATTACTTTTCCTCTCCTTTTTTTTCTCTTCATGTTCTTGCTATTTAAGCACTTGTAGTAGGTAGAACAATGTGCTATCTCAACTGGAAAGTGAGTAGGATGGAAGTAGAAGCCCAAAGTCTTAACCCTTAGCATAAACAAGCATCGTCCAGTTCGATCCCAAAACACTTGGAAGATTAGCATGGCATCCTCCTTTTACAGCTGGATGAGTAGAGATACCTAGCAAACCCACATCTGTGCTGGGAAAGGAAACCTGTGTGTCTCAGACAACAGGGTGTTCCCTTTCCATAGATACCCAATAAATCTCCAAACCAGCTGAATCACAGTACGACACAAATGAAACTGTCTTTCCTTTGTTATTGCACACTACAGAATTAGGATTGTGTCTATAACGAGTAATTGATTAGAAATGGGACTTTGGTGACGGGATTTTGGTAGGTAGTGGCACTCAGTGGACTGAAGATTAGAGTTTTACAGAAAAAGAAGAATCGTTTGTTACTCTGGGAGAAGGAAGGAAAATGTATGAAAAACTGTATTGTGTAGATTCCTTTACTTCTTTTAGCCAGAGAGGTATATCACAAAAACTAACAAGGAGGAATACGCCTTGATAATCTAATATGCTTTTGCATTGCTGGGAATTGTAAAGAAGCCTTCTGCTCCGTTGTTTAACTGAAAATAGCCTGCAGCATTTCAGAGCTTTGTCTATGTGTAATCTAAATCCAGCTTTAAAAAAATTAATATTTCTTTACTATTCTTTCTACTTTTCCTACAGTCTGATACCTCAGAGGGAGAGAAGGAAAAGGAATGCTTTACAGCAAATGCGCTTAATGAAATTATGGTACTTTGAATCCTCTGTTGCTTTTCTGAATGAAACTGAGCCTTTTCTCGTATTGTCTGTAATCAGACCGATCTGTGCTTTCTTTACAACTGATACTGCTTTGTTCTTGAATGCAGTGAAGTTTGTTTTCTGTTTCTTTCTTTGAAGTATTGTTGGCTTATTTTACATTGCCAGAAATGTTTGCTTGAAATACTGGCTTTTGAGAATATATTTAACTTTTTTTCCTCAAATATATGTTTTATCATTTCAGCAGCCAATCCGTCCCAAGGACTAGAACAGTATTGCGTTAAATTTCAAATAAGCAACCAGTGTTGAAGAGAATATTCAGGAATGAAAGGGATATCACTAGAAAGGACTTAATGCAATTCAAAAAAGAAGATGTTTTGGCTTCATTTTGCAGCAAAGATTAAACAGAAAATCTTGTCTGATTTGTAGAATAAAATGAACTGTCAACATGCTTAATAGACAGCTTCCTAATGTGCTAAACACTTCCTCAAACAAAACCAACAAAATCTGACTGTGTAAATTTAGACTCAGGTGTAAATACCTAAGCTCTCTATTATAAAGAGGGCTTGCTAGTACAAATGATGCATGCGTATAAATTGTGATGGCAATCACTTAGTTGCTGAGCACCAGAAGTGAAAAGAGGGTGGGAGCTTTTAAAATATTAAATCTGTGTTGTCCATTCAGATTGGGCTTGGGCTGAAGTCTCCAATAGAGAGTGGAACTCAACTGCAAAGTCTTTATTCTTATAGTGTGGGTACTCTCCTATGTTAATTGGCTGTCCTTTCTTATTTTGTATGAAGTTTTTTTATGAAGCTGTCATGTTGAGTATATAAAGTAATTATCATCCACCAAAGAGTGCTTTATTTTCAAGGATTGTGTATTTTCTCTTTTAAACCTAACTAAAAGCAATTAACTTGTTTTTAATAGTAACAGGTTTTCAGTTGTTCACAAACTAATGGCTGTTTTAACTAGTTGTAATTGCTTTAAATCTGGTATGATTGTAAAGGGGAGGAAAAAGAGTTTACCATTTAAAGCAGTGCTATTATATTGAAATGTCACTATTTCCTTTCCTATTTACAAGCGTTTTTGCTGAAACTCTATACTGTACCTAAAAGGTAAGAAATTTTCCCCAGGTTTTATTGGTACATTTGGTAACATCATTGGATGTCCCTATTAGCTTCCTTTGAGACACTAGTGAGTGCAACACACAGAAAAGGAAAAAATAAGATTGCAGAACCACTGAAATGGGCAGTGGAACTCAGGGACAGGTATAGTCCATCATGTTAAAACAAACTGTTTCAAAACAAGTGTTTAACATCTGACTAACGCTTCAAAAACTACAGCTTACCCCTGTTAAAAAGTCTGCGTAGTTTTTAGAGGAATCTGTTGAGACTTAAATTTTCTCCCACTACAAGACTATCTTCAAACACTGGCAGCATTTTTCCCTACCCTTTTTCACCTTGTGAAAGCTGCAGGCTTCATCCTCAATGATCAATCCTTGTCTGCCAGCTTTAAGTTTATACCTGCACATCCCTCAGACTAGATCTGTTACCACATAGCCTTAAGTAGAATATACTTATCTAATGATTTGGTGACAGTTGTGTTAGGGAGGAGTAGAAATGGAGAAATCTGAAATGTTTTAGCAATAGACTACTATCTTAAGTTTTTAAAGATAGCTCTAGATATAAATGACTTCTGCAAGGGGGGAGATTTTCTTTCTATGAATGTGAGTGGGCAAATTCAGTGACTAGTTCCAATATATTAATTTTTAAAAAAATTAAGATTTCTAGTAGCAGGCTGGTGGTTTTTGAATGCGAATAGGAGAAACACACACTGGCTTGAATACATCTCTTTGATTAGGCAGAACATCATGAGTTGGAAGGTGGACAGGGTGTGGAATACATGTGAGGTTACAGGTAGGATCTTTGAATTTGGATTCTCTTCAACTTTGCAAATACAAATACAAAGAAAACAAAAGGCTTGTATGATGCAAAAAGAACAAAAGAATCAGTGAGACTTGGAACCAAAATCCTTCTTGTTTTCCCTTAATCTTTACAAGAAGCACCTAAAAGAAAGGGACAGAATTCACCCTGCTATTGGATTAAAGCTTCTTGGCTTTTTTTTTCTTTTTTTTCAAATGAGCCATTTGCCCCAAAAGCTGATCTCTCTGTGACCACAATAGTAGGTATGTTGTGTAAAAGTAAATCTATGTATTTGTTGTTAAAAATTCTTATCTTGGAAATTGTCAGTGAACTTACTGACAAGTCTTAATAGGCAGAAGGAAAGGATAAAACCAGTAAGGTGGGAGGATGAGAGTCAAAACAAGAAAGATTTAGTAATATTTAGTCTTTGGCTTGCCCTTCCTCTGCTGCTGCTGCTTTGATATGTAGAATTTCTGCTAACTGAGCGCAAGGGATTTATAATACTGTGATATTTGCAAATATTGGATGCAGCAGTAACAAATATCGTATTTGGATCAAAAGAGTTAAATAATAGTAATCTGCAATAAGTATGCTTTTCTTGTTCTGAAACTAATTCTGAGAATCTGTATTTTTACCTGCAAATAATCAGGTTACTCCACACCCCTTCCACATACCTATCCCCAAAAATGAACATTGGGAGGAAAAAAAGAAAAACCAACAGCACCTTTTAAGTAACCAGCAGAACCATTAGCACTTTCAGGTTTATCAGAAATAAATTTGCATTAAAAAAATGCATAAGAAACACTAACTACAATAGCAACTGTAGCTAAACCAAAACTGCATGTTTGGCATGAATGTGTTTCAGGCTGCCATTTCTACCATTGTCTGTCTTACCAGAAACATAGGAACGTCAACTGGCATTTTACATTTGAATTCTCCAAACAGCCTTATATGGAAAACTAATCCATTACCTCATTGTGTCCCATCTAATTGCATTGCTTAATTTGCACTTTTGAGTTTTAATACTTTGTCTTGCATTTTTATTACACTGCACCAAAGCTGTCTTAAATACAATTATAAGGAGTGGGCATGGGTGAGGAAGTCCTTGGTTTCTAGGTCTTTCTTGAGTTGTAAAATACTGTGTGCCAAAGGGAATGTGTGTGCAGCAGCTGTTTTGGAGGTACTGCATGGAGTTGCTGAAGAAAGTAAGTTATTTCTGCTGTCGTCACTTAACACTTTTGGTTAAACTTCTAATTCTTCCTCCTCTATTCAAATTCATAGGGGGGAGAGATTCTCCCTTGATCTTCTACTCAAATGCTGCAGTATCTTGGGTCAAATAGCTGAATTCCATCAGCATCAGTAACTTACACAAAAGTTAAGCCCAGACCTGTCTTTTTGCCCCCGTTAGATAATAGAGGAAGTGCTGCTGTTTTAAAAACAAAAATTAAGATTTGTAGACTCATGCATTAAATGGGAAAAAAGAGTGGTATTCACCGGTTTGTTGCACTGCAGTTTTTATATTAATGGTTTGCAGACTGTTTGTCTTGTGTAAACTCATGTACAGACTATCAAGTTCTAAAATTTGACTAATCAGTACTGTTCATCCTGATTATTTTTAAATTGTATATTTCTAATCATATTTTTTTAACTTGGATTGAGTGACAGAATGCGAGTTTATTTTGCTGAAGGTATTTTTAAGATAAAGCTTCATATTATCTTGTAATATTAAGTAGTTCAATATGCATTTGTCTCTCATTTGAAAATACTGCATATTGTATCTGGTTTTATACCAAATATTGAATAGTAAGAATTGTAAACATGAATTGTGTAAAATTAAAGATAATAATCAGCAGCTTGTTTTCTCACTTTTATTTCCAGCATTCTAAAAAACCCAGAACAGAAGACATATTTGTATAGGTAATTTCTATGACACTTTATTTTTTTAAGAGCACATATGTTATGAGTTAATCTCACCTGCCTGAGAACCTTTAATTAAAGCACAAATCCTTAACAGATGCACCTTTTCTAATTTCAAAAATAAGTAACATGTGGCTCCACACTTCAGGGGACTGCCTTTGGAAAAGGGGTAATTGTATTTGAATTATGGGGATACTATTAACCAGTAAAATAAAAAAATAAACCAAGAGAGACTCACACACCATGGGGCAAGCTAGAACAACAGTGTTCTTACACTTCTTCCTCTGCAATTCCGTAGCAGTCATTTTTGGAAACTAGTGAGTTGTTAAATGCTACCATACCCTGATACTTACTGTGCAACTAAATTCTCAGAAGTGAGAATCTCCTTTTAGGAACACTCTTTTTGCATAAGAAGAAATGATGGTGGTCTATTTTAAGCCCTTAATTTTTTTTTAATACTTTGAGAAAAATATATTGACCATTTATAGTCACCCTTACCTTGCACATATTAAAAAAAGCAGAATATGCATCTCTCAAGCAGAGCCTGTTTCACAAACAAACTTTATCTGCGCTTGCTCCAGGAAGTGAGAGGTTCGTTTATGCGTGAAGAATCTCTCTATGCTTTCACCTGGCGTGAGACAGCCCTTCTCAGACTTGCACAAAAGTGTTAACCGCCTTTTCCTGGCCAAACTAATCGCCTGCTGAAAGATTTTGTCAAGAAAAATATCAGCGCACGTATCTTATCTAGAGCATAACATAGTTAACCTGTGGTTAGGGATTTCAGCAGTATTGGCAACATGGGGGAAAAAAAAAAAAAACAGAACAAAACAAACCCACAACCTAAAAACCACTACTGAGGAAGACACTTGAGCAGTGGCCCAGGTCAAAACCATTGATGTTATAGCACTACAATGATAAGCTGTTTGCAGTCATTTCCAGAATTGATTAAACTTTGATTTGATTAAACTTTGATTTGGCTTCATTTACCCACTTTAGTATTAGTTTCTACATAGCCCATGTAGGAGCAGAGAAAGAATACCATAGCAGAAGTATTGTGATGCCTTTAGAAACACTTTAAACTGGGCTTAAAAGAGAAACTACATTCTTTAAGCCTAAGTGACTACAGGTTTGTTGATGGAGAAGTTGTTTCTTCCCTCCAGCTTTTGCAGGGGGGGGAACCAGGAAATTAGTTCCTTAAACACAGCTTGTGGCCTGGTTCAGCCCCCGCCCCCCACCCCCCCACACACACTATCTGTGCAGACCACGCTGGCAGAACCAAGGTCTTCCTGGCTCCCGAAACCACTCAAAACCTGCGAGTGTCCCAGCTTTTGGGGATTCAGGTGTCCCCACCACCACCCCTGCATCCCAGTACACATGGACGGACACACACCAGTATCAACACCTCTGCCTCCCAGCTCTTCCAGTTACCTCAGTCCCTGTGGTCAGCCCCAGACTCCTTGTGCTCTGAGTGGACAGAGGAAGCTGGTCCTGCAGCTAGAAGACTGCCCTTGGCAGTGGCTATTACTAACAGGGGAAAAAAACACAAAGCAGCCTTTTAGAAGCGAGTTTTGCCAATGGCAGGAAGATATCCGCTAGGCAGATGCTGTAGCAGACCCGTTTTCACCACAGTGGGCTTACGCTTACCCCGTCAGTGCCACCCTCGCGGAGGAGGGTGGGCATCCCCCCGGTTTCCTTCGCTGTAGGAGAGTCCAGCCTCCTCAGTACCCCCTTCAAAGGGGCAACTCCCCCCCCGGCCTCACCTGAGCTTCTGTCCAAGTCTGGGTTCTGCCATAACCAGATTCATCTCTCATTATTCTTCCCAAAATTTCCTGCTTCTAGGGCTGCACATCTACCCAGTACCCACCACGGGCAGGAGGACTGCATCCTTTTACCTTCACAGGTCCAGAAACTTCTGGAGAATCTCCTGCTCCGCTCCCTCTGCAGGAAAATCCCAAGAGCTCTGCTGTCCCCTCACAGCAGCTTTCAGCACACACCGGCCTGTCCCCGGCGAGAAGCTCCAGCTGGGGCAGGAGCACAGCGCTGTGAGGACGGAGGCACCGGCGAGGCAGCGCCGGCCACCTCCTTCCCACACGCCGCCTGCGCCCAGAGCTGCTGCTGGCAGGGCTGCACCTCATGCGCCCGAGGAAGCGCCAAACCCCCACAGTGGATTTTTCACGTTTTGTACGTTAAGACTCCACATCAACTACTGGCCAGCAGCCGTGCTCCTCACCCCCCGCAACACACACACTATTTTTTTTTGGGGGGGGGGGGGGGGGGGGGGAGAGGGGAACACACAGCCCACACCTAATTGCCTCAACTCCTATTCTGTGGGGTACGATTGCTCCATCAGGTGACACCGAAGTGGCAGTGTTACAAGACAACCCTGAGAAGCTCAGAAAGAATGTCTGAAGTAGGTAGATTTGGACAACTTCTATCTTAGATAAAATTTGCTTAACATGAGTAGCCGCACACTTGCTTAGCATGAGTAGCTAAATTTGCTGAAGCCTTAGGCCGCGCTCCTAGTTCGGTAAGAAAGGGCCCCAGAGCTGGTGCAGGCTGGAAAGATATGGGAGTTACCAGCAGTTTGCATTCCTGTGCCCCACTCTCCGAAAGGGAGGATGTCAAGGCTTTGAAATAAGGCCTGCTTGGGCGCCAGGACCTTGGGAAGCAAAGCCTCCTCTCACTGTTGAAACAGTGTTAATTAGGGGGTCTGGATTATGTCCTCTTCGTCAGGACCTTGGGAGATAACATCTACTGACCTAGCTGGGGCAGTGTTAATTGATCAGGACCTTGAGAGGCAGGGGTGGGACCCAGGGAATGAAGAAATCACTAACCAATCAGTGTAAAAGGGAAAGTCGCAAATCAGGCAATTTGTTCGTATAAATGCTACTTGAAAAGTTGGGGGGGTGTGCTTGATTTGTGGGAAACCACCGAGCACCCAGGCTTGCGCAACTCTGAAATAAATAAACAAATGTCTCTCCTGAGTATGAATTATTGGCTTATTGCACACCGGGCAACGAATCCGCTTTTTGGACAACAGCAGCTGCCATGCCCCATTTCTGTGCCCCCAGCCTGAGCAGAAAATAAAAGCTTCCCAGCGTTGCATGGCTGGAAACACTTCCAGTACCAGACCACACCTTCACCTACCCCACTTCAATAACACCAGTTACAAGTACTAGCTCTTCACCAGCCTCCATTTGCTGCATGTGAAGAAAGGGAGAGCAAGGGAAATCAGTAGTCACTTTTTCTTCAAAGTCACTCTCTCTACCCCTGCCTTCCACTTTCACACCAACTTTTTTATTATTATTAAAGATACTGTTTAATGTCCCCCCCCCCTCCTTATTTGAGGAATTCCCTCCCCCACTGCTGAGGCATTTTCCATCCAAGGCTCTTTTTCACTTGAGGGGAAGCCTCACTGAAAAGGCTGCTAGGTTTTACCTTTCCTCACATAGCTAGGGCTTCCAAGTCCCAGAGCCTTCACTAGAGCCAAGAAAAACCCAGGGTCCTGGCAGTAATGCTGTATTACTCTGAAATACCAACACCTCTGAAAACAGCATTCAATCCATAAATATTAAAAAAGGAAAGAAAAAAAACCACTTGCACTAACAAGCTCGGAATTCCTGGATTACATCAAAAATCATTAAGTCAGATTTTTTCCTTGCTAAAAGATACCAAAGTAAATCTATACCTTGTTTCTGCTATTTTTATCTTTCGGCAAGGCTGTCCTGCATTATGCAGAACTCTTAATATCTTTCATTCAAGTGATGACAACTGCTATACACATCTAGGCAGAGGAGCTACCTTTGCCAACAGCAGGCAGCAGCTTACTGTTTCCTGTTACTAGCTAAAATTAAAACATTGTAGAGACAAGAAAACGGAGATTATGGATATTTACACTGGTTACTCAAGCAGGGAGAGCAAAAACATTATTTAAGCCATTCAGGGCTAGTTTGCCTCAAACATAGTGGTGCCAACTGTGTGATGCAGCAACGTTGCTCTGAAGGCTGAACCATCTGCAGTATTTGTTGCATCACATCTTCTGAAAGGCATTTGCTTGCAGACAAATAAGCCCCAGCTGAAGATTTAATACATTTCAAAGAAAATTTAAAATAATAGAGCATAAGCATAGCAGTTGTTACTTCTTCCAAAGACTGAAACTTACCCCCCAAGACACAATTCCTCCCACACACAACCCCCCCCCACAAGCTTATTCAGTAACTTGCCCAGTACAAATCACTGAAAGAGAAAAGCTCTAATTCCATGTTTGTTATTCAGTGACCGAAAGGTACTTTTTCTACAAAGATGACCATGTTTCAAATTCAATTGTCGGTCCAGTTACAGTGAGTTAATGCTATATTGTTTTCAACACTACATAAAGTTTATATACGAGTGTAAATGTGTACAAGTGTGTCTATATGTGCACATGTCCCTGTGAAAACTCAAGGGGAAAAAAGTATGAATGGCTTCGGCATTACATCTTAATAGCATAAGCATTCAAGGGCTAGGGATTTTGTCCTTTTAAGCCCAAAGGCGGTGCCTAACCCCAGCACCCTATTCACACAAAAAGTGTAACAGTTGAATCACCTCCCACAGGCTGCTTCAGTGGTTCTGATAGCTTAATATCCCTATTTATCACCTAAATTTTTCTCCCAGGCCATTTTGCTACTGAGTCTTTTTATCTTCATACATTAAATACAGACAGTCCTCCTCTAAGGCAGTCTCATAGGAATCTAACCCTTGCCAAGTCCTATGCCACAATACTACATGTTTCAGCTACACCACATAATGCCATTTACAGCTGAGAGTGTTGGTATGATATCTAAGAATGATCCTTTCTCTATAAGCTTAGGGTAACTTATATTAGTCTAAAACATGAAACTGAAATGCAGTAGTCTTTCCGAGATGACTAGAGTAACTGTAACAGCAGAATACCTTGTAGTAGTGCATTAAAGAGTAGCATGACTGAGATCTGCAGCACTGTTCATTCTCTAAGAGGTATGCCACATTTTACTAGCTTTTGCAAACATATTTACACACACTACCATTTGGTTTACATGAGGGAAGGTAAAGCTGAACCAGGAGTCACTGGTAGTAGCAGACATGTGCAGAACAGATACAGCTATTTTGGTATCTAGACCTTGGATATGACAGAACATTAAGGTTTAATAAGGTGTTCATTTTTGAGGGGTAGGCAAAGTAGTAAGTTCACTGTTACAATTAATAACAATAATTTCTTCTCTATATTTAGATAACAGCAACTAGGGAAACTCTCAAGGCATATTCAAGTCTGTCTGGGAAAAAAAAAGTCACACCTAGCTGTTCTAAGACACACTTGATTTAATGAGTAGTAATCAACCACCCTAAACCTCATTCCCACCAATTTTTTTTTTCACCTCCCCAAATGAAACAGAAAGTCTTAAAACCAGCCCCCTTTTTTTTCTTTCCTCTTCTTCTTAAGCAGGAGTTTTTAAACAATCTGCTGGCCAAACTGCTTATTTTACAGATACACTTTGACAACTGCTTTAAAGCACTCCCCATACAACCCATTTGTCATCCTGTTTTAAAAACAGATCAACATTAGAGCAGTAAACAGCAACTTTGCAGCAGCAGGTACAAATTTGGAACATACAGGTGATCCTTCCACACCTTCCCAGAGAATGGTCAGAACTGGATCAACTGCAAGCTTCATACTTTCAATAGAAAAAGGGGGGGGGGGGTGCTTTTAAGTACTTCATTACTTTCCTTAGCAAAAAGAAAAGCAAGTAAGATAAGAGGCAACTAGAAAAGATACACCTTGAAAACCTGATGGAAAATAAAAGCGAGTCCTCCAAAGAGGCTCTCCAGGCACTCAAATGAGGAGGAAAAAGGGGGGGGGGGGGTGGAAATAAAGACTTCTTCTTCCCTATCTCTTGGGAAATAGGGGACATGGAGGGAAAGAACAAGCAAAAAATTCCAAGAGCTCCATAGGCAGGATCACTTACATTTCATAATCATGAAAATTGCCCTTTTGGGGAGAAACACTCAGACACTTATTAAAAGAGCAACAGCATATAAATCTTAAATTGCAATGATTTCAAGTAGTAGCTTGCTCCTACAAGGTGAAATAGTCCTTTACATTATTTCATCCAGCTCAGTAATGCAAGAAACAGCAGCATTGGTTCCCATAACACCAGTACCTTTGATTGCTTTTACACATTTTTTTCTGCTATAGTTTATCAGATTATCACTATGCCATTAGAATGAGCTCCTTTTGGAATTTAAAATCTCATGTTACAGCAAACTGTCATATAGCAGAATTCAACTATACAAGAAGTGCCATTAGGGCAAACAAAGTTTAGGCAAACACTGTGTGGATCATATTAAAAAAAAAAAGAAAAACACCAAACAGTGTTTTTTCTAGGATTATATCCTAATTGCATAAAGCCTTACTGAGATAAGAGTTACTTTAAGTTTCTAAACACTCTTATTAGAGCTTGCTCCAAAGCAAAGTAACAGGTTTCCCCCCCACCCCAAGTCTCATCTGCCATTTGCCCTCAAAGGAGATTGTTTACAAATGGTATAAAACAAAGTGAGGCAAAGAACAGGAAAAGAGAAAAGTCTATATTCATCCTGCTTTCCCAGTAAGCTGACAGAGTCCAAGTTGAGCAGGAATTTGAAGACTCCTTTGTGGCTGATAGCCATTTCCAGTATGTCCAGCGTAGTTCTCCCATTTCTTTCCCTCATCGTTTCTGGTACGATTTGCTCATTTCTCTCAGATCCCCAAGAACGGCTCTGAATACTCCCTTTGACAGAGAAAGAGTTAGGGTATCTGATTCAAGTCAAGAAATCATGTTAAAGCTGCAAGGAAAGGACCATCCCATTTCATCCTCAATGTTACACAAACTTCTTGATAAGGCAATAGACATTCTAGCGTGTAGTTGCTCCTGCTAAAAACAGAAAGCTTCCTTAACAGTTTGGTTCCGTCTTTAGATCAAAATTACGATTTTACTTCACCTTCAACATCTTCAAAGTAGTTGCAGATTATAGCTTGTTACTGAAGCAAGGCTTGTTATAGTCAACTATCAGTTAAAAGTGCCTGTGCTGTCTTACTTTTAAGATCATTCCTATCTAGAGAGATGATCACTGTTTTGGGTGAGTAACATTTGCTGTTTATGTTTCTGGACTACAGTCAAACAGCAAAAGCTTCAATCTGCTACTCTGACTTGTGAAAATAACACCTCAAACCCAAACCAATGAGCACTTTCCTTTATTTGCCAGCCTCCAAAGAATTGCAACTTGTAACTGCGTAAGATATGCAAAGGTACACTTCACTCAAAGAAATAGGGAAAGCAGCTTTCAGATGTCTACAGTGATTTGCTAGAGTCCCAATTGCAGACCATGTTGTACAGCTAACATTTCACTGTGCTGTCCTGGAAAACTTGATATAATTGCTATATACACAATTTAAACACTGTACTCTTGAACTTCACTTGAGTCCTTATAGTAAAGTACCATATGCCTTCACACAGTTTCCATAAACGGAGGCAGACACAGGAACCTGTGACAGAATCTTAGTCCACTGGTATCTCCAGAGCCCCCTTCCAATAGCAAAGGGGTGCAATCATTTCACACCAAAAAGAAAAAAAAACAAATCAGTTTTTTGTGTAGACTCAGACTTTCTTTTTCCACAGCAACATAAAATTGGTCTCTTCACAGCTATACCAAAGCTACTTTGCGATACCATCATTCATGATAGCTCCTTCAAGCTAAAGCAGGAAAATCCTCAGGGTCATCAGGATTTGGAGCAACAATTTGCACCTATAAAGTGAGAAAGGAAGGTTTATAAAAATTGTATGCATTTCAAAAGCATCTGGCAGCTTTTTTTTTTTTTGCGCCCTGAAAAAGTTCAATTCTTCTAGTCATCCAAACTGAAGATTTATACCACTCACTTTCACAGAAATACTAAACACTTATCTCCGAAGTTATGACTACCACTATTGTTATGGTGTGAACATGTTTATAATGCTGGTATCCTGCCTGGGCAGAACCAGAAGATCTGCAACACTGAAGTTAAAAAAAAAAAAAAATAATAATAATAATAAAGCAAGTTAGCCTTTCAATCTCACCCATAACCCTGGTTTTTAGCAGAGTGCATTATTAGCCTTCTACATTCTAAGGCTGCTGCACATATTTGGATTGCAGTTTTAAAATCTGTGCTCCGATACCTTAAAAGAGCATCTTTCATTCAGATGAAGCAAACTGCATCAAATCACTTCCATACCATTTTTCAAGTTCCAAACTTTAATTAAAGCAAGTATTTTACTCAGACAAAAGTAAACTGAGACCTTGCATTATTGTGAAGAATAAAGATATTGTTTTTAAACAACCAAACGCATTCAGATCTTGTTCATTTTAAGAAAAAAGCCAGTGGAAGTTTGTTTGTCTGTTGTTTTTTTAAAATTAAACTATTTTCCATGGAATCAGTCAAATAGTCACTTCCGCTTACTTAGTAAACACTTATAACCTCCTGTGTCTTCGTTTATTGGGTCCCAGATTTACTGATTTCACTCTCAGTTAAAGTACTATCAGGGTATAGCTGATATTTCTTGTACAACATACAAGCCTTTAGTCATTTTAATTACTTCCCCATTTATATGAAAACTCATTGCAGAAACAAGTCTCCATTGCATCCCTTCCTCTGGTTACCATTAGAGCAAATAGTAATTTGACCTTTGAAAGTTATGTGTTCGTTATCTAAGCTGAACTGGAATTTAATTTTAAGTAACTCGATACGGGTCAGGAACTCAAAATAACCAGGCTAACATATTGTGAGGTAGGAATTAGAAATAATTCTGCTGTCACTAATGAAATCTATAATCTTGTACAAAGTAAAAGCAGCAAAAAAACAACAAAAAAACCCATTACCGCTACTTCTGGCCGAGGCCCTGTCTCCTCAACTCGTCTGCCACGACCACGACCACCTCGTGCTCCTCTTGATCCACGGCCAGGGCGAGGGAGACTCCCAAAATTAATATCCAGCTGAGATGTTATGTCATTCACTGCTCTTCGAAAGACATGAGAGTCATCTTCAAAGTCTTCTTTTTGCAACTAAAAAGAGCATCTAGTTAGAGCCTAAAACTTCCACATACAAACTTTCTCCCTCCCCAATACGCACACACTCATGTTGCAAACTAAGCAGCAGATTAGTCAAGATGACATCCAAAATAGGAGACAGACCTTAACTTACACAGGGTGTGAACAGAAGCAAGACAATCAGTTTCCCAGATGCCTGGGCTACTTCTTTGTTGTCTCAAATAGTGCTGAGGACAAAGTATTCTATACTAGCTCCATAATAACAAAGAAGTTTTCAGCAGTACGATCTGCAGGTTTTCTAAGGGACTAGAGAATCCGGCTTACGCTTCTTACTCCTACAACTATCTTGAAGTAATGGTTAGAAAGCCATACTAAAGCACAGTAACTACATTTAGCTACTAATTGATCTATTACTCTATTTGTCTGCAGCTACAAGATTATTACTGTTTTAAATCTGTGCGTCTGCAGGAGCTAGTGGATGCAAGACTATTCTCATCATTTCATTGAGTTATTTGCCAATATATATGTAAACTCATCCCATGCATTGATGAATTATTATTTGATGAGTTATTATTGTATACAATGTCTGAACTTGTCCATATTATGCAATTCCTGTACCTCTTGTTCTAAGTTCATTTCAATAAGGTCCCTTGGTACTGCCAGCTAAGAAAGTTTAGGAGCAAAAAGAATAAGCTTGCATGCGTTCTTCAGACACTTGCATATACTCTTCAGAGCCTGTGAAAGCTAGTCATGATTTTTCTTTCTTGGTGGGGAAAAAGGGAGATGGGGATGATGGTAATTGCAATCATGCTAAAAAGGACACGGGCAACTTCAGTATTAGAGTCAGTCCCCAGAAGTGCTCAACAATCAAAAGCGATTAAGACTTATAAAAAAAGCTGTAAGTTTGGATGTTAATATTAGAACTACACAAAGGATAAGATGTATATCGCACACATGCACGCAGACCTTAACCAAGGATCAAAACTCCATCATGCTAGGCTATGACTATGCAAATACTTCTGCAACCCCCAAAATTTAAACTCTAAGTAAGCAATAATCTATGAGTGAATCCTCCCCCCTTTCCCCAACACCTCCCAATCATATCAAAAAACTACAATTCCTCCCTGAAACATCAGTACCAGTGATATGGTGGAAAAAGAGTTTGGGAGAGGGTGGGGAAAAAAAGCACATGACTACGAAACAAGCTCTCCAGAGTTACTTCTAAGAAGCAAGACCCTAAAACTTCAAAAAAATTCTTCATATATTCCAAGTGCACAGTGAAAGCTGGGATCCAACAGAGATGAGAAACAGGACACTCAGCATCCAGACTAACAGATGCCAAAACCAGAATTTTCAATATATACATGCAAGTGTATACTGGCAAGTACTCTAAACATGATTCAAAGTTACGATACAAGAAGTATTTAGTACATCAAGTTTCTCTAGTGATGTTACCAGAGATCTACATAGGTGGCAGCAGCAAGGACATAAATTTTGTATTGCTAAACTTGAACTACAAGGTAGAACAATTTGAGATAAGTATTACTTGATATATTATATTTGCATTACATAAAATAGGGATGATGATTTGAGAGAAGAAAAATGAGTAGGTAATAAGTTTAAGGCAAGTTTGAGGGCACATATACGGTTACAGTAACAAAGCTTGAATACGAATTTCTAGCCTGCTCAGATTATACTAAAACAAGTAGAAAAAGAATAGAGGCAGTTTCCTAACCCTGGGCATAAAGCAGAGCTTACAGAATTCCTCAGGCAATGCTTACATCATCGCTATATTTTGACTTGTGAATCACCACTGCTTTGGAAGGAACAGTGGATTCTGGCTTCCGGATGTTGAATTCAGGCTTTGGTCGACTCTGTTGCTGAAGATTTTTCCACTCATCTAAGGTCATTTCTTGAACTACTTCTTCCATTGGCTCCCCTTCAGCAACTCTAAAGGTTTATAGTTGTAAAGTAAAAACCATTAGCTTGCAACATGCCCAGATGAACAAGAACACTAGTCTCTAAAGAAAGGATATCATATTGTAAGTTCAAGCACTCTGGATTCTTGACAGAGACAGTCTGTCTTTGATCTGGCATATTCTCGACCCTACTGTTTCACCAGTGGATCTACTCCTAACAAATACAGCCATAGTTATAAAAAACACCCACACATACATATACATATACCAAGCAGCTTAAACCGTCCCAACTACAAGGTTCTATTGACTGCAGAATGACAATATGAGATGGAGTCATGTTTCAGTACAGCTTCCAGTCCTCTAAAAAGAGCCAACAATATTTGGAAACTTCTAGATCATTATTAGTATGTCCTTTGTGAACTTCACAAGATTTTTTCCATGTCTTTTGTCAGATGCAGTAGAGTGCAAGGAGACAGAGTTTATCACCTGCCAAAAATAGACAGATTAACCCTGGTCCAAGTTCAAATTTGTCACACAAAACGCAATAATGCTGACATGATCTAGGAAAACATACTGAGCATGTCAGAGTCTGCTGCGTATATCTTTGAACTAAAGAAAAAAGGCTGCATGTCCAAGGCTGTATGTCTGTGTTCACAGATACACAGGATGAGACTAAAAATCTTTCTCCTCTTCCACCCATTGCTGCTTGACTATTCTTCCTGCCATTTTTCTGATGCTGACCATCGCTACCTTGCCCAGGACCAGCAGCTGCAGGTGTACCTTTTAAGGATACTTGCAGAAAGCTATTCCCTACCAAACGGGGTCAGATGCAGAGAGCACAACTCATTTCATCATCACATTTGTTTCTTATTATGGAACAAAATCAGGTACCATGAACTACAGGAAGCCTTCCAGTGATTAGTCCCAGATACTTGAGAAACTGTTTCTCTCTTCTTCTACCCCAAACTATTATGCATGGCAACAATAGTCGAAGATGGCTAAATATTTCACTAACACTATTTTCCCCCAGTTTATTTCCCTGGCTGGATCAGAGTTCACGTCTTCTTCTACCAAATCCTGAAGATTAAGAGTAGAATTTTCCAGTATAAATACACAGCTGATTAGATGCAAGTTTAGAAATTAGTTTTCATCATGGAGAGATGTAGAGACAAGTAACAATCAGTGAACTGTGCATTTTGTCTTTGAAGTGGTACTAGTACCCTAGGAGAACACACTCATTTGCTGGGAATGCTCTGTAAGAGCATAATAAGCCTCTGTAAAAGCAGACTTATTCTCTACTTGATCTTGCACAGAATTATCTTATTACCTGCCAACATTATATCATTTTCCTGAAGCACCCAGTATGTGACAGGTAGAAGCACAGAACTGAACTGAACAGTAAGAGAGCTTTAGTTTTGGTTTAATTCAGAATACAGTTTTAAATAAACTTAAAAAAAGACACAAGTCAAAAACATGCAAGTCCTGTACTATACGCCTACCCTCTAGCATGCCTTCATACCCTGTTATTCAAAAAGTTTCAGGTGTAAAAAACTGAAATCTAAGATGACTGGTAAACAGTCTGTAATTCCAAACTGACTAAGAAGATCTGACCCTATATTATTAGAAGGACTGTCACGAGAAAGGTAATCTCATTTACCGAGTTAAATGAAAAGGATGAAAGATGCAGCTACTTCTAGAAAAAGGACCAACAGATCCTGTTCCATGTGCAAAAGCATTAAGAACTGCTTGCACCCCAAGCACTTCCATTTGTCATCTTGAAGAGGAAGAAATCAGATAGTTTTAGGCCAACTATCTGAAGAGTCAATTCTGGGAATATTTTTTAGAAAAAAAACCAAAACTATTTTCAAGTATACAGGAAAAAAAACACCCTCATAAGAAAAGGGTTTTATCAAATCAGGCTGACTTCTTCCTAAAAACAAAGCAGCAGCCCCTTTGACAAAAGAGAATCAGTAATTCAGATATCTGAACTTCAGGGAAGGCTCTTGACCTTGCCTCCCATGAAATTCTCAACATGTTACAGAGTCAGTTTCAGACCTTGATGAGACCTGTAGGAAGATACAAAACTGGCTGCAACACATACATGGAAAGTAGCTATCAATCTTTTAATTTACAAAAGAAAAATATGTATTGGAGTGGAGCTTTAAGGCCAGCTTTGTTCAGTATTTGCAGTGTAAAAAGTAATGTTCACTGCATTTTCTATGGCACAAAGTTCAGGGAAGAAAAGGGCAATAGTGCATGTGTTGAAGATCACTGAGGCACTGACTGAGTGTTATGAGATCCTAAAGAGGCCAAATAAGCTGTTAAGAAAAATAATTTAAAAAAATAAAAACAGGATGCAAGTCCCAAGGACAAGCAGAAACACTCAGGCAAAAGTATTAGCTGCTCAAATACAAAATGAAGAACCATAAGCGAGGTAAAAGCTCTGAAGGAAATCCCCTTTGCACCCCCCAAAACATTACTGCAGGTAACTTAGTCAAGCCGAACTTTAAAATCAACAGCATTTGCCCTTTTTGAAACAGTGTAACATTATAAGGACATAAGTCAACAGGCGTTTTGCTTGGAACAGACATCATTGCCTAGTAGAGTAGAAGGATTATGCCAATGTCTCAGCTGAGTAATATATTCCAGCCAGTGCCAAGTGGGAACAGCTAAAGAGTTCAGATGAGAATAACAAGATTGATATGAGTTCCAAAATACATGACCTATAAGGAAAGTCTTTGAAGAGGAGCTGAGGAAGAAAAAAAGCCTAACATTAAAAACAACAAAAAAGTTTGCATATCCATGGTGATTAAGACAAGATTGGGGGGGGAGGGGAACACCACCACAGTAGCTTCTAATGCTAAAGGATAGAGAAACACTGAAAGAATCCAGGGACACTGAAAAACATCACTAGAGGACTTTAATAAGCAATCAGACAGGTATTAAGAGTGGTAGAATTATAGTTGGTCCTGCCTTGGGTCAGCAAGACCCCTTTCAGACCTAATTGCTTACGGTCACAGTACAACAGAGGACATTCTGTTATGTTGCAATCACAAGTGTTGTTTAAACAAGTATACATGTACCAAAAAACAACCATTCCTATTGCAAAGGAAGCGCTGGAGAACCTACACAGCAAATTTTTGGTTTCTCAACTTGAAAGTATGATTTGACCTTTACTTGAAAGAATGGTTTCAACTGCTAGGTTATTAGCATAAGAAAGTTGTTTTCGAACACTGAGAATCCAAGGGGAAACATCAATGGGAACCTATGTGTCATATTTTGGATAGAGACCCAACTGTAGCTAGTTATTTTGGGCACAGAATCTGCCTAGAAGTGCACTCTCTGCATTACCTTCCATCCTCTAACCCTATTCATTTTTAGTAACTGCTTATCGTGCATTTTCATTAATCAAGTTGATAAGCTCCTTGGCACACCAACAATCACGTTTACAAAATAGTGCCAAATACCTAAGTGTGGCCTCTAAACATGAGGAAGCTGCAATCACAACACAAATATACACCAAGATACCAAACTGGGAGCTTTTAGTAATGGTTCCTACTGCTTTGGTGTTTTTAATGGATGACTATAATCCTTAAATTATGCATTGTTTACTACGTATATCTTTCTTCCAAGAACTGTTCTGCATGAACACAGTAATATACAGAAATGAGGACCAAAAGAATGGCAGTCAGTTCCACTGCTCAGCTAATTTTCATGATATTAAAAGTACGGATGCTGGGGCTTTTTCTGATCATTTTTTTCCTATCACTTAGCTGCACAATGCTTTCTTGATGAAAACCGAATAACAATTGGCATGAGTCTTTCCTACTAAGTATCATTCACAGAAACCATGGCACTTAGTGCATTACAACCACCAGTTTAGGAAACTCTGAACTTACATAAGGTAAGATAAGATAAAGCTACAACACCACAAGTTAACTACAGAAGAAAAACACTGAGCCAAATACTTATAAAGATTTGGTCCAGTCTAAGGATAGCTTTATATCACTTTTAAAAAGGCAACAGATGGGTAAATAGGCCAGCAAACTTGAAGACAGATTTTTCAAAGCCTCCTATTAAATGACCTGAAGTACACATAGATCCACCTAAAAGAAGCAAGCTCCTGTGTCATCAGGAGATGGAAAGAAAACACCACAGAATAAATACTAACTCTGCAAATACCTTTGATAAGAAATTGATTAGACTGTGTCATACTGGAGAAAAAAAAAATATTCATTTGAAGTACCAGGCAACACAAATTTATTATTGTTTGGGCTGTGAAGACAATTCCAACAGAAACTCAAGCAGTCGTGAGGACAACTGAACTAATATTATTTTATACTTATTATTTGCAGGAAAAAAAAAAAAAGGCATGCAGTTTGGGGTGCTACAAAGAGCAGAGAGAGATGTTGTTGAAGAGTCAAGAGAATCTGAAGATCTTGGAAGTTATAACTTTGTTTATATTATGCAAGTATAAAAGAAACTGTTGTCCAGCAACACTTCACAAATGGAAGCTCAACAGCAGCAACGTGAACACAGTCCTAAAGGCAAGAGCCAGTAGTTTATAGAAATTTGCAGACATCTTTGTAGAGTTGCACTGAAGCTGGTCAGTACAACACCAGAAAACTGTACAGTATCTCCAGTCAGAGAGATTATTTCCAATTTCCAGGTATTTCTTTCCTTTTTAGAAACAGAAACAGTTATACCAGGGAGAAGAAAAAACAAAACAAAACAAAAAAACTCAAGTTTTTCATCTCTTATCTCAATACAAGCACACAACTGCAACTAAGCAGTAGAAGAGAAGTAGATTCCTTGAATCCTGGCAGTAGCTTAAAAACAAAACAAGCAAGAAAACCCACAAAATCTTGAGGGTCTAGAGAGAGCAGAAAGTAGCCCTGCTAGAAACTTTTGGTCATGTACGCCACCTGCCAGAAGACAGCAACTCTGGAGAGCAGGGGAACCTAAACAGAGAAGACCTTAAAATTCATTTTTAAGCATCTCATGCCTGAAAACTGTATTTCACCAGCTTCTGCCTTTAAGTATTAAAAGAATAAAAAAAACTAGTTCCACCTTGTTACAGAGTATTCCATACAGCCATCCCTAATTATATAGGCACTACTTAGCACAATATTCTTTCTTTAAAATAGAGTCACCAAGCTGACATTAACCTCAGGAGTAACTGCAATGAGGTATATGTAGTTTGCACTTATTTTGTATACAGATTTGAGATTCTTCAGGATATTTACAGCACTGAAATACTACACAGAAGTTTGTATGATATAGGTTACTTGCATTTTTTAATCCTACAGATTTCAGTGGACTACCCCTATACTAAGCTTCTTTAAAAAAAAAACATGAAAAGGAATAAAGCCATGCAGAACAGCTCACAGTCTGACTAAACACCTAGTTACCTTTGAGAAAGTGAAAAGAATTAAAGTCAGATGGCAGGTTCTGTTAGATGCTTTTGCCACTAAGTACACTTTTCATGTCCTGTGTTCCACATGGAACTGATATCAGGACACATTTACAAAGTGAGCTTGAGTTTCTGGCTATGATTTCAGCTACCATGAAGTGGAAACTCATACAAGCCTCTGAAATGCGTAATGGCATCGCAAGTTTTTTAAAAAGCTGAATAGCTATTTTAATATTTAGCTAAGTTAACCAGTACAGTGCAATTTTGACAGACTATCTACACTACCCATCTGATTTAAGCTAAACTAGAAACAGTTTTCTGGAAATGCAATAGCCCTCATTCAATTCCAGAGACAGATTTTTTTCCCTCATGTATAATAACTTTTAGCTGTAAGTTAATAATAAAAAAGTCAAAGTTAGATCAACTCAGTCTCTTAGAGGGTTGTACAGTTTGAACATAAAACAGGTTTTGTATGCTAGTCAGTACTATAACTTTTGAGTTTAAAAAAATGAACCAAGGCAACCAATAAATATAGCTGCACCACTAGGGGCAGGGGAAAAGTCTTCGGAACAACAAAAGAGAAAACAGACATATTTCACCCCCTTTCACAGTTTAAGGGACATGCACTGTAAGCAATTAACCTGTTCTTTGAAGTTTCTTACTTACACAGAATTGTCTAGTTACTTTTTCTTACGGCAAAATGTTTATTTGGTCTGAAGTAAATTATCTCATCTGAACACTGACAATAATGAATGCCAGAAGAGGAAGGGCAGATTTCTCTCTCATTTCCCATAATTTCAAGGCTCACTGCAAAAGCATTTACAGTAAATCTTTAAGCTCTATAGAGGCCCTTCATGAATGACAGACATTTGCATGGTATTAGTAATTCATCAATTACTGCCTTGAGAATTTATGTTAGTGTATTTTAAATGTGTTTGTATGATTGCACAGCTATCTCGAATACCTTTTTCTTATAGGGTACCTTAAGAAAAGCAGGACAGCTTTTACAGGTTACTCAAATTAAACAGGTAACCGACAATATGCAGGCCCCCTGGTAGTCATCGTTAAACCTTAGAAGTATAAGCATTACTGATCAACCAAATGCAATTTGAAGTTGTTTAAGTTAAACTAGACTTTCTGTATGTACAGACTACCAACACTTTGAAAGTTTCTACATTATTATTATGGCAGTGTTTAAATGCTTTAGAATTAGGGACTTATTTTGTTGAGTAATGCAGAAGTACAGAAAAAGCTTTTATATTTTCAAATATTTGCACTACCAAAATTTCCCAGTTCAGATTTCAAGAAGTGTACCTTCCAATACAGATCAAGGATATCAGTAACAGTTTTTTTCTTTGCATTTAGAAAGAAAATATTTTAGTCAGACTATACTTGTTCAGAGGTTCTCCTTCAGGTGCCCCTGGCTGCTCAGCTGTTTCTGCAGTCTCTTCCATTGGAGCAGTCTGTTCCATCTCACTAAAACAGTAAACAAAAAACACAAGAAGTCTTCATGGGTCACACTGGGGGAAAAAAAAAACTTGTAGATCAATACATCACATTTTTCAGGCATAATTTCTTGGGGTGGGGGGCAGGCAGAGGGGAGGAGGTGAATAAAATTCTGTGGTTTTAAGAAGGAATTTGATCTATTAAATAACTAGATGAGTGACTAAAAATGAGAAGTATTAGGAAAACTCTATTTCTATGTACTTCTATTCCCCCCCAAAAGAAGTGAAAAGCATGCATGAAGACAGTCTATTCCAAAGATGAAAACTAATGGCAATGCTTGATTACAGTACGCCGACTTTTGGTTTTGTGTATTTTATTTCCAACTATTAAAACAGAAAAATTCATACTTGATGTAGAAGTTCATATATTTTCTGTAACACTGACATTAGTTCACTGTCAAATAAGAGCAATGGCATACTTATTTTAATTACACTGATAAGCATACACTTCATAAAGTTAGTATCTTCTAGCTTTAATGCATCATTAAGCACAATTAAGGCACAACAGAGATGCATTTACAATTGTTTAGACAATCCCAATTAATGTCACTTCTACTAGATTCATCACATTACACAAGAAGGTATTGCTATCTCATAAGCCATGAAGCTGATGCTACTGAACTAAAAGTTTTAGGTGGGAGACAAAATAAGTAATCTTAGCTTTCTTGAACTTTATGAAGCTTACACAATCTTCCATGACACCCTAAAAAGTGTATTTACACACGTTTTGTACTGTTGGCCAGGTACTTTGTGTTAGCATATTTGCATAGCTGATTCCCATTTTGGAAAGCACCTAACCAATTTTTACTAAGAGATCAAAGTTGGTGCAGCCTTTCAGAAGAACTTGGAACATCAAAACCCAAAAAACTATTAGCCATGAAGGTTCTTTTTTTAAAAGAAAAAACCAAACTTTTAGCCAGATACGATTAAGAAATCTAGTATACACTGACAAAAATTGCCATGTTTGATTGCCTGAAATCATCTTTCTAAGTTATATACATGAAATTATATTTTTAAGCATGATTTTGTGAATGAATGCACATGTGGCCGAAGATCTTTGCTGAAAGCCAGAAGCTCCAACTTTTCTCTGTCCACAGAGAACTTCCATTTAAAAAGTGAAGCTTCATCAAAACTGGCTTGTGAAAAGTTGGTCTAGCCACATATCGGAACAAGTTACTTTCAAGTAACTTTTGAAAGCATATTTTGAGGTGCAAAGAATGGAAGAAAACTGAGATTTCTAGTGAGTTTTTGCAAGCCCAAATAGAAGCCAGTAAGAAAAATACAGAATTGAGGTTTTTAAAGAGGGGAAAAAAAAGAATCCAGCTGACTCTTAATAAACCTCCAGATTCTGTTGCTGATCTTTATACACTTTATAATGTATTTCAGTAGCATGGTCAATTAAATATTATCTCTAGAACTACGCTGAATTGCATTACAGCTTTGCCATCTATAATTTAGACACAATATGTAGGACTTAAGAAAATGGGACTGGATCTTATGCCCACTGACAAGGTTTCAGTTTTTAATTGGCATTGCAGCAATGTCAATAAACACCAGAGTCCCACTTACAAGAATATTTAGGGGACGGGAAAGGGTCATAATTTATTCCAGTTAAAAGATCTCTTAGTCCCAGTCAAGAAGATTTTGGCCCTCATTCAAGGAATGTCACCATGCTTTTGGCTACATTTCATCTCACCAGCACAAAGAAGGAGACAAGAGTTCAGAAGACTGTAAAATTATGCTCATCACAACAATTAATAAAAAGCAAGAGGAATAAAGCTTAAAATACCCATGAAACTTTGAAACCACGACCATATCCATTCCACAGAAAATGATGATCTATGGTGGGCACAAGTATATATTGTACCTCATATCATCTTTAACTGTTCCCCAGTTGCGAGCTCCACTTCCACCCTTTTTGTCGTCTGCTTTCATTCCTCTAGAGAGAGAAACAGTGTTTCTTAAGTTTAAGAGCTTTCCTTCCATTAGCGTCTCAAACTAAAACCAATAGTGACTTTTTGACAACTCACTTAGGTATAGAAGAAAGAACACTTAAAGATAAAGTGCCGAGTGTAGTATTTACTTGTATACTGCGTGAGAACGAACACATGAGAACACCTACGTTTTATCATTCCCGCTTTGTCTTTCAAATTCCCGTTTTCCTCTTTGGTCAAAGCCATCAAAACTTCTGTTTATTCCACCACCTCTTCCTCTGCCTCGCATTCCACCTCTTCCTCCTCCGCGTCCTCTTATTGGCCTTTCACGGTCAAATCTTTCAACTGGTCTAAAGAGAAGTTTTCTAGTCAGATTTTTGTTGTAGTTGTGTCATTAGAAATGCGCATAAAGTGAACACAAAGATGGAATTATTACATATAACAGGAATAGAAACTTCAGCTGTTTATTGAAAACAGTGATAACATTAGAAAAAATAAAATACTTTAAAAAGCATCATATCTTTGGTGACTTTATTAGGCAATAAGCCCACTATTCAAACCCATATTTATACACAGCTGCTAACGAGGTCTTTGGAAATTTAAAATACCAACTATTGTGATGGAAAGTAAGAACAGCCATGCTCTTAAGAGTTCAGATGGAATTATTCTGTTACCTACAGAGAAAGCAAAAAGGACTCATTATTCAAGTAGTAGGCGTATGACAAATGTATATTTTGAGTTTGAACTGTAAGATCTGTTCTAATTTGAATCTGCACATGTTCTGAAGAACTTGGAGTTATGAGAATTCAAAAATAGAATTTGTCTTGCAGACTAAGGGTTAAGTTTCCAGATGTTCACACTTTTGTTAAGTGTTAGAAATACAACACAACACTAAAAGCAGCTCCAAATCAATCTGCAGGGAAGCTGAAGTTACGGCTCTGACAGATGTGAACTGGCTCAGTAATCTCACACCAAATTACGCACTATAATGCAACTATGCCTTCAAATCACCTCTGGCTACTAGGTGTTCAAGAAGTTCAAAGTCTTTCCCTTCCCACCTCTGTGCAGACCCCTGACGAGGCACCTTGCACCTCCTTAGATGATACATACTTTTCTACTGTGAATTCCGCTTGTCTTTCAGTTTCATAGGAACGGTATTCCCTGAAAGAGGGTCTCCATTCAGATTTGTCTTGTTTTATTTCTGCTCCCCTGTTGTCATTCCATCCTTGCTGTTCTCCCCGTTTAGGAGCTCGCTTCTGGCCTGCACACACAGACGAAAATTACTAAGTTTAAAATAATCCACATTAATCAACTGAACTGCAGTTAAACTACAGACTGAAGTGAGTTGACTGGACCTTACAGCCTGCTCCTTTACCCGCTCCAATCCTGAGTCCACCAAAATATCAGAAGCACATAGTTAATGTTACCACAAACGCTGTCTGTTTCAAATACAGCTACTTACTTTCCCTTCTGTATGGATGAGCGTGTCTCAGGCAGACATTCAGCTGGTATAGACACAGTTCAGCCATTTCCAAAAATATCAAGCTAGAGGAAAATCTCATTTTGCTCACAGACATAGAAAAGGAGAACAAAAACTGTTTCTGCTATGTTGTCTCAAAGAGCTTGCTAGCATACTACAGAACAAAACAGAGAAGCTTGGCTGGAAGATACGAATTGCAAGACTGCTGCAGGAACAATGAAGAGAAGAGCGAAAGATGAAGGTAGTTACAGACAGGCATTAGTTCTTGATCATCAGACAACACACTTCCTGCTAGATGGACTGAATTTAGAAGCTGAGCCTACACTTCTCTACTTCAAGCTCACAGCTTATGAAATCCAACAACAAAACGGGGGTCACCTTCTTCTCTTCCTGCTCTAGGGAGAAGGGAACCATTTACTAACACTATGAGTCACTGAGTTTAACTAGCAGAAACCCATACAGTAAGTACAAGGGCTCCAGCACTACTAATTAATTCTAGAATATCAAAGTAGTCCAAGATGAAATTTAAGCATTTTTGCTTTTTCTTTTGTTCAGCTGTCGTTGTGGTTGAAGAGGAGGTTGTGGGTGTGGGGAAGGGGAACTGCATGTTAGAAAACAGAATAAATTAATGTTATCCATTCGACCCATGTACATCCAGCATAAGAATAAAGTTCATTATACGCTTCCTTCTCCACTTTCCTAAATTCTCTGCTCTATTTAGGACAAAGTTCTCTGGAAGGAAGCAAGCCTTTCATCTATTAGACCCCAAACTTACACTGTTGATTGCAGAAGTTTTAGGTTTAAGCGAATCAGGCAAGGAACTGCAGCAACAGAAACTCTGATCTCAGCTCAGTGAGACTGAGCTCTTCCTTCCACAAGGAGTACCCATGCAATGCTGAGGAAGTTTCTGCATTCAGGTTAGTGGATACATGACAGGCCTGCCTACTGTGCCTCAGTTTCTAGTACATAGAAAGGAAAAAAACCTACTCTGTGTCACAATATTAAGATGCAAATGAATTCATAGCTCTGTAAGGAGGGTGGGAAGGGGGAGGGAGACTTCTGTTCAAACAGGTGGCAAGCATAAAGGTCTGACCTCACTGTCTGAAAGAAAACTTTGGAGAACTATCAACTCAGTGATGGTAAATAAAGGTTTTTGTTATGCAGTAAGGACAACCATATTTGTATGTAGAAGACAGTTTAATTTGCATTGCACAGGCAACCCTAATTTTGGTGTTCTTTAAATTGCAAACCATCTTATATAGTATATTCTGACAACTGTGTTTTCTCAAGGTTTAGAGTTCCTCATTCCTTACACAACAGCAACTGTACTTGCCTCCTAAAAATTAAGATGTAAAATCTGAATAAAGAACAACTTTGAAATTAGCCTCAGATAAAGCTCTTCAAGTTCGAATGCTTTAATAAAAAGCAAAATTATAAATACAGAACAAAGTAATTCAAATGTATGTAAGCTTATTGCAGTGCTGTTTGGAAAAACAGTCCACTGTATACACACTCCAGTTGTATCACCTATTGTACAAGTGTCACTTCTAAATCAGGAATCTTGCTATGCATAGGCAGTAGAGAGACTCCTTTTGATCTCATTTTTGATACCTTATGGATCTGAATGGGGAACTGCAACACAAGGGCGCATTGTTATTTATTTTTTGAGCCTCTCACTGCCTATCAGAAACATCAGTTGTTCCAAATAGAGTAACTTAACAAGAACGCAGTAGTCAGAAATCACCTTCCCTGCATACTTAACATTAACCTCAATTTCACCCAGATATTCAGAGAACTCCTTAGCAGTAGCAAAGCAATGCCAAAATAACGAAGATGCAAAAGTAATTTTAAAGGAGACAATCACAGGTTCTGTTAGCAACTACCCCTTAGAAGTACTTCAAAAAAAAAAAAAAAAAAAAAAAAAAAAGAAGAAGAAGAAATAAAAGACTTCTTACCATACATGCCAGTGTAGCACATTTCACTAGCACTGACTGTGCTAGACAAAGTAGCCAGCTCTACTGATTTCAATGTAAGGCTATTTCACTTTGATTCTAACAGATGGCTGTAATTGCTGCAGACACTGAAGATGAATTTTAAATACCAAAGATTAATTGGGATACTTACAACCCATATGAAAATATTTTTTAAATGTGTTTGACAGACGCACAGCAGTGGCTTAAAAGTGTACAACTGTAGCAACCACACCTCTCTAACAAACAGCAGGGCAGAAACTTGTGACCTCTTGTGAATCAGTACAAATACAACACAACTTTCAGCTCAGCATATATGGGCAAAGCAAACTTGGGTTTGGCAGTACTGACAGCATAAGCTATTCATTTTTAATCTTCTGCCATACGCCTGTCACAATGATGACCCATTTTTAAGTAGCTGAAGGGCCACCTACCCTTTTTTGGGGGTGGGGGTGGGAGGGGGATAAAAACAACAGCAGTCTTGTATAGTGCTGCCACGATGGTTTTCCTTTACAATGAAAGAATTGGGCTAAGCCTTGAACCTTCATTACTTACTTCTAATGTACTCCAATTTTGTCCATTTGTTCACATATACAGAATAGTAGACAGGCTTCCTTCAAAACTTGGAAACAGCTCAAGAGTTTTGCAGACCACCTACCTGAGGTCTTACAAACACCATGCTGGAAAACTGTAGATTGCTCTTCTCTAATTACCAAGCTTAGCCTCTATTTAAGGTGTTTTTCACATGTCTTCCAGTTGCATCAGCATTAAGCTGAAGAGGTCACCCTTGCTCACCTCACCACTACTCTCCTGGGAAGTTCCTGCACCAGTCTAGTCTATCAGCTGAGCTGCCCATCACTTCACTTTCTGAACTGATGAATCAGAACAATTCTCATGCTTACACTGTTTCAACAAACCTAGCTTTTTTCCAGCAGAGATAGCCAAGCCATAGACAGAATGACTCCTGTAGATAGTAAAATTACCAGGTACTAGAAGGAGACATTGTCAGTTAGTGACAGAAAAAAATCATTTTATCAACTATTGCTAAAACTCTACATCCTACAGAGCTAGAATACTTCAATAATTTTCATTTTGTCACAGTAATACTTCACTATCAGTATTATTTTAGCCTTTATTGCAGCATTTAGGCAGGGAGACTTTCTAGAAAGTGTTTTTAAGAAGTCCATTTCACCAAATTCTCAACTGGGAAAGCAGGAATGCTATTTCTAAGAACTTGCAGTGTCTAGTTCCCTGCCACTAGACATCTATGTATTAACAAAAGGATTTAAAACAACTCAGCAAATTCTGGCTGCCTTTTGAGTCTTTTCCTCTAGCTTTCACCCAGAGTTTCTCTATCCATAACAAAAAAGTAGAATTCTTCCTGGGGAAGAAACATTTTTCTAGTTTTTGTGGGCTACTCACGGATCCCTGCTGAGACATAGCGCACTCACCATTTTTTTCTTCTTAAGGGAAAAGGCAGGAAATCAGCAGCAGGCTCACTGTTTTCCATTAGCCAAACACCAAAAAGCTCAACTTGCAATTGCTATCAGTCACCACAAGCTACAGCAGAAACGTTGTTCTGACTCCCCCATTCCCTTATCCAAGGAGCATGCAGGTGATGGCAGCAGTTCGCATGCAACTCATGGGCTGAAGGAGATTACTGCTGAAAAGAACACCAAATTCTTGTATTCAGACCCAAAATCCAGCTGACAATGCTGTATCAGTGTTTTATGGATTCTCATAAGCTTGAGACTAACTCATTCCACTAAAAAGCTGATATTCAAACCTAGTTAGAAAATTGCATCGATACTTTGTTTCCACAGACACAGCTGTAAACGAGGAAGTACCAAACTAAGTTATTTTGTATGACCTAAGTAACATACACTGGAACGGAACAAAGACACATGTTTTGACTCATTTAGGGTGAATATTAGAGCAACCATAGCAGACCAGACTGAAGATTTATGTATTTTATAGCAAAATAAAATTAGCGAAAGAAAACAATGGCCAAACACTTCCTGACTTCTAGCAATCTACACTTTTTTTTTTTTTTTTTTTTTTTTTTTTTTTTTTGGGAGCACTAGTTTTATGGAGGGACAGGCCCACAGAAGGGCTGACACATTTTTACTGGGATTTCTCTGAACAGATACATACTTTTGTCATCGTCCTACAGCAAGAACTGACACAGGTCAGTTACATTCTACAGAAAAAGCATTCCTTCTCCTTAATTTACAAAAATCTGTCTGAACTGATATCCCTTTACTTCTGTATAATAAGAAACAGTAAATAAATGTTCTGTCTTCTTTAAGTCCTACCTGCAGTTCTAGATATGCTTCTATTGTACCCTCACACAACTCTCTGCAGAAGAAAAGCCTCAGTTTAATTTCTCCCAATACATAAATGATTCTGTAACTTTGATCAGGCTTGTCACTCATTTGTGTACCTTTTCTAGTTTTAATACCTTTCTGAAGCAACCAAAAGAGCACACACTCTTCAAGATGCAGAAACACCAGATTCACTCAAAAGGTATAAAAATTCTGTTTTCCTTTCTAGTACTGTTTCAGTAATTCCTAACACTGTTTAACTTTTAGACTGCAACTGGAAATAGACCTGCTCTTTTAATACTATCAGTCCTAATCAAACTCCTGTAGTTCAGGAAAGATAGCTTAGAAAAGTCTTTTATGGTACAAACAGCTAGCAACGTTACACCCCCATCTCCATGGGCATTCTCCCACACATATTACTTTACATTTGCTGATACTGAATTTCATTTGTCATTTTATAGCTCATTCACAACATATACTGCAACATCACTTAGCAGCTCTTGGCTATTTTAGTTCACTCAGCTAAATTACCTTGTAACAGCAAATCTCACTGGTCATTTATTATTTATCCCTTTTACAGATCTTTTTGCAATTTCCCACCCATATAAACACAAAATAAAGAATTCAGATTGGATTTTAAATTTTTCATTTCCACACAAGTTTCAAATGCCTTGTGGATATCCAAGCAAACTAACAGCAGCACATTCATTGGTCCTAAAATTAAATCTCTCTTTTCACTTATTCTAAGAGACCCGTCAGCCCTCAGCTTTCAGCTTAACAGCTCATTTTTAATGAAGTAGTCTGTGCCTCAAGAAACAATTTAATGGAAGTTCTGAAGAGAAAGAACAAAAACAGAAATACTGCTCTGCTTGCTCTGGAATGATAGCAAGTGGAGAAATGACACTGTCATTCAAGGATCCCTGTCATTAATGAAGGCTCCATGGAAGGATGCTACTTCATTAGCATTTCAGTAACACAGTAATATGTATATGGTTAACATATCTTACTTTAAAATGGCGTAACTGTAAATATTAAAAATGGTTCTCACCCACAGGCACTTTTTATTTGGGGATTAGAATATAGCAGATTTAAGACTGCATGGACAATCTTAGCTCTTCCCCTAGGTATAAGTCCATGTGATTTTAATTCCAACCTTCTTGATTTTAATTCTAACCTTGAAGTGTTTAATTTTGTGAACTAAAACATGGGCATGGCTAATTAAATGATTTGCAAATTAATACTACTGTCTCTCAAAACACAAAAAACAGGCTTCAGCTATTTCATGCTACACATCAAAGACAGCTAAATGGGGCTAGAATCTACTTTGTGATATTTTGTTTCCGTGTGTACCAGTACTCAATTACAGAACTGCCTAAGCAGCTTCCTCCTGGACAACCCTTATGACCGTGTTTCTGAAAGAACCATACTCAAATTATTTAAAGAACATGAGAACTGCAGTCAGCTAAAATTCCTCAGAAGCATTCCATGCCATATTGACCTAAAACAGTAACTAAAAATACAGTCAGATAATATTCAGGAAATACATCTAAATGTTACATGATTTGTCAAATGTACATGAAAGAAGAAAACCTTTTAGAGGCATTAGCAACAAAGGTTTAGAGATTTCCACTGAACAGAGCTTATTACTGCATACTCAACAAATTTAATTTGCCTGGACTGGTGAAGAATGCAAGCTCTGCAACTGGGCCTTTTGAATAAAGAGCTGGCAAATGCAGTTTGCTAAGAGTGAACTGAGTTAATGTTAAGGGATGCAATTACAAGAGCTGTAATACCTACAAACAGCCTTTACCCTAATCCTCTGTCTCAGTTTAAGAATGACAAAATGAGAAAAATCAGTAAAAAAGAGAAATAAATAAATCATGATGGCCAAAAAGTAGGTTTAATATATTTGGTAGACTATGAAATAAGGATTTTTTTTTTTTTAAGAAAGATTTAAAAAAAAAAAAAAGTCTTACCATTGCATTAATTCACAATAGTTTGGATCCTAAGGGTTTAAGTACTGAATTACCTGGTAAAGTCAATTTCAGAGACTTGTTTCAAATTTGAACAATTTCCAGAAATTAAGTAAAAACTCTTCTGGAAGTGACAGTCATGAACCAAATAAAAATGAAGACATCGGCTTACAGTGTTTTGTAAAGACACCTCCCATTTTAACGTCAAAATGTAACACTAAAGAAAAAAGGTCTCTCAGTACTTCAAAGCCTTACATTTATTAGAAGTTTGAAATTATACAGAAGGTCTAGGCTTGCTTCAAGTCTTTAAGTAAAGACTATTTTGTTCAGATTTAGTAGGTTCAAGGAATAATACAATAATGAAAAAGTAAAATAAACTTTTAACAACATTTTTGCAGCCCAGACAAGCAACATATCCCAGTAATTGGATAAAAGTAGTACAATGCAGACTGAATTTTGTCATTTTAATCATAAAACCAGAATCTGCTTCAGCTGTTCAGATGCTCCTGTATGGCATTTAATTCCTAATTAGCGAAATGAAATTAGAGGAAGTTGTACCCTAAATCTGACAGCTTTAAAAAAAATAATAATAATGAGAGACAGGAAACAAACAAGATCTTTCAGTCCATTTAGTTTTTCAGGTCTGGTCAATTTAATGAATATTATTTATCCCTCAAATAAAGGGCCACACTTCCAGTGACGTGGCCATCATTAGAGGCTTTATGGCCAAGTTCAACTGGTGAGAGGAATTTACTGACTGGTTACTTATTCTCACCCATTAACCTGACAGCTGCCAGAGTCTTTTATTGTATCCAAAAGTTCTCAAGTTGAATCCTGTATACCAAGTCTCACAACACTGCATGACCCAAATAAAATGCCGTTTCCCCCCTTCCAAAAACCTAGATTTCTTTTTTCCTCTGCCCATCACTTGCTTTATATTTGTCAGCTATGCTATCACTGAATGTGCACTAAGCCAGATGGCATTATCTCAGCAAGCTTGTCCCAAAAGAGGAGTTGGGCCTGCAGCAAGAGCACATCAAGAGCAAGAGCGCACAGGCAGGCCCAAGTCCCAACTCTCTACCCTAGTTTATCATCCTGAGCACTGTACAGTTACAATCCTTACTTCACAACAAGCCAAAGATGCATACACAGGAGCACACAAAATCCAGGAAAGTCTCTCTGAAGAAGGAAGTGCAATATTTTTTCAGAGCAAACATCAGTTCTTCTTAAACCAGATCTTAAAGCCTCCTATAAGTCAGCATTCTTTTTCCCATCCTAAATTAGCAGGAAATGAGAACAAGGTGCACACACTTGATGCCTCTGCATGGAGAAACTGGGTTCCCTGACATCAAAGTAACAGAAAATAATCAAAGACAGTTCACAGGGTTACTGAAGACACTGTTTTACACTGAATTATGCCCAGAATCTACAAGCCAAAGATGTCCATGGACAAGTAGGAGGTAAAAAGTTCTTAATCTATTCCTATGGACCAGCAGGCTACTAGTAATAGCCACTACTTGCTCTAGAGCTTTCAAATCAAAACTTAAAATTTGCTGTTCACTGAACAGGCTCCTTTGCCTTATGTTGATAACCAAAGGAAAGCATTCTTAAAATAAGCCAGTTACTAATGTGAATAATGGTCTTCTAGACGGAGATCTAGAAGTCGCATAGGAATCTCAGAAGATTATAGTTTTAGACAACTGTTTGGAAATGCCTACTTGTAAGATCATCCTCTACAAAGATGGTCATTAATTAGTGCATATTTGGCATTGAAGAGTCTCTGATCCACAACATAAATAACTGCTTTTGGGTAGTACAAGATTTTAAATCTAACTAATGGAGTTGGTAGCACTGGCAATGCCTTAATGAAGCAACAATGCTGATGCGAGGAGCACATGACTATGGACAATACTTTTGTATAAAGTATTAAAATATGTGGTTCAGTTGTTACTTTGAACCTAACAGAAGCGGCTGCGCTGAGCAGTTCTATACTTAATACTACAGGAGGAAATGAAAACCTAATGCTGTTAGTTTCATTGCAATTTTACCTAGCAAGAGACTGGGAATTCACCTGAATTCAAGCAGAGAACTAGTCTTCCGTGCAAAGTTTCTCAACATTAGGCAGTCATCAGCCAGCTTTTGTATACTACTTCAGATTTTGTCTCAAATCCAGCAACATGAAGCTCAACACCAGTTTTTTAAAAGAAATGAAACAGCCAAAGGGGATGGGGGATCCAAGCCCTACAAATGCAAGATATAGCCCAGCAGAATGTTCAGCTGCAAAGATGACACTTCCAGACATTTTGAGATAAAAGCAGAACGGTCAGACTTACCACAACAAAACTGGCTTCAAGCATCAAAACCTAGCAGCTGACAAGCAAATTAGACCACTCCTGAACATTACGCTAAAGAATTCACCCAGGAAATAACGAACTTTTATTTAAAAAAGCAGATACTAATGCAAGTTTAAGACAAACTGAGCAAAGATCCCAGTCCACGCTATAACCTTGAAGAACCTGGGGTGCTATAAAAGCCACAAAGATACCAAGAAAGCAAGGTTAGAAGGCTCAAACCACTGAAGGAAGATGGCCAAAATGCTAAATGTTGAAATGTACCAAGAAGGGTGTCAAAATAGCAGTTAAACAATAGATGCCACAGTGGAACTGTTAGTACCAACACAACAAGATGTTTTTTCATTTATCTCTTACAATTATTTCTAAACTTTTAATTTCAACATCTAGAGGCCTGTTTCCCCTTTAAAGCCTTTTGGGTCCATCAAAACTCTGCAAGAGTAAGTCTGAAGTACAGTCACCCAAAGCAACACTTTGATTATCACTCATTTCCTCAAATGGACTTTCAGGTATGCGTTTACCACAGAAAATCCTGGGGCTTTTCAGTACTGTGCGAGTCCAAATATAAAGGCTTTCGGGCTTCAGAAAACTGCAGGAACACCGCTTGTTCCTCCTCACATCAGGGTCTTGAAGCAGTGAACTCCATCACAGAGCGAGGCAAAAGGGGGTGGGGGGGCAGCGAGAGGCTCACCTGGAAATAAGGAGAGCACACCCACACGCCTCTCTCCGGAGCCGCAGCTCCCGAGCGGCTGGAGGAGCTTGTGCTTGAGCATAGGTAAATGGAGTTACAAGAGTAACTCCTGAGCGTTACTCGTAGGTGCGCTACCTTCCTCCGAAGGGCGCAGACTTAGCACATTCCCACAGCTCGGCGGGCTCCGGCATTTCCCCGGCTCACTCTCAGAAACGCCGATCTGATTCCCGACAGCAGTCAGCTAAATTTACCACCGAGGCCATCACCGGCGGCATCACCCGCTCCGCTGTGTCAAGGCCAGAACGCATACTACCCCTCCCCCCCCCCCCCAAAAAAAAACCCCTCGGAGAAGACCCAGAACCGCCGCGGCGCGCGCCCTAGGTGCTGCCCGCGCTCCAGCCGCGTCTCGCGGCGCCCAACGGCCGGCGCCGCCCGCCCCCTCCCCCGGCGCGGGGCCGCCGTACCGGGCTGCGGCGGCGCCCCGGGCGTGGGGGGGCTGTCGGGCTGCTTGCGCTCCTTCTGGGACTCCCTCTTGGGGGCGCCGGCCCTGCCGCTGGGGCCGGCCCTCCGGGCGGCCGCCGCCGCCGCCGCCTCATCGCGCTTCTTGCGCTGCTGCTGGCGGCGCTCGGCCTCGCGGAGGATGTCGAAGGGGTCGGACTCGTCGTCCAGCAGCTGGTAGAAGCGGTTGGCGACGGCGCAGCCGAAGCTCTCCTGCATGACGGCGGCCACCGGGCTGCCCACCACCCCCTTCATCATCGCCGCGGCCGCCCCCCGGGCTCCCGGCGCTGCGGCGGCTCCCGGCGCTGCCACTGCGCAGGGCTAAACCAACCCGCACCGCGGGGGGGGAGGGGGCGCTCGGGAACGGCCGCCGCGCCGCTCCCGGCTCAGCGCCGCCCAGCCCGCCGCGCCATCGCCGCTCGCCTCGCCCCCTCTCGAGCCCCGGCAGCCAATGGGCGCGCGGCAGCTCCCAGCCGCCCGAAGCCGCCACCTATCCACGATGCCGGCCCCACCCACCACCAAAACGCTACGACCAATGCTAAACAATGGCAAGTGCAAGCAACCAATCGCAGCGCTGGCCTCCGCCCCGCCCCTGAGCTGGGGCTGCAGCGCATATTCAATAATGGCCCGCCGACCAACGCGGGCTGCCGCCAGCGCCGCCTGCGCGCAACCAAATGAATTATTCATGAAGCTATGAATTATTCATGCATCACCCACGCCCCGCCCCGCCCCGCCCCGCCCGCCCTCCCTCCCTCCCTCCCTCCCTCCCCGGCGCCCCTCGGCCCGGGGCTCCCGCGGCGCTGCAACGCCGCTTCCGCGGCCCCGCGCCGCGCTGCGCTGCGCTGCGCGTGCTAAAGGCGACGGTGCCAGCAAGTGCAGCGGCGGGGTGAAGCCCAGGCATCCGCAGTGCATTAATTGATCAGTTTTTCTTGACACAACGATCCCCGAGACTGGCAAACGTACAGAGCCGGGGAATGAGGACACGCTATCATTACTCAAAAAAAAAAAAAAAAAAAAAAAAAAAAAATCAGTATTTTCTGTTTAAAGGATGACTGGGAGAGACAGAGGAAAATAGAGTGCTTCGAATTCCTTAGATTCAAGAAAGGCATCTGATCAAAGGAAATCTGGAAGCCTCAACTCAGCAGTGAAAGTTCAGTGCTGAAACTGGAGGCTGCAGGAAAGAAGAGTCCATTTCGAGTGCACGGAGTTGCAGCGTGCAAAGGCAGGGCTTCTTGTAGGCAGGGGTATTGCGCATGCAGCAGCTAAGGATAAATATTAAATTTTGAGTCTGCCCGCTCTTGAACTCTGTCTACCTTCTCCCAGGGGTCGAGTCGCTATAAAGGCAGCTATGGAGGCACAAACATGGACAGTCCAGCGCCTTTTGCTTCAGTTTGCAGAACACACAACACAGTGCAGACACTTGGGAGCACGGGTGCCTTGCAGAAGGGGACTGAGCTTGCTCTGATAATAAGGATGTGGGCAAATAACTTCTTTTCATCTCTGCTCTTGCTTCCCAAAATTGCCTATACATTTATATATGCATTCCAGGCTAGGCTATTTAGTCAGAGCTTAGAATTTGTCATCATCAGATGTTTAACCAACAGTCTTTGGATACAATCCACCTCTTAATGAGTGGCTTTAATGAAAGACAGAGCATATGAGTATCTTGGACTCTAAGAACGGCTCAGCTTTAGGTAGCTAATACACTCACACAGGCTAGCCTGGCACTTCCAAAAAGTTTGAGAGTTGTCTCTTTTCTGCTTACAAAAACAGCAATGTTAACAAAACCCTTGGATCTCAAAGAGCATGTGTAATTATATTTTAAACAGCTGAACAGCTTAAAAATGCAGCATTACAGTGAGACATGTATGTTTTATAATTTAATTTGAACAGCTGCTATGTACAGCAAAAATACTGAATGAAACTTCTCAATTGTCCCTAAAATTTAGTCATGTAAAACTGCGCGTATGCAAGCAATCTTGTTTCCGAGTTTTATAAATACAGTCAACAAGGCAAACATTCCTGGAGACCGAATGCTGTGTATTCACTGGGAACAGATGACTGCACAGACAAAACATCCCTGCCCAGCCTTATCAGCAGTAATAACACATGCTATAAAAATCTCAGCCATTCTGACTCAATTGCCAAAAAAGTGCCAATTAGAGTAGTGATTTCTGTGACAAGATTATGTTTTTATTGTAATCCTTAGTGGCAAACATACTTCCTCTATTACTAGAAAACATGCTAGTTGATAACTTCACTGCACAACCCCACCTTGATTGGAAACTAATCTTATCCCTGGTGCAGGACCTTGAAACTAAATCAGACTTCCTCCAGTACTTCAACACATGGGACCCGAAACAAAGCAGATAACCGTTTCCTCCCTCTGTTTCAGAGCACAGATAGGTCTGGGCACACCACAGTAAAACAGCCCAAGAAGTCTGTCGTGCATTCATATATTAGTCCAAGCCCTGCAAAACAATTGCTGCATCTCCCCTAGCTTTCATGCAGGTCTACTTATGCATGGTATGTCACCTTACCTGTACTGTTTGCTATAGAATAAAATTAAGTAACTTAAAATACTGTGTGCCTTTTATAGCATCTTCCTCATTTAAGACAGCATCAATGGAAATAGTGACAGCAGCTAAGTAAGGGATATTATCTGCTCACAAACAGCTTCATAAAATCCTGGTAGTCCAGTCTGATCTCTTACATTCTGAGACACTTCAAAATGGAGCAGGAATTTTTGCTAACTCAGCAATATATTATCACTATTTCTGCACAATTTTTAAATTGTAAAAAAACAGCTAGCTATAATGTAATTAACAATAAAATGGAGGTTTCTAAAGATATTTCCACAAATATGATGCAGTAATAAAATACTGTATAAGAAACATTTATCTAGATAAACTGTGCTTGCCCCTGAATAGCTGCCTTGTGTTGTAAAAAGAGAGGTTTTCCATGAAAAGAAGGATTTGGAAAGCTACTTTGTCCTGTCCCTCTCTGGAGAAAGTACAACACATTAACTAAAACAACCAAGTCTTTTCCAGGCCTTACTTCAACATACATTTCAAACCCAAAACTGATTAAAAGTCTTGCATGGGCAGATATTCTTAAAGTGAACTTGTAATCTTTCCATTTGCACCTTTTTGCGACATTTAACATCTCTGCATGCTTCTTAAGTTACAGAAACAACTTACAAAACAGTAAAAAGAGATGGACAAAGAATACATGAATTTAACTTTTGGCATGAAATAGAACATTTTGCCTGAATTTGCACTTTGAATAAATAACAATGACAGGTTTGGTATGATTACAAATTTGCTGGGATTACTGGGAGTCTGAATAACACATTTGCAGTGCTCAGCACTGGTGCCTAACCTCTCTGACAGCAGATCACTCATCTTATTTCAGTCATGAAATACTCTACACAAGTACAGAAGGCCCAGCTTCCTGAGCATGTATAGGTTTGGAATATGGTGCTTTCACCAAATGACCCCTTGCTTCTTTTTTTTTGTTGTTTGTTTGTGGGTTGTTTCTTTTTTTTCTTTTTTTCTTTTTTTTTTTTTTTTTTGAAGTTCAAAGGTGCCTAATTACAGGAGGCAGTGAATCCCAAATGGAGGCTGATGTTCCTCTGACCTTTACAGCAAGGCATTTAACCACCAGTGAGGGGTATCCTGTCCTTCACCTTTCCTATGGCCACTCTCCTCCCCACCCCATCAATCTCATTCTCAAGTTCCTAACCGTCCCCTGCCCAGCATGGAAACCTCCCAAACCTACCTCAGGGCTCAAGGTCCTGCTCTGGGGCTGGGCACCTAAACAGGTAGAGAGTGTAACACTGTGTCACTTAGTGACATCAAGCCATTTCATAACTTTTCTAGCAATATACTATCACTGAACTCTAACTACATGAAGTTTTAGGCCACGCAATAAAGAGTGATGCCACTAAAGACGGACCTACTCACAGTAACTACTGTTCTTCCATTGCCTTCACAAAAAGAGATGGCAATACATCATCATTATGGCCATGCTCACCTCATTCTGTTTCCTCCCCTCTGGAGCATTTGTAGCTGGCCTCAGGTGAACTAATAACGCAACAACTGTATTGTCTTAAAAGCACAGCTGATTTGATATAAAGCAGAATGTGGAAAATGCAGTTATAAACACACAAATAGATATTATGACTATTACTAAGTTATTGCATAAACTCATATTACAAAATATAGTAAAGTTACTTGCAGTATGGTTAAGTATTTGTTTGTATCTACCCAAAGGCCATCATCATCTCAAAGCTTTCTGGTCAGAACTTATGAATATCACTAGAAATATTTGAAGCATGCCCAAGAGAGACAAAGTACCTTCTTTTCTCTTCATTTATTACATATATCTATTTTGTTTCACTTAAATTGATAAATACAGCTTTTAATGACCTAAGATAGAGCTTGTTGTCCAAATTTTTATTCTAAAAGAGTTTATTGTCCTTAAAGTCCTGAATTATAATACTCTTTTTGAGTCTAACTAGCCTGATAGAATGCAGGTGCTTTTCCTTGTTTTCTTTTGACTTCTTTCCCCCTATCCTTTCACTATTTCCCTGACTACTACCTCATGGGTAATAAAAGATATACTTTGTTGAAACATTAAATAGGATGTGATCTGATGGCAGTCTGTATAATATTTCATTACCTTGCTTCTCTGCTTCTTAGAGAGAACTCTTTCTTGTTTCTAACTATATACTTTTATACATTAACCTAAGAGTATATCATCAAAATAATATCTACAGTAAACATACCAAATGTGTTAAATACTATAGCTCATATAATTATTTGAAAACTGGTTTTACATAAAGTTAAATGATCTATTAAAACTTTATATATAATGATTGTGCATACTCAAAGGCAGTGCATTTTAAGTTCTTCATTCCATGCACATCCTGTATGCACGTTCTCTCTGTTTTTAACTCTTCCTATTACTGGCAGTAGGATTTGGACAAAGATGCCCCTTCTCTCACTTTGGTAATTGTTACAATTCCATGAAACACCATGGGCAGAGTAGTTACAGTATCAGAAGTGGCATCACATCACCTCTTCCTTCTCTTTGGCGGTTTCTATTAATTCTCATAACAAAGATCTATTATTTGGCATTAATTAGATATTTAAACAAGGAGAGCCATGTAACAAAGTTAATCTGCAGCCTGGTCTTTGAATGTCATTACAAAATTTAACATGTACATTGAGGTAGCATAGAATAATTACGGAGCTATTTAGTTACTCAGTACTGTCTTTACTGCCTTATATCAATTGACACTGTATACTATTATATGTACTGAACTCTAATGTTAATTCTATCAGTAACTGGAGTTCCTAAGCAAACACATGCTACTTGAAGCACCAACGGCTTTGGAAAATTATGAAGGGCTTTCACAGTTTGGTTTTGGGGTGCAATTATTTTAATAAACCAGCCATTTTTTTCCCCCAAATACATTTTACAATATCTCTCCTGTACAACCACTCCACTGCAACATTATTTTCTTACAGGAAGTTTCTTCTCCAGGTTATTTTTAGACCTGAAGCTTTTAAGTGTGACAGAGCCAAGTGTATGAAGACCTGTGTTGTCATTCTGGTAATGAAAGTTACAGGCTGTCATGTTTTCCGTCTGACCTGTTAAGTAATTGTTATAGTAGTAGTAGGACTGTCACAAGCAATACTGAGTTTCAGAAGCTGGGGATGGACAAGAATTTACCTAAGTAGTAATTAGTGTTTCTTTGTTTGTTTGTTTTGTAACAAAAGGGTAATTGTGTCAAACTGAACTGTCATTAATAACAAAAGGCTACCTATCTCTGGATAGGTACTGAGTATTGTAGCCCAATAGTAGGCTCTACATTTTAAGAGGATCAGATAGGGGTTTCCTATTTATCTGGAGGAGGTTTAGTTAGTAGTCACACACTGCAAGTTTGCTTCCCCTGCATTTTCTTGTTCCTGCCAACAGTGTGGTTGCTAACACTCTTACAGGGCAGCATCCTGCAGCATACAAACTGCAAAGAATAAATCCGAGCAGAGAAAGAAACTTTAATTAGTTTTACTTGGCTTCCTTACGCCTTTGATAGTGGAGTCAGAATTTAGCTACTAGTGTAAACAAATATGAGTTACTTCTTTCATAATTGGCAACTACTCAGTGCAACTCACTATGATGATAAGATGGTGAGAGAAAAAGTAGAATATTACTTTACTATTACTAGTTATCTTCATGTTAAAAGGCCTGAACCAAACACCAGGAGAAATGCCCTCCTGCATTATATTAATGAGGTCTACTGCTTAACAAAATGCATAAACGCAGCATAAGATAAATGAAGTGCAGCTGTATTTTATCATAAAGCCAGTGTATGTTTTTATTTCAAGTAATCAGACTGCAAAAGGATTTAGCAAATGAGGCACAACACCTAGCTTGAAATTCAAAAGCCAAACACATGACTGATCTTTCAGGTTTTTACCAGATAAAGCTAGATCAATGTATTCCACTGTATTACCATATTATTCCTCCTTATCACCAAATCTTTCAGTATTCGGCCACATTTCTTCTACTCACGTGGATCCAGTAAAAGCTGACACAGATCCCATCATCCTGTGCTTGCAGGAGCCTTGCATCCATGTGGAACTGCAGTCTCTGTTCCCAGCTGCAGCAGTTTGTGCTAACAGATGGGAGAGTTTGACTGGGTCTTAGTTTCAAAGGATGCAAGCTACAAATTTAGATTCACAAATACCATGTTAGTAACTACAGCACAAATAACTAGACAGCTGTATTAAACTGAAATATTAAAAAGACAGTAGTATGATATTAAAATTAGGAACTTTTAGAAAATTAGGATTAAATGTACTAGATACATTTCAAAAACTTCCTCATTCACACAGATTTATTGGAATTTATGAAGCAATGGAAATCCGGGGCTAACTCCATGCAGGTGCTTGCCACCCAGCTCCTACTGACTGCCTACACGTTTGGGACTCATGCCCCACTCAGTCCGCGGTAACATGTCGGTGTAGGTCAGGCTGTCTAGCGGGAAGCCTGTAAGGCAGTCCCGCCCGGACCGCGCACGGCCAACCACCGCGAAACAGCACCGCTCCCTGCACTGACAGCGTAGGACCCGCCAACTTGGACGCGGCTGGTGCAAATTACTTTAACGGAGCGGGGGGGGAAGGAGCAGCCGAGCCGCTGATGCAGCGCCGCGGCCTAACGCCGAGCCGGGCATTTCCCCCCGCGCCGCAGCCGCCCCCAGCGCCAGCTCCGCTCGGGGGGAGGCGGCACCCGCCGGCTCCCGCGCCGCAGCACCGCCTCACAGGGCGCGGCCGCGCGCTCGCGCCTCGCAACGGCCGCCGCGCGCCGCAACGGCCGCGCCGCTACCCCCCCCCCACCGCCGCGTGCGGCCCGCAGCCGCCCCCCGTCGCTGAGGACTGAGCCGCGGCAAGGGAAGGCCGCCCTCCGTGAAGGGCACAGACCCCGGCCCCACCCTGCCGCCGGCAGCGGGGCCCCACCGCCCAAAGCGCCTCTCCCCCCCACCCCCGCCACCAGCAGCGCCTCTTCTCGCCCCCTCCCGCCGCCGCAGCCGCCCCTTTAAACCCCGCACGTGACGCGCCGCGCCGCGCCCCGCCGCGAGCCGGGCGCGCCAGCGCCCGCGGCCGCCGCGATTGGCCCGGGAGGCGAAACAACAACAGCGCGCGCCAAGCTCGAGCGGGCGGGCCGGCTCCACCCCCTTCGCCGCGGCGGGCCAATCAGCGGCCAGGCAGCCCCCGCGGAGGGGAAGCGGGCGGGAGGCGGGAGAGGCGCCCACCCGCAGCCCGCGAGCCCAGTCAGTTTCGAATTCTGCCAATCGTGCGGGCGCCTGGCCAATAGGGCGGTAGGAGGGAGGGCGGGCTCCGCCCCCGCGGGCGTGGCCTTCCCGTCCTCCCCGCGCGGTTGGCTAGCGGGAACTGCCGCTCGGTGACGCCAGCGCCGGGTTCGGTGATTGGTGACGCCCAGGCGCGAAATGTAACGCGGGAAAAGCTGGGGCTCGGCCTGGGCTGTGGGCGCGGAGGGGTCGCGGCGGCGGCTCCTCCTCGGGCGTCGCCGGGACCAGGGGCGCGAGCGGGAGCCGGCGCCGCTTCGGAAAGGTGCGGGGAGGCTGCGGCGGCTTCGCCCCGGGCGTCGCTATGGCCGGTGGCCGCCGCTGACTCTGCGGATCGGCTCGGTGGTGGCCGGGGAGGGCGGGAGGCGCCGGGACCCCGCGCGGAGCCGCCGTCTCCGGCGATGAGCGGCTGAAGCGGCCCCGGTGGCACCCCCGCGCCTCGCCTCGCCGAGACGCGGAGAGCGGGGCTGAGCCGCTGCGGAGCTTTCCCCCCACCCCTTCCCGTGCCGGTGCCCGCGAGGGGGCGGCGATGGCGGAGCGGCCGCCGCCGGGCCCCCCGGTGATCTTCTGCCAGGACTCGCCGAAGCGCGTCCTGGTCTCCGTTATCAAAACCACCCCGATCAAGCCGTCCTCCGCCGGCGGCGGCGAGGAGCCGGCGCCCGTCCCGCCCGTCCCCACCAGCCCGGGCTTCAGCGACTTCATGGTGTACCCCTGGCGCTGGGGCGAGAACGCGCACAACGTCACCCTCAGCCCCGGCGGCCCCGCCGCCACCCTCGCCGCCTCCCCCGCCCCGCCGCCCCGGGGCGGCGCGGCCGGAGCCTCCGCCGGGGAGGACGAGGAGGCGGCCAGCCCGGACAGTAGTAGCAGCAGCAGCGGCGGCGGCGGCGGCAGCGGCCACCTGAAGGTGAGCGCGGCGGGGGCGCGGAGCGGGGGGGGGGGCCGCGGAGTTAAAGGGGGACTCGCCGCGCCCGCCCCTCCCCCTTCCCTCCCTGCCCTCCGCGCCTGGCTCCTCCCGGAGATTTAAAGTGAAGTCACTTCCGGGTGCGGCGCGCGCGCTGCGCTGGCGTCACGCGCGGGGGCCGGGCCCTGCCCGCGGGGCGGGGCGGGGCGCGCCTGGGCGGGGGCGGGGTCCTGCCGCGTGCCTGCGGCGGGGGGGGGAACGGAACGACTCCTAACGGCCTGCGCGCGGCGGGGGGCCGTAACCCGCCAACGGCCGCGCTGGGGCGGGGGGAGGGGGTCCCCCCTCGGCGGGCAGTGGCGCCCCTAGGCAAGGGCGAGAGCGACCGTTGGTGGTGCCGCCCGGGCTGTGTGGCTCGGCCCGGTTCGTGCTGGTTTTTCCGTCCGTGACCTCCCGGAGGCGGCTGCCTCAGTGCCTGCGGGCTGTACCGCTGCTTCTAGAAGCTACTGTAGCGGCTGCGGGAGGCACGCCAGGCGGAGCGGGACAGCTGCGGGCTGCCTCCGCGGGCACGTGTCGGGGGGAGAAGACTAAAAAACCTGCTGCTGCCATCTGGTGACTCCTCTGAGTCATAAGCTGTATTCTTAAGGGAGTTCAGGCTTCGGTTGCGCAGCTCTGCTGTATCACCCGTCTTTGGGCAGATCTACATGACGGCTGTACAAAAATATTTTTGGGAGAATGCTATATGTGTTATTCCTGCGCCGAGGTCTTCCGTGGAAAAAGCCTGTGCTCTCCCGTGTATTATTTTAGCAAGTCCTCCAATTATGTTGAGTTTATGCAAGAGTACCCGTATTGCTGTATATTTTCAAAAACTGCATTTAGGTTGTACCACTCTGAATTTTGCTTTTTGCTGTCTGTGGTAGACTAGTTCAGAAATACGTAATTGCTTGGGTCTCTAATCAGTTTGGTTTAAAAACTAAACTGGGAAAATTTTTACACCATTCTTCTGTTGAATCGGTAACTTATGTGTAAGTTCCTGCAGGGAAAGTTGTTCCTGCCTATAAAGGGTTGGATGGCTTGGGCGGGGGGGAGGCTAAATTGCTTACATGGAAAAGCATGGTACTTCAGTTTCTTAATTACTTTAACGCAGGATGGGATAAGACGTGGCCGACCAAGAGCAGACACAGTTCGTGACCTGATAAATGAAGGAGAGCATTCCTCTAGCAGAATACGTTGTAATATCTGCAACAGGGTGTTTCCACGAGAGAAATCGCTGCAGGCACACAAACGAACCCATACTGGTAAGTGAAGAGACTAAAAGGAAGATGTGACTAGCTGATATAAACAATTTACAAAGAGCCAAGGACACGGGGGGGAACCCTTAACCAGTTAATTTTTTAACATAACAGTTAAATTAATTGTACTCTCCTCCTAAGGCATGATAGTGTAATCGGGGAAAAATAAGTCTTTGTGTAACTTCTTTTGTCAACTGGGTAACTGTAGTAGCAATTTGGCAAATAGTGTAAATATTTTATCTGCTATTGTCAGAGATTTGCTTAGCAGGAGGAAAATTTTTCCAAAGCTTGGTGTTCTGCGCTTGACAATATTTTTCATTCTGACTGCCTGTTCTATGTAAGCGAGAGCCAGTTTCCTTTATGTTTGTGTAGTTTTCACATAGTAACTGAAGAGTATCTGTTAGAGGAGAACATATCTTAAAAAGAAACTGGCAATTTGGACAATGTAATACCTTAATTGTGTAGCTTAAATGTTGAGAAAAGACTTAAAATGCTTAAAATCACTGTTCTGTTGTCTTCCCTTACTATCTCCTTATTTAGAATTTATTTCCTGGGCTGGAAGTAGTCACTTTAATTTACCAAACTGTAAATATAAAGCATCTCTAGAAGGCAAATCACGGTTCAGTTAAAATGCAGTATCAGCTCACTCAATGCCCAGTTGAACTTGGACTGAATGGGAGATGTTTTTTACATTAAGTACAGGTTTTTTTCTTTACATTCTAACAAGACTCTGTGTTTTTGCAATAAAGTCTGATCTATCATAGACTTTTAAAAAGAACAACATAAAGCTCTTGGTTCTTGTCTTTTTTTTCTGACTAAAATAAGACAAGACTGTGTATGCTAATAATAAAGGCTAGTTTCTTCATGCTTTCTCATCAAAAGATGTCTTTATTTCGCTTGCTTGAGTTATGTGTCGAACTGGGAATTAAACGTGGACTACTTAACTGAGAATTCACCCTCGTGTTTCTCTGCTGACTTAGTAAGGCCGCATCACCTTCTAGTTGTCTTTCCTGAAGAGTGGTGGCATGGGACACTTTTGCAAGCATGCACCCAGTCATACTTTCTTGAGAGACAGGGAGGAGATACCTGCTATCTCTGTTCTTCCCATTCCTGTTGTTACAGTTTCCATATGAAAGTCCTCCTTCATGGTTGGCCTAAGAGAGCTTTCTTGACTGAAGTCTAGAAAAAGTTTGTCCCTCTGTTTATCCATTTCAGTTTTTTTAAAAAGTCCAATAATATTCTCTAAGATAATGCTTCTGCAATGTTATACATCCCTGTATTGTTGACCTCAATTATTGCCCTAGTTCAGCTTCCATTAATGATAAAACATACTTGGTTATAACTTGAATTACATTACTTGTTTGTAATTTTGTTCTGTCTATAACCTGCTCTACTGTAGGAAGCTATGTATACAATATACTGTGTGTGTTTCATTCCACACAAGTTTAATAACTGTATTATTTGTAGCTATACCAATGCTTTAGGAAAGATTTATGTCAAAAAACTTCTTAAACAAAAAGACCCCCCCCCCCCCCCAAAAAAAACCTAACTATCATGAAAGACTGAGGACTTAGACTCTGAAGAGCAAGATGCAATGCTCAGAGGGAAAAACATCACCAAATTCATCTCTTCTCTCAAATTGCCATTCCTTATACCAAAAGTGCTGAGATGCTGCCATGACTGTAGTTCTGCAGCCTTACAGGAAACCAGTACACTATTAAGTTTTCTTCCTTAGTAGTTTTCAAAGGTAGAGAACAGTGGTATGACTTGCCACTGCATCGCCTACTCAAATTGAACAGAAGTAAGGATGGCTCTATGATAGAGCACTACACCAACTGCAAATGCAATGTGCAATGGTTCTTTTTCTGCCTTACCCAAATTTCTACTGCACTCAAAAAAACCCCCAAACAAACAAAAAAACCCACCCAACTTGACAGTGGCATAGAAGGAAGTCCATTCTTTTCACAGAGGAAAAAAAGTGAGGCCTGCCATTTTCTGCATGGTCCTCAGCCCCTCCTTTTTATGCCTTTTAGGGTTATCTTCCACTTCAATCCATGTGAAGCTGACTTTCAGTGTGACTGGAAAAATCCAGTAGCATTTAATATGTACTTTGACATAAATATCTGTTTGGGGTAACAGTAGGTCTCTGGTGTCTGGTATACAAAGGCTTTTTGAGTAGGCACGAGTGTCTGAGGGAGTAAAAGGAGAGCCTGATTGTGTAAGTCTCAAGCCAAGGACCACTATGGGATACTATGATGACTCTTCTTTCACAAATCTGTTCTGTCATTGTTTTGAAGGTGAAAGGCCTTATTTGTGTGACTACCCAGATTGCGGGAAAGCCTTTGTTCAGAGTGGGCAGCTCAAAACTCACCAGCGTCTTCACACAGGGGAAAAGCCTTTCGTCTGCTCAGAGAATGGTGAGCCACCGGAGGGTAACTTGTGCGTTCAGAACTAGGGTCAATCTAGTACTGGGAATGTATGCATGCTCATGTGGCAGCACTCAGCTTTGGACCTTAACTTTGGAGGAACATCTAAGGAAGGGAGGAGCCACGCAAAATCTGTGCATAATCATGCAGACTTATATGTAAGAATTGCATATATTATACAAGCAGGTTGTCAGCAATTGCATCAGTTGATATGGATGTAAAAAATGCTTGGGCGTGGTGTGGGCATGCAAGTTGAGCTTGCTGTTCTCAGTAGAATGCAGGTTTTTGTGGAGTGTGGAAGGTTAGATTCAGCAGCATCTTCATCCCGCAGATGTTAGGCTTTTGTGTTGGTTGACTGCTTTCCTTAACATGCTGTCCATTGGTATTTTCTGTTTTTTAAGGCTGTTTAAGCAGATTCACACATGCAAACCGTCATTGCCCCAAGCATCCCTATGCCCGGCTGAAGAGGGAAGAACTCACAGACAGACTCGGTAAAAAACAGACAGCTGATAACAAAGCTGTGGCTGAGTGGCTAGCAAAGTAAGTTCTCCTTACGCTGTGATCTCTCTCTAAAGTCCTAACAGTGGCCTGAGAAAGTCACTCTGTGGCTTATTCTTAGGGGCAAAAAACCCTAACAATCCAAAACTGGCTATTCCTTAGCATGATTCAGCCCCGTCTTGCCTTTTCTTTGAGAAGTGTTGACTGCTGGTTAAGACAAAGTTCCTCGTGGGGCCTTTTCTCATCTGTTTTTGCTTCTTCACTTCTGTTTGTTTGAAGAGAACCTGCTAAAAATGCTGAGCAAAGGAGGCCTCTGACAGCTTAAATACCACCATAGAAGGGTTGAAAGATAAAACCAAATGCATTCATTAGTCTCAGTACTAGGGAGGTTTTTGTCAGCTTTGAATGGTAGTTGGTGCGTGAGTTCTACATAATTTAAAAGCATTCTCTGCCTTTGATTTTTAGATACTGGGAGACTAGAGAACAGCGTGCTCCTGCTTTGAAGAGTAAAGCAATCCAGAAAACGGATCAGGAACAGCAGGACCCAATGGAATATCTCCAGTCTGATGAAGAGGATGATGAAGACAAAAACGGCGCTCATTCAGCTGCTCACCGCCGCCGCCTTCAGGAACAGCGTGAACGCATGCATGGCGCATTGGCTCTCATTGAGCTTGCAAACCTAGCTGTGGCACCACTGCGACAGTAGTATAGGAACAGGGTCTGCCTATACAAAATGTACTTCCTGGTGGTACTTAACCAGTTAGATCCTGGGCATAAGCTAAGCACCTTATTTGCTTATCATAGGCTGCTATTCTGTAGAATTTATGAAGAATGTTGTTGCCTCATAACATGGGGTGAGAGAATTGCACTTTTTGTAAGGTAAAAGATAGATGTAAAGTTTTTAAGTATTTTGTAAATATGGGACTGCATAATGCAGGGTGGACAAATTACATGTTGTGAGAAGCTAGATTTTGCAAGGTTAACTCATTTATTTGAAGCAGTTTTCACAGGAAGCACTTTCTGAACCCAGTGTTTGTGGTTAGCAGAATGGTACGTGTGGCCAAAGAAGGCTGACAAAAGGAAAAGTATTTATCTGACTATTTAAGCAAAATTATATTAAGTGGCAGGTGTGAAAATACTGTAAGCAGCAATGGAACCATGTTTTCTAACGTCAGTATATTTTTACCTAGTATCACTAAGGCAGAAGGCAAAGCTTAGATATCTCAACTCGTAGAGGGGAAGAAACTGCTTCATGCAGGAAACTAAGATAGTTCAGGATCTTCACTGTGACTGCTCAAGGTATGAGACTTGACTTTGCTATTTTATGTTTTTTGATTTGATCTCAGCAGAATCTTTTGGTTTGAGTAGCACTTGTTATTCCTAACATATGATGTTAGGAACCTTTGCACATTGTTGGGTTTATCTGAAAATGATTAGTCTTGCAAAGTCTAGACAAAGGTAAACAATTGGTAATATTTTTTGAGATATTTTTGGACCCTGTAATGATTTGGCACTTGTTTTTGTTAATAAAGGGGGTATTTACAGGGTGGTATTGATTTGTAGTAAACTATTTTAGATCTCTTATTAGCAAACACTAAGTTTTAAAGTATTGCTTTTATATGATTATTAGCAAATAGAAGCCTCCATACTTCCTGTGCATAAAGCCACCTTATTGCTTTACTTCAGGATAACATGCTGATTTTGTGTTCACTAACTGTAGCACAGCTATCAATTAAACACTGCAGTTCACTATACAACTAGAAAATAGGCTTCCAAAGGTAGTTGCAGGTGTGCTAACTATGTGATTTCATATATTTCCCAAGTAAAGGACGTTGCAGAACACTGCCTAGTACTCTCAGATGCAGATAGAAAATGTTTAGCAGGACATCTTGTCACCTCATGAATACTATCTACTTTCAAATACCATTGTCTCACATTATTTTTTTTTCTGTATTTTGCTTGGAAGGCAACCAGAGATTCCTAATAGGCTAACAAAATTTTGTTTTCAAATTGGATGTGCTCTTTTTTTTTTTTTCCCCAGTGGAGCTACTGCTTTAGGGGTGTTAGTAATTCATATTTACTGACCTGCTTGCTCTTAATTCCTCCCTCTCATTGAAGGTCAGGAAATTCAGATGAGAAGGGAAGCCACTTTCCCTCTTGCTTTATCAAGAGGAAAAAATTGTTCAATTACTTGATATAGACTGACTAGATGCATACAGCTGTTTAAGAAATATAGTGTAATTTTACAGCAGAAACTGCAACTATTGGATTATGTTCTCTGATAATTGATACCTGCTGTGGTAGAAAATTGTATTAACCTCGTTTGTTTAAAATCATTTATTGATGCACTTAACTAGAGAATAATCAGATTTTTTTAAAAAAAAATCACCTTCATTGAATGTAATTAGTTTTTGCACCAATGATACGGTTTAATTTCTGTTTTCAGTTCCTAAACTTTGTCGACTTCAGGCTTATTTGTTTCTCTTTCGAGTCTTTTGGGCTTAAGGAAACAAAACACTTTGTAATCCTTCTGGGCTTCTTAGCCTATGTAAAACTGCCTGGCAATTGATGGGTGTCAGTTCAGAACTTTTAGAACCAATTAAGTCTTTTTGACCATTCAGTTGGTTGCATACAAATAGTCTGATCCTAATATAAGTCCTGAGTGTTAATCTTTTGTACTTGTGAATCTTGAAAATTGCTTCTGAGTACTATTTCACAGGGCACGAGATTGTGTAATCACCAGCCAGTTGCAGGTTGAAGTCGTAATTTATTTCAATAAATTGATCTTCCTAATCAGCTGTAATGCTTTGGACAACTTGCAGAATATTTGTCCAGCGTGACAGGTATACTGAATTCTACCTAGCTGTAGACAAAATCCAGACAGCTCAAGCATTTTTGTCTAAGTGACATGTAGGATGTAAAATACCAAGTAAAAAAACTGAGGTGTGGAAGACTGCTTTTTGTTTTATTAAAAAGTGATTGCATACAAGATACCTTGAAGTGTTCTATGCTTCATAAGATTAAGTTGTAGTTTGGCATGACTTAACAACAGAAGAGTAAATATGCTGTCATTTTAATAGGTGCTTTGAATAAAAGGCTGGTTTAATTTTCAAGTTTAGCATGTGTGTGGTATTTGGTAATTCTTAATACTTCTGCTCTTCCTTACTTCTATAATCTTATCAGTGTGACACATAACAGAACATAAAGGTATTCATTTTTCCTGTTTGCTGAAATTTCACACATTTATAAGTTAACCTTTTTAAAGTGTGTTCAGAGGCCAATTCTTTCGAGTTCTTTGACAAAATTTTGAAAATTAATTTGAAATAAAGAACAGGTCTGATGTGATGCAGCAACCAGAAGCTGGTAAGCAGGCAGGGGTTAGAACTTCTTGAAACCGCTTTAACCTAGAGATGGACAGCAGTACTTCAGCTGTCTTTTTTTTCTTTTTCTACCTCTTTTTCTACCTTTCTACCTCTTTTCTGCTTTTCAAGAATGCAAGTGTGTATAGATGCTGGATTTCCCACGTACTTATAGTTGAGAGCTTTTTTTCTGGTGAGAGTGGGGTGAGAGTAGACACAAGTGTAGTACTACTTTGACAGCTAACTCATCTTCCCCATCAGACCATGTATTACGCACTTTGAAACTACAGAATCAGCAGCATTTTGTCATGCTAGATTTTTATCATGCACAACCTTCCCAAAAGAACTGAGCCAGCGTCTGTGAGGAAATGCTTGGCAGCAGGGATTAAATCTTGATAGTTCTCACTGTGGCTTTTGCGATATTTTATACCTTCATGAATTGGAAAAAAATCTGTTTAAAAAGCAAACCATTGAGTTTGGGATTGCTAGCACTCTCGTTTCCTGTTTTCCTCTGGAATAAACCCATGCATAAAACTCAGGTTTTCTGTAACAGCCCACCGCCCCTGGGGGGGAAGAAGGTGAAGCCGTGTGTGTGTGTGTGTGTGTGTGTGTGTGTGTGTGTGTGTGTGTGTACATATGTATCTATACACGTACAGGCACTTGTTCCCCGAGCGGCCCCGCGGTGCAGCCCTGCGCACCGGCGGCGGGGGAGGAGGCTGCGCCCTGCAAATAGCGAATTAAAAGTTGGGAGACGAGGGAGAAAGGGGCGCGCTAGCCCCCAGGCTTGGCTTGGCGCGGCCACCCGGCCGCCTGTGAGGGAGCGTTTTAAACCCGCTTTTACCGCCACCGCCGCCTCCCCGGAGCGCCGCCCCGCGCCGCCAGGGGGAGCCCTGGGGCCGCGCGGGCGGGCGGGCGCCTTCCTGCCGCCCGGGCCGGGCCGGGCCGGGCCGAGCGGGACCGGGTCGGGGAGGAGGGGCCGGGCCGGGGCGGCTGTACTTGCGCTGCCCGCGGCGGGGCCCTGCCCGCCGCCGCCGCCGCCCGTGGTCCCGCGGCCGGTGGCCATGATCGCCGGGCAGGCCGCGGGGGAGCCGGCGGCCGCGGCGGCGCTGCCCAGGGTGCTCTCGGCGCTCTTCTACGGGACGTGCTCCTTCCTCATCGTGCTCGTCAACAAGGCCCTGCTCAGCGCCTACAGGTGAGCAGCGCCCCGGGGGGCGGGCTGGGCCCCCCCGCCGCCGCCGCCGCCGCCGCCGCCGCCGCCGCCGCCGCCCGGGGCACCAGGGCCGCTGAGCAGCCGGCCGGGAAGCGGCGTGTGCCGGGAAGCGTCGGCGTTTGCGCAGGGCGCTGCGGGGCGGCGGTTAACCGAGCTCCGTAAAACGGGTCGTTTCAAGAAGTTTCTGGAGACTGGGGTCAGTCTGCTCAGTTTAAGCTCTGATTTATGTCTAATAGGCAGCGCGCCTGAAAAGCAGGCTGGTAGCAGCGCCCTCCGCCACCGTATTTTTGAAATATGTAATCTTTTTCCCTTAAGATCTCTTGTTATTTTGAATGTCGAGACCGGTGTTTTGCTGACCGAACGCTTTAGCGGAGCGGGGGCTCCGCGAGCAATTCCTGACGAAATAACGTGCCTCAAGTGCCAGGAGAGAGCGTCTTGTCGGGGGGGAGCTCGCCTGCCCTCGGCGCCCCGACGTGCGGCCCAAGTCCTTGGCTGCCGAGCTCCCCGCGGTCCCCGTGAGGTAAATCCAGGCCGCGCTGGAGGTCCTGGTCCGAGGCAGAAGCTCAGTAACATAGACCCCAGGTGTACCGATTTATTTAGAAAGCAAGGTCAAATGTGGAAGTAAGTAGGTCTCACTTAAGTAAAATAATCTGATACAAAGTCAGTGAATTTGCCTGGACGTGGCCCCAGGCAGCCTGCTGCAGCTGACCCTGCTTTGAGCAGAGGGGCTGGACCGGGCAACCTCCGGAGGTGCCTCCCGACCTCGGCAGTGCCGTGCGGTTAGTGTATTTATTAGTGTAGTGATCTTGTCACCGGCCATAACACGGGAAGATCATCGAAGCTGTTACCTTCCTCCTTATACATGGAAAGGAAGGATTCGCTCCATGATTCAGAGCCTGCAGATCTCATGGGCAAAACCTCTGCTCAGTCAGATGCAAAAGTAGTGCTTTCCTAATAGGTACATGTTTGTTAAAAGCTAGTTAATGTTTATGTACTGATAGACTGGGTGGACAGTCACTTGCATAATAGGAATTTTTTCAATCATGAGTCACAACTATGTGCAAAAATCCAAGCAGTACATTCAAATTTTAAGCATGCTGCTGCACTCTAAAATAATTAGCCTGGGCTCAGTTGCAGTATGTGGCTTCCAATTCCACAGGGTCAGTCAGTGACAGCTTCAGGCTCACTCTGTGCTCCCCTGAAGAGCAGAGACCAGCATTTAGCTTGGCAGTTTCTAACTGTATTGGCTCGTGCTGCTGATGCTGACAATCTTGGTATCTTCTTGCAAGAACCTTTCTGTTCAAGGTAGCTGAAAAGTGAAATCGAGAAAACCTCTCCAATCATAAAAGCGCTACAGGTGCTACGTCATTGACTTGATGTGGAGTCCCTTGTGGAATCATAGCCCTGCAGCTGCGATCTCAGCATTTTTAAAGCTATGTTCTTGAGTTAAGGCTTCCTATGTTTTGCTGCATTTTAGTTCATTATGAGTTCCTAGTACTTAACAAAAGGAGGGGAAAAACAAAAAGGCAAACAAAAGCAAACTTTGCTGCTCTTTTCTAATATTCAGTGCTATTTGAACAAGTAAGTACTCTTTGTCAGCTGTCTCCTAAATATGATATATAAGGCAAGTTTTGTTTTTGTTTTATAATGGTTTTCATCTTATGATCCGCAAATCTCTGTAAGTCCCTGGCATACGTCTACCATGTCTGTGAAAGACAGTCAAGGAAAGCAAGACCATCAGTAAGCCTAAACTTTGTCTAAAGAGCCTACAACACTGTTGGGAAGTTTTAGGGATCTGCAAATCAAAAAAGTGTGGAAACAACTGTCTGGTATAGGTGAATAAAAACTCCATATGTTGCATAAGTACAAGCTAAAACACAGGTTAGGTGTAACATGATTATAAATGGAAGCTCTGCTTTTTCTGCTCTTCTTTTTTCTAATACCTCTATTTCCTGAAATCTTTTTTCTGCTGGCTTTTCCTAACCCCTTATCTATGTTATGGCTCCAGTGTCCTTATGACCTTCCTGCCGTGGTTTGGAGTGTTTCTTTCTTTTGCTAATACTACGTTCCCATTCCAGTGTCACTCGCTTCAGAAGTACAGTTCTCAGCACACCAAGCAGCCTTTTAGCAGTTCTTGGTGACCTCTGCAATACAGAGCCACAGCCTCAAGGAGTTTGTGGTAATGGAAAATTACAGTTTGTCAAGAAGGCAGGAACTTCTTAAGGCATTCCTTTTTACAGGCACAGGAGAATAAAAGATATTTTTATTTCAGATTCCCTGCATGTAAGTTCATGTGTGACCATCCACGAGAACGCGGTTCAGCAAAACACTACCTGATTTCTGGAAGGTAGCAACTGTCATGTTCAGGGAGCTCCTCGACATCTAAAGCTTTTGGTCAGAGAGGTTCTAAACTCGACTGGTTATCCATACTAAATAATTTCTTTGCTTGTATCTCAGTATGCACACAGAGAATTAGCACTTACTGCCACAGCTTTATTGTTGTTTTAACTTGATGCGGATTTAGGAAAAAAAGCCATCCTGGAGGCTCTCAGGTTCTTCCAGTGTCCTGCTAAAGCTTTTACTTTCTTAACATTCGAGCATCCATGCTTACAGCTGAAGCTAACTGAAAGGGTGAGGTAGGTGTTTGGCCTTTTTAGGAGCGAGTAAGTGTTTCTACAGCATTTGCATAGGTACTTTCCTTTTATGAAAACATACTGTTAACCTGGTCCAGCTGTGAAGACAAGCTTCCAAGTGAAGACAAGTGCAAGAGATTTAACTGATTGTGCAGTTTTAGGATATTTTATGTATGTGAGGCCTCTCAAAAATTATGCTTTTTTACAGTTCTCCAAGTATGAAACCTTTGCTTATAAATATACCAGAAACAGTTGACTCTCTTAAAATTGGTCAACAGTGTATATGCTGTATTATTTTAATGTGGCTTGTATCTTGCTGCAACAGTAAAATACTAGGACTCTAGTAAGTGTTGCAGTTCCTCAGCTTTTCTGAAATTCTGGCCAGTCATCCATATGTCCAGTTGCTCACTTTGGTGCTTCGGTGCTAATTTTGAGCTTGTCTTTTTTTTTTTTTTTTTTTTTTTTTTTCCTCTGTATTAAATGTCTGTTTATATTTTTCAGCTTCCCATCACCAATATTTCTTGGAATTGGACAGGTATGTTCCCAAATAAAGCATACTAAGTTTGTTGATTGTGTTGTAAATTAAATTCATTTAGCATAGAGATATATTTTAGAAGGATAAATCCCTGTTATAATACACTGCTACTCTTCTGAATTAGTCACGCTATAAGGAAGAGTGATTTGTTTTAGTGAGGTGGAGGAAACTTCAGTTCAAGTCAAAACTATTGCCTAGGAAAAGTCACGTAAAGGACTGGTAATGCCATTAATCTTCATTTGTAGGATTCAATAATTGAGAAATCTGGCCTTCAAAACTGTCAAGCTTCCCAGGAAGTGCACAGGTCTTGGGAGAATTCTTGAGCGTTTGTGAAATATATGAAGAGGCAGCGCCTCTGTATGTAGACAGACTGCCTATGTATTTCCTCATAAATCTTCTTCATTCCATTCCATTGCAGTTTTTTGTTAGGACTGGCACGCAGTTTTGGTTCTGTGTCGCCTTATTTGCCTGTAAGCAATTTACAGTGCTGCAACAGAAGTAAGATTTTTGTTGGTAGACGTCATTGTAAAACCAAGGTTCAAACACTTGTGCATATGGCCCATAAAAAAAAGAATGGGTCACTCTGCAAAGGGATGCCTAGGAAAGCTGGAGCCTTGAAGTAAATATCGTTCAGACAAATACATGTAAAAGAAAAGATTTATTTTCTGTCAAGGTTACATGGTAATGAGTAGGGAGGAAGAGGAGAAAACAGGTTGCTGCAGTTCTGGTATCTGCTGTATGGTGTTGAAGGCAATAAAATTCCTTATCTTTGCTGTGAAAGGTGGAGAGAAAGAGGGTTTGGTATATCAGGGTGTACTTTAGGATGACTCAGGGAGCCACACGTCCTTGGGAAGCTCATGTTTGAGTGGAAGGCAGAGTGGAAACTGTGGTAATACTTCATACCGAGGGCAATGATACAGCCTTGTTTCTTTACAGAACCTAAGACTCAATGGCATTTCCATGCTTTTTCACTGACCCATTCCCAGATTTCCCTAAACACTTCGAAAAGAGCATATGAGATGATTTAATCTCTAGATATAGTCTCTAGAGCACTGTTCTACCCCCTCCTTGCAGATTTACAGTTATTGTATTTTTATATAAGGAAAACGTAACTATTTTTTCCTCTTCGTGGCCAACATTAAACTCTGGTGGCATGTATTTGCTCAGATACTCTCCTTCATTCTGATTGTATGTCTGTTTTTTGCCCACTTGCCAACAGACTGATCCATGAGTGGCCCCCTCTCACATTACCGAAAAAGCCACAAGAGTGATTCCACAGACATGACATAACACTCTGTGTGAAAATAGCAAGATTATTCTGGGGTTGAGTCCTGTTTCATTTTCTCAGCTGCTTAATGAGCCTGTGTTGTTTCACAAGGTGCCACTTATTTTCTCAAGCCAGTAAAACATATCATATTTATATTGCACTTTTAAATAAATAACAGGCAAAATTGGTAAGACAAAAAGATTATCCCAGTTTATTCATTGCAGGCTGTGTCATTCTTTGAAACGTGTAATATCCAGTATTTGTCGGAAACATAATGATTTTGTCTTTGAAGCAATGCATTAGGATTTTGCTCTTACATGAGTTCTTTTTTCTTTTTGTTTAGATGGCAGCCACCATACTTATCTTGTATGTGTCAAAATTAAATAAGATTATTCATTTCCCTGATTTTGACAAAAGTATACCTGTAAAGGTAAGGATTACTTAGGTCTTCATGTTAATAAGAAAATGTTAGCTCTTATGACGGTGTTCTTTCTGCAGGCCTTTAAATTTTTTTCTAATGGAGACAGGATATAAAAGAAAAACAGAATATAATTTGTTTATCAAGTGTGATTGTCTATATCTTTGTTTCATTTCCATATTGGATTGAATCATTTTAATTTCACTGTAATATTCTTGCCATCTGCCTGTAGAGAAATCTAGTATCACTTGGTTATGTAGTACATGGAAAAAGATGCTTTAGAGACTATTTTCACGTAGCAGGATGAACTTTTTCAGATGGCGGAAGTATTTTTCAGCATTTGTACAGCTCCCTGTGGGGCTGATGTGAGATCTGTGTTTAAGAGAGAATTTTGGTCAAATGCGTAGGATGAAGAGAGAAGTGCTGCTTGGAAATGTGAATGGGCCTTGTGAAAAACCAATAGAAAAAGAATAAATCAGTGACTAAAATCCTAAGGCTCCATGTTTCGGCTCCATAGAAGGGGCTAAAATAATGCCTACTGAAAACACTGCAGGTAGGGGCTAGCTGCATTTTATAGAGAGAAAGGTATTCTATGTGGATATTACTGTCTGCAAGGACATCCAAACCAAAATCAGGATTCTAGTATGTTAGTTGCTTTACATTGCATATAGGCAGAAACAACCCTTGTTGCTAAGCATGTACGGTCTAACTGGGCAGGACTGAGAGAGTATGAGAGAGGATTTTTTAGTATCTCAGACTGGAGACAGGTCTGAATTGACTGCTGCCCTGTTCCTGCATGTAAGTAGATCTTTGCATCCCTGTGCGATGTTACTGAAGGTTTGCTGTGGTGCATAAGCCTGCATTTGTCTGTCTTGTTGCAGGATATTGGCCAGTGTTTTGCTCCAGGATATGGAGGGAGTTAGCTCCCAGCTCTGCTGCAGAGCTCAGGTTTCCCAGCATTTCAGGCCAGAATCTTCACTGCAGAATCTTTTTTTACTATCAGTGTGAGTTTTACTATGAGCAGGTCACAGCCTAGGTGCCTGATTCGGTGAATGCTGTATATTTTTAATGCATGTTGAAGTTCCTGGGATCTCTGCTTGTAGTAGTCTTGTAATTGTCAATAATAAGCATGGGCAAATCTTTTTTTTTTTTTTCCTCCCTTCCCCTTAATATGAATGAGGAAGTTGTCCCAGTTGGTAGTTTTGAATTCCACACTTAAAACAAACAAACAAAAAAACCCACCACTTGTCCAAGCCCTGAGAGATTTCCCCCGCACATCCTACCTAATCCTGTTACACTTCCTACTGGAGACTTTACCCTAACCTGTATACAAAGACATTAAAAAATGTGGTACCCATTTTGTTTTTCCTAATAATATCTATCCTTTGAAAGAATTTACAGGTTATGCTGGGAGCAATCAGCCCTGCAGCATTCAGCAATTGCGTATGGCTTGCAGTGCAGGATCTGGCTAGTCAGAGTAAATCAGCTTTGCTTTTTGATTTCTTTACTTTGTAAAGTACCCTTTCACCGTAATAAATAACTACAACGTCCTGCGTTCACTGGCATTATCATCCCTTTTGACTCCCAGACTGCTTTACGGCCTCAGTGGTTTCAACTAGAGTTTTAAAGCAGCAAAGTGCTTATTTTGGTGAAAAAGTTTCGGAGTTCTTGACCCTTTCAGAGTAAATATTTCACCGATCTCTGAGGTTGTGCTAGATGAAGGGAAGGTGATTGCAATTTTGCCTTTACAGCAGACGAATTTTAGAGGAAAGAGAATGTAATATCAGCTCTGTTTTCATCCTGTATATGAATACTATTTTAGTCTGCAGAAGAGGCAGTGTATTACTATGTTGTTGCAAGCTCATGCTTCTAGGCTGCATATTTGTTGCTGTTCCTTTTCCCTTCTCTCCTCTTTGCTGTTTAAAAAAAAAAAAAAAGGCATATTTTTTTTTCAGGTAGGTAGAAAGCAGCCCACTTCTCATAGTGCTTTTCCAGCACGCAAAGCTTTGAAACAGCACGGCCTCTAACAAGCACAGTGTCTCTTGAGGACGTCCAGGCACCGCAGCCGCAGCTATCGCACACGTTGGGGTATAGGGTGTGTTTTGTCTTTCTGCCAGCTCCACTGGCTGATATCGAAGGGGAATATATGCACGCACCACCTTTGTCCCTGTTACTTACCTTGGCTGATTTTAATCTTCTGTAGCTTTTGTGTAGTGCAAGATGATGTACTTACTTGGAACTGTAGCTGACTCTTGCGGGGGATCCCTGTCATCTTAGGTGTTTTCTTAACGCTGTGAAGTTCTGTTATCGTTTCTCTGTATTGTGCTAGGGCCCATATATTCCTGTGAAAGTCAGTGTCATGCTAGAAGCTGGGAATGATAAAGCTTTATCTAGCCCTAAGTATTTATCTGCCCTTTTGACTATCTTGGATAGCGTAATTCATTAGCTAGATTTAAAATGATATCTCTTCCAGGCATACTAATATATGTGGAGTACCCAGAGAAGCATAGCATACTTGCATCTTACTCATTCTTTTACTCTCCCTGTTCTCTTGCTTGTTTTATTACTGTTACTAATATTACTTTTAACCCTAAATCCAAACATTAGAAAGGGTATTAATCTGAGGGTTATAGTAATTAAAATAAAATCTATATAATTTAATCTAAATAGACTCTAAGTCTCATTAGAGGTGAATTGCTGTTGTTGCACTGGAATCAGTGAAGATAGGGTCATAAATGGCCCATGAACAAGGGCTGCAGATCAGTTTTCACCATAGTTTGTTTTTTTCTTTTAACACCTCCCCTTCTTCCTGCTAAAAGTACATCTGATATTACAGATGTCAAATTCTATCAAATAAAGTTTCTCAGCAGTGCTTCAAAACATAGATCTAATCTGAGTTGTGCTTTTAATTTTATCACAGTTGTTTCCTCTGCCTCTGATTTATGTTGGAAACCACATAAGTGGATTATCAAGTACCGGCAGACTCAGGTACAGTAAATAGAAGTTATAAGTAGACTCTTTGGCTTTCACCCTTTTTTGGGGAGGGGGAGTACAAAGTGAAAACTAAAAAGAAGCATCGCATAAGGACTTAGACACATATTCATTTCAGTGAATGATGTATGTCTAAACCCCTGGTATTACTATGAAACTCTTACCTAGACATTTGATCTGTTTACAAGTTATATGCTTCTGTTGAGGGGGCTGAGCATGGCCTGTACTGAGAGAAAATCAAAATTGTGCAGCGAAGGAAGTGCTTTCCATTTTTTCCAGCTTCTTTTGCCCTCTTATCCAAGTGCCCTGCTTTTCCTGGGTGAGCTAACCAGAGGGATGAAAGCTGTAAGAAAGACCTTTTTCTTTTTTTTTTCTTTTTTTTTCTTTTTTTTTTCCTTTTTTTCTTTTTTTTTCTTTTTTTCCCCCTTTTTTCTTTTTTTTTCTTTTTTTTTTCTTTTTTTTTTTCCCTTTGGAAGGAAGTAGAATATGTAAAATATTCATGCTGTGATATTAGCACAAGTTATTGAGGACAGTCCGAGTGATGGAAGAAGTCCTGTGCAGTGGCGTGGTGGCGGCAGCGTAGCTCTACCAGGGGCAAAGAGACTGCTGATGGGCTGGTGGGCTCCTCCCTGTAAGCCGCTCTCACACTGTAACTGCGCTGTAAATATATGCATTTCATAGAGACCCTGCTATAATTGATTGAATGACCAAATTTTCCATGGAGGAGGAATGCAGAAGCATGATGGCTGTAGCAGTATTGGAGGTTACAGCAATACCGTTGGGGCAATTTCTTTTATGTTATTACAGGCTCCTGAGGATTTGATAGTAAACTAAATCAAAATTGCAAATTTTGTAGGTTTTCGATACTTCATAACTTTGAGAGGCTGGAAGAGAAAATTCATTGCTTTTTATCTAACAAATGGATTTTCTCTGACTAGCAATGTGAGGCACCTAGTTCAGCACATCTTTGTCTTACACGTTCACAAATCACCGCACCGAAGTGACTTTTTAAGCAGATAAAAGGAGTTCAGCAGTATTGTTCCAAGTAGCGCTTTAGCCAATGTGAATATGGAGATATTTTCAATCCTGTAAAAGTGTAATTTATGGGCTCTTCTTAATTTATGCATTCTTCTTCCCCCTCTTCCCTAACTGTAACTTTAAAATAAAAAAATAGATTATTTTAAATATAAATGCTGAATCTCCTCCTATAATATAATTGTTAGATTTACTATTCATAACTGATTTTTGTAACAAAAAATAAGAATGGCTGCAGTGTTTCTATCATTAACATTTTGTTATGTTATATGATGATTGTTTACATTATGGAATTTTCCCCCTTGTTTGAAGTGTCTAGAAGGTGTAGATGAACTCTGCGTAATTTCAAAATGTCAATTTGTTGTAATATAATTAAACTCAATGTTATGATTTGTATCATATATTAATGCAGTTACTAATAGTTATCTTGTAATGGAGGATTAATTTTTCCAGCTGGCCATGCTGTCAGATTTCCAAAGTATCAGATGCAAGTGTTTTCTCAAATTGATCCAAAAGGTTTCCAACTGCATCACTTTGAGCAGACCAACAATATGTTGTTCAAATGTAGCCATTTGTTTGATAGTTGCAGTTGGCCCCTCCTTTCATGTATGCTCTTTATTTTCTTCTTGTGGATTTATTTTACATTTTTCTAAAGTACAACTTGTTTGCTAAGTATATTTGCTTTGTATTTTATTTCTGGTATATGTTTTCAGAGACGGGTTTATTGCTTGTCCTTTAAGTTTACAATAAAGATCTTTGTTACTTTGCATAGGATTTCTGCAGAAAGAATTATTTCACTGGGGCGTTGATAGGCAGAAAATAGCCTTTGTATTCCCTTTTTCTGATATAAAGGGAATTCTTAGGAGGTAGTCGGTTATGGTTGTTTTAAAAACTGGCAAATCTCATTATTTTCAATGATTTGTTTATCTAATCTGCCTCTAGTGTCAGACTGACATTTTTATGTATGCTAAGAGGCTGAGAATTTGTTTTGGTTGCTTATTGCTGGACTAATCTTTTCATCCTCTGCTTAGTAAAATTAGATAAGAATTAGAACATACAAGTGCCATTAATCTGACCCTGTGCTTGGATTTTTTTTTTTTTTTTTTTTGACAGTTTGCCGATGTTTACAGTGCTCAGGAAGTTTACCATTCCACTTACATTACTGCTGGAAATCATCATACTTGGGTGATTTTTTTTTCCATTTTAAGATACCTTTATTTTAGGTCATATCAAATTGTGTGCTTGTGGCATCTCATCAGGTTATTTGATGACTGACTTTTACTGTCAGATAGAGAGAAGCAAAGAAAGTGGTTTTATATAGCTTTTTGTTTGAAGGTACAAATGCATGTACTTTAGTGAATATAGGAAAAAAATTGTGCTTGCTCTCATTTACACAGATCAGTCTCTTGACTGTTGCACAGTAATAAGGTAAGCAGAATGTGACTCAGTCTTCTTTTAGGCATTGTCATTTGCTGTTTTAAATCTTGGAGGCCCCTGTGCTGCAAACTGCTTCAAGCAGCCAGATCCTTATGTCTCAAACCAATGATGATAGTATGGCAGTCTGCTTATACAGAGCAGCTTTCTGGGTCAAGGTCTTAACACGGGCCAATTTAATGAAGCAAAATGGTATCTAACAGTGTGCTTAGGTTCCTTCAGAAAAATCTTTAATTATAAATACATCAGTTTATATTTTACGAGAAATAAAATTTTAAAATATTGCCACTTGGGATCATTAGTTTCAGTTGTACTATGGCTTGGAAGAACAGATATATGAATATACAATAGTTTCTGTTACCAGCATAGTTCTATCCAGATGGCTTGTGCTTGGATAAAAATAGGTCACAAGGGGAAAAACAGCTTGCTGAAGCTGAACCCAAGCAAGATGAGGGCAATGGTCAGAGGAAAAGCTTTCTGAAAAGTGCCCATTAGATTGCCATCTCCTTTCGCTTGAAGCAGCAAATGGTCAATTTGATTCTTATTCCAGGATGTTCCTGGATTCTTTGCTGAGTATAAGTTCTCATAGGGAAAGCAGAAGTTGCCGTCTCCATCTGTTGGCCTGAGGACACCCTAGCAAGGGAGGAAAACATCTCTCAGCAAAGCTGTCTTCAGTTCTCAGCTGGGCTGCAGCAATGTGGTGTATGAGTGCAGACAACTTCCTAACCTAAGAGAGGTTTAAGAGCAGGATACCATGCTCGTGCAGAATGCCGCAGTGTATTTTCTCAGGGCTGGAAACAAGAGGACACTGGAGAGTCTCTACCAGCTTACCTCAGGATTTCAAAAGCAGTCATGGTTTGAGTTGTTACCTTCAAGGTTCATTAGGATCAAGCCTAGTATGTCTGAGGACTGCCCATAGCTTTGTTGTTGAGACAGTGGTCCACAGCTGTCCTCCTTTGATACACAGGATTTCTCTGAGAGCAGTACACACTCATTTTTGATGGATTTTTTTTTCTCTCAGGCCAGCCCAGAGCTATTGAATAAACTTGTTAAAGAACCAGGAGAATGCCTGTATGAACCATTGCAGTATGGTATAAAAATGCTAATGACATTTCTAAATAAAGTAGTGCAGGTATAAGAAGCAATACAAAGATATGCTTTGCCCTACTTTGTAGCAGGGCTAATGTAGACATACTGAAGAGCATCATAAATGTCAATGCTTTCCACTCCAAGCGCAGGGTTTCAATTTGACTTCAAAATAAGTGTATGTTTTAGAAATACCCCAGATGCTGTGCTATATAGCATCTTCCCCAGGAAAGGATGAGATGACAAACCACCCAAGAGATGTGTAGTGGTTTTCCTTTATTGAATTACTGGAAGACACTGAAATATGTCTGTTATGAGTACTAATATAGGGTAGGTGACAATTTGTTCCAGCACTCACATTTTAAACCTTTAATCTTTATTCTGAGAATTATCTCATAGCAGCATGTTTGTGGCGCTTTATCAGTCTCTGTTCTCAGGGCCAAAGTCTGACACTGTGAAAGAGACAGAGCTTCCCGTAGTCAATAATGTCGCTTCTGTAAGGCTATCAAGGCTGTGTCCTTCCATTAAATGTTCTGTGATTACTGATTGCATTGAAACTTTTCAAGCAGACCACCATTTAATCTCCTTTTTTAATAACAAAAATATGAACTGTCCAATTTTCGTCTACAGGAAACGATATCCACTAAGTATTATAGTCAGCGTATTTGCTATCATTCTCGGGGCCTTCATAGCAGCTGGGTAAGGCTTTCATTTGTTTCTACGAAGTATGATGGCAGGAGGGTTTTCTTCCTTGCTAAGGGCCAAGTGGCCCTAAACTGAGTTCGGTTACTCTGGGTGAAGCTGATTTGGAAAACCTGTTTACGCACATCACTGGGAGATACAGGTACACGAAGAGGAAAAAAATCAAACCCCAGCTGGAAATATTTGGGGGCTGCTTCCCCCACCCCCACCCCGATATTCCATGTTTGCAGAGATATAAATGAAGCAAGTCAAAACGGTGTGAGAACTACTGCTTTCCTTTCATAGTATCAGTATATTTTAATCTTAGAAAAAAATATTCTTGTTCTGGGTAGAAAGAGTGATCTTTTAGTTGTCAGATACTGTTTCGAGTTAGGCAATGTCTGCTTCATTATCACCTTGAAAAAGTTCAAATATGAGATAAGTTCACAAAATACTTATCTGTTAGTCTCTTCTGTTTTTTCTATTTGAGAATTCATTTGCTTAAATGGAAATGTAATGTTGTTTTTACATTTTTTGGCTTTGCTATGTGCAAAGGTAAATAATTTCCATGTGATGTGACTTGGATAGAGCCACTTCCTATTAAATAAATTACCCTATGTCCATGAGGTAACTAGTCAAAACAGAAAAGATGACAATATGTCTGGTCTGACTATGAAAAACAAGTAGTCAGATTTTTATTTCCTACTTCTTGTGTTAAAAGAAATAGATAAATACATTCAGTAATAACTGGACAAGTTGTCAGGATTGAGACAGATGAAAACTTTCACCAAATGAGAATCAGACTTTTCTTGTCACCATACTGAGTTCTGGGAAGTCTCTGATGACTTGTTTGTTATTTTGATGTGAAAGGAGAAATGTGAAGTGTCTTGATATACAAAGATGACTTCAGGCAAAGTCTGTAACTTGCTGGAGTTCTCAGGATTTGCTTTTCCTCATCTGTGATACTTCTGTAGGTAAACAAGGTAGTGAAATGTACTGTATACTGTTTGTTTATTTACAGTATATTTTTTATTTTCAAGGTCTGATCTAGCTTTTAATCTGGAGGGCTACACCTTTGTATTGCTAAATGATATCTTCACAGCAGCAAATGGAGTTTACACAAAGCAGAAAATTGACCCAAAGGTAACTGTGGAGTGATTGGGTTGAATTTAGCGTTATGAAAATATGGTAACAATGGTTACCTATTTTATGACTTTATGAATGTACTGCTATGACCTAATGAATAGTTTAATTTGCTTTCATATTTCACTTGATATATACATCATTAATATGGAACAGTCTGGGGAAAATGTCTTATGAGTATCTTGGGCTAGGCTTAGCGAACAATGTATTTTATTTTCTCCTGAGTCTTTCAGGCAGAGGTTATAGTGGCTTTAAATTGTTGCTTTTGTTAAAAATACATATATATATAGTGTGTGTATGTGTGTATATATATAGTGTGTATATATACACACACATACATACACACACATTATATATATATACATAGATATATATACTATCCCCAAAACAAAAGCACATTATTTACCTCTAAGCATGATATATATCTGAGAAGTGCAACTTTTTGACCAGAAATACACTTTAAGTGAGGTTTATGCAAAATAAACTTAAGATGAGGAATTGTGACCTCTCAAGTTTGAGTTAACAAGTATTAATACCATCGCAGCCACAACAACTGATACCTTTATTGACTGTCTAAAAGCAAATCTACACCATACACTGATATGCCAAAGAAATAGATGGTACCTTGATCCATTATAATTTAAATAAATGTTGAACAGGCTGCTTTTCAAATACAATGCCAAGAAAACATAGCAAGCTGTAGCAAAGAGCAGTCTCGGACCGAGGTTTTGTCACTGACTTTAGAGAGTCAGTCTGTACGGTGAAAATATATATCTTTTAATAATCTCAGAAATCACACTGAATCCAGACTCTGTATTTTGCTTTATGAGCAATACTTAATGGCCCCATAGGTTTCTGGAAAATAGAGGTTTTCATTTTAAAGGAAAAGCTGAGCCCCAGGGATTTGCTAAGTTGCATGGCTGAATCTGGAGGAAGGGAAGGCTGCTTTTGCACTCCCCTAATCCTCTTCTGCCTTTGCATCAAGCAAGTTAACCAACAGGGCGTAGAGAGTCCTTCAAGCTGCTTGAAGTGGCATCGGTTCCCGGTGACTCCAGATGCTCCGTTTAGGAGCCAGGCTTTATTCCTTTTCCCACTCCAGTGGCTCTAGGGAGCGCCCCCCTGCTCTACGCTTTTGGGGTGGAGATGAGGTATTTAGAACAGGTAATCCCTTGGCCGGGCTCTGCTGCGGTCTAATGCAGAGCAGTTCTGGACCTGTGCCTTGGGAAGTTTCTGACTCGCTGCTGCTGTATAGAAATTTGTGAAAGCAGAGCAGAGCAGTAATAATGTGCTGAGCATGCAGACAGAGTGACTGAAAAGGAAGCACGGTTCAGTGTTAAACACTGAACCCAATTGTCGCGAGCTTGTCTCTTAAATCGCAGTGCATTATGTTTTGCGGGCTCACTGACAAGAATGTCAGAAGGATTGCCAGAGCCGTGTTTGGTTTGTTGCTCTCAGATGGCTCATATTTCCAAACACTCTTTCGTGTCTTTTTTTTTTTTTTTTATACAGGAGTTGGGAAAATATGGCGTCCTTTTCTATAATGCTTGTTTTATGGTGGTTCCAACAGTTATTATTAGTTTTTCTACTGGAGACTTTCAACAGGTAAGGAGCAATATTTCATATCTCAGATTGATAGTGGTATTTTGTTGAGTTGTTTTGGGTTTTTGTTGTTGTTGTTGTCTGTGTTTTTTTTTTGTTTTTTTTTTTTTTTTTTTTTTTTTTTTTTTTTTAAGAGGTAATCCTACCTCCATCTTAGGGGCTACTATCTGTAATTATGTGACTTGGACTTTCCCTCCAAAGGAAGGAACCTGTAACTCTTTTCTCCAAGGAGAAGCTGGAGCTGTGTGATAGCCCTTACATCAGTCATGGTGCAGAATCAACAAATGAGTGGGGACTCTCAGCTAGAGTGAGTGGTTGAGAATCCAGCTGCACAATGAGATTTGCCACATGCTCCAAAATGAGGCTACAAATACCAAAAAACAGGCAGTTTGCAGTCCTGCTCTCATTCTGATACACAGAAGAGATTCCTATTTAGTCTTGGTCTAGTTTAGTAACCTACATTTCATGTTCTCGTACAACTGCCACATGACCCTCCATAGGTAATCATAGTAAGGTATAATAGTGTAAGTAGTATATTCTGGCAGATAAAGTATCAGACCAGGAGATTTGTGTTCTTTTGCTGGCCCCTCACAGACTTGCCGAGTCACCTTTTTCTTATCTCTAAAATGAGGCTAATGATTTTTATTCTTCCTTTGAAATACTTGATATTTGCTGCTGAAAATCACTGCAGAGCTTGTAGGTGTCATGAATCATTCCAGTGTCCTTTGCTGTATGTTGTTGTGCCCTCAATTCGCGTTATGCTTTGTTGTTGTGTTCTTAAAAGTCTATTTTACCTGGAAAAAATCATCAGTCCCTGAAAAAATGTGCTTTATGTATGGGAAATGCCTTCCTGTGACGTCAGTCCAGTATGACCTTGTGCCAGCTTAGGACAATGCAGCTGATGCCCTTGCTGGGACTCGGCGTAGGCCGAGTTTATATGGTCGTAAGGTTTCAACTGCTTTCCCACCAAACAGGATTGGAGGCATTTTGGGAAGACTGGACAAGGAAGTTTACTTTGTCGCTAGGTTTATTCTGTGGGAAAAAATAAAGATTGCATTGTGCCCACCTGTTGATTTGGCATAAACAATTTAATGCTCAATTACTTGAAAAGAAAGAATAAATAAATATCAAAGAAATGCATAGTGCCTGTTGTGTACGTGTATGGGCTCGCTTGCTTAATATCAAGAAGTCCAATTACATGATATGGATGACTGGTGTCGATGTGACGTATATTGATTCAATCACAGGAAAAAAAGGAGAAAACAGAAAAATGCTGATGAATAGTAAACAAATAATTTTAGATAACAGCTGTATTTAGCAAATTTTCAGGCCACAGGAGTTGGTTTGCTTCTAGCCTAGGAGAGCTTTTTGCCTTAAATCCATCACAGACAATGCACAGCATGTTCCAGTCAAAAAATATGTGTAGCCTGTCTATGCGATGGGAAGATTGTGGCTGCTCCTCTAGCTAGTTCTGGAGCAGTAGCTACTACTACTACATCTCGTAAAGGCTGCGGTTGTGAGCATCCCAGTTTTTCACTTGTCCTTTGCCAGCTGGCTGGCTAGGAGGACAGGAAAGCATGAGTAATGGAAGAGAAATGAAGCCCCACAGTGTCTCTCTGTAACACTTGGCAGTTTGTTGCCGCACGCCAGCGCAGCTCTAGCGGAGTGAGCAGGTCAGGGCTGCCCAGAGTACACCAGGTCTAATAGCTCAGGTGCTGGAGGCTGAGCTAGCTGCAGCTCAGCATGGACCAACAGCCTTAGCACTCACCCTGTTTCTTTTTGTTTGCTTTTATCTCTTCTCATGTCATGACTATTTGTAATAAAATATTAATTGCAGTGTTGATATCTCCATCAATAAATAAAAGGCACAAATCCCATATAAAATACATATTTGTATTCACTGCTTGCAGTGTGCAGTTTTACATCTGTCCTGCTATACCTGAGACAACTTAAAAATGTGTCTAGGTATCATGGGTGCTGTTATCCTGTTGTTTCTGAAGCTAAATGCATCAAACTGTTTCTAGTAGTAATATAATTCTAATAAGACTCTCATCTCTTTTGTAATTTTGCACACTTTCACTTTAGCTATGTATTCTCTTTGTACAGTTCATTATATAGCATATAATTCTTTCTATTGTTTTTTAATAGGCAACTGATTTCCAGCACTGGACAAATTTTTTGTTCATCTTTCAATTTCTTCTTTCTTGTTTTTTGGGGTAAGACACACAATGATCAAGTAAGAAGTTTCAATGATCGTATTTCAAATCTCAAATGTAAGACTTACTGACAAGTTGTGTGGGAATTCAAAGAAAGTGTATTTTTCTCCCAGGCTTCTGTCTTGCCTTTTAATGATTTCTAGTAATATAAGTAACTGTTCCACTCTATCTGTGTTGTTGATCACGGTACTTGTGAGGACAATGTGACATTTAGCTTTTCACCTTCTGTATTCAATGTGTCTGTCTCTGCTAGCTGTCTCTTCTGATCATCTGACTTTCTTTGCAGTTGAAAGAGTGTAAGGCTGTTAGTGTAGGAACTGTTCCAATGTATTTGTTCTTTAAAGTACCTGGAATAGTATGGGGGACATAAGTAATGAAACAATGCTTTGTTCCTGTTGGCACTGCAGTGCCAAAAGAAGAATAGAAAAGTGAACCGGTTCCTATTCTATTCTCTTTCACATGTTATCAACCAAGGGGTCAAACTATCTTCAAATGTGGATGTTTCTATTGCTAGCAGTGATTAAAGAAGTACAGAGAACACAGATAACTCTCTGCTAGAGCTCTAGCAACATACAGAAAGACTTTCTTTTTAGGCTGTGTTTTAAATAATCTGTACATGCACATCACTGACTTGAAATACAGGTCCACAATATCTTTTTTTTTTAGGGTTTGGAACAGGTAGGATTGAAGATCCCAGTAAAACATTGATCCTGAAAAATGTTGATTATTTCAAAGTGCTTATAAACTTGTTAGCTCCTATGGGAGGAACTTCAAAAATGTGTTGCTTTACTTTAGGTTTCTCCTGATGTATTCTACTGTCCTATGCAGTCATTACAATTCTGCACTTACAACAACAGTGGTTGGTGCCATCAAGGTAAGTTACAGAGTGGAAGAAGAACACTGAAATGGGCAGGAAAAAGCATGGCCTCAGCAAGCATCCTGACTATGTTTTGAGCTGGAAACTCAAAAGGAGGGCTGATCCTGTGACACTGCTTATGCCATAGTTGCGTTTTGCACTGTGAAGATCTACACTACAAAATGATTTTGTTTTCTTCTCTTTGAAACTCAGGTGTACTCTAGAAAGAAATGAGACTGTTAGGGTTTTTCTGTTTGTTTGCTTTTTCCTGCAAGAGGCACTTGTACGAGTTTAATTAAACTTGTACATTCAACCACATTTATCTCTATCATACTGTCACCTTCTTTAACAAGTTACTGTCAGTTAACTGAGTTAGCCTAGGCAAATGCATGGCAAACTGATGCAGATTAACCCTCTTTCACTGTGGCCTAAACTTATTTTCATTGCTGCTGATCAAGAGGGCATTAATCAATACTAAATAATGGCTAAACTGTAGTAGGAAGTTTATTGCTTTGTGGTAACTTGCTTCTGCCTCTGTGTGGGAACTTGCATTTTAGCTGAATGTACTATTTCATTTTCATTTATATCAATTCTGGTCAATTTGATGAACAGTAAAACAAGCCTCTGTTAAAAACTGAAGCTATTGCCCTCGCAGTCTGTTTTCTGTAGCCCAACTTAAAGTAAAACCAGTGCAACTTCCTTTGTGTTGATGAGGCCAGAGCTTCCAAGCTGGGAGGATCACTGACTGCACAAGCACCTTTTTGTAGGCCAGTCTGGGGAGAAGCACAGAGCTGGAAGCATTTTACTGAAAGATTTATCTTTTGCTGCTGTGGATGCTGACAGTTGTGTCATCCAGACTAGCTCAGGTACAGGAATAAGAGTCCTCAGGGTGCTCCCTTGCGTAGATGACAGGAAAGCAGTACCTCCACATGGCAAAACCTGCAGAAGTAAGACAGCAGTTCTCTCTTCACAGTTGTCTCTTTGCAAGCTAGCAAGATTGATGTAGTAGCCTTTCTTCTGTGGCAGAACACCTGAAGGTGTTCTTTTAAATTTTGTGTGTCTGCATTGAACCATTAAGATAGAGCAATGCTATTTCTATTTTTCTGAACAATAATTACTTTTTGAGAAGTTTTGGATTGCTTTAAAGTTGAGAAGCACTTTATGACTCAGTAGTCCCCAAAGAAATTATGTCATTGACCATTTCTAGCTGCTAAAACATATGAAGTCAAAGTGTTGGTAAAATGAGCACGCAGTTCTATAGCTTTCAGTCTGTCTATAGGGGGCAATTTTCATTTTCTGAAACTTGATGGCAGGGGGGAAAAAAAAAAAGAAAACAACCCTTTGACTCAAAACTGTGCCGGCATTGAACTTGAGCCAAGTGCTTTCCCTGCACTTTTAGGTGTCAAAGCAAGGAGGTGACCCTTTTAGAGCAGCAATAAAGAGCTTTTATTATAACTTTACAACACACTCTTTTATGCTTGGAGAAACCAAAGCCTGCTTTTAGGAAATGGGATTTGAAATGAGTTTTCCAAAGTCTTGAAAAGAAATACATTTTCAGAAGGTGGCCTTAGTTCCTTTTGTGCCTAATGCCAAATAGCTAATTTTTTTCTTTGTTTCTTCAAAAAGTAACTCTCAGTGCCTTGCTCATGTTTAGAAAACACATTGATTTTATTTTGCTGTTGCATTACCCACTAAGTTGACATGCCATGAAACTAATTCAAATGCTAATTTTAGAGAGGCCAACAACTGAGTATAGCTGTTTGCTTAGAAAAGTGAATTAATTGGTATCATTTATATTCTTGGAGATGAAAACTGACTTTAATAACTGCATGACTTTTTGCTTTCTTTTCAGAATATATCCATTGCTTACATTGGAATGTTGGTTGGCGGAGATTACATATTCTCTGTGCTAAACTTTATAGGGCTTAATATTTGGTGAGTGGAACTCAAACTTGGCCTTTATTTGTTAAAGCTGAAGATTTCTCAGTGAGATATAGTTTTATCTTTTGTTTAATTTGGCCCATTTGGCTGTTGCAGTTTTGAAACTCTTAGCCTGAGGAGGCACTGTATACTGCCTCAGGATGTAAAATTCATTACAATTAGTTATGCTTTTCATGTCTGTTTACATATATTGAGTCCTATCCTGGTAGGATCTTAACTATGGAATTATGCCTGTGGATGTACTATTTGGGGCTGTGAGTTCATCCTTTTTTTTTTTTTTTTTTTTTTTTGAATTTTTTTTTATTAGCAGTGTTGGATCTGATTAGTTCTCAACTCAGAGGCTTCCTAGGAAAAGCCAAGTGGTGTGGGAAGTGAGAACACTGATTCAATGAATTATGCTCTTCCATACGAGTTATTACTTCTGAACTGTTGTATTTTGTGTTTGGATGAACTGTTGCATCTGCTCGTATGAATCCATTGGAGCAACTGGTTATCGATCGTGGTGCACTCAGGGCTAGTTTCTCAGATGGCTTACATCTACACAGCTCTGAGACGCTCTAATTTATGCTGGCTGGCATTCCTTGATCCTTTGGAAGGGAAGTTACGTACCCATGAAATGACCATGGGTATACTATAGCAGGTGTATCTGACATCTGTGTTAATTCTCTTTTCTTTAGTATGGCAGGAGGACTGAGATACTCATTTTTAACCTTAAGAGGAAGCAACAAGCCTAAGCAACCTGGAGATGAAGAGAATGCACTTCTTGAGTCAAAGAGTTAGCAAAAATGCCTGCCTTGAAAAAGACTGAAGATGCAAGTTTGTTTAGCGCTGCTGAGAACTTAAACAAGTGTATGCTGGAACATATTTGAAGCAAGAAAAAAAATCTACCTCAGTTGCCATAGATGTGAACACATCAATTCAGAAATATTTTTACACACTGTGGTTTTTTTACCTGTGGACAAGTTTCATTTTAGCTGTTTTTACACCACAAGCTGATTTACAGGAAAGAATGCCATGAGCAATTCTCAAGTTGTGAATTTCTTTATTCTTCTAGACTTTGGAGCTATTTATACTCAACAAAATAGTTCTGTTTCTGTCGGTACTCTTTGAGGCAAAACTCTCTGTAAAGATCATGAGGCTTGATTCGTCATTGCCTTATACCATATGTGGTCTTTGATATCAGTGAAGGGATGAAAGACGCTAGTGACTCGGAATGATTTCACATACACATTTGCCTGTGTGCAAGTGACTGTAGACTGCATAGGTGAAAGAGGAGCTGCACTGAGATTGTTCCCTGTGTATGTTTTGACTGAAGAACACGGGATATGGCCTCGTGTGTGTTGTATGTATTGGGTAGTCATTCTCTCAATCCTTTTGGTATCCTCAGTAACGTCATGGTCTTCTGCTGCAATTGTCACTGTTGTTGTAAGTGGATCCTTATAACTTTGCTGCAATATCAAAGGAAGAAAGAGACAGAGAGGCATTTTAATGTTTAAAAAGTTTTTTTGTTTGTTTTGTTTTTTTGTCTGAGCCAGTACCATACGGGTAGTTAGGAGAGATAACAAAGGTAAATTTATTTCTGTTCAGGTACATTCACCTTTTGATATCAGTCCCCTCCTCTGACGTTTTGTCTATAATTATTCTTTTAATACTGCACAGAAATTACACTACGATGTACAAATTACAAGAGGGGAAGTGACTGGTGTGTGGAAGACTGACTGTTGTGTTTTGTTGAGGAAAAAGGGTCAGTGCCCTGTTGTGTCTTATATATGTAGTGAAAGCTGATCTGGCACTATTTTATGTGCTGAATTCAGAACAAGGAGCCATTACAAGCCCAAGGGGTTGCTACAGTGGGCAAGGCTAATCTCATGGTTAAAAAACAAGATCTGAAATCTGGTGGGCTGGGTTATTTTGGGGACAATAGTGGTACTGTGCTGTAGCTTTATTTCCTTTGCTGCAGATACAGCTGATTGATACGTACCTGCATCCCTGAGGATAAAGCATTAGTCTTTGAAAGCACCCTAGAAACATTGCATTGCTGGAGGACAGCAGAGTAATTCATCTTGCTGGAGTTTTTAATTCCAGGCAGGCATGAGCCAAGATTTTTTTTTTTTTCCCCCCTTAATAAATTAAAAGAAGAATGAGATTTTGGAAGACTTTGACATGGAACTGGGTGCATGTCATGACTTGTTTTGTCTGAGTTGGGTTAAAATACAGCAAAACCTGAAAAGTGTTATTCTGTGCATAATGTATGAACAGCCAGACTGGATAAAATCTAAGAAGCATGTGAGTAGCTCATACCAGAAGCTTCACTGGAATAACCAGTTTCCAGCAGACTGAAGTTCTTGGTTTCATGGCCTCCTGTGGCAGTGATTTCACAGTACAATCATGTATGCAAAAAGATTTCATATAGTGTTGCTGCATTTCCTTCTCTTTTTTAGCATTCTTACAGCATTGCTTTCTTCTGTTGTTACTGAGAAAGGACAGAAACTCCTGATCTACTTAGGTATACCACTGTTTCATGCCTCCTATTCATCTCCTCTCTAAAATCTGCATAGTTTGTAAAACCTTGTAAAATGAAACCACTGTGTTTTGAGAAGTACTAGGAGCTACCTTTTTTAAACAGGATTTTTATCAGCTTAGCTATACTGGAATAATTTTATAGGCATACATCTGTTGAGGTGAATGTCTTCATATTGGCAAGACCTGATACAGAAGTCAGCATGTGGCTTCCATCTATTCCCTGCTACAAACCATTAAAAACTCTTTGGGAAAATAGGTACAGTTGCATCATTATGATGCTCAAACACCCCATTTGTCTCATGCTTTTAGAAACAATTCCTCTTTTGGAACCGAATGCCGAAATTTTAGACTCTGGGAGATGATGTGGCTGCTTCAGCCCAGAAGGAGAACAATGGAAGCTGTTTGCAATCCAGGTTTGGATTTCAAGAGCCCTTCTATAGACTAGGCGTGTTGTTCAAGCTCAGATATGCTACCTACATTATATTACATAATTTTAAAAACCTCAAACCGGGTTGCTTGTTTGTGATGTGCATTTAAGCCACTGATCATTAGTTTCTATCTACAATTGACAGTAGTCAGTGTTAGTAGATGCTTGCACTGATTTTGATGGATTTGCATCTGGCCCTGTAGCAGTAATACCCTGATGTCTCCATAACCATATCCTGGCTCTTTACTGTTTGTACAAGCTGCATTCCTTAAGGAAAAAGAAGATTTTGGGGTTGCTTCTGCTTCTTGCCACTAGAAGTCAGAGCTCTGACCAACCTCAGAGGAAGGACTGGGTTCTGGTGGACTGCTGGGCTGTCCGTGGATTTGAATGGCAAAAGGAGGAGTGATTGCAGATTATTAGAAGTGGCAGATCCTAGAAATGGAAACAAAAGTCTGGATTTTCCAGTTGCCCAGAGCTGGATAAGAGATGTGACTTTCATTTTTTTTTAACTATTAGGGGGATGGGAGGGTGAGGGCCTGTAAATATTTTGGAGAGATCTTTGGTTTTAAAATATGTCCTATGTACTTAAAAAGCTTTCAGTATGTTTGAGTATTCTTTTGTAGGACTCCTCTTTCTCCCAGTCACCTCTACCTCCAAAAGCTTAAATACTGAGCCTCAACTCTCAGTCGTGGGACAAGGCAATAAGAAAGTTTTCATCAATTACTAAAAGATTATCAAAGCGATTTGATTGCAATACTAATGAACAACCTAATGGCACCTACTAATTAAGAAAGATGTAGTTCCTACAAAGGAACAACTACCAAATGCATTTTAATTGATTATGATTTTGCTATACCTTTTATAAATAAACAGATACAAAGTATGTTTTTTAACTTGCTTTTTATTTCTGTGGTATGGACAAGGAAAAATGCTTTCAAGCGCACCTGTGTACACAACACATTTATGCTATAATTAGCTTCTCTACTATAGTTGAAGTAGTTTTGTTCATTCTGTATTTTAGTAGGAGTGATTTGATTTAATTTGTTGTTCATATCATGTTTCTGAAGCCCTTCTGGCTTGGACTTCTTCGCTAAAATACAGACCTCATTCTGACAGTCTTTATGATAATATTACTCAGAATGGTTTAGCAGATAATTTAGAAATAACCAAAAATCAGTACTAACTAAAAGAGCTTTCAAGTGAACTTGATGTCGAGTGTGAAAATGAGCCAAGGAAGGAAAAAAATTTCCTGTCATTCCTTTCAAAGAGCAACTTGACTTCAATCCCTTAGTATTCTTCCTCCTTATCTGCAGAGAAAATATTCATTCTTCTGAATTAGCTGGTTGAAACTCTGATTATATGGACTCATTTGGACCTAATTCTCGTGTTAGAATTTAAGCAACGATTGAAATGTCCACTTCATCCAGAACCTCTAGTTGACTAATTGTGTCTTTCAGCAAATAAAGTAGTAATTTAAAACTGATTCATCTTAGGAAATATCTGTTGATAGTCCTGATCTTAGTTTCCTACAGACTTCATGTTAGCGTAATCAAATACTAAATTAATTGTAAAATCGCATGACTTAATTGCTGTGTAAAGCTTCATTTTCCTTTCTTTTTGAATGGAGGAAAAGATGGTTACAAAGAAGCATTAGCCTTCAGAATGCATATTTAGGCATTAATAAGTGCCCTACTTTTAAAAATATTGGATTGACTTTTGAAAATCATGTTCCCTGCAAACAGGTTCCAGTTAAACAGTAATCAGTTTGGAAAGGAATATTAATCTGTACAAACTGTAATATTATAGGGGTTGCTTAGCAGCAGACTAGCAGTAGTGGGAGGGAATTAAGAGAAAAATACAGCAACTATCACAAGCAGCTTTCTAGCCGTGCAATGTGTAAAGTTCTTGAAATGATTCCTGTGAAAGAGAAGCAATAAATACCTCAGGGGAAAACTTGGACTGGGCTCAAGAAATAATACCTCACATTCGTAAGCATTTATTTATTTATTTATTTTGGTATCTCAGCCTGTTTTGCGAATATTAGGCACATGAAGTATTGGAAGACCAAAGTCTCTGGAAAAGCAGATGGCCAGGGTGGCTTGGGAGCATGGGCAGAGGTAAAAATGCAGCAGAGGATGCTGACAATTGCAGAAGTTTGGGCTGTGGCTCCATAGTCAAACAGAAGGGATTTCTTTTCAATTAAAGGAGGTATTCAGCATCCTCGTTGCATGTGAAAAGTACAGTGCCTCTTATCCAAAGCTAAAATATTCCCTGAATAGCAAATGATTCTCTAGAGAATTTGTGATTGTTTGTAAATACTTTGGGAAATTTAATATTCAGACCTTTTTTTTATGTTCTGACTGACCTTACAGAGTAAAACGAGCTGCTAGGGTATAGAAATTTGTAAGTATACTGAAATCTTGTGTGTGAAGAAACTGAATTCTTGTTAAGCTAAATAGTACTGGTTTTTATATCTTGTTACAGACAGACTTAGTGCTACATTCCTTGTGGCTCAGGCATGACATTTTCTCTGCAGTGCATCTGCGTGTTGTGGTTTTCTGGCTGAAGGTGACATGTGACATGTGCTGCTTCTCTTCAGGTGAAGGTTACTGGGTGTCAGAAGTTGAGATTAAATTTTAAAGATGCCCCATGTGTTAAAGATAGAAGACTATCATTAGAGCATACACACTACTTTTATCTTGCTTCATATTAAGTGCATATATAAGCAGCAGTATTTTTCTGCTCTGGTTTAAACTGATCTTTGAAGAATGAAAAATCTTTCAGATTACTACAGGGAAGAGTTTAGGTTGTCTCTGTGCCTTACCTGAGAATTTCTATATGTTAACTCTTTTGATCTTTTTTTTTTAATTCACTCTTTTTCTAAGTTTCATTAATTTCAGACTATTTTTCTTGCAGTAAGCATTCTTGTAAATGTTTGTTTCCCCTTAGGATTTTGGTACCTGTCCTCATTAATACTAGTTCAAACAAATTTTTTCAAAAGAGTTGAAAGTCCTATTCCTCTTTAAATATATTATTATACCTCTTCACGCCATAACTTCCCCCTTTGTAAAATTGGTGTAATGATATTAATCTCTTTTGGAAAAGCTCTTTGAAAAGTTATATGATATTGCTTTCTCTCTATAGAAAGAATTAGTTATTGTTATTACCCTTGAAATTTGAAGATAAATCCCTTTTTTTGGCCTTAGCACAAGTTCAGTGTGAACTTGCCCTGGAAGTATCTGGACTAGGGAGTTTAACTTCTCAGCACTGTAATACGTCGTGCTGATGTGTATTAACCCCAAGGTTTGGAGTATTCTTATCCGGGGTTTTGGTTTAGACCTGTCTTTAGCCTCTCTGGATCTTAAACAGTGACAATAAAAATATTTTTCTTCTTTTTGTTCTTGGGTAGTTTCCAGAAAAGGAGCAAAACCTTGCCTCAGAAGCAAGCACCAGAAATCATTGTTTAGTGTGGATTTTTTCAGTAGCTTACAAATTTGGGTGTATTGTACAGATGTTATTCTAATCTAAACTCCGGACACTCCTTGAGAAGAAGAAGAAAAAAAAAGTCACGTGATTTGATTAGACGCCTCACTTCTAGGCCGGCGCTCGGAGACTAGCAGTGCACTAGGAGGCATTTCTCAGGGAGATAGGGACTGTTTCATCCCAGCTCCCTGACTTTGCCTTCGCCATGGAGGAGTTCCAGCGTCAGCTGCTCACTGTTTTTGGGGCTCTGATCTGTTTCCGTACTCTGGTAAAATGCATCCGATTTCTGAAATATATTTTCCCACATACTTGGAATGCTTTGCCTCAGGGTTTCTTTCAGTCGCTGGGAGAATGGGCAGGTAAAGGAAACTTCCTCACGTTTTTCTTCTTGTAACTGAGTGATGAACTGTTACATTACTAATTGGGAGAGGTTTTCCTTGCTTTTCCTTATGCTGTCCCTTCAGCACAGAACACACCTTCCAGTAAGTGTGGTTTGCTTCATTTCTTTTTTCTTTTTTTTTTCTTGTCTCTTATAGTAACTTTGGTTTAAGAACCAGAAGGTTCTGCATACTTAGAGTAAGTAAATAACCAAGCTGATAAAAGCTCACGCACCTGCTGAATAGATGCAAATTCCTCCCCCAACTTCTGATGTTTTTTCTCTACTGCAAACGTTTTAGTTTTAATAATATTGCCTATATCCTCGGTTTCCTGGTATGTGAAGCAACTAGTTTATGTTTAGCATATGGCTCCGCTCTTCAAAGCAACTTTTCTTTGTTCCTGGCGACTTTGCTCCAGTCCGGTTTTCCTGAATTGGTGGCCTGTCCTTAATTGTATCATTAATGAGGCAAATCTATTTTTGCCTAAAAACTTCAAAGACTGCCACTTGGCAGTTCTATTTTAGAGATATTACAAGTTCTCATAAAAATAACAGAAATGTTTAATAAACACCTTCTTCCTACTGAATGTTGATATTTTTCTTAGGATTGTTAGATTATTGGACTGAAGTAGGAATGAAAAACTACTGCATTTTCTGCCACCATCAATGGTGGCATCTTGCTAACAAGGGACCTCTATCAGTACTTTTGTACTTCCCCTCTTGCCCCCACATTAGAGCATTGAATTCACTGGATTTAATAAGCATTTCATAAGCACATTTCACAGTGGAATAATGTAGAGTGAAATTCGCTGCTTTGCAGAAGAGGTGCCTAAGGACCAAATATTTCAGAAATAACATGTAGGCCCTATTTGGATTTAAGTGAGGCATGGGCCTCAGACCTGTGCATGAAGAGAGGGTCACTGAGTGGAAGTTTCTGTACAGAAATCTTGTTTCCACTGAAGTTTGAGAGACTGTTGCTTCTCTCAGTGGACTCACCTTTTATGCTCTGTCCTTTTAAAAATGTATAGTCTTCTGGACACAGTGAAATTCATAGGTTTGAATGATTTGCTGTATCACATGGCACATGAGATGCTGAGAATCACGATAATTAAAGTTGGCAGGTGGAAACTTGTTTCCCAATAGACATTTGCTTTGTATCTGCTAGTCTACTAGGAACATAAAAAACCATCTGCAGCACAGAAGCATTTTCAGGTACTGACTAATAATCCGTTTTGCTCTGAAAACTTACCAGGTTTACCTTGGAATTGTGTAGTGTTTTTCTACTGTATTTCTTCCTTATGGTGATAAATAATGCTTTCTTTCTGTATTTCGTCTTTGGTGTTTGTTTGCGTAACTTCTAAAGTTCAGGGTGCTTTACATATGCCAATACTTGGTTACTTTCTAAGTATCACTTTCCCAGTGATATGAAATCCAGAAGTAGACTGTGAGTAGGAAAACTCTGGAAGAAGAGCACTTCGCAGATGGTGGTAAACTTGCTGTGGTGTTTCCTTACAGACAGATTTCTTGTGAAGGAAAGATGTTACATCAGCTTCAGGGGACCAATTAGTACTTACCTCCTGCCATTCTATCACCAAAATATAAGTAAAAAACTTGCAAAGCAAAACTTGTAAAAACATGCATATGGAAGAAATTTCTACCACCCTGTAGTCAATTGGTTTGTGGCTGTGTTTCTCCTTATTGAAAATGAGAAAAATAATTACCTAGTGTACAAGTTGGGTTACAGTGGGGAGGGATTTGCTAATATCAGTAAAATGCTTTGAAGAGGAAAAGTGCTAAATTACATGACAAGAATTGTTAGATGAAAAAGTCACAAGGAAATAAATTTTAAGAAAAGGTTGATTCTGTGCTTTAGAAGTATCATTTAGGTAGTAATGGTCAAGAAACTCAGAAGATGAAGATTAAAGAATCCAGGAAAGAACAAGCTAAAGCAGAGCAACAAATGTAATCCCTCTTTTTCTTTTTCTTTTTTCTTTTTTTTTTCCTTTCTACTTTCTGCAGTGGTCACAGGAGCAGGAGATGGGCTTGGAAAAGCATATTCCTTTGAGGTAAGATAGATTACTTACCTTTTGATTTTATTTTAACTAAATGGCAATTACTACCCCTCCACCAAACTCTGAAAGTTAGTAAGGTTATTCTAGGATTAAGAGCAGGTATGAAAAACATGGTACTAATCCTTCTCCTCTGCATGTGCAGAGTAACACTAATCAACTTCTGAAAGGAAAGCAGTATTGCTTTTCAGAGGAAAATCATTTATGCCCCAACGCTCGCGTCAGACCAGGAAAATCAAATGGAAACACTGAGTACTCCAAAAGATTTTGTGTTGTCTGTCCAGAGCAGGAAGTGTCCCGAGTTGGCTTTTTTTCCTAGTTTTGCCGCTGCTTTGCTACATGTCTTTCAATGGGGCTGTCTAGCATTAAACATACAGAACATGGAGTCATTTTGCAGCCCTCACAGTTGCAAAGAAAAGCTTGGCCCATGTGTCTGAAACCACAAATAAAAGAGAAATCTATGTAAATGAAAAGCAACTACAGGTTAGGAAAATCATAACAAAAGCTAAAAGTGTAAGGAAGAATCAGCAGCTCTAAGAGTGAGAGGAGAGTGAAGGGAGGAAGGGTGAAGCTGAGAGCTGCCGTTGGCTCCGTGGTGATCAGTCACTGCTGCTGTGCAGAGTCACTAGGGCAGCCCCTTTCTATACCCCTAATCAACATCCAGGGCAGGGCGGCCTCTTGGATCATCCCTGCTACTAGTGATAGCAACTGAGTGGTAGATTTTCTCTTTGATGTCTTCATTCAAGAGTGGCTTTCTGTCTAGAAGCTGCACGTCAACAAAACACAAGTTACTGCCTTCAGGGCTGAGATGACCAGGTGAAAATTAGCAGCCTCTAATATGTCAGCATTTAGATTAGATGTGATCCCTTCTGATCATAAATTATATATATATATAACATATATCTCAGAAGAAAGGAAAATGAGTTTACTTTTGAATTAATTGATGAGAATTTTAAAGCCAATCTTTTAAAGCATATGCATTATTTACTTTAAGCACCTACCTCATGATTTTGATTTCTGGGAGTGGCAATATAATAAGCACTTTTGGAAGTGCGTTGAATGTAGGAAGCACAAGGACAAATGCCAGGTATTATAGTTTAACATTCAACATTCATCATAGTTGTGATAAAGATCACAAGCTCTTCTGTGGGAGAAAAGGGAAAATACTGCCTTCTGTTTTCTCACTGAATTGCCCCAGCGATCAGCAAATGGAAAGGACTTGAGGAATGAATAGGTTGGGGAAGGATGGGATGGGTGAGAGAAGGAGAGAGGATTTAGCATAAGTGCTTAATTGTACCTTTAAAACCACACCTCTGGGTGTAGCCACCTGCACATGCAGGTTGCTGAACTAACCTTTTAAGTAAGCACCTGGTGATATTTCACGCAGGTGAAGTCTGCAGGCACCTATGAATGTCTAGATCAGGATCTTTGTCGCTCTCGGTTTCCTTCATGCTATTTGGGTGATGCAACAGTAAGTCCCACTAAAAGTCAGTTATTGCAGAATGGCTGCCTTACACCATGAGAAAGAATAAGACAACTACTATGTTTTCTTGAAAAACTTGGCTGGAACAGGCAAGTTTTTGTGGAACATTTGTTAATTATTTTTGGCTTTGCAGGATGATGGAGAGCCATCCTTTATCTATGCTGAGATGTACCTTCCTCCCCAGGTGGTCTCTTTGATCTAAATTTTGCTCAGCTACTGCACTGTGGGGTAGATCCCAAGCCCACACCACATGAGCTCATAGCTTGGCACCTTCATCTTGCTGGCGGAGGTCAAAGCACGCACTTGTGTGTGGCTTGTGGATAAATAAATCTGACCCTGCTGTTTTAATGTCTGTGTGCCTTTGGAGTTTCTGGCTCAGCTCTGCTCTCTTGCTGGTCTGATGTCAGGGCACAAAATGCTCTGATGTTCTTCTGGCGTAGGTCCCTCTGGTGTCAGGGGCTGCCGTGAAGGCAGACCTTGTGATGTGCGCCCTCCCCACAGGTCTTGTTTGTTGGCCACAAGATGATTGCTGATGCCAGTTCCTCTGGAGTCTGTGCTCTGACGCTAAGCGATGGATTTCTGTGATATCCTGAGCTCAGAAAAGGGCTGATAATTCACAGACTAATGTAGGGGCTCCATGCTTGTTGGCAGTATATGGGACTTCAGACTAAGGAGAACAGTTTTTGGCTTTTGGAAGGCCAGTGCAATGTGGCTTTGTCTGTTCAGTGTTTTATGTGGAAATCCCAGTAGGTGGCTCATTAGGTAGAGCTGGCAGAGGTCCAGGCAAAGAACATTACAATATTTACTGGTTCCGTACCCTTTCTAAGGTTTATAGCTAATACAGGTTGCTGCAAAACTTATCAAGCTCAGTAGCTGGCTGAGCTTGTGCGAAGAGCCAGATAGCTGTGAGGTGTTCCAGACAATATATGCACACTGCTTGGTTGCTTTCAGGACACAGATTTTTCAGAGCAAATTATTGTCCCTCTAGTTTCCCGAGCTTCTGTTGACAGGCAAGCACACAAACACCTTGAGCTTATTCTCTTCTGAATGAAAGTCCAGGCTTCCACGAAGGCAGTGTCAGTATTTCTAGCACATCAGGGTGATTTTAAAGGCCTGGCCTTCTTGAGCACATAGACCCAGTTCCTTAAACCAGCTGTGATCTCAGGGTACTGGGATGTTGGCTCTAATTTTCTATACCTATTTCAAAAGACAGGTTTCTGTTAGATTTGGTCCATCAGTTCTTGGGCTGATGGGATTCAAACTCACCAGACTTCTAACAAGGCAAAAAAATGTCATCTGCGAGTGTGCTGCTAGGCTGTCACGTCTCAGAGCTCTTTGACATCTCCCCTTGCTGTTAGCCTTTCATGGTAGTGCTGCAGTCTCGATGGTTCTGTTTTTTCCTGAGGTAATAACCACAGATCTGCTTCAGTGACTATCACTGACTTGGCACCTCAAGCTTAATGGGTTTATGGAAGAGGCTATACCATACTCCGAGATTTACAATTTATCGCCTGCAGACTTCTCATTTGATGTCGAGACGCAAGCAGAATATCGGTCACTCACGTCCTCACCTAGCTGGCTGGTTTAATGAATATTTGGGTCACTGTTATTGTTAATAGTGCATAACTTTCTTACAAATCAGGCCACTGCTTATGTTAAAATCAATGTTTCAGCAGGCCTTTTTGAGGCATGCACTGCATTCATTTATTAATACATTTTCTCAAATCTCAAAACTTTGTCTCATTTTCTGAAATTGTGCACAGTATTACCAGCAGTCTAATGCAAGCTAAATGTGATTTGGGTTATCCTGCTCCAGTTGCATCCATATTATAATTTATCCATTTGATCCTGGATTTATTCTTGCAGATATCGCTATCCTAGTACTGTTACGCAGGTGCAGGGCTAGCACAAAGTGTGCAGCATCCTGCTGCTCTGCGGTCTCAGTCCTGGTCTGCTGGACCAGAAAGATTTCAGAGGTTTGAATCACAGAGACCCGGCAGGTCTGAACCCCAGGGAAAGAAAATGAAAGAAGCACTGAGATGATATCAGTGCAATTCAGGAGAAGAGAGAAAAGCCTTACTTAAGAGAGGTAGAAATGTAAAACTACAGCTTCCATAAAACATTATTAGGGGTTTTAAGTTATTAAATCTAATGGTCTGTGTAGAGTACCAGCAATCTGTGAGTGAAACTGCAGTAGTTACGTGCATGGTTTGAATCCAAAAATCCGTGTCTTGTCTTGTGTGTAACTTTTGTTGTTTGAAAATTTGTCTCAGACTGAGCTGCAAAAACGCACTAGAAGGTGTACAGTGGGGTTTTTTTTTTTTCATTAGTTTAATCTGGATTTAAGTTTTTAAATAGTGGCTTTGCGAGATTCTAGAAAGTAGATTCTGCTTGACCTTTTTTCATTAACCCAGTTTCTAAATGCTAAGTTATCATTATTTGTTATGACTGGAGGCAGTAATAATCTTACATTTTAGTCTCAGAAATTCAGAAGCATTATAATCCTTTGCCACTGGGAGTCAGGATTTCCTAATACATGTGGGTTCACACTGCACACTTCTGGGAGCCAGTGCTCACTCTTATCTGTGATGGGAAATTCCATCCTCTAATGTGGAAGCTTTTGTGTGGTAGCAAAATGCTTTGTGCTAAAGACATCTACACTAAAAGTTACTTTTATCTAGAATGCAGTGGTGTTAAAGCTGATTTAGCCATTAGTGTGGATGGCCAGGAAATCACAATGCTTTTTGCTTGCCTTGAAGATGCATTTGAATCTCCTGGTAGTTAAAATGTCCTGTGAAATCTGTTTCTGAAAAGGAATGCTTGTTTTCTATGTGGGTGAGCAAGCAAAAGAGTAGTCAAGTGCAGCTTCTTTTGCCCTAAGAAATGGCTGCTGCAGCCTTATAGTTCTGGTTAGTCTGGTACACAGCAGCAAAGGAAAGTCCACTTCTCTCACCTGACAGTTAACAATTTTATAAAATTGCCACAAATATTTGTCTTTAGCTAAGAAACAACTCATTAGGTCTTAGTAGTAGGAAATTTACTTAGTTTTTTAGAAGGAGATTTTTCTACCAAATGACACAAAAGTATACTTGAAATCATATTAAGAAGCCCAGGAAAATAGATTGTTGCTTTTGTTTTGCTTTTTGACATGGCTGATATTTGGTCTTGGGTCTGCACGCTAAAAAATTAAAATAATCCCCATCTGAACATCCTTAAATTACAAATAGGAATAAGTGACCATGGAAACAGAGACCATGTCTCCATTGCTTTCCAAATGGATTGGAAACAGCTTGAGTCAAGCTCATTGTGGACAAAGGGAAATTTGCCAGTATGTAGACAATTAGAGTTCTCTTCCTGAGTACTTCAAATGCAGCCCTTCAAATGGGCTTGCGAAACTCCAGAGTGTCTAAGTGTTTGCATGTCTCTTTGGAGCACCGGACAATTATGTAAGAGGGTCTCCAAAAGCAGCGGATTGTGAGCGTGGTCTTTGTGCTGAAAATGCAAATGGTTGTGGCTGATACATTTAATAGACAGTCTGCCCCTCATACTCTCGATATAGCGAATTTTTAAACAAAGCTCCTTATTTCTTAACATTCTTTTCATTGTTTCAGAAGAGCTCAATGGGACAAACTGTTTCCCTCAAATAGGTTTAAGGAGAAAGCATTGCAGGGAGTCAGCGACAGCAATGAATGGGTGTTCAGTGTGTGGGCTTCGCCAATTCGTTTCTTGTTCTAAGCAAACCTGGTACTTTCAGATGAAGTTGGCTTTCTCTTTTGTGCTAACTAATTTAACTCTCTTTCTCTTTGCTCCCACGGACATTTTTCTAGTTTCAGCTCTATCTTTCTTTTCTTTGTGCGCGCAACTCAGTCCGGCTGCTGCTTGTTAATAACCTAGTTTCACAAGTTGGAGGCATATTTCTGTCTCAAGCCCTGCCTAAAACTCAAACTGACGGGAATGGAAGGAGAAAGGGAGAATACCCCTCTCTGTTTGTGCTGCATTTGTTCTGCACATGGTAATACGAAAGTGACTATAAATGGACTGTTGTGTTAAATAGTGTTCACAGCTGTAAACTGCAGCTCTTGCCAACGTCTTTGTGGATGCATCTTTGTGTGACTGTATTTTGAATTTTTATGCACGGACTTCTTCATCTTTTTTCCTTTTTTTTTTTTTTTTTTTTTTAACTTTGCCTCTAATGAAACAAACACTTAAAATATAGCTATCTGACCTGCATGAGATTTTATTTCTATAAAACACATGAGTAAAGTCCAAACCCCTTCAAACTCTTTTGAAACTTCAGTTCAATGTGTTTAATCTACTTCTCAGAGGAAAAAAAAAGAAAAAAGAAAAAAAGAAGAAAAATAAGTGTGGAGAGAACTCATGTAAAATGACTAGGAAGACATTAACATATTTGGCTTTCCTTTTCCAAGTAAAAATCCTTTTTCTGGGAAATGTCAGATTGTCTTCACTCCCTGTAGACATTCATTCATTTGCAAAGTGTTTATTATTTATTTGGGGTCATATTTTGGGGGGTTTGGACAACAGTCAAGTATACTTTTCTTGTGAAGGTCCAAGACTGTATGGTGAAGGAGATGTTTAGGCATACTGTAAGAACTCTGATTAATGTTTGGCCTGGTTTTAACATTTGTTGTTTGCCCATTAGGCAGGTGATGGGTGAATGAAAGCAATTACAAAAAATCCATAATTGTTTTTGTTGTAAAACTGGGAAAATTTATAAAGATTCTTGTCACCTCACTGTTTTCTCTAACAACTTTTATGTTCCTCTATTGTAGCTGGCAAAACGTGGACTAAATATAGTTATGATAAGCAGAACTCTTGAAAAACTTCAGAGAGTAGCCACTGAAGTTGGTAAGTGCTTGTCTCAAACTTATCTTTGGGTTTAGCAGGCTGGCTTCACAGGGATCTGGAGCTGATTTCCTAGGTTCGCTGGCACAGTATCTAGCACAGGGTGGCCCCAGATTATAGCTACAGGTATAGCCCCAGGTATGACTGCAATGCTACAGATTATCTGTGGTAATGCTCCCTTGCTTGAACCTTTCCAAACGAGTCATGGATAGCTTTGAAAATACATGCTGCAATTCAAACAGTGGCATGGGTTAGATGCAAAAATAGATGCAAGTTCTCTACGGGCTTCACCTGACCTTAAAAACTGTAAATGCAGGCCAATGAGATGTAATACTAGGTTTGTCTAAAGAATCTACTAATCAGTTTGTGACTGGGAAAGAAAGGTTGTCTTTAGGCTAGTTTTTTTTTTACTCTGAAAAGAAGTAACTCACCTAAGAAAATTAACATAAATGGAACACAGAAAAGTAGGAGTAAAAATCAAATGAATGTACTTGCTTGCTTTTTCTCTATAAGGTGTACAAGTTATATTTAGCTTTTGGTAAAGCAGTTAAATAGTATATCTTTAGAATTAACATTCCCTTTCTTTTCTTCAAAGGAGATTAGTTTAGGGAATGGCTTGTTTAAAGACATTGAGATCCAAGGCTGGGATTTCTATAGGAGTCAAAGGAGTTTATATCCTCCACTGACTTTAAAGATTGCTGTAATCAAGGTTATTCTTCCCACTGTCTCTCTTTCTATCCATGCAGAGTGTTTGATTTACAGATTCCTGTGTTAAGTGTGTGTCACTCCAAGATCATACCTCTGTCAGAAAGACTCTCCTTTAAACAGGCTTGGCAGCTGGCTCCAACAGAGTATCAGGTCAAGGAACTCATCTGCAGAGAGAGCAGTGCATCTCTCAGAGATATGACAGACTTCAAGTGGGTCAAGAAATCTGTAACTGAACCTGAAGCTACTGAAGTCAAGGACTGAGCTCCTAAATTTTCTGCCCGTTTCCCTCCCTCAGTGCTAGGGATAGACCTGCTTTCCCTCAAGAAGCAAGGAGTTTCAGTGGAGGAAAGCACCAGCTCCCTGTGAACAGTCTCTGTAAGCAGCCACACCCATGAGGCCAATGTGACTGTAGCCTACATTAGCTCCTCTTAAGTAAACGGTCATAAAAAATGAACTTCCATGGGAATTAGGCCAGCTCCGCTGTCATTGTTGCATTTCTTTGCAGCTAGATATTAAAGAATTAAAATAACAGAATCCTTAAAAAAGGCTAAGGAGTTCTTATAGTTTCTTTGTGTTATAAATTATAATCAGAACCAAAGAATGAAAACAAGAAGATTCATGAGACTTACATAGCTAAGAAGAGAAGTAGTGGTGGAGGGCTGGAAAGATAACATACTGTAAATTCCTCTGTACTCTGATTTATTTAAGGCCAGCCACTGCCCCCCTTCCTAACTGAGGCCCTGCTGTGCTGAGTTCTGTAGAAACACGTAACAGGAGCCTGGCCCTGTCCTGAAAGGTATCGCTCAAATGGCCTGTCCTGCAAATGCTCCTGCATCTCCTGCAAGAGCAGCCTATGACTTTTTGCATGTGAGGAAACCTCGTTGACTTCAGCAGCGTTATTCATGTAATCTCTGGTGCGGGGAGGCGGACAGTTTGACCCCAGGAGCTCAGGCTATGCTGATTAGGTATCTGCGCTATATTCAGCTGGGTTGTGGGCACACAGAGTTTTCCCCAAAGTCTGCTGAAATTGGTGGCGAGTCCCAGCAAGAGCTTTCCATTGTTTTCTGTGGGTTTTGGCTGAAGCCCAGAGTGACTCATGTGTTATTTATTGTGTCAGGTTAGAAATGAGTACATAACAACAAGTAGATGGCACAAACAAAAGGAAGGGGAGGAAGACAAAGTGAAGAAAAGCACAGAGTGTATGATCTGGAGGCCATTAAATCAGCAGGGAGCTCTGGATCAGGCCTCTAAATGCATGCTTATGTTAAAGCTTTGGAAATGTTCCCTCTATTTTCAGCTTGCAAACTTCATCATAGTTAAGCTAAGCAGTCATCAGAAAAGAAGAAGGGTTAAACTTACTGTGATTTTATGTGAGTAAATAAACAATGGAAACCAAAGCTGAAGCGGAAATTTAACCGGAATGATTTTACTGTTTGCTAAATTTTCTAACTCTTACTGATTTTTTTTTTCTTTCTAAACTGCTTAAACAAGCAGTGTCTCAGCCTGAGCAGTTATCATTATCCCTAACTGACATGCAAGGAGATTAAGGCATAGAGAGGTCTAGACAGAAAGTTTGCTTTAGGCTACATAAATAAGTTTTAGGACTGGGCAGTTATTCACATTTCCTCTTCCTTAACTGCTACACCATGTATCTTTTTTCAATGGGTTGGACATCGTAATTAAGAGAGTTGCCTCCCTCTTCAACCTGACAGTATTATTTGCCTAATCATAGGGTTACATTCAATTTTGATACTGAAGAGTATAAATGAAAGGAGATTAAAGTGTGGATAAGTCCAGAGATCTCAGTATTTGGCTTTCAAACAGTCCTGTGAATCAGAGGTGTGCCAGAGAACGTCTCTCAGAACTGGAATTTGGAGCAGGCAGAAATCCACAATAAGAAAAACACTTCTCTAAAGAAGTGTTGGAATTGAAAGCAAGATTTCCACCCATTGAGACAGGAAGACTTTTTCAGAAGGTGAGATAAAAGGTAACAAAACAAGTCCTGTGGTGAGCAGACAAACAGAACAGTTGCATCTGGTATACTGCTCATTTAACACATTTTGTATTCTGGTGAAACATTGATCAAGCCATAAAAACAGGTGATTAGCAATGGAGGCATGCTATTAACTGCACTCCTTCAATTTCTTCTGCCTACACCTCCTAAGCAAGCTATATGGAGGGGGTTGATCCTGATTGAAAAGTTGCATGCTAGGATGTGTTGATGTAATCAAGGTCTGTACGTTTAGCTGTTACATTATTCCACCAAACAGATGACAAAATGCCACTTCTGTAAGACACTGAAGTTATTCACAGTGAGCTTTTTGCTTCTAAGAAGAACGAAACCTGTATTTAAGGAAGGGTAAGGTGTTTGATCCTCACAAAGTAGTAGAAATAGTGCAGATACTTTGGTTTAGACTAGCTGAGTGGCTCATGAATTTGGGTTTGGTAATACAATAACTAGTTTATCAACCTTTGCTGCTGAAATCACGTCCATTAATATGAAACGATAGAATGAATACAAAAATCACTCTACAGAGTGGTCTAGAATCAAATGTGGTTTATTCCCACTAAGACCTGTAAAGGTGCTAATTCATTTAGCTGCCCATGCTCCTAGAACTTCAGTTTTCAGTCTGTTTTACTTTTTCTTCCATCCCTCGTCCCCCCAGAAGAGCTAGCTCTCAGAGCTGAGCAAGTAACAAGCTGAGATGGCTGCACAACTTAACACTTGACACAGCCATCCTTTTCCCTCCGAGGCTGTTAAGTTACCTGTTGTTAAATGGGAGCTGCTGCGTATTGCTGATGCCAGTTGGGGAGGCAGTATTGCTCGGGGTTGTTTTTCCCATATACACAACTATAGAACCAAGAGGTTTAGAGCCTTGACCAATGTTCCCGGGTGTTCTAGTGGTTAACAGTATTTCCCATGGTTTTTTTCTCACGGAGTTTGTGTTATCTGATATTTTCGAACATTTTTTTCTGTTTTATGTTTTAACCATCTTTCTTTAGTTCTTCTCTATTTTCCTGTTATTTCTGAAGTGTTTTTACTCTGTATTTCTGAGGGAATATATTTCTTGAAAAGCTAAAGCCAGAACTTGTGCTTTATAGTATTACAGAATTTTTTACATGTATCCCCAGTCTTAAATCTTCTTTTTACCACTTTCTGTTGTTGAAATAACTTACTCAGGTTCTTATTTTGCCCTGCTCTCTGTGAATTTCCTCTGAATACAAATGCCATCTTAGTCTGAGTGCTTTTCTCTTCATATTCAAATTCCGCTATAGTTATTTCAGAAGGGTCTCTTCTTGCTACAAAGATCAGTTCTTGTGCCACTCAGGCCTTCGTTATTTTGCTACCTCAAGTTTTTGGATGACCTTCGTAGCTCTCTAAGCCTAAAGGAAGAGTTTCTGGCAGAGAATATGTTCTAGCCAACTCCGTGCTTCAGCCTGATTTATTTTCTTCTTGGTAAATTTCAAAAGGCAGCATATTATCCTGTCTGACAAGCACCATTCCCAAGTGGCCCGAGGTCAGGAGGAGTTAGATGTATCCTTCTTAATGATGCATTTTATAACACATCAGATTAAACACCTCAATTTGAGTTTTCAATTTTCATTAGATTAATCTTCCCTTCATTAAAAAGAAGTGTATAACCTGTGCTCATGTTTGAAAACCTAGGCCCTTTGCCTCTGGCACACTTAGGACTTTTTTAAAAGGTTGGAATGGCTTGTGTCTTCAAAGGCTGTCATAAATCTCTGTCACAGAGAGGGAAACACTGGAAAGGGTTTTTTTGGCTCTCTCCTTTATGGAATTATTATCATTTTCTAAAGAGCTATCCCGGGATAATTCATTTATCAGCATGATAGTTTTATTGTTTTTTAATACATTGTTTCATTCTTAAATGAGACAGAGTAAAGCCATCTGGAGTACTTGTTTGTTGGCTGCCAGCGCTGGTTGCAGCAGTACAGTTCTGTGCAGACAAGGGGACGCAGAGGAAGGCCAAATGGTTTGTTTGATCCTAATTTTTATGTTATTGTAGTTTTGGCTGCCCTTCTGATTGCCCGCAAGAAAGATGGCCACAACATCACTACACTTTTTAAGACCATTTCATTTTGTTTATAGAGCTCTTTGAATGCGAAGGTCACTGTAGGCGTCTGCTCCAGCTGTTGCTCTGTTCTTCTCCTTCCCTGCATTTACACTCACAATGTCCTTATTCTTTGTAGTGATACCATTCCCCCAGTCTGGGACCACTAGGGGGTCATTTGCCACTAGAGTTGCTTTTATAGGTTGAAGGTTCAAAGGGTACGTTTCGTCCCTTTCATACACACAACCGCAGCCTGGAAAGAGGCAAGAAAAAGGGCATTTCTTCCCCCTCACCCCTGTCATGGAGACAGATGTCCTCTAAAATTGCACATAAGATGCAGCCCACTTTTCAGACCTGGAGCCAGGGAGTCTGCCGTTCCTCAGGCTGCTTGTGTTACTTGACTAGTGTGAGGCAGTGGGGACTCGCGGTGTATTGTGCGGCAAGGAGGGAACAGCTCGGAGATCTGCCCCTCTCGTCCTCCAGCGTGGGCCCTGTTTTGGTGCAAACTGGCCCGCTGGACCCGAAACTGCAGCTGGTTTCCTGCCAGCCTTGCCGTCATGTGGGAGTTGACGCAAGGAATAACTGGCCTCTTCCTAAATCTGAATGTACACCAGGAGGCATGAGACAAGGTTTCTGGATAGAAATCAGTGTGTCTGATTCACATCTGGGGCAATGTGCTCTCCTGCCTCTAGGAAATTAGATATAAAATCAAGCTCTGAACAACCACAGGCAGTTTCCCAAGTGGGACTCAAAGGCAGACTTTCTGCCATCCGTGTGTGCCTGAACTCCTGCCACTTCCAGTCAGTTTGCGTTCAGATCCTCTGTTGATGCTTCCGAGCTTCCCTTTGTCACTTTTTCAGCAAACTTCATCTGGATTTCAGGTTGCCCATAAAACTTGAAAGCAGGTTTAGTAGCAGGAATTTACAACATGAACCTCTAGTTAGAGGAGATCTCACTGGGCCCCTTTAAAGGAGAACCTCACCTTTAAAAATGAATAAATTAGAGTCTCTTCCACTTTTTCTCATGAAACCTCATTGAAAATATGGACAGCAATAAACCAACTGCTGGTAAAAATGGTAATGGACAGCTGGGCTCCGCTCCTGCACAGCAATAACGGTGGAAAAACCATCCATGTTTCCCTTTCCCTTCTGTGTAAATTACCTTGTAAAATTTAACTTATGTCCTCCCTTAAATGCCTTCTAGTCCTGCAGAAGCCTAGGGAAGGTCCAGTCTACAGGAGTTCAAATGTAAAAGCAGGAGAGGAGTAGTTTGAAAAGGAGACAGAAAATACTGCTTCACAATGCCTGTTTTCCCCTCCTCCTACATGAAAAGATAAGCTCTGCGTATTAAAATGGTCATCTTGTACAGGAAAACACTTTGAAACAACTCTGCAAAATGGAGCTTATGTAGAAGATCTGGCACACACATTCACTTGTCTAACATATGCTGATAGTGCTCTTTTGTAAATATTATGATAACCAGGGGAAGAAGTTCTGTATTGTTTGTTTCTGTTTTTTTCTGACTTGAGGACCAAATGTTCAGGTTTTGTGAGGGAATTTCCATTGATTTCAGGGCATAAATTGATCCTATATTTGTCAGGCCATTTTCCTGAAAGCAACTGGTCACAATGAGAGTATTTTGCTTGTGTTGTGATCCTTCTGAAAGCCAGAAAGTGGAAAGAGTTACATATTCTACAGTGGACATTATTGCATGGGACATCTGATTATTTCACTCATTACTCAGCTGCAGTTCTCCCTCCCTCTGTGTAGATGCAAAGGGATTTTCTCCTTTTTCTTAATTACAGAGCAGGCCACAGGTCAAAAGGTGAAGATTATACAAGCTGATTTCACTGAAGATTCAGTATATGAGAATATTGAAGAAAGTCTTGAAGGCTTGGAAATTGGTGTTTTGGGTGAGTCACTAAAGCCTGTTAGCTGAAGGGTGTTTTGTGGCTGCAGTGTGTTATACAGAGAACTGTATAAAATGATGCATGTCATAACAATTTGTTATACTTAGCAGACACTGCTAAAACCAAGCATGTCTAGTGCATTTGAGCATTAGTTATTATGAACAAGTTTTAAAAGTGAATTAAAATTCTCCAGCGGCTCCCCATTTCTCTGCCCTGTACAGTGATTTCTTTCCTGTGAAAGCTCCTCTGCCACTTTATAGGCAGCATCCAGCTTGTGGGGTGACTTCTTCCCCTGCCTAGCCTCAGGGAATTGATTTTCACTATTGGTTGTTTTACAGCTGTGTGCAATTCTTATATTCAGTCTGAAACGAGCCTGTGGCTAACCCTAATTGGTATGAGCCGCATAGGAACAATGAAAACGTTGTTGTTGTTGGTAAAGAAAACCGTCCTTTCAATAGTGAAACAAACAAACAAAAAAACCCCAATCAAACAAAAACCCCAAACCCAAACTGTAGAAATGAACCGTTTTTCCATTCTCTGAGGTCAGTGCAGATGACTTCAGTAAGAGCAAGACTCAATGCTGGATGGCATCTCTCTTCACATGCAGCTTAAAAACGTCTGAGTCTTACGGAGAACCCGTTTGTTTAGCTAGCTGAACTATGTACTTTGCCTAGATGTGGTTCTTATCATGTTTCCTTTGATTAGTTAACAATGTTGGAATGCTTCATAATCCTCTTCCGTGCCGTTTCCTTAATGGACCAGACATAGACGAGGTAGGATTACTGTGCGGTTTTCTCCTTGCGCTACAACAATTAGGAACTGTAATTCCACTTAACAAGGGACAGATTCTGCCCTTACTACAATCAGCACATATTTAACTGTTCAATTGAGTGGGAAAAGAAGTGGGCCTGAAGGGGCATAGTTTGTGTTGTTTCATTTTTAATGTTCAGACGAGCTTGCAAGAGAAAAAGAATGGTAGATTTCAGCTAAATTGGTGCAGACACTTAGCAACAGATCAGAGAATGCAGTTGGCCCGGGTGTAGCAGAGATCAGCAGCCTCTCTGGCTCACTGATCATATGTAATGTAATGGGTTCCAGCCTGGTCACAGCCGCAGCTGAAGTGTTGGGTTCTTATTAATATTATTAGAACTGCCTTTCTTTGAAACACCATTACTTAAATATGTGACAACTGAAAAAATAAGATGAGTTTAAATGAAGTTTACTATTTTGGGAAGTAGATTACGCATGTAGAATAGTTTTAGAGGATTAAGGACCTGATCAAGATTCTCTTTGCCTTATTGTTGTTTACTTATACAATATCAATTGTGGAAAAAGTAGATTTTCTGAACATCTTTCTTGCTGGCACCTGCCATGGGATCCCTGCCATCTATACACCATAATCTGGTACAAATTAGAGGTCCTTGAGCAGGCTGCTTCCTTTAGAGCTGCAGCCCCAGAAACAATATAATGCTGTGAGAGAGGGGCTCTGCCCAGACTAATTGCCATGGGTACAGTGCCATATGATGGCAGCTATGATTGGGTCCACTTGCTGGTCTGAAGAGGGTATCTCTACACAGCTGCTTGTGCTGCATCAGGACGCTATAAAAGATGTTGCGGCCTCCATCGCTGGGAGTCATCCAGTGTCAGCCGGGCACCTTATAGTTTGTTCTCTGTATCCATCTGGCTTCATTCACTGCTGCCTGCACTGCTTGGCCACCAGGCTTCCAGGTTTTGCCACGTGCAAAGACTTGGCTGGGCCAGACTGTGCGCCCAGAATCAAAGGAATAGAAAATGGGGAGTTTGAATGTCATGGCTAGAAAAAATGAATCCAGGGCTAACCTACCTTTGAGTACCTTAAATTTTAGGCACAGTTAGTGAAAATCCGAGGTAAACTTAGCAGCTAAAAAAGCAACTGCTTTGCTAGATACATTTTTTTTCAGTTGGAATTTCCATGTATGTTATCTAGATAACCTATACACTCTTAAGTTAACTATGTACTTATTCTTTCCTTCCTTCCTTCAGAGCCTCATCAATTGCAACATTATTTCTGTTACAAAGGTATGTGCCACACACACATCTAATCCACAATATTTTTATTGGAAAAAAATGTAGCTCCATGCAAGAGTGACCAATTAGCTTTCCTGTGTATTTTCATTTCATTTATTCCCAGATAGTCATTTACGACAGGAGTGTCAGGATTATTTTAGGGACTGACTTGGTAGGTTTGATTCTGTCCCCTGTAAACCATTTTGATCAGCACTGACTGGAAACTGTTTAACACAGTTGCTTTGTCAAGATACGTTGTTACACTGCAGCTGAAACATTTTGGAAAAACATGCTGATTTCAGTAAACAGGAAGATCTGTTACAGAATCAAAATCTATAGGAGTAAAAGATGCTCAGTCTGACGTTTCGTACTGGAAGAGCACTTTTTGGCACAATTCTGTTCTGCAAAAATGTTTTTGCATCAATGCAGGACAGAAACCGAAGGAGCTGAATCCCAGTTCTCTGTTGTTACCCCTCAGTGTTCATTTTGGTTGGCTACTTGCTTGCAAGAACAGTTAATGTTTCATGGTTTCCACCTCTGATTAAGATTTGTATTGCTCTACTGTTTGCAAGCAGCCTGTTAACAAGAGCAGAACACTTTATAGTTCATCTCAACCTTGGCTAATGTCTTTCTAAACACGGCATAAAAATGATCAACAGATGTTCCTCTTTCCTTGGCTAGTGAACTTTACCTCCCAAATTTGTACTGCTGCTTAATAACTTCAGATAATAAATCACAGAATACCTGTCAATTAAAACATATTCTTTTATAGAGTGGTTTTTGGTGAACTTTCTGCTCCCAGGTTTTATTCTATTAATATATCAAAAGAACAGAAACATCTGCAATACTTAAGTACTCAATATACATATCCCACACAAACAGGCCTGTAACAAGCACTTTGTACCAACACAGTCTGGATACAAAAGGATTCTCCATTTATCATTTCATACTTTACACATGCCACAAAATCAGCCCCTTCCAATTCACTGTGATCTAGGGCTTCCTTTCCCTTGTTATTACAACAACTTCGTTTTTGGCCTTTTACAATATTCACTTTCCTCCAAAATACTGAGATGAAATCATGCTCCTAGCCAGCATTTCTAATGGCTACCTCCAAGTTATCTTGAAATCTTTTGTTGGCTTCCTCTTCCTGGCCTTATTCCTGGAAAGATTCTGCCCAGTGCTCCCTGCTCCATCCAGATGTCTGACCACCAGGTATTTTTGGCTCTTATGGAAGTCAGTGGGACTTTCAGCATTTTGGTTAGCAGAGGCAGAACCTTTTCCCATGTTTACCACCACTCTGTTAATTCCCCTCTACCCAAGCTAGCACGACCCACCTCCATCCTCTCTTTTTTTTAGTGTCCTTTCTGAAAATGAAGCTTGTGAACCCCACCTTGCTCCTACTCATCCCTTGCGCACAATCACACTTCTAAAAAATCCCCGGGGAATTAACAAGAGTTGAATTAAGCTGCATCATTCATTTGCACTGCTTTTCATTACTGCCCTTTACAATTTAGGTCATACTCCTATTCTGCAGAGATTTATATACTATGTGTTTATAACAAGTCAGTAGTCTGAGTATAAATTCCCAAAGGGCTTAGGCTTAATGTCAAGAATACTCCTCAAGTAAAACAACCAGCAGCAGACCTTGTACCTAAAAATGGATTTAATTATGCTCTAAAGATTATAAACATGATTACGTCCATCGTTAAGGTAAGAATGGATGATTAAATAATTAGCAAATATGATCCTAAAGCTATTTTGCTAGCAGAAAAAAAAAGTTGTCTTTTCATGATTTTCTGCTATTTCTGATCCAGGTAGAGCTAGAGGTGAAAACACAAAAACACTGTGAAACCTACTTTCTCATTAGGTTTCTGATCAAATATTCAAGATTCAGGAAATTCAGCTACTGTTGAAAAGCTTTTGGATAAGCATAAGACTTTCACTGCTTAGCAGATTAACCTTTGGAACTTTTGACAACAATTCAGCCAATTGGCAGGCCATGAGTATTTCTAAATCTTTCCCAAAAGTTTCAAGGTGTCATATTTTAGTTGTTTGAGTTGCATACATACGGCTGGGCCTTGAGCAAATGTAAAATCTTGTGGGGAAAAAAATCATGATGAGTCAAAAAATACAGTCAGAAGCAGGGAGATTGGATATAATTCTTAACTTACTTGTCTTACAGATGACACAAATAATTTTGAAACAAATGGAGCCACGGTAAAAATCTCTCTCTCTCTCTCTTTTTTTTTTTTTTTTTTTTTTTTTTCCCTCTCTCCTATAACTTTCAATAGGTTTTAGCTGCTACCTTTAGTTTGTTCAGTGGTAGCTATGCTTTTTCATGATTAACTTCTCCACTTTATGGTATGTCACTTGGTGAGATTTATTCCTGTTGATGTTAGTGCTGTGTGAATCAATGATAGGAACTGCCACAAACCTTCAGTCAACTGTAGAACAAGACAGAAAATATAAAATACTGGAGCCTGTTTCCAGGAAAAACATGCATGTGTTGCAGAAATAAAATTGCATGTGATGGGCCTAGTTAGGCAAGCAATTGCATTTGAAAATATTGTAATATTTTGTGGTAGCCGTGCTCAGAGTAATACTGTTCAAGTACTGGAGATACCTGTACTTTCTCAGAGACATTAGTTCAGCTATGTAAATACAGATTTTTTTCCCTCTGTTTAATACAATGTGTATTTTAGACTTGGGGGTTATTAAACCAGAAGTTAAGGTCTTCAGATGGAGTTTCTAGAAAACATTGTTACTAGTGCACATTAGAGGACAGTATATGCTTTTTGTCTGGGCAATAAAATACGCTTCTACTGTTTGTTTGTTTATTTTTTCCTGGTTGTTGCTGAATGAATTGTTTTTACTGATTTGTAGGGAGAGTTGTGAATAGGGAAACTGAAGCAACAGATGCAAGAAGCAGGAAAAAGAATGTGCTGGTTAATGAGCAAAGGAGACCTACCAATTACTCAGCAGCAGAGACTCTTTCCTCTGATGGCAGCTTTTGCTCTGTTAGATGTACAATAGCATGTACAATGTTCCCTTGGTTCTGGCTGCACTAGGCATTTAAATTTCAGTTATGACATTATTCCAAGCTGTTTTGGACTTAATTGCACTTAACTAAATTATAAAGATTAGGTCCTTTGAGAATGTACTCTACTATATAATAAGAGAGCTCTGTCTTCTGGGGGAAAAAGTTTTCAACTTGCACAGGTTTTTACTGTAATGCCATCAAGTATAATTGAATGTAACCATATTTAAATTAAATTTCAGACAGAAAGGTCTTATTCTGAATCTGTCCTCTGGTCTGGGTACTTTCCCTTGTCCATTATACACAATGTACTCAGCTTCTAAGGTAAGTCTTTCATGTTGCTTTATAAAGAAATGTCAATCAAACGTTCACTAAAATGTTTATATCAGCAGCATAGGGCCAGGTTCTCAGATGGCACAAATCAATGTTGCTCCATTATTTCAATATTGTGAATTCAATAGGTGAATTTGCACTAGCTGAGGATCAGGAATCAGTGAAGCTATACCACTGAAATCCAACTGAAGGTATGGCCCATAATGAGAAGATTTTTGCCTGTAACTTAACAGTATTGTACCAATGCTCATAATATATCTTGACTCAGGGCAGTGATGACTTTTACTGGGCTGGCTTATCTGGTTTACTCAAAACTGTAGGTGCACAAGACTGTTGATAAATTTTAGTTATGGAATGAAGAGAAGAATCACTGCTTGGTGGGTGGTGAGTTGTCTGACTTCAAAGATTTCATTTTGAGATACTGTTCTGAATTAAAACTCAAGAACTTATCAAAATAAGGAGTTACTGCCTTTCACTGAAACTCTCGAAACGTTCCACTCAGCTCAGATTTGTTTCAAATGAAAAACTCTTAAGGAATGATATTTGTTTGAACATAGCTAGATCTCAGCTTGGTTAAAAAAAAGAAAAAAGAATAAAAAGAGAAAGCTAAAAATTTTAGTTTTCCATTTCCCTTTTTTCTTTTTAAAATAAGTTTCTCATAGTACTCAAAACTACATTCAAACCATATAATTTTAGTTCCTTAATTTCAAAGTGATACGGTATATTGGTTGTCGTCTTCTGACTTTTCTTTTTCTTGGGTATCTGTTTCTGAGCACTTTTTTAATGTACTTCTTTTTACAATGCCCTGAAAGGAAGCTATTTAAGTTATCAGCATATTATTGTTTCATGTCATATCATGAGACTATTGGTGTTTAAAATTGTAAGACCTGCCAAATGATGGCTATGAAATGCCATCAGGTTTTCTCCTTAATATGGCTTTTGTACATATGATTACTGAGGTTTGATTCAAGGCTGTCAAGTTCCTGAATATTTCTCAAAGGTCCAGCATCTAAAACAACTCATTATACCAAAAAGTCAACTTTTACACAAAAAAATTAGTATATGTCGCTCTTCATGGTGTGGAGAAAAAACCCGGAAACATGAGCCTTAAAGGCTGAAGCTGCAGAAAGCAAACAAGCTCCTTATGGTGTTTCTACTCCAATGACAATGTACCAAAATCCTCAAATACACTACTTTAAAAATCTTATTTGTAGGCTATGCTAATAGGTATACACTTAAGGCATGAGCTGGATTTCACTCTTTTCTACTGCAAGAGACAACAGCAGCATAAACCTTGGACTGGGAGGGTATGTTTCAGCCAAAGAAGAGAGCTGCATGCAACAGTGCCAAGAACTAGTATAAAGGGGACTCTGGTATTTATATTTCTGCATTTTCATGAAATGTGACAAAGCTTTCAGTACAACCTGCATAGTACTTGTTTCAAGTCTGCCTTGAGCTAGTGTTGGGCCACGTCTTTTCTAGTGCAGATAGAGTCAATCCTGCCACTGCTAATGCAGGACAGCAGAGATGTATCTTGAAAAGATCATTTATAGGTTTTTCACCACTGCACTGTGACTTAGGTTGTATGATGCTTGGTCATTTTTGATAGGGACCACGTATGCACATACTTGTGACTACATGTACAAGTACTTACAGGTTCCTGTGCTAATGCAATTCCTTTTTTTTTTTTTTTTTCCCCCCCCTCTTCTAGGCTTTTATATGCACTTTTTCCAAAGCACTACGAGCAGAATATAAGGAAAAGGGAATTATCATACAGGTGATACTATGTCTTACCCTATTTGCCTTCATTTTAATGAATCCTTGAATATGGTCTGGGATGCTCAAACCTGTAGTGTGTAGCCACCCTCAGTGAAGGGTGCCCCTGCCAAAGCTTTCTCTTCTCCCTGTGTGGAACTCTAGGCTTTTTTCCTTATTCTACTGCAGTACCATTTCACTGCAAGTACCTCTTATAATTTGTCAGATGCTGGGGTATTCTGCACAGTGAAATGAAAGCCCTTATGAAAATGTTTGATCCCATTACGCTATTCTTTCAATTTCTTATTTTAGGTGGTGGCTCCTTATGGTGTTTCTACTCCAATGACAATGCACCAAAAACCTAGTCTTATCACAAAGACAGCAGAAGAGTTTGTTAGTGAATCACTGGATTATGTCACCTCTGGAGATGAGATTTTTGGATGCTTAGCCCATGAAATATTGGTAATTGAATTTGATATTTTGTAAATGGGTTCCAAAGGCTGTATCAAGGCTGACTGGCAGCAGGGGTCTTTCCACTGACTTTAAAGACCTTAAGATTAGGCTTCAAATGAGAAATGGTGAATAAATTGTTAAGGCTAATAAGGCACCGAGAAACTATGAAGGGAGGAAGATGCAAGTAACATGCGTTGGCCCTCAGTGAAGTGTGGCTTTCTATGCTTTTGTATCTTGAGCTGAGCTCAAGTCTGTTCTCCAGCTGCCTGTTTTCATGACCCTGTTAGGAAATACATTTGAGACCCCTGCTCCTTTACAGAAATTGGCCAGCAGATTCAAGCCATTAGTGAGGGAAAGTTAGCGGAGAAAGGAAAGGACAAAAAAGACGGACTGTGCTATAACATGAACTTCATTTTCTTAGGAAACCAAGCTAAGAAAATAGAATAAATATTTATATCTGGCAGCTGTAATGATGAGCACTAAATAAAAGTACTGGGAAGAGAACAAATCTGCTGAAAACAGAAGAATGAACATTTCCCTCTAAGAGAAACATCCATACTAAAAGTATAAAGTAGAAGCTTTTGCATTTACTATTTTCTACAACCTTGTGAACACTGAGTTAATTCCTTTCAAGAGGCTTCTGTAACCTTTTGTCTTTGTATTGTTTTTGCTTGATTGTTTTGAAGGCGTGCATCCTGCAGCTCATCCCTTTATGGGTATTCCACAGTGACAGACTTCAAGAAACAGTCCTGCATGTATTTACCAGGTATCTGAAGAAGAGGTGGAGGAACCCCTAAGAGAGTGATTTTTGGGGAAGACGTGCAAGTGACAATCCCCGTGGGATGCATTTTGCAATGCCTGTGTGTGTTTGTGTGAGGAATCAAATCAGTTTGAGACATAACTCTGTCCAGATCACTTACCAAGGATAATTTGATCCAGTGAATTTATTGAGTACATTCATTAGCATCCCTCTCCAAAGACCATAAAATTTGCAAGTGATGTTCCAGTGACTTCTATGGGCTCTAGATAGGTTGTAAGAAATGCCGCTGCTGTTACTATTCTAACATAAGCGTGGAGGCCACAGATACCTGCACTTATTTGATGTTCACAAATAAAACAACCATTTGCTTTATTTCCAGACTTGTTCATAGTGTATTTTTATTTTCAGAAAGTGTTTTGTCTTTGGTTTCTTCTGAAAAGACAAGGAGATTTACAAGAAAGAAAAGGAAAAAAAAGAAAAAGGAAATTTTCAGGGGGGAATGTATGTTAGGAGGTTTTAGAAGTCTGCAGCCATAAAAAATGTATTACTGTCAAGATCCTATGATTGCCTTCTTCCTCTACAACATATGATATGAGCTGGAGGAGGCAGGAGAATCAGCAAAAGGTAGGCAGTAATTCTCTTTTCCTGGATGAAACCAGAAGGCAATGGTAGATAACTATTCAGCTGTACTTCAGTTTGTTACAAATTAGGCAGTTTCATGTATCTAATTTTAATGTAAGCATTTTACAGGCTTATTTTATTTCTGCATTCCAAAAAGCGTTTTTGTAAAGCTGCATTAAGATAGCAAAGGCCTTATTCAAAAAGTAAGTATTTGTGTTTGTTGGCCAGATGTGATGGGGTAAAGTCTCCGTAATATTTGCTAGATGGAATTGGATGCAAATCACTAAATATAGTCTACTGACTCCAGAAATTCCTGTGTGCTGTATTGAATCTAGTGACAAATATAAATGAAACCACATAGACTTATAACAGGATCATAGGTCCCAGCTTTCCTCAGATGCCTCTTATACTTATTATTGTAATTCCTACAAGGAACAATTAAGGACTGTGCTGAGATCTCTGAACTAAAATCATAAAAATGATCGTAAAATAATATGTACTTTTCCTATTATACCAGCAGATTCGGTCCAGGTCTGCAGACAATCATAAAAAATCACCTTAAACACATGGGCCACCCAGTCCTTCCACTGAATGCAGTGAGGCTGCTCATAAACTTGCATTTATTCATGTCAGAATTGGGGATGAAGGGAAAAATAGGTCACTTGCAGGCAAGCACTGCTAAACCCCAGCATTAAAAAGGCCTGCCTCACCCCTAAAATTGTGAGATTTTAATATAAAGCAAGTACTTTTTTGTTTGTTTGTTTTTTGAACCTTAGAAATGTGCATGTTCAATGCTTTCTCTATAGGCACAAAAATCTAGCATTTATTTTATAAATATTTAACAGCATAAGCTCCAATTCTTACATAATGACAAGATTCTAGAATTTGGTGTTTTAGGGTAAACAAAAACAAATATGGACCTTGGTACAATTATGTCACTAGCAGCATTATCATTTCTCTCTCAAGATGGGATTTTATTTGTGCCTTTTAACTGCTAAAAAATGAAATACTGTCTTTGAAGAAAAATAATATCAGAGCCAGACTCCCGAAGGGTGGTAGCAAAAGCATTGAGAGGTGGGAACACTGCAGTGCAGCACTGGCAGCGTGCGCATGGGAGGCAAGCCCTGTTCAGGACCTTTCTCCAAAATTCCCCTCAGATCATCCCCTGCAATTACATCTGCAGAAGGAGATGAAGCTTAATAAACATCACTTCTGGCACCCAGAATAAATTTAGTTTTAACAGTCTGTAAGTGGAAGTTTTAACATCCGCTTTGTGCATGTGGAAGTGTGTGTATTTCAAGATCATTCTGCTGTTTTTTAAGGAAGAAGCAAGGAAGATATGGATGTTCTTAATCATCATTAGAAATAAAAGCAGTGGGTAAAGTTCCCTGGTTCAGGAGCAAAATTATCATTGACTCCTGGAGTATGAAATCAGTTCATTCCTTTCAAAATGCTGTCTAATTAGTTTGTCTTACGTTGTGCCTAGTCATAAAACCATTGCATTCTCCGCTTTGGAACAGGAAAATATTTCTTTCCACACTTGTGAAAGTACCTGAAAAACTCTCTTGTGCTATATGCTCATTGCATCTCATAGCCTTTTTAATTAAATGGCCTCTGCATATCGCTTGTATTTCATAGCCTTATATAAAATAGCTTTAAAATAAAACTACTACTGATTATTACCACCCGATGTAGAAAACATCTGGAAGTGAAAATGAGACATCTGTGCTGGACATTTTAACACTGTTGATTTGGAAAACAAGGAATAGGAATGGTTCGTTGATCATTTCGTAAAGACTGTGTTTTCGAGTGATTATATTCTCTTAAATGTGGTATTTGCACAGCTGTTCAACAAATAACTAGGGATATAATATATGACAAATACTACACGTGGGCCAAAAGCTGAAGTCCATGGGGGAAAAACTCATTCAATAGCAGGCCTAGGTGTGGCAGGCAGGGTTCGTGTTTGCGGGTGGTGTAACTGCACATTTCTCCCTGGACGTGTATTTTCAAGCAGTACCTTTGCAGCTATGACATTAGGTGCAGCATGCTTCTCCCTCCCTTGCCCTTCCCCTCCAAACACATGCCCAGGAGCAGCTCTTCATGTGTTTGATTTAGATGTGTGAGTATTTGCAGCTGGGTGAAGCGACTGTCTTGGTGGCAGCAGCAACAACCCCAGAGGCCTCTCCTCTCTGCAACTTGCTCTCACCTTATAGCTACCTGCTCTCTTGCTTTCTCTTGGATTTTCACCTGAGTTACCTACCTCAGGTTAAAGAGCACCTTTTTGCCCTCTCTGCGATGATAAAGTATTTAAATGTTTGCTGCCAGAGATAAACACTGGCTTACCTGATATGCGGGACCCCAGGCATACAGACGTCGTGTTGGCACGAGCAGAGGTTAGTGAGCGAGGGAGACCCTGTTTCCAATGTTTGAAAGTCACATAATCTATGACAAGTGACATTTCCATATTTCTTGTCTCACATTTGTTTATGCTTGGGCATGTGGTGTGAGCCTTGCAGGCTGTTCCTGAAGTTGAGCAATTGGCTCAGCGCAGATTTGTTTCTCTTGAAGAACAGCAGGATCTTGTTACTTGCTGCTCCGGCCTGGTCACCCCGTTAGAGGAGCCATGTTTTGACCTTGGGGCTCGTTATTTTGCTCGGCGTTGGGACGGGATCGCGCTGACTTGCAATCTTTGTGCGGCGTTCCCCGACTGCGTATAAAAATTAGCTCGTGGAAGGAGTTTTCTCCCGCTTTGGCAGGCCCTTTGGAGGAGCGCGGCAGAGACCCCACGCCAGGGATGCGCGGCCGGGGCAGCCGTGATCGTGCCCTCCTCTTCGCTTTGGAGGCTGCATGTCCACCCAGTTCCCACCAAATAACACCACGTCGTATCCTCTGCCCCTGCTGCTGAGCTCGGGCCTGGCCGATGTGGAGAAATAGGGAAAAAAGGCAGAGTTTCTCCTCGCTCCGCCCGTGTGGGAGAATGCGGACAGACGCAGCGGCAGGCCAGGGCCCCTCTTCCTCCTCAGCACCTGGCGCTGCCGATGCTGCATTTTCTTACAGCGTTAAAACATTGCTAGTAACAACGAAAACGTCCCGCGCTTTGCACAGCCGGGGGCTCCCCGAGGACCTCGCAGAAGGATTCAGCCTGAGCCCTGCTTTACGGACAGGGAAGCTGAGGTGAAATGCCTGGCCTGAGCTGCTGAGAGGAAAACCGGCCGGGCTCTAGCTCTCTTGACCCCCTCAGCGCGCCTCCGGGCTGGTGAAGCTGCATTACCGCCACATCAGCTCCCCAGAATAACTGCTAACCGCCCCCAGAGAAATCCCCTACGGTTCCCATATTTAACCCCCACTGCAGCCGGGACAGACAGAGCGAAAACCGCCCCCCTTCCAGCTCCTAAACACGGGGAAGCGCCTTCGGGCAGGAACCCTCGGCGTGCGGCTGCGGCCCCTCTCGGCGGCAGTGCTCCTCCTAGCGAGGCCCGCAGCACGCCCCAGCCGCCATGCAGGGTGAGCAGCCGCCATTTTGTGTGCGGTAGCTGCGCGACCCACCCGGCGCTGGGGCGTCGAGGAGAGGCCGCGACACGGCGGGCCCCTCGCGTGCGCGTTGTGGCGCGCGTTGTCCCCAGCAAGGACTTATCCGGGGGATTTCGCCTGAAAGGCTTCAGGGAACTACACGGCCCCCTGTTTTTCAGGAGGATCCGCGTGTGGAACGGGCATTAGAAAGAAAAGCACTGGGCTGGGTGTCGTGTCTGTGGAAAGCCACAAATGGGATCTCAAAGTGGGCTGCTCCGAGTGGTGTAAATACAGCAGAGTGCACAGAGCAACGCATTTGAACAGTCTCATTTTCTCCTTTTCACACACTCACTTGGATTTTGTTTCCTTGCTTTGCCACTCTACGTGCAAACACAGTCACTCACGTGTGGCGTTAAGGGGATGGTTATTTGGACTACCTGAAAACGCTGCCTGAACGATTTGAGATTCAGTAAAGGGCCCCAGTTTACAGAAAATTACTTCAGGCCTTTTTTAGGTATGTCAGTATGACACTTGCTAAGGGCTTTGGAACAGGTAGGCCAGGATATAGCTGTGTTTTTTTTTTTTATTATTATGACTCTTCACTTTTTTTAATATTACTGCTTACTAGATAAACAGATTCTGAGCTAAAACAATTTACAGTCTTGAAATGCGAACAGCAGATTTTTGATTTACACAAATTTCAGTTATTGAACTAGTCTCATGCTTAGGCAAAGGAGACAGTCTTTCAGGAAGAAATGCAGTTAGTCTGTCTGCAAGACTACCAGATTAAGGAAAATGGGAACTCTGCAGTGCAAGACTGCTTTTTACAATATGATGTACTCCATCAGTGGATTACATCAGTAATTGAGTCATAGTCTTACTTTTAAAAAGATTGGAGCTGCAAATCTGTCTAGACAAGCAATTTACAGCATGGAAAAAAAAAAACCCTAAACCCTTGAATCCTAATGTTGTAAACAGTCTGTTATCAAGACTGGTAATACAGACAGGGCCCTACTGTTCTCAAGGACCACCCACAAGAGAAAGAATTTGATGTGGCAGCTTGCCTGAAAAATTTATTTGCGATATACTGGTATGTGGTAACAGCGTGAAGGAGCTGTAGGAATGAGGAGTGCTCTGCTGGGGGAGCAGCTGATGGGATTGGCCTTGACGGAGACTGCAGTACGCACTTCAGAAAATGTCAGTCCTCTAAAACACAGTGGAAAGGCAGCGAGACTGCAAATGGTCTCTCAAGATATTCTGCTGTGTCCTCATGTCTTCCCATTTCGAGGATCATAGGTGAACCATAATCTGTGTGCAAAGGGCCAACTGTCTCTGGGGTTTTTTTGCAAGGAACTTTCTTGGTTATGAACATTCTTGCAGAGCCTATGCCTGGTCCTTAAGTCATGATAGTGTATTTCTTCATACATTTGGGTTTCTGGTGGTGAAGGCAGACTTCAATATTACACCTAGGAGTTTTCAAAAATGAGGCAGACTATCAGTCACTGTCTGTGGCTGCAGCAGAAGCATGGCAGCCATCTGGAATAAGCTGCCCCTTGACATCTCCCTGCATCTCCAGGGACAGCCGTGAGACAATGAGAGCTTTCTAAACCCCATTTTCAGTCTTGGATATTAAAGCTAAGTACCTAAATCCACACTTACACACTTATGTACCCATTTTAGAACAGTATGTGTGATTTACAGTCTAATCACTGGCCAGCTTACTCAGCAACTTGAGAAAGGAGAGTGATAATAATCAAAATTTCCTGCTTTGATCTGGGTGCATTTTAGCCTTCAGAAATTAACAAAAACAAGAGTAACTGTACTGTATATACATACACATATGTATTTGTGTATATATATATATATATATATATATAGTATTTCAAACCAAAACTATCTAAACTTCTGACGTTTCAAATCTGAGGGAATTTGGACATTTGTCATGAAAAACTATAGCAAATGGACCAAAAAAGAAACAACCTGTGAAATAGTTCTGCTTCTCCAAAACATTATTTTTTGGTTGCCAAGAAAGAATGCTGAATGAAAACATTTTTGGCTAGTGTTACTGCCTACTCGCACAGTGAAAGAAAGCACAGGAAAGGCAGCTGGCCCAGGAGGACTATTACATTCCTCTTGCTCCTTCTCTTCCCTCTGCCATTCCGCACACTTCAGAGGTGAATGGTACAGAGAGAAGGCATGGGGGGCAAGGTCAAACATGGCTTTACACACCAAGATCCCAACTGCATAGCCTTGCTAGCACAAGGGGAGAGTGTAAAATCTAGTGGAGGTAGACCTAGTGCAGTTTGTACCTCCCTGAAGTACCAAGGGAACTAGGGTTGTTACTCCCTGTGAACTTCTTAAAGATCTACTGGGCTTTCCCAGGGAGCCTTTCTGCATGTTGAGGGTGGCAAAATAATGTGGGGCCCAATAATGACTCTTTCCATTGTCAGAGATGATAAGGGCAGACCTGTTTCAGTGCAAACAGAGGCTTTGCTGAAATGCTGCTCTGACGTAGAAGGAGACATTTTCCTGATGCAAAACCTCGCTGCGTTGCGAGCACAGCATGAGGTTGTGGTGGGGAAATGTCAGTGAATAGCTACATGAAAATCAAATAAATGGCTGTCAGTGCTCTGTTCACTGTCTTCGAATGAACGGGTGGCCTGGGGGAAGAAAAAACGGTGAAAGCCTATTCATGCAAAAATGCTTGTTAAAAGGAGCAGTCAAAAAGCAGAATTGCCTGAGATAGACAAAATAATACTTAAGGGTGAGCAAGAGGGACTGGTGCCTGAGCTGGATGACTGGGAGTGAAGTGATCTAGGCTGCATTCTGATGCTGCACAGATTCTTTATGTGATCAGAGGTGATCATGTAGGTCTGTGGGGATCTGTGTCCATCTGTACAGATAAGAATATTCACCCCACATCAGAGATACTAAGATGTGAAGCCTCTTTCTTGGAAGGCTTATTAACACAAGTGTAGAGAATGCTGGTTAGCATTATCACTACTGAGTAACTTAGGATATGGTAACACTGCAAGTGCTGGAAAACGTAATTCTTGCCCTCAAGGATGTACAGCCTAAAATAATTGCTTGAAAAAGAAAGATGCAGCATAAAGTAGTATTGAAACTGAAGCAGTTTCCTTGAGCAGGTTAATCTGAGTTCTGCTAGTGTGCTGTAAAAAGTAATGAACTATCAGCATGGAAAGCAAGAGAGGGGAAAGATTCCCATGGACTTCAGTGGGCTTTGGTTCAATCCATGGTGAAACAGAATGACTGTTTGCAGAAAAAGAGACATCTTTTGCCAAGTTGGATTTCAAACAAAAGTACAGCATGATAATGCAGGTTACTTAGTTACTCAGTGTTAGCAGGGTATTTAAGATAGCACGAATTTCTGGTAGGGAAGTGAATGAAAGCATTATTCAGACCAACTGATGTTTCTGGGTGTATATTGAACTGCTGTTACTGAAACTAAGAGAACAAAACATAAAATCTTAAATGCTACTGTAGGCCAAAGCTGCTGATCCATTTTGAGATCCATGGGAGCGAGGTATAGATTGGCCTCCCCCTTAGGACGGACCTGAGCATGTCAGGGATGTGTTCTGCCAGATACCCAGCAGGTGAAGTTGATGAGTGCTGCAGGGAAGTCTTTGTGCAGGTGTTTCAAGGTGCGCTCCTTTTACTGTGTCATACTGTAAAATAGAAACATTGTCTGGTGACTGAAAATCCGTCTTGTGCAGCCATAAATCAAGAGGTGGTTTCACCACTAAGGGGTGCTACAAGAGCATGTAATTGAAACACATGCGGCAACATAACTGCAGCTTGTGTGCAGAAAATACAAAGTGCATTGTTTTTAAAATCTGCAGAAACTAAAGTTATTAAGGAGCACGTCGAAAACCTGACAATCCCATAAAAAGCAGAACAAGTCAGGGTTAGGAGGACAAGTTAGATCTTTAGGTTTTATGTGCACTACTGTATAAATAAAACCGTTAAAAAGTTATGGTGAGCCATGCAGGTGTCTGAACACACGCTACCGCAGGGGGGCACCATGTCCTCAAAATAAATCCCTGCCAGATTTCCCTGTAATTTATCCTTTTTTGCTATCATCCTGGTATGTCATAGTAAGCTTCATGCATTCATTTAACTTCTCGCTCCAAGAGTAAATATAATTTATAAAAATAAAAAAATAAAAACAAATCCTGAGTGTTTTGCTCGGGCAAGAGCTGAGTTAAGCCCAGGTGTAAGGACATAAGAATTTGTGATCTTTGTTCCGAACCCAGCTGTACACAGAACATAGCAAATTTCAGCTCCATGCTGAGCTGGAAAGTCCAAAAATCCAGCAAAAAGTCCTGCCTTTCATACACCTCTCAACAGCTGCTGTGCACATTGATAACTTCCGAAAGAGCCAACTGGGCATGCTCACACAAAAAGCCCACTGATGTCAACACAGTATTGAAGAAGGATCAACACTACAGGAGATCAGCCCATAGGGGCACACCTGGTTCTGGTTTATATCTGCTCTGCTTGCAGACTTTGGTCTAAATCCCCTATGTTGTTCTGTTCCTATCTACAGGCTAACATATGGCTAGGAGACAGATCATCTGACTGTTTTACAGGCTCTTATCTTTCACTGTGCTCCACACAAGCAGAAATGCTTCTAGATCTTGCTCTGGGAGAGCAAACAATGGTATAAGTGACGTTAGGTAAATAAAATATCTTTTTGCCTTTGAAGAACATGAAAGAAAGTTGTATAGCATCTTGCTGATCAAAGGTGGTTATACTGCCCTTTTTGTTACAGATACAGAGTTATTGCTGTATTTGTCTAATACCTACAGCATGTAAGGCTACTTTAATCTGTCTCTCAAATTTCCTATTTTGTCTGGCTATGGTTTAACTTCTGCCTTGACCAGTAAAGTTTAGTGTGAAAGTGTAACTGAATGTTTACTCTCCTTTTTTAGTCTAGTCTGGGGTTTCACCTGCATCTCCTTTCTAATCCATTCCATTCCGTACCCACCAGCCTGTGGATATCAGTGGAGAAACACTGATTTCCAATTATATTAAATGTTTCACTTGAAACAGAATAGAAGTCCCTCAGATGCTATCAGAATGGCATTCGTCCTTCTGCACTGGGGGACAGCACCAAAGGAATCCAAGTGCGAGTGGGAGAAAGAGAAGTAGAGACAAGAAGCAGGTTGAAAAAGGAATTGAACTTTGCATAAGCAGCCAGAGGGAGAGTGGAATTCCCGAGGCATACCTGCAGCTGCAAAGTTGCCTGGAGGCTTTTCTAGGCAAAGGCAGAGCAACAAAAGCCTTGGAGCAAGGTTTCATGCTGCCCTCACCAGCAAAGCTGAACAGTCACACATAAACCTCTCAGCATCAGTTTTAAAGCACGTGATCCTAAATAACCTTGAACCGAAAAGCCCAGGGCTGACTTTCTAAAAATGTAAATGGAGTCCTGAGTCCCTGTGAGAGTTACAAGACAAGCAAAGCTTGTAACATGAGTTGGTTTAAGTCATTTGAAGATGTATTATCTGTTTTAAATGTGTAAGACTTGGTTCCCTAGTATTTTGGTGTAAAACATCCAAGTCAGTTTATCCAACTAGGATCACATCCCAGTGGACCTAGAGGCAGGGAAGGTTTGTTGCAGCTAGGGCTATGCCCGCTTCTTCTCTTGTGCTTCCTTGAACTGGAGTGAATCATTCTGGGAAGTGGCTTCTTGACTTCCAGAATTTGTCTTGGTCCTTGGACCAATATCTTGGAAAATTAAAGCCCCTTTGAGATGAAGTTAAACAAAATCTTTTTTGCTGACATGAGCCCAACGCTTCTTACCTCTAACTGAGGTCCTGTGTTTAGTTAGTTTCTCTCTTCTCTCCTGCATTTTCCAACAGCTAAATGTCTTGGTTATCTAGATAAGGGGCCTTCTGCTAAAGAAAGGTGTGCATGGTAGGAAGGCATCCAGTAGAGAGGGAGGGAATCTGAAGGCAAGAGGTGGTTGGGGAGAGGGATGAGAGACTTAAAGTAGGAGAGGAATAAGGAGTGGACCTGGGTGCAAAGGAGGCTTGGAAAGGCGCATGGAAGATGAGAGCTGTGGACAGAGCCTAAGATGGGATAACTTAAGGTTGAGGGCTATGGACAGAAGGATGGGGAATGTGTCACAGCTGAGGGAGTAGAACAAGGAGATAAAGAGAGGAAAAGAAATAGGCATGAAGATGGGAAATAGCTTCATTCGTTTGCATCAATGTTAATGCCCAAGGGCAAATGGATGGAGTTTCTCCTAGAGGAGAGGTTGGAGAAGCAGCAGCAAGCAAGAACATTTGTTTCTGGCTCCTATGCTTTAAGAGCAAACAAAAATCTGTAAACATTTCAGTTATTGCTGTCTGTCCTGTAGCCTCTCTTTATTTTGTTCACTTACTGCATTTTTCAGTGCCATACTTTTGCAAAGCCCCCATGGCTCAGAGCAGGATGCAGGCTGGTTGAGTTCTTCTAGCAGCCCACTCCTGGGCACTCTTTTTCCCTAGGGTCCTGAAGCTCCTCCCTGTTGCATGGTTTAAAATGTGTGTCCATCAGGTGGCCAAAACACAGGCCCATCCCCTTTCTTCTTTCCCCTTTTCTGCAGTTTCGGTGTATGTCACAAACATGACTTCAGTCACATGGTGGAAAAGGATTGGAGGCATGTGGCCCGTGTTGCTCTCTGCAAGAAGCTGTGTGGCTTGTCCCACTCAGCAGGTTCTTCCATGGCATGACAACTGCTGTGATGATGCACATTTGAGAAATACTTCCTGCTTTGAGAGCTTTTTCCTTTTAAAATAAGTCTATTCATCTGAGCCACTGAATTCAGAGCTATTTGGATGTACAGCTCTGATAGCATTAGGGCAGTTTCATGTTTAATTCTGTCTTCTAATTTTGATAGTTTGTGGTAACCCCACCTTGCTTCTAAATGTATTTCTTTCCGTCACTTTTCAGGGGCTATTTTCCTCCAGGACAATGTAGCACAGCCTTGTTTTTAAATAAAAGTCATAATTTCTCGGTAAGGAAGTTCTCCAGACTGCTGATTAGAAGCTTCTGAAGATGTTTTATGTATATCACTCTTAACTGCTTGCACCCCAATACAGTATGTGAGTTGCTCAGAATGGGTAAACAAAGCACATTCTGCTGTATTTCCAGAGCAGCAACAATTTTGAAAAAGGCAGTGTTTAAGGACATATTACGCACAAAGAAACAGCAGAAGCTCTTGCTGTCTGACACAAATGTTCGCAGAACAGTGTCTAACTATCCTCACATGTTGATTTTATAGACTCAGGCTTTAAAAGACAGTTTTCTTCCCCTAAGGCCCCACCCACATCATAAATCAATAAATAGATCAATAAATAAAGTGACAAAATATCTCCGCTGCTGGTACACAGTAGATGCCAGTTCCTCTTCCTGTTCTGTTTGGCAGAGCCAAATGAATGGCACCGAGTGGGTGGCCTGTACGTTGATAATCACCTTGATTTCCAGAGCTGCCTCTGTTATTAAACCATGTCACTGATCCCATCTGGATTACAGAAACCCATCTTACTGATGAAATCACGGAGGATTTCAGTAAAAGTTGAATAATATTCTTTTAATATTGAATAACTGCGTGCAGACCTGGCAGTGCTTGCAGCATAGGCATATGGCAAGCACATGAACAACATGTTGTACTCTGAATCTATTGTTTCAGTTTGTTTCCAGCACAGTTTCAGTCCAGACAAATCCATTGCTAATAAATGACTTGTGATGGTTTGTTGGGAGAGAAAGACATTATAGTAGAGGAGCCTCTCCATTCCCTCCCACCCCAGGATAATATTAAGGCAATTTTAAATAGATGTTGTACACAAACAATAGTTTATTTTAGTATAAGAGTGCCTGGCAGAAAGAAAAAAAACTGTATACTGTAATGAAAATGAAGCAAAGTTTGTCAGAAGAGGTAAAGTCTTTTACTAGCTTCACTGTTATACTTGGAAAAAAACAGGCAGTCTTTCAGGCACATATGCACTTCTTCATGTCTTAATGTAATAAGACATATTGCCTCTTCTGACAAACCTTGACTGCTTTTATCCTTATATCATCACAGCTACATCAACACAACCATTAGTATAATGAATTCATATGCCTGTAGCCAAGAGATGCAGATACACATTTGTTAGTTGAAAAGCTCAGATTTTACTTTCAGTTTTCCTAAAGATACATTCTCAATGAAAAGGTTTCCTCAGCCATCTCTTACTTTTATTCTTTTGATCCCCTGCTATATTATCGGCTTTACAGTAAAAATTAAAGCCAATGTATTTTTAATTTTTTTTATTTCTACACTTCTGGATATTTTCCAGTGGAGGTGCAGACCTTTGCTTAACACTGCAATAGGTTTGCTTTTCTTAACTGCTTCTTCAGGCCTCTGTAGAGACAGCTTTTGGCTCTCTCATGTGCTCTGAGTCCTTTCAGTGGGCATATTCTTAACCCAGGTTAAATGTGAGGTAACTTACTACCTTTTTGCTGAGGGAAAGGCAAAAAGCCACCGAGAAGTCTCTGATAGGATGGGGGCGTTCACAAATGCAGCAAGGGATCAACTGCTAGTCAGTGTGTTTTCACAGCCTTTGATTACTTTTGACATACAGCTGGTGCACCCATGCCTACACTGAAGGTGACCGATGCCTGCTCCAAAGCTGGTCCTGCATGTGGATTTGGCCTTTTTCTCTTTTCCTGCCCTCCACATCCTTCTGCAACCTTCCTTTCTGTCATAGTATGTGTCTTCCCTCTACAGGGAAGCAATGCAGAGAGCACGTATGGCCCCTTGCAGGATCTGAGGTGCTGCCCTCTGGGCCTGGGGAGCCTCGCATCCCTGCCGCTGCTCCTGAGGCCGGCATCCACTCAGGGCTCCTCTGCTCTGTTGTGAGAGCTGCTCTCAAGACCTGGTGCTCAGAAATTGTGCTGCTGGCCCTGGCCCTGGGCTGTGTAATTTGATGTTAAGGCGATGGGTGCTCTGGGGACAAGAGCTCCAGCAGTGAGTGAGCTGCGGTGGCTGAGCCTGGTGAGAGAGAGAGAGAGAGAGAGAGAGAGAGAGAGACCGTCTGTGTACGTAAAAGTGGAATTCAGCTTTATTTCACCTTCAGAAACTACTTTCTCTGCTGATTGTGGTGGTATAATTTGGAAGGCAGGCAGAGTCCTCCCTAGGCACTGGTATGCAAGGGGTAACTTGCTTTCACCTGGCTGGGTGACCGTCGTGTTGGGTCCAGCAGCCCCACACGCAGCGTCAATGCAGGGCCAAAGCTGAGCCTCAGCTTGGAGGTCACTGTAACACCTGGCTAAGCCTGAGCAGTTTCAGGGCCATGTGAGTCCTTTTCCTCTCCTGAACATACACATAGGCACACGTGTTGCTGGGGGATTAGACCTTTTAGCATTGACAGGAGTAAAGTATGTGTGAAACATATGTCATATCCCCCCCACACGCACACACACATGCATGATGTGAATGCTCTGAGACTGTCAGGTCATTTATAATGCTGTTTGGTTTTTATTACTAAGCAGACACAAAATTATTCATGTACACATCTTGCATATTCACAAATTATTTTCAGCTGTTATAAAGTAATAAATACTCTCATGCACCTGGCCGTAATGGCACTGCAATTCTTATACCTCCCATTTACCTTCTTCCCATCATTTCCTTTAGAAGTACAATATTGATCCATAAGGTTTTACAAGCGTGACAATTATTTCCTCTGATGGAAGAAAATGTTGTAGTGGTTGGGCTGCTACTCTGTGAAATTCAGCTCTTTTCTGTAGCTGCTGTAATCATACCTTTGATTTGAAAATAAGCTTCAGGGACCCTATATCTCTTTTGTTTGTGTGGCACCATTCACATTCCTGGCACTCCACTCCGTAAGTGGTAAAACCCATACCTGTTACTAGTGAGACAAGAGAAGCTAGGGAGGGCTGTCACAGCACAGACTATATAGGAGGGAGAAAGTGTTTTAAAGTGAAATTCTGGCAAAAATGAAGGCATAAGTGACCCAAATGAGGCAGGATTCCACTAAAGTGACGTGGCGCTGTGGCAGCCCCGAGTTGTTTTGTTTGAAGCGCCCAGCGCTTGTGCTGCTGGCTCCCGAGGAGGAGCCTCTTCCCTTTAAGACCACACATAGAGCACAGTAACCACGGCAGCACTTACCAAATCCAGAATTCAAAATGACTGGGGCTGCAGCTGCAGTTCTGGTGTGAGTGTGCGGGGAAGCTGCTGTAGCTGCAGCTGCTCCCCATGCAGCAGGACTAGGGAGCCTCCCTGCACAGCACAGTGCCAGGGAATTACAGGTGGTTTTGTCTGAGGTTTCAGCTCTGCTGGTAAAGCACAGAGCTTCAAATGCTGCTAGCTGGCTGGTCCAGGGAAGGGAAATAACTCGCGTTGTTTTCGGCAAATACTTTCCATGGTGCTATTCCAAATACGTGTGAGGTTTGCAAACAAGAACAACAGCAGACCTGCTATTTCATTGCCCAGTAAATACAGCTTTTTGCACAGCGTTTCACCAACAAAATGACTGATAAATGCTGTTTCTCCTTGAGGTGTGTTTCTAACCGCTTCCCCCCTACAGCCGGCTGTGTGGTGCACTGACATCAATTTGTAGTTGTGGGAGTTCACTACCACATAGGGAGCAATTGTTGTCTTTCAGGACTCAGCTCTTTTTCTTTTGAGACTATTAGCCTTTCCTATCAAGTCCAAACGCTGGAAAAAATGGAGAGAATAAATCCTACAATGATGCAATTTACAAAGCGTGAAGCTTTAGGATATTAAGGTATATTGAGAAGGGTCTTCACTTTGTTAGGCTCGCTCATGTCCTCTGCTTTGACCTTGGCTTATGCTAATCAACATGAAGTTTCCTCGACATAGGGGGAAAAAAACAACAGTGTGAAGCATAAAGGACACATGATCAGGAAAATACTGTCTCTGGTACCCGGGGAAATAAGACAGCATTAAGAAAAATATGTCCCACTTGATCATGGTAGCTTAGAATATTTTTATGCTTGTAGAAGCAGGAAAGTCTTTTAGTCTCCATTCAGATATATTTCAAAGGTATATTAAAAAGTTACACTTCAGTTTCTTAGATTGTGTCCCTTGTGGTCCGGACACAGATCAGCATTTTAGAAATGTCATTTAAAATCTAATGTGAGATGAAACATAATTCTTCAGATTTATGGGCATGGTTTATAAAGACAGTGAGTGATGGTCTGGCAGAAAGGTCCTGGCAGGGAGGATTACAGCGGATTTTAATAAGACTTTGGAATGTAATGAGGGTACTTTTGATGTCTGCATATTTTGGTATCTCCTCCTCTTCCCATGTGTTCCAGGACTCACGCTGCAGCGTAAGAACTGCTGAATGGCCACTGCTTTGCATACATTACTCCAGCGTTATTACTACTAGATTGTCCCCTGGGGCCAGAAATGCAGTTTTACCAGATGGCCCTCACCATCTTAAGGACAAGCTATGGAAAAGATGTTTTAAGGGATGCATGGCAGAGAAATCACTACTCCAGTTGCTCTTTCAGAAGTGCACAAGATATTGTTGCCTTGGGGAGACGTTGGTGATCTTCTGCCTGTGCTGTTTCCGTCAGGTAGATGGGAGATCTGAGTCTCCACGGATGCTGTCTGACATCTTTGGCCATCTTGAATTTCTTTTTGAAAGTGGTTAGGAAAAGAATAGAAATGAAAGCAAAAGTATAGAGGATTGCTGGTTTGCCCTGTTTTTCTCTGACAAAGACTCTGTAGTGTCATTAGCAGCTTGCACCATACAGACAGTGGTTTCCTAGTCTTATCCTTTAAATATGAGTTAGCTATAGACAGTCCATCTAGAAAGGCATTTTCACAGCCCACAGTAGTGGTCAGGGATAAGTAGAACTTCCTCCAAGCACAATTTTTTTGCTGCTATTCCAAATTTCAACTCAAGCACAGGACTCATGTCTCACTGCTAAAAGCCACTGAAGGCAGCCCTGCTCCAAACAGAATATAGTCTCCTCGCAGCAAGGGAATGAGTGATGAAGGGAACATACATACCCAGAGTATATTTGACAGTGTATTTTAGTCAGCAGTCTTCTCACTTTTTTGCGTCTGATGAGAGATCCCCTACCTCCAGATCATTGAATGCCATTCGGGATAAGACCCCCAGGTGACACGCTGGTGAAAGCATTAGTTGTCCCTACTGCCCTCCCACTGCTGTTGGTACTGCTACCGCGACAGCACAGGGGTGAGGAGCAACTTGAAGCCTTTCTTGCTGGCAAATGCCCAGGCCAACACAGAAGGGATTCCTGGTAATGTAACTACTAGCCAGAGAAGGAGATACCCTGGTCATCACCGGGGGCTCCTCTGAAAACCATTACAACATTAATCATAATTAAACTGAAAAATTCTTCTTCCTTTTTTTTTTGGGGGGGGGGGGGGATTGATTTGTGATGAGGGGGTTGCACTGCTAAACCCAGGCTGCGCCTTTTGTTTTTCCAGTAGATGAAAGAGGAGAAAGCTTCTTAGAACAGAGCTTAATCTGTGGAGAAATGGGGAACTCAGCTCACCCACTTCATAAAGAAACCTCGAAGGAAACTTTCCTTGTTAAAATTCCTCTTGTTAAAAAGCTGTGAAGTCATAAAATTTTACCGAACAATGGCTTTCCATACAAAAGGGCTCTTCAGTCAATAGTTCCCCCCTAAGCTGTTCCAAATCACCCTGGCTTCAATAAGCTCAGCTCCTCAAACAATCAGTGCAGGAAACACTGTGGCTTCTATAGGTTTAGCAGCTGTTGGATGTGCTCTGTTGTGGGTCTGTCTGTCTTGTGTGCAATTTTGTCATGTTTTTCACAGACTTTCGTTATTGTGGCTATTAGATGGGACGCAGAAGAGATCGATTTTTAAAATAGTTTGCGGGGGGGCATTGCCTACCTCTCCCTTTCTTTTTCATTGTGATATAAACAGGACTCCCAGTTACTGAGGCTGGAAAGGGTCTTTCAGTAAAGTGGTGATTTAAAAAAGTACTATCTGAGCTCCATGAAGCAGGCAAGTGATTTGCAGTCCCATCTGACTATTTAGGTCAGCTTTATTTATTTATCTAATGAACACCTAGGATGAATTCTAAAAATGTAGCCCAAGATTTTCTGCAGAAGGTGCTGCTCTTGAATTTCTTTCAACACAAAAGAAAAAGAATATAATGGCTCACAGTCTCGATCCTGTTCTCCTTTATCAGAGGGTCAATGAAGTAGAAGTACAGTAGAAATGAAATGTATTACCGCTTCATACAGTCCAAGCCTTGCTTTCTCGAATAGAAAGCACGTGTATGGTGCATTGGGTGCCATACATCCCTGCTGTCTTGCTAAGAGCATAGCTGGACATTCATCTGCCTGCAGTTTTCTTTCCTAAAGTACTGATGTGTTCTGGCAGGATTTGGTCTTGTCGTTTCAAGAGCTTTCATGAAAAATCTGCATATTCCTGTAGTCCAGCTGTAGGAGCAATTGAGTTCTCAAGTCCCAGGCAAACTGAGAAGTTGGAAAAGCATTGTTGAGGAGGAAAGACAAGGCATTTTGTTTAATCCCCGAAACAAAGTTTGATTTACATCTTTCATTGCAAAGATATATATATATATATTTAATTAGAGCTGGGTAAATTTCTAAATAGAATGTCTCTTCAGAATGACAAAATGAAGTTCTGGGATTTAGAAAATAAAAAGGGACTTCTGGCTTTTCTCTGTGTGGCTAAAACAGCTTGATAAACATCATGAATTCCAGCTTACTTGTTACAAAGTAAACATCAGCAAAAAAGAACTTCACCAAAAATGTGGTTCATCCTCACTCTCTAACTACATTTATTTCTAGATTTATTTAGGTTTAATGGATTTTAAGGCCCAGAGGGACTGTTATTATCATTTATTTTGACCTTCTGTGTAACTGAGGCCATATAATTCCCTGCAAAGAATCCTGCATCACTTCCAATACTCTGTTTCCCCATTTGGAGAATTTTTATATACATAGAATTGCTATGAGAATTTTGGTGAATTTGATGATGCCCAGTCTCTGCCAAGAATGTGTGCATGGCTTAGCAAACAACAAGCTGCTTTCTGATAGCTGCAGTGGGTGGACTGTATCTGTGACTGCCAGCGCCTGAAAAAATGGTACACATTTGCTAGTACCATAAATCCATAATAGAGATATCAGTAGTATAACACTGGCGAGCTCAGATGATTGAGATTTAAGGTAACCAAATTTCAGATTACCCAGATGTCAGACACATCCTTCAGTTCCAGAACTCATGTGGAATTCGATTTCATTTGAAATTATGACTCTTGGATTGTCCTGGAGGTACTTGGACAGCTGGAATTTATCGGCATTCCACATAGAGTTCAGCAGACTTTCCACCACATTAAAATCTTCAGAGTGAGACCTGACAGCTCATTTTTACAATCACATATTCTCGTGCTTGAGTGGCAGTTTGTGTATTAACATGATGTAGCTTCATTTTGTTCTAAATATTTTAGGATTAAGGAATTAAGGATCTTCTTATTACATGGGAGAGCTGTTCATCATCTCTGTCAGTATCTGCTCTACTGTTTTTTAGTAAGATTTTCCACTCTCGCTCCAGAGCGAGTTGTCAGGGTTAGATACTTTGGCCAGCATGCTATCTAACACATTTTTGAGAGGCACAGTGGCCAAAACACCAGGAGACTGTCTGCAGAGGTCCACTGATGGATCGGCACTGTGAAGTGTGCAGTGATACACTGGATGCCAGCACTTGTCTCCCGATCACACTTTCCGTGATAATCTGTCACTCTTGGCAACATGGGCTTGTTGTAGGTAGAAGACAATAGTTTATTGGAGTGGAAATGAATTTTGAGCATTGGTTGCCTACCTCTTTCTTCCATGAGGAGAGGTGTTGATAAAGGGCTCCAGGCACAAGTGAAATGTGTGCCACTGGCTATGCTAACTTAGAGGTTTGTTATTCACTTGAGGTTTGTGGACAACAGGGTTGCTGCTGTTTTTCATATGATCACTTTGAAATGGATCAGAATTTACCAACTAAAACATGTGTCAATTGGCAATTGTTCAGATTCAGTCATTGCTTGTCAAATACTATGAGTGTCTTCTCTGAGGAGACACTCGGTCTCCTCAGTAGAAATGCAGTAGAAATGTCCATTTAAAAATCTGGACTAGCTTCTCCTTCTCCGTCCCTCAGGGATAATCTGATACTCTGATTAAAATTTTACTGAGGAATGATTACCTACATTTTATTAATGAAACCTAGAAGTGCTTATTTGCTGTAGTTCAAGTACCTGACCACTGAAGTGTAATAGTGTAATGTTCAGAGCAAATGTATGCCAGGGCCCAAAGCAGGGCAGAAATGATTATAAATGCCATTTGTCCTTTTTTTCTGAGAGCATTTAGCATAGCTTGGTGCTTCTGTGATGCAGTGTGAGTTGTTATCCATAGCACAGCAAACAGCAACTGAAGAAAGAGAAACTGGAGTAACAGTGCAATACCCCCAAAAATGCTCTATTGGTAGCATTCATCTCTCAGTGCATAGCGTTAAATCCTGCCTGCACGGATGGATGCAGGGTTATGTCTCCAGGCAGACACTTCGCTATGCATATGATCAGCCTGGAGACTACAGAATAGGAAAGTTTGTTGATGGTAAAACCAGGCAGCACTTGTCAACTGTAGGACAGACGGTAACAAGCAAATGGTGTTCAGCCAAGGCAGTCAAGAGAAACTGTCTCCTGGTAAATCTCATTTCTGAGAAAAGAGGCAAGCTATCTTTATGGTTTACATGGAACGGAATGATGCTGTTTATTTTGAGGCCAATTCTGGAAGAGCCAGATGAAAGAAGTAGTAGTATACTGCATTTTGATCAACTTCATGCAACAGGTATTCTTTTGTGAATGTGTGGTTAATCTGTGTGTGTATGTAGGTATTTGTATACTTTTAACATTTATACTGGCTTAATTTATGAAGGTGTCAGCTCAGCTGTGCCCTCATTGTCCCATGGTGCCGTATGGAGAAGGGAGTCCTGACAGAGTCTGGGAAGGATCCATATCCTTCTGCCTGATACTGTAAAACGGTAGAAGTGAACTACTGTCAGACAGACAGTAGTATTTATGAAGTAGATATTTTATAAACACAGGGCTATATGTTTTCGTGGCCTGGGTGCAGTGCAGAGAATCAGCTCTTTCTGTCCCCAGTTCTGCCACTTATTTTTCCCATTCATTCAGATGGTCCCATTCATTCCATTTAAAGTTGTGGTACTCATTTGTAAAGAAATAGGTGTGCAATTGCAGGTTCATTTACATGCACAGAAATCAGTGCCTTCCTTGCTCCAAATACATCATCCTCTGTAGCTTAGGATCCCCCTATTAAACGGTGAAGGTGAGGTTGTGAGCATTACATGGGTAATCCGTTAAGCCCTAGGGCACTGCAGAGGTACCAGGTATTCGCTAGCTTGCCACACTGTTCTGTGGGAAAGGCGGAGTGAGAAGTGCCCTTCTCAGAGAACAGTGGTTGAGTTCCACTCTGATGCCACATGCAAAACTTGCTGTCACTGGGCCCCTGGAAAACACAGGGTGCATGTGGGGGCTGGTTCTGTTCTAGCTGCATTTCAACACCTCCTGAGAATGTCTGCTTTGAGAATGAGCTTTAGTTTCTCTACTTCTCACAGGGATAAGGAACAGAAGGGGATCTTTGCATATGGTTTGCTATTATGCCAAGGCTAACCAGGCAAGAGTGACTTAGACTGTGGGTAAGGTAGTAGAGTAGTAGAGCTCAGATCCCCAGAGCTATCTGGGTGCCCCATGGGCATAGGCCAACTAACCACTGGTATTGATCTCAACATAAGAGTTGAGGATGGAAAGAACAGTGTGAGCAAACAAGCATGAGCATTTGGGGACAGAAGAGGAACCAGAGAAAGGTATTTCAGTTAAAAGGGAAAGGTGAAAAAGACCATTTTGATGTGATCCCCTGACTGAGATTCATCTTTTCAAATTTATTTAGATAACTGCATTGCAGACGCATCTGAATATTGACTGACACTTTCTTTGGCCAGTGAAGAGCAAAAAGAAGTTCTAGGGCATGGATCATCTTATCTTCTTGGAGTTGTCTAGATAAGTCACAAAAATTTCTCCCAGGAAGAAGGAAGACCCAGGGTTTGTGTCAGCTCTTGCTGGCAAGAAGGATGGATTTTCTACCTCCTGTTCCCATATGCTTTGGGATGTTTTCACTGGAGAAGTGGCTGACTCACGACCCGGTGTTTCCTGTCAGGAATATTCAGCTGTAACCTATGATTGTGTTTCACAGGGAGCATTCTGCAGGAGGTTACCAGGAATTACCTGAAACATCTCCTTGGTTCCCTGATCTCTGTCCTCTTTTGAGGGTGCATCAGGCATGTGATAGGACCCAGAAAAAATGGCCTGCTCTTTCGCAGCATGCTTGGGGGTCGGAGGAATATTTTGGCCTGGATCTGGAGAAGCTTATGCCACCCATTAAGGGTCCTTAACAAGAAAATGCTCCCACCACTCTTTTCTTCTTAACTTAGCATCTGGAGCACCTCTGCTGGTCACAGCTAGCAGAAGAAGAAAAGCTTTCAAGTAGGAAAGTCCCAAGCCATTTAGGGCTGCGTAGGTCAAAACCAACACCTTCGCTTCAATCTGGAAAAGCAGCAGGCGAGCAGCAGAGATCACAGAGCACTAGTGTCACACGTTGCCATGCTGAGGAGCTGTCAGCAGAAATCCAAGTAAAGGCTCGCTAGACAAACAACAGATACTAAAAAGTTTGTTTTGCTTCATTTCAGCTGGGTTCTGAGGTTACCAGCCTTTGCAGAATGACAACGACAATGTACATTTTTATAGTCCAGCAGAGTTCAGAGCCCTGGTAAGAAAGCAAAGCACTGCTTGGTCAGCTCCACACAGGCACAACAGTTCAAGGGTTCGTGTTTATTCCCCTCTCAGTTAAGCTGTTTTCCCAAGAATGTCTTTGTTACTTTTTGCCATAAAACAAAAGGTCAGGTTTGATGTTGCTCCTAGAAATGTTCTTGTTGTTCTGTTTGTTTGTATAACCTCCTTCTCCTTCCATCCGATGGAGAGTGAGCTGTGCTGCTTAGTGCCAGCTGTACACAGGATGGTGAGAAGAATGACAGCCCCCCAAAAGGGGGGCCAGGGGAGCAGAGGGGCGAAGGAAATAAAGGGAAAATGAACAGAGTTTTGCCTCTGGCCATTTGCAAACAGCTTGTGAGATCCCCGCATCACACACATTGTTGGGTAGCCTGTGACGTTTCTGAACACACAAGCTGTCATTTCCTCACAAGGAGTCAGCACTGCTAAACCCTTTCAGTCGACGTGGGTGGGCGCTTTAGAAGACATACTGTCTCATCCCATTCAGGAACTGCCCTCTGTCACTGCACTCATGGCACGCTGGATGTTTGTTGTTTAAGTAAATAAACTGGCCGATGTCTCAGGCTAGCTGTGAATGCTGTGTCCTCCCACCACCACCCTTTCCCGGCCACTCCAGGGAACAGGAAAAAAAAAAAAAAAAAAGAAGCCAAAAGCAACAACAAGATGAAAAAGTTCACAGAGAGCTCCAATGCCACCCACTAAGCCCCAACCTACAAATAATCGGCGACCAAATGGTGTCATTAGAGGCCCCAGCATCCTGTCAGCACTCGGCCTTCTGATGAGAAGTCCGTCGTGGAGGTGATTTTGAAGCTATCTTTCCTGTCTGTTTCAAAAAGAAGATTCTGAGAAACTGCCGTCACAGGATACTTTGGTTTTCCTTGTTTCTTCCAAATGAACCTTTCACATTCCAAGTCAGTGCTCAGCTTCAGCAGCACTGAAGGACTATTGTTTGCTGCCCTGTTGCCAGCCTTATCCCCTTTCTAGACTAGAGGCTCTGTGTGGTGTGGAAGGGAGAGGCAAAACCTTGAATCTGCACCTGTTTTGTCAAGGGTGCACAAGTTGGACTGTAAACCAGTTGAATTTGTATTTTACTTCCTCCCCACTTCCTCTTTTTCCTATTTCCATGTCAATCTCCAGCAGCGAGAAGGGATGCCTTACAACAGAGATCCTCTCTAGAGTTAACGGGAACTTTTCTTTTCACATTGGCTAGCAGGGCACATCAAGCATATAGTTCTTCATACATGTGTTGAGGAATCCGTGAGTATTCACATCACCCAAATTTAGACACCTGATTAACTGAATCAGCTGCCTAGCCACCCTCAACTCCATATATAGTCAGTGAGAAAAAAGAAATAATCTACAAGGCTGTTCAAAATGTTTCCAGTATCTCCTCTCTGAAATCACCATCTACATGATTTTCTCTCTCTCTCGCGTGCGCGCGCTCTCTCCGCCCCCCCCCCCCCCCATCTCCACTGCCTATAGTCGGAGCCTAGGAAAGTTGGCTGAGTCTACAAGTGCCAATGATTTAAAAAAATGAAATAACTTTTTCTCACATTAATCCTTGTGCCCATCTGCTACCTGAGGACAGAGTTTCTAGCTGAAACACTGCATCTGGTGAAATTGCTGCTATTCATTGCTCAAGCACAGTTCATCAAGGGAAAAATACTGCAGGGTGGCAGAGACCTCACAGTTTTGCTCTGGTGGTTCTTCTCCGTTCCCCAAACATATCAACCTATTTTGAGAGTGAGTTGATGAACCTCAGTCATAGTGGGAGATAAGGCATAGATGGACTCTGGCACTAGGTGCAGCCTGCGGATAGGGACCATGGCTAAGCTGAATTTTTCTGTAGGGTGCCTAGCCTAAGTGGCTATCAGAAGTGCTTGCTTCATTGAAGATGTTATAAATCCTCAGTTAGCTACAGTGAGGAAGATGGTTAATTTGGCCCCATGATTTTCCAAGTCTCAGTTGAGACTCGTTATGAACAATTGTTCATAAATAATTTGAAGAAGACACTTCTTGGGGTTAACAGCATCTCTCTCAAAAAGGCAAGCAGGGCAGTCAGGGTAAGCCCACAGGCTGGGGGGGCTCAACACCTGGGGTATATCAAGAAAGCCATTGGCAAACACAGGTTCCTGGAAATGTCCTCTCTGGACCCCAGGTCCATGCAAGTCACACTGTGCCTTATCATACCACTTGCCTCTCCTATTCTCAAAAGGCTCAAGATTCAAAACTCAGAGACAGAAACTCAGACCTGAGTTTCACCTGGGTTCAGCAGTGTTTGGCACCATATGAACTCCATCAGTTTGCAGCTGAAACTCTTACAAATAAAAAACAAACTGACAACCCTTATGTCTAAGATGCACTTCTATCCTTCCATTCAACTTTTTTATTCTCCTACATTCTTCAACAGGGGTTTTGCCACCACTGAGGTGTTTTTCACTTCTACAGGTAGGCAATATAAAAGAAAATCAGTTCACTCCATGGGAGAGCACAGAGAGTGACAGCAGAGTCACGAGTGCTCACTAGCAGCATCTTTAATGGCATTCCTGAAGGCCTGCTTTTGCAAGATCTGAGTTGTATATTTCATTACGAAAGCAAAGCACATCCTGCATTTGCCAAGGAGTCCAGTAAATCTTAGACAAGCTTTGAAATCACAAGAAGCAAAGGCCTGTTGCTCTCAGGGAGAAATGAAGTGGTTTCATGAGATCACATTTCTCCTTCCTGCCTCCCTTCAAATCAAGCAAAGTTTAATATTTCAGTTGCCTTGACCTTGATTGAAACGAAAAATCAAAGCAAAAAAGATCCACGAAAAAAGGTTTCATTTAATGTCTCAAACTGCCAGCACAACTTCCCAACTTTAACAAAGGCACAAAGCAAATCTCAGCGCTCAGGTTCCCTCATGCAGAAAAAATCCTCAGGTGGTAGGTTAAGCCACTACTGCACTACTGGCATAATTAAATGAGTGTAAATAAGTGAGAGCATACCGAATAATGTGGCCCAAAGTGCTTTAAAGTCTTTTGGAATAACACTGGCTATGGGAGTCAGTCCGCTTTCACAGCTGTGATTACAAATAACTGGATTAAACATCCCTCCCATTGGAAGAAGCAACCACTTGGTTTGGTTTCAAGGTAGCCACAGTCCTTCCTTCTAAGAAATTCTCCATATATGTCATTTATCAAGCTCTGAATGCTCAGTGTCTTTAGAAAGACACCGTGTGTGAATAGATGTGTCTGCAAGTGGTTGAGTGAAACGCCATCTCGGATGAAGCACGCCAAGTTCTGCCGCCAGTTTATATTTTGAATTTTGTTCTAAGCCTCAGCTGGCAGTCACCCTGGGAATGGCAGGCTGCTGGGAGCACAGCTCATCAGTCATCCGCTCGCTCCTGAGCCTCGTCGGGGCGGGGAGACCCTGCTGTTCGCAGAGGCCGCATCCTCGCTATGGAAATGGCGAGCGCTTCTGGTCCCTGTCCCCTGCCAAGTTCCTGTCTTGGTGGAGCTGGGGATTTCCTCTCCCAAGCAAGCACAGCAGCTGCTCTTCCCTCCACCTGATGTCAAGGCTCAGGAGGAGGCAGAAGCCCTTGACCCTTCCCAGAGGTCAGAACCTGCCGCGTCTCCCAGCTCCACCTGGCCTCAGGGTGCGGCGGGAGCTACAGCGCAGCCTGGCAGCTCCCCTGCCCTGGCTGATGAGCCCTAGCCATGTCGTGACCTAGGTAAATGCGATCTTTCTGCTTACTTGGGCAACATATTTCTTTTCCTTCCTCCCTTTCCCTTTCCCTTTCTCTTGCCTTTCCCTTCCCTTTTCTGTAGTGCTTTTCTATTAGGTGCAGCTCTGCTTTGGAGAAAGACTTAAAAATGGAACTGTGGGTATCGCCTGTCTCCCAGATTCAAGTCCAGTGTGCCGAGGATGTCCCCTGGCCTTGCAAGCACAGACAGAGCAGGCAGCCAGAAAGCATGTTCCGGGTGTGCACCAACTGAACAGACATGATATGGATTGACTGAGAAACGCAGAGCCTGTTCAATGCTGTGTTCACGCAGCCACTTTTTGGGGCAAAGCTGCAACTGAAGGCAGTGGTAATGATGGTGAATACTGAGGAGATAACATGTAGTTTCCTCCCAGCTGAATTTTGGGGTTGTCATTCTTAGGAACCCTACGTTTTCATGTAGTTAAACCCCAAGCTATATTCATACTGTAAATATCTTACGTTACTCCTTGCACAGTTTCTGGTGAAAAAGCAAGGCTACACTGTATGCTGCTCTAAGAAGTATAGTAATATTCTGGACTGGGAATTACCTTTTTGTGATTTTCACCATGCATGCGGAGGAAGCCTGAGTATTCAGTAGCTGCACTTAAATTGTCGCGCGCGCGCACACACACACACAAAAGAAATGTCTCTCCTCTTCCCTTTACATTGCCTGAAACAAAGTTTTATAGAAAAACAAATCAGCACAGAAAGTATGTCTGTGAATCCATTTCAGTTTAATTAACACTACACTAGTTACAAATGCAAACAGGTTCCCAAGCACGCAGTTTGGCTGCCCTCCGCTCCGCGGATTCAAGTTTGACTCTTTGCTTTGTTCTAACAGAACAAAGACAGCAAAGAACAATGTGACCCTGACCCTTCTTTACCCCTTCACACACAAATGATCCCTTTTAATATTCAGACGAGCTGTGACATGAAGAGGGCCCGTGAGAACAAACACCTGTCATTTCTCTGGACAGCACTTTGACCAGACGTTGCCTATCTAGTTTTTAAACAACTTTTATATTCCTGTGGCTGTTTTGTGAAGAAGATGCCAACACTTTCGTTCTCATGGTCCGTAGCTCAATGCGGACGCGCACAATGCACATTCCCTTCCCACCATACCACACAAATACACTCCACCTGCAACCTCACAGCAATTTTCCTGCCCAGGGGACCAACGAGATGGCCTTAGAGACAGGGATAGTCCAATATCTCAGCTGCAAACTTCCCTTGAGCGTGTTGGCATACGTGTGTTTGGACTGAGGATATGAATGCACAGGCTCCCCGTGCATCTCGCCCTGTCCACAGCAAGAGCGTGGCTGGACACAGGCGAGGAGAAGAGTGTTAGGAAGGTGTGGGGACTGTCTAGCCCTGACAGGTGGTGAGAGAATACCTTAGAGACGTGGGCCAGGGTGGCCTTTCAGCTTTTTCCAGGTGCTTATGTGCATAATGGTAACTATGGGGACAGCGTTAGGGCTCGCTCTTGTGAGAGCTCTGGCAATGGCCCTGCAGATGCATGTGGGCACTACGAAGGGTTGATTTCCCTTCCTTACATTGCAGCAGTTTTGCTTCTCCATGTGCTTTGGCAATGCTGAGAGTGAGGTGAAGGCAGCGCCTAAAACAGACAGTAGCAGGGTTTGGGAGCAATGTAGCCTGAATGAGCCAGACTCCTCCACAGTTCTGCTCCTCTTGCTGAGGACTAAGCAGGGCAGGGCAGCAGCAGCAGAGCATGCTTCTGCCTGCCCGTGAAAGCAGTGGTGAGTAGGCACTGAAGTATCTTTGAGATTTGTCAAGCAGTCTCAGCTCTGGATTTCTGCTAACCGTTGCGGGAACACTCCCAGCACTTGCTGAGAGCAGCAGCAAAAGAGCCAAACAAAGTGACTACGTCAAAACAGTTATTGGTGCTTAGTATCCTGTCAAAGGCTCAAGCTACAGAAAAGATAGGCCAGCTCTTCAAGAAAATTCAAGAGTCGAATTCCCACAGAAACTAGTCATGTCATTGAGATCAATGGGAATTTGGTACTAAGCACTTACGAGCAGCTGAGCACCAGTTAGCAGTCTTCCCAGCCACAATCTCAGTGTGGCAATTTTTACTTTGTTTTTCTACTTGAAACAATAACTTTTTGACATTTTTCCCACTGCCTTGGTTCTCAACAAGAGGCGCAAACTTTTCCAGGTTAGGTAATGCAACAACCAAATATTTATTGCATTGCATAAGCCAAGTTAAAGCTTTTCCTTTCAAGTAAACAAAGGCATTTTCAGAACATTTAGATGCAGCTCACCACTCACCCTGTCATCAGAACTGAGCTCTCACCCACAATGTAGCAGTGGAAAAAGATTTCTTTCACAGCTTAAAGTGACAGCCTTATCCTCTTTCCCACTGCAAATAAGCAAGTTCCTGGCAGCCAGGGGCCTGGCTCGGGCTCTGTATTGAAGTGAGTTCTCCAGGCATATTGAAGGCAGGAGGAGAGCAAATATCCATCCAAGCACTGTACCTGGCTCTGCGCAGGAAATGTGGAGAGAAAGCTGTTTGTTCAGTGGTGGTAGGGACTGCTCTCAAGCCACTTGCCCTCATGCCGGAGCCAAAACGCAAATATTTCATAATGTTTGACAATATTGCATGACCCTGAGGAAAATCCATATGTCTCTGGTGAGAGTTGCTGCCCCTCTAACAAGGGTATTCCTACATTCGCATTTAAAAATCAGAATTTGAGATTTGTTAATACTTGTTGCTCCAATTAAGTTTTCACTAAAAAACTCATTCTCCAGAATGTTTACTGCAAGTCATTATAAATGTGCTGCCAATTGTTTATAAATTAAAAAGGAGGGTAGCAGCTTTGGCAGTCTTTACCCCAGTTCTGGCTTTGGTTGGTATTTTCTGCTTCCAGGGAAATTAGAAGCTGCATAGGAGAGTGTTTATGTTCCAACCAAGTTTTCTAAGCCTCAGCGCAGATATCAGTAACATTGAAGAGTTTTAAAACTGTGCATTATATTAACATTGCCATGTAATTCACACACCCATACGGGTGGCAGTCGGTGGGACCCCTTTCTTCATGTTGCACTTCAGAGAGCTGGAAAATGGGTGGTACTGATGGCTGCGTCTTCAAGGGCTGAGCTTCTGAAGCTGAGAGGGTATGTGCATCTTTGGTTATGCAGAGATGTGCAGAAACCTGGCTCCTTAGCTGGCTTCTGAAGTGATGCTTGACCACTGCACATTGCAAAGTGCAGTGTGTGACTGGCATAGCTGTGTAAGAGACCAAATTAAAGTTAGGAGCTTCTGATTCTCATTATTCCTCACTTAAAAAAGATTTGGAGAAGACTTTCTGTGAGCTTTGAACAGAGGTTGAGACTTGACACTGTTCTTTTGTTTGAAAGGAGATGGTCTTCTGAGCATTAAAAGGCAGGCGTTGAGGAGCTTGGGGCTCAAAAGGTATCACAGATACTCCTGGCCTGTGTTTTCAAATGTCCCCTAAAATATGGCTGAGTGACATCCAGCGTTCCTGGGGATAATGAGCAACAGATCCTGGGTGGTGGTAAGAGCAATATATACATTCCCTCAGAAATCTAAAACATGTAAACAGACAGACAGGAATTGTCAGAGGGATGTGAGAAACTTGAAAATTAACAACAAATGCAGGGAGAGGAAGTCCAGAACAAATGCACTGATGTTTTTCACAACCATGGAGGAGTTTAATCCACTGGTTTAAAAAACATATGGTACACTAAACATTAGATGGGTAACAGCCTGAGAGATACTTGGCAGTGGCCCACAGAAATATAAACACAAAGCATTTTGTTTCATTGTGTTTCTTTTTCTTTAAATATTTACTTTCTGTGTTTTTCCAGGATACAGTTTTTCATCCCATGTGCATAACAAGCTACCTTTCCAAGAACAGGCTCGGGAGGCATCACAGTGAGGGTCAACAGTTTTGTCCCAGTGGCTCCTTGTTAGGATTTAGCCTCTTTCCTGAAGGAAAGATAGCCATAATTGTTTTCCTCCCGCCCCCCCACCCCACCACAGAAAAGTCCCCAAATGCCACCACTAGATTTCATAGCTTTATTGGTAAAGACTGTCAAGATTGAAGACTGAATGGATCTGGAAAACAGCAGCTGCTTACTCCTCGCTTTTTACATGGGTTGGGACATCTAGAAAGCAGATAGGCTTAAACTCCATGGCTGTATGGAGTGGGAAAGTAGATACATATCCTGTTCTCACTTCACTGTAGTATTGCCCCTTGGGTCCTGGAGACAGCTCAAATGGTGCTCAGCCCTGTGAAACACATGGAGAGGGACTGGGAAATTGGAAGAGGCAAAAAAGTTACAGACACCTCTGCCAGCACATTCATTTCTGATTTGGGGCACACTGTAATTTGTAGGTCCCGCTGTGTGGATTTTCCGTTCTGGGCAGGAAGACCAGATGGATGTCTGTGTATGTGCAGGGAGAGAGTGCTGGATATGTCATGAAGCATGAGATAGGGGTGGGTAGGGTGAGGGGGGAGCTGGGGCGGGAGGATGGGTTAGGAGACCATGACAGGTGACAACACTACCGAGAAGGTCAGGAATCCACGTAAGGTCCCTCTTTGTAGTCCTGAGACTCCGTAGCTTTTGTTACCCATTCGCTTTCCCAAAACGCTTCACATGTGGTGGAATTCATCACTTGGCACATGACTGGCCATGACTGCTTTCCTCTTGGCTCCCCTGCCTCCCCCAAAATATCAGGCAGGAATTGGAGCATTTACTTTTCAGGATGTTCTCATATTGAGGCGGGTTGCCATGAGTCATGGTTAAGGCAGAAGTCTGGGGCAGAGAAAGGGAAATTATTTTGCTGTGCTTTGCATGGTTTTTTTGGGGTTTTTTTGTTTTTTCTTGTGACTAGTGCAGGGCTCCATTCTCCCTCTGCACTAAGGAGGTGCCCTGTGGCTGCACCGAAGTGCTTACCTTCCAGATTCCTCGGCAGAGACCCTGAGTGTGTGGCCTTGGAAAGAGGTATTTCTGACAGACCAACCAACCAGAAATGTCTGTTGGGGGCAGGGGGGTGAAAGAGGTCTGCTGATAAGCTGTTTTTTGGTCAAAATTCAGCCAGCTTACAACCCTCGTATTTTCTTTGAGATTGGTCCGTGCTATATCCAGGACAGAACGATCGTGAGACACACCTGAGTCAGCCTGAGACAAGCTAGCTCTGATACTGCTGACGGTGCAACACAAGCAGCATCGTGGTCAGTGATGCCAAACCGCTTTAGCAGAAAACTACAGATGCCCTAGGCAAGGACCAGGTCCTTGCCTTTGTTCCCACAGACTTCCACGTAGCAATGTAAATGTATCTCTTAAGACTCTGGGCCTGCCAGCAAAAGTGTTAAATTCAAGACATGGTATGAATGTGAATGTAAGAGACATGACAGTTCTGAAGGCTCCTTGTTAATGTAACAAAGAGAGGCAAGTCTGGGCTGAGCGTAGGTATGGGAAATGGTGAGATGAAGAACATTCATTTTGTCCACCAAATGATTCCCTGCAGGTTGGTAAACTTTTTTTGGTTAAGCACATTCCTCTGCATGGCTAGCTGGCATTTTTCAGTGCAACACAAATTTCCTTTGTATATATATTTTCTTCTATATTTTACTTTTAGGGAGGTTCAGACAACATTTAACAAATTTAGATATTACTCTGTTAGTTGAGCAAGAAAACACTGCTTGTGCCAAGACTGGAAAATAAGTGAATGACAAAGAAACGTAGAAGAAGTATATTTGTTAATATTTATTCCAGTATTCTTCATCCATCTCACACCTTGCAGAGGGGAAAAAAGTTAATTAAAAAAAAGGACTACAGAAAATATTTAACTCCACAAGGGGATTTCTTCTTCTCCATTCTCCGCTTCATCTGTATCTCATAAAGTGGCAAGATAATCTAGTCCTTTCTTCTATTAAATTTATAGACAATTGCAGAAGGCATAGTGAAAGTGGTTAAGCTGATGGAAAACTAAACACTGTAATGTTCAGAGGCAGATGGAAGAAGCAGGAGGAAATATTCCTCAGCAACACCCATTGAATACCCATTTAGCAGCACTTTACTGTCTTACCTTGATTTTATGACCATCTTCCTCTCAGATCCTTTCTTCATTTCCAAAGCATGTCTTCTTTCGTAACAATTATTTATGACAGGAGGAAAAATATTCTAATACATTGCAATGTTTTGCTTTTAAAATTGCATTTGAGATAGTAAAACGTTTTGACACTGAATAAAATAAAAAATATTTTTAATACTAACAATGATAAAGGAAAAGTGACTGTGTCTCTATTAGCGACATGTACCAATTATTTTGCTTCTGACCAGGATACTTACCATATTCCAAATTTTAGGTATGCTGTAGGAATATGTCTTATCATGGCTTAGGCTTTTTAGTTTACATTGTTACTGGCAATGTTCTCAAACTTTTTTATTTTAATATGTTTTTAAAAGCAGAAAAATAACTCTTATGAGGGTTAACCATAAGTAGCCAAATGAATTCTCCAAAGGTCACCTCTTTCGCTGGTAACATCAAAGAGAATTAGGAGAATGGTTTGAAATATGAAAGAGACCTCATGTGTCTGGGACCTCAGCAAGGTCTAGGCAAATCTGGTGCTTGGTCCAGATGCATATCAGTGTCTGTCATTTCATCAGAGACATGGCAAACTGCCTGGTTCACGCCAGCCCTTCTTGGTGAGGGATTGTGCCAGTCCAGTCTCTGCTGAGTCCACATCACCACAGCTGGCAGGATTTGCTACCACCACAGCTGGACATCTCGGCAGTGTGGTGAGGGAATGACTGCGCAGAGGCACAAGCAACTCTCTCATCTCTCAAGGTCAAGCCTTCAGAGCAGGGCCGGGCCATTTTGTGGCTGTGGGTCATTGGACTACCACCCAGATTCATAGGCCGATCGTTTACTGAAACACCCGTTTGTAGCAGATAAACCCCTTGCTCTGCAGCCCCTGCTAGAGACATACAAACAAGTTTAGCATTCAGTGTCTAGGCACATAATGCATCACCGTGCTACCAAATGACAGGTTTTTTCTTTTATCATACCATGCTCACCAAAATGATGCCAAATCTATATCCTGGTAAGATAGGTAATGAAACAGTGTTGGAGAAGGCATTCAAAGCTAGGTTAAAATTTGGCTGTCGTTTGGGGAGGTACAGTGATATGAATAAACGCTAAATTCTCTTTTCTTAAAAAGAAAAGTGTAAACTATTTACTCAGAGCTTATTCTGAGCACATCTCTACAGGACTGAGTCATTATTTATACATCTATGGATGTTGGAACTGTAAATCCAAACCAAAACCCAGTTTTATTCCATGTGCAAATGATGCAACTTTTAGCACAAATTAAATGCTTTTTTTCCCCTTTGATTGTTGCTGGAATGCATTTGGGCCATATGTAGGGAGCCTAGTGCATCCTAAATATAAACCCTATAGGCACTGAAATGAGGAAGGATTGAAGAATGTGCCAATAAGTATGAGCAGACTAATCACTCTCAGAAGGACAAGGAATAGCAGAAAAGTTTACAGAACCAGCCTCATCTACTTTTTCCCATAATAAATTGAGTCAGTTCTCCCAGGCTGCCATCCACTTCTTCCATCCTTCTCCATGGGAAACTGTCTCTGGGAAATGGATTTCTCTTAAAGCAAGTTATAAAAGCCATCAAGAAAATCATTTCACTCTTAGCCATCATTCACTGGCAGTTGCTTTTCTCTGGGTAGCTCCTGCAGCATTTGTAGATGCTGTTTGCATGCTGGTGTTGCCAAACCATCTGCATTCTGATACAGGCAGCTTGTGAATGTCAGACTAATTAGCCAAGGCTAATGTCTGGTTTCCTGTAGAGAGCTTTTGTGGAGTAATTACCTTCCTCGAGGTCAAACTGCTGTAATTACAGGTCTTTAACTAATCGAGATAAACAGCCTTTGAATTCTTGCAGTGACTCAGCCAATCACTCTAAGGAACTTTTATCTTGACCTACAACAATATAGGGTATTATGACAGGTGATAGCAGTGCTTTTTATTTATATGAGATCTAAACAATCACAGCTTTCACTAAAACCATATAAATTATTAACCTCTATTAAATGCTCTGCCTAAGAGCCAAGTCATTGTTAGGTGCTTTTCAGAGTAGACATTCATATTTAAATAAACCAGAAAGTAGTTTTTTTCATAGAATTATATGAGACAAAGAAATAAGAGCAACTATTCTCACTCTAATTTCTTCCTTTTGTCTGTTCTGATTCCTTTCCCTTAATTGTAACATTGAATTGTTCTTTGCAGCAGAGCATTGAGGCCTTCTTAAAAAAATAGCCTTCCAAACAGCTTATTTCCCCTGCTTACACGTTTTCCTTCCTCTATGTTATCTTTCCTCCTTGCATCTTTACCTGACGCTCAGATATTTTGTGCTATTACAGGAACCTTGGCAAATGCTTCTTCATCTAATTCCACTATTTCTAAGGCTGATTCTCTGCAAGATTTCCTCTTCAGACACTGTTATTTGCCACATTTCCCCTTCCACTTTCACTTCGGTGAATAAGAACTCTAATATAAAATCCCCTTTTATCAAAAGAAAAAAAAAATCACTTCTAATATACCTAGGGCCTGGACTGATGAAGAAAGGGAAACTGAGTGGAGAAGGAAATTAATGGAGGCTTGACCCACATCATCTTCTGTAGGCTTCAGCTCAGCTTTGGAGTGTATAACAAGTTTGGGTAACATATTTCACTTATATTAGTAATTGCCACACTACGAGAAACACATGTAAGTTTAGTTTGGATTCCTGCCACAGATCAAAACCAATGTTTGGGAATGGCCTTCATAGCAATCCAATCTATCAGCCAACTGCCCTGCAAGGAAGAAAAGAATATCCACCATGCTGCTACCACTTAATTGATTTTTTGGATCTGATCATTAAAATTTGCACATTCCTGTATTGATTTTTTGCAAGAGTAAAACATAATTAAAACATTACAGTAAATCAACAAATGCCTAAAGTACAGGATTACCAACTCTAGATTGGTAACTTATGACCAGACAATATTCAATGTCATATTATGCCACAAGTAAGAACTGAAATTAGCAGAAGTTCTGTAGTCATGTATGTAAAGCGACAAGAAACAGCACTTTTTAAAATTAATTTTGCATACATGACACTCGGTTTGAATCTACTGTTCTTGCTTCTGGTACCCTCGGTTTCATACTGGGTCCATGTGTAATCATGCTATGCTGACACTGTGACATCTCCGCTGACATAATGACACCAGTAAGACATACAAGACCAGTAAGGGATAGATAAGCTCTTACTAATCAAGAAGCTACTCATTTACAACCCTTTTTTCAAACTAAGAACCAAAATCTGACTTTTCATCTACACGTTCATATATATGTATGTGTGTGTGTGTATGTGTATTTTATATATATATATATATATATATATGTATGTATGTGTGTATGTATATATGTGTATATATATATGTATAGGAATATTTTTTTATTCAATCTATTCCGCTTGACTCTCTGTTCATGAGGAGCTATGGAAGGGTCATGGAACTCAACTCAAACACCCAAGCAATAAAAGTTACCAGTTGCCATGCTGGCATCAAACCAAGGCCTTCCTCTGGCACCACCACAAGAAAGCTTGGTGAGGTCAAGGGATATACGAAGCAATGCTGAAAGGTGTCCTTGCAGTGCCGAGTTATTTTGGGTGGGATTTTATTTGACCAGCTAGAGAAGGTCTACAATGTGGGCATCTGCTTATGAGCTACTCACTCCAGCCTCTTTTTATAGTCAATAGCTATCAAGTCATTGTGTAGTAGGGAATAATTAATTCCATTGAAGGCAGATTCTGAAATAGGTGTGATTTTCTACCAGAGTGCCTGTATCTCTCCATCAGCTCTAAAAGGATTGTAGAGATTACACTGTCAACATATACAGGGCGGTAGTGGTGGTGGAAGAGAAAAATTCCCCCTTTGTGAGCCCTGCCCATCCCATATGTGCAACAACAAAAAAAATCCTCTGTGCCTGTTTTTCGTAGCTTGCACGTTCAGTGAGATACTGGGGGCTTTCCTGCATTTACTCACTGGCTCCATTGCAGTACTCTGGCACAGCATTGGAGCCTCACATTGGGGACATATTATAATCACATCACTTTAAAGCTCCCTGAACTTGCCAGCACAGGCTCTGCGTCTTTTTAATGTACATTGTTCAACAGCAGCCGTCCTGTTCCAGCCTTTCACAAGCTATGTCATGCGGTGACTTTTCTGCTCTCTTTCCCCTTCCTACCCCATATACGCTCTCAGTCACTGACATTATATTCAAAACAAAAGTATTCAAGAAATTAAAACCAGAAGGAAATCCTCAAGGCCAGGATTCAGAACCCAGCTGTAAACGAAACATCTAGTTGCCTTTATACCACTAAATCAGTGTAATGGTAAATAACAATGCTTATTTACAGGGTGATCCATGTGCCAGGGTAGGCTGGGGGCACATGCACAATAATCCAGTTTGCGTAGGCTATAAAGTGCTAAAATCTTCCAGCCTTAGACACTCGCAGGAGTTAGAGCCCCTGGGACAAGTTACTTGGGACTCTTAAAAAGGCAGGGATCCAAGGGAGCCGGCAGAGCAGAGGGAACAATGCTGCGGCATCCACGCTAGTGGGAAATGGGCTTGATTATGAAGATCTGCCCAGAGCAAGATTTTCGCGCATGATAAATCTGAGTCATCCACAGCAGAAAGTTTCTCTTGTCCTTTGGTGACCATGGTTAGTGCAATTGTAAGAGCAAAATTAATTCCAGCATTTTCCAGAGTAAAGGCAAATTCCCAGAGAATTTAGTCTGGAAACAGCCACAAAGCTCATGCAGTGACTGAATATGGTCTTTGATTTCTACCCGTCCGCCTGCTGGCAAAACCAAGAGCCCCACAAAATGTACCAAATGTACCAATGAATATCACACAGTATTTGGGATTTCTTCTTTTAATCTGCCTGTGCCAATGCCAAAGAAAACCTATGAGCCTATTGTTCTCTGGAGAGGCCTGGGAAAACATAGCAAAAGCATATTCCCAAGTAGCTCCAGTAGCAGGGTGGGTAATTCTCTTCCGAGTGACTCTTGTTAATATGAGCAGCACAAGGTTTAATAGTTGCAGCAGCACGTTAGCAGTGAGATGAACTGGAATTGATTCCTTACATCTGCTCCGACTCTCCTGGGGTCTTTGGGAACCTAACAAACAGCTCTGTTTCTCCCTTCCCACTTCTCCATCCCTCAAAGGGATAGGGAGACTTTGGCCACTTCTGGAAATTTAGATGGAAATTGTTATTTGTGCCAAGTATTATTTATAGAAGAAAAAGATAGTCATTTGCTTTCTGGAAGCAGCAAGAAGTGTTTTTGTTTGGCACTGGAGCAGGTGTCCAAGCAGTTGATTTATAGACTGATGCGCACACTTATTGACAGTTCATAGTTGAAGAAAACACTGGAAAAAACAAATCATTCCAACTGATGGATGTGAAAATTTAAAGTTCCGTTTAGAAGGTGAATATAGCTATCTGACCTTTCTGTTTATGCAGTGCATTTGAAATTGTTACTTTCAGTCATATTTGCATTTAGTTTTGTATTGTACCAAATATTTTTCTTTTAGCAAGAATGGGTGTAAGGGTGCAACTCTTCAAGTTTGGGACTTTTTTAAAGCCACTCGAAATTAGTTATTTTTCTTCTCAGTGAAAAGATGGCTATGTCATATGCCTCTTCCTGCTAATAAGCTACTCCTTGAGGATATTTTTGAGTTAACAGGGTATCTTCCTGCATACCATACTAAAATATTACTTTAAATATATAGCTTGTTTTTTTAAAAGCTCTGAAATAGAAACATAAATTCGCAGTGTTGGGCGGGAAGCATTTATTTGTGGACGAAAGGAGTAAATGAGTTACCTTAATGCCCAGCGCCTAGTGAACTGTAAAATTCTCAGTCTTTCCTGAGTATCTTTAAGCTCTAAGATGATTTGCTTTGCTCAGAGCTAGTGAGTTGTGAAAATGATGCTTGCTGTCTTCCAGAGCCAGTACTTACTTGAGGAGCTAACGCTTAATACGTGTAGAGTCACACCTGCCGGGATGACCCTCTGAACCTCACACCACCCCAGGACAGAGCGTGCTTGAAAGCCTTCCAGAGTTTGGCCAAGGATCCCCTCAATTATGGGAATGACAGTGTATTTGGATAAGAGAGCCGACGGTCTTGCTCACCCCTTCTGATCTTCCCTCCCTTTTCTCATCTTAAACCTATGTCCTTGTAAAAGCACCAGCTGTTGTAGGGGAGTGGGACCTGACAGGCATTTTCTGACTGTTATTTCTGGGTGGGGTAGAGATTTAAAAGCCATCGTCACTAAAGAAATATACGGAACGTGGCCCTGTTTCTATCAAAATGAAAGGAAAAAAGGCCAGCTATTGAGGACATGATAATTAAAAATAAAAGGTGAAACAATAGCTTTGGACAAATATGATGCTGTGACTGAACATCGTGCTTTACAGACAATCCATCGTGAATGGGAGAGTAATGAAAGGTCCCAAATCAGGGACAACTCTGAGCAAAAGGTGCCACTCCGTCTGGGATAGTCCGAGTCTGCCTCCAGCGGGCAGGCTGGAGTGAGGAAGGGAAGGAAAACGGTGTTGACACAAGGATCCTACCATAGCATTTTCACAGTAGCTTAGCATAGGGAAGTGGAAGACAGCTTCCAAGAAATATCTCGCTCTCTGGGTGGGCCAGCCCAGCACCACACATAACTTTATTGCGTAGGGCTGCAAAGTTCAAAGGAAGCTCTGGGAAAGGGGAACTGTGGCTCACAGTGCTGAGCCCAATCTGCTGCACCACACATGGCTAAAGTACACACTATCAGTAATCAAGGGAAGGACCTCCCTGAAGCACAAATGGCAGTGGGGGTACCCTTCTATAAATATCCTGAGAAATAGCAGAGTTTCCCTTTCCAGTTGCCTGAGTTACTCCACCTCCTTTGATAGCTTGCAAATGTTCCCTTGGTTTTAGTAGTTACCACCGTCGCGTGCGCTGTAGATCAAAAACAAGTGCATGGGAAAAGGGAGCTAAGCACAATAGGCATGGGTTGAATTGCATGCCGTAGGAGCTGTTTTGGGGTTGTGGCTGTGTCCCTTTTTTCCATCCTCCCAATCCCTTTCCTGTTTCAGTTACGTTCTGATTTCCTACACTTAGTCAGAGCAACCCAATGCCAACTCCGGCTCTCAGCCTCAAGGAATTAAAACCATACCCAGAAGCTGATAAAGGGCAGTTTTAATCTGGCTCTTTTGCTGCAGACAGCAGGGAAGCAGAATCCTGCAGGAGCTCCCAAGCTGACTTGATACCACCCCAAAACCTTGCTGGTGTTCTAGGGACCTTCGCAAGGTCGTGATGACCACAGTCATGGGAGAATTTGGCTCGATACCTTTCCAGTGATCATTACAAAATCTGGTTTAGAGTTCAGCAGCATTCAGTGAATTCAGATGTATTTAAAATGATGCAAAGCACCAATAGAGCGTGAAGTAAAACACAGGTTTGGCTAAAGACATACTTGAGTTCTTTAGGCAAAGAAACAATCCCGAGTTCCACTGGAACGAGCATCTTTGTTCCATTATTTAAAGCCAGCAAGGAAAAATGAGTAACTGTATTGCATCTACAGTATCAAATTTAAATCAGACAGCTCACATGATAGAAAAATGAAAAAAAAAACCCACAGCAGATTATCTGTGGTCTATTGATAGATCAGTTTATGATTCGTTCCTTGAATGAGACTACAGGCTAGGAGAAGCACTGCTAAACATTTTAATTTGCCATTCCAAATGTTCTTTCTGCCTGTGTGCAAACCACACGCGCTACTTCCCTGGCAGAACAGCTCTAGGTAGCTCCCTGTCTACCATGAAGAAGGCAAGAGGGAATGAGGAATCACACAGGCTGTGTGATCTTGGGCAAGTCACCTACCCTTTTTGGATGTCAGTCTTCCGATATGTAAAATGATTCTAATGAAATCTATCCCTTCTGTGAAGACTGGTCATCTGACAGATAGTGAAGTGCAAGCCCTAAATGCAATTTTTCAATGATTCTTCCATTTCTTTCTCACTAGTGCCCTTTGCTTCTGCTGTCTCTGGGGGCATGCTAATTCACAGTGTCTTACCAGCTATCCTGACATTGGGCTAAACTTACAAATAGCAATAGGAGCTGATAGATACAGCATGAATGTTGGCATTTCCTTAGCAGTGTGACTATCTGAAGGCTCACTTCTAGAAGTGGACTTCTGGTCTTCTGCAGTGCTAAGAATCTACATCTACCTGAATCAGAAAGGGAGCCAGTTAGTGCTGCAAGGGGCCTTAGTCTCCTGTGACATGGATTTAAGCCATTTAAAAGCCCTGTGATGGTTATGTGGAAAGGCTGCATTTTGGGAAACGTCTGTCTCCTGCCTCCCATTCTGGGTCAGATTTAAATGACGGTACCATGGACTGCTTCAAGTCATGTGACCCAGGCCAGTTTAAAAAGTTTGCCTGCTATTAGGGATGGACTTAGTCTGGAGTCATAGGCCATTTCTGTGAGGGAAAGGAGGGGAGGGATCCCATCCTTACAGAAAGCTCCTGTAAAACGTAATAGAGGCTTCCTGAATAATCCTCTAGTAATAGGAGATTATATCCTTGTAACAGAATAGGAGGGTTCAGGAAACTTATGAAAGGATAACAACCTGTTCTGTATAATCATCTCACATTGCTACAGAGCCCAGGTCCTACTCAGCACAACAGATCATTTCCACCGTGGGGCATTAGGTGGGAGGGTTGGATGGTTTCTTAGATCAGAAACTCCTCCACAGGTTTGGATCACTCCTGAAATGTGAAAGGGCCTGTTTTTCTGCATGGGACAGAGATGCAAATAAAATTTAATGAAGTCAGATTTACTTCTGAAGTTTTGGGGGCAAGCGGTGGACACTCACAAGGACAACTGTTGACAAATGGTTTCCTATATGAATAACTTGCAAGAACAGTTTTCTCACGTTTTCCGCCAGCCTCACTGAGGTGAAACTCTACAACAGCAGTGATTTCAGGCTGACCTTGAATCTACTTCTGAATCCAAGCTTTGATTTTGTCTATAATATTACCTGAACCTACTCCAAGTCTGGCTATTTGGGCCCTGTATCTTCTACGTGATATACATGTGTGGTAAATTGTGAGGTAGAGGCAGTGATAAAAAAATGCCTGTTAAATACCCCGTTCTTTAGGTACGTCCTACCAAACCATCACATGGATGTATTAAAATTATTACAGAAGATATTATATGCTTGCACAATAAATACTACTTACACAAAGTATAAGTTAAATACTCTTTATTATTAATGTTTGAGTAAGCTTTCTAACAAAGCCAAAGCCTTCTCAGTTCTCATACCAACCATCCTTCTTTCTGATTTAGTGAGAAAACAATAAATGACAGATGCCAGAGATCTCTTCCTAGGAAAACAGTTCTCATTATCTTTGTTTTTACCCGCAAGCTATAATATCTAGATACACATTTATAAACGCTATCAATTGCCATACTAGATAAAGTGCCAGCATTATCTGTGCTAAAATTGTAATTTAATCAGGGTTACATGGTTGCCAGGGTTATATGGAAGCCACATAGCCTGGCTTCACTAATGGGTTACAAGGGCACTAGCTGCTCAGATGTTAACCTAGTTTAGAAAAATTTCAAGCTAGCGCAAATATGCATTGAAGGACTAACTGCTTTTATTCCTCCGTTAACAAGGGTACGATCCTCCTCATATTAGAGCAAACCTTTATATATCTATTCCATTCATATGTCCAGGGTACAAATTGTCTTATGTCCGTTACAGACACTAACACAACTTTTAGGTAGGCTTCTCAAAGCGTAACTGGCTTCGATCTATATACCCACTGCTGAACAAAGCTGTAGGAGAGACAAAGAATATCTTTAAATAGCCAGCAGTGCTTGAAATCACGCACTAGGTTAGTCTTACTGGACTTTATGGAATACTCTCAAAGTAAGGTTAAGGCAATGTGTAAATGTTTGTTGGACTGTGAACTTACACTTTATACTTAAACATGGTGTGGCCCTCCAAGGCTTTGGTTGCATTTATATTTGTCAAAGAAGATTGGCCAAGGTTATTTTCAGTATAGTTCTACTTGACCCATGGCCTTGAAGGAAACACTGTAAAGGAACTGAAATTCTGTAATCATTTCCCCCTGCTTTTATATCACTTTAGTACGTAAATAAGATAGAGTTGATAAAAACATGGAGACCTTCTAAGATTTCCTGCACACATACTTTACAGGTTGGATCATGATATATTTTTCAGGTATAGTTACTTTTTTCCTCAATGACTCTGATGTTATCTTCATCCTGTTACGGACTCTTATCGCTGGGGGATGAAATATCTGTTGATCTCCTTGCAAGAATTACATGCTCTGTCTTTCAAATAGAGTGAACCCGGCTATGACTTATAGTTTGTGAATGACCTTCTAACATGGAAACAGCATGTGGGAAGCAAGTTGAATTACAAGGGTTATCTTCAATTAATGCTAATAAAATAAATTAGATGTACCAACTGCTGCAGTTTGGGTTTTACAAACCTGCTTTAACTCTAACTTAACCATGTCGTAGGCCTTTTTTTGAAGAAGTCTTTCTGGTTGGAAAATCTTTCTAATCTCATTTTGAATAAAAATGGAAAATCATAGAGAAGATGTTAAGAGAGCTGCAAACTCTAGATTAAAGAACAGGAAGAATCAAAGCACAGAGAACTTCTTTACTTGATATTTGGATATGAATATTCTGTTCCAATGATACTGCTCCAATCTCAGCATGGAATTCACTAGCATAAATGAAACTGGATTATTTTCATTGGCCAGATGAGAAGAAATGAAATAAATGAACTGCACAGTGAACTTACCATGTTAAAAATCCTTTTCACTTCTGCAATCGACGATATATTTAGAAATTTAGGACAGGAAGAATTTATTCTATTTTTCAGTGATCATTTCTCCTTTAGTGAACTTCTGCTTTTTTTTACTGTATTACTTTCTTCTTACCCTGCCAAGAACACTTTAGAACAGTAATGAACACCCAGGTCAAAATGCATTAACACTGGCATTTCCCACGAATGGTGTAGAAGAGTCTAGGGGAGGACACAGAGCTGATTTAGGGAAATGGGTTTCTTTGCACTATAGCTACCATCACCTCCTTATTACCCCAGAGAAGGGAAGTAAGTGCCAAAAACTGAGGAGAAGCCTGAATAATTAAAAAACTAATGGCAAGTTAAGCTACAACAAGATGTGGCGGAGATGGTGCAGAAAAGAGAAAGGTGGGCGACGTTGTGGTTCCCGGTGGTGCCCGACTTCGCCCCCGCCAAGGCAGCGAGAGCAGGTTGCACAGAGCGTTAGCAGCATGTAGCCTCTGCACCGAAACTACCCTAGAGTCTCTGCAGTCTCTTCATCCGTGACATGAGGCTCTGACAAAGCACATGAGATGTTTAGGGGACTGCACATCAGCACTGGAGTCATACATGGAGTCTGGATACCTCTGAGGACGAATGCCGTGGGAATGGCACGTGTACGGTTTTGCTCCGGTCGCTCCCTTTTGCTGGTATTTCACCTCAGGCTGCTTAGTCCTTTTTCAGCTCTCTCCGCTCACACCTTCCTTTAGTTAAATCTTATTCACAGGATGGCAGTGCTTTAATACCCTTCGTTTTAGGAACTTACAGAAAAACGTTAGTAAGGAAGGCGGTGGACACTATTTTGCCTCCCATCATCAGAGGAAGACAGGCCTCTTTCTAGATCACGTCCAAGCACCAAGCTCAGCAATGGAGCGACTCTCGGGAACTCCTGAACAGTGGAGACAATATAGGTGCTTTACTGGTCTCTTCTGACTTAAAAAAAGCAGGATTTACTAATTAAAAGATGCATGGTACCTTTTTATCATTTTAGTCAGGGTAACAGCCCTCTCTGTCTGTCTTGCAGCCCCTCAGGATACTTGGATGACCCTTGGATAAGGAGAGCTAAATAAGCAGTAATTATTTTTGCTGTGATGAGCATGTAGCAACTTCAGCGTCAGTAGCTGCTAGCATCTTATAGGAAACTCCATTTCAGAGGGGGTTTAGTTTCAGATCTTTACTTCTGCTGCAGTGTTTAAAAAGGCATAAAGGTTTCTTCCTTAGCACATCATTCCTAATTGGATAAGATGCACACACATATCTTCACTCTAAACTAGTGTTGATTTTGCTGTATTTTTCTTGTACTTCTATTTTGCCAAGTACACAACTTGCCATAACAGGGCTTAGCATTCGTTCTGAGTCATCAAAAAGAAATCTCTTTGAAAACAAACAAAAACAGCCTCCAGTGTGTTCACATGAACTTGGTTTTACTTGTATCATCACTAGTAATTATTTTTTTATTATTATGCTAATATTCTGACAATGATGAGAAGGATGATTTTTGTGAGCGCCATCAAGAGAGTTGTTGCAGCCATTTCCCCCCGGGGCTGTAATTTTCTGAGCTTTGAAAAACAAAGCAGCCTGAGATCTGCACAGCACTTAGGCCTTCATGAAAATAATATTGCACAGTTTTGCTTGGGAGCTGATTATCCACTTGGTTCTTTACTTCCTTTCTACATAGCTTTAGGATAATTTCCTGCCAGAGGTCCTGTTTTCTTTTCTGATAAGTCATAAAGCTGGTGTCCTGACTGCATGCTAAAATTAAATGCCTCTTTGCACTTGGGGCAAGAATTGGGGATGTTGTCCTGGTCAAATTACAGTTTGAAAAATTACATCCTACCTTCTTAAGCTGCAGCCGTACATTCAGCTGGGTGCAGTACTTGGGAGTCTCTAGCTTAAAATGTAACACGCAGCGTGCTGTCGGACAGCTGCTGCCCTCGGCGCTCCCCCCTCCAGGTGGCTGCACTCCGCTGATGGGTAAAGGGATTTCTGTTTACAGAAAAAGCAGCTTTTATAGTTTGTAAATGGTTGTAGGATCCTTTGGGAGGAAAGGCATGGTACCGGAATGTAAGCTATTCTGATTCTTGTTAAGAGAGGGGGACAAAACCCCACAGGAATTAAATGAAAACTAAGCTCCTGTAAAAACCTCCAGGTGTGCAGTCTCTCAGAGCAGGAACAGTGGGCCAATAAAATGATCAGTTGTGGTTTTAATTGCAGGTTTTTAAGCTAAAAAAATACAAGGCTGGCAGTGAATAAACTGATGTGGGTTTCTTTTCTGGTAGTGTGGGGAGGGGGTTGATAAACAGGAGAGCCCACCTTCAAGTATTTATACAAAGGCAAGAAGCCGTCTAACGTGTTGATGTCCTGACCAGAAACATTCCCACTCTGCAGGCAGAAGCCAGTTTTCCACGAGCTCATCTGGGCTGCACTATGCCACATTTTCTTTGTAGCACCGAGGAGGTATTCATTAAATTGCGATCCGCTGGGATCTGCTGCACTGGAGATGATAATCAGTGTCTCATTAGCTATGCATGCAAGCACAGACGGCCCCCACGGCTGCTGGCTGCGGGCTTTAAGCTTCGCCCAGCACCACTGGCGAGCTTTGAATGCTGTCAGCAGTGCTCTGAAGAGTCTGTCTGAGGGCCAGCCAAAAAGCAGGCAGCGCACTGGGAATGGGACCAAGCGGGAACTGGGCTCTCCTTTTAGTACAGAATGTTTTCTTCAATTAAAAAACAAAAAAAAGTGATCTGGGATTTGAATAAGCTTGTTAGATTTTGATCTGGGAGCTTATGTCATTTTTTCCATGCTTCCTCTTGGAGAAACGGATTCCACAATTTAAATAAAAAAGTTCCATTTTCTTGTAAAAATATTGACACTGACAGCATATTCCAGAGTCCTCCCACTCGCTCCCCCGGCCGTCCCCCTCGGCCGCGCCACGGCACGGCAGCCGTGCGGCTGCTGGGCTGGGAACCGCTGCCGCCCCGTCGGCCGGGCTCGCGCCCCCGAGAGCCGCCCGGGTGAACCCGCATGCCGACCAGCGCCCAAACGCCCCTGTAGCACTGCGAGGTGGGGAATGAGACCGTGTTAAGCCCATTCTTGGCCGTCCTGGGGCTTTTTTAAGCATGCCCACAGTATTAATTGTACTTAAGATGTCTTTGGCAGACTTGCGAGGAAGAAACGTTTAACTAACCAGGTTTACCTGCACAGCATGCAGCCACTCCAGGGAAGCTTACTGATGGAGGCCAGAAGAATTTAAGTTAGTGTTGTATAGCTACCAGGATATTTTCAAGACTGAACGCACACGTACGGCTTTTACTGACCCATTGTCTCAGTCTGCTGAAATGTATTAGCACATTGTTCCCTAAAGAGAGGTGACTCAGGTTTGTGTCAGAAGTAGCTCTGGTTACTACTCCTGGCTGCAGGTTACCAATCTTGTAACAGGGGTTGCAGACTGGAAGATCTCACCTGCTTCTCAGCCGCCGTCGTTCACAGTCCAGCTATCAGCCTAGGCTACAGTAAGCTCAGTAACTGAGCTCGCAGGGACACCTTGGGCCGTGAACCGCGGGGGTTGCGCAGCACCTTAGCGGCAGGACTAGCAGCCGCCAGCTGAGGAACAGCGCTGCCAGCTGGGCTGTAACCTGCCGTGGTGGAATCGGGCAGGGAGCGCGAGCTGGCACCGGCAGATACCTGCGGTGGAGAGCGCGGCCTCAGTGACAGCAGCCGCTTGGCAAAACGGCGCCTCTGAGCAATCTAAACCAGAGCTACAAATGCAGAAAAGAGAACTGACAAGATCGATCCCGTTTTAATTACAAGTTTTCACATTTGGGACTGAACTTGGCTTCAAGGCAACACTTTGGCAGCTCAGCACCGTTCTGAAGTAAAACAACTTGAAAGCAACCATTTGGTAGCAGTTCAGAGAGCAAATGTGACTAGCAAGTACAGATTTAGAAGAAATTTGGCAAGTGCGTGAGGAGATGTGCCATTGCATAGCTGAAAGGGCAAATGCTGTTCAGCTGGCTGTCTGATGTGTTTCTTAAATGCACAAGACCAGATCGGGAGTGAAAAAAAGAGCTAATTGGCTCAATCACCCGGTCAAGCCCTAGTGAAGTTTGGAGCAGCCCGAGGACTTTCTATTTTGTGACGGCTGAGTGTGGTCATCAGGGTCCCGTGTTAGCTAGGTGTAGCTGGAGTGGACCGGGGTGTTGCTACACTATTGACACATCCCCAGAAAGTCTCCTGCTTCAGAGGATGCGGGAAAGAAGGAGGTGAACTTTAATAAACAACCTTCATGTCTGTAGGGGCTCTCTCCACACCAGGCAGGTCTGCAGGGAAGGTCTTGGAAAAGACTCCCACTATCAGAGCAGTAGCAGCAGCACCAGTACCTCATGCTGGATAGACAGTCTCAGAATTTGGCCTGAAGCAAACTCAATGAGAAAAAAAATTGAAAAATTGACAAGTGGTAGTCTGGACAAAGTTTGTCCTTTGCTCACTCTTTTCGGCAGTCACATATGTTAGAATTGTAACAGCTCCATCTTTTATATCCTCTGCAGAGATCAAATCTAGGACGATTTAGCATAAGAAACCATGTCCCCACATGGTTTAAGAACCAATGCTAACCAGGACCAGGTTAGCCAAGAGCTAAGCCTAGGTGGCATTATTTACGGGGAGCTGACTTTTTCCAAAAAATAATGCAGCTTTGGATACACAATTCACTGCTGCAAACTGAATGTGCTAAGCCGGGCCGAAGCAGAAGAGAACAAGAAATTTTATACACATCGAAAGACTGGTTCTGAGATTCTGAAAAGATTTTTTTTTTTTCCAAATGGCATTTCGTCAGAAAATATACCTAGTTTTAGAAAAAGTAAAGAGAAATGGTCCTCAAAACAAAGTGAGACATTGTTTTGGGCCAAATGAAACATTTTAGATGAATGGAAAATAATTACACTTAGCTTTTTCTTTGGCAAGGGAAACCTTTTTTTCTTTTTTCTCTTTCTTGGGTTGACCCAAAATATGTTTTTGTATTTCAGCTGCTCATTCATCTCTGAGACAGTAGATGTCAACGACGATGGACATCTAACTACAGTATGCCACAAGAGGGAGACAACAAGCCCGTGACCAGGTAATGTTATTTCCAATAAATGCACTGCAAGAGGATATTACTGTAAAATCAGTTCAGACACATGAGAAGTTGCTGTGCATCAACTGATCGTTGGTAAGCGTGCACACACATTCTCAGCTCCTGGCAAATGCAAGGTAATTTGAGTTAGCTTAGCCCTCAGCGGAAGGGAGAATTACTGAATTGCTCTTGTAGCAGGAAATGTTCTTTTAAGAGTTTCTTTTCCACAGCACAGTCTCAATTTTCTCTCTTGTAATCATTTAAAATAACTTGAAGGTCGTTTGAAGTTCCTTTCTCTCCTTCAGAAGTCTCAAAGAATACATTGATGCTGTGAAAATATTCCAGCTAGAGTGGTAACACAGCATTCCTCTGTTTGCCTAGGCCATAACCAACTAAATCACTTAACGCTCAGTACCTCTTGCAGTATCCTGGATTTCCTCTGGCCTACTGGGGATCATTCAGTGCTAGACTGGGATGGGAACAACACAGGTTTGATCCTGAACGTAACGATGTGGAACAAGGCAAGTGGCAATAGGCAGGGATGCAGGGCCCATACTGGTGCAGATGGTCACACCGTCCCATACTGACTGGTGCACAGTAAAACGGAGCTAGTACTTCCCTAACACAAAGAAGTCTCGCAAGCACAAGCAAATAAATTTTTCAGGAGGAGCCGTGCGAGTGCTTAGAAAAACGCTGTAAGTGCCATGAAATGTCCCATGCATTTCCAGCCGGTGTGGACTTCGAGCAAGAGCCCAAGCAGCCCTCCTGTTAGCTGTGGCTCAGTGCAGCGCAAGCGCTCCCGTGCTGCAAACAGGCAGCGTGGCCACCTCGTCCCCCCCCAGCTGCATGGCCGCTGCAGCCTCCTTGTTTACGGTCCTGTATAAACAATGAATAATAGTATCAGTAGGTCAGTTATAAATTAAGCAAACTATATTAAAATTGATTTCCCATTGCAGGGAAAAAGTAAATTATGAGGTGTTGCAGTTGCAAACATTTTGTTTTATATGCTACTTCCAAGAAGAAAAATATTTTGCCAAATGAAAAAGAGGTGTCAACCAATCAGATCTCCTGATGCCTGTCCCTTCCCTCAGTAATAATAGTCCTGTCATGCTGTTTTACAAGGCAGTAAGCCAGTCACCAAGTGGAGAAACTACCAGACTAAAGCTCTCCTGGTTTATGCCAGCAAGGGAACCAAATTACGGCCTTGTAAAACAGTGTGACAGTGCTATTACTGTGCTGGTGTTACAAACTGCTTAAAATAGAGTTTTGAATAAGTTTTTCAAAATTTTCCCAGAAGCTGGTCAAGCGAGAGAGTCAGCAATGCTAACTGAGTAAAGTAAAGCAGGGCAAGAGACCTCAAAGTGGTGTATATCTGCTCCGAAAAGGCTTCAGCGAAATAGGACCTAACACGACTGTACACCATTCCTCTTGGTGAACTCAACTAGGATCAATCTGTGGCCTCCCAACCTTTTTTGCTACATTTTCAGCCCTTTCTCATCTTTGTAGGCCTAGCAGAACAGAAAAGACATTTCATGAGAAAGGCTGTTCTCATAATTTTTGGAGGATGAATGAGAGTGTCTAGATCAAGCACAGTTTTAGCTAAGTGTTTTCAAGTGCTGCTTCAAAATGTCCCATACTGCCTTTTGCAGTCTGCCCAGGCCTCTCTACAGCACGGGGCACAATAATGTTGAAAGGTGACATTTTCCCGAAGCACGTTAAGATAAAAGCATCTGAGCTGCCAAGGTCAGGGACAAAGGTGGAGGTATAGTTCAAACCCGAAGTGCCGTGCTAAAGCTAACTGGGTGGGAGAGCAGGGAGGTGAGAACGTAGAGGCCTTCTACTGAAAACTCTCTGGGAGGAAAAACAAGGTTTCAACCAACAAATGTCCGCTCCCTGTGGAAAATGCTGAATTTCCATTAAATAAAAGTCTCTGCCTGACAAACCAAGACATCTAGGTCAACCAGCAGTATTCCTGTTTGGAAATGCTGTTGAGCGCATGGAGGCTGATGTTTGGTTGTCTCAGGCCCTCCTGGGGCCGGGCTCCCCAGCCAGGTTTCATCTCCCATGACGCACTGTAGTGAGGGATTTTTTTTTTTTTTTTTTTAATTTAATGCTCGCGTTGTGTCTCAGCAAGAAAGATGGCTGGGGCGCAGGATGAGCAGCATGGGTCACTGAGGGAGTCTGTCTCAGACAGACTGTGCTTATACAACTCTTCCTCACCACCACTGGCAGGTCAATGGCATACGCAAAAAAAGTACAGAGCAGCTCAGCAGTTCAGGTGACAGAGCCCTACAGAGAGCAGCCGGGTACCCCCTGAAAAGACCTGCCGTTGTCTCAAGGCTGGAGTAGGGGGACAGGACAGGTTACTGAGCTGTTTAGGTTATGAGTTAGCGCTAACCTACTTCCTTAACCTTTGAAAGACTTGGGTGGCAAGGGAAGCAAAAAAAAAAAAAAAAAAAAAAAAAAAAAATCACAGTCCTCATCTGTGGAATCTGCATTAGCAGCTATGATTTCTGCTCTTTCAGGCAAGGAAAAACAAACTGGAAGCAGGCTGGCACTGAAGCACAGAAGAAGGCAGATTTAACTTGTCTAATATTTGTAAATATACTGGAGAGGAAATCTGTGTTTAATTCCAGACTCTGCTTGTTTGTTGCCTCCACTAAATTACATTTCCAAAAAAATATTACCAATGGGCATATGTGAGATTTTTTTTTTAATGACATCATTACATAAGGAATCTGGCAGAGCTTCAAATAAAATAAACAATACACAAGAAAATCTGTTCATTTTAATAGTTTGGATGCAGCCATAGATGATGAGAGGGAAAGTAAAGCTCAGACGCTTAGGAGCTCAGCAATACTGTTTAAAAAGAAGGCATAATAAAGGCCTACTCACATTGTCCAAAAAAGGGTAAGAATGAACTAAGAAGCAGGATTTTGTTCAAGGTCTCAGTGTAATTATATATTTTACATCTCTTTCAACGCAACACTTTGCTTAAGTATGGGAACGTTCTAGCAGACTTACAACAATATTTCCATACTGTACATTTATTGTAGCTACTCATTAAGTCAAATTGCTAGCACATGAAGTCATATGGAAAAAAGAGGGCTTTAAGACATAACATTTGCAGGATGCAAACATGAGAAGTGAAGACTTTTTCATCAACCTTTGGTTCACAGTCAAAGCAAAATTCCAGCAATCGTGCAGAGGCGAGCTAAAGGGAGGGAGATTATTATTAATTTGAAAATGATTTTACATTCAATTTCTTAGCAAATGACAAATTGCACCCGGCTGGCCAGGGGCAAATATATTTGCTGCTATTCATACAAAAAAAAAGCACATTATTAGGCAAAGCTGTGTTAAAAAAAGAGAAAGAGGCATGCACTGCTGCAACCAATCTTTTGATAATCATCAAGGTGCAGTTATTCTCACTTTGACAATGATTTATGTAGACAGTCCATATTAAAATTTTCTACAAAAAACTGTAAAAGACAGTAATTAAAGAAAAAGACACAATTTGTTGTGTGAATCCTTCTCTCTAAGCTATTTGTGTGCATGCAGCAAATGATACTTTCACCTTGATTGATTCTTTGGTGATGCTACTTTCACACTACCTCTCCATGCTGATTTTTGAACCTGCATGTTTCCTCAGTCAGTTCTCATTGCACACAGTCATATTTCACCCACTAACTAGACATAAAAACTGCAACCTGAACTGCTCAGTATTCCCTTTATTCTTAGCTATTTTCATCTCCCTCTTCCAGATGAACCAGCGCTGGAATCTGGAGAATGGGCACGGAAGGAAGGCTGGCTCCCAGCTCCCCAGGCAAGCAGCCAGTAAGACCAGTTTATCGTTATTCCTTAAGTGAACGTGGAAGCCTCTCCGAGGGGAAAGTCAATCCCAAGTTAGGCAGAACTGGCCCCCCTCCACAAATGCTCTTGCTAAGTTGGGGACCAACAAAACGAGCTTCTGTCGGGTAATGAAGAGGGGAAATGGGAAGTGGGAAACTTCTGGTCTGGGTGTTGGAGTGATAGCAAGATCACTGGATTTGGGGAGCAGCAAGAGGAAAGGAGAGCTATGGGAACTATGTATTTATGTGCATACACATTTTGCAGAGGAAGTAAGACTTGTGTAACTGATGGAGTTAAAATATTGGCAGTGTATCCCTGTTGGGGAACAACAGCTGTAGCAACACCAAGAGAAACAACAGCAGTTACCCTCCTGCCTAGCACCTGGGGTGGTCAGTAGTCAGACATTTCTCCTGTTCATCTCATTACAGCGTGACCAAAACACGTAACTGTAAAAAGGCCCTTTCCACTCCCTAGTGCATATTATTTGTTATTCAGTACAGCAGAAGGGGGAGGCAATAACAGCTGCAGGAGCAAAAGTTAAGTGTGAGGGTGAAGCAGAGTATCTGTAAGGTGAGTGCCTATCTCTGACATTTTGTACTATAATGCACCAACATGGACAAATGTAGGAGTGAAAGAGAACCGTATTCTGCAGGGACAAACTAGAGATTAAGTACAGAAAGGAGGCCAACTTCCTGAGAAGACAAAAGTTGAAAATAAATTGCAGATTGTCCGTCACTCCTACACTCCTGCACAGGTAGGAGGGAGCTACTGAAGTTCCTGAGCCATAGTAGCTTGAAACCGCAAATGAGACACACAAGAAGGAATAAGAAACAGAGAAGCAAGAGGCTTTTCCCACCTTCCTCTGAACCAAACATCATCACACAAACTGCCATCTGCATACTTTGGGCAGTTCCCGTGGCACAAATTCATTAATGTTGTCAGAAGGTCTTTAGTGTGGGAAGAGTACCTTGGTGTTTTGCTTTCCTCAGGTTTAACATGCCTCTTCCTGCTTTCTTCCTAGCCTGCCAAAATTCTTCTACCGTTTTAGCAAAAGTTTCACACTAAAAGGTCGTAATGTATCTCAAAAGTTCAGTCACATTTTCCTTGCAAAATAAAAAAGTATGCTCTTTTCCGCTGCATTATTAGCTGATTTACTGACTGAGAGTAGGGGTGGGGATTACACCCTGATGGATCTGACAGGCTCGGGAGACTCAGTCTTACATTTTTCATTGGCCCAGCAAGTCAGTGTTAGAAAGTCTGGTTAGAGGCTCAGCTGTTGCTCTGTGTTCATCTTTCCTTTCTCTGCTTGTGCAGGAAAGGAGACTTGCTTACCTAAACCAGGCTAGAAGTGCATGTGCTGCTGGGCAGCCTTCCTCACTGTTCACTTCTGAAACCAGCTCTGCTCCAGATAATCTTCGCAGACCACTTCCCCTGTCTGTGTTACAATTTTCCCACCTGTACAATGACTTCTTTGTAAAGCACTTCAAGGTCTAGTGTACCACAGCTAGGTATTTATAGCATTACAGTTGATTTGTTTTCAGATGGAATGACTCCATCTTAGACAGCATTTCTTCAAAGCACTGAAGTATTTTTCCTTTTTATCCCTGGAATGTATAAGCACAGTGGATTGCAAATTTAAAAAATCCCAAAGAGTAATTTTATTAGCTGCTGAAATACATTAGTGTTCCTGGACTTTGAACTGTGCATACAATAATAGCCATTCCTGAGAGTGGAATTTCTGACAGTTTTTTTCTAATGTTACATTAAATTATCTTTGTATTGCTTTAGCCCTAGAATTTAGCAGTGGTCCATAAATAGCTCTTTCTTAGTCTGTATTTGTGAGAAAGGACAGTAAATACGGCTAGCTTTCTGATCTCAGTTACTTACTGCTCTGTGGTGCTGCATCAGATGATGGCCGTTGTTGGACAAGATCAGGCCTGTGATCTTTCCTGTCACTTTAGAGACCTAATTGCTTATGGTTGTCATCGTACCTGGAAGGTCGGCAAGGAATCACGAAGAGACACAGAGACCTGCAGTCACAATAGAGGCAGCTCACTGGTAGCTTTGCCTGTTTTTCTTGGTTCTGCGAGTGTTTGTATGATGCCTTTATACAGAACGCTCACTGCCTATGGACATCCAAGTCTAGTGCTGTAATACTGACATTTACGGAGAGCAAAATGATTGCAAGCGAGGGCAGAGCTCATCTTCATTCACAAACCCCTTTATGCTCAGTACTGAGGCATCGAATACCCTTTACTTCTGTTGACTCTGAAGTGAGCTCAAATGTCCTCAGTGTACTGAAGCAGCAGGGTTTTCCTCATAAAAGCTCCGCTGAGTTATACCTCAACAGTCATTCACTGAAAGACAGTCCCTAAATGCCTGAGACTAGGAAGAAACACCTGTGATAGGGAAGATGTTGCTTAAGTAGTCTCTACATTATCTTTCCCTCAGAAACACAGAGATAGGATATCTGCCTAGTATATGGAATAGTAGCTGGCTCAAATACAGAAATCCCTATGAGTTAGTAGTTATCTCAAATATGGAAATTCCTATGCTGTTCAATGAAATACCAATAAATGCATTAATAATAAATTATTGCAGTCTTAGCTAGAAAAGAGATTCATGCAGCTGGGACTCCATTCTTGGGCAAACCCTCAGAATCTAATGTCAGTTTTGAGTATGGAAGAGCAAAGACCTTGGTGAGAGAATTGCCCTTGAATTGGAACAGTCTGCACTGATTTACAAGCAGAAGGGGAAAATGCAAATAGAAGCATCTGAACAGCAGCTTTGATCTTGAGCTGCAGCACCTCAGGGAGCTAAAAAGACTTTATGGAAGGAAGGATGCATAATAATAAAAACACATTCATTGGTAGCTTCTCAGAGCAGGCCAGTTGTATTTGTTTTTTGTGATTACCGTCTAAACAATTTGAGTCATAATGGTTTAGAATAAAAATTTGTTCTCTGTTGTTGTTCAAAAGTTAGACTCAAAATAACTACTAAAGAGAAAAGAGAAATAATTCTCTCTCCAGTATTAACAGGCAAAGATTGAATTAAGGCAGGACCTTAATTGCACTTTGCATACCATTGCTCGAATACACATGCAGTTTACTATTCAGTGGTGTAATTACAATGATGACTAAAGAAGTACGTTCCTAGAGAGCATGAGTTTTTAATAATTGTAAGCACAAAAAAACCAAAATTTTCATCCAGCTCATGATTTCTTGCCTGGCAATCTTGTGAGGGAACTAGAGTGGTGCATCTTATGGTAGATAGTGTCTCTTAACCACTTGGCCCCCTTCTAAGCTTTTGAAATAGTGCTGGTGGCCTGTTTGCTATTTCCTTATGGTGATGAAACTGCTAGTTCATGATGGAGTTATCCTTTAGGGACCACTTCCTTGCCTCATGATAACTTGCAAAGCTCGGGACAGCTTGTATTCTGCAAGGGGCTGAACTACAGGCTGCAGGTCAGACACAGCCTGCCAGCACAACCTGCCTAGTAATCCCCTTCTTGTCCCTTTTTCCAAGGGTCCCTTGAGTATGCCAGTGCATGTCGGTTGGAAGCAAGTTTATGGGCAGTAGCTCAGATGGAGGAAACACATCTGGATGCTGGCTAGGGTTGGACGTGTACGGGCAGAAGAAAATGTAGGGGCATATGTGCCTGATTCCACGATGGGAGCAGAATTGGGCACATTATAGGAAAAGGACATACGACCATCAGCAAGTGACAGTGGGACACTCCAGCAGAAAACCTGGGCACAGAGAGTGCTCTCTCCTCTAGAGGTACCACTGCTCTTTCTGTTCAATGCCAATATGAGTCAGCTTAGAGAGCTAGCAAGATGACATGCAGCGTTGTACATTTTCCATTGTAAAGCTCAGTTAATTATTGCCTGTTTCTATGGGACGTCCTAATGCCTGAATAATCAGGCCTCATGTGAGTTCCTTCCAGAAAAGAAACAAAAGTGATACAGATTCTCTGGGGAGGCACAAAGAAGTGATGGTGCTCTGGGACATTTGAGGGAAAGCACAGCACCCTTGTTAAGTGGGTATGCAGCTTGGAGAGAGACTGGCTGGGCCCGTAGGTGCTCCATTGCTTGGGATTTGGCCTGTTTTGTACAGCATTTTCAGACGGAGGCTAATACAAGCCTTCGTATTTAAGTCTAAGATGCAATTCTTCTGGTGATGGTGAGAGTGAATGCCGAGTTGCACATATTACAGCCAAGTACATAAAAGACTTTTTATTCTGTAAGCATTCAAGTGCTCAGTTAAAACTCTTTCCCTCCCTCTCATGAGGGGTAAAAAGTTGCTCTATTTAAGTCTGAGCAGTCAATATTTGCAGACAGCAAACACCAAAAGTTCACAGATATTCAGAATTAAACTCAGTTGGAATCTGAGCAAACAGTAAGAGAAAAAAATCTCTCCGTTCATTAGTTTCACAGTTACAATTTTTACACAGATTATAAAGACCCAGATGCAGAAATTTTGAATTAAGAAAAGTTGTGCATCAACATGTATTAGAAGATTAAACAATACTTGTTTACAAATGTGCTTATCACTTCTGAAGACGACTGGTCTTTTGTTAGGCACCTAAACATACATTATGTACAGCTATTGTATTTGCACAACTAGGGGGCAAAGAAGAGAGGAGAAAAAAGAGGAGGAAAGAGAGGAAAAAAGACAGCCAGGTTTTTAAATAAGTAATCTAATTGTTACCTGCTGTTACATGGATTTGAAGGGTGAATGCAATGACTATTCCCCAACATTGATCAAAATTAGGATTAACAGGAAGCTCTACTGAGAAATAAATGCAGATCACTGAATCTAGAAAGCTGAAGGAAATCTCTGGAGTCACTAAGACCACAATTATGTAGTCCTTCATCTGGAAATATTGATAAATAGCCTTAGGATTTTGTTGCATGTTTCCTGTGAATTGAATGTCATAAATAGATTTCTCAAAATCAGAGAGGAGCTGAGCATTGTTGTTACGAGTTTTGCTTCCCCAAGGCACTTTGCGAGAAGAAAACTGCCCAGTCAGACCAAACCACCATACCCTTCGGTAGCCCCATCTGCAACAAGCTGCACACTGTGGATGTTGCTTGACCTGTATAGGTACCAGCCATTCAATCGAAAAATTGTATAGAGGCAAGAGGCAGAAACTTGACACCTGCACGGTGGGTAGCATTCACGCACATAAATAGTGCCCTATTTAGCGTGTCAGCAGTGAACACCAAGGCTGTAGGGTATAAATTCAGCAAAATGCTTATGCCTACGCAGAGGCTTTAACACCTGTTTAGGCCCAAAGACGCTAAAGGAGCCACTTGGGAGTTTAAAGTATGCATGAAACTCCTCTGTTAATCAATGAGAGTGGAATTTCTACAATGAAATTCTATCACTGGGACTTCATAACACAGAAACAGATACTGGATCTTCACATTCCAGTTGATTTTATTTTTACAGTCTTATACTGCTTCTGACTCTTCAGTGCCACATTTTAAATCTTAGTCATATTAATTTTCAGTCTCACAGGATGCCGTTCTTCAGCTATTGATGCATTTTACATGCCCTTATTTTGAACTGGGAGTTCAAAGGCAAGGTAATCTTAAATGCTTTGAATATTTACCCTCCTTCCAAATAACTGGCAATGAAAGTGCTAGTTCTAAGCGGTCCTAAATTTGGAACCAGAACTCCTTTCTATAGCTGAACACCATCCATGCGGCAACTGCATGGTGAATACAAAGGAAAAACATAGACAGAAATGTCCCTGAAAGAGCTGTAGTTCCCCATGTTCTCCTGTTTCTCTAACTGCAGCTCCTAAGCCTTTATTCAAAGCCTGCTCTGAAGCCGACGGAAATCATTCCATCGTTTTACCGTTTCAGCAGGCTTTGAATCAAGCGTAAATATTAGGAAGAACAGAGACCTCAAATTTCTTTTACAGTTATGCAGAGGCTGCATAATTTTTATCTGATCAATTGGGCCACTGATGCATTTTCAGGTATTTTTGAAGTCTGGTTTTATCTTTTTAGAGTTGCTGATACACAGTTTTATCCAGATCCTCAGGACATTTGGATCCTCTTTCTACAAGCCTCAAGCACCTAAACTGCTGAATCAAGGGGTTTTGTGACTAGTGTCTAGACACCCAGACTGGAGTTTGAAAATCTAATCTAGTGCAGCGATAAGCCTCAGACAACAGAAGATAAGTAAGAAGAACAAGATCTTCATTATTATATTTTCTTTAGTCATGGATTTAAGGCAGTCTCATGATTTTCTGAGGCCTGATCCATTATCATTTAAAACTTGAAACTGGCAAAAACCATCATTCCTTCTCTAAACCTCTGTTATCTCTAGTCCTCAGAAATACTAGTAATAATACTATACTGTTCCTTAACTACTGACTGTAAACATCATGCATAGTGTCCTTTCTGCAAATATTAGATATTTCTTCTTCACATCTTCTAAAGGTCGCTGTCAAACTGGGCACTTACCACTGTAGGGCCCTGCCTGCTGACCTTCTAGCTGTCATGTAAGTAGCAGAAGCTATAGGCATTAACCAGCTGTGAAAAAGTGGAGCATCGAAATACATCTGTTTCAGAGTACAGTGTTCACCAGTGCAGAGAATGCGTGCAAAAGAGAAGGGGGGGGAAAAAAAAAAGGATGAGGGAACGTAATACCGTCCAGGAGCTAGCTGCCTGACCCCCACGAGCCATTTTATATTGTTCATCTGTAGTGGAGAAATGTTACGATGAGCACTGAGTGCCATCAGAGCCTAATGCTGTGCATGGAATAAAAAGGTTAGGAGCAGCTGATAGTGAAGAGTTACTGATGTGTTGAGTTGGCTATATTAAACTGTCACAGACTATACAGAACACACAGGGGAAAATATAATCTAGTACCTAGTGTCACAATAGGTACTTTGTTTGCAAAGCAGAAATTAGCAAATTCAGATATCGTTCTTGTTTATTAATCATATATCAGAGCTATTCCAGCATTTCCCAGTAACATCATCATCTTCCGTAGATATGCTACAGAAGTAGACACAGCAACAGTTTGCATCGTTTTCTGCTCAGCCAGTAATAGATTACATATGGGGAAACAAACTGGTTTTATTTATATGAATTTCACTAAAATAACCCAATGCGCAGAAAGGACATTCTTGAAGTCCGTTTGATAAGCAGCAAACATCTCATGCTATTGCTTTGCCAATGGGATTAAAATTCTACCAATCTTCTTTGGGACACTCAGTGCCATTTTTGCTTCCATTTGACTGGCAACTGGGAAGAGCATATATTTAATAACCTGTGCAGAACACTACCTTCAAAAGAAAATGACCTGTCTACAGCTATGCTTCAGTGTCAGTATAGGTATGAGCCCAACTCCTAACATATAAGCTCAACTACATCGCCAGGTGGCCCAGAGTACACTGCATGAACACATTCCCATGTTGAAGGGGATGCTTCTTTTTTTCAACGATGTAAGCGATACATTAAAGAAGCATCTGCCCCTGCTGAGGGTTGAGTTTAGAGCAGTCTCACAGAGACAAATATAACAGGAAACTGTCAGTGAGTACATTAAAATAGTAGGATTGGTTTGAGTCTGTAAGGAAGAGGCAGCACACCTGGTCTGTGAGACTTTACACACTGTCATAATAGTGTAAGTTAAGATCCTTTGGAAGAAAAACAAGGCAGCCTAACCTTTCCACACTCTTGAACGGGTTAAGAAGATTTCAGAGCAGTAGGTATAAAATGCAGATAGAACAGAGCACAGGGACGAAGGAACTATGCATCAACAGATTAACTAATTAGAAAAATATCAGAAGCAAAGTCGCACATGTGAATATTATTATTGGAAAAAGGATTTTGCTAAAGAATTTTTTTCATAAAAGGAAAATGCTTCAAGTTCAAGCCATGCTTAAAAGCATAACCATATGGGACAAGAGAGCAACAGCTGCACTCAAATATTTTCTTAAGAGATGAACATTCATACTCACTCTGTGCTATATCAAAATAACATTTCTGTATATCAGCTTAGTTAGCAAGTGCTTTTGAAAGAGAGTCATTGTTTGTCCTTTCTGAAGCCATTTTTAGCTGGAGTCATCATTGCTCACTCTTCCTCAGTGACGCACAGTATGCTGGATCCTCATAAGCAGAGCAAAATATCCCTTTTCTGGCAATAAAGAGGGCATGGTCCCTCAATACTGCCTGAAGAAGGAGAAAGCGAGGACCGTGTTCGGCCCACATTATTTCAATATTTATCCATCCTTGAAATAAACACTGAAGTATAGCATGTTAAAAATAAAGTGTTCAAGATCTTGCTCATAAATACTTTATTTATGGCTTTGAAAATATAAGTTGGAATGTCAAACTGAAATATGTCTTGCACTTACAGTCATAAATTACACAGAGCCATAAATTTGCAGGACATTTTACAAATACAGATGATATTTCCCCTGTCCCAAAGAATTTAAACTCTAAATCAGGCATGACAAACAGAAGACATGACACAGGACAACAGTTCAAGAGAGGAATGATGAAAAAAGAGTATACTTCGCCTGAAATGATGGGTTTAAAGGGGGGAGAGAGAGCGCGCGAGAGAGGAGACAGGGAAGAGGTCACTTTTTAAGTGCAGACAAGGAAGCAGTTTTAAGTTTAAGCTCCTCTCTGCTCCTCAGAGAAGGAGAAAATATAGGTCTGGAGGACTTCATTTGCATGCTTACCGATACGTCTGCTTGCTGAGTTTTGAAGGCCTGGATAGGACTTGTTTGCATTTTGTCTGTTAATAGACTATTGTTGTAAGTAGACTTACAGAAGGACTCCGAATTTACGGGTGATAGCTTTTGGCTCAGTAACAAAGGTAAAAAGCTTAGCCAGAGGCGGCAGAGGGCTTTGCTTTGCTCCGCGTTCACGGTGCGGAGGCCTGTGCCCGGCATGGAGCGAGGCCGCAGCTGCGGGGCAAAGCAGACTTCACAGCACGGGCTGATGGAGCGAGCGGCTTCTGCGCAAAGCTGCCCACAGGGGAGCCTAGCTGGGGCACACAGGCAGAGCTAAGCCCACTGCCGCTTCTGCGGAAGGAGCGCTGGTGTCACAGCGCGCTGCAGGGGTGCTGTGGGGGGGGACCCGGTGGAGGGGTGCTCGTAGACCTCAGTGGCTCTGCAGGGAGCCAGACCGCCAGCCGCCTTCACTGCCAGACAGCTCCCTCATCTGCCAAGGATGCGAGAATGGTGTTTGAGTGAGGCGGCGGATGAAGCTCATGGCAAAACGAATCGTTCTGGACCTCAGGAAGCTGGATGAGAAACACTTGGGGATCCAAGTAAACCAAACTCTAGGTGCAATGGAGTATTAACTTCCCTAAGTGTCAGCTAAAAGTATGGATCTGTATCCACCTTTTCTGTGTTGGTGTTTTCATCCCTCTACAGTAAAACATGAATTTCCCGTTCTTAATAAATGCTTAAGAGTGGTAAAAAGCCACCCTCCCAGAGCTGTTCACCGTGCCGTAGTAATGGTATAGCTAAGATGCCTAATGGAAGACATAGTCCAACAAGGGAGATAAAGGGCTAGGTTCAATTGCTTTGACACAGGAACCTACTGTGATTCGAGAAACCTTTGGAAACCTGAAACCCTTGTAAAGGACTTGTGGGAGCCCTACAGCTATCTAGGACAGTAGCTAGAGGTAAGTTGAGATACCCTATACCACCTAAAATAGCACTAGACATCTAGTTTAAGCAACTGAATCATTCCTATAGTGTCAGTGAGAGGCAAGAGGGGGTAAAACAAAAAATACATCAATATATGTAATTGAAACTATATTTTACCTCAGCCATTGCTTCCTGCTTATCATGGAAGTGACTAATCTAGATAAATTCTCAAACTATAAAATAGCTTGCTTATCTACCAGCCGCTGGAGTTCCTGAGTTGTTTAAAAGGAAGGTTCTCTTTCCCCATCATCACCGTGTGAGCCTTGCTCTGGTCTGGATACAGCCAGCCAATTTACCTCATTTTGTTGGTCTTTGTGGGTTGCTGGAATAGTTTCGTGATGTAAGGGATACAGGTTCCCAGGGGTGAACTGACTGACCTGAGTGGTGCTGATGCCTGACTGTTTCTGCTGGGTGCTCGACAGACATGGAGCTGGACATGTGATAAGATGTCCTGTGGAGGATTTTGGCAGCTGAATGGTTTTGGCAGGGGAGAAGTTGCTCACCTCTGGTCAAAGCTCCCCCCATGCTGCTTGTTGTTACTTCTTCACAGAAGCACACCTGTACATAGCTATAAGTAAGTCCAACAGAGTGGACTAGGTTTACTTGTGGAATAATGGACATTTACCCCTTTTGAAGGCAAGAGGTAGCCATGATTACTGCTGATTTAATTAGATGTCTTAGTCTGAAATCTGCATGTAAAGTGCTGAGTTCATGGTGGTGGATACATCCAAATGCAGATGATTTAATTCTACCGAGAACGACATGCTAGATGAATTTTTGAGATGTGCAGATTTCAGTGATAGCCCCTGGCTTGTAGGGGGACAGCAAAGCCATTTATAGCATATGTCCCTTTTAAAGATGGCATTAACTATGCAATTACCGGTGCAGACATAAGCTCCAGTTCCAGATGCAGGATGCCTTCTTTTTACTGAAGGGACAGAATATTTACACCTGGTTGGTGAAGTGTTTGTTGTCCTGCTTTGTTGTCTTGTTTAGAGATGTAGAAACAGCACTTCGAAATGTTTCAGGTGGCTTATCCAGGTCTATGCATTTTCTGTATAGTTCAACCCCAAAATTAATAAGGATATGCTGATCTCGTGTTACTACCTGCCCAAGGTGCAAAACAGTCAGCTTTCTAGAGGTCGTGGGGCCAGAGCATGATGGTCTTACCCCAATTTAAAAGGCTGAACGAGTATCTTGCTTCAGAAGTTTAATGCTTCTCTGCACACAGCAATGGTTTTCATTTTCTTATCTGGTGAATCTAGCTGCTGGTTTCTGAAAGGACGCACCAAAGTTCACCTGAGTAAATCGGTAAAGAACTGTGCCTTATAAGAAATTCTCATCTTGGGCTGTACAACAAAATTTTTAAACATATCAGGGACAACTAGAATGTTACTTCGGGGATATTTCAAAAATGAAAAGTTATGATAGATTAGCTTTGCCTATGACACCTGTTTTTACAATAACAACTCCTAGCCTCTCTTATGTGTCAGTGCTACCTATAGCAAGTCTAATACTGGTTGTACCTAGGAACAAGCAGATGAAAAAAGGCCACTGAACTCTGCTGAGATGTAGCGACGAGACAAACAGGCTCGCTCATGAGATTTCTGCTTAGGCAGCAGGGCCACGGAAACAGCCTAGACTTCAGCAGTTTGGCTCCCCAAACTGCACACAAGTTCATACAAAAAGTGCTAAAATGCTAACTGCTGGACCACAAATTTCAACAACTGGGCTTAGCCCCATCCAGCACCGGTGTGCTGTCAAGATAGGACTGTGCCTCCCACAGATGGTAGCAAAGGCACCGCATCCAGTAGGCCGCAACTGTAGCATGACAGCTGCTGCTGTCCCCGCTTAGACTTGCTAAAAATATGCAGTTTGGCAGCATTAGAATTTGGTGGGAATGGGTTGGCTTCCATGGGATTATTGTCAGGAAGGGGCTGGAATATGTAACTTAGATTTCATCATTTTAATTAAGTTTTAGATGCTCAGATCGTAACAAATACCAGGTTTATATAACACTGCAATCTATGCATACTGTGTTAAATAGTTATCTGTTACAGGTGTTATCTATCACAGGGAGTAATTTAATCTCCTACTGAAAATTCTAAGGAAATAAAACACTAATACTGAAAAAGACTTTTTTCAATGGTAATCCAACCCCGTCAGACATTTGTTTGACAGAAGTTTTTTAGGGTTTTGTTCTGCTTTGGAATAAGCTTTGTTTCAAACCATTGGAGTTTCCTTTAGAACAGAAATCCCCATTCCCAACCAGTTTTGTTCCTATTGTTCCCAGACCCCCGCACCCAGAGACAAAACTTCTTTCCCAGTGCGTGTCCCCGGCCCACCTCCCCATCCCCACAAGTCCTCCTGCGGGGAGTCTCACGGGCTCCTCTTGAGAAGCGGCTGACGCCGACAGCCCTGCGCACGAAGCCCGCTGTTTGGGCCACAGTTGCATTGCATCAGGCCCCTGTGCCCGGGGCTCTTTGTACCGAGTCTCTCGTAACGCTGGCATCAGCCAGCTGGTCCCCTTCGCCCTAAGGAGGGCCTGGGGGACTACATTGCCCAGGATTCTCGACGGCAGAGTTCATGGATGGCTAACGAGGGAAAACCAAATCGTGCTCAATCACTCCGGGTTCCTCAAAGTCGTCGGTTTTTTTCTTGCATGAAAACTACTGGCCAGATGTACACAACAGATCATGGTGACAGCAACTAAAAATGAAAGTCAGAAATAGATTACTCTCAGATCTCTCTGGAGCACAAGCAAAAATTCAGATGCCATCTTTCTGTTCAGATCCATCTGACCAGAAATAACTGTGAAATATTTAGTTTGGCTAACTCCTTACAGAAATTTTCAAAAGTCACACTCATTGTCAAATCCTGGAAAAGCAGCCCAAAGTCTATAAATAAAATAGCCACGGAGGAGATTAACCAAAGCAGAGGGCGAAGACAGTGGGAGGCAGTGGTTAAACACAGACAACTCTCCAGATGCTGCAGCGAGACACCCATAATGACTTCATCACGGGCACAGCTGGAGAGACGCCACACTTCCTCAGCGTAGCTGGAGCAGGTGACAGCGACTCGCTGGTTCTTCCCTAAGTAGCCACAGCACTGACAGCTTGGCATTTGCACCCGCCACTACCAGCTCTTTGAGATCAGAGCACTGCTGCTTTCAATGCTGGCAGCAGGCATCCAGTTTCAGAGATGGATCGCTACGCTTTAAAAAAGCTTCTTTAAAGTTTACAATGGTGGAGATGTCACATAACGTTTGGCTTTTGGTGTGATGCAGTGTAAATGCTGTAATCATATTTACAAAACATGATCAGTAACATGATGCGTGTGAACTCTTTCCTTTAAATTTTCCCATAAAACACACTCATCTGCCTTTTCCCAATCTCAACCCCCAAAAGGTCCAAGTGAAAAAAGAAAAATTAAGTAGGTCCACCCAGGGCAAATAGGCCCAGTCATTCATGAGATGGAGGTGACAGTTCAGCTCCAAATTTGACTTGGCCGAATCTTCATGCTCTTCTTTTAAAGCTCTATGTAAATAGCGTGTTTCTGTGTCAGCCGACCGAGACTCATACCCCACGTAAGATTATCCTGAAGAATGCTTGGGCCCAAAGCAAAACGGTTCACTCGATTCCCAGCCCAGTAATCCTTTGTTTAGCGGTGTGATCTCACCGCTTCAGAAAGTTACCCCCGAGCTCCACTGCTGTCCAGGGATGAGCTGTGCAGGCGGCTCTGGGCTTCCTGAGCTTCGCTGCCTGGTAAGAGTCTCTCTCCAGTCGCTCAGTGTTGCAAACTGCAGGAAATCAGCCTAGGGGACTGCTAGGTTCCTAAGGCCAGCTCTGCTGCAAGGGAGGTAGGGAGGTTATCGTTTTACCTCCAGAGCCAGGAGGTGAAAGTCTCTGACACAGGGCAATCCTAAAAAGCTGGCTGGCAGGTTGTACCCCTGTTAGGTACTGAAGACCTCCACTGCAGCCTTAGATACTAACCGTGCGCGTATGGGAGGGTTACATTTCACAATTGAGTTGCGCTCACTTTACCTGCTTGAAACTCCTGCTCGACATCCATACCGGCATATTTTGACTCCTGTAGATGAACATGAACATGACCAGCTCACACTATAGAAACGGTATTAAATTCTTGCAATTACATTGTGATGGCACAATTAAAGCACTGGGAAAAAATGCAAGTACATGACGGTAAAGGGAGGATGTGGTAAATAAGCCCAACTGGAATGGTATACCTTTAAATGCTTTTTTTGTTGCACTTGATTTTTACAGGATTCTGAGATTAAGGGTACCAAGTAACATATATTCAGCAAGCCCCCATTAAGAAAGAATACAATTCAATTTTTGTGGCATACAGAATTATATTATTTTGCTATAGCACACTTGAATCTTCAGCCAAGAATGCTTAAAAATATGCTGTAAACCTTTGAGCCAGTAGGAGATGAGGTTAAAGCTGAAGCAAAATCATTGTCCCCAGGAGTCTGGTGTCTGGTAAAGTTGTGCTGGAATCATTTAGGACATCAGATTACCTTGTGCAGTAGTGGGAGAGACTTTGAACGGTGGAAGGACATCCAGTCCTGCAGATGTTCAGATAACAAATGTTTTCAAGGCGCTTTGAAGATGAAGCACTACGTATAAATAGAAGGTTTCATTATTAGATATTAGGAAGAGTAATAAAAATAAATACATTTCATCAAACTGAAGAACATCTGAAGGCCGTTTTATGAGACACAACATAGGGGTCTTTTCAAAGTAATGATTTATTTTTTCCACATTACTCCTTTTCATTAGTAGAGTTCAGAAATTAATTTGACAATTTCTGTTTCATTCAATCCAGCAGTATCAAACAATTTTGCCAAAGACAGACACAACTATTTAGACAGCATAAAGAAGCTTGTAAAAAGCTACTAGACAGAGATGTTCACTCAGTCACTAGCAGCACTGATTAGATCCAGAGCCACAATAAAAATGGATAGACAATATTTGCTCTTACCTTAAACCATCTCAAATACCACACAAAAAAGGGAGGCACAGAGCGAGAGAGTGTGTGGTAGAAAAACAAAATGAAAGCCATTCACCAACATCTCAATTTTGAACAGTTGCGTAAAAACATCTGGAAGTTGCAAATCTTGGAGAACCCAGCAATCCCCTAGTCTCCTGTTTCACCCAAGGACACTATATTTGGCCTCTATGAACTAGAGAGCAGGAGCAAAAAGAAGCATAGCACATCAAATAAGGAGCATGCATGAGATAGATATTTGTTGGCTTCGTTACAAATCAATCTATTTTCTGTCTGATGAATAGAAGTGTCCTACAAGAGTCAGGCTGTGGGAGTAGCAAACGGCAAAATTCCTTTTGTTATATGGATAGCAATTGGAAGGGAAACATATCCAAGGCTTACATCTGTAAGACTGATCTTTCAGCCATGTCCTTATGGTGAATGTAAATGTATATTGTATATAGTCAACCTCTTAGCTTTCCAGTGATGATTATACGTAATGACAGCTTTGATGAATATATCTTCAAGAAGGGAAATTCCAGTAAGATCATAGGAGTGCCTTTGAAGTAAGGAAAATACAGAATGATAGCCATTAAATATTTATGGGCTTTCCTTTACTTGTAGAAGAAAAAGCTCTGTGGTATATGATAAACCTTACATGAGGCATACCTCAAATTTAAATAACATTTACAAAAACAAATGAGAAAATATCTCATAGTGTATTAGGAAAAGAATGTGTAAGATTTTTGTGCATAGTATGATGCAATTCTGTCTTCTGAAGCTGTGAATGCCAGTTTTACACAGAGAAATCATTTAATTGAAATACAAGAAAGAACATCCTCGGAAAGCAAAAGGATAGGGAGTGAGGAAGGTAAAAACAAGAGGGAAGATAAATAACTATCAGCTGCATCTGTAAATGACTGCTTAAAGAACTGAGAACCATATGAGGTAAAGGCAGGACAATGCCATAGAATACAAAGCTCTTGATTTTCCTCTTGATTTTTGGAGGGAGGAAGGGTGTGTTTGCAGATTAAAAAAACCTTATTTCTATGACTTACAGACATAAAGATGAAATGATTTTTAAAAAACAAAACATTTTTTTCTAGTGAAGGAGATGTCTAGGAATACAAGGAATATTTTAGGAACCTCCAGTACGGTTAGGACTACAAGGATCCTGAAAAACGAGGCTATTAAGAATGGCAGTATTTTGCAGGTGTTGTGCACGCACGTGGAGCTAAAAATACAACGAAGTCGCAAAGTCAATTCTTTAAAGCGAAGAACGCCAGAACTTCTATTGCCCATAAAATCTTCCTTGGGTTCGCTTGTTTTTTGCCTCAGGGTATGGCGAGGCTTTACAGACTGAGTTGCTAGTCATCAGTTTGTCCCATTCCCTCTGTTCTGTAAGTGCCTTTTTCACAACTCAACCATCTTTGAAGATAAAATTGCTAAGTTGCACACCTGTCTCAGTTTTACTTACTGTAATACTTGAGCGTTTCACAGACACGACTGCATTTATAACAAGACTGTGAAGCAAGGGAGTATTATAAAAGAAAGGAATTGAAACACAGATTGATTTCCAAGGGGCTCATGTATTTTGGGTGCCTAATTCGAGGCTGCTAGCATTTGATTTTTTCAGACTTTTTAGTATTAACAAGCACATTGCATTTTCCAGACATGGCTCCTGTTGACTTCTGTGGCTATTGCGAGTGCTCTTCAGTCCTGCAGGCGAGACCCCAGCACACGGCGAGTGATTACCTGTTGAATTCTTGGTGATGTGCAGCACATGGAGCGAGTGAGCGAGTGAGAGTGTTCAGTTGTCAGTGGCAGCATTTCACCACCCTTGCTCTGCTTCGCTCAGTAAATACTTCCCAGTTTCCTCAAAATGAAGGCTAGAAAAAGGTAACAGTGTCCTTCATTAAACAGTCCTGTCTCCTCCGCTACTGCATTCAGTGCGCAGAACAGACCCTCTCAGACTGTTACTAGAAGCAGTCCCCCCCTGCAAATTGAAAGCAGTAGGTTTTTTTCCTATTATTCTAATGATTGTCTTCCCTTTCTTGGGGAATTTCTAAAATTCCACTGAGGGAGAAAGAGTCCAGTCATGAAAGGTGAACTCCTACTCAGCAATTTCAAACCCAAGCAGGGAGTGGGATGGGGCATGGAAAATAGAAGTCCAGTATGCATCCCTGTGTCCAGGCAAAAGTTTTAACTGGTCTACTGGAAAGCAGTTTTCTTGTTTTTCACAGTGTGCATAGATAAGTAAGAAAGGACCATGGAATGGTACCCCTAGTATCTTCTGTTCTTGACACAGTAAAATAATACAAGGTACAGGCACAGTTGGCTTTCAGATACTTACATTTGCTAATCATAATGAACATCTGAAGTCTATCTTTTGCATATGTTGCTCTGGCAATATATAGATATAAAATGCAGTGAAATCTCCTATCTCACAAGCTGTTTTAAGTTCCTATATTCTGCATACAGTTAGTGCCCTAATACAAAATCTAAAAAAGGGCAAGCAAATGAAATTCTGTGGTTGTGAAAGAAGCTAATGGTCCCTTCTGGCTTTAAGCGCTCTGAATTTATGAAAAAGATACTGAAAGGTTACCGAGGCATTACTACTGTTAACATACAGTTTCCCCCATAGCTGTGTGTGAATATCTGACCACTCTTTTCAAAGACTTTTGGTTCAGCATCATTACCAGACATTGGTCTGTTGCTTGAAATATAGAAGATTTGCATTTCACTGGAACAATCACCTAATAATTAGTTAAATTAGACACATTAACTTGCTTTCAACTAGAAAAGGCTACAAAGAGTTGTTTGTGTATATGAAACAACCCATTTGTCACAACACACCACATTTTAGCCTGTGTGGGATCATATCAAACCTTGCACCACCATATCACAAAATTTGCATGTAGCTAATATGCAGCAGATCAGAATATGCTGTGAAATACGCTGTAAATGGCCGAAATATGCTGTAAAATGGCTCTCGGGCTCCAGTTCACTCTTGCTACCTCCAGCTTCCACTGATAAGAACAGCAAGCATTTGGTATTTGCAAGTCAATTGATAGGTTGAAATCAATCATTAATCGATTAAATCATAACAGTGAGTACTGTAAATGACCACACTTCTCTGTAGTTCTCTTAAGACTTTTGCATATATTCCTAGAACAAGACTTAAAAGTTGGTTACTTGCAATCGGAGAAAATCATTTCCTACTCAGTGTGCACATATCCTTCCCAGACTAGCTGCTAAGTTCCTCTTAACACGAGCATAGCTACATTCTGCTGATGTAAATGCAAAGAGAGGAGTCACCTTCCAGCATGTGGTATGCTTCTACTCCATATGGGGAAAAGGCTTGTGCACCTGGTAGGCAAAGATGAAACCTTTTCAGAAGCCATGGGCTTCCCAAAAGTTTTGATCCAACTCCGACATGCCTGAAACTAAAGCTACGTTTTTATTTAGGCAAGAATTCTTTTTCTAAGCCCCTGCGCATTCTGGGCCATATTCAGTAGCACCACATGCCTGTTACAGCATCCAAATTCAAGAGAATGAGTGATTCAAACCAAAGCTCTGGGGAGGAGAAAGAGATTCAGCACTTAATTTAGGCTCTGTAGTAAGTGGTCTGGATATTCTGTACATCAGCAGATCAGCTGAATATCCTTTTGCCACTCTCTGCCAAAGAACGCCGCACTCCTGTGCTTCACAACACAGAGTTTTAGCATAAACTTTTTACAGCTACATGTGAACTTAACTGTAGTAATACCCAAGAGAGAGAAGGATTTCCCCCATATAAATTGTTCATAGCATGTAGATTTTTTGCAAATTCATCGCCATAGGTTGTCTTTGATAATCTGGCTGCAAAGTTAGAGAAACTGCAGAGGTTGTATCAAGCCTTGTTTTAACTCTCATTTAACAACAGGGTGGTTATTGTTGTCTAACTGCAGCAGTTGCAGAGCTGCGACACCGTTTTTAGCAGGTTCTGCGTTGTCACCTGCAGGCCGATGACTCCAAAATCCCCTGGTATTGTCTTCCCGAAAGGCTTGCACTGACCTGCATATTTTTTGAGTTTGTCCCACTTTCCGGCAGTTTCTACAAGGTTTCTTTGAACAAATAAGCATTTGCATTGTGAGACTCTTTCCCACTACAAAAGGACACTGTCTTTGCAGGGGTCTTTGTGCTTTCTCTTTGACCCCAGTTATTTGTTGCATAGATGACATGTCACTGTTGCAGTTCCCTGGCATCTTTAGTTACCATTTCCATTAATCCAGTAATTTCCAGTGCACATTTTAGGGCCAAGTCAGCCTCAACCAATGCTTGCTTTTTGGCTTGCTTCCTTTTGCACACCGCACACTAGCCAAACCTGCAAAACAACACTAAAACTCTGCAGGTCTGCAAAGCTCTGTTAATTTTCTTAATTGAAACAAATAGTTAGAATTTCCTTTGTTTCATCCTTACTCCATTTAGAGACACATTTATTAGTAACAATACATAGAAACTACATAGGTTTATTAGGATCTCCAAAAACTGTATTTAGTAACTACACACAACCTCATGAAGATTAGCTTTATACGGGCTACCTCATCTGGCTTCTAAAGGGGGACACCACAGCGAGCACTTGTAGTTCTTTAAATAATTTCAAGAGTTCTCATCAAATGTTTATGTTATTATACTATATTGCAGTCTTTTAACCTTACAGCTCCCTGTATATCCTGAAGAATATATGTTAATTTTGAGGAATAACAGATAATTCAACTCCTGGTATTTTGATGAAGTATCTGTAGAGCAAGAGCACAGGGCAGGAATTAGAGGAAATCTTTCCAAAGGAGGCAGACATGCTGGAACGGTGCATGATCTTCTGTTTTTCCACCCACGACTGGACTCCTAGTCCTGTTCTCCTGAAGTCAAAATGAGATTTGCTGTAGATTCCACCTGGAGATCTCAATTATTCCAGTGTTTGACTCCATTTAGTGTTTTACTAGAATAAAGCTCAACAGAAGTAAATCCTGTGATAGATATGTACCCTACTGCAGAGGCCTTACTTCACATTTTGTTGTACCCGATAACATTTGCCATACATGTTTAAATGGTGCAAAGGACTTTGTGTGAGAGTTTGGTCAATAGCTATGACAACTTAAATGGTAAGCTAGCATTTGACATCGGGATAGGAGGCTTTTCCCTACAACTGGGAGCTCCTGATAGTCACTTCAAAGAGAAAAGGAGAAACTAACATAAGCCTATTCCATGATTATCATGTTAGTAAGCACAAAGGAACTGCAGATAAGTTTGGGTTGGGGTCCAGCAGATGAACTTCACCGCAAATGGTAAACTGCCAACAGAGTGGTAACGGAGGTGTCAGGAGACAAGAGAGACTAGGAGAGAACTGGCCATCATGAGTGGAGGCAACAGGCTAGGAGGGAGCTGGGGAACTGGAGGGTGTATGCTCTTGGTTTTGGATAAAAACTACGGATGAATTTGGTGAATAACTCAGGCCTTTACAAAAAGGTACCGGGATACGCACCTATGCTGTGAAGTTATGGAAAGTAACACTGAAGCACTAGGAAAATGCCTGCTTAATACTGAACAAAGCCACGAAGTACCCTGGAAGCAGCTACTGCTTATAACCCATTACCTGCTCTGGGCAGCAAATAGTCAACCTTTCTATTCAGTGTTTTTTTAACATTTAATACATTTACCCTGAAGAAAAGAAAAAGGTGGAACCTGGGAATGAAGGAGGGAACATAGCAAACTTGTGCAGCAAGTAGACAAGCAGAATGTGGAGAAAGCCAAGAGAGATGTGGTGCTTTCCGAGGTGTTCAAAGCCCTGGTCTTTTTTCAGAATATAGTTGTGTTTTTCACCGGGCATGACAGGATTCCTGAAAAGATGTCTCAGCATTTAGGAGCTTTTAAATTATGAATAAATATTATACATAAAATACAGTATTCTCTTTTATGCAACTCTCTCACTCACCCCTCTGGCACCTTTTCCTCAGAGCTTCTCACTTCAGTGGTTCAGAGGTGTTTATTGCCAGGATCTTTTACCCTTATTTCTTCAGGCAGAAGGAAAATACCTTCAATCTATTGCCCAGACAGAAGGAAAAACAGAGAAGTGAAGAAAAGTGTTTCCAAAGAGCTACAAAGCCGCACTCCTTAAAAGCCTTGCAAACAGAAAAGTCTTGCGTGGCAAGAAAGCTTCAAGAGCGTGCTGCAGTGCTTAAACTCACGGGGTTAACGCTTTAGCCCCTGTGTGCGTTACCCCTCTAGAGGCCAGCAGAGTATCAGGAAACCGCTGCAGTGAACTGGACCGTAATGCCACTGTAGAACCAACTCCTACCCAAATTAGCAATGTCTGAAACTTCTTCCAGCTGTCCAAGGGCTGCCTGCTGCATTCAAACGGAATCGTCCTGCAATTATAGTAGCAACATAAGAAACATGCCATAACATTACGTTTATCATGGATCGAAATTCTTTAAGTAAGTAGGGTCGTAGATGTTAGAAGCAGAGAGTACTCACTGAAACAGACATAGTGCCCTTATTCGTATAGGAAGGATCTGCTCATTTAAAAAGTATGTTCGAGATTAGTGTATACTTACGAGAGACAGTGTGTCTTGTGGTTAGAGCGGGGAGCAGGGCTGTACCCTACTCTGGCATTGATTTGCTGTCTCTGAACTTCTGTGTTTTGGTTTTACCATCTGTAAAGTAGATACTGTAATACCTGCAATGCACAGCTGACCCAGCAGAAACATCTCCTGCCTCATAGACGTGATGGGAAGATTAATTACTATGATTAATGTCATAAAAGAGCCTCTAGCAAAAGTGCAATGGGAATACAAAGTAATGAGAAATTTGAAAAAAAAAAACCCAAAAAAGTATACGTGTAATTTATTTTTCAGAAAGTACATTTTTTTCTAGATAGTGCACTGACCTAATGGTTTCATTTTGAGCAGGTCTTATTCTAAGACTTGCTCCTGCAGTCCTCACACAGCCACATTCCCACAGAAGTTTGCTTGAGGAAGGCCTCAAGATTCAGCTTTGTGTACTCTGTCTAGGTGCCAGGAAATACTATCCTTTTAATTAGCAGGTCTATTTCTTTGATAAGTATTTAAGTGGTTTTGTTGCAATTTCATCTCTTCAGTTGCAGTCCAGCACCTGGGAGGTAAGGGAAAAGGAAGCAAGCACTGAGTTTTTCCATCATTTCTAAAGAGGGATATTTCTGAGACGCTGTACTTGTGTGGGTGGGCAGATGGATGGATGGATAGACAGACGGAAAAGGGAGTTTCCTTTATGGGATTCCAATAATTGGTATGTGGTTTACATTCCATTCATCTGAAGGACTCTGATTTTAATCAAAAACAGGCTTGGGCTACTAAACTACTTTTAGTGTTCAAAACATGCTCTGCTTTCAGCCAGTGACTTTTCTCACATGCATCTTTTCTTTGACACCCACAGGCCCCAAAGAGTAATGTGGTCATTTACCACCGAGAACTCAGTGTCAGGTCCTTAAAATAGGAGCTGGTTCAGAGCCCTTTTCCAGGCAGAGGTTTTCTGATTGCTAGCTTCAGAAGTAGAAGCACTTTATAGTGTGGTATTTGAAACTGGCATTGATTCCATGAAAAGGTTTTTTTCCTAGGCTCGTCTAACTCTGGGAGAGCCTCGTCTGGACAGTGTCATAGAGGTCTGGCAGCGGAGCTTGGCTCTTGGTAGCCAGACATTAATGCAGACAACCACCAAGAAAAGTCCCATATTCGGCAGCTGGACTTGCTGTGCTTTCAGCAGAAACGAATGGGGGCTAACACCTTACACAGAACTAGTCAGACTAAATAAACAACAACACAAGATAAGTTTCAGCTTCAAAGCTCGTGAAAATGTGGAGAACTACTTCACCATCAGCTGCTGTGATCCAAGGGCAGGGTAGACAAATAAAGCACTGGTGTGCCGCTATTTGGAAGTCTCTGCCCAACACTTGTGATGGGCAGGTAGGCAAACCTTTGTCAAGTCCCACCTTCCCCCCGCAGCTAAGCTGCTCCTTTCTCCAGATTTGTTTAGCCTTAAGAATGTTACGCATGTCCCAACATATTTATCTTTTCTAGACCTCTGCTGCCTAACCTGTCTAGATTGCGACTGCACACACTTTGCAGACTTCATTTCACAACCCCTCCAGTGCTCGCCCTTTGAGCAGGTTTGTCAGTAAACCCAAGAAGCTCTGCTGCAGGATGCCAGGGAACCTAAAGAAAGGAAGAAGAGTCTTGCAGTTCAGGCCTGTAGCAACGCTGGTCTACCACAGACTTTTTGCATGTGCTGTTTAACTGCCTCGTGCCTCAGTTTCCACCTGGGTAGAAGATAACTAGGGACAGATGCAGACCTGACATCAAAGGGAAGGCTGAGCCCACCCCTTCCTTCCCACATTGCAAGATGTGACGGGGAGGTCTGCAGCACCGGGCTGCGGACGCAGATAAGAACTGCACAGCACTGCCAGTTCTTTCTGGCTCTCTACATCCTGTGAAGACAACAGGCGACATTACTTTGGCAAATCATCAGTTTTCAGCCTGCATAGGGCAAGCAGGAATTGCTAACTTAATGAAGCAAGCAAAAAACATCAAGCACCTTTTGCCTTCTCCCTTGTGCTTCAACACTGTTGACAGCATTCATTTCTCCAGTGTTTGCTCAGACTGTGAAATCTTTGGGACGGACTTGTTCAACCAGTAACACGCTGGGACTCTGATGTAGGCTGCCAGCAACCACTTCAGTTCTCTTCGCAAAGAGTAACAGTGCCTCCTAAAAGGCAAGGATTTAGCCTCAGCGCTGGCAGGCGAAAGGTATCTGAGGACAGCAAAGGCCTCAACAAAATCCACCAGTGGCAACGCAACCGTTTCCTCTCTTGTGCCACGGTGAAACGTTCCCAGCGTGAGGCACAACCTCCCTCCTTTGGCAAGGGCCTTCACCCCCGCACTCCGCTAGCCCTTTGAGAAGCATGGGTCTGTCGCGCGCTACCCAGGCAGCATCGTTGCTATGTACCCATCAGGGGAGGCCTTGATCAAAACTACCACGGTGCTCCACCCCGCACAGCCTTTCACAGATTCTGACCTCGCGAGCTCTAAGACCGCTGCCTGACATTCACCTTGAAAGAGGTTTTCCCAACTCAGTTTAGTTCAGAGGGATGACAAAGCTAATCCTGTAAACATAGATCAGGCAGCTGTGTTATGGGCCACATTGTTAATTTAGAGTAAAAATCTATCAAGATCAGTCATACTCTACTGTATTGAAAACAGAATTTGGAGTATTCAACTCTGTTCTGGCCAAACCATTTGCAATTAGTTGAATACTAACATTTTGTAAGGCTCCCTGGTGCTGTCCTGTCATTTGGGTTTCACCCACCCGCAGTTGCTGGTTTGGTTCATTAGCGTCCTGACTGCATTCTGGGTTTATTTGGGTTTTTTTTTTTTCTGCTATGAAATAAACCATAATTTATTTTGGGTGCTGAGACTTAGCACAGAGCTAGTATTAGCTACAACAGCTCTTTGCTGTTGGACACCCATGGTTTTTCAGGGTAGCACCGTTTACTTATGCTGAACATCAAAACAGCTTGATACAAGGAGTCCTTGGATTCATCTTTTGGGGGGAGACTATAATGAGGTTGTACCACATTTGATTAAAGGAAGGTGAAATCCTGAATAAACTCCCACCAGCACACCACAGGGGACTTCTAGCAGTACAGTCAGGTCATTTAATCATTCCCCAGTGTTCTCCCCGGACTGATCAGACAGCACCTTCACACACCAAGAACTATAACCTGGCCTTTAATGTTAATTAAGGTGTGACTGCTTAAACCTCATAGTTTTTTTCCCCCTTCTCTTCCCTTGGCTGGCCACAACTGTTCAAGTGTTGCTGAAGGTTATTATGCTTAAGTATTAAAAAATGCTTAGCTAAATAAGTTAGCTTATTTGCTTTTGCTGATAGTAGCAGTCCACCCACAGAGCTCTTTCAAATCTCTTCAGTGTTTTGGAAAGTGGATAAGGGACTTATTCAGTGACGTGCAAGTTTTGCCTGAGCCAGGAATGAAGCGTGCATTTCATGAAATGAGAAATAACCTCAGACCACACACACAGTGTAATTTCTGAACTACAACTCACGCTCTCTTTCCCCCCTCCCCACACGCACATATACACACACTCCTGCTAAAAAACAAGATGATGACTGACATCCCTAAATCCTTTAAGCATTCTTCTACAACTAACGGCAGAGGGAGGTTTTCAGAGCTTAGGTGGCTCATTGTTAGCAACAAGCTGATGAAAAAATGGATTACTACAGTATGTACCCACCATGCCGAAGAGAAATTACAAAAAGCCCACGCCATCTAAACACAGCTTTCAAGAGGAGGAACTGCTGATGCAAACATTAAGAATTAAAGTTATTTTTGCTGCATAGGGAGATAAGGAGAAGCCATCCCCATGATTTTTTTTAAAGAATAATGTTGGTTCTGTTGCCCCTTGTTTAGTTAAGCTAAAATCAGCGAGTGTTTTAAATATTATTTCCCTGTGTAATTCAGTGAAGTAAAACAGCCTGATAAGTTTATTGCATATATAAAACTCACATCCTTTCCTCTCCCAAGCATAGGAATTATGCTGTGTGGCTGGTGAGAACACGCTGCACACAGAATAGGCACAGGGCAGACTTTTCCACAGCTGTTACTCCATTGCTACAAAACCACCTCCAGAGCTGAATTCTTCAGTGTTTTGCAGCAAATGAGTCCCCTTCGCCACTGTTACACTGGCCAACCCCCTGCTCAGCTCTCCTTAAAGGTTTCCTTTGTGCTGGTCTGAAAGAAGGAGCTTCGTGGTGTTTGGCAGGTAAGGATTTCTCGCACATCAGAACTGTAGCAAATCTGCTGAACTGCTTAAAATGAGAGCTTAAAATGAGCAAGCAATGGCATTTACAGACCAACTTCTGTGTCTCATTCATTGCTTTGTCACAGATCAGTAATAGCGTGATCCAACTCAACCACTGGTATCTGCTCAGGTGACACCAAGTATCTGTTTATGCATAGAAGCATACATCTATACACGTATTATAAGCACTGCTGCTACTTCCGCCAATAGTTAAGCTTGCTTAACACTTTCCATTATAGGACCCTGCTTTCGGTTGTTTATAACTATGCCAAACTTTAAGTGCTCAAGCTGAAATTTTCCATGCTGGTGTCTGCGTCAGGCCGAATTTTTCTGGTAAGTTTCAAGTAAAAGAGTGCAGCTGTTCCGAAGATGGGGTTAAAGGAGAGCAGCCTTGTTTGGCCCATGTTTTTCTTGCAGGCATTTCATTGAGCAGCTATTGTATCTGCGTGCTTCAGGAGAGAGACTGAGGGTGGGGAAAGGCGTTACCCTGCTGTAAGTGATCGGATTCTGCCAGGGTTGTTGCCTGGTACTAGCCTTCTGACAACCTGCCAAATTTTGGCCAAGTGATAAAGCTCTGAAAAATGTGTTTTATCCATGCTCCCTATAAGCTTCTTAGAGAGTAGCATGATTATTTTCTGCATATTCCACTTAAATGGAAGGAGACCTTGACCTCCCCCAGCCCCTCCATGTCCGGACTGTGTGCGCGACCTTCCCCCAGCCTAATGGCGCATCCTCCCCATTGCAAATGGGGAGGATTTATTTATCGGGCAGTTGGGACTTCGCATGCAGTGTCTGGTCCCGGCCCCCATTGCAAATGGGGAGGATTTATTTATCGGGCAGCTGGGACTTCGCATGCAGCGTCTGGTCCCGGCGCCCAGGAGCTGCTGTGCCACCAGAACTGAGCGCAAAGAAATTCGGCTGTTATACCAGCGGTATCAGTGAACGGTACCAACACGGTACACTCAGGAAAGCCACTTGGTTAGCTTGGAAATAAACTGATTAGTCTGGGGGGGTGGTAAAACAAGGGAAATGGAGAAGCAGAGCGGACTCCGGGGGACAGATGCAATGGGAGGCTGGAACGGGCAGGGCAAAGGACCTATAGGTTTAAATGTGCAAACCTGCTCACCAGACTGTAGGATAGAAACAAGAATTCCCAGATCCCAGCATTGCTTTGTCTTCAGCTAGTATCCATGACATCTACTGGCTCTTTTCTCCCCCTAAGTGGCTGACCCACATAAGAGGGAGTGACCTACTACTTACTGCTGTTAGCCCTTCCATTCAGTCAAATAATAGAAATGGTGACTCTAAATGCTGATAATGATCCATGTGGGAATAACCCACCTCCTGGTAACAGAATTCCTTTTCTTTTTAGTTTTAATTTAAAGTCTTCGAAAGTCACATAGTCAAAACTATGCTAGAAACATTCAAGTTATAAAAACACTCGAAGTCACAAAATTCCAGCATCAAAACTGTTAATGCAAACTGTTGTACATACGTTGTGGCACAATCTTTAACTATATGCTCAGTGTACTTTTTCCCCAGTACACCAGCCTTATTTTCTGCCTTTTTCTGGGAAGCATCCTTTTCTTTCTTTCCCTTTCAGACATGCAGTTTTCTTCTGTAACTTCCATAACTGTCCGAGCACAAGGCCAAGAACGAAGGAATTCAAGTTTGCGCATCCAGATCAGATGCGACGTCAGTGCGGCTGAGAAGAGGCCACAGCTGCACAGTGGCTACCATCTCATCTCACGCAAACCAAGCTACTGGGTGACTATAATCATTTTTAGCCCTCACTTAATTCCTGCTTCCCTACATGAACAAAAACAAAAGGTAAAACCAGACACACAGCACAGACTTCATGTCTGCTACCCTGTAATCCTGCAGAGCTAAAAATGGAAGTTCTCTGCCACTGTGAAGAACAGATTCACTGCAACTTCCCATTTCTAAACACCCACTTCTCGCCTCTAAAGGACTGAAACACCAAAAGAAAAACTGGTGACATACTGAAACTATAGTGAGTCAATTAAAGAGGGTTTTATGGCTCCCTCTGAGTCTTAAACATAAAGTCCTCTATTAAGATGACACTTGGGACTTCCACGGTGAGGAAAATAAAATAAAAGTGTCTCATTCTATTTTTTTAAACTCCCCTAAACTTTCCAAAATGATTTTCTTACCATGATTTTCGTTTCAGACACATCATCATCAAGTCTACAAGGAGACAGCTGTCTCTTTTCATGGCAGAGCCTCAGTCTTCATGTACAAGACGAAAAGCCGTAAGTGCACTGAACCTACTACCATAGTCTAAATACTTAACCATGCAGATACAACATTACAGCACTGCAAAAAAGGTTTAAATCTTTACATTTCTGAGGGCAAGGGGGACAGAACAGCTTGAAATTGTGGACGTCAGGGTCCCTAAGTGCTATAGGTTCCATGCTTTGGGGGCTTTATTCACTAACTAGGATATTCTTCCTTCTAGTGGTATTCAGAAATGTAATAGGGGGAGTGCCTGAACCGAAGGGCAAAGGAAGAGACAAAAAAGAAGTTTTAAATACCTTTCCTCATTATTACTGACGACTCTAAAATTTCCATTACATGAGCAATGGCAAGTCCAACTTTTCCCTGCAGATAAGTGTCTTCCTACTGCTTTTTCTCTTGAAATGAGATGGAATTTACAAAGAGAATCCCTTCAAACACATCTAGAAATTCTAAGAGAAATGCCACACACCAGGCCAAGTCCATTTTCCCATTTAATTTCTTCTTTTTTGTTCATGTAAGCAGCTTACAGAGAATCAGAGAGATGAGTGCCACTCAACTCAGGTATTTACTGTGGATGCAAGTTACGATTTTTCATTGGTTTCATGAGTAGCTTAGGGTTTTCCAAGTTTGAGACAAAGTGTCACCTGACAGAGGATCAAACAATTACAAGAATTTGATGCAACTATGGCTTTAATTCTAAACCACAAAATTATTCTACCTTCCTATATTTTATATATTTATAATTTCTTTCCATGTATGTGCATATGTGCATATTATCGATATATTTTCTGTCTCTAACAATAAGGGTATGTAATAAACAGACCAGTTATTAAACACAAGGTAACTTAGATTCTGATTTTATCAAATACTGCATTTATAAAAGTAACAGGTCAGAAACAGAAGAAAACCTTAACAACTGATTAAAAAGAAAATATGCTTCAGAAGTGTCAGATGTAAACCAGAAGTAGTGTATTGTAATCCAGCAATATATAATTGCAACTACAAAACAATGCAGGGCAGACAGAGAGGCAAAAGGGGCCTGAACCGTTTTAGCTATGCTAGTATAATCTCTGCATGTAAAAAGGACCAAGCCAAGCTTACATGTGAATCTGCTGCGGAGGTGATGAGACTAAAGCACAAAAGAGAACTTGTAAGAAAGAAGCTTTCTCATGGGTACATAAATTATATTCCCAATTAGACCACAGCATGAATTTGTTTTCTTTGCCGTTGAAATACAAACCAGAACAACTGGAAACTCTGAGCTGGAACTTCCACCACAGCCTTAATCACCAAAAGGCCAGTGCTGCCATTTATACAGTTGTGAGCATTTACCTCAAACAATATAAATATACATCTGGTATTTGTTTTTAAAGTAATTGGCATAGAATGATTTTCAGAGTGATACGGAAGATCATGTTTACATGAGTGTCCACTTGATGGAAACAACTTAATATCAAACCATAGGGGAGGAAAATCCCCTTAGTATAAACAGTTCTGTTGAAGTAAAACACAGATTCACTTTGAGTTGAGCTGGTATTCATTTAGCATCTGAACTATGCCCACTGCTTTGCCATTGTCTTTAATGGGAGCAGCGTTAGGAATCGTTAAGGTTAATATCAAACAAACTACCAGCATTCAAGCGTGGGACCCTGTTACATTAGAATTTGCAACAGTCCGGTGTAATTAAGCTGCTGGTGCGCGTTTCTGGAGGACACTGCTTTAGTGCAGCAGGCCTGCTCACGCTCCAACCTGCTGAGTTCCTACGCGTGCAGTCTCAGGTCAGTCATCCTGCGCGCGGACACGGAACGCAAGGTCGCGTTCCGACCAGCGTGGTTCCATCCTCTCCGCTTAAGTAAAATACATTTCAAACAACTGAGATCATCTGTTCTCCAGTATCATGCTATCGCATGATAGGACATACCTAAAAATCAATTATTCCTTTCCTTTTGGAGCACAGTGTTCATTAGGCCTTTGAACAGAGTCTCCTGAATGTGCTCAGAAGTACCTTAGCCTGAGGACGCAGTCAAGGATAAGGAGGGCCTAGAATCCAGGCCTGCTCCTGCACCAGTGCCAGAATCAACCAGTTGCTGAGCAAGGGGGATATCTCCTCTCCTTGCCTAAAGGCAATACAGCCTTTTGGATGCCACCTAAACAAAGGTTAGGATGCCAAGTAAACACATCCGAGGCCCTCTGACCAGCTTGCTTAGACCAGCTTCTGCTTGTTTTGGAGTTCGCTGCTGCTTATGAAGAATCGCACACAACACACAGATACATTTGTCATCACAAAGATGCATTTAGGGTCCTCATGTGATCTATAGAAAAAGGGGCATGCCTCTTAAGTGCTCTGAATCACTTTTCACTGGTGCCTACCACTTTTGATCTGCAAAATCTAAATGTCGAATTTCAACCTGAGAAATTGAACTGCCTGAATGATTTAAAACGTAGGTGCCTTTAAAACCTTAGGTACATAAATCAGGAAGGTAGAATCTGGCCCAAAGTCTTCAATTAAGAGATAATTACTCTTTTTCCATAGGATGTACTATGCACTGAATCACAATGTACTGAACCACAGAATGTGCAAATGCAAGGAGAGAGTTTTCATAAGAATATTACCTCATTTGTTGCATAAGCTGGAAGGTATGCAGTGAATAAAGTACATGGGGCACTAAAGAAACAGAAAAATACCTAAGAGCAAAGGTAAAGGCAGCTAAATGCTTCCTTGAAAGAACAAAATCCTCTCTTCCTTCTACTGTAAGGTGCTCAAGTAAGTCACTTAAATCATCCGTTTCCTAGACGGTTCTCATCTTTTTCGTAGATACTCCTAAAGTTATGATTATGCTGTTACCGGTTTCCCTCTCCTCTTCTTAGTACTCCTTTGGCTGACCGTGCTGAAGCCATAGTACTGGCGTCAGTCTGCCTGTCAATGCTTAAAGCCACAACCTGCTAAAGCTGAGCAAATACATCCTTTCAAATGGCCTTACTGTGTTCATGAAATGTTTGTATGCACATGCTGAAATTCTCTAACATATTCATTATCTGAAATTATTCACTCTCCCTCCTCTGGACCCAATATGAGATCGGTGTATCATATGGGTGCTCCCAAATCCAGTTACAAGTATGGCTTCAGTTTGCAAAACACGCTTAAGATCCAAACTGCACTATAAACCAGGCCCAGGACACACAATGTGTTTTTAACTCTGTTTGATGACAGATATTTAAACAGGTTCCTGGCAGAGCTGCATTTGTTAGCACAGGCAGGGTCAGATTTCTTACTATTTCACTGGCATCCAATTTTTTTTCCCCGCAGCCAAAGCATTTCCATTGAGGCCAATGGGAATTTTTGGTACCTTCTGTCAGGTCATGGGCCCAGAGTCAGAACTACAGGAACACCATTGACTCAAAGAACAAGGAAACTAGAATAAGCAACAGTAAAAAATCTAGAGAACAATTTCCAGCAGAAAGCAATGACAAAAAAGACATCCTTTTCCTCATGGCTGATTTATATTGAGATCAGATGATAACCACCACGAAGCCACTTCCTTATGCTAGGGGGCTGTTACAATTTCCCTGTAACGCACACCTCACAGCAATCACACTAGAACCTGTGAGTGGAGGCTGCATACATTTCACTTCACCGTAATCTTGAACACAAATCCCCAAAGCCTCCTTTATTTTCAAGTCTAAACAAAATGGTAATCACAGATTTCCAAGAAGGCAAGTTATCTGTTTATTTTTAATATTTGAAGGATATACCTTTAAACGTAGGTCAAATTCTTCCTTTCTGACTCTGTTCCAATTCTTTTTTTTTTTTCTAAATCATACATGCTTCTTATTCATGACAAAAATGTTTTATACACAGATCCCTAGAGCACTAGATCTCAGTATTTATAGCTTAGATGATACTCCCTAGTAAAATATGTTAAATTTATACAGGAAGCTAGAGTGGCATAAATCTTACTTGAAGACATTTTCCTGTGGCTCAGGTTAATTGCAGATAACAAATGCATTTCCACAAATAAATTAGCAGTATTTGGCATATACATGGATAAAACATGCACGTCTGTGGAGATTTTGATTTATGCATGTCATCACCTTATAGATGAGAAACATGATTTCCTGGTTACTTCACAAAAACAATGATGTTTTCTTACTTGGGAGTCATTCCTGACATTTAGTCTTGTACAGCTCCGCTGCACAAAAGGTTCTCCTAAAAGTCAGATGTGCCATTTTGACGTAACTCAATCCTGATCTTGTCCTCCCCAATTGCCCTCCCAATATCTCCTGATGTAGACCATGACTGATAATCTAGTGGTGCTCAGGTGGGACCTCTCGAGTGTCCTGATACAACCAGAAACAATGAAATTATTTTAGCCCCTTCTGGCCCTCAGATACTTTGAGAAGGCACCAGGCCCTCCTGTTCTTAATGACCTCCAATCGCGGCACTGCGCTCCAGGCAGCCTGTTACACCATACTTACCCTTAGAAAGCTTCCCTAATATCTAACTTAATGTTTGCTGCAGTTTAAGCCACTTACCTCTTGTCTGTCTGCTGTGGACACGAAGGGACTATTCCCTTTCTCTTTGCAGCAGGAGCCTTTTATGTATTTGAAGGCCATATTCTTTCTTTCGCCAAATCTTCTCATCTTTAGGCTAAGCAGCACCAGTTCACCTCTCTAAGCAGAAGGTTTATCTGTAAACAAAATCAGTGTTGATGCCATTAATAAAATGCCTTAGTTTATATTCTGTCAACAGAATTAATGTCAACAAGAACAGGCTAGATATGCCCTGTCTTAAGTTGTCTTCCTTAAACTGCACAGTTCTAAGGCACCAATGGCTAACTATTTTATGGCTGCTTCTTTATTTTCTTAATTAAGACTTTTATTTTAAGCTGCTCCAACTGACTATCCTGAATTTCAGTTTGTATCTTAAACATCATGGAGTATGATAAAATGATAACAGCGTGTAGACTAAGGGCGAGAGAAACCATTAGGAAATACATTGATATTACTTATATTAGTTGCCTGTAAAGACCAAGCATCTTACTACTTTACCATATATATTAAATACCAAGTTTCTTGCTCCAGGTAGTTAAATCAGATTTCCCAATTAAGTTTTGAGAAGGTTTCCAGTTACAGTAAGGGGATAATGGTTAACACAGAGACAGAGCAAAGCCTGTAACAGCTTCCCATGACCTAAAGTAGAAGCTGCTCCAGATCAAATTTAAGCTTATTTTTCAATGGGCAGTCATCCAGACCACAAAAACCACCACAGTTCAGACTGCTGCTGTGCAGCTTCAGTGTCCAGGGTTTTAAAATTTCATAACATTTACCCTTCCCATAAAACAATTTATATAGTATATTCAATGTAAAACCCTATATTAATACAGCATTACATTTGAGATTTCAAAACCTACAGAAATCAAAGATTAGGGTTAAGGTTCCCAGAGCAATATGAAGTCCTGGCCTCTTTTGGTTGTGCGTTATGATAAGTACTCCTTCACATGATCCTGTAACACTGGGAAATGTGACAGACTATTCAACAAATGAAACATGACTTTGCTTATCTTGCAATGGTTTCTCCAATCTGTGAAGGAACAGTTTTCATTTGGAGAGTTTATATCAGCCAGTATTTCAGGAATAAAACAATAATATGTGGATATGTAAAAAATTCCTAACTCCATATATACTATATTATATATTCTCAAAAACTGACAAAGTAAACCCCTACTTTCTGAAATACTGGTAGAGTACTAAGTATTGGAACAACAATAAGATCCAACAGCTTTTTTTTGCCCTAAATAGCATTTCTTACATACCCAGCAATATATACATGTATCTATTTCTGCATCCAAAATGCTAAATAGAACCCTCAGGCCATGTTCCCGACCATCTCAGTACAAAAAATGAACAGGGTCTATTTTAGAACCTGCGGAACCCTGCTGCGAGCCTCCTCTTCAATGGCCCTTGCAGTGAGCCAAGGTACAGACATGCAGGAGGCCACACTTCCGATAAGGCTCATTGCATGCCAGAAGATACTGCTCACTCAGGAGGACAGAATGCCAACCAGACCATTTCCACAACTGGCCCCAGTCTACGTACTTGAAAATAGGCTCAAAGGGTAGGTTGAATAGTGGCATCTAGTCAGGAACACAGATTCTGTATGTATTCGGTGGTGAAGGGAGACATGGTGATTCAGAGCATGATTTATGAGCGTAACCCTCTCCACCTAAGTATGCAGAATGAGAGTGCCCCTGCCCCTTTCTATTTTAGCTGGAATTGAGTAAGCATGGAAAGACATTTTAGCCACTTGTGCCATTTATGCAAAGATTCACAACCTTTTTCAAATGCTCCACTAGAATCCATTAGCTTTCTAAAGAGCAGGACAGTGGAGAGATGAAGGGAAGAGTACAGCACTGCACCATTCAGAGTCAAGGCACTCCAGGGCTCTGAGTGCCCAGGCAATGTCAAAGAGGCACAGCACAGTGCTTAATTCATTTAGGGGTCAACAAGGTAGCAACTCGGTACCATGGGCTTAGTGAGAAGGAAAGAAAGGAAAGTTTTACATTTAAGCACTTATTTCACAGAGGCAAAGTGGTGTGGTAATCAAGGTACCTGCTTACATCTTTTCCTCCACGTAGGCTCTGCAGACTACAGCAATTTTGAACACAGCTTAGTATTTGCAGAGTATACTAAGGGACCGCTACCTTGGAAGAATATGGTAAAATGCATATGAAAGTTAGACATACTTAACTTGACTGTGAAACATCACCTTCTCACAGCTAACGATAATCCATAGCAATCAACTGCCCTGACTCATCTGAGCCGAAATAATCAGGAAGCAGCACGAAGAGCTGAAGCTCTTTCACAGATAAAGCTAGGGTAGGAACGTCAAGAATGTGGATGTACATCTTCTGTAAGTAGTAGTCATAATAAAACCATACCTATAATTTCCTAACAGTCTCTGAAATTAACTTAGCATAAGAACAGTCATTCTGGAACAGACCAAGTATCCATCTAATCTTGAGTCCCGTCTGTCCTGGTGGTTGGGCAGCAGTAGTGAAACAGTGCAAGCAAGAAACAGGGCAAGTGAATCTCTTAAAGAACTAGGGATCTTTCTCCAGTGGTTTTGAAACTAATAGTTTTTGAGAAGGTATGCCTACTCCAGAATTTCCTCTGGACCATTGTGCTGAGTAGTCCACGTGGGACCAATCCTTCTTAAGTTTTGTCTAATCCCTCTTAGAACCGTAAGTTTCAGTTTAAGCAGGCATTGCATAAAAATACTTCCTGTTTTGAACAGCTTTTCTCAGATGGAACAACACGATAGACAAAACTGTAAATGAAAGATGACTCTGTCAACTACAGTGTGTTGCACACTCAGAAGAGACTTTTTGTTAAAAACTAATTTGTTTGAATCTTGGCAAAGGTAATGCTGCATCAGGGATCATATCTCCCAAACAGGATGGTTTGGGACAGTGACAGGATGGTCACTGTCTGCTGGCAACAGGAGTCTCTGTTGCAAGGGTCCTTGCCACGGCATCTCCAGGCTGATTGGTGAGACCACCTTCTAAAATGCTCTTCTATTCTAATTTTGTAATTTAGGGGGGCCTATGGTCCTATGCGACCACTGCAACATGTGCATAATTCATCATTATTGATTATCTTAATTACATACAAAACATCACATATATATGTTAATTACACACAAGAGACTGTCCTACATGACCACTTCTTTAGGAACTTTTTTATTGACTATTTACCAATGTCTCATCTATTTACAATTTAGTCACTCCTGCAGCAGGAACCGCCTAGGGGAGTCTGTGGGACACTGCCAGGATGTTAATCAACACACATAAGTATACAAATCAGGCTAGACACAGCAGGAGCTGCCTGAAGGAATTTCAAGAACTATCCAAAATTCCCACCCAGAAGGCCCCTGTAGCAATCAAACACTTAATTGTGAAGGTTGAGTCCATCACCTAGTTTCAAGTCTGTCCATTGTCTCAAGCCAGTCCATTCTCTCTCCTGTGCAGATGCCTGGCCACCCAAGGAATTAATGACCTAAGTACACTAAGCATGTCTTTAGCCCCGATACAGTTACACCACCAGAAAAACTAAAGAGCAAATTTGATTTCATGTTTGGAACTCACAACTTGAGTGCCATAGCTTTTGCCACGGAGAGTAAAGGTTACAAAAGCTAACCACTTCCATGAGATGGAAGAGTGTCTCTTTTATACACGCAATGAACATGACCAAAGTATTTGCACATTAGAAAAAAGGACAGCTGAGTTAGAATTACGTCCTAGACACAAGACGGTTCTTCTAACGCACCTTCAAGATAAAAGCTGTATACTTCTCAATTCAATGAGTTAGTTTTGAGTACAAGAACAGTATCATACATTTTGCAGCAAATTGATGTAGCACAGCAAGAATTACAATTATGTAAGTATAAAGTAACTGACAAACCTTCTGGCTATTAGCACAAGCTGAATTCAGGCTGAAACATACTTAACAGTAATACTTAGTGTCAACAGCAGAAATGCTTCAATATCCAGACTACTGTTAATTTCCTCAGCAAAAGTTACCTCATTGTGTTTTTAAAAGCGACTGTGCAAGCCTAGGTTTGGGAACGTGACCATACAGATGCTGCCCATAGAACTGCTCATACTAAAATACTAATGTTTAAATAACGAAGTCAAAAGGAAAAAAAAAAGAACCCCCCCCCGCAACGCATGTCCAATTGCGTGCTATTTTCTAAGTGCATATGCAGTGCAATACTGCATTAAAAATTCCTTTAAGAACACAGAGCTCACAAAATGAAACTTACATTTATTAGATCACAAACACACCAGTTTTCAAATTTAAGTCATATTTGTTTTACATATTTATCCTACCAGTTTCTTTTCACACTGAACACTCCAATGTAGAAATAAAAGAGACAACAGCATGCCTGAAATGCTGAAGGGCATCAGATTCTTACTGAAATTCACAAGGAAATGGTATATTTTTTTCCTTTTAAAAGAGTACTCCTCCCCTTCTTTCCTTGCATAGAAGGAGGACTAGCACCCAAGTACTGTCCAGGCCCCACCATCTGAGAAAGACATGATGGTAGCCTATAAATCAAGTGGCACAGAGAGGTGAAAGTGGCACGGCGGAATGAAACCTGAAATCTGGTGTCATTTAATGCACTGTAGATCTTGCAGTAAAAAAAGACAATGAACAAACATAAGGTGGTGGTGTTCACACTAGATAAGCTCAGGAACTCACTGCCATAGGATATTGAAGAGAATTAGAGGCTCCACAGGGAAAAGACACTGAGTAAATTCACAGAAGAAAAAAAAAAATCCACCAAGGGCTATTAGACTCAAAAACATCACCCTGTCTCAGGAAGTCCCTGAACCCCACATGTCTAGCAGCTCAGAGATTATGAGGAGTATCACTGTCAAGTCTTGTTTCTATCATTAAATTCTGCCAGGATGACTGAGGGTGGCCAGATATAAGCAAAGGGGAAAAATTACTTAGTATCACTACTAACTGTAGGAATAGGATCAGGATTTAAAAAAAAGTAGACTGCATTCAGAAGATTTTTAAAGAGTTTAATTTAAAATTAGCATGTCATAGCTTACAATACTACACTGTACAGGCAGTGTAAAATGTAAATCAGTGGCATCATAAATATAAATTCATCACTTTGCCTTTAATTTCATGGAGGTATTGTGCTTTGCTGCATACTGCTCAAGCTGTGGTTATTTAATGTTTGTTTACTTAAAACAATCATAGTGCAACTCATGTAGAAAGCTTTCATTTTACTACATTGCAAGATGTAGCAGTGGATGACTCATCTTTATCATCTGGACTGTATTTTTTCCATAGAAAGTTTTCATTTTTTTTCCAAAGAGAACTTTCACCCACTTTTCTCTTTTCTGTCACCGAGGAAAGAGGTGCTCTTTCACATAGCTTCTCTATGACTGCTATGTCTCTGAGCTTTCTGAGGCTGTCCTCGTTCTCCTCATTCAGCATGTCCCAGAAATCTTTTGGTCTCTCTTTTGATTTTTCTGCTTGCCCTGAAGGAAGTCTCCTTGGTAATTCTGTAGGCCTATTTCCATCATTTCTGAAGAAGTCATTGAGAATAGAGGTATCTCCAAGTAAGTCCACAAAAGAGCTTTTCTTACAAGTCTGAGCTTTTCTCTCCCCATTTTCTGACTGAGACAGGGATCTTTTTCTTGGCGGCTGTGTTCCTTCTGAGTCCTGCTGTCCTTTACAGCTATTTACAGACAGCACCTCAATTATTTCTGATTTACTGCTTAATGAGCCAGATGCCATAAAATCCTTGAATGCCTGACTGTTTCCCCTTCTGATATGTTGAGCAGCAACAGTGGGTGATTGTTTACACTTTGCATTAACACACATATTATCTTGTATGCAGGAGTCATTGTGAAGTTGCTCTGCTTCTCCTTTATGTCTTTGCTGGCTGTATATTTCTGTAGTTCCACTCAGAAGATAACCTCTGGCTGATGAAGGTCTAGACTTGGATCTTCCAAAATTAACAATAGATTTTCTTTTTCTGGAATGTCTTGCACACACTTCTCCTTCCTCATAGTCATGTGAAACATGTGCCGGTATTTCAACTGCAAAGAAAGCCTCTGCCTCTGGATACTTGGAAGTGTAAAATTCCTTCAACATTTTCTGCCGTGTTTCTGATGTAGCTTCTGCAATATGTTCTGCAAGTTCTTCTACTGATCCCATGTTGAAGTGGGATACCATTTCCTCAAATTGTCTCCTGTGTCATCAGGAAGGAAAAATAGTTATTCTGACACCTTTAATTAGGAACAAAAAAAAAAACTTGCAAGTAATTCAGTCAGTTCATTTACCTCATATATCCCAAAAAGTAATCACTAAGAGTAATTTCCTTGAGAAGCAGTATTTGTTTTATTAGCAAAAAGAAAGAATAATGGTCTTAAAAGAACTGAAGTGACTTGTAAACCCCAAACTCCAGTGTGATTTCCTCAGTTTAAGAGCTGAAGATTCACTGACATTCAGTGTAGGTAAGATTATGCGCCAAAGGTCCAGATTTCAGAAGGTATTTAGCTACCAAAAGAGGCAGATAGATAGATGATAGAATGTTTTGGGGGGAAAAAAAAAGTAGTTGCTCAAACTCCTTTTACAAACTTGTTAAACTAGAGCTGGATAAACACAATCACAGCAAGCAGGGACTGTCCGCTCTACCTATCTAGTTATCTATGGAATGTTTATTTTCTGCTAAAAGGCCAAGCTCTAACTAAAGGAGGAGACAACCCTGAGGATAGCCCATAGTCTGCGGTCAGGTTTGGGGCAGGGGTAAGTGGAAGGAGAGAGAGGCGAGTGTATGTTCCCTTCTCAGAGATGGGACATGAAACTCGAAGGATCCTCACCGAGTGTGACAACCGCCAGCCATGTCCCATTCAACTTTAACTACGACAGACCAGCCTGAGGCACTGAATGACCCTCATTCACTGTAGAGGAGATTTTGATGCATTACAAAGTCTGAGTTCTACCTGCAAGCAAATTGATTTGCTTAACACTTAAGAGCACTTAATTTGAAGGTGCTTAAGCCTTTTGTTAGACATGGCTTTAAGTTCCTGTGATAACATTATCATCACTTCACTGCCTTGGAAAATTTTACTTCAATAAATTATTGATAGCTATGGTTACATTTTTGAAAATCGTAGTATGAATGGTTCCCCGCTGCCTCCCCCTTAAATGTTCAGAATTTACAATGTCTGTGAGAGCAAGTAACTAGCACACCAGTAATAGTTTGGGTAGTTAAAGCCAGCTGTCTAACATGACAAATTCTGAATACTTACAGATATTACTTCGGCATCAGCTCTCATATCTAGTAATTTCATTGTGTCAAGGCCAAATTAAAAATAGATACCAAATCCTACTTCTATAGGTGCACCCAGTTAGCAGCAGCTTTCTCCTTTCTGTTTCCACATACCATCCTGCTACTGCATTTCTATCTGTGTACCATTGGAATTTAGGTGGTACTAATAGTAATAGCTTGGGAAAAAGGGAAAATACGAGAAGATGGAAAGATTATCATCCTTCCAAAGATAGGGGTAGGAAAACAACATATTAAAAGAAATGTTAAAAAAAATGGAGCCCCTTGCTAAAAAAATAAATACAACATCCAATTTTTTTTTAGTCTTTCAATGACAGTGATGAGATCTGGGCAAAACCAGTAGTCAGTCAAAGGTTCACACTATAGTATGTCTTATTTCTATACAGTTTAAATGTTACGTTGTAGTACTGCCTGGTGCATGTACTATGAACCCTGTGGGGATGGCATAACATATTGAATCAACATGTTAAGAGTGATCTGTGGGTTCAGTTCATTTTATTAATCAATTATAATACTCTTTGTATAGTGTGAGCTGAAGTTCCCCATTAGTTCTGCTCCTCTGCTCTTGCCACAGCAAATCATCAGTATTCCCTCAGCATTGTTAAAGCATAAAGACAGGGAAAAAAAAAAAAAGAACAACCCCACACAACTGCTCAGAGGATAGTTCTAAGCTTAAAATTTTACTTCTATCTCACCAAGACAGTCTCACCTGCGGACTTCTTTGGGTGTCCTTCCAAACAAGAAGGTGGTTGAACCTATTTTGTGTACTTTTTTGTTTTTCTGTGTTACAGGATGCATAACAAACAGGTGATGTTGCTTACTGTTCACTAACATTTCTTCTCTCGTAATACTGTTCTTCTCTGCTACATCTTCTTCTGGGTTTTCTTCATTTTTCTAGTAAAAAGAGATACAGAAATCATCAAAATTGTGTTTTCTGACATAATGATGAGTTCCATTACGACCATTTCTGCCATCCTTAGCTAGGGCTTCGTGGCTTGAGTGCTAAGAATCAGATTCAGAGCTCCAGCACAAACTCCCTGTTTGGTCACAAACTTCCTGGAATGCTGAAGGCAAGTGTTAGTACCTCACATGTAACATGGGATATTTTTACTTCCAAAATACAGTTTAGTTGTGAGGATAAATGAAAGATCATGAAGTTCTCTAATGCATTAACGGGGAATATACAAATACTTAACATTGTGCAACAGGACTTAAATCTCAGACCCTGCAAGTATTATTGTAATATAGAAAACTATCTGTGTCAACAGGTTACAGTCTTAATAAATACATAATATCTTCCTGGATTCATTTAGCAAGCTTAATGGAACCTCTAGATTCACTAGTTTCTGCTTACTGAAGTATGTTACACAGTTTACGCACAGTATATTCAGAACTCCTAGTTACTTTACACTCAAGGAAACATTTTTAAAACAGCAACTGATGAAAGATATGTGTTTTATGTTATTTTCAGCTCTAGGTAAATGTCGTAAAGTATTCTGGAAGTTTCTGCAACCCCACTGAAAGCTAAGGCCACTTGCTTTCAAAATTTAACAAAGTACTTTGAAAATAACAACTATAAATAATCACAATATTATTCAAAGACAATAAAGTTAGGGTAGAGCATTTTTTGCTAGTATCACAACCTCTAATACCACAGTCACAAACATGCATACTTAATCAGGGCTGTAAAGATGCTTTTGAAAGAAATATTACAATACTTACCTGCAAAGGAACAAAAAGAATTGCATGTTCAACTCATTATAATATTGACATCATTAAAACATTCTGGAATTTAAATGTAATGATTCTTCAATAGGAAATACCAATGTTATTGTGATGGCCATAAGAAACTGATGTTTTAATCAAATGAAAATGATTTTGTTACCAGTCTAACTCCTCATGTATCAATAGTCAGCTTCTTGGACAAAAATATGATCCCATTTACGCTTTAAAAGTTATTTCTTCAGAAATTCTGTTAAATTCTTGTAGACTACTTCCTGTCTCCCAAAAGGCAAGCCAAGGGCAATACAAAGATTAAAGAATGTGCGTGAGAAAAATGGAGAGAAACAGAAAAGCAACATTACAGTTTGGTTTTTGTTTTTCTAAATGAGATAAAGGGAAAGAATAACTACTTAGTAATGTCCTCAGTCCCTCTACTAACAGTATTTGAGAGATGAAAACAGAAACTGTGTTCACACCTTGTCATCTGTAGTTCAAACTTTGGTTTTGGATCTACCGCATTTCTCCCAATGTGTTTCTATTTGATCCATGTCCACTTCCTAATTTCCATGGGCTGTTCACAATGTTCTTGCGTTTTAGGATCTCGCATCTGTTCTCAATCCATTGCTTTGGCAAGTAACCTCAAACTAGCATACAGACAGAGATGTTAATACTAAGGGACCTACAGACATACATTTTCACTTCTGTAAGATAAATGCACAACTCTAAACACTAAAATTTCACTGCACTATTAAAAAATAGACTACACAAATCTGAAAGCAAGGCCTCAATTAAGATGAAAAAGTTCTCTATCTCCCAATAGGAATGTTATGATGATAGCAACAAACTTAAGACTGAATTAGGAGATGTTATCTATAGCATATATAAATATTCTACAGTTATCTTGCTCATTCTGTATACATTTAAAAATATTTACAAGTATATTTTTTTGAATATGCATGGATAATACAGAACTGTACTTGGAAAATGTATTTTAAAAGAAAAATGTTGGTTTTAAAATACATTATTTTTTATGAAAGTTTTTGAAGGAAAAATATTTATAGCTTTCAGACCTCAGTGTGATAAGACTTAGCATCTCTCAGGAATAAGGAGTAATGTGAATTCTGTATAATTTTATTCATGCAGACATAACTTGTGTAGACTACAAGCCTAACCATGTCAATGTCTGTCTTAGAAGTATTTAGAACTCCCATACATGTGCATCCATCTACCTCTTAATAAACCTCTTAATAAAGTATATAAGGCAGCAATACTTCAGTTTATGCATCTGTTCAAACACAGATTAAAAATCTTTCTTTGGGAAAAAAGCCAGATCTTGTAAACACACTGAAAGTCATAAAATTGCTTGTCTTTGCAGAGTATCGGGATTACTGCAAAAAATACTGCTAATTGTAAATAAACCCACAAACAGTATATTTAGTTCTACAAGCACAAAACTTCAAAGTACAGTGACCAAAAATGGCAAATGCAAAACAACAGCAAAATACTGCCCTATACAGACGTGGAGCTCCTCCTCTTCTGCCCAAATAAACTGCTGAAAGTTTACTCCAGAAGGTAAAAAAAGTTACTATAAACCGTTACCCCAAGAGCTATAAGAGCAAATACTAGCAAAAGCCCAAGGCCACTGAATCACTCTTAAACATCTTAACTCAGTTGTCTGGACTAAAGCCAATCTGTTAAATGGCACCCAGTTAGGCTGAAGCACAACAACTGGCTCAGTTGAATTTGTGAGTATTTCTGAAAGTTTGCCAACTTAAATCCAACCCAACCCCCCCAAATCCAATATATTTTTTTTAATGATAAACTTTCGTCAGCCAAACAAAAACACTTATTTCAGTTTTCCTTAAGATGTCTCCACAGTCTTTAAAGGTCTGAAGTCCATTGCTCTGAGTGGCACCTGGATGGGGCCCTAGGTAGAGATAAGCTGCATCTTTCTACTAGGGTTCCTGTTAAAAAACAGTGAAAAGTTCTGTCTACATTCCAGCATTTTATTACTCTGCTTTCTTTTGATTTGTATTACTCCAAGTCTGCTCTAATATCTTTCCTCTCACACATGATTTCTTTCTGAATCCCCCTTTCAGTGGTTGCCTTCGAACTCACTGATTCAAGCCTGTTTCATGCCAGCAACTTCCTTCCAGCAGCTTTCTATTTTCCGTTCCTCAGGAGCTTTCTCTACCACCAACCCTCCCCCCATCATTTGCTAACTCCACCTACATCAAATCCCATGTTGACATTACAGCACTGGTCTTGTTCATCTGAATTATCCTGTATACCACAGGCATAAGGCATTCTTGCAAAATAAGAATGAAATGAATAGAATTTGATTGATCTAAGAACCTCCGTATGGCTCAGTCCAGGCACTTCTCACTCCTTGATTAAGAGACTACATGATGCGTCTCTACAGTGCCACGAACGTTTGTAGGAGGAATGAAATAAGGTCTAGGAGATTAAAAAATGTTTAAAATAGCCTGACTCTTGCTCTTGCATTACTGATACTAGCCTATTTAACAATGTATTTATATAATTGAATGGAAGACCCTTTATTAATTACTAAATGTTATGACCAAAAATAAATCACAAGTAGTATACTGCACATTTGGCACTGCACTTAACTTATGCTACTGTATATTAATATACTGAGGTTAGTAACTGTGTTGCTGAACTTTTTGAAAGAACAACATTTTAATAATAAAAGATATTACTATACTGTTTTTCAAATTATTATTGCAACACTGGAAAGAAACCGCTGATTGGTCCATAAGCATATCTCAGGACTGGCAAGAAACAGTGGTTTAATCAAAAAAAAAAAAAAAAAAAAAAAAAAAGTGGAGAATCAGAATAAAGAGTCAATATTTTTGTCAAAAAATTCTAAATTTTTTGCCAAATAGCAAGTCTGGCTTTGCTTTATGGCTCAGCCAGATAGCTACTGAAAAACGTTAACTGATTTAACACAGAAAGGGGAAAAATAACCAAAGATTAAAATCACACAAATAGCAACAGGAATTCTTTCTCCTGGAAAGAAGATTCCACCCAGTTTTATATAAGCAACAGTACAATACAATTCTCTTACTTTCAAATGTAAATATGCTTAAGATTTTCAAATACATGACTGTGGGCAAGTCATTCTCAATAACAACTAAAATCACAGTATAGAAACCCCAAAGGATTCCTGCCAAACATTATACCATCACAGACATACAGGATTATTGTGTGTTAAAATATCTTTCATGTATTACATAGCACATCTTCTGATTAGCCTTCTGAAATTTTTATGATGCAGAGCTAAAGGCATAATTAATGTGTCACATAGATCATTATATACACCGTATATATTACAGAAAATTTACAAGATTGACAGCAAATATGAAATGTTTGTCTTCATCAAATATTAACTATGCTGAATACAGTATATATTTGCAGTAGACATTATGAAGTTTCCACTCTTCAAACGCTTAAATTTTCCCTTTAAAACCTGACCATGTATTTTTTGGTCATCTGATAAATTAACTGCACTAATACTAATTACTTGAATGTAACATTTTTACTATTTTATTCAACACTGAAAATATGATAGCTTTCCACTTTGTCAAGATCTCCATACAAAGTTAAACAGGGATAGACAATTTATTTTCAAACAAAAGCATGCATCTAAGACACACAGTGCCACAAATGAAAGCTTTTTAGTAAAAGGCAACATTTTTTTGGTTTAAAAAAAAGTATTTCAGAAAAGATTATATTGCAGAATATATCACAGTAAATGGGAAGACATATTTAGGAATTGCTGAAAGTACAGTCATATGAAATTGTAAAATTCTGATGCAAACCAGGGAAAATAACATGTAAAAACACAGCCATTTCTTCCTGTCTTACATTTGGTTTCTTATCTTATCCTCTCTTCATTTAACTGCATCTACTCTAAAGAGGCTTTCCATGTACTGCAACAGGAAAGAAAAGGGACGATTACCCAGTTGAGCAGAAAATAGTCTTAAAAGGATCGAGAAAGCTTTGGGACCCTATCACTCATCAAAAAAATGCATCATAAGAAAATATTTATTTTCACCTCTTATATTCCATTTTCTTTGAGATGCGCATTACCATACAAGGTTTAATCAAGAGTCCAGCAAAAATGGCAGCATCTGCACATTTAGGGTTCCACAACAGTCTGCATTTAAGACTCACATGCACCTGCTTTTCAAGGACAGTGAAGACACACAGCTGAGCATCAAGCAAAAATTCAAGTATTACAAGGCAGGAATCACTTCTATCTTGAGATTCCACCTTGAATCTACAACAACTCTTGGATCTGTTAAGACCATCACCATGTGATGGTTTAAGTGTCTTCTGCACTGTTGCAGAAACTTTTAAAGAATATACACATACCAAAAGCAGTTTTTATCTTTGAAAGAACATAATTTCTGTATCTTTTCTTCCTACAGCAGGCATAGAGAGATGGCTCCGCACTTTGGGGAAATGAATGCAAATCAATGTATGAGCATCCTCGCACATGACTGAAATGCCTGGCCACCTTAAGCCTGTGACCTCCCTCTTTCTCACTTTAGCTCTTTCAAGCAAGGCAAAAGGGTACAACGTGCATCTTTTTAAGCATAGCAAGATGAAAACATACAGGAGAGCAAACGAGCACATGCTGGGAGTGGGATGACTAAATGAAGGCTCAAGGACGATACTTGCTTTTTTAAGCTGTCTCAACTCTGTGGCAATTCCTCAAGTCGCAAGGTATACAAGATACTGAATTTCCTTCAAAAGCCTGAATCTGAAGTTTTAAGCATGTTTGCATAGTTATTCCTCAGCCGTAATTGTACTATGTCTGAGTTTCTTCCTCTCTCTTACTGCCTGGACTACCCAAAGTATCACTCTGGTAGTATCTTGCCAGATACAGATTTCCAGTCAGCAGTTCTTCTCTCTGGTTTCCTTCACTCGTAGCTGGAACTGTGTTAACTGGCTTTTCTCTGCAAGTATGCATGAAACCACTGCTGCCAGATATGTGGGATGCTTTCCATTGCACAGTTTCATTGTTTGTTTTCATTTCTAAAACAAACAAGAAAGGCCTACTCAAGTCTCTAGCTGCCTTGCCATCACCTAAGCCATACAAAAGCATGAAACACAGTAAAGACAGTATGACTTTCCTCTTAAAACTCACTCGCAAGCAAATGATAAACAAACTCTTGTGCCATATTCTACTTTGTATTTTCTCACTCCCTTCAAAACCTGAGACACATGCCCTTTTGGATATACTGCAAGTTGCAGCAGTTGGAACTATTTCTTGCTATTTTGACCAGCTGTTATTTACTGACTGCATTCCAATGAACTTCTCTATCTACCCAAATTACAATCCTAAATAATCTCAGCTAATCTTTTCCCCTCATAGTTTTCCCTGCCCCTGCCCCCCCAGCCCCCAGGACTTTTTCTATAGTATATGTGAATTACTGGGACCTTTCAATATGTTGTTCTTGAATATATGCTATTCTTAGACACTGTTTTTATTTTAACTATATTTTCTGTACCTGTCAGGACATGTATAAACATCCTGAGACATCTGCTACCTGACCCTTCATTCTTGGTTTCTTCTTCTCTCTTCCACACTAACGCACTTCAGGCAACATTTTCTTCCTAAGTTCTTCTGCATACTGAAAATACAATGGCATCCATATAAAATTGTGGTAAGATTTCCTTACTTTTATCAGGAGGGATGGCTAAATGCTGGTGGTTCTTTAGTTGCTTTAAAAATAAAGAGTGTTTTTATGATCTTGACTATATGGACATCTAGAGCATATCATCAGAAAACATCTACTTTCAGCCGGTTCTTAAATAAACCAAAATTGCTCTTCTATCTACAGGTGATAGGGTATTGAACAAATCATGTACTTCAAAGGTGACTTACATATCTCACAGCTTGAAGCAAGCTTCAATAGCATCATATTTTATAATGATTTCTAAAGTGCCCATTAATTTTTCCTTAGAATTTGACATTCCTTATAGAAATGCAGTCTCCCTCAGACCGAACTGGCCTATTGTTCAAATAAAATGGGACTGTAGAATGAGAATTAGATGCAACTGTGAAGATAATATTCAGCACCTCAACTGCCTTAGAAAATGGAGCTAACCTACCTTGAAATTTCAACTACTCTAGCACAACTACATTCTATACTTAAACTTTCTGAACTAGACAAAACTATTCAGGATGTTGACTACTGATACTGTGGCAACAATATCTAATATTTGGTAATATCATCGCAGACCAAGAGCTGAAACATTCTTCAAGTTACAAGAACACAGTTAGACTTATCCTAGGTCCAAACTACTCCTCCAAGATATTCTGCCAACAGCCAAAGCAGGATATGTTCTTTTATTTTCACTGGCTTAGAGGGAGACCAGCATTTAGCCATTCCTGCTGATAAAAGTAAGGAAATTTTATCACAGTAATGTACTTAGTTTTTCCTGGTTGTCATCTCTCGCATTTTTACTTGTTTAACTGAGACCAAGGACAAACTGTAGCAGTGGAGAACAGACTATCAGATCAATTGAGAATGGATTTCTTCTCTCCATTTTGCATTAGCTCCTGAGTCTCACTGTTTCTTCTCCAATTAGGCAACAGAGCAAACATTTCTCAGGAGCATTTTCGTTCCATTTTTTGACTTTTTAACAAAGTGAATTCATAAAAGTCATACATCACTTTTCTGCTCCAAAAACCTGGCCATAAATCAATATAGTTATCATGCTGTTGAAAATGAGATAATCAGCCTGTCTCAACTCAAAGCCCAGGTAATTGCTTATTCTGGCAGAAGTCTGTGGACTCGCACCTATCTTCTATAGTCCCCCCCCTCCCCTCCATCAAACAGTACCAACCCAAAAACCAGGCAGGTACACCATAAAGAAAATGCAACTACATGCTTCACAGAATGCCACATATAGACTCACTGCATTCAAAAAAGAAAAAGAAAAAAAACCACTGAAAGACATACTGAAATGGTTAATACTATTGTAAGTTGAAACAGTAAACTCAATAAAGCAGCATTACAGGCCGATCATTTGGGAACAATTATATTAAAGCTGAATAGCGTTCTCCATCCCAAAAGAACAAGGAAAATGGAATGTTATCTCCCCAAAGTCTACTCACTGTAAACAACTATCTAAGCTTGCTAAATCCAAAAGCTGTGCAAACACACTGCAATCAGAGTTACTACAACTGATAGAAAGTCTTTGTTTAAATAATCTACAAAATGTCAATGTAAGACAAATACGATAAAGAGGAGTTCTAATAACACAACTTTTGTATTTACAGTATTCTCAACAGCACTTAAACCTGCACTGGAGATAAAAAAGGCACGTTTCTTCCTAGGCTGACAGCATGCTTAGTTCTCTCATTTACACCACATTGCAATAACATAAAGAAGGGTTTACCATTAATCCAGGTTTTACTACAAAGCATCCCGTTATTTCTCTGTCAGACACTGGCAAGGGTGCCAAGTGTCTGTCATCCAATTCAGAGGATTAAGTTTTCTTTTATAGTGTGATTCTTGTACCAATTTATAAAAATACAGATATAGTTTCTTCGAGCTGGTCACAGCCTATATTTTGGCCGGAATTCATGCCGCAGAGGTTGAATATGACAGCTGGCAGGAAGCTGAGGGGAGAATACATCCTCCCCCTTTTCAGTCACCACATTTCTGTTGCCATAGTGATTAATCCTCAATTGAATGGCTGTCTTTGTACATTTCTTTTCAGTAAAACTTTAAGTAAACTTAAGTTGAAAACATGCCGTTGACTTAAAAAAAAAAAAAAAAAAAAAGACTCCACATTTTCAACAGGTACAGTACAAGTTTTTGTGACTAATACATTTCCAGGTATTAAAAAGAGCAAATGAGCTCTAATGTGGGACATCACCAGTTTTTCAAAATATTTGGGATGTCCTGTTCCCATTTTCAATTTTTCTGTGAAGCCTCCAAGTCTTCTCCAAAGTTCTCCCCATGCGCCAACCCCCCCCCCCAACAAGATCCCTATTGAAAAAATACCTCACAAATTCAGCTTTATAGAAACTAAAGAAAGCCTGTTCCAGACTTCTGCAAAATAGTTCACCCAGGTTGTTTTTGCCAATTAACACAGAAATTAATTAGGGAATTAATTATGAAATGCTGACGTTTAATTCAGAACAGACTGGAAACATTAGAAGAGGATGTTTCATCTTGGCTCCGGGAGGCTTCCATTTATCATGGTGAGCTAAGAAAAAAAATCAAAATAAGTCACAAGCTCTTGCACTGGGGGGGACCAAACAAAAACAAAACCACCCCAAACAGGCTGCTTTGTAATTTAGCCACCAGGAAAAAAAATTAAAAATTATCAATGATTAAAAATATTTAGTAGGTGACTAAGATCTTACAGAAGACATTAACACTTCCCCCCCCCCCCCCCCCCCAAAAAAAAAAAAAAATCATGCAGGAAGAATTTTTAAACAGAATATCGTAGGAATGTCTGTTATGACTTTTTGCAACGGCTGAAATAACTGTTCTTTTCTCCCCTAGAAGTTTTACTGTGGTGTCAGAAGGCCACTCTGTCCAGTCTACAGGCTCATTGCATGTTTTCTTCTTTCAGAGCTTTTCATTTGAATGTTCTTCTTTCTTCAGTTACACAAACTAGCTGAAAACCAAAGCAAAGAACTGTCTGTCTAACAAACAGTGATCATCCATTAGTTTCATGAAAAAACTATCAGTTTATAACCAAGTATTTGCACACAGGTGCAGAGTATTTGAATTGAAATTAAGATGCAGAACAAATATGACTCAATGTCATTAAATCAGTGCAAAAACAACACACAAAATGCAGGAAAAAAAAGTCATTTATTCCAATAGATTTATTTTTTAATATAATCATCTTCACTCAGACCTTCACAAAAGGCAAGAAAAGCCTTTTCAAGAGTAATCTTCTATGAAATATCAGATAGAGCATATTTTGCAGTCACATGAATAAGGAGGCAGCAGGGGCGAGCTCTGGATAGTTCTTCCTGGAGTAGCTGCCTGTTGCAATAAGTGGCATGCACTTTCTACCCTTAGGTGTTCAGAATACTGAAACCTGGTGTGATTCTCATACACGTATTCGGCAGTGTGATAGGGAGAACTGACCATATTTTGCCTCCACACTTGCAACTTGCTATGAAAGATTACAAATAACCAGAAATCTTTGATGCCAAAGGGAGATACTTGACTGCTTTCCAAAACACCGAGGTTCTGGGAGGTACAACACATGTTTAGAAAGACAGAGGATGGCTTCAGCAGAGGTTGATTGAGATGTATTACTAGTCAGTAATGCAGTATAATCTGTATCTCCAAAATTTCTTCAGGAACAGCTGTCTGCCACATCTCTGCATGGAACAAAAATCACTGGCCTTCTTTTGATTATTAAGGCTCTTAAACACCTCTAACTATTGAAGCTTAAGTTTCTTCCACATAAATAGCACTATTAGAAACATGAGCTTTTTGTGGGAGATTATCATACAACACTATGTTCTGTTCTTCCGTCCTTCCTCAAAATCTACATTGATCTTACACTGTTATTTGTGGTTGATTGGCAGGATATGGACAATCTTCAAGCACAGGATAATATGTCTGATTCAGGAACTGTTGGCAGTAAGTACTTTTTTTTTTTAACCATAATTCTAGATATCCCTTAGAGCAGATGTAGAACACTAAGTGTATAAATACCATGTCTATCCAAGAAAAATTTGCAAGTCTTTTTATAAGGACCTCCTTGGTTGTACTTCAAAGTAGTATAAGCAGATACCTGCTGCAGTACTTGACTACAGTAACACTACCGTAATAACAAGACCACAGTTACTTCTCATTGAAAAAACTTCTCTGTAACCCACTTACAGCTACAGAACTTTCTCCCAATTTTGTGTTGCTATGGATTTCTCTGATAATATAGTGACCAAAGAGAGTTTCCAAAAAATATGATATATTTCAGTTTCTTCAGGAGCATGTGATGAGAAGAAACTCACATTTGTTTGCTTCTATTACTGTCATATCCAAAAATATCTTCCAACAATAATCTTTCTTGAATTTAGATGCTAGACAGGACTTATTCTGACTAATGATACTCTTTCAAAATATGTTTCATTCTTTTATTTTCTATTATTAATGCATACATCATTCTGTTAGCTATACTACTTTTAAATTTTAATCTCACCTTTCATAGCTGGTAAGTTGTGAGAGAACTCTTAAGATGTTCTATTCTATTTTTATTTCCCGATAAGAGACTACATATTCTGATTGTTGTCACTTAACTGAATTTAAAAGTCATATAGAATGTGTGGACACCCACACTAAATAAGCATTTGTACTGCAAAAATGAACATTCTAGCCAGTTTGCACAATTCCTTTGAAAACAAATAAATAAAAATTCAGAGTATGATTGAACTTGCTCCCCCCTCTGGAGAAAGAAGAGTCAAAGGCTCTGAAGCAGACTAAGCCAGGACAGTTATGGAGCCTGGAGCACAAAGCAGCAAAGAAGAAATATTGCCAAGGCCTCTCTCATAAAGAAGAGCCAAGATTTTGTTTCCCTAAGCCTTTGGAGGGACAGAACAATCCCAGGTTGAAATACTGCATTCCATTATTTTAGAGAAAAAGGAGCTGGGGTATATGAACCCTAGCACAGGTAACATTAAGGACAGACTGACTACTCATTACTGAATAGAAAACATGCTTCATTGAAACCTGTGCTTTAAAAAGGTAAGAGAGACTGGACTGGGAAATACCCAGATGTCACGGCCCAGATGTAACACAGACCTCCTGAAATCAAATTAAGGAAAGAAACCATTATTTTGACAAACACCTTTTCTTATCCGAAAGCTTAATGCTTACACTTGTTATAACCAGTTTAAAAAACAGGCTTATTTATTCATTAGTTATTCATGTTTTTAAATAAGGTGTTCTGCATACCTGAAACATTCCCTCTTGAGGAACAGCCTGCCTCCCTCTTCCCTTCTAACTCTGCTCCCGTAGATCTTTCTCCCATGCTACTTCTCTTGCTTTGAGGGAAGAATCCTCACAGCTACTGCTGTCTGCTGCAGTTTTAAGCAACTTCTATACCTTAAGTGCCTTAAGGACATTAGTCCTCATGCTTCAGCAACAAAAGAAAGACTAATAAGACTATTTTATAGTCCTTTTATCTCCAGCAGGTGGAAAACAAGTAAGACTAAAATCTGAACTGATTTTTTTATATTGTTTTCCAGCAGTTTATTTTTGCTGCTGTTCACATTCACCTTATTTCTGTAAGTTAGCCATTGAAACTCAAGAACTTAAACTAGGATGTAAAGATTGAGGGAATCTTGGGAATTTAGTAAAGCTAAGAGATGATTATACGACTAATGGATAGCAAGAATTCAACCAAATGTCAATATTCTTACAAGTGTTAATAGCGGTGTTTAATTCTCTTCTCAGTCCAGATTCATATGTAAGTAGAAACCAAAAATGTTTTACTAAATCTTCAACCAAGATTTGTAGAAAAAACAGTATTTTCTCAACTTACAACTTAGCCACGTCAACTGCATACTTTGTTAGTTTTTAGTGTTCTTGCATCCCTTTTTGGAGATATTAATTTCTCAAAAGATATATTTAAACTTATTAATAAGTGCCATATTACAGAAAAACTGCCAAGCAAAACAGCAAGATGGAGTTGACATCAACAAACTGAATAGCACAAAGGATATTTTACTCTTGGTCCAAAGAGACCTATTTATGAACAAAAATGAAAAGATCCTCTTTTTGATCATTCCTATTTAAAAATAAGACAGTTCATTTAAAGTTATTTAAAATGGGCAGAAATAAATACTATCAGAGCATTGTCCAGGAGTCTTCATAATGCTATCAAATAAAGCTACAACACTAACACAATTTACATCCGTTGCTACACAACAACATTTAAAGACCCCCTGTCAGAACAGTGATGCTAGAAAAATGAAATCAGTGAAAAAAATTCAGTTGTCTGACAAACATTATGTTTTTCTCTCAAGAACTATCAGGTTACAATTAACATTCCAGGATTTAATAATATCATTTTAGATCCCTAAAATACTTAAGAAATTTTAACTGTTCAGCTATATTTTTAATATTACGTATAATATAACTTTAATCTGTTAAAAGTCTTGTTGAGTGCACCTCTTGAAATCAGCATTCTCTTAATTATAATACAATGAATTACTCTGACAACGAACATCATACCTTAAACTGAAAGCAAGTAAGTGAAAAATGACCAGCAAAAACTGAGGACCAGAAGAGCAACAATGATCCTGCTTTTTATATAATGCCTTTTGGAATAAAAATAAAATAGCAAAGAAAGAAAAATTATAGCAGTAAAATTCTTTCTAAGTAGATCATTTTTCAAAGTTTTCCGTGAGGCTCTGGCAGCTCTTTAAGCAGAGAACATAAAACTCAGAGTTCCTCATTTCAAAACAGGCAGCCATCTAGTGATTATTTCTAGATTAATGCCTCTGTGTAAAAGTAAGAACAGGGAATGAAATCAACAGGCAGCCTTTTTTCTCCAATTATTGATGTTTTCCTTCCTATTTAGATCTCTAAGAGAATTCATAACTACTGTTGCTTCTGAGTAAAGAAAACAGATACCTTAAAATAAACTGAGTGACAAGTTAATCAAGAGAAATTAATTTGTAACACCTGCAGTCATACAAACTCTAAGAAATGAAACATAAATTGCATGAATAATACAACTGAACTCCCACAAACTAGTTCTGGAGATAGTGAATCAATGGACATTTCTCTGAAGTACCATTTGCAAAGTTCTCTTTCATTTATATTTAATTTTATTAATGTTGTCAGCCACTGCCATTAAATAAGTATCTTTCTACAGTATTCTTGAGTATTTTTGACCTACTTTCCTGTTAAGAAGGGATATTCTAATGCAAATGTGTTAGAATTGAAAAGGCCTCACTTTTCACTGGTTGGCCTGGCTTGATTTTCCCAGTGTAAAAATTCTTTGGCAATCTTGCTAATGGTTCAATTAATTATAGTACAACAACAACACTGGAAGAGCCCTTTTAGCCACTGTGGAAGCTCAACGCTCCAGAATGGTGTGGTCTTACACCAACAATTTCTAGAGTGATTACTAACGTATTTGTAAAAAACAACCTGCACATTCCTCAATTATTTATTCTATGCTGTGGTTTAACTTCAGAATCAGCCAAGGAAACTACAAATGTTTATTGTAAGGCAAACAAAACTAAGTGTCCAGATATTTAAACTAGATTAAAACCACTACTCAATAAGAACAAAAACCTGGAAGCTGTACCTGAGTTTATTCCAGACTTATATGTATTCCAAAAAATAATTAAACAAGATGCATGACCAACAAAAAGCATAAAACATACCTGTCGCTGCAAATCAACACTCCCAAAGAACTCTAGTTTTAAATTTCAGGCATTAAGCATAATGATCAATATAATGACCGATTTAATGCATTATAGCGACTGTATGTTTACACACACACACACACACACACACACACACACTCAGCAAAATGATTTATGTTGACTTTCTGTACCACAGAGATTCCGTCATGTACTCTGGCAGCTGGATTTTTGTTAATTGGATTGAAGACAAACTGAAAATTTTCAAGCCTCGAATCGGAAAGGAAACGGCACAGCATTTGATTTCAAATGCCCAAACTTTACCCGTACCATTTCGCGCGTGCACACACACACACACACACACACACAAAATCCCCCCCCCCCAACACCACAAACTCACAGAGGGCGCTCTGCTGCTCAATTCCCAACTCTTTCAGAGCTGACCAATGACCAATGCAAAAATAAAAACAGTAATTTATTAGACCTCCATTTGAGCCTCCTCCCCTTCCTCCTCCGATCCTCAGTGGCTTTAGCTCATTCATGGTGGCCATTAACAGAAAAACAGGTTTGTTAGGGTTTTTTAAGATGAAAAATAAGGATAAAAATAGAGTAAAAACAACATTTCCCAAACATTTCTCTTTACCTTGGCACTGCAGACTGTTACATTAGCAGGGAGCTGGGAAAACTGCTTCAACTCAAAGACGTCTCGTACTGCCCACCGACTCAAATGATTCTCAGCCTTGCTGGATCCAACCACATTCTGATTTGAATGAATATAAGCCACTTCTTGAACACCATCTGATACGTTAGGAGAAAAACAATCAAAGATGTTGGTCATTCCAAAACCCTGGAGGTACACAGTTGCACTGAAGCACGTTGTAATTTTAAAAAAGGTTTACTTGAAAGTTGTCAATTCTGTTAAGATTTCAAGAGACAAGAGTAAGACTGGCAGGTAAAGACAGACACACTTTACTAAATAAAGTCATGGAATATTATTTATATCGTGTAACAAGAAGATATATAAAAGGAAGAACTTAAAAACTTGCCAACAATTATAGATCAAACTTAAGTTATATTTTAGATGAAAAAAAAAAAGAAAGGAAATGAAGTGACTAGTTACCTAAATATTTGTCCATTGATCCCACTTTTTGATCCCGATGGTTAACTTCTATTTTACTTATAGAAGTTTTAGGTACAGAATAATTACCAGGCTTCATTTGTGCAACAGAGATATCTTGAGTACGGTGCGGCATTTTAGACGCAAACTGAACTTTGCGTCTCTCGCCTTTACACTTATAGCTTTGCTTTTGGGTGCAAATTTTCTCAACTGGTAAGTTATCTTCTGAGGATGAAAATTCATCTATATTCTGCAAATCACTTTTCCTTTCTTGTCTCTTGGGCTTCTTTGTTTGCAGCAGAGTTTTGGAAAAGTTCTTGAATTCTTTGTTTAGGACATGTCTTTGTTTCAATTTTGGAGAGCTAGAAGTTCTTAACTTTCTTGATTCAGAATTATGGGGAATTTCGATATCATCAGACTCATCACTAATGTCGCTTGCTCCCTTCAAATCTCTTGTGGTATTCTTAGTGTTTTCCAAATAAATGATTTTGCTGAAAGCTGACACAGTACTACCAAATCCAGGCTGCTTATCATTTCCCCTAGATGTGAACCCATCATTTTTTTTTGACAACTTTCCATAATTTTCAGATGCTGACTTATATATTTTGATATTTTTAGTAAGCGTGGGTTCCCGTCGAGCCGGAACTTGGGTAGGAAAGATGACATCATCACTCTCTTCAGAACTGCCTTCTGTTTCCAAGACAACATCACTTTGCTTTGAAATGCATTGATCCTGATTTTCCCCGTCTCCTTCTTCCTCAGAGTTTGATAAAACCAGCCAATTTGAGGCTGTACCTGTACTATGTGCATCTTGTTTATCAGTTCTGTTTGGTGATTTAGTACTCTTCCCGTGCTCCAAAATATGGATACGGCCTTGGCATTCATGAAAGTCCTTACACTTGGTATTTACATTTGTTCTTACAATCTGACCATCAGAACTTGAATGATGACCATTATCATTACTATCGCTTTCTGTGGTAGTATCAATTTCTCTCTGCAACAATCTAGAGAACCCACACTGCATTAAAGAAAGTTGTCCATGTGTTACCATTGAAGAATCTGCAGTGTGACATTTCCTTCTGTCATATTTTTTCCTGGAAATTTCCAGGATATCATCGTCACTAAAATCATCATAAAAATCAATTTCTTCTTTCTTTAATTGTGCCTTAGTGCTTGAGGGATCTCTGTCATCTTCACAGTCTGGATGTGCATACTAAAACAAGAAAAATAATTTACACCAAAGCTAGATACTACAAAAAAGCAAGTTATTTAAAACATATCTAACATATAGAACATACCTAATTCTGAAGCAGTATAAAAAAAGGGGATTTTCACTGTGTTACTCAGTCCAAAAGTATATAAAATAGTAACACAATACATAGATTAAAAAATACAAAACAAACTGTAAGTAGAAATTATATGAAAATGTTTGGAAGAACAATAATGTAAATAGCATTAAAAATTTTTATTATGCAGTTGAGACAATATATGCTGCCCACTGTTAAAAAAAACCTGCATTTGCCCAACCCATGCCTCTGTTTTCTAGTTCGCATTAATCGTGTTGCAACTTCTCATCTTTCTAAGGTTGTTTGAAAAGTGACTTCATGATTCAAATCTAAATACTGCATAATGTAATTATTCATAACAAATCTCAGAGCACAGTGGCCAACCTCCTTGTATGTGGGAGCTAATGCTTCTAGTTTAAGAGAGCTATGAGTACATAACATTCTGCTCTAAAATTAGTTGAGGCCTACTGTAATCAAACACAAATTACATCTAGGCAACTTTGAAACAGTTAGAAGCTACAGAAGTCCAGAACACAGCACCAAAACTGTGTAATACTGAGACAAGAGCTATTTCAAAATGTAAATGGAAAGCCAGAAGGGTAAATACTAAAGTTTTGTCCACGTGGAAAAGTGTTACCAATTAAATTTATCAGTTAAAATCCTGGTATAACCTTGCTTATCAAGAAAGCATTTAACATAGGCTAAAAAAGTTTTTCTTTGTCACCATGCCCCTATGTGAGGTCATATTGATTTAAATCAATACTGACAATTACCCCAGAAATCCCCACGAAGACAACATGTAAGAGATGGTGGCTAATTCGCAGACAATTCAGTGGGATGTGATCATCTAATATTTTCACTCTCAGAGGCTGTATTTTAGACTTAGCTGTTCATTCCCAACCTATCTGAATGCGGTGTTCAGTCAAAAAAAACATTCATGAAAATGCTTCCATTTAAGCCTAACCTTTACCAAAAAAAAAAAAAGTCTAGAAGGAAACCTTTAGATATATTGTTTGAAAAAAAAAAAAAACAAAAAAAAACAAAAAAAAAACACCCAAACAAAAAACCCACACCACACAAACCAGGATGGAGCAGACCGCTGATGTGGTGAGAATCACTGTTTGTTAGATTACTTCAACTAAATGGTCCTGCTCCTCCACAGAGATCCGAACTGAAAGGGCCACAAAGCCTTTGAGAAAAAGGCTTTCAGTTCTCTGAACCAATTGTACTCCTTTCCACAATTCCCTGACCAGAAGTATTCTCAACAGTAGGTTTTAGAGCCTCAACAGATTTGATCAGAACGCTGTCATACTAGCCACTCATAAGATACTATTCAGCAATACTTCAGAGTGAGCCGCGCTGCTCTATAACAACAGCATGTCAGTAATATCATCATCCAGACTGATGATATCCAAGTATTGTGAACCTCAAAGAACACCATATTACCAGATCGTCAGAACGCCCCATTTTAAATACCGACAGCATGACAAACAGACAGAAAAAGATGGCAGCTGCCATCTAATGTAAAAGCATTACTAGCCTAACAATGTACTGCCCGCATTTGCCACTGCGGCAGTCGGAGCAAGAGAAACTCTTAGGCGCTGCTCTGTGTGTCACAAAGATACCTCACCTTTTCTGAGCTGCACGGAGGAATCTCTTCCTTTAGCCATGTAGTGGCTGTCATAACTCCCGCTTCCACTCGTCCTTCCCTCTAAAAGGAATCAAGAACATTATAGAACAAAAGCAATACCTGTGTGTTCTTGCACTTCAAGTTAACAAAGGCAAACCCCCCCCAAAAAACTGAGTTTTCCTTTGTAGAGAGGTGTAAGCATCAAGAGTAGAATCACCAAAGTCCAGACTAACACTTACATTTTGGCAATAAACTTGCTGCTCTTTTGATCTAGCCTGTAACCAGCAAGAAAGATGACATACTGCATAAAGTGGGAGGATCTTGTGATACACTGTTTTCATACTTTTAGACTCCCTGCCCCGTAGCAGAATATCTGCTACAGCGTTTACAGTACATGTCAGGTTTTAATTTAGACCTCAGCAGGGTAGTTTTGAGCTGACTACCCCCAAAATATATTCTTACTTCCTCACATTACTCTTACTGCTATGCTTACAGCATATGACTCTGATCCCAGCTTCTCCCCAGCCTCCTCCTTCTGTAGGCAAGATAACAAAATAAAGGGAGGGAAGGGTGGAAAGAAACCTAGAATAAGGCAGCAATAAATTCGAAGATGCAAGTCATCTGCAACAAATACGTTGAGGAGAAAAAAGGCATATACACTGCACATATTTAAACCCACTCTGCACTACGCTCTACAGATCTGGGCCAACACTCTTCTTTTTAGAATAACTAAGATGCAAATTTTAAAATATAAAGCCTTGGTTATCCACCTCCACTCTGCAACATTTTTTTAAATAAATATAGCATTACAGAATATATTTTATTAAACAGTTTTTCCCCATCTCAACACATATTATATAAAGGTTACTATGATCATAAGAAATATCCTGTGAAAAGAATTCAGGCTTAAAAGACAATTATAGCTGAAGATGAATAAAAGACATCTGTGCAGAATGTTGAAAATATGTGAAAATATCCCAAAAATCAGATATGGGATTTTATTAGGAAGAGAGATGCATTAGCAAGCTCTTGCAAATAATAATCCAAACATATTACTGAGGTTTCTTTGATGTAAGGAAATTTTTCTGACATACATTAGACTGAGAAATTAGCAGGCCTAGTTCATTTAAGGCATTGCATAGACAGGTACTGCTAAGTTTCACCATTCGGTTTTACAAAGTGCCTCCATTCAAAATTATGACAAGATAAAAATATTTCGTGAGGAAAGGAAAAGGGTAAAACGAATATCCAAAAGTCAAAAGGAAGTATGTCACACCTCCAGGATGTCTTTGGTAAGACAGGACCCCTGAGTCCTAAGTTTGAAAAGGTTACGGATCCCGAAAAGCTCTCCTTGATGTTCCTTTGATCCTTGCACTGCTTCAAAATACCGCTTGGCATTTTCACTTCCAACCACCACACAGTGAAGTTGCTAAAACAGAACAACACAAGAGATTTCAGAAGTCTTTGCTCCAACAACATGTCAGAATTTCCTGGCATCCACATTATATACACAGCTTTAGTTGGAGCAGGCAGAAATTCCTAAGGGAGGATATTTTGTTTTAATTTCCCTGGCAGATGTTGCCATTGTGGTATAATATGAACCTGACTGGTTTGACTGAGTAAAAAAATTAAAGATATATTTCAAGCCTTCTACTTCATTGTTGTCTAATATCAGATTCCTACTATACCCACTACTGGCACCCCTCTGTATCTTGACTACTTATCTTTCTTCAATACTAAATTCTTGGTATTTTTTCATAGTCCTTGGTGTACTGTATGCTTACTTGGTAAGCACTAGGTCATATCCAGGGACCAGTAGAAGTAATGTCGTGATATTTTAATTATCATGCATACTTGCTAAGTGGATTGAACAGAAGTGACTAAAAAACATCTTCTACGTGGAAGGGAAAAAGACAAGTAAATAGTTTGTCAGGCAGAATTCAAACATTCTTGAAGTCAGGCAGGTTTAGTTGTGTTCCAATGACTGCAAATTTTCAATACTTACATAATTGGTATATTTGACTTCAGCAGGAAGAATGTCAAAATTATGGTTTTATGGATACCAGACTTGTAGTATTTTTTGTAACTATCTCTAAGAAGTAGGTAGTTCTGGAGGTCTGCTCACTGCTAATTCTCTAGCACTGAACAGGCATTTTCCAAGACAGCAACAGTTTCTTGAATTATGTAAGCCAGGCAAAAACTTTAGCTAGGCAAAATTTACATCTTTCTCAAATTATGCATGGTATTTACAAAAGCTACACTTCAGAATACATATATAGCTAATTTGGCATTATGTATTTTAGAATTCAATTTTATTTGTTTTAGATTTTGAATCACATGTGGCTGGGTCAGACAATTGACTACTGCTAATAAAAAATGCAGTGATTTTAAAATCAAATACATCCCTCAGTAAGAATACAATGCAACATGACAAAACGTTTATCCATAAATTCAGTTCTTACATAGGACAGACAATATTTAGCTCTTTGAGAGTCCATTTGTATAGTTTACTAAAAGACACATTCACATGCAGTCATATTTCTGACTTTTCAACAGCAGATGAAAAGACGTTTTCTTCACAAGTTATTGAAAATTTCCTAATTGTGCCTAATGCAAGCATCAATAGCAAGGAATGCAATCTAAACGTAGACTAAAAAAAAATCCCAGATTTACAATGATTGTTTTGCAGTTTATTACCTTTTTTTCTACATCAACTTGAAAAAAAGACTAAGAGCCTTTGAAAAAGAGTTTTGATACAAGACTTTTGAAAATCTAAGCAGACAGCATCATCCAGGTCATCTTTATCCACAAGATGACTAACTCCAAAGACCTCAGTGAAGCATGGCTTCCCTCCTTTAGGATTTTTAGTGAATATAGCTGGCCCTGCTAATCTGCCATTTCTCATTTTGTTAGTCTTTTTGAAACCTTTTCTACTGGTTCTTGTCTTTGAGGCAAATCCTCAGAAGTATCTCCCACAAGGAGAACTTTGGTACGGGAAGCTCTAAGCTTTTTCCCGAATGCAGACATGAAGAATTTAGTTTTTTGCTATGAACACTCTTAATTTTAAGCCTTGCTTAAGTAATGCCCACACAGATTCTCCAGCAGGATTCCTACTGCTGACATGTTTGAAAATAAATTATTATTTTTTATGCTTTTAGCCCACAGCTCCTCAAAAATCTTTTTGGACTTGTTTGTTTTTAAATTTGACTTGTCTCATTAGGATACAACTTCAACAATGTCTGAAAATTGCCCAAGTACCTGAGAACATTTCACCCCTTCACCTGCTCTTTTTAAATGTCTTTTTAAGAAGTTTCTGTTTATTTATCGATTTTGTTAAAATTACACAGAACTAATTTTTACAGCTTCTGCAAGATACTGAATTTAAGTAAATTACAGTCACTGTTACACTTTTGATCGTATCATTTTAAAGCAGGTCATATAGACTAATGAGAGCAACTCGAGATTTGTTCCCACAGATGTGGGTTTTCTGAATATCTGCTTATGAAATCAGATACTGTGTCCAAATATTTGGTCTCAGAATCTTGTTCTTATTTGGCATTTACTTAAATCTGTATGAGGATAATGACAATCTCACTATTAAGGCATTTCCCACTCATTCACTCTTCAACCTCCTTCAACATGTGACAAAGCCTGTCATGATCACAAGAGGATGACTGTCACTGCAGACCCAGCACCATATTTTTCCTATTTATGGATGGTAATTCGAAGTTGTCGGTTAACTTGTCGATTTCATAAAGCTTTTTTTCTCATAGGGTAGCCGGTGCCCATTGAAGTCACCTACTCTGTCTTTCCTATGCAACGTATGCCTCGGAATAACTGTATCTCACTGATTTCCTTGCTTTCACCAAGTTTATATGCCTGTCCTGCCCCACCTGACTTATAAACAAGCCTCACTGCATTCCATCTTACTGCTTAGACTTGCAACTTGTGTAGAAAAACATGTTCTTATTTTGTCCAGCTTCCTATTTGTCTGCAGCCTGCTCTTTGTTGACGTTTGAATTTGCTGATTTTTTTTATTTCCTATGTCATAAGGAAACAGTTGCTAGATAATGTGTTCCTCAAACCACATATTCTTCTGCACTTCTTTGGTAGATTTTTAAACTAAAGACTGGGAAAAGCAAAGCAAGTGGCAAAATTCAGAGCAATTGTTCCAGGCTGAGGATTCCAGCAGGCAACTTCTTTGTAATAGCAGCAGCCACAAGCTAACCACTTCCCCTCCCTTTATGTGGAAGGTTTCAAAAGAGCAAAGGTAGCAAACAGAGGCCTTTTGCTACAGCGTCAGCAAGACTTTTGCACGCGTGCTCTCTCTCTCTCTCTCTCTCTCTCCAACCATTCAAAGGAAAAAGCTGCCTGAATCAGGCTGCCACAGGTACTACCTACCTCTAGCAGATATTATTTTACAACTCTCTAAATGAAATTTCTCCTCCGTATAAGCTGATGAACATATGTTACCTAATTAACATGTCAAAAGTTACAGAAGCACTTAGAATACAAACATTCTATTTTGTTCTTTGACAATTGCTAAATTATATAATTGCATTTAATAAGATAACAGCATAAATCGTAAAACCAAGGTAAACTAAATTCTGTGATAGGCTAGATTAGCTTTCATTCAAACAGCTGAAAATAGTTACTGATTTAAATAGTTTGTGAACTTTACCTGTTTATAAACTTGCCGTAGGTACATCATCTCCTCCACAGTTCCCAAGGATATCAATCTAAACACTTTAACATCTTTGCATTGACCAATCCTATAAGCTCTGCAAAGACAATGCCAATACTGAAAACCATATTCTTTATTAGTAAAAATAAAAAGACCTAAAAAATTCACAGTTCCAACAAAACAGAAATACTCTAAATCATTTGTAAGTAAAATATTTTTTTACTTTTCCAAGTTTTTTCAACATTCCATTCCCTTTTCTTTTATCCTTAATTTTGTATTTTTCCTGCCAGCCCTATGCAGCTGAAAAAGCTTTCATCTCTTGATATCACAAGGCCTGTCTCCCATCTCTCAAGAAAACACATCTTCCATTATTTTTGTTTGTTTGTTTTCCTCCCCATCTACATCTGGTCTTGCACAAGACATTCTCCTATTTGCATTGTATCTGAGTTAGCTCATGGATTACTTGGGGCAGCCTGTGCCTTCCTAACTTTATAAAACACTGTGCAAGTTGTAATATCATAAAAACACGTAATGGAAAGGAACTAAGCTATTTAAATTACTAGCTCTGAAACTTCTAACAGATTATTTTCAGAAAATTCAGAGAGGCTGAAGAGAGTACAGAAATGTAATCTCACAAAGATTCTGTGAGGACAGTCCCTCTCAACAACATACATTTCTGACAGACTTATTTCAGTAGGACAGATGCACATAAACACCTCTTGGAAACCAGAAAGGCACTTAAAATGGAATTGCATAATTGGATGGGACAACAAAAATAAGTTTGGTTTTGCTCATTAAAATATATCAAACAACTGAATTTTGAATAGCTAAAGTAAAAGGATCACAGAAGTTTTCAAAAGTCTGTCCTTACTGAGGAAACAATATGGTCAAAAAGCCTCAGAAGAAAAATCTGGATTCCTGGAAATACTGCAATGGCATAGTATCAGACATGGAAGTGAATGCTGAAAAGAAACTAATTTCCACAAGGGTGAGGTTGAAAAGAACACAGATGTTTTTCTTTAGGGATTCCGGAATTCGAAACACCACTCTCTAACTAGGGTCAGTGACAATGTACTTTGCCCTGACAAACACAGGAAAAATGCCATCCGGCTATACATACACACTTGTTCCAGAGATCATGAAAAGTTACAGTAGCTAAGGCATTATAACAGTGCCACAAAAATAAAATAGAGAAAAAAATAAAATTCAGAGTTAAAATGGAGAGCATCAATTCTAAAAAATAATTTAGCTAGACATTTCTTACTGTTTTATAGACAAATCAGATTATGTTTAAAAGTATCCTCTTCCCTGAAGAAAAAATTAATTGGAAAATTAATTTACAGGATCGAAACAAAGAACACAACATGGACCAAGTTCATTATTTTGAGAGTGTACCTGTCAATAGCCTGAAGATCATTTGCTGGGTTCCATGTTGGATCAAACAGTATAACAACATTGGCACCAACGAAATTGAGACCCAGTCCACCAGCCCTAAATAAAAAATAATAAAAGAGAACAATAGCAAAAAAAAAAAAAAAGTATAATTTTCTTCAGTGTATTAGATTATAATCCACGCTAGCATATTGTTCCCCAACCATAATAAAACAACACAACAGAAAAATTGGATCAGTGGGCTACAGCCCACCAAACACTCAAATAACCACTGCTGTGAAAGGCAGTTGTCTTACTGCAACAGCAAGACTTCTAAGAACTGTACAAATAATTCAGTCAGAACAGCTGCTATCACCTTATTGTGCTAAAAATACTGTCTGCTACTTCATGCCTGCAGTGACTTATAGGGGCCAGCTCCCTCAGGGAGTATAGTGAAATTCATAACCATTTTATGCCAGTTAACATTATAGAAGTATGACGCCAACAGGAAAACCATAGCTAAGATAAAGTGGGACTTAGAATCTGCATTAAATTTTTACTTCTTCCAATCCCAGTACATAGTTTTGACAATAATGCTCTGCAGCTTGCACTAAAACAGTCATCATATAGAATACCTCATATCTGTTCTTAGTGAACAAAGAACTGTCACGAGTATATTCTTATGGCTTATTAGTTAAGTATTAGGTATCTAATTGGCCACACAGCTGAATATGAGCAACATTCATAAAGGTCATTACAAGGGAAAAAAATGGCATTGTAAGAAAGCCATCTATGCTGGGGAGGAGGAGTTGGAGGGGTTGGTCAACCTACCAGGTTACACCTTCTTAAACATTTTACAGCTGTGGAGCGCTTTCAGATAAAGCCTGCAGGCCAGCAGAGAATTTTAAGCATATGCTTAACCTGAGGTAGCTGATTAATGCCCTTGCTGAATCCAACAAAACCGCTCAGTTACTTAGAATTTGGCACGTGCATAACTGACTCATTTGACAGGAACCAAAGTGAGGAAAATACCACTTTTTATCAAATTGCAAAACAAGCAAATACTGAACAATTTTTTTCAATTGGTTGAGTCAACATTCCTCCAAAAAAGACAAAAGTTTCTACACAAGCACATGCAAAATATTATTTACTTAACTATTAAAACAATTCTTTACATTGTCATAGGTAGTTTCTAACATGGAATTTTCTCAGTGAGGTATTGCAAAATTGAAGAGGTTGATCCAATTTAATTTACCAAACACCTGTTTTCAATAGATTACTTTGTATTCTCTTAAGCTTGTTTAAAGCAGTGGGAAAGGTAAAGTTTACAGGGAAGTGAATGAACAGGGGCAGAAACTAAAAGCTTACAGGGCCCCACCACCTTTTGGTTTTCATGGAGTCCTTGCTAATATAAATACAGTTGTAGCCTTTTCCTTCCAGGTGTGGTGTGGTGTTGGATTAGTTAAATCTGGAAATGGAGAGGATGTGGGAACCTGCCAATATTAACGGAGGTTTCCAGAGGATGAGCGTTCTCAAAGTTTAAAATACTGAATAAAAATCTTTGTATTTTTCAGAATATGCTACTGTATTTTGGAGTTTTGGTGTATTTCTTATTAGTGAGGGCAGAATTCAGCCTCTCTTCTTACCAAATCAACCCTGCAGTAAGACTGAAACATAAGTCAGCATGTTTTTCCAAACGATTTCTCATAAAAATTTGCAATATTTGGACCCGAAATATGAAATAAATGTCAGTGCAAAACCTTAGTGCAAGTAACACAGACTAACTATGAGAATTAACTAAAGAGGATACATAGCTTTATAAGGATTTTACCTTTCAGTATTTTTAGGCATGCCACAAAAATTCACATACTCCAGAACAGAAAAACAGTGGCTCCTATATCCTTCTTGGACAGAATGAATGCAGTAGTTAGTCTGTAAAGAATATCATCCATTTTAAGTATCATTTTAGCCAGCAGCTCAAGCCAAATTATTGCAAGATGGTCCTTGCAAGCTACTGTACTACAGCTCAAATGAAGAGCTCTCTATTAAAAGGTCTCATAACATTTCTGTTATAAGCATTTTTTTCTAAAGATCATGTTATTTAAGACTGCACACCGCGTTAAATAAATAACTTTTTTTATATCCTGTCATTGACAGCTTAGTACCACAATGTTCAGAAGTTACAAAACAATATGGCATTAGAGGAAGCTTCCATGAAAGTTGTGACCAGTTAGTTCTATTTACCGAGGTAAGCCTCCCCCCCCCGCCCCCCTTCAAGTTCTGTTTCATGAGATCTTCTGGCTGAGAGTTCTTTGAATGAGGTTACATGCATTAAAAATTATTGGCAACATAGTTTGCAGAAACCAAGTTACATGAAGGCTGGCAGATATTCAAAGTATTGGACTTGGAGAATGCTGCAGGTAGAATAGAAGTGCATACTGTAACCATCCATGATAAAAACTACCTGCAGATTTCTGTAAGCCTTATCTCTATCATCTAAGCACCTCACTGAACATAAAAAAGGAAACTGGGAAGAAGAAATGGGTTTAGATTAATTCCTTCAGAAAAACTGTAAGTGAAAGACTAGTGTGGAAAACCTGGTGAACAGTGATTTAGCTTTAACGGTGGGAATATTAGCTACTCTTATTTCTTCCAGAACCTCATGATGGAACAGGCCTGCCCAGACTCCAGTGTCATACGCAGCTCCCTCTCTTCAGACTAAGCAGCATCAATGGAGTTGCAAGCTCCAACATTCCCCTGTCTCATTAGCAACTTCTGCAACTATTTTAGTGTTTGTAAGCATGATCAAAACAAAAAAAAAAAAAAAAGCCCTGAAAATCTGAAACAGATTTTTTTCCATGAACCTTAGAAGTTCCAACAGGACTATAAATATTTTGCATAAAAGTGGACTGAAATTCATGATCTAAACCTACTGGTCTGATGGAATTAATAAGCTCTGCAAAAATCAACAATATTTTTTGTCAACATCCAGAGTGTTGCAAACACTATGGATATCTACACAAGTTTGATTAATACTAACATTAAATACAAGACGTGAGGTCAGGCTATAGAGATACAAGTTCACAGATATTTTTAAAAGCTTTATTGTTTAAACCCCACTTCTCAAAAAAATCAACCAATTAAAAAAAAAAAAAAAATCAGGATTTCCAAAATGTTTGTCTGCGGGCTATACATATGCAATTCCAGACAGAAAGGGCATATTTCACCAGTACAAAAAATAGAATACAACACAGGAAACTTGCAAGTTTAGCAGTCGTTACCACTGTCTGTATTATAATGCAGTAAATTATACACTGATGCTACTTGTTTAAAGTTGTACATTAATTGTGCACATGGAATAAAATGGCAGGCTCACAACCACTACGCTGGGAATTCATCCTTCGCAGAATGCATTTTTGCAGCCAAAAGAATGCGCAAGTGTTTTCAGCAAAAAAATCAACATTTGGCTCTTTGAGTAATGGGGCTTTCAGAACACATACAAGTTGACTGCATAGAACAGTCAGCCAAAAACTTTGCAAGAAAGTACAGACAGAAGAGTATGACCCAATTCTGTCAACTTACTATGTCTTGAGAAATAAAGAAGATACTATAAACTTAGTGTCTGAAATCTGAGTAGGACGAAACCAGAATCTTTGTAAAGGCGAACAGCAATAGATCACTTTCTGATTTCCAAAGGATTACAAAATTCGAGTTGGTTCTATTACTATACATCAAGCAAGCAGAAACACCCCTTGTTAACGGCGATGAACTACACTAAGAATTGCACCTTCTGTTTCTCTTAGTAAACAAAGGTTATGTTGACTGTGTTTTGTTGTTTGCTTCTTCCATTTCCTCAATAAGATGAGAAACACTAAGCACAACAGAATCAAGGCTCTGCTTTCAAGCACCATCAACAGGCATGAAAAGCTCACCAACCTCTGCATTCACAAACCCTTATAAAAGGGAGGAGAAAGTCCATCTTCATTTAACTGAATTTCATTTTATTCCAATGTAAATTAATAAAAAAGAACTGAAAAGGTTATGGTTATGAAAGCAAACTAGACTGATAAACAGAAACTATCAAGCTTTTTCTAATGCTACAACTGCAGAAATTCCCCGCTGTTTTCATGGAAAAAGAATTGCTTCGCCTAAAGAAGGTCTTAGTGAAGCTGAGGGCCAGATACTACAATTCACTGAGATTAGAACCAATAAAGCGAGCATACATGACCACCACAAATCTCTTCATAACCCTGCCCACATATACCAGAAAGTATCTGAAGACTGTTTCTGATGTTCAGCCATTCGCAATGGTCTTTAACATGTCGTCAGACTGCTAATTAAATAAATGGAGTTAGTGTGGACTGGTATCTCCCCCTACCTAACTCCAATGTGCATGTTTTTAGTAAAGAAGGAGGAAATGACAGCATAGACAAGAGCAGCCCTGGTTGCATGTTTCACCGAGTTTCCCTCTGGACAGAAAGATTCAGCTTCTCTCTGTTCCCTTTCTACCTTTGCCTGGTAACAAACTTCATCTAAGATGAAACATGGAAGTAACCAGAATAAAAATCCAAGAATGGTCAGTATATTTTCATTACTTATAGTTGAACATATTGCACTATTCCAAAATAATTCACTATCCATCATCAATTGATAAGCAGATCTGATGCAGTATATTTTTAGAAGTGTACAGCGATCACCTTAGATTGTTTGAAGTATTTTAAACACGTTAATTAACCTAGTTAACAAATTACAAAACATCAAGAGAGAATTTTTCAGTTCAACATAGCATTTCATATTCATGCCTACTTAATAGTTCCGCTAGCACAGTACAAGAAAAAGCACCTGTCTATAGTAAAATAAAAGCTTTCTGTGGTTCACTACTTTATGTCAGTAACTGTCTCCTTGCTCCTACAGCAACTGGAACTTTAAAATTAGGATTCAGAAAACCCACTTGCTTCAGATCTGAGATCCTCGAAAGCAGAGCAGAGGGGAAGGAGGGAAGTCTCCAGATACTTTAAGCAGCCTCAAGCCACAGCAGTGAATCTGTTTACTATCAGACAAAGGAACTTCTCAAAAAAGGTAATCCCGCACAAGGTCAATCACGTAAAAATGTACAGTAACCTATTTTCTAAACACTAGAAAGGCAGCATGAAAGAAAAAGACTATGAGTTAAATTCTCTTACATCGTTGATACAAGGCATATGTTAATTTCTTGAGTGTTGTTGAACTCTCTTACAATCCTGATCCTATCTTCTGATTTTGTATTTCCATCAAGTCTTCGGTAATCCAGCCCAGATGCCATACAGTACTGTTCCAACACATCAAGCAACTGAGGGGGGCAGGAAAGAAAAAAGTCAAGTACTTTATAGTATCTTTTTGAATTAACCATAACCATAGAGGCTGTGTTTCTTTCTAATAGACCAAGCACCAAAAATGAGGACAAACCTTCTCCATTTTGCTATCAACACTGTTGACTCACCTTTCTCTATGGCAGCCTAAGGTGATTAATTTTGGTCTGCAGCAGGCTTGCTCTCTCCTCTAACCCTGTCTGTCTGTCTGAGGTGTGAGTGATGTTGAGCCAATAAGCTGGCAGGCAGCTTAAACATTTTCCTGCCATCTTAGCAAGTTAAAATGGCTTGAAGTACAGTAAACGAGCTTCAGAGCCAGCACAGAGAATGTAGCTGGTGTGCCCAGCCAGATTTCCGGGGCGGGGGGGGAGTGAAAGACATTGCAGCAACTACAAGACAGGCTGTTTTTAAACACCATGAATCACAGCCTAAGCATTTTACTAACTTTTACCAATATTCTTCTGCTTACCCATCACCATTTTACTACTGCATCTAAGTACTAAACTTGCAATCTTCCTTAAAGCCACAAAAAAAAAAAATATTTAAGATTTGAACTGTCATTCACACTAATCTTTAATACTTCTTTAGTGCTATGTTAAATTTAGTGCGTGTTAAATATTTAAATAAACTCATATTATAGCTTGCACCATTTCAGAAAACATTATTCCATAATAAGGAAATCAGGGAGCACATCCCTAAGGGTGAAATGCACACACATCTCGAGCTCCAATGAAACACTTAACTTCAAACCAAGTGGTGTAATCAAGTCTCTGGGTTGAAGTTCAAGCACTGCTGATCAAAAACCAGCAAAACAGAGGGAATTCAACTACTTTGTAGTGCTAACACAAATACTGTATGATACTTCAGTGGTATTTTGCAGTGACACTGCTCTAACCCAAGATGCATCAACTGAATTCAGCATGAGCTGTATATACCTGCAGTAATACAACAATTAAAAAAGCTCTAAGGAATGAAGCAGAGTATTTTGCCATCATCATTGTCCTCAGACAACATAAGGTTTCAATGTGGTTCTGCAGTGCTGCACATTGTCCTTCTCAACAGCATTTCCCCAAGTATGTAAAGAAAGGAAGCATAGTTGACAGCTGCTAATGTCCTCAGTGCTTTACACTCCAGAACTTACTGCTGCAGTTAACAGATACAAATCATATGGAGCTCACCTTTGTGGAAAAGGAGAAAAGAAGTACTTTATCCTTGTTTTTTCTGAAGTGATTTAAAAGCTGCTGAAGGACCTGGAAATGAATCACAGAAAAAGAGATCACCTCATACACAATTACTTGCATTTTCAACCTTTAAGCAGACCACACTGCAACTGTTTGTTTGCAAAGCTAAATACAGGCATAACAAAAACACTTTGTTAGCAACGTAATACGCCAAAAGTAACAGAGATGCTGGATCTGTTCATTTTTCATTGAACTCCACTGTGATGTCATTATGAAAAGGTAATCATATTACAGCAGGTAAGTTCAGAAGTTATTTGTATTAGTGCATATTTTGGTCTAGAAGTCTGCAACAAAATGTTACCTATGTGCTAGGTCAGGTTTTGAATCTTTAACAAATGCGCACAGTTCCCCTGAAAACAGGAAGGTCTATTTAAGTTTGCTGTACTACATCTGAGTTCAGAACTTCTTGGAACTTGTCTTCTTAAAATAATCAGTGAGATGTATGCCCCTCCTGCTCCCACTCTCTTCTGTTGCTCTGTTTACAGTAGGCCCTGGCTTCCCAGACTCTGCGCAGACCTTGAAATGCCAATAATCCGCCCACACACAATGTTCTTCTGGTGGGGAAGCAAATAATCCAGAGCCTTGTGTATAATAGTGATACTGTTATTTTCAAAAGAAGCATGTCCACATCTGGCAATGGCAGCTCCGGAGTACCGTGCAGAAGCAATACACAAAAGGGAAAAGAAGCATTTTCTGTACCATGTCTGTAGCTTTCTCCCACTGGGCAATAAATATTTAAAAAAATTATTTATTCAGCGATAAATAGCTAAACTGTTAATCAATACAGATTTCACAAAAACAAATCTTGGACAACCAAATAATGAAGAATGTTTACATTAATTTCACAGTTCTGGGTAATATCTTGAACATAAAATAGTAATTCTACATCACTCATATCTCCTTTCATAAGTGAAAATGAGGTACAAACAAGATAATTTTGGCTTGTTTCACTGCACAACAATATATTGAACAGGATTAATTTTATAGGCAAAAAACCCACATCACATAATTTAACCAGAGTTAAATGCCTTACATTTGCATTTTATTAGACAAATTTTTTAAAAATGGATGAGAAACAGCAGCATGCTTTTAAAGCAGGAGGAATGTGGCTACTGTATTACTGTTGTTATCATTAGAGTAGTAAGTATAAGTCAAATAATTAATTCCCTATAGGAGAACACAAACAAATCCACCCAGTTTGTTTAAACAAAATGGATCAATGTCGTGCCCATTGGGATTTTAGGTATTCTGGAGTATAAAAACAAGCAGGGAAAGTAATGAATAGCTTTATACTGAAGAGAAAAACTGTATGCTTGCACACCACAGTATTATTCTGAAAGTAGTTATTTTGAAAAATAAATACTTGATCATACCAAAAATTGCGTTATTTTTGCTTAAGTGTAGTCCACATGGATTTAAATACATGCCTCCCCATTACTATACATTATGATGGTTTGTTTGACTGTGACAAAAATTTTACCTCTCACATCTGAGAACACCTTATTTGTATACAGCTCTCCATTCTAGCCTACAAAGTTTAAGACTTCAAAACTATGCCTGCCTGGGTTAGGGTCATATTTATCGGTGGAAGTTATTAATTCCAAAGTACTCCCATTGACTTGCATTTTCCTACTAAAATAATGATAATATGTCAGGCAAAATAAATAGCCCAATCCAGTGTGGTTATTCCCAAGAGATTTGCATTAATTAAGAACAGTACTCCAATACTCCAGAACTCCACAAATGACTGTCTGTGACAATATTGCATGCGCAGTTAAAAAAAAATTATTTTGAGTGCCCAGACATTTAATAGTCCTCTTAGCCTGAATTTTAACAAAACTGTAGAAATAATCAGATGAGGCATTTATGAGAATTAGCACAGACTTTAAACTATTTTCTCTATTTCACTTACTTAACTTCTTTTGCAAAAAGTCCGTGATACTTTTGTGTTTCAAAAGTAACAGAGTCATTTACTCTCACACTTCACAGTTTCCCATTTTTCTACTTCATGATGGAAGAATACTGGTCTCCCACACAGCAGCACACTCCTGTTACTTCAGTTCTCATATAATCAACTATTTCAAGTTAAAACCTAGACGTGAAATTCATCTTGCAATAGAATGTGTAAGCAGAGCCTTCTGAAAGGTGTGTGCTTTGCAGTATGATTGTAAATAAAGGGATAAGTCCAGAAAACCAGCATTAGCATAGATCACATCATTCTGCAATACCCACCCCCTCTCTATAATGAGGGCATGTTAGAGTCATAGTTGTATGAGCAATGCTTATATATGCACGTTTGGATTATAGGGATTGTTTTCCCCAGGCCCTTCTTGTAATCTTAAATTCTGAACAGCAAGCCCAGGACAGCACGCTGTAAATTCTACCGCTTGTAGACAGTTATAGGTCTGAGCGCAGCCAAGACACCTGCACAATATAGGACACAAACACCCTTATTTCACTCCCTCACACCTACATTTAAGCAATTCTAGCTTTACTGGTGGCACTAGGCACGTCCCACAGTACAAAAAAACTGAGGGTCTGTTTCCCCACCCATTTTGTCTGTGCTTGGTCAGAGAACAGAAGGTATTTTGGCAGATACACTACTTTTGCATTTCTGCAAAACAACTACAACTGCTTAGCTAATGAGCTTCGTTAATAAATCCCTGCCTATTTTTTCTTTCTCTCTGGAATAAATTAATGCCACAAACTTTTCCTTTGGAAATATGCTCACTTACAAAAGAATAATCTATGCCAAAATTTCTGGATACTCCATACTAAATTTTAATTAAATGGACCAAATAATACCTGCTTGCTCCACATTATCACAGGGAAGTTACAGTACCATTTCCATTAATATCTAGAACATCTGTAACTTATAGAACAGAAAATTTCAACTATTAAAGTGGAACAAGGCTATTAAAAACATTTACTGGGAAATAACAGACAAATTATAATGAAGTGTGTTAACAAAGAATATAAAGTAGCTTTCAAGTTCTAATACGTGATGACTCTCCTGTGCACTTTTTCATGGTAAGAGGTGAAAAATCCTCTAAATGACTTAGATCTCCGAGTATAAAAAACAAAACAATTCAAAACAGCTTCTTCTTTAAAAAAAATAAAAACAGAAAGCGTAAGTTAGCCAATTTTCTTTCAGAAGATAAGCTTCCAATGCAATCTGCATCAGTATTAAAAAACAAACAAAAAGATCACTACCATACCAGATACATGTGAAACAATTTTTGGTATTATAATTATTCTGAAGTAAAATTTAATGGACTGAAGAACAACTTTATTTTTCAATGATGGCTACTTGGCCAATTACGTAAAACAATGTTCTCATTTTAAAATCTAAAACAAACACTGAAAATTCTCCTGAAATGCTTAATTTCTGTAATCTAACAAAATAACTTTGAGATTATGTATACTACTACCGAAGGCTCTCAACATGTGTCCCACTTCAGATAAATGAAATCAGTCACCTCTAGCTTTCAGAACAATGACAAAATGTTAAAAACCCAGCCATCTTAAACTGTACAGTTTCTGTAAACCTAGCATTAGGCATCACTCCTCCTTCCAGGCACAGAGATATCACCATACACTTCAGGATATTATGCCTGTGCTAAGACATATTTCCTGAATCGTCACAAAATTCGAGTTCTCCTTAAAAGAGAAGGCTAATCTATTTCCACCAAAACAAGCCATTCATTAACTCATTCTTAGATAAATTTTAGCAAGTTTGTGATGGACTGAAACAGACAGCATGGATTTCTACAGTAAGGCATCAGATACACAAACCCAGAGGTCACCAACAGTAGAAAAATACACTATAAATCTACCTGGCTGTCATCAAGACAGCCCTGCCTGCATTTTATACTTCATAAAGTAAAAAATAAAAAACAAACAAAAAACCCTCAGAATATTACAAGATCATAGTTTCTAACCCTAGAGAACATGTGGAAAGGTGTCAGAGTTCCTATTGCCTAGTATCTCTGCCTACGACTATTGCACTGTAGTGTCTAATCTGATCATCTTAAAAGGTCATAGAATAACAAAAGTATCTGAAAAACTATAAAAATTTCTTTAGTAATTCCTTAGTCACTTCTCTACAGGAATTTATACTGCATTTCTCATCTAATCTACCAAAAAATGCTGAAAGAGCCCTGATTTTTCAAAATAAATGTTGTTTCCAACTCAAGACAGTTTTTTTTTTTAATCCAGTTTTCCATAATATACACTCCACTCCTTTTTTAATGGAAATCCTCCATACTAAGGCTCATCTTGAAAATACCCCACTATTTGTGGGGTTTTTTGGGTTTTTTGTTTTTTTGGGTTTTTTTTTTGTTTTGTTTTGTTTTTTTTTACAATCACCTACAGTCTGCATGGAATAATACCTTGAAATACATGAACATTGATGATAAAAGATCAAAAATCAAATAAAAAGCACAATATATGAGGTGAGGAAAGTGTCTAGTGAGACAGAATGAAGATGAGCATTAGATGATTCACTAACGATCAAAAAACCAGGAAGAAACATCTTGCTAGTAGTTAACTACTTTTAGTCAGTTCTTCTCATCTGGCTACACCTATGTTTGAGTAGCCTATCCAGAAATATAAATTGAACTATCATTTATATACTGATAGCTCAGAGAAGTTTTTTTAATCAAGCAGATCTCCTCAATGTCAAAACTAAACATCCAACCTGCCTGACCCTCATCAATATCAAGCCACTGGCACAAGTCCAGCATATTTGAGAAGGTCACAGTCTCTGCTCTCTTACACTCAGTTATGCTCTTACTCTGGCACTGCAATAGTAAAACCTGCTTCCTTATCACCCAAGGCCATTTTGCATGAACATGGGAAGAGCCTCGCTGCCACCGACCAAGGTTACATAGAGTCCACACCACCACGGCCAGCTGCACCCCTGTAAAGAAGCTGCAGCCCATCCCACCTGAGAAGCAACTTGGACTACTGCCACCTTTTGGGACTGCTTCCTCCTGGCTGGCAGCTCTGGAAGCTGCAGACATTCAAAGCATTTGGTGCTGGCACCTTTATCTTAACTCAGGTGATTCCGCTTGCCTGAATTGTTAGCTGCGGTGTCAAAGAACACATAATGAAAATGTCCTAAGGCACAGCCGGAGTGAAGTGCACACTACTCCCAGGTGTGGAATTTCTACACACAGGAAAATTAGTTCAGCCAATAAAAGAAGAGTCTCACAAGCACCACCGAAGATCACTGACTTGGTTTTTAGGTATATATATATTAAATATTTCCTGGCAGCTAATTTAACAATAGAGTTGACTTTCAGGAGGCAATTATGTGTATATAACAGGCAATATGCAGGCCTTTCTCATGTATGTAGTAACAGAAAAGAAAGATAATGCTTGCATTAACAACAAATCAGTAACGTGATACAAAAAATGTGGCCCTGCCACCTCCGCCCCAACCAGCAATTGTGGGTATTGTGTTATACTGAGAGGGTAAACATACAGCATACTTCACCCTGCATACCTTCTCATCCCCGTTATTTTCAGCTCAGGAATATTCCTAAGCCTGGTTTAGATTTCTTTTTAGTTATCTTCATTACGTCTCTCTTCATACAGTTATTCATACAGTCCCCCTTTGAACCCAGGAAACCTTATGGTTTCTAAGGCAAGATTTATACTCAACATAAATTTATTTTGTTCATCTTCAGCCTGGCTCTCACTAACTTCTTTTGATGTCCCCAATATTAGAAAAGACAGCGAGCATTCAATGCATCTCTGCTATCTCCATGCTACTCATGACAGCATAGACCTCTGTCACATTTTTCTTAAGACTTCTTTTTTTCCAGGCTGAAGAGTCCCAGCCTACTTGGTTGTTACTCATATGGAAACTACTCCATAGTTTTGACCACCTTTGTCACCCTTCTCTGAACCTCTTCCAAGTCTCACGTATCCTTTTTGAGAGGACGGACTGGAACTACCCACAGTATTGAAGGTGTGCACAAATCATGAATTTCATAATGATTTTCATTTGTTCTCTATTCCTTTTCTAAACAGTTCAAAGGCTTAATTTGACTTTTGACTGCCACTGAGTTGATGTCTTCATGGAACTATCTGTCATTAACTCCAATGTCTCACCCTTGAATGTAAGGGTCACTTCAGTGCCTGTTACTGAATATATGAAGGTATTAAGTCTTAGGGTCACAGATCACCTTCTTCCAGTCTTTGCCAAGTGGCACCCTGATCCAAAACAGGAGATCTCTAGTGTGGTACCACCATCATCAAAAGACTGATTAAAAAACTATTAGGTGTACAATGTCTTAAATTCAGTAGACGAATGTAATTTTTTTCTCTAAAAAATAAATTTACCTTCATTTTTCCACTGTACTTTGGATCTGAAATTGTTTGAAAGGCTGCATCTTTGCTTAACTGCACAAAATCTGGAAAACTGGAAAATACCTGGTTGCACACTCGTTTGATATGTGCTTCCTGAAAGAAAAACAAGAAGTTTGAATAGGCATTAAATATTAGAGCTACATTAGCATAGCAAGTAAGTCATAAAAAGAGTTCAGCAGGCTGAAACAAGTCATCTGAAGTAAAAAAAGTTACGTGTTTTTATTTAGTTCAGTACACAAGTGCTGGATAAAACATCTACTGTGTGAGGGTTTTCTCTTCATTTAAAAAGGGTTCTAATTTGAAACCAATGATTCCAGTTATTATAGTAAGACATGGCCAAAACTCCTGATCCTGGGCTGAGACTGCACTAGGACTGCCCAGAGTTGTTAGTCTCAAGCCCTGATGGCTTGAGACTTGCATTACCCAACAGCTGTATACCAACACTTCTGATACTGTTCTCTCCTTGAGCAGTTTCTATCAAAACATGTCCCTCATATCTTTTAGAGGAGCTCAGCTCTGAATATAGAATTGAGAAGAAAAGACACACTCTAACTGTTCATTATAATTTATTTGCTTGCACAAAGGCCCAGCTATTAGTAAATACTTTTCATAAATGAAACAGAAATAGCATTATTAGAAATGACTGAAGACAACTCAGTATTTTAAAGCCTTCCAAGGTTTTTAGGAGCCTCATTTTCAGTTTTTCATCACCTAAATGAAAATATTGTTGTATAACATCTCTAGCGATTAAATAAGGGCTCCATTCTGAATTACTGAATGAAAAAGAGTTTTGCAAGATTTCTGAATTCCGTTTCTTTTTTTTTTTTTGTCTGTTTTTAAAGTCAAATAATCCAAAACCATGAAGATTTAAAAACCAAAAGGGAGACCCAGCAATGATTTTCACGCAACAGTTTTCCCCTCATTTTCCACAAGTCTGCTTTTTAGGTATTTTTGAAACTAACCTGCTGCTTACTAGTAGTGTCCATCTGCAGCAGGGCAGCATGATTTGCAACTTTCTGTAGGATTGTCAGGTAACTGAAACGCAGTGACTTAATTGTTTCGCCATGAGCATTTGCCTACCAAAAAACAGAAGAATAATTATGAAAACAAGTACTCTTGAAAATAAATATCCTAAAACAAATGCTGTTCTAAAAACTTACTACGCTAGTTTACTGCACTAGCAGTTCTAAGCAGTATTAAAATTGGTTCCACAGAGATGCATACTGCATTTCTAACAAAAAAGCAAGTTAAAAAAAAAAAAAAAAAGAAACCCTTTATTTTCTCAGCTTGTGATCCTGTTAATAGAGAACATCCCCTCAAAAAGCCCTGCTATGTTAACAGTTTGTTAGCATAGCATATCTACAGAACTTGGTAAGATAACCAAGTAGTCCTTGGTTGACAAGAACATAGTAACTTTACAACTGATTTAAATGTAAATGAAACCAGACATTTGAATGACTTCTTACCCTATGACTGCTAACTTTACTTTTCAGCAAAAAAATTATGAAGTTTTATAAACATCTGAAGTAGTATAATTCAAACAACTTGAAACATTCTGTAAGGCTTTCTACTGCAGCAACAGCAATAGCATCAGATAACTATTTTTTTGGTTATGGCTGGCTGATGTGACCAATACTGGTTTTCTTTTCCCTCCTCAAGTTACTAGATTTCATGGTTAACTTTGCAATATTGCAGTCCATAAGAGCACTTAAGCACCCGCAGTCCTGCCAAACATCATTTGTTCTACAAAAAATCATGAGAAACACAAGCCTGCAAAAAACTAATGCTAATATTCATGGAAAACCATCAGCAAATTCTCATCACAGGTAATATCTTAAAATAAAGACTCAGTAAAACTAGAAGTGCTCTTACTTCAAGAAACATTCCAGTAAGAGAGGGTAGATACAGTTGTTCTGCAGTTGTTCTGCAGTTTAACAAAAGAATATTAATAGGCAATAAAAAACAGTTACAAATTCAGTAAAGACAACAATCCTTTGCCTATAGCATCAGTTTATTGATAATGAATTAAGAAAATGCATCTAGAAGAAAGTCCACTAGCCTGCTTCAATTCAGGACACTCTCTAGTGTATATGATCTATAATGTTTCAGTATCAGTTTGAATGGATTGCTCTACCACATAATATAATTAAACAAGAGAATATTTTTTCCTCTGATTTCCATCCAAAACGTTCTCATTCTTACAGCTTGAACAGGCTGACAGAGAGATTGTTTTCAATGAAAGATGTAGAAGACAAGCTACATGATTTGGAAAAAAACCTAAATACATGAACCAAAGCAGGCCAGAAGGAAATTAGGGAAAACGGAGTATGAGATATATGCTAAATGTGTATCAGCCACGCTTAAATTAATCTCAGTCTATTGAAAGATACAGACAAAACAAATAGCAAGCTAGACTAATCAAGTGTTACAAGCAGTCCAGAGAAGATGGAAGAAATCTGTAGGACTTGTCACTTTAGTGAATAAGCTCTACTTGTGCTTTAACTCGGCTACTATCACAATCCTCTCTTCAGTGCAGCAAAGGGAATGTCTATTTACTGGCAAAGGAAGACACAACCCCAACTGCAGCTCTAACACAATCAGAGGCCACTGCAGCTTCTACCCTGATCAGTTGATCTGCACTGGAGCAGCACGCCTGACATAGCGGCAAGCATACTGTGCCAGTATCAACTGTGTCATAGGCGCACCTATTAATCCAACACATCTAGAACTTACAGCGTATACAATGGCCACCTGCTCAGGGCATACAAAGCAGCTTTGCTGTGCTCCTGAAGTGCCTGATCTCAGTGTGCTTGTGATGCAATCTCATGTTTCTAGATGGGATCTCCCAAAAAGAAAGATGTGAGCATTACACTTGTGCCCAGGTCATGGCCTACAACGATGCAGCCATTTGCATCAGTTCTTCATCATAAGGGAGTCTTCTGAGGAAATCTATGTGCTGCTCAAGATGGGATGACCACATTCTGAAATCCAGACTATGGAAGTTCTTACTTTGTAACAACAGTTCCTCCTTTTACGGCCGCTGCTGCAGCTACAGGGCTCTCCTGCTCGTAACACTAAGCTTACGTCCTCAGTCTCCAGCACAGCCTGGTATACTGCTTTCTGGAATTCTGTCAGGGAACAGTACACCATCTGCCAAAGAGAGAACCCCAAATCACAGTTATGTTCAGCATACAATGAACAGCAAAGGGCATTTTGGGGGGGTGGGGGGCACTGACCCTGACCCCTCCCAAAAAAACAACAAAAAAGGAAACTAGCCAAAATGCATCTATAATTATTTAACCCCTCCCAAAATACTATAGAGAGTATCAATATTGAGCTACCACAATCTGCTGTTAGGTTTCCACAAACTTTTTAATAGAGCTTTTGTGGGGGGAAGGAGGGAAGAGCAAGGAAGAGTGAGAGCAATAAACGCATAACTGTAATTAAGGATTCTTGTCTGTTTTGCCAGTTGCTTTGTTTGCCCTTTCTTTCCTGCTTCTTAGCTAGCTTGCTGTTGTAGGGCACTACCACAGGCAGAACAAATAAAATACAGTTCAATCTAATGGTGGCCTATGGCAGTCAGAACAGTGAGAAGGCAGGGATCTATACAGTGCTATGGCCAAAACTCTTATCCCTCCTCTTAGAGACCATGGGTGGCATCTCCATGACATCTTTAGTCTTAAGCAGCAGGAGACAGAAATCCCAAGATCATTCCTTAACCTAGGCCACCCACACAGCAGCAGCACCACGCTGTGCTATAATAATACAACAGTAACTTGAACATATACTCACATTAACAAGAGAATGAAAAGAATAAAACCTGCTAGATTTAGAAAAGCAACTGACTGACGTTTTTGTTAATCTTTCCTTTAGAAGACAGTTTAAATGACATTATTATACAGTAAGAATGAAGAACAAAGACCAAATTCTGAAAACAAAACCAGCTGCAAATGAATTTATGTACTTAGAAGGAAAGCACAAATATATCTAAGAAGCATTCATCACAACTCTTAGCTGTAGTCATAAAGTGCTTTCTTCTTTACATGTTTACAACAGCATCAGATGAATAAGATTATAGGTCTATAACAACCCACTTTAGATATTGTTTCTTTGGGGTTTTTTTTGAATGACTGAAAATGAAGGAGTTAAAAAAAAAAAAAGTTAAAAGCAAGTTGTTCTGTGTACAAAATACCAGGTCCTGAATTCAGAAGTCCTGCATAGTATTTCAAGAGATTTACATACATCGCAATGGATTTGCACAGGTAATTACAAAAGTGCACATAAAATAGATGTGTAAATCACTAGTCAGAAGTCTAGCTGAGTATTTTCATGCCTGATTAACTCCATTTCAACATGCAATCATAGTAATTATGTGAACAAAGCACACTACTGCATGTGCATTTTTTTCAAGGCTCTAGATTCTTCGTAAGTTCGTTAAGTCCAAAAGAAAACCATAAACTACTAGAGGCATGATGAAAGAAAAAAAAACACAACAAAAACAAAAAGCAGAGATATATTCGTTAGTGTTGTATTTGAAATGGGCAGACGCTCTTACCCTGTCTTCCTTTTTTGGCAACTGATCACTGATAAGAGCTTTAGTACGTCTGAGGAACCAGCCAGACATTTTTCCTGCTAGCTTCAGCATGGCCTTGCGACCTGTTGCTAGCTCTCTTTTAGTTGCAGTGTGCCTCTGGCCATGCTCCACTGGATCAGAAAATTTCTTCTTGAAATGCATTCTAGTTCCCAAAAGTCCTGGTACAGCCCTATTAAAAAAATAAAGGGGGGGAGGGGGAAGGAATACCAGCATTTTCTTTACTTCAAGGCAAGCTTTCCTTTTCCATTGATTAAAAGCATACCATAAGTTGTTTCTGGCTAACAGCAAGAGGTCTTAAATTCATTTCCCTAGTGATAGTTAATAAAAGTCGTGCATATAAATAGAAACATATCTCATACTACTTCCAGACATTCAGCTTTTTCATTTACTCACTGTGATCCTCAAATTTTGAAAGAGAGTCTCCTAAGGAAAAGGGACACCATTTCCAAAAAAACTAAACATTAGCAGGCCAACGTAAGTCACAAGTATAGGTAACCTCCAAAGAACAGGGCTGCTACTATTCAGGAGCCTAAATACAAGGCTGAGCAGTAATGTTTGCATTGGTCTATTTTTATTGTTTTTATTAAAAAAATCAGGTTATATAGATATTACAATTTAATTAAAATCTTAAGAAACCCAACAGGAAGAAGAATTCAGAAATCCTTGGCAGCACAGTAGCTTGAACAATCTATTACAACCACTACCATAGTTTTAATGAACTGGATGCAACACTAAGCTTAGCACTGAAGAATTTCTTGACATTTACATTTAAAATACACTTGCTTTTTTCTCTTTGTGAAGCATACCTAATAAGACTACTGTGTTTAGATTTATATCTAGGTTTATTTCCAACTCCCCCTCTCCTTTAAAACTTGCCCAGGACAAGAATTGGTGCTTTGTAAATATGTGCATTTTGGGAAAAAAAAAATATGTATATATATATATAAAATATATATATACACATATAAAATATATACATACATATATACATATATATATACATATATCTACATACACATATACACACATATATATACATACATATATATATATACACACATATATATACATATATATATACACATATATTATTATTATTATTACTACTACTACTACTTTCAACTTCCAAATAAGTCAGAATGACCTGCATGCATGGGACAGGGCACAGGCAGTTGTTCAGTGCTGTAAAACAACTCTCACTCTACTATGTGGGAGACAGGAAAACAGGAAAAAAAGAGTACCCTTAGAAAAGAAAGATAAAGGTGGGGGGGGGGGGGAGAAAAAAAAAAAAGTACCTGCTTCCCAAATTCCACAAAGAAGCAAGATGATGAAGAGAACTCCAAATTTATTAAATACCTGCAAAATACATACTGCAGATGGATCTACTAGGACCTCACCTCAATACACATATGGAAAAAAAAAAATACTGATATTCTCACAAGGACCTTGAGGGTTTTTGACACAATCCTAGCCCAACCCTACCACACGGCAAAGATATACGGGTGTTTAACCATATAAAAAGATATTTTATTTACCAGTCCATGACACACCAAAGTTCCTTCATATTGTTTTGAAGAATTGTTCCAGTAAGACCTATGCGAACACTGCACTTCAATGCCTTCATGGTTTGAGTTATTTGAGCCTTTGGATTCTTGATTCTGTGCGCTTCATCCACTATGACAGCGGACCACTCTATGCTGCAGATCAAAAAGAAATACCATCTTAACTGAAACTACTTCTCCAATCATTCCACAGAACCAAGTCACATAAGAAGTGATGATTATTATAATCAAAATATATATTTATGTTTGTTTTCCCTATTTTTACACTACAATATATTACTCAGTTTCGTTATATTCTATTCACCTAGTAAATTAAGTGGTCATAGTTAAGGCTAATGGCTAAACTACATATTCAAATGGATGGAACTACTGTTGACTGTATCAAATGTTTTGTGTGAAAGAAAGCAGCTTTCCGCCTCTGGAGGTATCAACCCAGCACCTCTTACCAGCACTCCTAAGTTAAATTTAAGAAATTTGATAGCTTTCTGAAGGTAAACTACTGAAACACAGTAAGGGCAAGTGACCTTCATTTTCCCAACAAAACCCATCCAGCATAAATCAAATTAGACAGAAATCTTTTTGATCAGCACGGTATCAACGTGAAAGCACTTTGATGTTACTTCAAGAAGCAAAATGCAGAAACAGACATGTTTAAAAGGAAACATCTTTCCTGAGCAAGTCCTATGTATTTTAGGTGACTATTTTGAAGACTGAACTTGTAGCACTTTTGAGCTTCTATATTCTTCCTTTCTGTTTACACAAGTTCTCACGTATCTACTCTAAAGCTTGGCTAATGCAAGAATATGAAATCAGCTGTAAAGAGATTTCACAGTTAACTTGTTATAAAAGCTTGCAAGCCAACTTAACTGTTTGAACATAAGATCATGTCACAGAATGGTTGAGGTTGGAAGGGACCTCTGGAGATCATCTAGTCCAAACCACCTGCTCAAGCAGGGTCACCTAGAGCATGTTGCCCAGGATTGTGTCCAGACAGCTTTTGAGTATCTCCAAAGAAGGAGACTCCGCAACCTTTCTGGGCTACCTGTTCCAGCACTTAGTCACCCTCACAAGCTATCAACAATGCTGGCCAGAACTTGCACAGCATTAAAATCATTAATTCTTATTTAAGACCAGTGTTTGAGGCCAATCCACCATTCTAACTAAACAAGACACATAGCTTCTCTCAGTGGCAAGAGAAGACCATAGGCCCATCTGGTCATGTGCTCTGCAGGAGCCCGTCCAGTCAACCTGCATGCTGAAGCAACATACTTAGAAATGTAGTCACCTCTCAGACCTGCTGTGTAGATAGATAAAGGCAGTGCAGCACATGCACCTGTTTCCTAATCACTATTTGATGCTCAAGCTTAAAGAGTCCCTCAGAAAGAGTCCCTCAGAAAGAGGGACCACGAAAAAAGTGCTGCTAACCTAACACCCTTAATTGTCTTCTACCTGCACTTTTTTCCCCAGACCTGAGTACGGACAGGAGATCCGACTGTTTTGGCAAGGACCATCCAGAACACTAGGACGTTCTCTAGTTCTTTCCCATCACCTAACACAAGGTCTGCAAGGCTGCCAAGAATGCTAGCAGCTAAGGGCAGGCTGCTACTATTAACAGAGCTATTCATACAACTTCCACTCTGCTTCCAAGATGAAGTAAGTAAACAGGATCACTGGGATCAGGTGAGAGGCTAAATACTCTTGAACATCACCAAATGTAAGGCAAAACACCTGGTTTAAGAACACTGACAGGAATGGGACAAACAAAGCAGGATTTCTAATACAACCTGCTGTCAGAAAGACCTCAATTCTCTTAAGTCCATCAGGTATTTAAAACTATATATACATTTTCATATATATACATACACAACACACATGCATGCACCTCCCCCCCTTGTATCTCAAAGTTCTTAGGAGTCAGGAATTTCATCAAGCTTGTGAAGAGTCACGTGAAGCACAAATAGTGAGCAACTCCTTTCTTACACTATACTGAAAGATAGAAATACCTTCTGTGTATCTTTTAGCTACCATGACTTTTCAGGTAGGCGATTCCTGCAGCTTTTAAGAACATTTCATGAACCGGTAACAGCAAAGACTAGCTACCTGAAAATATTTAACTTTGTTGCAGTCAACCAGCAGACTCATTAGACTTCCCAACCTTATATGCCATGCTGCAAAAGAATGAGTAGAAAGTTCTTATGGATACATGAACTCTAGACACTTAAATACTTTCATGGTCACTATGGAAGTGGGAAAGAAAAGAAGACTAATATACTTGTAATTGTAGCTTTCTGAAAACTATTAAAATACTTACTTTTCCTAAGCACCCCCCTACAAAGACAGTATATGGTAAATTCACTATAAATAGGTTCTCTTCTTCCACACAGCAAGTCATTGGATTTAACATTAAGTACTTTACACAGAAAAAATTATAAATACTTATAAGGAACAATTTAATATTAAACAGACAATTAAAATTATGGTTGCCCAAAATACATTAAAATTGTTACCTGTTAAACTCATCCAAATATAGGCGAAGTATCTCATACGTTGTAAGGGCAACTTCACACTTCCCTTGCTTGATGCGACTCAAATCATCGTCCTTTTTATTGCCATGCAAGATAGCAACCTTGAAGTAGCCCCATGTGTCTAACTCATCCTTCCAGTTGTACAGCACAGAAAGAGGGGCCACTATAAGGAAAGTCTGAAAATAAACAGCTGTCACAGTACTACTAGAAAATGCACAACATAGCACTTTCTCAATAAGGAAAGTTAGAATCTTGAGTTTTATTTTACCGCTATATAGTTTGAATTTTGTTTAATTCTGTCACATCTATATTTAATATTCATCTACTGTTACATGCATAGAAAAAAATATCTAAGGAGTCAACAAAATAAATTCAAAAATATTCAGCTTATTCACAGTGTGTAAATACTAGAAGAAAAAAAACACACTGAAGTACTACAGAAATACCAAAGCAAGTGTTGCTTATTGAAATTGTACTCTAACAGTATTTACATAAATTATTAAATTTATTTCCACAAGCAATGCATAAGAAACTGCAAGAAAGCACACGAGATGCTATCCCTTTGCTTTGATATAACATCTGTATCCATATATCATAAAACATTTTACAGATGGGGAAAACAGAAGCATGAAGAGGTTAAACAGCTTGCTCCAATTCACAAACCTAGTAAATACATGACTTCAAAACAGAAAGTATCAAAACATGCTTAAAGGTTTACAACTCATTTATCATAGAACCATAAAAGCATTCAGGTGGGAAGGGATCTCAGGAAGTATCTAGTCCAATTTCCTGGGCAAAGTAGGGGCAACACTGAATTCAGACCAGGTCATTTAGGGCTTTGCCCATTCAGGTCTTCAAAACCTTCAAGGAGGGGGGCAGTCCACCACCTCTTTAGGTGACCTGTTCCACTGCTTAATTGTCCTCATAATGAAATTTTTCTTCTCTTTGTATCTGGTCAGAACCACTCCTTTCTGTTAACAGAAAGGGTCACCCCTTCACCTCTTCTTCCCTGTCCATCTTTTCCAAATCTGTTCCTCATAGAATTATAGTTGCATGAGCCATTCTGCCAGTCAAATATCCCAACAAAACAAAAATATCAATAAAATACAGAAACTTGAATGGGTCTTCCCATGGGTATAATTAAAGTTATCTTCAGATCTCTCTTCTTCACCCAATTTTTACATAAATCTCTATATTCGTTTATATAGATACACACATGCTTTTTGTATTTTAGAAACATGATCACGCAAAACTCTAGTTTACTACTCAGTGACACAGGCTTTTCGAAGTCCTCTAGCCACAAGTCTTATACAGATATTTGCAAATGTCTTCTGTTAGTACAGATTGACAATAGTAACAGGTTGAACAGTAACAGCTAGAGGAATCACACTGATAATTTGAAAAAATGGAGGCTGCCCTAACACTGCTAAGGTCATGAACCTCTAATCTACACTAAATATTAAAAATGAACGTATGTAAACTCCTAAAACAAACACAAGATTACAAAAAACCATATCAGCGTTTACCAAAACCTTTTAATTTGTATCAATAAAAGCTGTACCTTCTTGGGGCTACATTTCAATTCTTTTTTCACTGTCCTCAGTAAAAATTCTGGCATATTATTTTCAATATCTTCACGTGTTCCCTTTTTGTGCAGCACTGCAGCCAGAAACGAAATAACCTCAAGAAAGAAAACAATTCTCAGTAATCAGGTACAAAAACGCAAACAGAAAGTGAACATCTTCTACTGCAAGTAAACATTTAGGACAAGATCCTGAATTAGACTTAGTAAAATCTTTTTTCTTTAACTGACTACAGTTTTTAAAATAGGAACCCCTCTCTTTGGAGAACCCTGCATTCGTGGTAAGTGCACTTCTTGCTCAACTGTACACTTCAATCAACTAAGTGGAAAGAGTTTCAAAAATACGGATAAAGGAGCCAAGAAAAACTAGAGATGAAACATGCCTGGGAATTTTCCTGAAAAGGGATGGCACATAAATCTTGGATGAGAAAACAGAAGGAAGAGATACTTGCTAACTTTAGTCCAATACTACTTCTGCAAAAGGAAAAAAAAGGTTTAAACTAAAGGTTAGATTCTTAATAGTTTCATGTATGTTCCTTTCCTTCAAATTCCTGTTATGTAAAAAACCAGTTCTTTCTGTTGTGTTTTGGCCTATTATTCAGTCCTCTGCCTCAACTCAGCCATTCTCGGGTGATTTTTCTTCCCCTTTCTTCTCAGCCATTGTTGGGTGATTTTTCTCCCCCTTTTTTCTTCCTCTTCGCATTTATTGCAAGACACTACAGTGGGAACAAGCAACACGACCTGGGCTATTCCAAGCTGCTCCCATGGCAATCCAAACCAGGCAGAAGGCACAGAGACACCTGGCCAGAGCACTCATATTTGTAACACCCACTCAGAATAAATGGTATCCATGGGGCTAAGCAGGAACAAGAACCAGATGTGTTGCCAGACTGAGGTGTCCTTCTTGTGGAAACTGAACAGGCCCTATTTACTCAGAGCAGCCAGCTCTAGCCCCTTGGCAGCTGCTACACAGCTGCTTATAGCAGGGCAGAGGTAAAGCTGTCAGCTGTGTTCCCCCTCCTGCCCCCCCAAAAAGGGCACCCAAAGCTTTCTGTCTCCACTGGTGGGAGGGAAAAGGCCAGCCAGGAGTGCAGAGCTGACAGAAAAATACCTGAGAAGAGCAGAGGTAAAAGAGCAGGAGAGCGGGAAACTTATCACATATAGGACAGCTAGGTGAGAAACAGGTATGTGGAAGAAAGGAGGAAAAAAACAAAAAAAAGCAGGCATTTTTATACATAATGCTTCATATAAACTGAAGCTAGGAGGCTGCTGCAAGTTTCCACATTTGATTTTGGTATCTTTTTTAATCCTTTCAAGAATAAGAAGAAAATTCAACAAAACGTAAAACCCCATGTGTCTTCCAGATCCTCCCTTTATGGAAGAATTATGCATCACAAATTTGTAACTAAAGCAAAGGCTGTGAAAGAGGTCAACTCTGCTGAGAAACCTTTGGTTCTTCCAGATAAAGCAGGAAGCAATCTTAAGGCCTTCATAGGAAACTAATTCAGTGAAATCATGATTTAAAAAAACAAAACAAAACAGTGTTTTTCTACTCATCTCCATCTCAACTTTAGCTTGACAAGAAAGAGCCAGACAGCCAAAGCAAATCAAGCAAAAGTCCATCGAGAAACAGAAACACTGCAATGCAAAAGACTTCTAGAAAAGCGTCTCCCTCAGAACTCATGCTATAGTTTAAGACTGGAAAGGTTTGGCCAATTGACAAGCATACAGCACGTTTTCTGTAAGACTGTAAATGAGTTAACTGCTGCACAATTAATTTTAATTAACATTTATACATACTAGTATTTTCTAAACAAGTGAAATGAGGTTTTTCTTCACATGAACTGAACTACCTTCTCCATACTGTAACCTTTAAGAGCACAAATACTGCATTTCATAAATAAAACATTCTTCAAAAACATATTTTTCTTCTGCAAATTTGATATTGTGATTAAATAACCATCAGGTGAGAATTCCACAAGGGAATTCCATAAAACATACCTGTATTGTTTTTCCAAGGCCCATGTCATCTCCAAGAATACACCCCCTTTTATTAGCATAGTGTCCATACAGGAATTGGGCTCCTTCCCTTTGATAATCACGCAGATATCTGTTAATTGTATATGGGATACAATCCCCATTGTCAGATAATTTAAAAGCAACTGCAGGAGATGGAAGATTTTGGTCAGGAAAATTAGGCTTTTCCAGATCATCATCATCAAATATTAAGTTTTTCCAGGGATCTTTACTGGATTTGACTCTATGAAGTTTAGTTATTAGTATTTTCCTTTCTTCAGACTCCAAGAATGATACAACAGCAAATGATTTCCCATTCTTGTCCTTTTCAATAGACTTTACTGTTCCTTCATAAAGTTTCTCATTTTCAAGACAAGGGGCGAGGCATTTATCTCCAATGTGCCATCTATCTATGGGAAAAACAAACAAATAGAAAGTACAGTGAAAACCTGCCCAAATGTACAAAGTATTTCATTTTGTCACGCTATTCAGACTATTTAACACACATTTATTTAACAAAATGCACACAACATAAAATACAAGATTTTACTGAAGGAAGCACTAGACCTATGGTATTGGTTACAATTTAGAACCAAATCCTGAGCAACATATAAAATTACAGTTTGTTAAAACAGTGCTACTTTACAAACATCTGAAAGCCTGTATTAAAGAATCTGAGGTAGAAAACAAACTCTGATACATTAAGTTACTCCATGAAGATTGCCCTTGAGCTCACACAAACAAGCATGGATATGGTGATGCCTGCAGGTTTAGAGTCCAATCAGCAAACCAGGTGGCTTGGTCAAAACAACCTTCTATATTATATGCACTTTTGATCTACATGCATCTAGTACTGTAGCTTTAATAAATTATTTTACAAATGTAATTGAGCATGAAAACATCACCTTTCTCCTAAGGAAGTCTAGCACAGGTAAAAAGAGATGGCTTCTGGAACAACAGAGGTGTGATTTAAAAACATACAGTAGCATAGCATTTGCCTACATTATTCATCAAAGTGGCTAATCACTCAATAAATTTCTTACATAGCAGTCAGGTCTGGAGCTGTAACATCTGTTCCTCTATATCTTCTGAGTACAGCCTCAATACAGCACAACAAATATTAACAACAGATTAATAAAGAAACAGGTCATTGTCAGCTATCTCATTTTTACATTTCACATACAAAGACAACTTTTTAAATAGTAAATGCTGCTAACAGGGGTTGGAAAGAGGAGGATAAGAACAACAGCACATCAAAGCTTGAAGAACACATCAAATTAACAAGGAAACATCCAACAAAGTACCCTTATTAGAAAATAAGGCTTTTGCTCTTTATAGTAAAAGGAGAAAGACCTAGGAAATGACAGTTGCATAGGAAGTTTTCCAACTTGAACTGAGGCAGCGTTCTTGTCTTTTTGAGTATGTGGAAACCATTCTCAGCCTTCTTGTACTGAGCTTTCCCAAACCAAAGAAACTGATATGGATATAGAAAAACTCTTCTAAAATTTTCCAGGCTTAAGCTAGTTTTAGTTCTGTAGATTTCCTGAGCCAGGTGTGGTTGTCTATTTAGTAATCTCCAGGAGATCTCTCTTCCAAGTACCTGTTCCATTCCCCCTTCAACACATGCAGATTTCTTGCACTCAATGTCTTTTGAATAAGAGTTTCACAGGTCTGCTCTCTATTGCTTGACTAACTTTTACCTGCTATAAACTTGGATTCTACAAGCTAAACTGAGCACTATTAATGAGATCATAACCCATTCATTTCTATATAGGGGCTCCATATCACACATGATTTTGTGGATCTTTTTCAGAACACCTCCACATCAACCTTGTTCAGGCTGAGAAGTCCCACCCCACAGCTTGATCCCTGTAGGTAAGTTGCTCTCCATACCTTTGGCCATTCTTGCCGATCTTCACTGAAGCTTGCAATTCTAATGCATCTTTTTGAGATGAAGGATGCAGAAGTACAGACAGTATTCAACAAATAGTATGCAACCAATCTCTGAAATTTTAAGGCATTTCTGCTGTCTCATATGCCTGCCCATGAGCTACTGCCAATAGTATCTAAAACTTTGTGCGATTGCTCAAAATTAGGAAGCAAAGCTGATAAAATGAAACCAGCTATATACAGCATGCTGTTAAATTTGCAAAACAAAATTTAAAATGAGAGAATTTCCGTAACTACTTTCTTTTACAGTCATATCTAAAGTGACATGTAACAAAATAGTCTTAAAATATAAAGAAGCCTCAAAGCCTCAAGTTAAAACTATGATTAAAGAGTATAGTACCTTTGTTTTTAACTAAGCATTTACTTAAGTGTTATGGCCTTGCATATAACTTGTTAGAATTTGAGTTTGAGGTGCAAAGCACAGTGAATGGTACCAGCCATAGTTTCAGCAATACTGAATTCCAAACTTAGTAAGAAATAAGGCATAGAATGAGAAAAAGTGAAAGAATGGCAAAGCAAAGGTAATAAGGCTGCAACTGCAGCAATATCACCCAAAGCAATGGCATACAAGCCGAAGCAAGAATTGGTACTTTAATGAGGCCAATTCACAAACTTTTTGCGAACCACAACAATTATCTACATAGAGTTCTGGCTTTAGAAATGAAGAAGTTTATCCTAGCATGACTTTCTAGAGTGGATATACCAACATGATTTAGCACGCTTGCCATCAATGCTAAAAACTGATGTTTAAAATGCCCGGCTATGTTCACCATGCTACAACACCTGGAAAAAGTGCCATATTGACTGTTCTAAATCACGTTGATAGTGCCCTGCTGTCAGACACTAGCTCGCTCTAACCACTGCTCCTATGTAAAATAAGCAAAATGACGATCAATACTTTATAACTACTGAGGTTTGACCGCTTACAGCATGAAGTTTGTTTTCATCCCCAAATAAAAAACAGCCTATAAAAACAAAATTCAAGCATGCTATAGAGTAAAAAATTTCTTTTATTACATTACCAAGTTTAAATACAAAATTGTTAAACAAAAAACGCTAACACAATTCAAAATGTTTTCTCCCCAAAAACACCGAAGCAGGATCTTTCAAATTCGCTTCAACACGTTTCCACTTTTACCCAAAAAACAAATTCAAAACGAACATTTGTTACAAGTAGGCCTGATTTGAAAAAGAGTTTTCTCACTGCAAGCTCCTCTGACATACACACACCATCGTGCTTCTCATATTTAGACAGTTCAGCTTTTCTGCTGGGCAAGGCCCCACGGCGCTTTGGCACTGAGATGCGCGTACAAGCAACTGTCAGGCCACAGGCCCTCCCTTCCCCGGGGGAGCGCCTCGAAGCGCCCGCACCAAGCGCCCGGTAACTCCCGCCCCCGCCCTTATCAGCCACGCTTTTGCCCCCACCCCTACAAGCAACCAAGAGCTGCGCGCCGCGCCGGACGCCCAAGCGGAAGACGCTTACCTGGGCCGTCATCGCACATTTTAACCTAGGGCCCCGCGCAGCGCGGCGCAGCCTGCGCATTCGGGCGCTGCGGCGGAGCGCGGCGCGCTGCAGGCCTGGCACCTGAACGAGCCGTTAACGGGCCCGGTCGCCTCCCCGCCCGCGCTGCCCGCCGGGCGCGGTGCCGCGGCAGAGAGCCAAGGAAGCCTCGCTGAGCGCCCCGCAGCCGCCCCCGGGCGACATTGTAGGGCGCTTCGGGACGGAAAAGCTGCCGCCGCCGGTAACGGCAGGTGCGGGCCCCCCCCGCCCACAGGCCGATGCCCCCGCTCGGCCCTGCCCCCACTTCCCGGGCGTTGGAGGCTCGGCTCGCAAGGTGCTGGTGGGGGGGGAGGGGTTATCGCGAGAAGAGCCGCCCCGCGGGATTTTTTTCTTAAAGGAGCCGCCGTGAAACGGCAGGCGGCAGCGCGGGGGCGTCTCGCGAGGCTTGCGGATGTTCCCGCGCGCGGCGCAGGCGTTGGGCCGTTAGAGCGCGAGGGAAGCCGTTGGGCGTCTGAGGCGCCATGAGCGGCGGTGAGGGCAGGCGCTACCCGGGCCGGCGCTGTCGTGTTTACTAACGTTTCACAGCCAACAGGTAGTAGTGCTGCTGTGCAGGACACTCGGGGTGCTTGGCCTGAGAGTGGCCGTAACTCTGGGTGCTGGTGGGCAAAGTCCAGTTTGGGATCAGGGATAATGGATGACGGGGCTATGCGATCCTATACCACGGTACAAACACAAAATTAAATACGTTTCTGTACAGCAGTGTGCAGAGGTGGAATCTACTGTGAGTAATGCTGTCGTGCAAGTTTACAAGAAGCAAAAAATACACCATCATGTGAACCTAGCCCAGTGGGGCGTGATTACTCAAGGTGGAATTTAATCAGGCCACTTTCAGCTGTTGCTACAGTTTCCACATATCTTCAAGGCTGTCAGCTCTCTTATAATTTGTTTTAAACATACTGAAGTCTGCAGATTTTTTCTTTTCCTGAAAAGCTAAATTTTCATCCTGAAGCTGATGACAGCATTTCTTTTATTATTAACAGAACTGGCTGGGTTGGACCGCTGTTCACAAACTGATCTCAACCCTTCCGATCAGCGAAAAGTCAAGCAAGTAGGACATCCCCTTTCAACAGAGATTTAGATTCAGAGTAAGTTGTGTTTTGCACATGTATTTTACTCCAGAACTGGGTGATGACTTGCTTCTACATAGTGTGTAAAATTCGAAACTAACAAGGGAAACGGAGATAAACGTTTACTGTCTACGGCTTCCTGAGCCATTTTAAAATAGAGAACACTGAACAATTTTTTTCCAGTTGCTTGTACCAGTTTCAGAGCACTGAGCACTAACTTTCAAAAGAGATAACCCAGTAACTGATTTTTGTCTCTTTCTTCCTAAATAATGAATTATAAGTTTACTGTGAGGTAGTCTAAACAGCTTTTTTTATATTTTATTTTTCTGTAGGTTAAAAATATCTCTATACCAAATTAGACAATTTTTGAAATGTCAGTAATAAACACTGAGAAACAGAACAGTAGTTACCAGCTTACGGATAGGCTGGAGCTCATGCTACTGGTTCATAACATTGGATGAAACAGTATAGGCTGATAGAAAGGCATAAAGGGAGGCAGCTGATAAAATATTTAGTTTTGTTAGTTCCTTCTTACTGGTCCCAATGTCTTAAAAGTGATCTCCAAAGAAATATAATGACAGGACCTGTCATATGACACAAACCAGGTCACTGGCAGATCCAGGAACAGGACACAGAGTCTTCAGAAATCCAGGCTGCACTGAATTCCTGAATTCAATAGCAAACCTACCAATTTCAGAGGAGGAACAGTTCATGTCAGGTCTCTTAATTTCTACTGTAGTGTTCTAACCAGACAGCAGTGGTTCTTTTCACATCACTGGGGGATTAGTTGCTTGTGTTAAACTCCTTGCTCGTGGCATAATGTGTTAGAAGGTCTAAGAATGAAGGAATCTGAGTGTAATGTGAGATAAAGTCCACCCAGTTTTTTTTTTTCAGAAAGTGCTAAATGTAAAAGTGGAAAAAAATTGGTAAAGCTTCCACAAGAGTTAATCAATAAATGAATATGGAATGGCATGGAATTTCTCTACCCTTAAAATTCAATCTAAACAAAAAAACCCTTCTAAGTCTCAGAAGTATATTCTGGATAGTGAAAGTCATGCAAACACTATATGTAGTCTCCAAAAGAAGTTAATTAAAGAAGTTATTTAATAAATTATTTCAAACCTTTTAAAGCAAGTTAATTTAACAGGCAGACTGTTCCCTTATTTAAAGAAGACTGTGATTTACTTAATATAATCTACAAATCCTGTTACTGTGTCATAAATTGGTTATTGACTAATTTTATCCAGGCTGGTTTAAGCTGCTGAAAAGAGAGAGTAGTGTATTGTGTAGTTTTAAGAGAACCTAATATCCGCAAGGAGGTTGTAATCAGCTTTAGACATAATCCTATGCTACTCTACTTGTATCGTCTTGTACTCCGAGCATATAGTCAAATGAATGCCTGAAAGCTGTTGAGTTTGCAGAGACTTTTTTCTCTCAAAAATAGTTAGCATGCTCCAAAAAAGATTAGCATTGTATTTGATGGCACGTTCAAACATCAAGCCCCAAAGCAGGGATGAGATCTTGTGATAAATGCCCACCTTAATGTTAAATATTTTCTTTTTATTTACTGGGCAATGCTACTTGCTAGTTCTTTCTACCAGTGTTCTCGATAAAGTGCCAGATTACTCACCTATTTTTTTTTATTTTTCTTGCTTCTAGACTGTAGTCTGCATCTCAGCCTGAAATACAAGACAACAACTAGCTTTTGGCAAATGCCATAAAAGCAGCCCTTGGGACCGAGCTAGAGGTAATTATGTGGCATCTTGATGTATACTAAATATCCTGTAACTGAATTTCTTCCCACTGCAGCCTTTATCTGTAGCAAAATCTAGAGCAAGAAAGGGGATCTAAAGTTATTCTCTAAGAAGAAATTATAATAGTAAACAAGCAGGAATAATAGTTGATGGAATGTGTAACTGTGGTACTCGGATACAGAGCAGTCTTACAATTTGTATTATCAAGAGGAAAGATGAGTAAGTTATGGTAAATTTTATACCTTACATGCAACAAGATCTAGCTTTTGAGGGTAAGACTTAAGTGATAGAGGCCCAGTTTCCTCAAGAGTCTCATGTCTGTCCATTATCAGAAGAGCTTAACTGGATGCAGTAACACCTCACAAATTATAAACCCAATAATTAATAACCATCTTATTCTTACCAAAAAAAATCCACCCCTTCCAAGACATCTGGCCAGCTTGCCTCATATGTCAGTAGCAATTTAATAGAATGTTACAGGAAAGGCCTAAGTTCCCACATTCTTACTATTTTGAAAAACACATAAATGTACTTTTAATAGTACAATATTAACTAGTTTCAGTAATGAAAATTAGGCATAGATTTGTAAATATCATGCAAGATCCATTTTTAAAGCAACATTGATTACGTTTTTGATGCAGAATACATCAGTTTGTGACGAATCTCTGTCATTGTTACTGATTATCTGATAATTTCAATTGATTTAATGACATTTTGGGGGGGGGATTAAGCACTAGAGAAAAAAGCCTGGACCCTTGGTGTATCTGCAGTAGAACTGGGTACAATGAAGATATATGGGTCTGTGTGCCTGCTCTGAGAGTAGTGAGCACTTCTGCAGCCACAAGCAACATTAAGTTGCTTCTGTAAGTTGTCTTTGCTGTTAGCCAGAATTTGGTTCTGACTGAAATTGATGAAAGATGGATTGTGTTTGATTAACCAGTTCTATCAGACTAATGGGAGAGTAGCTAGCATCAAAGCACTAATACAGTTTCTGGAACAATAAACTATGTGAACATCAGGCACCACATATATTGGGGGAGGTTGTTTAAAAAGTGAATGTAATATAGTACCAATAAATTATGTTGTTTTAAAAATATACATGCAATCATGTACTTTACTACGTTCATTCAAAAGGAATGTGCCAAGAACCATACTCTCATAAAACCAAAGCTGCAAACAGGATGACATTTCAGATTTTAAAAACTTGGCAAAATAAACACAGTGTAACTCCATGATGACCTCAGATACTTAATACACCTCGGTCCTCAGAGCATCTTAGAAAAATCAGCAAGAGTATAGGCTGTTCTTCTAAGGCAGACTTTTACACTGAGTTGTACTTGAAGATAAATGTGTGTTTATACCACAAAGTGTTTATTTAACTGATATTATGTTGCATTTGATTCTTCTGGAGATATTTGTGTTTAATAAAGACTCTTTCCTGCAGAGTACAGCTGTTATTTTACTGTCACAAATACAGTTTTATGACTTCACAATAGAATGAAATAAGAAACAGATTAAATTCTTGCTTAAACACTCTAATTTTTCTAATAAGCAAACAGGGAATAAAATTCTGCCTGCACTCTAAGGATCTCATTCTGCTTTTAAGTCAGTGGTAAGATCTCAGTGGATTAGCTGGAGGCAGAATTGTACTTCAAAATCCCACTGAAGTCACTAGAATGAGTCTCCGTTACATTCTTGTAAAGCTTCCCTTCAAGAGGGACAAGAAAGGGAGGAAGGCACTGTTAACCGGAACAGTTGGTTAGCTTTTTGCCAACAGAGAGTTTTCCTCTGCCATTACAGTTCTTCCAGTAAATTACAAGCAGCCTCTGTATCTTTTGCCACTTCGAAAAAAAAAAGCTAGAACACAAGAGAGAAGCTGGTCCATGGAGATTAGGACTTCTCTCCTGCAGTACCCTTATAGGACCTGGCCCATAATGGAAATGTTTTCAGAGTCCAGTGAATTGATTTACTTCTGTCATGTATCTTTAAAAGTTTTTAGAAAATAGAAGTCCTTCTTTCAGGAATTATTTCTAGCTCAAGTTAGAAGTTATTTGCTGGGCTGTCTAAAATATCTCTCACCATGTTTCTGCATAGAAAGATTTGTAAAAAGATTTCATTTTGAAGAACTGTTGCCATTGCTGATAAGTTCAAATATTTATCCAAACTCCATAGGAAAATTTGAACTCTACTCATATTTGACTTAGTTTAGATTTCGTAAGAGGAGTGTTAGACTCAGATAACAGCCAAAATGAATAGGATAATGGGGATAAGCACTTTTTAAAGATGTGCTATATCCCTGAAAGCATTTCAGACGTAACATTGTGGCCTTCCTGTTCACTCTGCTTCGACAGAGAGGGGAGATAAATTAACTGATGTGCATCTAAAAGGGGCAGCTTAGTTACATTTACAGCAACCTTCGTGTCAGCATATCTGAAAACAAAGCAAGTTAGTGAGCCTCAAATGCAGTGAGCATTTGCAGACCTCACTGAAACCCATAGAAGGGACAGGCGCCTAGGACTGTTGAAAATGCAAGTCAGTTGTTTAGTAGTATACTAGAAGAAAGAAGAGGTTATTCAGTTCAGTGATATTGATGGCAGCATTAAAAGTGGTACAAAGAGGAACTGAGAACTTAGTTTTGTGATATACACTAAATTAAATGAACATTTTGGAAGGCCTTTTGTCTTTCCAGGCGTTCATTTGTCACAGTATTTTATGCGTTCCCCACTAATAATGTTCAAGAAATTCTCATACTTCGTGGAAATCAGCATGACTGGGTGCTCTGAAGTGCCTGTATGCTAACACACGCAACATAGGGAACAAACAGGAAGAGTTAGAGCCCTTATGTGCAGTTGCAGGGCTACCATCTCATCAGGATTACGGAAACATGGTGAGATAGCTCACCCACTGGAGTGCTGCTGTGGATGGACACAGGCTGTTTAGGAAGGACAGGCTGAGACAGTGAGGATGGGGATTGGCCCTTTGTGTGAGAGAGCAGTGGGGATGCATGGGACACTGCCTGGGGGTGGGTGAGGAGCCAGCTGAGAGCTTATGGGTTGGTATTAGAGGGCAGACCAACATGGGGACAACATTGTGGTGGATGTCTGCTACAGACCAACTGATTAGGAAGAAAAAGTAGATGAGCCCTTCTTCAGACAATTCCAAGAAGCCTCGCATTTGCAGGCCCTCCTCCTCCTCACAGGGGACTTTAACCACCCCAACAATTTTTTGGAAGAGCAGCACAGCAGGGCACAAGCAGTCCAGGAGGTTTCTGAGTACATTGATGATAACCTCCTGACATGGGTGATCGAGGAGCCAACAAAGGGAGATGCCCTGCTGTGCCTCATACTTGCAAACATGGAAGAACTGATCAGGAATGTGAAAGTTGTGGGAAGTCTTGGCTGTAGTGACCATGAAATCATGGAGTTCAGAATCCTGAGAGAAGGGAACAAGGCAAGTAGGATCACAGCCCTGGACCTCAAGAGAGCAGACTTTGGCCTGTTCAGGGGTCTGCTTGTAAGAATCCCATGGCACACAGGCCTGGAGAGAAGGGCCAAGGAGAGCTGGTTGATTTTCAAGGATCATTTCCTTTAAGTGCAAGAACCATTCATCTTGATGTGCAGAAAATGAAGCAAAGACAGCAGGAGGCCTGCATGGATCAGCAAGTTGCTCCTGACAAAATTCAAACATAAAAAGGAAGTGTGCAAGAGTGGAAGCAGGTCAGGTGACCCAGGAGGAGTTTACAGTCTGAACATGCTGAGAGAGGATTAGAAAATCAAAGTCCACCTTGAGTTGAATCATCTCTGTCTTCACTGGTAAGGTTTTTCTTCAGGAATCCCAGACACCTGAGACCTATGGGGAAGTCGAGGGCAAGGAAGACTTAGTGTTAGCCGAGGAGGATCATTAGGGAACTTTTAAACAAACTGGACATACAGAATTTCATGGAAACTGATGCGATGCCCTTACCTTAAGGAGCAATCCTAAGGGAGCTGGCCAGTGTCATTGTCATTATGAGGCCACTCTCGATTATCTTTGAAAAGTCAGGGTGATTGGTGGATGTTCCAGAGGACTGGAAAAAAGCAAATGTCGCTCTTATCTTAAAGAAGGGCAAAAAGGAGGATCCAGAGAAGTACAGGCCAGTCAGCCTTCCTTCCATCGCTGGGAAAGTGATGGAGCAACTCCTCCTGGAAGCCATTTCCAAACATAATAAGGACAAGAAGGTGACAGGGAGTCATCAGCATGGATTTAGGAAGGGGAAATCGTGCCTGACCATCCCAATAGCCTTCTACAATGAAATGACTGTCTGTGTGGATGAGGGGAGAGCAGTGGATGTTGCTTATCTTGACTTCAGCAAGGCTTTCAACTCTGTCTCCCATAACATTCTCACAGACAAACTGGTGAAGTATGGACTAGATAAATGGACAGTGAGATGGACTGAAAACTGTCTGAACTGCCAGGCTTAAAGGCATTATGATCAGCAGCACAAAGTCCTGTTGTAGTGCAGTCCCTAGTGATATACACTGGGGTCAATACTGAGGCCAGTGCTGGCCAGAACATTTTCTTTCATGACCTAGATGATGGGACAGAATGCACCCTCAGCAAGTTTGCAGATGATACAAAATTGGGAGAAGTGGTTGATACACCAGGAGTTGTTCTGGCATTCAAGAGGGACCACAACTGGCTGGCGAAATGGGCAAACAGGAATCTCATGATTTAGTTACAAGATCTTCAAGTCATTTTTCTCTCTTCTGTCCTCAGTAGTAAAAGTAAAAGCCTGGAAATGCTAACTAAGCATGACTGGGAATGCTGCACAACACTTTAGCAATAAAAAATAGATAATGTTTCAAGAGTTTAAATCAGTTAGATATACCTCGTATTGTCAATTCATTCTCTCTCAGAAATAGGCTGCATGGTCCTAAATCTTCCTAAACTCTTAGAAGCCAGGATAGTATAATTCTTATTACGTGTTGCAAAATTGTCCTTTAAAGTTCATCTGCCAGATGATGTGTTATTTAGATTGAATAAACCTGAGAGACTGATTCCACAACTGTTGCACAGTATTGATGCGTTTCCCTAGAGTGTCTGGTTAAAGGGTGACTTGACAAAAATGTAAAGTTTTGTCCTTAAATAAATATTGTATATAAATGGATCATGTCAGGAACACTCACATTTCATGATTGCCTGGAGTGGGAACTGGATAATAAAACTTGTCAGCTCCATTGGATTTGTAACAGGTATTTGTGTAGAAGAGTTCTGAATGTTTCAGAAAAATATGCGAAAGTTTGAAAGACTTGTGGACCAGTCTCAGTCATGCACTGGGCATGACTGAGACCAAATAGCAGAATTGTTCTTCAGAGGATCTTTTATTGTGTTACACATTTCATTTAACAAATAAAAATTATTTCAGAAATGGAACAGAGCTTTCCATTAGGAATAATAGTCATAGAAGTGGTTTATGGAGATTACAGCTGAGTTTGGTTCCAGTAATCCCTTTTTCCCTTCAGGAAAAAATAAAAAAAATTTCCTTCCTCCAGCTTAAATTCAATTTCTTGAGTTTTGACTGACACCAAAACATGAAAGGAAATAATTAAAAGCAGTGCACCCACATAAAAAGAGGGGGAAAGACACAGGTTTTTGTTTACTTTTTCTTGGTAGCTGATGACTAACTGTCCTCGATGGCTAAGAGAGTCACGATTCTAAGGCCTTCTTAACAGCAGATAAGATGTAAATATGATCTGGTATGAAAGGCCGGACATGCATCTTTCTTGTGTAAAATCATAAAACCTGGAATGCACAACTCTTGTAAATGGCTGTCTGACTTAATCCTCAGGTCAAACCTAGCCAAAATATCACTAATCAAATAAAACTGTAAGGTTGCCTTGGAAATGTGATGCCACCTGTGATTTGCTAGGGTCCTGTGATGATCAAAAATAAAGGAAAACTGTATTAGCTTAAAGATAAAACTTTTTTTTTTTCTTTCTGGCTTATTTTAAGCAATTTACCTCATTAATTGTGTTAGTCATAACCTGATGTGTTACTTTTTTTAAGGAAACGTGCAAACATACACACTACCAAAAACACCATTGTAGAAAGCAACTCTGAAGCTCGGTTAAAAGATTTGACCCCTGCTTAAAGAAAAAAACATCCAGTTCCAACAATCTGAATAGAATGCAGTGCTTTCTACAAGTTATTTCTTGTGTTTCTTCTCAGTGTTATTCATACAACATGTCTAGCAAAATAGGGTAGCTTGATTAAGTGGCAGTATTTAGAAGAATGTTATAGCTGTGTACAAATGTGTTAAAGATGTAAACTAGAGCTAGCCACAAATAGTGGCTGTCAAACAATTCACTAGTCAGGTCCCACAAAGCAGGTAAGAATGCTGAGTGCTCATGTAGAAGGCAGGGATATTTTTGTTCTTGGGGGATTATTCTCCCAATGATGAAGTGAGCTAACCTCTTTTACTAGGAAGATCAGACTGCCATTAGTGCCAGAAACCACAAACGTCTGGGACCAGTATGTCAAGAGATTATTTCTGCTGAATCAGCTCTCTGTATAACAAATGGATTAAACTAGTAACCCAAAAACAGAGACATTTTATAACACAATGTGAAATTTACTACGAAGTATATCTTTGATTTAGACAAATTCCTGATTCCCTTTCCAATGGTGACTGTTTTGTAAAAAAAACTGAAAGTTTTTGTAACACCAGCCACAGATCCATTACAACCGCAGTAAAACCACTGGTGGATTTGTTAGTCTTCCCTTACATATAAAACTGAAGATAAAATTGGAAAAATACCACGATATGGTTTCTGAAGCATCAAATGAGTTATTAAGGCAGTTATATTCAAAGTTAATTTAATTTAAAAGATTAATAAGAAATACATTGTATTTTAAATGAAGAAGTAAGTTGCCGTGCATGACTTTTATTGGGTTAATGTCACTTACATTGTTGTCAGGTACCTGATCACTGTGATACACAATTCTCTGTTAGTTTTATTCAAAATAAGATGTCATCTATCAGTTTGTACACATGCACGTACATGGATATGCTATGTCACTGCTACCCAAACAAGCTGAAACGCATTCCTACTTTATAATTAAAGCTGTTCAAAGACAAGTATCAACAAATAAAAGCTAAGTAAGTCGTATGCCATAGTAACTAAGCCTTACGGTCCAGATCAAACATAGATACCTTCCTCAGCTGTAAGCACGTCCTCAATTACTTTGAATCACACTGTTTTAGTTATTTTCTGTGCTTTAGCTTAGACAGTAAATTCTATGTTGATCCCAGATTTTTTTTTAGATGTAGCATATATTTATAAACCTCAAAAAGAAAGCATATATGATTAAAAAATTAATTACCCCCACTATCAAAAACATTTATGTTTTTTCTAGCTTGAATTTACCTCTAAAGTAGGCACTAAGCTTCCTTAAAGAAATTATTGAAACCAAGTAAAAAACAATCATTCACTCTTACTCTGAGATTGGATCCCATCCTTAAGAAGTTTTCCTCATTTTTAAATAGAGCAGATTTTTCTCTTTTGTGTAGTATTTGCTATCAAATTAGTTTAAAATCACGCTGGTTTTGCTAACACCTTTTAAGGAACAGACCAGGGTGAAAGAAGGGGAGCATTTATTGGATTTTGGAAGAATACTTTGTTTCTGAAGATGATTGCTTGCTGACTTTAAGTAGACTTGTAATCCAATTAGTTGCACTGTCACAGGACTGCATTGAGCAGTGGACCAGCCATCTTCAGCGTAGTGCTCTCTCACACAAAATGCTTCATTTCTCCTTCCCTAAACAAAGGAAATCCATGCTGTAAGTTTGGCTAATAAATAAAGCCAAAAGGAAAAAAAAAACAACAGATAAGTACAAAAATACAGAGCATTTGATTTCTTCTGCTTTCTATACAGGCCTGCCAGAGTCTTCCGACAACATTTAAGATTGCCACCAGTCTAGCACTTACCAGCCCCTTTTTAAATTCAGCTGTTCCTTCCTGATCAGCCCTAAAGGCTGAATCTCTCCATATGGGTCCCCAGGTGTAAGTGAAGCATGAGTAATTGTCTCCCTAGGCCAATCATCAAATGTAGTCCACTGACTTTGACAAAATAAAAAGAACATGGAGAAAATCCAAACATGCAGTCACAGATATAAATAAAAGGGGAAAAATAGCAAAATAAATGTTCCCAGGAGCATTCTTCTCACAGCCACTCACTCATACTGCATGTCAAATTTGTTTCTTGAAAAATGGATTAACTTGTCACATACCCAGCTCTGTGTCTATAGGTTGTGAGGGAATAATTCTGTGTTAGACAGATATGAAGTTATCATGATTTCACTGATGTTTGTTATCTAACTACTACAACTACTGGGGCCATAAAAATAAATAGGTAACTTCAGCCACCAGAGAAAATGAAAACAGAGGGGAGGTCCCCTAAGTCAAGTTGTTAACCTGAGGTTTCATGTCTTCTGTGAAATATGAATAGCATTTGTATTCATTTGCATGGATGTAATGTCTTGTTAGAATACTCTAAGCAAAACACAGATAAAAAAATCTCAGGTGGCTATATTTGTATTTATATGAAGTTAATTTAGCTAGTACAAAATAGGACAATTGAATTAGTTTCCTACAGGGTGTAGGGTGTTTCCTAGGGTGTTCATTAAAAATAGAAATAAGGTGTTTTAGAACCAGCTACACAGAAGAAAAAAAAGTACTTAAACTTTTGCTTAATTCAGATTTTCTGAGTAGCACCATCCTTTCACAACAAGACAGTGAACTCTTTAAATTCTTTCAGTTGAATGGTACTTAAGCCTTACCTTAAGTGATTTTCTAAAACAGAATGAGACTAATCAGTAGTTAATGCTGGGACAAATTAGAGCCTATATTACTACATCATCCCAGAAAGACCACAGAAGGCAGAGGGACTTCCATCTTGTTCCTAAAAAGCCATATAATCCTGATTCCTTTAAAAAAAAAAAGGAAGGCTACTATTAACTCTTAGGAGGTAATAGGTTGTTTTGACCATGTCATTATCCAGATTTATGTATGTATCTTTCAACTTCACTCAAAATCGAATTCTCTTCAATCACTCCAAAGGCTTGTAATTGTTAGACTAGTAATTGTTAGACTCCTCCATTGATTACCCTGATCCTCAACGACATGAGAGCAATTCCAAATTAACTTCCAAATTCATTTATGTAAACTATGTGTCCCATCTCAGAAAGAATAATCCACTACATTCACATATCAACAGAACCTTTAAATATGCAACAGATGTCCCATTTTTTGAAAGGCTCTTGAATCCATTGACAGGCCTTTGGCTAAACTGATGAATTAATTTGTTCAGGGCGGATTTCATAAATCCTCTAATAATTCTTACCCTTACACATCTTGACTTGATTTCTGAGATCTACAGCATGTGTTTTAAATGTTTTAACCTTTACTACTCTAATCAGGTAACATTTATTTCAGGGCTGGATGATGATTGGTCATTGAAAGATATAGTTGACTAGGAAATAAAATCCAATTTGTCAGCTAAGCAAACCTCCACATCTGCAATAAGAAGACAAAATTAGTCTGTATTACTGAATCCCTGAAATGCTTAGCAGTTTTGATGTCACCCTCCTTTGCAAGAATGTATAGTGCTGGATTGCTAAATACTGCTGGTATGCCAAAACCATAGTTAACATGCGTATGTATAGCTGATTTCTTGGAGTGGCTCAAATGTAACTTTTAATGCTATACTGAGATTTATTTATATCATTGCAAGCTATTTTTCTTTAATACTCAAAGGTGAAGTATCAGTTTAAACGGCACTGAAATCAGGCTGAAAATGAATTTTGTCTAAGCTCTTGTTTTGGAAAGATCTTTACTTTAGCTATGATAATACTTCTGATGTAGTGTACCAAATTATTTCAACTAATTTAAGGGGGGGGTTATTGATGTGTTTGATAGAGTGCAATAGTATGTACATGTACAACTGAATTATAAAGATTTTTGTCATCCTTTCCTGGACAACTGGCATGCCAGCTGCCCATTCAATAAACCTTCATTTTTCATTAACATTTCATTAACATTTTTCATTGACATTCAGAGAGGTCCACAAGTTTACGGTCTCTAAGCTGTAATAAGGATACGTTACATTCACAATATTTTTATTTCTGATGAAAACCATTAACAGAGAAAAGAGTCATTTTCTCCCACTTCCTTAAAGTTTGCCAGCACATGGAATAGATATTCTGTGGACTTTTACAGGTCATCATGAAAAATATATAAACACAAATTTCCATATTAACAATGCTGGGTTTTTTTTGTTTTGTTTTGTTTTTTCTTTTTTTTGCTGATCTTAATGGTAATCTAGTACATTCCCAAAAATCTCAGGCATTTCTTTGTCTTCTCATATGCCTCAGTTATATCTCTTCCATCTCTGTAGTGACATCTCTAATACATTTGTTTGTTTATCAGTAGGAAAGTGCTTGTGGACAAATAAGCAGACATTAAAATGTAAGGGTAGTATAAAATACACTGAGTAGTGTATCATATTAAAATTAGAAAGATACTGTTCTCAAATTTAGTAGTATCTAAAATTATATGGAGAGGTCACAGAATTTTTGTAATTTAAATTGAATTTATAATAGAGTGCTGGAGTCTTGAATACGGTGCTGTTGTGTAATCCTCACACTAGTTCATAAATCTAGGGTTAGCTAGGCTTAAAAGAGTCTAAACTGAGGGTATGTCACTAGTCCCTATCTGTATCAATCCACAGAATTGTGTGTGTTACAGCCTAATCAAGGAAGCTGAAGTCCATACTGTAGCAATTTATAGTTTTTTCCTCTGAAAAGTTTCCAGTTGAACTCTGCTACACCAAAGAGTGATGGACTTGTGAGAACTGCGGGACTAGGTACTAAATTCATAACAATCGAAGACCTGCCCATCTGAATTTGACCTTCAAAACTAAACCAAATTGTAGTTAAAATGAAACTAGATGGTTTACATTTATTTGAAAGCAGTGTGCAATTAATGTTTCTTAACCTGGGCTAGTTAGGTATATATGCTTCCTATATCTCTATCATGAAAATGTTCTTTATGAGGTGGAACTCCATTTCATGAGTGAAAAAGTAATTGAAAAATTAAGCTTTTGCTTACCATCTTGTGTCTATTAATTTTAGCACTCAAAAAAACCTAACTATTCTGGAGACAGGAGACCTAACAAAACTTGTATTTTTTTCCTTTATACTGTTCACAAGGCTCTTTCTTGCCAGTCCTTGCATAGGCAATAATAATCTCAGATATCAGCTGACTGGCTAACTAGCAGCAGCCAAGCAAAATGTGTAATAGCTGCCTCCCATCTGCCTTTCCTTTGACAATGGCATTCATATTGGCCTCTCTACCCAGATGGCAAATTTCATTGAATTTTTAGGCATGTAATTATCAGAGATTTTTTAGGAGGCAGAAAATATATCTTTAGAGATTTGTAAAACTTGACAAAGTCACGAGCAATATAATCTAACTTGAAGTTAGGCCAGTTTTCAGCAAAAAGTTGGACTATATGACCACCTAACTTCTGACCTAATCTTACCTAAGATTCAGTTATTCTGTCACCCATTTAGCTGAAATTGGCCAGAAGATTTGAAGATCATTAGAGGAGACTAGTAGATGCTATAATCACATCTCGTCACTTTGCAAAGTCAAATCGAAGATTACAATACATACAGTGCAAAATAAAGGAAAAGATCTGAAATACAAACAGAATGCATGTAACTGAATTTTACTTAATTTTATGAACTACCACATAGCTCTCACGGGAGCTGCCAGAATTCATTGTGATCAGAGGTCCTGTAAAATTGCTGATCTAGAGAAATCAGCCAAAATCTCCAGGCCTATATTTTGATTCATATATCAAATTTGTTCTACTTTGTTAATGAGTAAGAGTGAATATTCGTGAGAAATGAATTGCTTTCATCTTGTTCACTAGAGGGAATTTCCTGTAGGGTAAATCTAGTTTATAGCATTCTCAGAAATCGGGGTTCATGCTAATGTGCTGTCCACACTGCAGTAAGAATGCAAACAGATCTTATGCCTTTAGTTTCTTGCCAGGAACAAACCTAGCCAGTGCAGCAAATGCCTACTAGAGGAATTTTAAAATTGTTATCAGATACTGTATCTCACAAATGTCAAACAAGCTGCATGTGTTACAGAAACAACGATGTGATTAGCCAATTATCCACTTTGTTATATTACCAAATTTGGAATGTACTACAAATAGGTGATGGGATAAACCTGTAACTGAAAAACAAATACACCACAAACTGCATGAAGTTGTTAATTAATTTTCTTCAAATCTTTTATTTAATATCAACGATATCTTCTGTCATAGAATCTCTGAAACCTAATCAATAACATATCTTAACATATACTGAGTGTAGCAAACCATTTTACAGCTAGGCAACCAAATAAAAGGAGGTTGAGTGAAAGATTTGCCCAAGAGAGAAAGGAAGACTTACAGCAACCAGTAATAAAAAATCCTTAGATCCTTAGTTTCTCATTTCTAAACTCTAGATGCTTGCTCCTAAACTCAAATTCTAAGACCAACTTTTACCTGTAGTATGTTGTTCTCTACTAAAAATTTCTGACTTCCACACTAAAATCAAAGGACCCCAAATAGAATTAGCAGCAGAAGCACAAAAAAATGTAGACATGGAACAAAACAGCATCATTCATGCCAGAACCATTTAAAAATAATTTAATATAAACACAAAAGTCATTCTTCTGTGTGAGCTAACGCGGTTGTCTCCATTTGCATAAGCTAACCAGAGAAGATTGTATTGCTCAGTGATTCACTCTGAACTCTGTTTTAGAATGCATGTGCCTCCAAGACAAGAAAATGGAGCAGTATATCAATTTGCATATCTCCATCAAAACCTACCGCTGTCATTTGACAAAGGCCATTTCATCTGACAAAAATGTCTGATCTGCGTGTACACTTAAAACTTTTCTCAGTATTGTAATGTAAGCATTATGATATCTGAAACATATTTATACCAACAAGTTGCTGACTTGATTTATTCAGGTAAATAGGATGGGTTATTCCAAAAAAGTACTCTTGCCAGTGTAAGTTGTATCTATATTAGAAGAATTCAGAAGTGTAGCTATATTAAAGTAGTTGTACCAGAAAACCTGTCCTTCAGCTTGTTTATACTGACATAGCTTTAAACTAGTTCATTTGGATATCAAGGTGCAGTTTAGCCACAGCAGGAAAGAGCTTAGCCAGGGTGGGCTTCCTTATTTTTTTGTGTAGGTTTTCCAGCCTGCATTGTGCTCTGTCTCATTGAATTGAAACTGATAACTGCACACAAGCAAGGCAGCTTAAAGGTAGCTTGGATAATTTAGTATATGGCCATAGCTGAAACTGTTAGGTGAGCGTGCTAACACCTTTTAGTAGTTTAGTAGTTTATTAACATTGCTGTATATTTACTTTCAGATGCATTATAACTGTGACCTCACAGTGTGAGTGAAGGCATAGGCATTTAGATAGTATGAAAATGGTGGTCAGTGTGGCAAGTTCCACAAGAATTAGTTCCTACAGAACTCCGATTTTTTTCTGAGAAAAAAGCCTTTATTCTAACTGAACAATCATCATTGGCTACCACTTTAATACCTTGCCTTAAAATTGGAATTGACAAAGAAAAAGGCACAAGGAAGGAATCCAACTTTGAAAAATGTTCCAGACCCATCACAATACTGTATTTTAGTAAAGGCTTTTTTAGTTTAGAATGTTCCTCTGAGTCATATAAAACAGTTCATTTAACTAGGATGAAGGCATAGATTGTGATCTCACTTTTATTTCTTTCTTGCCTTCCCTTTTCCCTTTTTTCCTTCTGACTTCAAGAAGGAGTCCTAGGATGAGAGGGAGATAAAATTAGGGACGTAATGAGTGAATTCCAGGCTTTCAAAACCAGGATACACGAAATGCCTAAGCTGAGACCAATGTGTATAGTTGCTGACTCACAAAATTATTTATGTACATGCTTCCTACAGAGGGAGCTATAACGCAGTATGTAAGGACCTGTTTTCTTTCACAGCAAATAGAGGGATGGCGCCTCCACAAATGGGCTTGTTGTTTAGAGGACTTTTGTTGTGTTTCCATTTTACTTGAGTTTTATTTGAGTAAGTATTTTTCAGGAAAGATTAGTTTAATAGGTACAGCTTCTGCTAGGTCAAGTTTTATTTTACACGGAGAAGTGGCTTTTGAGGTTGTTGAGCTGTATTTTCTTCTCATTTAATGCTAGTGCATTTAGCTTATTATTTCCTTCAGGTATATGGTAGCTAATGCAAAGGTGAAAAAATGAAGAATATATCTGAAGAAAACTGACAAGGACACAAGCTCAGTGTCACTGCTGTGTCGTCTGACTATTGTTACATGCCTGCTGCTATTTTGTCTTTTCTGTTATCTGTCTATATTATACGCTTTTTGGACCAAAGCCATTTTCTCCACATGTAGAGTTACGCAAATAGTATTTTAACGCCTTTGTTTTAGAAAAAGAACGAATGGCTACTATTTGATTATGCTTGGGTTCCTCCAGAAGATTAAAGAGACATACTGTGTCTTTCAGGTTCCTCAGATACTGTACCCCTAAGGATTCATCCTTTCTAATCTTCTATTGTGCTGCTCACCTAACAGCAAGCAAGGAACTGCCTCAGCTGGCACCATGGACAGAGGCCCCCTATGAAGTGGCTGCAGTTGTAGACCGTCCGTTCCTGACGTGTCTTACTCGTGTGGCTTGGGTAATTCAGATTCACTGAATTAGTTGCAGTGGTAGATTTTGAGGGTGGATAATTCTTCCCTCAAAGCTGGAAAAAATCAATGATTCCTCTCCTGTGAAATATCTTTAGTTTGGGGCTATTTCATATTGACAACTGATAGCTTAAATAGTCTGGAGTAGTATTCCCTAACACAAAATGTGAGAATAATAGTAAATACTATTATGAATCTATAGTCCAAGCTTGTAGGATGACACTGGCAAACTTTGTTTTTTGTTAGTAGTCCTCTGCCCTCTAAAATATACTTTCAGCTTCCTGCTATGTACCACCATTGCTACACCTAATAAACATGTACAGTTCTAGCCCTAGGTGAACACAGTCCAGTTACACTCCATGTGGAATGTGGAGGCTTGCATTTTTGTTTTCCTCATGGGAAATGGAGTGGAGCTGGAAGATATTTGCTGTCCCCAAAGGATGCCATAATTCAAACACAGCTTCTGGAATTTCAGCACTGCACTGTACTTAGTCATTCCCAGTGACCTGAAAAAAAGAAAAAAAAGTCTGTGCATGTGTGTGGGGGGGTGGGGGTTGTTTTCTCATGCATTATCGTGCATTTCATGTTCAGCAGTTTGACACAGCACTGTAGCTGCAAACCCCTTACTGGTTAGAAGGTTAGAAGAACTCTCTACTTTGCCGTGAGACTTCTTGGTCACGGTTAGCCCTAGTTGGGCACACTTGTGGGACTTGTGCAGGGAGGCTCTCAAGACAGGGTGATGAGGCATGCCTCAGACCTGAGATAGAGCACCGCTTCCTAAGGCACTGGCACTTGCCAAAGCTTTCCATGTATAAAGGTAGGCCCTGTATTTTTAGTGTTGGCTTCTTAGAGGTTTTATTTTGTTCTTCATATGCAAAATACAAGCAAAAATTTCTCTGCCAGGGGCCCTAGGAGTCAATTGCAATGGGGACTGCTAGTTTCTCCTAAAATCCAGGACTGAGGTGAGATGCAGGAAGGGACAGGAGATTCTTGGTGAGCAAGAATCCAAGAATGGGGCCTGTCCCAGAACAGCAGGGACAATCATTTCTAGCTGAATTTATGATCCACAATGGTGGTAATGTCAGCAGTCAGGCTGTGGTCCCTGTATTGTGTTTTATAGTAAATGCTTCTCTCTTACTGTAGAAGATGATCTATTTTTGACTGGCTTGTTTTCATCTGACACTCTGCAAACAATGGAAATGTTTCTTGTCTAGAGAGCTAGGCCCCCAAAGTGCCCTCTGTGACTAACAGTAACAGAAATGCCCTCCAAGTGGACCATGTATGAATCAGTTGGGCCCATGACCCTATTAGTCTTGTGTTCATAGGGCTAAATAGAATAACTCAGGGAAATATTACAGAACATGGAAAATATTCTCTACTGAAAACAAACCCTTCAAGATCTGAATCACAAGTAGTCCTTGGTTGAGAGATTCAGGTGACATTATAACTTTGTATAGTGGAGACTCTGGGAAATTTCAGGCTCTAAGAAGACAAAGTATGTTTGATCTATTCCATTCCATGTATCATTAGTTAAGGCACTTCTTTAGTTTGGCTATATACTGAAGCTCACACTCGTTGACACTACCAGTAAAGCTTCTCTGACAGGTGGTGTAGAGAGTATGAACCAAAGATAAGCTGATGGTAAAAGAAAGACCTTTGCTTCTTGAAAGGCAACTTAAATTGATAACTAGTCCTTTTAATATAAATGATACTAAAATTTTATATCACAGACACATGCTCATGATATAGGACTGAGGGCATTCCTTTCTCAGAAAACAAAGACTGATGCTGTCTGCCAGCTCGTCTGCAAGGCACCAGAAAAAGGCTTGTTTCTTGGATTTTATTTAAGGAATAGTTTTTTTCTGTGTTGTCAGTAATGCCTGAGTATGATGAAGGAAACAGTCTGACTCTCCTTCTCCTTGCTGCCTGAGGCACTGTTATTTATCATTTCAGAGTTGTACCTTTCAAGTTCATAGGAAGGCCACACAATCTTAATCTTGTGAGGCTGGTGAATCAGGCTCTGCAGTGAGACTGTAAGCCTTGTCTTGACATTAGAGTATGTAGTGAACAGTTCATTTCTGAATACCTGTAAGAATTGCATTAAAGATTGTAAGCTGCTACAGCAGTAGTGGCAGGCTATCCAAAGAGAGGATACTAAACTAGGAAACAGAAAAGTTGAAACGAGAGGAGCAGGTTGCATGCAGCTTCTATATACTTTTTAACCTCCTCTTGCTTTGGGGGGGGGAGGGGGGAAGAAAAGGGCTACAGCCTTCACCAGGATCCTGACACTGTTTGTGAGCCTTTTATGAGTGCTACTTGTAAAATTTATACTGGTTTAGACCTAGTTGGAAGACTGAGTCCCATGCAAAAGTAGACTGCCACAAAACTAAAGTAGCTGCCAGAAGAAGCCTAGGGAGGAGGATGTGCTGTGCCAGACTCAGCCACAAGGTTGAATTATTTTCCCCCATACAGGCCTCTCTAAAGCTTAGCACATCTGTGGTGCCTGAAATCTACTGAAGAGTTTGTGTGCTATTTTACTAGAGGAAGCTGACATGCTGTCTGTTGTCCTTTGTCCAAAATATCATAGCCTGTTTGCAATATACAAATATACAAAACATAGCATTGCTGTTTGCAATTCCAATCCCTATATTCTTTTGTCTCTCAGCTTGCACTGTGTCCCTAAACTATTTCAGTCTAACACCTTAGGTCTGTGTATAACAGGTCCTAGTACGGAGGGCTTGGAGCTGTTCTGTGCTATTGAAATACAAAATTAAAAGCAGCCTGAGAAGAGCATATAATTATTAAACGTTTGGTGTCAGCATTGTTCTGGTTCTTCAAGGCCTCTTCAGTAGCTAAGGAGGATTCTTATCTAGAATTTATTGGAAGTCATTGGGCCAACTCCTACTGTTTTCAATTAGATGTGTTTCATTTCCTAAGATCGTTCTAGCATCATCAGAAATCTTATCAGACCCTAAACCTGAAGTTTATATGTGCTGTTACAATCCCTTTGGCTACGGAAGTTTATAAAGATGTACATTCAAGCGTTACAGGTAATGATTTCATTTCAGATTAGAAACTTAAACCATATAATTTATTTCTGCATCAAGTAACTCATATTTCATATTCTGTGCCACATAGCCTCCAAAAGAATCCTACTCAGCAACCAAAAGAAATCACTCTGCACTTGCCTGATATATAACACCAACATCTGGGAGAGCAGACTAGGTGTCGAGTGAGAGGAAATAGCAACACCCCATTTAGCTAGAGTGCACCGTCCAATCTTATGCCTCTTTTCTGCTTTTTGTCAAGTCTGGCTTGAAATGTCTGCTCCTTTTAGTTAATAAACAACTCCCACTTGGAAGGTGGACTGCTAAAGCACAAGCCTAGGCTCAAGACGAAAGCCTTCCTATCCTCAATGAATTAGCGTGGAGAGCATCCAAGTACAAGGAGATAAGAAGAAGAGGCTTGAAAGCAATCTTCCAATAGATCCATGCTATGTTAGTCTTGTGAAAGGTACTAGATGATAAGCAAACCATGAAAATGAGTGAAAGGGAAGACAGAAGTGGAAAAGAGAACCAAAGTATAGAAATAGAAGCTAGATGCAATGGAAGATGTAGAGATCACTCAGTCATGAATGTTCCTTCTTACATTCCTTTTAGTCTAATACAGAAGTAAAGGGTAAATTTTCATGTTAACAATATTTTAAACCATGGACCGTAGCAGAAGAAGGAAGGTCAGTAATTGCATAATTCAGTTCCATTTTTCTTTTTGTCCTTCTGTGCACAGAACTCCTGTCTTTGCCACAGACACATTTCAGTTTATTCTTCTGACATTTACTGTTCCTGCCTGGCTATGAAGGGGGAACTTGTACTTCTAAAATATTTGCTGATTTGAGATGCCCTCCACGAACTCCAGTGTCTTTCAGAATAACAGTTGAATATGCTGTCTGTCCCTGAGCTGTGGTCTCTTCTTGTTTGGATTTGTAACCATTAATGTTACAGAAGAAAAGAGTTTGGATCATCAGATACTGTAAGGTAACAGTTTGGTACATTTGTAAGGTACTTCTATGACATTTGGGCCATAAAGACAGCACTGTTAGCCACAGAAAGAACAGTATGCTGAAGGCAGCATCTTTTTTGAGGAGGAGTGCATAACTGTGAAAAGAGAGCATGAATCAGCATTATTTTTGTGTACAATCTGCAGCAAACTTGCACTTCCTGAGAAACTGTTTCACACACTGACTGAGTACCAAATCAGAGAAAGCACAGGCTTTATATATATTTTCTTCTTGAGCTGTTCTGAGAAATTCTTCACTATAGCTGAGTATATAGGTCAGAAAATCAATACTGCATGCTGCTTATCAAAATGAATAAAATATTAAGCAGATATCAGATAATTTAATACTCTTGACTGAATTTTGATCAGAAGGCCATAGCAGCTGTCCCAATTCTTGCAAAAAAATGTAATGAGATCTTTAATTATCATAACTGGTCATAAAGTACTGTTTTAATCTCATTTGAAAAATGGCATCTGCTATTGCACAGTAGTTGCAATATATTCGTAGGATGTTGTAAATATGATTTATAATAAGGCTTTACACTCCAAGGGCTGGTGAGGACCTTCTTTGAAGAAAAGGTCCTTCTGGAAGAAATCATTCTTTGTTTAAGAATTCCCAAAACCCGTCCTTCACTGTACAAGTTTGGCTTATTTTTTTTTTCTATGGACCTTAAGTAGATTACTAAAATGCTTGAAAACATACCGTTCTGTTACTAAGACTGAATAACTTCATAAGACTGAATCATAATATATTATGATTCACAATTACATCACATATAGCAAGTAGCCACTCAACACTGGAGGGCCATTACTTAAACCTCTGGCTGTTGTTCTGTTATTTGAAAGATGTGTGTGTCATGTGTGGAACTAGGATAGCTTGACGAAAACTTTTAATAGTAATGTTCCTGGCTTCTCAGAACTTGTTCTAACTATTGCAATACTTCCTGCTTCGGTACCTGTCATTACTGAGTTGACCACCAACAGGAACAAGCGTACGTGGTATTCAATTACATTTAAGAATCAAGAGTGACATAATCTTATGATCTCCAGTGGAGCTAGCACAGCCAGTATGTAGTAAGTCTTTGAGTAAGCAGCAAAACAAACAAACAAAAATGATACATACAATGGAGATTTTTGTTTGCAACATGTATAATAAGTTGGAAATGGAAGGTACTGACAGCCTGAAGCACTCTCTTAGGTAATAAACGTTGGTAGTAAAACTTGAATTGTTAGGGCAAATCAACACACTGATGTCAAGAAACCTCAGTATAGATAGATCTTATTGTGCAGTAGAACTGACATATGATGTTTTACACTACCACAATTTTGGCATATAGTCAGAGCTTCCCAAACCACCTTCATGTGTTAGTTCTAATTTACAGTAAGGTTGGAACAGCAAGCAACAATCACAGTATCAAACTCATCAGATGGTCACTTTTGCACACCTACCCCTGTGAACACATACTCTTACCTGTCAGAGCTTTGCTGTATATGCCTCAGCTAACACCAGGATGAATTTGCTCACTCTAGTTACTGCCACATGTCTGTCTTTGTAACGGCCTTGGCACAATGAAGTTATTGGAATACTTATTCCTCCATCCCATCTTGCATATCTCCCAGTACATTTGTATTTGTGGTATAAATACAATCAATACACTTTAAGAGACTTCTGAAATGATCTGCCCCAAAATATGTGATATGAATCATGCCTAATGATGTGGTCTCCATTCTCACCTCTGGTAGAAGCAACTTTTTCTTTAAAATAAGAAAAAGAGATCTGTCTGTATTATTCCTGAATTAGACAAAGATTCAGACAACGTTAGTGGAGTTTATCAGCCTTACATAAGAGATACATAGTGGTCTCCAAGAGGTCTTAATCAGCTCTGGAGCAACTGAGACTGATATTAAACTTCTTGGAGGATTCTAAGAGGGAGAAGCCTAGCACAGTTTTTTTGGTTTGAGATGGGGAAAGACTTTTTTTTTTTTTTTTTTTAATCTGTTACCATGAGAGTAAACACAGTGGCTGATTGCCAGAACCCAGGGAAGATTGCTCCCTGTGGAAAGGTAGGGCTTGATAGGAGATGATTGCTTATTTAGCTGCCAAAAACTAACTTAAGCTTGCCTGAACCTGGGCAGGATTGAAGTATTTGTAGTGTATACCAGAGGTGAAGAGTCTAATGAAAGCTTGGGCCCAAAAGTGGTGAAAAAGTTTGTTTCTTTGTGCTTACTTTGGAGTCGGAGTATCCTAGAAGGGACAGAGTTTAATAAGACCCTGCAAGAGAGCTGCTCTGCAGGCCAGATGAATTAGCTGAAAGGGCAGGAAAGAAAGAGAGGCACACACAGTGCCCTGCCAAGAGTGACTGGCCTAGGAGAGTACAATCAAAAGTTTTGTATTGTTCTTCAGTGTCATTTCAGAGTGCTGTTCATACCTGTCCCAGCTAAGTGTGAGTGACATTTAATAAAAAGGATCATCAGGACATAGATTTCTTTTTTCTTTTCATTACATGGATCTGATAAACACTTGGGTACAGAAATATGACGTGAAGAATGTGTTTGTGTTGTATATGTTGTGTGTGCAACCACATACCCAAATCAGTATATCCAAATTCATTTTTCTTTGCAAAGTATAGATTAAATGCCAATTTGGTCATGCAGCAGGACCAAAACAAATTCCATGATTATTCACACTAAAACCTACTGAAAATCATACAATGGGAAATAAAAAGATTGTTTTTAGACGTTTTGGAGAATTAAGAATCACCACTGTTAACTTGATATACAGTGAAAATATTTGTTTTGTATTGATCAAGAACAGTGACTTGTCCTGTGCTTCCAAGTTTATTTTTTTTAAGTTTTAAATCATTATTAAGCCTAATGTCTCAGTATTAATCCTAGTGCCTAATACTGTAATAAATTATCTACATTGTCCTCCTCCTCATTTCAGATCTCCTGTCACTTTTAAAAGGAAACTGATGTCAATTCTATTTTCTGTTACAGTGGTGTGTAATGATGCTGAATTCAGTTTATCACCATTGCTCTTGTTCTGTCTTTCTGAAACTGTGATGTCACACATAATCCAGAAGGTATTAAAAAGGCATTAAAAAGGTTTTATTAGCAGTGCTTTTATTAGCAGTGGTACAGTTTCCCTGGGATGGGGGATCTGGAAAACTGCCCTCAGTTGCTAACAACTACCCAATGCTCCAGGGAAGGCAGCAGACTACAAAGCCTACAAAAGCCTCACCTCTCCACCCTAGAAGAACTGAGCTCTGAGGAGCAGAGACCATTCAAAATGAGGTTGTACTTTCAAAAATGTTGAGAACAGAGGACTGCATTTGGTTCAGTTTGCATACAAAAATGACAGGCAGGTCAAGCTTCATAGTGAATATAAAGTTGAAAGTAAAGCCAAAAGCATGTTTAAAAAACGTAAATGCATGAGTAGTGACATCTAAAAATAAGAGACACTCTGGGTGGTAGTTCAGACTCCCAGCATGATGTCTTATGATTATTTCTACTGTTTATGGAAAAATCAGTTGGCCATCCTGAACAAGTCTCAATATTGTCAGGAACATAAACATTGTGAAAACAATTTTTCCTAAGAAAAAATGTAAAAGATATGTGCTGTACAAATACTAAGGATTGGTAAGAAGCAAAGCTTATTATGTACTTTATATAAAATTGAGTGTGTTATTTAAACAGTAATGAACATACAAATTATGTTCTTTCTTTTAGAGTTAGGATTACACATCCTTTTTCCATGGCTAGTGGCTTTGTATACTGAGTGGATTTGAAAAAGAGAAGAAGGGGAAAAGATAGCATACAGTTACAATGACTATGCTTTAATGAAGTGTTATTTTAAAATGTCTTTAGTTGTAAGAAGTGTATGTGGTCTAGTTTCTGAACAGGGAAAGGCTCAAACCCCTTATATTCTGTTTCGCTACTCAGTGGTGACAAGAGATTAGTAAAATGAATGTTCATATAACTCAATTGGAGACAGTATAGTAGTAATACTATGAAGAATTTTGTAAATAATCATCTTCTCAACTCAAATGATTGAGAAGGTAAAGGAGGAATCTCGTGAACAGAGACTAAATTATTGTCAGAGGCTGAAGTCATTCCAGTAGATGCTGGCTTAAGTATCCATGACCACTTACATGAGGCATTCAGGCCCTCTTTTTCAAATCTTTTTTCAGATTCTTAATTCCAAATTACATGCCCACAAACAATGTCACTTAGATCCAGCAACCTCTCTAAAAAATGAGAATCTGAACTTGGTTCAGTTTATCTGTCTTCAAAGGAAAGTCATTATACTGCTTAAAGTTTTTTATTTTTGTAAAGCGCTCTGAAGTCCTTTGTCATGAGATATTATACTGTTAAAATCTTGCTTAGTCGTCTGCAGTTTATACAAACAAAATTTTAACCTGGAAATCAATACTCAATTTGTTTTAGTTAACATAAAGGGTCCTCACACTTTTCTCAAGGACTAGGAATGTTTTTCCCTATTGCTGATGGGAAAGAACTTATCGTTGATCACAATTAAAATGGTAAGAGTTTAAATCTGACAATGCTTTCTGCTGTGGTAGGAGGGTTTTTTGTATCATAGGTGATGCAAAGGTCACAGTGGGCTTTCTTTATTAGCAAAATAACTCTTTACATGTTAAACACTGCCCAGAGTCTTCAAAAAGAGGAAGTTAAGGTTAGTCTTAACTCCATAAAAAAGGCACTTCTTCGATGTGTTTAAAAATTCCCTAACACTGAACATCTAAATTTTGTGATTCTATTTTGAAAACATTTTGTGCGTTACGCAGCTCGATGTGGCTAGGACTATTTCATTTAATACTGAACACAAAGATTTGCCACAAATGCTATTAAAAAATTCAAGTATCAGGTGAGAAATACAAAACTTTGGTTAACTGAAGCTTAAATAAATACTACAGAATAGGGCTCTAATAACATGTAGCAGATAGATTTTTTAATCATTACATTTATGATATGAAAAGGAACTGGAAAGAAGGAATCTTTGGTAAACACTATGGAAGCATAAAAGAAGGCGATTCAAGAAGTAGATCTGAGATCTGAAATAGGTAGCACTCCAACTTAGTTTTAAATGCAGTTTTGCCTTTATGTCCCCTTTTTCATTAAGAACTTTTCTTCCTTGTCTTCATGTATTCAGAGATACAGGATTTTTTAAAAAGTGCATATGAGATTATATTTGTACCCTGAAGTCTTGTTTCTAATGCTCGAGAATTTCCTTCCCCTTCCTTGCAATGTGTATGGGGAAGCTGCAGCTGCAAACTGCAGGTACAATGTAAATAATGTGAATATAGAGTGCTAGGTACTCCAAGGTTCGAGCTGTGTAGGCCCAGAGGAGCTGAAGGAGCGGGTAGTGTTGTCCAGAAGGGGGCATGACTAGGATGGAGAAGAGAGTGTTGACTTGGTGCCTCTTGCCAGGAGAGCTCTCATGAAACAACATAGACCCCTCCAGAGTGATGAATTGCCCCCTCTGGCATAGGAGGGTTGGCTGATGTTAGGAAGTGTAAATTACATCTCCCTGTGGCAGCTTGTCTAAATCTGAACCTTTAATTGTAATTATGTGATGAATACATTCCCTTCATTTTTGTTTTGTTTTGGTGAATTCAGCACAGATAAAGGTGACAGATTAATTGCACCAGCGAATGAAGTCACTGAAGCTTGTTGAGAAATGATTCAAAAATATTTCATTAACTTCCTTTTTTTGTTGAATTGCCCCAAAATAGGTTTCAGCTAGGCCTTAGAATCACAGCTCAATAACAGCAGGAGAGTCTTTCCCTTCTACCTCCATCCAGATATCTGTACCACACCTTGGAATGCTGTTTGGTGTACTACAGCTGGGCACAGGGCATGTGGGTTTGTCTGTGCTCTAGAGAAGGACGGGCATCTCAGAAATATTCGGAATGGCCGGACTGATATTCACATGGAAATGTCTCCTCCTGAGGATTCACAGGACTTTCCTGTTCTTTGATAAAAGACAGAAAAATCTCTGAATGTTTACAGAAGCAAATTAAAATGAATAGAGAATATATACCCATGTTCGTGGGGCTTTACTTGAACCAATAGTTGTGAGTGGTATTTGGCAGAAGAACTCTCTACAATCACTGATAATTTAAGTTGCTTCCCCCTGAGGGCTTGAGAACAGGAGAATCTAGCAAAGATCTGGCAACTGCAGTCTCCTCCAAGGGCCTTTGTGGAACAGAAGGAAAAACAGTGAGCAAGCAGGCCACTGCTTTCCTTTTCTCACATATCCCAGAAGAGGAGCAGTTCCCCTCTGCTTCCAACTATGGAGAGAACATTGGGGATCATTAAAAGAAACTGCTGTATCCTAATTACTTTATTTCAACTTATTACTCTGTCTTTTGCGGGGGGGCTTCTCTGCTACGTAAACTAAACAGAGAAGGAGGGTAAGGAAATGTAAACAAATAAATCAAGATTTCTAGATCTCAATTTAGAAATTATTGTGGATTGTCTTCTGGCCTAGTATTACTCCACAGAGGCTACTTTTTCATATCAGAATACTTTAGAGAATCGTAGCAGAACAAACAAGGGAACTTCTAGGGCATGGTACTAGACCTGATAAAGAGAGTGACAGCAATTTGTACATGTTTAACTTTCACCATGCAAGCAATGTGACAAGGCAGCTTTGTGCAATGCAGTTTTTTCTTTTTGCACAAAAAATAATTATTGCCCTCAAAAATCACCAAGTTTGATGATTTTTTGGTAATTTGATGATATACAGAATTCTAGTTCAACATATAGTTCAAGTTTAGTTAAGTGACAAAGGATCAGATCTTTTATGACTGAACGTTTCTGCTAATGTATATTTTCCATCTTATCTGCTCAGTCTTTTTTTTAGGCAAGTTGTTTTTATTGGACTATGAGCAGCAAATTCCTACAATTTTATAGCCATGTGACATTGTTGTCATTGCTTTTAGCACAGGAAATGGTACATCTGTTAGTAAAGAGACCAAAAGAACTCTCCCATGAGTCATCAAAAGGCATTTGCCAAAACTAATTGAACTAATGCCAAATATGACAAGTCAGTTTAAGACCTGTAACAATTTACAGTACACTGAGTTTGAGGGAAAGGGGTAGTATACGGGGATGAAGGTAGTGGAAGGTTAGGATGGGGATCCGAAGTATAATTTGATACAACAGTTAAACCTCCCCTGTTTTGCTCAATAAATCACCTGCCATTTCTGAGCTAGGCCAACAATCATTTTTAGGGCCTTTGTTTTCCAGTTTTATTCATTTACCCTTAAACTGCAATTAAGAAAATGAAAACTGTTCGTTCGGTTTGAAATTGCACTTTATCTTTTCCCAAGTATGAAATTTTAAATATTATTCTAAGAGGAGAACTACTTTAGGGGAAAATTTAATTCATCATTGTGTATAACATTTGCTATGGGTATCATTAAAATTTCATGAGACTGCTATAAGAATCTGCTAAAGAGATGTTTGGATCTTGATTTTCTTAAGGAAATTCAGAACAAGATACGTGTTTGTTTTTTTCTTAAATATTGAGCTTTGTTTGTTGTATGTGCTGACTTTCCAAAGCTGTCCTGTAGCTGCTGATGCAATTCAGCTTCTATCTATCATTTGAGCTTCTGGTCTTCCTAAAATATTAAACTATTCTAAGAATAAGCCAAGAAGAGCACTGTAGGTTTTGATCATAAAGACTGTAGAACTAATTATTGTTTCCCATCATACTTGCAAAACCAAAATATTAAATGTTAAAAGCCAGTAGTCTAGCTGTCTTGTTATCTAAATGTAACTTCAGAAAAAATGTAAACAGTGTATCAACAAAACTCAAATATCAATAGTAGTTATCAACCTGATTTCCACAAGCAGGGTGATATATAATACTTAAGAGAATGACTCATTTTGAACTAAACAAGTAGTCTATTTATTATACACTTACAGTTTCTGAAATGAGATTTTTTTCCATTTATGTAGCAACTTACAGCAGTGCAATAAAACTATGACATTATATTAATATCATTCATAACAAAATCTATAGCATAAAGCACACAGAAAAACAGCATGGCAACAGAAGGAAAATATGAGACACAGATATTCAGATTTTATTACTTGCAAAAAAGTTTAGTAGTGCTCACACTTTTTTTGTGCTGCACATTGCTAATGGAAATATCATGTGATTATGTATTTCCTATATTAATCACTGCAGTCTGGTACAATGCTACCCTCATGGGACAGATGGATGTTCACCCTAAATCATTTATTGCATAAAAAATTGTATGGTTGACAGTGCATGCACAGGAGTAACCAAAGTTGATCCTGTATGTCCTAGGATTCCCCAAAATCATTCCAAATGTGGTTTTTAATACTTCAGCCTTTACATTCACTTATACCAGGAATTTACCCCAAATACTGCAGTGTTGTTAATATTATCAAATACAAATATTAAAAATTATAATGTAGCTATAAGGGTATTATAGAATTATTTAATCTAGGCGAGTCATTAATTTATTTTTTTCTAGTCTTAAAAGTATTACTGTATGGCAGCGGTCTTTGGGCCGCAGTGGAACTGTGGAATTGCTTCCATTGTGGAAGCATGAGGAGAAGCGATGGACTGATACAGAGACGCACCAAGGCCCAGGTGTGACAGACTAGGTTATACCTGACTTCTTTAGTTGGCAGAAGGCCCTCCAACAACTCCAGCTTGCCACCCTTCTTTTTCTTCCTAAGTCTGGTTTCAGAAAAGTGAGGAGAACCGAGCCTGTGTTTATCTCTTATCTTGCATTTGTCTCCAGCAGTGCAAATAAAACTATGAGATTACATTAATATGATTCATGACAAAATCTGTAGCATGAAGCATACAGAAAAACTGCATGGCAGCAGAAGTCTTACCTATCTTAACTGCCGAACTTTGTACTGCAAATGCCTAAAACTTCCTTTTCTCACTTTTCTGCAACAGCAACATTACTTTTAGTGATATTTCTATTGGGAATTAGCCTACCAGGTTAGCACCAACTATCAGAAATGCTTTTACTAAAAAATATTCTACTCCACTCTTGCACTATTCTATTGACACTTTGATGATTTATCACTCTCCATCTTTGTTTCAGAATACCTTTGCATTCTCAGCCTTCCTGTACATATTGATATATCTGCCAAATTAACTTGAGCAAGTCCAAACAATTATTATAAGCTAGTTTCTTCCCTCTTTCCTACCTAATTTAAAACCAGTGTAGCAAGTCTTATCTGTTTCAAATGGGGGAGTTTGGTACCTTTTTACTTAAATGAAGATTTTTGATATCCAGAACGTTCTTTTTGAAAAAAAATTTCCAAGCTCTCATCAGCATTGCCATGAGCCACTGATCAGTCTTCAGCATTAATCATGTGATAAATTTTTGGCACAATGTTGTTGGCATGTTCAAGTATCTCTCTAGAACCCTGAAGAAAATTGTGCTAAAACTGAGTTTTCCTTGATGGCGTAATTTCTCACCCTACTGCAGCCATATCCAACAAACAGATTTCCTGTTTTTAAAGTGAATGTCTTCTGATAATTTAGGATATTTAATATTCTTAAATTAATGTCTAATCCCATTATGTGGGAGGAAGTATGTCATACTACTTTCATTAACTAAATTGAAACATCTGTGACCCAAAATTCCCTGGCACGGACTCAGTGATCAAGATCTCCTCAATCTTTTTGGTGGTTCATGATTATTTTTCTCTGATAGGAACTCCTGGTCTTAACACCTCCTGTTTGGATTATAACTGTCACATTAACCAGGACTAAATGATGAAGTTCATTTGAGAGACATAGGTAGCTCAAAACAGAAAGTTTCTTTCATGGCATGCAAACTACTGGGAAGCATGCATGCTATAATACTGCTGTAGATAAGACCATTCACATCCTGATTAAGTTCACTGTATGGCATTTGAAAATTCTGTAATGCCTGAGCATTATTTTCTGAAATAGTTCTTTCTTCTGCCATCATAACTTGTTAATGCACTCACTCTTCATCCTTAGATTCCAGAGGTATTCCAGGCTTGTTGATTTTAAGAACGTAGGATAAAGATAATCCGTTCCCTGGTTTTCTACCTAAAGGGGTGACAAATGAGCTGGGTTTTTATAGCAATGAGAATTGCCAGTCTTGAGGAAAGGATAATACTGCCAACTGGATTTTATTTTTTAAATAAGAACAGCTATAAGGAGAGAAAATAAGTGAATTAATTACAAATGTTAAAGCTGTGATATGAACTAAATCTCTGTCTGGTTGCAGAAATATTCCTAGTCCATTTTTCTGATGTGAAAGATAAAAATCTGTCGTGGTAAAGGATGGAAATGATTTAATAAGGAAATACAAGATTTTATGCAGAAATAAAAGCATTCATACTCTAGACTGAAACCGAGACTAAAAGTTACTCTTCTCTGACATAAAAAACTTCTAGTTCATGTTCTTCTGGTAAATAAAACTGAACGCTACAAGATTTCTGTAGCATTCAGTTTAAGGTACAGATTAGAAGTTGTATGGCAGAATCACTTCAGGACACTGTCCTATCAATCACACCACATTTATAGCTTTACAAAGTAAATAGAAGTGTAACAGAATACAGCAAGCACTTTTACCCATATATGTGTTAAGGCCTCAGCTAAGAAATGATTAATGCCTTGCTAATAACTTTACTCACTGTTAGGCAGAAGTCCATTGGTAATCCAAATAGCAATGTATTATTTGATATATGATGACTTCTAGCAGTGAGATTTTTATGGGGATGAAAACAGTACCTTGTGGAATGAAGGACAGTTTGGATGATTCTGTAAATATATGAAGAGCCTTTTAAATAGTGTTAGCAGAAATATAATCCTCTCACATGAGAAAAAACCTCAGTTAGTGATACCGAGGGCATCTGGTAAACTGCCTTGCTCGTATAAAATTAGGGCTAAAATAAGTTGGAGAAAAAACAAGCAGTTCCTCTGAAGAGTGAGACACTTTCATTTGTAATTCTTTGTTATCATTCATAAATGAAGATATCTAGATTATATCTAGATAAAGCTCTTTATAGGGTTTGTATATGTTAAGACTTGAAGTATATAGTACTTGTTATAAAGCGTAAACATGTAAAGATAAAGCCTAGCCTGTTATACCTATAAATCCATAGGAGGCCCACTGACTTCACTGGAGTTTTTTGATACCATGTTACACTTAGAATTTGGCCCAATATATTTTTCACAGGAACAATTTTAAAATAATGACATCTGTGTTAGAAGCTGTGTAACCTCATGTGTCATCCCTTTCTCCTTCTCCTTCCTCCAGATGAAAGCATACTAAATAAAATGCTATAAAATGTATAGAGTTAAAGGAAATTTTAAAATTATGATAAATAGCAGGGGATATTTTCCTACTAATAGCTTCCAAAAACTCCACAAAGAACATGTTGAAGTGAATTAAATCTCCAATGAATGCTTTGCTTTGTCATAACAAGAAAACAAAAAAATGACAAAACACACACCAACTTTCAAAAAAAGGTTATAATTTAACAGAACAAAAACAGAGCTTTTGGTATTGTGTTTGTTTATTTGCTTTGGCACTAGCATAACTTCTTGATCATGCCTCAAATACTCCGTTTTGTCTGTCTATTTCTTGCTAGTTTACTTGGGTCTGTAAAGTAAGAAATCTCTTGAAGACAGGTTTTGATAATTTTGTAGAATAAACATAACTGTCTGTCAAAAATCTGTCAAACATTGATCTGATCTATTTGCCCTCCAGCATGGTGCATGAAAGAAATACGCAAATACAAAAAGAAGATGAGGGCTTCTGTGCTCTGGTTATTCCATTTTCTCTACTTCACCTACATTTTAAGACTCTTGAGTCATGTGTTATGGAACAAACAATACTCAAAAGACGTGGAAAAGGTGTGGGACATCTATGACTGTGGAATTACTCTGTACTGAAGAGACAGGTGAAATTCCACATCTTGTTCCATAAAGACTTTTCTTGTTCACTGAAAAGGCTGAAATTAGTGAGCCCCAGTAAGACCAGTAAGCCTGGATATGCTGAAATTTTCCTTTGTTTTTTTTGTATTTAGTTTATTTAGTTATTTGTAAATGTTAAAGCTATTGTGCTTTCTTTGTTAGGGATTATTCAGGGGCATAAATTAATAGACAGAAAAGCGATACCAAGTGGAGTTTCCTGTGCAGTAGTGTGGGATTAGAGAAATCCCCTACACATCTAGCAGGCCTGTTAAATTTTGCAATGTATCGTGATGAATCAGCCTGACAAATCTCCCCAAATCTTTAAATTCAACCTTGTCTTTGTTGCTCCGATTATGAAGAAAGAATCTGCTCTACTGGAGGAGACAGCCAGGCTGCCCGATCCCCCCACAAGAAGAGCATTTTCAAAGTGCAGTCGTGTCAGCTGTGCCACCAGCAAGAGAAGAAAGCAGAAGTCACACCCACGCTCTTTTAAAAGCTTTTTCCCTCACAGAATCTTTTTGTTTTTAACAATAGTCAAACAAAATAAAAACTCAATTGAAAACAGAAGTCAGAAGCTTCCCAGCTTTGACCAGCCAAAAGAGGGAAGGATGGAAAATACACCCCTTTTCGAAAGCTCCCCACCTCCATTTTCTAATATAAGCAGAGCTATGCAAGAGCCAGATGGCAGTCTCTTTCAAGCTACTTTTCTTTTCCACTTTGATTCCAGTTGATAAGCTGTTGTGTAACTAGAAGAAGCTCTAGAGGGCCAGAAATCACCCTTTCAGAAAAAGCAGAGATAGGGAGCACTTAGAGCTGATGGCTGTGTGAGGAGTGGGCAGGGCTGGAGGTTAGTGAGCTGTTTACTCAGGGAATATTTCATATTCTGCCTCATTTGGTGACACATTTTTGAGGTAGCCCCTTGTGAGAAGTTTGGAACCATACCGTTATGGCTGGGTTGAAATAATGTACTACAAATGCAGGTCTGTGTTTAAAGGAAGAAAATTATACTTCATTCCAAACAAACTGTAGTCATCAGGCATTAGGAATTTCCCACCAGAGGTGGGAAAGGAGGTTAGATCGTCATAGCCGTGGGAAGATGCAGGCATATTCTTGAAGTCCGGGAAGAGAGTAAGCGAAAGCATGCAAAACACTCCGAACGGAGGAAGCATGAGGGTTGTACTGAAAGGTACTGGTGTTCCTAAAACTAAATATTTTGTGCAGTAACCTCGCCCTATATTGCTATAAAGTACCTTGTTAATGTGCTGTTATGTTAGTGTTAGAATTTGCCAAAAAATTCGGTATGTATGTTCCTTTACTTAGGAACTCAAAAGTGAATATTTTCCAAGAGCCTTATTTTAGCAATGTAGTTGCAAAGTTAAGTCAGACACTTAGTTGATACTGGAAATAAGGCACCTGAAAATATTATTTGCTCCTGCTGCAAGCTCAGACCAGCATCATAAAAAACATTCAGCAAGCCCTTTCAGGAGAAAAAAAATTACTACTAAAACATTTAGAATACTTACTGCAATCTCTGATAACTGTCTTTGTGCATCTCCATGAAAACTTGAGGAGCAATGTACATATTCACACAAGAACGTAGCAGAGCAAAAGCAGAACTGAGATGTGCCAGAGACATGGGATTCATTCAAGGAGAAGAGACTGCCAGAGATGTTAACATTTTTTGATGCAGCAAACTTCTTTAAATCCCATTGTGCTGAAGAAATAATGAAATAAGGCTGGATAATTTTAAATTAACTTTTAATTTTGCTTTGCCCTTAAGTTGCAGCAAGACAGATGTAGATTACTTTGGTTGAAAAGTGAACTTTGTTTACATCAGTTCACAGCTTCAGTTAGCTGATCAGTATGAAATCTCCTATAATCTCGCATTTACAACAAATGCCTTTCTGTTTTTTTGTGCTGCTTGTGAAAGCAAATATAATTTTGGAATCCTAGACATTTCTCTACCCTAATGCTTAGTAATACTGTCTGGGTATATTACATTAACTGCCTAAAAGTTAGTGTAAAGTAGTTCAAATCCTAAAATTCAAGCCAGAAATTAAAAGAAATACAGTTTTTTGAGCCAGTTTCAAAACCAAACTGTAAAGTCCATACAAAAGATACCAGTGAAAATACACGGTGTTAGGAGCCTGCAGACCTGGAAGCTGACCTGGAATTATACCAGGGATTCTGGAGAGGGACTGAACTACATAGACCAATTTGAAAACTTGTCTTCTTGTGGAACAGCAAACGAATCTTCCCACTCCTAGCCCAGCATGTCTTTTGTTGGTGGTTTTTTGCACCTCAAATTTTATTTACTTGCAAACACCCCAGGAAAACAAATCTTTGAAAACCAAAATAATTAGATTGGATATAATTTTGAAGGAGAAACAAAACAGGATTCATTCACATAATATTGCATGTGCAGAAATGCCACAAAGCTCAAAGCAGAGGTCACCAATTAAGATTAAAGAGGGCAACGACAGGCATTTGACATCATAGCCAGTGTCAAATGTATCAGGAAGCCTGCTTCCCATGAAACAGGGATGCTTAGACAACCGATGACAAAAATTATTTTTCTCCTCAAATGATGATGTTGCAAAGTGTTGACCTGAATTGGGACACTCCTCTTTGTTCTGCACTGGGACGGAAACATTGAAAATGTATTTACAACTGAACTGTGGCTCATTATACAGTGACCTCGTACAGAGACCTTTTGTTTAGCAGCAGAGACAAAGTGAGCATGCCAGCCAGAGAGTATAACTGCCTGTTTCATCTGTCTCTTCATGAAAGGCTTTTGAGTCTCTTTTGGCTACAGCTGAGATACAGTAGCAGTTGAAACTGGATAGAATTCTATACATATGAATGAATATCCTGCACAAAAATCTGGACTCAGACACGCTATGCTCAGTTTATTCCAGAGGTCATGCTAATATAAAACTGTTCATGAAGTGCTTATTTCAAAATGTTCCCTTGCTGTTGTTCTCTTTCCCTTTTCCCTTTCTCCCATCCTAATTTTTTGGCACTGGTTAATGGGAGGCATGGGGCAGAGGAACTGCAGTGAATACCGTACCTGGGTTTGTATTCGCAAACACAGGAACCCTTCTTAAAAGATCAGTTCTTTTTACTATCTTACTGCATAACAGGTAGCAGACATTCTTTCTATTCTTTTTCCAAATGAGGAGCTTTGGGGAGAGTGGAAGTGTTTATTAAGAGATGCTAAATTCATGAATTTGCATTTTTGTACTGTTGAGTTCCTCCCATGACTCCCCTTCCTAAAGCTTTCCTAATTCTTGTATAACATGCTAATTTTCCTCTGGGTTGTTGGCATCTCCCAACTCCGTCAGCAGCAAATTCTGTTGCCATACCCTTACCAGTGGTCTTGTAATTAAGTATATATATTTAATCTATCCTCAGAGTTGATTTCCAGAAATTCTTTTAGCCAAATAGTTTCCTTTTAGCTGAGTATTTCCCCTTTCAACATAACTCATTGTGTTCTCCTATTTAGTCTGTATTTTCCAGCCCTTACAATTCTTATGCTAATCATACTCCTCTTAATTTCTGATATGCCATCATACCAAATGTCTTACTGAATCCCAATGGATTATATCTACTGCCTTTTGTGCTTTAGAAATATTAGTTTTCTTATTAAAAGACAAATACTGAGTTAATGTGGCATGACCTAATGCCTCCTTAACTAATGGTAGTTAAGGTAGACATTTCAAAATACACACAACTGATACTATTTACAAGTCTTCAAAGGCCCTGATTCTGCAAGTGCTTAATATAGATTGTACTGCAAAAGTATTCTCACTGATTACAGGATTATTCATGGGGGACTACTTTCTCTGAAAGTTAAGTGTGTGTGTAAATACTTCTGTAGTGTCAGGACCAAAATCAACTGGTTTAGACTTCAAGACATGTAGCTTTTGAGCCTGACAAAAAATACAAAACAAAACTAAACTAAGCTAAACTAAATCAGAAATAACTGGTAAAATAAACAGAGATGGGTCTGTTTAGGGTGAATATGAGAACAGAAGATGTCTAAAGAACAACTCTAGGGTGTTAAAATTGAGCCAGACACAAGTTTAACTCAGGCTCTCTAGGCTTTTGAAATCCAAATTTTGGCGTGGAGTGTGGTAACAAGATGTTCATTCTGGCTCCTCTCCCATCATCAGCCCCTAAAAGCAGAATCAGAATTTTTACTTTGAATGAGAATTCCTAGCTGTTTGATACCACAATTAATTTAGCTCATCTGTGCACCTTTTTAGGCCCCTCTAGATTCTACTTCCTTATATTCCCCTAATAGAAGTCTGCATAGAGCTAAATTTGCAAACTATAAAAGAAAATATACTCTTTGCTACAGAAAACTAGGCATGTCTTGCATAGAGGTATTTTCAGCTTTTTCCTAAAGAAATGTGCTCCAAACAGCTAGTAATATCACGAATTATCCAAGTTCTAACACACTTTTATATAGTTTGTTGCAGTTAAAAAGTATTTTTGCCTTTAGTCATATGTTATCAGAATAATAACATTTATTTTCCTCTGTTTTTATGGCTCTGTCATTAAATATTGACTTTTAAATTGAGATCGTTGTCTTAAATGCTAAGGAATATTAAGCTAGGTCGTTAGTTCTGGGACATTTTATGCAGAAAGGACACAGATCACAGAGGACTGTAACCAGTGCCTTCAGAAGAGATTTTCAAAGGACTCTAGTCCAAATTATAATTTGGAACTTTTTCCTGTTCCCTGGCTGGAGAATTCACTACCTACACCCTTACTCAGCAGTTATGACAGGCCTTCTGAAGAACCCTGCTATACTAAGAAGTTGTTTCCTATGACTGAGCTTTCTTGTCTTTTAGCAACATCTGACATCCATTTAAATAAAATAAGCCAATTTCCTATGTCATTTATGGAGACACTGCAGCAAGAAATACAACCTTTTGCTGAATTTGCTTCAGACTCCTTAGAAATTAACTGCAGTAAAAGTTGGATCTTATTAAATAAGAGAAAATTACTTCATCATTTCTGCCACTAGTGCTTTTGCAAATATACATCAGGAGAACTTCTTACAGGCTTTAACAAACTGTTTTATGAGCTTAACATTTATGAAGGAAGGAGGGCAGATTCCTGAATTGTGAACATGTCTGTCTATTCTCAGAGTAGGCAAAGTGGGGTACAAGTGAGTGCAAGCTTTTCTTTCTGAAGATGCTACCCTCAATATTGCCAGTTTCTTTTAACTCTGAAAGTCAAAATCTTAAGAAAAGTTATCTATCCGTATTCATTTAGTTCTGAGCCTTCCTCCTCCAAATCTCAACTGCAGTAGCAGAGGCAACACAATTTTAGCATTAATGTTTCCAAGCATTCATTAATAATTGAGCTAAGACTACCCGTTGACTCCTAATTTACCATACTATCAAATAGTTATTTCTTTTGGTCTGTCTATGAAAAATATATTCAAGTATAATATATTAAGTAAATTATACTTAATGTATTTTAGGTATATTTTTGAAGTTATAGCATCTCTTTGAAGTATTTTGTTAAATGTCAGTTTCCTGGTATTAAAAGCTGTCATCTATTTCTGTTTTCCAAGTAACATGTAGCATATGTTAGCCCAGGCTAAAATTTATAAGACATTAAAGATATGGAATAAAACTCAAAACATTTATTAAAAATTACTTTGAAGTTTTGGTGAGTATTTTAATTATATATAAAACTACAGATCTTTTGCCTTTTTCTGAGGTCTAGTATGGTTACTTTGAAAAACACACATCAGATGAGCTATGCTTGTTCCCATCCCTGTGGGAAAGCTTATATGGAGAAGAAAAGTTCTTCTGAGACTTCACCACCATGGCTGTTTACCTTTTTGGAGAGAGACAGGATTTCAGAATTTACACAAAGTCTCAAGATTTGTGACTGTTTCAGGGGAACGTGGGGTATATGAAAACAGGTAACTCTTCACTGACTGCCATTCTTCAGTATGGCAGATAAACAAGGCAGATGTGAAAAATGACTTTGCTGATCACAATAACCTTTTTCCCAACTACGTTACTTTTAAAATCAATTAATTCATTGTTTTCCCTTAAAAATTATAGTAGTTTGTTGTCTTAGATATCTCTTTGAGTTACAAAGTGTATTCTTGCCTCAGGTTCATCTCAGTCAGATACACACAAATACAATGACTCTTACAGAACTGAAGATTTTGGAGCAGCAAGAGGATTATGGTATGGGTACATGTGCATCACGTTAGTTTGTTTTTTTTAATTAAGTATTCTGTGTACTAAGATTTAGCAGTATAATTAGTTCATTGAAAAATAAAAAATCAGTAATGAATGCCAGTATTATACTGCCTACTGCAGTTTAATACAGTGTCAATTCCTGAGCTACCTCAGAGCAACCTCAACAGATCTATACAGTGCAGCTCAGCACCACGCAGGGTTGCTAAGTCAAGGTACAAAAGCAGTACAGTGCAATAACATTACACTCAGCGATGCCGAGACTCCTATCCCAAGCGCATAAAAGTCAGAAAAGCAAGTCTGTTTAACAAGCAATTATGTCCCTGTTTTTGATAAATTAAGTATAGTTTTCAGTGAAGAACCCATATTGATTTCTAATTCCTTGCTTGTTCCATCAAGCTACTGTTGAATAAGCAATCAAGACTTCCAGCACAAGGATTTAATCCACATAGCCATACTGAAAGCAAAGTAGATTGAAAGTAGTTTCACAATTTGTAGCCATGTAACTAAGCTATAGTTTTGCCCGCCTATATATTTTTTTCCTTTTATGAAGGAAAAAGCAAAAGAATTTGAGTATTTATTTCATTTCGTTTGAAGAAAACTAAAAGGAGGTCTAAGGATGGCCAGAGCTGTAATGCTCATCACTAGCTAAAGAATTCAGACTAAGCTAGTGTAGCTGCCGCCTACCTCATTCTGAGCTCTGTGATGCCTCATAACCTGGTGCTTTCCTCTTAGTGGAAATGGCATGGATATATTAAAGGAGCATGACAAGGTGAGTGAAGTAGAAAAGCTAAAAATGAAGAGTTTTCATATGTGTGCTTCAATTGCCTGCTCTTGCCTGCAAGGTGGAACCATCTTGGATACTTCTGCAGTTCAAAAAAGTCATAAAGTGCTTTTCAGAGTGAAGGGAAATGGAAAGATCTGTTCACTCACCCTGCAATGAAATACAGCTGTGTTTAGGGTGGAGCGAAGCTAATGCCACACAACCTTTTGGGTAGGGTGAGAAGAATGCAGTAACAATTTGAAAGCACAGAGGAATTGACAGACTACTCACTGTGAGCACTAAAATGAGGCTAATGCCCCACCTCTTGCACAAAGGTTGAAAGAATTCTTAACCAAAACATTTCATTATCTGTTTTTGTCTTGAAAGCAAAAATTTGAGCAGTATAACATCAAGGCAGTAGTACTTATCCATACTTATTCAGGGGCTGCAAATAGAGAAGCTAGGAATTTCCTGCCATTGCAGTTCCCGGCTGGTGACAGTGAAAATGGAGGCTGTACAGCAGCGAGAGTTACACTGACAGATGCACCGTAACATTTTGTGTAGATGATAGAAATGACCCTTTATGCTATCGCTTAAACCACTGCTGCTACTAGTAAGCTGTGCATTATAACAGACTCCAGACTTGCAGTATAAATGCAAGTGAGTGCTACCTGCTGACTCATCAACACCACTTTTCTCCAATATTTTCCATATACATGAATGATAGATAACATTTAACCTAATCCTCTGGATTAATTACACTTTGGCATGAAATATAGCTATAGGCAAGCTCTATGTGTGTAAACAACTAAATTCTAGTACATACAATATAAATACTCAAACTTCCTTGAGCCTAGCTCCTTATGGTGCTGTTTTCTGTAATGATAAGCTATGTCATTGTTAATGTCTAAAATTACCTTTGTGGGTCATGAAGCAGAAGTACTTTGCAGGATATTTACTGTAAATGTAATAAAAAGATTTTTAAGAATATATGCCCGGGATGAAAAAAAAACTAAAACCTCTAAGTATAGAAAGAGGTAACAGTCATGCATAAGTGTAATTGGGAACATGGTATTTAAATTTATATATGAACCTATAATAAAAACTCTGATAGCAAAAATAAGCAAGTTTTGATGGCGCAATGTCCAGAAAAGGCTACAGTCTATTCTGATAGATTATTTTGTATTATTCCCATTACACAAGATTACGTTTTTCCATTGAAATCGTTGGATGGGGTTCTGAATAGAGATTCAGAATATGAATATGAGATTCATTTATCCGTGACTTTTAAAAATCCTAACTTATTTGTTGGACTTTCAAAAGTAAAAGGATTTGCTCAGAGCTGAAACTAAGTGTAGTCAAGTTTCAGGTGATGACTCTGGTATGTTAAATTTGTTTTTACTATTAAATTGTTTACATCAGTAACTGAGCATTAATTACTGGGGTGCATTTCTTTCACAATTTACCAATAGTAAAAGCTATTTACCTTGCCAAGGGCAAGTTAAAAAGTGTTCAGTTCCAGTCTGTTGCTTCACGCACAGGCCTCTCCTCTCACAGGCATTGATTCTCTGTGGAGACATTTTCTTTATAAGCAGGAATGAAATAAATGTCCAAAGTGTCATCTGTCTGAAGATACACAAGTAGACCAATTTAAATGGAGATTGATAAATAAGCCATGTGTTACAAAAAATTAAGAGATGAAAGGAGACATTTTGGATTAATCGAGGTACATGATAAATTGATTTAGGATTCCGTCAAAAAAATGAAGCAGTTTCACCAGCAGGCACTGTGATCCAATTCATTCTGTATTGTATTGGGAGATATGAGTACCAACTTCCTACACTAGTGTGAATTCTTCACTCTTTTCAGCTCTTTTTTCTTTACCCATGAAAAGAAGTGCTGTGTGCAAAGTTCTATGTAGTAGTAAAATATGACAGACACCCAGCTTTGGAAGGGAGGAAGAACTTGTGGTTCCTGGCCATGTGCTTAATCATTTCAAGGTGGCTTTGAGGTGGGTAATATAAATACATTATGCATTAAAAGAATCTGAGCAGTCTGCCTTCCAAAACTGGAAGCAATATAGGCTAATGGAAAGCCATTAGACCAGTAAGAGTCTCAAACCCTTGTGAAAGTCATTTATCTTTCCTCTACCACAGTTTCACTAACTGAAAAATGGGGACAAAAATGCTTACCACTTTTTGTGGTAATGAAATGGAATGAAAAACACTGTTTGAATCCTATGCATTGTGCTCTGGAACAGGAATTAGGTTTTTGACTAGTCACAATAAAATAGATAAATAATTATCTTAGATTTCTAGGTAGAAAAGTTTAATTTTCAATGTTCTAATAGTCAGGTGTGTTATGCCTCCTTATTTATGTGAGGTATTTTATGTATTTTTATGTATTTTTTAGGCAGGCAACGTTTTGATTCAAATAAAAAAATAAGATGGGAATTTTAAAAGCAGTTATACAGCTATTAGAGTTTTGACTGAAGGCTTTACAGTGAAGTATGAAACCACTTGCACTGATAGTTAAATGAACTGTATAGATTGTTAGCAGCCAGCACATATGAGAAAGAAACAAAGTACTTCCAAAGTTTTATAGCAGTCATGTCAAGAGGGTGGTTCTGTGAGCTATTAGTCTGTGATGGCTTTATTTAATGTTTTATTTATTTGTTTAGAAGGAACAGTTTAATAGGATACAGAAATACGGCGTTTTGTGGCCCATGAATGCACAGCTCCAATGTAATTCTGTAAAAAGTCCAGCCATGCAACCTCTGAGGAAACAGAGGCTTAAATCAGTGCAAAGTGCCAGCAAAAGAGCACCACAAGTGAGGGACATGTAATAAATGGAATAGTAATAAAGTGGAGGAGGAAGGAACATGCATGGAAGAGCAGCTTTAGCAAGTGCTCATATATTATGCCCAATTCATTTTCTGCGTGAAATGGGAGAATGTGGAGAAGGATTTAGAAGTAGTTGCTTTATGAGACAAAGAGCAAAAGTGTGCTTCCGCTGTCCTGTGCCTCTCTTCTCAACTCCCCTGCACCTGTGCTGTAGCATGAGAGGACTTCAGGCTACTCCTATGAAGCATACACGGCAAGATTGGAAAGGAGGTTTGCTAAGGGCCTGAGTGGGTTTATGTAAAAGAAGTAATGAACAAATAACTATTCTAATTCTCCTTAGTTACAGTAGAGATGTTTTCTACACAGGCAGAGAGGGTGGTTTAGAGAGCCTTCAGGGTAAATGGCACTCTGCAGTCGCACAGTCAGGCCACACACAGGGATCAGGCACACATATACACACAAATACTTGCAAAAACAAATCCTTTGCACAGCCTTTCTCTCAGCAAGCATCTTAAAAATCTCCACTCACAGTGCCAGGGGAATCTTTAGAACCTTTATTATTTTTATTTATTATTGTTATTCAGGCAGCACTACGGATGTCAAGAAACAGAACACAGAACAAATATTACATTAGAAATAAACATGACATATGCTCATATGCTTGCTGCATATGCAAAACTTTTGTGGAACAGGTGGGCTTCCAGACATATCAAGATAAGGGGGATATATCTCTGCATATTTCAGTTTTTGCATATGGATGTAATAATGCATAATCATTAACTCTTTAATGGATGCCTGAAGCTAGAAATGCCTTTGTATCTGCGTGCTATAACTAACAAATGAAATAAAGCTGAATAGCCTACTGCTATACTGATTATACACAAGGCAAGAAGTATAGCAAACTGCAAGAAGGAAATTCCCATAACATTTCAAGATTTTATGTGGGACCCAATTCACTTTTCTTTGCAAACTGTGACTTTCTTCTTGTTTTACGAGAGCTCTCTGAAATAAGAGACATAAGAAAGCATTAGTCTGTGTAACTCTTATCTTCTCATACAATCTTGAAACCAATTAGCTGTGGGCTGAATAGGACATAAGCTTTCTGTGTCATCTGCATGTATCAGTCCTCCCTATGTGTTGTCCCTCTATTTTCTCATAAATTTGCACCCATGACCCGATGTTCCACAATAAGCACTTGGAGAAAACTGGTAAGGAATTAATAAAATGCATCTTTTTCTTTTACAGAAACATCCTTCCTAAGAATATATACCCCAGTTCTGACAAGCATGGGACGTCATGTCTGAAACAGAGAGCCCTTTCCCTTCCAGAATAGCCCAGAGGCTCACTGGGACAAGTCACAGAGTGCTTGGCACAGACAAGGACAGCAGTCCTAGTTTGCCACCTTACAAGTGAGTGCTTTAGCCTAAAATGACTGATTATTCCAGACGGGGCTGTTGCAATTAATATGCACTGCATATTTGTTACACCAGGACTTTAATGTTGTTTTCATACCTCAGTTTACTTCTGAGGATAAAAGTCTTGCACTGTTTCTCCCCTATCTCATTATTTAGTTTAAATCAAATGTGTACCATTCTTTAAACAACAAAAAATTGGCTGTGGGAACTTTGCCAAAGTAAGCAATTTAAAGATGTTATCTTTTGGTTGCAGTGATTTGTTGTTGCTGGTGCTGCAGATTGAATCAAAGACTTTGTGGCAAGGTGGTCCCTATGGGAGGGACCAGTCCTTGGCTCCAAGTGTCCGGGTGAGCTGGCTTCCCCTGTGGGATAGTGACCTTTTCTGCTCCCCAGAGGTTATGGAGCCCTCTGATGGTTGGATGGTGATCAGGAGGTTAAAACAAAGCACAGTAAAGCAGGGAGTTCATTACAATGCTGTACCTATTTGGGAAAATAGCAGAATTCTGGGAAAATCTGCAGATCTGAGCATGACTTTTGCCATCATCCACTAGCAAAAGATAAGGAAGACTGTAATTTAGCTGACTAGTTATAATAAACCAGCCAAAAACCACTTCCGATCAAACTAAAGAAGCAAAAGCTTGAATGATGCAGAACTCCACAAATACTTGTGATCAGCTCACAGCTATCTTGTGACTATTGGATTTACTTCCGATATTTCTCTGCTATGCTCTAGGTACAAGTAAAATTAGTCTTACAAATAAGCTTTCACCCTATATAATCAGTATAAATAAAGTAGTGCCATTGTTCAATTTATATGCATTTAGAAAAGAAAATGAGGGACTATTCAAATTGAAATTCCTGAAAAAGATGTGATTTTTTTTTTAAGGTGGAGAGATTATGTTTCTCATAATTATTGTTCCTTGATTATATTATAGAGAAACCTATTTCTATGACATCTAGACTCCAAATTTAAAAAGAACTGGTTCTCCTCTACATCTCAATTAAGCACACCAATATTGATATATTAAAAAACTGTTAGTCACCACAAAATATCTGGCCCACAACCCAATTGCAAATGTATATACTTACTTTTTTTGCCTAATTATACAAGCAGGCAAAGTTTGCTAAGTTATTATCCAGAATGCACCAGAAAGTTTCACTGGATCTCTGGGGTAACTCATCAGTTTTTTCAATAATGAATTCAGACTTCTAGGTGTAGAATTTCTCGTGTGTCTGATCAGTGATGATGTGGAGCTAGTTAAGTGGTTTTACTACAGTGGTTTGCAATCTGTGGTCTGAAAGGCCATAGTAAGCAGTCTGCTGCCAGTCTGCTCAGTCATACTAAGCCATAGATTTAGTAATATATTGGTTCTTGCTGGATATTTAGACAACCAGTGAGCTTCAAACTTGACAGTGACTGACTGTTCCCAAACAGCTGACAGAAATTAGGAAAATATGGAAACGGTTCATTTCCTTTAAAGTTCATTATGTCTGTATTCTTTCTGAAAGTAGCTAATGCCCTAAGAATACATAAAGTGTACTCTACTATTTGATATCCTTTAGCTTATACTCTCCCACTGAAAGCAGTGGGAGTCTTTCCTTGGATGAAAGCCATATAACACTTTATTAAAGATTGGAGTGAGATATGAGTAGGGTTTGGATATGCTGCAAATTTAACTATATGTTCTGTTAAATTAGTCAATCAGGACAGAATTCACCTTTTTGTTTACAAATAGGTCATACATGGCAGGCAACGGCAGAGCCAGGCCCTCCACCTAGCTCTTCTCTTGCTGAGCTGGATCGCACAAAGAGGTGAAAGAGAATTTCGTTCCTAATATTCCCCCTCCGCAATAATGTCCAAACAGTTTTGGGTAATGGAAAGCTTTCCTCACTTCTCAACCCTTCTTAACAGGCTACACAATTGTTTCCATGACATAATGACTTTCAGCTATTGCTATCCTGGCCTGAATTCAAGCTGATGATCTGTTTCTGTCCCAATTCACAGCTATAAAGTTCTGTGCTCATTATCATCATTATCAATTATTTTCTGCAATTGCACGCTCAAGGGCATAGACTTGCATCTGGGTTTGCACATGAAGAATTCTGGACATCACACTAAAAAACTGTGATAGGTGATTCCAAGGGATATTTGTTCAGTTTTGGTTTGGGATTTTTTTTTCATGCTTTATCTATTGTTGCACACACTGATGAGAAAGAGACTAAGTTGTTTGGAAAGGAAGACTCTGCCTGACTGCTTAACAAAGTGAGCCTTTGCTTAGGTTTCTGTAGCTTCTTGCCGTTTCTAGCTCCCTTCCACCTGTCTTTATGAGGCTGTACTGAAATCTATGTGGGGACTCATCAGGCTCAGTACTTGCTGCCTGGGCCCTCTTGAAGCAAAATTCCAGGCCTTCACCAAAGCCGGAGAGGATATACTCACCATAAATATTTGATACTAGACACTTAAAGTTATTGCAATATACCAGGAATAGTAAGGAATCAGACAAGATTCTTTCCTAGAGATTGGCAGGGCAGCCGATGTTTAGGGTAGGCTGAGGGTTAAAGCCTCTTGTTTAGTAACAGTAGAAATTGTCAAATTTGTTGATTCTTTACAAATGACATAATGGTGCAATGCATTCTGGAGGTTATGTGATTCATGACCAAATTAGACTAACACTTTGAAAACAGTCAACCATCAGAGAAAGTGTAAGATATCCTTCTTAGCAAGGTCATGGGGTTGTACCTAGTGGAATTCACAAAGAAGCAACAGGAAGGGAGAGGCAATGGAGACAAGAGGGCAGAATATCACTCGAAGTGCAGATAAGAGCCACCTTTCTTAAAAGAATGTGCACCAAGAATGTTCTCTATTTTTAAAGTTCTGAAATTTTCAGGTTGCTTCCTCAAAAAATATTGCTTTGTACAATTGAATATATCATGTTAAAAACTTATGAAATATTTGCAATGAAAAGTAACATTTTCAGCAATTTTCACGCTTCATTTTTAGCCTATAAATGAGTCTGTCTTGCCAAAAACACTGTTTTGTTTTGCAGATGTTTTAAAAAGGGAGATCGCTAATGGAAAAATATCTCTTTTCCAGGAAAACAGAAGTTCATCTGGACAGAAAGTATTGCTGAAACTAGAAAGGTTAGACTAGCGCAAGAGCTTTAACTGGGAGAATTAGTAAGAACCTCCAGTGATCTCTACAGGCACATAGTCCCAAACTAGATTTTTCATTCAGCAGCAAATCAGTGCAAAATACAGTTTTTCCACACTGCAAAGCACTGTTACCACCATTGCGAAACAATGTAGCTTACAAAATTGCTGCAACAGAGAGGACCCAAGTCCACCTAGTCCTGCATAGTGTCTCCAAAGGTGTCTAGTATCAAATATATATGGTGAGAATAGGGTGACTATTCCTCCCGTGTACTGCCCAGCCATTTTGTCTAGGCCCTTTGAGACATGTATAAGCCTTACAAGTTCCAGGTGTGCAGGTGTGGAGAAAATCAGTACTTCTTTTGTTAGTGTTAAGTCTGTGTATGATAATTTCACTGGATGTCCCTATATTATTAATTTCATTAGATCCTTCCGTAGTTCTTCCTCTTCACTATAGAAATAATTTCATTGATCTCTGTGATTTCTTCCCCCTTCCTTCATCCTCAATCATCACTTCCCAAACAGAAGAATCCTCTTTATTTATCTTTTCCCACATGACAGCTGTTTCATACCTCTCTTCATTGTTACCCTTCTCTGTTTTTTTCTTGTTCTGCAATGGCCATTTTTAGATAAGAGTTCCCGAACTGCACAAAATTGTCAAATATGAATGCATAATAGATTTCTATAGCATAACATTTGTTAGGTCTTCTGGATGATGGTCTTAGAGCAGAACTTGAGAATTTAATTCATAATTAAATTTTCAAGTCGCCACCACAAATAAATGCAGTGTTTAAACACTTAGCAGTGCTACACCAGTCAGTGACTGTTAGCTAAATATTATACCAGTATGTATGCTTTGCTTAAGGAATTTGAGACAAGCTGTCAGAGCTGATAACATGGAACAGTTATGAATACTTTCAGTGCTGAATAGCACTAACTTGACAGTTTGTCACTGAATGTCTGCAGAACTGACAAATTAAAACTTTCACAGGATTTCCAGATGAGAGTAGTTTTATCATGTACAGAAGGGGGGCCTTGGAGGCGCTGAAATGCCAAAACCAATATAGTAAGCAATTTATGTAAAATTCTTCAGCATAATTTTCACCAGTTCTAGTTGTCAAGAGTTTACTATACAAGCCTGTATATCACAAACAAGCTTTTGACTAGCACGTTTATAAAAGATGGCTTTCTCTATTTCTTAAAATATAATCTTACTATAAGGGAGTGTTACAGAGAGGAATTCACAGCCTGTCCAGTTTGCACCAAAGTCAAGAAGAGGCCAATACCTATGAATAGCATTTCAAGGATAAGTTAATTCAAAACCCAAATGAAAATTCTGTGGAAGTTTTCTTGAATGGGATGTGCAAAGCTAAAAGGGCTAATTGCATGTATGCACTCATCTCTCTTTTTCTTCTCTTTTGGGAATCAGCAAGTGTTGATCTTTGGGCTTAAATAACAAATAGGAATTGATTTAATCAAAGGCAAATAAGACTGGTATTCACAATATATTCCTAATGGGTGCTGTATTTACATCACATATCATTCCAAATAACCAGTGCTAGTTCAGGTTGATCACAGATAGTTTTCACTTAGATCAGCAATGACAGAGGAGAATTTATATTACTGCTAACATAAATTCTAAAGCGAATGCCTTTAAAGAGTAACGTAGGAATTATACAGCTGTAATTGGGTCTGGATATACCTCCCTCTTCTTCATTTTCATATTCACCTGAGTCATACATTTAAAACCATTTTTTTTGCTCAGTTTTAGTCCATTTAAACTAATAGCATGTGTAAGGTTACCTTTTTTTAAGATTAGTTTTATTGACATCACTGAAGGTTGAGATAATAGCATTTCCGCACTTGGTGAACATCTCTGAAGGCTGAGAAATGATTGAACATGATGGGCATCCTTATGGAAATTCTTTAAACTAAAGAAAAGTCTTCACACTTAGGCAGCAGATTGAGGTAAAGATGAAGGAGTAAGTGTAAGGAACAGATACCATTATCTCTGACAGAATCTGTTAAACAAGTAATATCACCTACATGCATTCTCCCTTTGTACCCCTTCAACATGTATATTCACCACCCAAAACAGTAATTGTGACATCCTGTAACTTGAAACCAATACTTTAAAGCAGTTGAGTGTAGTGTAAATTACAGAGTCTGCTACACAAATAATTTGCACTGAAATGTTTATCAGCTCCCTGACGTAGCTGCTTCCATTTATTGCTTATAAACTGTTTTTTACTGGTTCTTTCACATCTGATAACGTGGCTTTAGAACAGGTGGTGAAAATGTTAGGCAATTATGGGAGCCTCTGTTTGTGCATGTGTGGTCTCCTGGTTTGCAAGGCCACTGCCCACATACAAAGATATTGTAAAAGTCTCATTTAGATTATCAGCCTGCACTATCTGTGTAAAGTACTGCCCTCATTGCAGCTGGATTCTTTCTGGACTGCAAACAGCTCTGTGGAAGGGTTAAAAGTTCAGAATTATCAAACCTACATTTAAGAACAAAATTTGCTTAAAGCAAATCACAAAACATTTTTAAATCTTATATGTTTAAGTAGTGTGGCATTCTGGAACTGATATTCCAGCCTAACGCTGGTTTCTTGGTAAGACCAAGAAAGTGGTATGTTGACCGAGGCAGGAGTGGTTATTTTTGGTGGCATGTATCATGCCACCTTTAGAGATTTTGCAGCAAACCTTGCTGAAATAAATTGACTGTTTGGAGATAAACTAGGATCAACCTAATGTTACATTCTATCAGGGTTGGGAGAGGGAGGGTTGTTTGGTTTTCTTTGCAAAGAAAGGTAAAAGCCCTGTGCAAATATTTTATGAAAATATCCTTTGAAAGGTTCCTTGCAAATTCTTCTAAATCACGCAGATATATCCATCTATATCCATCTGTCTAATTCAAGATGATGATTCCTGTATTCCAAGAAATCATCAGATTTTTATTTTAGTATCACAAGAACAGAGTTCTGCGATTAGTAATCTCTGATCGAGAAAGGGTCAAACTAATGGTCAAATCTTGCAAATTGTTACCAGTATAAAGCCTTTTAGCCAGAGTAAAGAGCTAGACCTTTCTGCAATTTGAAATGCTTTCTGTCTTTAGTACCCTTAGTGCTAATAGCTTTTTTGCCTTGAAAGAAGCAAGTGCTTCTGGACAGTTTCTCACCAGTGGGCATAGGCCCACTCAGAACATTTCCTACTGTTCTCCTGCATTTTGATGTTACAAGTGCCATTTGACTTTATACAGAGAGACACAAAGAACTTCAAACATTTGCCCTAGGGTCACAATAGGGATGTGCATCTTAGATTTCAACAAACAGAAAAATAACCTTCATAGAAATCAGAGGAACAAAGAAGAAGTAATAGGATATTCTACGGATTGTGACGTTTAGCATTACTCCTCCCTTCTCTGTCTTCCCTCCTAACACACATGTATCTGCCCATGACCCCTTCCCATTCAGTGTGTGTTCATAACTCCAGAAGGAGAACATATGCTCTCGTCCAAGATTTTAAATTCTCTTCCATCTACAGTGCATATACTTTCAAGGAGAATTAAACAACAGGACTATGTGGTTTATTTCATCAAAATGTTTCCAGTACATATTTCCAGTACTATTGACTGAGTTGGAAAAAGGGCAGCAGTCTATACATAAAAAGTACATGAACCTTAATCATTTTGAAAGAAGCATATATCAAAAAGGTTAACTGCATGGCTTTTGCAGAGCTCCTTTGGGACTCAGTAATGTATAATATACCCTGAGCTCATTGTACTCATGTCCCTAAATATTAAGGACAAATTTAGCTTTTTACATTTTCCTTTCTTACTATTTCAGTTGCAAATAGTCCTGAAAGATAGTCAGTACCTGACACTAAACATCAATTTGTGTTTCTAATGATATACTTTGAAAATTCCAGGCAAGATAGGCATGCCTGCTGCTCACACTCTAATATTACTGCAAATATCAGTTTTCAGCTGCTTGGACATGAAAATATTTTTCACAAGTTAACTCTTTTATGCAGACTCAGTTTTGGTTACTTCTACGTCCCAGCATCAACTTTGTATGTTCTTCTATTTATTTGAGTTTACAAAAATGGACATGTGTCCAAATAGAGAGAGATAGGCTTACAATTCACTATGGTTGCATATTTGACAAGAGTTTTTTCAATTTATGCTGTTCTAACACTTTCAGCATGAGCTTATATCAGAGTTTTAGCTTACTCTATCAAAATGCATTTTTTAAGAAAGCAAATCTTTATTTTCATGTTGTTACTGACACAAGATGTGTAACATCATATGTGTATTAAGTCTATATCAAACAGAATTTGTTATGAAAATATTTTAAGATTCCAAACGACATGTCCAGAAATTAGTAAGTGCCAAATCTTGGTTCTGTCCTTTGGGGAATTTTGAAAGAGTTTTTAAGAACAGGATGACTTATTTTTCCGGTAAACCTCTGACTTGTGCAGTATACACAAAAGCTATTATTCAGTGAATGCAACACCTGGGGAAAATTTTAGAAGTCCCCCAGCACTTAATGCTAACAGAACCTCTGTTTTTTTCCATTCTCCATTATTTACATACTTAAAACGGCTTTTTGGCAAAGCTTTTCTTAAAAAATTGCAATCTGCAGTCAGCATTAAGAATGGGAAATTTCAGTTCAAACAATTAGTTTGTCAACATCAGTAAATGACTGAAAACAGGTTTATAATAGAAAGTGTTAGGCAACTTGCACCAATTCTGGTATGATTACAGCAATAATTATGTGTTCTTAAAGGATCCAATTCATTAATACAATTTAATATCACTAATACAGTGGACCATGGTGGCTTTGCAGTGCAGATTGCAGTGGTGGAGTGTTATCATAGGATTGTTCTGCCTGCTTCTGCTCCCATTACAGTTAATACTGAGATCATGTCCCTCTTCAGGAATGTAGAGAAAAAGTGAGAGAGAGAAGTGTGGCCTAACTGGAGCCTCTTTTCCTCCCTACTGCTGGGAATTGTGTGTGCCAAAGGCTCTAAACACTTGAAGGAAACAAGGAAGTAGGAGATAGAGATTTTCAAAGGCTTGAAGTTAAATATGTGTGTCTGTGTAAGGGTTCCTATCCATAGGACAGGTGACACACACATAGTCTGATCTTCCCTCTTTTACTACCTTTTTGTCATGACTTTACTGCTTACATGATACCCAGTTGTGGAGAGTGTGAATATAAACCAGCAGTGAACATCTACATCTCTATCTACTGTGATTTCATTTTTCTAGTTTTCGCTACAGTCATGCAACAGAACGTATTAAATCAATGGTATAAATTATAACTGACTTCTTAGTATTAAATGTGAAATTTTCTGGAGGCATCTTAACCAACACTGAAGTTTGCCGAAGTACGGAAGCCCCTAAATACAAAAAACAGGAGCCTAACATAAGATGAAAAAAGTATACAAAACCTTTTGCTTGCCTTTTAGCTTTTGAGCCTCAGGGATACATTCGGTTATGTTTTCAAGCTTTCTTTGAAATTGTGGGAGATAATGTTTATAAATAAAGCTGAGGATTCTCACATATTTGCAGGCTATTAGGATCTGGGACTGAAAAAGAGCCCCATGATATTGCGAAGCTTGCAATGCAGTGCAGATGTTCTTTAAAGCTCAGCTTCCATCCCTCAGAAATAGTATTCCTAGCTTTTGGCTATATGTATAAAAACTGTTGTACACACAAAGTCTGTGTAACAAATGTGAAGATACATACTGAAGGCTGCAGGGATGTAAAAGAATACATTTGAAATGGGTGTCTGACTCAATGTATGTAAAATCAAACAACAGTGTTATTTTACATGACAAATTTCTTTATTGTTTTGTTGTTCAGATGTCAAAAAGGGTTAAATGGGATATCATATGAAAAACTGCTTCAAAATTTCTGTGAGTGTGTGTGTTTCGAGGTACTAAGAACTGGTGAAGTACGTGTGGAAAACACGTAAACTGAGATATATTTCATATGCAGCAGATTGTACTGTTACTAGTGAGGGCATGAGAGGTTTAACATTCCGAAAGAGAGGTTTTGCTCTGGGGAAAAAACAAAAGACTCCCTCCAACAGAGAATCCAAGCCCTGTTTTTCTTTTTCCATTTATAGGACCTCAGTAATGGGAGAGGTAGCAGGGTGTTTGGGTGTACAGCCATAGTGTGTAGCCAAGTTTGTCACTAAAAGATGCATTGGTGCTGGACACCATGTGAGAACATGATGGTGTAGAGTTGGTTTCTATGGAGATCCTGGCTTGCATCAAAAGATCAGTATGAAAATGCTGTATGCTATTCAGAAAATCATAGTGATCTATAGCAGGCAATTTTCTTTTTTCTTTTTGCGCCAGTTTTATCATCTGCTTCAGAACTTCAACTTGGGAAATGAAGCCTAGTCATAGTTTACATAACTGTATAAATAATGCCAGCTGTAGAAGCGTTTACACAACATTGACAGCAATGGATAAAAATACATAAAAACTCAATTGCTCAAACATTGCCTTTTAAGTACAGTAAATCAATGAGCATAAGTTCTCTGAAGCAGCAACTGAGTTTAAATAGGAATGTTTATAAAATCTGGGGCTTCCAAGTAGATGGTCCAGGGGCTGCTTGGCAACTTGCATGTAAAAGCAAAAATTTTCCAAATGGCTGCTCTTCTGGATCCTTTTACATTTAAGAGGAAAACTGGAGATACCATGATCCAAGTCTGTAGAAGTGTTAACCTGTCACAACTTTAGATGAGGTTAATGGGAGCTGCAAGGGTTTGCCGTTTTTGAAAATCAAGAGCAAATGTCACACATTGGGTGCCCAGAAATATATAGGTCCTTCATTCCTTTTCATTTTTGCATTTTTTTTGTAAATTGTGGTTGATAATTAAGTTTATTTAACTTGATTTTCTGTTCTATTAATACGAGGGGAAGTAGAAGTCCAGAAATTTGAAGTGCTTATATGTTGCCAGAGAGCAATGAAGGGAGAATATTTGCAATCTTGGAAATTCTTGTGTAGTTTCATATTGTATGTTACTCTGACAAGTTAGGCTTATAAATTGCTTTTTAATTGTCTGCTCTTTCTTTCCTCCACTCCCAGTCACCTGTTATATAAGGATGTTAGGGCATAACACGGGTTACCTCAGGCAGTTAAAGGAGAGACCGTATGTCCAGCTAGCAAGTAGTTTTTGTTCACTGTGCTGCTTCTTTACAGCCCAGCAACTGAGCTTTCCAGTACCCCCCTGATATTTATACTGCTGTCCGCTAAACGATTTTGGAGTCAATCAGCATGTTAAAAATAGGAATTTGCCAACAACCTACATGTAGGGGATTTACATGTGATGAGGCCTCAAAATACATGCAGAGTTTGCTTTTGTGAGTAGCTTGGAATTCTATTGTCAGACTCGTAAGAGCCGAGAACAGAAATATTGCAACAGCAGAGACAAAGACAAATGATCAGGGCTGCAATTCCTCCAACTCCCTCACACCAATAAAGAACAAAAAGCAATGACAGAATTGATTTTTCAAGTAGATATACATAAGAATAAATATCTCATGCCCAATTTTGCAACTCATTCCTTTAGCCTTACCACAGTCTTCTATTCCTAACAGATATTGTTCTAACAGATGGATAAAATTAAACTAACTTTTTACAGATCTTTAAACCTTTAAGTATTTTTTCAAAAAATGTAGAAAATGATCAGTGATCAGCAACACTCCAATATCTGCTCTTCAGCTAAGTACCTATCATCACATGCTTTGTGAAACAGACTAAATATTTGCTGTCTTCTTTATATAAAACTACTTTTCACACAATAGTTACCCTTTACTGATACCAGTGATAGTTATAAATGGGATGCAGTGATGGATGCAGTCTATCCTGGTGCAGGGTGAATTTAGGAATTATTTTTCTACATTTTTATGAAATGGAGCTTATATTATATTAGCACTGTTCTTTTCCCCATTCGCTGTCTTAACTTAGCCGCACATTCATGGCCATCTAAATACTCATCAGAAATATGAGTGTACCAGCTCTTGTTTCCAATGAAAGAAGTTTTTATTTTGATTAATTTGAAGGCTTTTGCTGTTTAACCTGCTAATGGATAGAATTATGGAGTTCTTTCTTATGCTTGATCACACCAACAGATAACACACACAGAGTAAGGGAGCTGCTCCTTCTGTTTTCTGCTGCCAACCTAATATGCTTCATACCTCTATAAAGTTTAGTTTGTGACTTTTTTCCATTTCTCCTTTAGGGCTATTTATGAAGTATATAGTCCACAGCTTTATTTCAACACAGCAAAATTGTTAAGAGTTTTGAATAAACAGACTGCACAGAAGGCTATTCACTTCCTGACACACAGGAATTCATTACTCTAGGCTTGCCTCGCATTCTGTTTTACAGTTCAAGATACTGATGGAGTTCAAGGTCAAAACTTGCTCACTCAGTCTGAGCCTTGAACTACAACAAGCCAGTGCATTTTTTCTCACTTTATCAAGGCCCAGATACACAACTTCCTATGTATGTAGTAGAAGCTAAGCAACCTGAAAAACCTGTGGGAAGCCTGGAGATTTTATTGGAAGTCAAAATTTGCCTGAAACTTGAAATATTGTCAACACCAGATTTGACTTGCTAGTGCTTAGGAAATTCTACAATTATTAGAACTTGAATTTCAAAAAAAATTTTGACCATGTAAAGGTGTGAGGACCAAAAGGTTTCCATTCAGGACTAAGAACAGTCACTTAGCCCAGGGCACCTTGACAGAGCCAAGGTTCAAATCCTTCTTCTGAACCAGGCAGAACAGGCTGTTTTCCCACATTTTGGGCGAGTTCCCTGAACATTTTCCCACAGTGGTGCATTTTCTGTCTGACTTGACTTGAAATTTCTGTTTTGTCAAAACTGGCATACATTTGAAAGTTTCAAGTTTTGTAATTTTTTGATGAAAAAGCAGCTCACCTGAAAACATCTCACTAGCTATAATCAATGTATGTACAGATTATGAAGCTTTTATTTAATGCTTTCAATCTATTGATAGGTGTCTGTGGAGGCTTAATACTGTTAATAGCCTTTCATAAGTGTCCTCATGTTAAAGGATCCAGTAGTTACAAAACTTGTATTCCAGTGCTTCAGTCCTTTCAAGTGGCTTTTAATCAAATTAAAACCTAGTTTTAGGCTGTATTATATTTGCTTTATCTAATTTGGCTTAAGGCTGTATGTGAACAAGTCCTTTTACGATAAGCAGATAAGGACCATTTCACCAGTCTGCTATTTTGCACTGAAATCTAAAATTAATTTTAATGCACTGACTTTTCCGAACTGTGCAAGTATTATAGAGTCATCAGGCATTGGAATTAAGGGGGCATATGGAAAGGCCTTATCATTCAATTCATTAACTTCAAGAGAGAGAGGCTGTATCTTCTCTGTTTATATTCAAGGAAATGAATGTCAAAGATTGCCATGTGTGTGATGTAAATAAGAAAGGCCACCAGTGGAGAGCTTCCATTTTTGTGATGAGAACATAAAAGTCAGTTGCTTCTGTTTCAGAGGTGATATTTTACTTAGATGTCTGCTCTGTTTGCAAGGCAAGGAGGTAAAATGTCTTTTGTTATTGATTTGCAGACTGAGAGGGTTTGGACATCAATTAAGTTTAAGCCTTTTCAAAGTCCTTCTGTAAACCTTCATGTTTTAATGATAGACTGAACAGTTCTTTGTAAAAATACAATTTAGATGAGAGACAGAGGGAATAAAGCAAACAGAGGGTGTGGGTTATCATGAGAATAATTATACTGCATCCCTGGAGCATTTTGCTGCTTGTCATTAATTCTCCTAGACTGTAATTTTACTATGAAAACTTTGCCTTGGGGAATTATATCATGCCATTATAAAGTCTTCACTGTAGAAGAATGCATTTTTGTATATGCTTACTGGGGAAAAAAAGATGATGAATCTGGCCCTTTATAATGGCCAAAGGTGACAGAATTCTAAGGGAATTAAATCAAGGGTTTTTGTGTGCTCTACTGTTCACTGACATCTTCAAGCCAAGTTCCTTATCCTTTGAAATAACCTTTAGATGAGTAAAAGTAAGGCCAATGATGAATATTAGGATTTTTGTTGTAATTATGTGATTCAAAGAGCTTTGAAAATTAAGCTAATATATTTAGCTATTATATATTATTTGCATCCTCCACCACTGTTGTTCAAATAATTCATAGGGAAAAGAACCTTTCTGTAGAACATGTTTTAATCTCTGAACTTATGTTTAATTGCTAAATTAAACATAAAAAAGGGACAATGTGCCCTTGTGGCAGAGAAGGCCAATGACATCCTGGGCTGCGTTAGGCAGAGCGTTGCCAGCAGGTCGAGGGAGGCAATCCTTCCCCTCTACTCATCCCTGGCAAGGCCACACTTGGAGTACTGTGTCCAGGTCTGGGCTCCCTAATACAAGAGAGACACAGAGCTACTGGAGCAAATCCAGTGGAGGGCTACTAAGATGATGAAGGGACTAGAGCATCTCTCGTATGAGGAGAGGCTGAGAGAGCTGGGACTGTTCAGCCTGGAGAAGAGAAGGCTGAGGGGGGATCTTATCAATGGGTATAAATATCTGAAGGGAGGGTGTAAAGAGGATGGGGCCAGACTCCTTTCAGTGGTGCCCAGTGACAGGACGAGAGGCAACAGGCACAAACTGAAAGACAGGAAAAACTTTCCTGTGAGGATGACTGAGCACTGGAACAGGTTACCCAGAGAGGTTGTGGAGTCTCCATCCTTGGTGATATTCAAAAGCCATCTGGACACGGTTCTGGGCAATATGCTCTAGGGGGCTCTAAGGAGCAGGGGTGTTGGACTAGATGATCTCCAGAGGTCCCTTCCAACCTCAACCATTCTGTGATTCTGTGATTCTGTGATCCCTGTTACTAATGCCATAACTAACATTGAGATCAGTGTGACTCTTCCATTACCTTGAATAGTCATTTGAACTCTTGAAGAATGAGTGTAAGGTATTATGAAAATAAAGTTTCTATTCTCATAGCATCATTAAAATTGAGAAGGTGCAATGTAGTATAAACTCACACTCTTTAATACTTCCCTATATGCAAATGATACGATTTTCCTTTAGGTTATGATACACAAAGGAATCTATTACCCTTTAAGTAATATTGACAGATGATGCTATCTAAAAATGCTTATTTAATTCCCAGGTATTTTATTCTTCACATACCTCCTAATGTAAATGGTTGAGTTGAGTAAAGAAGCACAAAATACAGAGGGAATACCCCTTAAAATATATATATGGTAAAAGATCTGACATTGCAAAAGGTTATGTGTTAGAGTAAAAAAAAAAAATGAAGGCAAAGACTGCTTACATTTTCCAAAGTATAATTTTGTATATATTTGCCCACTTAGTATTTTTGATGCAGCTTAACAGAAAGTTGAAATTTGTATGCATTTATTCTATAATGAACCCATGGTAATGTAATTGTAATATATAATTAGTATTGTATTGTGCCACAGCCTCTCTGATCTAGACAAAGATAGCTGAATCAATAGATAGTTTGCTGTAGTAAACTCACAACCATGTGTTTAACAGAATGATTTGTTTGACATCTTTAAAAGTGATAAATGTTACTTAACAGAACCAAAAAATCTCAACTGTCATACTTAATAGGCATATAGAAAACACTTGTTTTTATCTTCTGTTAGAAGTGCTTTTAAATGGTCTTGAAAGAAGATATCATCAGAAAAATATTTTAACCATGTTTACTTCACAGGAGAAAATTAATTTTGTTTTCTGTTTGGATTAGAGTGCTCTCAGTACTGACTGTACACAGATCACACATAAAATCCTTCTCTTCACCGTTACTATGAACCAGATTTTTCCTTCAGTTGCAAGTCTCAGTTGCAATTCAGCAAATAAATTAATACTTTATATTAATTTGCATCTGTCCCTAAAATTTTGGGAAAATCCTAGAGCTACACATAGGTAATTTACCTTGGTGAGAAGGTTCCTGTGACTAAAGTTATTGGTAAGCAAAATGGTTATAAATGGTTGCCACTATAATACCGAAGAAGACTCCTGACTGCTGTTTATCATCTTGTAAGGACTTTTTGTGACCTTGTACAGTCATTTCTTAGAGTAGTGAGTACATAAGTCTGCACTGACACTCTAAACTATTTTGCTGAAGTTAAAACCATTTAATTTTATGATAAATTTCAACAAATGAGAAACACATATCCTGCCTTTCTGGATATACAATTGCAAGATATGTAAAACAAGAAATAAATATTACCTGGATTAAATTAAGATTCTTCTGCTCCTAAAACCACCATGTAGACTTTCCCTTAACAAATTTTCCTTTCAGAAGGAAAATAAAACCACTTGCATCTTGAATCTTGAATCCTCTTTGCAAAACAAAATTACACATAAAGTAGGTGATAAACATAGATGAATTTTCTGAATTTCTCAAGATTTTAACCACTGATGAAACTGGTACTGGCTCTCAAGTGTTAATCAGCAAGCTGGACACCCTTTTGCCATATGCTTCAATATTAAAATGTCACCTAAGGTCTAACTACAGAATGTTTTATTACTAATGATGATGTAAGTGGCAAAATATTCTGCTGCAAAGTTGTCAAGTTGTTTGCAATGTTGAAAGTTAGGATAAATGTATTTTAATTTGTAAGCTAAGTTTATCATAAAAATAACTGAGAAAGAATTAGCAAGGAATGCTTTAATACACCAGTCATACTACACGTTTTCATATTTGCCTTTTTTCAGCTGAAGTCAGTGGAGCTGAAACTGCTTAACTAAGGCTGAGTTAGGCTTTTAAATGTCAAGTTAGTTTCACACTAAGTTTTGTAATATATGGACAGTTCACAAGCTAGTTTTGTAAAACTTCTGTATTGGCTTTTAGTTTTGTGACCCAAAACAAAAGAGATTAAGGATTGTGATTCTATTATTTTCAGCTTTTTAAAGTAGGCTGGCAGCCTCCTTCTTTGGAACCATTTTTAGTCACTGTCTGTTATTACTGCAGTGTGAATACTGTTGAGAACTAGGTTCAACTGGCAGTCAAGTTCACAGCCTACATTGTGGTTGCTAGAAACTATTTCTTTCCTTCTTGGATTATTTTTATTTAATTGCTAAAAGGCCACAGACTAGCCATTTCAAAGTAAGAGACCCTTCTGATGTGCAACAGCATTTTCACCCATACAAAATGAAATAAAAATGGCTTTATGTGTCCAGAAGAATCAGTGAACAGCTCAGGCTTACGGTCTTCACACTGCAAAATTTTGGTTTCCTTTTTCAAAGGAAAGGAAAAAGGCAGTGTGGGGAAGTCATGGATTTTAGCTAGAATTACTATGTAAGGCAATTACCTAGAAAGGCCCATAAACATCTAGAAATAAAGCATGACAGATACCGGACATGCCCAGTAAAATACAACTCTATTTTATGTTTTACTCATGAGCAGGCTATGTCATACTCAGCTATCTTGAGAAAATTAAATTAGTTAGTACTTGGTGGGGGAAAAAAAGCATTAAAGACTGTCTTGTAGGCTCAGTAGGTCCAAAATATGTATTTGTAGAGGAGGCAAAGTCTGTTTGTCTAGGCATTTTGAATTCAGACAACAAATTGCTTTTTTACCAGCAAGGAAAGATTGTCTAGCTTTGAACACAAGGACCAGCATGCTATCAGCTGGGGAAATCACCAAACTGTTTGTGTGTTGAAAGGGTTTTGGAGTGTTTTCAAAGGCCTAAGAGACTGCTTTTCTACTCAGGCCTCGGGGAGTCCAGGTGACAGAGTCTACCTATTATGCAGAGATCATCTCCGGAAAAAGATCGGAGAGCCATGTATTTAAATAAATGGGCCAAAACAAGGAAATGTAAATGGCATGCTAAAAATTTTCATTTAAATTTAGGTATGTGACAAGAGCAAAGAAATTGGTGATGTTTGGAGTCTGAATATGGTTATTATGATCAGTTTTTCTAAAAAAACAATCCAGAAACTGAAACATACAGAAAGTTGATTTTACCACTTGTGTTTACATGAGGAAAACTTTGTACATATACGCATTCCCTAAAAAATCAGTTGTAAATCTTCATTACCCCTCATGTGTCAGCGTTTCTTACTCTTTTGAAACTTCTGAGTAAGACCATCATTTTTTTTTAATTCTCAATATGAAGAAGTTGTATTTAGCCAGACAGAGCATTTTAATAACAAATCATTCAAGTTCATAAGCCACTTATGAAATCTAAAGAAGAGGAGAAAATTTAAAGCAGAAGTTGCAAGGTAGAAGTTACCATCCATTGTCATTCCAAATGTACATTAATCTAACATAGCAATTATCTGAGATGTTCTTTTTATGTCTAATGCAGAAGCTAAATGTCAACTGAACTGAAAACTGAGGGTTCATACCAAAAACGTGATACAGCTCTCACTGAACAGAAACACCCACATCTAAGATCACTCTTGAGGATTTTTATGTGTTTTGAGGAGAGGAAATTAATGTCACCTATATTGAAATAACTCTGAATAAAAATTGCATATCACTATATTTGATCTTAAATGCAGTGATTCTTGCTTGAGTATGCATTATTCTTGCAAGGCACTGTAGCTGGAACCTTGCTATTGGGAAATCTCCCAGCAGTTCATATGGCTACTGTTTTACTTTGCCTGGCTTAAAGGAAAGGAAAAAAGCTGTGTGGAGAAGTCATGGATTTTAGCTGGAATTACTGTGTCTCTGCACACTTACAAAGTGCAGGGCAAGGCAATTACTTAGAATGGCCCAGAAACATCTAGAAATACAGTATGGCAGTTACTGGAGATGTCCAGGGTAACAAGAACTGCACTGCATGTTTTACTTGCAGGCAAGCTATGTGGTAGGTCACAATCAACTTGAGACAATAAGACACTCAAGTGTCATGTCCATGGTGGTGGTACACGAGCCTTGTACTTCTGGCGATTCTGATGACTTCCACTTGTAATGCCACAAAGAAGCTGAAAGAAAGAGGAGATGACATTAAACTTAGCAAGACTCCATGAAGCAGAGGTATCACTGTGTGTACAGTAGTCTACAACATAGTAGAAGGAGTTTTTATGAGGTAGCTTCAATACTGGATGCAGTCTGGTTCCAGTTGGCAATATCCACCTCATCTGATTCTTGAGATACTTTTAATACTTGATGCTGTAATGACTCACTATTAGGACAGTATGTATGGCCTGACCTGAAAAGGCTTTGCCTCCTGGGTATTTCAGACAGTTTCAGCTCAGCAGAATACCCTACCCTGGTTTTCACAGGTTAAACTGCTTCTAGTCTCCAGCCTAGATATTTGGTGATGAAGAACAAGTATCCTCCCAGATAATGGACATCTGTTGCATAGGAATGAAATAACCTATCAGGTGACTTATCTGTTTCCCCATTTGTCCCATAAGCACTGTATAAATGACAGCATCAAAGGCCAAGGAAGCATAGCAGTTTGAGCACAGAGCTGCTTTTTCACTCCAGCATCAGAAAAAGTCAAAGAAAGCTGCTTTTGTTCCTACTCTGGTGTGAAATCTAACCAGTGTAACCAGTCTGGTAGCATCCTAGTTACCGCTTTCAGATAAACTTGTGCAAAAATAGGAGCTTGCAATTGAATAGAAGTCATCAAATTCACTGGTCTTAAGTGGTAGCTTTTTCAAGCATCCCATGGAGCAATACAGATCTCCCAGTATATGTATGACAGGAATTAGAGGGTTTTATCTGATTGTTTTCAGATCACAAGATCTCTCATGTAGGTAACTATGACAAAGTTGAAGGATTTTTATTTTGAAACTGAAAGGGAAAAAACACCTCTACAAAAGGAGGGAAGGGAGGTAGGAACTGAAGTTTCACACAACTGATTAATTACTAAGCTCAGATATGTCACAGACTTTTGGACTGTACTTTTTATAATTCCTATCCAGAGAAGCATCTGTACCTGATAGTCAGGATGGATTATTTTAGTATGTTCATTTCCTAGAAAAGATATTCAAATGAATTAATGTTTAGCTGAATTTCAATAGTTTTGGTTTGCTAACAAAACAGAAATTCTGAATGTGATATCCAAGCCCAGGAGCAAATTTATGTCTATGCAGTACCAGAAGTTTGAGGAGCCAGTTTATTGTAATCTGTAGCTATTGTAAAGTAGTTCAGGTTGGAATTAGAAGGTAATGTTAGTGGACACTTGAAAGCTGCCTGGCTATACAGAGATATACATGCACCTCACATACATACAAGATGCTTGTAATGATAACTTAGATCATTAAATTTTAGAGGCAAGATTAAAGTTCTGTATAAACACAATGGCAGATCAAGGAATATAAAAATGTGCAGAGATGCTTTTTCCTATATCCCTCTTCATATGCCTTATATTAAGCCATATTAATGCATTATATAGTTCAAGTGGATGGTATCTGTTTTTGGCACAACATGTTGGAAATGTATCTCATTTTTTGCTGGATGAGTGAGACGGTTCAGTGAAATTTGCAATTATCAACTGTCACATTCTGGCCAAAAGTCAGACGTCACCCACAAGCACAAATCAACCTACTTCCCAAAAATATGTCAGCAAGAAGAAGGGAGATTTTCTTTTCCACATTAGCACCATATAACACCTGCTGGCCTGAACAGCTTCCTAAAGAGGGAAGTGCTTATTGGTCACCAGCAGCTAGAAGTAGTTAAGAGCTGGTGAACATGACTTTACCATATGTAGAAAGTAGTGTCAGCAGAAGCCTGTACAACTGCTAGTCCTTTAAGCTGGAAGAAAGAACTGCCACAGAGAGAAGATTATGTTTTTACAGGTCACTATCCAGCATCAAAACACGAGGAAGACAATTCTCATAACTCTTCTCTTTTTCCTTGCAGAAATAGATTTGGCTTCTATAAAGATCTGGTTAGGTGTTATGTTTCCTCTTCCCTTTTTCTTTTTTTTGCTTTTACTAGATTTTGGAGGACTATGAAAAATACTACTCATGCGTATCCAAACCCTCGAAAAAGAAAAAATAATAACTTTCTCAGCAAAAACCTCTACTGAGAACACCAACAACACTTTTTTCCCCTTCAGAATGTTCACATGAAAAAACAAAGCAGAACCCACAAATGGGCCCTATTCAGCACTCTTAGAAAATTTCTTAGACTCAATGGGATGTTGTTATGTGGTTTGCTGTGGGCTAAACTTTGCTTTCAGCCACAGCTACCAGTGAGGGATAGTGCGGGGGAATCATAATCAAATGGGAGTTTCAGAGGATGTCTTGGCTGATGCAGTCAAAACTCAGCAGAGCTGTGCATGCGACAAAACACACAAGGTTTTCCAGCCTGTGGAAAGAGTAAGCCCCCTCCCACACTGAGATTTCTAGCAGTGCCAGAGACTCTCAAGTTTATAACACAGTGACTACTGCAGCACCTAATTTTTAGGTACCTTCCCAGCTTGTGGAACTCACTGTCCTAGTTCTGGATGTCTGGATTTCCTTAGACGATGCCCCAGACAGACAGAAAGACATCTAAGCAGAAGACCTGCAATAGTCACCATGCTGTACAGAGAACGGACTTTTCCATCCTTTCAACTGAAGCCACTCCATTTTTGGAGAGAATAATTAAATAAGTATTGGAGCAGGAACTGAAACCTCTTCTTTTTTATTTAACACAGGAGGCATGTTGTTATGCCATATCAAACTGCGTAGTTTCTCTGCACCTGGGAGCTAGGGTACTCTTTGCTGAAGGCAGGAAGCCAAGCAAGAGAGGCGGCACAATGGGCACCAGTCATTTGTGAGAGCGGGTGTAAGGCACAAAGTGTTCACTTGCTACTTAAGGTTACATAAGATATCCATTACTTCATACAACATAACAATGGCCTTTTCCCTTAAATTTTCAGAATTTTACATTACAGGAAAAGCCAGCCAAATTGATACAAATGCTGAAGGAAAACTGAATTTACTAGCATTCTTCAGTTTATTTTCTAAGAAGGGCTCTGTAGTCAATGAGAACTTTAATGTAAGATAGCAACTAGTACAGGTGGGAAGCCAGCTCAAAAAATACAAGGTCCTTGGCTTACTGATGCTGATTACTGCAATGTTACTTCACTGTGTATGAAGAAAGGAGCACCAAGAGGAAAAGAGTGTCAAGCATATGGCACTACTACCTTTTGATTTAGGAGAGGAGTTCTCCTTGGGACTTGAGAGTACCGTGAGTCCTGTCACACATGTACCAAGAACCTGCAACAGATTTGCCCATCTTTACCAATAAAACTCTGAGTATCTTAAGAGATTTTAGATGTAAGGGAACTCGTGTCTCAGAAAGCTTAAGCATAGCCATAAAGAAGTTAAAAATCCAGTGCAATACTTAATAAGTAGGATTTGTGTGCTGGTGTACAAAGTAGTAAAGTGATATTAATTTGTGGCTGACAGCAACTGGACTGTTGAATTCTGCTGCCATTGATCGATGCTTTCAACTCTAAGTAGGGTGTGTTGTAGTAACTGCTTTATCTCTCCATCTACTAATAGGTGTTTATGAGCTTCGATCATCACAGTGTTTAAAAATACAAAGAGTTATTTCCCTCTTTTTTTTTTTCCAGGCAATTAGTGGAAAGATTTGTTTCATTTGCAGGTTCTTTACTTTTGTATTGGGTAACTTGTTGGTGAGATCTTTATGCGTGCAGAGAACAGGTGCACTTCATGACATTAAAGGAACGTACGGTGTGCTTTCCAAGGCCCACAAACTACAGATTCTAACATTAGTGATTTCCATCACTTGGACATTTTTGCAACAGGATATTTGTTTTCTTAGGATTACCAAAATAAAATACTTCAGATTTGCTTTTTTAATTGTTGCTTTACATTTGCACTTTAGATCCCAGCACAGAATCTTTTATTTAAAGACCTTACTCTGTTACTGTAACTCATCTTGCAGAGCTGGGTTTGCTAAACACTCAAGACATGCAGTAGGTTTCTCTCAGTCAAGTCTGAGGGACCTGAAAAAAACTCAGTTAAGAAAGCTATATGTTTTAAGTTGAACGATTAGCTGAGCTGAGTAGGTTTGAAGAAAATCTTGTTTTCAGTAGCGATATTTTAGAACATTGTTGATGATGTAACATAAATGCTTACCGGTAAAACAAATAGTGTTTGTCATATATCTTTAGAGCTCACTGTTGTACATTTTTACTCATGAAGATCACTTATATTCAGGGGGAAAATTCTGAGGAAATTGATAGCATTTGATTATATATAACTCATTTCTTATTTGCCCATTGTTGGAGGTTTCCAAATTTTTCTTTCATTATCTATAGCATGGAGAAATAAAACTGTTATGTTTATGCAATATAAATCACTTTTCCAAGCTGTTCCTTCACTTGCCTCTTTTTGGGGGATGAGATTATCTTAGGTAAGCACTTGCCCCCAAAATCACAGCCTTGGAAAAACTGAAAGAACAATTCCAGAAATGGTGGTTTAGAGGTTGGGAAGGAACCAGTAGAGAGCATCAGTTTTACTGGCAGCAACTTTTACTGTCTCTTGACTCATCGCGCTTATCTCGGTATGCCTTTTGGCCAATCTTCAAGGAATATGCCATCTTTTCCCATAGTACTGCTTGCTGTCCAGTGCCTCCTACTGATGGAGAAAAGTTTTTTTAATATAACTTCTGAATATAATTTCTGTGCTGAAGAACGCACATTCTACCTCACCTATATGTAGGTTCCAAAGGCTGTGACAAGTCCATTCACACTGCTATATTTCCATGGACGTTGGCTATATGTTGATATACTATACTTGTGGAGACTTTAAGTGACTGTCAGATGTTTTTTCTGTACTAACTATGCTAAAAGTTCTGCTGCTGCGTTCATAAATTTAAAGAGGGGGAGAACAGTGGTTGGTTTAATGTTACTTAATAATTCACTGATTTCAGCCTTCCTTTCTTAGTTTATAATGTCCAGTCTCTGCTACCAAATTCATGTTGTCAATTATATATCTTTCCCACATAGTTCACTCAGTTTTTAACAAGGGTGTGGCAAAATGTATAAAGTCGTACTTTACCATATAAAAGAAAAGCCAAATTCTTTCTGTTGTTTTTTTTTTCTACTCCCTTTTTCACATTCTTGCTCAGCTCTTCTGGTCTCTCATTATGTACAGTGTATTATGCTAGAAAACCTGTCCATAACAGTAATACACCACATCCACAGTCAGCTCTTGAAGTGTCCATTTTCATGATGATAGGAAACAGGACAGCCAGCAAAGCCCTGATCTTTTATAGTCCTGCTGTTAAAACTACAGAATGTCTTCATGTCTCCATCGTGTGACAAACATAAAACAGTGATAGGGTTCACTTTTGAAAGCAATGCTTAATTAAAACAATATTTGCACCATTATTTTATTTAATAATAAAAAGCAATATGGAAAACTCTTAAACTATTTGAAACAGCCCCGTACAAAAATAGAACTCTTGAAAGTGTTTCTAGTCCTTCTCACTAAAATAAAAGATTTAACTGATTGCCTTCAAACATTTTTAATAAGGATCTTGAAGGTGTGACATCATCTAGAAAAAAACCCCACAACACTAGAATTTCTCTAGAAAAAAAAAGGGAGTCAAAAATAATATCAGAATGAAAATGTTCTTCTAATCTGTGATGTTTTCCCCATAAATACTGTAGATATCATCTCTTGAAGATAAAGCTTTACACACAACAAATTGCTTGGAAATCTAGCATAAAAAACCTTCTCAGCACAAGGCTGTTGAGTGAAACCCCCGGAAGGGTGCATTAAGTGCCACATGGCTAGAGCTGCGTTTGGAGAGCGAATAGAGTAGTTCTAAGGCAGAAGGAAGGCAAGCAAAGAGGCTAAAAGAGAGAGACAGGATATTTCGGTACACAAAAATTTTACTCAATAAATTTTATTCTTCAGAAAAGTTGCACTTTCAAGAGTTAATGTATTGGCTGGATGAAAAAGATAGATGCAGATAATATCAGTACAGCTAATACCATTGCCCTTTACAGCAGCAAGAGGCATCATTACAGTACAGATAAACAGTTTCTCTCACTTCTTTGGCTTAAGTTTCCTGTTGAGCTTATCAACGTTTATTTTCTTCCTTTTATTATTTTTAACAAATTAGACCCCCCAAGCCCCAAAGACATGCCTAACAAAGGCAAATAGCTTGTCAGGGAGCAGCAGAACTGGGCTGCTCCAAAGGGGAAGGCGAGCCCAGAGCTGAGCTGCTCCAAAAGGGAAGGCGAGCCCAGAGCTGAGAGCAGCAGCAAGGCAGGTGGAGCAGTGGCCTCACAGATCTGGGGCTCAGCCCCACAGTACTTGAACAAGAATTGCAGAGCAGTCTGATGACAATAACTAGGGTCAGCCACAAGTCCAGCGATCACCCAGCAAGTTCACTGTGACAAGACAGCTCTGAAGTCAGACCATGAAGTCCATGGGTCAAGGTCCGGCTCAGCTATGTACAGACCAGGTACAGGCATAGCTGCAATGTAGCTTGGCCAATGACCAAAGATGAGGGACAGAGCTTATATGTAGCTTCCAAGCAAAGTGGGAAGCCCCAGTGGTGCTTCTCACTGCTCTTTCACAGCACTTTTAGCAGCAGTCTGATCCCAGGTTACACAGTTGTACTGTATCAGAATGGGCTTGAGCACAGGCAGTCAAACCTGTAGAAAGATGATGCACCAAGAGAATACCTGGAGAGAGATGTTGCACCAAGGGCCATGACAGACCTTTTGGACCTGTATCAAGTTCCTTTAAGAAAAAGATTTTCCTTCCTTTACATGGACTTCAGAATTTGTACTAGTGTGCATCTTATTCTGGGGACTTCTTCAGCCATACCTCCTACTTTATGGCTTTATGGACATGTAGCATAAACATACCTAAGGACAAGCCCCATGAAGAAAGATGGGAATCTTGATCAACCCGAAGGAAGGCAACTGGCTTACTATCTGAGAGTATCAAGGATGCTATTTAAGAGAGCATAAAACTGAGAAGAATCGCAGAACATGTATTTGAAGCAGCACATCCATCACAGTCTTTCTAAGGCAACTACATATGAAACTGCTTTGAGATTCAGAACTGGAAACTTTAACAGCTTTGTTGGTGATCATCATTTTGGGGTATATTATGTTCTCTTTTTATTTGACAGAACCAAGCAAAGACAATACAATAGTAATTGCTACATTTAGTAGGAATTAGCTCCTGCCATGGGACAGGGATATTTAATTTTGGAACCATCGCTTGGATCTGTGTGACCAGAGCAAGAAACAAGTTTGTTTTCTTTCCCTTTTGATGTTCATCTCTCTTCTTTTCATTTGTGACCTATTAGGAAACATGAAGAGGGAAAATTATAAGACAGAAAAACTCCTGTATCTGGCTGCCCTAAAGTGAGAGAGCAACCTCCAAGTCTGGAGCAAAAGAACTTATTTCACTTCCTCGTATTTCACCTTTTGGGTATAAGAGAGCGAAACTCTCAGGCAGATCTTCTCTCTTGGAAAGTCCGAATGAGAATTATTCTTCCTTTCTGAAACTGATGCTTAGATAGAAAAAGGTGAGACACAAGCGATACAGAGTTTCATCACTTACGCAGAGCTTAAGATACCTGTTTTTTAACCTTGTAACTAGTCCAGTAGACAACAGATCAGCTGGATGGTCTTTTCAACATAAGCAGCAAGAGGTGCTGAGAGTGCATAACATCTCCCAGGATCATCACTTTGCAAATATCTAGACAAAGACATAGTGATGAAGAAGTCAGGAGAGGCCCATCAAATTTGCATTAAATCTCAACTATTTTAAATTTCTTTCTTGAATAATAGCATTAATCAATTAGTGAAAATATTAGAAGCTGTGTATGCTATACATATGAAAGGAACAATCCGAGTATATGAAAGAAGCTGAGTACAACTCTCAGGATGATAATACTTCAGTAGTTCTGTTGCCATCGCTGGGGTTACCTGCATGAGCAAGGAGAAGCAGAGACTAGTCTGCCCTCTTTTCAACTGTCATTTATTTAAGTCTTTTTTTCTTTGTGGTCTATATGAACTTCTGTTCAGATAATCTGCTGCAGACTAAATGACCTTCAATTAATAGAAAGACAGTAAGCTTTTGCATGGTTTTAATGTAAAAGTCAATTTAAACTGCCTCAGCACTTTGATGACAAAAAGATTTTAAATGCCTGATATGCATGGATAATTAACAGCACAGTGCCTTCCTCTGCCTCTCTATTTATAGGAGATCGTGAGCCTTCTCCACTGACACTTTGCCCAGAGAAATTCAAATAGTAAGTTCAGCAAACCAGGTGCAGTCACATGATGTGATGACTACTCTTTGTTAGGCATGCTGTGAGAACGGTCCTCAGGCCAGCCAATGAGACTGGAACCAGACCTGGATGCTTAAAACAAAAGAATCCAAAGCCGAGCCTATAAACAGTTCTGTGGTTTTTATTTAGCTAATTTAATTACATGAACTTAAAACAGACCAAGTGTGTGCAAGCAGCAACGTTCTTCTATAACTTGATGCATTTTTAAATGCTTTGAGTGTTTTCGTGTGGGAGAGAGAAGAGGGGCACACTGAGCTCTCTCTGAAAGCAATTAAATACTAATAACAGTGGATGACATCATGCTGCATGACTTCTTCAATTAGAACACCAAGTCATTTCTGCCTTAATCATTCCCACTTGTTAATTCGTTCTCTAGAAGACTTAACAGACCTGCTTCTAGTCCGTATTTAGGAAATGATTTCTGACTCTGACACCTTTTAAACATAACTCTGCTTAGATGCAACTTTGTATCGAAATAGAACCTGGTATTTTTCCTACAGCAGAACAAGACCTCAATAGCACAAACAAAAAACTCATACAAATTAAATAAATGAATGGGAGTGCTGCGTTTCCTATTTAGCAAAAATATGGACTGAGTCCTTCTCCTGTTGGGATTAGAAGCTTTGCCATTGGCTCTAGTAGAAAGCAAATGTAGCCCAATATATGGAAATTATTATACAACTTCCCAAGTGCTTACCTTATAGTTTATGAGAAAATCATGATTACATATCTAATCATTTATTTAAAGTATATGGGGAGAATAAGGAGAATTTATAATATTGAGCATTTAAAGAATATTACCAGATTAGAAATAATTGTGGATATTCCTGTTAATCAGGAAGCAGTAAGTACATGATCCGAATCTTGTTTTGCATAAGTATTTTTGTATCTATACTGTTTTCACTCTGAAAAGGTCGTTCTCAAGATGTTTTCCAAGTTAAGCAAGGCAGCGTAAAGATATCTAACCTGGAACATGTTTAAAATGTAAAAATCCCATTCTTTATCCTTAGTCATGAATATTGGGATGTTGCTATAACTTCAAGCTTTTTGTACCTTTTGTGCTGTAAATATTTGCAAATCTAAATGACTGATGTTGCAGCTACCTCTCTGCTGAAATTCCCACTAATTTCAATGGAAGTACAGCAACAGATTACTACACTATTCCTTAAAATTTAAAGTAGTAAACTACTTCATAAAAATATATTTAAGTCAAAATCCATCCTCAACCCAAATTTAATTTTTAAAAGTCATTTTTGATTGAAGTCATTGCACCCTATTGGTTCCAAAATCCTTCCAATATTCCACAGGCTTCTCTGACAGTTGTGACAGCTCTTAATCTTATATATGATTTTGACAGATTTGACAGCGTTTGTCAGGGTAATTGCTTACGAGACTATAGAATCCATAATCAGGGCTGTCAGATGGATTTGGGGCCTGTCTGAGCTCAACGTGTTCTGGACAGTGTGAAATTGAAGTCAGCTCCATCCTGAACCAAGTGAAAAAAGACACATTTGACAATCTTTTGCAAAAATATAAACAGAGAGGAAGGAGGAAAAATTCGTCCAAAAAAAAAGGAGGGTCTCGAGAAATGTGTAGATGGTTGAATAAGAATAAATGCCATGAGGGAAAAAAAGAACAGGGTCTGTGATACATTTGGAGGAAAGAAAATACATCATTGTGTTGGAGAAGATTCAGGCAGACTTTTAAATAAGATTTTCAAATATTCTTTTTAATGAGATTTAATAAGATCATTAAGTTTTTTAATGAAATTTAAACAAATGTAGTTAAACCATCAGCATATCAAGATCTCACCTGAACTGAAGCATCTATGTACATTTTTAAGGATATCTTCAGCTCTTTTTCTTTAGAACTACTTTAGAAACTCGAGCTAATGAACGTAATGGCCACATGAACATAATGAAGCATAAGCCCTGCATATATGCATACTAGTGTCCCCATTTTACAGGTGAAGAAAGATGAAGTAACTTGGCTGGGATCACAAGAAAATGATGTGTCAGAGCCAAATTAGAAATTTATGGTTTCTAGCTCTGTGCTCAGACCATGAAATCACATCTCTCAGTCCAGCAATCACTATTAACAAATTGCCTTCCAAATTCATAGTGAAACACAATCTTGCAGACCTTCTGCAGTTTCCCTTGTGTCTCTTCTTCCTTTTTCACCAGAGTACTCGCAGAACTTATTTCCTAGTGGAAGTTAAAATACTGAAATCTACTTTGGGTATGATATTAATGTTTAAAAGTCCCTGCACAACAGAAGTGATCCAGAGCTTTCTATAGTGCAGAAGGTCGTGCATCTGGCATTTGCACCTGGTGAAAAACTATTCAAAAGAAAACAGTAGAGCCATTTTCCAACGGTTACGTACGTGCCCCCCACAGAGAGCTGCAGCTTCTGGCTCAGGATGGAGAGAGGAACCCTGTTACCTCTCTCTATATGTTTTTGAGAGAACTTGTGATGTGAAAAGCTGTGACACCAATTCAAGTGTCTCTTCATTACTAAGTACTCTAGTTTGGACTGTAGGTCTTTTTTAAGTTGGTTTTCTTCCCAATTAATAATATGCAAAAATCTCTAGTTATCATCACCTTCATTAAGCTTTATTGTCTTTCATATTATAATAGAATGTAGAAGAAGAAATAAAAATATGTTCCAGTTAGGCAAACAAGTCCCATATTATTTCAGATTACCAAAAAAAAAAAAAAAAAGATCAGTCAACAACCTCTGAAGATTTCATGAGATATTTGTCTCCTTCTAGTGTTCTGCTCCTTCTTATTGCTTCCTTTTGTTTAACCATTTTATTTTCACTTGAATAGTACAGGAGAAATTCTGATCGCTCTGCAGTCAAAGGCAATGGTGAATATACCCCTTGCTTCAGAGGAGTCAAGGTTTTATCGTATGCATGCAGCATACAAAAGCTTCTTGCCATTTTATAATATTTTTGCTGTAATAAATCTTCAAATATAAAGGGAGAAATTGGTCCTGGCATAATTCCAGTGGAGTAATTACTAATTAGTTATATCAGGACTCAGTTTGTCTCACAGCATCTGGTTCAGGAGTTAAGGACCCTCTTGCCAAGACATGAAGGTGTGAAGAATTTACCACCGTAAGAAAACTAAGAGTTTTTAATTCCTTTCCTAGGCTTGTAATTTCCTATCGCTGCATGGTAATTGTTTAGTAGCAAATACAGTCTCACTGCCCAGAGATGTACAATGTACAGAAATGTAAAAAAGATGTAAATCCTGACTAGAAGAGCTCTGAAGGGAAAAGAGTCAGTAGAGAGAGAGATAGATCAGTTATGATACTAAATTACATTATGTCCACTTTGTTCCAAAGACTACCTTCTTGTAAGCAGAGAGTTGCTTTGGAAAGGCAGCAGACATCCTTGTGGAATAGGAGAAAAGTTTGCCGAAGAAGTGGGGCAAAATTCCTCATACCTTTGCTTGTTCTGTAGACTGTGGGGAAGTAAGGTCGTATGCCACCTCAAAGCCTTGAGGTCTGGATTCTCTCCTACCCACCACAGCTGCTGCTGGACCAAGGAGATGAAGCCAGGGCCAGATATTAATTCCTGTTTAGTAGTGGCTAAGAGGAATTGCATTCAGCTTTGCTGCCAAGGTGGAAGCCACAAAGCAGTTTGCCAGCTTTGGCAACTGCTTTCAGCCCCATCCTTCTCACCCTTCATTGAGTTACGAGACAGTTGGTAAGGTCAGGGGACTGGGTTTGGAAAAGATTTTTCTTTTTTCAGTGCTAAAACTACCTAGAATCTGGCCTATTTAATCTCTGGATTTGAACTGCAGGTGTTGCAATAGTGTTCAATGCAGCTGGGAGACACCATTCAGCCAACTTGCTGGGAGATGCCCTAGCGTTACCTTCGCTTACCAGTGAGGGGAATGTCCCTGTATGTCTCATGCAACTTGAGGTTACCCTTGGCTTGCTTATCTTACCTTTTCCATGACAAAAAGCTGGGAAGCTAGACTGTATTTAGGATCTTGGGGGTACTGCCTTGAGAGTCACACAGGGCAGTGGTGTCAGCGGAAGTCTTTTTGCCAGTACTGTGGGCTGAATGCTTATGTAATTTTAAGAAAAGCGTGGTCTCTGAATGCAATCATATACTTACGTCTGTGTCTCATTGCTTCTGTGTTTGCATCAGAGATGCTGCGCCAAAACAAAGACCACAAAACATGAAATCTTTGAGAGACTCGTGGGTGTGTTAATATTCCAAAACAAATATATCTATACTTTACCAAGCATCCTACTTCAAGTACTGCTTTGAGGATAGTTTATAGAGACATAAGTACTGAACCATTCTAAGGCCAGCAAAGAACCCAAAACAAGTATAACCATGTTTACTATGTTATTTATATAATTACATTTGCTTTCTAACCTCACACTATAGCTTAGCTGAGAAAGCTAAAATGCAACAGTTTTAAATATCTCAATCCATGTTTGACTTGGTCTTGAAAAGAAAAAGTCAAATTCAGCCCTAATGTAAACATTCACTTTCCATTAAAATCAAGAGGCACTGTGCTCACTTACACCATGGTTGAATTTGGTCTAATGATTTGCAGAGCTCCGAAGTGGCTGCCACTGCAAATGCAATTTATGTTATTGACACTTATAATACTTTATTATCGATATTGTACTGGCCCCTGGGGGGCCAGTCACTCAGGTCTGAAGCTCCCTACAATACACACCATTACATGTTTTAGTAGGAGAACATCCTTGGTTTTATATTTTATAAGTAGGCAAAGAAAGTGCTGTGATTTGTCCAAGGCTACCTGGCAGGCTTATGAGATTTGGCCTAGTTGCATTCTCATCACCTTAAAGGAGACTGAAGTAGTTTTCTTAACTTTTATTTCTACACAAATAATAGTCCAAAACTTCTCCTACTATAGAATGCCTCTTGTGCATCCTTCAGCAGGGCAGGAAGAACATTTTGAACTAAACCGGATCTTTGTGTGCTTATATACCTTCAAGATCCACCAAACACAGCCTGGAGATTCCTGTTACTATGACTTGTAAACAGTGTGGCTATCTTACACTAGGCTCTGAGAATTAAATGCCATTTACATCAACAGTAATGCTCCCATTGATTTCATCTGCCTTGGAACATGATCAGTCAGGTGGTGACAGACATCAGCAAGGACAGAAAGCCAAGGCTTAGCTCACTGCTGGATGTCACTTATCTGCAAAAGATATGGCCTGACATAGCATTTGAAGGCTATTGCCAGCAGCAGCCCTGTGGAGATAGCCAGGAAAAGGCCCAGCAGCAGGCCTCCATCGCTTCAGTCCCGGCAAAGTTTGTCAGGGTTTGAGGTTGGTAATGTGAAATCAGGTGAAATCAGCTGCAACAGGTTTCAGTTCTCAGAGAACAATATAAGATGTTTGTCCTTGACCAGGCAGGAGTCTCCGCTGGACATTGCTAATCTAATATTCTCTCAGAGCAGTTAGTCACAGCAATGAACTACCAAGCTCTAATCTAAAGCTGTGATTTTTTTCTTCCATTCAGAGGACATACAAGGCCCCGAGTACAACAAAACTTGTACAATTCTGAGATTACTTCCAAACGTATGTTACCTAATAATTAATAAAACACCGATCTTTCCATGTTGACCTTCAAACTGAGCGAGCAAATAATTCTCCTTTTTTCAAAAAAGAATATTTATTCAGTTTCAAATCAGTGTGCAGCCTATGATTCATTTAGGGATTTTTTTGCAAGAAGTCAGTGAGAAAAAAGGGATTCTAGAGTCATTGTAAACACATTTCCCAGATGCCTTACACTTCAGTTGGGATTTGTACAAATGGCCTTTCAAACTAAATGGACCCCACTAATCTGTAGTGCAAAGCTGGCTCTATTGCTTTTTCTGTGTTTGTTACCACAAGCAGTAGGATGACAGTTTGATTACATTTATGACATTTAAGGAGCCAGAGCTTTTCTTCTGTTCCCAGAAGAACAAGAGAAATCGCTTGCTTTTAAAGAAAAGAGCCTGAAAGTTCATCTTTAGTTTGAGACTTAATCAATAGCTCTTCATTAACCTTTTATTTTAGAGATTAGAGGAAATTATCTCAGACTAAAAATATGTGGTTATGCATGACCATGAAAAAACTTGGTATTCCATGCTAACACACCATTCAAGGACTTCAGTCAAAACTAAAGAGTAAATGTCACCAAGCCATAATTTCTGTTCACAACTGTAGACTCTGCTTGAAATGCATGACCTTCTTGTACTACAAGTAAGAGGCAGCCTTTCTTCAGAAGAGACAGCAAATCCAATGAGTGAGACACATATAACGTGACTCAAAAAAGAAACAACAAACTTAAAAGGAGATGTAATTCAAATAATGCTGCAGTGTAATTTAAAACTAGATTCCGCCTTCACTGCAGTCACAGAGCTCCACTGCAGTCTGTAAAGTGAGCAGTAAATAATGGGAATACTAGGCTGGATCTTAAAGTCACTACTTCAAGAGGGCAGAAACCTCAACTGAATTCACAATGAAATGGGTCTATTCAGCAGGATTCTTGCTGGAGGATGAATACAGCAAGTCATGCTGTATTGATTTTAAATATTTAATCATGTCAGCAATCTTTTTAAATAGTCCTTTTGCTTATCAGATTAATCTTGTTAGGAATAAGATTTCACTTCCATTGGAATCAGAGGAAAAATTTCCATCAAAAGAAGTATGAATGTGTCCATTACTAGTTTATTTCAGACAATCCTGCCAATTTTATTTTGTGTCTACTACATCTTGCCAAAATTTGTCTGTGAAAAGAGAGGCAAGAATGGCTGGATGCTTGGAATGGTTGGAGGAGACTGTGGAGGTGATAATCTTTATGGAGATTCTTGAATCTTTTACAATCTTAATAAACCTTGCAGTGTTATCTGGTAATGTCCTTTAATATATCTTTCAGAATTTATCAAGAGACCTTGCTGCTTAGGATGGATGTTCTCTTTCCTAGCATAGTATAAATTATATATATATTAAAAATGCTTTAATTATTATATAGTTCATAGAACAGGTAAATATTAGTTTGGCAATACCAGTAACATCCTTCCTATGATTTCATCTCTTTGTTGAACTCATGAAGTTCTCCTTCATTCAGAATTCACAAATGAGCCCTCAGCAATCTGGTACGTATTTTATTAAGAAAAATAGGTTAGTTTCTCTTGTGGCAGTACTTCAGATCTGAGAAACAGGCCTCCATTATGCTCTAAAGTAACACAGAGGTTTTGAAAATGATGGTAATTAACTGAGTATTGCATTATCAAGAGCAGAGGGAGAGAAGAACATGGTGAAGGTACACGAGTTTTGCACAAAGTTAGTTTGGTTTCAGCACTCACTGGTCACAGCTGGCTGCTAACATTGGTAGGGTGAGATGTCGGTAGTTCACGGACATCTTAGCAAAAATAGATCTATACATTTCAATGAAAAATTCCGAAGCACAGATGACAGCATGGGAAAAAAATTGAAAGTTTCCTGGGAAAAGTGACCCAAAAACAAAGAAGGCCAATTGTTTATTGTCCATCAACAGTACGAGCATATTTTTTCCTGTGAATCTCAAGTCTCTGAATACTGCAGTTCTGCCTATTTCTGATGCTCTGATTTTAATTTCTACTGATATTCATTTTTCAGTCTTTTTTTTCTAAGCAGAAAGAAGCAGGACCAAAATCATAATTATCTTCATGTTCAAATGCATGCCTCTATTTTGTATTTCTACTCTCTTTGCAGGCTAATAAATGCCATTTAATATTTTCAAGACAATCTATTTTAAACATAATAAAGTATATTTTAAGAAGTAATTTCAGATTAAGCCCACAGATAGCCTCTGCCAGACCTAGTTGTGAAAGTTAAAGGTGGTATCCTCTCTCCTGTTTTTTTCTGCCATCTCTCTGCCAGAGTTTACCAGACCTGCAATTTTGCTGACAGATTGTGCGAACCATCCTTAATCTACTTTGGGCAAAATCAGGCAAGTTAACATCAATTCATGAAAACTTGGCCAATTATGTCTGAAGCTGACTAGGGAACTTCACACCATCCCTGCTGTTGGCAGAGTTGAGGAGGTCATAACCTCTGGCCAATAGGCAGTGATGAACAATTTGGGGTTATAGTGTCCTCAGCTGGTGCAGATACTTGCATAATGAATATTCAACTAGGAAATAAGAAAAAACAGGGAGATTTTATGTGTTTATGCAGAAATGTTGTGAATACAAAAGCCCAGCATGAGGCATGCCTCTGGCCAATGTAATGTTTTTCTGCCTTGTAAATGGCATAGACTGCTTAATAAAAAAGGTAGTTCTACTAGTCTAACTTGTGATACAACTGTGACTTGTAATTAATGTGAGACATTATAGTAACTCAGCAAATAGAAAGTATGATAAATGGATGTGTTTAACCTGAATTATCACAACCAGCTTTTTAAACTTAATATAAACATAAATAATATTCAGCAGAGCAAGTCTCCTGAGTGATCCTAGAACCATTGCTCCCAGTTGCATGATATGTAAATAGCCACAACTAACACTTTATTCATTAAGTGTCTTTAGTAGCTGTACCAAATAGTTATAGTTGTATTCAGACTATTTTCTCAAATCCATTTCTTTTATTTCAAGGCTTTAAACTATTTTACAGAATATGGACTAATTATGAACAACTGAGTTTCTTGGCTATTTGGTAATGAGACACATACTAAGAGCTGTGATTTCTACTCTTCTGGTTAGTTTCAGCTAATTCATGTCACATTGTTGCTAGTCCCAGATTACATGAATGTACAATAATACTTCTGACAAGAATACTTACAATTCTTAATTTAAATGTTCGTCTCCATGCATAGTAATAAATGGGACTCTTAAATTCAATCTTTTGGGCCGGTATAACTCAGTTGCAGGACTGCTAATAGCAATGAAGACATAAAAATGAAAGGGAGATAATATAAAACCAAAACAATGTTGTTGCACTCACCCAGCCATTTCAATTCTATAGAACCGTATGGGTATTTTGGAAACATTTACTCCTTATTCTTAGCGTTCAGAACTATATATACATTCAGTGCTGTGTTCCATGGGTTTTTTTAAGTTCCACATGAAGAGGCAAGTGCAGTGCCAAAGTCCGTAAGAGTTTCTGCTGTCATTCCATGTTACACCACAAAATGGGGATTTTATAAAGGGCTCTGGATGGCAGAAGTTCTCCAGGCCCTCACCGGGTTCTGCTTGGTCTGTGGGCTTAGAGAGGCAGAGGCAGCTTGAGATCTCAGCAGAGTGGCAGGAAAGTGGGATTTTCTCCTCATTTGCCTACAGTCTGTGTAAATCTGTGCCCAGATGCTAGATGGGTCAGCCAGGGCGGATGCTTTCGTGGGTCTGGCACTCATTGACAAGAACTGGTTGATGATGTGATAGTGAAAGGATGGAGCTCAAGGGCCTGAATGCGAAAGGAATGCAAGTAGCGGAGTAGCAATCCTATGTTTCGGTAGAGCAAACTTCAGCTTACTTAGGGGGCTGATCATTGGGATCTTGCTGGGGGCAGCTCTGAAGACCAAAGACACTCGAGAGAACTGGCATGTCTTCAAGAACAACTCCCTCCAAGCACAAGAAAGCTCAGGAAAATGAGCAGACATATCAGGAGACTCTCTTGGCTAAACAGCCTCCAGTGCAAAAAGGACATATAGAGGAGGTGGAACTAAGGACTGGCTACAAACGAGGAATATAGGAACATTGCCTGGGGCACACAAGGATGGTGTTACTGCTCCTGATGAGCCAAAGCTCAGCTAGACACCAAACTGGCAAGGAGTGACAACGACAACAAGAAGAGCTTCTGTACCTGCATTAGCAGCGCAAGAATAAACGAGGGGAAAAAATGGACAAAGCCCTACAGAATATGCTTTGAGCAGCTTGGACTAGGTGTCCTCCAGACGTCCCTTCCAACCTGAGTGATTCTGTGATTCTGTGAATATGCAAATCAAGCAACAATAATCCTCATCAAAACTATGCTAAGGCAGAAGAAAAAAATTATACAGCAAAACTTTCTTCATTCCAAATTACTTTCGTCAACACTGATGTTTTATTTTTGAAAAGTATTTCTGCTTGAAGCTGCCTTTTTATCCAGATTTTTCTTTTTGTTTTTATATACTCCATTCCTTGTGGATTTCACAGTAACCATTTTGAAGGGAGAAATACATTCCTAAAAACATCCCCAAAACTGTTTCTAATTTGAGCATGCAGCAAATAACTTGAACATAAGTGTTACAAATCCCTTAACTTTAAACATGTGAATAGTCAACAGAACTCAGAAATTGAAAGCTAAAATCATATTTAGGTGTTATGTTTGGATTGCTGTTCTGGAAAGCAATGAGAAACAGAATCCTTGCTCCCCTTTTGATTCTGAGTAATTGCAGCCTTCATAACGAGATAAACCGTTTGTGTAATCTTAACCACTGGAAGCTAGATGATCACAAATTGGATATCTAGAAAGAGGTATCTCGAAGGTTATCTGAATAAAACACAATTCGTAGCCATTGAAAGTTATGAGCTTTCCAAGGCAGAGAGAAATTTTAGACATGAAAATGAACTAAACATCTTGCTGGATGCACTAAGCAGAAGAAAATTTTGAATATACACTTTACATTTCTAGTGTTATATTATTAAATAGATGTTTATAATATCCTTAAGCCAAAATAACCCAGTCCCTGGGAAGCTAATGAAGACTTCACAAAGGCAAGCAAAAAGGTATTACTTGTCAGTGAATCTTTCAAATCAAAACAAATCAAATGAAGCCTATGATCAACCTTATTTGAAATCATATAGTTCACATGGCTATAGTGATACAGAAACTAACTTACAGAGATACCTCATGTAAGAGCATGTTGAACCCCCAACTCAGCTATATTTAGCTATGACTTCCCCCAGAGACTGGGGAATAAGCTGCCATTCTTACGTAGTACTATCATATGTCAGACTATCAAATTGTCTGAAATCTTTCTACCAAGGAATCAGTAGTGCTGTAAGCAATTTATCCCAGCTGATCCTTAATTGCATCGTGTCAGAAACAGGAGAATTCTGATAGAAATTTACAGTCTTTTGATCATTTGAACCCACTGAACGTTTCTGAGTAAGCAGGTAGTTGGTTTCAGGATGCATTTGTTGAGAGAAGGAGGCTGTAGCTGGGAAGGCTGAGGAGCGAGACCGTGAACCCAGCCTTGCTCTCGCTGAACGCAAGATCAAAAATGGAGCTTGTTGGGGCTCTGTGAGGCCTACAGTTGCTCAGAGTTGCAATAGGAATGCATTTGGTCACTCAGCATCTGATAATTTAAAGCCCCTCTATGTCTCTTCCTTTATCAATGACCAGTCTCTGGTGAAGATTAGACACTATGTCCTAGGAGGAAATGTAGGGTTTCCTCTTCAATCTTTAAATCCATTTCTTTCATTCATGTGCATCCTTATGATTGCTTTACTTGAATTTGATTGACTTTTACACAAATAAAGCTAAAATAGAAAGGGAAAGAGAAAGGATAGTTTCAGTTCCTCAAACATCCATTTGGCAAAAGCCATCTGGTATTTATCCACATCATTAATTGATTTCACAGCTGAAGACTTCAAAGAAGAGCTGTGTGGGAACTGGAAATTAGGTTATTTCAAAATTTGTTTTCATTTTAACTCAAATGAATGTGCATATTTAGAAATTTCCTGTAAAAGAGAATTTCAGTAAATAATTTTGGTCTCATCGTGTTCATTTAAGAGGGAATCAAAATATTCCCTTTCAGTTTTGATATTTTTCTTCTGTGTTCTAGTTTAAATTATAAAATCTTTTTCAAAGTGACTTTTCAATTTGAATTAAAAAAATATTCTCTTCAAAATTCTGAATATTTCATACTGTTTTATTCTCTTTTGGTTTACTGAACTGCCTTCCAAATCAATGCATTCCCATATTTCTATGCAGATTAAATGTCATTAGGTTTCACTGGAAAATTGTATAAGATCTGCTTACAAAGAATCAGCTGTCTAGAGGATGCCATTGAACAACCTTTGAAAGAAAAAGAGAAATTCTGCAGATATTTGTGCTGACTGCCCCTAATCTTTATCAGTTGTTATCACCACAATTTCATGTGCACTTTCTGTCGATGTTTCATCTAATTGGTTCTCCTGTCAGCTCTGTCCCATCTTCCTCGGGCACAAGTGACTCCATCTTGCAGCCTTCAGGAAGAAAACTTGAAAGCTGCCTCAACCATTTCTTAAAACTGGACATACACTAAACTCTAGACGCATGCAAAATTCATCCTGCCATAACTGCTACCTGGTATCCCACAAAAAGTCCCCGATACATACTTAGTTTACCTTGTCAAATGATTCTTGCTAGAATAAACCAGTCCTGCTTGTTTTGGTTTGCTTTTGTCTCATTTTGTTTCAAATAAAGCAAAGCATGGCACTGTTTATTAACATTTTGCATTTCAGTGGTCCGATTTAAATATGTTTAGTAGAGAGTTTAAACTTTTTGACAAGTAGAGAAAAAGCAATCTTCAGGAAAAGCATGGACAGTTTCCAAATCATAATTTTATTGGAAGTAAGAATGTGCCAAATTACAGTGGAAATTACTGTGTATTTTTAACCTTAATGGAAGGCAATAGGTAGCCTTTGTATTACAGCTGCAAATCACAAGTATTTTATATCATGTGTTGTTGTGATATAGTAATTTTATGCTTTCTGCTTTACAAATTTGGAAAGAAAAAAATAGAATCCAGTTTGTTCCCCTCACAAAAATTATTTGCAGAGTTTCTAGAAGCATTTTCCACATGTGCCTGTGATGCATGCCAGAAATAGTAAATGAATGTCATTTATAGTGGCTCTGTTGATATCTACAGCTACAGAGAGTACAGAATAAAGTTATGTTTTTAAAAGTTTGTTAAGAGCAGCAATATTTTTAAAGTTCTGTTTTAGCTAGAACAGGGTGGGGGAATAGGTTACCAAGAGGGATTTTAAAAAGGTGGCTATGTGAAAACATAGGCTTGAATTTAGGAAAGCTCCAAAGTAATATGTACAGTAGCTTTTGCCTATACTGTGTTGCATGTATACTAATATGCAGTGGTACATAGGCCTAGAGTCTCAGGAGAGATTAGTATCTGAAGTTGGAGCCATATTTTTTTAAAAAACTCGCCTCCGATTTATCCTATTTAGTTCTGAGTACTTTTGAAGATCTCCCAATTTACTTGCCTAAATGGGAGCTAAGCTCTTTACAACATCTGACCCCAACTGTCGGCACTGAACACTTGAAAATCTGGCCCCATAGTGCGTATGTGCACAGCACGCATCATTGTGTTTGTAATTATATGCTCTGCACAGATGAATAGATAGTGAGACATTTGATTATGATTAAGCAGATCACATTCATTTTAAGCAAATGTTAAGAAAAAACTGCTAAAAAAATCCAGCTGAGTTCTAGTGAATGTCTAAAACCTGTGTTCACAGCAAATGTGGGTGGGCGGTCCTGAACTGTTTATGCATGCTGGCCGAGAGACAACGACACAACGAATTCCAACTGCTGGAAACCAGATGAGAAGGTCCAACAAGCTTAGTGGGGTAAGGAACATGCCTCTGGAAGAAAGCCTTGCAGGGAAAAGGTACAGGTCAAAGTCACATCGTGCACAACATTTGGAGACCTTTTCTCAGCCATCATTTGAAAAACGGTTTTCAAAAATCATCATTTATTAAAAATTGCAGTGATTACCAAAATAACTGCAGTGTGGTTTGGAAAAAAAATAGAAGAAATCGAGGAAAAAAAAGTTTTCCCATTATTTTAAAAGATGTTTGTAGTTTTATGTTAGAAAGGCTAGAAGAGTAGTTTCCAGGGCTAACAACGCATTTAGCTGTGTTACAATCTGTTTACAAGTTGTTAACTTTTCATAACATACTTCCTTCCAAGACAAAGGGGGTAGGGAGAAAATCTCATTGACAATATGGATTTCTTCACAAAAAGTAGATGAGGAAAGTATACTCAGATTTCTTATAAAAACAACTCCTATTGATTTTCTTTGAATACATGTTTGTTGGCTAGTTAAGTACAAGGAAAGGAAGTGAAGCAGCAGTCTTTTGTTGGTAGCATACCCATGCTGATCAGACTTAACAGTCTCCCCATCAAAGATAGCTCTCTTAAAGGATGAGTCATGGGAGGAGACAAAGAATAAGAGATGGGTTAGATTTTACTCTGCAATAAATTTTGACGTACTTGATGGGTCGGTGCCTTTTTAATATGCATTGGAAACATACCCCAGTCATCTTTCTGGGAAAAGTGGAGTACAGTAGTGACACACTGATATTTAGATCCTGACACTCAGAAAAGTTCTAGTCTCCCTAGAGAACAGAAGAGACAAAAGAAGATCCATCTCCAGGCCATCAGGACCGCAGCCATAATTTAATTTGTCATCCAAGAGGGGGAATGAGAGTTTATTCCTGCTTTTTCTTTTTTTTTCTTTTTTTTTCTTTTTTTGTGAGCCTCCTTAACTTTCTAATGCTATATTGTAATATTTTTTCAGTAGCAGCTTCAGCTTCCTGGAAATGAAAACTAGTGAGAAGAAGAAGAGTTTTGTCTGGGGTTTGTTTGCTGGTATCAGATCCCCTAAATGTTCTGGCTTTGACTGGATGTGGGTTGGCAAGTTAACTGCCTTCAACAAGGAAGGGGAGGTTGCGTCTTTTTTCTGAAATACATACTTCTTGGCTTCAGCCTGAAAGCTTTGACTCTGTGCAGGGTGCAAAGACCCCCCACGTACCTCCCTCTGTAGGTACCAGTGAAAATAACCATAATCACAGAATAATAGCCATAAAGAGGGAAAAGGCTGTAGGTGCATATGCTCGCTATGCATATGCAGCATTAATCCATACAGTACCTTTATTAATAAGCTGTGACACCTGGTTTTGGCTGGCAAGTCTCCCATTTGTCTCCTAGAGGCACCATTTTATAGCCAAGCAGATCGTACTGTTAGGAAGTTTCCTCTCTTTCTTTCCTTACCTTTGTTTTGTCCCTTTCATTTCAGTCCACTGACTTATACCCAAATCACCCTTCCTCCTGGTTGCCTACTCTCTCAAAATGCTTGCAGAATCTGGATGACCTCTTGTAGCTGTCTCCATTTAGGCACCAGAAATATCTCACAGAAGGAAGCAGGACCATGTTGACCCCAGTTCCCAGAGATCCACCGTTATTCTTCTCCTGAGACTAAGTAACCATTTTTTTCTCAAGATATATTTACTTTACTCTGAATATATTTACTTAACTTCTCATTCTAGAAATTTGTGTAAGGCTACAACATTGAAAACTGATAGTGAGATTAAATTCTGCTGTCCGGTTACCAAAACATCAATCGATAACGATGCTAGGATCTCCAGTCATGGGGACCGGGAAGAGCTAGGTATAATGAAATTCAGAGTCTAGTGTGAAAATAAGACCTGCTGTAGTCTCTTGCAAATCAAACCATTGATTCTATAAATTTCCAGATCTGCTGTGTCCTTAGTCTGAACAGGTTCCTGTTGAAGCCTGTGGATTCGAAACTGATACAGGTGAAACTACATCTTCCTGCAGTGTGATTCATGTTAAGAAAATAGGAATTCCAGCTGGCCTAGGGTCTTTTCACCTCTACTATTCTTGTCAGATCCTTTGCTCGAAGGAGGAAATCCTGTATGAGGGTTGCTGACAGCAGAAAGACAGATATATCTATTTAGAAGAAAACTGTCTTTTGAGTTGAGTAGTAGGTCTTCAAAAATAAAAACATGAATAAAAACTGTTTTACTGAGGAGTCATTAAGCAATGGCTTTCAAAATGGCAACTGAAGTGAAAATTAAAAATACTATGTTTTTCTGAAGAACAGAAATACTGTATACTGATCCCTTCTTACCCATTAAAACTGAGAGTGCTGGTCTACCACAGTACATAGCTCATATCAATTGGGAACAGGTAATGGAAAGGTAAGAAACTGCCAACAGCAAAAAGCTTTCACGTGGCATTTGTTGCATAAATTTATAGGCATAAATTCAAGAAGTTTTTAGAATAGGTGTAAATAGCACAGTATGTTAATTACGGCACGCAGTTAACAGGACATTTTATCTCATGACTAAAAAAGAGAAAACAAAACGAATCCTTTTTCAGCCTCACTCAAAAAAAGAGAACAGACATTTATGAAGGAGTACCAGAGAGTATAATTAAAAAAGAAAGACGTCTGTGGGTACTGGAAAAAGGGGTTGGTTGAAGATATACAGGGAGAAGGGCCCATGCAGTTTGTCCTCTTTGGCACATTTACCTATAAATAGCTGATTTACAGTACACCAAACCCTCCCTTGGGTCATTCAGTTTCTGAAGCATGATAAATACCAAAGGAGATGCTGTAACTCTCCTTCCTCTAGAAAAAAGTTCTCTCTTAAGTCTATCCTTCAATATTTAAAGAAATGGATTATAAAGAGGGCATTATATCTCTGTGTGTGTGTGTGTGTGTGTGTATGAAAGAGGGATATTTAAGGGAAAGGAGAAATGAGAGTTATTTAAGTAACAATGAGAAATGCCAGACAGCGTTTCATTCTCTGAGAGGGTATCTTTTTTCATGGGTAATTAGTGACCAAGGTTTATGCTGGATCTATATCATTATACATTTCAAGCTAGGATCATATTAGTAGATTCTGTCTTCAGACCATCTTAAAATTATTTTTCAGCTTCTCTCTTCTCCCTTAAAAGGCTCTTTCTGAAGTAATCACTAGTAACAAAAGTTCTGCACGCAAAGCACAAAGCGTGGGTCCCTGTGCTGACTGGAATTCGGTGTAAGATGGCTGGCTTAGCAAATGCTTGTTCATGCTAATACTTGAACGAAAAAAAGAATCTAACTGTGTTGATGCCACAGTGCTAATTGGAGTAAAATGTAAGAAGGAAAGGTCTCTTCAGAAAAGCAAATATGTATTTCCTAAATGCTTATTAGAAGCAGATCTGTGAAATTAAAAGCTAACCAAATTAAAAAGAATACACACAACCACCTTTCAGTTCCTTTAAGGAAATGTTATGATCAAAAAAAATGTAATGATATGAAAGAATGCTGTAAACATAGAAATTAGATCTTTTTGTAAATAGGACTCCAGTACTCTAAACTCAGAAAAGCTGACGTCAAGTTCTACACCCAGGTGAGAGTAGCATCACCTTATGTTGCCAAAATGTCTGGCAGCATTTACTTTTTAGAGAGCTGCTTCCTAAAATAGATCTGCCAGTTGAGACAATGAAACTCTAAGTGCCTTCATTAGTCATCACCGACTAATGAGCTGCTTTTGAATAAAATGGGTTGTTTAAAATTACTAAGCGCACTAGCTTTTTGCATAGTACAGAGAAAGGTGATGAAAGCGAAAGGATGCTGTGAAGCTGACCGTATCTGGGCTTTACTGACTTGCTGTGATAGCAGTTACGCTGTCAATGAAAGGTTGATGGACACCACCAAGTCTTGCACAAATGAAGGGAAGAAAAAGCCTGCCAGAAATATCAATAATGGATCAGGCTTCAAACTTAATGAGAATAATATAAATGTCGGCAGAGATTACAGGGGTTGAAATATGTAATTTTACTACTTTAGCTCTTGTGAAACAGCAATAAAACCTATCACAATAGGGGCTTGGCAAAGCCGACACGTATTTGTTTTGCCTTTAAAAAGAATGGAATCATTTCAACATTTGTTTTTATTTTCTTTTGTTAAAAATGGCTTTAATAAGTGGCAGAATTTCATTCTCTATAATTCTGAAAGCATTCTTTGCTAAGAAGCAAGTTTTCCCCTCTCAATATTCTTATTCCTTGAAAAAGTAGACAAAATCTACAAAAAGCAGCCATCAACTTCAGTAGAAATAGAATTTCACAATGGCTTTATGAAAAGTCTGCATTTGCGGTGTTTTGGTACAAGGAAGACATTTAGCTAGACTACCCAGATGGATGCTCTCTTTTTTTGACCAGAAGTGTTTATATATATTTACATATATATATATACACATATATATACCTGTGTGTGTGTATATATACATATATATTCATACACCTATATGTGTGTATACATATATAGCTATGTGTATAGATAATAAATGCAATGTTGGCAAGTGAATTTCACAATACTTGATCTGGGTTCTCTTCAGTTAATATCGTAGCCACTGGAATCACAACGCTTTACTTTCAAAAATTTAGTTGCATAAATATCTGCAAATGACCCTGTTAAAAGTAAGAAGACAAAGAAAAAGATGCTCTATCTTTCTTTTTCTTCAGTCCTAAAAAATAAATATTATGGTTCTTGAACACTTAGAGAGCGGCAATACTGTGAATGAAGATCAGCCCAAATCTAGCACTTAATGAGTGCCTTTCCAACAACCGCAGAGAAGACTGAATTCTGAAGAAATATCACAAACCTCTAGCCAAAGTCTGGTCACTATTTCACCACATTAAACAACAGAAATAGTCTAATTACTGGCAAATACAAAGCCCCCTAATAGGCTCTTATACCTCTGGGAGAATTCATTTTCTGCAATCTGGAATTGCTCCACAGCTACTAACTATACATCTAACTAAAGATGCTGCAAGTGCATCTTGGCTAGAAATGTAGTCGTGCAGGCAAAATGTAATTTTGAAAGCAAAATGAAAGTTAAGCTGAAGCTCCTCCTGCCAAAGCCTGGCAAGGGGAGAAGCAGAGCTGCGGGAAGACTTTGGAGAGCTGAGCAGCTGCTGCTGCTGCTGTGGGATGGAAAGGATGAGGTTCGCAGAATGGTTTCTTAGAAAGTGGCTCCTATGGAGCTGCTGCTCTACAGATCTGTACCTCTCTTGCAGCCGCCACAGTATCAAATTGCCTTTCTAGGACTTGGAAAGAGGCTAAATGGCTGGTTTACTGCTTCTTGCAAGCTGCTGCACTAGACAGCTGCCTGTTTTTCTTATGCTTAGATTCATGAAGCCTTTGTTCATTACAACATAATAGCTGCAGAATAAGGTTCATTTACTCCTTCTATAAGAGAAAGCTGCTGAACACAAGCTTAAAAAAACACAAAAACGCAAGTTTGTCCTTGGAAGGTGTTCTCATAGGAACCCAGGTGCTTACAGACCTCATGGGATGGATGTCTATCTGCATCATATAGCAAACATTTCTGTTATTTGCTTTGGCAGAAGACCTGCATGGTGTTTGCACCAGGAGGAGTCCTTCCATTCCCTCAAAGTTACAAAATTTAACCATACACCTGTTATAGTGAGGAGCCACCAATATAAGTACCAATTTTCAAGAATAATGTTCAGGATGATGTAGATATTTAACAGCATAAGACTTTCATGAAGTGTAAGAGATGCTGAGGTATTCAATATCAGCTTTACATGAAACTAGAGTATTAGCAGTATCCCATCAGTTATTCTAAACTCCACATCTGTTTTCTGTCCTTGGCAATATTTTTGGACACTTCTGTGCTGGTTAAAAGCAACTGGATACAAATCAGGATGTCCTTTCCTTTCCCTCCTCCTCCTTTAGACTTTAATAATAGACATTTGATTCTCTGCATAGAGACTTCCATGAATGAAAAGTTTAAAGGACTGTCAAACGATACAAAATGCATACTGCTCAGAGCAGTTTTCAGAGTTATGTACGTCATTTCTCCTCTTCTAAACTGCTGGCTAGAGCAGAACCTCTCTTTCATAAATTTTATGTGAGAGGGAGCATTATGATTACTTAGCCAAGAATCAGAATTGTTACAAAGGGTTCATGGTAGAAGAGTCTGCGTTGTCTCTGTGTGCTCCTACAAGCGTACTGTATGGACCAAATCTGCCCAACCCAGAGGGTCAGATGTTTCAAAATGTGAACAGGGGTCAGCTTTCACCATCTGACCTAAAAACCAGCTAGCACTCTGTAACACACACTGTCGTATAGACACTGTAGATGTATCCATAGTGCTTCTGTCAGAATTCAAACCTCAAAAACATTCATTTTGTTGCACAGCTAGTCTTTCAGGACATTTCCAATCCAATCCAATTCACTTAGTTTCCTGAATTCAGGGCTTGAATAGGCATTAAGTTATTCCAGAAGAGCTAACACATTTTAAATTCACTGTAAAATAACATTTGTGCATTATCCTTTCCAAAGCAAGGTTTCCTATTATGTAGTCACTTAGTTATCCTACTCTGATCATCAGTTCACTTAAACAGAATACGCAGTTACCATGATTAAGCTAGTCTATAATCAATATACTGATTCAACAGTTCTGAAACAGTAATACAAAGAAAACATTACTATCTCAAAATAAGCAGAAATGAGTTCAAGAAAGAAGTATCTCATAAAGGATTCTGGCCAGATAATCATTTCGAAAGAGCCCCAAAACCTGAATTTCAGAGTATATCTGCACAAGGTTAATTTTGTGCCTACTAATTACCTCACCCAAAATTGATCTAATAGTAAAATAGAATATAGAACATACACATATAAAGTGTGACATACTAATTCCATATACGTTCAAGTAGATATGAAACATTTTAAACTACAAGTAAGTCTTGCAAACTGTTTATAGTGGTTTTCTTTTTTTAATTGACTTCTGTAAGAGTAACAAGATCCCAATTTCTCAGTTTTGTTTTATACCATAGTTTAAATGTTGACAAAATAGATTCTGTAATGAAATCAGATACATCTAAAGTGATCAGAAACCCAACTGTAAATTCACTGAAGAAAAATGATTGTAGTTTCTGGGATCGGAGACAGTTTTGAATGTACAGTAGCTCATTTGTTAATGAATGCAGACAGAGCCAGTAAATAAGAAACCTGCTTCATTATGGCTGTCCCACAGTTACTCTAAACCTTATTTTGCAACAGCACGGAGAGAATAAAAACTTCTTAAGCTGGTTGTCCTTCGCTCTGAGACAGGATAATCTTTGAGAAACATTTTACGGTGCATCTTTTGAAGAAAAGTGCATTAGTCTTAACTGAAAAAACATTTGGTTGACCTTGAAAATAAAGCATTCATGAGAAGTATGAGCAGAAGTTTTCATTATTCCTTAAGCCCTCCCTTCAGAGAGACAAAAAATTCCGTCCTCCATTGCAGCTCCACAATGCCAAGTTGCCAGGCAACTGATCTTTTATGGTGGGTCGCCATGGTAACTGATGTAAACAAAATCATAAATCCCATTACCTAGATAAATACTAGGACTATGTTATAAAAGAAGAAAGAATCACTCTGAAGTTTAAAAAGATAACATAAAAGGCTGAAATGAGATTTCAGAAAAAATAAATTGCTATGGCTGATATTATAGTTAATATGGCTCTTCTTACTGGACTTTCTCTTTTCCCACTTTTCTACAAGCCATTCCAAACCACATTTCTCCTAATTTAGTAAGTACATTTGCAGCGTAATTAAGCCGGCTAAGGAAATCACTACACTCATCAGGTAAACCTTTATTCACAGTAAGACCAATCTAGGCACAGAGGAATGGTACAAACATTGTTACAGTGGATTGAAAAGCCTTTCAGGAAGATAAAAGCAAAGCTAAAAATTGCCCGTGTGCTAAAGTGGCTACACATTGCATGACTTTTGCCTTGCGGAAAGTCAAAATAGACAACACTGAGAAAGTCAGATTGGCTAAGGAACCAGGTCAGATATGAAAAAATGTGTGTGCACTCTCCAGAAGGGTCCCGTAGCTGGTGAGGCAATGGCAAAAGACCAGGAGGAGACAAGAGCAGAAACTGCAAGCAGACTTTTATTGAGCTTAGTGGTAGTAAGTCTAACATCCATTTGGCTGCCCATGTCAACAAAACACTTTAGAAGCACCCTTAAAAGGTGGAAAAGATGTTGTGTTGCACCTCTGAGTGGAAATGGCTACATTTGCATTTATATTTCTACTGTATCTTTGTTTATGTCCTTAAGTGTATGTCACAGGCAGGGAACCTTTGGAGATTATACCTTCTTAAATCATACTTCCTTCTTGATAGACCTACTCTTTTAAATGCCAGTTGGAGCAACAAGCTGCCCTAAGATGATGTCTGTTTAGTGACATAGTGCTGTCATTACTGTCACTCTGATTATACTTTTGAATAAGACCAGTATATAATACTTTCAAGTATAAATATATTAATATACATGGAGGTCTGCTTGAATTCTTTTTTGATTTACCCATATGATTTCTTTCTTGAGCAGTGTGTATTCAAGTTACACTCCCAAGAAGGAAAGGAAAGATTACTTCCAAAAAGTGCACAATATTTTTCTTATTTGCATTTATAGTACAGAGGAGCTAAGTAATTCTAGAAGCAGATGTATGATTTGTGATTGCATGGTTAATGATTTTTTCAAAAAGACCCCACAAGCTGAACCTTACTGCAGACTAGCAATAGTAACAAAGGTATTATAGTTTTGAGTGAATACAGATTATGCTAAAATATTGACTGTTCCTTATGTGAACTCCTTGAGTCTTTTAAAAGCATTATATATTATAAATATTTCGCTTAGATCCAGCAATAATATAAGAAAAATAAGCTTGTATAGATATCTTCCTTGGAACACATTGCCTATTTTCTCTGCTCCCCTCATCTCCTCAGAGCAACATCTTTTCAAAATGGGCTAGTTGATGGTGAAGCAGGACTACAAGGCTGCATCTTTTGATCCATACAGTTTTACATTCTAGGTCATGCGATATACTTTACAGCTTATACTTATCATTGTATTATGGTGTTCCATAGCCAAAATTAGTCAATCAGGTACACAGTCTTTTATAACTGTTAAGTGAACTCTACCATACTGCATGTCAAAGGCTATATGTTAACTCATTTACAACTTTCCAGTCTCTAAAAACTTGTTTTGATAGGAAGAAGCCAGACATATCAAAAATGCCTGGAAGTTCCTCTTCTGACTGTGTGAAGAATCTGAGTTTGCTTGTACGAATGTTTTCTTTTCTAGGTCCCCTGCTCTCCCTTTCTTGATTAAATTATTCTCCAACTGCTTTACAAATACAGTTTGATTTGGAAATGGATTGGAACAGCAAATCCTCTTCTGAAGCCTTAATTTACCACAAAATGGGCATGAATACAAGAAAAGTGAATAGGCCAAGTGGGGACAGTAAAGGAACAGTGTCATTTGTTGTTGGATGAGGAAAGCTTTGTGTGGGCACAGAAGCATGAGCAGACCTCATATATAGCTGGAGATTGGTTGGCTCTTCTTGTGCATTACCCAGAAGGATCAAGACACCTCGAGAAATTATGGCTGTGCCACTGTCGGAATAGACCAGGCTTGACAGCTGGGGTTTCAAAAACTGTAACTGGAGGATACTGTTCCTTCCTATGACATTTTGGAGTTCAGGGAGAACGAGGAATAAATAAAAAAAGACTTCATGAGGCTGCTACAAAACATTACTATTAACCACAATTACTCTCTGCTAGCAGAGAGAAAGAACAGTTATTGGAAGGAAATAGTTGCATCCCTCTGACTGCTCTGTCTCGCTCATAGAGCTCCTGCCAGGAACTTTGTCCAGCCTTCTCCTGCAGGCTTTCCAGGTAGAGGTTTAAAGAAGCAGCGTCCGTACCCCCACAACCTTTCTGGCTTTGTTCATCCCCTTTTTGATGCATGACTATTTTCTCCAACAAAATATGAAGCCTCTTGTCCAGTTTCAATGAAAATTTAGAAATTGATAAGGCTAATGGCTATGTCCTCAGTAGAAAATACTGTAGTCCTTAGTAATAGGAAGTCTAACAAATACAGTTGTTAGTTGTTCTTTTAAATGCTTCTTCATTTATGTTCATTTCCTTCTTCCAGGCTAATGCAGATACTTACTGAATACATAAATCTGCATCAACTAGCACTATGCTCGCTGAAAACATGACACAAGCTATTTTTTTACCATTGTTTAGCATTTGCTGTCACTTTTAGACATCATGAGAATACTGATATATTATCAACTTGTGTTTAATGCCATGACACATGTATTATACATTTCATAAAAGAAATACAGTATGACAATAATGGTATTCTGTTTATAGTTACAAAAAGCAGCTATTATCATCCTTTCAAAAAAGGCCAAATAACTATTATGTCTTTAATCTCTATAATCTCTCTGTTATAATATGTATTTTATTGTAGGTATATTATAATTATAGATTGAAATAATAAGCTGTAACTAGCATATCACGGGATTGGCAATTGCAAAGGCCTATACCATACTTTCCATTATTCATTATACAGAACTCAGTATTCTCCCACTTTTGCTATGTTCTGTAAAAAGTATGCCTCTCAAAGGAGAGCAGTAAAATGTAAATTGCCCTGGCCTACAGTCATCTAAAATACAGCAAACTTGTCAAACTATTGAAAAGTATGTGCAGCTAATAGGATATTTCAGAAATTAGAGGGCTTTTAATTGAAAGCATGTCTAGTCTCATGGAGGCCCTGGGGTTTCTCGCATAAGTAAGGACAAGGAAAACAACAGAATTAAGTATGGAACAAGATAGCAGAACGAGAAGAGATTCTTGAGTTTTTCCTCACAAAAGTCTAACTTTAGGATAATGCAGAATTAGATTCCTTTCAAAATGAAAAACAGGGTGTCTATGGAACATGAAAATATTGGCCTCAAATGAGCATAGCAGAAAACCACTCTAGATATTCCACTATTATTATTATTATTTTTCATTTTTTCCCTCACACAGACTTAAAAAACTGGGCCATAACTAAATCTGTCTTATAGATTTTCCACCCAAGTGTTTTGCTGAATCCATCTGACCTTCTAACCACAGCATTAATGACTGTAGTTTATTTTGGCATTATGTGCAGATTCTCCCAGCTTCATAAGTCAGTTCGAAATGATAATAAATGGAGTTGGGCTGTGTAGGGGAAGTATGAGCAGGCAAGAAAAATAAGAGTAACTAAATACTTAAGCTTTTGCTTGTCTTCATGTTGTTTGGATGAGAATAATAAAAAAAGGCTCATAGCACCAATTGATCTTTGTCCACATCACATAACCACCACAGAATTTGGCACAATTCAACACGGTTTCTGTTTCTGAGAGGCCCAGGACTGGAAACACATTGATGCTGCAATCAAAAATACATTACCAGAACTGGGTACAAAAAACTTACATTGTGCCTGACTATCCTTTAGCAGACTAGCAGAAAAGGAAGAATTAAACCTGTGGTGTCCTCCCAGTATTTTGGAGGGCAATGAATAGGCAGGAGACTTGGTGATAATTAGGGTAGTTAATACACTCCAAGTTGGTTTAACTGGCAACTCTGATTATGAAGTTGGCTGCAAACAGCAAGGACTCTGCCCAGGTGACAGCTGTATGGAAATTTTATCTTCCCCACCGTTTTCTACTGCAGTACCTCTGCGCATCCCACCTGTGCTGATGTGCATGAATTAATAAAGGCATGAATTAATAAGAGAAGCTAGTGATCTCCCACAAGAGGAGAAAATCTCAGGTTAACTTATTTGAGGTCTCCTCTACCAAAATAAAAAGGCTCTTATTTGTAAGTAACAGGAGTTACTTTTCCTTTTTGTGTCTAGAGAGAGCCAGGCTATGAGAAACTGTCTGCTGCTAGAGTGCCGTTAAGAACAAAACAGCCCAGCTGAGGAAATGTAAAAAATGACAGGTAAGACATCCAGGACCACATGAAAAAGGAGGAAATGAGGTATTGCTCTGTATCAGAAACTCAGAGGGCTTTACAGTTGGGAAATTTATGAATTATTACTGTTAGAAAAAGGTTTAAGGAAAATTGTATCCTTGGTATTTTGATTGACTCAGTTTGCTGTCAGGAATTTCTTAATTTTCTTAAATTTCAGGATATTTTTCTACTCATTTAACAGAGAATGTTTTGCCCTCAGATGAGGGACACTTGAAGGAGGTAGTTAGCCTTCCTGCTGCTATTACTCACTTCATCAAAGAAAGATCATTTGGATTCTACTAATATGTGACCCCTGAGTGAAAAAATGTGGTGACAGATTCTCCTGCCCTGTTTTCAGGTCCAGTCATCATCCTTTGTTCCCATTCCCCAAGAACTCCTGCTTTCCCATGTGAAAAAATGGTACCCAAATAGCAATGTAACAAAGAAGTACGGATGCTTACCAGGGACATTCATTGAAATTTATTATGTGGCTAATTCTTCTGGTGGCCAAAACTTTTGAGAACCCAAACTGAAATGACGAACTGCTCACCTTTCCTTTGAAAAGACTAAGAGGAATGTGTTAGCCTCTCTTTCTGAAGAGCAGAATCACTCGAGCCTTGTATGTCTCCTGTGTGCTCAGGTAGGAATCCACAGACAGGTATGTGTGTACTGAACAGTCCAAAGATGACATAATGTGTCCTCTGTACACCAGACCTGTCTGTATCACTGCAAATATTAAAATCCTAAATAAGTAGCTAGTCATTTAATGAAGCCCCAGATTCACCCCTAAAAGCACTTAGCATGTTCAAATACCTGCTTGTAACTAACTTGCTCTTCAGAAAATCCCCCATGACCAAATACGCATTGCCTGAGCAAGATTTCTAAACATCTGGAATAAAGATTAGCCAGTAAATGAGTTGCACACATTTACATGTCTATTATCTCTTTTTTGAGTTTTGTTTTAAAATTGTTTTCAAAAACAATTTTAAAAACAGAACTTTTTTCCATTTTCTATTAATTCAGTTAATTTTTGTTAATATCAGAAATAATTTAACTATTGATATGAGTACTATTTATAGACAGATGCAAATTGTGAGAGCAAGACCTCTGTCAGCTTGATTTCCAAGTGCAACCAGACCTAGTTGTTATCATCTGACTTTATGGTATTTCAACAATGAGCTGAATTCTGTTCTTCTTACAGTTAAATCAGTATTGCTGCAGCTGTGGAGCTTCTGCTTCAGAATGTACCGAAAGGTCAGCAGCAGAAATACTATCCTACTAATAGTTAAATTAAAATCCTTTTTTCATTCATGTAGTTCAAACATCATGAAAAATTCTCACCTTTTACATCAGTGTTATACAGACTCATACAGCCATAGGAGACCACAAAAGATCACCTAGTTTGTCCTCTTATCTGAGGTCTAGGTGGGATGAGTTACGCTTGTCCAGTGCGAGAGACCCCACGGACTGCTTATTTAATCTGTTCTAGTGTTGTTAACCTTATCATTAGAATGTTTCTCCTGGTGCCTTCTAAGTCCTTTGCAAGTCTCCTAAGTCCTTCTAAGAATAATTCCACTTTTTTAACTTTGATGCTATCAGAAAATGAATGGAAATCCCTATTGCTGATCCCACAGAACATAAGCTGTTTTATTTTCATACTGTAATATCTAGCCTGAGCAGTCTGATATTATGTATATGATTTGTCTGGAGAAGAAATATTCTGCCATGAATATCAGATCCCATTTATAAATGTCTCAGTGGTGGACAGAAGAGGGATTGGATTGGATTGTTGCCATTTGTTGTATTTTAGATTTTTTTGCCAATGTCATGTCAAAGAATCTTTTCACCACCAAGATAAAGCTACTTTTAACCAGTCTTTCCAATAAAGAAACCTCAAGAAAAACAGAAATTAGGGAAAGGGAACAGACAAGGACTCACAAAATCCAAAGGACAATACATTTACTTCCAAAAATCACCACATTCCCCTGGAATCTATAGCATACAGCCAAGATCTCAAATACCACTGCATTTGTTCTGAGGATAATGTGCATGATATCTCTTACGCCACCTTACAGATGATCTTCACGTGACAAGCATTCTTGTCCAGAGAAATGTATCATATCTCTGAACCGACCACCCAAATGAAACATGCAGACATACTGTGCTCTACATGGATTCTGTACAAATTCATACCAAAATATGATATATTTCTTGCAGTACCTTAATCATTTCATGGAAGGAGAAAGGATGAAGCAAACATTGCTTGGCCCAAATGAATATGAGTGAATGGATATAACCAGATGCCAATAGGGAAACATTATTCAAAACCATAGTTCCACTCCTCTCTCTCAAGGAAGGCCTAAAAACCATATATTCTTACTGGAAACTAGCACGTAGTCAATACAGTTACTGATTTTGTGTCGCATTACAATCTTCCTGCTACTCCTTCCCCATTACATAAGCATTAATGATATTTTTTCCCTCCATTCCACCATGTCTTGCTGTTTTCCTGTATTCTGTCTCTCTCTGGTACAAGCGTCTCTTGGTCAGTGTTATTAACAGCCTTTCTCTCTCAGGTGCTCCAATCAAGCAACGTAATCAAAGTTAACGAAGAGCAATTACATTTAATGTGTATTTAGATTAGACTTTCCTACTTCTTCTCAAACTTCATGGAGGATTGCTGAATCTGAAAGCTTTGCCTCCTTTTTCTGCCTATATCATCTCATCTAATAAGACATGACCTCTTCCTATAGTCTTCTCTGAAACAAAGGCTCTCTCTAGGTTAAGAATAAACAGACTATATTGACTAGACTTATCTTCATCATATACAGTTTATCTCAACATTTTAAAATGTTTATAAGTTTAAGAGAGAAAACTTAAACAACTGACTAGTTTCAATAAATTACACCTCTTTATTTGCTTTCAGATGCTTTTTAGGGGCAAAATCTTTGCTTCTCTATCCCTCCTGCGCAACTGCACAGCTCCTTGGTGGTATGAGCAATGTTTGGATATGGCAGAATACCAATTGTGTGTGAGGCCAAGAGCTTAGCAGGACTCAAGACAGGATTAGACATTTATATGGATAATGAGAACATCCAAAGTTACATTAAACAGTGTAAAAAATTAAAGGAATAAAGCTTAATTCTAAAATTCTGAAAACAACCACTATCCAGTTGGGAGCTATGTAGAAACTTTTACCAGTAAGTAGGTTACAGTAGAGTTTTGCTACAATATTTTCTGCAGCAATGGACAGTGATATTTATTCTGTTTAGATGGACTAGCCTACGGATGTAGTGGTAAGATTCTTATATTTCTTCATCGCTATCTAATCAAACCTGTTCTAGTTGCACCAGCATTTCAGAGCAGTTTGTCACCTAAAATAAAACGGATGCAAATGTATCTTGGCAAGCTAGTTTAATTTAGAATAAGTGAAACAATAATGTTCTCTGCAGAAAACATGCCAAGACTAAATGTAGTAAGTATACTGAAAATACAGCAAATATTTCCTTAACTTGATTTTTTTTACAAAAGCACATCAGCCCTTCAGATTCATTTTTCTGATTGCTGCTAAATTCTAAAAGCCTCTTGCTCCCTACTATAAACACTAGAGATTAGAAATAAGACAAACAATAGAACAAACAACACCATTTTTAAGAGAAGCGCAGCCTGGAAAAGAATTCCTCTATTTCTTGGTATTATAAATAAAAAGCAGTATTTTTTTTTTAAAGATGATTCAACTTCAAAGACTTCCTGTGATTTCTAACAATTGAAACAAAATTAGATTATGAAATCTTTTTTATTTTCTTGTCTCCCCTGTCTAAAGAAGAGAGAAGTCAGAACAAATGAAAACACAAGACTCATATACCTCCAGGAAATGCTTGCGTAAGGCTTATTTATCTTTTAACTAACATTTGTGAACCATGGATTAGTGGAACAGCCTCTTGTAATTATGGTTACTGTTCCATTTGTGGCTATCTTCATGAGGCCAGTGGATCTTTAAATTACAGGCTGACCACCCGGGAGCACAAGGATTGAATCAGCCACATCTCCATGGGCACCACATTTGGATGATTATCCCAAAGATGACATGCTAACACACACATACACAACAAAGAAGGTTTATGCTCACAGCTTCAGAGTCACTTTCAGTCCCTGTAGTGGTTTCAACTTCAATAAAACCAGGGTGGCCCCTGACATAATGTGTTCTATTTTGGTAAGGGAGAATTAGCTGGTGAAGACAGTCTTTGTTAAATACCTATTCTGATACCTATCATAGGCTTCTTCAGATATAATGCCAGAAATTAAACCATAATAGAATTTAAGAAGCTGGTGCAAGGAAAAAAAGTTTTAGTTGTCTTAAAAGCTTTGCTGTTCAAAATATACATTTTTTTAATTTTTATATTGTAAATATAAACAAGATCTTACTGCAAACTTATACCTAGCAAAAGGCAAGAGGAATAAAATGATTATTTTATTCTTAAGAGTTTGTATAGTTAAAGGGATTTTGCTATGGGTTTGTTATTGTCAATGTAGCCCTAAGGGCTTGTCATTCAAATCACTGCTTCCGAGATAAAAGAACCTACGATCTTTATGAACAAGGAAAAAAACCATTCGTCTTGAGACTCACCCTTCTGCAGTCCCTTGGGATCAGTCTCTCGGGATCAGCACAGAGATCCAGTTCTCAAATGCCAGGATCCAAAGAAATCCACAGTCAGCCAGCAGAGTACGTTTAGGGGCTCAGTGCTGCACTAGCTCTCCCTTCTCCCGTGGCTCCGTGTAAGTTGCGCTGGCATCAGGGATGCACCCGGGTGCCATCCGAAGGACTTACAAAGAAAGTAGTACAGTCCCAGTCTGAAATTGATAATGATAGATTTACAAATCTGAACCAAATCTTGACTGAAGGGTTTTCTGCAGGACTTAGGTAGGGATGACAGAGCCGGCATCACAGAGCTGTGAGCTTGCTCTGTCCCAGCGCATAGCTATAGGTGGATAGGCAACATCATACAATCACTGTTCTTTTCTTCCAGAAAATTAACTCTCATATATTTATTGTCTAGTAAATTAGCCCTTTAGGACAGAATTTCAGAAACAGATGCAGCACTCTTCAAAAATCCTTCTCTAAGTAAATAGGGGCAGGAAATCTGGATTTTACTTAGTTGTCATTCAGCTCTTCTATAATGCATAAGTAGTATGTGTGTAATATATACACACTTATAGACAGATTTTGATGGCATCTAAGAATTCAAAGAGAGTTTGGTTTCCCATTGTGCAGGGCATTATACAAGCACTGATTTAAAAGGTGGGCCTTTCCGCAGAGGCCTTTTAACATACAGTCACAACATCATGCTGAGGGATGCCCCACTAGCTATACAAAATCAATTACAAAATCATTGCTTAATTATATATATGCACAATGAACATCTGAACCCAAAAAATTGTAGCGTAGAGAATTCCACGTAGACAATGTAGGCCTGCTTTGATTTTGCAGTTGCAACACATACTTTGTATTTCAGGATTTGAAAAAATCAGCTGCACAGCTCTAAATGGCATCATCTGTACTGTGCCTTACTGAAGAAGGAGGGCTTGGCTCTTTGTTTATACAGTGTTTCTTATATTTGGAGGATGAGCCCTAATTCACTCTCATAGTTTCTCTTTCTTGGAGGAGCAAGTCTAAGGTGCACTAATGGATCACACCTGCCCTGCCACAAGGATATGGCCCAATGATATGGTAGGTACTGCAGGACCGCAGCTTCAGGAAAGCACTATGGAGCATGCTTTGCAGCATTATTCAGTAGATTATAGCCTTTGTGTTACCCTCTCTTCTTCAAAGGCAGGTGAGAGGTATTGGGGATCAATAAAGAAGTGTTGGAGTATTGACTCCTATAGGTTTCTTCCCTTGAACAGTCCATGAAAATATTCCTGTGAAACATCATCTCTTGCTCCCTTATCTCTTGGCAAGAATGGAAGCAGACAGAAAATAGTTATTTCTCCTGCAGTTTGCAGGCTTTCTCTGAGCACTCATTCTGTGCTACCATTATCATCACATACCACCTCGCCTGCCTGCTTCTCTGAAACTTGGGATCCCTATTCAGAGTCCAGTCATTTACACCAAATGGCCTTTCTGCTATACGGCCTTTCTACAACACTGATGTTGTTTCATTTCTTTTCTCACAGTTGGCCATCTTGAGGCTTTCAACTTCATACCGCTTTTTTCTTCTTTTATATAGCCACAAGTATATTTTATGTAGCGTGAATATTACTCCTTTGGCTCTTTCCTTCTGGCAACAAAATACTGCCTGTGGAGAGTGGTTGGAGTTCATTCTGTTGTTTCTCTATCCAAAAGAGTTGGGGGAGGAACAGAGGTGGAACAGTAGCAAGACAAAATAGCCACAGTTGTTGTTATGCTGCATTCTTTTCAGGCTGCTGCAACATTTAAAGGTAGTTTATTTCGGATATCACAACGGTTGGGAAGCATTACTGAGGCATTAGATACAAAATCTGCCATGTACAGAAAAAAATACTTCTGTCTAATAGGACAGATGAACGGATAAGTGCCAAGGCTAAGACTACAATTAGCAGCATTGACAGAGGGAAGCTTGTTATATCAAAAAATCTCTGTGACAATTTTAGGCAACACCTTCACAGTAATGTTTTTTATTATTCTTTAAGAATGGGGAAGAAATCAAATTAACAATTGTCCATACCTATAAAAGTGCACAAGTGCATTCTACTGTAAGGGTGATTTGGGATGGTCACAAATATATTTAAGCATAATTCTAAGAAAGTTTACCTTTTGGCTGAGATACAACCACTTGTCTTTCACTTCTTGGGAGAATGGACAAACGTATTGGTACTACATTCACCCACGCTAGAGCTGCAGCTAGGAGACCCAAAGACCAAATCAAAAATATACAGACAGCAGCCTTTTTAAACAGTCTCGGTGCTGTCTTAAGGGTTCTGGAGGTGTTGGGTATCATGGTATTTAGGGCCTCTGTCATGAGAAGCTGGCTAGGTCTGAGATGCCAAATCCTGGGCATTGCTGAACCAGTATTTCACACATGCACTATTCAACTCAGGATTGGATGCATGACCAACCAGATTCATTGCAGATACGGTACAGAATGCGTATGCAGTTTGACATTGTGTATTACAAAATTTCTGTGCATACACAGTAGATATTTTTTTCAGGTGACTGAAAACCTGGGCTGACACGTCCATCCGCCGCAAAACTAGTGAAAAGAGCTGTGTCCTGTGTCCTTCTCAGATTGGACTGGGGAACTGATTGTAAAATATGAAAAATGTGTTATTCTCTCGTATATCTAGTCTCTAGCATTAGTCCAAGGAGTCTCAAGAGCCTTTTCTGAGTGGGCCCCTAAGATTCAGTGGGGTCATGCCTTAGGCTGGCACTAGGATATCTGTTTTTAAAAGGGATGTTTGTACTTGTCCCCCATTTTGTGACTGAGAGAAGGAGTGAGTGAGAGTCAATGACTGGTAATTGCTCTGAAGTAGAGGCTTAAGCTAAAATTAATCTTAGAACCACAAGCTGTTTCACAATATCTTTCATAATCACAGCCGTTTATTGCCTTGAGATGCTCACTGTTTCTTCACTGTGAAAAACCTCTATTGTACTGGCTTCTTCCTGTTTCATTGAAGGGAACAGCTTGTATGAATCAGGGATGAGCTACTCTCCCGAGTTATGTCTTGACTGCTCAGAAAGACCAGAGTTGCGTCTTCAAATGCCCTTCCGCCCTTCCATTCTTTTCCCACATTATAAGGGAGCCCAAGCTGAAAGAGGAGTATTGATCAAGAGGCTAGCATATAATAGGGATGCAGGCCTACTAATAGTATGAGCAGCACATACTAATAGTATGACAGGTGTCAGTTTGTGTCCCATATTTACTAAAAATTGATTTATGTTTTTAATTTGTTTGTACATTTCTTAAACAAAATTAACTTCCTTGTGAAAAAAATTGAGAGAATTTGAGACTCCCAATCAGGATGTTTTTCACTGAAACTGTAAGGATCATCTTAAGGTATTGTAAAGTCTTATGATACACAGACATCAAAGACCCCAGCTTTAACATCTCAAGAAACAATTGGCGAAGTCAGCTCATAACAAAATTGGTATTATTTGTGCAGTTGTCAGTCTTTTAAGAATTTCCTCAGTCTTTTCATATGCTCAGTCTGTTTTCAGATTTTCTTGTTCTCCTGGGAAATTTTGACTGGCTTAACAGTGTCCTTAAACCTTCCTATTCCTTCTTTGATGGCACAGAAACCCCTATTTGCTCTCCTCTGCTTCTCTTAATCAAAGTTTTCACAAATAGACTGAAAGAGTTAATGAGCAAGCTGTTTTAACTCAGCATAAATATGGGATTTAGAGCCCCAAAATAAAATTGTAAAGCATTACTGAATCCACTTTTTCCCCTAAACCAAAGTAAAACCACTAATGTTAAAGGATGGATATGACAAGCTCATCTGCAGAGCTTTCACAATCAAATACTCTACACTTGGTATTATACTGTAATTATTACATGCAATGCTGGACACTGTAGGGTTTCATTGTGAATCTGCAAGCAAATGACTGTTCAGCATTTGGATGGACTACACAACCAGTTTGCAGATTACCGCAGAAAACATGGGACATGAGAAGAATATTGTTTTCTGACCATGAAAGGACCACACACATGGTCCGTGTGGAATGCACACTGGACCATCTTCAAAAACATAGACATTGCATTCTCTGTTATGCTCACAGGCTGGTTTAATTATATATAGGCATTAGGCAGTGAATGTGTTGGCAGTTTAACACTGAAATGCTGCTGTTCTACAAGTAAGTTCCTCACTGTAGTTTATTCTTTTAAAATGGTACCATATTTTTTCATTCTACTTATGACTGTAGAGCCTTACAAAGGAAGATATTTCTTTAAATCAGAATTGGAAAATACAATATGATACCGAAAGTAATTTAATTAATAAATATTTATAAATTAAATAATTAAAAAAAGAGAAATAGGCATTTGCAAGATTTAGGCTTCAAAAGGTAGTTGTGGGTCATATTATAAATTCACATGGTTATCAGTTTTCTAGTTTAATTATGAATTTTTTTGGCAGCAGTACTTACTACTTACTACCATTATATTTTTTATATAAACATATATTTATTTATGTAAATGGCATTTATACTTTATAGAGTTTACAATGTCAAAGCTAAACTGTGACTGAAAAACATACATTACAATATTTGTGACCCCAAAATGTGATTGAATAAAACTTGCTATATGAGCTTTGTAAGTTTTAGGAATATAAACCTCAGCTATTCTGTTAGTGTATGCATTTTTAGCCTTGAAGTTTCAAGATCCGATGAAAGATCTCAAACAGTCCATATAACATTGCTTTTCTTCGCCCAATAACATCCTTTCAGTGATAAAAGCAATCATTGCTAGTAACATTTTACTTTCAAGGTACATTTTCTAATTGCAGGTTACATGCTTACATAACACGTTGCTATGAAGTCATGATCTATACAGCTCACTGATTTGTATGGCTGCAAGCTTGCAGTTTATATCATTATTCCGTTTTACATGAGCAAAAAGAGGAAGAGGTACAAAGCTCATCTTCTCCTTTTATTTTTCCTCTTTCGAAGTAGGAGACACAAAGCCAGACTAAAAAAGATGCACAGACTAAAAGGGGCATTGCCATTAGCTGGCTTGCCAGTTAAGAAGATGTCTTACCTGGAGAACCCCAAAGTCTGTGTTTACAGAAGCAGCAGTTATATATATGCATACCTTCCTCAGCTAAGTTCATGGCTTTCCCTAAGCACTGTCATTTCAGCATGAAAGATGAAATTATACATTTCTCATGTATTTGGGAGACAGTAAACTTAGTGTTGAGAAAGATACTGATTCTCGTTGAACAAAACTGTTGTTGTTTGTTGTTGTCATCATTGTTGTCATTGTTGTTGTTTTGACCCACCTGCAACTTTCCATGGGTTCTACTTTATTTGATTAGTGGAAATTAGCATAAACTAGGCAAAGAAACAATGCTAATGAGAAATATGTGCCACAAAAGTGATTACAGGCAAGAAAAGATCAGAAATGAGTGATGTGAGAAGGCTTTCAAGCTCTAGAGTCAGCTTAGAATCACCTGCAGGCCAGAGAGCCTGTAGAAAAAATGGTATGTCCCCTACCGTTTCTTGTCAAGCATTTTATCTATGGGATGAGATGGTGGGAGGAGACCTCTTCCTCAGATGTGCATTCTTCTCACACTGAAGGCCATTACATCAGCTGTTGTTACCTTTTTTATTTTGGGACTGAATTTGGTCAGGTCTTGCTAACAGATTGGCCAACCGTTAGCTACTCTTAGGATGTGGAAGCAGCATTTTCAGGTGTTTTAAGCTTTCCGTGATAATTTTAGAAGTAATTTCAAAGCATATATCTTTTTTTGGGGGGGGAGGGGGGAGATGCATTATTTGTGCGGCTCTCAATTTACTAGCTCTACTACTGTTTTAAGACCCAGAATAAAATGCTCTTAAACTCACTCCTTTGAAGTGGCCTCTCTGAGACAAATCCCTTGAATTCCACTTGGTTACCAGGTCATGGCTGAGGGTCAGTTTGCCTGTGTTCAGGATACTCACTTGACACTTCCCATGAGCGTTATGGTCTTTGAGGTGACATGTCCTGTGAGCTTGGGAAGGTTTGCTTTTTTATCGCGTTTCCACATCACAGACATTTTGAAGCTGTCTTGAAAGACATCAGTATGCTTAATAACCTGTTTCCAGGCCGCACTGGTATGATAAATATGTCCAAATTATTGAGCAGTACAGTGCGTGTAGAAGTGGCTTTGTAGCTGAGGTATCAGCACTGGCCTGGGTGAAGCATTCATGGTCCCCTGGTGACTGGGGATATACATCACTATATAAACAAATGAAAGCTATTGGTCTTTAGGAGGCACAGCAGTATTTATTCTTACTCTGAGGAAGAAGATTATTTTAGTAGATGGCATAGATGGAGCCAAATTATTTGGAGGAATGGAGTGACTATTCGGGCTTTTACAACTTAAGTTACGCCTCTCCTGCCATTCCCTATCATCATCTGTGTAACCCTCGGGCATGAAGTCTCCTGGTTTTTCTGATGTGCATGGAGAGAACTGTTGAAGGACCTGTCATTCCCCCAAATTGACAGCAATATATTTATTCTGTTTTGAGCCTGCATGTGCACACATCTCAAGTCAGAATTTAGTACTGAAAACATATGTTGTTTTAATCTGCTTTATGTCTACTATCGGCAATAATGGCAGCAATATAACCCATTTATTTTGCCCAAATGAAAGAAGCCAAAAGCCACCCTTTTAATGATTTTTCCATTCCTGCTGTTTATATTTTTATAGTGCCTATTAATTGGAGACTATTAGTAAAACAATACTGCGTACATTATTTAGGAGCCACGTTTAAAAAGAACTCATTAGCCAACAAGTTGTTACAGAGGAACACTTTGGTGGTTAAAATAAATAAATAAAAAGTGCATGCACTTTAATCCAGTGTTCTGTCGCTGGCACTAAAAGGAATTCCCCCATTTTCTGGAAGCCCTTCCATGGGGGAGAGTGAGCTTACTTCCTAAGGAAATTGCTGTAGAGGTGTCTGTAAGAGAAAACCAGGCACTGCTTTGCGGCTCTACAACTGCAATGAGAGTAGTCATGAACGGACGCTGAGCCAAAAGAATGATGCATATTTACATTATGCTTACTATATTATTCCCGCAATGCATAAAAATGTAACTGCCGTGAACAACTGCCATGTATAGCACTTAGCATTTGGGAAAGCATTTGCTTCTGGGTATCGGACTCTGCGTCAAACTTTTGCTTTAAGAAATCCTCCTCCAGACAGCTTCAGACTTGGAAAGGTGAAGGCTCTGGCACGTATTGCAAACTGCAGCAGATGAGCAGTGCCTGCTGGTATGTTTAATCAGAAGCCGTTCTTTTCTGAACTGGATTTTCATTTATGGAAACCCTGCTGCTGCCCCTTACATTGCCCTGGGAGTTTAAAGAGAACGAGGCTTCCTCAGCGCTAGGCAGTCACTTTGCACTGCCGAAATGACAGAGACGGAGGTAATGGATTACATGCCTATTTCCTTTGGCAACCGGAGAAGCTCCCCCCGCGCTTTTCCACCTGGCACAAGTTATGCTGGTACCACTGTTTGCGGGACCGCAGGATGAACTGGGTCACGGAGTGAGCCAAGTTTGAAGTTGGCCTTAAAAAAAAAGAAAAGAAGAGGGATTATTTTTAACCTGGTGTATTCCCTGATTGCTTCATCTTGCAGCTTCATAAGCACTTATACTGACACCATCAAGAGCGTGGCGTAGGAGAAAAAATGAACAGGTGGAAGCCACTTAAATGACACCACTGAAAAACAGGCATGTGTAAACCATGCCCTTAGTGTAGACAAGATGAAGAAAATCAGTCCATGGGTATTTGTCTTGTGATTCCTCTGCGACCAGTATTTTGTTTCGGTATTATGAATTCTTTTATTCCTCTTAACCAAGAGCTTTTCCCAGACTGATACATTTAGAGAGGTCAGAAGAGTTTTAAAAGTTGATTTAGAAAAACGGTTGTGACTGAAGAAACAAACACTTTAATAATTTCTTTCAAGATTAGCAAATCAGCCTGATAAGGCAGAAATGTGTGCTACCAAGCCTGTAATACATCTGGAAATCAGAGGCTAATATCAGAAGATGAATTGCATATAAATTTATTTTTCATAACCCTAGAAAATGAGCATCTTCACTAAGTCTATCTTGGAGAAAAATGTTTTCACAAGCAATTCTTCCCTTCTCTTTTGCATATTGTCTTTGTGACTAGTGCATTAGCATTTTAACATGCATCACGTGATGAGTTCCCCAGCTGCATGACTTCTTAAATAGGAGCAGAAATACACGTTGATTAAATTCTTTCAAACTCCTTGACAAGAAAATGAGTGTTATAAAAGAGTGCTGAAATGGAATGATTCAAGTAGTGCTACATTCACAGCTTAATTCCTTGAGCCTGCCTGCTTCCTCCGGACTTATTAACTTCTGAAATCCTTCAATGCACCATGTGGGCCGACACAGAACAAATTAACCCAGGGCTGGCATTCAGGCACACCTGTAAATCCTGGCACAGGTAGTACACCTACTGTGAAGCTCTGTGGTCAGTAAAATAGGAGTCTGCAGGCAAACAGGAGATTGATAAAGTCTCTGCCTAATTTCTGTAACCGTCGTGCAGCTTGAGTAGTCATATGTAACAACATCCTGTGCTCCTACCCGGGCGCAAAGCTCGCTATCTCCTGAAGGCAGGGTGCTGCAGGGAAGAGGGGAGCAAAAGGACTGTCAGCGTCTGGTTGCACCAAAACGTTACTAAAGCTGTGGTAGGTACAGCATAAATAAGATTTGGCTATGTTTAAACAGAAATCCTGTACTGACTTTCAGTTCACTTTCAGTTCTCAAACACTTGAAATCCACATTCGTGTCATGTAGTTGGTCATATGCTCTGTGCATATGCACATCAGGTGATCTTCCAATACTACTATTTTGCACCTAGTTGGCATGTGTAACACTTTATTAAGTCTAGCCAATTAACCCTACTTGTACTGATAATTCAGAAAGAAATCATCACAACTGCTCTACTGCCAGTTTTCACAATTCCTTTGAACAATTAGTCCTGATGACTTTCACTAAATGTACATAAAATACATCCTTCCCTTATAGTCATTCTTCCATGTATTTATATTGTGCTTTCCAAGCTGACATGAGAGCATCAGTGAGCATGTGCCTCCAGCAAGCACTCCAGGAAGTCTGAGGGCAGCAAGCTCCCTGTCTCCTTGGTCACCCTCCATGTATTTACATGCCAGAGTAATGAGAGTGGATGACAAGCTGCTGTTCTTCTTCAGAAGCCTTGCAGATCCCTCATTAGAGAAGTTTTAGGAGCAGATAACCTCTGCTTTTTAAAGTCCCACTATGAATGTATGGACAGGGAGAAAATAGTAGCTGGTAGATGTAAAGCTAGAGACAGAAAAGAGTCACCAGAGGTTTGGACAACCTCAGGAAGTGAAGCTGGCAGGCTGCATCAATTATAAAAGGCAAGACACAGCAGGGAGGATGAATTATATTATTTGTACATGTTTTCTGTTCACTTGAAAATCAGCTCGATTAAAGACTTTCCTGCTCAGTATTCAAATCCTGGATATTTTAACATCCACAGAGGATGATGTGAAGTGTCGGATCTTGAACATTTAGCCCAGTGTTCACTTGCAAGCTTGGCCAGTATTTTTAGAGGTCCAAGGCTCCAGGTCTGAAACTCAAGAACATGATGACAAGGAATGTTAAGGCAATTGTTGGAGAAGAGTGGATTAAACCGCTTTAGAGTGGTCTGGCCAAAGAGTTATACATGAGGGATTTCATACTGAGAGTCTGCTTAAAAAAAATCAGTTTCAACAGAGCTTTTCAGTACTGAATGTGTGAGTTTGTAGGAAGCCCAAATATCACCGTTTTAGCTTTCTATCTTGTTAATTTTTTGAACATACTCTACTATATTTACTTCACAACAACAAATCTTCTTGCTCCAAAAAAGCAGTCTGCCCACCATACTTTCCATCTCCTAACTGGCTTTTTTCAGCTCACATTATATGGAGCTGGTCATGAAAGCAAAGAAATAGACTATAACTCAGGCAAGATGAGGCTATTTCACTGTTTGGATGAGCTGCCTTCAACACAGCCGTAGCTGTCATGAAGACACAGTCTTTTGCAATAAGGCAGCTTGTTAAACAGAGTACCATCCAGAAATAGAAATAAATATTCTCTGGCAGGATCTGTATTTGAGAGCTGTTTGTGTGCTTATATAAAATCTAGTTCTCTCCATTAAATCATTCTTAGATATGTGGTTGCTAAAAGATACACATGCCAGCCCTATTTACAGTCTTTGCTTTGCTACCAGGGTTCATAATGGTATGTAGGAAGAGTGGTGTGAGAGCTCAGGCAGCTAGACTACAAAAACAGTGGATCAAAAACAAATATCTAAAGGCCCTAGAACATCATAGTTGCAAACACCTGTGAAATTCTCATTGACAGGCTATCACACAATAAAATATCTTGACTTTTTCAGCATGCGCGACCTTTTTTTGATCAGACTGTTACTAATGTACTACATATACCTCCAATATTCTACACCACCAATGCATGATTGCTAACAGCTAGAAAAGGTGATATTAGTGAGTGACAATATTTTGGCTGTACAAGGATCTATAACCGTTCTCAGGCATATTCCTCTCAGGGAGCTAGGCTACTGCGGGTAAGGGCAAGAGACTGCAAGTATAAATAAAATCCTGTGCAAACAGTGGTTCTACTAATTGGTCTTTCTTGGCAGACACTGAGTTGCTCAGAACTAGTGCTTTACCTACAAAGCACTGCTTGGTCATCTGTTTTAAAGCAGATGACTGCATTAGCTTGGTTTTCAGAGGAAATGAGAAGTGTGGAGCTGTGTGGTCTGTTTGCTTGTCCATTCCTCCTTAAAAAAAAATTGGATCTGTTCACTGATTTTAACCAGATTTGAAAGATAAGAAGTTTTACAAGGTATTACAAGGGATTGAAATAGGTCAGGGAAACCAAGATTCATTAGTGCCTGTTTGAATGGAAGTACTTATTCTTCTGTTTCCATATTCAGTCAATAGTACATACCACCCGCTTCTTTTGTCATCCTTGCTGACACCCTCAGAAAAGAGACCTGAGGAAGTTTTGCTTCTCAACTGCAGAGAGACTAAGACTCAGCAAGAGCACAGGGAAGGCAACATAGCTTCTATACAGCCTATATCCATTCTGCAGATGGCAGGCTAGACTGTGTTTTACTTCATTTTTTAAAAGGTTAATAAAGTAGGTATCTAATTATTTTTTCTGATGGAGGACTCAGAAACATCTAAAAAGTTTCTTGCTGATTTACTACGTTATGCTGCTTGCACTGCTTTTCTGCTTTATCGGATGTGATAAGAACCTTTTTGACCTTTTCTATGGAATGATTCTCCTCTTCTGTTGATGTTGTTTCCATGTGGCCATGTTACTAGTTGCAGTATCATGCCACCCAAGTGTGAAAATCCAGGAGACGAGTTCCTTGTTATATATTTATATGGACCTACACGTTCTGCTACCTCCTGGGATCAGAATGGAACAGTGTTGGTTTTTATATGTTTTTCCTACTTCTCTTGATTCATGTCAGACATGCTGCTGTGAGGCAGCAGAACAGAATAGGTTCTTTGCATTAGCATTTGGGGGATCTCTGAAGCGCCGTAGCTGATACTAATGAATAATTCATAAATCTTAGTAAAGGAGCCATTCAATTCAAACAGGTGAAGTAATATTAGAGGTTATCAAATTTTACAATTATTTGACTTAAGACTAAGTCCTTAGTCAAAAGCTACAGATTGCTTATGCAACCTTGATGTTTAAAACTTAGCAGAGTTTGCACAGCTCTTTTGCCTTTTCAAGAAGCAATGCCAGTGATAACTCTGTCTGCACAGCAAAACAGCAGCAGGATTTTAAGGCCAACAGGAATGGCCACATTGCTTATTATGGGTGATGATGGCCACCTTTCTCTTTACTCTGACTTCATATCAGCCTTTCATGCATTCAGATTCCCGCCTGCAGCTGTTCATCGCCATGCAGGTGCCCCGTGTGGGCTGCTCGCAGGAGGGCTTTCCAGTGCTCCTCCCTTGCTCGAGGCCATGCGTTGTGCCAGCTCTGGTGCCTATATGACCGTGTGGTGAAATAGATCAGGAAACTGCTCTGACTGGAAGCTAACCCTAAAGAAAAAAAAGACTGCTTGGCTCTCGGTCATCAGTTCTCAGCCGCAATATGGTGTAAATGCTGCACAGTTGTGTTACAAGAACACCTCCCCGGTTATTTTGCTTTGAGCAATGCAAAGCAGTCAGATAATGGCCTTGAACTGACTCATAATATTGGACTACAAGAGTTGCAACTGTTAGTCAGACAAACATTTATTAGATTTCAAACGTCACTTGTCCAATGTCTCTTTTTTTAAATGTAACTGCTTGCACTTGTAACTAGCCCTCAGTGTTCTAGTAAAGTGACTTTGCCACTGGTGCTTTTTTAGAAAATGAAACCAATTACAGGGATATGGGTATAGAGTTTAGCATTTCTGCCTAGGTCTGTTTTACCTTATGAGAGAAACTGCTTTGGAAAATACAGTGCTGGTAGGATACAGACCACTTCTTGCAGCCTTGTTGCAGCAAACACATTTTTCATTCAATTTTAGTGTTCAGATGTCATACAGAATAATAAAATATTCATGCCATTGTATGAACATACAAAGAAATTTCATGAAAAGACAATATTAAAAGAATCTTAGGGACATGTTGTTACACATTTTAAGACCGGGAAATGCCAAAATTAAGTGTAGACTTTCAACCTTGTTCTGAACTACTTTAAATTCCTATTGATAAAAGATAGTCCAGGGTTTCACCTTAAATTTGTTATTTGAAACCCTGCAACTGATAACCATCCCTTTGTTTTTAGGCCTCAGGTCGAACACCAGAAAAACTGGAAGCTTTGTATGGGTACCAGGGTCTGCCCATGGCTTTCTGGTAGTGAAATGTAGCCAAAAATGCTTCTGTAAAAGCCCATTATCATTTGCTTAAGTTAAGCACCTTTTTAAGTATTTAGGAGGAAAATTTTAACAAGTATTATGAAGGCAAAACTGAACGAATTACAACTTTCAACATTCAGAGGTTTCTATTTTATTTCAGATTCAGAAGAACTTCTGTCAGATTAAATATGCCCTGTGTTCTCTCAGCCTAACTGAATAAATTCTGATTCAAACAATTTATTTTATAAGCTGTAATAGGTGATCAGAGAGGCAAAGCTTTGGCTTAAAAAAAAGAGTAAAATAATCAGATTCCTCTATGACTGCCTCTTTTAAAAGTTTCTCTTTATCTTTAAAAATCTGAGCTTGGAAGGGCCTTGCCGGAGTTTTGGAAGTGCTAACCACCCAAAGCTGTGCTGGCTAGTGCCCACAGTAGCTTGAATGAGCAGGCAGGGTCTCAGGCAGAGAACTACAGCGAGTTCAGCTCTTTGAAAATACAGGCTTTAGTCTAACTGTGTAACTATGGATTTAGGTACTAATGCTAAGCACATAAAAATCTGAGCTCTACACAACAGTGGGCGAACTACTAACATTCTTCAAAGTTTTTTAAATAAATACAAGATATTTCAAGCCTTACTATGCAAAGAAAGGCCTTTCCATAATGGACTTTTAGTATAGCCTTTTACGAAGAAGACTGGTCTTTGTTGTTAAGCAGCAAAAACCCAGTACCTGCTATACTGTACATCATGTCCACCTTTTCCATACGATTGACTGTAGTCAAAGAGCAAAGATTCCCATATGTTAACTTCTACAACATAGACAAAAAATATTTTTTCCTCTTCAAGGATAAACTTGTTTTAAGAAAAGTCTTAAAACAATTTCAGTAATGTTTCATGAGTCCTAAATTCATTCTAAAGCATCCTTAGTGCTTTATGCCTACTGACTGTTAAAAAGCAGCCTTTACATTACAAAGCTGCAGCTTAGTTTCATGAAGCACTAAGCTGAGGCAGCCATTGAAAACCACTCAACCAGTGCTAGCCAAATATACCCATTAATCAGTGCTATTTGCCTCTTAAAGTTAGGACCTAATCCCTAATGTGATCCCTAAGAATCCTCTACTTTAGTTTTGTTTTTTTGCCCTTGGAATCTACTGCCTTCTTCACCGCAGAAAACAATTGATGTCTCTCCCCCTCTCCCTCAGTTGTGTCACACCCAAAATTGTAAGCAGAGCTGGAGGGATCAGTTCAGAACAAATACAAGCTCAAAGCAGGCCTTGCTGGCAGTTTGAAAGAGTGTAATTGCTTTATTCCATTGTTTTTCTTTTTTTCCTTTTTTCCTTTTTTCCTTTTTTCCTTTTTTTTTTTTTTTTTTTTCCTGGGTCTGTATGTTCTGATTCCTGCAGGGCCTGGAAGTGGAGACGGGGAAATGCCATAAGAAAAGCTGTTTTTATGCATAACTGTTAGCCTGCTCAGAAGCATTAGAAATCTCGTGAGGACCCTTGTAACATAAGATTTTCAGCCCAAATGTACAAACTGGAGAGTCCTGTCAAAGTTTCAGATCAACACCCATGCATCAGGTGATAATTACTATTTATTTGTGGTGTGGCAAGAAGAAGAGGTGCCACAAGGTTAGGTACAGTGCAGAAGAGTCTCTCTTCTTCAAGCTTCAGGTTAGCAATAGATTTTATTAAAGGTGTTATGTGTCATTTGTACTGTGATGGCTCAAAAAAAGTGTTAGGCAGGATCATAACCCTCTTGAAGTAGATACAAGAAAAAAGCCTGATTACACATAAAGTAGGATAGCTGTCCCCCAAATAGCTTCCAGCTTATTGTTAAGTAAGAACGCCGTGTTCTAAGGTATCCTAATTCATCCTGAAAATGAGTAAACTAAACGGGAGCAAGGTCCCTTCACTCTCCAATGAGATTGTTCACAGCTGAAGTAAGCCAGGAATAGCTGGAATGCCATAAATTCAGACCCTTTCATCTGAACTCACTTTCAAGTGTTATCAAACCCCTAAGAGATAGTCCCTATCCTATACTTCAATTTACTACCTAAACATAAAGATGTTTGTTCAAGCCAGTCTCCTGAAACACATGAAAACTAAACATTTTTCACTTAACCACCCTTTGCCCATCAGATTACCACAAGAGCTCTCAGGGTCTTAAATTCCTCCCCCCATACTATAGACCTACCTAATGTCCTCTGAAGACTGATACGCCACACTAAACTTAGCCTTATTATTATATCCTATGCACTGTCATTGGCTTTATTGGAATTGAGTTTGTGAGAGAATTTAGCTCTTTAACTGTATATGATCTGACCACTTCAATTTACAGAATTTATTTATAGCTGATGTTTTAGTAGAAGTGGCCAGCATTCTACTAAAAAAAACTCACTTTCAGCAAAAACTCTCCTGCTTTTGAGAACTTTCTTGGTGCAAGGAAAAGTAGTGTTTCAGCATCTCAGGTTTCAAACAGAAGCTCAATGAAAACTGAAAGAGCAAAACCGAGGGACTGGTTTGGAGGGTTTGGGAAGCCTCCGGTGTACTCAAACTCTCCAGACCAGTTCCTCAGTTTTGTTCTTTCAATTTTTGTAATTTTTGTCACTCCTTTTTTTTCTTCCTTTCCTTTTTGCTCTTTTCCCACTTTTCTCAGAAGAAAACTGGAAGAGAAGTGTGGGGAATAGGCACAAGAAGAAGAAATGCAAAAAGCAGTTTGTGAAGGGTTGGGTGCTATAAAGGCTACTTGTGATAAATTCACAAGCTGCTGGCTCCAGTGACAAGACTGTTCTAAAAGTTCCTATAATATTTTCTGCCTATGCCTGTCAGTTCAAACCAAGACCTTGTTACCCTTAACATTCAACCCTCAAACTACAGCAACAAAAACAGCCCTTGATTTTTAATTTTCAGTTTTCACCGTGGGTAAAAAAGCACCGTGTTCTGCAAGTTTCAGTGAATTTAATATTTCCAAAGTACTGACCATACTGTATGAGAGAAGTTGATTGTGTCCTCCTCTTAATCTATCTATACTTTGAAGAAGAGGGGATGGTAAAACTCGGATTCTACAGCTTGGGTAACAAGGAACGATGACTAAATTTGTCTTCCTGTTATTAGGTCTGCATATTGTGGTAGCCACTGGTCTCATGTATTTTGGAAGAAAAAATACACAGACTATTACACATTTGCAGGTTTCGCTTTTTATCCAACTAACATCGAAAAACCTAAGTTCAAAACAGTTGCCTTTTGGTCTCATACAAATATCAGGATAATTAAATGGCTAAGGGGGTTTCTGCCTGCCATGGTAGCTAAAAACAAAGTATTAGGAATTCTAGCAATGAATGCATTTTTATTTGGTGTATTTCCTACTTCTCCTTTCATATAAGAAAAGCCAGTTCCAAAAAGACATTTATTATGCAAGCAAGCATTAACAATTACTCCCTAGTGATACATATATAACCTCCATGTCAGTTTTGCTCGGTTTATAGGTCAACAGCTTATTTCTTAATGAAAGAAGAAAAAAACAGTGCTGTTATGACACAGGTGCTGAAATCTTAGTTCCAGAGCAACGCGAAACCCCTGTGAACCACGGTTCCCTCACAAGGCAGCCAACACGAAGGATTTCCCCAAACTACTCTTATTTTGCTAAGAGTGTCATCTTGTGGAATTCTTGGAACACTCTTCGGCCCTGATTGGCAGCTAGAGAGGAGGAATAGTTTTCCTCCTGGTGGAGTAATCCATTATAGCTGAGGGTGATTGCTTTTAGGAGAGCAGTGTGTCAACGAAACGCAAGAAAATGTGGTTCCCTGACATATACCAGTAATGAGACACCATTCTTCTGTGTGCTCTCCGGTGTGCTTTCCTAACGACAAAGTTGGGATTTTTGTTTGTTTTTAACCTATGGCAGCTGCACAGACTTTGATATCAAGCTATTGTAATCGTAAATCAAAAGGCTCTTAGCACCTGTAGGACTGTACTGGCTTCATTACACCCGATGAGCTTGAATCTCCTGTTTCTGCTATCACAGTTATCCTCACCTGCAAGGCTCTGTGATACTGATAAAGTGATAACCTTAACCTATGCGGACATCTTCCTCTTGACGTCACACTGCAAGAGGAGTTTCTTCACATTCTCGCTGTAGTGCCCGCTGTAGGCCATAGTAGTGTCAAATCAGAGTAATGTCAAGTCAGTCAAAAATATCAATTCTGAGAATGGAATTTATTTCCTGTATCTAAAGCTGTATGCCGTGGCAGTATGCCAAAAGGGAAGTTCATTTGTCTTTAATCATCTAAAGTAATTAATGTTCTAAAGCATTTTTTAAAACTAATAAGCCAAGAAAATATGGGCTAGAAGCTTTAATGATATTATATAGGTCAGCAGACAAGGACAGAGTTTTCTCAGACAAGGACAGTTCAGCACAATTCATTGTACAGTGGCTTAACATTTAACTTTGTGCCCACAGCTTCTATATAGGATAGTCAATCTAAATACGAAAGGTTAGAAAGGCTGCTAGCTGGAGATTTGGAAAAGGAGCTACTGCTCTTCTTTATTTGCCGTATTTGATAAAAATTGGCTGTAGGCAGATACCTTCTGTAGGAAGCACACAGGCACCTGGCCTGCAAAAAACACTCTTTATAAAGAAGAGAAAGTAGACATTTCTGAATGTTCACAAATTCTGAACTGAAATTGTTTATTAAAGAACACATGAACAAGTCAAAATGAGTAGCTTTACTGATATTGAACGTAGCAATGAACTCTTTAACTAGCTCACAATGCGAGTGCTCACTGCGATAGAAGAGTTCTGTCCAATAAATCAACAGTACTACTTCATTCGAGAGCAGTTAATTCTCAATGAAGTCAAAGCAGCTGGATTTAAGATCATGGTTCTAAAAGGCTGCATTTTTCTAAGGTCTTCCATCCAAACGTCGTGTAGCCTTGCCATGCTCAATTTGCAAGAAATGACTGAATTATTGTACACAAAGATACCACTGCAGGTATTTTTGAAAGGATGAATTTTACCAGGAAACAAACACTCACCTTTATTAAGTGAGGTCTCAGGTTTTTAACTGGATTTTCACTTGCCTATTTATATGGGGAGGGGCTCCTGACTGCCTCGGAAGTGGAGAAAATTAGGTGCTTCTCCAATCAGGAACACAGCAGATAAAAAGAAGGTACAAATCATAAGTCTGCAATGAACAGAAAAAATCACTATCACTACTACCAATGCAAGCTGTAAATGGACACTTGCAGAATAAAAGGTAGTGTAGTAAATGTAATGTAAATGGCATAAACTGTAAGAAAAGAAAAGAAGTTTTTCCAAATAAAGCTCAAATAAGTAGTAGCAATAATGATGAGATATGGAAAAATGAGTAAGCATGAGTTGCTGGTTTGGTGAATCCTAGCCTATTTGTCCAGACGACCTGTTGCAGACGCTCACTAGCATATGCCATAAAACTTTACTAATATGGATACTTTCTTAAGTTCACAGTTAGCAAAGATTTAGTCACAGAGCATTACAGTGTGCTTTCCTATTACCGTAGTAGTATAATGAGTGCTAAGACTTCATTAACTCATTTGCTAGGGGATTAAATACTATCATTAATAAGGAAAATGAAACTGCCAAAATAAATGTAGAAAGTGCACTGTGATGCACGAGTCTTGGGGCAAGCGGGAGAAAGTTGCTCTATGCATTCCCTTTCTACTTTACAAAATAAAAGGCACAATTTTTCCAGTGTTATTTAAGAGGAAATACTCTACCGCAAGAGTGTTCTGGGTTACAATTTATAATACAATATTTTTATGCAGGCTCATTAGAGAGAGAAGACCAACTGGCTGCTCTTCCTCCATTGGAACATGAAAGTACTTGACGAAGTGAAAAAGCAAAAAAAAAAAAAAAAAAAAAAAAGTAAAGCACAACTTCATAACGTTACTGAGACAAATAGCTGTCAGTCATATGGGAAGAAAAACTGTACAGCTAATTTAGCTGGGATGAAATGCCAAGAGCAGTCTTTCAGTTCTCGTGGTTCAGGGCCTAAATGCACCAGCAAAGACCAAAGCAGATTTCTGTCCTGCCATCAGCTAAGTGCCTGAAGAGGAGAGGGAAGTTAGACTTTCTTCTGAACAGTTTGGCATTCAGACCCGCTGGACTTTTCTACGGCTGAACTGCCCATTTTTTACAATGTGTGCAGGTAGAGCTATGTCAGTCCAATTTGTGCAGCTGGAGGGAAGAGGATAGCTTTGGGGTGCACAAACCTTTCTGTTAGTAAAAACTGCTTTTGAAAGATGAACATGGGAACTAAAACTCATAGCCAGAGCAGAAACTAGAAATACTGGATTCATTAGCAGTTTTAGGGCATGCTTTCCTTCTTCCATGTTCCCCCAGCTCCCTCCAAAAACTTGTGTGTGTTCCCCAGGCAATAAATTACCTGTTTCTCAACTATCATAGGAAATAGTACCTCTTAACACTTGTCCCCTCTACTCTAGAGACCTAAATACCTTTTCGCTCATTTCTAATTAAACTCAGCATAGTTAAATTCACAAGCACTGTTCATAACTTACACGTAGCTTTGAAGTTTGCTGCTTCTATTTCTTAGCTGAAGCAAGGCTTGGGTACCCACGAGTTCGCCTGGATTCCCAACTCTTCCAATTGTTCCAATTAAAAAAGAAATATTTCTGCTTACAAAACTGCTCTCTGTTTTCTCTTTACTATATGGGATCCCAGCACCCCAGAGTTATTCACTGCTCTTCAACATGTCCTCCCAGCCATATATCCCAAATTCTCATTTACCACTGAGGTTTCAGTAGCTATAAGGTATGTTTCTGTTTCTTGTGTCCAAACAAATCCCTAACAACCACTTGGATCCGTGGTGCTGCTTCTGTTGCTTGTCTGCACCACACCAAATCTTCAGTCCCACAGAGACAGTTTGCACCACCTCTTCAGGCTAACGTGTAGCCCTGGCAAAAGGCCATGAACACTTGCACCCACGTATGAAACTTCCCAGTTCCAGCTTTGAGGCTAGTGCAAAGGGAGAGACCGTGCAGAAGATCTGCCTCTCTGTTGCCTTTTGTTGCTTACCTACAACCAAGACATTCTGCCTGAGAGCCCACCGCCCACCGTGAACACACTGCAGACCTTACGCATTTGGTTTATTACCTGAGGAGGCTCATCAGGGACAGCCTAAAAGTGCGGCCTGGAGACCACTTATTTGTTTTCAGCAGAGGGCTTCCCTCAGTTTTAAATTTGTGTTAGGTATCAGAGTATGGCAGGGCTCCTTGATATGACATGGGGTCTTGTATCCTTGATATGACATCCTGAAACTGAGCCATCAATTTCAGTAACTTGTACTTAATGAATTAGCAGATGTAAATCACTGCACTCTTGCTGACTTAGGGAAGATGTGCTGAATCACAGCAGCTGAGCACACACCCTTATTAATTTTCAGAGTACTCCTAATCAAAAAAACTTTTTAGCAGTATCTTTGAATTAAGCCATTGCGTTTCGGGTTCCCTTAAAAGATCAACGAGCATAATTGTTCTAACAAGGCCCAACAGAGTTATGGTAAAACACTTCGTGTTTTCATTGACGTAGTGATGGCTAAACTTTTGTTAGAAAGCTTACTGTATTGCAAGATGATACCAAAGTAAAGTGGATAAGAAAATCATGAGACTTCATAGCATTGAGTGGTGTAATAAAGGTGGAATGTAACTGTTTTCCAATGGTATATAGACATGCTTAAAAGGAAGACTTCAATGAAGGGTACTGCAGGAAAGGCTCTGGGGATCATAGTGGATCCTATGCTCAGCATGAGCAAAAAATGCCGTGCTGTTGCAAATATGGCAAACCCCATGCTAGAGTCTATAAAGAAAAGTCCCATGCATAAGCCATGATTCCCCACCTTTTGAACCAGCTGCAGAGTGTCCTGGGAAGAATGAGAACAGTGATCAGAGGTTTAGAAAATACACCCCTGGAGAAAGCTTGAATGAATAGTCTAGAGACTAAAGACTGAGGAAAGACATATAGTTCAATGTATTTTTAAAAAGTAGAGAGGAAGGAAGTAAACTGTGTATTCACTGTGAGAAGGACAAGAAGCAGCAAGCCTAAACTATAGAAAAGGAAATTTAGGTTTGACACTGGGAAAAACTCTGAACCAGTCTCCCTACAGGCTGAGTGGGAAGACTGTGAAAGGGGGTTTTTAAGGTCAGACTGGACAAGCATCTTTCAGGAATGTAAGAAGAACCAATCCTGTCTTCAGGCAGAAGAACAGCCTAGGTGACCTAGCTGACCCTATTTGCTAATGTTTCTATGACTTCTAGAAGCTTTCCTTGGAGATCTTTTTGCCACGTGAACATATCTTTCCCCAGGATTTCCTGAATTGCCAGCTGTCTGCGAGATACTCATGATAGCAGGTTACAAAGGACAAGCAGATCTAGATTCACAGCTGTATATCTTCTCCATACCAAATGAAAGCAAAGGAGTCACTGTCTTCCTCTTCCCCCTCTCCTTGTTCTGCTCCAGAGATGGACACGCTCAGGGCTGAAAATCATGGGAGTTTTCTGTCTCCTTAACAGTGTTGTGTCCCTGATGGAGGTGTGACACATAGTCATCGACATCGTGGCACTGTCCACTTTTTCGGAATCGTTTTCTTGGCAGCACTGTCTGTCATTACAACCAGGACACACTTAAGACCCACAGAAGTGGCCTCAGAAGAAAAGAACAGCTGGGCAGAGTTGAACTGAAATACGGTCTTTAGTAGCACAGAAGGAAAAGGGGACTAAAACAGGATGAGATCCTGCAGTGGGACACTGTTTACAGAAAAGATACTTCATTTTAAATGACAAAATCTTAGAAAAGTCGGTTTTGGCATAGTTTTTTTACTTTTAACATGGAATAAGGTTCCTTCCTTTCCCTTGTGAAGCACTGAGATCCAAGTACAACCAGAATGAAAGTCCAGGCTATTATTTGTAATTATCAGTAGAGTAAATACTGAAGCACTGGCCGGTGTAGGGTTACCTGGAAGGGGAAGGGGGGAAGCCGTGAGGGAGATGCCTTTGGAAACTCTCCACCAGAAGCCTCTGAGCTTTCACGCTCGGGTAGCCTCCTCCCAACAATTAAATCCATCAGTGAGGGCTCTCTCAGTCGTTTCCGCTCAGTGGGGACGGCGTGATGGTTCATGTTTGCCCAGCTATGAGTTGTGTTCCCCATCACTTGCAAAGGTTATTGTCGACTGGTTATAATCTTTACTCATTTTAAGAGTAGAGGTTGTGCAGTAGCCGGACCTCCTGTTTTTTGCCGAGAGTCCCACTATGCATACATAGACAGATGTAGATAGCTACTCACTATTTAGTAATAGCTACTACTAGTAAATAAGAATTTAGTGAAATAACAGTCAAAAGAGCAAACTATTTGCTATATAAGACCTTAAATAAAAACACTGTGTGTCATGTGAAACTCCAGCCTGACCAGCATGCCATCCCCAACCGGGTCCAGTAGGAGGTGCTTAGGGAAATAATGAAGAAAACAGGATGGTTATGCAGTAATTCTTCCCTGGTTTATTCTTCCAGATACACATAACCATACGTATTTGTATTTTACCTGATAAAATATTTTTGTCTAAATAGCTGCATTAAAGAATGCAGAAGCTAGCACTCTTAGGTCTGCCCTCCTCTTCTGAAATATTCTAGGTAATCCCTATCCAAGTCGAGCTTTTTCTTTCCTGTGTGTCATGTGTCTGGGTAGCTCATGTCTAATGATGCTACATTTTCTGAACACAGGAGGCACGTCAATGACATGGAGTGCAGAGCACTCAGGTTTGCTGGGCAGGACAGGAGTAACTATTGAAATTAGGCTGGCAAAAAATAGAGGCAGTGAACACTGTGGGATTTACCGCTGATGGACTGTTCGATGTTGAACAAGAGAGGAATTTTATAACATATTTCTGGTGTTATTTTCTCTGCTACTTCCTAACTTGCGCTAGCATCCCACTTCCTTTATCATTTCTAATTCCTAGTCTATATTGCATGCCTCTTTCTAACATGTGCACGCACATATTGCACTGCGTTCACCCTCATCTTCTTCCCTAGCAGGAGAGTTGGCAATTTTTAGGTGACTTTTCTGCTGTTCCACCTCCTACCAGTTTAAGTAACATTACTGTGGCTACGTGGCGTGGCTAGGCTAGGCACCGTGAACACTGTCCTGTCGGATATGTAGAGCTGGAAACCACTGGAACTTATTGTCAGGAGTTGTGATGAATTTCTCTGGAAATTTTAAATCAAGATTGAATGTGGTATATAACTAGAGTGTGCTGGGTGGGAGGAAGACTCGAGGATTACAGCTGTGACATTTATGCAGCCTCTGCCCCTGTAGTCTGCCTGCTCCTTCAGTAGTCTCACTCTGTGATTGATCAGCGAGGCCATAAAAGAGTGATGTATGTTTTTCATACACTCTTTAAAAATTCCTGTGAAATATCTTTTCCCATGCTCCTCCAGCTCTTTATCATTGACACAGGCCCCCTTGTCATGTAGAAATAGTATCAGTTTTGTAGGCAAAATATGCTTTTTGCTCTCACTATTTTGATGCCTAGCCTGGTTTAGTGCAGATAAGACTATATATGGAGTTGGGCTGTTTAATGCAATCTGATCGTGAGATGTTCCCTAACAGTGTCGCTTACGTATTTTTTATATTCTTAGTAGTGAACATATGACCTTGCAATATGCAGTCTTTTCTGCTGGTGGCATTCTCTAATAGGAGTGATACGGATGGAGCGTGGCTAAAGGCGTATCCAGTGAATTCAGGTGGCACCGCTGAACCCGACCGCGAAGCACCGTGGGCCGCAAAGAGAAATACCCGGGCCACACCAGAACACGCCCGCGGTCCGTCCCGGGAGCGGTGGCGCTCAGGTGCCGTTCACCCCAGCCCGCTGCCTTGCCTCGCCACCTGGGAGCCGGCTTCCCGCTGGCCCCGGCCGGACGGACCCGGGCGGGCGCGAGCCTGGCGGCGCGGGGGCGGCGCGGGGCGCGGGGCGCGGGGCGCGGGGCGGGGGGCGGCGCGGCCCCGGCCCCTTCCCCTCGGCCGTCGGGGCGCGGGGGCGAAGCGTGCGGCCGTCACGTGGGCGCGGCAGGTCCTGCCTATTGAGCGCGGCCACCCACGTGGAGCGCGATGGAGCTGCTTAATAGAAACAGGCATGTAATTGTGAGCCGGCCCAGCACTGCGCGCAGCGCCCGCCACCCGGGAGGGGCACTTGTGTGCACTTTCGGCTCCTCTGGGGCAAAAAAAAAGGAGAGAGAAGGAGGAGGAGGAGAAGAGAGAGGGAGGGAGGGAGGAAAGGAAAGGAAAGGAAAGGAGGAAGGAAGGAAGCAAGCGAGGAAGGAAGGAAGCAGGGAAGGAAGGAAAAGGAAAGGAAAAGGGAAAAAAGGAGAAAAGAAAAGAGAAAAAAGGAAAGAAGAGGAGAAGAGACCAGAAGAGACTGATGTCCTATCAAAGCCATTGCTGGCACTGAGCGAAGTCGCACCCGGCCCCGCGGCCCGGCTCCCCCCGAGCGGCTCCGCCGCGGGCAGAGATGGTAGGTGCAGCCCGGGGCCGCGGGGGGCCCGTGACAGCCGCGCCGGGGCCGGGGGGCGGCGGAGCCCGGCGGGCAGCGCCGGGGCTGGGGCGGCGGCGGGGGCTCCCCGGGCGCCGCTCGGGCCGCTGCGGGCGGCGGCGCGGGGCCGGGGCGGAGGGGCCTCCCCGCCGCGGCCGGGGCTGGGGCCGGCACACGCCGTGCGGGGCCGGGGGGCTCCCCGGGGGCCGGCACTGCCGCTGCCGCCCCCCGGCCGGCTCCCCGCGCCTCGGGGCTGCTGCCGCTTTGGGCCGCCGGGAGAGATGCTCGGGGGGAGGCGCCGCTGGGGGGAGGCGGCTCCTGCGGAGGCTGCGCAGGGGCCCCGGGCGCAGCATCCCGGCACCTGCGCGAGGTGCGGCGCAGCGGGCAGGGAGCCCCTCGGGGGCAGCTGTGCGCGGGGAGGAGGCGGTGCGCACCTCCCCTCCCGCAGGGAAAGCCGAGCGGGGCTCCCCGGCGAGGGGCGCGGAGCAGCCCTCTGCCTGCGGCCCCGAGCGGGCGTCCGCAGGGCTGGCGAGGACACGTAGCTGTGGAGCACGGCGGTGACAGCCGCCTTGTGCAGCGGCGGGCTGGGCGCTGTGCCCCGGGCTGAGGTGACAGCCCCTCGCCAAGGGCAGCAGGAGCCCCTGTGTTCAGATCCGTCGGGATAAGCCGGGTACCAGCCGCAGCCTCTGGCTCCGCGGCAACGCCGAGGGTGCGGCCGGTACCTGACACCTTGCCGGGGCCGGGTGTTGCGGGGGGGTTAAAAAGCGGCGCCGGGGCCGAGGCGGGCAGCGGTTACCAGTTCCGGTTCGAGGGTCTCTGACGGCGCCTCAGCACCGGGCCGGTAGGTGTATCCCATTTCTGGTCAGGGCTGTTAGAGACCGGATTATAATCTGACACTGTATCTGAGCAGGAGTTGGTACTGCTGAGAAATGTTAGGGCTGAGGAGGGGGGGGAGGAGGAGGAATCCTTTAAAATCTATTTGCTTTCAAGAGCCGGTAGATATAAGACTGGCAGCTCGCTCTGAATTAAAATGTCTTGAGCTCCTCTGTTTTTATCCGTATTTCACACACACATGCACACGCACGCACGCACTCTCACACACACACCTTTTATTTTCTTCTGCCTTTGCCACAGTGTATAAAGCCCTATTGAGACATGTAGGCGTGATGTGTAAACCGGATTAGCAGTATGAAAGAAAGACACACAATGAGCCTGAATTGTTTTACTTCCTTTTCATTTCTCACGCCTATATCTCTAATAAATTTGTTGCTCCAGCAGTGGGTCAAAGAGATCGTGTCGCTCAGCTTTTTTTCGGCAAGACCCGATGGCAGAGATCATGAAAATGAATGCCCTGCCTTCTGCCAAATGCAAGGCTTGAGCTATATCGTTACACAGGCTCGGTGTTGTCCGGACCGGCCGAAAACCGCTCGGCGTAGCTTTCCCCCCTCTGTGCGCATTAAAGTACTGCAAGTGGCAGGGCGCTGTGCCAGAAGGGGACTCGGTTTGCAGAGCTGGAGCCCCTCGCGGGGCAGGACACGGCTGCGGGAGCCGGGGCGCCCTCCAGCCCTGCGAGCGCGCAGGCGGCCGCGGCGCGGAGCCGGGCGGGCGCCCCCGGGCCGCCGGCGCTGGGGCGGCGCGTTTCGCCGCGGAGGGAAGCGCCGGGGCCGCAGAGCCCTGCTTTGCCGCTCGCGGCGTGCAGAGCGGCTTCCCATTAGAGGGGCTCAGCGGTAATTAGCCGCGTTATTTTGACAAGCTGGCTCGCGCGGGGCCGAGGAGGGGGAGAGGGCGAGCAGCGGGCGCGCCGCGCGGGTCCCCCCGGCGCGACGCAGGTGCGGGGCAGGCGCGGAGGAGAGGCGGCTCTGCGCCCCTCGTAGCCCCGGGCGAGGCGGGCGGGGGGCAGGTGCGCCCGTGCCCCCGCGGCAGGGCCGATGCGCAGCCTGCAAAGGCGCGTTAACGTCAGCTCGGCGCAAGTATCCGCTGCCCACCGTTAGCCTCTATCGGATTTGATCTGCCGGCTGGGGGAAGTGTAAAGCTCTGCAGCATTATGGGCCATAAAGCAGCACCTCTGAGCACAAAGGTGGCCTAAGCGGGAGGCAGAACCGCGCAAAATGAGGTTATTTGTGCAGAGCGGAGCGCGGGGCTCCCGCACGGCAGCCCGGGCCCCGGGAGCTCCGGCCGCAGGCCCCTGCCTGGCGCGGCGCCGTCCCGGCCCCCGGCCCGCAGAGCCAGCCCGCGAGAGCACGTCTGCGGGACCCCCGCGCCGCGCTGAAACCAGGAAAAGTCGCCTTCGCGCTGGCGAGCAGTTGCGCGCACAGGGCATGCATATCACAGCCAGCAGTGCTTACAAATGTAAATAAGGGCAGATTGATTAGGAACAACAGTATCGCCGGGAATGTAGCGCGCATGCATCAGCTATGAGGCAAACTGGGGGCAGCCACTGCTCTGACCACCCAAGTGGAGACTTTTACACTGACACTTCTTCCTTAAGGGAAAAAAAATACAGAAACAAGGCCAATTAGATCCCTGCAGTAATTCATCTCTTGTGTATACTAAAAAAAAAAAAAAAAAATCCCTCCAGACCACAGGGAGAGAGAGAGGAGATTAAGATAGCGCTCGTTAAATCTGAGTCTTCAGGCTGAGTTTTGGAGCCCGAGGCGGGCGCTGACGGGCCCCGCGACGGCAGCAGGCCGGCCGGGCTCCCCCGAAGGCGCCCGCACTCGAAGGCGCAGCCGCGCCTGGCTTGGGATGCTGACGGGCGGCCGAGCCCCTGCTCCCCTGTCCCCAGCCCTGACGCCCCACCGGGTCACGCCGAGTGGGAGCCAGGGCGGCGGCGCGCCGGTCCCCGACGAGGCGCGAGGTGGCTTTCCCGAGCCGAAACTCGGGTCAGAGGTGCCTCTCGGCCTCCCGCGAAACCGGCCCCAACCTCCGGCCTCTCCCGGCTTCTTTCGCCGCGGTCCGCGGCTCGCAGCAGCCTTCCCGCGAGGGGCGCGGGGCCTGGCCCGCACGGGACACGGGGACGCGGCGGGGAGAAACGGTTGCCCTGCAGCCCCCCCGGCTGCCGCTACGCGGTTTCCATCGGCGCAGCCTCCGCGCCCGCGCTGCGGCGCGCAGCCGCCGGCCTGGGGGAAACCTCGCCGGTGCCGCCGGACCGGGAGGGGAGCCGGCACCGGGCAGAGACCGCCTCGGGCCCGCTCGCACGCTGCGGTCCGCCTCTGCCGCCGCCTTTTTTTAATTTTTCCCCCTTTTTTTTAATGAACACACACCGTGCGCGGGGAGCCGCGGCGGGGCGGTGCGCGCAGCTGCAACGGCGGCGATTAATGGCTGGTTCTCAATGAACAGAGGCGGGGGGAGCGGTGCCAAAAAAGTCAGCGCTCACGTATGGTCTGTGGAGCGCTCGGCGCGGCCGGGCAGGCTGCGTTTCGTGAATTTCTGCACTAAAAACATATTAAAACTGGCTTTCCTCGGGTTTCAGCTAAAGAATGAGCCCTAAGTTGAAACAGGCTAGCTACTGCGCGGCTTTAAACCCCTCCAGTGTTAAGTTTTCATTGTGTTTTTCTAAGTGGACGGAGTGGTTTTCTCGCAAGGAACTAAGGCTCCTCTTTAGTTAAAAAAGAAAGAGAGAGAGAGAGAGAGAGAAATCTGGCACTTTCCACCGCGGTATCCACCACCCTGTCATTATTTCTGCAAGCCTGGGAATTCAGCTTGGACCTCCCAGTATTTGTTGCAGCTTGAGGCCAAGGTGCCGCTAAAAGGATTTTCTTTTAAGGGCTTTAGAAATCGCTTAATGCTCCTTTCCCCCCGTTTCCCTCTCTTTTCTAACAGGAAAAAATATGTATTTCCGTACGCCGATCGCGAGAAAGTTCTGCGCGTGCATTTGTCCGAAAGCATCTCGGAAGAAGGGGGGGAGAAAAAAGCTTTCTTGAAAAGAAAGCGGCGGCGAGGAGGGGGGAGGCATTCCTTAATGGAAGTATTGCATGCAAAGGAGGCTGGATCTCTTTAAGGCTCCCCCTGAAGCTGGAGATGCACACACAAGGGTTGCCTGCCTGGGTGGTCTCTCTACTTTGGTGAGCTGTTGCTAAGCAGCTAATAATAGTCATGTTTGCTGAGTAATTTCTGCCCGCGCCGAGCCAATGGCGGCGCGCAGAGCCGGGCCATCTGACAGCCCCGGGGGCGGGCCCTCCGCTCTTTTTTTTTCCTCCCTCTCGCTCGCTCGCTCTCTCTCCTCTCTCACTCCCCCCCCTTCCACCCCTCCTCCTCTTTATCCAAATGGAGAGAGTCCCTTTTTTCTTCTTCATCTCATCTCCGGAGCCGAGGGGCTGCAGCTCGCTGCTGCCGCGCACACGCCGGGGGAGAGCGACAGGCAGCCGCCCGCCCGCCGCCGCCGCCGCCGCCGCCGCGGGGCAGAGCGCGGGGCGCCGCCGCCGCCGCGGCCCGCGGGCAGCACCTCGGCGCTGAGGCAGGATGGTGCGGCGCGGCCGCGCGGCGCAGCACCACCAGCAGCAGCAGCAGCCGCCGCCGCGCCGCCGCCGCTGAGCGCCGCCGCGCACACCGGCGCCGCCGCTCCCCGCGGGCAGCGGCGGCCGCAGCAGGCGACTCGGGCGGGCGGCGAGCGGAGCGCGGCGGCGGCAGGCGGGGGGGTGGCGGCGGCGGCGGGCCGGTTTCGCCCGCGGCCCGCGCGCCCCCCCCCGCGGCCCGGGCCCGCGCTGGGTGCGGGGAGCGGCCGGCGGCTCCGCGGGGTCCGCGCGCGATGTGGCAATGCGCGGCGCGGGGCGACCCCCGGCCCGAGCGGCCGCCGCTGCCGCCGCCGCCCCGCGCCCCGCGTGAGCCGGCCGCGCCGCCGCAGCCCCGGCCCCCGCGGCAGTCCCGGCCCCAGCCCGCGGCCCGCCGCGCCGCCGGCCCCCGGCGCCCCCCGCGCCCCGCCGCGGCCGCGGCCCCGGCCCGCCGGCGGCGGCAACATGGCCTCGCCCGCTAGCGCCGCGGAGCCGGAGGCCGGCGGCGGCGCGGGCGGCGGCGGCGGCGGCCACCCCGGCCGGGCGGCGAGGAGCGGCGGGAGGCGGAGACGGAGCGGCGGGGAGCGGCGCGCCGCGGCGCCCGACCGGGAGTATCTGCAGCGGCCGAGCTACTGCGACGCGGCTTTCGCCCTGGAGCAGATCGCAAAGGTGCCCTCACTCCCCCTCCTCCTCCCCCCCTTCCTCCTTCCCTTCTTTTTTATTTATCTCTTTCCTCCCCTCGCAGACCCGCGCTGTTACTACTGTTATTGCCGCTCCGGCGGGGGCGGGGGGCGGTGTGTTTTCTCGCGGGGGTGGAAGGAGGAGATGGGAGCGAAGCGGCCACCAATAAAACGCTGGGAAAAAAAAGAGAGGGACGTCTGCGACTCCTCTTTGCTGCGGCGGAGCGGGGCCGCCGCCGCCGCTCTCCCCTGCGCGCCCGCATAGAGCCCCGCGGCGCCGCTCTCCGCGCGGGGAAGGGGCGACAGCGGGCGGCCGCTTTCTTGGCAGAAGCGGCGCTTTTGTGGAGCTCCCCGCCGCCGCCGTGCCGAAAGCGCGGCGCCCCTCGCGGAGAGGGGCCGGGGTGGCCCCGCGCAGGGCGAGCCCGCAGCGGCCGGGGGAGAAGCGAAGGCCGTGAACAAGCGGCCACCTTCGGCGCGGCGGGGGCGCCTGGCCGCTGCGCGGGCACCGCCGCGTTGCGGGGAGCGGATTTCTGGGCTTTGTGAGGCGGGGAAAGGCCAAAAGCAAAAACAGGGGGAGAAAAAACCCCCATGTGGCTGCCCTCTTCCGTTCACAAATACTGCCGTGACTTACACATGGCTGCGATGCTCCCTAGCGCGGCTCGTACAGCGTCTCCAGCCTCTACGGGAGCGAGTTGCGGCGGCCCGCAGCGCTGCGCACCACGTGCACCGCGATCGGCGCTGGCAGACGGGGCAACGCACCGCCGCCGAGGGGCTTTCCCTCCTTCCTCCCCCCCGCTTTAGCCCTCCGAGAGGCCGGACGGGGACAGGGCAGGGGGCTCCTCCTCCTCCTCGGGGCGCCCAGACCCCCGCGGCTTGCTGCCGGGGGCCCTCAGCCCCCAGGCGTTTGTGCGTGACCCCCGGCTGTGTGTGCTGCTGATCTGGGTTTTTTCTGGAGGGGGGAGGCTCTTCCCCCCCCCCGCCCCGGCCCCGCAAGGAGCGAGCGCGGCGGCGCTCCCCGGCGGCGGCTAACCTCTGCTTGCCTTGCAGGGGAGAGCGACGGGGAGGAGAGCGCCGCTGTGGCTGCGGGCGAAGTTTCAGAGACTGTTGTTTAACCTGGGCTGCTACATTCAGCGGAACTGCGGGAAGTTCCTGGTGGTCGGACTCCTCATTTTCGGGGCTTTCGCTGTGGGATTACGGGCAGCCAACCTGGAGACCAACGTGGAGGAGCTGTGGGTAGAAGGTAAGCGCGGGCCGGCCCCGGCCCCGACGGCGGCAGCAGCAGCAGCAGCGGGCGGTGTACGCGGGGCTCGTGGGCCCCCAGGCGCCTCTCCCGGCCCGGGCGCCGCCGGCGAGCCGCAACGGCCGCCGTGTGTACGTTGGGGCGGGGCGCCCGGCAGCTACCACCTCCCCGCCTGCGGGGGGGGTCGGGGGAAGCGCGGCCGCGGCGGCGCTGCCCGGCCCTGTCGGTCCCGGCTGCCTCGCGCTGCCCCCCTGCGGGCTGTGCCCGCCGGCGGCAGCGGTGCCGGTAGCGGTGTTTCTCCGGCGGGAGGAGGCGGCGGGCGGCGCGGCGCGGCGGGCCCCCCCCCTCCGCCATTTTGGGAGTGCGCGCGGCCGCGGCGGGGGGAGGGGGCGGGCGGCGAGGAGCGGGGCGGGCGGCTGTGTGTGGTCCTGTTTTTTTGGACAGCGTTCAGCTGTGGGGGGAGACGTTTGTCTCAGTGTAAAAAGGGGGAAAAAAGATGGAGAAAAGAGAGAGGAGAAAAAAACCAAAAAAAGGGAACGAGAGCGAGCGCGGTGAAGCGGAGCCCGGCGCGGCCGTTGGGGGGCACCGCCCCCCGAGGCGGCCGTTGGTGTCCGCGGCGGGCGGGTGACGGAGAGGTGCCGGTGCCCGGGGGGCCGCGGGGCGCCGCCGGGGGGTCCCCTGGCGCCGGGCGCCGCTCGGAGGGGGCCGCGGGGCAGCGACGTTTGCGCAGCGTCAGGTTTCCCCCTTCGGCTGTGTCGCTGTAAAGGCAGGCTGCCTTGGTTGACGCGAGTCTGGCGTAGCTTGCAGTGGGGTTTGTGGAAGTTAACGGAGAGCTGCCTAAGTGCGCCCTGCTAGTACGTGTGTGTGCGCGCACGTATGGTGGATGTGGTCTGTCTTGCCCTGTGGATGGGCTGTAGCACCTAGGACCGGATTTCATTCTGGCGGATGCCAGCCATACTGGGGTCAGGATGAGGTTCACGGGGCATTTAGTGAGCGTTGGTTTTTCTGCTTTGGAAGACGATGTGTTACTAGCTGGGCTTTCTTGGTACGTGCGTTCCCGGGACCTAAATACAGGGAGAAGGGCTCCCACAGACCAGAGAAAGAGCAAGGACTGTGGGAGCCCATCCATAGCCAGAGATAGGCAGTCAGAAACTGCCTGTCATTAGCCATATGCTTTACTCACAATTGTTTGTATTAGTAACTATCTTTTTTTCTTTCACTTTTTTTTCTTAATTCTTTGTGAGGTTCCCTTGCAGCAATTTTTTTGTCAATTTTTGCTCTTACTATTTTGCCTCTGCCTTTTTTTGTTTGTTTGATAAACCATATTTGATTGCAGTCTCATCCGGCACTCTTTCCTGAGGTTTATTACCCTGATATCACTGGGTGGGTGGTCTTGTCTTATGCCACCTTACCAGGAAGGGTGCTCCCACCTTATGCCACCTGCTTTTCCAGACAGTTTAATCCAAAGAAACTGCCTGATTAATGTGCTGGCAACTCGTGTGTGAGTGGCCCAGCAGTAAAAATACATTTCTCAAGGAAAAATATGATTTGCCAAATAGCTGTTTAGGTCAGTTATGGCTTCAACCTTTTCTCATGTCACTATTGCTTCATGGAGGCAGAGGGGAAGTTCCTAGTATAAAGCCTAGATGAAACAGGCCTTGGAGTTCTCATGGCCAAGATTAACTCATAATGCAGTTGGTTGTCAGAGTTGACCTAATTTCACATTCATTGAGTTTAGTTTTCGTAACAGAAGTTAAATAATGTCAATATTAAAACTCTGCATTTTGAAACCCCTTTGTTTCTAGTGTGCAGAACAGGGTTAGCAAATTAAGATGAAAGAAAATACTCTGAATTTAATTTAAATCAATTTCTGGTCTTCTCAGACAAGCACTATATGACCATCAGCACAAAAGGGCTTGCTCATTGGTATTTTCTCTGTGGAAACTATATAAATGTTCTGGTTGTGAACAGGGGTGTTAAACCTATATAGCAGTTGCATACTTCCTTGGCTAAAGTATAGGCAGAAGAGGTGCATAGTCAGAATTTGAGATGGCATAGAAAGAGGTGGTGTGGAAAATGCTGTTCCTCCTATGCATGACTAGAAAGCAGTGACCAAACTTTTGTTTTTCTGTGCATGTATATACCTAACTCGTAAGCTTACTATTTAAAGTATACACTGTGAAAGCTGTTATACCAAGGAACCCTTTAGATCAAACTTTCTTTAAGCAGTGACTGAATTGCACCATTTAATTATAATTTAGTTAAATCTCTTATTTTACCTTTATATTTTGTTTAAGAGTTTGAATGGACTAAGCCATATTGGCCAAATATGGTAAATAACTTGTAATGTCTTTCAAGTAACAGTTGCAATAAAATGAGTTTTGCTTTGCTACTAAAGCTTTTTACAATGATTACGGCTGAATAAATTGTCAGTATTTATATAAGGAGACCGGTTTTATATGGTGTATTTCTGAATACCATGGAGCATAGAACATAATACAGCACTGAAGTTCGCTAGAAGTAAACGATCGCTCTAAAACCATAACACAATTAATTAAAAATAGCCAAGTGAAGTTTGAATGAGTTTTAAGACCATCCACATTCCAAGATAAATGATTAGTAGTCTGGGCCTGAAGCTATTATGGCTGAAGTATTTACATAAGAAGTTCAGAAACCCACCTGGTAGGCAAACTTTCCAAGCAAGAAAAAGAAAAGCAGATCTCCAAAGCTTCATTCTTTCAATTTTCTTGTAGTAGTCTTCTTCCTTCACAACTTGTGCCAACACACTTGGCCTACTGTGAGCCTACTGATACCAAAGTGGCGTTCCTCCGAAATCGTTTCTTGGCACTAAGTGTTGTAGAGGAGCTTTTTTTTAAACCCAGTCCTGCTCTGGCTGCTGTTCAGAGTACTTCAGTTATTACTGTGTTTCCCACAGCTGATGCTCTTAATCTGCTTCCCAAGTGCTCCTCTCTCAAAGTCTGATTCTAGCGCCTTTGGTGACCAGGACTCTCATGTGTCTCCTGTCAGCCCGTCATCGGGGCTGTCAGCTCTGCATACCTTGCTAGTGTGGGATGCTCATTTTAGTTTCTTGGGCAAACAAATTCTGGACTGGCATTTTAATGGGAGTTCTGTTTTCAACTAAAACTGTGTGGCTCTGGATCTGCTTTTGGGGGGTGTCCATGCATGCTGGAGTCACAGAGTCTGTTTAGCATCTTTACCCATCATACACCACTGAGAGAGCAAACAGGGCCTTGCACTGATTTCCTCTGTGACTGAGTTTTGTTGGGCGCACGCGTGGTTTCAGAAACATCCATTCATAACTATGAAGTACACTGCATGGAAAAGAAGTCGTGTCTGTAACTGGTAGTGTTCTCCACTGCCACTCTGGTCAGCACTAAAAGAACATGATATTTGAGCAGCAGTCACACATGTAAATTTGCAGACTCTGTAGAGTCTGCAAAAGAAAATGATTTTATGGCTCCAGAGAGGATTCTGTTACGTGGAACCTGAAATGTGACTACTTGAGCGCATTGACTGGAGCAGATCATAAAGGTAGAGATACTCCAGTCTTGTTCCTTGATACTTCATTTCATGTCACCATTGTCTTGTTTTTTTTTCCCCTGACTTTCTTTGTTCTTCCTTTTTCTTTATTTAAGAGGTTAAAGATCACATTGCTCCTTCCTTCCTTTTTGGCTTTCTGCAGTTTTTGCACCAGCTATAGCTCAGTTGAATCTTTCCTGCTTTAAGGAAAATAACTGTTTCTGATGCCAGCCTCTTTCACAGAGCTAACCAAGGTCTAATATGCAGAGCCCCTTCTTTAAGCCAGCTGGAAGCAAGAAGGTGGGTGATACGGATAGGGATAGGACAGACTGGAGGAGAGGAAAATGTCTCAGTAACAACGTAAGTTCAGTTTTGGTGCTTGGAACAAAATAAGTGTATTCTAATTGTGAGTGAATTAGCATTGAGCATGTAAGACAGAAACAGCTTCTAAGGGAAGATTTGAGCTGCCTGTAGTATTGTTTCCTTTTGCTCTAAAGGAGCAGAAATGCAGTGCCCCTACTGTTGTATATATATATATAGCCTGTCTTAAAATATATTAATCTACCTGTGCAACATAAGAATGAGATGAAGATGCAGAAAGTGTGCTGGTGCTTCAGGAACCAGTGTTATTTCCATGGATTCTGAGTTTGCGTAACTGCAAGATCAAGTGCAGGCGGAGGAGAAAGTTACTTGCAAGTTCTGCCTAATGCTGTCAGTTAACTTTACGCTAGTATTCTTTGGAGGAACAACAGGGAGAAAAAGGTAGTGGAACAGATCTTTGTGGATTTATTGTTTCAAGGGGATGAATTTATGTGAGCGGGCTAAAGTAGCATGTTTTGTTTGAATACAGTTAGTGGGAATTGACCCAGTTGGTAATAATTCAGTTCTCTCTGCACCCTTCCCCCTAGTTTGCTCACAGTAGTGGAATAGTAGTGTTTTTAGATGTGCTTGCCTTTGCATCGCTACAGTGACGCAGAGCAGATGGCGGAAGAACAGAAGTTACTCTGCTGGTGAGTTGGAGGTGGCACGTCAGTAGGCTGTGGGGCAGTCTGGGGGATCTAGCAAAGCCTGTGTCTCTGATCACGTTTTGTGATTACTGGCCCTGTCCGTGCGGCAGAGGGGTGAAGTGGGATTTAGCTCCAAAGGAACACAAAAAGCTCTTTTGATCGTTTACTCTATTTGTCTGTTTGGTAAATGGCTAGCTGCTGGTTATAACACAGCTTTTAATAAATATTGAAGTTGATGTAGTTGGATTGCACGTGGTAGGTGACACCAAATCCATTAGATTTGTAGGGATCAGGTGACGTAAGAGCTTACTTACCTCTGAATTCTCTCCAATACTGTGTTGTATCCCTCAACATGTATATAATGGTTCATTGAAAAGTTTTTTATCTGGAAAACTTCCAAGTCTGCTATTTTGTTTGAATAAATTGTGGCTTGCTGTGTTGTCTCTCAAATGGGAAAGCAGCAGTGGTGTTCCCATATGACAGCCAAAGAGTGGAAATCCAGGCAATAGATTTTCAAAGTTTAGAGTCTTTTTGAAGGTAATTGATCAAAATGGAAGAGTGTTTCAGTCCATGCTTCTATTTTGAAGATTACCGTCAAATTCTAATACTTAAGCTGGATAAAGGATCAGGACGATGAATGTTATGTTCCAGTGGAGTTGAACTCCCTCTCATTCCGTATATTAAAATATGTTAAGAAAAGAGGTGCAACGGATTTTCATTATATGGACACATACTAGCCTTCTTTCAAAGGCCAGCTATTAAATTCAGAGTTATTGGGGGTCTGTGTCAGTTTCCATCTTGACAGGTGTCCACATTACTAAAATTATTAGAAGAATTAATTTTTCGCAAAAGTCTTTTCAGAGAAGCCAAGGGTTAAACGAGAATGGAGAACAAGCCACCATCTCTATTTAGATACAGCCTGCTTGGGTCAAGGTTGATACTCATTGTTGAAAAGCTCATACTTAAAAAGAAAAATAGAAGTATTTAAGATTCCTTTTTCATCTTTAAGGGTTTTAACACAATGAAGGTATTGCACATGACTGTTCTTTGGTCATTGAGAAGGTAAAAGGTGAAATTCTGAAGTCGTGGATGACAGTGGCAGGACTAGGAATGACTTTGGTGTAGCCAGGCCTTTGCCCAGCATTTGTACAAAAGCACGCCCGGCAATCCATGGCAGGTGCCCCCCTCCTGTACCTGCTTTGGGAATGGCAAGAGGAAGGCCTTGTTCTGCAGAACTGGCACCCCTCCTATGCTCTAAATGCACAGTAGTGTGACTCCTGTTTGCTTTTCAATTCAGAAAAGTTTAATTTTCTGGAACTTCAGGTAATTTGGTGTTTTTCTCCAAGCTTAACGTGCTGTGGCTAGTGTCTGTGCCAGAATGGGCCCCACAGATCCTTGCTTGGAAGGGTCTGTTTTTCTTTTCTGTTGGCACGTATATATTTGAGAGAGGAAGCTGCCTCGGCTGCACCGTTCCCCTCTTCTTCTGAGCTTTGAGAGAATTCCTGCACCCTGGGGATTTTGCTGCTCGTGAACACAGTGAGGGGGCATTTTTGTAGTGCTGGAGAGCTTGGAGATTTCTGTGTAGAAATCCAGGAGTGAAATAGTACAGTGGAAAGCCACATTAATTTCCTGTTGGTCCTCCTATGCCGCTGCTGCTGAGCAGGTACAGAGGCAATGTAGGTGAGGTCCGTTCAGCAGTATGTATGGCTCCTGCTGGAGTTGTGGTGCCCTGTAAAGGTGCTGGTGAGTGGTCTGAGGTCTGTTACTGTCTCCTGTTACCTGTTAAGTGGATTTTTTCTTTTCTAATAGAACAAGCCTTCCTTTCTCATTATTCCCCGGAAGACACCGGGCTCAGATGAGGGTGAACTCTAAAAGCAATGGCCACTCAAAATTGCTTTCAACAGAAAGTGCATTAAGGAAAACTGACTCCTCACCCTGTCTCCATCTATTTTCATGATTGATTTTTCCCATGGGAAGAGATGGTCCAAGCCTTGTTATTAAATAGTATTTGTGGAGGCTCCCCAGAAAGTAGTAATATTACACAGTGTAGGCACATAATGGTTCTGGACCACTCAACAAATTTAAAGAGTATTACACGCAAGTGGATGTTTCAGTTACACATAACTGTTAGGAGGCTCCAAAATATGACAGCTTCCAGATGTAAGAACCGACTGATCCCTTTGTTTAGATTATGCACCACAGCTGATGCCTAGATTAGTGCTGGCTGGACAAAGCTATGGGAGATTTGTCTGGTTTCCACAATGCCATGTTTATATTTCATTTGGATTTCTCCTTCAAAGCTGACCTCCCTATGACCTGTTAGAGCTGCGTCCACTAGGATCCTAGTTTTAATGTGTCTGCAGTTGCTTTCCTTCTGGTGCCTAATGGAATATGTTCTCATCTTGACACTCATGGACTTTCATGCACGACTCCTGTTAACATAACAGTGAATTATGCTCTTCAGCCTGAGAGTGCTCAGGTAAAATGGTGCTTGTAAAGTTTTCTGCCCCACAGCTAGCTATGTAAGAATATTCTGATTGGTTAAAGTACTGTTTTGGTTATAGACATTGCAGTACTGTTCCTTGTCAAGCTTTTTCCTTATGCATATAGAGTAAAGCCTGGAAGACTGAACTTTGCATAGTGTTTTTTTCCCCCTATAGACAAAGGTGAGGATGTACGTGGTCCTGGCTGCTCTTTTGGGAGTGCAGCAGGAGCTGAAGTGTGGATTCCTACTGAGCAGCTCATTATTTTTTTATGTCTACCCTGTGTGATGGCAGTGGTGTATATATTTTTCTTAATCTTCCATATTTGTCTTTAATACATCCTCAGTTCTCTTTGGTTCTCTAATCTCTCCAGGCTTATGCTGTGCAGGGCGTCTTTCCCCATGTGTGTTTGTGAGTAACTATCTGGGAAAACCAGAAGAAACCGGTAAAACTCCTTAACGGCTTTGTGCAGTAAGCAGTGTGGTCTCCTGTCAGAGTTCAGAAAGATGCATGGCTTTCGCTATTACTGATAGACAACTACGTAAGTTTGTATTGTTGATGCTTTACTGGGGGAGCACATTGCTGAGATGGTGCCTCACAAGAGAGAACCCAGTGAGATGAAGTATGATGTCTTTGCGCTGAAAATGCATAGTAAAATAGCTGCTTTATTTCTCTGCCCATGGATCAAGAAGGAGAATGGGAAAATATTTTGCTCCTGTTTTGTGTGATCTATGCTATTTTATTATTCCACTTAAAATATGCTAAATAGGATGAATGCCAGATAGAATAAGCTGTGTTCATCCTTGATGTTCATCCAGTGATGTCGATTTGGAATAACGTTGGCCCATTGTGCGTGGCAGGGTTTTACTAGAAATAGGTGGAGTAGAATTGCAAGGAATAATGCTGAATTCAGAATTTTAAAATATATATTTTTCTTTTTAGCTGTGTAAACTTAGTTTTTTCTTTAGCAGGAAGTTTTAATATCCATAAATACAATTTACTTGCTATTATTTTTCTGTTATTTTTATTCAGCATCACCTCAGTTGCTGTAAACATCTTGAATTTGGCAGAAGTAGTAGTTTTCTGAGGTAGAAAGCCCTTTATAGAAACTGCTGACCATATATACATTTTGATGTGTGGACGATTTTAATTTTGGTTTTTAGAATGAATGTCTTGGCTTTAACTTCTGCTTGGTTTTGTGAAAATTTAGTTATTTCAGTCCTTGAGCAAAATATATAAGAGGTAAGGGAATGAGGAAAACCATAACCTGACTCCTTCTGCAAAGGTGCTGCTCCTTTAGAGAATTGTACAGAACTTCATTCCAGCTTCAAATATACAAGTCATCATTGTATATTTGAAACATCTGTATATTGCTCATGTGCAAGAAAAAGCTGATATTTTAAGACACATGTGCAGTGTTGAACACCCATATACTTGAAGTTGGAACTGAGCCCTTGAACTGGAGTATGGTCTTAATTTATTAACAGTAAGATAAATTAAAAGAAACAGCCTTCTCTTGTTTACCAGTCTGATACGTTTCTGCTTTTCAGTCAGTAACCGAAAGCTAAGTGCAACAAACTAGAAATGAGCACTGTTAAGTCAACTTGTTTGATTTTTTTCCCCCCCCTTAAATCATTGCTTAAGGGCTTCTGGCCCCTAGCTCAGGAATCCTGCCCAAAAATGCCAGATGTATTACACAGTCAAGTATTGCAATGTAAATAGTGTTCTGTGCCATGAGAGCAGGGTGGTCCATCTCCTATTTAAAAAGAGAGAGGAAAAAAAAGGGGGGGGGGGGAACAGGAAAAAAAAAGAGGGGGGGAAAGGTGGGGGGAAATCCACGCGCTCTGAAATAAGCACAGTAGTTGTAGTGTTATTTGTATTTTTGGCTGCCCAGCCAGTATTTTGGAGCTGAAAAAGCAGAGATAAATTAGTGCTTTGGACTGGCAGATAGTAATAACTGAAACTGAGATGCTAGAGAGCAAGATGTGGCTTGGCAGAGGCTGCTTAATTTAGTCAAACAAGGATGTAATATATAAAATACTAGAGAAAAGCAAAGGCCGTTACTGACGGGCAAAACTTTTCACTCTACCTTGCTGTGAGCAGCGATCCCACGCACGTGGAAGCGGAGTGGACAAAGGATGGGAAGTAGGACGGCAGAGGCATGGGGCTCTCGGCTCTCCTTGACCTCACACTGTGTAATGGAAAAACTGGGTGTGTTACTGCACCTTCTGGATATAAACATTGCAGAGCTGTTCTTGCTTTAATTAAACATCTTTTGGTGTTTGTCGAGAATGAATTACCTTCCAATGTGCTTATCTTTGTCAGAGGCAGTAGTGGATGTAGCAGGTTTATTTACACATCTTTCTGTTTTGTATACGAACGTGTCATTTATATCAAGTAGTTGAAAGGAGATTCCACAAATCTGACCTAAAAGGAAATTGCCGAGGGTAAGGCAGTAATCAGATTTACGTTTGGGTTATCTGACAAATCTCTGAGTTGCTATAGCTTCCTTAGGTGTGTGCAGAGGGGAAAGGGGTTATAGAAAGTTATTTGTACGTGATAAACTGTGTTTAAATAGCTGCAGGAATGTAATCCAAATGCAGATCTCAGTGTAGCCTCCTCTGTGAGACAGCCATAAGATAAATAAGCTTCAGGAACTCTTTTAACCTCTCTCTTCCCACTGGCACTATGGTAATATAATAAACCCCACCTATTGCAGCTTTAAATTCTTCTTTGTAAGTTACCTTTTCTATAATGGCAGAAAAGTACATGGTTTACTAAAAGGACCTGTTTTCCTGGATGCTGTTTCTTGTGCGTTTGTCTTTATTGTCCACTTGAGCCTGATTCTGATTTCATTTACACCAGTCTTATTCTGCAGACTTTTTGAGGGGAAGTTATACTCATAAAAGAAGCCAGTGCTGTTTAGAAACTGATGCTCTTTAAGAAGCAAATAATAGAAAATATGATATTCTAGTGCCAGTTATTAAGATGGAGAAACAAAACTGAAACGTGTTTATTATGACTGTAGATAAAAGCTAGCAACTTGAGAGAATTGCGATCAGGCCTAAACATCTATTAACTGCTCTTTCTAGAGATTTGGGGAAATAGGATGACCTTTTTTTTTCTTTTTTTTCTTTTTTTCTTTTTTTTTTAAATAGGCTACAGTTTCACATGGCTTGCAAAAGAAATCTTTCTCCCTTTTTGTTTCCCACACCAATTGATTTATCATTTTGCTTGCAAGCAGACTTAGAATGTTAGGGCAGGAACACACTCACTTTTTTCTCGTAACTTTTTTGTTGCGGACCGAAACCAGTTGACTTGAATAAATTTTTCTGTGGTCTGAATGAAGCCAGCAACGTGGAAAAATCTTGCCATTCAGGGCCGTCTGAATGTACATTTCAGCCACACAGTAAGCTGTATTGGTAGGCAGTGGACTGCTAAATACAACCATTTTTCGCAGCAGAGAGTTAGACAGGTGATTAGCATAATTAGCACAGAGTAGGCTATACATATGGTAATGTTAAGTGTGTAAATGCCAGCTGCGGTGTAAAATTTATGTCAGGGGTCGACAGGGCTGTGCGAAAGTATTGTGTTACAGCTGCAGGTCAAAGCCTCCATTGCTTTACCCCCTTTTCTCTTGTTGGTGAATGCGCTAAACAGAAGAGAAAGACAGACAGAAATATAACAGATAAGGCTTTGATTGAACAGCCCGGTTCTGTGCAAGAGGGGCTGCTGTTGGAAAGGGGAGAAGAACCCCCTCAAACTACACACACGCACACAAAACAAAAGTCCCCCTCTTTCACTCTACATTTTGTTTTGCATCACGCAGCCTGCAAATGTGTTGCTGTCTCCGAGCTGTGCCGTTATGGCTGGGGGAGGGGACTCTTTGAGGGGAAAGGTAAGAGTTTGGTAATTGTGCTCTGCGGAGCAAAAACAAACAAACTTGAGTTCAGCTTCTCCTTGCGGCGTTCCGACCCACAATTTCTTTTTCTGCGTCTCTGTTCCTTATTGCACATAGGGGGCTAGGAATTAAAAAGTCTTGAAGGTGACAGTGTTGTATGTAATAAAATCTCAACAGTGCAACAATCTTCAAGCTGCACGACTGGTTTTAGAATAAGTGCCAAAAGTTCCTCTGTGGTTTTGTGTGTGGGTTGCTACACTTATTCCCCAGGTTCCTCCCACCTCCTAAACCACTAAATTCTTTATAAATTAAAAATGACTAATACAGGTTTCTTGTTTTAAAGGAGCACAGCGTTGAAGTGTACACATCTTTTTCAACAGCTGATGGGGAAATCTGTAAATCTCTTTGTTGCCGTAAACTGTTCATTCATATATTTCACATTTGCCACTTTCTTCTTTTGTATTTTTTTTTTGTAGTCGGCTATAAGGAGTAGTGGTGTTGACAGAATATAGTTCACACCACACTGACCTTGTGATGAAACTTCCTCACAGCCGCAGGGGGTCCTTATGAATCAACCTCTAATCCAGCTAATCCTGATCGCAACAAAATCATGAAAGTGGCTCCCAGTGATGTGTGTTTCCCTGCACAGATGCAGCGAGAAGGAACAGTGCTGGAAATAAATCAGTGCAGCGTGATGCTCCTCGCGGGCTGGGGGAGCCCGCGTGTGAAGCCGGGGCCGTCCATTGTGTTCTGCCCCATGCGGCCTCAAGCGGGAAGCCAATGAAAGGCAGCTGGGCCGCACAATGGGGAGAAGAGGGCCGCGAGCGGGGCCCGGGCAGCTCCGCCGAAGGCCGGCGAGGGAGCCGGGGTTAATGTTATGCAGCGGGCCGAAGGCACCGGCGGAGCGCCGCGCTGCCAGCCCTCGCCTGGTCTCGCGGGGGCTTCGGGCAGTCTCTGCGATGGCGGGGAACTCGGGTTGTTAAAGTCGACGGTAGCTTGCGTGCGCTCTCCACCGCTACCCCGGCAGCACATCTGCTCCTCTTCCTCCAGCTTAGAGTTCTGCATTTAAAGGGAGAATAGACTGTTTCTGCAACGCGGGGAGATTTGTAGCAGAGCAAAACTGTCTGAACGGTCAAGCTAGCTGCAAGCAGAAAGTAAAGACTGTTTTGTGGGGTCGGTTTGTTCATTTGTTTAACTTTCTTTCCCAGTCCTTTGTGTTTTAGAACAAACTCGGCCATATGGTCACACTCTCAGTGTATCTGACAGGAATCTCTGAGTGCATCCTGCGCAAAGTTGAATGTGCTCTTTACTTCTTGGTGTGAATAGTGAGCAAACTATGAAAAATGGGCCTCCTGACAGATGCAGCACTGTCTTGGGAGCTGGTGGCCAGTAAGAAATATCGAGATGGGGGGAGCTGTGACAGGCAGCAGGTTCGGTGCTGGGGGAGTGCTGACCTGACCTGATTGTGTCCAACAGTGAGAGCAGTTCTGCTTCAGTGCAAAGCCATTCAGAAGGAAGCTGCTTAGGCAACAACAGATGGTACAGCAAGCAGCTGGTAGGGAATACTTGAAAGAAATTGTACCCTGTTTCATAACATGTTCATTCCTTTCATTTTTCTATATGTTAGTTTTGCTGTCTCCTAAAAGCACGGTTTAGGAAATGGCATCCCCTAAAAGGTTCTGGATGAAGAACTTCATCTTGACTGTTTTCTGTTCCTTTAAAAAAAGTATATTCAAATTTTGTGCTACTCCATGTACAGATTAAACTTGTGCTATCCCAGGAGCACAGATGAAAAGACTTAAAAATGCTGCTTTTAACCACACAGGAAAACAATTACATATTTGAGGAAAGGGCACTGAGAGGTTAAATGAAAAGTTAGGTCTAGAGGAAAGCTGACTGCTGTGGAACAACACAGCAAATTGTTTTTAACATATTACCCCGCAGAAGCTCTTAGTCAAGTTAAAGTAACTTAAAACAATTATATTCAGCTGTTTTAAAATCATTAGGTTTAGACCTTGAAGCCCTTTACATACTCTTCTCAGCAGAACTCCTGGAAGCCTCGGTCATTTTGAGTATGATTGAGGGGTTTGGCCTGTTATTAAGAATACATGAATGTTTTCTTAAATTATTGAAAAGTAAAAATTTCGGCTTTGCTCCTCAGCTGGTGTAAATTGGCGTAGGACCATGAACTGCTGGAGTGTTACAACAGTGTGCTCTTGCTATAGGTCTTCTCCCTGATTTCTAGGAAGAAGCGGAGTCTCAAGTCCTTTATTTCTTTGATGCTTCACCCAGAAAATTCTATAGTTAGGCTCCTCCACCAAAAACTGTGCCTCAGCTCTGACCTGAAGGGACCACCTCTTTGGAAGAAAGGATCGTTCACTCTCCATATCTATTCATCCCTCAGTCTCTTTGTTGAAATGGTCAACAAGGATAGCAATTGTGACGGTGGCTTTCTATAATATGGACACCTGCCCACTAGGAAATGGACTGAGACCACCAACTCATTTCACATAAGCTACCAAACAGCTGTCAGATGGTAAACAACTTGTGGTCACTATTGTTCCTGGCTGGATTAGAACCAGTGACCCAGAGGTGAACAGCTCATATCCTGTTACCAAGGACATGTGTCCCAGCTCAGTAAGCAGCTACTGAATTTTATATTTAATTGGAAAGTTTGAATTACATGTACAAGTTTTGAATTTTTTTGTATATTCTTGTACAATTTTAATGGTGCTTGTATTTTTTCCCCACTTTGTACTGCTTTCTTTTTATGCACTTGGTTCTGATTTCTCAGGCCAGAGAGACATCAAGGAAGAAGTGCATCAAAAAATTCATCATTTTTTTAGCAGTCTGTTCTACCTCACCAGAAATACAGTTTTTTTGCCTACAGGCAAAACGCTGGTGTACACCTAAAACCAGCTTTTATTTGATTTTTTTTAAAGAAAAAAAAACATTTTTAGCTCTTAAAGGTGCAAAGAACGTTTCCTGGCGTGAGCCGAGGCAGCTGTTGTTGGGCTGTCTTCCTGGGTCTGCAGACAGCTTGCGTCCTTGTCGCTGCCCTGAACTTTGTCGAACTATGACAGGATGAAAACTGGTCTCCGACGTGTGACTTTATTTTTGCTATCCATAACCATGTTAGCATTAATGAAATCTGTAACAGCAACACTGGAGTCATCCCTAGTGTGTGTGAGGAGTGTAACTTATGTGATAGGTTGGAAAATAAAAAGCCTTTTGAAGTGCTTTGGTGTTTTCTGTAGCTTTATTGTATTTGTAGGAAATGGTCATTGTTGTTGGGTTGGGGTTTTTTGCATTTAAAAAAAAAAAAAAGCCTGAAGTTATCTAATTGTCAGCGTGACAGAAATGGTCGAGGTGGTCACATTGCTTCTAGGTTTTTCAAGAAGCCAGTAGGGCTAAAGAGAGATTGGAGGTGGTTAAATCCCCACATTGGGATGTGATGATATTGTAGGCAGGTTATTGTGTCTTGTTGGACCGTATCGTGGCGGGAGGGAGGCGTACGGTGTCCGTTTGGGTGCTGGGAAGGGCATGGCGGAGTGCAGGCTCCCTTAACCTGGGCAGCCGTGGTTGTATAGCTCACGTGTAATGGCAACAAATGTGGGTGCGTGTATTTAGAGGAGTAAACGCCATGCAAGGGAACCTAAATGCAGCATGAAATTTCTGACTATCCTGAGTCCAGTGCTAGCATAAATTATGTTTAATTGCATGATAAAAATTATCATTTTTTGTTGAGCTGTTGCACAGCCCTTTGGATGACCATGTAATCTCTTTAAAACACTGATTGCATACTATTATGTTCTGACTCCTATAGTGCATCATTCCTGACTTTTTTTTGTTGATAGCTCCATTTAAGATGCACCCTATTAAGTCTTTATTTTGCACAATGAAATAAATGAGCAGAAAAATCAATGCAGGTAGCAAAATTTTTATTATAATATAACCCCGAAGGACTTCAGAGATCTATCCTTAGCACTGTTAGAAAGTCAAAATATACATGATAGAGTCTTACAATCAATGGTTAACAAAATCAGAGACTGACCATGTAACCCCAAAACAGCTCTGATGACTCTCCAAGTAACAGCATTTTAAAAGCTTTAAGAAATAGATACGCCAGCCAGTCCCATTTCTTATACTGAATAACCTTACATTTCAATCAAAAAGTGTTTTGCAAGTCTTCCAGGCTAACAGTTTTACTCTGTACTCTGCCGGTCTGTCCTAGAGAGTCAGTCCATTGTTTCAAATAATTGTAAGGAAGGTGCTGTCCTACCTCCTCCCGTTAGGAAGAGTCAGGACCCGTTGGCTGTGTGTGGAAAAACAGTATCTGTTGCTGACAGAGAGCATGATGAGCAGCACACACGAGCTCAGACATCCAAGAGAACCCAAAGCCAGAACTCCCATGACAGCGATGGGAAGCTTTAAATCAAAAGGCCATTATTTTCCCGTGCCCGGTAAGAGGCAGGGTAATCTTCATCCCTGCCAGAGGACTTCCAGCTCTTGTATCTCAATTTCTTCTTATGTGGCTTCAATCCTGTATGATTAGTACTTGGCTGCTATGTTTTGTTGCCATGAAGTGTGCGCTCCTTGGGAGAAACAATGGAAATTGCCATTGGTGTCCTTAGATACTGCCTTCTGCTATGTGACAGGTGACATTTTTCTAGTCCTAGTGCACACTTAGGATGGGGAGCTGACATTGCAGCTGGATGCCTTATCCACATACCACTGTAATGGACTGAAGTTGGTTTCGTTCTGTTTTGAGAAACACCAATATACACATGCAGTAGAAATGACCTGGGAACAGCACAGAGAGAAACTAAGTGAGGAAGACGAGTAGAAGCAAAGCCTTTAAGAGCAGTCAGAGTTGAGAGGGAGATGCACTGTATGGGAGGCTGTGGAGAGGAACAGAGAAAGGGGAACCTCTTCTGGTTGCGGGCCCAGCAGGAAGAGGGTGTTGGAGAGGAGGCGAGGAGCCTGGGGCTTCCCCACCAGCACTCTGCCCCATGGGGTGCTGCAGGTGGTGTGGCATACAAGAAGCTGCGTGGTCTCCTTGCAAGTCCGGGTTGTGTTTGTCTTCCTCTGCACACTGCTGCTTTTTGGATTGGTTAGAAAAGGTCAAGTCTCAGGCAGCCGTATTGGGGTATGTTTCTCATCTTTGCTTTTATGTGGTTACCAAGTCATGGAGGATAATTCCTCTCTAGTCCCATTCCAGTGATAACACCTATCGCAGGTTGTAGATGTCGTTACTGGGTATTGCTCAAGCAGTAATGGAAGCATTGCGAGGGGCTGATCTGCCTGTCCGATTTATCAGAAAGGTATCTTTTGGAAAGGTGGAAAGAAAACGCAAAGTGTGAGGTGTCCATGACTATTAGAGGTATGATTTCAGTGCTTTGAGCTGTCAGCATCAAAGTGTTGAACCAGACTGCTCTAATGATACATATTTGCAATACTGTAAAAATAGAAAATGTACTGTCTTTCCAAAAAAAAAAAAGGGGGGGGGGGAGAATGCTTGTTGATTTTATTTATTTATTTATTCATCCTCAAGTGCTCAAATGGAAACATAGTCTTTAGGAGGGAGGTTCTCCTGAAAACTTTGCTGTGTTCTGGCACCTCAGACTGGTCATACAAAAACTGAAGCTCCAAAACCAGTAGGTCCTTCTGGAAGCTTGGCTTTGATTCCTCAAGGTCTGTCCTCCGCTTAGTAGAGAAACATTTTTATTCCAAGTGGAATAAAAGCTCTCAGGAATGTTCTTTTTTTAGGGAGGGCTTGTTCTGTAGTGAGCTATTTGTAGTGCAGTCACATACAAGGTAGCTATTGAATGGTTAATAAAGGTAGTGTTCATATCCGAAGAAATAACAAAACCTGAGGCTATATGCTGCAATTCCAGTAATTTGAAATGGAACATTGTAAGATATCCGGAAAAAGAAATACTTCATGCCTTTTGAACAACTGGACAGCAAATTAACAAGCAGTGGTTTTTGGCTGTCATTCACTGCCTGATTTGGGATCAAAATCTGCTAGTGTAGCAGAGGTCAAACTTATTGCTAAAAATATTCTGTACAGAAGGGACTGCAGTTTCTAGTAGCAGGTTCCTCAGTTCTTTATAAGCACGTTAATGTAATAGCATACAAATATTTGCATGCTAATTTTGAGAACGTTTATATGGATAAGAGTGACTTTTGAGGTAGAAATGCGTATATGAACAGAATGACCCAATAACTTCAAAATTGTTAGTAAATCAGCAGAAATCTGAGAGTCAGAAATTGCGCCCATGAAAACCAGTCGAGTGTCACACTTTTGTCATTGCGGAAGGCGCACCAGCGTAGCGGTGGCGAGCAGTTTTAGTTTTCTGATTGCTTCTCACTTAAGATGCACCAAAGCATTTTATCGTGTGATGACTGAGACGCTGGGACTGAGACACAAGTGCGCGGTAACAGGATATATAGCCTTTCACCTTTAGGTCACGGGTTCAGGTCTGCCTCGAGTTAAGGATGACTAGAACTCGTTACCACCTGACAGCTGCTCATGGCACGTGGGGGAGGGAGACGTGCTGGTCCTCAGATAGTTCTTAGCAACCAGGTGTCTGCGTTGGCAATTAAATGCTCTCTGCAGGCCCTTGAGAAGGGCAGAAGATTTAGTACGTTAGCCAGCTTCCATTTCAGCCAGGAGGGAAGTCCAGGAGGCGCAGCGATGTGTTTAATGGCCCAGGAGACCCACCGGCTCAGGTCGGCTCTCCTGTGTGCTGGCAAAGACCTGAGAGGGGAACTGTGGTTGTCCTGCGCTGGGGAGAAAAAGGACTTCCCTCTTCCCTGGAAAAGCCACTCAGGGGCTTTTAACAAGGACTAATACTCCGCAACAAAGATGCTGGCAGTAAAACTGTCTTATGTTGAACACGAGCCTTCACACACATTCTTGAGCATTAGAAACTGATATATTAAGTGAGGAATGGTGCCAGGACACTGATGTTATTACTTTGGCTTGATTTTTTTTTTCTTTTTTACTCTTGTTAGCATAATTTTACAGAGGACATAGTATCTTGTTTCCATAGACAGCCACCCAGAATCTGATGACACCACTAAAAGGGCAGTGTACCGACTGCTGCGTTCTGTTACCACTGGCCATGAGCCCATATACTGATCTGCTATTTAAATAAGCGTTCTGGCTTGTGGGCAGGAGTGCCACCAACTTGGCTAGCTAGGCACGAAATCATAAGGAATCATGTAATAAAGGGCTAGGATGCCATCAAGTGGCTTTTGACAGATCAGAAAGGGGGAGCGTTGTGTGGACTCTGTCACCAGGATGTTGCTGTGGAGTAGCTCTGTCTGTCTTCAGTGCGGAGGGCAATGGGAAGTACTGGTACTCTGTGCTGTACATACAGTTTAAAAGTCAGTAGCGTTTTAAGTGTGAAATACTGTTGTCTTCAAAAATACAAAAGCAAAGTCCAGAAAGGAGAACCACAAAAGACCATCTCTTTGGCTGGTCATAGTTTCCATTGCATCAGTTGCCCTGCAGTGTGGACATCTTCTGTTGGATGTAATATATACATACTGTTTTTCTTAGAAGTGTAAGGAACGACATTCTGTGGCGCGTGCGTGTGTTGAGCATGGTATTGCTTATCTTCAGTACAGAGTGAGGCTTCAGGTACGTTTATTTCAGTGATGTATTTAGTGGTCTCTCCCTAGCTTTTGGCACCAGTTGTGGACACCTTAAAATAAATAAATAAATAAAAGCACAGCAAGAGTGCCTGTCTCATAAAAGTGCTTATGCAGCCGACTGTGGAGGCTTAAGACCCTTGCGGATGGCGGCCTCCAGTGATTTTTGTAAACTTTGAGTTAAAAGAAGTGAAAACATACAATTGGTAGAAGCTTTCTGTAATTTTTTTGTCTTCCTTCTTGCTTTTTATTGCTTGTGATATATTGAAAGGCCACTGATGTATCCACTTGCTTCTGGTCCATCCATATGTTTTCACATAATCTGTCCTTGGCAGTCAGTCAGAACTTTCCTCTGCAATCTAAGTTTATAATTTTTTGTATGTGAGTGTTATGTTATATAAAGTATCTAAGTTTAGCCTATGGAGTTATCTTTACTGTTTTTGGCAGAAGAACTGTACATAGCAGACCCATCAGAGAAATAATGAAGTGGCGTAATGCCTTAAGGGAAATGCGCAGCAGCTCTATTGTTGAGATCTGGAACATGTGCCCACTTCCGTGGATGTTTTTGGTATTCCTGTTTTGAATGTAAAAGGGGAAAAAGCAGCATCTCCTCCGATGACTGACTTGTGCGATGCAGTTTTGATTAGCTAAATCTGCCTTGTTCAGTGATGTTAATATAGTTTGACAAGAGCTTGATTAGGACGCAATTGTTTCTGTTGATAGTAAACAGTTGGTCACTTGCAGCAGAGATGGGAATGCCTCCTTCGTCGCGCTCCAGGTTTGCACTCTCCATTTAAGTCCTGGTTAGATGCAGAAGTAAAGTGCGAACGGAAAGGAGGATACTACAGTGCCAGGAAGAGGTGTTTCTGTGGACTGCATGGTCCTGATCAAATTGGGGCTTTGTTGTCTTGGGTGGCATTGAAACCAGAGGCAGGGAGGCACTTTGTGTTCGGAGGTACTTGTCGTGTAGAGGACTGCAAAGGCAGGTTTTGCTCCAGGACCTATAGGTTAGGATGCATATACTCCCCGCCACGCCCCTGTAAGGTGAAGCAAAATGTATCATGGAGTTGTGTCTGGTGGGGGATTAATGCTTGATATAACTCAACATTAGCTTTTTTGTTATGATGCATACACAGTCTCAGTGATTATATATCTCGTCATTGTAATAAGGGGAATCCAGGTGTGGAATTTGTACTTTGCTTTTTATTTTTTGTCATTGTCACCTGGTCACTGTTACAGGATGTGAAGGAGGTAATAATACATGTGATGAGCTGAGAAAATGGTTGGAGTGTGTTGTGGAAATACCTGTTTCTTCAAAGAATTCTTCAGCTAGATATTAAGAGATGTTTCATGACAGAATAAATATATGACTTAATTGTTGAGAACCTGTTTCTGACAGCTTAACCCATGCTGGGGCCCAGCTTCTTGCCTGGTGGTCCCGTCATCCCCAGTGGGATTACAGGTGAACTGAGGGTGCAGCTAACTGAAAAAGTATGTCCCAGGCCTGTTCACAGACTTGAGAACATCGTCTGCCACACTGCCAACTCACTAGTTGCAGATCAGTCTTCAGTTGGGAGGCCTAAGAAGAGATAGATGTGCATGTCCAACTTCCGTTCACACTGTCACAGAACTTCTAAACTTTGGCAGTAATTCAGATCGCCGGTGCCAAGGTGACTAGAATTGACGAAAACATAACAAATTAGACCAGGTCTCTAGGCTTGGACTTAGCAGAGCAATAAAGGTAATAAATTGTGAGGGATGGAAACAATTTGTTGGTGGTGGTCTCGTCCTCCTCGTCTGGATATGGTCTTGATTCAGCTAATGGACTGAATTAGTTGAACCTCCTCCCACGTGCATTTGCTAGAGAGACTAGAGGGGAGGTTGTGGAGAGTATATGAACTCTAGCTGAATGCTTTTTTGTAAGCTGCAAGATAATTTTCCATTCTTATGTAACTTTCTTTGGCAAGGCAAATTGCATATGGCTCCCTCTAGAGCCTGCCTGCTTTGCAGTCTCCTGCCTTTAAAAAAAAAAAAAAAAATATTTTGATACAGAGAATAATATTTAGAAACAAATGTTGAGTATGAATTACCAGCTGCATCACACCATGTTATGTAGATACCAGACCACTGGGGCAAATTGTTTGACTGCAAATGGTCCGTTCTGCTATGCTCAAAACTGCACCTCTTTATATGAACTTAATATTTTTCATTTTACCTAAGGTTCAGAGAAGTACACGTGCTCTCTTATTCTTTCCCTCCTCCCTTTTTTTAAAATGAAGAGAAACATTCCCCTTCTGCCTTTGCCAAATTATTTAGGAGAAGAGTGTAAATTGAAGCCATTTATCTTGAAATGTGCTATTGGACCAGACTGTTTATACAAGTGTAAGAAATTGTAACATAGGAATATTTGGTCTGGTCTGCAAGGAAAAGGTTTCTCAATTTTTTTTTTCATTTTTACATATGGAATATTGGTTATAACGTGGAAAAACCATGTGTGTAAGGGGCTCCAATTTACACGTCAGTGTTCTAGTGCAGTTGGGACAATGGTGTTTTTTAATGAGGAACAGGATTTTTTTTCCCCCCCTCACAGTGTTACTAAAACAAATTTGATATTTTAGAGTTGCACTGTAATCAGTTTGAGGTGGATTATTCCATGTGCATGGTAAAGTTTTTCTGACTGGAGGGTGCTGATCATGTAAATTCAGAATAACTTGTTATTGGCTAATACAAAGCTGTTAATATTTATTCATCAGTTGGTGGACGAGTGAGTCGGGAGTTAAACTACACACGGCAGAAGATTGGAGAAGAGGCCATGTTTAACCCCCAGCTCATGATTCAGACTCCACAGGAAGACGGTGCTAATGTATTAACAACAGAAGCACTCCGACAGCACCTTGACTCCGCACTTCAGGCCAGCAGAGTACACGTTTATATGTACAACAGGTAAGGGGAAAAGCAAAGCTTTACTTGGTCTTCTGTAATGACTGGGAAATGGACCCGTGCTTCTTTGCAGGTGTTTGTAAATGGGTAGCACTTCAGAGCCTTTCCTTTTGAGTCTCTGTTTTGATTTGAATGTCACTGGTTACTGATGCTTGAAAGCGTGGTGAGATAGCAGTGACCTTAAATGGTGTAAGAGGTGTTGGATGAGATTCTAAAAATGTACCCCTGTGATCAGTGCTACAGTATCCACCTTTTTTCTTGGTAAAGGAGCTATAACTGTGCTGTTAAACATAGGACCTTCTTGATGGGCTTCGTAGCAGTCAGAAACCTTCCATATTGTAGTTGAATTCACTTGCTCATACCTGCCGGAGGCATGCAATGGCTGTGAACACTAGTTACTGTCCTTTCAGTAGTGTGAGTATAAAGAGAAAGGCAAAAGGGTCAGGAATGGTAGTGGGTAGGATAAACTGGGCTATTTAATAGCATAGGCAGTCATGTCAGAGTTGGCCTTCAGAGTGTCAGTGTGCCAAAGCTGAAGGGTTGGGAGTTTTCCAGAGAGCAGGAGTTAAGAGTTGTCCAACAATACATGTATTGAAGATGTGTCTTAACTCAGTTTTGGGCTAGTGGGATCTCTGCCTAAGAAGTGGTTCCTCCAAGATTGCTCCTTGCAGGGTGGAAATGTGCCTAGGGATGCAGTCTGGGAGGCGTAAAGTCCACTGGCTTGCAGCACATCCAGCTGATGCCTAGGTGAACTAGGGCCATGGCTCCAACTGTCTTCTCCCCAGCTTTGTCTGTGGCACCAGAAGCCACAGCAGTGGTAGCTATAATACAGCTGAACAAAGAAGGCAGAAATCCTAACCGTTTCTTTTCTCCTGCGTTCATGAGTTAGGGCTAGGAGTATTGTAGCCCTCTGAGCCTGAAGCTGACCTCTCTCTCGTGTCCTTGAGTGATATCTTAAGTCACAGGTGGTCTCGTATATAGCCAGATTTCTGTCCCTTTTAACTGTGTTGAGTAGCCTGATAATCCAAAAGTAGCTCCATTATTTTTAATAAGTTCTACAGAGACTGTTTATCATAACTGAAACAAATATTTCTAGCCTATAACTAGTGAAAGAAAGGCCCTTGCCTTTGTGAGATGTGGTATACCTACACTGAATAAAACTTGCCTTTCTCAGTAATTCGCTACTTGAGGTCAGCTTGTGTATATGAATTGCCATTTTACATGCATGTTACATTTTAAAAATACCTTTTCAGTACTTGTGAAGAAAAAAATATTTGTTGTTCTTTATATTTATTACAGACAATGGAAATTGGAACACTTATGTTACAAATCAGGAGAACTCATCACAGAAGCAGGTTACATGGACCAGGTAGGCGTAACAGGCATTTGGGTATAAGCATTTTATGTGCTCATGGTTCAGCTTGTACTGTTTGATTATGTTCTAGTCTAACTTTGTGGGGTTTTTTCACCCTTTTCTGATTTTGACAGATTATAGAATATCTTTATCCTTGTTTAATTATCACTCCTTTGGACTGCTTCTGGGAGGGAGCAAAGCTACAGTCAGGAACTGCCTATTTGTTGTAAGTGTGCTGTTTTTATAACTTTCTAGTGTGACTGGTTTTAATTGTAAAACTATGCATGTTTTTGAGTTGTGTTCCCATTGTTTATTCAGATTCTGGTTTAACCAAAAAAAAAAAATGTGTCACTTCAGAAAATATGCATCTTTTTTTAAAAATTGTACAAAGATATTCTGTTTCTAAAAGATGATTTGTAGGCATCAGTTGAAGTCCTGTGTTGTTACTTTTCTCATTCTGTTGGCATGCAAAAGAAAATATAATTTCTGAAATCAAGCTTTTAAAATTTTTTGCCTTTTGAAAATAAAAACAAAAATTTATTTTCATAAACTACAAAGCATTGGTTGGCTGGGAAGTCATTTTAGTTCTAAGAAAATGTAGCTGTCTTGGGTAAAATCTCAAGTGTTCCTAAAGAATTAAAAAAAATCCTTTGTTTATGAGATCATTAAAGAAACCAAATATAGTATCTTTTATAGGCGGTTTCTCACAATTTACAAGTGTGATATTATATGCACTGGATCCTTCAAAGAGTTAATTGTTAATCTGTGCAGGGATTTTCCGTTAATTATGCTAGAGTTAGCATTTGAGTTATTGTTTCTGTCCTGGTTTGCATGTCTCTGTAAAAGCAATTTGCAATGGCCATCTCCTAACCTTTAGTGTACAGTTTTAGATGGGGAAATAAGGGGGTTTGTGTTTTCTGGTTGGGAGATTCGGAATAATGACTTAAGCCTGGTTAAGCAGATACAGTGTGGTTTGAGCCACAGAATAAGGCAGCCAAAAGCCTTTCTGGGCTGTCAACATCACAAATTCAAAAGTGGGGGGTGGGAGATGTGATAGTGGTGACAGCCGTGGTAGCAGGAAAGCTTGATGGCTGATAGTCGAGCTGCCAAAGCGTTTGAAGGCGCACGGTATTGTTATAGATAAACAAAGATCAGCTATATTGATTGATTACATTTGCAAGATGATTATTAGACTAGCAAGAGGTAATCTGATACTATGTGAAAGGCTTTCTTTCCTCAGCTCCCTCTCTTCTGTCTCTCTCCCCTCCCCCCAAATTCTTTGAAGCAGCAGTTGGCTGCTTTTTTGTTATTTAGGTGCTTGATGGTTTGTTTTACTTTGTTTGTAAATGGAAGTATTTTTAACATGTGAATATTCCCTTTCATAGAGTAACTTGGTCTGTAATTACTGAGTGTTTGTGTTGAAATTAATGGGGCTGCAAGAAAAGTATACATACGTGAATATAATTAAAACATACATTTCATTTTATGAAACAACCTCACCAGAAGGAGTTTAGCATGTAACAGAAAACAAGTCAGTCGTTTGTGTGGATATGAATTAGAAATTGTTTGTTCCAGTACTTATTTTGTCATTTTCTTTGTCACTTTCTCCTGATTCCCTTTACAGAGGGAAACCTCCTTTGCAGTGGATCAACTTTGACCCCTTAGAATTCTTGGAAGAGTTAAAGAAAATAAACTACCAAGTGGAGAGCTGGGAAGAAATGCTGAATAAAGCAGAGGTTGGTCATGGTTATATGGATCGACCTTGCCTGAATCCTGCTGATCCCGATTGCCCAATCACGGCTCCTAACAAAAATTCCACCAAAGTAAGTTTGCTTATCCTTGCGTAGATCTTTCCAAGGGAGGCTGTGTATGTGGGGAGAGAAGATGTTAGTTTCGTTCCAAGCAATATATGTTTCATATTTTTCAGCGATTTCATTACTCTGCTGCTATTATCTACCATTATCCCAGAGTCACTAGTATTCCCTCAGTCTGTGATGCAATACTTAATCCTACATGTTTGAAGTGAGGTTACAGTTCTCAGCTACTGACTAGGTGTGGCAATGTGGTGACACACCATTTCAGCAGGCAACATGCCTCAGGGGGACGCAGCCACTCCTGGAATACGGCCGCTTTTGTACGCTGACGCCATGCAGCAAGGCTTCCCTCATGTAGGGCCAGTTTTGCCAGCCTTTGTGAAGAATTGGAAGCTGTGAGCCCCAACTTGATACACCCCTTTCTCAGTCACGCTAGGCTTTGGAAAAGCTGCTCTCTGGTGAATGAGTATTGGGCTGGTTTGGCTATTCCATTTGTTGAACGCATTTCTTCTCATAGACTTCCTAGGCTATCTTTAATATCAGTTATTCCAGTACACTAGGTGTTCATTTAGGATATGAATTTGTTTGAGGTTGGGCAGCTGACGAATTGCTTCTTCATAACTTTATTGTAGCCTCTTGATGTGGCCCTTGTTTTGAGTGGTGGATGCTACGGACTGTCAAGAAAATACATGCATTGGCAGGAGGAGTTGATTATAGGTGGTACAATCAAGAACAGTTCTGGTAAACTTGTGAGGTAAGCAAGCAAATGCTTAAAGAAAACTTTAAAGCTTTTCTTTGGGTATTTGGGGAGGTGTGGGGGATCATGCAAAATCAATTGCCTTTCAGAATCTGTGAATGATGCATGTTATGAACCCTGGTCTAGGAGAACATCCCTGATAAGGACAGAATTTAGAAGTGTGATTAGGCAGTCGTTTAAATTTACTGCTGCCTGCTTTTAACCAAAGAATGATAGTGTACATTGCTCAGAAAGAAAATTTTTCCGTGGCAGTTTTGTGTTCAGAATGTATGTATAAAGCATTGAACAGTGTTTAAAGCATGGAACAACTTTGATCATGTTTTGAGATATGATCAAAGGAAAGGAGGGGAAAAAATAACTTGGGTAACGTGCCCGCTCACTTGACTTTTCTCAGAATTCCAATATCTCCATTGAACTGTTTGTTTAGGATCAATACCGAGAAAAGTCTGTTCTTTGTCACTGTAACTTGAATACCATTTTGACTGTTGAAACAAAACCCTTTGTTTCAGACTTCTTGAAGGAGTCATGGAACACTGGACTTTGACGGGGGGACCCCTTTGAAACAGAATTGTTCTGAAAAACATAGGACACACAAATTCATTAAACAGATGTATAAGTAGAATCCAAATCTATATTAAACTAATAGTAGTATCATGTTTGCATAGTTAATAAATATATTTTTTACCAGACATTTTGATATTAACTCTGAAGTTTTTTTTTTCATTGGCACTAAATTTTGAAGCTTATTTTCCTACAAATTTTGATTTATCCTGAAAAAAGTCACTGAAGTGTCTTCTGGCATGTACCCAAAGAATATATTGATGAAGAACGAAATAGTTCCCTGAGATTCTAAAACTGTTGGATACAGTTGCCTACTATTGAAATTTAGGATGAATAATTATTACCTTTCGAGTATTCCTTGCTGCTTGTCAAGTATTAGAAGTTTAGTCTAGCATTTCTCTCCAAGGGATGAAAAAGACCAAGGTCTTCAAATGGCAAATTGCCAACAAGTTACTGCACTTACAACATCTCATAGAAATGATTAGTCCTGTGTCCTCCTCATAGTAACATGTCTATTAATTATCATCTTTATAACTGATTTGTAGGGTTACATTCTCTGTTCCTGAAACTGTTGAAAATAATGGCAAAACTCTCATTAACTTCAGTGAAATCAGATTTAGCCTCAATACTGTATGTACCAGTACAGCTGCTCCAGATACATAGTAGAATAAATACTCTGTTCAATTTTAATGTGAGCATGTGCCCTATAAAATCAGAAATTCATGCAAGCTTCTATTAGGCTTTCATTTGGGACTTTATGCAATTGAAAATCACTTCCTGAAAATGTGTATTTTCTGCCTCTTCCTCCTCCTCCTTCTCTCCCTACAACAGTGCCCAGGCTTTGCAAACCATGTTTCAGTTAATGACTCCGAAGCAAATGTACGAGCACTTCAAGGGGTATGAATACGTTTCACACATCAACTGGAACGAGGATAAGGCAGCAGCAATTCTGGAAGCCTGGCAGAGGATGTATGTTGAGGTAAAATTGAAAAAAACCCTAGATATCATACCATAAAGTCTTACTGAGATCCAGTGCCTTCTGTCGTGACTTTACAGTATTTCTTCAGGAAGGATGCTTAAACTAGAGCTGTGAGTGGTTGTCTCTTGGTTTCAGCTGCAGCAGGCTGTTTAAAAAGGCTGATTTCTTCCCTGTTTAATTAAGAAGGTGCAGGCTTATTCACACATGAGAAGCCAGGAAGGTTTTGCTCTTTGCTGGCTAGAACTTTTTTGCTTTCCTGAGACTTAAAAGGAACTGAAGAGCTAGACTGAATTGAAAAGCATTTGGTTGGGGTGATTACTCTGAAGGTGTCTGGAAAACATTAGCTCGCCATCGACTCCTCTCGCAGCGGCAGTCCCGGCGGGGAGGCCATGTGACAGTGCCTGGCCTTTGTGTCCCGAGCCCTGACCTCTGCCGCGCTGCTGCTGACCTCTGTGAAACCGCCGGGCAGCGGGGGAAAGAGGAGCGCCCTGACGAGCGCTCTGGCCTTGGATTAAAGACAAAACTCGTACAACAGCAAATCAGCGGCAGAGTTATGGAAGGGAGAAACCTCCTTATGTTTCAGGATTTAAATGAAATGTTTTGAATGAGCTGTAAGTGCTTTGGCCTTTCCCGAAGGATGCAAATTCTGCTTGGATAATCAGTAGCTTGCAGAGAATAACTACCAAAAATACTTGTTTCATGCAGCATCAGTGAAATCCCTTGTGTAGGGTGTGTGTCTTAACAGGAACACTTAAGGCATAAGTAGTTGATTTCAAATGTATACTGTGGAAGACAGTGTGCTTTTTTGTTTGTTTGTTAAGTCACGCTATTTATTCTTTTCGTAGGTTGTTCATCAAAGTGTTGCACAAAACTCTACTCAGAAGGTGCTTTCCTTTACTACAACTACCCTGGATGACATCCTAAAGTCATTTTCTGATGTCAGTGTTATCAGAGTAGCTAGTGGCTACTTGCTAATGGTAATAAAATATGTTTTGTTTATTTAATTGTCTCTGGCAGTATAGCAAGCTTAAACAGCTTCTTTATTGTTACCGGTTAGTGGTCCAGAACATTTTCAGAATACTTAAAATTGGCAGTTTGTAAACACTGGCCTCAGAGTTGTCACCTATTTTTCTGTGTAACATCTCTAATGTGTCTATGTTTAGAAATGCTTGTAAGCTGTGTGCATTCTTGGGGGGATATAGCTGTTAGAGAAAGATCCATTCTAATGTTTTGCTTATGTCTCTGGTTTTTTTTTTTTCTTCCCTACTCTGCTTTCAGCTTGCCTATGCCTGTTTAACAATGCTACGGTGGGACTGTGCCAAGTCTCAGGGTGCCGTGGGGCTGGCAGGAGTCTTGTTGGTTGCACTCTCAGTGGCTGCAGGATTGGGCCTGTGCTCGTTGATTGGAATTTCCTTTAATGCTGCCACCACTCAGGTATCAAGGAGCCACAAGTCTGCTGCTAAATTACAAGTATTTTGTTAGTAAATGAACACATCTGAATCAATTTTTGAGGAAAAACAAAAGCTGCGAAAGTGTATTGATTTTTAGATTTTTCACTTTGCCTTCTATCTCATAGACTGTACTGTTTAGAAATCAAGAGATAGTGCTACCCTATGATATTAGAAAGAAAGGGCAGATATCCTGCAGTTTGTTTCATTAGGTAGATTCTGGGATATTTGTTTCTGTGTCGCAGTGTGAGTACAGGCGTCCATTTGTGCATAAGCTGCTGCAGGTTTTGTCCTTATATCTGAATATATCAGGATGTTTGAATTCTGCAAGTATTTTGAACATAATTTGAAATATTCTGTAGTATTCTTTGCCTGCCCAAGCCTTGAATTATTTTTAGGGAGGTTTTGTGCCCATATGTAGTCTACCCCAGGTTCTTCAACAGTGTTTCAAAACGAAAGAGCTGTATTGCATCCTTTTGATTTTCATTTTACTCTTGGATTTGAGTTCAAATGTAGTGTGAAAGTTATTTTAATTAGCCATCTAATGGCTAGCTGCATGGTAGATCATGGAAGTATTAACTTTCTTGTTCTTTTGTTTGTTTTTTCCCCCAAGGTTTTGCCTTTTCTTGCTCTTGGAGTTGGCGTAGATGATGTTTTCCTTCTAGCACATGCATTTAGTGAAACAGGGCAGAATAAGAGAATTCCATTTGAGGTAATGACAAAATGGGGAGTTGGGGGAAAACAAAAGAAAAAGCTTCATGCAGGAAAATATATTGTACCTAGAATTGATTAGTAGGGTGTTTTGGGGATGTGTGGGTTTTTTTGTTTGTTTGGTTTTTTTTAATGTGATGATGAATGCAGTATATGCGATCCTAGAATATTTTGGAACATTCATTGCTATGTAGTAGTGTCCTAGATTTATTTTATTTCAGAAATTGAGTTTAGAACTGTGATATAATAGCTTATTTACATAATGCAAATTCCGTGTGTGCCCAAGACTTCAAAGAAGGTCAATGTAAATTTTGGAGCAAACGGAAATACAGAAGTCTGACATGAAAATGATAAAATATTTTTAACAGAAGAACACAAAAAACTTAAGGTGAAAAGGAAGAGGAGGAGGTCATCTTGGAGAAGAAACATTTTTACTTGCATTCACTGTTACCTTTGTTTGTGTGTTATAACCTTAAAAGTGTGATATTTTATATATTTTTCCCTGTTTCTCTTTCCTCTTATTTATAATTGACCATGACATTCCAAAGCACAGCATCTTCATGTTATGAAATATGAAATCTCCTCACTTTTATGATCTTTTCCTTTATTGACCTTTTTGTTCTCAGTCCAAAGTTTCATATCCAAAGTACAAATCATTTAAAAGCAATGTGTATTTGCCCATTTTGTTTTGTACAAGCAGTGTCTTTGATGTACTCTTTTCAGCTCGTTCAGCATGCAGGCACTACAAACGCATTCTACAATAACCTCCATATGCTTCAAAATAGCCTACTGGGTTGGGAAGTGGTCCTGTGTGTATGTGTTTGTTTCTCTCTTTTTGTGTGTTTAATCCTTGCCTTTTGTCGTTGTTGTTGCATACTTCAAGACATGTAGATACGTTATGTGTCTATGCTGTTAATGCATGCTTACTTTGTCTGAAAAATGATGAGAACGCAAAGTAACTGCTCTGATATGAAATACATCCTACTTAACAGATGTACTTAGTATCTAACGTTAGTATTCATGTAGCTTTGACTTTTGAAGCTAGAGTCAGCTTTGATAATACCTTCTGTAATACCTTGTACCTTCAAAAATGTTAGCGCTTCATGTGTCATCTGCTTTTCTCCTGGATGCTGTACTTAGTAGGTTGTTTATTGTCAGATTCTTTCAAATACATGCTTGTATTCACAAGTTCCTTGTAATAGTTATTAATTAATATAACACTGTTACCATGTTATATCTAGGATGACCCCTTCATTTGGGGGACATCACCTTATTCACTTGACTTTTAAGATACACCATTTGTTTTGCAGGACAGAACAGGTGAATGTTTGAAGCGAACAGGAGCAAGTGTAGCCCTTACATCTATCAGCAATGTTACTGCTTTCTTTATGGCTGCCTTAATCCCTATTCCTGCTTTACGAGCATTTTCACTCCAAGTAAGTTTATATGCTGTTTTGTTAGCTCTTACAGACGATCTCATCATGGGAGGCCAATGATAACTATTAGTGGTAGTGTTAAAGTCCGTGTTGAGTCCTTTTGCAGTTCACTGAACCGGTATGTGATCACTGTTTACTGTAGTTCTGGATGATAACAACTGCTTTTTCCCCTTGATTCTGCTCCTCCTGTTTCTCACACATTGAGTCTCTCACATCCTTTTGGTGGGTGAATGTCCTGCCTCATCCCAGTGGGTTGAGTGCAAAAACCAAGAAGTATGCAACTAAGCAAAAACAAGTTACCAGCAAGATTTGAATTCTTAAGACAGTCAACAGCAACAGACTGTATTCTAGTTTATAATACCATTGCATTTCCTGAGTAGAAATTCATTGCTTTCATTGAGGTTTGTCCAATTTGCTGCTGTTACAAACCACAACCAAAGTGCAATGACAGCAGTGAGAATGCGCTTGCCACGTTAATTATTACTGCAGCAGTTTGTACTGCCTTATTCTGAAAGTAAATTTAGCAAACTGTTGGAGAAAACTTCATCGAGAATTTTATGTTCTAACCGTTTTGAGAGAAAATGTGAATTTTATGTGCTGAACAATGTATCGCGCGCTCGCTCTCTCTCTCTCTCTCTTACTGTCTTCTCATATTTGTCTGTGATAATATACCTTCAGGAAGATGCAATGTTGAAGGATGCTGAAGAAAGCTTCTTTTAAAAGCAAGGGCTCTTGGAAGAAAGCTTTGGGATGTTCTCCTCTGACACAGCTTTAACTCGCAAACAATTTATAGCAGTGTCTGACCTTGGTGCAGAGCAGGAAAACTGCACTTTTTCAGTAGTCATTTTTCTTCTGTTATAGCCTGGCTCTCCAGTCATTTTTCATTCTCCTTGAGCCCTTGACCTACCCAGAGGAAGCAAGGGCTGCAATTTTTCTTAATACCTGTGGCAATTATTGCTGTTTTCAGAGATTTAAGCATGCCTGCATTAAGCTGTAAAATGGTAGAACATTGATGATTGCAGCTAAATGACCAATAAACATTAATAACTTGTTTACGATTTTCTTCTCAAAAGGCAATTTGGTAGTAAGTAATAGAGAGAGTGAAGGAAAATAAAGGCAACATTGATTTGCTGCATAGTTGTCAGTTGAGTTATCTGTGGCATCTAAAACCAGAGCTTTCATCCTGGATGCTTAGCAGTATTTAGTTCTGCTGCCTTGCCAAAACACAGATTTCTCTTCTTACGGGGAATATGACAGTGAATTGTTTTATATTAAGCCAAAGACCAGTTTGAGTGTGTGAAATATTTTTAGTCTAACCCTCCTAATTTTGGAAGAAGTGATTTATGTCGTCTAATTCTGTGGCCTAAATTCAAACATCCAACATGTTCCTTAAGGAGCAAAAAGGATACTGGAGATTTTCACTAGGAATCAGAAGTCCCATTTTTCTCTTGTCTGGTTTTGGAGTGACTGTGCCTTGTAGACACTGCTTCAGCCTAGATGCATCTCACCTAAGAAGGACCCGATAGAGATGGGTCACTCTGTCCTAATCACTCTGCTCAACTGTGAACCACCAAAATGAATTCTTTCTTCTCTGATCAGATTTTGCTCAGCCTGTCTCCGTTCTCACTTTTCATATAAGAACATGGTAGGTTGCATTTGGAACATCTGTGGAGACAACAGCTATAACTGTCATAGTAATTTGACTATAAATTAAATTTACTTTTTCCTAAAGCCTTTACTTTTTGAACTGCTGCCATCTCTTATGACTTGCTATGAACTCGGTCAACAGAAGTTCGGAAAAGGAAGCCTGTGTTGTCAAATGCATGGTGCTTTCAAAAAACGAAATGACAAACACAGAAAGTTTCTGATGAGATTTCAGCATAGCCATGTATAAACATGTTGATATTATTCAGAATAACATCATGATCAAAGTCTTTTTTAAGGCAGTGATTAATATGGAATCTGTGTAGGGTAGGAACGTTAGTGTCCAGAAATTAACCTTTGAATTGCTCAGTCTTTTCTCACATGCATCTGTAACCTGTTTTTGCTTGCACATAGTAAACCCTGTATATAAGAACTGAAAAAACATGTAAAAAGGGCAACTGGGGACCTGTTCTGAGGATTTGTTGGTACTAGAGCAATACGTGTATATAAGTTAGGAACCACTAAAATGACAGCCGTTATTGCTAGAAAGGATCATCTATTACTTGCTTTGTCTAGCTTCACCAGGTATAATCAAAATCAGGTGAAGCATTTAATCATAGCATTCAAAATCGGCTAACCGTGGCAGATTTTGGTGGGTGGTCTGTATTTCTATATGGATTTCTTTATTTACAGTCTTCTTCCTCCTTCTCCTCCTTACTCAGGCTTGTTTAAACAAGAACTCCTTGCTGTCTTTGAGCTTCCTAGCAAAATTTAGAAAGCGATGAAATACTGCAGTTTACTTTTCACGGATGCTGACTTCTTCTTATCTAGATAGTGAATTTTTAACACATGGGCTAAAAAAAAGGATTGCTCTTGACCTTATTTTGCTCTTCATTCACTTTTCTTAAGACCTCGCAAGATAACTGTCAAAGTTTCCATAACTTTTGAGGCCCAGTATCTTTAAAATAACGCAGCTGCTGAGGGAAAATAAATGGCTTCCTGACTAGCCCTGCATGTGGAAGCCCAACTTTTAGTTAAAACCTGTTTTGCGTATCAGTGCTTTCTTCTTTCCCAACTGTCAGCTAATGCAGTTCTTTGATACCTGAGTTGTTCATTTACTTCATGGAATTTAAACAGTGCAAGTTTGCTGCTGTCTCAGGAGTTTGATAGAGTTAGCCCAACAAAGTGGGTTAGCTCTTGCTGAGTTAAAGAAAAGGAAATCAGTGATTTTTAAAGTGAGATTTTTAAAATTAATTCCTTTATGGGGATAAGGACTGTTTTAGCTTTTTAGCTGTCAGCAGTTTTTTCCTCATCACTTGTTGATCTTATCAGCCTCTTATTTGAGGGGGGTTTAGGCTTTGAGATGCCGAATGCATCCCATGTACTCAGTCACAAGAATCACCTGCAAGGGAGTGCTCGGGACTTTGAAAGAGTAGGTCCTGAGTTTTCAGATGCGTTGCATTTCTTAAAATCTGGAGAGGGGGATATTGAAGAAATCCCCTGAAGGTTTTTGAAGTTTGCTGTAGGGATGTCTTAAATACAGCACTTTGTTTTGAGGATAAATGAAGAAGGCATGGCAGAGTATAAGTCCTGCAGACAGAATATTCAGACCCCCGATGGAATATATTCTTCTCTGGAAAGAGAAGAGACACAGCTTCAGAAAAATTCACCTAACTCTTCTTGTTTACACCAGGAGTTTCCTCCTCTAGCAGCAGAAGAGCGGTATGGATTCACTAATGAATAAGGGTGGAACTTTGCCCAATAAGTCTTAGCAGTAATATTTTTTTCCTCACAGTACGGATGACAAGCTTTTTCCTAAATATAAAAGTGCATTACCAGGTGGTGGTGGTGGGTTTGTGGAGAGAAAGAATGTAAGTTTTTAAGCTTGTTCATTATCTTACTGCACTGAAGCAGTTTGTCCCCCTCCTCTTACCCAAGCCTTTTCACTTTCTCTGCTCCTGACATGAGAATTTAACAAGCAAAATTAGAGCCTAAGGAGAAGGAGGGGGTGGAAATCTGAGTCTGTGTGCTGTCAGGAGGGAGCTGCAGATAGGCAGCAGCAGGGTGGAAGTTTCCCTGACAGACCTCCTCGCCTGTTCATCACCTCTGGCTATACAGCACACCCATTCTCCCTGGGTGGGCTGCCAGGAATGGCAAATAGCAGCGCATACCTTCGGCAGGGCCCCAGCCTGCCAGCCTGGCTCGCCTCTCCCTCGCCGCCTCCAGCACAGACTGCCATTCTTCTGTTTCGCTTAACAGTTGCAGCAGCAGCAGCAGTAACATTTTTAGGCTGTGCTTTATTAAAGGATGCTTCTCAGAAAGTGACCAAAATTTTGTCTGCTTCGTGGCATTTTCCGACTTTGCTCTGATGTTCTCATTTCAGTGAACGCCTTCATTTCACACCCTAGAGCAGGCCCCGTGTTTTTTCCCCTTCTTGGACTAATCTTACCTTTGTTGATTTTTCAAGGAGAAGGCCTGAGGCCCTTTCCTCTCCCATTTGACCGTTCCTTTCTGAAAGGGTGAAAGCAGACGCCCCGCCTGTTCCCAAAAATCCTCAGCATGCTTTCCACTCGGCTGCTGCTACCAGATTGCCTGTGTGCTAGGAGCTCTGCTGCCACAGGCTTCTGTTTGTGCTTTTCCAATCAATGTGATCGTTGCAGATTGTGGATGTTACCAAGATAAAGATCACAGTCTTTCATAAGTTCCCATTCACAGCCGCCAGACTTCCACATAGTATCGGGAGGGGAAGTGGTGGCTGAGGAGTCAGTTCAGAGACTCACTTGCTTCCTTCTCTCCTTGCTAATCTGAATCTCGGCCTACTTCTCCTTCCCCTGTCTCACTGGCTGCCAGCTACCCCTGGAGCCAGGAGGTAAAGCAGGAACTGAGATCTCAGGGAGGCATGCTGCACATTGTCTGTTCATTGGGATTTTTTTGATGAGACGACAAATTGGAATGGATATAAGAGCAATATTTTATTTATTTAACTATGACAGCTGAGGAGTGACATGTCCTTGAAATGCTGGGATAAGGGAGGGGAGTGAGAGAGAGAAAAATGTATAGTATGTAGGAAGTGTGATGTTAAGCTGTAGCAATCCGTTAAAACACAAGTTTGGATAGTGAGGATTTTTAAGAAATGTTTGACTTGTTGGGTCAGTACATCAACACCAGTATGGCACGATGGAAGATCTAGATGTTTTAAAAAGAGATGCTATGTTAATAAGTGCATTTACTAGGTGTTGCTAGGATAGTTCCTAACACTCTTCTTTATAAATTCTTCTTCAGAAATCAGATGTGAATGCAACTAACTTTAATGGCTTCTCTGCCATGCACTTAAGTATTAGTTCTCAGGTTTAGCAGCATTTGGGATTCCAGGTTGTTGGCCTCTACAAAGAGAACCGATAAGGCAGGAGGTGTTTATGAAAGTGAGCAGAAGTAGAGGACTTCAGTTAGTTTTTCAGGCATGCTGGGAAGAATATGAATTCTTGGACCAGGCTTCAACTGATTTTTTCCAAATCTCAACAGTCCTTAGCTGATCCTTGGTAGGAGCTTTTGGTTAGACACAGCTAATTACTCATGTTTTATGGGTGATTCAGCTTTCACTGATTTGGCAGCAATAAATAGAGCAGTTGTGTGAACTAGGTCCTGCAAACACCTTGCTTGCAACAGCAGCCATTTGTTTTCCTGACAGATTCAATCCATTCTAGAGACGATCAAAAGGAAATCACTTAATTTTGAAGTCTTGGCTCTGACCTTACATACCTTTCTGTGTGGATATTTATAAATCATGAAATGGTCATTGGATCTTTTCTCTCAAAGATTAAAGTGATGGTTAAATGCTAATTAGGCTTTAAACACTAGATAAACTCTGTTTTAATGGTTATGTCTCCAACTAATCATCAGGACCAAAATCTTTCTTTAAGCAGGCTGGAGACAACAAAAGAGAACCACTTCTGCATACAATATATGTATGATAATATGATTGAAATAACTACAAAATATTTATGTAACTGATTTTGGCATTCTCAGAAAAATAAAAACAATAACTAGTCTTTTATTATTGTTAATAGGTTCAAAATCCTTAAAATCATTCAGTAGGTTACTACTTTGATTTTCAGATAAGAGACAAAAAATCAAAATTGCACTGTTTAGGGTCATGTAAATCAAGTATTTTTAAAACGTTAATTTTGGATGGCTTGCCTTCTGAGTTGCCAATTTTGAGGGCTGATGTTCAACGTCAAAAGCAGCCATTAAGTTATATTTGGAAAAAAAAGAAGACGTATTTACATCAGACACTTAATTTATGTAACCCAATTTTAGTCCTTTTTTGATTGTCTTAACCCAAGTGGTGCTTACCTGAGATATAGGTGGAGGATATAGTTTATATACTTTCCTCAGCCTGAAACTGGGCTATGATAGAGATTCCTATGGCTATTATAATATGTAGTAGGTAAATAATGGGTAAAATGTAAGGGTTTCAGGGGTTTTTTTTAACCTGTTAATGGCACAACCATTTTTTTTCAGTTGCTTTATTTTTGGTTAAAAAAAAATCCTGGTTGACTTTATCCTTTGTCTCTACTACTCTCTTCCAACCCCACCTGTGCCCAAATTTTCCCTTTGTGATGGTTAGCGCTCCTACCTACTCCGCACTACAAATAAATGCTGTTAACAATGATGATGGATACTGCACCATGGCATACATTTATGGAGATTCTCTGGAAATCTTTGTGTCGGAAGGGGTTATCATTTGAAAGGGAGGGCTGTTGTTTTTCTTTAAGTAATATTCACTTTACAAATTAACTTCAGTACTCTTGTTCCAATTTAAGACTCATTTTGTTAGACTGGCTCATTTGTCAAGTTAGCACAAGCAGGAGTGTGCAACAGATAGTCCTAAAATGTTATTCTTTTTAGCTGGCCTTTAAGTACAGCAAATGCATAGCTATTTTGGTAAACGGAGCAGTTTCATTAAAATTGAATTAAACATTTATTTCATTATTGACTTAATGATGTCCTTTAATGTTACTGTGGTGCTTAATTTACATCAGATCCCTTAAACATGAGAACTTAACTCCTAGTTCCAAGTTTGATTTTTGCTTCCATCTTTTTGTACTGTGAGACTCTCCAGTAGGGCATGATCTCATACAAAAATGTAATTTATTGACTGTCTTTTCCACTTAAAAAATCTTGGTGCCACCACATCTATAGGTATAGAGGTATTAAAATAATATGAAGTTTAATATTAGAAGAAATTAATCAACTACAATAGGCCTACCATAATGAAACTGGAATATAGAAATATACCTCCCACTTTCTTCAGGAAGCAGTTTGACAGTGTCTGATGACTCAACATGATAAATGGGTTGGTAGATGAGAATTAAAAGGAGGTTTTAGGCTTGGTAAAGCTGATGCCCTAAGTGAAGCTTAGTAATGACTTATCTTCTTCTGGTTGATTTCTAGGCAGCAGTTGTGGTGGTATTCAACTTTGCTATGGTTCTGCTGATTTTTCCTGCTATCCTGAGTATGGACCTTTATCGTCGGGAAGACAGGAGGTTGGATATATTCTGCTGTTTTACAAGGTAAGAATGTGTGATAGAATTGCAGTATATGAGGTACCTCATTTTTGTGGTCACCAGTAGTGCTACCACCTCTTCTCAGGCGTGGGAGGTCTTCATTGCAGCAAGATGGCAACAGGGTCAGTATGTTAGTGTCATGGTTTTATTGCTAGAGACTGAAATACACTGGCTACCTTATGTTGTGCCTGACTGAGGGGAAAAGTTCAAACTTGGCTCTCTTACACACCCATTTCCCTTCATTCATATGCATATTCATTTTAACCATTGGAAGACAACTTTCTGGAAGCATGTGTGACATCCGTGCTCTAGTAATGTCTGTAAGTTTTCTCAGAGTTTTACAGCATACTGCAAGGTATCCAGTGCTGGTACTGGGTAAGCTTGGAAGTCCTGATTCCAGTCTCTTATGGAAGACTGTAAATAACTTGGGATACCCAGAAGCCTTAAGTATAATTAATCACTATGTGTTCATTTTTATGCTTTTTAAGCATTGAAACTTAAATACATAAAAATAATATGTAGACTATAAAAATGACCTCCCTTTAGCCCAGTTTTTCATAGGACTGTGGGGAATTCAGGATGCTCAATACCACTGCAGGATAGTACTTGGTGAAGTTTCTGCTACGGCCCCAGTATAAGCTGAGAATTGTAGTATGCACGCTCTTACCTAATACAGCTCTGTATTAGGCCAGCTCTGAGGACAGGGTTATGCTAGGAAGAGGCTACTGTCATCAGTGGAGCTACTGCTTTAGAGATCAAGGATGTTTTCTACCTTAGTTTTTGCTTTTGCCTGTAATGAAGAGGACAAGCTGCATTTCTACACATGCACTCTCACTTGCATGTCATAACCAGCATGTAGAGAAAGCACCTTGTGTCCTCTTAGCCTTTCGTACCTGCTTAGGAGCAGACCGAGTTTGATCTTTTTAACTTCGAAGTCAAAGAGAGAAAGTGCTTTCCTAAATTTATTTTTGAGGGGTTGGTTAGAGCAGGGGATTGATCACAAGCCAGGACTCCTGCTTTCTGTTTCTTATTGAGCCATAGTTTTACTGGCTGGTCTTAATGTGCTTGAATTTTTGGAGCCCTGATTCTCAGGAGTACTGAGCAGTCGGACCTTCCATTTATTCCCCCATCTTCAGTTGCACCACATGTGAATCAGAATTTGAGCCCACGTACATATGAGTGAATTCAGTTAAATGAGAGTTTTCTTTGTTTAGGTAGGCAATATTCTGAATTCCTCTTTTTTGCATTTAGCATTTGTTAACTTGGTGAAAAATCTCTGATACTGTTTTCTGTTGCCACTTTGTTGTTTTTTATTTACAGAAAGGGGCTTGTTTCTGATAACTTTTTGAAATAAATTGCGTATCTATTACACTTTGGAATAGACTACAATAAAGGGAATGCTTCAAAGAAATACTTCTGTAATTTTGTCTCCATGTTGCCTCTCCTTCCTTGGAATTAGTCCTTGCATATGTTTATTTCATTTTTAAAACATACAGTCAGTGTATGGCAAGTGATTTCAACCTGCCTCCCACAAGCCTGAGATACTATCCAGAAGGCCCAAATATTATTTAACAGTTACTTTAATAGTTCTAAACAGAAGAACTGAGCATGTCATGTGTTTACATTTTGATCTTCTAAATAGTTTAATCCTCAGCATGGTCACGTAGATGCAAACTCGCGCATCTATTGTGGATTCAGACTGTGTGTGATTATTTGGCTATTGGCCTGATTAGTGTGTGTAATTAATGGAGCGATGTGAGGTGGATGCCAGTGTCTTCAGACAAATGCTGTTCTTTCTTTCTTGGGCACAAGAAATGTGTATGTTCTCAGAGACCTTCGCTTTGAACCATGTCTAAGAAATATTTCCTAAAAGTGCAGAGGGAAATCCATATCAAAACATTATGCTTAATTAACATAAATCATCTAGTAGTAATAGAAGCAGGCTCGAATAGAAGCAGATTATTCTATCTAGCCTGATTAAAATAAGGACCTATCTAAGTGTGAATGGATGTTTTTCTCTCCTCTTACAGTCCGTGTGCCACTAGAGTGATTCAGATTGAGCCTCAAGCATATGCAGAAAACAGCGATAATACTTGCTACAGTCCTCCACCCCCATACAGCAGTCACAGTTTTGCACATGAAACTCAGATTACAATGCAGTCTACAGTGCAGTTGCGCACAGAATACGATCCTCACACGCAGGTGTACTACACCACAGCAGAGCCTCGCTCAGAAATATCTGTGCAGCCAGTGACAGTAACACAAGATAATCTCAGCTGCCAGAGCCCAGAAAGCACAAGCTCGACGAGGGATTTGCTTTCCCAATTCTCAGACTCCAGTATGCATTGCCTTGAGCCACCCTGTACTAGATGGACACTCTCATCTTTTGCAGAAAAGCATTATGCTCCATTCCTGCTAAAACCAAAAGCTAAGGTAACCAGAAAACTATTTACCTGTTTTTCAGAAATAGATTTCTTCCTTGCCCAATAGAAGAGTTATCCTGACGATAGTATTAAGTATAAGGAATAAATAGAACCCTTTTGGAATAACAATTCTTCATAATTTTACAATTAATTTCATAATTTAAAAGTTTTATCTTGCTGTAGTGACATACTTTTCAAATGTAAGTTACGAGTGTGGGGGATTCAGTGACTTTCAGTAACATAAGCTCATGAACTGTGAAACTAAAGCTACTTTCTAACTATATTACCATATAAATTTCCTATCCATAATCTAGCACCCCTTTACTATAACCCAAAATACTTTGGGTCTGTAGTGTGTGTGTGCGCGCACCTACGTATGTGTGCGTGTGTGTATGTAGAAATAAAAAAAGCTTAAAATTATAATGTTGCTTGCTAATTTTGAACCTGGTCCTACAGTGTGCCATTATGAGTTGTTAGTTTCTTTAGAAACATAAAACCAAATGCATTTCCATTTTCTGTTGCAGATTGTGGTTATTTTTCTTTTTCTGAGTTTGCTTGGGCTCAGCCTTTATGGAACTACCCGGGTGAGAGATGGACTGGATCTCACAGACATTGTACCACGGGAAACCCGGGAATATGATTTTATTGCTGCACAGTTCAAGTACTTCTCTTTCTACAACATGTATATAGTGACACAGAAAGCAGACTATCCCAATGTCCAGCACTTACTTTATGAACTTCACAAAAGTTTCAGCAACGTGACATACGTTTTGTTGGAAGAGGATAAGCAGCTTCCCAAAATGTGGCTGCACTACTTTCGAGACTGGCTGCAAGGTAAGAGAGAATTGCATGACCTCTTCTTATTTTAATTCTCCAGTAGCAAGCACTTGTTCTCTGTAGTAATGCTCTCCTCTTCCAATGCAGCCACACAGTTAAAGCCTGCTAGCAGCAGGGAGAATGCATAGGTGCTGATCCAAACTCTGACATCAACTCGCAGTTTGCCCAGCAGTTTGCTTGGATTCTTTGTGGCTAAGTTTACTCCCCAGTAAGACAGTTTTGAAGCTTTAAAGGACTATATTCATGAGAGGCTATCTCATGTCATTAATTTCTATGCAGCTAATGGGGAGTTCTGCTTTATAATTAATGGCCGAATATGGCCCAATGTCTTGGGAAAATAGATGTTTGCTGAGTGTTTTGAGAACAATAAGTGAGAAGCCCCAGTCCAGCAATGTATTTTGGCACAGGCTTAACTTTCAGCACATGAGTGATCCCGTTGGCTTTAACTGGGACTGCTGGCATGAAGAAAATTCAGTGTGGCTTAGGCTTTTTATTGGACTGGGAGCTTACTACACATTCTAGATTTCCTATCAAGTATCCTCACACTTTCTGTGGTACTGTTTTATCTGTGCTGAACTATAACTGGGTGTGGGGAGGGGAAGTTCTAGGTAGTCTGGTGATAAAGTGGGCTTATTAAAGTCATGCTATTACAATTATTCAAGTTGAGGCAAATAAGTTTTTTGTATTTCAAATAAATAAGTGTTTCATCTCAGGAAATTTAGCAGTTCTCTGTTGTGAAACACTTTGTGCCCAGAAATGCTTCTGTCCTACCTCTGTCTTTCTGTTGGAAGAATCTCCGGGAAGCTTTTGCCAACAGAAAAATAAATTGTGCTGACCTACTGAGACTGTAAATTTTAACCTTAGCTGTTTACAGATGGCTAATGCAGCCAATGATTCTTAGAAAACATGTACATAACTGTCAGTATTTGGCTGATTTTCTTCTTCTGAAAATATGTTGGGCAATATTAGGAAAGCTGAGGCCACCAAGTGACATGCATAATAAACAAAATGATCCAGTTTCCTGTTTATTTAATGCACTGATAAATCAGGCAAGGCAGGATTTCAGTTATTCGTTCTTTTAAATAGTTTTATAACATTTTGGATCCATTCATTGCAATCGTCTTACTGGAAGTTTTACTTAAAATATTTTGCTCACATAAGTATATTCAACTGCAAGAGAAGGCAATACTGGCAGGAAGAAAATGCAGCATACCTTAGATGTTTCGCTCGACTGGAACTTTACTACACTTCCTAGATTTTTAAGCGAGCATCTTCATGCATCCTACAGGGCTTTTCCAAATTCTCTTTTAACTTCAGTGTCTTGTTTATTTTTCTTCTTTTTTTGGATATTTTTACCAATACAATCGGAAGAAATGCAGCAGGCTGTGGGCTGTTTGGTCCAGTCCGTCCGTCCACCCGCACCGATGCAGAGCTGTAAAGTAGATAGGAATCTGCAAGTTGCTGACTCAAGGAGAGGTTGTTTTTTGTAGGAGTGAGTTCAGTGTCTTCACGTATGAGTGCTGACCCTCAGCGGTGCAGTTTGCAGTGATAAAGGCAGGAAGAGGCAGCCTTGGATCTGCTTTGCTGCTGGTTTCTCCCACTGAAACGCTGGAGATTAGACCCCTTAGACCCCCTGGCGTTTTTGAGGCCGTAGAGCCTCCCAGCGGTGTTTGCATTCCCCTTTTCCCTCTTGCAGGCCCGCCACGTACCTCCCCTGGTGCTTCTGCTTCAGACACCTCCCATCCTGCCTATAATCCTCCCCTTGTGCCAAGGACTGTCCATGCAACCCCCACCCAATGCCAGGGGCCTGCACGTCTCCTTCCCTGCGTAGCATGTATGTGCACATGCAGGAGCTCTCCTACAACTGCACTTGTCCCGTGTTTTTGGAGTGTTCCTGCTCTCTTCTTACCGCCCACGATTACATTGCCCCTTCTGTTTCTCTGTTAGCCTGAGTTACACTGAGACGTTAAGGTGACTGGTGGTGTTTGGAGTGCTCGTTCCAGTCCTGTGACAGAATCGGTAATTTTTGCCCATCAGGTTCAGAATTAATGATTATGATTAATACTAAGCATTTAGGTCTGTGTCTTGACACCTCCCCACAAAGTGACACAGTTAATACAAAACAGCTGGTTTGTAAAGGCACAAGACCATCTTTGCAGTTTTCTACTGAATTTATAACACTAAAGGAGATGAATATTTTATCGATAGAAAGAAGTTACGTTTTAAAACATTACGAGGAATTTATGTAATAAGGGGAACTAAACTATTATGGTAAAAGCTGTCACATTCATCATAATTATGGGATTATGTGAAGGTGCAGACAGTGGAAAACAGAGTAATACTTCTGGCCATTGCTAACTGGGACTGATACTGAGGGAGCAGATTGGAGGGAAGGTGAAAACAGATTTTACAAATGAGACAGTTTTAGGCTGAATCCAGGGAAAATCCTGGGTGAGCATAGGAATGGTTATGTTGGTGCATTTTTGCATGCTGGAGAGAGCAGGATAATCAAGGTAGGGGTAACTTCATTTGAACTTCATGGCTAATTCCCACCACTTCACTGGGAATTCAGTACTAGAGATTAATGGCTCAAGATGGCCTTCTGACACCTCCGCATTCGTCCGGCAGAGTACGCGATGGATTGGAAGGAAGCGGTAGCATGTGAACAAAAGCATTTTTTACCCAGACAGCATGCTCAGTCCTAGCTACACGTTTCCACTGGTTTGCCTGCAGTGGAGTGCTTTCAGGCTAGCACACCTCTGTTCTCAGAGGTTGCCTTGTATTTTGCTTCTCCATAACAAATCCTATTAATGTATTTTCTGTTATCTGAAAATGCAGTAGAAGAGAGTTAACACTAATCATTCATTTAAACTGGAAATGTTAACATTATTGTTGTAAGTAAGTGACTGAATGTAAATGAGGTAGCTCGAATTCCCTGATGACTTGCAATTAGGCTGGGTTTTGCAAAGGGTAATCTTATCTCCGGTTTCGTGGTGCCAGCTGTTCACATGGGTCAGAAGGAATTCCTTCCTCACCCCTCTTCCAGCATCCCACATGCCTTTGGAGGATTTCACTTTCTTCTGAACTATCCAGCAGAAGTCACTGCTGATATGAAAAGAAGTCCCATACATAACATTTTAAAAAATTGCCTTCATTTTTGTAACTTTTACACAGGAAGGGGTGGACAAATTGCTTTTATCTTTCTGCCCAGAAATATTTCATTAATCTCAGTTATTTTTACAACAGATTAAATGCGTTAGTCATTGGTGTGAACAATTTATAATAAAAATACCGTTCACTTGGAAATCAGCAGCTCTGCTATTAATTTCAAAGTGTTGTTGGAATTTTTATTACTGAAATGTTGAAATCCTCTGGAATTGAAGCTCAGCTGATGATGGTTTCTTGGTATTCTTGCCAGTCTTCCAGGTTCAGCAGTGTACAAGCTCAGTAATGTAATGACCTGAAGTGTAAAGTGGTTAAGCCAGCTGAGAAATAAAGATAAAAAAGGGAGCTGGATTTGGGGGATGATCAGACTTGTAAGGGCTGGAGTACACACTGGGGGTGGGGGGAGCTGAGTAACTACCCACCATAGTAATGTAAAATGTACATGCCATTTTTTTAACATAATTTGCAGGCAACGTTACCAATTTGTGTTTGCAATGCATATATTTGGTATTGTGTGTCTGTTCAGCCCTGAGACAGGAGCTGGATATGAAGCCGTTCTGCCCCTGAATATTGTCTCACATAGCAGCTTGTGTGCTCCCCTTGCTGAAGAAAGCCGCTTTTATTGCGGCTGAAAAGCTAAGCTGCTCTTTGGTGGTCTCTCCTGCTTTCCCACGTTCTTCTTCAGCGGCCTCCCCTTAACTCCCAAAGTGACTTTTTACGTGACTGTTACGGATAGCGCAAATGCTCTCGCGTAGCTGTTTTCGAAGAGGCTGAAACAGAATAAAACAGTCTTCAGGAAAGACGGATCTGTGTTTTTGCACTTCCTCGGCGGTTTTCCCCACGCCGAGGGCCCCAGCAAACAAGGGGGCTGCAGGGTCCCTTCGAGGTCGTCGGGATACCTAGCGTTAATCGCCCCCTCTGTGGGCAGGGGCTGGCGGGCTGCGCGTGGCAGGTTTGGCAGGCTTATTTCACTGCTTTGTTCCCAACCTGCTGCCTTTCCGAGGGGGTACGGCTTTGTCAGGATGACGCGGGAGGCAGTTTTCCAGCGGCCGGGGGTAGGGGGGAGGAAGAGTTTAGACATGGGAATGAGCGCTCGGGCCCTGAGGCAGTGTCAGTCAGGCCATGTTTTCTCTTCCAGTGCTCTTATCTCCTTACAGCTGTAGCTAACCTATCAGCTCTGCGGCGATGGTTTTCATTACAGCTCCTCAGTGCAGCTGTGAGGTGGGTCGATGATTTCCACCAGCACCTCCACCAGCAGCAGCAGCAGCAGCAGCACCAGCACCCCCCGGCCTTTTCCTTCCTTTCCCTGGACATGCGGTTTGTCATCTGTTCGCAGAGAGCCTCCTTGTGCCGGCCTGCGGCTTCCTGTGCTAAATCTGATCCAAATTTGCGCTGTGAGGTATTCCCTCCCCCTTAAAGGGTGGCAAAGAGGAAAATAACAGTTGAGAGTGAATAGGTGTTGGCTGTGATCTTTACACGTGCTGGCAGCAGATCCCACGACTTGTATTAGCTGCACAAGTTGAACAGATGGAACAAATTGACAAAATCGTGTTCACTCACACTGCGCTCGACGAGCAGCTGAGTCGCTGTTTGAAGTTGGAAGTTGGAGTGTGGGGGTTTTTTTTCTTCCCCCGGTTGTAGTGGAATTTCTGGTTATATCATAGCCGCTGCTGCCTCAGTGCTCTGCGCTCGCCCAGGACGGTTAATGGGTGGCGCATGTCCTCTTCTGTAGCTTCATGTGCCTGGCTAGGATTTGGCAGGGAGGGAGGGTTGTATGGAGAGTGTCTCTCTTCTGGGTAATGGACTAAATCTCTCACCTGGTTTTAACTCCACAGTAGGCAATGGAGTTAAATCAGGGCTGAACTCAACCCCTTCTGTTTTGCACCATCCATGTCAGGGCAAGACTTCAGCTTTGGTTTGGGGAGGACATATATGAAAGAAGTAATAAATGCAAATACGACTATAGATTTTGAGCAAGATTATTCTAGAGTTGTAGTTTTTGAGGAAAAACACTTCGTTCTTTTAGACATTTTTGACTCTTCCTTGCATACATCTACAAGCAGAGTGCTAGGTTGCTCTCTCACATCCAGCCTTGTCCTGAGACAGTGATGTGGCTATGCCAGCTCAGGAGAGGCTCTGAGAAGGACAGGGGACCCGCGAGTCCTAATCTCATCTGCACTGTCTCCTTTGCTGTGAGAGGAAGCTCTTTATTCCAGTGCATTTGTCTTTTGCTAGCTCTCCTTTACTGGTCAGCATAACGTGGGAAGAGCCTGGACTCTCCTCCCTTGTACGTTTTTGCTTCTCCTGCCTTTTTCTGGGGGAAGTACTGGACGTGCAACTGGTAATTTTATCTTCCAGCATGCTGACTGTGAGGTGAGGAGACCAAATGGAGGATGCGTAGCTTTCTCCCTGCTTCAGCTGTGGAAGGTCACAGTTTATATTAAAAAGAATCATTATTATTGTTTCTTCCTACTGAAAATTGTTTTAAAGATCAGTTTCTTAACTGCATGTTTTATCTTCCTCATGCTTCTCTTAACTCTTCAGGACTTCAGGACGCATTTGACAGCGACTGGGAAACTGGGAAAATTACTTATAACAATTATAAAAACGGATCTGACGATGCTGTTCTGGCTTACAAACTCTTGGTGCAAACTGGCAACCGAGCAAAGCCCATTGACATCAGTCAGGTATTGTATCAGAGTCCATCCTGGTTTCTGCAGGAATGCACAATCCATCAGGAGTGGGGAGAGATGCGAAGAGCATGCCAGTGTCTTTTTTTCATCTCGATGAATTGAAATGCCTGAGTTATACTGACAGCATGGCCCCGCGAGGTTCACTAGAGGTATATGTGAGCTGCAGAGTCTGGCCTGCGTTGCAAGGTGTTCAAAATCAGCTCTGGGGATGCCTGTCTGTGGTCATTACTGACTGGCATGTGTTAAATGCTGCCTCTGTCCTATACACACTCTATTTCCTCTGAAATTGGTGTGAAAGATGCTCCTCTGCATCCACAGGTAGATGGAGCCTGGTCCCAGGCCAGACATGCAGCTAGTGTTAGCTTCGTTAACCTAAGTGGCATCGCTGATGATTTGAATTAAATTTGCTTATTGAGTTCACCTTCACTCAGCCTTCTGCTGTGACTTTGAATCTAGCATTTGCAACTCTTTCGTAGTTCCTATCAATTTATTCCAAAAGCATGTTTTTAAGGAAGGTGTTTATGAGTGATAGTGAATGGAAGGGGGCTGAAGTGATTATATGCTTTGTAGTGTTCTTATGTTGCCATTACTAAATATGGATATACTGTAGTAGAACTGAGCATGGCAGTTGGTTGAGCTGCCTAAATAAAATACATCTGAGCTTCTTTCATGAGGTTATCGCATAATATGACTGTATTTGCTGCTTTTTATTATCCTATTGGAAGGTGAAATGCTCAGTTTTTACTCCTTATGGTAGAATTAGATTTTAAACCTCTAAGAAAAATTTTGCAGTAACCTAGCTTCTCCTCTCCCAGCATCATCATTGACTCTCTGTGCTTTTAGGCAGAAAATAGTCTCTCTAATGAGCTTCTCGGTAGATCTGGTTATTGTCTTTCTTATTTTGCTGGCATTAAAGGTGACAGATTTACGAAGTACATTGTTCAAAGTTACTATGGTGTGTAAAACACACTGCTGTATGGCAGCATGCAGCATGCTGTCAGGTCTGAATGAAGCTTCAGCTATGAATTAGGCAAAGGAAGGGAGGCAAAGCAGAAAACCTTTAGTGAGGTTTTGTTCAGCAATATGTACCAGGTACCCTCTGGAACAAATGTGATTGGGCTACAGCTACTGATATAATTTCCTGTGCCTGGGAGGGGGAAAAGTGTGGTGCAGCCACAGGGGCTGAGCGCTGCACTAGGCAATTCCAAAGACAGCTTGAAGACATACAGTTGTTGCATATCCTGTGGATTAATTGAATCCAGATCCTTGGAATCCAGCTTTTTTTTTTTTTTTTTTTTTTTTTTGACTGCTGTCACTGTTGTTTTTCATTTCATTAAAAAGACCTGGACCTGGAGCCAAGCCAGAATTTTAAATAAACAAAACAAAAAAACCCGGTAACACTTTTCATCCACAGAGTCTCTGTCAGGGCTCTAGCTGTGCAGTATGTGGCTGCCAAACCCTCGAGGTGCACCACTGCTGCTTACCCCACAGATGCGTTTGCCCACGGTGACCCAGGGAACACAGCGCACTCGTCCGCTTTCTTGGCGCTGGGCATTTTCTGAATACATAGGTCATAGGAGGCAAGTGTTAGCAAAATTTATACAGATGTTGTTTTATTTTTATAGCTCTCCTCCATTTACTGGGTGGCATTTCCTTCAGTGTTAACAACAGAGGTTAACTGCACACAGACGTGTATAGGGACTCTTGCCAGGTTTTTTTCCCCTTTTTATAATATGTTTTTCCAACTTGGTTGTTTTTCACTCTTGGCTGCAGACAGTCTTTCAGAATTCAGATTTAATTTGCTCAGTCTATTCTGCAACCATCTGCTGATTTAGTTGTTATTATAAATATTTATTTATAAATAAGCACTTTCCACTGTCACTGCAGTTTAGATTTTTCTTCATTGTCAAACAATAGTTTTCTGATAAGTCATTTCAAGTGGAAGTTCACACTTTTTTCTTTTCCTCCTGTATGTATGTCACATCTCCAAGCTTTTTGTTGTAAGCTTTGCAGCAATGGCCCTAAAAGCAAAACTCCTTCTAAAAGGCTTCTGATTTTTCCATTTTTCAGTTGACTAAACAGCGTCTGGTGGATGCAGATGGAATCATTAACCCAAATGCTTTCTACATCTACCTGACAGCCTGGGTTAGCAATGACCCTGTGGCCTACGCTGCCTCGCAAGCCAACATCCGGCCTCACCGCCCCGAATGGGTCCACGACAAAGCAGACTATATGCCAGAAACAAGGCTGAGAAGTAAGTAACATTTCATCCTAATGTCTTACAGTTTATATAAGTGCCCCCACTCCTTCCTTCTAGTTGTAACTAGAGTTACTGGGTTACAACCCAGTAACAACTCTCCGTTGGTTGATGCTGCGCAGGGCTCCGAGGCATAAACAGAACAATATATTGTGTTGCTCCGTAGCCTCAGGAGACGGATGCTGTTGTGGAATACAGCGTAATGTGGCACCATTGCAGGCTTTTCTCATGTTGAAAAATGAGTTTTATAACAGTTTCTAGCAAAACTCTAAAAGCTTGTACTCGAGATTGCTTTTTTTTAATGTGACCTGTTAATCTGTATGAGAGAGAAACCTGGAGATTGCATGAAATTCCTGCCTGCGTCATTCTGGAGTTTCATCACTGAGACTGTATCATGTTTATCCTCAGTTCGTAATACGCAAGGATTTTTTATCAAGTTAGCTCATATGTATAAGCCACCCCCTCTGATACAGTGCAAGAGTTATTTTGGTAGGGGAGCAGTCTGTGTAAGTGGGTGTTCTCCATCCGTCCCTCCCACTCTGTGCCATTCACCACCTTGCATCCCGAGCAGTAATGCCTGTTCTTCGGCTTTGGATTTACTGGGAGGATTTCTAGTTGGACACCGGTGGGGAAGGGGAGAGGGCATGTGGGGGAGGACTGGTGCTCTTGGAAATGTGATTGGGTAGCAAGCTAGTTGTGCTGCAGTGTATCCGAACCCTAGAGCTTTGTGGCAGTCAGCCAAGTCTTGTCTTAATGAAAATTTATAGTTGAGATTATAATAGGGCAAATCATGTTTAGCAAGTCAACTGAATGACCCTGCAGGGTCTGGAACACACAACGGCAGTAACAAAATGCTTGTTGTGGAAGCTTTTTTCTCTTTTCTATTTTTTCTTTCTTGTGGTACAGTAGACTTAGCATTACGCTCAAAAAGGAGCATGGAGAGTTTACATTTGTCAGATTATTAAAGGATAAAAAGTTATGTATTTTCTTAGTAAACAATTATGTTTATACAGTTTTTCCCCCTCTTTTTGCCTGAATAACAGAACATGCATTTATGTTAGCTTTAAAAACTATTTAGCTTTAAAACTAACTTAAAAACTTTAAAAATATTTAGTGGAAATCTTAACCAACAGGCCCAATTCAAAATCATTTTTCTCTAGTTTTATATCAATGGACCATGATTGATCTCAGGGAAGTGACCTTTGATTTCAAAGCAACTACACCTGCATAAAACCAAAGACCATTTGGATAAAACGTTTAAGAAGATTTCTCTTTTATATTGCAGATATGGACTTTCAACGAGGTATTCAGTAAAAGCACTCACAGCTCAGATGAAGATTATTACATATTGAAATATCTCTAGTTGTTAAATTACATAAAACTCTTTGGGGACTTCATACAGAATGTGTTCATCCCATAGCACTGCATGATAAAATAGAGTCGTGTCCTGTACTGAAAGCTTTTAGCATGTTAGTTGTTTCAAAGATGTAAAATTTAAATTCAGTGCCTTTAAGCATTTTGCTATGGAGGACAAAATGTTTTGTTAACCGTGCTCTCTGTGTATCTCCTTCTTGCCAAACACGCATTTAAACATTGCTATCTTTTTCCTAGTTCCAGCAGCTGAGCCCATAGAATATGCTCAATTTCCTTTCTACCTCAATGGATTGCGTGAAACTTCTGACTTTGTGGAAGCTATCGAGAAAGTGAGAGCTATCTGTAATAACTACACCAGCCTGGGGATTGCCAGCTACCCGAATGGTTACCCTTTTCTGTTTTGGGAGCAGTATATTGGACTTCGTCACTGGCTCCTCTTATCCATTAGTGTGGTTTTGGCTTGCACGTTTCTGGTGTGTGCCCTCTTCCTCCTGAACCCCTGGACGGCTGGGATCATTGTAAGTTTATTATAAGGGTCTTTGTTGAAGTCAAATTCCTTTCAGCATAGCTCTTGCTGTAGTCGGGAAGGTTTTGTTTATGTCTGGGCCTCTGGTGGAGTATGTATATTGCATCATTCATTATATATTTATTCAACTTGAGGGGGTAGGGTTCATGCTAAAGGTACAAACCTTAATAACCTTAATCCTTTGGCCACCTTTTTGTAGCTTTAAAGGTTTCTTATAAAGGCACGTAAACTTTTGCCCTTGCTCAGATGCACATTAGCATAAGAAATAAGGACACAGAGGAGAATTAGGAGCTTTATTAAATATTGCAGCCATTTCTATTTAGTCGTGCCCTCCCTCTTTTATCAGAGAATGTTATTTTTCAAGTCAGTTGCTTGTGACTAACGTAAATTTGCCCACTGATTTCTGAATGTGAACTTCTTGGAAAGACTGAAGTGGTTGCACATTACACACTGTGAAAAGGCTGTAACTGGGCTATTGAGGAGAAAGAGCCATAAAATTATAAATTGAAGAGAATACTCCTCCATACTTTCTGCAAGACACCATAAGCCTCACAGTAAACATTCAAGTTAAATTGAATGATGATGTTCCTATGTTTAAATTCCATAAACTATCATATGGTTTATAAAATGCCAGAAGTAGAAAAGCGTGAAACAGTTACTAGTTTTTGTAATGTACGTTTATACGACAGGTATGTTAAAAGGTAAATGTTTAGTCTAGAATATTTTTCATAGCACTTAATCAAGCAATTTATGTTATTAATCTTGATTCATTAGCTTATAAAATAATTTATTGTAGTGCATACTTTTTTCCCTTGGAAAAGGGGTTTATTTTCAGAGTCCACCATCACTTTTACAAGTGTGTCTTTCTTTTTTCCTGCTTGGCTTTAGAAACTTTTAAGTTGATTCCACAGATTTCTTTCCCTCCCTTTTCCTCACTTTTTTTTTACAAGGTAAATGAAAGAAAAATAAAACTTTTCCCTTAGATTAAACTGTTTGCTTGTGTATATGCCATGTCAATCCCTCCAAGTATCTTTAAAGCTAAAAGGCTCTCTGCAACCTGAGACTTAGCAGCTGATTATAGCATTCACTTTCTTCTGTGTTTTAAACCTGCTCTGGAGTCATCCTCACTTAATTTGGAGTACTACAAAAAGAATTCCTATGCGGTATTTGAAAGGTAGTTTTTCTAGAAGGATTGTCAGAGAAACGGGTGAAAAAGAGGAAATTTATGTCCCAGTGGATATCCAGGAGCGGGAAGAATAAATTATTTTTTAGATCACATTGATAAATTGTAACTGACAGAAAATTGATGCTTAATCTGTTAACTGGTTATTGGGAAAATGATTTAAACAGGCTCTTTAGAGGGTCATTGCCATTCAGCACAATGAAATAAGGAAAAATGGCTTGTCTTTGAGGATGTGAGAGAGACTGCTTTGAAGGATGTGTTTTATAGCCCCGTGTTGTTTTGAAATATCTTTCCTCTTCATTTATCTAGAGTATGAGAAGTTACTAACAGCTGTTTGAAATCATCTAGGTGGTGGTGCTGGCTCTGATGACTGTGGAGCTGTTTGGCATGATGGGTCTAATTGGAATAAAGCTGAGTGCAGTGCCTGTGGTTATCCTGATTGCTTCTGTTGGCATTGGTGTGGAATTCACTGTTCATGTTGCTTTGGTATGTAAAACTAGGAAGCATTTTCAAAGTATTTTAAAGTAAAATGATGACTAATGTTACGATCACAAATCCTTACTTAGACTCCTAAGTCAGTGACCTTGCACAAAGTTGTGTGCGCTGTTTGGAGTGTCCTGGTAGAGCACGGTTGCCCTGATGAAATAGTTCCTGACCATGGAGTCAGTCTCCCAGGAGATAAGAAGAGGGAACACATTGTAGTATTTTAGTATTTAATGATGATTCTTGAAGGCTATGATTAAGATCACGTGTAAACATGTGGTATCTAGTTGTGTGAGCCATACAAAAAAACCAGACAAAGCTGAGCTCTTAATGCCCTTTATTTTAGTCCAGACTTTCCCGTCATTATCTGCAGCCTCGCTATTGTTGCCTCTCAGTGCTATGTAGCTGTTTGTGCCCACTTGTATGTAGATTCTGTATCCTTTGATAAAGGAGCCTTTGGAGGGAGATTTTTGAAATCAGATGTCATTTAATCTCTCTGGACCACTAAAATTTGAGTGATTTGGATTCTTCACACTAAAAATCTCCACCTTCTTTCCAGAACCCATCAACTATTAATAATGAGCTCAAATATGTCATCTTTAGAGGAATAGTCTTCCAGTGTTATACAGAGAACGGATGGGGGGGAATGTTTGAATGTCCTATGTAAATGTTTTCAGCATTGTCAGACTTGGGTGTCCAAATCTAGCATGCATCAAATCACACAGCTTTGTCAACTTGGTGCACAGAAGTGTGGAGCAATGATGCTTCTCTTGCAAGGTGGTGCTCAGGATATACAAAACTCATCCCACTGTATCTGATGGCAAATAGTGGAGTAAAGGGCTATTTTTCTGTGTTCACATTTGACAGTGGTTGTGCTCATCTTGCATATCCTAAGGATGAGCTTAGACAAAGGCCCGTTTTCTATTTTCTCAAAGTGCCAATTAAGCAATTTTGACAGTAAGTTGGAGTTCTTAAATCTTTTCTTAGAAACTGGGGAATTTAAGAAATTAAATGTTTTTATACTATGAATGAAAAGCTACCCATATTTTAAAACATTTTCTTTTTATCTGTTTTTAGCAGTGATAGGTCTCAAAACTTGCTCGACATTACATACAGGGAAAGCTCTCCACACACTCAGCATAAATCACTTTGCTATAAGATTATTCTAACCCATTTTTCAGAAGAACATTATTTTAATGATATCGTTTCCTTCATGGATTTGAATTTTACTGTGTTAAAAAGTAGGAAAGCATGAGTCTAATCAATATATCATCATCATCATCTCAGGAAAGGGATGCTTGCAGCCTACTGTAATCTCTAGTATGTTTGTACCACAGCAATACAAAAAGAAGTGAAAGGAAGGGGCTGGAAAGTGGTGGCAAGAGATGGAGAGAAATTGGATGAGGGTTTAGTGGGCCTTTTATACTCAAAAGGAAAAACTTGTAGACTGCTGAGAGGATCTGGTGACAATGAACACGAGATGAGAAGTAAAGGGGATCGTAGCACACTGGAGATTGCCAAATAGTGGGAGCATGTTGCAGATGAGGTGCACAGTTGGGGCTCATCAAGTGGCAGGATACAAAGAGTAATATAAAGACAAATATTAGGGAAAGTAGGGTAGGATTAAAGAAGAGCAGCTGGATGGCTCAAGTGGTGACCCTTCCCCCCCATTGCTACGCATAGTTAGAGTTTTGGACGTAAACCTCTTTGCTAAGGCTCACAATAGCTTGGGTAGTGTCAGAGATCAGCTGCACAAGAATTTCTTAGAAGTTAAAATTTAAAACAGAAAATTGGAATAAAGAAATAAAAGATGCTTCCTTTCTAAATGGGAAGAAACCAGTCTAACTTACAGATTTTTTTTTTTTTTTTTGAATTTATGGCTTAAGTTCAATGGCCAAGCAAATTTAAAATTGAATTTTTTTCATGTTGGCATGGAGTCAAAATCTTTCAAAAGTAGGCTTTAAAATGGAAAAAAAAATGCCTAGTAGACCTCAGATGATAGGCGCACTGCTGACCAGTATGTTCTTGTAACTTACTGAATATAAATAATCAAACCAGTGTTGCAGAAACAAAATATGCAATGCTGACGCTGTTGATACAGAAGTTAATTGAACTTGTTTAAGACAAATTCACAATCCACTCGTGGCTCAGCTCTCTGCTGCCACTTGTAAGTTGTGACCTCATTTTTTTTAATTCCTGCAAATAAATTTTTGAATTAACAGTGGGCTCATTGTATTATGCATTCTTTGAATACACACAGATAGTTATGCAGTGTATATAACTTGCTAATGTGTTTGTGGATCAGATTCCCACAGATCCCATTCACATGAGTTGTCTCATTGACAGCTGCCTTTACTCTAAAGGGGGGATTCTTTATTCATTTGTGAATATGGGAATGGAAAATGTGTCCTGGATACGTTAATTTTCCATGGACCACTGTTAATCCACTACTAAAGATTAATAATACATGTTCTGGCTTCCTGTGGAAATGAGGCTTGGGAATCTCACTCTGCTTGTCTATGTACCCAGTTTTGGTCTGCTTGTCCCACCAAATAACTTTTTAATGCATTGGCTGATTTCAGCCAAAATTTGTCAAATAAGTGAAAATAAGCTGCCAGAGAAGAGTGACTTAAATTCCAGGACCAAGAGCAAGATAGCTGCATGAGCTCATTTCTTAATAGGTGCTAGAAAATTCACCCAAGAGAAAGCCATTATAAATCACTGGAAAAACATCAGCCAGGTTTTTGTCTTTTTAACCTGCAAGTTGGACAATGAGAAGACAAATTCATAAGGATCAGTGCTTTGAGTGTTGGTACAGGTTGTTCACTAAGGAGTAACAGGGAGAAACAGGCATTTCACAAGCTGTGGTGTTGCTCAGGTAGTACAGTGTTAAGCACCATTCCTAAGGCAATTTTATGCATAGGGCTGCTAGCTTTTATGTAGCAAAAGCTGCAAAAACATGCATCTTGAGTGAAATAGAAACATTAAAAAAAAAGCAGCACACAATCTGGTAGTGTTGCTTTATACTGGTGCTGTTGAATTCGCTGGCAGCTTTCCTCAGTTGGGTGCTCACTGGGTACAATACCTGATAGTCTGGATCATCAAGCCTGTGAGCAGAAATGCCCTGTATTTTTGGAGGCTTGTGTGTAAAGTTAACAGAAAGACCTGATGCACGAATAAATGCTGCTGTGCGTGCGGCTGCCTGTGGGAGCAAGGGCTGCAAGTCCTTGGTCTGTTCCCAGTGCATAGGAGAACCGGAATCAATATTGGCTATTTTTACAGCAAAGTTTGGCAGCGATGGAAGCTACGTCCCCATGAAAGTGGCAAGAATAACCCTAAAATTTTTACACCCAAAGTGTTTTCGTTTTGAGTGTAAATGAAATTAATTCTTTGTAGGTAGAAAGAAGCAAGCTCGGAAACAAATGAAGAGCCTCTTGATGCAACCAGCCATCATTTCCAAAGTTATTACTATGGCTCTGACTCTAATCAATGGCTACTCCGGTCGTGCGGCTTCAGCGGCAGCTATGTCATATGACTGCGTCATCAGACCTGTTCTTGAAGCCTAGCCAGCTTTAAGGATACATTAATACACTGTAAATTGGAGTAATTAACTGGTGAAAAACTCTTTATACTATGAGAGAGTCTGTTTGAAAGGCTGTGTGTATCTGTCTAAGGAAATGGATTTCATTGTTTTACAGGCATTTTTAACAGCCATAGGAGACAAGAACCGTAGGGCTGTCCTTGCACTGGAACATATGTTTGCGCCAGTGTTGGATGGAGCCGTGTCCACTCTGCTTGGAGTGCTAATGCTTGCAGGATCGGAGTTTGATTTTATTGTCAGGTAAAGCATTTGTGTGCCGTGACTTTCTTTTTAGAATACAAATAAGTAGGCTTTCAATATTTAGTCATTTCAGTGTATCTGTCGTTTTATTACTATGCATGGTGTGTCACGCATGCTTACATCATGGTCCTGCTTTCCCTCTGTTTTGTTAACTCCTTGTTACATGCTCGGCTTCGCAGCGCTTCCGTTGCTGGCGCTAAAATCTGTTCCAGGAAAATCTGACTCCCAGCCTGGAAGGAAACAAAAGTGGCCCTCTTTAGTGAAGTTTGCTAATGCTGGAATTAAGTCAGTTTGAAGCAGCTGGCATTGTCCAGTACTGGCTGGATCGACCTTTAACCTTAAGGTCTTTCTTACTTACACGCACAGCTTTTTGCAGGGAGAGACCACATGGAGCTACCAACATGCCGCAAGTGACACTCTCTGGGCTGCCTTCTGCTATCTCCGTGAGGCTTTTTTAATGAACAGTTTATAAATGGGGGAGGAAAAAAGCCCTTTTGGGGAGTTAGGGAGCCATAAGTTCGAACACAGAACTTAGCATTAAAATTTTGTAAAGCAAAGACCTGAAGGCGCTTCTGTTTAGAACTACAGACAGGCAGACTGTTTCTTGCGGATTTAGTTAAGAATGTGAATTTGTCAAGTGTGAGAGGAGAGCAAGTTTTTCTTCTGAGAGGAATGTGAGAAGCGCAGTGAAACGGATCCCATTCTACTCCAAACAACCTGCGGAGCTCCGCAAAACGGCTCATCTCACAAGTAACACAGGTTCTTTGTGGCAAACTGCGATGCGACGCAATGCAATGCAATGCAATGCAATGCAACGCAATTAAAAAAATAAAAAATAAAAGCCCTGAAAGAGAACGGAGGTAAAACTGGGCCAAAAAAAAATGCTCTGAGAAATAACTTAACTACTTAGGTAGACACAAGCTGGATAGATGACCAGGCTTACCTGACATCCATTTGACAACAACAGCAACATGTCAGAGGCAGGAACTGAGAGAGTGGCTGCTAAATCTCATCGGGATTTTTTGTTTATGTATGTAAGAGATTTTCAGAAGGCAGGGAGTAGGAGCTTTGCAGGTAGGCCTAAGTACATTAAATGAGGATTATTACTATACTTTACAATATCTTTGCATGCCCTGAAGTAGAATTTGTGTTTCTTTTTCAGGTCAGTATATTTTATTTTATTGGTGGTGAAGTAATAAGGTGGAATTATTCTTTTAGGACCCGATCTTGTAAGGGATGGGACACTTTGATGTGTAGGTTACTAATAGATTAGCTGTAGATTGAGCACAAATTTACAGAGGTATATTTGCTGTGATACTTTCCTATTTAACAGGCGGGATTTTGGCAAGGACATTTTTGGGTCATAGCAAATGGATGTCTGTAGCAACCCTTCACTCCAAATTTGGATTGGATGTTCTCTTAGTATATAAAATGAGCCTTTCAACTTTTCAACTTCTGTCATTTTACTTTCTTTGCCCATTAGTTTCTCATTTTCTAGCGCAATCTGACTTTAGTTTGCTGTGTTTAAAAAATAAAATAAAATAAACTTTTGGAGCCCAAGCATTGCTATAGTGGGTGAAGAAGACCCCAAACTTCCGGAAAGGGATAGATTAGTCCAACGATGTGGAAGATTAAGTAAATTAACAGACACTGTATACACCAAGTGGTCAGAGCTATAATCCTCCTGTTTATCCTAGTGTTAGATGGATGAGATGCAAATGTTTTAATGCCTGTTGTTGATCTCTGTCCCAGTATAAAGTTCTGGTGGTTTATGTTAGTGGAGTAGATTGGTTCCCTGATTTTTGCTAATGCAGATCAGAAATCTGAAAATGTTTACACTAGCAGGATATTTGTAGTTTTACAGGAGGCTGACATCCTTGATCAGATAGGGAACCACGGAGGCCGTAAAGTTTGCTGCCATCTAGACAATGTAATCAGCAGAGCCATTAGCCGCAAACTTGCCCTCGGTTCTTCTGCTGCCCCTTCTCCGTCAGGAACTTAGCCGAGGCCCGCTCCTCGAAATCATTAGTTGCAACGCAGCCTTAAGTTTAGTCTGAGCTCCAGCTGTGCCGAATACCAACTAGCAAGGCTTTCCTTTTACTGACAGGTTTACCTTGGTATTCATGAAGGATCCCAGACCTTAGCCCTCGATGGTGGGAAAGGACAACCACTTGTGCACTTTCCTCTTCTTCCATAGTACTTGAGCCTTTATGTTTGAATTGGCTGACGCAAAACAAGAGTATTCAGAGATGCTAAATTGTTCAACAAAAGATTAGCCGGCAATGCAGCTCTGCCATTGTGGAGTGCTCTTACTCGGTACAATGCTGAAGCTCGCTATAGAATGGGCAGCATTTTCTTTGCGGAAAGCTGGTTCCTGTGTTGTAAAAAGGTTGCAATTGGAGCTATTTGGTAAAAGTGGAACTCGCAGAACTCGAGGCGGAAAGTTGTGATTAATGAACAGCGAAGGAAAGCCTTACCTGATACACTAGAGATTTAATTAGAGATTCGGCTGTAAGATGCAGAAGCATTTCACAGTGGATTAGCTGCTGGGAGAAGTGGGCTTCTTTCCTTCTAGGCTAAATTGTTTAAATTCTACACCCTTCACTTCATTTGTTTGCTTCTGCTGGGTTTTCACTAATGGGGGCCCCTTTTCATTGTGTTTGTGCTTTCAATCCGTTCAGCCATTCACTGCACATTCCATATTTTTGTGTTTGTGTAACACATTCATAAATAACATTACATGCTGCCAGATTCTGGAAAATTAACAAACGTAATTTTCTCTCTTTCCTTTATCAACTAACAGTTTGGGTTGTGGAATGTAGCTTCTCTAATCCAAAAGGTAAAAAACTATATCTATATATAGAAAGTGATACAATTATTTAGTACAATGTTAGTAATACTTGAGATTGACTTTAGTATATGTGTTATTTTAATACTCATATATTTAGCAGTAGTAGGTAATCCCTTATTTCTAACAATATTTGTGGCTGCTCTTCTCCTTTCTTCCCCACCCTTATACCCTACTCCAGGTATTTCTTTGCTGTTTTGGCAATCTTAACCATTTTGGGAGTTCTCAATGGACTGGTGCTGCTTCCTGTTCTTCTTTCGCTCTTTGGACCATACCCTGAGGTCAGTAAAACTAATGGTGAACAGAAGAAATAATAATATTCTCTCCCGCCAACCCTTTTTCTAGAAACTTTTTTTTTAATTCTCTGTAATTTTTTTTCATTTTTAAGTGTATTACTCTGTTTCTATTTTAAATCTTTATTAAATGTGATTTTTAATGTATTTGATATTCTTTTATTAATTAAAGTATGTTTTTAGTAAGTATTGTTTTAAAGGCTGCAATTGGCAACCCAGACACAAATGTAGGATTAGGTAAGCTTTGAAAAGAAGAATACGATATGCAAACTAGTCTGTAAAACCAGACTTTTCCCCAGCATTTTGCAAAAGATGGTTCCTTTTGTACACACACCTTCTCCTCTCCTACCCCACTGCTTCTGTTGCTTTCCTCAAAATATTTAACTCAGCAGACCACCAGGGAGGCCTGTGTGGACCAACATGCACCAGTGGTGGTCCACAGACCACACCTGGATAACCAGGGCCACAGGACTGCCCAGGGGTCCCCAGTCCCGGCACCCCTCCCTGTGGCACCCTCTTGGCTCAAGCAAGGCTCTTGGTGGGTGGAAGGCTCCCCTTGGAGGTTGAGGACATGGCAGTGTAAAGCCCAAGTCTGGCAAAAAAGGGTTCCTAGCTGTCAAATTTGTATTTGATTGTTCATTATCTGCCCTGTAGTTGTTAGGATTATTGTGTTATGTAGGGATGTCTTTATTCTGCTTTATTAGAAGGCAGTAATGCAGTAATGGTATGCTGCGTGTTTCTGTATGTGTGTGTATATAAAAATAAAACACAGGGTATATTTACAGGGCTACTAATATTTGAGATGTATTATTTTGGGGTTTTAGCATTAGTAAAACAGTTTTGACAACAGTGCATAATCTCTTACGTATCTAACAGTGTACATGGCTGTTGCCTATTCAAACAGTATATATATGCCTATTTTATTATTATGTATGTTACAGTTATGTGCATATCCATCTTTGTAAATAGACACTGAACCAAATTAGACATGCCCATTTGAAATGATTTATGGAATGACTCTTAATGTATGCTGAAGGGGGAGGCAAACCCAGGAACTATTTGTATATTTTTAAGCACAAGTGCAAGTGTGCACCCACATACATGCACTTGCTGAGACAGTGATACGTAGAGGAATATGTATAATCCCATACACCTCCACAGATGGAGATCATGTCTCCTTTTCTTTCACACATTTTTCAGTGTGATACAAATCTTGATCAGAAAACGAGTGCTAAAGTTCTCATGGCTCAGAAAAGTGTATTTGGCAGAAGAATACTTATATTAAGCACTAGTAATTATAAGGGTAATATTTACAGAACGCTGCCGAATGCTAACGCTTGTAATTGTAATTGCCATTATCAGGTTTCTCCAGCCAGTGGACGAAACAGGTTACCCACGCCATCTCCTGAGCCGCCCTCCAGCATCGTAAGGTTTGCACTGCCACCCGGGCATACAAACAACGGGTCAGATTCCTCTGATTCAGAGTACAGCTCTCAAACCACCGTGTCAGGCATCAGTGAAGAGCTCCATCAATATGAGGCCGCTCAAGGCCCTGGGGCACCAGTCCATCAAGTGATAGTGGAAGCCACTGAGAATCCTGTCTTTGCAAGATCCACCGTAAGTTGCTCACGTATTGACTGGAGAGAGGGCAAGAAGAGGGGGAATTTCTGTTTAAATCTATTTCTGTGGGAAAGCTGCAATATTTCTTTTATGTTTCTGGCTGATTGTGCTTTGTTACTCTGTAATGCAAATAGCTAGAATTTAGACTACTCGTAGACGGGGCATGAAGGCTTTCATCACCCTCTCCTTTAGAATCAAGCTGAGGATAAAATATTGGTACCAAAGCAGAGGTCTTTGGCTCGTGTAATTGCTCTTTTATCATATTGGCACCAGCCACAAGAGAGAGATCTCCATCTGCTCGGTGGCTGTCCTGGGCGACCTGGCGGAAAGAGATGGGGGAGAGGTTAAAAGTTTCAGCGTCATCCACGCAGCGCCCGTGGGTCACCGCCTCCCCATACCTCTTCTCTGGCAGCACACTGTTGGGGAGAAAGATTGACAGAGCCCAGAAAAAAGTAGTTTCAGGGTTGTACCAAATTTTGGGCATGTTGCATCTTGCTGCTGGGTTGGTGTAACTGTGATTTCAAAGGAAAGTGAAAAAGCTCTGTCTCCTACCCCCCATGACGCTGCATGCTGAGCTGCAATGCGGATCTGTTTTTGTTCAGCAGAGGCCTAAAAATAGGTACAAGCACAGCCACATTTGAAGTTGGTCACGGTTTATTGACTGATGTGGCCGCTGTGCTTCACGCTTTTTACAGAAATCCAGAAAACAGATTCCTACAGTCTATACACAGGATGTTAGTGGGGTAGTTTGTGTGTACCCTGTGTGAAGTAGACCCTTTTCCAAATGCCTGCATTTCTGCTTGTTGAATCAGTTAAGATCAGCTGCTTGCTATTCATTTGTTTAAAGATGGAGCAGTATGTAGGAAGCATATATATTTTCAGCTATAGTCCTGTGTTTATCTGAAGTTATGCTTTCTAGCTTGTAACAACTTCAGACAGAAACCATCTGGAGAAATGAGCAGGTTTAAGACTCCAGAACACTACCTTTATAGATTCGGAACCAGGACAGTACCATCACAAATGTTACTCCTGGCACAAAATATGAAAAAGCATAATATTGTTTGCCATGCTTTGTCAGAGGCATTAACCGTGCATCTCCCTTTCAGGTGGTTCAGCCAGAGACAAGGCACCAGTCAAGTCCCAGATTACAGTCAAACCCAGAGGCCGGCACCCAGCAGGCCTGGCATCAGGGCAGGCAACCCAAACGGGAAGCGAGGGAAGGGCTGCGACCACCTCCTTACCGCCCTCGCCGGGACGCTTTTGAAATTTCTACTGAAGGGCACTCAGGACCCAGCAATCGGGATCGCTTGGGCCACAAGGCTCGTTCTCACAACGTGAGAAGCCCCGTGTTCGGTGCCGTGGGTGCCTCGGGACCGGCGTACTGCCAGCCTATCACTACTGTGACTGCTTCAGCTTCAGTGACTGTTGCTGTCCACCCTGCTGTGCACAGCCACAGCTCTTGGGGAGGGAGCTTCCCGTCCTACGAGGGGTACCATGAAGCTGACCACGGGCCCTTTGAGGACCCCCACGTGCCTTTTAATGTGCGGTGTGAAAGAAGAAACTCTAAAGTAGAAGTTATAGAACTGCAAGATGTTGAATGTGAAGAAAGGATACCTGGCAACAGCTCAGAGTAAGGTAGGTCTGTCTCCTGTAGTCAGTAGCTTTGTCCGTCTCAGGCAAGGGTGTGATCAAAAGAAAGAGGAAAGATGAGATGAAGTGCCTTTCCTTCAGGTAGGCTTTCTTCTCAGTCCCTGATCATCTGGAATCTGCTGACGTTTTTGCCCTAGAAATTCGGTTGGATAAGATAGTATTTGACAATATCTTCTTATTGTACTGCTGTACAAACATGAAGTACTTCCAAAAGCCTTGCAAAATGGGTACGTTTGTATTTCAATCCCAGTCTGCTGGATGAGGAGAATGCAGCAAGGACACTGCGTAGCCTGTTCCAAGCTGCGCAACTGCATTTCCTTTCGGCAGATCCTGTGCCCTCACTGAAGCAGGCTACCTTCTAAAACGTCACATATTGCCTCGGAGAGGGTGAAGTTGCCAGCTCCTTCAAGAGTTGTCCTCCTTTGAATAAAATTCAGTGAAAGAATTTGAAGTCCATAGAGAAGACTGAGTCCCTCTGGGAGACGGGCTGAGTGGAGAGGCAGGAAGGCCCCACCATGGGGCTGCGCTGCAGGGTGACCCCCATGCTTTGGGGGTGAGGCGCTGCCCCAGCAACCTGCCCCATGAGCTCCCAGAGTGGGGGGATCCCTGGGCTGAGCCCTCTGTTTTGTTGGGAGCAGCTGCAGTGGCCACCACAGATTTGTCTGGGTCAGAGCTGGTCTAGCAGGACACCTGATACCTTCCTGTGAAATAATATGCTGCTGGTTCACCCAGGAAGTTGTGTGACTTGAAACTTAAATCGTGGTTTCTCTTTGGGCTAGCAACAGAAAGTTGCAGGTAGTAGCGCTGTTCAGAACAGACAGGATACTTTAGAAGATGTTTGGGGAGGAATAAAGCTCTTATTTACTTTAAAATTTTCTATTAATTTTATGGGGATTGCTTTGAAGGAGAGGAACAGACTGAGTTTTTACCCTAAAGCTTTTGGGGGCTTGTAATGGGAAAGCAGCTTCTCACCATTTTAACTTATTTTTTGCATCTTTTGGGGAAGAAAAAACTGTATTAAAAATAGTGCTAAATCCTTACTTGAGCTTTTGGTCCCTGTTTTCTTTCTCTGCTTTGCTTTTCAGTGACAACACTATTTTGACTAAACCAAGTCATTTTATTTTGGTTGTAGAAATACTTTGTACTATATGTGCGCACACATACGTACGCATGCACAAAATTCTGATGGAGATTTTTTTAATACTCCTGATAAAAATCACCTTCTGATTTATAAAACTTCTCTGCAAATATCCCAAAGTGCAAATAGATGTGAATGCGTTTATCCTTACAGTCTAGGAATATGGTTAGTAGTCATATCCTCAGAATAAGGAGGTACTCAGGCTCAGAATTTCCAAGCTGAATGGCAGGCTACTAGGAGAATCTTAACTGTGCCCCGTATCGGATGCAGCTTCTTTCTCCTTGAAGAGTCCGTGGTTTTCATTGAATCTGTGGCAAGTATCTAAAGCTGGGTATTCAGAAATCAAGGCATCTACGCTTTTTTAATTGGCATCAGTATTTCTCTACTGGGAAGTCCATGACTGAGATGAAAAAAGAGCCCACATTTCCTGACTGCTAACTCTAACCACAAGAATCATGAAAAAAGTTTTGGATTAGCTTGATTTGTTTTTCTTGAACTGCAGTGAATGTTTGTGGTTTTTTTCTTTTTATTTGTAAAGGGTAATAACTGAAGCAAAGAAGAGGCCAAAGATGGAAAACTGTATTTCCAGAACTGCTTGAAGAGAATTGCTTGAAGTTGTGGAAAAGGACATGCTGCATCAGGACAACAGTTCACTGTTACTGTAACCTATTGTATTATTTTGTTAAATATTTCTATAAATATTTAAAAGATGTACACATATGTAAAATACAAAAGAACAATGTAAAGTAGTATAATCTGGAGTCATTTGCCTCCAGTTAGAGTGGGGACAATATTGTTTGTGCTCTGTACTTATTGTACATTGATCTCTGTGCCACAACTAAGCTTAATCTAGTTCTAAATTTCAGCATAAGTTGCTGCTGCTTAAATATTGTATAATTTACTTGTATAATTCTATGCAAATATTGCTTATGTAATAGGATTTTTGTTTTTGTAAAGGTACATGTCTGTTTAAAATATTTTAAATTTGCGTATCACAACCCTGTGGTAGTATGAAATGTTACTGTTAACTTTCAAACACGCTATGCGTGATAAATTTTTAAAATAAGCAGATATGAAGAAAAGCACGTTAATCTTGGAGGCTTAAATAGGTTTAGCTGTGTGCAGGTTTTGTTTTGCTGTGTGTATCCATGTGTGCATCTGGAATTGTGCATGCTTGTGTGTGTATGTTCCCGGTGTACTGTAGTTTATCTCTTTTACTGTACGGTAACCCTTAGTGGGCTTAGAAACCCCCTGATGCTGGTGCAAGTCTGGCTTTCCCTGTTAGTAGGCACTAGTGAAAACCGCATTGGTGTCTACCAACACGTACCATAGACTGCTACCATCAGAGGGCCAAGGCGAAAGAGAAGAGAAGACAGGGAGTCAGGGTTTGGGGTTGTGGTTCAGTTTCCCACTCTGTTAATGACTTGGTATACCTTGACTTTGGTCAAGTCACTTAACTGCCCTGTGCCTCAGTTTCTCAATCTGTAAAATGGGTATAATTATACTTACCTACCTCCCAGGAGAGTTGTGAGGCTTAATTATTGTTTGTGAAGTGCTTTGATGTTTTTCATAAAAGGTGCCAGGTAAGTGCAAACACTATAACCATTCTTTTTTCACTTCAAAAGGTGCTGGATATTGAGAGGTGCTGGTGGTTATAGAAATTCAATAAGCATATGCCTTATTTTGATGTCGATACTGTTAACTATGAGTGGCATTATAAGCTGAATAATGTAATTGATGGTGAGCCACAGCTCAGCTGTGTCCTTGCAGCGTTCAAAGCAGTATCCTCTGTCACCTTATTTTCATGGCAGGAAGGAGGTTAATAGTGAGTGAGAAAAGTCAAATGGAAGGATGAAAAAATATATAAAAATCTTCTATTTTCACTTATTAAATATAAATGACTTTCTATTGGGTCCAGGACTGTAATGAATGACACATAAGGCCTGGGGTGTTTTTTTTCCCCTCTGTTTGTTTGTTTTTTCCCATGCTGCATTGGCACTTTTAATTAAAACAGCTAAACTGGGATCCCTTTGCGAAACTAATTTAGCTTTTTTATTATTGTTGTTTTTAAACTAAAGATGGATTGCTGCAGGTGAAGGGCCTGAAAAAATACAATCTCTACGTTCCTGTTGGAACCAAATCCTAAGAGCGGAGAACCTTAATTTAAAATACTTGGAAGTTCTCCTTCTCTCTCTCTCCCTCCATCTTTTTCCTGCCCTTCTGCAAGCTGTTCTTCAGAGCATGTGGATGTTCAAATACGTATTCAGAGCCAAACAAAAACAGCTAATACTCTGTTTCTAAGCACAGCGCTAGTGGGGTTTTTCTTTAAAAACGACGCCTGAACAGCAGCAGCCGATGCTTTGATGGTAAAGCGCATTTCTGCAGCGGCTGCCAGGAGTCTCTCTCTGCCCGCAGACCTTCCCAGCCCGGCGCATGAGGGTGACTCGAATGCACAAATTCTCGTGCCTTTTTTTCTTTGCTCACTTGAAAACACTTTGACACGAGGCACTTGTTTACAGATCTCCAATGTGAACGTGCTCAGAGCAGGCGGGAGCCTGGCGGTGTTCCCGCGATGCATAAGCTACTGTTTCGATGCACGCTGAGGGTCAAAGTCGCGACTGCCTCTCGGTCCAGGTCACTGTCTTAACGCGACAACTCTGAACGGCAAAAAGACGAGGGGCTCCGATCCAGCACGAGCAGCGTAGCCGCCTCAGAGCAGAAAAGCTCTGCGATAAAACCTTACGGTCCCAGTTGGCAGCGACCTTCAGCTGCCAGGTGCGCGCTCCCGCCTCGGGTCGGCAGGGCTCCCGCCGGCACCGTGCTCGCTCCCTCCTCTTCCTCGGAGGCAGCGGCCGGTGGGGCGGGCGAGGAGGCGCCGCCAGGCCTCCCGGCCACCTCGGCCCCCTCCCTTGCTGCGTGCCCGGGCGCGCGTCTGAGCCGCCTGCTGCTTCGTGCACCACGTAGGCTTGCTTCTCCGGTAGTCACATTGGCAAAGGGAGAACCCAGTGGCTGGCAACATTTCCTTTGGGTTGTTTTCTTTCTTTTTTTTTCTTTTTTAACTTTTTTTTTTAATCGTGGGTGATATTTATATTTTTGTATGATAAGAATGTTTTCTTACAGTATTTGTCATGCCAGTTTATAACAAACAAAATGCAGGGATTTTATTTCTATTGGAAACACTATTACATCTATGTTTTTACTTTTTAATGGATTTTTATTTGTATAGAGTGCTTACTAATGTTAAATAGGAAAGAGTATATAACATTTACATTAAGGACTCGTCGTAGCTTTTAGCGTAAGGAGTTAAAAGGAAAAAAATATTCAAACTGGGTCTCATTGCCTGCCTATTTTGGTAGGCGTGGGTTTGTGTCATTTCAGTTACAAAGATAAAATTATGCCATATAATTTATTTATATGAAAATTTATTTTTGTAGTGTACATAGTAGTCATCAAGTCTTTTGACAGAAGTATATTTTTAAAGAGTTTATATGTAATGATGATACCATTATGTTTTGGAACACTGCTGAGATGTGATTACGGTGCACACTTTTCCTTGTAAACCCCCTGGCAGAAAAGAAAGTGTTTAACAGTGTTAAGAGAGAAAGAGAGTGTGAATATTCATATAATTCTGAACTGTGTTTTAGTTACCATTTGTGATCTAGTGTGGTTCGCATTTTAAACCTTGAATGGAAATTGTACAAACTCTCTAAATATTAATGTTCAAACACTGATAGAAATTCTAACATGAATAAAAAATATTATAACTTATTGGTTACTGATTTGGTTGTTTCTAGAATACTTTTTTATGCAGTGGCCAAATATGCAGGAACGATCATTCAGTTATATTGATCACTATGGGGAGAGTCGCAGTCGTCCTTCAGAGCCCACGCCGTATCCTGGCAGCTCTGCTATGTGCTGCCGTCAAACCGTTACTGTGTCACCTGCCAGTTTGCACATTCCTGGCCAGAGCTGAGCCTAAATCCGACTCGCAGTATCAGTCTTGCTTCTGAACCGCAGATTTAGGCGGTTCAGCAACCTCGGCGCCCACATCTGGAGCCTCCGTCATGTGGAGCGTGAATCTGGCGTGTCCCAGTGTTCGGGACGTTGGGAAGAGTCACGTTCGGCCTGTTTTGGAGAAGGAACAAATTCTAAAATTACGCCTAAATTGTGACGTGTGGGTGCTTGTCTGTTTACTCCATTGCCTTTTTTACATCTTGGGGGGATGGATAAGGGACTGGATTACACACTTCTTTTTCTTTCTGAACAAAGCGTTTTATGTAAACGATTAACACTTGGCTATGGCAGTTTATCAGACAGATTACTTCTGCTTAGAGAGCAGTGGAAATCGGTTGGCTTTTTTTTTTCTCTCTCTCTGTGGTTGTTCCTTAAAGGGATCGGAGAAATAGTCAGTTTTTCGCCCTAAAATATCAGTTCTGGAAACTGTAGAGCTCCCGAAGATGGGAGGGTCTTGGCAGCACCTCCGCTGGGAAGCCTGGTAGCAGCGGTGGGGACCAGAGTGAATATCGTGAGTAGCAGCGTCTCCGTCAGCGTTCCCGGGTGTCACAGACGCCCGTGTGGCTCGCAGCGCGCAAAGATGGGGCGCTGAGCGTACGCCAAGGTACCCCGGAGCCAGCAGTCCTTAGCTTTATCCCGTATCCCTTACGCATATCTGCCGTGAGTCCTCTGAACTCGTAACCAAAAGCCTGAACGTGTTTTGGGATAGTTCAGCCTCTACTTTTCACGGGCCGATGAAATGTGAGTATCACTTTGTATTTTACGCTCCCTGGAAGTTTGACCATGAAATAGATAAATACAGTTAAAGGACTTGAACTGCAAAACTCTTGCATGTATTTTTGGCTACTTGCACGTTTTTTTCAAATCCACAGGACCAGTGGCGAGAGGTGTTGCTTTGAGTCAAACTGCAGATTTTAGTGGGTTACAGCCCAAAACCATCACTCGGCGTCCGTTAAAATCGTGTGCCAGCTGAACACGCTGCCTCTGCCTTTCTTGTCCCAGCCGTTAATGGAAACCGCTCCATTCACTAGCCTGGAAAGCAGAGGAATAAATCAATACCTGCTTCCAGTCAGAACACAGGATTTTTCTTTCAAAATTCCATTTTACATCAACCGTAGTTATTTACATTACATTACTTGTCATGTTTAGCTTTCTTATAAATGACACTTCTTCTCACTGTCAGCCTTATTAACCCCAGGTAAGACTTTAATCAGATTTTTGTCGGAGATCAGCCATATTTATTCAGGCCTTAAGTAAACATGCGGCCCAATTTTTGTTGGCATGACGCATGTATTTAACAGCTCCAGGAATGCTGCACGCTGCTAAACTGCAGCAGCGCCGCTGTATAAACAGGTGTTTCACTTTTGGTAACTCCCTCCCAATGAGCATCTGCGACTCCGGCTGCTTAAGCCTGAAAACCACCTTTGCCAAATCGTAATTACTTTTAACGGCTGCTGCAAGGAATGAGAACAATCGCTGCTTCCCCGCATTCCACGCGATCGCTCCGCTCCTTTCTGTTGCGGACGTGTCGGCGTTCTCGCTGGACCGGGACGCGTGCCGGGGAACGGCGCTGCCCGGCCCAAGCGGCTGAAGAAATACTGGCCCGCTTTAACTTTACGTGGTTGAAAGAAGGGAACGGAGTTAGGCGTGAATTACTCAGTAGGTAGAAAGGATCCAGAGCGCTGTTGCGCTTGCTTTCTCCGGCCTACGTAACTCCCGACTGGCGGAAAGGTTTCCTCCGCGAGCGCCGTGGGCGTGGGCGGCTGCCGGCCGGCGCGGGGCTGCACGGGGCGGCCTCCTGCGGGAGCGGGCGCTCACCGACCGTACACGAGACGTCGCAGGTCGCCAAACGTAGGTGACGGGTGACCTCTGAGATGGGCTGGATTTAAACTAATAGTCTTGAGGTTAAAATACCAATTAGCCAGTTAGCAAAGGTATAATGCACCCGTAACGATAGCTCACCTCTAAACGTGTCCTCATTCAGCGGGGGGAGCAGATATTTTGTTAGCCGTTAAGACCCAGCTGTGAGTGCCTTATTTCAGCAGAACAACTGAAAACGTGTAGGATGCTCACAACTTTCACCAGCGACAACCAGCAAACACCACAGGCGAATGCACGCAAGCCTTTCTCTTTATCGCTGCCCTTCTTTGCAGCCATATTAAGTAAGCTATTTTCAGTTAAGAGTACTTCCTTTGGCAGCCGTTTCAACGTGCTTCTGTACCATTCTGCAAGATTTTAGAGGACTATAATGGAGTCAAATGCAAAGATGTAAAATAGACTAAAGGAGAGCAGTGCGGTACGGTACCACGCACCTCAGCGCAGCGCTTAGGCAGACTGTCGGATGGCACCTCAAAGACAGCGGAGAGTTTTTATTTTGGTGTTCGTATTACGCAGCTTGTCTGCCTGGTGAAATATTCCTCCTAGAGGAGGAAATCTTTGTGTTTGGTTTCAGCTTCTCCGAGTTTGGAAAAACCCAGCCAGAGAAGTTCTCGTGAAACTAAATGAATGGAATGAAAGCACCCGTGGCAGGGGCCTGGCGAACACCGCGCATTCATAGGTTTGCTCAGTCCGGCCCACACTAAAACACGTGAGGACGTGGAACTATAAATTAAGACGAGTTCAGTTATTCTTAGCCCTTAAAAAGGTCTGAATATATGAATATAACAAATTATTAGGCATATAATTGGTGCAAATACCAACAAATACATAAGCTGTGCTTTCTGACTCTTCTGTATAAGTTAACACTTAACAACTCAACAGCGCTTCATTTTGTTAATTCAATTCTTTTCACGCTGCGTCTCCATGCTATTGCCAGGCATTTCAGCATAATTTTGAGGAAAAGTACATGTATGGAGGCAAAAAGGGGCTTTTAAGCACATTGTCTGTGAGAGCTTTAATCTCATTCATTAATAGATTTCCCAATGAATTATATAGTACGTGGATTTAAACCAATTTCAATGGATGTTCGCTAGCGCAATAGACTGTAATGCTCCAAAGTAACCGTTACAGTCCATTGAATCAGTAGCCCGTGAACTAATGAGGATTTACACATTAGCTGGTTATGGTTCCTTAGGAGCTATTAAGAACTTTTTAACATTTTGTTATTGAAATGAGTGTACGTGGAGCGTCCTGGACGTTCCTGCCAAGCCTAATGGGAACAAACCGTGAGTCAGCAAGGCTGCTCAAGGACGTGCTCAGCCTTAAGCAAGTATTGCTTTTAAATCGGCTTCAAAGGGATTACTCATACAGGTAAATCTGCATTTGTGCTAATATTTGCAGGGCTTGGCCCGTAATACAGTGAGAAGCGTGGGCCTGTTTACGCTATTCACACGCTTCCTTTAATACTGGATACGCATGCGGTGACTCAACCCACGGAGATACCCATCTCTTGCTGTTGATCACGTGGGGCATAAGGATTTCTCTCTCTAGAGGCCTCAACGCACACCCGAGGTAGATGCTCAAATTAGAGGATATGAATCAAGGCAAAAAAGTGTCTTTTTTTCCCTCAGATTGTAAATCGTATTTTTCTTGATGATATTCTGGAATTTCTTGAATGGCTTCACACTCTCTGGGAGCCTTTCTGATTTGCATCTGAAACAGAAAGTTGCCCAAGGAAAACCAGCCAGCGCAGGGTTTTGTTCATGGAGGTGTCCTGGCTCGCGCCCATCAAAGACACATAAGAGCTGTTCTGGGATATGCGCATGAATCTTAATCCTACACCTCCAGGTCCCTGACATTACATTCAGGCTTTCTTTAATTATGTCGATATTTCATAATTGTATTGTTTTGCCCATTCTGAATTACATTACCACCTTTTAAATTTGTTTAAATCTTCCAAAACCTCCGAGTCAAGAAAATTGTTGTGCTCAAAGTATGATGACCCAAACTGCACCCTTTAGCTCCGTGGCAGTGGCTCTCTACGCATGGAGATGGCCCATTTTGTTCCTTTAAGATAGCGTAGCAGTCACCACTACAGTACTGCTCTTCCTCCCTTTTCCCTGCCTCTTCCTCACCTTGCTTCTCCCCACGGGGACCTCCAGGTGGCATCCTGCAAGGCTCAAGAAATCCCAGGAAAAAAATGGTCGTAAAGCTTCACCCTAAGAAGCCTCTGAGGGTGGCTCTCCTGGGAAGGGCTCACCCACTTTTGGGTTGTGTTGTTTCTCTGCTTTGTGCAAAGGTTCGTGGATGGTTGTATGGTTCCAGTTTTGCTCGAGTTTCCCAAACACATTTATATTTTTACAAGGCAAGTCATTTATACCAGACAGGTTTAGCAGCAAGCATTGTGTTAAGCAGAACACGGGATTTTACTAACAAAAAATGGTGCTTCATTTATTACGGGGAGTAAATTAAATACGTACTAAAGCATTTGCAGAAACGGGATAGCAGTGCTTCAGCGCTTGGCTAAAAAATACGTATGAAAGCGTGCGTTCTACTACGCTCACAACGGTGAAATTTGGCTCAAGGCGGGACTGCAGCGCTGGGACTGTATGGCATGCAGCGGCGCGCGCTGCGGTGCTCGTGTGCTTCCCTTGGTAGATGCCGGGATGCTGAGAAAAACAGCAGCCAAAGGGGCAGCAAACTGTACAGTACAAAGAGAGGAGAAACAGAGCAGAAGAGAAAGGGAGCGAATCACACCCGAGCGCATGTGGGTGCACCCACAAAAGTTTCCTAAAAAGCCACGTTTTCAAGCTTGCGTAACACCAGCGAGGGTCTCATTCTGCCGGGCAAGGGAGGCTCGGGAGCTTTGGCCGTGACGGGCTGCTGAGCATAAGAGCCCAGTGTTCCTGCTCATAAGGGAGGTGATAACTTGCTTTGGGGGATATTTTTTATAATGTTGATGCTGGCTTTTCGAATGTTTTTCTATGCGGCATGTGTGTGCGCGGGTCTGTGCGTGTGTGTGTGATGGGAAACACGCGAGCGCGCAGAGCCGGCTGTGGTTTGAGTGTGTGGAATTTGCTACTGGCAAGTTATTCTAGCGCTGAGGCCAAGATAAACACCAGGTAGGCCTAGATTTTTGCATGCGCTTTTTTGTTCTGAAATGTTTTAAAAAGTCTTCCAAAATGCAGGAAGTTGCACCTGGAGTTTCAGACTTTTCTTGGGGCCGGCGTTTCTGGTGCACATCATTTAATGCTTGGCTTCTGCTTTAACTTTGGTTGTTTGGCAAACTCGCCGAAGGGAAGCTCGGAGGGAGAGGCTCCAGGAAAGTGTTTTCTCTTGGGCTGGGGGCTGCCCTCATTGACGCTTCCTAAAAAATGTTCTTCTGCTCTGTCCAGCAGACTATGGGAGTCTCCAGACTGCTCCCCCATGCTCCCCTCGTTTTGATTCACTTCTTCAGGGTACAGAACCAATGGAAAGGCACTGACTTACTGGAAATGGTCCTGTTAGCTTCTTTAATATATACGTAATAGAAGCAAAAGGCTTCGACTTGAAGACACTCCCTTGAGTCACTTAAAATTATTTTCTCTGGCCTTGAAGTACCTTTCCCTCTGAAGACTTCTTTGCAAGGATCTTGCACTACTCCGAGTTTATTCCTGCTGAAATTGTGTGTCAGACCTAGAAGTAGGAAAAAGACACTTTTTGCCTATTCCAGGCGACACGTGTCCCACTAATAACCATCACATTACTCCTCCCACGGCACCGAACAGGCTCAGGATGTGAGCAAGCCGGGACTCTGGGAGCCCCTGTGAAGAAGCGGCGCAGCAGGGATGTACAGGAAGGCATCACCTACGGCGCAGCTGGGAGTCTGGCTGCCGCACTGCCTTTCCTGGCGTTCCCACGGGGATTTGTGATCCGTGGCCTGCACCTCTGGTCAAGAGGAATGGAAAGAGCGGCTGGACTTGGGCAGACATGAAAGCCACTAACAGAGTGGCAGATGGGGAGGAAAGAGCCAGAAAGAGCATTATCCGGGTCTGAACTGTGCAGAGCAGCGGCAATATCCCCTTGGGAGCAGGGGAAGAAGAGCCGATATGCCTTGTGCTCAGGCAGCAGCAAGGAAGGAGGTTTGGGAAATCAGGGATTAGGCTGGGGCTCGAGCCAGGAGAGATCAGGGCTAGGAGGAGCAGGGACCTCTGAGATGGGAGTCTGGGGCTGGTGGTTCAGAAAGAGCAAAGAAGTCAGGACCAGATGTGAGAAATGGCGACTTTGTAAATGAAAATGCCTGAAAAAAAACTGCATAAACCCCACAAACCAGCATGTGTGCTTTAAAAATCTTCCAAACCTCAAAAATATTCATAGATCTTTATGACATGCCGACACAAGTCCACACAAAACAGACAGAAAGCAATGCAATCACAACTATTACCAACGAAATTAAAATCGCGATCTTTGAGTCACAGGAAATCAGGCCTTGAAATACGCCCATTAAGTACTGTACGTGGAAGGCTTATAACCTGTTCAGGCCAATCATTATATTTAAGCTACACTACACTTACACTAACAATAAATCCCACACAAGATTTAGGAACTGTCTGGCGAGGAGGAGAGCATCGCACGGGAAGGTAACGCACTTGCAGGTCACAGAGCTCAGAGCAGAAGTCTTGCGTCGGCATCTCGGAGCATGAATGTGCTTCACTTGCTGTTTTGCCCATTTTGTTGTCTTTTTTTTCAAAATTCTCACCAAAACAACAAAAAAATCCCAAAATGTAAGAGAGGCCAGTGTTGTCCTAGAACCTTTTCTTTCAAAATTTAGTTACTGATGGGGAGGAATGCATTTTAATTTTTTTTTTGTTTTTGCTGCAAGCCGGTTGTTTTTTCAAGATCAGATTTATAGTTGTCAGCCTTTTCACAAAGAAGGGTTTAAAATGCAAATGAGATTTTGTAGTAGGCCATCAGTAGGGGCGTAAGCTTGCTAAAGGCACCTAGAATTAAACAAATTCTTTAATTTCAGAAATTCTGCTTGCACGTTCATAGGTGCACATCTGTGGTCACTGACAAAGAAGCTTCTCATCGGGTTAACGTCTTGAATATTTGTTTCTCCAAAGCTTCACGAGCAGAACAGTTTTATGTCGCCTAAAACGAAGCATGAAAGAATCGCAACAGAAAACAGTGCCACAGTGGGGCTGTGACAAGTGGATGGGGAATTGTGCTTTCCTAAGAGCTGTGGTTTACCATGTTGGACGCTGGCCCCTTTCTTTCACCCTACAGAGGTAGGAAAGGATTTCTTTTTTTTATTATTATTTTTTTTTTTGCTATACTTTGTTCCAAAGGAAGTGGGTTCTGGAAACGTTCGCTGTTATAAATCATGGTTTAAATTTGATACTTGTTCATCTGCTTAACTGCTGCTCCGTGTTTTCAGACTCTCAGCCGGTGCTGCGTTCTCAGCAGAGCAGAGGTAGCTCTATTGCCACCCAAAAACACGTGAAAGTTATAATGGACTGCAGCAATTTGCATAAAACACTGATATTTGACAAGTTCTTCAGTCTCTAATGTGAAATTAAAAATGGTTACACAGGTTACTTACTGTGTGCTATGAATACTTTCCCATTCTTTCATGGTTTTATCCTGTACTAGGTGATAAAATCAAAGCCTTACATCTGTAGGAGGCTTTCCATACCCCGGTGAACTTCTAATCCAATATGATCTTCTTAAGCAGGAGCATTTTCTGTGGAGAGTTTTGACGTGAAGGATATTTCGCAGTGAGGCCCTTTTATTAAGTCCCAGTCTGCCACTCTAACAGAAAATATAGATGCATGATCAGTTGTTTACAAGATATTAAACAAAAATCTATGCTTTAATTACTGGATTCGTTGCCTTAGTACTTTCAGAAATGAATTCATCATTCCATTTTTCTAAACAGTTTATGGCTTGTTTAATATGAACAGATTTTCTGTGGTCCTGTAACCAGGGAATTAGTAAATGGAGAGGCAGTGTAATCTTTTAGACTACTCAAAAACTGTGTGGCTCTCAGCCTCATAGAGTTAAACTTGATTTTCTGTTATTGAAATACTGAGATTTGTGTTTGCTTCCATTTGCCAGTGCTCTACTTTGGACTGCTGTATTGCTCATACATATTCAGTCTTTTTTTTTTTTTTTTTAACTAGGATAGGTCACTTGGATTTTTACATGGGTTTGGCCCTATTTCCTCTTCTGTCCCCCTAAAAAACTGACTTTCCTGAGTTTGGCCTTTTACCATTAGGTAAACTAGAGGGAATAAATGGTAAGGTGTGGAAGCACGCGGAGGCTTCCTTTTATTTTGCAACACATGCAGCTCTGGCAAGAGCACTGCTTTAGCCAGTTGAGCGATATCTAACTCTCCTAACATGGAAAGAAGTCTGCCTAATACATGATTAATCTGAGGAAGAAGTGCTAGTGCTCGGAAGATCTCAGTGAAAACAAAATTATTTCAAAGCTTTTTTTCAAGTATTTGTCCACAGAAAGATAAGCTGTGGTTTAACATCTAGCAGCATTTAAACATTTTGCCAGTATCTATTCTGAATATCTGAAATGGATTTTGGGGTTGAAGCTGTCCATTTGACGAGAAATTTTTGTTCAGAGCAATGTGCAATACATTGGACAAGCCGATGCTGCTAAACCAGGCTGTATATCTAGGGTGCTACGTTGTGTTTTGGAATAGTGGTTTTATTATTAATTGTCTGGTTGAGAGACTTAAACCATTTGGTGCTTGGAAAAAATTGGAATCCTTTAAGTAAATAGTTTAGTCTTGGCATCCTTTCACCCTAACTGCTGCAACTTATCCAGTTAATGTCGGAGGGGTGGATGTTTCATCTCGAAAGCACATTTAGGACAAAATTTGGTTTTTATACACACTGTCTCTTACACTAAAAGCACAGATTTCCAAACAGTGTATAAAAGTCAATAATTCATACCCAGCCACAAGCAGCATTTGCAACCAATTCAGTTTCCTCAACTGGGAAGGCACCTTTTTGTTCTTGTCAGAGGAACCCAAATTTCTTAGACTTCCTGACTGGGAGTCTGACTTCGTGGACTACATTCGGTTACAGCTACTAAATGCTGGGGACCGAGAGGGAAAATTTACAGATAATATAGTCATACAGCTATGAGCACACTCCTGCATGCATAATAATATGTTACAATCAAAAATAGTTAGGCTTCAATCCTGCAAATGTTTATTAAGTGCTTAACTCTCAGAGGACTCTCAAGTGTGTAAAATTAAGCAGATGTGCAAGTGTATACAGGTTTGTGCCTTAGGACTTGCCCACTGAGCTCAGTGGAAGTTGGGTTTAGGCTATTCGGAAGCCTTAAGGCAACATACACATACCTTGTGGGGGCACTGAAAAATTGCTGAAATGTAAAATAGAGAAACCCATAACACATGTGCCAGCAGAAATAATCTTCGACTAGCATAGAGTGGCTGCTGGGTTGCATATGTACGTACGGAAAACAAGCAAAACAGATGCCAGAGTATTCCGTAGCAAGGATAGGAGATGTTGTAGTGAGACAGGATGTTGACAGGGCTGCTGGAATTATCTTTTGCTCTGCAGCTCTAAGCACCTTAAGAAAATAACGATTTTCGCTGCTGGAACACTGTTTGCCAAGCAGGATGACTGGCTTTAGAAACGTCTGTATTTACTGACAACGATTCAAAGAGCAGCTGAAAGGGATGCGTTGCTACTCATCTCCATCTTATTAAAAGCAGCGATGACAAGGCCTAAAGCCCAGTCACCTCTCTCGAAAGGTAATTGCTAAGGGAATTAAATCTTGATGAAACCCAAATCTGTCATTTGACAAAGGCAAAACTGCTTTAATGCACTGACCAAGTACAGATGCTTCAAATGAGTTGTCTAACATTTATACTGAAAATCAGAAGAGAGATAAAAGACTGAAATATTATATAATTGGCAGTGTAGCTTTATCTGTACCAGTGCTTTTCTGTTATCACTGTACAAATAGGTACAACAGTAAAAAATAATGTTTTCTTCTAAATTTCCAGAATTTCCTTTTTCTTCCCTAGCAGCAATAGCAGTATTTCAAGGACAATACTTGTACAGTATTTTGTTTTTGTTAATTTTTTGGGAATCGGAATATTAAAAGCCATGTGTGGATGGCTATTCTGAAAGATAACTGATCTGCTAGAAAGCATAAGATCTGAGATTTATTTAGTAGTCTATGGAGTTTAAATCAATCCCCGCTTTATTCAAAACGGTGCAGTTCCTATCTCCACTTATGAGCAGGAATACTGCCACTAAAGGCTCCTTCTCTGTTCTGGCAAATTGATTCCAAATGTATTTTCTCGAATCCCTCTTCTGCTACTACACTGTCTCCCCAGAAGATGTTTTAAATGGAATTATTTATTATTTATAGGCTCTTGTTAAAACCTATAAAATCCTGCCTGTGTTAGATTTTCATTTTGGCCTGGTGGCCAGCTGGTACTCTGAACGGTCACGTCTTTGTGCAAACACACGAGATAATGAGGAGGAGGAGGCGATGGTGCGCTCCACGGCAAATACAGGCACATCTCAGCGTGTTTGTTTGTTTGGAAGGCAAAAAGCATCTCATGTCTGCCAAGAACTCTGAAATAATAACGAGATAAACTCTCGTTTATCGTGCTCTGCTTCCATTTTTCGTAATAAGCATAATTAAACTGAAATGATGACTGGAATGCTGAGAGGTAACTCAAGTAATTGGGCTGGTTAATATTAAGAAGGTGTAAATTCTCCAGAAAAGCCCTGTGCATACCAACTGAAAATGCAACCCATGAAATAAATCCATGTGCCTACATTTGTTATAACAGTAATACTGACCTTCGAGCAAGGTATTTCCGAAGGATTTTTAATGACCAGCTGGAGTTAATAGCCTTTGGCTGTACCTTGGGCTTTAAACTCTGCCCAGCCGGTCATTAATTCTTAGGAAATGCTCTGTTCCTTGATTGTTATTGTTTAACTGCATGACAAGCTAGAGTGTAAATAGCTGTTAGCAGAGAAAATACAATTATTGTTAAAAGCCCGGAGTACCTTCCTTTAGAAAAGACTCCAAAACATACACAAGCTGAGGGTTCTGAAAAAAATCAGAAAAGGTGATTTTTGCTGCTGTGGAAAGAGGCTATGTTGTAACAAACAGGGCTCAGGAGATCCATATTCTCAGCCAGTCTCCGAGGAATCAGACCCTCTTTGGGTTGTCTTGTTGCCAACTACTGATGTTTCTGGCTGTAGGCTGGAGAACCATTACTCTCTTCTACCACTGGCTTTTGGCCAAGAGGATCTGAATTTTGTGGACATTTACTGATCTTTTGAGGAAACATGGCAAAAGCCTTCAAATATATGCCACCAGAGCTCCAACAGGCAGAAAAAATTAGGCTCATATAGGTAGCTTGAGGTTAAGTCTTATTATATAGGTGTATCATCTAAGGCAGTATAGCCTTGTCTGTGATGGGAGACTATTAGGATTGGGACATCTGATTACTGGAAAGGCTGAGTCAGACAAAATAAGCTTCATTTCTAAGGCCTCATCAAGAACATCCCTAGAGACGTTAAGAACCAGAAGGATGAAGAGAGAGACCCAGCGCATCATACAGCGGAGGACGCAGCGGGCCAAAAGCCAGATCTCTTGCCTTGCTCTGCTCCCCCAGCGGTCTCAAAGGGGGCCGAATCACCCCATCGTTTCCCATTCAGCCATGAGCATTGGTGAGCCGCCGAGAAAGCTTGCCCCGGTGCTGGAAAACCAGGTGCGCTTGTGCTTGCCAGCGGGCCCAGCGGCAGCACTGACTTTTGCCAGGATACTCTGCTCGATTTTAAGCACGAGTAGGTTTTGCTGGGCTATCGGCAGTGCCTGTAGAGAAGGCTTTGCAAGGCCTCCAGCCACACTGCACAGAAATACAGAATTTCTGGACTCCCCTATGACTTCCAGGGAAGCCGCTATTAAAACTGTCTCTTTCTAAAGTGTGAATGAGGGGAGACTGATACTACTGACCTCTAATACCTCTTAGGTATAACGTGATCAATGACTTTCGACACAGTTAGGTTAAGGAATTTTATCATGAGACTGTGAAGAAAAAATGAAGATGAGGATTTCACTTATACATAGCTTCAAATTTATAGCCAACAGAAAAAATATTGCTTTCGTTAATATACAGAATATTTTGCAGCAGCAATCTTTTAGTTATTCGTTATCTGTAACTGAGCTAGTTTGACTTTATTATATCTAACCTAGTTACAAAGTCTCTGAACAAGAAGTAATATATTTTACTATAATTTTAAATGGCGCACTGCTAAAGCTAGCAAAATGACATTCTAAACCCTTTCTTTTAGTAGTGGCAGACTTTCTTCAAAGAACAGACTTTTTTATTGTATTTTGTATTTTACTGTATTTTCTCCCAGCAGTTTCATAATTGGGTTTTCTATATCACCTGAGCACCCTTTAATCGTTTCCCGTTTCTAATTTCCTTCGGTGCTCCAGACCACCTATGCAGCGAACAGAGCGCCCTGGGGGCTGCACAGCACGGAGATGGCAGCAGCAGCGCGAGGGCGCCTCTGGCAACAGCTGCCCCAGGGCTTGCCCAGTTTTTACTTTGCCCTTGTCAGAGCCTGAGGAAAAGTCCAGACGGGGCCGAGCTCGAATCTTGTGGCCGGCTGTTGCCATCGACAGCCTGTCTCTCACTCAGGGGCGTGGGGTGGATTTTTGGGGAGGGTGAAAGGAATGCAGCCGCTCCCACGCAGGTTTTGGATATTGAGGAAACCGAAACCACGGAAGATAGTGTCTTGCTAACTAATTCAGCTACTCGTTTTCAACTTTTCATGTGCTTTCATGTAAAGCCATTTATTATCACCTTTAAGATATTTCACTGGCATATTCTGTGTTTCCAGTAAATATGCTCACTGTTTGGGAAACCACCCAGAAGCCTTTTTGTATTCTAGATGCTTTTCCAGGCTAAGCTCCTGTGGATACTTTTACAGGCCCTGTAGCCTTTAGTTAGTGCATGGCAAAGCCAAAGGTTAATAACTTGCTTGGTATCACAAAGCCAGTTAATGCAGAGTTGGAGGAATCAGGCCTCTTGACTCTTCTCCTTTGACTGGCTTCCCCCCTGCCCCCCCAGTAATGATTAGACTTATTTACATTATATTGCTTATTCCTGAATCCTAGAGCATTTTACAAGCCCAGTATTATTATTACCACTCAACATATGAGGAAAAATTGCCACACAGAGCAAGGAGATGAAATGCCTTCAGGCACCCTGTAGGCTCACGGTTTATCCAGTGCACTCTCCACAAAATTCATTGCCCATGCAATACACTTGAATATTACCTTACTGCCAGGGATGTAGTTGTATGCAATGCACTGTGACTTCAGTGAGAGAGAGTAACATTTCTAGACAGGACACAAATGATGCTCAGATTACAAACCTAGCAATTTGCTGGTGAGGTCAGACTGGACACTTTTTACATCCAGGCAAAGGTGGAGATCATGGGTGAACAGGCATGGTCATTTCTTTCTGCTTCTTTCTTCAAACTGTTGACCCATCCCTCCTGACTTAAGCACCGCTTCATTGCAGGATAGAATGTCTTCTCCTACAGCCAAATACCACCTGTTTATTTCTTCCCAATGTAGCTGGCCATTCAGTCAATTTGCACAGCCTCACCATCTGAAGTAAGGGCGTTGTGACTGAGAAATTTGTGGAGTCTTGACATTCTGCGAATGGCTAGTATTTCTAAATGTTGAAATTTTAGGATGGAAAATAATAATTATTTTTCTGTTCTCACTGAAATGAACTGTAGCTTAGGAGCAAAGAAATTTCTGTAGCGGATCAGGCCACTAGTATAGCAAGCTAGGTTATCTGTCCGCAGCAGTAGTCCATAGGTACATAATTCCGAGCTGCTATTCGTGAATGGAGAACTGCTTAGTCTGGCTTTATTGCTCTGTGCAGATTCTGCGGTTTTGTGCTAGCTCAGGTATCAGTAATTTGAAGGCTCCCTTGTCCGTTCCTGCCTTCACTCTACCTCGCACAAGACAGCAGAGCTGGGCAGACTGACAGAGGCAAACTGAGGAGCTCCTCAAATACAGAGACATCAGACTTAATCTATTAGACTCAATTTCTTTATCCAATGCTTTGTCCAGACCACTGAATTTCAGATAAGAGTTTAATAGGCAAGAATTAAGATTGCATAGAGATTACATATTTCAGGTCACTGTATGCTTCACGTGGTAGCACTTGGAGGGGAGGGGATTTGGCTTGGTATTCATACTTGATATGACATTATTTTATGATAAAAACTGTTTCAGCACATTAGGTATAAAAGAACCTGTAAAGATGTTGTAGTTGTCCCCAAAGTTGCTTTAAACCCTATGAAATAATAGAAGTATACAAATATAAGGATACTTTTGGTTAAAGCCTAGGGTTGAGCTGGAGGTCTTGAGCAACCTTCCAATGTCATCCTGGAGAGAAAGCAAGGGGTGTGACATTGTGGGAGACATGAGAAACAGGGGATAGGCTACTTTTTTCAAAATTAATAGAATCTAGTACTGAGCAACAGACTGTGTCTTAATCTTGTGATTATTGCATGAATAGATTTTTGGCTCTTATTTTGTGTTTCTTAACACATTTTCATTTACTTTATGTGTGATCTTGATTCTTAATAATTTGGCATTCTGATACTTGAATTTGGGATAATTCAACACAATTTATGTTTAATTTATTTATCTGTAATTTACTGATACATATTCTCAAACTCATCTCCATCATAATTCAAACTTTTGTCTTTCCTATTTTATTATGTATTTGTATATACATCCTTTATTTATGTTATATAGATAGCTGAAACACCACCTTTAAACCAAGCTTTATATGGCTGTATAAAGCACTTCTGAACGAAAGATACCGTATTCTTTATATGCATGTAAATGATTATCAGTTGTGAATCAGACTCATCACACAAAACTGCTAGCATTTTAAGGTGACCCAATGCAAATATCCATTTAAAGCAGCAAGAAATTTGAGGAAACAAGAGAACGCTATTTTAATGAGAGAATGATAGAAAACAAATTGATATTTTGTCTGGGATGTCATAAGGAAGGGGCTAAATCTGAAGATAGACAAGGTTAAAGAAAGGTTAATACCAATAAAGGAAGAGGATTGCTAAAACAACCGAGAGGAGATTTATGAAAGAGCACATTCCACAGATTTGCAACTATGAATATTGCAGGCAAAGGAGTGTGGATGACAAACTGTTTAAAGAAGCAGTGAAGGCACTGGAGTATCAGGAGTTGTATTTCCTTTGGGAGGTCAAAGAAACACCATATTGTACTGTTCGATAAACTAAACGAAGGAATGAGGGGGAAAAAGGAGATTTTTTTGGTTAATGTAAAGAAAAGGTGAGGGCGAAGTGGGCTATTCACTAATTGCACTTCTGGTTTTCTACTGCAGAGTTGTATTGTTTCAGGCCTGTTTTGAAGCATGAAGGTGATTCTGCAGACGTGCTGTACACTATCTTGGTTACTACTTTAATACTACTTAGGTTTGTTTGTTTGTTTTGTTTTGTTTTGTTTTGTTTTTTTTTTGAGAGATAGAGGCTATGCTGAAAAAATACATAATTCCCAAAGGCATGGAGGCTAGGCTAGCAGACTGGCATACCTGACTGTGAAAAAAGGATCATACACAACATTCAGCAAATGCTGAAAAAGGTAGACCATGGACACAGGTCCTCAAACTGGATAGCTAAAGCTCTCTACATAAGATCATACATACATACATAAAACCTGAGAGAAATCTTCTCTCTGTCTCTCTACTCGGTCTTCTGTTCCTATGTTCTCCAGCCTTTATTATTTATTACTCAAAATTTTTATATGCACTCTAGAAATCAGTATTAGGAATATATGGTTAATGTGTGGAATCTATGCATTGACTAAATATTGTTAATTTCCTCCCTTTTCTGCTAATGTAAGTATTTATGTTCACAGTTTGGATTTGTTTGGTTTTGAAGGACACAGATGCTTGGAAAGGCTTATAGAGGAAAGCTGATCTGATGTTTCAAACAAAACTGTATCTGTCTGGCAACTATGCTTCCATTTTTAATATATGTGCTTCATCCAGATGATAAAATGCTATATATATAATATATAATAAGAGAATTTGATCCACTTACGTGCTTACATTTCTCCCTTTCTTCTCCTGCTTGTCCTCTCCTCTATGGACAGTCATTGTGTTTCGCTGCATTTTTAGTGCAGCAGGATGTATTATGGCAACATTTTGCTTTTACCTCAGTTTGGGATTTGTATCATGCTATGAAAAGTTCAGGTATATCTTTTCTGTGTGTGAACTTTGTTTTATTTCAAAATCTGTCTATGTAAAGGAGTAAGTACTGAAATACAATTTAGCGTGCTCTGGGTTTGTCTGAAATTTAGGTGCAAGTTGTGATCAGCTTTCTCACCAATACGTATGAACTATGAGGAGAAAGGAATTTATTGAAATTTAATCTCTTGGTTTGATATTCCCACTTGGAATACTCAAGTTTGTAAAAGAAAAATATACTAAGGACTTTCAATGACTGATGTCTTTGAGTTCACTGATGTCCTTCTAATTATGCTGATAACTTCATTTTCTAAGATTGAATGCTTTGTAACTTGACACGAGTTTGAATAATGATGTGAGAATATGAAGTTTTACATTCTGATTCTGAACAGACAGTTTCTCACACCTGCAGGCCTCTGTAAATTGGTTTAAGTGTGATCCTTATCACATTTTGTTGATTTGTTATTTTAGCTCCTGCTTGCTGCTGATAAAATTGGTATTTCCCTTTTTACTATCTTTGCAGGTTCTAAAATGTGCAAATACCTCTTTTAGTTAAGGAAGATAGTCACATATATGAAACTCAAATTCTCACTAAAATATTTCAGATTGCTAAGAGTGAGAGAACAAGTAAAGGCAAAGTCATTAACTTTGTGTTCTATAGAAGGTATTTTCTGCTCCTTCCATGTAATCCATAGAAACTTTTCAGAGTATCAACAGGGACTATCATAGAAATGAGTAAGCTCTCTGCTTCTATGCACTGTATTCAGTTCCTGTGGACCGAGCTTTGGGAATGCTCCAGTATTCATCAAATGTTCAACTGTTGAACAGCAACAGGAAGTCAAGGAAGATTTCTATGTCTTGCTGCTTTCTCAGTCTTGGGAGTGATTGACTTCACTCGTTTTTTTCTACAGCACCTGCTGAGAACACAGATAGGTACAGGAATAATAATTATTTTCATGATATGAATCCATGAAGTCATGTTTCTATCTTTATAAAGACAGAAACACAATCAATAGCCAAGCTAAATACTTCAGCTTCTCTAATAACACATACAATGAAAAGACAGACATTCAGGCACATTATGAAAATCATGACTGTACCAAGATTGGCTAATTGATAGATATATGATATAATTTCCAAATTTTATGCTTGTGAACATACAAGTTGTGGAGGATTGAGAAATACCACGGGCACAGTGTTAGCAGATACTAAGAAAACTCCTAAGGTTTGTTTAAGGAGCATAAAATAGCACTGGCATATTCAGGGTCAATTTTTTAGACCCACACAGAGGCTCCCCAACTAAAGACTCAATGGTATTTCTGTTGTAAAGAAACCAAACATTTTTATCTACCATTTGGGACAGAGAACTCAGCAAATTATACATATATTATACATATTAATATTGTAATATTAAAATATTATAATATTATACATATTGCAGTATTACGTATGTGAGGGTCATGTGCATTGATGAATTATATTTACCATGCACCTTTGAGTGCCTCACCTGCACTTTGTCCCATTAATCTATCTCCCCCAATATTTATTCTAAGATTCCAAACTTCTGAGCCACTTCAAACAGCTGGGGCTTCTTTTTTTTTTCAAAACCTGTCAAAGATGTATTTCCTTCTCTTCCCCCAACAGGGGAATTTTTCCTACCAAATTAATACTGTCCAAAAGACCAAATGGAAATATTTTGCCCTGAACCAAGGTGTACTAACTGTGATATCTCATCAAGGTGCAAAGCTTAATGAGGGGCTTTTGCAACATATGCCAGGAAAGAGGAGATGGCTATGGTTCTAAAGGAACAGTCAGCAATTCCCTAATATTCGGAAGATCCTTGCCTAAATAGTCAAATTCTGAAGTCAGGGCATTCTTACCTATAGCAGTACTATATCTGGTGACTTTTAACAGTTTCAAATAATTTCTGGAAGTTGAGAAGATTTATAATTAGTAATTCTGTCTGAGACTAGGCAGCTGAATTAGCTACATATGTAGTACCTGCTACTACAGATCAAGGCTATGAAAAATAGCCCCAATATTTTTTAACACTCAAATGTTTTTCATTTATTAAATGTAGGAGGGTGGCAAACTGTATACAGAATATCTGAAGTAATGTAACACTTGTACTGGCAGTCATTTGATGTGTCCTACCTAATTCATTGTTCATATCACTGCCATTTATATTACGACTATTCAAAATGAGGATCATTTCAAAGGTAATCCTGTTGGGTACTCTTTCTGCCAGTGGAGTTTGTACCTATTAGTCATTTGCTTTCATCTTTGCTTTTATATTTACTCCTATTTTTATACATCCGTCTACTATACCCTTTCCCATGATTTTCTTGTATGCCATTTTTTTCCCCCTTGATATATTTTTTACAGCTTCTGTTATATTATAATAATCTTGGGCCAAAGTCTGGGCGTGCATGAGAACTGGGATGTGGATTCTTGCATAGTTAGAAGAGAATGGCTCTGCCAATGGTATAAACATTAAGCTGACTAAAAAAGGCAGCATTTTACTACTCTGTGAGTACAGGATAGAAATAGACATTGGACAACAATAGAATATATTAAGTCAGAACCATGAAAAATGATGCTATCAGACTTCTTCCACTCAAGCTTCTTCCACTGTACCACAACAGTTATATGTTTCAGCACTGAAATAATTAATAACGTTGACATCTAAGGAAGTGTTAGCACAATTCATGGCAGAAAATAAATAAAAATTCTCCTGTGTTGCCATTTGAAAAGAAAGGGAAGGAGCAGAATGATTAAAGACTTGCATGAGTTATGAACTGGACTCACAGTGTGAATATGGGCGTTACACCCAATGCTCTGTGCTGTGTTCTGCAGATGTGCTGGATGTGTGGGAAACATCCCAGCCAGTTTGTGTTGGTGCACTGCCTGAGGTGCAATTGCTTTTTCTCAAAAAGTATTTTGAAACTTCCCTTTTAATTCATCGGGTGTTGCTTATTTGGTAAGACAAAATGAAAAGAAAGTAATTTAAGAAGTATTTACACAGGGAGATATTACTATACAGGGTAGGGCAAATTTGGCTTTGTACTGAGGGGATGTGTCTTATTTTAGAAAATTTAAAGCACTGGTGATCAAAAAAGATGACACAGTGCACAAAATCTGAATAGAAGATTATGAATCATGAATAAGAGAAAAGAGTTTGGACATCAGCTGGATTGGGTAAATTGTGAAGAGAAAAAACACAACTTAGCTCTGCATCGGCTGTAGTCCTGTGTTTATACAGAGGACAAATCTTCTTGAACATTTACTATAAATTAGCCTGTTAATTCAGATTACTGATGTCAGTGGGATTTGATTTTAAATCCATCTGAAAAATTACATTCCAAGCTAGAGGAAAGATAGAAAAATTTTACTCTAGTGACTTTGTGCTTTCAAACAATTTGCTTTTTTTTTCTTTAGGCAGAATTACAGTCAGTAGCTCACTCTCCACAGCTCTTTCAAGGAAGAAATAAGGACAGAGTAGTACAAACATTAATATTTGGGAGGAGGGTGATGTTTCCTTAGGAAAGAAACAAACCATTTTAGGTGCTCCTAATACCTTCTCAAAAAGAGAGAGGGAAATATTGTAGCAATTTCCCACAAGCTCTTGGTTGGAAGCAGTTAATGCAGAAGCAGGAAAAAAAAATCACAAGTGGAAAAACCACAAGGATGAATATGGGAAGGAGCTGAGCGGATGAAGGAAAATAAGTGTATAAATTGGATAGGGAGTGAAGAACTGCAGTACTCAACAGTGCTAATGTAACCGAATATGTCTTTAGTTTATTTACTAATCAGATGCTTTTTAACAAACTGAGGGCAAGCATATTGAACCAAGTTGCACATTTCTTATTTTAGAAGCAGTGCAAATTTCAGCCATAGAAATCAAATATATTTGTAAACTCTTAGTTTATTTGAAGCAAAATTTCTCATCTACTAATATACTCATACTATCTGCATTGACGGCATTTTGGTGGAAAGGCTTGTTGATGTTGACAAAAGCCAGCAAGAGTTCAATAGGTTCTGCACTTAGGCTTAGACTGGAGGCAAACCCAGAGGATTTCATTCCTTCACGGTCAGAAACCAGAATGATGTCTCATGGAAAGCTGTATTCACCTGACCTTCGGAAACTGGATTAAAGCTCTTTCTTAGGTATAACATTGAACAATTCCTAACAGACTAATCACACCCACTGGGGGCCTGTCAAACGTCCTTGTTATTTTGATTCTCCTGTGGAATTACTTGTTCCCTTAATTGTATACATAGGATCAAAACTTGTTTTATTATATTTCCTTTGAACTGCACAAAATGAATCCCCGACCTAACAGTTTTATGCACCACATTTTTTGAAATATAAGTAACAATAGCTTGGTTTCCAGTCACTAACTGCACTTTGAGTCAGCCAGCTGTGAAGACTGATGAGGCTTTTGTTAAAGCTGCAGCTTACGCCGAGGTCCCGTTAAAGTCCACTATGTGAGATGGGCAACTAAAACCGCGTGTGGCGGAGTCAGCTGCTGAGCTGGGCGCACTCGAGAAGGGCGGGCGGTTAATTAAGCTGAGGTGAATCAGCTCCGCGGCTGACCCGTGCACACACGCTACCGGCCGCGCCACCCGCCCAACGGCTCCCCTCGCGCCCCGCCCCCGCGCGGCCGGGCGGCAGCGGCCGGCCTCCCTGCGCACGCGCGCGCGCCGCCCGGTGATAGGGCGGGCTCCCGCGGGCGCCCAGAAGCAGCGCGCGAAAATTCCAAACCCAGCGGCGCGAGCTCGGCGGCGGGGTGAGCCGCTGGGGAGGGGGCGGGGCCGCGGCCGCGGGGAGGGGTCCGCGCGCGCCCAGCCGTTACGGGCGGCGGGTGTTTCCCCCCCCCAAGTCTCCCTCGCGCAGCAGGGGCTCGGGGTGGCGCCTGAGCCAGCCGCGGCGGGGGGCGCTGCCCAGGGCCCCCGGCTGAGGCGGGGGGGAGCAGGGGGAGAGGCACTTCTGGCCCGCCGGTGCCGCGTCGGTGTCGCTGGCGCCGCGGGGACGGGGAGGTGGCGCGGGCAGGAGGGTCTGCGCATGCGCGGCCCTGCCGGGGGGGAGGGGGCGCGGGGAGGGGGCCGGGGGCGGCTTGGTGCTGCTCGCTGCGGGGCCCGCACCGGCTGGCGGGGCCGAGGTCGGCTCTGCCAGGCCGAAAGGCCGTTTCCGAGCCGCTGCTAGAGATTTCGGGCTTTGCTGCCACTGTGCTTCATCCTCGCCTTAAACCCGAGAGCCTAGGGGAGTTATGCTTCCCCAAATAACCGTTCAGCTTGTTAATGCAAACGCCAGTTAGGCCATTGACTCTCAGTGGTGGGCATGACTCGTGATAAAGGAAATGTATGGGGTCATGTGTTTAAAAATTCGCTTTACAGTCGACAGCTAATATTTGGTCGATGTTGGCTGGTATTGGAAAGAGAGAGACTTCCACATTTATGGTGTCTGCATCCTGCTATCCTCCTTTAATCCTAGGAACGGAGCAAGCGGGGCGGTGTGTCATTTTGTGGTGTGTGCATGACTTCAGCGCAACTGTAACACGTAGCTAGCTTCCTAAATGGTTTACGGAGAGAGCAAACAAGTAGTTTACAGCTTTGTTTCTGATTTAGCAGATGTGCCAACTTCTGTACTGTGCAATCTGACACTCGTAGACATCTGTTCTAGTGGAGGAACTCCTGTATGTATACAGTATGCTGTTAAGGATAGGTATGTAGCTGGCCTTTTATTTAAGGTAAAGGAATAGAGAAGACTAACTCCTCTTAAGTGTTGGGAGAAGTGCCATTTTCGTTTGAGGTTTTGATTCATAAATGTAGATAGTGAATCCATTTCCTTCCGTTCTTCTCAGAGGTTTTTCCCAAAGCAGTAGCAATGAAATAATTGCCATTTTAGATGTGGAAGAATAACTAAGATGGATAGCAGTTATTGTGCTATGTCACAGTGATGAATCCTACGTTAGGTAGGGGGACAAAAATTTGTGGGACATAATGTTATAGTGTGACAGGCTTTTGAAAACGAGGAGGATCTTGAATTTGGGACTATGTGATTCATTATTATGTGATTACAATGGTTTGAAACATCTTTTCAGGTCAAAATCCTTGAATCTTTTTTGTAAAAGGAGAGCTTTCCTGCTTGTGGCTGTTATACCAAACAGCATTCAATTTCTTTTCTCTTTTACACTGATTATGTGCTGTATTTATGTTCATCCTTCCTTCTTTGCCCAAGGCTGAAATGTTGTCTCATAAAATTCATCACCATAATGATGTTTCAAGTAAAACCTGAACTATAAGTATATTGCGAGCTACTGACAGGCGTATGAAAAACTTTTGTCCATGGAGCTTTCGGATTGCTGGAAAGCTCTCTCTTTACACTCTATTTGGTTACCGTTTTTTCCGTCTGTGTTGTACTGTCTCTTCATCTTGTGTGGATGTTTGTTCACCACTGCCATCTTTTGGATGGAAACAGGCCTGCTGCATGATTACGGTCCTTGTCCTCTAGTGGTTGGTTTGTAAAGAGAACATAAACTCTACCACACTTCTACCTCGCTGGAGACTTGTCTTTAGAGAATATGGCAATGGTTTAGTATGAGTCAGGAGCAAAGACTGACGATTATCTTTTGACTTATGTGCGTGGTTTTGATCATCGCTTCTGTGCTTTTTATTCCAGTTTCCCAAGGAAATCCGATCTATGTGATTGCACCAGCTTTCTGTCTTTTGGCTTCTAAGTATAGAACCTGTTGAACCCAATTTTAATGAAGTGTGAAAGCAAGTTTAGCGGTCTTAAAGATAATTGCATTCCTATATATATTTTCTAAAAAATAGATGCTGGGTCAAACAGAGAGGCTGAAATCTGTGCTGTTGTTGGGAGGAAGATGGGTGGAACCATGTTCCACATTCTCTTTGGCAGTAGTCATCTAGCTAGTCAGCACATGCACGTGGGCCAGCTGGCCCATGCGCACGTTGGGTTAGCCGCAGCACGCTGTCTGTTGGGCGAAAGCGTCCTGGGGACACCAGTGAGAGCTGGGATTTTTGAGGGTGGTGCTATGGAGAGTTCAAGCAACAAAAGGTATCCGTTTGTAGGTACTAGACAGAGTAGTCCTCCTGTTAATGGAGCAGCTTGTTTTATTTTATCACCCTTGTACACTCTCTGTACTCTCTTAAAGCATGATTCCTTTCTTTTTCCTTAAGCAGTATATTTCAGTATACTGACCTACAGTTGTGAAGGTGCTGTTTTTGACAAAGACCTCTTTTTAAAAGGTGGGAGATCCATTATGTAGCTCTAACAGTGGTTTCCTGAAAGTCATTTGGAAACTTTTGTAGTTCTTTGGTATACGTGAAATTGCTTTTGACATTTTTCAGGAAGCTACATATATTGTATGAGACTAACCCCAAATAAAAATCTTCAGTCTTAGAGTTATCAAACAAATTTTAGTTGATCAGTACAACATGTTTTGTACTAACCTGATATAAAAAAAAGTGTAAAAGAATGCCAGGCCGTAAAGATCTCGTTACATATATAAACAGTAGAACAGCTATAATAAATCAAGTAAAATCTCAAATTAAACAATTTAACCAAAGAGGGTATTCCCAGGCCTATTTTTGCAGTTAATGTTATATATATATAACATAATATAATATATATATATATATTATATATATATATAATATATATTATATTATATCATATTATATAACATAACATAATATATATATATATAATAATGACTGTCATTATTATTAATGTTGTTAAAGTGAAGACAAGCATACCATGTTCATTAAAAATCCATATTTTCTTTCATGTATCTTTAGAATTAAAAATTCCTTCCATCATGAAATTTGGTGGCACACCCCACCAACTTCTCAGACCATTTTAGGGGTAAATAGCTAATCTGCTTTTTAAGTTACAGGAATACAGAATATGTTGAGTATTCTCTCTTTAATGAGGACCAATAATTTTGTGGATATTGCAGAAGTATTTAAAAACTACTGAGGCTGGAGAGGCATAAGCTAGACTTTTACTTAGTTATACCTTCTAGTAGAGAAATAATATTTATTTTAGAATGGTTGTGACAAATGGTATGTGACGATCTTCATTTGGAATTGAATATTGCAATACAGAAACACTTGTGAATATTATATTATTAGTAAAGGAAGACATTAACACTGCTGTGATTTAAATCTTCTGAATTCACAATTTCTGTGTTACAGCTTCTTTAACATCTTTTCAAGAGTGGTTTTACTCTGAAGTATGTAATGGTAAAGGATGAACTCATGTGAAATTCACTTTATTTGCAAGAGGTTTCTATTGTTGTCATTTTTAACTGCCAACCTTGCATATGGTTTCAGGACTCTGACATAAAACTTCTGCATTTTTTTTTGGTGCCATTTCAACTTGAATAGAAATTCTATGGGTAAACAATGCCTGGAATTATACTTGCACAAATCTATTAGTCATAAGTTGTACAGACATTATTGGAAGCAAAATCTGAAGATGGTCAACTTGCCTGAATGTAATCTGCACAGCATTAGTTATGGTGATCTGAGGAAATAAAGTCCACCAGGCTACTGTAGCACAAGAAACTTGGTGAATCTTTGAGAGGAACAGATTATTTTTACTTGCAAATGGAGTAAATCTGATTTTACCAGATGTGTACTTTGTGTTTGATTAAAAAATGTAGAAAGGTAGATTAATATTAAAGCTTAAAATTAGAGCAATACTAATCATGCTCCTGCAGAAGTGAAGCAGAACAGGCCTTGGAAAATGAAATTACTTCTTCAGTGTCTCATGTGGGACATGTCAGAAGTACGAATCAGACTCCTAGACCTCTGACTCTGGAGCCAAACTTCAGGGCTGTCCTTCCTCCCTACTAGTAGATTCACTAGACATGTTTATTTTATAAATCTAGATTAACTATGTGACAGTACTGAAATATTCCAAACAGTGACTGTAATAAAGTAATAAAAGTATCATAATATACAACTAAATTGACATATGTGAGTGTCCAGGAAATCTAGGCCAAGAGACATACCACTAGTTAATACTTTTTCCCTATGCTGTACATTAAAAGTTCTCATCTATCATCGACTGACCTGAATTCACAAGGAACTCCCTTCCATTAGAATACCAGAGCTATATAGCTTCGCTTTCATGCCAGCAGTGGCATTGTTAAATTGTGAGTTTTTCATTAATGTATGGGACAGAAATCTTACTGCCAACTCACAGGATCCAGTATTAGCACATTTAAAAAGTACATGGGCATGGAACATGCAGGAATAATTGAAAGTTCCCCAAATAAAAGGCCTCTTTGCTTTGAATGTCACTGGCTAGGTCTCCAGTCTAAATGCCCACATAGCTGATTGTTGCTGCAGTACCGGTTTGACTGAGTGAATCACTCAGAGCTCTTGCCCTGCATGTTTCTGAGGAAACTTATCTCTTCTTATTTGCAAAGAATGAATGGGCTAATTTAATGCCTGTGAATAGCATGAAACCTTGTCAATGGACTCAAGGGACAAGCGTCTGTGGGGGTATGTTAAAATAGTGTACAACAAAAAGGTGTAGATGTCATGAAGTTGTTTAATTCTTCTGAAGAATACATTTTGCTGTTTCTGTCAGATGGACTTCGTGCCATAAATACATCTTTATTCAGAAAATTTCATTCTGTGGATATATCTGTGTGTGAGGCATCAGGGAGAGAGGAGACAAAAGTATAAGTCTCCTTGGCAAGGTTTTACACCGAAGGGAAACTCATTCTTTCATTTGCAAAGTTGCGGCCATTGTATATGGACTATGTGAATGCTTTTCACAGAAATTCAGTAGCCTTAGCTGGCGCTAGTATAACTAAATTCCATGTTTACCTGCGCTTATTGGGCTGTCATTAGAATCCATATAAAAGTAATTAAGCATATGAAATTTGTAAAGAAAATAATCTCCATGTTTGCTGTGTGATCAGTATCTTTTTTTCTTCACCATTGAATAATAGATGATCTCTGAGCAAATCCTTGAGAAGCCGTGTTGCCTAACAGGCTAAAACATGCGAGATCTGTGTCTTGTTTCACTTTCTGCTATTTGTTCCCTGAGTGACCTTTGTCAAGTCATTTTGGGTGTTTGTTTCCTTACATTTAAAAAACATATCTAAAAACGCTTTATGTTTGGATAGCTGATGAAAATTGCAGTGAAAGGTGCATGGGTCATTAGTATAGTAAGTTTAAAGGTTCTTGAAAGAAAAAAAAATTCTAGTGTGTTTTGGAGAAAAGGAATTAGTATGAGCTTAGTATGAGCAAGACAGTTCTGTACACTGTATGGATAGTTCTGGATATCAGTACAGTAAACAGTATTTTACCTGATGTTCAGATACTTATGCTGAAGAGTTTGGACCATTGTCAGGGTCCAGTGCTGTCTGAGCAGGTTCTTTTAGATATTTCACACACAGAGATGTTTATAACGTTTATATAAACATTTACTTTGAAGATATTTGAAGTTACACAGGATTTTTGATTTAGCAGAGTGATACAGCAATATACTGAAATCCCAATACAAGTGCATACACTCAGCAAAAGATAGCAATTGCAATGTACACTTCAATCGCAATACCAATGTGATCCGCATTACCGGTCTCTATAACACGCTCACTGTCGTAACGCTGGGCGTCCCCAGTGGCCAGGAAGGAATATGTGGGGTGAAGCCAGCTCAAGCCTGTTGCTCTCTTTGAAATTCCTTTGTCAGTTGTTCAGGTTTTATACTCGATGTTGGGCCAAGCCACGTATACACTTCTCCCATGCTGACCTCGCTAACTCAGGGAGGCATTCATGCTCTTGATAAACTTGGGAAGAAACATTTACACCAGCTGATCCGCTCAGCTGGGGTGTAGTCAGCTGATCCAGCCCTTTAGTGTTAACTCAGTACTGAATTTAAAAAAAAAGAAAGGCTGTAGTCATTTTACTCTGTCTGAAAAGTTCTTTTTTTAAAAAAAAAGAAAAAACAACCTTTTTGTTCTGTGTGTTTGTTTTTTAACATAAAACAAATTGAGTTTTTTGGAACCTGCTGCTTATTTGTAGCTGCTTATCTTCTCCACAGGCCAGCTGGAAGAAGATAATGTTCTGGTAGGATCTTCTTCTGAAGTTTTTTTTTTTTTTTTAATTGCTGTTAATTTTAATATGTATAGGTAGAAGTGAATGGTGTTCCTTGACTACCTAGTGCAAAGGCATATACTTTTTTTCTTTTTTGTTCCATATCAGGTCATATATGACTATTTTGAACAGAGGAATAATGTTATAACTCACTGTGTACAATTTAATATATGCCCTTCTCTTCTACTTATTCTTGGAAACCAGAGAATTAGTGCATTTTTGCTAATTGAAGAACTCAAAGTGAAAACTCTAAAAAGCAAGGAAGTGCCAAGGATTAATACACCCCCACCCCCCCACCCACCCCTTGCTGGTACCTCCAAGTACTGTAACTCTGGAAAGAGAGAAATGCCATATATTTCAGGGTGAAACTTTGAAACTATCTCTAGGCTAAGACTTTTGCAGAGGAATGAAATTTCAAGGCAATTATTTCTTTGTATGCCACTCAAGCAATATATAAATAAAAGTTAGTTGAGGAGGAGGTTCAATGGCAGGGGGAAGTCAAAGTAGTTGGTTTGGTGTATGTTCAGATCAGGTTGATGTTGTTGTTGTTTTTCTTTTTTTTTTTTTTCCTTGAGGAAATCTTTTTCTGTAAAGAAGAGGGTGAAGAAGAAATGCTTTTAGAAACGTGAAGTTACAATAAGAATTTACAACTGTGAATTTAAGCTGGAAGAGAGTGACAAGCACATGTTAAAGTGTAACTGAGAAAATACAATTTATATTTGTTTTTTTTTAAAAAAAGAAGACTTTACATCTAATTATAGTTCATTCATGTCTTTGCATTGGCTCAAATAAGAGTATGTGAGAAGGTGCTGTTTGCCGGGAGAGGGTGATGAGTTCATATCGGGTGACCCATGAGATTCTGCATGAAGCGTTAGGTGGCAGATTGGATTCTGGGAGGTGATACAAACAATACATTTCATCTAACAAGAATTTCCCGTTGCTGCTAATACCGATCTGACTTTGCTGGTGTTGCCAACTCTGTGGGGTTATGTGTGGATAAGGTTCCCAGCCTTCTGAATGCCCCCTGTGAAATCTAGGCTTTGCTGAGGCTAATGACGATTTTGCCGCTGATTTCAACATATTCAGATTTGTTCCTTACGCCGTAGCCTGCCAAAGAAGGTCTAAATTGTATAGCATATAAAATACTGATATTGGATGTCCATTCGCAATTGATCTGTGATATTACTAGCTAAACTAGTGTTAGCAGTGATTGGGCTTTTTGCAACGTATTAAAAATAAATTATTTTTATGTTCACAGATACTTCTCAGAGGCATTTCAGCAGTCTGCATTGTGTAGGCTGAACCAGGCCTAATTCCCCTTTCCAGAGCTGCATTTAATTTTTGTTTGCATTGTCCTCCTATCTCCATTTCTCTTTGTGTGGCCTTAATAGCAGCTGTTGCCCCAGAAGTCAGTTGGGAAAGAATTAGGCTGAGTGAAAAGGCTCTGTCCAGCAAAACAAATCTGAGAATATTTTAGCATTCATCTTCATTAGAGCCATACAAAAAAATCTTTATCCCTCAAGCAATAGAAAAGGTTGTCACATTAAAGGGACCTGATTGTTACCAAAATAATCTTGGACGGTTTGCAGTTTGGACTGTGTAAAAAGAAATAAGTACGTTTTTGCCTTACTGGGGAAATGCATTGAAAGGAGATGTTTTTTTTCCACCATTTCTGTAAGACTGTGAAGGCATGTACTTGTTTGCACTTCTGTTCATCATGTCCAGTGTGTCATTTCTAGCTTCTGCTACATTGTTTTACATATCATAAATTGTTGTTACCTTTGGAAATCTTGGTAGATTGCTGCGTTCTGATGAGAGATTAGCAATTCAGGTATAGAAGAAAAGCAAGTAGTTAAATGTTGAGCCAGAAGTCCCCTGATTCTTTCAAGTCTGGCTTCCGTTTTGGCACGCCATGTTGATCTGCTTTACATCAATGTGCACCAGTCAAACCTGGGATCTGCTCTCTTGCCTTGAAACAAATTTCCATTTTGTACATGCAGCTCATTCCTTGCCTAATAGTGTGGACAGCTTCACACGGGCCTTGCTGCGTTTGCTTTAGCTAGTTTTGAAGTTGGAATTCTGTTTTAGGACCCCGTACTGTATGGTGTTGTGTTGAACTGCGTAGAGCCTCCTGTCAGAGATGCAAATGTACTTTGCCTTATTGTCTGCTTTGTCCTGTTAAATGAAACCTATTCATTTTATACTCTTTTGACACTGGAATCTTCATTACTCTGTTGCTGAGTTGCTTCCAGAAGTGGCTTCCAATAGCTTGTGATCAGACTTTGTATTCGTTTTGCACCGAAAGACTAAGTAATCTGTTTTGGGGGCTGGCAGTTGCCTCTTTTGCCTATGGAAATGATAATTAATTGCCTCATTGACCTGTTAGGATTCATGATGGAAAACTAACAAGTAACATCTGTAAAACTGAGTGATATCATTTCTAAATATCTTTTGCATCTTTTACTGTTCCCTTGGGCAAGAGATACGAATTAGTATTAGATGTGCAGGGATATTATTTCTGCCCCTTTCCTTGAAGAAGGTTTTATTCACAGGCTCCACAAACGTGTCTGTCAGAGGTGAGATCTACTGTTGCAAGACAAGCCTGCCATTAGGACCAGAAAGTTTTAAAATCAATTTTTGTGTGTAGTATTTACTGTTATCAAGGTTTCCAAAAGGAAGGCTAATAAATAATACTTACTGGTCATAAAGCTCATGCTTCTCAGGACATCAGGTCTTTTCCAGTCCTGCAAGGTGACAGAGCACAAGCAGAAACTTCATTTTGCTGTTTGTAATGTTACTCAGATTTAAACCTTTGCAGGATATTTCACATGTACACTGTCTATAAGAATAGTCCTGGCAGTCACCACAGTCCCTTCAAGATGAAAATTGGGCTCCTTTTCCAGTGAGACGTGATAATATATTTCAGAAGGCAGATCTCACTGCGATTAAAATACTAATTCTGTGAGTAAATAGAGGAAACATTTCTCCTTCGATTCAGAGGAGCAATTTCCTTTCCCTAGGAGAACTGTCAATGCAGAGATTGAGATTATATCAGATTTTATATCTGCTTGACAACTATTAGTTTACTAAATTTTGCTTGTTTTCCAACCCACCTTAGCCAATGTTGTTTCCTTTTTTTTTGACAAGACTCTGTTCTTTTGGTTTTCTTTCCAGAGGAAGAGGGAGGAGATATTTGCATGCCATTTCTTTTAATTCAGAAAGTCTGTTTGTAGGCAGGCTGTTTTCTATCATAGTGGCACATTTGTGCTGTGAAAGATGTGTGGATGTTGGTGCAAAGAGGAATAGGCAAACTTGCAGTTATCTGGAAAGTTATTTTATTTAATAATCAACACTGCACATAAGTGTATTGTCCAGAATAGATATAAAAATTGCTCTCTAGTTTGTTTTGGACTCCTGGTCTGCCAGGAGTCTAGAATATAAATACATATAATATGCATCTAGTCTTAGCTACTCTTGAGCCTTTCTGAGGTTTCTAAAAATTATTCATTCTTTCCCTCAATAAATTTTTTCTGAATTTATTTCCTTGGGGATAGTAGTATATTATCTTTGAAGTGGGGAATAAAGAATGCTAGAAATATTACTACTTAAAAGAAAACTTAATATATGCTTCGTTAAGTCTTGGCAAGTATAAGGAGAGTTGTCAAGGTGACGATGAAAAATAGATTTGTGGGGAAAAAGATGAAGCAACCCAATAGATGTTTTATAGAGGAAAATAGTAAATGAGAAAATAGTGTCTTTGTTTCTGGATAATTACTACTTTTTTTTTTTTTGGCATAACTATCATCCATTTGATAGTAAGTCTGTGGCGTGATTATCATCATCTTTAAAACTTGGAGAGAGGAAGTTGAGAGAGTCATCTTCTCTATCAGTGTATCAACCACATTATATCATAATTCAGTTGATGATTAACTAAGGGGCCAAAAGCATGGTATCTTTCAATTATAAAATATACTGGAGTGCTTACTGGAGTCTCCTAATATCCATCAGAGTAATAACAAACGTGCATTGAAAAGACTGTTCTGCTTTTATAAGTGTGACAGCCCTAAAAATCCTGTGGAATGTGGAATGTCTTTATATGCTCTGTTAGCTCAGCAGAGACCCGTTCTGGTTGGGGCCTTTGGACCCTGATGTCATATAAATATTTTAACTGGTTTTCTTTTCTCACAAGCTAGGGTTGCTGATAGGTATGACTTGAGAGAGGAGATGGAGTAATGGAAAGTGATGTGTTCTTTTGGAGTGTGGAGCTACTTACCAGCAATTCAAGGAAAGGTATATGAATGAGAGTTTTATATCTTGAACACGAGGTTTTGTCACATTTGGAAACCTTGATGCTGACATAAAGCAATAATGTACCTAAATGATACCTCAGATCCTTCTACTTGAAGTGCTTTTATTTATTTAAAAAAATCATAGCTGAATTTATTACTCGTCCAGTCTTTACTCTTGTAAGTATTTAGTAGTCATTTTTTGGCAATCCATTAAAGGTAGATTTGGGGACATTGAAAGCTGTAAAAGCCTTTTTTCAACTGAATTTTCTATGGCAGAAATTCTTTCTAAGGAGCTATATGTTTTAGCAACTGCATATTTCCTTACTTTTTATTATTAGTGGGTCTATGTTTCAGAATTTGGAATAGTGAAGAAGTTACTGTGCTTTTACTGAGTTGTCTCTTACGGTTTTATTTAAAATGATTGCATTTCTGTGCTTGTAGAGGAAAAAAACGTACTCTTTTACTGCTTTACATGCTGGATGGAGGGATATTGTTTCATTTTCAGACCCTAGACAAGGAGATAGTTGTGAAAAAGTTTTCTGAAAACTTTGTTGGTGTCTCTTTGACCTTTTCAAATGTTTCATTCTCTACTGTAGATGAATAGTAAATGAGAGTGTTTCCTATGGAAGACTTTGACAGTGTGATATTTGTATATATGTGTTCAGCAGAATGTAGCTGTAACTTGGTTATTAAGTGGAGTGTGCTGGTATACTGTAGAGCTTTGCCTCAAGATGTGATAACAAAAGTTACTGACTAAAATGTTGCATGTCAGACACTAATCCAGATAGCTCACTTGACAGAATAAAGCTAATCCATTCCTTGTTAGAAATGCTGCCTTCAGCTTCTGAAAGATGTAACAAATACCCTCACGCCTAAGCTCCGCAGGGTTCCCTGTGCCTGGAAGTACAAGAGCAAGGGTGTTTGACTGGCAGCTTCTGCGAGAGGAGCAATAGGACTCTTTCTTCCCCTGCTTTCTAGAAGTAAAAGATAGCTTAAGGCAATGCATAGTAAATCCAGCTTCTGAATTTCTAATATTCTTGCATAAATAGTCAAAAATAAGAGGCAATTTTTGATTGTGGCAGCTGAAACAAAAGGAATCACAACTAATGAAGAAAGTGGAAATGAACCTGAAAGAGCTTGGGAATATACTTGACAGTATGACAGGTCAAATTATGAATCAGGACTCTACTATCTATAGTTTCTATAGGCCTTTTTACATGTTTTGTACTTTACTGGAATCTAAATGTTAACTCTAAATTTAATTAACCAATGGTTTTATATTTCTTTCATTAATAAACTATATGTCTGTGATAGTTCTTGAGATGAAATCTGTGTGTTAGGCTTGGTATGTCATGTTTTTTTTAATTGTGTTATTTATACATTCAGTAATTTTACTGTATGCTTTCCAGTAGTGTTGAAGTAAAGACAGGATTAACTTTAAAATTGCTCTTTTGTTTCTAGGAGGACTGGATGCTGTAGCATCAAGTAAGTACATAAGGAAAATTGCTATTTCACTGGAGGCTTCTGAAGAAAGCAAAGAAATAAATACAGCTTAAAAGCCATGCTTTTGCAAATAAAATAGGTGTGTAAAGTGTGAGTCCCTGATTTTGTTTTAGTCTGGCATAAGCAAGGTTGTGAATCCAGCAAAATATTTATGTACGTTAAGTTAAGCATGTTCTTGATCAAGGATGGATTGAAGCATATTAACGTGCTAAACCAGGACCAACTGCCTATAGGAAAAACACAGAAATTTTCAGAAACGTTACTTTAATATGCTCTTTTGTTGATCTCAGTACATGTTTTATAAGAATGTGAACTGATAGTATCCCAAAACAGATAACGGCAGTGACTCTACCACCACTGGATTGGCAAGAGTAGTTTATGTATAAAACCTTACAGAAATGATCAACCTTACCTTCTCTCCCTAAAAAGACCTACAACTAAGATTGTTGTTCGTGTCACTCTTGATGGTTTAGTTCTCAGTCTATGTACCACATTTTTATTACGGATATGCATTGTGAGTTATGTGCCCTCTTAATCATATAGACCACTTGCTCCTTATTTCTTATATTGTAGTCATTCTAAGGCAATTTTAGAAAACTATCAGAAAAATATCAGAAAAATATGCTTATTTGTCCTTTAATCTACTTTAGAAACTGGACAGAGAGCTGGTGTCTCTGTCTTTGTCCATGGACTTGTCCATGAATGAGTATTAGACTGTGGGTGAAACTTCTAAATTTCTGAAATCTGTTTTGGGAGAATTGTGAGATACAGATGATCTGAAAGGAGCAAGTTCAGTATTGATTCTTTGGAAGGCAAGCTCTTACGTCAAGGATTTTTAAGGGGTGTGTGTGTGTGCATACGTGCAGCCCCTTTGCTTATGCTTTCATACATCATACAACTGTTTTATTTATGTGACTAGAACTCGTTCTGTAGATGAGATGGTACTTTGCTCATATCCAAGAGATTCAGCACAAGTATCTTAAGGGAATTAACTATCAGAAACTAAAAATAAACAAATGGATTTAGCAGTGCATTGAATATATAAATTTCTAAGACTTTCTCTTAAACTGTGTGTTGATGTTTCTCCTTTTTGTCGTAGTTAAGCAAGAATGTGCATCTCAATCTTTGACTGTTTTTCATCTAAGGAAATTGCTCTGGACTAGCTAAGGAGCTGCTAAGCAGTTGCTGTGGACCTGCAAGTTTATTTAGATGTAATTAAGAAGGGAGATAAAACACCTTCCTTATTGTGGAGCTGGGTTATCAGACTTCTGGAAAAAGACTATACTCGCCCTATGATTGTTGTGCCAGTGTGCATGTTGAAATGGTTATTGCATGTACCTTGTACAGGAGAAAAGCCTGTTTGATTTGCTTACCTGGGGATCCTCTGTTCAGTCTTCATTTCCTTCTGTGACTGGCTCAAATGCTCCCGTGTGTGGGGGGGGTTTTCTTTTGTTTGAACAACCATTCTGTTAGAACGCTTATTTTGTAATTATTCAGGGGGATTAATCTTATGTGCAGTTAAGAAACACGCTTATTAATTTATGCAGATCTGTAAGTCAAATTTCTGGGCATAACTTGTTCTTCACTTCTTTATTATGTGCCTGTGACAATAGTGAGTTTGATGGCTAATTGCAGCTGGATGTTTGACCTACGCCATTTACTAGAGTGCTATTGTGATGAAGTCTCATAGCTGATGTTTAATTCTTACTAGTTGAGGGATATCTAGAAAATCAGTAGGGTTTTGGCACTGCACAGATCCATTAAGAGTTCCACTGACAGCAACAGTTACAAATAGAAATGGGAGTATAATAAAGAATGCAGAAAGCACAGGCTTTACTTACGTTACTTTGATCAAGTTTAGAGCAAACATGCTTTGAACTCTGGCCAGCCAACTACCTTACCTTGTTTAAATGTTTTCTTGCTGGACAGGATCCAACTCATATAATAGCTGTGATTCATTATGGGGCATTTATTTATATATTCTGATTAGAAAATTTATTAATCTTAAGTTTTTTATCTGGCTTGGATTAGCATGTTATTTAAGTGATGTGAATGTAAAGAGTTAATGAGAGCTGTATAAAGCAGGCTTGATTTGCAAGGCTAGTGCTTGGGTTGAGGTTTATTTTTTTTGGTCTATAGCTCCATGTCCATAGCTTACAAAAAACTGCAGAAGGTAAATATCCACCAACTTCAGTTGCTTCTACTAATGTCTGAATCTGCCTCCAAGTGGACACCAACCGATATCTGGAAACTGCTACCATATTTGGCCTTAATTGATGGTCATCTTTGTAGTCTTGGCAGAAAGGACAAAGACTGAATGGCTGAAGAGCTCATCTAGCCTGTCAGGTGTTTCTTTCAGACAGATTTAAAGGTTAATGTAGAGCCTGCTGCGCTGGTTCAAGATTTCAATATTGTGACTTGGCAATAATTCTGTTTCTTCTAGCACAGTTTTTTTTCAGTGAAGTATGTAACTAGGTATAGACTATATATCTTACAGAACTGGGTTATCAGTGATCTTGCACATGGTCATGTTTTATTTTTTCCCTCCTTTGTATGAAAATAAATAAAAAAAATGCAGCTAAAATACTGAATTTATTAGTTTCCTTTAAGGAAAACTTGTTTGGCCAATTACAACATTACAGCCAATTACAAATGCAGAACTTAAAACAATTCCCCTGCTTTTCCCTCCCCCTCTCCCCAAAAAACCCTTGTCTTTTGAGCAAATCTTTTAATGCTTTAATTTACCTTGAAACAGGCATTTTCAGTTTTCCGTCATGCAAAGTGTTCCAAATACTTTTTTTCAAAAAATACCAGAAAAAAGAAAAATAATATTTCACAAAGAAAGCATTGCATTAATGTGTTTCTGCATACCCACGTGTGCGTGCTCACGTTATTTTAATATTCTTTGAATGAAATATTGGCGATGACAAATTCAGATAATAAAAGCCTGAGACCCAGCTGGGTGGCACATTCTGAGGTAATTTGCCAATCACTATGCCACCTTTGCTGCCTTGTCACGGGGGGGTTACTGTTTTGTCCTCTTATAATTAAAAAGCAAATTGACAGCCTGACTGAATGTGAACACAAAGGAGAAAACCTTCGTTCCTTCTCCCTTTCCCATCTGAGCACAAAAAATTAGCAGAAGTCCTTCCTCCCTCTCGCATTCTTGGTCTCAAGTCCGTGTTTAGATCCGCCTGATTGGGAGTTGCAATCTCTTTTAGGACTGTGGAATGGCCCAGGATACTGCAGTGCCTAAACTGAACTTCGAGTATTGGCTGGATAAGGCTACCGAGTGGGGACAAGCCACCACTCTGGAATCCCAGAAGGATGTGTGCCGTCACTTGCCCCAACTGCAGGAGTTTCTCCAGCAGATTTATGAGACTTTAAAACATATGGTAAGTAATTTAACAGGAAGAATGCACTGTTTTGAAGACAGCCTCAGAAACCATCTGAACCGTGTTTTGACAAAACCAGAAGCTAACAGTAGCAAAGAAGCTTGTGGTATTGACCTAATGTATTGCTGGATCAGAGAGGCAAATTGGGGAAACTGCCACAGGTAATGCAAACAGGAATGTGCTTCCTGTTTCCCTGATTTATTGTGAAGGCAGCTTTTTCTTCTTGATTGGTTATGTTGTCATGTGAGACTTCCCAGCCAATCCTGCAGCCTCCTTAAAAACCTCTTTAAAATAAACAAGAATTTGATTCTGGTTGTCAGGTCATAAATTGGATTATTTAAAGGCCTGAACATGCAAAATCGTAACTGATCCCTTAAATCTTAGAGAGTCTGCTGACATGCTAACCCCAGTGCTATGGCATACATAGTGAATTCTAGAAATATGGTCAGATCATTGGCATATGCTGCTGGCTGTTCTGTCAAGTAATTTAATTGTTGTCTGTACTCACTAGATTGCTTTTTCTTTTTTTTAATACGTTTTTGTTATTTACGTGTATACTGAAAAAGTCATGTTCAGGAAAACATATGTAGTCATTGTAGTTATCCTTAGAAATATGGTATTATGTTATGAGGTTGAGTGTTTATGAAAGTATTTCTTTTTAAATATTCTCTCAAGATTGATTTTTTCCTAAACTGAAATTTGAATTTTAAAATAAAAGATTGTCGGGTAGTGATGCTTTGTCCTTTGTGTGTATATCTGATGGAAAAGATATAATTAGACAGGGAAAAAAATATAATTAATGTTGCTACTTCAAGTAATCTGAGGCTTGGCTCGAAATGGACCTTGTGCATATGGCCCCAGAAAGTCTAGGGCTCGCCCCAAATGTGAGACAAATCTAAGGAATTTATTGCAGCAGCAGGAGATGGTTATCGTTCTTGCTACTTACACGTTATCTCAGCACAGTACCATTTTAAAAGCCTTCATTTATTAGACAGTAAAGCTACAAAAATGGAAAAATAAGACTGATTACACAGGATTGTATATAGACTACACTGCCTACTACTTTCATAGTGAAGCTGCTTTCTATTTTGTTAGAAGTTAAATGACAGTTTGCTGACTAGTCATTATGTCATTTAATTTAAAGAAAGCAAGCAAAAGCAACAGAAAGATACTTAGTTTTATGCCATAGCGTGTATTAATTTCTTCAGAAACTCTGTGACACAGCATATTAAAGCAATGAGGGGCAACAAAATATATTTTAACTGTGCTTTTGTTATCATAAAATTCTGTTTACAAATATACTTTTCCTATTATTTGAGAGGAATTTTTTTTCTACCATAGTTAAGTATTATTAGTTGAGGAAATTAGCTGATTTCAGGAAATTCTGAAGAGATTTTGCTTTCCAGAGCATTTCACAGCAAAATCATTGGGATTATAAGTTATCATTAACAATGCTCCTAACCTGCTTTTGAGGCACAGTATATTTATTATGTTTTTGTTTGTTTTTAATTTTTTTTTAACAGAATTCAATTGAGGCAATCCAGCAGTTCCCTTTAATTGGCCAGCTTCTAGGAAGGCTCTGTTGGAATCCTTTTGTTATAGGATATGGTGAGAACTTGTAATGATCTTTCTATAACAGTTCCTAAAATTTTATTGTCTAGAAAGTAGCAAAGTCCAACTTGATGTATACTTTGATTTTTATGTAAAAATGCTGCAGAGTTGTTACTATCAATAGTTGTCTATCTGTTATCCTCTAATTCTTTTTTTATTAAGTAAAATTTTGAGATAAAAGTTAGTACAATTATGTAAAATATGTGGCATTTGGCAGTCTTAAATTTACTTTTGATTCTAATTAATTTCAAGGATTATCTGCAGAATCTTGACTTGGGAGCAGTAGGCTTTAAACCTAATGAACTTTTACGTGCTTCATGATTTCTGATTTTTCTTTTTTTCTTTTCTTTTTTTTGAATTTCATTAATTTTATTTTTGTTAGGGCCTCAAAATGCATATCATCTACTGTTTCAGATTACTTTCAACAGAGATTTCTTCCAGTTACAGAATATTCTATTATATATGTTAGCAAAGAAGAATTCCGTTTTCTGATACTTCTTTTGTTGTGTTTATTAATAGAAAGCTATGCTAAATTCATGATCGTTTGTTTTCATAGGTTTTATTCTGCATTTCTTTTTTTCCACCCCTTTTTAAATTAGTGAAAATGTAAATTAGATCAGAAAGCAAAACATTACAGTGGTAACATGGAAAGAAAAGGTATAAAAAATGAAGAGGCTCTTACTCTTAAAGTATGTGTGCGTGCACACGTGTATGTGATAACAAAGAGGAGGAAAGAAGTTAGGGACATAAAAAGTGGTGGGAAGTAGCGCACACTACCTGTGCTACATCATCAGCAATTCCAATACATACGCAGGGACTGAGATGTTGATAAATGGTTGAAGATCTACTGCTAAGCAGAAAATTACTTTTAAGTTACTCTTTTAGCCCCTAAAAGTATCTGTTTTCTTAAAATATTCTTTTGTCAGTATTCTACTACAACTACAAAAAAAGTTGCACTCTGTCTCCTCTGGTTCATTCTTCCTTTTGGGGAAATTCAGGAAAGGACTACTTTTGTGGTCTCCTGGAATGGCTTATTATAAGGTCAAGCACAGCATTAGGCTAAAGTGATTATGTGTCTTCTGGTTTGGATTTATCTTCTTCCAGCCAGGGCCAAGCACAGGCAGAATGAACATGTCTGTGAAGCACATGGTTGACATGCATTATGTCAGCATTTCCATTTTGTAAAGAAAATTTGGGAAGCAACCATAGATTTAAACATAGCTGACTTTCACTAAGCAGCAAATGTGTACTCTTGTGGCACCTTCTGAGAAAAGCCATGTTTTTTTCTCTCTGGACTTCTTAGTGAGAGGGGAAACCATTCTCTTGCAATGGAAAGGTTCCCTTTCTAATCATACTTTCAGTTTTGAGAATACTGATGATGATTATTAATGTTTACAGTTACATGCATGCTTTCCTTCTCAGTTTTTCCTTGGAATATGCAAGTCTTTAGACCACCAGTTTTCTTCAGCCGACAGCGTATTAACTTGTAGAATGAGACATCCCTCACTTTTCATCAAAGATGAAAGCCATCTGTTTCTGCTTTTTGACTCCTTTCCACAACAATCCCAGGAATACCTTCTCTGTTTCCTATTCTTTTCTTCTTTGGTATCCCTCAGCATTTTCTAAAGCAAAAAAAGCACTTTTCCTACAAGTCGCTCCTTACTTCTGAAGATTGCAAGAGAATGGATTTTTACTTTCGGCTTCCGTGTGTGTGCGCGTGGGGGGCCCTGGTTTGGTTTGTTTTTTTGTTTGTTTTGTGAGGAGGAGTGAGGAGAGTTGCCTCGGAGTTGCAAGCAAGCCAGTTCAGAAAACTTCGCTTGCTCACAACGGAATCCTTCACTTGAACGCTTAATGGTGGGTCAAGGAGACTTCCTGACGTCAGTAGACCTGAAGATGTCTGCTTATGTGTTCCCACCACTTCCTCTTTTTAGAGCCACCTGAGTTCTCTTTGGACAGCTGGCATTTTAAATTCAGCTGATTTTCATTTTGTTTGGCACTAGTTCTGAAGATATTCTCTAAGATAATGTTGGCTATAGCAAATGCTGACTCTCAAGTGGGTTTCATATAATTTCTCGTTTGGATAAATAGCTCATTCAGGCATATGTCTGAGACCAGGCCACCCTTGCAGTACAAGGAACTAATTTTGTTCAGTTCAGTCTTTCATACTAATACATGGAAGAGGAAAAAAACATTATACTTCTGCTTCATGTCCAAACCACAATACCTGTCACCTCAAATGTATGTCTGTTGGTGCTGGGAGCTGACATAGCTGACCAGTCAGTGCAGGAAGCATGGTCTCCAAGGGAAAATAATCTCCTCATAAACACTCCTGAGCAGGAGGTGACCAAGTTAGCCTTATTTAGAAGACTAATCTGAGGGAAGCATGACCAAACAAAATCTTATGGCCATACTTGTGGCCCTAAACCACTGGGGATATATGAAGAATTTATTCTTGGTAAGGAATTCTGGTGCTTTTTTTCTGTGGACTGGGGAGGATTATCTTCTTGGTAAGCCCTTCCCTGTTTAAGTTTTGAGCCCAAATGTCTTGAATCTCAAACTAATGCTATAAATGCCGGGGAATTTCCTGGTGGCTCTGTATATCAGTATCTGCATATGTGTATGTGTGCATGCTCATGTATCTGTTCATTTCCACAAAAAGTTCAGTTGCAGCAAATCTACATTTTTGGATTTTTTTTATCAGAAATTTTATGAAAGGCTCCAAAAAAGAATATTTCTGATTTTAAAATAAGAGCTTTCTCATTAGTTCTTGCCTCTGGCCCAGTTCATGATAGGGTATTTATAAATGGACTGAATCATAGGATGATTCAGACCACACTGTGTTAGGGGAAAGGAGTTACAACCGTTCTTCCCTTTTTTCTTTTTTCTTCCTTTTTTTCCTCCTGGGAGACTGGCATGGAAAGATTGCTATATATTTCATAATAAAGCTTTTTTTTTTTTTTTTTTTTCCCCATACAAAGGAGAGCCCAAGCTGTCTTAAATTTCCTACAGAAAAATTTCATTCCTTTAGTTGGAGTTCCAGCATTAACCTACTTAAATTCAGGAGAAAGTTGGTGAGATTTTTCTTTGGTATAATTTCCACCTTTAAATTAGCTAATTTTGTTCCTCTGCATGTACTTACCAGGTATTTTTAGATACAGTATGCATTCTTTCAAACCGTAATAAGATCAAATGTTCTAGTTCATATCTTGATAATGGCTTCCAGTTCATACCAGGATGGTAGGCTTTTCATGGGGATCACAATTACTAGCAAAATGAGAGGAGGAAAAAAACGACCACTAACTTTTCCATGGTTCTCTGTGTTAGGTCTTTTGACGTGATTATCTTTTGCAGTTGCCGTAAATTTGATTAAAAATCTATCTCCTATTCTTAATCTTCCTGTATTTCTGTCCCAGTTTTAAAGCAGCTGTGAAAAAAATACGATGAACCTGAGAACGGCCTCCACAGTGTTACTGGGTACTTCAGCAAGAGGACTGGATGACACCTTTTCCTCCTTTTCACAGATCTAAAGGAGGCTATAGGGCATTCAGTTGTGTCCTGGCCAAAAAGTGATTTTGTCTGGGAAAATTGCTCAGCTTTACACACTCTCAATTTTGAAGGAACTGTAAGCATGGCTATGACAGAAATACATGCTCATTTCAAGTAGACTGAGTTTTGAATGTATCTAGCTAAATCTGTATAAGCTCCTTATATTGGCAAATCGCACTTCATTTGTTAAAGCTTTTCTTTCATCATTTTAGCTTTCATCGTACTGATTTATATTACTGACAGGCAATAGTATATGCAATTTACGCTGAAGTATGCTAGAAGTCTTCTTGAGTAGCAAAAAAATCTTTTCATCTCTAAGTCCTAATTAAGCTGTTACATGTATGTTTCCTTGATTTTTCTGGTTACTGAGAAACTGTAACTTAAATAAAATGACTATATGGCTTACCGTAGATGTACAGCTACAAATAGGATGAGGCAAAAGGAGGACTGTAAGCACTTGAACTACATACATTTCTTTGGGATAGGTGGTTTGGACTTGATTTTTTTCTCTTTTCTGTTTATTTGCCTGTATATTTTGATTCTAAATATTTTTTCTGTTAATAAAGTCTGGCTTTGCAGATGACTTCAATTACTAGTATTAAAACAATATCTGTTTATAATATTTAAACTCCTTTTTTTCCGAGAAGCAAATGACTGAGCAAATCATTGAGCTGGTTGGACAATAAATCACTGTTGTTTATTTTTAACTCCCATATGATTTTTGTATCAGAGTTGGTCTAGATAAAATGAGTTTTGAAGGAGATAATATTGACTTCTAGTGCTGATATCTGAATGCTAGTTGGATATGATTGCAATCAGTGAGTATGGACACTTCAAATTTCTGCTGAGTGGTATGCAAGATGTGTCTTTTATTCTGATCTTAAACAACCTAGGAAATTATTAGCCTCATAAAAACCCATGTTAAAAAAAAATCCCCCAGCACACAATGGCAGAATATCCCAAATTGTAGTTAGTTAAATGTGTATGTTTGATAAACCATTTCTGTGCAGAGATGTTAGTCAGTGGGAGGCCACTGATGGCCTACAGGCTTGTTAGACATTTATTGAGGAATACTGGTTTAAATCAATATTAACATCTCTGATCACCTGGTGAAAATATAGACATTGTTTAATGGAGCTTTTAGTTTTTCTTCGGGCTTTGCCAACACAGCACTTCTACATAATATTGTTTATTACATCCTGGATAAAAAATATAAAGAGAATAGCAGAAATAATTTGTTGAGCATTATAATATTCAGATTATCTCCTAATGTTGCTTCTAAAACTCATGTAGCAATACTCTTTCGTATTATAATTAAAAATAGTGGCACTTAGTAAGTGAATGTTGTATCAAAGCTTCAATAGTACATCTAGTTTTCATAATTTGTATTACAATGATGCAATCTTACTCTGGGATGAAATTCAATAGAGAGGCTCTTGGTATCTGCCAAAGCACATTTCTATTTAAAATAAAGGCCAAATGAAAGTGAAGTTGTGGGAAACAATCATGAATTAAATGGCTCTTCAACTGCTTATTCCAAATAATCAGCCCTTCTGTAATATTCTCTGTGCATCTGAACAGTAGCAATATTGCTAAGTATAGTAGGGTTTTAGAGATGGCATCTTGTTAGCAGTAGTAGGTTAGAATCAAGTATAAACCTGATCTGATCTTGAATAGAAAATCACAACAGGATTTTTTCCATTAGTGTTCAGGTATTCTGTCTGCAGACATGTCAATGTCCTGAAGCACAGAGAATCTTAATTTGTTTTTACAAAAACCACTATGTTTTACGTTCTTGTTTTGAATGGTTTCGTGAATCCAGAAGTTAATTTTGTCAGAAGCAAATGCTCTTTAGTTGTGCAAACTTCAGACACAATGTAGTAATTATTGTATTACTGTTGAATATTGTTTATTATAGATGATATTACTTAGATACTTAAATTCCTTAATGATAGCTTCAGGTGTTATTTATGTAAACAATTTGCTAGGCTGTACATCTTTCTCAAGAATGTCTAAATATTGTATAGATTTTAAACTCTATGATAACTTTTAAATTGCTATTGAAGGGAATGATTATACAAGAACTATATATGAATAATATTAAATGTGTGGTCTGAATCTGGTAGAATGGAGGCATTATGAGTTGAGACTGATATTTAGCCCTTTGGTTTTGTGGATGGATAGCGATTGTTGTGTGTAATTCTGTCTGTGTTTTTTTTCTTTTTTTTTTTTTTTTCCTAAATGCATCCTTATTTGCTTTTTTTCTGCAGATGAAAGCCAGAAGACTCTGATGTGGTGCTTATGTTGTCTGTACAGCAGTGAACCACAGAACCCTGTGGAATTGAAGGCCAACAGCTGGATACGGGTAAGTGAATGAATCCTTCCCAGAACTGCTTTGAATTAAATTGATTATTTAAAGGTGCTACATCTATAGCATAGAAACATTGTCATTTAAGAAACTGCTCCAAACACAACTTGCATACATATTGCATTGATCCGTGATCATCTCTAATTATAACACAATTTGTGCTAATCTGTCATTTTAAAAGTAAAAAGAAAATGTGGTATTTTAAAGTGGGATAGTTTTAAAGCCTTTTAATCCAGTGAATTCACTAAATCCAGTAAGTGCGAGTAGGAAGCAAAGACCACAAATCAGAAGGGAAGAAAGTGTTATTTAAAAAAAGAACCTTTCAATTAAGGAAAAATAAATAATATGGAGAAATGCCATAGTTTGTTTTGAAAACAGCTTGTATTTGCTCTTTAATTTTGTTCTCTTTTGCTTTTGTTTAATCTTCTGCCTCAAAGGCAGTCACAGAGGGGAGAGGTAGTGCTTGTGTGTGGATTTATATTTAGTGACTTAACGAATAATGAATCCTTAACTTTAACCCCAAATTTAGGGGTTTTACATAGGCACATCTGTTCATATTTTATGTATTTCCACACTGAACTAGCAAAGCACGCAAGCATGTAAATAACTTGCAGCACACTGATGCTTAAAGCTATACATTGCTGAATAGCAATTTGAGGGGGCCATGTTGTTGACTTTCCATCTTGGCATTCTCCATGGATCCTTATTTAAATATGCTATAAAATACATTAACAATTCCATTATTTTTTTTTTTTACCATGTAGTCCTCACAACTAGAGAGATTATAGTATTAATTGATTATTATTAACTTACCTTCAGCTTTAGCAAAAATGTATTTTCAGGTTCCTCTGAACTGTTCATTTATCAATTATTAGTTGACTTTGCATGTACATACTAGTTTTCTAGGTATGCATATCATACTAGGATGTACAAATTATTATAAAGTAGGTAACGGTATTGCAGATGTGCGTGTTGGTAAAGAACTTTTAACTGAGCAGTATTGTTGATTTTGGTGAGATGATTCTCAGCAGTTCTCTCAAACATTCAGATGCCCTGTGTGTACTTGTATGTGTGTAGGCTGCCTTTATGTATGTATTTGCTGGGTTGTACCGTAAGCCGTGAAATTCTTGATAGCTTAATATTAACTAAAATCACCTTCATTTGCTTCCTGTCTTTAATCTTTTTCCAAAAGCTTTTCTTGAGGTCAGTGTAGTTGGAATTCACTGTCACAGTGAACTATTATGGCGTTAGTCTTGGTTTGTAAAGGATTTTTTAAAGATAGACTTGAAAACCATAGTAAGGTAAAGTAAAAATGATGCAAAACTTCTACCTTTTTAAATGTATTCTAGCTGGTTGGGACGATATTCTTCATAATGACCTAGGAGATGCAGCGTGGCAGGCACTTAGTTGTTATACAGACCAAGAGCAAAATTTGTTGTTGCATTTGTTACTAGCAGCAGCACACGCGTTAACCTGGTGAGGGAGAGAGATATCCAGACCACTTCCATTCCTGGGGAGGGGAAAAGTGTCATTTTAACTTAGATCAGTTACCTGATCTGGTTTATCATGTAACTGGACTGATGCTTTTGCTGGTGTAAGAGAAAGCGACACAGAAACAGGAACAAACAGGCATGGATGGATAGAGGTGGGACTGTTGCTTTTGGCAGCACTGCTACTGTAAGCTGTCTTAAATTGGGACTAACTTGTAAGCATTCAATCCAAGGTTCACTGTAGCCTGCAGGAATTTTTCCACTGACTTTCAGTGGGTTTGAAACAACCTTAAATAGTCATTGTGACTTAATGAGTCACAAGTTAGTCTGAAAATGATAGAGAAGAGGCGTTGAAGGCACAGACATAACTTACCATGAACTATTTTTATCATTCCACTCTTCCCTGGATGCTTGAAGTGTGTGTAGCATAATACAATCTGAAAAGTAATATGCTCACATTTTGTTTGCAGGGGAAGAAATAGCCCTCGGAAAAGTCTTAATGAATAAAAAATAAACTTAAGGAAGCAAGGGAGGCTGTAAAATGCACAGCGTAAGGATACAAAAGTTGAGATTAAAAGAGAGAGTATTACTAAGTTGTTTTCTATAGCAGTTAGAATTTCTTCTCGCTGTCTGTCCAGTGTGCATCGTAGTAAAGCTTTTTGAACAGAGTGGTTTAATCCCATTTTTTGTAATCAGCATTGTAATTCTAGTCATCAGCATATGTGATATAATAAGGACTATTGTTCTTGTTTGGACAGATGAACCCATGTTAAATATCTTGCTACTTTTGAAGAATTCCTTTTGGGAACGATGATGATGATTTCTATTGTCATAAAAATAAACATACAGTAAGTTGGCCCACCTAACGCATATTTAAAATTGTTTCCTCATGGGCTGTTTGTTTTCCACGTTGTACGTGTCTCAAAAGATTGTCACAGGAGGAGATCAAGACATAAAAGCTATGGGAGCCATAAATTTGAAGTTTGCCTTGGCTGTTTTCACATTGACTTGACCACCAACTTGTGCAGTGTTTCGTTCTGACCTCAGCCTTATTCGTAGTAAACAGGCAGCTCTTTTTATAACAGGGTTATTTACAGTCTTGTGTTGAAGACTGCAAATACACTGTTGTACATTATGGAAAAAATGGCCAAAAACAGTCTAAAACATATAGTTAAAACAACTTGTTGGGGTTTGGAAGGGAGGTAATTTTGTGGCAACATGATGAAAGGAAGTTGAAATCCTGAAGTTATTCTAAATAAACCTCTGAAAATCAAGTTTTACTTAGAAGGTTTTTAGGATTATGGAAAAGGTGTCCTGCTTGGAATGAAACAATAGATTGTCTAAGCTGTTTAAGCTATACAGAGAGGGTACGTAGGGAAAGCCATTCATGCCAGAGCACAGAATGGGGTTCTGCGTCAGCTCCAGGCATATATGTTGGCACAGAAGCTGTGGAAAAGGGGAGTTCCAAATCTTTACATATAGGAGTCGCTATTCAGCTTCTGCCCAGCTGACCTTCATAGTAGCCTTGTCCTTTAGCCCTGCAGCGCAGAGTTAATTTCATCTCTTCAGCTTAATCCTTTAGCATAAAGGAGGAGATACTCATCTCCTGCTTCGCCCGAAGGTGAAGTAGTTTTTCACTGTGCAAGCCATCATGCCTCAAACCAGTCAAGCCCTCTATGTGTACATTTATTCAATCTTAGAAGAAAGAAAATGTTACAGAAAAGTTGTGTGCAATGGGGATAGGCCAAAATTAAAATCCATAAAACTGGGAATCTCCAAAGTTTGTTTTATTGTTAAAACTAAAGCATTAATAGTAAACATAGATAAAGTTGTCCAAGATTAAAATTCTCCTTCCAAAATGCAAAGATATATATGACTACAAAATAATATTATTGAGTCAATTTAGTGGTGAGTGTTCTTCTCTTGGCTTTTATAGCTATATACATTGACTATTAAATTAAATCTTGCTTTTAGTGATGGCAGGCACCAGTTCCCAAAGAATAATTTGTGGCCTTCCAGTGGGACTGTGGTTATGTTTATTGATGAGAAGGTTGATCTCATGGCCCTTATTTTCAGCTACTACATTGCATTTTCAAAGTAGCAAAAGATATATTTGACACTAGCGTAGTTTTTAACTCTTCTGATGAACAGCTTGCTGCCACTACCATTAGGAAAGCTTGGTTACTTCTAGTGGGCAGAAGGGTAGCTGTGCACTTTGACTATATTATTAAGAAGTTTCAGAAGCCAAGTTTGCGTATGCCTGTTTAAGTCCTCATAAAGAATCAAATGTGCAAAGAAATGGTTTGGTAGTTAATTAAAAGGCACAAAGTAGACTGCAGTATTTTTAAGGTTGTATGCTGTTTAAAATTGTGAGAAGTTTCTTTCTTTTTCTTTTTTTATGGTTCTGAATTATAGTATTGGAATCTCGGCTCCTTATTCATCTACCAGCCAGATGTAGTGTAGGAAGCCAAGATACGTGCTGCTACAGACTTCTCACCGATGAAATCAATCGTGACCTGGTGAACCAGTTTCCAAGAATGAAAGTGATTTAGTTTCTCCATCTGGCCTGTTCTGAGCAGAGGATTTTGGAGCCATGCAGTATGTGTGGTTCTAAGATGGGCTTCTGTCTGGTGGGGCTAAACCAGCTTCATTTCAGTCACACTGCAGGTTACCTTTGCAATGATACTGTGCCAGCTAAAGAGCATTTCTGGAGTAGTTTCCCATTTTGTTAACGTGGTCACACCACCACCTGTGCTCTAGGTTTGTAAACTGTATTTATGAATTGTTTACTGCTTCAAGATTTGTTGGTTTATTATCCTATCACTGTTTTTTTTTTTTTTGCATGGTTTTAGAAAGCCGTGCAAACTTATGAAAGCGTTTTAATCCTCCCCCCCTCCTCCCCTTTTCAAATTTGGTAAAACAGGAACAATTAATATCTCTCTTTTGCCTCTTTCTTTATAAAAAGTATTTTTCTTACTACTCTAATTTCCTTCTAAGGAATATGAAGGAATAAAACGGTGTATATGTAATGCCTTAAACATAGGGGTTGGGAAGTCCATCACCCTTGATATCTAGTTTTAATGGTGTTTTTTGGTGTTGGCTAAGTTTTCCTTTTTAGAAACATAGTTATTTTGGATATCTGTATCCCATGTAAGGCCACATTTTTATTAATGCCCACAGGAGTATAAGTGTACTTTATAAGAGTAATTTTTAACAGCACTGGAATTATTTGTATTGCATTTTGCTAAAATGTCTAATGGAATGTGTGTTTTATCTTTCACAAGATTTTATACATGTTTATCTTTCACTAGTGTTTTTCTGGGTAATTTCTAAACTGAAGATGGTATGATGCCAAATTAAAATTTTGATTCAGAAAGCTTTAATGTTATTGCATCAGCAGATCTGTAAAAGTATTATTCTTGTGAAAAACGGAAACTGATTGTTTTCATAGTACCTTTACACATCTTTAATTTGAACATGTAGTATTTTGTATAATCTGGACCACTTCTGCACTGTGCTGTGTATGAGTGGGCATATGTGCAAGCATGTAACTCTATTTTGACTTGTCTGTTGATCAAACTCTGATGAACTCTGATTTTTGTCTGCTAATCATTTGTGAAGGTTACTGGGATAATCCTGTTGCCAGGCTAAGGTTTTGAACTGTGGTCTGCAGTCGCTGTCTCTCCCCGTTGTCTAAGAGTTAAACATCGCAATTTTCTGCTGAACTAAACAATGCTGGTGGAAAGCTTGTGGAAGACTTGTTTCCAAATGTATGCAATGGGTGGAAGAGACTGTTATTTTTTTCCTTTGGGCGTTGTGAGTAGTCAGTAAATAATGCTGTCTGCCTCTCAGTACCTCTTTGAAAATGCAAACGTAGCCTTTTCAAGTAAAGGGTCTCTGTTTTGCTGAATACAGCGTTTGCAGCGAAATTGCAACGTGCTTGCTGGAACTTGGCTATTTTTTTACAGAAATGTGAGGGACACCAAAATATCAATGTGATTTCATTAAGTGTTTTTTTCAATAGCAAACATGTAAACAGGTTTGAAAACTATTAATTTAATATGATAAGCTTTTTGTACAGCCTCTGCTTATACAGCAATTCTCAAATATTTTCTAGTAAAAAGAGTTTTGTCCCTTAGAATTTCAGTTACAAATCTGAAAGCCTGATGTCAAAGATGGTCTTCTATTTGGGATCTTTCCCTTTAGTGTTATTGCATTTTGACTCTTTTTAATGTGTCCCCATGTGGAGGACACATTAAACAATCTGAATGAAAGTCTTATTTTCCAGAAGGAAGGCATATACCTGTCCTCCACCTGTGAACCTTTTGATGTACCTTTAAGTTATATATATTGATTTAGTTTAAATTTGATGGAGTTCTGTCTATTGTATCTTTGAATTGTATTAGAGTGTTTTGTAGTGGTTTGCCACTGCTTGAATAGGCCAGATCAAGAAATTTATTGCCAATTAAGCACAGGATGTTTGAGATTTTTAGTGATGTTCTCCGGATGACCTGGATTTTTTATGATCATCTTGACTTTTTCATTAAGCTACAATTTTAATTGAGTTGGTTCAGTTAATGAAGTAGTGACCTTTCACCCTTGGTCCTGAATCTGTGCCAGAATTTTACGCAAAATGGGTTTTTAGGGCCTTTGCTTTTTTTATATAGTATTATTTTTGTTTTATATAAGAGCATTTGCTTAATGAGTAAGAATGTCATTCTTATCTCATTATGGATGTCTAAGGCTGTGATGAATTAACCCACCTTTGAAAGGATGGTCTCTCAGCCATGGTTGCGAATGAAATCGTTTGTGATTTCCTTCTTTAGAACAGTGGCACCTGCATTTAAATGTTTGGTTACCTCTCACTGCAGAGTTTGACTTTTCTGTAGTTTCCCTTTCCTTCCTCACTGTCAAGTCTTTCTTGACTGGTATTTTTAACTGTCCAGCTGTCTGATCAAGTGTTACCATATTTGTCATTCTTGAGAATAGCTTAGTGACATGTATTTTGTTTAGGCAACAATAGTCAGAAATAGTCAGAAAGTAAAAAGCATTTTTACAAAAATTCTGCAAATTAAACTTCTTAAAATTATAAGATTTGAGGGACTTATTGTTTTGTCTGTAAGGGAACAGTTGCTTATCTTTGATCTGCTGGGAGTTTGCAAGCTTATCCAGTTACTTCCGAGAAAGGAAATAATGTCTCATGCAAGTTGAAATAGAAGTATTAGAAGGAAATGTTGAGGGAGAGGGTGAGAAGAGAAAAGGAGGATGCTACTAGAGAGTTGTGCAAAATAGCTTGGAAAAAAACCTGGAAAGAAGTCCTATTAGGAAAAGGATACGGAGTGTGAAACTGTTCATGCATATTTGTCTTGTAGCTGGAATAAATTACCTCTGAAGCAAATCATCTGATTAAATGCTTTCTATATGTCTGTCACAATGAGGACAGTAAGGCACCACAGTAAAATAAGAAGGAACTGAGAGGGACTAGGTTGTCTTATGCGAGATGCATAGAGATTCTTATATTTTTATAATGTATCTAAATTAGCTTTTATGGATGGAAGAAAAAAAAGGCAGATAACTGTTTTATAATTTTCGTTATATTATTTATCTTTTATATTTCCTTCCTGTGTCTTTTACGTAGAGAAGCGCATTTTGAGAGGTGTATGGCTCATATACACTTGTTAAAATGCAGTATGCTGAGTCTGTAAGGAAGACGTTGTTTAAAACTGGACAGTGTTATTTGCAGTGCATAGTAATGGCAGTTTTATTGCTTACAATGATAGCTATTTACCAACTTCTGAGCAATGGTGTATATTCTTACATACCAGTAGATGGCATTCTTTGTATTATATGCAGGTATACATATGTTTATTTTGTGTACACAGCTGTCCATTTCACAGCATTCCGCTACATATTCTCCCAAGGGATTATAAACAATTTCTTATAATAATATAGTCTCTAGACTACAAACTAACTTCAGTACTCTCCAGTTTGTGAAGCGTTATTTTGAGCCTTAGTTGTCTAATGATACCTGCACCGGCGAGACATCTGTGTTAGGATTTCCTGAAATTGTTGGCAATTATTTAGGGCATTCACTAATAGGAAGACAAATTTCATGATCTTTCTACTTTCCTGTATGCACAATACATGCAGTTGAACTGATTTGTGGGAGAATTCTGCTTGTGTTTTACCTGTTGCTATGATAATGACTAACTCTTCGTATTTATATTTTTCAGTACTGAGGGGCTTTGTATCTAGGATGCATCCTACTAAACACTGTGCACCAATAGTTTAGAAAACATCCTTGGTTTTGAAGTGGTTACAGTCAAAGACTCATTATGCAAATAGGTGGAACAAAGAATCAAAAAGAAGCAACCACTCCTTTTCTCCAGCCCCCTTCCTTCACCATTATAAAATTACAGATAGTATAATGGACACTCCAGTTTTCTCTGTATTTCCCTTTTTCTCTCTTTCCTGACTGAGCTTTATCTCTGGCTTCAGAGCAACTCATTTATATATTGTCATGCACTGTTTTGTTAAAGACAAGTCCCATATGTATTTCAGGTGGTGGTGGTTGTTTTTTACGCATCCGTCATTGTACTACTTGGTTTGCTGCTCTCATGGTTTACTGTGTTCTGTCACCTTTTCCACTGCTGCTGGCTTCAGAGGTTTATTTGCTGCAGATATTAGCATCTCTCCACGATATTTGGCTACAACAAAGCATCCATTCTTTTATTTCTAACACCTTGTTAAGAGTAAGCCTTTTGTAGTGCATTACCACAGCAACTCTATCAAATGAAATGAACTGTGAACAGGTCTACCACTAAATGCCAGTAGGTGGCACACTCTTTATTAACGAGTTACTGGTATGTACATACATAAAAACGTACATACATACGTCAACAAGCACTCACACGCAGTTTTTAAACAGCGGGGTAATTTAGATGTTGTCGGGGATTAAGCTAATGGTCATTAACGTGGCCTTTCTGTGGTCCCATCTGGATGTGTTTTGTTAGAAAATTAGTTAGTATTATGTGGTAGTTTGCCTTTACTTTGTCAAATTTGTCAGAAGGATGACAAATAAAGATGAGTGCTTTCTCTAAGGAAAGACTGGGTTGAACTCAACTTCTCCAAGCAAAACTATGTGTATAAAATAATGGCGTTACAGAGTGAACACAAACAGGCATTCACGGGAACTGATAATGAGAAATAAAAAATGGGAATTAGCTATTGTGTGCTATACCATCATATAAATTGTTTTATGTTGCTGAAGTTTTCCGCTCTTAGTAACAACTAAGAGCAATTATTAAATAAATATGCCCCATAAAAATGGAAAGAAACAAAAACAGTCTACCAAATATCCCGCTTCTAATGGCTACCTGTTCTGGAGGCTTTTGTATACTTGTGAAAAATTCTGGAGTGGACAATTACACAATAATGATCCTTTCTATGAGATTGTTTTGTTTTATGTTTTGGAATTTTTAGATTACTCTTCTTCATGATTGGTCAGAGCATTGAAGAACTTGGACTTTAATGCAATTTTAGTAATCTGATTACTTATGCAATATAATTATTAATGATCTCATCATTCTTGCAAACTTTAACCCATGTCTAAATCCTACTTAGGCTCATATCGTGTGGACAGGATGGGAAAGGCAGATTTCGGTGGCATTTGTAAATTGCTAAGCTATCAAAGTTGCATCTAAGAAATCTGAATGTTGTATATGACTTGTGAGTCAAGGAATACTGAGGAAGAATATTGGCATTCTGAGCAAGAAAAGCTGCTTACAATTGTTTCACAGATTAAAGGGGAAAACATAAAAAATTTTGCTTCTTAATTCGATGTCAAAATTCTATTTACATAGTTTTATTTTTCTGGGTACAAAACTACATACAGTTATACCATCTTTTTCATCTTAAACCTGATCTGTTTAATAAAGAAGCTGAGTAAAGAACAGCGAGTATACCTAAATGAACATAATTGTCACAACAGTTAAACTGATGGCTTTCCCACTATTGTTTACTTAAGTTATAAGGTATCTAAAGCATTTGTTGCTCCATCCTAGCTTCTGGGTAGTTCTCAGTCCACCTTATTATACAAGGAAGTTTAAATATGTAGCAATGGCAGTGAATATAAAACTGTTCTTTGCTACTTTTGTGCTTTGCTGCTTACTCTCTTGACAGGTACGTATTCTCATTTGGATTTTTTTTGCAAAGAATAACTTCAGAAGCTATAATTTCCCAGTAAATGATGCTACTAAACCTCCATTATACTATCAAGGGATATTTTTCCCTGTGTCTAGTAGTATGAGTTGCTTCTCAACTTTTCTTCTTCTTTACTTGTTCTTTAAAGGTTCTGATCATGATAGCCTTCTGTTCTCCTAAGGACATAATTGGAGCATTTTTCAAAGTTTGGATTGCAGGGCATTAAAATGTGCTCAACAGAGGTGAGTGAGAAGCATTTAGAAGGAGATAGGTGGTGACTGTACCTATGAGAGTTACAAACCAGCTGAAACAGACCGAAGTTATACAGAGTTTTATTTGAACAATGCTGATCAACTAGATCTCGGGAACAGAATGAAACGAACACCTGAAATGCACTCTGTTCTAGATAGGTTTCTCAGTTATATGTAATAACAAAAATTAAGAAGCTATTCTGACTGAAGATAAAACAGCTGAAAATCCCCCGTCAGAGCTGAAAGGACATATAAAAGACTGAGAAGTGCCATTTTTGTCTCTGCTATCAAGCTACAGAAAAGTCAGAAGGCAGCTTTGCTCTTTATAGCTGTTGGAAATAAAGTATTCAATGTTTTAAAATAATTTTCAGTTAAATCGTCCAGAGGAAGCTGAATGGATTTTTATTGCAGGCGTATAATACAAAAACTATGCATGCACTCATACACACATGCACGCACACACACTGTAAAATGAAATGTAAAAAAGAGTTGTTATTTTTTTAAGATAGAGAATGCATAAAGACAATGGGAGTAGTTTTAAATTCTGTAAAACTGTTTGTGAATAATGTAAGATTAAAAAAATCAGTCTTGCAAACTTAAGGGCTGAATTCTGAATGACAAATCAAAATGTGACAAGGATTTGAAACAAACACTGAGAGACTTCAGCAGATTTAAACCTAACTTCTGATGCCTACTATTTGTCAGTCAGCAATGTGACCATTAGAGTTCTGTCAAAAATGAACAAACTTCTGTCAGTTGAAGCTAAAATGAGTTGGGGAAATGAAGAGCTGATTTTTATCAGAACCTGCTATAAAATGAAATCTGATGGGCAAAGGGAAGGAACTGAGGGAGCATGGCGATCTCAGAATACTAGGTAGGACTTCAAGTTTTGGTAGTGTTTGGGGCAATGGACAAGGAAAACGCTCAGAACTTTCAAGGCAGAAGAATAATACTCAGTGGGGGGAAAAAAAAAACTGGGGAGACTAACTGTTCAGTAATTCTTTTTTGAAGGATGGCTGTTCTAAAGAGCCACTTGAAGGGTACTTTTTTGGCTATGTACAAAAGAACATAAAGCAAAAACACCAAAAGATTATGGGATTAAATATTTTAAAAGAGAATATCTGATAATGCCTCATAAGGAGAGACATGTCTCAAGAAGTGACAGATGCCAGATGTTAAGCTTGCTTATAATGTCAGGGTTTAATAGTTGGTCTTAGAAAATCAGAGCAAACATTTTCAAATTCAGCCATCTCCATAAGGAAAATTGTTCTTTTGTCGTCTTGACTCTTTTTTGGGTTGGGTTCAGCAGTCAGTTCCTCTCAGCTGAATGCAGCCGCATGTTTTTGGAAAATAAGGAAGTTACAGGAACCTGGAAGAAAAAGAAAAGCTAAAACAACAAAAAACCCAAATGCAGCAACAGAAGAATGTAATCAGAAGCTCTGAGCAGTTTTTTAAAGAAGTGGGACTGCTGAGCTAAATGAAACAAGCAAAAATAGTAGATGTAGCATACCTGTGGAGAAAGTGTTAAGCAAGGAAGCTCACAGGAAGAGGAAGAGCATCATATATGTTCAGAAAGTCTTCTGAATGGAGTTCATGTACTTAATTGAGTTGCCTGAACCAGGCTGGTGGGTGTGACATTGTGCAAAGATGCCTACCAAACACTCTGTGCAGTAATTAGAAGAGTTTGAGAAATAGAAGGGAATTAAGACAGACTTTTAAGAAAATCTAATCCTTAGGTATTATGATAATAACTTTCAAAAAGACAGAGGGTATCATTGCAGTTATGTTATATTCTTATGGTTAAAATGGGAGAACAGCACTGTTTGAATCATGGGCCTAACAAAAGCAGGAGTCCATAACTGTCCATATTCTTTCATTGGCCTTAGTCCACTTAGTGAAATGTTTGTATTATTGAAATCAAACTTCAGCTGAAATGATGATAAACCAATTATGGCCATTCAAGAAAATGGTCTGAAGACGAATTCAGAGAATCAAACACTTTTTCAGCTCTAAATACAATGTTTGTAAACTTGAATTCAGACCTTGGACAGATTTGTTTACTGGAAAATCCAAAAAGCATTTGGCAAAAGCTTAGTGAAGCAAAGCTTAGAAATAGATTGGTTGTTTTTGATGTAAGCTCTAAGAGTGTTGAAGACGAAGACCAACTGAAAAGACTTGTAGTTGTACCTTTTGATGTTGAGTGTTGGGCCCGTAAAGTGACAGATGACATTCAGTGTAGATAAATGAAGAATGATGCATTTGGTGTGAGGGATCAAGAAGAATAAAATGCTCCACAGGACAAGGTGAGCCAGGATCCATGGATGCCAACAAGGCAGGCGGGGCAGTGGCTTTATGGGCAAGGGGCCCAGTCCCACAGTACCCAAAGAAGAAGAGCAGAGCATGTCTGGGGATAGTAACCAGGGTCTGCCACAAGTCCAGTGATCACCAGGCATGTTCACACTGACGAGGCACATCCCAGGTCAAGCCAGGAAGTCAAGTCCAGACTTGAATACATGGCCAAGCATATCCATAGCTGCAACATAGTTGAGGCAAGGACTAAAGGCAATCCCTGTGCTTAAATGTAGCTCCCAGGCAAAGTCAGGAGGCCCCAGGTTCTCACAGTTCTTGCTCGCAGAACATTTCTTACAATTATACTGTATCAGAGCTGGCCTTGAGCACAGGCAGCCAAATCCCCAAGAGGGAGGGGAAAGCAGTTGCAGTGTGGAGAATCAACTCCTTAGTTGGTCATTAAGACTGAGAAATGAGCTCATGAATAGATATTTCTGCGAAAACACTGCTCAGTGTTCAGCAGCTTTTGTTAACAGAAAGAGAGTACTAGGAGAGGAATAGGAAACAAAATGAAAAGTAACGTATGCTACTCATAAATTTGTGGTAATAGATAGTCTGCACCTTGAATACTTGGTGTAGTTTCTATGCCACCATTTTGAAAAGGATACCATAGAGCTAGAAAAGGTTCATAGGTGAGCAACAAAGGTAATCAAAGATATTTTGGCATCTTCCAGTTGAGGAGTGACTAAGGAGACTAGGAGTCTTCAAACTGAAAAAGAACCTATTCATAGAGAGAGATACCAGAGGTCTGTAAAATCACAGATGATACAGAGAGGATCATCAATGAGTGAGTGAATTCTTCATTGTGTTTCTATATAAGGATGTAGCATCATCAGGGAAAAGTGATAAGTTCAAAATTAAAAGTAGTAGTTACTTGTATGATCTATATTTAAAGTGTAGAGGCCGTAGGATGCATAAAATGTTTTGGATATTAGAAACTTATGTAGGTATAAGAGAAAATTGGATAAAATAATCAAAGATAAATTCACTGAGGACTACAAAATTAAAAGGTGCCAATTCTGGCTCAAGAAGACCCTGCGCTGCAAGATACTCCAGCATACTCCGGATACTTATATTTCTATTGTAGGAAATAGGCAGATGCCAGAATATGCTTGCTGTATTCTTGTAAGTTTTTCCAAGGCTCTGCCTTTCACTGTTTTCTGAAGCAGGATACTAGGTAGATAGAAATCTCTTTTTATGGCCTTTATGTTTTTGTGTAATTACATCTGTCTCATTTCAACACGCTGTGGGTTGTAATTGTTAAAGGTAGCACTGGAGAATATTTATATAAATACTCATATTTAAGAATATGAGAATGTAATTGAAGTATACTATTTCAGGGGGCCACTACTGTTCCCAGTTTGAGAGGGCCAAGGAAATGTATTGCAATACTCTGTGGGTATAGGAACTGCTATCATGGTTCCTTTAATGCAGTAGAGAAAAATATGTTAGAAGAGAGAAATCTTATTTAGAGATTTAAAAAAAACATTTAGTTTTGACAGAAATATTTTAGACTGATCTCAGATGAATATGAAATGATACTAAGAAATGTATTAAGGCTTATTTCAGAAGTTAAAATTGCAAGCTGAGTCAAGTGAGAATCCCCTAAATCTGTGTAGGCATAGATTTACGTAGTCTTACAAAATAAAAGTATTTTGATTATTGTTCTATTTCGTAGAGATAGCCATACAGTAAGATACTGTATTTAATAAGGTAATTGCTGCCTATTCTCTACTCTTTTTTCTTAGCTATAATATATTTAGTATACATGTAAGATATATTCTATATAGAATTCTACTATATTAGTAGGCTACAGATCAATAGACTTTTGAGGTATGCCACCCTAATGACATTTTTTGGCTTTGTTTTCTTATTGAGGTTTGTTTCAGGTCTCATTTTTGCCTTGAGTGATTTCTGTGTGATACAATGTGAGGTTTCTATAGAGGTGAATTAGGAGATGTAGGAATACAGTTTCAAAAAGTTTTGTTTGAAAAATCCTGGAAAGGCTTAGCCAGTTAAGCTAATTTTCCTGTATCTTTCAGTTGCCCCTTGAGGGGCAACTGAACAAATGTGCACTGTGAGGAGCTGCTGTGTGTATGGCAATTAAAAAGAACTTTTAATCGGGAAGTCAAACAGGTTTTTGTATGTGAGTCTCTTCTGCCCAAAGGTCGTGCTATTTTTTTCTGAGATGGCTAAAGCAATATTTTTATTTTATATTTTATTTTATATTTTATTTTATATTTTATTTTATATTTTATTTTATATTTTATTTTATATTTTATTTTATATTTTTATGATGATTGAAATACAAAGGGAAATGCATTCATTAGAGACTGAGGAAAAAACTGGTTCTTGGTGGTGCCAGCACAGGCTTTCTGGCTTTCTGACAGATGCTTTTTTCCTGTTCCTTCAATTTAGTAGTCTTTTGTAGGTGATTCGTGTTCCTGCGAGCTGACTGCTTGACTTTGGCTCAGTCTTGGGTAAGAGAGGGCATGATTATATTGGAAACCTGCTTGACTTCTGCTCACTGGGATGGACCATTCTTCACCTTGGAGAAAGTGATCCTTGAATATCAACCAGTTTTCTTGGACCCCTCTTCCTTCTAGGGCCCTATCCCATGGGATTCTTCCAAGCAGGTCCATGAAGAGGCCAGAGTCTGCTCTCCTGAAGTCCAGGGTTGTGATCCTGCTTTTTGCCCTGCTCCTTCTTCCCAGGATGCTGAACTCCATCTCATGGTCACTGCAGCCAAGGCTGCCCCCAGCCATCACATCTCCAGCCAGCCCTTCCTTGCTTGTAAGTATGAGGTCCAGCAGAGCACTCCTCCTTGTTGGCTCCTCTATCACTTGTATCAAGAAGTTGTCATTGATGCTCTCTAGGAACCTTCTGAATTGCTTGTGCCCTACTGTTTTGTCCCTCCAGCAGATATCAGGGTGGTTGAAGTCGCCCATGAGGACCAAGGCCTGTGAATGTGAGGCTACTTCCAGCTGTCAGTAGAAGGCCTCATCTACTTCTTCCTGATCAGGTGGTCTGTAGCAAACACCCACAGCAGTGTCACCCATGTTAGTCTGCCCCTTAATCCTTACCGATGAGCTCTCTGTCAGCCCATCGTCCACCCGTAGGAAGAGGTCCATGCATTCCAGCTGTTCTCTCACATAAAGGGTGACTCCCCCTCCTTGCCTTCCTGACCTGTCCTTACTGAAGAGCCTGTATCCAGGCTCTTTAGAGCAGCATTCCAGTCATGTGAGCTATCCTGCCACGTCTGTAATCACAATGAGATCATAGCTCTGCAATTGCACACAGATCTCTAATTTCTCCTGTTTATTCCTCATGCTGCTTGCATTTGTGTACAGGCTCTTCAGAGAGGCATCTTAACTTAATCCTATCAGACTAGAGCATCATCTAAAGTTTAGGTCACATACCTTGACCTCTTATGCAGAGCTTTGCCTGGCGTCTTTAGAACAGGTTTCTCAGCATCTCATGCAGTCAGCCAGCTTTCCTGCCCCCAGGAATATCTTTATTCCTGTGACAGTGAGTCCTTTAATATCTGTAGTAGGAGGCACGTTCACCTTCTGCCTCTTTAGTCTGGCTGACTGCTGTAGTCACCTAATCTTGGGCAGGGATACCATTTCACAGACATAACAGTTTTATGATTTTATTCCCTTGTGAAGAGAAGTTTGTGTACTAACATCGGAGAGCTCAAGGCTGTTTATAATCTCTGTCTGCAGATTATCCTGTCCAGATTATAGTGGGTAACATGTTTAAGTATTTTTTATCAGTAAAAGTGATAAAACATAATCTTCCCTGAGCTGGGAAGTGGTTCATACTGTGAACCATCAAAGCCACTTGTCTGTGATTTCTCCTTGGTCTCATGAAGCTATCTTTATGCTGCAAGGTCTTGAGCTGGAGATCCAGGGTGGTGTCTTCTGGGCTGTCTTCCAGGACTGAAGGTTTTCTGAGGTCAAGTCTTCTGTCTCAATGATGAACAAGAGATACTTTTGCCCAGAACTTGCCCCCATCTAGGTTCTTTGCTGTCCCTGTCCTCATCGGTTGATCAGAGGCTGTTATCTTCCCTCCCCCATTTTTTCCCAGGATCTATGATTGTTTTGCGTTTGCATATTTTGCAGGCTCTTTGGGCCCAGCTGTAGTCCCTGTCTATATATTTGACTTGGTAGATTTATTTGTCTGTTTTCTTCTCTGAAACTCAGGTTTAATATTTCTGCATACTTTAGGTATTATAAAAACCTCTTCTGTTATTCTCCCCATTCCTTTCTTTCAGTTGTTGAAATAAACAGCATAATGCTTCTATGAAGAAAATGTAAATAAAAGTAGTGAGTTTTGTTAGGACTTGCTGTAGGAGTGCCCAAGTAGTCAGATGATCCAGGCACGCTCCACCAGGAATCAGGCTTCGTTCCAGTATGTGTGAGGTAATTACTTGAAGTTCTGTTCATACCTTTACCAAATGATGGGTCATATTGGAGGCTTCCTGAAACAGTACTGTGCATGGCAGAATAGACCTTGTTTTTCTAACACAACTCCAAAATCCGCTAGTAGATTGAAATTTCCTACAGTATGAATATGTAGATAAGTATTGAAAAGAGAGAGAAGAGTTTCTCTGAAGAACCTAGAGATCTGTTGTTTGTTATACATTTCATAACCTTCCTTATTGTCCTTTTTCTTGTAGAACGTGAACATAATAGGGTGTATACTGCCCTTTTAGGGTCATGCAGCCACCACAGAGGAGGGCAGGGTATGATATGCACTTCATGCATACTTAAGGCAAAAAAATCCCTTGGTATAAATATTGAGGGAATAGATGTCTGTAGGACAACACATCTCAATGACAATTGCACTCAATTCTTTTTGGGAGAAACAGAATGAAATTAACGGAGAGTGTGCCTTCATAAAAGTTCTTTTTTAAAGTGTTGTTGCTTATGTTCCTGATTTAATATAAATTACATCATTGTGATTTTAAGGAGATGGTTTTCCATCCAATTTCCATGGTCTGTCTAGCATTACAAACTTTAATACAGAGGTATAGCTGTATATGAAGATGTGGTTTGAACATGGCAATGATATGAGTCTGTTCTTAAGTGATGTGTTGATTTGAGTTTGTGCTCAGTATACTAGTCATCTTTTTATAAAACTTGCTACGTATTATGTTCGTGTATAGTTCAGGCTCTGTTGGGCTGTTAATTTAGGGCCAAATCTGAATTTCCTAGGTTGAAAAAATACTGGACATCAACAGGAGATCTATATGACTAATTATTTGCAGGAACACTTCACAAAATGTTGCTTATAGGAAAGAACATGATATGTTAAGAATAATCCAAATATAATCTAAAAAGGTTTTTTTTTAAGTGTTCTTATCTTTATAAAAGCAAATCTAAAAGCTCACATTTTTCTAGGGGACATGAATTTAAGGTAACATGAAGAAGATATTTGGTGCACAAATTACAGTGAACCTCAAGATCCATCCAGTCTGCTTTATTAAGTTAGCAAGAGCCTAAAGCTTTTGTCATGTATGGAAGCAAGTGGGCCTCAAGATCATTTGGTCCAGAAAAATATTAAAATAGTGTTGGATTTACAATAAATGATGTCTGTATGAGATAAGAATAATATATTAATGGCATTTATGGGTAACATGTGTCTATTAAAAGGCTTAGGAATTGCTAGAGGTCATACTGAGAAACACATTGTTTTTTTCCTTCTTATCTAGACAGTTTTGAAAGAGCGAGATTAAGAGCTAAACTGAGATACTTGAGTTAAAATTATAAACATACTTTACCTATTGTGTGTTATTAAGAAAGTTAAAGGAGAAAGAGTTTGTCATAAAATGCAGGGGTTTAGTAGGGGTTTTAGTACAAACTTATGGTCTGAATCTTTGGTTTTCCCTCCTTCTAAGAGGAGAAAATTCACTTAGTAATATTCAGACTGAAGTAAATAAATAATTGCTTTATAGCATTTCTTATCTTTGTAATAGTATCTATGTACTATTTTGCCATAGGTAAAACACAAGATAATTAGAAGGGAATGTTAGTTTAAAAGAGGAGCGGAGAACTGGAGTGGGGGATCTGTTCTGTCCCAGCAGTTAGCAGTTGTGGGAAGAGAGAGGTCTGTGTTCCAGGGCACATGCTTCCAAGAGAGAAGTGGAAAATGTTAAGTCTCTTGGAGGCCAAAGTAGTTCAAAGTCAGTTAATCACTTTGTGAGATTCAGTCTTGTGGTTTTAGGGATCTTATGGCTTTTTTGGTATGTTTGGAAAAGAGGAGTTGTCATTCCTCCTCTAACCTGTGCAAATAATTATCAGGAACTTTGATCACTGCAAAGACTAGTGTATTCCTTCAGATGAAAGACATCTGATGGCAATTAAAGTATGTATCTTGTTTATATTTTTCCCATTCACTTTTTCTGTATTTTTTTTCTCTGGTCCTTCAGGTGTCTTTGTGGCACTTTTCCTCAGTCACTGTATGTGGAATTTAGCCTTGACTCTCATCAAAGAGGGTCGAAAGACATTTCTTCAGGAAGTTGTGTGGAGTGGGTAGAGATGAGTGGGCTTTCACCCGGTCCTCGATTTTTTTTTTTTCATTCAGCCTTACCTTTGGTATATATTTCTTCCCTCCTTTGCTAGGCAGTGGCATGCATTCTGTGTAGCGTAACGCTTCATCTTTACAGTAGACAATCTGTGCTTTTCACAGAACCATCTGTGTAGCCAGCTCCTGGAAAAATTACTGAAATGGTACAGATTGCCTCATAAATCTGGAAGTGAAGGATGCAGTAACAGCTATGTGTTGTGCTTCTAACAGCAGCATTGTATGCCTAATTTTGTGTGTTACAGCACCAGACAACATCAAGAGAGTGCATGGAATAAAAGTTTCAAAAATTTTTTTTTCTAACTACTTAAAGCAGACGTCAAAATTTGAAATGAAATTTTCTGCTAAGAGAATTACTACTTATTTTGATGTTTAGGTTGTCTTATCTTCCAAGTTATATTACTGCAAAGTATTGAATATCCATCCTGAAAGAGAAAGGGAGAACTTGTAATGCATTTATGTCATAGGGTCACTGGAAATGTTCGGTGTGTGTAGTCACTTAAAGTGGCAGATGGAATTGTAATATTTTGGTGCTCTCTAGATACAAGTTTAATCCACAATTCACATAGTTTCTGTGCTTTAAAGACCTAAAGTAATGATTTAGCTCATTATAAAAATGTGGGGTGAAGGATGGTATGTCAGGCTATATCTTCTGATAAGAGGGGTAAAGTGAAGGTTTTGGTGGTAGATCTGTTTTCATTATGGTACTGGCTGTACTATAAGGCAAAATGTTTTCATAAACTTAAAAGAACAGTATTTAAAGTATCCAGTTTTGTAGCCATTTGTGCATATTAAAAATAACTTGCTATTCATGTTCAATGGTTTTCTTGTTGGACAATGTAGGAGACTTGCCTCAACACATGCAATAGATTATAAGAAGACTGCAAATATAATAATTACAGCATGGAGCAGACTTTGCTGGCAGATACTAGAACGCAGAACTCACTTTAATCATAGTGCTTCCCATAGTGTGGGTGGTCACAGTCTGCAGACGTTTCAGTCAATCCATTCCCCATGCAACAGTGATTGTAAAATAGAACTGAAGTAAACAGCATTCCACAGACTTCGAGGTGGTTTTTTTTTATTTATTTTTGAGAAAGTGTAGCTTCCTTCCCTTGGCCCTTCCTTCGGTCTGCTCGCTTTTGTCAACCATAACCATACAGGTTATGCTTCTTACCAAATCAATTCTGTTTGAAGTAAACAATATATAATATAATATAATACATAGATTCTTCAAAAAGGGATTTTTTTCCTTTAAAATATATGCTATTTTAAAAACTATGAATGTTTAGTTGTGTGTGACAATAAGAAACAACCTCTGCTATTATATTAAGTGCAGTATAATGTTTAATCTTTTTTTAAATGTTTCATCTTCCTTGCTTCCCCCTCCCCCCAATTTGTTTTCCTTTGATGCTCAGTGTTGTTTTACTGTTTCTCCAAAAATTTTTACTGTCACTTTAGCCATTAGCACAGCACTTTTTCCCCAACAAAGATGATGGGGAACTTATTTTTTGCACCTGGCAGCCAGTTTACTGCTTTGGAAGCTGGTTTCATCTCCTTAATGTTTGACATCTACTGACCTGGAGTCTTGAATTTCATGAAATAGATTAAAATGGTGATACTAAACTTGGTGTCATGCAAATACTTTTACCTCATTTACAGGCTTTTTTGATGTACATAAATCAATTGCAGTTGGTTACAGATATTGCAGTTCTATTATATGAAAGGATACATTTTGATGGATGAATTTTTACATTGCATTTAAGCATACCTAGAATGAAGTATTTAAATGAGCTTGAAATAAATGTCTTAACCCTTTCACAGGATAACTGACTGTTAAAATTCAGAGGTTACCCTTGAATCAAAACAGAAAATGAAAGACTGTTAAATGAGATGTATGCACACTTCTAAGACCTGACACCGCTGATTAGGGCTCAATGACTCGATGAGTTCCTAATGTGATATGGGACCTTTTGACTTTTAAATTACTAGTTAAAATTCAGCTTGAGGATCAAGTCTGCCTGCTTTGCAATATGCCCCGAGCGAGTAGTGAGTGATAAAGGCACTTTCCTTACTCCTTTGTGCCATTTGTTTGTGTCCCAGGTACCAAGGGAAAGAGAAACAGGCTTCCCAGAGCTGCTGTCCCTCTCTTCCATCCCCTGGTGTACACATCCTGTGCACGCATAAAATGTGTGAGCCAGAGGTGGGGTGATTTTGGAGCCATTGTTTAACAAGTTTGCCTGGGGAGCTGCGCCAGCTGTTTAAGCGTACACGACTCCACTGGGTAGCCGTCTTCTCCCAAGAACTCCGTGAGAAGGTTATGATCTGTTCCAGGACTGGTGAAACATTACGTGGTGTTACTTCTTGCAGATTGCTAAATTCTGTTTAAGTTCTAAGTTACTAGTCAATTGAAGACATTATTTATTGGAAGCTTTTGAACTGTTTTTGTAAAAAGTTGCCCATTTTCATGGTGTGTTCTAGTAATGCATACTTTTATCATAAAACAGTTGTGAAAAGTCAGGTTAGCAGTATGATCTGTTCTGTGCATCATCTATGCACATGACACTTCCTTCTCGATGACTTTCATACGTTTAGATAAATTTAATGCCTGTGAAATAAAGGAAGCCCATAGATGTCATGTATTTTTCATTTGTTCAAATCTGTCTGACTATAATCACAGCATCAACACTTTATGAACATTTTAAACTGTCAGTAGTATACAAGAAAGGATTTTGGAACTGGTTAAATTTAATATAGTGAGAATACATGTAAGAACAAAGATGGATTTTTATACACAGCACATAACTAACTTTCAGTGCTTATTGTCCCAAAGTTTTACTGAGCTTACTGGTAGTTCTCCCACTTGCCCCCTTCAGTTTTTTAAAAGTCTTCCAAGGAGAAGTCTCCGTTGTTCCTCACCTATTGAAGATTACATACCTAAATTGTTTGTTAACTTTCTCACTAGTCCTTTTGTGAATCAACTTTCCAAGCTGATTTGGACCTTCTCCGTTTACCTATAGATGAATGCACTGGTAGGAGATAAGTGTTTGCAATATTTACCTTTCTTATCATATTCTTTTGGTTAAAAATAGGAATCATAAAGCAATTATATAGTATGAATGGGCTGGGGAAAACCAGACCTTGGTTCTTCTTTTTCAAATAGATAGTTGTTGAACAATGCTAAGCTAATATTGAATATAAATACTTTTTTGGCTTCCAGGCCAAAATAAACAAAAGCTCAAAGAAAATCTCAGAGACCAAAATGAGAAACTAAGGATTCTGCCTTCCTGGAAGGTTGCTTGAGCTTGAACAGCCAGTGTCACAATTTGCTAGCCAGCTGATATTTCTCAAAGCACTTTACTAGTGCCAGGTGGCTCTAGTAAAGAATAATGATTTGTCACTGACAAACAAAAAGTGGTCTCCATTTAAAGAAATAGTATTGGCATTAGGTATTTTTGCTCAGCCTGCTATAATTAGTGACCCAGCAGTTATTGCATCATCGATGTATAGGCATTTTGTGCTTTTTTGCTACTAACTGCAATGAATATTTCTCTCCCCTTAAACTTTTAACAATTTGATACTTATGAAGTCCAAAACCAACTCAGATTTTAATTGGATTTTATATCCATAATTTTTAGAGCATTAACCTGTAAATCAGGATAAAGCTAAAGAAGCAAAGCTTTGAAGTAAAAAATGTTTGATTGAGTGTCTTTTCTGCTCCTCTTTTTTTGGGCATAAAACTTGCATGAGTATGTGTTTCAGTATCCATGTACGCAGTGTTTAAGTGAGGAAAGTTGAATGGGTATGATTAAAAATAATTTCTCAGTATCATCCTAGGTTAGGTGATCTTTGGGAATTTGCACTGTGTACCTATTGGAAGCATAAAAACTTGACATTGGACAAATGTTTTTCTTGAAAAAAACATAAATTTGGGATTGTCTTTTTCTAGAAATTATTCAACTCAGATTTAAAATAAAAAGTGAAACAATTTTATGATATGGTCAGTCTTTCTAAACTTAAATGCCTTCATCCTTTTTTTCTATATTTTTTTTTGTGGATTTAGAGAATTCTTCTGTAGGAAGCTTGCATCTTGGCTTTTGAAAATTGTGGGAGAAGAGGAAAATTAACTCTAAATCTCTGGCTAGTTAAACTAGAGAGCTAAAACTAAAGAGATTTATGGTTGACTCTGGCAAAGCTATTGAATTTCCTTTTGTAAGTTAGTGTAAATGTGTGTTTTATTTCAGCAACAAAAGTCTCTCCTTTTTAATACAAAGAGTAATAGGGCTTTCTTGGTGGGTGTTTTTTTTTTTTTTTTTTTTTTTTTTTTTTTTTTTTTTTTAAGATAGAGGAGAAAGAAAAGAGAAGGAGATTTGAAACTGCTTTTCCTGTTTAAGGCCAAATGTAGACTTAAGGCTTGCCAGCCCCACAATTCTTTAGCTTTTTTTCTTCTGATTTCCAAGGGTTTGTTAGTGACTTGCAGATGGAAGCTAGGCTTTGGAACGCATCCATGAAAGTTGTGTGGTCTTAGCCACAGTAGTAGTACAACATGTTTTTCCTATACTCGTTTCACAGAAGTTAACTGAGCTTGAATTGGTGGGAGAATAACAATACAGCTTCCCTCCCCCCTCCCCATAATTTTCCTTTACTGCATACCATTTGGAAATTAGGATCAGGTTCATTTTGAATCGTATGAAAGCATGTAATACTTTTCTTCCATTTTAAGAGATAGAGGTAAGCTATGAGCCTAGTCTTTTTAATAAGCTATATATATGCTTCAGCAAAATTAATAAACACAGATTAATTTCAAAGAAAAAGCATATTAATCATAATGTGTTCTTTTTTTTTTTTTGCAGTTAGGTTTTTCTGAACTGCAAAATGCAAAACTGCAAAAAAAACTTTAACACTCAAGTGTTCATGGTCTTTTTGTGTATTTTTGCCACTGTTAGTTCTTTAACAAGCAAATTACAATTACAGTTGTCAAAGCAAAGTTAAGATAACTGAACTAATTTAAGGGCACTTTTAGGCTCATATTCTTTACTGTTGAGCATTTGAGCAGTTAACTATGAACACTGACTAAAGGTAGGTCTGCCTACATGCTTGAAAGAAAGGATGGGATTAAGTGCTTTATTGCATTGGGTACAGTGTGGAGAACTTCATAGAATCTACTTTTTCCTGGGAATACCTGAAAAGCAATGAAGTCTGTGCATCTGGCACCATTAGTTTTGCGAAAGAATAATGTAGTTCTTGGGTTTTTTTTTTTTAACCCTAAAGTAATACTAACTCATTCTAGCAATTGTGATCTGTAGGTGTTCTGTAGCTCGGTCATACTCTCAAATGTCAAGAGCCTTATCTCTGTAGGAATATTTAGCAGAGTAATTGGTTAACCATCAACTAGCCTGCCATGGTTATCAGTGGAGATTCGGATGTGGGCAAATTTCAGATTGGCATTCCAAGTGAATAAGGAGAAAAGCAAGAGGCTCTAATAAATCCTAAATATGTACTTGTGGCCAACAATTTTATTTAATGTGCTGGTATAGAATTTAGCTAATGAAAACCATCCCATAAATGCAAAGAATGTGTATCCATAAACTGGGCTGAAACAAAAACATTTGCTGACAGTAAATGTTTCTAGGAAGAAAACCCCTCCCCTCCCCATGCTTAGGCACTTTGGCCCTGATCCAGTGACTTACTGCAGGATATTCTAAGCTTTCTTAAAGTTAAGTTGAAGCTTCAAGTGATTTGTTTATGCAAAGCTTTGAGCGGTTACTGGAAGGGACTCAATTTGGTAAACAGGGAGGTTGTGTTAACTATCTAATCATTGAAATGTAAGTGTGTTAGTATAACACTTTTGCCCATTTAAAATATGCTTTAAACATAACTTGAATTTTAAAGGAGAAATTGGAGATTTTAATTAGGTGTATTGGTGATGGTAAGTAGTTAAAGAAATTTTTTACTAGCTTGTAAAATACACTCTCACATACTGAAAATACTTAAGTTGTTAACAAATATATGCTAATGTCATTTCCCCATACCTAATTTTAACACTGAGACTTTTATAAAACATTGAGAAAAGAAAATTTTATGGACTAAAATAGTACTTTGAAAGCTACATTATATTTAAATGCGTGTGATGTTTCTTCCACTATATTTTCTTTTGCATTTTGGTTTTGGTTTGTGGAGAACCTATTTTCTCTCTTTTCCTGGAACTAAGAAGCAAGTGAGCAAGAGGTCCTGTAAGCAAAATTACAAGCTGCAGACTTTGTTATGATTGGATCAGTGTGTGGAAATAATATGAATTGTGTTATGTCAGCATCCTACTCTCGGAACTGGTTACGTAAACAGGGGATGTTGAGACGTTCTGTGAATGAGCAGGCTTCCCTGTCATTTACAGGCTTAACCACTACGGTTCTCCAGGTTTGACTGTTTATTTCGCAGGAAAACGGTTCTAAAAATACCAGACCAGGTTGCGTTTTATTGTTGATCGTTTAATTTGGATGGTATGGGACGCAATAAAACTTCTAAACCTTCAGGCAGGATTTTTAAGAAATAGTAACCAGAACGTGTCTGCAGGAATTTGTGTTGGATTATGCTGCTGAAAGCTAACAAACAAACAACCAAAATGTGGAAAAATAGCCCTGTGAATTAATTTATATTTAAACAGATCAGAGAAATGTTTTTACATTGTCTTCTGAGCACCCATGTCAAATGATTTAGGAAGTAAATTAGGAGTTAAGGATGCTACCTATTTAAAGAAAAAGTACATAGTTTTTTGCATTTTTTAAACAAGATTGGAAATGATATTAATCTCATTCATCACTAGTGTTGTAATTGCTTACGTAACTTTGAAATATTTTTAAAGCCAGGCTGGAAATAAAATGTAATCTCCTGTCTCGTAGACTATGTTGAAAGCAATGGACCGTCTGACTGTACAGGGTGCACTTAAGAATAAAATTGACGTACAGCCTCTTGAAACCATTGCCATCCAAAATATCTTCATTCCAAAATGCGATAAAATGCAAAGAGGAAATAGCGCTTTACTACTTCTAATGCTTCCTCTGAATAAGATTTGTTTTTTGCTATTTTACCCTCTTTCTCTTAACACAGTTGAGAAGCTCTGGTTCCTGTCTAACAGATGGAAAGGTCAGAAAGAAACCCATTATTTGACCAGATATCAGAAGTTTATGCTTGAGTATCCATTTTGTATGAATTCCAACAATTTCACATGGATCATAATTTTCAGTAAAATATCATTAATGATCTCCTCTCCAAAAATAATGGCACTAACTTGAAGGAGAGTATATTAGAGAGAAATATCCTTTAGGATGAATGCTAGATCCTTCTGTTCCAGATGTCTCTACCTGTCCCTGGGAAGTCCGAGTTGGTGTCAGGTTTGATAGGCTCATCCCCATGAAACCATCGCTCTCTTCTGCTCTCCAAAATATATTATCTCTGTTAACTTTAACATCTGCTTTTAAATACATTGGGAATCATAAATTTTTTAGAGAGAGTGTGTTGAGAAGTTTCCAGAAACAAATTGGTTTATTTGGTTCCTCTGGAATGTCTTTGAAACTGTGTCATAAATTCCAAGATGGATTCGACACAAATACGGTCTCTAGTGTAAAACTTGCTATGCGGTCCTGTAATAAAAACCAAGTGCTATTTCTGTGTTGATGTTTAATTTCAGAGTAATTGTACCTTTAATTATGTCCCTACCCCCCTCCCCGGGACATAAGCAGGAGGATATTAACTGAGTCAGTGGATGAATAAAGGGCAGCCTTATAGCCAAACCACAGATGACAGGAGTCATGTTAAGTAACCAGGCCCCCTCCACTAAAAAACGTGGAAGATACCAAGCATTGTGTTATGTAGATAAAACAGATAATTTCATGTCTTCAAGCAAATCCTCCTAGGATTATGTGTCTTTTCAAAGATGATTAGAAATCCCAGTGCAGCAGGGAATGCTACATCGAGTTAGCTGGAATATTACTTGATACAAATTGCATTAATAAAATAACTTCAAGGGCAAGGTTGTCTTAGGAAGTTGGTCATTTTCAAGAGTTTATGAAAATTTATAAATTCACTCTCAAGCTCCCCAGGACTATGTCACAGATCTTTAATCCAAGGCCATGGGGATGGATGTATTGTCTTGCAGCTAGAACTGAGATGCGAGATGCTTTCTTTTCTGCCTCCTGCTGCATCAATGGTGAGAAGCTACAATAGGGAGAAATAACTTCTGGTATCACAGCATGCCTGACGACTTAATTTTCCGGAATCCTGCCATGTTGGTTTTTTTCCTTCTGAACACAGCACTTCCTTCACAGAGTCATTCATTTTTCTGACTTGCAGAATATGGCTTAGAAAGTGAGCATTAATTCATTAACGTTGAGAAATAACTGCTGATTTTGTAGGTCTCAAATTTTCTACTTTGTTGAAGTAGGCTGGGGTTCGTGCCTGAGACCAGCAGCGTGGCAAGGAGTTCAGAACCGGCAGCTCGCCCATCGTGGTGCTGAATTCCTGCTAGCAGGTTTGAAGGGGTTCCCTGGAAGTTACCGTTCTAAGATCACTGATCTCTGTGACCCCAGGAATCCAAACTGTGGCTATTCAGTCCCTATATAAAATGCCTGCTGTGTTTTCTTGTTTTCCAGCATAGTATGGCTTCTTACCGCAATAAGGGAACCTGTTACTTGTGTTCAGTATTCCTACAGCCTTCCATAAGACCCTCTCTGAAAAAATCCCTTAAAACTTTCTCCATTTTTCTGCAATATTTTCTGAAACAGTTAATTGCAAAAGCAAAATGAGAATTTCACAAATATGAAATGGCTGTTTTACTTTCACTCTCAGAGCTGTCTGGTTCTTACCAGGTTCTGTACTGTCCCGTGAAATACTTACGGATACTATCCCTTTCAGACCTGAGTATTACTGGGATTGAACAGTTGTCAGTGAAGTTTAAGGCTTGATGTAGAGGTGACAGTTTTCACTGCTATTTAGTTTAAAAACAGCCATTCCTGGTTTACGCTGTACTTTTCATAGCGTAGCTAGTGTTGTATAGGATGAAGGAAGATGGACAAATAGCATAAGAAAATAATTACTGATGATCTTTTTGTTCTCAGCTGTTTTTTCTCTTTAGAGATTATCTCTTGGAAGGTTTTCCTTGTTTTCACTTTCCACGTTCTAGCTGGAAAACTGGGTCTCAGATACTGCATTTGCCTTCTGGAGCTGTTCTAAGTCGTGGGAAGAGTCGTATGGAAAAAAACTTATCTCTGACTTTGGGTGGAGGTTATTGTTTATAGTCTTTATTTCTGGTCACTGTAACACTCCTTCAATGCCACAGGTGTACTTCTGTAGTAATACACTGTTATAAGCATCTTGCTCTCAAGAAACTGTTTCCCTTAAACACTAATGTAGAAGTGGGTTGTCAGTACGTTTGCTTTCTTTCAGGTGGCTATCTGCTAATATGATATATAGAATTATCACCTATAACCAGAACTAAATAATGTGTTATACGTTTAACTACGTGTACTAAATGAGCTACATTTTGGAGAGAAAGGAAAGACTTTCTGGACATGTTTTGGACCAAAGTAAACGTTTAAATCTAGTCTAGAAAAACAAATGCTTTAAACTGTTGTTATGCAGTTTCTTATCTTCGTTGCGTGTAGGTTTGTCTCAGGCTTTGCACTGGCAAAGGGGTCTGTAAAATGAAATATGTAAGAATACATAGCAATACATGAATTCTTGGTGTCTTTCACCTTTTAATACATACTTTTGTGGACTTCTTTTAATGTTGACTACGGTATCTCCCTACCCCTATTTCCTTGCCCCCTTCTGGCAGTTCAGAGCTTCTCTGTGTTTGAAAAATATAACTGAAGTGATGTGCAAAATCCCAGCAGGGATACAGTGAAATGCTGAGAAAGGAATAATGATGCAAAAAAAAGAAAAGCATTGCAAACCATATCCAAACTCTGATGATGTGTAGTAATTTTGTCATGTCTTTGCCTGTATTGAAAGGTTAGCCATAACTGTTACACGGGGACGGGGGAAAATAATTTTGAAATTAATCTTCATATAAAGAGTATTTGCTTAGTTTCATCCTTAGGAAAATGCTCGTTATGTAAAGGATGACTAAGTAATATATTTTGTAGCATTAAAGTTAAATATATGGGTTTATAGATTGGTGCCTCACGTAGCTGTCTTTAGCTGCCGTGTCTGCCTGTCTAATCCTTTTCAGAGCTTCATACGTTTGTTGTTCCCAGCTGTGCAAACTTTTTGCAAAGCTTCCACCGAGCTGTCTAACAACATTTGCCGTTTCAAGCCCTCTCATCTCTAGCGAAAGCGACACCCCCGCCTTGCTGTTGCCAGCCTCTCCTTTATCTTGTTTTCATCGGGCAGTCTGAGCCGTTATGCCCTTCTGCTTGCCAGAGCCTGCTGCTTTGTAGGAACTACTTGTGTGACTTCGCAGTAGAGTTCTGAAAGCAGGCGCTAACACAGATAGTAGTTACGAAGAAAGAGAAAATCACATATGGTTCCAGAGTAATCAACTAATGGAAGCGTATTGGGATGCTGTAAAAGCTAATAGATTTTAGGCTTCTCTTCCAACTATGTTTGGAAGCTTGTTCGTTTTTAAAGTTTCTTAAGAATACAAAGATGGCATATAAATTACTTCTTGAAACTCTTTTGCCACAGTATTTTCCTTTCCCCTTAGTTTTAGCAAAGTCACTAGGTGGCAGTAGAACAGCAATTTCTCCTTTTAAGGGTTATTGAAACAAAAGAAAGCTTTAGCGTGGAGGAAGGTACTTAAATGTTTAACTTAAGTCTGCAACGGAGTAAAATAATTCAAAACACAAGTATGAGAAATAAGGTGTTTCTGTTAGCCCTTTGGTGTGCTTCCACTGATTGTATCTTCTCTCTTACATTAATACATCAAACAGGAATAGATTTAATTCCAGGACTTCTGAAGCAATTGATTAGGGATGTCCAACAAAAGCATATATAAATGTTTGGTTTGAATTTCTGGAAGCAGAAAATGACTTACCTGATTCATTTTTCCCCTAGAATGTTTGTTCAGATTTCCCTTTTTAAAAATATACATAGAGTAAGACCTCCTAAGACCATAAAAGTCAAGGAGCTTTCATCTGAACTTTCCTTCTAAAAACATGTTTTTTAAGTGCAGGTCTTTTTCAGTGTCACAAAGAGTTTTATATTTATTGCTATACAGGGTGTAATCTAGTTTATAATTTAAATATCAGTGATATATAAAACCCTTAAATGACCCTCTGAAAATGGAACATAGTTGTTATTTTATCAGCACTTAGCAGGTGAGGATAGGAAATTGCCTAGATTAAATTAAGCGTGGATCAGTTGATAAGCAACATATAACTACCCCAGATCAGTTATGACAGTAAGGTGCAAAAAACTAAATGCTCTAAATTTCACCCAACGGTTTTCATAAACTAGTTCACGTCGGAAGAGCTGGAGTGTTAAGATTTGTCCAAATGGCACCATAGCTGGTTAGTATAGTGCTGGAATACTGGGAAAGCAGGAAACCAGTGTTCAGGATCTTTCTCTCTACGTTTGTGCAGAATCGGTGCCTCACACAGTTAATTTCACTTTAGTTTTACAGTAAATCAATTATCAAAGTATTGGTTTGATTCTTTTAGATGATATAGTACAAAGGTTTTTTTTAAATACGGCTTAAAGCATTCAGTAATGAAATTGTTGCAGAAGTAAATGTCAAACTAAAAAGTTGTCGTTATCTCCTGATGAAGGAAATTAAATTATGATGCCAGATCCTGAGTAACAGCCAAAATACTGGGGTATCTTGAAGGAGTGATGTGAAAAGTAAACATTAACTTCTTGCTTACTCTTCTTGATTGGAGTATTTCTACATGTGCTTTTCTGCTGTGTAGCAATGCATATGCCCCTATATCCTAGAGCATCAGACTGAAATGGCTTCCAGAGGACTGAAAGCTGCCTAAGGGTCTGTCTGGTTTTGGCACTGTGTCCTCTGCTCTTCTAGAAATACTGAAATCATGTGGCGTATGTGGCATATTTGATAGTAAGCAGCAGAGACATTCTCCTTATGGTTGAAAGAAGGTGTGTGCTTTTGCATGTTGATGAGATGGTGTAAAATGTCCACAACGCATCAAAAGATCTTGCCCAGGTAGAGGTCAGGAACAATTGCTTATTTTTACAAAGTGTATTATTGCCTCAAACTCTTTTTTTTATTTCCCTTACGTTGATTTCTTCCAGAGTTTGCTCTGTCATCTCCTTTCTTCTTCTAAATGGGAAAGTAATGAAGCTGGGACCAATACATTCATTTCAGCTCTTGGCTACACATCAGCAGATTATTATTCTCACTTGGTTAAAAATGTAAGTATTTTGTGCAATTGAGATTTTGTTAATAATAAATCAACAGTCTATAAGCACATCCATGGAGTTGTCATTGTTATAAGGAACAGGAACTGAACTTTGTTTATCTTTTCTTACCTCAGTTACTTTTACAGCCTTTTAAGGGAGAAAATGAAATGGGAGATCTCTACAGAGAAAAAAGAAATTTTTTGGTTAGGTTATACTGTAGTACATATTGGTAAAAATACCTGTTGCTGTTGTGTTATAACAAAAAAATGTCTGGCCTATCCTTTTTTTTTTTCCTCCACTGTGAAGTTAAAAGTAACATATATTATTTTCTGTGTTAGAATCTAACTTTTGGAATCTTTTTTTGACTGAGCCCTAAGTCTTAGGAAAATTGTCTTTTACTACATAAAAATCATGGGGATAGTATTTCATAATATGAAATGATGCTTTATCTAATGTAATCATTAGATCAAGCATATAAAAATTATTAGTTACACTCTTCCAAAACACCCAGCTCTTGGGGAAGCAGAGCTGAAATAAATTGCTTGCCATTTGTCAAATAGGGAAGATATCTCATGGGTGTTCACAAAAAGTTTTGCAGTATAATTTAGCCATTCAGTGGTCTGGAAAACTTTGATTTGGCACCAATAATTTAAAAATTAAAAAATAAAACTGAGTGGACAAGGAATGTTACTAATTTCCAAAGGCATCCCTCTCATGGAGAATAATGCAACTAATGTCTGCTTATTTGCAGTGTGTGTATTTTAATGTCATTTATTTCATTTAACAGATGGTCTTATCGTTAGTAACAGAACTCAAAGGAAATCAGTTTAATGGACTTAACATTCAAGAGAGGTAGGTGTTATCTAAACATCATTTTGGTATGTTTTGGTTTGGATCATTACAGTTCAGTGAGGACCTTTTTACAGCCCTGGGCATGTAAGTATTTAGGCGTCAGTTGGAAAGTTTTGGGTGGTCAAGGGTTTAGAAAATTTCCTATGTGGACAAGCCTGTTAAGTTGTGCTTCACAGAAGGCTTTATACTTACATGATAGTCACAATGTAGTTACCATAAGGAAAAAGAAAAGCTTTTTTTCCAAAGGAAAAGATGTTCCTTGTGTGTGTGAGTGATAGTTTCATATGGCTGAATAGCAGTTACTTTGCAGTTGTTATTAATAAAATTTGACTGTGCTTACCCTTAGTTCCTTGGTCTGGTAACAAATAGTATTGTGGCAATACTGTGTGTTTCACATACAAATATTTTAAATGTCTTGCTCAGCAACTTGGCTGTTTTCCTTTTGATGATTGAGGTATATGAGCATTGTAGTCTTTACTTACAAAGTAGACTTTACTGCTTACTTGCTCTCAAAAGGGTAGTTTTCACCACCATTGCACAGTTAACCACAGATTGAATTTCATGCCCCATTATTGACACAGTGTAGTCCTCAGTCTTCCAAGTTACAAGTTTGTTAGACTGCATAGCTATGTCTAAACTGTGCAACCTAAGTTTTTGTGTGGGGTGAGACCCAAGCACATGCTCTCCTGCCCCTTTTAACTGCTGCCTTGCCCTGGTTTTCTAAGGAAGAAAGCCTGGGAAAGGGAGCATGAAAGAAGATGTGATGTGCTGTGGCTAGATTGCCAATCTGGATTATCAGGAGAGGCTAATAATCACTTTACCACATGATGTAGTGTGCTTCTACATGTCTAGGTGTAACCAGTGAGAGTAATCACGTACTTCATCCACGATACTTAAATATGTTGAATTAGATGATAGGACTGAGTGAGTGAGTTGTATGAACTGTAGTTGCCAAAATCTGTGATGAAGAAAAGAAGTGCCTAATTCTACTCTCACTATTTCAGACATGATTGAGCCCTTTCACTGTATATCCACAATATAATGTGGATTTCTTGAAATGCAGATGATAATCTTTTCATAAATACTTTAAAAATTATTGTATTTAGCATGCGTCAGTAGGTCCTTCTGATTGCAAGTAAATTAAGTATATTCCAGCTATTCCTCCTCCCCCTCCCCCAAAATAAAGATAGATATTTTTATATAAATCTACCGAAAGTGTGCCTGTTCTTTGAAAGGCCTGTGTGATTCTCGTCTGCATATTTTGTTGGTCTTCAAAGTCAAAGCTGCTCACGCTGGTGAAGTGAGTTTTATTACTTGTATAATGCTGCCTGGCCTTAGAAGTTACAAGAAAGAAAATAAACTAGCTTTCTTCTCATCAGTGGAAACTGTTGATAGTTTTAAGCATTTTAGCGTAGTTTAACCAGCAAAAGGAGACCAGGTTACTGGAGGATGTAGTTACCTGCATAGAGAGCGTGTGTTGCTGCCATTTGAGCTGAGGTAGTACAAATACTTCTAACAACCTTTCTGTTTCTGGAAGAGTTGGGTTGCAATAGTCTTCCTTATTTGATGATGCTTCTTATACTCCTTTCTCTTGTGTAGCTTATCTCTTTTCTTCCTTTCCTCCTTGCACCTAAACATTTGCGTGAGATAGAGTAGGTGATCTGAGTTCATTTAGATTACATTAGTATTGCAATTGCTGTAGCCCAGTTAATGAGGAGCATCACAGTTTTGTTTGCTGTAGAAAACAAACACTGCATTTTATAGATTAGGGTGAAGGAGGTTTGGCTGAAAAGCTAATAAGACTATTTTCTGCAGGATTTTTGAGGACAAAAATACTTGATTTCTACCCGAAGAACAGGAAAACTTAGAACTTCAGGTGAATTTTGAGGGTGGGAGTTATGGTATGTCTCTTTATTGAATTTGCAGAGACAGATGTAGTTTGCAGTTAGAGATGCACATTGTCTTGTTTCTGTTGTTAGTGACACTTGCAACAGCATGGATAACAAAACACCTGTGCAAATTCCTTGCACACAGTGAGCTGTATAGTATTTTCAAAAAATAGTTTGAAGAATATGAAGTTGTACTAATACAGGAAAAAATGGCTTGCAGGGTCTTTCTTGAGGAATTAAAAATAAATCTAAAGAAAACAGTTTTGGACTTTCCCTAAGTGTATGCCCCTTTTAGCAAGCAATGCAATGAGGAGTAATTTGTAGCAATTCAACAAACAACCCAACACTGACTAATTTGCTGGAATTCAATATTTAGGAGCTGTTGGTCTTCATAAATGTCTTCCTCTTTAAACTGCATCTAGAAACTATATATACTCTGGGAAACTTATGCTTTTACTTTTGTAAATGTAATCTCATGTTTTATGCTGTTTTCCTTTTTGTGTATATTTCAAAGATTGTGTTTCAAGAATATGTTTGTAAATGACCTTTTTATTCTTTGTCTTATGACAAGCTATTTCACCATTTTGAATAATTTCCAAACATGCAGTTTTAGCAAGCAGGTCAAGTGAGTGTTCCATATTTAAGATCCAGAAGTGTTATATATTCCTTCAACTGTAGATCTCTAAAACAAATAATTTTTGTCTGAACACTTGAAGACAGCAGGATTTGTACTGTTTTGTCCACAGAAGCAATTTCTATTAAAAGGAGAGAGAAAAGTCAAAGAAAAACTGCAGGAGGCCTTAAACCCAGCTAGGTTGTCTCTTCTAGAATCTACGGGAGCTGTGAAACTGTAGTCTTCCTTACCCTTGCATTGCTCTTTCTTGAAAAGGGCAAAGCGTTCCCCATTAAAAAGGGTGTAATTAATACACAAACACCTAGCTGCATTTCGGAGGTGGGTTGTTGTCCCTCGTTATTTGCCCTGAGCACTAAAATAGCAAAATTTTATCTGACTTCGTTTCAAAATTCTTCAGACAATATGTAATATTAACACAATATTAATTCCCATAAATAATCTTTATACAGTTAGATACATATCTCTTACACTTAGCCTTCTGTAATTAATTTAATCTTCTTTTGCTTTGTAGCTTTAGAAGTTGAAGTTTTGACTTCTCTAAAATAAGAACTGTATTTATTTTTTTTTCCCCCCTCAGAGTTCCAGCCAGTCGTGTGAGTGAGGTGTCCCTTTTCTGTCTCCCTCTGATTACTTTGCCTGATTTAACTCCATTGCTGGAAACTCTCCTTCTTTGCCATGGAGGTGCATCACAGGAACTTCTCAGTTCAGAGTTTCTAGACGCCGTGAATGAGGCCTTTCTAAAGTAAGTAGCATACACTGTGTGATTTTTCTACTCTTCATGAAAAAGAATATTAAATCAATTGAAATATCTTTTCCATGGACTTGTATGCTGAATGCACCGAGCATTTTCTTTTTTATAATAAAATATTTCCTTTGCACTTGAATAGCAGACATCAAGTTGCAAGACAAACCAGGATTTTCACTTGCTGATGTACAAATTACGGCATAACAGCTTTAGATATTGACTGAACCCCTTCCCACCTTTTCTCTAAAATGGAGGTGTAAGTCTGCACCGGATTTTTAGAATGTTGCGTGAAAGATGTGATTGCTTTTCATAGAAATATTTCCCTTTCATAGAAGTGCATGAACATTCCTACCATGAGATTTTGAGAACCATCTTTAAATTTGCTCATTTTTCTGTGCAGAAAATGGATTCTTACATTTGAGTGGTTCCATATTATCTTATTTTTCCTGAGAAATTGGTTCTCAACATTTTCAATTCTCCTGTTTTACCACAGATTATTTTTAATGAGGCTCATGGAAGCAATTTGTTAAATATAGTTTTTGTTTCTCTGCTGCTAAAACAACTGTTTTGATAAAATCAGCCTATGGATGAAGGGCAGCTGAGCGAAGCTGAGCATCAGGAAGGCTGGCATTGCTAGGGAAGGAGAGGTGGTGCAGCCTGCTTTTGATTGAGAGCTGATCTACTAAAATTGTAGCCAAAAGGGGTGATCCTGAATTTCTTACTGAGAATAAGTTCTTGCATACCCATGCCACTGGATACTTTCTGTCATCTTTGGTTAACTAGAAAATTCCATTCCATGCTGGCAGACAACTATTTGGCCTTTAGTGTAGAAGTCTGTGGCATCACAGACTTGAATGACAGGCATGTGAAATACCTCTGTCTGAAGCTGCCAGACTTGAAGTAGCTTCATTTAATACAGGGTGCTGCAGCACCGCTACTAAATAGGGTGAGGTGTGGATACAAGAATATCAGGTTTGTCCATTGTTCCCTACTCAGACTCCCTGTAGGACATCAAGTTCAACATCCTTATTTTCGGAGAACTTGGCGTTTTCAGTATGGGACAAAGAAAAGATCACCTAATGCTAGGGAAGTATAATCCAAAGCTTTTAAAACAAAAATGCAAATAAAAATTGCAAAAAATTTTTAGCAAATTGCAGTTTTGTGTGTTGGTAAACAGTTTTGATACTAGAAAGGGTCTTTTGGGAACACTTCACCCTACTTACCCATTTCTCTCCTTTCTAATCAAAGTTTTAACTGCTTCCTCTGTACTCAACAGCATTACCTCTGAGATGTTCAGCTTAAGTTTCTTATATACATCAGTGTTTCCTTGAAAAGTCCATCAAAAAGACATTAACTAGTGGAAAAGAGGACTTGCTAATGTGTTACGTACGAACGCCTCTAGACATTTCTTCAAAGCTGAGGAAAATCAGTGAAAAAAGAATCTGAAGATCTTTAGTGGAAGATGTGTCCCAAAGAGACAGTGAACAATCTTTCACTTGTCTGTCTTCTATGGCTTCTGATGGACCTGTTCCACAAGCAGTAACAAAATTTGGAAAACTTTCTCAGAGCAGGTACACAGCTCGGCATGGGTGGTCTGTTCTCATGTCAGTGAGGCAACAGTTGATCATGACGTACTTTTGACACTTCTTAATGTGAGTCTGATCACCTTACAGGGTTATAAAAGGTTCTTCTTACTGAAATGATCTGTCCCTTGTTTAATCTTTGAGCTACTTGTTCACCACAGTGAGTGAAAATAATTCGGTTGATACTGCTTTTGCCTGAATGACCCATGAAGGGTTTCTGACAAAAGTTTTTGGTTTCTCTGGGGATGGATGTGGACTTGCACCTCTTTTGCGTTTTATACCCTTGGCCTTTCACTGAAGCTCATGTAATCTTAGGAGGGGTGTGCATGTAATCCCCCCCGCCGTGAATAATTGAACTGCGTGTTCCCTAATGCTGTCGTTGTGTTCTGAACACATTTCCTCATTTCCTTCGGGTGTAGCCTGCTCCATGATTTAGGGTCACTAAGTGCTAGGAAGAAGCTTGTGACTTGCAGTGCTTCACAGAACTCAGAGGTGTCCCACTGGGACCGTGTACAAGTACAGTGGGAGAAAGACAAGGACTGAGGTTTATTTCCTATGTGATTTGAAGTCTGAGATTTGAAAGATGTCTGTGTAAGCTTCTTAGATTTCTATTTCTGGTATAATATCTATCGTATTATCATAAAAAAATCAAATGAAAGGGACTTAAGGGAAAATTTAAAAGTTCATGCTATTCTTAATTTACTCTAATATGCATATTTTAATAATATATATATTATACAGCATTTTGAAATCGGGCAGAGCTTTACCATTTTGAAGTTCTAAATATTTGTTTTGATATTTCTTCTTGCCTACAGACATACAGTTTTAACTGAAGCTGTGCAAGAAATAGTTTTGAATGGAAAATATATGGCTTTTCAATGCCAGTCAAAATTCTGAAGGCTGCTATTTAGACAATGATTAAAATACGTACATTGAAAAATAAAACCTAAAAAGCTGTTAAATCTTTCTGTTGATGTTTTTCTCTTATCAGTAGCTCTACGTGGTACTCTCCCTGCCTAATTTTAGTATCATCTTCACTTTATTTAAGAACAAGGCATATATTTCTAGTTATTTATATATTTTTTAATTTTGATCTTTTAATCTGAAATGAGGATAATAGCTGCAAAAATATTGCAGGATGTTTTGTGGTCCAGTATCTCTTCTTGGGTGGTTTCTGTAATGTGTTTTTGATTTGTGCCTGGTCCACACACACTATGTTGTTGTCTCACTATATACTATGCCCATTATTTTCTAATGATATAATACTTTATTTCAGCTGAGTTATAGTTGAAAGCTTCAGGTAAAAAGAGATAATTATCTTCTTAAATATTTCTTTTTCAAAAGGCTTTGGTCCATGTTGGTGGGCTCAAGAATCGATCTACCTTGTTTGTTTTCTTATTTCTTTGCAAAGGCCAGGTAATGCTTTGAATTATAGCCAGCAATAAAAATATGTAGGACCTTTCTGCTTGCCTGTCAGCTGCTGATGGTTTCTAGTAGACAGGTGCACAGGAAACAGCCTGGGTTTTAAAGAGAGGGAGCATGAGGTAGGCTGTTTCTCTAGAGAGTTAAGGAACTCCAGACTTGAACTTTCTGTTTCCACTTGCTGGGATCTGGCAAAGACAAATTTTTGATTTTTAAAGACAGGTATTGAGGTTCATTTGTAGGTGATGGTGATTCTCTGTTTTTCTTTGGCATTATTATTTGATAAAGCTACGGTCACGTTTAGAAAGTATGGCAGTCCTGCCTATTGAGCAGAGCACCGTAAACCAGGTTTTGTCTCTTTTGCTGCAGGTTGAGTTCTTTGTCTTTTTTCACCGCATGTGCTTTTGTTTGTCTTCCAGTTTCTTAATGAAAATAGTATTTTCCTCCTAAACCAGAAAGAAGATCTCCCTCTCTGAAACAGCTATCTTCGGCCTATGGCTTCGTCACTTACCAAGCCTTGAAAAAGCTACTTTATATCTTTTAGACCAGCTGGTTTCCATTCAGATGACTTCACTGGAAGAAGTAGCTTGTGTCGTAAAAGATTCATTATTGGTATGTACAATGGGTAGTATATTTGATTCTGTACTTTGTGCTCAAGAGTTGACAAGGAGTTCTCAAATATATGGCAGCATCTTTGGAGGAAAAGGGCTGTTGCGTGGCATGTAACTTGCTAATACAAAGGCAAATCTTGAATCTTATAAGTATCATTTACATTTTTAGTTTTTACTCTGAACTGATAGAAGAGAAGAAAGATTTGACCCGTATACCAGGGAAAGATAAAGAGAGTGAGAATATGGTTGGTGGGGGTGTGAATACCTGCCGCTGTCTTTAAAAATTAGAAACTTTTGGGAGAGAGGATTTGAATCTGTTTTTACTTATGTCTCTGTGCCCTTGGGAGTTTAGCAGTTTAAACAATTGAAATGCTTTGTAGATTGTTTTATTGTGGAGGGTTTGGTTACTTGGTTTTGCATGCAAACATGAACAAAATACTTAATGTAAAACATTTGCTAAACTATAATTAAAATTTGATTTCAAATGCTATGATACAAAGTGCACCAAATATGTTCTTTCTTTTTAGAAAACATAATGACACAGTGCCTTCTCCAAACTTATGTTAGTTTGCAAAATTAAATGTAAATTTAAATGTAAACATGTGCTTTGCACTTGCACTCTATATTTCCTAAAGTGGAGCTCACTCAAAAAAGGCAGACGATACCTTATTTTCACCCTATGAAATTTTATAGTATGTCTTTTAAAAAGGAAAAGAAATGACATATTTAGCATTTTTTCCTTTCTAACTCAAACTGCAAATTTCTGTTTCAAGGGTCATTTACAATGCTTGCAAATCTCTTAGGTGTTTCGTGTCATCAGTACTTACGCATCATTTGGGATCTAGGTCTTCCAGAAGACAAGGCTATAAGACAGGCTATGTGCATATAATTTTTCTGTACTGAACACAATATATGAGTTGAATGTAGTACAGGGTACCATACATAGCTCAGAAAAAATCCTAGGTTTTATATATAGAAGGAAGTAAAATCTTTATCATAATTACTGGTTTAATGTTGTTTATTAATTATTTTCATACTTGAGTTGTTTTCACACCCTAATTCTTGAAATGGATGGGACCTTACTGTGCTAGCACACTTAGATTGTACCTATTTTTCTCTGCTCCAAAGAATTTGAGCTTTCGAAGGAAAGTATTCACAGGGAGGAAAGACCCCTGCAGCAGCTTTCAGTGCTGGTTTAGAGGGGACATCCTGTGGACAAGAAGTGGTATGAATGAGGGCCTAAGAGTGAGAGTAGCTTCAAGGTGGATATTTCTTGCTGATAGGAGTGATGTATTAAGAAAGAGAGTGTACAAAAGAGAGATGGAATGGCAATTAAAAAAGAGAAGGTGAGAAGCTTCAGGGAGGCAGTAAAGGAGAAAGAGATGGGATCGCAAAATTATGGCTTAAAATGTCTAATGATATCTGTGTAAGTTGTATTGTAAACATACTTGTGTGATATTAAGATCAGTGAGCATTTTGAATACAACAGTATGATTAATTTAGCTTGTCTAAAAATATCTGAATATTTATTTAGGGATATAGGAATGTATTTTTTGACAGTTGGATTATGGTATTTGCAGGAAGTGACCTCATTTTGCCTTATGAATATGGTAATTAAAATGTGGAATGGTGAGACAAAAGTTGATTGATTTAGACTTTCCTTTTTCTATTTGCAGTAAAACCGGTAGAGTATAAATAGGCAGAAATCTATTTGTGATTTGATTATATTATATGATAAGAAGGAAACTTGAATAAGCTGTTTCATAATTGCATTATTGGAGTCATTTATCAAAACAAAATATCTTGATAGAGCAACCAAATGTAGATAAACCTCATAAAGATCTAGAGTATCCAGATAGTTATAAACAACTATATTTTTATTATGAAAGAAACTTGATATCAATACTGTTACATTTGAATTCCAAAAGTAATTACAGTGTGATGGTCCACTAACTTGTGTTTTATATGGTATGCTATTAATTATGTCTGTGTCTTTCGGGGGAAACTGGAATTAATATTGGAAATTTTATAGTTACTGAGAAGTAGTAAATACAAAAGCTAAGTGTTATACATGTTGCTTATAGTGAAATGACCTTCGCAAATGCTCTTTTGCTTCTTAACAATTTGGCGTGTGTAAGGATGTCTGTCTTCTTGAAGTAGGGCTACGTTTCTCTGTGTGAGTTAATTACTAAAATTAAAATAAATACACAGATTAGGTACTTTATGCTTTACCAGAAAAGCATGGATATATATACATATGCAAACAGATTTGTAAAGCACTTACATAAACTAATGTGAACAAATTAGTGTCAATCATGTTCCCTTTTTAGTTATTTTTTCAAAGCAGTTTTCTTGCTTTAAAGTTATGTTGTAAGAAAAGCCTAATAAGAAAACCCTAATCTTCTGCTATAGGTTGAGAGTGCTTAAAATTTGTCATCTTCTCCTTCTCCGCTCTGCGATTGCTCTTTGTTGTTTTTCCACACAGTCAACTTTCCTAAGTCTGGCCCAGAATCAGAAGTGCGCTGCGCTCTACGGAGTTCTCGCCCTGGGGCTTCCCTTGCTTCTGTTTTCACCTCAGCACTAGAGTCAGAATAGAGTTGTAGTAGGTGATACAGTGACTCTTTCCTATTGCCATATAGCGTACTGAAGTTGGAGATACGCTCCAGTTCCCATGCCCTTACTTGGCCCTCTTGCTTTGCCTCATGACCAGGTTTCTAGTCCAGCCAGATCCATGCTCGCCTTCCACTGGCCTCTGTGCCAGAAGAAGGTGGACAGAGAGGAAGAATGAGCACCGCGTTGTTCTTGTTGCTGCTGTTGTAATACAGTCCAGCTATGTCACGATTAATTTCCTTAGTGTTGTCTGTCTTCAAAAGCTCTGTCGTTATGGTAGAACATTTGAAATAGTGCACACTAATTTAATCGTAATTTTGATGAAATTTGGAGGGCTTTAAATACAAGAATTCTGTGAAAAGATAGTAATGCTTTCAAAATAATGTGAAATTAAAAACATATTTAGCACTTGGTAGAAGAAAAAGAGCAATATATTAGTTGAATAATACTTACATAAAATTCAGGAGTACAGGTAAATTTAAATTTGGAAAATGCAGACATGTTAAATAAAGAAGTGTAGTAGTTTCTTAAATCAAGTTGTGTTTAACTGTAGAAGTGTTGTGTCCAAATAGTTGCATGAGAATCTGGAAGCCAAGAGAACGGGAATTTCTGGTGGTATCGCTTCAACTCTGTTGCTGTGTGGTCTTGGGCACAATTTGTTTCCTCATGTTTATTCTTACTTGTGATTGTTATAAAGAATGCTATGATGAGAATAAAAAGCAGTAGATGATTATTACTGTATTCTTCTGCACACCATGTACACACCATCTTAATATAGATGCAAATGTATTTTTCTTATCTTCATTCAGTGCTTGGCTTTGTATTATGGTAATAAATGACTTACTGAGGAGTCTGCTTTCTGGTAGTAAATCAGGTACAAAAGTACTGTGATTTTATAGAACTTGGATGTGTAATACTTCATGTTACAATACATTTTTCACGTTTTATTTCTTTTAAAGATGTTTTTGTGTTCTTCATTTTTCTTTTTGAAGAAGCATACATGGTCTTAAACTTTGTAATCATTATATTACCCAGGCAATTCCAGTTTCCTGTGTCTGGATCTTTTTGGCTTAGCGTACATTGTGCTGTATGGGATGTGCATGTTTTAAAAGGGATTGAACAAGTTCCCAGTAGACAGGGTGTTTATTTATTATTATCTGAGCTTTATCTGGAAAATTTTGCATAGTTGCAGACAAGATTATGAAAATGTAAAACATGCCTTTGTTTTGAAGAAGTAAGGAGATGAAATCAGCAACCTAAAAACCCTATGAGAATCCCTCCCGAACACCAGAATTGCCACTGCTGCAGTGTGGACGTGCTGCACAAGAGGCGCACCTTCAAATTGCCGTGGAAACTTTTGTGCCATGATAAATATTCTCATTTCCAGGACTCGCAAATGAATTGAATACAGCACATTGATGAAAACCTTGTTATGAAATCAGATAACAATCAATGAGTTTTTTCCTGCTTAATAACAGTGACGAAATTCGTATCGATTTCAGCAGGGTAGGTTAAATACAAGGAGCTATTAGCTGGGGGCTCTTAAAATGAGTGCCGCATTTGTTGCTGCCTGTCAGGAAAGAGTGGAAAGTTTTTTTCTTGTTGCTCAGAGCACATTTATTTTGGTCTCGTTGAAAGGAACCTTGGTTTGATCTTGGTGCCTCAGGCAGGGTGCTGCTGGACCCTTCCTGGGAACGGTGGCAAAAAGTCCTTGGCAGCAGTGGGCTTGTATGTCATTAGGATAGCATGCTTGCAGAGGTATACAGAGGAGCTGAAAAGACAGAAAAAATTGGTTGAATTCAATCCTTCAGCCCACAGAACTGAAGCATGCTTTTCACTTTAGACTATTTCCCTTTAGGAAAAAAAAAAGTGTTCTTTTTTGTCTCATCCACCCAGTTTTTTTCTCCCTCAAGCAATGGGAGTTGGGAGACTTCAGCCTTGCAGTGAGTTGCATGCTGCTTTCCACACTTTTTTAACCTCTGGCTGTAAATGCTTTTGAACACAAGGTGGCATATGTTCAATAGGACAACTTTACTGCAGCCCTGTGATGGAAGAAGTATGGTAAAAGATGAAAATGAGGTGTCACCTAGTATTGCCAGTAGGGTAGAGGCAACTGTGAGAAGCAAGGAGCGGGCCTCTCTAGAGCTTTTCAGGATATTAAAGGTTGTCTAATTTCTGAGATTATTGTAGAAAGTAAAGTCCCCATTTGGCCTGTGTGTGATTTAAAAAAGTTCTCTTCCACTTGGTACTTTTTAGCCTGAGCCAGATGCATAGAAGATTTCTTTGGAGTGGTGCTTCAAGCACTTAGAGCTGCTGCAGTAAACACTGTGTGTATACACTCTATTCCTTCCATGCATCCTGAAGTCTGTCTATAAAGTGCATTTTATTAGACGTGTTTTACCCCAGATTGTTCAAGAATTATCAAATCTTCAGGTGCTAACTTCAGAAAAGACAAGGTGTGATAGGATTTGCTTTTGTTTTTTTTACTTAGATAAATATATGAGGAGGAATATATAAGTGGTTGTTTAATCCTGCGGCTGTATAAAAGCCTACAGAAATCTTAGAATTTATGAATATGGGATTAAAAAAGTAATATGTTTACTAATGCATGTTTAATGTAACAACTTTCTTAAAGCAGCCTTTTGTATGCTGACACCATGAAGATAAAAAGCTTCACTAGGTTAAAAAAATTACAGTTTGATCTAGAAGATGCACTGAGATACTTAGGTCATATTAGCAACTCTGAAATTCAGAGAACAACAGAATACTGTGGAAAAATACCTTGGATCAAAATGTGTGTGGTAGTATTAAAGACAGAGGAGATAAGGCTACAGATTTAATTTCTGATGTTTAATTTTGTTGATTTAGCAAGAATCACGAATTACATCCGACGGGATTGTCTGTAAAGGCAGGAAGAAAACTTTTAGTAAAGTTGCTCCCCATCTCTCATCTCCAGCGATTGCATGCAATAACCTGTTTCATTTCTCTGCCACCCCTAGTATTTTTAGTGATGGTTGTCATAAACAGTTTGGGATCCCAGGTGTTTGAATTTAGCAGCTGTTTAGCCTGCTTGGTCTTGCCGTGGGTCTCCTTTCTTGATCCTGATGCAGTTATGTTTAAGAAGTGAATTGTGAGAGAGTCTGAGTGTTTAATAACAGTTGATATGAGATCTATAGTTTAGTAATTGCAGCATAATAGCATCCATGGGTTAAGGTAATAAATTATACAGTGACAGTTGTTTGAGTTGCTTCTTATTAATTAATGACCCGTTTCCTTTCATTTCCTTATCATCAGCCACAAGCAGCGAGCCATCCTGCCATTTTCAGAGTTGTTGATGAGATTTTCAAGTAAGTTTTGAGATTGTATTGGGAAGTGTTTCAAATGACCAGTTTATACACTGAGAATTTATTTGTGAATATGCAGTATTATAATCTGTGATGTATTATAATTTCTGGATGTCCTGTTCTTTAGCTGCATGCCTCTGCGTACTCTTCTGTGACACATAGGACAAATAATAGCCAATGTTAGTCTTGAAATGAAACTTATATGAAAGTTACATTATAACAATTATTGATAAAATAGTGTATTTTAGCCCGTAAAGTAAAAATTTGAATTTTATCATTGAAATATGATCTGATGTAAGAAATATAAATGCTCAGTAATGACTTGGCCCATGGCAGCATGAAGGCCTTGGAGCTGAGCTAAAACATTTGTGCTTGTTAGTGTGGCCTCTCTAAAATTGTGTTAAAAATCTTTCGGGATTGACATCAGCTGTGCTCTTCAAGGCATTAAACTGTTGATCTGCCGGTTAGTAAAGAATCTGGTTTTGAATGTGTTTTAAAATACTTTTCAAGTAATATGTATTGTTCACCACATGGGGGCTTCCAGTCCTTTGTACTCAGTTTTCAGTGGCTTTTTCTCTTCCATTGACTTTCTTATTATTTTACCATTCTTTTGAAGTAATCTACCCCAATCCTAGTCAGTACTATGATTTTGATACAAAATAATGTACTTGGTGCTAACAAGAAACTGACAGTCCTCATTCATCAAAGCTCCTGCTTTTCAAGGAAAAACAGCTTCCCAGTGCATGTGTTCGGGGGCATTTATGTGTCTGTGTGTGTTTATGTGTCCGCGTGTGTGTGTTTCGGTTTGCGCAGGTACTGACAGAAGGATTGCTGCTGCAGAAACTGTAGACCGCTGTATCGTGAAAGGGAGCCATTTAGCAGCTCTTGCTCTAGCAGCCCTTTCGCTTACTGTGGCCCGTTTGCTGAGCAGGGTTAGCAGATTTTGAACGGTTGAAGTCGACACCAGGCGCTTTCCCAAGGAAAAATGCACTTGAGGGTTGATATGACTTCCGAACAGACCCGTACAAATGTCTTAAGCTGGAGGCTGTCTATAGCGATGGTGTAATGAGACAAAACTGGTTTATTAGTATTTCCAAATAATACTTTGCACTGTCTTTTTTTAATGTTCCAAATGATTTTAGAAATTCAGCATGTTTTCCTGTTGTTCAGCTGAAGAGTCAAAGTCCGTTCCCTTGCTTGTTTTCCATTGTGTCTATTTAGTATGCTCATGCATTGCATCAAGTAATTCCTTTGCATTCTTGGCATTAAACCCTTAATTTGTTTAAAAAATACTGTGTTGCTGGTCCTTTTAGTATTAAAGGAAGCAGTACGTGTTGGCCTGCTTTTGTGGATCAATTGTTTCTGCAGCTTTGTTTTCATTTTTGTTGTACTTCTCTGACATACTTCCAGCTTTTTTCAAGTGCTGCCCAGAAATTAACACAGTATTCTGTATTTAGTCCCATGGGAGGTTTTAGAGAGCTGCTGCTGAAATAGAGCTTCTACTTTATTGCTTTCTACACCTGGCACAAAACTGCAGTTATGGTTTTGGGGGCTATACTTTGTTAGAAGCATCCATCTCAACCTCATGTCTCTTACAGGAATAATTTTTCCTGCTCTTCGTATTCTTCTCGTTGAGCTTGATTGTGTTAGACTGTTTTATCTCGGACAGAAAAACCTTTTTTTCAAGTAGAAGCTTATTTTGTTATTGTGTGTGGATATACAGAATTCTAGAGTCTGTGAATTTCTATGTAATATTTCTGTGTTTATATTAGAGATTGTATTTTCCTCCAGTTTTGTGAAACTTCTGACTTACAGGAATGTGTTATTTGTTTCCATCTTGCAGATATAAAATTTCCAGAATGGATTTTTATGATTTCACCAGTGAACGTACTTGGAAATGCATTTGTCCCTAATTACATCTGTAGCAATTACTGATTTAGAGTACGCCTTTGGTATATATTCATTTCTGTTTGTGCTTCTGACTCATTGCTTAACAATCACTAATGAGTCACAGAGACTGCACACCGACTGTATTATTTAATATTAAAGTTCAGTCTTCTTGTTTAGTATTTTAAATGTGTAACTTTTTCCTATTTCCCTTGCTTCAGTAGGAGTGCAGTACTTAACAGTGATAGTCTAAGTTTCTTTTGCTCCATGTACCATATCCCAGGAGATTATACTTTTTCTCTAGCTTGAGATGGCCTGTGGGACACAGGCCAGCAAAGCACTAAAGCGTGCCTAACTGTAAGCTTGCGAATAGTTGCATTGAACCCAGTAAGACTATTCAGATGCTGAAAATTAAGGTTGTGGAAGTCGTTTTTTTTAATTTTACTCTCTTTTTTCCCCCAAGGGGTAGGGGAAATTCTTTATGTCTGTGTGTACATTGTATATACATAATACATATAGTTTATTTATATAGTTAACATATGTTTTCTCTAAGAAATGCCTGCAAAGTTAGTAGTTCTGTCAGTTTTCATGCTGGCATAATAGCCTGATGAGTTCAGACACAGCTTGAGGCCACAACATTGAAAGAATGTACTTTTCCCCCCCTTCATTCAATTAACAGTGGTGTGATTGGCACACTAATAATCTGATCTGTCATAATCTAACTTTTCAATGCTTAGGAATGCACTACTGGAAACTGATGGAGCTCCAGAAGTTATGACCATAATACAGGTGTTTACACAGCTCTTTGTTCAGGCTCACCAGAACAATAACAAGCAGGTTAGTCGAGATCTATTTTAATGACCTTTTTTTAATTTAAATTAATAAATTAATTTAAAATTTTTAAGGAAAAAAAACTTTTTTACTGTTAAGAATGGTGATTGAATATAACGAGCTAAATAATGGCTCAGTTCAGACATTTTCACCTGAGAATAAAAATGCAGTGCAAAACCAATATGTAAGAGCAGCTTATCTGACATTATCCTGGAGTAATCCCCCAGTCTAAACTGTGATTTACACAGGGGCAGTTAATTTGTTAAATGAGTTTTTCTTCTGCAGTAGCAAGGATCTTGCTAATAAGTGAAATGGAGGGGATAACCCCCCCTCCCTCCTCTTCCAAAGAATTGTAAGTAGAATATGAAATACTCAGTTTTTTAGTCAGTCTGTCCAAAAGGTCAAAGACCTGGAATACATATTGCTTTCAGTTTTTAACCTTCAACAGTGGCCTTTCGGAGATCGGAGATTTGGCCTCAGTTTAAAGCTTCAAATTTCCCAGCTCAGGAACTCTTCTCCTGCACGAGTTTTTATACTGCTCGTACTGAATTAAGTAGAATTACTTTGTTCTGTATTAGTTTAACCAAGAGGAGGATCAGTTTCTCATTTTAAAACTTCAAAATAGGAATTTGAAAAAGTCTCGTTCTGTTTATAGGCTACGTACTTCTTTTAGGCACCCGAAACACACTGTCATTTGACATTCTTACCTTTTCATAACTGCATGGCAAAAGTTTGGGAAAGCATCCTACTGTTTGCTAATTTTCCCTCTTAGACTTGAAAAAATTTTCAATTCCTTTGATTTCTGCATCTTTTTGGAAGATGATAATTAAGAGAGGTTTGGGTCTTCATCTTGGAACTTGTGATGTACTTGCGTCTAATTAGCACTGTGATCGAATCTGTCTTCTAGCTTCAGGCAATAGGAATTAAGGATGAAACTGCAGCTGTCTTGTGTAATATATAGGTGCTGCGCATGTAGATTTTATGCCACCCTGGTTGCGTGGCAGCAGCACATTGTGTAGCTCCAGGGAGGTGGGGGTGACTGGGTGGGGAACACAGGTAAAGATCCCACACCCTTCAGACACCTTAGGGCTAAACCTGTTGTGCAGGCAATGAGTTTGCTTTAGGGCAAAAGTCCTTCATCTGCTAACATTGTGACATGGACTATTGCCCACTTGTTTTTGAAGCTGGTTTTAAATGTTAAGTAGTTTCCTGTATTCAATTTATATACAATTAGATTCATGGGCCTCTAATTAAGGTAGTATCTTAAATATTAGAATTTAAAATGCCTCATTTCAGTGTTTATGAATCAATCATAATGTTGACTAAGACTTGGCATATAAGAATGCAGTCATGGACAGCTTCATAAACTTTTTTAAATCAGTCTGATCATATTTGTTTTGTCATGCCAATATCATATGTATTCATAAGGCACCCATCTTTGTGGTACCCAGGTACACTTAACAGGACATAATTTGCTCCATTAACATTTCACGTAAGAAGGATAAAACCACTTAATGACAGAGGATGAAGAGGGATCTGGCTGGGTCATCTGAGACTTTAGGAATTTATAAGGCAGTTAATTGAAGAAAGGCTAGGCAAACATGTATGTCCAAAAATTCCTTCAAAGAGCCAGGTCACGTCTGGCAGCTGCACAGGTTTGCAAGGTAGGAGGAGAATGATTCCCTGTGCCACTGTGGCAGCTGTCAAAAATAACTGTCTTTTCTAATAACTTTGCAGACTATTTAGGGAGAACAAGAAAATGTAGAGAAAAACTGGACAGCTTGAAAAAATAGTCATGTGGATTTTAGGAGTAGACTTGCTCATCTGTGTTTTGGGAGACAGAAAAAGGTATAAAGGGAACATGAAGTTTAAACCTACACAAGAAAAAAGACCATTTGTGTAGTCACCAAAAAAGAAATTTAAGAATGGGTGTATTGGAACCACTGTTGGGATGATCCTCTGTGTTTTGTACAAGCAGGGTTTCTTCAAGTTTGTCATGATAGTGAGAGCTGGCTTAAGGATATTTGGGTCGTGTTAGTTTTGAATTTATAAACTTAAAGCTTATGTATTTACTTGATAGAAATTATGATTTCCTCCGAAAGTGTTTTCCCTTGATCATTTTATGATCGTCAGCTGCTTTCACCTGGAAATTAAATATTTGTTTTAAGTAGCTGGATAAATATTTTAAATTGCTTTTCCACTTTTCTTTCCTGTTTATTGTTAAGCGAGAAACGTGGTGCTGTTATGTTAGTTATTACATCCAGCCAATCCAAACTCGCTTTATCGCTTAGTGCCTTGCTTTGTAGTTTGTGATAGTTTATGTAAGGAACGAACCGCCTAAAATACTATGCTTGTGTGGTAGGAAGCAAACTTTTTTGCTTTGCTTAAACTGTATGCTGAAAATCAGTTTTCACTTATCTTGCAATACAGTTTTCGTATGTAATTCATGCTGTGGGTTCTCTTGGCTACTAACTGTGTCAAGGGCTGCTTTTTCATGGGGATTTTTGGGGCAAGCTAATTGGCCACATGCATACTTTAGTGTAGGGATTATTAACTTTTAATTAAGCTAATTCCACTTGACAAATAGACTTTTAGAGTCTTGTCATACCAGTGATACACTGCATGTTTGAGGATACTGTATATATTAGTGCAGTGTAATTTCAGTTAACTATTATCTACAGAAGAGAAAAATACTGACAATGTGTCATTCCATTTGTTTATAAGACACATATATATTTCCCACATCTGAATGCTTAAACTAAATGCAGTCTTCACTGGATTCAGAAATTTATCACATTCTATATAGTCTGTTTTCCAAGTCTGTGTTTTGAGAGATGGTCTGTTCGTTCAATAGTCTCCTATTCTGGAAGAAAGGAGCCAGAAGAGTGCTAAGGTCATTAGTATGGTGGCTTAAACAGAGGTCACACTGCAGTTATGCATGGGTGATACATGTTAGATGTGCCTGTAGTAGATGCTTGCAGAACAAAAAGATTAAAGGTGTGCTGCTGTTAGTCCCGCAATTGCACAAGCAGCTATGTTCACAGCGTACAAATCACATGTGCCCAGCTAAACGGAGGGCAAATTTGTCATCGGTGACTACCTACCTTGTGCTGAATCAGATCCTAAGAGTTTTAGTTTTCCATTTCTCAGCGTAAGGCAATAATCTACATCATACCCTCAGATTTTGTGGATGTTACTAGTTGTTAGCTGGATAGGTCCACAAACCCATTTACGTCATAAAATGAAAGTGAATAAATAAGTATCTCTTTTTACCTCTGCGTATTAGAATAAAGAAGAATAAAGATTTTTGTGGTTATAGTAGAAAAAAAACTAGGAATAGTAAGATTTAATTCTCATCATACTCTGAATCCTTTTTAATGCATGTATTAAAAAAATCCATAAATACTTTTTTTAAGCAAGCTTTTCTTACATTTTCTCTTTCTGTCTTTATGCAAAATGTTAAAATTATGTCTAGAATAAATTGTGTGTCCTTTTACTTCAGACTGTATTGTTAGTTACTATGTTAGATGAGTTTGGTAGCTGTGGGTTTATTCTTGAAAACTGTCCGGAAAGTTCTTAAAATGACAATTTTGTATTTTAGCATAAGTTTCCACTGAAAGCCTACTTCTCTCGCCATCACCAGCCTCTCGTAATAGCTTTGCTCAGACGACCTTTCAGTAAGTTTCTTCATGAAATGTTTACAGCATTGACCTGCATTGTCTGTATGTCTTAAAATAACTTTAAAAGGGCCTAAGTCAAGATTTTACCTGCAACTTAAATTTTGGCATTTCCTGAAAATTGGGTGTTTTAACTTTGCAATTTTTATAACGTTCTTTTAGTGTATCTTTTGTAGGCACATGTCGTTATTGTGTAAGAATAATACAGCTATAACTTTAAAGAAAACTAAAACTGAGCTGGATAACAAGGGAGGAGTGTGTTATTTTTAGTATAAAAGCAGTGATGCTGGGAATTAAGACAAGTTACTGAGATCTGTAAAGATATTAAAGTATTCTTATCTTCCAATACCGTTAATTGTCATTATGAAAATTCTGATAGGTGCATTACAAGAATTAGTGTGTTGCCTTGCTGTTTGTCTCTGTAAGCTTGAATTCATCGGGGCTTTTAGATTGCAAAATTAATTTTTTTAGGTCAAGAAACCACTACTTAAAGTAGTACAGCTCTTCATGAGCAACAATTTCTGCTCAGTGTAAGAGCGTCCGAGAATGTTTTTCTACTGGTTATGTGCTAATACTGAGGTAGAATTCATACAAGGGTACATCAGCCTAATTTGAAGATAATACCTAGCTGTACCTCCTTATTTGGTGTTGTCGCTGAATTGTTCTAAGAAAACGCAGTAATAGTTATGGCTGAAAATTGGGAAATTTTAAAATGAAATTTTAAATGCTTTGTGAAAATGCAGTCACGTCATACAAATTTGCATGCTAGTTTAATATGGTTAATTTTGTTGTTTCAGTTCATTTTTCTTGAGATTTTTTTATTCTTCCTTCCTCCCTAATTGCCAGGTACGCATTGCTCTCAGCACTTGAAACATATTTCAGAAATGCTCAAAACATTAGTAGAAGATGAAAGCATTAGGTAAGCAGTGTTATAGTCTCTTTTTTTGTGCTTTACGTCTGTTACTTTGTGGAAAATCACATACTTTGCAGTCGTTACTGGCCACATTTCTTCGAGTGTAATTTTCTTAATATTCTCTAAATTCAGCCTTCTTTTAAAGATTAGGACTTAGATTACCTATAGAACTGAACTTTGTAGCACAGGTAGACCTGACCAATAAGCCTCTCACAAAACACAATTTTGTAGTTTCACTTCAGCAAACAACTGAACTGTATCAAAGAAATGCTTACTTGCCTGCTCTCCCATTTTTCTCCTGAAAGTTTTCTGGATTGAATTTCTAATCCTGAGTTTTTCAAAATCATTACCGTGTCCAGAGAGGGTCCAATGCGAACAAGCCAGTGGGAACTTGTCCTGGGCATTGCCCTTGCTCTTTCCTTGTCTTCAGGACACAGAGCCACTGCAGCAGAAGCAGAGTCCTGAAGAAGCGCTGTGAGGGGATGTACAGGGAGGTTTATCATGTGGGAAAAAATGAGTCCAAACTGTGGGCTGAAGGAAGGCGAGTTGCCTTTGAGGATGCTGGTTGGAAACTTGGTCTGGCATTTCTCCATTTCTTTGGCATAACAAGAGAACTCTCCCTACCAGAAAAGCAGCTACTATTGGAAAAAGCCTGTAGGGAGCAGGATTGTTTATAAAGGAGATGGGATTGGCTTTCTGCAGGTTCGTGAAAACATCTAAACTTCAAATCTCTTGATTTTTCATCAAGATACAACTGTTAGGCTATTCGTAGTTTGTTATATTGCACTTTGAGGCAACACCCCCTGTTTCTGACCTTTTGTCTGTAGCTTTTTTTTTTGTCTGAATAGTTGTTATAATGAATGATAGTGTCTGTCTGCGTGAATTCTGCTTTGGTGATAGATGTTGTAGGAGTATCTGAAAAGAATGAAAAAAGATATATCTCTGTCTCTTGCTGCCCTCTAATTCTTTCTTACCAGGTGTATGATGAGACCCTGAGTTGCCTAGAGTTTTGATAGGAATCTGCTTAGATCTGCTCCAAGAATGAGCTCTCCAAAGAATATTGAACAACTTTTAAACTCAAAAAAAGCCAATTTCATTTTGATTTAAAAACTGAAACAGTTTAAATAAAAACATAGAGTGACCAGGTCAGATAGATTCACAGAACAAGACTCCCAGCTGTCACCTTTTTCATGGCATCCTGGAAGGCAGGTCCTTGTGTCCACACTTGGTTTCAGTTAACTCACGGAGAGGTTTTCTTGAGTGGTAGAAAAAAGTTTTTGCAGTTCCCTCCGAGGCCTGGCTGCCTACTACCTGCTTCTCAGACTTTCTGTTTGAGCTGCGGTTTGGTGCTATGTCTTGCGTGTTCTACTCTAAAGTCTGTCAAACGCTTTCTCCCTTGAAGCGTGACTAGTAGCTGACCCTGACTTCTTAAAGAACTGTAACTCAAACATAGAACAAACAAATAAAACAAATATCATCCATCATGATGTGTTACAATAATACAAGCGTGTCTGTTCTTTTGTTGCTTAGCCCTTTCTTGGCTTATATTGCCTTTTCCCCCCTTCGGCCTTGATAGTACACCAGTTTGAATAGTACTGTACTTGCCAGAATATCCTCTTATTTCCTTTACAATTCATGCAGCAATTATGTTTCCTCTCAAATCCCTCTCTGTTACAAAGAGAATGGATCTGGCTTAAGTTTTTTAAAAAACTAATATCCATGAGGAACTGTATTTCATGCGTCTTTTATTGATTTATTCCTAATTCTGTATCCTTTTTACTTAATAAGATTAACAGAGGAGCAAATAATTACTCCAGTACAGCATATCTTATTGTCTGTTATAATGAGTGCTTTTTGTTTATACAGCCTTTTGTTTTTTTGTTTTTTTTTTTTTTGGTGCTGTCATTTTATACTAAGTATTAAGTCTTACAGCAGAGTGCTCTGTGTGCATTGCTAATACACATATTGCCTCTCTACCATTTTTTATTATTACGTGTAGTCATGTCAATAAACAGTAAATGTTACATGGCATTATAAAATAGAAATCAACTGAGGTAAGTTTACAAAGGAAGAAATATCCCAGGAAAACTGCAGGACCGCTTCTGGTAATAGGGGCAGAGTGGCTGACGTAGTAGCTACTACAGAGTGAGCAGAGACTGTGATGGGAACAGAGGTGGACAAGATGCACCTCCAAACCAGGCACTGGTTCGGGACGGTACAGCAGTTACAGCGGGTGGGGAGTGCAGTGGTGCCTTGACTGTCGAGGCAAGAATAAGATGCTAGTCTGTTGAGTACATGTTAAAGTCATTTTAATGCTTCAAGTTTAAGGATATGCATTTACCCTTTGAGCTATCAACACTTCCAATTGTAAATACTGTCTGTATTACCCTTAGTAAAGCTATCAATTCTTAGTAATTAGCTTTTAATTAAATTTCTTGTGTGACTGTAAATCTCTGAGACCTTGCCTGTCCACTTAAGTTGTCATAACATTGAATTATGGTCAGATAAGTAAACAGATTATTTTGCTGAGGGGAAGGCTATTGTCCTAGATTACGTTTGTATGTTTTTTCAAAGGTTTTTAATGTTACTTTTCCAGATTCTAGTGTCTTCAAAGACTCTGTCAGTGTTGAGCCTGTTCCTTTATCTAAGCAATTTTAGTCTCACATTTCGCCACACATCTGTTGTTCCCTGGAGTCAGAAATGGGCTGCTACCCATGCTAAAGCTGTGATATCAGCAACAGTGACTTCTACAGCAGTCACATCAGTACTGTATTTTCCAGCCCATCCTATGCCAAACTCTTATGTCTGATGTCAGTGACCATGCTGTTAGTGACCATGCTTATCCAAAAATATTAACATGGTGGACCTGTGTCCTAGGAATGGGATTTTGAGACCCCAGGATAGTGTGGCATATAGACATTATGATTTACAATATCGATAATTTTGGGGCACCTGTAGAAGACATGTCTGAACAGTATACTACTCCCAGGTGTAGATTATCTGCACCCATCATACCTTCAGCTGTAAAAGCCAGCCCTCCGACCTCTTCAGAAAGTCTAAAAGATAAAGTGGTTTATTCCAACTGTCATATTGTCACATTGTCCAGATGAGTTGCTTGTGTGAGACAACTTCATCAACTCCTGAAATTTCGAAAATCTCTGAGTTCCCTGGGAAGGGTGGCACAGCAGCTCTTGGAATCCCCAGGAACAAAACAGAAGAAAAATCTCTGATTTTTTTGACCTAACAAGTTGTTAGGACTACCCATTCTTGGTTCTTAGTCTCCTTGCTTCCTTCCTCCCTTCCAAAAGCAATCTGTTTGACTTTTTGCTCGTGGGAGGCCTATCATTACTTTGGATTTCCTCATTATTTCTCTTCTCTTAAGTCTTCAGTTGGATCAGCTATGGTGAAAATAATCTATCTTAATTTCAGATGAGTACATACAAGGGAGTGCAGAGATTAGCTGTGGTCCTTTCTGACCTTTCTTTTCCTTCCTGCAATAACTGAGATTGTAAATATCTTCCAAATTCTCATTAAAGAGGATCAGAATTTTAAAAGTCAGGAGATAATAGATAATATCCTTAAAAACTTGCATTTAGTCCACTTAAAGGTACTTCTTCCTGAATTACCAAAAGCATACGCTCTTAAACAGAAAAGAAACTGCAAAGCGATATAAGCCAATAGTATGTTAGAATAGTTTTTAAGATAGAATTTAAAGTTTTAAAAATCCTTAAATTGGAGAGTATAAATTGTAAAATTTAATTTTAAGATGTATATTTCAGTACAAAATATTTTCTCACTGCTATTTATTGGAAGCCAGTGGTATAGATACTTTGTTCAACAAAGTTAACTTTTTAATAACATTGGTGTATGTTTTCTTTGGTCTTTACTGCCAGAAGTACAGTGCATGAGTACCTGCTTAAGTGATAAGGCAGTATCTGCTGAAGAAGAGTTTAACAATCATATTTAATGCCAGCGCCCTTTGTAATTAATTTAAGACATTTTAAAATTTTTAATAACAAGAAATACTTAAGTGTCTTTATTTTTTTTTCCAGATCTTTTGTTGACCTTTTTGAAATCTGGTTTTTGATTGCTCGCTTTGGAGAATGGCTGGATATTGCGGCAGAACAATTACTGAAGGCCTCTGCAGAACCAGATGCTTTGCTGTGGCTGCTGGCATTTTACTACAGTCCTCAGAATGAAAATCAGCAAAGGACTCAAACAATGGTGGGTAGTGTAGCAATAGCAATCAGCAGTAAGCAGACAACAGCCTGCTTATATCTGATTGCTATACAACCAATTGTACACTCAAAAAAAGAAAAAAAAGGTATTGGTTTTGCAAGGTCTCATGGGAATTGTGCTGCAGCGAAGTAGTTCAAGGATAATTTTTGTGTGGATTTTCTTGCTAGTGACATTTAGATAGCTTTTTTCCTTTTTTTTTTTTTTAAGGCTATTATATAGACTTTTTGGCAGTCTTTTAAAAAACTCAGCTGCTTCTAATCAGAAAATAAGCTGATCAAGGACTGTATTTTTGAAATCTGTGAAGAAGAATTCAGCATCCTCTGTGAAGGAAACACTTGCAAGAGGAAATCGTAAGAGCAGCAGTAGAAGCAGCACTGAATCCCAACCACACCTGTCTATTCTGATTTCTCTTATATCTCTCATCACTGAATTTTTGGCACGTATGAGATTGTAACAAGCATGTTATGTTCCCATGTGTTAAGTTTCTAACAGAATGCAGCAATGTTCTAACCATACTCCCTGTTGCATGAAAAGGGGTGTGTGTCTGTGTATACATGCATATGCATGAAAATCTTTAAATTAGACCTGTTATGCAAGTTTGAACTAGCCTGGGGAATCTGTTCTTCAAAGCTCAGATTCAAAATCTGGCTGCAGTATCTCTAGTTTTCCTTAATTTTAAAACTGATACTTGTTGCTTTAAAAATGCAGTGAAATATGCTATACTATTAAAACACCATGCTTTCATTTTACATCCACTGCTCCACGTATTGCAGTGTTTTGCAGTCTTTCATTTCCTTCCCTTCCTCCTCCCCCTCCCAAAAATTTGCACTACAAAATTGGCACTACAAATGCAAGCTCCCATTCCAATCACTTTTTATTTTTTTTCTCTTGAAGTTCTCATACTCTTCTAGGATGGAGAGAGTTTGTATGCGTGGGGGTGGAATGTTGGCTGGGAAAGGTTAGGCTAGAGCTACAGCGGGGTGAAGAAACTAGAGTTTTAAAATGCAGTTTTGGGGAAGGAGGCAAGACCAAAGCAAGAAACACGAGCAAATGAAACCAGAAGACTAGGTGTTGAGATCCATATATATGGAGCATTGTTCTGTCTCCAGCACTACAAAGTGAAATCACATTGTCCCAAATCTAGTCATCTCCCTGTGTGTCCCCTATGTTATTTATCAGTTTGTTATTCTCAGTAATAATGCATGACAAACATGAGTGAGAGAAAAGCTTTTCCATTGAGAGCCCACGCAATTACTCATCTATTCCCAGAGGTCTAATATTTCAGTTCAGTAAGATTCTTTTATTTAGAGTTATTTACAGCGAAAAAGATTTGTTTTTTCTACTTATCAGGCTACTTGAAAAGAATTCCCACAGTTGATGCAAAGCTTCTGCCTTTTAGTTAGCCATCTGCTTTACTCTGCACTATGCTTGATGAGGTTGTCAAGAAAATGTCCTTTGGCAGGTTAGCTTTCAGTGGAGGTTATGGGCATATAGGCTGTGCTACCTAAGAGCCCTGTCAAACGGAGCGGTTCCCTCCCCACTTGTTGCACCTTTCACTGCTTAAGGATTACCACTTCTGACCTGCTGATCTCCAGTTTAGCTGTAAACAGGGGCAGGAAAATGGGCTGGGAACTTCTGGCAGAGACCAAGCTCGGGGGGACTCTTCACCCAGCGTATTTTCATCTGGGAAGGTGTGTGCTCGTGACTTAAGATGTTGAGTTTCTGTCACTTATTTTAGGTAGCAGCTTAGATAGGAGCAAGAGTGGAATACTGAGGGCTAAAACGATTTAAAGAAGAAAAAGGCTACTTCTGCTGTATACTAGAGTTCACTCAGATGCGCAGGCCTGTTTGAATGTTCTGCTTCTCACTGTTTTGTTGATCTGTTTAAGTTCTTTCATACATTTAGATCCCGTAACGTTGAAGAAAAAAGGTTGGAGGTTGGTCATGATAACTTTGGCACTAAGAGGGAGTCTCTTAGGATACATGAGTCTGTGGAGCAGGTCCTGCTAGCTAAAAATCTCCCATCGCTGGCACATGGGATGGAAGCACACCAAGAATGGGACGCATACAGGGATAAAGGATCTTGAGGAATTCCAGTTACCTTACTTTAGGTTCTGGTATCATTTGCTACCCCCTATGTCATTTTGAACATAATTCACTTCTAGAATAGCAGCTTTTCCAGACTATTTCATATGGAAATGATAGTGGAGGAGGGATGAGAAAAGCAAGGTCAGGTAAATGACTAAAGAAATAGCCCTAACAAACATGGTTGATAAACATAGTGTCCTTTTCCTTTGGGTCGGCAGTGATATATTTTTCCATTGTCCTTACAATTACTGGCTGCTTTTTAAAAATTTTACCAGTTTATTTAGTTTATTTTTAATATAGTGAGCAAAATTATTGTTAGCATTTTTTTGCAATAGTTGCTTATAGTTCTTTTTCTATTGTGTAGGTGCCAAAATCTTCTGTTTTCTACTCCTAATAAAAATGAGTTTGTATTGGCTAACTCAAAAGGTAAAAACATAAGTTGCAAACAACACAGGAAGAAGGAAAAAACTGCATTTTTATCAGAACATTTTATCAGCTGAAGTCAGGTTGCATGGGGATTTAATTGATTTGTAGCAGCAATATTGAAGTGAGCCCTTGAGGAGCCTCTGTTCTTTTTCTCACAATGCAAAAATCTGACTATGTTCTGCTGAGGGATTTTCTCCATTTCCTTTTATTATTAAAAAAGGTCAAATCCTGGCTTGATGCCCTGCCTGCTTAGTTTGTAAGACCAAAGAAAGTTAAAAAATCCATTCTGTCCACTTATGTGTGTGTGAATCAGTATAAAAGAAATGTGTACTGCCCTTCCTTCCCTGTTCTCCCTGCTGCTTAAATTCAGACCCTTTTCATGTTTGGGTAGTTTTTGCCAAGGATTCAGTTTCCTGTTAGTGAATAAATTCAAAGGCAAAATACCACAGATATGACCTTTACTCTTCTCTGATCCTGTGTCCTTTGAAATTTTTCCCTACAGGTAGAAGCTCGAGGAGTCTATGATCAGCTTGTGATGCTCTTCAGTTGTACAGTCCTCTCTGTCAAAGATCTGCAGGCTGCTGTACACAAAACAGATACAAAGCAAAGTTGTACTCAGCATCTTACAACACATCTTCTTACCAGCTTTTTACTTTTTTCTTCTGGTGGACATATGATTGCCCAGGAATTTATTTCCCATGTAAGTGTTACTTCCTTTTTTCAGTTTAAGTAAAATACCTTTTTCTTAGAATTCTGGATTTAAGTTCCTACCTCTTAAGAAAGAAAATACCGAACAGAGGGTTAAAGATGATTGTAAGTACAGCAACTATATCTAACCTGTTACATCTCAGTTGTAGCTGCAATCAAAATATTTTCCTTCTTGACACTGCTTTCACAGGATCCAACTGAAAAGATTGCTGTCCTGACTATAGAGCTGCAGAAATACTCTGACTAGTAGCTTGCAGTTAAGGGATACCTGCAGTTCATTTGCACTTGGCATCGATACCATGTGCAAACATTTTGCTTTTGCCAATTATCAGTCCCTCCCTTAATTATCCAGCAACTGCAGAGGTAATCCCAACTGTCCGCTTTCCATTTTCCATTATGTAAGCAGATAGTTAGTAAGTGTTAACACCGAAGAGGCAGATGTTTGGTGCTTCAGGAAACTAGAAGGGAGAATAGTGTAATAATTGAGAGAAGAAAGAATGAGGACCTGAGAGGATGTCACTTTTGGGGTAAAAAAATCTGAAGAGCAAAAGAGTAAAAGGTTGGATGTGTGCTACAATATTTTGCTATTTTTGATGAGAGCCTTCAGATATTTTGGCACGAGCAGTGAAATGCTTGTATCTCCCAAGATGAATGGTGCTATGTGAGTATAAGATTAGAAATTTCTTCCTATCTGGTTGTAAAAACATCTTTTAAGAAGTTCAGGTATCCTATGGAAGCAGGTTCAGGGCCATGGTATGGTTTTAGCACTTCAGTTCTTCCTTTCAGTAGCAGTGATCTACATTTCTTCTATTCTGTATAGGGTATATGTCATGTATAAGGAGTCTGGTTCTATGACATGGGAAACTGAAAAACTATTTTGGTTGTTATTCCTTCTGGCTGACCAAACAGACAGCATTTCTGCATGTAAGAAGGGCTAAGATATTTCAAGCATCTTAGATGTAAGTTCAGAAATGGTCAACTCCTCCTAAGCATAAGAATGTAATATTTTAAAATTAGGATTTTTGTTTGTATTCTCCCAGTCTGCTGTTGCTAGTTTTTCTCTTTTGAGGAGTATGACTGTTGAGCAAGCAGCTATGCTGTAGTATACTAGTCTGCTGCTGTAACCTGTTAAGGAAAACTGGAGGGAAGTTCCTTTTTTATTTGTAGAAAGCAGCATAAATGGATTTTAAATATATCTGAATATTCCCCAATACAGGCAGGTCATGAGCTGGTGTAGGACAGAGTATGTCAATCTGTTTTATTTTGACTGTATCTCTGGAAGCTTTAATATGTAGCTAGGATCTCCAGTGTGATTTGAAGGTGTGAAGGCAGTATGTGAAAGGCAATGGAATTGGGATGTGTGGCAGTGGTAAGCACAGTAAAATTTGGGAATAATAGATTAGCAGATACATGGAAGAAAGCCACTCCCGATCTGCAAAAGTGGCACCTTATAGTCTTTTCCTGGAACTTTGTTATGCTTCTCCATCTTTCTTGGGGGGGGGATATTTTTTACTTCTGAAAACTTTAGAGAAGCTTTTTTCACATGGCTACCTAAACCCAGCAAGACCTTAACATATTTCTAAGGAGCTGACTCCTACATGGTTGCATTGTCTATCTGCTAATGTTTCCTTTAAAAGCTTTTGAACCTCTTGATTTCTTTCAGCTAAATTTGAGAGACATTAGAGATCTCAAAGGTGCTCAGTTTCTTCAAGATGCATAAAAAGAGAGTACTTGGGTAGAAGGCAAAATTTTGTGCCTGAACTCGACTATTATTAAATATTAGAGCACCTAATGTGTGTTCAATGGTGAGAGACAAGTCTGGGGGCTTCTGTGGTTTGGTTGCTAATATCAATATAAAATAATCAGTACTTCAGTGCAGGATCAGAGTTTGCATTTAGCAACATAATTAAATTATTTTCCTTCTTCTCTGTTTTCCTTCAGATTACTGGGACAAGTGATGCAAGCAAGGAAGTCTGTAGCCTTCTCTTCCGTACTGCATACAGAATTAACCGCAATGGAGAAAGAAACCAAAGGACTGTGAAGCTGGTGAATGATCTTCTTCAAAAACTAACATTGAAAGTTTAGATTTTTAGTGTAATGTATTTATCAAGCCAATGAATCAGATCTTTAGCCGGGTGGCAGCCTTTCATGACCAACTTGCACTGCTAGTTATCAAAGTGTAAAAAAAAAAAAAAAAATCTGTATTAGTTAAGGATAACCCTTACCTCTGTCTTCTCACAAATATATTTGAAAATACTGCTTTTTTTGGAAGTGTTAACCTATTAGAATATAACATGAAATATTAAAGACGGTTGAAAACTTTGTCCTTAACCCCTTTTTTTAGAAGAAAGCTATGTCCTTTGAAGCAGTTTATCACCTTATTGTTTATCTGGTTGTGAATCAGGGATTTTTTTCCCAAATTATGTATGGTTTTATTAGCAAATTGCATCAAATTGTTTGGTTGTTAAGTTGTTCCTAAAATGTTTGGTCCATAATTTTGCTTTTACGAGACTAACAGTGATCCCAAGTGAGAGGTAATGAGTCATAGTGAATGCACTCCGTGTTCTCAGGAAATCAGCAATGTTTCCTGCACTCCTTAATTCTTTCTGAAAATGTTTCCAAAATGAAAATCCTTTCAGATTTGTGAATGGTATTTGCCAGTACTGTGGCTTTCGCAGAGTGCTGTTCTCTGCAACGTGCTATACCAAACTGTTGATCTGCATTGTCAGATGCTGCAGGTGGAAGTTGGCTCCCAAACAGTCTATCTTCAGTGTGCCCTGGTTGATGCTAGTGTTTATTCCTTTAAGAAATCTTTTTTCACCTAGACAAAACACAATACAGGCTTAAGGAAAATATCTGTTTTGAAGGCCAGACTTTCTGTATGGTTGAAACTCATCTCTTTTTATGTCCAGAGGTAGTTTGCTTGCTTACTCTTTCTTTAGGTTGTCAGATAAGAAAATGATGAACAGGGAGTGATGGCCTACTGTTGTACCCTTATGAAACCATTTGTCCCCCAAAGTTTTATGAACCTGTTTCCAGTTTAACTAGAAAAATAAGCATGCAGAATAGTAATGTTCTACTTGGAATGCTACAAAGATACTACTTGGAATAGTATTGTTGCATATAAGATCTGAGGCATGTATCTTAAATTCACACAGCTTTGTGAGTGTAGCATTTGTTTTTGAGCAGGAGAAAAGAAAAATAATGTATCCCTTGGCTGTAAGAAGTGGAAGGATATTTTCTGGAATGCTGTTGAGTAATTTCTTACAATTTTGTTCCTGGTGAGTCATATCAGACCAAAATACAGAAGTTACATGTCCTCTCAGTCAGTTTATTAATATGCTTGTAATATTTGCTTCCAAACATATGAAGAAACAGTAAATATTTAATATGTTTGTGAAGAAAGTTGTCTGTCTTTTTGGATCAAAAATATTTCTGAATGAAAAATCAAAGAGAGATTTGTTGCAGCTTTTCATTTGTTGGTAGCCACACATATGTACAAAAGCAAAGTCAAGCAATCTGGTTTTCCATTCCCTAAATATACTTGAAAGGCATGTTTTTTAAACCAAAAAGTTGGTTTGTTTTCCAAAAACTCTAAGGCATTTGTTCAGAGGGAACAAATGTGTTGAGTGCTGTCCCCAGGATGACAATCTAAAACTTTGGCTTCAGCGGAAGAATGACATTCTTTGGTTTACTTCTTTTCTAATCCAGTTACATGTGAGATTCAGTGGCCTTCCTTAAATTCTCTCCATATTAAAACTATATAATTTTAACTACAAAAAAAAAAGAAAAAAAAAGAAGCAAAAGATTGGCAAAGAGGTGCAATATAAGATTCCTGAAGATCTGTTTGGTCAATCCTATAGATACCATGCTATTGGTATCTGTAGTTATCCATACCTGGTATCTGTAGTTGTCAGTTGCTGGAGGTGAGTTTGTAACCATCCTTTTGCAGTGCTGTCATTTTTCTACCGTTAACAAAGTGTACAAAAATGCCTCTAACTTTCTGAAACAGAATCAATATCCTGTTAAATAATGAGAAGTCATTTCAAGTAGGTAGGAAATACGCAGTAAAGGTGGAAAGAACAAAATGAGCACTGAATAGCTACATTCTCGTTTTCCTGTGTTTGGCTTCTTGAGAGGTAGTGTGTGACTTAAACATTACAAGGAGGGTTTGCTGGTTTCAGGATGCTTTAAAGGAAAAAATCCGATTAATGCTATCAATAACTTTAAAAAGAGACATCTGCACTGGCATTCTTTTTGCTGTATTTAGCGTGGTTATTATATATCTTTGGTATTTCTTTTTCCTTGCTCTTTGACAGTGCTTGAATTATGATCTATCACTGATATAAACTGTGGTTTTGCGGCGTGTTGAAGCTACTTTTGTTAGTTTGCCAGTGGAAGGCAATAGCATGTATTTGGTAGATCTGAGTAATGGAAGATTTTTTTTTTTTTTTATTTTTTATATGGTGGCCCTGCATCATCCATCTAATGTGCATCTTCTCCTCTGTAATCCCCGCTTTCTGGAAGGGCTCTTTGGAGCCTGCAGGGCTGTGCTTTTATGCAGAATCAGCCAGCGAGCCCTGAAATCGGCGCTTCAAGCAGCTTGCTCCCTTCCCTCCAGTCTCCACGTTTCTCTGAACCCTAATCCTGGATTTTATACTGAATAGGGAGCTTTTCAGAAGCTGTATTTCTACTTCAGGGAGTTGTTTTAAACAAGAATACAAACAGTGTCTTTGGCTGCTCTGCTGACGATGCTTCTTTCCAGCCTCAGGCTCTCTTAAGGCAGATCCTTCTGAGTTCTGCGAGCTTCCCGCCCCGCGCGTTCCCCTTGGGGCGCTTTTGTCAGCCAGGGCCTTGGCGCGCCGCAGGTGCGGAGCGGAACGCGTCGCATGTTGAGAGGTGCGCTAGGAACAGCTCTGCACTCAGGTACTGGGATTTAGCTGGCTGGCACTAACATGTTAATCTGCTGTTACTGGGATTTGCACTCAGTTTCCCCTACCCGTGGCACTGCAAATGCGGCGAGGTGTTAACAGAAATTCAGGCTGAAGGTACAAGTGAGTGAATATTAGTTTAGGTAATTTAGATTTCATGCCATGGTGTTGTATGTTTTGGCTTGGATTTGTTTTTGAGGTGGGGGGGGAGTGCGCAATCCAAAAAAATCCAGAAGCATTATACAAGTTTAGGATGAAATGGCTAGCAGAAATGGCTAGCAAATACCAATCAAAACACCAGAAGAACAGATTTAATCCATTTCTTCACTGTTTTGTCAAATGACAGAATAAAATGCTGATAGTGTGTGTGAGTGAATAATGCTGCGCTAAATAAAATGCGATTTTTCTTGTAAGGATATAGAAAGGTGAGAAGTTCTGACATTGAACTCCAGCTTTCTGCTAGGCCCCTTCTTTGAAAAGCTGGAATGTTTTATGGGGAGTCTCGCACCACAGCACTGAGCGTGCTTTTGAATCCGTGTTTTTATGCTTCCCATGCAGTCTGCAATGGGAGTGTTATGCAGCCAGCTTGTTTTGCTGGGCAGCACGAGGAATGACGCCGCTGCCGCTCCGTTAGCCGGTGCCGCAGGCCCCCCTCTAGCACTTAATTCATAGCAGCACTCACATGTGGGCCTGCTTAAGTTCACCTACCTCTCTGGCAAGTTCTGCACACTCGTGATAGATGTTTTCCTTTGAATGTTTGTCTGGACTCTTAAAGGATATGTTCATGGTAGCCATTTCAGTTGCTGCCTTAGCAGGGAGTAGCTTATTCTGGGAATTTGCTGTTAGGTGGTCTGTTCACTAGTGAATGCCAAAAAGGAGTTTCCCCTGCTTGCGTTGGCCATCTTCCTTTAACCATCTGTCTGGCTGTAGGAAAGGAATAAACCTCATGAGCCCCTTCTGAAGGCTTAAGTGTACTCATAGTGACTGAGTCCTTTTAATGGCCAAGGTTCAAGAGCCAGCTAGGGATAGGCACTGGGTTGCCATCGGCCCCTCGAACAAAAATTTGAAATGTCAGCTGGCTGTAGCTGATTTGTAGCAATACGATTTGTAGGTACAGATTGTGCCTTAGTTTGTATTTTGTATTCTTGCATGTGTGGGGAGGGGGAGAGAGAAAAGGAAAAAAGAATAACCCACAGCATGTCGAAACTCAGTTGCGGAAATATAGCTGTGGGTTTTATTTCTAATCAATTTGCTTGTAGTATGATATGACTAAGAAATAACAATTCCTTATAAGACAGTTAACCTGAGCGTCAACAAATAGCAGGAAGAATCCAACAATATTACGTCTTTAATAGCTCTGTACATATATTGACTGTCTTACCCATCTCTTAACAAATGTTGCTACTTTAAAAGCATGCTTCACAACTCTTCTGTCTGGGATGGACTCATTTTATAAAAACCCAGTCCCTCACAAACAATAATTCTCTTTTATATTACTTCAAATAAAAATATCTGTTGGGCCCATCAGCTGTCTTGCAGCTGCATATTTCCATCCTGAAATGAAAACAATTTTCCATGTTCCTGACCATAATGAACCCTCTACTTAGTTATTCTTCCACTTTCTGAATCACACTGTCCTCGAGATTTCCCATGCGCACCTGCCAAAGCAGTCTGAAACGATGGCTTATTCACTCCTCACTGTTTTGACTTTATTTCTTAGTTTCCAGGTTTGAGCCTTCCAAAGCAGGTTTCATGCAAATGTCATTTGCATGCTACCGCTAAGAGGTCTCTTGATATTTCACGAATCACAAAGCAGCTTCTCCTTGTTTTGACTACTGATGCTGCAGCTTCTGATTTGTATAAACTGTCTAAAGGTCTGACTTCAGTTCTTTATTCCCAACTAGCTTGTAATGGTATCTGAAGATATGAATTTCTCATCTGTGTTATCATTCCCAGTAGAGACTGCTAGTAAGTGTTTAAGCATTCATAATCTCATTATTGTGCACCACTTCCATATCAGCTTGAAAGGTCTGCAGATAGAGTGAGAAAAGCCAGTATCTAATTCCACTGGAGAAAGAGGCCTTGAAATTTGCTACAGAAGTATTTCTTAAGATGGAAATTAGTGATATCTCTGCGTGCGCGTGTGTGTGTGAACTCAGGCATTAACTGTGAGTTTCTACTAGGCAGGATCATTGTCATCTTTTCTGGAGATGCAACAAAAATATAAATGTTGTTTTTAGAGGCCACTAACTTCTTCTCGAACTTTCCTTTTTTGGGGTTTACTTCTCTCCTAACACACAGAAGATATCAGTGCTAGTCAATACATAGCATAATTTTAAGGACAGGACAAATAGCTCTGGCTGCTTGCTCTGGCCTGCTTCGCCCAGCCCAGGGAACCGTCCTGAGCAAATGCCAAGCCCAAACCTTGTGACTGAGCTGTAACATCTCTTTTGGAAAGGTATTTCTACTGGGACTTAAAGGTTTCAGATGATGGCAGATTCAGCACTTTGCAGGTAATTATTCTGTATTTGTCTTAAGAGTTGATTATTTTTCATAACAACTTCATGATCTTGGTTTCTTTTCAATAGCTTTGTTTCCACTTGCTATATTGGCAGAGAGAGCTCTCGGACAATTAATTTTGGGGCAGAAACATTGCCTTTTCTTTCTCTTCCCTCTCCTCTTTTTCTGCCCAGTGTCTAACACCCATGTAGGCAAGATCCATGACAAAGGTTTCTAGCTCAAAGCAACTCAACCAAACAAAGTGACTGGTTTGTTGCTCGGCTGAGTTAGGTAAGAGCACAAGTCACCCAGCGTGGTTGTCAGAGACGGAGAAGGTGCCTGTCTTCGCCCCTGTATGTCCCTACGTGTGTAATGCCGGCTCTGCTCCCAGGCACTACCCTAGTACAAATCTTAATATGCTAATTATTGTTAATTCACACCCATAAAGTTAGTGTCACAGTCAATTGATTTTTAGGTAAGATTTACTTTGTCACCTGGGAGAGGCTGCTGCTGTTCTGATTTGTTCTGCCTTTCCAGCAGCTGAGCTAGAGACAGGATTTCCTGTTACCTCTTCTCAGTGGATGGACAGGTTTTGCAAGCAGTAGATCCAGTCGCTTTATATATAGTGATATATTTTTAAGACTGAATACCACAAGTTATGCAATCATCATAGAATAAAACTGAAGGTCTTGCATTTATAAAATTCATCTGAACTGAAAATCTGGCCTTTTTATTGAGATCCTTCACATACATACTTCTCTCTCACCAAGATCCTACCATATAGCAGTCTCTAAATCAGCTCTTCCCCGGCCCAATTTCTTCAGACTTGGTAAACTCAATTGTAATAGAATTATTTTAGATTTATGATATTGTCAGAAGACGACAGTTTGGTGTTATATCTGTGCGGTCTTCTCTGTTTCAGAAATCAGTCATTCAAAAGCCCAGTAGTCAAAAACCTATTCCAGTGTGGCAATCCATATATATTTACAGAAAACGTGAAAAGAACTGTTATGGGAGATCATGTTGTAGTGTCTCCTTCATCACCTTCCTGTCAGTTCAATTTTGTTTCGTGACTCTTAAGGACAATTCAGCTCTGATGTTTCGGAAGTTCTGCGAGTAGGTGCCTCCTTGCTGACTTCCCTGGGAGCAGTGCCTTCTCACCACCTCTGAAACGTGTCAGAAACCCATCCCTTTTGCTCTTTTTCTTGTACTAACTGTTTCCAGGAGGAGAGAGTAATTTCTGCTTGGTGTTCTTACCTGTTAGAAAACTGTGGTTGTGACATTGTATGCTTTTGATGCTAAAATGTAAATTATACTGCTAAAAATACATAAACTTTTAGCACTGACCTGTGCTGTTTGGTGTAAAGCAATTGCTTTTCTCAGCATCACATTCATCCCGCAGCTGATACCGGCATTACTTGATATTGGTAAGAGGGAATCAACTAGTTTAACAGACTCTAGTCTTGCCATTTTCCTAGCACAACTGCTTCGTACTTCCCACTCCCTCCTCCCATCTCCCAAGTGGGAGAAACCCTTGCCGTCCTGTGATTTGGCTGAGGAAAGGAGAGTGCTAAGCAGCAGAGGTGGTGTGCACAGAAGCCATAAAAGGACAATAGAGGACTTGCTCGTTTTTGCTCTTGCATAAAATAGACAACCTGGCGAGTGATTATTCGCCTGACTCCCCATCTATGTAAAAAAGGTGAGCATTTAAGTGATGTGGTTGCATTTTTTTGTATACAAGGAGTTGGGGGCAAATGCTTCCCTTTAGTACTAAAATTGGCTGCTGCTTCTTGTAGTCAGAGGTGAGGTGATGATGAGTTTAGGGCACGACAGGCAGTTTCAGTGCAAGTGGTGGCAATGACAAAATTGTATATAAGCCACAGTACTGCAGAGGTGGATTACTGAGGTGAGCAGTGGTGGGGGGGGGGGGGGGGGGAAGATGAAGGGGTCATGTGAAAGGCGTGAGGGAGGAAGGTGGAGAGTTGTGTTTTACACCAAGGAACAAGAAAGGGCGTAGTACCTTTCAGACATAAAATTGAATAAATTGGAATGGAATTTTAATTGGTCGTGCTTGGTAGGGAAATGGGGTGAGTATTAGGAACACCAAGAGATGCAGAAATGAGTAATGTGGCTGCTAAACATACTGTGGTTTTTAGCTTTGTTATGTGTTTGCGAGAGTTTACTGTAAGGGGGTACTGTCATAGAGCAGGTCACTGTTACTACTAAATGTAAAAATGACTGAAGTTAGAGGATATTGGGATATAACAATGTGAGGTAATGTAAAAAAATAAACAGGCTCCTTTTCTCTATGTAGCAGATGACCACTGTCCTTTCGGGACTGAAGATGAAGTAAACTACCTTATGGTGCCAAATACTGGCCTCTCAAACTTGCCTGTCTAGATCTAGGAACAAGAGTCAAGGCGTCTGGAGAAGAGGCCGGCAGCAGAGCAGACACCAAAGGCTCCTGAATAAAATGTCCTCGAATGAGTTTCAGCAGGGAGCCTCAGCGCTGAAACACCGCTCTCGGCAAGCCCAGAGAAAAAGCCGGGCAGTTGGAAGAGAAACAGGCATTTTTTTGAGAGAACTGAAGTGGGCTGAAGGAATGGAAGGTTACCAAGACGTCCAGCTGCTGTGCAGTGATGTGTGAGGGGACAGAAGAGCTGTCACCTCTAGCAAGGAAGCAGTAAGCAAAAATAATTTTTGTATAATAGTAGTGTGGATGTTACTTCTGTTGGAAGTAGCTATTAAGAAATGTTTTCTGGTGGCTATTAAGAAATAGGATGTAGGCCCTTAATTTTGTGCAGAAGATGTGCAGTCAGGTTTAGAGTAAATTTTGGATAAATGCAGTTCACCTCCCAACTACTGTGAAAGTATCTCAATTTCCTCATGCATTGGCATATTTCATTGGCACAAAAGGTCATCCTTTCAGCAAGAGAACTTTTTTCTTTTTTTAATAATACTTCCAATATATTGTGTATACCACTGTAGTGTGTACAGGTGCTTCAGTATTTATAGGGGCTTAAAGTGAATATACTTACGGTGAAAGTCTATGTAATTTAATCTCCTCCTTTTTTTGGTATCCTCCTTATCTTTTCTTGTAATTACTTGGTTTTTAGATTACAATTCTGGGCCTCTAAGTGCGGGGCCACGAGAAAATACGCTCTTAATTTATGTGTCTGTAAAAAGTTTCCCGTTATTGGGCGTATCAGACCTGATTCATAGATGCCAGAAATTGTAGCACAAAGGTAGGTATTTTCATAGTTAAAAAAACAAAAAAAAACAAAAAAACCCCCCCAAACTTCGGCTTTTAGATATTGAGAACCACTTTCCTGGAATAAAGCGTGCAGTGAATTAGACAGTAAGTATTTGTGTTCTGTGTGTGGGTTTGTGTCAAATGATAGTCTTGCTGTAGAAGCATGTCTCGTATCGAGAGAGCGCTTTGCTCAGAGGAAAATGCCATTAAGTTACAGACGTTGTAAAACTTGAACGTTCTTGGATAATTTGTATACATCTATTCCTGACTTTTAAATCACACATACGGAGAGAGACCTGTGAAAGCATGGAAATTCCTCCCTCTTTTGGCACAGCAGCTTCGACAGCGGTGCTATGCAGGAGGAAAATCCATCTCTCCGCACAGTGGCTTACTGTGCCGCACATGAACGTTGCAGCACATGTGGTACCTGCCGCCGCTCATGACGGGTGTTCTCTGCCACTCGCCAGTACAGCGTGACGGCTCAGGGATGACGCTTCAGCCTGGCTGGCAGGGTGCGGTTTTTCCAGTGTTCCTTAAAGCTTCTGTCAAGTTTCAGCATGGAAGAAATCAACATGAAACTGTGTGAAGCCTTTGGCTCATAGTGACAGAAAAACGCAATGGCTTGGCAGGTTTGGAAGGACTCTAATGCTATTGGGATAGGGAAAGAGAAATGTGGTTTGCTTAGATGGGGAGAAAAAAAAGCAGGGAAAGCTGAATAAAACTTAAGAATGGCTGCCTTTAAAGTGCAGCACAACATGCAAATGGGGAGAATATCACTTCTGTGTCATCACTTCTCCCTTTCAGGACCTTGATTGCTGGTTCATTCTTATGAAGATGGCACAGTCCTGTTTCCTCCTGCGTGCTTATGAGCGCAGAGGAGTCTACACCCTGAAATTTAGCAAAACAAGTAAAATTTTCCGTAATACCGCTTAGTTTAATAGTAATTCTCAAGGCCTTCATCAGCTGTGGAGATAAATTGTATGGCTGCAATACTCTGGATTAAGTTTTACCATGGTCTAACTCTATGGGACTCTTTTGTTGTAGCATTTTTCACAGTGCTCAAGAACCCCTAATTTGTCTTTGCTCTAACTGAACGGGGGGGGGGGGGGGGGGGGGTTCATCCTCCTGAGGCCTTTTGCCTTGCTGTGCAGCAAAATACAATTCATTGCATGTTCATGAAGCAGGGTTTTCACTTGTGCAAGAATATGCGTGGACAGCACAACTGTGGTTTAAAACAGATCTTAATGATAGCGACTTCTATAGTGGAAGTAAGTTAGATGGCTCAGCTCTATATATTTCTTTAGGTGTAATATCATCTGTGCTGTCCTGTTCACCGTAACGCGCTCTGCTGTATAGTACAGGTACTGTCAGAAATATATACTGGCTCCTTCGGCTTTAAGCGCCGGAGCTCATTTTCCCAGGCTGCCTACTTGATAAGGCTGCATTTCTGGCTAGACCTGTTTCCAGGCTGCAAAGCTGTTCCTAGCTTGCTTGAATATAATACTGAGAGGAACATGCAATACTGTACAGTTAATGCTCCCTAAAAGGAGAAAGGGCAGAGGTGGCAGCTGCAAACAGCCCAGCAAAGATAAAGAGAGAAAATGAAGTTGAGAAACTGGTGTCAGCAAATGCATCTCATCTGAGGAGCAAGAGTTATCTCGTCAACTGGCCCATGGTAGTCTGGCTTTACTCTAAAGAGGTGACGCTGTAATATTCACAGGAAAATGGGTGTTGATCCTTGCATAACTATATTGATTAGTTGACTATTATTAGTCACTTATCAGCTTGAGACTTTTTTTTATAGTTAAAAGCTATGTCCAGAAATGAATCAGAGCCTAACCATCTGCTGCGCCTTCTTGAATAAGACACTGGCTTAATGGAATCGATGGGAGCCATTCCAGCGTTCTGCACAGGGGCTTTTAACGCTATCCAAAGTAAAATTATCTGTATGCTTAGAAAGGACTAAATTAGGAGAAAAAGAACAAAATGCTTTATTTTATTGAGGGGCCGAGTATAATAGAAGTAGGACGAGGACACTCCTACAGGAATGGCTGTGCTTGTCATAGCTACGTATATTGAAACTACGTTAGCCTCAGAGGCTTACTTTTCACCTCCAAAAGAGAGCATTAATGTTGTAACTTTTTTTTTTTTTTTGCCATTTCCCAAAATGCCTGCTTATACTTGAGAAAGCACTGTTTAAACAACAAACTGGCAGCAAATTGTTCCACAGGATTTCAGCACATTGACTGGGTAGCAGTATAAAATGTAACAAAGTAACAGTTTTGGCTGCAATAAATTTTGATACTCTTCCTTTGCATGCTTTTATTTACTATAATTAGGATCTACTGGGATAGACCTCCTCCTCTAAGGAAATTACTAGGCAAACACCTACCTTGGGAGAATCTTTAATAAAATAAACAGTACTGAACTTGTTTTTTCTGCAGTTTTTACTAACTGCTATTAGAAGCTTAAGTGACTCAGAGCATGGGTCACACCCAGTGAGTTGTTTTTTTTCTTTTATGTAGTTCACAAAGATTTTAAACTAATGAATGATAATGCTTACTTCTGTTTAAGGCAGTGGGAGCTACTATATAATAAATACATTAATCTTACTGTCCTTTGTTCTCCTTTGCTGCCAGTAGGTTAAGTTTGCGTGTAACTCCATGAAACCACCTTTAGCTTACTACTACGGCTGGAGCCTCACTCTGTTCAGCGATGCTTCGATGAACAGTAAAAGGGCGCACACACCCCGAAACAGGGCAGGTCTGTCCTTTCCTTGCCATTTTTTGAGGATATTTGGTGTTACGCATTAATTTTTTTCAGTTCTTGGTCTCAGTCCCTCCAATGTGTGAGGGATCATCAAGTTATACTTTGACGGAGGCAAGGAAATCAATTTTGAGATTCCTACTCTTGCTAATACAGTTTAGACAGATTGGAACAGCTGTAGCAAGGGAACTAAACTGCTGCTGTTTTTCCATATTAAAAAAAAAAAAGTAAGAAAATAATTAGATTGTTTTGCGAGAACAAAAAACTTGGTTATCATTGTGATGCCTGTCTGGAATGTGTTACTGTCTTAATTTGCAATGTTGTTTTACTTGTACTGGATATGAACTACTCAAGGCTTACAAAAATACCTGAATTCTGTGTGTCTTGTGTAAAAGCCTTATTCAGCTCTTGGTTCTTTCCCTTACACAATGGAAAAAGCAAAAAAGTAAGTAAGTTGGTTTCCCTTGCTGGCCTTTGCAGAAAAGTCTGTGAAATGAGGCGTAACTCCTTTATGAATAGGATCCCTTAATAAATACATCTGTGAGTGCAACTACATTAGAAGCCATTGCAGTAACTCAGCATGTTCTTGGACAATCTCCTACCTCTCACTGCATTTGAAAGAAGTTGCTGACTGTCCCATAATTCAGGTAATGACACTGCGTGCCTGGAAAGGCGGAGCCCAGGGACAGTACTGGGGTGAACAGGAGCTGTATTCTGTGCTCTCAGTCACCATTTAGGCAGGCTCAGGTGATTCTGTGCATCAGAACTTTAAAAGTCACTTCTGTGTTTAATTTTTCTTGTTAATATCCATTAACTAACTGCATTCAGCCTCAGGAAAAAGGAAATGAAGTGGTTTTTTTAAGCTTTCAAATTAACTTTTGAGCTGCTATACAATGGAGAAACGACACATACTTTAAAAAAAGTTATTTATTTTTACAAGAGTATTTGATGTAAAACAATAAGATACAAAGTAAATATGTTCACAAATTTTTGTGTTTTAAAGGCTCATTTACTGAAAGGAACAATTAAGATGTCTTGTGATCAGTAGAGCAGTACATTCCTGGAGAAGAGGAGCTACACTTGATATATTAGTGTACAAAAGGAGCAGCATAAGGGTAAGGAAAACATTTTCAGAAACAGAAGGTTTTACATTTATGGCAAAAAGCTAACCTATATGAGACAGAGACAGATGCTGATCTTAGTATTTTCCTCGGTCCCATGTTACACCCCCCCCCGAGTGGTGGCTGGTCACTTTTCACAGACTACTCCATCTCCAAATTGGCCCCTGCTCTCCCCAGCTAATTTGTATTAACTTTTTAGTTTGGTATAGAAATTGCAAACAAAATGTTAAGTACAGAATACAGGTTCATCTAATTTCAGTGGTTCCTATGTTGGCCAAGTTACTGGAGTGCGTTAATCATGCAAATCAACAGTCCTTGACATCTGCAACCTGGAGCGGCTATAGCCTCAAAACAGCATGGTCAAAAGCCTGTACTAAACAACTACCTTGAGCCACAGGGAGAGTGTGTGTGTGTGTGTGTGTGTGTGCGCGTGCGCGCATGCGTGTGTAGGGGTGTGGGTGTGTAGGGCTGTGTGTGGGTGTGTGTGAAGTGTTCTTGGTTACAGTGAACCTCTGGAAACCATAAATACTGAGAGGTAAATGTTTCTGTCAGCTGATTGATTTAGCAGTCACATAATCCTTCCTTTGATGTCTTGGGTCAATGAAATCCTAGTACCACCAGGGTTTAGTAGCAGATATATTAAAAGAATTTCTCTGTGATCTTTCCTGCAACGGAAACAGCAGTAAAAGTTATTACTCTGTCACAGTAAAGGAGTATCTGTGTATTCTTAATTGGCCCAGTTTTTCAAATGGGGTTATTCTTTAGGTTACTAGTAGAGCATAACTGCGGTTGTGGAGCTTAAGTTACAAAGGTAAACTTGCAATTGTATTTCTAAAAACACTATTTCCTCTTATATTTTCTCTAGCAAAGAACATGAGTACCCAAGAAAGAAGATCTCTGGCTCTTCCCAGTGTGTTTTCTTGTTACAGTAGCTCTCAAAATCTTCAAAGTACAAACACACTCCCTCAGTTATTAGCAGTTTACTCTGAAAATGATGCTAGAGATCAATCAGTGGAGTAATACAGTAATGGTCTGCATATCCACATACCTTCTTGTGTTTAGCCAACGGTTCTCTAAAGCTACTGAGGTAGGTTTTCCACCTTAAGCATTTGGTGTTTAACAGCAGGACATCATAATGTGTACTAATTTGATTTTAGAGAGAAAATAGTAACAACATTTTTCATAGGTTCTTAGAAAAGGTACATCTTTTTTGCTCTAGGGCTCGACTCCTGTTCCTGCTGAACTGAGCCAGTATGTAAAATCAGAACTGATATCAGCTCAGTAGGCACCGGAGGACGGGTCCATCAACAGCTTGGAACAACAGCAGCAGCCGTAAGTGGCAGCTCCAGTCGGAAACAACCATTTCCTGCAAACGATACACATTGCTAAGCTACAATGGCAGAGAAATCAGGAGAGAACCCATTAAAGAAGAGACTACTTTACAAAACAAAGCTTTATAGACAATTCCAATTTAAAATCACAAACATTTATTTCCTCTGAAGCATTGTAACCAAATTACTGTGGATGACACCACCCTTCTGCAGTCAGACTGAGAATTTAAGGAGCACTGCTTATTCTCAACCAAAAAAGTCTTTTGTCCTAAGTCACCTCTGCCTCTTATCCTCCATGTACTGCACTTCACACACAAACATTTATTATAAAACTATATGGTGAGCAGCAATATACCTCAGCCAGCAAATACACTCCAGTCTGCGTAGGCTGACGCTTACAAAATGTTCTCATCTCACCTTCTCTTCAGGTGCAGAACTTAGCCACTGTGAACAAAGAGGAAAACAATCACTGTTCACCAATCAGCTAAGCTCTGCACCTTGTCAGAGAGGTCTTCGTCTGAGTATAACTAATTATCAGATGCGGTTCTTCCATGATGCGTCTGCTCCTTTTCTGTTTGGACTTTTTTTTAATGGATGGAGAAGGTTCCAAGGTGTCAATCAGATAGTTACGACGATTTTCATAGTAGCAGTTGGGGTCATGGCTATGTGGTAATCCCTGGCAATGTGATTTTAATCTTAAGTCACAAATCATCATGCCAGGAACCCAAACAGCCACAACATTAAAAGAAACCTGTGCAGTCACTCTTCCCTCACATGTTCAAGCTCAGAACAAGAGGTGTATTTCCTAAGGGTGTTGTTCCCGTATCACTTTGACTTTCAGACAGACTAGGAATGCATGCATGCTGAGCTAAATAAATAAAAATCTAACAGGTAATTTCTGACTACTGCTAACACATACTTACCACTGCAGATTTGTAGAAATTTTAGTTTTTATTTTAACAGGTAGGAAACTATAGGAAGACAGCAGAACAAACTGCATCTTTCTGGCCTTCAGTGCATTTCAGAACACTTAAAGGCAGTTACTAGACTAAAGAAATGTTGAACATCGTAACTCTCAGATTTGGATGCATCTTTGATAAATGGGATTGTATAAGCAAATGGCTTGTTGTTACAGCTCTACCTATTGTAGAACATGACCCCCCCACACACACCGCTCCCATAACTAACCACCTGGCAACCTACGGTTTAATCCACATTTCCCCCAAAGTCTTCCTGGCAGGCACAGTTAGTTCTTGTCTAACCAGAAGAAGAACAGGGCTATTCATAAACAAACTTGTTTTCATGGTATCTGCTGTCTTCCATATAAATAGAGTAAATGCCACAAATTCAAATGGAACTGAGTATCAAGTACCGCCTACATGTACAGGCTTGAATAGGAGAGAATTAAGATTCCTGTTCCGTACCAATTACAAAATGTCGATTTCTGGTATCAAAATTCAGACATCTAATTTAGAAAAATCATCTGTAAAGTTATGTGAACAACCAAGGCAATCAGTCTGTCAGATGAGTTATCTCATTAGGCAAAAATCTGAGGTATGCTGTATTGGAAGAGATCTTCATACCAATCCTAATTGGCTGTGTGTTAAACATGCGTGTACAAACACTGTGAGGTTACCTCAGGCTATTCAAATAGACTGCAAGATGGAGAATATCTTTGCAAATGACCAGTTTATAACCTGTAGCCATCTTCAGCTTGCGACTATTTCATGGTATTTTGCTTTTTCCCTTTAATTTCAGACACAAACTAAATTGAGTATGAACGACAGTAAGCAGCTTCTTAACATCAAAGCCACTCCTCTTACCTCACATTCAGTCGTCAAAGACCTGACTTAACGCAAATTCATTTGAATTATCAAATTTTCTCCCATGATTCAAATTTGCTTTCAGGTGCACAATTTCATAATTCCTTTATGGGTGCAGATTCTTTTCGAAGACTGCATTGCCTAGCAAGTCCATATGCAACTTTGTTAAACATGATTGCGTCTCACACAATTGCAATTTTAAGATGTACTGTAAACAGAGTTAAGAACACAGAATGGCCAACGACTGCATGTGGAGCCTGGCTGTTCCGACTTACAGTTGCCTCTTGTACAGGCAGTTACAAAGCTTCGAACAAAGCCCCTCCCTGCTCTGTAGTTACCTTCTGCATGCAGCTAACTCACTGCTCTAGCAGCTGGGTTTAAAAACAAGCAAGATATTTAGCAGGCGTTATTTCTTGAGCTAAGCAGCCACAAATTCTATAGTATGGCAAAGTTTACTATGTTTAGTGTGCTATCATATTCTTTCTGCATGAGGTAGAACCAGGGCTTTTGATTAAAAAAAAAACAAAAAAAAAATCACCTCTTCAGAATAACATCTCTGCCACCACTTTGGCTGAGGCCACATCCATATGTTCTCGTGCTGCAGCAAAACATTTATAAGCAAGTTCTTGTTGTTTTGCATCTTCATTCACCATTAGCTCACCATAGAGGTACACACCCATTGCCTGCAAGAGGAACAAACCATACATTCATCCTGTCACCAGTTATGACCAGCTAGCAAGTTTTTGTTCGATATACCAAAAAAAAAAAAAAAAAAAAAAAAAAAAAAAAAAAAAGCCAAAACCACCCCACCAAAAAAACACACAAACATATACTCTATAACACATGCTCACACCTCCCTGCCAAATGTAGTGTTCTCTGGCTGTTTTTAGCCAAAGAAGACTATCTATATATTGTATTGAGCATGTAAAAAAAGGAACATTACTATAAGAGAGGTCTGTTATGCCATGACAGGAAAATGCCTTCCCATGCCATTTTTCTCCCCCCCGCCCTTCCAGGTTGAAATCTGTTCTCTTTTATCCACTACCTGAAATATTTCCAAATGCCCCTTAGGAAGGCAGCTTGTCCTTCCTTTGACAGAAGAAACATTTTCTGTCAAATTGTGATGTTCCCACACCCAGTCATTAAGAGCACATCAGCTGAAACAGTCCATTCTAAAATGCCCATTTGGTAATTCTGTAACTGGAAATCAATTGCAAATGGTCAGGTCTGTGTTTCAAAATCGTCTCTTCACATGCAAGCTAGATATGGTTGAACATGCAATACAGTTCTGGTTTGGTAGGAAAACAGGCTTCTCCTGACTCCAGATTTTGGAAACAGCAGCAATCAAGATAATTGAGCTTATGGGGGCAAAATCTGGGCCCCTTTGGCACCAGCTAATTAAGAGGAGACAAAATTTCATTGCAGATTGCCATTTTTTATCCCTGATGATACAAATATTTTCATCTAATTGCAAGGAATTCAACAAGTGTTAAGTTGCACTTACCAAAATAGGATTGTACATATGACTTAAAATATTAGCAGGGTAACAAATTAGCTTTTACAGTTGAACTCAATGTTTGGATAGATTCAGGAGATGAAAAAAATAAGGATATCATTGAAAAACACTATTTTTAATACTATTCCTCCCAATTTCTAGGGTTGGCTGCTAAGCCTTAAAAAAAAAAAAAAAATCTGTTTCAACAGGAGGGGGAATTTAAAGTTTAACAAAGACTTAAATTAAAGGAGTCAGGCAGAAACCTGCCAGGCTCCTTGCTGGTCCCCTAACCGTGGTGTCTTGCATTCAGAGACCCAAGAGCTCAGATTTCCCAGATCTGCAGCTGCAGGGCAGTCACACCAGGCACGCTGCCTTGGAGCTAGGCTCCAGTTGCTTTCGTAGAGAATTTCAAAATGTTGAGATTTTGTTCCAGATAGGAATTACCTTCTCTACCCAGCGTTAATAATTTTCCCCCAAACCCAAACATTAAAACTCAGTAAACACACTGGGTTTTTGTAATCCTGAAAAGGATTAAATAGTCACATTTGCATTTTTCCCAGACTTTTAAAATAGCCAAGTCTTTCATGATCAGTAAGGGCATGCAACTGCTCTAATTTCAATCATAATCATTCCAGAACCTGGTTGTGCCATAAACTGTATGCAACTGCTGGAGTAAATTAAATGAAGGATATTGGAGATTACATTAAAAAATAGTTGCAAAAATTCTTTCCTGCACTGCAGAAAGTGTTAGTCTTTATTTGCCATAATATTTGCCCCAAACAAGGCAGTTCAAAACAGGTGTGTTTGTATAAACTTGAGGATTTTTTTCGGTGTCTGCTGGTACATAGCTGCATCCTTCCATATGATTAAAATGTACACAATATATATAACTTTTTGTTTTCATAAATGGTGTTGTTTTATGCTTATATTATTTATTAAAATAAAGAGCTTGCCAGGAAGTGTCGGGCCTGTTTACTGGCTGAGATATAAATAGGAGGTATACTCTACAGCTGGAAGAAAGTATGTGGGAGACTGTCATAACTTTATTGTACTGTTGTGATAAAATATATTTGTCTAAAAGTATAAAAACCCCTCTGCTGTAAATGGCTTTGTTCACTGTCAACATAAAAGGCAAAGGCATGAATTTCTTGCAGATTTTGAAATAGCTTGCAACATTTTCTGTATTTTTATAGGAATTTTAGATATAGAACATGTATGCTAGTCAGTGAATTTCTTGATGTTACAAAGTTCATAGTGAACAAAAATAAATGAAAGTGACATTGAAAGAACAAGCAGAGGCGCAATTACAATTTTAAGTTCGTAATGGCCTAAATAAGCCACAGTAAAGGCATTGAGCATGTCCAGCCTTTGAAATCCTCTCCCAGTATTTCCCTAACCCTGGAGATGCCTGCATTCCTTTGAGGTAGATCCTTGTAATACACTTCTCTTTCTGGACATGATCTTGAAAATTTAAGCCTCTACAGCACTGACTGACTATTTTGCACCTAACTCATATCTACATGCATTAATATTCACAGCCAGGCTTGCCCTTATCATCAATGGAACCAATGCTGGGAAGCACTCTCCCAGCCCCGTTGCCACTTCTAGCTTCCAAAAAATGAAAGCAGAGGAGGTAATATATCCTATTTAACCACTTACCAGAAGATTAGCATGCTTAGGCGGGGGTTGAGTACACCTAGGTGGCTCTCATAATCCACAATGTTTAAGCAAAGGGCAAGAACTGAATACGCATTCAAGTTTTTGACAATCCAGAGCAAGAAAATATATTAAAATCAGTTTTTACTTTGACACAGTAAAAGGTGATTATTTTGAAAATGTTAATTAAATAGAACTGACCTGATCTTCTCTGAGAAACTTCTCAACATCTCCATATCCAGGCACGTATTTGTGTTTAACAACAAGTTCACACCACCGATGTCGAACCTTTGGAAAACAGAAAAAGACCCCTGTATCATATCTCTGTAATTAAGTGCTAGTAAACAATAGATTTCTAACTTTTTTTTTTTTTGCAAAAGGGGTGGCCTGTGAAACATAAAAGGTACTCTAATATGTTAAGCTCCTGTGAAATCCTACTGCTTTAAAATAAGAGCACAAAAGGTTTTAAGGGCAGATGCCATTTTGCCAGTCACATGCCTTGCAACGCCACTGGGTCAGCTGTGCTACACTGTGTGTGTGCGCGTGTGCACGTGGAGGGTGGGTGGGATTTGAAACCCCAAAATACCCAAAGACAAACTACTATTTTTGAATCAGTAAACAAAGCTGTGTATCTGGTGCAGATTTGCAGCATCTTCACCTCAAATTGCTATAAATATTTTCTTCTTTACACTAGGCTAGAGGTTTACTTTCATAATGTTAAAAGGGGTGAGGTGGGGAGAGATTATTGCTACAAACACCTGGAAGAGCCACAAGATACAAATTAAATAATTTCCTCTACGTAAGTGTAAAATCCAAGAGATTAGAAGGTTTAAGTTTACATATAATTCTGTACCAATACTACACCGATGCTAAAAGGATAAAAGTTCGATATAAAAGCATGAAACAGCTTTCAGTGAAGTAAAACACAGTTCTGCCACCATAGCTTTGCCAGGTACTAGATGTTAAGCACCTTGCAAAGGGTTTAAAATCTGTCTACACTTAAAAGAGCTGGACTGTGCTACCAAATGCACATTAACAAAGACAGTTATTAACATGCTGTAATGAAAAGTATGGAAATTTTCAAGCAAATTACTACTGAATAATATAAATAATTTAAATAGTGTGAACAGTGCACCTTTGAAATGCATGCTTTATATATGTTTTTGTTTTAAATTACTGACTTTGTTCTTAATGACTCTTGTGGCATTAGTGTCATCTTACACTGCACCAACGCTTCCTCCGTTGCCAGCAGTGATCAGGCTAATGTTTTATATTCCATTATTAGCTCAGCACTGACCCTAAAGGAAAACAGTTGAGTGCAATAAAACCCTTCCCCCTCCCTTCTGTTCCAGCCTTTGTTCTTACCATCTTTCAGAAGACTGGCTCCTAATAGCAATCAGCTTTTGTAATAAGAGTAAAATGTAAGCAGTTTTAGTATTTTTTGACACGGAGTCTAAACTCCACTATTATCAAGTAATTGAGGTCTCCTGATGATGAGCTCTCACTGTTGAGAATGAAAGTCAGAAAGGAAGGGACTAGAAAGACATTCAGAAGTAAATTGTTGCTTTTGGAAATAAGGGCAGTACTCTCCTTGCCATCCTAGTCCATGCCAATGTTACATCTCAAGAAAGAATTTCACAAACTTATTAATTGAATGATAGTCTCATTAACATGCTTGATTAACAAGTGATGAATGCTCATAGGTCCTGAAAGAGTCCTTTTTTGGGGTAGCTGGTAACTCTTTCCAGCTGACCTCATATAAAATTGTTCAAACACAGCTTCCCAATGAAATAAAACACTGAGGGAATTTGAGTCTGAACAGAGCTTGCCATGACACTATCTAAGACACTGAACAGTTAAAATGCAATGCATGGTAAGGAATGAAAGCTGTCTCTTAAAGATTGTTGCTGACAAAGTAACAGCTGTTAAGATTCCTGCATGTGGAACCAGAACTAAATCCACAAAAGTAAATAGTTTTCCAAGTTTCAACTCACTTTGCTGTAGACGCCCACATCCATAATGTAGACCCTCAAAACTCTCCCCAGCTGCTGCTTCTCCCAGGAGACACTAAACATTTCACCAGTAAATCCTCCGAGGCAATCCAGCTCTGTTAGAGGGCATTTCTCACAGCACCAAGCAGATCCATGCCTGGCCCATACCTTCGAGGTTCACAAATTAAGCATTTCCTTACTTCTTCATCTGCAGGATGAGTTAACCCTCCCTTAACAGAACGCTGTCTTCTGCTACACATTATCCTGTGCAACGCCCTCTCTGCCATATAACAAGAAAGACTTTCTTATGTATCCTCATAGCATGTATGAAATAGGTGAGGAGGAGGCAGGGACTGCGGTGCTTTCCCGTGATGGCTGCCCTTCTGTGTCTCGCGCTCCAGCAGGTACGGCGCCCATCTAGGAGGTGAGCCATCGAGTTCAATTTCCATGTCTGCTCAGGATCTCGGACTGTGTCTTCAATTAGAGTATTTCAACAACCAGACAAACTGGATTCTGAGAATGGGGCTCTCTCGAACCTCCTGATAAAGCTGCTTTTCCCCATATAATTAAAATATTGATTGATCCTAAAAGGGGAAAGTCTGAGAATCTGAGCTGTCTGAAGTATAAGACACCTAAATAAGTACTTTTAATAAGAACTCAGGCACCTGGCTTACACAGTGCAAAAGTCAGCTCATGTAACTTCTGTGGATGTGATCGTAACATCTACCTAGAAATCAGAACAGGAGTTCTCAGTATGAATGTATTTATGTGGTTCTGTTTCTTAATGTACTAATATAGTATATGTCTGCCTTACGCTTTCAGCACTGATTATCTGAATTCCAACTGCTGTGGAAAACAAGGAACAATTAAGCTGCGTCCACTTCCTTAGATCATTCCTTCCTCCATAGGGTTCTCATTCTTGGCAATAAACCTCCTTTAAAATAGTTTACAAGAAAAATATTTATTTGTTGAGTAAAGTTTGAGACTTTCTTTCTCCCTCTCTTTCTTTCTCAGAGTCTTTACAAATCCTGGAACATACCCAAATCTGAGATGCTGGGGATTTGCCAGCTGGGGCAGAAGCAGCATGTCTGTTATCCTCGGATTACACGTTTGCCTCCCATTTTCTGAAAAGCCCCAAAGGCTCTTGAAGGAGAGCAAACTGCAGGAGAACCAGTTGTTATGGAAGCGCTCGTAAAACCAACAGCACCGTCAGTCCCACCAGCTTTCCAGGGACATGCGCTGGGCCCCAGCAAGCAGTGGGCAAAACTGTGCTCTATGTGCATGGTGACCTGGTCAAAATTGGCACTAAAATCTTAAACCCTGAACTGAAAATACCTTAATCGCCCTCCTGCCCTCCCACTCCCCCATGCAGTGTGGCTTGTAGGCTGCCATATACCGCAACTGCAGCTGAAGCAAATGCAGTTGCTTTTCAGATACATGCACTACAAAGAAGTAATTTTTCTAGTTTAAACCCAGCCCTAGATTTATACCACAAACATGAGAATTTTATTCGCATAAGAGGAGGATGGAAAAAAAAAATCTTTCAGTTCCCAACTTCTCATCCAATCCTTAGAGGAGAAGAAGTAAAATGGGCCCCACAGCTCTGCAGCGTAATGAATGCGTCATGTGAACAGGCACTTTTAACAAACCAGTATCAAAAGGAAATTTTGAAAACTAAGTAGCTTGCAGTAGGACCGAGCTAACCATACTGCATCCTGTGTATGCTCTTCTTGGCTTTTCTTTTCCTCCCAAGAGCAAAGACTCAGGGGCAAAAATAAGAATTCATTAGTCTTCTCCAAATTTTCTCTCTGCACATTTCTCTGTGCTCTTCTGCATGGTTCAGAGATGCACACCATATGTCGTTTTGGCTGGTTACACCATAAACAATATAAACTGAACCTGAAAAGTAATTTACAGCAACCCTTCCTGTTACTGCTGGCAGAAAGCACACACTACTTTGTCTGGCTCTTTTATATGTTCCAAAGCCGAAGTAACACCTGTAACCGCCCACCCACCTACACACGCTCTCACTGGTTTGGCAGCTGCAGGGACCTACGTGCCAAAGTTGGGAACAATTTATTTTTTCAGCCTCCGCGTCTAGGCTCAGAGTTGGCCTTCTGAGTCCTCTCAACCAATGCCTGATACTCCTCGGGATGAGGAGTGGTGGCTCCAGGGGCTGGAGGTCTGGCGGGAGCTCAGGTTCCTAATGGATCCTCCTCTCTTGGAAATTGCTCTTTCGTCTGATCCCGCTTTCACAGCTGGTGCTGAGGTTTCCACCAGCATCATTTTAAGTTAGCTGAAGATTGTTGCTCTGAGTTTTGCAAAACACTCCAGAAATTGCAGTATATTGCTGAGGCACAATTCAGCAGTAGGTCCTTGTCTCAGGTATGACATTTGAAAACTGACTGTTTCATAAATATCAGCCACATCAAGTCCCACGTGTTGATTAATATGTCTTGAAGGGACAATACTGCCAGATAGCACTCAGCTCCGACATGTAGGAGCAGCAGCTTATACAAATAATTCTCTGTAATTTCATTTTAAGAAAAATACATGGTATCGCAGAATATTGCTTGCGACTCAAACATTACCTGTATTTTGATAGTGCAATGGAAAATGTTTAGAAACAAAAATGACACTGATTTAGGTTTATTCAGTCAGCTTCAAGAATTTTCACTAAAAATAGACTATCTCAGACATCAAATATGTGGCTTGATTTTCAAAAGAAAAGCTCTCAGGGACATACCTGAAAAACAGTATTTTAAAACTATTTAAAACAGGTCTTGAAGTAAACCGATAATTTTTTGTATCTGACCCAGATGATAAAATACTGATAAAATACCGATAAAAAACAATTCATTTTCTCCTCTCCCTCACTGCAGTGGTCAGACAAGCCTAAAACAAACATCCACACAGAAAGCTTTACGTGTTATATTGTAATAATCTAGCTTGCTCATGTTCTCAGTCATACATATGCAAGCAAGAAATAAATATTTTACTTCTGAGGTCTACAAATAAGATTTAGAAAGCAAGTAATTTAAACCATGCCTTTATGGAAAAAAAAAAAAAAGAAACTAAAGAGTTGTACTAAGTCTTTGGTCTGCAGAATGGGAGACTAGCTTCAGGGAAAATGAGTACGTTTTGCTAATAGCTGGATCCAATTTAAAAGGCGCCATGAGACAACAAATCTAAATCGCAAAACAAAAGCAACATACTTGGAGATCTTAGAAACCGGGGTAATTTAAAATATAGTAAGTGCTGTTGTCCAACAAAATAGAACCTATATTGAAGGTAGGAGGCATACGCGGTCTTTATAAAACACAGGTTCCGGCACTATCGAAAAAAATCACTCCAAAAAGTAGAATCGTAAATGTTAATTAAATAGCCACAGATGCCAGACTCCAGTCTAATTTGCAGAAGAAAAAAATACAATGAAACTTTTTCAAATAACCAAACTGTGCTACTACAGATCAGTTTTAATTAACGAGGAGGAAGCTGGGTATCTCCAGAGCACCGGAATGCTGTTCTGTTCCATCTGAAAGTATTTATCTCTAGTCTCTTCCTATCTCTACATAAATTGGATTCAGCTATTGGATCATTTTCAGAGATAACGAAGGAACAATGTTACAGGCCAATATTTTGGAGAAATAAACAGGTTATTGATTAATGTACAAGAATTACAGTTAAGAATTGCCAATTTGACAATGTTACAGTGGCAGCATGTTTAACAATTTCATTTCTTCCCCTCTATCTTTGCAAACGCAGAGAGATTTAAGAACAGCTGAAATAGTTATTCTTTAACACACCAGCCAGGTTGCACCAGTGACATTTCATTCTACCTAGTCTGAGTTTTGAATGAGTATTCCTAGCTTTTATTCCACAGTACATGGATACTTTTAGCATATAAATTTGGTTTCATGAACATTTAACCAAGCTGGAGCATCAGGAATGCTGAATCAGCTCAGAAGGAGCAAGGAAAAGGCCACGTGCATTACAACTGTGCTGACAGAGTATTGGTTTGGCAATCTGAAAAAATATCGTCATTAGCCAAAAAGCTACTGAATGCAACCAGAATGGATTCATCATTCTTTTGACAAGGACTCTGGAATTGGGTTTGCTGCATATGCCAAGGGCTTGTCAGAAGTAGCCTGAGCAGAGAAGCTGTCTAACAGCTTAAAATGAGTTTATATTTTGGAACAAAAACTCCCGGACTTTTCACAGCAGAAGTTATTTCTCGGGGACCGAGTTGTAACACTCCCTTTGAGAACACTGCAGGACCAAAGAAAATATGGGCCAGACAGAGTTGCAGCAGCAGGCCTCTTTGATAGGAACCTTTTTTCCCTGAGGCCCTTATAGTGTCAGCAAGATTCAATTACACTGTTGTTTCCAATTCCTTTTCTTGAAGTGTAATACTCTTTCTCAGTATTAATTACTTTGTTTTCCAGAGTTATGGTCAAAATTATGATAACCCTTGACACATCAAGAATGGTTTCTGCTAGCTGTACTCATGCTGTGTTTTAACTACTGGGAAGACTTGCAGTGGGAAGAGGAGTGGGAGGACTGGAGCCTCATTGACTTACTAAGCCCTCTTGTGCTCTCCACTGGCTGTCCAGGCAGCTCCGTGCCAGAACTTGCCCCCTTGGATAACAGCCTTTTCCTCCTCACATCCCACAGCACAAATATCTTAGCCCACCGACAGCCCAGCAAATTCTAGCATGGTCATTCAGGAAACCCTAAAACTTTAAAACCTGAAATACATGAACTGGCCATTAAAAAGCTAGCTAAATTCTAATCTTAACACGGGGCATCAGAGTTCGGTAACACTGATGACAATACCGTCCTATTTTAATTCATTTTACTCCTTCTGGTTGGTATTTCTGCAAAGATCAAGCAATTGCATGCTGTACAAGGGGAGCTGGCAATGGGGGAAAGACCTTGCGGGTCCTCTCGCTCCTTCCTCCACCCAGCAGCTCTTTTGGAGTGCTGTAGATAGAGCTTGTGCAGCCACTGCCTCCGTTTAGTAAGGGGAAAGAGAGGGACTGTATGATCGAGCTTTTCAAAAACAAATTCTGTATTCTGCACTTTGGCCAACTGCAGATTGCAGGCACAACTGGCAGCGTTTGAACCTATAACTGCGCAAGTGTGCAAGCAAGTCACGCAGCATGTTCTTATAGCTGGTGCAAGCCTTAATTAGCAATGGATGCAGGACTGAACCTTCCTCTCTGTATAAATTTGATTTGTAGGCATATATTCCCTTCCATCCTTTCACCTCCCCTCCAACTTCATGTTTTAGTTTTAGCATTCATCCATTTCTCCATAATACAATTGAATTTTACTTTAAAAAAGTTTCTACAATACCTAGGCCTTGTTTAAGAGCAACCTGATCAGATCCTTCTTCTCCAAGTCCCCCACACTGTAAACATATGATTCCACTTCCATTTCCAAATAAAACATGTGCTTCTCTACAACCACCATGGTAGTCTCTTTCCTACATAAACATACAGAAGCCTAGGAATCACACAACACCCTGCTTAGAAAAGTCCAAACAGAGCAGAGGGCATCACTACTACTTTCCTTTCATTTGTTATGATTAAAAAGGCGCAGTGACCAAACAGCAGTGTTTCAGGTCAAGATTTATCCTTTGGCAATGAAGTACATGCTGGGAACTTGTTTAGAAAAAAACAAGTGCACTTCTTCCCCCACCTCAGGTTCAGAAAAGGGAGCTCACAATTAGATGATCAGATGCTTTCTCCCCATGCGTGCCACATCTGTGATCAATGACATGTGTGTTCACAGAAGAAAATTTTCCAAAAGAAGGTAGAAAAGGTAGGAGAGCTTAAGAAGCCATGTCTAATCTTTCTTGAAAGGTGGCACAGGCTGCACCTCTCTCCTAGTGTCAAAGCTCTCATTTACGCTAGTGTAAAGCAGTGACTAAATCAGGACGTGTAATTCTGTAATCCCATATGCATTTCAGCCTGCCTTTTCTCTCTCCCGTTTAACAGAAGATTGGCACACAACAGTATCCCATCCCAAGTTTTTGTTCTTCTTTCAGTGTAGACCAATAAAGTGATGATAGGACAGTGATCTATAGTGAGCTTAGATGAGAAGAGGGGAAAAACAGCTAGTACCAGCACCAAGGTAGTGTGACAGCTTTAACAACATCTGCCTGAAGAGAGGCTCCCTGCTGCGCCTGAAGGCTTTTCTCATTGTGTTTCCATTTATGCTGCCATGATCTCCGTTCTAGGGGGAGCAGCTCCTATATCATAATGCCACGCAAGGTAAGGAAATGTTTAACACAGCATGTGAACTCATTTAATTTGAAAAACAAAGATTTTTAAAAATAGGCCTTAATTAAAAACATAAATACACTACTTATACTGAAACCAAATGCTTCCCCTCTCCCCTGCCTTTTTGACATTGCATGTTCAGCACGCTGGAGTGTTAGTGCCTTTCACAGCTTGCAGCAAGATGGAGATGGCAGAAAAGATGTCATCAGCTGCCTTTTTAACAAATTTCCTGGAGATGTATGCTGGGTTTTGCTTTGCTGTGGTGCTGCTAGCTCGCACAAACAGGGCTGTCTTCTGGCCCGGGGCAGAACATAGGTCCCTCGCAATCCCCCGCACCCGCGGGAATGGAAGACGCGCTGGCACCCAGGACTGAGCAGCTCCCGAGCCCAGTACCCCCCATACCTGCCCTCCGACTGGCCCCACAGCACCTCTGCCGCCCACACCTTTCCCCCTAAAGGGTCCGTGGGAGGCTCTCAGTGCAGCCCCGTGGCTCTGGCCGCAGTCCTACTTGCCCCCCATCCCTGTGGCAGTGGAGCTCACTCCATTTCTGAGCCACGAGCCATAGCGGGGTTGGCCACATGCATGAAGGCACACGGCTGGTGAACCAGTAAGGACGGCAATCATGAGAGAACAGGAACAGGTCTCAGTCTCCAGTACAACCTCACATCGCTGTCCCCAGCAAGAAATACCCAAGGGACAAGTGCCATACATTCAGCAAGATGCAATGGGGTGGGCACACGTACATGTCCCAACTGACACCTCATCCAAAATACGTAACAGGATTACAGCAACTGCCTCTCTCAGTCTCATACACAACCCCTTCCGAATGCCCCCGACACCTTATCCAGAATATCTATCTCCAGTGATGTTTATAATACTGCTGGTATCACCATAATTTTTTTGCATCAACACCATGAATGATGCCCGTCATTACTGTGCTCTCTAGCTGGCTATCCTGGCTGAGTCTGCCTGGAGTTTTTACCCATACAGTGTTTGTATATATATTTCAACACACAAGCTATTTATAAATGCACGTAAAAACATGCTAGGCTTATAAAACCAAATATTGTAGTGGGAAAAAGCACATAAACACCCTTACATCTGAAGCAGAAAACCAGCTCTTTCGGAGTTTGATGTCAAGCACGGCAACATTCTGTTACCAATTACTATTAAATTATAATTCCTGCTCAGCAAAAGCAAAGGTTGCTGCAAGTAACGACACAACAGCAAGCTATTCCCCTTGCTTATACTCCTCTCTCATTCCTTCTCCTTCTATCTCCTCCTTCCTAACTAGAGGCAAAAAAGTGCCTGCCTTTCATCTCTGGCCTCCCACAGTGACTGTGGTCCAAACATTTGTTGTTTCCAGGCAAGATTACTGTCAGAGACAGACTCTGGAGCCGAATATGAACATGAGACACAAATTCCAGGCAATGAACAATGTGGCTGCCTGGCTTTTCCATGGTTTAGGCCACAGCCAGCCTATCCAGCCTGTGCTCACATCCTTCCAACTGTGCATAGTTTAAAGCTTTGGTTCCAATTTTCAAAACAATTAAACATGAGATTTTGACTCCAAAGACAAAGACCTTTCACATCACTCTCAAACAACCCTTCCTCTGCCCTGAAAAAAATCTTAAGAGAAATGTATCTTGATTTTATAAAGCCAGAAGAAACACATACTCATTCCTGCTTTAAGAACACCTAAGTTTTACTCAATGTTTCAGTTTTTTGAGCTATCTTCTCTCCTTTTGTCCCCTGCCCCCAAGACTACCACAGCCCCTGCTGCTTAGGATAATATTTACCCCATGTGGAACACAGCAAGAGTCCTCTCCAGGGCGCTTCAATCCCAAAGGGATTCAGATGGCAGACAGCTGAAAAGACGACAGCAGAATATTACCCACACAGTAAGTCAGTGACTCAGCAACAGGACCAGATCTTTGTGGCAAAGGCAGTGACGGCAGAACCAGCTATGGTTAGTAATTTTGAATTGTCCTATTTCTTGTGCTACTCAGACCTCGTATACTTATGGCATGCCAGATTTTTTTCCTACTCTGTGGTCCCACCCAGGCATAACTGGTATCAGCAGTCAGTCTTCATACAGAAATGAGAAGTACTAAGTGAGCTGTTTGGATGCACCATCAAAATCAGTTTATATGTAATAAAAAGTATCTTCAGGATTTACTCAGAGCTTAAAAAAAAAAAACAAAAAAACCCCCAAACACAGAAGGTGCCCCATGCAAGCACAAACATGCCTACAGTTTCATAACGAAACAATCAGGAAAGACTACTCCAGATAGCTAGGGGCTTTTGTTTGTTTGTGTTTTTAAACACTGCATCCTCCTTGACATCCTGGCAGCTATGTCAGCGCTATCATGTATATGCAAACAGAGTAACCTTTTAGATCTCATGGCAAGGCCAGGCCAGGCAGTTTGTATTACAGAGCTACATTTGTACCACCCTGCACAAAAACACTCCCTAAAATTCCAAATAAAACAACTTCACCCAATTCAGGACACCTTCAAGGTGGATTCTGGAAGTCCAGGGGACTCTGTCACATCGTTCTCCTTTCCAGACAACAGACTACAGAAAAGCAGGAGCAATCTCCAACTCCTTCTTCCGTGAATTGTTTGGAAAAACAGTAAAAAGCAATTCTGTATTTGGGTCCCTCTTACTAACAGCTCCCTCCTTTTCCAAAGTCTCACTAAGTCGTTGGGTTATCAGATAAGGAGTAAATTAAGTGCCGAAGCCAGTTAGAAAATTAACCCTGATGTAGGGGACAGTAAGTGAACGGCACCGGTAATGACAGCAATTGGGGACTTGGAAACTTTTGTTAATGCCACCCAGCAGCAAGTGAGATCACTTGGAACAAACGTGTTTCTGTTGGCTCCTGCCAGCGTTTGAGATCAGGAGCGCTGACTGGTGCAAAGTTATTTCGAGTGCTCCATAAATCTTGCACTCCGAACATGTCCCTCAGAGAGCTAACGCTGATCGAGGGATTTTCTGTTCTTCAAAGTGGCCGGAAAAGCCCCCATATTTTGCATGCAACAACAAACCCAAATTAAAGCTACTTGAGATTATCCTTTGAGCAGTCTTACAAATCCATCCGAACACATCCACTGTGCTACAACAGGCACAAGAGCCAGAGACAACCCCTGGGGACAATTCCCACTGCTGTTACTGGAAGTGTTTTTCCTCATCTTGTTCCAATTCTTTTAGCCTCACACTACATTTTGGGCTTCTACTTTGGAAAGCACGTGCCATATTCCTCAAAGCTACCTTTTTCAAAGTTCTTTTCATTGGGGGGGGGGGGAGGGGGGAGGGGAAATGTGAAAAACTGTCTTTACCAATGATAATACTGATATCGATACTCTCTTCCCCAAAGAGCCTGCAAACCACATGTAGATGCAACACTAGCACAAACATCAAACCAGATGAAGACCTCATACAATCAAGATCACAAGTGCCTTTTGACAAGTGGGGGGCACATATCTCTTTTGCAGGAGATGGAGTTACTCTACTGTGCTCTGCTATTATCCCCTTTCCTGGTGAAACTGGAAAGGATTTTTCTATGACAGTAAGATGCTCTTTACCAGTATTTGCCAGAGGAAGTATAAGGAGACAAAGCAGGGCAAAACTTTGTAAATCCTGACAAACATACTCTCCTACACAAAATAAGGCATCTCTCGCTGACTTGGGTTAAAGCTAAGGAATCATCTGTCTGTTTAAATATGAAATAAATAGATCAGAAGATAGCAGAAAATAAGTAGAAACAAGCAAGAAATTACTGTATTCACTTTATTTTTCCCCCTGAAGAAAGAAGTGTCCTGTAAAATGGTCACTAGTTCAAGCTGATTATCTTTTTCCTTTATCAAATTGGTGGTTCACACCAACCATGACATCGGTTACGGATACAGACCAAACAGGTATCTCCCAGCTTGGCTGCAATGACACTACCTTAAGCCCGCCTCCCTGTTTCTCCACGGCCCAGCTAAGAAGGCCTGGCCAGACTGTGGAGGTATTTGCAACACATTGCTAGTTTTATTGAAAAGCTGGAGATTGCTCCTGAATCCCTGCCCCAAGCACATCCTGTGAGGGACGACTAGCCCACTGGCTGCGCTGAAAGAAGAGCTCACTAAGTGCCTTTTCTGCTTGGTAGCACGGACTGACCTTTCCCTGCCAGTCCCCTTTTCCATCCAATTTTACACTATACTCCAGAGAGCTTTGTTCCATAAGGGTGCCTTCTAACAATGCTTAATGACAACCTGCAGGACAACTGAATAATACAGCGCAAGAATGTGCTTAACTTACTGCAGTGACCATCAGACGGGAAGCAGCAAGACAGATATTGCATTGTAATTCATTTGTACTTCTGTGTCTGCCAGTTTTTCACGGGCTAGGAAAGATCAATGAATCGAAGTTATTCTGCTCTAAACACAATTCTCACTACTTTAAGGACAGCAGGCACCTTGTATGGTTTGTATTAGCATGACTGGATTTCTGTCAGTGAAATAAGATGCCACCACTTTATAGCCTCGGTCTCATAGGCAGACCTCATGCACAATGAAGTAGTTGTGTGAGAATGGCTTTATGCCACCCACCTGACTTACGATATTATGATCTTAACTCATTTTACTCACATTTTCTGCAAAAACAGTTATAGTCTCTCCTCTTTTCCTCTCCCAAAATATACCAGGTTATGATCATGAATACAGGGAAAGCATTATGAACGTGAAGAGCATTACAGCCAATTTGCTGAGGAAAAAAAAAAAAAAAAACTAACAAAGCAGCTTTCCATATGCTGTGCAGGCAAGATATTTTACAAAAAAGTGATGCCTACAGTAGGAAAGAAAGAAAAGCGAACTCTACTGTGAAAATGCTGGGGAAATGCATCACAAATCTTTCTGCTTCATTCACACTCCATACTTTTTATCACTAGGTCTTACATAGTTCAGCAAAAACACTCGCAGAAATATTGTCAAGACTTAAACAGGACTCAAAGATTCACACACATTTATTGCCCTTCTCCTATGGCTACCTTAGTGATTTTTTTCCTGTCACTTTTGTTACTGTGCAAGGCTACTTGCACATCCTGTAATCTTGTGTGCTGTGTATTACAGGCCTCTCCCTGACCAAAACGAAGATTTTAGAGAGCCAGTAATGGAAGTAACTGTAGGGTTGCTAGTTACAGAGTCACTGTTTGTTATCCAGAGCTGTCAGTGCTGTCTTTAGATATTTATAACTAATTCCACTTTTTTTTAACTATAAGTCCTCAACAGACTATGGTAAAACATGGTAAGCTTGCATAATCATATCAAAAGAGGTATCATCAAGATTAGGAGGACTGAAACAAACTTTCAAACAAACTTTCCAAGTAGACCAATTCTCCAGGTTCTGTCAGAAGCTAGATCTTGATCAAATTAACTATCTGTGTAAAATGGCCACCTCAGATCAACCAACCAACCAACACTCCCTACCGACCCACCTTTGATTCTGTTATCTTACTTCAGGGTCTGATGGCAACTGTAGTTTCTTTATAACATATCCCAGTTCTCCTCAATCAGCTACACTTCCAGCTGGACTTCATCATCTTTGATTAACTGCAGCCAGCCAATTTCTATAATGCCTCTCTTGGACACCAGAGATGTGGTATATCACAGGAGATGTAGCCTGTCTATGAACTATCATATTATGTAGCAGGAAGCAGCAGAGCAAGGAAAGAGGGAATGGGAAGAAGAAACCAAGGACACAATCACTCTTCCATGCAATTGCCTACCACTTGTCAGACGAAGTGAGAGACATGATAGGCTCAGGGCATCGAGAATTGATGAAAAAATGGCTTTAAACTTTGAAAACGTCATTGCTCTCAAAACGTTGTTTAAAGATATATTGGGATATGCTCAATTCAAATAATTCATGTTAGTGAATTTACCTCTGGAAAACAAACTTGTAGTTTCCTGCTTTCTCAGATGTTCCAAGGTCTGAATGGTAAACAGACAGTGAACTCACGATTACTTACAGAAGTGGACTGAACAAACAGGAGGGAGCTGCAACTCGTGCTGCTATGCAGATGCCCTAGGAGCCTCCTGTGGCAAGGGGCAGGCCAGTCTGAAATGTGGTTAGACAATCACAATCTCACCTCTGGCCCTGGAAGGCTCAAAGGTCACTATTACAAAAAAATATGGTTTTGATTATGAATCAGAAATATGTTACCTAACCTCTGACTTTTTGAGTGAAGCATTTAAATGAATGCCTGAAGGAATTTAAGTCACTGTCTGAAGCTACAGAAGATCAGCAGTGAGACCCCATTTGAAAGAGGAGGGGAGCTACCCTGAGTCACTCCGGGCTGTGGAAATCCCTGGGCAGATACAGCACGATCTCTCCTTGAGGAGCCTAGTCACCACTTAGATTCTAGGCGAAGACTGACTCACCTCCTCTCTTCTCTTCTGGCTGGTGCAAAGGAACCAAACCAAGGCAAATAACCTGCTGCAAACTCTCCTCTCCTGTCTGGAGTGAGGTGTAGCCCTTATGCTGGAAAGCCTGGATACGCGTGTGCTAACTGGCAATGAGTACCACCAAATACTGCTCTTGGCGATCTTAGCTGAATTAGAACAAAACCTGTGTATCGCTGCGGGCAGATGCTGCCAGACACATGCAGTTTTAGGACGCCAAGTGTGTTGAACTGTAAAGTCAAACTAAAGATATTTCAGAAAGATTTTTTACATATATATATAAAAGCTTCAAGAAACGGGAACCAGGACATCCCACGCTGTATTCGCATAGGACAATAAAAAACACATACTCGAAAAGGTGAGATTATTCAAATTCTTTACATTTTTCGCATTAGTCATACAAAGCTTGGAGTGTTCTACCATTGCGAGAGTACTCATCACATCATATAGATCATATAGTCCCTCTGATGCTGTAAGAAAGCCATTTAGCTATCCGCCAATACATATGGGGAAAGCCTTCCAACTCCCAAGGGTGCATGCAACACTTCACGGACAATTTTTAAGTGTCAAACTTTGTTTAAAAAAACACAGACTACTTCATAGTGCACCACTCTCACCCATTGCTGGCCCTATCGATGCTAATCCATAGCATAAAATTAATGTGAACATAAACATTACTTGTCAAAAATAAGAGAACACGTTCTTATTTCTTATTCTGTTCTGGATGGAAAACAACTGACAGCCTTACTTATAAAAAAATCTGTGACTAAAACCTCTGACATTGACAGAGTTTTCTTTTTCACTAGGTTGCCTGCAATTTTTTATGCCTGAATTTTTAATGATCAATTTCTGACATTTAGTTACTGAAAACATTTGAACTCCAGCAACACAACTGGATGACTATACCTGATTAATGTCTCCACAAATCAAATTTAGACATGAACAGCTCAGCCAGAAGCTTGGACTGCGGTTCTTTGTTCCTGGGTCATTACAAGAAAAATCCCTGCTGCACATACTGGAGTTAGAGACATGAAAAGTTCCTCCCTCAGGTACATGAAGGCATATAAACTAACATTCCCTTTAAAGGACTGTAGGTGACTGTGATCTGATGACTGGTAAAACACTAACGGTAGTGTTATCTTAGTTGTACTTCTCAAGGTCCACTAAGCCCTTGGTTTCACCTTGTAAAATAACATGGAGATTATGGCCCTTTCACTGAGGCCATAATTTTGCTTTTAAAAAAAGAGAAAAATCCAAGAGATCACTTATATACCTTTATGTGACATTGCAAAGAAGAAAGAAAGGCATGAATGTGGAGAGAAAGAAAAAAGTGGAGAAACCTAAGCCCTTGGTCAGGTGCTCACAATTCACTGGCACGAAGCAGCAACACCAGAGCTATTGCTTTGATCTACCTCCCTAGTTATTCCTCTTCCCGTTATAGAACCTTTGACATTTCATTGGTATTCAGATGCGATTAAAATATATCCTAATTCCTATAAATAGAAAAGTTGGTTCAAGTACTAATTAAAAACAAGCCTGGCATTTGGAAACTCATATCAACAAAAAAAATAAAAAGGTGCAATAAACAACAACAGTTGAAATGTTGCCCATTTTTCTGAGAAAAAGGTAGACCTCTGTCCTATGGATCTTTTCATTAGTATTTGGATTTCTAAGTGTTTATAAGAATCCACCTAGCAATTTCAGTGTAAGAAAGTAACAAGACAGAATTTGCTCTCCTTCAATTTTAATTACTGCCATAAAATTCCAATTATAACAGGGTAAGTCATGCACACTGACCTTCCGCAGTCTTCACAGTAGTTTTTAATTAAATAGAAGTTGAGTATCTTGTTAAGTTTACCATGCTCTTTCATTGTACATTAGTTTGATTATATGCTCCTTAATAACTAGCCCTTTTTATTTATACAGCTACACATCCTTTATTTTCACGACTGGTTTCATCTTCTCATCTCCCTTCCTGCATACTATCCACTTGAAGCAAACCCTTACTCATCGCAAGGGTGCCTACAACCATAAGTTCTGCTGCCTTAATTATCACAACTCTCCCGCTTGAGAAATCCACCGGACTGCAACAAATAGCCAGCGCTGTGCGTGGCAGTAAGGATTTACTGGTTTGGCCCTTAAGACATTAAGCCCTTTGGAGCAGGGATGCTATCTCATAGATGTGTGTGATGGGGAAGGCACATTTACGGTATCATATAAAACTGTTTTCTTAAGTGACTGTTAACATCTCTGGCACTTACTAGCTGCAACTGTAAAGAACTGATTCCTCCTTGAAACTCAGGCCCAAAAGCAGAACATACTGCACTCTCTCTGGAAGGCAAACTCTTCTAAATCCTGAATAACACTTAGGAGAAACAATATGGACTGACCATGTAGAAGAATCTTAGACCACAACAGACACATGGTTGCATTTGGAGACAATACATGTAACTAAAATGAGCCAAGTTCTAAATATACAGTCAGCATTACATAGCAAGAAGTTTAACATTTGAATGAACATGCTACCTAAGGTATATGTAAAATTATATATAAAATCTATGCTGAGTTGTCATCTATTGCTAAGGTCTGCAAACACACCTGGACCTACACAACACACACACACAGAGTGAGAGAGAGAGAGATACACTGAGTAACTAAGGCATTTGAAGATGAAACAATATTCAAATCAAATATATGTGGTTTTAGTTTTAGACAAGGAAGAAGGGATTCGAATGAGTCTGGATCCTAGTGGAATACTATTATTCCTAGTCAACAACGCAATGACTCATTTTAGGGTGATTTTTTTAGTGATTTACCTCCGCATCCTGCTCACCGAGCTTGTATGTTTTCTCTAAGCATTGCAGTGTTCTAGGACATAACGTCTTCTCTTCCAAGAGAGACTCCAGCAGTAAGACCAGCTGGTCCGGGAGAAGCTAGGAGGAAAATAAATGCCTTGTGAGAATAAAGCTGTGCATACTGAGCAATTAAATGGAAACAAAGCAAAGAGGACAAGACTGTGATAACCTGTGCAATTCCAGCATGTGCTTGAAATATGGCGAGAACTTCTACTTGATTTCTGAAAAACCTCAGGGTTTACGTCTCTGTATTCTGAAAGACTGGGGCCTAATTAAGACTCGTTTTCCATGCCTTTCACTACTATATTTAGATCGGATCAAAATCATGTTTATCTTATTGAAACATTATCATAACTTATTAAGCTAAAAATCTTTATGGAATACATATGCTAAGTAATTCCATTTTATCCCTTCCAAGCCCAAACAAAATATGAGACGAATTTATAGTTCATTATTTCAGGGATCAACCAGACATACAAATGTATAATTGTAAGAGTGGCATTTTTATCTATTATATGAGCAATTGCTTGGTATTCCTACAGTAAACAAAGAAATACAACACAAGTATGTAACACACAAAACAATGACTGTAACAACACATTTTGAGGTGTACTCTAAGGCACTCTTCTAGTGCAAAGAATCAGGAGCCATCCAAAGCTACAGTGAAAAGAAGGCATGGATTTTACATCTGTGGCGCACACAGTATATATATGTGAATACACTTAGCAGTTAGTTGCTGTGACTCCAAAACCTAACATTTTCAAGTTGAACCTAATGTAGCCTGAAAACAAAAAGCGTAAGTCTGATGTAGCAAGTGCTTAAGTGCTCTGTTTAATAGGCTTATTGGATGAACAAATAAATAATTCAAACAGAGCTCAGAGAGAAATTATACCAGCTGCCAGGAAACATGCATTGGAAATTCAGGGTTCAGAAGGAGCAGTCAGAAGTTCGTTATATGCCCCTAAGCTTTCCCCACTATTCATCATTGTGGAGCACCACAAGAGGAAGGGGGAGGGAGGCAGGACGTGAATTTAAGCTTTTGCATGCAAAAAGAAACCAGAATCGCTCATTTTTAATATTCTCCAGACAGATTAATGAAAAAAAAAAAAAAGATATCCTGTTATTTCAGCATGACTGCCAATTTTTATCATGTTTGGAGACTCTCTACTCCTGCCTCATGGCCCACAACCCTCCCTCCACCTTTTTGGTGCGCTGATCAGGTCCAAAGCAAAGTTGGACACAGAGAAGACCTCTTCCACTGGCCTCTCACAAGCAGATACCACAGCTGCGGCTGCCTCCGTGGACTGAACGAGCCCGCACCCCTCATCTCCGACAGTAAGTCCGGGAAGATATCAACGATCTTCTGCTATGTCTTAACCCATAAAGATTTTGCAGTTAAGTAAATAAACAACCTGGTATTTTCTTTCCTCTTAGTCTGACATAATTTAGCACTAGTACCTAAATCATAAAAAGGAGGGAAATAGATCTCCTTAATAGGATTTTAACGATTTGGTTTCCTTGCAACGCATTCTTTTATTACTAAAGTCGTATTCTTGGGGACTGAAAAAACCCCTACGTCTTACTGGCTCTAACTGGAACATTTTCTAAGTGCTATCCAAGCCTGCCAACAAAATGGAGTTGTTAAAAATAGTCAGACATTTAAAAATATTTAATATTTCAGTTTTAGGACAACTACTAAAATGCCAACTTGAATATTTATTGCACCGTCCAAGAACAGCTGCTTGGGCGGGGGGAGAAGAATACTTTAAAAAACAGAACAGGGAAGGCTTCTGGGAAATGGCTCTGCTTGGAAACTGAATTCATTTTGAATGCTAATAAAATCTGAAATGTTGCAGAACACCACACACAGAAAGGTAACTTCTTATTTAGAAAGCTTTCACTGCTAACTACAAAGACAGCAGAGCCTTACTTAATTTGCAGAAACTGCTGAAATACATACATATATGCTCGAGAAAGTACAGAACAGCTTAGAGTTGTTATTTCATAATATATCGTCAGTATAATTGTTATACGGGTTCGCCCACAGAAAGCTATTGTTTAAGATAATATTAGGGAATCTAACTGAAGCCAACAAAAGCACAGAAGTAAAGCAGCAGCCATGTCCTTAATTTACCTCTGTCTTGGGCTGCATTATGGGTGAAGAGTTTTCAGGATTATAGTTTAAATTCTATCAGTTTGTATGTGAGACAGCAGAGAAAAAAAAATCTGAGACCACGGCTTCTGTTATTTTCCCACGTTCTAGGTACCCGAGACGAGACTTTACATACTAGCTTGCAGCTCCTGGTTTAATTAAAGGCCACGTTAAGAGCTAGTGAACATGGGTGCGGAGGGTGGGTGCATTAGCAGAAGAAATGCTGACAGACCTGTAACCAAAGTGGCACTAGTGGGCGCAGCTATAACATTTTGTTCTTTCATTTACTTCCAACAAAAAATACAGGGAGGAACACATTTTCTTTCATTTCTTCCCCTCCCTGCAAATAAGAGGCTCTGCCCAAGAGAAAATGTATCCTGAGCAAAGACGGGGAAAGCTCAGGAGAGGTTTCAAGACACGGACTACTAAAAATTCCTTTAAGGTTTAAAGTTCTTCTGCCCTCTTTTCCCCAAATAGAGCAATATGAAAAATACTGTCCCCAAAGCAATTTATTAAAGATTGTTTATAACTCCATAAAATTGCACTAGAAGTTTTATTCAACTAAACACACCCCATTACTTTTTGTTTCCCTCACCAGCGTCCTTATTTGTCCCAGCCACCTGTTAGGTCTCATTTTTCACATAGAATTGTTTGGGGTGCATGCTGTCAATTTTCCACTTGTTTGGCTCGTGCTTAGTACAAAGGAGCCCTTGCTTTAGGTGCTACCAAAAGATAAATGCCGGAGAAAACAAAAACAAATTCGGTTTCAAGTATTTTGAAACCATTTTCCTTTATGTGAATTCAGATTCTGTGAATGCATCTCAAATATCTAACAGCAAAAATACACAAGGTAGCTGTAGCAAAATACGGCAGGATAAACATCACTGTGTCAACGTATATTTTCATGCCGAAAACACTTACTGAAAACCACCATAACACCTCAAACACAAAATTTCAATCTTCCTGTAAAAAACCAAAAAACAAAAAACTATGAACTGCATGGGGGAACGCTGCATAAAAATGCTCAAATAGACATGATTGTTGAAGTAGATCACTTAGACGAGGAAATGCCGCTATTATCAAGAAACGGTATCTACAACGTGAATCGAGCACTTTGTATTATGGCTACGATTGCTGCAATGCAATCTATTTATACTGTAAAGTAGTCTAAAGCTCTCGTCCCAACCCATGCCTGCCGCATGGAAATCATATTACTTTCACAGGGTTCCCCCTCCTCCAATTGTGTGTACTGACACTACGAAAAGAGAATAAATTAATGTTTTGATCAAGCACACCAGCGTTTTTTTCGTCATGGCCCATAAAAACTAAACAACATCCCCACTCTAAAGCTGTATCTCAGCGCTGTATACTTTATCTTGCCCTTAAGACTGCACAACCTCTCTTGCAACTCTTCAGCCTTCCAAAAAAGTTTATTTTGTTTTTCCACTAAATAGCAATTTCCCCGCTGCTTCTCATGTGTGAACTGGTATGGTGGTTTTAAAGTTTGAATAATGAGGCTGCTACCTCTGACAGAAACTTGAAAAGACCCGGAGTATCCAGACTAATTCTGTATTTGAAAAAGGCAAGATGAAAAAATAAAAATAGGTAATCAAATTGAAAATATAACTGAGCCTGTTATCAAAGCAACGTCATGCTGAGGTTCAATATACACTAAACATCTGGGAATTAGGAAAAGGAAACTTTTGTATTTTATCCATATCGGTACACAAGACACTCAGAGCATTATACTGTGTTAAAAGAATATCTCAAGCTGCAAACAGTTTTGAAAGGGTTTCTACAAATAATCTCGGAAGAAAAGTACGAATTTTCTGAATCCTACCCCTAACCTGTAAAAAGCACAAAGAAAACAAATCTTGCCTCTTAAAAGCTCTGGTATTGCAGCTACAGAGGTCACCGACCTCACATCCCAGAAGACCACCCACACGAAGGAGAGTATTTATCAATACCTGCATTAACAAATGCAATAAATGCCAGATTCACCCTTTATACTAGAAAAATGCCACTGAAACATTTGACTACTGACCTTTCACAGCCATGAAATGTGACACAGATATATGTACTTGAGCATCCAGAGCACCAATGCTTGCACTGCACCCCTAAGCCAGGACACAAATCACTAAAGTAGTACAGCTGGTATGCTGAATATCCCATTTGCTTCAGCCTGCACTTGAATGAAGTCATTGAAAGCCTCCTCGGAGGGGAAATGTGCCTCAGACTAATGCAGCAACCGATTGACAGTGGCGTGATTTCTATTATTACTCCATTATCACACTGGGATCTGTGCCTAAATGAGCATACTTCCTCCCTGGTGCCATTTCCTTTTATCCTGGCTCTAGTCTAAAAGCGGATCAATGGGAGTAATATATATGATGTCACTTCAATTTACAGCTACTGCCTCCCTCTCTCACATGCACGGATAGATCAATTCTTCCCAAAAATGGTTAAGAAATGCATGGGGAGACTCTTCTCCCAGAAAAGAGTTCTCTGCTATATTTGTCTATGTAGCTACAGCAAGGAACTGTTTACACTGAGCAAAAACAGGGGGGAAAGGAAAAAAATCACTACTGTATGCTGGAAAACGCTGGCTGAAATACAACACAAACAAGGCCCAAAACAGAATTAAAGCAATTTGACCTTTTAAAATTATACAGAAAAGTTTCAAGTTTCCAAGACACAACAGATTTCGGCAGTATTTCTCTGAGGGAAGGCAGCCATTCCCCCACCGCCACCCCCCCCCCCCAAAAAAAAGAAACGTAAAATGTCTTTTCATTTACATTTTTACAAGATTTTCCAAAAGACAAACCGAATTGCTTCCCACCCCTCTCATAAGAAGGGGAAAAAACCCACCCCAGAGTTCAGCAGTGAATGGTTCCCTTCAGACAGAATTTCCGCATTAATTGCAGATAAGAAAGGGCTGCTACCAGTCCAGCAGACGGGATTTATAGGGCCAGGCCATCTCCGCGCCTATATCCTGAACCGACCAAACAAATCCCCAAACGAATCTTGCGTCGTAAACTCTCCGAATAGACAATTTGCCTGGAGGGCTGTTTTCTGCAGGCTGCAATTAAACAGAAAACCTTTGCAGAACAAATCCCCCCTTCCTTACAACGTCCAGAAAATTGTTAGCTCAGAAATTCGAGAAAACTCTATTTACTTAACAATGCTTTTAGATTGAGTCGGTCACCATTTACCTCAAACAATATTCTTAGATGCTGTTTTCTTCTGCGCTGTCACTTCTTTTAAACGAAAACAGGTTTTTCTTTTTTTTTTTTCTTCCCCTCTTCAGGGACTACAACATACCCGTATCGAGTAACATATGAATTCAATAAAAATGTCCACACAAACAGCTGTTAACTAGTATGGTGCGATACACTGTACTTAAAGAGGTTCTAACTCTGAGAGAACTATTCTGTAGTTTTGATTAATACACAGAAAAGAAAAAAAGTAATCTGCAGCTGACAAAAAAATGCTTTGAACTGGTCTGCAGAATAAAACCCATCTATTCCAGTGGCTGACAAAATTTCTAAAGTGCACATGGAAGCAGCCTGTTCTGTTTAACTTTATTTAGGTCAGTTTGTTTATGACTTTACTCTTGACAAAAAATCAACTCCCCTTCGAAGGTTTACAAAAGATAACTAGACTTCACTAAATTTAAAAGCAAAATAAGTATCTGTGTCTATTGTGGGTTCTCTTCAAGCTATACATGACAGTTCCAGCCAATGTGCCCCCAGTTGTGTGCATGTTTTCTCCGTCACTTCTGAGAGTACTCTTACTTTGCTTGGCAAAACATTTTCCAGGTTTTTTTTTATTATTATTTTTTATATTTTAAACAGGAATTGCACTGAGGTTTTATCACACAAAAGAAATTCCTACGAAGTTTGTTTTCTTCAGAAAGTCCTTCTTTGAAAAGTAATAGTCGTGAAAAAGTTTATCAACATTTGATTTGTGATACATTTAAAAAGACTGATTCTGAGACATTTAGGAGGCCTGGTATCACTTGTTGCATGCCAGTAGGCCATAGAAGTGATATTGATAGCAATTTATTTAATATAAAAGCAGTACTTGCATATAGTTCCCAGTTATTTTCCTCTTTTGAATATCAAAATAAAGGATTTCTTATTTTTGGAAGTAGACCGTCTATGACACAAATCATTTTAAGGTGATTATCTATTCAGACATGCAGCTTTGATTTATTCTTGCCATTTTGTGCATATGCAAACACTGCTGGACGAAGGACACAGGTCCCAAAGAACAGCACAAAATCATGTATACACCCGAGTATAACAACTTGCTTTTCATCGACTTTTATGACTCCCTTTCAAATCCAAGGACAAAAATAACAGTAATCAACCAACAGAGTGCAACTGTCAATATGCAACCAATAAATGCTATCTCACAAGACAGGACTACAATTTTAGACGGGCTTCTGGAGGGTTCAAAAAGGAGTTTTTGCGCACGTTTTTGTTTTTAATTGCAATTTAATCTACTATGTGTTCACACAGCAAGAAAACTTGGGAAACCTATTCTAACTAAGCAAAGTATTTGTCAAAGGGGTGTGACAGAAAAAAATCTTTAAACAATGGAACAAAAAAAACCAAAACAGTACCAGCATTTTTGAAACAGGAGTTGCTGGTGGACAAGCACTTTCCAAAATGTGCTTGCTTCTTTGAAAATCTGAAATCTTCTTCTGCAAATCTGTTCTAAAGTAGCGCTGATTTTTTCAAATAATGTTTGCAAACCCAATGCTGTACTTCCTTAAGTGTTATGGACACCCAATTCACGAAGGCTCTTGAGACTATTGATGTACTTCTTCACATTCATAAGATTTTTTGCTCCGTTGTATTTTAAAACACAATTTTGACCCTATAACAATTCACTGAATAGATCTCACTTTATTACCCTCCATCAAATTGTTTGGTACTAATGCATTAAACTTCATATTTGATCCTCTGAACACCGAACAATATTTACAGAGTAGCATTCAGGCAAAAGCAGACAGGGAAGCTATGGGTATATGTTATGATACAACAAGATGAGAATGCAAGGATTTCATCTTATCAGTATCTTAAGATGACTGCTAATATAGGAATCATCAGCATAAATAAATATTTTAAGGTGTTTCACGTTCTGAGTCTGATATTCTGGCTACGCGTTACCAGTAATGTTTTTAAAAGGCCAGCAATTGCTACCAGTCCATGAACTGATTTTTTTTTCTTAAGCTATAGTACAAAATATTTTCCCATAATTTACTTTATGGAGAGAAGATCCACTTATGAAGAAACTCAACATCTGCAATCTAATATAAATGCACTGAAATGTCAAAAATGATTAAACCTTTATGATCTAACATAGTGCTGAGCCAGCAAAATGAAAACCAGGTGGCTTCCACTACAGGTTCAGTCAGGTTATACACTGCTTTCCCTCAACTCTTGTTTTCTCAAAGAAATGTTTCACCATAACTTTACCCTTGAGCATAATAATTCCCTTTTAAGCATAATAGACTACACATTGTCTATTCTATGTAGATTATAGTCTCTGCCACTTACTATCACGCTTTCAGCACAAGTTCTTCCTGGCTTCAGATGAACTGGCCACGACAACAGAAAAGTAGACATGAGAAGAAGCCAGACTACCTGTCTGAAATCATACTCCATAGGACCATAACTTCCATGCACGCGGTACAGAGTAGATGGCCATGATAGAAACTGGAGTTGAAGCTGGTAGCAGTAAGCTACCCCTTCACTTGATCTACGAAGTCCCTAGTGCCCCCAAAGCCTGGAGAGGAGATCAGAACGCCAGCACCTCAGGTTGTGCTCTTAGACCACGAGAATGCACCTGGCACTAAGGTCATCTTTCCCATCAAACAGCAAACCCAACACAGGCAGTTGAGGTTCAGCAAACTGTTCATCTAACAAAGAAAAACAAAGCCTAAAAGAACTTTGGATTTGTTTTCCAGACTCTTAGACTACTGCAAATTAAAGGTTTCATACAGAAGCCCCACGATATTTTGTCAGCACTTGGTGGCAAGATTTCAATGTACACATTGTAACAGGTGCAAAAGTGGAGAATTTGTTTCCTTACTTGTCCACCCAAAACACTCTAGGTCACAGCCACTCCAAACTATGCAGCTGATGTTGACAGCTTAAACCAGCTCACCTTGGTTGATCATCATTTAGGTCCTCAGCAAAGAAAGAGGTCAGAGATCACTCTCTGAGCCCTAACGAAAAGCTATGGACTACAGCAAGACCAAAAATGGCCAGTTCACTAATTGTGCAATGAAGAGATAAAGAACTATTATCACTGTATGCCAGTCTCAGCCGTCAGAGAGAACACCCTCAAACAGAATTCCTGTAGTTTTTGGTCTGTATGTACTAGAGGCAGAAAAATGGACCAGGGCAAAAAAACCCTGATTGTTAAAGAAAATTAACTGACTTTTCTAGGCTTTGCTAAAGTTGAAAATTACTGGCCAAGAAGCCTCATCACCTGGCACTGGAAGTGACAGATCTCTAGAAACTACCTTGGGCAGTTAACCTACTTCTTCAATCCAAAATTCTTGCAACAGAACTGAGCAAGAACGAGCTTGAAGAAATGCCTTCTTTATTCCTTTGAGAAAATGGCATGTACATGGAAATTTCTGGAACAACAGAAATTTGCTCTACCTACACCAACCAACGGGGAGCCCAGTCAGTTTCCAGAGTTCTTCTACGATCATGATCATCAAAGATCATGGAAATTAAGAGTTTCTGGACTCTCTTATGAGGTCATGGGGTCTTATGGGGCCCAAGACTTGTTAACCAGAACATTTTTTGTCCTGATGAGTTGCAGTTGAGTACAAAGGTACTGTATCTGCCCCAAACAGTCAGTATCGGTTGGAAAAAAACCTGAGGAAGGGAGAACTTCCTTCCTTCCTCCCTTCTCTACCCGTTCAGCAGCTGGTGCTGCTGAAAAAAATCCTATCAATTCTACTTAACTCATGGCTGCAGGATACGACTCTGCTTCACCAGGGGGGCCTGACTGCAGTTCAGCACAAAGCACTAAAATGTCACAAGCCATTCATGGAGGAAAGGACCAAAGCACAGATGGGAAACTGTACTTTTACCCCTTGATCCTTTATTCCTGGAATCCACACGAATCTACTCTCTTTTCTATCCTTTCTGATTTCAGAACAATTGGTGACAGGTAGTTTCACGTATAATTATACCAGTTGCCTTAAAATTTGTATATCAACTATTTTTCCTGACCTGAAATGTGCTTTTGCTGCCTTCTTTGTCAAACACAGCCTACGCGCTCTCACATCAGTTTTTCCGACATGTCACCTGTTACGGTGCTCCTCTGTTAGGGGTTTGCTTGTTTCTCCATAATGCAGCTGACTAGATTAAATGGACCCAGCTTTCAGAAATACACACATACCTCCAAGCAGGCCTGAATTAGAAAATACCTTACAACAGATGTAACCAGAACAGATCAGATCTAAACCTAAAACTATGTAGGGGATGCTGGGGACTTAGAAGGGCAGCATGCAGAGCTTGCAGTCATGAAACGGTCTCCTTTGACCAAAGATACAGAGATGCCAATCCACCACCAAAGTATTCTTGGACTTTTTTTTTTTTTTTTAAAACTAAGCTCTTACAACAGCCATCACTAAAATTCTCCAGTTGTCTGGAGACTTCTTCCATCACAGCTGAAAGTGATCCAGCTCAGGATTGCCATTACTTCTCAGCCCGATTACCTCAGCGTCTCCAAATGAAGCCTTTGGCATTTCAAAAAATAACTAGTACTGAACGCTGCACCATGTCTCTGTAGGAACACAGGCTACTCCGAGCCCGTCACATCGGTCTTCTAGTTCCTACCCTGGCCCCCCCAAGCTCCCCTCCAACTCACTCTGATTGGCATGGCACACCGCAGCCAGCACCCATGATGCCAACAAGGCCACCTACGACTTCCAAGAAAGGATCACAAGCGACAGGCAGGCCAATCCTTCCTTCCACGATTCTCCACTCAAAACATATGGGCTTGAAAGGGAGAACAAACTTGTTCGCGAGTTGATTCCAAACTGCACCAGAGGGTTGGTCACAAACACCACCATCTTCCATTCCACAGCGAGTTTTTCAGTTTTGCCACCTCTAGTACACAGCAATATGCACTTAAGAAAAAAAAAATGCAGCCCTTTCTCCCTCCCAAGAAATCCTTTATGAAACAAAACACTGTGCTGCACACAGCTCCTTCTAGGGGGAGAGGATGAGACAATAAACAACACATGACAGATGTTAGTTACATTGCTTAATGCACTTGTGGAAGCTAGTCAGATCCTATAGCGATGAGTGTGGTATGGAACAGAACAAGCATATCCATTACTTTTTATTCCTGATTTAAAAAATATGGGTAGGATTTTATTTAAAACTGTTGTGGAAGACAATTACCATTGAAAAAAAAATCAAGCCTTTAAAAGATCTGTGGACAAGTGGATGAGTGCTGCATGACATCCTTATTATGCCCAGTGCTATTTAAAAAGATGGCATAGTTATTAGCAAGGATCTAGCTGCCAGATTCTCTGTTTCAAACTTCTATATAGGAGCATTAAAACTAACCATAAAAATAAATCCAAGTTGAAACTTGCTAGACATGAACTTTTCCAAAATGCAGTTTGACTTATGTATCTTTAGCTTGCAGGAGTGCAAGAAACTCAGGGGCTTCGGACGGGATTTGCACACCCTTAGTCTGCGCGGGAGCAGGATTTCTTAAAAGAAAAAACTAAAAGTTAGTTGAAATACTAACGTTTCCAGAAGTCATTACCAGATAACTGCGGTAAGAGATATGCTACGAAGAGCTAAATTCTGCTCATGTTTCTCAGATGAGAATTTCTGCAATGCCAAGAAAGGTATGTGAATTATTAAAAGGGAGCAGGAGTTATTTTATCATGTGTACTGACCAGTTTTCCCACATATAGATACAACATTAATAATTACTTTTAGCTCCAGATAATGGATTTGTTTCTTGACTCGTAACTACAGCTTCATGTGGGAACAACTCCATTCAATTTAACAGAATTACATCAGAGCATTAGCCGCTAAAGAGCTCTCACGAAAAAAGAGAAAAAATAGTACTTTCTTGCAACTATAGAAATGTGTGCTGGTTTTATGACAATGCAAGTGACAAAAATAGAACACAACTTGGAAAAGAAAAAAATATTTTAGGACATATTAAGCACCTGCTAAGTTGATTAAGAGGAATGAACAAAACATATGACATTTAAGGTGCACGCTCCACTATAAGGCCATTCCCAGAGCTGGGGTAAAACTGCAGGCCTAAAATACATTAATTTCTTTATAAAATATGGATAGCTAGTAATCACTGAAAAGTGACTATCCAAATCCCTCTTTTTTAACAACAACTTACAGGAAATATATATATATATATACACACACACACATACACGTGTGTGTGTGTGTGTGTACATACATATATGTATGTATGTATTTTGTTTTAATCTGTAAGGAGAATTCAATAAGCTGCTTAAGTGGTCTTAATTTTATAAACCCCCCCTCCCCACTAGGTTTATGCTTCACATTCCAGCACACCTGTATCATTTTACTTTTTGCATATTTATATAAAATGCAGGTCCTTGCAACTCCACATCCAGGCACAGACACAAGAGTTCTAGCTGAAATGGAAGAGGGTTCTAGGTCCTCCATCTTCAAACAGACTACACATTTTCTCTGACATTTTCCATCAATCATTCGTTACATCCCTCAGTTTTTAAATTTTAGAATTGTGAACAAATTTTATGCAAAGCTTTATAAATAACTGGGGAAGCAAAGGGTAAAACAGCTGTTGCGAACAAACCCAAACCAAAAGTCTCCTTTTGAAGTTGTTGTTTATTTTCATTCTGTAAAGGCACAGAAAAATAATTCAATCTACTGCTATTCACTTCCATACGGTTTTCCATTTAGCAAAATGATGGCACATGGGTAAAGCACAGAGCGCCCCATATTCCCCGCCTGACCTGTGCACTTTTGGATTCCATTCCAGTCATTTTCTGCTCTGGCTTCACTCAGAAAATTTTATGTGGACCCTGACGAACCACTACGGGCCACAGCCTGACTTCCTGATAAGCAGGCATCAAGTGAATCGACACGATCAATAGCTGGGGAGCCTATCAACCTCTATTAAAAAAAAAAGCGTATTTAGTTATTAATGTATTTGTAAGGTTGCTTGCTACTTGTCTTTTCCCTGTTCAAAAAAGGAGGGAGAGGAAAAAATACAGATCTCGAGGAAGGATATGTGGAAAATTTGCTGACCTGTGGCCTCGTTCCATACTCATTATGCAAGAAAAGCTCCCATTAACTTCAAGGGAATATTTGCTCATGTAAGGAGTATAAGATTGGCACTTAAGCGCTCAAGTTACAGACAAATGTAAAAACATTCAAGACCAGTAGATAATGTCAGAGAGCAGGAGGTTGACTGTGCAGTGGCTGGGTATTACTTATGTACTAATGGCTGGGTAACCCCTAAATTAAGTACAGTGTTTGAACAGTAGTTCACAAGCTTATCTACTAATGGAAATAGTGGCCTGAACAGTAGGTTTTAGCAGGAAGCTAAAACGCTGGGCACAGTAACAGAGCATAGCTACATGGAAAGTCGATCAATGTAACCCTACGTCTAATTTGAGGTATCACTTGGTAATTTTTTCATTTGAACCTGATTTAAGGTAAGTAATGATTGCTTCTGACCATCTGAAATGCAAGCCCATTTGCACTACAGGCAAAGTATCCCTTTAGTGTGAATCCAGTTCTTAAGAAGCAAAGGCAAGTGCCCACTCCATCAGTCTTCCCAGCTAGTGAATTCAAGCTTTAGGATTTTCTTTTCAGATATATATAGGCTGCTGTGGCTACAACAGATCTGAAGTTGCCATTATAAACCTCAATTCTCAGGTGTTTATAACTTATCTACAAAAATTACCTCCAGCAAGAAACTTGGCATTAAAGTTCTTTCCCTATGAGCAACTAAAATTTTTATTTTTATTATTATTATTCCAAAGAAACTGTCCAAGGCAGTTTATTGGATTAAGTGTGTATAACCATGCTCCTACTTTTTGGAAATAAAAACTTGACGATTGATTACCCTAGGACTAGTCTAATGGTTTCTCGTATACTGTGAAATTAGGATAGCTATGGCAGCAAACACGGTGAATAGCTACAGCACATACATACAAAGTTGTTACTTTACAGATTAATGTTTTCCACTGGTAAATTTTGCTTTTCGTAGCCCTATCTTAAATAACATATCAGAAACATTTCCCAAAAGGGTAACACTTTGTGTTAAGTTTTTTTTTTTTTTTTTTGGTTAGGAAATACAGATTAAGTTGGCTGTATATTTTGTCCCCTGTTTAAAAGTAATCCCTCAATGTCTCTCTCAAAATCTTGGCCACATCATCACCTACCCTAACAAAACCCTAAGACATCTGCAGTTTATGGGCACAACTGCAAATGCTTATGTGTCATTAACTTTGCGTGCATGAGTAGCTCCATTGAAAGGAAAAGCAGTATACACGTGCTCAGAAGTTTACAGGATCGGGCCCTCTGAAATATCCATTTTGAAAAGACATTACGGCGTTTAATAAGTGAATAGCAAAGTCATACTGTAGAATTTTGCTGCAACAATACATTTATTGTATTATTTTTAAATTGGCTCAAAACAGTATGGAGGATTCTATATTAAATTATATAGATTTATAGAGCGATTTCTATTAAATCCTGCTTATTATCTGTAGAATCTAATAAATTCATTAATTTGCATACAACTTTACCCAGTCCAATTTCTGTGTACTGAAACAAACACAACATACTCTTGGAAATCTAAAACTCATCATTACCCCTTATTTTTAAACACAGACATCCCAACTATAACAATATGTCCAATTTTAAAGCAGTTTCTGTGCACCACTGAGTAGAGCCAGGAAAGTTTCTGCAGCACTGACTTGCAGATGTGTACATACCCACAAGTCTTAAAAATCCAGGGAACTAAAAATCCCTTGACACTTCTGGAAAACCAGGACATCACGACCATAATGCCTACGTTATAATGGCCCAAGTAAAGCAGACACTGCACACTGAGATCTCCTGCTTCTCTTCAGTCTTTCTGGCAGTCTTACAGTTATTTCAACATGGATTGCTAAAAGGGCAAATCCCTGCCAACAATCAGCTCAGCTATCAATCAATATATCTGTCTTGATTTTGCCAATTATCTGTGTCTAAATTCCAGAGAAGCCAAAAGATCCACTTTACAGAAGCAAAAACATGTTAAACAGTCTTAGATCTCAACAATAACAAAATAACCTTGAAAAAAATCTGAATAGACATAGGAAGGTGTATTACATGTGTGTTGGATATTTTTTTCTGTAACTCTTCCTAAAGTAGTTGCAGGTACTTTATGTATCTCTAAAGTAATGGAATAACTATTAACCGTGCTGTAGATCTCCAAGTCTGGTACTGAGGGGTAAAACATTCTCAGCCGAGTGTTACCGCTTTAGTATTATGACTGAACTCTGCAGCAGACAGTGATTTTCTTTCATAAACACCGCTGAACAAAGTCGTTAGTGGTAATCTAAGTCCTTAACCTCTACTAATCGCAACTAGGCTACAGAAGGCAAGAAGATGATATGAAAGGAAGTTTACCAATACTCAAAGCAAGCTCCACAGCTAGCAACAGCTGAATTACTCCAAGAATTATTAAGACATACAGCAAAAGAAATGTGAGATTATTCTGAAAAGGCTGAAAGTCAAGGCTGTACTTACTGAAAATGCAATTTCAGTTCCACTCAGGTGGCCAGAGCACTAAGTCCTTTAACCTTATTACACCTTACTGCGGCGCCTCAATAATATTCTTCTTCTTTTCAAACCAAATGCACGAGCTCTTCTTAGTCTAAACCCAATCACAAACTAGTCTTGGACATGCTCCACCCTTGCAATTACATACTGCACTTGGTGATCAGATTCCACCTCTTTCCTTCCCTCCTCCTCTTCCATACTGTCTCCCTATTTATGCAAGGCCCTCCTGGGAGCATTATCTCACATCTAATAATCGCGTTAATTAGAAATTTTAATTTTGTCATTAAAACAACATGAAACTAGTTTCAACAAATCTTAGAATTCCAGCAGCAATAATAACACAAGAGTAAAGCCCTTCTCTGCTCCTCCCAAATGTATATGAATCTGTGAAACAAAAAAAAAGAAATGGTACCTTCTTGCCTTCTGTAACAAGATGAGAGCGTCCATTCACGTGAATAAGAGCTCTATTAATCTCCGGTGTTACTGCATTGACTTCAAGGAAATATAAGCAATAAACGTATCCTTTTGCTTTAATAGATGAAATACCATGTAGACACACAGGTTTGACAAGGGCAGCACGTATTTCTTAATTTTCAGAATAACTGCCCCTTATTTTATATGCAATTTTAATGTAAATAAAAATAATACAAGGAAAAAGCAACAGTATCTCAAAACCACACTTTCTGCTAATTACCAATACTATATAATTAGCATTCTTACAGTAAAATCATAAGTGCTGGTCTGCATAATTTCACAACACCAATCTCAGTTTGTAGGGAATCTGGTTAGAATAAGCAAATAAAGCAATAGCATTTGACAAGGTCTGTATTATTAACATAGCCAGCGCAAATAAGCAGCCTTTCCATTGCATATTGCTGTTCTATATTAATCCTCCTCATCAAAAATAGTTTGTCCTAAAAAAACAGAAACAAAGTGTTTACAATGCTGTATCTGCATGGAGTGAAATAATAAGGATCCATACCTTTTTGATACGTCTCAAGAGAAAGAACAGGAAAGTGGTAACAAAGACACGTTGCAATAGGTTAGCACGCACTATGTTTTTCACAAAGCTGCCTGAATTCTATACAATGGGAAGGACTGGTTCTCTCCGGAAAATGTGTTTTCCCTCTTTCCAGTCCCCATGGAGTCCTTCTCTGCACGGCTTGAACTGAGCGCCCCAAGACAGATTTGAGGAGCAGAGCGGGGGGGGGGGGGGGGGGGGGGGGAAGGCAAAACCAAACCCTCATGAGTGGCTTTTTCAGCATTTACATGGCTTAATTTATATCGCCAAGACTATTATGGCTTATTGGTCTGAATCCTGAAAATTACTGATTTATGCTTAGAAACCCTGGAAACTAAAACATGTGATGAATACAGTGAGGAAACAAAATTAAGGGCCTTTCAAAGTGTACAAAACCTCCTCCCCTCTTTCTTTTTTATTTATTTTTTTAACAAGTTCAGGTTTCCAATTCTACCAGTAAAGTGCCCTCGTATAGGCCAGAGGTACTGTGACGATGCAGATGTGCGCAGCGTACCATAACATGGAGGGGACAAAAAGCAAGAGGGATTGATTTTATCTAGATTTTGGATTTGTAAAATTGCAAAACAGAATGGAAGCGGGAGAGTCTGGCTGCTCAGATCTCAAAATCATGGGAAAATATACTGCTGGCTTTTAGCCAATTATTTCTTGCATGCCTCTCCCCCTCTCCACTTGTACCTGCTACTGTCTAGAGCAGTAAATCAAATACTGCTATACATTTTTTAAAAGCAGACTGCAGATTATCTTTGAGAGAAAAATGTGAGCTCTATTACACTAAAATCTTTCTTTTTCTTTTGTAGTTATTATACCTATATTGTTTTTTTTCCTAATGCCTGTCACTGGATTTTCCTCTATTTTCAGTATGTTTACTTAATGTTTGACATCTTACTGTTTCCTCTGAACAGTCATTTTCCCCAGTTGTTTGCTTAAATCACTTACACAGCAACAGGGGAGAGAAAAAACAACAATAATAATAATTTTTAAAAACCCTCCCCAGGAAACTGGATTGTAAAACCACGAAATCTGGCAGAGTTTCAAAGTGGGGGGTAACCTTACACTATTTTTAACTAACATTTTGAAGCTGCCTGGATTTCAAGTTGAGAGTTTAAAAAACAGAAAGGAAAATGAACATAGATTTTAAAACACACTTTGCTTGATCGAAAGGGAGAGCTCTGACAGGGAATTGAGGGGAACAAAGAAGCATGCTTGTTTTATGAAATTCAACAGAAGGCAAGAAAACGCTGCAAAAAAAAAATCCATTGATAGGATGACATTTTCTTCCCACAGAGACTTTACACATTCCACCCTTTCACCACTTTTCAAAGCCCCCATATTTTTTCCAGCATTTCAATATAACTCAAGTTGAAACTCTCTCTTGTTTCTCATTTTCCCACATTTTCTGTATTTGACACTTGATTAGGAAAAATTAGACCATGCACTTCCCAAAGGAGACTATAGCCAGAACGCAGTTTGCAGAAGAGAGGGCTAAACTGAAACACTAAAATAAACTGCAGCCATGAAGTGGCTGCTTGTGTGCGTACAAAGTTGCATCCCCAATAACAAGCACACACGCACAATATGCCCACGCTCCGAGAACTGAGCAGGAAATGCTGCCACTGGGCACTTTAGGCTTGGAGAATTTTATTTCTCCTCCATTTTCAAAGCCAGTTTTAAGCTACATCTGTGCAACACTCCTGAGCTCCGTTTAAAGGCTGTCGATGGCATTGCTTACGTACAGGAGAAAGGCAAACAAACCTGGACATCAGAAAACACTACAAATCAATTTTTGCTATTTGTGACTCAAACAATTAAGTTCAGTAACACAGAATTCAAGTTGGAATAATGGTGCACTGTACCTACATAATGCTACTTTGCAGCTATAGAATGAATTTGACGGACAAACTGCATGCTGCTGTAATTCACATTTTATGACCTCAGGAAAACTTTTCGTTTCTAAAGTTTTGAGTCAAAGCAGATCTAGAAGTCACGAAATAATTACAAGAAGAAGTAAAGACCGTTGTATTTTACCCTACCACTACGAAAAGTCTACATGCTTCTACTTCCCATACAAAATATCTTCAATACTCCACAATAAGCTTCTATTTGAAACAATGGTCAAAGTTGTTTTAAAATGCTTTTTTATGAAAGGCAGATAAAAGTAGTCTATGCAGACACTGAGTTACTATTCACTGAAAAGAAAAAAAAAATACTAGCAGCAAAGTCAAGCATGGAAACAACAGGTTCAAATCAAAGATGTGTATTTTTCCACATTAAATTTGATTTTAACTTTCCAATTATATTAATGTATCGCATACATTTTTCGTAATTAAATTATGTGGTGTGATACTTTAATGAAAATACTAGATAAATATTGCAGGCACTTTATTTTAGCACAAGAGAGCTTGGCCATGTATTTAAATTAATTGTATGCTCCTGATATGCTGCTACTATGAAGAAATAATGTGAATAATTACAAATCAATTTTCCACGATTATAAAAAATCATCAAATAAACAGCAAAATTAATTTGCAGCACATTTTTAAATATGGATTTAAATTTTATTATAAGCTGAATGGTGCAATGAGAAAAGTCACCATTCAGATCAGTTGTGTGCGTTTTCTGCCCATTTATGCCTTCATCACCACTAACAAATAGAACTGTGCTTTATAGAAAGCAAATCAGCAGGTTCTGATGTAAAGTGCAGATACAGTTTTGCGTGACTGGTAAGAATATAATGACATGTCATTACTGAGAAAAAGAAAACCATTCCATGCAAGCCCTGTAAGAACAAGCAAGACAACTTTAAAACATAATCCCTTAAATGGACAGTTACAAGTCTACAAATACTGATCTCCTGGACAGAACTGACTTAAGACTAAAATCTTTTGAAGAGCATTTGAGAACCATCTTATAAGAACAGCATTCAAAAGAAACCAAAAACATGAAGAAAGAGGCCACAATCAAGTTATTTCTGACAATATTAAAATGTAAACAAATTTGGGTAGGGGACATTGACAGTCCTTTTATTTTTCATGATGCTACATGGTCTATCTACTGCTCAAAAATGACTTGCACACTGTTTCTATAAACTATGTAATTTGCGTAGCAACTGCTTTGCATCGGATTTATATGTTAAACATTTAAGACATAACAAACCTGATTTTGCAGCAGTACTTGTTGAGACAAAATTCCCATAGATTTCAATGAAACGCATCTGCATAAGGATTGCAGGGTGGGGCACACAGCACCTTCTGAGCAATCACTTTAACATACACTCACTATGATCATTTAAATTTATTTTGACATTTTATATTCTTTGGTTAGCTTTAAACTTTCAGAGCAAAGCCGAAGCATGTAAACATTAAAGAGCATAACATAACACAAAGTGCTGCAGGCAATAGCCTTGTTCAGATCTAAAAGAGACTGATGTTAACACATAACATACTCCTAAGCACCCTGCTCATGGCTTTTACTACTTAGGACATCTGCACACTGTGTCTATTCTTATGTAGGTTATCACATATACTGATATGGGTGCTAGATTCATTTAATACAGGAAAAAAGGCTTCAAAATAACATGTACGTGGAGAGCAGCATAAAATTACATTCACCTACATGATTATAAAATGATAAAATTTAGTGAAAAGGCAGGCTTATTTTTGAAATCATATTACAGCATGTTTTTAGAAAGTAGCAAGAAGCTACCACAGAGTCCAAACAAAGAAAGTGCATTACCAGTGCATTAGAAATAAATATTACCAAGACATTTTCTGATGTACACTTTGATCACTGGAGATATGTCTGAAAACCTCTTCCAGTAGCTTGACTTCAGATGATCAGCTCTAAATATTTTATAAACACAATTTGTGGCCATGTAGGCAAACAGACGAATGCTACGTCTTGGCTTTTGCAACTGGAAACAAGGAGATTTGCCCTGAAAACAGGAACTTTGAAAGGTCCTGGATGGAATGCTTACAACTTGCATCTCAGCTATAAAACCAAGCGTAATGCATCATTACAACAACTCACTGCATGAGAAAACCAGTTTTTCTATTTATACACACACTGTGGAGCCAATCCCGACATCTCTACATATTCACGTCCAATGTCTTTGTTTGTACAGCAGTGGCAGGATGGGCTCTTTTTCTCCTGTTTTTCTACGATTCTTTGTTGGAATTAGCTAAATCAGACTTAGAGGTTCACAAGCCCCTTGCAAACTCTGAGAATCTTGGCTTCTGAGCTACAGGAAATACGTCTCCATGTATTTCCAACTTTATAAAAGGATGAGTGTACTTTTGGCATATGCTCTTGCATGCAAAAAAGATTTACCAAATGGAAGAGAGAGGTTTAAACATTTACAGTGGAGCTTAAATACGCTTTTCTACATAAACTTCCTCTCTGAAGAAATGCAACATTAAAAACAAAAGAAGGTAGCAACATGAAATGAGCTCAGTTGCCTCAGTTCAGCTCCTACTAAAACAAGTATCCATATCACAAAAGCTGCTTTCACAATTGGCAATGTTGACGGCCATCAGGATTGAATGAGTGTGGAAATTGAATTACACCCTCTCTCCCCGTAGGTGGTCCTTACAGATCAGCGTACCGGAGTGTGTCAGAAGTCTGCGCTGTTCCTGTCCCTGACGCAGCTTCTCTGTGGACACAATCCTTCAGACTGCAGCACTCTCAGTACGACACTATTCGAGAGGGCTAAATACAATTTTAAAAATCTCTCTTTGAAACAGTAATTTAAGATAAATGTCTATTTGCAATAGACATTTGCAATAGGAACTCTCATTGCAGGCTCCTACTAATCTGATTTAAGCATGATTTTGTTTCCACTCAGGAAACTTAAATTAATTTAGCTGTTCCTGAACACTGTTACAGAAAGATGAAGTATCCAGTGGCTCACGACTACAGTTCCTAGGTTCAACAGCCACATTTGCTATGCAGTCAGGTTATGCTGAAAATTTGTTTGCTTTAGCTACCATTACACAAGGGATTTATACTATTATGCTGTTATCCATTACATTGAGTTTTTAGACTCACACAGATTGCCTAGAGACTAAAAAGCAAAAGAATTCAGATCCTCATGCATGCTAAATTACCAGCTGCCAGAAAATCCTTGGCATATTCCCCACACTGCAGTCTGATGAAACTTTGTCATTAACGCACCCCAACATTAAGAAGTTTGATGCGGTCTGATTTCTCACTCTTGCCTGCTTTCTCATTCTATAATAAAAAGAAGTAATAATAAATCAGTAAACTTGCAGTCCAAGAGCTCTTTTTACTTCCAAAAATTGTTTGGTAATTTGTCCTCAACATGGAAGATTTTGATGAGTAATCATGGGCAGGACAAAAATTATGATCAAAAATGTCAAAACAGATAGGTGAGTAATAATCTACGAAGCACAAACCAAAGCCTCCTATTGTTTTACAGAAACTTGCCAAATAACCTTCAAATAAAGGCAATTCTTACATTCAGCTCCTCCACAATTACATGGAGGACTCCATCTAGTCGATTAGAAATGGAAACTGACTCTCTGTGAAGATTTCCTAACTCTAGGAGGCCTTTTTCCCCACTTTTTTCCCACTTTTTTTTTTTCCTACTGTGCCTTTCTAAACCAAAGGTAAATAACTACCAAATTAAGACAAAGAATTAGGATGACCAAAATCACTGTTCGAGGGAACTCTAACTGGATGAAGAATTCAATCCAGATGGTGAAGTTTGCTCTTCACTGTATGCCAGTCCTGCTACACATAAGAGGGCAGGTACTATGAGATAACCTACATACAAAGAGATTGCCAACAGGATACAAGGACATGCTTTGCCCTTATGCAAAAATTCACGGCATGGCTAATATAACCTAGATGTTTCCAGTCTTTACTTAGAAGCTAATGGCCACAGGCAATGCCTAAGTATCATTAGAACAACTGACATCTTAAGTTAAATTATTTGTTAGTCCTAGGTGATATGACAAGGCTCTCCCTGCTGATTTTTCATTTAAACTTAGACTGCTATCCGTGGATGGTAAGCACCCCTCCTCTCTCTCTTTTTTTACAGCTTTCTTATTAAAACAAAAATTCAACACACAGTTCAGGAAATATTGTAAGATGAAGCTGGCTACATTCCTAGAAATAAAAAATTAAAGTTTCAGTAAAACCTGACGTCTCCTTGTAAATTACACCTTAAAAAAAAAAAACCCAAAACAAACAGGAAAAGATACTATTACCTAATGTCTGAAAATTCAGAGAATATATTCATTCATGGAAAATACTTCTGCAAGTAAAATGAACTAAAATTATTTCCCCTGTTTATTATGTAGTAAACGAGATATCCAAGTACCTTTTTAACCTGTGCCTTCCTGGAGATAGTATATTCTTTTCATTTACCAAGGAGAGTGAACACTGGCTTTCATGCAGATAATCTAATTAGCACAAAAATATGCTCGACAAGACAGAACCAGACACGCTGTTTATACTGAGGCATGCTACAACAGTTTCTGGCGTGATCCCCCAGCAATTCACCATCTCTGATTAAGAGAGCTATCCAAATGCATTCTACTGAGGTAACACACCGTATTCTCCATGCTTTCAAGTATATTTTCGAATAACTACTTTTATTTGCGAGAGATGCATCCAGAATTCATTAATCGCTAATCTCAGTACGCAATTTAACCCCATGACAATCACACCATCTTTGGGATCATTCATGTGGCCATGACTGTAAATGCAATGTTTGTGGCCAGTCCAAGAGACAGACGAGATCAAAGGAACTATATAAAGGCAGCCCCATCAGGGCAACATTACACACTGTGCCTATAAAACTAGACTATTGCTTTCACGGCTACAGCGTTCTCTCAACATCTAAGTTGTATCATACTCAGTAACGCTCGGAGTAAACAGAAGTTTCCTTCTCAGGAAAGTAAGCCAAGCAACATTTGCTCACAGAAAAGCACTATCGTGCTGCTTTATGTCACGGTAGAAGCATTTTATTTCAAAGACAACAAGGAGCCGCAGAAACTTTTCACAAGATGGCAACATGTTATAAAACTTTTTTCTTTCACTGTATCACTCCGGCAAACTTCAGGGTTTCTGCTTTCTGGAATACACTTCCAGGAAAGCAGGCACAGATTTGTGCAGCCCACCTCGCCACAGACAACCCTGTTCTTTCTCCAAGAGGCACAAATCAGGTGTACAGCAATGACATTTTGGATACAGCATCTGTCCTAATTATAAGTTTAAAATCAAAGCTAAGTGCCAGTGGATCACAGCAGAAATTAAAGCCTGTCACTGTTCCTCCCTGCTCTGACTTGGCCTGACAGACACACAAATAGGTAACAAGGGTTCATTAAATCTGTTAAGAGATGAGCTGGCAGCAAATGGATGGACTCGAGCATTGGTAGCAAGGGCACTCTCACTTCACAAAGGACCATATAGGGTTGAAACTTATTTAGCACTGTATTTATAACTCCAAGCTCTGTGCTATACGCCAAAGATTAAAAGTATGCGTAATCAAAGCAACAATCACTGTTCTAATAGTTAAAAGAAGCATTATATCTGTGTATTTCTGGATGATTAGATCCTTAGAGTGTTCTCTTAGGACACAAAAAGGAAAAAAAAAGAAAATTATTTCCAACAGAATTATATTTAATACTTGATAATTACATGGCAGGGATCCAACAGCTATTGTGTCTCCTGGATGGCTCACTTACTACCCTGTTGTAGTTCTCTTTTGTTCCAGTATGCTATTCAGCAGAAATAGAAAGCAAAGTCAGCATGGTAAGGCCACATGAACTTGCTGAAAATGGGCTCAAACATATCGATATTTTGGATTAGTTCTATAACTGCAATACTCACATGAGTCAGCAGTCACAGAAGCTGGTATTAATTTAGCAACCACATTATTCCAGAATATATGAAACAAAGCCACTCTATCATCTTAGGCTCAGCTGCCGTTCCTGCTACTTCTGTACAGTGTATGTGACTTACGATTACACAGCACACAAATCAGAGCAAGTTCTCTAAAATTCACCATCCCTTTCTACCATTCTTTCACACCACCACTGAATGTGGGTTTACATAGTCCTATATAATCTATGTAAAGATAACAACGACAACAAAAGCTACAAATACAAGATCATTCCAACTATATCTCCTGTCAAATACAAAACAGAAATGGTGAGGTTATTCAACTATGCCCTAAAAATCCACAGCAAATTTATCAAAAATAATTATTTATGGAACTGGAGGTTCAGAAATGCTTTGTTGCTTCCACATATGATCAAAAGTAGTCAAAAGCACAGAAATGTTATTTGGTGTATGAGTACTGGGGGAAAAAATATCACTCTGAAATCCCTAACAGTTTTAACTTGATATCTGAAAACAAAAAAATAACTGTAGCATTCATTCACTTTGCAACACACAAAGAACAATCTTAACCAAAATACCACGTGGTATTACCTACTTTTAATGAAATACATACAGTATTGAAATCAATAATACTTGTTTTGACTCCTGAAATAGAGATTTACTCTAATGTGCAGTGGTCTCACAATGTTCAAATAACATTATTTCAGAAACATGCACACTTCATGGTTTGAGGTTTGAACTTTTATATTTTATTAGATGAGAGCATTCTAAGCACTTAAAAAACAAAGTTCAAAAATGTGAGCTAATAAGGCGTAAAAGGAGATATTTTTAAATATCCAGGAACTTTTCTCCAAAACTTGATCTATTTCCAGCTTGCTTCCTGACCCTATCATGACATTCATAAGTTAGTGAGAAGCCTAAAAAGAAGAAAAGACAAACAAAGGAACTCTACAAAAGTCTCTAGAAGGCAATTTTGCCTCCCCTCTACTTTTCCTTAAATAAACCCCAGTTACAAACCAGCATCATAATTCTTACTATCTCTTAAAAGTGCCCAGAAATAGATTCTAGCCTCATGATCATATGGTGGGAAAGGGGGCAAATACTCTGCCAATAAAACTCTGAACCTATAGAAGCTTTTATAATTCTTCCTAAATCCTATTTTTGTCACTCAGTTGTTGATAGCAATTATTATTTGTTTGAAGCAGCAATAAAAATAGCAAGCTTCTGGGCCTTTGCAGCCGACAGTTTGAGGCCACATAAGACAGAGGTAATGTACACTTACACACTGACCAGTCTAAATACATTAAAAAAAAAAAAAAAAAAAAAAAAAAAAAAAAAAGAACAATGACATCCCAATTCCATTTGACGCTGCAATCATCTCCTGACGGGAGAACTTTCTGTATCCTGAGGCCAACACAAACACATACAGAGTTACACCTTCCATTTAGGTTGCTATTTCTCAGTGAAAACTGTGTAACCAGAGAGCCACTAAAGCTGGTGAGGTTCTGGGTGGGCACAAGGTCCAACTCTGTAGCAGCATCTGCTATAAATACTTCTCTCCCTGCCTTCTAAAAACGGTCACAGCAAGTGGAAGGAGCCTGTGCCCCCAATAGTGGCCTGCTTCACCATGAAAATGAGCGTCTGCTAATGCAACTGAAACACAGCGGGAAGTTTATTTTGATGCATAATTTACTATCAGGAGTTTAGTAAAGAGACTGACGAACTTTAAATTGTTTAGAAGTAAACAATTCACACCCTCCCACAGTAGAGAACTAATACTTTTTTGAAAGTTGGTAAGCATGTTCCCCTCCTCTCCATTTCGAGAGCAAAATGACAGTATACAAAGCTAGCACACACAACTTTGCAGCAAAGCAAAGGCCCCTTCTGACAACTTGTTTTCAGCTTTACAGCTAAGTACTGCTTAGACATGATGACTCAGATAAGGCAGATCCTATGTACAGCACAAAATTCTGCCAGTTCTAGGCTGACACCAATTTCTGACTCTGACACCAGATTAAGCAGACCGATACACAAAGTAAACCTCTTTCTCCTCTCACGTTGCTCTCGCCACCCAACAGGAAACAACAGAGGAAATAACAAGAATCAAGCCTGTTTTGGTCAGCAGCTACGCACAATCCAGGCACCATATTTCATTTAGGAAGCACCATGTTTTGATGCATTTGTATAAGGTGGACAACTGTCCATAAAACTCATTTAACAAAGGACACCAAAGAACAGTGAGATGGTAATTTCTGTTATCAACCGGGATTCAAGCAACCATTTTAGCTGTAAAGGGCTCTATCAACAATTTTCTCATGTCAACTGTCTTTTTGTGAGGTAGAATTTAGGACGCAGAAAAAGGTAACACCCCCCTCCCCCCCCCCCCAAACCCAAAGCTGTATTATCAGGCCGAAAAGCCATTTTATGGAAGTGTCATTTACCTGTCCCTGGAACAGTCATGTGTATACATTTCACAAGAGAAAGTTGAAGATGACAGATAATTGATCTGAGTTTGTAATCTCAGGTTCCAGCTGTGATCAGCTTCAGCACAAGAAAACCCCTCCATTAACAGAGAAAGAGTACGGTGGGTCAGGAAATCCCTGGTGGTTTCCATGGGCCCAAACAACATTGAAAGATACAGAAAAAAGATCTTTTCATAAAGGATAACTGACAGAGAGGAAGAGGGAGGTTCTACATTTGGGACAAGAAGAACTCCTAAGTATAGAATAAATTGTAAGTTGTTTGTCAAAGTCATTACTGATAGTAGGGTCATTGACATAGAACTTCACTTCATGTCAACCCCATAAAGCAGAACAAAGAAATAATTCAAGAATAGGTCTTCATGCTTCAACATCAAAACAGGACTGGAATTTAAAAACACTGCTTAATAGTCAGGCTCTGGACATGAGTTTTTCCAGTGTTTAATTCTGAATACATTGGTATTCAAAGCACACTCTCCACACCCTCTCTCACAGACATTCCCTATGAGAAAAGAGATTTGAAATAATACACGCTAGCCAAACCATAACATATTACATAGGGGAAAGAAACAGCCGTAGAGTATTATAGGTAGTCTATAGTCAGTCTATAGGGCAAAGGAACACAAACCATGAAACAAAGTAGCTATTCTCACATGAACTATTAAAACATACTCCAAATGACTCACACAGATCAGGTATTTAAAAAAAATTCTAGTGCTGTACTTGCAATATGATCGGTTTTAAAACTACACTTCTACCTTCGCCTTTATGCCGTGTTCTCTAATTAGAAAAGCTTGAAAATGGTTCCCCTACAATTAAGATCCATTTCTGGATGGCATCAACACTCACTGAGTGCACATTTTGGGGCAGACCTAGTATGTTTTGTCATGGTAGAGAACACAAAAACCTCAGTGAATTAAAATAACCTGTTGAACAGCCTTTGAGTAGGACTGAACCAACGACTCTAAGCACAGATCCTATGTACTGCAATGAGTGAAGCACTATGACATTAAGGTCAAAGTACAGCATACTAGAGGTAACTTAATAATTGATTTTTTTAAATAAAAAGACTGAAATAAAAAAATATTAATGTCTTGCTACGTTTTTAGTCAAGAGCAGAAAAGCCTTCCCCAAAAATTTCACTTCCAAATGAATGTGGTATTTCCTTCTGGTTTCCCTTGCTTTAGTGAAAGCCACTGAAAGAAAGAATAATGACAGCAGTGATTGAGACAGTGCCAGGCAACACTTACCTAAATATCGGATATACAGTTTCTACTAAATCTTTTGCCTGAATTGTTCACCTCTCAGGAGAATGTCCCCAAAACATGCAATACGGTATTGTGGCATGCACGTTCTCAGTAGCTCCCCTTGACACCGCTACAGAGAGCACTACTACTTCATTTTAGTTTAGACACTCAGGCCATGGAAGAGTCATCATCTTATGCTAACTGAAACCACCAGGCTAGTGGATCAAAGTATCATTTTTATCACTTCTTACTCATTGTCATTTTTCCCCCCAACCCATCCTAATGAGTAAGTTCTGTCTAAACTTGCAAATCCCAAAACAACACATTCAGCAAAAGTTTTTGCATTTTTTCCACAGATCTCTGCTCTAAGCTTTACTAAAAACATATCCAGACCACATTATGAGTAACAACATACTGCTTCTCTAAAGCCCTCCTATAGGATGAATTAGGTAGAGTTTTATTTATGTCCCAACTTAAAGGGTGGACAATGCTGACACACATTTTACATGTGCCACGGTGATGCCGTTCTGCTTTGCACATGCCAAATTCCACCACAGAGATGGCAGGGTGTCAGTGACAGCTGAAGAGACTTCTGAAACATCATTTTTCTTACAAACATCAAAGACACTAAGATCGTGCAACTGGACTGTGAAGGTTCGGTACACAACTGAAATACTGCTTTAGGGTAAAATAAAGAGTTATTTTTGTCTAAATGCATCAGTTAATCTTCAGACCACGGTACAAACAGACTGTTAATTCAGATTCTGGATTTTTATAAAATGCAGATAAAGAGTTAGTGTAGACGCCAAAGAAAGCCACCAAAGGCAAAGAATCAGGAAAGCAACTAAAAATAACAGTAACTCTTCTTACAGGAGGGATAACGAGATAATGACAAGACCATGCAACTTCTAAGCACTACATTTTATTTCAAGATCTTATGTGCCTAAGAGATGGTGTGAACTTGGAGTATATCTAAATATTTAAATATCTTCCTGAAATTATTCATTATCTGTGTTCAAATTCTCAGGACCGGACTTTATTTCCTTCTATGCAGCCATGATGAAATCACTGTTCCATGGAACGCTGATTCACAGGGGAAAATTTCATGCTCTATGGAGGTACTTCTTAGGCTCAATTTTACATGGTCTTTAACTTCTACCAGCATGAGAATTAAGAACACTCCATAGATATGCAGTATTAGAAAGAATTAAGAATTAACCAAAAATAAAACAGTAGTGTTGACACAACTTTGCTAGTGCTGTCAGGCTGAGCACTATTCTCCAGTATACTTTTGTGATACTGGTTATAAATGTGGCATCAGTCAAAACAACATGCGTAAGATTTGACGAACAGAACTCACTGGAAAAGGGAATGCGTCATGAAAAATCTTAAAAGATATTGTAACATTTCATTTCACCTCTTGAAATTTTTCGGAAAGAGACATAGGACTACACCCAACCTCCCCTTTCCCAAATCCTATATTTTAGGTGAAAGGTTTTCTTTGTGAAACTAAAAGGAAATTCACATGAGGTGCAAACTTCCTGCAGACCCTTTCATATCAGACACATCATTTTTTGGGGGAAAAAAAAAGTTTAATCACATGTAATCCACACATTTTAAGCACTGCTCATTAAAGCAGAGTTAGGAAGGGCACATGCTTCTCAAAAGCAAACACACTGGCACAGTTTCTCTTTAAAATCCCAAATGAATGCCTGATAATGGTGATGAAGGCATTCTACAGAAATCAAATAAAAAGTTGTCTGCTATTATACACCTTTAGCCTATGGTTCTCTCACCTAGCTAGGCCAGGTCGGTCTCACAAGCCACTCTAGAAATCAAGGTCTATTCTCAGGACAGTCACATAATCAGATTCAGGGGGAACTGAGTAAATATATCTGACTATTTACAAATTAAGGCTCAGGTACGCTTTTTTCTACGTATTTTATTTTCAGAGGCTATTACACATCATTCTTTTTGACATGGAAAATATTGCCAATCTACACAGTCAAAGTTGGAAAACCTTTCAAAGCATGATGTATTGTACTACTACATGCAACAGCTCTTTACAACATATGCAACTACTCTGTACAACAGCACCAAGGATTACTAAAGCACTGCCTGTACTACCGCAGAGGCCATACATTCCCTCATTTGCAAGGAAAGAAGTATCTGTAATCTCCCTTTTTTAAGCTGATTTTAGAATGCTGAACCTGATCTTTGAAATGAGTTGCCTTCATCTAGTGGAAGACAGTTGATGGTGTCCATTAGGCAGAAAATAAGAACAACAAAGATCACCATCCCTGTAGGACCTCTTGGCCTGGAAAGCAATAAAACATACTGCATTCAGCATCTGCCAGCTGACTTCACTACAGAGTGCTTTTGTGATGAATGTAAGGATTGATTTAAAGCAGTTATTCTTAGCATTTTATGTGTATATTACAAGAGAGAAGGATATTTAGGCATCGCTCCCACCTGGCCTCAAAAAAAAAAAAAAAAAAAAAAAAAAAAAAAAAAGACACAGATGGCAATTCCAAGTTCTTTAGAACTTCCCTGTGCCTGTCAGATCCCCAAAGAATGAGCAGATTGGATAAGAACAACAGGCATAACATCTTTCTTCTGATTTTGTTCTTTTTCATTCTCTGCTACTAGCTTAAAGAGTTTAATGGTTCATACCATGGAAACCCACAGTGAAGATTAGGGGAAACTGATCAAACCACGTCTTTTTCTGAGTTCTGTAAGGAAACTTGGAAGGAATACGCATACTTGCAAAAAGAACAGCCTGTAAGCTCTGATACAATTTCCAAAAGGTTGCTAACAGGAAAAAGAAAAAAATGGAAAGAACTCAACTAATTTAACTGGTCACTGATCTACTTTTCCTGAGGGTTGCAGCAGTCTATGCTAGCCAGAGATAGGCCTCTTAAAAATCACAAGTTTTCATCAATTTCATGCATGTAAGCACATACTATCTGTAGGTACCATCCACCAAAATATTTAGAAAGAAATAATATTTTCTTCCTCATCCTTACAATGTCAGGAATAGATGTGAATCAGCATACTAAAAATCGCCAAACAGAATCAATGCAACTACCAAGTATGAGGAAGAAGACATTTTTGCCTTTTAATGTTGTGTAATATGTCAAAAACAATCCGCTTCACAGGCTACTCTCATTTCAGTTAGAACAAGAGAGATTTGCATGCATGCTCGTTCCATACAGATGATACAAGACTTCTAGGTTCTTGCTATGATCGGCTGCTAACTGGTTTACCCAAAGTCACTAAGCATGTTAGCGTGTCTCTCTCTGTCCCCCCCGCCTTTTTTGTTTTTTTTTTTTATCATATGCTAAAGTTCACGGCATGGAAACAGATGATTGATAAAATTTAATAAGAAGAATGTACTAACAGCCCCACTTTATCAGGTTTTCCATGAAGAAAAAACTAGTTTTGCTTTGGCTTGATTTAATTAAATAAAACGTGCTACACTTGTCGCAGCATTTCTAGCTATACAGTAGCAGATCAGATGAACCAAAAATAAACTAAACGGATTTCTTTTACGGAAGTTGAGCGAATAGGTTCGTTTTCATTATCAAAGTATAATTTATCATAACTAGTGACGCACACGCAACAAATTTAATTGAATACTGTGAATTACTAGACTATGAGACAAGTATTGTACTTAAACAAGCTGGGAGGAGCTTCCACCTGTGTTTTAAATTGCAGTGCAAGGCAGTCTGAAAAATAGTTCTGTCTAGCTAATAACATTATTCACATGTACACCGCAGGAGAGACCAAACAGCATGCTCCTAAATTCAGTCAGGAGTCTCAGTCCCACCGCAGAGACTACGGAATAATGACTGGACAACATGGGTGCAGCTCGTCATTGATTCTGTCGAAAGGCATCCAGATGCAGTAGAATTCAAGTTTTTTTTAAAAAGAACAGACTCAAATACCCTAAGTTTTCTTTAAACTTGATCCACAAATAAAAGCTAGGAAAAACACTGCAAAAAGATTATACATTCTCTTCTATTCCTCTTCCAAAGTATTTTAAGAGAGAGCCCCGGATCCTAAATTAATCTAAGGACCTGATCAGAGCCTAACCACTATTTCAAAGGCCTTACATTTGTCCTATCTTCAGCTACTCTGCCTGGTCACATTATGTTCTCCTGCTTGGAGGTATGAAAAAGTATAGTCCTGTGTTCAGGAACTTGTCTTGTTCATGAAACTCTGCAGTGAATACAAAAAGCACTGAATTACTAACATTACAACAAATAAAAATAAAATCTCTTCCCCTTTACGCAGCTTTACATGCTATAACCGGATACTATGCTAGGCACTTATGCAGTAGAGGCAGTAGCAACAACAACAAGCAGCTCTGAATGATCTGTAACACTCATTTCTTCTTTTTTTTTTTTTAATGTTTTACTTTTGGGTTTACGCATATTGTTCCCGAAAAAGTACTACACAGTAAAGGAAAAGATGGACAGTGAGCTCATGAAGCTGAGAAATAATGCCAGTTTTGTACAGCCAACCAACCCATTCAGAACCAGAGGTCCTGCAGATCATACACTAGGAACCACTGCCCAAAGCTTTCTTCAGGATACCCCTGTGAAATACGTGTTACATACATCTGTACTAAAGTATACAGAAGTATTAGAGTCATTTGTAGAAAATCTAATGTGAAGGAGTTTACCTGAAGGTATTCAGTTCATCAGCATCAAAAGGAGAAGCAGGTCTTGCACATCCCAATTCCTACTTCTGGATGCACCCACCATCCCACCCGCCTCTTTGATGCTACTGTAAGAGATTTATAATGCTGCATGAGGGAAAGCTTTGCTTCATCACAATGGAGCATCATGTAGCAAAAATACGCTGTTCCAGAAGAATCAGAATCCATGAAGTTCAGGCTTCCCCTGGATTTGTGTCCTGTAGTTGACTGTAAACTCAACTGAGGTTCATTCAGGTATTTCTACAGCCTTTACACAGTGGGATCCCTCATGTCTAACAAAACACGAGCTCTCTTTCGATGATGCCATTTACTGAGTCATCTTCCCCTGTCTGGCTAGGTTTCATTTTGACATCTGTCTTTCTGGTATATTTAAATCAGCCAGGTTACTAAAAAAGACATATGGATAAATACATATATGCAGAAATTTGCCTTATGTGAGCATGTTATAGGAAAGGAGACTAAAAATAATCATTCCTTTTAGGAGGCGAACGACAATTAAAGACAGCATCTGTAAAATCTCAGAACAGCAACTATTAATACCACAATATCACAAGCCTAGCCCTTGCAGTTACCAGAAGAATTTCCTGGGAGCTGATCAGCTTTCTTCCTCTTCTCCAAAATCAGATGGGAATGTCCTTGAAGCAAATATATCGTTGTAGAAAACAATTACGGAAAAGGGCAAAGGGGAAGAAAGAATGACTTATGTAATTTAGATAAAACACTCAGTCTAAGTGACCTTGTGGCTGGCATTCAAAGCTATGCAATGGACTGAGGACTCCATTTTCAAAACCAACTTCTTCTCTGGTAGCAGTGCAGGAGAAGCATGAAGCAGGCCAGTGCCTGTCATGAGGGTGATTTCTCAAATCAGTTGGAGCAGGAGTTACTATCTATACATAATTCTATGCCTCGGAGAATCTTAAGGTTGAAAAATTCAGGTTATCCTGAAAATTGAGCTGTAAGATCATGCCTTGAAGTCATATATTGTGTATACAACACCATCCTCCTGGAAAAAAAGGATATGGAATATGGAAAATTCTTTGGCAGCTGGTATTCAACAACTCAGAAGAAGAAAACTGGAGCAAGCAGGGCAGAAGAAGAACACTACCGAGCTAATGCAAACTTCTGTAATAGTAAGCAAAAAGCACTGGTAAAACACAAATGGGATTCTACCAGTTCAGAGAGAAAAGAATATGACGAATGCCAGTGAGCATTACAGTTTTACAGGAAGTAGGCCCCTTTAGACAAATCTCATTTCATTCTTTAAGAGCGCAGTGAAATTTCTCATCAAACTGCCAAGAGGGAGCCATCAATGAGCACAGAGCCTCCTACTTTACTTAGGCTCATCGTCCAGCCAAGCACACAGAAGCTCTATAATTGTCCCTCCAGAGCTTATATAGCACCACACCGTTTTCTTCGGAAAACATAAAGTCCAGGGGAACACCTCCAGGACACCCAGGAAAGCTCCTTCAGTAAAAGTAACAACCACCACGTGTAAAGCAAACACAAAGGCAAGGAACTTCAGAGCCACTGTCCCAGCACAGCAAGCAGGAGAAAACTTGCTAAAACTCAGAAAAGGAAGATGAGACGGAGGAAGCACTAAGAATAAAAAACGATTCGTCTAAACTGTAATCTCCAGCTCTCACAGAAACCCATCTAAAGCTGGTTTAAATAAAGAATAGCATTTTGTGCAGACCACTGAGCAGAAACACACTCTCAGAAACATGTATATCTGGCACACAGATGTCTGATATTGTACTTTCTGGCCCAAACCAAGGTTTCTTCTTCCTTTGCAGTTAACTTTTTATCATTTTGTCTCTCCTGCTACAGATGTGAAACTCTAAGTGCTGCTTTTATGAAAGCAAAGTACTGACCATATCTGTAAAGAACTATGAAAAGCAATTCAAGTCACTAGGCATACCTATTCTTACAGCCATGCTAATGTAATGTGGCCCAACAGACTATCCTCCCTGTTATCCTACACTAATCTTTCCAAAGTGATCTTTCTAATATTGCCAAATGATGTGATATCTCTGCACTGTGGAAGAACATTCAGAAACCAATGGGTCGTTTTAGCTATACATGCTATAGAGGCCTCAGAAAATTTACATTGTTTACATCTAACTTCTGTAATTTGAAAGGCACAAACACTACACCTATGATTAGATTACTGGAGAAGTTCGGTCACTCTCCTGTTTTATGCAAATGAATTTCTGAATATTTTCAAGATGGAGGGAGAGAAAAACTAAAACAATAGCCAATATTTGGACAGTTAAATTACTGTTCCATGACCTTTTAAAACAGAAAATTATTTGTCATGCCACTGCCAAGATATAGCAGTAGGAATGTTATAAATAGGTGAAATAGAACAATCACAAAATTATAGTGCTTACCTGTAAGTTGATGCAGGGCACCAAGTTCTGTACAGTTTTACACGCAGTACAGTGCCATTGCAGTCTCTACGTTATACAAAGTTTACACCAGTCCACAGTTTTATAAGAAGAAAACGTACATAGTGACATTTGTTTCAAATTAATACAGACTTATTCCAAGAATACAAGTGGCTTTTTGTTACATGGAAATCTGTATTCTAACTTGCATAAAGCAACTCCTTTAAATGGATTATAAAGCAGTGAATCACTGAAGCAAAATGTGACATGGGACTAAACAAAAAGACTTCATTCAAAACAGATAGCCCTCCACCATCAGAACTAATGGACTGACATGCTCTACCCAAGTCCTCACATTTAAACTCCAAACTCAAAAGTAAACTTAAAACCACAAAAAATAATTTAAAAGGCCAGATCTGCAAACATTAATCGTGTGGCTGCATTCCCAGAACAGTAAATGCGCACATACTGCTTTTGTAAAAAACTTGCATTAGTATCAGCTAAGTCTGAGCTCTACAATCCTCTCAACTTTCTTCGTACATGTAAAATGGCCAGTCCATCCTTTGGAGTATACTCCATAGGGGTTACTGTGGACAACAACATCACATGCTGTGATGAGCTTGCTTAAAGACTCGAACTCTACAAACACCACACCTCTAAAGAGCTATGTTGCCTAGATTTGAAATTGTCCCAGTATTAGAATGTCTGACCAAAGAAAGGAAAAAAAAAAAAGTCTGGGCTAGAAAGCTGCTTCTATTCTTCTACATACTCTGCTTCACAAAAAAACATGCAACATACTCTGCCCTGTGCTCCTATATACAGACCACTGTACGAACAAAAATGAAAAGTGAAGATTGAGCTTCTGACCAAAAAAACAGAATCTGCTGCATCTTGAATGTAATTAAGTTTTATGATTGTATTTACCCTCTTTTTCTTCTTTTTAGAAAGGTCATAATTTAAAAACAAAAATAAATAGCTACTGACATTTAAGCTGAAGGAGTTTAAATCAGGCAAGCTGGCCCATTAAAATATAACCAAGTTACTATCAATCCGTAATGGAGGAGCACCTGCTAACAATCTATGCTATGAAAACCTACTATCAATAATAACTATTACAGATCAACAACACAATTTTGTATTGATTTTCATTGTCCTGTGAATACATCTACAAAACATGAAAAGCTTCTGTTTTGTGAGTTTAAAGAGATAAGGGGGAAGGGGATGACAAAACAGCGATGGTTTAGAGCCAGAACCTAGGAAAGAACACACTTGGTGACCCATGCAATTTGGCATTTTTTCTGGTATTTAACTTAAAGTCTCATCTCCTTAAGTGATAAAATTTGTCAATCTGCTTGGTGAGAGTGTATAAATTGGTAACACTGGGACCCAAAAACTATTTAAAAACTTCAGGTTCCAACAAAAGGCTGAAACAAACTCCATGCTGACTTGAGACTGGCCAAGTGGCCTCTGCAGAGCCACTACCACCACCGCAGAGTGGAAAGGGCTGGGTGAGCAGGGTGCAGCAGGCTAGCTGTTGGGTGCCTTCAGAGACAGTGGGGAGAAATGCAGACCCTGCCCACCACGCACTTGCACATCTGAGGACCTGGCCTTCCACACATGATGGTTAAATTTCAAACCATCTGGCCTCACCATGGATGTCTCCCCACACTCTTGAGGAGAGTGTGCCGTGCCCCTAGCATTCACCTCAAGAAACAACAGTGAGTCTGTAAGGGGAGCTCTGCCTACACCATGCCCTGTGAACCTCCATGAGCTGCAAACCAAGCAGCTGGCAAGGACACCAGCTGGGGAGGAAGGAAGCCTTCTGTGGGTGTTGAGTACAGTTACTGTAGACCAAACCAACCCACCTTTTCAGAATTAAATCCACATCCTCTGCTGTCACAGACCCAAAACGTGTGTGTGTTCTCACTCAAGCCCTAGTTATTTTGTTGAAACGTAGACGGCACAGGAAGAGACGTGATCGTGAGATGAGATGTGCAGAGGACCAAGCAAGGACTTAGAAGGGATTTAAATGAGAGACAGGATTAATCTTCCTTTTCCAACACCTCCGGTAATGACTGAACACAAGGTTGAAATCCTTGAACCTTGTCTGCTGTATTAGAAGGTCATAAAAACCACAGTATTAACAACAACCTCCTGAAGGCTCAGCTTTCAAAACCTGCCTCTTTTAAAAACATCTCTTTTCAACTAAAAAAGTTATAGCGAAACCAATTACAAACTGACAAACATGTTTCTTAAAACACAGCATCTCTTTTCAGTCTTTTAGGAAGAAGGAGGAAAGCCATATCATATACAAGCTATGCCTTCTTTCCACATTTAAGAAATCAGTCAGCAAATTAAGATTTTTTTTAACAAATTAAGGTGCCTCCAGTCCAACAGGGAATCGAATCCTGCCTAGAGCTCTTTGTCATTCCCATTAATGGGGGTCATTCCCCCACTAATAATGGTGCCATTTCTTTAAGAAGGTTATGCTTCTCCTTGTACTGCATGTTCTCCGTACTTTTTCCAGCATTCTACTTTCACGCACACGTTTTGCCTTCTCAGGCACTGGTTTCAGACTTGTATTTTTCCACTATAAACTGACATCAACCCAAAACCTGCCCCTTAACTATTCAAGGGCATGTAGGCACAAAAAAATACTGTCCTCCTAAGCAGGTTGGGCGTGGTATTTGAATGTTGTACATTCCTTCAGTTAATTGAAAATTATATCTCTGCTTTTCAAAGGTTCAGTAAACAAATGGCTTGGCAAAAAGACATGAAGAAATAAGCCAGGAATACGTATTTCAAATAAGTTTTATTTCAAGTATGCTGTTAATATATATGTTGATATGCAACAGAATTTCTGATGCTGGCAAGCCAACATTCTCCTTTAAAAGGAAAAGGAGGAAAAATCAAAAAGTTAGGGCACTACCAAAACCTATGAACTTGGGAGAGAGGCAAAACGAAGATCTCTGTTTATGGCTTCATTAGCCTCCATGAATCATCACAGAATTGAAGCCCAGATCAGTACGAAGTAACAGAATTTCATTTAAAAAATAATAATAAAAATCAGACCCATTTGTGGCAGTTAATTCTTCAAGACACGTTCTCTCTATTACTGATATGCAACTGTTCCACAGCATTGGTTTGGGGAAATTTCTCAGCCTCTATCAGTATTATTATTTTGTTTATTTACACTTATCCGGAAAACAATTTTATATAATATTGATTCATGGAAAACTGCATACACATTCTGAGACACTTAACAAAAGTTTCAGGCATTCTTAAAATAGTACCACATGGATTACTCAGAGGAAAGTCTGCTGAACACTGAGAAAAAAATGTTTGTTTACTGACATATGCCAATTCTGAAAGTCTCATCTCCTCCAAATGCTGAAAAAGGACAGCCTAATTTTTAGTGCTTTTAATATTTTAAAAGCCATGAGTCTTAAGCCTCCTTTATATGCAAACATGCTACCAATATTTTCAGTAAGTTGAAAGATTTGCTACCAACTCTCAAAAATAGCATCTCATAATTTTTCTTTTGTTCTGTTCATGGATTAACTCCTTAAAACTTAAGACAGTTGGCTTTTCAGTTGAAAGAGATGGAAATTTTCAGATTAACAAGTACACAATAGAGAAGGTTGATTTCAGCTAAATGTCGCTGGCACAGCTGACTGAATTTCATAACAATATGAATACAAAAAATGTATTTGCATATGGCCCTAAGAGCAGCTCTGCACACTCCAGCTTTCTGGAGTCAGCCTGGCTGCCTCATCTACAATCATACAATAGGCAGGGATTGTGAACACAAATTGTTCTCTATGCTGAAATGTCAGTGCTGTCTGGTCCAGACTTTAGGCGGCAGGCACGCCTGTTTGTCTATAGAGTCGAAGAAAGAATTTTCTTAATAGTTCTACTTTAAATGGTCAATGAGGAACATTTCCCGTGATGCAATGAGTGCTTACTATTTCATTTTGGCCAGGAAGCACAACCCATTTTCTCAAAACTATTGGTTTGTTAATTCGTTTGGTAAAACAAGTTCAGTAACTTGAAACAAAGTCTCTGTACTCCAGACAGACTACATCCAACTTTAATAAAAGAGAGAGGGAAATATTTTTAACACTAACAGTAACAAAACCCCACAATTCTGCTTACCACAACTCCAGGTAAAATGACAGCTTTTCGGAAAAGCTGTTTCACTATCAGAAAGAGAGCAATATACGTGCTGTTGAATATAGGCATTTATTCATTTCTCCGCATCATCCTTAAATGGTAACCAACTCCTTCCAGAAACTGCCATATTGGTGTGATCAATTTAAAAAGGATTTTTGTTCACAGTCATGAGGCTCTCGCTGCTCTCTGATCTCAGCACAGAAGTTCAATTACATAAATACCGGGCAACTGAAACTGCACAGTTATGACCAGACATCCTGTTTGCTGTGTATTCTATTTTTAATACTTTTATTATGTTAATAATGGGAACTCCTGGTTTAACCAGTCTGCTTTTTGTTATAAGGTAATTAATCCTGCAGTTAATCCAAAAACACTTTATCAGATATCCAAGTGTGTACAAAATCCACTTCTCACTGTGAATTTTAAAGTCCCCCCTCCACCACCCAAGTTCTTCATTTGCAATTTGGGAGCTTTCCAGACTGGTGTGAGACAGAAAGACACCCATTTTCATAATGACTTCAAGAGGGTATCTCTGTTAACTAATCTTAAAGCAGTGCGGCCAAAGAAGATTCTAACATAAGGTTTATGTATGGAAACAAAGATACTAGAAAGAATACAAAACCTGAAACATTTTATGGAGAAATTTCCTAATAGCAAACTAGCCAGGAGGCACTGCGTGCCGTAAAGGGTGGGAACTGCTACACACTCTCAACACCCACTGAGAGAGGGATACTCCCATTTGGGAGAAAGCCTTTCTTAACAAGGACAGGAACTCCTCCCCTGAAGAATTACAGCTTAGATCCCTTTTAAACTCAGGTTCTTTCCTCATACTGGTTTTTCTTGAAGTATTTTTTCTTTCTCTTTGAGGCAAAAACTGGGCATCTCTCTCAGCCCTCTCCCAATTACTTATGGTCTGACTGTAAACATTCGTCCAATACTTACTAGCGATTGCTCTCTCTTACATACATTTTAAACTGCCGTTCCTGCTGAGAGTTAGTCAGCTGTCTCCTGCTTTCCCCCACTTTAACAACGAAAATGTTAACTGACTTAGCAAAGGATTTACTTTTAAAAGAGCTCTCTGATTCAGCATTTAGACTGACTGGCTTATATACTACATATTCAGTCCTTACATCTTGCTCAGTTCAAATGTGTCTTCTCTCCCTGTATGAACTGCAGATTTCCAGAATGAATACCACACTTAGAGACAAAACAAAACACTGAAAGAAAATAATGGAAAAACAGTTTTTCTTCTTTCCAGATGGAGTGACTTTAAAGGCTGCAAAAGATAGGCTGAGAAGCACTAGCATCAACTCAGAGCCTCAGATGTTGATACGCATCTTCAAATCTATCCTAGCCTTGGCTTTTGCTGAAACAATCAAAAAAGGATTTTAAGTAATACTAACTCTCGTTAGCTGTTTTACGAGCCATTTCTGCTGAGATGGAAATAGGTAACTCACTTCCTTCAAAACACTGAACAACCTTTAGATATGACTAATTTTGGCTCAATTTTTCCCACAGTCAAAGAAAGAAACAAAATGTTCTGTATAGACACTGTTCTCCCCAGAAACACAGTCCTGCAATCAAAATGGTCAACATAGTGTAAAAACATTTCATTGGCAGTGAGCTTTTAACAGAGATACTCTGTCTCCAGCTAGGTCTAAAAAACCATCTTGGAACAGTCTACTTCGTCACAGGAAGGCCTATTTCAAAAGTTCTCAGCAAATGAATGGATCTTCCTTCAGCATCTAAAATGACTGGGAGAGATGGAGCTGAGATGAGATGCATGCAAAATATGTAGCAGTTTTTTGGTCATATGTAACCCTCACCCCCAAATTATGATCCTATTTTCATTGAAGTTCTACCTTGTTTGTATTTAAGCTAAAATGAAATCGTCACAGTATTAATGTAAATTCAGTTTTTATGTTTTAATATTTTCTGTGCATTCAAAAATGCCTAAAATCCTTCATAAAACAGACACATCCATGAAGAATGCATTCTCTACAGTTGCTATTATCTGTAACAAGCACAGAAGAGCAAGAGTACAGGAAGAAAAGAAAGGAAGACAAGTGTATCAGTAGCATCACAGTTGCTCCACAGAGAAAGGTGCATTCACTTTCCATTGATTCAAATAAAGAGAACAAGCCAGACAAACATTAACCTTTAATCTTCTCCCTCTTTTTTCATAGGCAAGCCAGGAAAAAAAAAAAAAAAGGTTCAAAGATCTACATTGAGTGAAGGACTGGCATTTATTACAATAGTGTATCTAAACATTGGCTATGAATGGATTGTCACCCTTATGACAGCCTTTTTGCAAAAGGAGGAAATAAAACAGGTTACTGAAACTCAAGACTTCACAACAAAGTAATGAGGGAGAGCAGAGTAGAGAACATGGAAAGAAACCAATCTGGAAATGCATGAAGACAGGATAAAATGCAGGAAAGGAAGTGAAAATAAAAGAACTGCATTTGGTACACTGTACTGTGGAGAGACTAAGACTTAATCATTGTGCCACTCTACCTTTCATTTCCTCCAAAGCACCCAGTGCTGCTAACCCTGAAACCAACACAGGTCTAATCCAGCAGGAACAGTGGAGAAGACTCAAGTGCAGATTGACCAGTGACTGGCAGAATTTTTACCATTATTTTCTCTAATCACACAGCAACCTAAACTTGTCAAATAAAGGGTTATCGACCCATTTCCAATGCACAGCACAATTTTAGCTTGAAACAAAAATTAGTGGTGTGGTGATGGGTCAGTTCAAAGTTTAACAGAAGTTTCTGCCTGAAGTAGCATGAAACAACATTTCTTCCATGATTCTCATCCATAATGTAACCCACAACACAGGCAGGAATGCCTCCAGCACACTGCCATGGAATCAAAGCAACACAGGTATGAAGCAGGCCAAGGTAACACATGGGAAGTCCATCTGGCCATTACTACTTCACAGAAGACATTTGCTAAAATATTTCAAAAACACAGTTGCCAGCAAGTCTATACGTACAGATATATTAAAAAAAAAAAAAAAGTCTGGTTGAAATACAAAGGATAGCTGTATGTAGCTATAGGTGTTTAGAAAAAGGGGGAAGCCTTGCAAAGAGGAAACCCGGGAGGAGAGGAAGAAGTTTGAGGGTCTTATTTTAAAGATTAAAAAATATCTTCTTGGGAAAGTCCCTTCAAGTTGCTCCATAAATAAGAACCTTTTGTATCCTGAATACATTTTTGACCCAACAAAGAAAACATACATGAAAACTATCTGCATCCCAGTTGTTTGTTCTGTCAGTCACATGCTTCATAAAACTTCAAATAATTCTTGTCTTGTAACCATGCCTAATTTAATATGAAAGTCAGAATTTCAGCTCAAACCCTTTGGGGCACTTAGCTGGATTACTGTTAAATCTTTGCCAGTACTTTGGAAAGAGTCAGCATTGCAAAACACCCACCCAGTCTACTCATAACTAAGCCAAGATGGTAATAAATTCAATAAACTGGAAAGAAGCCACTTGCACTATGCTAGTTTCTAGAATATGAAGGATATCCTTGTAAGGGCATCTTTAGCTTGACATTCCCTCAATACATCTCTTCGTCCCCTCTCTCCTATCTCCTAATATTAAAAAGCAAACACAACATAATTAAGTAGCAAAGTTCTTCCTACCTGTAACTAAAAGCTACTTCACATTTATGCCCATTCTGGAGTGCTTCACAGACCAACAATGGGGCCACTTGTAATATTCCCCAAGGGGAACAGAAGCTTCTCCAGTGGGCTACATGGGCACCAGGGGCGGGGCGAAGAGTTTCAACTCTCCTCCTGCAATTCCTTTCCTACACCTACCTATTGCTCCTCCTCAGCCAAGCTGCTAAGAGCAATCAGCCTTTTATGATGTCAAGGATGTTATCTGTGTTGGTAACATTTCACAGCCGGGTCACTTTCCATTTTGCCACTTACAAGTTTATATTAAAAAAATGCAAGTATAACTGGAATTGTAATGAAAGCAATGGTAAATTGATCCAACTTCTCTCATTTTCCAGTTCTTCCTCTGTGCCATGAGTATTGAGCTATTCTGTTTTTCAGATCTGCAGGTGAGTAATCCAGAGTTCACATTTCTGTGTCCATAATCAGGCTTTCATAAACACATAACAGACACACTCGCAACGTTATGGCCAATTAAAACTCAAGTGCACATAATATTCTCCAAAAGTAACTCTTTTCCATGGCAGACTTGTTGAGCCATGAGGGATTTTTATTCTGTCATCCAAAGATGTTTTTACAACATTTTATTCATTTGGCTCATTCCAAGGTTTGAGGGTAATAAAAACATTCAGATAAAGATGACTCAGGAAGAGAGAAGCTGAAAGACACCAGGAATACAGTCGAACACTGGCTTGCATGTGATTTGCAAACATCAAGTTGTGTTGCAGACAAATACGAATAAGATACCGAAAAGCTGATGTCTGGCACAAAGAACAATTAACATTTCTATCTCCTTACTGTGAACAATCAGTCATTGCTTTGACACGAAGCAAAAACAAACAGCAACTCCTTGAACTCTCACAGTCACCACATCTACTAATCTGAGTTTATGTTTTATAAATATTAAGTTAGCTTTCCAAGTAACAAAACAAGTAGCTAAGTGTATTTTTATATCACAAAGATGCAAAACTCAAATCCTGCTTACCCTCTCTGTACTGCCTAGCTCATCTGTGTGGCAGAAGAAAGGATAACAAGTTTCAGTAATTCTGCACCCCATGCATATTTCAGATGACATTTCCACAGAGGTTTCCCAGGTCTTAACACTGAAAATGGAATAAGGAGCAAAGATAGAGGTTACAGAAAAACACTGATGCACCCGCTTTTTCTTGGTTGAAAAGGACTCATCAACTAAAGCAGCAGCCACTCCATAACATAGGCATAAAATGCATTCAGACCTATGGTTCACTTATTCAGATGACTGCTTGATTGGAAAATAAGGGGGACAGAAGCTAAGAAGGGAACCAGAATTACTAACTCCTAATTACACACTATCTTTCTGTCACTACAAATGCAATGTAATAAAGACAACAGGTAATTATGGAGCAAGAAAGTAATCAGTCTTTTTGACATGATCATCTCACTGGACTGCAATAAATCAAACCACCCATTGTGTCTGATTTAGACACACAGTGACAAGAATCATGGATACATTAAGGAGCACTTTCCTCTGTACCCAAACAGTTCAAATATGACAATTCAATATAAATTGTTTTTTAAAGTACTTTCTTAATAAATAGGCACCCGAAATAAAGCAAAAATTGTAAGCATATGGCACAATGGAAGAGTAAACAATATTGCTTTTAGGCCTCGCCAAGGGATTACTGTTACATGAGGAAATCAAGGCTGACTTTTAAAAATCTAAAAATAATTCTAAGAATGCTTCCTGTCTCAATGCTCTGGACAAGAGAAAACAAATGAAAAGACTTACTGTCTACACGCCATCTAGGTCATTGGTATTACACAACCTCCCTTTTTAAAAACACACTTCAAACAAATTCCTATACAGGACGTTCACAGGCTATAACTGATTAAAAACAAGTGCAAGATATGAAACACACCCTGTAAGAACAAAATGGCTTGTTTTCAGAACTCTCTATGTCCCTGACAAACTGCACAGGAAACCATAAGAGAATCTGATGGTCTGGCCAGCTACCTTTAATTAAATTTAACCCTTTAAATATTTAATTATGTGCCACCTTATACTAGAAGGCTAGATCAATACCCAGACATTCACACAAGATATTTACCTCTATATTTCTGTCTACATATTTACAAAGCATCACACATCATTAGGATGAATATACTTGTACAGTGAAGAATTATGCATACAATCGTTCTTTCTCACAGATCCCTGCTTTTTACTACCTGCAGCTCAGTAAGAGAGGAGCAGATGCATCCCTCATACCTCTTTCTACGCTGAGCAGACAATACACGGGCGCATTTCCAGCTTCTATACCCAGCATCATGCCTATCATACCATGTCTGAAAGTTTTACAATCAAAACTATTTGCACTGAAAAAAAAGATTTAATAAGTTTTTATTATGTATTAAATCTCCCTTTGTGTTGTAAGTTACAGGAGAGCATACAGTCATTTTGACAAAGATAAAAAAAAGTAAATTGCTATCCATTAAATTATTATCCTTTAAAACACACTCAAAGCCAACATTTATAGTTGATGCTTACAGTCAAAACCATTAGCCATAACCTTAATTCATTACTAGAAACTATGTTCTACTGCAATATGAATATTGATAAAATGTATCCTCCCCTACATATGTTCATGTTTTCATCTATACTACTGCATGCACTGGTCCTTTTATAGTATTCTTCTGAAAAAACAAAGGTGAGTCACAGTACTAGCTTCTGTTTCCTGCTCTGTTACAGCTTAAATGTTATCACCTTAGATAAACTATCCAACCTGTCCATACTTCGCTGCCTTAAGCGCTAACTGCCTCATGGAAAACTGTGTGTCTTAATTCCCTGATATTTATAACAAAGAGAGCCTTCAGGTGAAAATTTAAGCATGTTAGGACACCAAACGGAAACTTGAAAATTTCAGTCCATTTCCTTGCTCTGCTCAACCTTCCTAGGTACCTTTGGACAAGCTACCTAGCACCTCCGTGCCTTGGCTCCCCATCTGTAAAACAAGTAAAAATATTAAAAATCTCTATATTTTTTAGCCGTGGCAGTAGAGCAAACACATCATATGTTTTTGCAATATCTCACTCTCTGGTAACAAGGTCCTTCGATGAAAAAGGCACTTCACACTCCTGGAATGGAAGGCATTTTGGAAATGTGCAGTCCTGTTACAGCTGTATCTTCACACTACTAGCTAACATGGTGTTCTGAGAAGCTACTTTAATACAACTCAGAGGTGCCATAAAATCAGGAGCAATGCATAGAACGTACAGAAAAAAACCCTGTTATCATATGCATTTCCTCCCCTTGCTGATAAGTAGGTGTGGTACTTTTTCAAAGAGGAGCAAATGTTTAATTCCCTGATAAGTATTGCAGATATTATAGAATAAGAGGGTGTGTTAGCACAAAAGTATGATATATTAAAAAATTATGTATTATGTTTTTTAAAAAAATACTTAAAATACATCTTCTGTATCTAAAAATCTCCTATCTGTATCTATAAATCCTCAATGTCCCCTCTGCTGCCTTCCTAGTCTCTTCAAGCAATCTGTTCTCCTAAGCACAAACACTAGTAGTCAATACACCCTACTACAGAAAAGAGAAACAGCAAAAAAACTGTAAAATTTCAATTTCCCTCTATTTTCTATTAAGCATTTGAAAATTTAAGTGGCTTACTCAGAGTAACATTGAAAATAAAAAAGTCAAATAAAAAAAAAGGCCATGCCATAGTGAAGTTTAATTTGGGTGTTAACCTAAGAAAACCTGCACTTAATTCTGCCTTATGGGTTTCTCACGCCATAAACTGGCATACGCTCAGAAGGGTACCTATTTTGGCTTTAGCAGGCAGAATAGTGGAGGGGAAATTGCAGGAGGCAGAAAGGAAATTCTTAAGAGCTTAAAAAAATGAATTCTACAATTATTCTCCTTCAAAATTTGGCTAAAAAATGAAAAAGCCCTACTCAATGACTTGTCTATGCTTTAAGATAAAAAAAAAATTATTTCACATCACAGCTCCCAGAAAAAAAAAAAAACACTCCAGACAGACAGAAGAAGCCAAATCTCCTCTTCAATCACAAAAGTGGTCACTTAGAAAGGAGATCTTGAGGATGACTGATTACGGCCTGGTTCAGCAAAGCATTTAAACATGAGTAGCTTCACTGAGTTCCTCAGAAGTACAGCCAAAATGCAGAGAAATCTCTTGAATTTAAACAAAAATAAGACGACAACTATAGTTATTGCAAAACTGGCACTGAGCTGGTCATCTTTTCTTTGAAATAAACAGGATCTTGGGCATGGAAACATTTAATACTCTGTAGCTTTATTTCATTTCCTTTTGCAATATGAATGAAAGAACATGGGCAAAACACTCACCAGCCTTCCAAGCTAACTCCCAAGCCCCTCTTTTTTCTCAGGTATTTGTGTTAGAAGTGGAGGAGGAAACCAACTGTAAGGCAAATTCATTATTAGAGCCACATTTGAAAGACACGGCATGCCTGAGTTTGTGGGTGTTCACCACATTCGAGGCATGTGACCTGCAAAGTATGTAGAATACAGTTCATAAAATCAAAACAGTAAGTTCTCTAAGAATCAAAAGTAATGAAATCCAATTTCTTAGGAACTGGTGTCTCATGACCAAACAGTCTAATAGGCTCAAAGTGTCAACAGAAACGCTTCCTGTGGTTGAGACAGTCATAACCTCTCCCCGCCACGTGGCTATCAGGGTTCCCAGAAACGAGGGCGCTTACACTTCTGCCTTGCCTTCAAAGGGGCTGTCCTCACAGGATCGCCAGCAGGAATGTGGCAGTTTCAGAACACTAACAAATTTGACTGAAAATGCCCACTGGAGGCCTAAATTAAAGGGAGAAAAGGAAGAAAGACACAGACAGAACAAGATAATCGCCTAAGCTTCTTTTCCATCAATAATCAGTTTGATAAAATTAAAAGCTTTTATTGAGAACTGCTAATTAACTAGAACACAGTTACAGTACAGGAGGAAAACAACTTTCCTACACCTTCTTTATGAAGTAAATTGCTACTGGAAATCATTTGTGAATCAAACCTATGAAGAATTCAAACAATGATATTTCCTATACTTCAAGAATGCTGTTCAGATACAGAGACTGCCTGGGCAGTGCTCACTGTAGGGTAAGGACTTAGCTTAAAAAGAGGAAAGGAAAAAACTCTATTTGCACTCATCCACAGTAAGACTACCGTTTCAGTAAAACTGCTGGCAGACATTAGATAGTTCATCAGCATCAAGAATCTTTCTATAGACCTACACATTTCCATGATAACGTTTAGATACTATTGTTTAGTTTTAAATGCTGGTACAGGGCTCATAAAACCTGCCAGTAAAGCATCTGAAGAGAGAAACTAGACAATTGTGAGAAGTCACACAATCGGTGCCCACAAGAAGAGTATATACAGCATAGAGCAAATGAGCATAGCACAATTTACACATCTTTAAGAACTCAATCCTGCCTAATTAAAGCTACAGAGAATGTATTTGCTTTTTCATTGAGCTACTTGCCTGCTTTAAAAGACTTTGGTAGGGGGATGCAGGGTGAAAGGAGGGCAGTATTATGAGTGGTACCTGTATCCACTTTTAGGACTATGGTCACCAAAACACATACTAAGAACTTTGAGAATCTCTTTAATCACATTTGTAAAAGCTCTCATCTTTGCCTTCTGCGCTCATACATTTCTTTAAATGATGATATCCATTCTTACAAACTCCTATATATGTGCTTTTACAATAGTGCATATTAATTGTAATACTGAAATAAAGCACGTTTGAGCCAGCAGACAATTAAGATTCCTTCGGAGTCATTACAGTCAATCACACCAGGAAGAACTTGGGAACATTTAAATCCAGTGGATTATTCAACTGCCATGCACAAGTGTATATTCCCAAATAATAAAAAAATCCATATGAAGTTTTTGTAGAAGAAAAATTATGGAATGTTTGAGTTCAGTGCCCCACTTGTTCCCAATGTAGTAAGTTGCTCTGGTTTTCAAATGCCCTGAAAGTGACAGCTTGCTTTCTAGTTCCAAAATTCACTACATTTCTGCTTAGAATTAATTAAACAAACACTGATGGGGGGAGACATTTGAGAAGCACTAAAAATGATCAAATCCTTTTTCTTTTTCTGTATTTTGGAAAGAACAAAACTGTTCTCACATTTTCCATTTCCTGTTTTATTAAAGACAGAAGGTATTTGCAAGCAAAGATGTAAATGGAGCACATTTCAACCGCCAAACAGAGCGATTTATAACTAGAAACAACAGTAGACCCAAACTTCAGTGGCATTAGTAGATCCCAGTAATGTAATTTATCCTATTAGTATCATACAATAACACGCACAAACACTACCTAATTAAAATGCCTCCAGTGCGACTTATTAGATAGAACACTTAAAGTGTTCTATCACAGGAGTTTAACTAATTCTTCCTACAAATCAAAAGGAAAAAATTCTCTGCTAAAACGTCTTTTTCTCTTTGCTGCACAAACCTTGTGCTTTACATTAAAGTGACCTTAATCTTTCACTGCACAGGAGGGGGATGGCTGCTGGCTTGAACCGCTATAATTAACAGTGATGTAATTATCTGTAAACTTTAAACTATTTCAACACATAGCCATGCTGGCCTGAGTTCTCCTAATTTAGAAATGGTCATCTCAGACTGTGAAAGGGAGCAGGCTTATCATCATATGTGTGCTTTCATTGATCTAAAAATGTGGCCTAACGGGAATTATTCACTCTTTCACAACATAATAATAATGTCCATCTGGGGGATTAAATGTAAAATATGCTAAGCAACAACACTTCCTCACTAACTGATACGGGTGCTACTAAAAAGAGAACTAAGACCCTGACACAACATTATTGCAAATAAGATACAGCCGATATTTGGGTCAGAAGTGGACTATTTTTTTCTTATTATGGTTAAACCAAAAATTCCACTCAAATGTTTATATATTTACATATAGATGCAGTATTTTCTTATTCTATTAAATGCTTCTTAAGTCAATTTGAGGCAGAGCTATCCTAAAAACAATAAAGTTCTTTGGACGTGCATAATTACAGTTGCCAAACAACCCATAAATACGGATATTTTTATGGGGACAGAAAGCTAAATGCTGAAAATGCTTAGTTCTAATGGCCTGAAATTACATTCATATGTATTTGGAGGAAAAGATTTTAAAACTACAAGCTCTAATATGATTTAACAATATTTACTGCAATCTAACTCTTGTACATGAGGTAGATACAGAATTTTCCATCTGAATTCTCTTGCCCTGGTTGCCAACTGAATTAAATATGTTATCAGCGAAGGCCAGCAAACACATTTATAGGGTTCTTACAAAGTTCTGCAAGATGAACAGAATTTGGAAAAGTATAGTGAGTGACTCCACTGAACACTGTCTGAAAAACTCTTTAGAACTTCTTACCACATTTCTTTTAGCTGTTAGCACAACACGGTATGTAATTTCAAGCGATATGTTTCAGCTTTGGTCCTTGCTTTAATTCTCAGTATGGTAGATTCAAATAAAAACATTTATTTTGAAAAGTAAACAATATGTAAGAATTAAGATTTTAAAGTAGCTTTAATGTAATACACATTATTATTACAAATAAGCAGAAGCACATCACCCTGAGTAAATCCCCCAGTTACATGGAACCTTTCTTTTACCACATCATATTCTCTTCTCCCTACATTTTTTTGCTGAGACTTCAAAACATTTTCTACTTAAAGTAGAACATCACAACTTATTTTAATGAATTACAAGATCCATATCTTGTCTTTCAGTTATACTGGTCAATTTATTGTTAAAGTATAAAAAAACTACAGCATTTAGCATTAGCCATACATACTACAATTGCTTTTTTCCCCTTCCTTATTAGAAACTTAACAGCTATTTCACAACAAAGTCATTTTTGCTCAGGTTATTATCAGAGCTTAAATATTGCTGACAATTGTAACTCTCTGGAGTGAGATGAAAGCGAATGATCAGTGCAGCAACCACTAGGAAAAATCAGAGGCAACCATATTTTCAGTAAACTAGCAGATAAACTTCAAAAACATGAAGACAGTATTTCCAAGAAAGCAGCAAAAAATACTCTGGAGAAGCTGAATTACTCCTCAAAGTTTCAGTGTAGAATCAAACTAAAACTGAAAGCAGACAAACTCAATTTTGATAATTTGCAACAACTAGTCTTCCTTACCTTATATATATATACACGTATGTTTCAGTGCTCCCCCTAATTACTGAATACCTTTGGTATCCTGTCCTGTGACATTTTTCTACTACTTGAATGCTTTCAAAGCAGCTTGCATGCATCATTTTTAACACTGACCTTCAGTCAAAGGCAATATAGATACCAACATTTGTAATGAATCTACGTATAAAAATGAACTAGTCACTTAATAAAGAGAAATGTTTACCCTTAAATTCCACAGTAGATGCAGATCACATACTACAATTCCACTAGTCTGATTAAAAGGTTGTTTTCTTCCACCTAACACTCAGAACTGGCAAGTACAGTGGAATCTTTTTGTCTAACCAGGCATAGTCCAGTATAATAACAACAAAAATAACAATATTCAGCACTTTTATCACACTCTGCATATTAAAACAACACCACTAATTCTAACCAGCCAACTCTTTCCAAGCTCTACTCTACCGTCTCTTCATCTTATCAGCTAGCTGGTCAGTACATCTAGTGATCAGTACTGTGTATCGATACAGTAATATACACAGCAGAATATTATGTGAGAAAAATAGAGAAGGTAGAGACAGGGAAAGATTAAATGAACAGCAAAGAAAGTATGAGAAGCGGGAGAATGACATACACAAGTACAAGGTTTGAGTGTGCATACACTTGTGTATGTGCATGCACACATATGCACACATGCACATATGCACACATATGGGGAGGTCAACAGACTATCCACAGAGTACTGTAAACAGAAAATAGGGTGAGCAAAACGGAAGAACTTAAGAAGGTGAAAAAGCAGAAAGGGGGACTGAAAATGAACAGTAATGCAGGTGACTGAAGGAGACAAAGGAGAAGAGCGAAAGAAAAGAGCAGGGGAAGGAAGCAGGGAAGGAGAGATTACAATAGAAATTGCTAAAAAATAAAATACTTAAAAGAGCAACAAGAAGGTCTGAAATAGAAAAAAGCAAAGAATTAAAAAAAGAAAGAAGAAAAGAAGAGAAGAAAGCAAAAGGAAAGGAACTTTCAGCTACTTATCTAGAAAGTCTTTCTCACCTATGGGATTTGTTACACTGCCGTAATCCATTTTGCTCCGGTCCACAGTGGCGAGTAGCACCACACAAGCTCCCCCACTGGTTTCTACACAAGCTTCCCCACTGGTTCACATGCCCCTCGAGTGCAGTTAACGCTACCAGTGACAGAGTTCTTATCCAATGCATGGTATCTTCAAATGATCTTTAAATACATTTACGCATATGTAAAGACAGCTCCTAAAAACTTAACTCTTTAGCAGGCAACTTTTTTCAAGAAGCAATTCCCAGGCAGTTGTCAGCAACCTTTCCTCCACAACTGTGTTTCACTTATCCACACAGAAAGAGTTATTTCTCTGTCCTACATTTTGTACTTGGATGAAGAAGCAGTTGCTTTGATTTTGCGATGTCTCAGTATAGCAAAGTCATCCATCTTGTATTAGAAATGGGGTTTCCTATCACAAAGAAATAAAAATGACAGAGGAAAATCGGACAGCACAGGAACAGAGAAATTTAGAAGCTACATTTAATAAGTTAGCACGTGTTCTGGAAGAATAAGCAAGATCAACACACAGTTCAGTTTTCAAGCTGTGACAAAACACATCAGTTACCTTACTTTAAGTACACTTACACAAGCATAACGAGGCTGGTACCAACTCTCCAACTTTTCTGTTTACTTATTTGCTCTGCTTCTCATCTCCCCCTTATCACTCCATCGTTTTATCCCTACCTCTACTACTTTCTTCAATGGCCCCTTCCTTTTTCATTATGTATTTTCTCTCTTTTCTCTTTCTCTTGTTTTTCCCCAGAAGTACTTCCTACTGCTGTATGATGCTATTTCTGACATAAACCAATACGGACACAGCTAAAAATCTGGAATTCCAGTCAGCACCAACCACAACGATTGGACACCAACTACACCAGCTAGGCAGTCCGTGCTGGAAACTTTTTGTTGGAATCAAGTCTGAATCCAAGTAATCCAATAAAGCTCTGCCAGCACCAGAGAGACCTCTCTCCCTTTTTCTCTTCTTGTCCCTAACTATTGGAAGAGTCACCACTGCAATGACCGACCACACTTCTAAGGAACCCAAGGAACCCCACCCTCAGCGCTCAATCAATGGTTGCAAGACCAAACAGAAGCTCAATGCTAAGCTCCTCTTTTTCTTCCTCTTGGGTTGAGTGCAGCTCTCTAGATCTGCACTGAGTCTCCAAGAATTACTAATACTTATGGATCTTAGAAGGCAATGCATATTCTTGCCACTAATTTTAATTTGCACTTCTGCTTACAGTTCTCACAAAGAGTTACTATTAGAAAAATCCCTGCACTTTCAGTTATTTTTACAGTGAGTAGATCTTATTCTTATACATTATTTTTTGCATTTCTAACATGGCTAGTCCATAAGCTAGAGTTCTTTCTCACAAACCTTGGAACAGTAAGAGCGGAACGACCCCCCTACTGCAAATGAGATTTTATCAGTACAAAGGGGTTCACAGTGAGGAAGCGTCCTCCTATAAAAAGAGATGAAAAAGGCTTAACTGTATAAGGTACTTTCAAGCCTACTGTCAAAGATATAGCAGTAAGCCTACTTTGTATAATTTAAAAATACCTCAAACTATGCAAACTCTAACTTATATTAGGGTTATTTATTCCTTCGATGCACGATTTTGCTCAAGGTAGCAAAGTTGCATGATGATACATTTTTTAACATTAAGAAAGCCTTCACTGTCTTAACATAAAGGGATCCTAAATAGCAATGCTAAACAGACATGCTTCATATCCACATACAGAAATGCAAACAGAAAAGGAATTATTTGGTGCAACTGTTTACTGCTGTCTCTGTTTAGATCATGTCTCTAAACTACAACAATACAGAACATATTTTCCTAAATGGTGTATCCCAGCTACAAAATAAAAGAAGTAGTGAATTAAAGGATGCAATCTGGCATTTTTTTAACTCACCATGGAGCTGGTAAATCACCCACACACAACAATGCACTTTGTAGACATTTGTCAAATACTGCAATGCCCATACTAAGGCAACACATCCCAGGAGTTGGCAGCCATGCTATCAGCAAGAATTTGGCTACAGAAAGAGCAATGATTCATCATACATTCTAGAAGCACTGTCGAAACAGCAAAACAACACACTGCTATTTTAATCCTTTAAAGGTAACAAGAGTTTAAAAAAATAATTAAAAACTTGATTGTAAAACTGAGGCAAGCAAAAATCATACTTCTGGTAACACATTTGGAAACGCATCTTTATTCATTAATGACCGGTATTTGAGAGAGCATTTTCTTCTTCAGAAGACAGAAAACAGCTATTTAATGCCAGTGTCAGCTAGTTACTTACCTTGCCATACTGTGATTTAAATAGCTAGCATTATAGAATGCATGTTTCAGAACAGCTGATCAAAAATCATTGGTTTAAAAATATTTTGAGTTAATTTAGCTCACAGTCAATTTTTTAAATCTTCCAAAGTAATTTTTTAGAATAACCATCAAGGCACGTTTTCATGAATTCCCTTACGCTGCAACTAGAAAACTTCCAAACACATCCTCTAAATGAAATGTCAACAGCATAGTCAGAACATTTGTTTCTGCATATTTGCTATTGTTCCAATGCCTACCAAGAAAACTGTTTCTCGATTAACAGCATCTTAAGGTTTGCAAATAATGGAGCATATTTTGTTAAAAGCTCTCAAGTACTACTGCTTTTTCTGACCAAAGCCTTCTTATCTCTCTTCCTCAGAATGTTCGTGTTAAATATAAATGTACAGAAATTTTGTCTTCTAAAGTACAGACCTCTTGAAAGATTATTTATTTCTTTCCATAGCAAATGTATAATGACACATCAAACTGTACCAGTAACTAATGCCCCTTTACTATCACCTTGTCAAAGAAGCTTAAGAATGTCTCTTTAGTGCTTAAAAGGGCATCCTCTGAAAGCATTTCAGATGTGCTGCCCTTTGTCCCACTACAAAAATGCACATCATGAACCCCTACCTTCTGGAAAAAGACTTCATCTTGCTTTCTTTTCTTTTTGCTGCTTTTTCTGATCCTCTGGTTTGTCTGAATCCATTTTGTCACCTGGAGTTCAAAAACATAGTGCTTTTTTAGGAAGAAGATGCAACCTGAGTGCGGCTACACAGAATTAGTAAGAAACTGTAAGCAGACTCAAGATACATTTTTCCATTGCTTCACTGGAAAGAGGGAAAACACTTTTCCAGTCTAGAATGACATGGTCTTAGGTAATCTGGTTAGTCACTTGTGGCATGGTCAAAGCATGAAGTAGTGTTCTTCATCTCATGCAGCATTATTTTTCCTTGTGCTTGTTCCTAAAGCAAACTTACAGCTCCCAGCTTAAGTTTTTCTAGCAAAAAGAAAACGTGTCTGATGCCAGACTGGTTTGCCAAATGGAAAGTTGTCATTGTGGTGTGCAAAAATCCTACGGAAAATCTCTCCACTCTACTCCTTACACCTTGTGCTTCAAGCAACGTTTATTTCCAGCCATCCACTCGACTACCAACACCAATTTTAGATGATGGGACAGTCATTAATAACCCTTAGTCTTTCACGCACAAACATTTATATTCTTAACACGAAAACAATTATTTTAAAGGCAAAAGCGAAGAAGGGTGGGGGTGTCAGGTGGAAAACTCGAGGAGGAGATCTGCAAGGGAGGAAGGCCACAGGGAGGAAAAACGGTCCGCAGAAAGCACCGAACAACTGCGAAAGAAGGTTTGCTCCTCACCTCGCCGCTCACTTGCTGGACGAGCTGACACTCCTTCCAAGTCTCACCCTCCTCCAGCAGAGGCTACACGGGGGAGAAAGCGCACGTTGAAGCGAGCTCGCCCGCACAGCCCCCTCGCTCCCCTCCCTTCCCCTCCCCGCCCGGCTCCGCGCCGCGGCGGGACGGGGCGCGCCGCGGGCAACCGGCCCCGGCCCCGGCCCGCCGCCCCCCACCGGCCCGCTGCCCGCATTACCCGGAGCCGCGCTCCCGCCTCGGCCCGCCGCGCCCGTGCCCGCGCCCGCGCCCGGCCGCCGCGCACCGCAGCCCTCGGTAGGAAATGAAACACCTCCGCGGGGTCCCCCGCCCCCGTGCTCCGGCCCCCGGAGCCCGCCGGAGAGGAGGAGCCTGCCTTAAAGACGTAGGGGCGGGCGGGCTCCGGGCCCTCCCCGACGCCGCCGGCCCCGGGGCGGCCCGCCGGGCTCCCGACACCGCCGGGCTGTACCCCCCCCCCCCCTCCGGGCAGTAACGGCCGCCGCGCAGTAACGATCGGCACACAGTAACGGCCGCCGCGCGAGCCCAGCGCCAAGGCGCCGCGCGCGCAGCGGCGGCCGCGGGGGAGCCCGGCCGGGTGAGGGGGGACCCCGCCGCCGCTGCCCTGAGGGAGGGCCGTGGCCTGCCCGGGGCCCGGCCTCACTTCCCGCTGCTGCGGGGGAATGGGCTAATAGCAGCACCACCATCAAGTGCCTAAAACTTTTCCCCATTGCTCTCCCGACATCCAAGGAATCCAAAATAGCTGATGGGCTACCAGGAGGTTCCGAAATGCGTCTTAATGCGAGACCCTGACCAGCTTTTTATTCATATTATAGGGCAAAAAGCCCCTTACTAAGGCCTCAGTTAAGCACTTTATTCAACAGAGACAGCAAACAGGTGACAAAATTCAGGTGTGGGACTTCAACAGATGCCTGTGCACCTCTTCCAACTTGATACTCAAACTCCACTGTGATGGGAAAGGCTCAGCTACTCTCAGCCATGGGCAATTTGAATACTAGGAACTCTTAGGACATTATTGGAAGCTTTTGCAGTACTTAGCATTTGAAACAAAAGGCAGACTGTGCCGTATCTGGTATAATTAAAACAATGTTGGTATGGCATTTTTAGACTTTTAAAAATAATTTCTATCTGTGCTATATATGACAATTCCCTGAAAGCTTCAAAAGAAAATCTGTGCTCTTGTAAAAGAAAAAGGGTCATCAAAGCATTTGTTTGAGCAAACCCTCCCACGTATAGAATTAGATGGACTTTGCAAACAGATGTAAGTAAATAAAGGTAGGTCCCATTAGTGCCTACTAAATCTTGACAGTATCCCTTTAACTTTATCACTTACAAAAAAAAAAAAAAACCACTCTCCTACCCTTTTTGTTTTACTGCCACAACATCCTTCTTTCAAGATCAAAAGCTTTAGATCAAAGCCAAGATCAAACTCAATGCTTTAAATAGAAGCAACTTCACCATGAAGTATTACACAAAGAAGAACTTCTTAATAGAGATATCACAGTATAAAATCTTATTAGGGCCCTTTATTTCACACTCACAACAGGTCTACTTAAAACAGGTATCAACAGCATATTTTTATATTGTAAAACTACAGCAGATCTCCTGCTAAAGGGTAGTTCTGAAAGCTGCTATAAATTGACTCTTGAACTCTGTGTTTGAATGAAGAAAGAATAACAGAGCATAGTTCAAAGAGAATGAACGAGAATATGAGCAGAAATTGATATTAATGGCAAACAAAAATTAATGTGACTACCTAAAAAACAATGCTCCCTTGAATCAGTTAACAGATTAGATCTTTCATGTCCACAGGAAAAGTCATGGGAAGGACTGGGTCACAGAAACAGCAAAATCGATTTTTCCCAAAATACTTGAAAGAATTGCACCTCCTTTCCATCAAAAGTTTGGAGAAAACTAGGGGGGAAAGAAGTTACAGGAGACATTGATTTTCAGACCTGCAGAACCTGAGGACAAAAATCTCTGAGTGAGCAAACGCCATGTGAGTTAAAACTCAGAGCTAGCTCCTGTTTTCATCTTAAGAGCAGCATGGCTGTTAAGGAAACTCAACAAGAATTGTTAGCAACTTTTTTTTTCAAATTGCAGTATACCTGGTGGAGCCAACACCGGGGGTTCCCTTGCGCTAGGCGCTGTGCACATCACAACCTGGAGAGTCTCTACTGCAAGATGATTGCAACGTAGCGAAAGAGAAGAGCCAACACGCAGCCCCGGGCAGACTGCCGAGGAGAGCAAGCAGTGAGAGGAATAGGGTGGGCCTAACGAGCTGTGGTCACAGCACACCGGCTGTGCAGTCAGCCGTTAACTCTACTTATTGATGCTTCAATAGGATTTAGCTCATGACCAGACTAGGAAAATTTGCTTGGAAAATGAGAGAGGGAGAGAGAAGAGAAAGGATTATGCTGTTATGAACAGCTGGTCTCCTACTGCATTCTCCCATACTCCTGGAAGGAAAGACCTTACAGTAGGTACAAGGGAGACAAACCAAAATGGTAAATCCTGACTTGAAGGGAGAATGACTGCATAGCAGCCCTCCATCAGCAGTCCTCTGTGCTGTGCCACATGAGGCTGACCTGTCATACTTGAATCCCCTCGCAACTGAAACGAAGGGATTAGTCAGTCCAGCATATCCTTCTTTAATTGGAAAGACATTCTTCCATGGCTTCCTAATGGAGCTGTCCTATGTAACAATTTGATTTGAACAAGCATTTATACATCTCCAAGCATGCCAGGGTCCTTTACTCTTGAAGCAGCAGGATTAAATATAACTGAATTTTGAAGTATGTGGGAGGAGGCAGCACTTTCTACCAAGTGGGTGAAGACAGGCCCAATATTCTGGTACATAACTTAGGCAATAATTATATCTGCTATTCTTCAAGTCAGACCAGATCCCAAGCATACAGTGAACTTTCAGGATTGTACATAGTTTAGAAAACAATAGAATATTTGTACAGTGGGTAACTGTTTCATTTTAAATTGAAAAAACCCATCTTTAAACTGTTCAGGCTATGATGGCTACTAGTGGCACTTCTTGATCTTGTGAAAAACTATCATCGTGAACCTTTCTTTTGCATAAACCGTCTGTAACTTCAGTTGGTTTGTACTGCGCTCTAATGCTGAAGCATCCCTTATTGATAAACTAAGAAGGTCATCTTATCTAAGGTGAATACTGAATCAGTGCCCTGTTTTGTTGACTTGCCAATAGCCCTCAGATACCGGAAGGCAAAAATAAAAAAATGGAAAGGAAAATGGAATAAAAATATTTACTGTAAATGAATTTCAGAAGAGCTTCTGCAAAGTGGACAAAACAGAAAAGTAATTCAGTCAAGTCATATTTTCCAACCTCTCCTCTCTAGAGATTTGATTTTCCTCTCAATTACTGAGTTTTATACCAGGCATACAAACCCACTTTTATATATTCAGATCTATGTGGACACCAGCAAGAGCACAGAAGAGTTGTCTAAAGATTTTACAGTCTTATGTTTTTTTCCTAGGGGATCTAACTGGCTCTGCCAGTATACAAATTGGGATTTTGCACCTTCCTTTGCCTTCCCATATAACATACACAAACAAAAAATGGACTCCCACTCAGTTTCATTCTATGGAAATAGAGCCGCATTGACTACTTCTAAAGCATGATATCATCATCTCTGTGAAATCAATGAAATTTCTTTTTCTTTTAGAAAACTAAAGAAAAGCTTTTTGAAGGAATTAGGATAAACTATAAGGCATATAACTATTTTTCTATCACACAGAAGATTTATTGCAAAAAAGCTTGAGAACACTAGTCTGAGGTGGAAAATTAACTTATCTGGAAATTGAGAGTAAGAGGTGCCCTCAGCAGCCTGTGCAATCTGAAAGCTGCTTTGGTGGAAAGGACCTGGCTTACAACATGTTGTAAAAGGTTTCAGAAACTGAAAATTCAAAAAGCATTTTATCCAGCAGCTCACAAGATAATTAATAATGGCTTGAAACATTAGCCTGCATTCCGTGGGGCAATGACTTCAAGGGTTTCAAAGCACCGCTGTCACCAGAATTTGGCAGAAAAGCTAATAAGCAGTGGGCTACAACTGAAAATAATAGGATGGCTGGTGCATTCACACTGCAACCTGTACTTGCAAGAAAGAGTATATCAGTGGTTGATGAAAACTACTGAAAAAGAAGTCAAGCTGAGAATGTGCTTCTCTAGGAACAGCAAGTCCTCCAAGTGATTTGGTGCAGTTTTCATGGTGACAGCTTTATTCACCGAAATGAAAAATCAAGTTGTTCCTGAGATTAACTCTATTTTAGGAACTGTGTTTTGGTCATTTAAGGTTGATACAGAAAAATCCAAATGCTCTAATTCTGCCAAGAGTCTGTGGTGGCATAAACACCCTCTTTTGGGATCAGTATGCTGTGTCTCATGTTCTTCCATGACACACCCCTATGCAGAGATATTATTTTCAGGTGAAACTTGCCCTTCCTGAAAAATATCTCTACCTCCAAGAGACAAAACCTGTTGAAACAATAACTTTGAGGATGTTCTTTCAGTGCCTCTTTGAAAAAAACATTCACGCTGCAACATGATTTTCAAATACTCTGTCATGAACATTTTTTCAAAGGGTACTACAAATACATCCTTCATATCCACACTCGCAACCCTGCCTTAGGGAGAAAGTTGCTTGGTAGAGATGAATTACTGTAGTCACCTATTCAGTCCAAGATTAGATTCATAATCTGATGAAGAAAATACCTGTGAGCACCTGACCACAGGCTTTCCAAATAATGTACCTTAGAGTAAACAATACAATGCTTTTCCCACCCCCCCCCCCCCCGGTCTTTCCTGATTTTACCTGGTGCTCTTACTCCCACATGGGTGCCTCTCTTGAGCAAGTGCAAAAGTAGATTATCTTTTTTATATTTAGGCCCTTCCGTTTGAGAAGTATTGCCATGTGCTGGAAGCCTTCAGCAGCACAGCCCAGAATGTAAATTGCAGCATCTTCCTCTAGAAGCAGCAAGACAATTTGTAAGATATAGTGATTTTTAATTTTACAGTCATGGATGAAAATGTGACCTCAGATTTCAGAGATTTCAGGTTGGCTCTTTCCTCTTTCAATTTAAAAGCAATTTGAAGCCAGATGTTTTGAATCCAGAGGACAAGGACTAGGGCTTAAGTATCTTTGACATAAGAGAATCCTCTATAAAATTCTCTTTAGCTCCATCCAGCAGCGAGATCTTGGTAGGCAATGGGTAGTTGCTGGCTGGCCAAAACTACATAGGACTTTGAAAGCCCTTTGTTTTTTGGAAATTACAGAAAAAACAAAGATAACAAACATGCTGGAAATACAGATACTGGGCAGTCCTGAAAATCACCACTGATGTGACAAATAGTGTTTTCCTTCCTTCTCAACTATAAAGAGACTGGAAGAAAATGAAGCAGTCTTTATTTCTCCCTGAAAACTACCTTAAAATATAAATGTAAAAAAGTGTCTTTCAGAGGTTTACTGATCTTGCAGTCTTAGTGATCTCTCAAAGTAATAAAAAGCCCTACCAACAGTTCTGGTAAAGAAACATATTCAAGGCAAAAGTCAATTAGCCCTCTGGCCATGAAATCCTGTTAGCCCATATGCTAAGGATAATAACCATAAGCTGAACCATGACCTTTACTGCTCATTTTTATTTTGAGCAATAACTTTGTCAGCCAGCAGACCTTTCAAACCTATCTTTCACTAGACATGTTCACTTTGGCATTTAGATTTCATTGTGCGCCTACAGAATAGTCAAAGCATCTTGGAAAAATATCCCTTTCTTATGGAGATGGAATAAGTTTTAGAAGAATCATTTATTTTCTCTGTGATTAAACAGAAGCTGGTTATCATCTATGCCTTCAATCTGACTGTGAAGCACTACTGAATGATAAGAGTAGGTAGATAAGACTGTGGGTAATATAAACCAGGAAGGATCTTTACCTTAGTCACAAAAACATTTATGGAACTGGTGGAGATAGAATGAAGACCATGACATGATATCTTGTTGCAATCTGCTCTCCAGAAGTAGATACCAACCACTTCAGTGGTTCAGTGTTTTCGCAGAACGTGTGAAAGAAGCACTGGGTTCAAAAGCAAAAGCTCCCAGCCCCAACTTTGGCCAGCTGGGAATGCAATGGCAGGCTCTCGGCCTTCGAGATCACTGTGAGTTTCTGACTGAAGCACTGCATGAATCAGCAAGCCACAATTTTCTGGGTCTTCTCACCCACAGAAAGAGCCAAAAATTCACTGCTGTCAGGAATCATTCAGAATTCATTTGTAAGCATCGCTAGGAATTGCTATATTGAGAAATGAAAGTCAGCATTACCTAGGGCTACAGGGACTTCAGATATGTGATATGTGTTTATACATATGTATGAGAAATCTCCCCTATATATTCATTCCTTCCAAACACAAGCATGTCTCTCTAAAAGCCCAGAAAACAGGGAATTTTTCCAGGCTACTAAACAGTAATATGTGGGTTTCTTTTAAAAACCCTAGACCACTGGGAAGGTGGCATCTTATTCTTTTCACATACGATTTTTACCTCAGCTTCATAGGCAAATCTCTATCCTCCCACACTAAAAATATCTCAAATATTATTTCTTAAAGTAGCATTTGATTTCTGATTATTTCATATCCTGCATCCAACGCACTAAACCTACCTGTAAGGGACTCTAAACTGGTGACGTTTCAGCCATTTGGAAGGCTACTCTTTCCTAATTAATATAGAAAAGCTGTTTTCTTGCAAGGTACTATCCAAAATATTTGTCTCTATGAATTGTTTCCATTGGCTAAAGAAAACAATGGGTAGGGTAAAAATTAATTGGCTGCTAACTTCTGTGCTTTCTTTGGATGTTTTTACAAGGAATGGATTAAAACCATTGTTTATTGCTGTGCTAGCCCAGCTGTGTCCATATTAGGCAAGTCTCAGTTCAACATCTCTGTGCAAAAAAGGACCTGTCCTCCCTCTCTTTGCTATGTTTCCACCCCCTGCATATGTAGGTGGGAGAGTGGGAGCTTGGGAATGTGAACTTGATCCAGCATTGATCAGCCAGGCAGCAAAACCTTATTGTTCTTTAGATACCAAACATAACTCCTTTCTAGTAGGGATAAGCTCAGTCATTCTGCACATAACACAGCTTTTGTGTTCAGCAATGCAATTAACAGGAAAAGGGAACCAGAAGGACTGCTAGAGATTTATTAAACTTAAGACAGATTCTAATGAACAAACCTGCGGAATCCGGTCCACATTTACTTTAGAAATGGAACATTTATTTCAAATGCACTTCAGCCTTCTGAACAAGCTGTTACTCGTTCAGATTTACTATACTACTATTATTGTACCTCAGAGCTGGAGATATACATATATATTTATCTCTAAAATGCTGAAAGGTAGCCTAAAAAAACCCAGAAAGATGTTTGTGAAAATCTGACTTTTGACTGAAGAGGTAAGCCAATGTTTTAGCAGGTCATTAAACTAAATCCAGTGAAATATGCCTTATTGCAGATTCACAGTCCCAGTTGAGAATCTCAAAAGCATTTTTTTCTGCATTACTCAACTAATGGCTAAATTAAGGCTCCTAAAACTCCTGTAGAATATTTTAAATTTCACTTTGGAAATTAGAAAAACAGAGGCATTGAAATGTTATAGCGCATATTTTGAAAATTAACATTTAAAACTGAACATTTATATTCAATCTAGACATCCAGTTATTAAGCAGTATGTAGGTGCCTAACCTGAGGCATCATGCTTTCCAATTTTAGAATGTGATCACAGAATAACTCATAACAGTGCTATTCTGATCGTGAGTCGTGTCTCTATATTTTACTCCTAAACCCAGCAGTCACATGCAACACTGAAGAAACTTACCCCAAACTCTCCAAAACTATAAAAAATTTCTAAGCTATTCTACACACAGGTCCCTAATTTTTGTCTTGGCTCTCATATTTCTCTATCTAAAAAGACTTTTGGAAAGACAGACTTCATCTAAAAAGTCTTTCAAAGAGTTAACAGCATAGAGAGAAAGCCTGTTTGTGCAATCTGTCTTGGTTTGTTTCTTTTCATGATTCATCTGACATTTATGCACCCTACAGTACCATACAGTTTGTTTCCTATCATTTTTACACTTTCCAAAATCTTATCTTCTCTTCTGAGAAGACGGCATGCAATGCTGATAGTACAATTGCTAATTTCTGAATAAAGCACCAATGATTCCTGTTCAGAAAGATTTGCCTTATTGTGCTTATCATTAGAGATGCCATTAATCAATTTATATCGTTGATCTATGCTAATTTAAATTTTTAAGAACTTTTGAAGGCTCTTTCAAATCTTCCAATCCACAAACAGGTTAATGTCCAAAGGAAACCATTTTCATTGAGGGGAAGTGTCTATTTTTCAAAGTATGCTTTCCAAGTACAAGAATAAGTACTTCTCTCAAAGTAGCAATTAAGCTTTCTTCAGATTACTTCTCAAATACCAACTCATTAGAGTTCAAATAGCAATCAGTTATGTTCTCTGCAATGATACGAAAACGCACACGCAAGTCTCCATGTTCAGATAAAAAAACATTTCTGAGGTCAGCTAAGTAGCAAACTTGAGTATTTAAGCAGCAGCACATTATCCTTGTAACTAATATTTAATGCCAAGTTTGAAATAAAATCTGACAGAACCACTGTTAAGTTTCATTAAATAAGATAACATTATATCTCTTTGTATCCCATTGCCAATTTTTTCCCCAAATTTTGAGTTTGAATGAGATTTTCCTATTTAAGAGGTCATTCTCACTGCCAGTGTCTACAAATGTACTTTTTCTGCACAAATAATTAGGAATTCACTTGTTAACTGACTCAGTGTTGCCATCCACCAATATGTGATTATACACACCCAGACAGAAAATAATACAAGCTAAGGCATGGGTAGGAATGACAAAAAAAAGTATTAAGTTACACGCAAGCCTTAAGCTACACTCTGATCCGATGAGAATGATTTTTCTGCTGAAAGATTCTCTAATAGGCTTTGGAAAACTTAGGTACCTAACTGATAAATGTCATTCAGAATTGTAACAAGAGCATTCTTTTAAAATGTTTGGATTTGGCTGGTTTCTTAGTAATTGAGCGTAACAGCTAACCTATGATGCATTCTCCTGTAGAGCTATCCCTTCATCAATCATTTTCTCCGAGTAAAAGGAAACAAGAAATCTATATAGTTTACAACGGGCAAAAGACAGGAACCTTCTCCGTAACAAACTGCTTTATCAGAAATCATACTAAGTACTTGACCTTCTGCTATAACATCCTCCTAAAATTTATAAAGCCACAAAAAGACATTACTTGCATTGTTTTGGGACATTTGTATTTGGGACATAAAAATTATATTTTTGCTCATTTTTTAATGGTTTTATGAAGTTTTGCTACAAGTTTCCTTTCCGATCCAATCCATTTCTTTCAAGTAGGACAATCCAAGAGGCAATGTACAAATATGTCCAATGTACAAACAAAACCAAAAATACTGTGAATAAATAAATATTCACCAATGGAAGAATTCTTTTGACCATATACTTACAGAAACGTAGTTGGTTTACAAACAATATTAGTAAATGGAACTTAAACTACTGCTTTACCACAGAAGACCATTTAAACCTAAGGAAGAAAAAAAAAACAGTGTGGAGAGGGAAAAAAATATGAATCCTTTTTAAATAGTAAAACTTTTAGTTATGTACCAGGAGGTTATATTCCAGTGTTCATTTGGAATTAGGAAGCACGGAATGGTATTCTCATGCTCATAATAAGCCGTACTTACTCTGAAATACCTGCTGGCAGTACCTATTTTAATCAGGAAATACTGTTTAAGGTAGAACAGGGTGGAAGAATTAAGTTTTAATAAGAGGATGAAGTAGAAAAGGGGACTGGGAGAACTGCTATCAACTCTTGCAATTTTTTTCATAATTTTGAGGGCATGTCTGGTGTGTTTCCCCTAGTGCCTGGAGCTATGTGATCACATGGGACTTCTAGATTTCATTGAAAGATCTGATGGAGAATGTGTGTTACGAAAGAGTGGACTAAATATTTCTTTTTTAACTCGAAGTGAATCTGGAGAAGATTGTTTTCATAACACAAGGTAGCAAATCATAGGCACACCCATGGAACGCTCCAGATAGCAAGTATACCCGTAAATAATAGTTTGCTATGAAACAGTGCAGCTTCACAGAGGAAAAGAAAAGGTGGAGAAACTGGAACATGTTCAAAAAGTGCATGTGGGAATTTATGAGATTCAGAGACTATCTAACATTCACTTGTTTATTGCTCAGTTAAACAATACACGATGGAGTTGAAAACAGGGAAAGATTTTAAAGTATATTTTAAGAAGGTTAATTGTCTAGGGTGAAATAAGAAATTCAGGTATTAGTAACTGGACAATATCAAACAAAGAAAAGTCTATACAAAATAGAAGAAAATCCTTCCTCAAAGAACATATGCTCTTTTAGTCTTAAGCTCTAGTTAAAAGAGGGCAAACCGACCACATAGCGTGGAAAATACAACAGAAACTGTACATTAGAGAACAAGTCATCAGTGGCAGGGATAAAGTGGATTTAAGTGATTTCTTAGGTGTTTTCCAGCTCTAAATGCTGTTTTGTTCTTTGACTCTACTCCTTGCCAGCTTAACTCATTGACTAGAGTTAGTGGTGTTAAGTCATTACTAGCCTCACAGAGGATGAAAGGTTGCTATAATCCCCTGGTGAGTCACCTCTGAGACTTAAGTACATGCTGAAGGTTGCTGATACTTGATTTGATAAACTGCATTTTCAACAATGCATCATGCTTCATCTTATTTAACACAGCCACAATGTGTTCCCAGAAAAAAAAAACCCACCCTTCTGAAAGCTTGTATTTCAGAAATGTTTGCTTTTCATCTCTTGTGTTGCTTATTGTTTTATGTGTGAGAAAACCTTATTGCACAGCAAGCCAGAAGAGAAACCACTGTGCTGTGGCATTCTTCTGCGTAGGAAAGGATTGGTCCATCATTACCACACACCCTCTTTTATAAGATTAATCTTTAATGCTTTAAAAAATACAGAATTTGGAACTGTAACTTGGCATGCAGAATTTTCTTTTCCAAGGCAGTAGGCCAAATTCTGGTTTATTTATCAGTATGACTCCCCTAGCTTTAGTGGAGATACTCTGGATTGGTACTGGGTTTATATGAGCTTGGAAACTGGCCCAATGATTAGAAAAAGAAAAAAATGCCCTTTCCAAGAGTATATGCTAATAGAGATTGACAAATATTAAAGTTTTTCTAGTTGTAAGTATAAAGCAGTATATTTATATGGTTCCCTGCACAGAGTGTGAAGATTTGGGATGGCAAATGGAACAGGCCACAGGTAGGAGTAAAGGATCTTCCATTACACAGATACCCTGACAGACGACTGTAAGGAACACAAAATGCCAATTCCTCCCTTGGAATGAAGATGTTAAGTAATGTTGCTTCAGCAGCCTGGGGAGTGGAAAGCGGTTACCCTCATCCATCATTTGCACAAGGACCGAGCCAATGTCCTTAAGCTAGATATTGGCAAGAGGATAACAAACTGGTGGGGTGGGCTACCAACTCTCTTTTTACATGACCATCTTGTTATCAAATTTTACAGAGTACCAGATGTGTACAGGTGATAGGTTTGGATATAACCACAGAGGAAAATGCTTGAAAACACTTTGGTAGATAATGCTGTAAATGAGCTAGGAGCAGTGAGTTTGCTTTATATTCAGTGACTCACATGAATTTCCTGAGCAGAAACCACCAAAACATAAAAATAAAAAATGCCATGGTAACAACCAGAGCCACTATAAAACATAAACACTTACATATGCTAGAGATATAAAGGAACTATGTCTTGACCTGATTTTCAAAATGGACAGCTGGATGTGTATTTCCCTATCCCACTACACAGGATAGTCTCTTTAGCAAGAAAGTTTCATATCCAAATGCAAGAGTCTTAGATACTATTTGTAAATTTAATGTTTTAAAAATGTGGCTGTTCTCAATCAAATTCTCTCTCATAGGTATCTAATGAAACACTAACAAATGACACTAACACTCTGTCCTGAATGATACCAAACCCTCTAAGAGCACGCACTGCAGAATTAAGAGCATCTCTAGCTCCCCTGCTATAATGTTCTGTACTGCTGCTGGCAAAAAGGGCGATGAGCAGAAAGTTACCAAGTCCAGGGTAGGACAAAGGTTGCTGTTGCTCTGTTTGGGACACCTTGGGAACTGAGATTCACCACCTGCTTCTCAGTTGCTCCACTATTTAAGAAAGGGAGTCAACTGCAGCTGTCAACTCCGTCCCCCATAGAGCTCACGCTACCTGTCTGGCTCAGGCCTCTCGCCTAACACAAAGGGGCAGAGAGGAGCCTTCCTCTACTCTCATCCTAGTCAACTCACCTCCCAGCAGACGTGAGAGAGGATAAATCAGTTTTGTGGTATTCCTGGGCTGCCAGTTATGATGCAGGCAGTTCACACAGATGTAACCAAATTTATATGCCTTTGCCAGCCCTGATCCATCATGTTAGCCAAGTTAATAGCTGGCCGAAAAAAAGATAATCTAAATACTTTAAGTGGGTATCTCTGTCAGTTCCTGTACAGCACACTCATAGATTTAGATTATAGTTCTACAGTCAGTAAATAGAGCCATATTTAGATTATACAAGAAACTAATGTCTGGAGAGCTACTAAGCAACCTCTACAGTCTTGATTTCAGGAATAAGGGCTTCCTACCCCCCCGCCACAATGATTTAATGAAGCACTAAGTGAACAAGGTTTCCTATTCACTGAATGACAACTCCATTTCTTTCAATAAAGTGGAGACCAGTTCCCGCAAGAGCATGAGAAGTGCTGAAGGCAACAAGGGTATATCATCAAAAAGGTTATTGATGGAAGAGAGAGAAAGGGAAGAGGTCAGCATGCTGATTCTCAAAGGAAGCAGAATACTAAATCAGTACCATTCCAGTTGACACTGTTATTTTTACAGAACAGCCAAACTCCCAGGGAAATCTCTTTGGTCTTTAAAGAAAATTTACAACGATTTACAAGCCTGCTGGACGTGGAAATGTTTTTACTACATGTTTTGCTTGTACACCCAATAGATACTTGCAGGCGATAATGAAACTACTTGCTAGTCATGCTGGACAGTTTAAGGTACCCACTCAGCTAAACAGAGAGTTCAGTATTCACATTAATCAAAACCAGTTTCAATTCTTTAGTCTACTAATAACACATCCGCAAAGAAATAGCTGTAAATGAAATGCCAGAAGACCATTCGCTTTTGGAGTGCCAGTTCAGCATCTTACAACTAACGTTAGTTTCTCCCCTCTACTCAGGGCAGCTGCTCTACAATGCATGGAATTTTCCACCAGGAACAAAAGCTTGATCAAGGTGTCATATTAAAAATTATCCTTGATCGAGATGCAGTATTAAAAATCAATGCCCTTCTTCAAGAAATGATGGAACATCATGATAAATGATAATAGTTACTTTCCTTTCTCTCTTCTAATTAATGTTAATTTTCTCTTCAAAAATTCTACCAAAAAAAAAAAAAAAAAAAGCCCTCCACCTTGATTTTCTAGCCTCTTCAAGTATTATTCCTAGAGCATTTTGATCTCAGGACAAAGCTTCCAAAAGAAGCCCCTCTAGAATACAGGGGCACAATGGACACGTACAACACACCTTCTCTAAAGTGGCCAAGGGCAGAGCTCAAGCACAGCGCTTGAGTACGGCTCAGGTTTGGTGACCACTCCTTATCATTTTGAGCTCTCCAGCTATTTTGACAACTCTGTCTGCAAATGTGCTGACTCCACAGAGCCCCAGTTTTGCTATATATGTGCACTTTACTTTCGCCCATACAAACTAGGAGCTATGGACTCTTAAAAGTTTTTAAAATATTGCTAACGCAAAGTGGAAGCATATGCAATGCACTAGGTAAGATAAATCCCAAGCAACTGATTGCAACTTAGGCAAAATCAGTTATACACTGAGCTCTGAGTGCATAATAAAAACAGACTTTGTACAAAGCTGTTTTTAGGAAATTTCATCCAGGAAAATCTTTCTTCAGCTGATCCCCATTTTGGACCAAAATCAATAATCAGAGCCTTTGCATAGCACAGAAAATTAAGTGTTTAAGTTCACAGAATTTAAAACATTTACTATTAAAAACAAAAAATAATGCTCAGTCTCAATTACAACACAGCTGGAACGCCAATGAAATACCTGTTACCCATGCAAGAGATTCATGATCCAGTCACAATACTCACAATATACTGAAGTACAAATAATTTAACATTTAGTGAAGTTATTGCTGTCAGCATAGCTGTCAGTAATTCACATACTGACATCTGTGGACAATGCTCCTTACATTTAGTAGTGTCCACCATTATATTATATAGCCTACTTCCCAGTGACTAGAATACTAAGCAATAAGATAAGATTTTTAAGATTTGCCCTTCAGCAGGTTCTTTGAGATGACAGTAGAAGCAAAAACCTGTAAACGATAAAAACTAAGCCCATATGAACACTGTATGAAGACATGGAAAACAGTCACCATCAAAATTAAATCATCTAAAACCATATGTTATAACAACATAATGATTAAATAACACGTAATATAATGTGAAATGCAGGTCTCCAGAAAGAACTGAGAACAGATATTTTGCATTTACCTTTGGTATTCCAGAAGTGTCAAGCCAGTTCTGGAAGATACTTTCGACGGTTAACCCAGACCTTTAAGAAAAAAAAAAGGGGGGGGGGGTTAGAGGACAAACAAACAAAACAAATTTTTCACATGAAAATTAACCCTGTAGAAGCTGAGCAAAACCCTGAATTCAAGTAGTAGTTTGCAATGCAGTGGTACTACCTTCTCGATTTTTTAAAGAATAATACCATCAGAGGTGACACAAGCAAATTAAACACAGATTAGATTTTGTGTGTTTAAAACTCAAAAGATAAATTCAGCACTTATGAGGGCTGACAGAGCGCAAGATGCTAAACTGCATTTATGAAACACATGTAAAGTACGACCAGGTGCGCTACTTCTTTTTGAGTGGACTTTTGTTTCCCCTAAGGAAAAAAATTCACAGAGGAAGTAAATTTCCCTGGAGACATTCAAAACCAGTATTTTATTAAAGAACCAGTGCAAATGTAAAGACAAAATACCAAAGAAAGTGAAACGAAACATGAACTACTTTAGATGTATGGGTTTTAAGAGGCACTGCTGGATTTTAATCCTCAAAGCTACCAAGTATCTAATATATTTCAGTTTCAGCTTTTTTGCACTTTCTTTCTTTCCTGATAACATTTAGAGTGAACTCAGAAAACAGTCTGGAGCCCCAACTGCTATGAAAGGAAATAGTTTGTCGTGATCAAGCTGAATGGGACTGAAATAAGCATATGCATAGGTATTTGCAAATTCAGAAATTGTATTTCCCTTTTTCTTTTGTAAGCAACTTTTTTTGAATTTGCTTCAACTTCGACTGACGTTGAAGAGGCGTCTCAACTTACACAGGACCCAACTGCCAAGAAAAAAAATCCCTTTATTCTTTTATCTTCATTTCTTTATCACACTGTCAATACTGAAAAACAATACTTGAGTAAGCCCCGAATGAATGTAATCTACTCTGCTTCTCAGAATGTGTGTGTCATGTGTGTGGCAATGCCTTGGTGAGACTCCTTCCAGTACTTGCAGCTAACTTCACGTGTGCAGTGCTGACATATGACCAAAAAGTATCTGGGAAAAGAACAGCCATTTTGAAATTCCAGAGTGGGAAGCAAGCAACTCAGCAAAATTTTTATGTAGATTTTTCTGTTTGAATTATATGACACAAATTCTTTTTTTAAACCCTGACAAAACTGTGCTCAAAATTCTGACTCCACAGGAGATTTATTTCCGGACTGTATTGGTGACTAAGAAGGATTTCTAATGAATCCATCAGTCATTTTTACTGAATGATTTTAAAACACCTATAAATACTAATTTTCACTGTGCCCATGGGAGACACATCACTGCTCTATCTGACATGCAAATGGGAAAACTAAGGCTCAGAGACTCAAAAGCAGCCAAGCCAAGGTGACCCCAGAACATAGTCACAGAGTCAAATTTTCTGTACAGTTACTGATCATTTGTATTACTTGTTTTTGTTTAGTTTCTTTTAGAATAGCCAAAGATTTAAATTATTGATGTTGATATGTGTAACAGCAGCATCTTTCCAGACATAGGTTATATCCTGGGTTAGACTTTCTTATCCTTGTTGCATTCAAGATGAAAAAATTTACCCTCAATCTCTTCCCAGTAGGAAACCAGAACCTTTGAGGCAGAATTAACAGTTGCATCCTCCACTTCCTTTTCTAACGTAGAAAACAAACATCATGTACCCTTGGGTTGTGAAATCTGCCATCTCTACTTGCACTTAGCGGTATTCTGAAAGAAATCTCATTAAAATGAGCGGGTCTACCCAACAGAATAAAACTGCCACTGTGAATTAGGGGTGGGAGAATCCGATCAAAATAGAAAGTCAGATGGCTACTCACTGAGTAACTGTTGAATGGTATCTGCAATCTGGTCTTAATAAGCTTGTCCAAAATACACAGGAATTTTGGCACAACGCCAGAAATCAGTCATCAAGTGCCTTCGCTGTAAGAAAGTCTTTCCTTGCAAATAGTACCCTACGTCATTCAGCTACTAAGATAGGCTTGTATACACAGGATACGGCGTCATACTGAAAACCGTAAGAAACTACAGATTAAAAGAAAATAAGAACATTCAGATACAGTGACAAAAAAGCCACTTATACATGCTTTCACTCTCTATTCTTTTAGTAATTTTATTCAGTTTTTGATCAGTCATATATGATGGTGCAGGCCAAGGACACCATGTGGAAGCAGCCCTAGTGTATTCACTACCAACCATTTTCAAAGTGCGCCATCCCAGCTAAATAATAAATAAATACTGTTAAAATACTTTGATAGTTCACGCAACTTAGGCCCAAACTTTTCTTCAACGGTGTCTTCACAAGTAAGAGAGAACACATCAGCCAGGCTGAGGTGGCTTAAAGAGTCCCAGGAGGGAGAACAATTCCCACAGAGACACATGAATCTTCCCCTTTCACTAAATCTGTACGTCAAAGTATCTCTTTAACATTAGGAGACACTAGACTGGCACAGGAAAAAAAAATCCCTCAAATCATGTGGTTTAAATAATCACAGAGCAGAAGCATTTCTACGCAGCCAAGATTCTGCATTTTCAGGAAATTACCATTCCGCATGTCTGATCACTATGGAAATTCATTTTCTACACATAACCAAACATAGACAACAGGCTTATAACAGAGTATTGTTCCATGTTCAAGTGAATTACTTACATCCAGAATTGCTCAGCTTTCAGTAGTACTTTGCTATCTGTGCAAGTCTGTTAAATTTAGAGCATTTGAGTGCCGGGTCCTTCAGTATAATTACCTTTACCTTACTACAGTCTTCTACAAATTGGTGTCTAGTCTAAGTTAGTTAGCTGAGTCTCTTCCACAGATAATGGAGAGAAAGAAAAGCATCTCCAAAGAGACAGTCAGTTCACTTACATTGGGATAGCATGACATTCTTTCTTGAGGTTTTATTTCTGTCCAGTTACTACAGAAAACATATACAGGACTAGCTTAAACTAGACTCCCAAATTTTATATAGCCAAAGGTAGGTTGGATACCTCCTGATCTGCTTATCTGTCTCAAGCAACATCATCATGATAACTGGGTTTTTTTATTTGTTATTGCATGAATCAAAACTTGAACCAGAGCGAGCATCTATGGAAAATACCCTTATTTGTGTATTTAATTTTTTTTTTACCTAGGGATGAGAAACACAGCTTCACAACGCCAGTTTTTTCCATGATTTTTTCAGAACCTAAGTTAAACTTAAAGGGCAAGATTTTCTTGGAAAAAGCTATGCAAAATAATAAAACTCCACTTGCTATGTAGTACCTTTGGTCAATCTACCTTCTGTGGCCTTTAGAGCCAACAGCAGCTCATTTCAAAACACTGCCTTTGAAAGGAGCTTATAGTACTGAAGGGAATTGCACTGCTCCGACAGCACGCTAGTCCAGCCAGAAACACCACCCGTAAGTTGCGCAGCCTCTCCTGAAACTTTGACGCTTTTCTCAAGGGCAAAGACTACAAGGCTGCCATCTCTGCCTACAGCGCCCTCGGCTTCAGCTAAACCCTCGCCATATGACTAGGTAGCTTGCTTTCACTTCTTTTTTTCTTTTTTTTTAAACTTGGGACATTCTTCTTAGTACCCATCCAAAAAGCAACTCTTTTTACCCTACTCCTGGCATTCACTTTTTTTCCCCCCCAAACATATTAGTAATGTGTTGACTGTTGCAAAGATGTAATCTGAACATGACTGAGGGTCTGCCTTGAAGAACTGTGAAGTCCTTTAAGAATTCCACTAACTTGTTGGGCTTTGGATTGAGCCCCAAAAATATATCACAAACAGACTGATACTGCAAAACAAATGTCCTAGAGAAAGGACACAAAGCCTGGTATTTATAGAGGCTGCAGTTCAGTAAAGCATCCATATTCAGAAAGGGCACTTACCACCTGCTTATGTTGCATTTCAGCACCTGTAAGGACTTAAATCTGGTGTGTGTTTGATTTCCTGACTGGCTTTTTGGTTAAGGTACTGTATGGGGCCATGGTAATCTGGGTTCAATTGATTAGCACTGTAACAGTTCTTGCAAGACTGGGCAAGTTCTTAAAACTGCTTTGTACTGCAGTTCCCTGCTGTAAAATGAGAATGCTAGTACATCCGTTATCTCCTTCCTTGTCTATTTGTTTAGACTATAAGCTGGTCAGCCTAAGAATGATCTCCTAGCATGCATACATCCTGTGCATGGCCTCACTGAAGGCCTCTGAAAGCATGTTCTGTACCATACTAATGATAATTTCAGAGTTAGTATTATAAAAGATTTCTATATAGCAGGCTTTCATTGCATTGGGCCCCAAGGCATTCTAGAAACTTTATGCATATCTGCCATATCCTGAAAATACTTCACTGACCATATTTTCTTCATCTGGTATATATGTTAATTGACATCAACCATTTTCAAAGTGCGCCATCCCAGCTAAATAATAAGGTGTAGTTAGGACCAAATCCAAGATTCATGAGAGATTAGTCATTCTATCAACAGCCCATAGCTTCCTCCAGACTTTTCCTGGCCCCCTGCTTTTTTTTTTTTTTTTTTCTTTTTTTTTTTTTTTTAATCCAGTATAGATGCCTTTCTTTTTTAATTTTATCCAGCATATATGTTTTGGCTTACAAGAAAAAAAAAAGTAGGTGTAAAAAACATAGGAAAAAAATCTTTCGCAACGATTTACTTTGGGAGCTGGATGCCTACCAGCTATTTGTCTCTGTGAAAATCATTACCTTTGTGACAAGTAGCCTTCCACAGGAGTAACTAAGAAAGGAAGTATGAAAGGAGGAGACAGATATACCTGTGTAGCTGAGTATTTTGAAATTACAGCATTATTTTAACATTATTTAGTACTTAATTGGCAAATTTTAAAGATACCCAAGGAATGTGGTTAGTAAGCCTGAGTTATTTACAGTACGAATATCAGAGCCGTAACACAAGCTTTCCTTTGTCTATCGCATATTATTAAAACCATAGCTTTATTAGTCCTCTTATTTATTTTATTGAATCAAGTTAAATAAAAAATACCAACAGAAAAACCCAAAGAGCAGAACTGAACTGCTCAAAAAGATTTGCAGTCATAAAGAGCACAAGCAGCTGCAACTCTGATTTATCTGAGGATGGTGAAACTCATGCTCTGTTACCAGGCCTTAGAAACACGGCGTCTTTGCATGGCTCACATGCTGGGCAGATGTGGAGAGGATCAGTTTACAGCAAGGGCTGAGCGCCTTGGGGGAAGAGAACCACTGGGAGTTTCGATCAAATTTAGTGCACCGTGATATACAACGGACAGAAAAGAAGGTTTTTTGTTGTTGTTGTTGGGTTTGGTTTTTAGATAAACTGTAATCGATTCTCAAATTACATATCAGGAAATAAGATGCCTCAGTCGCAGGTGGGAAGTAGCATGGATTTCTTGCAGAATGGCCAAGATAATGCAGGGCTATAGCCAGTGCATTTTATAGCAGAAAGGCCTTAGAAACAGAGGAGCAGGACTAACCAGGTAGATAGTTGTTTGCCTTTCTTGCCATTAGCCTTTCATAAACAGATGAAATCTGTCTTAAGGGCAAGTTAGGAGATTCTGAAGGACAAAAAGGTGGTGCTAGGCCTGTCCCACGCTGTTATTCAGCCACAGTCCAGAAACAGAAGGATCCTGTCCTGGACAATGCATTCCTCTAGCTAAGTTGCCATCAACGTTGAGTCAGAACAGGAATGGAAGTAGCCCCATAAACTAGGCATATAATCCTCCTCCTCTGGGTACAAAAGCCAGCAAAAAATCAATGACTGATACTTAAGAGGTTACGCCTGCATCTCTGAACTGCTCATCGCTGGGAATGTCTTAAAAAAATTCTCCAGTAACTAAAAACTAAAGGCCTTAAGCCCTGGAAGAATGAAAATCTTTTAGATATAGCCTGGTGTATCCAATAGCAGAAAATTCATGTAGCATTACTCCAAGGTAATGATTAGAGAAGATTTCCACACTGTTGTATGATTGCTTTCTGCCAATGTTAATGCTGTTCTCATTGCAAAAGCCTCCCATAAGCCAAATTCTACTCTTTAGCTACACCAGCTTGCCTCTATTGCCACAGAGGAGACTAGAATTTGGCTTGCTTCCATCCTACTATTTTTTTTATTATTATTATTCAGGCTAGTCCCTATTACAAACATTAGGATGTTCGATTGCTTAATATTTTTCAAGCAATGAGCTTTTTCTTAATTTTAACATATATATGTTATTTGTATAATAACAACAGAGTGCACTGAAGAGCGGATAAGCATCTTTGTGGCAGATAAGAAATAAAGGCCTCCTGTCTGTCCAGATGTTCTATTACTCTGTTGATATCCTTACCCAAGGTAATTTTGGCAGTAGATAAATTCGGATATACTATGTCTGGTTGTAATATAAATTACCAAAGATCTGAAATTTTGTCCATACATTCGAGGGTGATGCAAATCAAATGGAGCCATACTTCCTTTGCAATGCTCTCACTGAAGGTTTAAATATTTTGGCACGTACCTAGGCTGAAAACCAGATGCCTTATTCAAATAAGGCTTTGTACTAGGTTTAGGCTTTGCAGAAACAAATGAAAAAAGGAAGGAAAATGGAGATTTTATTAATAAAGCTACATATACTCATATCGATAACTAACTCACTTCCCCATATATTCCATTTCTTTTCCCTGATTATTTTTGGGCTGGAAACCCATATCACATAATGTAAACAAAATAGCACCTCAAAATATATCCTTGAAAAAAAGTAACATGCCACATGTTATTCATGATACCACAAAACACATTATCTCAATGATAACTAGCTTCCCTGCCACAAGTTTTACAGGCCATCATTCTAAAGAAAATCTACACCTTGAAGATACAGAATAGTAGTATATTTAAAATCTCTCTTCTATCTTGTTTCTGTCCTGGGAGATATTGTTACTATTTTGCTCACTACATCTGGGTTACTCAACCATGGCTACAAATTCTATTTCTATCACTGTGGAGTGTAAGAAGAGTGAAACAATTACCCAGACTCTAAAAAGTCCACAACTACAAATTGCCCATTTTTTACAGTGTATTTCCCCATGCACACATTTTGGCAGGAGGCATGAATTCAGTTACTCCAACATATGCAGAAATCTCTTAAACTGTCAAGATGACACACTTTGCTATTAGTATTATTGTGTGTGCATGCATGTGAAGCACATTTGGCAGAGAATACGTCCTTTATTTCCTTCACTCAACTAATGCTGGTAGTCACAGGTTATGCAAATATGGTGAGGGAAAAAAAAGGACATTACCTCTTCCATCTTCACAGGGGAACTGCTGCAAGTAAATGATTTTCTTATTTGCTGTTTGAAAGGACTACTTAGAAAGAATCTTTTTTCTTGAAACAACTGAAAACGAAAGAAGTTCTTTCAAGAAAAGAAAATATTCATGTTTTTTATAATCTTTTTTCCTCCCTATGACATTTTAATGCTTCTAAATAGAAACAACTTTGAAAGAAAAAAATCAAATGAAAGTATTTTGAAATGAACAATAAAAGCATTTCACTAAAAAACTCAACACATTTGACTTTCCTCTTCCCTTTTCTTCAGCAAAAACCATTCACCCAAATTTACGAAGACTTCTGGAATCCTGCTCCCCCAAACCGCATTTTCAAGTGAATGAACTATGTGAAGAAATCATCATCTGCCAAGCTCCACTACCACGAGCACCTGCACCTGCAGTCTGCAGTAGCCAGAGCAAGCCAGCAAAGAAGCAGGGGTGAACTCAAAGCTCTGCTCCAGACTAGCTGTATCATCTTCAGCCGGTCACACGCAGGAGGATTTTGAAGAGCGTGTGAGGCACTTAACACTATTTCCATTCGGGATTTCCATCTTTCCCCCATCTGACAAACTGTGCGACAGGCAGGGGCCAGGAAGGGGCTCCCGCTTGCGAGAAAGCATCTTCTGTGCTTTCCCAGATGCAGGGCAGCGGTCTGGCCTCCCCGCTCCGGGGTGCCATGTGCCAGCGGCAGCTGGTGGGAGGATCACAGATAAAGCTGAGCAGCTGGGCCTGGCACTTCAGAGCACATAGCAAACATCAGACCTCACCACTGCCCTATTAACATGCGCTAAAGGCGTTAAAGGCGCTGCTGGCAGGGAGCATGGGATAGCAACATCACAGCAAGTCTCACGTGTGTGTTTCACATGTAGGAGAATTCAGAGAAAGAGAGACATACACAGACACACGCACACACATGCATTTAAAAAACAAAACTCTGAACAATACTAAATGAGAACCTCAGCTACTACTTCTGGCTAGCACAACAGATAGTTAGGCCCAATTTCTACTTTCTTCTGTAGCTTTTCTAGTCTGCTTCTCACTTACTCTTTTTGTTCAGGGATGTCTTCCAACAGCATGTAAAGAAAATCCTGGAAAATGAACAAAGCACCACAGTTAGTATGTTTATCAAGCGATATCCCTGTGTCTACAGAACCAGCACTGGATTTAAGCACTGCAGATCGCAGAATGGTAAGAAAGAAGTTTATATATCCACTATGGTGTTATGCTGCTCAATTATTTATACAACATACATTATGTTTGTCAGTTTTCCAACCCACTCAAGCAAAAAGTGTCAACATTGAAAGAAAATGGGCTTGAAAAGCCTGCTATTTTAACACAATCCTACGTTCCCATTTTTATTTAATCTATAATACACACACACAAACTACATTAAAGGAGCACTGTTAAAGGCTGCAGATTCACATACTCAAAAGCTACAAAACACCAGAATTAAGGCTGTCCTTTATGTTCCCTCCAACATGCTTCTGTTATCACAGTCTTTAATTGCATGACCACATGCTTTTTTTCCTTTTGGTGCATATCTAATCTAAGGACCGCACCTGCTCCTCACTCCCTGATAAAATTCATGCTGTTGCTGTCAACCACACCAACCATGGAATGAAACTCCTCAAAGAAAAAGTAGCTAGAATTTTTTTTCCTGGATTTAGAAGGAAAGTGCTAGGCCAGTGGAACAGTATTACCATCATCCTCACTTGTAACAGTATGATATGCCCTCTTTATAGGTTACACCTGACATCACTCAACGGCACCTCATGCTGTACACGATCTAATTCAAAGGACAATCACTTTGACATGATGCACTACCTGCTTTGTTCCACTCAACAACCGCATAGAAAGAGGAATTATTAATATGAACTCTCCATTTATATGCTATTTTATAAAGCAATGTATCAACTTTACTAATGTTAATCTTTGTGGAGACAAGTTTCATAGCCTAATGATGTTCCTCACTGCAATGTACGAGTGCAGGCTGATTTCTGATTGCAACTACTTGCAGTCAGAAGGGACTCCTCAAACTGAAACTATTGGTAACACTTAGTCTTTCTCCTTTAGATTATGACCGAGGTCCAGGCTAGGTCACGTTGCCTGCAAAATCTGCTTATGAAGAAAGGTGAATTACACAGTGCTGAGCTCAGTGCTGCTGTGGCAAGATTGCTATCATTAACTGTGCTAGCTACATAGGGATGGCTCTGCCCAACTACAGCGTATTTCTGACATGATGATGCACTGCAAAATCCACTTAGTTCATATTATTACTTGCAGTTCTGTACCGTTATTCTGTACGTCAGTAGAGAATTACTGACTCCTTCCATTTGTGGAAGCTGTGCTGGAGGCATAGACTAAACTTCCAGGGAAATAAAGAATATGAAAAAATGGAGAAGAGACCATCATTAGAGTTATTTCAAGAATGAAGCATCTGAAAAGCAATATTGTTTATCCTTGACACTATTTTACATAGAATTTTGTATACATTAATTCAACCAGAATCCCTGATAAGATTGCATCAATGTTTTATAATCTATCCTATGGTCCACTTGAAGACAGCTTTGATACTAGAGGTGTTCTTATATTCTGTATATTGTACTGTGAAATTAAACATCTGCTTCATGAATAAGGCTGTCTTCATTTCTCCAAATAACTATTAAGAATAAAGCGCTAACAATCGTTCTACACACTTTCTTAAAATTAGAATTAATCTTTTTTGGTCTTATTTTAACTGCTTCTATTTCAATGCTCCAAAACAGAATAGAATAACAAATTATCACTTACCTCATATTGGCATGTCTTTTAACATTTGCCTATTATCAAGTCTGCCTGACACATCCCATTATGGGTCTGAGTTTTCAGTTGCATATAACTTTGCCAAACTTTAACCATCTGGACTGAAATTTTATCCTCAGGCTATTTTTTTCTTCCCTCTCAGATAAAATGGTTCAGAAGTGCCCAAGAGCAAAGTTAGGAGATAATGTGCTGTTTATAAATTTTGATGGCATTTTCTTTAAGAGGTTCTAGTGACCTTACATTTTGAAACAAGGCTCGTGATATGGCCAGGGCAAATAAATGCTGAATCAGATCACAAAACAAAATATATTGTGTTTTTTTCTTCTCTGTTACAACTAGTTCAGTGAAGCCAGAAAGAAAATATAAGTTAGTAATCACATGCCACCACAGTGCTGCATTATTACCAAATCAAGTTATATTTATATTGTTAAATAAACTCACCTTCCCTACTTACTTCTGTTGTTTTTTCTGGGCTGGAAACCTAGAGGCTAGAAAACAACATTTCCCTATATACGGAAGCTGTTATTCTGCAGCGTGTGGAATTTTATTCACATTTGGCCAAACTGAAGAAGTCTTTGAAAAATGAGTTTGCACATGTTCACAAAGGATTGCGAGACTGTCATAACTAAATTCCCTGAAGACTCTTGTCTACTCTCACCATGTTCCAGACTGAAGCCAACAATCTTCCTCACAACTGCAACTCTGGGCTGCTGCTGACCAGATCAAATCCGGAAACAGAGTGTGAATTGAGATCAAGGAGAGAGTTTCTTTGCACTGCTAATAAATGTGGCATGTCTGAGTCAAAGAAGAGCAGGGACCTAACGACTGAGGAGCAGGCTGAGAGAAGTAACCTTGAGGAACTGGGGATGGAGGCTACTTGAAGCAGGAAGCAGGCAAATCTGGGTTGAGAAGATCTTTTATTCCGTCGCTGAAGACACTGTATGATAATGCCAGTTCTTATATTCTAACAGCCACTAGGATGTTTCTATTCTTAAACTGTTGTGGGGAGTCAGACAGATACCTCTCTCTGTTCACACATGTTGATATTAAATGGGGAACACAGAATATTAAAAGGCAGATAATAGCCTCCTCTTTGTGGGAAAACTGAAATCATATTTCAAGTACTCTATGACCAATACACAATTTCGTTTAAATTCTCTAACTGCAATATGAATGGAGGTAGACAGAAGAAATGGAGATTTCATGACTAGAAGCGATATATCTAAAAGGACATTCAGTTGGCAACAAATGAACTCCAAATGCATTTACATCCAGTTTCTTACGGAAATTACAGACTCAAAGTTTAACTACCCCAACAATTACAGAATTTGTAAATGACTTAACTAAATGGTAAATGTTACTTCATCCCTTTTAGGGGGTAAAGTATGTATAATACAAATAAGCATCCTTCCTAGGATCATGATTATTTTGAATTCCCTCCCCATTCATCTTCCTGCCTTTTATTTAACAAAATCAGCAGCATGTTGAAATCTTCCTTATGAGGTTTTGGTAACAAGCCCAGAATCCCCCTCCAAAGACTACAACTTCCTATCAGAGTGAGCATTTTTAGACTCTCCAGCTTTATGCTCTATTATCAGGCAGCAATCTGTAGCCAGACAGGACAACAGCTTAAGCCCCAGGCTACAGAGCCACTGACTAGCTCCATCTAAAAGATGATTTTTTTTTGCCTCTTTATCCCTTGCCAATGAACTGCACTCCGATTACTGGCAATTCCCTACAGCAAAATGACCAACAGTCACGGCAACCAGGAAAACACAGCATGCTAGACGATCTGACAAGCATCTTCTGGTAAAGCTTTCCTGTAGACTTTTAAGGTGACAGCAGCCCCTGGATGTCCTTCCTCTCCCCCCTTCTCTGCCTGAGGTTACTGTCTTGTATCTCTGCCTGAGCTGCCCAAATTCAGAATCCAGTGGTTTTGCACAAAGCAACTTTCATCATAAGTCTAAGCTAACAAACAAGACTGAACCACTCCAGCTAAACCTAGTATACTTGTCCTCTTACGTACAGGGTGAATAACTAAGGGAAGCAAGTCCTAACTTACCCCATCTATATGTCTAAGAGGGCTTCCGTCAGAGCCCTAGGTCTTTTACACATAACATCTACCACTTCCTGCATATCAAAACACCTTAGAGCAGGTAAGCCCATTCCTGGAACAGATAAGTTGGAGGAATTATGTTGATTATCACTTAATTTACTGAAAACGTGTTTGCATTCCTCCTTGCCTTATTGGTGGGAAGGTTCAACCTAGATTCCAGGCAGGGAAACGAAAGCATCCAGTTGGAACATGCCTTCTCCAAGCATTTTGACCCTGGAGTCTGTGTTGTCTCAGACTCAACTGAATTGCTTTAATTTCCTCAGAAAATACACAGATTCTCACTGTCCATTACCAATACTAAATATACCACTGCCTAAAAATTTGAATTAAACACAGATTCCTTCTATTTTATATGTATAAACATATAAGAATACACATACACACATGAGAAAAAGATGAAGAACTATGTTTTATACCTGTCTTATACCGACGATTCCAGACAGAACCCTCAATCATTCTTTGGACTTTGGTTTAAGATTATCCAGCAGAAAATCATATAGGAGACGCATTTGACTATGATTACTTAAAATATATTCCACTAAATCAAAGAAAAGCTGGAGCTGTGATTCAGCAGGCACAAATAAAATCCACATGCTTTGGGAGTGCTCCCTTGTCTGTTTGCTCTGGTCAGAATTTAATTGTAGAGTTAATCTTTTTTCCTATCAAACTGAATTGCACAACAAGCTACCATGTAATTTTAAGCCTCAAGGATGCTAAATGGAAGCTGAGCAAACAGGAAAACTTTAGCTGAGCAGAGAAGTGAGAGACTACTATAACACAAGTGGAAATGCAAAAAAAAATTCCATAGTTGAAGACTGAAATTCAAAACTTGGTAAGTTCGGAAACTATGGGAATGATTTTTCAGAAAGGCCCAGGACACATTTTCAGATATATGGGACGCTTTCCTGATAGAAGGCTATTATACTTGCACAACTTACCGCTTCTTTTAAGATCTTTGTACTTGGGACAGGAAATACCAAAAGCTACTTGGATTTTTATATATCTATATCGTTGGATATTAAAATATGTGACAAAATTAACTTTTTTAAATCAGTCATCTGTATTAGATGTGATTATAAAACATCTGGGGTCCTCCCAGCTTCATTCCTTTCTGCTGACTTCTCCAGTCCCATTTCTAGCTCTACTGCATTGTGTTCTTTCTCTGTCCTTTAAAATGCATAGTTAACCTTATTTTGAGAAAAGTACATCAGAAAAAAGAAATAGGAAGTTTTCTCACAAAGAAAAATAATACTGCCTTATAATATATGAATCACTTTTATTCACCCAATCTTAGTTACCCTTCAAACATAATCCATCATTCCTTCTTTCAAGATATTTGCATCTGAAATAGGGATAAGATATATACTAACACAATGGGTTGTTAAAATGTGCAATATAATTAACTAGTCTATATACTAATCAATTGCCATATACGTAAGTATTTTAGATATAGTTAATCTCAGGTTAAAATGTTTGACCAAGAGAGGTAACTTTTTTTTTTTTTATTTCCCTATTCTTGTTAAAATTTAAAGAGTTACCCAGAAGGAAAAGCATACTGTACAGTAAATAAAGCACGGTGCCAAGCAGTGAACAATGAACAGAGAACAAAATACCGACCAGCTGCTTCATGTGCGAGCAACACCTACTCCACATAAATGAGGCAAAGGTCTTTGAGGGGTGGAGGGGAGCTGAAGGGACTGTGATCATACAGTAATTAAAGACTGTCCCATTGCGTGTCTGTATCAGGAAACCGAATGAAGGCTGCACAGGGCTGAGCCAGCAACAAAAAGGAGGAATCTCCTCACTCGTGCAAGAGCTGGGACAGAAAACTGACTCCATCTGAATAACGTTACCCTGCCTTTTTCTGTTTTCCAAGCCCGCGGGAGTGCAGAAGGCAGAGACCCCCGTGCTCCCGGCTGCTGCGGGCGGCCGGGCGCCAGAATTGGCGCCGAGCCCCGCTGACATCAGCGGCGCTCCGCTGCAGCTCTCAGGTTGGCAGGCGTGGGACGGCTGAGGCCAAGCGCCGGAGAGAAATTTTTAGACAAACTTTTGCTTAAAGAAAAGTTTCTAGAGGTTGGTATGGCAAAATACGAGTGCGCCGCATGCTGAGACTTCCAATTCTAGCTCCGAGGGTTCTGCAAGCAAATACATGGACGATGAGTGGTCCGCGCGGGTACCAGTTCCTCGTAGAAAACTGACAACGATGCTGCGTACCTATGCAAATGGCTGTGCAGGAGCACGCTGATGTAGGTATGCACACAGGGGTTTGTACGTATACAACACGTGCCTTTAAAGCTTTCAAGCATAGCATAAATCGTAATTTTTTGAAGAGCTGCCTTAACTGTCTTTTTACTATAGCAAATTATAAGTATCAGAATGGGCAAATGCAACAGACCTTGGGTTGTTATTATAGTAGATAAAAATGAAAGTCTGCAAACAATTCAATTCTCAAGGTGTTCTTATTTCAGTATCAAACTGAACAATAGCTTTAACTGCGTTAGGAGCATCAGCAACGTGTGCTCCTTTCTATTTATTTATAGTCAGTAACTCTCCATTCATTGTTTTAAAAGTTTATTTAAAGCAGTTACTAAGTGAATTCTCCCACAGAAAGAAAAATGGAAGATTTTTTTTTTTTAAATCCCTCTCAAAGATTCCAGACTTGCTTTACTCGTCTGTTGCTAACTCAACTAAAATAAACAAAAACTACTATTAAAAACATACTGAGCATGCAATCAAAATGAAGGAAAAAAGCAAACCGATTAATGTTTCACATCTGAAGTCATTTCCTTGCACCTGCAGCTCTCATCTAGGAAAAATACTACAAACACCACTGAAAACAAGACTAGTATTCAGAATGTGGGCAATTATTTTCACTGTTTTTACTTTCCCTCTTCCCCACAATTCCTAAGGCTCAGAACCTTTACAATTATTTTGGACAAGGTGAAAGTACAACATCACAATATTTAAACTTACCACTTGTACCTCTATTTATTTTAAATCTTTTACTCATTTAAATGCTGACAGCATGTTTGTTCAAGGAAGAACTTGAACTTGAATAATAAACTTTGTGTACTAAATTTGCTCCATTGCTTCTGCATTTCCAATTCCTACTGTGATTGCTTATCTACCTATAGCAGATACCTACATAAATATAACCTTTAAGCTAAGATTTCTTACAGAGAAAGTCAATACATTTACAGTCTGATACAGCCTATCCCCTATGCATTTTTTTCTTTAGCATAGCGACCAAACTTCAGTCTTGCCGTGCAATTGTTATTACACAGTTGCCTACGCTGTAGATTGACTCTTTCCAGCAGTTTCAAGGGGAGCTCGATTTAGGCTGCAATGAAACAAGGCAAAAGCACATGAAGCATCACTATGATTTGGTGACCCATTTATACCTGATTCTCAAGCACAGCCATCTAGGAGTGTTCCAAGCATTGCACTCAAGGTAAGAATATTTATTGCACACAACCAGTATACTTTCATAGTACACTATACAGCTTTTATTGTGTACCACACAGCTCTACTTCCACCAAAACAAATATCTTCAAAAGAAGGAAAGTATATATTTTTGATCTAAGCTAAGCACATAGCTATGCACATATTGCACATATTCAAGTAAAAAGTAGCCTAAGAAACTTTAAATAAAAGCATCTCTTACTCTTGCTTCAATAAAAAATACTCAGCATATTTTTATTCAATTACCAAAAACAGTTGCTTTTATGTACTACAGCATGCAGTATTTCAGCTTGTGAGACTAGAGTTAGTCTGCAAATTGACATTTCACAGCAGCATACAGGGCAAAAGGAGAAACCACTAGTAGACCAGCAGTTCCACTGCAATGGTATCTAGCTACAGTGACTAACAGGATAATGTGCTAGGGCTTCTAACAGGTTGCAGTACTTACGCAGTCTACTGACAACTGATTTCATGTCAAGCAGGAGACCTAAGCAGCTAATCTTTTCCTCACAAAAACATCAGCACCTTTCTTACAAGCAGATTAAAGCACTGCGCTGCTTCTTGCTTTCAGCAACTTCAGGATCTCTGTATTTTTCAAAAAGTTTCCAGCCGTGTAACAGTGAAGCGCCACATTCATGATTTTAGGCACTCTAGTACAGATGAGGCTGCTATAGTCACCGGCACTTTCCACAGTGCACCAAATATAACCGCTCAGGGTCTCGGTGACATGGCACAGGAAACAGCCACAGCAGTGGAAACATTAATTCCCTTAACACCCTGAGTGTTCCTCCGGAGTTGCTGCAGTAGAGCTACTATGCCTCCCTTTTGGGTAACTTGACATCCAAATGAATCCACAGGTCTGTGGGCTATTTGTAAAATACACAGGGACAGATATGTCTTTAAGGATGAGATCCAGAACAGCCAGCACACTGAGCAAAGACCCACTGCAGCCAGAAAAGACAGAAGTGCATTAGACCTCGTCTCCTCAAGATCTGAGGACTCTTCTCTGATGGTCACCATCCTGAAACCTTTCTACAGTTTAAAACGTATTCCAAAAAGAGAGTCTTCAGTGAAGAAACTAACTTCAAGAATTCACTCGTATCCCTTTTCTGCTCTCTTCTGCTATTCCTCACTCCTATCACGCTGCCATCTTCTAGTTCTTCTGTTTGTCATGTTGTGCCTTTCGCTCCAGGCCTGTTTTTAACCGTGATCTCTTTAACGATCTAGTTCACAGACACCTCTACGAATGGTTGTGCTTGCAACACTAAAGAAGCAACAAACTGCAGTGCCAGGGAATAAGCTGGTTTCATCACCAGTGACAAGGTTTCCTAGAACTTTAGGTTCAGAGTTACGTCATCCCTTCTCAAAACAAAATAGAGAAGGACAAGACAGTCCCTCCTTTAATAACAAAACCAGTGGTTAGAGGACTCCTTCAGAAAGGCCTGGGGGAAGGTAAACTTCTATTTATAACCCCAGGTGGATGCTCTACCTAATGGTTGCTTCCGTGGTGTGGTTTGCTCAATCTTTCCTTCTGAAGCTGTTCTACTTTGCATGAAATAATTATACAACATTTGTGTCAGGAAGAGAACAAGCTAAGGCTGTAGCTCAAGTGATTAGTATGTCTAGTTGGACTTGGGGAGAGCATATCCTGATTCCTAACTCAATGTTATTTTATTTTATTTTTAAAAGCCAAGCCTTCACCAATCCAGGAAGAAATCCTGTTCTAGGAGAAATATTGCTCTCAAGAGTGGGCAGCTACTGCAGGAAAGTCTATTGAAATAAAGAGGAAACATCTTAAATATCCCTTGTGGATTAATTCTTCAGCAACAGAGAGACAGAAGAATGTTTTAGAAAGAAAGGGTGGGAGTACAGACCATGATGAGGAATCCTATACAGAGGCTGTGATGAGACTGTACTAAAGGTGGGTATAAGGCCACAGAGTGATGGGACACTGACTTGGTGGAAAAGACACTGTCCTGTTAACAGGCTGTGCAATTTTAAGCATTGAATGAAGCAGCAAGCAGGGAGGAAGGAAATAAAGTCAGAAAGCAATACGCACACACTGTTACTATTTATGGAAGTTTTCAGTTACATTCCTACTCTGTGTTTCTCTTCTAGCAGAAAGAGAGGTATCTGGGAAAGGACTGACTAACCACAACCCAAACTCAGTAGTCAAGAGAGTACAGCAGACAACTCCAGTACAGTAAATGACTATCTTTGAAAACATCTATGAAACCATCTATGAATTCATCTATAGAAATCATCTATGAATATTGGCTTTTCAGAGTACTGGGCTGATACTTTCAAAAAAAGTTCCATCCATTGTTTACAAATCAGACACAAGCAGAGTGTCAGATTTATGCATCACCCAGAAGAGAGGTACTGCCCCCTAGAAGGTAGGGGTTTCACCAGTATTGCCAAGTTACAATTGCTGTTCCCTTTTCACACCATAACCAAAACCAGTGATTTAGTTCTTTTGTTTTTTTCAGAAAGTAAGGAGAACCCAAAGCAGAGTACCTGAGAAAGGACAAGCTGCCCGTGGAACTTATGGACAAATTTTCTTAATGATGCAAGATATGAAGCCTCTCCTATCGTCCTTGCCAGAAACCGCAAAAGGAAGTAACCCTGCAAGAAATTAAGCCAAGAACAAGGAAGAAGCTATGAATTAGCTGATGTCTAAAAGAAAGAAGTCTTCATAATATTAGCAAATCAATTCCAACAAAAAACAGCTTACAACACTCACCTTCAAATAGTGAACCTGCATGAAGATTTTTTCTGCCTTAAGACCATGTTTGACAACAGATGCTCCAGACTCACTCACTTCTCCTGTGTTCTCTTTGTTGGGCCTGAAATGACAGCAGACTAATTAAGGTTTGGATAAGAAAGTAAAGAAATAACTCACACATTACATGCTCCTACAGTTGAAAGCACTGTCAATGGCATAGTATCTCTAGACACCTGTCACTCGTTCAGTCTTTTTCTCTACTCCAAGTTAAATAATTTGGCTTAAACAAAAAGAAATAAGGAGTTGCATAATTTTAATGCAATTTTGTATATAGCTGCCCAGACAGCTGTGGTAAAACTGAGAGGCATCACTAAGTTGGCGTACGCTCTTCACTGCCAGCATGACATTATGTTGCATGTCATTCCACAGTGCACAGACACCTCATGAACAAAGGGAAACAGAACAAAACAAAACAACAGACATTTCAGACAGAAGGGAAAGGAAAAGGAGGAGACTGAAGTCATTCTGTTCGACTAGAGCTCCCCTTCTTACACCCGAACAGTGGCTTAACAACAGCTCACATAACTACACTTGCAAGAGTAATGTCTTTCATTCGCATGCCATTCACTGCAGATGAAATTATTTTCTGTTCTTCATTTTGCTGTTTCGGGTTGCAAGAAAAGTGATCGAAGTTTTAAGAGAGCGAGCCTCTTACACACAGATTTGAGAGTTTCAGACAGGTAATAGTGCCTAGAAAAAAAATTAATTCTTGACTGCCTGATTTTTAAAAGTAACAAAACAACTGGTATGTCAAAAATCTACATCAGTAAAGTCTAGAGGACTCCTAGGCTCTTGCAAGCACACAGCAAAACGAGAGAGAAGCTATGCAAATATTCTTTTCTTCGTTTTAGAAGTATTTTCGCAGACACAGCATTGAAGAGTCATTCAGTATTTTTATCTTCCATCCAGAAAATATCCTAGCCATCTGTCTGAGAACACAAGTCTTTCTTAGGAGCCTGCGCGACTAAAGCAACGTCCCCAGTTCTAAGTGTGGATTTCGAAAGGCCAGTCTCAGAAACCGAAGCTCTCTTCCCCCAGTTCCACAGAGCAGGGACAACACAGACCACAGCAGCGCAGGACTCTTCAAACCGCATCACCCACACGCTGCTCATGAGCTAATTCCAGTGATCAAATTTCTTTTCTTCTCTGTCTTGGTCTGCCTCACAGAAAACATTCTTCCTTTTTTTGTCTGTTTGTAATGGCTTCTTACTACAGTTCTGCCAAGAGTGCCAAGCCATTTTTTCCCCTTTAAGCACTACGCTTAGGACCTGGGCACATCAAATTCACTTGACATTGAAAAATCTAGATGAAAGATGACTATTTGAGATCAAATAGAAAAAGAAAATTCAGATTCAATTTTACACTGTTCCTAACAGAGTCCTTTCCCATGCTACACCTCAGATTTTCTTTCTAGGAAGATCTTTCAACAATGAAAGGAGATCAATAATTGATTTCTTATCCTAGGGTAGCTCTGGTTCCTCGAGACACTGTAACCATCACAGGCCCACAGTAGGAGATAGGAGCATGCTTATTCCCCATTCGGATCAGTCTCCTGGAAGTAAGGCCTGTTGGAATTTCATATGCAACTTTTCACGTTGTTCTCTGAGTATAAAAGAGACAACCAAAACTGCTCCTTGTTTCTCTCATGATAAATAGCTCAGTTCTGTAGACTTTGAAAAGCAGAGTTTGAGCACAGGTTATAGGACCCACGCTAAACTGAAACATCTCCCAGAATCACAATTATTTTAAATTAGGCAGTCATCCTTCCTTCCACCTTCAACTTAGTGCCTGTGTAGAGCCTGTGTAGCAGGTGTCTGGAAAGCAGTATCCCATCTGACTGATGGTACTGAAGAATTTCCTCTCGCAAAGGATGTATATATATACATGTACATATATATGCTACAGACCCCACAATGCCTGTGCAACAGTGTAAATATTCAGAACATTACCCTGTGCAGTGCAGTTAGTACTTCAGCATGCTAATTTAAAGCAATGCTTAGTATACTTACAACACATTGCAGGTCCAGAGACTGAATGATTGTTCCACTGCCCTGCAAACCTGGCATCTATTCTAGTAGATAAAGCTGGGCATAACGCTAAGGCCGAGCTGATTCAAGTTATTCAAGTTGCTACCTGGTGGATTTTAGATATCGGCATATTTCTGAAGGAAGTGGAATAGGTATCAACACTGGCTTATCCTTGTGAAAATTCACAGGCAGAAGTTGAATCAAAGGCCAGTGCAAGAAGTGATCTCAGTGCCAGCTTCACTCCAGAGAAAGAAATGCACTTCTCAAGTCTTCCTTGTTTTGATACCAGGAGAGACTTAATGCTGGCCAGAGAAATGAGTCATCTTTCCTATGTGATTATATGTCTGCAGGTTTGCTTCAAACTCTGCGAGAAAATATACAGGGCTCTGAAGTCTTTTCTTACGTAAGCACTACATGTCAGTGCTGTAAGTTTTCTTCAACACTGAAGAATTGCTTGTGCTGCCTTTCAGAGCTGTTGCCTGCTAAAAAGACACTCATCATTTGCTTTCATACCCGACCTCATTTTTCGTGGGTACCACATAAGATGGCCATAGCATCAAATATCCATAATGAGAAGAAACATAACGCTGATGATCAGTTTGGTGTGTGGCTTTCACCTAGTCATAATAGGTGCTCATTTGCTGGATCACGAGTTAACAGGATCAGCTGTCAAACTGTGGACAGGGTTTTCCTGCTGTCAGGAGAAAGCACAGAAAAAAAAAAAAACACACATGACTGTCCAGTGGGGAACAAAAAAAAGGTAGCTGAAAAATGTGTTTGTGCTAAGGAAGAGCAGGCTGGTTGATTTTTGTCTTCCTGACATGGCTGGAAAAAGAAATGAAAGGTTATCATTTACTTTTAATATGCTTACATAAAAACACAAGCCTGAACCAGTACAGGCTCCACATCCAGCACAACTGAAAGACTGAAATTTTCTCCCTGATATACCAGTACTGGAAAGCATACTGACATACTTTGAGAAGAAAGGAAAAATACTAAATATGCAAAGAGAGAACTAATTCAAGTTCATGCCACAGAGGGGGCAGAAAACATTTATGTTTGACTGAAACCAGTGGAAAGTCCTTCTTAGATGCAACTGCAGGAAACCAGGGAAATCAGAGAGGCAGAGATTCACAGAACCCCAAGCTGGCATCAAGTTCCTCTTGTGAAGTGCATATTTAGTGGCCTAGTTTTACAAACACAAACTAACTTATCACTCTTTTGTATTTGCACTGAGAATATCACTATGCAAAAGGCAAGTACGGCATGGTAACTACAGAGACACCGATGTCTACTAACTGTGGAAATTTGCAGAAAACTTCAGTTTCAATTTCCAGATAAATAGACCCTCCTTGAGTCTCAAACTGTAAAGGATATTTTAGCCCTAGAAAAAAAAGTTAAAAAGTTATACCACATGCACATTTTATTAAAAATAACTATATAATTAAAAGAAGGCACATGCAATTCCATAATATTGAACATGAAAAACAAACATCCAGATAAGTCCCCTATCACAAGAAGCAATGTTTTCAGGCTAAAAGTAATTTATTTAAAAACAAACAAACAAACTCAGACTCTGTCAATCAGTAGTTGTGTTGGTAGCAGCTGTATGGCAGCTAGTGATAAGGCTTGCTTTTGTATGTATACCTATCATCAAATTGCACACTTGCAAATGTATAATTTGACTGACTCTGCTTGCAAGTGTGACACACAATTCATCAGTAAATGTGAATTAAGGCAGATCAATGAAACACTACAGTTACACAAAGTTGATGACACATTTTTGGATGACACGAAGCCACAGGGAAGAATTTCTCCATTGGTGAACAGTACCTAGTACCCAAACACAACAGGCTTTTAGGTCCTAGAGAGAAAGCCCATAAAGAAGAGAAGACCTCTAAATGAATGGAATGACAACAGTCTTCTGAAAACACGTAAGAGAGGATTACAAAGAAGATGGTGATCAGTTTGTTCCTCCCTGCTGCTTGTTGAAAGAAAAGAAGAAATCCACGTAACTTGAAATAAACAAGATTTTGGCCGGATATTAGGAAACAGTTTTTAATTGCTAGCACTAAAACAGCTTAGCTAGATACTGCACAAACCTTTTAAGTGGAGGCTTCTGAGAACAAGTTAGTAAGAATCTGTTTTACGCGGTCCGTGCACACTGCATGCAGTGCCAGATAGGAGGATGTTCTGAATAATCTCTCTGTCCCTGCACTTCAGTGATTTGGTCAGTACAGGGCTAATTGGAGTTCAGATTAGCAAACTCAATTTTCTTGGTCAAAGACTGTTGCGGGAGACAAGCAGTGGAGACGTTAGGCAACCACTCTAGATACCTCAAGATAAAAGACTGGCAAAGTCCCAAGACACCAATTAGAACAGCCCAGATTATTAAATCATTAGCAAAGCAAGAACCCTTTTTTGATCTAATGTATTTAGCTATGTGAGAAGCAGCCTTGAGCTCAGCATCTGGTACGTAAAGAACAAAATGTTGTTTAAATAGCATTAGTCATTTCTAAAGAGAAAGTACATTTAGATAGTTCATCCTGCATTTTCCTTTGTTTTAAAAGCTTCATTCAACTTGGCAGTTACATGTCATACTCCTGCAAGTGCTTGTCTTCAGCCAGAGAAAAAAAAGAATTTGTTATGGCTTCAAACAGCGAACTTTGTTCAGGAAATGGCCTCTCACTCTTTTCCCAAATAGAAGCTCTTGTAAAATGCTTAGAGACATTTTATATATCAAACTAAACCCCACATTTTTGGAAAGCTTTTTCTAACAAGCAGGAAAGCAATTACATTACACACAAGATGAATAACCTGGACAATTTAATTTGACTTTTCTTTTTTCTTCAGAAGGAAATAAGGAAATGCAGTGGATTTAATCAGATGATTTGGATGTATGTCCTTTAGAGGGAGAAAACAGAAGGAGGAAAATAGGAGAGAGAGAATGAGAGACAGAGGGAGGGAGGGAGGGAGGGAGAGAAGCAGCAAAGGCAAATGCTACACTGGCAGATCTTTACCGTAAAACTTGTAGCTCTTCTTCTGAGTTCTGCACCTCATCTCTGAGTCGTCGCCAGCGAAGTGAAGCTTTCAATTCCTGCTGCCCTTTTACTTCATCATGTGACAGCTGCCCAGGATACCAAAAAAAAAAAAAAAAAAAAAAAAACCCACAGATCATTGATTGTTGTCTCCCAGCAGTCAATAATACTTTGCAGAAAGAGAAACTTGTTTTGCTTCCCTTTAACATGCAGGAAATGCAGGAAGCGGTGCAGGCATCCACACCCTTCGACAGCAGCAACAACAAAAATTATGGCTGCTGCTCTAAGAGTTAATAGCAGCACGGAGGGAAACGGGAGCCTCACTGGGCACATCAAATCAATAGTCGGTTAAATATTTCTGCCTGAGGAGAGAGATAGGCATGTTGTTTTCCCCTCGGTGACTGGCAATAAGTGAACTGCACATGCAGTACAGATACCTGGCATATCGGTTCTGGCTGCATCTTTACTCTTCCCAGCCTTGAAAGCAAAGAGCTGCTTTGTGTCCTGATTTTACCCCTCTTTCCTACTATTTCTGCCACACTGGTAAAAGCTCCCTGTTGTATTTTCCCCCATAAAAGCCATATTAACAGAGAAGTATGCTTATGAGATAAATTCCAGGTTGTCAGCTTACAAATCAGCAACTAACTTGCACTTTTTTTTATTATGAGGGAGGAAAGAAGGGAGATTGATGAAGGGAAAAACAGCTCATATTCTCCTGCATTAAATCAATATTTCAGTCACAATTGAAATTGCAGTATGGAACATATTCCTAATCCCACAATTACACAGCACCAAAATTACTCACTAATTCCAAAAAGGAAAAGAAACAGTAACAAATTTTCTGACCTTACAAATTAACAAGGGTAGTACTCAGCCTGTTTTGTTGCTTACTCCTTTCCACTCAGCTACACGGACAGGTACCTGCTACAGTGAAAGTGCTTTCAAGTAACTCACAGAAGTGTAGGATGAACGTGAGCAGCTCACAACAGAGGAGCAATGCTCAAGGTAATGGCAGAAAGCAGTTGGATGACCAGAAGGAAAAAGCAAAAGGTTTGGACAGCCTTTCTCTCTTCCTTGCTCCAGAAAGCGACAAGAAATTCTGTTTTATTCAGTGCTATAAACAGGCCTGATCCTCTGTAAAATGGAAACTCAGAAGAGCTTATGATGCCGGTTCCCAGTCCCACCTGCTCTTCCACACAAGGAGCCCTACTGACTTAAACGATGCCCCAGAAGACGGAGGGGAGAAGAGAAGAGAAGCAGGGCCTGACACAAGTATAGGAGGAAATGAACACACAAAATGCTTCAAGGAGCAGAGATATGACAAAAAAGAATCCGCTCGGAAAACCACTTCACTAGCTGACATGTAATCTGCGAGCTTTACACTTTAGGATGGACTAGGATGGACTATGATTTCTAAGCCTCTGAGAAGGGGGTAACTTGTGCTAGGCGGTATAAAAAAAAAAAAGTGCAAGCCTTGGTGCTCCATCCATCAGCAACCATTTTGTTTCAAGGCCTGCTTCTTGGCTCTTCATAGGGCAAACAGATACGATTCGCATCAGTGTGCCTGGAATATTACAATATTCACAGTAGGACACCACTGATTATTTCAGGTGCAGAAGTACAATACAAGTGGAAAGACTGCCAAACAACTGCTGGTAGCTCAATGGTAATATTTGAGTAGTACATTTTTGGGAAGGTAATCACTGACAAACAGATGTTTCCATTCTTTGCACCAACTTTTACCTTGGTAAAGATCAGCATTCGTTGTGGATAGGGGAGGAAGGAGTATTATTTTTTAAACCAAGTTAGCATGCAAATTCCAGTGCCACTTTGAAAGACTTAGCTTCATAACACAAGGGGTTTAGTTTAAAACTGACAGAAGGGTATATAATTTTCATTCCCACGTGACTCAATGGAGAAGTGATGTATTGTCACCTTACCTGTTGAGCCCTGGCCCAAAATATATCTTCTAAATAAGTGGCAAACCCTTCACTTATCCACTCTTCGGTCCAGTCACGAGCACCGATGGCCAGTCCAAACCAAGCATGAGCAATTTCATGACACAGACGTGCTCCACAGAGATGTCGCCCTCCAGGTAACACGCTCTGCGACAGGAAGATGATATGGGGGCTGCACAACACGAATGAAGGACAAAGTCCATTATAGACCTGTTAAAACATGCAAGGCATGGCTATAATACTACCTAGACTTTATTAGCCTTGTCAGCCTGTTATTACTGTATGCATGCTAGGTCATGACAGACAGTTTATAGCTCAGGCGTTTTTAGGAATTAGGTTGCACTTTATTGTCGGTTGGCAGAGAGTCAAACTAAAACTCTGCCAAGCAGTTGTTTTGTATTCAACCGTCAAACTGCTATTACCTGTAAGAAGTAACTTAACCCAAAAGTTCTGTATTTTTCAAATTACAAGGCTGATTTATTTCAATAAAAGCATTTATATTTAAGACAGGATAATAAAAGATGAGCAGGTGCGAATATAGGCAGCAGGTATTTATCAGTTAAATGATCAAAGCTGGCAATAAATACAGCAGAAACGTTTTATAAAGAAAACAAATCACTCTCCAAAAGCAACAAAGACCACGCATAGCAAAGCACATGCACTTGTTACAGCTTAACACAAGCTAAAAAAGATACCATCTGAGGATAAGAGGTTTCGGCAGATGAAGAGGAAGGAGAACATCCTTTACCAAAAGCACATGAGCAAAATGAGGGCTAGATAGCCAGTAAACATCTACATTTCACAACAAGCAAGAACACCACAATCTGCATCTACTCTGCTTTCCCTCTGCTCCCGTCCCAATGCATTAAAATCCCTGCAACTGAAGTGCAATAGGAAAAGAAAATGGGGGGGAGGACCTGCTATGAACAGTTGCTCTGCTATGAAAAAGGCTTGCGCTGAATTGCAAGTCGCTGCAGTTCCAAACTCACGTTGTGCTGTAAGGCAATTTATGCTGTGTTTACACTGATTAGACATTAACTCCTCAGCGGTTACATAATTTCTGAAATCAAGTACCTCTACGGAAGGAGGATAGCAGAATGAGGGCCCTCCAGGACTAACACCCAAGGGGTTAAAGGGTGCCACAGACGGGACTCTCAAGGGCACAAGTCACCTGCGCAGCCTTCCCGCGCTAACCCTAGGCCTCCGCCATCTGCGTTTCAGCTGTTTGCTCAACTCCGGCCAGCTAGAAGGCAAAGGGAGCACAACGGCGATACCTTCACGACCACAGGTCTTCAGCAGGGAGCCTAGCCTCCCTCGCGTGGGAGGGGAGCACACGGCCTTAAGGCGTTTCCAAGAGTCGAGCGTCAGCCGTCAGCGTCCCAGAGAGCCTCCCCACCCGCCCTACCCTTCACTGGAAACCTTGAAACGCCCGCGGCTCCCTCGCAACTAGCTGAACGCCTGGAACCGAGGCCGTAAAATACATGGGTTTGGATGGGGAAAACATACTCCATCGCCATTCTCCTCATAAAATATTATTAATAATCCTGCAAAGCAATTTAACACATCTCAAGCGGTTGGCGTCGTGAGAGATAACGTAAGGAACCAGAGCGCCAACAGAGGAATCGAGTCACCGCGAACAAAGCAAGAACAAACACCAGCTCTCCAAATCTTTGCCAAAAGCAATTCTGCTTATGAAAAGGGAGGGAGGGAGGGAGGAGGGAAAAAAGAGGAAAAAAAAAGTGTGAGCACAGAAGCTGCAAAACATGATGAGCTGCTCCCTTTTATTATAAAGCCCCTGCTGAGAAGAATAACTGCAGCTTTGGGGGTATTACTTTGGTCAGTTTTAAGTAAATGACCCCTAACTGCGGCATGTGTACAGTGCTACAAGGAAAAACCTCAGAACCGGACCAAGTAAATAACATTCCAGACATACTGCTGGCAGGGATTCGGCCGTTTGGTTAAGCAAAACAAAAGTAACTTCAGGCCTTATAAACAGGCTCGCAGAATGGTTTGCATTTTAAGGGTCTTACCGGAGGTATATACAAAACAAAAATAAAAAGACCGCATTTCCCAGTTTTTGCTCATAAGAGAAACGCCACACTCCTTCACAAAAGGATTACCAAACCTTTTCTGCGAGAAACAAAAAGCACCAGTTACGTTTGTCCCTCCCCCTCCCCCCCCCCCCCCAAAATACAGCTTTCTACAAGGACAAAAACAAAAGATTACATGCGGAGACAGAATTTCATTTTAGCGATTGAGTACAGCCAGCAACTTCCTTGCCTAAGAACACCTTAAATAACTCCCATCATTTTGCTCGCCCTTAACAAGCAGCTACGTCTGCAGTTCAGAGCCTCGTATAGTGACGGATATCACTGGAGAACAGGGCAAAGCTCCGATTTATCTTAAGCTTCATTTTCTCAAAGACCAAAAGTACTTCTGGAATATGTCCAGCATTTGTTAGTTTGGACAGAAATTTGATTCTATGCACTACTTTAAAATACAGATTCCCTATTTCCAGTATATGTTTGAATGCCAGAAGCTCTACTCCACTTCTTCTGTTCTCAGCAAAATCTCTTTTTTTTTAAACATCACCTAGGATGTGCAATATTATTCATAGCTACTATCAGTGTTCTTCCTCAAAGATTCAATAACGCAAGAAAGTCTCCATGTGAAAATTAAGGTAATCAGGATGATGGCAAAATTGCAATTGGCCAAAAATATATGTATTTTTAAGTCAAAATATGAATTCAAACCTCCTGCTATGCCCCTGATTTACCAGGAACATATTATAAGGCTCGATATCCGTTGCTTTCACTAGAAATGAAAAGGAAAGAAATCTGTTTCTTACATGAAGAATGGACAAAGGTGATTCACCTCAGCAATTACTTCCAGACCCGACCAGGTATGCCCAGCTTATAAAATGCCTCGAGCTGACATCTTTTCAAGTCTGGCCCAAGTTTCTAAAGCAGGTCAGAACAGGTTGCCTGGATGTGGTAAGGAAGATGGGAAACCTCTCCCAGTTAACAAAAGAAAAACCCCATCAGTCCTTCCCAGGAAGCTGGACTCGTTCCCAGTGGCCCTTGCAGAAAAAGAAGTTAATGACTTGTTTTCAACAAGTATACACTTGGTTATACTTTTAAAGCAAAAGGTTATTATTCTGACCAGAATCACACCCTCATAACTTAGATCTTCGTATCACTTGACTGAAAGAAGGAACTAGTTCTTTTTCCCAGTTAGACTGTAGCTAAAGGACATCTCAGCTCCTTAACGCCTTCCAAAGACAGGACATGAAGGAAAGGGGAAGGAGAAAAAAGGGAAGTATTATTTCTTCATTTGGTGTGAAAGACCTAAGGGTTTTGATGTTCCAGTCACCTGAATCCACCCATGTAGATGTTTTTCATAAAAGTTCTCCACAACAAATAAAAGCTTTCCAAGGACTCCTAGAGACCTCAAAAGTAATCTGACCAGTTTAGAAGCCAAATCTCTGAAAGCAATTTTGCAAAACTTTTTCTTCAGACTGCGAGTTAGATGCAGGTGCCGCTCTGCGCACTGGCTGCCGTGGTGTGTTATCCTTGGCGGCTCACGCGCTATCAGGCAAGAGACACACAGCACAAACGGCAGCCAAACGTATGTGCACGAACTTAAGTATGCACTCAAGTTAATAAACTAGGAACACGAAGCACAGTTCTAACAGGTTTGTTCCATTCCTTTTGAAGTAGGAGTCTTTTTCCCTTAACGTATAGGGATCTGCAGATACAGTTTCTTATATGTTTATTGAAATAACAGAGCGGGGACCGTATCAGCTGGAATATTGTGCTTCTGGAGTCAGAAGTAGTGCCCAAAACCACTATCATGGATTTGAGTCAAATAATAAATACAAAAAAAAAAAAAATGTTTTGACAGCACTCCACACATTGCTTATCTTTTCCTATTTAGAAAATGGGAGTCAGATAGTAAATGGGTTAGATAGTTACTGTGCTTCTGGAAAATCCCATCTCAAACATGTAAGAGGGAGCAGGAAAAGTTCCTATAAAATATTTTCATAGGCACACACTAAAATTAAGATATACATCTGAAGATTACCAGGTATGGAATTTGATGAAGTTAGACAATTAAATGACAGCTCTTTACATGTATTTTGTGCAGTCTCTCATCAGTACTGCTGCCTTCAGCCCACATTATTCCAGCGATACAGAGAACAATATTAGCATATTGTCTGCAGTATCTGCATCAGACTTTGAATGTTAGCTTGCTTTGTGATTTATCTCCAAGGACACTTGTGTCATCGGACCACAGACAAAAACATTCAACATCCAATTATTTACGTCCATAATCTCTAGCATTGCACTATATATGTTGCAATCGGTACTGAGAAGACTACAGAGATGAACAACCTTTTTGATCACCAAGGTCTACACTGTGTCAGAGACTCAGATCTACATGCTGATGCTGCTGGAGAGACAAGGATCTGGTAGTCAGAGTACTCTGAGCATGATGCCCAAAATACCGGAAACTTCATAAAGAGGGTTTTCTCTCCCTAATAATCATACTGGAAACCACCAAGTGACTCGTAGGTAGAGATGAAGGTCATTCTGGGGCAGATCACTAACTCATGGCTTTTTACTCCATACATCCTAAAATAACATTGGGTTTGGGTAGACAATAGGGAAGAACAGCAACCCTTGCATGTTGAAAGGAGGATTGTATCAGCCAATCTCAGAGTGCAATGATTCAGCATCCAGTCTTTGAACTGCAGAGAGTCAAGCACCTAACGACCCATCCAAACACCTGAGCAGCACCTGCTCCTGCCCACAGACCGGCAGGCAATCACTTCTTCTCATTTATTTCCCAGTACCAAACCAGATTAGTCAAGATGTTTATACATGTGGGTGAATCCCTCTCAGGCGAGACTCTTATTACTATTCAGAAGCAAAGTTGATACTTGGCATAAAACTCAGAAAAAATGATAGGGTGGAAGGAAAGAGATAACGAGCCTAACCTCAAACAGTTGCTACAGAAATACCAGGATTTGTAGGAACTCCTCATATTTTCCTATCTGCAATCCCAAATTACGCATTTTCTCCTTTCGCAACAAAACTTGTTGCAAAAACTTGCATAAAGTGAAAAGACAGTACTTATCCCTTACAGCAACTGTCACACCTACCACCTTCCATAGCTTTTTATTTGAAGTTAAAATGTCTTCGGACTTGCAAATCAACTATAGATTTGATTTGTCCAGACATTATTCACACAGGAAATTTTGTAAGTCCTCTTTTGAAACAGGAATAGCTCCGGAACTTTATGATTAACAAAACCATACTGAAAATATTGTCAGGATTTGACAAATAAAATTTTCATATGCTAGAAAACCTTATTTTGCTACTGTGAAAGAAGTAATCATATTGACCTGAACAAAAAGACAGATTTTATTTGCTTCAAAAAATAAACAGACAACAATTTGATGCACTCCCAGATAGGCATAAAGGAAAACTGTAACATACTATGCGATTTTCCATAATTAAGGGCTCTTTACTTCATGTTCACAACCAAAAGGTTAACATAGGATGCTATATCAAGCAGATGTTTGCACAATTTTTCCCCATATCACAAGTCAATCGCAATTTTCTCTGAAACTTTTTACCCGAGTAAAGGGTCTAAGTATTAAAAAAAGTCTCAAATATTTTTACATTAAATTTTATAACAATAAAAAATAAAAGAAGTCAAGAAACAAAGAAGGCTATTTAGGAATATCTATATCTATATATACATGTGTATATGTGTGTGCATGTGTGTGTGTATATATATATGTATATATATATATATATATATATATATATATAAAAATCAGACCAAAAAGATTTAACCATATTCAGGTTGATAGCATCTATTAACTTCTTATTTGAGCATCTGCACCTTCGTGGGACAGTCAACAACAATCGCACAACAGTGCGATCTATCTCAGGGGACTTCCAGTATAAAATGCAGAGCTGTACCTACTAAAACACAATATATATTTAGCTGAGGAACAGAACTTACATCCAGCAGAAAAGAATCATTTCTGGTGGTTTAATTTTTACATCAGTCTTACCAGAAAAGTTCCTTATTCTTTTCTAACTTTCTCTAAAGCATGCTCTGTTTTGAAGTTTTAGCTTTCTTCTGGGGCTCAGCTCAAATATACCCAAGCATCCAAGCAATCTACACGATATTAAGATGGTGGACTGAAAATATCACTTCCCACAGAAGGGTTGCAAGATTTTCCTTAGGTCCAATTCTTGAGATCCTTACACAAGAACACACTTCAAGATGAAAAAAATGGTAATAAGGCAACTCATTTCTTTGAACAGCTCCAGCTCATGCACACACACGAACAGGACACATTGACAGCGCTACAACAGAAAAAAACCTTTCATTAGTGTTTTAGAAAAAGTCACTGCACAAAGTAACTTATTTGTTGCTGATACCATTCTGCAGTCATACCATAGTAATCAACCCTATGTACTTCAAGTGTCCTGACTTGGGATGTAAACCAAGAAGAAGGAAAGAGAATTTATTTTACATATTTTACATGTGGAGTTCAATCTGAAGTCTGGGATCCAAGTGTATCGAGCAATCCCATTTTATAATGAGTTCAGCAGGAACTAGAGGCGACAAGATCAATCTCCGATCCACCCAAGCAAGAACTGTGGCATTGAGCAATGAGTCATTCGTTGACCGCTAATGGCCCCAGGATGCCTAATGACATCTCAGCTCACTTCTTATCATCTTACACAACTTTATCACATAGAAGAACTTGCAGGGCATGAAGCTGTTTTGGAGCTCTCTGGATACAACGTCCTAATGTCTTACGCAAGCACAACAATATCAACTCATTTGGAAACTTCTGTACTCCTAGGGTTTGTACGGGCAGCAAGCTGCCTCCTGTTGTACAGAAGGGAGAATTAGCATAGGCAATCATGGGGTAATAAAGAAAGAATTACAGATCCAAAACCTTCTCAGCTCCCATTAAGTTTTTTTTATCCAGATTTTTGAACTAAAACACAAAACCACTAAGTAACGGAAGTCTCTTACAAAATCAATTACACAATACTGCCTGGTAGCAAATGCTACAATGCTGTCAAAATCTTTTGAAAGCTGAGAGTTCTAGTATAAAAGAGAGATATTTGGGAGACTACAGCTTTTTGTGTTGTGTATCTCAGGATGGATTTTTCATATTTAACTGATGTTTAACTGATGAGGAAATGAAGTGACTTCATAAAAACACATGCTTGTTTTGCCCTAAAACTTAGCCAAATGGCTCAACAACTGCTCAATTTTTAACCTTCACACTTGACATACAAGTATTCCTCAACACGTACTGACATTGCTAACAGAAAATAATTTGTGAATCAGCGTCACTGATTTCCAAATCCCATACTAAGTATTCATAATAGCAAATTCCATTGTTTCATGCCAAATACTTCCAAATTATAAGTCTTTCAAGCTTGCTCTGTGAAGAGTACCTAAGTTCTTTAGCTTTCATGGAACCATCTTTTTGTGTTTGAAGCAAAATAGCTGATGCAAAGACCATGACAATTTGAAGCATCTCTACTCTTGCTGACATATGTACTGTTGCAAAAGAGTTTCAAAGGAAGAAGTGAAATTTTTGTTTGTGTCTGAGGAGCTAGAGGAAATACAATGCTCCCACTGATTTCGGTAAGAATTTTATATACACAATATACAGGCAACATTTCACCCACATTCTGGAGGAAGGAACTAAATTCCAGATTTCATAAGGAACTTTTACCACATTTTCCTGAGGGCTTCCAAATACTAAAAAATGGCAAAATGGAAAAAGATATTATGTCATTCACTATTTATTGAAAAGGTTAGTAACAAACAACACAGTTTGGGAAGTCTCTATTAGTACCTTTCTTTATATTCATTCTCTCTTATTTAGAAGTGATTCATAACATTAGGACCACAAGATTAACCTTAAACATTTGCTCAAATGAAAAAAAGTGAACAGAAGATGGCCATGGAAATTGATCACTGTAATTAATCATGTTAATGTAATTGATTATTTTATTTTAAAAAGAAGAGGGTAATGGAAACATACAGAATCTCTGAAGAGTGTATTCAAACCTCTCATTTTACAAATGCAAAATGATTTTGTGCAATAAAAAAAAGAAAAATTTCCCTTCTAATGTACTGAAGAGAAAACTAAAAAAGAATCTCTTGTTTTATATTAGAAATGCACATAGCATTTGTTTCAGAGCCTTTTCAAACTGCTCTTTGTATTGTCACTAAACTGATTAATATGATGAAGAGTGTCTAACAACGTTTCTCAGTTCCAGTCTAAATGATGATATTTGTCATTGATGGATGCTATTATTTGATCATGGATGGATTTCATTATTTGTAGCTTTCCGTCATTGCTCTTACTGGAAGCCCTGGATTTCCTTTTACTACATCGTGACGTTTCTGATAGATATTAACGGAGCTGAGAGCCAAAGTACAAATAACCTGGTAAGACAGATAGCCAGACAGAAGATGCACAACGTATCTGCTGCTCCATATTCAGCGAAAATTCACTCAAGTCAAGGGCCTGTACTTTAAAGGATCTTAAAAGGTGATGTGCACAAGAAAAAAAAAAGGAATGTGTCATCTTTTCTTTATTTAATATACAGAAGAAAGCTTTATCTACGCATACCAGAACAAGCAAGCAAACAAACAGGAAAGAAAATATTGCTTGTTCCTTTTAAAGATTCTGTTTCTCAGTGTAAAACTACTGGGATCACTGTGTTAAAAGCAGGACAGAAATGAAATGTGCTTGAAGGCAGAAGTGGCTCTTATTAAAACTGGACAAACTACAGTTAGAGGAGCTTCACAAACCAAACCTGAGAAACACTCTTGGTTTTAAGGATTCTTTTAACAAACATTTCACCTGAGAACCAGGACTACTCCAGATCTCTCTGAATCATGCAGGAAATCCCTAACATTGAGAGAGAAAGCTGCAAATCTCTGATATTTCTAAGGAAAACGCACAAATAGGTAAATCTAAGAGAGTTTAAAAGAAAAAGAATTGATCAGAACTTCTTTTCATATCATAAAAGAGGCACAGATCCAAATTTTTGTTTTTTTAATATGAGTTCCTATCTAACACACACTTGCTTCTTGTGCCAACTAGCAAATGTGGGAACAAACAGTGAGATGAAGATAACTATCCAATTTTGCATGATGAAGATAATTATCCAATTTGCATGTGATCTAATTTTTGTCTGTATAGAACATCACTCATAATTCTTGCTGGTAAGAGTCAGTATCTACAAATCTTTCTGGAGCCTTTCATCTTGCTTAAAAAAAATGGGTACCGATCCAATGCTGTCAATACCTATTTTGATATTCAACATTCCAGTTAAAACGCATTAATTCTATTACATCTGTATCCTGTATCATACAACAAATGCTACATCACTCTGCACTCCCCTACCTTAAAAAAAAAAAAAAACATTCAGGCAATAGAAATTTAACTAACTAGCCCTGCTGTCCTTCATTACCTGTTTTTTTTATTTTTGTCATCTATAAACAGTATGTAAACTGCACCTGATGTAAAATACATGCTTTCAATTTACTGAATGAGGATGCAACGCTGCTTCTTATGTTGATTAATGAGATGTGTTGCTAGCAAAAAGAGAGAGAGCAACACAGAAGAATAAGTAATGGCTCCAAAATTATTTTCTTAGTTTATTTTGTGCAGCAGCTATACAAGCCTTCCTTTTTGTGTGCGTCAGTCAATAAGATATCTGTTGTGCTTTTGCACAAAGAACAAAGATGCCTTTATCAATTCTCAAAAGTCTGTAGGACAAACCATTCATGCTGTCAAACCCCCTAAAACCCTTTCAGCAAATAATGAAATCCATCAGTGACAAATGTCAACATACTAATTTGTTAAATACAGAACAAAAGCAACATTCAGATGAGGTGCCTCATTTCATGTTATATCAGCCCTCCAATTTGTAACAACTTTACGGCAGCCCACGGATCATGCAATATTAAAACAGAACTGTATTATAATGATTAGAACTAGAACAATCTACTCGCCTTACAATAAATGCTTAACAGTTCAACAAAATTGTAAACAAAGTCTTTTGGGAACATCAGACTCCTTGCAATGTCTCCATCTCTCTCTTGTTTGGAAGATTATTTCAAAGTAAAATGTTATACACAAATGCAGATTCAGTTTCACACAGACACATTTATTGTGCTAGTGGAAAAATAAGATTAAATTACATCATATCCAATGATAGAAGAGCTTCAGTGTGCATGTGAGTTGCTTTATTCATCACACAAGACATCCAGCTATTATTGTCAAATCATATAGCAAAGGACAGTTTCACTAGAAATAGATAGCATAACTGAAAACTATGCTAATATCTTGTAATGTTAAATACTGTCTACTAATGAATTTTTATTCTGTTGCATCTTTTATCAATTTAGCTTTTCATAAATCTCCAAATTGATATCAGTCACGATAAGGACTAAGTATCTTACTTGTTGCCCAGTACACTACTACAGAATACATTTATCTACTCTTTTTAATTCCAAATAGAAACAAACACCATTGTATTTTATGAGCACCTATTGCCTCCAACACTCCTCTGTAGGCTTCCAACAGCAGCCTGATAACTTGCATTCTGTATATTCATCTAAAAACACCTGAAAATAGGCACTTTTGGAGTTGATAAATTGAGAATGCCAAGTTCTGTATCTGACAAAATGCTGATGAGAATACAGATTATATTCATATATATGTATGTGTGTGTCTATATATATATATATATATAAAATATATATACACACACAATATATATACACACACCCCCATCCAATAGGAGAGAGTGAGGTGATTTCCTGCCTTGCTGCTACACCACAGCAAATAAATTATCATGGGTTAAAGTACCTATTATGAGGTTTGCTTGTTTTTTATCACCAATGTTTCAAAGGAAAAAGAAAAAAAGGATTTTTTTATAGCTTCCCTTGTTCTTTTCTGAGAACAGTTCTGCCCCCGTACTAAAATCTCTCTGTTTTTGTCAGGCTACTCCTTCATATTTGCATGTGGTTATTGACCCCTTCTAAGAAGAGGACATATTCCGAAATTTCTGCCAAGACCAAACATGACTCAGGTTTCCGGTTAAAATCCAGCTAATGCTAGTTGGACAACAGATAGCTCCTGTCCCATATTTCCTTGCAAACTCTATTGGGTCTATACCTTGTCAATTTGTTAAATTCTCTTTGCGTATGTTCCACATTGTCAGCATTAACCAAATGAAGATTCTTTTTTAAAAAACTCAAAAGATATTTGGCATTTATATCAGTTTGGATTTATGAACCTGAAGACCAAAGGTCATGTAAATTGTATGATTTTTCAGAAAGTACACATTTAAGTTTCCAAATAGTTAACAGTCTTAGAGCCAAATCCAGTCACTCTGCTGTAAATCTAGATATTCTCCACAGACTTCAGTGTAATTACTTTGAATTTTCAGTTACAGGGGAATCGAATGCCAGCTGCGAGAACACCGATTGAGACTTGCCTCCATTTATCAAACAGTCCCTCTGCCATGCCTACAGGCTTGCTTGACTGCAACTTAGATTTACTTTAGTGTAGCAGTTTCACGTGATCTTTTTCATGTAGGAAACCCTTGAAAAGATAAATTCCATACTGAGGTCATCTTCCACGTTCAGGCCTTTAAGTCTACCATACGGCCCTCACCACTTGCTAGTGAAGTCACAGGTAGAAGAAAGCAGCTGATACCCTCTACACGGCCTGACACCAGGAGCGATCAGTTCTCCAGGGACAGCAATGTGTACCCCCTCCCTGCCTGTAACTATCACTATGTAACTATGCCGCCAACAGGTTAAAGTTCAGTTATGACAATTAACTGCAAAGGTTATGGTTATACTAGCCTAAGCAAATTGCTCTCCCCCCCCCAGCATCATACAGAACCTGTATTTAATGCATATGCACTACTATATTAAATTGGATTGACCGGCTAAGCAAAAAACAGAAATCAAGCTCCAACGGACAAATAACACCTAATCTGACACTACTAAACAGCACAGTAACACCAGATTTTTTTTAAGATCTGAAGCCTGCTTCTCAAATAACATATGGAAAGAGTTGATACTCTAAATAGTTAATACCACTTAATAAGTAGAGACTGTTGTTTTATGTTGACCATAATGGCAGAATGGCTTGAACTTAAAAGTATGTGCCCATCATGTTTTTTAAGAAAAAGAAGTTGCACAGTGTAAAAATACAGTTTTGTGAATCCTACCTTCTCTGCCAGTAGCTGCCTTTTCAGAAAACTATGCGAAACTAAGACTTTACATAGACTGTATGATACAGCTTTCATTTTATCGTTTTGCTCCTTCCTTCCTTTTTGGTAGATATTAAAGGCAAATAGCTTTTTTTAAATAAGTGTAAATTAGACTTCCTCATGCCAATAAATTAATATAGTATTCCAGTATTGCTCTGGAAAGGCTACTGAAGCAAAGCAGCTCTTTCTGCACTGCTTTGAGATGTCTCTAGTATCTCACTGTGGCAGTGGAAACCTGATAACCCAAACCTAAGTCACGGGGTCCAGAGAGAGGAATTTCTTTGTATATCTTTTTGTTCTAGAAGATAATATGTATATACAGCTTTTACATATACATTATGTAATGTTAATATAGGTGATGTTCAGCACATCACACAAAATCAAAATCAGAAACAGTAGCACTGACCCAAAAGATTTTGCTTTACTCTACTGTTGAAGGCATCTCCAGGAAGGTTAACGCGGTTCTTCAGAATTACACCACAGATTTACCTCAACACCTAGCACTATCAAGCTGGCGGTGACACTGTATTCCTGACAGTGAATCCCCTGACCTTTCTTTAACAAAATAGCTAAGTGTACAAGTGAGAAAGCGTGTTCCAGCAAATTCACAGTATTGGCTCTGAACTCTATTGGTTCAGAACACTACCTTAAATTTCGGCTTCAAACTATCAAAGCAGAAGATGACAATTTTGCCCATGTAAGCTTAGAGGTGCTTGAAATTCTAGAAATCATGCTACAGAGAAATGAACCTTTGCAAACATCAGTGCAGCATCATACTATGAATGAGACAGATGATGAAGTGAATATGGCTTAGCCCTCAATTTCAACTTTTAAAACTAGACTAAGAAGTCAAAATTAGCATTAGCTTGTATTACCAGAGCACATAGTAACCCTTTTTGTTAAGCGGAGCCACAATTAATGCAATATTGTGCAAGGAGTAGGCAGTCATCACAAGCCAGATGCCTGCCACCTGGCAAAAAAATGGACTGGCCTTGGATTCACAAGGAATAAAACCATCTATTTCCTTTATACTACCACAAAGGAAACCCCCAAAAAACCCAAAACCAGAGGTGGTGTTTTAGTCACAAACCACCATCTCCCAGCAACTTTTTCATATTCTCAAAACCCAACGTCTCATCAATTTATTTCCCCCAAATACATCGTATCTCCAATTCCTGCAAAGAAAGAAGAAACATCCAGCACCCTTTTCTCCTTGGAAGTGCTGTCAGTGCTCTGTAGGTCCTCTAGACCTTCCAAAGGATAGAAAGGTCTCACAGGTGTCCCTCCGCCAATTTCAGTGGGGTAACTCCTGATTTATATTGTGAGATCCTTATAACCGCCAAGGAAGTCTCCTACAGCAATGAACTGGTGGGAAGTGCGTGTGTGTGAACACTCATATGAGGACACTCAGGCTGCAATGTATCAGCCCTTGGAAAAATGAAAAATAATGTTTTAAATTTCCAGTCAGATATAAAGATCCACAACACAAAAGGTGCTAACTTCCACAGGACGAGCTGTAATACTTTGACAATACCCTGAAGATTTCTGTAGTTCTACAATTCAGCTTTTCTCCAGAAGCTCCTAAATAAGCATGATCAGAAAAAATCTATGTCAGAAGTTCATTCACGGAGCTGTCAAAATAAGGCAGCAAAATCTTTCTGGCTGACAGATTAAAGGTTTGGATGGTAGTTTCAACAAACACTTTGAAGGTGGGAGGGTTTGTTTTTTTTTCTAAAAATTAAAAAATATTACAATTGTTTTGGGGAAAATAATTACAAAAATGTTAAAAGGGCAACAAAAGATGGAAAAAGCTCAGGTGTGTGGTTTTTCTTTTTTTGAAAAGGTAACTGATACACTTTAACATATATTAAAGAGTTTTAAATGTTACTTTATGTGTGAAAAAAGGTATGAAAATCTGCTTGTTCCTTTCAAAGAACATTCTTTCTTACAAGAAATATTTCAAAAAGCCATCTTTAAATTGAACTATATACACCTTAATCTGATTTTGAAGAGAAATGTTACCATTTTTATTTTAAATATAGTGGAAGAGACAAGGGTTACGTGTTTGGTGTCAGGGTACGGGAGTCAGTTTCACTCCTTCTCTCACACACCAATGAATAAATATACAGATGGAGAATGGTTTGGAGAGGACCAACACATCAGAGGAAGCTACTCTGTCTGCAGCATAAAACCCTCAAAAGTTGGCAGTGGCAGAAAAAGGACAAAAACTAGCAAAGAATTTTCTCAGACACGTGGTATCGAAGAACTCTAATGACCATCCCTCATTTTATTAGCTTTATCAGTGCCTTCAGTGCAAAAGGCTCAGAAGAGGGTTAAATCAAGGCAGTACTATCACTACTACGCAAACAGACTCCCACCACTGAGATTTATGATGCCTCCTTTCCTTTTAATACATTTTTTCACTATTATTCAATGAATATTCTTAAGTTTAATGCTGAATACTTCCAAGATGAGCACATGGACATTCGTATCATGACAAAACAGCACGCCAAGTCAGTTATATCCGATTGTACTTGTACTCTGCTTGTACTTACACGTCAAGAAGGAAAATAATGAAAATCTGAACAGTTTCCTACACAACATGAAAGAGAAGTAATCCACTGCCAAATAGGCCTAACTAACACTGCTTAAAGCTTCAAATAAGCAGACAATAATGATGAGTTGAACGGGAAGTTTGTTGGAATGCTGGTTTGACATTTGAGCATTAGTAATAACAATAGACACCAGCCCCGCATTCTTAAATCAAGCAATCGCTGCAATAAGTAAAAAGGGATCAAAACATCAAGAAGTCCATGCCATTGCTTGAGGGATTTGCCAGATTCATTGTCACTGCGAAGATTAAAATCACCCACCATTAAGAACTGTATGTATGCATCACATTCAGATGTCAAAGGTCTAAAAATTATGTGATCAAGAGAGTGGTTTCTAGGCAGATGATAAATAAAGGACAAGTTTAAAATAGAAAGGTTGAAAAACATCCAAGGAATTGCATATAAAGGAACAGACCCTTGATATCATTCCCATTGAGATCAACAGGCATAGGACTGTGCTCAAAGTTATCACAATAATAGTAGCGACACCTTTTCCCGTGGCTTAAGATAGCACAGCTAAAGATAGCAAGATGAAACAAGGTCATCCGAAACTACTGTATTAACAGAAATGAACCAGCTCGCTGACACTTTGTTAGAATTATAGGGTCTGCATGGGTGTCTATGCTCTCAAAGGGCTTTCAAGCTTAATGAGTAAGTACTGAGCAAAGCCATCTATTTCCCTGAGTGTGAGAGCGAGGGGAAAGGGAATCCTTTTGGACCATGGCATTTTGGCACATCACCACCACTTTTCTGCCTTTTTTTAAAGCAGTAAAAAGAGTTATACAAAAAGCAAAAAACCAAAAGTTGCCAGTGCGTAACAGCAATAATGGAGGGCAGCACAAGACTCTCGAAACACATTTCAGATTTATACTCAAACTGGATTTGCTGGAAAACTCAGCATCTGGAAGCAGAGCTAGGGTTTTGTGGTTGTTTTTTTTTAACCCCAACTTTATGGCAACTGGGACAAAACATCTTACTCTTTGAAGTTAATAATAGATTACGTGGTCCCATCCTCTGCTCCAGAAGTGCCAGGTCTGGAAGCATCTTACAGATCCCCATTTCCATAGTTCCTCTTTCAACTACATTACAAGCATCAGATGGGAGCCAGCAGTAAAACACATGACCACAAACTGGTTCCTTACCCGCACTAGGATCTGTAACTACCAGCTGTCTCCTTCAGGCCGTCAGGAGCCTTGTCATTGCAGTTTAATTCCGCAATGTTGACAAGCAGGAACTAATCCAAGACACTGGAAAGCACTGGAGATATCTGTGTTTATAACTGCAAACAAAAAGCTCTTCTGAGACAGATCAAAATCTGAGAACTTTCGTGGGATTTCCTTCTGGAGCCATCTAAAGCCCACCTCAGAAAGACTGCGTGTTTCCATCCCAACTAACTCTCATGCTTCACGACAACATTAACCACGCAGAATACTCTCAGGAAGATCGGATGGTACTCTACTCCAAAAAAAAAACCCATACTATTGAAGCATATATGTCCCCAGAAACAGACACAAAGTCGGGTCAAGAGCTAGCAATAACATTATGTTCCTTGCTGACTGTAATCCTCCCCCAAATATAACTCCTCTCAGGCATCACTGAGTCATAAGCGTGTCAGAAATCTGGATTTAGGCATAAAATACCCTGCTAAAGGCAAAGACCCACACCAGGGTTCTGAGCTGATTTATTCAAAACATGCAGAATACACTTTCCCTCAAGGAATTCCACGCTGTAGTATTTTTAAGCTGAAAATTTCCAAGCAAAGGCATGCATCTTCCCTCTCATGTAAAGATCAGATAGCGTTGTGTAGAAAAGTTAAATCAAATTATCACTCAAATAATGCAGCACACAACCCACAACATTAAGAATCACTCAGTTTAGCAACTCTCAAACTTTATCAGCTTTGTTTATTTGCTTAGGAGGAATTTCCCTCAATAAACAGGCCAGTAAATATATAAAAAATAATTCTTCAGTTACTGTAGACATCTGCAGACAAGTCTTGAACACACACATCTGACTGGTGAAATGGAAAAATGCCAGCAGCCTTAGAATTGGAAAACAGGAAGAATTTAGATTATAAACATGTTACTGTCCAGCCTCTCATTTTCCTGGCCAGTGCAGTGCTGGAGCTTTATTCGATAATTTGACATAGTTAGAATGAAATTTAAGCTGGTCGTATTACCAAAGCAGAAACAGCAGAACAAATGTGCTCTAACGCAGGAGACATAAGCAAAGCTGCTAACAGACTGCTGCTCCCTCGAGGTACGGGCACTGGCTGCATCCCGGGTGCGGCGGCGATGGTGCCGCGCAAGGCTAAGGTGCTGAGCAGACCCATCACAGCCCATTAGCTGTGGGTGCCTCACAGTCATAGCGCATAGCAGATCGGAAAGAGCCAACTTCAAAGGTAGCTGTGGAAGAGAAAAAGCAGAGCAAGAAATGCAACGGGAAAGGTGAACAGTTATAAGAATCACGGTATTTCTCTGTGTTGACTGTGCTCTGAGCCCTTTTAGGGAACCCCATACTGAGAAACAAAAGAAAGTTATATTCATATGTTACGTCTGTTTGAGAAAACGCTTAAAGTCAAGTTCAGATCCTCAGATGTAGGCATATGGCTCTTATTATTTCAATGGGAGACATGTGGGTATCGGACTAGAATTTTATTCCAATATTCACATGTATAAAACATATTCTGACACGTAAAGCTTTGGGCAAATTTATAACGGAAGTGAAACAAAACAAAAAACCTCAACCCCTTTTCCATTGACTGGCAAATGACTGGCAGCAGGCCTGCAATACCCCAAGAGGGGCCTATCCTCATCCCAAACAAAAACAGGCCGCTCTAAATTGACCTAAAGAGAGACGACCAGCTCATTGACCAACAACTCTTGCCACTAATTGCTCGCTTAGCCGCAATGTGCCTCTTGCACAAAAGCGGTATCCAGCACGGATTGCACACAATCAGCGGCATCTCGTAAGTCAGTGCAAGATGATTCCTCTTGAAAGAGGGCAAACCCTCTTTCTCAACAGTGGAATTGGATGAAACACCACGATTTTTTTTTGCCTGCCTTCCTACGAGCATTCCCTCCGACTGAAACTCCGCCAACTTATGCTTATCTAAGCCTATGAATCAAACCGGCGCTGGGAAAGCGGAGACTGCACCATCTGGGTATGACGACAGGGAGGGGGGTGTCTTCGGCACGCTGACGGCGCGGCAGCGAGCACAGGCCGTCTCAGAGACTCCCTCCCTTGCCCTGCACGAACATTACACAAAGGCACTGCCAGAAGAGAGCTTTGCAAAACACATTACGAAACAGACCCCCGGCGTAATGAGTACACAGCCTCCTCCTCAGCATCTCGTAAAGCAACGCGAGGAACTGCTGCACGGAGCTTCAAAGCCTGCCGGAGCAGCACCCTGCTCCTTGCAATTAGTACCATTAAAGAAAAAAAAGACACACATACAAACCCAAACCATCTGTATTTGCAAAAGTTCATTGTCCAATGAATGTTCCAGGTTGCATTCGATTTAAACACTATGTGGTAGGAAATAATCAGGTGCTGGCCTTTGCTGGAGCTGCTTCGCTATGCCTTTGTGATTTTTGCACAAAAAATAAAAAGGTAAGAGATTAGGTTTTTTAAAAAAAAAACAAAAAACAACCCCCCCCCAAAAAAAAACCAGAAAAAACCTACGTTGTGACCACTGACAATTTAAGCAGAACAAAGCAACCTATTTGTAAGAGAAAGAATATATGGTTTTCTTCAACCTCCTTGAAAGTTCTTGTGAGCCTGTCAGTGTTAGGTCCACATCTCCCACGCTACTTTCTTCTAGCCGTAAACGGTATTAGAGTCATCTCGCAGTTTACAGGTAGCAAATCTCTCGGCATCTCCATAACCAAGGAAAGGAAATTTATCTAGAGATTCCTTGTCTCCATATGGCACAACAGATGAACCACATCAGCAGCCTATATCAGCGCAATTGTTTTTATCTGAACACTGAACATATCTGAACATTGTATGAATTATGCACTTGGGAACAGCCAGCTGGGTTGTAAAACGTTGCATGTTAACACAAAAAAAATTATGATCGTCCACTAACCATGGGAGGAGTGAAGGGGAACCAAAAACCAAAGAAAAAATGTTCCCAATTGCTTGAAGTAACACAAATGCACTGGTATAGGATTCATAGTTGCAGTTTTTGCAAACTGAGAGGATCTAAAGTACCACACAAAATAAGGAGAGCTAGTTATTTATAATTTTTATTTACTTCAGAAGTTTAGAAGAAACAAAAACACAGACTAGGAGTTACCAAATGCTTTACTTGAGCCAGAAGCCAGAACTGAGCAGCGCTAAGGAATGAAAGATGTGCATTGCCCTCTGTGCATTCGGTGCTGAACACGAAGAAAAGCAAGGTGTGTACAAGCCACACATGTTTTCGCCTAGCTAAAGCTGTATCAGCTTAGATTCACGGGTGCATGTGTGCTCCAAAGCGGAGCATGCATATTGACAGCCCCTCACAGCAGGCACCCACTGCAACCTGTTTTGAGCATGGATGGCCTCTGACCTCAACCATAAGGAGGCAGATGTGACCATGATAAATGCACAGATGTTACTACTTCCTTTCCAGTCTCTTATTTAGGAGTCCAAAGACAGCTAACTGTTGTCCTGGCAAAATTGTTAAGACCCATAGTTTTCACAGCGGCCAGGAGAGCCTAAGGTTATTTACACATGACAGCAGCATAGATACCGTAAGCATCCAGAGCAACCACCTTATATAACTCCAGTACTATCAGACTAGTACTCAGTCAATTCAGGTGGAAAACCTGGGGTGCTGAGAAGCAACTGAAACAGTGAAAGTTGCTAGTTTAATCTCATCGCAGGAACCTGCATGCAAGATGAACAAACAAACTTGGTCCTACACTGGATACCAAACACAAAGTACACAGCTAAATTCTCTCATCCACACTTTCTTTGACTCATTCAGAAACGAGCATCTCCGATATCAGATTTGAACTTAGCTACCTGATTTCTTTAATCAGATATGAGTAATACAATCTCATACCTGCTAACACAAGCAGATAATTTAGACCTGAATGTCAATGTTTAAAGAAAATACTTTTTTTTAAAGTATATCACACAAAACAACAATCAAAGATCTCAGTCTTTTAGAGTCTAACTTTTTCCAAACGTCCAGCTACCAGACGCACTGATACCTTCGGAGGAAGGAAGCTGCTGTTTTACCCCCTGACTTAAAGACACCATGTATACATAACGTAATCTTTTTTCACTGTATATTCACTGTTAATGGTAACTATATTGATAATTGATATTCCATACAAAAAAGTACACGTGAGTAGATATATATACACTGCATATTCCAAAACAAACTTGTGTCCAACCAAAATAAAAACGCATGAAACTAACTACTCAAAAAATCAAAGTACTACGCACACGAAAAAGAAAACACTAAAATGCTGTCAGAAGATGGCTAAACAGGATTTTATTTTTTTTAATACATCTGACATTTTCAATCAATTCAAGAACAGAAAAAGAAAATGATTAGTGTGATAATAGTTTACAAACAGGAAGGATTTATTCTCTTATCAATTTGGAATGGTAAAAGCAAAATCTAATCAGAATGAAAGGGAACAAACTGGCAGACTAAAAAAACCTTAATGCAATATAGCCATTTTTTAATGTGATATTATATCATTACCTTCACAACAAGATTATACCACAACAATATTACATTCAGATCTGGATAATTTGTGCTTGACTACGTCTGGGTATGCAAAAGATGTAAGGTAGAAGGCAAGTTTTCTACCACATCTGTTCATCAACTGAGACTACTTCATTTCAAGGTTTGTTTCTAAGTTTATTTTTTTATCCAAAGGAGAGCTGAATTTATTAACTGATTGGGTGTGATCGCGGACTAAAGATTGTCATTTTGTTCGGTGCAAAGATCAGCAGCCTAAAAATGCCTTGCATTTTCAGACATACTATAGTAGATCTAACCATTTATATTTTTAGCCATTCCACCCATGTCTCTCTATTTAGGTATTTCTCTGGCTCCTATAATCTTGGTATCTAAGCACCGATCCATATGTTCCGTAGTTAACAACAAACAACTACGCTCGCCAGATATGAAAGCATACCTCCTACTGACGTCAATAGGAACCCTGTGAGGAAAAGCCGAAGCCAGAATACAGCCCAGAAGTCTTTAAAAATAACATCACAGAGACTCTGTAAATCTCAGACAAATGGTTGTTTTCTCCCCCCCTTTGTGAACATGCGATGCCCATTAGCATTAGTAAGATTTATGCGTGAGTTTCAAAAGAGCAGAATATATTATATCAAATCAAAGTTTTTTAGGCTGGTTTTGGTTATCAAATTTCCTAGCTGGCTACAAAGCAAGGGCAGTGATCTGAGGAGGGCTGAGCACTTTCCAAAAAAGAGTGAACGCATTCAGCTCCTGGTGGAAACTGAGGACACGCAACAGAGCAGCAGTCAGACCTCAGCTGGGACAGCCAGGTCGTAATACTTTCATAAACTATTTTCCACATACTGCCTGCAAATGTTTCAGCTCCTTTTATCCAAAGACAAACTACTAAATATATCATACAGGTTATGTGAAGAATTAAAACTAGGGAGAATTTTGACTTTTTCATGAGCCTGATAAGTTATGGCAACTCTGAGAAAACCTGTAGGAGTAAAGATAGCGATGAGTGAATTTTAATGGACAGAGCAGAGAAAGTGCACCATATGAATGTCCTGACCTCTAGAGACGCCAGTATTTTGCTTTATTGTGATGCACCTATAAGGATTTTGGTGTGTATCATCTTTAGTGTCTATAATTTCCATTTCACTCAAAAGTAACCTATGTTCAAATGAATTCTAAGCAGCAGTAAATCACAGGAAAAAAATGAGAAGGTAACTCACCTAGTCTTGTGGCTTGCATAGCTTTTAATAGTCTAATATCACAATAATGTGATTTATGTGTGACATTAATTGTAAGTAGAGAGAAAATGTAACGACTGAAGTTTGATATCTTCATCTGGATCACCTCACAGAGCTGACAGGCCTGTTCTTTTCTGCTTTCAAGGTGGTTATTATTGGAAAGATATTTCTGTTTTGACAAGTTAAGCATTCTTGTTGAGCGGAGGGCTACACTGTTTAGAATATGGTTCTACATAGGAGTTCAAACATCTGCCCATTTTAGGTCAAATTATTACAACAACCTACAAATAAGAGACCATAAACAAATGCAGCTGTTATAAAGTGAGAAGGAATTCCCTTCTTTGCTCTCACAAGGGATCACATTTAAGAAAATATAAGACTAATGAGAAAAGTGCAAGTAAACGCAACTTTTTGCCTCAAAATGGAGAAAAATCTTAGTTGTTCCTGCTTTTACATGCCTTAAGCATTGCATTAACAAGCAATTTATAATGCAAATATAACAAGCTCAGATAGCGTGTTTCAGTCCTGTTAGGCACACAGCCTTAATTAAAAGTTCTTTTGCTCTGAGATGCTGGTCCTTTTTAAGCTTAAAGTATTTATTAGCTGAATTCTGTTTAAAAATAACACCCATAATCTGCCCTTAATGTCAAACTATTGGAAAACATCGCAGAAAAGGGAATTCTGTCTTCTATTTTAAGTAAAATGTTACCACTGCTGTTAATACTGGAAAGTTGTTTATATATTTCCATCCTGCTTTCTACAAAACCTTGCCGCCTAGCTTCCCAGATTTTAATTGAACACTCATCAGCTTTTCGTTAAATAAATCATTTTAAGGTGTCCAGAAGTGTATTATGAGAGCTTGTACAATGTAGCTTCGCACCAAATAGGCAATATATTCAATAACTTATACCTGTTACTAATTTACTGCATACATAATTCTCTTGGTAGGTATGTGTATAAAAGCAAAAGTATAATATAGAGTTACCAAGGTATGCTCCTTGCTGATTTAGTTTTATTAACTTATGTTATGCAATTAAACAATAAAAATAACAATTTACCATGCAAGTCATTTTCTAGTGTTGTTATGTTACTGAGTTATCTATGAAATACAAAATCACTGATGGTTATTTTATGCTTAGCTACACAAGTACTAAGATTTGCATCAATGTGTCCAAATAGCTTTGATTAGCTTTTGCAGCACTTCCTAAGTAAAGATTAATGAAGCACTAAAAGGCAATGCTACCAGACTTAAAACATTGCACTGTCATTAGAAAAGCTAATACAATACCTATGTTTTCAACATGCTGCTGTTCAAAACTATGAAGAGACAGTGCAAATACTTGTATTAGTAAAACAAGCTTTGTTTGGTTTTGATAACTGAAGAAAAACCCATGTGCAGACTGTAAACTATAAAATCTCTTTCTTCAGTTGTAAAGCAACACTAATGAAGAATTATAAATTATAAAATAAAAACAGACTGCTATAGGACTCATCACCTCAGAACCTTTTAATAGTCTTTAAACGTTTGAATAAATTATTCCTGAAAATATATCTTGTGTATAAACAAGAACTCGTGACTGAACAGAACTGTTTTAATTAATATAAACATACAACAATACAAAGTTTTGGAAAGTCTCCCTACAGTCTTAATAAACCGTATGTGTGGGCAGGACTAATTCTGTTCTCTTACACTTGCATAATCTGGGGGTACTTTGACCAGATTTCAGTTGAGCTAATCTACCAACAACAATGTAACTGGAAGCAAATTTGTATTCTACACAGTTTTATACATTGCTGCCTTAAGCCATGTGACTAACATCTGTTGCACATTGTTTCTTCTTTGATCCTTCCTCCAGGGGAAAAGCAGATGCAAAGATGTTTCTTATTTTGATAGGATTTCTTTTTTAAATATATATAGATGCAGTTATTAAATATTTATGACAAGCAAGAACGGGCAATGACATCCACCTTGGTCCTACAACAAGGGGGTACAATACGTCCTGTTTTCTAGTTCCTGGGAGACTTCCCAGGAAACAAAACCCCAGTAACAAAATTAGGTCAACCCCGCTGACATTTTCCCCTTGAACAAGCTTCAGTTTTCTCATGGAGAACTCCCCTCCATTGCAGATCACCACAGGGTTCACCGCTGTGAAACTTTACATGGTCTTTCAGATTTTTGTGCCCATATCACAGAGTGTCTTTAAGATCCCCAAAACCTTCAAATTAACTCTAAATTCTGTGGAAAGCTAATCTGAAGAGGAGAGGTTTGATGTGTTCCCAATACAGCCTCTGTGGCTTCAGGAAACGTGCTAAGCTTCCCTGTTTTACCTAGTTTCCTACATAGTGAATGCCTTCCTCTGCCACACGCGTTACTTAAAAGCTTGCTTCTATCAGCTGTTCTCAGTACATGAGCCACCCCTACCTAAAAACCGATGTATGATGGTTAATGATATGGTAGGTACGATTGATTTGGTAGGTACTATTAATAGGCACACAGATACAAGGAAAGGGGGAGCTGGGGAGAAATGAGACACTACTTTGCACATGCTGCGCTTGAGCAAGCTCCAGATTACCAGCTTCTCTGAGCTCATTTTCTCAATATTTACATTCTCTAACTGACACTTGGGCACAAATCTGGAGTTAACAGTTTCTCAGATCAAGGTAACTTGGCTTAAGCAATGGTCCATGTACATGTAAAACTGCCTAGCTCAGTTATTCTAGCCTACTGGACCGAACTCAAAGTTAAGGGAAGATTTAGCATATCAAGCTGCTCTCAAGGAACAGACACTGCTCAGTTTTACATTTCTAATTCTGCTACTTGCTGCTCTCATGGCAAAATCCTGTCTTAGTATAATTGTTTTGCACTTCCTAACCACAGAAACGATATCAATGTGTTGGTTTTTGTTGAATTTCCAGTTCAACAGCTCCTGCCTGCTGGTGTTACATCTACACATTGATCCCTGCAAGAGTCCTCGTTAGCTAAAGGTAAATGTAGTTAACTCTTGTGGTCAGCAGCTCAGACTTGATTGCTGTCAAGCAAGTGGCTTTGCAAGTATTATCTCAACACTCCTAGGTTATTGGGCTAGTCTTTAGCCATAGGTTGCACTACGGTTCTTTGTGGATTGTGTAGAGAGTCTTGGGCTACACAGGTTCCCAAGCAGCTCTGTCCGACTTATGAGTATATTCTCCAGGCAGAAGTTCTGGTGGGCTCTGTCGATCAGCATCTTTATCTTGCTGAGCTAGACATGGGACATAGGACTCAGTGTGGTAATGGCTCTGTACCACCTCCTCTTCTAGGACATGCCTTACATAATGGTAGCTTACTGGGGTCATACTGGCATACACATCTCACTGACTTCACTCACAGTTTCTAAGCATGTACTAGTCTGAACTTCACCACCACAGCTCCAAGCTGTCCTGCAAGTGTTCTGTGTAACAGAACTTTTGTACAAAATGTCACTGAGAGAGTAAAAACTAAGCCACAGCAGATAAAACTTGAATATTATCTGAAATGTTCTAGTAGTATTGTAGAGAATTGTAACAGTGCGCACGAACAGAGAATGGATGGGCATGCCTGGGTGCGGAGGCACCACGGGAACACGCAGGAAGGAAAGGGCCTGCAGAAAGGCCTGTGTTACTGGCACCCAGATTGGCATGTCATCAAGACCCCAGTACATCTCAATGCAGTTTCACAAGACACCTAGACCTGGACACAAAGAAAAGTGAACAAATCCGGATGACTCAAAGTGTTAAAGGATGGAAACACTGATCCCTGTCAGCTCCAAAACGGTACAGAAAGGCATATCTAAAAGCTGCACATGGCTGCCAACCTACAAAGAACCCACAAATCATGAGGAGGACTTGACAGCATGCCCTTCGTGTCATCGTAACCAATCCTGAACCAAACATCTGGACACAAGCATCATGGTGCCCGCCCGCCTGCCTGACAGATTGCTTGGACACCACATACATTCTGGTGCTTGTCAGTATGAGAGTATGAGTAAGTGAAACCTGTTTCATTTCAGGTTTTATTGGATTTATTTCAAGATAAAATCACCTTCCCCTCCCAATTGGTTCAGGTCTCAGAGATTTTGATGTAGGCAAACTAGATATTTTTAGAGGAAGATAAACAGGAACATCTGTTCCAGTGGCACACCAAATTCACTTCACACCTAACAGGAATGTAAGGGTCTGAACCACTAACCGCTTCTTTGATCACCTTCAAACCACAGGTAGGAAATTTTTTATCTCGGCGACCAGACCAAATTAAGTACAAAGTATACCTCTACAAGCCTAGGCACTCTAGATTTAGAGGCCTCCATATCGAATATTTCAACCTACTGATCCATTGTTATTGCACTGTATTACTTGCTAATGTAGACAATGCCAAGTAACAGGGCTTTTTTCTTTTTTCCAGACTTTTTTTGGTCTCATTTTTATTTTGCTTGACTCTTCTTTCAAGCAGGGATACAAAGAAATACATGAAAATCCAGAAGCATTTGTAAAGTTATTGACTCATGTCATTAAGCATGCCAATCTCTAAATTACAAATTAGGTCAGCACAGTGTCATTGTAAATTCACTTGTTTATCACATTTAGCTTTCGAGTCTGATGTCAAAGCACAACAGGGATGTAATGTACTCGCTAGCTCTATCTGAACTGATTTAAAGGAACAGATTATGTGAACTCACTTTGCTCAGCTAAATTTCTCGGGTTTACTGGCCTCCATGACAAGGCATGCATGATACATTCAGCATCTGTGGAGTTCATTTTAAGCATAAAGCCAAAGGCATTAACTACTTCAGCAGCCCTTCCCTTCCTGGTTTATTACAGGCAAGAGAGCAAAAGGGAAGACCAGCCAATCCCCTGCACACACACACTCCAAAAATAACAGCGAAGGATCAGAAGTTCTTTCTACAGTTGCCGGATCCCATATTTCCTATAGTATCTACCAAAAATGTGTACTTTGCTGACGAATTAACAGTGCCTAAGCTGTTCTTAGCAGTTCTTCTGCCCATCAGACCTTGTAAACAACCAGAATTTTTCCATCTAAAAATAGAAAGCTTTCTTGTGGAAAGTGTGGTAAACCACCCAAACACTCACCTCCAAACATTCTTGCTGAAACCAAAGAAGAGGAAGGCTATTTAATTCTAAAGAAAGAAACATTATACACTACTACAGTGATGTGCAAAGTAGTTGGAAATTATACAGTGGAAGGAAGCCAGGAAGAAAGAGGAAATTATGTTCCTTGGCAAAATGGGTCCAAAGCTGCCAATGTCTGATGGTGGCAGTGTTGAAAAATGAGTTTTGCATCCTCAGCCAAACAGCAGCAGCAGCAGCTTATTGAAGGTCATAATCACAGCTCAGCAGTGGATTCGGCAGCAGATTTAACTAATCAGCATATAAACGTCAGAACAACGAACTCTAGCCAAGCAGACTGGATTAACTATTCCAAAAGCACAGAACATGTGACAGATGAAAATGATGCTTTTTGACATACACTGGAGACTCCCAAAGATTAGAGTCTCGACTCAGAATCGTAAAGGCTCCTTAGGCCAACTCGCAGCCCACTGCTGCTTAAGTTGGGGGACAAGTCGGACCTCACGTGACAAGTCACCACAAACGCAGCACAGGAACGTCAGAGCATTGCTGAGAAAACTAACAATGGATCGCAAGACACAGGAGACAGGTTTGGCTGAGCCCTCTCATCAAGAGCAATTGAAATTCAACCTGGGCCCTTGCAAAGCCCCCAGTTTGCAGATGTGGGGACTGAGCAGAGGAAAAGACAGATTAATAAAACGCCAAAAAGCAAAAAGCAGAACTCTTAGGTGAAATGAGCTGCTGAACACTGTGAATTTGATAAAACTATCCTTCAGGAATGAAATCACCCAGCTCTGACAGAAGGTTATGACAACAGAGAAATAACAAGAACAGCAAATAGCAGGAAGTATAGGATCCAATCCATTAATTAGAGAGAGACTAACTGAACGGTCACGATCAAAGCTAGTACTGAATTACAACATGTATGACGAAAAGAGACTGGACAATATTAAAGAGAAGGAGAGGAGTGAATGTTATGAAAGGGGAAAAAAAAACCAAAAAAACCACACAGACATGAAGCAGCTGAAAGAAGTGGAAAACAAAATCCCAAATCCCAATGCTATTAAAAAAAAGATATCTTGAGAGAAGTTTTCAAAGTGGACAATGATAAATAAAACCAAAAGCTGCACTGAGATCAAGGAGGATGAAGTTACCTTGGTCAGAGGCAATAAGCCTATCATAAAGTACTTGCAGAAGGTCTTAAAATTAAAAAACAAACAAAAAAAACCTGATGAGAGAGGTATTCCTGCCTACTGATTCACATAAAGCCAGAGCTTTAGCACCAAATTTTGTTTATGTAAGAATTTACTTGAGAAATTGCATATTCTTGGGAACGGAAACTACCTCTAAAGTGCTGTAAAACTGAAGTTCAAATCCTCCACCACGAAGGAGTATAATGGTGAAAGCCTCCTCTAACCCACATCCAGCCATTAAATACTCAACCAGGAAATATATTATCAGATCGTAACAGGGACTTAAAAAGTTGTTTTGGTGGCATTGGAAGAGGAATTATTCTTAATGACCACTAAACGATTCCACTCGTTACAGAAGATGGCTGTGATAAGTCTTTTTTTCCAGCCAGAGAACGTGTCAGTACCAGTATGAATACTGGTACTACAAATGAACCAAAGTATATATTTGGGAAGGCTCATGGAGAAATGCAGAAAGAACACACGGTCATAACAAAAACAAATCATTGCAGAAAAAGATCTATTCTTCATCACTTTTAGTCTGTGTTCTAAATGTTCTGGATTATTTGGAGCCTGTGCTAATTTCCCTTTTTCTTCCTTTTTATTTGTCTGTGTTCCCAAGCCCTCTGGAAGGAAAAAAGAAGAAAAAAAGTCTTGAATCCCTACTCCCTGCTAAATGATTCACTACCTGTATACTTCACGAGGTTTAAAGCCTGTGTGTCATCTTTTTATTTTACTTCATGTCATCATTGCTCAGCTCTCCTCTCTGCCCATTTTTATTAACAACATACTTATCCATTTCACAACTGTGCCTCTGTCTTTCTCCACATTGCCACCTGGTTTCTATACCCCCCTGCAGCTGAAGACAAGAGAAAGTTGACTATTTGGCCTTTACCAAATCATTAAGTTAAGTGCACTTGAAGCTGGCCTTTATGCACAGAACTGCCTGCACAAGGCACCTCAGTATAGAGCACACGGAACAAATCATGGAATTACTTGTGATTTACATCAGTATTATGGGAACCATAATGGTCAGTTCAGGATACTCAAAATAAAAAGTTATCTTCAGCATACATGGCTGGTTGCTTAATTTGTAATTGTATGCACAAAACCACACTGTTCCTCAGAGCACAAAAAATCAACACAAATTCAAAACAGATTAAATTATAAACCAGGTGTCATGAGTACAAGGAGAGAAGAGAACTCACACCTGTTTAGTTACTTGTAAAATGTTGGTGTTTTAGACTACTTTTCCAATATTGCCAAACAATTAAATCCTCCAAAACCGGTAACTGGTCTTTGGCTCATGGCTTCATTTTTTTCCCCCAGAGCTATGCATGAATTCTCACTGTAGGATTAGGGAGGAAAGGGGAGGGTTTGTTGGGTTTATTTTTGAGGCATTGGAGGAGGCAGAAGGGAAGAGACTCAAGACATTCTTCTTGTCTAAGACTATACTGCTTGTTTAGTCTGAGCTCAGGTTACATCAAACGGAGTCTAAAAAAAATAAAAGGACTCTGCAAAAATAGTCATGATGGACACCTTTACACATTGGCACTAATGAAATATCCCTCACTACAATCCTATTGCACCTAAAATGATTTCTTAGTTGAACAGGAAACTGCAAAAGAAGAAATACATCTCAGCTGCTTTCATTCAGCTGAACCAACCAGTAAAATTAACGTTAGAGAAGAAAACCTAGTACCACTTAAATCTAGAAACGAACATAGCAAAACTCCCTTCTATTGAACATGGCTGATAAAAAATGTCTTCTTGAACCATACATGCTGCAGCAGGACTTCGGCAGCACCAAAACAAGGCATCACCCAAAACTTAACCACACTCTGAAACAATTTCTAAGAAAATGGATGAAAGATGACTCCATAAGCAATACAATTAATATTATAGAACACACATCCTCAGAATATCAGGCCCTCTGTCACAAAAGATTCTACCCTTTACCCGAATTTCAATAGTTTTGTTATTTTTAATGTACTGAACCTTTTACATGCGAGCCAGGCATTTTCCAGGATTAGAAGTGGTAAGTGAAAATGCTTCTGGGGTTTTTAAAAACAAAGTGTAAAAAGAAAGCACTATGCATTCCTCCAATTAAAAATACATTTAATCAGATTATTAATCAGAAGTTTGGAGTACACATTTCAAAATTGGCAAAGACCTAGCACTTGCTTTTAAAAACAAGAAGAGGTTCAAAAAACTGGTCCAATGTTGGGACAGTGGGTTTGGGCCCAAAGGACCTGAATTCAGCTCCTTACTTAACCTTAGAGGGGGTTGAGAGAATAAAAAAGACTAGTAAATTGTATGCGTCTTTGAAAGATTCTCTTGTAACATCTACAGACTACATCTACAGCTACCAATTAGCTACCTGTAAAATGGCAATAGATTCCTACCACTTCCTAGGATTTCCAGAGAATAAAATGTTTTAGTCCTTGAAAGTCTCTCAAAGTACCATGGCAACATGGGTCATAGAGGCAATACTGGGGAGCAAGTGGGAGGAATCAGTTACTAAATGTGAAAAACAAGGCAGTAGCTTAGGTAAAACCAACCAACACTTTAAATCATGGGCAGGGGGGGAAGGTTCAAGAGAACCTCTGGGGGTCATGTAGTCCAACCTCCTGCTCAAAGTAAGGCTGTCTTCAAAGTTATAGCAGGTTGTTCCAGGTTTTGCTGAACACCTCCGAGGCTGGTGAGCGGACAAGCTCTTTGGATAGCCTGTTTCAGTACTTAACCACACTCACTGTGAAAACGCTTTTCCTTAAATCTAGTCTGAATTTCCTTACTGCAGCTTGTGAATGTTGCCTCTTATGCTTTCCCTGTGCACCTCTGAGAAGACTCTGGATTAGTCTCCTCTGTAACTACTCCTTTAGGTAGTGGGAGATAGCAATTACAGCCTCCCTTAGTCTTGCCTTCCCCAGGCTTATCAAACCCAGCTCCATCAGCCTCTTCTCATACAACAGATGCTCCACCTGCTAATAATCTTAGTGGCTGCCCAGTGGACTCTCTCCAATCTGTCAGTATCTCTTGTATATTAGGGGGCCCGAAACTGGACACGGTGTTCCACAAGCAGAGCAGTGTCACAAGCGTAAAGTAGAGGAATACCGCCCTGAGGCTGAGTGAGAGGAGGGGAAACAAACCAAAACTGTCTACTCAACTGTCTGTGACTACCCAGAAAGGTTCCTTGGCTAGAGGCAAAAGACTGAGTTCAGGGTTGATCACTTCATTCACAATGACTGGATTTGAGTTTTTGCTCAGTAATGTCACTTTTGTGGGAAGATGAAATCTCTTAGCTTTCTCTGAGGTGGTGCTCCAGAAGTACTCACAATCCTGCCATACGAAGAAAGAATTGGGACTCCAAAGTCAGTTCTCCTACATAAGCTTCCATACAGAGGAACACGATACAGCTCTACACCGGGACTACCCATTTTATCATCTTCATCCTCTCTTAGCCTACAGCTTTTCTGAGGCACTCCTTTTCTCTGCCTTTAGGAAAAGAAAAGAGGGGAAAAAAAGAGAGAGAAAAGCAAAACAGAGCCATCAGTTTGCATACATAGTTTTGGTGTTTTGTTTAAACTTGAGACCATGGTTGCAATGAAAGAGACTGAAATTAGCAGCTGGCAACTGCTGCCGGAAGTAAAGCAGTATGCATGAGAGTAATGCTTTCTATGCAATATCCTTTCGCTTTGAGCATCATTTGTCCCGCAGGTTGCATTTAAAATCTAAAATCTGTTACCCAGTTCAGGTTCTTCCCAGGTGAGGCTGGCAAATTGCAGACTATTAGAGATGATGAGAGACACAGAGAGACCAAGAACGCCTAGCATACCTGGTATAGCAAGCCAGATCAGAGATAACCACATGACAGGAATCCGTGGCTCCTTTGAAGACCGCTTTTCTTTTGCTGCTTTTCAAGTGAAGCTTATGACTTCAAAACAACTGGCTGTAATATTAAGTACATTCTTCCTTAGCACTTAGAGCACACAACGCGAAAATCTCTGCTTCGATAAGCACTCTTCTACTTCTGTGACTCAGAGGCTAAAATGAAACATTTTAATACTACTGACTGTGAATACAATATTAAACAGAAGACAACTATTTTACTACTGATCTGCAACACAGTACTTTTCATCATCTTATGCAGCTCTGCTATGAGAAGAGAAAAGTTGAGTGATAAAGATGAAGGTGGATACAGACAGGGAAACTCATTCTGAAAGTTAGTTTCAAAAAAATCTCAACAGCAGTGTTCAATATTGACAATTAATTACAATTTTAGCTCTCCATATTCTACCTCCCTATACAGAGATAACTATTTAGGGAAAAAAAACCTACTTTTACTTTCTTCATTCTGTGCAACTCTTAGGACAAAAAAAAAATATTGCTCATTAGCATTACATACATGCATATATAGCTACAAAGGGTAGGTATGCATATTTGTGACTATGCATACGTATAAATGCTTTTCCTGAGTTAAAATATTTTATGCCAGCTTTAAGTTGGGAACAAGTTTTTATGGCCAAGTTATAAACCACTGAAATACAAGTTTATATTGGAAATGCTTCGGTACCCTTAACTATAATGGTGCTAGTGGACACTGCAATAATTCCAGTCCCAGAATTTAATAAAATGCGGTCACTATTCTACAGTAGCATCACAAAGAGCCCCATTAACTCTCCTATTGCTACAAGAAGGAATAACATTTTCAGCAGCTAAAGCTGAAAGAGGGGGAACGAAAGGAGAGGGAAATGAGTCTTGTTCCAACCTAAGGCATTGGTTTAAAGTAATGAGACATATTAGGAGGTTTATTCCATAAAATGTAATGTTTATTTCACTCATTTGAAGCAAATTTCCGTACAAGAGCCAATTTAAGAATGTTTATTTAATAAATAAAGATGTGTATTTTTTTTTTTGAGTGCTTTTAATTGAAGCGCAGGTCCTACCTCTTCAATAGACTCAGATACAAGTCCACCAAACCAAGAACCCTTTCAACAATTCATGTCTTACAGCAAAAGTCGTGATTCTTCAAGCTAATAAAAAATATATATATTCCTTATTCATCTCATAAAATTAAAAATGGTAACTACTTAAAGTTGCATATTTGAGTTCACAGGAACACAAGTAAATTCAGATGTTTCAAAACACCCCTTTTAAAACCTGGTGGTTTTATTTTTGGTCTGTGATCCACATCTGTGGCTGAGATCTTGTGGTACTATCCAGGAAATGAATTATCTTAGGACATGCAAATCTTACACCTTGTCTTCCAAAAGCACTAAGAAAAATCAATGGAAAACTACCAGAAATGAAGGAAAAACCCACCCCCTGATACTGAAGAACACTCATCTGGCTTGTTTATTAACATACTATATTTTAGATGCTCTATGTAACATTTTAAGTACTTATTGTATCGAGTGTCATGTTTCAGAATGGCAGATAAAATCGGGGTGTGTGTGGGGGAATGGAGGGTGAGTTGTTTTTGTTTTGAATCACAAATGTGATTTCCACATACAAGCTGGATGATTGGGTTTGTCCCCTGTAAGATGGCCCAAATGCAGGACTTTGGGTTTCAGAGACTTCACACCATTACCAATGATGCTCAAGCAAGACAATTTTACCATTGTAAGACAAGAACAATGCAAGATCACTGGAAGTGGATAACCCAGAATTATCCAGTTTGAATTATCTCAAAGCTTTTACACATCAGCATACACATTTTTCAAAAAAGACAAGCCAGTAGTACTTTTCTCAGCTTACCCACTAAGGTTTGGTGCTTGGCACTTTCTAGATTAGTAAGGCATTCACATTAGTCTTTCTTCTAGACAGGAGATAGAAAGGGTGACTGAAACAACTGAGGAAATGCCTTAAGAGATAAAAGTGATCCAACACTGGGAACTCGGTTTCAATCTACTCTTTTGTGTCCACAAAGAGGCAACAGTCTTATAACTGAAAAGCAGGGAAGTCATGACTGATGGCTTGACATAATACATTGACAATGAGATCATATATAGATCTGGTCAGGTCCTGATGCGTGTCTGTTGAGGACCTATACGGGATCAACCACAGACTGCTGATTCTGCCAGGCAGTGTGGTTGAAATGTGGTTTAGGTTCAAAATTTAGTTTCAGAGGACAGAAGTTACATTTTCTCATCTGATTATCACCCTTGGTGGGAGAAAAGCAGATAATGGAACTATAGAGCCTTTTCAATCCACCTTAAGTGGCAGGAGTTGCTTCCACAGTTTTTGTAGACTTCTAAGTTGCTTTCTGCTGTTGCTACTGAAAGGAGAACAATCTACAGCCTTGCACAGGTGCTATAAATGAGATATCACACTGAAGCAAAAGGGACCTTTCACCTGAACTATGTTGGTTCTGCAGGCCACACAAATAATCTCTCTTTAGGGATTAAGTACAAAAAGCAGCTATTGTTGATGCACTGCAAGAACGGTGAAACCAATCTAAGACAGTTTTTCTTCCTCACAGCCTCAAATGCTGTTGATATTTCATCAACCTATCAGACTGTGAAATACAAGCCTAAAAGGAAAAATCAAAAGCAACTAGTGTATGTTGTGTGTAAGTCTATATTAATGTATATCACTTGTCAGATGCTGAAGCATAAGACAAAAAGTGCATTATTTTCAGATGGCTGGGTACACAACCATTTAAAAAAGGAAAAGAAAAAACCCAGACCATATTTGACATACTTCATGAAGATAGCCAACAAACTAAAGAAACAAGTCTTTCCCTGTCAGAGTCTCACGTCTTATACTTCAACTCTGTGGTTTCCAGAACATCAGCTGCCTTTTATTTTTATTGTGTCATAGGACATAGTGAAAAAAGATTTGGCTTTTAAGTGGTGCAAGGATATAAATAGTCAATAACAACAAAAAAGTACTTGCAACAGCTAACTTCCACATCCTACTTCATCATAATCAAAGGGCTTAATACTTTGTGCTTTCTTTTCTGGGTATGCTGCAGCAGTCGAACATAATTGGTGTCAATGAAGTTGCTGGTACAAAACCAAATAGTATTCAGCTTCAGAAACGACTTCATATAAAACTTGAAATGTTTCTTAAACAGAAACAGCCATTTTATTTTCCAGTGCCATTCAAAACACAGGAAAGCTCACTTGCCAAGTTAAAATTAAAGAAGTCTCTATTTTGTAAATGCTTATTTTCAAGAACTTGAAGAGGAATAAGAGTTATTAAAGGTAAGAAATCTCTCCCCTTTATTAATCTTCTAAATAGCATTCTAAAGGGGAAAAGGACATATCCTTAGGAATAATCAGTCTTATTTCTGAGATTTGTTTAAAATAGTAATATTTCTCTGACTGTAGCAAACTTACAATATCACAAAAAACAATTCTGGAGTTCCACCAAGAGGTGAGCTTGCTTTATGCTCTTTACTGGGTTACATTCAAAAGGACATCTGTTAAGAGTTAATAGACTAACAAAGCAGCTCAGCACATTAGTAAGGAAATATCTTGTGCCTGATGTACTCCAAATACTGTTTTGATCCCAAAACGACAACTGGATGAAGGACTGTGATTGCAGTGGTAGCAAATTTCACTTCAGGCTCCAGCTAAGAGTCAGAAAATGTTCTCAGTGTCTAAATACCACTAAGTTCATATGCATGTGTTGTACAGCCACATACTCTGAATTACTGTTATCACTGCTAAGGCTCCAACAGGGACGCGTTCTGGATAGCTTTATTGTCATGTTGTAGTTGAAACTGAAACAGTAAGGCAGCACGAGAGAAAAACTGAAAATTACTAAGTTGCTACCCTGTAAGTAGTTTAATATTAGTTTACTAAAAAGTGTAATTAAATTCTGTAGGACTAACAACTGAATCCAAATTCATAGGATAGCAACAAGTTTGGGGAAAGGAAGACTAAAGGGAAAGATAACGAGCTAAATGTTTAGGTAGCTGGAAGACAGATCTCAGAGCTCTCTGTGTAGCCTACAATCAGCTTTTAATATCATGCTGCCCAGGACTGGCTGCCTTTCTGGTATTAAAAACAAAAACAATGTTTTAAATAGATATCCAACTCTTCTTCTTTCCAAAAATCTCTCCAACTAGTAATCACTTTTCCCTTTCCATTTCACAAAGCAAATCTTTAGAGTGCCTTCACGAAACATAGGTATACTGAAATTATCATCTACAACAACTTTCTTATATTGCAACAGAGCATGTGAGGCAAGCATACACCCCAAATATCTACCAGAAAAGCTACCACTCAGAGGGAAACCCATCTAAACCAAAAATCAATTTATTTATAACTCTCTATGGTGGTCTTTCTACCACAGGCAACACAGATTTCATGGATAATTTCCGCAATACTAATATAAATATTTTTTTAAAAAACTCATTTTCACATTACTTACAAAATTCAGAATTTTTCCAAAGGAAAAACTGCCAACTTCTTCATCTGGAAAAAACTTGGTAATTTGCATCCTTCCTTAAAGAACTCGGCCAAGGTGGCCATGCAAAACAGGAAGAAAACACAGAACCTAGAGTTTAAAAAAAATGGTTTGTGCTCAATTCTGTTTTAGCACTTCTTGATACTTCCAGCCAAATATCATGCCTGATCCTTCACCTTAGGAACACAGGAATGACAGCTGTGATTCCCTCCTAGGTGGACTCCATTATGAATTTCAAGCTCCAGATTATATTTAAAAGGAACAGAGCACTGAACGTATACAAAAGCATCAGTACTTGCAAATCTTTCTAGGAAGTCTGAGCTCAATAAGCTTTTTTCTTTTTCCTTAAATTCAAATCACAGTAGTTATTTGCATCATTAAGTAAAATTTCACTTCAAAAACTTCACTTCAATTGACTTCAAGTCACGATCCTCCCAACAAGTATACCAAGTAAAGATGCAACTACACCTTCTGAATTAAACGGAAAGAACTTTTGTATATAAGCTTGAGGACATGCAAAACCATTTGCAAAAATCAGGGATTAAGTTCTCAGGCAAATTGCAATCTCCCATATAAAATATATATACCCACATGTGTATATGTGTGTGTGTGTATGTGTGTGTGTATATATATATATGTATACACACACATATATATATACACACACACATATAAAACATACATATACATATATAATATATATATAAATATATATATATAAAAAGAAAAAAAAAACCCAAACCACCACATCCACAAGCAACCAAATGTGCAAGATCCACATTCAGATTCTTCACTTCATAATAAATCAAAAATAGGTATATACTCCATTTTCCTTTCTCCAGACACCACAGTCTTACTTTTCTTCTTGCTTCAATTTTTGTACTTCATTATTTCTGTCTAGAAGGTCAACTAGCTATATGCAAGAAGTGGATTAAGGAGAACTCATACTTAAGGATTACTCTTGGAAGTGTTTTTCTGAAATTAACCTAACTGAAAATTTTGTGCAAAAAAAGTGTGTATATATTTCTACACTCATTAAAGGTCCCTACAGCTGAGCTAAATGGCCAACTGTAGTTCTGCAAGACTGAACAATATGAAAAAGTGACATTTAGGCTTTACACTTGGATAGTTTCCAATAGTCCTGGCTGGTTTTACTATAGACTTATCAGTTGTCGTCAGAACACTGCAGACATACAGACTGGATAAATGGTGGCTACAGACACACAGATCAAAGTGGCTGCTTTTCTTTTTTTCTTTTTCTTTTTTCCTTTTCAATTTAAAAAGGTAACAACCTTAATGACATGGCCTGGAAAGCCTCAAGGGTTCTGCTGATATACTATGTTTTGAAGAACAGGATATTCTTTCCTCTTAAAATACCATCAAGGACCATTTACATGAGAGCAGAAGAACAGTGACTAAGATCTTTATAAATAGGAGCTGAAAGCTGGGTTGCTAAATCCATATTTAGCCAGCTATATAAGTTGACCTGATTTTCAAATATGCCAAGCACCCTCTATGTTGCTGTCATCAAACACCATTTGGGTTTCAAGGGTGTCCAGCATACTTGAAAATGAGGCCACTAATTTTAGAGCCCAAATAGGAATCAAATAACCTAACATCAGGCCCTTGTTTTGAAAACGTCAGTATCTTGCTTAGAAGTTTTTTGGTTCTGTTTAGCTAGCTCTACTGCAGCTAGCTTCCAGCTAGCTCTACTGAATGAAATCGCTATGAGAATAGCCAAACTAGGTCCAGAGGTCCATCTATCCCCATATTCTGTTTTCAGCAGCGACTAGGACTGGATGCTTAAGGAAGAACATAAGAGCAGGTTAAATATCAAGGGACACTTTTCTCATCATACCCTTCTAGCTCCCAGCAACATGAGGTGACTAGTCAAGTTGTTGATGCAGAGTGCTCTGCTAGAGGTTGTTTTCTTGTGCTAGCACTCATTGCAAAACCAGGACATCTGAAATATGTTAAGTCAAACAGAAAAAGCAGTAATCTCATGTTATTCAAATCATGCCTCCTGAAAAAAAAAAAAATTAAAGACTGTCGTTTCTAAAATAATACTTCAATTCAAAGCAAACAAAGGCTTACAACCCTCAGGGGAGTAAAACAAATATAAGCACTTGCCTGTCAAAAAGTAGAAAGATGGTTAGCAGTTTCTAAGGCCCTAGAAGTGCAACAGATTCGTGTGACTGGGAAAAACCCCGGATAGTTAGCAAAGAAGCAATAATGACTTCTGTGGAAAAAGAGGTCTTATGTAATTAAACAACGCAAGAGAGGTTGGGAACTCAAGCACAGGCCCAGGTGGCACAAAAAGTCAGAGTCTCTCTGGACAAAAGACTTTTTTCCCCTGAGGGAAAGAAAAAGAACAAGCAATTCAGAGTCTCCTTAGGTCTCGCCAAAAGGAAAGGAAATTAAGGACTTGTAGCCAGCAGAAGATTTTGAAACACAAGGATTTCAAATGGTATCAGCAGAACTGGATTGGGAACGGAGTGATTTTAAGCAGCAAACCACCAGGGAAAGCAGAGCCGCCTCTTTCTCATTTGAAGTCTTTCAGCCTCCTCGTTCTCATTTGAAGTCTTTCAGCCAGCATAGCTCACACCAGTAATTCCATTGGCTCACGTGAGAGTATTTCTAACAGTGAAATAACTCGGGTATTTAAATGCTAATGGAGTCTACACTCAATTCCTGAGTGCATAATGCAACAACATCATTACAACAGATCAAACCATGAAGCTACTTTTAGTGTCCTGCTTCTAAACTGTTCACTCTCAAGAGTACATTAATGATGCCTACCTCTCCCTGCGGTGCGAGGCCAGGGATCTCTTCCCTGAAAAATCTAATTAAGAGCTCTACAGTATTTACGGTCTGATACATATCCCTTCTTTTCCTCCAGTTCACTCCTATCTATTGGTTATAGAACATAAAATTGGATAAAAAGTGGTTAGGCACTTATGAAATTCTCCAACTTCTACAGAAAGCACTGAATCTTCAGCTTTTAAGCTATTTAAACCTGCTTGACAATGCTTTTTTCATTTTTTAATGTACAGTTTAACATAATGTCACCAACAGAGGCATGTGGGCCACATTCTTCTCTTACTAGCACAAATTTGGGAGAAACTGTATTGAAGTTCACTTGAACTAAAAACAGTGTAAAACCAAGAAAGTGCAAAATTAAATCCTCCAACTTCAAAGAGTGGCAGGAAGCAAGAGGGAATGATTGCAATTATTATTATAAGCAATCAAGATCCTGTTTCCATACAGGAGTCCATAGCAAATTAAAAACACAGGAAGAGATGCACAGAAAACCTAAGTAAAATGAATACGCTTTCAACTAGAGTTTTTCCCACAAGGCATCTGCCAGGCTTTAAGGAAAACGCAGCCGAGCCACAGTAGCCGCTGCTGCTGGAATAGGCAACTTCAAGCTCCTAATCAGATTGTCCCATGCAAGAACTATCGGCATTGCATACCCTTCTAAAGCGTTGGGGAAACGTCCCCCTCAAGTCAAGGGAAGTATTTGGGGATATAAAAAACACGGTAAGTATCGGCTAATGAGGAACAGACAAAGAAAAGTGCCAAACGCTGTAAAGCTCTGATACTTAAGATAATGACTGAAATTTATGACTGCTTCCTTCCCTGGCAGACAGGAGGACAATTAGAGCTCTCAAAACAACAGCCCCTTTTGTGCTGGCATGCTGTGTTGTGTTTATAAGGCTACAGATAGACTAGAAGATAAAAAAATAAATAGTACAGCACCCCTTTTAACCCAAGATAATGGCAAACTTTCTAATGTGGGTTTGGGCATGGTTTTGCACATAGCTTATTCCTAACTGAAGTCATTTAGGTAATTATCATTGCATGGGCAGGAATTAACCATTTAAGTAACTCGCTGTAAGCGGAACCCTCTGAAAATCACACTGAACAAGAATAAGCGTGCTATTATGAGTCACCCTCATTTCCCTTGCTGTCCAAATACAGCTTGACATTTAAACAGTTTAAATTATGCCTTTATTTCAGTTTTTAAAAATTTGAATGTGCTTGGCTTGAGGAACTGTTGAATGGAAAGCATCAGGAAGCATGCATGCCCTTTCTTTCATCCTTTACTTGTACCCAGTGATATAGATCACTTGGAACTGAGAGTCATTAGAATAAGCATAAGGAAAAACGAGCACAGGTTTTCTCATCTCCTTCACAAAGAAAGCACTATTACAACAATATTCAGGATATGCAATCTGGACTCAAATAACCGCAGATGGTTTTACATCAGAATATCCTACAGGCATTTTTTCCCTACAAATTCTGGGAAAGGTACATGCGGGGAAGCTCCAACAACTTCCCAAAAAGCAGTAGCATATCCACACCCAAATCTTGAAGATTTCCCCTGTTGTGTGTGCTGTCATTTTGGACTACACCTCTCCCCCGCCTTTCTCTTTCATGTCATACTCTGTGCGCATCTTGTCCCTCACGGTTCCACTGATCATTGCTCTTGCAACACAGCTAAGCAAGAAGGCTAGTTCCTTCCTCACTTACGGTGACAATCCATAAGCATCTGCGTCAATCGTCTAGTTTTACGTCTTTCGAAACAGAGGAGACCACTGAACAGTTCTCCTGATTTCATATGGCTTGAAGAACATGACACACAACATCACACTTTACCAGTACAGGATATCTCCAAAGCAACAAAGCTTATGTGACAAAGGAGAGAGTCACTGGATTGTTAAGTCTTTAATTTTATAGATCTTTATAAAAAATAAAAGCAAACCTGCACCAAAAACAATACTGTATTACACATCAGCAAGATTTACTACTTTTATCCCTGATGAGGCTTGCAAGGGGAAAGCTGGAAAAAGAAATCTGCATAAAAAAAGATCCACATGCCATGAAATGTAAAGTTTCATTATGTGATTAATTATAGAGTAAAAAAAAGTAGCTTAGCAGTTCAAACTTCTGGTTCATCTAAGCACTTGGGCTGGCTTCACCTCTGTGTAATTTGAAGATCACAGATCAAACCTATTTGACAGCAGTCCCAAAGAGCCCCATAACGCCAAACCAACAGTCTGGAAATACGCCTTTCCTTTCAAACTACACCTTTCTAACAAGGCTTTGTCTTGAATTCTTCCTTTGGCTGTTTTTTCAATAATACATCTGCCTAAAGGATCCACTCTACTGTTAGCACTACTCAAATAGTGGAAAAACAAAAATAGTGTTTCATTCTCTGCTCTTAATACAAACTACCTCATTACCAACTTAAATAATAAACTTAAAAAAAAAAAGACACTAAAGGGGAATGTTATTTGCTAGACATTTCCTTGCTACTAATAGAGCTAAAATTTTATTGTAGTTCTGCACAACTGGAAATTAAATTGCAAAAACAAATGTATTTTGTTACCCTTTTTACTCTCCACAACTCCGTGAATATTTGGTAATACAATCTTTACGGTTTGCCTTACTCAGTTCCAAAGCCCAGTGTTTGACTAGAAAATCATAAATCACAACAGACTCATGAATAAACTCTGTAGCTGAAGTTTAGTATGTTCTTACTCTGCTAAGACATAATGGGAAAATCATCACCAAAAGAAAAGAGCATAGAACGATAGAGGTATTAAGGATTACAGGATTAAATAGAACAAAGAAAAAGAACTTTAATTTGGCTAATGGGGAAAATTCAAAGCCACAGGTCTAATGAGCTTGTATTTTCCTTCCCTGAGTCCTGTTCAAACTAAAGATCATAGCACAACGGATGCAAATAACCCTACCTACATGAAGCAAGAATTAGAGTTTTAAAATTGGCTTAGCAAAAATAGCACAGCAACCTTATATTGATAGAAACTTGACACTGTTCTCTGATTAAAAAGGAATATAACAAAATACAAAAGGAGATACTAAGATGTTTCTTTACCTAGCCATTCCCAGACTGGAAAAGTTGGAAGGCACTATCAAAACATCAAGCCTGGAGAAGGGATGGGTACCCAGTGTGGTGTAAGCAGCGGAGAGGCACTGGGGAATTAGCTGGAGTACAAGTTCTTTGCAGCTTTCCATAAGGCACCAGGGAGCAAAGACTCTATAAGGAATGACTGCCTGCAACCTGGCAGCAGGATTTTGGAAACGGCAGGGATACTCCACATGACCACACCATTCTTCATGCCACCTAACAAAAAGGACAGTAGTTTAATGTAATATCAGAAATATGCACAATTAACTATATCAAGATAAGGATATTTTCTAGACAATAGGGAGACAGAAGACAAAGTTAGATCACAAAGCCAACTCATTTGTATTTTGTATTTGTATACTGTTCACATACACGCAGCAGTGTAAAAACATAGGTTAAAATTATTATTACATGTCTGACTAGAATTGATGTAGTTACTCATAACTAGAAGTAAGTGAGACTGGTCAAGACTTATTTTTACAACGGTTATGTATCAAAAGAACACATTTAAAATGTAAATACAGAAAACTAAGTGACAATAAAAAAAGATAGATATTTATTCAGGCAATTTTTAAACAAACATTGTAAAACATTCTGAATATTTAAACTCAACTACAAAAATAAGACCTATTTTCTCCACAAGTATATTAGGTGCAATTAGAATGAAATTCAAAGGTTTTTTTAAACTAAAAAATTCTCCATGAAAACTAGTAAATTCTTTTTTTCCTAAGTAAAGAAAAGCAGTAGATATCAATTCAGACTTATCAGCATAGATATTTGAAGATAACACATTAAGATCAAGCTTGCTTTACATTACTTTTACAGGATGTTCAAAGTTGTAGCTGGAAGGAGGGAGAAAATCCGATCCTTTCTAAACACTGAGTCAGATACTTTTACGATAATCCATCTGCCCAGATAAACTCATATCTAAGTAGAAATCAGCTTCATGTTTTCACCTGCTAACTTGCCTCCTGTACAGCACAGAGCCTCTCCTTGGTTTCAGATTTCAACTTAAGGGAGCCGATTCTACTGTGCCTTGACAGGCAAAGCACTTACTATTCTTGCATGAGGCATCACCCAAAGCAGTTATATTTGTAATATCGTGCTCCAAGTGAGTGCTGACACACAAAAACAAATGATAACACACAGAAAAGCACTATATGTTTCTGAAGTGCCAACATTTTAACATCTTATATAACTCTTTCCCTGAAAGAAGTGGACTCTAGGCTATTTCATGGATTATATATGCAAAGGAACTACACCCATCATTATACATTTTTTTCCCCAAGGGTGGTCTAAACCAATATCCTTCTGATCTTAAAAAAAAAAAAAAAAAAAAAAAAAAAAAAAAAAGTCACTTCGTATTTAACCAGAAGAGGTAAGATTAGGTAAGCACATGAAAGCTAACATCCTATCTCCTGTAAAAGTTGCCAGTGAGTCTTTAATGACCACAAGGAGATATAAATCTTATTTCACATCCCAGCTCAATTTTATACTTTCTGTGATACTACTTGGAACAGTATCTTCTTTCAAACTCCTCATTTCAGGTTCACTGGTACCTGCACATATATTATGTTACACATTAAAATATCTTCTTTTAGAAAACCTTCCTTTTCCTCCTGACCTAGAATTTCTCCCCATTATCCTTACCCGAGACACTTCCTTAACATTTGCTTGTCTACCTATTTTGCACTCTTTCTAGCAAACATGTCCTACTATGCATAATGCTGGTTTGATTGACTAGTCTCAATGACTAAACAAGTACTTGAGAACTGTCTGTTGTGCTGACTACTGAAATAAACGTTAACCAGATTTAACCCTAAGAGCAGATTTCTGAGGACACAGATTTTTTGTATTAATTAACTCCAAAACAACCTTATACATGTAGGCTCTCCTTTATTGTCTAAAAACACTATACATATTTCAGGGAATTTAAAAAAATTTTTTCAGTTTTTATTTTATTCTGAAGCTACTGGTTCTATTTCTTCCATTGTCACTAACTCAACTGCTGCAGATACCTTACCTTATCACCTTACCTTCCTGTATCAATTCATTCATCCATTAAAGAGGATTATAATGGTTTCCATCACATTAAGACTTGGAATAATTTTTGCTACAAAAATGCTATGAAAACATTTATTTCCCTTTCTTCAAAAGTTTTATAAAAAAGAGAAACTTTCAGTTATTCTATCAACACACTGTCAGAACAATCTTTTGCACTAAAATCAGTAAAAACTCCAAATATTAAACATGCTCTGCATTAGAGAAGGATATATAATGATGAACAACTACAGATATATTTCTATAGAGGCAATCATACTATAAACATATAAATGGTAGAGGAATAAATACAAAACAATCTCTAAAGCTTATCAGACCTATTAACTATTTTAAAGCTTCAGTGTATGTGTCTTACTGATCTTAGATGAAACAAAGGCTCTTATTCTCAATATTTACTAGGATTTTTTTAACCAATATTAGCCAAGCTGCAACCTAGTAGAATCCTTTAATTTCAAAATTCTGTTGAGAAATCCTTATTACACCCTCAATTTCCAAAGTCTCACGAGCTCTATCAAAGCAGTAAGCACTGCCACAGTCTTAATGTTAGCACAGTACTAGCCCTAAAACTTACCTAATAGGTAAGTATTTTTAGGCCAAGCTTCTAACTGCATCATGAAAAAAGGACATAAGGAACTTGAAAAGCTAAAGGTAATATGTGAAAAAAATAAAGTGCAATGTCTGAGATTCTGTTAACTAGGGTGAATACATGTGGAAACAAACTACTGTTTCAGGGACTTAATTTTTAGCCTGAATTCTAATTTGCAGGCCTATATATAATTTAAATATAATAATAATTTAAACCTGGTGATCAGTTTCAGCTACACTGGACAGAAAGAAGTCTCCAAAATAATTGCATTTCTACAGGTTTGATGAAAGACAGCTCAGTAACCATTTTGTGTGCTGAAAAACAGACTATTTTCTATTAAACAGAATGAATACTCTGCCTTTCTTTCAAGGCACCGCTGCAACAGGTCTGTACACATCACCCCAAGGAAACCATTGCACAGGCCAGCTCTAAGTCTGGGATGTGACTGGACAGGACAGGAAAAAGTAGGTGACTAGGGGTGAGTAGGCAATATTGTAGTAGGGGGCATTAATGATCTGGAAGGGACTGAGACCACAGAAAAGAAAGATCTTCCAGCAAGTGCTGTAAGAAACACTGGAGGAGCTGGTATTGTTGCAGCAAGGGATACAGGACGCAAGTCAGAGGACACGAGGCTTCGTTAATCCTGTTACTCACCAAGCAGCCTGTTTTTACATAAAAAGATCCCCACCCTTAGCCATGAAATAATACCTCTGGAATTACTTCCCTGTCAAGATTTGGCTGTTCAGATTAAACAAGTTCTGTTTTGATTCCTGCACTGCAATGACTCATTTTCACATTCCATGGAGTAAATGAAAATGCTACCCAAATATCTTATTTTTCAGCAACAGTCTAAACACCAACCTGAGATCGGCTTGGGAAAACGGCAAGGAAAAGTCACTGTTTGTCTGAACATCAGCTGCGAAGGGATGCTGTTTAACTTCCTGCCAGCACCCGATGGCAATAGTGAAGGTGGATGCTGGCATTGGCATAGTCACATAGTAGTACCAGCTCAAGACACCTGCGAGCAAAAAGAACATTTGGGCAGAATCAGTCACAGCACAGAGCCAGTACCTGGAATTTTAATGTACTTGAGATTTTGGGCCAAGCCTCCCACTGTAGATCCTCATATTTTTGTTAAAGAAGGGAAAATTTAACTGAGATGCATGAAAGCGGTCTTATAAACTCACCATGGATTCACTATTGTTCCCTTCTGTCTGCAGCTTCCTAGATTTACAATATCTCTAGCTTTAGATTAAGTGTTACTATCTGCTGATGTCTTCATCTATTAAAAATGCATAACTGGGATGTTATTAATGCAACTTAATATGATTGTACTGTTTTTGCCCAAGAATCACATGAGATGTGAAATCAAATAGGAACTTTAAATCTACGCGCACAAAAAAAAATTAAACTCTTACACCCTTGGATCACCACTTTTTTGGGTCTTAACTATATTATCTAGTACAGAACTCTTCTTTGTGTTCAGCACAAAATGGACAGGTAAGATTCAACAAACAACACTAATGAATCAGGCCTGCCAATCTGAGATACCTGATATGCCAACCAGGCAGCAAGAAATCAAAGCTCAGAATCAGATGATACTGCCAAAGTCAATGATTTGGTCGTGATAATCCAGGAGCTGCTATAACAAGATTAGAGAGTCTATCTGAAGCTAAAATGATGATGACTCTTATCAGTACGGGAACACAGCGCAGGAAGACAGGGAGTGCAGTATAGGATGACTATATCTGTGAATCCATTTGGATAAACTGGAGGTTGTTTTAGGACATTATACTTTTCATTAATCTAAGCCTTGCTTACATCTGCCTTCTGTCCCTTTAGAAAGGGTAAGGCTCAAGGGTCACATCTGAGGACTCATTTGTGCCCGCAAATAGGGTTACTACTTGATACTAATAGGTTAATTACACTTGGAAAGAGGCTAACATGAGGTACAACCTGCTGAATCATGCGCAAATAAGTGTAGCCATGGCAACTATAGAAACACACTGGCTTTAATTCTCTTAAGTGATAACTCCAATATTAATACAGCTGCAGTAGTATTCTGCACAGGACTATGGAACATTATTAAGAGAAAAATAAAAAGGAAAAAAAGGGGGGCAGGGGAATCAATCCAATAGCTGCCATAATGCACGAAGGAGAGAAAAGAAACAACGAAGTACCTCTGGGTTTCCTAACTTAAGCCCAAGCTACCCAAAGGAAGCGCAAGCCAAAAAAGAAAATCTTTGTGCTTAGCCTCAAAGAATGCTGCCACCTACTACTCAGCACAAGGAGACAACACTGTTTGCAGAGTCCTGCAGGAGACACCTAAAGCCTCTGCTTCCTAAAGGCACTGCCAGCCACTCGCACTCCCCCACTCCACGCCGCTTTGGCCGAGATCCACCACTACCTTCAAAAAGCTTTTGTCTGTATTGCCAGCAGAACATACATTACTCCTGTAATTTTCCTGACCTCTCATCAGTATATGAGCAGGAAGAACTTATTGCTCCAAACACATGAGAAACAAAGGGGATAAGTGTTTTGCCAAATTCCCTTTTTTTTTTTCTTCCTTCTTCTAACTTACAAAGGCTAGGAATAAGCCAAGGCAAGCAAATCCCACCTTGAGAGAAAGAAGTCACCCAGGACAGCACTATTATTTTGAAATACCAAACTCTTGATGTTGAGAGTTTCACTGAACGTGGCTTGGCCATCGACCTCAACGGGTACGAGAACAGGCCCAGAGGCGGTCTACGACATTTTACTTTGCGTAGCCGCCATTACGCTAGAAGCATTACAAAATGCTCCATGCAATTGTGTTACTAGTAAAACCTCAGAGTTGAGCAAGCCTTAAAGTCGAGAGGCGGCGACACAGCAAACCGTCCCGGGCAGCTGGAGGCGTAAAGGAGCAGGCTCTCACACCACCACTGGGGAGACTGTCTAAAAGCAAAGGGAGGAGGCCTGTGCTATGCAAACAGCGGGAGCAGAGAAGGTTACAGTGAGAAACGAGTTTAGCAAGACAGGCTGGAGCAGGCAAAACTACAGAGTGCTCCCAAAAACAAGACGGGTAATTCGAACACAACGTTAACAGGAACGGGGAGCCACTTGAGTGGTCCGGAGAGCAGCACGGCATGAATGTATTCAGAAGTTTACATGAATTACCAACCAACATACGCTACCGGCAGCTGGGGCAAACCTTGCAAAAGCCTGGAGGCACCAATCATGAAGTTAGTTTTTCTCGGTATGGGCCTTCACACTTCTTTACACTAGGATTCCTTAATGAAAAGGAAAGCAACTGACATACAGATCCTTCACTTCTCTCCAAGCTCCCTACCTTTTTCTGGGCATTATAGAGACCATGATACACCCAGTACAAGATCTAAGATTTATATATCTAAATGGGGTTCAATCCACCCTACAAAGCTTTTAGGTGCCTTCTCCATTCACACCCTAGCACTTTGTAGGATAACTGATAAATTTATGCTACAGGTGCTGTGCCTTGAAGAACTGAAAAGAAACCCCACGCATTGGCATGATAAACAAGTTCTCTCTATAATGTGTTCACTGATCAGTGACTGAGCTGGTCTTTCTGTAGGCAACATTTCTCGACAGCGACCACCACAAGGTCTTGTTTCAGAGTCCAGCTCTCATGTATCTTCTGTCTTCTCCTCTCAGTGGTAAGGCTGTCTCCCAGCTCTCTTTTCTCCATAGCTCTAATTTCTTTCTTTAATTTTCTTCAGATCTGTGGGTTTTGCTTTGTTTTCTTTCAGCTGTATCCCTACCATGCTGGGCTCTCCCATGCTCCACTTGTTCTCCCTTCCCTCCCTTTCCCCTGCCTCCTCTCCGCTTTCCAGTGGCTCCCTTGGAGACAGCACCACCTCTAGGGAAAAGGAAAGCAGTGCAGCTGAGATGGGGAAATGGCTACCTTTTCTCCACCAACAAAGTATTTTGTACCAAAAAAAAGGAACAAGAAAACCCAAACATTTTCAGGCTAAGCAAGGGCACCTTGGGAAGACCAAGAGATTAGGGAGGGTTTATCCCACGGGAAGCAGGGGAGCACTCCATTCCTCTACTTGTGATGCTTATTCCCTCTCCCAACAACCAGTCTTGATTTAACAGCAACCTGTTCCCTGTACCTAATTATTTTAGGCAACTTGAAATATTTTCTGACAGGTAATTTTGAAAATCGTTTTCCCAAAATTGATTTTTTTTTTACCACTTCTTTAAGACAAATCTATCATGTCATAATTGCACAAACTGTGCAAAAACAATCTCCTATTGTATGAGGTACAACTGGAAAATATCCCATTTGAAATTATTTAGGAGTGCATTTAACAAGAGTAGGAAATTATAAGCTATTTATAAGTGTGCAAAAACACAATTTAAAGGCAATTTATTTCCTGTACTTGAAATAATAATGATGAGGTAATTACTTCCTAGAATTTTTAATGCATTCAACTATCTTTGAAGCCATTAAAAATTGTTTTCAAATCCTGCTGAGTCCATTATAACTAAAGAAACACCAGAGAGTCAGTATCTCATAACGCCTGATGCAAGAAAATTAAAGTTTTTTACTTACTAGCATCTTTCCTCTCAAATACTTTGCAGTAACACAAACATGACCACCACAAAATACGGATGATGTATACGATTTAAAAACCACAGCTCTGTTACCTCTAGTGGAAAAGAGAGGCTGCTTAGAAGGCACAGTATCACCACTCAGCATTTGCTGCACAAAATGAGAGCCAGGACTAGTACGTAAAACTACTATTTGGCTGGGGCACCCAGATTAAGCACCCTCTAGCTTTTTGAAAACGCTTTGCAAGTTGGAGAGCTCTTTGAGCTCCCCTGAAAGCCAGCACTTGCCACTGAGGGCCCTCACACTCCTGCCAGCACGGAGGACACGGAGGGCACAGCAGCACCTGAGGAGGTGGCAACTCCACGTGCTGCAATACCTGATCCAGGCTGGACATCAATCCACACGAGCACTGGACCGTTTCGCGTGCGAAAGGTGACAGGAGCACCGACAAAAGCTTGCTGCCGCTAGCTACAACACGGGTGACGGCTTCTCTAGCACCGGATTTCTTCCCACCAGCAGAACACATCTTTTTATAGCTGGAATCAAATTGAAACAAGATGGAAACTCCAGGACTACATGAGGATGGGGGAATCGCACAATGAGCAAGCCATTGGATTTCACGCCAAATTGTTGGACATCTGTTTCTTGAACATAAATCAAAACAAATGTAAAGGGGTCCGTCACTAAATATATTTGCATGATGTGCGTGTCATGGTAATATGCTGATGGAAAGTAACACTGGCAGGTGTTGAAAAAAGTCCAGTGGTTAAATGGTTCACATTACATATGCATACATACATATTTGCATGCACACACACATATATCTACACATATATATATATATATTTTTTTTAATATATATATATATATATAGATAGATAGATAGATAGATAGATAGATAGATTCAGTGTTTCCTGTAAAACTTTTTCCTCAAGGACATCATCAGTTCCATTTTTTGACAGAAACATTTTTTCCGCTCTAAATACCCCATAAGGAACGCACAATATTTTAAAGCACTTTTAGATCACATGCAAATGGTTACTATTCATACTTGAGTAAGCATATACACATGCAAGAGGAAGTACACTATTACCAAATCCTGCAAATACATGTGAGAAATGAGGAATCTGTGCATATGAGTGCACATAGTCTAGCCTATGCATAGCAATCACAGCATTTGCACATCTAGAGATGTAGGCCAGTGAAGCGGCACGCAGATGTCTGCTTAAAAGCAGGAAGGCATCATGCTTGCCGATCTTCTCTTGTTGTCTGCATGCAAACTTTTTATATTTACAATTTTTAAAGGGAAAAAAATCATCTAGCTAACTTGTAATGCTATCCATGCATAACTGCTTGTCAAAATGCTGCTTCTATCCAAGAAACTGTATTTTTTTAAAAATATATTTTGGGGTTCTGCCAGTTATGTATGATTTTATAAACATACATCACAGCAATAGCATAGTGTATGTAAATGCTTTGGGAAAACTCTTATATGCATTCAGGCCACCCTGAAAAAGCTTTTAGGGCTGTATGTATAATTACATAATGACAAGATCCATGTGGCCCAGGTCATTTAACAGTACAAACCATTTTGAACATTAACTCTTAGAAGTCCTCCTTACTAACCAACTGAATCTAGATTTCTAAATTCATTAAGAGTTTTTTCAAAGCTTCATACTAGCACTTGAGCTTTGAGTTTGTTTTTTGAATCATTCCTCACAATATTACTCCTTTCCCTTCTTTCCTCTGTAACTGCTCCACATCTTTTTTACAAGTCCAAAGCAGCTCTCCAACAGCGACTTGCCACTTCTCTCTGTAGATGAGCACCCTAATAACGGGGCTCTCATCACTAATTGAAAAGCTACTGACACACAGTGCCTAGCATTTCTAAAGAAACCCCACAACCCTCAAATCATGATATTGTAATCAGGATAACTATCGAATTGTGTGTGCTGCATAAAGCCGTATGTGGAATCTTCCATGCTACAAGGAATTCCATCGTGGGGAAAAGGGGAGGAAAAACAGTACGGGCAGAAATACAACACGTGCTCCTGCTGCTTCACTCTACTTCAGTTCGGTAAAGCTTAGCAGAAGAAACATTGCCACTGTCACATGGCTCCAGAGAAGCCAGCTTTAATGCTGCGCTTGGTTCTTGCCAGTGCACTTCACGCTTTTCACTCAGCACATCATTAGCACAGTGAAGCTAAAATGAGTCATTTCCCCTCAACTGGTCTTTGCATTAAAGACTTCTTACAGTATTTCTTGCTTTCATGGAGTTCTTAGGAATAGAAATATACCAGGTCAGACTTTGGAAAATCAAAGAAAAAAAAGAAAAAAGAAAAAAGCTTTAAACTGACACATGAATTACCAAAATAAACTGACGCATTGCAACTACTACAAAGTTTTAAACAAAAGTCCCTTCTATTCTGCACAGAGTGACAAGGCTGACTTGGGGTGACTAAGCCCCAGCCCTGTCATTAATGATAGGGTACCCTGATGTCATTTTCAACACTCCATCAACAGCATTTTAAAAAAAAAATTTTCCCCCAAATTACTTTTTCTTTAATTCAAAGAAAGGTATAGATTCTTAATGGGTTCTTTAAATCACAGAGTGACAAAACAGTGTTGATAAGGAAATAATTCTTTCACAATACTGCCTTTGCAGCTAGCTAATTTGCCTAAGAGAGAACCGATTTTAACTGACCTATGCCAACTTACGCTGTAGGAAAATCTTTCCCACGTTTCTATTTCTCGAAATTCACATAAGCATCCTCCTCAATCTTAATATTTCAGACCAGGTAGCTACCACTGAGAGACTGATAAGCAACAACTAATTAGCAAAGTGTGAGTGTGGATAAAATTAATTACACACTGATGGCAGAGCTGTTTGCCCAGACTGAAGTCAGAAGCACTCCTGTATTCTCGATGCCAAGAGAGAAAAGTATTATTGCCTGAGTGAGCTAAGCAGCTCATCATAACAGTTTTCCACAAATCAACAGTAGAGACGAGGCTTGGAACAGGCTTTACGTATGGCCAAAAATAACCAGATGGTTCCATATAAACGGACTAACTGATGGCTCTCAAATCAAGGTGACTTTCATTCATTTTTCTCCAAGAATAAGCTTTCGAAACTCTTGTCTCTTTTAAGGGGAAAAGAAAATCTTATTTCAGACACACCTAACACTAACCTTTTCCTGTAAGTTATTTTTCATCAACCAGAACTTGAATACTTTTCAGATAATGAAAACCTCTGCCGAAAACATCAATGCATTCTACAGTTCTTTTGGCCAAAAGGAAGCAAAGTTGCATACATCAAAAGTATGCCTGAGCTACTTTTCAGGATTCAAATGCTTCAATATATTCCTCAATTCAAAGAACGTTTTGGCCATCTCTAAACACAGGCATCAGTCCCATTCTGCAAGTGCTGAGAGAGTACTTCCTCTCCTCACTATAAGCTATGAACAGCTTTGAAGGTTTACAAAAGAGACCTGTTCATCACAGCAGTAGCTATAAAGCTCTTAAACTTTAATAGCTGGACTTGGGCAAAAAGTAAAACAAAGCAAAATAATTGGTCAGGTCAGAAAAAAATAGTTGATCATTTCTGAGGCTACGTAGATGGCGTGCAACACCACCTTGGTGTTGTAAGGTTTGCAAGCCTGGAACTTGCCTAAATGTTGTTACTGTCAAAAAAAAAAAAAAAAAAAAAAAAAAGCAAACACGGTTGGTTCACATGTGCTGCCGGACACTTTTCCAGGGATTCAGAAACAACAGCTTTCTTTAACACCATTTAGTAACAAGATACTTTTAAAGACACTAACAAAAAGGTTTGTGGAGCTGAGACTGATGTGCCTTTTGTTACTCAAGCCTTTTCCTGCCTTCCGAGAGGATGACTGTAAGTATTAAGATCTCTGGAAACTGCAAAACTGAGACTTTCAAAAACGTTCAGAGGCAGACCTTCTTGGAGAGTTCCAAAAGCTTCTTTTATCGGAGTGGATGAGATACGGGGCCTACATTCCTTATTTCATCTATTTACAATTAGATGTCCGTGGAGACGTAGGCCTTATCCAAACATACACAGCACACCCTTTCCCCTTTACAAAGGGAAATGTATGCATTTATTTAAGGATTTAAACTTACCTAAATAAAATTTTGAATAAAGCTTAGAAAGCCTTTAGAATTTACTTCCCACGCTGCAGGAGAAGCTATCCCTCTAAAAGTCGGTGCGGTAAAGTAAGTTGGATTCACCCCACAGGATGCTCCCATTCAACTTGCCTCCATTTCCAGGGCAAGATTTAAGCTGCCTGAGCAATCATCACTGTCTAAACAGTCAGCTGTCTCCTTCTGTCCACAGAGCTGGGCTTTCGGCAACTCCACTGATGAAAGTGCATTAACATGAGCCATGCTGCTGTTTGCACCTGGGAGAAAGTGGGCAGATGTAACAAAGAACCTAGGACTTCTTTCCTGAGGCTAGTGTTGGACCAACTTGTACTTAAATTAGACCTTATTAGGGAGAGGTAATTCTAGCTCTTATTATGATCTAGACAACTTCTTAACACAGATGAGTGCTACTTCCATAAATCCGGATACATACTTAGAGGCCTGACAACAGAACTACTTACCTAGAAAATACTGACTCTGTGTGTTAGGCAATCTTGAAACCAATGGTAGCAAGACATACTTTGTATAATTGTATGTAGTACTACCTCAGAACCTTCCTTCTCTTTGCAGACAGAGGTTTAAGGAATGAAGCATAACTAACACAAAAGAAAAATGCTTGCTTGCTTATAGTTGCCCAAGGTATGACCTGTCAATGCCAAAAAAATCCGAAGATCAGATTTTTAGGGCACTGATGTGCTTCATCCATTTCATATTTTTCAGGAATAGGATGTGATACAATGACAGCTTCCAATCATTGCCACTCTGACCTACACATGGACTGGAGAACTAACATTGGATGCTTAATCATATACCAAGGCGTGGAGCTGTGAAGAGCCTGATATGGTACTCTATCTGCCAAATCTGTAATTGCACCATGATTAATCCCAAGCCAATTTATGATGAATGAAGCCCAGGTCTGAAAGAGGTAAAAGGAATAAAAACACAGAAGAAAGCAACCAGATGTAGCAAAATTAAAAGGCAGAAACCTTGCATGCTTACTTAGTTACTCTAAGGCCTTGAGCAGGTAACGTTTCTACAGAAAGACATGGAGACTAAAAAGATAGACATGTTTTAAGTGCTTTTAAGGCTAGAAATTGTATTAAAAAAACATAATTACTAAGCTATATTTCTAATTATAAAATTATTTAAAATATTTTGCTATAGAACATATATTTTACCTTCTTGAAGCTGGACAGGTTCTGCTGAGTTTTCACCGCTCATCAATACAACAAAATGTGCAGCCGTTCGGACTGTAGCTTGCCACGTTGACAAGGCAACAGGTGGCTCTTGGCATGGGAAAAGGGCTCTGTTGTTTATTGGTGATCCCATTGTATAAACACATGGCCTGGATGGAAGGAAAAGAGAGACTGAAGTTGCTGTTGGAGTTACTATAGAAATTATAATAGGAAAGACTGAATTAAGTTTCCTGTCAAAAGTCGAACCTACGGGGCTACTGTTTGTAAGCTTGTCAGCTACGTAGGTTTCAGCCCAATCAAAGATGAACCAATCAAAGTACTATCTCAGTTATTTAAGACAGGATGAACAAAAGCAAGATTACTACAAAATTTTTTACATAAACAACAAAAAAACCCAACTCCAGCCTTTCCATTCCCCTGCTTCTGCATGAGCCATTCAGCCTCAGACAAGAGCTCTCAGCTGAGCCTGTAGGGCCAAACAAAGCTTCTGAACATCTTCTAAAGCCACCAACATCCACAGCTCCTGCCTGGGGTCTTCACCAGGGACTTCCATTGCCATTAAACCCATCACTCTGTACAGCCTGGAGGTTCAGTGCAGTAGGCCTAGTCCTGAGCCTCTCCCCCATCAAAGACTGAGTAAGTTGTGACCTTCTTACGTTTCTTCTTCATGCAGTACAGAAGTGCAGGCTAGCCCACCTGCCTTTCAAGATTTCAGCCACAGCATATATGATGAGAAGAGGGTATTGCTTTGCTCTCTGCCAGCCTAGGCCTCTTTCCGACTTTCCCACCCAGCAACCTTCCCTGTGGCATTGCGCGCTCTGCAATTTCTCTAGCCCTCTTCCGGGCAGCTACTGCCCCTTTCCTATCTCAGCTGCAATTTTTCATACCAGCTGATTTCTTATTAGCAGCCTAGCCACAGCTGGGAAAGTAACAAGGCCCTTCATTAACCCCTTCCAGATTGCTACTGCACAGAGGTAATAAATCTCATTTTGCCATTTTTGCTGTATTTTTGCAGCTTCATCATGTTTTCTAGTACTCACATAACACCATCCCTTCAGAATCAGCCATATACCAACAGTTTTCAAATATAAACTACGTAACACACACACAGTCAGCAGGTTTCTCCAGCTGAAGAAAGAAAATCTTGAAAGCATCACTTGATTCAACTGTGGGTTTTTTTTTCTTTTAAACCCATGATATTTAAAGCCAATATTGTGGGAGCAGAACACATTATTTTGCAAGTGCTTGAGGCTAAAAAAACCCTGATCAGTTTGCATCATAATTTGAGCAGAAAAGTCATCAAAATACTTAGGAAAATAGGAGACGTGTCATTAGGGCAAAACCTCTTTAGCAATAGCTAAGATCTGGGTATCTTGTTTACTTCTCCCACATAGCTCCTTCATTCAAATAACTCCTTACCTAAAATCAATCTAGACTGTACAGAGGGAATGAACATGGAGCTATTAATGGCCATGGATGAAAGATATTATGAAGCTAATTTTGCCCTTTTTAATCAAGTGTCATGTGTCCTACCGCACCAAGAGTTGTCCATGACACAATCAAGTTACTATGGCTCCATTAACACACAGTAGCATGTTAGCTGAGCTGCAGTAGCTCTCACATGTGTACTTTTAACCCACAGCAAATGCAACCCATTTAAATGCTTATCCAGTTTACCTTGGACTTGTAACTAAGAGCAAATGTGGGTCGGTTACTATGATTCAGCTGATGTCTAGCACTTTGCTTGACTAAGGTAATTTGAGCACATATTTGAGTCCTCAGTGATCTAACCTCAGGGAACAAGTCTCAGAGTTAAGCAATTTAAGGAAACTTTTACAGCTTTTCTTTCCTAAGTATTTGTGAAGTTTTATCTTGCCTCAGTAAGACAGGGAAGAAACTGCAGTCTAAGCAGGCCTGCTCTTAACATGCACAAACAGGAAAAGAAGAGAAAGTAGCCTGGCTCTCCCTGCCATATATCAGACTAAACGGAGTAGGACATAGATATCCAGTGGCGCTCAGAAAGGTAACCACAGCGGGGAGAAAGTCAACTGGTCACCTCTGTCTGCCACTTTAGCCAGTAAAACACCATGTAAAGGTACAGGGCCACCAACCTGTATAAATCTTTTATTAGCTTGCATCTCTTTGGAATTAATCTCCTAAAGCTGAGCCCGTAATCAAACCAGAAATACTTGAACGGGTTTTCTCCCAGAAAAAGAAACAGTGCCTGTCAGTCAGTCCAGGAGAATTCGTTTCTGAGAAGTAAGAAGAGCTTGCTCTTTCATTTCCTAGGAGGTTCTGCTGCTTCTTTACAAAGTTAGCAGAGACTGCACCTATTATTTACCTTAAAGCACACGTGGGCTGGGAGGGCACAGGGAAAAAAATGAATGGTTTCTCATTCATGAAAGCTGTATTAGAAACACAGGATTATTAAAAGGGACCCTAGTTAAGTTTATAGGAATGATAGAAATGTCGTGTTTAACGACTAACATCTACACATTTTATCAATCCATACATTCGGGCAGGCAGTTCTGCTGGGTGCCATTGGTACACCCTGGTCTTAAGACCAAATGCTCAAGACCAATATCCTGAAGAACTTCTAGAGGGCACCACTACAATGAATGGGCCAAAGGGCTGGCAGAACAAGGCTGTGCTTGCACGCTAGACTTCACCTCCCGAGGCCTATCGGGAACTCGGCACAGCGCGCAGGAGCTGGCACCACCCACTTCAAAAGGGGAGAGAGGTGCAAGTTCTCAAAGCAGGGAAATGGATGAGTTCTTCTGTATTGTACCCAAATGTGGTCTATGGCAACTGTGAAAAATCCAATGGCCAGGTGTCCCATATCCATATTCTAAATGCCCAAATCTCAAACAGACAATAGCACATCAATTAACAGCAAAATTGAAGAGCAGCCTGTAAAGCTCTGCGATTTATTATGTTGGTATCATTTTAATGTTCAGAGATGGAAACCCAATGTCAAAAACAATAAAAACATAACATGAAACAGATGCTGTCTAGACTATTAATGCAATCTTGCTCTCAGAGAGCACTTTTTACCTGCAGATCATAAAGTGATTTACAAATAACGTCAATACCATTTTACAGATGGTAAAAACGAGACAATGAATAGACTTGCTCAGTGCCAGCGTTCAAGCTGGGCCTACAGCCTTAGTTTCTAGCCTCTCAGTCCCATAGCTTTTCCATTTCACTAGGAAGCAGCATTATGAGAAATAAAAATTACATATTGCATAACTAGCGTTTTCTTCTGAAACTCTTTAATGTTAAAATAAAGATAGGTCACAAGTCTCTTCAGTTAAGACCCAAGTAGAAGGGGAATTAGAAAGATGGAGACAGATTGGTCAAGTATATAATCTGTTTTCAAAACGAAGTCTTCTTTCCACTCCTCATCTGTTTCAGTACTATTTTTGTCCAGATGTACTTATTAACTTCATTATTTCAAACCAAAATTTATTCAAATATGTCAAAGTCTGCTGAGAAAATAGCAATAAAACATAAAGTTCTAGATTTTGAAGGGGAACTGTCAGAACAACAATTACATCAGCTTTTAGTTAGATATTCTTATATTCATGGTATGATCACCTGCAGACTTACTGGTTGACAGCATGCTATCAGCTGAGATGTCAGCTAACACTGAAGAGTCTCTTGTTCTGCTTTAGAGAGGAATTTATAAGATGAACTGATGATTATGCAGAAATACTTCTCCTTTCTCTGGGATTTTTAATCTATTTTCATCCTAAAATATTAGAATATCTCCAAAGATTATTTTTTTTTTGCTTCCCCTGCCAATCCTTGTTTTACTTTGCTATTTTTTGATACTTCATTTACATTTATATATATATATTATATATATACATTTTTTTAACAACCATTGTAATAGTGCGGTGTTACATTGGGGTGCACATTGCAGCTGACAGCAATCTCTGATCTGGGTTAGGCAGCACAATTCCAGCACACAAAAGGACAAGAAACACAAAATTCTTATCCTGTTTTTTCACCTGATCCAGAAGAAGTTTACAAGCTAACCAAGATACACCAAAGAAGAGCAGTGACAATTAATCAGCAGTTGCAAACTCCTTCTATCAATAGATAGAAAAATGGTGGTTTTTTCCTACTTTATCACTACCACTGCAAGCAAGAAACTTGGCAATTCCTTTCCTTTTTCCTGCTCCCTATGCTCTCCATCTCTCTTCTTTCACTTTTCATGGTCTCCTAACTTTCAAATCATCTACTTGGGTAAAATTTTCTTATGACGACCAGAATCATTCCCACCACAGGTCAGAAGAGATGAGCAAACAGAACACAGCACCAACAGATAAGCAGAGAACTGGAAGAATTTGCCTCATTACCTGTCCACCTCAATGGAAAGACAAGTTTCCACAAAACACAAAATGTGTCTCTGGCCACTCACTTGGCCAACTTTATGACTAGTAATTCCCAGTGACTGACAATCCAGGCGACTGGACTATCAAGCACTAATCGCCATACTCTTTGGTTGTGCTTCAAGAAGAGACTTGGGGCAGGACGTTGCTCCGTAATCTCCCAGAGCCACAGAGTCTGATGAAAATCTGAGTCATTCAACTCTAATTCATCCATATTCCATATATTTTCATAACAAAACCAGTTCAAACCAGCCTTTGGCACATCTCCCTTTCCCATGGAACCATATAGCAATTATAATACCAAACTAAGCTACTGAAAGTTAATAATAAATGTTCAACTGAAACTGTTCTCTGAACAGGTTGTCTTTGAGACACCTGCACTCAGACACCTAAGTCACCTCCTATGTGGCTTGACCTGCTTTCGTTACTGCCTGTCTGAAGCTTTCTCCAGCAAAATGCCCAGCTCAGCAACTCCATCCCTGTGTTTGAAAAAAAGAGACTCTTAGTTCTTCAAATGTCGCCTCCACATAAGGAGGCAACCTCTTGCAACTGCAAGGCTGCTCCCTGTCAAACCACTGCTGTTTGCAGCTGTTTCTTATTCAAAATTACATAGTGTCATGAAGTATAGTTTCTGTGAAGCAGCAGGATTTCCTGAGACCCAAATCATACCAATTTTTTTGTACTGCAAAGTGCCAATGATCATCAGAGTCCAACAGTGCAGGCATTCTTGTTTGCATTTTTCTGCTGAATAAGACACCAGTTGATGATTACCTATGCCTCTAAAACTACTCTCCAATTTAAAAGTACTAAATACAATTATGAGATGAGTGACTTTTCTGGTAATCTCTATCATTCTGATGCTGTTTTTCCAACAACTGGCTAGATACATTTCTGAACTCCCACCTCACTGCAAATTTCCTGGGCTTTTGCCAACTAATTTGTGGCTGGCATGACAGGTATATCAAATCTGCTTCCCCTGCACACAGTATGCACAATCTTCTGTTCAAAAATCATATTTTTTGGTACAGACACCACTAGGAAGCAAGGATGATAAAAGTTAGGACAGGGTAGATCTTTTCCGGATCCGAAGTAAATCAACTTATTACTTATTCTGCTCCCAGGAAGCAGTTTGCCTCTAATAATAACTATTTTTTTCCACTTGCCTTGGCATGTGTTTTTGGCAAGTGTAATAAGCCTAATAGCTTCATCAGTGTTATGAAAAAACTGCCTCTATTTGAAGTCACACACCTGACCAATCCTTTAGGTTTTTCATTCCACTTAGGCCTTTTAATACTACTCCGGTAACATGTTAGGAGCTGCCATCCTATTGCCTTTAAACACAGTTTAATCTAGTAGCTACATATCCTGTTTAAATTAGCAGTAAAAATTGAAAATAACTGGCTATTGGCCAAGATAATAGGAGATTTACTAATTGGTTTACCATTTCCACATCAGTGACCATAAAAATCCAGCCCTTCTGTCTTTAAAGATAAGACGGTTTGCCTATGGATACAAACCGTGAGACAGCTGGACTTTCTCAGCTTTATTCTGAAATCGAATGCTGCTTTATTTTCTTGCCCCTCAAGTTCACGCACACTCTTGAGTGATGGTTTGTCTCCCCATCCTCCACATCATTGCAAATGGTTGGGTTTTCCACTATATTTACTATATGCCTCCCTTGCATAATTACCTTTACTGTGCTCCTTTGCCCTTGCGGTGCACATTTAGCAGATGCTTGAAAGAAAAATCACAATATGAAACCTTGAGTTTTACCTACTACCATCAATTGCCTGTTCTGTTTTTAGCGTTTGCATCATCGTCTCTGGCAGCTCACTGCTTGACCCTGTCTAAAATTCCTGTGCATCCCATCTGAAGGAGCGGAGCTGTTGCCAAATTTTGTTCATGTTGTATGCACACTGCTTAATACTCAAAAACTCTAGCAAAGCACAGTAATCAACTATATTTGACTTCCCCTCCCCGCCCCCCATAGCGCCAGTCTTGCCTGGACTTGTGAAGCTATCTGAAACTGTGAGGAGCTTCTTTAAACAGGCTTTGATCTCTGAATAATCTTCTGCTTTGGGTCTTTTTGTTTGTATCACTTTGTCAGTAATAGCATAAACTTCACTCCAGACCGGCAATTTCCCCAGGTCTAGGAGGAGTCTCCTCCCTCCGAGCATACCTGGGTTTGATCTCCATCCACAACTCAGCAAGCACAAAGCTGGCTCTTCAAACTTCTGTGTTTTCACCTCCCTTTTAGATTTTAAGTTTGAAGCAGTTAAGTAATAATTTTACTGTTTATATGGAAAACAGTATTTCCATGATACTAATTCATTCTCAGCCTCCACTGACCAACTACGGTCTTCCCGTTCGCCATGTTTTAGTGAAGCACCCTTGCCGTCCGTCTCCCTTCTCTCTGAACAGGTACCGCTGGCCTCCTCCCCTGCCTTGCAGCGTTATAGCATCTTCCCTGGTGTGTGGTGCCCACCGCTGCCTCCCCCTGCCCTGTGCCACAGCCATCGACTTACTCCACCTACACATGAACGGCATTGCTCCTGCAATGCCTGGAAACTTGCTACAACTCTGTAAAAGTATTAACTTTGCTAACATAAGCCTACTTTCTCTCAGTCTTCCTTTTTAGCTATGACTGCAAATTCAGAAGAGCTACTGTAAACATCTTAAAAAATAAATCACTTCTATCATTGCCATCCATATTTCCAGAAAATTTCAAATCTGGAGAAATTGGTTCATATTGCTACTCAGGGTCTGCCCAGTTGTTTGGTTGATATTTCCTTTTTGTTTTACTCCTCCATTTTACACCTGCTACCATGTGTAATCACTGACTCAAAGATGAGCAATCTGCCAAACTTCAGACTGTTCATTCTAAATGTGCGGCACTGGGAACAAAATTATGCAAAATAACAGGATACAGTTCTCCACAGCTGATGGGAACCATGTCAAGACTCAGTCTGCGACCTGCTTGGATTTTGGAACATCATATTCTCTCAAACTTCTCAAATCCATGAAGAGAAGCAACCTGTTCCTTCCTTTTCTGTGTTTCTAGCATCCAAGAGCACAGAACAATGCTAGCTAGTGGCAACTGAAAAATAAGCATCTATTTTCATGACACACACTCTAATTTGTTGCTTGAAACTGTTCAAATCTGATTGTTTTTCCAATTTCTACCTTCTGTGGGTAAAATTTGCTTCGATAATATCATACACTATCAAAATGTAATGAATGACTCAGAATCCATAAAGGCTACAGGTCATACTACGTATGACAGTCTGCAGAGACAAAGATGGCTTTTTCAGAGCTTATCTTTGGAAGTACCCAAATTTATGAATAGTTCTTTTCACCAACACGTCTTAACAATTGCAGCTGCTCTCCTAGAACACTTACTTGTGTTTCTTATACGCCTTAAAGATAGACAAATTTGAAACAACTGGTTTCAAAGAAGATATAAATCTTTCCCCTTGGCGATCTTCTCCCTGTAACTCTCAAATATATTTTGTCTTCCTATCTACATACAGTTGCTGTGCTCGGCAGCTAACAAACGACTAGGAATCGTGTCAGTCTCCCTCTGCTCCCATGTTTGGTATCACCTCACTGGGGCATTCACCTCATCACTATCTACCTCTAGTCCTTCAGCTGCACATTAGGGAAACGCAAGATTATTTATAACAAAAGAACTGTGCAGTTCAGCTATGTCTGTAATACATTTGAACGCTGCAGCTGAAAAGAAGCATTAAAATGCAGAGTAAGTGCTAGCATTAGCACTTTTGCTACATGATAGAGTTGTGCTTGCTGTATTCACCTTCAAAGCTTGCACAGAGGCAAAAGTATATCTTGAATTCTCTAAAAACATACTGATGTTTTAACCTAATAATAATGTATTATAAGATAGTAGACTAGACAGGTACAAAAATATTTTTTAAAAGACAAGACATTTGAATTGGTCAAACAAGAATGAAGATTTTACAGTAAGTTTTTGTTTCAGTTCATTTCACATTTTTCAATATTTTTCACTTTGGGACCTCTCAAATAAGGACAAGGTTAATTCCTTCTAAAGAGCTTCCCTGAGACTGCACAATCTTCCTTTAATGCCTTCTAAAAACACACTTTTTCCATAGCATTCTTCTAAATCACAGATTTAAAGTTACACTTAGAGTAATTTAATCCATTCCCTTTATTTCACAGAATTTCTCTTTTTCTGTATATCTAATATCTAGGCCACAGTGTAAAAAATAAATGCACATGCTTAACTTCACTCCACATAGCTTGACCTTTTCACGTATGCCAAGATAAATAATGCACAGGTAGCAACAGGATTAGGACCTAGTACTGAAAGCTTTCAGTGTCATGGAATGTCTTTCGTTGGTGTCTTTCATATCAAAGGTACTCCTTCTTTCCAAACCCCGCAATGAGGAAATAAGATCAATTCTATTCTCTTACTAATATCAACAAAATTATTAACTAATTTATGACGGTGCTAGAGGTGGCAAAAAGTAAGGCAGAAGAAAGGTGGGAGGAATCTCCCGCTACAGGCAAATTTGCTAAGCTGTCTGCTAAGAAAATTACCTCTGATTTTAACCCAAATGTGTGTAATCCTTTTCTTAAACAAAGGGATGGAATCCCAAGATAACATTTTATGCAATAAGGATTCTTAACAAAGATCATGAGGAAGCAATTATCCTGAAACGCAATGGTAGCCTTGCTCACTCAACCCTGCTATATACTCCTAAGAGTTAGGCAAACCTGCTTAAATGCTTTGATTCGGCTGGCAAAAAGTTTCGCCTTCCCAGTAATCAAATATGCATTTATATGCATTTTTCTCTCCACAAAGAGGTTACCCATACCTCTTAAATTCAGCTTTTATTTTAGAACAATTTTTATAATATTAAATATTAGTAGGAATACTTAAACAAAGCATTGTTACATTGTGTTAGTAAAGAGAAATTGGAAAAAACTTTGAAATGGAACAGCTTTCTCTTTGTTCTTGATGAGTATATTACAAATACTGTACTGAAGGCAATTTTTCTATTTTAATGATGATGTTATTGATCACTGTTAAAAGTCACTTGCCAAGTTTATGAATGGATGCAGTCTTCACAACTCTAAATTTTGGAAAGACAAAAGTGCAGGTATGTGTGTATATATATGTATGTGTGTGTGCACACAGGTGAGCACGTATGTGTGTGTGCGCACATCAGGGACAGACAGATGCACACAGACAGACACACACTTGCTTTCTCTTTTTTGTCCTCTTGTTCTTCTGTATAAAGACCCCCAAAAGCATTAAGAAAATGTTATAAGGCTAAAGACAACCTCCCTTTTTGATCTTTATGTAGTTTCTAGGATCAAAAGACCAAATAGTGAAATACTGAAATTCCCTGTGCTGCATTCCTGTACAGAGAACCGAACTGTGCCCGGTTATGCCCGTATCAGGTTTCCATATAAGTATCTCAACTTGCCTAAACCCGGCCCACAAAGCTCTGTTTGTTTTAACCAGATTTTTGTGAATTACAATACAAGCATTGTTTAAAATGAATAAAATGGAAGTCTTCATAAAATAATTAGTGCATAGGGTAAACTTCAGAACGCTGTACAAACATTAAATCAGAAGAAATGTATTGGAAGCGACTACCCAACGCTTGCTCTTTGTTATTCACTTGACTTTTCTTCAGGGTTAGAACCACAGATTATAGTCTCCTCTGGGAAAGGATCTGACATCTGCCTAGAGAGGACCATACACATAATTTGGAAAAATTTAAAGACTCCCCCATGAGAATAAATTGTAACAGTACTTCCCCTGTACCTTTTTAATGGGTTTTATTTATAGAAACAAGAAGAAAAATACAACAGCATTTTGCACAATGAGCTTGGCCACTGCACTTGTGGTTCATCACATACAGAATTTTTCAAAAAAAATTTAACAAGAAGGCTCCTAAGAACTGTGATATGAAGACTTATTTTCTGCCAGGTGGTAGATTCTGGAACACCCTACAAGAGACAGAAAATAAAGCAGCTTGAGAGTATACGCTACCATCAGGCTACCTGACCCATGCCAAACTGTCTTTTCCTTTCTCATTACTGATTCATAAAATTCTATGTTTGTGTTCAACTGCCATGAAATGCCCCTAAAATAAGCATAAAGATTTGCAGTGAAAGCGAAAAGAGTCAGAAGATCCTAGTGATTTAGATGGTTTAAAGGAAAAAAAAAAAAAAAGAAAAACACCACCCTTCAAAAGCGCACAATGTTTATGTGAGGCAACATACAGAAGAGGAGTCCTATACCAGGAGAGTGTAACTAAAGTTAGTCTCAAAGACTTACATAAAGGGCAGGGAGATACCAACACAATATGTGATTACCTGTAATTGCATTACCTTTGCATTCTTCAGTCAAAACTCAATTTCTGTGAGTAAAAATGTTATATCGAGTTAAATTTCCTGCGCTCATACCCATAATAAGTTTTTGGGGAGCGTGGAGGGGAGGGCAAAAGGGGAAGAGGTAATGAATATAAGTAAGACATTCCTGGGTTTGAGGCTGATCATGGTTTAGCAGTAAAATTGCCTAAATACTAGACATACAATTCAAAATGCCTTGTTCTCCTCCCTAATGTGGATATTAGCAAGGAGCTTCTTAATTAATATTAGCAAAACTGAAATGAAAGGCAAACATAAATCTCTAGCTCAGGAATGAAAAGCAAGTATTCACTTGGACCGATTTTCTTCCTCATCTTCCAACTTTGCTCCCGGTTTTTAGCCATCACAGATTAAGAACTAACAACCATTCAAATCCAGCTTTGAACATGACAGTGAAACAATGTTACAATTGTATATATCAAGAGCAGATTGTAGTTTCCCTCCTATAAAGGGCTTATCTTGAAGATTTCTGTACAGCACTGTGTACTTTCACAAAGCTAGATAAAAACCAATTCTTCTTACAGTCTCAGTTTGCAATTCATTTGCTATCATCAATGTATTTTACATAATAGATGAAGGAGATTTTAAAAGTTGATTATGAGAGACTAAGCAGGAAAAGACTGTATCTCTAAACTTATTACAATATTGACAAAAGACTAGTTGGGGAGCAATTCTATTAAATATTATGTGTACTGCTCTTTATGCTGTATGATCAGTTCCTTAACACAGGAAGGAAAACGAACACAAAGTATTAACGTGAAAATAACCTGTCTTGTATATATTCTGCTCCCTTAAGTGACAATTCCCTATTCCCTGCACACGCTTACATCCAATATACAACAGTCATTTACTCCCACTCAGAACGAGCAAATGCTATCACTGAGCCAGGCTTAAGGTCTGCAAGTGCACTGGGGTTTCCTGAGCGCACAGTTCACCTGCTCTCCTGTAAGAGTGCAATAGTATTTGAACCAAGGAGGAAACTAAGAAAAGGGAAAAGACTGCTCATCCTCTTCACACAGCTGCTCAGCTGTGACTGACTCTATTCTTGCACCCGTGCTTAAAATTAATGCATACAAAGCCTTTCAGCTAATAGCTACATACCTGCCACTCTGGTCTGTAGTCCACGTAACAGATCTTCCCTCCGGTTTGGTTTTGTACCATACTCTTATTGCATGAGGAAAGTCTCTTGGAGCGCGAATCCCCGACTTCTTTATCTCCAGGCTCCAAGTGCCAGTAGTAAACAGAAGCTCTCCACAGCCAGGTGCCTGGCTGCAGCGAGCGTAATAGTAGAGCTGTTCCTTCCAGCGATGCGCAGGTAAAGTCACAAGTTCCTGTACGATCTGATTCCTGAGATTCCCCAGCTCTTTAGCAGCATCAGTTAGCTTGGCAGACCTGGTAAATTTTTCGATGCCTGCCACAGCAGCAACATCTACCTCCTCAACCTTTAGCACGAATAAATCACAGCAGTCCAACACCAGCAAAAAATCCGTGCTCCCATGATTCTCTATGTCACAGCAGTTCTTTGAACTAGAAATCCCAGAAGCCTGTTCCCCGTTGCTATGGTTACCATTTTTATCAGAAGTATCTTTTTCACCTTTACCACAGACAGCAAAATCATTATATTCCGTTTTAGATGAGCAGGCACTTAGATTTGTCACAGGAACATGGCAGGGTTCAGACGCCCCAGTTTTGCAGGTTTCATCAAACTGTGGCTGGCAGCCTTCGTCCTCACTGCTGCTGGCTTTCCTGCACCTGCTCCCAGTCTCAAAGAAGAAAACGATGATGCCTTCGATAACGTGACTTTTAAAATCCACGTCCAAGTCCAATGTATAATGTTTTACAAGCATGTGGCTAGTGTTGGCCATTAAGGGCAAGTCATCCGTCATGGGGTCTAGCTGCTTCGCCATGATTCAGTTTGCTAGGCAACAGCTAGATAAATTGTTAGTCATTTCTTGCACAAAGTGTTTCCAGGAAGAGCAGGCATATCCAGCCTTGCAGTGCCAAAAATAACTTTTGACTAAATATTACATTATTGAAATTAATTGGAGTTCCTCCACTTCTCTCTCATTCTGTAAAGGGGGGGGGAAAAAAAAAAAAGAACAAATCAGATAATCCTTTAACAACTGTTTCTGAAATGGGCATATCGGAAAGTTAGAGTTGAGTTGCTTTTATTAAAAGCAGTATGGCCGAGGATGGATTTTTTCCTCCCTCTCCATAGCATGGGATCAAGCTAGTTGCTTCAGGATTTACTATCGAGAACCACTAGTTTTATTTTTTCCAGAAGATCTCATGTGAATGTATTTCTAGGCTGCTTTTATAAAATGAAAGAAACAAGCTTTAAGTATAAGGTCTCCTGTTGACTCTCTTCTGCCAAAGTAATCCTTTAGAAAAGATACATTGTTACACAACATCAAACAATTTATTACTACACTGTTTGTAGAAGCTAAATTTATATTTCAAATTCCTTACCTCAAAAGATGGTGATTATTTTTCTACTGCGATTCTAAGTAACAAGCGTGAGCCCAAATAGCCTCGTATGTCTTAAACTTTGAAAGTAGCAATTTCATACATACAATGCAGCTCCAGGGCTTAATATACTTTTCACGTTATGACTGCTCTCGTATCAGCACTTCTACTAAATTACAAGAAAATGAGCCAATTTACTACGAGTGCATTCTAAGTATTCCTTTGAGATTGCTCATGGAGATTTTTCAAATTTATAGTTAAATACTTAGAGTATATCATTACATCATAATAGCTGGAAACCCATTAACACTCTGGACAATAGCTTCTTACAGCAAACAAAAGGTCTTCTCACTGGAAAGGCAAATATACAAATACCTATAAAAGCGAGAAAATATTAAAATGCATCAACATCTGTTGCAACAATAGCCAGAAGTTCATCACAGAAGTTTTTAGCCTGACGGTCATAACAAAACAGAGAATGCCTGAAAGTTAAAAAACACACACTTTAGCTTGCTAATGTCCTTTCTGACTGCTTTCTGGACTACAATCAGAGATTAGAGAAAGGAAGATGCAATGGACCATTAAGACTTGCAGCTCTTTCTCTGTCAGTTCAGAGATGCATTCACGTCATACAGCCAAGTCTGTTTTTTAAGCATCGTAAGTGACCAGATGTTCTTTTTGTGGCACTCTTTCACAGCCTTGTCAGACTTCAGTAGCCAGAAGCATCCTGCGTGGAGTTCCCAGTGTCAGCACAAGAGAGAGCTCAGGCTCCCCCAAGGCTTGCTATTGCTTTTGTAAGGATCCATGGGGTGCTGTCAAGCTAGCATCAGTGAGAGAAAGGCTCATGCCAAAAAATATAATCTATTCTGTTCCCCGAACTGACTTTAGGCAAAGCTCACAAGATACAGCAAATATCTCCCTTCTTTGATGGATTTCTACCACTCAGAAAAACCCCATACAGTGATACAGTCAAGGACAAGCTGAGGAAAACACTTTATTTCACTTCCATATCAATCTTCCTGCACTGAAGAACTTCAGCAAAGCTGTCCAGGGCACAAGGGTCACTCCAGAAGTCCATTACTCAAGTATCCCAAATACTCTGAAGAAAGAGATACTCATTGAATTTTTCAAACTATTTCTAGTAGATATTTCTCTATTCTCCATTCGAGGGTTTTCCTAGATCCTTTTTCTGAATTTAATCATCTCATCATTCATCGCAACTGTTTGCTATTTCAAGTGCTTTCAGATTTCATGCACTTGCAAGACACTTTGCAACTTGCACTGCCTTAACCGATATGTACATCGGTGTGTACTTTCAGAAGTCAACCCTATATCAGGATCCAGAAACACATTCACAGATTCCTTCAGAGTCCCAGTGAATTCAATGTAGCTTTGCAAACAGGATTTACCTTTGCAGATAAGAGTGCAGATGTGTTTTGCTATTTGACAAAAAAACAAAACAAAAACCAAAACGAAACAAACCAAAAAAAAAACGTGGAGGAAGGTGAAACATTAAATACCCTGAAATGCACATTGGGCCCTAATATCACAATAGTGACTGCTTCCTACTTAATTAAAAGAAGTCTGGCAAACAGCAAAAATGTGGACTAAAGGATTTAGGAAGACTTGTAATAACAGCTGAGCGAAGATTTCGCAAACCTCAGGTTGGTGGATGAACATCTGTAAGTATCACGTGGCCATTACAATAATTTCCCTACCTCGAGACCTAACTGGGAATAGTAAAACAATTGAAGGTTCTCAGTGCAGTGACAGGAGCACTACATCTGTGATATCTGTGCTTAATGCCGCGGGACTGAAGTTGCTGTTATCTGGATTTTCATTCTGGCCACCAAAACCTTATGACTGCTGACAGGTTAACTTAGCATTCGTGGTAGAGAAAGGAAACAAAGATGAAAAACACACTGAACTTGCACTCAAGAAACACTGATTTGCACAAATACCTACAATTTTTCATTTGAAAACAGGTATAATACTGATATTGACTTTATAGAATATGAGTACTATACTAATAAAAAACATTCGAAGGAATACTATACTAAATACTTATATCCCTGTTTTCAGTTTTCCATTGGAAGGTGTAATCAGTTTCTTGCCTCAAAAGTATTAAGATCATTACATCTACTTGCATTCAATTCTCAGCTACCATGGTAAGAAACATCTCTGAACACCTTAAAATAAATAGTAAACTCGCAGAAAAATGCATACAAAACAATATTAGTTTTCTGTTTAGATGTCTGTCAGATTTATTTAACATTAATTAACAGGACAGATTAAAGGGTGACAAATAGTACCATTCAAGTAAACTTAATCTAAATTGAAAAACAATTAATTGAAGCATGATCAAAAAATTAAATTCTATAAATATAAATCCTCTTTAAAACAACTAATATGAAAATACGAAATTCATGACATTCAAGAGAGTTGGCAACAAACACTAGCTATTCTAATGAGGCTTAAAAACACTGAGTAAGACATTTGTTTTCTGTAGTAGAAAGTTTCAGATCAACACTTCTTCATTTATTGGAATTAGCACATCTGAACATAGGTTTAGGATTAGACCAACAGATATGGAGAACACACTTGTAGATAAGTAACAACTATTACTGCATATACTTTGATACTGAATTTTAATACAACTGTAATACTATGCGTCTGTTTAAGCTTTTCTACCTCATATCACCTTACCTTTTGATATCTCAGCTTTCAAAAATTGTAGTGAGTGTATTAAGATCCCTCTCTCTATCTCCAAGCACTAGTAACTGAATTTAAGAGGCCATTTGCATGTGCCTTGGCTTCAGAATCTCTGAAGAATTTTTTCATTAAATAATTTTAAGGAGTCTACACTACATCAGAACTGTACAAAGAAGCTGATATGGTATTCTGTTCTGAGAGCTCACTAATCTAATTATTTTAATCCAATATCAATATGGAACCATCATCAAAAAGCTCCATCTTCTGTGATAGTTTTACTTCTCCAGTAAAGCATCACACTGGGAGTCACATTCTATGGAGTGAGGTGGTATCTTGGGTAATTTGAGATGGTCCTATGTAGAGTTCTGAGCAGGAAAGAAAGTGAATTTATATATTAAGGTTTGAAGACAAGATAACTGTGCATGCTTTTAATTTAAATGTTGGAATTTAAAGATAATTTCACCAATTTTAGTTTTTTAAAAGTAGGAGTTGTATCATGAGGCTACAGTGAACTACATCAATCTAAACATATGGACTTCAGGTGGGCTTGTCTACACCAAGAGATGGAAAATGACGTTAAAGAGAGCACTTAAGCCCAAGGAAATATATGACCATGAACCTATTTGACAGTCTTGGGACACACAACTTCAGTGTGAATTTCTGGCTCTCTGATGCCAAGGGAGTTCTGATACTTCAGAGGCCGAGGGTGTACCAATCTAGAGCTAACCAAACACCAACCAAATACCAAACATATTTGCAGTATTCAATTGTAAACATATATACACTGAATTCAAAGGGGGGGAAAAAAGTAAGCAACCAAACAGCCTGCAAATTTTTTTTGTGTTATTTCTATACTACCTGGTCCACGCCTGGAGCCTCCAAAAAGTTACTGATCACCAAATAATAAGCCAAAAACATCCACCATTAACAGGATGTATATGATAAACAAAATTACATCCTTTCCATGTTCTCTATTTTCCTATTATGTCATGCACAGCAAGCGATGCTTGCTTTAAGCATTTTTGTACTACTGTAGAGTTATATAATTAAGAAATGCCAGGTGCATATTATAAATTTAAAAAAAACTTCAAAAAATGTCACTTTTATTAGAGGCTAGCCTAAAACAACTTTTGGCCATATCTGTACAATTTCCATTTCAGTAACTGAAACACAGTTATTTCTACAACATAAATAAGTAGCCAAAAAAAAAAAAAAAAAGACTAAAAAGCAGTAAAACAAACAAACAAACAAAAAAAAACCACCCTGAAGCCAATCCTTGGAACTCTAAACAAGCCTCGCAGCTGCTGCACACGCAGCCAACGTGAAGAAATTGTTCTCTAACACTCTGGTACTGGGCAGCTCTGAAGACTGTGGGAAACCAATCCACCAAAAAACCACTGAAGCACAGTTCAGCATCTTTCTGCAGCAGCAATAGGCCTTACGGAAAAATATGATTTGTAGCAAACTGAAAAGAAGCTGCTACTAGTATAATTGCTGGGATCATTTATCATATGTGACCTCCGCTTGATTTTATATCTCTACTATATACTTCCTTTCTCTGGAGGTGGGAACTCTACATTCATTTTTGCCACATTTTTCCTTACCACCACCAAATTCAGGTCTGGAAACGTAGTGATAGTCTTCACTTTACTTGAAGGTTCTGATTAGGAAAAACTCTTCTGGCAATTCAAAAAATCTCACAGGGAAAGTGTGTGCAAGAACGACAGAGATAAAGCCTCTTACTGAGGAGTACATAGCAAATCATTAGCAAGGCTTGCTAACAGAACAACATATTTTCTACTAGGTGCTGAATAGCATAAGCCATCATTGTTCTTTGTATAAAACTTTGTACAAAGTTATATAAAATAACAAAATGAGACAAAATGAATAAAAGTATTTAACACTGTATCCAAATTGAGATTTCAAAATAATGAAGTGTGTTAAACTGTCATATGCTTCTGTAACAATTTTAAATATTTGCAGCGAAAAAAATGGGATGAAGCAAGTCTTACCAGTATTTGAAACAATAGCTAGCTTCACAAGTTTTTCTTTGATGGATGATTTTTGTTCAGAAAAAAACCCAGTAAACTTGCAGGATAGTCATCCAATTAAAAAAATAATAATGTGTAACCATTTACAGAATATACTTCAGCCTTCATTGGTGCAACTCTCAGACTAGCACTATAGGTGTGTAAAAAAAGGGCCACATTTCACACCAGCTTTTTAATGGTAACAAGGTGTTTCCCACATCACTGTTAGCTTCTTGAACCATTGGCAACTCTTAACCTTGTAACTTCAATATAGTGTACTGAATTAGAAATCTCACAGAATAGAAATATGCCTCTCTGATTGTGAAAGTAAGAGTCATATTTTTGAAGAAGAGTTTGATCATTTAAGTAGAAGCTATCACAACGCATTCACAAAGGAGAACGTGGCAAGCATATTCTTATGACCCCAGGATCCATTCCTGCTTCATGGGTAAGCAAGCATGCAAAAATGCTTTAAAAAACAATAATAATAAAAAAACCCACAAAACAACACAACACACACCTAAAATAAAACCAATAGCCAGTATTCTGTATCTGAAACACTTAGCAGTACTAAATAACGCTAGATATTGGTAGAATACTCCTGCCACCTCACTCGGGTTGCACAGATTTGCCCACCTTGCTAAGGCAAGCAACTCCCAGCTCTGGCCCACTTCTGTGTCTCTACGCACTTTCAATGGGCAAGTGAACTGTGCACACTTTGCTTGCTGGGCCTTGTTTGAAGTATTTAGAAAGCTCCTAACCTGACTCAAATCTTGCACAGCTCCAAATACATACCAAAGATTAACTCACTAACAGTTCAAACTGTCAAATACATGCAGGACATTATTTAAATAATGTACTCTGCATGTGTGAGCTGTAATTTTAACAAGTTGCCCTTCCTTCACAGCAAAATGAATTTTTATTGGACAACTCTCCTCTGTTTCTATCAAATTTGTCCATTCTTACCAATATCAACCAGACTCCAGAGCTATTAAAAATATTCTCCAAGTATATCCTTTTGTCTGCTCCATCTTCTTGTGCCTCAGCTATTGCATACATACCCACACATCTGATTGATAGATTAATTATAGTGCCTAGAAGAGTCCTCATTGGAAGAATCTAGTTTTCCCCCTTGAGATGAGATAGAAGTATGTCAAGCACTCTTCTATTCTGTTTTTTAAATACCTCTGTGGAAGGGAATTGTTCAGTTTCTGTAGTTAGCCCGATCCACTTCTTCATAATAGTTAATTAAATCTTTTTTCCTGCAAACGAAGCTTTTTTTTTTTTGTTGTTCTACAAGTTTCAGTAAGGTAACATTCCCGAAAGCTAAGGTTAGAGAGGACCTAGGTACACTGTCAAAGCTCTCATACACTCCTCAACCCTTCTAGTCCTCCTTCTTTAAAGGTCACTATTCCTCCCTCCATGCACATCCCAATCTCACAACACTAGCTGTTCAGAATAGGCTTAAAAAAAAAAAAAAAAAAAAAAAAGTTTAAACTGTGGTCAGAGTCAAAATAGCTCATTCTGCCTGTAATAGATTAAGACCATTTACATAAACTGTTCATTCTACAAACCTGCAAGGTCAACAGAATCCCAGCAGGAAAAACGATAAATATTTGTATTGCTAAGGCTAGAAGTGGTGTTTCTCAGTAACCTAAACCTCTGAACCTCAGTGTTCTCTCCAGATTAGATCTGGTCCGATATTGCTATGATCACAAGGTAATTCTCCAAGTTTTGCACAGAATTTGTCTTTCTGTAATACTTTGTACTCATTGCTATCGATTTGCAACTTAATGTTTTCAGCTCATTTCTCAAAACCATTTCGATCCTGATGTCCAAAGTGCTTGCAACCTCTCCAGACTAACCTCCTCCCATCATTTTATTCATGCAAGCACAAAATGTGAGAACAAAATTAAGCCAATCTAAGTCTGAGATGCCACCAAGAAATCTCATTCTTCCTCAGATTTCTGCCCAGCCCTCCTTCCTAGGCAGCTATGCAAGTGCAAAGGATAACCTGGGAGGAGAGGCAGGAACAGGCAGCTGGGGACAGAGTATGACCAGCCCTTTCAGTGGCCGTTCAGATTTGGACAAACTTAAACCAACAATGCGACTGTATCTACAGTTAACAAACATTGAACCAGAACAGATTCAACTACATTCAAGTATGCCGAAACATACTTAAAATGCTAAAATGGTTGAAAAGCAAACCACTGACAAATGCTGAAAGTGTCCAAGAGTTTTGTTTGGTCAGTTTTTTAATTTTTGACAAATTAAAGTGAAATTCACAGTCAAGTTAAAGTTAGTATATGACACAACAGTCCTTCCAAAGGTAAAGTGAAGCATGTATTGTTTCTTCATTATCCAATAGTCCAGCTGTTTTGTAAGAGAGAAATCGGACTGTTAAAACAACAACTGGCTTTGACAAGTCTCTACTGACTGTTTTTCTCCTCTAAATATTCATAAATTGATTGTCGAAGAATTCATCCAGCCTAACTTCATCTGGAAAGAAAAGAAACAAGTTTCTCGACAAACTGCAAGCTCATTGATAGAATAAGGCTAGCAGAGGGCTACTAAAACAGCTAAGGGGGCTGAAGCATATGAACAGAGGAGGAGAGGCTGGTGGAGCCAGATTTGCTTAACCAGAGATAGGAAGGGTTAAGGGAGGATTTAACGGCTATCTCCAACTACCTGAGAGGGTGGGTGCAGAACATGGAGCCAGCTTCTTAGAAAGGCACAGGGGAGGAGAGGAGGGGAAAAAAAAGAAGAAAAGAAAAGAAAAGAAAAGAAAGACATTAACCTGTCTTGCACATAAAACTACATACCATAAGTAATACTGCATTGCATTATATAGAGACAGTTTTTTAAAAATACAATATACCGCCCTTTTCATATTCTGCAGAGGTTGTTTTGTTAAACTAAGGCATTAAGTCAAGAATTTCAGGAAGCTATAAGAAGCAAATAAAGCATAAGAATGGAAATGCATCATTTTAAGAATGATGATTACACCAAAGTGACTCCCAGGAAACGGTAGCCTTTAAATTTTCATTAGAAGTCCAGAATGTAGCTGAACCAACAAGAAAAACAAAACAGATTAATCTTCAGCTTCAGGGTCAGCTTAACAAGAAACTGCAAGGTAGGAGGTATGTGAAGAAGCAGTCAGACCACAGCAGTTTGAGGTTGCTAGTTTACTTTCACATAGTATTTATCTTTTATATAAATGTCATTGCTGCAGTAGTAGGGTGATCTTCTACACATTATTCAGAGTGGCTACTTAAAAATGTTAATTGTTTGTACCCAGACAGATGACTACACAATATTGCCTTCACTGACTTTTAGAAAGGCTCTTTAAGGACTTTGTTAAAGACATCTTAAGACATTTTCTGCGAACTATGTGACAAATTTTCAAAATCTGTATAGGATGTAGAGAGATACACCTGTTGCTTTAATCAAAACTGGGCCAATAGATGTCTACTTAGAAATGGAGGGATGAATGCAAGCCCAAATGCTTACTGAAGGCTAATTATTGGTCAGAATTGCAAAGCCAACATTAGGACAGAAAAAAACTGAGGCAAAAAGGATCCTTAAAACTACATATGGAAAAAAAAAAAAAAATCACTTGTTACCTCATTTGTACCATGCATTTGTGGATGTAAGCAGAGAAGCACGGTGCTTGTCTCAGAGACAGAATACAAAATAAAAACTACAATACAGACAGGAAAAAATTTTACTGTAAGTTAAGAACCCCTTTAAAAGCTTTTAGATCCTTAAATGTTTACATTTAAAAACTGGAATTCTACTTGACTATGTGAACTTAATTTTTATAATGATTTGTCTGTAACACACCATCATAAAAAAGTGACACATTAAAAAATTGTCTTTTTTTCCCCCTGAAAACAATCTTTTGCTCATTTTCAGTCACAGAAGTTTACAATTTTTACTTAACTAAATCAAAAGGATTTTAATGAAAGATTAGTTAACTTTTGGCACATACATAAAAATATTTATACATAGCATTTGTTAAGAATTATACATGAAACCACATTCTAAGTGTGCTTTAATTGCTTTATTTGCAGATATTGATTTATCCCAACTGATAAGTCTTTCACTAATTATATTCCAGAGGACTTAGTGTGCCCTCTTGTGCGTAGCTGATGCTACACCACTATGTATTAAGCCAGCTGAGGACAAATGCAATAAAGTTATCTATTCAAAATTAAATTACAAGTGCTTCTTCCCAGTGGTTATAAAATACAAACAACAAAAAATCCATTCAAATTAAAATACTTTTCTTACAACTTCAGACTCATATCAGACCAAAGCAATTGACAGGAGATGATAAATACTATCAATGTTAACAAAGTGTATTTTCCAGATTAAAAAAAAGGAAGCGAATATTGGTAGAGCTACGAAACAGTTGTGCTTTTTAAACCTATTTTATTTACATCTGGTTTATTAACAAGAAATTTATTAGTAATATGATACATCTTTGGAAAACATACAGCATTTACAATACAGAACACCAGCATGAGGCTGCATAGAATTGAGAACAATTTAGTAGAAATATTTTAAGGCATAAATATGATAGTTACCTGATTAAGAGCCAGAAAAATGATCTGAATGTTTAATTTGGGCCCAGAGCCATTTTACATAAGAATTTAACTTGACACAAGATAAGCAGATGCGTTGGCTTCAATAGGACTGCTAACTTATGAAATTAAAATACATGGTGGCATTCCACACAAGATGGATATCTACTTCTCCTTAGGTCTATGCCTGGCTTATCTAATACTGGATCTGAACCACTTTGGAAAAATGTCTCAGTTTTCTTCAAGAAGAAAGGTCAGAGAAGAACTGTTCATTTGGCCCAAATACACAGCCTTTTAGTATTAAGAAAAAAGTAAAAGATCAAGGCAGTTGTCAATTATATACCCAACTTCTGTAGCAATGGACAACAGGATGACAGAGGAAACAAAATACAAGCAAATCAGAAATCAAACCAAGTGAAAAAAAAAAAGATAAGCAAAAATTGATAAAGAAGCAAGCAAGCATGTGTTTCAGCAAAAGAGGAGGGTAGGAATTATTGCAGTATGTACTATCAAAGCTAAAAGAGGCTAATTTTTTTATTTTTTAGAAAGACCATGTGGATATCAGTAACTGAAGGTTAGGTCATATATAGCTCTGCATCTGTTCAAGTGCTAGTAATTTATAGCTTCGCTTTGAATCAGTATTGCTGTTGAAACAGCAATTAACAACCATGCTGGTATTATGTTTGAAGTTCGGTGTCTACACATAGACTGTCCCTTATTGGCACAATGTGGCAAAACCATCCAGATGAGACAGAAAGCAAGTATGTGTGTGTTCACAGAACACAAAAGATGCAATGACAAGTAAAAAAGACAGATGAGAAGTATGTAGAAAAAAATATGTAGACATAGAACAAGCAAATATGCTCGTACATGCTAGGTTCTTCTCTTTATTTGAGCTGTGACATCTTTTATAGATAATAATTTGGGGGGGGTGTTAAACAGAATAGGCAGTAAATAGTGATTTAATTCATCATTTGATTCCAACAGAGACCAAATGCAAGTTCTCTCTCTTCTGCAATTAAGTCTTCTCAAATATTCACATAAATCATAATAGAATTATTCCACCGAAGTGTTTTCAATTGCAAGTCCTAAAATTCAGCTTATCAGAATTCTAAGAAAATTCAATAGGAGCTGCAATGCTAAGCACATTTGCAAGTCAAGCCTAGGTATACAAAGGCCATGTTCTTCCCTACTTCTTTCTGATTAATTGAATGCAGATTCTGACGAAGTACAGAATTAATTCCCAAACAGGGTGTTTGATCATGGAACTCACTCAGGCTAACATTTGTCCTTCAACATTCTCCTCTGTCACTGCGAGGAGGAGGGGTCTGAAAGACAGAATGAGAAACAGGGTTTTCGTTTTGTTTAGACGAAAAGAACAGACTACACTAACTACACACAAATGGAAAATCTTCCCTATATATGCGCACACACACTTTGCACATACTGATCTAATGCATGCTGTGTTGTTACTAATATGGTTTAAATAGCTCTAAAACGTTTTCCAGACAACCAGAAGCCATTTATATGCATTCTGCTCCATGAACATCAAAGCATGACTCAAAAAAAAAGTTATCATTGGGCTTGTTTTGTGGTCCAGTTATGTAATATACTTATAACTGAACTTCTATTCATTCTGCATTTTAGTTTTTCTTTTATTCCTCCTTAATAGGACTAGAGAATAAGTTGCAGTCATGGTATTCACACACTAGAAGAAATATACCACCTCAACTGTTGAAGCTGTTGAATATCCTTGCTGTATGTTTCAGAAGTCCTCTGTAGATATCTGAGCTTTGTCTGTACATGGAAATATTAGACCTTCTACTTCTGCTTCCTAAATATGCTGGTGTGAGTCAGTATTTGTAGATTTTTAATAGGACAAGTCTCTCACTAGTTTATGCACATATCAAGGTACTGTCATCTGTCATCATACAGAACACACTGGAGTCATTATTTCTGATATTTTTTATTTCTTTTACACAGCACTGTCTTCCGCAATATTTTTCTCTATACTTTACGTGTAGTAAGAATATCCAGTTTTCATTTTTCTATAAGTGTAATGTAATTCACCTCTACAAGTGTAGGATCATTAGCTGGATCCTAAATATCAGGACAAGTTAAGAACTTCAATCTTAACCTGAGCTCTTGACAATTGTTTTTTTAAGTAGTCTTTCATTTCATAGTTCTTGAACCTCACAAAAGTAACAAATTATTAATTTTGGGATACTATGAATCCAAATTATTACAGAACACTTCAATATACCACACAGTCAATGCACCTTCTTTTTCAAATGTACTTCATAACTCAGAAATATAATTCAAGCTAATTGCTAGATGATAATTTTAATATTTTAGAAGATAGGTGTTTGCAAAAGAACAAGCAACAATAATAGCAGATGGTGGCCCACACGAATAGTCAGTCTTGAACATCTGTGCATAATACAGTTGAATAAAAGGCACAAAGAATAGTAAACAGGGGAGAAGTAATCCTTCATGGAGTGATATTTGTATAACATTGCTGTTCCACTTAATACAGGCAGCATCAGCCTGAATTAGAATCACATGCCTCTGAAAACATACCCAAGAGAAGAGCTTCCAGGCAAAAATAAAGCATCATTTTAACAAAGCAGACAAGAGTGGAGAACAAACTTCCTTAAAAAGAGCCTACAGCCAAAAAGAATGTTTGTGTCAGTAATGCAGAGTTTTGGTTGTTTTGCTACAGTTACAGGAGAAGGGAAGAATTTCAAAACATAGTATCATCCTACAGGAGAAAGTTTGGGGGGGGAGGGGGGCCACAGGGGGGGAAGAGATGCAAGTGAACTACCTTGGGAATATCTCTGGTAGAAATAATAAATTAAGAAAGTCTGAATAGCTATTATACAAGATGGAATAGTTAAACCTGTAAATAGCCTGTAAAAAAAGCCTACAGAATGATCAGTTCTGATAATTTACACTGACATCTCCTTATTCCAGGAAGCTGTTATTTTCTGTTGCTAACAGCTAGGCATTCCTGTCTATGTGTAATTCCACTTTAACACTACTAATCCACATGAGAAAAATGGATTACCATCTGAACTTCTTGGGAGACCCAGCACAGGTACTAACTATTATGCTGAAACAAATGAAAGGCAAAAATGAATTTCTGATGTTTGTAACAATTACCAACTACAAATGGCTGTGCAGAGCACAGACTATTTCACCTCCTCTAACTCTGTGCTCTTAAACTTGGCATGGTCAACAAGGACAGTCAAGACTTCTCCAAATCATTCTGAATTTCATGAGTGCTGAGGGATTTCCCTCAGTGTTTGATCCATTCCTTCTTCAGTCCCTGCACACAGACTCCAGAATAACCGGAGTCCTATTCCACTGATTTTAGAGAGATCTGAAGCCAAAGCTAGAAACATAAGATTTCTGAAAGGGTACAAAAGATATTCCACAACTACGTGCCCACTTGCAGAACTCAGGCTCCCAGAGAGACTGAACCTGACTTCTACAGAGAATAAAGCAATAGGAATTCATATGTTTGGTGCCCTTTAGGTTTGCATGGCAGAATTACATGCCTTGTCTAAATCCAGTATTATATTCATTTTTATAATAGCAAGAGGTTTTACCAGGAATATTAAGCAAATTATCCATCAAGCTATTAAAAAAAAAATCTGTTTAAGATATCGCCTTCCCAGAAAGTAAGAATGATTAAACTATTTACACATGAAAATAAAATAAGTGCTTAATGTGGTCAATTAAATAATACTAGATACATCTCTTGGCACATTTCGCAAAGGCTCTTGAATATTTTACAAAGAAAGCTACAAATTGCATGACATAAATTGATATTCCTTGCTCTTACAGTGCAGTTAATTGCAAGAACAAAACATATATACTACTTTAACTGAAAATCTTAACAAAGAAGATAAGTAGTCATTAGAGATGCCTCCATAATATAGTGACACAAGCCAGAAATACACTACAAAGAACACAGTGTAATCTCATCCTTTTCCAAGCACATACTTTATTTGATGCTACTCCTGTCAGATTAGTGAGTGAGGGATTCACTTGCATTGTCAATATGCTACAGCAAGAGATAGGTATAAAATGTAGTTGCTTAAGGTAAGTCTTTATTGCAATATGTAAGACTATGACAAACAAACGTGTGTTCTCGTCTGTGAATAAATACACAGGAAACCTCCTATTTCAGAGGACGTAACTTTAGCTATTTCCAAAATCTCAGAGAACAGAAATGAATAAAAGAGGGCTGCATTAGAAGAAAAGATAAAGAGAACCAATCTTCAACCAAACCAGGCAGTTACAATTTGTATTTCATATCTGCCAAGCACTGGAGTATTCTCAACTAAAAGCTGTTCCAAAAATTCTAATATGTTAACTGGTTGATACATGAATATTCTCACAAATAAAAAAAATAGGTCTGATGCCTTGAAAATAATCCACCAAGATACTTCTTGTGCAAAATCAGAGCTGCACAAACTTATTCACACACAAACGCTGACACAAGTTAGGCATTAACACCCAAGCTGGAAGCCAGTTCTCTCAGGTTCTGTTTTTCAGACCATACACAAACTTGTTCCCTGAAATAATAGCCAATTAAAGCAATTAAATAGAAATTTACACCAGCTGAGTTACCTACAAAACTAAGGCCCGTCAGACAAACCCTACCAATTTATGCTTGGTTTGTTTGAAAATACTTCTCCCAACTGTCTGTTCTGTCGGTATCATTCCCTTTGAACAACAGACAACAAAGATGAGTGTCTCCATAGCCTGGCACATGTAGTCTAACTGGTAATTTAAGCTAATACTCTGGACTGCAAACAAGATCTCTGAAGTGCAGACACCAACTTGTTTGTATTATGTATTCATATATGTTCTTTAAAAAGGTATAAAAGTATTTCAGGATCACAGATCTCCCTCCATGCCGCTGGCCAGTATTCTGATGCTATACATATAAGCAAACAAACTTTTCATCCACATTTAAAAGACAATGCAAACTAATGCCATGTTTGGGTTCTGTTCACTTTCAATCAAGCACGATTTGCTTTGTCCCTACATTAAAGTTAACTCAGCTGCTTTCAACATGCAGGTGTTAACTTACGCTGCTCTCCACCTAACATTTAAAGACATTCAAAATTACCAGCTACTCCTTTTGTCAGCTCAAATAGGAGCAGAAATCCAAAGACATCAAACAGTCCCCTTGCCCTCAGGAAATACCCACTTCCAAAGGAAAACATAACTCACCAAAGACTGAGTCAGAAACATTAATTAAGCTAGGAAATGCAACACGAACTCACCCCTGAGTTCATCCCTGTAAGCTTCCTGATCCCGGGTCCATTTGCAGTTCTTTGTAGTAAAGTCCAAATATCTAAGTCATTAACCAGAGCCCAAACATTTGCAACTAAAATTTTGCAAATTTACAGTTACTATGATTATATAAGACCAATTTGTGTAAAGCTGAAACTTTTAGCTTTGTATTTTACAATACCATTTCAAGATGTTGAACAGCATTATAGGATTTTATTTCCACTCAATATACACAAGGAAGTGGATCTGATTTTCACAAGAGCATGCAAGTGAGAGGGTATCCCTATAAAGGAAGCATCCAAATCTAATTGACACAGAACTAGTATGACTGTTTGTAACTCAGTGCAACTACCATATGTGAATACTACCCACGATAAAAAAGAACCATTTTCCCAGGTCTGGAATCAGAAAAATCAGTCTTCTTTTTCCAATGTTGACACTGGCAAGCCTCATAGGTCACTCAAACTGACCTCTGCAGAGCTAAGAATTATCCCAGCATAAAGAACTTAACATACCACTAATATGAAATCTGCAGATGAATTATAAAATGCCACTTGTTAAGATAGCATGAGTTTTACCTACACATTTCCAAGTGCTAGATGTGGCCAATGAGCAGAACAGCATGCAAGCCAGCTTTGAGAAGCTTTAGCATAATTATATTTGAAGTTCTTTCAGGAAATTACACTTCAGACTAGAGTCCTATAAGAAGGGCACAGATTGAAGCTGCATCAAAGGAAAAAAGACAACAGGCATTGCAGGTGGTATACACCTGACTTTGCTTCCTCATCACTGTACCTCTCCAGCTGCAGTAATTACCCTATAAACAAGGCAGAGACGGTAACTTTGCCCTTATCACTCCCAGGAGAGCCTCGCGAAGGGCTCGGCTGACCAGCCCACAGCCATAGGGGGAAACACGGCGGATCACGCTGTCAGCGCGCCCGTCAGAGCGCGGCTGTGGCGGCCTGCGGGGCTCCTGGCCACCGCACGTCCCGCCGCCCCGGGACGGGGGCTCCGTGGGGCGAGGCCGGGCCCGGCGAGCGACGGAGAAGCGATAGGGGGGTCACGCTTATCACGGGAGCCACAAGCAGGTCGGCGCCGGAAGGGGTGCGCGGGGAGGAGGGGAAAGGGAAGCGGGATGAGCGGTGCCGGTGCCGCCGCCCGTGCCGCCGCCGGCCGCCGGCCGCCGACCCCCTTCCCTTCCCGCCCCGCCGGACGCCGCAGTGGCCGCGGGCGCCCAACGGCTTTACCTGCCACTCTCGCGCCGAGCGCCTTCCGGCTCCCGCCCGCCGCGGCGCCTTTTGATGACCTCATCAACCCGGGGACTCCCCTCCCCACCCCCAGCACGCCGCCCCGCCCCGGTGCTCTCCGGACCCCGCCCACGCGCGTGACGTATCCCGCGGGCCCCGCCCCCTCGCCAACCGCCACCCTACCGCCTCGGACATTGGGGCGTGGCGCAACGGCCGCCTCCATGTCCCCGCGGTCCGGCGCAGCTGACGGGCTCTGTTAACACCCGGGACGAACAGAACTCACCCCATCGTACACCCCCCTTACAACCCACTCCTACCCAGAAAACTGCCAAAGCCCTACCTTGGCATCTCCACATTTACTTCGCTCTTGGTTGTAGCCAAGCAAGGAGTCATCTGCCATGATACAACCCACGAAGGGTTTTCTCTTTGGTGCCCGGCCGTTGCTGATTTACCAGGCAGTTTAACCAGGAGGCATCCTGATGGCTCGCTCCGTGCCTGGTATGCACCACCTGCCTCGTGCCTCGGATTTCCCTGTAGGGCACCCAAGCCTGTAGGCAGAGCAGCAACCCCAGTGCTATCCTTGAGCTACCAGACCGAGAGCCAGAGCCTCCGTGGTGGACGGGGTGGATGTATTCACCCTGAGTCAGCCTCCGAGCAAATGTAAAATGTGGCAGTCCTACACCTAAGCCCAGTGATCAAACAGAACGACATACTGAAGGTTCTGTACTTTGAAAACAGTGAAAAAAAGACAATCTATATGTAGATAAAATTTCACCTGTCCTGCTAGCCAATGATCCTTAAATTTAATTAAATTCTAAAAATTGAGAGAATTCTCAAATATATCAATACCTTGCACTCCCTTGACACTGTTGAATGCTGTTAAAAGCTAGCTACGTCACTATTAAATGCCGGCTACAGAACTGTGGGTGGTTCTAGGCAATGGGTTTCTGCATGGCATCGCTTCCTCTCTGTGCAGTTTCTTCACTTTAAAGATGAGCTATTACAAAATTAAGGCTTCAAATCTTTTCCACATCTTTTAGAAATTCATGCCGCCTCTTTCTTGAAAACACATATGGCCTAATTCCCTACAAATGTGGATTTATACAGCTCCATTGATCTCAGAGTTTTGCCAACTTACATCGACAGAAAAATTGGCCCACAGTGTGGTTATAATAATTCAAAATTCTTTTCTTTTTTTCAGCATGTAGGCTACCGACTTTCACCACTGCAACTGCAAGGGCATCTTATTAAGGCACATGGTACAGCTGACTAAGAATAACAAACGTATTATCAATAGGTCTGACTTCATTATACAAATTGAAAGATGTATTTCCCACTCCCAAGGAATGAGGGATAAGGAAAAGAACAGGAACTTGCCTTTTCGGATAACTCATGGTGGCTTACAGCATCAAAATTGCTTGGTTACTAGGCCCAGACTTTGCAGTCATGTTATGATCACAGGATGGAGAAACATGCTTTTTTGCACATTAAGATATGCTATGCAAGATAGCCAAAAGCCCTGTGACCTGAGATTAGGATACACATAAAAGCATTCATCTTCCCAGAGTTAATTAGATACTTCATTTTGTCACTCAGTGTGGCAGTGAATGGTTAAAGCTCTTGGAGCAATCCATTTCTGATAACTGTTGGCATAGCTGTCCTGGCACTACGTCTCAGGGCTCACTGGATGCTGGAGCTCTCAGTTGGCTCTCAAACAAGCCAAGGACACTTCTAACTGGCAAATCATAGATTTTGCTACTTCTGTTAGTGAAATGAACAGCTGCTAAAAAAATCTGACAGTTGCTAGCACTGAATCAACTCTGCAGGTGTCTAGGAATGGTAGGAAGGCCACTGGTATTAAAATCAAGATCACGAAAGATCTTTGCAATGTTTGGTTTAGCTTTGAATGCTTCACTTTTTGAATCTTGCCATTTACTAAATTCTCAGCCCACAGGTGCCCAGGTTCTTGATGAAGCTAGCATATGGAGTGAGGGAGGAGAGAATGGGAAATGCCTCCACAGTTTGTCTGGTATCAGAAGAATAGTTAAAAATTCATTAGAATAGGGATTCAAACTTAACTTTCCAATGTGATTGCCTTAACCACAGCTCTGCAAAGTCAATTTCTCCTTCTCTTTAGCCACATGAATGTTTAATTATTTATGCAAAATGGAAAAAAAACAGGGTAGATTGTGAAATTGTCCCCCTGAACTCCCAAATGCATTTTCTAGGGAGGCAGGAGAGCTAGTTTCAAACCCTTGCTTACCAGGGAAATCTGAAAACACGTCTCCCTTCTCCCCAAGCAAATGCCCTTACCCTTGGATTATAGGGAAAGAAACACAGAGATCATCTTTTGTGCAAGTTTCATGTCCCCACTAGACAGAGAAATAGCCTGGCCTCTGCTGCCCAGTCAGCTGTATGATGCTGGGTCCAGACCTAGCTTGTGGGGTTCACAGGTAGGGACTTCTCCATCGACTGCAGTGTAAACCTATTCAAAGATGTCTACAAGACTGACCAGCAGAAATTTAGGTAGCTGGGAAGTCAAATCACAGTTGAACAGAAATTGTAAGGTTTCAGAGGCTCCCAAACATTGGACTCGGGAGCCTAATGGCTCCTGGGAGTTTCCACCCAATGGGAATTTGGGAGCCTAATTCCCATTGTGGATCTCTCCATGCAAAGCAGGTCTGATTGAGGTGGCTTTTAAAATGTAAAAAGCTGCCAGAAATCTAAGTCTTTCTCAAATAATTTGAACAGTATTTGCACTCATAGGAAAGTATGAGGTATCTCTAGGGGTCCTCTCTGTGATGATCACAGAGTACCTACGGAGTCCCTGGCTAGTTGTATCTGACACAGTCAAGAAAAGGTTGAGATGGAAATCAATATACCACTTTGGATAGGCTTAAATATGGGTCCTGAGTCCACATTTGTAAGAGTTCTCCTTGAGAGCATCTGATATATGTAAATAATAGTGAATAGTAATAAAAAATACACATTAATTTGCCAGTACTGGAAAAACAACACATTTTTCTTGTCAGTACTGCCCTAGTATAAGTGAAAGCTGTGCTACCTCAGCCTTAGTGTTTTTTGTTTTTCAGTTCAGTTTTCAGAGCACAAGATGGGTGAAGTTTTCTACTGATGCAGTACTGATGTACAGTGCTCATAAAATCAACTGCGCTTTGTTAAAGCTCAATGGATGGACAACGCAGTTGACTGTGCTTTCACTTGCATGTTTGGCAGCCTTTTCCAGTCATTAAGATCTGACTGAGAAAATGCTTTGTTCTAGCCTAAAAAAGCTAAACCAGGACCTCGTCATTGACATAAATCAACTCCTATCTTGCTCCATATTTAACACAAATGTGTTTATTTCTTGAAAAAAGAGATGTTCTCTTGACAAATAGCATTTTCTGTTGCTGTGCAAATGCATACAGCATGGCACATCACCACCTTTCCCATTTGCAATAAAACAGTCTGGTTTGCTATTGTCGGCTGAACAGTAAATAGACTGCTGTAAATGAACACTGGAGGTTTGCTTTATTTGACCTCAGACACGAGCGAAGTGGGCAGGTGCTTGTAATTCCAGTAATGACGTTTATTTGCCATTAAAAATAAGAGCTTAGTGAAAAAAGCCTACTGTAATTTCCCCCCCAAAGCAATAGATTTCTTAAAAGTGTTTTTTTTTTAACGGCTTATTTGGGCAGTATTTCAGTAATAGTAATATTTTGCACCTTTCCCAACCAGGCTTAAGATTAAGATGCTACAAGTCCAAAACAGTGAAAGCAATTGCTAAATACTTGTTAGAGTATTGTCGCTTTTGTCACTATTGCCGCTTTGACTTTCTTTTGCTGCCAAACCTGACACCAGTGGCAATGATTTGGAGCAATCGCCATAGAGCCATGGTGGCAAATCACTGCAATGATGAAGAAGCACTTGAAACATGTGGGAAAGAGGGCAAAGCTCAGTCTAACAAGTTGACTCTCGAGTACTTACAATTCACACACTGTAATTATGAATCACCTTTCAATTGATTGTAAGATGCTGACCATGAAGAGCTAAAAGAAGTGAGTTTTGGATTCTGGAGTAACTAGTATTGCCATTAGAGTTATTCTAACACAGTTAATACACTAATTACTATACCAGTTATCATTCTGGTAATTTCCTCTGTCCTGTGGAGTCTAAAAGTAATAAAGCTTGTGCATAAACTCTCTTTTTCAATTCCAATATAAGGTTGCAGTGTTCGAGAACATTCTGAGTCCATGCTAAAAAAAGACCTCTTATTTATATCCATAAAAAGCAACACTTACACTTGAGTTTGGCACTTTTTGGTGCAAATTAAACTGTTAAATACTAGTTGAGGATGTATTTGACTGTGGGTGTGCAAAACTACAGGCACAGTTTGAAACTATATGTTGAGACTCCTTTGAACATATGGCTTTCCTTGCACTGCTATCTATTCTGTTTGTGGCCATAGCGCCTAAAAATCAGTTGAGCTAAAAGCTGTACAAATACAGAGTGAGAGACATCCTGTATTCCAAAGAGTGTATTGTCTAAAGAAACAAAATACACACAGGGTAAGGGAAAAGGATTTAACACACAGAGACAGAGAACAATATGATGGCAGCAAAGATCTCCTTTACACCCCCACTCTGGTAGTTATGCTATTTAAGCTAATGAAAAACGTTATAAATAGAAAGAAAAGTGAGGAAGAGCAAGGAAGCAGGGTAGAAGTGGGTGTAAAAGCAGGTATGCATGAAGCTGATTTTAAAAGCCTGGGAAACAGGGAAAGAGAAAGACACCTGAGACAGAAAATGCTAGTCAAAAGCTACAGAAAAATCTTTGCATGCCTAAGAGCCTTTATTTCGTGCCTTGCAGGGTTTTCTCCCAAGGTCATGCATTGTTTTTAGCAACAGGAGGTAAAGGAAGTACCACCTGGGTGTGCTGCTTGCCTCATCACCTGGAGGTCTTTCCTGCACAGGCCTGAGAGAGGTAGCGGCCACCCTTTGGCTATGTTTTACCCTCAGGCCAAGAAAATCCTTTCTGCTTTAGTTGTTTCTGCAGCTGATGGCTGAAGCCTCTGACCTACTTTGTCATTATTTTGTTTAACATAAAGGGATACTAATCTGCAAGTGATTCTACAGTCTTCAAAATCTGCATGCTAAGTATACCATATGTTGAAGTCTGTAAAGAAAATTGGCTGGGGAGACATTTCTGATGATCCAGGAGAGATCAGAAAAAAAATAGTATTGCCTGGAAACCCTTCCTTGGTTGCATGTCTTAAAATGGTACAAAGGAACATTAAAAGACATCAAATAAGATAAAAATGAACTTCTGATGCTGATTTTTACCTTAACTAGACACCTATATCATTTCCACTTCTGAGTTTCCAGAATAGCTCTCATGCAGTGAAGTTATCTTTTGGAAACAGATATAAATATAAAAACAAATGCTAATCTTAGGATCAAACTTTATGAGTTTATCATAAATGAGGATTCAGTAGGTATTGCTAGCAGCTCAGCACTTAAAAAAATTAGCCATTGATAGAACTGATAAAAATGAATGCCTTTATATGGCTTTACTCTCAACCAAGTGTGTTCTGATCTAATATAACCTGTGTTTTCCTGACAGAATTATTTATCTTATGCAGTGGATTTCAGCTGCAGTAATTCTTATCATCCAGTGCAGAAAAATACTCCTCCACACAAACATTAACGATTGTCCTAATTTGGTCTCAAACCTTCAGACTAATCTGGCCTGAGAAAATCCTAATGCAGTCATTCAAATGCGGGACAAAGGGGCTGAAAATCTTGCTTTCAGGAAACCCCTCTCAGCTGACACAAAAAATCATTCGCTCCCCCTGGAGAGTGTGGTTTTAATTATGCTCGATGGAAAGATCAGCTCATTGTGAGCCTTTCCAGGTAGTACACAAAAGGGAAGTTGCATGGAGTGAGTCATCACAAAAAACTCATATTCAGTCTCTCATTTCCAAATACAATGTAAATGAAGAATGTAAGTAAACATATGCATAATTTAATATTTTCCTTCAGGCCTATGCTTGTTAATAATATCAAGTGGCTTATCACTAGCAAGCTGAAAGAAAAGGTGCAGAAATACAAGACATGCTGCAGGGTAAGACTAAATATAAGCAAATGGGGATACAGAGAACATTTTATAACCTGATGGATCAGGCCAAAAAGCTTTGGACACATAATTGGAGGACGATGGCTGTGGGGAATGGCCCGTGATGCTATAACATCCCCAGCTCCCTATATATCAAAAAGAAATACAGTTGCAGGCCTGAAATATAGAGTTTGCTCAGTACCAAAATGACTTTCCTCCATTATTGGGAGATCTCTCAAGCATGATGTATCCATCAAGCAGGAGGCATCTTTTCCCAAGCAAGGGCATCGAGGCAAAGTCCAGCTTTTGGAGACACCTGGCAGATTCCAGCCTCCGGGGCCATGGCTAAGCACACAGCCTTCCCCCTTCTCCTGCCCCCAAACATCACCAAACGCTGGCCAAGATGCTGCAGGAATACAATGAACAGTTTTGCTGCAACCCGTGCAATTTTCCCAGACTACACCAAAACCACAGATGGTGTTTCTTACCCCCAGCGCACACATCTGCAGAGTCACACAAGGTGCAGTTCTCCATGTCATTTTATTCGAAATCTGCAAGAAAACTCTTGCGAGGCTGGTGAGGACACAGGCAGAAGAGCCTGCCAGAAAAATTCACAGAATATACTAGGTCTGTTCTATGCCAGCAAACACGACCACAATACTTAGGTGACCTACACAACCGGCTGGGAAGGTACTGTTGGAAACTGAATGTAATTTGCATTACTTGTTGTAATGCAACGTTGAATGTAAAGCATGGAACTCCAGCAAATCCCCCCCTTCCATTACGAAGGGTATCTGCCCTCCAGCTATTAAATCAGGGAACCAAGAACTCGGAACTGGCATAGGCACCAGGCTGAGAATACCATAAAAGCTAATTTAATTTCAAAATTAAGGTGACTGCATTCAGAATTAATTACAAATCCAAGCCTAAGTCTTTCTCTCAGCTTCCCTCAGTGTGTTCACCACATTCCTGTGCGCAGCAACAGAGCTATGAACCAGTCAAGCTATTGCCTCTCACATGCCTGGGAAGGGAAGAGGGGAAATGGAGTGAAGTTATTATTTTCTATTTCAAAACAGTTAAGAGGTGCTCAGATATCAGGGTGATGGGTGACATATAAAAAACACTGTGTCAGCCTTAATGAGGGTAGTATGTGTACATCATTTACCAAAATAAAGCTGTTTCCCTTTTGAACTCAAAGTGGCATTTTGGGCCAACTGTTTGTGAAAATCCTGCCATTTGCTCTTACAGCTTTCAGGATTGTGTCTGGGGAAGTTCACAGGGTCTGCGCTGGATCTCTGTTACACTCTGCGTATTCTGCATCATCAGCCTCTCACATTAGCACCAGGCTGGAGGGTGGGAAAACCCAAAGCACCCAGATTAAAGAAGAAAATTCACCATTGCTTTTGTGGGACCTGACAATAAGTTTTGTCCTAATTTTATATGCCTCTGGTAAAATATAGACTTGAATGCCAAAAGGGTTAATGAACATTTAACCAGAATCTTCTGCATGCCACAGGCCAAAAAATTTCAAAACCAAAAATGTGATCATGGAAGCATGTGATCTGAAAGACAATTTCTTAAAAAGGGATTCAGATTATATATTAATCACTGTATTCATAAGAGCAATAAAATTATATTTTTTTCCAAAAAATGTAGATTGGAGCTTCCAAAAGAGGAGATTTTGCTCAATACGTACATAATTCCATAATGCACACATAATATGCCTTGAATGAACTAATCGATTCTAACTTTTACTACTAAGTGCTGCAAATGTTGAAAGATAATTTTCCTTGAATTATCAATAAGTTATATATCGATGTATTATAAATTATAAATTATTTTATTCTCAGGATTCTCAGGACACTCATATGATGTATTAGTAATCTACAAAGAAGTAATACACATGCAAACAAATATATTTGTTTATATTTGTTCAAACATACATACATGCATAAATATATATATTAAAAAATGACATTTAATTTGTTTATGTTCCAAGTTCAGGAAGATTTTCTAGAATTAAATTAAAATTATATGAAGAACATTAATTAAGAGTAACTGTTTGAATTCTTAACCATTATCTACTTACATTGATTATTCCTGATTCTCCATCTGCATTGATAATATGAAGTGTTTGAATATTCAGCTACATCCACTGAAAGAAAGAAAATGGCAATATCCTTAATAAATATGCTTGGAGGATAGTATTATTGTACTAGGTCTAACCCAAGTCATTCAGTCCATGCTGATAAAATGTAGTTCATTGTTGTATGATTTATCATATTATTTATGAAGGGAATCTTACCAAATCTGTTCCAGTAGTTCTGTTCATAAATAGAAACATTTTTTTGTCATACACACTTTATACTGGCTTTAAGAGTTTCTCCTAAATTGTAGACTCTGTGAATGTAACTATATAGAAAGGTAGCATAACTTTCTGATCTTTAAGAACAATAAATGTAATTGGAATTAACACTGCCTTGCATACATTTCACATAGCTTACAAGCCTTGTGGGTTTTTTTATAAAGTTTGTGTGACTAAGTGGGATGACGCATAGGAAAGGCCTAGGACTCTGTCCCAAAACTAATTTGCAATTCATAGCATCTCTGGTGTTCCAGCTTGAGCTTGCTTTGAGAAGACACTGTCAATCATATGTAAGTATAGGATGGTGATAACTTGTCAGTTGAATTTTTGGCAAGGAGAAAGTGCCCATAATGACTCTCTGAAACCTTTATGTTAGCAATGAAGGAATTCTGTGTGTCGTCTCATTTACTCCACAGGTGAAATGTACGTTTGCCACCAATATAATACAATCAACAGGTTTAACGGTTGTCGAGAGATATAGAAGTATCAGCAAAGAAACCTGTTTATATCTGAGGGTTAGCAGAAAGAAGTTCTTTAGTCCGATGACTCCTGGTAGCGCTCTTAACACATTTTGGCGTCTGCACAGGTTAAAAATATGACCGTGAGATATATATGATTTTGGTGGCACTGTGGGAGATGAGCTTTCAGCAATCTTACCAGAAGGAGGAGAACTGGAAAGTGGGTGGCATTCAGTGAGTCTACTTGACACACAGGCTTTTTTTAGTCTGTGATATTCTTTCAGCAATATGTGAATTTGACATTTTACCTTTTCAGTAGAGGAGCTGGTCAACTCATTTCTCAAGGACAGGAGCTGTTTCTCATTGGACTTCACCACTCTTGAAGGGATCAGTTTTGTAGGTGGTAGCTAAGGCACTCCCCCATACCTTCAGGTTTTTGAATAGGTGGGCAGTCCCAGAGATATTATTTCAGTTTGGGGAGAGTTTTCTGTTGTTCTCACAGGTTCCATTTTAATGTTTCAGTCAATTGAAATAGGCCATGAAGTGTGATTCATGTCCAGGTATTTTGTAGGAAATCTGGAATGCTTTGACAAATCCCTGGAATGCTTTTGCTTGCCTTAACAAAGTTGATGCAGTCGTGTCTGAGTGCGATATGGGAGATGCAGCTGAGCATGAAAGGGTTTTTTTAGCTTTTTAATGATCTGAATATAGGTGAAAATGATTCTTCAGAATTTCATAGATTTTACAGGCTCTCCACTCACCAGACATCTTGTTTCACTTGGCAGAGCTCACAGGAGAACTCGTTACTTGTGGGGATGATGTGAGCGAGGAGGTGTCGGGAAGACAGACCCAGCTTCACTGAGTAGTGGTTTGCTGCTGCCAGTTTGTGCTGTTGAATTCTTCTGGAATTAGGCGTTTCTGGGGGAAAACTGACTTAGTTCATTATGTGGCAGTGATGGATTGATTTTAATATTTGTCATGAGGAAATGACATCACAGACCATATTACTAAATCACAGCCAAATATGCAGTTGAATATGTTGAGGCTTAAAGCCATGATCAACAAAAACTTGTGAAAAACCTTTAGTGAGTAAGAAGAGAACTATTTTTGCCTATGTATTATTTGTGGGGATGTTAAATTTTTGAGAAAATGAATTTTGAGAAATTATTATTATTTAGGAACTGTAATCAAAATTCAGTAAAGATTTTAGGCTATGTATATGTCGCACAGACCACTACACAGGGTTAGAGATACTGAGCTTGCCAGAAGTGAGCTAGTACATGTACTCAAGATTGTATAGGAACATGGAGACCTTAGGTCTTGTGAAACTAGCTTAAGGATCTTTGCACAGTATTGCATGGAGTCAACATACTGAAAATGGAAATCAGGCTGAGTTTCAATAACCAAGTTCAAAACTGTGAAGCTGAAAACTCTTGCTCAGGTGCTGCTTAGATCCTAAAGGCCTCTCATAGTCTCATTTTAAAGTTCCCAAGCTATACACCTGCTTACAAGCACGATACTTTCTTGGTAAAAAGGAGTCCTGGGTTCCTTCTCCTCCATCCAGGACTGTTTCTGTGTTTTCCATTAAACAGTCACTGGATAAAATATAGGACTAAAGATAAAAGTACACAATCCTCCAAGTAAAAACTGTCACTCGCATAATGGTTTGCACAGTTGCATGACCTCAAAGTTTACAACATGTTTTCTCTCTGTAGTCAACTGTAACAAATGTTAATGGGAAGCAAATCTACTCTCATTTAAAAGTAAGGGCTAGCGTTTTGACTTGAAGCTGGCAGAGTAATAGAACAATTCTGATTTTATTAAATTGAGCTGTCACAGGATCCGGAACAAAAACTAATAAAAAGGCAAAAGGGAGAAAAGATAAGATTTTACTTGATATAAATAAAATACACAGTTAAGCAAAGCAATGCAGATAATTTTGTTTGTTGAAGACCACTGTTTAGGTCATTCATGGTTTCATTCTCATGTACTAATTATAAATTTACTGACATTACCTCTGTCTCTCACCATCATATCGTAATCTCTGGTAAATACATTTCCCATCTTCCTCCATTTTAAAGTTAATCCTCTTTCTATCTTTAGTACACACAAACAACGTATATATTACACATACAATACATAGCGCTTTCAAAAATTTCGGCATATGTATGTTTATAGTATATATAATGAGGTAAAACTTAAAGACTTACAAATCCTAAATTATTCAAGCTGTTTGACAACATTGCCTTAAACTATTAGAACTGGCATAGTAGAAAGCCGGCCTAACTAATCATGAGCTAACTAACATATTCTAGAAGACTAGCTTAGAGAGAGCACGTTGCCTTAATATGTAATGCTTTTTTTCAGTGCTAACTTAAATATTAATCTGTCCAAAGCTACAGGGAGTATTGTGTCCTGGGTACATATTAATAGTAACAGATCCCATGCTAGCTGCTGATAATGGGCAATAGCTGTCATGGCAATTCAGTAATTTCTAATTTGTTATTACATGTTTATATTGCAGTGGCATACACAGGCTCAAACAATGCAAAAACGCTGCCTTTGGCTCTGGATGTTTGCCTTCTAGGAGGATAAATGGCACACAAAGGCTGGGTGAATAAAATACCAGTATTGAACTCCTTTTTGATTGCTATAAGGGTAGAGATGTAAAACAAACTGATTAAAATAAAATCTATTTTGCATTAGAACTGTATTATTTTACTGCAGCTATTGTGAAAAGATCAGAGATATGAGCAATGCTTCGAAATCAGATTTCGCTTATGCAGAGTTTCTACTTATTTATCCCAACAAGAGTTATAATCACTTGCTCGTTTCAAAATTAAATCCTGATATAGAGAGGCACAGCTCTGGAAAAGTAGGATTTACAGCTCTGAATGCCTGCTTACATCTATGGTGAATTTGTTCAGTTACTCCAGTGTTGTCTTAGCAAATATCACAGTAGCATCCTGAGAACTTACCATCGTACAGCATGGGATCACCCAAAGTGCCCCATCACACAAAGATGTGCACTGAATATATGCTTGCCATAATAATTCAAAACCAAAGCATTTGCTGGTGCTTTATTGCCATATTACATATAAGCTTTTTTATTTGTTTTTTTTCCCCGTAAACAATGACGCTGTGATAAGCTCTTCATTTCCACCTTCTCTTTATCTTGTATGTACGTTGGATTTATTCTACAATAAGCACTGCAGATGTGTGTGGGACAATTCTTTCATTAATGGATGTGAATTGAAGAAAAGACTTTACAAGAAAGAATTTTAAAAAGTTGGTGCATGCAGACAAACTTCAAAACTGCATTTTACCAAATCCCCCATAACCTGTCACAGATTTCCTTCCATATTTGTGTTCCCATCTCTCTGATGAGCACCATCATGTTTCTCTTAAAGAAAAAATATCTGTCTCCTCTAGAACTGGTCAATACTTTGACTTCAAAAATGGGCTTTTGGAGGCCTAATCTTTTCTTTCCAATGGAAAGAAGAAAAAGTTGCTGAAAAAGATATAAAGAGTTTTTCTCTTGTTTTTCCTCTCATAGCTCTCTCTTGGTTTTAATAGGATAGGAACGTCAAGGAAGGGGAAATAATGAAGCTGGAGGTTTCCAAGCTGCACAGGAACAGGGTGGGTGGGAAGAGTTATTGAGTGGGAAGTTACTCTAAGGGATGGAAAGAAGTTTTTAGCAAGGACAGCCAAATTTTCTGTTAAAATTGGCCAAAAGAGGGGATAGCAACTGTGGATTTTAGACTTGGACTGAGAAGAAGAACACTCCATAATCCTTGATCTCCTGAGAACTGACTGGCCATCCAAGCAAAAGAGCTAATGTTGAACAGGATGACTATTTGGAATTATCCAGATCTCATATTCACATTCTTCAGTCAATGAAATTCCCATTGCAAGTCACAAGCTGAAGCCTATTTTCTCATCAAGCTTTGGGAGTCAGACTTCAAACTGGCATGACAATATCATGTTTTCTCAGGTACTAAACAAGTTCCTTTCCAAACACTCTCGCTGTACTGCTGTCACGCCCCCACACTGGGTCTGCACATCACTCTGCTTTCCAGGGAGAAGCAATGTGAAAGGGATGTTAATGCTGCTCTGTCCCCGATTAACCTCTCCCTCGTATTGGACTGTAGACTCATACCCAGGGCATGATGTAATTGGAGCCCATATGTTTCCTGTTTTCTGAACTCCAGCAGGCCATCGCTACTCTGGTAACCCTCTAAATGCCCATTATTGACACTAGTGAGTAGTTATGTACACTGAAGTTAATGGGTTTGACTCATACAAATACCCATTTACCAGTGGGATGGAAAGGATCACAAGCTCAACATCCCACAAAGCTTCCCTTCCTTCTGTCTTTCCACTGCTTAGTTTACTTCGTTAGATATATTCTTCCATGTATGGGGGAATTAGTAAGGCTTGCATCACTATTATTTTTATGCTCAGAATTCCCCTTGTTCAGTCATGAGACCTTATTTTTAGATCCCTGATCTTCCTTTTATTCACTCCTTTCTCAGTTGTTCCTGGCCCTTGACAGGAGCCAGCTGAGCTGCTTTGTTCCCCTCTGCGGCGCAGGGTATGACCAGCGTTGTACGGCCACTTGCACCTACCCAAACCTCTGGTATTGCATGGAGCTAGGACATTGTCTATGCCAATTGCCATCATAATCTTCCTGTTGAACACTTTAGCTTTCGAGTTTATTGTAAGACATTGGTGTATGGTGTAGGTTGGTGTCGAAGTGCGGTGTTTTGGATTCAGTAATTATTACCCGTTTATGACTGTGAGGAAGGTGAATTTGATCACCCAGGCCATCCCTTCCAGGATTACGTTCTGGCTGGGAAGTACATTATCCTGGGTTCTCATTTACACCCAAGGCCTGTAATCTGGTACAAAAAGGTTGTTCCCTACAGCAGTGCAGAGCCATGCTGACAGCATTTGCATTACACTGCTGTATAAAAATCTGTCTGTATAGATGGGACTGCAGGACAAGAGCCACAGACTTTAAACCCTATGGAAAAGGGACCCACTCTGTCTCTGTTCTGTGATGTGCCTAGATAAATATATATCACAGATATCTATTCCCACCGATGCTGGGGAGGGAGCTGGAGTTCCCAGAGAACCTGGGAAGGCAATGAGAAGCCAAGAAGAGAGCTTCTTGTTATGCATTCCTATTTTTGTCATAGAAAAGAAAATACACAAAAATGTTGTGGAATTATTTCATTCATAAAGCTTTACTTTTGAATGGCTAGCCAAAAAGAGAGTGGAGTTTAAAAGGACTTTTGCAATGGAAAGATGTAACTCAATCCATTGCCTATTCTTGTAAAGGTAATTGTTAGTTTGCATGTGGGATCTCGGACTGTCAGCTATAATTCAGGGAGACACTGATGAAATGATTTCTCTTAGCTTTCATTTCTCATGTTTCATTCCACATAGGAACTACCCTTCTTGCTTAGCACGTAATTATTATTTCTGATCAACCACAGAAAAGATGGAGCTGAGTTTTAGCAAGAGGGCTGTGAACAATGTCAAACTGGCATGTTAAGCAGCTGTGCCAGAAAACTGAAGATAAACGTTTTGACAAGAAAACAATTCAATTACTCATCCTGCAATGCGCAAAGCTGATGTGAACATAACTCAGTTAATGGCTTACAATATCAGTTCTTACCCTCTGGGTTCATTCTTTCAGAAACACCACTGGAAAGGCAAAAGGCATTGTGAGAGAGGAAATAAAACAAGGTGTACCGTTATGGTTAAAACGGGTTCCTGAATGGACCTGTCTGTAGTTCACTCAATTGCTTTCCTGTAAAAATGAAGGCAGAATTTGCAGAGAGATTTACCGTAGCTCTTTAAAATTTTATGACTGCCTATGCAGTCCTTGTTACGCATTCTCAGGATTAAAGGATCAGCCATGGGGATGTTCTTGGCATTTCATAGCCTGACCTTTTGACTGTCATAATTGTATAAGAATAAAGAAAAATTGCAATAACGAAACAGATTGGCATGTTTTGCCTGAGTGTTACTTCCATTAGTCTTCATTTTTAATTCCACTGAAGGATTAAATGTGAAACTGACTGCTCAGGGATATTCCTAGCAGTCAACCATGCAATGGGCTCTAGCTTTTCAATTACTAGAGACTGTAGAGCTTTTTGCTGATAATTTATTGTTTTGACTTTCATTGAATAAAGAGAAACAGATAACATTTACAGATACCTGGCTATTAATTCATTCCAATATCCTCGTTCTTACACCATTGCTATTCATGGTAACCATGAACCCCTGATTTATGAAGCATTATAATATCTCATTTCAAAGCCTGTGGCTTTACATATACACATATGACTTTTTACTTAATGTTGGTACATTAGAAAAACCTGAAATGCCTGTAGCATGGTAGAAATTAAATTGTGCCACTATTTAGCTCAGTAAATGCACTTTAAATTCTAGTAGGTGTTTTTTTGCAGTCAGATGGTCCTTAGTCCTCTTGTGTAGTAAGCATATTTATACTGACTGTAACTCTGCTCTAGTTCTTCAGTGTGTTCACAGTGTTGTCAGCAACCTTTTGCTTTTATTTGGTTGCACATAACATAACAGACTTAAAGCAGAATTACAAGTTCCAGAAAAATGAAAATGTGAAAGAAACAACCACTTGTTTGTCCAAAGTTCTACTTCCTTGTTTTCTGTAGGAGCCTAGCTGCTTGCTTTTCTAAGCAAAATGACTATTTCCAGCTTTTTACTCTTAGACCTACAGAGCAGGCTGTGACCTGAGGGGTGGATCAAGCATCTTATCTTGTATCCCCAATTTACAGAAGTGTTGCAAAGTCTAAGCTATGAAATCGTTCTTCTTAGTGATGATGCGGACCAAGTCAGAATCCAGTTTAGATACCAAACTAAGTTTACAGAGCTAGAACCAGAAACAGAAGAACAACAAATACCTGAAATGCTATCCAAAGTCAACACTGCAAGCCAGGGACAATTTCTAAAAGATGGTTGTGATTCGAGGCAAATTTAATGGCAAGACCCTCACTGAGCAGACCAAATTAACTGTGTATCAACAGCAAAAGCAATCACCTACCAGACTGTCTCAGCAGGGAAAGAGGAGAGAGTCTGGATACCATGCAAACCCTATTTTGCTGGCAACACACTGAACCTCAACAAAATTGGTAAGAATCAGCCCAGTGGTCACATTACAGTTTTTCTAGCTATCAAAACTCAGATCTAGGAAACAGAGACTTACATTTTCAAAACCAATGTCCAAAACCAGAGTTCTTAATCATACTAATACAAAAGTGGCCTGACATTCGTTGATGAAAAGATTCTCTGCAATCCACTGCATGGTGTTCTGGATTCAGATTGTCCTTATTTTAGAGAAACGTATTCTCTTATTTCTGTTCATAGATCCTTCTTTTCTTGTCTCTGAACTGTTCTGTTCCTCTCTTTGGATCTCGAGAAGGAAAGGGTAGTTGTGACCAGCCCCGAAGATCAGTAACTCAGGGAACACGAGCTGAAGACATATTTAGGATGTTATGCAGGAACCCTCTATTCTCCTGCCATGGTTTTGTCCGCTGAGCACCAACTAACTTTGTTAGACTGTTTTTTGTTGCTGCTCTACCTCTGGGAGATCGGTGCCAAAGACGACATTAGAATTTGAAGCACCAGAGTTTGTGGTCTGTCTTCAGATACCCCGATCTATCTTTTCATTAAAACTGGCTCTACAATGCCACACATTCCTCAAACCATTTTAGATAGCAAAGCTTTTATAAAACACATTCAAACAAAAGCAGTGCAGTGGGAAGCAAGAACACACATGCTAAATATTTGTGTAATTAAATTTGTGTAAAATCAGGACACCCAAATTTGCTGACGAGCTGATCTAACTTCCAGTAGAGGATATAATCTGTCTGTAGTAGCTGGGTATACCTGCAGCAAAATTCATTTATATGAAAAAAATAACCATGGCTCATACATACTCAGAAATTTTGTGCTTATTCAGACAGGCCTCTATGTGCTGAATTTGTATGCTCTGGCACCAATGTTAACATTTAAAAGAGATTTAAATGCACGCTATTAGTTGAAAATGAAGAGATTATTGGTGGAATAACAACGTGGAACAACGCACACCTTTTCCAGTTCCAAAACTACTTGCTTTGGATTGTAGACAAGAAAAGACTGTATTAGTGAAAGAAAAATTGGGCTAAATGTGAGAACGGTTTTTTGTTTTGCTTTAAATGTATCATTAAGCATTCACAGAATGGCAAGGAGCCAAAAAAGCACTCAGTGGAGTTTTCCATTGCCACTGCAGCTTATAGCTTGTTTGCAGTTTTTGTCCTTAAGAGGAATGCAGGAGGTCAAGAAGTTTGTCTGTCACTTAGGCTCGTTTGCTTTCTAGCTTCAAGTATGATTCATCCAATCATATACCAAAAACTTGCTCTGGGTTAACCCACTGGGTTTTAAATAATTTGGCTAAACTCCTACTAACCTACTATATACATGCATGTACGACTTGCCTGTGGAGTTTCTGGAGAAGAGAAGCCTTTATTCAGGTTGGCTTTGAAGAAAGCCTTGCTTTCTTCAGTTACCTGGGTTTTAATGTGGTCAGCTGTCCTTGGAGGAGCCTGAATTAAGGTGTCTGAAAGATATTCAAGTGAGCAGGAGCCGCAGTGAGGTGCAGCCACATGACACCTTCTGCTCACACTGCTTGGGGAAAGGTAAACAGCAAAAGGCAGTGACCTCTTAAACTGCCACAGCAAGATTTGCTGCAGCCCATCTATCACATCCCCTCAGAGTGTTTACATTCCTTCAGCTAACACATGTTGATTTGCACAGTGTTTAGCAATACTTTTTTTCGTCTGCACCAAGCCTCCTCAAACTGCCACTATTTTCGGCTGTGTGCAGGCTTCAGAGAAGTGTCTGCCTGTGTTCAGATCGTATTTTCAAACTTTTTTGCAACTGTAACAACCATTTCTTTTTTAATTTCATTCTTTTGAAAGTCTGAATTTCTGCAGCCATGCATGGCTTCTACAAATTCAGAAAGGGTTTGGAATCAGATGGCCACGTGCTCTAAAAACACATATAGGCTGTGCACAAGAATAAGAACCGTTCTAGTCCCACTAGAGGAGGAGAATATAGCCACCGAAAATATACTGCAGACTTTTGCCATGTGTGTGCAGTGCTCAAGAGGAGCATCACGTAAGGTCCCCTGTGTCAACAAGGTGTGATCAACAGTTTAATGACAGTCCAGATCCACACCTTGACGTATGAGTGTTGAAGCTCCCTCCGCTATGAAGGAGAGGGTGCAGGACAGGTATGCTTAACCTCTGAAGCTAGAATTGTGGTTAGGGTTAGGGTATGCACCATCATTGGCCAAAGGGCTGTAACTTCTTCAGATGGTAGCAAGGACTGCTGGGCTACACTGCAGTATGGCATGGAAGCAGCCCTGAACTAAGTCTAAAGGGGATTGAAAATGGGTTAAATTTAGGATTGGACAAGAATGATCTGGTTAGCTGAGATTAACTGAGTTTAGCCTTGAAATAGGCTGGGAGATGGTAGAGATCACTAGGCAAAAGCATGGGGTTGGGACTGGGGCTAAGACATGTCCTAAAAATCTCCATTACTGCTTAGTAAACAAAGGACCGCTTGAGCCTAGTTTAGGAGTCCGTTTGCATCTTAGCCTGGCAGTGGCCACTGAGCAAACCCTGGGGCTGTAATTGATACTTGGAATTAGGATTTGGCCTTGCAGGATTTAAGGCTGAGTGCAGATGGAGACATTACCTTAGGTTAAGAGCTTCCATGTGGTTAATAGGTCTAGGGCTGCCAGGCTATGCTGGGCTATGACTAAAAATAAGATTAGGATGGGTATTGAGGTTTGTCATAAGGAAGGCCAACAAACTATAGGTAGAGACAGGTCCAGAAGTGGCTGCTGAGGGGCTGATTAAATTTAAATTTTAGTCTAAATTTGGGGGCCAAGGACAATGATTAACCATGGTTACAGCTGGGTCTGGAAGGGGTCCCCAGACTAATTTTAGACTGGGGATAATAGGGCCCAGATGGCAATCCTTTATGCTTGTGGATAATGGGATCTTTGAACGTTGCATAAACATCAAATTTGAGTTAGGAGCCAAACAGCTAGGATATGATCTAGGCAATGCAGGGACTGCTTGGCTGTATTTTAGGCTTGCAAGCTAACTCGCAGAACTGAAGAGATTCAGACAAATGCTGATAAACTCGAGTTGTTGCTAGAAAGTGAAGGGCTGCTTGAATACGTTTAGGTCTGCAGCTGAAGAGCCTTAAGACTGTTAAAACTTGAAATGGGTTGCTAAGGCTCAGTTTGTGGTGGTGGTAAGGCTCGCACCAGTTTTGCCTGTTCAACTAAGCTCACTGTCTGCACCAAAACAGTTCCCACGCTCTACTCAAGGCAGGCACTAGCATGTGTTTGATTTTAAATCTGGGGTTGGCAGGAGTCAGCGGCTAAATGTTAAGATGAGAATCGGGCTTGGAGTTAAAGCAGGGCTGCAAACTCATAGCGTCTTTCTCACCTTGAATGCTTAGACAACGTCTTGATTAAAAAAAATCCACCTGCAATTTCTGTGGGTTAATTAGAATTTGGTCCCCAGGGAGACACACTTTCTATGGCAGGTTCTTTCTGCATGACAAAAAAGAGGAGGAGGGGCAGAGACTTCCAAAATGGACATATCAGTCAGTTCTGATCTTCAGGAAGTCCATCAAAAGAATATCTAGACAGTTTATCAGAAAGCATGTTTTTTCATTCTGAGTATACTACATTATTACCTTATCATCTATATAGTTAGAAAATATGGTTGAATATGCTCTTTCCAGTTTAGGAGGTGAAAGTCGTGTCATATAAAATGCTATTTATGAAGCAAAAAAAGTGTGGTTCCTATACAGAACTGCCAAAGTATTTTAGAAGACATGGTTAGCACAGAAGAAAATATACATTTCTTCCTTGAGATTTTCCTAGTTAGTGCGAACATCTGCTTTTCTAAAGCAGCACTGGTTCCTATTCTAAAGTGCTGTCGTAACATTTTGCTCCCTTTCCTTGCTCTCCTCTTTACCTGTCATTACCCCTTCCTTTTTCTCCTTTTCCCTTCCCAAATCCCTATTTCTTTATTTTCACCTCATTCTTTTATTTCTAAAAGCATTTCCCCCCTTTAATTTCAATTCGAAGCATTCTCCAAACTACCATTAAAATAAAACTTGCGCAAAACTATCACAATGTGCAAACGCCTAGTAAACACATGATCATACCCTCTTCATTTCCTTGTCCCTCACAACCTGTACCAGTTGCTCTTTGAGTTCTCAGGAGGTTATAAATCTTTAGGTGCCTGTCTTGCAATGAGCTCTTTAAGTCCTTTTTAGCTACGATTACCTTATGCCTACAGTCATCCATATATATAAAGTGGGTTAAATAGATGCTGCAGGTTCTTGTCCTTTGGGAAAGAGGATCAGAGATGAGATACCTTATATCCTATATAAATCAGAAGAGCAACCTCCCTCTGCACAGGTATGACACACTGGATATCAGACCTCGCAGCGCTTGTCTCCAGAACACCTAGCTCACCTTGAGTACTGTATAGATATTATATCTGTAATAAATAAAATACATGTATAATCCTGTACTTGGGCCTATGTCTGTGGCATGAAATTAAAATCCTATCAGCTACTATAAAAACAAGTATCTTCCTTCTCCTGTAAAAATAGGCTAAATCAACTTCCAGCTGTGCCTGGTTGTGCAATGCTTGCTCATCCTTTGCAATTAAGACACAGTGGAAGCTGAGGGGAGGATGTTTTGACTCCTGCTGTCTCATAAGTATTTCATGTCGCAAGATGCATGTGGGCCCTGTTTAATTGTCTTTGGTATTCAGCCTATAAATGGCTGAGTCCGTCATCTGGGCTCGCAAACGGAAGGAAGCACTGAATGTGCAAGGACAGTCTGCCATTTTTCTTTATGTAAGCGCAAGGATTTGGGGACATGTTACTTAGCAACCTTACCCAATTCAAGCTGTTCTTCCTACAGGTTGATTTGTTTTGTTTAAGTTGACATTGAATTTTTTTGATTCAGTTTTCCTTGGGCAGGTGATACCTTCTGCGCAGACTAGCAAAATGCCATTCACAGAATGAAATGTAGACTTGCAAAAGCAAAGAGAAAAAACTTGAATAACTGACCGTGAAGTTTTGAATGACAGTGCAAGCTTTGTCCATATATGAGCACTGCAGCAGCTCATCTGGAAAACCACCTGCATTCTCATCTGCCTGTTTTTATCCAGTTTCTCTTATTCTCAGATTGGGGACTATGTGCAGCAAGCACTGTGTTTTTGTTCTCTGCGGTGCCAATAATTACTGCTATTTCTATATAAGTCTATCCTTCGTAATAAACAGTGGCAGTACTGAGAATAATAATCACAGCAATTGCAACAGTGGGAATATTAAATGCAGAAGGTCTAATCTCATGCTTCCAGCTCAGCTCCCCTGACCCCTGGAAATAGTCTGGAAGTGGGAGGACTGACATAACTGGGAGAGGATGAGAAGTATTCAGCGACAGAGAGTAGAAACCTCAGCATAGTGAATGCAGTATTTCCAGCAGAATTGTGATTCTAATTTTGCATCAATAGTGAATTCAAAATACTGTGTCAAGCTCTCCAGTAAAGGTATAGAAAAGAACCAACCTTTCTGTTCACCTCCCCTTACTTGGTCATCATCAGTGCTGAGAGCTTCACAACGTCTTTTGAAGAGGGAGAAACTGGAGGCCGCTCAGACCAAGCTCCTGTGCCTGCAGAAAGCTCTGGTTTTGCAGTAGTTTGGCATAAATAAGCATTGCCATCTTATGGCCGAGCCTCGGTACTGCATGGCCGACTTTCCCTGCCAACGGAAATTTGGACCTCTAAAGCAAGTGGCTTTGTCTCCAGGGAAATGTCTATGACTAAACACCAGACTTCATTTTTTCCTCCACATCTTTTTTATGATGACTTGGTCATGACAAAAATCCTGTTTTCCCTGAACCAAGCAGCGGTTAGGCAGCAGGGGAGATAGATATTTTTATATTTGCAGCATTAAAAGCCCCTTTCATCCCTAATAACTGTGTTTCTAGGTTTTGCTTAGAGACAGTATTCTGGAAACTTTTTGCTCTGCTTTTGCCTCTTCCTGCTGCAGTGTTGCTCATGGCCATTTAGACAAGCACTAGGCAGCAGACAGCAAAGCCTCCCCGAGTGCATGGGCTGTGATTTTGGATGCTCGGCATTTACCAAGTGCCACGCTACTGTTTCAGATGTCAGCACGTCTTGTGCTTGGGCAGACACTACTTAGAAGGAGCTCAGGAATGCATGTCAGCGGTCAGAGGTAAAGAGCAGTGGCTTCGCTCTCTACCACGCACTTCTGACATCGCTTTGTGTAACTGTATCTCATCCTCACCTCTGTAAACTGCAGTTACCAAATCTGCCAGGCCATGGCTTGATACAGGAAGCCTGTTCTTCCATCCAGAAGTTTGCTCCCACTTCCAGGCCAATAATCATCAAGCAAGATGTACTTATGATCATGGCGCTACTGCTAAATAGAGCTAGAGTGAAGTAACATTGGTTTTGAACCTGGAAGAGGGAGAAGATTGATGACTACTGATTTGCTTTAGGAAGAGAAAAATAAGTAACTTAAGTAACTTGCAATTCTACATCATTTTTTTGTGCTAAGATCTCAATGCTCTACTAATTCATTATCTTCACAGCCTGTGCTGTGAGGGAGGCAACTCTGATACACTGCATCTCACTGAAAGCACTAAAGACCAAGCACATAACTTCTGTAGCATGTTGCTTTTCAATTCCTTGATTTGGAAGATGATGCTCAAGACTTTGTACCTTACCATTTTCCTTCTGGAAACAAATAAGGCATTAGAGACTATTTCTCCAACAGCCTGGCAAACACTGTAAATCAGCTCATGCAGAGCTCCATGCTGCTAGCAAGATCAAAACCAGCTCATATATTTCTGCATGGCATTGCAGACATGAGTGCAACACCCACAGTCCTTTGAAAGTTGGAACACAGCTAAGTCACCTGGCACTTTGAAAACATTACCCTTGAGTTTAATATCCTTTGTCGTGCAAGGACCTACTGCTATAAAAACTCTCACCATTTTAATTTATCAACTGGAAAGTGTCCTCCCACCTTTGTGAAAAGATTTGTCACTCAGACAGGAACAGCATTATCTGTAAGTGCCGGATGTCTGCTCATGTCTCCCTCAGCATGCTCTACGTTCTTGGCAGAATATCTATATGAAAAATGCCTTTCCAGGTAAAGAAACAGAGGTGCAGGACTTCTGTTCTCATTTATATGCGCAAACACATGGCCAAAGTGAAAATATTATTCAGATCTGTTCAACAAACCTTTTTCCTCACCCTACTCCTGCTTGCAAATACTGTATTTGAGTATTTTCTCTAAAGCCCCACAGCTGCACTAGATCATGGTTGTCCTCTTGCTTAGTTTCATAAGTTGTTCCCCATCATTTATGGCTCTTATTTCATTAGTGAACTACTTGCCTTCTTTTCTGAGTTTTCTGAGGTGCTTCTGTTTTGTGGAGACCAAAATGCAATTATCACCTTAGCCAAGGAGTAGCATAACTGAAACAGTGCAAGGATGGGAAAACAGACTGAACATCTACTGGCAAGACAGAGCTTTGAACACTGTGTTTCAATACATCCACACCAAGTTTATATGCAAAAAAATGCACCTGCAGTATGGTATGTACTTAAATAAGCAACGTTTTCTGCCACCATTAGTCTGCAACATGTGTTGCAGCCATCTGCAAAGAGAACTTAGTTTTAATTAACTTAGTCTTAATTAACTATTAAAACCTCTGCCATTAAGATTAATGAATTTTCAAAGCTATCTATTGATTCGACCTTGCTTCTTTGTCTTCGTAAGCACCAGGAGCTTAAGCTTCCAAATTTTAGCCCTGCTAGCATGTGCTTACGTTCTACTAACAACATCACAGAAAAGACTCCTTGTCAAGAATAAAGCTAATTTTCATTTATTATTTTGTACCCTTCGAACAGAGGATACTACACTTCAGTGTTCATTAACATCAAGCAATATTAAAGAAGAAAGGAAAAAATAGAGAAAGTATCTTTTCCACGATAATTATTTCCCTACTGTTACTCTTTCTGATATATCATGCTTTATTGTAATAAAAGGTCTGTGAGTGAAGGGTGATCCTGAATGATGCAGGTGTGTATGTGGATCCCACTTCCATTAGTATCATCCCTACCAGCTTCATTATGGCTTTGCTTAGGATCTGTGAGTGTGAAATTTTCTCTTCCCATCCTGATTTTTTATTGTAGTCCCAGCCTGCCTGATAACAGAAAACAGTGTAATCTCTAACATGCTCAGGAAATGGTCACCTAGCCACAGTCTGCAGTGGATTTCCTCAGCTACTGCTATTCTAAAAAGGCATGAACAAAGGTGTATGAATTAGGACATCTTGATGTGCCCTAGACTTTAGGCCAGCCCTGGCTGTCGCACTTAACACAAGTGAGATGAATGGTTGCTGAACATGATGAAGTTGAGACATGAAATACCACTTTCTGCAGGGAAGCAGTTAACTTCCAGTCTGCAAGGATGCTTTATGCAGCTGTGCATTTTGCATGCTAAAGATGAGCAGACACATAAGAACCTCTTGACATAAGAGGTTATTCTGAAATACCAGTTTATTATGGTAAGCAAAAGCAGTTTCAGATCTCCTATGCTAATTTATATCCTGACTGCCTTGGGCATGAACAAACCAAACAACGCTTTGCGTCAGAGTTTCAGTTCTTGCTACATATTAAGAGGATATTCCTCCTGACAGGTGCTATGTAGGCAGCGAACATCTGCCCCTGTGCACAGATCAGTAATGACACCGAATATTGCTCTGTCAAGGTGCCTTTACCCTAGAGGGACTCCCCTTCTCTGAGAAAGTAATTTCCTCTGAGATGGTCTTCTCTTATGCAGGTAGTTTATTGTCTGTACTAGCTGTTTCCATCTGGGCTTCCCTCCAGATGTCTCACTGACCCAGGTGACAGCTGCCATCATCTGGCAGCACCTTCTGAGGCTTTGGCCTTCTGAGGCACTCTGCGCTCTGTCACCCTCTGCCTCTCATTCGAGAGATCAGGCTTCCCTGAGAAGGAACAGCTGTGGAAAAACTGTCTTTAAGCAATTGGGTATGGTAAGAAAAGGAAACAGATGGAAGAATATCAGTGTACACCTATCCTAGATGCTGGGTAGCAGATTAGTGAAGGAGTTTAGCTGCTCTGTTTGGCCCAGCATCCTTCCCACCACAACCCTGTCTTTCCTACAGTGGGAAGAGCCTAGCTCCACTGTATTAAGCCTTGGAATTTAGATGTCGACAGATTTTATTCCTGTCCATTAAAGGCTGTGGAGTGAGCCTTGAGAATGACCCCCCACTGCCATTGCACGCTCAGCAATGCGTAATGCATAGTTCCTTCCCCGAGGAGACAATTTGTTTTCAGTCTGTTTTCAGGCTACTGCTGCACGAGACATCTGCATGGCCACATGCACTTTTAACCTGTTGAGGCAAGATGCTGCTCCTCAGCTGAGCGGCAGTGACTCCCATGCCAGCACGCTCCACGGTATTACTTGAGCTCAGTGAGATGCTCTGTGGTCGTCATGGCAGTGACATGCTCATTTTCAAAACAGAAAGTGTTGGTGTGAGGAATCCCAGGCTCTCTTTCCCTGGAATCTCTTTAACCCTTGAGAAGTCATTTCTTGCTCCCATAGTTTTAGACCTCCTGCCCCAGCACCTCCCACCTCTTCCCAATGTGTTTCAATATTCCCATGTCTTCCAGTGTACCCTTTTCCCAATCTTTTCCTATCCTGAAGGTCCTCCTGTCTCAGAACTTGTCCAGCCAACTTCAGACTCTTCGATACCGTTTTTTTTTCTAAAATGACTTTGTCTCTGAGCTCCAGCCTTCCTACCCCAGCTCCACCCCTAGTCCTCTCTTTGTGAAGTGCTGGGGTTCACTGTGGCCCAAACACTTCCTCATCTGCGCTTTCTTGCCCACCCCAGACTCCAGACTTCTACCTGCTTGCCTGCTAGCCATTAGAAACCCAAGAGGGTCTCGGTGCTTCTTGCTGCTTCTGCATTGTCCTGTTACCCCTTTCAACTCCAGATTCAAACCAGACACTGGCCACTGCCATCCTGTGGCAGCCATCAACCCTCCCCTGGTCTCCCCTTGCGTGGGGTATAGCTTCATAAATAAGTCTCCTGGGAAAAGCAAAGTTCTTGCTCCTGTCTATGGTGGTTCCTACCATGGTATTTCTGGACGAAAGCTGCATTTGTCAAAAATCAGGTAAGGTAGGAGTTTCAAGGCAGAAGTGGAGAGAGCATGCTTGAGACAAATTGGACATATGTTATTGCTGTGCTTTTTGCTGATCAATCCACTAAGTCATTTCTAGAGCTCTCTATTGTGCTTAAGCCTCAGGGATAACCCCTTCCAAACTCACCATTACTAAGTGCAAGTAGATACAGCAGGGAGGTGAGTAACCCAGGCTTGGGCTGTGACTGGGAAAGCATCATGTACGGGTAGGGAGATTTATCCTGCTTGCAGACCAGAGCCTGCAGATACCTAGTGATGGCACTATAACCCCTGTTAAAACAAGCCACTTCCAAAGGTCCTGTGAGCTAGGATATGAAATATGTGAATAACTTTTTGGCAAAGAATGAGATTAGAATAAAGTTACTTGCATATGAATACCCTGGTTTCTCCAGAATTGGTTGGCTACCTGAATCTAAACAGTAAAGCTTAGTCTAGTCAAAACCTTTAAGTTCCTGTAGTTGTAATTTATTCTCCAAAGCATCAGTCTTATATGATTTATTATAAACAGAGCCCTATGCTGCCTGGTCTATTTGCAGAAACTTCCATCTACATTGACATTTAGTGCCAGTCTTGAGAATCTTCCTAATAGGAATGCTACAGCTGACTGAACAATTCTCTAGAAAACACAGGTTTCACTCAAATGAAAAATTTAGCAGGAGAATGATGATTCTAATAGAACTTGTATTAGCAAATAATGAATGAAAAATCAAAAAAACTTAATTGTTGTTAAGTATTGCTAAGTATTTCATTTTTTGCAAGCACCAGAAAGGAGTAAAGCTTCTGGATTTCAGCAGAGCAGAATATTCTGATCAGACCCAAATGGTCTTGTTCTTTGTCAGAAATTCCATCAATGGAAAGCGATGCAATTCTGATCTAGATAAAAGTCAACTGTCCAGGTTCTGATTTCTTTTAAAAATTTAAGTTCCGGAAAAAAGGCTTAGGAAGTATCTCACCACTAACAACCTGAAAGCTCATATTATGGATTTTCTGTATTCAGTGACTGATCACCAGTAGACCCCTAAATGGATAATTAGACTTTGCTTCTCCTTCTCACAGGAGTAACTGAAGCTAAGAATTCAGTAAGTTTTCGAAAGGAACTGGGCAGTTAGAAATCCAGTCAGCATGATTAGTTGCAAGAAATTTGGAAAGGCTACTAAGGCCCATGCTTCATAGGTGAGTCAGCCTGTCCTAGATTTCAAAGTGAGATCTAATGCATGTGGGAAGAGTGGAAGGGAGACTCTTTTGACATCCAGTGCCAGATTCTGTCAGAAACAGGATGCCGGTCTAGATTAATGGCAAATCAGATCCAGTAAGGTAACGTATATTTTCCGATGATAATTACATGAAGAAAAAGTTTCCTTATCGTCACCCAGAATGTTTCTTTCTCTAGGAATGCCAGTGCAGTTACAGGATTTGGACAAAATAATGCAACCTACACAAGCCTCTGGCCATAATCCCTTTCCGCAGAGTAACAGTCTAACTAGCAACACTCAATCAATAGCAAACAGAGCAGATCCTCTCTCTCCTGGCTTCTGATTAGAAAACTAGCTCTTTTCTCTTTGTTATGATTAGCTCAGCCTCATTTCTTCCCTTTGCTTTTCTTGCATTTTGATACACTTTTCATGAGCTTCCAGATGCTGGGTGGATGGGCAGGCCATGCTTAAGTAGCTCAACAGGTCTGGTTTCGGTGGCTCCTGAAAGCTGAACAGGCTGAACATGCTGTCGATCACACGGCCCTGCTGGCAACATGTCCTTCCCTCATGTCATGGTACCAGCCACGCACTGGTACAGCACCAGCACTGCCCCAGCCCCATTCGCATATGGCAGCATCTGGCCCTAGTGGAAGACCCCTTTTGGTGCCACAGCACTTGTCGTCTTCTCTAGTCTATCCCTCTAATCATTCAGACATGCTTTTTAAGAAAAGGAGTCAGAGAAATGACTGTAAATCTGTCCTCAGAAGGGAAACGTCTTGCCTTGGTGGATAGGCCCAGTGGAGTTAGTGTGCACTGGAAAAACGACACTGTGTCTGTGCTCCGAAGCAATGGTTGGCAGCCCTCCTTCCTCTCTTAAGTCAAAGCTGAATCTCCCACAGGCAGCCCTGAGCAGTCTTGAATTCATCTCCTCCACTGGGTCATTTTTACCCTGGAGCTATTGTGCTAACAGTTCAATGGTTACAACCATCCTCATCCAATTGTCAGTTTAGACGTGAGCTTGGACAGCTAGCTAAGTTTTGTTAGTTGTTTCCAGAGGGGTAGAAGAACTGGGGAGAACCAGGTGTTTCTGTGATACCCACAGTGCTATGGTGTTATGTCTGTGTGAACAATTTTCATCTTGAAAATGAGCATGTCGCTGCTGTGATGGCCACCAAATGTGGCACCAGGCTCCCACTGGACCTGGGGCAGTCTCCTCCCGATCAGCAGCATCTTGTCATGAGGATGAGGGCCTCTATCTTGCACCTCTCACAGAGTCTCACAAACATAAAAGGAGCCAAGAAACATTGCTACTCAGAGAGGAAGGCATTGCCTCCGCAAAAAAGAAGAGATCCCAGCAGGGGATGCTCCCAGCTCGGCTGGATGCATTGCCTCATGTGGAGGCTGGATCTTGGCTCCCTCAGGGGGAAGTGCTCCCAGCTTCCAGCTCTTGCTGGGCTCCCCAGGGTCTGGGAGCCAGGCGAGACGCCTCGGATCCGTTCAGAGAGACAGGGACCTTCACCTCCTGCTGAGCTTGAACTATATTCTTGCAATTTTTCCTCCTCCTCAAGCACAGTGTACAATCCTGTTTCTTCACAGAAAAGCATATAATAACAGCTTGTTTCCTCCAAGAGCAGGAACAAGACAGTAAGACACTATCTTTTCTTGTTTTCCATATTTCTCTCCAGCCAGTGTTCTTATCAAAATCTATTTCCTTGGAGTCACACTAGAAGAGTGCAACTCCAGCTGGATTCCTGGTGTCCTTCTTGCCTTCTCTGCATGTTTCTGCTGCTTTCCTCAAGCTTACAGAAATGAGGTCAAACAGGAACCCCTGCTTATGTTATCAGACCCCTACAGTGACAGTGTCCTACCTTGCAATGTGCTAGGGTTTGGATTATAGCTTCCTATTAGGTTATCTGTCTCTTAAAGAAGAATTTGATTATTCCACCATTCAGCCTGAACAGAAGGCAATGGTCATGTTGAGTGTTTTCACTGAACCCAGCATATCTATGTATCTCCAGGAAGAACGGTGATGCTTTAGAATTTGAGCATCTTCTGTGCATTTTTTTTCTGCAGCACAAAACAAGAGTAGATGGAGTTGAACAGAGAGGATAAGAGCATATTTTTGTAAATGGCAATGAATTTTAGAAATCCCCCTCATTGTGAGTCAAGAAAAATATGAAAATTGGCTCCAAAAAGTAGTGGCAGGCAAAGAAGCCAAAAAAATGACCAGCGTCATTGAGATGCGTATTTTGAAAACAGAGGGCATCATATGCTGCTTGGTGCCTTATCTTAAGTACTATGTGCTGCACGTGTCAGGAAGGACCCAGTGGAGCTACAGAGAGGTTTCTGAAATAATTAAGAATATGGAGCAGTTGCCTCAAAAGAGGGACTAAAAGCATGGGACTCCAGAATAAGGCTGAGGTTTACGAAACCTTAAAGATGGTGAATAAGTTTAATGAAGCATCATTATTCACCAAATCCCGGAGTGCTAAAACCAGAAGACAGTTGTTCAAACTTGTAGGAGGTTGGTTGAAAGAGGATAAAAGAAGGAGCTTTTTAACCCGGCGGGTAGTGAATGTCTCCAGTGTGCTGTGACAGAGGCTGTGGAAGCAGGCAGTATCAGCACTTTCGAACTGGGATTAGACAAATGCCTCGACAGCAAACACTAAAACAGTAGACAGGGAGGTTACCTCTCTCATCTCTCATCCAGTTATGGATGTTGGGAAGTAAGAGGGCAAAGGAACACAGAAAGTGGCCAGGCTCACGTGCTGCCTGCCGCCACAGGAGACAAATCCTTGGCTAGATGCCACCACTTTGGCCTCGGAGGGCATGTCTTACTTTCTTAAATAACTTGGGAGCCAGTATACCTGGATCCTGGAAGTTGGGCAAGCAGAAAGCTATTTCCCAGAGACAGTCAGCAACTGCAGGCCTGATTTTGACATTGCCACCTACACCAGTTTCCTCCTGGCATGACACATACTGTCTTTCTGATATCAATTTTATGCTGTGTGGTGAACTGGCACTGGGAACTGCACTGGCACATTTGCGAAGTGATGGCTGGGGTTTAGCCTACACAACACATTCATACCTACATGAGTCATGAAACTAAATTCTTAAAAGCAGTCTTAAAAACGGTCCTTTTAATTTTAACCCTATATGTGTCCTCATGCACAGATGCATTCACTTTTACAATAGATTCTTTGATCAGAAGAAAAGCATGTAAGATCAAGACAAAGTTATTCAGTATGTATCTTAAGTCCGATAACAGTGTCTTTTTTGGATTGCACCATCGCTTGTGAGTCCCAGTTAGGTCCCTCTCCTATAAAAGACTATACAAAGACAGCACAATGTGACCACACATGCCTTATGGTGTATTATCAAAGCAAATGTTTTTGCCACTACTGCCATCAGTAAAGTGAACCTACATGCAGAAATGGTGGGAAATTGTAAGACAAAATCCTATTTTAGATCAGCATATTATAGCTATCTAGTAACTAGTTAACTGAAAAAGATTTTGAGCCACCGCTTATTATTCCTATCACAATCAAATGGACTCTGTAGAGCAATCTAAAGCCTAAGTTCCTTCCTACCCACCTCTTACTCCTGTTTTTAAAGTCATATCATCTTGCAGTGATGTCCTACCTTCTTGCTGTTTCTCCTGAGCTGACTTCATGTGTGCTAGGCATGTCCCTTCTCTGCTTTCTCCTATACTGGCTGCGACTGTATCACAAAAGAAATATCAAGTTAGTAGAGCAAAAGGAAATACGCAGAAAAGGTCATAAATGCAATTTCTCGTATTACTGAGTTAAATGCTCTTTTTCCCATTTTTTCTCACTCTTTCAAACTGCGAATTCCCAAAGTAATCAGCCAGCTTTTCACTCCAACACACTTTCCCCTGCAGCCCAGGATAAAGCTTTTTCCTCAGTTTGCTTTACTTGCCTATCTACGCCACAAAGATGTTGTAATGATTAGTTAGTGTTCTTTCAGAATTTAGGCACCGTGACAAACCCTGTAAATACTGAATAAAATTAATTTAAAAGATGTAAAAGCTAGCAGTTGCTTTAAATAGTTTTACTGCCAGTACCTTTGGCATGAAGCAGGATAAAGTTGGTAGAGAACAACAGGGAATACCCTTGTAAGCAGTCACTCAGCCTCCTTTATTGGCCCTGTTTTTCAGAGGCGTAGGCAAAAGGGGACATTTGTGGATACCATGCTCCATTCCTTCAGCATACTCTATAGCTTGGACCTCACTGATGTAACAGATTCAAGTTAGACCTTCACCACACTGCAAATGAAGCTGGAAATGCCAAGCACTGCTTCATCTCTGCCTTTACAGAATACAAATGAGTGGGGACTTGGGAGAAAAGACTTTCTGTTGTTCTGATAAACATTTGAGATTATCTGGAAATCCTGAACTGATGCAAGTAGAGTTAAAATTACCAGAGCTGAACAACAGCCCAAGCAAGACCTCCACAGCTGAATCTCTCCAATACTATTCATTTAAATCATCCCAAGCAAAAGGATATTAAAAATTTGAACAGATTGTTGTTTTCAGCAGAGCGGCATAACTAGGTTTTGGTCCTGCAGCTAAATCTACAAGGACATTAATGCGATATCTGCCCTAGAAATCTAACCCTGGATCAGGTCTGAGAGCAGAATTTGACCTTTTGTATCAAATGTTCTTCCTTTGGCCATCTTGAATTTTGTAGATTTGCTATTTAAATATAAAACCACAATCTTTTTCCATTCAGATGTTGCATTGAGAGGTGGCATCCTTTAATCATGACATTATGCCACTTGTTGGCTATAACACTTATCTTTTATCTGCAAAGTAAACAGTTAAAAAAGATAAATCTACTCTTTGATAGCTTTGTAGCTTATAATAGAAGATACTGAAGTCTCTTCAGGTTATTCTTTTAGCAGTTCCTGAATTTTCTTAAACTTGGAATGATTACTGTAAAGATTTTTTCTGGATATTTTATAAGATATTTAAAAAGAGAGGTGTTAGCATATATAATATTCAAGTATATATTCTTTGCTCTGCTTGCCTGATAGGATCTTGTGGATAGGTAACAAATACAGAGATCAAAAGCTGACAATAAAGATGACAATATTTGTAGTTCAGAGACACACAGAGCTCCTTTTCAGAATCAATCTTCTGCATATTAAGTGCTCTGGCAACACACATTAAAACATGAGTGTGCTCTCAAAAGAGCCCAGTCTCACAATAAAGTACCAAAAATATTATATGCTTATATGTTTATATACATATGCTTAAAAATATTATATGGTTATATGCTACTGACACAAGAGGGCAGCATGCAGGAGTGTAATGGGAAAAATCCCTTACCACAGCACATCACTGAGTATCAGTTTTATAGTTCCATTCTGCTTACTGAGCGTAGCAAAAGTCATACGAACTGGCAGAGTAATTTAATGTGTGAATATCAGATGGACGACATTTTACAGGTACCATACTGAGAAAACATTTTTTTAATTTCCACCCATAATTGTGTCCCTTTGAAGTTTGTGCCTGCCAGTATTTTTCAGCTGTGCCCAGATACATGATATTGCTATGACAGTCATCAGTACGTATTTGGGGAGGCTGGCCTAGCGTGGGGAATCCATGCAGGAGGAGGGAAACACTTTATGAAGCAAAGAAGGCAAAAGTCCGGTTGCCTAGCTAGAAATCACACCGGCGGATCCGTCTGAGGCGGCAGGCGATGGCCGGCCTCGGTCCCCCCTGCGCGGGGATCTAAAGCAGCCTTTCCCACACGGATGCGTGCCTTCAGGATGAAAAGGCCTTTGGGGAAGGCTTGAATTCCCACTGTCTTTTTGCCTGTCGTTTGAAGCTCCCAGAGGCAGCCTTTGTAGTAAAATACCTGGGGATTATATCTTCGGCATGTGTCTTTGTTTTCATAATCATTAGGCTATAGGGATTTTGCATACAGGGAGAAAAGCTGTTTTCAAAAACGTTTGTTTTGGATGCTTACAGTTCTGAATAACTGTGTACTGTCTCCAGTTGAATGTCATCGGTTCGCAAACAGCGTTGTGTTTTCTTCTGTGCAGAAGCAAACTGTTTCAGCAATGTTTAATCAGCCAGCACTGACCTTTCTTCCCCAACGCCCGCACGTTTGTTTTCAATAAATGTTTAACTACCGCTTTCTAAGGGGACATGTTCACAACATGGAGGACTTCCTTCAGAGCCTACGCTGCTTTCAATGTTACCACGTAGCATGGCTGCCGTAGGGTTGCATGTGCGTTTTAGGTTCAAGACTCCTCCTCTATTCCCAGGGTCTGGGGACGCTTTGGGCAGGGGAAGTAAATCTCCAGGAAAGCTGCCTCCTTTTTCATTTTGCTTCAGTTATCTCCCTGTATTCTCCCACGATATGTGAAAATACTGGCCATTATTTGTGCCTGGTTTCCATGGTATGAGGGGAAGGGGTAAAAGTCTTGCCCCCTTCGCCTCACCCACTCCGAAAGGGCAAAGGTTTCAGCTCAGAGGCTGGGGGGAATATGCAGAGTACTGGGGGTGAGAGATGCTCTTTCTCTTCAGGCACAGATATCGTAAAAAACTTAGGTCGCAATTCTTTTGCACTGATCTTGACTATTTTATCTTGAAGCACAGACTTTTCTGCGGGTTACTGATGTATTATATAGGGTCCTGACAAAAAAGGTAAATTGTCCCAAATCAGCAGTTCTTTTGTTACAGTGGGTCATACGCTCCTAGGCTCTTCTGTCCTGCCCGGTTTCAGTGCACTCATCCAAACCTTTATGGGATGTCTGCTGTTATCTTTCTCTATTATTCCGATTGATGTAGCTGCCATGGACTGCTGGAAAGCATTATTTAACCTTAAAGAAAGAGCTAATATTAATCCTCGGTAAATTTTCCCAAATCCACCTCCCTCTCCAGGAACTCTTTTGAAACGCTGGGCTGGTAACCACTTACCAAAGACCAAAATATCCTGTTGTGGAGAGCATTACAGCTACTTACAACTAACATTTTGAGGCCTGAGTGTACTTCTGGGCATGCCTGAATTGGACCAAGAAGGCCTTTACACATACCTCTGATGTAAGCAATGTGTGGACATACAGTGCGTATCTGCAAAGAAGTGCTTTTTTTTTGTTTTTTTTTTTTTTAAGATTTTTGCCCTGTGTTTGGCACTACCTGGAACAATTTCAGTCTGCTGTTTGGATTTTGGCATTTGAGACTGGGCTTACCCAAATCATTGATGTATCCTGCCAAAAAGAAATCAAAATGTCGTGGGTTCGTCTCCTTAAATAGTGCAGACATAAAATGATGGGTGATACGATAAATCTACATGGCAACGAAAGGATAATGCACAACCGTATTTGTATTTTTCAAACTACTGCGTGCGGGGGTGTAGCTGGGATCGGAGGTGGAGAGACCTTGTTTCTGCTGTACGTCGGAAGTTCCAGTTTAGAGACCCGAAGTGTCTCGGGTCTGGCAGCACCCAGGTTTTCGTGGGGGTGCATCGCACTGCGCTGCGACGCGCCTCCGTCTTTTGGGGTCAAACAGCGGCAGCAGCGCTCGCCGCAGCCCGCGGAGCCCGGGGGCGGGGCCAGCCCGGGATGCCCCGCCCCCGCCCGCCCAAGCCCCGCCCCCCGCCCGGGCTAGCGGCGGCGGCGGCGGCAGCGGGGCCACTCGTCCCGGGGCGGCGGTACCGGCACCACCAGCGGCGGCACCATGACGGACCGCTCCGCCTTCGACACCGACGTGATCACCATGACCCGCTTCGTGATGGAGGAAGGGCGGCGCGCCAAGGGCACCGGCGAGTTCACGCAGCTCCTCAACTCGCTGTGCACCGCCGTCAAGGCCATCTCCAGCGCCGTGCGCAAGGCCGGCATCGCCAACCTGTGAGTGCCACCGGGCCGCTCGCCTCTCCCGCCCCGCCACCCCTCCGTCCCCTCCTTTAATCAAATTCAGTGGGTTTTTTCTCCTTTTCTCACATAGTGTCCTAGCAACCTGAGTTTTCCTGTGGCAGCCTGGAAGTCCCCGGCTTTTAGAACGGTCCCTGCAAGGAGCAGCAGTGTCTGCAGTCAGCCAGGCAGAGCTGGTACCCAGGGCGAGTGCTCTGGAGGCAGGAAAATGGGAGGAAAGGATTTCAGAAGATTTCAGAAGGAAATGAGAGCTCTTGAGATGTTAAATAACCAAAACCGGTCTAGGGCAACTGATTCCCCCGAGTATTTTGCATGCTGTTGATAAGCCGCCCAGCATGCCGATCAGGGCTTTAGACGTGAGCTGCTTCATTACTTAATGAAAAATGTAATGGAAAGAAAATGAATTTGCCTCTGCAGACCATGCAGTGGAAAATACATTAAGCAACATGCCTCTAGGAATACAGAGTACCACTTATGACAAAATGTGTCCTTAGTGTCAGAGAGCTGCAATATTTGGTGACTGAAGTCTGCAAAACAAAGGCAATTGCAGAAGCAAAGGAAAACGTCTCGCTCTATCAATATTTAAGAGATCTTTCACTGTCTTGACTTCAGATCTCATCTAATACGCTTGGGACAATTTTACGGTCACTACATGCCAGCCCCTTCTTGTGTCTTTCATGCTCCCCGGCCATCAGAGAGCGTGGAGCGTTGCTGGGCCCCTTTTTCGGGGTTGCCCCGCGGCCCAGCCATGAGGACGCTGAGGAGCTGGGCCACTGCCACCACCATCATCCCTTGTGATGTGCAAGGCCCTGTGCAAGGTGCCACCTGCCCCCAACATGCCCCTCAGGCCAGGCACCAAATCTGGCCAAGGACTCAGGCCCCCACTCCAAAGTGCAGCATTTAAAGTACAACATTTTCTAAAACACTGCAGAAAAATGCTGAAGCCATCACAGCAGAGGTAGAGAATTCTGCAGGGTCTTTCACTTTTCCTCATGCATTAAATAAGTTGAACAAATGCAGTACGTTCCTAAAGTAGCATGGTTAGCTGCACTACAAAAAAAAAAAAAAGGAAAAAAAAAAAGAAATACCAATATTCAGTTTAATCAACATATCGCAGGTAAACTTAAGTATGGAAGAGCCATCTGTGTGTCTGTGCAGAGCTAGGTATGGCTTTTCTCTTTTATGACATAATCCATAACCCAGATTTCCTTTATGTTTGTTTTGTATGCTTTCAAAGTCGCCAATCGCAAGCTCTCCTGCGACTTCCTCATGCTGGATGTTTGATTGTGACCAGCCAGCAGGAAACCAGATAGCTGCTTTCATTTCTGTTCGGCATTTGCATTTCTCAGTCTTACTCCGAAAGAAACAGTTACAACTTAAAACTAAAAACATTACAGCACAAAAATGTTGATTTAACCTCTGACCAAAGTGTTTGTACAGATATTTGTACAGGGTATTGCTAACCAAGAGCAAATTACATAGAAAAGTTATAGTGTAACTAATATAATCAGAATCACTGTTACTTTTTAAATATAAACTTTCTAGTGAGGTCCTCGCTTTTAAAGCATCTATGATATGGCAGCCCAGGTTCTAGGGGCAATATCTGGGTCTCATAGTTAACAGCTAATTTAAAGTATGGTTATAATTCAGTCTTCGTAGCTTGCTCTGGCTATGCTTGCCCGTAGTTTAGGGACTGTTTAAATGTGCTTGCTTTTCTTGTGTTCCTCATGTTCAGTGTATTCCTGTCTCACTACCACAGCTGGTGTTGGCAGGTCTCAGCAGGAACCCATCAGCTGGTAAATAAAGCGGGCTTAGAGAGCCGAGATATCATCCAAAGAGTTGTTTGTTTTACAAGCTGTTTTACAAGCACAGGCTTGCCAGAAGTGGGGAACTTTGGGAGGTAAAGCACCCCTTTTTTACAAAATGCCCCCTCTTTCCCATGCTTTAGCTATGGAATTGCTGGTTCTACCAATGTGACAGGAGACCAAGTAAAGAAGCTGGACATCCTCTCCAATGATCTGGTGATTAATATGCTCAAGTCATCCTTCAGCACGTGTGTTATCGTGTCAGAAGAAAACAAAGATGCCCTTATAGTAGAAGCCGAAAAAAGGGTTAGTAGCTTTAAAAACCTCTCAGGACTTGATTTTGAATCAGCCTTTACAGATTTATCTCTTCATATGTAAGAAATGAAAATGGAGCTAAAGATTTCAGACATAACCTGTATTTTTCTGAGTACTGGCAAACACAAGTATTTTCTTGTGTGCTCCTCTTTCTCAGCAGTTGTCCTTTCTATTATTTCTGCTCCCCAGACTGCTCTATTGACTTTTTAAAAAAATCTGTAGAATTCGTCTCCATCCGCCTTTTTTTTTCTCCCTTCTCCTTCATCTCGTTGTTGGGGAAACTTATTTCATGCCTATTCCTGCTGATCCCTGGAACTATGCTCTGAGTTAATGAAGCCCTTCTGTGAAGTTTTGCATAGCTTTGTCAGGAGATCAAATACTGGTTTTTTTGTGGATCAAATACTGAATTCTTGATTGTTTTAGATCTGAACAAAGTTGATTTTAGAGCCTCAAAGATCATTGAGGCTCAGTGTTAATTATTATTATTTTTTAAGTACTAATTGTGAGCTAATATGGTGGGTTTTATCAGAACACTACCCATATGATAGCAGTATAAAGTGTTGCTGGGCTTAAGTAAGTTTCTGGCACATAGGATAAAATCAAATAAAAAGCAAATAAACACTATTGTTACACATAATTATGAAAATGGTTGTGGGTAAAATAACAATTTATCGGTGGTAAAGGGGAAGATAGGCTATTTGAAAGGTACAGTATGTTCAGCTTTTTTCCCTGTATTGGCAATTTCCTGTATCGGTAGGAATCTTTAATATAGCAATAGGCAGGGACCGTTCTTTTCGAAAACAAACAAGCAAACAATAAACCGGGAAAAGATTATTGTAAGACCACAAACTGGCAAAGATAATCTCTGAGCGCCTATTCATTTCTGAGCACAGGCTTTCATTAGGTGTTTAGAGTGGAATGTGCAGTAAAGTGCAATGTATAGTGTGTGAATGTCAGGTGTTAAGGCTACTTTGTAATATATTTAATTTTAGATCTGAACAAAAAAGACTGATCTCCTTAATTTGTCTTTTTTTTCCTTGTAATTTAGAAGGCAGTTTCATTAGGGATGAGAAAACATAGCTCAAATGGTAGATGTTGTAGGATGTCTATCAAATTGGCTCAACATTAATTAAATATATAAAAGTAAACTAATCATTAGAGATTCTTTTTCTAAAATGATATAGCAGAACTTCAGCTTTCCTACATCATCATCTATAACTTTAGCTAAAGATTTCCCAGCTCCTTCTGTGACAGAAATTCATGCGCTTGGCCAAGAAATTTCAAACATTAGAGTTCAGTTTCCTCACAAACTGTAATAGTCCCTTAGTTTATATTGATTTGAAATTGTCCGAGAAGCTTTAACAACTTAAATATTTTTATTTGGTGTAGGTAGGTAAATAATGCCGCTCATCCAGTTGTTTCTTATTTTGTATTTTCCAGGGTAAATACATAGTCTGCATAGACCCTCTAGATGGCTCATCTAACATTGACTGCCTTGTTTCCATTGGGACCATCTTTGGCATCTACAGAAAGGTAGATGATCTCCTATTACACAGATATTTGTATAAAGTGTTTGTGAGGGATAAACATTACTCTTAGAAGGTGAGAAGCCTATGTGTATGTGCAAGCCTAGCTGATATTTAATTAGCCAGTAAAGGAATTTCCCCTTACAAACAAAACAGGTCTTAGATTTAATGAATAATTATGTTGAGACAAAATACCAAGTGATTGTTATTTACTTGAGGAATGTGCTTTCTGGGTTTTTTTGTTCATCTGTATTAATGGTCTTTTCAGCCTGAGGGTAGCCTTCAAATATAGAACAGAGCTGAAACATGGCATGTGCCATGTAATTCACTCTAAAAGGCAGAAACCATGTCTGAAGGAGCTTGAAATACAGGATTTACATGTTAAAAGATGGGGGAAAAGTATGTCAGTTAAAACACACCCAACTGTCCATTTTAATCATCTTTTGTATGTTGTGATGCGACTAAAAGTAACTTCATTTTTACACGAAGCAAAAGAAAACAGAAAAAATCTACGTACTTTTCATCAGCTGTAAACTCCGTGAGTCATGTTTCATTGTTTGCTTTTCAAGTCTGCCTCAGTGTTTTGCTTTGAGTTGTGTTCATCATCACCTACAAGGAGGTACACAGCTCTACATTATCTCCTGACTCCTTTCCTGCTTCCTGCATTCCAGCTGGGCTTATATAAGAACAGTTCCAGATCAATGTATTTATCTCCTCCATATAATTTGTATTAGCACATCCTGTAGGAATCCCGGTTGTGGAGCATGGGAGTGTTTGTGCCAGCTGTTGCATGGATGTGGAGTAGGAGACCATCCCTATCTCAAAGAGAGTCCAGTTGTATACTAACTGTAAAAAAGAAGTAAAATTGACTATGATCCTTTCTACTCTAGGTATCCCCTGATGAGCCTTCTGGAAAAGATGCTTTACAACCTGGGCGTAATCTTGTGGCAGCTGGTTATGCTCTCTATGGGAGTGCCACGATGCTGGTACTGGCTACTACTGCTGGAGGTGTCAACTGTTTTATGCTTGATCCGGTAAGAATATCTTTTTTGAGGGGTGGAGATGGGGAGCTATCAAGATGCTGTCTATAAGAACCATTTGTCCCAAAGAAATCAAACAAAGGAGCAATTTTCAAATCGAGGCTAATGTAGAGAAATGAAATACGTTTAATGTCTATCAAAAGTAGCATCAAGAGGTTTTTGCATTCTTCCTGACTGCTGCAGTGGGCTTTATGTGTGACTCAACAAAGTGGAGACAGCCAAGTCAGTGAAGCACTGCAAAACACAGTGTGTGTCAAATAATGTGATATTTAAAATAAGCCGTTTTCTGCGATGCAGAATGCCCCACAAGACTTGTCTGTCTCATCTCCTTAATGCTAGGACCTTAATATTGAAGTAAACTAGAGAAGCAGAAATATTTAACCATCTTTTATGTCTTCAAATCTCATCATGGTGTGTGAAAGAGTAAGTAAAGCATGTGGATGTGTTTGGCATTCTAGATTGCATTGGCTGTAGGAATTTTAAAATAAAAGGCATATTTACCATAACACAAAGTGATTTGCTATAGTGACAAACTTTAATGTAGTCAGTTAATCAGGGTGTGCCACCCTCCTGCATTGAATTTTTGGAACCTGTCATGATCATATAGCAGGAAATGGAACTTGGTGTTCCCTTTTCAGTAATAGCTTAAGTAGCTGCATGTATTTTATCTATATTCATGACATGGATTTGAGCGTGTGTGCATGTTTGTTTGTGTGTTTGTTTTAACACTAACATGGAAATTTACTTCAGTGAGTACTAAATAGCCCAGCCCTTGGTTATAGGGAATAGTCCTCTTGACTTCACATTTCTGGCTTCCAGTTAGGCTAAGCTAAGAGGAACTGGAATTTTTTAATATCTACAGCTATTTGGAGAAGTTCAAACTGTTGCTTCAACTAAGTCTTAATTCCTGAACTACTCAGAGCTGTACTTTTATTATTAGTCTAGCAAAGGAGTAGAGAGCTAAATAAATTTAGTCAACTGCATTTTTTTGGCATAGAATAATAATGTGGAAATGGGAATGGTAGTATGAAGAAGCTTCCATGACCCCAGAATTCATACTCTGTATGCTCATCACTTCTCATCTAGACTGAAAATATCCACTTTTTCATAGGTGCCTTACACAAAGGTTGTATTTATTTAAAGAAAGTGGCAACCGTAGTAAATTTCTACTAAATTGTATGTAGGATTGTTTTTCCCTTGTCTTGTAAATAAATGCACAATTAAAATTAACAGATTGATTTGCTTTCTTATTAGGCAATTGGAGAATTCATTTTAGTTGATAGAGATGTGAAAATCAAAAAGAAGGGAAATATCTACAGTCTCAATGAGGGCTATGCTAAATATTTTGATCCTGCAGTCACAGACTACCTCAAAAAGAAGAAGTTCCCTGAGGTAAAAGCTTCCATTTCAGAGAAACTTTTTGGTGACAAGTAACACTCATAACTTCCAACTTTACAATCAATCACTGTCTCATGTAAGAGGTACTGTTCCAGAGCTTCTTTTCCTTCTTCTTACCTATTTATGACGTATTTGTACATAGGACTTTAATTTCAGATACAAAGTTTAAGACAGAAAGGGGATTCAGAAGATTGTGCTGCTAGCTAGAATAGCAGTTGACGTGACCAGACATTTCACCATTTCAGTGTTGCACTACACCTCTTTTTTTGTTTGTTTGTTCTTTTTGGTCTTCCTGCCTGGCTGGACATAGATAAGGGGGCTGGAGGCCAAAGAAGGCAGTTTGTGCGGTTAAGCTGAGAGGAGAACTCTGGTCTGGTGGTGAAGAAATTGCATCTACGTGTGAGATAGATCGCTGCTTCCCCACTGCAGCTGCAGTCCATCTCCGTAGATGGAGAGGGAGAGCTGTGTGGGGGTGGCAAGGGATCGAATCCTTGGTGATAACACAAGCTGGGTGCTGAGGGGCCTCTCACTTGAAAAGCTCATGTAATTTCAAGGTCTGCTTCATGGTCCTGTTTTTTCCTGGTATTAGGAGGCCCGAAGGTCAGAGAGGTGCCCATAAAATCATGTCCGTTGTATCTTACCTCTATCATTACTGAAGGTATTACGTGGACAATGAAGTATAAGCATTTACGATTGTTTACCGTTGGTGTCCAGTCTTGACTTCTTGGTGTTACTTTGAAGACAGACTGATATTTATTTGCATTGTAACAGTTTGAAGGAAAGCATCTTGCCATGCTTAACGTGTTGTTTATTTGGATATTAGAATATATTTGAAATATTCCACTATATTACTTAAAATTATTAAAACATTTTAAAATATACTACTGTCTGGAGTATAATGAGGAACTCATTACAGTAGTTGACTCTTAACCTTTTCTTACCAAAAAAGTTACAGAAGCCGACAAAAATGGGTAGAAGAATTAGGAAAGATTGCTTCTTTTGGTTTCTGATTTTTTTTTCTGCTACAGTGGGAAAAAACACAACATTCGTTTCTAACACTTGATCTTTTTGCTACTAGGAATGCAATATTTTCCAGGGATTACAGCCCTGACTAGGAGCTGGGAAACATTGTTGGCTCTGCCACTAATCTATCCTGTAATTTTCTATCAGTCCTTTTTCTTGGATTTCCCAATTAGAAAATGAGGAGGAAACCCAAACTTTCTCCAACTATTTTCAGTATAATGAATGAAGCACAATAAGGTGGAGCTGAGAACCACTAAGAGACCACTAAGAGAAGAGGGGGGAAAAAAAAAACCCTAACCTGACTTACTCAAAGGTTGCATTTTTTTAAATATCTTTCTATAGGACGGCAGTTCGCCATATGGTGGCAGGTATGTAGGATCGATGGTGGCTGATGTGCATCGCACACTGGTGTATGGAGGAATCTTTCTATACCCTGCTAACGCCAAAAGTCCCAAAGGAAAGGTAAACCTGAATGAGCCTAATTATAGAAAATGTTATGTTACATAGATATTTCACTATAACATAGCAATATTTTATATAATGTTGATTCCAGAGCATATTTTTACTCCTTGGTGGCTTGTGTCCCCACTGCCACAAATGACAACAACCTATTGTCAGATGACTGTTTTATGGCTGCCTCTAACCTGTTTCAGCTGCGCTGCCTTCTCTTTATCCCCAGACCTTTTCAGATTATGAAATACGAGCGGGAACACTGGAAGGGATGTCTTCTTTAAACAGGCGTCTCTGTACCATCCCAGCCCAAACTGTACTGTCCCCAACCATAGGACACATTACAACGCATTGTAAACAACACGCATTAGGCTGAGATTCCTGTTGTAAGCCAGTATAGCAGAAACCTAGAGACAGGGAACTCTATATAAAAAGCTCTGCCAAATAGAAAAACATCTGCATCTTCTGCTCCGTAACACTACCGCGTCTGGAGGAACTATGCCTGGCTAGCTCTGCAGGACCACGGTCACGTAGAGAAAATCACAGCCGTATAGGCTGACAAGGGGTCTGTTTATTCAGCAGAGACCTTTCATCTGTTTTGTAATTGTCCATCAACTATTGCTTCAGGTTGTAGATAAGATGCAGTTATTCATTAGAGAAAAGTAATGGCACACTCAGGGCCAAAGTTTTTCTTTCCTTCCACACAGGCCTGCACGGTCTGCTGCTTTGTTAGTGTCTCACATATGAGCTTTGTCCCTCTAAGAAGAGCACAATGCAAACGTGAACTATGGAGAAAGTACTCAAACTGGGCAGCCCCAGCATTCACTTTGTTTTTTAAAAGAAAAATCTACGCACTTTCATTCTTGAATCAAAAGTTTATATTAAACATGAAGTATTTAGTGTGATGACTGGTTTTAGTTGGTAGTTTTTAATACTTTAATCAAGTGCCAAATATATTTATATTTCACAATTCACAGCATTACCTAAACTGACCATTGCCATTTTGATTTTTGTCTTTTAGCTGAGACTGCTCTACGAATGCAATCCTATGGCTTTTGTTATTGAGAAGGCTGGGGGGATAGCAACAACAGGACATCAAGCAGTATTGGATATTGTGCCTGAGGATATCCACCAAAGAGTGCCTGTTGTCTTGGGGTCTCCTGATGATGTGAAGGAGTACCTTGAGATTGTCAAAAAGCATTCCGCTAAGTAAAGCTGCGGGGCCATACAGATAGGAAGAAATGCCTTACAGCTGAACCAAAGAATACACTGTGCAATACTGCAAGACTGAACTGTCAGACCTCTATAGCAGGAAAGCAAGTGAGCCATATTTTCATAACATTTTTTTAAAGGGAAATCTTGTGCAATTTCATTGTGCAATGAAAGGCATTAAAAGATTGCATTAAAGGAGGCATTAAAAGTGAAAGCAAGGGGGAAATATGTTTGCTTTTTCCTTTATAATTTGTAATTACACAAAAGACACTGTTATAAGAAAATAGTGTGTTGCAGTCAGGGACTAGCTGCAGACTCAGCTTTCCCTAATGAGCTACAGACTATCACCAAAATACCTGATTCCATCTCTCCTAAAAAATTTTGGTGGGAAGACTCAGCAGCCTTTTACACTGAGTGACCTTTCCTAGACCAGTCTCTTGCTCTTATGCAACAAATGTGAGTGCCAATGTAGATACCTTCACACATTGTTTCTGGACTCTAGAAGTTACTGTCTTTCAGTCTGGGCCTGTTCTTATTAAGAATTAACATTTGTGAATTTTTGAATTGGATAGGAAGAATGCGTAGACATTCTTCTATGGTGAGGTTGGCCTTCTTTGCCAGAAATTAGTTTGCTTGCCTGATGAAAAAGATGAATTTCTTTTTTGCTGTCAGGGCAATCCTCACCAGATGTTCTCTGTGTTATCTTGGGCGTATGGATTACCACAGAAAGGAAGGATTGTGCTACACAAGCAGAAAGAAGTGGTGAAGAGCATGCTGACATTTAATATGCTGATTCAGAGCATGCTGCTGGGAACGTGATGTTAATGCTTGAGAGCTACAAGGACTGTCCACCTGTCTGGGTACAGTTTGTGGCTGTAGTTTACAGGCTTTTTTGCATCAGTCCAAATCTGCCAGCATTTCTCAGTGCCCCTTACCTTTGCCAGACTTGAACACAGGAACATGTGGATTTCCCTGTTTAGTAGAATTCAGCTGATCACTCACCCAAGTGCTGCAGCCCACAGTCTGTGGTTGCTCATGTCAGGTACAATGAACCATAAACCTGCCTATCTGCGGATTTACTGCTCTGTGTATTTTAGTGCAGATAGCTTGTCTGAGCTTGGTTCTTCATGTTAAACAAGAAATGAGGGTGTGGATGGGAGGGACCTAGAGGCAGTGGCACGAAGGTATGCTCTGTGAAGGCTCGCGCTCAAAAAATCGTGAAGGCCCTTATTCTGAAATAGACCAAATTTTGGTGTTTTTCAGGCACGCTAGCAAACCTTAAATGAGTGTATATAGGTGTGCTCTCCAAAGTGATAAGGGAGGAGGAGTTCTGAGAGGGGCCGGAGGGCATACTTTCTGCTGAGAAGGCTATTTCCCATGAGACCCTGTTAATGAAGATGGGACGCTTGGGGGTCTGATCCAGTGATATCTGCCATGCTGTATACTTTCTAATTTCTGTCTTAATTCCTTTCCATGAGGAGATTCACGCCCACATCTCCCAGGAGGGTGCCCTTACTGCCAGGCTGAGGGCCAGCGCAAAAGGAGAGTGTTTACTGACATCGACCTCTCAAAGCTGTGTCAGTACGTGGGGGAGACCTCAGGGTTTGTGTGCGCAGCAGACGAATCTGCTGTGATGGGGGCTGCTGTGGCCTGGGCTCTTCTTCACAGGCTCTCACTTGCGTTAGGACCAGAGCGGCTTTCTCTGTACTGGTGAGCGCCCAACCACTGGACACAGCCGAGCCCTCGCTTTTGCAAAGGAAAGAATGTAATCCTTGCATCTGCTTTGTCTTTTCATTGTGATTTTGAAAGAAAGAGCAAGTCCCTCTCAGTTTTTGACGATAAGCGAAGCTGTAAGGTGTGGCCTACCTCACACGCTGAAAGACACCCCGAAAGGATCACAGGCATAACCCCTATCCTGAGCATTTCCCTATTTGCTAGCTCCAGCACATGTCCAATAACACTTTAAAAGGGTCCAAGCTCACCAACGCAGCTATAGCAGAGTTCATGCTAAGGAGGACTCTAAATCTCTCTGAGGTCCTGGACGCTACTCTGAGAGCAAAGTGCATGGCTGAAAGTTAGTTTAGCCATGCCTAACTTAATAGATTTTAAGTATTTAATTCAATTTGTCTCCAGAGCCTTAGTTGGACACATTTTTTTTATTTATTACACAAAGTAGAGCATAGTCAGAGGTCCTCCCAGCTTTTCTGTGGCTTTCATAGTTTGATTTTGACTACCAGTGCCTCACCAATCTGTTGACACAACCTGACAGCAGACAGAAGGTATCTACAGCACACACTTCATCTACTGAAAGTACTTCCTTGGCTGTATTCTGCCCTCAGACACCTCGGGAATCCCTCAGCAGCGTATATCTATTTTGGCACTGCCAGATACACTGGCAGCAGATAAAGGTTATAGAAAAGAAGGCAGTGCTGCCTGTGTTTACTAGTTCAGTTTTTAGTGTTTTGATTTTGCCTGTAGATTGACATTTTATAGTTAGCACGCTCATATTAGGAGCAGGTTTTTTATCTGTCATGTATGCATCACATTTGAAAGCAATCCTTGTGTAATCACTTGCAGGGAAAATCCATTTCCAGAGCCAGCTACGTCTATTAAAGTGAGATGGAAAAAATTCGGTTGTCACAGTGTCCATCTTCAGCTCCAGTTGCAATATTACCTACTATTCCACTCAGATGCTGAACTATGGCATTTGGTGAAAGGTCAGCAGCTCTAATTTCAGTCAGCACCATTCAAACAACTAACATTTAGCTCCAGTTAGAAGAGGTGTCACCTTTAAGGCACAGGGCAAGCCTATATGCCAAAGGAAATACGAATCACCCCAAGAGCTTTTACGTAGTCATTATGGTTTACATTAGAGGACAAACCTTCTGCAGATCTGTCAAATGAATTTTCTTTAGACCTTTTTTATTGACTGGTACTCAAGACTTATAAAGAGTCTTCATACATTTTGAAACAATCTTATTTCCCCACTCTTCTGTCTCCATTTAAATAGTAATAATGTATATAGTTTTAATAGTAGGGGTCTCCAAAACAAGCTTTCTATTACAAGTGGATCTGAACTTTGTCTTTTTGACCAGTGTAAAAGATCACTTGAATTCAACAGTAAATAGGTTCTCCGCGTGATTTTTTTTTAAACAAATGTTAGAAGCCACAGCCTCCCCTGCTTCATCTCTTATTTGCTGAATTGATTGGGTATCCCAATGGTATTCTAGCGATGCAGCCCGGATTGCACATTAAAAGCATTTTAGCAATGGTTGGGCTGAGAATTGCTACAGTGATGAAATAACGTGCTGAATGTAATGTACTGTACGTGAAGCCAGGAGAGCTCAGTTTGCACACGTAATGCAAATTCTGCCCCATTCTTGTATTAATAGCTTCACCATGCGCTACCATAAGTTTTCATACAAAGCCTTTTTAAAGAAAGTCAGTCTCCTAACCTGGCAAAATGTGCTCCAGATTATTCTTCCCACGATGCCAGTGGTATCAGGTAATATTAACTAAGTCATCACAGTGTTAGGAAAGAAAAAAGGAATATTCAAGACCATTTTCTTCTTCTGCCACTGTCTTAGAGGACAGAGCGTAAAATCTGCCTGCTGTGCCACCTGAGTAGCTGTTTGCCAGCCTGCCCTCCTCCTTAGAAACGCAACATGAACAACATCCCAAAGATAAGCACATATGACATAAACAGCACAGAACTACATCTTTCTCCTTCTTGGAGAGTTCAGTGCTGTTAGCCTCCGAGACCTTTTCTTAAGGCTGATTTCAACGTACAAAAACTCTACACTCAAAGATTCTTATGAATCTCTAAGTAACATACAGTTCATGAGTGAAAAGAGGCTTTTAGAAAAGGCCAAATAAATGCTAAAGGTTAGAAAAGGAATGTAAAGGAAAATCAGAAATCTTTGCCTATGCTGCAGTTCATATTAACAAAGACAAAGCTAGATATAAATTTTGTTATTGAATTTAGCTTGCTTTCTTCCTGGCATGATTTTAGCCCAATAAGTTGGCTTAAATAAATAATGATAAAACTTTTCTGCTTTAACTTCAGATTTTCTTGTTTTATTTATGGGCTTTCCAGATCTTCAGTTTAAAAAGAAGACAGTGCTGCTAACAAGTAAAATGAAGACTGCAACGTGCAATTGTTCTTATTGCCTCATCTGAGTGGGAAGATAATGTTGTAATTAAAATCTGTAATTTCAGAGTTACAGATCACATGTACCTAGTTCACTTACGTTCATATCTGCCTTCACATTAGTATCTTGGGATCCAAATATGTTGCTTGTAAGGGAAAGGATGGGAGAATTATATGCAGCATAATTGCAAAATAAGACATACCTATACTTAGATGTTGCACCACTGTAACAAAGCTGCCTTAAAATTTCATTTTGTGAGTTATGACACAGATATGCTTAAATCAGATAGACTTCATTTGTAAGTTATTGAAGAGATAATTACTTAGTAAGCAATCAAGCCATAGCTCACTAGTGCTTCTCATTTATACAAGCACTATAATATTACAAGTAGCGCAGACTGGGCATGAAAGTCATTAAAATGTGATTGTAGGAGACTGACCGGCAACATAAAACACTTTTAATAAATGCATGTCTAGATGCTCAATGTCCTCCTTTTGTAAACTTATCATGCAAAAAATCTCCAGCATAGACAAGACCTAGCCCTGGCTGAAGCATTTTCCATACATGATGAGTTAACCCCCACACAACGGTTGGGTGGTTAAGTACTCCCGGTTCAGAGACAGGCAGTGATTTAAGCCCGACGCTCAGCCCAAAGCACCCGTAACCTGCCCAAGCAGCCACCCTGCTGCGTCTATCGATTCCCCTGAGAGGTGCCACGCGCCTCGGAGACCCCCACGCTCAGCGTCCACGGAGGAGGCCGGAAGGGGAAGGGTCCACAGGAGACCGTGGGGACCGAGGGCAGGAGCTTTGCCGGCGGAGCCGCAGCGCTGGTGGCAGGAACTGTCTCAAAGCGCAATTCCGATACACAATCAGGCGCACACATCACTAGCTGTGCCACCTGGGGAGGGCGGCTGGGAGGCGGTATTCGCCGTCTCGGGCGGCTTTGCGGCGTCCCCAGAGGAGCAGGGCCAGGCACAGCTATTCTGAGCACTCAGCCACGTGGTCTCGGGGACATTTTAATAAACTCGCATCAGCAACAGAGCCAACAGCTTCTCCTTAAAATAAAAGAGCTATTTGGGAGCACGGCACGGCAAGGAAGCGACCTGTGTGGGTGAGAAGAGGAGAACTTGGGTACCCAGCGAAAATGTCCGACAAAACCCCCTTCGAAACGGATATGCTGACGCTCACGCGATTTGTTATGGAAAAGGGGCGCCGAGTGAAAGGAGCTACGGGGGAGCTGACGCAGCTGCTCAACTCCATGCTGACGGCCATAAAGGCTATCTCCTCCGCAGTCAGGAAGGCAGGCCTTGCCCAAATGTGAGTCCGACTTAGAAATACGGGGAGGAGGAGGAGGAGGAGGAGGAGGAAGAGCAGGTAGAGGAACACTGCTTGCACAGAGAAAAGGGCAGGGATTCATAAATACAAGTGTCTTTCTTAAGCCAAGTGACTGTAGGCATGAAGGCAGAGCGTGGATTATCAAGAGTGGGAAATGGGAGATCTGCTTTTCTGGAGCACTTTAATATCAAGGTGGCCATTTAGACTAATTGCTGCTGTGTAATGTTTCAGTCTTCAAACTTGAGGCAGAACTTCAATGCACTACTAGTCGCCTCATTATCTCTTGCAAATGTTGTTATTGCTGTATTTCTAAATCTCTTGTGAATTTACAGAGTGTCACGTTGTCATCTTTTCTCCTAACCTGGAAGCACAGTGCCGGAGCTGTGCAAACCAGGGCTCGCCTTCTCTTCTTGGGAAGGCCAGATCCCTGGTGGCAGCAGGAGTCACGGTGTAAAGCAGCAGCCCTACGAGAAATGCCATATGCATTCCCGAGTACGTTCTCCCCCTCCTCCCCCGAGTGCTGTCAGGGCTACAGATGGGAAGACTCAAAAGGCCCAATATGAAAAGCAAACACAGTAATTTGACATCTAGCAGGTCAGAAAATGCAATCAAAGAACTGGCCTAGCAAAACCTGGAATGAGTTGAGCTGGTTGGCTCAACTTCACGCAGCCAGTCGGATAAGACATCAATGCAAACTTTTTAATGGTGAACTATAAGGAGCAGCTCAGAGGACTAGAAATCACTAATAAAACTGTATATTTAAGATATACATGTTTTGGTTTATGTATTGAAATATATGATTGTGTTTATGTATTTGTATATATAGAAAAAAATATATATATAAATACACATCTATACACACACATACACATGCCCCACACATATATGCAGATGGGCTATATCTGTGTAGGAAGACAATTCGTTCCTTTTTTAGCTATGGAAACACCAAAATGTATGGCACCTGGGTTGGTTATTTTTTTTTTTGCAATTCTGTTGAATATTTGGTCAAAGACCTCAATGATCAAATTAAATCAGCACTATCACCCCCACTTTTACAAGTGTGGGGCGTGATGCGCAGTGAGAACATGAGCCTTGCTTATGTTAAAAAAACAAAACAAAAAACAGTAGTAGAGCCAGAGGCAGCAGCTTCAAGCTATAAAAGTTTAATTTGGGAACCTGCCTGGAAACATGCTGCCTAGAGAATGGGTGCTCAGCACTCCTTGAAAATCCAGTTCCCTTCACATGTCTCAAACTTGCCATGCCAAAATGGAAGTACCCAAAACATTAGGTACTTCTGAAAAGTTCAGGCAGCTTTGAGTGAGAAAAAAGATCTTACCCCTTCCATCTCAACCAACACTATAGAAATTAATTAGTTGTCCTCTCCTCCCCTCCATAATGAATTATGCCAAGTATCTATTCCCTATTTGATTCCTTACACTTCCAACAGGCCTGAACCATGCACACTAGCTCAAAACTGAAGTTCCTGAACTGCAAAATATCAGAAATATATATATTACTCTCTCTATATGGGTATATTACTATATTATTAAAACTGTGGGTATAAAATGGCATCAGCCATTGGCATCAGCCCAACACAGTCCACTGTCACGGCACAAAACAAACAGATCTCGATTCTGAGATACATTTCAGAATGGGGAATTATTCAGAGGTGTCTTTCAAGCTCCTGATTTTTGGGCAGCCGGGGACCTACAGGACAAGAATTAACGGACTATCGCAAAGCACTGAACAGCTGTACGAGCTGTGCCAGTGGCAGAAAACTACCTTTCTCCTTCCTCAAAGGTGCTGCTGGCTGGACCTCCTCTGCCAGGAGCCGACAGCAGGCACACACAGGGCTGCCGGGGAAGGCGGGTGCCTGCTCCTGGGAAGAGGTTGGGGGAGATCCCAGCTGGACCAAAAGGACCATGGTAGATCCCAGAAATGATGCCACCACTTTTGTTCTTTCTCATGGCCACTTTTATTTTCTAACAGTGACTACCATCTCCTAACGAACCTTGACAGTTTGAATCCAAAAGTTAGACGTGTGGAAAGATGAGCAGGAAGGCGCCATCCTGACTTTTTCTTTTTTTCCTTAAAAACTCTAATGGCTCTCCTCAGTGCTTCAGGTTTCTTAATGTTTTTGCTTTTCTCCAGGTTTGGCATCGCTGGCACCATGAACGTGACCGGCGACGAAGTGAAGAAGCTGGATGTGCTATCCAACTCCCTGGTGATCAATATGCTCCAGTCCTCCTACAGCACCTGCGTCCTGGTCACGGAGGAGAACAAGGAGGCCATCATCACCCCCAGAGACAAGCAGGTCCGTGCAGCCTCTGCCCACGGGGGGCTTTCGGCTCGGGCGGCAGCAGGTGGTACTCTCGTTTCAAGTATGAACCCCGGACCTGGCCCCAAAACCAGCTCTTCCTAGGGGCGTTCAGCACATTTGCAGGATTATTTTGTTGCTTTGAAGATTAACTGTGGTGGAGGCACGAGCTCAACAGCTCAAGGAGCCGTTGGGGGGGAAATTATTACTGAACTTTCTTGAAGGGGTGGGGGAATAATAATTCTGGAGCTTGTAAACACATCTCGGTTGCCAGGTTTAAGCGTACTATTACATTCCCTGACCATTAGTGTAGCTGTTTTGGATCGTGTTATTATTTAGGCAGGATAAAACCAGATGACGGTCTGGCAGAACCGGGCTTTAAATTGTATGTCCAGAGGAAACACGTGACTGCTTCAGCGGGCCCCCCCAGGAGGGGATCCTAGTGCACGGAGACGGTGCTCACGCTGACCTACCCTAGCTTTCCCCAAGACCGTTTCGCTCTTCCTTCTCACCCTCGTATCTCACATTGTAGGAAAACCCTTTGGTTCGGAATAAAATGTAAGAAAACCCATTTACTAAAGCAAGCTGCTCCCTTCAGAATGACTCCTTTCGCTTCCGAGCTGTTTCTCGTGTTGCTTGGAAGCAGAGGACTGCTCCTCTCTGTCACCCGATTTCGTGCTGAGCGGGAGCAGGCCCTCTCGGATTTCGGTGGCCGGCCCAGTGGGCAAAGGGCAGCTCGCTGCTGGGCCAGAAGTGCCGCCTTCCTGGAGGAGCTCCATCGAGGGCACGCGGGAAGCTGAGCGCAGGCATAAAAACATGGAGTGTACCAAGTAAAGGGAAATAATACTGCAAGTCAACATATCACTTAATCCTTTCCTTGCTACCTCTGTTTCAGGGGAAATACGTGGTATGCTTTGATCCCCTCGATGGCTCATCCAACATAGATTGCTTGGCACCAATAGGAACAATATTTGCTATCTACAAAAAGGTAAGACGATGAACAAAACACACGAGGCACGATGCACTCGGTGAAAACAAACTGTTCTGGGTATATTAGCTTGCCTAGTTTCTTTCCTAGGCCCTTAATGTTAAGCACCTTTGGGCTCGGGAGAGCTTTAGAAAGGGCAGACGAGACAACACTTGTGAGCCACCGGCGCTAAAGAGCTTCCTGGATTCCTGGAAGTGGACACTCAGCCCTGGGAAATTGCTGGCACTTCCTTCCTCGAGACGCACAGGCGCTTCAGTAACCCCCTCTCGCCTTTGGGCAGCTGGTTAGCTACTTCAGTCATGTTTTACTCACTGCAGGAGAGCTGAGGGATGTTGTGGCATGGAGCCAAACCTGCCAGGTGACCTAGAGCTCTGGTTTCCACCATGGCTACTAATTACATTATTTGTCTTCCCTGACACTGAGCAGGGCTGAGGCTGCAGCTCGCTGCCCGGACCACATCGCAGCTACCAGAGCAGTGGCCTCCCCACGCACACTTATGCACATGGCAGTGATGGAGGCCACCTAAGGATGGCGAGAAGTGGTCCCTGCTGGCACCACTGCTCTGCAGCCAATTAACAATCATTAACAGCTGTTAATAGTCGTGCCAAGTCTTGTGATTTGACTGCTAATCTCCCAGCAGCTGGTGTTTTTCCTAAAGCCTGTGTTTGCAGTCATATGACTGCGGGAGAACCTGGGGTTTTTTTGGTTTTTTTTTTTTTTTTTTTTTTTGAGGTAACTTTCACAGCCCTCGTGGCTGCAAATAAAGGCTTGCAAACTCAGTCGCTGCATCTCAAAGCACGAGGATAACTTTGCAAGGCCCTCCCTTATCTTTTAACCCGTCACTTCCAAGCCAGTCATGATTTTTCACATTTAAGGTAGGTGCTATTCCAGTCATCACCAGTGAGAACATGTCCACTGGTAAACCAGGCAGAGTCATGGCTCAGGCCGAGCAGGGTGACAGCACAAACCCAGTGGCTGCCTGCCAACAGAAATTAATTTTCAGCACGAGCCCCTGTCGCAGGGTCACGCAGACAGGCCAGCTCTCTCCAGGACACTGCCGGGGGACGGCTCGTGGGAAGAGCAGATCCGCTGCCTGGGTTTCTGCAGAGAAGAGAGCGGAGCTGCAGGCCGTGCCACGTGCCCTTGTAGCCAGAAATGGGGCTCTCGCCCCTTTAACCCTAGAAATAGAGCCTGAAAGACTACTCACCTCCCTACATTTAACATAAGTATAGCAGACAACACAGCTATTGCCTAAAGACAGTAAGCATGATGCATTACAAATATTAAACAGTAGCTTTTTGCCTGGAAGGAGAGGTGTTGTGTTTAGTTTACTCCACGTAACTCCAGAGGCAAGTGGTCAGTGTGATTCATGTAACTTCGCGCATTGAAATACAGATTAGACTTCTCCATAATCTTTAACTCACTTGTCAATTCATGCGAAGGCTATGGACTTCCTAGCCTTCCCTAGGATTTTGCTTCAGAATACTAACATTTCCCAGATAATTCATGTTGTTTCAAACACTGACGTTTTCCATTCATTTTCTAAATTTTCCGTAATTGCTGTTCTAATATACCTTAATATATTCATTGTAAACACTGTTTCTAAGTTATTGCTTTTCATGTGGGTGAATATACTTCAGTTCTTCGTAAAGAGATATTTACATTGCTTAGTACAAATTCTTCATACCCAAATGAAAACAGTGCCGCTAGGGTGAAGCACAGTTTTTTAATTACAGGAATAGCTTATCGATTTCCCCTGTAAAGACAGAAGCAATGTTGCATTCAGACTTTCACTTGGATAATTCTTCTCATTAAAATGCTAATTCCAAAGTATATATTAATATGCCTTCCTCTCGCATAAGATATTTCATAGCAAAAGTATTAACTTTTAACTTCAAACCCTTTAAAATAAACAAATAATAATAGGAGCTTTAATAATTGTTGCTGTATGGTAGCGTGAAAGGAACAAAAGTGACATATTTATCCCAGTGGATGAAAATGCTTTAAGAAAGAAAATATAAATTTATTTCAAGCCATTTAAACTGCAAGACCCTCATTTTGGAAAAGCTAGAATAAGTCTACTCCCAGAGGGTCATTCTCAGCACCTGTCTGCTATTTGGTACCTTCCAATTCTTAGACGTTCGCCTGGCTGATTTTCTCACCATGCCAGTGCCTTAATTTCATTCCCAAAGGCACACACTCCAGAACTGAAATATTGGCTTCACTTCAGGAAGAAGAAAGTCAACACTTTCCTGTGAAGACGAGACTCTGTCAATACATTTCAAACCTTAATATGGTTCTCTGTCGCTGCTCCTGATCTCTAGCCAGGACCACCACCACAGCCTCAGGTATCCTCACCTCCTGCCAGAAGACCCCTGTATCAGTTTCTTAGGAGAACCACCAGGAAATAAATGCCATCTTAGGTTTATTTCATTTTCCACCTGCCTTTTTCCTCCTGAAGGATGGGCAGGATGGTTACAAACCCTGTGGGTCCGTATAGCGGGGCTAAGAAGGAGATCTGCTGAGACTGGTGCGAGGGGGTCCTCAGCACCTTGACAGTCACCGCCTGGTGGGATGCTCTCAGTTGGTGGAGTGTCAGGCTTGTGGGGATAATAAGTATTTTTTTTTGGCCTGGATTCTTCCCCGTTCTTTACCCTGCTGAGATGAACCTACAATGCACAATTCACACTCCATCTATGTGCTATGACTGCAGCTTTGCTTTGTTTCTTTATTTTTAACTTTGCCCAGATTCCCAGATGTATTTTCTCCTCCCCCCCCATCCTTGCCATAGGAAATACCATGTTGTCCCTGCAGAGAAGGTATAAGGAGTCAGAACATGAAATACGTGATAAGAACAGAGACTTGGAAACCAAGACCTGCCAGAGCTACTCCCAGTGCTGAGAAGTCCCAGGGTGATGTAGGCAAATCATACATGCAAAAATTTTCAAACTCAGGTATCACCTGAGGGTACCAGACTCCGTGGACCCTATTTCATCTGCTTCCCAGCCACAAAGCGCTGAAGTAACTTTGTCAGAGCTTGAACCTTCAATCTGCACAGCCCTTACAGTCCAAAGACTACTTCGAAGATCTGCATAAAGAGCTCTCACTATCTCCATCTCCCAGCCAACATGTAACAGAAAGGAAATTCCATCTGTACACCAGAAAGAAGTGAAAATATTCAGCAGCTATCTGAGTTTACTGTCCAGCTTAATTCTCTGGTTCGTTTTGTATTACACAGCACTTGGCAGGACATAACTACCACAGTGTTAACAGTGAAACATCAGCTGATCTTTAGCTTTTTTACACTCCAACAAGCTCTGCAAAAATTTGCTTGAGGCTGAACTTTTTACCTTCCATTTGGAAGGTGGCTCTTCAAAACACAGTTGCAGCTAAGGACTGAAAAACAAGTGAATTCTGGGCAAATGTCCCTCTTCCAAGAGAGAAGTTCCTTTGTTTTTTTTCAGAATAGTCAATAAATCTATAGTTTCTCAGCATATAAACATAGAGAGGAAAAGCATTCAAGTGATAGAACTGAAAAGCTCATCTCAGAAAAATGTGTTTTAAAACAACATCAGATGTAACCTCTAGCTACATACACTGTATATAAACACTTAAGTCCTACAAAACAAACCTCTTTATTATATTTATACAAAATTAAAGCAGCATTGTTTTTAATTAGGAAAACATACAGAAAGCTAGAAAAATCGAAATATGTTTGCAATTAGTTTTGTAAATGTATGCTTAATTCTGCATTTAATATTGCAAATAAGAGTCTGCTTTATTGCTTTTGATGTTGAGATGCATATGCCATGGGGATGCATTTTTAAAAGAAAAAAATACTACGTGAAGTGTAATAGCTGATTTTGAAAAGGATTGTTTAGCAGAGAACTGATAGTCAATATTCAAACTTCTGGTATACACAAATGGGTACTTTAACTAGTCTGCCTTTATTACATGTATTATAACCTTCCTGAATAAGCAGCTTGACATAGAGTGATTCTAAGAGACTACATAGCAGATGTATTTGCACATGCTATATTTCAGTCCCCGTGGCAAGCTGAAAAAAAACGGATTTCCTCCACAGAAAAATTTAGCAAAATAACGTGGGTGCGAGGGAGCTTTGAGCAAAATACAGGAAAAGAAAAAACCCTCTGAAACCTAAAGCAACAAATGCTTTCAATCATAATCTTTCTGCTGAAGGTGAAAACATTTTGATGCGGAACTACCGCCTGCACATGTCATGAAAGATGTAGTTTTGGCATCCCACGCCTCTGCTTTCCTCTAGGAGCTGGCATACGAGGATGAACCTGATCCCCCCGATGTCCCCGGCCTTGCGCCTTGCCGGGGCCCTGCTGGGCACCCTGGGACCTCCTTGCCCCCCGGCCACAGCTGAGATTTTGTCGATTTGTTTCAGGGTTTTTATCTTCCTGTGGAAAAATTCCGTGGAAAGTATTCTTGATTTTTAAAAGAATTTACTCAATCTTAATCTAATATTTGATTTCCTACACAAACAGCCTCTAGTGATTTTGGTTTTGTTTTAAACCAGATACTTTTGGATTGACCTGAGATTTCTACCCAGCTGCTACTCAGTCTAATTAAGTCCATGCATCACTGAGAAATTATCTGAGCTTGAAATAATTAAATGATAAACCAGTGCATTGAGACAGGGACCAAAGGACTTCTCATTTTAGTTCCTAATAAACCAGCATCAGACATGCAGAAAATCCACCACAACCGACAACTTTTTTTAGATTAATTATTAGACATTAATATCAAGCATTCCCTACCCACTTTGTAGTTGGCTTAAGGAAAAAAACAAAAACAAACAAACAAACAAGAGTTTAAACAACCTGCCCAGGAAGTACAGGCTGGAGTCTGTATTCCCAAGTACTCTAGGCTCTTCTTCTTTCTCATCCCACCAGTCAACCCCTCTGGTGGCTGAGGCACACTTGAGAGCTGGCTGGAAATACTTTTATATTAATATATAAGGTCTGCTTAGGCTATTCTTGTTCAGTGATAACCAGAGTATCAAATAGGAATGAGTGCTGGAAATCGATACAAATTAAAAAGCTTAAGTAAAATGATATGCGAAAGTTATATATGAACTGATACAGGCATAGCTGTGCACGCGCACACACTATATACCCAGATACATACATCAGGTGTGTGTGCACATTTATCACACCTCAGTTACCAGCAGAGACCTACGCACAATTTTCATTCCAGCATGCTGCATCATCTACCCTTTTACTCTGTTACTGGAAACAATCTGTCTGTAAGGCAGGAAATGTTGATTACTGCGTTCTCCCTCACAGTTACCCCTGTAAAGGGCATCAGTAAGATAGCTCGTGTTGAAGTTTACAGAAAAGTTAATACCTGTTTGCTGTCTCAGATTTCTGATGCTCTTGAATTAATATGCTAAGCGGTAATGCTAAGGTATCAGCTTTGTTGCATGTATCATATGGACCGCACGACTCCCACCATCCTGTCCCAGCGTGCGCGTATGCTTGTACCAAACTTGTCCTGAACTAGTGGGAACCACCTCTGTTTTGATGGTTTCAAAGGCCTAGGCTGACACACGAAGGAAATCTGCTCCAAGTGTCTATTACTGAAATGCACTCTTTCCTCAGGAAACAAAAGACGAGCCCTCCGAGAAAGATGCTTTGCAGCCCGGACGCAATATTGTTGCTGCAGGATATGCCCTGTACGGCAGCGCTACCCTGGTGGCCCTCTCCACGGGGCAAGGAGTGGACTGCTTCATGCTCGATCCGGTACAATCACGGCGTTAATGACATTGCTATCACCCTTTATAACTTCTCTACTTGGGTCTACTCTTTTTTGTTGCTCCTCGTCTCTGAATTTGAGACAATCTATGCTGTTCTCCTCTCACCCACCTCTGGTAGCAGCCCACCTGCATCTTACTAGTACTCAATAATACATGTGCATGTTGGCTGCAATACTTGTTTTTTGTTTTTGTTTCCTATTCAGTGAACAAGAGTAAGTTAAACAGCATTTGACACCCCATTCATGCAAACCAGACTGCTGGGTCCCACATGGAAACACTTAAGAAAAATCTAGTCTAAACAGTGTCTTTGCCTTCCCTTAAAGGACTCCTGCTTTTCTGGTTTTGCTTTTTCTGTTTGTAAAAGAACCTCAGCTTGTTCAGTGGGCAGATCAGGGTGAGGACCATCGGTCGATACAGTTCATGCACGGACGTGTCTGATTTCCCGAGTGCAATTTAGTTTTATGGCTAAGTGCTCCAACTTGCATACCCAATTTGCAAAAGCAGAGTTGTGCCCATGCAATCAGACATACATTGTCCCTTAACACCCAGCCTAGAAACCCCACAAGAGTTATTGAGTGAATGGGTGGAGACTGCTCCTGTGAGACACCAGCATTAGATTTAGGCAATAATATAGAAATTCTGTTTAATCAAAGCATGGCTTGTTTTTGAAACTCCACCTTCGCTTTATCAATAACCTTAGTAAAGGGATCGTTCCCTCAAAGGTGGAAGTTTCATTCAAACTCTGGACAGCAGCTTCTGGGGGGAGCTGGCCACTTTAGTCACTTTAAAATACAATAAGGCAAGAAAGAAGAGTTCAAAAAAATCACAGGGCAGTGTAACATCTTAATTTGTAACCTCATGATTTGTGGACACCATGAGGATGGGATCCAGAGTCCATCAACTTTTGAGGTTGACTGGTCCTCATTCAATAGGCTAACAATTACAGTTGAACTGCTTTTTGTTTATATTATCAATACAGCAAGTTTTCCTGAACTTAACACTGATTCTGTGATTTTTGATCTGTTTGAAATACTGTGAAGTTATACACAAGACTAGTGCTGACAGAGCCAAGCTGTGCTAGCGCTTCTGCAATCTCTAGTGTGGCAACTGCTATGGAAAGTCAACAAAACTCATAACTGGTCTCTGCTGTTCTCCTGTAGGCTCTTGGGGAATTTATTTTGGTGGATAAAGATGTCAAAATCAAGAAGAAAGGGAAGACCTACAGTCTCAACGAAGGTTATGCCAAGTATTTTGACCCTGCAATGACAGAATATTTACAGAAGAAGAAATTCCCTGAGGTAAGGAAATAGTTGCTCTGGACCCAATTCACTGTGCACTGGTGAACGCTGCCCTCCGTGTAGCCCTGACCGAAGGGAGCGCATGCGACTGTCTTGCTGAATTCAGCCCCCACAACCCTTTGGTACCATCTAGTTCATTTTGGCTCCACAGCTAATGTGTTAGTTTCCAGTGCCCTGACGTGTTTCACAGCTTCGACTTTGGTAAATAAATTCATAGCCAGTCCATCGTCACGCAGAGGAAGAGCTGCTGTACATGAAGAATGAGGCTTTTCAACAAACCTCTGAAACTGTGCCAGCAAAATCTGCATATTTGAATATGCAACTCAGTCCTGTGTGCAGCTGCGCATCTGGGGCTGGATCCCATTTACTGCTCAGAAGGTGTTTGCAGGGATCTGGGAAGAATAACCTTCCTCTTCCTGTACACTTTTACATCTGAGAAAGGCAATATAACCCTTGCACTGCCTACTTGCCCCTGACGGAGCACAAAACAACCCATCGGTTAATAAAAGGGGGTGGGAGACACAACTTCACCGTTTCTATTGTTAAGAAAATTATATCGCATCCTTCAAGGGGACAAAGCTGAAATTTTTCTATGTCTGATGAACATCCCCATGGAGATGCGCAGCTCTGTACCGCCTCTGGTCAATGCTACAAGGACACAACACAAACTTTCAGTGTGGAAACCCAGAAGCTCGCTGGAAAGTGTGACTCTGTGTGACCAGTAAGACACAGCAAAACATGGTGAGATGTAACCCCTCAGGACTGAGTTTAGCCAGGAAGCTGGTTTCAGTCCTCTTCCTGCTAAAATAAAAAAAGACATAGAATTATTTTTAAGCTATTAGTTTTTAAGACTTCTTATATGGGGCACATATAAAGCTGATGCATCCAGGAGAAAACTTCAGGGTGCTATACAAGGAAAAGGCAATGAATCAGAGTTTAAGCTATGTTTCTGGGAAAAGTTCCTTCTGAGCTGTAAATGGGATCTTACTGCACTGACTAGAGCTGCAACGCTGATGTCTGGGCAAAGGCTCTCGTGCATGTTACTCTGGATCATCTCTATAGAGCGTGTCCCCTCACGGCATCTTACGTATGCTCAGTGAGCTGCTCTGAAACTCCAAAGGGAGCTTTCCGCCAGGCTGTGAGAGACGTGGAAGCCCCCTGCACAGCCTTCCTGCTTCCCGAAAACTAACCCAGCCGGGACACAGCTTCTGGGCTTCTCATGCTGTCCATAGTATGCTGAGCTGTATATTCAGTACTGTGCGCTGAAACTGGATTTATTTACTTGTGTTTTTACAAACCACCCATATGGTGTTTTAAAAAGCCTAAATAAATAAACAACACTAGGCAAACAAGAAAAGAGTGAACAGAGATTTCAAACACTTAGGGGCAAGACTGGACAGGCAGCAATATGTCACCACAGGCTCTGCAAGGACAGCTCTATCATGTGATTCACTAAATCCCTAGGTCAGGACACGCAGGAAGAACCTCATTTACAAACACTATTTCATCTCAAACTTGTGCTTCATTTGCGGAAAAGCATTGTTACACTGACTCTTCTAGTCAGCGGATTTTTTTGCCACTCTAAAGCAAGCAGCGCACTACTGCACTGGTTAGCCTGGCGCAGGCCAGAGCAGGCTCTAATTTCAGGTATTTGTTACTTTCCAATACCTTTCTTTTCTTCCTTGATCCTATCCGTATTTCCCCTGTCTCCTAGTTCTTGGTCAACATGCTGCTGTTCAGATGGCTCTCTAACATTGCCGCAGGAAAATGAAAAGAAAAATAGAGCAGAAAAGCAAAGTATGATGATGCCCATAACATATTCCTTGTTCTGTATCACTGTCCTTGACCACCAAATGTAACAGATTGACCTCTCACGTAGATTTTCCCATGCTATCTAATGACAGTGTCATGGATGAGATAGTTTGGACTACAGAGCCACGCTGACCCTCAAAATTTCTTGTGGACCGCCATCCACCTAAGGCATCAAACTTGAATTGAAAGCCCTAGAAAGAGGACACTGTTCTGCAGATCAGCTATAAGCCTCTTACCATTGCCATGTGGGTCACAGTGGGAACTACTTGTCTGGATGCAACCATTTCTTCTGGAAAGAGTAAAGCTACTTTTTTGTTGAGCAACACAGAACCTCCTGCTGCTTCACCAGCTTGAAGAACAAGCTGCTGCTGCAAGGCTCCCTGTCATGCAACCTGTCTTCTCCAGCATGGTCCGTATAACAGGCACTGCTGATGCAAAAACTGCATCTGCACAAATTTCCCTCTAACCCCTTTCAAAGTAACAGCTTCTTCTAGTAATGCGTGCAGGGCCTCAGTCTCCAGCTGGTGCTGGTTCATCAATGGTAGAACAAACAAACATACCGTGGGGACCATCATACTTTGCTATTCCACTTCATTTTAGCTTAATTTTCTTTGGCCACGAGAGAAATCGTCTCATGGCAGCATGTTGGCTGAGAGCCATGCAGTGCAGACCCCCTGGTTAAGGGCCTGTCATAGCAATGCCACAGGAACAGCACCTGGACACACAGCAGAAAGCCTTCTCCTGCCAGCCCAGCTGTGCCCGAGTGACATGAAAAAGCTAAGAAAAGCACTGTGCTTTTGTCACTGTAACCGTACATACTGAAGGTGGGATGCAGGGAGTTGCTGTTGTAGCCTGTAGGAAAGGGATATTTTCCCCCTACTCTCCTAGTTGTCATAGTAATGCAAGAAAAACCTGGTCTTATTCTCTTGTAGAAGAACATAGCTGTCACACAAAGTAGTAGAAGAGGTGAGAAAGAGGCTTTCATCCTATCATGAAGGAAAAAAAATTAATAATAACTAAAAAAAAATCAGAGGACCTATATGTTATGAGCCACTTCCATTCCTTTAGGTTAAGTAAAGAAAAGCAGGACAAAGAGTAAGACTAAGAGCAACCACACCTTTACTCAAAATACGGATACTGACCATGGGAACGTCAAGGCTCTCCAGCTCTTTCATTAGCATCAGCTGAATCAGTGCGAAATGCTTGCTGGGCAAACACAGTTTGGCATTAGAGAGAACTGGAGATGAATTTCCCTAGCACTCACGCCCTGTTATTTTGCTTGAGAAGAAAGCCGGGGCAACATGCCAGCAAACATGCAAAACCTATCAACTTTCTCATCTGTAAGAAAAAACATAGAAGTGGCTCTACTGGAGAAACAAGAAGTTTCTAAAGGGACCAGACTAGACTAAAGGGACTGTTCATTCCTCCTGTGCAAGTAGCTGGACACTAAGGCAAACGAAAAAAATTGATTTCAGCCTGCGGTTCAAGTGATCTCTGTACCAGAACGGAGCAATTTCTGGTCTGTATTTTTCTCAGCACAGTCTCAGCACTACGCTGAGCAGGTGAATTTCTATCAAATAAGAGACAACTACAATTCTCTACGACCTTTCACTGAGTTGACGTTAGCACTGCCCGAGCACACATAAGCTGCATAAGTGACCTGCACGCAGATGGGAAGCCCAGCACATCCCAATTGCATTTGAGCTGTACATAGGCAGCTCAGCCGGGCAGCTCGTGCTTGGCAAGTTTGACACTGGAGCGCAGCCTTCTTATTTGATAGGGTCATAAATGCAGTCCTTAGCAGCCTGTGCCACGGCCCACTTGTCATCAAAATTCAGGTTCAACAAACTTTTCTCAAGACTTACTTCATCACCTTCTGAAACCATAAAAGAGAGCTCTTCCTTTAACTGTATTTTTAAAAGCAATTTTAGGTTATAATCATATCTTTCCCTGAAAATTATCTTTTCTAATACTGCCAACTTCTCTCTGGCCCCTCTTTAAGGTGTTTTTTTCTAGCCTCAGATTTTACAGCTGCAAGGTCACAGGTGCAAACAGCTGTGAGATGGAGGAGCTATCATTTGACGTCTAAACACGTGATTATTTGAGGGTAAGCCATGGGAATTAAGGAATCAAGTACTTGAAAGTATTGCTTAGCTTTATCAGGAAAAAATGTGACCAACGGCCAGGTTTAAACAAGACAAAGAAAAATAAAAGCTCCAGGCCATGTCTCATCCATCAAGGCTTTTTACTGTTTTCCTCTGAATTTTCAACAGTTCTTCTAATCTGTACAAGAAGAAAGCAGCTTGGGAAATAGCGTAAGTGCAGCTGAACAAAGATTACATAGGCCGGAACAGTTCCCTATTCCAATTTTACTACCAGCTGTAATAAAAATCACAAGCCTTATATTTAGTGGTTTTCTCAGGACTCAAATTCCTTTAGCGTTGTATTGCGTCACATGGTGTAATTACACGAGGATCTGTTCCCATTTCAAAAGAGAGTAAATACCAAAACTCCACAGTTGCATAGAACAGTTCGAAAAAGTGATTTCAAAATAGAAAGACATTTTTTTAATCTATTTTTTCCCTCTCCAACTTGCATATTTGTTTTTTTTGCCCAGCTAACCTCATGATTTTGTTGGGGGCCTAACTTGTGACTCCCTCATTCTCCGAGCTGGCAGTGCTGCACAATTTCTCTCTTTATGTATTTATCCAAAACCAGTATCAGCACAAGGCAAGGTTTGTAGAGAGCACTGACACCTGTTATTAGACAACTGATCCAGATGGAAAAAAGCATGCAGAAGCCCTCTTTAAAGTGTTAGCATTGCACTACACAATATATAGAGAGTATTAAAGGTACGTGAAGCTCCAGCCTTTGGTAGTTTTCTGGGAAAGGCCAGGATTCCTCCTTTGCTTCCTTGAAGAGGGACTGAAAGATGTCAGAAGACCTAAAAGACTTTTTGGCATGCCAGCTTTCAAAGAGCTTTCCTTCAGTTCATAGCTTTATTGTGTGTTTCCTCTTCAGAAAAGCCCTTCACGTGATGTTTTTCTCCTGTTGGAGCTTATTCGGTGTATACTACTTCTATTTGTTCAAGTCGCCTCGCTCGTCTTCTGCGTTTTCCACCTTACTGTTTTTATCATCAGTAACCCTGAGACTGATGCAAATGTTTTGCTGACTGCTCTCCCTAAAATGACATCTCCTTCAAAAACATTAATTTCTAAGCTGAGAGCGAGAAAAACTGCATTTGCAGAGAGATCCAAAACGAAAGCTCTGAGCAGTGTCACAGCTTGGCAGGTAAGCTAGACGGAAAACAGCCACGGTCCTCTGGGAACTGTCCGGACTTGTAGCAGAGCGACATTATCCCCCTCGCCCCATGACTCAGGAGTGAGCAGAGGATCAGCACTCGGCCGGATACCTTACTCTGATCACAGGAAGAAGCTTTTTGCTCACTCTTTTCAGCCCTTGCTCGCTCACAGACTGGGAGATGGACACTATATTGTTGTGCACTCAAATTAGTAAGTGCACAATCTCATACATAGTCACTACATTTTAGAAAAAGCTAAATTTTAGGCTAGTTTAGGCATTTACAGTGTCCCATAAGCAGCAGTTGATTTAAGCAACTTTGATGCCTGGTTTATAACAAAATGGCATTTTGTTGTGTTACCAGCTGCCCAGTCTGGTAGATTTAAAGCTTTACCTTATGTTTTTCAGGATGGCAGTTCCCCATACGGTGCCAGGTACGTGGGCTCCATGGTAGCTGATGTTCACCGTACACTGATGTACGGTGGGATTTTCATGTACCCAGCGAATCAGAAGAGTCCTAAAGGAAAGGTAAATCGTTTGACTTCTTTCCATGGTTGACCTAATACCTCTGCTTTTCCAGGAAACATAAAGGGAAAGTTTAAATATCTAGACAGATAATTTTCCATTCCTGGAGAAAATTTTTCATGGATATGATGGTCAGCAATTCAATTTACAATACCTCTGAAGGCAAGAAATTTTGTATTTTTATTTTACAAATCAGTCAAATGTAATTCACTGAAACCAAGGTCTTGATGTACTGTCTAAATAGAAACCTTTTCATGCCACAGAAGCCATTTGAGATACCTACACACAGCTAGCAGATACAACACTGAACTGAAGGAGACCTCTGCCCTTTGGACTGGCAGCTGGAGTCCAGGCGGGATACTCGAAACCCCAGACAGGGTCTTGTCCAGTGTTTGGACAACTGAGTCTGCCTACCTCCCATTTCTAGTGGACACTGGGCTTATCGTCACCAGCCCTGAAGACACAGGCTTCTGCTAACTGGGCTAAAGATCTCTGTCAGTGGAAGGCGAGTTTTACACATGCCGAGATTGGTGTTCTGGGAAGTTGGTTATGCTTTCCCATGCGGAGAAATGCATGTTCCCCTGTACAAAATACCGTACGACTTAATGCAGTGCAATGCCAAACAGCGACTCCCTGAACGTGTTGGGCCATGGACCACAGTCAACCTCAGTTTTTCTCCTGGGGCATCAGGCACTCTTGTCATCAAACTTCTAAATGAAAGTGTTTTACAAGAGATTGGTTATATTGGTGGACCACCAGTAGCCTGCAGATCACACTTCGAAAGCGACTGGCTCAGTGCATTACAGAACGGTCATGCTGTGCTGCCTCCAACACCTTCTTCTGGTCAATACCATACCTGAGGACTCCTATTTAAATGTTTTTATATCCTTGGCTGGTATATGCAGGAGTTTGCCCTCATACATCTGCTTGCCCCATCTCCTATGGTTGTATCAGAACATACTGATCTGTACAGTTCTTTAGGGACAGAGGAGTATTGGTTCATCTAGGCCAGCACGTATTTGTCATATGAAGAACAGCAGATCCAGGAGATGCAGGAAGTAAGGAGAACAGGAGAAAAACTGTGTTCAGAATACTCCAGAAGTGTTGTCTATGTTTCTACAGACAAATTCGTTTAAATACTTGATATAGCATCCCAGCAAAAAAAAAAAAGAAAAAAGAAAAAAAAATCATTAAATGGTGGGTATCAGAAAATAGTGGGCATCTGTATCAGAACAAGAGACAGCAGGAATTTACTGTGTGTGACAGAAGCGGACTTGCTGACTGCCCTCTTCAAGTTAAACTCTGTTTGGAAATCTACATTAAACCATTGTCAAAAACTATAGATAAGAAACAGGAAAAAAGAACAAATGTACAAAGTACAAATATTTTTATATAAATCAAGATTTCCACGTGTTAGCCTGCATTGGCCATTAGATGTGCGTTGCACTGCCATAGGAGAGAGAAATGAAGGAAACAGAACTCCACCGTCATTACAAGACAAAACCCTTCCTTCCTTCTCAGAGTCCAGGTGCAGGTGAAGATAATGTACTTAACCTCTCAAAATTGCTGAATGGATCCACTGCTTTTTTACGAGCCCACAGAAATTCTGTCTGGAGCAAAGAGGACCATGCTGTGTTTTGAGGCTGATTCAAAAACAGAAGCAGGGGCTTTCTACTATTTACAGGAAAACATATGGAGTGGTTAATGGATTTCTGGAGCAAAGGATCAGGACGCCAGTTCCCACCTTGTGTTGCCTGCAGCATATAGGAGTGCTGTATCGATATCACTTTGCCCAAACTTCTTTTTGGAAAGATGATGCTTTGTGGCTGGCGCCCTGATCATTCCCCTGAAAGACAGTCTGTGCACTTAGGAACTGAGAGGAAGCAAATGGGACTGGATTTGATCCAAAAGTTTTAGAGCAAATGTAAACGATATGCATGTAGTCCCTAGCCTGTAGATTGCTTCCCACAAGTTAAAGAAAGTGAGCATAAAATGATGAGTCAATCTTTTTGCTTCACTACACAGAAATAAGCAATGCAGAACCAGCCAACCTATAGATGCTCTCTTCAAATTGGAAATGCTAAGTAATATTTTTATGAACAGTTCTCTGCTACGTTAGAAATGTTAAGCCCATCAAAAGACAGGAGGTTCCAGTCCTAAGCGAGATTTCATTGCTGCTGGCAGGAAAACCATGCTTTCCTTCAGCCACATAGTCACCGTGAAGTGGCAAGAAGCTCAGCACGTGGCTCCCCAGCGATACCACCGCGGCTTTCTGGCTCGTGACCGTTCAGACGTTGCCACGCTCTAAGGAGAAGCAGCAAGGCTGTCGGTTCCACGGTGCCCGTCACATGGACTCCTCTACCAGAAAGAGCATTTCAGCACGCTTCAAAGACCAGAATGGAGGCAGTGTGTGCTGCTGAAGTGCATAATATATCACAGTTTTATTACAAACGGGGTGACAGAGGAATGACAGGCAGTAAAGCCCTTTGTCCAGTCCATCTGCTTGTCCCTGTAGACGGTTGCCTTCTGGCACACTTCCTTTTTCCCCAGAAAACTTCCTGGCTTTTGCACAAACGAAAAGCCTTTCCATGATTTCTACCGCCATTGTTGTACATCAGCACCTCAAAAAATGCAAGTGAAACATTCAGCTAAATCTACAGAAATAACATCTGTTAAAAAACAACCAGTACCCTCTGCACCCTTTCAAACTTAGAAGCTTTTGGCAAATGTCCTAAATAAGTTTGCATTTGACTAGAGCACAGGCATAACAGAGGCTAACTTTTCCAACGATGTGAACAGATATCAGGGTCCAACTGCCTTCATACTCAAAGTGAAAATTTGCTTTCAATAATTACTGTAGTTCCTTCTTCAAACAGAGCTGCCGTCTGCACGAGTGCAGGCCACTAGTGCCTATTTGCATTTCTGAAGAGCTGCAATTGCAACCTGAAATTCGAGACCGGGAGCATTGGATTGCAAACTCCAAAATATCCTGACCAAACAACACAATTACCCCAGGCTTTGAGATAACAAATAAAGCCTGTACACAAGAGGAGACTCTGGCTTTTGTTTCCCCAGTATTGCTACTGTTCCTGGCTTAACCATATCACTGACGACTGCGGCCCCAGCAGCTACTCTGACATTTTTGACAAAATACAGACAGCTTCGCTGATGCCACACACCAATGCAGCAGCTTGCAAACTGGGGCGCTGGGGTGAGGATGTGGGGTCAGTGTGCTAGTCTTCAGAGCAGAAGGTGTGAAGGGAGGTGGGAGGAGGAGAAGAAGGGAAAAAAAGGGTAGATGCTTGACATGAAATTTGCCAAAAATCGCAAAAGTAGGGTTCAGTGCTGGTAAGTTCTCTGGTCTTATTTCCCCAAATGCAATCGCCCATTTCCTCTTTCCTTCCAGCTCCGACTCCTCTACGAGTGCAACCCCATGGCCTTCATCGTCGAGCAGGCAGGTGGCATGGCCACTACAGGGACCGAGGCCGTGCTGGATGTGAAACCCGAGGCTCTTCACCAGAGGGTCCCTCTTATTCTCGGTTCTCCGGACGACGTGCAGGAATACCTCGCGTGTGTACAGAAACACCAAAAGAGCAGCTAAAGGCATTTCCACACCAGACCTTGCTCATCTATCTGCTGGGAAAACAGTGCAGCTCAAGCTGGTGGATGCGAGCATTTCAGCATCCTTCTCTCTGTGGAGAGCCCTTTTAATGAGAACATGAGAAATAGTGAGAATGGCTGCTGGAAAAAAAAAAGTTTCATTTCTCCTTGCAAACAAGTCTAAAAATTCTTTAATGATGGTTTCTACGAAGTAAGTGTAGAAACAGTGGCAGTAGCTACTTACTTTATGACATTAACAAAATGAGTGGATTGTGTCAGTCCCTGCATTTGATCTAAAGCCAGACGTCTGACACTGCAGTTGCTGGAGTCGTCTGGGGCCGAAAATTTTCATGCCAACATTTATAATGCCGTTAACTGGATTTGCTGCCAGAGGTTTTATTGCAGGTGCTTTCACTCTTCTCAGGGCCGACAAGATAAGAAGCCCTGCGCTGTCTGAAGCGGTGTTTTCAAGTTATATTTGTCTTGGGCAACTAATAAAGGTGAAAATACAGCAACCTTGCTGGGCAATTTGGGTTCTCACGTGAATGGGAAAACAGCTGGTTCACAGGCAGGTAACCTACAAGCTACAATAAAACCTTGCTCCGAATGTGACACTCGGATCGTCCCTATCTCCTGTTTATCCATAGTCCCCTGGAGCTGGAGATGAGCTACTGCCACAAAGCGGCTGCTACGCCTCTGGTTTCCTTTGCTTCGAAAGGCACTCGCTTCAGATTTAAACTCGCCCTTTTATACATACTAGGGTTAGCTTCCTAGCTAATTTTAGCACATTCATCGTAGTAGAATCAGCTCTGAAACAAGCCTGTGTTTATTAAGCAATGAGAAGAAAATTATTAAAAGTGCGACTACATTAAGAGTGTGAAAATTGAGGCTCAGGTCACTTTAAGTATACGGCATACTGTCGCTTCCACTGGAATTACAGCTGATCCCTTTATAGCCCTCCTGTCTCTTGCAGCCCTCATCACATGGACTTTTCTTTTGGCAGCAGTCTTGCCTTGAGCAGCTCCTACCCCAGCTGCCCATTTTCGCCCCTGCTCCATGCCTCCGGCTGTGCTTGTACACGACGTTAAGACTGCATTGTGAACTGGATTAGGACATAGATAAGAGTTAAAAATACCCCTGGGGGGGAAAAAAAAAAAACAGCCCTCAAATAGTTGCTTTTAAAACTTACGACCATGTTGTATTACTCATGAAGAAGCAGCAGGCTGAATAAAGGCAGACAGAACCACACAGAGCAGGTATTTACCCATAGTCATCGTCATCCCACGGGTCAGGATGTGATTTCAGCACCGCTTCAGGTATCAAACTGCGCTTTCCACCGGTCTTTATCTGACGCGCTCTCAGGCCGTAACAGTGACGGGAGGCCAGGATCCGCAAGTACACCGCGTGCTTGTTTGTTCTGCTCTTCGTCACGTGCTGCCGCCCCTCGGCTGTCAACAGCCGAACACGGGCAACGCTTCGCTCCCGGAGACCAAAGAGGAACCCGAAAAGACTGGGAGCGTTTAGGGACGGCCAAGGCGGCCTCATGCCGGAGAACGTAATTGTGCCCTCTGTGAAAGCTAGCAAACTAGCTTTCATTTCCAGCAAAAATACACGTGCAAAACTTGCCGATAATCCCAGCTGCTGGCCTTTCTCCAGGTTTTTTTCTCCCTCTGCTTGTACCACCTTTAGTGGAGAACCTAGTGCTGGGTAACCAGCCTTACAGCCAGCTGCAGTTTTGGTAGATGTTGATGATTAAATGATAAAGCCCACAGCTTGCGGGCTGCTGGGTGGCTGGTATCTAAAGAGAGATCAAGATTTTGTCCGAGGCAGGGTTATTCTCCGTGCTGTAAACAACCCATGCAAACCCCAAGTGCAGACAGAGAAAGCAGTGACTTTCTTCGCTGTGAACTGTGGTTTTCCTTCACCAGCACCCCACTTCGACCTACTGCACCGAGGCTATTTTCCAGGCTGTTACATTGTTCTCCATTACCTTGGGAGTATCGGAGCCGCCCTGCAGCTGGTTTATGCTGGAGAGAGAGGGAATTAGCAGTATCGTGGTTTGCTAGAAAAGGCAAAGGCGCAGGTGGTGGGCTGCAGGCTGGGGGAGCCCAGCTACAGCACAGCCCCACGTCCTCTTGCTCCCGGGCTCAGCTGACTGCCATGAGGACAGTCCCCAGCGACAGCGGGGGGGCACCGAGATTTCAGCCAGAGGAAATCTCTCTAAAAGGGGGGGGGAAAAAAAAAAAAAAAAGTGCAGGTGGTTTCATTTTACATGTCCCAGGCACAGAAAAGGGGAACTGAGCAATGGAAAAGAGACTGTGAAACTGTTTTGAAGCACGTCCCACTCTAGAGTGTCCTCAGCTGGCAGGAGGGCATCGCTCCGGGAGAGAAACGTCACTTCAAAGGGCCCGATCTGGTGAAAAAGTCCTCCTTAAACCATAAGGTTGGAACGGGAGTCTCGCTTCCCGGTGCAATGCCCGCTCCGAGCGTTTGCTCAGAGGTATCCGACACCAGCAAACCACAGGGCGCCTGCGGTCCAGGGTCACCGCAGAGGAAGCCCTTGCGCTGCTGGGCCACCGCTTCCCGTCACCGCCGGCTGCAGGATGTCTGAGGGCAGCTGGGTAGCTGAGAAAAGGAGACGCAGCACTTTTAATAGAGTGAGAGTCCATATTTAGTGATTGGAGAGCGATGGGAATGGGGACGCACCAAGGACTGCCTCCAAAACTGCCAGGGGGTTAGGAAACCCCAGCACTCACCAGGGGGAAGATGCTCCAACTCTGCTTCCATTCACTGAGGAAGCTGATGCTTCACATTGCACCTCCGGCAGGTACCATCACGACGCAAAAATAAAGCTTCATACACAAAAATATCAGGTACATGAAGGAAGAGACATACATTTAAATATTGGATTGCATATGTGCCCTTATGTTAGTATAATTGTTTCTCAGTCTAAATTTATATAGAAACCAACTCCAGCTTGATTTCTCCTGACTTTTGGAGAAAGATGCGGAAAAAACACATACTTGTTATATCATACCTGGTAGATGACAAACATGACTTTTTTTTTTCCTTTAGGAAAAACACTGCTTTCCCACTTGTTGCCAAACCTATTTCGTATTTCCAGTTTCAGCCCATCTTTGCACCTATTTCAGAAGTAAAATAAAAGCAAGCAGCCTGAACCGGCTGTTATTTGAAGATGGACGAAAACCCAGAAACCCCGCCAGTCACTGGTAAGCGAGCAGCGTTCGCTGGCTGCCTTGCCGGGAAATGAAGTTCTCCGGAAGGGCCAGCCCCGGAGCACACCGACGGGCCTTGTCACTTAAATTGCAAGATCGGGGATCAGAAACGGGTGGGGGCTGCCACGGCTCCCACCAGCTGTGCTGGGAGCGATGCTAACCCAGCGCCGCGGCGAGCAGACACAGAGCCGCAGCAACTCCCCGAGCTGGGCCCATCGCCAAGCCCGTCCTTACTAACGCGCTAGTGCTAATGCTTCCCCAAAAAGCACAGCGGCTGCAACAGAGAGGCTGTTTGAAATATCGGGTCACATGTGTCTTTGAGCATTTACATCACAGGTCTGCACTTTAGTCTGTTCTCTGCAAAACACATAAGCACGGAGAAGGTTTTTCCTTTTTTTGTAAAAGCAACTGATAGGCCTGGGGAAAAACAAAAAAACAAGACAAAAAACCCCAGACAAGTCTTTCTTCATATACGAAATGGAAGCAGTACACTTCAGGCTAATTACAGATGCAGAAAAAGAAAAATCTCTTAGCTTAACTAAATTGTATTAACTGGTTAGGCTAATTGTGGGGAAAAAAAAGGTGGTTGGTACATATGGAGCAGAAGAGAGAGATTTAAAAGGAAGGATGATAAAATAATTACATCCTACAAACAAAAATATCTATCTTGCAGAGATATCCAAAGCCCAAAAGTAAGTAAAGCAGGGAACAAAATTAGCACAGACACCAAAGATCTGCACACAAATAGCTACCAACAGGTAGAGAAGCACACAGCCATTGAGGACTAGGTCCCTGCCATTCGTGCTTCATCATCACAGACAGTCCTCACAGATGCCATCCACTTCTGCTAAGCATGCTGTCTGGTTTTGTTCCTAGCTTCCTGAAAATACAGATCTGGTTTCAGAAAAATATAAAAATACGAGGCTCAAGCCAAGCCTATAACTGATTCTGTATGGGTCCATTTTAACACCGAGGGAGTGCAATAGGTAGGTTTTCTCACTGAGATCCTTCCCTGCGGTTTTCCTCACTCAATGATTTGCATCATGGTTTTGCAGGATCCTGTACATGAGACGCCGAGCAGGTTTCCAGTAGCAGCTTTTGCAGTTCTGGCCACTATTAGTGATGAAGGGCGTTTGGGGAACCAGCTTGCAGAGGATGCTGGCCAGGATAACCAAGTACTCACGCAACGATAAACAGAGTTTGGCCTGAACATTTCTTGTCAGCTACTGCGCACATTACCCAGCAAATATTTTATCACTTTTGAAGAGACACCTCCATGGAGGAGGTAACAAACCCACCCCATTACTCACTCAGCTGCGTGCTGTGCTCAGGGCTGAATGTGCCAGGCCAGCCTAATCCCAGCCCGGGGCACGACTGTTCGTGATGTCTCATTGATTCAGTGTTATTAAACTCAACTGCACTGTCAGCACATGTCCTGGAAAGGGGGAAGTTAACCTCTCTCCACACCCAGCAACAGCAACTCTGGTCTCATTAGCACGTGCTTTTAAAAGCCTGACTCCAAGACAGATATGTGCCGACACTTATTAGGTGACACGCTATCTGTGTTTTGCCATTTTGATTGTTTGGTTTCCTGTTTAGTTCCCGCATGGACAATTTGCTCCTGGTTTTAGTAACCTGGCATGATTTATTATTCCAGCACAGAGAGCAAAAGAGGAGGCTGCTCAGAAGAAAAGAAAAGAAAAGAAAGCAGAAAAGTTAAAGGAAAGAGAACGGGCTGCGTAGACAAAGCTAGATCTGGAACGTAAACTTAACAGAAGAAACAGAACTTGCATTTTTACCTTTGAGCCCTGTTGAAGTTACATTTTGGAAGAAAACAAAAACAAATGAGAACAGTGGTGTCCTCTCAGATGTACATGCACAGCTGCTAATCTGCTGCATGACCTCTGGCAAGCAGCGTTATTGCTTTCAACCTTTTTCCTCTCCCACCCTTCAGCTGCGTGTCAGTTTAGATTAAAAACTTAGCGGGGACGGAGATTTTCTTGCTTTCTGGTTTACCAAGCACCTAACAAAATGAGACTCCAAACTTTTTTGAATTATCCACAGATACTGCAATTGAAATAACACTTCATGATAATCACTGATGAGGTTCCTGTGACCCTGAAGTGCCCTACTGCATGAGAAAAATGTGATCTAACCCCCATAACAGCACTGAATCAGAAGACACAGGCCCTCTCCAGCTCTTTGTCACTAGCAAATTGCTAATAGCAAAATGGCAACACCACTTATGCTTAACCTTAGCACAAAGGCATTGTAATGTCATTATAGACACATACAAGTCTCTTTCAACTGCAAGAGAGGACTGAGTATTATTATAAATCTCCAAAAGATGATGCAGTTTCATAACCATAGCTGAGGTTTTCAGTTTATACTTCCTATTCCCCCAAAATAGCTGTTAGCCTGCGCTTCATGCTCAAATAAGGAGAGCAGACAGCAATACTCGTAAACATGGTTGAGCGGGAGGAATGCTTAAAGGGCTTTCAAAAAGAATTTGTATTCACAATACTTGCACCGCTGTAACATTACAGTAAAAGACTTTGGTATGTGCTTGCACATAAGCGTAGCTAACAAAACAGGACACTTATATACAAAATGTAAGCTGTTTAGAGTCCCGTGTGCGACATTACTTAGATTCTTTTGAGACTTAACACCAACAGCACAAATTGTTATACTACAGAGAGAAGCAGCAGCATTTAAGAGATACACCTCCTTTGTAAGTGTGAGAAACCACCTATGACTAAGCAGCTCTGAAGCCCCTTTTATTGTATTTGATTTAGGAATTTTAAGCAACAACAAACGTGAAACCCAGAAAGGTGCTACGCCCTAACGACCAGCAGGAAGGAGTCCTCAGCACCCTGTTTCAGCATCCATTCCCCACACGCACCAAGTTGGATTAAGTGAGTATCTAACAGCCCAGCATTTGTTTTAAAGTTTTATGTTCTTACATGCAAATTGTGCAAGGTTTTACTAACAACTAAAAAAAGACAGAACAATCATTACATCCAGAACTTGCATAGAATATTTCCACTACAATTCCTGAGACTGTTTTCCTTAAAGACCCATAAAGTCATAGCCCTAATAGCTTCAGAGGGCCCCTTGTAGCACCCCAGAAGAGCACACCTAAACCAGTCTCACCCTGGTAGAACATGCATTAATGCAGATGAAAAAAACACAAAGTTAACTCCAGATAAACGTCAAAAGCTTCCCACACCACAGTAAGCACAAGGACAACCCCTAACAGGCAGTAAAACCCTCCCTTCTTTGCTCGAATTTCAGCCCAGACACAAACTTTCCCCCAAAGCTCTCACAGACCCAGCCTTACCTGGAAATGTTTCTGCAGGTGGCTGGAGAAGCAAATGGCTCCCCCTCTGACTTCACTCTGTCCTTGACCACTTCTTCCCAACCAAGCAGGGCTGCACAAGGTTACCCACCAGGAACCACAGCTACAGCCCTACTCCTGACAATGCACCTTCATGTTTCTACCACATCTGTTTCCCAACATTACTTAATTGGGAATGGCTGTTAGGTTTTACTAAGAAATATGTTTTGGCTCTCCTGGAGAAGGTGAGAACTGTAAATGAACAAAACAAGGAAGAAATACTTTAAAAAGAAACCAGTGTTTATTTTATAAATGCATGACTTCAGCATTTCTTTGGGCCTTGACTCACAAAGGTCAGAAACAGCTCTTCAACAGAGATGAACGTGGTGGAAATAAGTAACTACCACAGAAATGAAGATTTAAGACCAATCTCTTTTTAGCTTAGCATGAACAAAAGAAACAACAGCCATGCTCCCTGTGAACGTAAGCGAAGACAGCATCTTCTGAGGCCCCTAATATAGTGAGATTAACCGATCCATGGATCTGGTCTCCACCACATAGCCAAGCCTCCTCCTCCTGCCTCCTCCTCCTCAAACTGAAGCTGCGGGTTTGGCTCCTTGTCTCTATTCAGATGAGCCTTATTGAATGCCATCTGGATTTGTGTCTCATGACATCCTTTCTTCCAAATGCTTTAAGTGCCCCTGCACCTACCTGAAATTTCACTAATGACCTGATAAAGCACTGATTAGAGCATGAGACACACATCCCCACCAATGATTTCATCTTTAACCAATCCTTTCTTCAAAACAGTATTTTAGGTAAGTCTTAGCATTTCTTGCTATGACTTCTCAATAAAGGGAAGAGCAAAGGATGTTGGGACAAACTGCAATTAAAAATTGTCTCTCAGTCTGTCCTGTACATTAATAAAGCGCATAGAGAGCTAGGAAGTAACATGTCAGCTTTTATTCACACAGCCATCAGAGTACACTCAGTTTGCTTAGCCAATAGCTAAAAGTTGCAATTAATCTCTAAATCAGTAAAAACTGATTAATCAATGTTAAACTAGAGACACCTGGCAGGATTTCTGATTTAATTAAGGAGATGATTAAAGAGCAGATACTCCATAACTCCATCTCCAAAAGCTATGTTTTTTTCTCCTTGTTTATTTGGGGTGGGTGGGGGTTCCCATTTTCCTATGCCTCCGGTTGTCTCAGTATGATTTACTTGCTGAGTGTCCTAATGCAAATAACCAGTTAATCATTCACTACAGTAAAATTTCACTGATACAACTCATCGCATGTTTGGCTTCCCTGAAAAGTTTCAACAGAATGAGACAATAAATATTTTGTCATGGTAGTCCTTCAGACTGTCAGTTACTGTTTTGAAACCTGCTTTCCTGCATGGATTGGGAAGGGGGGTAGTGAGCTTATTTACTGAACTGTTAATGTTCAGAAATGAATTTAACATTAACAAAGATGAAAATCAATGCATTAAAGAAAAACAAAGCGACATTTTACTTCGCTTTCACAGATAGGATGCAAAAGTGACAACTGTTTTTTAAGGTGAAAAGGAATAGATTCTTACATGAGCTTTAGATTCATTTCGCATTGAAGTTCAAAGAGTAACGACTCAATGCGTAAGTTTAATAACTTCTTCTCATAGTTTTCCTTGCCTGGAGGACATTAGAATCTTACGAGCAACTAAAAATACAGTCCTTCACCAGACACGTGGGAGAAACTGTTATTCTCAGGAGACCTTTAGAAAAAGCCCTATCTACCAAAGGAGCACCAGCACCCAGAAACTGAATGCAAAACCTCTTTTCTTCCCAAGTTTAATTAAAATGGTTCATTTCCAAAATGAAAATGAAAGCAAGCCATAATCGCACAGCTTAAGCACGTGCAGAACTGTCACCTCTAAGTCTGTCACATGGTGGCCAAATCACATATTTGGAGAGGCATGAAAATAAGACCTCATTAACATCAGTTGCTGTAATTCAGACAGGGCCGAAACAGGGTATTTTATTGATAATACATTTGTGCTAGAATCCTTAAAAATAATATGTCTTGTAATAAATGCAACTTCAGCTTTCAACAGGAATATACGAAGTCTTGAATAAAATCAATATTTCAATACAGAAACACAGACATCAACATCAAAGGCTTTAATTAACCATAACTTCTGGGAACAACTCAGAAGCTTTGTGTGTGTGCATGCATGAGATTTTCATTTGCTGTATCTTTAGAAAGGAGCAACTGATAAGAGAGAGGACACTTTCCCCAACAGGACACATCCTACTGTGAAATCAACAGGTACTTTAAAAATGCACTTCTACAGCAAATAAACAGCTTCTCAGAAGACAGGGCAACTGCAATGGAATTATATGCACACACATTTAATGCAGTTCTTAAAATGTAACAGGTTTTAAACTTCTACCAGTGAGTTTACAACTTGCACAAAATTTACACTGTGTAACATAGGGCAGTCCTTGGTGAAGCTGTTACTTAAGACGACCATGTAAACATTTAGCTATCTGCATGACCTGATTTACCCTGTCTCCTTTGTGTTTATTCTACTCAGAAGAGAGGATATTCAGCCAGAACAATCAGCAAGTTCAGTGCATACAAACAGCTCTTCTAAAAAAAGTCATAGGCTGATGCCTTTCCCGTGAGCTACTTTCTCATTCACATATGTATCCTTTAAAAAGTTATTTCCTTTTCATTTCCCATCCATTTATAAATGGTTTGTTTTCTCAACGACTTTTATTTAACCTTGGCTTTGAAAAAAAGAAACTTTTCTTATGCCTATTTTTTCTACCAGTTCAAGTCCCACCAGGCTTTGTACTAGGCTAACACTGCACTGGATATTCTCACTGTCTTCCCATTGGACTTAGTATACAAAACCCATGATACCTAAAGTGCTGTTAAACTTGCAGACTCTTCCTGCATTAAAAAAGTGCTTGGAGAGACAGGTCCCCATCAGCTCCCAGTTCTGCACAAGGAGCTTACACATTCACTTCCCCAGCAGAGTTTTGATCTTGCTTCCCATTTTGAAAGCACAGACCAGTGCCATTCCCTTCTGGAAGTAATGCATTAGAGGAGCACCAGCTGAGTGATATTTGTTTCATCCATAGTCTCTACCAAGCAGCATGGATGCTTTACATAACAGGCTTAGCAAGTTAGCTGAATAGCTAAATTCTAACTAGTATTTCCTCACTGTAGCTTATTAAATAGCCTCTGGCCTGAGGCTTTTCCGTGAAGAAAACCCCTTTTTCTTCAAGGTAGAAAAGGGAGATTCAGATCAGAAAGCTTCATCATGGACAGACTCCTAGCTGAACAATAGTTGAGGTTCAATTACACTAGATACCTCAGTGTTTTTTTCTTTTTAAGAAGGGTTTAGGAAATGCAAGTATCAATTTTTTCTCCCACAATAAAGAAATCCAGCTTTCTTAGCTTGCAGTCCAAGTCCCTTAGACTTTGGAGAGATACTGAACATAAAAAACCCCTATAGCTCCATAGGCCCAGGACCTGCACTGGCCGAGCTGTAGGACCAGCCTCCCGCCCCTTCACCCTCCCAACCTACATGCTTAAAAGGAGACCACTACCCTAATTAAAGCAGTCCAAGTACTTCAAGGGAGGGGATGAGAAAAAAGGGCACTCACAGCACTACAGCCAAGTGAAGATCAGGTAGTTAAACCCTACAACTGCAGGACATGAAATAAAGTCTTTGTTGTGAAGTGCAAAGAACCAGAGATACCAGTGTCTCCTCTGGATCCCAGGACTAAGCCAATGTCACCTTACAGACACATTCAGAGTAGTAAGTAGTTGCAAAGAAATGGAAGGCCACATTTCAGTCACTTGACTAATATTTTAGTGGATAAAGGCATTTTTCTGCTTCCCCTTTCAAATAATTTGTTGTGTCACAGACACACTGTATTCCATTTTCTAACAGCTGTTAGCCATTCCCAGATGCAGTTGCATTTTATACCAGTGCAATATACCTCTTTCATGAGGTATCTATACAAGATTCAGTTAACAGTATCATTTAGGATAACTTTTGATAAAGACTCAAAAAACACCCAAAAGACCAAAAAGCCAAATCATCTGTATACACTGAAATTCAAGTGTTTATTTAAAAAGTAAACCTTTGGGCACATTGCAATTTAAAAAAAGGAAAAAATACATAGAATAATCTATTAGATTAAGCAGTCAAAAGCCAGCAATATTACAAGCTGTTTACATACCAACATTTACATTAATTTAAAACAAGTGGCATGTCACCAACATGTAAAACTCAAGAGTAAAAAAAGATCAAGTTGACTTTTGAAGGATACAAGTCAACCACATGTGTGAACATGGGTTTGGTCATTTAGTTTAAAACAACTCTTGCACTGAAATGTTCAGTCTTCAAATTATACAAGTGGATAGCTAGCAGCTGTTGCTATCCCACAGTGGTTCTTCCTGTCTTTTGCCATGTAGATATATCCTTTGTCACCCCACTTCTCACCCCAGCTGAAAATAGAAGTAAAGGGTTTGTTTTCATTTTCAGAAAGAAACTTACATTTACCACAAAAAGTGTTTTAACTGAGAACCACTGCCTCCTGCATTCATGGAGGAAAAACAAGACAGCTACAAATACTTTTGAACAAACCAAGGTACATTACAGAAGAGGCACCAAAAAGCTCACAGAAAAAGGGTGCAGCCCTCCAGCTCCTCCTCGTGCTAGGTAGAAGCCTCTGTGTATAACCCTGGATTGCAAGTGCCTGAAGTGCCCCACTGTTTCAGTGAGAACCTAGTCTGCAAGCAGCATTTGAGAGTGGTGCCCCAGTAATGCTGGGAACACAAAACACTCATGTGATGTGCCCTTTGGCATTTACTGTTTTCCTTCTAGCTTATGAGAGCAACTTCATTTTAAGAGTTTAATTGTTACTCTACTTCACACAAGTGAGCAACCCTTTCCAAAAATCCATCCCCTCCCACAACCTCGTTCCCCCTCACCCCCATCACTTTAACAGCTTCTCAGGCTGTGCCAGTACCAAGCTTCTTGGAATTAACCTCAAAATGCAGAAGAAAGTTTGCTGCTTGGGGCCCACTTATTAGGTAGCCAGCAGCACAAGTTGGGCTTAACTTTTGCCATAAGATACCCTGAGAACAGTCTTCAGGTTTTCCCACATGTAAATCAACTACTGTCCTTCCTGCCCCACAAAACTACAAGAGACAAGAAACCTTCCTTCCCTCCCTCTCCCTACAAGGGTACTGGAGAGAGAAGATCTCACCTGTTCTTAACAATCCAGTATTTCTTGCCATCTACATCTTCCCCCTCAAAGCCATAACCTACAACCAGAACACCATGGTCCAGGTCTTCACTGCTACAGTCTGGTTCATAGTAGATACCTGAAGAGAAGCAAGTTCATGAAGTTAAGATACAATCCCCACGTGAGCAAACTCGCTTGCAAGAAGCCCTCCTCCCTCATCTGAGTATGTGCATTTCACAAATCAGGCCTTGCACAGCTTCTTGAAGTAGTCAGAGAGGTTCTAAGTGAACTGTCACAGCAGAAACTGAGGGACAAGGACCCGTATATGTGGAGAATCATGGTTGTGTGCTATGTCACAAGATCACAGCTCCCCACCTTCCTCCAGCTAAATTCAAGGGTAAATACTTTGTTAAGCAAGTAGCAAAGACTTTGTATGCAAGTTGCTAATAAATCCCCACCTGACTGATAAAACTGGAATGAAGAGTGGCCTGCATCAATAGCAACAGACACTGGACCCACAGAGGCTACTGCTTTCATGAGAGCTCTTTCATGTCCCTGAGGGATGTCCACAAAGCCAGTGTCGTTAGCAGCATTGTACTCTGCCTTGTAGCGACAGTCTTCATCATCCTAAGGAAAAAAAGTCCTAGTTACTACATAGTCACCCACTTAAACACATACAGGCAAGCACAGAAACTACACCTGTGACTTCACTGCCTTGAAAAAGGACCTTGCTTTTGTTCTGCTCTCTTCCTTCAAAAGGAGGACTGAAACAACTAGAAACTGCTTTCCAGTTTCCCCAAGGTACAGACAAAGGACAGAGCACCTCCCCCTGCCAAGAAAAGCTTTAGTGGGATGCAAAAGGCCTTCACATTCTGAAACCCTGCACTCTTTGGTGGGCAGGACAAGTCTCTTTTCAGAGAAGAGGCCCAGAATGCGTTAATGGGAAATGGAGGAGAGCCAAACATTCATTAGTTACAAACCAGTCCAGAAACAGCTCAGCAAGCAAGCACTTAAAGTCCACAATTTTACAGCCTGTCAAAGAGTCTAGAAAACTGCTCAGAATAGTCTGAAAATTAGTCATTTGATTATTATATGGATTTACATACAGCATTCTTGTATTTTGGGATTCTTCTTTACATCATCATCTTTGTAAAAAAACCCTAAACTATTAGTGCCACAGCCAATTACCTCAGGAGGGAGGCTTAGTTTGGAAGTCAGCACATTTTAAAGTCAAAACAAATACAAGTATGCACATCCCTGCTTTTCTTGTGTGATAACACAGCTGGAGCTGCCTTTCCCCTTATATACTTAGGAACAATTAAAGAAACACAGGGCACAGTAAGCAACTCAGTTGCTTACTGTTTGTAATTAGCAAGCTAAACACTTCAATCAACTTGGCTATCTGGAGAAACCAAGTTTTAGTTTCTTTAACAAGCAGAACTCCAAGTGGTGGAAGCCCACATCTCAGGCTCTCAAGTGACACCACCATTTATTCTTGTTCTTTCTTCCTCTAATGCCCATTTAACTTTTGGTAGATTGTCAGAACCATTTCAGGAGTCTGACCATCATCTGCATTTCCACACACTTAGTTCAGAAGTGACAGAAGACATGACTACAACTACCTGCCACAGTCATGCCAGCTACAAGAATCAAGCTGGTCTATGGGTAGCACCCCATAATAGCTTAGTTATGAGCAGCAGAATTGCATCCCTAGGATTAAATAGCAGTTCCAACAAGTGCTGGGTCTTGGCTTAGTGTGTCAATCAAGATAAGACCTGAGGTCTGATAGGATGGCAGCAATGAGGAGGAGGAACAAAAATATTTGCTCTAGTTTTTCCAGCTGGTCTGGTAAGATTTTGACCTCGAAGACCAGTAGCAGTATGCAGTTCTTACTAAATCTGGGGCTAGCATCATTCTAGGTTTTTCTTGTGCAGGGGCAGGGAGATGCAAGAAGAGCAGGTATACTGATGAATACTTAAATAGACATTTTCCTTTCTAGGTATGAGTTTTCTGGCACATACAGATTTGTCCACACAGTGTATGCAACACTTGCAATACAAGTTCAGCTATTACATTTACCTTTGCAGTGTATGGGTAGGATTCTTCTGAATCAATTCCCCCATTGTCTTGCACATACTGGAAAGCCTGGTCCATGAGACCACCATTGCAGCCTTGATTCCCTTCAGGGCGGGAACAGTCTACCAGATTCTGCTCACTCAACGAAACAAGTTTGCCAGTTTTTCTGAACTGCTGCCCTTCGAGAGCTCCCGTTGTGCTGAAAGCCCAGCAAGAGCCACACTGACCCTGAAGCAGAAAGTGAAGTCACAAGTTACCACTGCAGGCAGGTGGAGTAAACAAACAGTTCCTACCACAGTCAAAATGTAAAAAGGCACAAGCCAAGTCCAACTTCATTTGTACACACTAGGAAGATGAAACTGAAGCTACTAAAGTCTTTCCAGTTCTTAGACATCTAAGAGATCAATTCCTATACAATTCTAAAGGACTACAGAAGTTTTATTGAACTTGCACTTAATTTAGTAAGCTTGCACTAGTCTTCATTAAACAAGTCCTCAGTATTTTTGCTCTACAGAAGTGGAGGCAGCATTCAGGTAACTGAACCTATAACTGGTTGAAAGCCCACCATCATAGAATACCTGGTCTTTAACTGGAGTTACATATCCTTTCTCTCTCCAGTCTACAGATCTTGGTGCTTCCAGGAAGCTGGGCTCAAGGAACTGGGATCCTCTGTACTTCCGTCCTGACTTCTTGTGTACGTAGCCGTTCATCAGCTGTCTGAACTCCTCAGTTGTCTGAAGAGAATTCAGGACATGCAGTCACCATCTAGCAAATGCCGCTCTTCAGAGCTACATTTTACACCTCCCTTTATACATACCATGTCACCAAACTGATTCATTCCCAGCTTGTAACTATGCTTTCCTAAGGAGTGATCCAGATTGTGGAGTTCGATCATTTTCAGATTCTTCTCCCACACCACTCTCCTCCAGCTTTCCTCTCTCTGAGGGGCCAGAAAACAACATACTTCAAGGAGAAAGTTCAAGCAGAGTTTCACATTAGTTAGAGCATGCTTCCTTATGGCTTGTATACTCAATGCAGACTACCCATAAACAAAAACCAGAATGTTATGTAAGAGATGGTAATTTTGCCATCCTCAGAAGGTAAGAAAAATATATAGTAGCAATGATTAGCTACACGAACAAAGGGAAGGGACCTGGGAAGCGGGACGATCTTTCGCAAACGTAGGTCAGACCCAGCATTAACACACAGCAGTCGTGACTCAGCTACGCGGGCCCAGCGGCGAGCCGGGCGCTCGCCGGGCCGCACACACGCCGGGGCGCTCACCTCATGGTAGCCCTTGTTGTGCCACGACTTCCACAGCCGCCAGTGGCCATCCAGGTCGGGGTCTAGTCTCGGAGCAGCGGAGGACAGCCCCAGGCACAAGGGGAGTATGCCCAGAAATACATTCATGCTGGCAGGCCTGCGAGGAATGAGGCGGCACCGCTCAGACAAAGCGCCGCGGACAAGCCGCGGTCTCCTCCACGGCACCGAGCCGGGGGAGATGTCGGGCCCGGCACGAAACTGCCCGCCGACACGGCGTCGTCCCCCGCCGCGCCGGTTACGGGGGAGGGGGGACAAAACCCGCCTGCCCCGGAGGAAGGGACCCCCCCCCCGCCGCGGCGGGCAGGGCGTCCCCGGTCCCCGCGACACAACACGGCCGGGCCCCGCCGGAGGCCGCGGCGGCGCAAACCGGCGCGGAGCCGCAGCCGGGCCCGCCCGCACCCGCAAACAAGGCCGGCGCGGCCGGGCGGGGGAAGCGCCGGGAATGGCGGCCCCTTCCCTCCAGCCCCGCTGCCTAGCCCATGGCCCCGCCTCACCTGGCTCCCCCGCGCTGCCCCACTGCCCGGGCCGGCTCGGCCCCGCGGCCCCTCTTATAAACCGCCGCGCCCGCGCCCGCCCCGCCGCGCCGCGCCGATTGGCGGCGGGGCCCGGCCAGGCCGGGCCTGGCCTCGCCCCGCCGCGCAGCGCCGCGCAGCGCCGGGCCGGGCGTCCGTGAGGGGCCGCGGCGGCACCGCGCCGGGGGCCGCCGCTGCCGCCCTGCCCGGCCCCGGCCCCGGCCCTGCTCTCAGGCCCGCGCCGGGGTCGGGGCTCCCCCGCGGCACGCGCAGAGCCGTTGGCGTGGGCAGCCTTGCCCCAAAGATGGGTGTTTTGTGTCAGTCCTGGTGAGCGGGGTCACCGCGGGAGGGCGGTGGCTGCGGGTATTTGGTGTTGAGTTTAAGAGGAGTTTTTGAAGGTCTTAACTGGCAGACCGTAAGGAAAAAAAGAAATCTGAAGGAAAAAAGAAAAAGAAAAAAGGGCCGGGCGCGTGCACCCGCGGGAACGCCAAGGCCTCCCCGTTAGCCAGCCGTGATCGGATGGAGGAGGCAGCTCACGCGCTGGGTTTCCCGTCGCCGGCGGCCTTTGCCAGCGATGTCTGCTGCGAAGCAGAAGGTGTTGGTGGCACCGAGAGCTGCCCCACGGGTGAAACGGGAGATGTACTCGTGGGCAAGTGTGCGTCTAACCCGGCGTGGACAGACGTTCGTTTCAAACGGGAAACTTCCCCCCGCGATGGAAGAGCAGCGGGAGGTATGCAGGTTCCCCCATAAACTCCTGTAAAACTAATGTTCCTGACTGCTTGAGCTCGCAGATTTAAAAGTACATGTTTATGTAAAAAATGGGTTTATAGACTGTTGCACAACAGCAATAAGGCAGAAATCATATGATGTGTGCTTCTCCCTTTTCGTTGATGTCTTAAGACACAAAGTGTGTCATTAAAACAAACATGTTTCCTTACGCGGATTATCACAGGAGCAGTCTTTGGCCCGGAGTAGCCCCGCGCAGCCAAACATGTGGAGAAGGTGTAATGGTTGTGTTTTCTCCTGAAAGTGCTGATGTAAGTCTCGTGTCACTGAACTAATACTGATTTCACAAAAATGTAAGTGTAAACACACCTAACAATGGTTTTCCTTGATTAGTCAGTGAACATAAAGCTGCCAAGAAACAAGATGTTTTAAAGCTAAGCTACTTACTTCAATATAAGCTTGCAAATGGACGCTCAGAACTGATATATCAGGATGGTTGATACATAAGCAGACATGTCACTTTGAGCAGGAAAATGGGAATTTTTTAAAGGAAGAAAAAAAAAGGAAGAAAAGTGCCATATACTGCAATAATCGACATTGCACATTTGCACAAGATCTAATAATTAATAGTGTATACAGATTGAAAAATTAACCTAGATGTCTGTGTGCTTGCCATTTAACAAAACAGCTTTCTTTTGTATTTCTAATTGTCAAGCAACAGTTTCAGACCAGCCTTTTCCAAGGGAAATGTTCTATTTCCTTCTTTCCAGAGGAAAATGAAAATCCAGGCCCTGAATAAGTATATGCATTTGTATCTTTCCAGGAAGCTTTTCACTACTTAACCAATTCACATGTAAATAACTCAGGAGATTCAGATGAAATTTGCATAGTGCAACTACCTCATAGTTAGGGGCTGGAATATTTTTTTAATTGTTGTGGCATTTGAAAAGCTTTTTCCTCACAGCTTTTTGCTGATATTTTCTGTGCAATGGGACATTTCAGTCCCATTTATGTTAGCTGTATTTCTACAACTCTATCTGATACAACTCAGCATCCAAAGGCTACAATTAAGTTCTCAAATGAACTGTGGACAAAGAGTCTTTTTTAAAAGGCAAGATGTTTAGCTAGTGTGACAGGAGGTAAATTCAAAGCTACAGAAAGTCTTGCACCATAAATCACATGTTTCTGCTCTGTAGTGCATGCTAAAATGCACCAAGACAAATCGATACTTTTCCGGATGGCATGAGGTCTTGTGTATATGGGGAAGTTACCACATCAGCAGCTAGCATGTGATACCACAGTGTACTAGCTGTACCATGCTACCTCTCCTTGTGGAGACTCATAGTGCGCGTGTGCACACGCGCGCACACACACACACTCTCTCTCTCTCTCTCTCTCTCTCTCTCTCTCTCTCTCTATTATTTTCACTTTGAAGATAAGTTCACACTGCAAGTTTATTTAGCTGCCCTACATAAGCAAATCTTAACCAACAATTTGTTGCGAATCTTGGACAGTATGTTAACTTTCATCTTGCACTGAGTCATAACTGTTGTATGGACATATCAGTTCCCCAGGTATTTTGGTATGTCCTCCATCTCCATTCCCCTAGTGCTTTTCCCGTTTCTTCAGCAGCATTATTTCTCTACCTCCCCGTCTTCCTTTGGTTTCACTGTTGTTGTACAGCTAAATTCTGTCTCTCTGCCTTCAGTACTCCCTGAGTCATTTTGCCTTTCCTATTTATTCAACCCAGCAGCACACTGACTCATCATGATGTCTAATTAGACTAATCCTGAGGTCCCAAATCTCTATGCTCCCTGGTGGGAAGCAAAGACAGGAAACATTGGAGCCCAGGTGCAGAAACATAAGCATATGCAAGAGAAATTGGCATGGCAGGGGCTAAGATCAGACCCTGTCATCACGAGACTGCCATTTAGAAGCTTATGATAGGAAACTGGCCTAGGACTACCTGAACTGTGCAAGCAAGTCCTGTCTGAGATTTGTATGACATTGTCATGAACACCAAGACTGCCAGCAACGCTGCAGAGACCGTCAATAACATGAATCAAGGCAAACATGCCATATTAAACAGCTAATACTTAATTTTATTCCCAGTGCTGCTACAAGGCAGCCTCTGTCCCAATGCTGTTCCCACTGCTCCTGTCTGTACACCATGACATGCCAGACTGAGAGCCTAGTGTGGTGGTGGTCTGCTGAAATGAACAGAGGGTCAATGGCAGCAGTTAGAGGTATTAACCAGAGAGATAATGCTAAAAATTATTTTCCATCAAAACTGTGCTACTTCATGACACCCTACTTGATGACACCCATCACCCAGCAATCTTTGCTGTACTGAAAACATCTCTGTGGGAACCAGTAATAGCATAAGGGTCATGTGTGCAGAGCACTCATTCCATGTTAGCAGAGACATAGGTTGAAAGCAAGAGCTCCTCAGTCCCTCATCTTCAAACTTCAGCTCATGCCATGCCATTCTGGTCCAGAAGAGACCTGGACAGCCATGCTAATCACAGTAGTAACAGTCCTTTTTTGTAGTGAGCAGAAAGACCAAAACTTTGAAGGAAGAAGACCCCCTGTCCTTTATTTCAAATCTTTCCTGTTTGGAAGATAACTTTCCATATTACTTTAAAAAAGTGGCTGTTGGGGAACTCAGTATATGCAGAACTCTGGCTATTTTGCCAAAGACATATCACTCTTCTAAGACACAACAACACTTCTTTAGTAACTGGTCATGCTTCTGTTACAACAGCTAAAAGATAGCCTGTCTATGCTGACTAACAACCACCCTGTGGCTATCTGGACCTACAAGTTTTGAGATGGCTGAGGCCATGTGTTTCTCAATAGGCACAAGAGCTTACATAGCGATGTGTTGCCTGTGCAGCTGGTGGGGTCAACTCAACATCGATCTTCAGAGAAGTATCTTACTGAAATGAAATTCAGCTGCCGCTGTTCTTCCCAGGTGTGCAGCACAATCCTCTCCCACTGCAACCACTCTGTTTACTTGAATCCAGAATTTCTGAAACTTGTTTCGTACTTTAAGTCCTTCTTCCTCATCTTTCTCTTGGTACAACTGTGCAGAGGAAGGGGCCGACCTGTATCACAAGAAAAAGACCCAGAAATCCAAAAAGCAAAACTCCTGGGTAATGGTAGTTGACTTGCAAAGCTGCAGCAAGTCTGGCAATGTGTCAGAAACATCTGTGCAATGCAAGAAGAGTAATCCAGGTCACACTTACCGAGGTAAGAGCGTGCACACAAGCAGTTCGCATAGACCAGCTGTCTCAAGGTAATTTGTGTGCCATGATCCTTACTGAGGTAAAAATCAATGGTTTGTTTGGATTTCTCCACATAACAGCAAAGAAAGGCTACTTTAGTTAGGCAAACATTGATTTTGTATTAATATGAAGACTAAATTCAGGATCTATGGAATACATAAACTGATCTGGCTTGCTTAAAAAGTGATGATCGTGAACATGTTTTTTTTTTTGCTAGGTTAAGTTCATCTGACTTAAATCTGGTTTCTTTCATTTTAACTTACTAAACTCTGACTTAAAAATGGACTTGTACAGCAGGCAGGTAGTAATCAAGGTGTGTCTTACAGTATTATCTAACCTCAAGTGCATATGACTTCATTTCACTGCAAGGTTTTGATTAGCTTTTATTTGATGCTACCAGAAAAACAGCAAAATTATTTCCCAGTCACAGTTATACTTATGGTCAACTGAAAGCTGATCCAGTTTAAAAGAGCACAGGTGTATTTTAGAAGCACTGAGCAGATTTTAAAAGCCAGAGTCTGGTTATTCGTCATGTGTATGTGTAGGAAAATGGAACTTTGAAGAACCAGGTCAGCTTTCTTTTTAGCAAAGTAATCATGTTTTTCTTATATTTTACAGTAAGGATTCTTCTTACAGAAAACAAGTACAGAAAAATTCCAACACCGACGTGTTTTTCAGAATGTTAGGAGGATGTGAGAAAACAGTTATAGAAAAGATACCTATATGTCATCTTAAAAGAAAAAGTGCTACTAACTTTAATATATATTTTGAATACCAGTTTCAGAAACAAGCTTTTAAAAACAGCAGACATTTTTTACCTCTTTGGTAAAAAGAGATTCTCACATTACCCTTCTTCCTGTGGCTGCATGAAAAGTAACCACCCTTCCTGCCCGACTTGGACATTCCTCACCAAAGATCTGAAATCACTTTGGAGTTTATAAGGTCCCTTTGGCGTTAACAGTGTTTATAAATACCAACTCAAGAATCTTTGTTTTGCATTCTTTCTGGTAAGAAATCAGATTCAAATTGTGTTTCAGCTGAAACACTCGTAATGAAATTAGTTGCGTCTTTGTTAGGTTAGAAAATGAAGCAGCATCTGCTTCAAGGGAGCATAGATACGGTTCTGTGAGTTTTTGGAAGACCTCGGAGATGGCAGGGAAGCAGTGACACTACCCTTCTTAAACATCTTTTTGTTTTCAGCAGTCTTGTGATCTCCCAAAAACCATCATTTCCTCACCCAAGTGCAAGATAAGAAACTGCATTCCAGCCTCTCTGCTGGCCTGTCACAAGGCAAAGGCAACTCAATTTACATCTCAATATCTTACCTGATCGCAGGAACTGGGGAGTGATGCAAGGGATTGCTTGCCTTGCAAGCAAGACAGGGCAGCCTAGTATTGCTCCTTCTGCTGCGTTAGGGTTTCCCAAAGCGATGTTGTCTTCCTGCAAGGTCTCTTTTGTTCTGCTGAAGTTATTTTTGTCTGTGTTTTGGTTTCTTTTTTCTTTTACCTTAACTTGTATTTTTTTAGAGATGCTAAATATTGAGTCACACTTGAAATCAGCCTTGAAGCTTTGACCATGGTGTAACTCACATACTTGATATTTCAAACATCAGTTAGATTGAGGCCTCAGTCTTTACTCAGTGTCTCCTCTTGATTTCTGCCTGACAGTCATTTCTGAGCTTCAGGAGGCTTATGATATTGAAAGCTAACACTGGGGGAATAGTAGGAGAACATGGGGAAGTATCATGTTAAATAGCTGATGTGAAAGTTCATGTATACAGAATAATTTCCACACTGTATCGACATCTTTCTCTAAAATTTAAAGGACTTTGGTGCTTTTTTCTTCATACTAAAAAGAATATTTCTTTGCAAATTTTAAACACAAGTAGTTACTATCTCTTGATTCTCTTGATTTACAATTCTTATTGTAACACATTGAAAGTTATTTGGAAATCCTGCCTACATTGTAAGGTTGATCTGACCAAGGCCAGTTTCTAGCTTCCCATCTCTACTCTGCGGATCACAGTGAGGGTATTTTAACTGAGTTCCAAGAAGGCTTTGAGGAGCATTTCATATACTATTTAATATTTGAAATCTCATTTGGATTTAAACAATCTACCATTTCTGTTTTGAAACTGAAGCAGTAATAAAGATCAGAAAAGCCGAAATCTTTCAGTGCTTCAGCATAATGTTTGTACTTCTGCAAGCTCTTGTAAACAGCTGCGGACTGTGAAAGAAAATCTGTTTGTCTGTCTTCTGTTGTTCTTGGAGCAGTGGTGTCTAAAGGGCAAGTTGACATGCTGTAAAGCATTTCCCATGATAAGGTTAAAGATTGTGAGTGATGTGAGGAATTATTTTTAAACTGAAAAGTTACAGGCTGGGCTTCATTAACAGATCATGTGAGGGAAGGTTAAACAAAAGCTATTCACGAAAGAAGAGAGGGCAATTGAAACAGCCAAATACTGTTTTAAAATCGGTTTTCATGGAAATCAGGTAGTAGGGAAAAAATGAGTGCATGTGCTGAATGGGTTAAAGCAGTAGTGACTCATGTGACTCATTCTTATTCTACAGATAGGAAAACAGAGGCAGAGACCAATGTCTGAAATAAAACTGTTATAGCTAGTGAGATCTAATGAATGACCATTGGATAGCTCAGTCTAGTCTCTGCAGTAAGGAAGTTTGCCATGGTAAATAATTATACATTCTCTTTTTCCCCCCTTCTGCCAATGCAAATAAATGCAAAGGGTGGTGTTAATTTTTGAGATGCAATATAATATATAAGTAATATAAATCAGAGCAATATGCATTGCCTTGCCAGTCTCTGAGATCCACTTGGAGCATATTCAGCCCTCTGAACACTAGCATGCTGGTAATTACTGCCAGATTTCCATAATCATTTCAAATATTTTTATCACTTATGTCTGGTACTACAGCAGGTCTTTTCTAGGACCACGCTGATCAACAAGGACCTGCCTGATTGAGATCTTCTCCTCACTATTGGTAGAGCAGAATTTCTTTTGACCTTTCCCTCTTTGATCATCCTAACCCCTTGGAGCATCCCAAATACACACCCCATAGCTTCAGGTCAGAGTGGGAGAAGGAACGACCTTCTGTACCGGTTCCTCATGGGGCACTGAAGGTGCATTTGCACAGTGGGACACTCATCTAAATGTGAAATGAAGCTGAAAGTGTTTTACAATGGTTTAGTTATTGTTTGATACACCTGATGGTTGCACTGCTATTCAGAGGGACCTCAGCATGCTGGAGAAATGATCAGAGAAGATTATCGTGAAGTTCAACAACAGGAAGTGCAGAGTCCTGCCCCTGGGGAAAAATAACCCCATGCTGGAGAGCAGCTTTGCAGAGAAGGACCTGGAAATCCTGGTGGACAAGTTGGACATTAGCCAGCAATGTGCTGTTATGGCAAAAAAGGCCGGTGGTATCCTGGGCTGCATTAGGAAGAGCGTTGCCGGCAGGTCGAGGTAGGTGATCCTTCCCCTCAGTGCTCTACTCAGCACTGGTGAAACCACACCTGGGAGTGCTGGGTCCAGTTCTGGGCTTCCCAGCATAAAAAAGACATGGACATACTGGAGTGAGTGCAGTGAAGGGCCATACAAATGATTAAGGGACTGGAGCATTTCTCATCAAGGAGAGGCTGAGAGAGCTGGGATTGTTCAGCCTGAAGAGAAGGCTGAGGGGGGATCTTATCAAGGTGTATAAATACCTGATGGGAGTGTGTGAAGAAGACATGCGCAGACTCTTCTCAACAGTGCCCAGTGACAGGACAAGAGGCACAGGCACAAACTGAAACACAGAAGGTTCCAGCTGAACACAAGAAAACCCTTCTACTGTGAGGGTAATTGAACACTGGCACAGGGTACCAAGAGAGGTTGTAGGGTCTCCATCCTTGGAGATATTCGAAAACTGTCAGGACAGGATCCTTGGCAATGTGCTGGTGGTGACCCTGCTTGACCAGAGGGGTTGGACCAGGTGATCTCCAGGTGTCCCTTCCAACTCCAGTGATTCTGCGATTCTGTGAAACAAGCATAGTTAGTGGCCATCACTGAACAAGAGATACTTTAGGTAACTGTTCCACATCACAGTGGTGTCTTTACCACCAGTGCCAATCCCACTCACCAGTGTCTTCCCCTGCTCTTGCTCCAGACAGTCTTTTGGCCTGCAGTGGTGCAGTGCTGGCACAGGGGCTGCAGTGGGTGGTTGGTGCGCTGCCTGTGCCAGCATACAGCTGTGCTGGAAGGTGGCTCGGCCGTCTAGCGTTTGGGCCTGCTCAAATCTGAGTTTCACCATTCACATTTCAGTGCCTTTTTTTAACAGATTCCTCCCTCCCCATCAGTATCACTAGTCAGAGACTCAGCTATCAGAGAAGTAAGCTATTTTACAGACTGGATTGCAAAAAACTCGTTACTTACAATAGCTACGATTTAATGCAAACGTCTGACCTTTGCCTATAACCGGAAAGAGGGCTTGACCCGATGCCCCATGCCTAGGTTGTCTTCTGCTCCCCTGCCCGATGATAACATTCCCAAACACCTCCTATTAGCATGAAAGGCAGACAGCTGAGCACACACTGCAATCTGAACAGAGCCCTGGGTGGTTCCTCTTCCCTTTGTTAACTTTTGTTGAGAATTTCATGTTCAACTAAACAAAAATAACTGTTCAAAAGCATGTTGTGTTTAAAAGAGAACAACCCGGGTTTCTTTAGCTTTCTTTAGGTGGCTAAGGCTGCAGCAGCCACACTTTTCAGGATACAGGAGCCACGGGCTCATGCATCTCTCCTCCACACCATGGCCATTAATCTGCCTGGGTAAAGGGAGGTTTCTCCAGCTATCATCTGTCTCTGCTCCTAGAGGCTTTCTCTGCTGCACATTTCAATGCATCTATACACAGGCCCTGTCCTGACATTCAGGCCAAGATACATTCCCAGTCTGGTTTTATATGCTTAATCCCCAAATGCTTTGATAGAGACAGACGGAAAGAAAATCAGCATGCTACAGGTCTAGAGTTTACCTATGAAACCTTACATTGTGACTATTTTTGACTATATGTACAGTGGCAACTATCAGTGTATAACCAAAATCTTTTTTAATTATTATTTTTTTCTTAGCAAGAAGAGTGTATTGGGGTTTGGGATTTGGTGGGTTTTTTTTTTGGCATGAGTGATGATTGTTTCTTGAAATAATGTCACCATAACTCATAATGTGACCTATGTTTTTTCATATATTGTTCAATAAGCTGAATTTTCACTGTCATGAAGTGTTCATGGCAAGTACATGAAAATTACTAGAAAGAAAGGCAAACTATTAATGTAAGAACATGTTTTAGTGATGTTCTGTGTTTAAATTAAAATGCTCTTTCACATTAGTATTAAAAAGCTCCCCATGTCATTGAAACGAAAACTACAGAAATTATCCAGTAAAATTCCAGGATTAGACTTGGTTGAGTTGGCTAAAGGAATTTCTAATTCCACATAGGCATGTTTTTTTCCCCTCCTCTGCTTTACTGCTCAAGTAAAGGTGGCGAAACTCAGCTGAGGCTAGTCCATACTTCTTCCTGTATCTGACTACACCTAAAAACATATTTAAAACATTCCCCATGCTGAAGTAGTGTCCAAGCCTTCAGTTGGCCGGTTTGTCTAAACAGGACTGAAAACATTAAAACAACTTCTAAAAGCTATCAAGCAAAGCCTGATAGGTACAGATTTTATTTAAAAAATAGTTTAGATAACTGAGACTTGGCTAATTGGCTAGCTTTCTGTGCTTGCTTTTGGACAGGAACTAACATGCACATTTTTTAAATGATATCAGAACGGCTAGCATGGAAAAGTCTGCTTGTTTTAGCTCTGGCTGTAACGTGCCCGTTTCACGTGGTCTCTGGGAGAATTTTGTGCTTTGCAGACAACCCCAAACAAACTCAGCAACTTTGAGGTGGTTGTTTACGCCGCCTGCATTAGGCTCAGCGAGGTAGAAGTCCACTTCCTCAGCTGCTGGCTCTTCTGCCGCCAGTGGTCTTCTCCTAACCTCTCTCCTAATCTTTCCTCATGTGACAAAGGTTGTCTGCTGATGGGTCTTCAGGCAGAGTGAAAATGAACACAAACAAAGTTGCTTGAAGCAACTGATAGCTGATTTGAGTAGAAGTGGAATTTCTTAATGTTTTCTCTGGCTTTTTCTCTTCCACCCACCAGGTTAATTCACAATGTCCTGAGGCTCTTTAATGTCTCAACCTCTTCTTAAAAAAGAAAAACAAAAATAAAAAAAAAACTTTTTTCTTTCCCTCCTTCCCCCAATCTTTATCAGCAACACCACTGACTCTGTAAAATTCTCTTTCCTTAAGTGTCAGCCTTGCCTTATCACTATCCTTTGAAAGAAGCAGAGGGCAGCAGACGCCCTAGATGCTGTGGTAATGCGCATTGTATGTTTTCAGCTAAATCTTGATTGGAGGTAATCAAGATGAAACAAAAAGGAGATAGTAACATACCTCATTGTAATGGTATCACTATTAAATGTAATGCATTCTCCCATGAACTAACAAAGCACAAACATGTTTGTTAATTAAGCCCTGTGAGTGAGTGAGGGATCAATCCTGAAAAGAATTTGGGACTGGTGTCTAGAAAATCTCCATTCAGCCCCATCCTGGCAAGCCAGCAAATACCTCACTACAGGCTTGCCCAAAATTTAGGGGCAGAAGATGAAAGCCAATACTCAAATTGTGTGTGTGAGGGTTTTGTGTGTTTTTTTTGTTTGTTTTTAGGTAAAGCAAAAATGAAATTACCTTATTTGAAAAATGCCCAGCACCATTTGCTTCATGTAAAGCACTGGAAAGATTACAAGAGTTCATCCTCTCCATTTATGGCTGGGCCACCAAGAGATGCCCACTGTAATTCCGCATCCTAAGTTCACTACAGACTTGGAGGAGAAAGCAGCAGAATGGCAATATCAAGACCTAGTGATGTGGATGTCTTGGCAGAGTTGCTGCTGTTGTCCTCAAGCAGAGGAACGGAAGAGCATGCTGGTTACTCACATCCTATAGCAGAAGATACATTCATAGAAACCTAGCTGCTCTTTTTCTGATGAGACTGCAGATAGTGGGTCTGTAGGTTGCTCTTGGTGAATGCTAAATAGGCGAGATGCATTGTAAGAGCACCGTTTTGCCCTCAAGTCCCTGTACAACCTCCTCCTCACCTCTGGTTGTGTCCTTGGTGGAGCCTGAGTAATTCACCTTCTTGTTGCTTTCCTACGTGTTTTGGTTGTTCCTCCCACTGCTTCTGAGAAGCCAGGATTACCTCACCTTATTCAAACAACTTTTTGAAGTCACTTACCCAAGTGTTTCTCTCACTAAATTGCTGAGTACACCACAAAGCGGGGACTTCTTGTAAGCAGAGGTTGCCAGCAGAAATTCAGCAGAGGCAGCTTTTTCCATTTTCCTGTTTTACGAATACGAGAAAATACTCAGTTTGAGGTGAATCATAGCAGAGTGCAGAGAGCCTTATCCTGCATCCTTCCGCAGGCTGAACTTGAAGACCTGCAGTCAGAGTTTTGCTTAGGCAGGCTGTGCAGAGTAAACTGTGAGATTGATGCTTGTGCTGCTCATGCTCCCTCTCATTAGGTCATCACTACCTTCTCTGGGTTTTTTAACCCTGTTTCCCTAAGAATACGAGACTTAAGGGATCACAGTGTCTATGTCTGTACCCCCCCCCCTTGCCTTTTGAGCACATTGGCCATCGTGGATCAGATTATAAAGGGAATACAAGTATCCAGCTTGCCCCGAAGACAGTGTTTGGGTAGAAGAGAGGAAACCCGAATCATAGCCTCTGTCAAGGGAAAGCCAGGTAGACCACAGCTGTCACACACATGTCACCACAGTGGGCACCTACCGCAGTCGAGACACATACAGCTCCTTGTTGTCCATGGCCAACAAGCTGTCCATGGCACAAACTCTTTCTTGCCCAGTGGGAATGTGGAGGGATATAGAGAGAAAGGGATTGCACGGTTGTAGGGAGGAATAGCAGACAAAAGAGAAATCCCAAGATAACAAGGGTTCATCAGTTCTGCCCCCTCACCTTTTATTACACAGAATCACCTTTTTCTTACATCCCTGTTGTCCAGCTGTTTGCACAGCTGGCTCTCTCATATACCTGCAGAAGATCTTACAGCTACCTAAGTATTACTGCTGCAGACAAATGGATTCCTAAAAGGATAAATTGTAGCTGTGGAGAGCTAGAAGCAGCATGTTCCTACCTGAACTTCTTTGGAAAAATAACTGGAGCGCTTTGGAGCAAAAGGTCAGTGCAGTAATAGCTGGTAGGAGCAGTGGGCCTTTGCGCTGCAAATCAGCGGTCTGCAGGCTAAGGAGGCAGAGGGAGGAGGCAGAGGCAGCAGCAGTTTTTCCTTTCTGTTCGACTGTTTTTGTTTACTGTGAAGTCTTCCGGGGTAAGCAAAAGCCTGTAAATCACTTTAAACACTGAACAATCTGTGAGTGCTAAGCGTGATGTGACAATCCACTTCTCCTCAGCAGCGGAAACTGATAGTGATAATGAATATCAATTTTTTATAACCAACCCTCTTAGAAAAGCATTTAGGCTGAAAGGATCAGCACTAAACCCCAACATATTATCAGGCATTTTGTGTCAGGAATCCATTATTTCATATGAATTTTAAAAATAGAACACTTTCCAATTCCTATACTTTCTACTTCTAAAGCGCTTCTAAAGTGCTGGGCAGAAACCTCTCACCTTCCCAGTTCCAAAGACAGTGAAAACCCGTGCCTTGCAGTATTATCCATGGACGTTATTTCATATATTTCCGTGAACTCACTCACATGACTAAACTGTACACACAAACATTTGTAAGGTCAAGCCCTAAATGCCTGAGCTATCTGCTTCAATGGGATGACGGAATTAATTCTTTTTGCTCAGGGAATAAGAGTCTTTTGTCTACTTGTAACGCAGGGTCTTAATGCATTCTTTTCAGTGCTGTAGTACTAAAAGTGCTAATAAAAAATTATTAGTGTCACATTATGCACAAATGTTTGCAGTCTAGCTGAAGAGAATGTGTTTTGGACAGTGTGCAAGATACTATTTGCCAGAGGAAAAATGAAAAGAAGCCGCAATTTCTGTTGTGGAAGGAACTAACTTGAGAAATTGGCAACTTTCTAAGACTTGTGTAAGCAACCTCTGTGTTAGGAAGGTCCTGTGGAGCTGGTGAGAAGAAATCTCCTTGTCCCAAAGCTTCTGTGAAGCTCATGCAGCCTTTTTGCAACTGTTTTACTCTCTGCATCACAGAATATAAGGCTCACTAGTGTGTACTACACCAGTGTAGGCATTACAGCAATATTTCACAGTTACACACATCCGGTGCCCAAAGAGCCCAAATTGAGAGCTCTGACTAAGGTAACTCGATGTCTGTGGTGTTGCCGTTTATGCACAGCATGTTCCCCTGCTCTTCGTTCTCTGTCAAACCCTCGTGGTTTTCTTCCCCCAGAGGTATTTATGCTCATGTGTGGAAAAGGGAAGGCACTGAGTATCACTGACTGAGGATTTTCTTTAGGCAGAGTTGACAAAGTAATGCCAGTTGCAGATGAAATTAGTGGTCACCCATCTGACTCATATGTGGAAACAGGTAGGGTAAAGGCAGAAGATCAGATCCCCTTTTTCATATAGACCTTGTTAAACACTTTTCTTTCCCTTGTCTTTGAGTCCTGCTTCATGTGCTGCCTTCTCCTATGAGCGCTGTAGAGTTTTCTTTTTTCACTTGAAGAACTTTATTTCTCTTGATTTTTTTTTCAGAATGGAGTAAATGTCTTTTCTTTTTAACTAAATAAGCTATCCTGTTGTAAACATCCCTGCCAACTCTAGCTATCCTGCTTCCCAAGTTGTTCTCACTGTAAAAAAAAGCCCAGCTCTCTACAGGGAAAGGGTAACTGAAAGGACAGCGTGAAGCAGAAAATTCGGTGGAAGACAGTCTCCTCTATAGGAGATTCGTCAGTATGGAGCTTGAGCAGAGTGAGACAAATTCACACCTATTAATATGGATCGATGCAGCACCCAGAGTGTTTGACAGAGAAAGGCATCGGCTTTCCCTTTGAAGGATGAAATAAATTCCAAACACTTTTTGCTGCTGCAGAAATAGCACATGCTTAGGTACATTCCTGTCCAGCCAAGCATTTATGGGGATGTTTAAGTGTGTTGAGTGGGGGCTTGCTTGCATGGTGACTTGAAACGCTTGTGTCTGAGTATGACATATTTGGCTAGCAGCTATAGCAATTAAACAAGTTTTGCCAGTAGCTTGGGTCGACATAGCCTTTTTCCCATTAAGTAGATCACAACATTATTTTTTGATTTGTGCTCTTGCTTACTGGATTCTCAGTCTGGTGGATAGGTAGCCTACAGGCAGGCTGTTGCAAAGGGGTAGCAGATGGCTGTCAGTCCTGTGATGAGGGATATGTCCCTCCTGGAGAGGCACAGAGCGGAGCTGGTGCCACGATGCCACCGTGCTTCCCCTGGAGCCCCTGTGCAGAAAGCCCCGGACGGTGAGGGCAGGGAGGTGGTGGGATCAGGCACCTGGCGCTCTGCTTCCCAGCCCAGGCAATGTAGCATCCACAAACAGAGGCTTAAAATGCAGAGGCATTTTTTACCAGTTGCAAAAAAATGACCATGTGAAATCACCGCATCTGTTTATCATATAAAAAGATCAGATGGGAGACTCCCCACCTTGTTCACAGGTGAGCTGGACAGATTGTGCCTCAGAGAGTGAATGGGGGCGAAATGAGACGTCTCTGCTGCCTCCCGACGGCAAGCGTGCTGACAGGAGTCCGGGAAGGGCTGTAAAACAGCCAGACAAAGGAGGAATGGTGCAATGGTCATTTTGAAATAAACCTGTTTGTGAGTGGCAGTGACTGTGAAGATATTTATGTTCTGATTCATACCAAAGTGCAGCACCTGCAGCTTTAGTCTGGATGACTTCAGGAGAGAAGCAGCAGCAGCAAATACAGTTCATACAGTTCTAACATTTGAAAACAAGAAAGCAAGAATCAGGGACGCTCTGGGATCTGGGACTGCTGTTAAGTTAGAGCATAGCCTGTGTAAGAGGTGGCTGGAGCATCTCCCCCCTGAAAGGTGCAGCTCGCTCAAAGCTGACTCACTCCTAACTGGGGTTCACACAGTTGCATATCTCTCAGTAGCCCCTTGCAGCCTCTATTTAATGTGGCAATTGCAATTACAAGGAGCTCTTACATGTCATGTATCACACCACCTGGGAGCCCTTCGAGGGTGCCCTCAGAAAGTGCCTTGCACCTCCTGCTTATCCTCGAAGACAAATCTGAACTTTCTTATCTGTGTCTCTGCTAGACAGCCTGGGACAGAGTCTGTCTCCATGTCTATAGGCCCCAAGCATCCTCTGGTCAACATCCTTACAGGAATCCTTACCGAGAGACATGTCAGCTATTTTCTCAGTTTTACTGATAAGAAAACTGCCACTGCCAGGATGAGGTCAGGAGTGGTCGCTGCTTTGGACGTCTTGTGGTTGATGCCATCGGGAGACAACTGGGGCAACTGCTTTGAGAAACTCATCAAATTCCAGCAGACATCTGTGGGAACCGCAAGAGCCAACACCGGAAAAACAGCTCCTCTAGGGGTATCAAACGGTCTGTTTACTGTCTCTTTTAGCCAGGCTGAAGATAGGAGCAGGAAAGAAAGTGTCTACAGATTATTTCCTCCAAGAAGATCTTCACTTCCAACAAAATCATTAACATACAGACTTCTCAATGCAGTCTTCAAAGGTATTTAGTGATTTTTTTTTCCCTACAAGTGCTTAAAGTAGCTGGGGTACTTAGGGCAGTGAAAAAAATCTTTACACAGCCTGGTTGGATAACTCCTCTGCTTAGCAATACACGTGTTCTTTCAATGTACTCAACCACTGGAGCTAGCTTTGAACAGTTTAAACAAATGTTGGTTTGAATGCTTAGGGAAAAAAAAAGAGAGAAAAAGCAGTTTGCTCACACAGAGAGCTGCCTTTCTGAAAGCCTGGGTGAATCACCTGCTGAGGGGAAACCTCCATTCTGCCTGGCTTGAAGTTTTCGCTTGAAGGAATTTTTACTCTTTTCACTTCCATTTCAGATAAGGAAGATGACTTCCTATCAGTGCCGCTGCTGCTAGATGTATCCCAGATGCTGGCTGGTGCATTTGTTTACTACTGGAAAGGTAAAGGTTGTGCATCTGCACTTCTGAAGGTGGGGGGTGCAAAGGCCGATGCTCTCCCCACCTGGAGCAATGTGAGATCCCTTGCAGGTCACACATGCCTGCAGCCGTTCGGCAATGCTTTGTCTGGCGTAATCACTGGAGAATAGGAAAAGTTAGGTGGCAGGTGGAAAGTGTACTGCATACCAGCTTTTCCTCACAACACAGCCCAGGAATTCCTGCTCATCTGTCTTGATGGATCCTTACACTTGCTTTATAAATGAGGAGGAAAATAATTCACAAATATAGACTACCAAAGCCCCACTATATTACTGTTCTTTTCCCCCCACCATATGAGCTAGAGTAAATAAAAGAGAAAACCTAAATGTAAATAGAATTAAAAGTAGCTTTTCCTACTCTCCATTATTACATATATTGACTACCTAAAGACATGGAGAGCGTGGAAGCTGCACAAAGGGCACATTGAAAGTGCACATCACCTCCTATTCGCATGCAGCGTGACCACCCCAAAGCGCACAATATGGCTAGAGCCAAGGCAGAAAACATCACGGGGCAGTAGGAGTCAGGAGGAGGCTGCATCACCAATACATCTGCAGCTGATATGGTTACACAAGAAACACCCATGCTCTTCTGCAAGGCAGAGGGGTAAAGGAGAGGTAATGTAATTTCTTCAGTGAGTAAATGTGGCCTAGCCAGAGAAAAAGCTCACTGTGATTTATAGTGTCTGGTGTCAGGTATTGAAATGCAATACCTGGGAAAAGCATGCTCGAAAGGAGTACCCTGCTCCTGGGTCACAGCTTCCTTGTGGCCCGGGACCAAGTCCTCTTCTGCGCGAGCTCCCTGTGTGCGGCCCTTGCACCACGGTGAATCCCAGAGCACAGCCTCAGCTGCAGCGTGGCAATCTCTGCTGCTTGGGGGATAGAGAAGCCCCAGCAAATGAACATGTTCTGTGAGTCCAGCCTGCAAAGCAGCAGGATCAGAGAGGCTGCTTTTGATTCAGCAGGATTTGTTATTGTATCACATGAAGTAATTTCCAATTCGTTTAGTGTGTGTGTGTGTGTGTGTGTGTGTGTGTGTGTGTGTGTGTGGTTTTTTTTTCTTAATTAATGCTTTCCCAGGCAGAGTGATCTAGATACTGGTCATGAATTCAACAGAAGCATTTGGTGTGCAAGAAATGGAAGACTGAGCCTTGCTTTGTAACTTGCTTTTGTAATTCAATTTACTCTTTATGTTGGTTTGAGACACAACATCAGCACGACTGTGGCATATCTGCAAAATCAGGGTTTTTTCTGTTTCTGAGGAAAAGAAAGCAATGAATCCAAAAGCCACTAGAGTAAATATATCTGCTGGGCATGGTGAAAGAGATGAAAGGGGTCAGATGACATATAAACAATTCTTACTCAGAAGTGCTTAACAGCAAGCAGCACCACATCCTTTCTTCATATTTTGAGTCTTTCCATCCATGTCTCCAATTAGCCTCCCTCCTCCCAGCATTTGCTTTGCTACAGCACTTAAAGCCCAGCTCCTCCTGAACTAGGATGGTGTGACCCACATCTGTGTCTCTGATGGTGCTCTAGGACTGCAGCTGTGGGACTCTATATTCCCCAAGCAGCTTAGCATAAGCAGTGGCCATATGAAGTTACATGACTCCTGCTGCAGTGAGACCAACCAGTTTTAAAAACACTCCCTCCTGGCCCTGCCTCCCAGGCATGGGAGCGTTATTATCTCATTACACACGAGGGGGCTGAGTCAGGGAGAGCCTCCGACTTCCGCAAGGCCGCTGGGATTTTGTGGCACACAGGCGGGAGCACAACACAAAAAGCACGGTTTCGGTGCTTTGACCGCTAGCTTGACCATCACCTCCAGAAGGACCAGAGAGAGCTATGTGCAGAGAGCACTTGCAGGGAGGAAAAAAAGGGTGATAGGTTCCTTCATATGTGAACAGAGGTGAAACAAATTGCAACTCCTAAAACTTCAAAGACAGCTGTGATTCAGGAGTGCTCAGCCCGGCAGTGACACACTTGCTGCATCTCCCCCTTCACGGAAGGGTGGCTGTGATCGGTGCTCAGGGCTGGCCCTTCCCAGGTTAACACTTGCTGGGACAGGCTCTACCATCTCATCTGCCCGTGTTCCTGCCTTTGGGAGAGCTGCTGATTCCCTAGTAGGGGGCAGAGGAGTGTTTCGGCTTACTGCAATCTTTTTATAAGTGTCTTTTCTGCCAAGGGCCTCTGACATGTGGCCAGAATTGCATCAGAGCTTGTAGAAATACTTTTAGCTAAAACAAATATTGAAGCCTAACTTCTGCAGGCATGTACCAGCTTTGACAAAGGCTTTGTTGATCAAAGTTGCATTCGAGGCAGGAACTATTTCTGGGTACGCCTTCATGAGCAGCTTAGGCTGATTGGAAAAAGCACCACTACTGAAAAAGGCAGCCTGGCCCTTATCCTCACCCGTGACTTCTCATACCTGCTAAACGAGCAGTATTTTCCTCCTTGATCAGTGCACTGACCTGGCAGAGCACACAGCCACATGGCTCCCAGCATAAGCCCAAAAGACATGACCATGGTGCTTGGCCGGGGAGGCCAGAACTTCCCCTTCCAGTGGCAACACAGCTTCTGATCAGTTTAGGATACTTGTGAAGTTACGCCCTCAAATCTTACAGTGCCGAGGCTCGAGTGCTGATTTGAGATATGGTACGTCCTGGTGGGAGCCTGACACGGGGAATCTGCAATGAATCCTCTCCTGTGTCAGGCTGCACAGGGATTCAGGCCAGGCAGCATCAAATTCACCCACCCAGACATATACAGGCTCTTTTTTTTTTTTTTTTCCTCTCCGTTGCTGTGAAAATATTGTGGATTAGAATAAAGATTAAAAATATGAAAAAAAAACCCAAATGACAGAACCTGTTGCAAAAGGGTGTCCAAACCCCATCAGCTGTGGTGGAAATGGTTACAAACACTCACAAAATACCCTCCAAATAAGAGACCTCAGCCTTGGACAAACTTGCTGCTCAGTCACCAACAGTCTCCTGACCAAAAGACAAGGACTGAGGCTTTGAACTGTGGCTATCAGCCAGGAGAGCACCTGCTCCTTTCTCTCTGCCCCAAACATGAAGTTATTTCAGCTGCTGAACACTTAGTTTTGTTTACTGTTTCCCAATGACTTCTACAGCACTTAATTTTCTGAGCGAGCTTAGAGAAAACTAAACACAATGCTTACTAAGGGAAAAGGCAGTAACGCAAATTGTTCCTCTGGTCAAGACGTTTCTCACGCAGCTGGCAAAACTGAACTATGTCTTGTAATCGACATAAATGGAGCTCTGCCAGACCCTGATGTACGGGGCTCTCCAGCAATCGCTGCAAGGACGTGGGCTGGATATAGAAAGAGGGTTTGATCTTATTTCTCATTCTTGTTTACCAGAGCCATGGCTGACCCAGGCCCTCCCTCTCCCGAGGCCCCCGCCACGTCACAGTCGCACAGCGTGTAATGCAGAACATTTGCCCCGGCCTCCTGCTGCCATTTAAAACTGGCTCTACTCTCCACAGAATGTGGTGTAGAAGCCTCTCAAAGGCAAATACCCTCAATATGTTTGCTATTCTGGCTATTTCAACACTTGATTATTGTCTTCCCTCTCCCTGAATGCTTTATTTAAATAGACCTCATGTATATGAGTGGCAGGTAGCAGAGGTTAGGAGGAACGCATCTGGCTTCCCAGATGTGCCTCAACGGACTAAAAGTTGGCAGGACTATTTTTAGCTATGGCTATTTCTGACGTAGCCAAAGCCAGACAGCTTGTGAAATCAGTTCTTCCTGCAAGAACACCAACCTTTTTTGACCCTAGCTCTAATTTCAGTCCCCAATGTCTGAATACTACGCCTTTGACCAACAGCTACTAATTACCAGCCCCAATCATTTGGCAGGGCAGAGAGGCCATTAATTTCACCCATTTCCTTATTTTTCACATTCCCATTCTACTTGCAGCGCCCAGCCCCCTTGCGTATCATTGATAGAAATAGCCTGAGACAGCGCAGAATGCTGAATAAAATCTCTCACCCTCACTTACTACTTGCACTGCAGTCCTCACCTCTTGACCCGGGAGTCCAGGACAGCCCTTTGGCAGTGTCAACTCTCACATCTCTGCCCATCAGGAATGAAACAGGGCCACTGCTGGAAAACAGGAGAGGGCAGAATGAGAACTTGAGTTTGACTCTACTATTACACTGCACCTATGGCTATAAATCCATTTTCACTGTAGCATGATTTGGACAACATCCCTTACCTCATCAACAGTTTGGACACCAACAAGAGGAAGGACATCCTCACAATTAAGTGTGCGTCAGACAAAAACTAAGTGGAAAAAGCAGCTTAATGACCTAGTACCACACCCTCCTCCATGGACAGCAGGGCACGTCAAGGAGTCACTGTTGTTGGTAATGCTAATGGAGACCTTGGCTGAATTACAGAAACGTGCACCTCCAAAATGTATCTTCAGCTGGGATCTGTAAATATTGAGACATGTCCTCAAGCACTGAGAGTTCCCCAGAGTCACAAATGATAATCAGATTTGCAAAGGAGATGCACACGTCCTGTGGTTATTCTGCTGTACTAACAGCAGTCCAAAATAACAGAGTTTCCTGCTGAGCAAAGACAGAAAACATGTAGCTACCAAGCAGAGGAGAGAGAAGTCTAACTCCTGCCAAATTAAGTACAGTTTTCTCTGCAGTCAGGTTTGTACCATATTTGCTATGGAACTCTGCTAACAGAATAAAATAAAAATTTGTCAAAACCTCTGACAAATCAGGAAGAGCTCTCAGAAACTGGCAGTTGTTTTGGAAGTAGGCTTAATAAAATGCAATGAGACAAACCATCTTCTCCATCACAAAATCCAGAGAAGAAGATGGAAGAGTACAAAGATATCTGGAGTCGGAATTACCATGATACACATTTGGATATAGAATAGGTAGCAGAAATTATTTTTTTTTTCCAGTTCTCAGTGAATTTTAATAATTTATGTAGTTCAGATTTAATCAAAACAGGAAGCTGTTTTAACAAAAGAGCTTTCTTATAGAAGCTCCTCGTTAGCAAAGGGGTCTGTATTTGGCAGGATCTGCATACGTCATCCCTCTTTGCAAAACTTGTAGCATTGCCCTATCTCTTGTCAGACTGGAGTGATAGATGAGCAATTCGAGGCAGATTTTTTAATAGTCATGCTTCAGAATTTAACCCCACTTACACAGTAACTTTCTAGACACTGTTGCATTTCCTAGGTTCAAAACAGATAAATGACTTTACTAGGCTGATTTTTAACTGGAAGTTGCAGAAGGACAATAAAAATATCTTCTTGTTGGAACTGCAATGGCCTTACAAGCCAGTTCGATTTCAACCACAGAGGTCTGACCTTGCAGCTTCTCAAAATGACCATCAGCACTGTTTGCACACCTCACTTTTTGCAGTTCACCTCAGCTGGACAGGCACGTGGAGTTGCACACAGATAACAGGAGTAAAAGGATAGGCAGAGAAACTTAAGCCCTTGAATAGGGCCTGAGACCAGGTATGCAGTTCAGCTCTCCTAAGCTACTGCTGCAAACTGAAGTCTGCTCTTCAGCTTATGCAAAATCTGGCTGTGGGCCTGGTGGAAATTAACAGTGGGGTTGAAGTGGCAAAAGCAATCTCTGCAGGTTTTATAAGTTGTAGAATGAGCCCCATGCTTCACACTTACTGCGTATGTGTAGATCAACAAGTCTCTAGGAACCAGTTAGGGCAGCTGGTCTTCATTCACGTTCGTCTGTAATACAGAGGCCTACAGAAGTCATGACCCTGCTGTCATAGTTACTATAGAGTTGCGTAACAAGGAGTTGTGGCCCCAGGTTGATACTGCGTTGAAGGAGCTTCTTATATCAAATTTTGAAACCAATTCTTATAATGGCAGAAACAATTTGCATATTATCTTGCTTAACAGTCAAAGCAACAGATGGAAGTAGTCTATCAGTAGCTTCTGTGAACAGAGAACTGCTACAATGGTTAGGTTTCTTCCTTGGGGAAAACTTCTCTATCAGAGATTTCATTGAAGCCACATCCTAGAGACAATGACTAGAAATGGAGATGATGAACACTGCTGAAAACAAATGGGTTCCAGCCCTTCTTGTATGGACATCAGCTTCACTTCTGGGAATAAAAGAAGTGCTGCCAGATAAACACTGAACAACGTAGGCATGTTCCCATTATTGCTCAATGAAGTGACGCTCAGCTTCACATGGGTACAGGAATGCCATAGCTGAGTTTTAGAGAGAAACTCTTGTATTATGAAACCTATTCCAGAGCTCATTGGTGGAATGTGGAAGATGCTTTAAATCAATGATACCATAAAGAAAAGCATAAAACAGCTATCACTCTTTTCTCTTTTAAAGATGTGAGGGTGAAATTGTCACAATATTTTGTATTTGCTACTAATGTCACAGGAAACCCAAAGAGCTTATATTCATACCACACAACTGAACTGTGCTGGAGTCAGGAGCACGGTTTGACTAATAGCACAGAGAGACTCTAGGACCATAATAAAAATTGTGCATTTAGCTGGCCAGCGACAGCCCCAGGCACTTCCATTCGCTTTGACCTGTACTCTTCTTCTGTGCAACACCTGACTCACCCAGTGCATTTGGGTGCCTGATGTAGCACTCTTTCCTGTGGTGAGTAATTTGAAGCAGAAAGGCAGGTCCAGTAAGGGAATTGTGAAACAACTGCAGTAGCATGGAAGATTAGAAGATTTAAATATCCTTAGCAGAGTGGAATGGACAAAGCGAGCCAGGATTTCTCCCACTCTTTGTCACTAATGTCTTTGCTTGGTGGCTACAAGGGATTTTCTACAGAGCTTTCTTAGCCATGGTAGTAAGAAAGAGGAGGATAATCTTAATTGCACAGCACTAAGTCACAGCTGGGTAAGTGATTCTTCTTGTAACACTGCTTGATTTTCAGTCCCTCTTAGGAAGATGCTCTCCCTGGTTTGTTAAGTACAAATGAACCTTGGTACTTGGAGAATGAATGGAAAGCAGGGAGGCAGTTTGGTCACTTTGTATTCATTCTTTACAACTGTCCTGTACTTCCAAACTGAAAGCAGTAAACTAGGTTCCTTTTCAAACTTGCCTTAGAAAGCAGCAATAACCTCTTTGCAAAGCAGTTTGCAGCCATTAGTATTACCTGGGATGAAAGGGTCATACTCCCAAGTCTTGAAATCCCTTTCCTCCTAGGAGCATTTCTAAGTTCTGGGCCTTGATTTGGGTTATGGAAGTACACAATAAAACTCTGTTAATTCACCAACTTAAATATTCACCAAGCTCCTCTATGAAGCTAAGTGATCTGCTGCTGCAGTTGTCTGGTTCAAGCTACCTCTGAATTCTTTACTGCTGCCTGCCTGCCAGCTTCAACAGCTGCAAGCAATGTTTCCTTCTAACTCTGAGCAAGCAAGGAGACATAGCCCATCCTATCTGACAGTAATTTGGTTACAGTGACTCACTCTCTTCCACAATTTCCAGGCTAATTGCTACAACATTCTCTAGCTCCCAACATGATCCCCAGGGGTCTGCAGAAAATTTTGACTCAAAGTGTGCCAGTCAAAGATAATGATGGTTTGACTCCTTGCATACAACCAAAATTAAATAATCTAATCCTAGCTATCAAGGCCTTTAATGAGTGGGAATGCCTCCAAAATAATCTCTTTTCTGCTCCTCCTGCAGATATGTACCTTAGGAATGAGGACATCATTCACTCTACGGGCCTAAGAAAGTAGGATCTGGTTCTGCCCTGCGACTGAGGAGCTGGGTTTGGCATTGCCTCTCACAGGCACTGACAGTTTCCTTCAGAATAAAATTCCAGACCCATTCTTTTGCTTTTCTTTTTCCACAAGGATTAAAGCTTTGGCTTTAGCAGCAATTGACACCACTCAGCAATTTGTAGAATAAAATTTTTCCACAGTTGCAGCCAACAAGAAGTCAGAGCTAAAAAAGGTGCCAATGCTACAAGGCTGTACAGCTCTGGTGCCGAAGTTCAGTGATAGTAGGATTTGTTGGTATGTTCCTAGGGGGTCACCTGTCTCTCTGCACTCTCTTTGCTGGCTGATTCAGTCTGCTACCTACATTTTTGGCTTGCAAGCCTTCTGGATAGGGGGTGTCCAAGTGAGACTCATTCATCTCTAGTGGGCAACAGAGATGATAATGATCAAAGCCTCCTTCTTTGTGGCCAGGCTACAACAGCAGATTTTGCAATGCAATGAGCATCTCAAAAAACTGAAACACACAGTGACTCAGAGTATCACACACATTATCCTGTAACAGCATCAGCACAATCTAACCCCACCAAATGCAAGAGCCTTCTCTTCTTTCCCATGTTTCTCTGACAAGTTTTGAAAAGCAAAAATTGTATCCCCTCCATACACCACATGCTGGTGTCTCATGCTGGCCATGACTCACTCATGCAAATTCCTTAACCTTTGCAGCGTAACTTTACTCCCCTGCCTCCAAAATTGCTGAAATGCAGCAAGTGAAACGAAATGCAGGACCTCTTGTCATCCCAGTTTGAGTACATAACACTCTGCTGTGTAGGGGTCCTGGACTTAGTGATAGCAGGACCCAGGGCTCAGGTAACACAGTTCATATTTAGGACTCAATATAGGGCTGCAGTTTTATGGCATAGCCAACTGAATCAGTAGCATGGTCAGATTCTGAAAAACAGCCTTTAAATATGCTTGTTTTAGATTAGGACCGCATTGAGGTAGCCTGGTTGGTGTAGAAAACGCTAGATCAACGTGGCTAATGCAAGTCTGATGCAGGTCCACAGATCTGGTTTTAAGGCAGCATTAGCTGTTGGCCCACTGTGTATCTGAAGCTTGTTATGATAAACCGTGCAGCCGTATGGAAGAAATACCACCAGTCTTCTCTCCTCTCTACAGCTCACCTGTCTTTTGTAGACCCAAACACTTACAAATGCGAAGTCTGAATGGCTTGGTTGTAACCCTTTTGGAAAGCAGGTAGCTCAAGACTATTAAAAATTGATTTTCTTCTTCTTTTCCATCCAGTGCTTTGCCTTCTGAGTCAGACAGAAACTGAAAAGATAGGAGAGTGAATCTGTGGTCCTGGTTCCTGTCCTTTGTGACCCACTGGACAGAGTTTAACAAACTATTAGAGCCATTCACAGAAATTAATGGAAATAAATTCTGAAAGTATATGCAGTGCTTTCAGGCTACCTTCAAAGAAGATATTGCATTGCTCCATCTAATCTGGCCTAATGAGAGGTTTCAGTCCACACGCACACTTTGTCCGCTTCTTTTGGAGCTCAGCTGCAACTTAGGCATTATTCTTCTATATCACTGGCAAAGCTGAAACATGCCACAATTGAAATCTAGTAATCTCTTAAGTAATGATGCTGCAACGCAGCATCTTTGGCATAAAAAGTTGCAATGAACTAACAAATACCTTCTCCCAGAGTGGAAACAGCCAACACAGGATTAGACTGTGGAACTGGCTCTGGCACAGATACAACAGCTTCCCTGTAGCTCTCTCTAGAAGGACTTGACCACTTAGGGAACTGCATTCTGACTCCCTCCACTGTGAATCTCAGACACTTAAAAATTGCTAAATCCCCGTAGTTTCATAACTCTTTCTCAATCATTTGAATCACAAAAATCCTAAAACTTGTGTCTGTCTGCAGTCTACATTAACTTAAGGAGAGAATAATTTATGTCCACCTCCGCCCAAGTTTACCTGATTGCCCTTCCTTTCTGACCCTATCATTTGCACGAAGCCACTGATCTCTTGTGCCTTTCAAACTCATCATTCAGGTCAGCAGTAAAACCAGTCCCTAATAGCAGTATGAAGCACTCTTCTATCCTGTGCCTGCTGCTACATGCCTGGGACAAGAGACTCTACCTGCAAAAATGGTTTTAACCAAAATACTTGCTTCCTGCATATCTTCTTCTTCAGAAAATTTCTTCAGAATTGAAATCCATATGCCAGCAAACAAACATTCCTGAATAATAAAAGCAACTGTAATGTGTCTGGGACTTGAGTAACTGTGTTGTAAGCTTGGGAGTTTTCTATATTATTAATTTTGGTAACAAAATTAAGATTGGAGCTAATCTGCTTTGTCCTAAAATTGTGTTTCAGAAGCTCGGCTCTTAAGCTAGAAAAAAGTATGAGGAAGAGAGTCCCCTAATGGAGCATGTTAGTATCCTGCTACACTTATTTCACCAGATGAAGTTAATGTGGTTAGTGTGCTCCTTGTACAAACAATACACGATTTACATTTACAGCTGCATTTTTTGATCTTCCAAGACTTCCATTTCCTCCATGTCTGCAGTAAGTCAGGACCAATGCACTTTAAACATGTCTAAAAATTTTGGAGTAAAGGTCTACTCTTTATTTTATTCACAAAATGAAATAAAAAATCTGAATGAAATGACTGAAGAGTGGGAGAGATGTCCACTTGTATCGCTTTGCTAACCATTTTCTGTCGAAGTTGCCATTTAGGATGATTTTTTTTTTTGAATGTCAGTAATGCTGCACATGGTTTATAGGAAAGCAATCCAGAGCTATCCTGTGACTGTGATTCACTTTCCTGAACCTAATACCATGAAAACTGGAAATGATGCAATAAGCAGTTACTGCTATTCAAAGATCCATCACAGCATCTACAAAGTAATGTTATACTCCAAGGCTGCATTTTACAGTAAATGGAAGCAAAACATTGTCAAGAACTAACATGCTGTTGCAAAAGAAAAAAAGGAAAAAGACAAAAGAAAAAAAAAAGACTATGCAAGCCAAAATTTGGTAAGTTAACCATGCATCTTCAATGAGCATAAAACATCTGGAGTGCAGGACAGGTGAGGGGCTAGCTGGTATCTAGACAACCTTTCCAACTCCACCAGTCAGTAACAGAACCTTAGTGAATCCCAAGCTAACAAACACGGCCAGCAGCCTTGCACAAGGCAAGCATCTCAAATTTAGTCCCTGCTCTCTCACGACTTGTGATACCAAGTCTGAATCCTCTGCATTCACACAGTTTCAGTGTAGGTAACTTTGAAACTAGACCTACCTTCGAGGTTGAGGTCTGAAGAAACCAGCTAGATAAACAGAAAACTCACAAGTCTTATGATATGAGAAAGTCATTTCCCAGTTAGCAGAATTCCTGAATGTGCATACACGCAGAAGGCAAAGCATGGTGGTGGCTAGCAAGAGGTAAGAGGCAAATATTCCCTAAGTGGGCTGCAGAAAGCTGGGTTCTTCAGTGGGCAACTTTCTGAAATGATGAGAGATTCTGAACTTGGTAGGTCAGAGGAAGGAGAGTATCAGAGCAGAGAGACGTCAGGGTAAGACTTATTTATTGCCGATAGTTCTTATTGTAGACTAGACTTTTAAAAAGTATTTGACAAAGGCAGCCCAGTCATGCCAGGGGAAGGATTTAATAAAGCAAGGATAACATACATAAAGAAAGGTAATAGGAAACAGTAATTCCCATTTTATAGATGAGTCAGTTTAACTCCTAATACAGCTATGCGATGTACAGAGGGAGGATGCATGGTGCAGAGCTGTCTGCATGGAGTACAGTATAGAGACACATATGTACAGCTGTAAGTGAATGAAGATGAGAGTTTAAAAAAGTAGCAGCAATACAGACTCTTATGTGATGAGAAGATCCTTGATACAAGGAACCACTACTACAGCATAGGCTCTAATGCAGCAGTCTGTTTACCACACAGAGAAAGTCTGGAGGATTCCTGATGACAGACCAGCACCTGCCATTTTGGTTTTCAGTGTATAAAAACAAAGGAAAAGGTATCTAGTAAACCTTTTTGTCTTGCCACTTGTCAACAGGAATGCAAACCTACTGTCTTGCAGAGGAGTCACCTAATAAAATATAAATAAATATTTTAATCACAGGATCCTACAGAGTGCTGAGAAATCCCACTAAATTGGGACAGAAGGCTCCCAGAACTTCAAAAGCCTGGCATTGCCTCTGCAGAACTGCAGCTGTAAGGAAAAGAGAAGCTTTGGTCCCTTTCAGCTACGGAGGATGAATGAAAAGGATGCAACAAGCCAACAGTTTATTTGTAAAAAAATCCTTTAAAATTTTACTACATTGTAAAGATTAAGGAAAAAATAGTATTAATATATATACATACGATATATATACACAAACACACATCGCACCATTAAAATTACATGCTTTTTAGAACAGCGAATGGGTCATTTTCCCTCATATCAATTTTAACGTCCACTGCAAGAAATCTTGCTTCCTTTTTCTTCCCCTTCCCCAAGCCCCCAAAGTTTTCAAGTACAGGAAATAAGCAACCCAGGAGCTAATAGTAGAAAACCATTGGTTATACACAAAGGACAACTGACAGCTATACAATATTGTTCTGCAGTATCCAACACGTTGTGTGTGTGATTTTTGAATTCTATGATGATATGAACTCTTACCTGAGGCATATGGAAATAATGAAGTATGACAACTGGCAAGTTTAAAAGATTTTCACATTATAAACTGACTGAAATCAAAGTTGATCAGGTATCGCACATCTGTACCCACCATATTGGCACAAGAATGCTCTGTATAATGAGTCACCACCAATGTCTTAGAACTGCAGGAAAAACAAAAAGATAAGCACCACTTGCAATGATAAGCATGCAGACAATTTAAGTGAAACAGAGGTAGCATCTTCCCATAACTTCAGCAGGATCATTCGATTCAACTGCACCCTCCCTTCTGCAAAAGGCACTCGCTTTTTCAGCTATGAATAACATGGTGTTAAATTCAGGCAGCCTGACCACAAAGGTAATCAGATTTCTCTTTAGAAATATTAAAAAATGTGAAGCAGAGGACATGATGAAAAGAAAAAACAGGCTATAAGAAATACACATTTCAGGAAATATGTGCTATTCCTCTCCCTCTTCTTCCTTTTTGGAGGAGAACTGAAATTTTTTATAAAACAGTTCTAGTACATCATCCAAAAGTTAGACTTCCCAGTTAAAATGGCAGTATTAAGCAGCACATTGTATAATTTTGAAATACCAGAAGTACACCAGCCTTTTTAATAGCTAAAATAAAGAGCAACAATTCACAGTTAAAAGTAGAAAGATTATACACAAAAAGGTGGTGCTGAAGAAGGATAAAGACCCTTTGATGTAAAACATCATAAATGAAAATGTATAGAACCTCTTATACTGTCTCTTTTATCCTTTCTGCAGTTTAAAAAGATACTGTCCATGCAAAACACTTGCTCTTACCGTGACACTACAGAGCTAATTGAATTATAAGATGTGCCACTGTTGCAACTTGAAGCATAAGCCTCTTGACCATTAGCATCTAAATTTATTTTGAATACAGGAGATGCCTTCAGTAAAAAGTCTGCTGCATCTCTGCGACCTAATTCCCTCAGCTTAGACATGAGGATACCTACAGTGCTCTCAGGAGCATTACTCCACTCCTGCAGAAGGGCATGGACTGGGCTTGAGATAAAGTCATTTTGTGTTCCATTATTTGTATTGTATTTTGCAACAAGATCAGCGAGGCCTAGGTTCATGGCCAGAAGGCACCAATCTTTGCCCATGGGATCAGGCGGATCCAAAAGCCGACTTAGTTTTCTCCTGGTAAGCAGATTCAGATCTGAAACGTGAATATCCATTCCTAGGCTTCCCTGGGAGTAAACGTCAAGACATCCAAAACACAGTATACTACTAAAGCTTTCTTTATATCCCCCCATGGTGTTAGTTAATGATGTCTCCTTTTGACTTTGTGCACGGAAAAAGTCTCTAGGCTGGTAGACCATTACTGGTTCGTGATGTTCCCTCAGCTGCTGAGGACTAAGGTAGTATTTCACAGTCAGAAGGCCTGGTAAGGTTGTGGCCATTAAGTTATCAATGGTGCTGCATACAGAATCCAAAAGTAAACAGCACTTGATCTTCTCTGTTTCCAGTCCTCTAACTTGAACCTCTATACCCTGACCATGGTTGACCAGCAACACTAAAAGCTCAGCTCCACGATTCATAATCTTTGATCCATTTACCCACAGACGTATATCAGCATCTCCCTCTGTGCTTTGCTGATGAATCCACCTGCAGAGATTCACTTGAACTTTATGAAAAATTCCACAGGGAAATGGGGTAAGGTGTTCCACAGGAACGATTCTAACACCACCATAAATCAGCACCTCATCCTCCTCATCTGTCCAAGATCTGTGAAGATTGTCGGTCTTGATGAGAGCAGGAATATCCACCATTGCTCCACTGCTGAGATCTCTCGCACAAATATCCATGGCATCCAAAATCTGTATCAGTTCTTCCACATCACTATCTGTCACCAGACGCTGGATGTCCTCTATAGTGTATCGACCTCTATAGTGATGTAGGGCTTTTGGGTTCTCCACTGACAGGATTTTTCCAAGGACATTTGAACAGAGCCAGCGAGGATCCAGAAGCACAACATCTTGGACAGTTTCACTCTGCATAATGTTGATCTGTCCAAAAAGATGAAAGTTATGATCTGTATCTTGTGAAGTACAAGATGATACCCCGCATTTAGTCAATAGGTTATGAAATAGATAATCATTTAATTAACACTGCTGACAGACGAATAACAAGCAGCATAGTTTGATTTCCTGCAGATATTCAGAACAAAGAATAGATTTGGTTCTTGACTTCCATTAAGAACAAAACCATTAGAACACAACAACAGTAAAGCCTAGCTGCAGGCTATTTATGCAAAGGTGTTCTCCTATGATTCAATTTCTAATGGACACACAAAAGTTCCTCATTTGCAGTAAACACACTAAGCACTACCTCATTTTAAGATGAGAGTATATTTAACCCTTTATAGGTACTTTATGTTATTACAATTATAGCAACAAATGTAATTTAATGTAATAATAAATGTAATAAATCTAACTCTTCCTCTCTCAAAGAAATAATGTTGAATGAACTAACTAGGAGACACAAGACAATAACAATAACACATTATTAACCAGTCTCTGCTTTGTATGATGTCTTCAAAGAGGGAGCAGAAACAAAAGTAATTAGGGAAATTTGCCAAAATCACATTAAGCACTATTCTACCAAAGCAGTATCTTGCTAACAAAGATATGCAGTTTGAATAAAAATCACTTACTTCTCCTATGCTATGCAACTGCTGTGCAATATGCCGTAGATCATCTTCACTTGCTAGGGGATTAAGCTGCTCCTGCACGTCATATACAAACTGCTGCAAGGACATCAACTGGTTGGGTCCATTCATTTTTCTCCATGAAGGGAGTGTGGAGATTATTTTTTCACATAGATGAGTCATAGGTGGGCACATCTTACAAAAATACAGAAAACACCTATTTGTAACATTTGTAACTGTACTGTACTTTTATCTGTCAATTGTTTCCGAAGTCACTGATGCCTCCATCCTACAGTCTCAAGCCACAGCCCCCACTTCTCATGCAAGGAAAGCTCCCAAAGTTTCATCCTGGTAACAATTGCTACAAGAAAGTTTTGTCAAAGCAGAAAAACTAAAACATACTAAATTGAAAAACCATTGTGAGCATAAAATAGGCTGTATTTCACTTAAAAGCAAACACTTCCCTCAACCTGAAGAATGAACTTTGTAATTTGCTTTTAATTCATTATTTTTTAAAACTTGTTAGAAACAGCTACAGAACTTCTCGTTGGTGTGTCACACAATTAATGATGACTTTGGTATGAAGAATTTAAACTGATTTCCCAGAAGCTACACAATAACTTGAATTAGTCACCCTTGGTATGGAAGTCTCTTTGGATTCATGGTGATGATATCAAACCATGGCTATTTTATCTTCAGTTAACTAAAGACTACTAGTATGTATTTTTGAGTAAAAGGGTCAAGTAAAAAGATAACATATATTCAATCTGTGTCAAGAATTATCTTTCTAATGGCTGAGGAAACTGTTCTACTCTACTGTTTTTTTTTTTTTTAATGAAAAAATGTACCTACATTATATGTATTTTGTTTCTCTCTAATACTATTCTGACAATTAAGGGAGGGAAAAAAGTGTCAGTGCTAGAATCCAATCAGTGTCAATTCAGAATAGGAAACTAAAGCTTTAAACTGAGAATCTCCATTATTTCTCAAGAGATTATAATTTTGGTGACTTGTACAAAACACCTACAGTTTTGAAAAATGCTGACTGATTGGAGTCAGCAGTTTGTTCATCACGGTGTCTGCTACATAAGCTGCTAGAATATTCAAACAGAACTTCTCTAAGTTTTGTAGTGCATATAATAAATTTACAGTAACTTCTTATCCCAGATTTACACATTTTGGCTGGCCCAACCTATACCATCGGACATTACTTACAGAAATTATCTGGCTTCTTATTTCTTGCAGGTGATTCCGGAGAAGCTTCATATCTTTAGACCCAGATGCACCAGCATCCAAGACAAATAACTTGTCTGAGATTTGTAGATCATTTCCAAATCTAAGAGAGAAAAAGACAACAATTATTTACTAATTTTTACTCCCAAATCCAGTTTTACTTCTTAATCCTGCTGCATAGCACATCAGCCTTGAAGTACACAACAGTTATTTTTCTTCAAGGAATATTGGAAAAGTTTCATGAAAGTATCAAGTATTGATTATGCAAAGATACTTTATAAGCGAAGAAGTATACAGGCAGTTTTATTTTCTTGAAGATAAACAGGGATGTTGAGAGATAATTATTGTCTTTCCTAAATACTAGGAAGATGGCTGAAAATACATAAGAAGATTACAACTGAACCACAGGACTCATAACATACATTTCACTAGAGAAGGGACTATAGGAATCTATTTTTTAAAAGATCTTCATATTTGCTCTTTTGTTTCTTCTTATTTTAAATAGCTCAGTTGTGACTTATATTCACACCATTGACAGACAGTTCCTTGTACCATGTGGTACCCACTTAAGTCCTCCCTGTGAATATAAAGTATTCTTACTTGAAATAGTAGCATCAGCTTGTGAAAATTCCTGCTTTCAATCTGCAATTAGTGTGCCCTCTAACTATTTGCTCAGGAAGGTCTTCCAAATTTCTAGGTGTCTATTGGCTGACTTTCTCACCTGTATTACTCAATAATGTCAACACTGTTATTCAGCTCTTCAGAAACTGTGTATAGAATACATCCAGGACTGCTTTAGTTTGCCTCCTACCCATCCTAAATTACTTCAGAGGAAAGCGTGGCTCTTCCGTAAAGCTTGCTCTTTTATGTCTGGCAACTGTGGCTCAAAATCACCCGCTTTTCTGAGACTAAGGGAAAACCTAAGCACCAAGATGTTAGCCAGATGGTTAATACTGGCCTTTCAATGTATCCGAGTGTTGACAGGGTGAGACTTCTCCAGTCTCACTGATTTTAGGCATCACTTGCTCACTTCACCTCCCTAATGTTGGCTTGTTCAAAGCAGGTCACTCCCTGTAGTGCTGGTAAATATTGCATTTTCTGCACAAAATCAGCTTCCTGATTTTCAGTAGAAGAAAGCCTCAAAGGCAAAGTACGGCACTTTCTTTTATGTACAGGTATGTTTCCTCTCTTACCTGTTCCTGATTTCTTTCAGCAATGACATGTCTTTGTCATATCCAAACTCTCCGCCAACAGGTCGAGGAAGATTCACTATGTCAGCATGTGTGGCAACCAAAACAACACGCAGTGGAGTTTTCAGCTTTCCAGCAAATGCTAGATGAAAAACAAGAGCACTCCCTTATTATGAGACATGCCTATGAAGATGGCTCCCTTACTGAGCCAGGAAAGTACCGATGCATTTTACATTCTTGGTATACCAATCACTTCTGCAGTGGATTCATCAACTTTAAGCACAACTCTATACATTTCTATGCAACTGAATGATTGGTTTTTGGCTGTTACCTATCTGTATTACTGTCTATATTATGTCCACTTTGAAAAGCTGACCCCTCTGAATAACATCGGAAATATTGATATTATATGATTTTATTTCAACACGATAAAGCATTAACTAATAACGCTAATGATAGATCTATTAACTACAGACTATAACAATGTGAAAAAAATAACTGTACTAATAACAGCTTCTTGAAAGGGTTTCTCAGAATTTTTGGATGGTCTTTAGCACTACAGGTGCAACTTAGAGGATTATAAATACAACACAAGATTTACAACATTCATACGTTAGTATGAATGCTATTTCACAGTACTTACACAAACAATGAACTCTCACTTAAGTGAGAGTAAGTAGGAAAGCCTGGGAGATACCATGAAAAAGAATGAGAAAGAAAGAAAGACACAAATGGCATATGAATGAAGTGATGGTATGGAACACACAGTTATACAACTTTTTTTTCAAATTGATCTTCCAGAAAGAAGAGACAATATTAGACACATTTTAAAAAAAGATACTACATCCAATCCTGCTGTTGTCTGATAAAACTTTGTATGGGAGAAATATGCTCACGTCTGACTTTTCATCAAGAGCTATAGAAACTTGATTCATACATAAATAAGACATTTCCCCAAACCTTTGCATAGCATTTCAAGATAAGTATTCTGCAGTTGTAAATCTCTTTTTTTTTTTTGTAGCTGAAGGACTTAGAGGAAATGACTAGGAAATACCAAAAGCTTAAGTTTTCTGCTAATATCAACTACTACCTATTTCTCAAGAGATTTGTATTAAAAATGCATGAGTATCCAAATTAATCTGACCAATATAAACATTGATTTAAGCAAAGTATCTGAATTATGCTGATCATTAGATCATCAAAAATAAATGATTAATTCAAATCCTCATTCAGCCAGATCAACAACTAAGCTTCCTTACTGGACTAAGGAAACCTGAAAAGTTCTCAGCAATTTCAAATTAAGTGCATCTTCAGCTTTGATATTATTCTGCAAATTTCTGAGCTTTTACTTCCAGAAGTGCTTGCAAATCAGTTAGATCTAAACACTCATATTATTAACTTTTTGCTTTTATTCAAAATGGAAAATGAAAGGCATGCATATGCCCAAATTGAAAACTGAAGGCCTGCCCTTTGGCTCTTGAATGTCACCTGTCAGTCTGAGATAACACATGCAGAATTAACTAGACCAACAAAAAGAGAGGGGGAACACTCTCCGCACTAAGTATTTTGATATGCTTGTTTGGTGAGTCCCTAGCAGCTCTGTAAGTTTTCCATGAATGTCTAATTAGATCCACTGGAGAGTCAAGACAGATGTCAGAGCTTACTTTTTTTCTGTCAAACTGTCAGGATTTGCAGATCAGTGTTCAACTACAAACAACAAGTTACATATACTACAGTATATACAATATTTGCCTGACAAATAACTTCCAGTTTGTTCGGAAACTTGAGTGATCTCGCTAATACCTGTGCAAAGTCCTAACAGATATCACAGGAAGATTACTAGAAATACTGGTTTCTATCCATCCTGATGTGCCAGAGGTTAAGATAACATATTTGAAGTCCAAACAGAACTCCAGCTAAAGTGGTAAGAATGGCACGCACTGAGAGGCAATATTGCTCAGCCCTCTCCACGTTGACAAGCCTAATTTATGCTGGAAACACCTTTAATTAGGGTTAGATTTAAGTAGAATTTAAGCAATGCATCTGGAATTGATTTAAAACGATTCCAACATTCTGAAACACTTGGGAGATTCTCACACAGCTTATCTGAAATAATAACTTCACCTGTCATTTGCAGATGTAAATCCCATCCCACAAGAGTCTGTATTTGCACCTCGTTATCCATTTTAGTTGGACTAACTGGTACATACAACTCTTTTCAGGCTCATTCCACAGAGATAAACTTCCCCGTCACACAAAAACCTTGTGTAAAGTTGATTTAAATAAAAGGGGATGAAGACACATAACAAGACTCAACATGGAGGATTTGCAAAGTTGCAGAGAAACAAGAAGCTTTATCTTCCCAGTCCCCTAACAGTTCATTAACAGACAGAACAGCATACCTATTGGTTCCTCAACTGGGACTAATGATTTCAGGAAACTAAGCCAAAAGGTCACTTGGTTTAACTGGATTTCATAAGGCTCCTCAAGACTGAAAAGCACTATGTGAATTGTGGTGGGATCATTCGCAGCAAAATAATCGTAACAGCAGAAATACACAGGATTCCCAGAGAATTCCCAGATGCTGAAATCACCAACTCCTACAAAACAGACAAACAGATGGAGAGATCATGCTTCCTCAGCTAGCACAAAGCATCTTTCAGCCACAGAGAGACAAACAAAAGAGTTAATCTGATTTAAATTTTCACAAAGATAAACTGTATGCAGGTGATAAAATAATACTGCAAATGCAATTGTGAACAAACAGAGCAGGTATCAGACAGTCTCGAAACAGAAAAGTTGTGTCTTCACAATCTGTTCCTCTTTCACATTCACTTCTCTAGGACATTCAGCTGTATGCCACAGGGAAGCACCTGTGTGTTAAACTCATGCTGCCTTACGCATTAAATTGGCCTTTAACCTTGCACAAAAGCAATGAATCTTGTATTCCTTTCAAATAAACAAGAATGACTGCTCCCGTTCTTTCCCTACTCCCACAAAATACCAGTTCAACATATTTATGATCTTTTCTTTCTAAGGTGAGACTGCTAGCATTAAAAACAGCTGAAGGACATTCTCAAAGAACCCACTTTGCTTTAAAAAAGAAAACAAAACAAAAGGCCCCACACTATTCACATCGCATTGCTAAATCAGGACTGAAGAATCACCATGTTAAGGATCCCAGCAGTACAATGCTTCTTCCTGTCATCTGCTTTAGCTTCAGGTGAGAATAGTATTAGCACCTTGTTGAGCACTCCCAAGCAACTGATTAGGCTGAAGTCAGATAAATTTGTACTATTTCTATTAAACAAATGCTGACTAAAATTGCACTTCAAGTATTCTAGGAGAAAAGAAAAAAGCCAGAAACCTCAAATCTGTTGTTGTGGGTACAGATGTTCAGCATTCATGCATGGGCACGGTTTCCTCTTATACCACAACAGTAAAGAGAAAAGAAAATCTTTCTGACGATCTGTTGCACAACTCTATTTCACTGCAGAATTTGATTTGATTTCATATCACTCTGAAAGAAGAAATTAGCCTGGACAAAGAACAAGTTTTAGCTACACACCAAACTCCTCAATATGCTACACTCTCCAAAATAAAAGCTTGATTACACCAGACTCAAACTCAACCTTAAAACTGCAACTGCTAAAGTATGCATAACATTGTCCTTATTAAGGCTTCACTAGAAGAGATCTTACCATTATATGATGAGAAGATTAGTAACGGTGTTGTATGGTCTCTACATTCTAAAGCTTTACTACCACCTATGTGTAGTTAGGAGAAAGGATAGCTGCTGGGCCAAGAGAAAACACTGCAATAAGTGTTTTGCTTTTGAACAGTAGTGAGGTTTTCAAATGATTTTGCTGACAGACCCCACTTCCTGCTCACTGGTTCTGTCTGCAGAGCGCTTAGCTTCCTTTGGAAGGAAACTAAAGCAGAAGCTCCAGTCCAGGTGCTCAACAGATGTGGTCCAGGCCCCTTGTGGGGTGAGAATGATAGGTCCTTCAGACAGCTGTGAACTACATGCATGGTGAGGACACTTTGTCTATGGGACTGGATTAAATCTGATAAACTCCTCAAGCTACACATAGTGCAGGGGCCTCCACACCAATAGATGAACGACTGACCTACTCCTATTATGCCAGATGCCTCCTCCCCGCTGTCCTGGTAATTCATCTCCAGAGCAATTCTACATGGTATAAAGATCTGACACAAGTGATTAGTATGTACATGACAGGTATAGCATTTCATGTAGAATTAATTTCTACAGTGTTGAATTCTCAACCATGGTCAATATCATACGATATCAGATTTTTTTTTTTAAAGCAAGCAACATGACACTGTATGTCCTGCAGAATTATGGCATGCCAGCCCAGTGCACTGCTTACCATTCAAGTAGGCGTTCTGAATGTCGATGGCCTTGGTGGACTGGTCATCAGCAGAGAAGTGAGAGTGATGAGCCGGAGAAACAAAAGCTTCTAACACCCCTTTGGTCAGGCCTGGCTCAAACATCATACTACGACTTCTCACGCTAACGTTCTCACAGCCAGGATAGAGATTTGAAATGCTTACTGAAACTGTGTCAGGGAAAGGAAAATGAGATTACAAACCATGGGAAAATTACAACCCTATCACTTCAAAATAAGTACGCTAGGCGTAAAATCTCATTAAAAAAATAAACTGCTCTTCCAAGAAAGTACAGGATTACCAAGCTGTGAGCATACGCTACTACATCCTTATTCTAAGTGTTGAAAAGGAAAACAGAATGATCCCATATAGCACTCAAAACCCTTGGCTGATCTACTGCTGGGGTGGAAAGCACAGAAAAACAGAATAACTCAGGAGTTAAAGTTCTTTTACATGGCAAAGATAAACTGCTTTTTTAGCTAAGGATTGCAATTTCATAGCATGGACTATTTTTATTGGCACAAAAATGCTATGTTTTTGTATAGCTGAATCCTATAAGTAAGGATAAAAACATCATTACAACTAATAATTGTATTGTAGTAACTATTTCTGGGGAAGGGGGGTAGGGGAAAAGCAGGCCCTTAACTGAAATTATTCTACTAATAAACAACTTGTTTAGTTCACATTTAATTGAAATTCTGGAAGAGCATATTAGAAAGAAAAGGGCTTTTTTTTTTTTAATTAACCAGCACCATCTAGTGGAGAAAGGAAAGATTTACTTCATCCCTCCCCTGGATGTTGAATTCTAATACTCATGTTTTAATATGAGTATTAGAGTTACCTGACTGTGAGTAATATAGCTACCCTTTTATATTTGACCCTCTTATATAATATTTCAATCCTTAGGCTGGTTCGTATTCATAATTGGTGAATTCAAGCACTGATCTTTACAGAATTTGAACACACACACATGACCAGGTATTCACTAAATTGTATTGAGTTTTAAATGTCCATCTGATTAAGTGACTCCACCTATAATATTCATCCAAAAGGTCCAGATACTGAAATAAGCAAAAATCAAAAATCCAAGCATAGGTTAAAAAAAAGCCATAGTCCCACAACTTTCAAGTTTTACATCTAAATAAGTTGTTTCCACATGCACACTTCAAATGCACAGTTATTTCTATGGCGATTTGACAAACTTAAATGTAACTGGCAGTCTTGTTCAATTTTATAATGGTGTGTGCAATGGTTTGCAAAACCTGTGTGCTTTGGTTTTGGTACCAACCAACACAGAAAACCTGTCTCCAGTCAAAACCTTCCTGCACTACCCCCAGAACTGCTATGCCTTGAGTAATTTACCTCCTCTTGCATGACACAATAAATTAAGATAAATAAACTAAGAACTTCTCATTGATTAATTTAATAATTCTGGAGCCATGGATGGGAGTCCCCTGTGATATCTGAACAGCAATAACTTCTGTGCTAGAACTGTCTTATGTCACTTTGTGAGCACTTTATAGCTTCCTACTTCATAGCTTCCTAAAGTGACCGAAGGAGAAGTAGACTTACTAACCTTGTTCTACCATTACCCCAAAATAATGACGAAAGCTAAAACTGCAAATATTAGCAAAAGGTTTTTAAAGGAAAAAAAGCACCTTTGAGCCTATCTAAAACTTATTAAATGATATTAATTCAATACAGCAATCTTCACCTGAGATCTTCAAAGTGCCTGCATAGCAAGTACACTCTGCACAACATCTCAGTGTCAGAAAGGGGACTTGGATGAATAACTTACTGTTCTTTCTGGTGTCTTTCTACTACAACTGCATGTTTCTCCAAAATTGGTCACATGCTGATCTGTAGCCCTAGCTACTTCCTCAGCATCCTGCAGCTCTTCCCACCTCACACAGGTCAGCTGGTGTTTCATGAGCGAGGCTTCCCTACTATTTTCACAAAGTTATGTAAGTTTAGTAAAGCTCAATTTCATTTTCATCTTTAGCTTGTAGACAATTCCATACACCTCTAACTTGGCGAATCCATTCCTGTACCTTCAGCTAAAAGTATTCCAAAGTATGAATGGCAGTTCTGAATCTTTAGTTATTACTTAAATACTGCCACTTTATATATAAAAGATGCAGTAATTATTTCAGTTTTACGAAGAACCTGTTTAGGCTTCTCAACCAAAAAGGCAGACAAAACTACTGCAAAACATGATGATGGCATCTGGTCATGATACCGACTCTTGCACTCTAGGACCTTCTGGCAAAAATAAACCAAGTGCTCAAAAGCCCTGTCCTCTACTAAGTTCACTTATGCTCTGTATGAGTGAATAAAAGGTTAAACTATTCTTATGCTCTTCGCACCCATTGCTTCTCTTAGCTATTACTTTAGGCATGAGCCACACAGAGAACTAAATACCTCCCCTCCTTTGCTACGATTTCTTGCATGTGTAGCCTGACCTTGCCTTTTACAGCACAAGCAACAGCTCTTTGTTTAAAGTTATAGAGACTACGAGGTAAGTGTTTTCTTGATGTTACAGCTTCGAAGCCATACCCGAGGGTTTGGAAGACAAAGGAGATGGCGGGAATCTGGTCGAGTTTGTGGAAGAAAGCCTAGGCCTACGCCTTCGAAAAAAGCTTCTTAGGAGGCCACACTTGAGAGACTCCACAAGGGTTGTCTTCCCAGAGCCAGAATGTCCAAACAGCTTCAGTTTGATTCTGGGCTGTGGATTCTGTGTGTGTCGGAGCTGTTGAATAAAAAGCCCTCTGTGCGCATCCTAAAATTCAACACAAACAAGAAATCAGAACTTGTGGCAGGAAACTTCTGTCTCCCAGTAAACTGAAAATGCAGGGTTTTGATAATATTTTCTTGCCAGTTTAATGTTCATCTAGATTGGCTCCTCCATCTGCTTCATCATGCGAGTGCACAATTACAGCCAGAAAGGCAGGGATATGTGGCCAAGACACATCTGGATGGCTTCTCTCAAGAGCCACCTGACTATTCATGAAAACCACACTTTATGACTGGACCCTTGGTATCAGGCTATACATCAGTGACTGAGATTATTTTGACTTCTAATTGAGAGAGCAAAGGAAGAAAAATTAACCTCTTCCAGTATCCTTTCTCCTTGCCCATGAGGTCTTGTAGTATCACCATGATATCCAGATTCTGTAAACTTACATTTAGTATCTGTAAGTTTATAAAACATACATGTGGTACTGAAGCATTCTGCAATGACAGCTACTATCTGAGCAACCCTGAAACTGTGCTGTGTTCCCTTCTTCTTTCCATCAACTTTGTCCGTACTTACCACACTTGGGAAAATTCCCCCTCCTCCCCACTCCCAATACTCTTTTTGTTTTGACTTTTCTTCTTTTTTGCAATGTAAATATTGCTTTTCATAGTTCATTCTTATCTCTCCTTTTCCCAAACACTTATTCCTTTCACCTTTTCTACCTCCCCCTCTGCTGCAAGTCTATATCCTCTACACTTGTTTCACAGAATCACAGAAGAGTTGGAAGGCACCTTTGGAGATCATTTGGTCCAAACTCCCTGCTCAAGCGGGGTGAGCTACAGCAGTTGCCTAGGTCCGTGTCCAGTCAGGCCTTGAATATCTCCATAGATGGAGACTCCACAACCTCTCTGGGCAGCCTGTTCCAGTGCTCAGTCACCCTCACAGTAAAGAACTGTTTTCTTATGTTCAGATGAAATTTCCTGTGTTTCAGTTTGTATCCTTTGCCTCTTGTCCCAGGCCTCAATTTATCTGCTTCCCTACTTGATTCTCATTTCATTGTTTGCCCTCTGTGTGGATCCATTGACTCCTCCACAGTTGCAAACTCATTCTCATGTGCAAGGCCTTGCACAAACTCAGCTGCATCTCCCTCAGGAGAGCTTTCAGCTTTGAGCTCACTCATTACCTCTTTTTATCTCAGTCTTGTAGTATCTGAAGAACATTCCTTCTTCCTGCGAAGAACGGAGTCTGGGATGAACTAATCAAATCTGTCTGGTTCTCTTCTCCCAGCAGGAAGCAATCAGACATACATGCTCTGCTATTCCCCACACAAGCTTAGCTTGAAATTCAACTCAACAAGGGGATGCAGTGCAGGAGAGCAAACTATTGTGTTTTGCACCTTAGAAAGACCTGCTTTAAGAATACAGGGAGATAGAGAGGTAAAGGACTGAAGGAACTATTTTCTTCCTCCATTCCTTCATTTCCCCCATCTGGAGCTGGGGGAGAGGCTCTATTGTTCTGCATTTGTACTGAGCTTAACATGTAGGGTGAGTCATTAAAAGAGCACCTACAGCCCAAAAAAGATTAGCAGAGCATGCAGCAATTCAGCTGAGAAATCTGACAGCATCTAATAGTGCATCTAATTTAGCTCCTTAGCTCCTAACAGGCATGCAGTAAATGAGCTCATCACAATGAAAATATTGCACACTCTTTACCCATTGCTAATACCGAAAGCCCCGTAAAAGCCACTAAGACAGTAGGTCTTTCACGTGTGTGTTATTAGAAGTAAACTCCTCTACACACTTTGAATGTGAAACAAGTGTCAGGAGCATTCTGTACTAGATGATATTGTCCATTTTGAGTAGTACTGCAACCTTTTCAGTCGTTTATTACATATAGTTCTAGTTTAGTAATTGTCACTTATCAGAATCTCTGTTGCAAAGGAACGTCTGATCAAACATAAAATTATCTTCTATCTTCCCCAGGTATCTAGGCAGGCCTGTGATAAATAAACATACTCTGCTAACAAGAATGATGTTACAGTTATTAAAATCTCTTACAGAAGAGATTTATCTGATCTTCTCCCTTTTGTTCCAGGTTGATGTGTATTTATTCCATATTTACATCATAACTAACACACACACTTCTCCACCTGCATGTAGAAAGAGGCAAAGGTTTGGTAAAGGGAAAAGCTACGCAAAATGTATCCTATTATGACAAAAACATACAGCAGCTATCATTGCTAGGGAACCCTGAACTTTGGTACTTACTGACATCTTCATTGATTTCACAATCCTAGCAAGTATAGATTTACTGGCAGGACTGAAAAAACATAATTCTACTTCAACCTTGGCAGTGCCTGGTATATGCCATCTCATATTCCTACCCTGAAATTTGTCAAGAAGCAGCATGACCGTTTATTTCAGATCTCCACATACCTACCAGCCTAATTAAAACAGCACTCTAACTGGTCTGGCTGTTGCCAGGAAGCTCCAGGCAAGTGGTCTCTGCACCTTTATTGCATGAGTGATGGTGCACATGCAAAATAATCAATGCATATTGGATGTGTCAGACTTACTCTACAAGGCCAGATCAGTTTTGCATTCTAGTTAGCAGGGAATTTCGAGATACCAAATTTGCATAATTAAAACAAACTAAAAAAGAAGACAATGAGAACATAAGCAACTATTTCATATGGTAGTAGAAATTCTAAACAGACCTCTCATACTTCATCACCCTAGTCTAGCTAAAGTGGTGATGGTGGGGAAAAAAAGTCATCTTGTATGTTTGTGGGATGCACTAATTCTTAATTGTTTTTTTTTTGGGTTTCTTTAAAATTCCTTAGAAGCAAATAGCATTGCTAGATATTGTCAGAGACAGGATAAGATGAAACAGTAAACCTGTAGAATAGTGTAGAGTAGGCATTTTTACTAATATGTACACAGAAACTTTAATTGAGGATACTACTTTAAATTAAAAATGAAAAAAATGATACCATTTCAGTAAGGGTTTTTGCAACAGAGCTTTTTAGAATGGCTTTGATAAATACCTGCTGTTCTTATTATTTCCCACAGTCAAACTTTTCTTGCTATCTTAAAAAAATGTAAAACAGTTAAATTCATGCATCTCCAACCTTTCTGAGTCTTGCAAGCAGACTAGCTATGTGTTCATGCTGCTCTGCTCTGGCGAGATCTTCTGCTGTCTTCCCATCCTGTTAAAAGACAAATTATTAGCTGCAGTTCTTTCCTTTTGCCCATAATAAAAAAACACGTGTAGTATTGCTCAGCTCTGCTGAAGGCAATAACAGAATAATTGCTGTCAGACACAAATGGATTGGGAGAAGGGAAAAAAAAAAAAAAACCAAACAACCAGCAAAAATTGTCCTCACTGGAATCTCTGTCCTGTTTAATTGTCCAAAAAAGTTAAGACAAAATGCAGAACAGCAACATTTAGTTTGAAAACTGGCATCTGGATGCCACTATAACAAGATACTTTGAATTCAGAGGCTTGGAGTGATGTCAATATTCCCCCTCTGAATTCCTCTTCTTTTCTCACCAATCATTTAGTGGATGACAGCCATTTCTAGATACTACATAGTAACCAGATCTAAAAAAGTTTAAACATTTCACAAAGGGGACATACACCAGCATATTCATTCACATGAAGAACAGATGAATTCTGTTTACTAACGGATAAAGAATGACAATGACAAATCAGTCACTGGACCAAGGTTTTCAAAAAACACAAACAGTGTAAGGCTTGTGATTTAAATTGCTTCAGCAAATTTAAAAGGAGAAGCAAAGCTGTCTTCAGCATTCTGCTCCTGACATTCAATTACCTGTGTTTCATATGTCAGCAGTTTAATATGAAAGCTGAAAGAAGAACTGTGTACTACTTTTATGACTGTGTTAATGCTATTGTGTTGTTTTATACTTTGGTAATAGATAACTCTGATTTATGAGTATTTTGCTTCTTTCACTCTCTCCTAGAGAAGAGCTTTCATGCATTAAGAAAGAGTATTGAGAAATTAAGACTCCTTTTTGAGTTTCTATCTATGATTTTACTTTATTTTTTCCATGTAAAATCTACATCATCTTAAGTAGTTTCTGGGAATACGGAAATAAGTATCTTTTACAATGGAGCATCCACCTACAGAAGCCCTTTTCAGTTTTCCATAAAAGTCATTATGTACTCCATAACTCCAGATGATTCCAACAGAACAGGAATACAGCATTAGCAAGAAACAGCAAAAAATATAGTTGATGGTGTGAACCGACTAAATTTGAACCAACATCTCGCCCTTAAATTTCTTCCATAGTTAACTGCAACTTTACTAAAGAAATGTTTGAATGCATTTTTTTAAATAATTTTCCTTAGAAAAGATGTAACAGAGGAGAAGCATCTTATCTTTTCAACTGATCCTATCCCTCCAAATTCTACTTCATCCTGAGTGCCTGTTGTATGAGGGGAAGAACAGTTCAGTGTTTGGGGGGCTAGGCTGTCATCAGGAAAACATCTTCATGCTCCTGGTGTTGCCTGGGTTTGCAATCTTGGGCACATCTGGGGGAATCCAACAATCTTCAAATAAAGGGGAAACCTTGATCCCCCTCATGAGAATCCTTATGGTGACCTGCACCAACCTCAGGTGTGGATTTTATCCAGATCCTCAAATCCTCGGTCTCCTTGTAAGTCCAAAGCATGACTATTGTTTGGCCCTGCTCTTTTCTACAGCCCAGCATTTTATCCTTGCAACACATACTTGGAGAAACCCTGGCAAACTATAGCATGAAGCACATACTCAATGACAAATCCCTGCATATGCTTTTTCCCTTAGAATTGGAGCAAGTCCCACACCTTTCGTTGGGCATACCGGAATTGCAGCAACATGGCCTGCGTAACTTGACATCCTTGTTTGCTGTGCCCAGTTGCTCCAAGGGGGCTGTTTTTGCCTTCAAGCCTGGCTTTGGTTAAACAGCTGTACTGTGATATCAGACATTTAGCACAAGTACAGCTGTTTGGGCACAAACAGAAAGGAAATCATTACCTGGTGAGCATTTGACCATGAATGCAGCTGATTGGTTCAGCCAGAGCCTGACTAGTCAGCATGGTTATGGAGAGATGGAGATGACTGTTCCTGAAACTGGAAAAATAGCAACAGGAATGGTTTGGTTTGGTATAAGTCTAAGCAAATGGGAGCACAGGGCAAGCCTCCCTATAACAGGGACGGCACTCTTGGATCCCAGGGTTCACTCCCCTCTAAGGGTTTCCTGAGCTCAAGACCACCTCTCTGATGCAGCATATCTGTTTAATCTTGGTTCAAACTGTTGTGAAGGAAGACTTGAAAAAAGTCCTCATCAAGAGCTTCCCCTCCACACCTGTCGCTCAAGAGCTGCACTTAAGCTGAGGCACTCACCCTTGGTCCCTGCCTGAGCAATGCTGCAGCTATGCCTGTGTGTGGCCACGTATCTGTCTGACCCAGACCCTGACTTTTTGGCTTGACCTCAAATTTGCCTCATTAATATGGACTAGTCTGATGGTTACTAGACCCTAGACTGACCACGTTTTTCTCACCTGACTCAATCCTGACCTGACTTGCTGAAATTGGGCTTGGACCTGCCTCATTGCTATGGACTTGTCTGATGACCCAGACTCTTGGCTGAGGCTAGTTACTGTCATCAGACCTGCTCTACTTGCCTTGCTTGGGTGCTGTAGGACTGCACCCTTGTTGGTGAAGTCATGTTCCCTGCTTGCCTTGTGGTTACTTTTGGTGTCCAATTCACTCAAATTCCCTGACAGAGCAGTCCGTCTTTGCTAAGGCATTTTTCCCTGACAGGCATTATTTTTGAAATCATGATTGCTAGAGCACAGAGGAAAAGAGACAAGCAAAAAGGCCAGTGGATTAGCTGAAAGATACTCCAGAGCTACCAACACAGCAGCATGGACAGAAAGCACCAAATCCAGCAGACAGAACTGTAGGTCAAATCTACCTAAACAAAAGCATTTTGAGATGTTTAACTTGACAGATGCCAGCAATTTTTTTCATATTTCCATGAGTATTTTGACTCGGATCTGGAAGCCCAATTTATTAACAAGCGAAGAAAGCGCCTTCCATGAAAAAGAAATTAATACAACAAGGTTTTCCTTTCTGTCCAAGTTCTGTGAACAAGATGAGTCTGTTTAATTTTCTGGATGTCAATTGCAGGATAAACTGCAGAACACAATGAAAATTAGAAAATACATACTCAAAAAAAACAGAAGATAGGTTTCAGTAAGTTATTTTCCTACTCAGGCTTTCTTGAGAAGTACAGAGCAAGTATCTAGACACTGGGATAGCAATGGCTAAGCAAAGCTGGCTTCTGAGTTATAGAAATATATATATACACACACACACATACATACACCCCCCACACACACATATGTATGTCTGTATCTGTGCGTGTGGGGGGCTGGGGGTGTGTGTATATGTACATATATACACACATACACACCCCCCTGTTTATATGACCCATGAAAACATTTATCACCTGGTGATACATTTCATCTCAATCACTGACTGGCTCCTCCTCTGTACATCAGGCAGTCATGCACGCAGGAGCTGGTCCTGAATTTAAGTGGCCATTTGCAAGCATCATTATTCAAAGGTTCTGAGCAATCTGACAATTTTAAGTTCGGTAAAATGTTAGAAACTTCCATGATGAAGTGGCAATACGGTGCCAACTAGCACATGAGCACACAGGACATTTTGAAGGATATTTAAAAACTGAAAATAATACACTTCAGGAGCAGGTGGCTTTCTAAAATCACTTAAGAATGTGTGTGCAATCAAATTCAAAATTTAAACTAGTTCTAAAATGGGCTCTAACCAAGGGAGGGGGGAGAGAAATCACACTCCAGTCCAAAGTTATTTAACAATGCTGAAAAAAAGCTAACTCCTGAGAAATTCTGAGACAAGAAAAAGGCAATTAATTCTACTGCAGTGGCTCAGAAAGAGCTGTTAATAAGACTTTTCAGAACAGTTTAACATTCACCTAGCAAACTAATGCAAAACCGAAGTGTCATTAAAATCACCAAGGATGCTCACTCACTCCCTCTCCTCCTCTTTCCTTCTTTCTACTACAACAGTGCTGCAATAATGGACACTAATGTATAACTAGCCTGTTTCTCCTGCCAGACTGAGTATCACTATGATTTACTTTGTCATCTCCTTCCAACTGATATAAGCTAAAGGGAAAAAAAGTACTTTCATCTTGGAAGGAGAGGATCCACATGGGCAATTATGTCAATAAAGCCATCATGACATAAACAAACTGACACGTTTGCTCATGAATACCCCCACAACCCTTTTGTTACATCCTATCTGTACAGTATTTAGTAGTGAAAATACAAATACAGAATGGGACATACCAGAAAAAAAAAGGTGAAGAAGGAAAAGCTATAAAACACCCCAGTAAGTCTGGTTTATGCACATTTCATTACTTATTAATAGGGGATATGGCAATCTACAATCCAGTAGTTTTCAGAATGTCATTTGTAGATGCTAAACTTGTTCAAGCCACAATTCCAAGTTCAGTGGTTTTAAGGACTGCTTTTTAAAGGTTTTCCCTGACATATGAGATACATGTTAAGAAGATAAACCAGTTTTATTGTCTTCTGCTTTATCCTCTTATCATGTGCTGTTTTAAGTTCTATCAAATGCATAAAACAAATGAGAGACAGCATTTTTCTCCTTTTCCCCTCCATTTCAGCAGTCTCAGGGATACTTTGTACGGAGAACAATTTTGCAAAACATGAACTCAGCTAAAACTAAATCACAATATGATTTCAGTATAGAGAACAATAGTTATTTCTGAGCAGAATGCACTGGTTAGGGCAAGTAGCAATGTAAACTGATCCAATTCTTCTGAAAATAAAAGGTGGTTAGTTTGCATAAAACACAGGTAATGGTGTGTATGATGCCTAGTTGTCCTTCACCCTCCTGTGCGTATGCCAGTCGGGAGGATGTTCCTTCTGAGAATGAAAAATACCTTGAAGATGCTGATCAGAAGCAGTGGTGCTGACTGATCTGACAGGAACAATGTTTTACAAAGACACTTTCATGCTAGTTCACTCATCCACTCACCCACACATCTCCAACATGAAAATGCATCTTTTTAACCATCTTAAAAGCGGGGGAAAGAAAAGTTTAATGCATATACAAATGGTACATGATGTATTAAGACGGTGGCCTACTGGGCATACAGAAAACACAATGCTACAATTTGTAGCTGAAGGAATTCTGTAGATGAAGTGGTAGCTGCACTGCATCTTAATTAGTTTCAAATTTAGTTTTAAGAAGGGGACAGGTGGGCAACTGAGAATGCTTTTCAAGCTAGGGATGTATTACAGGCTAACAGGTTTTTTTAAATTTTGAAATTTAATTATATTAGACCATTGTCCTTTTTTCTTTTCTACAGGAGGAATCTTAAATTGTTTCCTCCTGTCATACATAAAACAAGAAAGAAGCACAACAGTATCTGTCATACTTACAGAGGTTAAAGCTTCTACATTGGCGCCAGTGAGACACAGGAATCTGACAACATCGAGAATGCCATTATTTGCTGCCAGATGTAGAGGTGTTCTTCCATACTAAGGTAGGGAAAAAAATGTGTTATTATGGTAGTCAGAGAATCTCGCTCTAATTTTTATGAGTAATCAAGCATATTATATCATTATACACACTGATACACAATGAAGGTCTTCCAAAAGTTTAAGTAATTTGATTACAGCTTGAGCATGATGCCTTAAAGCTCAACTAGAAATGAAGGCTAGATTGACTATTTAAAAATGGGAAACAATTGTATGGCTAAGTCCCCCACAACTGTGGAGGAATTCTTACAGTATGTGACTACATGCGAGATTGTCTTTCTAATTTCCAGTAAATTGAATTCCATTTTGCTTAATTAAATATGAACTAGTTCAGCAACACTAAATCCTTAACCTTTAAAGCCCTTGATTCTATTTAAGCCAAGTATTACCTAAAATTAAGTATCTGCACTCTCCCCTTCCCCATCAAAAAAGGCATAAAAGAAAGAGAAATATTAAGGAGAAGCTGCTTTGTCAACCTGAAGGAATTTGTTCTTTCAGTGACAGAAAAACATCCAGAAAAAACAACATCAAAAGAGGAAGTTGCTGGAAGTAATCCTTCACCACGTCTCGCTTTTTCCCCTGAGTCTCCACTGACAGCAGATTCTCATGACATCCACTTCTGGTCTTTCACATTCCCATCCATCATTACAAATACCACTACCATATATCATCTGCTTGTAACTCTTCCTCTACCTGCTCACACCTTTGGCTGCTTTCAACGCTCCTACCCCTGTTCTAATCCTACATTCAGAAGTAAACTCACATGCTTACTTCATGAAAAAGTATTTGAAAGGAAAGCTAACCTTCTATCAGCTGGAAAACTTGAACTGAAAAGATGTTTGCTTCTCAGAAGCCTACACCTCAACTCAAATAAATGCACATGATGTTCTACTGCACATAGTCTGTGGAAGAAACACACAGTACCTTCAACTAGCATTACGTTTATGCTGGGCAAAGCCACATTTGAGAAGCAAGGATTTACAGTCATTATGGTAATTCACTCACATTTCAGGGCTCACTGTTGGATGACAAGTGGAAATAAAGATCCTCTATTTCATAAGACCCTGGGTCACTCTTTCAAATAAAGCACGCTCTAAAGTACCTTCTAGTATACTAGAGTCTTAAAGGAATAACAGGACACAAACTTTAACCACAGCTTCTATAGCTGTGGCACCATATCCACTGAACACTTGAAGACTAATGATTTTTTCCACTGTATACTTGAGGCCAGGCCACTGATCCCCGCTCAGCATTCTCAGTTATGAAAAGAAGTGCTAATCCAGTCTTTGGCTGCATTAACTCACCTTCCTCAAAATGTGTTCTCAACTGTGGATCTGGATTTAATTGCCCAATCAATCAGGTTTAAGCTCAGAGGCAGGACTGGGGAGCTCATTATTGTAAGATTTTTCAGTTGGCAGTTGATGATCTTAATTATTAAAAAACAAAATTGATTGTACTGGACAACCTTTAAGCCAAAAGCCCCACAGCCTTCCTAAGATGGCTGATGTGGAGAAGGTTAGAGTTTTTGTAATAAATGAAAACATTAATTAGTAGTATGTTATTGCCAGAACTGCTTTCAAATAAAAAAGAAGCTGCAACACTTGAAACAAACAAATCACAGAAGAACTTCTACAAATAACTCTTAAACTTTGTGGCATATAAAATTAACATTTTAGCATCCTTCCAGATCAGAGAAAGTCATTCAAAGCTAAATATCAAGCCCTAACCCTGCATAGCAAGTCAGCAGAGTTTAATGGCTGACGTTAAAGCTATTCAAACCAGTGATAGGAAAATTTCCCGAAGCAGCTTATGATTTATTTAAAGATCCTTAGAAGGAAATTCAGAATGTTAAACCTGCGAAATACTACATTTAGTTTTTGCATACCCTACAGCACTAGCACAACAAAGGAGGCCAACAAAGCATTTGTTTCAGAGACAGGCTCTTAATTTCTCTCTTTGGAAACTGATTACTACAATTATGGACATTTTGCATTTTTAGCTGGCAGTAATCCAGTCCTATGCATTGGAATCAAAATTTAGAGAGGTACATAAATTGCCAAGTGTTTCTGTGATCATCACACCTATGTGAAACAAAGAAACAAGAAAGTTCCTCCAAAGCATGTCATTCAGTCTACTGTCTCGAACTTCTGAAAAACTTTTACACTTAACATTTAAATTCTGAGACATAATGTACGCTGCTGGCAACAACTGGTTTAATAAATAAATCCAAGCAATTTTATTTTTAGATAAATGTTTGATTAGAATTTGTTTTAATAAACCAACTCAAGGCATGAAAACATAAACCGGTCAAGATGACATGTATTTTTGTAACTGGGAATAGAATCTGCAGTTGATTTACATCACTTGTTAGATGAAGGTGCAGATCTTTTCACAACATTTGGAAGAATTCAAAGATTTTTTATAAAAAGGTGCCAATCTTCAACTCTGTAAGTAAATTATTATTATTAAATCACTTCAAGTCAATGCTCATTTAAGCCAGAAGAAATGCATTTCATCTGTTCTCCAGCTCCTAGCTGTAATCTGCACAAAGCAAAACCACATAACTAGGGAAGCAGGCTGGCATATACTTTAACATTAGAGTTGAATAACAAAGTATGCTGTGACAACTAATTCAGTTGGGCTCTGTCTTCACTCAACTAAAACAAACTTACGTAAATTTACAAGACAAGCTATTTAATGCTTTGCATTTGGCCACCTTAAGAGACAAAAAATAAAAGAAAGGAAAAAGGAAAAAAAACACTTTTCATATCAGAGAAGTGAAAAAGGCCATCTATGCAATAGGTGAGCTATTATTAAACAAAGTAGTTCAGTACCCATATTCCATTTACCTTATTAGGCACATCCAAATTACAACTTGCTTCACAGAGTGCCATCACAATAGGAACATTCCCATCTTTGCAGGCCACATGCAGAGGAGTGTTGCCGTGTCTGTCTTGGAAATCTACAAAACATCCTTGACTGATAAGAGTTTTAACCACCTCCATTTGACATCTTCTTACAGCAAGGTGTAGGGCTATGTGCCCGTCCTGAAATCAAAAGACAACTTGTAAGCAAAATTTTAATAATGCAAAAAAGTACTTTTCAGAGTCATGATCATTTCATGGCAATTGTGTGCATCTCCCTGCCTCAAGAATCGCAATGTTTTTTACCTTTGAGAGTGAAGGCAGGGAGATGCACAATATCTGTCAGAACAAATCAACTATGGCATGAAAACAGATTTATTAAGCTACTGGGCTTTGCACTGGAATGAATGAAGTGCAAATAAACATTCTATGATGATGACTTCCCTAGGGAGTGGGAGAGTGACCAACAGTAACAACCAGTTGAGTATCTTAAACCACTGTCGTGTTTACTGACAGAAGTTAGCGATGCAAAAGTCATACAATCTACGTAGGAATCAACAGTTTTAGAGGCAGAGCCTTTTCACTCTGTGGAACAGCTTAAAGCGATAGTGACTGGGAAAACAAATTTAATTTTTCAGAAGCAAAAGCATTCTTCTTGCTTTAACAACTATTTAGATGTAATGGCAATTTGATCGGGAATAATGCTAGCTATAAGGACAAGCATAGTGTAAGTATAAGCAATAAAATGCAAAGATTCTTCCTTGGGACCACATTCTGAATGACAAAAAATGGTTCTGAATCAACTGGAGTTATTTTTAAATAGTTGGAATGTAGATTACTGGTTTTAGCTGTGATTTATCTGACACACAGTATCAAAGGCAAACAGATTTTTTTTCTCTCAAGTTAACAGCTTGTTGCCAACTCCAGCAGTCAGTGTTCCTGCTTTTTTTTTTTTTTTTTGAGCGTGTGTTGCTCATAAACTGTTATTAATTAGTAAGGTGATAATGCAACAGCAAAAACCCAATCATGGAAAAATAATCACTCAGCAACTTTACAGACTACTGGAGCCATCAATATCCACTCAGAAAACTCATGTCATAAAAATAATGATGGCTTGCAGCACTCAAATGAAGCAACTCAGAGGTACAGCTCTGTGACACCTGTGACCTCTGGACATAATTCTTGACCAGAAACAGCTCATTCACCCATTACTCACCTTGTCTGTTGCACCAAGGTCAGCTCCGTGCTCTGCCAAGCATTCCACAATATCATGGTAACCCCTAGCAGATGCTGTTAGGAGAGGAGTCTCCCCTTCTTTGTTTTTAATGTTCACATTACAACCTGCTTCACAAAGTGCTTTGGCAACGGAGTAGTAGCCATGCCAAGCAGCGCAATGCAGCGGTGTTTCTTCCTCCTATCAACACAGATTAGGAAACACACAAGCTGAAGCCAAATGCCAGCAGAAACTATTCTCCAGGTTAACTTAGAAATACAGGAAGATGTCAGGAAAGAAAAAAGTCAGTCTATTAAAGTAAGCCCTATAAAAGGGTGTGGTAATTTCTAATGCTGACATTCTCAAAATGGGAATAATTCCTGCTGATAAACTCACTGACTGTGATAACTCACTAGATTTTCATCACTATCTTGATTCTGGAAGTCCATATTTCTAACCATAAAGCTATCTACGCACGATAACTGGCACATAAGCAACACTAATTGTGATGTTTCTATGCTGATAAAGCTATTTATCTTACTTCTTACTTGAAAACGCATCCTCCTTCATAAGCAACTTCTACATCCTGTGTGTTGAGAGACTAATACAGTATTTAAAATGGATCACTCACCAAGGGGATCTAAATTGCACGAGACTTGCAGATTGAGGCACATCACTGTTTACAATGTTCAAAGCACATCTAAATGATTTTTGAGTGTAGGCAGTGACTTAGGTACTTAGGAAACTGAGTCATCTAATGTCACATTAAGACACGGCTTTGAAGCTGTGGGCATTTTGAATTACTTCAAGTTCAGTTGTGACTGAAATTCTAATTTGGTCTTTGTTTGAACCAAAGAAGCTTCAAAACATTCACCTTCAATCTTCCTGTGGTTCATAACAATTCTGCAGAACATCATTCAGGCACTCATATGTTTTATAAAAATCAAGTATGGAAAACATTGCTTCTGTAGCTCAATGCAAAGCAGGGAGGATTAAAAAACAGGAAGAGTCATCCTGTTAAATTCTAAGCAATGGGATACCCTTTTGTACTTGGCAAATATCGATGAGGATACTATCGATGCTGGAATCATCAAATGATTCTGCAAAAATCTGAGGAAAAAGTAACAGCCAAACAGCACTTTCTGGGGCCCTTTGACCTTCTGCTGCTTAAACAATATAAAGATAGTCCTACAGCATACAGCATTTCGAAAGGCTGGAGGAACTCAAATAGACTATGGAATCTTAGTGAAATTTGGGTTGAATGATTTTTTTTTCTTTTAAATTAATTCTCTTCCTTCCTGTTTTCCCGTAAGAGTTTCCAGTTCAGCTGACAGGTAGGATTTATTTTCCTTCTTTATAGCAGCCCTCCTGCAAGTTCATTTCCAAATGAGAGCTTTACATTTAAGGAATCTCCATGACTCAAAAAAAAAAAAAAAAAAAAAAACCCAAAGCAGAAGTCAAGGCAGTAACTAAGAAAAAGCATTAGCCTGAATTCAGGACACATCACCCATACCTTTGTGATGCACAGTTCTCTTCATTTTTAAGCTTTCATTTTCAAGAGAACCTGTGTTTTATGAGTACCGCTGTGGCAGTTTCATGCACACTGTTTCTGAATAGTCTTCATCTATTAAAAGGTATAGAAACCTCCATAATTCTATTACTTTTTCAAATTCAAACATGTGTGAGGCATCAAGGCAAGACCAGGAGTTTTGACCACTAATGCTAAAGCTGTATTTGTTTAAGAAAAATAGAAAGTGGCTATGACTCACCTTGTCTTGAAAGTTTGGATAGGATCCAATACTACAGAGAAACTGAACCACATCCACATGCCCATACCGAGCTGCGACATGGAGAGCTGTCTCTCCAGACTGCAATTATAGAAGAAGAACATTCCAGTGTAGTTTCATACATCACCCATAGATACACACCACCATGCATGGTCTGAATTTTATTAAAAGAGTAACCTCTTTTTTAATACCCCAATCAGGATAAATTGAGCACTACTTTTGCTAATACGCCTTGCACTGGGTCCTTGACCAACTACATTTCGCAAGTATATATAAGTGCCTCTACACTGCAGCTTTGGCCAGTATAAAAATATTGTTAAGGTATAAGATTTTAACAGCAACCAATTTCTAGTGCCAACATTACTCAAATAACACTGCTGAAGACAAGGTAAATGATCATCAACTATAAAGTGTTAGGCTTCATTATAGTCAACTTTGTAACAGTCAAATTTACTTGTCAGACAAAAGCAATTTTCAATCAAGAGAAATGAAAAACAGAATCACGATTTTACCCTGTGTTCCAATGTGAAACCAGTCTTCATGAGAAAATTAATTTAGGTTTGTACTTCCCCACCTACCCACCATGTACTCACCACATTTATATGCATGCTTGGTTAACATTTGTCAGAAAAATAATCAGTACGTGCAGTTACTTAAAAGCTCTGTTATCAGAGCCCTATATGTCAGCTTATAAAACCACACTAAAAAAAGCCAGTCACGTTCTTGGGATTATGGCATAGTTGAAAATCATTCTAGTGGCAAGCCCTCTCCCTTTGCTAAGATGAAGCTATATATATATGTATATATATTAAAAAAAAAAAACCAACTATCTACAAAAAAGATGGAAAGTTTTGTTCTTACCTTATCCTTGACATCCAAAGGACATTTATTCTCATTGAGAAATTTCAGTGTTTCTACATGACCATGTCGAGAAGCCCAGTAGATTGCATTAGATCCAGCCTGTCCAAAATGTTTTTTTTTTTTACATAGATCATCAAACAACTTGTCCTAATTTTAGATTGCCATTGAGATATACATGCACATACATGTACACAGGTACATTGAACAGCTCAGATTCATCGCAGTAAATGCGAGCTAGTCAAGCTATGGCTTATATCAGAACTTTGATTTTTTTTTAATCGTAAACCGAAAAAAACCCCAACCCTCTGTGCAAGGATAACTAACAGATCTTTACAGCTTTACATCCTCTTCTCCCTTGCAAAGGCATTTTTGAGGAAAAAACTGTCACAGGATAAAAACATTTATGTTACATATTTTACCATCTACTAGCTAGAGACAGTGGTTCTAGTGATTTGCTTTAAATGAGCTCCAGATGATTATAACAGTGTTTCAAAAAACGTGCTTTGCAAAGCATACCCTCTTCACACTTACGAATTTTAGTAGCAATAGTCTATATCAATAAAATGTGCATTTATCACTCCATCCTGTACTAAATAAAGTTTACCAGTATGTTTTAGGGCAATTATTAATTTAAATTAATCAAAGCAATTTCATAAGCAACAACCACATTTTAAGATTAGTATTGCTCAAATTCAGCTAAAGTGATCAAAATTGAAGGCTATGCAGTAGCAACACCTGAAATTATTAAAGATTTGCTGCAGAGGGCACTGGATAACTTATGTAATAGACTCTACAGCTCAGATGTTTTCATGTCCAGTACAACCTGGTCTGATGTGTTTGTTTTCTGCTAACTGTACTGAAACTCAAGAACACTTATCGAATGTTGACAAAGTAGAACCCTGACCTTATCTTGAACGTCAATACGGGATCCACGCTTTAAAAGCAACTGAAGCATCTGAATATTTCCACAGCCAGCAGCGATTAATAAAGGAGGTGTTCCATGCTATTAACAAAATATAAACAATATACTTAATTTTTGAGGCACTAAGGAAGAGAGCATGTTGTAGAGAAAATTATTTATCCCATGGAGCAAAGAAGTTTATTGCACTTCAGTTTTCTTTATTTCTGGGATGAGGTCACATTTACATTTACTAAACAGTATGCTATACATTAAAGCCAAGTTTTTCAAGACAGGAATACTAACATTAAACTCTCGTTAGCCCAGTTTGACAAGGATGTTCCCCTCTGCAGTCCCTTTATATGTGCATTTTAAGGCATACAGAATTGGTCACAATACCTCACAGACACAAATCACTAGCAACCTACTAGAAAATTACATGGAATTGTAGCAGTAAAACAAAAAATACACTGGTAACTTGAAAGGTTCAAGACCTCTTAACAGCAAAAGAATAAAGGCTTTAATTTTATAGCACTCTTCATCAATATTTTTTGAAGTACTTTATAATGCAGATCAGTATAATCTATCCCTTTTTATAGGAAAGTGAAAAATGGAGCAGAGATGATGTATTCAAAGTCAACCAGAAGAGCCAGGAACAGAACTTCAGCTTCCTGGTCTCAATTCTGATAATCCAATTTAGTACAGCAGCAGTAAACTGAAATACTTTAGTAAGCAAAACCATTGCATTTCTGAAATAGATGAACAGCACAATCTAATATAATGTTGAGATAACCAGTTTCTGCAGAACGGGACACCTTTTTTTTTAACAGTGCTTTACAAAGTCAACTTCAGCAGTACGATTATCCCCATACTTTCAGTTTTTAAAAGGCCTCTGGAAAAGAAGGAAGTAATACCAAAAAGATAGGACTATTCCGCCATCTTCATCTGCCCTAAGAAACAACAACTTAAAAAAGAAAAAAAAAGCTGATAACTTGAAAGCTCTTGAAAATAGATTTGATTGTTACTTTTCATTTGGAATTGTATTTTGCCAAGGCCTAGGTAAGAATATGTTTTGGGCTCCATTTTCAGGTAGTTTGAGAAGACTGAACACAGAACACTTTAGTAAGATTTCCCCAAAAGGAAGACAGAATTATTTCCCATCCACTTTTTTTTTTTTTTTTTCATGTGTTACATTTCTACTTTACAACCCCACTGCTCTATTCAACAGGGTGAGAGCTAGTCCCCCACCCACCTCAGCACAGACCCATACTTTACCTTGTTGGGTTGATTGACATCGTAATTTGTCAGAGATCCCAGGAGATGCTGTAATCCAGGAACATTGTCATCATTGATGGCATGAATAATAGCTTTCATCACAAATGAATCTTCCTCATCCTTGTAATTAAACGAGAAAGAAGAAAAATTGTTAGCTTAAAAGAAAAAAAATTCCTCTCTATCTCAACACCTGCCAAGACATGGAAAAAATTTAAAAAGTCAAATTTTCAGAGTCTTGTAGAACCTTTCAGCTACAAGGATATGATCCTTCCTGAAAGCATATGGCTAAAATGTATAAGTGCTATTTGAAAATCCAGCTCTCTTCTGGTACAATATGTTTCATTCTTCTTTATATACGAACCCATCATATATTGTGTGAGATGCCAGACAAGGTTCTCCTTTATTAGGCATGTATGTTTCTTCTCCTAGGACTTTCAACCATTTGCATAAAACAAAACTGACTATGTTTGTGTATGTGATAGGAACGTTAAAAAAAAAGAAAAAAAAAGTACACAACTATAAAATGCAAGATGAAATTTTGAGTTGTTCAGAGATAGGCCACAGCAGAAGTACTCTGGACTTAACTGTCGCCTATTCAAAAGGACCAGTTATGAACCTAAAACTTAAGTAATGAGCCTAAATACCTTTGTGGATGTAACTTTAGTCTTCTTCCATGCACTAAAATATCAAAGAGCTGAAAGCCACAGAAGCCAATATTTGGGTCATTTCTCTCTCCTCTCCAGAAGTTACTGATTTTTTTTAGAGTAACACTAGCATTAGGCTATAACACGGGTGTGAAATGCTGACTGAGTGTTAAAAGGCATAGTGACAACTGACAACCCAGAGTGCATGGCTGGGGGAGGACTGGGAGAACAAAGAGTGTGAAAGCAGAAAGATAAGAGCAGGAAAAGTGGAAATAAGAGGCTGGAGTTGCACAGGAAGGATAAAGAGAGGATATCACAGATAAAAAAGGCTTTGAAAAAAACTCTTCTTTAAAGTTTGATCCCACTATTGCCCAGAAAAGATGAGCTTACCCAGCTCTAAATATATTAACATATATACTTGGATGATCACAGAATTTGTGAAGCATGTAGTAAAACCTGGAGAGTAAGCTAAATAAGAAGGCTTTTGGATTTACAAGCATTTCTAATTACAAAGCATACAACTATTGCCCCTGACTACTTAAATCTAGTAGACAATATAACACCACAAACTGAGACTGGCCAACTCTTAAAATTTCCTCCTTTAAAAACTGCTTACTCTGTTAATACTCTGCAACATTCACTGTACCTAGGAGGGTGTCAAGTTCTCTGAATAATTTTGAATATTTTAAATTAAAGAAAAAAATAAAATTACGTTATGCTATACAGTACCATGAAAAAAATTCAGTTTTAACTTTTTCACATTACAATTACTACAGTACTAAAGCTCCACATGAATCAAATTTCAAAATCAAGATAAATTAAATTCAAGTACTAGTCATCAGGCTCAATACAGTAATTAATTAATGAAATTCTAAGGTTTATTTTATGCAGAAGATCAGATTATGGATAACACTTTTCTATCTTAAAGACCTATTTCTTCTTATATATAAAAATAATTAATTATATCCATTTACAACAATCCAATATTCGTGTTAGAATCATCTCACAAGCTGTTAAGTTTCAGACTTATTAAAGCAATCTAACCATAGAAATATATACTTACCAGAGTATCGTCACTCCTAGCAACACTCATGTTACTTCTGGACAAGAAAGATCTTGATAATCTTTGGCACAAGGATATTAAGCGCACTGATTGCTTTTTAAAAATAAGAAGAGAAAAGCTATATGTAAAAAAAAAAAATCAAAACAGAATACTTGTGATAGGATGCTACTGCAGAGATTTTAAAGGAATACTGTCATACTACCAACACAAACAAACAGGAGTCTGATTCAAACCTTCCCCCTCATCTCCCTTTTATTCACCTTCAATTTCATCTGGAACTTTTAATGCAAACAGGCTATTCATATACACTAGCACAGCTACCTAATATTTTTTGGATCACTCCTCTATTTCATAAAGATGTTTAAATCCATAGTAAAATAAATTTCCATTACATCCTCTTATCCAAGTCTGAAATTTGTTAAAAATATTTGAAAAAGGGGGATTTTAGAGTACGTGCACACAGAAAACCTAAACTAAGCATAAATTAGCTGACAGCATTCCTTTAAGTGCCATATTACAACTACAGTTTAAGATATTCCTAGCACTACCATCTTGTTTTAGGGCAGCAGACTAATCTTTAAGTTTTATACATGCAGTTGATCTTCACCTAACACAAACATTAAATTTTGGTGTAAACGTACTTCTTAGCTGGATATTTTGCGCCACTGCTCCATGACTTAAGAAAATCATCCTATTTCTTGGCCTTTGTGACAATGCATTGAACTGCTTTCCTAATAATACAGCCCTCTGTTGCCTCATGTTTCACCCTCCCCATGATAAACAGATTTCTCATACAATAGTCCTGTCCTTGTTTAGTTTCAGTGTGAATTCCCCAGTGTGCACACTGAAGAAGTGGAGATGCCTGTCTTGATGAACAACTCCTTGCCCAGGCCCATGCTTTCAGCTAATGCCATGCCCCATTTCTGGAAAGATTAAATGATGTCTTCTTCTAAACAGGTTTGCAGTCTCAGACCAAAAATCCCTTGCAGAACAGACTAATTTTTTTTTCTTTTTCTATTGAATGGTTTACTGGAACAGTTAATTCTGTGAGGCCTGCTAAAGGGATGTTTGATATACTCAGATTACTGTCACAAAAACATGTGCCTACATTTACAAATGCTTTTAGTCTGCAAACATTACCAAGACAGATGATGACAGCATACAACTAGATGCATAAAACAAACAATCCACACACAAGCATTTGTATGCAGATCATAATGAAGAAGTTTTCTCCCTTATTACCATACTCAAGCACCTAATAATTTTTTCCAGATTAACACAAAAATAGGTTCCTTCTTCCCTCTCCCTTACTCTGAAAGGCACTGATCAGTGCCAAAATGTTTTCCTCTACTCAATAAAGAGTTTGAGATTTTGTATTGCCTTTAAATAAAAAAGAGTGATCACAAATGTTTATGTCTCCCCAGAGCAAGCAGCGCTATTGTAACTGCATGTTGCCATCATTTTGAAGATTTATTGAACAACTTACTTTCCATTTTCGTCGTGCTGCAAACTTTTTGAATTTCTCCATATTCACTGCAGATGCTTTTCTGCTAAGTGCTTGTTGGGTGTCTTTAGGCTATGGGCAAAAGTAAAAGAAGGTCATTAGGAACTATCCCACAATTACAACCACAACTTCCATAAAGCATATGCCTGTCTCTAAGTCTCTCTGCCCTTCAGTGATGACTTCCACTTACATTATAATAGTATTATCATACTGTCATAATAAAAAAATGGTGTGCTTACAATTACAACACGCACAGCTTAGTGGAGCATGCAGCTGGAATACCTTGAGAAAATACCCTGAAGAAAATCCATACCTGAGAATGTTCCATGCAACACTAATTTTTTTCTAGTTGTAGGGATGGGAAAACGGAACTAAGTTTTGTGGATTCCCTTACTTCCAGCAGAGTGGTCTTGAGATGATAATTTTGGGTTCAGGGTTAATATAATGAATTATTTTCCTTGCTGTTTGCCTTAGCAAAATATGAAGCTGATGAAATAAGACAGTGCTGTTGACTACCTCATTTGTTTGAAAGGCCACTTTGAAACAAAGACATAAAGGTTTCAAAAGGAAATTTAACACACAAAAAAACCCCCAACAGTCAATAGAGCATTCAGCTTTGTCCTTAACTTCTCTCTCTGGCAGAGGTATTGGATATCATTTCCTAGATAAATCTTATCTTCCAGGAAAATATCCCACCTGATTTTAGATGCCGTCCAAGTTATTACTAGTCTCAGTGCAATCAGTTGGACAGGTTTGTAATTTCTCTCTGCTGGGTCCAGCCCCCACTCCCCCTGCCTCCAGAAGACCATCCCACCTACTTCTGCAGAAATCTCTAACACTGTACCCTTCAATCTTTCTCAGACTAGTATCATGTACCAGTTTCCAGTAGAGTATACCAAATTTTGCATTACGTGAGCTGGGACTTGGAGTCTGGAAGGCCCTACAAACTCAGTTTGATAGAGATATTCAGGTGAAGGCAGTGATGGGAAGATGGGAAGGAGGATATGAGCAGTGGTATGAGGGAAGGATGTCTGGAAAGTTAAAATATAAAGGAACAGGAGAGGGTACAAATCAGCATCTCTTGTTCCAGGAGTGGAAGCCCTGGGCTCTGAAAGAGAAACTCAGACAATGCTTGCTCTAGTGGTTTAAAACATCACTACCCTAACTGCCTGCTTCACATTCCAGCTGTTCACGATTGCGCCATGGAAAAGTCATCAAAGCACAGTGGGTACCAATACTTCTTTCAGTCAAATGTGTAGTTTGGCATACTGGTGTTTAAGTGTTTGCCCCAAGATGTCAGGCTATGAACTGCAGCAGCTGTGACATGGACACATTCTCCATTTCTCAGAGAACCAGTAAGCAGAGGTTTCAAACACTCACAGCTCTTCTTTTACTGAGTAAGAGTCAACATCCCTAAGGCTTAATTTCTAAGAAAATGAACTACTAGAATGAAATTGATTTATAATAGATACAGATACAAAGGACTGAAGTAATCAAGATAACAGAGCTTAACAAGTCATTATTTATCAGGTCAGCAGTGGCAACTTAAATTAAACCTCCAAGGGAAAGTGCACGCCCAAGACCGGGGAAATTACTGGCACTGAAAAGATTTACTGTTCGCAAAGAGAACGTGATATGCAATTGATTACATTAAGTGATAGGTATACTATACACATATTAAAAAGAGCGGTCTCTTTCCTCTTTCTCTCCTGCTCAATTTAGCTGCACCACAACAGTTTGATCCACATCAACCACTGTGGAACCCTCAAAAAGAAGTGGATCACTGCCCCACATCAACTGCTTTCTTTAGTCTAAAGAGAGAGGAAGAAAGGAAGGAAAGAAAGAAAGAAGAAAGATGACCCTTTTGTCCAATCTAAATATGGAGATTAGAAGATGACAAATGTAAGTGAGCAGAGGGGAAACTGGACTGGATTCAGAGAATGTGTCTTTGTCAGTACAATGCTTTCTGAACACTAACTTCTCTGCCTGAGCATGATTTTAATCTTAATAATGGACTGCAGTACTTGCCTACCACTAACCAACATGGAGGATACCTTAATAAAGTCCACACTCTGCACTTAGTAGTTTACATAGAGACAGCTCTCTGAAACAGTAAGATCTATTGAACAGATATGCCAATTTTTCTTTTGAAGGTTTTGTTAAAAAACTGAAAAAGTATAATACGAAATAAAGACTGATTAAAAAACAGGATAAGAGAGAACATATTACATACTAACCTTGATCCAAGGATGCAGCAAACTATCTTGAATAGTCATTCTCTTCCTTTAACAGGAGAAAAGATACAACTATTTCAGATAATAAAAATTACAAAAAAATACATAATACTATATTTTTAATAAACTAACATTGCAAAATATGTAATCTGAAATGCTACAGATAATTCAGTGTGCAACAGCACATATATGAGAAGAGAAATAACTCACTTTGGATCCTTGACTAGAAGTCTTCGTATAAAATCTTTAGCTAGGGCACTAGTACTACTGAAGAACTCTTCCTCAAACTCATAGTTCACAGCAGACACATTTGCTAATGTTTCCTGTTTGGTTTCTCCAAGAAATGGTGATGCACCACTTAGACTGCAGAAAGACAGAACAATCCTCTCATTACATGTTGTAATATTGCTGTTTCAACCCTCTATGATCAAATCAAGGCAGAAGGTGAATGTACTTCTTTTCTGCTTTAGAACTGCAAATGTATTTTAAGGAAGATTTGATCTAATAGGACAAAAAGCTTCACTGTAATTTCAGAGAATGTTGATTAAAGTAAAGCCTTTAAGGAATATCGCCTAAAGATGTGAAGCCAGCTTCCCATGCTATCTCAATGCTGACTAATGTCTGTTCTTTCAGTAACTATACTATTGCTTTTATGATCACTCGACTTATGTGCAGACTGGCTTGATTTGCACAGAATTTTTACGTGAATTTTTGACAAAAATGAAATCATATAACTGAAAACCCAGAGGATAGAATCAGAATAAAAAATTAGTATTCCCAAAGAATCACCTGTAGATTTTGGTACTTACAGAATGTAAGTTATTACACCAATACTCCTGGAGTGAACAAGAAAAAAAAAGGAGCGGGGGGAGGGAGACAGAGAGGGAGAGGGAGGGGGGGGAGAGAGAGAGAGAGAGAAAGAAAAAAAAAGTTAGAACTTTAGAATAATTATGAGAGATTTATCTCAAAAAAGATTCAATAGCTTACCACATATCTGCTTCAAGACCAAGAGGTTCATAATTTACTATTTCAGGAGCTGAAGGCAAAAAGAAGAAAATCAGTACATAATCAAAGAACAGACCTACGTCACTCTGATCATGTGTATGTCAGACATAACTAGCCAAGATGCTGATAGATAAAGATAACTCTAATTCAAGTCTAAGTTATTAATGAACACTATAAATTGTTCTACTAAATTTCAAAATGTCACAAATTGCACACAAGTTATGTAAACAGTAACTCAGCCAAACCAAGCTAAGCCACACATACCATTTCACATACTGAAAAAGAGTAGTCTGAAGAAAGAACAGTGTTCTTACCAACAAACTCTGGTGTTCCGAAAATATTTTTGAATTCATTTCCAAAGTCGATTTTGTGTGCTAAACCAAAGTCAATAATCTTGATTCGAGGCTTTGGTACATTCCTGTCCAGCAACATTATGTTTTCAGGCTTCAAGAGAGAAGAAGGAGAAGAAGAGGGAAGAGATAAGTAGGTACAAAATGTCTGATACATACAAGTACCCTTAAGCACTGAGCCCTCGCTCAGTATCTACTTCAGTCTCTTGATCTGTGTCTTCAGCAAGAAAATCCTGTCATTTGCTATTAAGACCTAACATGCTAAAATTAAGTACAATAAATCAGGATTTCACACTGATGACAGGCTCCTGTTATTTCCCTGGGGCTGAGATTCTACCTTTTGTAAATATAACTACTGCAGTTTTCACGTGGACCAAGTGAGCTGAAACACATCCTATCACGTCCATAAGCTAGCATGCCCTGAAGAGCTCTCAGAGCTACACATGCTCTGCTCACATAGTTAAAGATGACTTTTGGAGCCACTAAGAACTTCAATATCACCATTCTTTTACGTCTTTTTACTTCAAACATAATGGCTGATGTGCAGGTAAGTGGCAAAAGTAATTTTCTTCCTTCCCTCCCTACATTTCTATTTTTGCTGCATATTTCAATTTGCATATTCTTATCAAGTGTAAGGATGCTTTATCAGACACAATGGCTGTGAGGAAATATTAAAAGTATATTATTTTATTTTCACAACTCATTTATCTTGATGATCACCTTATAAAGACCAAACCTATTCTTTGAAGTGGTGAGCTCCACTGCCATATAATAATAATGCCTCCTTTTCCTATCACTGACATAGCTGCTGACTTCAGCAGACTTTAGCAAATGTTCAGCTGCCTTCCCACATTAAGATGACATAAAACTATCAAAAATTCTTACATATGAAGACATTCAATATTCTGAAACTAAACAATAAAAAAGCATTAACTGAGTTTACATGCAAAAGATCTCTTTCCATTGCCAAAAGGATGCAAAGTTCATTTGAAATAAAGCTTTTCTTCTTAAAAACAAACAAAAAAAAATACAAAAACAAAAAAAGGGGTTCTACAAGAATCTTTATGGGCAATTCTGTCTTGTTTCATTTTACTACCTATAGATAACTTTCCAGTGAACATAGGATGTACATAACAGGAAGAAAAAAAAAACAAGGACAAAAACCCCCCCACACACCCCCAAAAACCCACTGAGAAAAGGCATCCTATCCAGAATGTTGTATCCACATCCCATCCACACATCCACATTCCATACAGTCCTAAACATAGTTTTTACTTGAAGATTGTTTTCTCAGTATGGTATCATTTTGTTCTAAGTTGCCATTTTCCATGTGGCAACAGATGAGAACTATTCATGGTTCAATAATCTCTTTTCAATGGCTGAATTTTCCCCTGTCTACATAAGCTAGCAAAACAAAACTACAGCCAATATCTGCATGATGGCAGATTTCTGGCTGGTGTTGTAAGGACTTAATGGGATGTTGCTTGCAGTTGTCTACATTTTTAATCTGCTCAACATACCTTCAGATCAAAGTGGGCAATTTGCAGAGAATGGAGATACTGAACACCATTAAGTATTTGTTTGAGAAATTCTGTGGCTTCCTCTTCCGTGAGAGATTCTTTTTCAGCTAAGAAGTCGAAGAGCTCTCCACCTGCAACACTTGGAGAACAGAAGCAGAGTTACTGACAAGCTTGCTTTAACCTCTAGGTTCTTTTTAGCATAACTATTCTTAGAGCAATCTTATCTTCTGGTTTGATATTGATGCTTTTAACACCATCAATATCAAACCAGAAGATGAAAACTGCATAATTCAATACCTGAAACAGTCAGTAACTCTATCCCTCTTCCTCTGGAGAGGGGAAAGATTACAATACAGAAATCTTATTTTCAAACAAAAAACCTAAAAAAAGTCCTCCCAAAACAACCCCCCCCCCAAAAACCCCAAAGCATAACAGGGTCAGCTATATCTAAATTTAAATAAAGAATAAAATTAAATGAGAAGTAAGTATGCTCAAAACATAGTAATGTAGCTGAACATCTAAGAAAACAAAACATGAATTGGCTCATAGTACCAGTAAAATGTGAGAGTTTTTATGTATTGGGAAACAGAAAAGCTAAAGCTTCCTTTGAAATAAATATTTTGAAATAAATACTAGTAGCTGTCCTGCTATGCAGTTTCTAAACTCCCCAAAGCATTCAACTCTTTGAAAATACATTGTAATCTTTAAAATAGTGTGTCACATTCATCATGTCATACTTGGAATTAAAATTATCACACCTTTCCTATAGTGGAAAAGCAACTACTGCCTTTAAGATCACTTGCAGCATTTTAGCTGCACAGGCAGAAATAAGAGCGTAAGAACTGAAGGGGGTGCATAGGCATTACCCAGATCCTGAGGAAGCCTGCATTTGAGGGAAAGGAATAAACTGAAAATGACCCTTTTCTCAGCTTAGTCAGTCATCTGGCAGGAATGATGATTATTATCAACAGGGCCAAGACACATGGAATTTTAGTAAATAGGAAACACGATTTCTAACTTTTCTTAAAAAACACCTCAAAACCTCATGCAGTCTTCCCTCAATTTAAAGACATATGTTGAGATCACTGGCTGGTCTGGCAACCTGTTTTTCCTGTTTATGAAAACAGCATTATTGCCTACAGATGTGTTGGAGACTGCAAAACTAGTCATACTATTTCCCGCCTTTTGCACTGTACTGATACTTGAAAAATCCAGAAAGTACACCCTCATACATGTTGACTTTCTGTAGGAAAAGAATCTGTTCATGATTTAAAGTTTGATTATGAAAAATAATGGGATTAACATATAACAATGGCTAAACAGTCCGGGCGAGTTTCTGGAAATATATTTGACATGCTTTATCATGTCTACTGTTCAAGAGACTTAATTTGCATTATTGTACTGCAAACTGCATGCAAAGTATATTTTAATGAGTTCTTGGAGCTTTCATTCAGCTGCCTAGAAGATAATAAGGGTATTGTTTTTAGTTTTATTTGTGCTGTTGTAATATTTTCTTCATGAAAGCAATTATTGGAACAAAGTGCCATTAAATATAAGAATTACAGCCTGGAAGGGAGAAAGGTCATTTTAATCATCCCTGTTTGTTTTAGAAACATTAAAATGGAATTCCTACAGATTAAATACAGTTCATTATTTTACCACAGATGCTGGTCAGTAGGATCTTACAAATGGATGCACGTGTGTATTATCTCATGCTTTGCTTCTCACGGAAAAGGGTAAAGGGTTTTCAGGCTAAGGTCTGCACCTCTGCAGCACTTCCCGATGACAAACAGAAAACTGGGCAGTGACATAGCGCTGGCATTTCTCCTCATTTCCAATTTCTGGGCTAAGGGACTTCTAGATTACATAGAACTTGTTTCCAAATGTTTATTAATACATGTGGACGTTTACGGCTGCTGTCATAAGAGTACATCCATGCCATACAATGCAAACACACGCTGGCTACTTTTCAAGCCAGTGAGCAGCTGTGACAGCAGTCACAGCAAAACTAAGCACCTTTATCAACTCAGGTTCAGCACTGAACTAGCCGTCATACAGGTTCTGGTAAGCAGGCAGAGCAGCTGTACCTAGCTGCAACTGCTGTGCAGCCGACCCCTCAGCCGAGGAAAGGAAGGGGGCTGAAAGACTGCAGCAAACAGGCTTGTTCTCTCATGTTGGCTTACACGGTCTCTGTAAAACTTACTAGCTATCTGTAGCAACAGTAGCACTGATTACACACATTTCTTCTAAACCTGAAAGACACATTTAATTTAATACTCAGGGTTTAGCTTTTTTCAAGATCCTAACATAAAGAAACATAACTTTGTGTAAAAAGGAAAAAAAACCTCTTTATTCTCAGTCTCTTCTTGTCTGCAATCATTTTGTTTTGTGTAATTTCATACCCTGAAAGTTTAGACCACATGAAATTACAAGTTTGATAAACATGGGTTTTCACTTATCTCAAATATGTCACATTTGCACAGTTAATTGCATGAGAGCGTATAGCTCTTCTCTGGAGAGGAGCATATTTTAACAGATCATGCAAATGGAGTCTGGTTTAAAAACTGTCGAGTGCTGTTCTCCTGTCTTGCCAAAGGTTAGCTGTAGTGATGTTCCCTCTGTCATCATTTCACAGGCTTTAGAACAGTGTGAAATAGAATATTACTTGTATTTCACAGGTAATACACCCAGTACTTAACAGAGCTAGAAACTGAGGTCCAGAGAGGCTAAGAGGTTGAACGAACAAAACAACCCCAACTGTTAAAGACTCTTAAAAATTAGGAGTTAGGTATCAAAGCTACTCCACTTTTCCAAAGTGTCGATGTGCTTGTTTAGACGCTTAGGTACTACGGCCCTAAGTAACTCTGCAGTCTCTTAAGCAGTATCTGATTAAGAAGTGACTGGATCTAGCACACCCAAAGCACAATTCCCGAGCCGTGTGCACCCCTGATCTATGGGATTTCCGCATACCCCTTCGCATGACACATCCTACCCTTAGCTGTCTGGAGTACACAGTACACGCTCACGGATCAGGCCATTGTAACTTTTACTGCTGGCAACGTCTCAGCTGGTGGGAGTGGGTTCAGCACCACATTTTTGCCTTTGGGAGTTGTAACTGTTGGCAGGTATGGTGCCAAGACAGCTTGCTTAGAACACGTACTGTTTAATCTTACCAACAGGGAAATAAAGCACAACAGAAACAGGGTTTTACAACAATGATTACCGAAATATCAAACTAACACACAAGGGAATCTAGAAACTTAGAAGAGCCCTGCTACCCAAGAAAGCCCTCCCCCCCCCCTTCAGACTGCACCCACAGATCCCATGTTAGCTTGTCCCTGTACGGGAAAAGCCAGGACCCACATCCTCATGAGAGCTTGATAACACACACATTGTTTCTTAGCTACCTTTAACATTTATTGGAAGCCTGCTTCTTCTGCTGCCTTCCTGTGGACTCTGGCCAGGCCTGACAGCGCCTCAGGTGTACAGAAAATGATTGTATCACAATACGGTAATTACTTCAAACAAGAGAGTTGATACAAGTCCACCCCGAATATCCTTTACAAGCTAAGTTTCAACTCCACAATTAATTCACTGGACGCACAGCCCTCAAATCAATCACCAGAGTCTGCTTTCACAGACTTCATATAAATTAGGGCCATAAGAAATCACTACATGATCCAGACTGGATTTGAAATATTACAGATCATCAAATGGCTTATAATAAGCAATTAAGGATACTAACTATGTAAGATACTTCAGTCCTCAAAAATTTCCTAAAATGCTGTTGGGTTTCCAAGTCTAGTCCTGTGTTTCAGGTAGGACAATATAGTCCCCATGCAAGATAAACACGGCACATTTTTTTATCCTGTGCTCAACTCCAGAGGTGAAACTGGAAGGGAGAGCTCCAACAGAAGACCCCGCTGCAGCAACACACCTATGGGTATGTTTATCTCACGCACAGCAGCAGTCTTAATTCAGAGTAGAAGGGCAGACAACTCCACACATCAGCCTCTAAAACTGATTTTTTCTTTTTTAAATTCTAGCTTCTCCCCAAAAGTACATAGTTTCTAGCTTCATTACAATGCGCCAGCATCATTATAAATTAACACACACACACACACACACACACACACACACACACACACACACAAAAAAAAGAGGCTTGCTTGGAGGTTGCTGGTGCATGAAAGCCCTGCTTAAATCTGGCTGAAACCAGATGATTCAGTAGGTTTCCTTGAAACAGCCTGAATCATGCAACCTCACTTTCAGCTTGCCTTTAAGAAGGCAGACTCGCCACAGAGACCCTCGGTACTTAACAGACTGCTGCCAACCACTGCCTGGATAAAAAAATCGCCTCCTGAAGGGAGTGTGGGCAATAGGTTCACCAAGTGCTATTGTGTCTCCCTCTGGATCATTTTAGAGCATCTGTACCTTGTACTCTCTAGAAGTACACAGCTTTTCTCAGTTTCTCATTTTGCTGGTAGGAATTACCAGATACGTTTCTAAGCAATTCATTTGTGAGTTAGCACAACTCTGATGTACAGATTGCTAAAAATTAACGCATGAGCAACAAACTATAAACCACTCAGATTAACAGAGGAACTTGATTAAAGTCAAGTCACACCTAAATTCCATTAGTGCTGCAAAATCTTTACATTCACTGTCACACAACACCTTCCTTTGAAGCGCTATCTTTAATACTCCTGTATAAAACTTTGTTTACTTTTAAACTAAAAACATTTTGCAGTTACAGTAAGTTGATCATATATTAGGCTCAAAAAAATAAGCATTTGTGATTGATCAAGCTCACATCTTGACACCAAAGAGAAGGTTTCAGCATCAAGTATATTATAAAACAGAAAGCAACAGGGGCTGAGTAATTATTTACCTGTCGTAATGTGACTTCATTTCATACTGCCTCCAAGCAGTAGAGCATGTATTTTTTAAAAATATAACAACTCTGCTTTTGAAAATATTTTGTATAATCATTTTCACTAAAAGCAAAGCTAGCATATGTTGCTTTCCTGGTATTTCTAGGCAGAGGTGCTAGCTTTCCCAAAATGGGGCAAATATAACAAAGCCTCAGACCAGCTGCATTATTATAAAATGCAGCAGCAGTAAAAGCATTTCCTAGCCTTCCCCAAGGAAAACTGGCAGATGCGCCTGCAACCCACATAGTTCCCTCTGGGAAAAGGAATATATCGCACCTGCGGAGAAAGGATTTATGGATAGTGCTTTTGCCAGTTGTCAGGCCTTCTTACCTGTGATACAGAACTAATGCCCAGCTCCCAAAGGAAGTCATTATGGGAACCTATGCTGGGAACTTGGACCCAATTAACCTTCACTACCACCGGTGTCACCTCCTAATGACTCAGTCACATGCTATGTTGATCACACTGCTCATATTGTAATATCACCTAAACGGTAATTAATGATTATCTAAGGTTTTCTGATGAAGTTTAAAACACACACACAACCCCCCCCCCCAAAAAAAAACCCCTCTAAACCATAAAATCTTGTCTGAACAAACTTAACCTTGGTTTAACGTAGGTTTAATCAACCTTGCTTAGATTTCAAAACAGCAAAGACTAGAAAAGTTGAAGAAAATTCTGGAAGCAATTTATTCAAATTTTTGTAAGCAGATTCAATTTGATAAATAATCTGGATAGTTTTCTATTATGGGATATCAGTGTTCTTGTCTAATCCAAAAACTTGTTCTGTCAACTTGCAGAAAAAAAGAAACGGGCTCCTTTAGGATTTTTTTAGTTGAATGGCTCTCATACGACAACTCGCAGTATTTCAAAGTTGAAGCTGTCAACCCAAGACCAATGTGAAATATGGCTACTTCCATTTTATTTAAGGTTATAGATCTTTACACCCACTTCGTTTAACAGCCTTTGTGAGTTGTTGATTGCCAAGCCACTCCTCTGAAATTTACCAAGTATTTTGTATTCAAGTAACCTACCCGCTCAACAACCTACTTAATTTTTCTAGATCTAGCTATCAGAAAAACTAAGGCATGTTACGGCATCTCTACTCCTTGGCATTTTCATTTGTCCAGCTTCTCCCAGACAGACCAACTGGTGTAAATTCCCTTCTTTAGGGCATCCAAACTCTTCCCTTAAGTTGAACAAGAAGTTCTGGCATCAGAATGCCCAGAAGAACGTAGGCACGAAAAACTGGACTTGGATTTAAACAACTAGGTTTCACCTGAGAAGGAGACCTGAAAAGTCATGTGAATCTTCCCGCATCCGAAAAGGCATGGTATTTAGGTTTTCATTATTGAAGTTCTGTAAGTGCCCAGAGTTACCGTGCACAGAAGATTACCAATACTTTGGCCCAGGCAAGTGCCTTAGTATTTAGATCCTGCCCAAGGCATTTGAATTTAATATACAGGCCACTCTTTGTACGACAGTATCGTGCATTTTGCTTAGTGACTGCAGAGCCCAGAAGCCACGTACCCTCCGAGACGAGCTCAGTGAGATACGGAGTCACACTTGCTCTAGTTTCTCTCTTTTTAGCCCCATGAAGTCTTTATTTTTAGCTGTCTTAGCTTTGTGGATCTATCTGTGGGCCTGTAATTCAGAATTCTGAAGTCAAAAGGTGGTACAACATCTAGAAGCTAGTGTTGCATAGCTTGCTTTCTGTTACCTCGCACTAAGTTCCCAAGAATTCTTTTCAAAATTCAGTACAAAGCTATTCAAGAACAACCTTATGACTTACAGGCAAGCTTAATAAAATGTCAGAGTTGATTTAAAGCTTCATTGGAAGTCAAGCTAGTATAAGTGTCATCAGCTTGTCTTAATTTTACTTGGACTACTGTAAGTTAACTCCCTGATAAAACAGAAGGGAAATTTAATGATTCCATTGTTATTTGTGATTATGCTTCAATAAGCAACTCACAGTATCATCAGAATTTTTATATATGGGGCTATCATTTTCTCCTGGTTCCGTTCTGTTTTAGTTGACACTATGGAGGTACTGTTAGGTGGCAAGTCTGTTCCTGAGACATCTGGAAGCAGAAGACTAACTTCTAAGTGGTTTAAAAGTTAGCTCCTGTATACTTTCTTTAAAATTTAATGTAATTTTCCTCTTTCTCACCTGCGACTTTTAAAGCATTTTTCCTCTCTTTTTATTTTTAAAAACAGATATTTATCATTCAGAAATATGCTACAAAAGCTAATGGACTTAATTTAAGATTTCTAATTCACAAATGAAGATATGTTTTTTGAGGAGAAAAGCACAAACATACAATCCTATCCATAACTTTCTAATGAAAAGAATCAGCTATCAAAACCACGCTGTTTGAAAAGGTGAGAACATCTGAATTATGTTTCAACATTCTAAACAACTATTATCTAATTTAGTATTAATGCTTTGGAGTTGTACCTAGAAACCATAACCAAGGCTCTATTAAACAGCACACAGTGAGCATATTCTCTGGATCTACAGTCTAAATGAAGACATCGGAGAGCAGAAGGAAAAACAAAGGAAAAGAGACTGACATCCTATGTATCGAAGGTAACCATCAGGCCAGTGAAAAGGGAAACAAGTAGGTACAGAACAGGCTGGAGGACAGAAAATAACTATTACTGTGCAACAGAGGCATCTGTCTCCTACAGTCTGTGAAGCCTGGTAGGACAATGGTCTCAGTGAAGCTCACTGGAAAGAGCTTAGTATTGCTAACATATAATAGACAGTAGTTGGTTGAGTGGTGCAGCTGGGCAGAAAAATAACCATAAAATTCTGACTATAAACCATATAATTCTGATTCAATTATTTGTATGATAGGAAAAAAAGCAGAAATAAGAGTCTTACTGTTTTAAGTTAGATGAGGAAGAGATGGAGTTTTCCAGCTTACGTTTAATATGCACAGCATTCCTTGCAAGATGATGAGAGAAACCAGAGAGTAGAAATTTCAAAAGTATTTTCAAATCAAGAAGACATATGCCACCAAGCGGACCTAGAAATATGAAGATGTCCGCTTTCCCCAAATATACCAACAGACTTTCAAAGTGAGTTTCTTAAAGGACATTTCATGCTTGCATGTGACTGCTAAACCTTTTCAATAAACATTTGGTTTAAAAAGTTTCAGAAATTAAATGTTATGTGAATTTTATATAAATCAGTTTACTGGCATAAGGCAGCCAAGAGAAAATCCCTCTAGCATGGACAAAGTTTTTGGCGCGCACGTCTGCTTTGCGTTCTGTGTTGAGAGGACAATGCCACTGCAATAACTAATGAGCTGCCCACAAGTTTCCCTGTATGAAACATATTGCTACCTTGAATATTTTTATTGTAAGCAGACATACATTTGCAGTAAGTGAATGAAGTGAGAACTTCTGAAGACAGTTGCTCATGTCTGAGAAACGTCATTAATAATGCATAAAAACAGGGTACATTTTTCGCAAGAGGCTGGCACACAATACTACAAACCATTTGCTGAACCAAGAGATATAAATCAATAGTTAATAGGCAACGGAGACACCATCCTGAGACTGTATGTTAACAGCTATTGATAGCGACTAAAAGGACAGCTGTAGGGGCATGCCTTTTGTGGATAGCAGGGTTCTTTAAAAAACACAAATCAGAAATTCTTTTCATCATCGCTGTTCAAATTATTACACTTGCTTACTAATATGAAAGCAGTGTTTCTTCTGGGATTTTTATTTTGTTGTGATCTTTTCATAGCAAGAATGTTGAGGCTTAATTTCTTTCTAAATTCAAGAAAAATTCAGTTACACAATATCATATCTGTATGTGATATACTCTCTCGCCTTATGGTCATAACTAAAAACATGTTCCAGGAAAAATGCAGTCTCTATAATGAATTTAGTCATGGAAAGAAAACTTACTCAAGCTATGTTCTAATTAATAAGGAAAAGCCTCACTTACGATGGATTCTGAAGACAGCAAAAGAGGTTCTTTAATGAGATTTCAGCTTTATTACTTAACTGTCTCTTTTGTTTGAAATTGTTCTGTAAGAACAAAGCATGTCAGAGTAGAAGACAAAATGCAAATGTTAGAACGGTAAAATAAAAAAGTGGATCACATATTTAAGAGCCTGTGATTAAAATGACAATCTTTTTGCCTTTTCAATTGCTTTACATACTATTGTAGAGATTTTGAGAATTTTAAAAGTTGCCCTTACAGCAGCTAGTATATTCAGTTTATAAAGTGATTGCTAGCATGTCACCTTTTCCATTTTGTCCCTCTCACTAAATAAATGTTACCTTTGTGATATCACAATAGCATTTCTTCAACTTACAAGACTTCTATAGTAGTACGGAAAAAAGAGGATCCCCAACTGAAACGACACAGGGATCGTTAACTAGGTAAAACGATTAGCTAAACTACAGTGCAAATAGCTTGTTGAGCTTCACACTTTGTCAGAAGCAGTATTTCCTTCCATTAGATAAAGTCAGCAGGTACAGACACACACAGAGCAACCTTGCTGCTAAAAGAGCTTGTATTTCATTTCAAAAACAACAGAGGGAAGACTATCTCCATTCTTCCTATTATTGTCTGGGACTACCGAGTTTTCTTCGGAGCTCTTGAGTCCAGATACTGGCCCGATTTCACCTGGACAGACTACAGAGCAGAAGCAAAGCATTGCAATAGACTGATAATAAACACAATGAGATTACACATAGGAAAATGTTACTTTTAAAAGCCTAAAATAATTTTGTGTGGCTGCATAAGCTTTCTGAAATACTACTTAGGAAGTATGTTAAGAATTTAAGAACCTGAAATCTTAGGGATTTTTGTCTACCTAGATAGATATAATCTTATTCATAGAATGGTAAGGTTTGCAAACAATAGATGCTAATAACAAAGAACGAATGATTTCATATTGAAAAATATACTGGGAACTGGGTGAAACAAAACCATACAGAATTTGTATACATGCTTAGGAAAGAGGTCCTGCACTGGCAAGTGAATCCATCAACACACCTATCGTGTGGACAGCTTGGGAATTATAAAAGACAGGAAGAGTACGGAGGGAAATCAATGTTGTCCAACTGCAGATGGTATGAGGTTTCTTGATACGAAGTACTGGCCTGATTTAATGCTAAAATCTTGTTGCTAAAAACTCTGCTCAGAGAAAGAGGGCCTCAGCATCAATTTCATACATCAGTTTCACAGTCATGCTGGATACAGTTACACTCCAGACTTTATCTTGGCACTTGAAAACATTTCCACAGAAATGGTTTTAAAACAACTGGAGAAATAAGAAATCACTTCATGTGAGAGCAAATATAGAATGGGGAGGGAAAGACAAGCCACACTAATTTTGCTGTATATTCATGAGACATTTAAAGAGTCCTGAACAAAACCCAAGAGTACTAGATCTTCTGATACTAACTGTAAGGAAGTTTTACTTTATAGAAGAATATGACTTAACTTTTTTTTAAAAAAAGAAAAAAAGCTGCTTGTTCAAATTATCCACAAAATATTGACAAACTAACTTATATGTATACCTCTGAAACTACGAAAATCCCAGATTACAACAAGTATAGTAAACAGTCATACACTGGACTAAAAGAAGTGTGAAAATATGTTTCAACATAGCGAGGCAGTATTATACATATGTATAGCTCAGAAAAAATAAAATTCCAAAAGCTATTTCCCATTTTCTTTCCTAAATCTACATTGTAAATCTATGCATATGTTAATGAAAACATGCTGCACTGAAGCATCCTTTAAAGGTAAGTGAAAAGAGTATTTACGAAAGCTAGTAAACAGGAAGACATAATCTACATAAGCAAAATCACATGAATAGCCAAAGAAAAGATATAATGCTGTCCAGCATTTTGCTGCCAGCTTCCAAATCAGACATATTTGCTTCTAATTCTATCACTCTAGGAACATAAATGTTTAAGCCTTTAAATCTCTGAAGTGTTAAGTGCAAAATGTCAAATAAAAGCCATCTTTATTATTAAATTTAGTTAAACTGTCTTTTTAAACAATAATTAGCATGAAATGGCAATTTGAACAGTCACCTGCACTAACGTTTCAGGAAAGTGGGAGATGTGCAAAAGGAACAAGACAACACACTTATCAGCTCAATATCAGACTTCACAGTAGTGATCTGTATCTTCACTGATATGAAGTAACTTGCTTCTTGCTTGCACAAAACATATTCTAAACCAACATGGCAACAAGACAGACTGCACCAGCATCCAAATGCTGTAAAGACATGCATGTCTCCACTAGCTGATACAGTCAGCCTTTAAAAAAAGTGACTAAAGCTCAACTTCTGAACCTACAAGCTTTGAGGAACCTGAAGCCAGAACTGAAACAATGCAGAAGTGTTCTTTGTTGACATATTTACCTCAATCCATTAGCAATAACCTTGGATGAAAAATGGGAACTAAAACAAGGAAATGAAAGTCCAGTTTACATTTCAGCCGTGCAGAACTGGGAAAATTGTTTTGTTTTTGTTTTTTTGACCCACATAACAGAAAACAAAAAACAAAATAGTAATGTTATTCTGACATCACACCAGCATAAAACAGAGCAAAATTTGCCAGAGCATCCAGCAAATTTGCTAGAGCAAAATTTGATGGAGCAAAATTGCTCCAGCTGATTTAACTCCTAGAAACTGTACTTTCCTCTGCTCCGATCCTTAGATCAGTTTATTTACTATTATTCTGGATATTGATGATGATTAAAATCAGAAAAAAATACCCAAATCTAGTAGGATGTGGTTTTACTTCTGCAGTGCATTTGCAGTGAAGGACACTGCATAAAAATCAAGAGGCTAAAATTCTAACCTAAAATAAAGAATTCTCTGACCATTACTAATCTTCTTTTGAGTTGGTAAGGAACACTCATTAAATCATAATGACTCTTAAGAGAAAGCATCTATTTCTCTCACACACAAAATAATTCTGTGTCTCCTCCCAAGGGCTCTAGAGCTACTTACAGTTCCAGAATAAGAATGACATCTGTTTTGTTCTCGTAAACATCATGCAGTGTGATCACATTAGGATGTCGAATCTCTTTGAGTATGTTAACTTCTCGCTCAATATCTTCCCGGCTCACTCCTCGACGGCTGGATTTTGTTCTCCGTTTCTTGATGAATTTCGCTGCAAACTGCTGACCAGTGCTCTTCTCACGGCATTTTTTAACTACAGCGAACTGCCCACTAAAAAAAGAGAGAAAGAATGAGGAAAAGTATTTGGTTCAAGGATGTTTAAAATTAAGAGTAGTTTACACCTGCTACTGTGGCGGTGAAACAGTTGTACCCCCGAATTATTAACTAAAGTACATTCCTCCTTTTTGTGCAGTCTAGAATAGCACCTGAAAATAGCTACAGGTAGCAAAAGAGATTAATTAAAGTACTGGGCTTACATCACACAAACATACACATGAACATACGCCCACACTTTACAGCATATCTGTAAATGAAAAGTATCACCTGCGTAGACCAGTAGATTTTTGACAAATACCTGCATCACATTACTGGGAAAACTAACAGTATCTCATCTCCTCCTTCCACATACATGTTAATTCTTTTTTGTTCTCCAAGAGAAACAATCCTTAATTTCTTCCAATCAATATAATCTCTCAATATTCACTTTAATCTATCCTCAGTTTTTTTTCTCAGTTTTTAGAAGAGGGATATTTGACCTTTAAAAGCACAGATTAGACAGCACGTCAAGAATTACAGTTACTGTATCATCTCGTCAAGTAAGAAGATTTTGAAGGTGAAAATAATAGGTAGGTGTTCAGGAACAAGAAATGGTGATTGTGTTACAAACCACAAATAACACAAGGAAGTTGTTAACTCCAGCACATTACTATTGACATATTCAGCTGCTGCTTATATGTACATACACATTCAGATCAGAAATCTCCAAGAACCTAGTTGCTGTGTTAAATAAAGAACAGGATTGCTAATATTGCTGAGATTTCCTTGTAAATTTTCTAAAACAATCCCTTGCTGAGAATTCCCTAGCAATTCTGTACTCAGTTTACGTCACTGTAAGAAAAATTTGCAGAAATGCACAATGGTATTGATGAGAAAATCTTCTAAAGTTAGCCCATCCTGTTGGCCAAAGAAGGGGTGTCCCCTAAAATAGTTTTCTAGTAGTGGTTAGACCAAAGCTATCTATACAGGTTTTTAACACGTAGGCATGTGTAACACTACCCCGTACCTGGACGAGGAGCTAGTATTTGTGTGTCGTTCACTGCTTACAACTACCACAGACATCTCTGGGCTGATGTGTGCATCATCTGCAAAAAGGGCATCACATAATGATGAAGTGCCAAACAAGAATTATTCGAAGTTACACACCATGCATAAACTCAGCGTGTACTGCTACTTTACGATTGGAGAGTGAACATGTGCTAAGTACACTGATGAAGTAATTAACCAATTAAGGAATGCATGACAGACTGAAGATAGAAGATGACAGCCGATAAACAACTGTGTTATGGGATAAATAAAGATAATCAAATGCTGTGAGGGAAAATGAGACTCGAGATTTTCAGATTTAAAGTGCTGGATCAGGTGGAGAATACTTCATGCTGTTGGGTCACCAGCACCAGCATTACAGTACTGACACCATACAAAAACCTGAGCAACAAACTCAGTCTTGGACTGAGTCATGGCTAAATGACCCTTATCCGCAGAAGGCAGGAGTGAGAAGGTCTTCTCAAACACGCTGCTAGAAACAGACTCTAGAGGAGCCAAAACCAGCTGAGAAGTATTCAAATGCAGTCACGGGCAGTGAGAGAAGCAAACTCAGAGAAGCAACCAACAATCTAAGTTTTGAGCTTTGGTTTTCTTTCAGCGTTATGATCACCAATCAGGTTTCATTCTTCATTATTTCCTGAAATAAATTTATGAACTTGTGAGATGACTTTACACTGCATGAAAAGAATCCTTGTCATTAAAAACGCTTCTCGATTCTGCCAAGTACATAGTCCTTCTGCTGTATATCCTTGTTTTAGGGGTAGCACTGTACTGCGAAGAACACAAAATTGTCAAGGGCCAGGTTCACCAGGCAAGGCGCAGTACTCACGTGCAGTACACATTATTACAAACTGGAACGGACAGAAAAGTTCTTTAGGTTGTTCCAGAATATCCTCTATCGCATTATATGTAAGCCGGAAGACTTACTTCATTTGCCTAATCTTGGGCACCTAGTGCTATTTGAGAGACCCTTGAACATCTAAGACATTCACATAGGATTGGCAGACAAGGCAAGACACAGGACCTCTGGAAGATCTATGTCATCCTAAATTGGCAGCAGAACGCCAGGCAGGATACTCTACAGTATCTCATTCCTCTCGACTTGGTTCGGTTTAACTCCACAACAACTCTCTGTACAACAGAGACTCTGGGTTTTGTCCACGAGGTCTGAATAGTTTTGCACTAATGGAAATACAGTTGGAGCACACATTTAGATATTTGCACTGCCACAGAGAAGTGCTGACAATAGTGCTCTAGGCCCCTGTTTATGAGCAGGAGAAGCAATGACTCCCTCTCTCCCCACAACACATACTCCTTTGCAGATGTAGAAATATTCAACTTTATTTAAAAAGTAATCAGCTTTTCAGAGAGTTCAAACTTCCAGAAAGACTGCCAAGTCGGACAATAGATGAAGGTGGCCACTACAACTCAGAACAGTTACTCAAACTCGGGGTAAGGAGGAATTAAAAATCAGGTGCTCACTTTTTGGACAACTGTCTTTCCGTGACTTCACTGAAAATGAAACCTTGGCATTCCTCATTTCCTTACTGTCTAGGATCTTTTCCTCTGTCAGTTCAGCAAGAATCACTTCAGTCTGAAACTCCAGTGTGTTCCCATAACAAAGTCAGCAAGAGGGTATGCTGTTAAAACATGACAGGAAGTCAATAAAAAAGGCTAAACTAGCTGACAGGGCAAGCAAAATATTTCTGCTTGTGACTGCACCCATAAGCTTGAATGGTATGTGCCACTCTTGGGTACTGCTTATGGGGTAAAAAGGCTGCACACCACAATATGTGCACACACAACATAAAACAGTATGGTCAAGAAATATTGCCAGTGGCCTCCAGTATGGATAAGCATTTTTTTGTTTAATCACAACAGGCGCAATCTTATGCTTTCTTCTCTACCCTTAATTTGTTTCTTGAGTTCTAGCACAATACTAGAAAGTTATATGCAGAAAGCTCAGCAGAAAAACAGCATTTGAATGAAACTAGAGAGAAATTGTGGGAATAGATCTCCTTGTCTCCTTAACTACTGCCTTGAATGAGGGCTTGTTACAAATACCCTGATCTCTCCATACCACAGTAAGAAAAAACGCTGAGGCCAGAAAAAAAGCCTTCTCTGCACAACAAAAAGCACATATAATTGACTTCTTGAAGAACTCCCATGTTTGAATTTCTGATCTTTAGTCCATGACAGAATTTTTCCTTTAGCACTTCTTCACTAAGAACAGTAATGCACTTCAGGCTTCCTTCTGAATTAAAAACCTTCTGCAAGTATTTTTAAACATGCACTACCGGTGGACTTGTAAGCTATAGAAAGATGACTCCTCCAAAGTATTAGCTGTATTTAAATCACACCATTCCCCCAAAGCCACTTCGTGCTTCTGACACCTTAAAGGCTAAGGATTCTTTAATCTCATTTTGGCAATGCATCAACTATCGTGTTACAGCAGGAGGCTGACCTACTGAAACAAAGGAGACCAGGTAAGATAAGTACTTGTTCTTTCTCCTCCTCTTCTGAACTATGTGGCTTTATTTTTGCAGTCTTTTCCTTTCTCTCTTTTTCCCAGCTACAACCATCTGCTGGAAGGATACACTAATGTATCACAAGTCAATATAAAAGTGTTATTGGAAGACTACTGTATTATTTAAAGCCAAACGACTTTATAGGTTGCTTCTGTCCACACTTAACTAGGGGGTCAGGCTCCAGAAATCTTTGACATTGTTCCAGACTGCAAGATAGTTATCAACTAACAGGTATCCGGAATAAGTACTAGTTATCCACCAAACAACCTTCTCATTGTTGCCATTGTGGTATTCAGCACATAACCCCACAATTAGTTGTTTGTTATTAAATACTGCACATGCAGATCACTTCTAAGCTGCAATCAAAGCAGCTACTTCATGCCTGTGATCTCTAAGCCACAACATTTTAGAACTCCCTCTCTCTAAACTCCTATTTTAAAAACAGGAGAGGTGTATTTCCAAGGGTATTTACTGGACTTCAACCAGTAGGGCTCCAGTAAGAAGTCAGTGTAAATTAGCTCTGTAAGGGCTAGCTCATTCATACCCAGTAATATTCTCCCACTGTCCTTTAGTTTAGGATCCCACATTCATTCATGGACTTCTTCACAGCCAGAAAACTGCTTTGTTTTTTTAAGTTTCTGCTTTTGTAGGTTTGATTTTAAAGTGTGTGGGTCAAAAGTTAGCTCTGTTTTAGGAGACAATTACATTAAAAAAAAAAAAAAAGTATTTCACATAAAACCACACTTAAAGTAGCTGACAACATTTTTTTTCCACAGGGCAGTATCAGATTAGACAGCAAAGGAGGATGACCGTTTGATGAGAGAACAAGTACTTCTGCTAATAACAGTAATTTGTTTGTGATCTTGTAATTCTTACTGAACCGGTAGTTAATTACTACCCTAAATCTGCTCTTTTCAGGACACTTGGCATCACATCACTATATCAGTGTTTTTTTCAGACTTGTTTCAGATCAAGCACTTACCATATTAGCTAATCATTACATTTCACCATCATTCTTATGCCATAGTTGCATGCTGCTAATACAACATGCAAAAATAATGCAGGGAGGAAACAGAATCACCAAGAAAGCATCTAAACTCCACTCTTTATTGGTTTTAGCTTCATTTTTTTCTTTAGCAGGATCAAAAAACAACTATTCATCAGCATGAATTATGGACAGTTGTAACTACAGACACATGCATTTTAGAATCACGGGAAAAAAAAATCAATTTTCCTTGGAGGACGGTATTGTAAGTCGCTTCCTTTTCAAAAGGCTGATCATAGTGATTAGGGATGACAAGAGTCATTACATATACTAAGTCCTGTATTCCTCCCCACCCCCAACTCTTGTACATTGTGTTTTCTAGGTTAGCTCCTTCTGTGCCAGCAGAAACTCTTGCCCCAAAGAGGTACAAGCTGGGCACAGAGACACTGAATTAACCAAGACTCAATTTCTAATATTTATGGCCACAAAAGGGCAAGCATAGGAGAATTCACGCAATCTTCTCAGAAGGACTTCATTCAAAAGACAAAGTTTAATAGAAGCAAGGAATGCAAATAAGGAAAAGGCATTACACTGACATCAAAGTACCAATAGGTCTCTGTATGTCTCCAACACTTTGGCACTTTTCTTTTTGGAAATAGTTTAGAAAACTAATATGCACTACTTTGAACATGTGTTGTATTAAGACCCAATTAATACTGCTTTTACTATTATTTACTGCCTGCTTTCCTTTTTATAAATCATATTCACCCAGTGAAAAGAGACTTAAATAACACTATTAGATTAGTCTGTGAAAGAAACTGCAACTCAACCACAGAGCTTTCTAGGTTTTTCCCCCAAACACTTCTTAGGAGATGGGGAGCACCTGGGCCTTTCCTCAGACTTCCTCTCTTCACTGAACCCTTTAGGATTTCAAGCCACTTCAGACATGGCAGAGCAAACAACCTCTTCCAAAATTTAATGTCCTATTCCTGGAAACTGGACACAGTGCTGTGCTGAAATACTAGTCTATAAACTTGAAGTGCAGTTAGCAATTTCTGTCAGAGGAGGTCTGCAGCAGGGAAAGATGGCTGAGCAGGCAATTGTTATTTTCCTTCCTGTCTCTACATCAAAAAAACAACTGAAGGCTATTGAAAAGATGGGAAATCGCCTTCTGCCAGGATCAGTGGATCTGCTTCTGTTCCTTCAATGCAAGGAGGTTAAAGTAGCATTAAATGGGTGCCTTACCATGACGAAAAGTGTCCTGTAAGACTTCCTTTAAAAACAAACAAACAAACAAAAAAACCCAAAAACCACTGCTTTCTCCTTTTGCAACTATTTATTCAAGGAAAATTGCTGCAGCATTTAAAATGTACAAAATCATTCCTTCTGGGTTTACTTCTAGAGATGTTTAACACGATGCTCTCACACTGTAAGTTACTTTTCCCAAGCTTTTAAGAGCTGGACTGTATGCGTTGCTGTAAATCCACAGTAATTGCACAGACATTTATCTGGACTTTCACTGCCATGATCAGAGTAATTACCTGGATCTCTCAAATTATATAATTTGAGACCTTTTATGATGTGGAAGTACATATGACCTTAAATTTTGAGACGTGTTTTGCATTCAGTACCGTGCTGTCATGAATACTTTTGCAATATGCTGTTCCCTGCAGAGAGTATCCATACTGAGAAGATGTACATGTTTAAAAACATTAGACTGCAGACTTGTGCAAAAACGTTAACTTTTCATTTAACTATGTAATGAAGCAGCAATCTGTCACTCATCCAGCAGAACAATCTAGCATATCTGCTGCCAGAATAGGGCATTTTATTCCTTATTTCCCATCTTCCAGTTATCCACCTAGGTTCTTCACGTTTTTAATCAAGCCACATAGATACCAACTACTTCAAAACTTTCTCCTGTATCTTTTTTTTTTTTTTTTTTAAGTACAAACTCCAAAGAGCATTTTTTTTTCAATACATGATGTTTATAATTGTCTTTGCCCTTTTAGCCTGAAGTTCTCCAAAACAGGAAGGGAGATGTTTGGAAAATGACAAGAAAGTAAAGAGGATGTGGAATTGAAGTAGGGAGTTCATCCTTCATTTTTTCTCAGAAATGACAGCCCCCTCCGGAGTCTCAGTGTCAGTTAGCTCCATCAATCACCACCACTACCAGCACCCACGTATAGCTTCCTGTCATGAAGGACAGGTGAGCTGCTTCTGCTAGTAAGGTTAATTCTCAGGTGAGGTATCCATACAAAACTGCGTCTTTCCAAAAGGAAGAGAAGATTTCTACAGAAACTGTAAACGGTAAGAGCTGCATGAAGTCTTTCTCCACCTTCTGAATCAAACAAAATAGCCTGCATGTTTTCAGTCCTGCTACAATGCCAAACTGGAGGCAAACTGTTCCCCTTCCCCCTGCTACCTTTATGATCTTGCAAAACACAGTAAACTTTATGAGGCACTTGAGAGCCTCTCATGTGTATAATGCTTACAAGATGGGGGTTGAAAGTCACTCATACCAAGCGTTACACTTACCCAATTGTGGAGATAAACTACCGTTAGCATTATTAGGGTGGTGTGAGCCATGGTTGATAGAGCATTCCAATTAAACGTGATATGAAAGCAGTAGTGTTTCATATGTACTATGCCCAAAAGACAACCCAATTCATAGAATAATAGATTTTAATGCTACCAGCATTTTTCCTGTAAAGAAAAATCATTTATCTTTATTGATAAAGAAACTGGGATACTGTAAAACAGGAGATCTTGCAGTGCAGTTTCTTTGAGCGTGCATGCACATCTTTTTCCTAGAGGGCATGTTAGGGAAAATAAGTGCATAATTCCCCCCCCCCCCCATCATATTAATTTTGTAGTCAACTGAAGAGTACAAGCAGACAGGAAACAAATGCAGGACTGACAGCTATGCTCACCTGTATTTGTTCAGGCCCTGAAAGCTGGAAGTACTTGTAAAGTACTCAAATTTTTGTGCTCCTTCTCTTGCTCTGCAACGTTTAATCCACTGAACAGACACTGAGAGAATGCCAACAGTCTTTTCAGTTCTAAGTCCTCCAAATACTGAAGAGTTTTGAAAAGAGATGACAAATACACTGAAGAGGAGAACACTGTAGGAAAATAGTAACTGAAGGATGCTGGATAGGTGATTAAGCCATTTGCTTTTTTTTCCCCCCCTGTTTTTTAAATACCTGGCAAAACAGTCTTCAGCATAAATTTACACTTCAAATGCTTATATAGACAGACATTAGCAATCTGCAATGAGTCTAAGCACTGGTGCTCACAGTACTTGACTACTCTGTAGCATGAAGCAACACCACCTAATTACTAGGTAGGATAATGGTAGAAAAAAAGACCTGCAAGCAACTGAAGCCTATTAATCACCATAAATACACTTGGGTTGCACATAAACATTTATTCTAGCAAAGGGCACACTGGTCATAGCACAATGGCTAATGACAGCGGTAAATTCAGGAGAGACAGGAAAAAGCAGTACTAAAGAAAAGAGGGGGAAGAAGTTAAACATGATACAGCATTTAAGCTAAAAAGAATAACACTCAAATGCTATGTGAGCGGCTAAGAGCAAGGCAGGTGAAATCTTATGGTGCACTACAGCGATCATTGTTACAACTAGTCTTTTCGTAGAAAAGCAAATACAGGGATTTAATTAAATTTGACCATGATATTGAAAATGGAGGAGTGCTGCAAGCACTAATGGAGGCAGAGGAATAACACACATCACGCGATTGTGCAGCATAACACTTTAATACATACAGGGTTTAAATCAAATTGTAATTTATACCCATGTGGAAAATGCAAGCTGATACTTTTCCAGAATATTTCTAAGGAAATTGTGGCAAAGCCAAAAAGAGCAAGAACAATAAAAAAAGGGGGGGGGGGGGAGGGAAATCAGACAAATTTATAAAGCAAAGACAAACAAATTTAATAATAAATATTTCCCAACCTTCAAGTCCCTCACTATGCATGGGTGTGTTTATGCATTTATTAACTCCGGAAAAGTCTCTTATCTCCTTTCCCTCATTTATGATTTAGAGTATCTTTTGGTGTCAAATTATCAAACTTCAGAAGTACCCTGATCCTACATACTGACCCAATATACTTGACAATAAAATAGTTTAATTATCTTCCAGAATACATCAAATATTTAATTTACCTAAATACCTAATATCCAAAACATAAAAAGGATTTTTGCTTCATGTTTTAAGCAAAGAAAACAAAAAACCTCCTTCAAAGTTATCTTTATAATTGCTCTATGAAGTACTTCTAGTTAAAGCATTGCTTTCTCAGATACCATCTTTTTGTCTGTATAAGTCAGCTGAAACATCTGCTGTACTATCTATTTGAACACCGTCTGTCCAGTGTAACTGTAAGCTTATTAATGGAATTAACAGAAAGAGAAACAATCTGATAGTGTCTATAACACAGGGTATCATAAAATGAAGAAATCAATGCTTGACGTTTCAAACACTGTAATAAGCTGATGGGTTAAGTTAACATTTAAAGTGTATCGATAGGCTAAACTACCTACCATAACTTTATGCAATTGCACTGAAGTCAGGTTGCAGGATGAAACAGAAGCTGAAGAATCACAGAAGTAGGGAATTTTCCCAATCTGTTACCTTCTCCAGCATTTAATAAGCTTCTGTCTGTTTTTCTGGGGGCATTTCAGCTATGTATCTATCTCTTATGCAGACCCCCTTGTGGCATCAGCCTCAGTGCATTATGTTCATGAAGCTCCAGGCCTAAGTTGCTCTGCTGCTTTCTACAATTTCATTAGGCTGCAAAGGACTTCTGTGATTTTTCAGTCTCTTCACTGTTTTCTAAGAAACCCAGAGGAGCCTCTAGTCCCTAAGGGAGGATATAACAGCATGCTAAAGTTCTCTGAGACAGAGCACAAAGAGATACTACGCTTATATACGCACACACATATACAGAATATACATATATATTTATGCACTTTATATCGCTCTGATTAGCATATATTACAGAGCTTTGTAGGCCTTAGATTTAAAAAGGCAAGTGATCGAAGGAGCAATTGGTGCTGCCAAGGCTTACTGTACAGAATGTTATCTGTGCACAGATTTGGTCAAGATCACATTTCACTGAACAACACTGCTACCTGGAATAAAAAAGTATTATAAAGCATGAGTAGATTCATCAGATGGGTCTGGCTGGGTCAAAGTAAAGAGGCTGAAGAAAGCAAGCTAGATCTGGAGTATTTTCTGTATATTATATCTGCATGTTAAAAGGAAAAACAAAGTACATCAATACACCCTCCCCCAGCCCTTTGTCAATACCCAGACCTAAAGGAAAGAGGCTGATCTCCTTGCAATCTTCTCATTCTATTCACAGAAATACGAAAAAGTTTTTCCAGTATAGCTGATGCAAAACAAGTTCAACTCTGTTGAAGCAGGCATGCATGCACACACCTATGCACACTTCTACCAAGCTGAAAAACAATTATTAACTAGTACTGTACACCACGCAGAAAAGGAGGAGGGGATTCTAAGCACCAATAATTCAACAGTAAAGTTTAACTGCAGATCAAGTAAAGAAATTTTCACATTTAGAAATGAGAAGTTACGAAAAAAGAAATGTACCTTCAGCATGACTAGGCTTCATTCCATGGAGTGATACAAAGGAGAAGTTAAAAAAACAAACACAGCCCTCCCTCCTATTTATATACAATACATGTAAACACGTTCACCCACTCTCTGTGTACATGTAAATATGTCAGCATCTCTGTATGCTACTACAAAAGTATTGTAAAAACAGTATAAAAAAAATGACTGCACGACGTTGTTTATGTAGTATGCACTTCGCTGTGAATTGTCAGATATTTAGCATACTCTATCTTTGGATGCAGTAACTGAGTTACTGTCCTTGAGAAAGGGTTTTAATTAGAAACACAGCATCTTGAAAAAGAAATCCAAAAGGTTGAAAGGCCTGCAACATTTGCATCCTGCTGATGTACTTTGCCTGAAGGCTGAAGCACAGCCCTTGCCAAGCATGGCTCCTATGTAACCAAATGAGAGTGCAGTTCTATGTTTTGTCTGAGGGCAAAGACTTTACATTTTCTCCTTTAAGGAAAGCTTTATTTCAAATCATAGCTCTAAACTGAAAAGGATTTCAGCATGGAAAATGTGTTTGAACTGGATAACACAAGATCTCCCTGTAAAGTTACAAATGTGCCTGCCTTGAATGATTCGTGAACATTGGCTTACAACATTGGAGTGAGGAGGGGAGTGGAAGGAACTACGAAATACAGTTAGAGAAGTTTTATTGTTTGATTCAAGGCGAAAATAGTTATGAAAACATATGGAGAAAAAAAAAAGAGCAGCACAGATTTTGTTTGAAACAGAGGCTATTTGTATTTTCCTTCTGTAGCCTACCTCCTTCATATTAAATCAGATAGCACTGGACTGTGATGTACTTCACTGCTTTAAAGGGATGTTTAGATATTCGCGTAACTAGTCATGACGTTTCACATATTACACAACAGGAAAATATAAACACCGTTCAAGAACATTTTAACTATCCAAAATAAAGGCAGAGATATTAAATTACAACCAAGCATGACAACAGAAATACAAACAGCAAATGTAATATAAATAATTACATGAAGAACATTACATTAAAGTCTTATCTATACTGAACACAAACTTGGCTCTATGTTAAGATCTCACTGGTCTTAGTTCAAAGTGACAAGGAAGAAGAACACGTGAGTTACAGCAAAGAATGGAAAGCTCTACGCAAACCAAATACTGCGCGCACAAAAAATTCTTACCTAAGCAAAGATTTCATTATCTAAACTGAACCACTGCATGAAGAGTATCATTATGAGCCACAGCCAAGGCTTACAAAGACATTTCATCTTTTTTTTTTTTAATACACGTATTAATGAGATTTACCTAGGAGTTCAAACAAGAGTTAAAATAAAGAAACTCAGATTAGCAGATGACAACTCAATAGGACATGAGAGATTTCAGTAAGTCCCTCAAAAGCCACCTGCTCAGGAGAAAGTGCTTTGCAAGAGATGCATCTTGAGAACTCTGTGCAGTCTCTGGCCAGTTTCAGAGGACAGGCTCACACAATCCCAGGGAATGAGACCACCAAGAAAAACGAATCATGCTGCCATAAAAGCCAAAGTAGGGAATAGCCTAGTTTTCACCACTAGTGAATCCTGAGGGACATAAGAAACGCTAAAGAAAGTATCCTCCTCGGAGAATTTTTTTACATCTGTCTATTCAAGTCAAGATTCCCTTCACCAGGCCCAGTAGGTTTATCTCATATACTGTGCAAAGGCAGTCAGTTCCTATAACATTCAGGTCCCATTTCATGGGCAAAATCAAAGCAATCATGCAAGTTATATCAATAAACAGGACAGACTGATGGCAAGTGTTGAAGCTTTGGTGATCTGCTCTCCACACAGAATGGGGAAATGTTTCATCCTTTGTGATTAAGCTTTTTTATGGACCAAAAATTAACATAGCATATAGTAATATAGGACTTAGTCTTACAGTCAAGTTAATGCTTTTATTGATTTTTTCTTTAAGTGAAATTAATTTTTCATATGACTCAATTTCCCTCAATTTAGATAACCAAAAAATGATTAAGTTCTGTTTTCCAGACTGTCTTCGAATCTTACAGTATTAAAAGTAACCTTTACAATTTCTTTTTTTATAATCAATAAAAGAGGGACTTCTCTATTTCAGATGCAAATTAAGTGGAAAACACACACATAAAAATCATATAAAAGAGCCTTATAAAACGTTGTGTAAAATTATAGGATTTAGTACTGATCTAATTACTTTTAGATGATGAAAACATCCACACGAAACTCTTCCTCTGGGTAGTATTACTTCTTCTCCAGCACCAATTTAATGGGATCATTTTGGGAAGCACTTGAAGATCCCTGGGAATAGCTCCCATCTATTACGTAATACTGCTATTTACATGTCCACTTTTTATTATACAGCTTTGATCTAATGTTTTATTGCTTCAAACAGCTGCAGCCATCTCATGAGTTCACCTCACCTGTTGATTACAATTAACGGCAGGGGCAACATAACTGACAAGTTAAAGATTTAAGAGAGTTTGGAGCATTATGTATCCTACTACTCTCCTTTCTTTCACCCAATCTTTAACTGATCTCCTAGTTACCATACGTCCAATAAACACGGTTTGCTGTCACCAGGTGGCCCATTGTTGCAATATGATGAGACACTGTGCAAAATGCGACTCAATTTGCTGCATCTCGCTGTATCAATTGGCTTTCTCAGTCAAATATTTGCAATACAAACATCATTCATTTGCCTTTCACCTTTTCTGAAGCACTAACTTCCAAAGCTGCACATTTTAATACACTTCTTGTTTATCTTTAGTCTTCATTACCTTCAGCTCTTGCCCTTTTTGTCCCATTCTCAGTATTCTTCTAATAAAAAAGGTTTTATTTCTCATTATTTTTACAACTTTCAGTCAATTGTATTTATTTTCCGCACTAAGCACTCTTAATTCTAGGTTTTCATGATCCTCGTCTTCACCCACAACCTCAGTACTTCCCATGTGTGCCTCACTGGGTCTGGCCATCTAAGCCATGGTATCCAAAACTTGGAAACAATAAAAACTCCTCCTCACTTCCAGTTCTCCTCTCTTCTTTATTGCTCTTCCCTGTGTTTAAACGTACACCTGACCTCAGTGGGATGGCCAGGTAATTAAGCCTCTTCCCGAGTCAGAATTGTCACGAATTTGTATTCCCTACAAAGTCTCCTAGGAGAGACACCTTCTCCAAACCATTCTCTTGCTGCATAACTATCTTAAGTACCAAGACTTTGTTTCCTTCTAACTTGCCTAGCTTATCTTCTCAATAAAAGGGCAAAGCACATCACCAAGGCAACATACTTGGAAAAAAATCACCCCAAAAGACTGGCAGTTACGCTTTATTTCTGTATTAAAGAGTGCTTCTCCCCTAGCGCTTCCTGTTTTCTTCACTTATGTACAGAATTTCACCTCAAATATGGTACTGGCACTCTTCCAGCTCAGCAGAGCTTACTGATTACCTAGAGAGGAACAATTCATCAGAACCTATCACTTATGGATATAGGAAACAACTGGATTCATAGTTTATACAAGTCAAAAGACACAGTTTTATAAACAAATCCTTTGCTGTAACCAAGTAATAAATAATAAATTTAGCTAAGAGTTGGAAAGGTTCTACATGCTTCATATTAAACAAATAGAAATCAGCTACTTTCAATGCTATTTCCTCTCATTTATTTCGATAGCTGAATAATACTTACAAAAATGCTTTAAGGAATAAATAAAAAATAAAGGCATACATACACAAAAATCTAAATTTAACTTAACAACTAAGTGGCAGATGGCACATCATGTGGTTGCCCATCAATCTGCAGCATTGGCAAAAGGATTAATCTACAAATGCTACTGCATAGCCAGCATCAATATATAAAGTATCTGTCTTCTTCCCCACCCCGCCCTGTATCCCCCTCCCTCCTCCATCTCATGTACACATCTTCTGTTCTTTAAGCAATGGTATTTCAGCAGAAAATTCTTGGACATTTACTCTGTCCATCTGCTTTTGGGCACAGGCCAATCAATTTCTAAGTGCAGTCCCATTTAAAAAAAATGGCAAAGTGTAACCATCTGAAGTTCTTATATTTGCCAGAATGTTTCACTTCCAGGAACCAATTCTGTTTGTATGTAGAGTTTGACATGTTTTTTTTCTAATTTCAGTCCATCATTCTTCCAAAAATGTAAACATAATTTCTACTTCTTCACTTAATTTTTTTGTTTTGACCTCCCCCCTCTCCATCCCACTCCCAAATCATTACAAATGTTGGTATCAACAGTCTCCCCACAACTGAACTAAAGGGAACAATCTATCCTAAAACACAGTAATTCAATTTTCCTTTGGTTTACTGCATTTCAGTTCTAACTCACAATGTTTAAACCATTTTGTGAAAGTTCCTCCAGAGAGAGAGAAGGTTCAGGTGTTTGCACCCTCTCCAGTCTGAGTGCAGGGAACAGATTAAACAGTCTAGGAGGGGGGGGGGGGGGGGGGGGGGGGGGACAGTGATGTGCATGTTTTACCAAAAAAGCCCCAAACAAACAAAAAACATCCAAACAAAAAACACCTTTCCTCCCCCTTCTTCTCACATAACTCTCACTCTCGTCTTTCCATATAAAACTGAGAGCATGTGATTTAGCAACTCAATTTACACATTTTATGCTGAAACAAAGTGCCATCATAATTCCAATAAGGCCCTCACACTTCTCTGTCTTCTCAGTTAGAGCTCAGTTGTTGATATTTGTATCAAATTCTTACTGAAGTAAGGACTGCTACTTCTTGTTACTTTGGTATAGGTTTTGTTTAAAGGTTGAAATTATGTCATTTTAGCACTTGGTGCTACAACAACAATCATCAGGTATGTGCAAAAGTAATCGATCAAAACCACTGGTGCCAATACAAGCCACTTTGTTCCCTTTATTAAAGGCACAGTGTTCTCCTCCTCTGGTAGGATTTGGCAGTGCTGTCCTATAGTACTTCTGGGATGGCAAATTGGGAGTGTGACTGCTGAGTAGTTGCACAGACTCAGGTTAAGCATGCAGTTTATTTGCAGGAGTGCTCCTCTTGGTTCAAGAAGGTTTCCAGCTAGAATTCCAGTTGGAACCTGAGAAGAGGGAAAAACTTCAAGTGTTCGGAGGGATGACTGGCTAACTATCAGAATGAAACAATAACAAATATTAGCAAATCTCCAAAAGTTATGAAGTCTGTATCAGATTAGAGAGAGAGAAGTAGGTGCATCATCACCTTATTCATCTCTTGGCTTTCTTTAATTGTCTGAAATTAAGGAATCACTGCCCCTCTCCCCTTACCTCCCCCCCCCCCCCCACCCTTCAGGGCTCAATCCATTTGCATTCCAGACTTTTAATGGCATCCACTTCCTCTCAAAAAAAAAATCTACTTTTCTTTGCATGGTTTTTAACATGTTTTCTGCCTACGAGCACTTACTTTGACCCTTCCTGAAAAAGCCAGTAACACACATTTAGTTAAGAAAAGAACATTAAAAGCTTCAGTTTTCAGCAGTTAGTGCTGTTATTCAGAGAATAACAAAAGCTTTTCTTTTTCTTTCTATACTCATAGGTAGTTGAGCTGATCTTGTCTTGAGGCAGGAAAATGGATTAAATGATTTCTTGAGATGTCATCATGTTCTAACTTGTATTTTATATAAACCAGCTCATTCTTAAAAAGGCATATATTCCCAAACCCTCTAAATCTCTATTTTCACTTGGTGTATGTAGAAAAATTAAAAAGCCTCAAAAAACATTAGGGAAGATGTAGTGGATCCAGATTTGAGAACTGTTGAACTGGGTCTCTAGAGACAGCAGTACTCTACAACTTCCAGAACTTACCTGAATCCCAAAGTTTGATCTAGGTTGCAGCATTCGACACTTTCGATAATACAAGCCAAGTTGTTACTTATTTTCCAGAAATACTGTAAATTGTACTTGGGATAAAAGATCAATCTACTGCATAGCTTCTACTAAGCTTAAACTAGCCAGAGAAAGTCACTTGTCCATGCACAGGAGGACTAGGGCTATGCTGCAAGGCAGTACGCACACAGGCAGCCGAAAGTCTAAAGCAGCAGCTAGCTCACAGTGGTCTTCTGCAGACAGTAAACACATCCCCCAAATCTGAGCCCGACTCTAGCTGGATTTCTGGAAATGGATGTTGTGCATACAAGCTATCTTCTGTAAGCTTTGATCTAACAATTTGATTTCTTGCTTGAAGCACCATCATTTTGGAGCGATCTAAAATCCACATGCATACTCTGATGACATTTGTGAAAGCTATGAAAATTATTATATTAAAGGAAAGATTACGGACTGTTGTAAGCAATATAGTTTGACTAATGCAAGAATGTTTTATGCTCAACTAATATCAATAGTGAAAATAAATACAACCAAAAAAAGTTGAAAGTCCGCATCAGCATTACTAAAAAGCGCTGTTTCCTAAAATTCAGCTTCTATGCCAAAATCGGAAATTATTCTAAGTTTAGTTTTGACTAACAGGATGCCAGGAGATTTGCCATTCAAAACAGTTCGGTATTTTTAATCACTAACATTGCACCAAAAAAGTTTCACTTTCTACAGTAATTCAGCCAGTCTACAAAAGACTCACACACATCAATTCCAGCATCCAGTGCTGCAGCTCTTTCTAAAGAAGGCCTCAGATTAAGTTAGACATCAGAATGAAAAGGTGGTCCCATGGACATCAGCCTCCGCTTCTCCCACTACAAGGGCTAAGCAAAGGAGTGCACAAGCTGCAGAAAACATTTTTAGAAGTGATATCCTAACCAAGGAGCATTTTTGTAGATTTTTCCACTGTGAAACTGGAAATTATCATGTATAACCTGTCCTTATGTGCCCCTCCTACCCTAACTACTGATATGCAACTACTGATATACTGCATTAGGCCAGAGGTAAAACAAATAGGACAATTTGGGGCCGCCTGGCTAAGCGGTGAAGGGTGACTCAACATAGCTTCAAAATGAGGCAACGATTTTGAATTTCCAAATGACTTGGTAGCCTGAGCTTTAACAAGGATGTTTTGCTGAAAGCTGGTATTCTCCAGTTAGAGGGAGCAAGTAAGAGGGGAATATCCCCATGGAAAGCTGTATCTGAGTCCACCTCTCAGTCATGCTCTACTGCAGACAGTTTCAAATGGATGAGTAGGGGATTCAACCAATTCTTCATGTGCATTGCTACCATCAACCAGCAGCCGTACTCTTCCTAGATTCAGTTCTTTATCTTCCTTCTACTTGGATCTCCTAATATCCTAACTGAGGTCAGGCAGGGCCCTGGAAAAAAGCAGAACCACTCCCCAACAGTGGTCTTTCAGTATTTCCAGTAAACTTTCTCTGCCCACCACTTCCTCCTCCACCCTTCAAGAGGCATTCTACTGTGCCGCCTATGCTGTCACCACTTCCTCAGAAAAACACGAGAAACTCACTTCCTAAGAGTGTTAACTCTTTACGTAACGGATTTCAGAGATTTAGCATCCTCGACATTTTGGAAGGGTACGAGGGGCTTTCAGTTCAGACTGATTAGACACTGAAGCCCTCTACAGAAGGCTTTGGTCAGAAGTTCCTATCTTATGCGTTATTCTAATAAGTAAGTTGCATACAAGTGACAGTCTGCCATAAGAAAAATACATTTATTCTAGTTACTACTTATTTTTGCACACAGAAATAACTGACAAATAATCCTTAAGTATTTCATGTCACAAGCCACATCCTACTTTGATCTTTTTTTTCCCTAGATACATGTTTTTCAAGTGAACACTTCAAATACTGAACAGCACTAATTCCTGAAATTTACTTGCATTTATTGCCTTCTTGACAAAGATGGTATTCCCCGAGGAAATAGACTGAAATGACCTGAATAGTGCACAGAAAGTTCTAGCTAAAATTTTCCCTACATTTTTGCTACAAACCCTTTTCATCAAGGCATTTTATTTTAGTCTCAAGAATAAAACTTCCGTTTATGCACTTCCTTTCTTTTCCTGGCGTAAGGAAGCAAGTGTCTGCATGAGTTATATCTACCTGAAGTGCCACCTGCAGCAAGGTTTCTCTTAGCAAGGCCTTCTGAAGTTTTGCCCACAGAAGCAAGAATCTTTAATAAAAACTGTTATGTAAAAACTACAGTGTGCTTTGTAACATGTTTCTTCATGCCTCCCCTGTTCACTGAAACATCAAATAGCCTGCTCTTCCTATAACCAACCACTTGATTTTCAGTTCAATGCAAATTGTCTCAGGGAGGCCCACACAATACGCTCTCCCTCAGTGTCATGCTTCATTTTGCTCCTTTTCATGTTAAAGTGTCAGATAAAGAAAGATCATTCTGAGTGGAGGTCTCTCTTGTTTCTCTTTACAAGGGGAGAAAAAATGTCAGTACGGAACTACCAGAGCGTGAGAGAGCAAGAGATCAGTATGCTAGTGCGTTTACCACAACTGACCTTACAGAATGGTTTGATAGGAAAAGGAACAAACTGCAATTGTCCTTTTGCGTTTCAGGGAATGGGCATTTCAGGAGGGACTTGTTACTTTTTGACAAAGCTTGCACTGCCAGAGGTACAGTCTGGCAAGAAGTATTTTCGTGTGCAACTTCATGGAATGATCTCATGCCCAGTTAAAGAAGGCATAAAACAATGCATCTTACCAAGTTAACCCTCAAAATATGGTTCTGTGGAATAGAGTGCCAGTTTAATGCCTTTGCAGCATGACTCTGTATTCACAGCATCTGAATTATCCATATCAAGTCCTCCCTTACAAAGCAGAGTTTTTCTATGCCTCTATCCAGCAACATTTCTGAAATTTTCACTCCTCTACAGGAACATTATTTTGGTTCCACTGTCAAGTATACCAGCTGTCTGAATGCAGAATGCTGTGCAGCTTTAGTCCTTTTCACCAGTGCATGTTAACACTGCCTTTAGTTGTGCTGATCACATGCTAGTCAAGTTAGTTTTGCCTCTAACAGACTAGGGAGTCCCAAAACAATGCCTTCCACTGGTGAAACAAAGATGACATACAGATGGGGTCAGTGCCATCTTCAACTGATATAACCCTTTACAGAGGGAATACTTTCCTCCTGAATCGTCTCCCTCATTGGAGGAGCTCTGTACAGAGCTCAACATACCCAATGAACACAGATCAAATGGCTACCAAGAGGTGACTACATGTGTCAGACAGCCATCTTAAGGCAGCCTTATGGCAGCTGCTTCCACATGAAAGTCCATGCCAGGGCAGGAGGACAGAATAGGATGCATCTCCCAATACAGAGAGACAGTCCCTATTGCCATGGAGACCCATAGCGCTGGCCGAAAACCAAGCCCGATTTGACCAAAAAGAGATGCTAGCTCTCCAGAACATCTTGGTTTCTTTCGTATTGCCCTTGCATTCCTTGTGCTGAGCCTGAACCTCAGCCATGGTCTACACTATGTTTTATTGGTGTCCTTTCCCATTTACAGAATAGGAGCATCTCAAGTACACAGGGAGATGAACAACCGTGCACAGCAGCTCAGCAAAAACATCTGGTAATAAGTGCTACCTTCCCAAACACACCAACCTCTGCTCTTTTACTGTCTGGGGAATCAGCTGGCAGATGTTTGCAGCAACTTGCTTCTGGACCAGCAGAGGACCATCTCTGAGTCAAAAAGCAGCTCTTCATGAAATTTCAAAAAGGTAAGTGTTCTCATCCATACTTTCTGGATATACTTCTACTCATTATGGGAAGACTACTTAGTTATGAAAAACTGTAGCATGCATCCAGTGTGATCAGCTGTGAGCAACCAGATGTAGTAGAGTCCTCAAGAGTCCCCAAAAATAAAAGTAGTCATTCACAGCCTTAGAAGCCTGTCCAGAAGATCTAGTGGCACACAAGTTCGCATCTGGATAGTCACAGCTGTGTCTCAAAGTTTCCCTTCCCTCACAAGTCAGGTATTTCTCTCACCCGCAGTGAGAACTGCTATAGCCTGGCAGCTGCATCACTGCTAAATGCTATTTGCTGGAAGGTACAGAAGTTTTAGAACAGCTTAAAAAAAAAGTCAGCTTTGCCAGAAGTGGAAGAATGCTACACCACCAAATAAAGACAGCTCCCTTCGTAATTCTTATAGTGGCACCTGTGAAATTTCTCGAGTACTTAATGAGTTTGCACAGGTGTTACTCAAAATGTAACCCTAAGAGTGTCTAGCTGGCAAAAACACAGCTGAAGTGATAGTTTGTTGGTGATGACAGAGAAGAACAACATAGCTCAGCTGTCATGATGCAGGATGATTTTTGCAGGGTTGGCAGTCAAAAAAAATTAACTTGAAATAGAAGTCTGTGAAAAAGCATATGGAATCTCCAAATATTTTTATTTAAAAGCATACATACACACCTTGAAAGACAGAAAGGCTTCTGAATTAACTTGAATCATTAAGTTGGCAAAAACAACAAAAAACCACACCGGTAAGGCTCAGTCCTTTGAGAACATCCATTAAACTTAAATACAGTCATTCTCAATGCATTCACTAGGTAGCACTTAAGATATTTATCATGGTTTTTTTTAAAGCTTTCTCAAAGGATAGAGATAAACTTTTTCTGTTGCTGAAAGGTTTCCTTTTTTCCCCTGCCTTTCTTTTTTTCCCCCCCTCCTGTCTCTTAAGCCTTGCCTTGAAGAACATTTGAATAAACAAGCTGAAATCTTGAGAGGTGTGTGGGCTCAGGCTTCCACTAGCCTGCGAACGTGCTAAGCACGGGCATTGTTTTAAGCAGCCAGGTGCAGCTCTGCCAGAGATGCAGAAATAAATGAAACTTCACGCAAATGCCTCCCAGCCGAGGTTCCTCAAAAACTGGCATCCTTTCGGAACACCTAACACTGCAGCAACACAAAGTGAGCCTCATGGCATGGGACAGTAGAGAAAGGCAGACATAAAAATCACAGGCTGTGGGTTTTTTTTTTTTAAATTATTGCTTCTAAACTTCTATTTACTCATTATAGGATTAAATCTACAATACCATAGAGCTAGGCACAGAAAGAAATAATCAAGATAGTTTATTTTTAAGTTCCAAGGAGAAGAAAAAGTTCCTTTGTAGCTGTAAACAACCCGGCACGCACTCATTTCACAGTGATGCTGAAAGAAGAGTGTTTCAGAGATAAGAACACAATGATAAGATGAAGTTAAAATGAGACGATGCCTTGAAATGGCACCCACATGAAAGAAAATATGATCTCCGCTGAGCAGGGTTGTAGGCGAGTTGTAGATTCTACAAGGAACATTATCTGAGCACGCAGATAGCTTTCTTACTCCAGTACTGCCTGTACTTATGGTCATTATAGTGAACGTAAGGACACTGCCCTCTTTCAAAGACTTTATTAAAAAAAAAAAAAAAAAATAGAGAGAGAGAGAGAGAGAGAGAGACACACAGCCATGTAAAAACCAAGCAACCACCTAGAAATAACCACAGCAGTCTTTTGCATTCACTGTAGTTCTTTTTCTGGCATATCTCACATGATTTTTCAGTAAGGTAATGCCAAAATTCTTTTCCCCATCTACCGCATGATCAGCGGAAGCAATACATTTTAATAAACACCACAGTAATGCAAAAAAGGACAATAATCAAACTCAAAAATGAAAAGACGGAAAGATATAACTTTTGAATCCTAAGTTCTGTTCCAAAGTTAGAGTCTGTGTACACTAACTACTAAACAGACATATGATGTAAGTCAAGGGGGCACATAAAAATAGTTTACAAAGCAGTACTGTGAAGAAAAATAATAGAAGACTTGTCTATGTAATCTTCTAATTGACTAATGGATTTTTCCTCACAATCTTTCCCAAATAGTATTTTTCTATAACTCAATGTAATTGATTTCCACATTAACATTAAATACTTGACGCTCATGTTTGTTGGGCCGGATTGCTAGCACAATGGCAGCTCTGCAGGGTGTAGTACTGAGGGAAGGGTTTCTAACACTGCCTGCCTGCAAGTGACACTGCATTAAAAAAGTCTGTAGACTACTTCCCCCCACCCATGCTCTCAACCACCTGTTCCTGTTGTCACACCTCTCCCTCAACTATCTCACAAAATCAAAGCTTACTTCCTAACCACTAATGTTCAGTGCTCCCGTTTGATATAAACAACAGCGTTGGCACAAGTCACAGAGCAAAGCATAACAGTACAGCCTAGGACCAAATGGCAACGGGTTCAAGTTCTTCAAGCCAGCCTTGCCCTGTATCCTGGAACTAGGCTTGGAACACTCTAAGAGGCAGGAGAGATGTTAAAAAGAGTGGGCAGACCTGCAGAACATGAATATGTGGGAGGTTGTTTTCAACTTTATATCACCTTTCTTTAAGCAAGAAATGGTTGTTTGACAAGACTGAGGCAGTTCGCATTTTCTGCTGCCTCAATTTTCATTCATGTTAGGAAAACCTCTCACCCAAGTCTTTTGTTTGACCAGCCATGTCCCAGTCATTAACGTTACCCACAGAAATCAAACAGCAAATATATTTTGGGGGGATAGCATTCAAGAACCTGGAGCTTTTCTGGTTTTGTCAACAAGTACAGTTTTTGATCTTTTTTTTTGAAATTTTAACTCCCTTTAAGTTGCTCCAGTGGAGAGGAAGATCAGGTTATCTGTCATGCAACACGATACAAACAATGAGAGATTTACTACCACTTATGTGGGGTATCACAGTCAAAAGCTCCAGTACATTTTCACAGTGTTCAGTTTTTTGCAACAACAGAAAATTAGTCAGTCAGGTAAAGAGACAAAACTAAACTAAAATCTAGCTAGTTCACTACATTTGGGAAACTATTGGGAAACATCAAATTTGATTTTATATGAGACAGATCATCTAAAATGAAATAAAAGCTCACTGTTTCGAATTAATAGAGACAAAAAAAGGCCAGACAGGTCAGAAAGTTTTCCCAAATTTTCTCTGTATGTGATTTCCTCCCTGAATTTTGAAGTACTGAGGACAGAGCTGAAAATATTAACACTTTATTATACTGGCTTTCTAGGAGTAGCACCAATTCACATACGTTATAAAGAGCAAAGTTAACACCAAATATTGTCAGCAGCTTTCACTGCTGGCAAGCTACACCTAAATTCCACAGAAAACAAACAAAAAGCCTACGTTGCAATGTTTGCAGAGGCAACTTCCAATAAAAAGAATGGTCAAAAAAAATACAGTCATCATCGTAATCCATAATACAGCAAAAAGAACAACATAATAAATGGCTACACGTTCCTTCACTATTTAGTCTCCCCATCCCCACAGACGTGTAAGTACCAGTGTGCAATTTGGCTACTCAGGAATTAAGGTTTACATTGACAACAGTGAGGCTGTATTCAGGCTTCCAAAGAAAAAAAGTGTTTAATTCAATTGCTGCTTCATTATGAGCAGATAAAGAGGCCAATGTTATGGCCTCACCAATTGACTTATGTCTTACCACTGAAACCATTCATTATTCAGGTTCTGAAGACCCTCCTCTTACCTAAGATGCAAGATTGCCACATATCCTAAAGACCTAAAAAAGCACTTAAAAGCAATGCAATTACTTCAAATGCCAGAAGACAATAAATTCACCCTTAAAAGCCTCCCAAAAGCACTTGAAGGTGAAAAGCATATGATTACGATTCCTTTCTCAACATCTTCCTAACCTGTGCAAAAAGGCATTGTTATTTTACAATCTTCAGAACAAAAATTCAAAATGACTACCATTATCTAAAAAAAAAAAAAAAGTGAAATTGTACATCACAGTTGCATCTGCATAAAGAAGAAAAATACTAATAATTAGCAATGTTAATTAAGACTGATGTAATAATTCACTGGACTGTGTCTTTCAGTGCTAATGATCCCAGCTTCACTATTGCTTTGTGTCAACTTTTTGAGCTGAGGTCACAGTATTGCAGTAACTTCCAGTGAAAACAGTTGTGATAGCCTTAAAACAATAAGCCTACTGATGCAAATTCATGAAGTGCCAGAGTGAACTTGGCCTCACACAAAGCAACCTTCTGAAGCAGGAGATGATACAGTCAGGATGCTGGACAAAGATAGGCTAAGAGGTTATCGCATACAGGACGAGACGCATTTAGACTAAGACCTAAGACTTTTCCATCCTTCCATAATTGTGAACATTCTGAAAAATTTCAGCTTCTGAGCATTCTGAGTTATTAAGGACAGCATGGTAATTAAGGTTATTAAGGACAGAGGTAAAGTCAAGGAAAAAAAATCCAATAGGCAGCAGGAAGTAAGCATTGTGCTGAGATTGAATAACTGGCAAAGTACAAAGGACAAAAAGCAAATGTAAAAAAGGTAACATTCAAGACACAGACCAGAACAGAGATTTGTGTTATTCTTGATTGCACACAGAAGCAACTGAACTCTGATACAAGGAGGCAGAAAGGGAAGAAGAGAGGGTGGATCCTTCTATCCAAACATAGCTACACTTACAAACAAACTGTCAGATGTACTTAACAACCTGTCCTCGATTTTACAAAGATTATCCCGGCTCTCTATCCCCTGGCTCCAGTGCAAACCTGGAGCATGGGGAAGCTGCTTAAAAGATAAGGACAGTGGAAGAACTTCAGGCAGCACCAGCCACTCACAGCATCACCTCACTATTGCTTGATAAGTGTCACATGCCATCCCACAAGAAAAAGGACAGAGCCAGTACATACATATATAGCAAAACTAAAGCAAACCTGCTCTCACTGCAGCATACAATCACATGGTGCATCTAATAAATGTGCATTATCTTCCGCCTGCATGCAGGTACCAACACACACACACACACATTTTATAACTACAGTTGTGGTGGTATCAGCAATTCAATCCCTCTCCCAAGAGGAGGGATCCCATTCGCAGTTTAAGAAGCTAAAAGTTAGGTATTTTGCTTTTTCCTGCCAGTGTTTCAATTCAGATTGTAGCTGAGACACTGTTTCAGTAAGATACCCCATTTACTCTAAGTCAGTAGAGCTTGTCATCCTTGAGAACATATTTAAAAATAAAGCCAAAAAACCCACTCTCACTTAAACATTGTTAAAGATATTTAAACGTAGCTTTCTTATACTTGCTAAGAGATAAACTGAGACAACTACAAATGCTCTTAAAATCTGATAACACCCGAAAAGCAAACTGGAGAACTGGGAGAGGGAAGAAAACTTCAAACTATTATAGCTCATTTTATGCAGTTGACTAAACACAGCACCTCTCAAAACATGCCAATACAATATAATGTATATGTGAGGCAAAAATGGAAGACAAAAAAACCAAACAAACCCAAGCGGCATATATCCTGTATGCCCATACACACAAACAGGCACATACGAGACTCTTAAGTCTCCCTGCACCTTTGCTTTTAAGGTAAGTGTGTAAGCTCCCTCACAAGTACACTGTCACTTGCTTTTCTAACTTGACATTGTTGATTGGCTGAACTTGTTTGGGGTATCACAGAAGAGAGGATTTCACAGAAGAATAAAATGGTCCAAATGGATTTAGGCACATATTGAACCATATTTCATATGCACAGAGTACTTTAAATTTTATGTTCATTAGTGAGTTTGGTTTAAGCTAGCAAATGAAGGCTACAAATGCAACTTTCAGGAACACATTTTGGATTCTGCTAGGACAGTATACATGCTGAAAAAATGAACTACTCCAACAGGAAAGCTGACCAACAACTTTAGGCTCTTATCCTGTTAGACACCTCTCTTGCTCTGGTGAAAGATACAAACTCTGCAAAGAAGAACAGACAGAACAGAAGAAGAACAAAGAATAATTGACTAGTCATTTCAGCACTTGACTGAGTCCTCATTTCCAAAGATGAATGCTAAAAGCTGTCATGCTGCTTATCATGACAAGGACAGACTGCATATCTCCTCACAAGACCCACAAAGTAGACCCCTTATTTTTGGGACATACTCTCAGAGATGCTGAGCCCCCATAACTTCTAGTAAAACTACCTCCAAAAGGCATACTACAAATGGACTTAAGGGTATATGGGCTTTAACTAAGCCAGGACCTCAGGCCTTAAAATTTTACAGTATAAATAAACTAGAAAGACCAGTAAAATTGCATAGAAAGAATAATACTAATTTGACCTTTGACTCCACATTGCATGTAGCATACATATGACATTTGAAAGGGCAAGCAGTCATGATGCTTTCCTAACTTTTTTAAAAAGCTTCCAAAAAAAGGAGGAGGAGGGGAGAAAAATTCAAATATTTTTAAAAAAGCTAGCTCTAATAGTGGAACTAACATAAAAAGGAAAACAACAATTAATGGTAATTTAGTTTGCATTCAGATTTTCAACTGGAAGTGTCAGTTAGAAGATCCCTCCCACCTCAGGTTTCTTTCTCCCCTCAAAAAAAGGGACATGATGACAGCACCAAGCCTACTACTAGGTGCTACCGCAAATGAGCTTTAAAGTCAGCAGGAGTTGCACAGTGATAGAGAAGTTTCTTAGAGAGACATGATCAGTCCTCCAAGAAAAAAAAATTAATAGCTCACAATTAATTTACTTATTAAATAAGTCTGCCAGCAGCTAAGAACCACCATATTTTTCAGAGCATTAACTTCAATAACCCTTAACAATTTCACACTTGACATTGAAGGTCATTCTTACTAGCATATGGATTTGCAGGTTGCTATGCTAATCTATAAACTAGAAAAAGTCTTGCACCCCCACTTAATTTGGTACTTGTTGTGTTAGAGATAGAAATATTCTTCAGCTTTCACAGTTCTCTGCATATGGCTATCTGCCTCATGAAGCAGCCAGAGAAAATATTTCTTCATTTGACTTAATTTACGCTACCAATGCACATTTTAAAACAGAATTAAACTAAGAATCTTCACAATGTGGTCCCTCATTCATCACTACAGCAAACAACGGCAAGAAATCTAAGATTCAACAGATGAAGAACCTACTCTGTGTGAGCCTACCACTTTAGGTTTTTGAGAGATGGCACTAAGGAGCTAAATAGAAAGTACTACCAGCATTGAAAAGAAGGCTTCAGGTTTGCAGTGAGGTACAAAGAACGTAGCACAGGTCTTCTGGGCATAAGCACACAGACAACAGCCAGTTATACTCCCTCTCATCCCACTAACTTTACTTGCTTCCAAGATTAGAAGATTTTTCTAACAAGATCGCTAATGGTTATCATTTCCTCTTCCTCTATTTTGTACTTCAGTCTTTAAATATTTGCCTGTATTTCTAATTTATACTACATTCTCGCCTAAGTCTTCTAAGGAACATCATGCAGGAACATACACCCAAGTATTTTTCCTTTAGACAGAAAAGGAAAATACAGACTCATGATTCAATCAGGCACTGATTCAAGAGTTTCTTTCTTAAGTGCCTTGCAGCATGAAGGATAAGGGTCTTCAAGCAGAAAAGGTGGCACTGACAACGGTATTATGGACAAATGAAAGGAAAAGAAAGGAGAGATCTTGCAGCTGCTAAATCCTCCATAGACAGTGCCAGTGCACAGCTCTCCCATCAATATAGTCTTTTTCTTTCTAAAGAGCACACGACTAAAGAAATTATGACCACAGGGTTAGTGGACAATATATGGGATTTCTCCATGATCATAGGCTGCTAAGCAATTAGGTCAAACCATGCTGTTTAAAATTAGTTTAACACAGCTCAAAGTCAAGAAATGAAAGCATGTGGGGGTGGGGACGAGGTAGAAAAGGAGTAGAAAGATTCAGCTCTCAAGCACTTATAAAACTCTTGCCAGAAAGGGGAGTTGCTCTGTTGCTAGAACTTCAGTGTAAAAAAAGGAACATTCTTGGCACAGGAAAACTGGCATCTGTGTACAAATAGCATAAAGTGTTTTCCAAGTTCCAAGCTACACACAGAAATGAAAAGACTCTTTTACATCAGTGTATTCACCAGTACTATCTTCTTCATTCTCAATCATACTTTTGTCAATGAATTTACATGCCTTAATAGGCAGGTAAATCAGTACATCTTTTGTTGTTAACCGGAACAATGACATACTACATCTTTTGCAGAGCTTTGCAATTTTGGTTTTTAAACCAGATCCTCCTGCATGAGCAGGAACTCTGATATAAGATTTTTTTTCTATTCACATTTGGGTTTTGGAATGCAAATTTGAATGAGTTAAGTACTCTAGGTCAGCTTTGGTAGCAGATGTTATTACGGGAAGGTACACTGAAAAAGCTAGAAGCATCACTGAAGGTTGGACAGTTCCATCCCCTTACAAGCCCATAAATTACTGCAGATACAAAACAAAGAAGTACTAACAACTTTCCTGATTGTTATAAGAAGTTCGTTTAACTATGCAAGTCTGAAGGTATCCAATTATAGACTAAGCTCTCTACTTTTTACAATGCTTTAAGCGGTTAGGATAGGTAGGTGAGAGGCACACATGAGACAGGCACAGACAAAACCTTCCTGCCTTCCTGTTTATATGTAAACAACTCGGCTCTGTCTTTAGTTCCATACTCTGTATCTAGCACTCACTTGTACAGGCTGTAGAGCACCAGGCACACATGCTTGTCACTATGCCAACAGACAGACAAGCAATGCAAGTTATTATCAGCATTACTGAAACTTTATACAAAGGGCTGAGTAATGTCCAGACCCTATTTTTTCTACTAATTATAGTCTAGCCTTACTTGCACTAATAGCAATTGCAACATTATCAGGAAAAAGTAATTTTCTTGCTCTTTATAAGCACAACCATAGTATCTAAATGCTGACACTTCTCTCTTTAGGAACTGCAGAAAATACACCTGCTCAACAGAAAACCAAATTTTTATGGAAAATTTATTTTACCACACAATTATTTATTAACTTTCATCTAACATAGTTAATGTGAGATGCCCTAAGTTTGAAAATTTTAGAATTTTTTTTTTTAAGTGAGATTGAACCATACTGCAGAGCTCAAGGGCTTTGACCTCCTTGGTACACCAATGATAGCACTGCTACACAACTACATCTCATAATCGCTTTGTACTCTCCAGTCTTTTTCTCACAACCGTTACCGTATACCTGGTTAGTGAGGCTTCTGAGACAGAAGCATGCTTAGGTACATTACTTAAAACACAACAAAACCATGACTTTTTAATATTAACCTCGTACCTTAACCTCTGAAACAGTATTTCAAGTGTGACACTTCTCTCCTTATTTCATTTAAGAGAGGATGACTTTAAAGCAGCTGTTCTCCAACTTGCTAACAAAATAGTGAATATTTAGAAACATGCCATCACACAATTTCAGCGGAAACCCTTGTACTAGCAGCAGTGACACTGCTTGCCACAACCAGATCGCGTCTTAGTAGCACACAGGCTGCCATCCCTCAAGCTCAGTCTGATGTTACGGTCTCAGAGATGACTCCAAATACCTCCGTGAGCATTACAGAGCAGAATCAACTCCACATCCCATAGTGCACCAGCCCATAAGGGTTCACTCAATGGCCGCACTGGATGACTCCATTCCAGCCTTTTAGCTACCTATATTCACAAAGGCACGTTAAACATACAAACTATAGCCATGCCCAGGTGACTCGAGAGCAGAATGACTGACTCCTGAGGAAATAATAGCTGAGCGGTTCTGTTCTTGGCTATCATCAAAATATTGTGGGCTTTCCCATCTTAGCTAGCCCTAAACTGAACAAGACTGGTTGCTATAGAGGCAATGTTCTAGCAAATATTTATGCACATGTTCTTCTCTGAACAACCTGTGTCTTTAGAGAAGCCTGGCTTGTAAACAAGGTGCACAAAGTACCGACTCAGAAAAAAGCACTTTTAAGCCTGAAGTTTTTGCTTTCCAGCATCACCCTTTTCTCCTCCATTAATCTTGTCCTACTAGAAGCAACATGCACATTCTGAAGATTTATCTTCTATTATACAAAAAATCTGTATTAAAGAGCAGTTTCAGCCCGAGACACAAAGTGGAAGTTGGAATGTGCTCACGAGTTCTGCTCACGAGCACACTCATTACCACACAGCCTAAGTGTGGAATCATGCATTGCAAGTAACCCTAACTTCTTTTCCTGCAGAGTCAGGGACATGCATGCTGCTTGTTGCACGCCAGTATTAGAAAACCACTCAAAAAAGTGCAATGCAGTAGAAGCTCTAGACAGAAGAGATGAAGGCTATCACCTTAGAGAATATAGATTTCCAAGACCACCTGAGATACCAAAATGCTACCCATGCTCCTTTGAAAAAGCATAACCAACAGCCTGGAATGCCTCCGATGAACACCAACCACAGGGTGAACAAACATACTAGAAGAGTTTAGGTTCAGTATTAAAGATGCACTGTTTCAGAAAATGGACACTTTCAATAATTTACATACATTACAGCTGCACCGATTCCCCTTATACGTTACAATAACGTTATTCCAATGGCTTTTCACAATGATCTACTATAATGCTAGCTTCTTCTGTATGTTCATGTGAAAAAATCAACTCCAGACTTTTGAATATTTTTAACTTTGTAATATAAATGAAGACATCTAAGAATCCATTATAAACCACACTTGAATTTTACAGTTTAGAAATAAATCACAAAATTGAGTTTACAAAAGACAAGTTTAAAATATTAGCTTCACTAAATCTCAGTATTCTGTGGTTCTCTCTCAGTGAGCACTTCCAAGTAACTGAGCGACCATCTTTTGGTAATTGTATTAATGTGCTGCAACAAAAGAGAAAACATACTGACCTGTTCTAAAGGACTTTAGAGCTAGTCCCTTGTGAAAATGCACTGGAAAAAATAATTTCACTGAATGTGATATAGGTTATTTGATATGACAAACCAGACACTTGAAGAACTAGATAACCAATATGAAAATGAACTTGGTGTAAACACACATTTATCACTCTCATAAAGCCTGAAGATGGTAAAACAAAAAAAAAAACCAAATAATGTGAAAAGGTCCCATGCTGAAATCACATACACATGCACTTTACTTTGTGATTCTCTAGTCTAACTGTAGATTAGGAACAGATATTATATTTGTTCAATAAAGACTCAAAAAGCTGCTTCAGATAGAAGTCTAATCATAAATGCAGTGGTTTTAAACACCCAAGTAAAGTTTACACCTACATGTACTGGTACCTAATGTATAAGTTGGGGGAATATGTATGGCTGTGCAAGTTGCAAGACAGCTGGATGCCAGCCATTTCTTATTAATGATGCTTGGACAGGAGCTTTCTGGAATCCAGTTGGTATGAAGATATGTACATCTGCTGAAGACTTCTTAAGACACCATCTTACGTAGTAAAACATAGTACTCACACTTGTAATTGGTTCCAGTAACAGGTATACCCACAGGGGAAGGGCAAAAGCCAGAAGGAAGGGAGTTAAAACCAGAGTTTTTCAAGCAAAGCACTTCCCTCACAGCAATAAGCAGCAGCTTGCATATACATGTACTTACAGGATCAATGGCTAAGTACATATTCATGTAACTAAAGAACATAATACACCATGCCAGTACCTACTGCCACAGTTAAAGTTTTAACACTTCTACTGTTCTTCAGTACTTCATCTTCATTTTCCTCTTCAGACTTTTTATGAAATTTGTAAACTACCTCAGAGATTAACATTAATTCATAAATGAATGAGTTTATGAAAAAAATAGTCTTTCTAAATGTTAAAGGATGTACATGAAGTACATCTGACTCAGAACCGAACACAAGAGCTCAGTCATAAGTGTTCTTAAATCAGGAACCTGTGGTGAACATTAACGCACATGAGCAGAACACTTGGTTTTGGTGACACTAAGCAAAGACTGTTGTTGCTGCTATTTCATAAATAAAAAAATGCTTACGTTTCCTGTTAAGCTTCCCTTTTACGGCAATGGGTTCTGAACCATGTCTGGTGCATCTGTCCTACAGCCTGGGGAGGAAGAGTCTGATGGTAACACCAGTTCTCAGTTACCTCACCCACTCTTTCACAGCAATGAGCAACTTCCCTGTATTTCATATTCTCAAGATCTCTCTGCTTTATAGCATGTGACCAATGGTTTTAATGAAAGATAATAATGTACCTTCAGACAGAAATTTTATGCAGATTTTGACTTTAAAAGGCATCTATGCTGAATGGGCACAAACACAAGAACACAAATCCATGGCATTTGTAGCATGGTAGTACCTGTTAGATACATTAGAAGATGCTTATTTAAGAAAATGCTGCTTTTTCAGTATCTTTGAAAAAATTAATTCATAGAGCTGTAGGTTTGAATCATTCACCAAATGCTTGCTAGTAGAAGGGTAAAACCTAACCGCTGGAAGCAGAGGTAGAGATGAGACTGTAAAGGCCAAAACTGCTTATGACTCAATTTTCCCAAATAATGACAGAGTTAGAAGTATGGGATAAATTTCTCCAAGTTTCATTACTTTGGGTGCAAAGAATCGTTGTAAAATCCAGAGGTGCCTCACTAACCTTTCATTACCAGAGCACGAACAGAAACATACCCCCAGGAGCTTACAGTCCACAGAACACGGCACAGTCACTGACACAGTGATGTTCTGCTTGTGAAATTTTGTTTCTTCTCTGGTTATTGACTTGATGATAGCCAAATACACGAAGAAACTCATCACCCAATAGAATCTATAAACACATTGTTTAAGTTGAGAAAATTTCCAATGATAAAAATACTCTCTCTTCTTTGCTGAAGTGAGCTTTTTAACAAGGCACCAAAACACGGTATTAGAAAAATCTCCAAACAAAGCACGGTTTGTGTCACATACACAAATCTCATACCAAATGCCTTAGTAACTGTCCCTATACATTATGGTTTTATGGGCTGCTATTTACAGCCAAGTAGTTGTCTCCTTTCCCCACTCTAAGTCCTCTTTCACATCTGCTCACTCACAGATGAGCTTGACCACTTAGGAATTTAGAATGTTTTAAAAACCTATTCCAAATTGCCCTTTCTGTCCTCCGTGTAAAGGAAGATTTGTCTGGCTACCCTAGAGCTGTTGTGACTGGAAAACATACTCAGACTGTGCAGTCATGGATCTTGTTTTCCAGGATTAATAAACAGTCAAGTTTTGTTTCTCAGGTCAGACCAATTCTTCCATTTGGTTTTAGCTGGCCGCAACTGCAAGGCATTTACACAATTCACTCAGGGTGCAGCCTTCATGGTGCAGGTTAATTGATTCAACTGCTATGTTGAATCACATAGCAGATGTCTCCACCTCTCTGACTGTGCATTCCTGCGCCCTTCTTCATGCTAGCAGCTAGCACTGGTATTTGTCTGACATGCCCAGGGTGACCCAGTTCAGGGAGCTCAATCAGTTATTCCCTCTTGCCTCCAGACCAACCTCAGGAGGGCACAAACACCTGCACAAGAGAAGCAGCAAGAGATTGTAGCTCAGTGAGTGAAGAACAGGACTATCCCATTCAGTGGCGCTCCCATTAGACTGATTTATCTATACTGTAAAAATATTTGGGCAGGCCAATGGGTATATATGGCAGCACTGATCAGGGAGCAGTGACAATTTATTCACCATTAGCAGAGATAGTAATGTCAAGGCTTCTTTCTAAAGGAACAGAAGGGACAGACGAAATGCACCAGCTTTATAAGATATAATTTGGAATGTTTTATTCTCCAGTTAATAACTAGCATCAAAAAAAGAAAAGGGGATCCTTCTTTTAGGCAGAAAGGTGGACTAAACAATATCCTACAGCCCTTCAAATAAAAAGAAATACGAAAAGACCAGACATAAGGAACTAAGCTGTGGTTCCCTGATGTGCCTTCCTTTCCCAGGGAGTCAACAGCAATTCTGCACAGATGGCCTAGCTCATGGAGATAAGAAAATACTGCCAGGAAGATAATACACCAAAAAGAAGGCCCAACTCCCACACCAAAATGTTTAAAGTCTATGCTTGTAGAATAGAAGAGACTACGAGTAGACAAGGTACAGATGCAGTCTGCAAGATCCATATTCCTTAGTCTTCATGAAAGGAAACAGAAATCAAGTGTCCCAATAAAGGATGAATTGGAAGCAGCATGAAGAAAAGAAGGTGTCAAAAGCCCCTAACGTTTATTACCATCCAAGAGTCCTGTGTACTTTTTTTTCTTAGGAAGTAATAAGCTGCCAACTTCATTTTTGAAGCTCTTGAAAGCACTGAGTTCTTGGCCTAGAACTTGTTAAACACAGGTGAAATAACTACTAATATTATTTGCCTGCGTGGATAGGAGGGAGAAGGGGCAAAGCACCTCTAAATCTTCATTAAACTCGGCAAAATAATTTAGCTATAAACAATGTCAAAACAGAATATTATCAAATAATGTAAAAATCAGCTTTACCTATACCTAGCTATACCTATATACCTAAAGCAAAGTGCAGTACCAAACAGTATAGACCAGGTAGGATATAAAATCGTATGATTCCAAGTTTTAAGCACCAGCTTTCTTCTTCTCATCTAGAAATATGGTGTTAAAAGGGACCATCTCTGCAATGAAGTCCAATCCTCTTAAGCTGCAGACCACTTTGTAACAAAGGTCAACAAGACTAGAAATTTCAAAAAAATATAGAAAGATTAGGAGAGACAAAAGGCACCATTCCAGTTCTCTATAATCAGAAGTCAGTCACCGCAGATTCCAGAAACTCAATACCCTCCCTCTCTCCCCTAAGAATAACAATTTCAAAACGCCACAACTTCAACAATGGGACCTGGGGAAAACGTCACCCAAGTCTCACGGGTACATGAATAAGGTACTCTAACCAAATGCTTTTACAGGCGCATCCTATCCTGTACCTCAAATCTTACTATGACTAATTATTAATAATTGAGAGAAAATTGGGGAAGGGATGGAAGCCCCAAAGCCAATTTACATCTCAGAAGGAGGGTCCCTTCAATAACCAGCGAAAACTTAGAAATATAGCATTAATTGCTTAAAAATAAAATACAGTGGAAATCAAATATTTGCATTACACTATTTAAGTTAACCTTTAACCCAATATTCTGTCTAAGCAAGAAGTGCATAGACCAAGTGGTACTGCCCAAAGCAACTATTTTTTCCTTTCTAAAGGCTCAGTTCTCTGAATAGTTCAGCAATGAATTCAGTGAGACTATGCCTGTCAATCACGTTGTAAGAATGTTATACTTTAAACTGACTATAAACTCTTCCAAGCATTGACCATTTCCTCCTGTGTTTGTGATCATCCAGTAAGAACTGTTTTTCTTTCAGTCAAGTACAGGCAAGATGTTCTAAGCTTCCTAACAGACGTGCACTGCAGGCAGATGACAGTGGCTTTCACAAAAATGGAAGGCTTGCCCTTTTAAAGGGCAGTACACCACTGCCCTGCACGGTCCCTGCTGGTGGTGCTGAATGTGTGCACATGCTCTGGGCAGCAGTGTAGTGATGCTTCCTCCTCAGCAGTGTTGTCTCTCAAAGTGTAAGTTGTCTATTTGTCATATTCACATAAGCAATCAGGAGGGAACAAGGAGGGGAAGGAAATAAAATACATTGAGACAAGCAAATATGGCTGCAGACCATCACATGGATTACTCAGTTTAGTGTTTCAAAGAAATACTAAACTGTGTGAGCCATGCTTGATTTGGGTGAAGGGCATCTGTTACGAGACAGTCTCCTCAATATCACTGTATGCCACACAAAAAACAAAACAAAACAACCCTCCCTACACACACTAAAAATACAGTAACTTTTATACAAAAGACCAACAACCTCTAAGATTATAATGTCCCACAGGAAACTGGCACTGGAAACTTTGAAAGGGAGAGTTAAAAGTGATGTAACACGTCTACAATGACCAAATCCCTATCACCTTCATCCATCCCCAAAGTTAATTTCTAAACTCCAGAACAGTGTCATGCAATCCTTTCCAGTAATTTGACAAGCTCAATCTTGAAAGAGTTTAGGTTCTCTGCTCATATACCTTTGTTTCAAAGACAGTTCCCAAACTTCACATCCCTGAAGACCAGCAGCCTTTCAATTTCCAGTGTGTATGTTTATTTGAATATTTTAAATGTACACCTAGTATGTATCTTTAAATACAAAAGTTTCTTCCTTTCCTCAAGTATTTGCTTTCTTCCAGTATATTTAAGAATCATATCCCTCCAAGCTTCATGTAGCAAGGCTAAACAAACCAAACTCAAAGTCTCCTCTCATAACAAGCTTCTCTCCACAGCTTGACCAGCGTAGTTCTTCTTTGCCTTTAAGTAGAAAAGGTGCAATTTCTTTGAAATATAGTGATCAGAACTGCAGAATATTGTGTAAAAGAGGCCTTTATAACATATTGCACAACAATATGGGTAGACATCTGCCCCTGCAATCCATCTCTCATATTAGCCTTTTCCATAACTGCACTAAAAATGACAGGAATATCACCCAACAACAGAGCAAAACATGTGGGCTCCACTCCTGCTGTATCACCTTCAAGCAATGAAGTTTTAGAATATAAGAAAATCACCTATATTAATCATGTGGCTCAGTCCCTTATACACTGTTCTACTTTTTTTAAAAACAAAAACAAAAAACCCCCACCATTTACTCCAGTGCACCTCTTGTGCAGCATTACTGCATAATGAAGACATACAAGGAAGCAGTTTTGGCTTCACGATCTTTAGAGATAAGCTTTCCTTGTCTACATTTCTTTGTTTCCTCCCAGCTCAGCCATAAACTATTTGGTTTATATTTACTTAACTGATGGTTAAGTAAAATCTACTATACTGCATTATGAGCTGAGGAATGCTTTTCAGGACTGTCGGAAAATCCTCCCTTGGCTCACCTATCTTCCTGTAAGGGAGTCACAATCCAGTTTGAGAAAGTCATCTAATCTGAGACAGAAGTGCTATGCAAGCCAATACCATGCAGGAAACAGAAACTACAAAACTACCGCTTTAACTGACACTTTTCCTTCATAATATAAAATGTGCCATAAGCCGTGTTGTTTTGCTGGAGGTCTAACCAAGCCAGTTAAAAACATAAGGACACCTGGCCATTAAATCCAGCTGTGGTTCTCATAGAAAATATGTAATTTCCTCAAAAAATGATAAGCCTTTGAATAAATGTTACCAGTTTTGGCAACTATTCTGCAAAGTATCTCCAGAACCTCAGTACTCTGGCATTCTAATTTCCAGCTCAACTTCCCTGTTGTCAGTTTGTACTCTTCTGGCCTTGTACCAACGTTACTCTTTATCTCTATCCCTCCTATGTATCTAACTTGAAGCAGATTTACAGCAGCAATCACATCTCTGCCCAGGCTGAGATTTTACCAGTGCTTTCAGCTGATCCAAATGCGGACTGTTGCCATAAATTAGATATAAGGTGTTTTTTTCTCTGGCAGCACCATTGCGTGCATGCAAGTGATGGCACGAAAGAGGGAACAGAAACACACAGCAGAGGAAAGTGATACTGTTCTTTTCAGTCACTGTCAACATGGGCTTAGCTTGGCATGCAGTTATCATGAAAATGCAGCCTCAGCCTCCCTTTTCCTAACCTAAACAGCCAAATTCTGTTCCGTACACACAGTTCTAGTAGAGGAAGTGACATATCTGAACATCTGTAAAAGGAGATAATGAACTAAAAAAGGAGAGGGGACAAGAAAAAAAAGAGCTAATGAAAGTTCAAGCACACCCCTAACACACCAATTCCAGTACTGATTGTACCTTGTAGAGCCTAACTAGGAAAGCAAATCAAAGACAAATATTTTTATCTACTTCCTGATGAGTTTAAATTTGCAAAGTTATGTGCATTTAAAGTAAAGACACAGAATAAGCAGCAAGCTATAATTTTAATTATACTTTGTTTTAAAAGACCTATTGAGCAGACATTTTTTTCTCCAGAGAGAGAAAAACTAAGCAGAATCAAGCAGTTATTTCCCCCAAAAAATCTGCACCTCTTGTGCAGCAACAATACAACACATTTTATAAGGCAATAATTGTCACCAGTAGTATTGAATGGTGACATTTTAACGCAGCCTGCATAATCAAAAGCTCGTTTATTAGACATTTATGAAAAAGAGGCGTTTTGAGGCACAGTTTGGAGGTAAAGTGAAATGAGACCTAGATGAATAATTATTCCCACCATGCTTTTCAGAGAAATTATTTTCTAGCCCTCACGTTAACTACCAGGGCCAGGACTTGCTCCACTCAGTGTCACCACGATAATCCCAGCATGGAATAACCAAGGTTTACTTCTGAGAGCAGACAAGACTGATACAACATGGAAATCATTCACATGCACCACTGAAAGGGTTCTATGGGGTAACCTGAAATGAGCAATTTTGGATTCTCTAAAGAAAAAACAACCCACAAATGACACCAACCAATCAACTAACTATTTTTCTTGCTTGTACAGTGACTTTGCTGCCAGCATTTTTATGGTGCTTTCCCAGGTCCTTGTCCCTGAAAAACTCCTATAGTCCACTCAATTTTCTGTATTTCATTATCATGTATTACCAGAATTTGTATACATATAGTTATGAAAGTAGAGAATTCCACATTTGCATTGTTTATTGGTCTGTCTATACAAGTCTTACAGGAAAAGTGATACTGTGAAGGTTTGTATATTCTGCATTTTCAATATTTAACCATTTTAATTCTGTAGAAAACACATGCCTTTTAATAGAGCAGCTTGCGATGAGGCTACAGTAAGATTATAGGACAAAACAGAAGTCAGAAATTTTAATTTAGCATTGTTAATATTTTGGACATAACATGTAATACTCTTTTAGCCTTACTATACCATCATTCACATTGCTCCACTTCTTTTCTATATGACTTTCTAATCTGATAATTAAAAGGAAAATATTTTACATTATAACATTATTAAAAAGACCACTGACATCGGTTTTAAGCTAACACAATTAACATAAACTTGACAGTTTTGAAAGAGGACATATCACCTCAATAGACTTTAACATGCTATGCATCTCATAATGAAACTTGACAATACTCACACAATTTCAGCACGTCAGCTTTTTATTAAGACTAGTTCAGGTTTTCAGGTCTGAAAAGCACCATGAAGGTCAAATTCTACTTGTCAGCCAAGCATCTTTTGTTAAGTGTTTTTACTTTCCTTCCAATACAAGAGTGCAATACAGTTACTGTTACAGCATATGGAAAGACAAGGGGACAGCCTTTGTAGCTCTAAAAGGCAGCATTTCTGAAGACTGGTATGTGCATAATCACCAAAAAAAAAAAAAAAAAAAGTCTTCAGCCTACATACCTGCTGCTTACTACAGAAATCGTTTTTCACACTCTGCAGAAACATTTTCTCTTCTAACTGAACACTCAAAGGTAGAAGAGTGTTTTTCAGATTGTAAATACACATCCTCATGTTTGCATAACTGCCTGTTCTCTCTTATCAGCACTTTCAACATGTTATCCTGTGCATTTTTCTCTCACAACTGATGAGGCGATTAGATACCTCAGAAAACAGTGAAAAGCAGTACGCTAACCTTGCTAACTTCTCCGCTTCATGAGCTACCAAGCAAATATAGACTGATGTCTGAAACTGCTGAGATCCATCATCATTTTGGATGTTGAACAAGTTGCAAGTGTTACCGTAGTGAGACCCACTGGTCCAAAGGAACTTGAAGTTTAAAAATCGGTAGGTACCTTCTTCTATTTTTTGAATCAATAGCAATCTACTACTAATAATAGCTATTTTAATATACAGTATTGTTCTATTCCTCCATTCATTCTCCACATTATACTTCTCACTGTATTGAAAAAGCATTTGAGGGCAAGCTAAAGAAAATTTTATCAGCTGATACCAATTTCCTAATAGATACTTTCTGGGCATCTGCCACTCTTACTTGTCACCTTTCAAAAACATTTGATCTGATGACCAAATTCTACGTACATACAGACATCTCATCTCATTCAGAAGCACACCACTATCAAAACTGACATTTTAAGTTCTCCATTTGGAATTTTTTAAAAAATTGTGTATATAGACATACATATCTTATCACAGTGCAAGGCAAATACCATTCATCAATCTATTTGAAAACAGTATTTTAACAACCTGCAGTTCTTCTAGGAAGCAGTTTAAAAAGCAGTTATAAAAAAAAGTGAAGAAGCGCAGAGGTGTTTATTAGACCATGAATTAAATCACATGATCAAATTAATTCATATAAAAATACACAAGGTGTCTCTCTGCTGTAGCTTTCTTTCAGTGACATTCCCTGTAATTAATTAAACAATGGAACATTTGCTACAGTGCTCTAACTCCTAGAGAAGACCAACCTCAGTTAAAAACAAGAAACAAAAGCCAGGAACAAAAACAAAACAAAAAACACCTGCACTTTGATTAGCCAGATCTGGTTTCAGAGTCTTTACTTGCATGCTCACCATGGTGAGGTTTTGAATACCGATGAACTTTAATTCCTGTCTTTTGGACAAGCTGAAGTAAAGGCACTGCAACAGGGTATTTGAAATGCATGGTCACACAGCCTGCAACTGCAGACAGAATTAAAATGAACAAAATAGCTTTAGTAAATTTGTTGCATGATAATCTCTACCCTTGCAGGAAATGAATCTCTATCAGCCTTTGAAATTTGATGGTTAATGATTACTTACCACATCTGCAGGAGATCTGAACAATGCAGTATTACGCATCACTTTAGATTTGTAAGATGGAAAAAAACGTATATAATGCAGCATACGCAATGATTAAAAGCAGGTTCTTCATCTACGTTCTTTACTAAACACACCATTTGATCCACAAGTCTCATAAGACTGTTTTGGTACACAAGCTTAAGACAACCAGAAACGTAAACCAACTTGAACAGACACAAGGGTGTCAAAACAAATCACGTATAGACAAGACAATTAAGGGTGATCCTGTAAGTACGCACAATTCCAAATTCCTTTATTATTTTTCCTAGGGACAAGTCAAAACAAAACAAAGAACAGACAAACTCAAACATACTGGTGAAAGAATGAGGAATGCTCTTCTGCAAAGCCACTCTGAACTGCCATAAAACTAAGAAGTGTATTTTTTTAGCCTGGCCATATCACTGTCCCTCTACTTGTTTCAAACAACTCCGGATTTTAGGTAAGCTATATTTAAACATCCTATATTAGTTTCAATATAAAATTTCATTTACACAATCCATTTGATCTTCTTTGAATGACCTTTGCTAGAATAGCAAAGCTACTTTTTACTCTAGTTACTGTCAGAAGCATCACAAGATAATAAAGATAAATAAATATTTTACACGGGAAAATAACAAAGAAGGTTAAATTTTCAAAATATTTACATCTTTACTGAGCTGCTCAAAAGGCGAGTAGTCCTGGAAACTTTAGGATCCATTTACGCAAACATCCCCCAGCTAATGAAAACTTATCTGTTTACTTCTCTCCGTTCATTTATTCACCTTGACTGCTACAGGACTGCTGCTAAATAAGAGGAAATAAAGGATTTTTTCCCTAAAAAGGGGAAAAGAAATTGGTTGAATTAGCAAAATTGAACCTTTCACCATCGCTTAGCCCAAGCACTAAAATCATGATTCAGGTTCCCAAACAATCACAAGAAATTTTAAAGTCAAAAGCATTTTTAATATTCATTTGCTTCTTGAGTTTTGAGCCTCGGGGTTGATATTTGCAATTACATTTATATGCAAACACAAAGGTGAGAAGGGGGGGTGGAAAGAGGTGAGACTTACAAATGAGATTTTCAACCAACTCTAGAAATTTACGTTTAAAAAGAAGCTGAAAATACCGCCAAACCACACCACACAACAACCATCCCGAGATTTACCTGCTCTTATTTTTACAGCAACACTTATGAATGGAATAATCTGGACTTCTCAAAGCTATGCTGAAGTAAAAGAACTGGCCCTTAGTTTTTAAAGCAAAAGCCCTGTCAAACATTTGAGAATGTCTTGTCATTTATTTATTTATTTATTTAACAAAAGTAGATGATGTGCTTAGTTTTGTTTATTTTTTTACAGGAAAAACAAGAATTGAGCTTAACTAATTCTTATAACTTCTTAAAATATCATGGCTTCAGACAGAATGCCAAGCATATATAGCATTACCATGAATAAAAATAACTTCAGTATTGTAATTCTTTGTTTGTAGTTGACTATCTTAACATACCAAGTTTTTATCAAATTCCACTATTATTCAGTCAATTTGAAAAACTCCATTTGCTTTTTTACTAGATAACATTACTTAGTTTTTGTACCTCTCTATACCTTAAAAATGAAACTCTCAGTCATCACTGTTTTGTTCTGGAGCTGGCATGCAATTTCCAAAGTCTGTTTGAAAAAATCCCCACATTTTTAAATATTTCCTATGAAATTAGTCAGCGCAATTATTCTACTTAATAAATACGTATGGGGGAGCAAACATGCTGTTGACAATTTTTCTTTTAAATAAATACAAGAGCATTTGCATAAACCATAATACTTTCTTAACAAGCAGACAGACATTGTTTTCTCCTTGAAAAAACTTAAGAAACCAAACAAGTTAGAAAAAAAATAAAGGCACAGATCCAAAAGTAATCTATAAAATAAATCAGGTATCAGCATCTGTTACACAGACATAATTTCGTTTTTATCAGTACCAAAATCTGAAGCTGAATTCTAAAACATTCTACATATTCTTGTCAAAAATCACAGGGATAAAATCAATTTCACATATCCAACCAAAATATTTGGACAACACAACCTTAACTTATGGGTCAGCATGACAACATATCTTTCTAACAAGGTGTCTGAGAAGCTAATATGAATAGGCTATCCAACACGGCCTGCTACTCTGTACATATGAAGAGACCTACCCAGAACACTTCATAAAAAAATAAAATTACATACCGATCACATACCTGTACAGTTAAGGTAACAAGCTTTTAAGCTATATAAATGTGATGAAATTTATTTTAAAGACAGCCCAATGAACTTCCTGATAAAGTGTTTTTTTTTTTTAAATCAGTCTTTTTTCTGAGTTCTGTCGATGCCAGTATCGTGTTTGCAACGCCTACTAGTATCGGATCCTTCACCGGAAGGGTATACACAAGTAGATCATCTGCTTCATACACCCTGCTCTGTAGCAATTAAACACTGACTGTAGCTTAGAAGTCACTGACACAAACTTTAAAAAAGTTTCTGCTATACTGATGTATTAAAATGCCACCATACTTAAAAAAAAGGGGGAGGGATGTTGAAGAGAACCCTCAAAAAACAAAGATAATTCAATGATAAATTAACAATCTTAAAATTCACAAGCACTGGAAAAAAGAAGGCACGAGTAATAGTTTGAGCTCTCTACCACAAAAGCTGTGGCAGGAGGAGATGATTACACAGCACTCAGTAAACAAGGTTCAAGCTGATGGTGCTTCGACTGCAGCACTCTGCTATAAATCTCGTGGTCTGACTTCCAGTTTGAACAGGGATGCCTAGAAGTGATCCTCATCAAGCTGGCATCAATAAAAAACAATTACATGGTTCCTCTCACTTCTTTCATTATGTTATTGAAACAGAAATGACATGCAACACCTACACAGTCTTTCGCTGCTGCAGCCTAAAAACACAGCGAGGATTTCCTTGATACAAATCCACTGCGTTTTAAGTTACTCCCTCGACTAGCAACAGGAAGCAGTACCATTCTGGCAAACCTTAGCTAACGTCTGAAGGCACTATGTACCCGCGCCCGAGCTGTGTTAGAGCCGCACGCACCTCAAATTAAAAGGTGTTAATTAAGAACTGCCCAACTCCAAAATCCCATTAGCTCGATCTTAAAAAGCAACACGCGGTAGCTTAAAACCCAAGCCCCTTCTCCGTCTCCCAGCGTTATCCCGAAACGCCAAGGCAAGCGGGACCCGGGCTGTCCCGGTGCGTAGCCCCGGCCGCTCGTCCCGCCTCAGGCGATGATCCCCGCTCCCGGGCGCAGGCGGCTGGGGCACCACCCCGGCCCTCGGGCCTCGCCGCCGCCTACCTGCCCAGCTCGTCCTCCGTCTCGTAGTGGTCCTCCAGGTTCTCCTGCCTGAACACGGTCATGGTCGCCGCCGCCGCCTCCTCTCCGCCGCCGCCGGCTTCAGCCCCTGCTCGGCGCCCTCATCACCGCCTCGCCGGGGCCGCCCCGCGCGCGGCTGCGCGCCCTGCGGAGAGCGCCGGGGTGAACGCCCGCCAACGGCCAACCGCCAACGGCCGCGCGGCGCCCCCCAGCGCGCGGGCCGCCGCCCAGCCTCGGCCAGCGGGGCCCCGCCGCTGCCCCCCGCCGCTGCCCCCCGCCACACGCGGCGACGGGAGAAGAAAGGGGCTCCCGCCGCCTCCCCCGCCCGGCAGCGCCGCCGCCTAACCGCGCTCGCTCCCTCCCTCCCTGCCGGCCCGCGCCCGGCCGCCACGTTCCGCCGTGGCTCCGTTGCCCGGTCAACGGGGACGTGCCGCCGGGGCCGCGGCGCGCAGCTTGCCCCCGCCCCGCCCGGCCTCCGCGGGCATCCCCGCACCTGATCCGCGGGCGAGCCGGAGCGCGGCGAAGCGGGGCACGGCAGCTCCCTCCCCGACGCCGGGCGGCGCCTCGCCGCGGCCTTGCCCGCTGCCCCCGGCAGCGCGGCGGAGGCGGAGGGGAAGCGGGGAGCCGCAGCCTTTTCCCGCCGCGCCGCTCGCTCACCGCTCGCTGCCGCCGCGGCTGCCCGGTCGCTCCGGGACCTGGAAGGCGGCGACGGCGGCGCGGCCGCTCCCCGGCCAGCGCGCAGGGAAGCCGCGCACGGCTGCCGAGAGCGGCTCCGCGGCGCGGCCAATGGCAGCCCGCCGGCGGCCGCCCCTTCCCTTCCCTTCCCTTCCCTCCCCTCCCCTCCCCGCCCCGCCGCCGCCGGGAGCGGCCGCTGTTGCCCGGGGCAGCGCCGCGGCCCGGCCCGGCCCGGCCGTGCGGTGGTGCCCGCCGAGGCGGGGTGTCGGCCGGTACCTGCCTGGGCAGCGTGGTGCCAGGCCCGGGGCACGCGGGGCCGGGCGCTAAAGGCCTAGTCCGGCCTTTCGCCCAGCGCGGGCAGGGGTGAAAACGGTGCTGGGCTCACAGGTCCACCCCGAAACTCACTGCGAGGAGCCGCGCGTTCATCCGCACCCTCAGATCCCTCGCAAAGTCCGTGTCTAAGTGCAGTTCGTTAGCCTTCTATCACCAGACAACAATAATGAGGGATTTTTCTTTCATATGAAATATATTAAAGCATCTCTGCCGGGTGTTGCGCTTTACGTTGGATGTTTGCTAACATTGCCTAGCTTTGTACATGCTGCTGCTCGCGTTTGGCTTTCCTGATGCTCGATATTTTCAGTAGTAAGTATATTGGTCCCACGCCAAGCTGAGACTTGGACTGCTGCTTACATTGTGGAGGCAAGTTTTCTGCTAGCTGCTCCAGTTCCTGCCATCCCTGCTGTTCAGCCCCAAGGGAGTATGTGACGCTGGGTAGCTGAACAGCTTCTAACTTCCCTCTGAACTGTCAGCGCTCTCAGAAAGAGAATTGCTCATCAAAGGTGAAAAAAGTTCAGTGCAGCCGTACGATTTTGCACTTACTTAATGTAGCACTTGAGAGAGCCTGGCCTTCTTCAAGTACAGGGCGACAAGCACAGAAGCCCTGAAATTTTCTGACTGACTCACAGCGTGACCTTGGGCAAGTGTTAAAAATTTCTCTGCCTCCACTGATGTCACCCACAAAATGAAGGTAACACATCGGAATGGCTCGCTGGATGTGACGTTATATAACACTGTTCAGAGCGGGCCGAGCGCTGACTTCTCCTCGGGCTGAGTAACCCTCAGGATTACGCACTCCACACTGTTTGATCTATTTGATTTATAGCCAGGCATGCAGGCCTGTGATGCTGCACCTTGTCTTCAGTCTGTCTGCTATGCATTTATCTCTAATGAGTTTTCAAAGTCATGACTCACACAGTTTAGGCTGTTGGATTTCCAACACAGCTCAAGATTTTTAGCAAACATTGGATATATGTTCAAAAGTTCATTTTGGTTTCAGAGACCCTTCCTCTGTCCTAAATGGGGAATATCACTGGAGCAAGCCAATGAACTTTTGAAACACTCATATTTTACCCATCTTAAACCTTACTTGATCTTCACATGTTTTTTCATTTTTTTGCTCCAGTATTTTTTATGACAGTCCTGAGCGCATAAAAGAATAACATTTGTTGTAGCTTGTATATATTTTGTATTGCAACTGCTACTCAGATACAGAGTGCAGTATTATTCCTTATGACTCAGTCCTGCTTCAACTGATGCAATTGAAATTTCACTATTGATTCAAGAGCAGGGGTACACTGGGATCAATACACTGTTTCTGAGATAATTACCCAGATGCATAGGGTAAACGGAAAAATGAATTACTTAAAATGTTTCTCTCTTTCACTTAGTAACTGAATCTGGAGGTGGAAATCTTGCTCCTATTATTGCATGTCCAGGCATTTAGGTCTGGGATCCCTGAATTTTGTTTCTCTGTTCAACTACATCACTTGTAGAAAGAGTTGCGTTTGACTGCTGCGACGGCAGCAGCAACAGCACATCACTGCGTCGTGTGCATGAGGAGGAGTCGTGCTCCATCCAAGTGAAAACAGCCGTGGCAGCAGCCCGTCAGTGTTGTGGTATACAGAGACACAAAAGGAGACATTTCTCACCTGAAGCACCATTCCTCTTTAGAGCAATGCTCAACAGCTTGTGTTTGTTGCAGTCCAGTTTGAAAGAGCTCGTATATCCCTAGTGGTACTTCTCCTGCAGCTCGGGAACCCTTAATCTAGGTGAGGACCCAGCCTCGCTGCTAGGTTTTCAAAATGCTATTTGACTTCTGTGACAAAATATTGGATTGCACATGTAGTATATCAGAAAAATCATTTAAAATTGCTATCAAAGTGTAATTTGTGATTGCAGTTAATCCTTACCAGGTTTAATAGCACATTGGATGAAATCCTACCCCAATAAAATCAATAACAAAATCTCCATGATTTCATGGTTCCAGGATTTCAAACCGATGTATATTTTTTGTTTATTGTAACATAACAGAAATAATAAAGTGAGATTAACCCCTTACATATACTGATGTAAATCAGGAGTGATCACACTGATGTCAGTAAGATTACTTCAGTGTGACAGAGAAGACGAGCAGGTGCAAGATTAGTAACAACAAATGTGTTTTCAAAGGATTGAACTCCATTACTGATTTGCGCCTGTCAGCTTACCAAGTCAAGTGATTCAGGAATATTTTGCTTTGTAGAAAAATGGCCATGCTATTTCTTAATAAATACTACACAGAATTCAAATTCGCTGAGAGCCTCTATATCTCTAAGCAGTATTTTGTGAAATAGAAGCTACATTATTTCTGCACATCAAGAGATTCATAACCCTCTTCAGGCACACTTACACAGAATTTACATACCCATTTCTACGTAAAAATAACAGAAAAGCAGGCATATCAAATATATTGTTGCAGGATAGATCTTTTCAAGATTAATGTCCCATGTATTACTGTCATCCAGGTAAGATGCCTTTGCTAACAATGTGAGATATTAATTATGGTCAAGAATACACATCCCCATATGAAGCCTCCATTTGGCAAGGCAATTAATCGAGTGCCTGACTTGGAGCAGTGCATAGTCTATGCAGATTATCTGAATTACCTGAGTTTAAATGCGTGTTTCAGCATCTCACCGAATCAAAGTCTGAACCCAGAGTCCAGTGCAAAGCACTTTGGAGCGTGGTTCCAGCTGCCTGAGAGCCGTATGTCAGCCCTTTGGTGACGATGACCCCAAGGCACAGCTCTGCTCCGCTGGAAAAATCAAGCTGTTGATGAAGAAAGGAAGCGTCACATCTACGGTAGATGGATCTTTCTCTGAAGCTGAACTGGGATTATGAAACTCTCTGCCACACGACCTAACAATAACCACTAACCACAATCAGAATTAAATACAAATCCATCCCTTTGACTTAGCTTTCCTGTAACTGTTCTCCCATGTAAATTAGGTCCTTGCATTACTGTTTATTTATTTAAAAGAAAACAAATTGCAGATGATTAATTTTTTTTGGCAGAACTGTTTCTTTCTGAAAAGAAGCTTTACTCTAAATCAAAACATTTTGACAAAGATTTTGTGAACACATTCTTTCAGTAAGGTAAAATGTATAATTTGTAGTTATATTTAGTTAAAATATTACTTTTATTAGTATAATATATTTTTACATTGCACATAGGACTACATATTCTGTGAGACAAAATATTTATTCTAAAGAAGCAAGAGAAAGTCCTTTGGATTTTTGGATTTTTAATTCAGGGCTCAAACTGCTTGATTTCCTGCAGTAACAAACAAATATGGAACAACATGCTGGGTAAATATTTGTCAGTATGATCAAATAATACTCCAAACCTACATCTGAAAGAAGAAATCAAGAAATCATTTGCTTTAAGTCCTTGGTAATTCTCAGGCCACCTCAAGAATTCTTCAGGGAAATTGCAGGTCCTATCTGTTGCCACTATTTGTACAGCTTATTGTGCTATAAACCTTGAACTTGACTGGCAACCTCAGTATTGTGGTATGTTTGTTTAATATTAATAATAACAGCATTTACTGTCATATAATAACGGGCTTTACGTCGGCTTCTTGCACAGTGTGCACTAGGATTCCTGCTGCTCAACTTGTGAAATGTAAAGTTCAGCAGACCGGGAAGCTTAATATTATCAGTAATATATGATACCATGAAAACAAATTTCCTCGGATCAGTAAGCTTCCCGGGGCAATGGCTGACAGGCTGAGGTAGCACTTGCTGTCCTTGTGTCTGCTTCTTCTTTCTCCTCTTCTTCGAGAGGCTCTATAACCTGAGTCAGGAGGCAAACAAAAAATCCAGAGTACGCTAAAGGAGAAAAGTTAATAATGGTAATTACATTTACATCATGACTTTCATTCGTCAATCCCAAAATGCTTTGCAAGCATCGGCTGCTTCAATTACGCTTCGCCACACCTCTGTAGCTCTGATGGGTGGTAGAAGGTAGAATTATTTTTTTCGCTGCTGTGTGGCAACAGCACTCATTCACCGTGCCGGCCAGGGATTTAGCACAACCACCTTCCAAGCAGGCTGGTCAGAGGCCGCCTGGAGCCGACGGGAGAGCGTGTGCGCAGGCGTGTCTTAGTGCTGTAGCCCGTGAAAGCTCTCGCACTACTTCCCTCCTACCCCAGCCTTTAGATGGGAAATGTGCGTGCTGGCACTTGGCCTTGGCTCACTGGCTGACGGAGCCACTTGTGGGTTCAAATTCCATCGGCGTTATGGGATAACAGGGTGGCAGTCATAGCCTTATCCTTGGAAATCAGTGTTGAGCATTATTTATTATTCATTTATTATTATATTAATAATCATTATTATATTATATTATTAGAGCATTATTCATTTTATAAATGAGGCATTGGAAGGATAGGCTGGATAACGGCTCATCTCCAAAAGCATAGATAGGTATTTAACTGCCAGAAGTAATGCTGTTGAGCTAAACATGACTAAAACGTACATGCAGAGCGTTTGTAGGATCAGTCCGACTTGCACAGTAGCACACTTAAAGGGAGTGATAATGACTGAAAAAAGACGCTGTCCTACCTCTTCACTCCTTATTCTGGTTTCTCACTGAGACCGTCTCGGTGAGCTCCCACAAGTTAAAACACCTATGCGATGGTGTGCCTTTCGAGAAAGCACGGGAACGTCTGGGTGTGAAGTCATTAATGCTTCTAACTGCTGCCCCAGATCTTTCATGTCTCCGTAGCTCTGGCACAACAGATGTCTTTTACTGCCTTGGAGTCCACATCAAATACAAATGCACTGAAGCTAGCATTAATGCATCTTGTATTCAGAAAGAACATTTACCAAGGGAATACCCAAATCTGTACACTGTGTTGATCAGAAACTGTCTTCATGCTGGTGCTTTTATGTGCCTATCATGATTTTTGTGGTAGAATAACTCACAGAAAGATTTGTTAATAAGATTTGTTAATAAATTTGTTAATAAAAGATAGTGTTAAAGCAAACTAAGATACAACAAGTGATATTTAAAGACAAAATTATGGGGGATTTCTTTTGCTGGTTTAGTACATGATATAGGCATGCATGTAAAACACTGCTCTTTTTTCCAAAATAGTGAGGAACCAGGGACAGCAGTTTGAAAATCATGGGATGGGATGGGTTGAACTCACCGGCTACCTGGCACCGTGCAGCTGTTGGTGAAATACCTATGTGGAAATCATTAGCATACCAGTAAATGCCTGTTTGACTGTTTTGCAGCATTTGCTCAGTGTATTTGGGCATTTCCTAAAGCAAAACATCCCTAAACATGAATCTACAACAAATGTGTCTGTATGGAGTTGTCATCTAGATGTTTGGGAGATACAATAATCATGTTTGGCATGTTTCGTGCACATGCTTTCCATTTGCCTATCTTGCCTACATGTACAGCAGAGACAGCATTTGTCCTGTAGTTTCTGCAAAGAGGAATTTGAAGTTTGCATGCCATTTTCTTTGCATGTAATTCCTCTGCCCAGGTACTGCTCATGCCATGCTTAAAACCTGCAGTATCTTTTTCTGTGCATGGAATGCAGAAAGCTAGGTAGCATAACAAAGCATTTGTGAATTGGTGGATTCACCAAGCAAAAATGTATGGAAAAAAATACAAGAAGCTTCTGTTCTTTAAGTGACACTTTATCCTGGCTGACTGAGATAGTGCTTATTGTTCAAGTCCTGTAACCCAGTCAGTTGAAGTCCCCTGTGCTTTGGAAAAATCTGTCCCAAGCCAGTTTCTGAGACTAATCCCTCACCCAACCTCAGGTAAAGAGTAATGAGAGGCTGTAATGCCCAGCCATGGTGTGCTGAACTTTGGTTCTTTGGCCCTGATTCCCCTTAATCCCCCTGGTTTCATTGCTAGCTCAAGATAACACAGCCTAAATACTGCTCCACCTCACTATGGATGGCTCAGATAGCCTGCAGAATATCAGGGAGTCATGACAGTTTCCATGATAACATCTATTTGTTGAGCTGGGAGTAAACTTGGTGCAACAAGGGATCTGGGCCAAAACAGTCATCTCCGAAGCAGGGCCAGATGCAGCTGTGGTGTGGAGGAACAGGTTGCACAGCAGAAAGCACCTCCCATGTCCTGTGAGGCACAATTTATTAAAAGGCGGCTAGAATCGGTTTCCCCCAGATGAATTAATCCCTCCCAGCATGCCTTTAATTGATTTATTATTGTATCAGACAAAGCTGAACAAGTTACTTTATGAATTCAGCTGCTAGGCTGCATAGGCCATTTGTTCCGATGTTTTGATGATTATTTTCTTTTGTGCAATTTTTAAAGGAAAAACAGCTGCTCTGTACCTATATACTCAACTGCCTCAGTACGATTTTTAAATCCTGAGTCTTACAAGGACCTTCCTTCTCCAAATACCCCTGGAGGCTCGTCAGCTGCAGATAAAAGAGGTGTGACAAGTGGTGTTCCTGCTGTCATTGCCAGAAACAATATAGTTTTTCTCAGTGGTTGTCACAGTTGCCCATTAGGATGGAAAATTCCTGCAGGAAACTGTAGCCAAGATTATAAAAAGCAGATCTGGATGTCTAGATGCTAGATATTGAGAACACTGCATCTGGTCAAGTAAACTACTGGTACTGGATGGGGTGTTTATTCTGCTGGTGGTGGTCAGAGCATGCAGTCCCTTGCAGAACAAAGCCCTGAAATTCTTATTTATGTGCTTACGTAAAGGAACTGCTTTTCAAGTCCAGAATCTTCTGCTGACTTTGAGACATACGGAATAGCATGGTTTTGTCCACCATTAAAATAGAGAATGTGCATTTTTATATTCTCAGCATAAAAGTATCATCATGGATTCATGTATAATTACATTACAATAATGATACATTATTTACATGAATATCGCTTAACTAGATGCTACTGTTTCCATGCAAAATTACTAAATGGGCAGTGAGCTATCACAACATCTTGTTCCTGAATTAACAAAGACATACATTAACACTGATCTGTCTTGTACCTGAAACTATATTTAGTAGCTAATTTAACTGACAAGCAAAGAGAAAGAGTTCTGTCATGCAGCTCTTTTTTTTCTTTTGACTTTCAGCTACCATGCCGTTGCAAAGACCTGATACATAATACTCTGCAAAGAGTGTATTTTCTATAATACATTCTATTCAGCCAAGTAGAAACTTTTGTTTTGCATTTGAAGAGCAATTTTATTCTGCTAAGTAATATCGATGTATAGAAATATTTTACAAGCAGGTGAACAAGAGAAAAATCTGGTCAGGATGTGTAAAAGAATAACGAAGACATACCAAGAAATTTAGATAAAAACTAAAAATGGCTATTGATAAACCAGTGTATGTTGCTCAAGGGGAGATAAAGCCCTGAATCTGAGCAGGGGAGCGGGAGGTTTGGCTGCTCGGTTGTATGACCGTGAGCTGTGACTCCGGAGTGAAAGCAGTGCTAGTAGACAAGGACTGGGGCTGGAGGAGGAGGAAGGAGCAGGACTACGGTCCCTTCAGCACTCTTTGTAAATCTGCAGTTGCATTGCTTTCTGTAAGTAGCAAGATGGAGAACATGAAGAACCACCAGAAACCACTAGACTATTCCAACTGGAAAATTTTTAGTAATACGAAATGGTAGAAAATTATCCTGGGCTAGTTCTTGAGCTAGTGTGAATCAATATAACAAACTGACATGCTCCCCTAAAGTAATGGGGCCAGGATCATTTAAGCGAGGTCAGTGTTTAACATAAATTAATTATCTAAATTGCACACTTGCTTTGATTTTGGGGATTTAGTGTTAGAAAAGCTTGGAGGAATTCAACCTTGAAGAAATATGCATACAGCTAAATGCAGAGCTATGCACTTGGTGATGGAGTGCTACCTATATATCATTTAAAAATACGATAAAATTACATGGAGGCCTTTTTTTTTTTTGCCAGTACAATTCTGTTAAGTTACACGATATTCTGTTCTAATCTTCAGAGAGTGGTACGTCTTCTGCTAACTCTGCTCAGCCTGTAGGTTTGCTATAGAGGTGTGAATTTTGAAGCCGCTGTGGTGTGAGGGCAAGGCGGCCCGCTGAGTTAATGCAGTAACGTTTTACCTCAGGAAATCGGGGCTCTACTTCAAATCCGAAATTGCTTTGGCAGTGGTGGTCTAATGAAGGTGCTTGCTCCCACCCTTCGCACCAGGTCGCAGCGTGGTTTTGTACACCCGGCCCTGGCAGCTGACACATTCGCGGAAGAGACTTGGGGCCTCTAGACAGAAGGGCGTTCACAGGCGATGCCTGCGGGTGGTCGGACTGGCGACGTTTCAGCCAGCGGGCCCTCCGCTGCCTCGAAACACTCCGGGAATTCTCCGGGCTTCTCCCTACCTGTCACAGCAGCACATATTTCGCCCTCCGCCCCAAAACATGTGGATGAATAGAGGCTGGGGGTGGGGAGGATTTGCTGATTATTGACGGTAATGAAGGAGAGTGGGTGGTGATTGCACATTGCAGAAACCTGGAAGAAAGGCAGTATGATATAATTTCACCCTGGGAATCTATTGCTATGGCAACAAAGAACAGATTTTTTGAAAAATAAGGTTCAATACAAAAGTATCACAGAAGCAGGGAGATGATTTTTAACAAACCTTCTCTCCTCTTTGCTTGTATTTTATTCATTTGTACATTCATGTTCTTAATGAAATGTTTATCAGCATAAAAAATGTTTGGGGCCCAGGAACATTTCCCATACATAAAGGTATCTCTGTTTTAATTTTATTCACTTGGTATGAAGCAAAAATCCTTGTGCCATTCTTAATTTTTGGTTTACAGAGACAATACATACCATTTACACTTATTAAACAGTTCCTCCAGATTTAAGATGTAACTGAGGTCAGGATTCAGCCTGTATGGATTTCTATTTCATGGCTATAAAGAATTCATGAAAACAATTACTTTTCCTTAAAGCCACTGAAGTAGGTTTGGCTGGTCATGAGAAGACACCCTGCCAGCAATGTTTCACGTCAGGAACTGCAGCTGGTTGAGTGGGGGGAGAGGTGATAAGGGCAGGCGCTCCTACTTCTGCTGCGTGAGAAGGGTCTAAGCTCTGCAGTAATACTAAATGAAAATGCAGTGCTAATCACCCCTCTGCGTGAAGGAGTAAGGCCTTTTGTCAGAAGGCCAAAAAAGAAATCCAGGAGCCAGATAGATATGGTGTGGCTTTATGCCAGAACAGCCTGCCAGACCCCTGGGACCACAAGTTGGAGTCTGCTGGAGGCAAGCCATTGACACAAAAATTAGTGCCCGATTCTGTATTTCTCTCCCTCTCCTGTGTTTAAGTGAGAATTATGAGTTACTTGCTAGACGAGCCACGTATTAGTCCTTAGTTGTGCTCCTCTGTTTTCCCTCAGGACATCTTCACTTCATTTTTTTAGACTCATCCCACCCTGTTTTCCTAACGCCTGCAATACGATCATGTTTGCTGTTTCCCTGCTCAAAGCATGATGTCCATTTCAATTACACACTCACGATTACATTAACACAATTCTAGCTCCAAAACAGGCATAAGCAATTGGACATTTTTTCTTTCTATCTTCCACATATTTGACAATATTTGCAGGCTCTTCTTATCATTTTTTAAATACATTTTTTCACACCTTGTTTCTAACGTAGGACTTGCCAAAGAGATCTCTGCTGCTGTGAAATTTCCTGAGCCCCGTGCACAAAAACCTCTGCGAACATCAGTAACACAGATAACCAAATTACAAATTTAGTAAAGAAAGGCAGCATGCCCAGAGCAAGAGGCAGCAAATTCAACAGAGCTGTTCTCTATATGACTACAATTTGCATGACAACAAAAACACAAACAAACCAAACTCGGAATCAAAATGAGACTCAGACAAGGAACTGAAGAGCCCCATGGACTCATTTTGAATAAAATCAAGGATAAACATAGTCAGAGAGAGATTTGCACTCCACCATGCAGATAGGAGGAGACAAGGACCTGTGAAAAGGTCAGTTTAGAAGCCAAGTAAAATGGGCTATTAGATGCCGAAAAACTGATGTTGCGTACTTTCACTATATTTAGCACACTTATATAGAAAATTAGATTACCATGTACTCTGTCACCTTTAGACTTTGAGAAGCTAGCTGGGGACTTCTGCTGCACATGGGGATCTCTGTTTTGCATTGACCTTCCACAGATAACTCTGCGGCACCCACTTCCTCGTTTTTGCTGTGAAACAAGGCTGCAGGCAAACCTTAGCATGTGCTGGGTATCCTGAGATGAGAAGATGGAGGCAAAGGGAAGACTTCTTGGGGTATATTGAGACATGGCAGTCTTGGGCTGGGAGAACAGCCTGCAAGTAGCTGCTGCGCTGAGCAACTTTCTGAGACCAATTTTTGCTTGTCTCCTTGAGTGTCTTGCCTATAAATTATGTATTTGCAATCAAAGGCCTCTGTGCAGCAGACAAAGCTTCTACCATGTAATTACTGGCTCACCGAAACTGCTACGCTAGTACTTGGACAGGGACTGAATTATACTTTCATGACACTGGAGAAGCAAAAATTGGTCTTGGAACTGTTGCTGCATAACGAATAGGGGCAAGCTCAGGTGCCTTTTAGGTTTGGCTAGTGCTTTTAATATTTGTTTTCTATTATTATTCTCACAACAATATGTCCAGTCCTCCTGTTGGCAGGCCCTCTGGTAGGAGCACCGGCCCCACAGAAGTGAGCTGGAGCCTTGGCATTGCGTCAGGGGCTCCAGGGCGTTACCCTGTTCTCCCCGCCGGGACTTAAAGTGAACGCAACTTTTCTGCCATGTTTGGACAGTAACTTCACGCTGATTGTTTTTTCACAGTATTATTTTTATAGCAACAACTAGTAGCTAGATTCATCATTTTACGTGACCCTGCTTGAGCAGGGTGGTTGGCCTTGATGATCCCCAGAGGTCCCTTCCAACCTCAACCGTTCTGTGATTCTCTCATCTGTGTTATTTCCCTACTATGAGGAACAATTTTATGGAAAGCACAGATCTACCCTCTGTGTTCTTCTAAGGCTGATATTCACTGTAGAGATCTATGAGAATATTGTGGAGGACTTTTAGTTTGCTGTTAGTTCAGCATAATTATAAAGATATTTCTTGAAACAAGCTGTGTTTAGTGTGAACTGACTTTTGTTGCATATCAAATGCTTGGAAGTTATAAAGCAGCGACTTCCCACCTTGTTGTATGTAACAGAAAAGTAGTAATTTTACCTCCTATTAAACAATACAGATTTACTGTGTCTTCTATCTGTGTGGGCTGCAGTAAAAGGGCAGTTTTTTATGGAAAAGCCTTATTGAATTGAATAGGGATGAAATCAGTAAGATTCCATAGAAATTACTCTACCAGCCAATAGGTTTGAAAGGAGAATTATATTCTTGCTGTAGCACTCTGCGGGTTGTTCTACACATTCCACAGAAAGCTTATCATTCCCTATTAAACTCTATAGGAATTTCCCCTAAATGCTGCTTTTTAAGCTATCAGCACTGGAAGAAGCAGACCCTAAGGCTTAGGAAGCACAATCCATTTGTTGGACTATTAAAAGTTATCATTTAATCTGCCTTACATAGCTATCATTCCTCTGGGACCACAATGCAATCCAAAATCCGTACTCACTTACGGCGATGCAGTCACCCAGCATCTCCATTATAAAGTGGGGGATTCATTGCAGCTTTACCCTGGTAAACAGGAGAAGGGAAGTGGGATCCTCATTCTTACTTTTTCTTTCAAGTCAGCGTATATGGTGATATAATCCACACTAGCTATACTACTGCAGTGTTGGATACAGTTCAGAGGCCGGCAAATGGTATATAATTACTATAGTCTAAGCGCTGGGATTGCTTCTGCCTGATGGCTGCAGGAGGAAATCCTATCGTACATTCAGGGATTGCACCCCTGCGAATGACACCGAGTCTATGCAATTCAGGTAGCATAGCAACCTCCGTGAATCACTATCTTTGTTCCTCTGTGACTTGTTTGTATAAAAAACATGGTTAGCTTGGGGCCTGGTCTTCCGCTCCACACTGAAATGAATAGCACGACTCCAGAAGGGATCCCACCAGCTTCAGCATGAATCGCAGTGGGAAGAATTGGCTCCTTTCACACCGAGTTCCCTGCAGCAGGCACTGTTCACCCTAGGTGCCTGTACAGGGATTAGCACCCACTGCGTTTTCTGACAGTTACACCGTTTTAATGATGGAAAGGTTTAATTTTGCAATAACAAAGAAAATAAGGAAATATCACTTCAAACAGCCCTTTCCAAATGTGTTCTTCCAAAAATAAAGAAGAGAGAAAACTTTAGGAGTTAGTCTGTTCACACTGAGTAATCCTGTGTGGTTGGCCTTCCTCGCTGTGCTCAGCAGGTCACTGTGGGCTCAGAGCTGAGAAGGGGGCGGCTCAGGAGAAAGTAAATGCCTTTGATGCCTGACCCTAAGTGATTTGCTTTGCTTATGCTCACCGCCATCTTCTCTGGCTGGCGAAGGGAACCTTGGATCTACACATTTCCCACTGGGCTCCACTTTCTTCCTCTCTCACATTTGCAGTAGGATTGGACTCTAAAATATCTGCGCAAAAGAAAGTGTTTTCATTTACGGCTTTCCTAAAAAAAAAAAAGATAACCTACCACAGTGTCAAGTATTGCACAGAAAGGTGAACAAGGAGAGAAAGAGTGAATCATCACTGTGACCAAGCAGAATAAGACATAAGCTTCTGATTGTTTCATTTTTTTCTGCTGTCATCAGTATTGTTTCTTGCATTTGTTGAAAATGGAAAATAACTGGTTCTTAAAGCCATTGCATCTAGATTGTATTGGTCTGAAAGGGAAGAGCTTTCATTGAACTCCTGAGGTTCTATATATGGCAATCAAAACATGCTGACTTTCATAAAATAAAATGAATGTCTATCTTGAATATTACATTTAACAGCTTATAAAATTCCATAAGCCCGTGGATGTTTTTTAAACTGCAGTTACTGATTCCGACATACAATGCAGATACCACTGCAAAGACAAAGTTAGTGCTAACTTAGAAGCTCATAATCTTACCAGGCAAGATGCATGGTAGACACCAGACAGCCTCAGAGGTATTTGTACATCCTCCTCCAGAGAAAGAGCATTTTGGGTTAGCTGGTAACTTGAATGTTTGCAATCTTGGTTCAAAACACAGCTTTTTGACAATAACCTAAATTTGATATAGCAGAATGTAGAACTAAAACACGGGAGTTCAAAAATGAACTGTAAGGATCAAGATCAGACATGACATCTTGCTCTAGGTGAAAACAAGTATTTCAGATCCAAACTATAGAACGTGAAAGAAATGTAAATATTTCTTGTCAGTGCTATAAGAAAGATTCCCCTATTCATTCTTGTGTAGAGATAGGTGGTGGCTCTGTGTATGCACGCATTAACCTCAGTTCCAGGATTTCAAGTTCGCTGGCCGATGGGAAGGTAAACATTAGCCTTGGCCCTTATACAGAATGAAAGCCACCTTCACTGTTCAAACTTTTATTTGTGGTGTTAACAGAGAGACCAAAGACGTGAGTAACACAATGATTGTGTCTATACCATAAGTATTTTGCTTCCAGGGAAATACTAACATACTTTGCTGGCAGAGCACTCTGGTGTGGTCACAGTTCTGCCTTTTTACCAGTGTAAAAACTTTTGCTTCCCTTTCTTTCCTTCTCACTCTAATGTGAAACTGGTAGAAGAACTATTTTGCTCATGCGATTTTATCTGCACAGGGGTGTCTGTTATATCTGCTGCATCAGTGATATCTATTAAATATTACAGATTGCTTTAAGCATGGCTGGTAAGCTGTAGTTCTTCACAGTTTAAACTACCTTTGTTCTTTCTCAATGAGGTAGGGACATGCTGAGGGATGAGTTCACAGTGATTTCTTCACTCTGGAATTACAGATGTAGTTTCTAGAGGGACCTAATGCTGTGTAACTCTCCTTCATTTTATCCTGTGTTCTTTTATTTCAGTGGTATATTTTTTCTTATCTGCCTTTTACCCCTCTTTTGGCTGTTCCTCCTCCTATCTTTTTAGCTTGTTCTGTTTCCCATCCCTTCCCATTTTTGGTTGCTGGAGACTCTTTCTGCCTTGGCTACTCCATGGCACCTAAGTTCCTTCCAACAGCCTGGTGAGCTGCCTGGTCCCACAGGGCAGAGGCACAACTGCAGTCCTGTCCAGTGCTGTGCTGGCTTCCTTCAGGGTCAGATCTGCAGTCACAAACTGCCTCGGTCTATCAAATCTGGGATCGAGGCTCTCTGAGTCTTGGCCTCTGGTCTTTTTCTTTTCAATGACCTAGAAATCAGAAAAAACATTGAGGTAGTCTCTCTGGGTTTTCTGCAGAAGTCCTGGAACAAGTGTGTTGTGCCCTCTCCTATTTTTCTTCTGCTGTTCCAGTCGTTATTTCCAGAAGACAATGATGAATTCCTGATCTCTGGTTTCCTGTGTTAGCAGGGCTCATTAGAGTGACCTTACAGTGCTTGGCAATACCAGATACCTGACCTTTCTTCTTCCTGACATTTAACAGTCTGAAGGTATAATCTGTTTACAGCTCTTGAAAACCTATTTGCCTCATGTGAAGCTGGTGTCCTTCACCACAAATTGAGGGCACACTGTAGCAGCTGGTCCTTTATGAATCTAAAGGGAAACACAGGAGCAACACTGATGACAGATAAATGGAAATCAAACAAAAAGATACTCTCTGATGGTGATGTTCAGTAAGACGGGACCATGGAAAAGTGTTACCTCATGAAAAAAGTAGATGGTATCCAGGAAGCTGGTAATAAAAACAAATCCATCAAATGAGGCAATTTCCTTAAAGGATATATATGTTTTGACAGCAGAGGAGTTTTTGAGGAATCTCTTGCCTCAGATGTAGTCGTAAAACATATAAATAGCAATCTCAGTTCAGTGTCCAGTCAAAACACGGAGCCTCATGTTTTCATGTAAAAGCCTTCATTCATGCAAGAATGTGGATGTAGTATTCAACATAAGAAGAGAAAAGATTAATAGCTAACATGATATTCCTTACATAACAGATTACCTTTAGAGTTTCTGCAACATGGCCTCAGTTCACAGCATGCTGTTCTGAGTGTATTCATGCAGGTGTTACCGTAGGAAAGGAAGCATATCTGCTTTCTCTAGAGCACAGGACAGCCTGTAAAAGAGGTTGCTTCCCATATAGATTCTGGTTAAAAGGACGTGGGAACAGAAGTGGCACTCGTGGTTGCCAGGGTACTGATGGAGACACAGTACTCCTCCGGGCTCCTCCTGGCATCCTGCTCTTCAGCAGAGCCTCCTACTGTGGGGACATGTCTCAAAGGCCAAAGTGAACCTTCTGTTAGGAAAAGAGACCACAGTAATCTCCATCTCCAGTTCTTTCTAATTCAGATATTTGCCCTTCATTGTTGTTGTGAGACTGCTAGTGGGAAGTGTGGCTAATGGCTGCAGTAACAGAAATAAAATTAATCTTTTTTTTAACAGTTGTGAAAGGAGCTGACAAGTCTTGCCTCACTAAAAACAGGTATCTACTCTCATTTGTTAGGTAGGCTGAGGATGGGGAATGGATGAAGCTGAACTGGTCTTTCTTTTCCAGGATGAGACTGTGTTTTTTGCCCACTTCTAGATCTGGAACTCCATGAGCTCCTTTGAGCCTGAAGGAGAAGACTGACTGGTAGCAGATCCCTGGCATCTATTCGAATGGCTGCTGGGACAGAGCACTCCTCTTTGTAGTTAGGCAGTGTAAGTGAAGTCTTTTCATTTTTAGATTCATTGTACTTAGAAGTCAGGAGGAACCATAACTGAGAATAGCTCAGAGTCTTGCTCCTTTAGTACAGCACACCTCCTGTTTCCTTCTTCTTCCAGCTTGACCACATTTTTTACATTGCATATTCTTCCACTCTATGCATAGCTCAGACTGAGAGACCAAGTTTACTTCTAAATGAAGTAAATTATGTTAGGCTATACACGCTTCTCTCCCAGCAGGAGAGAACATTGCTTGCTGAGGAAGCTGCCTTTCAGGGCTGCTAAAGTTGCCTTTGATTAGTACCTTTGCCTTTCATTGGTGAGTCACCCTGTTCTTTCCTCCTGTGAAAGCTAATCTTAGTTTGTGTTTTGGGACAAATACTTTACAACTGCAGTTATTCGCTAGCAATGAATCCAGTGCCTTTCTATTTACAGCAAACTTCCCACATTCTGTTGTCTTGTGATAGATCTGAACCTCACGGAATCACAGGGGATGGCACTGTACCCTTCCGTGCTGAAAAGTGCATGATAAGAAAAAGATGCGATACAATACCTACATGTGTTATGCTATACTATCTTTTTAAAAGCTGTTTTAGAAGCAAAGAAGTGGGAAAGGCAATGGAATAGTCTTGTATGGAAACCTATAGAGACTTACATGTTTGTTGCTCAGGAGGTCGGAAGGAAGATGAAGCCCTAAGAAACTGTGGGATATTTATTGGCCACTTGCTATCCAAGCTCAAGAAGTCCTATGTCCAAGGCTGGCAGAAGACCTCTTAAAGTGTAGCATAATAACACCATCAGAGGATCCACTTTTGAAAGGCAATCACTTGAAAGAAATGCTGCCATGGTCAATAATTAAATGTGACTGTGTAAACACAGATAACTGTGCACGTCACACAGATTTTGCTTCCTGTTGGTAGAATTAACAGTGACTGAGGAATGAGTACTTACAGCTTTGCAAGAGGAAAACGTAAGACCTATTTAAAGGTGAGCAATGGAAAATAGGATGGGGACATGGAACATAGCTTTTGCAGTTCTAGGTGACAGTGGGATGTTTAAGCTTCATCTAGAGGTTTGTTCAAATCTCTGTTTAGGTATGGGCATTATTAGATGCTAGTTTGTTCTGTATCTGAGTTATTTATATATTTTTCCAGGTTAAATGCAGCAAGACAACAATACAGTCTGAAGAACTTAGAGCAACGGAAGGAGAGATCCCCAATGAAAGTCTTCCTGCATGGCATCAGCCTCCAGGCAAACAAAAGTTCTTCGGTGCTGGTGCAAATGACTCCGATCCTGCCCACGGGACTATCAGGAGCAGTATCTGGTTTGAGTTCCAAGGAACTGTACTCTAGATATTAACTCCTCATGAGGTTGTGGAAAATGAAGAGGGTGGCAATTTCTCCAAAAACAGTGTCATCCTGCTCCTATCTGTAGCTTCTGAGTCAACCCTAGTGGTACACCATCAGATTTGTTTACTCAGTTTAGGGTAACAGTCTTTTAAAGAAAGTATTAAGCATATTCTCTCTTTACCATTACCTATTGACACAAGATGTACCCTGCATTTGCTTTACAGGTCTCCTTTGTATAAGGAAGAGAGGCAAATGGTATAGCTATAAGAAAAGGCAGAGCGTGGTTTTCAAACTTCTTCATACTATGTTACTAAGAGATTTGTTTTCTGAACCTAAGGACATCTTTTACTCTCATTCATCATTGCATACCATCTCCGTGGCAACAGCACTGAAAACTTATATGGAAACATAATATTAGGAAAGAATGAAATATATTTTTAGCAGCCTATAAGCCAGCTTGGTGGATAAGAAATAAGGAGAAGAGTCAGCCCCATGAACTCAGCTTGTTCTCCACTGACCAATATAGGATTCTGGGAAGGGAAGTTTGGTGGCAGGCAGATGAATGAAAAATGCCCATCATGGCTCTTTTCTCCTCTCTAAACTTCCCATCAAACACCTTTTACTCCTCACCAGAAATAGTTTGCTCTTGTGGCTTCCACATTCATATTCCAGGGGATTTCAGGTGTATAACTGAAATCAGCAGGAGATGGGGACCTAAGAAGCTTTGAGCATTTGGCTTAATAGTTACATGTGTATTCTCAAGTCTAGATCTTTCCAGAAAAGAAAAACAATAGTCAAAGAAATGATAAAAAGCAGAATCTAGCAGGCTACAGTCACTTATGCAGGAGTGCACATGCAGCTCGATACGCAGATAGCTTCTAGATTGCCACACGTGAACCCTAATTCTGTAGTTTGCCCAGAACATAAGGAAGGAAGACAGAATGCTGATGCTCTCAGGCTAATCCCAGACAAGACTGTATTAGTGACCAGATGCAGAAAGATCACATGGCATCATGTTTGCAGTAGTTAAATGTTGCCAGGCAGAATTAGAAAGGAAATTTTCTATAACGTCTGTAATCGAAAACAGTTTGCAGTGTTTGCTGCTAGCACAGATTGTTCAGGTTTGTTGACTGACGGATTAAAAAAGACGACCTCTGTGAGGTTTGTTATTCACTAGTGAAAAGGACCAAACATCTACAACAGGAAGGCACAGAACAAGCAGTTGCTTTCTGCATCCCTCCCACCGTACTGTCACGCTCCTCGCCAGCTCATTCTCCCTTCCCCAGGACCTTTTACCACAGCTGCCTCCTGCCTGCTACAGCCTCCCCTTCTTTTCTGGTGTTTGGTCCCTCTTAACAGAAGTTGCAAGACACGCTGGTTTGCAACAGCTCCATGATGTATGCAAAACAAGAAAAGCAGGCTCAGAGCCCCATTTTCATATTTGCTTGTAGCCAAGGGGAAGATTTAAACTCAGGTTTGCAGAAGGAAAAGGCATCATCTGTTTTGCTGCTGCAATTCACAATATGTTTCAAGAACCGCAGTGCCCTAAAGCCCACAGCTTAAAACCTGGTGTTGAATCCGCATTTCCTTTGACAAGAAAAACCCCTACTGTGCCTGCACACGAGCCTGAAAGAATGTAAAGCATGAGACTGAACACAGTTCTTTTATGTACGCAGGCAGAAGTAAACTGCTCACTTTCTATTTTCGAAGATCTTCTGATAAATAATGACAAGTTTTTTATAAAAAAAGAGTTACGTGTTTCTGAAAAACTCTCTGTGGTTTCTTATTTGGTAGCTCAGGGCACAGATGAAGGTGGAAAAAAACCTGCTTTTTGCAAATCCTTGTATCTTTGATCATCTAAACTCAGCCAGCAGAGCTGCACTGCTGGGTGAAATTGAGGCCTTCTGTGAAAAGTTTGCCCTGTGCGTTTCCTCGGTGTTTGCAGAAAAGCACCTCTGAGTCTCCCATGCAGGAAGGAATGGGAGTGACTGCCTTGAGCACCAAGCTCACTGCCCTGCAGGTGCACACGGTCACTGGGCAGGAGGAATTTATTACCCCCAAAGTGCCCAAGAAGTGATGCACAGTAATGTAATACTCCCCTTCTTCAATGGTCCTGCTGATGAAAAGCAAGGAAGTCTTTCATGACTCCAGATCTGACAACTGGTTTCAGCCTGACTACCTCAGCAGGTCTCAGAAAGTCCTTCCTTTCCTAGCAAATGGTCAAGTCTAGCAGTGCAAGGTAATGAAGTTACTATGGATCTTGCTGTACACTTAACGGGCAGAAAAAGGCTAGCTGGATAGCGAAAGACATGGCCAAATTGTCCAGGACAGGTCTGAGATGATCTCAAATTAGGATTTACCTTGGAAATTCAGAGCTGTTATTTTCTCCTCTGGCTCACTGTGCTGAATTATGAAAGGGTGCACTTCAATGGCGCTATACCGTTCTCAAAGCACAAGAAACCCACAAAAAGTAAAGAGAAGTCCAAAACATTCCCTTTAGTTACCTTTGATGCAGAGACTAGAAGACAGCAAGCATCTGCATCATCATGAAAGTAGTAATTTTTGTGTGATTATTTCATGTTATAACTTCAGGCTGAATATTTATTTGCAAAATCTAAAGCAAAACTTGGAGAATATGACAGGAACAGAGTTTAAAATGAAACAGGATCCTCTTCAGATACAACTTAAACTCTTGGATGTTGAAAATAAATGGATACAATAGTCTGCCTGCTGTCAGGATAGAAAGATTGTTTAGTAGATGAATGTAATCTAGACAGTTGTTATAGGTTATTATGTGCTTAGCTGGGATCTTCCTAAAGATACTGGGTGTTATTTACCAGTAACATATTACATTTCTCAGCATTGCTACCCTACGCTGCATTGCATTACATAAATACTTAATTTGAAGGCAATGTGTACCTGAAGTATAAAAGTGTTTACATTTTTCGCTGAAGTCAAAGCAAATGAATAGGAAATAAATGTACGGACAAAGGCAGTCTATAGCTGTAATATTTTGGTAAAAAGACCATTTTGTTAATTAGCCTCATGTAAATTTGAAAACTCTTATGAAATACAGATTTATCTGATACTGTTTGAATTCAGAGAATCCTTTCTGCAGTAAGATTCTGGGATTTTGCCTCAGACAGAGCTTACTGGAGATGGAGCATTTGCTTTTATGAAAACCATGCTCTCACCTTCATGGATTAAAAGGTGAGAAGGATGCGCAGGACTAGGTGTCTGGACTACTCCTTCTCTCATGCTCTAAAGGACTCTCCCCTTCCAGTTCAACCAAGGAAGAGCTATTTCTGCCTAGACTTTCTGTATTTTCTACTCACTCTGCTCTCGGTGCTTCCTTCCAGCATGGGCAATGGAGAGAACCAGCCCTTGGGCCCTTGATCCCTCCCTGTGCTGCAGATGCTGCTGGTTGCTGAGAGGGAAGGAAAAGACATGGAGCATCAACTCTGCGCATGTCTTTTTGGCACTCTCAAGAGTCTGGGCAACCGTCAGTCTTAAGATTTCCCTTTGAAAGCACCCTTACTAGAAAGAAACCAGGTGGCCTTTTATTTTTCTTCACTTTTGGCCCCTCTCCTGCAGATGGGGGGTTATCTGATTCCGTTTGGCTGTTACTATAACGTACCAGATGTGCAATTCTGTCTCTGTATATAACCCTGCCATTTAGGATGCTGGGATTATCAGTTACTATCTGAGAAAATGCTTTGAATTCCATTAGCGTTCATTGATATTCACTCCTTCAGCTCTTTTCACAAGTCCTTGCTTTGGAGCATGAATATTGAATTAATTGTGTCAAACTTGTTTCTAAAATGAAAAGAGATCAAGACTGAGTTAATTTACATTTAAACAATTGATCTTCCCTTCTGAGCTATTTATTAATCCTTTTTTAGCAAGAATATTTGAGTAAGAATGAATTTTACAGTCAAATGCTTCTTTTGTTTTGTATGTTGCGTGCTCAACATTTACAGTCAATAAAATGAATTAAATGCTTCGATTTTGTCATTTGTATTGTCATACTAGTAACAGAATTATAGTACTCTATCTGACCTAGTGTTTAGGCAACTTATTTATCTGTAATCCTTCCAGAAGCTTACTGACCCTTAAATTCTCTACAGAGAAGCGTAAGTTACAGTTTTTCAAAAAATTGTTAGTAGGGGCATTTTACATAGGTTCAAATATTGTCCACTGAGATTTGTCAGCACAGTTTGATAGCAGCAAGTGAAATGTTTGAAAGATTTTTTTTTTTAACCTACATAAGTAAAATAACTTCAGCTTGAAAATTGAAGCTGGTAGCTTTTAGCACTAAAACATGCATATTTTTTGATCTGTACATACATATAGTGCAGCTGCTGTCAGGAAAAATATTCTCCCTCAACTAAAATGAGGGTGAATTGTGTATTTAATTGGTTTGTTAAATATGTAAGAGCACATTAGGGCTCATTTAGAGCTGTTTGTATTTCCTTATTATCATAGATCTTCAGATTTAAAATATGCAAGCAATTTTAATTTCTTCCTCCTGAAAACAATATCCTGTACAACAATCAAAGGGATCAGCTTACTTTAAGATACATAATTAATGTGAACAGAGATGTTTTTCTTCCTCTCACATAAGTTCAAGTGCCAAGTTTGTTCTCCGTGGAAGCTCAAGAAGAGAAACATGTCAACAGCAGTGGCAGACACCATGGGTCCAGCACTGCATTTTGACAAACGTTACATGTTATTCCATACGACAGAACCAATGCTCTTGTCACTTGTTTTCTTTCTCTTCCGAGATTTCTTATTTTATTTATCACTGTTCCATGTCCTGTTTCCTCAGCCACTGTCCTGCGGCCTGCAGAGTTGTCTGAGGATGCTGAATAATGTATACTTTCATTCCCTCTCCTTGTCTTTAGGGGAGGAAATGCTCACTGTTGTAACTACCATGCTGGATCTCAAATCATAACGGAATATCTGTTTTATCACCCAAGATGCCTGGGGAACTTACTTTGTCTCCAAAGTGCTATTTACTTATATCGAACAAAAACAGACTGAAACATTGCAACTGAGCATTTCCGAAAAAGTGATGCGGCTTTGCAATGAACCTGTTCAACCTCACATGCTGATACCATAAGCGAAGAGGCTCCCTTTTTTCCTGCTGTGCTTTAGGAATAGCCATGCAAAAGAGCCTGCAATTCCCTCTCATCTGTTTCTAGAGCCTCAACAACCTTAGGGGTCTGACTGTAAACTCCAAACTCCCTCTGCCTACCTATCTGCACTCTCCTCATAACCTCCCCAGCTTTTCATTGGTATCCAATGAAGCATTGACCTGTGGCTTGCTAATGAACATCTTAATTCAAGTATGCCATTAAATAAAAGGTGCTGCACCACAGGTTAACTGTTGTGTGGCTCCAGCTTTATACTGTATACTATCCAGGAAGCGGTCCTGCATGAAGAAAGGCTCGGGGACCCTGGCTCTAAACACTCCTTTGATTCCCATTGCTATAACTTTTATTCTCTAGTAGCTTGCATTCTGGGAAGCACCTCTCTGTAATAAGACCTTATTTCAAAGTCTAGACGTCAGTAGGAGGTGGGAAGAGAAGAGTATGTTCATCTTATTAATACTTCCTGTTTACTCTTGAAAAAAACACAGAATAATAACCAAATGGCTTCTTCTAAAAAGTCTAAGGGCCCAAACAGCTTTGCAACACTTCAGCCCTTCCAACCTTTTCTCTGGAAGGCCAGAAAGCCCACAATCACAAATAGACTGGTTGAAACTTAGAATTAGGCCAACAAAAAAGTCAGTCTGTGCACGTATCAGGGAGCACCACAGAGAAGCCCCAACCTGGCCCCAGCTCCCCGAACCCCAGGAAAAGCCGGGAGGTCTGAGTGGGCTGCCTATGGCTGGTGGCCAGGGGCCCACGTGCCACTCTGCAACCACCCTACATGCAAGGCAGTTTTTGCAAAGCGTTGCTCGAGCTTATTTAAAAAGTGCTCCGCTGTGTGGATGTCTCTACTGAGGTCTCTGCTAGCACGGGGAAGCCTCCCTGGGCTCTGCCCCCACGGACCCAGCTCAGAGTGTGGCTATGTTTTACATCGGTAATCAAATCCCGGTCTGTGTCTTTTTATTGGGGAAGGCGAGCTGAGGTCTGCTCCTGTTTTGCAGTCTTGTCTTTAGAGGCTGTCGTATGCTGGCACAGGTCACTGCAAACTGCTGGAGGAACCCTGTGGCTCTACCTCCGAAAGCACAGAAGATGCCTGCAAAACAGCGACAGAAGGCAAACCACACTGTCACCCATCATTTTGCGTTTCCGAGGACTGCAGTACTGCTGCCCTAATGATATCAACACGAGCAGCAGGCCTTACGGAAACGTGGCGTTTCACGCGCTGGAAGGCGCAGAGCAGCAGCGGAGGTGGCAGAGGCTCCCGCCTGGCAGCCTCCCAGGAGTTGTAGCAGCTCCCAGGCCATCTTGACACGGCATGCCTGGAGGTGTGAGAGCCTTGCGCAGCGCTTGCCACGCGAGCTGAGCAGAAACCATGGCAACGGTAACCAGGGCTGTGCCTTATCGCCACTGAACTCGGGATTCTGGCCCAGTTTTAACTTTTTCACTTTTGCAGTGACCACTTGGCGCAGGCACACGTTTGCCTGTGTACCTGTTTCTCGACTAGGCATTTGTCCTTATTACTTTTAAAAATTATTTATGGAGTTACAAACTCATTCACCTGCATGTTTCTGGGCAATAGTCTACAAGAAGTTTTCTTCTGCGTATAATTGCAGGCACGAGCTACTACTAATGTTGTAATTCATTGTTTAGTAGACAGATGCAAAGATTAAAATATTTGCTGGGTTAGGATTTCTCCCTTAAAGATCTGCCAGTCTCACACTTCCCTCCAGCCTTACATTCATTGCTAAAAATATAGGCAAATGGAAAAAAACAGTGCTCTGTATGCTTTGCCTTTAAGAGATATTTATCACAATAACGAAATTCTCTTTGTACACGTCAATGCAAAATGTTATCGGGGCAGATCTATCCTGGAAAAACCCTGCTGGATAGAAAGTAATTCACCAGAGTAAGACGATTTAAATGCAATAAAGAGTCTGGTGTCGCAGAGACAGATGAAAGCCATGCAAGTAATTTGCTTTCATCACAAGCACTTCTGCTTTACGTGGTACAAATTGCTTTTTCTGCTGAACATGTAGTTTGAGCATGAAGTCATATCCAGCCAGAAAAACGGACACGACTTTACTTTCTACTTGTACTGTCACCGTTCTATTTTTGCATTTTGTAGACTACTTGCTCACAATGTGGCTGCGTTTTCACAGCGCTTCATGCTGCAGTGCTCACCATCGCTCCTCCTGATTTGGGTCACTGGCCATGACAATGGGAGAAAGGTTAGACAAAACCTCGTGGGAGAGAAACCCTTTCAAGGGCTACTTCCCTGCCAACAAGCAAACCTCGCTCTGCACTAAGCCATATAACTTTCCCAAATACTTGCGAACAAAACCCACGTTAGCTATCAGCCCCAGCTACAACTAGGACTTTAGTCTCAGTCCCCACACCTTGAGCCACATTTTCAAGCAGGAGCCTTGCTTTCTAAACCATGACTCCGACACCATGCAGGCTCCTCTCCCCCCATTTCCTGCATTTCCTTTTCTGTATTTTGTATTTCTGAAGCTGGACCCACCATACATGCCACCTCCATTTCCAGGACCTTGCAGTTTTTGATTTGCATGGTTCCCTGTACCCCGTTCTGCTGGGGTAATTGCTAAACGGTCGTAGAGAGACGGAAGGCCCTGCTGCCTCCTCCAGAGCCACCAAAGGAAACCCTCTCTCCTGCTCCGTGACTGCTGCCAAATGCAGTAGGACAGACAGACAGACAAAGCAGCCTGGCCACCCAGGGCAGCAGAGGACAGCCGCACGCTCCGCAGTGCAGACATGCCTGCCGGGCCCTGTGCTCACACCGGCCCCACTAGAAAGTGTGAGGCCAGGGCTGCTAGGTAGCCCTTCTTCTGCAGGCACGTGACATTTTTCCTGATATTGTGTCCCCTGTCACGGGATCTTTGGCTAAAAAGAGAAAGCTGGTGAGACACTAGCAGGGAAGATGTGCTCTGAAGGTTCAAGAGCTTTGGTTAGACCAGTCCCAGCAAAGAGGGAAAATGGATGAGCAACAAACCAGAACTACGGAATGCCTTGTTTTAACCACATACTTTTCTTGATCTCTGATGTAGGCTTGCTGTTACTTTCTTTACCAACACAGAGATGGATCTTGGGGTCTCTTTCTCAGGGTCCTATTGTGGCCAGGGGCCATTAGGAATAAACCCTCAAAGGAGACCCTGGAGCAGAACCCAATGGCAATGAATGGCAATGAAAAATGCCTTAACCTTTTTTCTGAAACAAATTTTCATCTGCCTGTTTCACGGGGGAGAACGATGTCTCTCTTAAATATAATGGAATACACCAGGTGCTAGGGAATGTTATTGAAATCTATATTGACAGATGCTTCCAATGTGTTGGGTCAGAGTGACATAACAAAAGCTGCTATTTATAGGTTTAAGCCCTTCTTTCATCAGTATCTTAATCATCTCCTACCTTCATCCAGGGAACTTGTTTTGCAGATGAGGAGTACACAGGAGAACAGGAATTTTATTCTGAAGACAAAATGTGAAAGAAAGCTGCTGTTTTCTGAAAGCATGGTAAACATAAAAGAGGCATGGAGAACAGCGCTGATGACGAAAGTCCACTGTTAACGCTGAAAAGCTGCTTCTGTTGTGTCACGGACGAAAAGTTTTTTCTTTCCTCAGAAGAGATGTTCTGGAGTCCTGCATTTCAGCAGTTCTCACAGGTGCCCTAGTTTATGCCTGAGATCAAATCGACTGCTGTCAGTCCTCCAGCTGCAGGGACATACACCATCTATTCTCTCTCTCAGCATCAGCATCAACAAAAAATCTTGCTGTGAGTATTTAGGTTGGCTGAAAGTCCCTGTTTGGTCTGTAATACAGATGAAAAATAAGGAAGGACAGCCAGAGATTAAATAGCTCCTTGAGAAACAAACATATCAAAGTTTAGCACCTTAGGACAAATACTGTCAGACCCTACTCCCGGGACAGCTTGAGGGGAAAAAAAAAAGATGCATGATAAATTTATGACTGTTTCCTTGTTATTACAAGTTCTGCTAATTCAGAAAGATGTGTTTAAAAAGTCACTCCAGTAGCCAGAAGGTCTACAGACTAAGGACCTGCAAAATGTGAGGAAAATACTCTAGCGTCGGAGTGCTGGAATTCATTATGTAGGAACCCACATCCCCATCTGAAAACTTGTAAATGACCACAAGATTCTGGTTTAATACATCAAAACTGTGCAACATTCCCTTGAGGTTTTTAGCAGGAAGAGTTATCCACTTTTGCTCTTTAAAACCAAACAGATCCATCCCCGGGGAAACATTTTGAGAACCTCTTGTTGCCAGTTTTATGACATTCAGTCGACTATAAAGGTTATAAATGGAAGGATTAGTAGGTGTTGTGCCGTCTTAGGCATAGTTTTGTAGCTTATATGCTTTGAATTTTTTTTTAAAGATAAGGATAAAAAATGAACCACATACTTGAATACACTGAGCACCGGAGTCCAGCACTTAAAGAGTGGGATCTTGATTGAAAAGGATGCCCCTGCCTGAATGCACAGGACAAGGCCAGGGCACGTGTCTGGATATCGGTGTTAGATCCAGAGCGCGATTCTGGCCGATACCAGCTAGCAGCTTTCCAAAGCTGTATCCTGGCACAGCTTGGAATAACCATAGGACATAAACTGTTCCCAATGGGCAATACAGATGAAGATAAACTATTCTGGAAGAGAGGAAGGTGTAGCCGTACGGATTTGAGCCAAGGTGAGCCAGCTGGCCTCAAAGGTCCCGGGCCCATTTTATTTACTAGTACAGATGTAAACAAGGCTTGTCCTAACAAGCTCAAAACCCAACTCAGCTTTGAAACAGCTAGCATTTTGTCAACTGCTCTCCCCAGGTTTTGCCTCCTCTAATCCTTCTGCCCGACTCCTAGGTATAACTTTTGGGCAGTCCCCCAAGAGGACCTCTGCAGTAGGATTTAGTCAAAGCCTATTCTGCAGCTGACAAAAGCCATTGAATCAGTTCTGTGTGTCACACACTGACTTGTTTTTAATATTCCAGGCTGGCTAGGCAACAGCCTTGGGGAACCTTACTGCAGATTTCCTGAAACATGATATAAAGGAACTTGTGTTTATTCTGCTGGGTTCACATGACAGAGCATAGAGACGGTTAAAAGAAGAGTTTTATGTGCTGATGATAAGGGTTACAACTAAAGGGGAAGAGCATTTTTGACTATTTGTAGCTGATATTTTTCCCCTTACAGAGCTATCATTAACTGGAGAGGATAGAGCTCTTTTTCAGTTTGCAAAGTAAGGGTTAAAAGGTTTGTCAGCTCAGAAAGATAATGGAATACATACAGGAATGCTACAGGAGTGCAGGGATATGTATCTCATTCTTCATAATCTAGACTTAAAGCAAGTCATAGACAGCGTTGCAAATTCATTTGGTGCTTTACATGCAAAATTTCTGAAGTTTGTAACATTTAATATGCAGTATTGTTGCAAGAGTACCTCCAGTCATCACAAATTAGATACACAACTGCAAGTCTGCAAACTGGAGACCAAAGTTCTCTGCTAGAAATTAAAATGTTCTGCTCCAAACCTACACATTCTTGAATGTATGAACTAATACAAGTAATTACTGGTCTCCAAAGTCTGCTCTATGGGTTAATCAGAGAATATGTTCATAGCATTTAGAAAGTACAGCATGCCATTATATGGGCCAAGACTTATAATTTTTTTTTCATTTTATACTGAATGCTTCTCACATGGCCAAAAGGCAATAACAGAATGAGAAAGGACAACTGAAACATCATGACAACACATCATTGCCATTGGCAGTGGCTGTTGATGCTATGCAAATAATTTTTAAACTACCAGACTGCTGGAGGGGCACATTTCTATTATTTCAGTCTTTGTCAGTGGGCCTGCTCTCCTCAATAAACGCATAATTTTAGGGAGCACTGTTGTTTTCTCTGGCTTTACATTATAGTCTTTTTTATGTGTTTCATTGTCAGGTATGCTAATAGCGCTGTTACAGTGTGAAAGTGGTTGGCATAAAACACTTTAGCCTGACTCCTCATGAGACTTTAGGGGACCTTTAATATTACTGGAACACCAAAAGTCAAAGCCTTGCTTAATTAATTGCAACTTCTTTTCAGTGAAAAGCATGACAATTCTGGCAAGTAGGATTCATGTCACTAGATTAGTTAGGTGTCTCCAACCGTAGTGATACAAAGTTGGGGTTCCTAGTTTTAAAATACAAACAACTGCAGATCTATCGGACTACATCCTTCCCCTCGAAGCGAGTCAGCCATGCCTTACTACATTTGATTTGTTAGTCACACTGACAATGAGACTTCTGCCAAGGCAAGAACATCAACGTGTTTTTTCCACTGTCCCCTCAAAAATTAAGTGATGATTAATATGCATTACTCTGTGCAGGATCTCCCATAGAGACGCTGCTCTCAGAATGATCACTGAGTTGAGTCATTGCCTCTCTAGCTGTTGGCAGCTGGTGAGGTCATATGGTCCAGAGTCTACTTTCAGATTATTAATATAATAAAATGTAATGCATAATATATAATAATATATAGTGTATAATATAATATATCATATATAATGTATACACAGTTTTTTCTTATTGTTTAAGGTCTTACATTGCTAGGATAAAATGTTCTATAAATTCTTTTCATATTATTTTGCTGGTTCCTTTGTGATAAATAATTTTTGTTTATATCATTTCAGGAAAATCTATTTACAAATCTCATGATGATTCTTTAGAAGAACTTCAAGGAAACTAGAAATTCCCCCCCATTATAGTCTGATCTAAATATATAGCACAGCTGTTTCCATAGCACAGCTGCTTTCCAAGAACACGTGAGTATTATGCTAGTAATGATATCTCATAAGTGGATTTCTCAATGCATGGATTACTGGAAATTCAACGTGTTCCATCACTGGAAGAGAAAAAACAGTATCTTTGTTTAAAGCCGCCTGAAACAACCTTGAAAAATGAACCTTGGGTAAAAGTCACTTAGAGTTATTGAAACTGCTTTAGTAAGACATGTTTTAGCTGATGATTTATGTTGACAAATGGAATTTCTGTAGCATTTTCCACTTGCACCTGGACAGTTTTGCCTTGGAGTACTGAAGCCTGTGTACTACGATGGTCTACAGTGTCAGTGCAAGGTAAAGATATTGTTCTTCATGGGAATTATTGCACAGAAATGTCTTGCAAAGGCATTTTTGAAGGGTACAGGACAATGACACAGTTCCAGCCCTGAGAAACATAGCTCTGTTCCTGCCTTAAATACTCCTTTCTCTTTGAAACACATAGGCTTCTCAGTCAAATGACCCGTTTATTTGTGGAAATAAATGGTGCTCTTCCTCATTTCCTTGAAAAGTGCTTCAGGCTGTTACATGCATTCAGTTCAGCTTCCTCAGTACAGTTTTACTGGACTTCTTACTCTCCTGCATACTAAAGGACCCTGCCAGGAACCACATGCCCCTACATATAAGAAGCAAAAGGCTTTTCCAAAATACAAAAGTCTGAGCAACCTGAGTTTTGGCAATGTGATTGGAGATACAAACTACAGTAAACAGCCTTCCTGTATCAATAAGGTGAACAAATCTGCTTGCTGGATTCAATCAGCATCCCTGAAATCAGCAGGAACTGTGCACCGTGTAGAGGGTGGAAGTGGCTGGCGTCAGCTTCTGGGAAGGAAATGTTGGCTTCGGTTTCCTGGGTTGCACCCAACAGTTTGCGTTTCATTTCAGAGAAGAGCAGGTGAATGCTGGTATGCTGAGACTTGCTGCACTGGGTATGGGAGCTCTGGGCACTCTGTAAGTTTCCATCCAGCTGTACTGAATTTAAACACCAGATGTGAACATGGGATTACTTCCTCTGATGGGAAAAGCTGGCTTGAATTTTTGCGTACATCCCCAATGACTTCTGTATCTTGCATGTAACTCCAGTCTGCATACACATACTGTATTCTAGCTGCTGCTGCCACATAATCACTGGATGTTGATTTTTCTGTGTCTGCCACATTTTGTGCCAGATCAGGAACCCCCAAGACAGCCAGAGCTGAAGAGGAAATATGGGCTGTTTATGCTATCTTGGTCCTAGACATCCCCAACAAAAAGCCACAATCCCATTGCATGCAATGGCAGTATGATAGCCCTGCCACAAAAATCCAAATGTTTATGTTTTGAGGTCTTTGCCAAAAAACCCCATAGATGTGAAATGTGACTCTCTTACTTGGGGCATCTACTGAGTTTCAGAGAAAGACATTAAAAAAAGCCAAACCAAACCAACAGCAGTTTTTATCTACATTTGATTTTACAGATTTGTGAACCAAATACTGCTCTGTATTTCCCCCTAAAACAAATAACTAAACATTCATTTTTCAAGAGGAGATGACTTATTTCAGGATAAAGAAGACGTAGGAAGAAAAACTAAAATGTCTTTAGGCAAGAGAAGGAGAGAGAAAGAGAATGTGACTCAAGATAATATTTTCCATAGAAACTGGGAGGTGCAGAAGTCAGCTGTCTGTGGTAGAGGTTTGAAAAAAACCTCTTATATTTTCAGGTCGAAAGCTAGAGTGGTTGTTTTTCTATCAATGGAAAATGTGGATTTTTACTAAAAATGATTCCTCCTTACAAGTGTAAGACAAAAATATTGGAAAACCAGTATTTTCAGTGTTTAACAACAACAACAAAAAAAATTTATTTGAGGGAAATCAGTGCTTAATTAACATCTAATGCTCCAGCAGCAACAGACAGTATCAGAGGATATCTTCAATCCCTCTGTTTGGCACACAAAAACTAGCTTGGTAATACAGTGTCCCAGTCAGAAGGCATCATGCTCTGCTGTGGAAAACAACTCCTGATTTTTTTTGCCTGTGCAGAACGACTCCTCAGAAGACACAGCCAAAGCAGTATTTCAGAGTATCTTTTTGCCTTATGTTCCCAAGAAAATAACTGCCTTGCCCATCTTTTCCGCTCATTATGTGGCTAAAGTGGAGAAGAAATTATTTTAAAACCAAGTGTTACGTTAAAAGGTCTTTAAGCCATTTACTTTAAAAATAAGGCAGTCAGTTTACAGCAATCGTGAAATGAACTGAAAGCTCAGTGCAAAGTACCGTTTTCTCTGAACCCCAAGTACACGGATGCATTTAAGATCTGTGTTTCATGCGGGATTTTCTGCCTCAGTCTGACTTGCCCGTTCGTCACTCGTGCTGCTTGGCTCCTGTCCTGCCGTGTGCGACACTGCCACCCATTGGCCTGTTTATTCCTGAGAGAGTAGTGGGAGAATAAAATGACTTGCCCACATATGTGAAAGTGGTTATTTGAAATTGCCCTACCTCACGTATCTTTACAGAAAATGAAGCATCCTTTCAATAGCGTATCTGTACCTCCTCAAAATGAAGAAGCCTCTCTAAGCAAAGTCTTGCTCAAGGGGTGGGATGGACACCACCGTGTACCCAACCTCCATCTGTCCCAGGGGCCAGGGTGCTGGTGGACTCGCCACGTGTTTGCATTCACATTTATGAGCAGTGAGTGTCTTCCACTGGCATTAAAAGGAAGCTATGGATGGTCTATGCCTCTGAAAGTTAAGGCTACTGACTTGTAGATATCTAAACTGTGGCTACATGTGTTAAAATCAAAACTCACAGAGACACAGGTCTTAATTTCTACTGACCTGACTGTAGGTGTTAATACAAAACGTGAGAAAAGGGATTTCCATAGACTGGAAAGTTCTCTCTTGCCTTTGCAATCTCTGGGTTTATGTCTTACAGCTGAAACCAGCATTTTGCACATTGTAGCTAATGTTCTGTCGTCCATGTGAGCACTAGCATTAAGCCCATTTTTGTGCTTCCAAGTTAATTTTATGTTTTGAAAATTGAAGTGATACTACCAAAGTAGAACTGCTCTGCAATTACAATGGTTTGGAAAGCTTATGTAATTTTACTTAAAAATGTATTTTTTCTAGAGGGATCCTTTCCCCTAGTATTAAAATCAATTAACAGATACACAGGTTTTATTTGAACCTAGGAAAGAATATGACCATTATTGATTTTGATATAGGGCATAGATATTTTATCCCATATTTCCATGTTTGTATGAGAGCTTACCTTTTTAGGAAGGACATCCAAACTTCTGCCATGATTAACCAGAGCCCTTTCCATGCCACACACTCAAATAACTCACAGACATCAGATATACAGTTCCTCCTCCCTTACAACTCAAACGAAAGCGCTTATTCTTGAATTCATGTTCTGATTCTTATAGGAGTAGTACTACTAAATAGCACCAAAAATATTATCTTATTACATAACCTGCCCTTTGAAAAGACTCTTCCAAGGTACAACCACCACATGTATGGCATACACTCCTGTTCTGCTTTCATTTATGAACTGTGGTAATTCTTAGTTTGCAGTCAGCCACTCGACAGCCTGGTATTTCCCTTTTATTAGAGGGTAAAATAATTACAGTTTCCATAGCCACCAAATTGACCCTTATTTTAAGTGGTTTAAATTCTCCAGGGCTAACATATATCTCTGTGGTTCCCTCTCTGAATAATGAAGAGCATGTTTCTTTTGATGATGGTCACATTAGACTTTCTCCCATTCATTATGTTACTTGGAAGCAATTACATTAAATCAGTTTCCACGAGGTAGGGGGAAAGAAAGGCGAAAGATCAAGATGTCACCACAGGCTGACACTACTATAAGGCTATTTATGAAGATATAAAAAGGAGGGGGTAAAGAAACTGTAAGTCAGATTCTCAGCTAAGGCATACTGGCAGTGACAGGATCCCAGGAGCAGCTTCAGTTGGCACCAGATGAGGGGCCTTAGTGAAAGGTGTATCCTTCCATGTTGGCAACGGAGACACCCATTCGACTATGAGGATCTGCAGTTGTGAGCTGCTGGGTCACAGGAGAGGGGTGAGAACCACTGTACTCCCTCCTATGACCCAGTGTAGCTGGGTAAGAGCAGGCAACAATTCAGGCCTTGGAGAGATGCAATTTTCTCGATATTTGTGGTATTATTCAGCATGGAGACCCCTGCAGCTAATGTCTACCAAATCGTGGTACATATGGTAAGGCATAACTGGTAGGCGATACCTCAAAGGCAGAGTTCTGCTGAAACAGCTGAGGTAACAGGAAGATATTCGGATACTGAAGAGCCAAGGGATTTTACCAAAACAAACCAAAACCAGGGAAAAAGTATCATACCATGACCTTATCAGAAACAGATCAGCAGAGAATTATGAAGCTTATCTTCATTAGCATTTGTTCCCAAGCAGCATCCTTATTAGCTCATTTGCATTCAGTAATTATTTTACCCTTCCTTAGCTTGAGTTCGAAGTTATGCAGATCAGCATGCCGCAGATACTAAATTTCATCAAATGCTAATTAAGTCACCTAGGGTCTACTTCATGGGAATTTTGCCACCTATTCAGAAGGAACAGAACCAGACTCACTGTTTTTGGTGCTGATCACGTGCGTTGAACTGCTTGCACTGAATACCATCACCCAGGTAAAATGCGTGTTATTCTAGATGATCCTTCTTGATCAAATATTCATCAGAGTAAACCCCTGTAATATTTTTGTTTGAGACAATGCTCTAGTTGTACCAACACAGGGGGGAAGCCTAGCCTTAGCTAGGGTTCCTCACCTCTGTTTTGCTCTGTCTGGCCTCTCAGGGCCAACCGGGTCTGCACAGTTGCCCACAAAAATTCTTCAAGCATTAAGTAAAAGTGTCCTTCTAGCCAGTGTTAACAATCACCTATAATCACAGACATGGTTACAACATATGTTAAGCATTCGTATTTCCAGTTCAGCACAAAGAACAATTAAGGGACTTTATACAGTAACAGGTACAGAGCCAAAACAATAGGACCACCATCTAAGGCAATAGGCAGAAGAGCATTCTCGTTGCAAACAGGCATTAAAGGATTACTTGACAAGCTGTGAGTGCACAACAAAAAAACTGAGGAGAAAAGCCAGCAGGCAGAGGGAAAATAATTTGGTCCAAGACAGTGGGAAGGAGTGAGCAAGCTCCCCAGGGATCAAAGTTGTGTGGGTATGGTGAACAAGAAACCACCTACTGATGTTTGTTCATCCTGTGTCTGAGGAAAACAGGACTCTCTTCATAAATTCTTTCTAAATAAGCAAAGGTGCACCGAAGAAATAACTGATTTGTTTATCTGGTAGTAGGAACAATTTTGCATAGCTCCAAATGCTAAACAATGGATAGCAATACTCGCTTTGGTTTGATCTCTACACTGGATTTATAGCTGTTCCCCAGGCTTCACCTATGCCTGATCTACACCCTTGTACAGAAATTGATCTCCAAAGTGCCTCTGTAAAAGAGGAAGGGAACTAAATTTCAGCATCTCTGGGGTCTCCAGACCGAATTCACTCACTCCTTCTCTCCTCTACACTTGAAGAGTCAATTTATGTTTATACTTCAGATTATCAGCATCTCGGGAAAAGAGCCGTCATTTGTATTTTTTTTATCAAGCATCATGCCTGCCCATATCACCATGTAAATAATAATAGTTCTGAATCGTTTTCTGTGGATTGTGTGTTTCAAGCAAAAGTGAAAAGAAATTAATCAGAGGCATTAAAGTAGCTGAGATCACAGGATTTGAATGAAACTGTTGGGGGCAGTAATTTAGATTTACATTTGTTAAAAATAGCTGTCAAATTTATATGTCAATCTGTTAGCACAATGTTTAATTTATCTTCCTCCCCAGCTAGGTTGCCTGGAAACAGGGAAATAGTTTGAGAAATCCCTTTGTTAAAATGCAGCATCACTTGGCAGATCAATATGGCCACTTTATGACTGCTATTTCTACTCAAAGATTTAGAACCTCTGAGAAAAAAAAGCAACTTGTAGTAAATTTAAATATACCTGGTACAACTAGAAACATAGAGGTAGGCCCTTCTTCAGCACAGCAATCTGTCACCTCTGTAACTATAGTGTACAGCGGGATCTCTGCTACCATAAATAACATTCACATTCTAGTCAGAGTTCCTCTTGACAGCTTAGGGTTGAGGGCTGACTGGCTTAATAGAGAAAAAGGAAAAAAGGGATCTTTAGCCACAGGCCATGAAATTGCAGCAAGAAGTGTGGGATCTACACTTACTATGTCTGTCCCTGGCAGACAAACAAAAGTCTCTTGGACAGAGCGGCTCAAGCAAGTGATGCTATGAAGCTGACCTCCACAGAGATTTTCTGACAGCTCACATACCACTTCATGCCCATGTGTGGCTGAGTATGGCTGAGGCAAGGACACACAGCAACAGAGGGGCAATCAGGTCTGTTATATCAGCTGATCAAGGGGAGAAATAGCAATGCAAGATTTTTCAGAAATTCAGCTCCATGCTCTGGGTTTCTAGTCTGCCTGTGCTGAACTTTCTGCTGATGAATAATGGCCATTAGGGAATACTTATGATACATAAGCATCAGTCATTGGAAAGAGCTTCCTGAGTCAACCAGTTAGGCTGCAGGATTTCTTCTAATGCAGGAGGTTTACCAAGGCTTTTGATTTTTTCTTTACTGGACTATATAGAGGTTTAAGAACCCAGTACACACTTAATTGTGTGTAAAACCATAAGCACATAAATTATTCTCCTGAAGTTTTTTGGACACTGAGATGGGTTTAAATGGACTGCTGAGCAGGCTCCATGACTAAAGAAATGATCCTTGCCAGCTGCATCTTGCCACAGGTTTTGCATACCTATGTGTAACCCTGCTCCTCTCTCCCTCCCAGGGTATGCTTTTTCATTCTGCACATTTCTCAGCATTTCCCCTTCACAGATGCCAGATAAGCACAAAAGTTGCTGAACTATGAGCAAACTGAATTTTAAGCTGTGAGTGCAATAAGCAGAGATGGCTGGAAAATGTTTCAGTGGAGTCAGTTGCATCGTATCAGCCAGAACTCGAGATAGATGCAGACAGAGAGAGAGGAGACAGTCTGCAGGAACAGCAGGGTGAATAGTTTATAGTGAATAATTAATATGATGGGTTTCACCATTCTTATTCTTCCCAGATTGTCTGCCAGCAGCTCATGATTTTCCCTCATTAATTTTCTGTGGGAAAAGAAATTGAGGTTGATTTCTGCCAGTAATATTTGCGATCAGTGAGTACAGAGCAAGCACTCAGTATGCGGACTCATGGGTTGCACTGATTGCGTTTGGCTGTATACACACACCACATTTCTGTCATCTGACTGGAAGAGCCTGATTCTTCCTGCTGCTGTTGAAATTACTCCAGAATCCCCATTTACTTGAATGGTATGAAATCATATCCTGCAGTCATATGCTCACATCAAATCAGTGCAGCATGAGAATTTGCACTGAAAATAAAAACAAAGCCCCAAAGGAATTTGTACTCCATATGCATGAATCTTCCTTTCCATACAGTTATTTATACAGGGAGGACTTGACAATAAAGTGCACAGGTCAGTTCCTGTTCTTTGTTACATATGAGCATGAGAAGTATAATTCACTTGTAGCCAAAGGAGGTTTTACGTTGGTGTATTTAACAGCAAAATTTGACACAAAGCAGGAAGGCCAAGAGCTCATATCAAGCAACCTTCTCTGTCTGAGTTGTGGGGCCTTTAGCTAGAGCTAAGAAGACTCAGATAATATAACATGCAATTCCCAGAACCCTAAAGGGATGCCGTTCAAGAGCAAATGTAAATTATGATGAACTTATGCATCTCCAGAGATTTATTTAAAGAGAATACAGAGATGATTGCCTTTGGGATGAATGAAGGCTGCATACACAGAATGAGTAACCCACTTTACAAAAAAAAGTTTGTGTGAGCAAGACATGAAGAATGACGGCAACAGCGAGGAGAGAATTGTTCTCAGGAGGGTTTGGAAATAGCTACTCGAGGGCTGAACGCTAATCAAGGAAGCTGGGCTATCTCCGGGGTAGCTTGTTCCCATGACGGTCTTGCCACAAGCCTATAACATTGATCCATACAACCCTACAGATATCGGCCTTGGCTTCCAGCCATCTTTCAGTACAGCCTGCCACTGCACATGGTGTTGTAGCGCTGTTTGCAAGAGCTGTTTAAGGACGCTAACAGGGACACGAGCGTGTGCACACAACTAGTTGTGGTCTCTGCTACTGAGGCAGATGTTCATATGCTGTGGTGTGCATAAGAAGGGAAGGTTTGGGCATGGGCAGGACAGGAAACAGTCAAGAAACTGTTATCAGGTCAACAAAATACAGGCATTAGATTTTTTTTTCAGGCAAAATAACCCTAATTGTATTCAATTAACAACTTATCAAACTGAGGATCATTCTGTGCCTGTTTCTTAACAAAAGGTAACAAAAATGCCAGTATTTCATGGCGGGGGTGGCGGGTTGGATTATAGCTGGCACCTTGCCGGATACATGCCAGTCCTCCCGGCCCCACCTCACCCCCCATCAGCTGGTGCCCCTTAGCACCTCTCCACCGCGGACTCCCCTGGCAGGGGCTGGGGGAGGCAGTGCCAGGGCTGTGCTCCCTGGCAGCCCCCTTCACCTGGCCAGGGGGTTCACATGGGAAGTCAGGAGCGCTCCTGTAATCCTGTCCCTTAGTCTGAGAACAAGCAAAAAGGCTACAAATGAAAACCGAGCGTTTCTTCGGCAATGCCTAGCGCTCATGGCGGGCCACCAGCAGGTGGGCGTTTCCGTGCCACCCACAACAGGGGCCTTTCGGAGGGGCCTTCCCACTGCTCTGGCAGGCGGCTTTATTCAGAGGGATCTTTAGTAAAGAAATGCTGGTGTGGGTAAAACACACTTGGGTAAAATACACTGAGAGTTATGATCCTTAAAGGGAGAGAGGAACCTGGCTGATGAGGCAAAATGAAGTGAGGGGGATATGAGTAGCAAATCACAGATGAATTTTGAGGCATGTGAGCCACTGACTGAAACTGGTCTTCAGTACAGCCTGCCTAAGCTTAACAGCCCTGAGGTAAGCGGTACAGGAACAGTTAAATGCTTTCTGGGCTGCGCACAGTTTGAAGGTATGCGAGCAGCACAAGGGCTGCTTTGCTAATGCCTAAGACTTGCTAAACGCTGACAGATCTAAATAAATAAATAAATAAATAAAGTCAGAATTCGTTAAGTCCCTGACGACGTGAGCGGTATTTTCTTTTCGCGCTGATTTTCCGGGCAGGCGGGAGCGTCCCGGGCCGCCAGGTGGCGGTGTCGCCATGCCTACCACGGAGAGCGGCGCCCAGAGCGGCGTCGCCCGCCGGCCCCCGCCACGCGCAGCTGGCCGCCGGGCGGGCGGCGCTCCCGCCTCTCTGGCCGTTTTGCTCTATGGTGGCCGGGCGGAGCGGGCGGGATGCTCGCTCAGCCTTTGAAAATATGTATTTTGGTCCGTAAATTAGTACAGGGGCCCTGTTTCGAAAGCCCTAGGGCAATATGTGCACTGTGGACATGAATGAGTGGGTTATATACTGAATTTCCCAATGTCTGTTGGCAGCATTTCCTGTGCTTGGCTGGGTGACTGTGGTCCCTACCTGTATTTTTGGGCCTTTCTTGGCTGAGGCCTGTGTGTTTCGGGGAAGGCCCTGGCAAATTGTAACACTGTCAGCAGACCTTGCTAAGGAGAATAGTTTTGCACTGAGGAAGAGTGAGGCGTCAGGCTGGGGTTGTATCATTTTGAAATACTGCGATCCTTGGGAATGGCAGGAGGCCCAACAATGGCACACTGCTGTATTTGGGGTATTACTGACGTTCGCCCAGCTCACACATGCGATCAGTTTTCTGTTTGTTTGCTTTGTTTGAGGATGGATAATGCTTCACATTCATCTTTACAATTGCTGTTACTTAGCTTGATAATATTTTGCGCTAGGACTTGGAGTATTTAATTAGATCCATAGCCAAAGACATTTTTTGCCATGACAGCATATAGTTTAAAAAAAAAAAAAAAAAAAAAAAAAAAAAGAGCCAACCCTGCCGAGGGGCGAGGAATTCAGAGTTTGAAGAAGGCAGCACTGTAAAGCAGCGACTCAGCCTGGCTGGGAGTCGGAGACCACTTGCTCCCAAACCGCAAAGGCCCTGCCACCGCGGCGACACTATTTTGGCTCTTTCATGATCTAATGGGAACCTCTGCGCAAGCACTTGCAGCTTCTGGCTACAGAGTGCCTCTCCGGCAGAGACGCTGGGTCGCTTTGCGCAGTGACGCACCTTCACAGAGCCAAGAGAGGTCCCTTTCCTTGTAGTGTAGAAAATGCTGCCTTCGGGTTTCCTTTCACACAGTGCTGAGAGATAAAGATGAGCCTCGTATTTGCACTCAGGGAAATAGTAAATAGGCCAGGGAAGGGCATTAGCTACTTTGCCAATAAAGATGGCAAAGAATTGTGCTATGTTTCATTCTTCTCTAGGCATTTATCCCCATGATCCTTCTTCTCCCTTAGCTGTTCTGGGCTAGAAAAAAAAGTTAACTTTTATTTGGTTGTCTCAAAATGCTGAGTAAGGGAAACAGCCATATTTTCTTGTACAAAAATTAGATTAAATAGTAACCTTAATGAGAGCTGTCCAGTATTTCCCTATGTATCCTTGATCACAGCAAAGATTTTTGTGTGTTTGATTTAATGTCTCATCCTGCAGATATATAAAGCCAGGAGAGATGCTTATTGGGTGTGAGGACTTCTGTAGTTTTACCACTGTATCAAAGAAGGAGAGACAAACTGAAATGAAAGACTTTTCTTCAATCTCAAACCAGAATCAAACATGGTTTTGGGCTGGTTTTTTTGCCTATTTTCCCCCTAACGTATCTTATGGGTAGAATCTAATATGCCAAATGTGCTCAAGTGTTAAAATGTTTTTTTCCTTGCTGTATAGATTACTTTTGGTCTGTGGTCTTGGGACCTCAGACTTGTGGTGTCCCTCAGATGTTATACGGCTATACCCTACCCATGATGTGCAGCCAGGTATATGAGGCACAGACGAACCCTTAATTTGAACCTGGATGATCAAAGTAGAAAAGCCTTATGAACTGCAGTTGTGCACAACAAAACTGATAGGGTTTTCTGCAAAGACACAGCTTACCAACATCTATTGCCACATCCATTTTGTTCAGGGGAAAGCCCTGTGGGACTGACAGAAACTGCCAGCACACAGCCCTGCACTTATTTCCTATGGGCTCACTACTTGCAGGAAGTGGAGAAGTAGGAAATACTTCTCATTTCCCACCGAGCTCCATCAGGTGGGATTGCTGGCCGACACTCTGTGGCCCAAGTTGAAAGTGAGTCCCGCCAGCTGGCTGTCAGGCTGAGGTGTCCCGCCTGGGGGATAGTTAATCTGCAGGGAAGATTTTGTAGTTGCTCATTTCCTGCAGTTTCATCTCCAGTCCTCATTCCTGATTTCTTGCCTGAACAGGAAGCACTGGAAACCCTCTTCCTTCTAGTCCAGTTTTGCAGACCCAAGGAGTTCAGCTAGGGGTTCGCTCAAGTATTTACGGTTTTTGATTTCCTCCAGAACTTTGAACCATCTCTCACGGTTTCTGCTGCAGCTACCACTAATGGAAGTTACAGGTGTAAATCTAAGACTTGATTCAGAGAGTCTAATTCATGTTTTGGTAGAGTTTAAAGAATCTGTTCTGAGTTCAGCACATGTAATCTCTCACTGAGACTAATGGAAATTATGTATGTGAAATGAATAGAGAACATGCCACATATGTGAACTGAGCAAGCCAAATTACAGTCTCAGTTACACTACTACAACTGTAAAGGTAGGGCAGTTCATTAACTTCTAGTGGTACTGGTTTTACACACTGATATACTCATTTAATCTAATAATGTAAAATAATATTATGTGTTTGCATTTCTCTCTCTAGCATGGTTGATCTGAGGCGCAGGGAGCCACGTTTCCAGCTAACAAAGCAATCACTCTTAATCCACAGAGTGGTGCTGTTGGCGTATCATGGATGTACTGCAACAGAATACAGATGTTTCTTTAATCTATTTAATTTAGCTAAACTTTTGTCCAGGTGGCGTTGTAACTAAGGACAGAATTTAAACAAAATACTTCACATTTCATTTTCAGGCATTCACTCTGTCTGAACAGTAAGGGTTCTGTTCTGACTGTAATTTTGAGTATCTGGATTAGTTTTCACATGTATCAAAGATTGTTTTTCAGCTGTGCTCTTTTTTGTGTTATTGTTTATAAGGGAATGTTAGTGCTTCTAGATTGGGACTGAAGAGAGCTGTCCATACTTCTCAGATCCTTTCTCCTTCCGAGTATGAGGTAGTGCCACTTTGGGGTTTTAAATCACGGCTGTGGACTGTGCCTTCCTGAAGGGCTTCTTTCAGTGTGAAGCTCTGTTATGGCACTTTTTTTGGCCTCATGCTCCAGGGACAACTGAGCATCATGTGGAGGCGTGGAGCAAGACACAGACCTCCAACTCGTTTTGCATGTCTGTGCTTTACATGCAAGAGAGCCAAGCACGGGAGCCAGGGTAGCATCTCTTGCCCACCAGAGGAGATGTCACAGTCACTGGTGTCCTCTGCTTTATGACTGAGCAGAAACACCACAGTTGGTATCTCTACATTATACCACCACGTGTTCTTCTCTACATTAAGCCACCATAGTTTAATGCACTGAGAAAAGAGTAGTTCAGTTCCCATCCCCGTAAACTCCCCTGGCCTTTCTGAGGCAACTGTCAATGACTCCTGTCTGTGTCACTCTGTATCAGCCCGAAACTTTTTCTCTTACTCCTTTGGGATTTGCAGCTGTCTTGTTTTTGAGGAAAATTAGCCTACCTTTATCTGAAGCATTGCTTCACCAGCTACGGGTTATAAGAGTCAAGTTCTTTTAAACTTCTCACATAAATCAACTGCTGCAGGCCTTTCTACCCTTTCCTGAATTCTCTCTTCTGTTGGCTTTGACTCCTTGACTGTCATTCCAAAAGGAAGGAAGTAACTTCTGTTTCACAGATGATAGTCCTCTTGATTTTCTTGAGTCTCACTGGTGAATCTAACTTGAATCTCGCCTGACTACAAAATAACAGAGGAAATGCAGTGTTTTTGTCTCAGTTATAAGGTAGGATTTCAGAGAGTTTGGCTTTGAAATCTGAATTAATGTGGCCAATCCTATGGGAATCATTCTGACCTGGTATCTAACCAGTGCTCTCCTAACTGGTTTAAAATAATTACTGAATATTTGTGTAAATATATTCTGAAGGAAGCATAATGTATTTTATCAGGAAAATTAATTGCAATTCTTCAATGGATAAAGGATTTCTAATGGCTTTCAAATTTATATGAAGTGAAACAAGACCATATCTGCTAAGAAAGGAGATAGTTAATCCTCGTTTGAGCAATCAAGAGCAAATTCTGCATAGAGAGTTTATCTTGCTTTACAGATAGTAGCAGAAATCCTGTGTGTTTTATCTGGGTGAAAGACTATTGTATATTAAGGCTGTCCAGAGTATATTAAAAAATCTAATGAAAATAGAGCACATTACCCGTGGAACAGTTGGTTAATGTGCATGACAAACCTGGTAATCTGTTATCTCTACATTCACAATATCCAAACTTGAGCTTTCTAAAGGCTGGCTTTGTCATTCTTTCAGTATTCTAACTTGTTTTCATATGTACTCCCAATTCCAGGCTTTTTACCTATATATTTGAAGAGCATGTGTCACAAATTTCATTAAAATACACATTGCACAAACTCTTTCAGTGGTAAATTGTCACAACACTTGATTTTGAACAGTGGTTTCTTTAGTTACATCATGCTTGTAAGGTGCCTGCCACTGTTCTCTGTAAGACACTGTTTTCAGTTGCCAGAAAGCTTGGCTGTCAGATGAGAAATTTTCTGTGCTGTGTATCTGCGTTGGGCTAATATATATCTAAAGTTTAAGATCAAATAGTTCTGCTATTTCTGGGACTAGCCATGGGAGGAGAAACAAGGTTTTCTAGTTGAGAGGACCTGTGTGCTGTTCATGGAAGGCTTTGATTTGGCAGGCAGGTTGCTCTTGTGTCAAAGATGGTCCTTTCTCTAGCCTATAAAAATGCACCTCCCTCTGGCCAGGGTAGGAACTTTTGACAAAGCTTGATTTGTATGTGCTTAGTAAAAGGCCTTTTTAAGCACAGAGCTAAATTGAGACCAGAGATCTGACTTGCAATGAGCGTGCTGCATCCTTTCTCACTCCTTTACAGCTGCCCTTTACACCAGTACCAGGCCCACACAACAGCAGAGCATCCTTTCTTCCAGGCCAGGTATTTTTCAGCAGTTTCCCACCGTGTGTGGTACTCCTGCATATTAGATACTAGAAGAAGAGGTAGAATGGGACAGGAAAGCCCTGGCAGGTATTGGAGAAAGAGAAAACATGAGGGCAATGCAGCACAAAGAAACTATTAAAGGCAGAAAACACTCCCTGCTAGACCTTGGGATTGAATCTAGGGTTTCCAAGTTGATATCTTCTTCCACTGCCAGAAAACAGGTGTGAAATCTACTGGCAAAATAGGTTTCTTGTTCTCCGGTGCTGGCTTATCCAATTTAGAGTTAACAACTCAGCTTAAGCTCTTTTAGCCCAGATTGGGAATCAGTATGGTCTGGAATTTCTATTTTTGCAGTAAAAGAGAAAGGTTAATTACATTAAAAGAAAGTCAACACTCTGAAATTAAGCACTGCAAATTTGTGATGTGCCATCATTCCTCCCCTGCCTTATGTATGAGTCTTCCAACTGCTACAACAAAAAATGTAGAGATCCCGAAGACAGCGGCTTTATTTACTACACAGCTTTGCTACATTCCCAGACTGTCTGTCCTCCACACAGAATTATGCAGAGACTGCTTGGAAAAATAGGATGTATTCATGCACTTAGAAGTGGCAGGATAGCACATATGCCCAAAGGGAACAAATTAAAACCACCTTATTATTCCTAACTCCTATATTTAATATAGATTTGGAGAAGGGGCGTTTGGAGAATGTCTCTTTTGGAGAGGTTGTAAGACCAAGCAAAAAACCCAAAACACAAATAGAGAATAAATCTCACACTGATGGAGAAATGAACCAAGTATCAGAGTTTTTTTTACCTGGGGTGGGGGGAGTTAGAACAGATCGCTCTCTTTAAATGTTTGCTCAATTTCAAATAAGTTCCTTTTTTTCCTCCTTTTCCCCTGGTTATAATTTGTGAAGAATTGAAAGGTGATTTGCAAAGATTTTGCAGGAAAGTAAGGACTCAATTATTTCTGAGTATTTAAGTTCAAAAAATGGCCAATGTAAAAGAGCGTGTGACTTTTTCAGTTCAAGTGACGACAGGGCATTTGGCACTGGACAAGTCCTGGAGACTTGGGGCTACGCACTTTGCAGACACCACTCCATTGACTCCCCTGAATAAGCCAAATAGGCTCCGACTATTTTTACTTTCTTTCCTTTCAAAATGAAGTTTGGCATGGCTCTGTCTCTGGTCCTGTGTGGCTCTGACACACGCTGGTGCAGAGCCCAAGGGCTGCAGGTGTGGTGTTGTACATAAATAGCGACAGCAGTTCTGTATAAGCAATTATTATGTTTCTTAATGTTACAGTCATCCCTTGAGTTGGGTAAATGTGTCTATGTGTTCCGTGTAGCCTTTTAACAAAGACATAAAGAAAGGGAACTATTTTCTGGCCACGAAAACATTCTTGCTTTCCCATTCTTAAATGCTAGCCAGAACCAACGAGAGTATCTTTGGAAATGTTGGATCTACTTAGCAATTAGGCTTTGTTGCTAGTGAATGGCTAAATTTACATGCCCACCGGTGTTCTGTTTGATATTAATAGGCTGTCTTAGGGTCTGAAGTGCTACAGTGTAAAACTCATGTGCCCCCCTTTGAGGGGAAAGGGCCCCATGGCCTCTCTGTTTCTGTCGCTGTTGGTTCCTCTGAGGCAGCTGCATGTGAGCCAGGTAACGCTTGCTGGGAAGCAGAGTCCTTTTGGAAGCATTCCCTTCTTGCACAGGATGGGACAGAGAGAGCCGGGAAGTAGCTGGAGATTGTCAGTTTTGCTTAGTTTTTATGACAGACTGCTATTTCTTCTGTGGATGGGGTTGGTTAAGTATTACCATTTGTTTTGTAACTTTGGTGAGCTTCTGTGAGGAGTAAGGGAATGCCCCGTATGTCCTGCTTTGACGTTTTAAAGAGAATGTGCCTAGTTATGTGTCAGGCTGGATTCACCGATGAGACTCTCTGGGGGTACGTACTGCACTTCCCGGTGCTAGCCTGGACCTCCTCTCGTCTGGACTGGCATGATATTATTGCCAAGGCAGCGGTGGCACTGTCACTCACCCTTTCTCGGGTCTCTTCTGGGACAGGGGAAGTAACCTTGCAGAGACAGCGGGGAAGCAACTGGTTTCGTGTGATTCAAATTGCCCTTTCCTGAAGTCAGAGAGCTTCTGTTTTAGCATAGGGAGAAAATGCACAAAGAGGAACTGAGGCAGGGCTTCTTTTCCGAAGGATGCATGAAGGCACAGTTGTCTTCAGAAGGCGATAGACTTTCTGAGAAAGAGCAACGTTTCAGGGCTGTGTTTGTTTTGGCTGCCTGGTGGAAGGAGGGAGCCTGATGCCTAGAAGGGGAGAAGGAAGGCGTATTTAACAGGAGCTCAGCCGAAGGACGGGGTATGGTGAGAGGAGAAAGGAGGACACGTAGCGGGGACACGGTCAAGAACAGAGCGTTTTGTGTGAGAGGTCAGTACGCTCTTGCACTCGCTGGGATCACACCTTCTCCTCTGCGGCTGCCGGGGCTTGTGTGTGGGCTCTTTCAGTGCTGTCAGTTGCTGTACTTCATTAATGACCCTTAAGGGGCTGACATTAACACCTGTTTGTGCTTATTTCCTGTCACTGTTTACTCTCCCAGATGGTACAAATACAATATGCCCAGTGTGTTAGGCATTTGTCAGCAGCGCGCTCCTTGCCAGGGAACTGTCATTCACGTTCAGTTTGGCAGCCGTTTCATAGCCTGGAGAATCTGGCCTGCAAGTCACAAGCAGAAGCTGCAGACAAATCTTGGATCCTCAAAATAAATAGGAAAGAAACAGCCCGACTCTCTTTCATCTGATAGTTTATTTTCTTGTACCGAAGGGGTAGAATTGAAGAGAAGCAGCAACTTAAAATCCAAATGAGCATCCAAGGCTGAGATGGGCGGCTCCCAGTGCAGTCGGATAGGAGGCACTCATGCGATCCTGAACGTGTTATTTCATGACCAGAAGAAGCTACATGACTTTGTTCTGATGACTGAAAGCCACAGCTATTGGAAGACTTGGCTGTAGAGAAGAATGTAGTCCACAGGTCTTGAAGTTGATTCCTGCTGTTGCCTTGGGAAGATATTTAGAGAAGTACTGAGAGGGCTGATAAGCAAGGTCTGTGGAGTGCTCTGAGAAGCCAGCCAGTACTGGCCAAAATGTTTTGTGTTTGTGTGTCATGTGTAACTTCAATTCCAGCTCTCCCAGGGCAGGGAACATGTTTTTTTCTAGGACTGCAATGTAGTGTGTCCATTTCAAGTTCTGTGGAAATGTTTTATATTGGCAATAATAATAAGAAATGCACTCTATTAATGCCAAGTAATATTTCTGCCATTTGTCAGAAATAGGAAGGTAACTGATGTACACATTTAAGAATTTCTAGCCCAACAGGCAAAAGTCTAAAAGATAAGTAAAAGAATACCTCTGTTAACCCATAGACCAGTTGTTCACTACAATCATTTTTATATAAATTGCTATATTCTGTATAGGAAAGGTCAAATGGTACCTGTGGCAGCAGTGGGCCTGTAGACACATTCTTTCAGGTCAGATGATGTTAGAGGTTGAATCTTTAACAGCTGTGCCCTGATGATAGAGATGGTGGTAAAGTGTTTACCTCTTGATCCCATGCAGGCAAATATCCAAAGCTGATTATTTTACTAAAAAGCAAAGACCTTGTAGAGTTGTGAACACAGTCTATTGCTGTTGAGGTCCTTAACATGGTGCATATGTGTGTGTGTAAACACTGAAGCCAATTGAGGATGTGAGCCAGTTTTTAGCTAAATAACCAAGACGGTTTAAGATACCTATTTAGGGTACTGTTTTTTCACTCATAAGAATTATACGTTTGAGTGAATATGATCTTACTCACCCATCAGCTCCTCCCATGATGACTGGTGGTTTGGCAATTATCCCATCAATCCTCGACACTGGGATTTCTTGTAAGAAAAAGGTTCTGAGAGAGGAGATAAAGAACAAGGAAATAGCTATGTCTGGAAAAAAGCCGCTGAATAGTGGGGAACTGGAAGATCAATAGGAGGTCATCTTTCCCCAGGCTAGCAGAGAAAAAAAATTTAGTATAAGAGATCCATATCACAAATAGATGAACAACCACTGCCTGCGTTCTCCTCATCATTTTGGAGAGTCATTTCTTTGAAACAGTCTTTAGGCTTTTGTGGATGTGGGATGTGGCTACGCTACGCTGCAGATGTACTTCTGATAAAAATTTTCCCATAAGTCCTACCAATCTTGACATCCAAAACTTTTATCAGTTTTTATAAAAAGCAATCCCTTTCGTTTTTCACCTACATGTGGGGTCAAACTCACTCACTGCAACATCCCAGTGGCCATGTGCAAAGTGACCTCAAAGAAACTAGGCAATTAAGGAACTGCTTAAGAAGATGAGAGGAGTGAGACGGATGCAGGGAGATGGAAACATTCAGCGTGTAGTTCCAAGAGACTCTGCCTTCAGTGGTAATGAGTATGATCTGAGGCTCGTTTGGTCCCCTGAAGTTTGATGCACCCTCATTGATGTTGATATGATAAAAAAAGATTATTTTTTAATATGGGTAAATTTTGTGATCTGTTTTACAGTGTACTTCCACAATCACCACTGAATAACATGGTCCAGCTGAATGGGCAGCGAAGAACAGTGAGGAGATAGAAACACACATCTGAGCATGCCTTGGATTTTGGAAATGCCAAGCAGCTGGCTTAAGAGTTGACTTTCTGAATCCAGCCAGCCAATAAAGACTTTTATTTTGGAAATGATACCTTGCCTAACTATAGCTCCCTACTGATTCCTGAGGTTTAATTTCCAATATCAGAAAAAAGTTTGTGTTTCTCTCTGGTTGTGGGGCAAAGAGTGAGACTGTAGGTTTTGAGGCTCAGGCTCAGATTCAGAGGGGTCAGAGAAGCTCCTTTTGTATGAAGAAGCTAAATTTTCCAGGCCTACGTAAGGAAGCCGTATAGTCCAGAGCAAAACCCCTTCAGGACAAATGTTTGACAACAATTATTAGAACATCTTCAAACCTCTGCAAGCCTTGTTCAGCATGGGACTTCAAAACTGGAATCCTCCAGCAATAGCTGCGCCACAGATTTGCTCAACAAATCAAGAATAATTTTTCCTTTACTGACAGCCTTGCAAACTTAAGCAGAGAGCTGGAGATCCTGGTGTGTTCTTTCTGTCTCCTACATCACTATCACTCATAAAAACTAAGTAATTGGAAATTAGATGACAATTTAAGTGCTGATAAATATTGAGACAGAATGGAATCCATCTGGCTCCTCTCACAAATGTGATGAGATGGCTGTGTTGACAGCATATGTGTGCATGTGGGTGTGTGTATATGCATATGTGGATTCACAAAACAGCCAGGCTAATATGCTATTTATAAAGTTCAGGCAGAAGTAAATGCATTTGTGAGAGTTATTTTTCGCTTTTTCATCCTGATTAGCATTTAGAAGTGCTTGCACAAAACACCTTTACAAGTCCACTTGATCCAACTATCCTCTTCAGGCTCAAGCAAATCTCTTACCTCCTTGGGAAAAAAAGTAAAACCTCATAAAGGCAGGCCTGGGCAGCAGGAGATGGGACAGTGTCTGCTATTAATGCTCTTGAGGAATAACCATAAAGAGCTATGGAAACTTTGTGGGATTCCAAATCTTTCCTTAAAAGTTGACTAACAAATAATGAAGGAGACGTCCTTGTGCCTTTAGTGGAGACCTCTCTCTCAGACATGCCATTGCCAGTGTCTGCTCAAGGCGGTCTGCATGACAGTCGTTAGTATTAGGAAGAGAGCTGAGAGTACTGTCAGTAATCTTGGGCAGATGGAGCATCCTAAAAGATGCTTTACTCACCGTCCAGGCACTTCTTAGATCTGTTCGTGAGCTCAGTGTAAAGAATATTTGCCAATATGGAACCAGAATTTTCCAGATGTCAAACCCCATTTCCACAAGTTTAAATCCTTTTATTTTTAATCACTGCTACTCTCTGCTTCCTCTCTCCATATAAGACACATATTTTTTCATCAGCAGCAAACAAGATCACTCTGAATATGCTGTTATTTCTAGTTTTAATGATGGCTTTGTAGTTTGATTGATGTGGATAATATGTTCAGCATGATCCTGTGCCACAGATTATCATCAAAACAGATTTCCCTCCGGAAAGTCTTTGGCTTGACTGTAACACCAGACAATTTTTCTCAAAAGTATTAAGAAGATTCATTTAGGACAAGGCTAGAACAGAGAGAGAAGCTTCTGAATTTTCAGTGCATGGCAATTCCTGAAATTTTTGGAGCAGGTTTCTCTTTCTTTCCTGTCGTCACAGGTTTCCTTGTGCACCTGATGAAGGTGGACAAGGTTCGCCGTTCTGTCTTCCACTAGAAGAACTGGTGCTACTGGTCCTGTCCTTACAGCCTATATGCACATAGACGCCTGCGTACACCTGCCCTTATCAAATTGCACTGCCCCAAAAGCCACCTAGAGGGACTGTGTCTATGTTAAGAAATCCAAACATGCCTGGGAACACTCCCAGGTACTGGAAGATGGCCTGTGCCAGGAAACTGTTGGAGCCTCGCCACAGATTTGGTCCATTCTAACTAGTGTTCTCCCCAAGCTGTTCCCAGGCACGGGCTGGCGACTGGGAAGGTGCAGAGACCATTTCCAGTGGACTGTTTGTTTGCAGTTCAGCTGTCATGGATGTGCACTGTTCATTCCTGTTCAGTGCTGGGAGTGTCCCTGGGCATGCATAGTTTACCAAGAGTGGTATAGCCCAAAGCAGACCGAACACAGCCCCCAGTGCTGTGTTTGGAAGGGGACAGCCATTCCTCTGCTTCACCTCCCATCCCTATGCAGAGAGAGAACAGCTTCATGAGAGCTGTTACTGCGATCGTGGTAGATACTTTATCTACCCAGGGTCAAAGAAAGTCCCTTATAGTCCTCCTTTTTCCCTTTGTCATCTCTGCAAACCAGGGGAGGACTCCCAAAGAAGACAGGAGTTGATATTGCCTGAGCTTGTGCCTTTGGAGTTAACCCAACCTGCCTGGCCTCTCCCTGTGATACAGAAGCAAGAAAGGACACTAACACTGTTACACAGAGTGTCAACTCTTGCCAGCCTGTAGAATCAGTTGAATATCCAGCATTGACAAACCTCCTGTATCTATATCCATAGCTAGGTATAACCAGATTTCCAGAGGGCTGAGCACCCAGTATGTCCTCTTCATGCAAATGCCTACCAGTGGACTTCCAGCCCTGTTAAAAATCAGGCTATGTAGCCAGGTCCTTAGACATGGGCTTTAAACATCTAGTTTTTCAAAATCTGGATTTCATTAGGTGTGGTTTGTTTAAAATAAAAACCTATTCTTCCCTAAGATGCTTCCCAGAGCTCTGGGGCAGCCCTCTTTTTCCCCCCCCTGCTCTCTGGTTGGGATTTATCTGGAATTACAGCCTCGAGAAAGTCTGCAATAAAGCTGCTCATGCCAATGAGATGATTACTAAAAGGCTGTTGCATTCCTTACAAAGACCTATTCCACGTAGGAGGGTGAGGATCTTCATAGGTGCATGACTGAGATAGAAGGAAAAATCCCTGAGATGGAGTTGTCAGTGCCACAAGCTGATAAATGTAATTACATTCCATAAAAGCCTCAAGATAAAACCAGAGGAGAAGAGGTGCATGTTTTAGCTTCACATTAAGGTCCTGGTTGTCCCCAAATGGTAAACCGAGAGTCTTTAAGGTAGACACAGCCGCATTCTTTATCCATTCTCTTCCCGAAAACTTCAAGACTTGCTCTCTTTCACTTCTTGTTAGTGATAAATTTCAGGTTCTTTCTGCCCTTGGGAGTGAAATCTTCCCAAGCATTATTGGTTATGGAGCTGGACAAGGAGACTAGCACCGACCTGCCTCCCGCCTCTCCGTTTTAACTCACCCTAGTATCTCAGTGCCCAGAGGTAACCAAACTGCCCCCCTCCCAAAGCTTTTTCTCCCAAACCTTCTCATCTACACAAAATTCTCCACTGGCAATGGGAGAGGATCTGAGATATTTCAGAGATGACTGAGCTTGGAAAAAAACATTCATCAAAAAAACCTAATAAAGGAAATCACCACCTTAATTATGGAAGGACTAGTGTCTTCTCAAACTAATTACAAGTTTGCCCTGCCGAAACTCCATCAGGATTTCAAATAAAAGAGAAACAGAGCTCTTTTACAGAGTCATCTTCTGTGTTCCAAAAAACAAGTTAAACCCTTTAAAATGAATATGTGCCTCAGGGAGAAAGGCCATCAGCTAAAGGAATTTTTTGTCTGTGTGTAAAAATCAAGGTAGTAAAGTCTGATTTGCTTTGGAGGAATGTTGGTGGGCATATATCTCTGATGTGCTCTTAGCAGTCCCAGTGGATAACTTTTCTGTTGTTTTGTAAAAAACGTTTTTCAGCTGGCATATTGTTTTTCTCCTTCTTCCCTTGAAAAATAATCTAAGAGATATGGAAACTGTGGTATGAATTACTCTTCAGTTTCGCACAACTGAATTGAATAATTTTACTATGGTTTTAGTCTTTGTTCTGCCTTCTTTTCTATTAAAGCTCAATGCTAAACAGCTGTTTGACTTGCCTGAGTTGTGCTTCTACTTTACTTCAAGACATTTAACCTGTGCTTAGTTATTTCTACAAAAGGAGGACATTCTTTCATGAAATATATAGGAACTGAATATACTGTCTTTGATGTAAGACAATTTATACCAGTTTTGGATTTGCTCTGTGATATTGTCTATGGTGGCAGGGGTTTTCTTAGTATGATGTCTGTTCCTGGGGCTTTGTTTTGGGTTATGCAGAGTGCTGTGCTCGTTATTTTTTTTATGGTGGGACTGACACTTTTTTGAGGCATTTCTTCATGCAGTGCTTTGGATGTTTTGTCTTCTCTGAAGTTTCACTTCTCATTCCACCACAGTATTCTAATTTCCTCCTTCAATGATTTTTTGGCACTGATAGCATTGGAACAATTTTTTTTCTCTCTCTCTTTTTGCTTCCTCTGTCTGTTTTCAAAATTCCAGTTTCCCATTTGGTATGTTTTAATATTTCTCTGTTTTATTCCCTCTGTGTGCTACTTTCTGTTTCTTTTCTTCATTTACATGTGAAAGCTTTAGAAAACCTTTAAGCTATTAGCCATCTTTTGTCCATTTTTTAGATAATCTGTAAAGACTCTGAAAGTTGTTTTGGAGTAATGTTTGCCCTGTGCAACCAGCCATTTTAATCATGCTTGTTTCCCCTTTAAATAGAGCACCATTCACTGTTACACAACGTGCTGGCTATATATATTCTTCAGTTTAGTTTGTTTGTTTTAACAAACTCATAATTTTGTTTTTGACATTCAGTGGCTCATCCTGCAATGCTTGCTAGAAGCATTTAATCTCTTCTCACAAAAGCCATTTGTAATTATCACGTACTCCTCATGGAAAATACAAGTTCTTGCTTTTTTTGTATGTTGCAGTAGGGAGTAAGCTAAATGACGGACAAATGACATGAGGTTCATTAGACAAAGTCTTCTTTTGTGTTCCTTCTAGACTGATAATCCATCATGGGTAATATTCAGTTTCCTCTCTGCAAAGATATAACTGGTTCCACTGTCTGAATTGCAGACTGGGGAGCACTGTGTTTCTTACGCAAGAGATTTTGGACCCAATTTGACCTGTTTGGGCCATTGAATGGTGATGGGGGCCTGTTAGTTGCAAAAATATGTACAGCATAATCTATGAAGAGTTGTCTTCTCGCCACATTACTTACTCATCTATACAGAAGCAGATTAAATAAATTACAGGGAAGTGAATCTTTGAGATCTGTAGGATTAGGAGGAGATTGGCTCTTGGCTTCAAAGAGAACTGAGTGCTTTTGGAAGTCTTGCCCGGACATTATTTTTGCAAATGTTTGCATAGCTGGACAAAGGTCAATATGCTACAAATCTCTGATAGTAGAGATTGGCCAAAAGTCTCTGCTTTTGTGAGGGGAGGCTCATGGATTTCAATTTGCTTTATCAGCGGAGAAGCTTGCTTCTGTTCTCTGAACTAAAGGTATCAAGATTTGGAAAAGTTTGTGAAATTGATGTCATTTTCCAGAAGCTGTTTTGCAAAGCTACATGGGAAACCATTTTAAACTATTAAGAAAGATGACGATTCAGAGATTTCTATTTGTTGTGGCTTAACCCAGAACTATTTGAGATACCACAGCTCCAGTGAGTAGGTTATGTGCAAACTTTCGTACTGTTTAGTGGCCGATGACTCTGCTTGGCTCATGTGTTGCTTCGTTTTTAACCTTTGCACATCACTGGCAATGCGAATGGTTATTCTGCATTAATCATTCCCTGACAGTTAAAAGGCAAGCTGAACATTTTCAAATGACACAGAAAATCCTTGATCCTCACAGCAAAACTCCCAGGGGCCTCAGAGGGGCCATGACTGTACATATGGGTCAACGCTCCTGCGGTAGGGCTATGTCTTGACGTGGACTCCGTAGTCATAGCATAACAACAACCGTCTTCTTGCCTATCACAGCTACACCTCTTCTGTGGACGCCACCTGAGCCCTGGCTCCAGGAGGGAGGTCTTCCCTTCTGCTCAGGCCCTTTTTACCCCAAAACAGGGTCGCACAACACTGGAGCTCTCAATATGGGAAGACTTTTTTTGGTGAGGTCCCAGGATGGAGAGCTATGGGGGTTCTGGGCAGTGCTGTTGTCCAAGGGGGAGCTGAGGGAGGCTGCTATAATTTAGCAAGGTCCCCAGGATGGACTAATTTACACTCAGTCCCCTTATGACTCTGCCACAGCCCATAAGTTGGGAGAACTAAGGCGGCTTAAAGGTGTCTTTGTCCAATGTCCCCCTGCTGCAAGCTGTGGCTGAGAAAATCTTTGCCTGGCAGCAGCAGTGGAAGCAAGTGGGCAGCTGGTCTGACTGCTTCCTCTGGAGAGGGCTGTCAGAGAGGGTTGCTCACTCTTCTTCCCATCCCCACAAAAGCTGGCCTGGTGACAGTCAAATGCTGCCTCCTGGAGCCCGAGGAGATCTCCAGATGTGCAGAAAAACCTCCTCTTTCTGCACAAGAGGTGCGAGAAGCACCTCGCCCTGAGCCCGTGCCTCAGAAAGGGGAGTAGCGCTCAGCTGATTCGTTGCAGGTTGCACAGCCTTTTATCGGTGGCTACAAGGGCCTCTTGCTCCTGACACGGCAACCTCCAGCAGCCTTATGTTTTGCCAGCAAAGCCCCTGGGGAGCGGTGGGCAGGGACAGCTGCTCTGAGCAGCATGCCAGGGAAGGCAGGAGGCTCTGCCCGAGCAGATGCAGCAGTTCGTCTGCCAGGCTCTTCCTGGGGCACCTCACATCCCCCTCTCTCCTGCTTCTTCAGTACTTGATTTTCAGGTTGCATCGTTACTCTCCAGAAGGCTGGAGTCGGCATATTTGATTATCCTGTTATGTTTACATACTCTTCTTATCGCCTTGCATATTATTTCACTTCTTTATCTTGGATGTGCTTGGTACCTGAGAGTATCTGATCTCCCTTCTGCCTCCTCATGCGTTCCTTTGTTGGAAGCTGTGGCTGGTAATTTCTACATTTCCTCTCCATAAGAATCTCTTCTTATTTGATTTTTTTTTCTTTTTCAGTCCCATTATAATCTGTACAGGTTTCTCTTTGCCAGGAAAGTTGTTTGCAGAATCTGAATTGTTCCTGCATGAAATGTGCGTCTTGCCCTATATTTGCATTCCCAGTACATGTTTAATTTGCATTTACATCTGACCTAACTATTCATAGAATTGTATGATAGAGAAATGGGGAGACCTTGTATTCCCCTGTCTATTTTTCCAGTTACTTCTGACCATTTTTTACCATGTTTTCCTACTTGTCTGATTGTAAATGTCTCTTTCATGTGGCCAGTAAATAGCCCAGTCTAATGACTGTCACTATTTGGAAAGTTTTTGTCCCTGATAAAAGCTTGACTTTTCCTTTCTCCCTTCAAGTCTTCACCTATTTTTGCATTCTCCAAAATAAGGGCTCTATTATTCCACTTAAATGCTTCAAATGTTCCTGTCGGTGGCTGTTACATCCTTGTCCTTGTCATCTTTTAGCTAAGATATTCATATTTTGTTCTTTTACTCCTTCCTTATGTGTGAATCCTTTCATTTCAAGTCTTGGAGGGAGGTCATAAAAGACCACAGCAAACTTGTGAATTATTTCTGCTGTACTGGAAATGTGAACCAGTACCTTACCTTGTGTGAAAATGATATCGTTAGACTGAAAGACTAGTGCCAAATTAAAGGCTCTACCGATAGGCTCAGGCCCCTAATTTTTAGATATTGAAAACATACATGCCCGTGTTCACTAGGTGCCAAAACTGCCTTGAGTTCATTTGGATTTTTATGTCAATAAAGAAGGCTCAATTTGCCTTTAGTGTTGGATATTGTATAGACTGCAGGGCCAGAAGAGACTGCTTTGATCCTTCTTCAAATCCCCTTATTTAATATATTCAAGAATCACGCTTGTTGACCACAGTGTTGAAGTGGAAAGCCGCATTCCCTTGATTAGCCATCATGAGCTCAAGTCTTTTCCAGCTGCTGTTTCCAGACCAGAGCCTCCCTCCTCTCAGCATGGCCTCTGCGTTATTTTTCCCTATATGGATGAACCTACCTGTTCCTTCCCAAGTAATCCAAACTCAGCAATGACCTGATCTTGTCGTTATTTTGTGTTAGCCCCAATTTTTTTTCAGTGCCATATTTTACTGGTAGACTTTGTATTTTCTTCCAGTAATATTAATAGTTCAATAGTCCCCTGTTGCAAGAATCTCACAGGAGGATAATTCCCCACTTCCAATGACACTGAGGCTGTACTGGGCTGTTCCTTGCTAAGTGTAATACGTATTTGGCATTGGCCTTGGTGCCGGCAATGTAATGGATCCCCTGAGGCTGCCAGGCACCAGTGCCTCTCTTCTCTTCACCGCTGCTACTTCGAATCACCAGCCTGGGCTCACGTAGGTGCTGCTGCAGTTGGCTGCTCCACTCCTTCGTCGCAGCCCAGCACCAGGCTGGCGTTCCTCTGACTCCCCAGGACACCCAGTTGTCTGTCCCATCTCACAGCATTTTAGTTTTCGTCCGGTCCTCTGGAATTTCCCTCTTGTTCCAGTTGTCGCTTGGTAGAAATTTGTTTCTGTCTTTTCTCGGCTATAAGATGAATTTGTACTGAACACTTCTGGGATTTGTGCGTTATTAACAATAAATGAATTTTTGTCTGGGGCTGGAATACCTCTGTTACTGGGATTCCTCCGGGCACTCTTAGAAGACTCCTTACTGTCTTGAACTCCCCATGCCATTGACTTTTCTTCATATTCGTTTGTCATCCTGAGGAAATTTCTATATACCTGACTTCTAATTTAGTTTTCTATCTGTCAGCTTCCCCCCTTATTTACAGCTGAATTTTTGCACTGTACTTTGAACATAAGAAGGAAGAATTTTTTCTGGGAACAATCATTTAGTGCTGTTTTTCTTAACCTTCTTAATTGAAGGTTCCCGTCCCTGGCAGCTGCCCTCTCCACTAGGAATGATTCTGACAACATGTATTTAGGAGGAATAAGTTCATTAGTCTCTGGCAACACATCCTCATCCTTAATTTTTTTCTTTCTTTCCAGTTCTCCGCTATTCCTGGTACACTTGGCCCCTGAATAGCAAACAGACCACTAACTGGGATCACGCCTGTTTTTCGTTTTTTCCCTCCCCCCCTCATTTGAGGGTCATTATTTCCTCTAACTCCTCGTCAGCGTGAGCATCAGCGAGGAGACAGGCGCAGCGGGAGGCAGGAGTTGTGCCGCGGGGATTATGCTCCAGGGGATGCCGCATGCTGATTTCCGATATGATTAATCAGGTGCAATGCGCGGGGCTTTGTCACCCGAAGAAATCCATTTTGAAGGGAGGTCCGCTCGTGTTACAGCCGAGTTGGGAGGGCGAGGATTTCCCCCCTCCCCCAAAGGCAGAGATTTCAGCAATGGAGAGACAAGGGGGAAGTATTTTTAAGTGATATTAAGACTGAAAAGGGCCTGTTATTAATTGAAAGGGGCTGTTATTAATTAACACAGATTAATTGTTGCTTGAATCGAAGCACCGAAATGGAGGCGCTTCCAAGGGGCAGCAATAGCTCAACAAGATGGATTAGTAATGTCCTCTGATTATTTGTTTTGGCATATGCTGAAGTAAAAAAAATTAAACTTCCTGGACATGGCCTGCTTTAATTTTAGGTCAGAGAAAACTCTGTATTCCTCCAACCTGGCTGTTTTAATTGTATTATGAAAACATCCCTACAGGTTCAGCCACATGATGACCGAACCAACTTCACTGTGAAATATGTCATCCATTTAAGATTTTTTTAAAGGGGGAAACATGGGAATGAACGGCTCTGCTTTCTTTAGCTCTCCAAAGTGCAAAACCATTTTTATTTTAAATTTGTAAAAAATATTCTTTCTTCCATGTGGGACCCTCTCTGCCAAACCAGGCACCACAGCACAGAGAAAACATACAAACCCTTCCAAATGCTTTTAGCTGGCTTGAAATGAGGTCGTGTGGATGCTACATCTTTTATTATAAAATACTGTAGGAAGGACACCGATGGGAAAGAAGAGGCGTTCTTTTCTTTCTAGGTGAAAAGTCTTTAATTATAAGTACAGGGGTCCAATGAGAAAATACAACAGATTAATAGTTTTTAATAAATATTTACAACATATATTTTAGCAGAGCTCCACAAATACAAACGAGTTCCTTTGCCACCTACAAAGAAATTGTCTGGCTTTATTTTTAATACCTATGGGCAGTATGGGGAAGCTTTTACTACTTATGTGAATCCTAATACATGGAAATATTCTCAATGCTGAATTAATTTGGAAACTCTGTAGTTGGTTGCACTGGAAAAAAATGAAATATTGGGCAGACAGAGGTAGTGCTCCTATGATTATTTCTGACACGATTAAAGCTTTTGGATCCCTGTTCCTAAAGAGGTCGCTGGACTTTCTGGGTTCTGTTTGTTTTTCCTTGTTTTTTTAAAAAACATTGGAGACTGGAAGGTGTATTGGGTAGCCCTTCAAGAAACTCTTCAGTTTGTTTAACAGAAAGTTTCATGGTTTTGCGGGGAATATTTTTAAAAAGATTTGGTTTCGTTCAGGGATGAATGTGGAAGAGTCAGTTCTTTTTTATCCCTGTCTCTTAGAGCTCTCTGAGGTAAGAAAATGGCAGTAAGTCACAGCATCAGCTGAGTGCAAAGAGAAGGTCAGTTATCCAGTTTGTACAGCTACACCCAAACTTTCCTGTGCAAAGAGGAGCTTTTCTCACAGTGATATCTGCGAAAGATTTCCTAAAGAGATAGCTATGAGTACATCAGGAAGGGAGGAATTTCACACTGGGAGCAGATAATGGGCCAGCAATACTGACTTTAAAACCGTTGAATCTGCTCCCTCCACAGCAAGCTGATGGGTAACACGTTATTCAGCATGGTCCTCACTGGCCACATAATACTGTTGAAGAGTAAAATCCAGGGTTATGTTTTTTCGTAAGAGGTCTAATGCGTGCATACAGCAATGGGCGTGCGACTGTGTGCTGGCAAAGCCGGTGGAGATGCCCTTACCGTTAGGCACAGCACAGCTCAGATCTCGTCTAGTGCAAATCAGAAGCGGCTGCAGACTGAGCAGGATGTCCGTGGTAAAGCAAGTACAACACATCCAGACACACAAGTATGAAGTCTGAGTTAAGTGCTCCCATGTCTGGATGGTTTTGTTTGTGCTTATTTGACATTGATGTGAAAGACAGTATATAGCCAGACCAGGGAAGAAAATGGACCTGGACAATTTCATTGTGCAAATCAAATCATTTTAAGACATCATTAGTCACTGGGCCCTAAGTCAGTCTGAGGAATTCATCTTTTAAATATGAATCAGTACATGGTGGTCTCCACATGTAGACAACACTTGGGAGGGAGAATCAGCAAACACATTTCATGTAGAAAATAGAAAATACAATGATTTATAACAGGCATAAACAAACTTGTGAGTGATTTCAGTTTTGCAGAAATATCATACCAAGGATTTTGTATTTCATTTTAGTTCATAAGGCAGCTTCTCAGCTACTGGAGATCAAAGCTATTCCATTGCCATGAGTAGAAAGATCACAGATCTCACTGGCTCATGAGGTCAACTTATAAACATGCTGAGGAGATAATCTGGCCCGCCACTCTTTGAAACAAACATGAGCAAATACATTTTCCAAAAGAGGCTTTTATTTGCACAACAAAGAAATGGGTGTTTTGAGTCCTTCCTATCAACTACAGGCTTAAAGAGGAAAAAAAAAGCTGGGTCACTGGTTCTGATTTTGACCTCTCCATTCATAAGAGAATGACTGAGCTCTCTGAGGATCTCCTACACATGGAGACCAATTATTTGCTCTCGTTTTAACTCTACAGGCCATCAAAAAGTAAAATAACACAACACACTCCTGCTTCAAGGCACATAAAATAAAACATGTGCCCAGCACTGTATACACAGAGTGAAGAAAATGTTTCGGGAGAAAGGCAGAACTTCAGTATCTGACATCAGTAAATAAACATTGTGGTAACTTTGACCAGAAGAGACTGTGATTTTTTCGTTCGCATGTGACCAATATTATTCTTTTATGCCACTGTTTTACTAACACAGCACAAAGCATGATATTGCAGGATAACCAGCCAAAGCAGCATGTTTTAAGCGAAGCAAAAGAAAGGCAGCCTGACAACATAACCAGAGCTCCCAGAGCTTGCCAGAAGCCACCAAGAGGCTGTGGAAATGCTTGCCTATGTTGCTATCATTACTCCAAAAGCACAAAACTGGATTTGGTGTATCTAGAGAAGCTGCTGTCACTCCTTTAGCAGCTTTGGCGTGCAAAGAATTAATTCCCTGGAGTCCAGCAGCCTTTTCAAACAGCAGTATCCTGAAGGGGAGATCTAGTGCTAGGCCAAGCATCATCAGACTCTCCCTGCTTGCTTGCCTGTGATATGGCAACAAGGAGACGTGGCAGCAGAATTGCTCCAGTGGCTGGGGAGGAAGGACTTGGGACCTCACCTTGAATGCCCAGTGCTGTCCTTCAGCCCTGCTCTCCTCCTTGGTTGGAGCCAGCCAGCTTGGTATATTCAGAGAAAACATCATTTTATTTTTTAAAGAAAAAAATCTTTGCTGACCAAACAGGTTTGCCTATACTCTGCTAGCTCTAGTCACACTGCAGTGTGGAAAGCGATCGACTGCGGAGTTTTAATATGTGGAGGTGTAGTTTTGCTTCACAAGTGTACGGGCTTGTAATAGTGTCTGCTGAAACTATTCGTGCCAGAAAAAACACTAGGAGAGATTTCTTTTCCATGTACCAAAGTCTTACTTTAGCATTTGATAGGGAACATATTTTACTTTTCTTGTCTTCTCTTCTGCCTGTGCCAGACAAATAAAGAGGGCACCACAGCCTCGGTAGCGATCAGTCAGTGTCTTGGTGCAGGAGGACTGCCTGACAAGCTGTGGGCTGCAATCATTTATGCAGTTTTCCCTCCATGTTCAGAAAGGGCTTTGCTCTCTCGCTTCTGCACTTTTATAAGAGCTCAGGGCTGGGGCCTGCATTTTTCTGCGGTAAGCTCACAAAGTTGGATTCCCCTTGGACTTGCAAACCTTGCCCACATTCATATTTTACGTGAGCTGCTCTGCGCAGCTGATTCTTCTGGTGTTTATTTTTCTTGATTTGAAATAATTTGTATTTCCCTCTGAGGAAACCTTGCCTGTTAATGACTGCGAGCTGTAACATGCCAGCAACTATCCTCAGCTCTTCTCCTGTGGCTCTGTCTTACCCCATCCATCACCCCCAGACATGAGGTCAGAGGTTGTCATGAAATGGGAAAAAAATCATGCTTTTGAGGAATCGAACTGTTTTGCTTAAAAACTTTGTCCTGAGGTTAGCTATTGAGGCCTCCTTGGCTCAAGTGGTCTTCTCTCCTGTAGGAACGGGGACCCCGAACTTCCCAGTGGTGAGGTCGGCGCTTTGGGTGTGCTGATACCAAAGCATGTGATACCACACTGATGATGATTAGGAGATGTGCTGTGCAGCTGTGTCATGGTGTTTGTCCTTACATCTTTGTGTGTGTATGGTTATAAATGTCTGTGAAAGTGAGAAGAGAGGCCTGGGCCCAGATCTGTACCTCACAGCCACTTAGGATTTCCTCTCCAGAGCTGGACCACCAGCTTGTATCCAGACCCAGGATGAATCCATCAGGAGTCAATTCAGACTTTTCCCGTTACCTGAAGTGGGCTCAGGCAGACCCCTTTCGGAGAGTCAAATGCAGTTAGAAATTGCAGCAGGCAATATTTCAGATGCCCTGAAAGGACTCAGGCTCATGGTATTTGCATTTGCACGTTGCAGACCCAAGCCTTTCAGTCAGCTCTGACTAAAGCTGAAGTCTTTTGCTTGTGTGGTGAGGCTAGGCTAGGCGGCTTTCTGAGCTTCGGGTTTATCATCGGCCACAGGAATCATAAAATGGCATGAGCACGCGTCATATTTCCCCATTTCATTTATTGGTCATTCCCAGAAAATGTTATCATAAATGCAGATCACAGGACTTCCAGTTCCACTGAAGTTTCTGTTATATTCACTAAAAACAGTTTGATACAAATAACCTTTTCAGTTTTGAAAGGAGATTAAGGTGCTCTCAAGCTGAAATAGAGGACAGGGGGGCTAGTGAGACTATTAATAGTTACACAGCTCTTTATACAAACTGTCAAATTGATTGATAGAATTTTTGATCCTTAATTTCTTTTTTAACGAGAAAGAAGATTTTTGTCTGCTTTTGAACAGGTGGAATGGTCTGGAGAAGTTCGACAAGATCCATTATGTTTCACACAGATGAGCAGTTGCAGAAGCATCTTTAATGGAAAGCAAATTCCTTCAGGATATGAGATGGAAATCATGATTTTTCTGTTGGTCCAAATTACCTTGCACTCTCCTATAGAGCTCCTTCTTGGACGAGAAGTCTGAAGAAGCTGTGTTATTGGAAATCTGGTGAATATCTGAGGACAGTGCTGGAATATTGCCATGGTGCTTTGACACGTTATCTTCCTAATAAATGACCCTGGTGCTGAAGCTCAGTATGGAGCGATGGCTTTTGCAAAACTTTGCCCTGTGTTTCAGCCCTCCTGGCAAGCATAGCATTATCTGATGGTATGTCACTTAGAGACGGATGGAAGGAGACAAGGGAAAAAAGAGAATGTGGGCTTTGTATGAGCTACAGAAGTTGAGCTAAGGCTGTAGTTGAGTAAAAGCTTGTCTGTAAGTTTACAAACATGCAATTAAGGCTCTCACTGTTATCTAAATCCATTTTCTTGCCTTATAATTATATGGTCAAAAGCATTACTGTTGTTTTTAGACTTTCATAATAACTGCAGTAGCCATAGAGAGAACCGAATGTTGTTTATTTATTTGTGAAACAAATTATGCCCCTCTGCAGGCTCCACTGTGTAATTTGCACTGGGTTTGCAGTTTACAAGAATGCACCCGCTGGTTTGAGCACTCCCCGCTCCCTGGAAGTAAAAGATGAAGTAGCAGAATTGCCATGCGAGCGGCTATGATTTTAGTGCAACAGTTGCAGCTCATTATATCTCCCAAAGTCAGAAATAATTTGTCACAACAGAGCCCTCCGTTTGGATCTGCACTTGGTGCCTCTAATGAATAAAACCTGGCTGTCAGAATTAAAAGGGATAGAGTTACGGTAACACACTCTGAGTCCTGTTGAGTGCGATTCAATAAAATTATAGATTTCTCCCCATTTATCACTTGTGGTTCATTTTGTTTAACAAATACAGTAGTCAGTTTTTGGTTACACTGGTTGACTACCCAGAGTAGAAGGCCTTTGAAACGTACCCCTGACATTTTCATTTGGTTTCTGTGTGTTTGCCTGCTGGTTTTATATGTACTTGCCTGGTCACACAGTATAGATACCATTCAGCAGCACAGCCACGCTTGCCACCGAACATCTTCATCATTTCTGTTTATATTTGCATTTGCCTCAGCCTCACCCAGCTGAAAAATCTACCCTTTGCCTCCAAATGACGGTGTTTGGAAATCTGCCCAGGGCTCTGCACATGGCCAGGGAAAACTTGAGGCTGACCCTGAAAACGCTCTGAGTTATCAATTCATACGAGACAGAAACAACCCAGCTTTGCCCTAATTCATTTTTATATATGCTGGTGGTGAGATTTAAGCAGATTTGTACAACTGCTTTGTGTTGATTATAAAAGTACCATCTTGTTTTAGCGTGAAGGGAGGGGTGTCGTCTGGAATGAAATGGCGTCCATTAAGGTCAGCAGAGAGAAGTTATTTTATACCAAAGGGAATTTTTCTCATGGTGGTTTCTGCCTAATCCATAGGAGGATGCCGTGGGGTGATGGTTCCCCCTTGCAGCCCCTGGTACAGAGCTGGTTCCAGCCCCTGTAGGGCTCAAAGCTAACACTGGAGAGGAAGGCTGGTGTAGGAGCAAATTGCCTATATACCCCCTCGTACCACTAACAACTCGTCTCAGGACAGGCTCGGTGGAGATGTCGCTACCTGGACCATCCCTGGCTCAAGCCCTAAGTACATGCATTAGCTTTGCTTTGTCTCTGCCTTATTCTTCACCACGCGCAGTGTGCAGGTGCCCCCGCGATCCCACCTTCTTGGCCTCTGTGTGGGTTCCTGGGGCTCAGAAAAGCCTGCGCGGGCAGCAAAGGACTGCTAAAAAGACTTCTTCCGCGGAGGCTTGGCTTGCTACGAAGGACTACGTAGGATGGAGGCCATGGTTTTTATAAAAGAGTATTAAATGAGTATGAAGTAAAGACATGAATGTTTTTGTACATTTGCAAGTACATATGAGAGAGAGAAAGCATCTGTGCTGGCAACTGCATTTGAAATATTACTGTGGTCCTGAGGTTCAGCTGTTTTCAATCAATGCCTTCCCAATGACCTCAACCATTTATGCCAGCTGAGGATCTAGCCCATCTCTCAAACCTGTTGCACAACTCTACTGACTGTGCATAAGGTAACTTTTCCACAGGGGCAGCAACACAGGCACATGGCACGCTGAGTGCCAGGGCAGTCTGGTTTTCAATGTGCACCAGAAGCAATGCAGGGGGACTGCATCACATCAGGAGAGGGGGCCGAAAGAGGGAGGCAAACGCAGTTTCTCAGACACCAAATAGGGCTTTCTTCTGTTTTGCCTTCTGCCTTTGTTTAGGTTACACTTGCTGTCAATGAAAGTGCTGACATTACTCCAGGAGGGCTCGTTTCCAGTTGTGCCATTGCTGATGGAAGTCAGCAAAGCAGGTCAGCAGAGCTTTATCACGTCCTTCAACAGTGTCTGTAATGAGGCAGGGAGGAGCACGCTGGGAATTCAAGGAGCGTAGGTTTTTATCTGTGCTCTTTGACGCTCGGTTGGCAATAATGCAGGAAAAGAAAAAGCTACATAAACAGCGGTTTTAAGGCAGTTATACTGCACCTCAATGCTACTTCTATCTGCTTGTGCTACAGATCTGTAGGAGACACTTATGGCATCAATCAGAAAACACAGGAGCAAATGTGGAGGGAAACATTTGTAACATGCTTCATTTTCTGTGAAAGCAAATGGTAAGCAGGCAAAACCATTGCTGACAGGATTAAAGACACACTGATAGTAGCATCTGAGTTGTTTTGAAATGCTTGGGGGAATCAGGCATATAAAACATGTGTCTTCCCAGGTCGTCTTCTCTTTAGGAGTGCCTCTCCCTTTCAGACCTTATGCTAGGGACAGCCAAGTAGTCTTGCAGCAGCTTTTTGGACTATCTATGTCATTGCTGTCTTTCTTCTGGCTGCTAATGCCTGTTGTGGTTCCCCTTTTTTATTTAATTCTGAGGATTCTGTACACTGCTATAGAGGAACAGGCCAGTTCTGGAAACAAAAGTGTGTGATATTTGCTCTTCAGGGTTACTGACATCTAGTTCGCTGCTTTGTGGATGTGGGTGGCATCACTATTTGCACATGTTCTTCGTCACTTTTTTGTTCACTTAATTATCCATCCTCCCTTTGTGAATTCATAAAAAATCCCCTCTTTTATGTGGTTTGTGGCACAAAAGATGATATAAGAGTCCCACGATTCTGGTTTGATATAGGCTCATACAGATTTGTTATGGATCCTGAGAGTCTCCTATTTTACACCTTTCAGTTTTATATGTAGGTAGTGTGAATACCACTGAAATAAATTTCAAAGAAAAACATCTACGCTGTGGCTGTTTTTCCTCTACCCTGTATCGCTGCGACCATGCTAAACAGGCTTGTTGCTTCTTTTAAAGAGCAGTGCCACACAATTCCAGGGGGGGTGAAAGGGAAAATAATTTTTGAGGGTCTTTTCGCTGTTAGCTTGGGTCTGTGTACGGAAAATGTTGTGTAACGTTGTCAGAATACCATAAAATACTCAGTAATCAGTAGCTGGAGGAGAAAATATAACCCAAATGTTTTAAAAATACAAGTGGAGAAATAGCTAAAAAACAATATGTGCTCCGTTACAACCACAGTTAGGAAAATGCCTTGCCATGTCTGGCTGACCATGTTCTTAAAATAGGGAATGCACTATTTCCTACCATTTCCTCTCACATGGTTGAGACCAGCACCTGGCTATGGGTAATGGTGGAGAAAGGAAGGTAACACAGATGGAAAAAGGAGAACACTGTTAAGACACGCCAGAAACGATGACCTTATTTACTTCTGTTTTTTCCAATTTTTTTCCTTGGGCCACAGCCACCTCCTGCAATCTGCCGCCGAGGGACTCGGGATAGCAACAACAGGAAATTCCTCCCGGCTTTGCTCCAGCTGTGGTTGCCAGAGGACAATGCCCCATGGTAGCCAGCACAGATCTGTTCTGCGCACCAGGTCCTTGCACGGGGATAGCTGTATGAATTGCACCTAGAAATAGGCATCGCCGCATGAAGAAAGCTTTCGAACGGATCAGCTCTCCATTTCAGCTGCATTGGCTGCCAAGTAAATGTCATCGTGGTTTGTTACTTATTACGTTGGCTCCCCGTGGAATACTAAGTCGTATTCAATGTCTCGGTGTTAATCTCCAAGATCCTCAAAGGAATTGGCACGACCAGCCGAGACAGTGCCTCCTTCACAGGAGTGATGTCCTGAAACAGCTGCTTTCCTCAAAAATTATGAAGATGTCACTTTTGAGGCTGATGGCTGAAGCAAGAGGAAGAGGGGGCCTTTTTGGTTTTTGAGATTTCCTGTTTTCTTAATGGGATAAGGAGGAAACACATTTTGTACAAAAGAAGAGTAGGGCTGAGAATTCCAAAAAAAGGGAATTTGAATATTTGTGAAATATGAATATCCCATCCAGCTAGTTTAGAAGATGGGTATCTACATTTTAGATTACTACTATGTATTTTGGTATTTATAAAAGCATCTGGTTGTCAAAAATGCTAAAAACTCAGGATCTGTACAATGACCTCAAATTGAAAGCTTAACATCAGGCGCATACTTCTGAAAAACTCAGTCTTATACTAATTCTATAGTTCAGCCAGTGTCACAGTCTCTTTGGAGGCACTCAGCTACTCTGATGATTTTTTAACAGTTGATAGAATCAGAGGGGAAATCATCGAGTTGGTGGAGTCTGGGTTAAAGTCTTTCATTTTCCTTGTACCCACTGTTCTTCCATGGACAGAAAGTATTTGCTTGTTGCTAGGGGAAGAGCTGTTGCACAGAAATTTGAGCTTTGTTTTACTAGAGTTGAAAAGCTGATGCATTGCAGATATGGCATCAAGAAGCCAAGTGTGCTACTGAAGAGTTAAACCCTTGTTTTGTGCACTTCAGCTGAAAGAAAGGACTGAGTGGCTTTTATAAATAATGTGGGTTTAATTATGGATCTGAGAGTTGGAAAAAATGTAATAAAGGAAACCCAAAAACACCTAAAAAGTTTTACATGGTTAAGGACCTGAGAGAAAACAGAGAAGTGAGGTAGTGTCATGGGGAGGGACACTTGTGGCAAGTAATGAACAAATACGACAACACAGTACATAAAATGTCCTTTGGAGACACCAAGCAAATGTGTTTCCATGGTAAGTGTGTATTTGAGCTCTTGAAGGTAGGGACTGTCTCTTATTTTGTTTTTGATCAGCACCCAAAATAATGAGAAGCTGATTTCTGATTTCCAGGTGGGGTCTCAAAGACTGCCAATAATGAATAATGAATAATATTAATAACTCCTGAGCCTGACTCAGCTGCCCTTGATCATAGGAGAAGCGTTGCTGATTTCTGAGAAGGTTCCCTGGCTGTCTGTGGATAATCTGTCTACATCTGGTTACTCTCCAAGAAGATCAAGTAGAAAGCCAGATCCACTGTTTTACATTTAATTACTGCTAAGAAGTTGTAAGGAGACCTTTGTGACACAATTTTTGCAAGTGTTACTGGCGGGTATTTCAATGCATACAATATGAGGCTACATCTTAAATTTATTTGGAAAATACCAAAGTGGAATTTGGCAGTTTGGATTTGGTTGTATTTCCAAGACACTTTGCTCAAGGAGCTCGCGATGTAATTGCTTTGCTGTTCGTTCTACAAATTACTGGGTAGAGTTTGCCCTTGGAACAGCCTGGGCGCTATACCTTGGCAGGCTGCACCTCCTTTCTGGGCTGGCGTGCCACGGCAGGGGTAGGAGGCTCGTCTGTGGGTGCAGAAGGGGTTAGCCAGGGGGACCTTCCCTTGAGGATGCCAGCCTTGGACCTTGTTCCCAGCTCCGGGTTTGGGAAACTCTTTGACAGGGCAGACGGATTTGCCAGCAGGGTCCTGCTCAGCTCAATACTCAACAGAGATTGAGGAAGCAAATAAAAAGGTAGCAGTTATTAAGGAAGAAAAGAAAACAGAGAGGATCATTATGCCATTGTTTAAATCCATGGGTCTCTCAATGGTGTACACAATTTTGGTCCTTTCAGCTTAAAAAGTGCGTAGCGGGACTGGCAAAGGGCCAGGGAAGGGCAACGAGGCTGCGGCCAGGGCCCGGCTCCTGGCTATTTGTTTAAGACTTGTTACAGAGCGCCGCTGCAAAGGGTGATGGTTTTTAGTGGATGTGAGGACAAGGCTGTATAAATAAACACAAGTAAATTTGTTGAAAGTATCCACTCCACTACATAGTGGCAGAATCAACCCTCCTGTAAACAGATCCAATTTCTTTTTAAGATCTTCTTAAGAGCTCAGTTTTCCACCTCACTTCTCAGCCGCAATTCCACTGCAGTAAACAAATAGCATGCAACGCCTACGGTGAGTGTGTGAGCCAGGTTTTACAGTAGGCTGCATCCCTCGCTTACAAACCAGCAATCCGCAGCTGAAGAGGTGAAGTTTATGTCTCCTCCTGTATCAGAGGAAAGGAAAAGTTCGGTGCAATAATCCCTGCGCAGTGGGCAGGAGAGACGGAGGAGGGAGAGGCATTTTCGAGGTAAAATGCAATCAATTATACTGCCAGGACCTACGATCCCAGATGCAGGGGGAATGCATCTCCCACTTCTCCTTTTTTTCAGCTCACAGTCTCTCTCTTTTGTTTTTTAGATTAATTTTTGGCAGTAACATAACCCCTGGCATCCTGCCATTTACTGCTTTAAAAATTTCTCTTGAAAAGAGGGAAGGAGGCAGGAGGGAATGGGGGCAGAGGGAGTTTGAAAACCTAATGGAACTGATTGCAAGGGTATGTAACGAATGCTTTTTCTGCAAAAATAATCTGTAATTTATTTTTGTGATGAGTCCATTTTTAGGTCAGGCCCTGTGGGAAACAGAACAAGTCTTTGCAATGGATATTACTGACTATTTCAAGGTAGCAACAGGACAGTTAGGCAAAACTAAACATATTGGTGTTTTAAGGGGTTTCCTTAAAAGAAGGCTGTCAGTGTAACACGATCATTCCTTGAATCTTTAAAGCATGAAATGTTTATAGTTAAAAAGATGCAACCATGGAAACGCAGATATATTAAAGTAGAGGAAAGATTCTTCTCATTCGGGGCCGAATGGTTTCACAGATGCTGAGGAAAGTGCACAGCGTAGTCGTTCGGCCTCAGAGGCTGATACAGAACGAGCCAGCGAGCCTCGCCATCTGGTTCCCGTTTCCCCCCGACAGTGATTCGTGCCAGGTCTCTACCTGGTTTTCATTATTTTCTCCTCTGCCTTGGGTCAGCTGGATTTGGGACAGCCTTTCTCTGCCCGCTTCCTAGGCCTCCTGTCCATCCACGGGCACCCGGAGCAAGAGCTGCTCTCCGGGCAACCCCTGCTGTGACTCGGGGAGCCGGCACGGGGGAGGACCGCACTTTTCCCCTGCAGACGCAGAGTAAAGAAAAATTTCGGGAGCCCCTTTCTATGCCTGTGTTTCATTGAAAATTTGAAGAGGATAGCTATAAAGCAATTCATGCCTGTTAAAGGTATTTCTAGTTCATTGTCCGTGCTCCTGCCCTGCTGCAGTGTCCTGCTCTGCTCTCCTTGATGGGGAGAGCCCGGAGGGAGGGCATGTGTCTGCACCTTACCAGGAACAGCCAGGGCTAGATACATCCCAGACACTTCGATGCGGTGGTGGTGGTGGTGGGGGGCTGCTCTTAATAATTAGAAGTTAATAGGAGTGCTGCCATCGGCCACTGCCCTCCGCTTCCCTGGAGGCAGAGTCTCCAGTTGTTGGGCTTTGCCAGTTGCCAGGCAGGGCCCCAGCAGCTGCCTGCGCTGCCTCCTTTCTCCAGCTCAGGAGTTTCCTCTCCTAAAAACAAGCCCTTTACAATTAATATAGATAGACATGGGCTTCCTCTTTATTATTTCCTGTTCTAATTGGTTCATTCAGCTTGTCCCCAGTTGGTTTCAGCTGAACCCTGTGTTGTCCTGGCCTGTTTCCAGGTGCTTGGAGAGGAAATGCAGAGTTTACCTTCGTGTAACACTGAGTAACAAGATATGCGCCCTGCAGTCCATTTTCTGGGAAGAGAGAGGAAGAAGGGGAAAAAGGGAGAACAAAAATGATTCTTCTGTAAAGGATATGGATGTTTTGTGTCTAAAGGTACTGCACCATGCACATCCTGAAATTCTCAAGCAGGATATCTTTAAATGGATATTGACAGCTGATTTATGCTTGTTACACAGTTGTTTCTGAAGGGACATAGATGTAAAAGAAAATATGAAAGATATTATGGCAAAATATAAAAAGAACTTTTGTTTTCATAAATGCTTTTAACTGACCACATGGTTTTAAAATTTAATCTCCCCCCTGAAATGTTGGAAAACTGCAGCAACAACATTGTGCTGTTGCACAAGACCTACTAAAATGACACCAAGGAGAAACAGAAGTACAGCTTCTTCTTTGCATTGTCCCACATAAGTGAAAAGATTACCATCTAGGTTCAAAATAAATGGTGAAACCTCACAGAAGTATGCTGATGGGAAGGGACCATGGGACATCACTGAGTCCAGCCTCTTGCTCCAAGCCGGCTCCACCACATCTGGTTCAATTACACTGTCTATCTGAAAGAGCCAAAGAGTACTTTTTTGAGACGGCAGCTAAAAAGTTGTTTTAAAATATGCCAAATTGAGGCCCTCAATGCCTTCCTTCTCAAAGGCCGGAGCTGATGAAGACTGTGAAGCAGTACAAGCCTCCCTTGTAGATCTGTCAACGGGCAGATATGGGGGGACCACTTGCAAAAAGAAAAATATGTCATGGCCCATCTGTCTTGCAAGTCCTTTGCTGACGTTACCAAAAAATGTGCTGTACCAGTCAATGCTGATAACAGTGAAAAAGGGTTAGCCCATTGTCCACCAAAATCTCCCTTAAGTTCCTGTCACACACCTGGACCATCGCAAGGTGACAACCTTCCAGGGGCTCCCTGAACGCCAGCAAGCAGTGCGACATGGGGAGCGCAGACCTGCCAGGTGAAATGGTTGGTGCTGAGGGCCCAGCAACCACACTACACATGGTTCGGGGGGTTTCACTCTGGACGAGCTGCAGCGGAGCAGCTGGAGCGCATTAGGTGAGCTGCTGCAGCACATCTGGTGGTTTAGTTGCACCCGAAAGGAAGCCGCTTGGTGCCTTCCGAGACTGCTCTTGCCACGTGAATCCAGGGGTGGGAAGTGGCAGTGCCCTCCCAGCCTTACCTACAATGCCGATGTAAGAGACACCAAAATACTCAACAGGAGCTGAGCAAGTGGCCCTGAAGGCAGAGGGGTCTTTGCATCACGGTGAGCCCCGCATCACCCAGTCCCTCCTCGAGCCCTCAGCATTCACGCAATGCTAGCCCATCCCCACAGCACTGCGGGGAATGATCTCGCCCGGGTAAAAAATAGGGACATTCACTTCATGACTGCCTGTTTTCATATATGTGCAACCTCCACCTTATCTCTGAGGCATTTTTTAAATTCCCGGCATTGTAGCTTGCTCTCTTGCTCTCCCAGGCATCTCACATAACCGCGCGCCTCCCTGCCATGCACTGTTAAGCAACTCTTTACTGTACGTCTGAGGGAAGGTCTGGAACAACCTTAATTTTCTATTTAAAAAGCAGCTGCTGGTTTCAGCAATTGTCCTAAGGAATGCTTTATAGTCAGTCTGCGTTGTGATGTGCAATATTGCTGAGGACAGGATAAGCCAGATCTGGAGGTCTTTGAATAATACCGTATTGTGAGACACTTCCACCTTTTCTTTTGTGGCCGACAGAAAGTACGTGTCACGGGAGAAGGGAGGGCTTTCAATTAAGTTTGCCAAATGTGTATTTAAATTTTAGGATCGTACCAGATGTGCCTCAGAAAATTGAATATTTAGGCTCTTTTACACACTTTTATTAAGGGATTAGGAAATATTGGCATCATTAAAATAGGCAAGGAAACATTTATTAGACTGTCAAAAGCATTACAGTGCCCGATAAATCCGCTGCTGCTCTGCCCCAGATCCTGCATTGCTGTAATGCAGGGCGATGGTGAAGGCAATGAAGCAATGGAATAGTTACCGAGAGTGCTAATTTCACTCTGGTCTGAAAACAGAGGTTACCGCTTCACCTTGAAAAAGAGGTTAGACAAGCACATGTTGGGAACGATGTCATTCTGTCACCCTTATCTTACAGGAGGGACAGGGACCAGATGGCTTTGGAGTTTCCTATCAGTCCTTTGATTCTGTGATGGTTCTGGTGAGGTCAACGCAAATATGTCAGGTCACATCAGATGAAAATTGGGGCCTACATTTTAAAACCTGATATTGGATTAAAATGTGCTATGTATTCATTCTCCAGTATTTGGTGTAAAAAAAAAACAAAACAGACTGCTTATGAACGAACTTTTGTTACAAGAAGAGATTCTAGGAGTAAGAAGTCTATAAAATAAAGTCATTTTTCTATTCATTTTAACATGGCAATGCTGAATAAAACTTGATTAATTACACCTCAGTTTTAACAACTGTTTTTTATAACAAGAGGCTTTCTTAAAAAGAAGGAAAGACTATGATAACTGACTTCGCTGCTAGTAATACATCCTTGTGCTTTATAATGTTATGCTTGTAAAATCTGGGGTTTTTTGCATCTGATGAGAGATGGGGGGTGGGCAGAAGGTTGTCAGGGAAAACTTTAGGTTATGCATGGAGGAAAAACACTCTAGTGGCTTTTACCGAGCGAAACTGGAATGTGGAGATTGTTATACTGGATTATGTCCATCGTCCATCTAGTTTAGCATCCCACATCTGAGACCTGTCAGTGCCAGATGCTTCGGATGAAAGTGTAAGAAACTTGCAGACAAGGGATCATCTTGATTACTGATAGTTATAGTTTGGCTTAAGCTCTGGAGAGTATGCTTTTAAATCTTTTCCAAAACTCTTGTCCTTGATGTTTTCAAAGTTTATATAAATATCTAACCCCTTTCGGAAAGTCATTCCATTTAGTATTGTAGGGACTGGCTATGGGAACAGATTCCATGGTTTAATCTCATGTTGTGTGAATATTTTTTTTTCCAGTACTGTTCTGATCACTCAATTTCATATAAACCTTCTTGTAAGGGAAGATAAAAAGCAGAAGTGCTCTACATAATGTCTTCCTACAACCCCGTGTTCAATGTACTTTGTAAAATGCCTTGCTTTTTGTCACCGTTCTGAGCTGAAAACTCTGAATCTTAAAGCTTGAAGAGAATTAAATAGATTCAGGAGGGAAAAATTGCTCATATTTTTACTGAGCTGGCCTATTCAAAGCACATAGACAAATATTTAGGCATTCTTCTGGAATAGAGCTTAAATCAGGAGAAGTGAGTTACAAAAAGAGTGAGTCTTGGCTCAGTAGCAGTCTTAAATATATATAAATCTGGCTCAGAATTTGTCTTTCATTTGGAAAACGAACAATACACTAAAACTTGTTGATTGAAACATGATAACAACAACAATATTTTGTTTCAGCTTTGCTTCATGTGTCAAAAATTCAGAAATAAATTTTGGAATGGGAGAGAGTTACTGAGGACCAGAATGTTTAATGTTCATTGAAAGGAAAGCTAAAATTGGGTCTTTCACATTCTTCACAATGAAAAAAATCTTAAGTTGGGGTAGGCAAAACCAGTACATATATTTTTGATATAATCTGAGTTGCTTAACTTGCTTTACACAGGTATACCTATGAGAAAATGGGGAAGGGTGAAGAGACAATGAGATATGTGTGAAAAATTTCATACAAGAGAAGTGCTATTGATATTCTTACAGATTATTTCTAGAGTCTAGAGATGTTGGAAACACAGATGTTTGAGGAGTTGCTACTGCCACGTATAGTTAAATTATAATATTTACTGCTCCCCTGGCTTGAAAATAATTTTTGTTGTTTGGGGAGGGTTAGGGATTTTTGTTTTTGACAGGATACCTTTGCAATGAGTAGAAGAACGAAGAATTTAGAGAACTTAGAGCAAAAACAGCCTACAGGAGAGAACTGAGTGATTAAAACCTTTATGCTTCTATTTTTTAGCTACCATGTTTCTTGAAATTGTTAAGTGAGTGCTTGTAAACTGCTGTTTGACTAGTTATGCAAAAAGATCCGTTAAGCCCGAGCTATTTAGAATGGTTTTGCAGATATACTGGAAGTTAAATTCTCAAGAAATTCTGTTCACTCTGGTGAGTATTAACAAGCATGTGAATGGTGAACGCGCCAATGGCACTGGCTGCACCACAGTTCTCCTGGAGTCAGGGAGTCATGCTAAAGCCATCTAGGCAGATGCCAATACTGGTATTTTGATATTGTGGAGGAAACAAGTGAGTTAGATCACTAAAGGTGCTGAGTTTTTGCTATGGCCAAACAGGGACATTTGAAATCTGGGTAATGAATTATGCTCCTAGAAGGCTGTAATTGGTTTTCTCCATGTCGTTTGTGCTAGTGTGAACTAAAATTCAGCATGTTTTTATTGCCTCTGTTCCAGCTTAGGCTGCAGTTTGATCAAAGGTAGGTTAGATTTCAACCAAGGATGTGTACTTTCAGGAAATAAAATCATGTTAGCTGTCTAGCCTCTACTGACCCGTGTAATATTCAGTAATGCCCTTGTAAGTGTATCACAACTGTAGAACAAGAAAGAAAGTGTCCTGACGTAAGGGTTTAAAAACCATCTCTATTCCACTGGGAAAGAAGGTGAAAAAGGGTGGTTACTTCATATCTCCTCTTTCAAGTTATTGTTATATTAAACAAGCTTTTGCTGTTGGGAAAATTCATATTAAAAAGGGAAATGTTTACAATATGATAAGTAATAGCTTTGTTGGGGGTATGAAGAATATTTTAAGTGAAGCGTATAGTTAACTTTGTTTTTGCACATTCTGGAAAGGATATTTAAATAGTTTTGACATGTCCAGACGCTCATTTTAGAATCATAGTCTTTCCAGACATTACTCAATCCACCTGACATTGGAGAAGTAGGATTTGTCACCAGTTCCTGATCTAATGTGTTTTCATGCTGAATCCAGAAACTCTTAACTCTATTCATGTTAAGTTGTTCATGCTAAAAATACTTTTTTCCACAGCCCAGGCTATGCCAGTAGACTTTCCTCAAGGGAGAATATGCAACCTGATAATTGGGAGAGCTTGAGAGTGGGGCTATTAGTGGATCCTTCCATCAACATTAAGGTAATGTAGTCATTTCTAGCCACTCTGCCATGAATATAACCTTATCGTTTCAGGTATTTAAAGTTTTGTAATTGGTAGGAAGCAATTTTTATGCTGCTTTATGGGAACTCATTAGGGATTATTAGCGATTAGGGATTGCTTTCCTATTATCCTATAAAACTTCTGTGATCTTTAGCTGTGCAACTGTGCGCTTTTCACAAATGATATTTAAAGTGATTTAAGTCGGATTCCTTTCAAGCAAATTTAGATTTTCAAGCAGTCAGCCTGGAAAAGGCTTGTCTTACTATAAGAAAGATTTTTCTTAGATGTATTACAGAATCACAGAATCATGAAATAGTTGGGGTTGAAAGGCACCTCTCGAGGTTGTCTGGTCCAACCCCCCCCAGTTAAGCAGGGTCAACTGGAGGAGGTTGCCCAGGTTTGGGCACAGTCAAGTTCCGAATATCTCCAAGGATGGAGACTCCACAACTTCTCCAGGCAACCTATGCCAGAGTTTGACCATCCTCACAGTAAAAAAAGCTTTTTGTTATGTTTAAATGGGATTTCCTTTATTTCAACTTATGCCCATTGCCTCTCACCCTGTCGCTGAGCACCACCGGGAAGAGTCTGTCTCTGTCTTCCTCATTTTGTCCCTTGGGGAATGTATATACGCTGGCAGGATGTCTCCTGAGCCACCTTCTCTCCAGGCTGTTTGCCCTGCACTCTCCTCTCAGGACCCTGAACGCCACCAGAGGGTGAGCCATGGTCCTCCAAGGCTGCCCTGACCTTCGCGTCCCAGACCGGTTTGTAAGTGGGAGACCCAGCAGGGCGGCTCCCCGTGTCGGCCCCGTGCCGGGGGTTATCACCAAGGCGCTCAGAAACCTCCTGGACTGCTTGTGTCCTGCCGCGCTGCCGGGGGGTTAAAGGCCTCCGTGAGGAGGAGGCCGTCTCCCTCCCCGTTGCTCCCATTTCATGCTCTCCGCAGCAGGCTGGCCAGCCTGCGTTACATCACCTGCAGGTAACGTGGAATGTAATTTTAATGGGGAACTGTAGCTTTAACGTATGTTATCAGGTTGAGGTAAGCCCTAGATTTCCTTTTAGCTACTAACCTGAAACTCCAGACTGCTTTATATTACTTACACTCCTTTGGGCCTATATATGCTCATTTCTCAACAAAGGTAAAGGTAAAAAACCTCCTTACTTTATCAACAAAAAATGTGTAGGTCCCACTGAGCCACTTCATTGGGACTGTGATTTTGAGCAGCCCTCTTGCTGTAAAGTCCTAATGAAAGAAAAGCTTGGGTAGATTTTACCTAAGTTCTGCTACTTGACGAAAACCCTGTGTGAATGTATGGGCATATGTAGGAAGAGGTGTAGGATTTCCCTCAAACAACTACATCAATGTGAAAATGATTTATGCCTCACCTCCCTTCAACATGTGGTTTTTGGCTTCTTCAAACTTGTGGATTTTACAAAGTCCATTTCCCTCAGTCGCACAGATTTCTTTATCTTCATTCCTTCTTTCCCAGCCACTGAAGGGAGAGGTTTTTCAATCACAAGAGATGAAATAAATTTATCTGAGGAACTGACTGCCTCATCCTCTGCTCTCTCTGGAACAAAATGGTGCAGGCGCACTCTCAAGTGTTTCACCTTTTCACGGCTTGAAAAAGTCCCCTCCAGTTTAATCTGCTTAATCCTCATTTACTTTTGCAACCACTTCCTGCTAAGGCAGAGAAAAGATTTCTCCCCCCTCTAACAAAGCAAAACTTTCAAAAAAAATTTTTTACAGGAAATCAGAAGAGCTGTGCTCCCATAGACCTAACTGCTGTGCTCAACTTAGTCTGGCCGTGGCTATCACGAACCATCTGCTGCGCTGCTGGCAGAGCGTGATCCGCTCGCTCCCATCTGCGACAGGGATGAGCACATGGCCAACAGCAACAACAGCAAAATCACCAAAAAACCTCAGATAACACGCATCTATAGATCGCCATGAGGGGCAAGCTCCTTTTCTCCATGGCTTTGGGAAGTGCTTTCTGAATTGCTATATGACATCTGCGCGGTAAGTTGGCAACCTGCCCCTGCTTTTTTTAATTGCAGTTGAGGTTCAGCTTGCGTGTGCATCCGTTGTGCGCCCTGCGCCCCGCTGAGATTTTGGCCCTGAGCTCGGGGGCTTGGGGACCCCTGCGAGGAGACCAGGAGAAGGAGGCCCACAGGAAGCAGAGCGCCTCACAGAAATGGCAAAACGATTGCAAATATGACAAGGGGGTTTTGTTGTTGTTGTTTTAATTTGGCTTGCGTTGCTGTAACTTCTTTTCATTCACTCTTCTTTTCCACAGTCAGCACCGCGGCTGCCAGCAACTGTTCCTGTGAAATGCTCCTGATTACAGTTGGCGTCAGCAAATGCACTGTCTACAGTCCCTGTGTACTGCTTCCAAAAATGTGTGAGCCTGGATGGAGGACTAATGGGTCAAAAATGCGTGGTCTGAATGTCAGTCTGAAAAACAAAAGCTGTTGCAACCTGCTATTTCATTCAGCGCAACAAAAGCTGCTCTCAGGAAGGAACTGAATCCCTTCCCTCTATGGGGTACGCTATTACTTTGCTTTAAAAATATGTATTTAGCAACAGATCACACTCCTGCAGCCGTAGTGATAAGGAAGGCTTCAGATGGCACATGGCAAGGTACTGAAATGAGCCGTTCGCCCAGGAGGGAGAAAGGAGGCTCCGCCAATGGCCGTGTTGGCAAGGACAGCTCACGTTAGATGGTCACCACTTCTTATCTGCAGAGCCATGGCCATTGCCTGCGTTCAGCTGCCACGGCATTTTGTCACCTTTGGACATGCAGGTGGCCCCACTCCCTGCTCTGGCACAAGCACCTGGGAGCAGGGATGACAGTCAGGGGAGGATGGGTCCTGTCCCCAGCCCCAGGCACCTGGGCTTGAGTCCTGGCTCCACCACAGGCACAGCTGGAAGAGCTTCTCCAACTCAGCAGTTCTAGACAAAGAATGAAAAGGAGGAGAGAGAGGAATGAAAATAAACTCATGAGCAGCCTTTTTGAGAGCAGGGGACAGGGCATGAGTTGTTGCATCCTCATGCTATGATATTCAATGCAATGATATACAGTGATATTCAGCTCCTATGTAACATTTAACCCACTGGTCTCAAAGCACTTGACCAAGGAACTGAGGCTTAATTGTCCCTATTTTACAGGGAAGAAACTGTGATGAAGGGATGAAAAACAGCTTCTCCGTGGTGGCAGAGCTGGACTTCAGCCCTCTGGTCTTGTGCTGCCAGAGCATCTGCAAGGCAAAGCTTTGTGGCCATGGTTGCTCAAAGGCCAGAGGCCAGCCCTGGAAGGAGTACGTACTGCTGATGTTTTGAGAACAAAGCCAGTTTCTTATTCACCAGATGGGTATTGCTCAGGAAGGACTGACACTTACATCAAGGACAGCAATTCTAAGGAGTTACTCTTAAGCAGCCCTCTTGTGTCAGTGTTAATTCACTCTGGAAAATGTGTCACTGTTCCTGCAAAAATAAGCCTTTCTTTGGGGAGATGCAAAGGAGGTCTGAGGAAAAAGCAAAAATTAAAGTTTGCCCCAGGGTGCCGGGCTGCAGATCCTTCCTGAAATGAAAAAAACAGTCCCTGCCAACAGGAAGTTCCTCAGCTGCAAATTGTTGGAGCATCCTGGAGTATCACATATGCTTGTCCTGTTCTTCCATTCGTCTATTGGCTAGTGCAGCGCACTCCTCGGGTCTCTGTCCTTGAGTCCTCATCCTCTGAGTGATTTTACAGTAACAGCAGAGATGTACATGTGGCTGCTCTTGCTGTGAGGATGTTGAGTGCTCATTGTGTTTGTCTCCAAAACTCTTGTCCTGGTTCATCCCGTGTCCCATCTGAGTGTGCATACAGCCGCGGTAAGGCGACAGGAATGCTAGGCGCTGTTTCACACCCAGTGCCTCCACTCCGTGGGACAGCAGGAAAGCTGTTTTCAGTGAAGTATCTTTCTCTTGCTAAGTTACTTGCCACAAAATACTGTTTCTTCCTATCAGGGAAAAACAGAACCTGGAGCAGAACGGTCCTTTCATAGCAGCCTACATCCCTTCACCATCATGGGCAGGGCTTCAGGCACCCTTGGGAAACTATCTCCAGTCTACCCACTACAGTTAGTCCAACATACCACATTTCTATACTTCTCTATCCTATCTCCACCTTTTTACATGTATCCTTGCCGGATGTAACTTTGACTACCAGGTGTCCTACAAGCTGGGGACAGCTAAAAGGAACAAACCAGAATGAGATTCGGCAAAAAGAAATGTCCTCCCACCCTCTGGAGCACTTTCCTCCTTCTCTAGATCCTCATACAGTTTTAGAAAAGAGCCACTGGCTTCCTATCTCCTCTTTCCCTTCAATGAGTAATCTCTTGGAGATCTGAGTCTTTGAATCTTGGACATTCAAAAGGACAAATTCTGATGATCATCTTTAAGGAGGCAGCATGTGGAAGGTAAGACTCAGAGAAAGACTGAAAGTATTATTAAAGAAAAATATGAGACAAACCACCTTCCTTTTATTTATCTTGTTTTTATCAACCAGAACATACTGCAGTATGTTTCACTAGTCTCCTTTTCATCAGATACTCTTCAAGTGCCTGTGTAACAGTTACGATCAGTGCCTATTTTGCCATATACACTGTAATGAAACAACATATACTACAAGTGGAGTCTCCCTTCAAGGAGCTTATAGCACAGATGTGGCCGAAGGTGGCTGAAGGTGGTTTTGTCATCCTTCAGATGGGAACCTGAGAGACAGAGATTCACTCGAGGAAGGATTTTACCCCCTTGTCCTGAGGTCCCACGGCAGCACCTTCAACACAAGTCCATCCTGCCTCACGTACCAGCTGTCGTCTTTCCTTCCTGGGACCAGGGCTCCCTCCAGGTCCCCAGGCTGTAAATGTGTCCTGGCCTCATTGCCCGTGGCAACGGCAGCTTGGGGACTGCGCTGAATTATGGTGCCTCCAGGAGGGACAGGAGCCCCCAGACCATGAACAAATGTCACCCGATGATTGCACATCCACATCCACCTGCATGGTCCAGTTCTTCAAGGCTTGTGGCCTGCAACGTTATATATATATATATATATATATGTATATGTATATATATTAAATACCCTCTGCTGGACATCCTGCTTTTCCCCCTGCCTGCAGTGTCTGCTCCCACCTGACCAAATTAATGTCCCCAGTAGGCAGAACCTGAACAATTATCACTGAGAGAGCAGTTAAGACACTCAGTTGTCTTTGGTAGAGTAAACCCCTCGGAGACACGAGTAAGTAGAAGAGCGCTACATGGCAGATGTTTATATATATGCACACAAGCACATATACACACACTCTCCCTCTCTAATTTCTTGACACATGGAGAGCAGCAACACATGCAGCATGCTTCGTATCGTACATCAGCTTCAAACATAGCCCAAATCAGCCGTGGAAATGGCAGCAATTATGGTAAGCTGAAACCAAACAAACTGCGGCAACCTAATAGTTTCAATGGCAGAAAAAAAGCCCACATCACCCAGCTGCAGGAGCTGATAGGAAGACAAGCCTCAAGGCAGCTTATGGTTTCCTGGCTGTCATCAGCTAGCAGCTCTGATACTTGATATAATGAATAATCAGTGTTTGAACTGATGGAAATGGCCTTAAAACACGCTGGGGAGGGGAAATTTTCGCTGTGTGCATTGGGCAGTGGAAAGTGTGGTTTGCATACATTTGCATGTTAGATGTTTGTACTAGAGGGTGGAATCAAAGCCGGGTGAAAATAAAGCCAGTACTCGCTACACGGCTAAAATATGAATATGTACATGAAACCAGAGAAGGAGCTCTGCAGATGACAACAGCAGCTTAAATAGATGTACATTGCAATTTGTCTCTCTCCTGAGGTAGCGAGAAGAAGGCCTGTATTCATCACACAGATGGCAAAAACCGCTCAGTGAGCAGCGAGAGAGGAAGGTCTTCCGCTGGCAGCTGAGCAAAGGCATTAAATAAAGTCGTCTTCTTAGCAGCACATTAACAGTAAGGGCAGCCCCGCTCCTCTCTCCTCCCGCCTCTCCCTGAGGGACGCTGGAGGCCGCTCCGACGTGGCCGCGGCGGGCGGGCGCCGGCTAATTTAGCCTCCACCTGCCTCCGCGGAGCCGTGCGCTGCTTCGGCGGGGCGGCTCTCGCTCCGGGGGTGCCGCGGGGGCTTGGGCCGGGGCGGAAAGCCCGCGAGGAGCCCGGCGGTGCCTTTGTGCGGGGCTGAAAGGAGGTAGCTGGGCTGCTTTCCGGGCTGCCCCGGCATCTGCCGCCGGCCGGCCAGCTTGCGCGTAAGCTGGCAGGGCCGCGCTCACCTGGTGCCAAGACTGCTGTGAAATGCTGATCCTGAGCTGCTTTGTTCCCCCTAGCTGGCCCCGCTGCTCTCCAAAAGCCGGGTCTGGGGAGGAAAAAAGCGAACCCCCGGTGCAGATGCTACAACCAGCACGGTTAGTGTCCAACGGAGACTTTTCTAGACTTGCAAAGAGGCAAAAGAAATGCGGTACTGGCCAGGGAAAGGCTTTCTTGGTGCACCTCTCCTCACCTCCCCAGAACCGCTGCCTTTTAATTAAGAATCACCACTGGGGAAATTTGAAAATGGACAGCTTTTTTACTGAGAGACCACCCTCTTCTGCCTCCTTAATGTAGATTAGATTTAGAGGAAATAACTTGAGGTTTGGAAACAAATATCTCTGGAGAGCAACTCGGTAGCGAGGCATGGAGGGAAGCCAAAAGCTGTAAGAGATCATCTAACTTGAACTGAGGCAGGTAAAGAAAAGCCAGGGAAACCAGAGCTTTTCTATACACATAGAAACGGTCTGTACACAGAGGCGCGATCTGCTGCTGCTTTGGGCCCTACGATGCAGTGCGGAGCTACGTCGAGGGGATCAGATGTCAGCAGAGGAGAAGGGCCAAGGTTTAAGGCACTCTGCGCTCACCCTGCAGAGGCAGCCAGGGCCACACGGTGCAAAACAGGCTCGGATTCACGGAAAGGTCTCCTCGCTCACGGCCAGTGAGAAATAGTGGATGTAGCACAAGCCTGTACCCGTACAAGGAGACAGTATGTTTTGCAGCAAGGTACTTAAGGAGGACTGCAGGCTTTTTTTTCTCCTTTCTGCTCTAACTACAGATGCACTGTATCTCCAGCAAAATGTTCCCCATCCTAACCTAGTGGCAATGTCAGAGCCTGGGACACGGGGACTGGGAGAGATCGAAAGCCTCTTTTCATCCCCGAACCGCAGCAGAAGTTGCTGCTCCGGTGGACAACCACGCTGAACCTCTCTGTTCCCAGCCTGACCAGTCTGTGTTGGGTTAAAAACACAGCCTGACTTTTGCATCCCTCAGACACAGCCCTGTTTTAAGCAGAAGCGTCTCCACGTTGCCAGCAGCGGCGGCGATGGCTTTGCCAAGGACCGCAGATCCTTGGCACGGGGGCTGCGGCTGCACTTGCCAAACCTTCTGCTGTGCAATCAGGCTGCAGGGAGGCTTCTGCGCTGTGGCCGCGAAGGACGCGATTTACAGAGGCTCTCTGAACCGGCCGATCTGCTGAGCCAGTCCGCCTGGTAATTTTAAAGGACTAAAAAAAAACATTCGGAGCAGGAAATGAGGAATATGCACGAGTGAAATTCCCCTGCTCTCTCGCTTGCCTGGATGGGACCATCACAGCTCTGCACAGGTGCCCTTGACTTTCTTAGTAAGTGATCTTGTTCCATCAGAAACAAGGTGACACATTCACCTGGGCATCGCAAACGCATGGGAGAAGAGAAATCCCTATTTTCTTCCCCTTGTGAAGCGCATCCACTCAGCTATAGCAATTCCCTCACGAAAGGGAGCCCCGGCTTTCTGCAGCTGGCAGGTGGGGATAAGAGATAACCCCCAAAGAAATCCTCTGAGAAAAGTTATCTAGAGAGAATAAACAAAACAGAAGGATGCCAAATCCCCCGTGTGATTTTAGAGGACAAACATAATAAGAGCAGCGCCGTGCTGCTTCTCCTAGCCCCCTTACCCAGAGGAACAAGGCTTCGGATGCTTTTGCAGGGAGATATTGTGCCCGAGGAGGCAGCGAGCGATGCTGGGGGAGCTGAGCACTTGTTAGCCTAATGCTGCACTGGAACATTTAAAAAATAGATGCAGTCTTTGCAAAAACCACAAAACAGACAAAAATATATATGCTCGTCTTCCAGCCTCGTCAAAAAGAGACAACTTATTTCAAGCACTCCTTTTAAAGTATCCTTTCTTCCTCTATAAAATAAAATGCTACAATTCTGGTGAAAGGCTCACATAAAACCCAAGCATTACTTCTTTGGAACTTACTAGAATGCTATTTTTGTGGAAGAAATCCTATTGCTTGCTGTACTAAAATCTCATGTTTTCATAGAAATTGTCAGTTTGGCAGCTCTTCAAGAGCTAAATATTTACCTTTCTTACCACAAAGGATCAACACTGGTTTGGGCCTGTCTGCTACCTGGTTGTTAGTTCCTTTTTATTATCTAGGTAAATTTTTAAAAATAAGAAAAAAACACAATTTGAAAGTTGAAGCCAATAATAAAGATAAATTAATCAACATATATGTCCAGCCAGCACACACAGACAGCTAAGTCTTCAACCCTGAATACTAGTAGGCTCATAAGTCTGTCCTTAAGCCCCTAAGTAGATTCATTGGCATCTAAATATTTCTTTCGATTCCAAAACACAGAACAAGGCACTAATTTTAAGTGGCCAGAGTTGCCAATACTGACTTTTCTGGATGTTCAGTCGGGTGAAGCAACCAACGAAAAAGGAAAATTGTCTGACAAGTATTCTTGTGGGTAAGCATGTGGTAGCTGTGATTTGCAGTGATGGGGTACATCATACACAAAGACATAATTCGTCACGGGGTATGTGCAGCTTCCACAAGTTTAATGAGTTTTTATGGGAATAACTATTGTCCTCAAATTCCTACCAGCAGCATATTACCTATGCTTTGCTGCTTATTGCTTTTGATGTTCATAACTTTCCTGTTAAAATATATTTAGGTATCCAGTGAGAAGATAGAAGTGATAGCATGTGATTCAGGTGACTGGCTGCCCAAATGAATAACAAGCAGGCAACAGCTTAAATTAACATTTTCCAAATAGCTTGAAGCATGAACATAATTCTGCCAAAGTATTTGGTGCATAACTGCAAGTAATACGTTCAGGGAAAGGCAGGACTGGTTTGTAAGCAATTTGCTGAGGAAAAAAAAAAGCCTAAGCAACAAGTTTATAATGCAGTTTAGGGGCTTAATGATGCAGATAAGCATCTAGTGGGAAATTTAGACCCATGTGCTTTTGAAAAATCCTACTGGATGTCCAGTTTACAACTGTAGGTTCCTAAATACCTTTATTGTCTTAGTTGCAAAATAAGTACACATTTCCAGCAAAGAGCTTGACCGGGGTGAGTGCGTAGCTGCACACTCCTTACCGGTCCGTACAGGTGTGGGCAACAGTGGCACACATATTTTGCACCAGCTAGGTGCATATCCCTGCAATTCTAGAAACACCACAGTAAAGAATTAAAGACAGTTTGCCAATCCCCCTGCCTCAACTCCCCCAAAACAGCACTGGGGATATGAATAGAAGGGGAATTTGTATCCCTTTGTGCCTTGTAGTATTGCATAGAAAAGGCCTGAAATTGTGGCAGTGCTATCCCTTAAAAGGGGGGAGGAGAGAAAGATTTTGCATGCTGTCTGTATTAAAAAAAGATTGGAAGAAAATCCTGGTTTTGCAGACAAATAATTAGGAGAGAAAGAGATTCAGTTGTACAGAGGTGCTCACAAACCGAAGGAGCGCGAGGTGATTGCTACAGGAAGCATAAACAATTTTCTTTGGTAGGCAAAGCCTGAACATGCGGCTGAAAGACAGCAGTCTTTCTCACTGAAAATTCATTCCAGTCTTTTTTCAGGATTTTAGTGTTAAAAAGGTGTTCACACACAAAAAAGAAGACCTCAAGAACATAGTTTATGCAAAAATCCCATATAATTTTAAACAGTAGTTGTCTGCACTGAAAGATGGTTTAATAAAATTGGTTTCATAGCATGGATACAGATTTGAATTAAATTGCACTATATCAGCCAAGCTTTCAATGTTTCTAATGCAGCTGTGCTAACCTGAACCGTGCTTAGTTTAAATAGAAATGAGTTTCCATGCGGCCATTTATCTCCCTCAGTTATTCTGTCTAATGAAACAACACAAAAGATCCAAACATTTTGCCCTCTTTAACTGTTAACCCTTTAACAGTAGTTTCTTTCAGGAAGGCACTGAAGATGGATTTCATGTGAGGGCTCTAAGGTAGATCATAGACACTTTTCCAGCCTCTTTGTGGTTTCTTTCTGTGGTTTCTTTTTTTATTACGAGAAACCTTTTTCCTGCGGCAGAAGTAGACCGTTTCCACAGCCAGCTTCCCTGGAGAGCCATGTTCTCGTCCTGATGAAGTTAAGGAAAGTCCCTGGGCCTAACGAGCGCATTTCTTCCCCCGCTCGGTGCCAGCGTTGTCCAGTGTGGGGGATCCAGGGCCGGGCTATGGGCTGGTGGCGCAGCTGCAGCGCGCCAACATCTGGAATTCATTCCCGGCCGGAGCGGACCGTGAATACACCAGGCGGATGGGATCCTATAACATCTCCCATGTCTCAGCCCTCGCTGCCTTAGATGGCCAGATAATGGGAGCACTACTGCAAGCAAAAGGGTTTATGTGTTTCTGTGACCGCAGCTATGCGCTTTTTTGGTGCCGACTTCTTGTGTGCCCTGCGGACAGCGAGCGGGGATGTCGCGGGGTCTGGGCAGCGATGGAGCGGAGCGCCGGGGTGGCCACAGGTTGTCATAGCCACCACCTCCAGCACTGTGATGATCTCCTTTCCCCTCATCTGCCACGGCAATGCGCTGCCTGTTTTCTTTAGGGCTTTCTGCTTGGGAAACAACTTTGACCTAGAGCATGTTTACAAGAAGAAGAGTGTCAGCTAACTCGGCATGGCCAACTGGAGTTATTTTTAAATGTTCTTCTTTTTAAATTACTTTTTGTACAAGAGTTGCATCCCTTGAGTTAACTCGCCAAACTGTGAAATCATTGCACCAATTTAAAATCCACACATCATCAGAAGTGCTCGCCAAGGTTCCTGTGAACATGTGTGTTTCCCTGGTGTTGCCGTCCCCCTGGACCAGAGCGGTGGACACTGCACCTGCCTTCACCGCCGCAGCTGGGGTCCTGCTGCGTACGTGGTGGACCCGCCTGACACAAAAGTGGTAGTCCTCAAAAACACCACTGAAAGGTTTCTAGTACAGTTCCTCTGGGAGAAGGAGGGCTTGGGATATGCCTTCTGGATGTCATCACTGGACAGGAACGGTCTTGAGAGCAGCAGTGAAAAAATATTACCCAGCAGCTTTTGAAGGCTGCAATTAGGTGGCGCGCCAAGAAGTCATCGTATCCTGGATATGTTCGCGACCCTTGTGACCACAGCTGTTGAACGCATCGCCAGCTTTAACGTCCTTGTCCTCCCAAACAGCCTGCACCCCATGCCGCTATCCCTTCTGTCCTGTGAAATGACGCTGCGGCTGTGCCTGTGATGATGTGTCAGTGCAGCCCAGGAGCCAAATTCAGGGCCCATCACATCGCTGGCTCGCAGCAACAGCTTTGGGGGCACCTCTGGGGTGCTCAGGAGCACCTTCTGCTGCCATGTGCAGCTCCATGGTTTGCCTATGCCCCAGAGCGCAGGGGACAGAAACGAGAGGCACTGCCTGGAGCCGTCGCAGGGAGCTTAGGAACTGGCCCAGCTTATCTTCAGACACCTTTGTATATTCAGATACTTATGAAAGTGATATCCTAATTTCCCTGAAAAGGAATGTGCATATACTCTGTTAACTTTTAAAACCATTACAAATTTTCATACATGCAGTAATCTGCTGATTTCTTTTGGTTGACTAGTTCACTATTTATTGATATTTTCAAGAGCTATCACTGGGTTATGATAGGTCAGATAGATAAACTTGTGTTAATGATTTGAAATGCAGAAGTAGAGGTGAACATGGGTATACCTGCATGCAGGCATATGAGAATAAACCAGAATATTTTATATTTCTGATCAAATATCTATCTTTGAGCATTAGCTTATATCATTTGCTTTCCTACTCAGAGAAAGAAAAGAAAGGTAATCTTAGACTGAAACTGCTCTAAAATCTGTTTTGCCAGCCATTAAACAGATCATTATTCTAGATTCATTATTTTCTATTCCTTCTCAACTCACATTATACATAAATAATAGAAAAATAACTTTCTCCCTCCAAAAAACACTCTGGCATGAAACTCATACAAACTTCCTAGAGTGTGCAAGAGCAGTAACAGATAGCAGTTACTAAAAGAAACATTTTAAACATCATATAAATTCTGTTAAACAATTTCATTGGCAATAGAAATGGGAAAATGCTTTCTAATGGTCTAATTTATCTTGTAATGCAGAAATCAAAGGCATAAATCAAAATAGCGCATCTAACTATAGTGTGTTGACATATGCTGTTATTTTAGATATCTACTTCAACTACTTTGCTTATTAGGATAAAGCTTTTATGATAATTTTTGAACTAAACTCCCATAATCCTTAGTTTGCTAAGAGGCTGGATAAACCTGTATAGTTATGTTTTAAAGGTCAGGAATTGTTATTCACTTCTGAGGCTTCCTCTTACAAGAATGTCAGATTGACACCAACCTACATGTGTGATCTGTGGGACTGCTTGTACTCCTGTTTTTAGGATGAGCAGATGCTGATCAACAAAAAGCACTGAGGCATAAATATCTCCATCTGAAATCATATACTCAACTTGCTTTAGTTCAATGGTTTTAGTAATGCAAAAAGACAAAGAATATGATAACATATGATTTAATGTTGTTAAGCACTAATGGGTTTCTTAGCTCCAAATCCTTAAATTGGCTATTGAATTGGTTTTCCAGATTTTTATTTAAGATGCCCACAGACAAAAAATATAATTTCAGCAGTTCAGGCTTTTGGGATATTGGAATATATTCTTAACCTGGAATATTTTTTTTTAGAACCCACTGGAAATAAAGTTAATAAAAATGTGCTAATATAGCCCATTGAATTCAACTGTTACCTCCTGGATGCTGCATGGCAATTATGGCTTGGTACTTTGAAGCTTCTCCCGTAACTTTTTTAAAGGCAGATATTCCAACTTTCAGACTTCAGAAGAAAAGAGTGGTTATGGGAGAATAAGTAAGAAAGACAAATGAATTTGGGGATACTTCATAGTATTTGGAATTTGCTAGAAAAATCAACCTCAAAGAAGATCAGACGGAGAGAAAGTGACATCAGAAAAACCAATGAAACATCTTGTTTGCTTGCATCACAGGAATGTATATATATGTGGGTTTTTTTCAAGAACTTTCATGGATTCACATCTTTCGGTGTCTTACGGGCTGCCAGCGGTGCTCGGACTAGGGGTGGAAGAGCATTACTCATGTTCATTTAACCTGTGCAGCAACAGATCCTCCTGAAAGAGTCTGTGATATAACTAAGGAGTTTATCATGATATAACAGGGATAAGAAGGATGGAGCTCTGCCTCACCTGAAGCTTCAAGCCAGTGGCACTGCAGGCATTGAGGGGACAGACCCTAAGGCAGCTCCCTTCTCCTTTTGCGGGTGGAGCTTGGAAGATCTCATTTGTCTGGTGTGCTCTGAGCGAGCAATGGCTCCTGGGGGCACGTGTTACCTACCGTGTGTCACCTCCTGAAGGGGCAGAGAGAGCTCCCGTTTGAAACTTTCTTAAGTGTTGATCATTTCCTTTCAACTCTAAGCCACGAAGTCGCTACTTTACCCACCAAGGGAGATTTAGGAAGGTGAGAAAAGGATGCTGAGCATGTGGAACCCCTGGAACAGCTGGATTCCCTACCTGAAGCTGTTTATGCATAAAGAGGCAAAAAAGGACTTGAAATTGTGGAAGGAGAGAAACCAAATAAAGAAAGAAGCAAGAGTGAGATCTGTTTAATCTCGGTTGCAGTTGCAGTTCAACCAGTGAGACGGACTGGGGGCAAAGGCACTAAGCGTATAGCAATGGCAGAGTCCCTTATAGCATGTTGGTACAGCTGATCTCTGCAAACAGCGCTGACACCCATCCCTGTATCATACAAGCACCGCAAGACTTGCATTGGGTTTGAAACCATCTGGTTCTTTGCAGCACCTTTTTGCCTGGTACAGAAAAGCCCTTAAAGTTCAGCAGCTGTCTCAACATGTTTCCACAAAACACTCCTGCAGTCTGTTTTCCTATCCTCACGTGCCCTGTCTAACGCACACAGCAAGGCTGATTGAAGCACAGACAAATGCATAGTTTGTAGTGTGAAGTCACGCAATTGTTAAACCTATTGTGAATGAGGGTGCTGAGCTACCTATGTTTAAAAGAGAATTAACAGAGTGTTAGGCAAAAACACAGAGTCTTTAGGCAAAAAGAGCTGGTTTGACAAAGATCTTACCTCTAATGTATTGAATAAACAGAGATTTAATGTCAGAATACTCTTGACTGAGATCTTTGGTTTACGGAATGACATATTTTTGTTCTCATAATCCTTACTTCAAGTTTAACAGTAACCACAGAACACCATTATGGAATTAAAACCAATTCGTATTTTTCAGTTTCAGTATAAAGCCAGCAGATTTCTCTGATATCCCTTTGGGCAGATACAGATTATGTTCTATAGAAGGTGTTTCAGGCTTAAGGAAGTGTTATGAACTCTGATACTTCTTCATCCTCATGCTGAAAATTTCCCTTTGTATCTGAATTACCTGAATCCTTTTTAAACTTATTCCATTATGAAGGGAAAGCCGTCATCAGCAGACAAGGATTTGAAGAATAGTTTGTAAAGATTTTGTCAACTGAGGTGAGGAAGGATGGATCTGTCTCTGCAGGACTGTAACCAGCGCTGTGCTCTTCCCTTGTTTTGTCTTGCACTGTTAATAATATATTGAGATATCAGTTTTAAGCTAAGCATGATGGGTGACTGTGCTACCATCCTTTTAAATAGTTGCCCAGCTCCCAGAAAGGTGAAAGTTTTTAGCCGTCTGAACAAGTGACTAAACCTTCTGCATCTTCCCAAGTCTGCATGTGCCAGCCTCAGCAGCTAAACCCTTGCCAGCATTTCCAGCAAGTGGTAGGTTCAGCATGGTCTGTATAGGGCGCTAAATCTCCATCAAATTAATAAGCCAGTCAAAATTAAAAAAGAAAAGAAAGTCTACAGTGTAGTAGTGAGCTCAGTGATGGTTAAATGTTTTTAACTCTGGCTTTTTTTGAGAATAAGGAAGAAGGGGCTGCTTTGCTACCTCTGCAGGTCTGGGGTGTTTGAACACTGGAAGATGTTGTAGTGGTCATTGACAAGGATGATAAGTTTCCAAGATGCAGAAGACAGTTTACTAAGCAAAGTTGTGCTGTAACACATATTTCAGTTAACATGGGTCATTTTTTAAAGCAACTGAAACATCTCGCATGGGAATGTATATATACGGAAATATAATTTCTATGCAGGCAATAGGTATGGATCATATTGGCTGAATATGTTCAGATATGAACAGAACAGATATGGCTGAATCTTTCAAGACCTGCTGTGAAGACCTGAGTCTGTCGTCACTGGTACCAGCTGCAAACCACTCCTGACTTCATGAAGAGGAAGAGGAGGAGGAAGAGGATATCAGTCTCCTCAGTAAAAGAACTCCCCAAATCCTCCATGGTCCTCATGCTTGTCCTGCCTCTCACCAGACCTTACAACTGCCATTTGGAGTAGTTTTTCAGATGGGATTTTCCCCTGCTGATAAGACGGTTTTCTGTGATTGATACTGCTAGAAGCCCTGCTCACCCCCGGCAATTGGCCGCCCTTACGGCTCTCAGTCCTCGCCTCCTTGCTTATGCAGGTCCGATTTTGTCATCGTTTCCCTGGCGGCAGCCAACGTTTTGCCTGCAGAAGTTCGAACTTCTGCTAGCGGCACTGGAACCAGCCCCGGGTTCATGCTGATTTGGAAATTTCCAGGCTGTGGATAGAGCTTCACGGGTCCTGAACAGCTGCAGCGCCTAACTGCAGCTCCAGTTGTTGCTGGTCTGGCTTATAGCTGGCAAGGAGGAGGATATTAAAATCCCATAAAGATACTATCAAATTAGAAAATACTGTACAGTGTGCTTTTGTTTCTTTTAAGGATGAAGAAACCAGATGAGAGAGGACTTAAGCTCCCTCTGTGCCTATACTCAGGGCAGAAAGAAATTACATTTAACTGACCCCTTGATGGTAAGACTCGATATTTGACTATATTTAATCATGTACAGAAAAGACAGTTGCACTTTTCAACAGCTGCTCTTATTCTGAGCTCCAAGGGGCTAACGAAAGATTAGGTCTGGGCAAGAGTTTGCTCCCTCTCTCTCCCTCCCCCACAAAACCTGCATTTTTCATGACTTTTGGCGTTCCAGAGGGAAAACACACCCAAACCCTTTCTTTACTGCACTCAGAACTTTACTGTGGTTTTCAATAACCTCACAGCAGCACAGATGGAAGCAGATGGTGGAGGAAAAGCCCAGCAAGCAAGCCTTGCAGGTGGGAGCACCGACCCCGCTGGCTCTGGGATCCAAACGCCAGTGCCGCTCCGGGCCGGCTGGCCGTGGAGGAGAGCTCGTGCTAGGCGTATCTCCCAGGCCAGGCTCTGAAGGGCAGTGTCTTTTTAAGCCAATGCAAAGAGTTTCAGCCCGACCTCGGGGAGACAATCGACCCTCGTGTTGTCATCGCTGATAGCTGGTAGAGCGTGTAGCCGTCACTGTGCAGAGCGGCCAGGGATGGGATGATTAATGGATTAAATCCCCCCTAGCCCATAGAGGAGGCTCTTTCTGTGCAGGGTCCGATCCCAGCGTCAGAGCGGGGTGATCTGCCCAGATGTGCCAAAGCTCGGGCGGGATGTTTTGAACAAATTAAGTAAAGGGACTTACTTGCCAGCCTAAACCTGCTGAAGAATAATATCTGATTTCAACTTGAGTTTCTTTATATTCCTGATAATTTCCACAAATGTATCCATTTTGGAATGTGCCTGACAGATTCAGAAATATACAAGAAAATTTTGGATGTAAACATTACCAGAACTTGTTTGATGCTGCTAATTGTGATGTTCCCTTCTTAATTAAACAAAAAATTGAATAGCTACTTGCCTTGGTCCCATTTTTCCAGGCTGAGTGACCTTTAATATGTACTGAACATAACATAATTGAAAGTTAGCATTTAAAACTGATTAAAATTTAAAACCAGTCTTACAGAGAGAAAGGAGACGGACTATTCTAATAACTGCATCTACTATTTGCACATATATGAAGACACTCATTTTAGATGTCCAGATTAGGAGGCCTGTATGACATGACCCAATTTTAATGAAAGTAACCTTTTTGAAAATAGGTTATTGAAAACATTAGACATGTAAATATCCAGCTTCATGAAGTGACCCTCTTTGTTCAACACACAAACTGCACATGCAAGGAATGATAGCTGTTTTCATTCGTTATGTGCAAGCGTCATTGATATTAACAGGAATTATGTGTGGAGAGTATACCTTTTAAATTTAAGCTTCAAAATGAGCAAAAGGAAAGAAGCAGTTGAAATTGCTTTCCTGCAGTGATACGGAGAAGGCCCAATGCTTAGAGTAGCAGAGCAACTAGCATGTTAGCCTTAATAATTCTAACAGGTGTAGCATATTCAGGCTGTGATTCTCCGTGGGAACTCACAAATCTGGTATATCGAAAGCATTAGATTATCATCATATTTATTAAGTTAGTTAAATGACATTATTTAAATTATGAGTGGAGTTATGTGTTTACAAAAGTGGATTATTCTGAGACGTACAATGTCATTTCTCTGATAACAGCTCGGCGTGTCTATTGCATAAAGGCGCAGACACAAGCCTCTGCTCTTTCAAACAATAAACTCTCTGATTTAAGTAGTGCTTGTAGTTATAGACACAAAATAAATGCACTTCCCTCCTTCACACCCACACATGCACCCATATGCAGTGAGACGACCCTACATGAAAAGCGTGGTCAAGAACCCTCCCAGTCATATTCCTGCGCAAATCTACATGCCCTCATAGATATACACTGGCATTTTTGTCCCAGACTGAGTAACTACTGGTGCCATACTACTGGTATTTACGTAAACCACCACTCAGTCTTCATCCTTTTGCAAGGGCGCCCTCATTCATACTTTCACAATTATGAGAACTTCATAGGTGTAAATAAAGCTCAGATAGGGTAAGAATAAAAGAACATTTAATGATCTTAAAACAAACTGGCAAAACGACAGTGGTTAAAGAAATACCTTTTGACACCAAGGCAGAATTCAGTTCTGGTACTGATTATCACAGGAAGTTCTTGAGGCCAAAAGCATGCCAAGACCTTTTCAAAAAGACTCAATATTAATGCAGATAAACTGATAATTATCAAAATATTGGAATGGAGTTTGACCTAAAGTTTCCCAGCTTAAAACAATCTCTTTTGTAAGAGTGGAAGGTGAGGCCTGTGTCAGAGCAAATGGTATCATATTTTTTGCCTTTTCCTTTGAGGCATCGGGCTTGGCCACAGTAGAGACAGAATATTTGAGACCAGATGAACTGATAGTTCTTTGTTCCTAAACTATCCTTTGAAATCTGCTATGCCGAATAGTCCTTCCTTCTGTGGCATATAAGGCAGCCTTTTGTTTAAAGCATATCTGCAAAATACAATTAACAAAAAGGTGGGTTATGGGCCCACATAACTTGCTTGCTTGCAGAGCAAGAAGCGATGTCCTTTATGATGATCACAGAGACCTACCTATGGTAGGAAGCTTTTGCTCTACAGGAATTAAATGCTTTCAAAAGATCGGAGTCAGTCTCGCTGAACAAAACAAAGAGCAGCAGAAAAAATCTTTCTGGAGGGGGAGCACGGGGAGAAGGGGCAGCTCTCACACAGCCCTCCCTGCCGTTGCCGGGCAAGGGGGCGCAGGCGAAAGCCAGGCACGTTTGGTTGCTTCGCTCACCATCTCCTCGGACAATGCGTCTGTTCTTCTTCGAACCGCTTCCTCCAACTGCCCCGATAATGTCGCTTTTCCTGTTTTTTTCTTTCAAACACAGAAGTTCCTTTCCTGATTGAAGGAGCTTTCCAAAGAGGAGGAGGAAAGCGTATTTTTATCAGCTTCATCAAATGCCCCACTGGTGCACTGTGAAGAGAAAGATGTGTTTAGTTAACTTATTGGAGGCTTATGTTTCTATTTATGCCGAGATCACACAAAGCAATTACGAAACTGAGTGTTTACAGATGAGTAAGAAGGTACTTTCTTTTCACTGTCCAGAGAATATTTTAAAAAAATCTCCAGAATTTTGGATGAACCAGAAAAAACATAAACATGCTACGTTTAGAGGCAGATCCAGATGTTTGTTGCAATCCAGGTAAATTTTTTGGGAGGGAAGAACATTCCTATCACTTCAATTTAGACCCCAGATTTAGATACCTGGTTTCTTCAGGTTCCTTCTGGGGCTGATGGGGAGAAATAGGCGCCGAGAGCAGTCGGGTTTTGGGGGGCTGGCTGGACACTCGGCAAAGTTTGGGTGGGTGCCAGAGCTCTGCTGACGGAGTTCCCACCTGCCGCTCTCCGCCTTCACTGAACAAGTCACAGTCCGTTAGTGTGCAGCGCTCTCACCACCGCTTCGCACGCCAGCTTAAATAGAAAATCCCCATGTTTGATTCACTGAAGGAAAGAAGAACTTGCCCTTGCTTCTCTAGACCTGCTCCCGGGGTCTTTTGGGCACAAGCTCAAATACCTGCTAAGGGGCACGAGAATCGTCCCTGCTTTCCGTTGCTAGAGTCAGGGCTCTTTATGGAAGATTTTCAACAGCTCTGTAGGTCAATCCGCCCCAGATGCCCCCAAGTTATACGTAAACCACATGGAATTATGCAAATCTCTCAGCAAACCACACTGTACCACCATTTTGCCATGTTGATGGAAATACTGTGAACAGAAGAGACAGATACAGCTATTTATGAATGCTTTTTTCTGTGGTCAATACTTGTATGCCTTGAGTAATGCTTTCAGTAAAAAATATGCAACTAGATTAATGATTTTTAATGATTGGTTTCTGCTGTCATATTAATGTTTATTTTACATTTTTTTCCTGCTCTCTTCATCATATGAATTTTTCTTACAAGTGAAAAAACAATGGATGTATTTTGACTGGGAATGTGTAAACAGGCAAAATGCTATCCACAGCTCCAGGAGAACTCAAAATAAATAAAGCTTTACTGACGTTACAAGAATTCAGTTAAGCTCTAATTGTCATTTTTAGAACTTGTTTTATTTCTGTCATTTGCTTTTCCACACTGCTGCTAGGACTGGCCATTTAAATCGAGGAGGCCAGTCTTCAGTGAACGAAAATTCTCGGCGTTAGCACTTCTGTCTTCACCAGAGTAATTGTATATTCATAGCACTAATGAGCCCTGCTTATGGATTAAAAATGGACTGTCTCACTTCTATCTACACGACTGAACTAGCAAACGGAGGAACAAAAATCAAACACAGATTTCCGCAATATTTTATGATTTCCATCCCTGGTTCTATTCCTGGAAGTTATTCTGGTCTCATGCTACTCATATGACGATGCCTGCTCACAGATGCAGCCCAGCTACACGCGAACCCAAGCACACCCAGACCCAAGCGTATGAAGTACACGTAAGTATTGCCCACCCAGGGCTGTGCAGTCACAGTGTGCCGTGAGCACGGCGTGTAGGGGAGCAGAAGTGCTGGTTGCTGAGGTGGCCTCTCCCCGGCATTTCTTGCTTTCCGGGAGCATTGCTGGCTGATCGGTTGTTTTGCGGGGAAGCAGTGCTAGAGGGCAGAGCCTTCCCACAGCCAAGTGCCTTGGGGGCTCACAAAAAGCATCAAAAAAGCACCAGAACTGATGTGTCTCTCATATGTGAGGCCACTGTGGAGGAATGGATAGTATCCCCCGGCTCCAAGAGAGCGAACGCTGCTGGTTGTTTTTGCTGATAAATGAGGCTTTTTATTCATTTTGTTGCTGCTGCTTCCCACCTCAGGTAACAACATGTGGCCTGGAGATCTTGCTGCCATGAGAAAGGTTGCAAAGCTGCAAGGTCACGTCGGTGCTGTGCGCTGGGCTCACTAGAAAAAACATGATGTCATTATGGACATGACACTAAAATACGAGGCTGTGAAAGCCTGTCATTTGCAAGGCTATAATATGCACTAATGTACTGAAAGAGAGAGTAACCTAGATGTTATGGTGATAATGTGCACTTACTGTATTTCTTTGAGCTGGAAAGAGACCACAGCTCTTTATTTTGACAAGGGATAATATACATCTTTGAGAGTGACTATGAAAGAAAATTTAGCTCGACTTGTCAAGTAGTCCAGCGTGGAATAGAAAGCTGCCAACATCTGCTGAGGTGTCACGTTTTCTGGTGTGAAAGATACAGCTCAGATGTAGCAGCAATCTCTGTGAAGGTTGTATCACTTCAGCAGAAAAGCACCACCTAAGGTAGAACATTGTCTGTTTATTTAAAATGAAATTAGGAACCAACAATGTATTATTCATGGTCTTTAGTGTATGCAGAGCGTCTTGTGTGTTTCTTTAACTGCTATAAATACAGATTCAGCTTGCCACACACAGAGCACTTCATCTGAATCTCGTCAAATGAGTACATTATTTACATTTCATCCCATCTTAAAATGTGGCTTTCTCTTTTGCTCTTATAAGTGCTGCAGCAATGCCACACCAACGCGAGGGTGGGTTCCTGGTGTAGTGGGCCAGATCCTTTTCTGAATTGCCATGGTGTCGAATGGGAGCGCCTTCCTCCTCGTCACGAGGGTCATCGGGACCATATGCCCGCACAGTCGAAGTCAGGGTCGATCTTCGTATATTAAATCAGGATGTCGACCTGCATCGATTAATCAAATTTCCTCATTTGTCTCCCCTTCTCCCACCCCCTCCCCTTTTCTGCATGGGCAATGACTTAAAAAGTCAAGCATGTAATTGTCTGACAGTTATTTCAATAATACACGAGTAAATTAAGTAATGCTTCTCCCTTTTTCCCGCTGGAATCTTGTGCTGAGGCCATGGCTCCTTCCAGGAATGTGGTGCCTAGGTATTATTACCATTTGGATGGGGTTTATTCCTTTTCACAGATACACAAAATGCAAAAGCCTGTTTGTTTCCATCTCTCTATTTTTTTTCCAAATGTAAACTAAACAACTCCTTTTACATCTCTCGCTGGTTAGCAGCCAATGTAAATGCTTATGCTAGGAGAACAAGCCCATTTCCTGCCGTTAAGGCTTTTTTGTTTATCCTAGGGCTACTCACTGCCACTGCCTGCCCCTGACAGACTATTAACCCCTGTTTCTAGCAGGCATACCAGATGTGGGTTTCTTAAGCAAATTATTGGTTATTTCACCACATGTCGTTTTTGCAGTTAAGTGTTTCCAGCCTCTCAGAACATTCCACAGAAATAACATCACATTTTCCTCCAACCTGTTAATTAGCATAATTATTTATCAGCCTGAAAGCCACAGCTTGAGCTTGTTAAGCGGCAGACAGATACGCACTGGACAGTGGCCCAATAGACTTGAAAGAGCAATGAGAGGATGGAGGCTGTGGAAGCTGCCTGAGAGGCTGCGGGAAGACAGGCTGTTTGCATTTCCCTCCTCCACCTTCTCCTGAAGACCCCTCCAGCTGATAAGATGCATCCCTTTTCCGTGCTGAAGGGAGAGGGGGCTTCAGACTTACGTATCCCCCAAAATCTACAAAGCTGTAACAGGGAGAGCCAGCTCCAGATGATCAAAAAGAAAGAGATGATATGAGAAATATGCACCCTCTGCCATCCTTGGCAGATGTTCCTGTCCTCCCTTTGCATTCGCTTTGCTCTTTGTGCACACATCTAATCACTCTGATTAAAAGGGAGGCCAATGTTGCAAGACTTATAAAGCTTGTAGGATGTAACTTCTTCAGTCAGTGTGTGAGATAGCGGAGAGGATCTTTGTCCAGTATTATATGTGCAATTTTCTAACATCAACTCGAAAAACACAGTACATTGCAGATTACATTGCAGCAACAGGTCCAAACTGCTCATTAGACACTAATTGTAGATCACTTACAAAATAGATTGATACATTTGAAATGCTCAGATGACCCCATTTTTTCAACCTGTAAATGGGGATGTAGAAGGCCCAGATTAAGCCTTTTGCACCACTGAGCCCTATCTGACTCTAATCCCAGAAGCATCTGCATAGGTCCCTGTGGAGGGTGGGCTGCACTCGACTTTTTAATGATGAGGCATTGTAATTTTCTACCTGAATGTGTCTACACTGCTTTTATAGATGCATATTCCTCGAGAGCACCAAGCCCTATGCTTCTGCCAGCAGCTGAACTGTGGTTTATGCATAACGGGTAATTAAGGTGGATTTCATGTAAAAATTAATAGTAGCAGTATAGAACAGAGATGGATGTTTCTGAGTGGTTAAATTTGAGTTTAGAGTTGCAATGGATTTTTTTTTTCAGCTAGACCTCAAAAACCCATAAATTGGACAAATGAACTAAAATTTCCTGTGACCACAATCCTTTTGCTCCAACAGACTTGTGTTCTTGAAAATTATTCAGGACATCCAGTTATATTCTCAGGCCTTTCAGTCCCTTTGCAAGCATATAGCAATAGCAGGAAACACTAAGAGCTAGAAAGCCCTGTGGAGCAGCGATCTCTTCAGCAGCCCATTCGCGTCAGAATTCCCAAGTAAGTAGCACTGCAACAGGTTCGTGGCTCTTGGGCAAACCTAAAACTATCTGTAAAAAATAAATGTCATGGCACAGTGTGGCCCAGTTGTCCACATGACACATATTTGTCATTAGTTACCTACTAGACATTAAAGCATAGTACATTAACACTGTTAATCAATGAGAAGATGATAATACTTAATTTTCTTCAGGAATTGCATTCATTACTGGTAACAGTTAGTCAGGGTGTTACAAACTCTGTTTTTATTACAAACTCTGACAATGGATACTAGTCTGGAAGAACTATTGGGAGTTTCAAATCTTTGTGAAATGAGAGGATCTGTGCTTGCTAATATCATATCCACAGTTGTTCTTGCTTTATTGTGTTATTTCCTATTATACACTGCAGGCCACAGGGCAACAGGCTAGCATGAGTTTGAATAAGCGGGCAAAGAAACACACGGTCCTGGGGGCTATGAGCACAAGGCCTGTTTCTCCACATGCTCAAGGAGATGCTGGATCCTTGAAATACAGAGAGACATCCCATAAAGATAACGGGCAGAAGTGAAAAATCTTACTAATCCTTGGTGCTACTGGCCTTTAGGAACTGTACTTCTCAGGTATTCACTTGCATCTGTTTTTAAAGAGTTGCAATCTTCTTAAAAATAATTATAACTTTTTATTGACTTCAACAAGAAGGCAATAAATGTCTACAAATAGGAAATATCATAAACAAGATGTTCATAGAAGCCAGTTTCAAACTACCCAAGTATGAAGTCTTTTGTTGTTGAGATTCATTCACTCCTCCATCTTTTAATACAAAAAGACTTTTTTCCCCACAACATGACAAAAAACATGATGCTTCCTTAAGCATCAGAGCTTCAGTTCCTGCCATTAATTTTTTGCTCACATTTTGTTAACTGTCACAGAGTGGCAAGGGTATCAGTGAGAAAACATTTACTTAGGGTTAACTTCATGACAGTTTCTCTTTTTGCCATTTTTAGAAAGGCGCACACAGGCCACGTTTTCGCATGGAAAGGAAGATGTATTGATTTAAGCTGAGTGCACAAATACCTACAGAAGTGCAAAATTCTCTAGATCACTGGCCATACCTGGTAAACCTTAGAGACAAAATCCTGCTGATTTCAACCAGCTGTGATTGAAAATGAATTTTCGCTAAATCATGACAGCTTTAGGCTCTGCTAAATTCCCTTGCCAGACTTCCCCAAATCAAGCAACGCATGCTTGCTCCATTCTGCAGTTGCATCTGCAGTGACTCACATGTATCCGTGGATATCTGGAGCACAGATGTTGTACAAAAGGGTGAAAAAAAATCACACTGGCTCAGAGTGTATTCTGTTGCATTGCTCCCTTGATAATTTCCATTTTTTCCCCCTCAAATGTAATTTAAAGAGAAATGAGCTGGTAAGTTTTTCACATCTCTCCTCAGGAATCTGTGGCATTCACTGGTGGCTGCAATAAGCAGGCCTTTTCATGCCACCAGTAGCTCAAAAGAGCTTTGAATTCATATTGGACCACAGCCCCTTAAGCAACTGTTTTCTCTCAATCCCCATTATGCTGAAAATCCCTTCCCACACTTGTGCAGGCCACTTCTCTTGCATAAGTGTTTTTTCACGCGTTAATTTTGACTGGATGATTCAGCAGCACTTGGTGCTGTTGTGGCAAGACAAAAATGTGTGTTTAGCTACACTCAAGAGATAAACACACATTCCCTGCAGTGGCATTGGTGATAACAGCCCATTCACATTAGGATTTTTTCCTCCCTTAGAAAGCATCCTATTCCTTCACTTATGCTTAGCTTACTCATTGGCTAGTTAGGGAAGGATGATGTGACCTATATTGATACAATTTTCTATATATTGGCAGTGGGAATTGTCTTTCCAGTAGCTGCAGCTATCAAGATGAGACAGATTAGATTAAATTCACAGGTTTCACTTCCATTCAACAAGCTGGCAGCTCCTGAAGCCAGAAGCAAGGCTGAGCACTTTTAGCGTGCCTTTAGGGATGTTTTTTTGTTTGTTCGTTTTCTCAGTGCAGCTATTCTTCCATACTTCCTACATGCTAAGGAGGTAGCCACAGCACTACTTTCCTCATCTGCATCTCCCGCAGGATATCCCTGTTGCGACACACACAGCCAAACTGCTGGATGATGAAGGGCAAAACACGCTTCCGGAGCCACCTCTTTGAGGACATGCCAAGCTGTGGCCTGGTGACTTGTCTTAGTGAAAAACCTCAGACAAGATGTCACGCTCCCCATCCTGCAGAGGATCCCAAGATCTAGTCCCTCTACAAGCTGCTGCTCTGAATCTCTCCTGTCATTCAGGTTTTGTCTCAAGCTACCATTAGCCAGTGGGAAGCTGAGCTGGTGCAGGCTGGAAGGAAGCACAGCACCTCAGGAAGCACGTGAGAGAGCACAGGAGGAAAGACCTGACCTTACAGAAAGAGGGAGCTAGTGGGATGCAGCAGGATATGCAGCCTGTCCATACCATTGCCTCATTTAGAGGGGGAAAGAAAGAAACTTCAGCTTGCAGAGGAACAGAAACATAGACCAGTAGCAAGACCCCAAAGACAGCCTCCCCCAGTGCACTCTAGCTAGCCCACGCTCCTCAATTTCTCCCCTCTTGAAGCATCTTTCAAGACTTGCTGCCACAGCTCAGCCACTCTAGCTGCCTGCTGCCCTCCACCAAGCCTCTACACAGCAACAAGCACAAACCCCACCAAGCTGCTCGGGAGCTACCTATAAATTGCCTCCCAGCCAGTGTTAGGCTGTGTTTCATGCCTACCACCGGCTCTCGTTCTCAGGCAGATGCTCCCATCACGTGGCCTGTAAGCACCATTCAGCTGGGCAGAGAGCTGAATCTGTCACAGTTGTCCTTTTTCCACAAGGACATTTTCCTAACATCGTATACTTTACCTTCACATGAAAAAGAGGTGGGATTTTGGTTTTTTTGGAGAGAAAAGTGTACGTCTCTGGTTTTATTACTCATTATGGGTGCAAATCTCTCTAACCTCATGCTTGTTAATATGTTTAGATAAAACATTACTGATGTTTATTATTTCAGATTACTTAAGTGAACACTGGCATTCAGTTCTACTTCTCAGCTAGAGGGGCCCATTATCTTTAATTTTCCTTCAATTTTTCCCCCCAGAATGAAAAACTGAAAAATTAAAAATTGAAAAATCAAAGAAAAATCTGGGTTGCATACTCCAGAAATCTGTCATCTAAGCCTTTGCAAACTGGCAGGAAAAAACCTACCTTAATTGTAAATCTTCCCACCAAGAAGCATGTACATTGGGGGTTTTTTGGTAGACTTCAGAAGGGTGGCAGCAAAAGTAAGTTCAGAATAGAAACTCAGTAGAACATGAGGTAGGGGCAAACCCTGAATGCGACATGACGACTGTTGCCCCAGTACAATATTTAACTGGTAGGGTTGAAAAATCTGTAGGAGCCACCATGCTGTTTAATACATTAAAAATCACCTTCCAAATTAATACTCTTCCCATTAATTTGTGAAAGCACAATAGCTTCTTAAACGTTCTTCATAACATTTAACTCCTCTCCCTTTCTGAGAAATCAGGTAACCAGCCTGGGAGGCCTGCAGGGGCCGGTGGAGCCCGGGGAACAAGCCCTCCGAGGTCCCCGAGCCAGCTGGGCACCACGTCGCTAATTAAGCTCACTGGTGTTAACTTCAGAGCCACTTTTCCCCCAGCAGTGCAAGCGAAGAACAGAGCGTATCGGCTGTAACGTCTGCATCCCGGCTTTTGTTGGTTTTGCTCTGACCCTTAAAGTTAGTTAAGCGTGCATGTGTGTGTTTGTGTGTTTGGGTTTAATTTAATGTAGGTCTGAATCGCCGCTGAACGCTGGAGCCCGGCACGGCTGCAGCAGCCGTAACGAGCAGCACCGGCTGTGCACACCACTCTGTGGTCGGGGCGAGCTCCGCGGAGGCTGCAGCGCCGTCCCTTCCCGGGGCTGCGCTCGCAAGGCTGCTTTCCACCGTCGAAGGCTCCCGCAGGGCTTCTCCACCTGAAGTCATGCTCCGCTCTTAAGAGAACTGAATTATGGCTCAGTACAGCAGTTTTCAAGGCAGTACCGATCTGCAGCGAGATCTTGCTTCTAATGTCTTTGAGATCTCTTTCTCCAGCACGTTCTGGTGATTCAGAGCAAGCCGGCGAGGCGGGATGCGCTCACGTGCCCGGCTATCAGCGCTCGGGAATGTTAACGGCAAGGGCACGCATTTGTTTGTGAGCCCACACGAGCCTGGTTTCAGCATTGCCCAGCGCCTTCCCATGCATCCAGGAATGCAGTGGCTTATTTCTATGAGTATTTCATTTAACGCTGTTTCGAAATTAGGATCTGCTGGGCTTAAAGAAATAAAGAAAACAGATGCGATCATGAACGCTGTTGTGTGTTCACTGTCCGTGTGATCACTCAGCATCTGGAAACCCTGCGCTACTCAGCTATTGCCAGGATCTGTAAAAGAGCGTGAAAACTTCCTGTCTGTAATACACATTTAAATCTGATCATGGCAGACATCTGCCAGGATGACTGTGTCGTTCAGACATAGGGGGGTGCGATGTCCGAGCGGGAGCTCTGACCGACAGCCCTGCTGGTCAAAGCCCTCCGGGCAGAGGCACTTCTGCCGGCAGGTTCTGGTGTCATCAGAAGCATCACAAAAATGGTTTCGGTTCGTATCGCCATGCAGAAGAACGGCAGCGTAACCCAAAAATGCCACGCTGGCATCCCATCTTATCTTGCCTTTGGTGATGTGACAGCAAGCATAGAGGCATTTTGCATTACTGGTAAAAATTTCAAAATCATGTTTCAGCACACATGTGAAGACAACATAGGGTCTGATGGCTAATGATGAGTCACATTTAAAGGCTGTGAATTTTCACTCATTTGGTCTAATTTATTTTAACCAGCAGTAATCATGCAAAGATCATAGGCTTATACAGGAACTGATGCAAAATCGCATCTGAATGTAATTAAACCTCTTGGCCTTCTTCACAGCATTTCAGTATCTCAATTGCTGGCCAAATCCAAATAGTACAGAAGAAATGGAAATGCAAAATAAGTTCGCTGTGACTAACCTCAACGGCGTCAGTTTGATTTGGGGGTTGGATAAGGGCTGGTTCTTACATTCTTTTTGGATCAGCTCGCTTGCTTCTGCCAATGGCTAGCAGTAAATATGATGCTATTCCACACAGAGATGCAAGAAAAAAGAAAACAGTTTTCCAGGAGAAGAGGAATTTAGTGGCATTTCCATCCAAATTCCTAAGGAAAGTATAAAATTGTTGGCCAGTGACAAGAGGCACGAAAAACTTCTGTCAGAAAAAAAATAAAAAAGAACTCATTTCAATCACAAATCTAAATTCATCTGAAGTTGAGAAATCCTTTAGAAAGTCTGCGGTGTATTTGGGCAATCCAGGAAAAAAAATCAGAGCAGATTTTAGGATGTGGTAAAAAAGACTGTCGATTTTAAGGAGCGGTACAATTATTTTTGCTATCTTTCTTACAGTACAGTAATATTTTCTAGAATAAACAGATCTGTTGTGTTTAATTACTTTTCATTGCAAACATAAAATTGGCCAAATTCTGCATCTGGTTGTGCTGGGGTAAATTCAGAGCAAAGCCTATAAGATCAGTAGAATTGATTCAGATCTGTGCATTGGTGATTTAGGGGAGAGTTTGAGCACAATTGGCTCCAATCTATAGAAGGGGACAGTGTGAAAAAATGGGAAGCCAAAGCCTTGCCAAATCAAAGAAGTGACTCAGAGAATATTGCCATTGATTTAATGGTCCTCTGAGCAAGCTACTCAGTGGAAAAAATATGCTTTCTAGACTTGTAACAAGACAGAACCAGCATTTTTGTTTGAATTCCAGCAATGAGCTCAATGGTAAATCAGGTTTCTGAGGTAGAAACCCAGCATATTTCTTGAGGTCATTTTTTCTGTAAGACTTGTACAGCCTCTGCTTTGTGTATATACTCCTTTTTTTAACTTTCATGTATTTTCAGGAAGTGATATCATATGAACATGCTGGTAAAATTAGCCTGAGGCTTTTACTCCATTTATATACAACAAAAGAAATCTTTGTGACTAATTACTTACAAACTTATTATTGGTCCCTTGTAACTGCATAGCCAATGATTACAGCAGAAAAACAATAATTGTATGTAGTTATGACTAAATACCACACAACCCTCACATTATCAATAATCACTGTAATAAAGCTGGCTTATTGTTTAGCATTAAAAGGTCCCGTATATATTTGGTGCTTATGTTAACTTGAGCTGTGTTTTAGCTTAATATCATTTTTGGGAATACTGAGATAATCAAAAATTACTGGCTTTCATATGATACACATATACCAGAAGGGACAGTCTCTGGTTTTCAGGCTGTCTTATTAGCTTTTTTTAAAGTTGGCCCCTTCAAAAAGGACTCACGCTTTAATATAGCTCAATGCCGGTGCCTATCTTTTTTCAGAGAACTTTCATAAGATACCAGACACATACAGTGTCTCACCATTTTTTTTTGAATAATGCACAATGGTTTCTTATTGCAGAACACTACCAATGAAATGACTTTGGAATGTATATCTACCATATATGAGACAAATAATATTGGTTAAAAAAAGTTTATTTGTTTGTTGAACTTCAACCCTTACTGGAATGTGTAAGGCTTAAACCTTATGCCAGCATAGCTCTGTCTTTCTGCAATATTGGGAAATTTTCTGTAATGGATAAACCCATTTTTTTACAAAATCAGCTCAACATTGAAACTTTTTCCAAATCTCCAAGGCAATTCTAGATTTATGTGGGGGGAAAGAAGCCAGACAATTTATTTTGCACATACCTTGCTTGGCAGCGTTCAGACAGGCCTGATGGTGAGCACGGTGGAGGAGAGCACTTTTCTGGCAAGGCCGGTTCCCGCAAGCGCTTGCCCGTTGACGCCTTGCCCACGCCCCAGAAACCCCTGGCACGAGGACCACCACATGGCCCCCCATGGGCTCCCAGCCCCCAAACCCACGGGGACTCCTGCAGCTCCCACCTGCAGAGCTCACCGCATGCTTATACCAGAGAGGAGAGGCAACTCGGATAGATGGAGGTGAGCCTCTAAAGCATTACGGTCCCCCACCATCACCGAGTGCCTGCTAGATCCTGTAAGCAGCCACACTGTCTAATGGTTTGGGCACAGGCCTACTGCTCTGCTTTTACTTAATTTTGATTTGGCCTCTGCCACTGTCTTGTATAGCCGTGAGATTAAACCCTGTCTCTGCTGGTTGGTTCCTTCACTCACAAAGTAGGCATAACATCATCTATCGTTTTAAGGAGGAGGTATATTGAGAAGAAACCCTTCATTTCCCCATGGCACTGAAGAAAGCATGATGGTGAAAGTGAGATAATGTTAAATTCATCATGCATTTTGCTCCTTCAGTGAAGCCAAGAGTTCACTTTGTGCGTCTCCCCACGTAAGTCACCATGGGGCAATTGGCATCTAGAGACACAGGGGAAAAAAATTTCTGCAAAGCTCCTTGCTGAAGACGCACGTTCTGTTGCAGAGGAAGCTTTCAGCATAAGTACTGCGGCCTCCAGAAGGCTTTTCCTTCCTGACAGATCCATAACAAATGGGGACAAGGAAGATATATGCCTGGAGGCAACCATGTGCATGTCTGGATGGAAGCTGGAAAATACAGTATGTTGCTATAACATCACTATAACTCTATGGAAAAGTAATTTCTATACAGCTGCAAGAGAAGTACACAACCTCCTTTTTCCTTAGAGTCAAAATGTAGTGCACTTAGTACCACGGTCTGGCTGAAATGAGAACAGTACACATCATTTGCTGAAATCATGCAGGTTCATTCCTCTCTTCTCCCCAGGCTGCCCAGTTTAATAGCATGAATCAACATGCCTGCAAACAGCTAGAGGGTCTGCCTGACAAAGCTCATTCGAAATACAGTGTTTAGGCAGGAATATCATATCAATCAGTGTTACTGTCCAGCTATTCTCATATGCAGTGGGAAGGACAGCGCTTCCTTTTAGGTCCCCTCCAAAATGTTCTTACCCCTGAAAATCCACTGCTGCCTTTTATATTAAAAAACAGAACCAAAAGCAGGAATGAGGAATGAGAAAAGCATGTGCTTGGAGTTAATGACACTGCTCACATGCTGAAAATTAAATGTATACTTTGTGCTTTCCTGGATCTGGGCCAGAGAACTCAGCTTGCAGGACTGAGTCCCTAATGAGTATACAGTTCACAGCACACTGCAGGGATCTTTTTCCCCTCTCCTGTCTAGCAATTTTAAAGGAAAAGATTGCAGTCTTCTTTCAGTGCACTAGTGTTTTGCCCAGAAGGAAAATGTCATCCTCAGAGGGAGTTTGTGTCATGACTATTGAATTAAGAGTCACATGTGCACAGCTCTGATATGGCAGTGTATTAACCTATTCTGTCCTCATAGGCAAACATAGGTAAAAATAGCCAATATTTGAAACGGAGCAAAACAGTATCCAGCGCTGCCTGTCATTATATCATTTTTCAGTGTATCTGTACTTCTGTTCTGCTGTGTTTGTATAATGAAATAATAATTGCCAGTCACAACAGATGGTGCCAGTTCCTATGATCCTCTCATCCTTTATGGCATCCTTTAAGGCAACAAAGGAGGAGAGAATTTGCCTACTCTTTCCAGGAACATCACCAGCAATTAATAGGTAAGTATGGGCATTTCTTATTCAAACTAGAACCCCAGCTGGTCTGGAGGTCCATTGTGGTGGGTAATGTAGATAAAACTTGTTCATTTCATTCTTCTCCACTCAGCAAAAAAAATAAATTGCAAATTTCTCAAGTTTGATTTAATTGGCTTTCCCTGGATTATTATTTCAATGGATTATGGATTACATGAAGGATGAAAGCATGAGAATTTGAGAAGTGTTTATGAGAAGAAGCCAGCATCTCTCCTGCCCAGTGCTGCTTTCGGTTATTCCTTTGTGCGGAATCACATTCACACTTATCCCAGACTCTAGTCCCACGGAGCAAAATCTGTAACAGCTGACCTGGAGATCTAATGCTTTTGTGAAGAAGGAGAAGATATCACATAAGGAAAAGATAGAAGTTCATTTTACTTTTCGGATCCATCTGTCGACATCAGCTGCCCGGGCTGTTAGCAGCAACCAGTTCAACCAAATCCTAACCAGGACCAAACAACGGGGAGGACGTGCTGCCCAGCTGCACTATAGATGCCAGCCTCCCGTTAAGAGCTCTGGCAGCTGTACAATGCACGGCAAATACAATGCACAAAAGCAAGATCAATGGCAAAACAGGAAGGGAGGGAAGCATGCCTACGAGTTCTAATTTAAGCAAATGCAACTGGTCCCCGTCGCATACAGCATGCAATCACGTCCACCCCTATTTAAAGTGCCTGCATATGTCTGTGTACGGAAATTGCCTCTGCAAACCCTGGCCCCAGAAGTGGCACAGCAACCATGATACAGAACAAAACCCTAAAGACCGGAAAAAACAAAGTGCCGCGCTTTAAACTTGACAGACAATGAGGGCTACCCTTCCCTGTCTTCATTCAACCTTGGCCCCTTCTTCTCTGCCTCAGGGAAAAATACCTTGGCCTCTTTGACACAATTTCCTTCTGCTGTAACACTAAGAACCAAGAAGTGACAGTCCAATATAAATCAAAGGTATTCAGTTTACTCAGAATTTTTTAAATTAAAAATGCTCCAAGGACAGATCTCTGTGATTAACAGGAAGAAGTGGTAGAGGAGGTAATGTTCCAGTTTTTCTCCTAGCCTGATCCAGCAGACCGAGAATCAACATAATTAAAAATAAACAAACCATCTCAGCCTGTAGCTGCACCGTCAGGGCAATACACTTCTACTCCTGCCATCTGAATACTCCCCATGACTTATTTTCCCTCCTTTTCCCTCCCACCTATTTCCCTCCCTCCTATTTCCCTCCCACCTGTGCTGGTGCTCATTTTTCAGATAAGGCTGTGTATGTCGGTTATCTTGAAACCAAGTGCTTTAATTTGTGTGTTTCTTCATCTTCTTCCTATGCTATTGCAGCTGTAGCAAAGGCCAGCTTGGAGATATTGTCCACCTCTGGTGGATGGTGTCTCTGTGCAGACCTGGAAATGATCTTGCTCCAGCTCCGAGGCTTTCAACTTTGGTGTTGTGTGCTGAGTAAACGTGACCTCGGTTCTGGTCTCTAGCTAGGACATGGAAGTGTTTTATCTTTGGGAACCTGACTTCCCTTCTGAAACCACAAGCCTGCGTCTGAGACAGAGGGAGAGACCAAATGCAAAGGGCAAAAGTGGTGAAGGAGGGCAGTGGGGAGAAGAGGAGGTAAGGGTACGTATACTTAGTGCATTGTTTAGGTGGTGCGTGGGGTGACAGCTGAGTCTGTCAGCTTCTTAATGTAGGGCAACTTGCCTTAATCTTTGCAGTATCTACTTTTTCTGTAGTGATAGTATAGTTACAGTTATAGAATGGGTCAAACTGAGCCCTTCGTGATGCTCCTTCAGACTTGTTAGTGACTCTCATTGTCCTGTTCTCTGCAGTCAACCTGAAAATGCAAGCAATGGTACACATCTCCTTAACCTGTCCTTTAGCCCTGTAGGAGCCCCTGGCTGTTAAGTGGCATTGAAAAAGAAGCCTTTGACAAGTATTTCAAATTTCCCCTTAATCTGTTTGTTTTGTGGCCTTTGGATGGTAGTCCAGCTGTTTCCCAAGCTTTGACGCAATCGCGTGAAGGAGGTACTATGGTGGTGATGCAATCGCTGAGCTGGGAGAGACAGAAAGAAAATGTTTGATTTTCTAATCTTCCCCCTGTATATGGCTTTTACAATGTTTGATTTTCTAATCTTATTTTTTCTAGCTTTAAATATTTTAAAATCATAAACAAATAAAGATTAGGAAAGTCAAACAGTCTGAGTCTCCCTCTGTGTTAACATAGTGGATAGTTTCATAATAAAAAGTTTATTTCTAAATAAGGCAAAGATGAGTTCTTCCCACAGGAGTTGGAGCAACAAAAAGAAAAAGCCATCACTGTTGTTGTCACTGGTATGTACTAGTGAACTTAATCACAGTCTGGCAGGGCTTTGAGGCAAAAGACTGTTTCTCAGTCACGCAAGAAAAATAGGTCATTGCCATAACATCATTAGGCCCAGGTCACTTTGCATTGTGAGAATGAACCAAAGCTTTTTTCCCCATGTCTTCTTAACCAGGCAGAAGTACACCCTTTCCTTTGAGCATGGTCATAGGTGTCTTGGCTGAACTGCAAAAGGGATTAACTGGTCTCCTTCCAGAAGTGCTGCTGCAAATATCCGCTGGCAATCTTCACAACAAGCCAGCAACAAGCTAGGTGGTTTCCTGGTCTTCAAGATCAATGGGAAAACCTGTTCTTGTGAGGATTTGATCTGTCCCCTAGCTACACAGGTCAATGGGAGGATTAGATGCAGTTGGCATTAATAAGGCATAAAGCACTAGAAGTGATCCTAAAATACATGATATAAATATAGGGCCAAGTCCACACATAGTTATTAAATATTACTACTTTGATGGGGTGGTCACCAATTCTCCAATTATTCAGAGTCTTTTTCTTCTCTTTTGCCTGATCCTCCGTTCTCAGAAGCTTTTGCTGTGTCTCCTGCCACTGCACCTGTCACTTCCCAGAGCGGGTGGGAAGACCCTGTTCCCCTTGTCAGGGGAGGCCAGACTAGCTCATGTCCCAGCATCAGAAAGAGGATTTCACTGTGATTTCATCTTCAGATGGTCTCATCTATTTATTCCTCTGACTGGTAATGTCTGTCACAAATGGTCTAATAGTGCAATCAATTTTTAATCAGCGAATCTAATGGAGCGTGCAGATTTAAATCCAATGAGCCAAGATTTTCTGAGGATAGAGAAGGGGGAAGTATAACTGGCAATTGTATATTTAAATAATAGCTTCATGTAGTTTGTCTCTGTCAATCCACAGATAACTTGAAGCTAAATAAATTCCAGGAAAACAGTTAAATTGAGTACCGGCTCAATAGTAAATACAGTTAATCTCATTGAATTCAAATTATTACGTCCATTTGGATGAATCGTGGTTCTTCATGGCCCACGAGAGGTCCATCACTCTGTATCTGAAACATCAGCTCTTCTGTAGGCATTTCATTGTCACCCTGGCAGAAGTGACCCATTTGTGAGGTTCCTCCAAGGTATTCTGAAGGCCACATATGTCACCCTCATGACTGATCTCTTACTGTACCAAGAATCAGTTACTACGTGAAAAAGAAAAATCTAGGCAATCTGGTACTTACACGTCAAAATGCAGAACCAAATCGTATGTCCTGAACATTACACTGTTACGAAGTATTGGTAGCCTCACATTATTTTTCACAAAGAAAGCAGAAAAATTTCCCACTAACATTTATTTGCAAAGCACTGTTGCTTTGCTTGGACGACATGAGAAAAGATTTTTCCACAGATGGGAGATGAGGAAAGGAGAAATCGGATCCTGCTTTGCAAATGCATACGGCTCTGAACCCAACGGGGACTGGAGCAGCGGGCTTTGTCACAGCTCAGGGACACTATTGCTGCGCAGATCTGTTATTTAAATGTTGGCAGCACATTATTGATTAGCACCTGCTTCCCACATTCAGGTGGGACATTGTGAGTTTATAGATCGTGTAAAATGTTTCCTCAGGTGCAAGGACTGAGGTGGTGTGCTCATGCAGTTATTGTTAAGCTGGGAGTTAAATTAATTCAAACGACTTGTGAATCTCCGGGGAGGCAGGAAATGGGAGGCACCAATTTCCATGAGGTAGGACACACTTAGCCAGACGGGGCTCTTGGTTACACCTCTGCCTTTTCAGCCGTGCCAGGGTCCTGCAGAGACGGGAACGGGGCCAGGATCTGGCCTGGAGTCGCTGCGCCTCAGCCTGTGTCTCGACGTAAAACCTCGACAGGTTCCCTTGCCCTTCTCCCCCCGCAAGCTTTTCTCTTTTAATTCCAGCTAGCTTATTTTTGGCCAGTGTGCAGTGGGAAGCTATCCAAACTTTTTCCACTGACTTTATTCTCCATACCGGCAATCACAGCTGTCATGACTTCATAACTATGAAACAGGACTGCAGGCTGGGGTAACAGGCCCAGGATTGTACTCCTCTGGCAGGAGATGTAAAGTGGCAAATGCAACCTGTGTAATGCTTGACCTCATGCTGTGTTATTGTAAAAAAAGACTTTTATCACGAACACAAAACACGACCTCTTTTTCTTCCCGTTGCTTTTCTTTTGCTCAGATGGTCAGTATTTTCATCGCACTCTAACCACCGAAGAAGAATTGTGTTCACAAAGTCCATAAATAAGTACAGGTTAAACTGACCCAGGCTGAATACCTGTGGTAAAGCCCTGGTCTTCTACAGGCCATGGCAAAGCTCCCACTGACTTTATTTGGGCCAAAAGTTCACTCTTAACCTTTCTTTTCCCTGTATTACATGAGACGCTGGGACTATATCCCAATGAAGTACACATGTAGATCTACTTATACGGCAGTCTTATTATATTTTTTACTTTTCTACAGAAACTGTCTGAAAAAGTAATACGAAGTGACTGTTAAGCGTGCTGCTGAATTTGTCGCCATGCGCTCCCACTCTCAGACACAGCTCTGCCGGGGAGCTGCTCCACGCCGTTCGCAGTGATTTCGGCTGCAGCAAAACACCACATTCGACTCTGAACTGGGGGCAAACTGGAATTCCCCCAAACCTGTATCTTTTTGAGATGTGGTTACAAGGTTTGGGCTGCGTTGTGCAGCAATGGTGGGGCTTTTCTCTCTGCTTTCTTTACATGCTTTCCTCAATGGCAAAATAGTGAATGGTTGTGGCATTTAAGTTAATGGCTAAGCACCAGAGCTAGCACTACTCTGGGATTTTTCAGGCCATTTGTCCTCTTTTCAGGGTTTCAGTCTCTTTGGAGACTTTAACAGACACCAAGGCCTTGGTTTCCATGGGGCCTTTGTTCAGAAGAAAGGTCTGCTCAGTCACACAGGTTAGCAACTTCCACGGCACAGAAACCTCACGTTCTCTTACATGAGCTCACACCTCTTATTTCATCTGTTTCTTTCAGTGTGCCAGCTTTGCCTTAGCAGTCATTTCTATCTGATTTCACTCATCCACTACTAACCTGCCACTTGGAGTGGATGAATATACCTGCAATGACATATGAAAGACTGAGTCTGGCCATGTTGCAGCACTGTGAATTATCACGGAAATTTGAGAGATTTGGGCATATGTTTGATAAACCTGTATGTATGTATATTTGTACACAAAAGTTCTATACACCTACATGAGATAGAAGTGACTTTCTCTCCTTCCTGCCCCACTTCTTTGTGCAAAGATTATATCCATATGGAATACACACACAATCATATATAGAGAGGGACATATTATATAAAAGCATTGTTTCATTTTTTACGCCCTCTGCCTTAACTACTTTCTGTTGCTTTGGCAACTTTTGGCATATTTGGTTGGACATGAGACAGATTTATTGGTGGTTTTGCATCAAGTTAACAGGTAAAATACCTAATGCTGTATTTTGCTTCATTACAGTTCTGTCGAGAGTGGAGAATGCATTTCTGTAATCAGCAGAGTTTTCTAGGGTTTGCAAGTTTGTAATTGATATGCAAACCATGCAGTTGCAACTAAAAGCATAATCTCTGTTTCTCCAGAGGGGAAGTTTGCCAGACCAAAGCCTGCTGTTTTCTGTGCAGAGTGGAGTATGGTGCACTTCTGTAGCTACTTCTGTTTTCAGTGCAGAGTAGAAGGGACATGAGCTGAGGCTGAAATCAGTTCTTTAAAAACTACTTACAAATTCATGGCTGTAATCTATGGCAAAAGTCATGCCAACCGCTAACTGCAAGAGGGCCAGCGGGACTCCACCGGCAGTAATTAACTGTAGCAACGCAAGGGCAAAGTTAAAGCTGAAATGCTTCGCCTTTGATGAGCTGCTACAGCTCTGACCTATACAAATACCAGCAGTTTTCAAAGAATTAAAGTGAATGCATCTGTCAAAAGCCTATATTTTTGCTTTCTCATTTGCGCTGCTAGAGGCAGCCAGCCTGAAAAACTCCAGTGAAAGCCATTTTATTGCTGTAATGACACAAGTGATCATCTGTAGACAAAAGCCCTCCATAATATTTCTTTTTAATACTTATTTTATATTACAGCTCCCTTGACTGAGGAAAACATTTTGCAGCCATAACATGCTGATCGTACAGTTGCTGAAGAACCCACGTAACAGCAGGGGTGAGGTTTTACAGGCTCCACAATAATGACCAGACTATTAAACATCAAGCACCAGCATTTTTTTGGCCTAACCTGAGAGCTCTCCAGGGAGAAGCCATAAAATATAGCCCTGTACAAGATGTCACCCATGGGGGCCACACTGAGTTCGTGGATTAAACTTCAAGTGATTAACACTGATGTTTAATATCTGCTAACAGTGTGATTGCCGATGTAACCAGTATAAGAAAATACAGCAAATATTCCTTAGTGACGAGTGTAGAGTGAATCCGCCCAAAAGAGAAATGCTTGAGAAGTCAGACCTAGGAAGGTTTACCAATATTGAAATCAAGTAATCCCAGGGATTTTTTTTTAACTGCTTATTTAAAAAAAAAACAGAGAGTGCCATGGAAAATCCCTTGCTAGACAGGAGAAACAGAGATGAAGAGCAAAAAGCAGTGGGAGACTTCAGGCCTCAGAGAGGCTGCCTAAGACACTTTGATTCAGGGTCACAACTGGGAAATGCAGCCACTAGTACAAAAAGGAAGAGTGAATGGATGCATGAATAGAGCCAGTGATTCACTTTGTCTTCAGGTTAAAGTTGCTCAGCTGAGTCCTGCAAACAAGCTCCTTAGCCAAATCACAGACCATATCTGCCTTACAGTCCTGGGGGAGGTGTAGGGCAAGTACAGTAAGATGTACTCAAATGCAAGACAGAATATAAGTGCGTTCTGTGGTTCAGTATGTGAAAAAACGGTTTATACAGATCCTTCTCTCCGTTGGAATTGGGGTATCGTATACCATGCTTTAGATTTGGGGTACTGTTAATTTTCCCCACAAACCTAGCATGTGGGAAAGTTGATGAGATAGTAACTTTTCTAGTAATTTAGGAGCATTATTTCTCGAGAGAGAGAGTTTTCCAATATCAATTCTATTTTCAGTTAAATGTCAATGAAAAAAAGAATAACACATTTGACAGTCTTGCAAAGGGAAAGCTTTGCTTAGCTGCTGCACATGTATTATTCCAAGCTAGCAAGGGTTTTTCAAGCTTCTGGGCTCAACAACTCAGTCCTCAGCAACTAACTGACCTGCTTCCTTCCCACAGACTGCAACATGTTTTAAGAAATGTTATCTGGCCATTATACCCGTATCATTGGTGTCTGCAGCTACCGGCAACAGGCTAGGAGTGCGGCCCAAGCAGGCAGGTCCCTCCACCCGTACCTGGCCTGGGCAGCACGGATGTGAGCACATCTGTTGCTGCTTCCTCTAATGGTGGCACCCAAGCAAACAAGGTTTGGAGATCCCTGGTTTAAGAGCTGCAGGTTGTATCGATAAATCGCACTCAGTCCTGCTCCAGAGATGGTGATGAATAAGCTGCAAAGATGAGGTCCACCCTGTGCCCAGCTATTTCATGCCTGGTCTCTTGGTGTCATTTCTTGTGGGAAATACTACTTGGGGCTGAGTTTCTCATCATTATATGTAGTGAACTGTGTTCTGAGGGAACCCCTTTCCTTCTTTTATTTAAAGAAAACATGGGAAATACAAGAAACAAAAACTAGGCTTGGAAGAGACTTCTTGGCTCACTTTAGTCTTGCTCTTGCTTTTGAGCATGCAAGTGTGTGCCGTGTCACTCATTTTTCTTTTGGGAAGTAGCGTATGTCTGTGTGTAGGCAGTGATTTATTGTACAAGCTGTTTTTGTCAGGCATTAGCTTTGCAAGCATTAGCTCAAATAATAGTAAAACTATTTAAATAATGTGCAACAATTTACAAAACAATTATAGTCACGCTGTCTGAGTAAGTAAACAGAGGGATAAACTAATACATAACTTCTAAGTTACGAAGTAGGATTGAGGCAAAATCACAAATACAGTCCAGGGGTCCTGAAGAGTTAGTTTCCAGCCCTAACTACTAGACAACTGTCCCTAGATTTATTGTCATTTAGGGAGCTGTAGAAGAGTTAACACGTGGTTGACTTTCTTCCCATTCCACTCTATAATGTATCTCCCCTGGATGATTTCCTGTAGAAATGCATTTCTATGCCATCTCTTCTTGCTCTGTAACGTGTAATGTTGTGACCTGGATCAGCAAAGACTGCAGAAGAAAGAGACACTGATTTTCCGAAAAGGCAGTCCAACAGATGACACATAGCATCCACAGAGGTCAGAAAAGGGAGTTTATTCTTTTAGCAAACAGCAATGATAACCCTTTTCTGTCTTTGGCTGGAGAAAATTTCCTTGGTTTTGGATTTTTTTTAATATATATTTTTCATATTAGCTAACTGCCATTCATTTGTGTTTGCAGAGAGTCATAGAAATTACATGTAGAAAAATGTCTTCCTCTTCTTCCCAATCAGCTGACTATTCCCAACCCTCGTTCTCCTTTGTCCATAGTCCAGGTCTTACTCCAGCCTTTTACACTTTATACATATTCTGTAGTAAGCTAAAAACAGACATCGCCAACCTCCAGTTTATTTCCTTCCCCTAATATACCAGTCAATTGCTGGTAGTTAAAGTCTCCCATTACTGCCACTTGGCCTCTTTTACACTTTTTTTTTTTTTTTTTTTTTTTTTTTTTTTTTTTGTGCAGTCATTTCACAGAAGATAAATCACAAATTAGTAATTGCACTGTACTGATAGCACAGTGTACTTCCCTGGATCTTCAGCATGAGAAATGAGATATACGCCTGCGGGACAGGCCCTGGGCTGCTTGTACTGTCTTTTATTGAGCTAGCCATGCCATTCAATAGCCTGCCTAAAACTGTTGCTTATCTATTTGTTTAATATTACTGTACATTTAAAGGCCTGAACCTTTAAAAATATGAAAAGTACGAAAGAACTGTGCTTTAATACGGTTTTATATATTTTTAGTTACATTCGGTTATATTTAAAGGCAATGTGGCATATATATAGTATACCTTGTGAGTAATTTACTCCAAAGTTTACGTTTTATTCTGAATAACTCATTGCCAGCACTGCTAGGTTGTTCCCTGAGCTAGCGTAACTGCTCGGAGTGTGCTGACAGCCCGGTTAGCAGCCAGTCCTTGAGGAGGTGAGCTGATGTTCGTCCATCCCCTGCTCAGTCAGCTGTCTGAGAGACCCTCCGTCTGCCGGAACAGGGAATGACATATCTGATGCCTCCCAGAGAGTCCTTCTGGGCTTCTCTCAGCTCACAGAAAGGCACAGAAATCTAGTCTTGCTTGTCCTAAAGAGGAAGACAAAAATAATTCCTTCCACATGTAGTTTCCCCTGAAAAAGCCCAATTAGAATTTGCAGCACCAGTGAAAGAGTTTGGTGGGTAACACAGAGACTTAATTAAAAGAAAATGAAATGTCAGACTATACTGAAGATGGCTACGAATGAATGGAAAATAATTCAAGTCTCTGTTTTCTACAAGGCATTTTAATGCAGATTTTAAATCAGAAGAACGAGTCTTCTGGTTCGCCTAGAATTACACTCATATTACAAGTATCCAGAGGTAACTACAAAGGTTCAACAGGCCAAGCTAAGCACTTGGTAGCTCTAGGCATTTGAAATGGATGAAAGTTTGGAAGGAACTTCCCTGAAGAAAGACAACTTTAAAAAAGCCCGCCACTGTGGCACATGATCCTCAAGCGTACTTGTCTTCTCTTCAGCATAAATCAGCCCAATATCATGTTTGTAAATGGAAGTATAGAGCTACTTCAGGTCATAGTCTTTAAGTAGTCAAAATTACATCTGCACTCCTAGAATCCAATTAAACAAATTAGATTCCTCCCAAATAAAAGGTCTGAGGGACAGTGAGCGTTCCCATCCCTGCCAAACACTCTCTCGGAGAAAGGTATTACATTCATTCTAAAATACTCATTCTGAAAAAAGTGTAGAAAACTGCTGAAAGGAAGCAAGCTGGAAGGTATCCTTGATAATATATAGTGTTAAAGGGTCTTAAAACCCTCGTGAAGCTGATTGCTGAAGTAGAACACTGGTAGAACTAAGTGGGAAATGCAACGGCTGCAAAGAAATGTATTTGAGGTGGAAAAAATACAGTAAAAGTAAATGTTTTCTGACTCAAGTGTTTAGAACTGTGATTATGATAAATGAGAAGTCAGAGAACTAACAAAATACTCGAGTGACAATATGGCAATGAAATAGTCACACTGTCTACTATGGTAACATTTACAGTAATTTAACATCCTTTAAAGTTTTTTATGGATTTTATGGCTTGGGCCTGTGATAGGTGATACTCTACCATTTGATGTGAATTGGGTAGGGCATATATACAATGAATTGTAAATGTAAAAAGTGACAAAGAGGCTGAAGTCTGTTGCCTTTCAATGAGCTTTAGCCTCCTAAGTCAGTGTGAATATAGGACACTTGAAAACGTTCCCCAGTGGCTCTCTCCCCACTTTGTTTGTCTTGTCAGCTTAGACTGTAAACCCTTTGGGACCAGGACTGTAACTTATTGGGTATAACATCTCACACAACGGAATTTTGATCCCTTTAGACTCCTCTAAATAGGATGGCAATATATATGATTTGAAAAGCAACCCTTCTATGATACTCAATACAAAAATGAATTGGCATCAGTAGAAGAAAAGAAATACATCAGAATATCAATAGGGATCACTGGATGACCAGTGGATTCCAATGTATTATCATGATAAACCCTATGTTTTTAGGAATTTCTAGGTAAATGACAGGTATTACTCCACAAAGTAATGCGCATTGCATACCCCAAAGGCTTGATTTTCATCTCCCTTACACCATGCCAAATTGGGAATACCTCAGAAAAAGGAATTATTTCAAAGTTAGGCAAAGGATCAACTTCGGAGCCTTTTAATTTGATACAGTATCACCAACGATAATGTGTGAAAAAAAAAAATCCATGAATACACAGAACTGTGTGTTCTGCCAAGTAGTATTTTCTGGTGTTTGTAATATATAGCTCTGTGCTGTAATAGAAGAGGACAGCTTCCCAGCAGCATTAAAGCTGTCAGCAAAAGAGTTAGTCCTTCACATTTCTCTTTGTTTTGTCTCAGAATTCTCATTCGTTACGTCATATGGCTTTTCCGTTCTCTCCCACCAGCCTTCAGGGGACCCAGACCTATACATCGCCCAGGTAATGTTCCCGGCGAGACACTGGGTTCCCTTAAACACAGCTGCTTTTGGCGCTGATCAAGAGCGTTCAGTGTGCTGCAAGAGACGGCGAGCAAGTCCAAAGCCCCGTGTTTTCACTTTGTGAGGGGTTTGATAGGTGTTATCGGATTATCATTTTGACAACATTCACACGGGGTTATGCACACGACTGGAGTCCTCGCCCAGAGGAGCCCAGCCATATGGGAAAGCACCTCTATGCATACGGGCTCGTGCTATCCCAAGCGTGGCTTGCCTGGAAGTCATTTCTTATATCACACCTGCCTCGGACAGGAGAAGAACAAATCAAACCACAGCATCTTTGCAGGAGAAGCAAACACCCCATGACTGCTCAATGGAAAGTAGGCTGGGTTCCTCGGACAGGCTAGTACAAAAAATAACTTAGGGAAAATGCAGTGGTTTTGGAAGGATCCTCATTATATTGTCTTCAGATTTGCAATTCTTTCTTGACTTTTGGCAAGTTTTGACGTAAGGGCCTGGAAAGATGCCAAAGGCTAAACTCCAGGCCTCAAGAATTCTGTGGGTTTAGCCCTGCGGAGCCTCTGTGGTCTCGAATACTGAAAGATGGGAGAAGGCGCTGTGTGCATTCGCCGTCCCTTTAATCTGCAATCTTTTTCTTAGGGAGGCAGAAGATGTTGCTGATTACAAGTATAGCATGGATATCTATTTTGTACCAGTGCTACCATAAATTTGCTTGCTAGATACTACATGACCTAGAAGAAGAACCTACAACTGTCTCTACATACAGCTGTGTAATTATTTAGGTTAGGCTGTGTGGACAGCAGATGGAGAAGGAGAGGAGGGGAAGGAAGGCATTAGGAACAAAAAAGTACCAGAATTCAGATCTGCCCTATGGATCTTCAGTCTTTCATGTCCCAGGATACGGGGAATCAGGTGAAATGAAGCTTCAGCAGCGAAGTCAGTAACTGCAGAGCCTTACAGATGATGTCTACATTGCAAGCCTGGTCTGCTATTGCTATCTGTGAGACTGGGGGATTTACAGGAGGGGTCAAAGGGGACTGAGTCCTATGGGGATACCAGCACTCCTGTGCCCAGGGGCACTGCCACACAGAAAGGGCTGCCCTGCCTCCAGCCCCAAGAGTCCTCCTGGAGCCAGATGCGGACACGGAGAGCACAGCCAGGCTTTGTATGAGAACCTGCTCATCACTTCACCCCAGAATGGGTGGATTTAGCAGAAACTGGCCTTACAGCATTAATGACTACTATGTGCATACTATACCTATTGAACTAATTTCCGTGTTATTAAAAAAATAGTAAATTTCTTATGCTGTGATCCATAACATGAGCTATATGATATTGTACCCATGGATATGAAGCAACTGCTTTCTCCAGGGCTGGTGTTGTCTTGGGTTGCTCTGAAGTTTTGATCAGGAATGCTGGTGTGGTAAATCAGGGATATAATAGGTCCTCTGTGAGGCAGCCCTCAAATATTTCTCTTAAAAGCTCATCTTGCCATGGTCGTAATCACCTAATAATCTTAACACATGCTACTTTGAGAATGTAGAGTATGTTTTATGATATTTGCTTCAGCAGACACCTTCCTTAATGGAGCTATTTTGTGACCAGCCATCTGAAAAAAAAATCTTATTCAAAACTATAGAGTACATAACTTCCTAATGTAACACTTTTGTTTTCATTTAAAACTGTCCTAAGCAGAAGAAAGGTTACATGAATAAGTAGGAAAGAGGTGGCTCAGTGGGAAAGTTGGAACAGTTTTGATACGTCTAAGTTATTTTCCATGTCTAGATTCTTTTCCACAATATCATTTTGATTTTTTTCCAAGAGCATGTTAAAAGAACGACAATTTTGTGGTTAGAGCATAAAATCATGAACCAATTCTCAATGGGAATCTGTGGATAGGCTGTAAGTTGGGAAAGAAACATTTATATCCCTGTACAAGCAGGTGTAATCCCACAGGCTCTTTGCACTTACCAGTACTGTTTAGTATTCAGCTACATATATACATCTGGCATGAACATATTTATATAGTGAGTTCATACGTGTACAGAAGATATCATATCGGTCATGTTGCACGGTGGATGTATAGTAGCTGCGCACTTCAGTGCAGTTAGTGGGTGACTCGGTCTAGGCTACCTGAGCACAAACATGTAATGGATATTCGGAGCTCTTAGACTTTATTTAGTTAGCAACCTAAATTTAATGAGCCAAATTCATTTGGAAGTCAAAGGAGACCTAAAGTGGGTGCAGCTCTCCCTTCCAGCCAGCTTCCTCCAGCCCAGCGGCCGCTCAGCTAGGTCAAGAAAGACCATGCATGAGTAGACCAGGGCACACGTTCCCCAGACTCTCCTGGCTTAAGTAAAATCATAAGCTGCAGCGTTGCGTGCATATACAGAGGAGTAATGCCTAGTACTTCACCCCCAGTGCTCCTTGCCTTTTGTGCTTTGATGTCACCACTTTTAAAAAACTTCTATAAAAATTTCAGTAATTTTTACTGCTGAAGTTTTTCAAACTGCTCCCTTTTTCTTCCCCTGGGACTTGTCCAATAAAAATATGACAGACATAGAAATCTAGACAGTCACCTGTATTTGACGTACAACAGCACATTGGAGAGCTGAAATGGGTGTCAAACCCAGCTTTAGGAAGGCCGAGAGCAGCCCTGATAACGTCGTAGGTTCCTCAGAGCGAAATCTCATCCTTGCTGAGGTCCTGTCTCCATTTCTGGAGGTGGGACGAGAGGTGTGCAGGCCCCGATGGCCACGGCACGCAGTGCAGTCAGAGCGCAGGGGTGTCTCGCCATGGACCTGGAGGCAGCAGAGCCGAGGGGCAGCAACGGGCCCCATGGACAAAACGGCCCCCGGGCCAGATGTCCCCTCCTGGGTGTGGAAGTATAAATGTAAAGATGAATAGCCTTGAACAAGGTAAAATACTAGGAAATCGCTCAGAGAAGATCCATGACTGAGCCCTGCGGTGAGGATCCCTTTGGTGGCTAGAAGCAGTGGGGATGGTGTCACCAAGAGAGCTGCTGGGTGAGGTGAAGTGACCTGCCCGTCCGTGGTAAATGGCATCCCTCCGATTCACTGTGAAAGCGGCCTCTGCCACCCAGGAATGTGCGTGTTTTAGGGATGAAAATCCTCTCCTAAATCCTGCTTATCCAATGGCTGCACAATAGCTTCCTGCACACTGTGAAAAACAAAAATAAGCAAATAAATGCATTGACTTTGGACTAAACTCTGCTGCCCTCCTATTTCTGGAGAGCGGCCTAATGCCAGAGAAATCCCATTCACTGGGATAGAGAAGATGCCAAAACAGACCGCTCCCCTGGTTTTGGTCTTTTAAAGCAGAGTTGTTCCAAGGAGCGTTTTCCTGGGGCGGGCACTATGGCAGCACCTTAAGCTGCAAGTCTTGTTCCCATGGGAGCTCCCAGAGGGTCATCCTAATTCTTTACGCAAAATCAATTTAGAAAGTCATTATAAAACTCCCCTGAGCTATGGATATTTATGGATATCTCATGAAAACATGAAACCACAGCTCCTGTTTACTGAAGCTTCCTCTAGCTACTCTTAACTCCATGTTTTGGACTGTACCCCTCTGCCATAGCTAGTTGCAGTGCTGTTTATGGGGCCATCTGCACCGTGTGCTGTGGGTGGGGGTAGCAACACTTCATGGCCTCATACACAGTGGATGGCTGCATAAAGCATCGTTTTCTACTGAACTGAACCCGAGTGACTACCATACCCAAATGATCACATATAACATAATTCTTAGGGATGATTCCACCAATGTGGCTTGAATAATATAAGAAACTGCAAATGGCTTTGGAAATTGCTGATATCATTCTCCTCCCCCCCCCCCCCCCAAGTTGTTCTGTGCTAGCTGAGAAACTGCAAAAATCCCTTACTGTGGCAGTTCCTGAGTTTTATTGCTTTTCAGTTCCAGTTGTTCAATGGAAATAAGAGAAATGGAAATTGATTCACAAACCAGAACTAATCTGAGGATTCTTCTATTTTTTATTCTGAGGTTTTGATGTTTTGTGTAATTGCATGTGTTCTGGAGTTTAATACTGAGTTGTTCTGAATTGCACAAACAGCACAGCATAGAGTTGGTTTTGTGCTCTTTGCATGTTATGCCTGTGCATTTGCCTCTGTAGGCCACTGTAATTTTCTGTTCAAAAAAAAAAAAAAAAAAAAAAAAAAAAAAAGCATGGAAATTAAATCTTATGATATTTAGAGCTAAATTTCTGCAAGTTCTTTTGTAAGTGGTTTTGATCTGACTTCTAAAATTGCACTCCCTGTTTTGCTTGTCCACAAGTTTATGTGCAAACTGTTTTTTTCCATCTGTGGTCTCAGAGGTGTGCAGACCAGCTACGTTAGCACATACTCACACAGTCAAGCAGAGGACTTGTTTCCCCACCTGATTCTCACAGGAATTCAATGTGCAGGTACAAATCAGAGTTCTAGATGCAAAAACCATGTGATAAAGTCTTTCCCGTGAAATATCGTAGTTAGAAAAATGTCACTGTTGCTTAAGAGCCTTTATGTTTAGTATACACTGGTCACAGTGTCCTTTCTGAAAAGTACTCATTTGAGAGGGACACACACATTACCAGTTATGATATATGAGAGTTCTGTCCAGAGTGGAATATGATGACACCGTTGTATTCAGTTTCAAAAGTTTTCTCCTACATACAAAAAATTTACCCTTAGCTAGTGAAAGGCATATGCACTATGCATGTCTATTTTAAGATCTTAAGAGAGGCTTAAGCAATGCATATGTTCTCTGCATGAGAGAAAAACCTCTCTTTTAGCAAAAAGAGACTGTGCTTAGGAATAATGTGCTTATTCCAGACTGTTCTGGAATAATAAAATTGGTGAAAAATAGCAATAGGATATCTAAAAGGTGAAGTGGAAAGAAAGAAGCTTTTGCTTAAGAAATTTAAACAGAGAATTTGAGGCCAGATTTCTCTGGACTTGCAGTCTCTCACACTGCTTGAGTTTGAGAAGGGAATGAGAAATGAAAATTAATATTTCACTTGAGGAAAGAGTGCAGAAGATGTCCTGAAATGAACTGTTTAAAAGGCTTTCTGTCAATTACCCATGGACTGAAAACTAATCTCAGAAACTGTTTTCCTTTCGTCCAGTAATTAAAGCTGAGTTCTTGTTCTTCAGAGAGAGCTACATCTCCAAGTGGAAATGTCAGGGCTTTTCCAGAGACATTTGTGGATGTGTAGAGAAGATCTTTGAAATATTATAAAATTCTTACTTCTCTTTCCTTAGCTTCTTGTGTGGTAAGCAGCACCAATGCCTCTGACTTCCATTATGGACAAGATCCAAGAACATCCATGTATCAACCTGGCATAGTTTCAAGAAGTGTATTTTTTGTCTACTACAGGATCTTGTTTCCTCTGAAAAAAAACATACCATTTAAGGATCCAGCATTCAGTAGCCTGATGCTGGTGAATTATATATTGTAGTTCAAGAAAATGTATGATGGATGAGAACAGTAAAGGGAGTATCCATCAAAGCCACATGGACATGTGCATCCTTCCAAATATAATTCCTTTCCAAACTAAGCAAGGATTAACTAAAGATGTTTTGGAACCACAAAATGTTATTTTTAAAAGGTAGCTAGTGATTGAGATAGATTAAGACTAAACATGGCTGAGATCGGCCAAAACCACGAGTTGCTTAACTTGTTCACATATTTATGGCTGGAGCAGAATTCAAGGGCCTTCAGGATTCCAAGGTCTGAAATCCTCTGGCATATTTTGTGGGAGGATGACAGGCTGCTGGGTTTGCTCTGCTATGTTGTTTTTTTAATGGAATTGTCCTTTGTAAAACTCGCTCCTTCTCGCCCCTTCCTCCCTCCCACGCACAGTAGCAGATCAGTTTAACAGACCTTACGTTGCCCAATGCTTTTTAAAAAGCAAGATTGATTTAGAGGAGAGACGCTCCACAATCTTGTGATCCAGGTCACATTCAGCGATCCTACCTCACGTTCCTGGGGACATGGGATGCCAGGGGTGTCTTTCCATGGGAGTTTATTCCCTCGTGAAGGAACGGAAGAGCAAATGAGAATGAGCATATACGTGTGGACTTGTGTGAATGAGGAGATTTTTGGGAGTGGGGGATGAATATTTCTCCTTAAACCAAAGTGAAGAGCCTCTTAGTTTATCCCAGTGGGATCCACTCTTTATTTATTTGAATTGCTTTCCGGTTGTGTCTATTTTAAGTGTGACAATGTGATCTTTTCACGTTAAAAGCAACGATGCCAAACAGACAGCTTTGATGAACTCCGAGACCCAGACCCCAAATAACATTTATTCCATTTATCACCATCAGTTGCTGAATCCATGCCTCATTTCATTGAAAGGCCTGAGAAAATTGGTAATGCCTATAAATTAATCTGAAATCATCACAAACACGCCTTTCCTAAATATAGGACAGTTGGGGCTACGAGGCTGCACCCAAGGTGCATTCCAAGGTGGGAATTTCCAGAATTTTTCCTGCTGTTACTCTGGTTTCACTTCAGTGGATCGATGTTGATCCACCTGGGCTGGCATCTTTACAGGACACAGGTCATTCAAAACTCCTGACATCACTTACTCTTGGCAAAAATGCATTGAACAATTTTGACTGAGGTTTTATGTGATCAAGGTGTGAAGTGTTAACTTCATGTAGTGCAGTATTAAAAGTCATCTAAAAGTCTGAAAAACAAACCAGCCATATATACATGTACATATTTACATATATGGAGAAAGAGGTAAGTATAATACTTTACCACTCCCTTCGCTGGCTAAAATGGAGTGATCCAACCATCCGCAATTACTCAGTGACTGAGAACAAGAACTAGATCCAGCTTCACTGGCAAAAGCAATAATAAAAATAATAACTTTGAATGTTTTTATTCAGCTGGTGATTTTAAATGATAATGTTCTTGCAAATGCAAGGGTGCTGTATGATAGAAGAGGTATTTATATACGTTGTCTAACCACAATACTGGAACTGCTTTAAATTTGACTTTCCTCATTCTTTGTTCATATATGCTGACTGCATATTATGATAACTGTGAGAAGGTTTCTCAAGGGACTGGAATGCTTCCAGCACAGCATGTTCTGCTGATGTGGTGAATATCATTTTACCAATAACAAGGGGAAAAAGTATATGCTGTTACTGTAGTTAATTTATTTGATTTCCAAGGACATTGAAAGAATAGTTTAATTACAGCAGATGAAATATGAAGGGAAATATCTGAAAACAGAAGATTCTTTCCTTTCCACTAATGGAAGGAGAGACTGTGACTAAACATCCATGGCTAATATAGAAGAGGGGGGGGTGTACAAAGTTTTTCTTATATCTTACAAGGAAAAAATGGCAGAAATCAGAGTTCATGTGTACTCTGAAAGGTTAGCTGCTTCCACCAAAGGGAGAAGAAGTAAGAGGGAAAGAGAAGTATTAATCTCATTCTTGACTCTCACTACCTACTGGTGGGCAGAACGGCCTTTGCAAAATGAGAGGGCATTCAAGGCCTTTCTCAACAAGTCTCATCAGCCTCCATTCCTTAGGTTCAGCAGACTGGCATTAGATTTTTGGTTCATGTAAATAGAGAAGGTGGCAATCAGAGTTCAGAAAAAATGCTGGGAAAAATTAGATTAGAAGTTTACCAGAATTGGGAGATACATCACTGAGTTGTATTGTTTACATATAGGTTGGAAAAACTGGCATCAGGACGAGCTTGGGTGTAATGTATGCCCTGCAACATACGCAACATATGAAATACGAGTAGAATATCTTCTGTAGATTATCCCCTGTCTTTCAAGGGAATACAGCTTGATAGTGTAGCAATTCCTGCCCATCTCTGAAAACATTAGTATTGGAAAGGAATGCACCAACACTGACCCCACTTCTCTGGGGTCTGCATCGTATCACTGCCCTCGTGCCTGGCTGGGCTCCGTCCCACATCCCTGCACCCTTCTGCTCTCAGTCCATGGTAAAGTTGTTGCAGATCCCTCACGCCATCAGGGTGAGAAGTAGACTTCTAACCTCTAGCTTAAATATCTGCAAGTCTACTGTCTCCCCATTAATCCTCCCGTCAGCATTATTCTACACCTTAAATAGCTCTTTGCTATTTGCAGCACTTCCCAGTGGTTTCGTGTGGCCCACACTGCCATTCACCCTTCTTATTCCTTGTCGCGCTTCAGACTTCATCTGTGAGACCACGATCTCTAGATGTTCTCACGTGGAACTGGTTCGCCATGACCCTATCCTTTCGTTCGCCCTTTTCTGCCCCGATCTGGTCTGAATTCATCTTTCTTGATCAGGTGTGGACATAACTGTAGCCCTCTCCACTGGATACCTAGCACTACTGAATGTCCCCTGCTTGCTGCAATCTAGATCCACAATTGCTTTCTTGTATTTCTTATCTAATTATGTCTGGCAGGCAGTGAAGCTTTGTTTCTCCTCCAAATATTTTTTCCATTGATCATTAAAGTAGCTTTGTTCAAGCCAACATATCTATTGTGCGTGTCAACCTTTCCTTAGGGCAGGCACTGCCCACTTTCATGCTTTGTAAAACACCAAATGTATTTTGGCATGAAACAAAGATGTTAATAATGATGTATAAATTCAGATGTGCTAATTAGTTTGTGAGTAACGCATTCCAACACCGGTGCATGAGCTGAAAGAAATCCAGATTACAGTCACAAGGAGGAGTCTCAATTACTCTAGTCTTAGCATGTGTAACTATAACACCATCAGGCACAGAGCTGTCCAATACTTCAAAAAAGTCAGTGTAAAATTTAAGAAAACCGAAAATATTTCTATATTTAGAAGAAAGCACATGTTTTAAATCAACCAGTTGGGGTTCTGGGGAGCTACTGAGTTCCCCCAAAGACCCCTCCCTTTGACAAAGTGCTTTATCTGTGATGCCAAACCTGTATCTAGCAAGCATAGGGACAAGGAAGCCTTCCCTTTTTATTTTGCTAAATCTTTGCAGCACAGCTGGAAAAGTAAATGGACATTTAGCTTGTGCCCTAAGTATTATAGTAATAAATGCCTTGGCAATACCACAGCTAGACAAACAGATTACAATAATGAGTGGTACAGAGACTGCTGCGCAACACTTCTTCCCATTAAAAAGTGCTGCTTTCAGTTGCTTATCACTTTGCCAAGCAATTCAAGCTGAAATGTTGAGTGTCTGCTATGAGGTCGGTTTTTCTGGGAAAAACTCTGCTAGAATGGAAACATTTATGAGAATGAAATTGCGAGATGGGAGAGGGAGGGAGAATCAGCTGCTCGTCCACATTAAAAAAAGTTACTCCAGACATTTCACTGAGTTGTCATTGCACTCTGGAAACTAGGTTTTATAACCAGGCCAAAATAGCATTATTTGATATTAAAGGTGTTTAGAGATGAATTCCAAGATTATGCTTTTAGCTCAAATTCAAAACCAGAAGGACTGTTTCTCTGCCACAGCCATCCCTATCTGCTGTCTTAGTCAGATCCTTATTGCTCCAGAAGGATTTGGATATACCTAAAGTCTTGAGATAATTACTACTTTGAGATTAAATCTGTGACAGCATTTACTTCCATAAAGCCTGAACATTAGTTTCAACTTGTTCTCATATGTGAACCTGGCCAAAACTATTCCCAAAAAACCCAAATCCAAACAATGCCTTTCAGGTCTCTGTTTAGTCAAAATGGAATAGGTTAGTTTAAGAAAATTTTATTACTGATGAAAATTAAATGGTAATGTTTACTCCGGTTGCAAATGAAAGGCTACATGGAGCTCAGGCTTAAGGATCTGGAACAGTACTGCGCTGTCAGTGATGGATCCATCCGTCAGCACAGCACCTTGAGAGGAAAATGTATTCGTTGCTCAAGCGATGCAGAGCAGAGGAATTTGTCCTGTTGGGCTCAACATTCATCACGTGCAGCATAGCCAAAACTCTCCAACGAAAGCCACAGCAGGCTGGAGAAGGACTGCTTGCTGGCTCAGAAGGCAGAAACTGGGCAACCTGGGGCTCCCTGGAGACACCGCGTCTGCTCTGCCACAGCAGAGCATGCCGAGCGGCCCAGGGCATTCACTTTTGACTGTTCCTCAACCTTTGCAAGCTGGTGAACTCACACGGCAAGTGTTCGTTTTTTTTTTTCCTTTAACACATGATTGAGCTCTTTCCCAGAAAAGTTTCCCATGACCTCCTGCTTGAGCAGGCACTGCAAATTTGGGGCAAACTGGATTATTACTACTACCACAGTAGTATTCATGCCCTGGAATGAGCTGCAGCCCCCGCCACGCCAGGCCCCAGAGGTGACTGCAGCCCCGAGGGGTGGCACCTTCCTCGGGGTCCCGCCACAGCCCCGGCCCCGGCGGGGTCCACGTGCCGGTTCCAGCCCCGGCGTTTCTGCGCCGCCCTCGGAGGGGGCTCGCTCCGCCTCTCCCAGGCGTGGCTGGGGGGCACAGCTGTGGCGGGGGCCCCGGCGTGGTGCCCGATGGCCAGGGATGCGCGGCCGGGACGCGCCGGGGGACCCGCCGGCGGGGATGAATATCTCCTTTGTTTTCGCAAGCTGCTGGAGGCAGGAAACGGGGATATCTGCTAGCAAGGTCTGCTTTGGGGCTTCCAGTTGACTTTTTTTGTTTCTTGTTAAAATCCCAGACCACTGTCCTTGTGTTTCCTCAGCGTAAATCAAAGAAATGGGGCTGGCTGTTTTCGTATAAGGTGAAGGCACAGTCATTTTTTATTGTTTGTTTTTGTTAAGCCTTGATTCAAAAAATGCTAAAAACAAACTTTCTCATTGCTGTCACCTAAAAATTGAAATCTCTGCCATCTCTCTAAGAATACATTTGCCCCAGTCTGAGGGTTATTTAGCTTTCTCTTCTAGCCTAGTGCTTTCTTGGGGGTTCAATTTCATGCTGAAAGTTGCCATTTTCTCCTGCAACAAGAGTTTTGGTAACATTTAATAACAGCTGAGTGAGATAAATGGATCTTGAGCCCTTGATGCAAGGTAGGGCGAAAAGTAAAATTGTTGAGAAGCTGGTGCTAGCATTCCAGTGGCAAACGCTACCTAAGGAAACTCTGCTAAAACAAACATCTGAAATAGTGGTTGTTCTTTTCTTCTCCCCACTTTTTTTTTTTTTTTTTTTTTTTTTGCCACTTGTAAAACATTTAGAAGATTATGAACAGAAGTCTTAGAATATCTGAAAACATATCCCATGAGCCAGAGGACCAGATGCTTCCTACCAATGCTTAAAAGACCAGAAGAGGTTTTCATTCCTGAAGAAATAAATTTTGTGCTCTGGCAGGAAACCTCCTCTGAGACAAACACAAAACTGAGTGAGAGGGATTCAGAACAGCACAGAGATCCTAAAGGAAGGGAGACTTCCCCATAAAAGTTGAAGTGGGAAGTGATTTCCAAGTCAGCCTGAATCTGTGAAAGCTTGTGTACAATAATATGTGCTGTTGGGCTCTCCTTTCTAAAGACACAAAGAAAGAGAGACTTCTTGAACCAGGGTGTTGCTTCCCTTGAAGCTGATGGCTAAACTGCTGAAAATTCTCAAGAAATAGTATTTGATCCTTAAAGAACTGGAAAGAAAGTACATGACAACATCACATGCCCCAAAGTAGCTTTCATTAGCGGGCAAAACTCAAAATCTGAGGTAACATTACCACTGTCGGTATGAGAAGTTTATGAGTTAGGAGTGGAAGATAAATGTGAGATAGGTTTAAAGACAGAATCATCTCACTCATTCTTCCGAATACTGACTTCAAGATTCAGACTGCTTATTTTCTGTAACACCTTCCCAGACCTTCCACTCAAGACCAAGACCAAGAAATTCCTTTCAGAAATCTTTTTTTTACTTGAGAAAGTCAGAAGGTCATCTCCAAAAGACAGATGCTTTATTGCTGGAACTGTGAATTTACAACATATTTATTTCCCTGAGGGCATCTCTTGGGCACAACAGTTGGATCGAACAGCTCCTTCAACCAAGAAGGGAGAAGCATAGAAGGAGACCACAGTTTGTTTCATATCAAGTTTAATAAGTGTGTGCAACTTGTGTACCTGAAGTGCCCTGATTTAGCTGTTATTGATGCACTTTCTAATATAAGGGACTCTAAAATTTATAATATTCAGCAAGAGCCACATTCATTTCCCATTGGAATGGACGTCTACTTATGTGGCTCCTCTTCTCTTTGTCTCCTTCCTGCAGTGCACTGTGATCCTTTCTGACTTAGGAAAGTGGGAAATAACCCTTCTGCATGCATCTTAAGATGCTGAATCTGGTCTGTGAACTCCTTCTTATGCCTCTGCTCCATGCTGATTGACAGCTGCACTTCTCAAGAATAGGTCAATTTGACTATCTAGGCCAGCGTTTGAACAGTGATGGTGCCTCGCAGCTGCTCAGCTTGTGGTTTCCACACCTTTCTTTGAGCTGAATGACTAGCCACAGTGCATGAGAGGGCCAGATCCCACACTGCTGAACAGGACAAGCTGGACCAAGTATTTGCAGAATGCCAGGACAAGAAGTCAAAGATTTCAGATATTTACATGTTTCCTAACCAGAAACTATGTTGGCACAGAGAAACGTAAAGAGACTTCTTGTATAATGCAGCAAAGAAGGATGGGAAAAGTAAGAAAAGGAGAATTATGGGAAGAGAGCATAAGTAATGGAGATGTATGGAGAGAGTCAGGGAGAGGACAGAGAAGGAAAATGTAAATGAAAGAATGTTCAAGAGACAACGGAAAACAAAAGAAAGTGATAGGCGGTTTCAGAGGAGAAAAAAATGAGAAACAGCAAATTTCTTACTTTTAGGTAAAATATGCTGATAGAATTCATGTATTAATATATACACATACGCATTCCCTTCCTCAATATGCAACAAACAGATAGGGTTTAGCTAAGCCTTTGCATGGCAGGAAATAAAATGAGACAGACTCATACCAGCATATAGCTGAGCAGCATCTGTTCATTTTTAAACCTGCCTGAAAGGCAGAAGAGAATGACCTTCTGCATCTGTAACTCATGGAAGGATCATGGGGAATATTGCCATATGTATTTAATAAAAAGTTTCTATCATTGGCATTTTCTTAAATAGCACAGACTTTGTTATCTGGGCAAGAGGTGTTTTTCTGCTATTCTAATTCAGTCAGGCTCCAGTTAGGTGAAGCCTCAAAGCACACACTTAAGTTCCTCCAATTCAGCACATGCATGGCACCGAACGCATACTGCGATGAAGGATGGACTGGTGAACTGGAACCTTGAAAATCAAGCCTGTAATATTTACTCATGAGAATAATCCTATTTGCTTATCTATTTAAACCTATGAACAGATTGAAACTTAAAAGCAACACATTCAATCCTGTTTTGCCTGAGAAAGTAAACCTTGCATGCAGCAATAATAGTTGCAGTTTTTTATATTACAAAGGGAGCAACTGGTCTCTGGAGTGTACAGGACACTTACGAGAGCTCTCCCTTTCTCAGGGATCTGTTGTTCCTGCTGTTTGTTGTAGGCAGCCTAAATTCCGCTTGAACCACAAATTTTCAGAATGTCTAGTTCTATCCCAGCTTCTGCCTTGCCTAACCCTGTAACGCTCAAAACAGCATTTGGTTTCAGTACCTGCACCTCTTGGGATGTTTGGATGCTCTCTTCTGTTTTTTCGTGGATTTCCATCAAGAGTTAAAAATATCTTACCGGGGCAGTCACCTTCCTAGGGAATCATTCCACCACTTACAATATAATCAATCTTCAGTCATTATTATCGGCTGTTGTGCACTCTAGTGGTTTTAGGTACGTGCTTCCTGCGCCCTTTGACATATCAGAGGCCTTCCTTCATCAGATCTTGTCTTGGATCCTGCAGGCCCTGACTGCATGCCTAATTATACCTTTCACCTGTGAGATGGCTCAATATCTGCTTTGTAAGCATTTTTTTGTCACAATGCCTCAATGGGCTGCTCTCACCAATAATAGTTGCTTTGTCTCCAGCTCTCTCTTCTTTCTGCTTTTCCAAGTCAGATATTTCCTCGAGGGAGGCAACGCCACCGATGACAGGAGTCAGTCTCTGGGCTCAGGGCGTTCTCTCAAGTTCAGCCTCTCCTCCCCCTCGGCAGATCAGGTCTGTACATCGGAGGAGTCCAAAGCCTGAGAAAACAATAGATCTAGTCAGGAGGACTGTTTCATTCCTGACTGATGACGAATTTGCAGCCAAAGACCAGGTGATGTAGTGTGAACATATAGCTTGTGTCCCTCCAGAACTCTCTGTTCGAATGCTGGAAAAGGACCAATAGTCACAGTATTTCAACCCAATATGGTCTAGGTGTTCAACAGGACAGGGAGAAAATCAGCTCCTAAGCCCAGATATGGAATACAAGGAAAATACTGGATGGAAAAGGAAGAAACTGCATATTTGGCATATATTTTAAGTTTCTGTATGAAAACTCTGAGCATTGATTCTTAGGTACCAATCTTCTGAGTGCTAATTCTTGTACTACTTTTGTTCTAATTAATTGTCTTATGTGGTGGCTCACCCCTGCTCAACTTCATTCATCCTAGGCTTTGAGTTGCTCCATAACTAACTCCGGACAGTGCTTTCCTCAGTTGCTTTAAATGCTGAACAGACAGCAGCATTCGGGTCCCTTTGGCCTGTCAGTTCTTCTTCGCAATGCATTGACTGAGGAAGTTACTATGTAATGGAGAATTACCATGTCATTGAGATTCTTCCGCAGGAGCAGTTGTTGGTGAAGAACATTACTGAAAACAAGGCAGCTAAGTCAGAGTGAGTGCAAATGAGAGAAAAGCTCATCTCCCAGGAGAAGACTCAGCTGGGAGGCAGGAAGGTGCCCTCAAAGAAATCTTCAAGAAATCAGCACTATGCCCTCCCTGCCCACCAAAAGCCATTAGTCTGGAGGCTTCCTGCCTTGCTGCAGGTGCCTCGCCGAATGGTCTAGGCCAGGAGGTTGCTGGCCTTGGTTTCCTGCACGCTCCGCGAGGAGGGAGAGGCACCTCCGGACACCTGCGCCAGCTCCCGGCAGCACCCGCACTCTCCGTGGGGAGCAGGGGGGAGGGCAGCTGTCGCTGGGGAGCATCAGACTGACACCACCAAGGACAGGGATGACAAGGATGATTACCCATCTCCAGGAGCCATCTGTGAGCTCCATGCATGGAGAAGTGCCAACTTCTGTCTTTAAGAGAGCTGGGGAGCAAAGAGCAGCCACTGGGCAGCCCAGAGGGATCAGCAACCCCTTCTCTCTACAGCAACAGAGCAGCCAAACAGAGATCTCTGGTTGCTATCACCCGCTGGCCCTCCAGCTCCAGCATGCTGCTGCTGCTGCTGCTTCTCTCCTCTTTTCCATATTGCATTTTTTTGTTTTGTGTTTTTTCTTGCCAAAACGCCAGAGGTGCTTAGTGCATAGTGTTGCTTTTGTGCAGGAAAAAAGAAGTATGTGGCCATTCAGTACATGCCTGGTTGCACCTGGACCAACATAAGCTACCTGCACCCATTCTGTAAGCAGCCTCTCTAGACTGTGAGATGTTTGGTTTTAAGCCATCTGAACCAATGATGTCTGTACCACCACATTTAGGAGTTGAGGTTGAAATCTCTTGTAAGGCTTGCTTTGCTCCAAACCCATTATATAAAGAAGCGTACTTTGATTGGGTCACTAAGTGTTGTGTCTTATCTCCACAGTCATTTCATAACACAATGAAAATATAGAGGCAAAATGCTAGGGAGGAACCAAGCAAATGTTGCCCGTGCCATTTATTTCAGACGTCTGCGACGAGATCTTTAAACGTGCACTGATCCTGTCCAGTTGTACAATGTCTGCCTGCACAAGCTATACATGCCAGCCTTGGTCTGTTTACTGCATACCAGCAATACTTGTGCAAGAGAAAAATTAGGATTCAGCTGGTGCCAGGCCTTTCTCAACCACTCCTGGTCCCCCAAAATGCGAGGCGTTGCTCACCTTCAAGGGGTTGTGCCTCACACTGAGCCCCTGGCGCTCTGTAGCTTGGGAAAAACTACGTGGAACAGCTAGCCAGAGCCCCTGCAGCAAGAAGTTCATGCAAGACTAATCATTTCTTGTATCCCCAGGGAGATTTTTCTTCCTTGTTCAGCCTGGCTTTTCCTGTAATCCCTTTCAGTCCTTCCCTCAGTGCTTATTCCACATATATTCTTCCTTCACTCTTTACTGCTCTTTCTTATTTAGGTTTCAATCTCCTAGAGGCAGACGCTTCCTCTTGTTCCGTCTTTGCAAGGTGCATAGCACAAGGACACACTGTTTTCCATGGGCCTAAGCATCTCCGGCTGCTGTGAGCATGCAGTAAATTTGATTCACTCAGGGGGCATGCTAGATTTATGGCTGCAAAGAATTTCAGTATGGGCAGCTCAATATCTGGAAATCCTGGACATGGACCACAGCATACTCTACCATAATAATAATTTGTAGCGCAAGTATGCTTTTCCTTTCCCGAAAGCCACAGAGAGGAGTTCACAGCATGGCTTCATGCTGCATTGGAGATGGTAGCATCCTGCTCATAACCAAGAAAAATATTTTTTTAATTTTGAAATATATGTTCCTGACTTATGTTTTGCTTTCCTTTGGGACTCTTTACTCTTAAATATGGAGTTGAAGAGGGATAGATTTTGCAAGATATAGCACATCTCAGAAAGTCAGAAATTCCTTTTCTCCTGCATCTGTTTGCTAGTGTGGTTAATTATTATTATCACAGTGCAAAAATGTGTGTTGGTGACAACACAGGCATATTCAAATTGCACAATAATAATGAGCAAATAATGAGCACATTTTAAAAAATATTCCCTAGCAGGCCTTGGGATATGCCCTGATCTGTCCTGTTTGCACAGTTACCTGATGTTTGCCTGCACAAATTCAGATTCATGTCTGACCTACAGCTCTACGTGCAATTTCAGCCACCACCTTTGAAAAGTCATCATGAAAATGATTCATTTCTGCCAGGTTCTGTGACGCACAGAAGAGATATTTTAGATACCAAATACTTGAAATAATTACCTGACACTCTGAGGAAAGCGATGACAGCTTTTGCCTGCTTCCTCAGCTACCTTTTCCATGGTTTTCATTGTTTTAAGTGAAAGCCCATAGAGGCTCTCCACTGCTAAAACAGCTCTGTGCTATGAAAACCACTACTGACACTTCTTGGCAAGGCCTAAAGACAACGCCAAGCAGAAGGGGCTTAAGAAACTGGGGACTGACTCTGAGAAAGGAAAGCAAATAAGCCACAGTGGCTTCAGTGCACCTTGAGCTCTAGTAAGGTGAAGCACATCCAGATTTGTTCGAGCATTCAAAGAGGCTGGAAATTGGCCCTGTCTTTTTATTTTTCAGTGACCTTGCTGCACTGAGTACGCCGGGGCCCCTGGCTCCGCGCAGCGCTGGATTCTCCTTGCCGCTGAGGGTTGCTCCCGTGCAGCAAACGCAGGCAGCAGGACCCTCTCGCCAATGCCTAAATTATGACTTTCTAAGAAAGGAGCTGAAGGCTGTGCCACATACAGCAATTAATAACGGCATCGATGCCTCCCCTCCTCTTCCACCCTCCCAGCTCATTCCTCTCTCCAAACCAAACACTTCTTCCTTGACAGGAGCCTGAAATACAAACCCGCACAGCTTATATCTTGTCTGTCATTGGGATTTAAATATCTCAGGCCCTGGCAGCCCAGCTGGTTCCTCACTGATTAGAGCTTGATGCGGCTGGTTTCCTAACAAGGACGGGTTTTATTCGTGGCCCTTCAGGTTCTCCGTTTCCCATCTTTCGGCCTTTCGTCGCGCTGGGTAATAGCTGCCTTCACGCGCTGCCGCGAGGGGCCTGCTGAGAACAGTCCCTGCGTGCAGTCAGTGAGCCCTTGGCTCTCCCCTGCACGGGTTGTGATGGGAAGGGAAGCCTCTGTAGTCCGTAGACAGACAAGAGGGACATTTATCTTTTCCATTCTTTCATACTTGAAAAAATGATTCTCAAGCTGCACAACGCCCTCATTGCCTTTTGTATTCGTATGAAAAGGTAGGAAACCCTGCTCTGCGTGGAACTCACGCCCTGACAGCCGACGAAGAAAGCGCGTGAGATCGGAAAGCGTGTTTACAGTCTTCTGGGGAAAAAATCCTGTGGGATATCGGATTCATTGTTTCACTGAGCACTTGGGCACTTGAAGTGTTAGTAAACTACTCAGATGCAGAACTGGGTTAATGGATCAACAGGTAAAAGATATACACAGAGGCAAACAGACCACAAGAGATCACGCTTTTTCCAGCAGTTTGGTACCTTCGAGAGGACCCTATCTACCAGGAAGGAACTTGCTTGAGAGGATCATGTGGCCATCTCTAAGCCACTGAAAATTTTGCCGTGAACCTGGAGGGAAGCAGCTTACTGCATGGCATTACAGGCAGCCCCTCCAAAAGGGACAAGTCCTGCCAATTGTCAAAGGAAATGAAAACATTTCTGCTGGTCATTTGGGCTGCTTTGCATGAGCTAATTGAGAAGTTTAACCGTACTGAGGGATTCTACAGGGTGACTCCAAAACTCGGAGAAAGGCTGCCCTCCCTGCCGCCCGCCATGCTTTGGAGCCATGTCGGCAGAGCAGTATTGAATTGCTGTGAAACCTCGGGATTCCTCAGCCCTGACGGTGCCGGCTCCTCAAAGGGAATAAATCTCAGGGTCCAGCCCTGCTCAAATGAGCACAAATCTCTATACGGAGCAGCAGTGAACTCGCCAGACAGAATCACAATAAATCTCAAGTCTATCCTGTCTTTCCACAGGTAGGGTAGGCAAGGGATGAGGGAGGACAGGGCTAAGGGTAGACGCCATGAGCACTTTGGGATGCTATTTAATATCTGCCAAAAAGTCTCTTTAATTTAAATCTCAATCCGTTGAATGTGGCTGTATATAGTAAATGTATCCCACAGCCCCGTTCTGTAGGTACCAAGATACATATAAGCTACCGCAATGTCACTGTAGCAAATGCCTATACTCAGTAAAAAGCCATTTCTCCCCTTTGTTTCTGCCACCCGGGAAAGGGCTCAGAGCAAAAGCAGGGAAGCAAATTTCACACCTCACAAGAGCGGGCTCTGCTGTAGCTGGGTCGTGATTGAGGCGAGACTGACTTGCAAGGGAAAGCCTGAACCTGGGACTGGAAACAGCGGTGTAATAGAGGCATGAGTCTGTGGCTGAGACAAGGAAAGCAGCTGTGGTCTGAAGCAGCAAAGAGATTGAGTGTGGGGGTTTGCTTTCATTTTATCCCCAGCAGTTTACCCATCCCCACTGCCTGCAGGTGCGGGAGGCATCTCAGTGACACAGGAGGCTGCCATGAAGGTCCTTGGTGAAGGACCTTCGTGTGTCAAATGGTCAAGGCTGGTGGAAAGGCTTTTTTAAACTTGAAACAGAGCTGCCTTAGTGACAGCCTGTGCTGATCCTTAAGCTGATGAAGTGACAAACGCAAGCCTTTTCCTTAATTCAGAGCCGTCTTCAGTTTTAGAAACAACCTAGGTAGAGCACATCGCAGAGCAACTGTGTAATAGCAGTCCATGCTGAACAAGACACATAATGCAGTGCGTGGTTATGGATAGCATGTCTCTTTAAAAACATTTCAGTGGTGCAATAAGTGTTCTTAATAAACATTCCCTGGTTTATCTCTTGGAAACTAAAAAAGTGATTGATGAGCTTCTGAACTAGTTTCTTATTTGAGCCAAGGTTTCCACTGACTGATAAATGCCCCAGACTAGCTCTGGCGTTCCAGCTTATCTTAGCTCCGCAGGAATAATGCTCCAGAAACATCTCCTCAGTCTCTGGGAGAAGAAGCAGGAAGATATTCCTGAGGCTTATCAGCCCTCACTAGAGTCCCTGCAGCCTTTAAATCTTAATGCTAATCTTCAGTGAAAACAGATGCAAAAGCCTGCTGGTGTTTGTAAGCTTGAGCGCAGTCCCTTTTCTCCAGCATGGCACCAGGAGCATCCTATTTTGCTTTTTCTCAGGGCGCTTGTGATCTCTCCTTGCCCTGTGAGTCCCCAGCTCTTCTCCTACACACCAGTGCAGGGGCTGGGCAGCAGAGAAGGTAAATACAGGGATATAAGGCCAGTTCAGGCCCCACAGTGCGAACCAGATAGCAGTTTCCATCTGTAAATTGACCGAAAGGGGCTGAACCAGAAGCCTGCTCTCACTGCGCCCAGATAAAATTACTAATTTTCTAGATCTAGATTCAGTCAGTGCTTTGGGTTTCTCCAGCTGCTGCCTCACACACATCTGAAGCCTTAAAAATAGCATTTAGGAAAATTTATGAAAGGGTTAAATGCTGTAGGAACTCCTTAAGAGTTTTTAAATTATATTCTTTACCCAAGGCAATAGACAGCTTCTTCAGAGCCATTCCATTCTAATGTGTAAATGCTGAAAGTAATTAGACTGCGTCCTGTGTGTATTAAAGCATTTAGGAGAAAACCTTTGGAAAAAGTGACTTTTCATGAGCAGCTGCCAAATATTTTCTAGAAGTTATTGCATTAGTAATATATAAGAAGTTTCAGTTTTTAAAGCGAAGGCTGTTTTGAAACATATAATTCCGGGAAAGCATTTTGGTGTGGTAAACATTTTTTTAGCTTTTCAGTATGTGAATGGACCTCATACAACAATGTCCACTGCAATGCATTTCTGCCCAGAAAATGGTGTTAAATAGAAATATTCATGAAAAGAGTTTCCATTTTATTTTAAAAAGACAAACTGTTTGGTTTTGAAAAACTAAAACACCCTTTTTTAATTCTAAAGCAACAGCCTGAAGAACTCTGAAGAAATATTTTGCTGTCATTGCAGTTTTGAGGAGAAAATATTATCCCTTCGACAGCTCTGAATATCAAATGTGTTTTGTTAGAGATGTCTTGTGTGGCGTGCTCATTGGCACATTTTGATGTTACTTCTTAAAAGGCAATAAACAGAAAGAGCCAACATTTTTCCGTTTCCTCATCCTTTGTTGGGGAGTAGATGTAGAGCCTTTCTAGTGCTGTTTTATTTATAGAATTCAAATCCCTCCGAAAGGATCACATGCCCTACGATGCCTGCAATAAGCCCACTGGCTGTTTATGGCTAGAAAGTTAGTATTCATGTAGAGACTGAGCATAAATGAGAACCAGACCCTACATTACTTCAGTCACTAGGGGAGGGTATCTAAATTAAATGTCGGCTATAAAAAGACTCTACCATTAGTCACATCTACTTGATGAAATAAGGCCGTGTCTACTTGATTAAATATCATCAATAGTCTTAAATATTCTGCTGCCTAATGAAGCCAGTTACCACCTGAACTGTTTATACAGTTGCTTTCTCTGCCTTTTGATCCTCCCCATCCCACATATGCTGTCATTGAAAAGCAGAAGGTGGAGCTGGGGGTGCTCATGAAGCTGTCTTCTTTAATCATCGCCTGCCAATCATCAAAGTAAATAGTAAATGTGATGTGCAAGAGGCTAATAACAAGGATATCAGTCTTCTTCTAAGGCTTGCATTTTCACTGTATATAAGAAGAAACAAGTAAACACAAAAATTAGGTACCCTCTTAAATCACAGTGTGCTTTGGCTTGCAGCTCTGGCTTGTTAATACTTGAGGCAATACATAAACATCTCTCCAGCTAATGTAGGAGCTGCCAAATGACCACAGGGATTTTAATTATAGGAAGAAGTAATTGTTCTGACAGGAAAAAAAAAAGCAAGAGGATGTAAATATTATAATTGTATTTAGTTACGAGGGGAAAACAGGGTTGTCTTCTGGCACATGTGTCAGTGGGATCGTCTGTCAGAAATGCATAGCTTCTCTGAGTTCACAGGAGTTTGCCATTTCTCTGGGTTTTGGGCCATCTTTGCCCAGTAAAAGATGCATCTTTACATATCTGCATTTAGACACAAATACTGGCCCCTTTTCTGTGCTTCTCAAGGCTGCCTTTCTAGGGGACCTGTGAAAATAGCATGGGAGAAGGACTCTTAGCAAGCTCTCCTAGCATGCAGAGCACCAGAGGGCAAATTGCAAATAGGTGGGAGGATTTACAGACACCAATGTCCTTTGGTGCTTGGGCTTACGAGGGGTCTGTGGTGTCAGGAACGCACAATCTATGGGGGGTATTCAAACTAGGAACTTTTTGTTTTGACATAAATTTCAGAAAATTCATTGATGTGATTATTTGAAAGCAACTGGACAGGAACAGAGCTGACATTTGGAAAACAATCCAATATAGCTGAGAAGATCAGCTGAGCAGGTTGGCTAGTATTTTAGTACTTACAAAACTGACAGCCAATTTTTACACAATGGCAACTGAAATCATGATATTCTGCATTTTACTTTACGCCCACAGCCAGCTCTCCAGCCAGGTCCCACATCCTCTGCTTCATCTCCATGACCACTCACCTCACGAATACAGGCCGAGGAGGTTGGGCAGGGAGGGCAACTCAGATCATACTGAACTTCCTTTGAAAACATTGACCGCCCAGGGAAGAGTTAAATGGGAGAAGTACATGTTTATCTGAGGGCAAAACTGAGTTATAAAGGTATTTGAACTCGATATGTGTCAATGATGTCCTGCATTAATGCTTGGATTTCTCACAGGCAGAGAAGCAAGCTGAATTATTCTCTCCTGACTGTTTTGATTCTCCACTGTCATAGACTGAGTTTGTGGTGGGTTATTAACTCACATGTTCATACCTTTTACCAGTTAAGCCCACTTACCTTTTACCTGCTAAGTCCAACAGCAGTGATGCTGTTAACTGCTAATCTTAGACTGTCTTACATACACTGAGAACATCTGTACATTTATCCTGGTAGTATAATGTTTACGTAAATCTTGTCAATGTACTATACACATTCATTACACGTGTAGTCTTTATATTTAAAATTGTGCTTGCTTGAATATAAATATCAATGCAAAATGTAATATTTTATGTAAACACATATTTTACTGTTGTATATATTGTGTGTATACAGAATTTGTTAGGAGACAGATACCAAATGTATTTTTAAAGATGATCTTACTTGGTAAGATGAGAGCTCTCACTTGAGACACCGAATGGCTTAGGGAGCTAGTAATGGGATACGAAGCTTTTCACCTCTATATCGTCACTTCGGATCTGGCCTAAGCCAGAAGCAATCCAAAGTTATCGCCATCCTGAGTGTTTGGTGGCCCAGGAGCTACAAGTTGCTGGTCTCAGACCCTACTGACGTGTCCATCGGGGCTGTCCATCCTGCTGGCACCTGGCAGCCAGAGGGGCTTAAAACCCAGATGAGCTTCTCCCCGCTACCCCTAGCAGGTCAGGGGAACGGCACCCGCAGGACCCCTTTGCCATCCCTTCCAGCACGGTGCAGAGCCCCCAGCTCCGTCAGTCCCAGAGGAGGTTGCTTAATTCCTCTGCCTGGCTGGGCAGAAGCCACAGTCCTCATGGCAAAGCTCAACGCCAGCTGTCTGAGGTCTCTTTTCAGCTCCTGCACATATACCTGTAAAGCCAGGTTCTTGACAAGAGGGATTCGTGCAAAACAACCTCAAGCATAGCTGCCGCCTACAACATATACCTCGATAAGCAAATGAAACTTGTAGTGGCGCCAAAGCATTACAAGAGCTGAACGTATTTGGTGAATAAACAGAGACTCTGTCTTGAGGGCTGGCATTAGGGTGTCTTTTATGAGCATTAAATTAACTTGATTCCGGAAATGAGATCTTAGCTACCAGCATCATCTTCGAAACTCTTCCTCTGTTATTCTTGGGGATTAAGTTGTCATTCTCACCATTTGGATCATGCAGCAAAACAGATGAAAGGCAGCAATATAGTACCCTTAAGACTAAAAGCAGGGAGCTCTTTAGGATTGTCTTCTCAGGAACCTATAAACTAAGGTAAGCAAGAAATAAGAAATACGTGTCTCCTATGATCATTAAGACAGGCACTACCGTAAATTATATGCTTTTGCTTGAAGGAGGGGAAAAGACAATATGCATTCCCATATTACAGAAAGATCTTTTTAATATACATAGAAGTGTTTATGGTCATTCGTTACCAGCTGCCCATATGTGATCTGTCAGAGCTGCTGCTGATGTGCCTGGATGAATTTGGTGAGAAATGCTTGCTCAAAAAACCTGATTTAAAATGCTGGGTGGATTGGTGCTGGATGTTTGTGAAGAGATCGCAGCAGACAGCAGTGTTGTCAGGATACACTCAAACAGCTGCGGCAATACCCACCTCCACACAGGAAAGTCACCCAGAGGAAGAAAAATACCCTCTAACAGAGGGGAAGGGAGCTGCACCTTGCACTTAGTTATGCCGGTGAAAACCAAAGGTCACTCACTGACCTTCCTTTCCTTCCGGCATCACTCACTCGCCAGATGTGCAGAGACATTTTGGTAGTTGCCAATCTGAACTGCAATAGTGATAGTGGAAAGAAGGCATAGACAGTGTGGCCTCCGGCACAGTACCTAAGGGAATGGGATAGTTTCATCTAGCAACGCTTATCAAGCAAACCACACATCCCCGGTGCTAGGTTTACCCCACAGCAGGGCATCCCGTGTAGAAGGGGTGAATGAGGAGGATGAGGCCCACGTGGGTCTTCCCCGCTACACGGCTCTGGCGTGGTGTCCAGACCCGTGTCCCACAGTAGGCAATAGCTTCTCTGGCCAGAAATGGTGCAGGGCAAAGACATGTGAGGGCCTGGTTTGGAGAAAACACAGTTGGCCTGCCCTAAGCCTTACTGCTCCTAAAAAACAGAGTTAATAGTGCCTTGTAGGGGTGCTGTGAAGATCTGCACAGTAAGGACAAAGCTGTGATGGGGCTGCATCGTTTCCTTCCATAAAGAGATAACACAAAAGAACTGTTATTCTTGTTGCTGTGTTGCATGTATTTTTATTCATCTCTATGGCATCTGACTGCTTTACATATGTTGAGACATCCAAACTCTTAGTTATATAGATCAAACAACCACATTATCCCTGCTGCCTGCAGGTTTAGCAGTTAGCTGGAAGACCGAGATTTAATCAGAGGGATTGCCTGAACAAAGAGCTATCATGTAGTTCCTGATGAGTGTTATAGTTGTACAGGCAAACTACAAAAATTGAAAGAAGTTTGTGATATACATGGTAGGTCTTCATTGGCACTGGCTTTCCCACGACCCTCTTTCCTTCCAGATTCTTCATGTTTGTCCTAATTCAATATATATATTCTTTAATCTAGATTTGCTGCTTTACAGTAATATATTTTCACTACAGCATTTTCCAACAGGGTACTTTAAAAAAATATATATATATTTAAAGAATCTGAGTTTGCAGGTGTTATTTTTGTCAGTGTTCCCATTTTGCCTATAGAGGGACTGTATGTCAGCTAGCTAGCTAGCTAAGTGACATAATGTGCAAGAAGGTCTCTTGATTAGCTTGAGATTTTGTCACCCACATGCCAGTTCTTCCAGCTGCCTACTGACAAGCCAGGCAATTAAACTTTCAGAGCATATTAAAATATTATTATATTAATTAGTACAGATTTGCTGTTAGAATATTCTAACCAAAGTAAAATATGAGCTCTGTCCTTCTGCTCTTGCTGATGTACATTACCTTGTGAAGTCAATGTGTTTGAGCCTGCACTTGTTTATATCTGAGTAATCCAGGGTAATTATTTTGCCGCCTGCTCTACAATGATGTAAAATGGGTGTGAAATTTGTCTGGAATAATAGATTGAGGCTTGCCACAAAATTTTCAGATGACTGCTCCAATTCTCTGAGACTTGGATCTCTGCTTTTTATTTCCTCCTCCTCCTCCTCCGTTTCCACTAGACTACACACCTGGACTATTATCCAATAAAAGCATCCATTTGTGCAAGGGACTGACATCCAAGCCATATCACATTTAAATAAAATCAGGATTCTCACCTTTTTCAGCTTGAACTACCTCGACAGGCCACAAGATTGGGAAGAGCCATGGCCAGACGTGGCTTGCAAGATTAGAGATGGGCCCTGGATGAAGGCTGGATATGAATACTCCCAGACTTGGGCAGATCCACCGCTTTGCATCTCAAGTCCTTCAACACAGGGAATATAAGTCAAGGTTCCTCATTTGAGGTGGGTGTCCACTGCCTTCTCCGCTCTTTGAAAAGGCTGGTCACTGCCCTCTGTGGTTGGTTTCTATATCAGAACTCCTACTTCTTGTTTTTTGGAACATTTTCATTTTAAAGAAAGTAAATATGATTGAAATATCAGTCTACTTCAGAATGACTGTACTATGTATTGGAACACACTAAGCTCCCATTATTTCACTTATTTTTGCTAGACAACCTTCTACAGGCATATCTCCTCCTGAGGAATGCTTATTAGGCTCAGTAGTACTAATGGCACTGGGACTGCTAGTGGAATTAAGTGACTCAGCATACAAGTTACAGGATCAGGCCTCCATCACCTGGGGCTTCAAGTTAAACATTTAACGAGGGGAACTCCCCATCTCTCCTGTCTTCTCTCCATTGATATTCAATTAAGGAGTTTATTTAAGTAGATCAGCATTTGACCTCCCCTGCCAAACTTCTCCCTGTAGCTGAACTCGGCTGCTGCCCACCTGCTGCACGGCAGGACTGTGCTCGGCCGTGGTCCCTGGCACAGACTGAGTGCTTTTGCTTGATGGCTTGCTTGAAGAAGAACAGACCGCTAATAAATTGCACAGTCATTACCCTTTATGCATACTTGTTCTAATAGGTGTCGCAGATTCCTGCCTCCTAATAAGGAAAGGAAGTAGAAAAACACATAAATTCTCCCAAGGGAGTCAGACAGCCTGAAGCCACGTTCGACAGCTATTACAGTTACCATGAGCACCAAGAGCAAAACAAGGATTAGAAGAAGAAGAAGAAGAAGAAGAAGAAAAGATACATTGCCAGAGATTTTGGCATGATTTTCTTGGATACAGAATGTGTTTTGCGCTGCCCCCATCTATAAAAGCACAGCACTCCTACGGCACATGATGGAATTTGGAGATTAAACAAACATTGGTATTAATTAGTCTAAAAAGGAATTACTTCATGTAGCCAAAGTTTGCATTGCTGCATCTCGCTGGATTTTAGAAACTGTCACTTTAATCTCCAGCAGTGAGATTTTGGCACTGGGTGGAAGCTTGGATCCATCCCATGCTGTGGTGTTATTAAGTCTAATTCACAAGAGGTCTCAGCAAATGTTTTTGCAGGGCTTACTTTTCGTCTCCTACCCTGGGCTTTCTCCTGAGGGCCCGATCATCAGCTGGTGGGGATGGGGTGCCTCCCCTGGCTGCCCTGGAGCTATGCGGGGTTGCACCAGCTAAGCCTCTGTCCCTCCGTCTTAAGAGTTAAGACATCCAATAGGGAGATTCATGTCCTTTGTAAAGAGGTGTATTTAGTCTATCCCACTGAGATAGTTTATGGCTTTGGCAGGGAAACTGTTCACAGTACGCACTGTGACTGCAGTTCAAAGTGAATTTGAAGCTGTGGAGCCACAGCTCTCCCTATGCTTGTTACATGAATTTATTAAAGGTGCTCAGTGTAGGTACGTATGTATCTACAGAGGCATACCATCAATTAAACTGACTCTTGCATCACTCCATATTATCCTAAAAGCAACAATGGGGTTCACTGCCAACTGCTACTTTTGGGGACAAGGCATAAGGCCATGGCCCCGTCACATCTGGGCATTAATGAATCCATGGCACATGTCACAGGCCTGCAGGCCTCAGCATCCCGGCCAAATCCGAGTCTGTGCAGTCGCCACCCATCAGCTTATAATGTGCCCCTGTAGTTTCAGGTAGACCCAGAACCACTTACTCCTGACTTAAATTATTGAAGGGCATTACCATGCTGTATTGAATGTCCGGTGCTTTCCGTTCTTGTGCTGGATAACTTCAGTAGCAGGCAAAGTGATTTTTTACTTTTCAGGCCCAAAGTGCTCTCTGCTCTCATCAGAAGAACAAAGTCAGGACAGATCCCAAATGTAAGAACGACTGAGGGCGAGAATGCGCCTTCGCACACAAAAATCCACCGCAAGAGCTAGAGGAAGATTTCTCTTCCGGCATCTCATTTCTGTGTTTTGCATCGAGTCCTGTGCTTTTCCCACGCCCCTTTTGCCTCCTGCAGCCTTGGCCGGTCCAACAACTCCCCAGCCCACACATTTCCATCCTACTTCAGGATCGCGCATCCGCTATATGACCAGGTTTCTCGTGTGCTCAGGTAACCAAACACTGTGTGTCTGAGGTGCATTTTGATGGAAGGATCAGGGCAAGAGGTGATATTTCTGTCTAGAGTGGAGTAAAGCAGTGGGTAGCTTAAATAAAGCTTATTAATGCTGTGTGAAATTTGAAAAAGAATATATAATAATTCCAGCCAGAGTTTAAAAGCGGGTTTCTAAAAAATTCCACAAGAAATTTTTGATAGTAATTATCGGAACACACTTTCTAAAAGTATTTGTGACAAATGAGAGTAATCAGTAATATTGCCTAATATACTAACCCAGTTTAAGTTCCTGTCCAATGTCAGCCTTCACACAAGCTAAAAATATGCTACTTATTGAGCTAGAAGAAGGTTTTGATTTACAATTATGCCTTGATGGATTACCTGAAAGCGCAACCTTCAGGCAAACTGTGATTAACTTGACCAAAGACATCTGGGAGAGCCATCTATGGCCTAAAATTATGACCTTGGTATTCTGGGCTGAAACTAGACACCATTTAAATTGCAATGCTGAAAAACTCTTGTACAGAGGCCTTTGTTTAGCAGGCCAACAGGTTTTTTAGCTTCAGCAGTTCAGCAGAAACACCTCCTGTGAAGTTACAGGGGGGAAAGAAAGTGCTTCCTATTTTTTGCAGCTATTTCTTTAAAAACAAAACTCCAAACACTCCCATCTTGTATGAATAAAGAAGCAAAACCAATTAATAACCTAATGATTAGCAAATGCTGTAGACATAGGTTTGGATTTCACTTAGCAAGATTTATGGAGTTAAATATAAAAGTATGACTCTTGAAAGCCATGTGCTCATAATTAGCTCATGTTTTACCCCTGGATACTGTAAAATCACAACATGCTGTCAGAGCCCATTTTCTGATCCTGTTATCAGCATGGAATAAAGTTTTCCATTAAATGCAAAACAGATTTACAGGTGCTAAAACAGCTATTTTATCAGTGGGAAACAGGCTACCTTTTGTTCTCTGGAAAGGAATTTCACAATTTTACATTGCTCAATTGATCATACAACAAAGGGAAACAAAACAATTTTGGTCATCTACTGAAACAGAAGATGATATAATTTCAAAATAAATGCAAAGAAAGTGAATGCTTCTCTGAATGCAGGAAGTATGGCTTGCATATTGTCACCTACTGTAAAAGAAAAAGAAAAGCAACACCATCCCCTCCTTATTGCTAAAATGGTACATATATCATCAGCTTTCCTACAAGCAAACTGTAGGAAGCGTAGGAAGGATGAAATGGGATAAGGCAAATGTCCTGAGCAATTCCACTGTACAAGATGCAAACAGTGTGCCAGGTAGTGCTGAATGAATATTGAAAGTGATTTTTTTTCTATTAAAAAGATGCTCTGCGAGGATAGCAGGCTTTCCTGTTTGTTAGTTATTGCCATGGACTGCCATGCAAAGAGAGCCCTCTCTGCCCACCCCTCGAGAGGGTGGTTTCTGCCCTGCTATCGCGTTCCCACCCCATGAGAAGGCTCCTGCTCCACCAACCACCAGGTGCATGTCCTTCCCAGGGGAAGGGTCTAACATGTAGCTCGTATCCCGGCAGCTGAAACATAGCTGAGTGGCCTCTTCCTTGCTCGCGACCCCAGCAGCAAGCGGAGAGGGACCTGGCTGCGTGGAGAGCTGCTCCACTGGGCAGCCCCATTCCCAGGCGCCAGCGGGCCTGGAAGTGGGTGGCACTCGGGGAGCTGGCAGCGCGGGTGGGCAAGGAGGGACGGCCCCGGGGGGTGGCGACACGAGGAAGGACAACCGACAAGGCGGGAAACCCTCTGAGGAGCACAGCAGGTGGTTTGGAAGCGGGGCTCACCTAAAAACCGTACCAGTGGTGGTGGAGCGCAATTCTCTGCTCAGGAAGCAGCAGCAGCCCTTGGCTTCCTGTGGCACAGACGGTTCAATACAATGGTTGATGCAAACTCTATTTTAGGGAGGATGTCTAAATATTAGGCCTAGACATACATGAACCTGAACTCTGGACTGTAGCAAGGCGGCCATTTGTTAACCAGAGAAAGCCTTCAGATTGCAAGAAGTTTTTTGCAAGTGCTTTTAACTCTGAAGCTTTTTGATGGAGGTTTTCAAAGCACTGTAAGGGCTTCCATGCATTTATTTCTCTGAAACATCCTAGGCAATTTTGAAAAATCATGACCCAACTTTGCATCCAAGACTAAGAGCTTGAAAATACAGAAAACAGGACCCTAGTGCAGAGACCATATGAAGCATTATATAAACATTCAGTCTTGCCCTACAGCCTTGGCAAAACTAGAAAAATTCAAGAATATAAGAACAGCTATACTGAACCACAGGGAGGCTCCATCAGACCCAGTAGCTTATTTCCCAGCATCTTGAGAAAGAAATCATACGGAAACACTGTAAGGACCTGTACCAGGTGATCCTTCCTTTGTCATAGCCGCAGAGCTTCCAAGACCCAGTGATTAAAGCAGCTTTCTGAACTGGAGATTGTTTAGTAGCCACCAATTCATTTATCCTCTATGTTTATCCATTTTAACTCTACTTTTATTTTTAAAAAGTATTTCAATGCTTCTTCCCTCCACAATACCCTGTGACAATGAGTTCCTGGCTATGCACTGGCTGAAAACCTACCTTCTGTTTGAAACCTGCTGTGTGGTAATTCCTCTAGGTGCCCCTCAGTTATATTATTATAATAAACAGTACATAGGCATTTTCTTCTTTTTTTTGTACTGGAAGAAGGGGGAAGAGAAGCAAAAAGTAAAGGGTTTAGCAGCCTTTTCTTTTGCAGAAGATGGCATGTTTCAAACTTGCCAGGCATATCTGTTCAAGGGCAAGTTCATCTTCTAAACAGAGACTACTATAGAAGGACTTCAGAGACCACCAAGGCCTCCACTGATGCCATCTGGGATGGTTAAAATTAGATATAAAAGATGGGCCTTTCCTGGACAAATGGAGGAGAATGTAATGAATATAATACACCATTCCTACATGGTCTGCCAGAACTGAGGACAAACTTTTCTTGGTAGCATTTATATGAGCACAGTGCTGTGGTTGGGTCTGTCAGCCCCTCCACTTTGAAACATCTGATCAGAGGAAGGAAAGAGTTATAGAGCATTGTATTGATCAGGGGTCCAGCACAGTTAGGAGAAGAATTTTCTGTTAAAAAATTGGCAAAGATCTCATTCACAGATGAACTTGCAGGTTCATATATTTAAGTGGAGGGAACTGTGAGACCCTGAGACCTCTGAAATGGCTAGAAGTTGTGCTGTTATAAAATGAGCTATGGTGTTCAAATTTTCAAGCAACTTTTTCCTTTTTTTTCTTGAAGGAGCCAGAAAGCAAGAACCAAAGCCTTTGTCCTGACTGACAAAAGGAAGATATTGGAATTGACACTGTCTCCTTCTTCATTGATCAGACAGCAGATATATGAGGCCTCTGACTCAAGAGAAATCTTGCATCCTCCTGAATTTAATGCCTTATCATACTTCTTTTGGGTTGATCCAGAATCAACAGAACTTCGATCTCTTTGTATCCCCCAACCCAAGAAACCATTTCTGTAGACTGAACTTCAAAGTGTTTGACCATTTGTCAGAAATTACCACAAAACTACAAAGAAATAACCCAACAGTAAATCAAATATCTGAGAGAGAAGCCTCTTGCAAGGACTACAAAGCAAGAAAAAAACAAATGGCATGGCAAGTTGATTATAACACCAGCAGTTTGCCACGGTGAAGGAGAAACTGATACCAGATGCTGCTGGAGCCCTTTCATTACCTTGCACGGGACCTGCGGAGCCGTAGAGGGGCCCCATGCAGCACTACCTCTCTAGCTGGGATAAATGTGCGGTGCTCGGGCACAACGGTTCATGCTCAGAAAAGATCTGCAGAGCCAATTATTATTTTATTTGAATGATGAACTCAGAGCCTGACTCCTCATAAGTTTGCCGCATCCTTTCATCATCTCCCAGCAAGTCTTTTGAAGTTAGCCTGTCTTGAAAACTTATACTATGTCAGTGCTTTTAATGTCAGGAGCAGTACTACTTAAACAAGTGAAAGTAACAGATGAAAATTTAATCAAAAATTGTTTAAAATTGGATGCAAGGGTTGCCAGATCCTATGGCCCTTGGCATGGGCTTTCTAACTTTTAAAATCCTCAGATATTCTTGTCTGGCTCTTTAAAACTTATTATAATTCTACTGGCTATTCATAAATTTTTGAATAACAGCAAGCAACACAGCCTTTTTTCCTCCAGTCTTCTAGAAAGGAAGGCCAGCTAGAAACTTAATGGTTTATGTTTAGGCAGTATTTTCCATCGTGTTACTCACATACTTAGTTAGATTGCATCAGATGAATAAAATGTATAGTTCACTAAGGGAGGGAGGGATTTTTATTCTGATCTGATTTTTCTGATTAACATAATTACAGAGGGTTGGACTCAGCATCAGCTCAAAGCTCTAAGTGTACTGCATACCAAAGCCGTGAGGGAGGGCTGGAAAAAAATGCCATGATATTGTCTTAAAAGTCATAAGTTTTGGGGATTTTTTTTAAATTAAGTCTCTTTTTATTTTTCTTGTTGTTTCTGAGTTTTTCAGGTTCATTTGCATTATGTTTCCAAGGTTTTCTCTGCAGCCATGAGGGGCACAAATGTTCTTTTCCTAACAAGTGAAAGCAGAGACTATATGTAATCACTAGAGTCCAGCAGCTGAGGTTTTTAGCAAAAGCATATCAGATGTAACAACTGCTGTAATAAAATTGTTAGAACTGTCAAACTGCGGTTGAGAATCAGATGGAAGAAGTGGGTGCAAAGAGACAGCAGAAGCGAGCAGCAAACCTGGAGAGAAATGGTAGGAAAGGCACAAAAATGCCAGCATGGCGACACAAAAAGGAAGGGCGCAGAACTGTGCAGCAGCACAGAAGGCAGGACAAGATGTGGCACACGGCTGGGAGATCACGCGAGGTCCCCAGAGAGGACAAGGGGGCAATGGTGGCCAACACCTCGGTTGCTGCCAGCAGACCATGGCGAAGCTTAATGATTTGGGGCCAGGTGCAGGAAAGGCTGGGGCAGGGAGTAGATGTGCTGCGAGCACCCACAGGGAAGGGGCCAAGGCAGGGTGGCACCCGGCAGCACAGCTGACCCTCTTGGTCATCTCCCGTCCAGTTACACTTGCGTCTTGGTGTGAGTGATGGCAGTGCACTCGTCCGGGCCAGGGATCGGCATCGCAGAGCGGTATAGCAACTTAAAGGGCATTTCTGAACAGAACTGGGAATTCTAAGAGGAAAATCTTATCAGTGTTAATGATCTGTATAATTTTGGGAGACACTCGGCAGCGTTTGTGGAAACGCGAATCATCATCATGTCACTCTGGGACACGGCCAGATTTCCTCCCCTGAATGCGTACCTCATATGCAGCGCTCTTCTGAAAACATCATCTCAGTAACGGCTGCGGAACATATCCAAAACTCCTGGATCTTATGCTATTAACTCACTGAGTGAATAAGGACAGGGACAGGACAACATCAGTAATGCCAGTGCCACCATATACTGGGAATGCTCTGACCCTTGCCAGACTCCCAAATAGGTTCAGTTGTACTGAGTGACTGGATATGGTATGGTATCATAATTGAACAGGTTTTGACAATGAAAACTTCATCTCCAAGTATGTAAGGGAGGAAGAGATTACATTATTCATCAGAAAGTAGCATATTGACTTGTGCTAGGTCAAGGAACCTGATTTAAGAACTCGAAACCTATAGAATATATTATTGAGTGATAATTCATATTGGAATGAGGAAAAGAGAAAATAAACAAGAATATTTTTGAAGCTTACTACAGTTTCTGTCTTACCTTAGTCATTGTTTCCGAATAATAACTCCTCAGGAAACCAAAAGACATCACTGCAACACTGGAGTTGTCAACTATAATACTACTAACATACAGTATGGTGTATGTCTCCTATATTGTCCTTCTAAATTATTTTACTATCACACTTCTCGTATTCATCGTCTTGCTGATTAAATAAATAGAAACAAAAAGAAAATGTTTGCCATTTTCCTACTTCAGTTGCCAAGCCACCCTCCTGTCCGTTCATACACATTGCAATGGTTGTCTTAACACAACACTCAACTTGGATAAAGTCACACAGACCAAGCCAGAAAGGGTTGTAGATGGTACTATGAATGTGACCAAAAGCCAGAGGAACGAAATATAACACTCAGGTTTTCTGCAGTACTACTCAACTAAATATATGCTCATTCCTTTTGGGGCAGCAAATACTTCTTACTGCTCTTTGTACAGTACCTAACACGTGGTACTTGTGTTGGGTACCCAGCCTTAGTCATACTTCAGATACCACCATAGCACAAATGATGAATAACAATTAACTTCTGTGGCTGCTTTCCTGACTAAGTGTCATGTGAAAACAAATCAAAAGTCTCAGAAATAGCTAAGAGGAATTTGTTCTCTTGGCCAAAACAGAAAGCAAACCCCAAGCAAATATTAGCTTTCCATTAAAAACCTAAAGCAAGCCATAGAAAAAGATTTTTCATTTTTCTTCTTGGGACTTGTTTACAGTGCTTATGAAAAACAATGTCTGAAATGTGCTTTAGCCTTCTGCAGGGTTTTACTGCTGCTGAAAAACTGTCAGTCTCTTTCTGGGCCCTTCCATTATTTCAGCAAGGGTCTAGGCCCAGAAATCGCTGCCTGTTGAGAGCTGAACCAGTTGCCCCAGTGCAATGTAGGACAATAGCACTGAGGGCTGTGGAGTCTGTCTGGATTTCTGCTGGTGGAACCAACAGCAAAATTTGGCCTCCCTGAAGACATATCTTCAAAGTTAGGAACCATACAAATTTCACAACTGCTGTAAATGAAGATCTCAGGATGCTTTTTTAAAAGAAAGGGAAGTAATAGTGAAAATGTGGTAGCAAAGTGTAATTTAAAAAGCCCTGAGTGATTTTTTCTTTTTTCATATTGTGGAACAATGTCTGTTCGGCAGTGGTCAAAAAAACAGTTGCTTGAGTCCATTGAAGCTGGCTTGCCCATCAGTGATTACGTTCTGAAGCCATCGAAACGTCCGGGCGTCCCCATCGCCCTGCGGCAAGGAGTTCTACGGCCTCATTATGTCTTGCCTGGGGAAGGGCTTCCTCTAGGCTATTTCGAAACTCCTCTCTGAAAATTTTATTCAGTTCTTCCACTGTGAGAGCATGTGCATTGTATTTGAAGACATCTCATCCAAGCACAAACATGATTCAGCATTACAAAAGACGACCCATTTAATTAACACAGCTGCAGCCAAGGATAACCAGGGGTTAGCATTTGTGAGTGTGACTTTCAAAAATTCAGATGATAAAAGAATGGTAGGAAAGAATGCTGTAAACAAGTGCAAGAAATATTTACAAAACATATATAAAAGATATACTATAGTGAAAAGGTTTTCTTTAAAAATAATGCTTACTACATTTTACCAGTGGATATCCATGGATAAAACATCCAACGATATCTGAACACAATATTAATAGAAGAGAAAGAGGAAGGAAGGAAAGAACAGAGACAAAATACAAACATTCAGGGAAAATAGTTGAAATGTTTGAAAATATTTTTTACAGTGACGCTTGAGGCAACCAGGTGCTTTAAAGGCTGTATCTGTTAAAAAAGCATTGTATTAAAAATACCTAAAGGCTAACAGTGAAAAAAAGACAGAAACATTGAATACTGTGATTAAAAAAAAAAAAGCTTTCTACAGCACACCCACAGGAACACTACCATGGAAGGAGGAAGGGTCTTGTCAAGAAATGAAAATAATCGGTACGTGGGAGGTGGGGGAGGAAATTTTGTCGCGTAAATTTGGGCATGGCTTTAGAGAGCTGATGGAGGTTTGGGTGCTTCAGGCAAGAGACTGACAGGCTGGGAACCAAGAGTTTCCATGGCATCTGTAACAGCTGTTACAGGGTATTTTGGGAAACTGAGGAGCACTATCAGACACATTGACTCGAATATTGAAAGCAGATACAAGACAGGCCCCATCTCCTATGGAAATTACGATACACAACCTGTGGGGACACTGCAGAGACGGGGTCATGGCTCGCTCCTTCTGCGAATTCCTGTGTTATGTTGGCAATTCATTCAGTTGTCCTGGATCTCAGGTCTTCACCGACAAAGTTGGCATAAGGTCTCTGCCCTCAGAGGAGCAGGTGGTTGCTGTGACAAGGGCTGTACCTGTGCTGTACCTGACCTGGGGTCTGTAGTGGAAGGCTCGTCGGTCCAACTTTTGTACCTATCCAAACTGGGCTGTGACTCTCCCACTGCCTGGGACATATAAAATGAAAACTGGCAGAAGAATAAAGCAAAATCGGTCCACGAGGCAAAGCAGCCTTGGCTGTACACTGAAAGTTAAAACACACTAATGTCCCTGAGTTTTCACAACAAATTATCTGTTCTTTCCCAAGAGCAGCTGGCTCGTTAACTCAGTACAATTGAAAAATGAGGCTTTCCCAGCGACTCACCAAAGCTACACTATAGAAGAGAAGAGTAGAAAATGGAGGAGCAGTGGGAAAATCCCCTTCACATCGTGAAGTGGTGAGAGAATCAAAACAAAGCAGTTTTTCATATCCAAAAATCAAAGAAAAACAAGTTTGGTGAAACAGGTCTTCCAGTAATCGAATTCAAAGTAGTCAGCTGCTGGGACAGTATATAACACTGAATTCTCTTCTTGCACAGACACCCTCGCTTCTTCTTCAGTCGGCATTGTGGAAGCAAAGATGTCTCAGAGTGTAAGGTCTCGTTGTCAACCCACTGGGCTACCGAGCACTGCTGAGCTCTGGCTGCTTCTGCTGACCTTGTCTGAATCCTGTAATTCCAACTGTCTCAAAGTAAATTCTCTGAAATCCTCTACACATTGAAACAAGCACTTTTTTCATATCACTGTCTTTGCTCTGTACTGTTTTACAGTCATATGTTTACATGCTCCAAGGAAATTTCTATTTCATCAGAATACAACCATATCTGGGGGCAGTTTTATCCTTTTTTTTTTTGTCCACGCGGCCATACATTCTAGCTTCTGAGACATCTTTGGCATTCAGAACAGGGTGTTCTGCAAGATTAAAAGAAGAGAACAAAATGTCAATTTTGAGAATTGAACCTGGATCCTTTTCATTAAAAAAATTATTATTTTATTATGAGAGAGAGCTGCTGTTGAGTTTAGTGGAAACTTTGCACTGGGATGAAACGGGACATAAGGATGCCTTATGTTAGAGCAGAATCACATCCTGGTGCTCAAAATAAAGCTAAGCTGTAAAACTGGTTACTGTCCCTGAGAGGGTGGATGGATTCATGATGGAGACAACACAAGGTACACAAGGGATGCAACGCACAGGGGAAACTCCCATGCGGTGCTCTTTGGCGTCTCATCAGAACACAGGTCAGCAAGCTTACAGCTTGCATTGATCACTAGAATGATGATCAGGAAATATGAAGACATATTTTAATAAGGATAAATGCAGCTCCAGTGTCTTTTGAGGTATGAAGAAGCAGCAGTGAAAAGACAGGATGGGAAAGGACTAGTCAAGTATCAACAGAGCAGGAAAGAACCTGAGGATGATGGTGAATGGGAGTCAGCAAAGCCATGAACTCTGGTAAGAGGCATATCAGAGGTATGTACTAATAGTGCCCTAATGCAGGCCCGTGAAATAATCCACTCCCACTCTCCCCAGTACTGAAAAGACATCAGCTGAAGGGCTCTGCCCAGCTTTGGAAACTGCAATGCAGACACGGTGAAGGTCACAAAGAGATAGTCCAAAGGGGAACAATCAGAAGTCAAGAAAAAATGAACTAAAAGGAAGACTGAAGCAAGTGGGAGTTTTTACTCTAAAGAAGAGACTACACCAGCTAATATTCTTCAATTATGTGAAAGGCAGCTATAACCAGGAAGGGGATACATCTCTTCCACATCCACTGAGCCTAAGTTACACCAAGGGTGTATTAGGTTGGATCGCAGGAGATGCGCTCTAAAGTAAGGACATAAAGTATTGCAATAGAGGTGTGGAAACGCCATCATCGCAGCTCTCTAAAAACAAGTTTAGCAAGTATCTGGCTGTAGTGCCAGTGAGCATTGCAGCGCCTGGCTTGACGCAAGGGCACGGACTAGCCAACCTCTCAGGATCCCTCCATAGAAATCCCTTCTCCGATTTTATTTTAAGGAGCAGCAAGGTTTTTCCCACCTTACTTTCTCTTTTCTCCAGATGAAGTGCAGCAAATATCCTTTTAAAAACTGGTATAGTGAAGGTACCAAGGACACATGCAGGGAAAGGCACAGGGGGCAATGACTTTTGTCAAAGAGCAGCAATTGATTGCAGCCAAAATGTCTTGAGCATGTTTGGCAATAGTCTGAGCACAAATTTCATGTTATGCTACAGTAGACCCTATTCACATGTATCTTTGCCAGGAAGATCCTCCTTGAACTTCGGATTTGGGCCCAGGTCTCAACTGGTAAAAGTTAGTGCAAGTCCCTAACTCTAAAAAGAGGCAGATTTATTTACACGCTCTGAAGGTCCGGCTCCATAATTTTATCTCAGCAACTGAGAAAATCATTTTACTTGGTCTTGTCAGAGGCATTTGCTGAATTACTGTTGGTGAATAAGTGTTATTTCTGAAAGTTAGCGTGTTCATGAGGCATGAAAGCCTCTGGAGATGGGAAACACTAACACCATGAGCTGTTTCTAGTTCTTAATGGCTCACTGATGCTTCACCTGAAAATCTGGCCTAAAAATAACTTGTTCCAGCATAGAGCGATGCAGGCTACTTTTGAAGGAGCTGAACTAAATCCTCCAGGGCTGCAAGGAGAGCTGGGGAAAATAAATCATCTTTCCAAGGAAAAGCTCAGCAAAACAAGCATTAGGTCTTCAGGAGTATTTTAATCACCTTTTCTATTTAATGAAGTTGGGAACATAATGCTGTTTTATGAGCTTTTCTCCCCCCGCAAAGTGTCATTTATTGCTTTTGGGGCTTTTTGTCCCTCTTTTTTTCAAATGTACTTTATATGACTGCCAATAAAGGGGAAATATTATTCCCTGGAATCTTCTTGCCTTTGTTAAAACAGAGCGCTTGGCAAAATGGTACTGGAATAACAAGTAATACCTTTCTTAAGGTAGGACCAATTGATTCCAGGGGAGGCTATTTAGTAGATTATATGCAGTACTCCTGGAAAAAGAAAAACTCTCAAGTGCTCTCAATTTGACAAACATTGTTTCCATCATCTGGTTAGGATTTCTGTGCCAGTTAGCTCGCAGCCCTGCTATTTCCTCTGCATGTGTTCTGCAAAGCGTGGGGAGGATACATTCGTTATTTTGCGGGAGTCGGGAGTGAGATGCAATGATGGGGGCCTAAGCGCAAGACAGATAAAATCTCCCTCCCGCCAGCCAGCATAGAGGGCAGTCTGTCTGGGCTTGGAGGCAGCTGATCAGATCTGAGCCTGGGTATTGAAAAAAGCCTTAGCAGCCCATGAGCCCCCATTTGTTTATTTAGAAAGAAGCCATTGTATCTTTTGGTTATTCTAACGAGGGCTGCAAAGCGAGTACTGGCTTCGATATGATGAATTTCAAACACATCCAGCCTGTGTTCAAGTGAAGTGGCTTCATATTGTGCTGCCTCTTAACACGTATAAAATCCTGTGCGAGCTTGCCAAGGTCTTTCAAATGTACTTTTGACATTGCAGTGCAGCTTATACCTAGACTTCAAATGAGAGGTATGTTTGAATGAGGGCAATTTTTGCTAATTTGCCTGAATTCTGCATTTATACTTTCTTTGGCCTAATCTGTTTAATTGAGATCTGTTCCCTGGCTGCCTGCCAGTATTAACAGAGCATGTGGGTAGCAGATTGGTTTACCTATCTGCTGCAGAAGGATTTTTCTTTTCACGCTCTTTGAGTTGGACTTGCATGCTAAGCTACCATCAGTTCAACAAAATGTCCCCCAAACCAAGTATTTACCATTTACCTCTTAATAGCTTTCATTTTTCAACACGTGAATGTGGCTGATGTTTTTTAATGATTTATTCAATAAAGCCAAGTTGAGCGTCTGACTTTAACAGAGTTGTTAGTGTCTGTACTTCAGACCAGAGAAATCAAGTGACATTTTGTTTTACTATGGTATTGGAAAGCTAAGAGTGCAGTGTGAGAAGTATGGGGCACTTGACCATCTTGACTACAAAGTCACAGCAGCCTGTGTGAAAGATTACAATGAATTTTAACAATCTGGGAAGTTTGGGGAATCTGTAAAATTCTTTGCTTGTGACACCGAATACTGGATTTTTTAAATGGCCTATTTTAAAACTAGTTTTAAACTCTAAGTTAAATCATCTGTTCTCAATCCCTGAGGAAGATGTTTCTGTCAAAGTGGAAGTTGTTATTTTGGAGCAAAAATATTGCCTCCCCCATGTCTGATCTGGATCCTGTCAAGGCAGAAGTTAGATGATGGGAAGTGCTTCCATCGTCAAAGTTTTCAAAGATTTCTGAAATCATCTGACCTTCAAAACATCTCTCACCACCCTGTTAAAATAAAGACATGACGCCCCCCAAAAAGATGGAGAAAAGACTTCTGAGCCTGCATGTACCAAGGGCTGTGCATTGCCTATCTCCCTATTCCAAGGGAGCATCCTTCAAGCCCCTGTCCTGACCTATGTGATTGGCCGAAGCCTCTAAATATTGCATATCACTTGCCAAGGCATTGGGAATAATAATATAGGCACTACACATTCAGCATGTGCTTTGAAAAAAACAGCCTGTCAATAAACTGAAAGTGAAGCTAACCTTGCCATGTTACAAGGAGACCAAGCTTCTGCAGGATGATATGCAAACAGAAACACGGTATTTCTTTCTTTGACGCTATTTCTTTCAATGATCCATTATTAATTGGCTCTACACACTGGGTTAATAAAAATTCTCAAATAAACCATTCTACATTAAAGAGGAAGAAGGCAAATCTGGTGGCTCTAATAAAGAAATTGAATCGCTTAATTTGTACACAGTGTAATTCAAGCAAAATTGACAGGACTGTATGACAAGGCAGCATCCAACATGTGCTTTCTAGATGGACAATTTTGGCTAAATACACTTTTTCTACAGGCATTTCATGGTTTTTATACTCTTCGATGTTTTCCTGTTGCCATTAGTGAAAACATCGCTGTTTGATTAGAGGCTAGCTACTCCCCCACGTAGCAGCTCACCCATAAATATGGGTGGAAAATCACAGAAAATGACCATGGAAACATTTGTGGACTTAACAAATGTAGTGGGACTGTCTGTATCCCTCATTTACATATTACATTTCACATTCAGAACACTTTATAAATGTAAATCCTTGCAGCTCATTTGCAAAGTACAGGAGGTCTATTCATGACCTCATTTCTTCAGTGGAGAAACTGGTCAGACAATGGTCAAACTGGTCAAAAGACAATGTGCCTTAAATGTTCACAGAGTCACTATAAATGTGACAGCCAGAACAGAGTAAATGCAGTGTCCTAAAACCTCCTGGTCGTATGCTCAGAGCATCAGGCAATAATTCCCCTTGCCACAAATGGGCCTACAGTTAGTGAGTATCACCAAGAGTATTCTGAAAATTAAGTCAAGGTATGAATGAAGACAACATGTAGTATTCTGATTATCTCCCTTCGGTGCAAATCCTGTTTTTCAGCCTGAAGTCTTTCATGCAGTCCAACAATAACAATGATCCAGAGTCATTTCTACCACTGTAAACTGGATACCACATGTTTGCCAAAAGTTTTACATTTCTTTCATACCGAGTGCTTAGATATTTCAACTAGCCTTTGGGAAACTACGTATTTAATAGGAAAATGCTATAAACTGTGATTTTAATAACTAAATCAGGCACAGGAATAAAGAATACATAGTTCTGAGATTAGTCACAGAGCCAAAACCTCTGAAGGGCTTGATGAATGTGGCTCCTTGAAAGGTTTAGAGGAGCCTATTGATCTAAATTCACTACACGCATCCACAAATCAGAGCAATCTGCCAAGTATACCAGCACTTAAGTAGCAGGAAAGCTATATGGTTACACAGTGGCATTAGCCGAGTACATGACCAGGTATATTGGATTGGAAATGAGGGTGCTGGCTTAGCAGCAAAGGAGGTTTGGAGAAGGCGGCCCAGTAAGCCTGGCTATGAGGAAGGAGGTAAGGCTGCACGAGCGACTGGCAGCCTTTTGGATCTAGGTAGAGAGAAGAAGGAAAAGGCCCAAAGCTAGACTGTGACTGAGAGTGACCCAAGCACAGCAATCCAGCCAAAAATGCTGCTTTGTATCTTGTTTTTGCTCCTCGAACCATACGGGGTTAACAGAGAAATATGACTTGGGACCCTAATGAAAACAGGGTTGACCGAATTTCAGTTCTGCACTTGGTGCGGCTCACGATCATCTCAAACAGCACTGCAGAGCCAAGGATGCCGCACATTTGAAAAGAAACCTTGTCATTGTGCGGTATTCTTGGTAACTTTCTCCATAAGCACACTGGAAATCCTTATTGATTTCATTTTTCAAGTTCCAGATTTCTAAATGCAGATGCTTTTTCTTGCCCTCTGTTCCATAGTTTAGCTGTCAATTAGCATCATCTTATGAGCATTATTTGTCTGCGAGTAACCTCTCAAGCCTACTTGTGCTGTGTGCTGGAGCAGAGCTGTGTGTGTTTTAACAGCTGGCATTCAACCATCTAGTGAGTAAACATTATGTCCAGGGGTTAAAGTGGACTGGAACGGTTCCAACTTATGTACGCTAGAAGGCCCTTGGGTTATATATTTGGTCCTTATCCTCACCCTCCAGAAAGGTAAAGCATGTCTAAAAACTGAACAACAGCTATTTATTCCCATCATCTTGGGAAAAGCAGTATCCCTTGCACCCTTCTGTATCAATGAGCATTTCAGACGTTCAGTACTTGCTCAGATAGGGAAATAACCTCTAAATGTAAGAGAGCATTCACTTTAACTTTATGTTCAGTGAATACCACGCTAACTCAGCATGATATAAGCCACATCAGAATAGTAACAGAACATATGAAAATGTATGAAGTTAGGTGACATGCTGGGACTGTAGGATGCTCCATCCCCTGCAGAAGGCTCCTGACCTCTGTCCAGAGCTGGATCTGCCTTGCTAGAAGGCTAGGGTGACCCTGAGGTTTGCAGTCCCAACTGGCACGCATGCAAGGTATGAGAAGGGGCTGCCCACGAAACAGGTCCTCTCTGCTCAGGCAGCGTGTTTTGCCTGACAGGAGGCTCTTGCAAGCAGAGAGAGAGATGTTCGGGAGGGAAGCTGGGCAGCAAGTGCCAAGTGTCGTGGAAGGGACAAACAGTGCCCTGCAGAAAGGGACACTGGCAGGGAGCACAGGGGGCAACCTGAGGACCCTGAGATGAGCTTCATCCTCATGCAAAGAATAATGCACCTCTTGCCCCATTCCTGTGTAAATCATGAAATCACTTGCAGAGACTGTATTTGTCAATTTGAGCAGTTAAACTTCAAAAGAAATATTAAGATTCAGCATAATATAGGTGTATGTTACAGGTATCTGGTTGTTTTAATTACTGAGCTAGGAATCTGCTTTATTCCTCTGAATGTACACTAAATAAAAATTAGGACTTTTACCCAATCTAGCAATTCTGTTGTAGTCCAGAGACGGCTCTGTGGTAGCTTTCTTACCACTTTCTTATCACTTTTCTCTTCTTTCTGGATATCCATGGGGGTTGTTATTATTTTTCTTCCATCTCAGGTTGCTTTAACACTGTCATAGCATGTTTCATTTTTTACTTTTTTTACTTTTCTACTCCATTTTTAACAGCTCTCATAAGCATGCCTTCCCCTTGGCAGTCACACAGAACTGCTGTTAACACTAATATCGATCAGATGCATCCACGAAGCAAGAATAAATGAGAAAATAATTTACAGATTAAAGATGCTTCTGATGTTGCATTTAAGTCTAGTTATCTGGAATAGGTTGCGGTATAAAAAGACTGGGACATATGCATGTGTCCTTAAAATATTTCCTTAACTCAAACCATATGAGTCATTTTCAATGATTGGTATATATATTCAATGAGAAACAACCTCAGATTTAAAAGGCCTTTTCCATCTAGACCTATCTATACGAACACTAATACATCTATACTAATAGTCAGACTTTTTTTCTTCAGCCTGTGCCTCAAGGACAGCTCCAAAAATACATTCAACAAATGGCACATCAGTTCTTGACAATGGACTTATTTCAGATGGTCAATTTGCTGCCATCAGAAAGATGTGTAACCCACAACACAGTGAGATCTGTATCTGTACCCTCCTCAAATGTTGGAGTATTTCCAGTCTGATGTTCCAGCTTATACTCTGAATCAGAGTGGATAACCAAACAAAACAGCTAAATAACATCTACCAGGAAGACAACTGACTAACCAAAGTATTCCAGTAATATCTGTGAATAACAAGAATGTTCCAAGAAAAGACCTCAAGATGTCCTCTGCTGTCTGGCAACTGATGTTATTTCCCTCCCCCCCCCCCAAATTAGTATCATTTTGCTGCTAATATTACTTTGTGTAGCCTACGTCTTCTCACGTAGATCAATGTGAAATCAGTTTTCTGTTTTTGTAGAAAAAATTGATTGAATTGGAGAAAGCAATCTGTTAGTCATGACACAGAAATGTAAGTTAAGAAACTGAGATTTTATTGGCCACCAGTTTTTGTTGCAAGCTGCGTAATTTTCTTAATTTCTAAAAAGCTTCTGTTTCATTGTCACTGTTTCAAAGTGGACTTTTTTTACAGACTTAACTTTTGTTTGCAAGGAACTGAACTACTACAGTAATGGTCATCACAGAGAGGCTTTTCAGCAAATAAAGCTTTAGCGGAGATTGGGGCTTTATCCAATAAAAGAAGATTTAATCAGCAGAATTCAGGCAGAAGGATGAAGACACTAAAACAGACCAGAGAAAAATGAAACACAGACAACAATATGTGACTCATTTCCACAGGGATTCTCCTTCTACCTGCCTCGGGGTAGCAAAGGAAGAGGAAGGAGAGGTAGAAAGGGAGAAAGAATAAAAAGTGGCAATGACCAGGATAAAGGGAAGAAAAAAGTACAAGAAGGTCAACGACAACATAATTATCTGTCTTGGGATAGGCTGTCAACTAAAGCGATAATACTCAGCTTTCTGAAAATCATAAGCTACCTTAATTCATTAAGCATCTACTAAGATGCTTTGCAGCTGCTAACTAACCTCTTCTGGCTGCTCTGGTTTCAATTATAATATAAATGCTACAAGCTGCATGAGACAGTGTGTGGCTTCCTCTGTCCTGCATGTGGAGAGGTGCCTGAATTACTCTTGTGTCTCTGTCTCACCCCAAACCTGAGGTGTTGCCTGCCTTAATCCAGAGTCTTGTACCGCTGTAAGCTTCACATAACCCAGGCCAAGTGCTGTTGGGCAAACTGTGCCTAATTTGTACTCCCAGGATACAACAGTGAACTACAATTTAAGCAAACCAAAATGGTGCCAGATTTTCTGTGTCACATGGCCCCAGTCTGGAGCTTTCATTATGACTGCTAAAATCTTACACAGCATAAAGTTTCTGCATCCATCTGCCTTGCCCTCTGGGCACGTGTAACATTTTCTTGTCCTAATCTCTCTGGATGATTTAAGATGCAAAATCAGATTAACCGTAGGCACACATTTTACCAACAAATGGACACCATGGATTATGCAACACAACATACCTCGGGCCCTTCTAAGGCTGTGAGCTCTCCTTATCTTCTTCACCCAAGTTCCCTTCAGGCTCAGAGGGCTACAGCAATATAGTGACTTTCACTTTGCAAAGTCAGTCAGCAGTGTGCCCCCTCCTTACACCTTTTGTATAGCTACTTGATAGATTTGTGTGTTGAAGGGGAAGCAATCAGCCTTTTCCCAGCGATTTCCCAATGAATGCTAAGGATAAGCTGATGTGGTAACACATCTAACTTTGGACTGATACCTCTGACTTTGATAATAAGCAAGTTCACCAAAGAGCTGACCAAATACTGGGCAAAAATGTGTGAATGTAAGATGTATGTCAGTGTCGTGGCTTGATTCCTCCCTGCCTGAGTCTCCTGGAGTTCCCATATTCATTGATATTCAAAGCCTGTCTGGGCGATTCTGTCAAATATATATTGTGGGTTTCCATATGCACAACCATTAACGTGTATCTGCAACAGACTTCGTATTTTCGCTTAAGTAGTGACCCTTGGCTAGGCATTTTGAAGTCTGTACGCAGAATGCCACGCCTTGCAGCATGAATAATCCATGAGCAGCTGATTCTTTATTGACAACTTTCATTCAGCAAACATTTTCATAGCCGGTATAATTTTCAAATAATAACACATTTTCAAGAACACAAGAAAGCCGAGACAAAACTGGGGAAATCTTTGGTGTTTTCATGAAGTAGAAAGATTTCTTAGAGGATTACTCAGTCTCTTATTGATAATACATAACATCGCTGAAGCAGCTACAGAAAAATCTACATAGAACGGGTCATGTTTATAAAATTACCCACTAACTTTTAAATTTTTTTGTTTGGAAATCCTTTAGACGAAAATCTGGACTCCAAAACCTTTTGGGTGTTCGTATTTTCAGTATCTAGATGAAAGACAGTTTTGGTGGAACTACAGGATTCTTTTTACAAACAAGTAATCAAAATCCAATTATCAAAAAGTAACTACAAGACATTTCCAGCTATCTCTATTCACAAGTCTGACCCCAAAATAGCTCTGACAAAGTTGACCAGAATATGTCTTCATCTGTCTTCAATTAGGCAAGTCAGCCACTGCAGGCAAAAAGAGTCAACACTCTGTAACCAGCCTTCTGCATTCCATTACAGTGCTGTGAACTGCTAAAATAAAAAAAGTCATGAGTCATTCCCCAGAATCACGAGATGGGCTTAAAATTACAAGATTTCAAAAAATAGATCTGGGGAACTTTAATTTGTATTTTCAAAGGGTTGTTTTTATTATTTTTTTATGCTACCACAAGAATAGAAACATATTTTTCAAGCATAAGGTCAGATTCTTGCAAGAACACATCTTAATATTTGGGTGTTTTAAGGAGCACCAGATATCTCAAGACTTGTGTGCTAATCACAAGAATTCACAGCGCTACCAAGAGCAAATCCTGCCTGGCTGACCTGTGGTACTCTCATGCCATCCTGAGATCAGCATGTATAGTTTCAAGACGCCTAATGTCATTGTCCAGAGTCAGAGGCTATAGTGAAAGGAAACCAATAAATCACCTGGAGGGAAAACGTGGGGCAAACGGGAAAATACAAGATTGCCAGGATGAATGCCGGAATTCCCTGGATTGATGGGAAAGTGATACGCAGTTCTAAAAAATCAGTGGAAATGTCAAAGGACCAGACATTTCCATTCTTCTTTCTTGATTTAGGAGGACAAAGTAAAACACTCAGTTTTAGTGCAGGGACAACAAAAGGGAAAGCCCATATTAAATCATTGTTTTTTGGAAGATTACTTATATTGTTCTTCAAATAACAGTGTCTCAGTCTGTAGGACATCTGCTTTCTTTCTCTGTCTCCTCAGACTGATTTCTGGGGTAATAGGAAGATATCACAAACACTCAGTTCACTTGTTTGCAGCAAAGGGCCTTTAAAGAAAACAGCTTTTGGCTATCATTTTTTTCCCAACTTGGATTTGAATGTCTAACTTTCTAATCCAGAAAGCAGATGTTTTCACAGTGCCTGGGAAATGATTTTTAGCATGTTTTATATGATCTAAACATAATCCAACCAATAGAAACTCCTATTGAGTGTTTAACCTTTTCTTTGAGATTCTTTTCTTTAGTAGATTTAGTGTTTAACACAGAACAGCTGGAGACTGTAACATTTTTGGCACAGGAAGACAAAAATGGAAAGTTTTTTCCAGTACAAAATTGTTTGCTCTCTTTGTCCTGACAGTGCCACCTGACTCCCTCTGGAAGGATTAGATTTCTCCACATTCATCATATCCAAACAGCGCAGTGTCAAGAGACCAGCAATACCCTTAGTTTGCCCATCCATGACTGACATTCAGTACATTGTTGTTTGAATAGACCAGGAGGTTGACGTAAAGGTAAATTCCAGGACAACATCTTTAGACACAAGCCCTTTTGTGTACTGACTTTTGCTCTCACTTCTAGACCCTCTGTAACCTCATTTGGCACGTAAAATGCTTTCAAGTACAAGCTTGTATAAAGTCACTTTAAAAAAAAAAAAATCCTACTCCATAACCTACATGCATTCAGCTCTTGGTAAAAAAAAAAAAAGATATTCCAGCAAAAATGCCAAACATAACAATAAATGTGTCAGGATCCAAAAGTGCGCTTTGCAGTACTGGATCACATTACAGCTGATGTCAAAGCTAACACATTGCTAATCTAATAAAAGTGGGCTGTAATTTATCAGCACATGTCTGCCTTGCCTGTCTGAATATTTTATTTAATCATTTTGAATTACAAAAAAGAAAATACGAATTTTAACTGGTAGGCAATCTAAATTAACCAGTGATAAGCAAAATCCAAGAGTCTGGGAGTGTTAATAAGCTTCAACAAGCTTGCTGGCTTAGCTGCAGATTTCCTGGGTCTGTTAAAATAAAAAGAGTGCATGGAATTTTCTAATTTCCAAAACTTATAATACTCTGTTTCCATTTGGACTTTCTGTGTTCTCATGTTATCCACTGAAAAGACTATATTTTTGTTTCAGTGGTAGTAGAAAATGATTACAGTGATACTACTTGTTCGTTATCTCTTGAAAGCACCCACGGGATTTCATAGGAATGTAGATATTTCAGAGTATGTCTCTCTAGGTGCTCAAAACCAGAAGGCAATAAGAGTTTGCTTAATTATTTTGGAAAACAAAAGACAGCTTCCAGAATCATACCTACTATGCTCTTCTAAAAGAAGAATCTTTACCTTCCAAGCAAAGCTACAAAATATTCCTGTCTTTTTTATACAATCTATAAGCTTTAGTTCTCCTTAGGTGCATTATACTGTCCTCTTCTAAACTGTAGGTTAAAATGCAGCTCATTAAAAATATATGGTTTCAAGAGGATTTTGAAGTCCAGTTATTTTGAAAATTTCACAAGTGTCCTAACACTTCTAAAAATGTGTCTCTCTGATTCTTAAGCCACACTCGTTTGCATCTAAGCTGAGGATCCCAGTGGACTATGCCAGGTCGGGAAATGGGGTGCAGCCTCACAAGTCACACATGCAGTTTTAAAAAGACAGATTCAAAGGCACTCCTTGTAACTGCGCTAAGGACATACCTACATTTGGAAGCAGAGAAATTACTTGTGAAATCGTAACTTTTATTGCCCTGCTCATTTTAGTTGGCTCCTTCACTCAGGTTCTCTTCAAATTTTTATCCTCATAAGGGGTCTCAATTGTTTTTCTGTAGCTATAAGGCGGGCAGTTTCTTCAACGAAACAAACACATAAAACAACTTAGCAATGTTTCAAAAATATTTTAAAGTGAATTATAAGCATTCTTAGACATATCGGACTTGATCCTATATATGACAGTCTATATATTTTTCCAAGGTAAGGAAAGATCTCTTGCTTTGTACTTACTACAATTTAGCAAAAAGATTAAATATTCCATTAATTTTTTTTTCTCCTCTCAGGATCTACTTTTTACTTCAAATGTTTATTCTTCTTCTGGAGGCTCAGGATACCTTCTTTCAGCACAGGTGTAACTTGGAGTTTCCCTAATGCCCCATTTTTTGGAAGCATCCATGGCATGATTAGCTGCTTACTCAGCCAACAGTTTCTTAATGAATAAACCAGACACAGTTGTTAGGTTCCATGGGCAGGAAGGTAGAAGGAACGTGTCACAGCACTTTGAAGTTTTCAAGTGTTTTTTCCTTACTAATGCAGTCGAGCAGCTGCAGTTTTCTTAGACATCATGCAAATGAAATCATTTATTTTTATTGTACATTCTGGGATAATACACCATGGAATAGATTTACCCCCTAAAGAACCAGCTGTGGGCTAAGGTACTTGCCATGATGAAAAGGAAAACAAATTCTGATGATGATTGCACTTGATTTGTTGAAATATTTCATCCCCAGCACTGTGCACCACAATCCAAGCAGAATAGCTCCACTGTTTCCTAAAGATTCACTGTGAATGCGATCACTCAGTAGCTGGAAAAAAGCCCAACCCAGATTTGCAGTTAATACATTTTTTTAATTAAAAACTAAACCTAATAACTGAATAGATTAATAAGTGCGTGTGGTCAGCTTCTAATGGCCAGTATCACCTCCCTGCCAAGACCCACCCCCCAGAAAAAGGCATTGCTCTATGTACTGTCAGTATAGAAGTGTACAACTTCAAGGAGCAATTCAAGCCAACCCACAGAGAAAGATACCTACTGTTTCCATGAAAATATACTATCAGTTGTAATGCATGCATGTATGGGACTTTACCAATGTGAAGCCCCTGCCAACTGTAGTGAAAGGCTGTGAGCTACACGGCTAGCTCAGGCAGCCCACGCAGCTCACAGTGGTCATTTTAAGACACCAACTAATTTCAGCAGAGGTAACATCAAGCTGTATGCAGATGTATTTTCTCCCTTCTGCAATCTAAGGGTATCATCGGTCACATCTTCAAAAAGGGGGCTGGCCCTTTGGGTCACCTTGCTTCTGAAAATGTCAGACCTTTGCTATAAGACAATAAACAGCGGTTTGGTGTCACATGACAGGTGAACATACCAGGTAGCGGGTATAAAACAAGTCCTTTGCATACTTCTTTATGCAGTGCATAATTAAGATGTGGAGCTCTCTGTGTCACCTGCCAACCCTTGAAGAGATCATCACAGAGCTAATGCAATAGGTGGCACCAATTTCTGTGGCATCCAGAGAACCATTCCCAGGAGTCGGTTCAACATGAAGAGATTCTGGTAAGCAGATACAACCTGGAGACACACTCACCCTGATTTACTAAATTGTCTTTAGCAGTGGTGAGGAGAAATCTTTGCATCCCACTGTCTGACTCCTGACACAATTTAGAGCAACTTTTTTGACATTATCTAAAAGGAGTAAGACTTCCAGGGAGTGAGACTTTGGTTGTGAAATGCAAGTGTGGCAGTTCCAGTTGTGCTTCCCAAGCACACACTGATTTTTCAGGTTGAAAACTGGGGGGGGGGCCACAGGACAGGTGGCTGGCAGGTTTGGAGGAGGAGTAAGGACCCATGCAGAAGTTGTATAAAAACAAGGGAACTCACTTACCAGATAGATAAGTGTAAGGGAGGACACTGCCTGCTTTATGCTACAGGCTCTCACAGAAGCTGGACTGCAGAGAACACAACTATTCAGTAGTCAGCCTTCAGAGTGGTACCACTGTTAAAAGCCTTATAGCAATATGTGCGTATTTAGCTTTTTAAAGTGTTTTTCTAATTATTTCTATTTTTTTCACACGAGCACAGTGAGGCAGTGCTCAGATATTAGTTGTGACAAATCATAAAAGCTAATGAAAGAACAGAAGATGAAAGAGCACTGAACTGTACAGCAGTAATAATACAAAAAGAAATTAAAATAAAGCAGCTGTTCAATGGGCTAATTCAGGTTAATCAAACAGAAGGATTTCACATGAGAAAATATCCAGTGGCTGATTAGATCATAAATCTCAGATTTCCCCAGTGGGGTGTCCTAAGGATAGGTCACCTTTGCAAAACAGTCTATGATCTGCACTGAGGTACCTTGGCTATTCTCTGGCCTGCTAAAATATATTTCTGTTCCTTTCTTTCAGAAAGGAATTAGACACAGGAAAAGAGCAGGGAAAGCTGTAAAATATAATCAGAAGTTGGTGTGCATACCAAGACCCTTAGGACATTGTGATCAAAGTACAGCAATAGTTGCATATGCCATTTCCCTGAGGCCCAGTGTCTATATAATAATCCCTACCATTTTTACCAGGCAATAACTCATTGCTAGCTGAACACTAAAACTTCAGTGATAATAGTCCGGACTAGAGTTAATGTTGGACTGTTGAAGGTATGAATCTGCTTTCTGTAGTGATTCCTCCGCAACACAGACAGCAAGACTAATCCACTGCCACCGGCTTCCATGACATGGCTGCTTTCAGTGCCCCCGGGGAGGCAGGCATGAGTCCTCCTCAGGACAGCTCTGAAATTCCCCTAAACGCTATGCTGATGAGGATTAACCAGATTTCCTCTCATGCACTCTTCAGTCTGTGCTGAAGGGGAGCACGCTGCCCAAAGTAGCTGTTTCCTGAAACATGATTAAGGAGAAAGCAGAGAGATGGCAAAAGGAAAGGGCCTCTTCTTTGGGGAGAGGAAAAGGACATAACGCTTCTAATTTGGGGATTACTGACCTCTAATACTAGGCACCTGCTCCTAACTAAGTACTGCTGAACTCAGAGTTCAGCATTTAAGCTTCCCCTCTGTCAAAAGAAAAAGCTGGAGCTCTCCAAAGAGAGATTCAGAAGACGCATAGGCTGAGAAGACGGATGTGAGCACTTCATGGGAAGTGCGGAGAGAAAATGGGTGCTTAAATGCACACTCACTTCTGCAGCTTAGGTGTCCAACTTCAGCTTGTGCATTACTCACCTAGACTAACAGCTCAGACTCCTCATGTTGAGGGACAAGCTGATGGGGACTTCAAAAATAATTTGGCTAGCCGTAGAGTCTTCCCCTTTTCGTATAATGGTATACTGGTAAAAGCAGTTGGCCAAGAAGGGAGGTGATGGGCTCTCAGCTCTCTGAAACCACATTAGATGAAAACCCCACAGCTCTGACCTACCACAAAAATGTGTGTTACCAGGTGTTTCTGGAGAGGTCATTCCCACCTTTCCTGTCAAAGCTGTACGATCACGCAGAGAGGAATGCAAAAGTAATGAGGTCAGAGAGACATCCAACAAGAAGGTGCACGCTCCTGCTTCCCAGCTCCTGTGCAAACCCTTTAACTACCAGACTATTATGAAAAAGGCCTAACCACAACCAGCAGAATATTTCTGAGAAGGAATGACCAGAGAGGCTTTCCTCTGGGCTAGGCTGTCAGCTGCCCCAAGTCATGCCCACACTGTGATATGCTGCCTCAAGCTGAGGTCCCTCTGGCTATGTACGGGATGTAGGAGCCACTCTGGTTTGTAAGGGTCTTTAGAGCAGAGCAAGACGGTATGTGCTACTGGCTAGGTTTAGGCATATTAGGAAAACACTTCCAGACCCAAAGGTAGGAGTGGAAGGAACTTAGGTGACTCTTACAGAGAGGAAGCACTGCAGTCTGGACTCCACAGATAACTTTTGGGGACTGAGGTGCCTAATTCTGCCTAGTGTTCAGCACAGGTGCTGAAATAGGTAGTATCCAGAGGGTTAGTCAAAGGCTTGTCAAGGTCAGGTCCTCCAAAATGTCAGACGGTGGTTACCCAGCCACATACAGAGAGAAAGAGGGCCCCTGCCACTGAAAGCAGTGAGGGTCTTTTTTTCCTTCCAGTGGTGAGTGGATCAGGTCCTGAAGGAAAAATAGTTGTAATTTGTCCAAACAACAACATTGTAAACATTCTTTTTGCCAAAAGTAACATTCAGCTATGAGTATAACAAGCTCGTAAATTAAACTTGCCCTGGCAAACGCAAAATTATGCATTAATTACAGCCTCCAGTTGATCTGACTTCCTACTGAATATGTCAAACACTAATTAAATACAAACAGCGGCCCCAGTCTGGCAAACGCTTATGCAAGGACAACTCCCTTCATTTTGGTGGTGCAAAAAGTTGGTGAGAGTGGGAAGAGAGGTAGGGGACATGTGGACATCTATGTAGAAGTTTTAACAGGACAAGGACCTTACATACTAATCAAAGGCTAAGGTAGTCTGTTTGAAATGGATTTATCTCATAGTCTTTCTTTCAATTTTTAAGTAAAATGTGTTTCCCTTTCAGCTTCATTAATGAGATTTCACTTGAACGAATGCTTTTTAAGCATACCTTACTTCTGGCTCCCAGCCAGCCCTAAAAGCAGTTGCGGTTTCTTCACAGAAATACAGATCTTCACAAAAAATAAAACTTTTCAGCTTGTAATTCCCCAGTGGTTGCCTCTCCAGCCAAATCACCCTTGGAAACATATTTTAAACCATTTGAGCAGGGAAAAATATTTGGAACTGTGCCTGTTTTGCTAAGGCTCAGCATCAAATTACACAGACAGAGCTTCTGTTTTTTTAAAAAATATTTTATGTCTATACTATTTTAAAGTACATGGAAAGTAGTACTTTTTTAAATAAAATAAAGCTTACTGGCGCCAGTATTACATCAGTGACTGTAACCATTGTGTGCGTTGTATCCCTGGTAAGGATTTCTCAATCTTAATGCAACTGACTCAGGACACCAGGTTAGATGCAGTAGGAGATGTGAGCGCAATTAAGTCCTTCCCCGAGTTCTTTAGGAAAACAACGGCACTATTACTATTTGATTTATGATTCTCAGGTGATGTATGCCACATCCTTCATCTTTTAATGGAGAGTATGACTGAAAACTGGGATCTAAGCCCAGTTTCATGTTAGAACATTTTTTTTTCATTAGCAAATAAGAGCCAGAAACTTGCCACACTTAAAGCGAATAATCATGAGTTTGGTCTGCAGCATGGTGAACACAAAGGGGCCAAGTCCTTAGCTGGTATAAAATGGCACGGCTCCAGGACTCAAAGCGACTTTAGGGGAGCTCAATCAATTTATGCTTGTCGAAGATCTGCCCCAAGATATCTGCCTGTGCGTTTGTGGGCTAAGTGCAAGTGTGATACCCACATGACATACCATACTGCAGGGCATGTGATAAAGAAATATCCAGGCAATTTATCACATAGCTGCAATTGCATCACCTGCCCATTAATCCATCTCCCCAGATCCAGTCTGGCATTCCAGGCTCTTGAGCTGCTTCAAACAGCACCATTAATATTTTAAAGTCAACCTGCCATGGAAGTATTTCCTCCCTCCCCTCCATCTACGAAGTGGAATTTCCTCAGAAATTATACCTGCCTGAGGTACAGAATACGCAAGATTCAATCTGAAAAATATAAAATTTTCTCAGCTTTAAAGTCCAATATGTCTTGATCTTGCAGGCCTGAAAGTATTAGTGAGTAAAATAAGAACCTTAGCAGCTTCCGAGCAGATGCCAACTCACTGAAATGTGGAGTGCCTGAGATGCTGGACTTTAAAATGGTGACATTTTCATACATGCTGTTACAAAATATAAAACATGCAAAAGCTATTTTAAATTATTTTTAAATATGCTTTACATGTATTAGTTTTAATTTTTCTCTTCTTCGTGGTAGTCAAGGCACCTTGTTTAATGGGCCAAGAGACACAAGGAACAATCTTGTGAAAATGTTTTTCAAAGCTCCAAAACATTTTCATAAGAGTTTTTATATAACGTACATGGCACGAATGGCAAATCCCAGACTTACGCTGATAAAACTGAGCTGCCACACACTCTACATGTCTCCCTACACATCCTTAAACACTCATGTCAAAAGTTTGCTCAGGCTGGAAAGGCAAGCTCTCAGATGGAAATAGAAGGTGCGAGGTGGATTTCCCAGTCTTAATGACATTTGTCCAACAAGTTTTATATATAAGTTACCATGCAATCACACAACCTCCCTCCTAGCCCACCCGAGCTACACTTCATTAAAGCAGATAGCTATTCTCTATTTCGTTTTGGTCTTCTCATTTCTCATATGGGCCTCCAATTTATTTGGCACAACCTACTTACGCCCTGCATGGCAAGCACACGTATTCACTCCTCCCGGCTGCTGTAAGGATGCTCGCAAAGTGCCTTCGCTTGACTGCTGCCAGGTGTGGTGCTCTCTAGTCCCATCCCACAGCCTGGGAGTGGGAAGTAGCAAAAAAAAGAAGGCCAAATTTGCTAAAAACAACTTGCTGGCGTTTGATTTTTTTGGCATGCTTAGAATTTGACTGTGCATTGCAAGTGCCGAGAGCATCTGCAGCCAGCCTCACCTGCTGCTGCGTGCACTCAGCCCTTCTGTAAACCTGACTGCAGAGGTATCTCACTGGATGGGCAAAAAGCCCACGCAGCTAGTGGCTGCATGAGAAGAGGTTGCCTCAAATGGTGGTCCGGTAGGGCACAGAAAGCCTGGAGGAGAAGTAGGGAAATAATCCAGATGCTGAAGAACCCCTGATGTGCCTTAACCAGGCAATTAGCTGTTTTCTGCAACTCCTTACCTAAACCTGCTAAGACCTGCAACTAAAAGAACAGTGGGCTCATTCGTTGTACTGATTTGATGATTTCCTACAGCATATTCCCCCTTATACACAAAACGAAGCCAGGATTGTGTGGAAAATGTCTGTGTGTGTTTGTATAACTAAAGGCCAACAGAAAGCACAAGTTGAAGGGTGCCAGATTAAGGTGAACGTGGCAACCTTAAGAATTTTCTTCTATTTTGAGTGCTTGGCTTTGCAACTTAATGTACTTTTAACCTATTTTTAAATGTAATTTCCAAATTAAAGTGACTGCAAAAAAAAAAAAAAAAATCCAGAAAATCTGTTGTGTAATAACATAAAGAGGCCATCAGCAGGGGCAGAACCTCTTGATCCACTCAACAAACCAACTATCCCTAGACTTAGTGCAACAACTGTTAATTTTGGTAGATCATTATCCTTCATACAAACTACCCCTGAGAAAAAGGTAGAATGGAAAGTAGGAGAATCCCTTTCCAGAGGGTTTCACAGCTGACATCACACAGGTATTTTAGTTTCAACTCTAGAATCTGAATAGTGTGATCTAACAGTTTTTGCAAGCTCTGCCTTTACGTCTGTGCCTCCCTCTAATCTTTTTGCTTTCATCTGCTCACCCATCTCAGGGCTCCTACTTCTTTTTCTTCTCAGCTCCCCTTGCTCTTGTGCCTGCCTGGCTTCTCAGTAAAAAATCTACCCAGCTTCTCTTCCACGACCCCTCTTTCCTTTCATCTCTGCTCACACTGCTATCCTACCCTCTTTGTCCTGTGCTTTTCTCTACTTTCTCGAAATCTATGAGTCCCTCCACCTCTGGAGCTAATTGGGTTTCTTCCTTATCCTGTATTGCCTAGATCAAAGGTTTTTCAAAAGAGAATTTTCCTGCTCCCATGACTGTGTCCGGTGACACAGGACCCAAATAAAGCCCCAATGGATCCATCTGAGTAAAAAAGTGTGCCCACCCCTGCTGTTCAGGGCTGGGCCACATTTAGTAGAGATAGACTCTGTGGAGAACTTCTTTGCTTAACTCTGAAGTTTCTGCAGAATGATTTTTTTGAAAAACATGGCTAAACATGTCAGTTTTCCCACACACACACAAATAAGCAAAGGGCACAGGCTGGCATCAGGGCAATATGCCTTCTTTTTATTTCCCAACAAATTTAAAGGCTTGCTTCAAATTATAGGGCTGAAGAGTGAACCGAAAATAAGATTAATTTTAACATGAATAGCTTACTATGTTTCTTCTAAACCCCCTCCAAATTCAGTCTGAAGCAGATACCCAAATGGAAAACTTTCAGCCTGCACAGTTATAACAATTTGGCAAACTTAGCAGCAACTGAAAGAAGGGGCCTTATAATGAGAAGCATACAGAAACCATAGGTGTAGTTAGCACATCTGCCTATGTAATGTGGAACAGGAGACAGATGTTAAGTAGAACACCAGATTCAGACTTGTACAAAGTGTCATCTGTATCTCTTTAAGCAGCGTTTATTATTATGGCCCGTCATTTTTTTTCTTCATTTATTTCACATCCTGCACTAAAACTTTGTTACAGACTGTATGGAGACAAAACAGAACAACACAACATTTTCTTGAAGAAATTTTTACCCACTTAAATGTGGTCTGCTAACAGAAGAGGGAAGAGGGGAGCCTGTAAAGGGGAAGGGGCAAGGGCTATCAGTGAAGACACTGATGTGGCACAGCGAGTTCATTTATTTCCCAATGAGCGCATTCTACATAACGAAATACGACGAAAAAGTGTGAGGGGCACAGGCTGTGTAAGTTGAAAGAGAGGATGAAGGCATGGTAGATCTTGGAGTGATCAGAGAAGAACAAAAAGGGAAGTGGGTAAGAAGATCTGAAGCCGGGGCAGAGGAAGTGAAGATTGACAAGTTGGACCGAATATAAGTACCAAACTAGAACACCATAACCGACCCTGCCCCTCCTACTCCTTCCCTTCTCCCTCTCTCTCTCTCATCTCATCTCTGAGAAAGGGAACATAACATTTTATTGCGTTCATTAATTTGTTTTCAGGAGTCACAAATTATGCTGTGATTTTGTCTGCCAAGTCTGTACCTGGATTTGGAATGCTACAGTCGAGCCCCGCTTTATGAGAATGTAAATCAGCAACACCCAAGTATTTCAGCTAATATGTGTTTTCTGCAGTTTACATCACTTCTTTGTTCAGAAGGACAGAGAGGGGAAGGTTCCACATTTCTTCACCGTTTTTTTTCTCACTGCCAGGCTGAAGAACACACCGAGGAATTCTTTGTATATCCTCCACAGCCCATCTGCTTCAAGTCAGCAAGAACCTTCTTCCTTCAAGGTTAATTTATTGCATAGACTCTCTCTGATAAATCAAATATTTTTTTTATTGCTTCTTTTCCAACCTAAGTCCCATTAAGGCCGAGGAGAAAATAACACAGCATGTAGAAAACCTCTCCAGTGCTCTTCTTTTTGACCAAAATGCAAACAGCCTACTGCATAGCCCACCTTCTTGGCTTTCTCCCTGCCCTTTCTCCCTGCCCTATATTCTCTTGTTTTGTCTAATCTGGGATTGAAACATAGAAGTAGCAAAGCTTCCATCACCCTCCAGTGATTTTCTCCCAGGTTAGAATGTCTTTCCTTTCCTGATTTCCTCCCTCTGCTCCCAGCTTGACCTCTGGGTTCTATCCAAAATATTCTAGTCTTTCTACAAACCTGCGCAGATGCGTACAAACCCCAGAAGTCAGTAGAGTTCCATCAATTTATGCTCCTTGGGGCCTGCACAAATTGCAGTATGCTGGAGGAGGATCGGATGTTGCCAGTATTTGCAGATGAGGTGCTCTTCCTCCCCTTACCTGGACATTACTGCTTTATCAAGCTAGACATTCTCCTTTTTGCTGGGGCCTTGGTGTGTGCACATGTGGTCCTTATGGGGCTTCTCTAGGTCACAGTCAGCAGCTTAGGTCACCTTAATTGCTCCATGCTAGATGGTAAGATATTACTGTCTCCACAGGCGCAATGGAGGCCAGCTCTTCTTCTGCCTTCATACTCAGCCCTCAGCAATGAGATTGGGTATTCAACGTCACTATGTCCTGCTACGGGCTCCCATGTGTTCCGGCGTCTTGCCTGGCCAGTTATTGTGGAGCATGCAGAAGACAGACAACAACCGATAGTCTGGGACAGGGGTCAAACTCACAAGTCTCCAACAGTTTCTGACATCCCACAAGCCATTTCTTTTTAGCTGCCATCATGTTCAGCCAACACAGATAAAATGGTTCATCCCCTGATGACGGCAATTACAAATACATGGTGGCTGCCAGACAGCTTTGGTTGCACGAGCCAGCTACTGCGCCAGCTACCAAGCAGCTGTGCACAGTTTACCCAGGCAAGCGCAGCTGCAGATCTCCTGTGGCCATGCAGAAACACGTACCTATTTCCACTTGCAAATCCAACATCCCACATACTGCCAGTCAGAAAAGAACCAGTTTCATGTTGGAAGACGGGCTGTGGAGGCTCTTGCCATGAAGTGTTTATCACTTCAGTTGCTATCCTATCTTCTACCTTATCTCAAAGGGCTTGTCAGTGCCTGGGAGGTTACTGAAGGCTACTGAAGGACCAGGTTACACTTGGTCTATCTAACATGGATGGTATTCTCCCATTGCACTCCACAGCCTGGTTGATGACTGCCAGATCCCATTAACTACATTCATGGCAGTAGTTCATTTCAAGGATTTCTTGATTCTTCGGTTGTCCCCAGATGGCAAGCAGAGGCAATTCCTCTATGTATGGGGCAGGTGTAGAAAACATGGTACAGCGATACAGTGCAGAGACGTAAATGGACTGATGCTTACCAGGACCAGCACTTAACTAGGTACATAATATCTCATCACCATGATAAGAACAGTAGGTACTGGGTAGATCCTGGTAGAGACGAAAAATGGAGGACTGCCAAAAGAGCACTCAGAGCAGATGCATAGATGTCTGTGCACTGTGACTCAGTAAACCAACAGCGCTTCTGAAAAGGGGTGTAGAACATGCATTATCTCACCAGCTAGTACATGCTAAAATTGTGTCATGTAAACACAGGTCATTTCAAATGAACCCTCCATCCCCTCCCACCACCTTGTAGACAAGCCTTTAGTGTATGTTTTTCCAAACAGTCCTTGGCAGTTCTATCTCCCAAGTCTTAGCACTTTTACAAAAGACAGAAAATTGTTTTGGAAAAGGACCAAACATTAACTGTTAAAACTCAAACAAAGGAGTATGAGTCAGGAGACTAATCTTTTTTTATATATCTGAAATGAGAAATGAAATTCAGTTTGCAAAACATTTTTATTAAAAACTGTAGCTGTCTGTGCTCTGAAACACCCTGGAGGTCTAAAGATGATATCAGTACATAAATATTCAGGGCTTCCTGAATATTATTTTTCTGAAAAGACTTTTTTTTTTCCCTACAATTTCTTTGACCTTTAGAAAACAGTCATTATTTGTAGCTTGATTTTTTCAAGATGTTCTCCGGTACATAAAGATGGCAGAGAATTCAATTTAAAAGTCAACTCACGAAACACAATATAATAGTCAGAAGATAGCATTGCTGTAGGCAATATTTTATTAAGTGAACAGCCATTCAAAGCATTTTACCTTGGAGCATATTACATCCTATTCAAAGGTGCTCACTTCCTTCAATGCTGCAGCCAAAGCATTTTACAAGAGATATGATATTTGAACTATCCACAGGCATATGGATAAAATGCACAGTACCCGGCTGTAACTGAGATGATTCTTCTGCCTTGCCATTACAGAGAACTGTCAAAAAGACTGATATATACAAAGATTTTTTTTTCCTGTATACAGAACAACACTTTCATGATCTCCCACAGAACAGCTGCAAAAATACCTTCAATCTTGGCACCTGGAATTCCTGAAGGTGACTTGTGGATTTGTGGCTAATGAAACATGGCAAAATAACACCCACCATATTGTGAAAAAACTACCCCTGAAGGTTTATTAACCTCTTACAGGACAAAAATGAAAGGTGCCCCAAGCATGTTATTCTGTTATAATTATATAAAGCATAATGTTAGAAAGAAACAACGTAAGCTCCTAGACATTCCCTAACAGAATCAAACACAGGAACGTTTCTCTATGACCCCCAAAATGGATTATAGGTAAGTTGTGATATTACAAAGCAAAGTATGATCATTGTAGACCTGGGGCCCAGTTAAGAATTCTCACTGATGAAAATCAGTAGGCTTTCTCCTGTCTTAAAAATAAGCAAGATTAAAATTTGGTGACAAAAAATTTATTCCAGTTGACCTTATCCAACACAATAATTTGTTCCTAAAATTGGACTAGCTCATTCCACAGAAAAGTCATCTGATAAGAGTAACAGTGGGTAATAGATTACTTAGGGTTGAGAGCAAGGAGAGGGCAAGGAAAGAACTGTTCTTTTCAAGGTTCAGAAAACAGAGCATGCATTATATATTATATAGTCTTTTTGATATTTCTGTTTTTCTACCTTTACAAAACAAGACCGAACAAAGTACAGGAAATTATCCCATTTCTAAACAAACGACCTTGTACACTACCTCTTAGCTGAATCAAGAGAGAAGCTGTTTCCACCTAAACAACACTACAGCTTAATAATCTGACTTTTGAAAAAGAGCAGTTCATGTATTTGTATTTTTATCAAATACAAAGCAGCTTTAATAATTTTCACTTATTGAACCTAGCTTTTTAATTGAATTCCAATAAAGAGTTCTGCAGCAGACAAAAATAATTCAGTGCAAGAGGAGAATAACCAAGAAAGCTGGCAAGGACATGACACATGGCACTGTGCTTCTGGGGAAATTTTGACCCACATTGCAGCAGAAATGGTACCATGCTTGCTGATGCAATTGGTGCCTACAGTTCTAGCAGCCACAACACAATTGCAACAGGGTTTTCAGCACGTTGAAAATACAGAGAAGAAGAGTTTCCCTTCTCACTGTTTCCACAGCCATTCCATGAAAACAGCCCATTTCCACCAGCTTTGCTTTGGGACAAAGACCCATCTGCTGCATAAAAATCCCTCCCAGTACAGAAGGACCCCACAGACAGACCCCTTCAACCTTCATTCTGCCCCATTTTAAGCAGTTAAGTTGCGGTTCAGGTAATATGGTGCATGGGGGGATTTGCTGGCTTTCTGCACATTTCCAATCAATATGTGATTTTCATCCATAATGATCATAAATGCCTACTTGTTGCAGAAGAAATATAACTTGCATTCTTCTTGTGTCTGTTCAGATGTGCAGTCTGAGCATATTAACTTACTCCAGGGACATCCTGCAGATTTGAACATTGCTGAATCTAAAAAGCCAAAATGGAGGAAAACTATGATACCTTTCACCTGTGATCAGGACATTTTCCCTATAACATTTATGTTCTCTGCAAAAAAAAATCTGTTTCTCTTTTGCTGAGTTGTCAAATCAGAATGTGTAAAAGATACATAGGTATTTTATTCCTTGCTAAATGGTCTAGCACAGTAAATGATAACGTGATAATGATGGCAGTGATAGTTCAATATATTTTAACTATGCACTCAAAACCAAGGAAGGAGACAGGAGAAAAGAGCAACTTCTCTTCCCTGTTATTTATATTGTTCTTGGATTTTCTTTCCTACCTATTTTCATCAATTTTTTTTTGAGTAGATGTTTTGTCACCTACTGCCCATATCTTCAAAATATTCTGATATATCTACTTCTCACAGGTTTGAAACTCATTACAGAGCAAGCCTGGTTTGACTGAAAGAGAGAATTTGCACCAGTCACTTATACCCTACCGTCTCAGGCTAGATGAACTCTGCCTAATTCTGAATCCCCTTGAACATCAAAGGTCTAACTCACACTTCAGGGTTAGCAGGGTCACATTCCACCTAAAAGAAGATGAATACTGCCCAAACGGGTCACATCAAGCTTCTTATTTGGCAGTTTTTTGCCCCGTTTTCTGTTCTCAAATGATGTGCAAGCAAACTTAAATTTTGACACATTTTTTAATAATTCACTAAACAGTTTACTTGAATGCATTCAAATCATGGCTTGCTCTGAATTATGGGCTATGAGCTGAGCCTTGAATATTTGTAGTTGCCATTCAGGCTGCAATTTCCCACCTGGTGGTACTCCTGCTCTCTGGAAGGTTCCCAAACCCACAGACAGATTTTAACATGGCCACCCAAACGTTGCTGATGCAAATTCTCATGGAAATACATTTGGGTATGAGTTTATACAATGCTCTGTCTTTTCACAAATAACTTTGTAAAAGGAATTTCAATTAAGAAAGCTGGTAAAAGGCAACAGAAGGGGCCACAAGTGTCAATGATTATGGCCTAAAACATGGTCATACTGCAAGTATTCCTTCTGTTGTGTTTCCTAAATACCAGCAGGGATAGAAAAAAATGCAATCAAGAAAGGGCATGAGAGAGAAAAAAGCAAGGGAAAAAAATGGAGGCATAGGAAAAATAAGTATAAAGAAGTTATCAGAAAGGGACAACCACTCTGCAATGGTCACAAGAATGGTTACAAAAAATGTAAAAGATAGAGGTACTACCTATATGTGTATATTGTCCTTTGATCCCATCACTTGAAGACACTAACTACTTTCAGCAGGAGTCAGATTCTCCACATCAGAGCACATTGCTAAGCTTTTGAGTGTTTGAGAGTTCGCTCCAGTTGAGGAGAAATAACGTGGTGGAAGATATAAGGTCCAGCTAATCCAAAGCAAGCAATCAGTTTAATGATCCAACTTTTCTGTCAAAAACTACGTCCAGAACAGTTATTTATCTCGTTAGTCTTAGGTTAAAAACTTATCCAAAATAGACACATCCTTAGAAAACAGAATGTTATACAAAGTTCTCAAGCAGAACTAGCTTTGCAATCCCAAAGGTGTATCATGAGTATACTGCAAAACTCATCTCTATAGCATCTATCGATATGAAACACATATAACAAAAGCAAGTGCTCTAAAAACTCATTCATTTACTGGGACAAACAAATCGGAAAGACGTAGGCAAGAAGTAGGAAATTTTCTCTTTAACAGGTAAATTAGAGAAGCAAATGCCAAATGCAGAAGGCAAGGACAGGACATAACTTTGTAACATTATTTTTCTGCTAAGATATGAGCCTTCATTTAAGGAATACCTTTTCCATTATTTCTAAGCTGTTATATTACAGCTTACAGCCCATAAGCGCAAGCTGGGTAACTGGAATAGGGTAAAGATCGTGAATGAAAGGAAGAAAAATACACTAGATAGATTTGTGGAGTGGATGTATAATATTGGTGGAAAAAAGAGAATGCAGCAAATGTAAATAATACTGACTTGCTTTTACAAGAGTATTTGTAATGGTGTTGTACAAAATCCTAACCCTACATGAATTTAGCTCAGCTTAAGGTCTGAATGCTAATGCATCAGATAAAAATGACTAGACAAACAACACAAACAGCAATTTCACCTGCAGTGTACCAAACTGAATTGGGGTGAGGATATGTCTTATGAATATCACAGGAATTAACGTTGATAAAGAATGACTTTGGCAGGAAAATGGCGTGGAATTTAAAGGAAATAAAAATTTGCATCAATTATCAGAGATGTTTCAAACAAAGAAATCTATTGAAAGAAAGTAGTAGAAACACCTTAACTTACCACTTAGGAAATCTAAAAATAGGCCAAAATAAACCACTGGAAAATTTAACACAATGACTAATCTCACACTGACTGCATAATCTTGCAGTATGGGAGGAGAATGTCCCCAAAACTCTTTCCCAGCTCTAATTCCTCTAATCTCTAGTTCTGTGGACTTTTTGGGCTACCCAGCTAAGGATCTTAGGCTTGGCTCCAGAAAGCAGCATGAGGCCAGCATACAACTCGGCTCACAGGGCTCTGGATATCTCCAGAGCATTACTGTTGCTAGCCAAGTTCCTGAAAGATGTGGTATTCCCCCTTCCACCCAGCTATTTAAGCACCCTGACAGTCTTCCTAATCCGATCCATCCTTTTTAGAGAACTGTGAAAAGAGCAGTTGTCCAGGCAAGCAGAAAGATGACAGCTTAGCTCACTGCTAAAATGCACCCAGAGAATGACTGCTGTTTGTAACGAAAAACAAAACACTCATTTGCAGCACGCCTGGTAATAACTGGTAGCTCAGTATATTATGATGTATCTAAGCCCTGAACACAATACTTCACCTAAGAAGAAAACCGCAGTTATTATGTGGTGGTGTTACTGGGATCGCCCAGCTCAACATTTTAATGCTTTTTATTGGCACTGTGACAAGTCTAAGCTGGCTGTGTTTCTCCATCATTTCTGAAGCCCTTAACTTGCCAAACTACAGCAAGGAGCTACATTTTCAAAGCCATCAATAATTGTGGATAATTCATTTTTGAATACAGAAGTAGAATAACTGATTTTCAAAGGTTAGCTGCTCAACATTTTCTGAAAATCAGGCTGTCTGGAAGTGTCTCAGACATTGCCCCTAATGTGGAAGTACCCAAATCACTCATCGCTTTTGGAAATGAAGCTTTAAAGACACAAAGACATTTTTCTTTCATCCCAGCATTCAGATACCACAGCTAACGGCACAGTATAAGAAGTGCACAGAACTCCACCAACTGCTTTGACATCTTTTAATTTTAGGTGAAGCGTAGGAAGAAAGATGCATGTACCTGCATGAATGTGGCTGCTGTTCTTGTCAGAAAATCTGCTAATCATCCAAGCTATCTACCTCCAGTTTCAGATGCCTAAAAAAATAAAAAATTAATCCATTCTTCTCCTCTGTTATTTCAAGCAAATGAACAAATGAACTAAAGGAAGTTGTTCTTTCTGTCACTAGTAGGCTGTTGACCACACCAAAAGTTGCACTGAAATGCTAGAATTTCTTTTTATAAGACCTAGTTAAATCAGAGCAAATCCTTGTATGGCAGTGCTTAAATTGTCTTATTTATTGAGTAACACTGATTTATTTGAATTTGGTAATCTGGGTCAGGACACTGAAATATTTGCATGCTTACTTCATGTTTACTGTACTATTTAGTCTATTCACATTTTGTTTTAGCACAGTGAAAGAATGAAACTCTTCTAAGAAGGTGTAATAAACAAGTCTGACACTCTTTTACAGAAGGTCAATTCAATAAAGCCATCACCATTTCTTGATGACGTGAAGCCAGCTGTGCTTAAAGAAACACACTGAAACACACCCCAAATCAGTTAGCTAACTCCAAATTCATGTTGAATTAGATTCTCATTAGTTTAATCAAATTGTTTTAAAAGAGTTTTATTTCAACCACAACCACTTTTGTGTGTAAACAAGGCCTTAGGCTAATATCATCACAGGATACATCAAGGATACCTACCAAGCTGAATGGATTGGGGATATGCTTTTGAGTGGCATCTTTCACTACAGCCATCTTCAAATTCTGTTAGTTGAATTTTGGGGTAGAAGAAATAGACCAAATTAGTTATAAGCCTTCCAGAGTACATGTTGAAGCTGTGGTTATATTTGTGCCGGGGTAATCTGAAACCATAGAAATGAAACTACTAATCTCATTTTTGTTCTGCAGACTATATGGAGTGGAATTTTGCTTATCCACAGAGCTACTTATTTCTTCATACTTGTCATACAGAAAAACTCAGAATTTTCCTATTTCTTTGAAACTTGTATTATATGAATTTCAAAAAGGCATATCCAGAAAATGAAACACAAACCAGTTAGTTGTTTCAGGGAATATGCTGTTGTGAATAACTGAAAAATCTACAAAATAAAAAATGAAACAAAACAAACCCCAGCCAACTGCTTTTGCATGCGTATATGTTGACACGTGCAGCAAAGAACTCCCATAATACTGCGATGCTTGAAATTAGTTTGATATAGTGACAGTGTGCATGGTTTAAATTCATCTTTGTATTACATGGCTATTTAAAACCATTATCTAACAGACTTAACAGGTGACCAGAAATGTGTTGCCTTCACAATTACTTTTGCCATTGTCAGGACCAAAAAAGGGGTTGGAGTCCAACTCCGTTCTTAGATTTGTTTTAACAGCATGTGTGGTCTAGTTTGTAGTTTAGATTGGAACAGAGTTCAAAAAAGCAGAAGTCCAGTAAAGCATTGTGCAATATTTCCATGTTTACTGTACTGGATGCACTGGGTAAATACCCTCAATAATACTTACTATTTCATATATAAATAACAATCTCCAATTTTATAAGGATGCTACTTGATTTTCAAGTAAATATTATAAATGGAAAAGACAAATCAAAAAAAGAGATACTGAATTAAAAGTATATTGAAGACAAGTTTATGTATGCAGTTAACCCCTGCAGCACTGTATTTGCAGGACTCAGATCATGAATATTCCAAAATGACTAATAACATCCTACCTCTAACACCTCCAAATAGGCCTGCCCCACATTCTCTTTATATATCCATCCGCTTCCTGTAATAAGACAACACTGTCTTCACTTCTCCTTTTTACTTCCTGCTCCTGCAACACCTCAGAGTTTGAAGTGTAGTCAGTTCCTTACTGATCGATTCACTCCACTTCTATCCTGCTAGGCCACTTCCCAGTTCCCTTTCTCTGCGGGTTCACTAGTACTTCTTCTACGACCAAGAAGCTAACAGAAGGTCTCACTCTTGTTTTCCATTACAGCTGGGGCTCATAGGGAACCCAGATACATAAGCAACCCTTAAACCCATGTGTGCATCATTCCAACTTAACTCACTCCAGCCCCTCAAATCCAACTATCAGATATACATAACAGGCCAGAGTAAAAATAGACTTTGCCCTCCCAGGAGCCTGAGGCAGCAATGTGCCAAGCCAGAATGCCTAGAGGTATCTATGCCACCAGGGATGGAGGTTCCCTGCTTGAGGGCAACTCCTGAGAACAACCACAACTGTTCGTCAAGGAAAAACACTAACGATGTCAACGAGCAGCAAGGGTTAATGTGCTCAGGATGGACATGACTGCAGAGCCCATTTTACGGCATGTCAGTACCATCCAATATCTCTGTCCTCTGGTTTGCTTCTGAGTAACAGTTTCCTGATCTTCCACCCCGCATACATGTTAGTTCATTCCTGGGCTGCCCTCTGGGAGCCAACTGGGTTGCACCTCCATGCATAGCTACACAGATGCAACTGTGCCACCCCGCATAGTCCTCCAATGCTACATCAGCATGCTTTGCTCTCCTACGTGTTCCCAAACCATAGCCCACAGCATGCAACACACAGTCTCAAGCACCATGCTCTAAACAAAACACTCCAGCAGTCTGGGACACACTGAGTGGAAAAAGGCAGCAGCATACCATAGGGAGTCTAAAGGATCCCCAGGCTGAGTGGTGCGCAAGCAGATACGGCCAGCCTGCTCCAGAAGGGATTAATCAAGAATTATACATATATGTGAGCCAATTCAAAATAACTGGCCTGAAGGCCAGGTGTTGGATGCCCTTGGTAATGTTGACAAGGCTGTACACTGGCAAAGATAACCTTAGAAATGCATAGCCAACGTAGCAATGTCTAACTGATTGTACAGTGTCAGCTGCACAAGTCCTACCAGCTATGAGCTTCAGCTCAATGGGGTGTTTGTTTTCACCAGCACAATTATTTAGCATCATCCCTGTTCAGTATTTTTCTTTCTGGCTACAGTGAGTAAGAGAGAAGAGAGACAATTACAGTGGATTCTGCTGAATGAATGACTATTTTGGGAAGTATTCACTCCTAATTTAGGTGGCTAATTTAGAAGATCAACCTCCCAAGCATCCCTCTACAGTAAATAGATAAGCTACTCCAGTTTTGAAGCACGACCTCACTTAGATGCCTTCACTTGCCCTTTTCCATTGAGGCAGACACCACCTGGGAGAGCATTATGCTTGTTTCCTCCCGGTCTCACTTGGGAATCCGGTAAGTCACAAAAGAGTTTTATTTTGTAACTTTGGAGCGCAAAAGTTATTTATGGCTCTCTGAGGGCATGTCAAACCCAAGAACTCGGCATATGCACATGACCATAATCACCACTGCCTGCACAGGGTACTGTGAGTGACATCACATCGTGCCACTTCTACTGGATAAAAGCTGATCTATGAGTAGGACCTTTTTCCGCCTGTGGTGCCCTGGCACCATCATGTCAAGGCTCACAGAAGTACTGAGAACATGCAGTAAGAGGCTACCTCTCACTGACAGGTGAAATCCACCATTAGAACATAGTTCAGTCAGTTCCTTAGGAACAAGAAAGAGTGTTCCCTCGCTGCGGAGCTCCACCAGGCACAAACCGAGATATTACTGGACGTGCAAACTGAAATCTTTATCGGCTAATTTATTCGCAAGACTCCTGCCAGACATTTTTAATAGCAACTGTAAATCTCTTGAAATGTAGAAAAAAGCAATATAATCCAATAAAAGAAATGTGCTTAGAAATCATTTGAGAGGAATTAACCAGATATATAAGCCATGTATTTTTAATTACATGTGAACGTGAACTGCCAAATTTTAAGGTCAACTATTTTTGTGTCTGTCTGATTTTCTTATTTATTTTCTAAACATACTTTCAATGTAAAATAGGTTGGAGAAAGAATGAAAGAAAATGTGAGAATAAAGAAATAACAAGCTAGAAAGGAGATCCATCAAGAAAAAGAGTGAAATAAAACAGGGAAAAAGACATCAGACTTGAACAAAAAGGTGTCCAGGAGTGTTTCCAATAAATCCAGATCAGAGACATATTGGCTTTTCTGGCCTATGAAGTAACCCTTAGTGATGGAAGACTGATGCCATATTATATTTGGGGGACTGGTATAAAGAACAATATTAATTGCTAACATAAGAAAGAGTGACAAACAGAAAACGTAGCAAATCTGTGAACCCAGAAGGCACTGGCTCTTATTTTACCACCAATATATCCAGTCATGGGAATTAAACTTTTCTATATGCACTTTGCAAAAAAAAAAAAAAAAAAAAAAAAAAGCATTCCTGTTCAGTTCAGAGCTATTCTGAAAACTGAAAAGCTGAATTTGACAAAACCATTTCTGCTGTCAGAAAACCTGCATCCAAACAGAAATGTCGGAGAGTTATTTCCCTAGGTCCAGTTCCACAGAGGAAAAGATTTCCTTCCTCCAGCAGAGCACTGTAAGCCCCAAAGTCCTTACCCAGAATGGCAATTACAAATAGGGACAGGTTCCAAATGCTCATTAAATAAACAGAGAGACTAGTATGTCTCTAAACCATTTTAAGAAGTTAATTTATTGACAAAGGAACTTGGATGTATGCGACTATATTCTATATGGCTAACAGGTCTGGAAAAATGAAGCACCCACCTATTTTGTGGCAATATTTTTTGTCAGCTATAGGATACCAAAGATAATAAATTCCATACTTTAAAGTTGACATGTCCATTATTATTTTTACCATATATTTCTTTACCAGAATACATATATTTCTTTACCAGAAAGGTGTATGTGAAAATCTCAGCCTACAGATAATGCCATGCTTTCAGACTGGCAGGCCACAGGAACGCTGTCCCCAGCTCCGTGACTGTCCAGGGAAGCCTGTCAGCACTCGTGGGACCATGCGCTGACTCTCCTGCTCAGGCAGTATCACACCGGGCTCTTCCCAGCCAGGCAAGGATGCGAGGCCTGCAGCGAAGGCTCCTCTACTCCCCCTCCTGGGAGGTCCAGAGTTCAGCTGCTGCCATTCCTCCCAAAGTACGGCCTCCTTGCTGCACCAGGAATGAAACACAGCGGAGGTAGATGGTTTTTGCAGAGGAACGCGGGAGCTGGGAGGTGGCAGAGCTCAGACCCCAGCTGCCCGCAGAGGGCAGCCCCACGGGGACATTCTTGCTCTTGCAGATAGGAGGCTCAGAAGGCCCCTGCCCCACACACAGGAGGTGATTTGACTCATTGCGATACCCCCTCTCAGCCTGCTTCTGTATGCATGGACCAAATATACCCTTCTTTCCAGTTCCATATCCAGCACCGGTTTCCCCAGCAATCAGGCAGTGCAGCAGCACTCCGTACGGTGCAGGCAAGGCCTCCACCTCAGCCACCTCAAACTACTTGACTTCCACCAGTAACTGAGCATCATCAGTGAACGGGGCTGCGGATAAATGCATGAACAAGCCCGGCTTAGACAGTGATGTGTATTTACTGCACCCTGACTGAACAGTGTCTGGCATTTGTAACAACATTATCAAGCCAGATAAAGATTAAAAGAAATAGCAATAAACTAGGTGGATATTAGCTCTTTAGGGCAGTTTTCATGGATTTAAAAGCAAGGAAACACAATTTTTGCACCAGAACAGGCAGAGCTGTACTGAAGGAGAAACACAAGCTGAGCGTAAAACTGATCACAATGGAGCAAATGCTTATGAATGCTTCTCAGCACATCAATCATGCTGACTCCCAGCCGTACCACACCACTAGTCCCCCTTCCATGCACTTTCAGACAGACATCCGTCCACATCGCAGAGGAACCCAAGCTCCTTTAGGTTCTGGAAAATAGATTTCGTCCTGATTTTTGTGACAGATGGAGTTGATATAGTCTCAGGATGAAAAAAGCGCCAGTTTTGACAGGCAGCAGATACTGATGCCCCTTGTGGTCAAAGACTATGTTGCTCTGGAATTAAGGTAGCACTAAGAGGAAAGGCAAAGGGTAAATGCACCACTACTCATTTTGTTTTCTCCTCATGTTGTGATTGAATATTATATTTTTGTGTCTACTTCCTTATAAACAAAACAAAAAGAACGGAGAGTGTGGCAGGAAGGTAGGACATCAGCAATTCTTTCAATGAAAACAGATCTCATCCTCTTAGCCAACAGGTTTCAAGCAACTTTTAACTAGCTGGCAAATCTTCATGAAGTATCAAAGAACTATCCTGAAATTTACTGTATGTCTGTGAGCAAGCATCCTCGCAGGTCAGTGTGCTAAAACCCGGGCACAAAATTCCCAAGCAAGAAGCTAATGTAAGCATGCTGAAAAGCAGTGGGGATGCACTAAGTGGAAAGTAGCAATCCTTGAAGACATAGCAGTACTTATACGGTTGCACGACACCCGCACTAGATTTGAGTGTTGCTCTTCGTGTACCAGCACACGGAAATCGGGAGCCCTGTTACTTCAGTAAGAACAAAGTCGGTCTCATTTTGAGCCTGATCTCCAGACCTCTCAGAAAGCAGCTCTGCCCTCGCTTGACTAAGCAGCAAGTTTGGGTGCACACACAGCTCAGGCTAGAGCCTTTTTTCCTTTCTCTTTTTGGCAGGAGCTGGCTCAGCGCAACAGCAACGCTGCCGCGGCAGCCGTACGCGGCTGCCTGCCGCGGCATTTCTCCAGCCCCGCTCCGCTCCGCTCCGCGCCCGAGCCGCGCCGCCGCCGCTCCGCGCCCCTGGGGCGGCCGCCGCGCTGCGGCCGCGCCGCCTTAACGGGAGGAGGGGCTCCTCGGGGGGCTGTCACTCTCCTTAAGCCTTTCCTTTCAAGCTTTGAATGTGAGCTGCCCTCCAGCCCCCCTCTCTCCTTCCCTCCCTCCAGCAGCTCGTAAAGAGAGGAGGGAAAAAAAAAAAAGTTTCAACAACAGGCTGGGCCAATGGCAAGTCGCGAAGCAGGGAAAGGGGGCCGAGCGAAGGGAGAAAAAAGTGGAGAAAAGGAGAAAGAGAGCGAGAGAGCGCAGGCTGGGGGATGTGTAAAAGAAGAAGCGTTGCTAATTTTTTTGTTTGTTTGCTTTTCCATGCATGCATAATGAGGCCTAATCAGAGCACGTTGCTGCTGCTCGGAGGGCACTTTTGTATTTAAAGCCTTGCAAAGAAAAAAGATCCACAGACGGATCCGCAGAGCAGCTTGCAGGGCTTGTTGACAACAGAAGCAGCATCAGTCGCCCAGAGAGAAAGAGAGACCCTGCAGCCTGACTTTTTCCTCCCCCTGTGCTATCTTCTTGCTAACGGGGAGAGACATTTCTTCTCCCTTCCACCCGAAAGTGCAACCCGTACCGAGAGGGAGTGAGCGGAGCCGGGACCGTGAATGGGATCGGAGCGGCTGGCATGTGCAGAGATGCTGCGAGCGGAGAGTTAAAAGCTCCCGAGGAGGCAGCAGCAGCAGCAGCAGCTCGGCATTTATTTTGTGCAAAAAAAGAGAGGAAAAAAAGAGAGAGAGAAACGGATCCGCATGAGGAGCAGGGCAGCACCATGAGTTCTCCCGGCGCAGCCTGCAAGCCTCCGAGCGCACCCCGGAGCCGCTCTCCTCCAAGCCCCCGGTTGCCCTGAGTCCCCCCACCTCTCCGGGCGCCTTCGCCGCCGCCGCCGCCTCGCCAAGCCGGGAGCAGCTGGTGGGGGGCACGGGACGGCCCCGGGGCGCGCCTGCTTCGTCCCGCGGCCCCGCCGGTTTCAGCTGCCGGGGGCTGGAGGGGCCCGGAGCCCGCGCGGATGGATTGATGCGAGGAGACCTCATGCACACGGTTGGCAGGAGTTTTGCAAACTTTTCCACGGGCGGCAGCTGCTCCTTCTCCTCCTCCTCGTCTACCAGCGACTCTCCCCCGCGACCCTGCGGCAGCAGCCGCCGCCGCCGCCCGCGATGGTGGCCCGCTCGCCCGCTCGGCACGGAGGCGGCGGCGGCCGCCGGTGGCCGCTGCCGGCCGCCTGGCTGTGGCTGGCGGCGGCGCTGGGCGCCGTGTGGCCGCCGCGGGGCTCGCTGGTGCAGGGCCGGCGGCTGATCTGCTGGCAGGCGGTGCTGCAGTGTCAGGGGGAGCCCGAGTGCAGCTACGCTTACAACCAGTACGCCGAGGCGTGCGCCCCGGTGCTCCTGCAGCAGCAGCCCCCGGGCGGCGGCGGGGACGGGCCGGCGGCCGCTGCAGCCTCCGCCGCCTCCTCCAGGCGGCGGTGCCCCAGCCACTGCATCGCGGCCCTCATCCAGCTCAACCACACCCGGCGCGGCCCGGCCCTGGAGGACTGCGACTGCGCGCAGGACGAGAACTGCCGCGCCACCAAGCGCGCCATCGAGCCCTGCCTGCCGCGCACCAGCAGCCCGGCGGCGGGCGGCCCCGGCGGCGGCGGCGGCGCGGGCGGCCCCGGCGTCATGGGCTGCACGGAGGCGCGGCGGCGCTGCGACTGGGACAGCCGCTGCAGCGTGGCGCTCAACCGCTACATGACCTACTGCGGGAAGCTCTTCAACGGGCTGCGCTGCACGCCCGAGTGCCGCGCCGTCATCGAGGACATGCTGGCCGTGCCCAAGGCCGTGCTGCTCAACGACTGCGTGTGCGACGGGCTGGAGCGGCCCATCTGCGAGTCGGTCAAGGAGAACATGGCCCGCCTCTGCTTCGGCGCTGACATGGGCAGCAACGGCGCCGGCAGCAGCGGCGGCTCGGACGGCGGCCTGGAGGAGTACTACGACGAGGACTACGAGGAGGAGCCGAGCCAGAGGGGGAGGGACGAGCTGGAGGACAATACGGGCGCCGAGCCCGGCTTCCCCATGCAGACGGACAGCGCCGGCCGCGCCGCCGCCGCGCCCGCCCGCGCCGCCTGGGCGCTGCTGGCCTCCATCTTACTGCTGCTGCCGCGGCTCTAGCGATCCCGCCTCCTTCCCCTCCTCCGCCGTCGTCCCCCATTTGCTTCGGGGCTCCCCGTGGCCGGCGGCTCGCGGGGCTGCTGCTCGCCTTCTCCCTCGCACACACGCAGACGGGCCGAGACGCGAGGGGTCTGCGGCGGCGGGGGGAGCGGGGGGCGCTGCCCGGGCGGCGGGCGGCTGGGCCTCAGAGCCGAGCGGGGTTTAAACTCCCTGACCGTTAGTCCGCTGACCGTTAGTCCGGGCTAACGGCCGTCCCTCCACGCGCCCCCCGCCCCCCCCCCCCAAACTTCTCCCTGAAGGTGGACGGTTTCTCCCTCTTTCTCTGTTGATCCCCACCACGTGTGTGCGGACACTTTTTTTTCCGGCCTCATGCCTGTCCCTTCTCCAAGAGCATTTTGCTGGTGATGCCTTTTTTATTTTTTATTTTTTTTTGGTTAATTTAGCTGGCTGTGGCCTGGCGAGCCAGCAGCCGTGGCGTTGGCGGGACCGAAAAAGACGGAGGGAGAGGTGCGGGACTGTGGGTTTTATTTTTGTTTGTTTGTTTGTCCTTAGTGTGCACTATGCAATTTCTTCCACCCTGGCTTCTTGTTAGCAGCAAGCAGATGAGCTTAAAAGAGAGACTGCTAGCGAAGCTACTGTAAGTTCCTTACCACCACCAGTCCCAAAAGAAAACAGAAGTAATAATATGCTAATAGTTGGGTTTTAGCATTTGACATGAAGGTTAGAAAGAGGTGAGCTATCCAAACTTGCTGCCAAAACTGTTGCCATACCGATTAGTTAACAACTTGATTATCATTCATCAAGTATCACAATTCATGGTACAGCGATGCCCCAAAGAGGCTTATACTGCATCTGCCTTTAATTAAATTTAAGAATATAACAGTTTGAATGAATTTGGTGGTTAACAGCACTCCCTCTTGCACACACATCTTTCCTGTAACAAAAGCTTGCCAGCAAAAGTCTCTTTCTCTTTAACCTAACGACAAAAAATGCTGATTTTTTTCAGAGTTGTTGGCTATACTGAACAATGCAACTTTTGTTTTAAAAGAGCTCTGCACTGCCATCTTTGAAAGACACTTTTAAACTCAAGAACATGTATGTACAAATATCCTGAAAAGTTATATTGCCTCTCCTCATATCAGGGTGCTGACCTCTGGTAAATCTTATATAAAAATGTATTTAAGACTGGGATTTGTTACCAGTTGCTCTTCTTTGTATATAGAATTTTATAAATTGTATGCTTTGGGAATAATTTATTTAAAAAAAATAAAAAGTTTTAAATCCACATCCTATTTGCCAGATAATTGCATTTGCTATTCTTTTCTGGAAAGGTACAGATTTCATTTTATGTTTAAAGGGATACCAGCAGCAATGAAGTATTCTCTAGAACATCAAATGTACAGTGTATTTTATAGATTTGAAGTTAACTTTCTTATTTGGAGAGACTTTATGAACGTTGTAGAATTGTATAAATGCATTTCCAAGCTGCCTTAAACCTTGTATTTTTATAGAAGGCATAAAAAAGGCCTATGTTTTAAATATCTATGGCTTTGTGTATTTTTTAAACGTGTAAATTAGTAAAGAAAGAGCTTCAAATAATGGACGTGGTGAAGTTGTTTTCCAGGGACACTTGAACTCTCAGCACCCGAGGTTGGAGGAAGGGGGGAAGTGAACCACAAAAAAACCAAACAAAAAACAATCAACAAACACAAATCTCTGTCTGCCTGTAATACTTTACATAGATGTAAATTACTGCTATTCTTACTTTAACGAATAATTACATGCAAGAAGTAAATACAGCTTTGAAAGTACTACTTTAAAAGAGTGGTTGATTTTATAATGCGTTGGCATGGTAACATGCCAGTGCCAGAAGAGTGTAAAACAATTCAAAGACACTGCTTCTATATGTATGTAGAATTTATCAGTGCGCCGTGCTTTCTTCATGAAGTGGAGGCATGTTGCTCTCACTGACACAGAGAAATGCTCCCGGGCACGCAAACAAGTAAATGGTGAGAAATACATGCGTACAGGCAGCAAATGTTTCAAACAAGTCTTCTTGCGGGCTGTGGTGCATGCTTCAAGTGGTTTGCAACAAAATGCATGAAAGTTTGCCATTCAGCCTGCTTTTTCCCACAATGAAGAATGCAAAAGTAAACAAACTGGGGTGATCAGCAATTACCGGATCTTGCAATATTGTTCTTAGGAGTTGCTTTGCATCGTGCTGAAGGCTGGTTTGCTGCCAGAGCTACTGATCTACACTCAAACGCCCTTAGATAAATAATTACACTCTTAAGCTGTGTCGAGTGCTGATACACTTGACCTTGTAAATAGAAATGTTTGCAGTAGGAATAAACTCCAGCATTGGAAAATCTTTTAAACATTAACACAAAAGAGAGAGCTCAGTCCTCTGGGGATTTGAGTTTGGACTGTGTCAAGCTAGGCACTCACCAAAAAAAAAAAAAAAAAAGGAAAAAAGGTTTATTTATCTTTTATTCATGCTGTTTATTTAAAGCTTTTCATTTTAAATGCCTTGATTGCAAGGCAAGTCAGAAGTTTAAAAGCTACCACAAATAAACTTTGACTGAGGGGGTGACAGATTAGCAAGATAGTTAGTGCCTTTTTCATTTTACCAGATCTTGACAGAGGGCAAATCCACATCTGTCTGTTGTATAAATCAACAAAATTAGAAATCCCTGCTTCTGGGATTAGTTATTTCAGTGACAGATTATTTTATTATTTCTTTAGGGTGTGAATGTGATTAGGTTGCCCAGAGATACACATACATGGATGTGTGTGCACACACATAAACCAACCCCCAAATAGTTGTGATACCAAACAAGTGTATGAGTATGGTGTGTGGCTATGATCTTAAGTTCGTTTTTAAAGTCATCTGAACGGTTGAGTAGGCTTATTGTTAAAACAAAGCTCAAAACGTTGTTTCTTTAGGAAGAGAACAAAGAGTAGTAGGGTGAGACTTGTAAATGGAATCAGCTTTCTTTACAAAATGCTGAGTTTGCAATTGTTTAGGGATGATCTTAAATATTTTCTCCAGTTCCTTGGCAGATGCTCTGAAACATATTTTCAGTTTGTCAACATTTCGTGCCCATGAAGACTACTTTAACTCATTTTTGATGAAAAATTAAGTCCCAGTAAAAAGCCTCTGTTTTTCCTCAGCAAGGAGTAAAGACATTAGCACTAGAAAAGGACTGATAATTAACTGCTACAATAAACTCAAGACTTGATTTTACAGGCTCCTGTCAAAAGCATCTGCCTGGAATAAATCAACACTGAGCACCACTGGGGAGAGAGGACTCATCTTTATGCTTCCTTCCCCACAGAAAGTGGATCATTTTAATTTAAATAATTGTACAATAAATACAGCTAATAATTGTACAATAAATACAGCTGAACTAATTCTGTCCTATGAGCGCCTTCTCGCAGAGAGATAACTTTGTGGAATTAGCCGTGTTGTCAGAGTAAGCACGATTTCCAGGAGGAATGGCTGTGCCTATTGGTGTGTGTCCCAGCCTACAGAGGCTGTGCAGATGTTGGTGTCCATCAAATTTATATTTCTCTTGCTTGATTTTGAGACGAATGGAAATTCTCAAAATGTCAAGGGATGTAGTAAGGACAGCTTTAAACGAGGAAAAGGCTTCACATTCCCTGACAGAGGAGATTTTCCACAGGAAAGGAAGTTCTCATTTTTCTGGATATTTGAAAGTGCTCTTTGCCAAGGTCCTGTCCAGACAATCTCTTCCGGGGGGAGAAGGAACCCTCTACCATTTCATGTAAAATAATCCAGTAGGATCTGTTCCCTTTTTATTCCCAGTTACCAGGTTTGAATTCTTGGTGACAGTTTATTTGTCTTTGGAGGCACTTCAGTGACAAATGTTTAAGGGAGTGTGGGACAATGGTGGAGAACAAGGAGGCAGTTCATTGAACTGACAGTGACCATACAGTAAATAGAGGGAGATTCAAGCTTCACTGATCACCCAAGCGCACAGCAAAGCTTTTGTATGCAATCACAATGGACATAACATAAGGTCTCTGTTTATTTTTAACAATATACACCAATGTATACAGGCAGGCATACATAACTTTCAAAATAAATATGAAATGAAGCCTTGCAAGGAGGGAAAGGAAAGGTCTGGTTTGGCCAAGTCATTTATGGTCACACAGAAAAGTCTGATGGATTTTAGTTACAGTCTCCTCTCCAGTCCTTGTAAGAGCTGTTAGGGTACTGGACCTCTTACTCTCAGCAGGCGTGTGTAATGAAAATGTATGGTATGGGTGCAAAGGTGACAACAGACAACTTTGCATGGACAGAACAAGAAATCCCACCTCAGTGTAAGGCAAAACCATTCAGTATTACATGATTACTTGCTTTTTTGTTTGTTTTGCTTTGAGTACACTGGAGGGAGATGGGAGGAATTCCAAAATAGCCAAGGTGCACGTATAAAAAGTGGTGGGACACAAAATCATCATCAGCTGAGTCATGGAAAGTGCTACTTGGCTGACTTAGCTGCATTGCATTTTCAATGCCATTAAAACAAATTCAGACCAGTCAATGGATACTGTTCCTGTCCCCAGTAATAACATCACAGAATGCCACACTGCCCATGATAACATACCCATTGCAGGCAGGCTTGCAGCACAACACGATTTTAAATGGGATAGCAGAGCTTCTGTGTGAGATTTCAAGTCTGTGATGCAGATTTGTAAGCAGTAAAGTCGAAAGTTACTGTATTTTACTTGAGGCTGTCGTAGACAGTTGAAAAGGCTCACATTGACTGTCTGAATGACATAAGTAATGCGCTATTAGCATAAATACTTTCTAAGACATCCATTTAATCAATTTCTTAAATAACAGAATGATCTACTACAAAATAGTGGACTGTATACACTATATTTTGGCACAAAGATGGTCATTCTCCCACTAGTAACCAGGGGCTCTAAATAAATGATTTCAACAATGTTTTATTAAAGGAGGACAAGAGCCCTCGAGCTGCATTAATCGGGGAGAAGTCGAGTGGCACTTTTGTTATGGAAATGTTAAACACATAATAGTTCAGACAAACAATGTGGAGCCACTTCATTCTCTCAGCCATGCTGACACCTCTTAAAGAGGAACTGCAGGGAAGGATGTGGGAAAGATTTGCTTTCTGAGGAAGCTTTCAGCTAATATTTTGGATATTTACCTCCAAAACTCAGGCAGTGCAAATGTAACTGAAAGGCATAAAAATAAAACAATAAAGAGGGATGATTTATGTAGCTACTCCTAGTGATAAGCATTTGGTGTCCAAAATCAAATAAAGATACTCATTGACAAAACATTTTATTAAAGGTCTTTTCATTAATTTATTATGAGCCCAGTGGATATTATTGTACAGAGTGAATGTGCATAAAGAGAGATTTTTGAAAACAAATGGTGACATAGTACTAACGTTATACCTCCGATATACTTCAGGGGGAGAGAAGCGAGATCCTAGAGTAAGGAAACAGATGAACATGGGTTTAGTAAAACAGGATGGAAATTAAAGGTTGGGGTGTAGGTAATCCAGAAATATGTTAATAAAGTGGTACAGGAAAAATGATATTGCTGTGTAGAGAGAGAGATACAGTTTCAAAGGTGGTGTTTTGAATAGGCTGGAGGAAAGAAAGGTGAGGAAATAGGATGACCCTTGTGTAGAGAAGGTTTGGAGAATGAAGAAATGGTGGACTTGCTTATAAGGAGAAAGAAGCTATAGAAGTCATCAAGAAGTTAGTTGACACACAGATGGAAAATAACAGAAGGAAAAAAAAAATCAAGGTAGCAGGCCCTGATAATGTCAGCAGGGCCAAAAAGGAAGAGGAATTTGGAAGTAAGATGAGTATTCAGCTTTGGAGAGAAGGATTTTTCTTTCCCTCTCTCCAGAAGCTTGAGTAGGAAGTTATCATCCCCCTGTAGTTGGTGTTCGTGAGGGTGCACCTGGAAAACTGTGTCCAGGTTGGAGACCATCTCCCCATCCCCAAGTTCAAGAAGGATATTGCTGAAGAAGGTGGAAGGCTGCCAAGATGGTCCGGGGCCTAGAGCTTGTGACCTGCAAGGAGAGGATGGGAGCTGAGCTGTCAGAAAAGAAACTACCAGTAATCTAACAGCAACCTACAGCTACTGAAAGGGGCATTGCAAAGACTACAAGTCCAAACAGTTCTTGGTACGGGTAGATGGTACAACAAGGGGAAGCAGGCACAAACTGCAGCTGGGAGGTTCAGACTGGGCATTAGGAAAACTTCACTAGGATGGGTAGTGCAGCAGTGGGATGGATTGCCAGGAGAAAATGGAATGCCCGTCTTTAGAGGTTTTCAGACTTGGCTAGACATGGCCACAGCTGGCCTGACCTTGTGTTAGCTGTAGTCCAGCTTCTAGTAGAAAGTCCCTTCCAAACAACTTGCTATAGTTCTGTGATGTTGATATGGGGAGGGCAGTGGAAAATCCAAGATGCCTTTTGACTAGACCTAGAGTGAGATCAGGCAGAGGAACAGATACAGTGTACTGCGATGGAGATACTGGGGCTGCAGCGCTGGGGACAAGACAAGGTTGCTACTGTCCACAGGGGCAGAGAGAGTGGAAAACAGTTGGAAGGGGTCAATGAAAGTTTAGGAAGAGGCTGGAGACCAACATATAACATTTACTCCAGGACTTGGAGACCAGAGGGAGAAAGGAACTGTAATAGAACGGAAATATGGAAATGTAAGGGAATGTAAGGAGGAAAAGGAAAGTGTCTGTCTGATGGTAACACAAATTGAAAAATGGGCGGCTTGACTGGAATGGGGAAGGACGGTGCTAGGAAGAGAATTTGGAGGAAACTGAAAGTGCAGAAGAGACCTCCCTTCCCTTTCTGTGAGAAATAGTTGTTTATAAACATGTCTGACACTCATCACCACAGTATCTTGGTGACTCAAAACAGTAGAAATACAAGAAAACTGGGCCTTCGCCTGTACATGCTGACAGAGTCTGTATTTTTAACATAGCACCATCTGAGAGATTACAGTATTCTGTATAGTCACAAAACACACATCATCATGGAAATAAACATAGCTTGCTAGATGTCCTCACTTAACACAAAAATCAAGCCACACCTGCTTATAATGTCTTGTACTAAAATAATTCAGTCACCTACTACTTTTATGGTGTGAGTATATATTTGGCTTAGGCTAGTTTTCATTGTTTAAACATGTAAGAGGTTAAATGGTTTAAACAGAACAAATACAGGCACCGCAGTTTTCTGTAATCTACTGGCAATGGCACTAAGCCTTCTTCTAACTGAAATGATAGCAGTGAAGTGCTAGTGTAGACATGATCTTTGTATTTTTAGCATGATGGCACATAGATCTGTGAACTTCTGTATCAATATTCCTACCTATCTTCTGAAATCCTATTGCATTGCAGCACAGGAGAGTGTAATTATAAAATGGTTATTAGACTATTTGTGGAAAAGAATGTATGATCACAATAGTTACTTGGTAGTAACAGTCTCCTTGTTACCTCTTTTCAGGAGTTATGGTGTCATTCTAAACTTGTTAAAACATTTTGGGCAGCATGTAGAAGTGGACTATATCAGAAGGTAAAGCAGGAGTCCATAGAAACTTTTGTGTGATCTTACCTTCTTATGCATATTAGTGTATTAATGAGTATATTGTATGCTTGCATATCAGTATTAAGATAAAGGAAATGGGAAAATCAAATACAGACCAATGTGTCTTGGTCTATGCCTCTCAGGAACTGAGGCCATGGACGAATATGAATTATAGGAGTGTGTATTATATAAAAAGGACTGAAAGAACATTCATGACAAATACCTTGTCCAAAATATCTACACTTTTTATGACATAGCATTTTGTTTACCTGGGACTAAATCCTTGACTCTTGCTAGAGGTAGTATGAGTTTACAATAGGGTAAGTGATGTCATTATTTGGCCTATGACTTTATTTCCATTCTTAGAGTGAAATATTAATCACTGTAATGGATGGTGTTTGAGAAGACAATTGAGAAGAGGTTATGTGAATCAACAGGCTTTAGGTTGAAAAGTAACCCTTGGGATTAGCCTAGTGTAGCTTAGACAGTTGGCCAAGAACCAACTGAGATATGTAAACCTGAGTGCCTGAATGCGTTGAGGAAGGAGTGTTAATATGCAAACGCTATTGCTGTAATGGAGAGGACATCTTTGGAACAGACGCTGATAGGAAAGACAGGGAAATCTGAGAAATTGTGAAACCTTTTCCCTTTTGGGCTGTATAAACCTTGTGTGGTTTCATGTTTGGCAATTTTAGACTAAATTTCAGAACATACTGACTGCGTGCAGAGTCTAAATATAACTCCCTTTCATTATATTCAGAAATAATTATGACTGTTTTCAGAGCTCATTGGGAATATTGTGGTCAGAATATTGTCTGGTTTGCCTAGACATTTGTGTAATAAGCAAGGAAAAAAGCAGTATCAACCAAGTGCCTCCTCTGCATAAGGAAGTGTCCAATCCTGTGAGCTCTATCTACGAGCCAGCTGAAGCTTGCCTTTTTCAAAAATTCACTGGAGCAAAGTTTGTTTTCTCAAAGTGCTTCTGAAGGGAAAATTTGCTGACTTTATCAGCACAAAGGAAAGCATGGTGCGGTGGTGCTCTCAGGCCAGATTTTAAGCCCGGGGAGGCCTCAGCTCTCTGCGGTGCAAATCGAGGCGGACAGTTGCATTGTGGGACCTGCAGCTCAAACTCATCAGATTTTGTGGCCTTCAGGAGAGCTGAGACAGAAACTACAAAAGCTCTGTTTGCCCCTAATCCAGGGCCTGATTTGACTCAGGCCCTACCCTCGGAGTAAGGTAAAAAACCTGCTTTAAATTACACCTGCTTGCAGCTGTCTCCTGGGATGCTGTGTCGGCTGGGGAGTAGCTGGTTGGAAATGTGCTCCAGCCTTAATCCCTTTTACCCCCGCTGTCCTTCTGTGTGAGAAGATTAAGACAGGGTGCAGAAAGCTGGTTAAACCATCTCAGCTCTGTCTGAAGAGCTTTCTACGCTGGGGCAGTTTTAACTCTCATGTCTGCTGTCAAAATGGGCTGGGACCTAGTTCATAGTCTTCTGTTGGCAGGGTTTCCATTAAAAAAAAATGAGAATAGCTGTAGTAAATCAGATGCAGCCTTTGGCTTCTGAAACGATACAAATATGACCTTGACTCATTGCAGCCCGTAGGAATCCTCTCTTTAACTTTGGTTTGTCTGGACTGATTTTGTGATCCTTTATGGCAAAGCTTTATGGCAAAGACAGTTCTGCAAGAAAATACAGCTACTTTATATTTTGAATTTTCTTTTTTGGGGAGAAGTAGTGTGAGGAAGAGAAGAAACAAATTCCTTTTTTTTTGCCTAAGCATTTGGAATACAGTTGCCTAAAATCAGGAAAGCATTATGGTAAACCTTTTGTCATCATCCTTTGATTCTTAATGATGATAACAAGCTAAATGAAAACAAAATTTGTTTTGGAAATGTTTCCCTAACTATTTATAAGCATTTTAATATTTGAGTTATCAGGAGCACATAAATACCAACAAAATTGCAATGAATGTGTCAAGACTGTAGGTCAGAAAAAAAGTAATGAAAATGCTATTTCCTGCAAATGTTACAATATAAATTGTTTACCTTTGGAGATAACAGATAAGTAGCAATCTTGTGTATTGAGGAGAAAAATGTTATTTCAGATTTAGTATACTAAAAACATAAACCCTAAGAAGGGGATGTGATTTCAAAACTGATTTAATCTTTAACACACTAACGGTTTTATTACATAATGCATTTTACTTTTCTGAAATTCCTGGAGTAACTCTGAGGATATACATATTTTAAAAGAAAATAATTTAATGTCACACCAAGGCTGGTGCTTTAAACATAAAAATCTTCAGGAAATCCTGGTCTAGATGACTGATTTTTTTTTTAAGTAACTACCTATATTTAACTATAGCTAAGTGCTTAGTGTGAAAAAAAAAAAGTGATTAAACAGTATAATATACCAGCCAGGCTTGCTTTCTCCTCAGATTTCTATTCTTCCATTTGTTTCAGATTTGCTTAAGAAAAAGAATGTGAAAGACACGGTTTCAGAAACACACTGCCACTTTAAGAGGATACAACATGCCTATTAATAATTGTATTACTGCTCTATTATTGTTAAGAATAATGAAGGAATGGGAGCGTTGGCCCCCAAGCTGAATTTATCCTGAAATGTTTTCAATTAACTCTTGGCACCGGCAGGAAAGCATCAAACCTTTCCCATGCTGAAATATGGAAAATCTGCAGGGAACATCCCAGCAGGAGTGGAATTTCATTAAAACAAGCACATCATAATTCAACGACTTCTGCACCCTCTTTAAGCCCTTCTATTGATAAGGAGTCCGAGGCGATTTTTATGGATTTGCAAGGAGAAATGATTTCATAAGATCTTTTCAAAGAGTTTGTTTTGGCTGAGGCTTTTGAGTTATTATCTGTTCCCTGATGAAAAAATGGTAAGACATTTGGCATAACTGTGACTACTAGATAAGAGGCAGAACTGAAGAGACTTTAAGCAAGATTTTATCCTTCAGACAACTCCTTTCTGTAATCTCTGTAGGAACTGACTCCACAGCTATTTTCCCAGATCTTTTAAAAATTGAATTGCCATTATAACCTGCATTTTTGAGTGACTGATGTGGAGAGTGAGTATACTTGGGGGCTAGTTGCACATTCAAAGACACACACATGCATTTTAATATTAAATCTGTAAATATTTATTTCATATTAAGATATTTAATTGATTTGCACATTGATTTAATAAAATGCATACCCCTTTGCCTAGCCACATATAATCTTAAAACATTTGGCTCTACTAGATGTAAATAAAATTAACACATATGTGGAATTTAGGGAGTGGATGTTTTTAAACACTGGTGATGCTTAGCACTTGCTTGACACAAACTGCTTTATGATTTTATCTTGACATTGGTCTCCCATCTGCTGCAAAATCATTTTTCCTATCAGGATATAGACAGGATAAAGAGACATCAATTGTTGCGCTTTACAAAACACATTACTATTAGTAATTCATATTAACCCCTATTACAACTGAGTATTTATATAATCCCCATAAAAGACACAATTAAACCATAAGGTTTAATATCTGTGTCTGTCTATTTCTCTGTTCTGAAATGGTATTGAAAACTTACAGCAACATCTGTGATGATCCCAGTCACACAACCAGTCCTCAGGCAGTGCGAGTGTTGTGGAGAGTTAGGACAGCAAGCTCTTGAGGCTAGCACTACAAAGAGAAGTACGCTTTGGGAATAGAGCATTGATGAGGGAAATGAAGAAGATGGTACCCAGTGCGAGGTTGCTTTTGGTAGAGGATCGTTTTCCCCAAAACACTCTACTCGAAAGAAGCCCCAAGCCTCTCCAGTGCTCACTTGAATACACCACCTCCCCTCTCTGAGTTTGGACTGGTACCTGTTAACATGTTGCCTCAGTTTTCCAAATTTCAATGCATCTTTCATTCAACATGAACAGAAGGGCTTCGCAAACACAAATATACACACATTTTTTCAGTAATCTGATTCTGTCTTCACCAACCAAGACTTATTTTGAAATTTCGGTAGAATAATTCTCACACATATACCTTACAGTTTTTCTTTCACATGTATGACAGTTGAAGAGGCAGAGTAAGAATTTGGAAGTACTTAGTACTTCTACCTGGATTTTTCTACCATCCCTTTGTCAGGTTACACCTACACCTCCTGCATTCTCAGTGTCCTGTGGCAAGGAGTTCCACTGCTTAGCTGTGCTTTGTTCAAAGAAGGCTTTCTTTATCTTTTTCAGGACTTCACCACCTGACAACTTGTTTTTCGTAGCAGAAAAAACACTAAAAAATGGTTTCTAAAAAATGTTTCTAGCTCAAGGTATCTGAGTTAGTAATGACTACAAGTGGTTACTAGAGTCCTAATTGCAATGAATTAGGTATCTCAGTTCAGTGTCCAGTGGATGAATCTCTCTACATTGTATAATCACCAAGATCAGTAGCTATTAACTGACATTTCTTGGGCAGTCTCAGCAGAGAGATCATGAATGGTGATAGAGTATAGTGTGTTCCTTTTTCTCAATAGGAAGACAGCCATTTTCAGGGTAATATTATGGGTATTACTGCTTGGTTGTTACTGCAAGTAGATAGTATTGTTTTTGTAGACAGAGAACATCATGATGTAATCAGTAGTTAAAGACAGGAATATAATGCACTCAAGAGAGTTAGATTTTTCATCTCTGAGAAAGCTTGCTGCATGATAACCACTTGGCCCTTTTTCCATTTGATTTCTTTAAAAGATAGTTAAAATGCTCTGACCATAGATGGAAATTTACATTCACCAATGTTTGTGATGCTTTGATGGCCAGTAACCGGGAATTTTTACCAGGAAAAGGATCACACTGCACATTCCCTGGTTTGTACAGATTCCCTAAGCATATATTACTTGCTGTGGCTGGAAGCAGAATACTGGGCTAGAGGAACCAATCCACTATGGTTCTTAATGCAATTATAGTCAAATAAAATCTAATTGGTAACAATACAGTTAAAGTAATTGAAGCCAGGTTAGCAATAATGAGAAAGAAGTCTTTAATGAGAAAGAAAAAAAGATAGGAGTACTTCTTATTGCCAGACAGCAAAGTTTTGACATTCTCAAGGCACCTGTTAGAAAGCTGACATTTGTTACAAATCTTTTATACAAAAAAATGGCACCCTATCATCATTTTGTTCTAGTATTTTATCATATTGAGTTGTTAGCTTTGGCTTATTACAGAAGGTCATAGTCCTGCTCAATCCTTCAGAGTTCCTTGACTTCTTTCCTTCTATTTCATCTAAGAGCAGCTTTTTTTCCATTACCGCCCAGGCCTTCTGCAGACCTGATAGCCTTACTGTAGTTCCGTTCAATGAGCATGATGCAGGGTAGGAGGGAAACAAATGCTGAGCCTTCCAAGCTATTAAGGACAAATTCCACTTTGATCTCTCACCTCTTTAAAAGCCCTTTTGTGCCACTCTCATCATTAGGATTCTTACGATGTACTTACCCGTAAGGCTTCCAGCCCTGCTGCCCTGTCCTCTTAGACTCCTATCATTATATACCTACTTAAATGCAAAAACTTGCATTTTATCTTTTCTGCTCTGGGCTGTACAGCATCCTGGCATCAAGCCAAAAGGTCATAGCACAGTCTGCTTCCTCTCCTCTGATTTCCCACCATAAGGAGAGTTTAAAGTAGTGCTGTGCCTCACAGGATATTCCCAGAACTCAGTCACTCCTCATGAATTCAACATTATTTTTAGCCTTATTAAGGTCGGGCCTTATGACATTGGATCAATTATTTGGATTTTGTCCTATGAGACAAGTATTGAAAAGGCATTTCTTACCAAGCCAGAAATGCTTTCTGGACCAGGCCTAGAACTCTTGATCTAGCCCGTTCTACACAGCAGTATGTGCATGCGAAGCTTCGTGAAATTAACAGCACTGCTTTTTACATGGTATCATCGAAAAGCTTTTCAAAACGGTGACTGGGATATTGGTAGTGCAGTTACACTGTCAGCACAGACAAGAGCATTTAACAGCACTTAGATAATGATTAACTGGAGCTAAACTCTTCAGAAAAGTAGGTATTCACAGTTTCTATTGACACCAGTTGTCTTTTATAAGGCACAGATCTCATGGTGCCTTATGAATTACAATTATACCCAAGATCCTTAACTACCCTGCCTTGCCTTTCCCCCAGGGCTACGAGGAGCACGAAGGGAAAATCCTCTTCTTTTTTTTTTTTTTTATGTAGGTTTTGATTCTTGACCCCTTAGCAGTATAATGGAGTATTAGCCTGGGGAACATCCAGGATTTGTCTTGTCAGGAACTCTTCTGTTTAAAGACAGTTGTAATGAGACAGATTGCCAAACTATCTCAGTGAGGAGCCAGAGTGGAAGGACCAACAGGAGCAATATGGCCAAACCACGAGATCCTCAAGGGCCTCAAACACAAGGAGGAGCGTGAAAAAAATATAAGTCATCTCAAGTGATTACAGCATAGAAGAACAGCACAGAAATTCAGGAGCAAAATCAGAAAGTCTGATGTATAAACTAAGAGATAAGTAACAAAGGACATAAACAAAACATTCTGTAAGTGCATAAGGGGTACGAGGGAGACCAAAAAAGGCCTTGACACACTGCTTGAATTTGCGATGTGATAGTGAGAATGCCAGAATGCTTGGTTCCCTTTTTGGTTTCTGTTTTCCTTAAAAAAGTCACTTAGAAGCAGGATTAGTTGAAATAGTATCAATAAATAAAGGGCAAGATCTTAGGCCAGAATAGGGAAGTACTGTTTGATACAATAGTTAAATAAGATATTTTAAAGTCGATAGGAAATTAATCCTATAGTACTGACAAAGTTGAATGGAACAATTTCAGAAATTTTAGCTGTTGTTTCTGAGAACTCATAAAAAGTGCATGAAACTTCAGAAACCAGAACAAGATAAACTCCTTTTGAAAGAAGGGCGGAGGGAAGGAAAAGGCAGGGAGTCATAGGTCATTCTAACTTCAGTTCCTGGTATGATACCGGTACAAAAAATCAAAACAAATGAATTCTAAGTAGCAAGAATCAACTGAGGAGGTGAGTAACAGCCAACTTGGATTTATCAAGAGCAAACCACTTTCTATCCATCCATCCTTTAATCCTGTGACAATATTAAGCTTTGTGGATAGAGAAGAACCTGTAACATCATATCTGGACTCTAGTAGTTTGTTACATGCCTCACATGAGATTTGCTTAAGCAAGCTAGGGAAGGATATTTTAGACAAATCTGGATGAGTGCAAAACTGGTGGAAAGCAATAGTCAAAGAGTGGTCATCAATAGTTCACTGTCAAATTGGATGACTAGAGGGATGGATGGATGGGGTAAGGTTCTGCAGGATATGTCCTGGGTCTTGTATTATTCATTTTTGCTGGTTTTATTAATTTTTCTTAATGACTTTGTTGATGGATTATAGAATATTCTTATTAAACATGAAGATGGCCTGAAGCTGGGGGAAAAGGGAAGTTCATTGTACAACACGACAGAGTATAAGTTGATCCTGGCAAACTGAAGAAAATGTTTGGAAAAATGTAGTAGAGCTTCATAAAGATAAATGCAGTATCCTCCATATCTGTAGGAGTACTCAGTGGCACAAATTCAGAACAAGGACCAACTGAACACATGGCATTTGTACAGAAAGAGAAGTAAGTAACATACCTGAACACAAGCTGAACATGAGTCAATAATGTCATGCCATCACAAAACGTAATCATCATCTTATCGGACTTTATAAACAGGAGTATTGCCTGAAAGGCATGCTAGGTAGTAACTCATCTTCAATAAGTTCTGATGGAGTCTGTTTCTGATTTGAACATAAGACTTCATGAAGGGGAACAGTTAGAGAGTCCAGAGAAAGGAAGTGAGAATGATCAAAGACCTAGGAATCATGGTTTACCTGGAAAATTGAAAGAAACTTGTTCAGATGAAGCTCAGAATACTGAGAGGAGGCAATAACAGTTCCCAGCAACATAAAAGCCTGCTGCAAGGAAGCAGGGAATAAGTTGTTTCTTATGGTCAGAGGAGACCATATATACTCATGCATACTAAGGACAAGAGAGCTTCCCTCACTGAGAATTTTTAATAACATCTTACAAGATGTAGTTGATTTTGACTAGGCAGAGAGAGAGGGACTAGATGACTTCAAAGGCACTCAGGAAAATTTGGGACTCTCCATTGTAGGTGTTTACATAAGGGAAAACAGTTAAAAGACACAACTGTTAAACTTAGTGGCTGACGTAGCAAAGAGGCATTATTAATTCAGCTACAGGCAGTCAGTTAGTGTTGTACTCTTGAGTACATCTAGGTCATGTAGGCTACAGTGAAGCCCTTTTCTTTCATCGTTTTGCCTAATTTGTTTCAAATTTGTAAACAGTTTATTAGCACCATAGCCTATTTGTCCTTTGTTTTGGATATTACTTTGCACAGGTTCTGTAACACTGAATTCTGTTTGCAGATGCACGTAATACACTACTACTTTTTGTACGCTATTCTTTATTTTCTTCTGAAATTAAATGTATTAGTATATTTCGAACACTGGTCTGGATCTCAGTCATCTCAAGAAACATCACCAAATTGTCCAAGACTTTCTCAGGAGTGCACTCTGAGTAACATCTCTTGTGTGCAGTTTTCCATCTTTATTTTGCAGAAGACATCCTTTGTTAATTCCCTTTTGGTATGTATTTGTATGTGTTCAGATACTCATACGCATTATCTTATGCTATGTGTTTATACTAGCAAGAAAAAGGTCAAAGTGAATCTGCAGTTAGACTTGAAGGTACTGAGGTTTCTACTGGTCTGGTATTTGTGGGGTTCGTGGTTCCATAGTCTCACGTTGGTCTTTGAGAAGGGTCTGTTGCCTGGAAAGTCCACGTGCAGTGGGCATCTCTAAAGTGTGGGCACTGCAGCACTGTTGATGATATTTTCCATTCTGATACAGAGTGAGCTTTTCAGGTTCTCTTGATAAGCTCTAATAGTCTGTCATTATAGATGTCTTTGACACCTCAAGGACAGATCTGTACAATCCATTCATTATGCTATATCACTTAGCCTAAGTGAAACAGAAAATACTTGCTGGAAGGGGCTATCTCAGAGGATTTTCACCTTCACATTTACCAGAGAATGGGCGTTATTTCTTCCATATAAAAGATATGATTCTGTACCATTTGAAGACAGTGGCCAATTTCAGCAGGTATAGAATAGTACCTATGGCTAATATGTTCCACACAGACATTATCTGACGATTGTAGAAGAAGCAGCATTGATTTCCTTTTGTTTGTCTTTACAGTAGAAACAGAATATCATGATCTAACCTTTCAGGGTTGAAGAATTTTCGCTCTTTATACATGTAGCATATTTTATTTCTGGGTACCTACCTTTTAAGGGGTTATATACATATTTTTTATTTATATTTTATATTTTATTTTATTATTATTTACTTATAAATGTATAACTTATTAACTCCCTCTAAGGCTGTACTCCTAAATGTTTGTGACATTACACCAGGAGGTATAAATTGTTATTTGTTTTGATGGAGCACTTGATGCATGTTTGATTTAGAAAATACATGAGCTTCTTGCAAGGCTTCCTTGCAAAGATATGAATGCCTCACAGCATTGTAGCACACTTGCCTCAGAAAGTCTTTGTGAAATAGGGATGTTATTATTATCCCCATTTTGTAGATTAGGAACTGAGGCAGAGAAAGAGGGAAGGTGACTTGTTCAAGGTCACACAGGATCTGCCCTGGCCTGGGTTAGGTCAAGGAATTGCTGTCAAGTCTTCAAGGTTCTCAAACACTAGATAATGACAAGGACACCAAATAATAGTAGTAATCACCATAATATTATATTATATTATTTATATAATTATTATTATTATTATTATTATTATTATTATTATTATTATTATTATAGCTTCATCTATGTTAAAACAGAGTCTTCTATTGATATCACTGAGGAGCTCTGTTAATGTCGGATAGCACAAAAGCCACTCATCATTAGTTGGCAATTTTATTTTACTTTTATATTATTCTCTTTGTAATCTATATTATTTTAGAAATGGAATATCCTTGTATTTCCTCAAGCATAACTCGCTCTTTTATAAAGGCATTAGTGCAGTAACCATACATTCATACCCACCCCAGCCATTCCCTCAGATCTAGACTTCAGGAAGTTCAAATCCAAATAGTTTTCAAATCCAAGCTGCCACTTTGATTTCATCACATCAAACCCTTGTTGAGATCAAACCTTTGAAATGAGAAAAGATTTTTAATCCAGTTACCTCAGATGGGGTCCAACTCTCCAGGTCCTGAGAGCTACAGAATTAGGAATTCTCAAACTCCCCTCACCCACCCACCCACACGTACACACACATACAGACACAAATTGCCCAACTTTACATGCTTTGCTCAGAAATAATATTCCAAATAAGCCAGTGTGTAGGAACTGGGAAACGCCTCTCCGTCTTCTTCTTTCTGATATAAAGGGACATCCACACCCACTGCATGGTCAGTTCTGTCCTTATTTTGCAGTTCTTGTTTTTATTATTCACTTGAATGATTTTGAGACTGGGGAAAAACTCAGAGTAACTGTAGATGATGGAATTCACTGTCCATCTGCAATATTATTTGCAATTGGATGGAGGGAGCTTTCTATTTCAAACTTGATTTGCTTCATTTCCATGAAATACTTAGCCTTTCATTCAGACTTCAAATAACTTTCTTTTTAAGATAAATATTGAAAGAATATGGATAATTTGGTTTGCACGAAAAGTTGAAATTAACAATTCCATTATCCTATTTATAATTTTCAGGAACCAGGAATTATCTTTTGTGCTCTCAGATTCAAATTACATTGTGGGGTAATTTGTGGAGACAAAAATTGCATCTTACAAAGATAAAGCTGGATAATCCATTCTTACAGTGACAAGAATTCACATGTTTTGGTAATATTTAATAATACCCTATATTCTAGCAATTTTGGTGACATCATATTCAAACTATATCCACAAAGTATGTGTGTACTGCTACTAAATGGTTGGTATGTTGCTCTGTGACCCATGAAATGGGATCAAGAAATTAGTCATGAGCAGAAAGGCAGAATATGATGGGTAAAAGCATCAGTGAGAAAACATAAAGGCGTGTTTAGTTTGTGGCAATTGCAGCTGGCATTCCTCCAAAGTATCTTGCGTGTGTGTGTGCCTGTGTTTGTGTGTGTGCCTGTATTTACGTATGAAGAAAAGACTTGGTTTCTGCATATTCATTTATAGATTGTTTTTAAATGATTTTGCTTCTTACTGTCTTGGCCTTCTTAGGAAGAGTAGCCAAAGGAACTGGCTGCTTTATAATATATCCATCCAAATGCTGGGTGACCTAATATAAGCTCTAAGCAGCATCATAAGCAGCATAAGAACAGAGAAATTAAGAAAACTAGGTAATGAACAAAGTAGAAAAATTGTGTCAGTAACTTTTCTACGGGAATAATAAGGAAGGAAACAAATACCTTTGAAAATGAAGAAGAAATAAATCAATATCCATAAACCTCAGGTTTATGAGACTTTTTTTTTTTTTTTTTGTGAATGAAAGTAAAGCAGTTAAACCTTCATCACAATGAGCAGCAGCCCAGAAGTAGAGAGACAGCCTCCTCTGTGTGGGGAAGATTTATAGGGACCCCTCCCGGGCCCTTTGCAAGTCCAATTCATGGGCTTCCCTGACCAAGGCTCAGAGCTGTCACTCCAAAAGGGGAAGAAGCGAAGGCTTGTCTTTTTTTTTTTTAATCATCATTTATTATTAGAACACAGGCTTCCAAATGATGAAGGAGAGAGAGAGGGTTGGGGGAAAGATATTTCTCCCTTCTCCCTTGTGTGGTCCAGGGTATTCAAAGTCGGGGCCTGTCTAGATTTACTGAGAAGGAGGAATGGGCTGATTTAACATGGCTTGCAGCACCACTGGCAGAGGGGGAGAGAAACTTCCAATCAAAGTGTGGGCTGTTTTGGTGTCTGTGTGCACGTACATATGAGCAAGGGAAGTGGCCAGCCTCTTGGCACCTTCTTTCTAACAGCCCAAGAGCAGATAATTGATGTGACAGACAATTCTCCTTAACCCCCTGCCTACAAAACAGCTCTCGGGCAGCTCACGGTTCTCCTCACTCAATAAAGGCCTGAACCTATCATGAGAAACATGGGAAAGATTTACTTGTGAATGACAACGCCACAAACAGCAATAGAAACCATCTCTCCTCCCACTCTAACGCGTGTAAAGAAACTGAGGCACGCAAGAACACAAGCACAGTGGTAACGCTATGGAAGGAGCTGGCCCCAAATGTCCTTGTCTTTGCTACTGCCCAAGCAGAAATATAGTAGTGCTGTGAAAGTTACTCTTTTTTAGTAGCTATATATCACCTTTGTAAGAGAGCATTGCAAAACCCTTATTTTGTCCCCAGTCCCATCTAATGGTATCATACAAATTCAATTCTCAAATCGTTTGTGCCAGCTACAAATGGAAAGAACATGAGGAGGCACATGGCTGCTAAAACTTCCCAGTCAATACTTCCTGACTCACAGTTCTCTGGCTGAAAGCCTGCTCTTCTCATAAATACGTCATGCCTGTCTAAAACATGGTAAGCAACCACTTGGGAATAAGGACAAATTTTTCATTTTGTGCTGTAGCTGGACACTTTCTGGTGGACTGGTGAAGTTTGGCTCATACTATGTTGGTGAATGTCCTCAGAGTTTTGTGTGCTTGAGCCTGTGGTTTTGGGGACACAAGGCAACATACAGATGAGTTTATCCTGCAGTGTTTATACTAATATTGTTATCACTTAAAAAAATCCTTGCTTCTAGCATGTTGGATGACACATTGACTCACTGTGAACGGCAAGTTGTACTTAGGAGCAACAGAGGAAAGCAAGGAAAAATTGCAAAGTCTTATTAGCAAACTAATTCCAATATAAAACACTTTAATACCTGTTAAGCATTTATAAACTAGAGGTGGCTGAATATGCAGGTAGTCAAAAATCATTCTCTAGCGTCAATACACACAGAAACACTGGAACAAATAAATAGCCTAATCAAAATGTCCTTGCAGTAGTGAACTCTGGTACAAACAATCCCATTGAAATCATTGCCCTGGGTTGGAACAGAAGGCTAACTGCAAAGTGTGCAAGTCTAAAGCCAGAAACTCTTTTGCAAAAGTTACTATATGGTGTAATGCAAGTGCTCTATGTGAACAATATTGTCTATATGTAAAGTAACTATATATCTGTTAGACATAGGCTGAAACTAGGAGAGCTGAACTCATCTGTCTCCCTGCAGTAGTGGAGGACATGTAGAGTAGGAACTAATTTCTTCTTCATATCTGTTGAACATAAAACAATGACTATGTGAGGTCAACAGTGAGTATAAAATACTGGCTTCATATCAGAAAGGGTATTTCTACCCAAAGTCTTAACCAACTTGCTAATTTTCCGTAATAAAGATTTACCAAATAGCTCTGCCTTGATGAAGAGGGATAAAGAGGGTATAATCTTCTGTCATAACTGGCTTGAGCTGCTCAAAATATCATATAGAATCATAGTTTTCAATCAGTAGCCATCTGTAGTCTGTGGCTGGGGGCAACTCTCAGGAGGTCCCTGAGAGAAATCACATCAGCAAGCCCCTCGTCAATAGGTTTAAATTACTTCTCAGAGGTCCATACCTAGTCTGCAAGTTTGTAAGGTCGGAAAAATGAAAAGGATTAGAAACCATTGACTGAGAATATCAATAGGTAGGTTTGCAAATTATTCTTCCCTTTCTCCTTCCTCATCTCTTTCCTCCATTCACGCATTCCCCCTCCGCCAGACTAAGTCCCAGTGTGATTCATATCTCATGTTGCAGTACGTTACTCTCTCCCTCCCTGTAGGCAGACTGAAGACAGGGAGCTGGAAGAGTACGGGGAAGCGGGGGGGAGCGCCCGCTTGAGTTGCTATTGCTCTTAATGCAAAAAGCTGTGTTTGCGCCTGGGTGTTTTTGTGCGCGCGCGTGCGTGCGAATGCATGAGGCCCTGACCCGCGAGAAAAAGGCATCTCCAGCGACGAGAGACTAAGGCTCCGGTGACAGCCTTTAGCAGCGTGAGGGGGCCGGCTGGCGCGGGAGCCAAGCCGGGGAGGGGTGGGCAGCGTGGACCCGCTGGGCCCCGGAGGAGAGGGATGTCGCGCGGCGGGTGTCTGGCGGCGTGGCGAGAGCAGAGTAGGTGCCTGCGTGCGAGTGAGCAGGGAGGGCTGCCTCCGCCACGCCACCGCCACCGCCACCGGGCCTGGGGGAGAGGAGAAGGAACAAAAGCCTCCATTTTGATGGCTCTTCTTCACCCATCAGCTCCATTTACTGAGTCTCAATAGCTGGGGCTCAACGGCAGCGGCAGCTCCCGCCGGGCTCCCACCTCCTCCTCGGATGTGCACTTCCCAGCAGAAAGGAGAATGAAGAAGGGGACAGGGAGAGAGAAAGAAAGAGGGAGAGTGAAGGGGGGAGGGTAGGGAAAGAAAAGGGAAAAAAACCTTGCTGACACGGGGCATAACTTAATTTTCACGGTGCCGGGACAGCTGTATCGTGTAATCTGCCATGGCATGCCATTAAAACTTCAATGCCTTTACTGACCCAGAAGGGAAACTCAGACCGTGGAGAGCCTTTTGAAAAGAAGTGGTGATCTTTCACGATTTATGAGCTTGTCTTAAAGAAACAGACTCCACTCACTTTAAATTAATCACCCTTTTCAGGGTACATTGAAATCTGGGGTCTCTCAGCTGAAGAGTGTGGAGACCTGGTACCTTATGAATGCCTGCCCTGTCTTTATTATTATTATTATTTTATTTTAGTTTTATGCCCACCAAAAAGGATTGGTTTTCAGGGGAACTGTATCTTGCAAATTGAGGTGCAAAATCCAATTACACCAACTCAGTGAAAGTCTGAATAGGGTAGCTGTGGAGCTTATACATTCTCGTCCCTGCATACATTGTGCAAAGGGGGAAAGAACCTGAGAAATATGAGGAGTTAAGGACTCGAGCACTAATGAAATGTGAGACATCCTCTACGATTCACCAGCTAAAAGTAAAATAGCAGTGAGCCCCCCCTGCTTTCATTCTTCACACAGTCCAGGGAACAAGGAGTTGTAAACTCATACTAATAAAACCTAAGCGATTTTGAAATCATTAAAAAACCCTGGGTGTTACGAGGAAGTACAGATAAAACACTTCCTTACTATGTTCCAGAAGAACTGGTGTGATTTACAAGAAAAATGCCTGGGTTGGATTCTCAGAGGATGTAAATCAGCATCCTTCCATTGTCTGCCGTTGGTATCCTATCTGATTTACCCCAGCTGTTTGTCTGGACTCCTCTTGCAAGCCCTTGCTTTGCTTGGCCAGCAGCATTTCTTAATGGGCATGTTTTTAATGCAAAGATAATAAATGACCCTGCACTATGAGGATTTAAAGCAACGTACCAGTCATTTTCATAACCTTAAAACTTTCCATGTCTAGCAGCAGCAACACTCTTCTGGCTCCTACAGTGAACTAATTATGAAGTAACTTAAACCAAAGCAAAAACTTCACGAAGTCACAGTCGGTGTTGGAAATACAGTAACAGATGGAAATAAGATCTGAGATCAGAGTGGAACTTGTATATGGAACCTGAACATCTGAATTAATTAAACAACCTCCTGCTTTAGAAGACTGCACCCATGAATCCCCTGATGCACTGAAATGCCATTCACTCTGCTTTTGCTAAAATCTTACTCCTGTCAATCTTTTGCATTGCTGCTTAATGATAAATAACAGAAATGACTGTTCAAAGGAAAAATTGCCAGACTCTGGCTACCTTTTTTCTGTCCTTTTTAGGGTTAAGAAGTTTTGCCCGTTTCCCTGGAGTCTATGTCAACCAGAGGTAGGACCTTTTATATACTTGACTGTTCTTTAGACACAGTTCTAAAGAACTTTGTATTGGTGTATATACCCATACACACTCAGATATACATACACCCATATTTTTCTGAGAGGGGGCAGCCTCCAGAACTCCAGATTATATGAAGTAGGTTTGTTTGCCTTATCCATCTCCCTATATATGCATTGACATGCTCCCTAGTACCTCTGATAGGCATTTCTACTAGTTGAGGTGTCCTTGTTTTCAGTTTTTGAAATGTCAGCTGCTGCTGCTGCAGTTTCTGTAAGCTGTGCTACATATGGATTAGATGCTGGCACCACATCTCTTTTTCGTAGATGGTGTGTTATTTTGAAATGATTTTCTGTCAGCTCGTTGAACTCAGAATAATGGCACTTGACAATCACATTTCTGAACTTACTTATTTCAGTGGCCTACTGTGAGATTTTAATGGCAGATACATAAAGTCTAGGAAAAAAATGATATGTGTATTTACCTACTTACTTTAAAATACTTTAGTAAGCCGATCTCAGGCAAGTAAGGTTAACAGTGCAGAGAAAAATCTATTTTTCCCATTAATATTAGAAAATGTGCCTATTTTGCTGCAGTGTTCTTTTTTTTCCTGTCCTTCCAGACTCTTTTGTGTGATGGTTGTACTTCTGGTGTGCACAAAGATTAATAACATCAACAACATTCTTCATCCGGTGGCCAGAAAACTGATCGAGTCCTTGGATTTTTGATCCCTGTATAGTTGCTCACGTTTGTACTTTTCTCAAAACCTTGGGTATCGGTGTGGTGATGCCTTTAAATAAGACAACACTTACTAGGAGTCTCCCAAACATTGTTTACTGGAGGTGAGAAGCTGCTGCCTGGCTACCCTTTGTCAGTACCTTTGACAAGGTCTCATCCTGAGCAGTCACTCCAGCAGTCACATTAAGAGTTTCATCTCAATGCAGTCAGATTTTTGAATCAGTCTGACCTACACATAATATAGTTCTGGCCTGTTACTATGCTTGACACTGTACTTCTGTCAAGATACAGATAGACATCTTTGCCCATTCACTGCTTAAAAAGTTAAGATCTGGCCCATTAAATGCAGATAACTGCTCATTAACAGCCATTAAATCCAGCTAAGTCCGTGTTGTTTCCCCATAGATCAAAGCTGGGAGACCGTGTGTCTGTGCAGGCAGTACTCTATTATTCATACATAATCAGCTGTTCAAAAATATTTCAGAGTTTTTCAGTACTTTGGAGACCTAAAGTCTATTAAGGTGGGAAGTGAATGAGTTTATGTGGTTAGTCACACATGTGTTTTTGGACATTTGCACCAGACTCTATTCTGTGCCCTCTGATGCCTTTATTTATTTATCTGCCCCAGCCCAAGCCAGCAATTTTCAGTTGTGCTGCACTGCTGGCAACCAGGCGCTGAGGTGGCAAGGGGACCCCTGACTGGCTCTTCACGTGGTAGATTTAGCTATTTCCATCTTGGGCCCCATTGCAATTTCAGAGTGCGGGAGGACACTACATTCATCATTTTGCCTTCTGGCATTCACTTTTCCAGGAGGGCTGTACAGTTACGAAAAGGTGTGTTCGTTAAGAGCAAAGCTGTAACTAGTGTAAGTCGGCCTGATAGGACCTCAGATAGCTCATGAAGCAGAGTTCCCCCTGAGTTACTCATGAAAAACAGGAAATGAAACAGTCAAATGAAGGAAAAAAAGCAGGAAATGAAACAGTCAAATGAAGGAAAAGCTTGTGTACCTCTCGGTGAATTGGCAAAGAGCAGTTTATGTCTATGGAAATATTGCCTCTTTTCTGGGTCCAACAAAAATTTTGCAGTTCTCCCTCAAGCAGTACCTGCAGTATGTGCCACTTGTGGTGTCACGAGAAAGGGCGTGAAATAAGAAGCTAACCAGAGGGGTTGAAGGATGCTTTTTACAAACTGGAGGATTCACTTGCTGGGTGAGACTTTACTCCGCTTTTGGGACATCTATGGGATCCACCAAACACAGCGAAGAGAGGAGGGTGGGGAGTACCACCAACTTCTATCTTAATGTAAAAGGGGATGTCCAAGTAGCCGAACAGTGGTTTCACTTCATGTCTGTAGGAAAGTTATAGGCAGTTATTTTTCCATTTTAATGCTTTAAAAATAGAATGTGTGTAGAGTAAGAATCTAACTAAAATTAAAGCCTAACACTTAAATTAATTCTTCCTCAGTAGAATCGTAGTAAAAACAGCCGGATATTTTTATTTTGGGGTAGCTCTTTTTTTAAGCCACAGGAAATGAAAGTCATTACATTAAGACTATGTGTGGCCTGCCTGATTCTTTAAAGGATCCAAAACTGGTATCGATCCTGACAATACAAGTAAGGTACCTAAAGTCAATATCACATGGGCATGGAAATCCATTCTGGTACTTCAGCTGTCACCATCACAGGCCGTACACCACTGGCACTGCCAGTGCAGAACACAGGTCTCGGAAGGAAATGGCCCACTCTGGAAATCTTTATATAGGCAAGAAGTCCAATAAAATGCCAACTCTAAGGTGGTGTTAGGAAATTTCTGGAATGACTATCACAACACAGCTGATAAATTCTGCTACAAAGAGCAGCTCAGATTTGAAAACCCGCAAGGATTACAGATATGCATGCCAAGGAAGCACTCTGATTGCAAAGCAGCCACTTAGTATGTCATAATCAGATTTTTTAATGTTGCAGAACAAAGAGGTATTTAGGTCATAGAGAAATACTTGGGAATCTGTGCTAGCATTTGATGCGATAATGTACGTAATTATTGCTAAATAATTTGAATATGGAATAGGAATAATCTCATGCAACTTTTTGAATATTAAGTAATGTTTCTACTCATTTGAAAATTCTCTCTATATATTTAAGGCATTATACTAGTTTTTTATTAAAATTATAATGAACTGTTTCAGGTTTCATACTGACGCATCTTCTACAGACAGAGGCTAATTAAAGATGCTGCTGTCTCTTTAAAAATAGACATGCTAAAAAAAAAGCAAGACATTTGGCATTAATCAGCTTCAGTCAGATACAACATGCAACAATATTTAGAATATATGGAGCAGTCTATGTACCTTCCTGGGCTGCAGAAAGAAATTGTGGAGGCTGCTTGAGAAATTGTCCTGGTGTTTAATGGTGAAAGGTACCAGTTCTTCCCACTGGTCTTCTGACAGGCAGGAGAACACAGGTTTCTAAGAGGTCGCTTGACTGGGCTGGAGCAAGCTGCAGTTATGATGATGGGAGAGAGAAGATTGCAGGTCGGGAGGAGGTTTTAAGAGATTAAGCATCCTCCTGCAGCTGAGATAGTCCAAATAGGCCTTCCACAACCCTTGACGTTCTCCCAGCACTAATCAGAAGTGGTGCCTTGGAAATATTTTTGGAGCCAGAATGAATTTAGTGAATTCCTGGTTCTTTAGTCTGGCTGCAATTTTAGTGAAGGCTCATGCCTCTAAGTCAAGATTCTCAAAGGAAGCAAAATCAGTTTTTGTGATTACAGGTTGATTTTCCATCTATGAACCTTTCACCTTTGACTTACTGGATAGAAATTTTGCATTAGGTTCTAGTTGGTATGTTAAGCTTAAGGAAACGAAATTTCCTGTGAGATATTGTGCCCCATTGTATCCTTTCAGTTTCTGAGCCCAGACTTCTTTCGTGGGTTAATGAAGACAGACTACTGTTCTAAGAAGAAAAATATTTCCATGTCTGGGAGTGAAACTGCATTAAGTTCAAGCCTTCACATCATTTAGACCTGTGTCAGCTAGACATCCCTTCATTATACTAAAAGTTTCCTCCTTGGTATGAAATTTCACTTTCTACCTGGTTTATCTTGTCTTATCGCAGTTCTCTACCCTGCAGCAAGTATCCTGCATTCTGATAAAAAGTAGTTAAATAACTCTCATGAGGCTTGCGTCTTTGGGAGTACAGGACTGTGATGCATATAAGGTCATGTGCAGAGATTAATCCAATTTATCACAGGACCCTGCAGCATTCAGAGCAGAAGTTTGAGAAGCGTCAGATGGGATCTGCTCCAAGAAGAAGAGCTGCTCATAAGCCAGCTGATGGGGATGCAGGAGAACTTAGTTGCCTCTTTGGCTGCCTTAGACGGTGTTAGTAGAATGGCCATAGGACAACTATGTCACTAACTGTATAGTCTTCATGTTCTGTGTGCATCTCTTCAGACACTTAAGGTGAAATTAATCTCACTAAATATAAATGTCTCAAAAAAATTTAGTCTAAGTGATACATGAACCTGTCTCTCTAGTCAATGGAAAGGGACAGTCATGTCTAGAAGATGGTTCATTCCACTGTAGGGTATATACCTAAGAAAAGTGGTATGAAGTGCCCTCAGAAAATGTCAGGGTTCCTCCATGGAGTAGTGATGGATACTAGGCAACTAGTTTAGTTCAGATACCTGCCTTTAGGCTCTTAAAATCAAGTGAGATGAACCTTACACCGAGAGATGTGGTTGCAGGGGTAAGGAGCAGTCAGAGTGCCAGCAACAGTTAGTTGAAGCAAGGGGCAACCAGATTGGGCCAACAACTGCAGAAGAACCCAAAATGACTGAACACCTCCATGTTTTAGCTGTTAGTTGTCAGTGAATAAACTCCCAAATGTTATAATTAGAATATTGATAATTCTCAATATTAGAATATTGAGAATTCTCAATATCAGAAAAAAGCAGAAAAGATTACTCCATTAATGTTTGAATTTCATTTAGGGTACAATGCAATTTTAGCTATATATACTAATTTTAGAAGACCCTATGCTTCACTCAGTGGAAGATGACATAGCCAGAAATCCTGCAAGCAAATTTTTTGTATCTGATCACATATTACTCTTTACCTCACCCATTGAGATGAAAAGGAATTGAGCGTGCTGAAAACCAGAGGATGAAAGTAAATTTTTACTTTTCCAAACTCTTAGAATCCTACAAGAATATTAAATTAGGGGACTAGTAAGAATTATTATATGTAATTTCTTTAGATTTTCTGCAGATAACTGATATCTGAACAGAATGTTGAAATAATCAAAATGCTGATAAACTAGTTGATAATAAGGGTGGAAAAGGGAATGCTATGAACACTTTTTGTGGGGTTACATGCATCAAACACATATCCTGAACATCTGTATTGCATTCAGATTTGGTCATTCCCACTCAAAACCAGAAAGACTAATATAGAAAATTTATTCAATGACATGGCAGGATGTCAAGCAATGGAAGGGTAGAATGGGACATCTCTTTGGTTCTGTGGTTCTCAAAATGTTTCTAAGGACAGCCCTTTGGATTAGAAAGAATTGGTAGATGATTAGGTACTGACCATGCTCCAATACTGATGCTGATGTTTACACCTACTTTTTAACCTTCTCCATGTGCCACTTTTAATTGCTCCTTACTTTTCTGAGCATTTCATTCTGCTTACCCTTTTTGAGATGCCTTCAGCTCTCCTTCCCTTTTCATTCTTCCACTTCCTCCCCCCCTCCATGCTCTATTTGCTTTGGAAGTTGTACTAATGAATTTAAGGATCGTAAGAACAAAAGGGAAAATGGATGATTTTAAGAAGTGTACGAACACAGCCTTTCGGAGTGGAAGGCAGGGCATAGGCAAGGATGGATAAAAATACAACCTATACAAACATGCCAAAACCACTAGTCCACTAGAAAAACTGACATGGAGATTTGTCATTGCTCCATGGAGGTACCCTGCAGTTATTTGAAAAAAAAGGTTCATACCAAACAGGTGTGGACCAGTGTGGGTCACAGAACAGAAGGTGCTCCCAGGCTGAAAGGAACAAATTATTTTGCTAGTATTGTATCTATATGGCCCTTTGAAAGTATCAGGTGCTACTTAAGTATTATTACATTCAAATAATAAAATAAATACATGAAGCATCAAATACTTAACCCTCTCCTTCCACTAGAAACACACAAATACAGTACTGTTCTAATAAATGCTTAATTTTACAGATTTCCTGCTGAAGTTTCTGACTAACGGTAAGTTATTTGTTCAGAAAGATTTTATGGTGCTCATAAAAACTCAATTACAGTTTTAAAATAACTTGTAGTTTTTCTGTAACATGATGCTGCCATCTCAGTTCCCAGAGGGTATATTAAATTCAAGTAGCAATAACAAATCATTTAAGCAATAAATAAATAACCTGAGACTGAGTTGTTAAGAGTTAATAGTCTCCCATACACTCAATAGAGACTGAGGCTCCACTCTATTAAAGTGACCCCCGGGGCCATGGGCCAAATTGCACCCAGTTGTTTTGTGGAAGGTATTCATCCCTCACACATTCATTTCCTTCTTTATGTTGTCTCTTTTCATCAGTGAAGGCACTCTGCAGTCCCTGAGTCCAGAGAACAATTACGGTACAGTCTCAGAGAAAAGAAAGAAAACTGGGGTCATAAATATGTTAAATGGGTACGTGGGTTTAAGTGGCTTTGTAAACTAAACACGAAGGAAACCTCAGACTAATTAATGAATATGAAGCAGCATGATAGGAATGTTTTAAGGGGAAATTCACATTATCCCTCCTCCCCAAGAAGTTTTTTTTCTTTTTTCATTTTTTTCCCTCCCTTTTTAAAATTCATTCCAGCAGGACAGTCATGACACAACACATCCTTATGTTTTACTGAAAAGGTATTCAAGTAGGAACTGGTTGCAGAGATAACTGAGCTGACAATTCATTCTGAACATCTTATTGGAAACTGAATTCTTTTCTCACAAAGATCAGCCATTTATCATGCTAGAGAAGCTATGCAAAACTGCAGGAAGATTTAGGACTCAAGCCAAGATCACTGTTCAGCTTGACATTGTGTGTCAGTTCTTGACCTGACTTATACTCGCCACTAAAATAAACATGGATACATTGGGTGGTAGTGGTGGCAGGATTTGGTCCTATAAAAATAAGATATTATGGGCCCAGAACAGTAGTCTTTATTCAGTCCTAACACTAGGACAAATTTTGCTCTCAAGGTCTTCTCCTGTCCTCCTGTGGGAAAACCAGCAGGAGGCAGAAGAGGGGGAAAAATATATGGGCTTTCCCTTATTTATAAAGCTTAGTCCAAGTTCTGGGGAACTTTCTTCCCAAGATCTACTATAAGCTTCTGCAGCCACACTCCAGTACTGCCTCCATATCTATAGGTAGCTAACAAATTGCAGCTGATATTCATGGGGAAATTTCAAGGTTTCATTTTGGAAAGAAATCGTATTAGAAAACAAACTTTTTTTTTTTTTAGCTGAAACCAAACTTTATGTGGAGAGACATCAAAATGTTTGGGGAAGGTTTTTCTTTCACTGAAAGTTCTGAAGAAAATTAGTATTTCTATGCAGATTTTTTTCTGCCTGAAAGAGTTTTCACAGAGGCAATCGAATCAGCAGTGGTGTCACTGGCAGCGCGGTGGAAGATCTCTCTGAAGTGCCATGTCTTCTTCCCCTTTTCCACAGCCCCCTCAGGACACCGCTCACTTGTCCTGAGACTGGTGCCCCCTCCGTGCAAAGCGGCTGAGCCAAATCCCAGGTCACGTCAGTGAAGTCCGAAGATGCAATGAGAGCCATGTGGACAGTGGCTGCTTCCACAGCGGTGAGAGAGGCAAACCCCGTGCTCCGTTGGCATGCCAAGAGCACAGCCTTGGTTTCTTATTCCATACAAGTGTGAAGCTCTGTATTTTGATAGGGTGTGATGACCAGATACATTCATGAAAGGTTTGCAAAAACAGGTTTAGGCTTTGAAGTTTTCAAAACTCACTGAGATGACTGGAATAGAGGAGGGTGAACTCCTGTGTCTGCTGCTGCTGTCTGTTGCTCTTTTGCAGTTTCCTCCAGAGTTTCCACAGAGCATGAGGTCTCTCCTCTCTCATCAGCATGACTGGGCCCTTCTCAGAGCACAGGGACCATCTCCTCTGAAGGGAGAAAGAGGAGCAGAAGTGTCTCTAACCTGCCTTTAGGTGGACAAAGTGGAAGAACTGTAGCAGGATACCTCCCTTGCTCAAGATGCAAAGCTCTGGCTTTGGAAATTTTGGGCGCTCCTCTAGACTGATAGCATGTCTTGGCTAGTGGGCACTATGGGAACATCTCTGCCTTCAAGAGGTAACCTGCGAGCATTCCCTCCTCCCCTTCCGGCACAATGGGATGGGTTACCTTAATCTGCCAGTGACAGTGGTTTGAACTGACCTGGCTGATTGCCTGAGGCAGGTGTGGAAGTGGCCACACCATCCCTGCTACCTGCAGTACTGCTGGGCTGGTGACCTCTACCTGGCAGATGGCGTGAGGGGGTCATAGGACACTATTCTGACCCCACTAGAACTTAAATAACAGGCCTGTCCACGGCCTAGGCTTTTGCCCTTGCCCTAACTCCGTAGGGTCTATACATTGCACAAACTGCTCCTTAGCATGGCAAGTTTCAAACTCTGTGGAGAATATTTCAGAGAGCTACAAACAAGCAGAAACAGGAGCTTACTATATATGTTATTATTTCTGCAATTAATACATGAATATAACAGCACTTACATCTACGATTGCCATTTCATTTTCATTGTAATCCTCTCCTCCATTTCTTCCTAACTTTCCAGATCAGCATACCTAAGAGAATTGATCGGGCCGATTTTCAGACAAGCATGAGTTTCTGGGACACAAAGGCTGGGTTGCTGCCACTGGCGTCCCACATACACCCCTACACTGCTCCTCACACCTGGCTCAGACTGTTTTCGGTGGTAAAGGTCCTGCTCCCGCCCTATTAATGTCAAGCTGAACTCGCTTGTAGAGTTCCAAGGAGAGAGGGTTGAAACCCCAGCTCAGAAGGATGACAAAGCTTCAATCGCTGCTCTTGTTAGGTGTGGAGGGGGAACCTTTCAGCAGGCCCTTCTCCCAGGGTTTCAGAGTATGGAGTTTTAATTTCTCTGTTTAAAAGTGCTGTTGAAAAGTAGCTGTAGCACGGAAAGAGGGGAAATACCAAAATTAAAGTTGTGCACTTCAGCCTTAACACTTTGAGTACATTATTGACACAGTTACACAGAAATGTATTTATAGTGTTTATTCATCAACACTCAAAATATTCCCAAGTCAATGCTCTAACTGAAGGCAATGGAAAGAAGTTTTCGGAAAGGAATAAGTGAGCTGGTTAAACTCTCTGCCAGGAAACACCATTTTCTTTCTGTCCACTTGCCCAGCTTCTCAGCTGACAAACCACCATTGTCTTCAAGGCAGTGACACTGATCTATACCAGCTTTTCAGCTAATGGGTGGTTCACAGGCCACTTCTGGTTTTTGTCAACTATAGTCAAGATTTGTAAGTATTTTCAGCTCCTTCTTCTTCTTCTTCTTTTTCTTTTTTTTTTTAGTAAACTGCCTTTTCCGAATCATTTATGTACTGATCTACTGGTTGAAATGATCTGAGCAAAAGAATACATTTATATCCTATATATGAATTTAAAGAGGAGCTAATGCAAAAGGACTAAAACGAGCAGAAAGCTTCCAAGTTCAAAGCCACTTTCCAAACACCAGCATGCAACAAGTGACACAGCTCCATGCAGAAGACAGAAACAAAGGCAGTTCTTTCATTTGGTCCTCTTTTTCATGGTTATTATTTATTTATTTTTACCATTCATTCTGCTCGAGTAATGAGCATGGTCTGAGAAAGGAATTTAGAATTTCAGCCACTGTCCCAATAGCAGCAAAGCTATAAATAGGGTTCGCTCTTTTATCCTTTGATCCTTTGGCCCTTATAGTCAGCGGAAGTGTTAAGCATGCCAAAGAAGCCCAGAGTGAGGCCCTTAATGAATAGACTTCGTTGTATCTGGTGATTACACAGGTAGATAGTGACAAGGCAGACAGTGTCCAGCCCTAACAGCAGTCCTTGTGTTTGGGGGATGATCCTTTCGAACCCTCTGTTCTGCTCCATCTGATCCTTCTATGCTCTTCCCAAATTGGGTGGATGCGAACGAAACTCTGTCCCTTTCCTTTCTGGCTCCTGCAATGGGACAGGCACGACAGAGAGAGAAATGCACATTTCCAGCCTGCACCAGTAGTTAGCAGCTGCCAACGAGGCTGAGTGAGGTGTTGTGACTATCCGCCTTCACCTGGTGTGTCCTCGCACCAGCTCCCAGCGTGTGGCTGTGCTTCGAAACCAAGCAAACACAACCACATTTTTCATACAGATTTTTGATGATAAAGAAAGAAGGGTCATCTAAGTTTGGCCTTTCTGAACTTTCCTACACAAGCCAAATACTATAGTAGGTGTTATCTTGGCAAGTTTTTCACTTTGGTAGCATTTCAAGGAAACGTGGAAATGAGAAAAATTTAGCAATAAACCTCTGTCTCTTTCCCTGTTAAAATTGTCAGGATAGTAAATCAAGTTTTTAATGGGCAGGAAAAAAATTCAGTACATTTAAGAAACCAAGAGAATGTCTCTTGTGGCATCTGTAAAAATATCATCTGGTACCATTTAACTTGGGGAGAGACACATGTGACAAAGTTTATAGAGAAAATGTTAGTGTGCAGTTCAGCTTGAAATGGAGATTCTCAAAACACACTCTTCGTGTTTCCAAATTGTCTCATTTGTGATGTGATCTGTGGCAAGAAGGCTAACCATTGTCATCTAGTCCAAATTTTTTACTTAGAACTTCATATATACCTATTCTAATACTAAAATATCTGGTTGGTTTTTTATATCTAAATACACACACTAATGATTTGTAGATACAACAAATGACAGAGACTGCAGAAAAACACAACTGAGTTTGCATGATAAATTATGGTAAACAGTAAAGCACAAGTGAAACAGAAACAAAACCTGCCTTTGAGGTGATGGATTTAATCCTGCAGTCCTTATTTCACCAGAAGAGAGGTAAAAAGGAGTTTTGGCTGAGTGAGGCTGGAGGCAATGAAAGTTTATGCCTAGTAGCCTTTCTTGCTTTTTTTACTGTGGAAGATCGATCTGTCAAACTAAAAGAAAAATAGACTTCCTGTCCATTACATATACAAGTCCTTGAATTATCTTTAGCGGTTGCCTTTTCACTGAACTGTGAGACAACTTAATTTGAAATTACTCTTTTTGGAAATCCTAAACCCTTGACACATTTCATTAGGCACAAAATGATTATAGGTATCGGTTAATTTGTTTGAAGACTTGGTAAACACTTGTTACAAAGAGTTTTAAAGACATGTAGTAGTTAGCAGAGAAGGGAAGCTGTCTCCAATCCTTAGTTTATTTACTTAGCACTTATTAAGCACCACTTCTGTATGTACCCAAAAAAGAAATATTTTAAGCAAACCGTAAAAGTAGGCTTGACCCTTTCCCGGACACGTCATAAATCAATTGTTAAAGCAAGGGTGAAAACTCTGAAAGAGGTCAGAGGTGGAAGAGAGGTCATCTCCGAGAAGGGACAGTGTGAAAATCCACAAGGGGTGGAGCTTAGCAGGAGATAAAGGCTGGAGAAAGGAAATTGTAGAAGTGGCGAGGCAGTTACACCCCTAAAGCACCAATAAAATCATAGCTATCCAAGTGCCGAGGTTATTCCCAGATCATCTCTAAGCCTGCAGCTCCAATGGCCAGATCAGCAATGCCAGCTCATCCATCTAGTAATAAGAGGGCACTCTTAAACAGAGCGCTTAGTTTAAGTTATATACAGAGTAAGAACAATAGTTCTATCAGTTTCTCAAAAACTCGACCATTTCTTCTATCAGACTTTTCTTGATGTCATTGGGTCAAAGAGGTTTATCCCAGTGAGACAATTTCTCTGGAGATGCTTCAATAACTTAGGAGCGAGCACTATATAAAAATGTTTGATGCTATTCCAGGAGCACGTAAGGAACGCCACATATGTTTGAATTCAGTGGTTTGGGATGTAATATACTAACTACTAATACACATGAGTATTTTCAGGATTTGAAACTTTCAACAGTTAGGGGAACTGTATAGTGACATGAAATTAAGCTAATATTCCGAATGTATTTGTAATAGCATAAATAAAGCACTATCAAATACACTACTTTGTTTTTTTGCCATCTCTGAGTTTTGTCTTATCCACAGTCAAAAGGTGTTAAATGATGCAGCCATAAGATTTGCTTGGTCTTTAACCAGCCTTGCAGTTTTTTATGCTGATTTTAGCTCAAACTCAGAATTTCAATGAAGAGCCCTATTTAAGCATTTGTTTCACTCAATAGACTAAACTTTAAATTCCAAACAATTAAAGTTATTCAGATTTAAATGGGAAGATTTCCTGATTGTTTTGTAACTGCACAATTTATAAGTCATAATGACATTCCTTCACTTTGTCCAGAAAAAACAAAGGCTGATTTATTTCCTAATAACAAAGGCAAATGGTGAGGCTGTATGAAACTGCTTCCTTATTTTCAATGGGTCAGTGCCAGGCTGTTGGAAATCTTTGAATCCCCCTTCCCATCTGTAACCAGCGCTCTCCAAAACATTGCCAATCTGCAGAGCACGCCACGTATCAAGTTATAATGAATACCCAGTTACGGCGCAGCTGATACCTGCATGGTCTGTTGCTATAGATCTGCTTGATATTCATTGTATTAACGTTGACTGCAGTGGGCTCACTGAAATGCAGTAGAGCGCATTCATCTGGCTAATGTATATACCTTCATTGATGCTGCATTGTGTTGTAAACAATGTCCTCTTCCTTCTTTATAGTAACCTAATTGACAGCCAGGCATTTCGAGTCTGCCAAAGAGCTGTTGTTATACTGAATGCCGTAACAATGGGATTTCATATAAGTTGGGGCTTAAGAAAAGTCCAATGTCCTTTTGACTATTTTGGATATAAAACTGAGAACTGTGTACCGGCTGGGAGCAGCATAATGGGTTCACTGTGGAATTAGCACTTTGGCTTTGTTGGGAATCAGCTACGTAAGTTTTATGGATACACTAGTTTAAAAATGTTTAATTGAGTGTATATATTGTCTTTGTAGCTATAAAATATATTTAAAAATCAAGCCTCTTACTTTCCTGAGTTATAGACTCACATAATGTGAAGCTTTTAAACAACATTCATTGCTGACTGTTGGCAGTCCGCAGTGGATCTTCCATCAACATCAGTGAGGAGCAGAGTTAGATTAAAGTAAACAAAATATCACCCTTCATCTGAAGAACAATTTTGTGATGATCTTGCTAACAGTTCAGCCCCTAGGTGAGAAAACTAGGCCTGTGGGTTGTTTCAAAATGGCCATGAAGTACTTTCTATTCTTTGCCTCCCCCTTGAGACAGTATCCCTTCCTCCTCCCTCTTGCAAATTGAGATACTGCCAGTTGAAGTCTGTATTTGAAGATATGGCCATTAACCTCCGGGGTTGTGAGAAAAAAATAAAAAACAAATTTGAAAAAAGTGGTTGTGCTACTGACCGTGTTTGGAAGGATTTCAGCTGGATCAAAATGGTCTTTGCTGGTTATAGCCTTCTAACAGAGGCATTCTTGTGCTTTCTTGTTATTGCACTTGAAGACATTTCTCTAAATGTTATTTATTTTATGAGGACAGAGGAAACCAGGAGCGGTGGAGGAGTAAGTATCTCCAAAATCTGAAATGGCTGCAAATCAAAGTGGGCAATGTGCTGTTATCTGCACTGCTTCAAAAAGCACACCTGCTGATCCCAGCCAGTATCAAATGGCCGCTCACCCTGTTCCTCCAACCAAGCCCTCCAAGGAGCATATCGAAGAGATTTGACTCCAAAAGAGTCCTGAAGAGATTTGACTCCAAAAATTGAACGAGTATTTTCTTGTTCTGCCTTACAGAGGCCGCACCTGAAGACTGTTGAACATCCGAAGCTTCGACTGAAATCAATGGGTGTGAATCCGGCTCAAGGTAGGCAACCTTTTCACTTTTGATGTGCTAAAACTATTTAGGTTGAGATTCTCAAAACTGCTGAAGTAGCTTGGACACGCTCATCACTCTGAAGATGAATGGGTCTTGTATTTTCAGAGGGTCATTTAACTACTCTTGGAGATCCAGTCTTTAACCTGAAGTGGGACGACAACATAATCCAATACACATGGACTCTGGTAGCAGTAAAAAGCCCACAACTCCTGTTCTGCCAGGTTTCAACAGATGTAGAATATACGTGAAGTTTGTACCTTCAAGGGCATGGAAGTAAATCAAGCCCAAATATTAAGATTTCTCTCCCTCACATGTATGTGTTCAGGCATATGTTTGAATGATCTTTTCCAAAACACAGCATATTTTAAATCATCAGGTTTTTCCCACACATACATTCATATGGTCAAAATTAATCTTTACACTGATTATTTTAACTAGTTGAGTATGTTTTAAGGGGTGGGGAAGAATGGGATTTGCCACGTTCTCTTGCTCCCCTCTTTGTCATATTTGTGAGTTCACATGTGCAAACAACGCTCTCTTTCCCGGGATTCCTGAAACACTCTCAAATAGCTTTGCAGAAATGTTTAGCCATCCCAGTGGGAGCTGGACTGTTGTGACGACGGCAGCTGCTGGGTGAAAGATGGAGAAGCTTTTTTGGCACCATTGCCAAATCCATTAGGAGAAGCTATCTCCAGATGTTGGAACTTGATCTGGGTGGAAGAGTAATTTCCTATTATTATTATTGCTGGGCTTGGGCAGGTTCACGTTGTCTCAGTGGACTCAGACCCAGTGGACTTGAAAATTCGATTAACGTTCACATATTATTTGTTATTTTGAGCACCTCTGGAAAGGGAGCAAAGAAATTTTTCTGACAGAGAAAGAAAAGGAAATCTCTAATGAAAAGACAGCATCCAAAATGGAGCAGGGTGGAGGAACCAATGCAGTGAAACAGAAAAAGAAAAACATACATAAATCCAGGCCAGAGGATATCAGTCTCCTAAATTTAACTTTCTGGGAGTAGGATAAGGATTGAGAGGAGTTGCCCTCCTACAGTCCACATCTTCATAAATAAAGCATACTTTATTAAAAAGATACATAGACTTATCCACTGCAGTGCAAAAAAGGTCTTAGGAAAAGAAGGACCCCCTACTCCACCCTCCAAAAAACCTCAAAGAAGGAAGGGAAGAGGTGGCAGAAGTTTAATGAAAGATGCAGGCACCCTTTGCTGTAGGTTTTCACAGCTTCGTAAAAGTCTGTGTGGAAGGGAGCAAAAATACAGCCATCATATCCGTGCCTGAAGAGACTCCCCGGGCTGCTTTGTAGCTGTGCCATTAGATAAGCACTGAGCTCTCCTCAGCAGCATCCCTGGGCTCCCACGTGGGGATGGCAGCACGGCATGAGGCGCTTACAGTGTCCAGCTCTTGATAACTGCATGATTATCTGAAAGCTAGTAAAAACTGCAAAACAAGTGGAAGTCAACTTTTCCAGCAGTTGGCATAATTCAAAGGGGTAAAAGTAATGCATAGCCCCAGCCATGCTTCAGTCATTAACTTTTAACTTGAAAGTCAACCGTAGAGAAAAATGGTCCAAAGGAGAAGCTTTCTCAGCAGGAAACAGTTGAAAATGGAGCATGACATTTTTAAAACAGCATCCGAGAGAGCAGAAACTCTCCTCCAGACATACCACAGGTTTCTACATCTCTCCCGAGCAAAGTGCAACACGAGGAGCGCGCGTTTTACAATTCTAAGCATATTTAATACAATGTTTTTACAACAGCTGTTGCTTTCACAGAACTTTAACCCCACTGTGTAAATGCATCACCGGGAAAATACTCTGTTGTCTTGGAGACAGCCTTTGCTCGCGAGCCTTTTTCCACCGAGCTGGTGTCGGCTTTCAGCCTCGGTCACATTCCAGGCGGGCAGGCAGGATCCCGGCTTCTCCTCAGGCTTCATTACTGGCCCCGCTGAAGGACGCCTTAGGAATCCAGTGCAATTAGCAGGGCCGTGGCTGACCAGTTTCCATCAGCACACCTGATGAGAAAATGGCAAAATTAAGGCCAAAAGAAAAGCAAAAAATGCAAAAGATTCCCTGACTTTAATTTTTGGGTTTTTTTGATAATCTTTTGTTTCTTGCATATTGGGCCCGGAACAGAGCCAGGTGTCTTTTTCCTGCTAAATTTAGACCAATTTATTGTCTTAGCTGAGAAGTGTTATATTACGGCTGACATTTGGAAGACCGTTCGAGGTATCATGTGACAAATGCCTGCCGTTAAAGGACTCGGGAACTTCTCTTGTGTCTGGTGGAAAGATAATACTGGCCGGTGGCTTGACACAGCCGGCTCTTTCTAGCACAGGCGCTCCCTGACACAGGTTGTACGCTGCAAACGTTGCCCTCGGTCATCTGCTTTGTGGATGCAGCCCAAAGCTGTGTTCTAAAGCCCAACTTCAAAGTTGCACATATGAAAAAGAAATAATTGAAACTTTTGTTAAACCTTGGAATATTCGTTTTTATCTCTGTGGTAAATGTATGAATATGCTTGAAGTGGCGGTGAACTGTATATGAATAATAATAACAAAAATGATGCGACAGACTTTAAATATAGTTGCCAAGCGTCAAAGAGAGATTTTTCAGAATTGTGAAACTGGACCAAATTCTGCAAAACACTGAATGCTCTTGAACGCAGAGCATATTGAAAAGACTCAGGACCTCCAAGGAAATACTTAACACTTTAAATAACCAAGGCCCTACATCTAATAACTTCTCTGAAAATAGCAAGATACAATCATATCTTTGACTAATTTATAACCAGTGCTATTTGCTTTAATATGTAAGCACTCTTTGTGTCTGTTCTAGACAGTAGCTAATGTTTGTCCCCGAACACCCTCATTAAGGCCTTAAGGGCCAAATCCAGAAAAGCATTCCTATCCATGAAAACATTTAATTATATGCTTTAATGGAAGGACATACTTAAGAGTCCTTGGTTCAAATGACACTTCCAAAGCATATGTTTAACATGAAGAGTGTCCTTTCCTGAATCAGAGCCTAGAAGTTTAGCTGAACGTTTTTTCCAAAGAGTTTAAAAAGTAAAAATTCCCTGTGGAAAAGGAAAAAGTAAAAATTCCCATTCATTCAGATGACTTGAGTGAGCAAAGGTCTGAGGGAACCAGCTATAACTTCAGCAATGCTACACTGAAGTAAAAGGAACAAGGACCACCAAATGCTCTCCATAGCAGGATGGCCCTCAGCTGAAGTGAGAGTTTGGGTCGACTAAGGAAAATTAAAAGATTCAGGGCTTGACCTGAAAATAAGCTCAATGAGAACAAAAAGTTTTAATGCCATATAACATTAAAGCAATGCAGAGGTCATAAAAACAGCTTAGTATGGTTCTGTCTACCCTAAAGCATTGCAGGAAGCTCTTCCCTGGATTAGCGTGTGTTTTAAGACCTGTGCAATGTACTTCCCAATGATTTGTACCTGCTGATGCTTAATAGTTGGTTGCAAAATGTAGGAAGATGCCTTCAGCACAGGTCTAGCTTAACTTGTGCAGACCTCAGTGATTTCTTCCTCCTGGGAAGGAGAGGCCCAAGAGCCAGCTTAGCTGTTTCTCCCCAACCTACGAACGCGCTGCATTTGCAGAGCCGTACACCTGGAGAGCTACTGGCTTTGGCTGTGCAAAAGCTTGCTCTGCTGGCAAGGCAGGGATCACAGGGGCTGCTGCGAGACCCAGCAGAGCTAACAAACCATTGCATGCAATCCTGCCTGCAAGCGGTTTCCTTGCTTAGCACTAGACGGCCAGCGCAGCGGGTATAGCTGCAAGCGCTGGCGCGCACAGCTGCACTGTCCCCGGAGAGGAGCCTGAGCCAGGGTTTCCTCCCAGCTCGTTGCTCTTGCCCTGAGAAAGAGGATGGGTTACGTCACCCTTCGCAGTGGCGTAAGTTATTCCTATCCATCCCTGATGATTTTGTCCAGGAGACATGCCAGAAAATAAAGCAAGAAGAGGATGCTAGATTTCCATCTTCCCTTTCTCTTGTTTCTGCTTCTCCCCCTAATGACTCAAACAACAGACAACAAGAAACGAATCACTGCTCATCTTGCTTTCCCTCATACAGCCAGAGCTCGGACAAGCTAGGGCACACAGAGGGTGTTTAGTAAGAACGGTAACAGTTTCTTAGCACAGAAATAAAATTTGAGGGCATGGAGCAAAAACCACAAGGCAAACCTCCCCTGAGTGAAGTGAGCAGGATTTGACCTTCTGGAAGATGCATGCGTTTCCATCTGCAATCTGAAAGTAACACGCCGCATTCTGTGAGGGTCACACTTCTACCCTAGATGCAAGAGTTTGTCGGAAACTGAGCTGACAAATGTGGTCGTGCTCAAGTGTGCTGAGAGGAGCCAGTCCGATCCACCCTCAGAGGAGAACCAGCATGTACGTGCGTTTATACATACAGCTTTATCGAAAGGGGGAAAAAAGTGTGTTCCTGAACTCACTATTATAGGCCAATTTTAAAACATGTGTCTTGGAAAGTACAAAGACTTTTTGAGGTTGTGCTGCCAGCTGCATCGCTTTTTAATTCTGCACATTCAAAAGTGCACCTAAAAGTTACACACGAAGTGGGGAGAAGATTGCAAAGGCAGCTGCAAAAATCATTGTGATGCTTGAGGTTTCTCCACTGAATAGCAAGCAGAGGTGAATAATTACCAATACGTAGAACCTAATCACATCCATTTTGTTGTTTTAAAAGGGTGATCCTTATCTGGGTTCAAATGAAAACATGTGTGTGAAAGGTTTGCATCCAATCACAGACTACACAATCTGACATATTTCTAGTCAATATGAAGCAGCCCAGCTGGAGCTCTGAGGCCCTGCGTGTTCCCAAATAAGCAAGGCTCAGAATTATTAATAAATGCATTAACAAGAAGTTTGGCTCAATCCTAGGTATTATATATCAAAATGGCCTTAGATGTTTTCTCTGGTTTAGAGCTGACTTAAGTGGGACTGTTGTGATTCCTCTAATGCTAGCCCTGACATATGACTTTCTTCACAGATTATACACTCCTACATTTATACATAGTTAGAAATGAAGTCGCCTTATTGTTTTCAAGCAAGAAATCTTTCAACACTGGAGTTATATTCCCAGAATTTCATGTTGGCCTACAAACATGGTTAGCTGGTATTTTATTTAGCTTTATCCATAACCACTGAGCTCCCAAACCTCTTATCCTCCACTTCTGCTGCCTTTGGCACTCTTTTGGTGCTATAGACTCCTAATAAGCTATAATAAAGACCTTCAAGATGGTTTAATTCTCTTGGGAAGAGACCTCTATGGTCAATCAGTTTTCTCTGTTTCTTTCACTCCAAGCTCCAGAATAAAAGAAAAGAAAAGGTGTTTGATTCTTTATATGAAATCATTGGTAAACACTACTGAATCAATTTTTGCTCCTGTCTAGCAAAATATCATAGTAGGGAGATACAAAATTTCCAGCCCTAGTGCATACTGTGGTGTTTACTTGAGAAAAAAAAGCAGTGTTTAGTACATGGTCAAGTGAAAACAATGCTATACTATTTTTGACTGTAGTTTTGAATGTGATAGGCCAAATATCCTGGATTTCAAAACTTCAGGATATGTCAAAACTTTCTCAGCCAAACAGCTAGGACTGGGCAAAGAGAGAGAAAGCATAGCGGGGTGGATACCCTGCTGTAATGCCTTAAAGTGCTGTAAATGACATTAAACAGCACTATGAAAGGAGCGGGGTGACAGATGCTTTCCTGCATCCTCATACCCCAGCTCAGCTGAGTCATGAGTTAGTCAGTGAAGACAGAAATCTGAAGGAACTGATAGGAAACCAAAGAGGTGATTGTGCTCCCCACTTTGAGAATCGAGCCAGAGCAAGTGGTCATTCAATAATTACAGTCTCCTTGCTTGAGTCCCCTCCTGATGCATCAGTTAACTAAACTTCTTGGTTGGCCATAAGAGTCTTCCTGTTCTAAACTAAGTATGATAGAGCTGTACTTTATTAGGCATTGACAGCATATAATTTCAGTGGACTTTTCCAGGGAGGTAATTGACATAAAAACAGATATTTTTCCCAAAATGAAACAAAGCATTTCATTTTCTTTTACATTTTATTACTTTTTAAAATGTGCAGAATGAAAATATTGAAATACCATTTATGGATCATTTGTGTTATTTAAAGAATGTCAAGTGAAATATTTGAAGCACAGAGTCTCTCTTTTTAGGTGAAACTGGTAGCTGAATTTAACACAGGTGTAATAATTCTGATAAAAGTGAAACTTCATTTTTTTTCAGCAAATCAACCATTAGACCCAATATGCCCCCCTTTTCTAATTACAATATAATTTGGGGGCCCATGCAACATCAGTGACTGAAGCTGAACAGCTGTTAAAGCCAGTGGGACCCTTGCCAGAGCAAGAGGTGGAAGGCCAATCCCTTAGGGGAGAGGAGAAGTGTAAGAACTGCGCTGCACTGCGAGACCTTCCTAAAGGAAGAAAAAGCCCCATGAGGAAAACTCCAGGTAGTTCTTGTAATTAGAGACAAATTCGGTTTCAGTTTCCCAATCAAAGCAATAATTATCTCAATTGCTTCCTTTGGAATCCTGAAAAAAACAAACACAAACCAGCCTTTTTTCCCCGACCCCCCTAGGTTTGCTGAGGAACATGTAATACCTACTGAGCTAGCCTAGCTGGAACTACACCTAAACCACAGGTGAGTCACCTGCTGATCACAGAGGAGGAAAAGGAAGCATCTCCTTCCACATCTACATCAGGCTCTGGCACATGTGGATTATTCTTATGTACCTGACCATGTTGCTTATCCTTCCTTAGCTTATGCCTCACTCCTTCCTACAGTGTTATAACATGCAGTACGGTTTTTGGTCTTTGGCATAGATTCAAGTCTAACACAGGTGGCGACAACTCCACTGAAACCACAGGGATTACACCAGGGAGTAACACAGACCCTTGACACCTACTCTACAAATAATAAGTGTGCCCAGTTTCCCTCCTTAAATCACCTGAGCTTCCATATAGGTATATGGGTAGACACAGAAAAACAGGAGAAGTTTATATTAGGGTTATTAGAGTTACACTGTCATGAAACTTGTATAGTAAGGAGACTGTCAGTCTTGCAAAATGGATGTGCAGCTGAGCCCATCATCTCTCGTTACTCCTACGAGTTCTCAGTTGCAGCAGCGTGGACAGAAGCAATAGCAAGAGCTGCTGGCCCACAGAAGGAGCTGCTGTCCTAGCTCTACTAGGACATTTTAGGACAATCTATTAGCATTTTAGTTTAGATCAATAGAGTGCTTTGAAGGGAATCTCCTGGTTACTCATGCATAGCACACAGTGGTTCACATCACTGACCAGTCTCAGGACATGCAAACTGCACTCCTTTATGATTAAACTGAACCAGACGATGCACCCTGGAAGTGCACTGACTGTTCCCACCGTTAATGGACATTTAGCAGAAAACCAGAGCAGAAGTGGTGCAAAAAAACCCCCCTGAAACAGGTCTGGTGTGAACACTGGCACTACAGTACTGCTGCCTGTTGTGCTCTAGTGGTTGCTGACGTGAAGGTAGCCTGCAGTATGTGCCATGTGGTAAGCAAAGGCTGGCAGCACGCCCACCCTTTGGTGACCAGACATTGTGCATGTTGGATGAGAGCAGAATCAAACGTAAAAGCTGAAACAGGTCAAAACAGAGCCATAGCATATTCTAATCAGCTGCATTTCAAAAGCAGGAGGAAGCAGAGTGTTAAAAGATTGGGGCAGTGCTGTGGTGGTGCCATCACTTACTAGGTGCGTAGAGGTCAGGCTCACGGATATATTTTGGATTGTTAACTGCTGAAGGTGTGATTTTCCACACTTCTTGTGCTCGTTACAGTGTCAGAGTTCACCCTGTAGCCACACAGGATAATTTTGGATCGTACTAGATATGACCATATTTAAATACCTCATACTTTTGCTAGGAAGATTCTCAGATGGTTTCCTTCATCCAAATGGCGTTGATATGCAGTGGGAGTGCCCAGCTCCTACCATCTCAGACCTTTGCTCTGCATTGCTTTGCTTGCTCTTTTGCCTCTGACTTCATTTACAGACTAGGTTCAGTAAGAGCTTGAAGTTAGCAATCAAACAATAAAATCAAGGATAAACAGCCAAACTTGTCCCTGTATTGACATGAGATAGGAAAACATTATAAAGTGAATTCCATCACCTTTTTCCTTCAGGCAATCACTCCTCCCATCTCCCAGAGCTGCTGAGAGACTTCTGCTGTGTTTGCTTAGGCACAGCCTGCCCAACGGCCTTTTCCCTCCTGGGAGCATAAATGTTGTTCTTTTAGCAAGGGTTGCGTTAGGATGCAGCCCTACCTTCACTAGTGGCAAAAGGGAGCTGGTTGAGTATGCATCCCCTCCCCACGGTGTAGCAGTCAGAACAGCCTCGTCCCCCAGCAATGACTTGCAAGTGTTAAATATTTTCCTTAGCTGGCATTAGGTTTGCCAATTGTGTTAAAAAGTGTTCTGTGTAATCTGCGATTTGAGAAAGTGGAGCCTCAAGTTTTAAATGAAGAGCTTGTTATTACAGTCCTATTGTTCGCCACACGTGGCAGTATTAGAAAGATACTGTTGTGTATTTTGGCTTTGTTAATAAATCTAACCCCCTGCCTTTGATGCTGTGTGGTGATAAAAAGTATACAAAAGCTTGAAATGCAAATACACTAATGCGAACATTGTTCAAAGGACTCACATCTTTTATAGACACGGGTTGTCTTATGTAGTGCAATTGACTTTGCTTCAGTATGAATAGACCGCATTATGGTAAAAAAAGTGCTATTTTTAAGCAGTAGTTTATTTTAACTATTAAATTTCAGCAGTTTCGTCTTATGGAGACTGATATTCTCATCAAAATATTACAAACATTTCAGTACAAAACCACACTTTCACAACAGACAGAAACAGCCCCTGAATGTTCCTTTGATCACCAACACAAACAAACAAAAAAAGCTTTACAAAAAGCAACATTTTAGGACTGTCAAGTGACCTGGAATGAAGTTGCAAACACAGAGTGGTTAAGCTTGTAAGTTCATTTATTTTCTTATTTTATATTTAATGTTTTCTTGAAATATAGAGCTATGCAGGCAAGATTTACACCTAGAGTTAGGCATGTGCTCACATGCTACTGTTCTTTATGTCCAGCTTTTGGCCTTGGCAAAAGCATCTGTTTCACATGGCGGAAAATTGGAATCAAATTGACTTGGTTTAAATTAGTTCATTATGTGCTAAGTAGTGGTTTGGAGCTGTGGGTGTCATTATTGCAATGTTTTCTTTGTCTATAGAAAACTAGGAAATTACCTAAAGTAAAGGTGGAAAATACTAACTAATGCCAACAGCACTTGAAAAGAATGGCTGGAGGTGTTGGGTCCTCACTACATGAATCATGTTGGATTATTAGCTCTCTTTCCTGAGGTGCACCTGTAATGGTAGGGTTTTGATGAGAAATAGATTTTAAAAATATGTGAATGGCAAATTAGAATATGAGCCGGGCTTCATATAACCACAAAATTTAACACGCACCGCTAGCTCCATGGCAAATTGGGCAAATTGTAAGTGAAGCCTGCTGATTTCTTGGGACTCAGAAAGAAAATTAAGTCAAATAGACATTCCTGAAGGACGTATTTTTCATATGCTTCAGAGTTTTGGTCGTTCCTCTCAAGGCAGTTTGCCAGTCTATTGAATACTGGCTTTTTATGGCAGTCTATTCTTGTAATACGAGCGCTGCAGGGGCTGGAGGTGTCGGGGCCCGAGGGCACCACCAGCCCTGCCAGTCCCTGCCCATCCCCGGCCCCCTCTCAGCCCAGCCCAGGGCCGTCAGTTGCTGCCCTGCGACACCACAGCGGAGCCAGCTCCAGCCCCACCACGGCCCGGCCGCGGCCTGGCCGTGGACCACTCCAACCCCTATCCCAGCCCCAACCCGCACGTGCCTGCCCAGGCTGGCCAGCCATGTCATGCCCCGCGGCTCCCAGCTTGCCTTCGCCTAGGGAGCAGCTCCTCCCTGAGGGTAGGTTGTTTTGGACGCTTGGCGTTTGTAACGCGCTGACCAGGAGGCAGCAGAGAAGCAGTGGCTGTGGCTTCTCCTGTGAGGCTGAGACCTCTGGTTGTGAACGATCCCGCAGGACGGACGCGAAGTCTCCGTTCTCTGACCACTAATAGGTCGTCCATCAGGACAGTGCCAGACATGACAGCTTGCCCCGAGTGGGTGAGCCAGCTGGCTAGGTATCTGAGAACTGTGCTGAAAAACATGTGTTGCCTCAGTGCTGAAGGGGAAAAAAAAGTTTAAGGACAGAGAGATTTGCTTTTCTTTCTAAATTTCACCTTAAAACATTTCAATATGAGCCAAAAAATGCTGTCCACAGAAATGTGAGTCATCCTGAGCAGTGACCCTTTGTCCAGGCCAATGTTCCTCTTCAGAAGGGAATGACAAAACACCCGTTTGTTTGCTTTTGGGCTGGCAAAATACAGAATCACGACTGGTACCAGTTTCATGTCCTTTTCCAAGTCATTACCTCATCTCACACACTCAATATGAGCCACTATTTGCTTGCTTGGACATGTTTACCAGAACTTCAGGCAGCTCTGTGAACACCCTCTCTGCTGACCAGGTTTCTCCAGTCAAAGCACTGAAGTCTCTGGATATGGCTTGCTCTCTCCTCTACTTCAGTTCAGTAAATGCAACCACCTGGCCAAAAAGGCCAGCAAGATATTGAGCAATATCAGGAAGGGTCCTGATGACAGAGAACATCTTTTTGCCACTTGGTGAAACCTTGGACAGCTGTGTGCAGATCTGCTCTCTGCAGCTCAAGAGGGATGTAATGCAGCTGAAGAGGATACAGAAGAGGGAAAGTAAAATTTTTTGGTGGAGCAGCTGCCTTACAAGAAGAGGCTAGAAAGGTTGGGGCACTTTGGAGAGAAGGCAGAGAGATGAATATGACAAGTTTACGAAATTGTAAGGGTGCTGGATAACTTGAATGTGGACCTGTCATTCACTAAATCTCATTACACTAGATCTAGGGGGCATTCAAAACCAGCAGAACACCTTAAAACAGTTAAAAGCAAGTATTTGTTTACACCACACATGATGGACTTCTAGAACTTGCTGCCACAGGAGGTTGCAGAGGCAGACAGTAGCAACAGGCTCCAAAAAATGGATTAGACAAATTCGTGGACAACAGCTCCATAAATGGGCACTAACAACACTAAGCAGGGATGTACCTTCTAACACCTCTAATCCAACAGTCATGGATGCAGGGGAAGAACAAAGGGAATGCGTGAGAAGTGGCCAGGCTCACACACTCTCCCTAAATAGCATCTCCCTTTCTGGGTAGACAGCCAGAACTCCTGAAGAGTTTCCCAAAGTTGAAGACAGGCTGAGGATCTTTAATTTCATACTTAAAACATTTCATCTGTAACTCAAGCTGCAGCAAGGAAACTAGTATCAGAGGCTAAAGCTTTCCAGGGCATATGTTGAATGATTCCTTTTCCTGATCATAGCATCGACCAATATTCTTGTTAAAGCCATGTCTCCGGAGAAGGTTCTGCTCCTTTGGAGACTTGGCTTTGGTCTTGCTGTAGAGGAGACATGATACTAATACAGTGTCGTCATTCTCATTGGATCTCTGTACATCTCTTGAAAGTGAAGCACCTCGATCTCCATAAACCACATGTTTTTTAATCTTGGCCATTTAAACTTTAATATATTTCTTTCTGTCTTTAGAAAAGAGCCACATAACTCTTCAGTTTCTCACTGCAAAAAATGCTTGCTAATGATTCCCATGTCCCATGTACCTGGCAATCTTCAATCATTACTTATCATGGAACAAGGATTCAGAAAAGAATGCAAATAAGATATGAGTTCTGCCTTTTATAAGGTATGTGCATCTTTTGCCATAGCTTCTGTCGAAATTTGAGTAGTACCCTCAGGAGACTGTAATCTGGAAGAAAAAAATGGTGGGGAGGGGTTCAAATTTTGTCAGTTCCCTTCATCCCTTTTTTGTCTTCCAGATCAGATTACTGCAACATATTCTGCAATTGGTGCAGTTTATGTGTAGTACTATGCCTTCCTCCTTTCTTCATGATTATTCACCTCTACTTTCAAGTGGCAAATCAAAATGTTACCCTCCATGCTGGGACTAGCCCCCCATTCCTCTCTCAGCCTAAAATCCAGTTTCTAAAAACACTTCTCTGTTTTCAACCACAAGCCTTCCCTGTTGATGGTTGCTTGAACTGCTAGCCTGGGTCTGCCTTGGGTTACCACCTCAATTACAGCCAGTAGGGCCATGTGCTCACTGCAAGTCTTGCTATATGCAACTATGTATGTGGACTCATACTTCAGTAATCAACACTGAGAATATTGGTGATAATGAAAGCATTCAAGCAAGGAACCTTGAATTAAGAATACTGTTAATTACTTTTTACATACCTGCTACACAGTTGGCATTACAGGAGAGTATTTTATCAAATGCTTGTCTACGACACACCAGCTGTATGCCACTGACAAAGGAGACCAATAGCTTCATAAACCTGCCATGGGTACCCATAAGTCATCTGCTCCTCCGTCCTGGCCTCCCCAGCCCCAGATCACTCACACAGCCCACCTGCTATCTCAGTGGCAATAAGGGCTATGCAATTATTCCAGAGAGAAAGAAAGGATGCCAGATTGTTATGCCATCACCACCATTGCACACAGGCTTAAGGGTTTGGAGAGCCAAAGATCTGTGAGACATGCATGTGTGCATGGGGGCAGGAGAGCGGGGGTGTGTGCACGTGTGTGTGGGCACACACATATGTGGCCCTTCTCCCCGCTACATGTCTACTTACCGTAGGGTTTATGGTCTGAGAAAACAGAAGGCAAAGCCTTGGTGCTGTTCTTTTGCGGGTAGGGATGCTTGATGAAATCCACATTTCTGCGGTCACTAACAAAGGTATGGGCTTTTCTAAGGGAGGAGATGGTCTACATGAAAGCAGTTCAGAGGAGCAGACCTTCAGCTAATTTTCAATGTAGCTGAACAAGGCATCTCCATCATTAACTGGATGTGATGCACATTTGTCACCCCTCCTACTTTTACTTACTTTTCAAGATGCTAAGAACTTTATCAACAGGAAATCAAAGATCCTGCAACAGTTTTTAAATGGCTGAAACAACTCTCAGTTCCACTGAGGTGGTTTCTTATTGACATCTCTCAGAGTAAGCAGTAAATCAAAGCTTAATTGCATCAAAGTAGCAATTATTTGACAGTTAATGCAGTCTGTTGTCATTGAAACACAAGGACACCTTGCAAGTATATTTAAATAGGATCAGAATCGCACCCTAATAACTGAAGACTTACTCTTTTGTACTGCACCAGCCTTGATTTCCCAGCATTGCATATCTGTAGAAGTGCAGCTCAGTGTAGCTAACGGGTACATCTTTGAAGATACAAAAAAGGCAAGACAGTTTAAACAGAGTGACTGTTCCCATCACAGTCTACACTGACAGAAACACTTGCTTAGGATTAGTGCATTTGCACAGATGTGGTCTCCACAACGAAGAAGAATTTGATCCTTACTGACTTAGGGCACTAAACATAAAAGCCTTCTCCAGCAGCAGCTGGCGTCTCAGCACTGGAGGCAGCTCCATCTACTAAGGAAATGTATTATCTAAAGGGAAAGAGAGACAAGATGGAGATGGGAAGCTTGCATTGTTTTTTTCTTGCAACGAAAACTTTTTAAGTGACTTGGTGAATGGTTCTTATTTTCATTGTGTTTTGGCATTCTGCTTCTGACAGATAATCCACTTTCCTGCCTTCCGAAGAGCATTGCAAACCTGATGGTCCGGTTTGCTAGCAGAAATGGTGTTATTTGGGATAGCCAGCAGAGTCACCACACCCTGCCTAGGTGGCTGTGTGTGGATAGCCACACTGGTTGTGGATCAGCTGCTGGAAAGCCAGGATGGAAACATTGTGCTCAAAGGCCAACTAAAGATGGAGCAGCCCCCAGGTTAGTTCATCTAACCCACCTTGGCTCAGTCAACTGTACAGTGGGAAAGATGTAACCCTGTCAACCATTCCTCCTCATGGATCAGAGCTTTGAATATATCCATGGCTTAGCAGTTCTGATGGCAACACTGCAAAAATGCGTTTAAACAAATCAAAGCATCACTCATGTCACTTTGTTTCCTTTTGCTCACATGCAAACTCCAGTGTAGTTGCCAGAGAGGAGGGTATTCACTTAACGTCCTTTGATCATTCTCAGCATCTGATTTAGCAGCTCAACTTCTCTCTTGAATCAGTTGTGAGAGTGAAGGTGGTTCAGTTAGCACTTAAGGCAAGTGCCCCAAAAGATACTGCAGAGAAACATTGCCTCACATCTGTCCCACCTGTGACCAGCAGTATCCTGTGCTCAGAGGCAGCAGCTCCCCTGGGTCTAGCCCCAGGAAAATTAGTCTGTTTTGTCCAGGTGGATCACTGCCTCCTGCTTCCTTCCCTGCATCAGCTGGGAGCTGTGAGTTGGACAGCAGCAGCTGTATTAGGACAAAAAGAACAAACCTGGGACAAATGTAACCATCTCCAAACACAATGCAACTGTGCCGAAAAACCTCAGTGGCATGGTCATATTCAAAATGAGAACACGAGCAGTATATATAGCAGCTATCAAATAAAATAGCTACCTTCCAAGACCTTTTCTGGCAACTGTAGGGACAAGAGACATCTTATAAGAAGACAGAGTTTCCTGAAGAATTCATTTCATCCCTAAAACACTACATCAAGGAACAGTATCATAGAGCAGAGAGCACTGTCGTGGGCCACAGCTCTTCTCAGATAAAAGTAAACAACCAATATTAACGTAAATGAGGGAGCAAGAAGACTTTCAGGGACCCACACAACCATTTGTGTGGTGAATAGTCCAGTTTCCTCTTCTAAAGCAGGAGGTTGTGTTTTATTTGATGTTATACCCTGCAGCAAATACGAAGATAGCTTCATTTCCTGTTCAGTGAGCAAAGACAGAAAACAAAAACAAGAACTGCTCTCAGGGGGCTGAACTGTGTTATTCTGTATGTTAAGATCTGTCAAAGAACTTGGAATAAGTGCCCTTCAGCTTCATGGCTTTCTTCCCCGCTAACAGCTGCTCAGTCACAGGTGCCGGCGAAAAACCCGTCAACCTACTGAAATGTACTGGGGAGCGCTCTGTTATTTTAGCACTACATTCAGAGAGTTCCTCATTTGCCCTGAGTTGAAGTGTTCCTTATGAATACAGTGCTATATAAAAAGAACTCCGTAAGGAACCTGAACAAACACAGAAAAATATATTTGCAAATATAACAGTTAAGGAAACAACCATGTGATATCTATGCATGATACACACTGTCTATGGTGGAATTTGATTGCAGTTTGGCTTTGCAGACATGCTACTGCTCTACAAATACTGTTGTAGTGTCTCTGTCCTCTGGTACTCATCCAAAAGGCAGGCAAAGCTCTGGGAAGAAAATAACTTCTTGGAGGGTATGAGAGAATTTCTGGGAACTCACGAAAGTGACAGGAGAAATAATCAAGCTTCCATAACTTCTTGGGGGACATCCAATAATCTTTCTCATGCCGATACGTTTTCCCAGAATATTCCTCGAAATAGAAGCCATAGTGAATACTCAGCTCTCACAGCAGGACAGCAGGAGACTGGGAAAGCAGTCATGTGGTATCTGAGATAGCGCTGGGTGTATATCTCCAGCAGGAGACAGAGAAAACCACGTATGGAGTTGATGTGTCTACAGCTGTGATTCTCCCATAATCTCAGAGAAGAGCATCAGGTTATTCTTATGGATGATCTGCAGCAGACATAATGGACTGGAGCAAAATCGCAGGAAGGAGTGGGGATTTTCATTTTTTCTCTGTGGAATCAGACAGTATACTGGAGAGTTAGTTTTCCATGGCTTTTACCTTTGTGACCTAAGTAATGCTTGTTGTATCAGAAAGTTAGTCATTTGGAGGCTTGGTGTGCATCAGCTTGAAGGCTGAAAGACCACAGTTGTTTGTAGGGAAGAGGACAGTAATGGAAGTTTTCAGGGGAAAAATATATACATATTGCAAGGCTAACAGTCAAGATGACCCAAACCTGGAGCTCATCTGAAAAACTGAAAGCAGTATGGGTTCTGGTATCACTAACAGATCTGCTCTTACCCCATGGCTCACTACAAGCTCAGAGACTGTACTTCGATGGTGATGCCATCTTTGGTGGACTCAGTAGGTCACTGTAAAGCTGCAGCAAAGAATGTCCATTGGAAGAAAAACCCATTTTTCCAGCCACGTCTGTGTTTCCAGATGGCATTAGCTGAGTACCAGTATGAAACAAGCTATTTCAATTAGCTAGCTCTTCAAGCAGAAATATCTTCTCTTAAAGACAGATGCTGTTTGAAGCAGAGCACTGGAAAAGACAAAATTATTTTCCAAAGTAATGAGATTTTAATCTGTTTACTGAAGAAACCTTGTGGGAATATATTTTTCATGGTATTCCACAATTTTTTTTGCTAATAGCCTTAATAGCTCCCAATATGGCCAACATTTGGCATTTTTAGTTACGCTTTTACCTAAGTGTTCACAGGATTCAGATCTATATTCCTCAAAGGCTTTTGGCAGTTAATCATGCCTTTTTTCATTTACTGTAGTAACACATGCAAAAAGTAGTGGTTTCTGGTGTTACATTTTTCCAAACGGCTTCCAACTTCTCTTGATTTTTATCAGATTTAAGGAAGAAATGAGAGACTGATGCAAATAGAGGGCAAGGAGATGAGAATAATACAGCCTTAGGGAATGCAAGGCTTTGTTCCAGGTCTACAGAGGAGAAGGCATGCTGCGAAGCAGGAGAGGAAGATCTGTCTTGAGGTCTGAGAGACAAATCATGCAGACGTAATCTCAGGCTCTAGGATGCTATCAGACCTTTCAGGAGAACGAGAACCTCACACTGCTTGGCTGCCTACCTGTTATTTTCTGGGTGGTGGTGGTGAAGATCTTGCTGAGGCCTGTGAGAATGACTGTAATCTTCTGCCCCAGGTTGAACTCAGTGATACAGATAATTTGGTCCCTAAAGTAAACTTGGTGGCCTCAGCTAATTCAATTTTTGGGCTGCTGTCCTTTTTATGGAAATCATAGGAGAAACTTGCATTCACTGAAGGCTTGATCTACAAAAGCTGCTAAGCTCTCTCCATTCCCATTAATTTCAAGTAATGCTGTGGGTGTTCAGCACCCCTATAGCTTGAGCCCTACATGTGACTCATGAAGAATTTCAGTGTCTCACTATACAGGAGCTTAAAAATGATTGAAAGAGGGGGAAAAAACAACAACCCCAAACTTCTTAAACATTCATTAAAGTCCATCATCAGTATCAAAGCAGCATGATAGCATAACAATATGTCAATTGTCACTTTGTAGCATGCAAGTTTTATTCCCAAATTACCCCAGTAACCTAAATAAGAAAGGCAAAACGTACAAAGAATATGGCCATCTGGAATGCATAATGTGGAAAGATCTGCAATGCATTACATGGTCTGGAAAGTGGCTGGTCGAATTCCAGAGAGCTAAGATAGACTTCAAAGTCTGGCCGCACATCAGTGAAACTGCTGATCAGCTCAGATACTTAAAGTGGGTGTAGATGAATGAATTTATTACATTTTTTTATCTGTTGCATTCATATGGGAAAACATGACTGTAGACAGGTTCTCCATTAATTTCACGCTCGGTTCTTTTGTTTTTAACTATAAAGTATATTTTCAAATTCTTATACCATATTGCATTTTTATAAAATTTATTGCAGTTTTGTATTGCATTTTTATCTTTCCCATCTTTTAAAATGCCATCGTACAACAGCAAAAAACAACATAGAAAATAAGACATAACTCGAATGCCTTGAAAAAAAAAGTTGGGCAATTTTTATTTTTAAATAATGAAAGGCAAATCAAGCCTGTGTTTCCAACATTGTTTTGTTTTTAACTACATCCAAAAACATCCACCATTTGGGTTTCTTCATATTTTTAATTCAAATGGATTCCTCTTGAATTAACTGCTATGTCTGACTCCTATTCACTCAGATTTCCGGAATTTCCTCTTTCTTCTGGAAGAGAAAGATGAAGCCATACACTTTGTTATTTTCTGTGTATGATCACAGACTCACATGCATCAGAAATGGGATTTGAGGCATATGTTCGAGGCATATTTTACCTGACCTATGAATGAAGCCATGAATCTCCGAACTTTGATTGTCTCTAACGGGACAAATAGATTTTGCTACTCTACTTTCTCCTCTTGAAAGTTGAAGTTGTTACAATGCCTCATGTAAAGAATCCTTCACTTGGCTCTCCAAAGGCAGAACTACTCTAACTGAGTATGCCATTACTAGTTTTACTCTTCTGCTATTATTTAGGCACGGAAATTAACTAGGAGGACTAAAAAGGAGATTTTTACTGTGAAATACAAAATTGCCACTTAGGACAGCATTTCCTAGTTAGGGTGCATGAGCTTTTGCGCTGAGCATTGTTCACTAAGCAAATCAACGTTTCCTGTTTATACAGCTCCAGTACTGGGAGAATTTTTAACTGACTTTTAATTACTATGCAATACCTGATATGAACTACAGTGTGATACATGCATACTACTGCCTGCAAAAGAATAAGTGTCCACTGGAAATGTGTTTGGAATTGGGTTTTTCAGGTTTGGCCTTCCCAGGGCAATAACAAAATCCCAGTATGGTTCATGCAATTTTCCATCCTCCAGCTAGGCCAGTGCATGCTCAGAAAGATGCAGCAAACCACCTTCAAATACGGTCAGTGGGTAGATAAGCAAATACAGCATGACAGAAGTCACACTACCCACTTTATACCATCTCTTCCCATCCAGGAGGACTAGAATAATTATCTCAAAATGGTGGTGGCCTTGGAAGACAAACCATTTTTTCCTCAGAAACTTCCTTCTTCCATCCCGGTAATGAAGACCCCCTGAAGGGAACTGATATATTCTGTTTGGCTACCTCTGTGAGTGGATTTGACCTAAGTCACTAAAGTTAGTGGAGATTTCATGCTGTGATGCAAATATGGGAAGAAGAATGGACAAGAACAACAGCAAGAAGAAAGACAGCCGTTATTAAAATGAAGGTTTCGTTAAGAACACGTGGGGGTTCTGCTCAGAGCAGACTTAAGACAGCTGTATGTATAGATTACATAATTATGGCAACCACCATCTCTCCAGAAAGGGTGTTCCTCCAATATTCTTTCAAACCTTTTCTACAATGGTTTCCTTACCAAAGCCTCAAGAGGTGATTTACTTCATTCTTGCCAACATCTTTAAAACATCCGTATAGGCAATCCCTATGGTCAATTGGCTCATCAGCTTTCTGCTTCTCCCGAAACCCAGATGTGAGAAGTCACCTAATAATGGCTGGGTGGAAAAAAAAAAAAGAAAAGAAAAAAAAAAGTTTGCTGGGCATTTTGAAAGCTTCAAACACCAAAAAAGTTTGGGTGTCATTTCCCTGATGTTTCATTCATAACTTTAAAAGAAGAGGAAAGGAAAACATCTACTTAATCAAAATCCCAGCCGCACTTCCTAAGCCTATGTATTTCGCAGATGGGAAAACTCAGAAGACAGCCTGATTTTTAATGAATGTTAAATAAAGAAGAGCATCTGCTTCATGTAGTAAAAAATGTACCCTTTTGTCCTAGTCATCTGATGCAACTACTGTGGCATCATAGACTCCATGATAGGGAAAATACGGTGGTAGCGCAGCACCTACTGTGCCAACTGGACTAAGGAAAAGTTGTGGCAGAACAACTATCTGAAGATCAAGTGCTTGAGCCTTCATTTGCGACACCTTGTCACTACAGACCAGCTGAAAAGAATAACTCGTCATAAAATCCACATTTCTTCATTTTAGGAAAAGATCCAAAACAATCCTCTCTGTTCAATACCTCTAACATTTTCAAAATGACTGGAGACTGGGTCTGAACTTTGTTGTCTGCTCGCACTCTCCTTGTCTTTTAAGAAAAGGCTTGTGTAAAGTAAGGACAAACGTTCTGGATGATTGGTTGGAACATTTAATTCCCCCACATAACTTGCTATTTACAAGTGAAGGGATTCCTATTTGGGGAGAGGGACTGGTGTGTGCATGTGCATGCGTACAAGGCTGTGCATGCATACACCACAGTATTAGCTAAAAGGCACCATTTGTTATAGTTATTTTCACACTTCAGAAAACAAACAAAAATGCAAAGAGCATAAAACTGAGGTATTTAAGGAACCATGAATAGAAAACAAACATAACCATTGATATGAACAATCTATCTCAGACTCAGAGGTTCACTTTGGATTAAATCCCCCAAATGTTTGCGAATGATTACATTCACCAAGCCAGGTTCACTTTGAGAACATGTCCACAGAATATAAATGTTTTCTGGATTACTTGTTCCCAACAAAAATAATTCTACCAGCTGTAGAAAGGTGTGAGAAACTTTCTAAACTAAGAACAATAACACAAATATAAGTGTAATAATCCGCCACACAGTCTTAAGCACCAGAAGTAATTGCTTTGGGAAACAGTGTGGAATTCAGACCAAAAGATAGTGGCTTCTCAAAAGACAAGAATCACTCTTACTAATTATAATGGGATTTCATTTTAAAGCCTCTACAAGCCTACTTTATAAATAAGACACCACTGAGAGTTATTTAGCAGAAGCAGAAGCTAAAGTCATACTCCAGCCTCAAAGAAAATGCTAGCCACATAGGAGGAAAAGGCACTGCAGGGCTGAAGAAGGGGGAAGACAGCCAGACCATCCCATAAACTTGGGGCTTCATCATGCAGAGTCTCTAGGACACAATAGTCTTCATTTCTGAAGCATTTTTAGGCAGGCCAAGGTTGGACTTTGGCAGATGATAAACCAGTAAGCTTGCAGACAAAGCAAAGCCTTGACTTTCAAATCAGCCAGCTACTACATATTAAAAGTATGCTCAGCCTTGCCTACGCTTGTTAAAATGCGTTACTCCAAATGTTGTGGAGTAATGTTTGGAGTTACTGTTAAAGATACTAACAACAGATCTTTTAAAGATCTTAAAGACAAATCCAGATTACCCTCACCAACATCTAAAAGAAAGGAGAGGAAAAAAAAGATGCATCCTCTCCTCGCTACCAATGAAAATAGCTGCATAGCAGCCAGAGAAACTCCTAGGGTGCTGAGTACTCCTTCATACCTTTCCCATGAGATAAAACTTCTAGCTCTCTCTTAACACATGGTAGATTTTGAAGCAAAACTCTGTATTATGAATGTTCGGAAGAGAGGAGTGGGTAGTTGAAAAAGTGCCTATATATTAGAAATATTTTATGGATAGCACTGCAATGAGAAAGGGAAGGCTTGGGAACAGTGGTAAATAACTAGTAAGAGAAGTTGCTTGGGTAATAAGGCCTTGCATATCTCTTAAAATCATCATATCCTGTAGTCAAGACCAAGATCATTGTTCAGGGTATACTGAAAGTCTGAAAGCAGGAGTACACTTACCTGTTGGGTTTAGTTTTGCATGCATGCCTTTCTCATTTGTCTTCCTCTTCTGCTTCATGTTTTTCCTATTCTCACTTAAATGTTCCATTTTTTTTAGGATGGTTTAATAATCCTATGAAGAATTTAATTTCCTCTTTGCCAGTCTAAGCCAAAACACAGACAAACTGCATTCCCTTTGACTGATGTTTGACCATGAGGAATTTTTATACATATATGTGTACATATGTGTGTATATATATATTTATTTGTATATATACACACACATACACTTCAAAAAAAATCTGTTACAAGTTTGAAAGCAATCTTCAGCCCAGATTCCTCCTGAGCTCGTTCATGGACTTTTTCAATGGCAGTAGGAGGAATATTCCTCGTGTTCACAATTATTTAATGGAGAAATATCTAGATTGCTTTCAGAGCACCGTCCAGAGGGTGAGTGTGTGTCCCATTAGAATGCTAAGCTCTCTTTGAGAATCACTGATGATGAAAAGCTGTACTTATTTTGCCACACCAACTATGCAATTTAATGTGTACTCCCCTTAGGGGGTGACATGGAAAAAAGACCTAACTAAAGTCTTCTGATCTAATGCCCAAAATATATTGCATTTCTTTGCTTTCTATATTTTAATGAAAAAAATCCTTTAAAAAGGTGCATATTTAGACATAAAAGAACCCAAATAATTTAAAATAATTACATTGTAAATGTCAGTTCTTCATAAATGAAGCAATAAAGCATACGGAGAGGAAACAGGGATACGTCGTCAAGCAGGTACCCTTTCATAAAGCTGCATTCCAGCATTAAACCTTTTCAAAAGTCAGTCGTAACATCTTTGAAGTGGTATTATGTCTTTCTGCGGCTGAAGTCCATTTCTTATCTCCCTAAGTTAGTTTTCAGGAAAATCTTAGTACCAGTTGGCCATACTTTTGTGCGGTTTAATAGCATTCCCGCAAGGATCTACATGTACTTTTTCACTCCCCGCACGGAGAGGTAGGTTAAAGCTATGCAGCTTGCTGATGGGCCCACAGCCACGAGGAGGATGGATGGCCATGGGGGAAGCGGGGGCAGAGCTGGGAACAGAGCCTGGAAAACCTTGCAAGAGTTTAATTCTTCCACAAGCCTCCTCCATGACAGCCTTTGTAGGCTGTCAGGGAAACCAGAAGAAGTTGCAGGGAAATAGGGAGTTCATTTGTCCAGAAGAAAACTGTCAGGTTCCACCTGTGTACATACTGTTCTATGCAGAAACCATTTTTGCTGAAAGTTTGACAGAAACCTCCATCTTCTCCAGCAACTCACTTCTTTCTGCCCTTGAGTAGAGCTGTCGCAAACATTGCGATTTGTCTCTGATTTTCGAAGGGGTCTCCCATGGCATGGTCAATACACAGTATTTAGCCCAAGCAGCTTGCTGCTTTCTTCCCACAAAACAACAAATAAAGATAGCTATGATGCCTTTTCCTCAGAGAGAGAGAGACAGAAGATCACTATGACAGAAAAAGGGAAACCAAGAGGAATGCTTTTCTGGATAACCCACACTCAGTCCCCAATGAGCCTGCCTTACATCCCTCTTCAGGGAGCCTCAGCTTGGCTACGTGTAAGCAGAAACACAGAAAAACAATGTGTCTGGCAGAGTACAACAACCTTCACTCTCTCAAAAACACATTTTTAAGTTTGCTGTTTTCTACTCCAAGAAATGTTTGGCAAAACACTCACTGTTTTGTTGTTTTTGTTTTTTTGTTTTTTTTTTTTTTTGGTATCTTGCTTTATAGATGTGTGCAGGGAATAAAGAAATTCAGGCTCCAGCCTAAATGAAGCAGATTAAGTTTAGATCAACACATCTCTCTTCCCCATCACATGACAAATGGTCACTTTTGAGCCCAGCAGCTTCAAAAAGAAGTTGCAGAATCCCAGGAGTAGAGTGTGCCCAAGCAGAGAAATCATCAGGTCCTTTCTGACCACCGAGTCCAATCCTAAACGTTACACCTAACTTTAAAGGAGTTGCAAGCTGCTAAGGATATTTCCACCATTCATAACCTGCTTTGTCCTTACACTCTTTGAAAAGTGCAATATGGTGACAAAGTGAAAGATTAGTGCAATTTTAGCCATAGTATTGTATTCTACTTGAAGCCCAGGAGAAAATTCAGCTCCTCTTCTTTCCTAAATGATCTTTATATAAACAGAAACAGAACAACCAGGGCTTATGGACATACAAACCTGTATAGATAACAGGAAACAATGTTAGTTCTGAAATTCTGCTCACTTTCTGCACTGAAGTAAATTTATCAGCTAGAGATTTGTTGTAGGGAAAAGAAAAAGATTGGTGTAAATCAGGAAAGACTCTGTAGTGAACTACTTCTTTCATGTAGAAAATACTTCACAAAGAGACTGAAGTTTAGAATAGATATTATGAATCCCTCTGCTCCTCACAGAGAGAAGAGCTTCTCTAAACAGCTGACTTCTAAAGAATAACACTACTAACAAATATTTTCTTAATAAAACCACAACTAAGCAAAAACTTCTCTCCCTGACAAATCCTACAAAACAGTTTTAGCTTCTAAATTAAGGCTTTTATAATTACAAGCAGATCCCACAGGTGAAACAGATTTTTAATTTACCAATTTACTCCATCCCATCTGGGCTCAACCAGATCCGTTTTAAACTGGACACAGATGCTGTAATGAGATTTGCTCTTCTCATGGTAGTTGCTTTTTATGGTCTAACAGTTTCATTTGTTTTCTGAAATCAGTGGTTTCACTTTATGGAATTAAGAGTCTTGCTAGGGTTTTTTCCTTATATAATGCTGGTCCTTCTGTGCTGTTTAATTTATCAATGTGTTTGCACAAGGTATTGATCAATGTACATAGACAAAAGCCAAACCTGAGGTGTTCCTTGCTGGATAAAACCAATGTAAATCATGCTTTAATTATGATTTCTTTCCCCCTTCAAAGGGCTATAAAACAGCTGAGATTATCATAAGCTTAGTGTTAAACCCAGACCTTATTGGAGTATTAAACCTAGGAAAAACAGGTTCTTGATTCAATTGTGTTCTATGTATATATATAATTTTGATCTCCAGGGAGAATGAGCTGTAATGTTTTAAATAATTTTAGTAATAACTAAATAATTTTAGTGTGGGATCTGTCTCTTACTTTAGTTATTGGACTGTGTCTTAACTGGGAAGAGCAGTTCTTCAGCAAGACCTCTGAGTAGCAAAAGGATGAAATAGGCCATTCAAAGGCTTCTAACATAACTATCATAACAACTGGTAAGTGTTTTTTATATTCTTGTATCTGTCAGATATGATATTAAACATTCTCTGGTTCACGCTGGCTGCAGGAATTCCTGAAATGTAATAAAGCCATAGTTCTGCAGTGAAATCATCCATGGTGTGAGTTAATCAAGTTTTCAAAATGATGAATTTATCTGCTGTATGGCAAAGCTCAAGGAAGTTCTGCTTTGTGAATTTTCAAATGAATAAAATATTGTTATTACAATTTCTGTTTTGAGGTGCTTCTTTAATGATAAATCCAGTAAAAAGTTATTCAGATGATACAGATCACAATAGCATCTGGATATTTGGGGCCATGTTTTAAAATACCTATGCATGTTTCTTGAGTGTGGATATCTATATATACCTTAAGAAAAGCAATGTCACATTGTCTTGATAAACTCGTGTTTATGACTTGCAAATGTTTAGCTACAAACAGAAAAAAGATTTTTAAAAGCTGGATTGTGAGCTGGTTCAGGAATGTTTGTGTGCAAACATTGCCCAATGAAGACAGGAAAAAAATGTGATCTAAAAGTGGAGCAGCTAAATATACTCAATAAACCCTAAATAATGCAAAACACATTTGGCTTCAGGTTTTGCAATGCACTTAAAAATGAATATTGATTAGGCACAGGTCTGCAAATCTACAAAGCAAACCAGTGTCCAGTGTCTCCTAACATGGAAACCAGTTATGGTATTGTGTTGAAAACCTTGCAAAATTTGTATTTTGCCACCTTTGTGAACTGTTTTGTGGTTCTGAATTGCACTTTCATTTTTGCCTTGCTCAATACAAAGCAAAATTCAGAATTAAAGATTCCATATGGGTAGAAGGAGGAGAAAATGATCATATCAACAGACCATGTCTCCATAGCCAAATACACATAGGACTACTCTTTTCTTTTTTACTTCAATATTATAGGAGTGAGTTTCATCCTTTGAAACTCGAGCCCCAACAGTGGAATCAGAATTTAAAACACAAAGTCCGTTCACATTTCTAATTTGATTGAGATCATTTTACTAACAGAAGTTCTGCAAAATTCTATCTTCTCACATACAGCCGTACTTTTGTGCTTTGTTCACCATTGTGCTATTCCAGTTAGGTGTTGGAGTCTTTCCCTGGGAGACCAGCTTTTGGGGGAGGAAAAGGAAAAACATTTCAATATGGGGAGAGAGGACAATAAATTATTTTTGTAATTAGATGTCCAAAACAGTAGAACAGCAAACAGCGAAAGCCCAACTTCTCATTTACACAAAGTGTGCTTAACATTTTGCAGTCAAGCTGGAAAGGTAGTTGTGCATGAGGGTTTGAAAAACCTGAACCCAAGTATCCAAACGCTGCTTAGATACGTATCACTGTAATTAGAGTTTTCATTTGATTTATCTTTTAAAAAAAACTACTTTGCCTAGTACTTTGCTATTGTTCCATGATTGTCAGAGGTGATTTGGGTCCATATTTGGCTGTAAGCAGGTGATCTCAATAAAGAAGGGCAGCAAATCTTGTGCATCCAAGGGGAAGCCTCAAGAGAAGGGAAAGCAGAAAGGATGATGCTTGGAAGAGAGTTTCACCTGCAGAAAGTGAATATCCAAGCACTCACTTCACTTCCTGATGGTGGTAAACAGAGTAAAGATAGTGTCCATCACAGCCAGAACTTCAAGATGTCTTTTCTTTTCCTTGAAGAAGAAAATAAAATTTGCCTGTAGTGAATTATTCACTTGGATGCAACTGGAACACATATGCACAGGACCCTGCTGGTATGCACAGTCTCCCGAAAGAAACATAAAGCTGTTGGAAATAAAGGGAATAAAGGACCAAAAAAGCCCTTGCTTTCATCCCTTACCTCATCTAATCTTGCTTATCTCTCTGAATGCTCTGGAAGAAATGATATGTGTAACCCATTTTGTGATGTTTCAAACATCTCCCAGATGTCAGCCCTCAGTGTCAGAGTAGGGAAGTCCATTTGTTTATAGGGGAATGTGATAGCGCAATTTATGGTCTAACAAAGTCATTTTAATAACTGCTTAATCAGTTAGTGGGTTTCTGGTACTCTGCATCTACTAACCACTTTTCTGTCATTAATTGACATGTTTCATTATATGACTTCAAAGATGCTCAAAACAATGCTAGAAGGCAAACGGACTGAGAACAGCCAAGAGAGCTGGATTTTGGTATTTAAACAAAATGAGAACCAATACAAATACTACTTATCTGAGCTAGAAATTTACCTTTTAAAATATGAAAATCACCACTAAACTATGCTATTGTTTCCAGTGTTTGGGCATAACACTAAAAAAGTTATTGTAATAAAGGTCAGATTCTTTCACAATTGGAAAACATCTGGTAGAGAAATTTGGTCGAACCAAACAGGCACTTCCGCACTCTCTCACTGCACTGGCCAATAAAAAACAAAAATAGCAAAGAGCAGCAAATGTTGAGCTCATATCTTTGGCTCTTCCTAAGCTGCAGAAACAGTCAGATGAGAAGATCCAGTCACAGCATGTTTGCCCTCATTACTTCAGGGCTAAAATGCATTGAGGGGATTGTAATTATTTTTCATAGCCATGTTGCATACCCAAGATCATAAGCTCCTCTCCAGTAGAAATACAGTGTGTGACAGATTTAAGTGGAGGTGAATCTTTAGGGCATGGGCCTAAATCTACCAGAAGTGTTTACTTGGGTACTCTTTCTGTTCTGTCCTCAGAGAATTTCTAATCTGGAAATGAGCCTGCTCGTACCAATACGATAGTTCTGGATACATGATCGTGAAGTCTAATTTCACGAAAGAGCTATAATTTCTTTTTCTTTGGGACTGTTATTAGGGTGGATATTGCTGCAGCTCTCAGCATCCCCGGTCAGAACATGACATGCAAAGACTCGGTGCATGCTTCAGGCAGGCTAATAAAGTCATGTAACCAAAGAAGGATGTGTCTCTTGCCTGTATACACCTTTTTGAACTCTTTTTCTCCTAAATTTCTAACTAATCATACCTGTCTCTTGAACCCCTGTTGGGACAGTCTGATGGACTTCCTGTCAGAAATGAGTTTGGAGAGAGGAATGATAATTGTCAGTACAGCATAAGCATTCAAAGTGGAAGTGCGAAAGAGGGGAATTGGGGTAGGAAGCTGGTCAAGAGGGTTAAACCTGAAATAGTGGAAGAGCCAGAGTTAAAGAAACAACTAAAGAGCAAAAAGCAGAGACAGGCTGTTTAATGTGGCATGATGCTTTGCTATACTTATATGCTCATGAGTTGGCAAGGCCAATACGAATATTAAAAGTTGCAGTTGCAGCTCTCAAGAGCGCACACAGTGAAGACCTGGCTGAGAGCTCTGCCGTGTGACAAAGCCACGTCATTGTGGGCGCCCGCAGCGATCACCACTGATTTGTAACCCCAAGTGCTGGTGTGCTGTGGTCAGTAAGGTCCGATCACAAAGCGTCGACACCAGTAGCACTGGTAGACTGAGTCGCAAGACCAGGGATTCAGAGCCAAGGAGACTGAATAGATTTGTTCACCCAGACAATGGAGCAACCCTTCTGGAGTAGCCTCCTAGACAGCCTGGCTTTCTGGCTGGGGAAAGCCACATGGGCCTCATCACAAAGATCCCATTGAGCCATATGGTAATTGAGTCCAGACTGAAACAAGGCGGGTGGGTTTTCTAAAAAAATCCAAGCTCAGCTCCTTAAGAGAGGAAAGGGAGAGAGAGAGGGAGTTAAACTGAAACCAGACTAGGTCCCAGAGTTGTTAAAAAATGTAAGTAGATTCTCTTCTATTTTTGTACACAAAGACGAAAGCCTGTCTAACATAGCTTGTAATGAAGCAGAAGATTAGATGAGATGACATATGCATGTGTTGTTTTAAGATCCTTTGTTCTCTGCTGCCTCATAGTAACTGTTAAATAGAAAACAATTTTTAGAAGGCAGTGGCTTGCTGGGATCTGTCACAAGTTCACAAAGGCAGAATACAGGTGCCCGTAACACACCTTGACCTGCAAAGTGATAAATGCCTGGGACATACAGGGATCAGGTAGGCGAGTTCCAGGTTGAGAAATGATGAGTCTTGGACTCCTGTTATGTATTCAGGGACCAGAAAAACTCAGTCCTAAAACCATGCCATGGTTAGCCAGCCGAAAGAAGATGTTACTTAAAAGACTACAGAGGACATGGCTCAATACTGATCAAAGGGGAGAAAAGAATTAAAGACCATGAGAACAGGCCAAAATGGCAGAGAAAAGGCACGTACAGTCAACCATACCATAGCATAGTCCTCAGAACAGAAGTGTACAAAAGGTTTCAGTGGTTCGTTGCTGACAATGCGAAATTAAATTTCTCATCCCTGCTTTTTTCCTCTGCCTCACACACATACGGGTTGCTTGCAGCCACTTTGCATTCATGGGAAGGCTTGAGAGCATCTCCAGAGAAATTCCTGCAGTCTCTTTGAACTCTGGTACTGGCAGATGATTTTGCGATGAAAGCACAGAACTAGAAATCAAGCGACTTCCCCTTCTAGCAGTTTGCTGTCCTGTGAGCTCAGGCAGACTGCTTAAGGTTTCAAATAAACTCTCAAAAACTGGAATCACTTCACTCCCCTACCTCTCAGGAATGGCATGAGGGGAAATCACATTGTGCAGATACAGAAGAGGCTGAAAAAGCATGCAGAATGCTTTTGCTGCATAGCCACAAACATAAAGACAAGCCTACTTTTGCTTTGGTATTGTGGAAGGAAGAAGCAGTTAGCATTACCGCCGTTCACAAGCTGAACCAAGTCTCCTGGCTCCAGGAACTTTCACTTTCCTGGGAGGAAAGCTTTTGGGGGGCTTGGTAGTTTGTCCTGACAGCCTGGCATTCCTCACTGCACAAGGGTTTTTGCAGAGAGCTTTTCTTAGCTTATTACGGACCTCTCAGCCCCCCCTGCTATCTGTCAGCCAAACTCCTGAGGTATCTCTATCATCCACACTCCCATTCCACCTTTAACCTCTTGCAATTGTAAATGTTCATTAACTTGACACACAATATAGCTTCTGTTCCAAATACTCATTATGTTGAGAGGGCAGTTATTCCCTCTCTGAGGGCTGTGTGAGCACTTGAAGAATTTTTCACCCCACAGGGCAATTGCTTGTGGCAAATTTAGCATATTTGGACAAGCGATAACTGGAATAACTGTTTCATCCCTCTTGTCAGCTCAAGGGAGTGTGTTTAGGGATGAAAAATAAGGGCACGTGTCATTCTAGAAAACCCTGATGTTTTATTTTCACCAAACACACTTTAAAACCAGGGTTAGAAACCAGGGTTTTAGCCATAGCAGGGCGCGCAATAGTAGGCCTTAAAGTTATGCCCTAGGTAGTCCTTTCTTTTTCTTTCCTCTCTGCGTAACGTTTCACCTCTCACATGGGAAACTACAGTTGTTACAGATAAATAATTTATAATATATGAAAACAAGTAATAACGGCTTTATACATTTTAAACCTAGCCATTCTGGAGCTAAAGTCAAGGTTGAATTAAAATGAGCACAAAGCAGCATGGGAGCTGGGAGTTAGGCCAGCGACTTCTCTGAAGTCCAGTTCCAGTCCTGAAATCAAATTGCCATGATCCAGTTCAGACTTTGGTCAGAAAGTGAGTTTGGGAGAACCGAAGCTGAAATGAATTAGACATATATTTGGCCACCATGCCAGACTAATATTATCTGGACTATTATAACAAATGACCAAAAAGAGAAGTTTCTGTAACCTTTTCAATACTAGCAGCGCTGTCTCCACTGGTATGTTTCCTCCTCTTCTTTGCCTACATATTTATTCCCTTGTTGCAAATTATTTGAAGACCACACTGCTTTCAGGGGCAAGTGCAGTGCCTGTAAAGTGACACCCTATGACTGCAGATGCTCCCACAGCCCTATATAGGATTAGAAAAATTGTTATGCTTGTAGGGGAGCAGCGTTCACCTGTAAAAGTAGGAAAAAATTTCATGGTGCTTTGTTCCAGGAGAGCTTCCATTTGTGGGACTGATGCAGAGACCCTCCACTTAGCAGATAGAGATCTTCTGTTTTAGTACTTACGTTTGCTACCAGCTGTCTTTCAGTAGAGTGAGAGAGAGAAGAGGAAATACCTCTGTGTTTGTTCTTTCGGTTACCAATTAAGAAGGTCTCCCCCTTGCATTTTGCCCAATTGTTAAAGAAATCTTCTCTTTCTGAAAGCAAAAAGTATCTTGGGACCAGCATATCCTAAAAAGGAGATTCTGCTGTTATTTTCCTCTGACACATGGCTGCAAAATGTCCGCATTTGATTATTTTTTTAAAACAACATCACAGGTCCTGGTAGGTTCCTGCTCAAAAACAGGCTTCAGCCTTTCCCCTCCACCCCATCCCATTTAGCTGTAATAAAGCAATCGTTCAGACTGAGATGACGACATGACACCTGTGAAAATATAAGGCCATAAATAGCATGATGTCATCTTAAATCTTCAGGAGTTAAATAAAATTAAGAAAATTACAGTATCTTTATTTCACACTGTGTATTTCCCAAAAGGCAATCCTGAAAGTGCTGGTGTTAAGACAGTAAGAAACTCAGCACGTGCGCTGTAGAAAACCAAAACCCTGCCAAGTTGTATGTCATTGCTATACCACTATGCAGTCTCTGAAGTCCAGATTCCCATTACGTTCAGTAGACTTTGGATGTGGTCCCAAATGCACAGTCTAGAACGACATCTTGTGTATACACTACATTTTCTGTCTGCTTGCAAGGGTTCTTCAACCGACCTACAAATGGCTGCAGGCAGCTCTTAGGCCAAGACAGGGTCAAAACTCCAGAGCTGCCGCTGTTTTCATTCAGCTTCTGAGCAACAGGCTCCAAAACCAAAATCTGAGCTTTGCTTAGTCTAAGTGCTCTTTCCCGCCCTGTGAAAATCACTTTGAGACTTGGGAGCTGCACATAAGCTTTCTCCTGGTTGCCTGCCTGCCCAAACCAAGGGCTCCAAGCATTTCAGCAGAAACTGGAGGCGTTGAGGGCCGAGATTTCAAAGGGCAAGGGCTGTGTTTGTGCACACAATATTTGAATGCACACTCATTGCATGCTTAATCCCTCTCACGTGCAGGAGAAAATGGGCAGATTTGCATTTGTAAAATAGTCACTGCGTGCCTCAGAACTCATTCGGCTCTGGCTGCCATTCCTCACTTTGTGTGAGCCTGTGGTTTGCATTTGTCCATTTTGCTGACAGAATGGACGAGTGCGCGGTCCAAGAAGGAATAAATTAGGCTCTAATCTTTGACAACCTGCCCTCATGCCTTCTCTAACCATCTGGGCCCTTGTTACTTTGGCATTCCCTCTGCTCTGTGGCTTCTGCTAGGGCCTGCGTGCTTTTGGCTGTGCCTAATATACCTGTAATGCATCATTCCTCTGTGCCCACATACAGCCTGCAACCTGATTCAGTCCTTCCTCACTCTCACTTGAAGGGCCTCGGGACTAAGGAGCACGGCAGGAGAAAATGCACCCTCATCGTAAGCACGGAGGGCTCATATCTGACGTAGGTCTCGTTTGAATAAATGATTTCATACCTCAAGGCTCTTTTCACCATGAGATTCATTCACATGCTTTCGCCACAAAACTGAACTACCCCCACTGAATAAAGAAGCTAACAAAAGAAATAATTAACATAAGAGGTGGGAAAGAGAATGCAGAATGACCAAATCATTGGCATTTTCCTTGCTTTGGACAATTCAGCTGACTTTATGCCCTTTGTGGCTTCCTACTGTATGGCTTTCATGTAAACCTCTCTACTTCATTCCCCACAGAGACATTCATGTACTGGTTCATAGGTCCCCTGCTCTTTTCTCAGCAAATACAGGGTGTGTGTCAGCCCTGGAGTTTCTTTTTCAGTCTGCTGCCAGGGAGCTCTGAAAAGAAGATTAGCAGACTCTATGAACCCATCATCAGTTGCATTAGCTCACAGGGCTACAGCTTGCAAGGGGTGATATCTGGGGGTGGAAGATATTTATCTCCATGGCAGCACAAAGTTTACAAATATACCAACTATAGCACAATCAGCCTTTTTCTCTTACTGGCTGAAGCAAGTGTACTGTACTTTGAGGATAACTGATAGATTGTCAGACTTGTGGTCTTTAAAGGGTTAATAAGGCCAGCGGCACTGTGAGAAAGCTTTTTTTCATGACATTTCTAACAAGCTGAAAAAAATCCAGGCCTTGTTTAATGAGCACATATTTTATACAAATAAGCTCAAACGAGCTTACCCATCTCTAATTAAACAAGAAAGGAAGCATTTGTCCTAATTGGACTGCATAACTGAAGAATTAATTATGTGGCTGCTTAGAATTGCAATCTTACGGCCCAGTTCACAGAAAATACCTTCATGGTAGGACATACCAATACGCAAGTTTGCCCACGTCTTTTTCCCAACGCATAAGCCCATGTGTGGTTTTGATGCTTGGGTTTTGTTTTTTAAAGAAAGACTGTTCACTTAGACATATATGGGCCTTAGTGGGGGTTATGTACAGTATTTCGATATTCTAATACAACCATAAGAAAATAGCTTTCAGTCACCATGATTAGGGACTTAGTAAACTTCGTCAGAGAAAATGCCATGATAACAAAAAGGTGATTATTGCACTCACTTGACTAGATTTGCAAAACCAAAAAGAGCAGCATGGGAATTTGTATTTCCTCATTCAGAAAAAAAGAGGTTCAGGAGCTGCTGGAGTAACATCTGGTGTGCTCAGAGGGCATTTACTAAAATAAGGCTTCCAAGCAGATGAGGAACATGCTAAATGTCTTCTCCCTGTTAATCTTGCAAGTCTCTCCTGCTTCATTTACCAACCAAAGCAAGTTTCAACTGCTGCCCGTGCTGCACAGCCAGCCCTGCTGCAGGAGAGCAATGAGATCCAGCCTGCCCCGAGCATCGCCGGCAGCACTGTCAGCGAAGTTCCCACTCCGAGATCTCTCTAGGTGATACACGAGACAGAGCACGGCACGGCTGTCAAACACAGGCTGGGGCTTGTGACAGGTTGGCAGTCACAGGAATCTCACTGTGGCTTGTAAACTAAATACCTTTCATAGGACCCCCACCTGAAACCCTGCTTATCTCTGGCCAAACTCCTGTTACATAAGTTTCATTCTTCTAGCTTAAGTGATTTAGGTGCACAGCTTTCTTTTAAACTTTGCTTCCAACAAGGTGTTGGATTCCTTCAAAAGGCCTTTGAAAATCCCAGGCATACTACTGAGGAAGAGTCGTCGTGAAAATACCACCCTCAGCATTTCGTATGGTCTAGCACTTGCAACAGTATGGGCCTAATGTGGATTTTGTCTTGTCAAGTACTAATTATAATGTAGGCCAAGACTTGAAGATTTGGCTGTGTATAAATGTGAACAGTGAAAAATAAACTATGAAGCACTGAGTGGTAAATTTTGCAGGATTCTTCTGATTGTTCTGCTTGCAAGGAGAGTGCTGTTCTGCAGCATAGGCAGCAGATATGTGTTATATTAACTGCACTACTTTTGATTCCATTCGATCTTTCAACACATAGGAAGTTTATTTGTTAGACTCATTTCTTCTTCCTGTATCAGGTTTTCATTTAAAAATTCCAAAAGCGCCTATCTGTCTTTTCCTTATTTAGAGCCTTTTATTGCTTGAGTCATGCCTGTTTCCATTTATTTTCTAAGATGTATGTGAAGTGGACAGAGAAGCAGAGGATCTTCCTAAATTAGACCTAGTAAAAAGAAATGCAAACCTGAATATGATGCAAGACAAAATTAAAGGTCTTCAACTAAACGGTCCATATAATACAGTCACTGCTGCAAATCTTTGTGGACCAAATTTAGCCTGGAAATTCACAGAAGCTAGTAGAATTGTTCTTTCTTACTCCAGAGCAAACTTTGACATTCAATTGCAAGGTGTATCAGATTTGTCAAAAGCATATGTGCACTTTTTGCACATGTCCTACATTAAAATGAAGGAACACAAGCTATAAGCAAACATACTTTCATGGGCAAAGTTCTGCTTGCTCCTAGCACCTCCAGGTGCCACTCCTAAACCAGCAGAGCCGCGACTTTCTACACAACTGAGTCCATGTCTAAAAGGGGCCTGGGTACATACCAGCCATCCACCTTGTCCTCAGATTTCCCTGGTTGAGACCTGACATCTAACACATGCCACCAAGAGCATCTGCTGCATGGTTTGGATATAGCCAGAGGCAGAAGGCTGTCTTCTCCTTGGTCAAAGGGAATCTTTATAATGAATCTCCAATGAAGATATTAGACATGACTTTTTCTTCACCTTAAGTAACTGAACCTTGAAGTCCACCTCAGCTAAGATTCTGTGCTCTTTAATGAGTCACTACTAACTTAAAATCTTTGCTGGCATTTTGAAGGAGAAAAGAATCCAGGCATTGATCAGATTTGTTTCTATATGATTAGATAGTAATGATTTATGTCTGGGATTTTAAATAGGTGGACAAAAAGTGTGAATGCACCTTGTTGTTGTGGTTAAGGCACTACAAAACATGATGTCTACCTTTTAGATTTAAAAAAAGAAAAAGCTATGAAGGAAGTACAAAACTTTTATTCAGAGGATGTGTGGACTGTGCTGTCAAGTGCCTATGTAAGTTTATTGCATTGTTTTTAACCTGTACAACTGGCAATGCAGCATGGCCACAATAGTGGAAAAATAAGTCCCACTGTAAAGTATCAGCTGAAACACGAGCTCTTCTATTCTGTATAAAACAGCCCAGTGGTTGCAACCTAGTCTGTGACTTAGATGAAAAGTTTCTCTGCAATTCTCTGAAAAGCAATTCTCTATTTGGTATTCTGTGGGAAATAGGTCACTATGCCGAAACTTTGACACATAATTTGGCACTGTTGGCCAGTCTGTTGCAGGGAGAGGAGTTTGGAGCAGTTTGGAGACTGAATAGACTCACAGTGGTAGGGAGGATGGTTGCTTTCTTCAGAAAACAGCCTGGTCTTTGCCCAGCAGCATGTTTGTACTTTCTGAGTCCTGTCAGCAGAGGAGTTTAGGGGAATATCTGTTAAGAACTTCTGGTTTTATCTATTGAAGAGATTCGTGCCACTGTTAGGTACTAGATAAAGGGGTGCCTCTAAGCCACCACTTTTCATGTATGCAGCATCCTCAGGAAACCGTGCCATTCAGTGTTTTTAATTCCATCTCTTCAAATTACTGTGTAGCTTTACTCATTTCTTTCCCAATGCAATCTTGGCCTGTTGTCCTTCTATCTCACCACAGGAATGAAGAGTTAAAAATCTTCCATCGCTCATAGTGGTGTAAATGCTGAGAGAGTACTTGAGACCAATGGAGTCATACTGAATTTATGCAGATGGAAGTGAGAGAAGAATTATTAATGGAGTCTATTTAATACCAGCAAAGTTTTATGTCATTTTATGATTCAGGCTCTGGTTCTTAATTCTGTGCATTAGACAAGTTAAAACAATATTTGACACATTCTTAAACAGCAGGCTATAATTTATTACAATCCGACTACAAAAGCATCACAAGAGAGAGGAATCAATTAGTTAGACTAGGAGGGCATAAAGAGCCACTGATAAGACACACAGAGCCAAAAAGGGGAAAAAAAATCCTGAGGTCAAAAATAGGAAGGTCTTGCCTCTTCATGAAACCCATCTTTCTTTTTCAGTTGACAAATGATCATAAATTTGGCAGTGCTGAAGCACCTGCCTCTCTCAAGGACTTGTGACAGCGGCAGTGTGAGCTGACTGTCTAAGGCTGCCTGAAGGTACAGCAGGCCCAGACTGTTTTTGGAATTGCATATTGACAGTGATTTACATCTGCTATGACAGATACTGCAGAGAAGACAGACTCCTTGTTAAAAGGAGTCTCCTATGGAACAGCATGTTCTGCGTAAACCTCTCATGCAAGACAGCTTGGGGTTACAGTGTGTGTAATCAAAATGCAGCTGCAGGCAATGTATGCAATCAGTGAAGACTTGTTGATCATGGGCCAATCTCGGGAAAGCTGTAGGTGATATTTTCTCTGCATATAGATGAGGTCTGCCAGTGATAACTTGTGTCTTTAACCAATTTCCTGTTCAGAAATTGAATGTTCAGGAATTGTTCAGAAATCATATTCTGTTTCTGGAACAGCACCTTCTCACGGATAAGGCCTTAAAATTGTGACTGTGGGGACAGATCGCATATACTTCCTCACACAGTTTGTGCTTTTCTGCCACAATGAGCATGTGAGTTCATCATGCAAGATTTTCTGGATGTAAATCATCCAAGCTGTGTTGAAAGCTTTGGGGTTGTGACATTTCACACCAGTGGAGGGTTTGGCTATCTCTCTTTAGAAAATTAGCCCTCCTCAGTTTGGTGCTGTTGTTAGCACATAAACCTGGCAATGGGGAATCACCTCATCGTGTGCCTCATCTCGGCCAGCCACATCTTGAAAATGTGGCTGTGAAGAAAGCACTCTGGCATGGCTCGGAAACCCATCAGTCTCTCCTCTGTAAATGCAGTTTTCCTCTTCCTTTGCATCTCCCTTTTCTTCTCTTACTCGTGTGAATCTGTACAGTATTTCCAAACATCAAAATATCCCGCAGCTTGAAGTAATAGAGACAAAGTCTCCAATTGTTCAGCTTAATGGCATGAGCCCATTACTCAACTGGCTGTTGCCAACTTGCTTTCTTTACTGTGATGAAGTTTTCAAGAAAGATCTTGCAACAACATGTCAACAAGGCAGCCTCTTTCCCGTGGAGTCTAATTTGAAACTCTTTGTTTGGTTTGTTGATGTCCCAGTCACAGAAAAACCTTCCCAACAAGCTTGTGTTTGGTTAGTATTTCAGATTTTATTGTTGGGAAAAGGTAAAATAGAAACTGGAAAAGGCCAAAGTCCAGATGAAATGGGGTACAGTAGGATGTCTCAAGTGAAAAAAGATAAGATCAGCAAAAGTTAAGCTCAGCTTCTTGTTGAGACAAAGTTTAAAACAACTTTCAAATTTTAAGTAATATCTTTCATTAGCCTAACTGTAAAACACTGTAAAACAGCTATTTGGTGCTTCAGAATACTGTCTTGGGAGTAGTAGAAAACTTGAAGTTATTCTTTTAGCCTGGTTTTCTCCGAGTATGATGTTCAGACAATCACATTTAGTGAGTAAGTGTGCATAAATACTCCTTAGGAAAATGCATGACTGGGCAGAGAAGGTGGACTTTATTAATGCCCCAAGGTGAAGAACCTTTCAGACCTTCTTGATGGAAGCTCAGCCTCAGAGCACGAATCCAGAAGAAAGCTCTGTTGGGCCTATTTACATCTAGGTAATTATGTGAAGTAATTATTTTCTTCTTTTGCTAAAATGAAAAATAAAATTAAATGCTAGTAATACTTTACTTAAGATACATGATGCAACTACCAGGAGCAAAAGCACACACAGATGAAATACGTTATTCTGCCTGGATTACCTTCTAAATTGTTTTTCTGTCCTCTCCTTACGGGCCTACTTGTTATCTCCTTTCCTCTGACTTTGTAGGCTGAAATGGATAGGTGGGATAAGAGTAAAAGATGCTGCAGCAGACTCTGTCCTGTGAGACAAAAAGAACACTATATTCCTGGACAAAATTCTACACTCATGTCCATCTCTACCCTTAAGATCATTTGTTTGTTCCTGGTTGACAGAGGATGGTGTGAACTACTTCAGAAACCCTGGCAACAAACAGAGCAGCTCCCATTCGATTGCCCTTGATACTCTATATGATGCAATGACGTGACTGTTGGATCAAGAGAGAAGACAAAAAGGTAACAGGTGGATATAAGAAACAGCAAAAGATAACAATGCGAAGTTTAGCAGCTGTCACAGCCTATTGATGAGTTCCACAACTGCTACAGAGATTATAAGGTTTAGGTTTCCATTTTTAAGTTGCTTTTGACAAAAGAAACTCTCGTCTACTTGAATTCTCATCTTAGAAAAAGAGAACATCAGATTAAATGGAATTTCAGGTCGTTTCTCCTCTCCAACAAGCTTTGCCAAAGGGAAAAGATTTCTTCAGTATATCCTATAATTTGTCAAAGTGGTATTGTGCCAGGATCCTCTGCAGAAAGAATTACATATCATAGAATCCCTCGTCGTGAATAAAGATGTATTAAAGGCCAATGGCTCCAACTCAGACACTGGAACCTCTACTCAGTGGTAATGGCATCGTTAGAAATAATTACAGATTAACGAGAGCTTTACTTGATTAATAGGGTAAGGATCTCCAATTTTGCCTGGTATCATTAAAAGAACCAATATTTTAAATGTTTCTACCCTCATCTCACTCTGAAATATAGTCCTGTGAGTGTAGAACTGCTTAACTCAAATTTCTTGGTATTTATATTCAAATTAACATGTCAATTTGTAATAAGTTGTAGTAGAAGGAAGGGGCTGTGACTGTGAGTTAGGATTTTAAGACCTCATCTAAGAGGAATAAATTTGACATTTTCTGGCTTGCAATTTAGGAGACAATTTCTGTACATCCTCTGTTACACCAAAAAAGCAAGTATGATGATAAAAGCAGAACTGAGGTAATGGTTAACCCATCTCATTGTCAATAGGATATTGCAGTGGTGCCTCTTCTTCCCTAACCTGTCCTCTATTGGCTATATATCTCCCACCACATCACCCTAAAGTGATCTCCCCCTTCTCCAGCCTACTCCTCACATTCCTCTGATCACTCATGCCCCCTCCTATTTCTTCCCTTTTTGAAAGAATATGTCTTTCTCTTTCATAGCATGCTTCTGGTTTTCTGTTTTTGTCTTTATTTGACTTGGTATCTACCAAAAGACACAAAGACCCCACTTGTAAAACACTGCCAGCCGCTTGGGTAGATGAGTATGCCTTTGGCTGCAGCCCCTTTCTCCTTGCCACGGAAAGAAAGTCAGAGCAGGACAGTATCAGCAGGATAGGAGAAGACGGCATTTACAGGGTGATGCTGTACTGGAGATGTAGCTTCCTTTGGCACCTTGAGAAGCAAATACTAGGCAGAAAAGGACCCTGGAGCAGGTAAAGTACCATTGCACTCTGCCACTGCAGTCTGTTTGGAAGACAGGCCTATGTTGACAGAGTTTCTGGGGAAATTACTCACAGTTCCTATCTTTGGTTGGCTGCTTGCCCTTTTCCAGGTTGTGAAGCTCAAAGCAAAAAATCCTGTAGGATGCTACCGCCAAGAATGTCAGCTCATCTTCCCATCTGTCTCCCAAGGCCTTCTTGCGCTTTTGCCAGGACCTGACTCAGTAATGATCCGTTTCACAGGTAGCCCTGGAGCCCGAATCCCACGGAAAGGCCACATATCTGATTGGCTGTCCTGCGCACTTGTATAAGCAGATTTTTAACAGAATGCATTCGGTTCCAAGTCTGTCACTGCTTACTCTGAAAAATGTGGCAACACGAGACAGATTTGGATCATCTTATTTTCCCAAATATTTGCACTACTAAATGGAGGGGAGCCACTGGTCTGATTAAGACTTCTTGGTGAGAATGAGGCTGGCACTTTTTTAAGCTTAATTCCCAGCAAGAGCACTCAGTACGGCAAGGTTGTACGCGTAAGAACGTTGCACCAGACTAACCCAAAGGCCAATCCAGCCCACTCCTCCGTCGCTGACAACGGCAAACTGCCATCGCTTCAGAGAGAAAGGACAGGGCAAGCATATGCAGCTTAGGGGCTTCCTAAGGTGGTGTCTTTGTGCTTAAACTAAGGTATAACATTAGAAGCCATGGAGGACTTCAGAACTGAGCCCAAGGTACTCTCTAGACACAGTGAGACAATTTACAGCACCATGCCTATTGTCCGTGTACTACTGCTGCCATACAACAGGGCTCATTCAGTAGGATTTCAGCTGCAAGGGTTAAGATCATTACATGTGTGACTGCCACATCAGGTTAGCAGTGTGTCATTGCGGAGATATGAACCCTCAGTTAAAATGGAACAGTAGTACATGGTTTTCAACAGCTTCCAATTTAGATGTTGACAGCATAATTGTTTTTTGAAAGATTGAAAGTATATCCTTAAATTCAGTAATGCCAAACAAAGCAAAGCACAAACCTTTAATGCTTAGCGAATGCATGGGGCCAAATGTAGTTTTCTAGTTTTCAGCCAGACCTTTGTAACATTACTGTCCTCAATAGGTTTATACAAGTACCACTGAAAACAAAACTGTCTTCCTAACACTGACCTGTAATAAAACTGGTCAATGCAGCTAGCTGATAACGTGTATGCTGGCTGGTATCTTTTCTCAAGCCTACGTTGCTGAGGAGATACTTAAATATTGATTGTTTTACTGGTCAAACGTCTGTGTGATGATTTGTAAAGCCCTGGATAATGCTGGTAAATCAACAGTTAAAACCGAATGTGTACAAGCATTGTATATTGTGTCCTCCTCCTCTGCAGAGAACCCCTGCTACCATCAATAGCAGCTCTGTGTAGAACAGGAGGGGAGATTATGGCCCAAGGAATACCAGGTAATGACAGATAATAGAAAATCGGAAGGCGCTCATGGCAGCCAGTTCATTTTCTCTCTGCTCTCTGAAAAGCTTTGGAGTGCACCTGAAATAATTAAGATGGACAGAGCACATCTTGTTTCCTAGAAGGCTTTCAGTATGTGTGGGGTTCATTGTTTCTTCTGGAGAGAGGCTGCTACCTGTATCCTAGGTCTGATGGAGCCTAGCTAGTGTAAGGTTACTCCTTATAGCATGGGCTAAATCAGCATTTATGTTGCTGGCGGTTGTCTGCTTTAGGACTTTTGCCGCAGCCAAAGGAGCTTAAAAAGACAATGGAGAGGAATGAACCTCTGGTAGTCTACCCAGTGACGATGCATTGTGTATTCTGTCAGAGACAAAGAGATGAATGGGCGGAATTGCTAACGCTGCATAATTTTAGGCAACCAATAAATGAGTCAATTAACTAGTTGTGCCTGGGGTAATTTCTCTAAAAGGCTTTGCTGCCAAAGTTTATAGCAATCACAGATTGGAAGAATCAAAAACAAGCAGAATGATTATGTCGTAACTCACAGAAAGCACAGGGTTGAGTTGTTACATATATATTTGCAAATACATATACATATATATGTGGGAAGGGAATACATATATATATACACATGTATATGTATTTGCAAATGGATTTGGAGCTATTCTCCCTTTTGAAACATCTTTGTAATACAAAAAAATGTATTTTGAACAACACCAATGCTAATTTCTGGTTGAATTTAGTTTCTGATACTGAGGCTTTCTGGGATGAATATTAAATGGCAGCCAGGATGAGGATGTAGAAACAGGCTGGTTGCTAAGTATGTTCTCCAGTGTGGCTGTCTCTGTGCTATTAGTTGATAGTGATGTATTCAGAACTTCAAGACCAATAAAGACAGCCCTTGAAGGCTATTACAACTTAAGTTCATCTTAGCAGCAGGGGCAGCAGGAGAGGGTACTCAGCCAGTTTTGCTCTCACTCTGTGGCAGCCTGAGCAAAACTGGGACCAGCAAAACTGGGATTGATCTCAGGCATAAGTTTTTGTTTCCTGGAAAAAAACCACATTGGAACATCTATGATAATACTGTAAAGAATGAAGAACTGTCACTGTGTACATTTGTCATAATGACAGTGGTTTAACCAAGGGGTGCAATAAAAATGCCTCCCCTTAGCCCGAGATAAACCCTACATGAAGAGGCATGCGTGCCTTCAAGGGAAGAGGTTAAGGGATTTTGTTCTTCACACATAGTTTTCCTCATCTAAGCACAACCATGCTTCATAGCTGTGGCAAAGAAAAAAGATAATAGAAATTTGCCAACAAGCTTAAACTCACAGACTTGTAGGTGTTAAGGCCAGAGGGAAAGAGTATGGTCTACCCTAGCCTGATCTGCTATGTAACACATGCCGGGGAAGGCAGCCAGGACCTGGGGGCTTCAGTCCTCTTCCCCCCTTTCTGCTCCCCACCAGAAGAGCCAGCACAGTGAGCTCTCGCTGTTATAAATGCATCTTTGTGCAGCTAACCCCTTCTCTGAGAATGGAAAAGTCACACCTGTCTCCACTGGCACAGATCTGCACTCCCAAAGACTACTCTGGAAGAGCTACGATAGATCGTATTGTATAGGGTTTGGTTTGGTTTTGTTTTTAATAAGGAAAGATCACCTGCCACATCACAAAGGATGGGGACTGCACTGATCACGCCACAGAGCTTGACAACAACCACCTTCTTTGCACAGTTGCTTAAAGCCCAGTGACACTCTCAGATAAGGAGCTCTGCCTCCTGGAAGTCAGGGGAGGTAAGCAGCATGCTTTAAGGAGTTAAGGAGCACCCCCATGCTTTGGGGGTAAGCCGTCCCATTTTCTATTTCCTCAGACTAACAAGAATTGTCAGAATAGTAAATTCAGTCAGTACCTCACAGGAGAAACCAGGACTTCAACAAATACTCAGTAGCTGAAGATCCTGACTTTGTGAGAAAGGCTAATACCAATATACTAAGACATTAGTACAGCTCAGCTTCTCTCACAAATTACTGATCTTCCACCCGTACACCTCATTTGCTTAACACTGGCCACCCTTGTCCGCAGTCATGTACTCCTATGAGTTTATCACCTTACATCCTTCACTCGTACTTTCTTTCCAAGCAAGCAAAAAAGCCTCGCTCTTCATTTTTGCTGTTTCTACTTGAGCTGCTGCTGCCCCTAATGTTTCTGCTGTCCATAACCACAGCTGTGATTAAGCAATAGTGACAAGCAACAGACTTTATGCCTTGCTAGACCTTATACGTGGTTAGGCTGTAGCGTTTAGGAGTTGGGTACATCTCCAGCCAGCCCATGAGACTGCAGTAGATTTGAGTGCTGGGAAGGCCTGGGAAGGGCTCACTCTGTGGCTGCTTCAGGCTCACCAGCCGCCACAGCATGAACCAAAGCCTGGGGACCCAGGGATTAATCAGTGAATCTAGAGTACTTCAGGGTTCCTTGCTTAATAAAATCTAAAATAAAATATCAGTTATCGTCATTATAATTATACAGTTATGCAAGGTAATCCAACCTGATTAGAAACAGCCCGGTGAAGAAACCACATGTTTTACCTCTTTTTTAATGGCTACAGTGGAACCACTTCTCAAAGCTTCTACTTGAAAAAAAAATGCTAAAACCAAAGAAAAACACTGATTCAGGCTTTCAACTTGTTCCCCAGGGTGATGTGGGGAAGCAGTGAAGAGAGAGAAAAGGGTCTTGTTTCTCACCTTTTCCCCATTTATTAAACTCTAATATTTCTAGCTACAAGGGGGACTAAATAAAAACCAGGCACATATTATCTGTGGTTTTTTACATTAGATCAGCTGAAAAATGTCCTCCTTTACTAGGAAATATCTGTATTTGCCAACAATTCTTGGTGTCTGACTCATTTCCTTATTACCTCTCTCCCCCACTCTGTTTTCCCCTAAGGGATTGACTTTCCCCCACCTCAAACAAAAAGAATTTCTTTGGCATATGAAGGTCAAGGACAGATTTTTCTAATGTCTGCCTGCATGCCTACCTCTCGCTCCCTCTCCATCTACCTATCTACTTTTCTGAAGCGTCTATTCTTGTAGGCTTCTGGAGCTCATATAATAGGTTTAGCTCCACGTTTATTCACTTCTTTTTTTGAAGGAATACGAACCCAGCTGTGCCATTCAAGATTTCTGCAAAGACAGGTGATTTGCACAGGAAGCCTACCTGCACTCTGCAAGCTTGACTCAACTGCCACACGGTGACAAGAAGCAATGCACATGGCATCCGAAAGCCTTTTATTTTAAAACCTCTCTAAGCTTTCAAGTTCAGTTTCAAAGCAGTCTTCCCCCATGGTGAATGGTTCAACGGGGCGAGAGCGACTCCAAACCAGCTGTTCTAGCTCGGCTCCAAACAGAAAGCGCGTGCAGGAGAAAGGCAGTATGTCCACTGCTGCTTCTCTTGGTGCAGCCCTGGTGCCCAGCCAGCATCTTGGAGAACGCTCTCCTTTGGGCCAAGGAGAGACAGGAAGATGGCCGGGCTCTGTGTTAAGTGGGCACTGCAGTAGCTGACCCTTTTACCACCTTTTTGCACTGAAGATAAATGTATAGCGTATGGGGATATGGAAGGTAGAGCACAACAGAAAGCCAGCTGCAACATACATGAGGTAGACAAAGCTGCTTTTGGCCTTGCATTTTTATGATTTAACCAGCAAGGGAGAAAAGGGTGTAACAAAAAATTATTGCTAGCTAAGGAAATGGATGCCAAGGCAATTAGTCAATCCAGAGCAGGGAAAAGCCAAGAGCAAGGATTTTTCAGCAAGCAAGAAACCTATCACTTCTTTGTGAATCCAGTCACACAATAGTGGCTTCTTATTTCCACTCTGAGAGAAGCTTTCCTCTCTCCTCCACATTGTTGCTGTTTTTACATTTTTATTTACTAAATGCTCTGCAGATGTGTCATTCTTTCTGCAGCTTTCAGACCACTTTATGCGGCACTGTGTGTCATCTCAGAGATAAGTTTCACAGATAAATTGGTTGATCAGGCTGGATAAAAAATCACAGTGTTGTAGAGCAGAAGAGTGATGGGAAGACCACTGGAACTGTATATATAGTATCCTATAGTAAGCCACGAGGCTAAAAGTACATTTCATCTTACATAAGTAGAGCTCCAAATGAAGAAAAATCTCAGAAGTGAGTAGTGATTTGGAGTATTCAGCTTCAGACATCACGATGGAGCCTGGCTGTTGGAGAACTCCAACCCTTTTCCCAGAAAGTCAGATGACCTTTGAGCATCGCAAAGCAGGAATCAAAAATGGAGACCTTAGCCAGCACTAATCACTTTTTAAAATACAACTTTTGCTATGCAGGGTAGCAGAATAAAAAGATGCCTTTTTTCAAACTCTGTCTATGCAAATTTTACTGGCCATGACAGTCAGTGAATCAGTTAAAATGCTACGTATGGTTAACAGCATTTGTAGAAAGCGGTACTGAAATCATTGACTATGAGTGTTCCCACAACAAAGTTGAATCTAAAAGTAATGTTTATTGAGTTGGAAACAGTAAACATTACTACTACCAAAACACACCTCCTGGCAATCCTGAGCTATGCAGGGTTTTATTTATTACTCCTAGGGGGTTATTCACACCACCAAATTTGGACATCTCATTTAGGTATGATTCAGAGGATCAAAATTAAGTTCTTTACACAGTTAACAGAGATACACGCAGATACTTCCAGGGGACGGGGCAATTCTGAGTAATTATGTTAGATGTCTAATGCTATGCTAATGCATAATGTCTTTATGTCTAACAGAAAGTATATGGTTTGAGTGTTCCCTACAAGGGTCCTGCTGGCCTTACTAATTGCAAGATAGAGAACTGAAACTCCCTAGCTACTTTGGATGGGATTTCTTTGGGGTGACAGAGGTGCGATCATCTCCAGCTCTCCTTCCCTGGCCTCCACAGTCCCATCGAACACATCCTTTCATTTTTGCCTCTTGCTGCTACGGCCTCTCTGGCCCCTTCTTGGCACCACACGCAACACTCACGAGCCCCTGGGTGAGGATGAGGGCTGTGGAGGGGGTGGGCGTATGAAGGATGCAGACAGTGATGCTCTGGTGTGAGCGTTGCCATCCACACAGTTCAGAGACATCATCCAAACTGCAGTTGCTCCTGAAACAGCCTTCAGCTTTGGAGCTTCAACAGCCTTGGTTTTCTCCTTTTCTCTGCTTTGGTGTAGCTCCCGAGATTCTTTCTTAATGACGATTCACTCTGCAGGAAAAGGTAGAGGAGTAATCAGTACCGTTACAGTGTGCTGTGTCCAACATGTGAGCTAAACCCAGGACCTCTGCACGGCATTAACCCGGTATCTCTGCATGGCATTAACATGTGCTGTGGGCACATCCCCACTGGGCATTTCAAACAGCCCAGTGGCAGGAACTACTCAGGGATGTTTCCTCCTCCATGGAAAATTTTGACAAAAATAGCAAGAAAAGAGCTTTGGCATCAAAAAGGTAACATCTCCACAGACCAACTGTGATCATTTTTTTGTTGCATAGACTGAAGGAATAGATTGAATAAATAGTCTCTGAAATATCATAGCTAAAAACGACAAATGTTTTGGCCAGCCCAGGGCACTATAGGCTTCATGTTTGCAGCTGAAGCTGAGAGTACCTGAAAGCACACAAACACAGCAGTTTTAAAAGCAGTAATTACAAAAGCAAAAACTGCCCGGCTAAAGGATACACTCCAGCTCTCAGAAGGCCTGGAAAAGTTAATCCTACATTTTTGTAGACTGATATACCTTTAAATTTGTTAATGTAAGTTCAACAAAAGATATTGCCCTAGGCATGAACACTTTTAAATGCTGTATTTGCATTCACTATGCTTTAAAATAACAATCTGGGCAAATTAGTCCCATTTGGACAACACCTGCTCTTTCACAGTTCCCTGGACTCCGCTCTATCAGAATTGAATGTGAATAAAAGATTTTGAAGTTGCTTTAGTCTCCAGAAAAAACATTTTACTCCACTCTAAATAAGATACATGATAATAATGCTTTGCAAGTGTAATTTTAGGTTGTAAAGGTTTAGAGGGCTTTTTTTCTTATGACCATGTGGTCTGGATATAAAGCTGGCTTTGGTTACCAATAGCACAGAAAACAAAGCTCTGCATGACTCAACGGTGCTTGAAAATGATTTAATCACAGCCCACAATAAAGTTTTACAATTAAAGAAATATAGTATATTTTCTTGGTTTGAGCTCCCTTACATTAAAGCAGTAATAAATGAGAAGTACTGGAAGGCGTTTATGAGCGCAGTGGGTGGAAGGGCCCTGCTCGGGCGCAGGGCAGCGGCTGCCGTGCACGGCAGCACCTCCCTGCGGGCACCGGGAGGTTGTCCGCCTTCTGGGCGTGATGGCTCCCGCAGCTCCCAAGGAGCCCGACATCATCCCAGCTTGTGACACTGGGGCAATGAGGGGCACGGCGGCATGGGAAGAGCTGCACTACCTTGGAAAGAAACAAGTCACGGGGACATGGTCTGGGGGGTCCTGCCAGGCAGGTGAAGTGTGTGCTCCTTGGTCTTGTTGGTGTCTTGCCCTCAACCTCTAGCTGTATAAATACAGTAAATCTTCCCGATTGCCTGTGCTGCTCAGCGATATTGTGCTCATCCCTGACTGCAAAGCAGAGCAGTACCTCTGCCCCTCCAGCAAGGCAGGGCCTGCCACGGTTTTGCTCTTCCTCTGGAAAGTGCTATTCTAGAAAGCATAGTCAAAGGCCTGATAACCTCAGCTCATGAATGTCTCTGTGCACACACATGCACGCACACACCCATGTGCTTGAGTTTCTTTGCTGCTTGGTTTTTCTGCTTTGTGACTCAGCAGATCCAACACCAAGTATTGGCAAGTGTGGCAACAGCTTGGGACTTATCTTGTCGGCTTGAACTGAAGAAAATCAGCAAAAGTTCAGACAAGCACAGACCAGATGCCATGCTTTGAGCATTAGGAAATCTTGCAATTTCATTTCAAGCAACAAAAACAGAGTAACATGAAGTATGGGGAGAAAGGAGCTTTCCCCATCCTCAGGACAGGTCTTGAACTCTTTAGCAGGCTCTCCCTGCACACAGTTGCTCGTTGTATCATCTTGGCAAAAGCTAAACATGAAACAAATACCATTTGGAACAGAAGAGGGTCATGCTTTTACACCCACAGAGATGGAGTTCATCGTTGCAGAGGACTTGGACACGCACCACTTTGTACATGTGTGCGTGGAGCGCAGAATGCCAGAAAAGGAAATCAAAATCACTGAGAACCTCAGGGAGAGGACTTTTGCTTGTACAACTGATAATCCTAAATGATAGTCATTTTGGCTCTCCCTTCAAAGTCGCCAGCAAAATAAATTGAAATGCAAACAGGAAAGAGAAAGGAAGATGAAAGAAAGAAATACTATTAATGATAGATTGAAAGATGATACAAACAAAACAATTTAATCCATGGCTGAAGACTAAATGATTGCCAACTAATATTTTAGTCAGTCAGCATGCCTTCCTGCCTTTCGCACAAGGCCAGCCATGCAAAGTATGTCCTACTTAAACGCGCTACATTTTCTATTTCAGAGCAGAAGGACATAGTGAATAACTCCAAGATACACATTTCCTGAAGATTCAAATGCATTGCATCAATCTTAATTGCCACTAAGAAAACAAATCTGAACCTCTTCTACAGAGAGGAACTTTGGATCATGTATACAAAGGTTTCAAAGCCATGATTTCCGTAGGAGCACATATTTAGATTGGGCTCTTTTAGAAATAAAATCAGACTTGCTAGCCTAGAAACCCAGCTCCAAGAACCTGAAAGAGCAACGTGGCAAAAAACTACAGGGAGGGAGCGGCAGGCTGAGAGCACGTGCCTCTTCTGCTGCTGCTGCTCATTCTTTGATGATCCATCAAATTATAACAGTTTGCACAATGAAATAATTATGAATGCTTTGACTCAAACAACAATGCCCAGAACAAGGGAACAGCCAGGAGCTCCAAATTACGAGCTCCGTACTTGCATACGCCTTCCTATGCCTTATTTGTTTACTCTTACATTTCAAGCAGCAGCCCAGCGACTTAAAAATATCAGAAAACTTTGCTCTGCAGCAAAGGCAATGGTAGCTGTTGGACAAATACTGGATTCCCTGTTGTTTCAATTGCTCCCCTGCAGAGGAGTGGAGGCTATATGCTTTGAGGTCAGCTTGTCTGAGCTGTGAGACCCCCATTTGCAGTCTAGACCATGGGGTAAGGCTTTATTCGCTTGCCCAGGCATAGCAGCCTCTTAGCCCAGGCATAGCAGCAGGTACCAAATCAGGAGCTTGTGGAGGCCCTGTGCCCTTTTTGCCAGACCTGCAAGGATGGCTCGGAGACCGTAAGATGTCTCAGGTGGCACCAGGTGCCCACGTCTTGCCCATGGTGTATATATCACGCTCAGGCACAGCTGGGAAAGGCAGGTGGGTCTTGCCTTTGGAGGCTAGACCTGTTAGAGGGATGCTGTTTCTGAGAAATACTGGAAAGATTTTGGCAGGATAGATAGCAAACATTTTGAAAAAGAGTAGTAAAATGCAGAGGGAGAGACGCTGCTGTGTAACCAGTAGTAACGCCAATGATTTAAAAATTCAGTTTGTGGGACTTCAGTAAGCTTTAATATATGTGACTTTTGAAGCATTTTCATGATTCCATTTAGATCATTTGCAGCACTGTACTAGTCTGAACCTGATGCCAAATTTCTTCAAAGACAATTCTAAAACTAATTTAGCTCAAAGAAATTCATGGGTTTATTTGTAAATTCTAAGAAAAGTCTTTTGTACCCAAAGAGCATGTATGGTATTTCCAAGCCTGATCCAATGAATTCTTCATGGATAACAGAGTGGTTGAATTCCTTCCTTTAAGTACAAGACTTGGATCATCCATAGGTATAGTAGGTCCGTAATTTATTCCCTTTAGTCCGGTGATTACAGATTTGCAGCTGGACCCTTAGATATATTACAAAACCAGAAAGAACAGTTTTTTCCCAATAATGTGAGTAGAAATGGAGTTGACACAACTTTGCCAATAGTAAACACTTAAGGCTCTGTGTGCAGAAGTACACAGGTTTAGAGTGTATAGGTAACAACATATTTCTGTACTTGTCAGGTTCCACTTTTTGAAGCAGTAAGTTTGGAAATGGAAAAATACATAAGTAGAAGTCAACTCTTCCATATTATGTGCCAAAAGACTCTTTAAACATTTAGTTGAATCTTCCTCCTCTTTACAGTTCTCTTATTTTTTTGTTTTCTCTTCCCTTTCCTTTCTTTTCTTTCCTTTTCTTCCTTCTGAAAATTGCAGAATGATCATCTACGGTCAGCTGCATCTATGTTCATACTTGTTTGAATGTGAATCAAACGTTAGTCTGTAGTTTAATTGAAGACTATAAAGTTTACATTGGGCTGGGTGCTGAGCAGCTTTGTGTTATGCCTGTGGCCCTGAATCAGAAAAAAAGTGGCAGCATTTTAAGTGTATGCTAAGCTTTTTTATGAAATGACGCTGATGATCAAAGGAAAGTTATTTCTCTTTCCTTCCTCTCCACAAAGCCCTGTCTTATAGGTGGGAAGAGTTAGTTCGTCTTGAGTTCTCTCATGAAAATGCCACAAAAAATTTGAAGATTCAGCCACTGAGGATCTAGTGCACACTGCAAGAATTACACAAAGCTAGGAAAACAATGTGCTAAAGGAACTTCTACAGCTACAGTTATTTGAGGAGCCAAAAAAGTGCATTAAAGGAACCAGGAATGGAATACTGATCACTATGCAAGTATATTATGATCCTCATCCTTCAATATCTTCAAAGAAAAGGAGCATAATGATGATTTATGCTTACTACAAATCCCAATTCTGTTTGCATTCTTCATAGTTATACCTGATATTATTTAAATACACTTTCTTGTGTTTTAGCATAAACACTGACATGATTTACTGGATCAGCAACTGACTGCATCTGCCCATGCTTCTCTGGCCAGCCAACATGCTACGTTCTAGCAGCTCAGTGGGATCTCCCTTAATTCAAGCAGTGTGATGCAACACCTTGCTGGATTTTTGGTTTGGTTTTAGGATCCTGCAATGAACAATAAGATGGTCCTTTCAGGGTAAGGAAGGGGGATTGTCCCTCCAAGGAATAACAGAGTGACTCAGATCCAAAATTCAGTGTTTTCCAATGGTCGGCTATAAGGTTAGAGATACCTAGGTGGAGAACTGCTCCCACAGGGGTGCTTCCCCGTAACCCCATCAGTTCTCAGCCCGAGTATTGGTGCGGGAGCACCCTCCGAAGCAAGGTTAAACTGCCCCGAGCACTGCCATCCAGCACTTCAGAAAGTTTCTGGGACAGCGCTGATTAGATACACGGCAATCAGAAAGTCAGAGTGCGTATCCTTCTGGTCTGGCTTCCCTCACCCTGTGCTCGTGCTGCAGAAAAGCCTTCCCTGGGCCCGAGGAACGGGGGAATGGCGGCAGCTGGAGGGGCTCATGCCTCTGCCCGGTACCTGCCCAGGACTCGCTCCAAGCCCGCCGTCAGCAGAGGGCATTGACCAGATACCAGCCCAGAGGGCTGCGGAAATGAGCACAAACAGCTGGAGACCTCGAACAAGAGCTACTGTAGCAAGCTGGGACTTCAATATCAGTATTGTAAAGGAGCCACAAGGATATTGCAGTAAACCCAAAGCCCCATGATATCACGGGCCGTCAATAAGCTCTGGAAGTGCATGCTTTCCCAAAATGTACTGTTTTTCAGGCGGCAGGCACCCAACAGTAGATTTAAATAAATATGTTTATACCTTCCATGTATTAGCACAGCTATTTTATTACTTGGCAAAGTAGTGAAAAAATTGTGTTTGCTTACTTTGTTTTTACAATTATTTCCTAACTGGAAGCCACCACCGATGTATTTTAAGAACAATTTGCTTTGTCACTGGGTGCTAAAGGCAAGTAGAATACTTTGCTTAGAGAAAGTTAGAAATTGCTTTTTTCCTCCTGCCTTGGGAATTACAGATGTTTCAGTGCTCTTTGTGCTTCCTTTGCAGACACTGGCCTTTAGCACTTGAATTATTTTAGCTCAATGAGCTTGCTTGGTTGCCAAATGTCAGTGCATCTTTGGGTTTGGGGAAATGGCTTGTTTTATGGGAGAGAAAAAAAAAAGTTTTAAAATACCCTGGTACCATTTAGGAACATATTAGTACAGCACTAATTATAAACTGGAATGTGTCAGAATTAAATGAGTTATGATCTGGCGAGGACCTGCAAACTATAGTCAGATACTTAATAAAGTTTAGACATGCAGCTGTGAAGACTCCTGGATCCTTGCCACCTTTTATTAGAGTGGCGCCCAGCAACGCCGCTGTAGTTAAGGGTCTGTCAGCATTTCCATTATAAAACCCCATTTTTTTAGGGCTTTGTAACTTGCCCGTTTTAAATCACATCAAGCTGAAACTTGACATTAAAATTGCCAGGAATAATTTCTTTTAATACAAAAATGTTACTTACATTTTCACTCTGTCTTTGTTTTAGATCCAGAGAGGTAAAAAAAATAAAGTGAGCACATGTCACATTTTATTAGAAACTTTTTTTTGTCACACTTTAGAAAAACAAAGCAGAGCTTGGATTTGAAAAATAAATATTTTAGCCCCTTAGGGCTGAATTCTGATCTTGGATTCCCACTGAGGCATAAGCAGAGAGTACAAAAGCTGGTATTACATCCTAGTCTCTGAATCTACACTCTTGAATCTGACCTGCGATTTTATGTGAACTAACAAGATGGACTGAATAAAACACCAACCAGTTATCAGTACTGTGCAATAACTATGGTGTTTTTTTCTTCCTTTTTTTAAATTTACATTTTAAGTCTTAGAATAGTCTTTTCTTTTCTTTTCCTGCTTGTTTTCTATCAGGTCCTCAGGTGGTTCAGTCTGACATTGATACACTGATACAGCAGTGCAGATTTACACCGCCTGAGGACCTGCTACTCGGATGATTACATCTATTTTAAAGAGATTTCTCAGCTCTCCATCCTCCTTATTTCTTCCTTCCTTCTGAAATGAAAGCAAAGAAAATGATCTGGGTGGGTTGGGGGTTACTTTTCACATTTTTAACCCTGGACTCAATCATTATGTATCATTATGAACAAGCTACATTTCCAGCCAGTCTTACTGTGGGCCAAGGTCACATCTCGTTTTTGCTCCGTAAGTCCTGTGCAGATGGTTAGAATGGGGACTCACATGATGACTTTTCTTAGGGACCCGTGACTTTGTTCTCTCCTCTTCTGTTTTTCCTTTAATGCGCTGAAATTAAAAAAAAGAAGTTACTCAGACTGAAAATCACCACTTGTTTGGGGTGATCAACTAAGCACAACGAGGAAGAACATGAGTCTCAGGACAGCTCAGATGAGCCTGAAAATCTAGAAGGAAACTGAGGACAGTCCTGTAAAGAGCTGAGCATTGGTGTTGTGCTGCTTTAGTCGATCAGAAGGGCCAAGAGCAGCTTTGTTACCTGGAGTGTGGAGCCATCAGAAACACCTCAGTAACTGGGGAAATTATTCTTTTTAAGGTGCTGTAAATGACAAACACATGCATATATTTAGTAATATCAAGCATTTGATATTACACCTGGTCTCCCCTTTCCAAGTCACCCAAGCAACTGAAACACATGAAACTCAATAATGAAAAATACAACAAGCAGCAATGCCTAAAGGCTTAGAGATCGCAGGTACCATAAGCCTCAGCCCATAGCCAGTCAAAGGGTTGCAACCAAGCACAGCCAGACTTGGGACAAGCCCGGGGTCAGACCTCGAAGCAAGGCCACCATGTGCCTCAGCTGCTTAACCAGACATTTCCTTGAAGATTTACCCTTTTATCTTGCTCCTGTCTCTTTAGAGATGGTCTCTTGTCTCCAGCTGCAGCTCTGGTTTAGGCTCCTTATTCTGGCCCTATCTTTTCCCCGTTGTGCTTTGCACACTGCCAAACCTCTAACCGTGCTCGTCCCTGCCCCAAGGGCTCGGCACAGCCCTCACCGTCTCCTGCTCCCTATTAACCCTGCATCTGATACCTGTCCCATGCTCTCAGCCTTGGTCTGAGCCCCAGTGTCTGCATCCTACCTGACAAGCAGATCTACTGATTGTAAGAGACTGGATTTGAGTAGTTTTAGCATGGCAAATTTAAGGTCAAATCAGTGGCCTTACTGAAAGAGGAGTAAGCTAATGTGTTTAGCTTGTGTTTGTGCGGGACTGAAAACACATGCACGATCGGTTACCACAGCTCAGCTGATGAGCAATAACTGGCTAATCCACTTGTTACCTGATAGTGCATCTGGGGTCTAACTTTGAAAATCTACCCTGACATAACCCCTCCTTTTCTTTCTCCCACCCCAAAAAGTCCTTAAAGAAGTGAGCATGGTTTTCAGTTTTTTCAATGATCTGGATCAGTCGCCCATAAAACTCGGTGGCTTTCCAAAGAGCTAAAAAAATGATCTGAACAGAATCACACGCTGAAGTACTGCAGCACTTGCTGCATGAGGCTTGCGGAGCTCTTTGCAGACAGTAACGGGCAAGACCTAATGGTGAATTCATTGCTTTGGTGAGCCATCATTCCCAGTGACTCCAGTCAAGACAAGGTTTCACCTGTAGGATTTATAAAGTCTGCAAACTAGACAGACCTGGGCTATCTCCTACAGGGGTAAATTAGTACCCTTGAAGTCTGGTGTAACTTCTGCACTTTGCAACACTGAGTTTCATTAGCCAGTGTCTCTGTTCTTTCACTTTAAGGATTATATTTTCACCCTTAAGTTGACCCCTTACATTATGGGGTTCATTCTCACCTTCCCCTGTCCAGATGGAGCAGTTACAGGCATTTTTGCTCAAGGTGCAAAATTAAAGGCTTGGATCATCAAAGTGCTGAGGACTGGTTGCTTTCAAAGCAATCTGGGAGTCCTCAGCAGTCACCACTTGAAAATCAGATAGGCTGCGTGGAATGGCCTTAAAAATGAATGGTGAAGGTGACTGCTTAAGCATTCGTATACCGGCCAGGTCTCAAGGTGTGCTGGGAAACCAGGCACATGCCAAAACCACATGGGGAAAACCACTCAGTCAGTCCCTGGGAGGAGAGGGACTCTGGCTCACAGTGCCAAGTTCACAGCAACAGGCATCCCAATCGCAGATCTAATTTTCAGGCCCTTGAAGCTTGGCTAGAACCTCTGTCTGGCCTATAGAGGAGAATTTTCTTGCCAGGTTTAAAGGGAGCTGATTAAACAATTTTTGACTTGGAGGAAATTAAGAACTTAGGCTGGTTTAAGCTGTAACAAAAATGTCTGTATTTTTCCTGTATTCGAAATTCAAAAAGTGGCTTAAAGTCTTATTATACAAACATTTCTAGCCCCCGAAAAGCTGCTGACAGGAGAATGCTAGAGCAAAGTATTACAGTTAGCATGTTCTTAAAACTGTAATGCTGATTGATCAGGTCAGTGGGAGCAATTGTGGTGGGAAAATATTGTGTTGTTGCTCTGGCAGTTGACCCTTGGGATCCTTCGCTCAGACTGCAGTCTCCTGCATCCTTCCGCTCTTTGCTCATCGCTAGCGCAGCGGGCGCGCACAGGCACAGCGCCGGCTCGGATCAGTGCGAGCAGCGAGTAGCCACAGACGTGCAGCCCTTAGGTAGAGGCACGCTGCTTCCCCAGGGGATTTTGGCACTTTCCAAAATGCAAAAACACAGTCCGTGCGGATGCCGCTAGAGGGCTCATGGACACGTTTCGAGGAATACTTGCCGGACTTGTACAGTCGGCAGCCCCTGTGAGTCAGATGAGCATCGCAGCACGGGAAGAGCACAGCTGGGCCGTGCCCGTGCCCGGAGCAACGTCTCCTGTGCCCGGGGGGACAGTCACCTGTACCCGTCCGCTCTGAGGTGATGGCCACTGTGTCCCGCATGGGCTTGCTGAAGCTAGGGAGCACTTGACATTTTGGGGTGAGGGAAAATGGAAGTGAGAGGGTAATGGGTGAGCAAAATGCATTACTGAGAGCCTCAAAGATGGGGTTTGAAGGGAGCGCCCCCATCTCGTTCCTTAACTTCTTAGGTCTGTTCCTCTAAATTTTGGGAGAAGAGTTGAAATGTTTCCTGTGACTATCTTAACTGACACTACATGGATTTTGTTTAATAACAGCATTGTCCTATAAGGATGGCTTTATAAACAAGATATTAAGAAAGCTGTATCTATTAATTTAACTGTGCAAAGCAGAGCATATCATGATTTTCACCATTTAATTGTTGTAACAAACAATAGTCCTGTTAAATTTTAAGACAGCTCTTTGCAGCCCAGCAGGATTCTTCCTCTCTCTCTGATGTCAATCATTTTCAAATGACTATATGATAAATTTTGCTGTATCCCTTTACAGAGTTGCTGTACAAACTGACTTCTGTGCAATGCAGTACCAATGCTATGGTTCCCAAAAGGGGACTCCTTAGTGCAAGATGTGGTGAAATTAAATACAAAGAATACCTAGTATGGAGGAAATTAGAACCTTAATCAGACAATGTCAGGAGACATGACGACAGCTAAGCTCCAGGTCACTGCACACAACAGCAAGCTGCAAAGACAGGCCAAGTGCCCACGTAACAATTTCCACTGATGTCACTAGGAGCAATCCTGTGTATTCAAGATGTGTATGTAGAAAGTCAGTAGATAGGACATAAAAGTCAGACTAGACAGAAAGAAATTAGCACAGAAAGGGCCATATTGAGACAGCCTAAAATCCACCTAACTCACTCTAGATGACAGAGAAGAAACAAATTCAAATGTCTTCAGGAAGGTTCAAAGTACAGAGTGACACATAGCTAGTCACTAGGAAATATTAGGTACAGGAAGCTTCCTGAATGGGCTCATTATTCAACATGGAAAACCCAATACACTCTGTAGAAAGGAAGGCATTTGACTACCATGAACAGTTAATATTCATTTTAAATTGACCTCTCCAGCTTCATATGCTGTGCAAAGACAGTGGCTTAGCTTTGCAGAACCATGGGGAAGAGTACAAATAACAAGACCTAGCTCTGCTTAATTCTGATATGATGAACAGATGAAAAAGAGAATTCCCCAGGTGACATCAGTGTCTATATCAAAGTTTGGGAAGTTAGTGACATTAGAGCGCTGCCTGAAGAAAGTTCCCAAAGCTGTAAAATCCTGACACCTTGAAGTACCATGTGTAAACAGCATGAGCCCATAAAAAGCAAACAAGTCACTGAGATAAGCTCTGGTAATGTTTCCCAGCAATCTGCCATATTAAGAATATTTATGCTTCCTGGGAAAGGTAAGGTGCAGCAAGTGGGAAAAGCAATCTCTTCCAGACGATCAGTTATTCCAGCATTTTGGTCCTTCACGGTTTGGTGAAGCTTTAATAAGAGAAGCTTTAATAAGAGACAGCTCCGTCTCTGCTGTGTGAAAGCCTGCCAGGGAAGCACGCAAACAACTCTGGAGAGACCCGATTCATATTTACATCAGGGCCCATTTAAACAGCCTGACTAATGCAAAGAGTGTTCAATAGAAACAAGTCTCAGTAGAGCCCCGTAACTGCTCCCCCATTCTCTTTTGCTCTGTCATGCTGGGCGCACGTCGTAGCAGCACAACGAGGTGGGAGATGCCGAGGAGTCAGCCCGGCTTCTCCCATTTATGGACTCCGCGCGCGCTCTGGGCTCGGTTGTCACTTCCACTTGCAGCTCTCTACACCACTCTGGTGGTGCAGAGGGACCTTGCCCTTCGAAGCTGCCTCCAAGGCCGCTGGCATGTCTAAATTGCTTGCGACGCTGGAGGGCCGTTCTCCCCCGGCTGCCGGCGCGGTCCCAAGCAGCCCGGCATCACTGGCTTCTCCGAGCAGCTGAACGTCTTCATCTGGAGCTGCAGAGACTCAGCCTCTCTGAAGAGGACCTCAGAGCTGCAAGACTGAGCTCATTAGTGAGCTGTTTGTAACTGCCATGTAGGTCTCCGAAAGAGAAATGACAGCGTCCCATTCTTGGATGGATCCCATTTAAGGGAAGAATTCAGACTTGTGAGAACAACTAAAGCTCGGACATGTGGCTGATTGAAATACAGCCATTTTCCATTAGGGGAGGCTGGAACTACAAAAGATGAACATGTTTGTTTTTCATTTCATAGATACATTATTAGGGGTTTAATTTGACTACAGTACATGCTTAGGGCAGGCAGTAGATTTGAAGAATTTTTGTTGTTTTTTTTTTAATGTTCACAAATTAAGAGAGTAGCTGAGCTCTGGTTTCTGCCCCAGTTCACTGGAAGCAGATCAGCAAGTCCACCAGTGTGCTGACCCTCTGCTTCCACCTCCTCTGCCCTACGCTGGGGGTGGGAACCTGCCTACAACCAGGGGAGAGCTACAAGCCTCCTTGTCCTGGAGTTCAGGAAAACTCACATCTACAAGAACTGAGACATATGCTCAGGCTATAGCGCACGCTAACAACTTGTCCCTATCCCGATACTTGCTGCCATGCAGGAAGCATCAAGAAGTCTCACCAGAGCCAAGGACTGTGAGGGTGGCATTCAAAAGACGCAACAGGAGCCTCTGCGTAACACAACCAGCACCTCCTATCTAGGCCAAAGTTTCTTGAAAGTGCACCTGGAACATTTGGAGGATTAACAAACATTTCATTAGCTTCTCAGCCCTGCCCCCTCCCTTTTTTTACAGCTTATAAATTGCAAGTGACAAATATAGCAAGAGTGCATGTTATCTGTCCAAAACTCAAGGGCAAATATATCAAGAAACAGAAGGCAGCTTACAGCCTGCTCTTGTTGCCTGCTAGTTGTCACAGGGCTGAGCTGCCTCACTGCCCACCTTCTGCCACTGCCCACCCATCACTGTGGATGACTCCATCACACTGCTCTTCTGTGACGGTTGTGGTAAGCCTACGGAGACAAACTTTGCTTAACAACAAATGAGAAAGCAGTAATGAAAAGCGAAAAGGCCCCTAGATGCATCAGCTGCAACATATGGCCCAGCTGGCTGCCTGTTTTAGGACATTATAGGAGGGAGGCAGTGTTCTATAAAACTTGAGAATGTGAACATCATCGCCATCCACAACTGCAGGGACAAGGAAATTGATGTTTGTTGTTTTCCTTTGTCTGAACATGGGAAGATTTTTGCCTGTTTTTGCTGAATGGTTGTGGGCACTTGCCTCCACAGAGCTTGCCTGGAATGGTAATAAAAGGTGCTGGAAATATAATCTGGTGCTGGACAATAACAGGCAAAATGTTTGAAAGAAAATAGGGATGCCTGCTTATCTACTACACTGCTATTTCTGAAAACAGCCAAATACTGTTTGGAAATTTGTCTGCCTGCAGAGCTCTGTGCAGGCTCTCTTGCATTTGCTGGAGAGAGTTCTGGGGAAAGTCTCTGTGAGCAAATCTATTGATCTTTTTTAGGTGTCAAACAGGGGAATGTGTTTAAAGGCCAAATTTCTTCATCTTGATCTTTGCGGTGATGACGTATTATGACCTCCAAAATACCATGCTAATAAATTGTATGAGTGCTTATGATGAGATAAATTCTTTATCTTAAGAAGGCTAAAAGTATGTAGCAGGCAAAACATGAACTCCTCTAGGCACTTGCCGGTCTCTTTACAGAGCACATATGAAAAAGTGTGAACACACCCTATTCTCAGCACATTTTCAAGAAGTGATGAAAATACATTTGCTGTCTATCTTGAAAGACCCAAGGCCACAGAACAGCGAAGGGCTGGGAAGCCGTATTGTAAGGCCTAACACTGCCATCCGCAAAATGAAATTCAGCTTTAAAATGGTAATGATCTTTAGAAGAGTATACAGGCGAGCTGTAAATTACAGACTGTCTTCATTCATCTGAAATCGGGGTGGGGGGGGTGACTAAGCAAGGGCTGGGTGAAATCTAAAATAAGAAGTTAGGAAAAACTTTAAAGGGAGCCTGTCATAAGCAGGTCTACAAACTTCGTCCAGTTCTGTGTCATGTAGAGCTTGATCCATGGGGCAAGATATGTCCTTTTATGTTAGGAATAATAACGTTTTCTGTATGTTTATGTATCTCTACTTCTATATCTGCAGTACTGATCGGCTTCAGGGGGAGTTTGTGGGTGCTCAGCAGGTGCTCAGCTTTCAGGCTTTTGCCTTGTGTGTTTAATTATAAAAGCAGTGGAAGAGTTTTGTATATAGAAACAGCAGGTCACTCATATTAGAATAACTTAGAGCTAAAGATGCCTTAGTATAACTGACAGCTGAGACACAATAGCTCTACCTCAGGCAGCTGACGTGAAAGGGCTTTGTTACTGAACAGCATCCTGACACCAAATGCGGGAAAAGAAGAGAATTAGCTTGCCCCAAAACGGTGCAAACATCGAAATAAATGCAGTGCAAATAATAAGGAAATCTGGGAAGTCTGCCAATATTACGCTGGTCGAATCGGCTACTAAGAACAGAGTTAATCCTCGGGACACTGTTCAGCGCCCAAAATTAGTTTGGACCTTCAAAGCCCTGAAATATTCATTGTTTCTGCTAAAGCTGCCCATTGGAATGATTACCTTGGGTCCCCATAATTCACTAATGCATACTTGTTATATACTTTTATTGCACTCCCCTGCAGATGTTGCTGTTTCCAATTAGAGATGTAACTCCTACCCTTGGCTGTTAATAACTATTTTGCCTTGAGACATATCTTATTTGCTAACTGAAAAAGGCAGGTTAATGGTGTCTGCACTATGGTATATTATTAGAAGTGAGTTTGTGAAGCAAACTCCCAGTGACTCTAATCTCTGGAATGCTGACTCCTCCTGAGGTCAGTAATTGGGTATTTTGGAATTTGCCATAGCAGCAGGCCTAAGCCTGTCTTCAGCCCCCTTTGAAATTCAGACCCTGAGGTCAGCAAAATAATTGGTTCATTTGAACAGAAAATCAGAAAATGAAGGATACACTTTTCCCCTACTGTCTAACTTCCAATTGACCAAACAGACTTTGAGATGTTCTTCTCTCATTTCGGTAATGCAACACAGTCGGTCCCCTCCTATTTCATTTCCACAGAGCTCCTTGTCATTTCATGCGCCCTGCCCAAAGCCCAAAATCTTTGGTTTATCACAAATTCTGCACAGCTATTGCGAGCAAGGCATGGTTACTATTTTGTACTGGTGCCTAAAACCCCTTTTTGCTTTCACTGTTTGACCATTAACCCACCACATGACCTATTTTAATCTTTTTTTTTTTTCAGTTTTGCTCCAGTTTTGAAGTTGAAAGCTCCTTCTTTTGCTCTCAAAGTGTAGCCTTGACTCTGTCTCAAGGTTTTGCTTTTGAACCACCCAAACACTTTGGTTTTGAGATCTTTATCATGAAAGAATTTGATCGCAGTCATTGACTAGTATTCATCTTGTTTCTCTAAATAGTGTCTGAAATTAGAGTTCCTTATCCATATTCACTGCCCAATGCTCTTTGATACTTGTTACTAAGTACACCTTTGGTATTTTAGGGTTAATATCACATAGAAATATAGCTACTTGTAGGGAAAAGCTCACGTGAGGACCCCATTTGAGACAGTTGATTTAGCTCATCCAGTTCAGTATTTTGGAAACGATGTCATCAGAACGATAGAAGGCAGCCAGCATGGTGGAGACTTCGGTGTATCTTCACTATTGAAGACACTAAATACAGTTCAGCCTGCCTTTAACAGTACAACCTAAGTGAGCCATCCTCATCCTACATCTGGAATGGAAAAAAGGCAACACGTGCAGGATAAACACTGTGGAGTGAGAAACAAACAGCAGTTTGGCTACTGTTTTGATGCAAAACTAAAAATATATGATCTTCCCATCACTAATTCAATGCACATGGTTGCTTTACCGTTTCAGACATACAACGATTGAATAAAAAGAACTCAGTATGTTTTATACTCAGACACGTGTGGCTCTTTCTAAAGGGCTTGTAAGGAAGAAAGTGCTGCATGAGATCTAGGTAATGTTATGATTATCAGCACTGCGGAGCAGAGATAATCCCAGTATGGCTCGCGTTAAAAGTAGATGACAGATCAGGTTCCCTCCTGCAGCCAGGCTGTGCTTGACAAGGGTTGGAAAATGTCAGGAATTAGCTTTGGGTCCTTGATCTTGAAGGTCAGTCTGGTACTGCCTTTATGTGAGTTAAAACAGAACACTAGTCTATGCTACTTGTTCGGATTAATGTTAATAAAGCAATAATAATAATGGTCTACATTTGCGAGGCCCAGTTTTGAAATGTTAGCTTGTTTTCTACTCTGGTCTCTTTCAGGAAAAACTTGCATAAAAGTATTTTTTCCACTTATGTTTTCTGATGTTTGGTTATTTTCACTTTTTTTTCCCTCTGTTTTTTTTCTTTTCGCCTTAAGGTGGTTTTCATTACTAATGTCATCTTTATAAACTATAAATGCTTCCCTGCTGAAAGGAATGAAAAACTGTTTTGCAAGTGGGAATGCCATAAGCAGGGACAGACACTGGAATTTTCCCCATATTTTTCTCATTTGGACATTGTTTTTTGTTTGTTTTTTCCTGTGTTAATTATGACTTAAACTTTCATTTTCCAAGAAGTTCTGAAAGTTTTTATACCCACCAGATTCTTTTCTGGCCAACAGCAGAGCCTGAATCAGGATCGAGAATTCTCTGCAGTCTTCCCCACCCATGTTTTACATGCTTTGAGATGATGACAATGTCTATTTTGAATTGTTAGCCACCTTAATTATACAGAATATAAGGCCAAAGTTACGGAGCCTTTGCATATTTCTGAGGTCATTTTAGGAAGGATATTAAAAACCAACCTGTTCTTAAAAACAATTATGTTCTTCCAAGCATTACTACTAATAAAGAAAGGTATTACAATGCATCCGTAATACCAATTGTTTTCTTTGTCGCTAAGATTCCTGGCTCTCTCTACTCTACTGTGCATTTTTTCTTTGAAGCCTAGTAATTCAATCAAAAGAAGGAGCCAGATTGTGGATCTACGAAGAAGAAAGCAACCCCACAGCAGGTGGGTTTTTCACAGGAATGCTTATAAAATCCTCACTACTGAAAGTAACAACAGGATACCCAAATTGCCCAGTGCCGGAGATTTGTTATGGCAGTCAGCTTTCTGTCAATACAAGAGGGAATCAGCCCCACCGGAGAAACAGAAATCCAGAGGATGTTTGTTGGACACCACACTTCTAATCTACTGTTTATATCATGACAGTACCCGCGGGCTCTGATGCAGATAGAAGTTGAATTTCATCTGGCACAGTCTGGGGAGCTGAGGGACTAAAGTGCCGGTACAGCCCCCTACTCCCATCCCGGTGCAGCAACCGGTCCGGCTCCCGTCACACGGAATAACAGGGGCCGGCCGATGCGGTGCTGGCTGCCAGCTTTCAGAGGGTCTCTGGCAGCCTGGGATTGCTAAGGAGAAAGAGAGCCTGGAAAAGCCCACTTCCCTCAGACGTGTTCCTGCGAGGGGTCACTCAGTAGGGCTGCTATGGTGGGGGACCGGAGGTGGGATGAGCTGGTTTTCAGCAGGTTTTTGTGCCTGGAGCGCTGCCTAAAGCAGGCAAAGAGGAGGCAGAACCTGCCTCACGAGAGGAGCGACCCTGGGAGCCTGCGCGGCCCCGGGGAAGCGCCGGGGACGGACAACTTCCACGCTCGGGGTCTGCCAGAGCCCTCACTCTCCGCACAGAACGTGAAAAGCAAACAGAAATGCACCCAGACCTGCTGGATGAGATTGGTTACCGTCGTCCCTGACTCCTGCGGTGTTAATGATTCCACGGACACTTTTTTCTGTCTGGCAATCTTTTCCTTGGCTCCCTTTTGCAAATAAATCCTCGCTTCCTAACTCCTCTGTTTCTGTGTCGGTTCGACTAAGATTTCTGTGGGAAAGTTGGAGATTTCCTTTTATTTCACTGGCAATGTTTCACCTTTCCCCCTACCCCCTCCTCATTTTTTTGGACAGATTTCGTTTCCCAAACAGATGTCTCTCATTTCTGAAAGCAACTCTCACATACTGACGGTTTCTTTCTTTTTCTCTCTTTTTCTTTCTCTCTCTCTTTCTTTCTCACTCTTTTTCTCTTTCTTTGTCTCTCTTTTTCTTCCTCTTTTTTCCTTTCTCCCTTTCTTCCTCTTTCTTTCTCTCTCTTTTTCAGTCTTTCTCTCTCTTATGTAATTTTCTGCAAATGTTTTACAGCTCTGCTCTGAAAAACAACTTTGTGAACTGAGATATATAACATCTTTTCAACCACGCCATACCTGCAAATATGCGCACTGGAGCCGCCAAAAGCCGAGTTTCCATGCAGCAGTGTAACGCCAGAGTTTCTACATGATCGTCTGCGTCTGCGATCAGGGCCTGTGTGCGCACAGATGCCCAGCAGCAGGTGCACGGACATGCTCCTTACGGCCAGGAGCCGAGACTTTGGGCCCTTCCAGCAAGAGGCTGGCAAGCGTCGGGGCCCTGCTGCTGCTCGGGAAGCAGGTGGCACAAGCTGAACGGCTGTCCTTCCGCCGAAAACCGCTCCAGCATTCGGCACGGTCCAGCCTCGGAGCTGGGCAGCTGCCCTTGCAAACGCACATGAAGGGTCAAGCGGGCCGGGCAGCAAGAGCTCCGCTTTCGCTGTAGGACATGCAGACGTGCAACTGTGGTGCAGCGGCTGTAGCCAGTTCACGCTCCCACACGCAGTGCTCCATGGCCCATTTTTCGCCCCACAGCCAGCTAGCGTGTGCTCGGTGCTGAACTTGCTGACAGATGAAGGCCTCCGCAACCACAAAAGCACCTGGGCTCTCTGGAGCCGCAGAGCCTGGCCAGGGCACGAGCAGGGGCCAGGCCCGGGCCTGGCGAGGGGGCAGGAGATCTGCCTGGCAAGCAGGACAGCCCCTTCCGACCTCAAAGCCTGCAACTGGGGTGAAGGCTTGCAAAAAGCCATCCACATCGTTCTTCTGCCCTGTAGGTGCCACTGAAAACTTGAGGCTGGCCAGTTTTGGCCCCATCCCGACAGGCTCATAAGCATCTGCACAGGGCCACCTAAATTAAAGCATGTTCTCTGCATAAGTATTTTTTAGGAACCTGGATGTATTTTGTGAACCATCCTTTGATTACTTCATGGCCCACATCTAGTGCCCAACTTATGTCTGAGCTATTATAATAGCGGCAGGTCTGAGGAGAAGAGTCACGTGTTTATCACCAAGGAAAACCACTTCCATATGTTCCCTTGTTCTGCGCCTGGCTTCACACACACAGCACCGTGTTGGGAAAGAGAAACAGAAATCTGCTTTTGCTTAAACCTACTTAAAAGAGAGAATACATTTATATGACCTATTCTGAAGCTGTTTAAGTTCATTCCAAGTGGCTGACTGCATAGCTCATGTGTAGCAGGCAGCTGCCAGCTTTTCTTACTTTGTTTTCTCTTTTTTCCTGATCAAATCTTTTCATAATCCCCGGGCAGAGTGCAAGGATGGCACCTTGCACTTCTTTCAAGGTTTGTCTTTTGGAACTGATACTGAAAACAGCTGCCTGCTTCTGCCTGGGGAGGAGAGCAAAGCCTGTCCAGTAAAGGGGAAAAGCAAGCAACCACATCACCATCGAGCTGTTAGCTGGAGCGGAAGGTTACATTTATAATGTCGTAAAAAGCACACATTGGCTCCCATTTTTTCTCCAGTCAGATGCTTCTTCCACTGCAATGTAAACACATGCAAACAAAAAGCAGGAGGTGCTTTCTGCTCTAGCTTATGAAACACCCCATAACAGCAAATAAGCAAATCAGTCCTCCTAGCCCTAGCATCTTCTTCCCTATCCTTCCTCATGCGAGTCAGAATACCAGTGCAATGACTGGCAAAACTAACTGCATATTTAGTTGCAGGGCTGGGCCACAGCACCTTGTGTAATCAGCGGCAAGATAAGTGGTTTTTGAGACACCTGAGCTGAACTAAGCTCCCATTCTCCTTGTCAGTACTATTTTGTAAGACCAGGCTGCAACACTGATGATTTTCATCAGCTCCCTCTTCACATTAACAGTAATGGAGTTCACGAACACAGAAGGGTGGGCAAGGTTGCTTTGCATTGGCATTAGTGTATTCTCCTAGATGGAAGCAAATTTTTCACATATAAATGAGCATTTCTTTATTTAAGCAATAGCAGAACAAGGTATAAAAATAGCTCTATACAGCCAGACAGCAAAAGCATTATACACAGATAGATGGAGTTTCGGGTTGACCCTGAGTGATCCTTCAACTTTGTGCAGCTTCACATGGGTGGAATTGACTATATATGTGCAATTGCAAGACAAAGAGTAATTGGCCAAAATATCAGTCAAAATAAAATATTTCAGGTCTTTGGATTCCTTGGCTTATGGAAAGAAGAAAATGTTCCTGGAAACAGAGAGTCACTTTGATTCTCTGTTGTTCGTGACTTGGAAGTGCCTTCTGAAAATACTGGGTACAGCCCAATCTGCAGAGCTTTCATGTGTCTAATATGTGAGCCTGCATTTCTAAGTGCGAGAGGGACTCATCAGGTTGCACATTAGCATGTACAACCGCTTTCAAAAGTCCTGTGGAACAGAAAGCAGAAATATTAGTTCTTGTAAATACATTTTCCACCCTTTATTCAGAAGGAAAAATATGGAGTTTGTCATCTGTGTTCAGGTGTTGATCACTGAAATAGGCTTCTACAGCAACAAAGCACTGAAAATCTTCCCCACCCTGGATAAAACCAGTGCAGCTGTAGATCCTCTGAGGAGAAAAACGAGGGTGGGTCCTGAGGGTGGGAATGCTGCATGCAACAGAGGGAACAGCATCCAAAAATGTATTTACCAGAAAGAGGGAAAACAAAAATACAGGAAGACAGGGGGAGTGTCCAGTTGGATCAGCACCGTCAGTGGGGACCCAGCCGGTCTAACACATAACAGAGCTGTAGGTACAAGGCTCTCTGCCACTTCGTTTATGTCTGGGAAAAAAAAAAGATTCCTGTTGCCAGGATCATCAGAGATTGTTATTCTTCATTAAAGCTGTGAGACCTTGGAAAAACCTGCCCAGCTCATTTTTTGAAAAACAAAAACAAGTAAGCCCTGCGAGTGCCTAAAGGGAGGGTAGAGTTACGTATTGTGGCTGAAAAATCCGCTCTCTGCCATGTCAGAGCAGCAGTGGGTATATTTTAAAGTGACAGGTCTAAAAATGATTGTTCTTGCTCCCACCTGCCCCTGAAGTCTCTCCCCTCCGAGGAAGAACTCGCCGTTGGTCCCCAATTAGCGAGGCCGAGGCATTTAAAATGCAGACAAGGGCCTTCTTCTCCCTCTCACACTCATTAGCTCACTCCAGCCCTCCTTAGTCGAGGGGTTTTCTAAAGAGCCCATTTAGGAGTGTTAATAATAGTAATTAGAGGTCGAGAAACCATCTTGAAACTTGACCCAAATTTTCACCCAAAACTTGAAATGAACACAGCCCCTTTTTAAGTTTCGGAGAAGCTGGAAACGCCTTCAAAGAAGAAGTTCGTGACTTGGAAATTTCCTTTTTAAAATATTGTTTCATTCCTGCTTACCAAGCCCTTGAAAAATTGTCTAAGCAGAAAGGCTGCCTTTTAGGAAACTTCTAGAAACATTTCTTTTGCCCATCTTTCGAGCCTGTTCTAAACACACGCAGCCTTACTAAGTCTACTGTAAATCGTGGGCCTCTTTTCCCTCGCACTTGCCTTTATTTTATGCCAGTAGGATGATATTAAATTACCCCCCACACCTCCCAGGAGCCCAAGGGTTTTTTTACGCTACCTTTTTCGTGTCACAAATTCCAGGCCGCCCCGGCAGCCCAGGAGCTGCTTTGATATACGCATTTTTTGCACAGCTTAACACGTTGCACGCTACAGCCCAAAGCAGCTGAAGGGCCGCGCGCCCCAGCCGCTCCACTTCCCATCACGACGGGACGTCCAGCGCTCAGCTGAGGGGCCCCGCACAGGGCGGACACGAAAAAGCGCGCCAGGAGCAAAAAGCTGGGTCCCTGGCTCCAGGGGCAGTTGCTCCTGGGGTAAATAAGACAGCAGTAAGGTCCGACGCCTCCAGTGACGGCTTGGCATCCTTGGCATCCTCCACGTTGTCCCCATGTACCTGTCTCCGGGCAAACGGAGTATTTGCAGAAAAAGATAAACACAAATCCAGCCTGGACTGGGCAATGTCTTTCAGCACTCAGAGAAAAGTTTGTGCCTGAGCATCCTGTAACTGGATTTACGTGAGAGTAATTTAGACCTTGAACTACACTCTTGAACTTCTACCAATATTATTCATCTTTTTCGGCTATAACACAAGCACTGGGTTTCATTATGACCTTGCACTGCCTGAATACTTTGTCTTACAAATCTTACTTTATGGCTGTTCCTTAAAGCTTCTAGCGGTTTATTATAAATTTCCAATTCTGGCAGATCATTCTGGAACAAAAGGATTCTATATCTTTAAAGTCATTGGCAAGTTTTCCCTTGTAATTTGGATAAAATAAGAACAGTTTTGAACCTTCAGCTATAGTTCAAACCTGAACCAAAGTTTCTTTGAGATGCATAACATCTTGAACAACTTTGCATATGGTTCATTATCAGAAGCAGACCCGGTCCAAAACTGGAATTTATTCCTGCAGGGATATTTTAGCATTTGGTTTTGTCCTGAACTGAGGCAAAATGTCAAAATGGCAAAACAATGTACAGAATGAAAAGCAGAGAAAAGATATATTCAGAAATATCAAAACATTTCATTTTGCAAATGTCAAAAAATGTTTTGGAATTGTCTAAATGCTTCATTTAAGAATTTTCTGTCCAGATGGAACATTTCAGCACTCTTAAACCTAAATATTTTTTATCTGGCTGGTTTTACCTAGACCTCTTTATATCAAAGCTGCATTATCAAATGTGATCATTTTATTTGCTAGAAAGAAAGCTGTTGCTTCTTAATGGTGTATGGGCCATGTACTATTTTAAAAAGATTCTAGTTAGATCCAGATTATATTAAAATAATTTCTTCCAGGATCCAGTCACTAAATGTTTCTATACATAGATTCTCAGACAAGGAGTGTCTGCTGGTAAGCAAGAGAAGCAAAACTGAACCATAAAAGCTTCAAAATGTGTGAAAGCTTCAAAAATGTAGCTGTAGCTGCTTTTTCTTTACTAATGTGCATAACTTAAGATGTGCTGTGATCCCAGCATGTCAGTGATTAAAGCTGATGAAAGTTTCAAGCAAGGAAAGAAGCAGCCTAACAGTGACCCATCCAGGTTTTACACAGGTTTTACACAGCATTTCTGAGGTTATTATTTGTCACAGCGTAAAATCTATGCATATGTAAACAAATACAGTATAAATTCTCCCTGCCTTTCCCTTCCTCAGTTCCCTCCCTGCTCTAAAACATTATTTGCGATAGGGTGAGATTGCATTATATTCCATTTGTATTATGTTTCTGTCGTATTGGCCCATACTCACTTCAGCATTCTTTGAAGACAAAGCCTTTTTCTCAAGGACAACAATGTCTAACAAGAACTACCCATGAGAGGTGCTAACTCCACCTACATGGAACAACCTATTAAGATACTGATTTGAAGACCTTTTTTGCAGAATGGCCTTTTGATTAAAAGTGCCTTTTCACAGAAAACATTCATGTCTAGAAAAATTGTTTAACCAAGGCAATTGTTAATTACTGAGCAAGTTAGTTGTTCAAATATTCTTTGTATGTTCAATATGAACAGTGCCTTCTTTAGCATCAGATATTAGTGCTTTAAGTCAATAAATTCCTAATTTGCTTCCAGACTGATATTATTCCTCTAGTTTTAAGGAAAAAACATAGAGAGATTTGATTAGATTGATCTCTGTATGTGATGCTGTTGCACTCAAAATTTTCTAACTACATAATGGATGACACAAATGGTACGTGTGAGTAAGCCTGGAATCAGCTGTCTTTAGTTTGGGTTTTCCACATAGTTCCAACATTAAATGAATAATATCCTGCCTCAACATATTACTTGCGCTAAAACCAGTGTTGGATATGTGAGGCCACACATTAGCAAAAGCCATGAAAATATTCTGTCTAAACAAAAATCCCAACAAGAATTATTCATGGCAGATTATAGCAAATTCATATTTTCCCAGTGATCTTGATGAGCTGTGCTACAAAGACAGACAGGAAGCTTGGTAAACGCAATTTTTTTGCAATAGCCAGGAAAAGCTGTGTATTAAAAGGCTGCTTCTGGTCTCCTGCAATTGATTTTCCTCTCGTTTGCATTGCTGCAAATCAAGATCTGCTCTACCAGACTCAGCAGTGGTAGAAAACCAGAGCAAGGTGAACTGGGCTGCAGGTAACCCATGCTTTGCAGTGTACAGGGTTCACAACTTCATAACCCATGTGTTAGAGACATTAGACTTTGCGGGACAGACTGTGGATAAACTAAGCTTTGAATATAACGTAGCATGTAGCTGACCCCCTTTAACCGCACTCAGTAGCATCTTTACTGATCAGCAGTGTCTGACTGCTCTAATGGGGTTGGCCAACAGTGAAAGATATTTTCTGGTTTTTTTACAGTCTTCTCTCTGCCTCTCACAATGTGGTTGTCATATAATGCTTTGGATGGCCGTAAAGGTATGCATAAAAGCTTTGATAGCCTTGTGTAGTCTCACATCCCAAATCGAGTCCATAAAGTATTCAAACCCTGTGCTCTGGTTCTTTGCTCAGATACTTTTTTATTCAGTGCTGTCATAGTGTCTAGCTTAGAGCAGCGGGAAGGGCAATGGGGAACGGGGATCAAACGGTACCTGCCGGTGCCAGCCTCTGCCAGCGCCCTCCAGCGTCCTGGAGGCACAAAGCCCCGGCGCGGCTACGGTGGGGTACCTCCCCCGACTTCACGGCAGGCGACAACAGTTGGCTTTGCCCGTTGAGCCCTTTGGCACAGCGACTCTCTTTGCATGGATCCTGGTCCTTTTCTAGGGTTGTTTAAGCAGCAAATGGCTGCCGCAGTTGCCAGCGGTTTGACCCGTGATTCTTGAACCCGGGGCTGGTGCATACAGCTCCCCTGCGGACTGCCCTGAGAGGGAGGGCAGATAAAGGCTGACTGTGATACTGTATTAGAAACCCTGCTATATATCCAAGCTCTCTGGGTCTGACTAACAATGAGCAAATCAGGGTATTTATTCCAGCAGCTGAGGCGTAGACAATTTGGATGATATGGGAATGAATTAGTCGAGTAACTCTCAGCCTTACATTTTCTCTCCTTCTGAGGTGCATATTCTCCCGCTCTCCCTACCACGGCTGTCCCAGACATAATTATCTTCTCTAAAGATTCATGAGGGCCTGTGTGCAGAAGTGACAGCAGAGAGGAAATAGTAGCTGCACAGACATGAAGGCAGGGCAGTTTTGAACATTTTGAATATGTTAAGGCCAGCAGCATCCTCATTAAACTCTGATTAGCAAGTGGACTTGATCCAGGCTAATTCACGGCTGAATGGGATTTTTCTTTTTTTTTTTTTTCCACTGCCAGTTTATCAGAGGTAGGCAATTAAGAGCTCACACACCTCCGGGTCTTGTAGTTTTTTTGAAGCAGGGATCTCATACCAGCCTTGCAATAAAGCCTTATTGTCCTAAGGACAATATTCTTCACTAATCTCACTTCTGGCAATTTACTTTTTCTTGCTGAGCAGATTTAGAAACAAAAAACCTTGAAAGGGCATGGGAGGAGGAATACTCTAGGGCTATCTAATCCTGTCCCCAAAGTGGGAGTTTTCTCATTCCATTCAGCTTCTCTTTTAACGAGCACTGGATAAATAAACTCTTACTGCAACACTACTTTGATTCAAGAGGCCTATGAGGACCCAATTATGCATCCAGTGGGAGCAGGGTGGCAGTCTGGTTTTCAAAGCAAATGCAATGTAGCAACACGGGCCCCTTGTAATTATGGCTTCCCTACAAATTTATAAACCCAGAGGTGAGCTTTGCTTTGGTTGATTGTTTAAATGCAATTATTACCTTTCTTTCACTTTCAACTTGTTAATAAAGCTTTCCCAAATTCAATGCTTGGAGTTATTCTTCCCAAGCCCTAGGATCCCAAAGGTTTAACTGGAAACCAATCGTCTTGTTCACTGAATGGGACACAGTCAGGTCCGGTCAAAGATTAGCTGAGGAGCCAAAATGTTTGACAGACACACTGAGGGGGCCTCATCCTATTTTCCACCTGAGAAAGCGAGAGTGAGATGGGGACAGAAAGAAGGAAGCTGGAGAATGAGACAGAGAGAGGCTCGGAGGATAGAAAGGAAGAAACACTAATGGAACAACAGAAAACACCCCGTTTGTGTTGTCTTCCTTTTCATCTGACAGTATGACACTCACGGCACTAACGTGCATCCTGCTCTGAAGTGTCTGACGCCTTGTCTCCCAAAAGCCAGTGTTCAGTGGGCTGCAGTCCTGGCTCGCAGAAGGATTCAGTATGTACTTTGGACAAGCCAGTTCATCTCTCACTGCTTTGAGACAGGTGTCCTAGTTTCTGATTTTTACACGTACCTAACAGCAAAGTTGTCCTCTTGTTCCTGCCCATGCGGAGACCACAGGGTATCAGAGCTCAGCCCAGAGCTCCGCGGGGGTGGGTTCACTGGTGACAGCGGTTTCTTCTCCAGTGGTCTCCTCCTAACTTCCAGGGTCAGGTTTTCTGAGCCAAATGATCTTTCCACATACACAAGCACAAGCTTGTTTTGAAAAACACAAGCACAGAAATAAAAGTGAATAGATACAGCTCAGTTAAATAGAATATCAGTGAATATTTTCCATTTATTTCTATTCAAGGTTTTTTTCCCTTCTCCCACCCCCCACCCCCCAAGTTCCCTAAAGCACCACATAAAAGAGTATCTTCTGCCAACATTCAGTTTTACAATTTGACAGTCCCTTTTGTCATGAAACTGGCTTCAGACTGTCAACTGACAGAGGAAGGCAAAGGTATGTACATGCAGTGTTACCGTGCTCTATTCCCTCCCTTCACATCACATTGGATGTGATTAACTGTGAATTTCTGGTCAGGAAGCTGTCAGAAGGGGAGTGATTTACCTCCACATGTAGCTATTTTCATCCTGGTTTTGTCAAGCTTCATTGTCTTTTCATCCAGTCTGACTGCCCACTGCTACCTTTTTTCCTCTAAGCCACCCCTACTTGCTTATCACCTCCGGTTCCCAGCTCTAGCCACACCAGTCCCTCATGGGAATCGCTGGACCGTGTCCCCACCACCAACCCGGTGCTCAGAGCTTTGGTTAAACAAACTGTTTATCCAGATAAGGTTATATTGTCCATTAACAAGGGAAATGAAAATAACTTATTTTAAAAAAGCAAATTATTTTTAAGCAATACTATCCTTGAATGAAAAAATAGTGCAGCGAAACATATCTGTCTTATTGAACTCCCTTTGGATGGTACAGGCAATGTAATACCAGAAAAGAGTCTGAGGGGAAATCTTCGTTCACCTTTGCCAAAGAAGGAAATATGAAAGCACAAAAGTGGATTAAATGTAAAGTCTTTGTGGGGTTCTGATGGCACTGCAGCTCATCTTTATAGGCCTTGGAGCATATCAGCATGTCCCTCAAATGAATGAGGCTGGTCTGATCACATCTAGAATTTCACCCGCATTTGATTTAAACTGTATTTTTAAAATGTGAGTAACTGCAATTTAATTCATTAACTAGCATGTCAAATCAGGGTAGATCAGGGATATATTAAGGAAAATCTGAAGTCTGAAAAGATGTACATGCTAATCAGATTGCTCATTTCTGCCTATAATATCAAAGATTAAATGTACCCAGTGAGAGAAAAGATAGGTTACAGGGTGTGGAAAGGTTGGTTATTTTCTAGGTCAGGCTGCATCAAAAGTGCATGAAGACAAGGCTTCATCTTTGCTTTTGGAAATATCAAATCACATCTAGTTATAGCAAAAGATTTTGGCCACATTAGTGGAAATATCTTGAAAACACTTGTTTTTGTAAAGACTCTACCATCCTGACTAAGTGAAATCTTTCTGAATGTGGTATTCCCTCAAGAGTGAGAAGACCTTGAAAGATAAATCTTTTAAGAATGAGAACCCACTGATTTAAAAAAGAACAAATGAGAAAATTCACCTCTTCCAAATTTATATCCAACTTTGGTTGATAATAGTGGCCTTATTCTGATTTAAACTTTCAAATTTTAACCATCATTGTTTACTCCTCAAATACAAAAGTGGCAAGAGGTGATATGCCTCACGATGCCCAAGAGTACTTCAATACTTGGTATGATTTTCAGAGGCACTCAGTTTTAGCAACTTCAGTTAAGGTAGCAAGAGAAAATAGGCATTTTGTACCTATGAAATCCAGTCTCATGTTTTGCAGACACTTAAAGGGATACGTAATTTCAATTATATTTCCATTCAATTATAATTTCACATACTTCTAAAAACAGCATGACAAATACATCTCCTCAAAATAACACAAATGTTTTAAATTATTTAAATGAGCCAATTATTTAGAGCCAATTTTTTAGAATCTAATTTCCTTTTAACTTACTTTATTTTGTTTGTTCAGAGTTTGCCTTTCAGCTGGAACCTAGCTATTTTATTAGCCAATTTTGCTTTTGAGTTCTGCAATGATGTGATCAGGAATAATGCACACAACACAGGAAAATCTGGACCCCAATCTTTTTTTTTTTTTAACATCTGTTTTCATTGCAGTTGGGAGGGGAGAAGAAAGAATTCTGTTGTTCTTATCCTATTTTAAGTTTTTCCCCAAACATTAATTTGGGAAGAGATTTCCCTTTCCTCTGAAATCCCAGTGCATGAAAACTCTGCCAGATCAAGTCCACAGCATCCTTCTCCTATCTATCCGGTCTACCAGCTCCTTTTATGTTGTAGGACATGCCATGCACATCAAAAAGATGGAGTAGGGGAAAGGGAGGCAGCGAGGGAGAGCAACCAGCCAAACATCACACCCCAAAGAGTAGCTTGAGGTAAACCAGAACAAATGAAAAAAACCTGAGTTCCTTTCTGCCACCTCTCATAGGATGCCTGTTTCTTTCCTCGTGTAATCATCCATTAGCTTCACACTGCAAAAAAAGGACAGCTGAAAAAACTACAATCGAAAGAAAAACATGGAGGAGAGTTTTGACAACGGTAGAAAAACAGTTTAAAACAAGCTGAGTTTATACAGAGAATTCTTTGGGCTCTGTTCATAGAAAGAGTTATGCTCCATTAGTGTGGCATTTCACAGAGTACTCTCCAATAAACCATGGCGTGAGCACTGCAGTTTCCTATTGAGTAAAGGCTTCGGATCCTGAAAGCAGGAGCAGCGCAGCTATTAAATCGAGAGGGCTTAGCCACTGGAGGACAGCGAGAACAGCAGAGTGTCGGAGAGGGGCTAGGCAAACGCGGATAGCCCTCTAAAATGGAGCACAGCACAAGCAAAAATAATCCCAACTAGAAAAATATCTGCCGTCTTGAATTCAACCACCTACACAAGCACTGTCTATTTGCACTCTACAGCATAGCTTCAATTTAAAATTAACTTCCCAGGCCAAGAGCGGAAAGGACAGGGCCTCTCTTCTAACTATTCTGGGCCAAACCAGAGCTCATGTAATATACATATGTCCATGGGCCTCAGGGCTGCTCAGTAGGAACAGCTTTCTTCATAGTGTTCCCAAGTGGGAGGCAACTGCAAGCTGGATGCTTGCGTTCCTGTACGATGCAGGGAAAGCAACAGTACGAGACCAGAGAGGCTGGGAAGGACAGAAGTTCTTGTACCAGAGCATACTGTGTGTCCGTGGCATGGTGAGCCACAGCTGCAGAGCTCCTGCCTCAACCCAGGATGGCTCCACTGAACTCCGCAGGTATTTACCATGAGACCTCTAAACACAGAGTTTTAAAATGTCAGTACCAAAACTGCACCCAGCACTGCTGCATTGCAACGTGAGGTTTGCCTGATCGGCACTGCTTGTGTCATCCCCACCTGCCCTGCAGGCTGGCTGGAGACCGGCCGGCTCCATCCAAGCCCGCAGTGCTCAGACGGCCGACCGCAGTGCCAGGCTGAGCACCCAGAGCCACGCTCATCTCCTGCTCTAGCAAACACACCCCAAAGACGAGCTGCTCAGTGCGGAGGCGCTTTTCTCTGCTTCAGTCCGCCGGTGGCTCCTCCTGTGGAAAGCACTGGCTGCTGCATCAAATACTTGACTCACCTGTGAGAAATCTATTGGGCAGGGGCTCAAGAGCCCTGGACTGATAATGATATTTTATAAGAGAAAGAGAGAGAGAGAAGAATATATATATATATATCTCCGTAAGGTATGTGTATCCATAGGTGCATGTATGTTCATATGCATATATAAATATATATATGGATATATATAGATACATAAATAGGTGTGTACATTTATGCACACATATATGCACACACACACACACACATATATATATAGAGAGAGAGAGAAGGGCAAAAGTCCATATAGCCCAGATTCTGAGCTCTGACAGTGGCTACTAGAAGTTGAGAACTGGGCAAAAAAATAGTGAAGTGTAGTAACTTCTCTGCTAAAACTGAGCTCCCAGCTTCCTGTGGTTCAGGAAGTTACTAAACTGGAGGTTGTATGTTCATTTTTGTATTTTACAGCTCCCGATGCTTCCCTCCCCCCCGAGGCGTTGTCTGATCCCTCACTGAATCCATGCACACTTTTGGCCTTCTATGAATTCCCCCTGTTTAATTGTGCATCGTGTGAACAAAGTATTGCCTTTTGTTTGCGCATTTTATTTCTGCCTGATAATTTCTTCAGGAAAAATTCACCCCCCGTTCAGTCGCAAGCACGCTGCGTGATTGTGGACAGCACTTGCAGCCTGTGCCCCAATTCCCCATCCGCAGAGCGTGAATAAAGGCATTTCCTCAGGCAGATCCCACTGAACAAAAATGGCAGTAAATACCACTTTGGCCAGATATATGCTGTCATTTTTTTAGCATCCAAGCTTATCTGATCAACACATTTGCTAATAAGGGTTTTGATTTCTCTGGGAGTCTGGTCAAGTAGCGATGAGTGAAAACAGTGGAAGGACTGTGGAAGGTCTCAGAGTCGGAGTTACAAAATGCGAAAGGTGGTTACGGTTTAATAGGAGGGGGGCATCTTTCACTTTGGAGAGGATAAAACCCTGTTTCGCCATGGCATGAACGATTCGTTTTCACGTTTTATCAAACACTAAAAGGCAGGAGTCACTGGGAGGCTCCTGCCTGGATGGCAACCCAGCAGCAAGAGCACGGACGCGGTGATGAAGCCCCATCCCTAGGAAACACAAGGCGCGACATGCAGCCCCATCCCCACCGAAGGGAAGAGCCACCGCTGCAGCCGGGGCAGCCTTTCAGCCGGGTCACCGGGGGCGAGCTGAGCGGAGGCCCGGCACAAGGCCCCAGCCTCTTTCGGACCCAAATCACGGCCCGCAGAAATGCGAGCAGTACTCAGACCTGCTGCCGGCAACCTGCCGAGATGGACTTCACCAAATTTGAGAAGAATCAGCATCCACGGCGGCAGTCTGTGCAAACAGGAGACAGAGGCATAGGAGAGATAAAAATATGAGATATAAAAATATGAGATATATAAATATGAGATATATATAAAAATATAAACATATAAAAAACATAAATATATCTGCATGTATATATAATATACATATATCGAGAGAGAGAGAGAGAGATAAAATAGGATATATAAATATGAGATATATGGTGGCAAGAGCATTAGGTGCCAAGGCCACAATGCTTCAAGCCCAGGACGTGCTTTTACACAGAACAGCCGTAACAGTGAACACTAATTATTTAGACAGCAATTTTGACCTTCACAAATGAGCTGATTCCTCCTCATACAGTTGGGATCTCCCCAAGGCCTGTAACGTGGATGGCAATCCTGCCTCACTTACCGTAATTTTAGCGGGCATGAAAATGGATTAGGAACGCCAGTGACGACGGAGGCTCTGGGGATGTCAATGGCAAAATTCCTGCTGACTTAGAAAAGTTGGGGATTTCACTCTAAAAGCCTCGATCAAACTTATAATTGAAAGTGTCCGTTTCTCTCTCAGATGCAATCGCACTTTCTCCAGTGACATCCAGTTCTCCGTGAACATTCAAAAAGCTGCTTTGGGGGCCTTTTTCTGCACTCCTACCTGACATACACCTCTCCTGTGATGTACGCCCTGCAGCTGACAGCAAGGCAAGTGATAAGCTGCGCCAGACCTTTTTTTCTGTTGGAGTTTAGCTGCGGATTTATACTCCTATGGAATTATGTTCCTAATTTTAGAATGCTCAGCTAGAAATCAAGGTCCTGAAGTCGAAGCAGAAGTAATAAAAAAATTCTGTTCTTTCTCACTGCAGAAATCACAGTTACTCTGTACCATCCACATGATCAACACCAGGAAAATTTAACTCCCTGTAGGTTCACCAATGGGCCTGAGCAGCATGAGGCCCATGCAAAGGCAGTGTATTTCCAGCTCATGAAGACACAGTGCGTTTTAACTTTGCTGATGGTCTTTGTTTACAAACCATTTACATGTGTCATGAAAAAACAGCCCTTTTTTCCAGACCAATTTTCAAATGACCTGCAGCTAAGGGTGACACAGATAGAGTACATTGATTCCCATATTACCAACTGTAAGGACATCTGTTTTCCTCTTGTTAAAAGATGTATATACAAGTTTCCACAGTCTTTAAAGCCATTTGACTGTAAGTATATTGAAAGTACTGATATACGTGTCAGTAATGTAGCTGTAGACAAGGACCAGATCCACCTCCAGAGCAGTTTTTGACAGTTTCCAGGCTTTGCTATTGAAATGCAAGTAGTCGCTGAATGTGGGAAAGGCTAAAGCTATGCTGTTTGGCTCAGAGCCCAGGACTGAAAGATTTGGGTCCACTTTTCCAGCTGAAAAATATAATATACTTCCTCTCAGAACTTCAAGGGGTCAAATACTCAGCTGGGGAGAGCAGGGGAAGCTCCAGTAAAGGCAGTGGAACTGCAGGCATAAATTGTAGCTGCAGGTCTGACATGTATTATCTCTTAGTAAGCAGTTAGCTAAAAATTCATTAAAGATGGATCAGACACACAACTACCACTAACAAGAAGAAGCAGCATTTTTTTCTTTGCCTTTCTTACACTAATCTGCAGCAAATACTAAGCATTTACCCTTGTGATCAGCTCCCTCTGTGAAATGTGTGGAGATAACCCCTCACTGTTAGTGCACAGAAATCGTATGGGAAATTTGGTCAAAGGAATTGTTGGTCCGGAAACTCTTGAATCAATTAGGAGAGATGCCTTCACTGCTACTTTCTTTGGGTTTTCTTAGTTTACAAAGTCAGCCTCTCAGGCAGTACCTTTCAGAAGTATTACATTGAATTCAATACATTCAGCTATTGGGAAATTACCAGAATTTTATAACTAAGAATAGAAAAGTAAAAAGACTTGTAATGTTACAGTTACCTAGCTCTGTCCAGGCATTTTATTTTCATTAATGACCTCAGCTATGCCGAAGATGAAGGTGTTTCTATGTGGCACTAAGCTAGCATGTCTATGTTGTTTTAGTTCTCTCCTTTCTACCTTGCATGTTCTTTGGACAGAAGTCAGGTTTCACTGCCCAAATATGCAGTTCCAGGACGCTATATGAAAGGATCCGGGAAAGGCTGGTAGCTCACGTTCTTCCACTAATCCAGGTCAGCATCCATATCAGACGCAGGTTTTATCCTGCAAGTCTCTGCGAGGATGTGCGGCAGGAAGTGCCAAGTTATTATTCTCCTTTACAGCTCTGAGTGAAATCTACACAAGGATGCAATAAAGTTAATTACTAGGCGTTGTCTTTCACTCGGAGGTAAATCTGTGGCTTCTCAGGGCATGCTCCTTTACTCCAGGGCAAAAAAGACAGAGAAGCATTATCAGACATTAAGCATATCTATGACAACAAGGACTCACGTTCATGCAAGTGAAGACCTGAGCTATATGTGCCTTTCTTAGCTATCTTTCCACAACTAGACAGGAACAACTGGATGACAAAGCAGAGTGACCTCTGGGATGCAGGACCATGGTCTCCTGGACTTTCTGGCCACCCTATGCCTTTCATATATGTATAGCACTTTATAGAATCATGGGATAATTCCGGGCAGAAGGGACCTCCAGTGTCCAGCCCCCTGCTCAAAGCAGGGTCACCCATGAGGTTGCTCCAGACTTTATCCAAGCGGGTCTTGAAAATCTTCAAGGATGGATTCTGCACCTCTCTGGGCACTCTCTTCCACTCTTTGACTGCCCTCATAGAGAAAAGCTTTCTCCTCATGTTCATTCTGAACCTCTCTTGTTTTGCTTTATGCCCACTGTCTTTCTGCCCCCCGTCTTTCTGCCCCCCACAATGCACCACTGTGAACAGTGACTTTGTGATGACCATGTGGGCATTGGAAGGCTGCTATTAGGTCCCCCCAAAGCCTTCTCCTCTTCCTCTTTGCACTGGCCTTAGCTTTGTTGCAAGTCCTTCTGACACAGAGTCCCTGGTTCTTGCTGCTTTACCCATTGTCTTTGGTGTAGGTGTCTTGTGAGTGTGTCCCTTTCTTAATGTACTGTGTTTTCACAAAGGCGATAGAAAGACCAGGCCTAAAACACTCATCCTTCCCTCTCTCCCCTGTTGCCTAAACAAGCCAGGCAAGTGCAAAAAGCTCTTACAGATGTTGCTTTGCAGGTGTCATGGATGGAAAGACCAATCTCTGCTCACTCTGGCCAAGACAGGCACCCAGGTCATTGTGGAAAACATCCAAAGAGTCTGGAAAGAGGAGTCAGGAAGAGAAAGTGAGACTTACTGCTTAGTCCTCACATCCAGAGCTGGAAAGGGAAAGGGGGAAGCAGTGACTGGGAGAGCTACTTTTATCACTAAATGTATACAGGAATCAGTGTCAGTAACAGAAGATATCGTTCTCAGGAGGGTGTGCACCAGGAACTGGATTTCTTAGGGAACTAATGATGAATTACAAAGTCTTTTTCCTCTTGGCCATTTCAGACTGTCCTAGCTGAAACCACGTATGAGCAATGCTCAGATTTCTTGCAGGTTTTACTAGGAGAAGTGTTAAAATAAATTTTCCCAACGCTGCAAATTTCCCAACATTGCTATTTAATACACTTTGGGGATTCTTGAAAATGGTTGGCTCTATCTCGTCTGGAAATATCCCAGAACTAGTATTTTCCTATGACACTTTGGAATTTTCAAGCCTAGAAAATCATGGGAACTATCTGTCCAAGGCATGTACTTGTCTGCATGCTGTTGAAAAGATAGTAATTGCATGACTTAATTGGCTGGCTTACCAACTAGTCTCGTTTGATTCCTCTTACAGTCGATGAAGAGAGAGACATACCCTTAAAGAGAGAGAAGAGTAGGCAAGCAGTTGAGCAGAACAAGTTGATGCCGAAGCTGCCCATTCATGAAACCAGCCTGCACAAATCATTTGGAAGTCTAGATGTTGCAAGGGGCGGAGCAGGGATCCTGCAGTCTCTCTGTCCTTTTTTGAAATAAGGCAGTTCAGTAGCAATTGAAAATCATTATCATGCTAGCCTAGGCCTGAATTTTGTTGAACACTCTAGGTTTACCTGTACTTGTCACACTATGTACGAAATGGAAAAGAGGGGGGGCTCTGAGAAGCAAACCTAATTAGAGGGATTTTGTCTGACTGGCGGAATAGAAAGGGAGGACAGGACGCACTGTATAACATCGACTTGACATAAAGGGAAGCATTTGGGGTTTTGTTATTTAGGCAATAAGGCAACAAAATCCTAGGAGATATTAATTTGTTAGCATGACATGTATTTAAACAGAGTGCTCAGGATGGTTAGAAAAGGCACGGGGGAGGTCATGTTGGTCTTACTCCAAGGAATAGGCTTAGATATTTTTAAGATCACTACAATCCTAATAAAGGTGTTAATGATGAGATCATGTAAATGAATCTCTGCTTACCATTGCAGTGAGGCATCCCAGGTGTACTATGGGATATCAGGCAATACATAGCTGTAGATTAAATTTAAATGAGATTATGAAGTTAAAAAAAAGTCTGAGGATCACTTCTTGAAATCTTTCCCTAAGCTGATAGCTTAAAATCTGTCAGTCATCTTGTCTTGTTCTTCCATGCCAACAAGACCGTGAGTATTAAAGGAATAAGAAATTCTTAGCAAAGGCTGCCGGGATGTTTTGGAAGAGTGTTTCTTTGATTTTAGTAATCAAATAGCTGATGAAAGGTTTCAGCTGGGCAACATCTAATTCCAGTGAGTGGCGTAACTCTGGAGGTGGAGGTGTCCCGAAGGGAAGGAGGGAGCAGCAGCTCCCCCACCCCGGTTAGCTCTGCTGCCTGTGAGATGCACTTTGCACAGATGTGCAGGCAGATGAGGTCCACATCTGCCCTGATCTGGGAAGGGCTTTTTTTTTTTTTTTTTTTTTTTTTAAGTACCTCATGGGCATTAGAGGAAGAATTTATGCTGCTGTCCAAACTGGACTTCCCCTGTTAACAAGGAAAAGCATTCACTCTCCACAGATGTGAATTAAGTTGGTGTGAGAAGTACCACATTTAATAATACAAAGACTTATTCACTGCTGTGTGATCTGTTGCACAGCCAGGCAACAAATGGCAGCGTGGACACACCAGTACCTGCCATAGTCAGACTGACAACTCATGTGGCTCCTGGTAGGAGACTGTCTGTATTTCATTAGTCTTTTCTTATATTTCTTTTATTATTTTCTAGCCCAAAGAGGTAGTGCTTCATGTTCCACATGATATGTCATAGTACTGGGGAGGGCAAGGGAGAAGTTTCCTATCTTTCTTAATAATACCATTTTTTGACTTAACATTGAGAAAGAGAGGTTTTTGTGTGGAAAACAAAAAAAGTACTAGCCCATAAGCCTGACATAGTTTGTATATGAGGAACATGTATAATAACACTGTATTTCTGAACATGATATTTTTTCTGTAACTATTCCTTCATGATTACATCATTCATTTCATGAAGTTGCAATTTTTATTAATAACTACCACAAAATGATGTCTGCCATAGATTCATTCCTGTATATTTGGATTCCCTATACTTGGAATAGGGAATAAATACAAATTTCTACCTTTATATCTACCATGTTCATATCTTACTCAGCATGATAGATAAGCCATTATACCATTATTTAGTGTTTGGTTACAACACTATACAATAATTTATTTGACAAATTAAGATAAAGTATAATATTTTCATATATACAATACAGATCCAAATGTGTATCAGTATGAAAATAACAGATATTAGTAATGGCTTTCATGCCAAGCTTAAGTCAATCTTTGTACAAGCAAATTACTAATATAAACTGTTTATTTTCTTACCCCAGGGGTCATAAATAAAAAGATCTGTCAAATTCTAACCTGCAGCATCATTTTAATTAGCACACTTGCATTGTTCAAGTTGATATGCTGAATAGCTATGGATCAGAGCAAGAGACTCTGGTACCTAATTATTTATTATAAGTAATTTGAGATCAGTCGAAGTGCTCTGTGTTTGTTCTGGGCAGACATAATATCTCATGAACTCTTCACAGACAAGCTGGTAATGAGCCACACAAACCAAGCAATGGTTAAAATAATATCTCAGTTCTAATCCAACAAAATAGAGATGCGATATTGGTTAGTATCATTTGTCTTCTGCACACATCTGCCCCTAGGTGATTTGCAATTTACCCTGACCATTTTACCTCTTTCTCCTGTCAAAATCACAGGCTGTTAGACACCTCCAGCCCTGAAGCAATACGCAAAGTAAGCATCAGGCAGGATATACGTGCTCTTCTCGTCAATGGGAAGATGACAAGAACGACACTTCCTCTGTTCACTAGGCAGATACTACTGGTAGGATCCCCAACAGAAAACCACAGTACACTGGAAGTTCAGTCCCAGCCACAGGAGGTACTGAATGCTAAAAAATGTGGCGGTACAACCTGTCTACAAGAAAGGTTGGAAGGTGACACGGAAAAGAAAATATGACAAGAATGGGAGAGAAACAGAGGGAAATGGCTTCATTCAGCCGTTACAGGAGGGGCTGGGAAACCAGAGATGGAGATCTGTCCCCATCTCGGTGGCCTCGGGCATGAAATTTAATCCCTGCTGCTTCTCCTCTGTTGGATAGCACATCCAGGAGGGGCCCACAACTAGCATGGGTCTGCACAGCAGCTATCACAAATGGCCCTGATTTCACCTGATGGTCTTAAGATACATCTACCTTGTGCATCCATATGGAGAAGCTGGCCATAGCATATTGCAGCTCTTTCCTACACATGTGCCCAAAGTGAATTTGGGGTATGTTTTGTCACTCATAGAATTAGCATAATGCTCACATCCCTACTCAAACTAACAATACGTGGGATTTTCTGATATTTGTTCTCTTCTCTTTCCATTTTCTTATCCTAGATTTTTCTATAGCCTTCCTAGACCAATATAAGCCTAAGAGAAAGATGAAAAAGTCCTCACTGAAAAATCTAAAAATGGGCTGTTGTTAGGTTCTTGCAGCAATATATGTATAAAAAAATACCTCCTGTACCTTATGAATCTCTTTCGTTTGCCTGTAAATTTCAGAGCTTATTTGAATAAGGCGAATGCTGAAATGGATCTGTCTGTGATGTCCTATGATGATCTTCTCTTCCGTACCACACCAGGCAAGCACTGTAAAGCCAGGTAAAAAAGACTTACATGCATAGTTTCAGCCTAGTGCAACATTCTACTGCTTTAAGAAATATGAATCCAAGAGTCATGAGACCGGCTTAAAAAATATGAGGTTTAAAGAAAGCAATACTTTTTGGTGTGCTTTCACATTTTGTTTTTTCTGGGAAGTGCTCAGGTAACATTTTTAATCTTTTCTCTGAAACTGTAAAGGCTAGAAAGCTACACTCAAAAGAGTGAAATCTGAGCTTCTCGCCTCTTAAAACATCTCTGGGATTTAGCCTTACAACAAAACCACGAGAGTTTGCCAGGCTGCCTGTACTCAGCCAGCCTGCTTTTTGTAGAAGTCAGCTGGCGGAGTAAGCGCTGCTGAAAGAGCTAAATAAAATAGTATGAGAACGCTGAAGGCATAAAGGTGGAAACATGGGAATGTAGGGGGTGGGGTGTTTCTGAGCTACGCACTTGCTAGGAGCGGCTAATGGGAAGTAATGAGAAGGAAAGTGGGGGAGTGGAGCAAAACTTGTGGCATGAGCGAACCAACTCCTGTTAAGTTTATGGCCAATTAATGTTTGCCATACTTGGGAATCAAAAGTTTAGCATGGGTTTCTCTATATTAAAGGCAGGTCTTTGAACAATAGAACCTTTTTTTCTGCAATTCGCAGCTGTCAGAGATCATTTCACTCCCTATATAATTCAAAAAAGTGATGCCTTTAATTGGCAGCATAAACACTGTTGAGCTAGTGTGTACTGAGCTTGATTTAGATGCTCAGTGTATGGCACAGTTTGCATCTGTCAGGATTTGTAAGGAAAAGCTGCATAAATAATTCTAGACTCACATTTGAAAACTGGGAGGAAAAAGCGGGATTCCAAAATGTCACATACACTGGCTTTAAAATGACATGAACCAGGAAAGCAAGAGTTAAAGGTGAAACTCTATCCTGAAGCCCCTTTCACAACAGTCACTTCCCATGTGAAATGCCTCCATACATAATAGGGCTAACAGAAGATGGAATGGGACCGTAACCCTGTATTTCCTGCCCTTTTTGAGTTGATTATACACTTAATATTTTAACACAGTCTAAGTTTAATTTACTAATTGGGTGGGTGGTTTGCCTGTTTGTTTGATTTTACTGCTTCTCATAAAACAATCCAGTTATCACATAAGAAGCACAGACCTCTGTGTTAATCCTCCCATGCTTTTTGAGTCGTATTTATTCAGTGGCACAGTGGAACCAAAGCTGTATGTGTCCCATTCACTTCAGGAGGACTCTGCAACAGAAAGACATGAAATACAGGAAATAAAAGAATATGGAGTGATTGAATACATTGCACCTGCAAATAGCCTATATCCTAGGTGAGGTTCATTTGATGTTAAGGTAGAGTTTGGGGCTCGCCATATAAGCTACAAGGCAAAGATTACTATGAACTCCCTGGGAGAAAAAATTAAATTCTACACAGAAGACAAGCTATATCTCAATTTAGAAAGATATTTTCAAAATTAGCAATGGTATCTAATTTAAAGAACATATGCTTGATGTTCCTCCTTTCTTCTCTGTTGCTGGGGAGTGTTTTACAAGTGCCAGTCCCTCCTTTGGCATAGATCAGCACAGCAAGGTAGAAATCCACTGAACAAAGACAATTTACCTCACAAATTAATCTAATTCATTAATCCAACAACAGTGTAGGTGCTTTTGCAAGCTATCAGTATCATCTACCAAAACTGAAATACTCAACATTATTTTCTGGACTCATGTTTTCTCAAATTTCCATTACTGTCTTTCTCACCTATTGCCTGTTTCATCAACTTGCAGTATCATTCAGTCTTTCAAATTTGTTTCTGAAATTGAGTCTGTCAGCTGGCATGCCCTCCACCTTCTTTGCCTCACTTCTGCAAGGCATGATGCCCTAAAGGACACTTGGGGAAGTCATTTTTAGCAGAAAATACCCATTTTTTGTGGGGATGGTAAGAAATGATAATAGAAATCTGACAACATGGTTAAAATGGGAAAGTGGGAAATCTCACTTTCCTGAAAGTGAATTTTGTCCAAGGAAATGGATCAGCTTTGACCATCTTTGCTATCCCAAAGAAGCATTTAAAGCTGAAACACTGCTCCTCTTTTTGAAACACTCATTCAAGCTGCAGTACTAGCCCCTTCACCAAATATTTCACCTGCCCGAGGAACTCACAGTTTGGTGACAGACAGAGGTCATACGTGAGCGACAAAGGGATGCTCTGTACAACTCAACAAGGTTCATGCCAAGCAGCAATGGGCTTTTAAGAGCCATCCAAAAATGAATGGGTGGGGACTTCGTGTAAGTGGGGATTGGGTCTGGGAAGGTTACATGGTGCGTGAGGGCCACGGAGCAGAAAGTAAGAAGATGCTTGTTAAACAGGCAGCCAGCACAACATGGGGACAGCTGGATCAAGGCAAAGGAGGCAAAAAGACACAGAGCATTGTACAAAGTGTAACAGGAAAGCCAGCGATGACAGGAGGTGGGAAGATGGAAGGACTCCAAGCTTGTACTGATAGACAAGTACCATCTTGTTAGTCACTTTGGAAGACAGAAGCGAGACTCAGCTGAATTATATTGTTATTTTAGAGATCAGATAGAGTAAGAAGAAAATCACAGAGCAAGCCCTCAGTGCAGAGGACAGAATGGCTTAAGACACCTTTACTACCTCTTGATCCTCACAAAGACGCCTGCTCACTCAACCAGGATCCAGCATAACAGGCACACTGTGTTGCCACAGCACTGCTGTACCCCGCTCTGCCTCAATATATGGGCTCACTTCACTCAGGAGACCGAATTCCCAACTTGTGGAAAAGCCCAAACTATTCCAGCCTAAGAGTTCCTCTTGAACCAGCACCAAGTAAAGCCAAACACCAACATGTTTCATGAAACGAATTGTTGTAGCTTAGAAATATCCTCAAGGACAGAGCATCTGAATATGATGAAACTTGTAATTGTATTAATACAAAAAAGTAAACTGAGCACTTTATTTGCACTGTTTAAATAACAGCATGTTTGGATCTGGACTGCAATTCGAAGAACATTCCCAGTTGAAATGGTGCACTCGAATCTAACCTGAAACTGGAACACGAGTTAGCAAGCTTAACACTCTCCCTTCCTTACTTACACCAATTTCAGCCATCTGTACTGACCCCCGTGATGTCCGTGATTCACACTGGCATGAAAGACCAAACAGCAAGTGCTCAAGTATGCTTGGATATATCAGTTGTGTGCATCTTTCAGGCCTTTTCAAAATGGACCTTCTAAGGCAGGTGCAGGAGTAGTGAGGCACTAGTTACTTACCGGCAGACATTAGGCCATCGGGCCTTTTTACAGGAAGATGTCAAGGATATGCCCTGTGAGTAACAAACTCCCTATGGTTACTGAGCTTTTCTTTCAAAGACAAAAATATATTACTAGAAGTGAGACACTGTGCAACTTTTGCAGGTTCATATACATCTCTAGTCACTTACTAGGGGGAGAGAACTATACCCTTGAAATCAGCTGCTATTTTTAAAGCGTTGGTCACCTACCTGGGGTGCCCCAAACACTGGAACCTTTGTCCACCCAGAAGTGCAGTGTATGGTTACCTGAACCCAGAGCCCCTTAACAGGGGTAGGAGGTGAGTGTCAGCCCAGTCTCCCCAAGGCGCCAAACACCTCCTGACAGATATTCAGTAACATTTGCACAATTCAAAAGAGGTGTTCAGCATCTCACAGGAGCAACAGAAATCCAGTCGTGCTCCCCCGAAACTCAGATGGAAAGTTTCCCCTGCCTTCAGTAGGATCTGAAGCTGGCGTAAAACTACGGAAGTATCCGTACTACCTTTTCAAAGGAACGTGAGTTAATTTAGCCCTAAATACACAAAGTGGAGCCAACATAACCGCACCTGCATAGTCCTCACACTAGGGAATTCAGAACAATGCTGCTCTTGCAAGCGGATCGGCCTCACTGTACTTCTGTGCTGGTGTGAAATATAAGGGACTTCATTATCCTTTACAGACCCTACTCTCAGTTAAACTTAGGTCAATTCATAACAGTCCCAATGGTATCTATGATCTTACTGCAGAGTTACAAGGGTGAGACCAGGAGTAGCGTGGGACCTCTGCCTGAGGAACTTTTATGACCTTATTGTTTTGCACTTTCTAGTGTCAAGAGTGACAAAAGCAGATTCCTTGAATGATTGCACAGGTGGGGTTAAATAGCCATTAGCAGACTACAGGCATGGCTTAAAAGTGATTAGCTCTTCAAAGGAGTGGTTTCAAAATAAATAACTCTCAAGGAAGTACTACACCTTGTGTGCAAAAGAGGAATGTGACAGAAAAATGCAGCCTTAGTATGTATTTCATTACGGCATGCATAAAGAGAATGAGCAATACCCTCCCAGCACAGTTTCACAGCTGGAAGGATTCTTTGTTTTGCCAGGCTAGTTCTCTTTTCCCTAATTTCTTACCAACAATAAGCATAAAATGTTTAGCTACATTTTTAAAACTTTCTATCAAATAGACCAGTGAATTCGCTGGTTCCTGTGTTGAAGAAGTGCAGACTTTTTTTTTTTTTCATTTGCTTAGAGCCGAAACTCCAGTGGAGGACACACCTCACACTGACACCAGGATGGAGAAAAGCCCTACAGAAAACGCCCGGCTCCCTAGCACCCCACAGTCTCTTGTTTGACAGCTCTCATTTCCACACCCACTATCAAACAGGTGGGATCATGCTGCAGAGCAGTTTTGCTTTGATGGGGCTAAATAAACCTTTCTCACAACAATGAAGGCTTCCTAAACAAAGGATTAGGAACAAGCGGAAAGGAAATGAAGTCTGGTGCTGCCACTCATCATTCATGTCCCTGGAAAACAAGCGAGTTGGTTTACTTAGCTAAGCTTCTTGTTGCATGTAATTTTCTCAAATCTGATTAGGATCATTTAGGCTTTTCTAATTACAGCAGTCTCAGAAAGCCTTGCCCACTACCTGTTTACCTAGGAGTTTCTTCTCTTCTTTTTTCCCCTCACACAGTATGAAATGATGTTCTTGCTGGGCTAAAAAAAGCAGGGGCAAAACTTTACATCCCTAGAGAAGGTCAGTATAAAATGATAGTACTGAACTATATAGGCACCTTGCTGCCAGATTTGAAACCGGCCCTCAGAGGAGGCAGATCACTCATTAATGCCAAGCCTCCGTCAAAGTGAAAGGGGTGCGAAATGACAGGGATGCCATCAGAGCTAACCCAGGGTCATTTGAAACCAAGGGTGCCTTAGGCTTTGCTCCAGCTTTGCAGAGTTTGGTATTCTTCGTTGTTGTCACTGGACGAGATGATTCTGTAGTGGCATTACTTTGCTTTTATAATGCACACTTAAATCAGCAAATTCCAAATGCAACTTTGTTTTACCCACAGTCGGGATTTAACTGCTTTCTGGCCTGAGGAAGATTACCCTCTTCTGTTGTCACGAGCCAGGCATGATACAAAACCTGAAGCTCCCAAAATCTTTCCTTTCCTTAGGCAAACAAGTGTCAGAGATACATTTTCAGCTTGGCATGTGTAGTAGGTACGTAACTCTGGTAGAGATTCGCTGCAGAACAATGAAATCCCATGTCAGGAGAAAGGAGACAGCGTACATCTGCGCTCTTAGATCTTTTTTTAATCTGAGGATGGCTTGCCCTTCCTGAGAAAAGGATCCATGGACTATCTTGTTTCCTCCTTTTCTTCTGGCAGTCGGGACAGACAGAAAAGGGGATTATTAAAGAATTTATCATTTAAGCATATGAAATATTATTCTTTTACAAAACTGCTATCTGATATCTTACGAGTCAGAAACAGAACCAGATTGACGGGGGTAACTCAGCACGCCCCTCTCTACGAGCGCTGCACCAGCGTCTCAGGCTGGTACTATTGCCAGAAAGCAGTATGCTAGAACAGGGAGCATTTTTTTAGGCGTTTAAAACCAAGGTTATTCAGTGCAGGTAAAATGTTACTAAAATATATGCACAAAGTGCTCCTGATGAACTTTGATAAAGATTTGATAAAAAGCATAAATAATTATGTATGTTAGATACTAAATGGCCCTTCTATTATTTTTATGAATGAAAGGAAAATAGAAAACACCAGCAATCTTAATGGCTTTTCTGACCACCATGTTTTTAATGCAAGACCCACCAGTGCTGTGGAATTTCTGCTGCACTTCATTGAACTGAGGTGACTAACCAAGGGCAATCAGCTGGCCAAGGAGACTGACTGATAGTGGTGATAATGATAATTTACACGATCCAGACTTACTACTCGCTCACCAAGTCTCACAGAGCAGCTGGACACAGTCCCTCTGCTTTCCATGATCAGTCACATCGATAGGGAGTTGTAAGGCCTTGCCTGCGCGAAGAAATTCAAGGACGAGGATGGGCTTGATCTGGTTGCCCCAGCACCTTCTCTATTATTTCTTGTTCTATGCACAAGAAAGGATGAGTTTTGCAGTCAGCAAAGAAGAGTTTTCTGGTTTCTAATATTCACTGAGAAGTGGGCAGATGTATCTTCATTTGCTAAAGAAAAAAGAAACTCCTTACTACTGCGTTTCCATGCGAGCAGTGCGAATAACCACATGGTCTTGACACTGCATGTTGCACAGAAGCAACACTGAGCTTCCAGCAACAGCACAAAAAGAGGTTCATTTTCTCACTAGGAAGGTGCAGATGCTCCAGGCTCATGGGAAGTTTGTGGCCCAGATTTCCAGAAGGTTTTGCACCAGGAATGTCTTCTTGAAGTACTGCCTGGGACTGACTGCCTCTCTGTTGCCAAAGGGCCTGTGGCACAGCTTCCGGTAATAAAAGCCTCTTTCTTGTCTGGTTTCATCATTCACATCCAGAAATTGCAGGAAAGCCTTTTCCCAGCAGTGTCAGATACCTCTCAGGGTTGTTGTTGTTGTTGTTGTTGTTGTTATTATTATTATGGGTTTTAGCTTAACTTCCTCAGCATCCCTTTTGACATTCAATTTTCAAGATTTACCCCAGCTCTTTCACTCCCACCATTACCCTCCTTCCAAGTTCTTCTTGACGTGTTCATTCTTCATATGTAATGCGCTTGAGAAATTAAGCTATAGTACTTATTTTGTAATGACTCCTTTTATTTTTCGTGCTGCTTCCTGAAATTCGGAGGTCAGTAAGGACAAAGGAGCTATAAATACAAGTAACATCAGTTTGAGAGTGAGTCAGATAGTCCCTTTGTTAAAATAATCTAATGATAACAATATGTTCCTTTCTCACCACAAGGCAGAAGAGTCCAGCTCTGTAAAAGTCCTTGGTGGCCATCTGACCTCTTGCAGTGGCCGGGCTCCTCAGCTAAGGCACAAATATCAACTTTTTGCGGAAGGGCATGAGAAGGTATCCTCAGGGAGAAGAGAGTTCTCAGGATACGTATCGTCCTCTCGCCCAGATAAGCAAGCGGATCCGACCATGGCTTTGATGTTGACAGCTTTGGCTTTGTCCCTTTTACCACTTCTGAAGATGATCCAGCTTCCTCTGGAGTGCATCGGACGTGGGTTTTGGACTTAACATTTGGACACCAAACTTGTTATTTAATTTGGAAGACATTAGACACCGCTCTTTACAGAGTACTAGAGGAAAATAGAGTCCAAGAAAACTTTTCCATATCATTCTCAGTAACAGGGACTCCACAGAGGGAGGTCTGAGTGGTTTCCAGGACTTGTGTATGAATTTCAAAATGCTTTTCTGTAGTACCTCTCCAATAACTCACTCAACTTTTCTCAGAAATGCCTATCTACAGGCAGTGAATTACATTAAATTTCACCCTGCTGCTGCGTGTTCACCAGCACTCTCAGTTTAGGACTATTTTGAATGCTAGACTTTTTTTCTAGCAGAGTGAAATATTGCTAACAAAACACAAATAAGATGTCCTATGTTCTGTTAGAAAGCTCAGGACTTGCTGCAAGTTTCTTGGAAGCCTTCCTAAGATTTACACAAGCTTTTGGACCCCTGTGGTGAGTGAACTTTGGATGATGCTGGGATGGTTAAGATCATAACCAGCTGAAATATGTTTTCAGTGGAATTTCAGTGAAATTGATATGAATTTACAAGACACAAAAGCTGTAAACAAGATTCAAAAAGATTTGACAAAGTGAACCTCTCTCAGCTTTTGGATGTTTCTAGTTATTTCCTCATAAAATATTTTAAAATTATCAATTTGCCCAAGTAAAATCACAATTTGGGCATCATCTACAATTTGTGTATGTGAGGCCAGGTTAACTCATGAACTTCCAGTGATTTCAGTAGCATTTTACAGATTTGCTCCAGCTGAAAGATCAACACAGGCTTTGAAAAGGTTACTGATAAAATTATGTATTAAACAGAAACAAGTCCAAGCCACAAAGCTTGATCTGTCCTGTTGTTGCAGCCTCCTTAAAATATAAAAATAGGTTCGGACCTCAAAATTTCGCTGGTGCCATGGTACAACTGTGGGCCAGCAGCAAACCTCAGATCTGTACTTCTGCAGCATCCACAAGTTTCAGCTCTCAAATTTGGCTCCATCTTTCAGTTCCAATGTTTCGATGTGTTTGTGCTGCACAGTATGCAGAAAAAGTCACCTAACACAGTCTGTGAAAAGCCTGAGCCATTTAAGTGCAAATCCAATGTATTTAAAAGCAGCTCGGGACTGATTTTTCTCTCCCTTATGCTGGTTTTATGCTGATGCTGTTCTCTTGAATTCAGTGTAGTTCTTGTGGGGTTACATTAGTGTAAGTGAGAGGAGAACAGGGCTAATTTATTTGGCTACATACCTTCCCGAACGACACTTTAAAGTTTTAGAGGGTATTCTTCTTCATCTTTTTTCCTTTTAATCCTTCCCAAAAGCTCAAAACATCCGAGAAGGTTGAATAGAGAAAGCTTGTGTAACTGGTGATTTTTCTTTAGATAACTTATCACCAAGACAGTGGGAGTTTTTTATTCCTTCCACCCTGTCAGTAGGAATTGGCTCCAAGATACGAGAGATTAGCTGAGCTTCAATAACAAAGAAACACAAACCAGAAGGAATTGAAAGAAAACAAGAGCCTTTACCCAGATCATGTTGGTTATGCTAATTTTCTCATTTCTTCATCTTTATTATAAACAAACTATTTAAAAGCATGAATTAAAGAGGCTGCTAAATGGATCCAAGTTGTTGTACAGTTAGTTGCTTTCCAACATTCACTACCTTACAATTTGCCTCTCAGAAGTGATTAAAAAACACCTGGTTCCTTGATAGCACAAATTAGGTGTCAGAGACGAGCTGTTGCTGTTCTCTCCCTCCAGCTTTTCAAGGACAAACCATGCGGCAACAAGGCAGGACTGTAAGCAGCCCCCCGTAGTCAGCAAAGGCTGTTTGAAAAGACATCTTGAGCCCCACTTCCAAATTATTGATCGGTTAATCAGGCTGTTGTTTTTGTACTCACAGGTAGCGCTTCTGACCACCGCATAACTTAAATTGCCTGAGCACGGTAATTTTCCTTTCAATGCATCTGAAAACGCAGCGGCTGGCACCAGCTGCCTCGCTAAACACCCGTTGGATGGGGAGCAGCCAGCCTGATCCAAACACGCGCTCCAGCAGGCAGTGCCAGCTCTCCATAGCCACAGGACGTGAGCTCAGAAAACTTCCAGAAACGTTACCTTCAGAAGCAGAAGGCACTTTAGGTCTGTAATGAGTGCCTCTCCACTCGATGGTCTCAGATACGCTACTGAATGGTCACGGGGGGAACGCTGGTAATGCCGTCGACTTGGGAGTGGAAATCAAGGGATGCTCAGGGGCTCTGACATTTGAAGCGGTAAACGCAACCGGCTCGCTCAGTTTAAGCAGCATCAGCCAACCAGGAAGCAGAGACGTACTGCACGACACGACTAGACGCGACCATACGCCCTCTGCCCAAGAAAGCAAACCTCACCACCGCAGCTCAGCTTTCGAATGTCGAAGAAGCACTAGCAGCAGTCTGTAAATCATAAGCAGGCCAAGAATCATCCACAGGACTTACTGGGCAAGTAGTATTAAATAACAAATAATTGTAGTAACTAAGAACGCATATAAACAGTTGGAGTGTTAATTAGTCTGGCACGACATTTGCTGCCTGCTGCTCACAGCATTCTTCGTGACAGAAAACTGCTTCCTGATCAACACCCAACTCCGTACAGACATGAGGATATTATTTACTCTTATCGACAGCAAATAGCCTAGCATAGCCATAAAGCAGCCTTTCCAGGTTGAAGAGCAGCCTTCGCGATCTCCCGGCGGAGGAAGCCTTTCCAAGGCACGGACCTGACACCCAGCATTATTGGAGCCTTTACAGGGTTACAAGGTGGTGCCGCAGCTCCACCAGTTACATTATTAATCCAGTTACGTTATTAATGTAACTACTCCCCTTCTGTTTTGCCTGGCAAGACCCAGATCGGCTTGCATTTAAGGGATAGATAGGCAGTCCGAGCAACACGGCATGAAAAGGTTGAGCGTCCTAACCCATTTCTTGTCAGTCCACACTTCTGCCTCCGCACGTTGGTCCTCTCAGGATCTCCTGGTTAACAAAGCCACCTCACTTGCCGGGCAGAGTGCCTACCAGGAGCGAAACGCTTGCAAAGGGACACCACACCAGTGCAACTCCCAAGGCCACCAGCTCGGCCGGTCTTAGCGGCCACCCTGAGGTGCACCACGAGCCTGGCGGGCTCTCCAGCCTGCCACCTGCCAGGGTCCCTCACCAGCCGTGTGGCCCTGCCAGGTCCTGATGAGGACGGCAGCTCTGACCCAAGGCTGACCGGAAGGCCTGGCTCCTAACTGAGGCCACCAAACCCGACCTGGTGTGAAAGCGTTCACATCCACAGGCCGCCCCAAAAGGGAAGGGAGTGGCCCCCAGCGCTCAGCACCCAATGCCAAGCTGGGACAGCGTGGCCCCGCGGGAAGCAGCCAGAGCTGCTCGGAGACCAGCGGGGACATCCCACCTCCCGCAAGTAGGAAAACATTGAGGCTGTCTTGAAGAAGGAGGCATTTCACTGTGCAAGCTTATTCCAGCACAGAGAGTTGGGACCACTTTCTTCTCCTGCTAATGGGTGTCCCAACCACCAAGGCAGTTCTGAGGCTGTGAGTGTAAAAGTACTGTAACTGGATGCAAAGGTCTGAACACTCGAGGGATAAAAATCACTATTCATTCCAGGAACATTTTAGCAACTGTTGACTGGGAGAAAGTAAACAGATTTCAAAAAGTGTCAGCATGCCATACCACTGCATGCCATTCCAAGATGAACATTGTTCCTAAATATATTTCCTGTGAGTGGAGAAGGAAAACAAATCTAATTAAAAAGAGAAAAAACAAAACCAGATGTGTACAAGTGTATGTTTTTAGTCTTTTTTTTTAATAAAGCTCTTTATTTACTTTAGAGGTACCCATTTAACAAATGTAATTTGAGAGCTGGCATGGCATTCCTAAACCACCCCATTTAGCAACCCCACTATCATTTGTAGCTGCACTCATTTGCTGGTTTCTCAGAACCTGTAACTGAGCACGAGAACATAGCAAATACTTCAAACTGATGAAGTTCAGGCTTATCAAACCCACTTGTGCTTTCATGATTGTGCAAGGTGTGATGTTGTGCTTTGGCATATTATGAAAAATAGCTGAAGGTGCACGTAACTCAATAGACTATTGCCAAGAAACATAAACTAAATACTCTTTACGTTGAAGGCCATCTCTCTGCTCAGTTCACTGCTACTAGACACTTCTGCAGTGCTTTTACCTAAAATTAAAACTCCCGATTGACATCTCATTTTTCTTAATGGTCAATGCCATTATACATACTACTCTATCAAATCCAGTATAGGAGTATGAATGACTTTACGTCAGAGAGTATTACTGCTTATCTCTCTCTGGAAAACAAAGACTTCTTTTCAACAGAAAAAGGCTCAAGGTAAGTGTGAATGTTTGCACAAATTCCTTTTTCTTCACAGGTATTAACAAGCATGTCAGGTCTTGCAGGTTGTCTTTTTTCCTCCCTACTCACCTCATTCAGACTGAAACTTTGGGGGCAGGGCACAGTGCTGCTGATGGTCATCCTCCCAGAGGATATTTTATTTGTCTTTTAGACAGCCAAAGACTGGTCAAGTGGGGCCACAGGACACAAAGAGGGAATTTCCAGATGCTAGCACAGAAACAGGTACAGCAAGAAGCTAAAGGCCACAGGGAGGGAAAAAAAGATGCACGGCAATTCCCACTTCCCCCCACCCCAAAGTGCACTCACTGTAACTCCCTTTCCCTCCCATAAGAGATGCACAATATTTGTTTGTGGTCTTGATTTCCACCCCCCAGGACAGGTCATACAGTCTCAACACACACACGTGCACACGCACACACACATCGTTACTAGTTGCCACAACTGCGCACCCAGTCTTAGCAATCGCCCATACAAATCACCATTTGGAGCTTAAAAAGCCATCTGTGAATTGTAATTTTGCACATCCCGGTGGTCATTTCACGGGTGCAAACTAAAGGCGTGCACATTTTTGAAAGCTTGGCCCTCTCTCCTGACACTCAGGTTTGAGATCAGGCTGTGAGAGAGGAATATGGAAATCACTCTTTGAGACACTCCTGTCTCTAGTAACAACAGATAAGGAAGAAAAGTTTCAGACGGTGTTATACTTTCATTCTGACTAATTTTATATGGAGAAGAAAGATGGGGAATTTTTCATCATGACAGTACCAGGGAAGATAGAGCTGGGAATGCCAGAGGAGTGAAATCTGTTAGCACAAGTCTATAATTTCTCCGAAGTGAGAAGAGCGCTCCCTAATAAAGCACATGGTAACCGTAAAGTTGCTGATACCAAAGTCATTAGCCAAAAGGTCAAGAATCCATTAGCAGCTGCCACTGCCGAAAGCCGCGGGGCCGGTAGCTGTGGGACACAGCGGCCCTGGAGAGCCCTGCAAATGACACGGAGCATCTGATAAAAATCAGGCTTTGCAGCTTCTAATCCTATGCCCTGTGATGGATAACACAACCTTGCTATTGATTAATGCTTTCCAGGGCTTGGCTCATGTCAGGTGGCAATGGATCAATAGCCTTCTAGCTCTTAAGGCAGCAGCTAAAGTCCTCGTCAGGCTTTGCACATGCAGCCACTAGAAACAAGTTCCTGTTCCTGTGCTCTTCATATTATTCCTTTCGATGGGTATGTTACCAAGCCCTGACCTCCATTGTGTCTTTAATTACAGACGGCAGGATACAATTCCTCCATGTTAGACAGGCAGCATACTGTAGCCATTTAATGATCACTCTGCCCTGCCCAAGCTTTTCACTCCAGCACACAAGAGGTACTTAAACTGAGCCAGAAGCTCATTTCTCTCTTCCCACCCTTTTCACCCTCCTTCTGCCTCCCACCAGATTGTACAATTCAAGACAGGGAAGCAAGCTGGTATCCCTACATGAACGAACAAATAAAACTTACATTCAAGCCTGCAACTACTGACGGCGGGAAGCACTGGACGCTGGCGACTCCTGTTAGGCAAATAGGTCCAAGATCAAGTGGAGAAACAAGGATACTTTCCTTAAAAGGAAGATTATACAAAGAGCCAACAAAGAGTTAAGCAAATTTGCATTACTGTACTTATGTGCATGCCTAGTGTGACTGCAGGCCGCCCCCAAGCTGTGCTTGGGTGGTCCTCTACAAATTCGTATGCAGCAATCTATTAGTGGTATCTAGCAGTGATTTATGCAGCTGTCAAGCTGCCTTCATCAGTACAAGTGAATTGTGGGCACCATCAACTAATGTGGACTCCTTCATAGTGTCTAAAGTAAACGAGGGCCAAATTAAAAGAAAAACAGCCCAAGGTACCACCCACTCATCTTCTCAGTTCTTTAATGACAACTTCCCTCTACAGAAAAAACATACAGCTGCTCATATGAGACCACACTTACAGAGACCCCACTGTCTAATCACAGACAGCCTGTGAAAGTCAGCTTTCAGGGGCTTGGTCGGAGCAAGGAGAACAGGAAAGGTTGGCAGAGTTCCACCAAAAACTAAAGCAGTATTGATGGCAAATAAAAATTGACATGGGACCAAATCAGTTAGTTTTCATAATAAATACTGATGAATTATTTTGTCAGGGAATAATATGAACCATCTGATGATGATATAATACACCCTTGTAGAGTGCGCCTGTGTCTTTGTTTCCAAGAGGGACCAGCGCTTAAGCGTATCTTGGTGCAGCCGCAAACGCTGGTCCTGGCCCGCAGCTGATCCAACCAACAACCTCAGTTTTGCCACTCTGGTGCACAAACATGCTTTGCAAACAGTGGGGGCAGAACAGCACCCCTGAGTCACGGGTGGGCGAAATGCCAGCCCTCACAGTCCTTTTTGACTAGCTGATGTGAAAATGGAGTGAGAAATGCTTCTCACTCAAAACACTACTCGTGAACAAATGGATCAGAAAAGGAGGTATATGCATAGGTGTGCTCTCACGCTTTTGGGGAAAGATGCTTACATTTGCTTCCAAACTGGGAGAAATTACTCCAGTTAAGACTGATACCTCGAGCACTCTGAGGGACAATTAATCTTCACCAATTTTTAAATAATAGAAAATTATGTTTTCTGCAACAGAATTACAGTTTCTCTTCATAATTATACATGAACTTTCAAGAGTTTTGTCTTCTCTTGAGCTTACAAAATGTAGTGAGCTTGTGAATCTATGGCCTGCATATGGTTCAGCTTTATGGGTAACTTTTTTAATATTGCACTTGTTAAGAAGACAGAGTGAAGTATTCACCCAGGGATACTGGAAGACAACTGTCCATAAGCCAAATGTCCATAACAGCCCCATTCTGCACAAAATGATCTAAGTAAGAGCCGAAGACAGATCCATTGCCTGCTAAAATAAGTGTAAAGATCCCCAGCGAGTCCAACCGGACTTTAGCAGACAGTAAAACCTCCCAAACTGTGGCCTCTTAAGAGGATACCACTTGCCTAGGAATCAAACAAGCCCTGCTTGGCCTTGTCCTGAATCTTTTTAACCTTTTTATCCAAAGGGGAGAGGAGGAACAATATATTTGTATGATCTGCAGCGTCCTTGCTGAGGCAGTCAGCGTGGCAAAGACCAGCGCAGGACACCGGAAGGGAGAAAACGGTGCTTGAGCCAAAGTCCAGTGCTGGACAGATGGACACAGTTGTCCTCACACCCATTTCACCGGCACTGAATTCCCCTTGCAATCCTATGTTGCCAAATGCAGGAAGTAGGCAGGAATTATGAGTTCCTTAATTCTCATGTTATGATTTTAAGTATTTTGTGGGGATCATATTCAGATTCTGAGAAGTGCTGCTGCCAAGTGCAAATGTCCTTAAGAGCGTGTACCCTGTGCTAATACCCTGCTCTTTGGAACATTTTCTTTACCTCTGGCACTGAACATGGTATGAACAGCTGCAGGGGCTGCAGCAGCCGTAACAGTGACTGCAGCCAGCTTTCTCTTTTGTGATTCCCCTCTTTTTTTTCCATTATTGTTCAATCTTGAATTACTGAGCTTTGTCCTAGGCTGAAAATTGCAAGCATTTCTCTCCTCTCCTCTCCCTGATGGGCCTCAGTAGCTGCACAAAAGAAATCTCCAAGCCATCCTAATTTTCGAAGGAGCGCTTTTGCTGGACAGTTCCCCAGTGACCCGACACAGGGAGCAACAAAAAGCTGGAAAAGGCACTTTCTGCTGTTTTGAAGCAGGCAGAAGCACCAAAGGGTCCCTTCTTGGTGCATTTAGTGTGCTGATAGGGAGGGAGAGGGGCCGAGGGGTATGCAAGTGCCAACCGCCAAAGTAACCCAGAGCGCAGCCCACAATCGCCTTGCCCTCATTACTGAGACTATGGGCAAAGCTGAGCAATGGCAAAGGGCTCTTTTTTGGCTATTGAACTTAAACATCAAACAATTTCTTCCGCTAGGAGGAATTCTGACAGACAGGCCCTTTGTTTTGCAGTTGATTTTGCTTTATTTATTTTCAGATGTGTTTATTCTGACTGGTGAACTGAAGACAGCGCTCGTCATTCTGCCACCGTGAACAGGCTCTCAGGGCTGGCCAGACGTGGGTGGCTGCTGCAACAAAACAAAAAGGAGGATGTCTGCGAGCTCAGTCTTGCAGGATGCGAAGCACTCTGCCTCCACATTGCAATGAAACACACGTAAGCCTCTCACTAAGTGGTGCTGGCAGTAGCATAGGCTGTGTCTAATGGCGATGGGTTCCTTCTTAAGGCTGATGCCTCGAGCTCCCAGCCAGAAACCCAGGGAAACTGAGCCCTCTGAGTGTTTTTAACAGGCAGTATCTACAACACATTAATAACACAGTTGTATGAACGACAAATCAAAACAGTAAAATTTTCTCTCCCTTTGGCAGTAGCCTGTTACCTTCATTCCTGATGCACAGGAGCAACTGCACAGTGGCCAAATGGCTTTTTACCACATGATTTTCCCATTCTTCAACCACTACTGTATTTGTAAAGACTTAGATCAAGCTTCAAGAAGAGGAATTTTATTGTAGGCACTCTGGCTTGTTGCAACTATTGCAAAAGTCACACAGAAGTGCCAGAGGTGCCTGCAGGGCCCCGTCGTGCCCCAAGGGGACACGTTCTGGGTAGCACCTCTCCGGTACCAGTGACTTCAGCCATCTTTAATAACTAAGTAGGGGCTCATGAAAAGCCAGTCAGCTTTGCTGCTGTCTTCTGGGACATCCACAAAGAACCTTTGCTGGAGGAGGTGAAAAAGCACAAACTGCATGGTCCTTGCATGTATGTGTGTCTATTTACGTGGCTGGGCAAGAGAAGCTGGGGTGACAAATTGTAGGATTCATTGTTCATAACTACCAGGTCTGCAATATGGCAGAGATTTAAGGATATACTCAAAAGTACAGCAATATGACCCACACTGGGGAAGATAAGGCTACATTTTAACTTCATCTTATGCTTCTTGGAGGGCTATGTTACTCATCATGATCTTATTTACTCAGGTGTTCATTCTTCACCGTGGAAGAAATGGTTGCCTTACGTGCATGTTGCAAGTGCTAGAAACTGGAATTCTGCTAGTTTTAAGCATGTTCCTAAATATCTTGCCAAGTCAGGATCCTGAGAAACATCGATTAGAATTCAAATGACAAGCCAAGCCTCCTGGTGACCAAAGAAAATGAGCAAAATGCCTTCCGGGGCATATACATGTGTGCATGGAGGAGGCACTGGAAGTCCAGGATTGTGTCTGCACCACACAGCGGCGGCCAGCACGGAGGTCCCTGAAGCACCATGTATGGATCTATGTCCCACTGCCAGGAAGAGCATAACTGTGCCAGCACCTAGCTGTGCCTGCACTCAATAACCCCACCACGAGGTAAGACTAACTTAGTCTGGCTGCCAGACCTTGCTAATGCAGCAAAATGGCCTGCCAGACAGTACAAGCTATAAGTTGATTTGGAAGACAATCATGAACCTCTACCACGGCTCTGTGTTAGGGCTTGTGACGGCTGGGACCATTCAGCTGGCGTTCACAGCTGTATGAATTTACCCGTCCCAACCAAGCGTGTCTGTGCCAGAGCAGGTCCCAGAAGGAGGCTGATCAGTGGAAACAGGGTGAAACTGTGAGATCTCTTGAAATCTCAGCTGGGGAGAATTAAGTGGTACCAACAGTCCAGAGGCAGAAATGACAAGTGCTAAAGTAATCACCAAAAGTAGGAAGTGACCTTGAACAGAGAAATACCCTAGAAGGGCCTTAAACAGAGGGCAACGCCTGAAATAACAGGATTTCCAAGAGATGTGATAAATTATAAAAACATAAATAAAGAAAAGGATTTACAGCTTAGAAGGAGAAGTCTTACTCTCAGAAAGAAGACTTAGGTGACAAAAGCAAGTATCATGGCTGAAAGTCCAACTCACCAGGTTGAAGAGATCAAAGTCAGCAGCAGTGAAAGAAAAAGAGAGGAATAAAGAGGACTGGATTCACAGAATACGAAGTATGTTTTCAGGGGACAGAGAAAGAGGCCTAATGAGAAAAGTAAGGCCAGAAAAGTTTGTCAAAGTTTCCACACCAAACAATTTGTACAGCCAGCAGAACTGTAAATCAGAGACTATTTTATTTCTGGCACAGATATAAATGAAACCTTCTAGTCAGGAAAACATTTTTCACTGTGTGCTGTGTAACCTCCCATTAGTAGATGCATGTTATATCCAGCACTAAAAACCTGTCTCAAATGTTCTATAAAACAGTCCAACTTTACCCGTACTCTTCTAGCAGCTCTATCGATAGCTCATCTTCGCCAGCTTCTCTTGCTCATATTTGTTTCCCACAACACTATGCTCAGATGGGACAAGAGGCTTTGGCAGGTCTCCAGCAAATGAGGTCCATAAAAATACATTTTGAATGACTTTAAAATGGTTTGTACTGTCCCACTAAAAGCAGGCACACAGACAGACGCTTTAATCTGTTAAAAGGACAGAAATAAGCTTGGATTTGTGAATTCATATCTGAATACTGAGCACAATTTCTTCTAAGAACTCATTGTACCTCAAAAGGCATATAAAATGAAAAGAGGCTCCCATGAAACTGTTTTATGAGTGGATTCCAAAGCAGCAGCAGGATGACAATACCAAATATAGTCAGGGCTCCAAAGACATTGTTAGGAAGTACTTTAAGTCTTCAATATGTTTATTATTTGCATCACACCACACTCTCATGAAATAGACAGACAACCCTTAATTTAAAACATTTTTTCTTATGGGACTAACATTTTCTCTGGTTCACTACAGTAGCTTCTCATCCACGTGACTAAATATTTGCATGTATTTTTCTCCAAGGAGCGCTGCTCGCTAGACATGCTGTCATATTGTACCCAAGAAACCAGATATGCATTCAACTTCCAGTGAATATAGTCACAACTTCCTAGAGTCACAGCATTATGTTGGGCAATTCATGACCCCAGCTCATGAGGACTTAAGCCTGGACTTTGAGCTCATACCTGCCACACTAAATACAAGGAAGATACAAGAAGCTCCTCTATCAATCTCCCTTGCAGCCTGTTTCAGGCATTTTCAGAGAGATTTCAACACTGCCCTTGACCTCAGACATGCCACCTAGCAGGAGTTCAGTCCTCCAAGAAGCCGTAATAGCAAACAGCCCTTTGGGCTGCAACCTGTGCTGCTTCCCGTGCTGTTGCATGGTGTGCCGGAGGTGCTCTCAACCCCACCATCCCATGCCACGGTCCTATGCATTAGTTAACAGAAAGCTTGAGAGTCCGGTGCTTATAAGGTTTCATCTCCATTTCAGCTCCTCACCGATAATATCAGGACACTTTTTCCCCTCTCCTCCCCACACAGGGAGGCAGCAGCCTTCTGAAGTTTCCATGATGCCCTCGGCTCTCTCATGTAGCCCCACTGTCACAGACACACGTCATGCCATGCTCGAGAGACCACATCAACGACTGAAGCATTTTCCAGTATATCACTATAGCCTACCCTAAACCATCAACTCTGCAGCAGGGACTGCTTCCCTGTTGCTTTAGTTTCTCAGGAGTGTAACTGCTTCCCTCCTGCTGGCAGATATCACGATGCCTGAAAAGATGCTGTTATGCTGACAGAAAGAAACAACCCAAATATAAGAACAATAGAAAAAGTCTTTTAATCAGCATAAGTTGCTCTTGTGGGGACCTGGTTTAAGCAGTGAGAGGAACTGTCTGCTAGTATAAGACAGTTTTCTGCTCACCTGAGAAAGTTACATGGGGGCTGTTGATGAAGCCCTCATGTGCAGTGCGGCATGATGAGGCTCCGCTGCAACAGGGCTGTGCAAGGGAGGGTAGGGCTGCCGGGAGGACTCCGAAAAGCCACCGGTTTTATGCCAGGAAAAAACAGGTGCTGTGAACAACTTCAGGGCATCAGTCATAGGTGATGGATCTACAGGGCCCTTTGCCTTGATGGATGGGGGATGCCTGGCTGTGCTGGAGGAGGTGTCTCATGAGGCTCCAGAAATAGAGTAGAAAATGACTGAGACCCTTCCCCAGGTGAAGAAATGCTTTTTTCTTTAAATCCAAAGCAGCTCAGGGTGACTGGTCCAATGAAGCACTGGTTTCCTTCTATTCAGGGAGATTATTTTAGCCCTTCTGCCAATTTCACAATAGCCGCAGTGGTTATTTTTTCCAAAATACACTAAGACCAACCTCCAGGCTGCTAGGTAGTATTGCAGTATGAACACTTTTTCCTGCACACGAATGTGCTTTTTGCTGGAGTGTATCCTCTCCCTTTCTAAGCAGAAGTTTCATGATTAACCTGAACAGTTGCAGGGACTGATTCACATGGCTACAAGCAGACCCTCCTCAGCTCTTTGTCATAGCTTGAGGAATAAATTGTTCTCAAATTTGAACTTTTCAGTTCTCTTCAGCTCTGAGAAATGACAAAGAGGGTTGAAACAGCCTGGATAGGGAAGAAGACTCATTGCACAATAACTTCTGGCTTTTTCTTAGGTGATATGGGAGAAAGATAATTGAATTTGCAGCTGCTGGTTGGGCGAGGGCTGTTTTTATTATTGGCAGTTAACCCCATTTGTCTTTTATTTTTAATCACTTCCATTGCTGAAGGCTTCAGATATAAGCCTGCTACTAAATTTTTAGAGCAATTCACTGTCAAAGAAGGAAGTGGCAGCAAAATCTAGTGAAGCTTGACAACAGCTTTGAAATGAGTTTGCCTTCCAACCGTGTCTCCAGCTCCATACCGGGGCAGTGTGAAGCTCCTATCACGGCCAGCTGGGCTGTCACACCCACCCAGGCAGGAGGCTCAAAGCTGCAGAAGAACCAAGTAAACTTTAAATCTGGTGGGCACGGACCCTTGTTTCACCTCTGTGAGGCGAAGAGGGAGACAACCAAATGCTCATGAGTTGCTGTCAAGGCTTGATGACGAGTCTACATATTCTGTGGAATGTGGAAGGAGACAAGGACCAAAAAATACGTTAAAATATGTTAGAAACGGAATTAGTAGTCTGTTATCTGACTACCACTAATTTAAAGTTAACCAGAAACTTGTCAAATTGACAAGTCGGATGAGAGATCTAAAATTACGTGAAAAGCAGATACTAAAGACCTTTGTTGAACTGCTCAGAGAATTCGAGTACTTCCTGTACTTGGATATCCTAGGAACTGCCTGGGTAATGCAGGACGTCTTTTTTAAAACTAGAGCCACAACATGCAAAGCCTTGTTCCTGAAATACAAGACGGTGCATTCCAGCAGAGGTCTCTCCGTATTTTTCAAAGGATCTGGCCCTCCTGCTAAATACTAAGCTGGTCCTATCTTTCGTGCAAGCAAGCCATCCTCCTTGTGAGAGAGCAAATCTGGTGCTGATTGTTCCCTGACTGGAATTAGGACAAGTGACTGCTCTGTTTCTTATCAGAGCGCTGGTATCTGTTCCTCCTTTCGGAGAGCTCATCCAGCTGGCCTCTGGCTCGCCCAGCTCCGCCGAGAGGGTGGGGGGAAGGGGATAAGCCCAAGGGTTTCAGTAAATTACACACATTCATCAGCTCCTTGACTTCTACGCTCATGTTCTTGCCTTTTAAGGCAGGCCCAGGGAAAATGATATAATGGTATGCCATACAGCATGTGTACGTAGGGAGCTGGGGATATCATTTATATTTCTTTACAGGTCTTGTTTTGCAAGCTTTTTTACGGGAATCTTGAACGTACGAACTGATAAGCCATTTCACTACAAAGGGTAATTGGGTCCCTATCAGACGTGTCCTGGCAGAGTCAAAGAAGGAGTTGAAGGTGTGGGCTATGAATGAAGCTCTCCCCTCCAAATGCAAGAGTGCATGCACAGTTCTTTGACATCAGTAGCAAAATCCTCAGTAAAGTTGGGATTTTACTCTGGGCCAGTGCTAGAAAATGAATTTGCCTAGTTATTGTCGTGCAACAAAAAAAGTGGGTTTTGAATGAAATGATAGTAGAAAGACACCATTGTTTTCATGTGAAGTGGACTATTGTGAAAAAAACTTGCTAAATTAAGTCCTTAGCACTGTTTCCAGATTTTGATGGGAGTTTTGGGAGGGATGGTAGATTTCTCTTGATACATTCCAACAAGTTTTGAGCTTTCTTCTGTGTTATGGAGCTCTGATCATCTGGCTGTCTCCATAGGACTTCGGTGGAACTTATCCAATTTCTGCTAAATATGGAGCTGGCCAAATTAAATTGCACAAAACAGCAAAGTAAGGATAATCGTGCCTAAGTATGTTGGCATTTGGAATCTCATCCAGAATTATCCAAAGAGGAAGCTGTATGGGCCCGATTCTCACCTCACTCTCATTCTATCACCAAGGTATCCTCTTATAAATCAACGAGTGATTTATTTCCTTGCTAGCTTCTCTGCACAGATACTAACAAATAAATACATTAAGCACTAGCATTTTATATTTCTTCTACTGGATAGATAAAGAGCATAGCTTTCCCTCTAACTCTCAGCACCAACACTTTCAAAATTATTTTTCAGAAAAAGTAGAACAAAAGCAAGGCTTAATCCTGTATTTTGTTGTTCTCTAACTTGATATGTTGTTGGCTTCAATCCAGCACAGTAACGTAAGTGGATAAAAAAGGAACATACTTGGGTTTTGGTAGCCTGACTGCTGTCAATAAATGTAAAAGTGCCAACCAGTGTAACATAAGCCTCTTGGGAAGGGGTTAAGGATGTGCAACTGGTGAGTTACCAACAGCTTTCACCACACCAATCATCCACCCATAGTATGGGTGACTTAGCTTTCTGAGACTAATTAACTGGAATTCATGGCTGAAATCAGTGGTTCTTGAAACTCTTTCCCACCATAATCTTCCATAATCCTTCTTCTTCAAACTACACTATTCATTATGGGCCATATCCTGTGTAAGGTGAACCTATGCAAACATCCATAAGACTACTGACTGTGAACTTCGTCTTGGATTCACAACAGGATTTGAGTGAGGAGAAACTGGATTTGTTCAAATCTGTACATTTCCACACTTGAAGACCTGCAAATCCATGTAAACTGTTTCTGACATAAAGCTGGCAAACCTGTTCCAGATAAGAATGGGAATGGCTCACAAACAGCTCCATCATACAACTTTGCTTTTTCACCCTAGTAAATAGAATTTCCATTGTCTCTTTTGCACTCTGCAAGGTGACTAAGGACACAGATTCCTTTTAATTCTGGTTGCCTCAGAACAGTCATCCTTTACTAAACCTGCTTGAGTTTTTCCACTGATATATTTTAGCTCCTGTTCATAGATTTCTAGAAAAGCTGATTGGAAGGGACATCTGGAGGTGATCGAGTCCAGCCTCCTGCTCAAAGGAGGATTATCACCCACCCTAGACCAGGTCAGCCCCCTACTTCACTGTTATTTTTTGGAAGTCAGATTATCCCCCTACAGTGTTCTAAAACCACAAAATTAAATAAAAAGAGAGGAAAAGGCTCACTGAAAATATCCAAAGGCATAAGGGGTCGAAGTTTGGGCTGGATTTTAAGAGGGCTTCTTCCTCCCTGTAGCCAAGAGTCTCTGTGTAATGGTAAGTAATTAGGGAGCGGGGGAAGTCAAAATTGCTTCTTGAGACTGCTGTGAGAACAATGGTAAGTGTCCACCGTGGAGAATCAAGATGAAAAAACAGTTAATGTATGTCACAACATACACACAGCAAGCTCCAGTTACTAGATCAGCAGAAAAACAGCCCTCCTCAAAGATTTATATCCCACAGGAATAGTTACTGTTCTTCTGGAAGAAATGTTCTTCTGCAAATGACCTAACCCAGCACAGGACAGCAGGAGTGAACAAGCCATTGCTCACAAATCCTGACAGAATTACTTGGAACAAAAAATAGGGGAAAACACCCTAGACTCTTTTTCTTTCAAATGAGCAGGTCTGTGTGATTAAAGGAAGGGTGAAAAGAGTCTGTTTAGAAATCCTCTGTCTGTGTTGTGATGGGTAACGTTTGAAGATTTCTGCCTTCCTTGTGAAAGCTTTTCTTGGAGGGGGTTTGCACTGCAGCACAGGCTGGTGTGTGCTGGCTGGACATGGGGACATATCGCACTGAAGCTAGAGCTGACACTGCCTTGAGCCCTAGGGTGGCTGTGAATCCCAGAGAGATGACAAAATAAGGCAAGCTTGCACCTTAGGTAGCAAAAAACAGCCTTTCCAGACAACACAGTGGGAAGGTGATCAACAGAGTCGTGCTGACCAGCCTTGGCCCCCACCAGCCCTGTCCTTCAAACTCTCCTAACCTCAAGGGATTCCTCCTCCAGCAACTGCTCCTGGTAGCTTTCAGTGGACTCTCTGCACCCCCCCGATCTGCTGTTACCATCCTACCTATCTCCCTGCAGCAAGGCAGGATGGACTTAGATAAAGGCAATCCAGTCCTAACAGGCAGCAGGTGGGTCTGCAAGGGGCTGCAGGGGAGATCCATGGCGTCTGGTGCAAGGAGAACAGGGTAATGCTGATAGGAACTTTTGGCTACACCAACTACCTGAAGAATTACTTGGATCTGAATCATTCAGGGGTCACTTTGGTTTTTTCTAAGAGAGAAATGATTGCTGTAGGCCACTAGTCTATATAATACAGGAAGAGTAAAACTGCAGGAAAATTCAGGGATTTGCAGACATCTACAGATTTACTGTACTTTGGTCATAAAGTCATAGTTCTGAATCCACAAGCATGTAACTTTTATTCCATCAGTGTGTTTGTACCTAATATATACACACATAAATATATAGCCTTGCAGAATACTTTCTCATCTGTTCCCCGAAAGCGCTCTGAGCATGTTAAATGTGCATTTAGGCTTTCAGGATTAGCAATGGGTTATATTGAGATGTCTCAAATTCAAGGATCTTAGAGATGTTTGGGGGACTCCTGTGAGTTCAGGATGTTAAGGTTCACAGTTCATGCGTGAAGCATGTGAATCCCAGTTTAGGCTGAGGGGAGCAGCAGGACAAAGGGCTTGTCACACATGCTGAGTTGTTGGAAACACGATCACATGAGGTTAGAGTAGTCATCATAACTGATGTCAGGGTCATATCTTGTTTCTGATGAGTTTCAGCTGGTCTGCTCTGCAAATATGGAGCAGCTGTTTTTTAACGTTTCATAAAATGCTGTATATGCAACATAGATGGAATTCTAGAATAACTTTACCTAGAAGATCATTTAAGCTTCACAATTAACCGTAGATCCTCTTTAGGTACATTTCTGCCATGTTCATTTGGCCAGCATGGAGAGCCAGAAACCTCAAAAGACCATTAGGATCACACAGTCTTACCTTTTGCAAGCCAGGAAAACCTTGCCCAAGTTTTCTGCATCAAAATAATAATTTCTGCTTGAGCTTTATGCATATGTCTTAGAACCAATATCCACTTTTGACTTAAAAGCATCAAGTGTGGGAAAATGCACCACACCTATACCCAAATTGCTCCACAGCTTAGGTAGTTCCCCTTTTAAAGATTTGCACCTCATTTTTCATCTGCTTGTCTTGCTCCAGCTTTCAGCCACTTGATCTCAACATGACTTTTTCTGGCAAATCAGAATCTGCTATGTTCAGAAGCATTTTTCCATGTAAGCTGAAATTAATTCACCTCTAAATCTTCTCTTGGATAAACAAAATGACTACGTTTCTAAAATCTTACTCTGTCAGGTATGTTTTCTAGACCCTGAGTTGTGCTCATAAACTTCTCTGAACACACTTCAGCTTCCCAGTGTCCTTTCTGAAGGAAGGACACCAGAACTATACTCTGGTAATGTTCTTATCTGTGTTGTATACAGAGATAATACTGCTTTTCTATTTTGACTTCCTCTTGGTTCTGCAATCAGGGATGGCATTCACAAATTTAGCTCTTATGTTGTCATAGGACTGCCTGCATTGTTGGCAGCCCAATATGATTTTTATGTATTTTTCAGATTGATCCACAGGGTAAAGTTCCGTATTTTATAAAAATGTTTCAGTCCTACTGTTTTTCTAGAATTATGGTCCAGCATATTGCTTCCTTTATCAAGTGACCATTATCAGTCCATATAGATGATGTAACTGCACTATTTACAAATTCTGCTTTTTGGATCCTTTCCTGCTTGCACTAGCAATGATGTCGTATGTTTCTTCCTGTTCATTGAAAAGGTCACTGAGCATCAAAATCAGACCTCTGAGAAAGCATACTTGGAATGCCCTTGTAGCACACTGCATCTCCATTTTAAGTCATTTTTGAGCTCTGTTAAGTAGCTTTTAATGTATGCTTATTATACTCTTCATTTTTTATGTAGTGCTAAGTCCAGAATGTGTTTCTTTTAGCTGCACATCGTATGGGATTAAGTCAAATACATTCTGGTTTTATCTTTGCTGCCTGTGCAACACTAACAATTAAAAGCTCGTGTAGAATCTGTAGAGTTTGAACTGTGCTTATTAACTACAGAAGTGGCAAAAACATACAAGGTCTGGCTACCTAGGACTAGGGTCACTCTGTTGTAATCCACTGGTTTCTACATTAAAAGACATTAGGCTCCGACTGGCTGAATTGCTACCAAACTGTTTAAGGAGTTATTGCCAGTTCCCATGCATTTCACTTACAGATGTCATAGTTGCACAGAGCAATCCCTAGGGCTCTTCTGGGCAATGATGGTGAAACGCAATCATGATGATGAAGATAATATAGCAGCACTGTTATCTTCCTCAAACATCAGATTTGCTCAGAAATGACAACAAGGTTACATAACAAGGCCTATTAGCTGAAAACTATCTTAAATGAGTTATTGCGTCAACTTTTCTGCAACTTCATTCAACAGCTATGCCTGCTTACCCAGCTATATACCTACTGGTCAGGGGATCATCATATTTGTTTTTTAAATATTGGCATAAAATCAAAATTTTCAGTCCTCTGAAATTCTCTCAGGGTTTGTGTTAAAAAATCAACATTAATGACTAAAAATGTTCTTTCAGTGTTCTTGGAAGCAAGATTTCTGATCCTGCTGATTTTACAAGAATTGCTATTTAACATCAGTAACTATGGAGGCATAGTTACTGATGGAATACAAAATATTGCCTTACCAGATGTGAATGCATTTTCCCGATTCTTTCCAGCTACAGACAGATCTATTAACTGCTTCCATTCTTTGCACTCTAACTGATCATTTTACATCAACTGTGAGGACTTTTTTTACAATTCCTTCCTTGTCCCAACCCTACTGTCACGTATTTTTTTTTTTACTAATACTTTCAGCTTTTCTTATCAGGTACCTCCATTTCCTTGTTCTAATTACCAGTGAGCATCATGGGTGATTTCCATAACGTTTTTTGGTTGGATCAGGTAATTTATTTATTTTTATTACCTAATGGTTTATATATTTTAGTTATTAATTCTAGAAGGTCCAAGTGAACAGGCTCGTGGTTCACCAAAAAAGCAACTTCTTCGCTGCAGCTACCAGCGCATGAACCCTCGCACCACCTCTGCCCGAGCGCCTGATGTGTCAGGGCATGGCCAGCACGGGGATCGTCCATCCCGCGCCGCGCCGCGCGTCACGATGAGCCAGCGTCAGAGACAGTAGGGCTCCGGCACGGTGCTGCGGGCAGACGGCGCTGCTGGGTCGCCTCCCTTCCCACAGGCTCTGCTGGCACCAGCGAGCTCCTCTCACCCATCCCAGCCCGAGCTCCAGGGCTTCCTTTGCTCTGGATAAACGTGCAGTGAGATGGTGCTTCTCCAACCGCGTGGCACCGAAGCCCTCCCCACCTGTGCCGTGCGGAGCGAATGGTGCGCCGTGATCCACACTGCCTCTGGTCACGCGAGGAATAGCACCAAAGCAGGATTTCTCTGTCCAGGCAGAAGCTGCCGGCGCCAACAGGAGAACCACAAAATACACGGTGGGGAGACACACACGCACACACACACCAATGCCGCTGTGTATATTTCTTCCTCTTTACATATTCGTAGTCTTTTTATTTAATCCTTCGACAATAAGGCACCGCTCGTGCATTTAGACCACAACTTCAACTCCATCTCTAAGAGTCAACGTCTCTAGTAACCTTGAAACCGAACCACAAGGGCCACATAACACACCTAATGCACAGTCCTAGCGAACCATCTCAGAAAACTGCACAATTTTATGGGTCAGTGTGCTATTCCTTCATCCACAGAGACTGTCAAATCCCTTCAAAGATGCATGGTAGATCAAACATGGTAGAGGGTTTAGCACAGTCAAGGTTATCTTTGCTACACTGCGCTTCTAAAATACATTAATTAATTACTACATCAGTTGCTTTGTTTAGATATTCTAGAGGAGAATATCATATCAATTCAAATAAAAATACAAAGATAAATTAATGTAAATATGTAGCAAGTTACACACAGTTTTGTGGGTTTAGGTTATGTATATTGTATTAATAATTAGGAGCAATGTTTAAAAATATTCTTTTCAGCTATAGGAGTTACAGGAACTATAGGAAACATGCTAAATTTTACACATAAGGTATCACAGAGACATTCCACTATTTCAACTTCACTGTACAGTTATCAAAATCATCTATCTGTGGTTTAGCTGTACTTCTATACAGACAAAATGAGAGTCATTGATAACTATCCGTTAGGTTTTATGTTTTACAAAGGATCTGATTTCCTGAGGTTAGTAAACACGTCCTTCTAGTCTCAAGCTAATACTTTATGATAATTCAGTATACAGAGTGAGAGTTTACTCTATCTCTGCATGCTGCCCTGGGTCCTTAGATAATATTGTGTCTGGATGGATGATGCATTACTGGAAGGATAATATGCTATAAATCACGAGTTTAATCTACTAGATTAAAGAAGAACTTCTTGTAAGAGCGAAGTAAGCAAAATGGCTGTCATTTTGCTAACTAGACTGAACTGCTTTTTTCGAAGAACTACTTTCAGGCAATAGTTTCCCTTTTTCCCAAATACCAAGCTGGTTACACAATTTTGCAAATGCTGATGAGGGTTGAAAACCAAAAGTTTCTCTAGAGAAAACTTCAGAAAAGATTTCAGTATGTTGAACCAGACAGATATGTTTCATTTGGGAGCAGTTTGACAACAAACTGTGGCCAAACTCTGTGGCTTTCAGAAAGTTGTATTTCAGTTGTCTGACCCGTTTGCTCCCACGTGGCAACTACATGGCTCCATTAGCTATTATGCACTCTAATCTCACTGATCCATCATGGTGTATCGTGGGGAGATTGTACCTGTCGTGCATCCTGCCAAAATGTCCTGGCAGATGGGAGGGGGCATGTGGCAGCTGGACTACGATTTCCATGAAGCGTCAGAGCACTACAGAAATCTTTAATGTTGCACGGAGCAAAAAGGTAACGTTTCCCTTTGAGGATGTAGAGAAATTTCCTTTTGATTAATAATGTTTGATGCTTGCAAATTGAAAGAGCTGAGCCAGCTCTCCCCCACCCTCTCAGGCTCAAATTTTTAGTTTCAGGGAAAAATGTCTACAAACTCTTTACATGTTTTAATTAATTTCACCAAAACACAGCTTCTTTTTTTAAAAAAAATGATTCAATGGTCAGAAAAATCTAGTTCTAAGTTAGAATTGACCTTCTAAGATTCAGCATACGTTTGTGTTAAAATTGTTTTAACCAAAAGAGTTTAAAATTCTTTAAAGAATTACTCTAGCCTAAAATGGGTCAATATAGTTTACCAGTCAATGTGGACTAGTGGTTTGGCTTCATTAGTCCCAGCTAGTTCAGTCACTTTAAAACTATTTTATCCTGCAGTAGTTTCAGATAACATTGTATTTGAATATTTTCAGAAATATAGGTTTTGGCCTGGTATGTAAATGGGCTGAGAGTTTCCTGGTGAGTTACAAGCCCAAAGTTGTACTGTACATATATCAGTGGAAAACCATCATTAAAAACATGTGGTCCAACTCTGCAATGTCAAAAATTGCTAAAAAAAATGAAATTGTGTCATTTTCCACATCATCAGGAAAACGTGACAGTCACCGAAACAGTTTGCAATCACCAGAAGTGGCCCAAACGCTGTGTGAAGACTTTTATTGCAAAATATCCAGGAGGGTTTTCAGATCTCTGGGCGTCAGGGAGCAGCAAGGGCTGGCTGCTCCGCAAGGCACTGCGTCAAAGCAGCTCCCTGGGCTCGGAGGGGCAGCCCCCACTTCTAGCTTCCTTCGTGACAGCTCTCATCAGGCTGAGAGCCTTGAATATAGTCAGCAACCCTGTGAATTCCTGCAGGGGAGCTTATAGTAGACTGGCTCAGTCATTACGACTGGTTTTCCATTTGCTAAGACCAACCTGATGCTGTTTCTTTCCTGGCTAGAGACTTAACCAGAATGACTGCACACAGTGCCAGCTTGCCACAAACAGACCCTGACGTTCCTATGGCAAGAAAGAGGACTCTCCCTTCTTGGAGGCTACTCAGAACAGCAGACCAAGATACTGGAAAATCGGGTCTATCCGTTGCATGCAGAAAGCACGGGGTTAGATTTTGTGCTAGAGCAACCAGTCAGCATTAAAATCAAGGGTGTTAAAATTGGTTTGTTCCTTGAATCTCACATCTCCGTTCTAAGATCTGTCTGCAGAAGATCCTCTGCAGCGAGCACAAAATTTCCCATTGGCTTTCACACGAGCAAAGGGCACATTTCAGCAGTGTCGGGAGCCACTTGATCATGATCTATACACAACTGCATCACACCATGAGTCTGGTTTTCTTGAAGTGGAAGTGATAGATGTCAGAAGTAATTATCCTGCCCTGCATTAATCACCTATCCAGAGGGCATCAGCACTGCACAAGTAATCCTTCATGTCTGTGTCTGTCTGGACACAGCCAAGCAGGACTGCTGTCTATCCTTCAAACCCTCAGGCTCTCTTGGATCTAGACATAAGCAGCCTATCACCATACAGGTCTGGACCAAAATTATGGACCAGTGCAGCATCATTAGCTATCTGTTCACGCAATTTTCTTGGTCGGTTTTGTGTTCCTTGTATACAAAGAATTCTTACGCTAAATTAGGTCCTACAAACAAATAAATGGGAAAGCTTGAGGTCTGTTTCACTGCAATAGCTCCTTTAAGGCTTTTAAAACAACTAGATATACTTACTAAAATGAAGGGAGGCAGCAGAAGCTTATAATTTTCCTATAAAGACCTATTATTTTTAGTCATGTAAAAGCAGAAAGAATTTAGAGCCAGGCTCCTCTCTGTTTATTTATTGCAGTGAGCAGGCATGGGTATACCAAAGAGGAGACAAACATGGGTTTTAATCTCTTCCCCAAAGGCATTAGTTTTTCTGATGCAATTCTACAAAGCAATGAAACGCCTTCTGCAGGAGCACAGGCAGTTCCTGCAGTCCTGCCTCCTATTTAGTGCACTTTCTTCTTCTCCCTAAAGAGCTGGTGAGACTTTGCAGTGCTGGTGGCAGCTGAATGTGTTCCTGTGTGTCAGTACCTGCCCTCCATACATCCGTGCGTGCAGCATGCAACACAACGCGTAGCTGTGCACCAGAGATTTCCATTAATGCTAAGGCTACATCTGCCTTTGTGGCAAGGAGTTGAAAGATTAATAAATTACTCTAATATTGACACTTAAGTGACAGCATGGTACCAATGGATACTCTCCAGAGACCCCTTCTTTGCTTCAAAATGTTTGTTTGTGATAAGATCTACACCAAGGGCTGAAGGAGCATACAATGTGCCTTCCGTCAAGGTAAAATGTTCTAACCGAAATGTTCCTGAAACATTAAGATATCATTTGTGACTTTAGGACATTGTGGCAGAAGCTGGTCTGAGGAAAACACTTACAGGAAAGACCGGGCCCTTTGAACCACTGCTGCAGGCATTTCATGCCCAGTGAGTAGGACTGAGGATAGTGCAGACACATCTCTGTGACAAGCCGACGCACAAATGAATACGCATGCTCTTCTACTAGATGCAGTCAACTGAAGTGTTTTGTCTGAAGCCTTTTTTTAATGCTAAGACAGTAAATAGTTAAAGGATATTGTTATTTCTAAAATGAAGTGTTCCAATTTTTCTTTTTTAGATGATGTTCAGTTTCAAAATGTGTGCCAAATAAAAATACCCACAATGAGAGAGGGGGAGGCCAGTGAAGAAATTCAATAGCAGAGGCAATGCCAGGTGATTCAAAGGCAGAAGGTGCCATCAAGATAATATTCAAGTCATGAGCCTCCATGGCAAAGAAATGGTGGCAGAGGAAGAGGTGAGAGGAAAAGTGATAGCGTGCAATCTATATGTGGGTGACAGGCCCCATTCGCATGCTTAGCCCAGGGACAGGCAAACTGTTCCACGCTGCCACTCCTCATAATCCAACACCAGAGCAAACATCAGTTTTTTTGCAGTAACCTGGGCAGGAACGTGCACATGGTCTTCTCTTAATAGTGAGTTTAGTTAATCCCACAATTTATTACAATGTCCAGAAAACTGTGAGGACATGCTAGTTAGCTGGGTGTGAAAAAACTCTCAAAGTCTTCATGAGAAATCCCTAGCCTTAGAAATACATGTATTTCTATACCATACTTTTCTCTAGAAAAACAGTAACATAATTTCAAGAGATTTAACTTCCTCTGAAATGAAAGATAAAATTAGTCTTAGTATGTACAGCATATAAATAAAGGAATAAAAAAGCAGATACATGGACTCAGTACGACTTACAGATGTCCAGGTGTTCTGGCCAGGCCCAAAATCCATATTCAAGAGGATGATGCTCTGACACGCATGTTGCCTCACTAATAAGCTACACAGAATTATTATGAAATGCTGGAGGCTTGCCATATTGAATATGTAAAAACTTAAAAATTGTATTTGCTCAAAGTTTGTATTTGCATACTTTCAAACTTAGGTAAATGTGTGTGCCAGTGAGTACGTGTATGGGATTGAGATCACCGTCTGGAGCAGGAGACTGAATCAGTGCTGGACTGGAAAATACACATTTCTTTGTCCTATTTCTAGCTTTTCACACTATTTTTCCTCTAACAGACTCTCTCCATCAAAATTCTGACAGCAGTTTTTCAAATATTTCTATCCAAAATACCTTCATAGCAATATTTTGCACAGCTTTAACCAAAATGTACATTTTCCAATGTGATTTTACACCTGAAATCCCTGGCCTATCATCTAACCATGAACGAGTTAACTCCAGGCCTGTCTCTGTTTCTTAATTCCATTTCAGGGAAAATGTTAATCCTTTAATTATATAGTACGTTCAACTGACAAAATGATTTTCCTATTGTTGAAAAGTACCTTGTTATACTGAAGGCTTTTGATAAAACCTGGCCACAGGGAAATCTGATAAATTTGCTATTGAGATGACTTTTATATAAAATTCAAGGGAACATACAATCGTCTTTAAAGGGACAATTATGTAGCCACAGTGGTTTCCCACCATGCAAAGCTGACTTCCTGTCTTCCTGGAACTACAAAGCTTAATGGTAAGTAAACTCTGCTGTCAGACCTACCGAGGGGAATTTTCAATTATGTGCAAAGCATTTAGCCTTATGTCCCTCACACACCTCCTAGAAAACAGTTTCCTCGCTCCTGATAGTAGGGTAATCCTGTGGTTTCATAGGAGACTGCATCCCTCTGAAGACAGAGCTCAAGTATATCGCAAGGAGCCGAAATCCAGATTTTGTAACAGCACATCTAAGATGACTATGGTGAGCAGTGAAAATCAGATTGCCGTGAAAATCAGATCATGCAAAGCACTAAGTGATGGCGAAAATTTACCATCACCACCCCAGGGCTTCAGCAATAGTCAGCTGAAGTCACAGGACATCTTTTCATGCCTTACAAAGGGCTGTAGATCAGAACAGTCGATGACACAAAATACCGTCTTCAGCAGAAACTGCAGTTTCCTGCTCATCATTTCTTAATCCTGTGTGCTGCGTAGTCAGATCAGCTCTTTCCAATCCCAGAATCTCACTAAGCCTTGCTCAGTAATGCTGTCCAATTGTTCAAGCTTTATTATACATTTAAAGTTAAGAACTCAGATCTGTGTGGAGCAGCACAAAAATGTAGAACACACCAAATATTTGCGACTGCTCAGTTCTGTGAAAAATAACGATGACTTTCATACTGGGCATGAACAGATACTCAGTTTCAGGTCTACCAGCTCTCACCGTACGTTCTAACTGGTGGAAAACTGATTGAGAACCAGCACTGGCTTAAGCTCCTGCTGTCTAATCTTATTACATAAGGTTGATTGTGCTTCACACTAATAAGCTAAGAGGTTAGGACATTAATCTACTGTAAACGAAATGCTCCTATGAAATGTGATAGAAGGGAGAGTATGGAACTTGCTTCCTTCCACTGCAGCTGCCCTACCAGTACTGCACACCGTGCCTGCTAATGAAGACTAAACTACAGCCCGTACTATTTGTGCTTTCATACTGTCATTAATGCCTGCTGAATTTTCCTTCAAGTTTTAGGGAAATATCCCTCAGTACCAGCAATGTCAGTGAAAAACAACACAACTTGCAACATTTTAGGGTTATTTAAAAGTTCATGATCTGTCAGAGACGCACGTCTTGTCTAATGCCAACGGTGGGGAATGAAAACAGGTGACAGGAGAGGGCGAGCCACAGATGGGTTGGGGTTTGGTTTCTGGCAGCAGGAACACCTGATCACTACTGAATTATATATCAGACCTAGTATTGAATTAGTTTTGAATTCATTAGTTACACACAGATGCGCACAGGAAAACACTAGCATTACTTTCCCCTCCAATTCAAAGGCAGCACCTTTTATTTCAAGCTTTTTTTGGAATGAATAGATGATTGCCTCATGGGTAAAGATTGGAGGTAAACTGAGCAGGATCATTAGTATTCAGTTCTTTGCAGACTTCAGAACAATTTAAAAACCAGGATTAGCTCATCTAGATGCTGTTTGGGACAGTAGTGCTGGGAGGCCAAATTAATGCTGGCAAAGCTCTTTGAGCTTTTTGGATGACGATCACTCTGCAGGTGCATAATAGTACTATTGATCCCATCTGAAACGATTTTAACACAACTACAGGTCTCTATAATACCACTCTGAAGAATAATCATAGGATTTAAATGATATGGACAATGAAAATAGAGCCATTTTAACTAAACCAAACAAGCAGTATTCATTGTTCTGAAGTTCCTGGTGCTGATTTACTCATCAGGAGGATTTTGTGTATTGCATAGCTCACCTAAACAACCTGCGCCACCAATTAAAAAAAAAATTCCTTCAAAAATGATGTGGCTAGAGGTATACTGGATGTCATTCAGATAGATATTGCATAAGGTGGTGACAAAATTAAAAATCGTAATATTGCTTCCTGTTCCCCAGAAAAGAACAAAGTCCTAAAAGACCAGATTTCCCCATGTGGGTGTAAACTACCATCCTGAGAAACAGGCCAAAAATGAGTCTCCAGACATAACAGAAGTACCTTGTGGCACTTGGTCCACCCGAAAGGCCGAGAGCCAGAGCTAGGGCCTGTCTGAGCCATCTTTGTCGTGCTCCAGAGAAGACGGCACCCAGCAGCTGCTCTCTCAAGGAAGCTTTTCTACATTTCTGATAAAGCAGAGGCACTCAGAAGAAGAAAGCACAGAATCATCTCTCTGCATTTCTACACTCTCCAGACTAATGCTCAGGCCCATTCAGATATACATTCTCATCAATAACATGCATTTGGATAAAAAGAAATGAAGAGTCCACAGCCAAGGGGCGGGGGGGTGGGGGGGGAACCTATCTTTCCACTTGTGCATTAAAGTCAACACCACTAAAGCAAGTATCAACACTTTTTCCAACCTGCCAATGGTCTGGGCACCCAGATTCCCACTGTTTTATGTGGTGTTCATTATACCTGCCTGCTACAGTCTAATTTTATTGCTCTGAAAACATGTAAACCTCTTCTTGCTATGTAGGTAAGCAAAGCCAGGGTGAAGGGAAGGGAAGGGCTTCGTGGCCAAGCTTAGCACGAAGCTGAAAGCCTGCGGTACCGAGCAAACACGCTCAGTGGTCGGAGCCTGTCAGTCAAATTCCTGGTGGACAATCAAGCCTTAAAATGTAATCCCTGTCTCAGAATAACCCTCACTTATACTCTTAGGAGTTCATAAAAACCTGTGGCTAAGGCAGAGGCAGGAGCAGGCTGGGAGAGAGTGGAGCAGCCCCTAGCAGCCACCAAGGCAACGCAATATTACAGTATTTTCTGCCACCTGGTGGAATCCCAAAACTTTGCCATTTACTGCAGAATCGCTTGCCCTGTTCCAGCTCTTAATTCACCAATATTATTTCTTCCTCCTTAAAGGCACATTAGTCTTCTGTGTGAACAGAGGGCTCTTCTACCACCACTGGCAGCAAGAACAGCACTAGCCTCCGTGCAGAAAAGGCTCTTAAGTCAAACAGCCAAACTATGTGTCCCATGTACCGAGTGCAGGAATTTTCTAGGCACCCAATAATTTCTAACCTCCTCAGCGGTGCCAGGAATCAGACCCTAATCCCAGACAGTTAAGTTTACAAGAAATATGCAGCCCATGGGGGAGAATTTAAGAGCAGCCTGCCAGGTTTGCGTAGACTTTCCTCCATGTTCCCCAGCAGCCCAAGCCTTGCAAGGTCCATGATTGGAAATGAGCTGTAACTTCTAAACCCAGACACCAGGTCGAATGCACCTGCTCTTTTCCTGTGTACCGCCAGGGTGAACTGGCTTTTCACAAAAAGTTTTTTTTTAAAAAAAAGGCCAGGTTCACAAAGCACCTCAGTGGCTTTCTGGGGAGGGACCCAAGCCCACAGCTTTTGTTCAGCAGCAGCGATATAAGAAGAAGCTGGAGAGAGGAGCTGGGAGCTCCAGGGCCTTGGCAACATTTCGCTGTGAAACATTTCCAGATCCACATGCAAATCCGCCATGGCGGAAGATGTGTCAGGCTCTCGCTCATAGCTGGGAAGGTGGTGAAAAGGAGGATTTAAATCAATCGATCGCTGCTGGCAGAAAGCAGAGCCTCTGCAGAAAGGATGTACTCATCTGCAATTATAATGACCAGCTGTAATTCATAGCTGAATGTAATTAAAATGCCAGCTGAGCCCTGGCATGTTGAGCACATGGGTGTTTAAATTAAGATGATTAGGTAAGAAGCTGGGGTGTGGGGGAGACAGCTGGGATTGTTAGGTGGCTATGTAGGTGGGTGCTGCACAGCAAAGGGTGAGGGGGGATGGAGGGCACTGGTGGTGCTGGGCTGTGTGGGTTGTGCTGGGACACAGGCAGAAGTAAGCAGAAGGGGATAGGGAAAGCAATGGGAATGGGCAGCTAGAGCTAAGGTGTGTGGAGGCTTGGTGTCCAGGTTTGGGGTTGGGTGGGAGATTAGCCATGGTGGGACACAGGACTGGGGCAGGGGCTGATTGGGTAAAGGGCTGGGGGAAGCCTGCTGGGGAGCAGAGGGGCAGTAAGCACAAGGTAAGGAAAACAGCAGAAAAGCAGCACCAGGTGAAGGGCAAGGGGCAGAGCCCTCCTCAGGGAGCCTCCTTCCCACAGCAGTGGATGGCCCTGCTGGCCTGGCAGATGGGCAAGATTCAGCCTCCTCTTCCTCCTCCTCTGGCCAGCCTGCAGGGGAAAGCATGTGGGGGAATGCGGTAGTGTGAAGCCCCAGGGAGACCTGCAGCTGTGGAGGCAGCACTGTGTGCACATTTGCCTCAGGGCCTGGAAAACAACCCTGAATCTTTTTGTCCTGCTGTTCCTTTTCTGTCAGCTGGTTTTTGTCTTCCCCAGAGCTGGCTCTGTGTGAGGGAAGACAACCTGATGCTGCTGTCAGCTACTTCACTAGCAAAACTGGTGATGGCTCTTGAGTGCTTAGAGGAGTAGACCTTTTAAACCAGAGGAGCTTCTCAGCTTCATGATGGGGCTCCACGATCTGCCATGGCAGTCTCCGCATATGGCACAAAAGGAGAACTGATGCCCTAGTGCTTTGAGTATATGCTATCTGGAGGAGTTAGGAAGCAAGCACAAGGTGAAGCTATTCTTGGTTTTGTCTTATGTGGCATACAGAAGTTGATTCACCAAAGAGCAGGACAGATGCCATTAGCTAGCAGAAACTGATACAGTCAGGTTTGGCATTCAGGAAATGGACCAGGACTCGGAAAAGGGATGCAACATCTTATAAAGGGGAGATATCATTAAAAGGAAGAGGTTAGTTGTAAAGGATCAGTAGCTTAAATGAAGCAAAGCACTAAAAAGTAATTTAGATATCTAACTACTGAGGCTCAGGAAATGTATTCACTGCTGGGTAGAAAAGGGAACCAGAATGACAAGAGACATACCAATATAACTAAATGGTAAGGGGGGCTCTCTGAGGCAAAGAGGAAGTCTTCAAAATTCAGAAATCTGACCTGGATGAAGTCAATAAACAAGAACATAAATTAGAGTAGGATCTAAGAGAGAAAAGAAAAAGATTAAGCTGGATTTTGCAAAACAATTAGCATAAGAATTAAAAACAAATGCCATCAGCTCATCTAGGTGTACCTGAAGCAGGAAACCTGTGAAGGAAATGGGAGGGGTCTGATGACTAGACAGGCCAAAAAGTTATTAAGATAAAGATACTGATGAGAAGCTGTGCAATCTCCTTGTATTAGTTTTTATGGCTAAAGATATTGGCCAAGCTCTTAGCTAGTAATAAAAATGAAATATCTGCAAAGATGGAAGTGTCAGAAGAAGACATGGGGAAGTAAATTTATCATCTGAACAGTCCCAGATGACATACATCCAAGATTAATGAAGCAGATGAGGAATACAGTAGCCAAACAGGTAAGAAAGGTAACAGCCACTGTCCAACAGGCTGGAGAGTAGATAATACATCTGTATTTAGGCCATAAATAATAAAATATTTTAATTGAGTCATAAGCATTTGCATTGTATCATTACTAGTAGACTTAGGGTAGTTAGGTTCCTCCTCTGTGCATTTAAAAGCCTGAGTTTGGATTTCTTCTAAATGCAACCACAATTTTGATTTCTGAACATGGTGTGATGACATTACGAAAGCAGTCCCTCTCAGGGCAGGAGGAGGAACCCTTTCAAGCTGAGGGCTCCTGGAGCCCACCACCCTGTTTGGGACTTTCACGGAGGTTTCACCTTTGAGTCTCTTCTACTTTCTACTGTAAGAAAACCAGGACATTCTACTTTAAAATTACCAGAAACAGAAAAATTTGTTGGCTACTACAGCTTAGGATTCTGTTAACTTTTTATTAAGCTTTTTCTCCCCACCCACCACTCACAATTTTTCTCTAAGCCTTAGTGGTCTTATTTATTATTTACTTAGTTCTTTCTCTCCATCTCATTTTCTTCTTTCTGACTTTCTTTCTTTCTCCCCTACCAGTCTGTGCAAAATGAAATATGACCTCAAGTCTATGGAGATCTATGCTTATTTTGATGTGCTAGGGATTAGATATTTAAAGCCCTGGCTATTGGTGCAATAACACACATCCTTGAATTATATGCTACAGAACAGTTCTAGTATTAATAAGACTTTCAGGAATAAAGCTGCATCATAACAGATTTAGTTTTCTTTCTGTATATACAGCAACATTTCTCTAAATTTTTGTTTCTTTCACGTTTCAATTAAGGTTTTGGATTCAAAGACTTTTTTTTTTTTTTTTTCCCTCTGTGAACAAAAAAGATGTGGATGTCTGTTTCCGCAGGACTAAGGAAGTGTTGAAAGGAAATAGATTTCAGACCTAAAACATAGCAAGCTGATCTGCTGTAACTGAATTTTACTCTAACTTCCATCTGCAATCAATGACAGCATTTTTTCTTTCTTCTTTTGCAGATCTATGGTCTATCAAGTATTGACAGATGACAAACTGAGATGTAAAATTCTTCACTTGCTGACTGAGTTTCACCCAAATCTGCAGGCTCACTTTTCGATGGTATTACACTAAAGTACAGTTAAAGCAAGAAATGTTTCCGTAACTGAGACAGGGTTGGTTTTTTTTTTTTTTTTTTTTTCCCCTCCTTGCTGAGTCTCATCTAATAATGAATTGCTAATTGATAAAATGTCCTGCTCTCACTGTCCTACCTTGGATTCACTAAGTACTGCAGCTTACATATCATTCACAGATCATTAAGCCACGCTCACTCTTCTCCAGCCTCTGCTATACACCCTTCCCCAGAACAACATGCCATGTCGGAGGCTTAGACTTGTGATCCATGAATCTCGTCCTGATTTCTGGCGTGGTTTGTAATAGCTCAACTTTTACATGTCCATCTAGCCTTGCAATCTTCCCACTCTCTCCATGTCACAAGTTGCCCGTGAAGTTGCATGCACAGCTTAATCTTGCTGCTGTTAGAGCTCAGTCACAGCCAAACCAACTGGTGCAATGTTTCTGAGTGCTCTAGAGCTGCTTCCCATCCATGCTATAGCTCCGTGCGAGCCAGAAGCAACGTGCTGTGATGCAAATGTGCATGCAGTCCTCCACTCATGGGCTGTGTTAATGCCTTAAACATCCTGTGGGAGACCTGCAGCCAGGTAGTCTGAAGCACTTCCCACAGTGCCTTTATGTGGAGTGACACCCAGCAGTGCCACCACTGTGGGGACCCAGACATGATTTCATGCTTCTGGTGCATCCCAGGATGGTAAGCTTGTGGGGTTTGTTCTCTGTATACGCACGGACATGTTTTGGGGGAGCGATCCTTCTCTGGTAGCCTGTATGGGAAGCCATGATTTGATTCTGCATGTTTTAGGAGAATTTGTCATCACGCCCACATAAAATCCCCAAATGTCAGAGGAACAAGAAGATACAAAGAGCAAGAGTGTTCTCATGCCTTTGGTCCAAGCATGCAGTTCCCATTCACAGCTCTGGCTTTGGAAACTCGCTGGCAAACTTCCCTTTTGCATTTGACACCCACTGACTATGGGTGTGGGCGTGTGTGTGTGTTAGTGCTCATACCCAGGGAGAGCCCATTTTTGTTGGATGAGACAGCTCTGCTGAGCTGATATTTTGGAAGCCATCATATGATGTCAGCCAAACACTAACATTATTTTTCTTCACCCACATGCTACTGCGAGCCAGAAAACAATGCAGCCGCCTGCTGCCGCTGTAACTTCGCCAGGCTGGCACCACAGCCCAACAGGCTGTCAGCAATGCTGAAGAGCTCGCAGGTAGCAACAAGCACACGTAATTCATGTCTACAGCTCAAGAACAAATTGAGCCAAACAGTTTGGAGGCCTTCAGCAAAATTTCCTTGCAGCTCTTGGTTTATTTGCTGGATTAGATATACACACTTATCGGGAAGAAGGAGTATCCACTTAGTATTAAGTCAGTAAGAATCACCAAAGCGCTAGTGCTTATTTCAGGATGAAAATTGTTCATCATAATTGAAATAATGTCACCAAATGACTCCAGCATGATGACTTTTTTCTTTCCAAACTAATTTTAAAATAATTTTTCTTTCCTACTTCTATTTCAGTCAGGTATATTTTGAGTTGTCAAGGTTGCAGAGGGTTTAGTATTCTTACTGCAGTAATGGTATAGAAATGAATGATTTACATTAACGCACCTAGAGCTTCCAGCTATTGTTTCCCCTTCTTCTTACCTAATAAAATGTTCCAATAACAAACAAACTAAGCTATTCTCCCAATGGATCTTGATGCATGTGGCTCACCTGATCTTTATGTTGCTGTCAGAAACCTGTTGTTGTTTTGCTTCTGGTGAGGGTATTTTAAGAAACTAAACAACAGGAAGCAATTTAGTGACGTTTCTCCCAAGAGCTTGAAGATTGGAACACAGCTTTTTAATGGTTTAAAAAGAGAATTTCTACATATCAATCATGCTGACATCTCTTTCCAGCAGAGAGTTTTAATAGTCCATAAGGTTCCAATTTGTCTCTCTCTTTTTTTTTTTTTTTTAATCCTTCATTAGAAAACAAACTTAGTTACTTTGGAAATAGTTGTGTGCAGTACTAAACAACACTTCCAAGGAACATCTTACCTAAGATGAGTAACCAAAAATGTGAACAAAAGCAGAAATTATTTCAACCTTCAGTTCCTTAGAACTACATTTTAGAAAGCAGAAAATATCAGTCCCAACTGCTGTCACTAATAAATGAGATACAAAACAGTGCAACAGTGTATTTTGGGACAGATTTTTCTGCACACTTTTGCAGCCTTGGGCCAAACTCTGACTAGACACTGTCACCCAAAGCCTCTGCTCATAAATCAGCCTGGTTCCAGTTGAATCACCAGAACTGTGCCATGACACCCAGCTGAAGATCTGGTACACCAAAAATGTGTATTTCAAGTGTGAGTTTGTCTTGCATTCTGTGATCTGAAGGACAGAGAGGAACATTTAGGAAAAAAGTTATTGTAGAATAACATCTTCAGTATGCTCAGGTTCAAGAGCCTGTCCTTCTAGTTGGCTTCCACTTCTTGTTTCCATCCCATCCGACAGGAATAGTGTATGTCTCCGTGCTACTTCCTTAGAAACCTTTTGGGGCTGCTTTGCTGTCACCACATGATGGATTATAAGAAAGGGGCTGGCTGTTCCCTGTAGCACTATCCCGTAGTTAAAGCAACATAACTCTGTGGACTTTCAAAGAGCTACACCAGGTTTACACAGGCTTTTGGGTAGTAGGGATGCAGTGATTCAAGGAGTTGTTTATTTTATTTAAATTAAGCCATTTCAGTATGGAGGGATTGCCCCAGGGCAAATTACCTACAAATGTTATTGAATCTTTTCTTCAAAAATAGGCATGTAGCACGTTCAGGTTGGGAGGGGGAAGGAAAGGAGGGCCAATGCGCAGCCACATCCACATAGACCTGAACCTGGTGACTGGGCTTCCTGTTCGCCTGCTCCAGCCAGGAGCTTAGGAAAGTGCAGAGCGTCCCAGCGGCCTGCTGAGTTCCTTCCCAGGTGAAACCTAGCAACCGTGTTTCTTGGTCTAAGCGCCAAATGCTTTTTCATTGTTTTCCTTTAGCAAAATCAGCTTTTAAGTCATTTTTATGTTTCCATTTAGATATTGATCTATCATATTCGCAAGCTCTTGGAAAGGCTTCCTTTGGCTGCGCTGAGGGTTGGATCGTGCCTTCAACAATGCATCAGTGAAGAAAAATTGGGGGAAAAAGAAAGCAGAGGCAGAGACAGGAAACCATTTCAAGTTTTCTCAGGTTTTTCCTTGCAGCTTTGAATTAAAAAAAAAAAAAATCTAAATTTAACTTCCAGACCAGATCTTTTTTTCCATTTGCAAACTAGCACGCACACAGGGGTGAGGCACAGAGCCCCGGGAAGGGATGGCAACACTGACGCTGGGAGTCTCACTCACATGGTGCCACTTTGAAGACCTCCTCAAGCCAGTAGGATGCCAAGGGACTCTCTCGCCCTTCCCGTTTGGACAACCTTTGGTGAAAACTGAGTGTTGCAACAGGACGATGACATGTGTATATGTGAATGATATAGTAAAATAAAAATTAATAACAGCTGAGGGATAGGAGAGGCTATTCATCTACCTGCCATAACGCTACCGGCACATTTTGCAGGGCACTTTTCCTTTGATAGCCAGCTGAGTAGAAGTCTGAGGGGCAGCTGTTTTCTTTTTCCAGCATAGGCAAACGGCTTTGTGGGTCCTTCCTCTCTGCTCTCAGAATGACAGGATAGAGCATGGGGAATTTCCCACTGGATTTTCACATCCTCTGGGATAACGGTGTCGCCCTGGGAGCAGTGTGGGCCAGCCACCCGGTGTGCTTTGAGAAGAATGCAGCCTGGGTGTGAATACCACATCCAGCCTAAACTAGGAAAACAGAAAGGCAGATGTATGGAGGTGTCTCAGACACCCGGAAGGTGTAGTTACTCACTGGTTTTAAAGCATTATTTGTATTTACAGGATGAACACAAGGCCTGAGTGTCTGTGTGTGATTTACTGAGTATTGAATTGTTAAACATTTGCTTGCTGGGAAATGCAGACATTGGGACTGTCGCAAAATAAGACCATGTTGGTTCTAGCAGCTGAAAAATAATGACCTTTGTGCTATTTATAGTACAAAGAATGCCACAGTTTCTAAATCTTCTTAATCATCTAAGTAATATTCTTTAACTTCAGAATCCAATTCATTTTCCATTTTAATAGGTACATGCAGTGAAAATCTGAGGCATAGCAGCAGGCATTGCTTTTGTAGCTAATTAAGGAAAACTGGACTGAGCCCACATGTGGATTATGCAAAGTGATTACTGGTGTTCTTTAGAAGCTGATAATTTTGAAAGCATTTCCTTGTGTTTGTTTGCTCTTTCCCGTATACCGGGCCATGATCTCATTGCAATTACAGAGACACAATGAGATAGTTCACATGACTGGAACACTGTCATGGATGGCTACGCGCTTTCTTAGGAAAGCCAGGCCAGGAAGGCGAGGTGGTGGAGTTGCTCTTTATATGAGGGAGCAACTGGAATGTATTGAGCTCTGCCTAGGGGTGGATGAAAAGTGAGTTGAGAGCTTATGGGTAAGGATTAAAGGGCAGGCTAACATGGGTGACACTGTCATGAGTGTTTACTACAGACCACCTGATCAGGAAGAGGAAGTCAATGAGGCCTTCTACAGACAGCTGGAAGTAGCCTCACGATCACGGGCCTTGGTTCTCATGGGGGACTTCAACCACTCTGATATCTGCTGGGAAGACAACACAGCTAGGCACAAACAGCCCAGGAGGTTCCTGCAGAGCATTGATGATAACTTTTTGACGCAGGTGGTGGAGGAGCCAATGAGGAGAGGTGTGCTGCTGGACCTTGTACTGACAAACAAAGAAGGACTGGTTGGAGATGTGAAGGCTGGGGGCAGCCTTGGCTGCAGTGACCATGAGATGGTGGAGTTCAGGATCCTGCGAGGAAGAAGCAGGGCAATAAGTAGGATTGCAACCCCAAACTTCAGGACAGCAAACTTTGGCCTCTTCAGGGACCTGCTTGGAGGAATCCCATGGGTTAGGGCCCTAGAAGGAAGGGAGGTCCAAGAGAGCTGGTTAATATTCAAGCATCACTTCCTCCAAGCTCAAGATCGGTGCATCCCTATGAGTAAGAAGTCAAGAAAAGGGGGCAGGAGACCTGCATGGATAAGCAAGGAGCTCCTGGCAAAACTCAAACAGAAGAAGAAAGTATACAGAATGTGGGAAAAGGGACAGGCCACTTGGGAGGAATATAGGAACGCTGTCAGAGAATGCAGGGATGCGATGAGGAAGGCTAAGGTCCATTTGGAATTAAATCTGGCAAGGGATGTCAAGGACAACAAGAAGGGCTTCTTCAAATACATCGGTAGCAAAAGGAAGACTAGGGAAAACGTGGGCCCGCTGCTGAATGGGGTGGGTGCCCTGGTGACAGAGAATACAGAGAAGGCAGTTACTGAATGCCTTCTTTGCTTCAGTCTTTGCTGCTAAGGCCAGCCCTCAGGAATCCCAGACCCTGCAGACAAGAGAGAAAGTCTGGAGAGAGGAAGACTTTCCCTTAGTTGAGAAGGATCAGGTTAGAGATCATTTAGGCAAACTTGACATCCACAAATCCATGGGCCCCAATGGGATGCACCCACAAGTGCTGAGGGAGTTGGTGGATGTTATTGCTAGGCTGCTCTCCGTCATCTTTGAAAGGTCATGGAGAACAGGAGAGGTGCCTGAGGACTGGAAGAAGGCTAATGTCACTCCAGTCTTCAAAAAAGGTAAGGAGAACCCAGGGAACTACAGGCCAGTCAGCCTCACCTCCATCCCTAGAAAAGTGATGGAACAGCTCATCCTGGATGCCATTTCTAAGCATGTGGAGGATAAGAAGGTGAACAGGAGTAGTCAGCATGGATTCATCAAGGGGAAATCATGCTTAACAAACCTGACAGCCTTCTACAATGGGATGACTGGCTGGGTAGATGAGGGGAGAGCAGTGGATGTTGTCTACCTTGACTGCAGCAAGGCTTTCAACGCTGTCTCCCATAGCATCCTCATAGGTAAGCCCAGGAAGTGTGGGTTAGGTGAGTGGACAGTGAGGTGGACTGAGAACTGGCTGAATGGCAGAGCTCAGAGGGTTGTGCTCAGTGGCACAGAGTCTAGTTGGAGGCCTGTAGCTAGCGGTGTACCCCAGGGGTCAGTACTGGGTCCAGTCTTGTTCAACTTATTCCTCAGTGACCTGGATGAAGGCACAGAGTGCACCCTCTGCAACTTTGCTGATGATGCAAAACTGGGAGGAGTGGCTGATAGACCAGAGGCCTGGGCTGCCATTCAGAGAGACCTGGACAGGCTGGAGGCTGACCTGATGGAAAGTAGCTCTGCCAAGAAGGACCTGGGAGTCCTGGTGGACAGCAAGTTAACCATGAGGCCAGCAATGTGCCCTTGTGGCCAAGAAGACCAGTGGTATCCTGGGCTGCATTAGGAAGAGTGTTGCCAGCTGGTTGAGGGAGGTGATCCTCCCCCTCTACTCAGCCCTGGTGAGGCCACATCTGGAGTACTGTGTCCAGCTCTGGGCTCCCCAGTACAAGAGAGACATGGAGCTACTGGAGAGAGTCCAGACGAGGGTTACGAAGATCATTAGGGGACTAGAGCACATCTTTTATGAGGAAAGGCTGAGAGAGCTGGGCCTGTTTAGCCTGGAGAAAAGAAGGCTGAGAGGGGATCTTATCAATGAATACAAATATCTTAAGGGAGGGTGTCAAGAGGATGCGACCAGACTATTTTCAGTGGTGCCCAGCGACAGGACAAGAGGCCACAGGCACAAACTGAAACACAGAAAGGTCCATCTGAATATGAGGAAAAACTTTACTGTGAGGGTGACTGAGCACTGGAACAGGTTGCCCAGAGAGATTGTGGAGTCTCCTTCTCCACAGATAATCAAAACCTGTCCGGATGCGATCCTGCGCAAGGTGCTCTAGGTGACCCTCCTTGATCAGGGATGTCGGACTAGATGATCTCCAGAGGTCCCTTCCAACCTCAACCATTCTGTTTTTCTGTGAAAATAGTTCCTGAGGTGAGGAAAATTGGCTTCTAAGGAGTAACACTGTCAATGGCAATTATTTCGATCATCTCAAATTGACATGTCTGGTAGTCAACCATTGGGTCACAGCCATTCTTTCAATCAAAACCATTCATTTGTAATCCAAAGTTGGTGCAGCAAATAGTTTTCAAGCACGCAGTGATACTACATGTAGAACTCCACATACACTATAATTACCGCTCAAGCAACCTGCGAAATAGTGATATTTCATTTTCATTGGGCAAAAGCAGACAACTTAGTAAGTGCTAATTGTTCAAGGTAAGATTATACTATGTTTAATTCCTGAAATGAATGGAGCTGTTTTTAGAGCAAGATGCTAGTCCACCTGAGGAAAGGAGACAGCATCAGACTTCTTAGAAGCAGTGGAAAAACAGCACTATGTCATGAACCTTGGTAAAGCATTGAGCAATATAAAAGATATATTAAACAAACAAACAACAAAACACTTTCAAATTTCCTTTTGAAATAAAATTTCTTTTAAGATTTTTTGACAGATTATCAAATTGCCATCAGAATATTGGGGGAAAACTGCCAAAAAAGATTAAGCAATGCAGAAAGATATTTAAGCTGGTTTTGTGGTGGGAAACTTGCCCATGTACTCGATTTTACAAAGCTGAGAAGTGGTTTGGCAATATTCATAGCACCTTCTATTTACTCTCTTTTTCTCTCTCTTTTTTTTAAGGTCTACTATTAATCTTCTCATTAAACACTAGCAGTTCATCAGACCTCAGCCTTAGATGCAAGTAGGGAACATTTAAAACAAAAATATTGCCACTCCACAATACAATTATTACAAATAAATATGATTTTAAAAATAATATGCCCCTTCTGGGTTTTTGTAATCGGTTGCTGAAGTATTCCTCTCTGTGCTTTATAATTCTGCTGACAAATACTGCAGGATGAGCATAAAATAAATGTTGGTTGTGAAATGGAGGTGGTGCAAGGACAAGCAAGATGTCTGGGCAGACACCCATGAGGATGCAAAGGTGCCTTCAGAGCCCATCACGGGCCAGGACACTGTGTGCAAGCTTCCCCCAAAAGAGGTTAAAGAGGGATGTGGACAGCCTGTGAGGGCATGGAAGCAATAATTTACAAGAGGTCTCAACACATCAGCAGCTCAACCGCCATCTGCTGCTTGGAGGCACCAGGGAAAAGGATGGATCTGAAAGAAAACAGCAAGACTGTTTTGGGGATGTTTTCCCCCACATTCTTGAGCAAGAGAGAGGTGTCATATGGGAAACCACCAAGATGCTTATTTGTCACTCAGGGAAATGATGAAAAACCTGACTGTTTGGGACATTTTCAGCTAGTCTGGACACTAATGTGTAGTAGGACTGGATCTTGCAAAAGCAGGTTGGTGGATGATGGTAACTGCATCCTTTAGTATTTTTTTAAGATGAACAACGGCAGGCCTGAATAATGAAAATTATACGCTGCTGGCATGTTAAGATTCAGAACAAAATTATGCTGCATTGAAAGATTTGTTAGCAGCGGGGACATTATCATGTCATCTATGGCCAAAACACAGCCACTTGCAAAAAAAAAACCCTTGAAGTACTGACAGGATAGTAAATAATTGTCATGCGCAGGACTGTTGCCTATGCTTAATCAAAGTGAGTGAGGACTGAAAAGCTGGAGCTGTAATGAGTTACATTTCATTTATGAGCATAACTGTTGCCCTCACTGCTGAACTCGCAAAACTGTAGTTTTTTTACAATAGTTTGATATGGAGCTACTACCTTATACACAGACATATGCTGTTTTTCCATGTACTCACAAACCATCTGCTCTGTTCTTTGCTTAAATTTTGGCTTGAAAGGGAAACAGCTTTTATTTTCTTAGTTGAATGCTCTGAAACATAGCCGTACATGTGGGAGAAAATATTGCTACGTAGGTGTATGAGATCAAAAAATAAACCTGTCTATAAAGATCGTATTTTATTCTAGCTATATTATTAAAGCCTTGATTATAAGTTTTCTGCCCTGTTTTCACTGCTTGTGGCAACAGAAATTTTGAAAGTGATTAGCAGCAAAGACAGCTGAAAGTAAGGTTGATTTAAAAACCCTTCAGTAATCTTCAGTAGTATTAATAGCTCTGTTAAGGATATTTTTAGAAATACATGAGGAGAAATTCTGCTCCGATATCGATCCTTGTACTGCCAAAACCAAGTTCATATTTTTTAATTTGGTAACATCCCTTAAGATTGAGGTTGTGGAAGTTAAATTCCAGCAACAACAAGCGACTCCCTATACACTGCTCTTAAAAGAGTCTGTGCATTTTAATGCTACTTTCCAGTGTGTTGTTGCAGGACAGTGACGCCAATCTTCTCATTTGGAACTAGCTTTTTCCAAGATTTCTGTGTATGTTTTCAAACAGAAGCTTTCCGGCTCGCTAAGTATTTCTTCACATCCTTTCATTTCCTTAGTCAGACGAATCTCCTTCAGTAAAATAAAGCTGTGTTTTCCCAGTGGCTGCAACAACACCAACATAAATCCTACAAAATGCAGCGCAGAAATGGATACAATGCTGAAGGATTTGGAGTCTCCTTACCCTTATTGTCAGTCTTGTACCAGGACTGTATAAAAAGGTGTAGCAGAGTGCCCTCCTTGGGGTGGGCTGTGAGCTCCCCGGGATCTCCTGCACTGGGCATGGGCCTCACTTTGAAGGTCTTGTTCCCCGATTTGACTTTTGTATGACTCTCTGACTGAAGTCCTCTATACCAAGCGATCCACGAAAGCTGTGCTACTTCTCATAGCCCAAAAACGCAGCTGCTCGCCCTTGTGCAGGGCAGGGAGGTTCCTCCTTAGCCGGTAAGTAGTGCGTACACAGGGGAAGTCATGAGGCACTGCCCCGGAGCCCCCCTTCGGAGCAGCTTTTCCCATTCCTGAACATTTCCTACATTGCGTTTGATCCCCTCCCAGCGCTTCAGCCAAGCAGAAGATTTGGAGACTGTTCAGAGAAATGATCTGGGGGGATACAGCCCCAAATTTACTGGCCTGTTTTTGACGAGCACATGGGCATGGGACCCACTTGAATCCAACAGTTGCCTTCTCAGACCTTGCCAAACTGAGAATTTTTGGATGGTTTCAACTTGCAACCAAGAATCTGACCAGATTTGCTTGAAAATTGGCCCAGTTTCATTCAGACCATTTTACAAACTTCAACAAACATAGCCTGGGTTTTGACTTTTCTTGTGAAACTTGAAACCACATGTGTTCCACATGGTTTAGGTTTTTGTTGTGAATATCTTGCACAGCTCTATGGGAATAACCTTTTCTTGTGGGCTTCTAGCATTTCCCATCCCAGCCAGAACCATAAAGAGCAAAGGCTGGAAAATATGAAAACTACAATTATTTGGAAAAAAGGGGGGACTTAACTTTTTGAACCTCAAAGTAAGTTTGTGTTCATTTAGAGCTCAGAGTGAAGTTTTGAATTAATTTGTGTTTTATTTTAACAGTTAGCCTTAATTAGGTTCACTCAGGAGAAATCACTTCCTCTCTAATATAAAATCATGGAGCTTGCAACACATGGAAATTATAAACACTTTGGAGTGACTTAAGAGATGGGTGTGGGCTTCGCAGCAGCTGAAGAGCAAATATTTACAGTACATTAGGCTTCACTTCATTTCTAAATTATTATCTTCCCCTTTGGAATAATCCATTTCCAAAGACAGATTGCTACTAATGCTAGTCCTCTCCTCATCAGTTTTGTTGCAGGCAACTCTTTTCCCTTCATTTCTATATTGAAAATTCTTGTTCTAGCTCTCCATAGAGTCAAATGAAAACTGAGGAAATCCTTAATTTGACGTCACTTTTTCCCTGAATCCAACTGTGGCCTCTAGCAAATTATTTCACTTCTCCGAGCTTCAGTCTTCTTTTTTTCAAAATAAAGATAATGATACTTAGCCTCCCAACAGAGTTGTTCATTAATTCACATCCATAACAGGACTTTAAAATAGAAAGTGATATATAATGTTAATTAGTGGCATTATAATTGCTTATTCCAAAGCCCCAAAGAAGCTGTTACTTTACAGATTACTTAAGTTAGTACTAAAATATTCCCATCTTTGGTCTCAGTGTGCTAAGTTTATGAGAAGTTAAATACAATGAAAGCAACATGATGATATAAAAGGGAAGAAATAATTACAAACACCATTTTTATTCCCCTGATATAATTTCTGTGGTGTGTGATGTGCTGTTAGGCTTTGCAGTAAAAGTACAGCAACCTGGCTTTGCGTTACAATAGCTAAAGCCATCTGCGCACATGTAAAACCTTTGCTGGCAGGTTTCCATGTGCGGTTCATGCATTCCTTTGCCTGCGCAATTTGAAGCTGTCAAAAACTAATTAAATAATTATGTGGTTGTTACTGCAGCTGTGTGTATTCTTCATTACGTTATAAGGCTGCGGTTTGAGGCACTCTCCTGCTCTAGGTTTCAAAATATTAGTAATGGAAGGTGTGTTGTTGGTGCATGTTCAGCCGTTGCCAGGAAAAGCAGAAAGGGAAGGGAACCGTCCTTCGTGTCAGGCTGTCACCGCACTTCATACTGTACGTTCCTTATGTACAACACGGCTGCGAAGATATGAATTCACTGCTGGCACTGGGCAGAAGTCAGCGTGGCCTCTTCTGAGTCGGGGAATACAGAGGAGTCTCTGCAGAGGTGGATGTGTAATTGAGAGTGTATGTGCCTCTGCAGCATCTTGGACTTGTGGAGGCAACTTGTTGAGTGACTTTCAGGGGAAACAGAGGAAGGAAAAAAGCAAGTTTATGGAAGGGACTGGCCTCCTCCCAGGCCATGAAGGGCTGGGTGCTGTTCTCCCTCCTGCTTCAGACTCACCCTCTGCCCCCAAAGAAATCAGTTTTTGGGCCTCATCTTTCCTCTCAGCAAATTACGGACAGAATTTTATTGCCTCCTCCAAAAATAGAATCGAGTGGTTTCATTAATAATTGTAGTTCATCTAGACTGAGAGTGCCACACAGATGCAACATGGTGTAACTTTAATGATGCCAAATCATCATGTCTCCCCTCACCAGAATTAGTTTTTCAGCTGAAAAGCCAGGAGCTGTCACTGCAGCAAAACAAACCCCAATCCTCCCCACTGGAGATAGCTCTTGTAAACAGCAAAACATTGCTACCACTTACTTGGACCAAAACAGCGTGAAGAGGCAGCAAGAGAAAGACAGAGTCCCGTAGACGTAACCCTGACTCACGTCTACTGACCACAGGGTGAGGCAGGAGGAGGAGGAGCAGCCCCAAAGGGTGAAGGCATCTGACATGTCTTCACCGGGGAAGGCATTCCTCAAGACAGCTTAACGAAGCCCCTGAACCAGCATTTCTGCAGGCAGCGCTGCTCCTTCCAAAAAGGCAGATATCAAAGCTGGTTTTCGTCACCGTGGCAGAAATGCCCTGGTTACACACGCACTGTACGTTTTAGAGGCGACACAGCTGTGGGAGGAACAGTGAGTTACTGCAGCGGCAAAGCCGTGTATTACAGAGTGTCTCCAATTTATTATATTTATGGAGCAATGTTACTTTTAATAATGTTTTCCTCTAATTTATGGAACTGGCTCATCACATCTGCAGTTGCCTGCTTGGCTAGATGTTCAAAAACACTAATAAAGGGAAAATTCCAAATGCTGTATTTATTTAATATTTTTCTTGTAGGCACTCACAGTATAATACGTCAGTGCAGATGCTTTCCTCCTAAGGTTTTTACATGATTTATGACTATCAGTCTAGAAGCTATATAGCCTTTCTCAGTGCACTAGGCATCCATGATCCATGTGAGAGCCTTTTTTCAGATTTTCCCTCAGAAGGCTTATAAGTGAGTAGTAGAAAATTTCCTCAGAACTAAAATTAAAAGAAAATAAACTATTTTTTAAAAAACCCAAGCTGGAAGGTAAAGGTCCTAGAAGTACACAGGGGCTCCTAAAAAGCAACGCGTGTCTTTGGGTCCCTCTTGTGGCCTGGCAACTACAAGCTGTCATCACTAATATACCCTTGCGTGATCCCAGACACATCAACACAAGGGGAGACACACGTTTGCACACATGCAGAAATCTGACACGCACAGAAGGACAAACATGACGGCAATTTGCGTGAGCTGGTCCAAGCCCATTTCTCATTATTTTCACAACTATTGAAATTCCAAGGAAATACAATGTAGAGCCAAATGATGATGCTGCATTTGAAACGGTGTCCCATGAACACAGTGAAACTACTACAAACTACTATCTATTAGGGTATGAGGACACAACTGTGTTTCAGTTACCTTCCAGACATCTTTTGGACATTGAGGATTTTGAAGGTGCTCTTCTTCTTAAGCACAGTTAGTGGGATTACAACAAAGTTTGTTTGTTTGTTTGTTTGTGGCAATATATTTCTTTTTTCCATGGGAACTCTTGGTTAATCATCGAAGTATGATAACTAACCTTATCCATGCTTTCTGAGCTCCAACTCATTACAAGCTAAAGACTTCAGGAACAGCTTCAGGCAGTAGCTTAACAGTGCAAAATGAAGGAGTGACAAAATATTCCTAATAATAAGTGGCCCTTTTGCAACACACCAAGCTGCTCTTGGTACCTGTCCCCATCCAAGAAAAAGGTGACAGAGGAGAGCCATGTGCCAGGAGGCCTGGTGGGGACGGTGTTTCAAAGGGACACTGTGCTCCCAAGCAAGGTTGTCCCTCCGTCCTACTGCCCTGGCTGCTGCACATGCTCATTGGGCATGAACAGGTAGAAGAGATATGAAGCAAAAAGATGAATGTAGCACGCAAAGCTGTAAAAAACAGCAACATGCCGGGATAGCGGGAGTGCATACTGATGGGGGAGGGCTCACCCTGGACAAAAGCCTGCTTGCTCCAGCTCTGCCTTCGCCCTCACCCAGCTGCCAGAGCTGGCTGCATCTGCACTCTCCTTCGGTGACTAATGGGAAGGAGAGTGGGACAACTCCACGTCCACCCACTACCTGCCTGCCTACCAGCATGCCCACTCTCCGGTCTTTTGCCTCTCCTGGATGTAACCAAGCAGCTCTGGCCCTGCTCCTCCGGAAATTTTCCTGAAAGGCCACTCACCCCTCCCTCCCCTCCAGCAGCATCCCAAAACCCTGAGGGCTCCTCCGAGCTCCTTTCTCCTGCCTTTGATTTACCCCAGACTTCTTACCCAACCTGCCTCCTCCTCCCCTGCACCAGCTCTACCACCACCACAAAACCAGCCTTTCCTGCCCCTAGAAAGGTATTTTGTCCCCACCCATGGGGTAGCAAAATTCAGTTTTGCCTATGCTGCTGAGAAGCCTTAAACCACTCTGAGTTTATGTATAATGTCAGCTCACTGTTGTTTGTCACAAAGGAATTATTAAAGGCAGAAGTGATTTGCTCCAGAGCAAGGGCAAATATACTAGTACATATATCAAGCAAACTGGCAGTGCTGTGTGTAACAATGCACATCTCCAATTTCAGCAACTAAACTGCCTACGTACTTTCTTAGAAACTATAAACAACAATATATATCAATATGTCCAGGCAAAGCCTCATTGTTTCTTTCCAAATACTCCTATAATCCACATATCTAATGACCAAACATCAGACAGGCAATTTTAAAGGTTTTGTCTTAAGACTGTCCACTTTCCTAGTTTCCCCATTTCTGAAATATTTGTATCTTCCTACATTCCTCATATATTCAGGGGCTTTTTAACCTTGCTTTAATATAAATAACCTAATGCATGTGAACAGATAAACTAACATATTTCTAACACTGGATCTTCCATGAGGTATGTTTTGATAGCAATGCAAAAGCACAACCAAATCTGTTTACCTGTTAAGCATAAATGTTTTCCTGCCAAGTCCTCTTCCTTTAGTAGGAAGGCAGACCTTTTCCATAAAGCAGTAACGTGTATCCAGTATTTGGAAAACCATGACAGAACAATTCTAACAATTCCTTAAATGCCAGCACTGTGTATTTAAAGAGGACTGGAGCTAAACTCAAATTTCCTCATGTTGACTGCTTTCTGAAGAATACATAGACTAGCAAGGTAAAATCAGTCCAAAAAGTGACTTTATTCAGTAGATCTCTTTATTCCTTTTCGCTACTTCCAAACAGAGCTGCTCTTTAATTTCCTCAGTTATGTCCTTTTTTCCAACCTGGAATCTGTTCTGGGGAGATTTTGAGAACTTTGGATATTTACTTCAGATTATCAGGCAACAGCCTTGTTAAAAAAGTATTGCATGTTTCCAATGCATTTCTGGACACTTGAAAATCCTACAGATGCCCACCAGGCCCAAAGAGGCAATCCGGCATCAGGCATCCACCACGTCTGCAGCAAGTGGGGAACTGAATCTGAAGATCAGTACTTCTGATTACATCACTGTGCACAACTTTTGAGTTTAACGGTCTCATTGCTATAGCCAACCATCTCGAGAAAATCTTGGCTTAAGAAGATCCGTGGTCCATGCTGCTTCCTTACTTGTATTTTGTGGTTATGGACTGTTTCTGGAGTCAACAGAAATACATTAGTTTCTATGAACTGAGTATCTGACCTCTCATATTTACACATGCTCACACACAGAGATATGTACGTCTAACTGCATGCATGTAGGCTGTATTTAATGAAAGTACTTCCTATCTTTTTACAATGTAAAGGGTCTTATAAACAGTAAATTAGTAAAGTCAATATTATTCATATACTTCTCACAATACTATTATTTGAACGACCTGTCATGTTCTGTACTTCTAGTTTATGATAATGTTCAAAAAATTAGTTAACCTGGGAACTAAAAAACATGTGGGGTTGTAAAACTATCCACTATAATAAAACTTTTAGAGCATTTTTAGCTAACTGAGGAACTGGGAATTGGTTTGATGGAAGGGATTATTACTTAATATTTTCCGTAACATCAGCAATCTCATCAAAATCCCCTGGTTGCTCTGAGAGTAGGAGAGGTCAGTTTTATGGGGTGAGCACATATCCTGGGATGTCTGCCATGAAATAGCGTCACAACCAGGCTTCATTATCCCTTCACGCATTAAGCCTGGTTTACTCTGCACAGTGCCATGGAAAAAATCACACCTTTGGCTAACATATGCTAGCAAAAGCCCCATTGTCGCTGCAGTGCTGCAGACTAAAAAATCCTCCTGCCTGTATCATTTAGTTCATGTGGGGAATCACTCCAGGCTGTACCCACAGATAAACCATTTTACCATTTACCTTGTACCACAGGTTTGCCATGTGAATTTCTGCTAGGAGCATTTGCTGGTATAGCTTTATGTCAGCTTTAGCCGTGCAGCTGAGACGGTGGTATTGGCAACCCTCCAGCTTACAGACCTGAGTGCCTGGACAGACATCCTCTTCTCAACCCATCTCTGCCAGTGGAAGGGCCTACCCTTCCTGTTTCTGAAATTTTTTGAAATCTCAGGCCCTCTACTTCCCAATTTACCTCATTTACAATAGGTATTGTATTCAGACAAGCATGCTGCATGTCTAAAACAGTCTCTTAGATACTATTGAAACAGAGAATGAATGTTTGGACGCGGCATGGGGAGGCACAGCCATGCCGGCTTTGATCTAGTGAGCCTGGGGAACTGGAGATATGCTGGCAGGAACTGCAACCTTGGGGTGGCAAACAAAACACAAGTTGTAAGGAAATCCTGGCAAAAGGCCCTGCTTGCCAGACCACGCTGATGCCTGTGCTGCCATTTTCCCCCGTTCCTCTTACCCAGACTAGCTAAATTTTTAATCACGTTTTATAATTGCACCTTTATTTTACTGCATAGCCATGTCTTTAAGCCCTGTTTTCATAAACTGTTTATTTGAATTATGGCTTTTCAGCTATTCTTTTGAATCTGCTGCCATCTAGTGAACATGAATCAAGCTGTAATTTATGATTTTCAGGGCAAGCAGTGTGTTTTGTGAGCTTCTTAATAAGACACTCAGAATTTTCTCCCACTCTTTCTCCACTTGAAGGTGCATCTTATGGTGTGGTAGGGTTTGCACACTTTTTTCCAGCAGGGTCCCAAATGTAAAGGTAAAATCAATATAAGGCTGCCATTGCCTTATACCATCTCTGGACAATACTAAGTCGCTTTGGTTTTAACATCTGGGGATTTTCATTAAATCATTCCCCATGGATCTGGATTGTTGCTGCGAAGGCCCTGAAATGTTTACTGTATTGGAAGAAGTTAGATTGCCACATGGTAAGTGAGATAAATACATATCAGTGAGATAAATACATCAGAAAAATGACTCAATTCTGAAAGGCTATAAACACAAGAGTTTTAACTGGGCAAGTTCTCTGCTGGTACAAATCAGATAGCTTTGCTGTCTTCAGGAAAATCCTGCTGTAAGATATCTGGCAGACAGGTAGTCTGACCTACCTGCACAGGTCAGAACTGAGATGCAGTTTTCCATTGATGTTCGGTATAGAGACAAGCAGCAACATTTTCAATACTGGAAGCTTTTTAGTAGCTTTTCAAGCTAGAGTGTGTTGCAACAGTGAAATACTGAGGTGACAAAGACAGCAGATTAGGGGTGAGGCACCAAGAGGAGGCTGAGTCACCGCCAAAACAAGCACTCCACCTCTGCCTACTACCACTCATGTTCCTGGGCAGTCCCACACCCATTAACACCAGCATGGCAGGTCTCTGACCCCTCATTGGCCCAGTTTAGCTCACAAAATCACAGAAAACTTCAATCTTTTTTTTTTTTTTTTCTGAGCAAGCTTTCCTAAAAGTAAACAGTATCTGTTTCGCAACACAAAGACACTGTTAAAAAAGTATACCTAATACTTGTCTGAGCTAAGTAAATGTTATTACCATTTGGTTAGGGAGAAATTGCAAATGTAATGACTTGCTTAAGCTGCAGCAAAAAGTTGGTGGCTTTCAAGATTAGTGCCCAAGAAATTCAAAAGATAGATGTCTTCAAAAATAAAGTAAGATTCTGTAATACCCAATACACTGCCTTGTTAAGTTCAATCTTATTTCTATGAATCTGGCTTTCTTATTTCATTTAATGCTATGTAATCTTTTAATACTTTTAAATTTCTATCTCTTGTTTTCTTTTATTCCAGATAGACCTACCAAATTCTACTACTTCTCTTTCACATTTCAATATAAGTATGCTTAGCTCAGTAAGTTTACTCTTTCTCACAAAAGCTGATAAACTCTCCCTCCATGCTCCCTATTCACAACAAAACCCCAGCTAATCAAAGTCGAGTCTTCCACATTTCACATGCATTTCAGACGTATCACTCTTTTAGCATACTTGCTCTTGTATTTGTCAATCTTAGAAGATGATAGCATTTGAATATACAACTCTCTGATAGAAATCTAAAACAGAACCTGTGAGTTTCTGTGAAGTATAAAAACGACAGGAGTTTCAGACCATCTTGCATGGATGCACTGGCAAGGAGCTTCCACAAGACCAAGCAGTGTTTGACCCAGAGCAGTCAATATGACATGAAACATGTGTTGAGCCTGCAGCCATTCAAACAATTTTATGGAAGGAGGCAAGACAGGGCTTAGAAATTTTCCTATATTTGGCACACCTGCCACATTTGCTCATAGCAATTGTTTTGATAAGTTAAGCTATCACAGCATTCCAGCCCCAGTCCAGCAAATGTCCTACCAGGGGAATTTTCTTATTTTAAGGGAGTCCTCTACGGGAAGGCAAAAGTAATTTCTGAGTCGTAATTCTGGCACTAAAAATGGATTGCAAAGCATTGGATTTCAAGGCTATGATGTTCTATCTTCAAAAGGCATTGTCAGTAATTTTGATATGTCTCTACCTTTTACCTTCAAAATCTTGTACATAATTTGCTAAGAAAGACTGGATTGGAATGGGAAGGTATTCTCATGAGGACTACTTCTACGGTCAGTTAAGAGCACTTCTTTTCCATGAATATGGATGCAAAAGAGCAGTAGGAAGAAACTAACTTAAACTAGGCAGTTATTAGGTAATGAAGAGGGCCGGTAGAAACAGAAGGAAGCGGTAAGAGGAAGAAGCTGAGCAAGTGCAAGCAATATTCACAAAACACACGTGCCATTTAATTCAGCAAGAAGAAATTAGATGAAGGAAGTAGAAGTTCTCCTATAAGAAACCAGATACGTGTTCACTTTCGCAGCTCCCTCAACTGTAAGCAATTCGGCATTTCTGTTCTCCTTTTTAAGGTAATCCATTCAATTACCACTAGGGAAGCAACACCATACCAGGTTTTTCCCACTTCCTGTATTTATGTCTGTATTTGTAATGAGTAATTTGCTCTGAATGTTACCTACTTATACCGGTTAGTTTTGATGAGACATGTGGATTACATGGGCTTGGTTTTGGTTCCCAGTGACATGGGAACGTCTTCAGTTCTCTAATGACATTACATTCAGAACAGTCTCTTACATTGTACTGGTTTTGTAATTGTTCTTGTCAGTACATTTATTTACTGTTCTGTTTCCAGTAAAATGACCAAAATACAGACAAAACATCTTTTTAGATCAGTTGGCTTCCACAGAAAATCTATTGAAGTATCCTCCCAGCTATAAGAAACAACTATATCCAGTAATGCATCCACTAATGTGTTGGCAGGGCTGGCTGTGACATAACGCCCTTGCAATCTGGAGCCTGTTTGGTGACCTATATTTGAAATGACTGGTGCGATCCCAGCTCTACAGCACGTAGCCAGTTGCCAAAATCACAGAGGTAGAGATGTCCTGAAATATTTGCACATCTAGCTATTTTGAAGGGTTGTCCTGGTTATAGTAAACTTAATCTACGAATGTGACTCTCATACATTTAATAAAGCTGATATTGAAAACGGATTCACTTCAACTAGTACAAATGCTTGCACCCTATTAGGACTAAGTCTGACTTAGCTTAAATTGAAGTGGAATAACATCTGTATGAAAACAAAGCCTAATGCTTAAATATTTTCCCCACCACAGATTGGCAGAATGAGGCAAATTTCTTTTCTGCTAATTCCACGTGTGTCAAACCTACAGTCTCCACCAAAACAGTTTTATATACTCCCCCCTTTGCATGACTGCGTGATTTTATTTATAAAATCCAGCCATACTGTGTACTAGATTAAAAACCCTACCATAAGCAAAGCTAATTTGTGATGCTAGTCAACTGTGAATGTGCTTGCTAACTTTCCCACCACCAGTGACCGACTACTGAAACAGTGTTCAGGGACACTGGTAGGCCAAGCAAGTTTAGGTTGTCAACACTTGTATTTGGCATCTTCCCACTATTTAAAAGAAAAAAACTCTTCTACTTTTCCTGGTCTGTCTGACTGCTTCTCAGGTTTGTCTTTGAGGACATAAACATATCCTAAAACTGGCCCTGTGTTGTGCCACCGTGGGAGGGCACTCACAAATCCCGCATTTTGGGGTAAAACTCATACTCCCCCACAACTGGAGGCCTCAGTTTCCCTCTTGTGCAGCCTGACATGAGCCCTGAGGCGGGAAGGCGGCCGCTGGGCCCTCGATGGCCGATAACGGCCGCTGCCAGTGGCGGCAGCGAGAGAGGCCGCCCGCGGTGCCGAGGCAGCGCCAACGGCCGGCCGCGCTGCCTCCCGCTGCGTCATGGCGGCGGGGCGAAGGGCGGGGCGGGCTGCCGGGGGCGGGGCGAAGGGCAGGGCGAGCGCCGCCGGAAGCGCCGTGGCGGACGGCGTTCGCGAGGGACCGGGCCGCTTCCGGCGCGGCACAATGGCGGGGGAGCGGTGAGGGCTGGGGCGGCGGCGGCGGCCGGGTGAGTGTCCTCCCCGTGGCGGGGCCGGGCGGAAGCGCCCCTGGCGCCGGCTCCTCCGGGGGTCTCCCCCCCCACTCGCCTCCCTCCTTCGCCCTCCCTCCCCGCCGCTTGCCCAGCCCGGGGCCCTGTTTTCCTCGGGGCTCGGGCCGGGGCGGCGCAGGCCCTGCAGCCCCCTCTCCGCCGCCCGCCCGCCCGGCGGGCCTCTGCCCCGGGCCTTGTTTCACGTTTCTGTCCGCCGTCGTTGGGGCGGGGAGGGCTGGAGGCGCCCGTCCGGCGGGGGGGTGTTGGAGGAGAGGTGGCCGGCCCCGGAGCGGCAGCAGGAGGCTGCGCGGGGGCGGCGGCAGTCGGGAGTCATGAGCCCGGTGTCCGGGTGCGGTTGGTAACTAACTGGGCTGCCGCTACCTGCCGCTTCTGAGCCCGCGGAGAGGGACTGCTGTCCCCAGCTGTGTTTGCTCTCGAGAGCAAGCCTCTTCTCTTGCCCAGCTGTCTAGCCCGGCGCCTTGCTCCTGAACCAAATGCTGAAGTGAACTTTGCTTTGTGCTGTCTTCCAGCGCAGGGTGTGTTTCATCATCCGCCCCGGTGGTTGGGTGTGGGTTTTGCTTCTTGGGATGAGTCTAAAGCAGGCTGTTTCTAGGTCACTCTAAAATACAGATTTCACAACTGTTTCCTCCTTAAAATAGGTAGTAAGTTTACTTTGTGCCTTTTAAAGTCTTTCAGTTACTAGCTACTGTAGCTAGTTCTCCACAGTAATGAATAACTGACTGAATTTAGTTTTTTGGGACAGGTACCAGTCTATTTTTGTCACTCATATAAGAGCAAAACACTTTTTCTGCTTAAGAGAGGGATAAATAATAAAGCTTCAAGACTGTAGAAAGCAGACACTGAGGTTCCTAAAAGTGCCTTTAAGGCCTGCAGAATTAAAAGACATCTAAGCAAGTCAGACACCATGGTCCCATATTAAAGACAGCAGAAATATATCTTCTGCTTAACTGCTTCTAGTAAATGCTCTACAGCCTTCTCTGCATCCTTAAGCACATGCCTGTCTTTTGAAAGAGAAGGCATTTTGTTCTCGTTTGTATATGGCTTTACTTAAATCAAACAATATTCAGAGTAGTTGTGACTGCTGCTGTTTGTTTATGTTGGGCCAGTCTCTTCCAGATAGCTCCTCCTTTCACAGTCCACTGAGGTTTATGCTAGTGCTCAACTTCTGAATCTCTATCCTATTTGACCACAATTTTCATTTTCAACAGGTGAACAGTGCCAACTGTTGGGGGAAGGTGATTAATATTCAGGTGAAGTAGAATGGCTTTTGGAGCATCCTTCTTTGTTGCTCCCTTGAATTCTACCTGCGCCTAAGTTCCTAGAATCTTTCTTTCAAAGCATTCCTGTGCCATGAGCTGAGACTGACATGGACTCTTGAAACAGTCTATTTATGCCACCTTGTTTTCTGTCCTAAAGCCATCTAGACCTTCATATCCAAAAGCGCATGGGCTGTCACTGAATTTTGTTAACCACTTGTAGGTTTAGGCACTTTAAGAGGAGAAGGACAGCTGAGTTTCAGACAACCTTTTGTTTCGTAGGAGCAAATTTTGTTTTCTGCCAAGACTTGCATGCCTTAATGGTATTACAGGGCCAGGGCTTTGATTGTTGGCAGTTTCCTTCTCAAATTATAGCCAGTGCACCTGTGTTTATTAGTTGATTATTTTAAAATGCTACTTTAACTTTCTGATTTCTAGGTGTGAATCATTAAATTGAATGGCAATAACAATGGGAGATGCTGCAAAACCTTGCTTTGCCAAACATAATAAGGAACAGGAAATTCTGCATGAAGGAGAACTGAGAGGGAATCCTTTACAAAAAGACTACCAAGTCATGGATGAGTACGGAAATGGCCATAGCAATAAAATAGATATCAGCCTTCAGAAGAAAAAGGGAGCACCAGCTCATTATGGAAATAGTCCCAGACGAGGGCCACGTAGTGTTTTGAGTAGCCCAAATTCACTTAAAAACATGAGTCACAATCAAGGGTCAAAGTTACTTGATATGCAAAAAGACCAAGTGAAGAAGTGGATATCTGATGACCATCGTGGTGGTTCTGACAGCTGGAGAGAGTACAGATCTGCAGTCTGGATTCCCATGCTTAATCGGACAAGAAAGGACTCTTTTCAGGAGGTTGAAGGTGCAGGAAACAGAAATGTAAGAAGACAACTTCAGAAAGACTTAACAAGTGAAGACATTTCAGACATGCCGAAAGGAAGCTCTGGTAATCAACATGTTTGTTTATTTTGTATAGCTATTCCATAAAGTAGCTTTCCTCATATACTATTGAAAAGTACAATTTCAAGATTCATTGTTAAAGCAAAAAATCGGTTTTGTTCTGTAACACCTTGCAGACTGTTGACTGTACTGTATTGCAGCACTTTAAACAGATTGTTATAGCACATGATACAGAACTTGTCTTGTAAATTGTGTTGGCTTGGTAAATTGGTTTTTAAGTGGTAAGTATAAGTAGATTGCAGCATCTGTATAGCGTCTCTGCAGTTTTCAAGGTACAATTTGACTGAATTTGTCAAGACTGATAAGGGGTGTTTCAGTTAAACTGCTACAGAATAAGATTTTTGGAGCTTTCAATGAAGTCACTAACCATATACCTTAATGAAGATAAAAATAATGCATTATAGATATTGTGAGGAGTTTCTACATGCAAGAGGCAATAATACTACAATAATAAAAATAACTTTCTGTGCATATTGAACTTCTCTGGATGAAATGGGACAATTGATACTAATAATGAGAGTATAATTCCCCGAATGTTGAATTGCAGAGCCAGGCAGAGAACAGAGGCAGGAGGGGTTAAGGTGCTTGGTATTATCAGTTCTTCATTGAACTTGAGCTCAGAAAGAAGTGTAAGTAGATGAAAGTAGTACAAAGCTTTGAAGAATGGAGTATGTATTGGATAAAATGAGAAAGACTGAGGTACTGATGAGCTGCTGCTAACAGGGATCTCTGAAGTTAACAAGAAATCTCTCTTAGTTTAGTTAAGAAAGTGACCAAGGGCAATATTGGTCTGCCACTCTGCTGAGAAGGAAGGATATTGATGGCTGATGCCAAGAAGGCCAAGAGTTAGTTGTCATTTCCCTTGGTATCAGCTGTTACTGAAGAAATGAACTGGGACCAGGTGCCTCATGTCTCTCACTGTTGGAAATAAATTGTGTTGCACAGTTGAGCTCAACCTCAGATGAGGAAACAGCAGAGTAGAATACTTAAATGTTCTCAGATTGGTTGGGTCTACTGGACTTCATCCTGTGAAACTTAAACTTGCTGAGGTAGGTTTTGGGGATCACTGGAAATTACATTTGGGAACTTATCTGGGAGGAATGAGATACCAGCAAATAGGAAAAGGCAAACATCTCTTAACAACAAAATGCACAGAATTAAAAAAAGATACACAACTTTAATCTTAGAAATCCATTCTGGAACAAATAATATAGCTTACTATAAGTATTTGAAAGGTAACACAGAGATGAGTAGCAGTCAGCATGGATTTGTCAAGAATAAATTATGTTAAGTCTGTCTAATTAATTTCTTCAAAAGGGTGATCAGCTCTCGCGGCCATGGGAAAAGCAGTGGATAGATACTGCTAATAATATTTGAGATGCTTTTGTGTGGCAGTCCTATAAGTCAACTAGGGGATATTTTTCTAGATGAAATTAATAAGAGTTACAAAGCCAATTTGATAACTATACTTACAGAATACTTATCAATGATTTTGTGAAAATGAAAGGCAGCATTGAGCGAGCATCTACAAAGATCTTATTCTGTTTGATGTTTATTATGCTATCCAGATGATGAATGAAGAGAGCGTGCTTATTAGTCTGCATGTGCCATGGAGCTGGTAGGAACTGAATACAGAAAAACAGGAAGAGATATTAAAATAATTTTGCAAAATTGGAGACATGGCCTAAAAATAGGATGAAATACAATAGAAATATGTGCAAATACAAGTAGGAATGTCAAATGCACAAATGTAGGAGAAAAAGCTACTAGGTAGCAATTTTTCAGAGAAGAATCTAGAATTATAATGAATCAGAAGATCACCAGTAGTCAATGTCATGCTGTTGTGAGGCATGAAAACAGAGTTGTAGGCTGAAATAATCTTTATTTTGTGTTTGGCAAACTCTCAGTTGCAGTGCTCTGTTCAGCTTTGAGCACCCCGTTTCAACTGACAAAACAGAAACAATCCAAAGAAGACCAAAAAATGCTAGGACATGTAAGAAAGCAGAAACTACATAAAGTTTAAACAATCCCCAATCTTTCTACAGAAGGAAAGGAGGGACTGGGGGCATGATAATAGCCTTCAGCTATTTAAAGGAGTATTAAAATCTGTTTTGCGTGCTTCTCATAGGTGGGACACAGAGCAATTAGCCTGAAGTTCAGCAAGAAAGATTCAGTAAGGAATAAAGGAGAAGTTTCTAATGGTAAAGCTAGTGAACTACTGGGCTAGCTGTCTGAGGAGCACAGGGGGTCTGTACCTGAAGGCCTATAAGAACAGATTAGGCAAGCATCGCGCAGGATTGACCAAGCCTGTTTAATCTTTGCTGCGAAGCATAGGCATGGAATAGCTCACCCCTTGAGATCCCTTCGAGATCTCTAATTCTGATGTCTTGGCGTTTCCTTGTACTTGAGATCTTTTATGTACTTGTCCCTTTGCCTTAGCTTTTTACTTACCTGATTGTAACTCATAGTGAGGGAGTTTAGTAAATCTCTGAGGCACTGATTCTTCTGCATGACCTGTAATTTTACCTTGCCTTTAGTACTTATGGTCATTAGCCTATAATTAGATTGCCAGTACTGTAACTGCTGAATAATATTAGAAATATTTACTTTGTAAATTTTTTAAAGTTATTTTGTGCTTACAGAAATAAGTGACTAGTAGGGACCTGTCAGACTTTCTTGCAAAGTCATATATTGGACATTTTCTCCAAGTTCTGTCTACACTGATCAGTAATCAAATGTAACCAAACAGCTGTTGTATGTCTTAGGAATTTTAGCAGGAGAGACAGTATGGAAATCAAAGGGATGTGCAAAGTAAAAACACAAGTTAGACTTCTCTTTCTGCTTCCTGGGACTTCCATTGGCGTACTGTTCCTGCAAACTATTACACCTTAGTTCTGTTCTGTTTATTCCAGCATAAACTTCTGCTGAAAGGAAGTGTATTACCATTCTTGCGCTATTCCTGCTGACAACACTAGCACACACGTGCTGTGCAGTGAACTGAATCAAACAACTGGTTGAAAACTTACAGCCAGGTCATCCCTCTTTACCAATTATTAGAGACAATAAATTGGTACGGGTGTGTTGTTTTTAATCTTTTTTTTAATATTACAAATGAAAACCTCAGGCTATGATGAGGGCTTCAGAGTTTAAGAAGATTGCATAAAACTTTCTCAGAAGCACTCAGAACTTAAAAATTCCAAGCACCTGGACATCTTGTATAGATGCTTAAATGAAAGGTAAGATGTGGTCTAAACTCATGCATTTGGCCTGTGTAGATTCCTGAGATCACTTTTACCTGTTTTCTTCGGGCCGCTATCAATTCCTGCTTCAAAAAAGGCAAAGCTTACTTAAAACTAGAAATGATATGTCCATTAATGTCTTCCAGAACTTTTGATGTAAACATAACAAGCTTTCCAAGCATGTTCATTTTGCAAGATATGTACCTTCATTAAGCAAGGTATGCAAATACTGTCAAGTTAATTATTTATGGACATGAGTAGCCAAAAGGGGCTATTATCTTGTTTTTCAGTTGTCAGTTTAATAATCTGAAGACAATCCTGATCCATATGCTGGTTTAATTGAAAAGCAAGTGCTCAGTTGTTTACAGTTGTTACTGCTGATAATAAATTGCTGTATGTCAGCTAACTCACTGCAATGCTATATCTTAGTGCTCTTAGCTCTTGCAAGTAAAGATTGTTCAAACTGGCCTACACTCAGTAATTCTATAATATTCTAAGTGATCTGTGGGACTGCTGATTTTTTTTAAATGATTTGTGTATCTAAGCCTTACTGGTCATCCTGAAATGTTTGGACATAGTCATCTTTTCATTCAAATGATGTACAGGTGTATCTCAAGTAGACAGTGAAATCTGCTGCATTTAGTTTTATTTTTTGCCAATTTTAACAAAACTAAATAAGGTTGACTTTTATTCTCTCTTTAGTGGGACAAACTATTTGTGTTTTTTTCAGGTGGCAAGAGTCAAAACAATGATACTATAGGTTATTACATACATGTAATACTCTTGTTATTAACAGATTTGCACAGAACAGACTAGGAAACCATGCAGGGTAGATTTGTATCTTCTTTGGTTAGCACATAACCAGAATGGAAACTAAAGAGGAAAGGAAAAAACCCTAAATGCTGTGTAGTACTCTGAAGTTATTTGACATGTTTGCTCTCATAACTCTTTATAAGAAATGAAGAAGCATAGGAAACCGAGGAGATCAAGAAGAACTAGAAAAGATGAGTATGATCAAGATGAAGAGGTGGATGGTCCTGTCATAGATGAATCTGTGCTGTCGGCAAAGGAACTTCTCGGGTTGCAGCAAGCTGAAGAAAGATTGAAGCGAGACTGCATTTATAGACTGAAGAAGGTGCCATTGTCTTTACCTATGTAGTTCTCTCCTATTTGTTTAATCAGTAAATACAATGTAGAGGGTACACTGAGCAATTTTTCCGACTGTAGCTAAAAAGTCTGGTTATGTAACTGAGGTAACTCTGCTGTTAGTGAATTGTCAAGAGAAGGCACATTATCCTTTGTATATATATCCTTACTATATTAAATCTTAGTCTATATCCATACTGCCACAGGAGTTTTAAGCATAAAAAAATCAAATACACAAATTTATGGAAGCAAGTTAAGCAGAAGTGGGCTGTTCTTTTAATTTGTGAATTAACTACAGGCTGGGCCAGTGTACTGGAAAAGTTTTGTCATATGTTTGCCCAATTAATATAATCTTCCATGGGTATTGGAAATTTTCCCCCACAAAAGACAGATGTTGGATTTGATTGGTCTGATACCACCATTCTTCTGGCTTTATATATGATATTCAAAGCTTTTGTCTGTAAAAAGGGAGTTAGGAAAGCTAGTGTGCATATTTCTGCATTTCAGAGTTACCACTGCTCTACTTGGAAGGAGCATTGAATAAAATGAAGGTAGTATTTCTCTGTATCTTAAGGGTTTTTTTATCATTTCTATTTTAGCGACCTCGAAGCTACCCATCAGCAAAATATACCTGCAAATTGTGTGATGTTTTGATTGAATCAGTGGCTTTTGCTCATAAGCACATGAAAGAGAAGAGACACAAGAAAAGCATAAAGGTAAGTTAAGGACAGTAAAAGAAGTATAAAGCACAGATTCATGAAACTCTCCTTACCCTGCTAGTGAGAATGAAACTGCGTTACTTCTAAAACCATTCCTTATGTATTTTTACCATGTAGATGTTTAAAACTCTAAATGCTTCTCAAAAACTCTCAGTGATGCTGGTGAAACAATAAACTTGGGACCTGGACCTTGCTTGGGAATTTAATTTGTACCTTTTCATGTCCACTATTGAAGAAAGTCCTCATTTAAAGTATAATTCAATAATACCTAGTTACTGGTGATTTAAATATAACATAATTAAAAAGCAGTAGCAACTGAGCCTTCTATCTTACTGTTCTTTAATCTTTCTAATAATATATTTAGTCATCTTAGTGCATATTTCAACAATGAAGTGTTTTGATCAAGTCCAGAGCAGTGAGGAGTAACACTAAGCAAACATACTTGGTATGGCAGGATTAGAAATAACCGCCTGCGTGTCTAGGTGAAGCCTGCCGTTCGGAAATACTGTAAGTGAAATTCAGAGGTTGAGTATTATAGGCATGTTTATATGTAAAAAGAAATAATAAGTTCTGAGCATAATCAAACATCAAAACAACTTCCAGCATAACCTCAATTTTACTTTTTATTTTTAATTAAATTTCTCCTGATCCCTCTTACTTTATCAGCTTGAAGTAGATGAAAATCAGTGTTTTGTGCAGGTTTTCCATTTTTTTCTCTTTAACTCCTACCCTTTCCCACCTCATAGGAGATGAGGTTGGTGACGTTTTCTTCTATTCCAAATATATGTGATGTACCTCTGCGCAGTACTGAAGCCTCCTGGAATATCTAATTCTTTGTGTCTGTTATGGTTTCTGTTTTGATACACTTGTTTCCAGTTACCTCCAGTATTTTAAAAAGCCATAGTGGTGTTAATGGGGATAAATTGCATGCATTCATTCTAGTGTACTAGAAAATCATTAAAACATCAGTCATCTTATCCTTAAAGGAAAAGCAAGAGGAACAGCTGTTGACTACCTTGCCTCCTCCAACACCTTCCCAAATACGAGCTATTGGTATCGCCATTGAAAATGTAGTGCAAGAATTTGGCTTAAATAATGAAGATTTAGAAGAAAGGCTCAAAATTAAAACGACAATGGAAAATTTACTGCATCAAAAATTGCCAGGTATTATTTGCCATTTTGCTTTAGTGCTAGATATGTTAACTTGCAAGATTTCACAGAGGTGAAAACTTACTTAGAAACCTTGATTAGTTAAATAATAAAACACTATATGTAGTAACTACATTCTGCTGAATGACATGATGTGGCAAAGTAGCCTCATATCAGAATTAAATTACGATGGGTACTAATGACCCAAACAGACCTGTATTGTAGGAAAAGATGAACAGGACATGGGCAATATTTCACCTTCACAATAAGCCTTTACTACCTACAGCATGGAAGGTAGGACTTGCTAACTCAGCTCCGTGCTGTTGGAAGACCCTTTTTCACTTCCTGTGGCTATCAAAACTAGATGTAGGTTTAAGATCTACTGGCAAAGCAGTAAAGTAGCTACAGACTTAGAACTAGATATAGAGTAAATGCAGTACAATTCTTTCCGTTGCAGAGAGCTCATTAAGATTGTATGGCTCCTCCTGTAGCAGATTTGGTTTCAAAACTTCAGATGTAAACATAGATATCCAGTTTCCTGCCAATGTAAGTAAGACCATTTTTATTACACATGTCCAAGTGGTTTCGGATGTTTGCACCTTTATGTATAGTATAACTTAACTATAACTTGCAACAGTGTGGTAATAGCATTTTTTTAATGAAAATGCATTAGGTAAAGCAGTGCTACCGCATTAATGCAGTCTTAAAACAACATTTTTTGCTTCATACACCACAATATAGCATGGCTTTGTGCTTTATTGAACCTTCCTTCTAAAAAAACTCAAAGCACTTAAAACATCTGGACTCCTGGTAGTCCTATAAGACAGAGTTATTTATCTTCTCTTATAACTGAATCAAATGGCAGAGCTGTGCTTTTGCCTCTACACTGGTATATACACATTAGTGTTTCCAACTGCTAGGTTTTGTTTGAGCCATGAAACCATCTTTGTCATTTATTTGTGAAGCAATATAAAGTCTTCATTTGCTATTTGAATTATTTCTGTACATTTCTCTGCTTGAACACTGAAAAGAAGTTAAGGATTGTGAAAAGCTTTTGATTCTGTGCTTGAACTTATTCCTCCTGTAGTAGGTGTGACAGCCTCATAGCTAAAGTTTAGCGTTTTCTCAGGGACACAAAGATAGAAATATAATTGGGGCAAAAAAACTATTCAAGTTCTTAAATATGTATAATTAAAAATAATACTGTGATTCCAAACTTTGACATGAGGTAAATCCCCTATGTCATAAAGCTATCATATTTAAACACTGAAACAGTATTTCTTTAGGTTTTTACATAACCAAATCTTTGGCGTAGAGGTAAAAATAGCTTTATTTACAATTATCTAGGATTTTTTTCTAGTAAATAAGCAGAGTTCATGTTCCTTTTTATATAATCTAGCACTAGCCAAGGATGAAATGTTATATTTTCTTATTTTCTTGGTTGCTGTTATTTTGTTTCCTTTTTGCTGTCCATTCGGGGGTGTGTGGGGGGGGGAACAGAAGTGGCATGGGGGGTATGTCTAAAATTTTTTTTGAGTTGTGGAAAACCATCTTTTTGACAGCAATGAAAATGGCTTCATTGCTTTATTCACAGATGGCTCAACCGGATGTTCTCTTACTTGTGCAAGAAAGTCTGAAGAACAGTGGTAAGAAAAAACTTCCCTGTTTTTCGTTTTCACATTGTTCTTCTTACTATTTAATAATTTTAATCCCATTTCTGCTGAGCAGATAAGCCATATGCTGTTTTGCTGAATAATGTAAGAGTGAAAAATATTGTAGAAAATGTTGACAGAACGTACTTTTGTTTTTGTGTTCAGTTTAAAGGCTAATGAAGTCTCATTATTTTTGTTGGTGTGAGAAATTATTGGTTGAGTGTTCTTTTACATTACAAGCAAAGATGCCATTAAAGTAGACTGTGCTGCTTTTCCTTCCCCATATTGCTCTATTACCCTTACCCTTATAGTAGAGAAAGTAGTTTAGGCTCTTCTAACTTGTATTCAGAAACTTAGAGACTTACTTCCTTATATATACAATTAAGTGCATGTGCCTGTTAGCACACCAATGCCATGTACAAATGAATGCATGCAGACATGTTTTTTCATGTAACAAGTACAACACTATGTACTAATAAAGGCAAGTAAAATTTAAGATATTAAACAAAAACTGCACTCCAACCAAGTAGAGCATATACAGCTAAAAAATAAAAGATGGAGAAGATGCCCTTTCCTTTTAAAAGTGAATTTCAAAGTAATTTTTTGTCTGGTTTTTGCTTTGCTTTATGTCCATAGCAGGGGCAGTAGAGGTGTAGTTCCAAACAGATATATTAAGTATGAATATATTTATTGAACTAGATTTTCTGCCTTTCTCACCCCTCCCTCCCTTAACATCTGTGCATTTTCTTCTCTGGTCAAATGACCTGTACAGTCCTTGAGAACAGGGTTGTTTATTGCTAAACCAAAGTGAAGGAATGAAGGCCCAGATCCCAAAAGAACTCAGGATCCAGAAGCATTTTAAAAGCAATCATCAGTTGCTCTAACAGCTTGTGCTTTTCCTGTGAGTCAGGAGATGCAGGGGCAGAACATTAGGCATTTGAGGAGCCTGGTGCCAAAACCAAGATGTTTTCAAAAAGGTCAGGTGCCACAATGGCTAGGTGGCACGAAGAAAACACTTACCACTTTCAAAATTTTTGAATCGAGTATCTAAAATTTCATCATAGCTTCTTCTGGATCTTGCCCAATGAAACAACTAGGTGTCAAATAGTAGCTTCTATTTTGGATCGATTCATTCCAACTGGAAGAAGGAACGGAGTAATATTTGAACTTTTTAAGTGTAAAGATAAAAACAAAGCTGAACTGAATTTGAAAACCTATATAAAACATAAGAAGGGGGGGAAAAAGTATAGAAAGAAGACATTACATCGTGTCGAAAAGCGAGCTCTGACACTTATATTAAGTATTTCTAATTTACCAGGGAAAATAAACTGAGATATTTTCTTTCCATTTAGTACTGGGATAACTCTACTTTTTTCATCTTTCACTCTAATTTTGTTTTACAAATGTCATTGGTCTGCCTGAAGTACTGAAGTTCTAGAGTTTCATCTGCAGTAAAGCCAACACTTAACCGATACATCTGCTTACTTGTATTATGCCTACTGTATGTATTGAATTTTGGAAAGTTTGTTTTTTCTTAAGTATTTTATTAAACAGCACTGCTTAATATAGTTTAGAACACATTTTTCCTGTCTCATTTTAAAGCTTGCTTTAAAAGAATAACAGGATTGATCTATCAGATGTGCTGCATTCTTGGTTGAGTTAATTAAATGACTAATTTTGAGATAGTTAGGAAATGGATCCAGAATCTGTGTGTACTTCTCTAATTGCGTGAATTTACAGTTCAACACTGGAATCACTACCATTGTATCACTACCATGCCTAATACAGCTTTTTCTTTTTTCCCCTCTAGAATCTTTTATTGACGTTGATGCAGATTTCCATGCTAGAATACCAGTGGTGGTGTGCAGAGAAAAACAAAGGTCTCAGTTGTCACTTTGTGTGTTCTAATAGCATATAGCAATGTAATTTATATATACCAACATCTGAAAAATGAAGTTTTTGTACTAAATTATTACAGTTCCATGGATCTTGAAACACAAACTAACACTCATGGGCAAGTCATTCCTAGCCTAGAATAAGAGGGTAAGGGTTGTTCTGTCCTCAACCACCTGTTTCCCAGTCCCCTAAAGAGTTACAGTTTCCAGCATGTACCCTTACTCCTCCACTTGGGATAATTGTTTAAGCAGAAACTTCCTTTCTTTCCTTCTAGATAATGTGGATACCATGTTAAATTAAGGATTTCTTTAAGAGCAAGAGCAGCTTGCTTAGCTTCAGTAGTATGCTGAGAACAGGAGAGAGGCATTTTATTTTGCCCATTTAATAGCAGTCACTTAAGATTCATGAAACATTCTATAAATAGCTACTGATAGAGAAATATTACTGATTATTTGCTGCTACCTTGATTTTTCACCGTTTGGCAACTTTTCTTGTGCTCTAGAAACACTATAGAAACCATTGTATTATGGGTGTGGAAATGGGAAGATGTTTTTGTTTCATGAAGAAAATTAGTACTGTAAATTTAGTGTATTAATGTTTAGTTATTAGAAACAAAAATACTTGAATTGTATTTGAAAACGCTTACAGAAAATCTTAATGCATATGTTCTCAATCTAATCATAAATCAAACTGGTTTTATTTCTTTTTATGTAAATGTGCTGTCTTTGAGAGGTTGTTAAATGTTTCTTTATAGCCTCAAGCTATGATGTTTTGTGAGATGACATCTGACCTATCACTCTTCTCATAACACCTCCAAGATTTTTTACTTTGTTTCTTTTTGGTTTTTAGTGGTCTTACTTGTAAAGTAAGTGCAGGGAATGAGAATGCTTGCCTGACAACAAACCATTTGGCTTCTCTTGGGAAACTGGAACCTACTGTTGTACCTTTAGTGATTGCCTTCAGGTACTGGGCAAAGGTAGGATTTCTTTGTATTCCCCCATCTGTGAATGAATATTGAATGAATATTAATGTTATACTAGTGAGACAGTTGGTATAATTTAGGAAACCATTGTTGAAATTCTTTTTAAGGAAGGAGCTGGAAAAGGGATATTGAATTTTTATAAATAGTAAATTTTATAATTTATATAATTATGATTTGTACATAGTGGTGTGCAAAATTGAAAAAAGGGAATTCTCAGCTTCAGCCAGTGGCATACAGATTTAAGTGTCATGTTCTTCTACATTACCAAACAAGTCAGAGGGATCTGTATGAAATAGAATCACTGATTTCCATAAACTTAATTTACCATGAAAAAGTTGGAAGAAAAAATGTTTATATCTCAGTATGGAAACTTAAAAAAAAAAAAAAAAAAAATCCTATAAACCAAAATGACTTGTTCCAAAACTTTGTGTACATGCGACTAAAATATGACTTAAGAAAAGCATTGCGTTTGAACTTCTGTTTTCTCTATGTAAAATGAGTTATCTTTCTTTGCATATGTGCAGTATGCTCTGTTTTGCCAGTCTGCATACAGTGACTCTTCAGTGTATTTGAAGAGTAGGACTCTCACTGAAAAGATGATAGTAGTAATATGACTCCAGAAAATATGAGGGCCTTCAGAGCCAAGTCCATCTCACAAGAGAAGGTCAAAGATGTCTGAGTCTCCCTCATTATTTAATTTGACAGACTTCCAAAGAGAAATTGTAATAATATTTTTCAGTGTCACTTGAAAAGAAATTTTTAATGACTGCACAACTTACCTTTACAGCTGTGCTGTGTCGATCGTCCTGAAGAAGGAGGCTTGTCACCTTATGTATTTGCTTTAATGGTTATCTTCTTTCTGCAACAGAGAAAAGAGCCATTTCTACCTGTTTATTTGGGATCATGGGTATGTGTATTAATACATTGAACATTATGAATGAGGATAGTCCTTCCCTTGTGCTGCTGCTTCTTCATCTACTGAGCAAGCTATAAGCCAGTTGTTTCTGCTCAGATTGGGAAAGAATGTGAATTCAGCCAGGCTACACGTATGCTTGGCTCTCTGGATGAAATTCACAATCAAAATCACTGAACTAGCTGCTTCTGTTTCCCCTTTAGTGAGCAGGGAGAGTTGGGCAATGAAGAATGTGATTCGTAATCCCACCTACTTCCTCACTTGTTCAGCCTTTCTTCCAAATTCTTGAAAAGTCTCAATTCACATAGATACAAGCCAAAACAACATCTTGGACCCTGACATCTAATTCTTTGTTTCTAATGAAGAAGATTGGCTTATTCTTTAGAAATAGTAGTGATGGTGTTCAACTTTTAATGTGTAAGCCTTATGAGCCTGATGTCTATTTTATGCCATCCTCAGCCTGAAGGACTTCAGACATACACGTAGTGCTTTTCAAATGGGTAGCCTAAGCACCCAGCTCTAGGATGGGCTGTGATGAAGGATACTATCAACTCTTCTAGTTGAAATTATGCCACTGTATAGGCAAGAATGTGACACTCCTCAGACCAAAGAAAGCGGAAGTATGATTTGCTGAGAGGAGTCCCAAGTTCTAGTTTCTGGTCCCAGCACTACTTATGTATTTTATTCGAAGACTCTGTAATGCAAAATGCCTAAGTAGTCCCTAGAACAGAGACCAGAACTCAGGAATCTTCTCTTCTGGGAAAAGTAGCTTCTGGATGTTTGTTGTTGTTGTTGTTGTTGTTGTTTGTTTGTTTGTTTGTTTGTTTGTTTGTTTGTGTTAGTAAAGCACAGCTGCCATCTCATTCACCTGTCAATATTAATGATGGTAGTAGTTGTCATGTGTTTTGTGTAGAGCTTGACCTTTTTAATTTGTTAAGCTTTACAAAAAGTACACCTCTCAGATTTAGCTAGGTGGGAACTTAAGTGAGGGAACGCTTAGCCAGAGGACTGTTGTGGGCACTTGACTTAACCTAGCAACAGTGAGGTTAGTTGTGACTACCTGTAGACCACGTTACACATAGTGGTGCATCATCTGCCTGAGGAATCAGACTAGGCATTTAGAAGATGCACCTTTTGGATTTTGAAGCCCGAATTGTATCTTTATGTATCAGGAGTTCCATTATGAACACAGCTCCAGAATCTAATTCTCCTGGACACCATTCAGCTCTTATATTCATAGCACCTGTTTTTCTTACAGTCTCCTGTTAAATTTAGTGTGAACGTTCCAGTCTCCACAGCAATTAAACACGACTTGCAGATAACTACTTGGCTGCACAGTTGACTCATCCCCAAAGCCTGTCTACTCTCCTCACTGAATGAGGCAAAAATCCTGTAGTATATGGCTATATAATTAAGAATTGCATATTAATGGATTTGTAATCTGCTAAGACAAGGTTTTATGACATACAGATACATTTCCAAAAGCACTGAACTCCTGAGTGCTTTTTGTAGGAAAAGTACAAGGAAGACAGAAGCAGGGTAGAGAATATTCTAGGCAAGGAACAGCCATCTTTAAACACTGTTCTGCTTTTCTGTGCATTGTTAACTTTGGGGGGGAAATGATTTAAAGTTCACGTGATATTAAACTTTATGATGCTTTCTCTGCTTTCTTCAGATTGGAGGATTCTCATTAAACAAATTAACAAATTTTAATCTTAAAGAAGTTGAGAATGATACTGTGGTTTGGGAACATAACCCCGTTGATGATTCTGATTCGCCAAAAGAAACTTCTCCTAAAAAGGGCAAGGTCTGACCATTTAACGTACTTCTGTTGTAGTCTAGCAGTCATTGCTGCTCTTGGAGAAAGACCCATCTTCTATTTTTGTTTTGTGTTTGTATTGCAAAGCCATAAGATGAAATAAGAAATCGGACAGCTGTTTGATATGAGGCTTACTATGCTTAGCTTTTGGTGCTGAGAAGTAGCAGAAAACTGGGTGCTGCTTTGAACTCTTTGAGACAGCAGTTTTAATGTGTGAACCAGAGGAGAAAACAGAGTTTACAGACTTGAAGCAATTTTATTTCAAAATTAGATCAAGTGTATGAACAATATTTCCTATTAGTTTTGAACATTATTTATTTTATAACAACTTTTCAATTTCACTATATAATTGCATGTTATGACATTTAACAATGCAATTTCACCTTATAGCTAACTTTACCTTTTTAAAGAATAAGACTCTGTTAGATACCTTTTTGTTAAAACCTCTAGAATTATTAACTGTCAAAATATTTTTAAATGACGTGTGCTATACAAATGCATTGACACATTTAATTTAATAAATTTACAAATATTAAGATGAAATGCATAAGACTTCAAACAAAAAATTTATTTAAAAAAACATACACTGTATCTTTTAATATTGAGATAGTATTAGTGGCATCTGTTGCCTGTTGCTGTGTACTAAGCAGATAAAAAGACGAAAAAAATTATTTCATGGAGGTTAAACATTTGCAGACTTGGCAGAATAAGCATCTAGAAAGTCTAGGATAAAATTTCTGTTTCATGCCTTCCTTGAATGAGTGTTTTTTCTTCTGTAGACTTGAAGGAAGATTCAGTATATTTTATGCATTCGCTCTATCTCAAATTTATGCTTTGCTAATAAAGAGGCTGCATCTAATAATTTAAATTTTATGCGATATTTTCTTGGAAGATGACAAAAACACCTGCGGAATTATTATTAATCAGTGATGTTATTCTTCAACCATTACTACAATCTTAGATATTGAAGTTTTATAATCCTAGCTTATACTGTCTCTAAATTTTGCTTTTATTGCAGTGTTAATCTTTCATGTTGAGACATGAGCATGGAATACGGAGGCAACTATAAATTTTGTTATATTATATTACAGATCAAGTACAGTGAAATCAAGTTACATGACGTTATTAACAAGCGCACATTTCTAGATTGGCAATTTTTTTTAACAACTAAATCCCTATGTATGCATTAAATATTATTTAAGCTTTTCTTCTGTAATTAACAGGTTCCCTTAGTATTTGATTCAGGACACCAGTGTTCAGCACCAGTTGGGCAGCTCTGGGTAGAGCTGCTTCGTTTCTATGCCTTGGAGTTTAATTTGGCTGATTTGGTTATTAGCATACGGCTCAAAGAAACAGTGTCTCGTGAATTAAAGGACTGGCCTAAAAAGCGCATTGCTGTGGAAGGTATATGATATTTATCATCAAACTTTAAAGATCTATAACCTTTAATTTCCGAGGGTGTCGTGTGTAATAAGTTAGAATTTTTGTATCTTGGTCTGCGATTCATAATATAGTAGAATGTTTTGAAAAAATCAATTTAAGTAATGTTTCTTTTCGGTATTCTTATTAACATTACCAAATATAATTAAGTAGATTTAAAAAAACTTCTTCAGCACAATTCTTAGATTTTATGTCCTTAATGTAATGTCTTAATGTAATTGATGGTACTAAATTTAAATTTTGTAAGGATGTTATTGTACTCTTTTTTAAAAAAAAGTTAGCTCCTACACTGCTGGCTCACTTCTTCTTTCTACTAGACCCCTATTCAGTCAAAAGGAATGTGGCAAGAACTCTGAACAGCCAGCTAGTGTATGAGTATATTCTTCACTGCCTGAGAGCAACGTACAAGTATTTTGCCTTGCCTCACAAAAAACCCACAAAGTTCAGCAAAAAAAGCCCTCCAAATACCAGTGAGGAGAAATCCCAAATGCTGGACTTTGAAAAAGATGCTATAAAGCATGAAAATTCTGAATTGCAAAACTTGGATAGCAAAACAAACAGAGCAATAGTAGAAGATTGCATAATTGGGAGTACAGGTATCCCTAAAACACATAGAATTGATCCTTCAAAACTATGTGACGGCTCAGAAAGCTTGACTGAAGAAGAACTCGCTGATGATATAAGTCATTTGGGAATTGCTCATGAAGATTCGGACTGTGTAATTGAAGAAATTATTTCTGGAGATAATGAAGATTTTAAACCAAGTTGTGAAGAGACGGAGAGTGGGAATGAAGAGGAAGAATATGAGGAAGAACATGAACAAGAAAGAAGATGGAATAATAACTTGATGACTACCGATCAGGGAATGGATGAAGACAGTGAAAGCGGAGATCTCCCTGTTACAGTGAATGAGCATGATGTAGAAATGTGCAGTACTTCAGACTTCGAAGGTTTTCAAAACACTGCATTTACGGAGAGCGATGAGTATGGCTTAGAGTGCAGCAGTATAATGGATGATAAGGTTGATGTTGACGAGGAGAGCACTGAAGGTACTGATGAACTGGATGAATCCCCAAACAAATTCATACCTTCAACACAGAATCAGATATCTGAAATGATTAACTCGGATGATGAGTATGAAGAGGAGGAAGAAGCAAGTCTTCTAAACCAGACAAAGTGTGGCGATACCAGAAGAGCTGAAGGTGAACTAGATAACACATACACTGGATCTGGAGATGAGGATGCACTGTCTGAGGAGGAGGAGGAGTTGTCCATCCCTATTAAATATGAAGAAAAACATCTTGAAGAAAATGTGGATGGACCTTTGAGGATCAATTTGAGTCAAGAGGAGCTTACTGAGAGAAGAAGCTCTTCTGAAGAGAACACAGCTATAGAACAGTGTTTAGACTCCGAACTTGTTTATGAATTCAGTAAACCAGCTTTTACAAAGGGCAAGGTAAGCAAGCTTTATTGGAATATTAACATATTGCTTAAGTTTTATTATCAGTTGTATGGAAGCATTGCTCAAATTCATTAAAAGACTGTATTTTTTTTAAAACCAATATTGCTTTCTGTTCATGCAGACTCCTACAGTAGTATGTAGCTTGTGCAAACGGGAAGGTCACTTAAAGAGAGATTGTCCAGAAGACTTCAAGAAGATTGAGCTAGACCCACTGCCAATGCTGACACCCAAATTTTCATTTATTTTAGATCAAGTTTGTATCCAGTGTTACCGTAAGTTTTTTTTTTTCCTTTGGATATTGTTGTGGGGAAGAAAAGTATTGCAAAAAATAATGAAATAACCACTGACTAATGGTGTTATAAAGGGGACCAGTTTATCTGCCATGCAGCATCCAACCGCATTAGATAAAATTTTAGATTTATAAGGGCTATTATAGGACTACTGAACAGTTTTTATCTAGAGAAATAAAACCTGTTTAGGTTTATCTTCTGCATACTGAAAGGTTCTGGCTATCTGATGACTCACGCATCTTTATATTATAAATCTAAGATTTTAATTTTGGGTAGTTTTTTGACTAACGCTTTTACATTTGTACATACTTTGGATGAATTTCATCACTATTCCTCTAATTGTGGTTTCTAGTAAGCAAAGATGTCAATGCTCTAGAAAAATCAGAGTAAGAATACTGTTTTATAACACTTCTCCACTTTTGTTCTTTTCAGAGTGACCCAACTTTCCTCCTTTCTTTCTCGCCATTTCTGACCAGACAAAATGCATTATTTGTCTAATTAATGTTTTTCTTTGAACAGGTATTTCTCTTCTACTTCATCCTTGCCTTCTCCTTCACATGTGAATCTTCTCTTGCTTTTCTCCCTGCTTCCCGCCCTCCATCCTCCCACTTTTTCATTTGAATCTTTGCTATTGACTGTTTTGACAAATCACTTTGCCTAAATTGATGTCTTTTTTTTTTCCCTTCCCCCCCCCCCCCCCCCCCCCCAAGAGGATTTTGCTCCAAATATTGTAGAGGATCAGGCTCGGGAGCATATACGACAAAATTTAGAAAACTTCATTAGACAGGACTTCCCAGGTAATCATGTAGTTCTGGCTTTATACTTCAGTGTCTTCCAAGTATGTTAGCATGTCAGCAGAATAAACATTTTAGTATTTGATCATTTAAACGACGTTGTTGCTCAAACTTAGTATATAACATTACGTTAGCTTTTGTTATCTTTCAACAACCACATAACTAATGCACCTTAATGTGTCATCCACATATATCATGTCCTGGGCTCCTCCCTGTTGACTTGGATTCTTCTTGTTTAAAATACGAAGGCTCCAAAATCATGTCAGTTGTGTTTAAAAAAAAAAAAAAAAAAAAATTCTGATTTTTTTTTTTAAGTTTCTTTGTCTTAGTCAGAAATATAACACATAAGTAGGAAGGAAAAATGGCAAGTTAAGAAAACAACAATCAAAGTAGTAGTGGAACAGTTCTATAACTGTCATTCTGTACAACTGTCAGCTTCTTATTGTTGTATCTGTTCTTACAAACAACAAGTTTTCTGTAGTCCTTAAGAACCCCGTTAGTAGTCCTGATTCCAAGATTAAGAAACAGTGTTTTAGTTCATATACATATGTTTCTCTTAATTTCAACATTCCTTTTTGTTCTTATGTTTACTGTGACAGAAAAATTGATAATGTCTAGAAGTTAAAAAAAAAAAAAAAAAAAAAAAAAAAAAAGAAAGAAAGAAAGGCACAAGGCCAAGAGAGTTTGTGCTGCTACCACAGCTTATTGTTTTTGGAATATTTTAAACTATAGGCACAACATCTAACCTGTCTGTGAAGTCTAGTTGTTTGACACTGTTTCTTTTATTTCTGGAATTCTTTTCTGTAGCACCTGGACTTCAGTCTTTTAAAATTTTCAAAAGAATTTTTGGCTGGAGCCTGGTATGTGGACAGATCTATTCCTTATCCTGAAGAGTTCTATAGAGAGCAGTCTTCTGTATTTTATCCAGATTTTAGCTTGCATGCTGATGATTTAATTATTTGACCACCTCATTTGTTTCTGGATCTGTGACAGACTCATTTGAACTAATAAAGTAGTGATTCTTTCCTAATCAAAAAGGTTGATGAGAAAGTAAGGTTTGAAGTACCATATAAAAATGGTAATGTGTTCACCCCTGTGTTAAAAGGCATGCTGTGGTTTGAAGCTGTATAAAATTTGAGATTCTGTATCAATATGTTGTCCGTCACATCTCTTACAGGAACCAAGCTGAATTTGTTTGGCTCCTCCAAAAACGGTTTTGGCTTCAAACAAAGTGACCTTGATATCTGTATGACAATTGATGGACTGGAAACTGCTGAGGTAGAAGACTTTTCTTTTAACAAATGCAAAACTTTTAGGGCTAGGTAAATAAATTGCGTTTATATATTGAAACACATTTACTTTTTGTAACAGTGCTTCAGATTAGAGGAAAATGTAAATAGGTGCCTGAAAAGCAGATAATGTGGGCAGTATCTTGGGAATTTTTTACTGTTGTTCTAGATAGACCTTTAAAAATTTTTACTCTCAGTACTTGGTTTTCTTCTGTATTCTGCACTAGTGTTTTTCTAATATTAACTCTGCAAATAAATAGGGTAGATTTGTTTCAGTGTTATAGTTCTGTAACATAAAGAACTAGAAATGGAAGGTAGTGGGAAAGGACTATGCCTAATATAAATTAACTTTAAAAAAGCCTATGTTAAGACCCTGTCTAGTATTGGTTTTGCAAGAAGTGCCGTTTTGAAACGTTTTCTCGTATTCACATCATTCTGTACAATTTGAAACCCTGAGTTATATAGCTGTAAGCTTAATGACAAGTAATAAAAGATTTGTCTGAAATGCTTTGTCTAGACCTGTTCTAGCAGATGCAACTTTAGTATTGATTTTGGTTTTTTCTTAATGTCTTAGAGCCTTGATTGCATCAGAATAATTGAAGACTTAGCAAAAGTTCTCAAGAAACATTCAGGTACTCTCATGAAAATGAAAATAAGTGGCTTCATTTATGTGACTTTAACTGATGCAGTGAGAAACTTCTGGGGCATTGTACATGATAATCGTTAAAATAAAACTGCATTAAAGAGCTTGGTATTAGTAAGAATGAGGGTATATGTTGTGAACATTTTGGATTTATTTTTGTTTACATATGGAGGTCTTTGAGGTTATAACATTGTAGGGCCAGATCTAAATTGGACAGATTCATAACCTATATGCTTGAGAAGAAGCCTTAAGATAAAATTTGGGGCTTCAGGTTAGTAGCTACATTGCATTCATATGTTCTGTACTCAAAAAGTTAATAGTAAAAGGCAGGCTTACAGGAGTTTGCCCTAGGCATCCTGTTTTATTTACAAGAAAATATGATTTTTACAGGGTTCTGATGTATCTCATATAAATTTAGGATATTTGCAGTGAACTATCAATGCTCTCAAGCTTATTTTGCTGTAAAATTTAAGCAAATCTTCAGTTCATTCGTGTGAATGTATGTGTGTATATGTATGTGTAATTGTTTGTAGATTCACAGTGTTTGACAAATGCCTAAAATACATATTAAAAAAATAACTGAAATAATTTTTGGTATCAGCTAAGATTTTATTTTGTAACATTTCTGCTGCAGTTTTGGGTTGTGTGTAGGGCATTTGATACTGTTATGACTATATGTCGTCATTCAATAGTTAAACTTTTCATTCTAGGTCTAAGAAATGTCTTGCCTATAACAACTGCTAAAGTCCCAATTGTCAAATTCTTCCATGTCAGAAGTGGTCTTGAAGTAGACATCAGTTTATATAACACTCTGGTAAGGTTATCTCCTTTTCTATTAATAGGAAAAAGTGGGGCTTCTGGGTGAGGATGAAGTGCTGGTTTTGCTGAGGTTCAGTAATAACTTACCAGTTACCTATTTCAATTTTGCATTTCTGAGTACCAGTTTTTTTCATTTGACTACAAGTGGAGTCAGTTACACAGTTGAGACTTTAGAGCTGTCACTTCTCTAAGATTATACATTTCTTCAGTAAGAGTAAGCACTGATCTTTTAGGTGTTTGAGTCTTTCTGTAACTCAGAAAGAAAATGTAACATAAATTCAGTCTCTCCCCCTCACCCTCAGTCATGGCTGTTCCTTACAATTTGAGACCTGGGATAGTGATTTTGACTAACTTGCCTGAACTGGGACACATGTTACAGTCTACAAAAGAGCACAAGTCCTCGGCCAAATATTTTAAAAACAAGTTTTGTTTTTTTTTTTCAATGTCTATGAACTTCAAAAGCCAGTTCCTTGAAACATCAAAGGAAAGTAAGTTTTAGAGACAAGCATTAAACTTTCTGAAGTTTCTGTATCAGCCCAAGGGGAATCTTGAGGAGGATACTTCAGCCACCCAGTAAGTCTGAAAGTCTGTTCTTGAAGCTATGCATCCATATGGGTCAGTTGATAGCTGTCACATCTCTGGGCTGAAATTCTTTTACTTCAAGAATTTACCTTCTCCCAATTATTTTGAAAACACAGTAATTGATTAATGCTTCCCTTCCTGAGGTACTGTTCTGTGAATGCTGCTTTGTACCACTTGTGAGCAGGTTAAAGATGTTTATCAGCTCTTTAGCAGGTGATAACCTCATAGTTGAATGCTTCCTTTCTCAACTATATACATTCTACTACTCAGGGCTTCACATTTGCTTTTGTTGAGCACACAACTCGAGTGTTTTTGTCCACAAATTCATTGACTTTTAAATAAATTGGAATGGAAAAAGTATGCATGTATACATGTAAACTCTCCAACTACAGTACTCTGAATCATTCCTTGACTTTGCTTATCTTGACTAAAAATGTTTTCATGTTTTCAGAGGCTTTAGCTTATTACCTCTTTTCTGGAGGGCATCTGTTTTTTGCGTATGACTTTCTTATTTTTATAGGCCTTGCATAACACAAGACTCCTGTCGTCATATGCAGCCATTGATCCTAGAGTAAAATATCTATGCTACACAATGAAAGTCTTTACGAAGGTAAGTATACTTGAGACATTCTAGAAGCAGTAGCACCTACAGTGAGAAATGATAACTATGAAAATTATAATTAATATTTCTCTTTCTAGATGTGTGACATTGGAGATGCATCTCGAGGTAGCCTTTCTTCTTATGCATATACTCTTATGGTGCTTTATTTTCTTCAACAGAGAAATCCACCTGTTATCCCTGTTCTTCAAGAGGTACAGTATTTCAAGGAAGAAACGAGTATCAGTACACAGTATTGACCAGAAGAATGTCAAAGTGCTGAATCTGAACAGCTCTTCTAATGAGTTAATATTGTATTTTTAGATCTACAAAGAACCAAAGAAGCCTGAAATTTTAGTCGATGGCTGGAACGTTTATTTCTTTGATAAGATAGAAGAGTTGGTGAGTATATCAGAAAGTGAATTTGAAATGATGTTACCTGTAGCTTAGCAAACGAAAAAGAATTCATTTGAAGGAACATAGTTCTCAAACATGGTGGTGATATAGAAAACAGTTTCAAAAAAATGATTTTGATCATAAGTTTTGTATGGGTGACAAAGAAGAAAACTATATTAGTAATACACACAAATACTAAAACAAAGAAACTGAAGTGGAGTGGCTATTACCTTGAACATCCCAATCCCATGCTGTGAATTTTTCAGAACATAACTGATTGTGTTTATGTATGAAAAAATCTGAATAAAGAGATTTAATAGAAATGATTTTAAGGTGTTAATGATGATTAATTGATATGTATGTCACATTACTGGGTGGAGATATCTCCTACAAATATTGGTTGCGTATCTAGTCACTGTTTGTCTAATCCACTTCAATAATTTTGTATTACATGATCAAATGCACTGCAAGTGAATTAATAAACTTCTTGATAATAAGCAAAACTAAATGTTAGAAGTAGTAATATTATTTTTTGTTGCTAATCTCAATGCTTAAAAAATACTATTTTAAAGTCCAAATTGGTTTACTAATACCAATTATGAAGGGAGGTATTCCAGAGTAACTCGATCATGTTTCTTTATCCTTAATGAAAATTATAAAATAAAATTTATATTATTTGAAATTCAAACAATGTAAGTGTCGGAAAAATAAATATTTCTATCATTTTTAGTCTGTCGTCTGGTCAGAATGTGGCAAAAACACGGAATCTGTTGGGCAGCTGTGGCTTGGACTTCTCCGTTTCTACACAGAGGAATTTGATTTTAAAGAGCATGTCATATGCATTAGGAGAAAAAATCTGCTCACAACTTTCAAAAAGCAGTGGACTTCCAAATACATTGTAATTGAAGGTAAAAACACATAAAGCACATGAATATGTGGAGTTCTTTTAATGCCCGTATGAAAAATTTGGTCTTTCTACGTGGCTTTTTTTGTCTTTCTATTGCTAGATTATAAACTGTTATTTGTGCATGTTTTGAAATCTTAGCAAAATTCCCACTGAATTTCAGTACTGCTAGAAATTCTTCAATTTTTTTCCCCTCTGAAAAGAAGCTGTAAAGTAAACTTCATACTTTGCATAATGACAATAACTGACTTAAAAATGAATTTAACCAAAGGCTTTGGAGAAGAACTTAGCTGTAATGCAACTGAGGTTTTACCCTAACTTTTATTTAGGTGATTCCGTATTTATATGACTCATCATACCATATGCATGTGTTACACTATTAAGTAATACCATGGTATGAAGAAGATACACAGACACATTTTAGAAAAGTGCCTTAAGCTGTGATTTGCTTGCCCATCTGATTTTCACAGGAAGGATTTCTACTCTCCTGCCACCCCCCACCCCAAAGCTTACTCTTTTATAACGTTTCAGTCAGTTCAGAGCTGAACTGCTGTGATCCTTTGTCCTTGGAGTGAATTTGTGTTCAATAAACTTGCAAAGAATTTAATTTGCGTATTGATTCTGCATTAGGAATTCTGCCTTGAGTTGTTCATGTATGTATACAATCCTGATTTTGCCCTGGACTTCAGTAATGCCTGTAATGCTTTTTATACAGATCCCTTTGATCTGAACCACAATCTTGGAGCTGGATTATCAAGAAAAAGTAAGTTTTCTATTCACAAATTTGGGAATAAAGTGATGATCTTATCTTAGATCTTGTTCTGATGGTTTGTTTCATATTTGGATGATTTTTTTTTCCTTTTTTTTTCCCCTTCAGTGACAAACTTTATAATGAAGGCTTTTATCAATGGAAGGAGGGTATTTGGTACCCCTATAAAAATATTTCCTAAAGAATATCCATCAAAAATGGTAAGTTGCTCTACAGGATGTGGCAGTTCTAAAAGGGCAGTGTGTACACGGGTGTGCTCTTACAGTGTATAAAGTATCACATGTGGGAGTATGGTTGCACTCTCTTTACACTCTTCTCATTTAAATTTAAATGGTACTCTAACAAATCTTTATTGTGAGAGTTATTACTGAGTATTGCTTTTGTGTTGTTTGCACGTGGAAAGTGGTAACATGCAGCATACTAGTCAAGTCAGGACTTCATGGTACAGGCTTATCAGAAATGTTAGTTCCTATCAAAACAGGATTACCATTGTTTTTTAACTGCAGTTTTAAAAACAGCTTGCAGACCTCGTGGTCAGCAGGCTACCTGTGAAGAAGAGGCAGCAGTGGCCAGTTATGTCATCTGGTCTTTCAGGAGTTCAGCTACACACATGTTTATTCTTTTCCATAACCCAGTGTAGTTTAACTCTTGTTTACCTGTCTTGAATTCCCAAGAGGGATTGTTTTTTTGAATGCATGATTTCTTTTTCAGGAGTATTTCTTTGATCCAGAGGTACTGACAGAAGGAGAATTGGCACCGAATGATAGATGCTGCAGAATTTGTGGTAAAATTGGCCATTTCATGAAAGATTGTCCCATGAGAAGGAAGTGAGTATTTGGGATTTGTGTGGAACATTTCCTTAGCTTTGTTTAGAAGAAATATTAGGATAGTGATGCTAAAGCAAAAGTTGTACATACTGCAAATGATTTCTTTACTGTTAAGATGGGTATGTATCAATATCAACTTTGGCAGTAGGGGCAGATTGGGCTGTTTTTAAATGTTTAGTCAGTCTTGAATGACCACTTGACTTTTTGCCAGCATCTTCTTGAGTGTTTAACAATCTTTTTCATAGAAGACTACAATACATGCTTTTCCCCTCTCTACTTAGCTTAAGGTTGGTAGATGCTGATTCTGTGCTTTATGTAGGAAAGCAGTAATTGAAGAGAATCTAAATGCAAAGCTGAATAGCTGTGTGCTGTGAAGAGAACTCATGAGAGCTTTTTACATATTTTCATTTAATAGCTTCTGTTTCTAGAATCCTGGTGCTCCCCGCAAGAGATGCGTTTTTGCCATGTTCACAGAATTATGCCATTCATGTCCAAAAGCAAAATAATGGCACGACAACATGAGTTTTTTTTAAGCACCTATAGATCAAAAGTGTCCTGTCTGTATCCAAGAGCAAGGCGTTCTGATCCTCAGTCACCAAATATTTGAAATTCAGTAAATACCTTCCGGTAGCAAATGAATGCTAAATTGATTTTCCTGCTCTTTACATGACAAACAGTCTAAACTTAAAACTGATCCACTGATTTTTTTTCTAGTAAAGACACTAAAGCACTTCAAAGACTTCCTATTTATAAGACAGTGAAAACCAGCAAATAAAACCTCAACAGGAGGAAATCGTGAAAACCTTTGTGCTCATTTGTAGGGTGAATGGAAACCTTTGTTTACAGTCTGTATTATCTTAAATTGTAATTAAAAAAAATCATCTGCACTTTAATGTAAGTAGCTAAAAAGCTGGTGTAGAAAGATTAGATAAAGTTGCCTTTTTGATGCATTGTAGAGAATTAATATTGCTGAGATCATTACCTTAGTAATGTATTAAACATCAGCGAATTTAAATAAAGTAGCTGATGATGGTTTGAAAATAAAGAATGCTGAAGGTGTGCTGTTCTAGATACACTTGACTGCATTCTGGAGTGAAACCCTAGTTCATTTCACATGTGCAGCTATGCTCTATGCAGCGTTAGAGCAGAAGGCAATGAGATTTTGTTTCTAAGAACATAAATGCCTTTTGGAGTTAGACCGCTGGTCCATCTAGATGAGTCCTCTGTCCAGCACTTGCAATAGGAGATGCTGTTTGTGGAGGGCGTGCTAGTTGGTTGTTTTCCGTAATGTCTTTTCTAGTACTCCCCCAGCATCCACAGTTGCTGTATGACAGCCAATACCTACCTTGGTCTTGTAGTAGTCATTTGTGGACCAGAGTTGTATCTGATTTTTGTCTAATTTTTTTTTGAACCTGCTTCTCCTACCTTCCTTACCAATCTTCTATGACATCCAGTTCCAGAATTATGCTAACTGCTGTTTAAAGTAGTACTTTATCTGTTTTAATCAAACTCACTTTAGTTTCATCAAGCATTCCATAGTGTTGTGGGATTTAGTTGGTGGTAATAATTCTGCATTGGTGTGTTTGTAAGCTATGATTGTGTCCCCCCTTCTGCCATCTTCTGTGAGGTGAAGAATCTTTCAGCATCTCCTCCTAAGGCAGTTGTTCCCTTGATCATTTTATCTACCTTTCTCTGTACCTTCTCTAACTCTACTACTTCCTCTTCAAGTTATGGAGACCAGACCAACATGCAGTATTCACATGTAGGCACACCATGGTTTTTATATAGCAACAAAATGCTTTCCGTCTTGTTCTGAGTATTTTATCTGATGATACCAATATCCTGTTAGCCTTTTCAGCTGCTGCTGTTTGTCAATCTGTTAATTTGGGGGATTTCTCTAAATTTATTTCAAGATCTCTTTCCTTAGTTGTAACTGCCAGCTCCCAGTTCAACATCATATAGACATGGTTTAGGTTATTTTTCCCTGGATGTATTACCTTACATTTATCTACACTGAAGTTCATCTGCTACCTTTTTGCTCATTCACTCAGTTTTTTGAGGTTATTTTCAAGTTGCTAGTCATTAGTGCTATATGTGACTGGCTGAAAGAGCCTAGACTTGGAGGTTTCACTGATATCTCCTCCAGATGATGGATGAAGAAGTGGAATAAAACCTGTCCAGCAGAAATGCCTCAGTTCCCATTGCTGGATCTTTAAGTCACATAGAATGTTAGAAGCTTCTCCCACAGGAAAGGTTTTTAGAAATACTATGAAATATACATAGTTTCAGACTAGTGGAGGGAAGCAAGATTTCTGATGGAAGTATACAAAAAAGGGGGAAAAAATACAGTCCCATTTTTATAGCTTCTTAGCATTTTGCTTGGTGTTTCTTCTCTTCTGCTTGTCTCTTACAACTCCAGCATCTAGATCTTGGTTTATATTTCTTGAGTGTGGCTATTGGATTTTAGTGCTACCTGGTAATCTAATTGTAAAGTTATGTTAATAAGGATACATTACATTCACTCTCCTACCAAACAGTGCTATAGTAAAGGGATGGATGCATTAATTCAAATTATTTAACCCACTGAAGAAATACATGAGGATTATGTGATCTGTAAGCAACTTTTTTTTCCTCTGTGTATGGATGTAAGACCTATGAACCCTGCAGCCTTTTTCTTCTCCTGCAGACTGAGGCGACGACATGATTATGAAGATATCAAAAACCAAAGGTACACAGAAAACAAAGAGAAAAGAAGCAAAGAGGACAAAGAAATTCAGAATAAAACAACAGAAAGAGAGAGCTCAATTAAGGAGGGAAAGTTGCAGCTATGTACACCTCAGAAGAGCAAACTAGCAAGGGGAACAGTAGAAACTGGAAGAGACAAGACTCCCAGGCAATCAGCAGAAAAGTGGAAGCGCCTGGAAGACAGAGACTTGAGAGAAAAACGTTGCTTTATCTGTGGAAGAGAAGGTCACATTAAAAAAGAATGCCCGCAGTATAAAGGAGCTACAGGTATGAAACCAATATAGTTGAGTAGTTTAAACAATTTACACTTTTTTGGTTTACTTAACAGAGTTGACTAAGGGATAAGGTTTCTGCATTTATGTCATGTCATTCAAAATTACTCTATTTTAAAATGTAGTCGCACTTGGTCAGTTTTCCCTTCATCCTCACCTACTTTTCGGAACATTGTTGTAGCCTGAGAGATATGACATGGTTTCTTGTAGCAGGTAAGATACTTGTATAGAAAGGATATTAGTTTCTAGTATGTTGAAACTGCTTCCGTTGCCTTCACCATAGTTTGCTAACTTTTGAGGCTACAAATTTCATTTCATTACATCATAACAGCAACAGAAGCTAGCCTGTAGCTCTTCCCATCACCTGAAACGGACTTCTCCCATACTCAAGTCATTATGACAGTGTATAATTGCTCTAATAGAATATCGTGAATGAAATAGAATAAAAAACATTCCTCGCAATGTAGCTATCGGAGGGATGCTCTTCACAGCAAATCTGTCTTATTTTTTCTCTAACCCAACTAGCAAATTTTGCTTAGAAATAAATCTCCAAATTACAAAAATGTCCCCAAACAGTGATCCTGACTGACAGATTTGTAAGCAACAGTGAACTACTAAACAGTAGCTGTCATCCTTCAGATCAGAAAGATCAATCATCTGCCTTGTAAATGAAGATCACTGTAAGAGAAAAATGAGACTCCATAAGATGGTGCCTTTAGTTAGCTTCCAAATGAACATAGTATTACAGTTTTTCTTTAGGTATACCTAGAGACACTTAAATTCATGCTAGAAAAATCTGCTGTACAGATTGCTCTGTTACTTTGAGACCAATAATAGGAGTCCTTTGCATAAATGTACCTTTAGACCAGCTCTTCTCTACCAGCAAAAATATTCTGTCCTGCTTAGATACATAAGGAGAGCCTGTTTATCAGATGTATGCAGTGTAAGAGGGCATAAGAGTATGCTATAACTAGATGCTGGAAGTGGAAGGAAAATGGTACAAATATATTAGGAATGTTCAAGATACTGAAAAGTATTCACAATTTTATCAAACCACTAGAAGTATTGGATGGACAAAAATGTTTTAAAAAATCAAGCTACATTGCATTTATTTGCTGACCTTTTGAAAGTTTAAGTCAAGTCTACATTTAACATTTGAATTTCTGTATTTTTGACCCAGTCTGTGTGAGCATTTCTTGTTACCGTTCCATTTGATATGATATCAGTTTACGAAAATGAAAGGGAATATGTCTGACTGTTCTGGAGTCACTGACACTGCTGTGTTTTATACCACTCAGTATACTGGAATGGTGCTGAGACTGTACATGTGTCCAAAAATCACTAATTCTGGAGTAGGAGTTTTTGTCTATTATTTGAATTTTGGAAAAGATTGAATTTGAGGAAGAGAAGTATTACTGTGGGTTGGGTCTTTTTTTCCTTTTTTCCCCCCCTCCCCTTTCTTGTGTTGTGCACAGTGTCCTCTCTAGTTGAGTAGAGGACCTAAGGGATCTGATTTATTTTTTTATTTTATTTTTTCCTTGCTGTGCTATAAACATAAACATTTTGTGGGACTATGGACAATTCACACTATCCCAGTATCATCTTCAGTCTTTCTCTGAAGGTCCCTATTTGCTTTGGTTAATTCTAGAGGAAGATACAGAGCTTAACTTACTGTCAATTACAAACTTAGATGCTTAGTTTTAGGTGAGATGGATCTTGCCTTATTGTGCCCATTTTCTGTATTATAAAATTAATGAAAATAATGTCCTACCTCCTATGTGTTATGAAGGTAGATGTTAAGTATTCCGGTATTTTTACATCTTACAGTATCTGAGAGAGAAAATGAGTTTCAAGTTAGTAAATCTGTGTTATATTACAACCTTTACAGGTAATTCAAAATCCGAAGTGTTATGTGGATCCCCTTCTTTACCCAATGCTGCCAAACATGCTGGTAGATTAAATCAGGTAAACACCAAATATCTGTTTTCCTAGACCTCTTTTTCTTTAAATGTACTAAAGCCCATATAAAGTAACTAGCAATAGATTTACATAAGCTTTCAAGGAGATCCTTTTACTTTTGTTTGTGGAATGCCATAATTCAGTTTTTATTCATCATTCTGTATATGTTGTTTATAGGGAATGCTTATACATGAAGAAAAAAAGAAACAAAAAGGAAAAGTGTTTTTGAGTCCCCAATCAGGTTTGTATCTCTTAATTTGGAAATGCAGTATAAAAGCATATCTCTTTAACCTGCTTTCCCTATCAATCCTTATGGGAACTCTGCCCAATATGTTGAATGCAGCACCAGTCTGGATAGGTTGCAAGATAATTCTGAAGTGAAGCCAATTTTTGTTTTACTGAAAAAATGTGTAGGTTTTTTTGGTTTTGTTTAGGAAGTGAAACTTGTAAGGCATGCCAATTCTCTCTGCAGTCTGTTCTTTAGTGAACTCTGATAGATTTATTTTGCAGATGGATGCATTGGTTTTTATCCATCTCTGTTCTCCTTCGTATTTTGGTGTACATGGGGTTCTGTGTTTCTCTTCAGGGACCACATGTGGAACACTTTCTTGTGAGGCTTCCTCAGAGTAATCGTCTAGAATTCCACATGACGAGCTAACTTAGCAGACTATGAAAGCACGTCCCTTGTCTGAGCTTCCAGCATGCATGAAAGTTGCACATACTGACAAGCAGAAGTCAGATCATGACATAAAGGCCTTTACGTACTGTCTCTGGATCAGAGATGTGTTGTGTGTATTGTGTTAGATGCGTGGTTGCAACTGCAGCTTGCTTACAGCAATTTTACACACTTAACTCCTTTAATGGTACAATGATGACTTTAAAAACAGCTGCTTTTTTAATTACCTTGAGTCTTGAATGCAGCTCTGCTGTCCATTAGCAACATTAGCAATAATATAAAGTTGACTTGTGCTTGCTTTCATCATAGTTTGACAGTTTTTCTCCTGACTGATGTTTGAATGTTTCAGTTATTTTATGTCTTTTTTTTTTTTAAACTTTAAGTGTAATGCTTTTTTTTTCCCCCCCTCCCCAATCTTAGGCAGCCTTTCCAATAAATACATGACTCAGGGAAAAGCCTCACAGAAGAGGACCCAGCAAGAATCATGAGGGATATGAAGCACTGTTAAATTGCAATACAGGCCATTCATTCATTTTAAAAACTTTTCTTTTTTCCCCCGCTTTGGCTAAAGCATCTGGATTCACAGGACAGCAGCATAAATGGTCTTCAGCTTAAAAAAGAGACATGGTTATTTTATTTTAGATTGCTAGTCCAAAAAACTACGGATTTTAATACCGTCACCTACCATGGAGCCCTGCTCTTAAATAGATTGTTTGAGCATTTTAATAGAAAGCCATGATGTTTTGTATTTGTTTTCTAGGTAAAACATGTAGATAAGGGCAGGTACTAAAAATGGACCATTTTCAAGGTTTTATTGTTCAACCTGATCCTTTCAAAATGCACTAAAATGGTGTGCAAGCCAAATAAATGATCTATTTTCTTCAAAAATGGATTTTTTTGAAGGAGGAAATAGTATTTATTAATGTTGATTTGCTTACTGAATCCTTGTGTAAAAGTGTTTGAAATGTTTGTAGACTGCTACAGCTGTGTTTGCAAACCTTTTTTTTCTGTAGACAACTGAAAACATGGACATAAGTAAACTTATTTAAAAAAATCTCTGTGGACAAGCAGTGCCATCGAGTTTTCTTTTTTTTTATCCCTTATGTGATTTTATGAGAGTTCATTTGCTGCTGTGCTTGTGTACAGGAAAAAAAAAAGACTTAAGACACAGGTCAGTCCTGTTTGCTGCTAAGACTCTTTTTTCATGGCCTTGAAGACACAGACAAAATTGCTTTAAGGATTAAAAAAAAATTTGGCAATTCGGGAAAACACATTTCCATTTTCATAAAATGTGAAGAGGATCCTTCTACCAGCCAATAATTTAATTAATGTTATCAGCTTGAACCTTACTTGAAGTCCTGCCATAGCTGGTAATGTACCATCTTATCCTGTTCAGGAAAGAATTATTTACATGGTAAAATGGAAACCACTGTTATTTATGATTTTGAAATAAAAAAAAAATCAAAATTCAGACAAGTTTCTAAATTTTTTCTTACACTATACTTAGTTTGCAGTATTCTTGATTTAAATACAGAATTAATTATAACTTATTAGAATTTTATCTCTGTTCTTTGAAACATGTCTTTTTCAATGATTTTTTTTTTCCTTAACTGTCTGTTTTTAATAAAGGTAAAAGTTGGAATTTCCAAAGAGGCCTTAGGGAACTGGGATTCAAACTCCTACTTTGGGTTCCATCCCTCTGTAACCAGCCAACCATACATTTATATGTAACCATATAAATTTCTAGATATGCAGGTTTCCCCAAAAAATTATTTTGTATATCTTCCTCACCATATTTTCAAGCAAAATCTTAACCAGCAACAAACAGCAAATAAGTTCAGCTTTCTTCTATAGTTTATTTTTTCATACAAAAATAAGTTGATTTTCTGCCTCAAAAGTAAGTTGTTTCTTGTACTTTTATTGATAATGATGCATATGCTGACATTGTGTATGGAATTTAGCCCTCTGTTCAGAGCTATCTTCAGTCTTTGCTGATGGGAATGAAATGTATAAACCTGTAAGGGACAAGAGCATCATAGCATGTAAAGATGGAAGACATGTCTTAACAACAAAAATCATATATATATCTATATATATACCCTCTTCCATTTCTGTTATTTTGTGGTTTAACTGTGAAGCTTTCAACTATGAAATCTCTGAACCGACATTTGGGTGAAAACAAATTCTGCAGATTCCCAGTCCTCTCATTTTGAAGCTGCTGCTTCCTTATGAAACTACAAGTTTTATATTGTTAATATCTCAGAAAATAAACCCTCCACACTTGAGTTATATATTAAACTCTTAAACCAGTAACTAATAAATGCATTTCTTTGCCTAAGCAATATTTAAATAATGTAGTGATAACTTATAATAGAATGATCCGTGACAGAATAAACACAGTTGATGAGACACACTCATCTGCTGGATTGATTAGTAAGGCTTAGTTTATTGTAAAATCTTAGGAAAGGGATTGATTTTGAACTTATGAAGAATTAACTCGCTTTTCTTCTACTTAACATTCTTGATATCCAAAATCCTGCTTGCCTCATGTGAGTATATTTTCAAGGTAACAACTCTCCACATTTTTAAAAAATTCTGAAAGGAGACTACTGTATAAAAAGAAACTTTCTAGAAAAACACTATCAAAACTAATAGTAATAAACTAATAGTTTACAACTAAGCTATGGCTAATAGTAATGAATACTAATAGTTTAGAAGATCAAAAAGCAAACGCTTTCTGTTGAACAGAACATATGCAGTCAGATTGCACTTAACATTGCCCTCTAACAAATTTCAGTAATAATGTCTGCTCTGTCCCCAGGAGTGTTTAAAACCCTTAGCATTCGTGTCAGAATTCTGAGATACTTGTAATTCTGTAGCATCACTATGTCTCTTCTAGTCAGTTAGAAGTTTCTAACTTACTACTTCCCTTTTTGTTATCTTCTGGAAAATGTTACGTTTAGGGAAGTCAGATGGCCTGGTCATAGAAGCCTCTGCATCTTCACTCAATTTACTGCAATGTATTAATTTTTCTGGTCTTTCTGGAACAATTGCGCAGCTTTTTAGGAGCCTAGGCTGCAGAAAGATCCATACTACACCTATACTGTCCCTTAAATAATGCGGTGGGACAGTAAGTGAGGTGATAGTACTATTCATTAGTGCTGCCTTTTTTTTAATTATTTTTAAGGGTGCTGTTGTCTTGCTTCATAGCACTTCCCCATGCTTTTCATGTCTCTTTCCACAGTCACTATACATGTCTTGTGCTATGAGTAGCTAACAGCGCTGAAAAAAGGGAGGAGGAGAAGTTCTGTGTTTCAGATAGCAGCACAGTTAACCAGCTTTCTGGCTTCAAGCTTGCTCATCTTTCAGGTGGGTCAGACCTCCTTCAGGCCTGACCAGCCTGCCCTGGTGTGCACCTTGGGCAGGCGCCAGAGGTGAAAAGCATGCCTGAGCTCCGCGACCAGGCAGCAGTCGCAGTGCCGCTGCTGGGCCTAAATCCAGATGGGGAGCGAGAGAAGAGCAATTTTGAAGGGAAAGAGGAGATGGAGGAAAAATGATGCTACGTGGGTACACAGTATGTGCACTCGTTATCCAGGTGCGATTGGTCAGCTTCAGCCTGTCACACACGTTGGTTTCCTGGTTTTAGGCATTTTACTGGACCATTTGTCCAAAGCTTAGCTGTTCCCTGACTGCGTTTTGCCTGAGGTCCAACGCTTAAACCCAAATAGCGTTATTCTATGCTGTTCTCTCTAATAAATGTCGTCTTTGTTGACGCTTACTCTCTTCCACAGGGGACTACAGCGTCAGGAGCAATGCCGGGGTTTTGTGGGGAGCTTGTAGGGTGGGACTGGACCAGGGTTAGGAGCGAGCGCCTCGCGCGGCCTCCCGCTATCTCTGCGCGCAGCCCTCCGCCGTGCAACGGCCGGGCGCCCTTTGAAGCGCAGACCGGCCCCTCCCCCACCGCCGCCTGGCAGCGGCCCGTAACGGCCGGCGCGGTGAGGGCGCGCGGCCTCAGGCCGCCTCCGCCCGGCGCGGCTGTCTTGGCTGCGCGCAGAGCCTAGCCGCTCCCTTGGCCGTGCGCTGAGGGTGGCTCTGCTGCGCGCTAACGGCCCGGTGCGGCCGGCCCCTTCGGCGAGCTGCTCCCGCCTCGGGGCCCGCGGTTCGGCCCCCGCCGCGGGGCCTGGGGCGGGAGGCGGGCCCGGCGGCGGCTGCCAATCACGCGCTGCTGCCCAATGGGGGCGGGCGGAGGGGGCGTGGCGCGCGGTGTGTCGTCACGGCGTCACGTCGGCGGTGCCCATGGCGCAGGGGGGAGGCCGGGGCTGAGGGGAGCGCGGGGCCATGGCCTCGTCGGTGGTGCGGGCCACGGTGCGCGCCGTGAGCAAGAGGAAGCTGCAGGCCACCCGCGCCGCCCTCACCCTGGTCAGTGCGGCGGCGGCGGCGGCGGGCGCGGGCCCCTCCCACCTCTGCCTTCGCCCCCGAGCAGCGGCGCCGGAGCTGCGCCACGGGCCGGGGAGCGGGGGAGGCCGCGGCGGGGGGGTGCCGTTAGCCGCGCGGGGCTGCTGGGGGCGGGGGGCTCCCGGCAGTTCGGGCCGCGCCCGTGCGGGCGGGGGGAGCTCCAGGGCCGCTGCTTGGCGTGTTTTGGGGGGGCTTTTTGCGCAGTGGCCCCAAGAGGTGTGCGTGTTGTCGGGGTAGGGACCCCGCGTCCGCAGAAACGGGCGCGGAGGTGGTTCCCAAGGGCGTCGCGTGTCGCTCTGTTGGTTGAGGAAGGGCATTTGCTGGTGGCGGCTATGCCGTGCCGTGGGGAGGGCTCACTGCAGGGGGGGCAGAGCACCCTGCGCTGAGGGGGCGGGCGGAGTGCGTCTGCCTCGGTCGCTTGTCGGGGGGTCGTTCCTGTGCGCTAGTGATTCGGTAGCAATTGAGCATTAAGGCTGTTAACTAGAAAAGGTAATTAACACTGCTAACTAGTAAAGGTAAATCTAGTTGAAGTTCTTAGTGGCTCGGAAACTTGTATGTAAGGGAGGGCTTTATATATACTTCGTGTACGTAGTCTTGCATTGCTGCAGCAACCAGATCTACGTGAGCTATGAATTTATCTGCTGTAAAGTCACATTTCACCTCTAAGTCAGTGGGAAGAGAGGAGAAGGAGACATGCATTACAGACAAAAATCAGTATGGCACAGAAATATTTATGCGACAGAAATCTGACTAGAACAGAACTACTTAAATTGTAGTAGTAGTTTTGCCAAAAAATCATATTAAGGACTGAAGTTCTTGCCCTATCTGCTGCTAGCAGGGATGAGGAGGGAAGTAAACAGTTACTGTATTTTTCATGGATTAGATTCAGGTGCTGTTTTTTTACAGAAGAGTACATTAACGTAAGATCAGGCATCAGTTTCAAGTAGAACAAAGGTAGCCTGCGCTGACAGATGGCTGGTTCTGTAAGTGGACTTTGCAGACAGGAGACAAAGCTACACTGTATACTAAGATAAAATTTCATTGCACAGAGTTGGAATTAAAACTTCTTGCATTATTTGCAGTGTGTGACTTGCATGTGTTACAGCATGTGTAATATACTTAGGTCTATTTAAAAAAAAAAAAGTTTCAAACTGATGAATGCACTTGTGTTTTTCAGACCCCATCAGCAGTTCAGAAGATAAAACAGCTTCTTAAAGATAAACCTGAGCACGTAAGTGCAAACAGGGCCACCTTGTAGATTGTATTAAGGTAGCATTTCTGGCTAATCTAGTAGCTTGAAATAAATACTGAACAATTTAGAGATGTTCTTGTCTTTTTTTGGAGGGGAATGTATCAACTTGTTTATCTGTCAAGCTTTAGTTCTATATAAAAATGAAATTCTGAAAATGACTGATCGTGATGACTCTTCACTTTACAGTTATTTTTGAAATAGATAAAGCTGAAAAAATTATTCAACCTTCAAAATATTTCTAATCTAGATTTTAATTAACTGTTCTAGCATGGCATAGGTGGTGACTTCTGGCAGGGCCAGAGATCGCCGACTGTTGATTTGAAGATGTAATTAAGTTCTTGAAGGAATTCTGGCTGTGAAATACATAACTTTAATATTAGATTCATACTCATTGAAGGTAGGTGTAATTCTTATGAACCCTGTCAGATAATGTATTTTTGTAAATGATGATCCACTTTTCACCAAGTAACTGATTGAACTTGTCATCTTTTCTTCTTGGGGAAAAACACATACAGTTTTCCTTCCTAGCATCATAAAAACAAGCATTAGTTTTTTTCCTCACAGCAAGAGGAAGATTATTTGTTATTTAACTGTTGTACAAGACCTGTTGTTTCTTTTCCTTCCTGCGTCATGGCAACTGATTAGACTCTTCTTTTTAACATTTTAAACCATCCTACGGAAGCCCTGAGCCTGCAGTTTAGCTGATCAGTCATCCCCTTGTTATAAAATGGTGTTTGTGGGTTTTTTTTTCCCTAGCCTGTTGTTTCTAGCTGTTCTTGTAGAGATGAGTATTTAATCTGAAAAGAACAAATGCTGCTTGTCTGAGATCCCACTTGATGACATCTATTGATGCATTTTTGTCATAATACTTTTACAGGAGTTACTGTACTTTTCCTCTCTAATTATGTACTGAAGCATACATGTTTGAACAGAGGTGCAGATACTTTTGGAAGATTTAGTTTTCTGGTTCAAGTGTCCCTACAACCATTTCTCAGGTCTTTATTTACATAGATGTTCTTTTTGTCTGACGTACAACATAATATTGGATAATTGCAAATAATTAAAACATATTGACTAGGTTGGCCTTTAATGTTGATTACTGCAATAAATGAATAAACATACTTGCTAAAAAGGAGAGAGAGAGAAGATTGACTTTTAGGTAATTTTTTCAAAACTTTGGATCGAATGAAAATTTTCTGTAGCTATCATAGGAGTTGCATGAAAATTTAGTAACTGCCCTTGGCTTGGTGTCACAAGTTCACGATTAAGTTACTGTCAGTAATCTTAAAATATTGTCTGACCTAGCATTTGAATAAACTTTGATTTGAAGTCACAAAAATATCTGTCTTCAGAATTTAACTCTGACTTTTATGGTATTGAGTACCTACAGAAGTGCTGATAGTTTATTACTTTAAAACTTTTTTGTAACGTGCTTTAGGGCTTTGGCCACTATAGCAAACATCTGATATGTGACTTACTGCTAGTATAAATAAAATGATTATTAATAACAGCAGAAGTGGTAATGACAAGTATAACTAGACTCAACTGATGTATTCTTACAGTACTGTCACTTTCATGTAAAATGTGCAGTAACATAGAACAAGCATAGGATGGAATGAAGAGGCAGATTTTTGCCAATATCAACCCAGATGAGAGTTATAAAATGAGTAATAAATATGATTTGTGGCCTCTTACCTTGGTAGTCAGTTTGTAAAAGAGGAAAATGTTACCTTCTAATCTATTAGGCTTCTGTTTTAGCACTGAGTTTGAGGCAGGGAGGAATAAATATCAGCATTTTGTTGTTATTCATACTTTTTATCTTTGTGTTCCAGAAGATGTTTAAAACATCATTAATGTTTTATTTCAGGTAGGCGTGAAAGTAGGTGTTCGTACAAGAGGATGCAATGGACTTTCTTATACATTAGAATATACGAAATCAAAAGGAGACTCTGATGAAGAAGTAGTTCAAGATGGTGAGTTTTTGATAGTGTAAAGTGAAACTGTGTGGTGGGAGGGAAGAATAACTTAATTGTAACTTTGCCAAGGGATAGGTTAGAAATTCTTTGAAGTAACAAGTTACAGAGGCAGATGTCCTAGCATTCTGTTAAAAGAATTTTTGCCTTAGGTTTTTGTTGTGAAGGTGTAGAAGTAACTGGTTAGTTAAAATCCATAGATTTGCAATGGAAATGAAAGTTGGATCAAAGATAAACCTCATTTCCTGTCCATGTTAGATTAACTTGGAGTTCTCTAGGATAACAACAAAAGAGTCTGTGTACTGGGTGAGAATAGATGATCTAGCCAATTATTCCCATCTTTGGAGGTGACCAAAAGCAGATACTTAGAGTATAAAACAAGGCATATCTAGAAAAATACTTTATCAGCATACCTAAAATAATCTTGGAAAGATAAAAATTTTCTGCAAGGAGTTTTCCAGTCAGTGTTCTCTAATAACTAGTATTATACTTTGTTAACTTAAAAATTAGTTTTAATCTCTTCATGCTTTTGATCTTGACATTGTGACAATTAATTCCATAACTTTAATTAAGCAATATGTTGAAAACTTTTCTTTTTTTTATGCTGGCATTTAAGCTTGCCACCTGATGATTTCGTTGAGCATCTCGTCATAGGTCTGTTATTGAAGTACAGAATAATTATACCATAGATCTTTCTAATTTTTATGGAAACGTCTATTGGTGGACTTTATGTCAAGCTTGGATTTTTACAGAGGCATAATAATGTTTGTCTTGGTCTCCATTTGATCTCTGTTTCTCTTCTTAAAAATTCCTAAAATTCTTTGGTTTTTTTAGACCTTGTTGAACTTTGCTATGTTTAAATCCAGGGGGATTATTTTTAATCTGGTGGCAAAGTCGGAGATTAGAGTAAGAGTGGGGTATCACGATTTCCTTCGCACAGAAGCTGTGCTCCTTGGCAGAGCCTGTCTCTTAGCTGCTTTGAAAGTATCTGTGACCAACTGATAAATTTTATTCTCTTACAGAGAGAATTAGTTGGAACTTGAGCAAATAATTAAATTGAGCTGGGGTAGATGAGATCACAAATGCCATCTAATTTTGCAGGTGCCTAATTTCAGTCTAGTCCTAACTTCAAATTTAGCTGGCTCCTGGAGTTTCCTCTTCTGCTGGACTCCAGGGCTGCTCTGGCTTTAGGGGAATTGAAAACAATTTTTTGGAAGGCAGTTCCTGGCTTGGATCTTCAGGTAGATGAAAGCATTTTGCCACTGTTATAACAGAGGCTTAAACTCCAGAGCCAGACAGTATTTCAGATATGTCTGTGTGCTTTCTGTTTTGTTTTGGTTGTTTCAAGACAGCTTTTGGCTGAAGACTGGCTTTTGAATAGCTCTGTGCTCAGTGAGCTGGTGGCTTTGGATCTCAGCCCAACTTTCCTGACTTTTAAATAGCAAGCGCTGACGTTTAATACAGAATTATGATTCTGCTTCGAGGACCAGGTTCATGAAATCTTTCATTAGATTTATCCTTCCCTGTCTATTACTGTCCAAGTTGGCCAAAAATTGTGCAGGTTCAGCTTGGTTGCTCACAAACTTGAGCTGTGTTAGTAACGTGTTCTGTCTCAATTTCTATGATGAAATAGCTTTCCAAAAATATTTCATGAAACTTATTGGTTTTTTTGTTGCTGCTACTGATAGTATTTTTTATTTTTATTATTTCCTAGTCAGTGAGTGGTCAGCTAAACCAGTTCGTTCATGCTAACCACTTCATATCAGACTCACAGTTTTAAAGTTCAGTAACTTTCCAGGTTGGTAGATACTTTGCATACTTTAAAAAAGGGAGCTCTTTTTAGCTTCTGAAATGAATTACTAATTCTCAATCCTTAAAGGTAACTGTATCTTCAAAAGTTCACACGTTTGCCTTGGTGTAAGACTGCGTGTTGCTAATAATTTACATACACTTAATAACTCTGGCAGAGCAAAGGACTGTCTCTGAGATAGGGGTTCATCGGTTTGTTTTTTAGGAGGTTTTTTGGCATTTTGTTGGGTGCACAGACTTTAAGAACATTAGGAAATAGGTTACTGATTAATGCATGGGAAAGCAAGTATCAAAGGTGAATTTAATTCCCAAGTTCTACACCTTTTGGCCTAGGTATCATGATTTTAAATTCATAAAAAAAAATACATGTGTATATACACACATGAATACCAGTACTATACTGTTCATGGAGCTTTATAGGAAGAGCAAAATAGTCCCATCTTAGGCTGGTGAAATCAAGTTATATTGATGGACTTTGTATTTAGCTTTCATTTTAATCACTGGTTGAAGTGCAGGTTCAAAGTAAATGATGAACAGTTTGGCTGTATGTAATTTTGTTGTTGTTGTTTTCAAGGGGTTAGAGTGTTTATTGAGAAGAAAGCACAGCTGACACTTCTAGGAACAGAAATGGACTATGTAGAAGACAAACTGTCCAGTGAATTTGTCTTCAATAATCCAAACATCAAAGGAACGTGTGGCTGTGGAGAAAGCTTTAACATATGAAATCTCAGGACTGTTACTTTGACTTTGAACACCACAAAACACTTGCTGAGTATGTGGCTTTCAAAAGTAAATGTGTTTTCTTCAGGTTCTTAGGCTGTGTAAAGCGTGGATGCCGTTAAGGAAAATAAAGTTAATTCATTTTGAAAAAGTAAATCGTGTGTTAAATTCCAGCACTGATGTATTTATGCTGTAATTTGTGGTGAATTGGGATCCAGAAGGTAAGAACAGTAAGTGCTGTAGCATTTCTGTATTTTCATATATGAAAGAAATAAAATCTCACTGTTCTTTTCCTTTGTCGTTTTCTTTGTCCGCTCCCCTCATACTTCCCAATCCAAAACCCATGTGCAAGAATATATCGCCTATGTATTCTGCTTTGATTTGAAAAGAAATACCATTTATATGTTTGTGTGTTTATGGATACTTATACGCAGACACACACTGAGCTTCAGAATTCACTATGATTATGTAGATGCGTATTCTGTTTGTTAGGTTTCAGATGCTTTCATGTTTCTATGCATAGGTTTTCTGGTGGTTTATTTTCCCATAAGTCTAAAGAAGTCCAGAAAAGAAGTTCATGTGCTATTTCAGCAGCAGTTCAAAATGTGCTAACCCAATCCTGGACCTTGCCTTGTTGAAGGCACAGTCTCTGATGTTTTCGAAAACCACTTTTCAACAACATACAGTTAAAATATATTCAGGCATAGAAGTATTAAAGCAGAATACGCACGGGCCTTGTTTGTCACATCTCTGTTGTTTCTCTTCATCTTGCTTGACTTAAATTGCCAAACTGGTAAATCTGCTTCCAAACTCTGATTTCCACTGTTCACAGAATGTATGTGTTCTCCTATGCTGTCTGCACCAGAAGCTGTTTTTTTAGAAAGTAATTTTCATTAGCTTTTTGTAGTCATGTTTGTTCCTAATTTTGCTACAACTTGGACTTTATTTAGTAACTGAGTAGGAACCAGGGTTTTTCACTTATAAAACTTGTGGTAATTTCTGTTTGACTTCTGTCTTGAGATTAACTTGGTAACAGGAAAACCATTTGTAACTTGAAAAGGCTTCTATGTAAAACTTGTTTAAAATTAATCCTATCAGTAATTAAAATTTTTTTATTTATAGGAGGCCATTTTTTCTTTGGAAATTAAAGTTACTTATTTTCTCCTAACAAGAATTTTCCTTTTCCAAAGCAGTGTTTTTTCAAGCTGATAACAGTCTTCAGCACTTATTCCACTGGTGCTCTGGCAGAAGTGTAAACCGCTCTCCTGGGCTTCTCACAAGCTGGTATGATAGAAATAGCTTTCCATCCTCTTATCCTCCTGTTTCCCTGATTGTCCAAAGATGGTGTGCAGCTAGGCTACTCACTTGTGCAGAAGAAAAGACAATGTACCTGTCTGGGCAACTGATCTCAACAGTTACTCAAAAGGTAGAAATAAAAAGTAGTGGACAACAGGGACTTGGATATTATATTTAAAGATAGGAGGACATTGACATGGGAGTGAACAGACTATTTAAGGCAGGAGGTTGGAAGTCCAGAGGTCACATTGGTCTGGAGAGTTGCTCATAGACATGTGTATTTGACAGCTTTGGAAGAGTAATGTACTGAAGGTGTAGGGATGCAGCTAGGTAGACCTGGCTTGGGGTAAAGGTGTAGAGGAAGACTAAAAATGAAAAAAACAAAAAGAATCGCTCTTGATATATCTTATGTAGTGCACAGGAATAGAAGGATAGAATTTCCACAGGTGTAGTTTAATATTAAATACTTGAATTTAATTGTGTATCACCTTTTGATGTAAAAACACTGATTTTCTTTTATTAGTCAACTGTTGTACACAATTGCTTTATTTTATATAGTAATTCAGGAAGAACTGGTAATACAGGGGCTAGGTGAATTTATAATGCCATAAGTCCTTCAGTCTTGCCAAAAAATCTAGTGAATGTGTTAGAGTTGAACTTGTGTGTCTAAAACTCCAAGTTCAGGGCATTTCTTCAAATTGCATTTCTCTGCTTCTTATTAGAAGATAAAGACTATGAATGTAGCGCTGGTGGTTGCCAAGAGTGCTGTTATTTTATTCATTTAATGTGCTTTTGGGTTTTTCTTAGGCCTTTGGCATATTTAGCATTCCTTTTTGTGTGTTGTGTGTATGCCTTGAATGATAGTTTGCACTTTCATACTCCATGAAATAATTTCCTAAGAGTTGTCAGTTTACTAAAACACTTAACGCACAGTGTGTTGAAGTAAACCTCTGTAGAAGTGCTGGTAACAGTTACATAGTAGCATTGTTTTGTTGATTGGTCCATTATAATTTTGTGCAATACTGTATGTAGAGTTCTTGGTTATAATAATAAATATTGCCTGTTGGTAAACATGAAATACTCCTCTTGAAATGATTCTGTTTACAATAATAAACAAGTGCTACTGGGGGGTGGGAGGAAGTATGGAGGAGATCAGGCTTCTAATTGGGGAATCGCAGAGGTACAACATTATTATTACCTAAAGTAATATTATTGTAAAATATTAAATATTTCCAAGTAGTGTTGGATTAGTTTAGGAATGTAGTATGAAAATTTGTTTACTAAATTAACTATGTACAAGAAAGTATTTTCACATCTTTCTTGGAAAGGTTGGTGATGAATGCCTAAAGTTACTAAACTTTTCCATACGCTATTCTTAGGGTAAAATTCTATTAGGCAGAGGCTTATTTCAAAAACTTCCATATGCCAAAAATCTATTTTGGTACATTTCAGCGAGGGGAAGATGATTCTGTTCAAAGTAACTGTTGGCATAAAAGTGTAAGTGGGGGTTGTTTTTCTTTTCTTTTTTCTTTTCTTTTTTTCCCCTCTCCCTACAGCTAGGCAATTTGAGTGGGAGAATTAACAAAATATCCTGACCATTCCACAACAATGCTGTATGATGTTACTAATATGCCTTAGTGTATCATGTTTATGCTACATTTTGGGTCTTTTCTCCTTTAAAGCTAAATTCCCTTTTCCTGTTATGTGAAGATTCTGAATAAAGGGCAGAAAGTAAAACACTTTGTAAATATGCTAGGGTTCATCAATGAAGTTGTATATTCATGGGAGAGTGAGCAAAATACTTCATGTAGTTGGGAGCCTGGAAATGCAACATCTATCACTCTGTAGGAATTCTTACAGAACTTGTAATAATTGCTACTTGTGAAGGGTTAATTGCAGGAAGTCTATACCTGATCCACCTCTTTATTGCACTCTGAGTGGCTCAAGAAGAAAGACTTGTTGAGAAAAACATTGGAAAGTTCAGTATGCAAGTCATTCTGACAACAGTTGATGGGACAGAGTGAATTTGAGCTCAGAAATGAGAAATAATATGCACGTAGTGGGACTGTAAATTTTAATTTTGAATAAGTGTATTTTTTTGAGTTAAATCCTGTAGATTGCTTCAATTTATTTGTTTCTTACTATGATCATTATTCTGCTCATTTACTTAAATGACTAGAATTTTGAAGTTGCTTCCGGCAGAAGAATTTGATAGGTGTCTAGCGTGGCAAAGTGCATACTTGTGTGTGTCCCAAAAGAGCACTCAAAAGACTACTTGAAAAATTAATTTTAGTCATGGCCTGTACAGTTTTTTGTCTATATAGTGATCAGTTGTAGAAGTTATGAATAAAGACAGCCAAACTGCTTATTTGAGAATTTACACTATACTTTTAAGGTAAGTGAGATAATGTTACTTCAATGTGGTGAGCTAAAATGCAAGTAGTTAGCACAGTTCCACAGGCATTTGGGTTTGAGCAGCACTAGAATAGTAATTCTTATATGTAAATATCTTAAATATCTTCTAGCACTGCATTTCTACTTAAAAATATTTAAGGAATATATCTGCTGAATTTAAGCAGGGTCTTCACCTTCATCTTTTACTGTCCCCTTCTGTGGGCTATTTAAGAGCATGTATGTGTTTTAACCAATAATTGCTTTCGCCAGGCCAAACTGTGGAACCCAGGAGTCCTAACCCCTACTTCTCTTCCTAGGTTCAACTGTAAATACTAGTTCATGGGGAAAAATACCTATTGCCACAGGGTGGCAGCAAGTTTCCAGTCCATCCATCTCAAAGCAAGAATCACTTCTCTCCTGACACCTGTGCTCTAAGTTTCCTGTTGTATTTCATGTATATTAGAGTACTTCTGCTTATAGTGATGATAACTGTTGTGAAGTTGTGCTGTTTGTCCTTTTATGTGTTTTTTTTTCTGTGCTTTTTCTCTGCTCTTGGAGAGAGACAGATGGCTGTAGAAGTGCAGAAAGCCAAATCACTTTAGACCTCTTGATGCAAAGAGTACCAGACAAGTAGAGCATAGCTTTGCTGACCAACTATGATTAAGGACAGTGCTTTTTACTATTAAAGTATTGTTTGGGGTGGGGGGGAGGGATTCCTTTATGTGCTAGTAGTGTGCTGATGTAGTTCATTACTGTTGTATACGACTCCAAATTATTGCAGATTTGTCTCTGATTGTTAGCTTTAACCTGTAGGATAACAGCAGTTCCTTGCTGGAATGACCCACTGAGGTGAAGAATCTAATGAGACTATGTAGTGTGCATTCATAGCAGAAGTACCCTAATCTGCTATACCTTACTTACTGCGGGTTTTTTTTGCTGATTGCATATGATTTGATGCTGAATTCCTTCTATAGCTTACTGAAACTAAGTCTAGATAGCAGAAATAATTCCACCTATTAGCTAATGAAACAGTGACCCAGGCTCAAAAAAATTGAAATAACCTGAGTAGTAGAATTCATTTCACACAGAGGATTTCCAGCCAGCCACTTCCTTTTTCAGACATCTGTGTTAATCTTTCATTTGTTCATGGTGACTCATTCACATAAACCTGTCATACCTAATTACAGTATTCTTTCTGATTCAACACTAAATGATTGTATAAAGTGTGGCAAAACTGTTTAAATTGGCTTGCTTTGCTGTGAATTATATTCTTTCCTGCCTTGTACTACTTTCACATAAGAGGCTTAAATGCAAACAAGCATTTGAATGAGGAGAAAAGGCAAGGTGCTAATGAACTTAATGTTGCCATATCCTCTGAAGCACATAGGTGGTAGGAATGGGAACCAGTCCCTCCTGCAAGCTGTCATCCTCCATTTTTGCAAGAGATGTGTAGACTGCAGTCCTGTTCTGCAAATCAGAGCTGTTTGAAGTGTACTGTCAAAGCTTCTTTTCTAGTGAATTTTCAATTAACTGAATATCAAAAACATTTATAAAATACAATACTTAGGTGTAAATAGTAATAAAAAAAAACCCTGCTGTTTGGAAATTGTTAAAAAGAGAAATCACATTGCTTTCCTTTGAGATTTGTTTCCCAAAATTTTGCCCTTATTGCTCAAGCTATGAACTGAGATTTCACCAAACAGACTCTGGCAAATCCTGCAGAAATGATTTTGAGAAGTTCCTGTCTACTTGTCCCCACCATCTGTGACTGCTGCTTCTCCAGCAGATTTGGAAAGCAAGTGCCTGCATCTCAAGTAGTGAGGGTGAGTTTATGTTAAGATGTATTGTGCACTTAGTTGCTCCAAGAGAGGCACCTGTCATCTTTTGCTGCAAGTCAGGTAACTCCAGCAGTGTGATAAATAGCTATATAGTGAGCGTGGGTTTCTTAAATCACCATATCAAGATGAGCTAGAGAGCATCTGCCCATGTCCTAGGGAGTCTGAAATACCTGCTGCAAGGACATTGTGAGCTGCCTTTTAAAGTATTCTTTTCGTAAAGAACTTCTGGCTTCTACAAATAATTTACAATGTTAAAATTATTTTATAGCCCTTAAATCCAAAGACGTTTAACAAAGACTTTTGCCTTTCTCATTTGATGGACATGGCCCACAGCAGAACTGTAAAGGAATATAAAAAGACTCAGTGATAGTTGCATATTGCAGGTTTTGAACCTTTCAAAGAAAATTATTCATGGTGGATCTACACGTGTCATCCTGCATGTTACTGCAATTTGTTCTACCAGGGCATTAGTTAAGCTAATTACAACAGTGTTGTGTATAATTAGGCCCATGTGTTGTAACAAAGAGGAATTGCCCACATGCACTTCTGAAAATGCAACTCTTAAGACACTGAACTAGAAGCGCATTTCCTGGGAAATGGCGCTCTGGTGGGAACCTGCTTGAGCTGAGTTCTGATTTGAGGGAGTTTGGTGCACTGCATGGGCTGTGGCTTCATTCCTGGTTTGCTAATACCTCTGGCTGTGTTAGCTCAAGGAGTTTCTGCATTGTCCCTTGCTGTTTAAAGACAGATTGGCGCAGAGCGTGGCCCTCTTGATTCAAGAAACTGGTCTCTTGGGCTGGAGATGAGAGGAGAGTGAAAATATATAGAAAATGAGGAATTTTTAGCCTGAGGGTGGAGGCCAGGTGAAATATTTGGCCAGCTAACACTACTAAGTATTGTATCTGTCCTCATGGCAATCTGCTCTGCCGTTTACTGAAGGTCACTTTTCACAGCCCAGAAGCCTGAGGCGTTTCTCCCATAAACAGTTGGTTATATTCATTAAATAGGAGCTAGGAACCACGTTCCCCTAAGGCAGGAGTTCCCTTTGCTGCTGGCTGCGTAGAAGGCACCAACCCTCACCCTCCCCTCCTGCGGGAGGGGCGGAGAAGAAGGATGGGAGCCCACCGGAGACCAGGAGGTGTGGGACCCCCTGCGGCGCCGCCCGCGGCAGCCATGGCACCCGGGCCGCCGCTGCCCCAACGGCTCCGCGGCTCCCTGCCGCAGCGCCCCGAGCAGCTATTGGCTCCCTGACCCCGCGGCCCCGCCCCGCTCCACGGGGCGCCAATCAGGGCGCTCCTTTGGCCTGCTGCCCCGCCCCCGCGGCGCGGGCTCTGTGAGGAAGGGAGGGAGGACCGCAGCGCAGGGCGGCGCCCGGGGCGGCTGCGGCGGGGCTGCGTCCGGGCGCTGCTCACAGAGGTGGCTTCCGCCTCTCCTCGTAACCGCCGTGTCGCGCGGGCGGGGCGGGGCGGCGCCCGGGGCTGTGGTCATGGCGGGCGGGGTGAGGGCCTCCTGCGGGCCCTCGCCGTGGGCAGGAAAGCCCGGGGGTTTGCCCCGCTCGCCCCAGGCTTCCGTGCGGAAAGGGGTATTGGGGCGAGCGCGCCAGCCACGCAGGGCCGGTGGGGAAACCCGTGCAGCCGCCTTAGAAGGCACTGGTGTGTCTTGGCAAAATGTGACAAAAAGGAGAGGGGAAAATGGTTGTCCACAGGAGTGCAGAGGCCGTAAGGGAGCAGGGCGCTGCTTTATGGCAGGAAAAGGGAAAATGGAGAAATAAAGAATGAAGCTAAGGGAGAAAAATTTAGTGCTTTATGGTGAGCTTGGTGTTGAAAGCCCTTGGCCTGGGAATCATCTCTCAAGGAAAGTGAGAAATCCTGCCTTTCCTGAGAAGGTTTTAAATTCTGGTTGGTGAAGATCTGTGATGTGTAACAGAACAGGACCATATTTAACGCCTGTGAGCCTGTCTGGGAAACACTGGATTGACTCACTCACTTTCTACCTAGTTCAGGACACTTGTATTTTTGCTGTTCATCCTTTCCTCTTAATCCTGTTTCTCTATAATTTTCATGTTTTTATGTGCTAATTAGAGTTGCTTTTCTTTTTTCAGCACAGCGAAGGTCCAATGGATGAAGCTAGGAATGATGTACTACCAGAAGATACAGAGCAAAAGAAACAATTGTTCTTTCCTGGTTGGAAAGTGAGTACTTTAACAGTGTAACATTAGTTTGTAGGCTTTTTGTCATCTACTTCCTTTCATCTTTTTTGTTTTTTGGGTTTTTTTTTTTTTTTGTATGATGGCTAGATGCCAAATGGTTAGCTAGGTTGGCTACAGTGCTGAATGATTATTTGTTCAAAACTGTCTTCAGTATGTATACTGGCATTGTTAGAGTGAGAAAATTCTAGACTTTGATGTAACAATGTTGAACAAGAAAATACAAGTGAATTTTTAAGTCACAAGCACATTTGTGCTGATTTTTATATCCAAAAAGAATTTGTGTCAGAACTTACAGCAGTTTACTCTTACAAGCTCAGGATTTATGAGCATAGTATTTCAGCTCCTATCATTTGCCTCTGGTGTGAGAAAAATAATTATTTGTGATATGTGCATAGTAAATATTGAACGATCACTTTGTTTCTTTCTCAGTGGTGCTGTATGTATCCGTACATTTGGTCACAAGCTCAGTAAGAGCCAGGTATCTGATTCTGCTTTTTACCTTAGATTTTTTGCACTTCGATGTGCTTTGATCTTCATGGAAACAGCTTGCTTGTTTTTTTGTTTCATAAACTTTGAGTCCTATCTGAATAAACTAAAATGACTTTTTTTTTCAATTCCAATCCAGAAAACAGGCATTCTGCTTTAACTAGTTTCTAATCTAAAAATGCTGTTAATGTCTATATAGAAAGGCTCAGTTTCTCTGAGTTTCCTGTAACATAACATGACTTGTAATGAATAATATTTGGATCCAGTAATAGTGTATGACAGCAAGCAGATAGCTCATCCTACTTGTTATTTGGGTCATCTTCTTTATAACTTCCTGTAAGGGTTTGGCTGGCACTGGATACTGACATGAGCTATGTAGGATACAAAATGGTACAGCTTCCTTAGGTTCCCTTTCTCACCCTTAGTGATCTGTTTTATACAAGTAGCCTTACACATTGTTCCAGACAAATTATGTTTTTAAACTAGTTTTGGACAATTTTATTAATCGAGGCATATAGTAGAAATGTTAGAGATTTTTCATGGAGTAGTTGACATCTGCAGTCTGTTACAAACATCAGAAAAGAAACATCTTTACATGATGGTACAAAGGCAATTGAAAGTGTTTGCCTTTGTCATTACTGTGGAGCACTGGGGGCACTGCTCATTATATCTCATATGATCATGTTGCTCTTATCTTCATCTCTAGCCCTTCATTATTTTCTAGCCTATGTTTAGATTGCAAGATCTTTGTGGCAAGGGTGATTCTTGGTATTGTGTATAGATCAGTGGCTACCAAACTGTGACTCTTATCAGAATTCCTGTTTTTTAACAAATAAAAGAAGTAGTATTTGAAAAAGAAAACTTGAAAGTCATCCACAGACTTCATTTTTACAGTTCAGGCCATTAATGTGGAAAATGTCCTGTGTTTTTTCAGGTGTCAGAATTGTTGTCATCTCTCACAAATATTAAAAATGAGCAGCAGAAGTACCAGTTAATTTTAGAGCAAACACACATCTCTCTCTTCCATACTATACAGTCAGCAGTAAAATCTAACCACTGGGATACTGCAGCATATGAAGAACAAAGCTTGTTCTCAGATGAGTCTATTAGTAACAGTTGTTCACGAATAGATGTTGCAAAGGAAAATGCTGAATCACCAAGAACAGAAACGAGAATCCCAGACAGTTGGTTATCTGAGGACTTCAAACAGCTGTCTAAATCAAAATCAAAAATAACTGTTGCTGGAGGGCACAAAAAATCTTATGTTTGTAACCCACTGCAAAAACTTATACTCCCATATGTGTTTTTGGTCAAAAATTGCCTTCCTATGCCAGTTTCTTTGATCCAACACAAATGTTTGAATGGGGAGATATTATGCAAGAAGCAACATTTCAGGAAAGAGGAAACACCCCAGCCATCATTTGAGACTTCTTCCATTTCTAAAGTACACACTTCTGAAGGTGAGCAGTCTGTACTGATGTTTATTTATGGATGTCTCTGAATAGCACATACGGGATTAGCCAGGAGCAACAGAATAAAAATTATAAGAAGGAAAATAACTGAGATTGAGCTTCAAGAGACAGTTCCTGAATATGAGAACTAAGATATTATACTCTGAGATCATTTCCAGATAACAGAAACCTGAATTTCTGGGAATTTCCCAAATTTCCATTTGGGAAATGGAAAAATAGGCTTGTTAAAGCAAAAGTAAACAATCAATCTGCTACATTTATCTAAACCAAATATTTATTTTTCTTTAAAAAAAACTTGTAACAAATATCTAAAAGGTAAACAAAATCATGATAGGCATTGGGGAATTTGCTCATACCCATGGCGTATTATGTTTGGTCCTTGTGCACGGAGTCGAGTAATTCTCCTAAACTTGTCAGTTGCTCCTGACATTGAATTCAGTGAGATTCTTGGCTTGGATATCGGTGGGAGTTGGATCCATATAAACAGTTTTGCTCTGGTTTAAACAAAGCAGGATTCTCAAATCAATAGTACTTGAATGTCACCTTGTTGTTAACTCTAACTTTTTAAGAGACCTTTTTTTTTTTTTTAATGGATTTGCTACAGCTGATGGCTTCCATACACTGTGATCATTCTGCTTGGAGAGTCTCCCACAGCAAATGATCTTTGCTCCCGCTTGAACAGCAGAGTGGAGAATCTGTGCCAAAGCAACACTAACCATATCACTCCCTGCCCCACACCCATGTACTTTTGGGCTTTGTAACTGTTTAATATCTTACTCTTCCTCTTTGTGTGTATGTCTAAGAAAAATGCCAGTTTAATGGCACTAAGTGGCCTTCCCGCTTAACTCAGGAAAAGTTAAAGCCATCTTTATAGCTTCTGAATTCTCAGATATAACCTCAAATCTCCAAGGAACAATTTAGAGGAGACACAATATGGTTTCTACCATGAGTTACAGTAATTTTGAGGGAGGATACTTTGCACTTGAAGACTGCCATAGCATCCACTTTGTTATGGTTCACAAGAGGCAGATGAACATTTAGGCTGCAGGTTTCAATTGGTTCTTGTGCTTTCTCCATCAAGATGTTCCCTGGAGGCCAACAGCAACAAAATCCATACCTAGATGACCAAGGGGGATTTAACATGGAAGCAGGATGAAACAGGGCTGAGCTGAGATAAGATCTATTTTTAATTTCCAATAACAGATGTAACATAGGCAGCATAAGTACAAATGTGTCTTCATGGATCTGCCAGCGTTCCACATCCGTGAGGGGATGCAGTCAGTAAGTTTTGATGTCTAGTTGCTTTTTGACCTACTGACTGAAACTGGCAACATGGGTGCCAAACAGTGGTGGTGGTGATAACAATGTGTGAAATATTTTTCCTCCTGACTTTGTAATCAGTAAGAATTTCTCTACCCATTTCAGTGGGAGCAGGACTAGACCTAGGGTGCTTAAAAAAAAAAAAAAATCCCAAGCTGGCATTTACTAGTGTGGATACCTCACTTCAGACTTGGGTCTGAACTTCAGTTTAAGTTCTAGCACAGGGAAGTCACTGTTCTGCCTTGTTACAGTGTACTTCTACTTTTTCTGAGAAACAGTAGTATTACACATATGCTAACATAATACATACCTTATTGCTAGCGTCAGAAACACCATATGTGTTTTTCCACAATCTGAGGGGACTGCAATGGAAATTGTATAAAAGCATGGTGAAGAGAAAGAAGCCTTCCCAAGCTGTGTGGAGAGAAGCAAATTACAGATCTTTGAAGATATTAGAGGGAACATCTAAGGAGACAGACTACATTCTCCCTTTGATTTTTAAGGATTCAATAATTGTCTCTGTTTATCCTGCATATCCTGTTCTACGTTGTGAATTTAAATGGGAATGACTGCAGCAGACAGCAAATAAAACTGTAAGTGCCTTATGCAATTAAAAAGTTATCATTATTTTTAATTATTATTTAGACTGTAGTAGTAGCTTGAAATTGAGCCTGGAGCATAACTTCCTCATGCTGTACAAATAGAGCAGAAAAAAATGACTTTCTCGCCCAAAGATTTCACTGCTCCGCAGAAATGGAGTAGCTTGAGGGAAATCTAAGCCATCAGACAAACGGCACATATTTCTTTGTCTCTCCAAGAAAATAACAGTTACTGTTTGTATGACAAGTATTATGTCTTTCTGTTGATACATAATTCCCAGTTCAGGGAGCATGGCTCGGTTAACTGCTGTCTGAGATGTCCCTGGGTCAGATGTGATCCTGAGCGCGCAGGTATGTTCCCGGTCAGGCTGCTCACTTACTTAGGCAGGTTGTGCCCTGTGCTATGAAATCCTGCCTAGACTGAGGAACTCAAGTCTGTCCTTCCTCTTCTGTCCTTTCATTTCTCTCACTCCTTATGTTTTCTTATTCCTTGCTTCTCTTTCTTGATTATCTTCTGCCTTCTTTCCAAACAATACCTTGTGGGTTTTTTAATCACCTGTTCTCTCACTGTCTGTTCTTTTCAGCCTTCACTCACAAATGGGTAAATGGCGAGGGGACAGCCCCTCTTTCAGCCTTCCTTGCCTCAGGACTGAATTTCCCTGCTGTATTTCTCCCTCCTCTTGCTCTCCGTTCTCCTTTGACCCAATAGGCTCTCCTGTTTTACAACAGGATTCCCTCGGTCTGGATTAGAGAGAAGATCTCTGCCAAACTCGCAGCCCCATCCCTGAGCGTTAGCAACATCTCTGGCTTGCCTGATTGTCAGTTTTGATTAGCCTTGCAGGTGTTTTGCCTGTCCACAAAGACTCCCCTCTTTATGGGTGCCCATCACACCCATGCCTGTTCTCTCCAGGCTGCTCGAAGGTCTCTGCTGCTGGTAGTTGCCTAATTGTGCTCTTCCTCTGTCTTCATCATGCAAGTAGGTGATTCCCTGGAGATACATGTGACTGTTAAACACAGCAGATGAGGACAGTCATTTCTGCATGGATGAGATACCAAGCCTGGATGAAGCCCTGCTGCACCAGATGGTGTTTATGAATATATGTGAGGAAAGAGGGGCTAACGCTCCCTTAGCTACCCACCTCTAGTCATTCTCACAGAAATCCCACTTGGTGAGAGCTATGTAAAGATTTCAGATTTACTCTAAAAGCTGTAAAGGGTTCTTCTCAGAAGCACAAGGAGGTGTGGGAAGGAGCTGTGTGAAAACCTCAGCTGGGCTGTGCTTTGCACGGCTTTATAGTATCACCACCCAGAGGCTTTCAGCTAGGTGGTGGTGTACTACTTCATGTTACTTTTTTAGTGATCTGAAACCCATCAAAGGCAATGAAAACCCACAGGCTCCGGTGAACTTTGGATTAGAGTTATAAAGCGTGAAATGGATTTCTTCTGACTTCAGAAAGATAATATTCACTGAGTTTCCTGGCTATTTTCTGATAAAAACTGTTCCTGCTATAGAATTTTGGTTTGAAAGGACATGTAGCTTGATTCACCAGACATGTACTGCTGGGAGAAAGCACTGCTTCTGAAAAATAGCATGCAAAAGAGTATTAGCTGAAGAAGGATAATAGAAATGATTCCTTTAAAAAGAAGGAGATGTTTTAATGTGGTCAAAAGGCAAGACTGTGCTTTAGATTCTAACAGCTCCTGGAGACTCTGCATCACAAGCCTGATGGAGGCGTGTTGTCCTCCATAAAGTGATCTACAGAACAATAATGCAGATTCTTTACCTCTCTTTCTTCCTGCACCTACTAATGCACTCGCAGTGTGCATCTCATTTTTATTTAGACCTATTTATATTGCTGGAGTGGAATTTGTAACACAGATTAAAGCATATGTAGACCTTAAAACAAGTGCCTGTAAAAACAAAAGGAAACAGCACTGGTAGCACATGTATTTCAGTGGCAGCAATATCATAATGGTTCACTGTCTGTAATTTGCAGGAAAGAAGCTTTCTTGAGCTCTTTGAAGATCTCCTAGGACAAAACAAGGATTGGTCAATGTCAAGGAGGTCAGCTTAGGCTGTCATTATTTCTGATGCTTAAAATTCATGGATGAGCTTAAACATGTTAAATTATTGTAAGAGTCTTTTGAGAAGTTAGTGGAGGGAAAGCAAATGAGAAGAAGCTCTTATTTGTATTTTGTATCAATAGTTTTTTTTAAGTAATGCTTGACAGTGATCGTGTTCTGCATTCATCCACCTGTTCAAAGCCCTCAGTGGGGATTTTACTGGCTATCCCCAAGCTCTCAGAAACAGGCACATGGCAACTCAGGCTGTGAGCACAAAGAGGGCAGTGTAAGAGAAAGTTGCAAGAACTTTAACAGGGTAATGGACATTTCTGTTTGTTTGTTTCCCAATGCATAGCAAGTAAATGTACCTGTCTTGTTAGTGTTATCTTGATAAGATACTTGTTTTGTTTCATATTGTTCTCTAAAACTTCAGTTGTGGTATGTGTCATGCACATATACACACTGCTCAGTTATTGACCTCACCAGCTAAAAAGCATTAGAGACACTGTAAAAAACAAATACATGTAGTATAGAGTCTGATCTCCCAAGGTCAGATGGACAGAGTATAACAGCTGGAAGCAATATTCAAGAGCTCTTGCCTTTAGTCTCTTTTACTATGCCTTGTAAAACACGTATTGCCTTGAAGCAGATATAAATTATGCTTCCCTTGATTGGTAAGGGTCTTGTGCGTTGCCAGAGTAGCATGCATGGGGCTACATGTAAGTGACTGTCACAGTGGACAGTTATAAATTCTTTGTAATGCAGGTGCAAGTCTGTTTCTGTGGTTTTTATAAGAGATTGCATAGTTTAAAGTAAGAGCCCGCATGTTTCTGAAAAAATGGTAGAGCGTGAAGCATGGCAGAAGTAGGGGATGTGGCACAAATCACAGCAGAGACACAGATTCACAAAAGAACAGCTGCCAGGCTGTTTTTCCAGTTGCTTCAAGGATTGCTTTGTGTAGAGAGAGCAGGGTGATTGAAATTGAATGTAGATGGCCTGGATCATCCTTCCCACCTGAAATGGCAACCACTTGGAAAGTAGATGTAGGAGTTGCAGAGTTAGAGGTCTAGCTAGGAAATGGTTATTTTCTTTAATGGTTTTTGTTTTTCTGCTAGGTTGTTTTGTCAGAAGATTTTGGAAAATTCCTTCTTTGGGTGGTGCGAGAATAATATTAATGGGGAGGGCGGCACAAAGATCATGGCCAACACAGGGTCTGCGGTCTCTGCTGAGAAGCTGTTCCAAAAAAAAGTAACACATTTGCACTCTCCTTACATCCTGGCATATTCTGGAACAGGCACAAGTCTGTTGTCAGTGATAGCCTGGGAAATGGTTCTAAGGTCTGTAGTCACTTGTACTTGCAGCTGATCCCAGACTGTTAAAAATAATGTTCATACAATCAGGGAAGAGAAATGATCGATGCAATTAGTCCCCACTTAATTGCTCCTCAGGCACTGTACTGAGCTTTGCTCCAGCTGGCTGTCGCATTCTCGTTTTGAGTGTATTATTTCAATTGCATTATTTTTAGAGCCTTCAAGTCTATAAAGGGCTATGGATGTTGGATCAGGGCCAGCTCTGACTGCAGTTCTACAGGGGTTGGCCACAAAGAGCTTCTTGAGATGGTGGAATGAATGGCACGTAGATCTGATGAGCTCCAAGACTGTTCTGGGCCATATGTGTTCCCCTGTGCTGCATCACTTGTCGTAATGAAATCATCTAATTTTCTGAAGGAAAGATGGAACACTATTAAACTTAATAGCTCTTATCACTGAAAACTATAGTCCCTGTGGCAGAGAGATCTGGTGAAAAGGAGAAGACAGGTGCAGATGTGCCTTTATTTCTGTCATGACAAAGCAGGTGGCAGAAGCAGGAGCAAAGGATTATCTATAATAAAGTCAGTGTCTTTGCTACTTCCCCTACTATCGTCACTATTCGGAAACCAGCAAAGGAATCCAGACAGAACGTATTAACTTGGAGGCACTGATGGGATCTTGTTGGGGGGATATATACTGCCACTGCAGAACTACCAGCTGCTATTACCATTTCAAGGGAAGAGGTGGAGATTGGACCCAAGAGAGGACCAGCATCAGGATGAAGAACAACTTGGAGTTAGCCAACTTACAGCAATTTACCTCCAGATACAGAAACCAAAACTGCTGGTTTTGCATACTTTGCATACAAACCATAGTGATCCCAAATGACACCTCATGGCTCTGATGCAAAACATCAGTGTTTCAGAAGTATGTGTCACTTAGGCAAAGTAGCATGGCCATCCTTGTGCAGAGCTGGCAGAGACATCCTGAATTCTTCAAAACCTAGTATCTTCTTTCCTGTCAGTGTCTCAGTTCCTAAACAAGGAAGCTCTAGAAACAAAGTAACAGTAATTTGCCTGGCAGTGATGGCATAGCATCGGAGTGCTGGCAAGGCAGCCTGTCCACCATTTGGGGTTTTGTCACCTGACCTAGACTGGCGATAATGCACAGAGATGTTAAGTTTTTGAGCTTCACCTAGGAACACAGGCCCAAGGAACCTCCAGAAAGGCCTGATGCTCTCTCCCTTTTACATGCACTCAGTTTTGGAAGCCTGTGTTCCCTAAAAGTTACCTTGATCTGGTGCTCAGGGAGAGTGTGACTTTAGGGAAAGATCCACCCCTTATAGCTTTTAAATCAGGGTCTAGAAAATAACAAACTACAGTATTTTATTAGAATTTGGTTTTTTGTCTATGGGACAGGGCATATTTTTACATGTCTGCCTAGAACAGTCTAGAGGCCAGTGCCTCGCTGTTGCTGCAGTGAGCAGATGATATTGCCATAGAGTGGTGGATGAACGTCCTCAAAAAAGTTCTTCCACTGTTCATTCTTCCAACCTTTATGCAGAGACTTGTAGGCAAAAGAGTTTAGTAAATACCAGAGGCTTTTTGACCCTAGATTAAATCAGACAGTACAACAACCAGTTGATTGAATACAACAGTGAACCATATTTCCGAGTTTTGCAAACATCCTGATTTTGTTTCTCTGATGTATAAATATCACCTGTTTGTCAGAATGGACATGTGTATGTTCTACCAGCAGGAGCAGAGTCACCATGGAAGATGCTTCTCACTGGTATTTTTGGTGCAGCAGAGTTTTAGCAGTTTTCTCATTTATGTAGTTGTTTACAGATCATCCTGTTGAGTTCTTACGTATAAACAGATGTGTAAGCGTTAATGTTTTCAAGAAATCCCGTATAATTGAGAAATTTAACAGACACCTGTGCTCTGTGGTTGCTACCATCTGGTGGCTATCTTCATACACTGCATTTTTATTTCCTAATTGCTTATGTCTCTTCAAATAAGAGTGATGCAAAATCAGTGGGTTTTATGGAAATATGCCTGTTGTGGGGTATCAATTGTTGTAAGTCTGTAGAAGAGGCAGAATGCCAAAAAAGCTATATGTAATCTGAACCTTCAGATTTACTGTGGTACCGATATTGTTAGGGTGCAAAAGCTGGAAATACTGTTGTCGTTGCACATTCCTAAGGTATTGTATTCCTGCTGCTGTGTTGGCGGTGCAGAATCACCCTTCTCTCAGTTTCAGTGGCATCCTGTAAATACCATCTTTGGACTGCTGGTGGCAAAAGGAGATTTGACTGATGTAGCCAGTGAGTTAATTTTGGCAGCAGTTGCAGCACAAGTGTGGACAATTAGCTAGCAACCATGGTAGAAATGTTGTGCTTTGTCTTGGTGCTAAATCATTTGTAAGGCTGTCATTCTCTATTAGCTCCCTGTTGTGACCCCTGAGATAGCAAATCAGGTTCACAAACAGGCACTTGTGCCTCGCAGGCACCAGTCCCAGCAAACGCAGAATTGCCTTCATTTAACCGAATACCGCGGTATGATACTTGTGTTTTGAACTTCTGAAAAGCCAAGAGAAACTATTTTTTCTTCTGCCTTGCTATTATTCCTGCGTTCATAGATAGACTGCCTTCCTGGAAAATCCTCAATTTCCCACCAGCTTTTCCAGTTCTAGCAATTCCCTCTATCGCTGCTTCTCTTTCCTCCCTACACCAGCATACACAGTACACATATTGTGTATAAAGTAGCGCAGAGTTTATATAAAGAGGTGTAAATTGGCCTGTACTGTCTAGAGACCAGTCCCCTGTACCAAGATGCATTGTCAGAGCAACGTACTGTGGCTGACGGGTCGTTACACAGGCACTTTATTGTACATTACCATATCCTGTTACATAACGCAAACCCTGGCACAAAGCAATGATAAGTTGATCTTTACATTTTATAGCTTCCTCTAAGCTGAAATGAGGAATCTTAGCCAATACTGTGCTTAGCTACTATGTTAGTTATCACTGCCATTCCCTGCAGAATTGCTGCTCCGACAGTTCTAGAAAATACGGACCAAGATCACTGTTTCTAGGTGGACATTCAAGACTGGGGAGAGCTTTTGTAACCTTTACCCAGCTTTGTGTATTTATACCACACTAGCCCTGTGTTCTGCCTAGTAAATTAAGCCTCTCAGTGCCCTTATTAGGTGAAAAGAGTGTTACTGTTCTGACCTATTGAGGCATAGAGAGATTGACTTATATTTTCACTGTGCACAGCAGAGGTGAGGGTAGAACTTGCACTTCCTGAAATTCAGTCGAATAGCCGAAGTGTTGCAAAGAGCAGTCTGTACGCGAGGAAGGACAGGCTCAGCCTGTGACCTGTGTACGTGACTGTACATCTATATGTACAAGGTTGCGGCAAATGCTTGTACATTTGGCATGCTTTACTGCATATGCAGCTGGTATCACAGGAATCCTTCCAGCAGTATAATATACACAGGAAAGTGTGTGTTGTATTCCTCTTACTGGCTTGCACATATGGAAGTTAAAAATATTGAAAATCAGGGACGAATTTTGTAATGTTTTAATTTTGTAGTAGTGTTGTGTGCCTCCTCTTCCTCCACTTTTCATATGTTGTTTTAGAAAAGAATGAGTTAACTCTTGCTACATAGGTGTCTCACATGAACTATCAAGAGTGAATACAGCAATTGAGTGTGGGTATTGCTTTTTAAGGGAAAATGGCAGCAACTAGTATTGAAGAATAACATTAAAAAATGAACCCCCCGAAGCAACCTTCAGAGAAATTCTATGAATAAAAACCTATTTCCAGAAGCTGCCCACATACCGAAGACAGAAGCAAGGTGGACAGGAAGTTGTCATGCAGTGAAGCTGACAGATAATCTGGCGAGGAAGCTGGACAGCTATCCAGCTCTCAAAGCCAACACATTCTTTGCCAACTTCTTTTTACTGCTTTTCCAGAGGATTAATAGAAGTTGATTTTGTTCTGGAAAGATCAGCATGCCTAACTGCAAGTATTACAGCTAGTCCACATTTACCATGAGGGTTATGTTACTGTATCAGAGCATATTGGGCTTTTTCTCTAAAGGAGGCTATGCAATTAAACAAGAGGACTGATACTTGGAGGCAGACTCTCAAGAGCTGAAGAAGTATGACGCTGCCATTTGCAGAAGCTATGCCTGGGGCCAGCATACAGGGTTACTCAGGGAGACTGTACAAAGGCTGGGACAGGAAAAGGCAAAGAAAACCCGTCGGTATTAATCGGTAATAATATGTCTGGGCTTTGATAATGCAAGACCACAGTTCAGTTTCAGCTGGCAGTTCTTCTGAAAACCATTGTAATGGCAAATTAACTGTTCTTTGCTTTCTAATTGTTGCTTTATTTGTGCATGCTTTGTTTTGTTTTTAACATGACAGAATTATTACCTAAATAGAAGGTTTCTCTCTGTGCAAACCCAGAGACTGGAAACCAGATGAAATACTCAGAGGGTTTTCTTTTAAAATGAAAGTAGAAAACACTACCTGGTACTAATTCTTGTAGCACATAATTACTCTCATTTCCAATTAGGAACTGAATTCCAGCTTAGTACAAAGCACTGCACGTAAATCCAGTGTCTAATGAGTGAGAGAATTAAAAACACCAGAATATGTATGCTACTTGAACTAAATAGTGAATAGTAATTCCATTTTCATGGTATTAATACCAGAAAATTCTTACTTCATAGCTGATTTTCAAAGCTTTCATTATGTAGGTTAATTTGTTTGGGAAAGGGTTAAGTTTTATTGAGGGCTTCAACCTGCACCCATTTCAGTTGAAGATTTGTTGGATATGTTTTTAAGGCCAAATGAGATCATTAAGATGTGTTTTCTGTAACATGCAGACCATAGGATGACATCAAGTGGCTGGACAGCCATAAGTTTCTTTGGCACAAAATCAGACCCTAAATGTACACTTAGGTCAGTGTGCATTTACATATTGTGCAGAAGAGAAGAGAAGATATAAATTCATATTCCTTTTTTGCCTACTATTTAGAAATGTGCAAATGTGGTCTTTTCTACCTTGTAAGATGCTCAGCACTTCTGAGGTGTGTACTTTGGATTTTACATGCCCTCCCTTCTGAGGCAGGGAGGAGGGAGACAGGAGGCAGGGGAGATTGTCTATCTCCCAGCAGCTGCCTTCAGCACCTCTGCCCTCTCTGGTGCTGGTGTATGACCATGACTCACTAACATGAAAAAAAAAATGAGACCACACTTATGCCATACATATTCCACCCACGTTGTGCCTTCATGTTTTTTGCGATTTTGTAAAACTTCTGTCTCTTAGAGTACAAAACTTCATTTTTTCAGTTTAGAGATCAGATGCTCAGGAAAATCACACCCTCAGAGGTGGGATCCTCAAACTTTACAGTGCATGATGTTGCATGGTAGGTGTTGTCAAGAGTAAAGAGACATGTCTGGCAATTTAAGTTAATGGAATATGGGAAAAATGGAATGTGTTACATCTTGAACTTCATTGGATGCCCTGGGGACTTACACTCCTGTTGCTTGATATCTTTAGGACTAATAGTATGGTAAAGCAGTTGACCCTACTCCCACCAATGTGTGGTTAATGTCTTCCTTCAGTAGTTTGAATTTTTATGCCTTTGCTGGTTGATAGTGACCTTCTGACAGTGCTTTGGTTATAGGTCTCCAGAGCATGATCTCATGACCGGTTTTCCTGTTCTGCCATAGTGTTTTCAGTAACTTTAAGGAAGCAGAACAACATACTAGATTTTTCTGATTATTGGTTTTAGTGAAAAGATAATGAGACTTGGATTGTTTTAGCTTGTCATTTGGAGGAAAAAGCATATTAGAAAAAATGGTTCAAGATAATCTATTTCTCTGCAAAATTTTGAGAATTGCTCCCTATCTCATATGATTCAAAAGGTAAAAGAATATACAAACATCAAAAGATCTATTGAAAATAGATCCTTAAGGATGAAGCAGAAAAGAGACTGGGATATAGGTCTAACTTCTTCAGATTTCCTTAGCAGGACCTATTTCAGTTACTAATAGAGAATGGTAGGCTTTTCAGGTAAGATACACATGCATGTAGACTGATCTGCTGATTCCCTTATTCTCAATTTGCTTTGGAGAGGAAGAAGTGAAGGGCACAGCAAGGAGTCTGTCAGGATCAAAAAGCATAATCAGCACCTTTAGCACAGTGAAGCACTGTTTGTTTAAGCTCGGTCCTTTAAGATCTTTTTTCCCTTTGATCCTGAAAAGACGTTCTGACTGCAACAGACACAAAATGAATTTGTGGCCTTGGTTAAGTAAGTGACTGAAGTTCTTTGGGCTTCAGGAGGGACAGGATTTTACTGATGGAAAGGTGGGCCCAACTAAAAACATATTTCAGTAGCTTCAGTTAAATCCCAGCTGAGGTGTAGAATGCAAACACAAGATCTACTTCAACTGAATTTCTCATAAATTTGTTTTCTCTATGCCTTAATCCTTTTTTAGATTTTTTTTCGGGGGAGGGGGGGAAAAGGGATGAAGGAGAGGGCAGGGGAAGGACTGTGCCTAAAATGAAAATGAATTCAGCCTGGACAGCCAGAACAAATCTATCATTACAATGTTATTTTGTGTGACCAAAAAGGTGAGTTAAAAATAATGTCCGAAATCTAGCTTCATCTAGGCCAGAATTTGGAGTTACAGTTAGAGTTTTTCAGCACAGAGGAATCACTGCAATTGTCAAACACTGCCTTTTCTCATCAACTCTTGTGGATCATCTTAAGGATATTATATATATTCTTTATATAAATCCTTTATGTGTGTGTGTATATACATATATAAAAGGATATTATTAAAATATATATATATATAAAAGTGAAAAGCAAATACCAAAACTCGCTCTACACCAATGGTACATCATTTCCCTGGCTATGAGGTGGATAGTCATTTTCAAACCTAAGATTTTAAATTATTTGCCTTCAGTCTGCCTGGAAACCAATGGCAAGGACAGGATTAGTATGAAAGTTCTTAGAAGCTGATCTCTCCCTGCTAGACCAATGCTGTCTTACCTGATCAAAGCTGCTGAAAGAAAACTCACTTTTTAAAAAAAAGATGAAGGAAGCAGTCTTTCTGTGTTATTGGAGAGGTGACAGGAGAGATGTGGCTCACATTGAACTGAATCTGTGGGAGTGTATGTATTCAAAGATGAATGCTTTAGCATTCGTGGGGAAATTTGTTTACAGAAGTTACATATTACCTGTGCATATGCTCAAATGATCGTAATGAAGGTTAGGGAGAAAAAAAAGTTATGAGTTATGAGTGAATAACCTCCTCAGGATTGAGGTTATTAAACTGCTAGTTGTACAAGGGACACTAAGAAGTCTGTTTTTCTCTCCTGTCTGCAAGGAAGGATAATTTAACAATATAAACTTCTTCACACGTAGGCAGAGGTACGGAATTTGAAGTAAAGGCTACATCCATGTCTCTCATGCACATTCATAGACAACACAGATCAAAGAAGAGATGAGCTGCATTTGTGGTCAACGGATTTTATGATTATGGTTACAATTCATTTTATAGGCATCAGGAAACTCAGAATACATGTAAGATTGCATACATACCATGGAAAAGAAAACACTTTCTATGTTTGAGATGTACTCTACGTCCAGGCCACTGAGGTACTATATCCTGTTAAAATTTCCTGAAGGGCTGGACCCATCCAAGAACTATGCCCTTTATACGTGTAGTTCTTAAAAATGCTCTTTTTCCCATGTGTTAGAAACATAAATAATTTGCAGCCTTCTGCTTAATTATGTTAATAAGATAGGGACAATGCAAAATTAGAAAGGATATTTTCTAAAATAGAAAAGAGAAAGAGGTCCTTTTTTCTGCATTAATTTTGTTTGGTAATGGAAATGTCAGGAATGCTGCATGAAGCACAGACGCACAACACTGGCTTGGTAATATTTAAAACAGTAGACTGGACATGTCAAGCAGTTATATGTCAGTTACTCCCTGGAGACATAGTGCTTCTACACTTCAGAACAATTTTTTCACATGGATTAACTCTTCTGATCTATTTGTCCAGGGGTTTCAGAAAGACTAGATGTACTCTTTCCACAACACCAGCTGCAAAGTACTTTGCACCTCAGGTATTTTTGGGGAGACATTTTAACATCCATCAGAACCTACTGCTTATGGTAGAGTTCCCATGCAGAGTCCTAGCAACGTGACAAAGACTTATTTAATAAAAGCTTGTGTTGAATACTGTTATCTTTCACATGGTAACTCTTAGTGTTTAAAGAATGTGCACTACAGTCAGTTTTAATGTTTCCAACAAAAATAAAAATATTTTTTCTTTTACAATTGTTTTGTTGACTTTCTCCCCTGTGAACACATCCTGGTTTCCCGACTATGCCAGCTACCAGTAACTGGTATTTTACAGATTTGGGTACTTCTAATCCCTCTGTCTCAATACATGTCTAATTTTCTTTCTTCAGCCATAATCAGTAGTTTTGGTTTTCACAAATATCTGTTGAATGTACAAATTATGCAGGTGATCCACTTCCATCAACTCTCTGTAAATTACATTACTTCTAGACCCCGCTCTTCAGATGCGGTATTCTGGCAGTAGTAAGTGCCTAACACACAGCTCTAGCGTACAGTTGTCTCAAGTACAAACTTGGCTTCATTCTCAACCCCAGCTCTGTCCCTGATTGAGGGTCCCGCAGTCTCGTGAAGCTCATACAAACAACCCATTATTAAATGTATCACTTCTATTACTGGGCCTAACAGCTCTTGCTGAGATACTTTACTTTATTGTGGTTTAACGCATTAGAAGTGCATTCTTACTGGCTCCAAAGAAGTGTTAGGATATAGGTCTTAAAGATCACAGCATTGCTGTGCACATATAACAGGAGCTCATGTTGAGTTGTCTGGCTGCTGTATTCCATCCATTTTGCTCTTCTGAACAAAAACATGTGGTTTTCTTTCAAGAATTCTTTGCTTTACCACATTCACATTGAAAGACAAAACCAAACTGTATTTAAAGACAAACTCACAAAAATTCTGCGTTTTTTTGTGGTCTTTGTTAAAATACCTGACTATTCATTTTTTAAATAAAAATAAACTTTAATGTTGCATGTTCTACTAATTTTTGTACAAGGTGGGTTTTCATTATAGTTTAAAGAATTTTAAGGAAAGTAATGATGGCTATGAAGCATAAATAGAGCAGTTTTTTACATAAGAACAATTTTCTGCAGTGTCTGAGCTTTTCACAAATTCCTCTACATATCAGTTACTGATATTTTCAGAAACACTGGTAAGGACTGCAGATAAATATTTTGAACTAGTCTTATCACTATTAGTGTGTCTAAATGTTCTTAGAATCATTTGTCACAAACTGCGTAGTGTTGTGTTTTTCAACCCTGGTAAGTTAATTTCTTCTTGGATCCATATAGCAGACAGTGATGGACTTAATCCGTCCCTGCTAAAGATAGGTTTTATAGTCAGTAGGGTTTTCAGTCTTACAAGGTATTTCTGTATCTAAATGACCTTTTTTTTTTTTTTTTTTTTTTTGCTTTTTTCCCCTGATCTTTTGGGCAGAGTTCCTGCTCCTCAACACAGCCTCCTAAGACTGCGAAAATAATGGGGTTATGTCTCCAGGATTTTTAACTGTCTGTAAGCCAGCAGGGCAAAATTAGGTAATCAGTGATCACAGCTGCAGACAGTCCATGAAAACTCCTGTTTTCTGCTAGCACAATGAATTCCTAAGGAATAGTTTTACTAGCTTTTATTTTTAACATCATCTTGCCTTAATGACAAAGATGAATGAGCTGTTTTCTGACTCACTGTTTTTATGAATCTCACAAGCAATCCAGTTCCCTAACTGTTTGAAACCCTGTTTTTAGTCATAATATAACTCTAGATATGCTGGGCTGCTGAAAAAGGAGCCATTTTTCCTTAAAAAAAGAAGAAAGGGCCCACTCAGGAAATTACATATCTGCCTAACTGGATGAGAGAAAGAATGTAACCCAACATGGTTTAAATTTGTAACCAAAGTCCTGTTTCTGATTTAGACAAAGCTGTTGTATGTATTATTAAAAAAGGAAATCTCTTCTCTGGTGAATGCTAGGGTGCAGGTTTTATACTGACCAAATTTAAAATGGGTTTTGAGTAAGAAATGGCAGAAAGGTTTAAATTCAGCCTAATCTTTCCTGAAACCTGACATACATGAAAGGTCACTTCTGTCAAGTCTGCCCCCTTTGTTCAGTTAGAAATTTCAGTTTACTTATTAAATCTAGCAGATCGACTCCATCAAGGATATCTCATCTCAAAATAATTGCTTCTGCCAGCGGTGCTTAGATTGCGTTGCATATTGCATAGCCTTCATTTCATAGCCTTCTGTTTCATTTGCATGGCATTACAGCAGTTTTTACACTCTGCTTTCCCTCTGTTTACGTCCCACTTGCAAAGGCTAACGCACAGAAACGGCATTCGCAACTAGAAGGTGCACAGCATTCGGCTGGGTCAGTAATAACGCGAGAAACGTAGTTGCCTGGTATTTTTTATTCCGACATTCCTGAGCTCAGAGAGCTCCCCCCGGCCGTCGCCACAGACGTACCGCGGAGTCTTGCCCAGTTCCGTTTCGCCTCTGATGTCGGGCGCTCTGCTTTTCCACCCGGGGCTCCCGCAGCCTGCGAGGCGCGCGGTGACGCCGGCGATGAGGCGCGGAGGCGCCGCCGCCGCGCGCAGGCGGGAGCGCCCGCCGCGGAGGTAGGAGCCCGCGGGCACCGGGGCGGCCGCGCGCAGGCGGGAGCGCCCGCCGCGGAGGTGGGAGCCCGCGGGCACCGGGGCGGCGCGCTCCGCCGGCCGCCGCCGCCCCCTGCCCGCCCCGCTGCCGGGAGGCGCCGCCCGGGCACGGCGAGGTGAGCGGCGGCGGCGGTGCGGGGCCCTGCGCGGTCTCCGCGGGCGGCGGCGGCCGGGCGCCCCTTTGCCCTGCGGGGTGTCGCTCGCAGGGTCCTCGGAATAACCCCGTGGTCACGGCCCCGTGCTCGGGAGATGCCCCTTGCTCTGCATATGTTAGATTTCCCGGAAAACCCGAAGATGGGGATGTTTGTTCAGGTCGTTAATTAACCTTCACCTTGGAACAAATCTTTCTGAATGGCCCCTCATCTTACGCCTTGGCAGCGCTTCGCTCAGGAAGAGGTATTTGTAACGCCGATTTTTTTTTTTTTTTCCTAAGGGGAGGGTGTTTCCAGTAAGATAATACACAGGGTGTTACTGGGGCGGAGAAGCTGCAGCGATTTTGTGGGTTTTTTTCCCCCCTCGCTGCCTGTCTAAACCTACTCTGCTCCTTTTCCTAATCTTGTTTTTTAAGATTATGTGCGGGTACTCTTAATCGTGACGCGAACAGGATGATTCATATAGCGCAGAGAAAATACCTCACACAAACTGTTCTCTTAAAGATGACTTTAACTCGGACTGCTCACTGAGGTCCTTCTCAGGTATAGTTTTTTGTCTAATTTTGTCTTCATACACAACTTCTTTCAGGTAGCAGCAGCGCTATCTGCAAGTACAGCTAGGGAGCATGTTTCAGAGCTCTTACGTGTGGGTAATTTAGAAGAGTTTTTGTCAAGCTACCTTTGATTATATCGTTTCTTTCATCAGCATAGACTTCAATACCCCTAGGATTTTTTTAACTACAAACCTTGTGGGGTTTAAGCGAGTTTAAGTTTAATATGACATGTAAATTATTGTTTACATTCTTTAGAATTCATTAAATAAGATGTGGCATATTGTGGGTGATCTGTGAGTTTTATTAGCTCCTTGTAAAGCAGGCAGTTAAAAGAGGAAAGGTAAACTGCCTGATACGGAAAATACTTAGTGGAGTCAGGTAACAATTACTCTCTCCCAACAGAGATACACTTTTTCAGTATTTTCATACTTTTACGAACTGGTATTTATGTTTTAAGATCCATTAGAACAGGAAGACTTAAGACTGGAACTGAGAAGTATCAAATGATGCTTTTTTTTTCTGAGAATGATGCAAATGCAGTTGCTGAACCTGTTGGGCTGTAAATGCCGCTCCTTTTCTTCCTGTTCCTGTGAAAAGAGCAATTTGATATTTTAAACAAATAGTGACTCAATGACATCCTGCAGCATCTGTGTTTAAATGTTTCAAACTGGCAACGATGCAGAGGAAAAAGACGCTTGTCCAAAGTACTGAACTTTGGAAAGTGGCTGTTGCTGGATGCTTCAGGGAAGTGTTTTACCTTTCAGCCTGCAGTTTGTGGATTCCTGTGAAAGATGACTAGGAGGAGAGAGCCTGTTTCCAGCAGCCTTGAAATCTCCACTGGAAAACATTTATTCAACCTCTTTGACTTGTAAATTCCAGGAAAAAAGTCACTAAACAACTAAAAAAAACCCCCCAAACACTCTTGCTCTAGAAAAAGACAGCAAATTCGAGTGCCACATTTTATGATGGTGTATTAGACGTTTTCTGATCCCTGTTGGTAGTCAGCATACCCTTGAAATCATGAAGGTTGTTATTGGCTGTAACTGCTTTGAGACAGCGTAATTATGAATGCTCATACTTGTCATTAACATCTAGCCATGAGGGAAAGTGAGCAATTACATTTGCTTTTCAGTGGCTTTCGTGTTAACTGTATATGAAACTAGAAATAAAATTTTATGTCTGACTCATTTTATCACCTCTGTTCTCTTCCTCCCAACCCTCACCTTTTTCTGGAAGAGTGGTTGCACAAACACTTGCTATCTGATTGACTTAAAAAATATTATTATTTTTTTTAATCAAACACGGCTTCTGACACTCTTAGTCTTACCCGGTCATGTCTAGGTATAGGTTAGGAGTGTGGGTATGCCACTGAAATGACAGCCACGGGTCTTGACGGACCAGAACACCTGGTCCAGAAACCTTCTTTTCCTCTGATCTCGTTTCACCCAGTAATCCGTTATATGATTTTCCCCAAAGCAGATAAACCGGCTCATTGAATAAGAAATTAGGATGTCAAGTCTGGGAGTCTTCGATGTTTTTCCTAGATTACGGTGGTGGGGGAGGGCCGAAGCGTTACCCAGGAGGCCCGCAGTGTCTCCGAGCACTGGGTCTGTCCTGCTTGTTCCCGCTCGGCGAGTCTGCTGCGGGCACGCGGAGCTGGGCCCTGCGAGCGGGGAGACTCGGCTTTCCCTGCCGGAGCTGGAAACGCACAAGAAGGCCTGCTTCGTCTTTGCCTGTCCAGTCTTAGTCTTGAGTCAGGGCATTTGGTCATCTTAACTAGTGGGAGATACCCAAAGTAGGCTTGTTGGTGTCCGGGGGGAGTACGGTAAAATAGGAATTGCTCAGTGTACTTTATCTTGGACGTAGCTCATAAAGATAGCAAAGCCAAAGACTGAAATCTGCTGTTCCCAAATCAGGCATTTTATGTACTACCAAATATATATGTGAAACAGCATCTGTTTTTCACATCTGTAGTCAACATTCGTGAAAGATGGATTCCTTTGTGTTCAGTAAAATCACTTGCTTATCCGCAAAATCAGAAACCTGTTTTTTTGCAACTTAAATAACTGCGCCAAACCAGAGATTGCCTGGAAAACTGGATGTACAAATACATTTCCATATAAATGTATTTACTAAGCTAATGTGCTTATCTTTGTAACAGCATGTGTGTGTATGTGCATTGGTTTGTGACAGAAAATCAGACAATTTTCTTTCGTTTGTTGGTTTTTTACTGGTGAGGAAGGACATATCATTATTGCAATTGAGGTGATCTTTTGGGTCTGCACTACTTAGATTAGATGGGAGATCTTTGTGTGTGTTTCGACTCCATGTTCCATCTCTTTCCTCCTCCGTTTACCTTTCCTTCTGTTAAGTATAAAAACGTATTTCTAATTGACATAGATTATTTAAGGGCAAACAGTGCTGGATTTTCCAGAGGCGAAAGGGTATTGAAGTCAAACATGCATTAGCGAGATCAATGCTTGCTTAGTTATAGCTGAAAACACCAGAAGAGTCGCTCAGGCTGCTCAGTTTGTGCGTGGGGAGGGTTTTCCAGCATTCCTTAAACATTGTGTCCTGCCTGTGCTTTCAGGTGCACCGTGATTTAATCATGCTTGCTTTGCACAGTGTTGTTGCTCTGCCTCTGAGTCTTTGCAAACTGAATAGGTAGTCCGATATATTTGTCCAGTAGCTATTTTCAATGCAAGTTGTTACTGCTAATAAAATGGGTTGCTTTCTCTGCTTCTAACTGCCAGGAGAAAAATATCAATTGTTTCATTCAAAAATGAAATTTTTGAAGTTTGGAGTGATGCAATGTGTCTTTCAGTATTATATTGTATTGTTTTTTAATCTAGTCAGTCTTGGTTTTGTGCTTTACAACCGAAATGCGTCGCCCCAGCCCTTTTGCTTGTGGCATTGCGGTTACCTCTGTGGCCCTATGGCTGTCCGCAGGGACTGTGTGCTGCGTGTCTGAATTTTGCTTAAGCGAGAAACTGAGGCTTTGGGTGCTGGACCTGTACACCCCCGTGTGTGTGTGTTTGTGTTTGTGTGTGTGTGCACTCATGGTGTACGCACACGAAGTCATGGGCTTGCAACCCAGCAGCTGCTGCAGAAGCTGCAGCCTGAATAAGGAAGCAGCATTTTTAGTAGGCCACGTTTTACTTTTTGGCTCAGCATATGCCCCATCCCCAACTGTAAATAAGTGCACGTAACCATTTCAAATGAACAAACAGATTTGAAATATTTACCGGTCCGTCAGTCTGTGCACTCCCTGCTGAGGGAAGAGGAGGAACAGCCCTACCTTGGTTTGGATCCAAGGAGGGGGTGTTTCACAGGAGGCTTTGCTCTGGCTGCATGTGCCTGTTAAATGTGGGTGAGCTGTTGAAGGGCTGGGTACTGGGCTTGTGGTAAAATCGACATCTCTGTTGCTTGCTAGCTGTCAACGTTATCTTCTGCCCCTGTGATATGTCCTCCTGCAAACCTTCTGAGAGTTGCTACCATTATTAATCAAGTACGTTACAAGCTGTGAATTGCATCCATTGGGAAAAAGAAATTAATTTATTTAAGAGCGTGCACCTTGTGAGACTGTGCGATGTATTAACAGTAAATCCACCTATTTCATATTGAGTTAGTGTCTTGCAATGTGTCAGTATTTGCTGTCTATTTGGTTTTCTGTGCTATTGTTTCTGGCTTTTGTCTGCTGCAGTGCAAGAAGTAAAAAAGTTGATCTCAACTTGCGAGAAAGCAATTTGTATTACAAATCGTGCTGAAGGCTCCCGGTGGAGTTTGAAGATTTGTTGAGCTAGGTGCTAATACATTCATTAAGGCCAGATTTTCTCTTCTGGCAGAACAGATGCGGCCTATTTCAGACAGAATTACAATTGCCCGTTGTCCCCACTTTTTTGTTAAAATGTGCTGTGCCATAGAAACAACCCAAGGCTCAAAAGCAAGCAGTACCTGCTGATTTGTCAAAGCAAGGTTATTTAATTTCTGTTAGGAGCAGAAGAAAGCTGTAGTAAAATTTCCCATTGAAAACAACAGAAGTATATGTTTAATTTTTTTTCTCTTTAAGATTATCTTTGAAGTTAGTTCATTCAATCTGATTTTTTTTTTTCAAGTTTGGATCCAAAAAGTTAAAATAATATTTTTCAGGGGGAAAAAAATGAAACCACCCCAGCCTGGAAAGCAGAGTGGAAATTACTCCTAAAACTGAGAGACTAAACTTGATTACTGACTAGAACGAGATAACAAGGAATTAATCTTCTATGTGTAGACCAGTATTGTCCAGTTAACTTGCTGTATGGAATACATGGTAGGAAAATGGCTTGTTTGTTCCGTTTATTGCAGGTTTTATCATATTTTTAGAAGTATGCAAGCCTTCTCGCTGACAGCCCATGTGAAGCTTTTATGTGGGAGCTATTAGGATGGTATGGCCTTTTTTCATCCTCCCAATGGAAATATCTTGACAGAAGGCTTTCATTGCTAGGTGTAGTCCTTTGAACTGAGAGCTGTTGCAGAATTATAGTAGAAGCTTGATTGTATGTGTAAAGTCATTGTAGCAAAGGATGTAATGTAACATATGTATTTTAATTTGCAGGTTTCCACACTGCTGTTTTTTTTGAAATGATAGGGCTAGGAAACAGCCGCCGAGGGATGAAGTCTCCACCTCTTCTTGTAGCTGCGCTCCTGGCATGTATCGTTGTTTTGGGCTTCAACTACTGGATCGCAAGCTCTCGCAGCGTGGATTTGCAGGTAACGCTCCTGTTGCTCCGCGCCTGGTTCTGTACTCGTGTGGTTAATAAACGTGGTCCGCAACAGGAAGACTGCTTCCGCCTGCACGCGGTGAGATAGCAGCTTTGGTGTGTCGCAGGGATGTTTGCAACTATTGCAGTTGTTGCTTATCAGTAGGGAGAGAAGGAGCAATGCCTGTTTGCAAGGGGTGCAAGGGACCCGAAGACCTGTGTGGATGGTGCTTGTTACTACTCTTCGCACGAGGCACTCAGCCATTTTATGCTGTTTCAGTTTACAGGCATGGCAGATGCCCTCTTGTTGGTTTTCTTCTTTTTCCCCACAGTATGTTGCAAACCAGCACTTCATTTTTAATCTGAATGGGCCTCTGCCTACTCGTTCATATCCCTACATTTTTTCTTTTATGTCCCGTTCTTGCTCAGTAGAGTAAGATCAACTTCTTTCAATATATGTTGGGCAAAGAAGGATTCAAGGCAGCTTCTCCATGTGCTCACTCCTTCCCACCAAGTACAAGGAAATCAGCGGATTCAGAGAGTATCTCACAATCTGAATTTGTATTTCTTAGGAACCTTTCCTAAGGAAAGCAAACAAAACTCATGTGGGATAATTATGCTCTCTGCTATTTTGCAATGGTAACTGTATGCTCTGTGCTCTGGAGTTTGGGTTTGTGGTCCTTACAGGGCCCTGCATTCTCAAGTTGAATACCACATGGGTAAAGTTTGTGGTTTGTGATTATGTGTGCAGGGTGGTTCTTTTTTAAAATAAAACTGAAAACCTGGCGATTAGAAAGGGCTGATGAGAGGTCCTCCTGTGTTTTTTTCTATGGAATCAGTATTATTTCTTCATACTTGAACTGGATTTTAGAACTGATTTGACAGCTGCAGAAACCAAACTCGTGTGAAATCTCAGAGTCGACACTATTCGAGCAGTATGTCTTAGCTTTTCCTTGGTGGGAGGGGTACGATACCATCATTCTGGGACTTAGCTCAACTCCTGCTTTTCCTTCAGTCACTGGCCTCAGCACAGTGGCTCCCAGCTGTTAGTAGCTCTGTCCAGACCACTGAAGCTTTTCTGTGCGAGCATGTTGCAACTGATAGTGAGGAAAAAATCATTAGCATGCCAGCTTATTCTTGATCTCAGTAACCTAGAGGAATGAAGTCCTGTTCACCGGTATTGATTAATGGTATTATGTTGTACAGTTCCTCCAAAGTAAGCTTGAAAATCCTTTCACTTCTGTGTCATCACGCACTCTGAATAAAAGCATAGCCCAGGATACAAGTGGAGCTTCTGAAGCACTATTAACGCATTCATTTGTTGGCAGGACTTTGCTACTGTAATGATTAAAATGGAGTAAGTGCTCTTCTGTGCGCCTTCAGCTCAACTGCAAACTTTTTTCCTTCCCCTCCCCCATTTTGTTTTGCTCTCTGTGGCAATGCTATGGCGTAGACGGGCAGTAATATGCAGCGTACTATGGTGTAACAAGAGTTGATCCATTTTCTTGGAGCCTTGGCAGCTGCTGTAAGTTTTTATTATATCCAGTTTTCAATCTATCAGGAACCCCCATGTTTTTCTACCTGGGTAAATTCTGGTGAGCTTTTTTTTCCCTCTAGCTATCTTTGTTTCTAATAATTTTGGGTTAAGAGAAAGACATTGACGGTTCTTCGGCAACAAGGAAGAGAACAACCTCCTGCAAAAATTAAATTGATACTTCAAAAGAAAAAAAAGAAAAGCCTTGACCACATCTAACTTGATGCCTTTACGTTACATGTGTCTGTATTTGTGCATGCATCTGTGAGACAATGTTGAATTTTCTTTTGATTGTCACCGCTCTTTGATCAATCCAGGAGGGAGAGTTTCTGACGTAAAATGAGTTCTTTGTCTACGCATCTTTGTGTGACAGGTATGTGCAGTTAGCTGCTTGCATAAAAGTTGGACAGAGTTGTCCATCCTGAGCTCCTTCCCAGGTCTTACAGGAAAACCTGCTGATTATTTGAGAGATGAGTTTTCTCTCTAAGCTAGTTTAGGATCAACACTGGAAGTGCAGTGGTATCAGAATTGTTTGGATGGGATTTAGACATGTTTTGACTTTGCACTGCTTTTTGGGAAAACAGAGGGTTTTTTACATGTTTGTTTTTAAGCTGAACTATTAAGGCTGCTTTGCATTTCTCTTAAAATCTTTAACTGAGGTTTTGATGGTCTGTATAGTATATGAACTATTGATTGTTTGTCCAAGACTGTTTTGTGCGTGTGTAAGTGACTGGTGGATATAACTAGTTGAGGAAAACGTTTTGATGAGATTAGTATTGTTAGTCTGTTATTTCCCCTGAAATGAGGTGGTCCCTAAATGCGAAGGAGAAATGTCAGCAAGAAGAAAGATGGATTCACCCACTATCTATTTCATTTCTCTCTGAGACGTTTGAATACATTCTCCTTTTGAACCGTCGCTTAGAAGAAGCATTTCTACTTGTTTTTTGCTGATTTGTTTTTGCTCAGAATCGGATCATGGAGCTGGAAGGCAGAGTCCGCAGAGCAGCAGCAGAGCGAGGCGCAGTCGAGCTGAAGAAGAATGAATTCCAAGGAGAGCTAGAGAAGCAGCGCGAGCAGATAGATAAAATCCAATCCTTGCACAGTTTTCAGATGGAAAATGCCAACAGACTGCATCGGGAAGAGAAGGTAGGCCTCTTCTAGCTGCCATTTACCCTGAGATTGCAGTTTATCAGGACATTCCCTGCAGTAGAATAAGGTTGCTTAAATGTTCCAGCTGATGGTTTTGCGGTGGATTTTTGTGTTGTGAAATGTATAATACATGTATTATTGCGTAATATTTAGTAAATGGAAACTGAATGCGTATTGTAGCCCTCGGAGTGGTAAAAGACTTGTTTAGCGGTCTGTAATGGAGAAATATTTTAACTGAAAAATGAGGGACGAGGGAAAGATAAAAGCATACAGAATGAGCCAAAATCTAGATTTTTATGATTCCACTTCATCAGCTTTTAAATGTGCAATGTTAAAAGCTGCAAGTGACAGCACTTGTGAAAAATACCTCTACCCCTGCTGTAAATCACTGGTACATCACATGGTGTAATCACCTCGGGTTGGCCTCTGGCTTTCTTTCCTCTATGCTAATGGTTTAAAACTTAAGGAAAAGAGGAAGCTGCACCAACAGGTGTATCTGTATTCCCTTCTTAAGCAAGCACAAATGATCGTCTGTTTCTAAATATATTGCAAATGGTGTGGCCTTCTGCTTCCAAAACCTGGTGGTGTTTGGAGACATCCAAGTAAGTGTTAAGAGGTTTACCATTAGGTGATAGCTTGCTGCTCAAAATGTGTGGTGTACAATGCATTGTGTGTGTTAAAACTCTTGTAAATGAAACATCACTAGATGAATATTTGGAAGTCTTGGAGAAGGAAAAGCTCAATAAAAATCAAGGTGGAAGTGTCTGACTAATATGCACATTACTGGCATATATCTTTAATTTTTTTTCAAATCATTTCTATCTGAGCTCTTCAAAGAAGTAGTAAACCTATTCTTTTTCTCTATTTTGGGACAGACACATTTCTTTGATAGTTTCTCTCTCCTCTTTTGAATTCAGTCTTTGGGTATGCTTTGAAAAAAATGAGGTGTGTTTTATTTGTTTATTTAGTTATTTTTAACTGTACGTACTTAATTAAGATACCCCTGGATATTCAGACAGGGTTGTACCACGTAATCGGGATTGTCCCCTCAGCCTCCTAGTTATGAGTTGTGCGGAAGCTGTTTACCTTCACCGTCCTCTGTGAAACTACCCCTGTTTGCCTCTTGGAGTTTAATTTGTGGCTCCCCAGTCCTTTGAGAAACCCTTCGTTTTGTTTTCACATCTTTTGCGTTTCATTTCCGTCCTGCAAGTAACAGAGCATATTAATGAATGAAAAAATATTTAAAAAAAGAGAAAGACAAAGTGGAACTGAATATTTACTTAATTTACTTTATAATCTTTTTTTTTTTAACAAGGGAAATGCATTTTATGGTTCCTTCTCAGTAGTAGATTTTCCTCTGCTATACTTCCTTCTTCTCTTTAGAATGGTTATTATATTAGCTGAGGTGTTGGCATAGGAGGTTATAGAGCAGATTAGCAAAACGGACAGGCACCAGGAGCTGGTCGTAAGAACTTGCCCACGAGTTCCAAGAGATTGCGTGGAGGAAAAGGTGTCTCAGCCAAGTGGGGTGCGTAGCCTTTTTGCTTCAGACTACCGTGGTATCAGCGAAATGAAAGGTGGCTTGTGCCGGTGGTGTGTGTTGGTTTGTTTGTTTTGTTCTGTTTTTTTGAGGACGTGGGGACATAGCTGAGACAGCTGAGGAAGAGCCGTGGCAGAAAGGCTGACGGTCCTGAGTGGCGTGGTGAGAGGAGGAGACAAGGAAGACCAGGAGAGAGGAGGAGACAAGGAAGACCAGGAGAGAGGAAGGGAGACAGATGTTGGAAGAGACAAGTTCTCCATTTGCTAGCAGACATCAAATGGAAGAAATCAGCAAGTAGTAGTTCAGAACGAAGAAAAGAAATGCTCTCCATGCAGTGCGTAGTAAAGCTGCAGGCTTGTAATGTCCATAATGTCTGGTTGCAGCAGGTCTGTGCAGGTTAAAAAGCAACTGGATAGACGCAGTCAAACACCTGCTGCCCTCACCCCCACAAATATGAAGATGTGGTTTCTGGCTCCAGAAGTTCCTGAGCCAGAAGTAGCTGGTGTTAGAAGTATGTGGTGGTGAATTACTGCTTTATGGCTGCCTTGGTGTTCGTTTGGCATCCAGCATTAGAGACTGTGCTACGCAAGGTGGATTTGGGGGCTGGTTTGGTGCAGCTCTTGCTGCCTCGTCGGTGCTTTGTCTGCTCTCCTCCTAAAATGCAGGTGTTTGAGAATGGTATAATCTATGAAGTTTGCTGTTGTAATCCCGGGGCCTGATGCTGTAGGAAACATTAGATGAACAGTGATATAATGGGCTTCCTTATCTCCTGTCGGCTGCTTTCTGTGGTTGGAAAACAGCACATCTTAGGAGACTAAAGTAGTAGGAGGAACATGTGTGTGTCTGTGCACTGCTTCGTGGCAAATTTAAAATTCACTCTTTTGGCTGCAGGTCAGCAAATACCCCACATAGATGTTTATTTTCCAACTCTGCAAGTTGAGAGCAGGGAGAGTTGTTTTTATGAGGACCAGTGTATTTTAGAGACCTTGTCAAAAGATGCTATTGACCAAGTTGGCCTAGATTCATCCACTCTAAAACAGGAATGCCTCTGACATGGGGAGGGTGAAGGGAAAAAAAAAAGCTTAGTTTTATTAACTAAGGACCTTTATATGAAGAAGCTCTGCATGGGCAGTGGTTATTTGACAATCGGATGCAGAATATATGAAAAGACCGTCTGTGAGCCTTTTCATGTGCGTGTGTATGTAGCTATGGATACACATAGATATGCTTGTTTATTTGCTCCAGAGATTCCAGTGGCATCTCGAATTCCTGAGAGGCAAGTACTGAAAGTCATACTTTCTGGTTGCAGGAAACCGAGCCCTTAAACTGAACCGTTAATCCCTGAGGGGGAAATACTTACCTCGTCCAGCAGCGATGAATGAAAATCCGAACCCTGAGTCTTTTCACTGTCTTTCCAAGTAATAAAACTACTTCAGTGTAGCTGCACAGATCTTTGATAAAAAGGATTTTGTTTAATTTTTATTGTTCTTAACAAAGGAAAACAAAAATGTATTCCACTGATATGTAGGAGTGAATGGTCTGTCTCTGAGAAACTTTCTCGGGGAGAAATACTGGTGATAGAGGAATCTGTAAGGAAACAAACCTTCACAATCTAGAAGACTCCTTACCAAAAGTAACTCTCAAGTAACATTCAAGACCTATCTTAATTACAGTTCTTCACTGTTCACTGTATCTTATTACTCATCTGCTCACAAAATGCAGAATAATTATGCCACTGATTTCATTTAATACCAAAATAATGCACTAATATTATACTCTACAGGTTAAAGTCAGTCTCAGTGGCAACGTGACAACCAGCCTGAATTAATGTCTTCATTTCTGGTAAAATTGTCTCTGTGCCACTTGTAAGAACAAGGGCACAGGGGGTGGGAGATAGATGGAGCCTGAAATACCCCATGGGCTCTCCATTCATTCAGGCGATGTAATCCTGGGAAATTACTGTCATAATTATTCTCTTAGATCTGGAAATGTATAAAACATGTTGATCACCAGCCTGTTTTTAAAAATCTGTTTGAATTTTTGAGGATTAATGTAGATTTAGCAAATGGCTTCTGGAAATCCGTATAGAAGCAGTCTGAGGAGATCAAGAGAGCTTACATGAACTCTCGATAACAACAGATAAGGAATCACAAGTGCAAAAGGGATGTTTCTTATCTGCGAATGATTTTCTAGAGGAGAACAATATCCTCTCTGGTTGTTGTTCCGGACCCATAGCTGCTGGGATATACACAGCCACCATGATAGCTGTTTTGAAGACTAACTGGAGAACAGTACATGTGATCTGTCCATCTTTTTTTTTTTTTTTTTTTTTTTTCCCCCCTGTTAGGACATCCTTTTGCAATTTGTCATTTTCTTGGGCTTTATGTAACTCTCCCCCAGCCCAGATCTTGTTTTACTGAGGAGGGGCACCAGGCTCTGTACGTTATGTGTGAAATACGTCACTGCCCTGTTGCTCGCTGTCTTTTAACACTGGCCCCAGCTGTTCTCAGATTCCCCCCTCCGGGAAAACCTCAATTCCCAACACGGCCTTCTGACACAAAATACCTATCAGTATGCTCAGAGTCAGCTCTGCTCGAAAAAAATGACAGCGGCTAGGGGGAAGAGAGAAAAAAGCCTGCGGTGAAAAAGGAAGAGAGGTGCCTATGGGTGTTTTGGTTTTGCTTGTAAACCAACATTGCATCTTTTGGTTAGTCTCGAAAAGACTTTGAAGAAAAGCAAGTCCGTTCCCGCCCCTCCCTAACTGCTCTACTTGCCGTAACATGATGTTTCTAAATTAGCAAGAGAAATCAGTCCGTTTGCTCGTAGCTGGTACAGTAGAGGTCTAGAAGACTACCTGTGTTTTCCAATGTATTTTTATATGGTGGAGGAAGAAATGGCTGATCTAGACCTAGGTAAACTGTAGGGACCCTAAGAGCGGAGTTTCAGAGTATGTGCAGTTTAGGAGTTAACTGTTGAAACGTTCCTACCTCTCTTCATAGCTAAATGAATTTACAAAAAAGAAAGCAGAAAGTACACTCTGTGCGTGGTTTATCGTTAGGATTTTCCTATCATATAATGCTATTTTGTTTACGCTGCCAGATGTTGGGGTTTTAAGTAAATATGGTGATGGTCTTGAAAACCCTGCAGCCACAAAGGGCGTACTCGCTGTCACCCGCTCCCGGGTGCCCTGCAGCTCCGAGTCACTGCCTTGTCGTACCTGGCTCTCCCCTCCGCTCCCTGGCTCTTCTGCTGGGAGTGTGAGAAACCGTGAGTTAACTTCACAGTTTTGGTAGCTTCTACGGTGCGAGGACTGAACTGCACCGTGTCACCATACAGATGCTCTTAATCACAAAAAAAGAGAGCATAGGTTGCTTTTCGCTGAAGATGTAATAGAAGATTGAGCCCAAAATCTTTACTATGGTCAGTATTTGGGAATAGAGCTATTCTTTTTCTTTTTTTTTTCCTTTATTGAGAAGAACAGTTCATAATTTATAAGTGGAAATTGGTTCAGTGGAAAATAGAAGGATTTAAATAAACAACGTCTGCTCTATTTTGAGTTTGAAATTTGCTTTAGACGTGCTTCACTCGGGGCTTTCATTCGGAAGCCTAAATGAGTGTGCAGCGCAGAGACCAACCTAAAAAAGAAATGTTTTCTTAGGCTTTTTTTTCCACCAAGTAATATTTAGTTAACCATTAATCTCATGTCCTAGAATGAAAAAAGCTTTTGTGGCTGGTATGAATGGTTTCTTTCCCCTTGAAAATTATTTTAAAACAGTGGGGAAGAAAAGTACAAAGCCACAAACGAAGTGAAGATGCAGGTTGCCAAGAAAGCGGTGGGGGGAGGTGTGTTTGTGCAAACAGAGGAAGGAGAGGAATTTCCAGGTACAATTAAAAAATGAACAACAGATAACAAAAGCATGGCTTGCGCTGTGCTGCTGGCATGGGCAGGAGGCAGCAGCAGGAATGTGCATGACAGGACTGCTCATTTTGTTTGCAACAAGGGCTTAGATCAGCTTGAGTAAATTGTGAAATACGTGCCCATCTTCTCCCTATGAATTATAAATGCTTGTTTCTGCTGGTTTCCCTGTGTATAAATCTTCCCCCCACAGCTCGTTTTGTTCCTAGGCAGTTTGTTGTGGGTGCTAGAGGCTGGGTGGACCATCATTTGGTTCAGTTCCTAGCAGCGAATTACTGATGCTGTGCCTCTCCTTTTTCTCTTGAGAGCTGTTTCTGGTGAGTGCCACGTGGAAGCCACTTTTTTTTTTTTTCGGTTTTAGTTCTGAAACAAGTGTTTACTTTTCTCAACTGCTTTGCCATTTTATTCCTTTTTCTGCTGCAGTATCTCGTTACGCATTTAGGTGCGCTGTGTGCAGTCAGTGTTAGAGAGCACCTACGTCAGCCCTGTGTGGTGGGGCTCGCGTGGCTTACGACGACAGCAAATGCTCCATACAGCCGGCGCTGAAGGAGCGCAGTGTAATACTGCCTCTGAGGAATATGTGATGGAGACTGCTGTGTATGGGATTATCGTTTGGAGTAGGTGGTCGAAACACGTGCTTTGAGATAAATTATCTGGAGACAGGCTTCCTAGCAGATATTCCTGTATCTTTTAACAATAGCTTTAACGTTTTTGCTTCCCAAGCAGAAAATGACTTATGCAGACACGTTCTGTGCTAAAGAAATAAATATATCCCTGGCAGTTGTCATTAAAACATCTGCTGCCCAGCTGGAGCAAGTTTCTTCTGTCGCTGCTGATGGCAGTACGGCTTTTGATCTGACTCCTGCTGCTGTCTGCAGCATCGACTCCCGTGCGGAGAGCGGCTTCTCCTCTCTGGTAGCCAAGGTGTGTTGGCAAGTGTAATAAGCTGGTTCGGTGTTACAGAGTTACTTCCATGCTGGAAGAGGTGGGAATTTGATCTGGTAGTAGCCTGACTTCTCAAGCGCCGACTTCTCGCTCCCGGGGATCGTAGGTATTGTTTTGTGGGCTGAGCGAGATTTTCCGTCTAAATTGCCTCTTGGATCTTGCTCTCTGCTTTCCTGCAGCCTGCTCTCTCTACCTGCAAGAAATCAGGGAAAAATAGTAACTGCCTAGGTCACGGCCGCGGGGTGAAGATAAGTTAATGTTTGTGTACCAAGTGGAAGAACGGAAAGCCTTAACTTATTAATATAGTCAGATAGGAAAACAGCAGCTGGAACACTGCCCTGTAAATTATTAAACAGCATTTTCTGCTCAAGTGAAAAAGCTGAGTAGCTTTTCATGATTCCTTTGTGGTCTTTTAGTCTCAAATTCGGGGGGGAGGTGTGGCATTGCCAAAAGGGATTTTTGTATGCGGTCCATAAAGAGCAAGTTGTGCAATTTTTTTCCTTTTCAGATGGCAAATAATTTTATTTTCTCTGCTTCAGATAGTCACAGTCATTACTATCCCAAAGAGCAAAACATTTAACAGTTGTCCATTTCACTGCCAAAATGAAATAAATGGTCTCAGTATTCAGGGATTTCAAAAATTATGTGAGAAGGTAAAATTGCCGTGTCATCTGTAATGTTTCTTTTAGTTCAGTGATGGTTTCTGGTAATGGCCAGGATTATCTAATCGCACTGCAGGAAACCCTGAGGGAGGTGGTGGTGGAACAACCTGAGTGCATTGCCCAGGCACTAGCAAAAAGCTTTTGCTCTGCATGTTTCACAGTAGTGTTCGCTGGCCAGTTGTGCATAGGAATATTTCATCTCATTGGACTGAAAATGGCTGCTTCTTCATCAAGACCTGAATGACCAGTGCTTTGAATTGGGGCTTTTTCAAGGATAACTAAAGGACAAATCTACTTTTCTGCTCTGTGTTGACCTGCTTGTATTAATTGAATGCTCTCCTCCTCCTAATCAATTGGTACGAATTACTTCATGAAAATGGGCACTAATTGACAACGTTGTCAGTGTCTCAGAGTGACCTGAGCAAACAGCATGATTGTAGGCATTTTGCTGTGCGAAAGCAATGTGGACATATGTACATATCAGTACTTGAGCTGCAGCTTAGGGAAACTGAGGACCTGATGTCTGATCTCAGACCCCTGCAGAATATTGGGGTTTCTTGGGAAAAGGATGGCTAGGAAATCATAATGAAGAATAAGAAATGCATGTTCTTAAAACTGGATCATCTCTGAAGGGTCAGTTATCTTTTCTGTAGTGTTAAGAAGAATCTTCTGCACCAGACTTTCCAAATACTAAATGTAAATCTGAATTATCATGGTATTTGGCTCAGAGGAATTATTTTCATTTGGACTTGCTTTGGTCCTGTGAGTATTCATGTGTCTTGGGGTGTGTGTATATGCAGGTTGGTAAAAGGGAAGCAGGGGGAAAGCGGGACAAAACACATTCGTATGTTGACTGCTTTTCTGAACTCCAGAGAGTGAGAGAGAAGCGAGGGAATGGGAGAACGGTACTCCAGCGCTTGCTTGTTGAAGGAAGGGAGAGGATAATTAGGAGAAAATGATGCAATGCTCAGCGTTGATTTCATAGAGTTCCTTTATGCTTGTTCTGTGACTCATGATTTGATACCTCATCCGTGCATCCCCGAATGCAAATATGTGGATTCCACAGTCAGAGAGTGGTTGATGAAATGAGCTGTCCCACGCTGTATTCTTCCTTCAAGGCCTGCTTGATAAATACAGTAAATCTGACTGTGATTGTGAGCATGAGATTAAACAGGAACAGAGCAGCAAGCCATTTTAGCTGTGGGCTCTTTGAATTCTTCCCCTTCTCATTTAAGTGCAGTGATATTTAATGATTTTTTTTTTTATGGTTCACTGGTAAATCTGGGTTAGAATGAGTGTTTGTTATTTGTAATAATAAATCTTTACAGCAGCTAATGCAATTTTTGTGTCTGGCTTTAATTCAGCACTTTGCGAGGAAAAATCTTGTTGCAAGTTCTTTGGTCAGTGTTGTTTATAACATTAATGGAAATGCGCACCCTTTGCAAATAAAACATGTTCTGTTTTGCTCCTTTCAGGCGACACTGATGAATAACATCACAACAAATGAGCAATTGATCCAGAGTCTACGAGGTATGTCTTAATACAGTTATGCTTCACTCTTGTATTGGATTTTTAAACCTCTTTTTAAGATTTGTGTTAATCAGAGCCTTCTCAGAATACTTCCTTTCTTCCCCAAGTCACGGGGAAAGTTCAGGAATTGCCATGACTTGGACCCTGAGTGTGCGCAGAGTTCAACTGCCCATGCAGGACTCCTGACCCTTGAACGCTAATGATAGAAAATAATATGAAATAAAAATTAATTTATGTATTGTTAATATATTTATTCTTCATTCTACCTTTTGCAGCATATTCTTGCATTCTTCCCTGAGGTGGTTGGGTTATGCGTTTTGGCACTGAGGGAATTTGCAAACTTATATGTTGAACAAGAAAACTTGGCCTAATTAATTTCTATTCATTTTGGTGCTTCAAAATCATTGCTAGCAATTTATGCCTCCAAAATCTGGGGGAACTGATCAGTAAGTTCTGTAAACTGGCAAATATGCTGTTAGTTCTCCTGATGCCCTCACACAAAGCTTTCTGTCAGGAACAGGGAAGTCCTAGTGTTATAGCATGATGGATGATGTTTGAAAACAAAAAAGCTCTAAATCACAGACTGCCCCATTTTTGAGAAACATAGCTGTAAATTGCATATTATTGAAGGAAGAATTGTAAGCTTGTCTTTAATAAACATGAATGATATTTCATACTATGTTGCGATCAGTCTTTCATAGACATTAAGACTTCCTGCGCTGAAACCCAGCAGAGCCAGAGGTTGCAAACAAGCTAGAGTATTTCTTAGGAAGAGAAGGGGGTCAAAATCTAGGTTATGCAGTTTTTGTTAGTATATGCTAGGCTGAAAAGCTTATTGAGTCTTATAATATCCTGATGATGAATAAATTCTGCAATTGTCTATGTATTTGTCTACAAAATACAATGAATACGATGGATGGAGTTGAAGTGTGCTTGCTATCAGATCTGTTATTTGATGTTTCTATTGTTAAAAAAATATATATGTATTTAATTCTGTTTTGGTCAGGACACTTGAAAGAGTTACAGACAAAATATGGAAAGCTGCAGCTGGATGTTTACCAGTTTCAGAAGAACCAGACCAACCTTCAGAGGAAGTTCTCGTATGACCTGTAAGTCTGTCTGTCTGTCTGTCTGTTTGTTTGTTTTAAACAATAGCTTCTAGAGTTGTAGGTGACTTGGTTATAACCTGAAGTATTCTTTTGATAGCTGAAATGCCTACTATAGGCATACAGTTGAAGATGAAAGTAACACCTGACACTTTCTCTAAAATTGCTCTCAGTTGATCTTGGGTCAAAGAGGATATAACTGCAATTCCATGTACACTTTTAGTCCTTGCAGCCCCCAACATCTCAGCATCCATAGACTTCTCTCACAATTCTTGATGTTCCTTCCATTGGAGGAGGAGAAAGGTAGCAATATTCTCACTTCAGAGGTGGGGGGAAACTAGGACGCAAAGTGGCTAAAGGCTGGAGAAGCTTAAGGACCAAGATACTGGAATACCCTTTGAGAAGCTGTACTCCATTGAGTTGCCAGAGGTCATACAGCAAGCTTCTGGTAGAGTTAGGGTCAGACCGTGTCTACCATCCATACCTAGTCACATTTTTTGAAGAAATTTCCCACTGAATTGTAAGTCATGGATAACTGAACATAAGTGCTTATTAGTATCCCTGCATTAAATACACATTTCTGATATTCCTAGGAATTTCTCCTGGGTTCTTTCTGCCTAGTCAAGCTGTTCAAAAATGTTCTTATCCCCCCACCTCCTATTATATCTTCTGTCTGACACATGGATATACCTTGTTGGCCTATGAGGCTTTTGTTTTTGTGTGCTCTTATAATGAATCTCTGTCAATAATGTAGTTGTTCCATTGGAATTTATTTTTATAGCAGTCACTTTTTATTCAAATTTTATAGGAATTCTGACTTAGAAACTCAACATGGAAATCACAAAGAACTGGAATTCTGCAGACCAAACTTGAAATATGTTTTTTTTTCTCCACTTAGGAATTAAAGATTAGTATTATTGCATTTAGGGTACATAGTGATCACTGGTTGGTTGTGTACTTTTTTTTTTTTCAAAGACATTATTACTCATTTAATAGTGATGACCCAGACAGAGTGTATTAGCAGAGTTCTAAAAGTTTAGGACTTTTAACAGAAAAGGAAGTTGAAGACCTAAGTTTGTACTGAACTTCTATTAAGCTGTGTTGCACTCGTGGGTCTGTTAAAGTACCATTTTTCGCTCAGTTACACCATCTTTCTTGGAAGGCTGAGGTCAGCAAGATTAAATGTGTTCATAGTGCTGTACAGTCATGCCCTGCATGAGAGGTGAATCCTTGAAACTGGATTTATGTACAAATGCAGACAAGTAATACAAAGCAAATAGAGTAAGTCTGATTTCTGAAAGCTCAGGCTTAATGCCCAGGTTTTGTGCACTACTTTCAAGTACGGCTCTCTTGAGGAAATCCCAGACAGAGCATCCCTGCTCATGAGAATATAATGTACAGAATCCTTCTTTGCTGAAGAGGAGAAGATCGCATCTGGAGGGTGCAGCTCCAGCATCAAGGTTGGCTGAAAGTAAAGAACTAGGCAAGCGATAGTGATGAAGCCACGCTGCTTACTCAGTGTTTGCTTGGGTCAGGGTGGATGTAGAGACAGGAGCGATAATTTAGTATGGTATTGGCTGAACGACGACTAAGCAGCTAGCTTTTCTGCCTTTTTTTCTGCCTTCGCACTGTCCTGAGGCAGATGCAATAAATGCCAAACCCTGTAATATCTCCTGCAGTCCCTCCGTGGAAATACACAAAACGAAGTGTTCTCAGTCGAGGATTCAGTTCAGCTGGATAAAACTGAAGTGGTTGTTTTCTATTTCTGGATTTTGTGGCTATGCAAGTAAGAAAAACATACTTTGCGCTCGGATTTCTATGGCACGTTTCGTAGCGTGGGCACCCTGTAGCACTCTTAAAATTCCACCAGAAACATATATTTGCATTTTTTTCTATGCTGCTTGCCGTACCTTGGGGGGGATGTGTGAACTTTAATATTTCAGTAACGTAACTTAACGTTGCATTCTGGTAATTGTAGAATCACGTGCTAGAATGTACTCGATGGAAAACGTTCCCTGTTTATTTTGTTGTTTTGTTATTAAATGTAACTTAATACTGCTTTTAAAGGCTTAAGAATCATCTTTTTCCACCTTGGTTACAGGGCTAGAAAAACAAGTATTATTACAAAGGCATTCACATTGCTTTTAATTTTTTCCAATATTAGTAGTAAACAAATGTGGTGCTTCTCTGTACAGCTTAAGTAAGCCTTGTCAGGAGGGGAAGTTAGACCTGTTATGTATCATGCCAATGTTTCTTCCTTTGATTAGGAGTTGTATGGATTCAGGTTTGGCATCTTAAGTGACAAATTACTTTGCTTAGTGGGAAAATGAAGAGAGAGAGTATTATTGTATAATTGTAAATGTTATGAAAATGTGACAGAAGCCAAATGCCTATATTTTTCAACTGCACAAATTGTAAATTGCCTTTTTTTTTAAAAAAGGTGCTGTACTATAGAAGACAGTGATAAAAATTAACAGTGCATGTGAGATAGATAAGAACAAAATCTGTTGATTTAGAAGCTGCAAAAGCCATGAGTTTTTCTCAAACCTAAGTCTTGTGAGAAAGCCAGAACACCCAAATTTGCTGCCCTTAGGTGTCTGTGTGTGGACCTTCCCTGAGACAGCCTGATCATTCAGGGAGGGAGGGAGACGGGGCCCTATTGCTAAATAAGCACTCAAACGAGCTGCTTATGTTTTATAGAAACTGTCCATCACGCCCACCACCTCGCAGGCTGCGTCCCCTCCGTGTTGCTGCGTGCTAGTGACCAGTCCAGAGCTCTTCGTTCACTGCTGTCATCCTTATTTCCTCCTCTTTGACCTAGTCACAACCAGTTTGAACTCACCTTTCAAAAAAGAAGCAACGTTTCAAAAGAGTAAATTCCTGATGGTAAAAATACATGTGCCGTGCGCATTAGATGCACCCTCTCATAGCGTGAAATGATATTCCTACTGAGTAACTAGGTGACAGTCAGTTTGTTATGTGTTTTCTGGGAGGGGAGATGGAAAATACGTAACAGATCTGTCCTTTTTAAAGGAATCTGGCCTACTTTTAAAATGATACTAGGAACGTCTTTCACACTGAAAAGTTAAAATGAGTCAATGAGATGGCACAGAAAAGATATGTAAATTGTCGTCGCAACCTGCAAAGTCGTATTTTGCTCTCCTGTGGCACTGGAGGTTGGCAGCAGTTAGAGAAGGTTTCAGCACATCTTACTCTTGAAGCTGTGTCATGGCTAAGGGTTGCTTTTCACAAATAACGTGCTGAATAGGCCCAGCGCCCTGGTGGAAAAATACGAAGTACGTATATACAGCACGCTTTGGGGACTGTCTGGGACCGTCATTTGGAAACCTTACGCAAGGATGAGCAATGGCTGATAGTGTTAGATTAGGTTAGAACTAGGGAGACCTGAATAAGCATTGCTGTGCAAAATTGGGCAGGCTGGTGGTTCCAGGCTTTGTAGGCTATTGGAAAAACTATTAAATTAGCAATTGATCGTTTAAAAAAGGAGGGGGGATATAATTCTGAAGAGCTTGCTTCCTGCCCCACCGTCCCCCCAGATACAGTAAATGTGAATTGGTGTTTCAAATAGACTGCTGCAAAATCGGAACTTATTTTTCACACCAGAGAGCAGGGTTTTTTTTATTTTTAAAGGTAGGAGAAGCAAGTTAAGCATGTAAGTTTGCTGTTGTGCTCTTGAAAATCCTCTCTCCCATATGAAGTAAACTCGGAGATCTCTAAGCCAGGGAAAAAGACTTTCATTTTAGCAGATTTTTTGAGTGGGCTTAGCATTTTCAGCACAGAAGTCAGCAGTGAGTTAGGTGAGCTTACTGCTGTTGCATGCAAGAGGTGGGTATGTCCCTCAGCAACTGCCTGGCCAGGAGCCCTGCGGTACCTACTACGCACAGCCCTGTCTGCTCGCGCAGAGCTCGCTCAGCCGGACAGCATGGACAAGTCGGGAGCTCCCCTTCCTTCCAACACCATCCCATCTCCCCTGTGGCGGTCAAAAAGAAACAAAGGACTTCAGACTTTTAAAACAATTTGAATATTCAGGTGCATTTTGATTCCTAGGAACATGTGTTTTCTTTCTCTCTGCCAGCTTCTTTGGAAATGTTGTTACCTGTAGCAAGTTCAATAGGTAGCTTAATATTTGCAGTCCTGATAAGTGTAAGAGTGTGAGTGAAAGAATCGCCTTTTCGGCATATATGAAAGTTGCTGACGATACCTGCTCCTGATGGACAAAGCTGCTCTATTTCTCGTTATTTAATCTTGCGAAAGAGAAAACAAACCTCAGAGACTGAATTTTAAGAGTACTAGTTTTGCATGTTTGGAGTATGTCACGTTGATGGGATGATGTGGAGAAACTAGTGCTGTTCTTATGCTTCAGGTTTTTGTATGCATGAATAGAGTATCTTTATCTCCAGAATTCCTGTTCTGCAAGAAGGAAATTCCTTCATAGCTAGTAAAATCAAAATGAATTTGTCACAGATGTTACGTGAACTTTGTTTTCATGTGCAAGATGGGATGAAAGAGCATTTATAAATGTTTGCTCTCTCTCCAACTTCAGCTTTGCAATTTATTGCCTTTCTCTCTCCAGTTCCCAAACTGAGATGCAGGCAATTCTAATTTCCTCGATTTCCAAGGAATTAATGAATGTGTACATAACTCAAGCCTTCGTTTTATAGTCTCTGTTTGCCAACTTACAATGCACTGCTTATTTTGGTGACTCTTCTATGCTCTAGTGTTAGCAAAATCACATATTAAAATAGTGTGTAGTAAGGGTACGAAATGGAAGAAACAGTAATAAAGGTAATTAATTTGTCAGCTGATAGCACATCTGTCAAACACTCCTTTTCCTTTCCAGATGTGAACTACAGATCAAATTTTTTGCTTTTAGAAAGGAAGGGTGGGGAAGAATGATAATGCAGTACGAGCAAGTGACTTGCTGCCTTAGAGGACACATGCCCCGGGAATTCCTCTGGATTATGTGGTACCTTATTTGCAGTTTGAGAAACTGGACCGTGCTTGTCTAAACCAGCTGTTGTTACACAGCAGGGGGAATTAATGCTATGACGGAGCCAGGCTGGGAAATTCATCCCCCTTCCTCAGTGAGGGGGGATAAAACTTGCAGCATGTTAACTGTCTTGTTGTACAGCTAATGTGGAGAGAGGTTTTCCATGTGCAAAGATGTGTTTCTGGAGTCCGCATCTTCTGGCATTCAAGTTGTTCAAAGTTACCTTTGAGGGGAAAAAAAAAAAAAAAAAAAAAAAGGAAAGGGAGAGGAAGAAAGAAAAGGGGGAGAAAACCCTTTGCCACAGTGGCCAGCGAGGAAGAGAAGCAGTGTGGTCTCCAGCCAAGCCTCTTCCCCAGGCACGTTCTGCAGCATGGTGGGTGCTGCTGCTGCTGCTGATGGTGACAATTTTTCGCCTTGCTTTCCCCTAGCATGATGAACTTCTCTTTGAGACCTGCTCAAACCCACTGCTTGCTGTTCCTGTTCATGACGGGATCAAAGTGTACGTAGGGTTGTAAGCTGTCTGGTTGCTAAGCATTATGCATAGGTATTATTATTAGTGCTTATCTAGTTTATTTGCTAAGTCTTGCTTTTCTTCCAATATAAACCAAAAGCTACAAAACGGAGTAGGGAGAGGGTGGGGAAGAAAGGGTAATCTCGCACTGATGGCAGTCACATCCCATGAAAAACCCAACGTGACAATGCTATTGGGGTTTGCAGGTGCAAGGCCATGAGAATAACAGCACAAGAACAGCAGCAGGAGAGCAAAACGGGGACATACTGCCAAGGCAGCTTGAGGAAAGGCACTCCTCAGACAGCCGAGGGGAAAGGCTACAGAGCTGCAAGTGAAAGGCAGGCTACAGAACTGCGGATGGAAGACCCTTAGTATTATTAAGGCACTTATGGCACTGTGCAACAGTAGTAAAGTATACAAAATACTAAACACTTGAATGTTTAGAAAATATCCCTACTGGAGCTTATAACAACCACTGAAGAACTCTGTTACGTACCGTTTTCTTACATCTTGCAACACTGCACTTTGGTAAAATATTGAGCAAGGGTGTTTAGTTGGCTAACAGTAACTTGCCTCTGTTTACCATAAAATGGCTTTGAACTAGTACCTTCCTGTTTCTTCTTCCTATCTAAAATGAAAATCTGTATTTCTGTTCTCATACCAGAAAGGTTTCAAGAATCAAAATTGATTTTTGACTTTACTTAAATGACCTGGTTAATACAAGGCAAGAAAACTCACATAGCTTGTTGAACTGGTCTGACAAAAGCACTTTAAATTAATTTTTTCCAGTGGGACTTGGACCACCTGCATATTAAGTTTGTCCTTAGGATTTAGGTTAACACCCCCATTTCTCTACTATCTTTTCAAACTTAAGTGCAGGAAAGGAATAAACCAGTTTATGAAAACTTTTTAGAAGAGTGTTTCTCTTTATTTTACAGATGCAGATAAAATTAGCAACTGCTAACTTTTTCATGTTTTCTCCAGGTCACAGTGCATCAACCAGATGAAAGAATTAAAAGAACAATGTGAAGAAAGAATAAATGAGCTTACAAAAAAAGACAGTGATATACCAAAGATCAAAGAAAACAAAGACTTCTCAGAAGATTCCAACAAGAATCTCCAGGTAAGGTGTGGAAAACTGCCTAAAAATCTTTTTCTGTGTAATTCTCAAGGGGCTCTCCTTCCTTCCATCCCCAGCTAACATCAGCCCATCTCGCTAAGTTTTGAAGAGCTTTCATTTGCATTTGCTGAATGGTTCTGATTTATGTGAAGTTGAATGATTTGAAGGTAAGAAGCAGGCAGAAAGACTACTCTCCAAATTACTCTGACTCGGAGAGATGGGCAGAATTTGAGAGGTGGTGCTGGGAGCGGTGAAGAGTCTGGTCAGGTGTAGTTACACCTCTGAACTTTGCTGCACAGCTCATTTTGACTTTGTTAAGGGAGTTAGTTGCTTTGTATTTACAGGTGCATGTTAAAGATGAGGATAAATTTGGTATGAATCACTTCAGAGTAGCAGCAAGGCTCAAGTATGACATTATAGTCATAGGTCTTCACTAGGCACTTAAAGGTTCATCAGTTAAGAGTTTTCACAGAAATACCAATTTCATACTTGTATGGTGGGAATGAGGGGAAGATCGAACGTCTTACCTTGTTGTTTTTGGACATGCCGAATTGAACTGCGAAAGGCATTGCTGTACATAACATGAGAAGGCTCACTAAAATAGTGCAGGCTTGCCAAATGTGGTGGCTATGTGCCAGCCCACTCTTTCTTCCTGTGGTGTGTGGAGGGAGAGGAAATCCTCAAGAAAAGAAACTTCAGATCATCCTGTTGTCTTGGCGTGTTAATTATTGATGCTTCTTCAGTGAAGTGGGATTAGAGCAGGGATAGGTTATGCTTGCTACTGATGGTACTGGAAACGTGCAGTGAAGCCTCTCTGGCAGAAGTCAATTAATTTATGTAAATGTACCAAACTGTTGTGTCTTCAGGACTGTGTGCAGCTGTGAGAGAAATTATATTTTTATATATATGTTCACCACTGGGCCTTTTCTCCATGGTGGGTGGCGTCCTCTCATTGCAAAGGCACATATGTTTTCTGATGGTATATGCCCTTTACGCTTTAGTTAGGAAAATGCTAATAGAAGAAACAATTTGATGACTTCACAAATGGAAATGGTAAAGAAACTAGCACTGAAGCTGGTTTTGCAAATAGCTGGAAAAAGGTGGGGATAAAAGTGGCTGAAGTATCACCTGCACAAGATCCCTCCCAGTTCAGATAATGGTTCCCTTCTTTGTTCCAGTCTGTGTCTGTTCTGTTCTCCTCCTACACATCCCTTATGTAAAATGGTGGAAGAGGGACTGCTGAAGTGGGAGAACCAAGGCTAGTCTGAAATACCGTATGTCATTATTAGAGCATGCAGCTGTGAGATCTTCGTTGTTTGAGACAGCTACAAAATGAATGAAGCATGATGGACAGGAACCACGAGCCATTTATCCCTTTAAAAAGAAGCGAAAGCTCTTGTTGTCCAACTCTAATTTTTTTAATGACACTGTCAGATAAATTAGCAAATAAAAAGTCCATCTTTTGGAGGTGACTAGGGAAACCATGTTCAACAAAAGTATCTTGATTGATGTCAAGAAGGAAAATGCTCACTATTTGGGAAGTTGACCTGGGGGAGGGCATCCTAAAGAGGAGCTGAACTTAACTTCCAGTGTTGCTTTCAGGCAGGTATTTGTTTAAGTTACTTGTACCAACATGGGGTTCATCTCCCTTGTGACCAATTCCAGTTGGAGGAGGAAATCATCCCAGAAGGAAACTAGGGAGTTCGGCTTAAGCTCTTCTACAGCATGTTTTTAGCCTCTTTCAGCAACTTCCAGAGTTGGAGACAATCCTGGCTCAAAGTAGGCAGCAATTTAAAAGGAGGGCTGATAATCTGCCCTGTCCAAGCTATAGGATGGTCCCAGATGAGATAACCACCAATATAGCTGCAGGCTGAATAAATGCTGTCTGGTTGCATTCCCCAGTATTCAGGACAGTGTTTCTTATGTCAGGTGGTAACTTTCTCACTTCTCTGTTTCACACAAGGCTTGCAACTTTGGCTTGTACAAAGGCTGAGTTATTTGTCATTAGTGCAAGGCAACCGTCTAGAAATCTGTAAACCAGTGTTTTTAGCTGGAATAATTCCTGTTTTCACAGATCACAGTAGCTGGGCTCCTGCGATTTTGGGGTTTTCATGCTGAGTTTGCAAGATGTAAATACTTATGTAATGGAAATACCAGAATTAAAATAAATTAGAGAAGGAAAATGGAGAGGTGATTGGTTAATAAATGCACAACTTATTCTCACAGCCCTCTCTTTTGTGGAGCAATGTATACCCCTCAGTTGAGGTGTATACAGTGTGTTCATTCATCTCCTGCAGGTTCCAATAATTACCCTTTTTTATCCAGAAGACACCACTTCAATGTAAAAAAAAAATTTCAGCATACGCACTGCTCGTTTGACACTGTCATAAAAAATTGCCAAGTTAGACATTTAAGGTAATGTAAGTTGAGTGTTTTTGCATGTTTGTTTAAGAGGTGTTTTCTTGCTATTAAGTGCAGGATCAGTATTTTTACAGAGGAATTCATGCACCAGCTTAAAGTGAGAAATAGTCTATGTTCTTTCTCTGATTTCTACTGTAGAGAGTGACTTCAAGAGGTTGAACTATTTATAACAAAGACACTTCTTTAAATGTAGCATTTTTATGTATTAATGACTGAAGGGAGATTGTGAAAAATTAACCAAATATTTTGTGGTAACATATAAGCATGCTTCCCTAGCTTTTGTAAGAGTTAATGTTAGATTATCTGTTGATGTTGAACTGGATGATGTTGACCCGACAAGGTCTTTAGTTCTGCCTGGCTTTGGCTGAGCTTAAACATTTTCAAAATAACCAAGTAAACATGTCCTACAAATCCTCTGCAGCTTTAGTTCCTTGATCATTTAATCATTTCTTTCCACAGACATGTTTGCAAATGGCAGGTGAACAGCTCTCAGCCCTGTGTTCTGTTGACCTGCTCAGAACAATAGGTAGCTACAGTTTATCAACAATCCTATTAAACGCCATAGAGTCAACAAAAAGCTTTTGGTACCATAAGGTTTCCTAGTCATTGATACAGTATCAGGTATAAAAATGTTTGTTTCGAAACATCCGTATATTTGTCCTCTCCCCACATCTATTGTAAAAAATACATAATACAAGCAGTTTCATTACAGTCTGGTTTTTGAGCTGAAGCTGGTAGAGAGCAACACAGGCTCCAGGCACACTTTCATGCTCTGTGTTTGTGTGAACTGAATTGGCACAGCTCTCAGCCAATTAAATGCTAATACGAGTAAGAGTTGCACATAAAATTTTAATTGCTGAACTGGAAGAGCTTCAAGTTAGTGTACATCTTAGCCATTAATCTTTAAGCAGGTCAGATGGTTCAGGCTCTGAGAGCAGTCTAGTACTAGTGTTTAATAAATTCTTAAGTGAGCTCCATCATGTTAAATGGATACTGTTGTCCAGTTGCTTGATTTAAATTTTTTCTTCCCTTAAGCCTGCATTCAACATAGTTTTAGTCCAGTTCTGTGCATCCTTGATTAGGTCTGATTGATGAAGTCTGATGAAGTCTGATTATGCCCAAACTCAGTTTATCTGTCTCTGCAGATTGATTGATATGAGTCAGAAAGGCAACTATGTGCTGTTAAGAAATATTTTGCTATGCTGAGTTAACAGACCAGGAACTGTCTTGCATAGGAAGGTAGCCAGCTTCTCTTTATCTCAAACTATGTTACAGATAAAACTTATTAGTTTTATCTGTATTAGTAAACATTTAGCCCTGTGTATCACCTATGTTTAATGTCTTGGATAAGATCTAGATAAAACTTTTGACAAAAGGCTGTCCCATGCCTCTACTCTGTCCTATTAGATGAATTTCTCTCTTTCTCTCTCTTCTCCCCACCCCAATCCTTCAAAAAATATTGCTGTCATGTTATTCCTTGTTTTTTCCAAAGCTCAAGTAAATAAAGATATTTGTAATATTCATATTAAAATAACAACAACAACAACAACAACAACAAAAAACCTGTGTGCCCACAGCAGAGTCTGTGAGTCTGTGTAATGTTGCTGTGCTAGTTAATGCCATCAGTTTTCATTGCACTGCTAGACCTGACATGTTAACAGGGCAGCACTGGAGAAGTGCGCACTACTACAATTTTGCTTGTTCGTTGTGTTCCTGTGAAACATTGACCAAGGACAATAACCTCACACTTAGCTGCGGTTAGATGGAAAGATATTAGAGAAAGCACGTTAAATTCTCGTGATGTATGTAATACACTAGTAACATCATTGCATGCTCAAGATTGTATGCTAATTCCATCACAAATAAAGATTTCAGTTAAAATATTTCTGAAAGTGTGTACACTTTTTTGCTATTGAATTTTGGCATAACTTTCACTACCAAACCCTGTATGTTTAGACCAGTGCCTGTCTGTGTGCATTCACTTTATAGGTTAATGTTCAACTGCCGGCCTTTAAGCAAGTGGAGTTCCAGCAGGCTGCCCTGGAACAGCAGAAAGCTGATGAAGATGTACCTGGAGCAGTACCTACGGCAAAAAGGACGGACTCTGCTCAGGCTAAAGGTGAGCTGGAAATCACTGACATCCTAATAGCAACTTGGGTAATAAGGCTTGAAATTTAATTGAACAGTCTTTAAAAATAATATATACAAGATTAAAATGGAAAAAGTTACACTAGTAGACTGAATTATAATCAGTTTTCCCTGAGGTATGGAGAAATATAATTAATTATCTGTTCAAGCATTTTTATTACCAGCATTGCTACTGTTTCAGTCATGTGTTGTAACTGACCTATATTGCATGTAAGGGAAAGGAAAAATATAAAAGCCTGTAGTCATATGCCTGATTTACTATGGAGAAAATGTCCTGCTTTTGGTAGCAAAGACTTTTAAGAACCTTTAAAATTTGCTGGTTTAATAAGTCTGACACACCTAGCGCCCCACCCATCCTTAAGGGATAGCTGAAAGTTGTTAGGCTTTAAGCAAACACACGTTCCTGCCTTTCATATGTTGTCACAGGGTAAAATGTAAGTAAGGGAAATGATATGCAGGAAATCAGATTAGATCACCTAATGGTTGCTTTTGGCATTAAAGTCTGAGAAGCTGTGAATTTGAACGGATGGCTACTACTGCCTCAGTCTTGCATAGTACTGTGTGTGTTAGAAATTCAGTTTCCTCTTCAATTATTCTGTGTTATCTTAAATTACAATCTTGGGAGTACTGCAGCTCTCATTTTAGAAAATGAGAGCTAACTATTCAAGACAACATCTCTATATAGTTTCTTCAGGCAAATTGTATCCTGATGTTATTTAGTCAAAAATAGAGATACACAGGAAAAAAGATGAAAGCAACAGCCTTCCTGCACTGCATCTCCATATTTAAAAATAAAAACAGCTTTGTTTTACTTGCAAAACTGTCCATGTGACTGCTTTGTTCTAAACTATTTCTGAACGGCAAATCAGTTTTATTGTTAATAATGAAATGCAACACACACAGAAACCTCTTTTTGCATACCTCTAATGCTGCGATAGCAGATACTTATATAGAACATCACAGTTTTGTATTTAAATGGTTCTGCTTCACTTGCCCAATTTATTAACTGTATGTATCAAAATTTTAGGTAGGTAGAAGTGTGAACCTGTTAATATTGAACAAAATCACAGTAGACTTTACAAATCTCATTCTGCAGCTGTCTGTAGTGTGAAAACAGGGGACTACTTTTGTCTCTTTCTCTTTGGAATTGATGTGGTTAAAAGATTTTTTCCTCCTTCAGAGGAAAAATAGGTATTGAATGAGAAGGACAAAGCAGTATTTATTTAAGGTTTCTAACTTTTGGTGCCACTAAAAAGCATTGTTTTGTACTCAGAGTGATTCTTATTGTTTACAGAAAGAATAAATGGCCTTGTTGCCATCAGAAAACAGGAGCCTAAAGCAGAGGAAGAGAGGCTTTTTAGTGAACTGAAAAACTCCCAGGATTCGCTCAAAGTTTCTGCAGGCCCTAAGGAGATGCCACCTGAGCCAGAGAAAGGACCGAATCCGTATGAAGCTGCAAAACATGTAGCTGGGCGAGAGGCCATAGAGCCAGCAGCAGAGCAGGCTGCCAATGAGGAGGTGGAGCGGGAGCAGCTCTTAAATTACGACGCTCGGCAGGATGACCCGCGCCCTGGAAAGGATGGTTGGTAGCACATTACGTGTTCTTAAGGATTGCAGAGAGATTGAAGTGTAGAATAGGGCAGGATTTCTGAGACAATAATGCCAGCTAGTCAGATGTAGTATGAGCTTTCAGAAAGGATAGCATGAAATGTAAAAGGTTAGTCAGCCCCTAGCACTCTTCGACAGTCAGTGGGTGAAGATGGAGGCTTCTGTTTGTGCACCACGGAGCTCCAAGGTTGGGATCTTGTTTTGCATCACCATAGCTGCCTTCCTCTGTGTCTCTATTGACTGTGCAGGGCACTTGGGGAAAACAGCCTCTGAAACTTTTTGGTATCAAGGCTTTATAAGAATATGGTTTATGCATTTGAAAATGAAAGTAATGAGACATTATCCATCAGGAGCATTAATGGGTAGAGAAATACTGCATACTAATGTTTTGCAGATAGTCTTTTTGTAGTGATGATGTGTCAATGTTAACTACCCCTGTTTCAAAATATACTACCAAGGGGAAAAAAGGGCCAACTCTAGAGAAGACTTCAGGTATCCGAAGTCTATTATCGTGAGCCTGGAAGACTGCCGCAGATCAGAGGTTCCAAGCAAAGGTGCCAGTTTTTGGCCTCCAGCAAGTGTGCCCCCAAACTGCCTGTCTTCACAACACCGAGCAGCAGAGTACTGATGTCATGTCTAAACCAGAGCAGAATCTAGACACCTGTCTAGCATCATTCTGCATGCTCTTAAAATCGGAGTATCAACTACTCCTTCACAGAAGAGTGATGCTTTCTTACACAGTTGGAGAAGTTTACAGCACTCTTGCAGGTTCAGATCCTTGCTTTCTCCTTAGGTCGTTCAAGCCTGCATCTTGTGTCTTCCAACAGAGTATCCCAAGTACCTTGCTACCAGCTCTTTTGAATGGAGACACCTTTCAGCCTTCCTAGCATAATGCCAAGTTGAGTCAGTGGACCAGAGAGGACAAAGGGAAGCCTTGTGGCAGTCAGAGAAGGGATTGATGCCCAAAGAGAACACTGTTTGTGCTTTTTAATCCAGTGAATGCTTTCATATAATTGTGAGTAATGATGTTAATACAGTTGATAATTTAGCAGGGATAAGTAATTTCAGCTGCATTGCTAAAGGAGTATTCTTGCAGCTGCCCCAGAGAGACTCTGGCCAGAGCAAACTGTTCTCCAAAGATATTTGACAACATAGCTATCTAAACTGCTTCTGTTTTAGCTGAAATAACAGAAGAATTTGGTACAAAAATCATGCAACAGTACAGGAAAAAATTCTACTATCCAAGTTTCTGTGAGCTAAAAGATCAGTAGGATGTTCTCCAGGTTCATTGTTCATAAAGATACCATAACTTACTGCATAGGGCTTATTACAGTCAATCTTCTTGATAATCTTCTTGATAAACTTGATGGATAGCATAGCATTTTTGGAATATAATATATAGGATGGATCTTGAAGCAGGAAGTATGTGTTTGATAAGCCCATGAGACAGAGTTTTAGAAATAGCAGGACATCAGCTAATTTTCAAGTCTAAATTGAGACTTTTGTATATATTGGGAGAGTAAGTAGACTGTTCTGTACTTGAATATGGCAACACAACATTTTTGTCAGCTACACATAAAATTCCTAGAATTTATAATTCCTGAAACAGATTGCTGGTTTCAGATGGCAGCAAGGTAGAGAAAGGTTTCTTTTATATTGTCTGAGGATCCTCTCTCTTTCAATTAAAGCTTCTTTTGAAGCTTGAGACCTGTAGGTCTACTGCTGTAAAAATCTATTTGAAATGGTGATCGGAACATGGACAATATAGAAGACTAAATGTTTTCAAGCCCGTTTTTAAGGCACTTGCTAATTAGAAGGTTCAACTTTTCCTTCTCCTTGAGAACCAGAGACTCATGTCTCTCTTAACTAGGGTATGCTCACCCTTGGTGCTGTTACAGTTTTTTCTGGTTGGTTAATTATAAAATAAGGATGGGAGGCTGGGGAGCAGAAGGAAAATTTCCATTTACTTTTGAGCTCTCCATAAAGGAATCTAAAGAAAGTAGTCAATAAAAGTTGCTTGAGATGAATCTCTATGAGTGGGATGAGTAATGACTGGGTAAGGAAATCTCCTTTACAGAAAAACATTGTTTCAAGCTGACACATCCTAAAATACTCTTAAGCTATTGTCACAGCTTTCTACTTGATGGACAAACTAAAATAAGAAGTGGGGAATCTGAGATCTCTCTTACTGACATCTAAAAGGAATACCGTGGTCAAGTATTCAGTATCTGCGTCAGTTTTTACTCTTGGGCTGTCGCGTAATGTATTCTGTAGTTGTTTAATGTCTTTCCTTTCTGTCCTTCTGAGAGCTGACTGACTTTTATTACACTTTTCAAATCACAGAAGATGATTGTCTCTGTTATCTAGCTCTTTATACAAGATTTACAGCAAAAGCTGTTCTGAAATTTAATAGCTCAAAGGAAAAATAATATGAAAATCCAATCTTTCAGCAGCAGTTCATTCAACTGCAAAATAAATTCTGTGGTAGATTGTTATAGGAACTGTTTCTTGTGCAGATGGTGTTATGGTGTAGCATAAAACTAATTAATTTAAATGTTTTTCCAGACAAACGGGGACATGAGGCACTGAACCAGGACAAAGACGTTGACTACAATTTAGATGAGAACGAAGCTGAATCTGAAACAGACAAGCAAGCAGCGCTTGCAGGAATTGAAAATAACTTGCATGGTAAAAGGAAAAAAAAACCCCTAAGTTTTACCTCAAGTACAGCATGCTAAAAATTAAGATATTTTAAATTGTCTCCTGTCACAGATGTAGCTGGCTAATTTCTGTGTGAGCTTTCCTAAGTTTTAGTGGTGTGACTCATTTTCTCTATAGCATCAGTGAAAATACTTTTAACATGTGGTGGTGGTAGCTGTAGCTTTACTGTACTGTTCAGTACTAGCAGCCCTCTCAGAATTGCTCTCACTGTGTTCTAGATTATTTTCTGGATGAAGAACTGTCACTTTTAGCTCTTAAAGAGATTTATGTTCTTTTTTCTTTTTCCCTAAAAGTTCAAAACCATGAAGATAACGTGAAGAACCACTTATTTGATCAAGCAGAAGAACAACAGAAGTCATGAACAAGGGAGGTTCATGATGACTTAGTCACCTCTTCATATAAATGCAGCAGTGACGACAGCCAAGGGATTTGAAAATGTTTCAATTATCTTCTCAAGGCTTTAACAAGGACCCAAATGAAGTAGTTTTTTGTGGTGAAGTCTTAGTACTGTTTCAGTGGTGAAAACATTATCTTAAATCTCTGGAGGCTTGTTTCAAAGCAGCCAGACCTCTGTGATGACTCCTTCCTTCCTCCTGATTATAAAACTGAAACTAGTTAGCAATAACTGTAGTAACTTTGAAGTCAACTACCTTGTACAATCATACTACGATAACAACTTGTGTGTATTGGTGGTAGGTGGGAAAGTCCTCTGCTAAGGATGCATCTCTCTCCTGACCAATGCAGTAGAGAGATCCCCAACCTAGCTTTAAGAGGAGCTTAGGCTAACTTACCTTGACAAAACATGTGAAGAAGAAAATAAATTAAACTGACCCATGCCGCAGTCTACTCTCTTGTCAGTTCTGGAACCTTTTATAGGGCAATGTAGATAGATTGTTTCTTAAGTCTCATAGGCTAAATCTGTTAGCTTATGAGATCTGTACCAGGACTGAATCATTGTCCTGCTTGATTTCATAGCTTTTAGGTATTAAGAAAAAAAAATCCTGATAACAGTATCTTCTTCACTAAGAGGTTAGCCTAGCTCTGCAGGAAGGTTCTTTTGAAAGCAGCGTTGGACTCCTTGGTTATCACTAACTTGCACAGCTTCAGAGTAAAAATTCTGTCAAATTGACTCCTGAACTTTTGATGATAGATGCCTTCTGAAATGGTGTGCTACAGCTACCTTTTATTCCACTCAGACGGTATCCTCTGCTAAAAAGTAGAAAGGCAAATGCTTGGCAAACTGTTCAAATCAAATCAAATAAACTGTTGGACTTTTGAAGAAGGTAAACCAGACTATGCATTTAACAGACATTTCAATGTCTCTGACAGGGGAAGCTGTAGCTGTTGTGAAGTGCTGTGTTATGCACAATGTATCATGTTGCTAATGTTTTGTAGTCTTTGTCTTTTTTTTGCAACTTGTTGAATGTAAACTAGAAACTAGTTTACTTGGGATAAACTAGAAATACCCTCAACTATCACTGAGACACTCTTAGGAACCTCAACTGCTTGCCTTCAGTCAGACATCTGCTATAAATAGGGATTTTTCAAAGCACTGTGGTCTATTCATAGGTCAAATCCTTCTAAGAGACAGTTTCTGTGGGATCTAGTTTATCCCCACTGTTTCTCAGCTGCTTTTAGTTTGTGTCAGAGTTCACCTGTGCACCCTCAGTACAGAGGCTATGGGGAGTTGGCTCCTGGTACTTGGTGCTGCTGACAGCAGGACACATACCCTAGTCTCGCAGGTTACAGTGCAAAAAGAAATCATGTCTTAACTGCATTTTGTGTAGCCAACTGTTTTAAATATTGTATTTGTGTCTGTTCTTAAGACAGACATTTGTGTTTAGAACCATCTTTGTGAGTATGAACCAACCTCCCCAAGACAGCATGAGAGAAGAAAGACACGACTATCTTCCCAACCAAAAATTTCATTTAAGAAAACATCAATTTGTCATGGCTTTCTTTTAATGTGCTTTATGATGATTTATGCATCACTGTGTGTCATTCTTCTAGTGTACTAGTTTACAACTCCTGTACCTTAAGGTGGCTAAGTGTGCAAGTAGAGGATTGGTTCTCTTGTATATGAAAATAGTAGTAGTTGTAATAGAGTAAAAAACAGGGCTCAAGTTAAGAGTTACCTATTATGCCTAAATTCACAGACAGTTCATTGCTAACAGATTGCCAAGTTTAGTGTTAATTGGTCTGAGAAAAGCACTGACCTCCATTACTGAGTTCATCTTGGTTACTGTGTTTTTGACTTTTTAAGCTGGATTTAACTGTGTTAGGCTACTACAGACAACAGAGCAAGAAAAACATGTTTTTAAGGAAGGAATGTGAGCATCTCTTCTAAAAAAGACAAGTGATGAGAAAGTTGAGGTGTTTCTGTTTTGATGAATTTTTTTGTTTTGAATTATTTTTCTGCAAAGTACATCTTAACATCAAAATGTTTACACATTCAGAGTAAAATAGGCATTAAGTTAGGACTTAATCTATACTATTAGCTGAGGTAAAATAAATCTGAAATTTAATAGTAACTGTTAAAGAATATACATTCTAACAGAACAAAGCATACAGTAAAACACTGTATTCAAGTTAAATGAGTGGGCCTTAACTTTAAACTGGTAAAATCTTGGGGAAAAAAAATCCTTCAGGTAATTAATACATTACCATAGAATTCTTCTAAAAATATTTGTTGGCTATACTTCTGTACAGTATCCAAACCTTACTGGGATCCTTTCTAGCCAGTTAGACGGCGTCCTCTCCATAATCAGGACCCCCTTGTACAAAGCACTGTTGTTTTACCTCTTGACACTAGGTGTCTGAAAGCCAGTGTAAAAGCAATCTTCAAAAGCCTATAGTAATACAATCTTGTTTTTATTGGCTTCAGGTGCTACAGGAATGTAATTACAGTGGTAGAATTTTGGTAGACAAGGGGCCTCTTTCTCTACTATATAGAATTATAAAATTCAAGGACTTAGTTGAACAAAACAGGAGATTCACTTGGAGCTGTGGTTTACATAATGTTGTCTATCACTAAAGTTTTTACTTGCATGAAGGAGGGAAAGCTTCTTGACTGTAATAATCTCGGAATTAAATTAACACTTTTTTAAAAACAAATCCTAATCCATTTTAGATAAGTATTTTAAAATAAAAATCTTCTCTACTGTGTATTACCTTGTTTTGTACAGTTGATCGACTTTCGATATTAATCAAAATGGGAAAGATCTGCTCTTTGGTTTTATTAGTTCTCTAAATGCAGTATGATGTGAAATTCAGTTTTTCTATCACTTGCTGTTTCATTTGGAGAAGTACAGATGGCTGTCCTTGAGCCACGGGCATGTAGTTCAAGATTTTGAAGAGATGAAAAATTTTTATGATAGCTGATGAGAATATAGTATGGTAGATGAATTCTGAGTGACCTGCACTACTGCTGGTTCACCATCTTTTCAATTATATTTTCCAGCATTTTTATTCCTGTGGCAAGGATAAGTAAGTGCACTCAAGCGTATGAATCAAGATAAGCAAACGTAAAATGCTATGCAACCTCATAGCAGAAAAAGGAGAAAAAGCACATCTTGCAGGCAGTGCTACTGCTTATTCTGAGAAGCTGCAAGTTGCTGGCAGTCAAGTGAGGTGTTCCACTTCAGGGTTTCTGCATTGCTTTCCTGCTCTAGCAGTGCTGCTGCTGAGGTGATGGAGTTAAAGTGGTATTACTCCATGCTGCAAATATATGTTAAGAGAAATATGAACAAGTGTCCTGCATGATCAAGAGGGAGTTACAAGCTTATCACTATGAAGGAAGACATTCTGCACTGAAATAAACAATTGTCCCTTTCAACAGAGGGAGACCTGGAGGCCTTGGTTTAAGGTCCCAGGCATACTAGGCAGTATGGTTCATCAAGGAGCAGGTCAGGTTAATGTTATTTTGACCTCTTGTGATAGGAAACTGCTCAACACAAGAGCCTACCCTATGTTATTTAAGATCTGGAAGGACAGGAGGAAGAACTACCTTCACTGAAGGAAAGGGCAGGATTAGGCTCCCCCTAGGTGGTACTTCTACAGTTGCAGAAAAGCAGGTGGTGGGATCCCAGCTGCAGTACTGCAGCCAGATCAAGAGAAGGATGGTCATGCAACAGCTTACCGAGAAATGCAACAAACTGCAAAGGAGGAAGTGCTAATGAGAAAGGTACACCAGGATTAAAATAAAGTTGCAACGCAGTTAAAATGCACTCCTAGAGTTTTGCATTCCTGTGTTGCTGAAGCCTGTTCTAGTGTTAGTTGTACAGACTGTCTAGTACCATGCAAAATTAAGACAAAGGCACAAGCTAGAACCAGAAATAACTGATCTTCCATTTCTTGCTGTCCTCAAGGATAATCTCCATTCAAGACAACTGATTTCTCTAAAACAAAATTACTGAATTAAGTGCAGTAGGAGCTAAATGAAACAGTCTAGTTTTCATCTGGCCTTAATTTTTTATGAAGATTGTATTAGCTTGGCAGACTTAGCAAGGAAAAATAAAGCCTTTCTGCTGGCAAAATCAGCAAGTTTGATGCAATTTAAAGGGAAGGAAAAAAAAAAGTGGAAACTGTGACTTTTTCCAAGTGGCTTTGTTCAAAGCAGAACTTCACTAACTCAGCTGTGCCTAAGACATAAGGCTCTACTGTGTTATTTCTATTCAGCCAAAAGTGTTATTAAATCCTTAAAACACCATTTGCAGTCAGACTTCATTCATAAAAATGATTTATGATTAAATCTGTAATAAAATCGAATAAGGTACAACATTCTTCAACAATGCAGTTGATTAAAATCAGCTTCACCCGTAGAACATTATACAAACCACTTTAAAACAGCAGTTGTCATTCAGATCATGTAAAGAAGGCAGACTAGAGATATTCCATATAACAGTACTTTTATCCCAGAGATCCCTTTTAGTCTGAGTACAGTACTATATATTCCATCCCACAGCTGGTATCTGATGTACAGATTATGGTTCACATATCCTAACAATAATCTCGTCTTTCAAACAAGCTTCACAACTGGAAAATATTTGTGAGGGGAGAAGTCAAATTCTGGAGGAACCTAGAAGGAAGAGGTTTAAAACGTTACACTGAGGTACTACCGAATTTAATACTCCAAGTGGGACATATACTACAGAAAAAAACATTCAAAGGTTAAGAGATTAAAAAAAATAATCCCAGTTCTTTAAATCATGTCCAAAAATATTCCAACCCAGGTCTGGATTTGCCCACTAGTGATGGGTACAAAGTTTAAGAGTGCCAGTGTGCTGTCTTAATCCAGGGTGCTCCTTCCTTCCTCCCTGCCTGGCTCAGGCTGGAAGTCTGCAGCCCCTCTCCTCCCTCTGACCCACGTGGCAGCTGCTGATCCTCAAGGCCACTGTTCTCCCTGTTAGGTTCACAACAAGCTGCTGATACACTACTGCAAAGTACTGCCCTCCCAGCTCTTGAAACCTACCCACATTTGTACATGCCATCCTAAAAACACTTTCCAGTTTTCTTTCCAAGACACTTAAGGAGGAGGAAGAGTTTTCTGTATTTAGGAACTGAAACAGATTTTCAATTCCTAAAATCTACATTTTAAAAAATCATGTATAGGAAAAAATAGATTAGGTCACTTCCTCAATTCTTGTAAGAGCTGGAATAACTATGACCTGAATCTGCTAATTCAGCTATAGGAGTTTTGTGGTAATGTTGTATATGCTATTATATTTTACATCCAATTCGACTAGCATTTTCTTACCTTAGAGTCTTTTTTATGACCGCCTGCCAACAGCTTCATGACCACAATATTGGGTTTAGCAACTTTTAGAATTCGATTGACCTAAACAGAAAACAGCAATAAAGTTTCAAGGGAAAACATATGAACTCAAAATTATTTTGAGGATAATGCTCAGATGTTTACCTATGCTAAGAATGCAGTCTTCTGCAGTATCAATTTATTTTAAGAGACGCCAAGGCATTCTGAATTAGTTTAAAGTGCATCAGTTGGAATAATGAATAAATGGGATATTTATTTCAATAGTCACTTTTTATTCAACAGACCACAGAAACCACCATTTTCCATGTTTATGCTCAAAGAATGTTAAACTATGGCAGGTTCTGAGGCACTCGTCCAAATAAAGGTTTAGATGGACTCTAGGCATCTACGTTCAAGACTGTAATCCAAACCCTACGAGAAGGGGCAACTTAGGTACCGAACAGATGGCTTTTTGCTTGAAAGTGCTCTGGACACACTTGACCTACCTCCAACTACCCTGTTAGCCTCAGCTAGCTAGCTCTTGCTTAAGTACCACTGAGAGCCAGAGAACAGGCAGGGATATCTAATCTGTAAGCTCATTTTTAGATATAGCACAAGTCAAGAGTTTGGACTGTATACTTCAAACTAAACAGAATAAAATCAGGCTTCAATGTCTATTTGTACTGTAACTTTGTATACTAACATGCCAGTTGTATAAAAGCTTAAATTATTTAGAGAATAATTTGGACATCTGGTAAGTCATTCTTTAACTAGATCCAGTTGAAAACAAATACACTTATTCCATTATTAGCATCTACTTCTTTTTCCGGTATTTCAGTCTTACCTCATGGTCTGGATTAGGAATATTCTCAAGAATCATTTTAGCTTGCTGGAAGTGTTTGCTAGCTGCCATGTAGAGATCTGATGACTGAGGAGGGGGACTGTACTTATTTAAATCAGACATTTCCTAGCATGTTACAGAAAAGAATAGATATGTATTAAAATCAATTGCCAACAAACTATATTTTTATCACCTTCATCTAAAACAAATTACTGTATTCAAGAAAAAGGTTATGTCAACTAAATACTGTAATATTTTAAGAATTAGTGAAGTTAGAAACATTTATTGAAAATGGCAAATATCCAACTACAATACACTGTTTAATGATTATTTTATAACTCCACAAAAATGCAGTGAACATCTGATACTCTGGTTAAAATGATCACTGTTTTGAACAACTTGCCATTCATTTGCTTTAATATTGCCATACAGTAAGGAGTGAAACTATAGGGAAGAACAGAGGAGGGAAAAAAAAATGATAGGTAATCAACTCAAGGCACATTTATAGCAAGCAGTATACTGACATTTTTCAAAACTTCATTTTATGTAATTTTGATGCTACAACATTGTTTTTAAATTAAAGATAAAATAATTTCATTGACAGGGAGAAAGCAAGGGTAGTCCAGCTTCTACTACAACTGTTCATGACAGTAAGTTACGAGGGATGGCCAACATACAAAATAAAATAGGACAGCTTCAGTCCACAGGGACCCTCAGAATCCCAAAGACTGGCCACCAGAAATCTAAGTTAAACAAGGAAATGTCCACATTTCTGCACCTGACCCAGAAGAATCCCATGTATCAGTAGAGGCTTGTAACTGATTGGCTGAATAGTAGGGTTATGGTGAACAACAAGTTCAGTACAGGCCAACAGAGTGCTCTTATTACAAATAAGGCAGACCTCACATGGGACTATGTTAGCAGGAGTATGGTCAGCAGATCGAGGAAGTTATCCCTGTTCTTGATCAATACTTGTGCTGTAACACCTGATACATTGCATCCAGTGCTGGGCCACCATTTCAAGAAGCATGCTGAGAAACTAGAGAGCTACAGAGATGGCTAGAAGCATAGTTCATATGACACACAAGGAGAGGTTAATGGACCTGGACATGTTCAGTCTGACAAGAAGGTTGCCAATGGGTATAATCTAATAGCAGCCTACAACTACTTAAAAAGCAGTTACAAAGCTGTCAAAAGACAAACACTTCGTGGTAATGGCAGACAATATAAGCAGCAGGGAACAGGCACCAACTGTGGTTTGGGAGATTCAGACTGCATATCAGAAGGAAAGGAAAATGGTGCAGCACTGAATCAGGTTGTTCAAAGAGCAACTGGATTAAGAAAAAAGTTAACTGCATCAGGTTATCCAAAGAGATTGGAGGCTTTCAGACATGGCTTGACAAAGCCACAGCTGACCTCATCTACAATGCTATTTCAAAGAGGAAACTGGATGAGACAAACCTCCACAGATCCTTTCCACTTCTGGGATTTAACACTCAATTATTTTTATGTTGGTTTCACTTTCCCGTTTGCTTGCTGCAGTAGTAAAAACATTGTGGTACATTATAGACAAACTTTTTGGTTGTGATTTGACTTTCAGTAGACTTTTATTTTCATGCAAGCCAACATAACCATCTCAAACTGCCACAGCAGCCCAACTTTTAACCATCTAAAGAGCCTAATTTTAGTAAGAATTGAAAGCAATATATTTTCCCACAATATACCAAGATACAACTAAAGCCAGAAGTCCCTGCCATTTTGATTTATACTGCAACATGAACTTTGAGGCATTAAGGGCTCTTTTTACTGTCCACAATGTCTAAAACAGGTAGGACACATGATTTTCATGTGTTTTTTTTCTTTTTTCTAAATGAGTGGTACCACATTTAAGGTTACTCACTTTGAACTGCAAGTAGTGTACTGGGGGTGGTGTGATAACACTGTTGAATGGTGCAAATCTGTGCTCGTATCGAACTTGTTCACTATCCAGTTCAAACTTAGGTTTTCTTACTTTGCCATCCATGTCAAATGCAATCATCGTCTATATAAGAGGAGAAAGGAAAAGACAGCATATAATAAAAAGTGTTAACTTTATGTTCTATTTTGCTGTTACCAAGATGAAAGTTATGATTTAACTATAGTTGACAGGAGAGAAAAATAGTAGAAAATTTACCATGTCATATTATAAACTTGAATTTCATTTCCAGTCCCAATAAGAACAAAGAAGGCAAGCAATGTATGCTTAATTTCTATTAACAAATTTGAAGCCATTGTTCAGCAAGCACAAATAAATTACCTTGTACATCCCAGCACACATATTTTGGTATGCTTGGCTCATGGTGATCTCTCTACTGAGAGGGCGAACTGCAAATTTCACATAAAAAGGTTTTTTATTCAACATAAATACACATAATAGTTTCAGAGCAAAACATGTCTTTCACATTTTCAGAAAATGATGTAGTTCTCAAATATCACTAGAAATAATGGAAAACTGAAGCATAAAAAGCATGGGCATGCATGTCAGCTCACCTGGCTCCAGATTAAGCAAAATATCTTAAAATATACTTAACAACAATTACATGAACATGACATTGAATACAATGAAATAAATCGGTCCAGGCAGTTAATAGTATTAATATGCCTTGTCACCATACAACAATAAACAGTAATTTAAAATTTACAGGTGGTGGTTGAGAGACCTTTGTTTTGCTTAATTCAGGGATTTATTTTTTTTAAACATTTAGGATTAGAAGGTTAAAGCATTATAACAATGAAGATTTTTATCCTGATAACATTCCTTTAAGCTCCTCTTCAGCTTCCAGTGTTAACCTAGTGCTAAATGCCCCCAAATTTGGCAACATTTTGGATAGTATAAAATATAGTAGTAATTTTCTGAATTTGCAGAGAGAAGTGAATACAGCTGAAATGATCTGGAGCTGTTCTTATCTAATTGTTTGGGTCCCCTTGAAAGGAAAACACAGATAAACACACAAAATGGAAGAATGAATAGCAAAGAAAGAAGTACAGCTTCTGCATGGTGTTCATTATTTGCAGTGTTAATGATAACACCAACATATCACAGTCATCGCAGCCTCTTAGGCATGGCAAATAGCAAATTTTGCATAGCAAGTGCAATTTAAACATTGGCTTTGACTGCCTTTTTGGTCACAGGCTTACAGCTCTGATCTCACTGAGGCAATTTGCTATGATGTAAGAAAGGACATTTTCATTTTCACCCATGCATATACACCAGAGAAAACGAGATATCTAAAGGAGTCTTTTGCACAACGGTACTACCACTGAATTGAAACAGGGCAACTCATCATGGTAAAAGTAAGAAACACGCTTAAATACCTTCTGGAGCCAAAGAGAAGTTAAAGAAATAAAGATGAAAGTTCAGAAATCTAGCTACAGTCAGACAAACCATCCTTCTACAGGAATTATAGACTGTAAGAGGCAGTATTTTCAAAGAAATTTGTTCTTGGCTTGTTAATTACACCTCACAGCATCTGACACACAGTAGAACTGGTGGAGGTGCAAACATAAATGCGTTCAGGGTTTTTTGAAAGACCTATTTAAAAAAAATGCAAAAAAAAACCCTAGCCAACCAAAAAAATTCTGTAGAGACTAAGACTTTTTTAGTTAAGATGTTTTACTTTCAGCCTACATAAACTTCAGGATATTTGTCCTATCCACATCAATGCTGATCCTATTGACTTTGAAGAATTATTTCTTAACTCTGAACAGCTACATGAGGGAAAAAAGTCTGAGCTACACTCCACACCTCAGATACCTTTTTTCTTTTTCTTTGTTTTCTTACTACTACGGCCTTTCTGCTGTTCCTCCATTATTCTCTCTTCTGCCATTTGAGAGCTGTCAGCACGGCTCAGTGTTGACATCAACCAGGCATAGAGAAACTCTGATAGATACCTATGGTAGAAACAGTACGTGGCTGTTACATACTACAAAGCAAAACTTATTCATAATGCACACATCCTCACCGAATGTTGAGTTGTTTATTCAAAGAACTAATGATAAGGGACACCTTTTAGGGCATCTCTCTTTTTTGATGGAATTGGATGATGGCTGTAATCAACTGATTATTCCCTGTTCTACTTTTTTAAACAAGACTCCATACACATTCAACCCTAGATGGTTCAAGGTACGCAAGTTTCCTGTGCTTCTACTAACTTGAGTCAAAGTTTCTTACTATTTCAAAACCCATATAAGGATCAATTTTTTTCTAGGATTTCTCCTTCCCACACAGCAAATCAAGCATTTTTAAAATGGTAACTAAATTAATGCTATGCTTCTAGTTTTGTTGTAAATTATTGTTTTGGGAAACAAGGTTAATATTGCTGCATTTCAAGCGTTAATAAACCATGACTTATCACATAAAAATGCCCACAGGAACACTACATATACATGCAATTCTTTAAGATTTAAGAGACATCTTCAAGAATGCTTTAAGAGAGATGTGTGTCCTACTTGGTAGGAAATCTCTAGCCTGACTTCAAACCCAAAGGAATGGGAAAAAGAGAGTAGAAAATTACAGCACATGAAGAAACAACGCTATATAAGAAGCTATAATTCAGGAAAAAAAAGTCTGAGAAATAATGCTGCAAGTTTCATTTTTGAATTTCCTTTTAAACAAAGGTTTTTTTGTTCTTCACTTACAGTGAGGAGATAAAACAGCTGAGTCAACAGCTCTGACTCAGAGTGATCTTACTGAAACGGTGAGGGGAAATATGAGCAGGTAAAAATGGTGTATTACTTACAGAATATTGCCATCTTCTGGCAACTATCTGGAGTATTAATTTTCCCACTCAATGTTTAATCCACTGATGAAACAATGTAGAAACATTACTTGAAGCCCAGTGAAATTAAGCTTTCAATACGTAAAAGAATGATATGCACTGAAATTCAAGCCTTTTAAGCCGGTCTAACCTCTCAGGAAGAAGGCTGACAGCTTCCCGAGTAAGAGCTTATAAGAAGCTTCACAAAAAGAAAACAAGTACAAAAGCACTGCAATGTAGAAAGGTTCAACACTGAATTTTTACTGCTGAATTACGGATGAACCATCTAGAATCATCTCTTTTGGACCAACTGATCTACTATGAAAAATAATTTAATGTGAAGAAAGGATATGAAAAAAAATCTTTTGATTCCATATAGTGTAATCATTTTCACTAAAGGCAGGTACCTCTTCAAATATGTTCATGGAATAAGATGTTATTTTTACCTAGTCACCTTTCGGACTACAGTCACAACTTCAATTTTGGAGTTCTCTTTAAAAATGCTAAAGACCTCAACAAGATTATTGGTCCTGGCAGGACAAAAACAGACAAGAATAAAGGAAGTTGTTTTTCCTTCTGCATTCCTTATCTGCCAAAATCATCAGGTTTTTTATCCATTTTCATTAGAAGACACTTTTACAAAAAGCTAAACAAAGAGCCTATTACTGTTCCAGAAAAAGTGATTAGTAAGTACACTAATCAGTAAGTCTAGAAAAGAGACTAATACACTTTCTTCCTGCCTCTAATTCTATAAATAGCTAATTAAATAGCATGTTGAGCAAGTCTGAGATTGAAAATAGTAGTTGAAGTCCTATTTTAAAGTATTTGCAAGTAAAGCTTGGTGAGAGCATCCCACCCCCAACAGCTTTCAATCAAGCATCCTCTTACCAATATATGTAGTAATATTCATGCATACTGTAAAGTTCCAATTCAAAGCCACTCAGAAGATACTGTATCATAATACGAAGGTTATGATAAAGGACCCAGGTGCCCAAGCAAGCCAAATGTTGCCTTTGTGGTTCCTGCTTCAGCAACATACTATGAAGTGCTGCATCTACCTTCTCTGCCTACCAAAAAAAGAGAGCAAAGCAAGCTATTCAGTAACAGACAGGAAAGGAAGATCATATGGTTGAAACTGCATTCAAGTTCTGCCAGATATAAATGTCAACAGAATCTGAATACAAATTTGGTCAGTACACCCATGCTCCAGATTAAAAGACAGAAATGTTTTTTTCCCCAGATACTGCGACCTCACAGTCTAGAACTGTCACAAATCTGAATTATTAAAATTTATTCATATGACTAGAGGCAAATGCAGCTGAACAGAGTAAAAAATATTCTATGTGGTAATACACGGAGATAAATTTATTGACCAGCAGTAGCATCAGTTTTATTAAGTCTTTAAAATTAAAGAGCATTTATTTACCATTAGCAGTCACATAAGTACTGGAACTCAGGAACCATAACAAGCTGTTATACATCTTACTGTATTGGCAATGATTTTTTTTTTTTTTTAAACCTTGGTGCAATGAAAAAACTTACAGGCTGTGTAAGCAAAAATCTCACTGTGGCTCACCACAGAAACTATAATACTGGGAAGTCATATTCTGTCTCAAAAATTAATCATATGGAAGATACAAAACCTCTCACATTTGGAATATTATCAGCGGTCCTGAACAAAACATCCTATAAAACCTGCTGCAAGATGAAAAAAGTCTCTCAGCTGCAGCACTGCAACAAACTCTCAGCCAAAAAATCTCAAGAGAAGCTGAAGCACACACAAATCCTTCCTCCGCTAGTTCCAAGTTCCTCAAATGTTCTCTTTAGCATGCACATCTTGGAAAAATATTTTCTTATTTCTTATTTCTCACTGTTTAAAAAAAAAAATTTCCAAGAAGTGGAAATGTATCTTTCACTGTGGCCTTTCATTGCCCATTCTGGAGAAAGTTCCAAAAATCACAGTGTATATTTTTAAGTTATACTCCTTTTACATATTTTTTTTTAAACTTACAAAATTTTGCAATTTATATTTTACGTAGCTATAAGTCTGAATTTTCAGAAGTGTCTTGTAAACAACATTCAGTCAGTCTCTGCTTATATCTTCCAGAGTCACAGTTACAAAAAAGAGAGATAGCGCAAACAGTGGAAGTACCATGAAATTACAGACACCACAACAGGATTCCCAAAATCTATTTACTGGACAAAATTAATCCAAAAATGCAACACCTTTATGTACAACAGATGTAACAAAAAGTTCTCAGATGCATCCTATAGACTTCCTGGGCTGCATTTTAGGAATCCTTGCCCTAAACATTTTAGCAAAGACAAACAGAGGAGTAGCTTCATCCATCTAGAAACTAATACTACATGCTCCATTCTGGTAAGAATATATGTGAAAAGAATGGCTTGCTGGCCTCCTGCCTAGGACATTACCTCATCCTGGAGAGTGGCAAATTCCTCAAGAATGTGACCCAGTTTATCTCTCTGACGAGCTCTATTGTGTCCATGGATTTGAATCAGACTACAAAATGGCTGAAAGAAACAAAGCGTAGTTATACATTTTCAAGACAACTTCGACACTACAGGAAGAGTACTATGATGAGGTCTGTTTAGGCACCTGATCTATACATCTGTATTAGGAGACTGGTTCTGAGGCAGTACATACTAACATGCAGACTCTCTGGAGTGATTCAAGAGTCCAACTCTCTGCACACAAGTCAACATGAGATTGCATGAACATCCTGTGAAGAATCCAATCAGAATATAATGCTTGGGGGAAGAGAGAGAATTCTTATGATTAAATCCATTTTCTTAGATTTTTCAGTGTGCTGCATTTAGTAACTGAACACTTTCAAACAGTTATTTGTAATTTTTGAAATGTAAAGAAGATAAAAATAATTTTGTTTTTATTAGTGCTATATATTTGTTTTGCAAAATAAAACTACCCTGTAACAGAGTGGGTGCATATTTCCAGTAAACTGATATTTATTCGTGAAAAATCTGGAAGCTTCATACAGGATACAAATGAGAATAGTTATACTGGCTTCTTCAAAACGGTAATAATTTTAAGATAGTCAAGTTTTGCAATTTTGCCTTCATGTTACGTGTTTTAATAAAACTGCTCCCGTTTTCAAAAAGGTAAGCAAATCTTGAAAGTGCTTGTATAAGCATAAAGGTCCTGTAACTGAGACAAATGCTTACCCGAACACAATGTGTCACAAAGGAGTCAATGTAGTCCTTAGCCTGGTGATTATTATATAGGCAACACCTAAAAGGAAAATATTCGCACACATGTATATAAATGTCACCAGGCTATAACACAAAATTCAAAAAGAAACATGAGTGCAGCAACAGCAAATGACTCCTTCATACATAAGCATTAATAAGTAGAAAATGTATAAGTTCTTTAAAGGTCTGCCCTTGCTTTTGTAAACAGCAATATTTTCATCAGGTATGTAACACATGCAAACCAACTCAGGCTGTACTTACTTTGGAGAAAGTACTGGAGGACTGACAAAAGATCTTAAAGCATCTTTTACCATATCTTGCATGAGGTGAGTACCAAACACCTTTTTGTTATCTACCAGGAAAGTTGTCTGAAAGTGAAATTATGTTTTTAGAAATAGATGTTAGAAGTAACGCTTTATAAATTACTAACAGAAAGCTCTTACAGTACCTATATATTTCAGAAACTTACAAGATCACTTTAAAATTAAAATTGTTCAACTAGGTACAAGGCTGTGGACTTGGAAAACAGGGGCACATTGAAATCAGTCATTTGTGTGGTATTCCCATAACACACTATTACTTGCATAAGTCACTGCATGCAAGATGATTTTGTTTTGTGGACTTCAAAGATGATTAATCAGACAGACGCTTCTGAAGATCAACAGAAAATAGGCTACGAAATTTCAGATCTACCTTTATCTGTCTTCAGGGACAAGAATGAGACTAACACAGGCCTTTTTTTTAATCCCTACAGATACTGCTGCTTTCACTGGCCATGTTTGATGCTCATTCCACTTTCCTCCACAAGCGTGGCACCCCTTTCTTGCACAATTCTTGAGCAGTTCAGGGAAAAAAAGAAAAAAAGCTCTGCTGCCAGACACCCATAGGGATTGCACAAAACACATGTAGTGGAAAGTCAGAATGCATGCTCACTCTGGAAACATCTTGCTTGCCAATAGATATTTTCCATCAGCTCTATACATGGTCTAATCAGGATCAAAAGGAAAAAAGTTCTGACCTCCAGGGAAACCCTATTGAAATCAAAACCTCCTATAAGAGAGTGTTTCACTCTGAATTAAGGAATATATTATATAGTTTCAAGGTAAGTAGGACAGTGAACAGTAAAGAAGTATTCAGTTCTGCCCTAACCATCATTACTGGTGAAGCAAGAGAGAAAGTCTATATGTGAAGCTCAGTCAAGGTAGGGAAGATGAAATATTAACTACTCCAGCCCCAAACGAGGCAGTTTATGGAAAACAATATAAAAACATCTGTATAGGCCCAGGTTTATGGCAGAGAAACAAGTTAAAACACTGTCATTTAATTACCATACATGAACACAATTTGGAGAACAGTATTTCAAATATTTTTTAAAAATTTAGCTCATAAGGCTCCATATACCTATAGAAAAATGTTACAACCTGCATACTATTAAACAATATGCAAATAACTTAAGATTTGAAACTAGAGAATGAATGTATATTTATAATGAAAGCGTAAGTATTTTACCCAAAGACACAAATTATGACTTACTTGTAACAGAGATCTTGAAAGAACACATGGTGATTGCTCACTAAATTCACAGAAAAAGTCCTAATTCACATTTAGGAAAAAAAAAGGGAAGTCAGGTTAATATATTAATTTTCATATATATACACACACATGTATATCTACATCTTTTCATATGCATGTTATATACACACAAAACACATACCGACATACCCATAGCACAGCTTGTACAAATTTTAAGAAAATAAGCATGAGTAATTTGAACAAAACACATTATGAAGCTGAAATCTATTTTTTCTGCAATTATCCTTTACTGAACAGTACATCAGGTTTCTGAATTTTCTTTTTCAGATGCAGCTATTAGAAGGATGCTAATACAGAAAAGAGATACCGTGAAACCACTAAGGTCACAGCAAGACTGAATCAGGCACATAACAAAACTGCATCAATCAGCACAAAATGTTTCATGCAAACACTGACTTTATTAACTTAACATAAAATATGTTAAAAATAAAAAATTTTTGCTTGCTCTTGCAACTTCATCTGATGTAGCCATAGCTCTTTTCTCAGTCAGTGAAAATGTACATTATAAAACACATTTCAAACATTTAAATCTCTTCTAATAAATGTAGGCCCTAACTGAGGGTAGCATCCTTTATTCAGGGAAGAACATATGCAAGTTCTTAGCTTTATCCCTCTTCAGGGAATAACATGCTCAAACATACAAGAGAGCACTTAACACATGTATTATAAACATGTATGTAGAATACTGCTTACTGAATCTGAAAAATCAGGAATATAGCAAGGACTTACACCCTGCTACTACAGATGCAGCTCTTCAGCCAGGGGAAAAAGAATCTCAAGGAAAATAACTCACTTGTGCTCCGCCACTGACATACATTATTATTATTATTTAACGGATTACGGAAAAAATGGGATATTGGAGAGGTGTCAGAAAGAGAAAAATATGAAGTATAAGGAAAGACATCAAATTCTGAAACTGCACACAATAATGGGAAACACGAAAAGATTTACACAGATAGCTCAGTTTCTCTCCAGTGAGCAATGGCATGTATATTTGAAATGATTCTTTTCAAAAGTCAGTTTTTAAGATCTGATATTTGACTATAAATGAGAGAGATTCATGCTTACCAGTATACAGTGCAAATTAGTTAAGTTGACTACTTCACATACAGTTTTTATCCGATCTATTAGCTTGGAAAAATAATTGACCATTTCTTCTCTTTTAATTATTTTTGCATATCGAGGGAAAGTTGGAGGCAGCAATCTTTGATTAACAAGGGGCTCAAAGCCCATCATAATAGGATGATCTGAAGAAGACAAAAAAGAGAAAAAAGAGAAAGAGAACCTGCATGTAAGCTGTGGAACTCACTTAAAACTTACAAATACAATAAAGTAACTCATTTGGCCAAAATAAGCGATGGAGATAAGCATTTCCAGAACTGAAAGAAAAAGCTTCTTTTTAACCGACAGTTAACTTCTGGTCACACTAATTACTCAACTGAGATAATGACGACTATGGAAAAATCTCAGCAAAGACTATACAGACAGTGAGGTGGTACTTCTTTCAAATGGTGATTTGGAGTGCAATGTACTTAATAGTTCAACATTATCTCTGACTTTGAAGCAGCAATATTGCTCTCAGGAGAACCAGCTTTCAGAGAAATGAAATTAAGATCAAACAATGCACATTTGTTAACAGTTTGCATAAAAAGTATTACTAGTTCAAAATATATAGTGATTTTTAAAATGCACTTTAATATTAAAGTTTATCAAAAAAAAAGCATATTTATATGTAAGAAAGGGGGGAAAAAAGAAAATTTGATACTTACCTCCTTTAGTGGTATCATTTTGTGCCTGGATACCATGATGTAATGAATTGTGAATGGCAGAAAGCAGGTCAGCTGCTTGAGTCATTAGTTTCTGAGCTTCTGCAACTGCACTCGTCTGAAAGGCAGAGAACAGCTATTCATGTATTTTATGAACAAACATATCTTGACTACAAAAATCATTTTAATTTAGAAAAAAAGCATCATATCAGAATTCTATTGTTTGTATTCAACCAGTTTTGAACAACTAGATTTTTGTTTTTATGTAAAAGTGTTCTTTATATTTCCTATATAGATAAATTTACAACATAATATTTTTTGAAATTAGATAACCCTTAACAGTAATTATAACTGAAAATCTAGTATACACTATGTACAGGTTCCCTACTTTTGACTTAGTTAAAAAAGGAAAAAAATACACTTCTGCCAAATGAAGCACCCTAAACAGGAAAAAACCCTCCCATCATTAGAAAATGCAGAATTCTTGACAACATAGACGAAACACATGCTATCAAGTGGTACCAAGTCACTACACACGATTAGAAAATCCCAGACGTCAATTAGAAATCTTTATTAGAGATCATTATCTGCTGACATATTGAATTTTCTGACATCATTTGAACTCAAATCTGTCACCATAACTGGGTACTGTTTAAACTTGCTTTCCGCAAAAGTAAAAATCCTGTTTCAAAAATACAGGATTAGCAGTCACTGACAGAACTCTAAATATTTAATATCAAAGGTAGAATTGAAACATGATGAGTTTAAGAGAAAAAGAGGTTTAAAAACCCATGAAGATCCAATAAAAGCTGAACCAGACCGATCTGCTGCACTTAATAATGAACTCTGCATAATATATATCCACCTATTATATCATCTCACATAGATCTACTACAAGAATAGGCAGCTAAGCAGATCTAAATCAAATCAGAGTCATCCATGAAGTAAATAACTTACAGTGTAAGTAATCAGACTAGCTAAGTTAAGTTAATCTCATTTTGTACAGATCATTAACTCATAGCAATTAATACAGACAGAATTTTGTCATTGATCAATGTAGCTCACTTCCATATCAGTTTGATGAAGACTAAATTATTTATGCTACAAATAGTTACACTCAGAACGCAATTGTTCTTAAGTACTCAATCTTTTTTTCTTCGACACTGATTTCTCCAAATGATGTTTGGACCAGACTTGCATTCTAATCAAGGTCTTTTAAACTATTCAACACGCAGCTGTTCCAACAGCAGGGAGTGAGGAACTTCAAGCCAGCAAGCAAGAAACTTGTTTCTTTATAAAAATGAAAATAGAACAATAAGCAAGAGGCAATTATTTGCCCTTGTATAAGGGAAAAAAACAATTAAATGGAAAGTTTGGTCTCACCCAACCCATGGGATTCTACCTTTTTGCCCTGAAACGAGCAGTTCCCTGCCCCTTCAACATTTCCAGAAATCTCATATTCAAAAGAGCTGGTAAATTACATGTATAGCTGTTATATTCCTCTTCTCAGACTAATGACATCTGGATACAAATTTGATACCCACATGAAAAGAAGAGCTAAAGATTCCCTAGAGATAGAGAAAGTATTGCTCAATGTCAGGTAATTCAGCAAAAAGAGACAGAGAACTTGAGAAAGAAAAGTTTTGCTTCTGTATATGAAAACAGTAACCCAAAACTCGGTAAAAATGTAAGTGTTGCGTAATCTATACTGTGCTTCTCCACAAGGCTATACTAATGTCATCCACTGTCCTTCCTTGTGCTTTCTTCAAAGCTGAAAGAAAACTGAACAGCAGCTATTATAAGGCTTTACCCAGCCCTTTACCTGCAGCAACATCAACTCAAATCTACAGAATAATTATTTTACCTTAGAAAATGAAAAATACATATATTACAGAATCATAGTGTGAGGACATAAACATTGAATGAACATACCTCTTTTTTCGTAAATGCTATAAGAACAGTCAGTAGTACCCGGGTAAACTTGACTCTGCTGAACACTGCCAAACACTGCTGATGCTGTAATAATAATATAAAAAAGTACTGCAAATCAGTAAGAAATACTCATTAAATCCTGACACCTATTAAAAGAAAGATACTCATTAAAAGACAATCTTTCATAGACTCATCAAATTATGCTCTCTGGTCTCTAAAAATACAGTATCCACTCTGACTGTGAAGAAAACTGGACCACGTAAGTTATAGAAGTTATTCTTATTTCTGATAGACTGAATTGCTGTCAGAAAATCACTAACACAAAGGAATAAGACAGATACACTAGATAAAGGTACGACCACTAGCTAGATATGCCAATGCCATTCAAATGTCAGCTTAAACAAACAGCCAGAAAACTACTATAACAAACTGATTTCAACCCCCCCGTTTTTTTTGTAAAGATCGATATTAAAACTTATTTCTGAAGAAAATACATTATTAGGAAAAGAAACCCATGCTCTTCTAAGTCAACGATTCCCACTCTTTCTGGAAGAAGCTACACTGCTTCCACCTCCTCCTCCTACTTTATCCCTGGACAGAGAGGCTACCAGCAGCAGTAAAAGCTGCTGCTAAGGAACTGAGGGAGGAAAGCACAGGAGAGTTGAGACTTTCTGCTTTGCTAATGTTTTTTTTTCTTGAGAGGTTGGTAGATAAACAGCAGCACTGCAACAGCATCACTGTCCTGCCATTGGGACAGATCCAGAACTCCTGACCCTTCAGCACACAGAGGCCAATCTACTAGCCTGAGCTATGCTCAGAGCTATGAAGTTTAGAGCAGCTCAGATATGGCTGCAATGGTGACAGCCCTTCATTGGTGACGCACTCATTTCTAAAAGCACAGAGATGGAATGACATACTAATTCAAGTAAAGTAATGAGGTACTAATTCATGCAATCCAGAAAAAATATTGCAAAAGGTTCATTACTTCAAGTTCAACTTCTGGATCTCTCTCTTCTCCTTGTCGACTTCGTGTGCTCTAAAAAAGTAAAGGAATTAGAAACAATTCACTAATAATTGCAAAACGGAAGCTACTGGTAAAAACTTTTTCCTCCCTCCAAAACATCCATCTATCAAATATCCCTAAAAACCAATCCTCAAGTTCAAAGCTTCTTAATACATGATCTAGGTACCTGAATGATTCAAAACTTTCATATAGTAATAAAATCTATCCCAGTTTACTCCACAAATAGGCAAGGAAATGATATGAACATTTTATACTGTAAACTGTGGCAAAGGAAGGATAAATAACTTCTTTAGCATCACAGGATATGCTTGCATAAGAGCCAGAAATTAATCTTATGCTTTCCGTGTCTGAGCCCAGTGTTGTCTACTATACCATCATTCCATCCTACCACTAATGAAGCAACCATTAACCCATTTAGAAGAGTCTGAAGAGATCAGCATCATTAGCTAGAAGGCAGACTACCAGCATCTTACACAAACCATTACAAAAATTCCTCAAAAAACATTATTTACTGACACAAAAATCCTGCATTTTTCATAGTGAATAATTTGCTTAACCAATGAAAAGACTCCCCCAAACCCAACAACTCTATTCTAAGCAAACTTCAGATATAAGGGTCTAGGAAAAAGTGACAGAAATACCTTCACTCTTCTTTGCATGTCATCTTCTACATCTTTCAGCATACCTGAAAAAGTTGTAATATAATTAAAAGGTGAGAGTTATTCCTAGATACACTTACACCACTTAGTGGAAAGAAGCTGCGGGTCAAATTAAGTTTTGAAGTGCTTTAAACACCCATTAGCTAAAGACTAGATAATACAAAAATTGTCATCAGAGATGGTTGGGATTTTTTGCAACAATAAGTATATCGGAGTATGGACTGGCTGACCCAAAGCTAAAGTGTTCTAATAATTCTCTAAAAATAAGTCAATGGAAAGCCTCAATACTATCAAAAACAGTGCATATGAAGGCTATCATCTTCACATCCAGCTTCTTCATCCATAGCTTTAGAACCACTGGATCACTTCTTCCTCAAGAAAGTTTGTTTAGATCACAAGTAGTTCTATGACTAGCAGAATTCAAGAAGTCCACTTTCCAATGCCTTGTATCTCTGTCCTGGATTATGCCATGTCTAGTAAGGAAAAACACAGACTTTCTGGCTAGCACATCTTAAAGTCTCTACTCTGTTTCTCAGGCATTAGAGGAAAAAAAAAAAGAGAGCACACAAGAGAGAAACAAGAACAAAAGAAAATAAAAAAATGACCTTTTTCTTCAAGGAAAATTTTTTTTTCAAAAAACAAGCTATCAATTTTCATAAGATTAATAGAAAACAAAACATCTGAGATTCCTACTGAGTTATGGGATTTGGCTGAAAGTAACCAACATGCTCAAAAGAGAAACACACTAACAGGTACATATAAAGCACAAGTTGTACCTGTAACTCTAAGATCTGTCACACTGTTAGCCATTTTAAATCCGTAAGTCATCGACTGAAAGTCTTCCTAAAAAAATAAAAATTAAAAAAGCGAGTTTTAATGAAATACAGAAAGTAATAATTACAGTCTTAAGGGTTGCTTTTTTAAAAAAACCACACCAAGCATAAAGCAGAAGTTCAGTTTTATATTCTGCATCACTGAACACACCCATGGTTTGGGCGACTGTCTTACATAAATCCAGCTTGGGGTAACTATTTTCCGCATACATCCTTAACACCAGTATGTCTTTCAACAGTTGTGTCATAATTCATATCTAGCATTGTCCTATCAAAATTTTTCAAGAACTACAGATGGAAAGTACTATTTAACCAAGTTTAGATATAGTCAGTGAGAAGTGACTTTTCCAAGGTCACAGGAATATCATCCCATTGCTAGAAGAACATTTTAGACAAAAGACAATCATGCTTATCTGAAGCAGAAAATTCAAAATGAAACAAAAAATATAAACCCAATTCCAAGTTATTAGCAACAAGGTTTCTCAACTAGAATATTTATAGAGCCAATAGCATATTGGCTCAAATATTCATGTAAAATACAGAAAAGTGCATGTAACATCTTTATTGAATAAAACTGCATTTTAAGGAGATATTAACTTTAATAGCTCATTTAGAAGGATGAACTGTTTCTTCTATATTACCCTCCAATCAAACAGTATTGAGTTTCTCTAATACTCCTTTTTTATTTGTATTAAGGAGCCTGCATATAGTGTTGCATATTTAACCACAGGATATACTGAAACATACCTCCTCGAAAACAGCTGCTTTGTTAACTTTTTCTCTAGCAATATCACAGATTTTTAGGATCCCCAGAGCAAAAGCCTTCATAGCAGGATCTTCTATGAAGTCTGGATTATGAATATAAAGGCAAGTGAATACTGTCTGTGCCAAGGAATGCCCCTCTAACCATGTTATCTAGGGAAAAGAAAATTAAATGCTTTACTTTTGAGAGACAAATGTTCATTTTTAATAGCCTCATTCTTTTTCTATCTTACCCTGCTTCAGTGAATCTTTGAGGAAGTCCATATCATGGCAACCTTCCATCTGGCAAAAAGGACCAGAGAGCATCTCTTGCCCTTTAACCTTTCTCCATTTGCTGGCTGTGGAAGGCAGTAAGTTACTAAACCCTAAACACTATCAAATCCTGATGTTGAGTAAACCTTCTCCACAAAGTTCAGTCACTAGCTCTGGTCTTTGTGGCTTGGACATGACATTAAGCTATCAGATCATTAGATTTGTAAGCTTCCTCTACACAAATAAGGAATCAAAAATGTGAGCATGAAACAATTCAGTGGTAATCTGCATGTTCTTTTGTACATTTCATAATTTCTTTGTCATAATCCCCTCTATTACTTTCATGCTGCTATAAACTACAAAGCAATTTAAAACACGATTTCTATCTTGAAATATCATGAAACACAGTAGGATCAGATTTCTAACAGGATCAAAGTTCCTTTAAAAAGAAAAAGTCAACAGAGGAATTGTGTTACACCATATCAAATACAAAGTGACCTTTATATGGCTTTTTGTGAATAAACTAAACTAATTTGAAATATTGTTTTACAAATTGAGGTAATTTTATTGAAGTCATTTTTAAAAGCATCTGAAAACATTCTGTATCATTTACAGAGGAAATTAAGACACATACATAGCAAAAAAAAAAAAATCAAGTAACTGACAATTTAGATAATAATATCCACTAAATGCAAGTCAAAATATGAAGTACATTCTTCCAGCTCAATGGATCATTTTTCTTGAGATCTACTTTTTTTAAAATGTATTTTTTACAGGGTTAAGGGATTACATTTTGAAAGCATAAACATTAAACATTAAGAGAAATGAAATTCTTACCAAACAACAAAAACATGTATCCATTATCCCTATCAACTCAGGTGAGGTCAGATCCTTTATTTTAATGGTCCCATCCTTAGAAAAGGAAGAAAAAACCCCAAAAGAATATGTGAGACAACAGCAAATTATGTGAGCAAATTATCTTGTATAGTAAAAAAGGAAGTTACAATTTGATTAAGAATTCAGATTATTTGCATTCGACTAATTTTACTGATCAGCTTCATGATTTGTCTTAACAATTCTGAAAAAGTTTGCTTTTTGTATCATGATGTTGAACATGTAAAGACATTGACAGAAACATAGAGCTATTCAAACAGAAAGCTAGAATGAAATTTCTGATTTATGAGTAGCCTATAAAAAGTTTAAAACCAGTGAAATTGATAATACTTATTCACAAGAAAACATGTACAATCATAAAAAAGAAAAAAAAAGAATCAAACAAGGAATAATACGTAGCACCCATTCTTCAAAGGCAACTTTTTCTATTGCAACTGCTTGCACAGAGTTTTACAGCCTTCAAGATCAGAATCAAGAAGGCAGCTACCCTACTTCTCTTATTTTATTTGTTCAATGTATGCAAATCTGCATCAAGAATTAAAAGGCTACTATTTTAGAAAGATTTCTCTTCTAGTCCATTCAAAGTACCACTGTAAAAAAGATTTTTCTCTCAGAGTGTATTATTTTTTCCAAAGTAATGGATGGAGAGTCTTTCAAGTTCCATTCACCAATTCATTTGGACCATGCATCAGAAGTTAATCATTACTGTCCATGGTTATCCTACAACTTTTGTTAAATTAGATGGCTTCTGTTCAATGCTAATGAACTGATAGTCACATTAAAAAGAGTTAATTTACAGCTTCTGTACAGAAGCTAGTTTCCCTTCAGCTGAAAGACCGGTTAACCAATACATCTTCATATAAAAGACACATTTTAGGGAAGCCTGGGATGACTTATAGCACCGCTTCTGAAATGGATTTATTTATGGTATTAATACTTAACAAATTTACAATACTTTTCATTGGGAGAGTTAGTGATAAAGTAGGTTACAAAGAAGGAAAATACCTCAAGCATTTCTTAGCTATCGAAAATAAAAAGGGAAAAAATAATTTTATGGAAAGATTGAAAACATTCATTATGCTGAACCGTGTTTAACTACAATTTGATTAAATTATATATTTTCTACAGGCAGTGAAAAGGCAAAAACAGAGGGGGGGGGAAAAAAAAAAAATCACACAAACCTTGATAGCTTGCTCAAAGTTAAGAACCTTTCTATTAACTTGGTTTCCAATCATACCAGCATCCATCTTGGGATCCATCATTTCAATTGCAGACATTGCTTCAAAAAGACCAAAACTAAAGACACCAATACAAAAAAGTTCCAAATTAATTTTTTTTTAAACAAATAATCTTCATATACCAATGTAGAAGAACATATGACGGCAAACTGAGTCCACTGATTTTGAACATTACTATTGATCTTGAGAAGGCATAGTTCTCAAGACTTTGAGGAGTTCTCAAAAAGCATCTGAAAAACTAGATGCCTAAAGGTAAGAGAAAATTCTTAGCCTTTTCATAGCTGAAGAACCTTCCTCAGCCAAATATCTCATTCCTAAATCTGCATGTGTTTGTGTTTATATACCTCATAAAACATAGCATCTTTTTAGAAACCCAGGATTAAGTAACATAAGCTGATATTAACTGAACAAGCTGTTCTTTATTATACTGTACCAAAAGATACAAGACAGATGTGTTCCCCACAAACTAATGACAACATAAACATTACACAACTAATAATAATACATATCGAACACATCAGCTTTGTTCAAAATGGGCAGTTTAAGAAAACCGACACAGGAAAAAAAAAAGGCATGCAAAAATATATTCTATTGTAGCCATGAAGCATATAAAATTTTGCAGAAGAGCTGTCCAATGAAGGCAGGCCTGCAAAAGAAGGGAAACAGTGCCTCTCTTATGACATGTGATACTCAACAGATCTGCTGCACAAGCCTTTACCACATAAAAAGGTTATTGCAAAATGCACATTCTAATGCTTTAAAGTATCTTTATTGGGAAAGGCACTTATGTATGAAATTATATCTTGAAAACATGCTTTGATTCTACTGAGTAAACTACCTGGTCACATCCTCACACAAATGTTTTTAAGCAAGCTTGCATTTAATAATATGGTTCTGTTTTCTGAGCTATTCAGCACCTTTTTTCTTTTGCAGGTCAACACATCCACATAGCTAAACAAGTTCCTTTTTCTTTAAAATATTTTAATCTCACTTCATATTATAATAAATTCTGCAAGACAAAACACATCCTTTTTTAAATAGACTTTTTCTTAATCCGTAGAGCATTCAGCTTCTATTTTGGCATGACATTTTAGAGTTAGAATAGGCAGTGTACATAGTTTAACCTAAACTTGCTAGAGACATTTAAGGTAACTGAAAAGTTTGGAGTGTTTCTCACCTTTTTGTGTAAAAGTATGTGCAAAATAGTTCGGCAGGTTCATCAGTTTCAACACAACTGATGATCAGATATACTATACAATTTTAATGTTTGTATTGAAACTACTAACTGAAAATGCAATGTTATACTGGCACTACAAAAAATGTTCAGCATTTATACAGCTGTATCATATAACTACTGTTGAACATGAATGTTATTCTGAATTATGTCATTTTAGCTGTTTCATTTAAAGTAGATGTTTAAAAAAAGCTTAGTTAGTACTCCATGACTTTTTCATTAGTAAGCATTAGTACATATGCACTAATCCTATCTAAAAAACAGAACTATCCCAATAGTATACTTACAGCTTGTCATGAAGGAGTTCTCCTAACTTCAGTTCTACAAAGGAACAGAACAAGATAAATAATTACCATCAGCCTTCTAAAACAACTTTTCCAAGATAAGTCATTTTGCTCACCAGACTGTCTTATGCTAGAGGAAGAGCACAAGACATGGGAAGCATGCCAGGCATTTCTACTACATTTTTATTTGCTTTTTCTTAAAGCACTTTCAAAACCAAAAGACTAAAAAAACAAACAAAAAAAAAAACAAACAGTTCTCCACAGTCTTTCCTCTGCCCTCTCAATTATTCCAGCAGCTGAAATTTAAAATTACCAAATAGCAGCATCTGAATAGCCTAGAACACAGGAGAGCAGTTTTCAGGCTCATCTACTTTTTTCCAGGGTAGATGTTTATTGAAAAGCTTGCTTTTCCTCACTGTTTTTCATAGAGCCTTTAGACATACTTCACAGGTGTACAAACCATAAGTCACTACTATAAGCGAATCCTTCAGTGGTATAGGAAATCGTGTTTACTGTATAACTTATTGTGTGTGGTAACTTGCAGTTTTATATCTATTTTTCCCAAATGTCATGATAAAAATCATTTTAAAAAGTGACGTGACTGCCAGAATAAACTAACACAAAGTAATATCTAATAACAACACTAGTGAGTAAAGGCACTGTTTAAAGGAAAGTAACTGGTCCCCAGTGACTTGGATGCATATCATCTCCTCTGAAGCTCAGGTTTGCTTCAAAGATGAAAAATGATGCACTGACCAATTAAATGAACAAAGCATTGGGTCCTACAGATCCAAAAGAGTTACAGTAAAAGTAGAATGCTGATTCTGCATGGATGAATCAGGCTTCCATTTAGGAGAAGGGGAGAAACCCTCTTTGCAAAGAAAAGAAAAACAATGGAAAAAGCACAAGAAAAAAACCCACGACTTAACCAAAGATAGGATATTTATATAATCTGAAAGAGGATGCAGCATCTCTGCTCAGTCCTCCAAAGGATTCCAGTTTTCTCAAAATGCAAGTAGTACAACTCACCTCTACAAGCCTCTTCAAAATCCTGGGTTATATCTATCCAGCTTGTATTACTCTTTTCCATCTTGTCAGGTATACCGAGTTCCCATCCTGAATCATCATCTTCTACCGAAGCTTTCATAACCATGATACTGCACCTTTAAATTTGTATCAGAGACACTGCACATTATGCACAAGTTAAAGAAAATGCTTCACAGGAATAAATGTGGTTTGTTTTTTTTTTTTTTTAAACCATAAGGGAGAAATGGAGACGAACTAATCTGATTTCATTTAAACAGCTGCTGTTAAGTACAAACATCCCCAAAAAACTTATGCCTAACAGTTCTTACAAAAAATTGTTTTCTTTTTCAGAGTTTTCCCTCAAATAGCTTATAGGTTTTACGTGCTCTAAAGCTAAGGACAGCTAAACTTTAGGAGTAGAGAGCCATGAGAAAACGTGCACAGCCAAAATAGAAATAAAACAGAAAATAACTTCAGAAAATTCTCTTTACAAGAGAAGTATCACAATTTAATTTTTTGATGTCTTACACTAACAGAAATATGCATCTCCTCCCACTGCTGTGTGAAAGGCACTAAAAAGTGGGAACTGTAGAACTGACCACACACAGGTTTGTTATGTGCACAAAGTGTATCAAAACAAGTTTGTGAAAATGAATGTATTTCCTCTGACTTCTTCAGCTGAAAGTAACATCTAGATTACCATAGCAATATTAAGTAATTTCAGCCTGGAACATAATTTTTAAACTAACTGTACTGACTAGTCATTTCTAACTGATTTTGTGCTTTCACAACCTCAGGACAGGTGGGGCAACCCTGAGAGAATTTTGCATTTTGTCACTTAATCTGAATTTGAGATATAAGCAACTCCAACCCGCATCATATTTTGTTGGAGATCCAGGAAGAGACTCTATCAATAAGCCCTGAGAGCTTTAAACAGCTTAATCAAAGAAAACGTTGAAGCTTTAAATAAAGGCCTACATTAGACCTTCCAAGCATAGAAAAATTAACAAAAAAGAGGGGGACCAAAGCAAACAGATTTTGGACAACTCATCTGGAAGTCCCTCTCCGTAAGTAATACCAAGTTGCCCTTCCGCTCACGCCAACACTTCACTAGTTCTCAAATGACCACAGAAGCTGACAGCCTCAACGGGCCGGGAGGAGGAAATACGTGGGAAGCCGGTTAGAAAACAGCAGCGATCACGCTTTATTTTATTAAAACGAGAGCCGGCACCAGCAGGCCCCCCCGCACCTCCCCTCCTCGCAGCCCGCCCGCCCCCGCCTCCCAGCGCTGCCCCGACCGCCGGCACGGCCGGGCCCGCACCCCTCCCCCCCAACCGGCGGCCCCCGCAGCTCACCGCGCCCTATTTAACGGACGGCAGCGGGCTGGCAACCCCCCCGGCCGGCCCGGGCACGGCACCCGCGGAGGGCGCGGGGCCGCCGCTGACAGGCCGGGCGGAGCCCCCGCCCCATCGCAGGGGAGGGCCGGCGCGGCGCCCGCCTGCCCCGCCGCGGCCGCCGGCCCCGGGCTCGCTCCCTCCCTCCCTCCGCGGGGCTGGCTCTGCCCGGAGCCCCGGGGAAGCGCGGCGAGACCCGGCAGGCGGCTGCCGCGGGCGGGGGCGCGCGGGGCGGCCGTTACCTCCCTCCCCGCTTCGTGCAGCCGCCGCCTCACCCACCGCGTCGCCTCGGTGCCGCGCGCCGGACCCGCTTCCTCCTGCCCTCGGAGCGAGCCCGGGCCGCTGCCGCCGCCGCGCACGCGCAGAGCCGCCGCCAGCCTAGGAGCGCGGCCCCGGCCTCAGGGTCAGGCGCACGCGCACACGCGCCACAGGGCCCTCCTGCGGCCGTCCCGCTCTGTTGGAGCCTCCCCCCCCCCCCAAGGTGCGCATGCGCGCGCCTCCAGTGCCGGTCCGTGGCGGGGGGGGCGTACCGCGAGAGTTGGAATCATCGCGAGAAAGGCGGGTGGTAACGGTGCCGCGAGGCCGTTCGGCGCGAGGGTTATCCCGGCCGCCGGTGCCACCACGGCGTCTAGGTGCGAGTCTGAACGTGGGGGGGCTCCGCTGCAGCCTGTGCTGGCGAGGATGTCCTGAGCGAAGATCGCAGCGGCTCTGGGCACCCGCCGTAGGAAGGGCCGGGGAGAGAGAGCCCCCCCCGCTCCCCAGACGGCGGTGCCCGAGGACATGCTGGCTCCGACCGGGAAAAAGACGGCTGAGAAGGGATCGGAGGTGCTCCGGCATGTGAAGGCTGTTGTGAAGAGGGCGGTAGGGATCCGCTGCCCTCACTGTCTCCCCGGCGAGGTTACAAAGAAAGTGGTTCAACTCGCGGCTGCAGGACTATAGGTTAGCGATTAGGAGAATTTTTGTGGCCAGTAGAGCACCTGGAAAATGCTGCTTAATAAGGCCAGAGCATCTCCTTTGAGGAATTATTTTGACAGCATAGGTGAACTGTTGCTGCTGATCTGCTTGTTTTCTCTGGTTTGCCTCTGTGGGGATCTCGGGCCTTCTCAGCTCTGTGTTTCTGTGATCCAGTATCGTGCATCTCTTTCTGTGGTTGTTTGCACCCTGGTGTGAGTTAGTCTTGTGAGGCTGCAGTGGAGACCCTTGGTTTTGATGGTGGTGTGCTGAGTTGGCCAGTAGGCAGTATGGTGCAGAAGTGTTGGTAGTCCTGGTGCTGTCACCAAATTTGATTTGCCAAATTGAAAACAGGCTCTAGGCAGTTTTTTCTGTGTCTAGTGTTTCCTCTCATACCTTTCACTCTCCCCCCTTTTTTAAAACATATCTAGCAGAGCTTATATAAACATGTTTCTCTGTGGAGTTCACTCAGACATTTTGGTGATCCACTATTTTTGCCAGTGAGGAAACTAGCTGACACTTAAGGTGTCTTAGGGAACCATACTCTTAGAGCCATTTACAGTGGATTTAATCTTTAATGTTCTTTCAGAACGCATAAACTGAATGCTTTCAGTGTTTCTGAGAAACATCACCAGTATAAAAGACAGCTGTTAGTATGCTTTGCTAACCAAGTAAACTAGCCTGAGGAGCTTTTGTTTGCAGAATTAAGACAAAGTAGTTAAATTTCAAATGGAAACACTAACTTCATCTGTCACCCTTCTATCTAAAAGAACATGTTCCAGGTACAGAGTACTTGTCACAAGTAACAGGAGAAAACTTTGTGTGAGCTCCTGTTAAATCAGTGGCATCACCTAACTTACGTGAAAGAACTATGTCTTTAGTTCAAGGACTGTTGATATGCTGGTGGTTCACAGCTGTGCTGCACTTATACTGACTTCCTGACAGGATACACAACTCTATGTAATATAAATCTTCTAATGATTTCAAGGTTATGGCCACAGAGTATGTCATTGTCTGAACCTAGCTAATGGGTTGAGGAAACCTGGTGGTGGTTAAACATCTGTAAAATTAAACTAGTTTTATCTGTTTTCTCTGATATAGAACACAATGGTGCCTGGACCATCACTCTGCTCTCTAGAAAGAATGCTGAATTTCTGGGGAATTCAGTCTTTAATTTCTTCGAGAGAAGGACTCTAGCCCATACAATAATCTGTAATGATCATCTAGGTACCAAATTAATAAAATAATTCAGTATTTAATTAAAAATTCTGAGAAGATAATATGTTTGAAATTTGCCACAGATACTCCTTTTAACAAACACCTGTTTATGTTTCTGCCCAGGCTGAATGGTAACAGCTATAAGCTGGCTTTTGTGATGTGATCATGGTGATCTCAGTCCAGTTTACAATAGACCAATGAATATATCATAACTGACTGGAATCAGTTATAACTTCTCTTGGCAAAAATACCTGAGTCAAAAAATGAACACCAGGTTGGTCACCTGTGTGACCTGCGTGTGAAATGACCATAGCAGTTTAAAAAGCTTCCACATGTTCACTGTAGGAACCTCTAGGCTGTTTTGTTTCAAAACATCAAAGTGCTTGTTTTACCTGATATAATACAATGAAGTGCACTGACAGAGCACTTCAGTATTGATCTGAATTCAGAAGTAATGATCTGACTTCTGATACGAGTGATATTCACATACAGACATACAAAGAAACATCTCTTGTTTTTTTTTCTTAGGTTCCCCCCACACACTCATTTTTGTTCCCCTTCCCTAAGACTTCAAGCCTGTCTGGGACTGATTACAAAAGATACTGGTATTTAAAATGCCTCAATTTTTAATACAAAAGTATCCCTCTTTTTTTAGTCAAGCACAGCAGCTGTTTAGGATCCATGAGATAATTCTCAATGTTAATTAGAAGAGAAAAACACCCTGTGGTTAATTCTTGGTGGATGTATGCACAATGTTGTTTGTTTCCTTCCTGGTGAAGTGGGTGTGGATTAAATGTCAGCGTTATGAGGGGATTGCCCCAATCTTAAGTACTGACTAACTTTGTTCTGTTAATACAGCTAAGAAACGCTTCATCGTATACTTGATTTAAATAGGCTGCTTTGTTTAAGGAAACAGAGCTATACATCAACTAACAGGTACTAACTAATTTATGGCCTACTCAATCAACTGTCTGCTATTTTTGTCCTTCCAAAATAATGGTAAATTAATTTTGAAGATACAGATGCATTTTGTATGAGTTTGTAATAGACAGTGTCTATTTTTACACTACAGAACCTCATACTAAAGCATTATGAATTTTTAAGGACACTTACAAAGAGATGTGAGCAGACTTGTCCTCACTGTTCAGCTTAAAAAAAAAATCCTGTAAAACTGTTCATTTTGATCTGCATAAGGGAAGAGGCACCTGCTGTCTTTGAAGTACTCTATCTGCAAAGGTCAGTCAAATTAAATGGAAAAACATAAGTTACCAGTAAGTCTTGCCTATTTATAACATGTTATATTTTCCTCATGTTCTGGAAGCTGTTCTTAAAACATGCTCAATAAACGGAAACAATTAGATTTAAAGATAACTATCCTCTGTCTGCTGTAATGGCATGCATCAAGAATCTTAAGCATGTGGAGTTAAATACTGACCTGTTTATGGAAAATTACAACAAAATCAGTTGTTTATCATATTTCTGAATAACACAGTCGACCCTCCTCTCCCTGACGTAGTGTCTTAAATCCATCATGGGAAGGGAGATCACCTGCTGCAAGTTATTTTTAAGTAACTTTCCCCCAAGAAACAGATACCACTTTTGAAGGTCACTTTTTCCCTTTGCCTTATCAAAGTACTGTGGAGATTGTTCAAGAATTAGCATTGCTTTAGATGCCCTTGTCAATGGAAGTAATTGGTGCAGGGAGAGAAGGAAAATGGAGATATGTGAAATACTTTCATAAATAGAAAGAAGGTGACCTTCAGCTGGGCCTAAGTCTATTTTAATTCTTGCTGTTCTTTAATGTGCCTGTATTTGGTGGAGTTTACCACAGATTAAGGGCCTATAAAAATCAACTGGAAAACTGCCCCAGTTTTAGGTTCACAATACTTAGCTACCAGCTTTGTACTAATATAAGCCGTTAAAATCTGGTGCACTGAAATGACTAAAAACAGTTGTGATAGTATTCAGGATATGAGGAGATAGCAGCATGTGCATAAAATTTTCCTTTTTTAATAAAACTGGGAGAATGGAGGTTGTTTGACCAAAACATACAAGATTCACTCTGCTTTTTGTTGTATTAATATCCTGCATATATAAATCAAACTTGAGGGTTGTCAGTAGGCATTCAAAAAAAGTGACCAACTTGGTATGAGCCTTTGAAGCATAGTGCATCATTTGGGGAATTCCTCCCCACCTCCCCAAACCGACAATGCAACCAAAAAACCCCCCAGAATATTAGAAGAAAATACCACCAGTACAAATTTATATATCTATACAAATCTATTCTGAGTTGGAATATGCAAAAAATAAAATGTATTTGCAAATTTCCACCTTATGCTTTCAGACAGATCAGTTGAGTTGTAATTTCTTTTCTAATATTATAAAAACAAGAATAGCTGAATGAAACATGGATGTGACATTGAGCTGAAATGCTTTTGCATACATTGAAATACAACGTGTAGCAGAGCACAGAAGATCTCAAAGGTGAAAAAGAACAGAGGCTCTGTTGGAAAAGTACCAAGTGCTCTAACAGTTAGAGAGGATTGACATACCTAGAGATACAGAGCCGAAAACAAATTCTTCAGTGTGTATGTAGAGACAAGTGTTGGCTCTCAAATGAGGGAATGATGATTTAGAGTCAAGGAGAGCTAGCAGTCATGTTTATTCTCTCAAACTGACTGGATTTGTTCAGTACATGAGATTATGGAACAGGTGAGGCAGATTTAACTACTACAGGTTAAGGTTTAATGGGAAACAATGAGCAACCATGTGGTAATTACAAAGGAAACAGAGGAGAACTTTTAGTCCATTACAGAGTCCTGATCTGTCTCTTCCAAAGTGTTGTTTACTTCATCTGAAATCACCAGAGAATCATAGCTCTGAGCACATTCCAGCATCGTGCTTTCAGTCAACATGGTTTTCTTTGGTGCGATTACAGCTTCTGTTTGCTCCATGAGAATTTGTTTGAATACAGTAGGGATTCAAGCAGTCCTGTGCTGAGATCCTTTTTGTCTATTTGTACAGGAATCAACTTTGTCTCCATCCTGTGAAAATAAAACAATGATAGAACTTGTTAACAAGTTTCCTACAGTCTCCTCTTGGAGGTGTAAGAAGGCTTCCAAGAGAGAGGGGAAAAAAAAGGGAGGTTCATTCTGAGTGAACTGCAGGAGTTCTCACAGGGCTCATCCTGATTTCTGTTTCAACATCTACATAAACTGACTGACTAGATCTGATTTCAGTCAATGGATATTTCACTGTCTCCTAGTTAATAAGTGTATTAGGGAAAATGTGGCCTATTTAATATTTCTCTGTACCAAAGATTGTAATTATATATATCTGATGCTAACAGAAGTGTGTTATTCCTTTTCTTAGAAATCTTTCCACAATTGATTAGTAGCTGGCAGTAGTTGTTATTTTAGTTTTAAAAAAGTAAAAACAGGAAAGGTATTGATCAGTTTCTCAGTTGTACTAAACTTGTATAGTCTCACTGAAATTGTGTAAAAGGATAGTGGGTCTCTTCCTGCTTACATTTAATTACCATTCAGATATTTTGAAGAGCTTTTTCTTGTTCTCCTTCTTCCTGCTCCCACAGGGAATAACCATCAAATCTTAAAATTATTTATGATTATTTTAATTATATGCTCCTATCCTGGAAGTCTTACTGCACTACTTACATACTGGTAAATGTTGAAGAATCAGGTCATAAACATGCAACTGGAAGCGGGGAAGGTGCTGTCTGTTTACAAACTTATGCCCCTCTGTCCATGCTTCTCACTCAATTCATTTTGCTTACACCCTGAGAAAAAATACTAAATTAATTGAATGTGATTGACTTCTATAAACATATAATATGCCTTTTTTTGCTTATGTTGCTGAACACATCCTTTGCCTTTTCTTGCCTTGCCCTTTTGCAGTGCTTGTAGGTTGACATATGTCTGTTCCTTTTTTGCAAGTGCTTGGATTGTTCTGCTAAGCATGTACCAGTGACAGAATTCCCTACAAATATTGAAATTTAAGACTTAAATCTTGTGTGGAACCAGCTCTGCTCCAGAGGGCCGTATTATTGTGTCTGTTAATTACAGGAAAGAGGGACTGGCTCCCTGTCAAACTTGCATTTAATGGCAATAATATAATTTACCATTGCCTTTTTTTTTTAACAATGCAGATTTATGGCTTTCTCTAACTAAAAAGTCAATTGTTTCCAATAGTTTTATGTACCTGTCAGAATTTACTTGAAATATTGTACAATTTTGTGAAATCAAAAAAATTAACCATTACATTAATGTTATAGCATCAAATAAACGATTTACAATTGTATTCTGAGAGTGATTTTAAGTATATCTTTACAAAGGATTCCATGGATAAACTCTTCGCTTTCACACACAGTAATCTGTTTCAAAATAGAAACAAAACTAGGACAAGTTCTTGCAGACAGTCTCATACAAGTAAATTCTATCAGAATCAGTGACACTTCTTAGGTAAGTAAGAATAGCTTATGAATGTAAATAAGAATATTGGCTTGCAAGTGCATTTGTACTCCAGAATCAGGTTTCCTAAAGAAAAGTTTCTAAACGTCTGCTCTGTAGAAATAAATGCTAAATGGGGAATCACTTTACCTGCAATATATATAGATGTTTACCTGCAAGAATAAATAGATGTTTAGCTAGAAAAAATAGTTCTGTGCAGAACAATCTCTTGGGTGAAATAACTAAGATAAAGGTTTATTCTTATTTTGTGTTGGGGCTCCATTTATCTGCATACTTTGATTACATTCCCAGTGTGAAAAGGTAATGGATTTCAGTAACTGATCTAAGTATTTGTATTAGCCATACTGATATTGCTCATTTTTTAGTTTAAGTGAAATGAAACTTTTTGCCAGTCTTAAATTAATTGGATCTGATGCTGTGTCCTTTTTCTGCAGTAGAGAAGTCTCATCTTTTGAATTGACTTATTTTTTTCTTGTGTGCCAGCACATACAGAGCTGTTTAAAAACATTCTTTTCTGAACTAACTTCTTAAGTAAACTGACTTTGACTTCAGCTTTGAAAAATGTCATATATTTTTATCTGTATTCCCTTTAATTGCTATTTACTTGTCAGTGCCTGCCTTAGACTATTTTTGTCTTCAACTGAGTCATATTTCAGTTTATTCCATCTCTTCTGCTAATGCCCTGACAATGCTTTAGACTGAGTTATGCACTCAGAACCATTCTATGAGTAGAACTTCAAGTAAATCTTTAATCTTCACTGTAAATCTTTACTGGTTTAGAGTATTCTGTCTTCGTAAGAGTCCAGTGTGACTGCTGTTAAATGAGTGAGACTATTCCTACTCCAGTGCCAATACACTGCTAAATCCTTGCATGCTGATGCTCTGCGTTCCTTTCATTCAAGACTGAAGAACTCCAAGGCAGGAGAGGGAGGGATCTCCTTGCAAATGTATGTGTATGTTTGAATTGTAACCCAAACCCAGCAGGTTTACAAATTCCAGGGAGCATAATTAATGTTGAAATGCTGGAGAAAGACCAAGTGAACAATAGTAAAATAAGGAGTACTGGTTATATCCCTTAACTACTCCTATCCATTCATGTTAATATGGGGGGGCTATTAAGAGAAGGTAATTGGCATTTATGCATAAGTGACACAGTAATGGGCTAAAGAATCTGTTAAACCACGTTAAACTTGAATTCACTCAGTTGAAACTGCAGTTCACTTCCCTGATCTAATGTGTAGAAATTGGCTTACCCTAGGCAAAGACTAGAGTTAACAAAGTCCAGATAGGAGGATTGGTGTCTCCTCTCTTACCTATACGGAGTTAGTGCGCAAGTCCTAAGCTCTGAGGTATCTGCTGACTTGCCACTAGAGCAGCTTGTTTTGTGTTCAGAAGGTGTAGGAGAGTGGGTGTGGGTGTATTCTCTACAGATCATGTGTAGACTGTGGCATGGATGATAAGCAGACTTTCTCACTAAGACCATAATCTTTACCTGAGCTAAAGGATTAACAAGCAGTAACTGTAAACCATTCTCTACATGATTCAACTCCAAGGAAGAGTTAGCAGCTGTCACATGAAGCGCACTGTTGCTTGCTACAGAGCATCTAGCGTAAGTTTTAGAAATAAGGAATCCTCTTCTTTGTTCTAGCCTTTGGGAGTGGAATGAATTACGGCATGTGGGGCACGTGATGTAGCCAAACGGATAAGGCATATGGGTTTTGAAAGGCAAGATGAATAAAGCTTTTTGATGGATCTGATGGATTTTTTACTGTGTGAGAATTAGCTTGCCTAACTGTGAAGTTCCCTATGGAATTTGGGAAACTGACCTTGGATATAAGAATTATGCTTTCAACAGGAATATTGACTATAGTAATTGGTAGAAATTAGATTTGGACTGGATTTCTGTTTAACAGCCCTTGCTAAAGGGCTGCTGCTTCTTCAGAAGATTTTTGTGAACTGCCAGGATAAGAATTTGACTTTGGAATTCTTAACGGTTTGCTTTGTGTGAAACTCCATCTTAAGAACTTCATGAAAAAGGAGATATTATTTGTTTCTACAGGGGGAAAAGTGACAGGGAGGTTGAGCTGCCTGCTTCCAGAAGTCACCAGCTGGAGTATTTTTGAGTGGCTCAAAACCAGGCACATAGAGGTTAATTTACCATAATGCTTAATGGCAGAGCGCTTCACGCACTTTGTCTTCATACTACTAATATGAAGTATTATTTCCCTTTTGCAGACAAAGATACGGGAGGGAAAGAAAAGAAAATGAGGCCTTTGGCAATCACTGATCACTAATCTCCTGAGTCTTCTTTCGTGCTTCAGTGCCCGGGGTATTAGGGATCTGTAAGCCTCATCTGCAGCTGTGAGTGCTCAGCTCTACTAAAGCACAGGTGCAGGAGCTTCACCGAGTCGGCGGGGGAGAGCACCAGGAACATAAGGGCAACCCGAAGAGCGCTGCCGAGAAGGCTGGCGCTAGGGGCCGGCACAGGCGCGGTTAATTCACGCGACTGTCATGCAGCTCCTGCCACCGCGCGACTCCCGCAGCATCTGCCGGAGCAGCCGCAGCCGCCCCCGCTGCCCGTCCTGAGGGGCCGCCGCACGGCAGCGCCGCCGCCCCTCCTCGCCCGCCCCCCCGCAGAGCCTCTCTCGCCCCCGGGCCGGGGGGCGAGCGGCGGAAGGGCGCGGCGCGGGGGCCCGCCCGTGCACCCCGCCCCCCCCCGCGGGGCGGCGGCGCGGCGCCTGCGCACGGCGGCGGCGCGGCGGGCGGGGGCCGCGACGTCCCCGCTGTGCGGGCAGGTTCCTGCTGCCGCCGCTCGCATGAGGACGGCGGGGCGCAGCCCGCAGCCGCCGCCTGCCGCCCCCGCACCGGCGCGGCGCCCCGAGGCCGCGCGACGGGGCGGCCCAGCCACCGGCGCCGCGGCCGCCGCCAAGGTGAAGCCCCCGGCGGCGCGGGCGGGGGGGGTCTGCGGCAGGGCCGGGCCGGGCCGGGCGGGGCAGGGCGCGGCGCTGCCGCCGCCTGCGGGGAGCGGCCGGGGCTGCGGGGGGCGGCGCCGCCCCGCGGGGCTCCGTCCTGCGGGCTGCCCTGGCCGGCGGGGCGCCTCCTTGTGCCGCGGGCCCCGCGCTGCGGGGGGGCGGCGCTGCCTCCCCTGCCCCGGCGGAGCCCGGCCGCGCTGCGGCGGCTGCGGTCTGTCCCCGCGGCCCCCTCTTGTTCCGCGGTCCTGCTGCGGTGCCCGCCTCGGAAACCGGTATGGGTGTTGCACGGAGAAGCCGCTGCTGAAACAACAGTTAGTTAATGTGCCGCGCGGCGCAGTCCGCCGGGTACCCGTTTGCGAGTCTCTGTGTCCGAGTTTGTTAATGTGCTGTGTTTTTTCTCCCCCGGTTTCCCGCTGTCATTTGTGGAAATCTACCGTATTTCTGCAGGTATAATTTCAAATGCTTGAGAGGGACTTTGAGCAATAACCTGCATATAGCAGGTGATGGTGCTTTTTTCAGTTACTGTCTTTTCAAACGCTGAGCTTTGAAATTGTTTAGGGAATCTCGCTCAGATTAACTATCGTTTTTCCTTTCTTCTAGCTGTAAGCTTTCTGTTGTATGTTGTGGGCAGAGATCTTACTTATGAACTTGCACTATGTAAAATGCTGTGAAGCTTTTCGGTGGAGTTGCAACATGAATGCAGACTTTGTGTATTTGTTTCTCCCTCTTGAGGAAATTAGATCCGCAACAATAAGCATATTCTCACTAATGATGTTCTTTAGAGGAATAGGTATCTGTGTGAACCTTTATCGGCTCTGTTTCGTGAAAAGGCTTCCCTGTTTTGCAAGTAGCTTTTTGTTTATATTTTACTGTTGCACGTAATGACAGGGTGATGATGATGGTAATAGGATGGTGTTGATAGGATAGCCTCACTTTCTGGCTAATCCTTCAGTGAAAACATACTTGTGACCTACGAGTTTTTCTGAAAATACTTATAATACTTCACATTTTGTGCTATGAGGTCAGTGCAAGTGTGTGTTGGAGTAGCTTTATTTTTGGGTTAGGGAGTGGCAAGAGAAACTGGGCATATTTAAGTTTTTTATGTAATAACTTTCTCTCTTATCTTGAAATTGTGGTCACATGCAGTAAGATCTCCTTTTCGACAGGGCTCTCATTAGCCTTCACTGACTCTCACGGCCTTTGTAAGAATTGCTAGTATTATTTTCTGTGCCTTTTCTCCTCTCTTTGTTTTGAGATAATCCATTTCTTCAGTCAGAAACTTATAAAGATAAGAATGTTTTTTATCAGATGTACCTATCTACTTTTCTTTTAAAGGCTATGTTCTATTCATGAATTCAGAAGGCAGTGTACTTTCCTCAACTTGTGAATTTGAGAACACCAAAATAACAATGAACTTGTGCACCATGCACCACACCTATGTTTTAACAGACAGATGGCTTATTAATGAGCATATTTGGAGGAAAAAAAAAAGTCATGAGATTCAAAGTAGTCCGGAAAACAGCTGCTGCTGCTCTAACTTATGTCAGAGCTGTAATCGGCCCCAGGATCAGAGAAATGTTGTTATGACCTGGGTGTCTCTTCACCTACTCCCGGGTACCTGCACCATGCTCCTGGAGCGTTTGTCCTGTTGTAGCTGGCAACAGAGGCAGACTGCTGAAATGCCATGCAACACTGTGGAAAAAAGTTACGATTTCTGTTGCTAAATGATTCTTCAGTCCTTGTTGAATGGGTACTAAAACTGTTGTGAGTCTGTGTGTCTCCCTGCCAACCCCTTTCTCTCCCATTTCTAGGGAAGGGGAAAGTCTGAAAATGGGATTCTGAACTGTTCCAGCATTCACCACTTGAATTCATCACCAGCAGGCACAGAATCGCCTCTGATTAGTGAAAATGACTGGAATTAGCGCCGCTAATGCGGCGCCGTGCTTCCACTGAAACATCTTTCTAGCCTGCATGTTGGAGTGGAAACGTGAGGCTGGAAGTCACTGTAATATTGTTATAACTCTCCTGAATATCAAAGGTAGTATTCTCACTGAAAAAACTGAAGCCTTTTTCTGATTTCTCTTGATAACAACAAACATATAATTAGAGAATATGTGGGGTCTTCTTGAACTGGATTCCTATTCTTACTAGTTCAGAAAAAAATCCTTCTGTATAAGCACTGTGCTTCAATATTTGGATATCACTTACTCTTTCAGAGAAAGATCCTTTTATCCTCCTATCCTTATTGAAACAAGAAATGTTCACATTAGATTTTTATGCATGTGGTGAGTTTGTCTCAGGTTCAATCAGATAATTTCCTTTTCTGGATCTTCCTGTTTATATCCAGATAACTTTATTGCATACCCCTATTTCAGCAGAACAGTTTTTTTTTACTGTTTGTTTCTGATGTCTTGGAACACTACTGTGAATTTTTTTATGATTGCTACCATAAATTAAGAACAGTATTTTTATGAAGCTTTCAAAAAAAAAAAGTGTCTACTTCTATTCCCTTGAAGAAGGAAGGGGAGGATGATGAACCAAAGTACAGTCTTGATATATGGGTGTTTGTGTGAAGTGATACCTGATCACAGACCTGACTTTCAGTACAGGCTTTGGGGTGACAGCAGCTCACGGTAAAGTTTTCATATTAAAAAAATTTTCAAATTCTCTTCCAACTGTAAAAGCTTTTGAACTTGAAAAATACTCCCTTATCTTGTTAGTAGATGGTAACAAACAATCAGTTGAGTTTTGCTAAAATTAGTTTATGTGGGAGCAAAAACAGACAGCACGCCAATCAATATGATTAAATGCTGACACTTTATTAAGCCTGAATAGCATCTTTTATATGCTTTAACCGTGATCATGTGACTCAAACTATACAGTGATTGGTACATGTTCATTTAGCACACACGTCTGAACAGTATGTGATTGGATAGCATGTACTGTCCACGAGGAGGCAAGGAAACTCCCCTAAGCCCGTAAGTTTCTCACTGAACATCTGGGAGTTGTTTTTCTCCTTCCAAGGACAGCTTCTCAGCACATTGCATGCCCTCTAGTAACCTTACCGGTAGGTGGCAAAACCTACTTTCACACTCTTGCTATTAGCATTAGGGCTGGATTGCTCACATGTCCATTTTCCCCCAGATAATCCTCCACAAGTTTGCCCTCTTGGGAGCAAATCCTCCAAAACTATTCATGAGAAGCTACAGTTGGAGTGGGAAGGCTTCTGAGAAGACTCTCTGAAGTCCTCTTGGCTTATAGAAGGAACTTTTACCTCAGGTTTAGGCTTTAGCCTAGAGAAGGAATTTGGCCCACACTTGCTTCACAACTTTTCAGCAATGTATCTCATGATTAGAGCCTTTGCAGCCTTCAAAAGTCATGGTGATACCCCACCAAACACACTTGGGAGTTGCCTGTTTGGGTTCTTGACAAATAGGTTGAAAGCTCCTGTGAGCTCTTGCTCTTTGGAGATCACTTCCATGATATGGATTTCCAATATCTGAAAGAACTGAATGCCACTCGAGGTGCCCTGGCCGTGGTGTGTAACTGGAGTAACTTGAGTATTTGAACTCCGTGAACAACGTATAAAGGAACTGAGTCTCTTGGGAAGAGTATGATCATGCTGCACTGGGTAGCTGCTTGTATCAGGGCGTCGGTGGGATCTGTGGTGGGGATATATCCATGGACGTGTCTTCACGCCCTGTTACTACCCCCAGCTTAACTTTCAGGTATCCTCTGCATCAAGAAGATTATGAACTGTGTTCAGTGTGTGTCCTCGATACAAAGACAAATCAGCATGGTTTATGCTTGGAAAAAAGGTTTTGCAACAGTTAAACATAGAGGAGGGGAACCTGAACATCCTTCCTTTTTTCTGCAGCAGCTGCACAGATGAAAATCCTGAAGCCGTCCACCTAAAAGCTCAATACATTAAAAGGTGTATATAAAAGTTTTACTTCACATTTAAATGCCTTATGATTTTTTGAGAAGCAGGATGTCCAGAGTTTTGCATAGCGGAGAGAGGTAATACTGTTTTAGTTGCTTCATGTATAAGTCATAAGCTAAGTGGTACAAATTGAGGTTTTGGAAATAGGAATTGTCGCTAAGAGATTTCATGGGCTGCGAGATGACTGCATTTCTGCATAATAACAAGCAGAATCAGCTTAAAAGTTGAAGAGCTGGAGATGCATTTGAGTAGAAATTGGGCAACATGGAGCCATAGCGTGTGTTTGTTTCCCCCCCCCCCCCCCCTTTCGTTCTGGGTCAAAACCAGGCTTGACAGTTCACTTTCACTCAGCTGGTGAACTAACCAGGGTAGGTGTTTAGGCCGATGTCTTTGCAGACCAGCCTTAGCCATCCTGATGGCATCGGCCACAGGAGCAGTCCATGGGCTAGGTGCTGGCTAGTGTTTTCAAGGTTTAGCACCATACTGATGTGACATTGCCAAGCTGAGGAGCTGGCAAAAGTAGGCTGGAGTAATACTGCACTTAGAGCACGTGCTGTTCTTGGTCAGTATTTGGTGTAAGGAAGTGCCTCGTTTCTGCTGCGATTGCCTCTTCCCTCCTGGCTGTTTCTCTTTCCATTCTCCTTTCCCCCCCCCGCACCGTTCGCCTCCTGCCTGCCGAGAGGGTTATGTTAGCTGGGCAAGGAGCAGCTGACTTCTGCGATAGTTCTGACACCTTTAATCATGCGAGCTCTGGAAACGATACCCTGTGAGCCTGATGATAGCAAGCTTGTCATGTTTTGGAGGGTAAGATTACCAAGTGCCTGTAACTTCCTAGGAGCTTCTTTCTAGGCAAGAAATAAAGTGCAGTTTTCTTGGGTTTTTTGCCTTTTTTTTTCTTGCTGGCTTTGTTTTTTAAAGGCAAAAACAAATAGGTATTTACAGCTCTTACTGGCTACATGTATCAGACTTTGTTTTTGCAGTTAAGTGGATTGGTGGTAAACAGTTGTGTGGCATAATTGGCAGCCTGCTCGACAGGACTTGGGTGCTTCAGCTTCTGTGAAGCTTTAAGTATGTCCTTTCAAATGTCCGAGTATATACTGCACTTCATCTAGTCATGTGAGAAACCCAGCACTTTGCTATAATGCAGCAGCATGCAAACGAATCAGCTCATGCCTCTTGTTTCCCACTATAAATATTTATAGCAAAGGGTACAAGGAAGAGGTAATAGCTGATTTAAAAGTAATTTTTCTTCCAAGAGTGAAAGTTCTTAGCCTTTTTGAGTTTGAAAATCAGACTCTCTTCCATACCAAAATCTGTGAATTTTTCACTGCTGTGAGGAGGCTCATCCTAAATTTTGAGCATAGAGCCTATTTCTAAAAGTGTAAGTTTACTGAAGTAAAAAGTCTGTCCCTGAAAACAACTTAGTTTTATGTTAAAAAAAAAAAACAAAAAAACAAACTAAAACTCAAGTACTGTTACGGAATTAAGGTTGCGTAGAGGAATACAAAGAATGCAGTGGTCTTTTTATACTCTTGTACTTAAAGAAACCCTTTTCAGTGTCTTGGGAAAAAAAAATTCAGACTATAAACAGTTTCTGAGACTTTGTGCTGTGTGAAGTGATGGCTTGTCAAAGGCCTGTCTGCTTCTGGTTTAATTCCCATTGGGGCTGGGGAGACCCACCTGTGCTTCTATGAGAGGCAGAACTGACTTTTGGAAGCCTAAACTAAGAAGGCCATGATCTCATCTTGTGGAGAGTTTTAACTGAGTTGTAACTTCACAAGTCTTTTTTTCCCCAGTATATACGAAGTTTTAAATCATTACATGGTTTCTTACTTCATAGTAATGTTTCCCTATTTAATTATGTCAAATAACAATGACCTATGAAATTGTCCTCTTAATTCTGTATTCTGTCCTGTCTCTTTCAAGTATTAGGTTTTTTTATCTTGTAGTGTTTACAAAGCTTTTGCTCGGTTACCTGCTTCCAAAAGTACACAACAAAAAAAATAACTTGTTTGCTATGCACTTGTTTACAGTTCCTTTTCTTTTTTTAATCTTTTCAAATCAGTAACTCCATGGTGAGCAGAAATGAAGATCAAACTCTGGTTTTGAAAATACTGTGGGATGCTCATAACTTTATTATGGTTCTGTGTTTTGCTTAGTTTTCATAGATGAGCAATATTACAGGTTTTGCGGACTTAATATGCTAGACATGTTCAATAAAGCTGAAGCTTTGTTTTGTCTCCTCATGAATATGATTTGATGTGCTTTTGTTACTAAACTGATTGATTTGTTTATGATAATAAAAGGGATTTTTGAGTTGCTGGACAGATTCAGTGAACAGTTGGCCTTTTTTAAAATACAAGTTAAACTAGCTAAAAGGATTTTCTGGAAAACAATGCAGAGAATAAAATATATTGCAAATAGAGATGTTTTAAGAAGATTTATCAATAAACTGTGTATATCTATTCTTATTTTTGGTTTTTCCAGTCCTTTTGATGAAAAGATCTGCTGAACTGTCTTCATAATGGAGTCACAAAGCAGACTGCAGTAAAGCCTTCTGATATTAACTGTAAATCAAGTTTCAGGGGTATTCAGCTTTTTTTAAGGAATCTTATTTTCTGATTAAAAAAAGAAAATACAAAGATGTTTTTAATCTTTGAATTACATTTATCCTTCCAGGTGTTCCATGGTAAAGTATTTTGGTCTGTTGCAGCATGTGAATTCAGCTTGTGTAAACTCAATGTCTTCCAGCTTCAGCAGCAAACAGATTATCCTCCTCTTCCCGGCACGAAAGCTTTAGGGGCTTTTCAGCTGCCGTAAGCTCCGGGGATGCACTTCATCTGGCATGTGCTGGCCGCGCTGCTTCCCAGCACTTCTTTCTGTGGCAGAGTCGCTTTGCCCTGTCTGAGCAGCGCTGCTCCCTTTGCTCCCTGGGAGCTTGCTGGGGGCAAGCAGGCTCGCCTTCCGTGGCTGAAGGCGCTGTGGGGAAACGGGCCCCGTGGCAAGACAGCCTGATAAAATTTCCAAATATATTTTTAACAAGGTCTATATCAAAAACTTTTGGAGGGGAAAAAATCCAACCTCATGTTTAAAACAAACATACAGAGCTTCTCATGTGATATTACTGTGTCTAATGTAGCAACTGGAATTACCTCCAGATGTGATGTCACGCAGTTGACAATAAAAGTGCTCAGCACGGACATGATGTAATAGCCGCCCAGTTGTGACTGTATACTTCTTAATATGACTTTAAGATAGAGTAAGAATTGGAGCTCGGTTTTGTGTTTTCCTTTTTTAAAATCAATTAGCGATTAATGGGAGATAAGAGGGAAAGCAATATGCAGTGAATGCACTTACCATGAGAAACAAGTGCTGGCGTAGTTGAGGCATGTACGTTACTGCACTGCGTATAATTTGGTTTCTTCAGTGTTATTTAAAGATGACTGTTCAGACCGTTTAGGAATTCCACCTGGATGACTTGCAATAAATAGGGAGTATAATGATTTTTTTCCCCTGAAATGAACACCTCAGCTTAAGTACTAGAATCTTGTAGAATATGCAAGAAAAGCTATGTGATGGTACATATACAGTATCTGGTGAACAGTATTTACTTTTTTTTTAATTCCCTCTTTCCATTGTTAAGTACATGATGGAGAATGAAATTGATGACTGAGTGACTTTTAGGTGTGATATCGAGTTCCTGATGCTGGTGTGAAAATGAAAAGGTATCTTGCTGAGAGAGAAGGTGAATAAGGGGAGCGGGCTGGGCACTGACTTGGTTTCAGTGGGAGAATTTCTTACTTATTTACTTATTTTTTTGAAATATGCATCGTTTTAGGTGCCTCTTCCCCCAAAGCAGTAGATTTAGGATCAGAAAAGTAAATGGATATCTAAAATGGGAATGAGATGTGGTTTTAACACTCCTTTGGGCTGAAATAGGAGTCAGCCTAGGCTGTGCATCAGTGCTGCAGGTGGCTTAGCTAAGGCAGCTGCAGTGGTGTAGAGATGAGGTAGGCAAGACTGAGGAAGAAGAGGGCTTTGTTCGGTGTCCCTAATGAGGAGTTTAGACAAGAAACGTTTGCAGTCTTGATGTGTGATCTTTGGGGGTCACAGTAAGGCAGGAAACCTCAAACCTGGCAGGAGTAAGGAAACATGAAAGTTTCATGCGACATCTTACAGTCCATTTCCATTATCTTAATGGTGGTAGCATTACAGTGAACGCAGCTTGCTCCTCTGGCACGTTACCTGCCTGGAGAAATTTCCTATGGGGAAGCTCCTGTTACTGCTGTGCAGGTGGGAGATGGGAGGAAATAATGTTCCACAGACAGTGTGAAATGCCTGAGAGAGTCCACAGAATCCAGCATATGTCGACTTGAGATTTGCCTTAACCCTCCCAACTTGTGGCTTCTGTGTTAGACTTTTAAATGCGGAAGAACTGCTGGTAATTTATCCCTTGTTCTGCCACCATTGGCAGGCAAGCAGCATTAACCGTGTGTTTAAAAAAAATAAAAAATAATAATAAAAAAAAATTATTGGGAGTTTGTTTTAAGGTTGAACCTTACCAAAATGACCTTCCCCCCCTGCAAAAAAACCCTGCAACCCCACCTCTTTACCTTTCTAGCAATTCTTTATTCAAAATAAGCAAGTATTTAAAAAATACTTTATAAACAACTTTTTTTTGCACATCTCGTGGATTGTTAAAGAGAGATTTAGTACTTAACCATGTATAAGTGTTCTACTACAGCTCTCTGGATTATAGATACATACTTCTTTTCTTTTCTTTTCTCTTTCTCCCTGTTCCTTTTCATTGTTTTCTGGCTTTTGCTCTGCTTTTTTCTTCTTGTCTTTTCCCCTTGACCTGCAGCATTTGCATGTTAGTGCTTACTGAAATACTTCGTGTTGTATTTAGAGCAAAATAAATTAAGACCTTGCAATTCCAGATAGTTCAGCTCTGTAGCTGACTGCACTTGTAAAGCAGTTCAGTACACTTTAATATGTAGATACTGTTGGCACTGGCAGACTGTTTATCATCTGTCTGACAGCTGGTCAACGCTGCAAGCAAAACAGCACTTGGCTACTTGAATAACAATTCAAGAATCTAGTATTTTCTCCCCAGTTAGACCCGCAACCTGTTTGGAATAATCCTGACTTTATAATTTAGCAGAGCATCTGCTTTGTGGTGGACACAGCTGTTCTGCTATAACTAGTCCTTTTCTTTAAAGGAAGTCAAGACTGTTTACACTTGAAGGGTGCTTGGACAAATCTAAGACACCCGTCAACCTGGGTCAAGCTGGAACTGCTGTGAAAAGCCGAGCATTCATGTCCTGGTTGTTGGGAAAAGATCCTGCTTTCGGTAAGTCTGGAAATAAGCTTGCTTCATACCCCTTCTGCTTTTGAGTTGTAACAGTTGCAGAATAGAATTAAGCAGTAAACAAAACTTTGGTTATTGTGTATGTTGAGCAAAGCTTTTGAAGGGTCTTGCAGATTTCCCTTTGGGAAGTGCGTGTGTTTCACAGAAGTTCTCACCTGCAGCTCCCAGGAGAACAAGTGCCTTATGGATGGTGAGAAGGAAGAGGATATTTTCAAACATCTCCCCCCCCCCCCTTTACTTTATATTCTACCTTTAAACTAAACACTGTGCCCTTTGAAGACACTTTTTTTTTTTCCTTTTTTCCCTTCAGTGGGAGTGTGTGTCATTCATATTTGATCTCATACGGAATCACTAAGCGTCGGCTCATGGTCCTGTAGACTGCAGCCGTAATTGCTTGGAGGCACCGTTTGAGGAAGCAGTGTACCCTGAGGACACTATGTCCTTAAAAGGATAGGAAAATTGAGTCCTTAGCACGATATGGTTTCCATCCAAGAAGTATATTCAGGTCCTGCTTAAATAAAAACACCAAACACTCCATGTTTATCACTGTGCCTGTCTTCCTAGTTATCCTATACATACATGAAATGACAGTCAGAAATAAGTATGCTATGCTGTTTCACAGTATTGTAAAGTAAATTTAAAAAATGTGGTCTCCAGCAAAAGCTTTGCTTGATAACAGTCTGTCCTGAACATGAAAATACTAGCTGTTAAGCCACTGATAAGGTAAATTTGTGATCTCTTATAATCAGACTCTTGGAGTTTGGTAGGACTGAATTATAATGCAGAACTCCATACTTACGTTGTAATACTTCATTGAAAAAACTGGGTCAAATAGGTTGAAGAGAGAAGAGCTTGTGACAGTGTGAAGAACAGTGATGAGTGCAAAGTAGCTTACTTAATGTTTCTAGTGCAGGAGTAATTAATATGGTGATGAGATGAATAAACAAATGTTGTTGATAATTTGTAATTGTTTAATATCTTCCAGGTTATCTGAGATGGTGATTTGAAGAATCAAGTTTTCCGATATGAACAAAGCAAAAACATCATCTGAGAAAAGGTAAATTTAAAACCATAGTGACTTCTCACTACATCTTGAGATTTGTAGAGAAGCATTCTGCATCTTAACAAATAAATATTACTTTATGGGTCCACAGTGAGACAGTGGCAGTTGATGTCCTGAAACACAGAGAGAACTCAATATTGATTATCTAGGTAACTTCACTTGTAATAAATAACTCAGCAAACTTAAAGATTTGCCAGTTAGTGTTTATTCCATCAGAGATGTCTGTATGGCAATGTACTTTTGACTAGTGAATATCAAGTGAACATTAAATTTCACTGATTTTTTCACTGATAGTTTCACAGTTATCAATTAATTTCATTCCAGATATTGGCAAAACATAAAATGCTACTGAAGGAATTAAAGAACAAGTTTGTGCAACTTACAATGAAGCCACAACTTTGTCATGCATAAGATATATATCATTCTCCAACAGTCTTGCAATCCAGCATACAGTTAGGCAAAACAAGCATGAGATTGCATAAGATTTCAAGACTTTAAAATTTTTGTGTGGTATTTTCGTGAGAACTTAATTTAGCATTATAAAAATCTTTTGAAAAATCTAGGAGATTATCTGTGGAAGGTAACATGTCTTCAACTTCAGGAAATTACTGAAAAGGCTTTCAGTTTTACTCTTTTCCTGTGGTAGGACAGGTTGAACCATCTTGTTTCATCCAACCATCTAGCTTGATGTTTTAAAAATTATCTTGAGGCAGCAAAGTAGGTTATTTTGGTTGTAGTCTTAAGTGTCTGAAATACCAGTCTTTTTCTAAATGAGTGGATGGATTTGCATGCTGGACTTGCTCCACTGTGGATTTATTGTTCATTGGGGAGGGGTTTCAATTTTGTAAGAAGGTTATATTATGCTGAATTTAAATGCTTGCATTTAGAGTGGCCTTTACTTTTGTTGACTGTAACAAAGGAATGGTTTGATATTAGAGACTGGTTGCGCTTGATTGTGTGAAAGGTGGATCAAAAGAGATGATCAAGAAACTACTATGTTTTCTATTTAGGGTACACTAGTTTCTAAAGCATTATTATAAGTAAAGCAAGCTCTTCATCAGCAATGGATGATTATAATACATGAAGTATACTAGCACAAAGAGTATTAGCTTTCTGCAGAGTGTCTGCTTAAATGTCATGTATTCTTATTTAGTTATTGAGTTAAAATGAAAGTTCCCACCCCTGCAACGCAGAACAGTTTTTCCTTAAATTGTGAATAAATTATGGAAAACTTAGTGCGTACAGAGATAATTGATATTTCTGATTGGTTCGCTGCTGTCTGAAGACTATTGATAACTTAGGAGATAATTGAAAGAAAAAAAGTTTGGAAGTGGTTTGCACTAGACTTAAGAAAAAAAAACACAAACAAAAACCCTTAATGAAACTCCTCATGAGAAGTCTACCTAGTTAAAATAGATCTGTACAGGTCCCATGAAGCTATTGCAAACAGTGTGCTGGAATATATGAGAGACCCTTTTGCTGTGGGGGAAGAAGTTACTCGGTATGTAAATGTACTGTAAACAGTTAAGCAATTTCAGAGGAAATAAATACAGTTGGGAAACGGAAAGTTTCTGATGACTTCCTTTGTTTGGTTCTACTCTGAAAAACTTTTTGCAAGATGAACAGCCTAAAACTGTTCTAAAGATAAAGGAATTTTGGTAAGCTGCCATGGCAACCATTAGATGTTCCCTTTCTCATCAGACTCTAGAACTGGCTCCCTGAGCAGATATTTGAGGAAGGGGTAGGATGCATTTGAGCGTGTAGTATAGTAAAAGTGCTACACAGCAAGTAATGGGGAATGGTGAATCTAGCAGTTCTTCAGAATCAGAGTAAGAACGCTTAAACCTCCTGGGGGTTGGTGGAACTAGATAAATGTCCCAACTGTGAGAAAATACTCTTCTAAAAGATGTTTTCCTGTTGAGGGAGTTATCTCTTCAGATGTAAACCTTGAGTCCTCTGTTCCTCACTGTGTGAGCGCTGGCTTCCTGTGCGTCTACTCAGAGCTTTCCCAATCGATGATGGGAGGAAATGCACAGAGCCGTCTGGCTATTTAAAATCACACTGCAAATTGGGCAACAGTTGAAGTGACAGCTAGTTTGGTTTTGCTTGCTTTGTGTAAGTTGGTGGTGTGAGAAGTACTGTGAGCTACAGCATGGTCAGGCTTTGGAAAGGAGGAGGATTTCCTGCCTACCGAGATTTGTTGTGTATGGATGAAGTCAGCCTGGTAAACTTCGCCCTCAGGATGCTTAAAGAAAAACTGTCTAAATGAACTTATGAGAGTTGGGTTAAGTACTGAAAGATTGAGAAATGGCAAAGCTAGTCTTTGTGTCTGGTGGGAGTCAGGGAGAAGACACTGAGTAATTGTAGGTTGGTCAGCTTTGCTGCTTTGCCCAGCAAAGCCAAACAGGTGAGGCTACGAACACCAATGGGGGGTTGAGTTATTCCTGAAAATGTCTGATTTTTCCTGAGAGAGAGAAGATAGCAGGTTCCATGAGCAGGGAAGAGGTATTAAAACACCATATTTTAGCAAAGCTTTAGCGCCATTGCATATGAAGTTGCCATCAGGTAGCTAAGGCTACTGCTCCATATAAAATTACTATGGAATAGATGCAAAACTGATTGGATACCAAAAGAACAGTTGCTGGTTTTTCCTCTGTCAAAAAGAAAGAATGCACAGTGTAATTTCTGAATGGTGACTTTTTTGTTTGTTTTTCCTGTTTCTGGTTACAGTCACTGACTGAAAAGATTGTGAGGTTTAGTTAGTGATCTGAAAGACAGAAGAAAGAATGCTTGTTAAAGTTGCAGGTAACTTGAAGCTGAGGAGGTCTACAAAGATGAAATAAGAATTCAGAATGCTCCTGTGAAATGCAGGAAATGGTCCTAAATATTTGACAGGAATACGTGCGAGGTGCCATGCTTGGGGCGGAATATCATTTGAACGGATAGAGGATGGCAGGTAATCACATTTGTTGTGGGGAGGGCCAGGAATAGTAAGCTTAAACTGCAGTGACAAAACCTTTCCAGTGGAGGTGTATAAGATCTTAAAATAAATGCGTCTTTGGTTATTGAATCACCATTTTTTGCAGGCGTTAAAGGACGAGTTGGGCATATGTCCATTAGGAAGAGCAGATGTCGTGTTGATCTGACTTTGGGGATGGTAATAGTTTAGATGACCTTGTGAGGTTCCTTCTGGTCCTCCTTATCTATGGTTTTTATAACTAAAAATAGTAGAGACTCTTTGTAATGCTCAGTAACTACAGACTCCTCTTAGGACGCTTTTGAATGGGTGAGGTGAAAAATGTGTCTTTTCTCTTATTACTAAGAAGGGTTCTTCACACTGGGGTAGCATGAGCCGTGTATATAAAAGGCTGGCCATGATGTGCAGAGTATTTATGTGAGGTTCAGGAACGTCAGTAGTTGAAGAGAAGATTTAGCGCTGAGGGGGGCACAGTTTTTACTGTGCCATTCCAATTATTTCCTGGGCTTAACTAGCTGTTGGATTAAAAATACTGACTTCCATGGTTACCTGTCTTTTTTAAAGAGACATCTAGATTTGAACCCTGGATGGTTTGTTTGAGAAAAAAGTCTGCTTTTATAGTACATCTTTCAGATACTTGTAATATAAATATCAGAATTTCTGATTTGTAATACAGATATCAGAAATTAGGCGTTTTGTTCTTGGGTCAAATGGGTGGTGGCAGCAGTATGACTTTCAGGAGCAGCGTTAGTCAGGCTGGCTGCTGTCCTTCTTGTCCTACAGCCTTTTTGATTTCCAGTGCAGACATTGAAAGCTGTCTTAGTTATTACATAGTAGTATGTATATTGGTATAGAATATTGATAAATAAGGGTATAAGTCCTGCTCTAAGAACAGAATTCAGTTCAGTCTCAGCTAGGGAGAACAAATCAGGACCTTGATTTATATTTGGTATGGATTCTGGGCTGGTGTCGCTTTCAAGAATCCTTTACCGAGTGCTTTGCAGACGTGCAGCGATATTTGGCTGTACTCCATTGGAAGACTTCTTGCGAAATGACTAGCCTAAAACTGTTCTAAAGCTAACTGAATCCAAATGCTGATATTTCTGTTTAACCGCTATGGTGAGCGCTAGTTGCTCGTATTAGAAATTCTAGCTCTAAACTTAGGAATTTAAATTGTTGACTTTCAGAAGATACTGCCCTACAGTGGGAATGACTTACCATTCCTAAAGCTTTTAAAGCTTTCAGTAAGTGCAGAGAGACTGTGTTAGTATTACTTCCATGTGGCAGTGGTGTTTTCAGATTTTGCTGGCTGCATGAATCAAAAATCAGGTTTACTCTGAAATTTTAATACCTTTACTGAGTGTTTCGTCTTTAACAGAAGTTAAGTACCCTTTTTTTGTTTGTTCCTAATGGTCATCTTTGTTTTTATGTTGGGTTGTTTCCATCTTTCAAGCTACATTTATTTTGCTGCCAGACCAATGATACACCAAAATGAAAATTACAACATATATATATAAATTGGAGCAGCAGTTCTCCTGCACAGTGGTTTCTTTATAGTTTGTTGGACTCTGTTTTGATTTTGGAGCTGGAGAAGATAGCATCCTTTGGAAGTTTGTCAGTTCGGCAACTGTTTGTGGCTTTCATTAAAATCTTGGGTTTATTTTGGAGGATTTAAAGTTCAGTGGATAAATGGAAGAGTGGAAATAAATAAAATAAAGCTCATACAAACAGTTGTGAGTTTATACTATCCAGCCTTGTTTTGGATGATGAGAGAGGGCTGAAGGGTTTATGCCTTATGAAGGAAAGTAAAATTTGAGCAGCCAAGACAAATTTATTTTAGTTTAAAAAATACTTTTAAATCAAAGTCTAGCAAATGGTTGAGAAGATGATGTATTTATTTCTCAGTATAAAAGTATTTCAATATCAGATTTATAATTAATATAACCTCTTCTTACTACTGGTATTGACAGCTTGTAATATTCTCTTTAATCTGAAGTTGTCTTTTGGTTATGCTTTTCATTTAGATGTCAGTGTGGAAAAGTAATAGTGCTGGAAGGAGTTTCCTCTGCAGCTGTTGTATCAATTCGTTTTCCCAGCAGTGTGACCTTTGCTGTCAGCTACCTTTTTGCTTGATATTAACATTTTTGTCCACATGTGAACTAATTCTTTTAGCAGAGTTAACTGTAAGTGTGAAACCTTTTCCCAGATATAAAATACAGATCAAGGAGTAGTAATTCCTCTTTGCTATAAACAACACTGACAGTATTTACAAAGCTAAAGTCATGTACTTCAGTTTTATTGCAGATAGCCAGAACCTTTAGTATATGGTAAAATGAGTTACTGTTGATTATTGCAGGACTATAATGTTACAAGTGTAAAAACTTGGGGCGGTTATTTCTTGAAAATTGTTTCCTCTAGTAATTATCATTTGAATTATAGTCATGTAAATGTTTGTCTGAAAATGACTTTCATATGACAAGGTGAATCCAAAAAGGATTCTGAATAATTTTGGCAATTGAAATTGGAGAACAAATAAAACAGTGTTTTATACTGGCTTCATTTTGAATGCTGTAAAAATTTATATTTGCTGTTATTATGTTATCTGTCTATATAAATGCCCCTTTTTGAGATTATTCCTTATATTAAAATGCATTTCTAGGCGAGTTTGTGATGTCAGGCCACAATATCCTTGTGTTCAAAATGAATCAAAAATCTGATGATACCTTTGGGCACTTCCCTAAATTATTTGTTCAAAACAGTGATCTTTTTCTTCAGCTGAGGGTGCTTATTTGTTAAATTCTTGAATGATACCATTTTCCTTTAATTTAGAAAGACCAGCCTGTAAGACAAACAGTCCTTAGGACTGGCCAGCTAGTTTTGGAGCAGGAGCAGCAAGTTTTTCTTGTATGGCAGGTTTGATGCAGTATCCTCACACTTAACATGGACGGTATTCAACAGAAGTTACTCAGCCTGACATAGATAAATAATATTTGTACCCATGTCTGGATTTTGTTTGCTGCAAGCGTTTTTCCTGGTTGCTCTTGGAGATGCTGTTATATATAATTAGTCTGCTGCAATGCAGGCTTCGCAAAATTTGTAAAGGTGCCAGAACTGAGGAGAATTAGGACTGTTTTCGTGTCAAGATAAAACGCAGAGGTGATTTGGCCACTCCCCTTACTCTGGCCATGGGACTTCTGTTCCTGGTAGTTTTTTTTCTGATCTAGTGTTTGGTTTCACATTTAGTGTGGATGGAAACATGAATGTGGGAAATCTTTCTTGTAGTGTTTCTACCAGTTCTCGGACTATGTCCCTGCTGTCACAGCTGGAGAAGATCAATTCAGATTCCTTAGCAGGACAAGGAGACAATGCCAGATATGTTACCTCAAAGATCCTTCATCTGGTTCAGAGCCAAGGTAAGTATCTTAACTTTTTTTTGTTTTAATAATTTTCCTTTGGAGCCTGCCTTCCTTGTATTTCTTCCTTTCTAGACTTTTTTTAAATTTCTTTTCCAGCACAATAAAGTTGATATCCATCTGTTTTTATCATAGATTGTTAAAAGCACATGTTCAAAGCCATGTTAAATATTACATAGTATAGTATTTGGTTACCCTGGATGCGTTTTGTATTGTCAACAGCAATGATTTCAGTAATAATTCACAGCACAAGAACAGCTAATGTGATACTATCACATTTGGTACATTGCAACATATAGTAAAGTCTGCTGTAGTTAAAGTATTAATACAGAATGAAGTTTTTCTTCATTTGCCAGTCTGCTTTTAAAAGTATACTCTTATGAAGAATAAACTGTTTTTAAAGTGATTCTTGTTTAGTTTAGTGCTATTCAGCAGTGGCCTCTTGCCAAGATAGAAATCTACAGTGGATCAATCTATATGCAATTTCATGAATTAAACTGGTTAATATTAAAAGTTACAGCTGCTTTTGCTCCCCTTCTTCCCATTTCCCCAAATATTAGTTAGTTATTCTAGTTCGTTATTTAGTCTAGATAGTTATCATTCTTTTTAGCTTGAAAATAGCTTTGATAGCCTGAAAAAAATATCTAGTGATAGAGTACCGTAGAAACTTGTCTATAATGAAGCAAACATTTATCTCTATCCATATAAATAACTTGCAATAAATTTGCTGCTGGAAATCTCAAGAATGTAATCTCCAGTAATTCTTCCTAGGATTCAGAAGTATCTGGAAGATAGCTTTCTTATCACTTGTTTTCTTATAGTTTCCCTGCCCAACTCCCCCCCTTAAAATTCGGGCTTGTAAGCTTAAACACAAAACTGTTGAACAGATGAAACTAAAAATTAGTTTTAAAATCACTTAAGTCTGTTGCTTATCGATTTGTTAATGTTTTGTATGCCTGTGTACAGTTTTTTTAGTAGATTTTGTTGTTTGTAGCTTAGGTTTTCTGATCTATATGTATAGGACTACATTTTTTTTCTGCAAAGCTAATGTATTAAAAGAAAACTGGTATCTTTCTGACTGGCAGAAAAAACTAGGAAAGAGATGACTTCTAAGGGTTCCACCGGAATAGAAGTTATCCTTTCAACCCTAGAGGTAAAACATTTTAATTTGTGTGGTTGTGTGTACGTTGCAAGTTTTCATACTATCATTTGGGCTTCGTACTATTAAATATGTTTTCACCCTAGCTCTTATCTCCAAAAGTTGTTTGTCAAAGGTCACTTGTAGTGGTTAGATAGGGTCTTTAAGGTATCATAAACTAAATTACTTAAGAATTTCAGTCCCGTATTTTAAATATTCTAAGAGATTATTTGTGAACTATTGGTTTTAAATAACATGCCATACTAAGAACTAGATTTTAATTGGTTCTGCAGGTACTTCAGGCTGCATGGTGGGGTGGTTAGTTGGGTGGTAATGTCTGAGTTTCATTTGATTCAGCAGTGGCAGTTTCTCTGAGCTTTAGGTATCTAAAAGCTCCTATATTAGATGTATAAATTAAGCAAGGAAATATCTTTTTTTTTTAATTTCATTTCAGAATACAAGAGATCCTCAAACTACTTTAAATATATTGAATATTCTCATTGAGTTAGTCTCAGTTGGTAAGTTTTCTTTAAGGAACAATTTGTGATAATAATCTTGTATTCTTCTGCAGACCTTTTTTCTTTTCTTTTTCTGAACTCACTAAAACAAAATTTATACTGTGCATGTTTCTTTGAAAGGTGGTTTCAGTGTTTATGTTGCTAAACATGTACAGTCCAACAGTGTACTTTAGTGTAGTGTGGTCACATATAACGAGAGCATTGCTGTTCTTAAGACTTTATGATAATCATAGCTTAGGTATTTGACTGTTCTTTGACTTTAGAAATATCACTTGTTTTTTGGTTTTTGTTTGTTTTTTGTTTTTTGAACTCCTAGGTGGTGGTCGAAGAGCAAGTGTCTTAGTTGCTAAAGGAGGGACACAGATATTGTTGCAGTTGCTTTTGAATGTCAGCAAAGACTCTCCACCAAATGAGGAGTTAATGGTGCTTCTTCACACCCTTCTTGCAAAAATTGGTCCAAAAGGTGATGATATATTTGAGTAATATGGCTTAGTATTTACCAGTTTTATAACTGTCACTTAAGGAAACTTTTTTTTTTCCTTCTATTATTGTGTAAGCATTTATGTAGTCAGGACTGGTAAGAGGAGAACAGAAGGAACAGTGAAATGGAGGGAAGGAAAGTGGTGAAAAATAAAGATGTGCAGAGTTGACATATCACTAGTAGGAATTCACAGCTCACTTACCTTTTGTTTTTTTTAATGATGGTTTCAAAATTAGTTTGATCAGTCTTTTTTCTTTGATGTCAGATAAAAAGATTGGCATGAAAGCTAGAATTAATGGTGCCCTAAACATATCATTGAATTTGGTGAAGCAGAACTTGCAGAACCACAGGCTAATATTGCCATGTCTTCAAGTATTAAGAGTTTACTCATCCAACTGTAAGTATTGCAGAGCATTCTTTTCTCTTTTTATTATAATAACAAAAATGTTAGAGACAGCTAAAATATATAATCTAGATACTTGCTTGGTGTTATATGGTTAAAATGACTGTTTTACCTGAGAATTTGCTGTGAAGTGTGTGTGTACTTATGTATGACTGATTTCTGTTTTGTGTGTATATGTGGTTGTTTTTTAATCAATGCTGTTGGGTTTGTGGAATTCTTGGCCATCACATTTGTGTAAATGCTGATGCACTATGTAAAACAGGAATGCTAACATTGTGCTGCAAAAGCACTTCAAATGAAATAATTGTTCTCCTTATTACACAGGCTCATGACTTTTTATATTTTTATTATATTTTTAAATTCATTGTTGCTAATTCAGAATTTAGTTTACACAGGAATACTTTTATTTCTTTCTTTAACCATTTCTTTATTACTTGTATTGAAGTGTTGCACTATTGGACTAATGTTCTTCCATAAAAGCTTAATTCACTGTTCTTGCAGGCAGTGGGGAGTTGATGAAAACAATGTGATTCTTATTGTATCTTTACTACTAGTTAGTTGCTCTTTGAGTTTTTTTTTTACTTTTTTCCATTGAATCCAAAATGGCCATTTAACTTTTTTAAATTATATGCTTGAAATTGAAAACATAACTATATTTTTCCAAGAGAATGGATTTGCTGGCCTGTAACTTTGTGTTTTCTGAACATTCACATAAGCAACTAGAATTCATAAAACTGCAGTATTTGCAAAATGTGGAAGTTCTATTTCTATTGTGCCAACTGGTAATGAGGTAAAAAACTTTTAAATGGGAGAAGTTAATACAGGTAGTTAGACAGTTCAGTTGAAAACTTGTTTTGTCCTGGAAATGGGAGATTGAACTGGGTCTTTAACCTGGATTCTGCTTAAGTTATTTTCATCTTGTATTTTCACGTTTCTTCTGAACAGAAGTAGTAGTTTATTACATTTTGATGGGTAGTTTTACTTAAAATTTGTATACTGTTGCTAGAAGAATAGAGTCCTAATTTTGATTTGATTCTAGTGTTGTAATACTTCTGCTAATGATGATAAAACTGCAGCCCGGGTTCAAGTAATGAATTGTATGCATGCAGCATTTCTTATGTTGAGGGCAGCTCTTTGCTTAGTTGCTCTTTTCCCACCTGGTTAGGAATGCATATTTCTAAACTCAGACAGGAATAATGTTTCTGTGCATGAATAAGCAGTTTGCATTTTCAGTGGACACTGGGTTTTAGCTATAAACACATCCAGTTTGTTTTTCTTGAACACGAATCTCAGCACCATCTCTCTCAACTTTCCCCCTCTCAACTAGGTGGGTTTTTTTATTTTTTTATTATATTTTTTCTTTGAGAACGTGTTTATATATCCTGTAACTCAGGAAGGGTAGGGATGATACTGATTGTTATTTCTAAAGTATACAGTGAACATTTGGCTTTCAGTTACTTTTGGACATACCTGTCTGTCCTGTTACTGAAGGATAATAGCAAGTCACAGAACCTGATAGACTTAAATTTTAGAAACCCTGTTGTCTTGATAGACTGAGCTTTTGGGAAGGAAATCCTTTTTGTGGTGTATCTTAATAAGAAAGGAAACAGAGCGTGCACAAGGAAGTAATGATTTCCTTTAGTTTGTTTAGAAAGTAAAACCTAATTTTTGTTCTCATGGTTTTATCAGGACTGATATCACACTAAGTTATATGCAGAATGGTATCTGCTCATCATTGTATTTAAAGCACAGAGGCTCCTAACATTTTCTATGTTTGAAAATTCACTCTGGATTTTAGTTTGAGAGTATCGATTTCTTTTGCTTTTCAGGCTACATTATCTTAAAACAGATTTTTTTTAAACTTTTCCAGCTGTGAATGCAGTATCCTTGGGAAAAAACGGAGTAGTAGAACTGATGTTTAAGATCATTGGCCCTTTCAGTAAAAAGAACACTAGCCTTATGAAGTAAGTAAAGTCTTTTTAATATAGCGCGTGGAAAAGCTTTAAAACTCATATTTGACAGTTAAAGAGAGGTGGGAAGGAGAACTACAAATCTGACTTTCTAAGTTTATCCAGTGCAGTAACGCAAAATATTTGAATATCTAGTTACAGTACAAGTTAAAGGATAGAGGTGTTATATTTTTTGTCTCTAATATTCCTGCATAGAAATCGTACCCACAGGTATCCTCAAATCAGGACAAACAGATCAAGACAATCCTAACATTCTTAAAACTGTTGAATTTGCTCCCAGCTCTCCTTTGTGTTTTCACAGTGACACTGTGTGTTTTATTTTATAATAGAATTTCCTTTGCATTACACTTCCAAGCAATTACATGGTTTCTCAGGATAAAAACATCCACCACAGAACAGTAAACACCAGGAATATATGTCTAGTGCACTACTGTGTGAATAAAATTTTGAATGGGTACCTTAAAGTGGTGCCTTTGGCGGCTTCTGCTGTGCGGGTAGTGATTTTAGGTTAAAAATGAGTAACTCGTCTATCCTGTTCATCAGATACTTTTCACGAATGTTCCTAAATGACTGTTTTTTGTATACCAGTCTTCCGCTTGATCTTATTGGAGATGGCTCTTTATTTATACACTACCAACCTCTTGAAGTGCATACCTGTGGAAAACTGAACTTTCATCTGTCTACTGAAATAATAATATCATGTTGCTAGATTCTAACTTCAGTACAAATTAGTGTTCTGTCTTCTAAATCTTGTACACATGGTTATTGAAATACTTCAAAAAAAAAAAAAAAAAAGGAGAAAAAAAATAACTCCTGCCCCTTTAACCCCAGCTAAAATTTAACATATGAACTTACTATTCCATGATGTGAGTAATCATGATATCCTTATTTATGGTGTGAGATCAGATGCGTGAAGTCTATCTTTACAAAGAAGGTAAAAATAAGTGTATAGGTTTTCTAGTTGTATGTCCTGAGATAGTTGAGGCAAGACCTTTGTATACAAAAAAATTTTATACCAATGATTTTTGTTATTGTAGTACCTTTGAGCATTACTCCTAAATACATTCATATACTACCAATTTTAACCTATAGTTTTCTAAAATGGTGTCCTTCATTATACAGAAGTAGCTTATTACGCTGCTAGCATAAAAACATGGGTTTCAGAGATCTCCTGTTGAATGTGATTCATAAACATTACATTATCACTGATAGTGTGGGGTTTTTTGCAAAGACTGGAAATTCATATAGCCATTGTATCAATATTTTTAACTTTCACTGTCAGGTTTCATATCTCAGAGACCATGATATTTCAATAAAACCAAATTTTTAGGGTAAAGTCTCATACAGTGCAACCAGGAAAACAGACACTAAAGAAATGTGAGCTGTAAAACTTTTTGTATAGCTTTACAATGTTGTAGATGAAGTTTACTAGTTGTTTGTTGTTTGTCTTTTCTTGTTATGTTGACAGGGTTGCTTTAGACACACTTGCTGCATTGCTAAAATCAAGTAAGTGTTTCACTACAAGAAACTGTTCTTCTAGTTGAGATATATATGTGTATGCAAATATATATAATGAAAAAAGTAAAACTAACACTGAGTCTGTGGCCAAAACAAAATCAAGTCCAGAAAGCTTAGAATTAAGGCAATGGTTTCATCTGCATTCCCTGATGCTTTAGTGTTTGTGTGTGTGCGCACGTCTGTATTTAATAATTAGTTACTGTCTCTTCAATTATGTAGCAGAAAGGCTACCAAGTTTCTGCAGAACTGGTCTGGATCCAAGGTGGAGAAATACCTCTTACAGTCACTCACCTCCACCCTTCAGCAGTGGTCACCCATGCCTTAACTCCTACTCATCTTCCTCACGCACACACCTTATGTCACCAGAAATACCAGCGGGATGACAGGAGATAATACAGGGTTTCTTCTGGTGCCCTTCTGACTAATCAGGTCCTGGGTCCTAAAGCCGAGTCTGTTGGGCTGCCTGTGGTCAGCATCAAGGGTGAGGAAATGATCGTTCCTGGGCATTGGCCGTCTGAGCCGACAGCAGAGGATCCCAACAAACGTCATCGCTGCCGATCTCACGTCAAGATTATAATGCACAAGGAATTATAAACTCATTCTCTCTCAACAATTGTGTAAAAGCTACAGCAGTCCCAGTAATTCTAGTGTAGTCAGAGAAGAACTCAGCAATGATCGTGTTTGCAGAAAACAGTTTCAGACGCACAGTAGGCAACTCCACTTCATGTAGAGTGCTGTGTTTTCTCAAGTTTGATCAGAGTGATTTACTAATTTGGGGATTTCTTCTTGAGAAATCGAGGAAAGGAAACATTTCAGGATTACCATTGGCGTCCTGTTCTGTAAATTTTTGGACAAATTTAAATATTGAGGAAATAAAATGTTGCAAAGCGTGTAAGGAAAGCAGGAGCTCTTGACTGACACGCTTGCATTTATTTTGATAAGCGTTATTTAGTCCTGAGAGATTTTGGCATTTTATGCACCTACACTTTTTATGTCACATTCCATAACAGTGTTCATCTCTGGTGCATGGAGTCCAGTTGTCATACTGAATATTCCACATAAATTGAGTTTTTAAACTAAGCCCCAACTAAAACAAACACATAGTGAGTGAATGTAGAACTCTTGTCTATTTTTGTGAAATTGTGTTATAACACTCCTTGCTTTTCCTGCAATTGCTGGAAGCTTTCTGGGGAGAAGAAGAAAAAAAAAAAAAAAAAAAAGAAAAAAAGCTTATCTAATTTCAAATATCTCATTCCATTGGTAGTTTTTTTTGAGGAGGAGAAGAAAAGAGAGTTAGAAAATCTATATAAATTATAATCTGCCATTTTGTAGATTCATAATCAGATTATAATGATTTTAATGGCTTTAAGAAAAACAGAACAGCAGAACTTTGTAAGTTTGAGTTTGTCAGAACTGGATTCTTCATGGGGTTGCACAAGTTCTGTACTACTTGGGGTAGAAATATTTTGAGTTTATCGTATTTGAGTGACAGTTCCTGGAATACTACACGGAGTATAAACAGTAAAACAGTTTGTTTCAAGTCTTGTGTTTACACAAGGTGTATGGACAGTGATGGATATTCTAGAAACACTTTTTTCTTAAATTTGCTAGCTGACAGTATCTTACGCTTACCAGTACGTGTAATAAACACTGCTCTTTTGGTATATCATGAAAATTAAATGCAACAGTATCCTGAGGAATGAAGGATACAGTACTGGGTTCAGTCATTCAGCCATTTCTCATGAGAGTAATAGTTCCTGTATCTGTTCTCTTGAAAATGATACTTATGCACACAATTTTGTAAAGCAGTAGAAGACAGTAATGCAATGCAAAACAAATAACACGAGGAAGTGATGTTGCTACTTAATAAATTACTACTATGATTTAAATGTAGCACATCCAAATTTGCTATCTATTGATATATGTGTTATTCATGTGTCTTTAACAAAAGAGTACTAAAAATATTTAGTGTTCATTTTTCAAAACAAATTTATGTATAAAATGGGCTTTTAATTTTAAAAAAAAGTTGGAAATCATCAATTTTAAGGCATTTACCATCTTGGAGCAAGAATGATTACCCTGTTATAACAAACCTATATATTTCTAAAAATACCTATGGAAATTCTACTAATCACTGTTATATTGATTCAAAATATTTTGCATATTGCATATTTTGCTTATAGACATTTGTCTACAGGCATTGACATATAGAAGTCAATCCCTTTTTAAGTATCGTTCCCAATAGCAATAAGGAGTTGTTCAAAATTTGTGCGTGGAGGGGGGGAAACAACACCTGCCTTGGACAGCTAACCTAAATAGGTTTCTTAGAATGACTTAATTAAATCTTTGGTGATACTGACAGGGCAGAAAAATTGCAGGATTGTAAGAAATGTCTAGAAAATATGAAAGCGTACTTTTGGAGTTTTCACATCTATGTCAATATATAACTGCTAAATGTGGCTGAAATACTACTTTAAATGATAACATAATTCAGTAAGTTGAGTAAAAAGAATTAAACTTTGATCTGAAAATAATACTGAAAATATGATGATAATAAAGTCCTTACAGAATTTTTAATTTACTTCCTAACTTCTTTTTTGTTAAGAGACAAACGCCAGGAGAGCAGTAGACAGAGGATATGTACATGTGCTGTTAACGATTTATGTAGATTGGCACCGTCATGATAGTCGACACAGATATATGCTGATACGTAAAGGCATTTTACAATGCATTAAAAGTGCTACAAACATCAAATTAGGAAGGAAAGCATTCATTGATGCCAATGGGATGAAAATTCTTTACAACACTTCACAAGTAAGTTTATCTCCTTTTTTATTGTTGTTGCATTTTAAGCTTTAAAAATATTTTGTGACCTCAAATTTATCATTATTAATTTATTAGCTATTTGTGCTCATTCTTGATTGTGGGGTTATGGAGAAAATTCTGTACTTGACTAAAGTGGAAGAAAAGGGTACAGGATGACATTCATGTTTTAGTGTTACTCATGTGTGGCTATCTCTGGGAGGGGCTGTTGATCTTCTGAAAAAATATCTTTCTATTGTGAAGATAGGGGTTTGGAAAAGGTGAATTTGAGTTGGTGAAAGTTCCTCTAGCCTTCAAAGGAGGCATAAGCAAAAGTTGTTTTAAGTAGCAGCATAAAATACTTAGTGAATTCAAAAAGTCTATAAAGCAAATGCAATTTGACTATTGGTTTGAGATCCCTTTCTCCGTTAATTCCTGTTAATAGGAGTGCCTTGCAGTAAGAACTCTTGATCCACTCGTCAACACATCCAGCCTAATAATGAGAAAATGTTTTCCTAAAAATCGTCTTCCTTTACCTACTATTAAAAGTGCTTTCCACTTCCAACTGCCAGTTATTCCTGCTAACGGTCCTGTGGCTCAGCTGTACAGTTTGCCTCCTGAAGGTATAGTCATTTTACAGTATTTTGTCTTTGAATTTATCTAACCTTCCTCTGTGTAGGGTGGAATCAATTACAATTGTTCGTGAACTTCTCCACTAAAATTTTGACTCTGGTGAGGTTCTTCTCACCTAGCAAAGGATCTGTGACCATTAGAGGGGAGCATGAATTTCTAATGCTAAATTTCAGCTGATGACAAATTTGCCTGCCTGTATGTGGTTATGTTTCTGGAGATACAATATAAAAACAAACCAGGAGCTGAAAAGTGGTTTTCATCTAACTCTGAGCTGTAAAGCACAGGCTGTATCTATTCATCTGCAAACTGAAGAATTTTTTTTTTTTTAACTCACTTAGCACACAGAAGAATGTGTGTGATTCCTTAATTTCTTTCTGTTAATCTGATAAACTGGATGTACGGAATTTAGATTAACCTGTGCCGTTTGAGGCATTAATATTAAACCATTGTGGTTATTCCTTCATCTGTATGGTGAGAAGTAGAGCTGCTTACAGAACTATGGCAGTCTCTTAGGTAACACTAGTCTGCAAAGTATTAGCTTGGTGCTTTGTAGGAAACGGATTCGTCTGATTGTGATTTCCTCTCATTATTTTTGGATAACTAATGATTTTTCAGATATCTGGAAATAGTACTTGGGTGAGCAACTGATGAAGTTGCTGTGGGGACGTTAATCCAAAATAAGGAGGTGAAGCTGCACTTTTAATATCTTTCTATTCATAGTATTTTCTGAAGGAAAATATGATCATAGTCTGAAAGAAGACAAGTATCTGTTTGAGATTCATATAGGATGGCATCAAACTGCAGGATTTTAAAGTCTGTTTATATTTTGTCTTCAAAATAGGAAATAAATTTTGAAGCATCTTCCAAAATCCACAGAAATTTCTACTTAATACAGTATTTTGATAGCCGTAATACGTTTTTTCAGAAACTTCGTATTCTGTTGAAGTAGACTACCGATCATTTCTCTTTCCAGCGGTTTTTAATCTATAAACACAGAAGCAGAAACCTAAGGAAATAGGCTACATCTCTTTAAACTTTTCTATTAGAAGAGGTGCAGAATGGTCTGTAAGGGTACTATCTGAATTTATTTAAAGTATAATTTTGTAGAGTCAGCATTGTAAAAGCAGTAAGTGTAATCATTCTGAATACCTTAGCAAATCAGTATATTTTGTTAATGTCCTAAGTGAGCCTTCTACTAACAATCAACAAATCTCTTGCACTGAAAACCCTCTTTAAAAAAAAAAAAGCAAACTGTGTGATATTTCTAGAAGATCAGATTTGTCACTAGTGATTAGGACATCCATCAGAGTAACTGACTAGTGCCCATTTCTGCATATCACGGAGTGATTTTTAGCCCAGTACTCGTTAGTTGTCATGTAAACAATTAATTTGCTTCACCTTTTTTTGTTCAAGTTTCAAAGTATTACATCTCTAGATCAAATACAGACTGGTGATCTAAATATTTCCGCACATGTAGGAAGTAACTTCTTCCTGTATATATTTGGAGTAAAGTTTAGTTCCAAAATGGCTATGTTAAGTTGTTGCAGTGACCACTCAGCTCCAGTATCTTGCTTACTGGGAGAAATCTCCATTGATGGTTTCTGACTTATTTTTAATTTTAGACTCCTTAGGCTAGACTAAAAACATTGTGAAAGGGGTGCTTTGTCCCACCATTCTGTGATACCGGGTCACTATCAGCTGATATGACAGAAAATTTTCCTTTTTTCTTTTTTGGACTTGCACATTACTACTTGCTTTGGGAAAAGGTGTCAGGGCCATCTCATTTTGTGCTGAGCTGAGGCTGTACTGAGATGTTCTGGCACCGAACAGCAGACTTGGCACATCTAGGTTGTTAAGCATTTCTAATAGACATGTGCTATTTTGGGGTGGATGGGGGGGATGGATATGTAGAATGGAGTATGCAGTATTGCCAAACAATCTTAGTTTTGTAAATCTGGTAACCGTTACTAAAGCTTCCAGGGTTTCACAGGACTTTTAACTAGTTGGTTTTGCCTTTTTTTCAATTGGTAAGTAAAAAATATATAAATCCAGATGATTGATTAAACATATGGTTCTTTTTTCTATTTTGAGCTTATATATTATATTAAATTTATAATCTGCCTTAGAGAACTTTTTTATATATCACAGTGGATGACGTAGTGGATGAAAGTGATGACAATGATGATGCTGAAGCAGAATCAGAAATTGAAACTGAAAATGAAGATGACAAGGACCAACATTTTAAGGTCGGTAGGAGATGAAATTTAAAGACAAAACTGAGGCACAACTGCTGTTGCTTGAGTTGTGTATACAGCCATATGGTTTAAACATTAGTAGAATGTGGGGAGGTTTTTCTAAAAAAAAAATTTCTAAAATAAAAAAAATCATCTGAAATTTAAGGAAGTTGGGTGCTGTTTGAAAACATGAACCTTTGTTGTTCAGATTGCATCAGGATTTTTATCAAAATCTGTTTGCTTCACACTTGATTTGGCTGGAGTGGGATGGAGCAGAACTGCACACTGCTTTTTCAGTGTTCTGTTCCCAACTTGCATTTCCCTCAGCCCTCTCTTCTCTACTGCCTACTGTACTCGGTTTGTAGGAGTTACTCCAGCTTTTTCCATTATTCTGACCTGGTATTGAGTAGGTCAAGTTGACTTTGAAGTTCAGCCAGCTCTATAGATAGAGACGAGACCTCTGACTGTTGTGTCACTTTGGGAAGGTCTCGTTCTGTTCTTCAGCTGCCAGTCGGGACGGGAAAGGACATTCAGTCAGAACTGCCCTATTTTGTATTTGTATGTTATGTAGATGCAGAAGTTGATTGAATCATCTTCCCACTAACTGGAATCACAACTTTGATTTCAGGCTCTCTTCTCATGAGTCCTGATGAAGGGATTGTCTTTAAAGAAGCCATTATTCCTTTGTCACTGCAGTCAGATGAAATCTCCACCTTTCACGTTGCAATGGTTGCATTATGCATAATCTCTTGTAACGGGTAGTCTAATATCTGTGCATAATACATTTGGATGAAAGCAAGAAAACTGCTAGATTTGTAATGTTTCCGTTGAAATGGAGGTTTTGGCAGACCAATAAGATTGAGCTGCTTAAATCCTCATGATGAAATGTGCTGTTCAGCTAATTTTAAAATAATACTGAGTCATGTCATAATCACGTTCATGTCAAAAGCAGAGGCTGCATATCATAATTTTAGAAGTTAATTCATCCCAAATGCAAGCTTGATTTATTTTGTTGCTCTTTTCAGAATGATGATATTGAGACTGATATTAATAAACTGAAACCTAGACAGGAATTGGGGCGACCCATAGAAGAACTGAAAATATATGAGCAATTTTTCCTAGAACTTTCGGAAAACTTTCAGGTAAAGTATAGGATTCCCAGTGCATCCCTCATAATGAGAAGTAGACTCTGGAATATATTTTGACGTTCTTTTTTGTGGATAGAGTTATTCTAGTGCAAAAAAAAAAAGGCAGAGCGGTTCTAGAGCTACATATGAGGGTGCTATACAGTGAGTTATTTAGTTTCTGGTTATGTTACTTCAAGCTGATATTAGAACTCAGAAGGAGACTGGGGGCAAATCAAACATAAAGGAAAACTTTTTTTAATGTCTTGTTATAGCACATGGGAAAGTAAAATATAAGAAAGGACATAAGGTATTTCTGACAAAGATTTGTTATATCAGCTATGTCCTTAAATGCTGTGTACCTACTGAAAGCAGTGATTTACAAAATCTGGAGAACGGCATTGACTTGAAAGTTTATTGTTGGCAAACTACTTTTTTTACTGTTTTGACACTGTCTTCTTGGAAAAGATGAAACTTCATTGCCTTGTTTATGTAGGTTTACAACACAATAACTATCTTCTTTAAATGAAACTTATTTTGGGTTACTGCAAAGCATACCTCTGAAATAACGTAGGAAGAAAGCTTCTGTTATAAATGAGCTTCTTAGAAGTGTTTACTTGGGGGGGAAAAATCCAAGAATCGAGGTTTGTTTTTGTTTCCTTTTAGGAATGTGACTTAGTCTCCAAGGAGCCAAAGCCTTTTCGATCTGATGCAAATCTGGGTGGGCCTATTGTTGTTCCTACAGCAGGAGAGGAGCACTGTGCAGAAGCACGCTCATCAGTAAAAGAAATGTCTCTGAAGGAGAGCAATTCTTTATTGACAGAGGACTACAATATAAGGCCAGCCTTTCTGGAACTGCCAAAGAAAGATAGTAACAAAGACAGTAGTTTACATCAGCAAAACGATCAAAGGAAGCTGCTGCCATCGTGCCAGTGTCTAAGCCAAGAAATTGTGAAAGGCTTGGACAGAATCACTTTGCAGAACAGTGCAAAAAATGAACAATATTATGGTGCGGGGTGTGTAATAAAGAAGGAAAACAAAAGTAGCCTTACTGCACTTGCTTGTAGTAAACCTTGCGAACATGTTTCACCCTGTGGAAGTAGCCTCTTTGAGGCATCATCTGTCCAGCTGGGAAAACTATGCTGCACTGGGGTGGATTCTGAGGAAGATGATGACTCTGGCTCAAGTTCATCAGGGGAACAAGTGATGCTTGAAGTTTCTGATGTATCACCAGTTCATGACTCTGATCTTTATATTGAAATGGTAAAATCCACAAAGTCTATCCCTGAATATTCAGAAGTGGCCTACCCAGATTATTTTGGCCATATTCCACCCCCATTTAAGGAACCTATTCTGGAAAGGCCTTACGGGGTGCAGAGGTGAGTTAAAATTCTTTGTTGTTGTTATTGTGGTTCCCTTGAGAAATAATCTTTAGGCTGAGATTAACGGGAAGCTCACCTTCCATGTATACAATTTTTACTTTGGCATATAAAACTATTTTCAGTGAAAATCAGTTTGAAGGTAGGTGAGTCAGTATTAATCAACGCAAAGCCACAAATAAGAACAAAATCTGATTCTAGAATTGCTAGGTCTAATTCTGTAATTCCAATTTCTGAACACTAAGTTTACTTTCTACTCTCCATTTTTTTGCCCCCCTTGCCTTTTCCCCCATCCAAATCTTGGAATTTGTAAAAATTTCTTACCGTTTCCAAGATCAGAAGAAGGAAGCTAGAGATGCGATGCTTTCTAACTCGCTGTTTAACTACAGAATATCATACTTGCCAAAGAATTTTGGCATATTTTATCAAGCAAAAAGAATGAGAACTCTGAAAGCTTGTGGACATAATGGTGTATTGACAGTTTATCACCTGATACTTTGTGTTGGGAGCTTTCCTCTGTGTTGTCTGTGAATTAAGGACACAGTCTGGTTGTATGTGAAAAATTTCTTCTACTTGTCCTCTTCTTGGAAGAGCTGTAGCAGCACTGAAGTGAGCGTATGCTAAGCTGTTGATGTGTTCGGTGTTGGTGTTTTTCGAAGGTAACTAACACCTCCTTCAGGCCTTATGAAAGACAGGTCAGTGGGGTTTTTTAGATACTTCAGTTCTTCTTTCTCCTGTGCCAACAAAGCTGTCTTTTAGCAAAATGTAATGTGAACAAATTCAGTGATTAATGTGTTTAAGTATTTGTTTTTAATACTTGTAATAGAAGAGTATCTAGAAATAGCAACCACTGAGGATGCTGTCATGTTATATGCTGCATAAGCAAAGAATGAAAAAAACATCGCCAACACATCTCTTGGTGAACAAATAAATGGGTATTAAAAGAAGATAAAGGGAAATAACTGTAAAAATAATTTGCAAAGACTGTACGAAGAGCTAGCTCATATGCATAGAAGTGAGTTACTATAAGGACAAATGAATGTTTTAGAAGAACATGTAATAGTAGTTACAAGACCTTGCTATTTGCTTAGTTATTAGATTGAATGCTTTCAGCTTTATACTTGCAACTTTAACCAGTTTCATGAGATTCTTCATATCTATGTTTTGTTCTTGATTAAGATGATGTTTCTTTCTGAAACAAGGTGGTATAATTACAATACTTTGGCAGTTTCATATCTGTCATTAAAAAAAGTGATCTTTCCTAGAAAATGACCAGGTATTGAAACACAAATGACATTATATTACTGTTACTACATGTGTTCTTACTAAAGAGCCCTGCTCACTGTTGAGAGTAAAGAATCTATATACTTATTTTTAAGATGGATTCAACTGATCTAGAAATGAGCTTGGCATTTTCTGACTCGAGACAGAACAGTATTTTAAGAAAATTTTACATGTTTTCACGAGTTTTAGTAATACTTAATCATTCTGCATATTCCTGAGTAATCTTACACTGGGTGAGATCTTTAAAATCAGGAAAAATCGGAATTGTCATTCTAGTGCTCATTCTTCTAAGAAATGGATCAAAGCACTGTGTTAACTGTGCCTTCTGACCAACAAACCTACCTGTATGCTCATGCATAGAGCTGATTTCTAAACCATGAGGTTAATTATAGTGGCTTTTTTTTTTCCACTTTAAAGTATTTTATTTTTGGTGAAGTATATTTTTAACATTGAAAGTAACCGTTTACTTCCTCCGTGGAGCAAGAATGGAATTTCCTGTAACACTGCTAAATTTGGTTCAAAAATCCTTTTTCGCCTTTTTAAGATACACGATTGTAAGAATTCAGTTTTCTGCTAATGACTCCGTCTTGTTACTGCGATGTAATGAATTTCTGAGAAGAGCACCCTTTTAAAAGGGGCCTGATCTTTTTAGGCATTTATACTTTGTAGAAAGGTGGTGAAAATGAATTTTGTCAAAGATATGGAGAAGTGTTGAAAGTCTTCTAGAAAGCTGCATCTAAATCCTGCTGGCATTCAATGGGATTTATGTTCACCTTATTGCAAGCGATTAGTGCACCTCCTTTCAGCTAGAAAACGAAGCATTGCATTAATCTGTCCTCACTGTAATTTAAGCAAGCCTTGCAGGGTTTATAGCTGAGTGTGCTTTGTTTGGTCTTGCGATATGCCAGGATATGCAGTGTTTCCTAGTTTGTGTCTTGAAGCACTTTGGGATTTTTGTTTACCTTTAGCAATATGGAGTTTTTACCAAATGTTTCGCCGAACTGTTGTCAGAACGTCCTCTGAAAATAGTTGAAGCGTTTTATTATTCCACCTTTTAGAGAAGGAAATTACTACTTAATTCAGTCCCCTGTAAATTAGGGATTAAATATCTACTTTCTTTCTCCTTTCCTTAAAACTTTAGGATTGTTTTTGCTGCACATTTTAGGATTTTCTAATCACCTGACAGAAGTGATCATGAGGTAACTCAGGATCCGCAGGGGACCTGCCCATAAATACATAGCTCCAGGTCAATAGTTTTTTCTTTCTGTTTTTTCCAATTTTTCCTTCAATGATCTTCAGATAGCTTCTCTTATCTCCTAATTTTTCATTATCTTAAAATGTCCATTACTTTTTTTGCTTTTTGTGTATCTTCTTTGAAACCATGTTGTCTTTCTGTCTATGTACTGTGGTTATAACTGTGATATTTGAATATTTTACGTTCATTAATGGATTTTATCCTCACAAAATTCTGGTGGTGATGGGAAGTTTTATGACCACTTAGAGCTGAGGCATAATGAGATTTAATAGTTTAAGATCAAGCGGGAAATCTGTAGTTCTGTCCTGAACTGAACCCTGATCAGATAGATTATGGCGAGTGGACCTTCTTGCAATTTTATTAATACATTGTTGGACATGTGATTTGATTTTCCTTTCCAAGTGAGTCCTAATTTAGTAAGAGGTGCTAGAGTTGTACACGTCCCTTCTTTCTCTCTCTCCTTGTTTGTCAGCGATATTTATTTTAATTAAACAGAATTTCCAGCCTGAACATACTTTACAGCTCTGTTCCTGTGTTCTTCATTGTTAATCTGCCTCCTTTTGTTCTTATTGCAGGTGCTGTGCAAGCTTTTCCCCACAGCTCTGCCACTATATTTCATTCTTGAACTGCAGCACATTCTTACTTTTCCAAACCAGGACCTAGATACTGCCAGTTGTGCAATGGTTTAATGATCTGGATAAATATACACCTGACATTTGGCTGACATCACCAAATTCATTCTTATTTGTTACCTAGTCGATATATGAACCTAGATGTCCAGAGGTGAAAAGCTAGTGCACTAACACACTCACTGCACGACCTACTCTCTAAAACTTTAATTATAGTTATGGTAGGACTCATGTAAATTACTAATATTATCAAGTACTGTCCTAGATTAAAGCATTAACATAAGTAATGTTTGAGTAATTCCTGCTGCTACTGCGAATTATGACATGATGCATTCATCTTGTAAGATAAAACCCAGTGGGTTTTGTGCATGAAAACTCAGTTTCCACACATACAAATATTGGAATCGGTCAGCTGTGAATGCAGGTGTTTAATAAGTACACTTACAGTTTGTGCACATAAGTGGGGACGAGGCTGAAGTCTCTCTGAACATCTGTCCCACTGTCTTCATGTTAATTTTGTTAGTTTTCATTGTTATTTCTCTTTTATAATTGGAAACAGTGTACAACTGTTTAAGTGGGGACTCTTCTTTTTATTATAGGACAAAAATCTCTCAAGATATTGAAAGACTGATTCATCAAAATGACATTATAGATAGAGTTGTGTATGACCTTGATAATTCCAGGTAAGCTTTTAGCCTTCTGAAAACAGTACTCGGTGAATAGCCTAAGTATATTCTGCTCTTTCTATGATATGATTTGTAATTTTTAAGATGGTACTATAATTACAGATCTCACTAGAACTTTCTTGTGAGATAACGTTTCTGCTATTCAGGCTGTATTTATGGCAGGTTCAGAATAATTTGCTTCAGATCTCACTTGGTAATTGAAAAATTTCATGAGTTTTTTAGTCATTCTGATCCCCTTTTCTCCCCTTAGTTATTCAGTACCTGAGGAAGCAGATGTCTTGAAGTTTAATTCCAAATTTGAATCTGGAAACCTGCGCAAAGTTATTCAGATCCGAAAGTAAGATATTTCAACTTTTCTTTTTACCTGTGAGACCTTTCATTTCTGACTTTTAAAAAAAGATTTATTTGTTTTTGTTAATCTCTAGAAATGAGTATGATCTAATTCTGAACTCGGATATAAATAGCAATCATTATCATCAGTGGTTTTACTTTGAAGTCAGTGGAATGAAAACTGGTGTTGGTTATCGGTTTAACATCATCAACTGTGAAAAGTCAAACAGTCAGTTTAACTACGGTAAGATACATTTTCCATTCTTTGAGAAGAAGTGTGTAGTAGAATATCTGTACTAGAAAGCTCAGCTGTGTCATCCCCTCCAAAGATCAACAATATATTCATGTTGTCTTATGGATCAGATCTTTTTTTTTAGTAGTCGCACTGAAAAATGTTATGACAGATTTCAGTTAAAAAGAAAAAGTATTTCAAAACACTGGCTGCCAGTTTTTAAAATTAAATATTGTTGCGATCGAAGCCAAAACAGAAGAATAGTGCTGGCAGCTGCAGCTAAAACTGTCTTAAGACCATTTGGGATGGAGGAAAGCAAACCTTGTCAATCAACACAGGTGCAAGAGGAATGAGAACTGGTGTCAATAAGTACCTTCTTGAATACTGAGATATGTTTTCAGAAGTGCGAAAAAGTGTAGATAGCCTCGAAGAGTTTTTTCTTACTGATAGGAAGGGAGGGACTGCATTTGTGAGAGGGAAAGGTAAGGTCGTTCATTCCCCTTTGAAGTGTTGGGCTTCACATGTGACCCCCTGCAGTTTCTAACTCATAGCATTTGCTGCTCAAGCCTCAAGCAAGGCTTGTGCCTCATGTAATAAGCTTTCCTTCCATTTGCCCAAGGGAGGTCATTCAGCTTAAAAAAACTTCTTTTGAGTTTTTTCCCCCACTAGATTTTGTGCAGTTCTTCCTTTTAGTCCTTTAAGGAGAAGGAGGAGAGACTTCCCTCCCCTCCATTCTCAAACTCTTGGGACAGAATAACATCATATTCTTCTTTGTCATAACTGTACAATTGACACTGATAGAATCTAAGAAGTATACCCAGATAGTTTGACCAGTAGTAAGTTCCTTTTAAATTACTTGTTAACTTTCATCAGTCACTTTAGATCTTTATTAATATGTTGCATGCATTCGTTTGGTACTTTGGCTTCTTATTAAATATATCAACTGACTTGATATTTGCATTTGACTGATTATGTAAGTAGTAAATAATATAGAGTAAAAAGTGATCCACATTCATTCTAAACTGATATTAAGTGTTCAACTTTACTATTCTCTTGATTAAGATACAAACATTTAAAAAGTTGCTGAGAAATAGGGCATATAAAAATTTACTTAAAATATTTGCACTTTTATGGCAAGTTCACATGATCTAACCAGATGATAATCTCTTAGCTAATTTACCTGGAAGCTTCTGTTAAAAAGATAGTGATATTGTCTTGAAACATCAGTCTTTTACCAGCTATCCACGTGAACAGATGATGGTCTCAATCTTTTATGTTCACTTTGAAGCCTTTTTGTAATGATGAGCTAGATGGAGTGGAGCCCAGGATTCTTGTAGTTTACTATTCATGCGAACCACAGCTTTTATTTAAAATAGTTTGTCTTCTGCAGATCAGATTTTTTTTTTTTTTTTTTTTTTTAGTTAGGATGTGATGGGGGAGGGAAAGATGATCTTTTGAGCTGAATGGAAGAGCATATCCAGATTTTCATGAAAATATATTCTATGATAGTAAATAAAAAAAAAAAAAGTATAGCCCAGCTTGGAAAATTGCATAAAAATGTCTGGTCCATTACTGATGATACCTCAGTGTTAGAGTGCTATCTTTGCATTGAAATGAAACACCTCTTTTCTTAAAGGTATGCAACCCCTCATGTATTCTGTTCAGGAAGCATTAAATTCTAGGCCATGTTGGACTCGTGTTGGGACAGATATTTGTTACTACAAGTAAGTACACCAACCAAATATAGTGAAAAGATCTTATACTGAAGATGACTGTGAGATAGAATTTTTGCTGACAAAAAATGTTTGCTTTTGTGTTTTAGTTCTGTTGTGAACACAGTTTTTCTCCTTAATTACTCTTCCTTAGTTACTATCGAGAAGTAACAGAAGTGATCAAAATACATAGACTTCTATTTTGTTATCACTCTGCTAGCATTAAAGTAGTTTACGTGTATACTCATGTTGGCCAGAAATTGCGTTCTATTCTACAGAAATGTTTAATGGAACGTATATGTGCGCACTTACTTAAAATGTTATTGGTGACATGCAGTAATACTGATCGAGTGATACCTGTGACTAGTCTTTTGTATCCTGTGGTACAATCATTTTAAAGCAATCCTAGAACATAGGATGAGAAGTTATTCTTCCATTTGTTACCATTCTTGGTCAACAGTTGTTTGCTTCATTTTTTTTCTCTTACTCACCTCCTCCCATAATGGATGTATATCACTGCTATCATAAAGTTTCTTTACAGATGGTGGGAACCAGTGAACTTAGTATTTAACTTGCATGCACACAGAAGAGAAATGCAATCACTAAAAGTCTTCCTAACTCTTAAAATGTCTGTTTGGGAATAATCTGTGATAGAAAAAATAAATTATTTGAATGTGTTTATTACCTTCATTTTACTATTAGGAATCACTTTTCAAGAAGTTCGATTGCTGCTGGGGGTCAGAAGGGAAAATCTTACTATACAATTACATTCACGGTGACTTTCCAACATAAGGACGATGTCTGCTATTTTGCTTACCATTATCCATATACATACTCAACCTTAAAGGTGAGAAGATTACGATCCATTACATAGGTAACAATTTCTACTTTTGGAGAACTTGTGATGCATAAAATAAGTACTCATAAGTGAATTTTGCTCGCTTTTTTTTTTTTTTTTTTTTTTTTTCCAAAATGCTCCTTTAAATGGAGAATTTTTCATATAGTCTTGAAGTAGAATGACAGGGGGTGTGGCTTGTACTAAAGAACAGTTCCTGGGAAACAAAATGATACTTTTTCTCAAGATAAATGGTATATCTGGGTTTTTTTAGGACTTGCAACTATATTCATAATTGGCTGGAAAATTGTGTAGTAATTGAATGAAGTATCTTTACATGAGTCAGATGACTCTTATCCTACTGATCTACATACAGCGGTTCATAACTGACCTTCCTAAGCTATTATATTTAAGATTATAGAGAGAGACAGACAGTTTTAGGATAATGAATTAGGCGAAAGGAGTGTTGTGAAGCATTTAATACTGAAGAAAACATTTGGATAGAATATTTGGCGGTTGTTTTTGTTGTAGTAGCAAAACCATACTTGAGGATTCAATGGTTAGTGTATACCAGTGTTGAATTAAGCTATTTATTAAGCAATTTACTAATTTACTAAACTTCTGGAAGAAGTATCATCTAGTAGAAAATGAAGAAACTCTTATCCTTTGCACTTTTCATCTTCCTCAGAGCAGTTGTAAAAACATACAAAAAAAAATTCAGTTGGCTAGAAATGCAGAGAATAATATTTCATGGTCAAAATTATGATGGACGCTTTAGCATTATTCAGAACAACAACAACAAAAAATATCTGTAGAATACACTGTTGTACATGATTACAAAAGATTTGAAGTATCTTTTTATTATTTTGGGGGTGAAGATGCATCTACAGAGATTGGAATCCATGCACAATCCTCAACAGATATATTTTCGGCACGATGCTCTCTGTGACACCCTAGCTGGCAACAGTTGTCCGTTAGTCACTATTACAGCCATGCCGGAGTCAAATTACTATGAACATATCTGTCAGTTCAGTAAGTATGACTTCTTTGTCATCAACAGGAAATAATGCAAAACCAGCTCTTAATGAAAAATTTTTATTCTGTCAACTGCTGTGCACTGTAAGCACAGCAATGTAAAATAAGGTTAATGAATTTCATGAGACTAGAAGATGCTAGTATTTGGGATTTCCTTTGTATTTAAAAAAAGGTATTTGTAATGGTCGGGTAAGACCATTGGGTATTTATGTCTGAATTTTTTTTTCTTTTTCGTATCAAATCAGTTACCAGATATTTCTGTATGTTACATTTTGCTGATAATGCTTCTTGGAGGGGAAAAAAACCTGACTTTTGAGTAACTTTTCTGCCCAAAAGCTGAGGAAATCAGCTTGTCAAAAAAATCTTCCATAGAGAGAATGTCTCAGCTACTGGGATTTGAAGTGTGCTTTTGCTGTAAGAGCATTCTTGGTGCCCCCTCCACCCCTGGCTCCCCCAGTATTTTTCTAGTCTATTGAAAAAGAACCATAAAAGTATATCCCATTATAATTGCCATCTTGAGCTGGCTGTTGCCATGTAGCTGTCTCAGACTGAATTTAAAATTCCATTGAGACGCTTGTGTAATTAGCAGTCCTTACAAAAATGTTCTGACGAGTTCTATCAAGAATGCTCCATTTATGTGAATGCACTGGAGAAAAAAAAACCTGTACTTTGCATTGTACTGAATGGAGCGGCCTATTGCTTCTCTCTTCTGTAAACACTGTTCAACTAGCTTGAATCATATTTTTTTAACTCTTATGCTCCTTTTAGGGAATCGTCCTTATATTTTCTTATCTGCTCGTGTACATCCTGGAGAGACGAATGCAAGCTGGGTTATGAAGGGAACACTGGAGTATCTTATGAGCAATAATCCAAGTGCCCAAAGTTTACGAGAATCTTATATTTTCAAAATTATTCCAATGCTCAATCCAGATGGTGTCATCAATGGAAAGTAAGCTTAAGTTTACTTACGAATGTGTAAGCTGTTAATACTAAGTCTTCACATCTGTTGTTTAAAAACAAACAAACAAAAAAACTAATCCTAAAAACATATAACTGCAATGCTCAATATATATTTTAAAAAAAATCCTTACAGAACTGCTGGGACTTACTTTCTCAGGGCTTTTTGGCTTTTTAAAGGCAGAAATTTTGTTCCATGAGTTCATTGTAAAAACAGCTTTTCAGTTGCTTAAGGGTGATAATCATTCTCCTGTGATTTGAGATTGCACTTTAATTGACTTTCTGAACTGCAGTCTTGGGCAGGTGTAGATTGTTATATGAGAGCACAGTTGTTTTAAAATAAAAAAGAAAAAGAAAAGCCAAACAAGTTCATTGGACTCTTCCAAAGAAGCAGTGGTGACAAACAAAACTTGAATTAGGGAGGGAAAATTTTTCAGAGCTATCATGATGGTACAAACACTTTTTCATGCACTTTTTTCCTTTCCCCTAATAGCCACCGTTGCTCTTTAAGTGGAGAGGACTTAAACAGACAGTGGCAAAATCCAAATCCAGATCTGCATCCCACAATTTACCATGCCAAGGGCTTACTGCAATATCTGGCTTCCATAAAACGTTTACCGCTGGTGAGTATGTACGTGTAAGCAATTCGGAATCTTTTTGTCTATGTAGCTAGTCTGTAAAGTAAACTTCTTAATAGGTTCTTGTAAACTATATCACACTTACAAATGTGACTTGGAGAGCTGGTCTTCTGCAAACCTTTAAACTAAACTTTTTTTCTGTTGTTAGGGTAGAAGGTTAAACCTTACTAAAAAAAGAATCTGATTTTATTCTCTTATTGCATGAGTTAGTCATATAAGTCTTATTTCCTAATTCTTTGGAACTTTTAACAGTGCAAATATAAATGTAATAGCATGAGAAATAAGGATTTTTTTTAATGTTACTATTAAGTTGATACGCCTTGGCTTCATTTTGCTGAATGATTTATTATAGGTCTACTGTGATTATCATGGTCATTCTCGTAAAAAGAATGTATTTATGTACGGCTGCAGCATCAAAGAGACGATGTGGCACACTAATGTTAGTGCCTCCTCTTGTGACCTGGTTGAAGACCCTGGTTACAGGGTAAGTTTGACAGTCGCAGCTTTGATACCTGGCATGAATTTGGAATATACTTGTGCTATGCACATACGGGGCTTTACAGCATAACTAGGCTTATTTAGAAAGATCTCTCAAGTTCATGAATGTATTTCAAAATATTTTGAGAGCTTTAAAGACTGCTCTAACATAGCTTAAGAACTTACTCTTAGTAGTGATTCATCTTTTTTGGTACCATTGCATGCTCTTTGTGGTCAATATTCCCTTATAGTGAATACATGGGAAATACAATTCTGTGCATTTATAATCAATGAAAGAAAGAAGAATCATTTAAGCACAGCAAAGGATATTCCAGAACCAAAAAAAAAAAGTACTGAATTGCTCTGGGAAACATTTGTTTTTGTGTATGGGAAGAGGCAAGGATCCTCTTAAAAAGATGTGTAGTTAATGCATGTGCCCCTAATGCATGTGTGATAGACTTGGACAAACAACATCCAGTGCATTGCATAAGCTTTTAAAAATTCATAAAATACCGGTTGTGTGTAAGTTGCTTCCATGTAACCTCACCGCCGCCTTGTGGCAGTTGCAAGTCTGTGCAGCTTAGTGTCTCAGACCCATTTTTTGAATGCAGTTAGACTCATTAACCATGTAAATGCATGTTAAAAGGCTTGTTGTGCATCTGAAGACTGTAAATGAGTTATAGATGCTTTCAGAATTTTCTCAAATCTTCCCCACTTTTTAAAATAATTCTTGTACTATTTGAGTGTTTTGTGTGTAATTTCCTGGATACTGAGTCTGATGTCATTCACACTTGCTGCGCTTCTTACTTGTCTGGGGTCTTGTCACTTACACCTGCGTTACCATAACATACGAAAAACAGTAAGTGTTGTGGGGGAGAAAATGTTTTTGCTTCAGAAAAGGGGGACTGAAATATCTGGGAAAGCCTACGCTAATAATGGTACATGTACTACTGAAATAGTAAATTCAAAGTGGTCGTGTGCAAATAAAAGCTGAACAAAAATGAAGGTAATGAAGGTATTTAAGATTAGTCATATAATATGTGTATTTGCATAACTGTTTCTTGTCATTTTCTAAAGCTGTAATGTGAACAATTATATTGAACTTTAATTGAATAATTTACTTGAAATAAAGTATGTGCTTAATGCTCTGCTGAATAGGGATTAATTTTATGTATTAATAAAATATTGTGTATATTAGGTCTGCAAATTGGATTATTGAACCAGTATGAAGTCTGAATTACAGTTCTCTTAATTACATGGGATACGTATTATACTTAATTTGAACAAAATTAGCTGGATGAATTAGGGGGTGGGAATTGTTTGAAGAATTCTTTTGTATCATGATTCTTATGCACATGACTAATGCTTCATTTTTAGCAACTGGGTCTACAAAAGAGGATTTAAACAGGTAGGAAATGACAAACCTATTGTCACTTGAGCCCACTGGCTTTTGAAAACTCCAGCTGAAGAAGTGTTCTCAGTATTCTTCAAATTCAAACTTGAGCAAAACTTTCTGATAGGAGTTTGTGGCTTTTTTTTTTTTTTTTTCATAAATGAAATGAAAGAATTGCTGTCTTTTTCAAATTACCACTCCTGCAGGCACTCCCTAAGATCCTCAGTCAGACTGCCCCAGCCTTCTGTATGGGCAGCTGCAGCTTTGTGGTGGAAAAGTCCAAGGAATCAACAGCACGAGTTGTTGTCTGGAGAGAGATAGGAGTACAAAGGAGCTACACAATGGAGAGCACGTTATGTGGATGTGACCAGGGCAAATATAAGGTAAGGAACCGTATCATTTGAACGGTTCTTGTTCTGTGATTTCTACCATCTGCATTGGTATCATGTTCTATAATCCAGCTTGCTTGTATTTGTTTATTTCACTACAACACTGGAATACACAGAGACCTTAGGAGTTTTAGAAATTAATGTTATGCGCAATATTATAGGTTGCATTGCAGTCTTCATCTGTCACTTAAAATAATACCACTGCGTAATGTGTTATGCTTTTTGGCTGTATTAACAAGACTACTATTAATGTTTGCTTATGACACATGCAAATGCACGTATTAAAAATAAGTCAGAGAACTGTTCTTTCTAGTACATTATTAAAATTGGACAGTAATACATGCAAGCAATAGAATAAGTTTCCTTCATATGTGGCAGCTTGAGACTTCACTATGTCAATTCATGGTGGTTCAACAGGTATTTAGTAACATCCTTTTCAGAATTAGTTGCAGAAACAGGCTTAAATCAAAACACTTTTAATATCAGGTTACCAACATTACAAATTGTACATTTCTAAGTAGTCATTATAGTTGTTTCACTTCTTGACTCAGAATTTATTTTCAAATTACCTTCTTCAAAAACATGTTAGCAAGGCTGGATATTTGAAAACAAAAGGTGGCCTTGTGTATTTTTTCCTGCTAAATAAGAAACCTACTTCACAAGGAAAATCTTCCTAGGAAAAAAATGGAATAAAAGAACCCAAACATCGGATCTTCAACTTCTGTTATTGTGTTAAATTTAGCTACAAATTGAAGCAAGTTTGTAAAGTGAACATTCATGGAGGAAGTGGCAGTTTCTTCTGCTTGAAAATAAGTTTAGGCATGCTGAACAAGAAAATGACTACAAGCCTCAAATAAGGCGTTTAACCAAATGAGGACCAGAAGGCTGGGGAAAGGAAGAAAAAAGAAGAAAGAAAAAAGTGTAACAAGATATGTAACTACCATGTGCTGTAGCACCCACACTTACTTTTCTGGACAGTAGAAGACATGTTTCAGCAGGAATTTCAGTAGGTCTGTAACTACTGGGTGGATGAATTAATTCCGACAGTTAACAACAGAAGCATCCCTCTTACTGTCACTTCCAGAATATTACATTTTAATTTCAGTTGTTCCTTGGATGTAGGTATTATGGAACTTTTAAAAATGGTAACTCATACAATTCACTTAATCTGAAACATCCAGAATATTCTTGCAAACTTCAACTTTCATGTCTTTACCAGTGTTGCTACAGAAAGTTCTTCAGAAAGGTGAACTGAGATGGTTTGTGGACAAACTTAAGATGCTTAACTTGTAAAGTCTTATGATCAAGCATTCAGTAAGAGGTGAAGAAACAGCTGAATTCTGTCAAAAAAATCAATTGCTTAAAAGGGAAGAGTTCTCCCACATCATAAACTAGTCGACAAGGTGCAATTGCTGTTTTGTCATTTATTTTCTTTGGAATCAAACAGTATGCAAGGTCTTATCCATTCTCTGAACATAGAGGAAAAACCTTCATGATTTCTTCACTGTAGTAATGATCGTCTTATTAAGAAAATGCGTCTGAAGAGCTAAGGTCACTTGATAGAACAAAAGCAAAATTTCTCCAATGAGAAGGTCAAAGAGATTCAGCCTTTTTTCCTAGGGAGGGAGTGGGGCCAGCAACTCTGTGAATGAACTTGTGGTATAAACTTGTTCATGTCTTTCAAAATAGGTGTTTTTTTCAAAACACAGGGCATTAAACTGTAGAAATTCTCTCTCTTCCTACTTCCCACCTCAGATGACATGATAGTTCAGATCACAAGAGTATGTGTTGCCTAAAGGCCTGAAATGCTTTTCTTTTCTTCTTGTGACTTAGCATCATCCTAAATTCTATCAAAGCATGAAGAGGATTACTCAAAAAGTCTGTTCATTGTGAAACAAATGATGAGTCTCTGCCAAAGCTGGGTACAATACCAAAACATCAATTTAGCATTTTTATTTTATTTTACTTGGACAGTGGTGGTGATAGAGTACGTTCAGGAAGGAAGCAAGCTGTTTAATTGTAGTTGACAATTCTTCCCTGAATTTAGGATCCTTTGTGACAGAGTTCTCTGGAAGCAATCTCACTTCAGCTGCTTTTGCAAGGTCTTTGTTGTGCATTGAGAATTAGTGCCACAGATACTGCCCAGTGACTTCTGCAAATTTTAGTATGGCCATTTAAAATGTGTTAAATACATATTATAGGAAGATTCTTCTCAGCTTGAGGTAACAGTCCTTCTGCATGTATTGAATCTTTGCTTTTAGGCAGCAAAGTTCAGCATCAAGAACTATTCGTATAAAGCCATTTTCATGTTGTACTGAGTGAGGAAGACTTCAGCTGGTGCTCTAAAATGTTACTGCTTGGAAGAAAGTTAATTGTATAGAATGTGAAGAAAAAGGAATGAACTACAAAATTTCAGCTAGCAAAAATTCTATACGTGCTTTAAACAGCTATGCCTGGGCTTAAAAGCAAAGTTTATAACACTTAAAGAAGCGAAATAGGCCACGGTAGCAATTGCTGCTATTCAGAAGATCGAGAAGAGAAGTACAATGAAGAATTCAGAGAAAATGAACTTCACCTCAGTCCCTTTAGGAAATAATATGCAATTTCATTAACTGAAGCAAACTTTGTGTCCCTTGCTTCATGCAAAGTAGGACATTTGTTTGATGGAAGAATAACAACAGATTAAGAAGTTTGGTGTTTGGCAGCCATGTAGTATTGTATTCTGCATTGTGAGTCGAAGAAATGACAGAAGCAAATCTAGACTTTGGCATAGTCTTCTACCCCAGGCATATAGACCCTTCAATGTAGCAAGTTCAGACTTTGCCCTCAAGATATTTTGCAGTTATCCATCTCCCATCCGATTCAGTTATGTCTCTCTTGAGTTGTATCTTCTTTCTGCTGTGCTGAAAGTAGCAGCCATAGAATATGCACACGCTATTTATCTTTCTAACAATTGTCCTTGCACTTTCTTTCATATTGTACTCTGTCCTTTTCCTACTTAAGAGCCACTCTTACACTGTCTGTAAGGAATCTGCCAACTAATGATAACTTCTTCAGCAGCAGATGTAGGCAATGATTGGAAAAGTTTCTGAATCAACATTACACGCATTAGTAATCTGTGTAACAGTGAGATTACTGTTACCCTTCTCCTTCCTCTTCCACGTATTTGTTGCCTCTTGTCCTTAATGTTATTTTAATCTCTTTGGGGCAGGGACTGTGTCTTCCTGTGATTAGCGTAGTGGAGACCCAGCTATGGCTGGGGTCTTCGAATGTTACTGATGTGCAAACAAATACAAAATAAAAACAAAAAATTGGCCTCTGTGGATAAGGTACTGCACTGAGAGTGAGGAGAATTGATTTCTGTTCCCAGCGGGGTCAGTGACATGCTGTGAGACACTGTGCAAATCGCTTCAACCCTCTGTGCCTGCATTTCTCCATCAGTAAAGTGAGGATAATTCTTCCTTTATTGATAAAGTGCTTTGAAATCTACAGCACAAAAGCACTATAAAAGAGGTAAGTAGTATTACTATTAAGAATAATACTCAACTATCCAATTCTTGTTCACTAGTAGGAGGTTTCTGTAGCATTTGGCTGGAGGATGGCACTGTCTAGTATAGTGAATACAACTTTAGCTTTCTTGTTACTGAAATGGCCTTATTTGTGAAGATTACTGAGAAAAAGAGAACTCACAAGAAAAAGAAAATGAAACTTCCCATTTATTATGTTTGCGTATGTTCAAAACAGGAGCACATGAAGAATGCTGCAGACTACCATTTTGGAGCAACGTGGCACTTTTGAACTTTGCATTTTAACATACAGCATCAGTGTGGCAACATACAGAGCTTGTGTGTATGGTTTTTTTAGCTTGTAGGCAAAAAAGTGCCTACCCTTTTCTTTTTGCTTTGTGTGTATTCTTACTGGATGACTTAGCTTGCCACCGTTTTCTGATTCTTCTGCTTCCCTGCTTGTTTTGTCAAAGCTCCTTTTTATAACGACCCTTTCCCTTAAAAGATTTAGAAGAAACAAATTTTCAGATTCTCCTGAGATCCAGAAGTGTGTGTGTGGTTTTTTTTTTTTTTTTTTTGGGAGGGGGGGTATGACATTGAATTTATTATTGTTTATACAGTCAGTACTAGCCAATTAGGTAATTGTTGAGAGCCATTCTGGAATATCATTCCAACTTCATAAATGAGATGGGGTCAGATGCTCTCTCCTTATATACTGTACTGTTGATTAAATTAAATGTATATAATTATCTGATGGGAGTCTTTGTCACATTTCTAAACTTAGAGAATAATGGATATGTTCCACTTCCTAAATGTGTTATATAGAGGAAAATGTCTTACTATCTTATTCAAGATAGAAGACAGCTTTAGGATGGGATAACTTATTTATTTTTGTCTTTTTTAGTGACTAAATGTGTGAGCAAACGCTTTCAGAATTAACATATATAACCTTTAACTTACAGGAGGGGAAGAGATGACTTTTGACAGGGAGTAACTTTATTGCCTTAAATTGTCTTATTTATGTCTTAAAATGTCAGTGAACTTGATCACACCTACAATGTGAAGTTTTATTCTGACAGGTCTTTCTGTTGAATAATTTTATATTTCATAGTGTGTTACATCCCACTGGTGAATTTTGTGTCTCTTTTTTTCTTTTTTTAATTGTTAGACTTTTAAAGTTAGAGGTAATCCCTGGTTTCTGTCTTCCAACGCAACTGTGTAAGTCCTGTTGATATTCATATGCTAGAAGTATAGACCAAGAAGCTTGGAAGAAATGTTGAAGCTTCCAGCAACGTCTGTTCTATCTTAGAGGAATCAAATTGTTATTCTCTGGGTTTTTTTAATACTCTTGCTAAGCATTTATTCTACAATTCTTACTTGTTCTGTCTTTAGAGCAAAAGTGTAATAAAAAAAATATTGGAATGTGTATAATACTGTAGTACGTGTGGGTCCATCTATATGTACCTATTTTATCTTTTTAAATCTTATTTTTAAATTAGGGATTGCAGATAGGGACAAGAGAACTGGAGGAGATGGGAGCCAAGTTCTGTGTTGGCTTACTGCGTTTAAAAAGACTGGCCTCACCTTTGGAGTACAATCTGCCTTCTAGTCTGTTGGATATTGAAAATGAGCTGATTGAGTCAAGCTGTAAAGTGACAAGGTAGTACACAGTTTTTGTATTTACTTTATTTTTGGACAGTCTCTAAAGTGAGGTAAAGATTCACTCAAATGTTCTTCCACTTCATCAGAAATGATGTTTATGTATCATGATGTACTAGGGTAACAGGAATTTAAGTACTGGAAACTGATCTTGATGATTCTGTTTGCTTCAGATTTAGAGAAAACAGTAATACTGAGCTAGACTGTAAGTTACGTTTGTTGCTGGTATAAAGATTTTGAATTTTAATGTTATCAGGGAGTTGCTATGTCCAGTAAAACTCAGTAGTGCTCAGGTTTTTTTTTTTTTTTCTGGGAACATTTTTTTTTAATTACTAGCTACAATGTTAAAAATTTATTTAGATTTAAATTATATAAGTTGAAAATTACTGAGAGAACTAAGTTTTTCTTCCAAACCTTTCCCCAATCCCCCTATTCCTGGTACAAATATATAACAACATTTAAGAATTTAAATACATGAAATAATGTCACGGTCACAAAGAAATATGTTGTATCTGCTCAGTAGCTAGCTTATTAAATTGCCAAATTCTTAAAGCTCCAGATAGGCTTGTAGAATTATGTTTCCATTCCCTAAGTAATGATTCGATATCCGCATGCACATGGTAACTGGAGATGCACAGGAAACATTAATTCAAATGTACAAGTTTCTTTTTCTGAAAAGCTGGTTAGTGATAAACTAAGAATTACGTATTTCAGTATTAAAGAGAAGAGTAGAAGAGAGGAAGGTTTACACATTAGGATATGTTATTGCCTGGTGTACTTACAACTGAAAATGTAGCAATACTGAGAATCCAAAAAAAAAAAAAAAAAATTTATTGTTGTATCTGCACAACTCAAGTAATCAGGTGCTTGGGACTAAAACTTTCAATTAGGTGCTAGACTGTTGAGCAGTTAGCTAGTCTGTAGACCATGAATACTAGCAGAGGTGTGGGAGGACATCTGTGGTACCCTGTGGAAGGAGGGAGAAGGTCTTCAGTTCCAGTATTTAAGCACATGAAGTGTCACCAGAATGTGGAGTGCTGGGAATAACTGGAGCCTGAGAAAATGCTTAGCATATACAGTTTTAATAATAAAAAGTGCACGGTAAAAGGAAGTAACAGTGAGAGCATCTGAAGGATGTGGTGAAAAGTATATGAAAGGTAGCTGCAGCGTGTAGATGCCTTGGATTGAAGGTGCTGGATGCCTGGATCCCCCAGTACCATTTGCTCGTCAGTGCAGCATTAGTGTGGCAGCTAGCTGCTGAACTGCCACCATCAGATCAGCTTTTCTGACTCAGCCTAGATCAGGCTGAGTTAAAGACTCCTGGAAGAGATACGATGTGAGAGACTCTGGAGTACCCCTCTCCCACCAGTGGGTAAGCCTTCCTCTGAAGAGTGAGTTGGAATGGTTCACTGGGAGGAAGTCTAGCAGCAGACGCTGAAAAAAGCCAACAATGCTCTAAAACTGTTGGGATGGCTTCAGGCTGATATCTCTGCTGTGGACTAAACACAGCATTTTAATCGAATTTAATTTAATAAGAATGCCTTGCTGTTGCTTACTGTACCGCCACAACATCAGTGCTGAAACACCACCAGCAGCAGAGAGCGGTGTTCAACGTTTGTAGTATTAATCTTCAGTGTGTTGCTCTAAGTTCTCACTTGTATGGTGTATGAATTACTGTGAGCCTTGTAGGAGGTAGTTTGACAAGGAAAAAAATTGATTAGTGTCCCTGTTTTTGCAGGTATAAAACCATGTTTCAGTAATCTCTATAGTGTATTTAAAAAAAGTGGGGAAGAAACTTTGAATGGTCTTGAACTCTTTCTGTGATTTCTTGCGTTGGTTAAAAATCTTGTTGGTCTTTAGAGTAAGCTAATACAACTCTTTACATTCCCCTAGAAAGTCTCGTGTGTCCTTTTTTGTAGCTTACAGAGCAGCCGTGCAGGCAGCTCAGGAAATGTTCCCTCCCTTGTTACCCTAGGGGTTCAGGCTGTTGATCATCATGTCACTGTGGAAAGCAGCTCTCTTGCCCTAAACTTTTGGGTGAGAAAAACAGATTCAGTAGGATTTGTCTCATGGACAGAGGGCAGATTAAGGAAAAGATTGCATTGCTTGTGTATTGTTCTGTATGTGTGGCCAGATGTGCAGATGTGTATCATCTAAACATAATCTAGTCAGGGTGGTTGTTAAAAAGACGAGAATCTGTCTGATAGAAATTTCATTTGTTCTTTAGGATGAAATGTAAGTTTTGGCAAAAGAACCCAAAACTTGACAAGGTAAAAGCGTTAACTGCTGAGGAAGCGTTGTCTAGGTCCTTGAAACAAATTCTGTAGCACATCCCAAATAGGTATATATGTAAGGATTGCAAGCAAGGTGGGGGGAATGCTTTACGCTGCAAAGCTCTTGAGGGAAATCACCAGGTGCAATTCAATCTTTATTACACACGAAGTCACGCTACAGCAAATAAAAGGAAATAGTTTGATTATTTTTCTCACAAAGCCTTAATCAAAAGGAAGAGGAAAAACTAGGAGATGGAGGAAGAAAGAACATGATAGCCGCCTTTGAATATTTAGAGACAGATGCAAGGAACTTGTTGCCTCTCCAGGGTAGATAGGACCATAAGTAATGGCCTTAAATTGCAAGGATAAGTCGACCTTGACATTAGGAAAAAACTGTGTGTGGTAAGCAAAAATGAAGTTCTGGAATAGATCATCTGGGGAAGTTGCAGAGTTTCCATAGGAGATTGAGAATAATGTAGACAAACTTTAGCCCAGAATGGCAGTGGGAATAGTTGAGTTGGCTTTACACACAGAGGCAGACAAAGTGGCAGTGTGGAACTTCTTCAGTAAGTAACAGGCTAGAAATAATTATCCATAAATATCAAATAGTTGAGAGTGGCTTTGCATCTCCCCTTTAAAAGGAAGAGTATCTCTAAGTCTGGCCTCAAAAGATGCTGTATGCTAGCATGTCTCTAAATTAGAGTGCTAACTTAGATAATCAAAATGCAATGTTCCAAAATCACAGTCTGATTTTTTCAGAACTTTTACAGCCAAGTTCCTAATCCCTGAAACCCTTTCTTTGGTGTTTCTGCCATATATGCTTTAACATTTTTATGAGTATCTGTTCTTCCATAAATGTGGACTGGCATTAAGGCAATCTGACTTCACAGCTATTGTGGATGGCCTCCCAAGTTCCTTATGTCCGTTAGTTCAGCGTGCTGAACTTCATCATTTAATACTGATATGTAATACTTATTTTATGACTTGTGAGGTTTCTCACATTATTACCCTTGAGCACATACTCTCAAAAATAGGTTTACTTATTTCATTTGCAGGTAATATTATATGTTAATGAGACTGCATATTATTTTCGCTATCTAGAAGTGCTATATAACGAGACCCTATGCAGAAGCGTTATGTTATTGTCAATTTTGTTAGGACTAAGCTTCAGTGTAAAATCTCGCTCTTTGAAATATTACTGTATTTTGAATTAAGATATGGTTGTAAATGATTAATCCTCAGGAGAGCATTGGAAGATAGCCACAGATTTCTCTGCAACTTTATATTCACTGCTGCCTCAGATGCAGAATATGTATTTTATGTTATCTTTTTAGAGAAGGCTAACATCCCAGTTCACAGATGAAGTTAGTGGTTGTGCTTCAGAAAAGTTGTGGACTGAATTTCCTACTCCATTTATGTTGTTCTTGATGGAGGGGCCTTTATAACTTCATTTTAATTGTTAATTATTACTGGGTACGCTTATGTTAGTGATAAGCTTCAGTTTAAGTGCAGGACATCTGAAATCTCAGTAACCATGGAAAAAAATCATTATGTAAATATGACATGTACTCACCCAATTACTGGCAAGGAGTTTACCAAGCTGTTTTTAATAATTCATTTAGTCTGTGGATTATCATAATAGTTACTGAAATGAAGTATTGGAGATATGCCAAGTTAAATGTATTCTAGCTCCTCTATCCTTATTAAATGAGAACTTAGGCAACCTCACAGGCTTTACATAGGTTACAAGTATAGTTTGGATGACCTTGTGTGCAATGATTTGTTTTTACTTTGGATCCTAAATTGTATTATGATGTGTTACACTGATGTTCTCCTTAACAGCTGCATTTTTTCCTCTCTAAGGAGAATACCACAAATTTCAGATTGTGTGCCATTTGGATTTAGTATCGCTTACCCAAATACAACAGCTTGGAATGTTTTTCCCTTTTGTTCACTTAATTTTTATTGCTGCAGTAAATGCAGCAATTCATGTGTTTCATACTTTTTTGAAAGAATATTTGGTATCAATTTTTCACACATTAATAAATAATCACACTGCAGCTACTTTGAATGTAAGAGAAATTTCATCATTAAGATTCCAGTTTCCAAACTGGTAAGCACCTGTTGCTTTTGCACACTGTTTGTATATGAAGCATGTGTTTTAAATTTGTGGAGGAAATATGACAGCAATAATAAGTTTAGCTAAAAGCCTTCCACATAACAAGTATTTGTCTCAGCTTTTCAATGTCAAGGCCGTTCTGTGTTATGTAATGTATTCCAGAAATCAGTTATACTGAAAATACAGAATTATTTAAGTTGTAACATAACCATAAAAATGCAAAAGATCCGATAACACCCTAAGTAACGCATACCAGATGGTTGGCAAGTCCCACTATCTCCCATTTGTCTCCAGTAGGAAAAGCATTGCACGGAACTTAGTTGACCATTCACTTTTGCTACTGAAATGTAGATTAATTTTTCCTTACGCTGGAACTCAAAATGGTTCTTGAAAAATCAGGTCATAAATCTTACTCTTCACTGATGTTATTCTAAGGTATCTAGAAAATGTCAATGCTACATCTTCCTCTTGTACCTGACTGCATCTATATTACTCCAAGCTAGAATTACATGGTCTTTACTGAGATTTTACATACCTATTGGTTTTTTAGTTATTCCATGGAAAAATGTTGTCTTCATTACTAAAACTCATTATGCTGATGCTGTAATGGTAACTTTAAGTTGTTATGGGAGGTAGCAAGCTGGGCTTCCTCATAAAAGAGAAAGCGGTTAGCAAGACGTCCAAGGCTGTAAAGCAAAGATGAATAGGGAGTATGTGAGCATCTCTTACTATCCTGAGGCTTGTGATGATACTAGGATTTGGGTACCTATGTGGAAGATTAATAATGTAATTTAATTGGCCTAGGAATAGGACAGGTGTTTGTGATGAGAAGAACTCTTGCCTGGCAAAATAATTGGTTTAGATAGTGGCTTATAAAATACTATTTCACAGCATTAAAGGTAACATTGATTAATGCTTATGCTTTAAAGGTCTGTTGAAATTCTTTTAAAAGACTTTTCTAATTCGATCACTGGAGCTGAACTTTACTTTAAACTGATTATGACCAAGCTCTTTTATGGAATGTCACACAGAGATAAGGGTGAGCTGTGGTTTGTGGTTGTTCATTAAGGACCAGTTTTTCATTGGTAGGCTTAACGTGAGGATTTTTTCCGTAATATAATCAGCTCAGAAGCTATTTGTGCTGGCAAGTTTCATACTCTATCCTAAAGGACCAAGTCATGAAAATTCAAAACTGATTGTATTTTAAGCCAAAGTTTTAAGCTGGAGAGAGATCACTGAATAACTTCAGTAACGCTTGAAACTGAATGCTTGTACAAAAATGATATGAAAAAAATTTTCCCTGCCCATGACCTTTGAGTGTTACACAACTAGAGATCATGAAAGATCATAGCCAAATGCTTCTGCACTGAAGAAACGAGGACAGTTTAGAAAGAGCCAGACTGGGCGGTGAGCACATGCAACGTCAAAATTTTTGTGATGGAGAAGCATTCATGTAACTAGTATTAGACTTTATTGGAGAAATCTGTTGGCAGTGTTTTAGATTTTTTTCTAATGTCTGGTGGCTTTGTTTCTTAAATATAATAAATGTAGATCGATTTTAATAACACTAAAAATTAGATGTGTAAGTTCCAACAACTGATCTTTAAAATGTGGCATTAAGACTGAAATAAGTTGTGTATTTGTATCTGACTCTGTATACATTCTGAATCCATCTGAAAAGTGATTTGGTACTCATGATTGTTCGTACAGGGGCTCATTTCACTGAATTCAAAGGCAATGCTTTTTACTAAAAACCGGGAGCAGAATCGGACACTTAACTGGACAGGGGGCATCTTTCAGGGAAAAGCTCAAACTCCTGTTGTCTCTGTCACTACCATAATACACCCAGTATCTCACAGTCCCTTTTTTGTCAAGTGTGACTTTTTTTTTCCTTGGACTTTATATGTAACCATAGCAGCCTTATATGTGTCCACTGATTCGATTGAACCTATTGATGTATCAAAACAGATCTGTTTAACCAAAGTCACCTAAGTGATCATCTCCAGTAAAAAACATTGGAAAATATTAAAGTAAATAATACTTAGTGTGTCAAAATGCTCTTTCAGTAAATCTAGAGCAGTATGACTAGAATTTTTTAAGCCAATAATTTGGGTACCCTTCCAAAACAGGAGGATGCCAGTGTGTCTTCATAGTAGTAGGAATTTATCAAGATAACTGTACTGACACCTTTTTGTTTCTGAGGTCTCAGAAGCTTGAGTTGTGCCATACATCTCAGGCCACCGGATTTTCTGTCTTGTTCACTTGGAGAAGTCTGTCTAGAGCAAAGCAATTTTCTGCTTCTGGAGAAAAACGCCTATATGACAACCAGACTAAATATCCTTGGGGGGTCCCAGTTTCCTGGCTTTTATAGCACTTGCCACATGTCTCAGCAGAAACTTCAGAAATCCACATGGTTTACCAATGATGGTACTCCCAAAGGAAGTCTCATATTCCTCACCTTTTAGGGGCTGGCTGGTATTCAGAGCTGAAACATACTGTAAAACAGAGTAGGGTTAAAGGTTAACTTTTTTAAGGGACAAGGGAAATAGCAGATGCCTCTATTCTAGATATTATTTTAAATAAATTTTAATAAAAGTGTCTTTTTTAATATAGCCTCCTAAAAGCGTCTTTCTGCTGTCTCAGGAGGTACTTGAGAAGGGCTTAATGGCTAGCTAAGGATGAGATATTTACCCCTCCAAAAAAAATCTGGATTGTATCAAGTGGGAGCTCCTCTCCTGGATGAGGAATATTCAAATATTAACAGCTGAAGAAGGAAAGTGAGATTCAGCATGGATTCTCCACTAGCCTTTCACATATTTTTCTACATAAGCAGTGTTTTGAGATCACTGAATAAGTTTTCAGGGTTATCTTATATTTCTGTTTCAAGGTGAAAAAGAATTCTGGACACTGCCTCAATATGTTGCTGTTCATAGAGTGGTGGGTTCCCCCCCCTCCAGTTTTGGAGGTGTGAGAGATGCTCTGAATAGTTGACTAGAAGGCTCAGACTAATTTCCAGAGGTTCAATGGGTTCCAATTCTTAGTGACATTTCTAATGAAGGTTGGCAAAGTCTTGAGGGCTCCTTTCCCCCCTTTCCAGGTCCGCAGTAGTGAAATACGGACTGGTATTTCTGGCAACTGTTACCCCTGAAGCGCAGAGGATTTGGGCTCCCTGGCTTTAACAAGCCATACTACTGCTTTGAGGAAAAGGGTTTGTTTGGTAGGGTTATTTTCCCCCTCTATGGATCTGGCTACCTTTCTGTTCAAAATAAGTCCCTCTCTTCATAATTAATGGGAAGTAGATTTCCCGTAATTTTGTTCTACTCCTTAGTACTTTAAAAATTAGTAATTTTTATTGACACCTCCTGAAGCCTTCATGTCAAATATGTGGAGGAGGTAGGTTGTTTGCCCTTTGATCCACACCTTGCATCCACAGTGCTGAGACTGGAGTTTCTCAAGGTGGTAAAAATCTGTACCAGCCGATTTATTAGGCATCTATTCACCTGGGTGCTAGAAATATACAGTGAGCCTCTACTGAGTAAAACTTATAAAGCTAATTTCTATTCCACTTCAAAGGTAGTCATTGGTCAGAGGATTATCACACAATTTCTTGCTTTATATGGGGAGACTTCCATACCAATTATTTTCCTATAATAAAAATACTGCTTATGCTTTCCTTGTATGTCTGTTTTTCACTGCTCATTACTTACTGTGAGGAATGAGAAGAGAAACTACCTACAGAAAATTCGGGTAAGAAATTCATAAATAGAAATATGAGTAGTTTTTACAAGACTGTTATGTGTCCCAGTTAGAGCAATGAATAAGATCATAGTTACTTCCTCTATATTTTTGGATGTTACTGATGTTGCTTTTTTAAAAACATAATTTTTAATGCTTTGGAGTTAAAAAAAAAAAAAAAAAAAAAAAGTTTCAGAGGCATCATTCTTAATTTTGCAAATGCTTTTGAGGGTTTCTCAGACTCTCTGGTTTTACTAGCTGTACTTAAACTGACCAAGTAACTGTTAATATTTTGAAATATACTTCCAATATTTCATTAGATGTAGTCTCAGATTCCTTGAGTTCATTTTGAACCATGTCTGAAACATACTTGACTTAAGAAAAATAAAGCAGTAGGTAGATTTATTTCCCTCTGGCAGTACACTTTAACATTTTAAGTGATGAATTAAACACTTTATTTTTCTTTAATTATTTTGAAACCATTTGCCAATGTTTTCCTCCATTTCCAAATGGAAAAGATTAGACTAAATGTAATATTGATCTTGTAGTAAGAATTATAGTTGTTATGCTGACAGGTTTGATAGAGACTGTATGCAATGAAATAAAAACACATGACTAGTCATAACTACTAGGACTTACTGGAATTATCTTTTACCTGCTAACTTGACCTCTTTTTGGAAATTCCAGTCCTTTATTTGCTTTTTCTTTTTTAAAGGTTCATTGGTACGTTCTAGGACATAGTGTATTTTTGTTTATAAACTTAATTTAATTATAACAGAGAAGCATACTGAGCTTTTGGAACCTGGCATATCTAGGGAATGATAAAAAAGGTAGACTGCCAAAAGGAGATATGAGAAAGAAAAAAACTGCTGCAAAACTCATTTCCTGCACTTATGGTCTCACCATTTGAGAAAATACATCTGACTGGTAGGGGGAAAGAATGAGGGGTCCATGCAAGGGAGAACTGGACTAGGACCTTCTTGCAGTGGGTCTCTTCCTGGGCTGCCAGAAGGAAACTGGATTTGACCTACTCTCTTATTTACTCTCTCCACCTTATTTACTCTTAAACTTACTCTTAAACTTTGCCCAGATGTTTGCATACTTCTGCTCACAGATTAAGGGGACTGGAAGTTTTTCTTCCCACCTTTCTGCAGCATGCCAGGCTGACATCTGTTAACCTTTTCTTGGCCTTCCAGTATCTTAGGAACACAATTTAATTAAAAAGAAGGCATCTTACACTGCAACTTTTGTCCTATTTTCCTGTGTCCTTTTCAGAAGGTTGGAAGGCAAAGCTGTTGAAGATGATACCTGGGATTTCACTGATGGGCCTAGTGGCAGTTGTAGGAGGAGAGTGCCAAGACCCTCCTTTGGCATTGGTGTTATCTAGCTTTTAACTCTCTGTAGGCTATAGAAACAGAGTACAGATAATTTCAGGGTTACGGAAGCCAATTTATTGAGACAGTGCAGGGTTCTCTCTCTGCTTTTGTTCCAGTTTTTCTAATACAAAAAAAGTAGCTTAGTTCAAAATTGTTTGTCTTCTCCAGGATGCAGTGGGGAAGTAGTAAGCTTAAAAAAAAAAAACAGAAATAGTAGTGTATTAATAGTTAATTATTCTTCATATCACTTTCATGCTTTTGTTACAATGATGCAATTACTGATGTTTAAAGTGCTGCAGTCAATGATTGTTCAATGTGACTAATTTAGTCTAGTTTTGAGTTTCACAAAAGGTATTTTGGGGCAATGCCACAGAGTGTTGAGATTACAGTTTCTTCGGCCATGGAATGAAATTACATAACATTAATAATCAGGATTTTAGAAAACAAAGCATAAATGGTATTTGGATACTCAGCTTATTGCTTGGAAAGGAGTCTGACGTGTAACTCTTCCTCTTTGGCCTTGGAAATTCCCTTTAGGAAATATCCTACTACTTGGTAAAAACACACAGGTGAAGAGCTCCTTAAGGGGACAGCAAATGTAGCTGCATGTGCGATGATAGTGCCTACTGCAGAGGCTTTGCTGATCCCTAACAGACAATATAGACCCTAAGGGGAAATTAAAAGCAAAAGTATGGAGAAATGATTCTTTCGTGAAATTTCCTGATTATTTTTCACCTCATTTTCCCTCCCCTGGTAACACAATTTTAAAAGGAGTCATTACTACTTCAGATTTTCTTTCCTTCCTTTCCCAACTCCCCAAGCAGCTGCAACTCTCCATAGTTTGGCAGAAAGTATTTCTTAATTTTGTTTTTCTTCTGAAGTTTGTAAATATAGTCTTTCCTCATAGTCTCAGAAAACTGCTTATCTCTGCAGGCTTGAAACTGGTATTGGTTGTGTCTGGCTTATGGACTAATTTCCCCATAATTGACTCATATGGATAATTAAAAATCTAAGTATAGCTTTTGAAGGACAAAAACAAAATTTCAGCTGGAAAAACATCTATTGTATTAGTGACTGGGTTTATTTTTGAGTATGTTCAGAGCATTAATTTAAATTTAAAAAAAACAGTGAGATACTGACTTTTTTAATTAAAATGAGATCTTGTTTTAATAAGTAATATTCATTTCTAAATTGAATGCTTTAAATGACAGGAGATGGGGATTTCTTACATGCATATACATATATACACACATACACATACATATGTATATTTCGGTGAAAGGAGTATTCTTAGAAAGCATTAGTGCTTTGTAGATGCGAGGACCACAATATGGTATCAGGTATACTAATTCACATTTAGAAGTTCATCCTTTTACCCATAAAATGTTACCTAAATAAAATATATGAAAACTGAAGTTTTGCAGAGAGCATTATATTTTAATAGCCATGACTGTAAAGAAAATACACAAATTATGACATCCATTACATTACAAACTGTAGTCGTGTGATGAACAGCGTCTCCTAACCTGAGGAAAAATAATGGTTTCCTTTAAAAAAGGAGAGCAGGAGGTGTAGGGGTGGAGGAAGAGGGATTATTGAGTAAGCTAATTAGAAACAGCCCGAGGGAAAAGTTAGGAAATTAAAACCCATAGAATCAGCATGATGGCAGCTAAAAATATATTGTCACAAGATTGGGGGGGGGGGGGGGCGGGGGAGAGCAGCAGGGAGGCAAATAAAGAGTTTGATTAAACAGTAGGGTTTTTTTTCAGGTGTTTGGATTTCTGCATTACTGGTGACCCAGCCTCAGTAAAACAGTGAAGTAATAACTATACTTTGCAAATTCATGGTACCCTACAGAGTAACGTTGCTATAAAGTTAAATATCCAAGGTTAAAATTTGCTACATCAAAAGAAAACAAGCCATGAGAAAGCACATATATGTGAGAGTGATGTGCAGCACAGGGTTTTCCACTGAATGTAGGGAGTATTCAGGTACTATTGTGTGAGGAATAAAAACTCAAGAGGGGGGAAAATGAAAAACTCATCTTAATAAATTGAAAGATAATCCTAATACTTAATTTCAATAGTAAATCATGGGGAAGTGGTGGCACCTTGTGTTGTAGATGACGGTAGAAAGCTAACATTATCAGGCAGATTTCAGAGCTAGTGCTTATGTTAAAGGTATTACGTAGTTCTGAGAATTAAGATCTGTGCATCTATTCTACTGGTACCGGTGCTTTTCTTGAATAGACAGAATAAATTATAAAGTAGATTTTAATTTATTAAATGGAGAAATGTCAACTAAAAACAACCCTCTGCTTTTGATGTGAATTTTGAATGTACGTGTGCAGTAGCAAATGTCTAAAATGCTGTACCTCGTGTGTTACGTTGGACACGGCAGCTTTAAGACTGTGCATGTTGGCTGAATTTCTAAGTTAAAAGCTTGGGTGCTTCACGATTTTCCTTGTTTTTTAAATCCTGTTGAAGCTCAGCTTGCTTTTACGGTAATTTATTTGTAGCTAATCTAAAATGAAGTTTAAAATACTGCAGCGATAGTACTTTGTGTATGTTACAGTGCCTTAGATAGATATGTGTACGTATGTGTTTTATAATCTAAAATAGAACATATTCTGTGAACTGGGAAGCCATTTTATATATACTGAACTAGATGGTTTGCTTAACTCTCCAGTTCTGTGCTTTCTGCTTGCATAGCTTTTGTTGGTTGCTTTTTTTATTTTTCTTCTTTTACTGGATTAACCATGTGAGTTTAATTTCCAAATCATGGTATTTATTAAAAAATATATATGTAGATATTTTGAAGAGCTTTCCTATTGTGTGTTATACCTCACTATCATTATTTTTTATAAGTGCCTACAGTAATGCATCTCTTACGCATTAACATCCCACTGTCAATGGCTCATAAAATATTTGTCATTGACACAGCTCATTCTCGTTTTCTGTTTCAGTTTTCAGAATTATTAGTTAATACTGGGGCAACTTTCAGATTTAATGGCTCTATTTCCTGTAAATTGAATTACACAGTCTATCCGGCAGTTGCAGTGTGGATTCCTTGTTTACGAAACCTAACAAATCAATATTTGTGTTAAGCGATTAGAGGCAGAAGTTGCAGAAAAAGCTGGGTATTTGTTGCCATGAGATGCGTTTGGCAGACTTCCTTTCACTTGTTTTTTAAATAAATGAAAATTTTCAACTCTGTGTTTTCCTATATTTAGAGAAGTGTTGGCAGGTAGTGACTTGCTAGGGCAGAAGGCATCACAACGTGGGAGCTTATTTTCTTTGGCTGGTTCTACCACAGCTTCTTTGTGCAAAACATGTATCCACGTGGTATCATGATTTCCCCACCCATAAAATGAAAGAGGCTTATTAGTAAAGATGTTGGTTACTTTCCTCATCCTTCTATCTTCATTCTTTCTTTAAAAAAAAAAAAAAACAAAAACAAAAAAAACCCAAAAAAACACTTAGGACTAATAATTTTTTCCAATCTATTGCTGTCCCAATATGTGAATCAGTTGCTAACTGCACAAAACATTTGCATGTCATTGAAGTTACAGATGGGGGCAGAATAGTGTGCAATTTATTAGTACTGAATAGACTGCTTTGCAGATTCAGGTGGTCCACTGAAGCTCTTAAAAAGACCTTTAGAAAGAAGTAGTGATTAATCTTATTCAACTATAAAGACATAGCCAGGATAGGCTGTTCCATACCTTGAGATGAAATTCATCAAAATTAATACCTAAACATTTATTCAAGTATCTGATCTTTCTCAACAAACAGAACACTCTGACTGTTTTTGTAGGAGTTCTGTATGATTTGATTATCAATTAAAATGAGTGCATTACAAAAACCTCATCTGAATTCAAAACTACTTATGAAATATTTAGAAGTACTTAGTGCTTTTAAGCAGATAGCTTTTTAGGTCGCAAGGGAGAGTAGTAAAACGATGCATGGAAAACACATTGGTCTTTATTTTTCTGCTTCTTAAGAAGGTGAGACGTTCAAAAAAGTGTATTTTAACCTTTTTGCAGTTAACCTAATGGTGTTAATATCTGTTAGTCTTGGATGCTGTTGGTTAAGGGCACAGACGCTATAGACCATTCTGTGACCAATAGCTCAGTTCCTTAAATCTACTACTTCTGGGTTGCCGGGTTTAACCTGTAATTTTTGAGCATTAACTGCATGCAAGTATATGAGGACCTGATATGAACCATATGGGAACTTAACATTAGTTGTAGACAAAAACGTGATTTTATCACCTCTGTTGTGCACAGTTGAATCACTCACAGTGCTCTCTAGTAAAATGTGTGTTTTAGTAAAATAAAAAGTCCTACCTGAATTTTTAGATGTTGATCTGGTTTTTAGCTTGCTTAAACCTAGGAGCAATAGCTGTTTCTTTATGTATTTGTATCCTTCTGCAACACTTCTGACACTACCGTGATTATATGAACTACTTACAGGCCATTACTGTGGGTCCATAAAGTGTAGTTAATTTATGTCATAATTGGACATTGAGTTGTGTATGATTGACTAATTAGTTCAAGGTCTTACAAATGCGCTTTCGTCTCTCAGTTGTTTTACATGCAATTAAAAAAATCAATACTTATTTCAGGTAAACTGCTCCTTTCCTGAGATCATTTTTTGGATTATTGTATGTCAGGACAGGGAAATTCCATAGTCTGAATGTAGTGCTCAGAGTAAACCTTTTAAAATGATTCATGCAGCTTCTTGTTCGTTATAGCCCCACCACATATGTTTTGGATGAAGATGAGCCTCGCTTCCTTGAAGAAGTTGATTACAGCGCAGAGAGCAATGATGACCAAGACATTGAATTAGCTGATAATGCAGGTGATTATGAGGCCACTAATCAAGAAGATGGACTTTCAGACTCAGAATCAACAAGGACACTCCTTTCTTGAACCATCTTTGCAGCCAGTAATAATAATAAAGTACCTTGGGTTTTCAGAGTCATACTTCCTCACTCTTGTCTATCAAGAGAATTGGCTTAGGAGATGCACATAACTGGGGCCTGTCTAGTTCAGGGACAATAAATGTTTCTGATCTATGATAAATTGGCCTTTGTTTTATTTAAGGAATTCTGCACTTTCCCTTAGCACTGAATAAACAAAATTCTTTACCAGTTCATTTTCTACTGAATAGCATTGCATGGCATTTTGTGTCCTTTAATTCTGTTATCAACAAATGGATTATAACTTGTGGTGTGTGAGAGTGCAGAAGCTAATTCTTTGTGGTACAGTTGAGTTGCTTCCTGGAAAATACGTATGTACAGATTTTTTTAAATTAATGTGTGTGTGTATGCGTGTGTGTGTACTGAGATGAAGAGGTTATTTTTCAAAATTATGTTAAAGATATTTGATTGTGTTTGAAATAATGTAGTGCCTGCTCTGAAACCATTTAACAATTACTAAATTAAAAATGAAAAAGTGATGTATGAATTGTTGCACTTGTTTCTTGCTTCTCTGAGGATTATATGGTTTTACAACAGTATTAAGTGAAAATATGTAATGTCTGTTCACAGTTCAGGAGTTCTGCACACAGACCAGCAACAGGCTATGCTTAGAAGAATTATACATTTGTATAAAAACTCTTCCACATAATACAGCCATCTCTTGTGAGGAAGGAATGCATCACCTAAGCCACTGTTTAATATGAACTTTTTTAAGTGAACGTGGCTATAAGAAGAGGTTAGATACATACATTGTATGTATGTTTAGCTACTCAGTTCAGTTTTTCTTGTCCAACGTGCACATAGTTAAAAAGAGTTCAATTTACTTGGGCCTCATTAACTGTATACCCAATTTAAATGCTTTAAGAGGGAAGGTCCATTTTGGTTTAAACATCTTTTACCTCATCTGAATTCAGTATTGACACTGCTTTGAGCAGGAGGTTGGACTAGATAACTTCCCAAGGTCCCATGCAGCCTGAATTATTCTGTGTCCTCCATGTTTAAAGTCAAACTGTCATGGTGTGGGTTTTACCCTTTTTTGTTGTCTTTTGTCATCTACCAATTCTTATTCCCCCTTGTCTCTGCTTACAATAAGATCTAATGCAGAAGTGAAGTTGCACCCCATTGTTTACAGAACTGACATGTTTTGCTGTGAAAAATGTATTTCCAAATTTATTTTTACTTGATGTGACCTAATTCTGGCATTCATTTTCTGTTGCATGTGCAAGGGCCTCAAAAGCATGAAGAATAATGCTTCTAAGTTATAGCAGGTTTTTAACTGATGAGAACTTTGTGTATGCTTACTGCTGCAAATCAAATGTTATTTTTGGAGGGGAAGGGTGCCTTGTGTAGAAGGACTAAAAAAAAAATTCAAGAGAACTACATTTGTCAGTGATTTTCAATGGGGAGATGGTCTTTCACCACGTAACTGCTGGTTCAAAGGCAGCATTGGTGGATGCTGCCTGATTGATGGACTTACCATGTTGATTTGGAAATTGGAGTAGGATTTTTGGCTTCTCCCTTCAGTGATATGCTGCTGTATGTTTCTTTAAAGGCTTAAATTTATGTTAATCATGAACTGCGAGATGTGAGGGTATAATGGAACCACTTACATTTTTGTACCTGTTTAAATCTAACTAAAATGGTCACTGTTTATGTTCTTTGAACTACATACTGTAGGTAAGAAAATCTATTTAATGCCCTGTTGAAGAGGAGTCCTTTGCTGTGAAATCACAATCATGACAAGTAGGTGGTGTGAGTTCTGGCAGTCAGCCAAAACCAGGGATTAACTGTGACACAGAACTTGAAAAATCTGTAAATCAGCCCAGCGAGAGCAGTAGAGAATGCTCCTATTGCTGTGTCAATATTATAGCAATTCCCTGCATAAATAGATCTTCACCCTTAAGGTTTCTTACCTCAGTACCTTCCGTAACTAACTTCGACTTAAGTTTCAGGGGGTATAGGATTCCAAGTATTAGAATTAACATCACTGTGCATTTCTCCTTAGTTTTCATACAAATCTATATTAACCCTGGAACACGTTTTTCGTACTACAGGCAAGACTAGAAATGTACTACGTGCAGTTGGAAAGAATTGTGTTTTAGTAGTACAAAATCACCTTCAGTGTTCATCCCAAGTGAATATGCATATATATATTCTCATATCTTCTATGGCTTTTAGTCTGTGCAAAAAAGGTGTTATGAATGGCTTATATAACAAATTAGGATAACAGCCACATTCCTTAAATAATAATGTTGTATTTATAATTAGGTTCGTATTTCAAACTGGGAGTTATGGGCCGCAACTTCTAACAGTGTAGTTCAGAGGCAAAGGTGAAACTTTGTCCCCACCTTGCATGCTGTTGAAAATACCAAGGCCACATCTTATATATCTTATTGTACTTATCTAGGTACAATATTCTGAAAGGCCGAATCTCATTTTATGCTCATAGGCACACTGGTTCACAGGAAGATCCACTGTAGTCATAGCTGTTTCAGACTACTTCCTACTTCTCTACGAAATGGTAGCACCCTTGCAGCAGTGTTGGCAGACACATGCACATGTCCTCCCTTACTGGTCTTGGTCGGAAGTCTGGTGGTTTAGGTGAAACTGGAAAAGCTTAAACACATACTCTGTTCTGTTCCTGGGGCATTTATTCCTGATAAATGGGCAGAAGGGATAGCGAAGAATGACAACCTCTTAAACTGTCACAACTCAGTTGTTTAGCATTGCCTGACCCCGACAATTTACTGTGATTATTTTACACAGTGGTGTTCCTTCAATGTGTTTCTGGTTTTAAATGAGGCATGACTGATTCTCCATAGCAAAAGAAGCTTTTCTTATATTTTTCAAGTAATAATAACAAATAATGTAGAAACATTAATAATTACGTTTGTGTTATTTACTGTTTTGCCTCAAAATAGTTGCTAGATGGTGAATTCCTTTATTCCTGTTCCAGTTATAATTCAGATTGTAGCACAAATTTGGTACTTTGTCTTCATTGATAACATCCGTTGGTGTAATGTAACTTTCAACTGAGATTGCAGTTTGCGCCAAAATCTTGTTTGCTTTTTGGAGGTGGACTGTTGCATTGGCCTGGCATATTAAGGAGAACTGGTTTTAATCTCAAATAAGATTGCAGTAGCAGTAAAGGAAGTTCACAAAATGCAAAAATTCCAGGTTTCAGATAACTTCCATTGTAATGCTGTGATAGATATAATTGTGGCAATGTTAGTATGCATGCCCCAAATAAAAATACTTGTTAATTAAAATATGCAATAAAGGATTAATTACAATCACTTTGCTTCCCTACACATTTTATTGGTAAGGTTTTTGTTTTTTTTTTTTTTTTAAGGATTTCTCACCATAGCATTTTCAGCTGTATACCTGTAAGAACTGGGGTGTGCTTAGCATTTCAAAAAGGAGGACATTATTTTTGTTCTCTGTCAAATTAGAAGGTAGTGTGCTGCAGAATTGATTGAATTATAACTCTTTCAAAAAGCTTAGATTTATCAAAGTATCTAAAGCTTCTGAAGATTTTTGGATGAACCACAATGGAGACCATTGCAGGGCCCACAGAAAAAGAAATATTGGTGCAAGTCTTCCCTACACAGGATTGTCTGATCTAGGGAAAAGCGCAAGTTTATACCTCAAAAGTTCATGTCTTTGCAATTCAACTGGCATTTGATGGCTAGCTCATCTTTGCCATTTATGTTCTTGTAGTCACAGTCTTAACATTTGAGACAATTTTTTCATGGAAAGTTTAAGATAGAAGCAGGTCTTTTAACTGTATGGAGCTGTTTGAGGAAAGCAAGTGGTTACTAAAAATGAGCTATATGTCATTTTTGCAAATGCAGATACCATTTTCATAACCACATCTTCAATGTTAGTTTAAATTGAACAACTTCCTTTACAAGCTCTGTTGCCCAAGACCATCCTGGGGAATAGAAGAGTCCCTGTGACTCTTAAACTAGTCTAAGAATATCTTTGTTTGATCTTCATGCTTCTCTTAATTTTCAGGATATAAAGCATTTGCAATGTGACCTCACATCTTGTTTGCTTAAATAAACTTGTAGATCACTTTGAAAGAAGTGCCTTGACATGTGAAACGCTGAACAGCTTTGACACCTGATAAAGAATATATCATCTTAAATTATGGATGGCTTGGCTATTTTTAGTAATATTATATAGAGAATTTATGTTTAATCATTGTAAAGTAGTTCATAAATACGAAACACCCCATTAATCCTTTTGTTATTAGAAAAAGTTAAAATAAGTGCAGCTACATTTTTGTAAAAAGCATAATATTGTTAGTCTAGTCTACAGTAGACTTTTCACAGTCTACAGTAGTCTACTGTTGTTAGTCTAGCTTTTGGAGGAGTTCAGAAGGAGTTCTCTGTCCTCTGAAGATCATGGGTTTAGCAGCAAAGGAAACAAGACACTGTAGGATTTGATCCTAGGACCCTTTTCTAAACCCCAAACTGCCCTATCCTATCTTTTGTCCTACTTGCTTTAAAAGAAAAAGGTTTAGAGGCAGTTGCCATGTACTTAGAGAATAACTCACTCTGCCACTCAGTCGATTCTTTTTTTTATTCCCCCCTGAAAAGAGCAAAAGTCCAAAAATGGTCTGATAGTATTGTATTCTTCATAAAGTTTAACCTGGCTAAGGTCTCTCGATTTAAAGTAAATCCTAAGTTTATCAGAAAATCACAGGGTGCCCAGAAGGAGATGAGATGTTTCTAGTTGTAGAAACAGAGGAAAATAAAAAAGTAAACCTCAAGAAGGCACTTTATGAAAATACTTTGCAACTTCAGCATAGTCCTGGTAAAACGTGAATTGTGTATGAGCTTGAAGTCTTAAAGGCTGTCAAAGCAATAATGAGGTTTCCCCCGGAACGTAGAGGTCTGTGTCTGAGGAATGGCCCGGGCAGGGGTTTAGGTGTCCATAAAACAAGTCTTCCTTCCCCTCAAGCTTGAGAATGAAGCAAAGGCTATTTGCCTTCTAAGGAGCTAGGAAAGGAGATCTATGCTAAAACCAAATTTCGGGTCACCCAGGCAATGTGCTTTTTTTTACAGCTTGCGGCCATCTTGCATTTAACCCTAGGACCTGAAACAGCTCAGGCCGGCTACTGATGCTCGGAGCTGAATTGGCTTGCACAAGGGTGGTCTTTCATCTGCCTTGATTGGTTGCAGACTGCTCCCTGTAGCAAGCCTCACTTAGGCTTTCAGGATTAAATCAGATCTATTATCTTCCCTGCCTAATTATTAAGTCAATATGAATGTCTCTCAGATGGCAGAGTTGCTTTGGTGCTTGCTTGGTTCCCAAAAGAAAAAGGGAATACAAAAATGCTTTGGCATAAGCAAGACATGAAACACAAATTAAGGAAGACAGAGATCTTTAATGTTTTGTGTCACATTTGCTTAATTGTACCATATTTGCATGAATTTTATGAATGATAAAGGCAGTCTATCTGACCCCCAGATTAAAATGGCTCATTTTGTCAAGACAGACTGGATCGAGGGGTCTTGCACAAACCCTGAGCCAATAGTCTCCCTTAAGACTTGGCTTTGGTCCTGCATCCTACTTCAATATAACGTAGTATGATGCGCTACCAAGTGGAAGGTCCTAAACTGGGTCAGATAGTATTCTGCAATGACGTATTCCTGTCCTTTTAAAGACTGTTGCAGAATTTGCAGGTTCTCTTGTCATCCTTGTGTTACAGCTTGTGCATAATCACAAGACGGAGCCACAAGTGCAGTTTAATCCAAATAATTCAGTATGTTACGTTGTTCTTTTAAAGCATCCCTGTCTGGTCAAGCCAGTGGTTAAGGTGGTTAACCAGTGCCATTCCTCTCTTCCTTTTGGTTTGCCCTCACCACTGACAGAAGCTTTGTGTTGTGACTCACGTTGGGATTGATGGAAAATTCTCCTGTTACCCAAAAACACATCTTGTGCATCCTCCGGAATTAAAGAAGGTGCTGCAAAACAATTTATCTGCTGTAGCTCGTTATTCAGTACGCCACATACTTTTTCTCCAAAGCCTCAGTGTCTAGGACAGAAATACACTGTATACTGTAAGAAGAATTTTTCAGATGTATGTCACCGGAATGAGCGAATTCAGGAAGATATGAAGTATATAAATCCCTCCATGCTGAGCACCTGGACCCAGATTTCACAGAGGGAAGTAGGTCGGGCGCGATGTTACTCGAGCATAGACAGCTCCCGGGAAGCCAAGGCCAGGGAGGCGGCGAGTCCCTCGGCGCTCCCTCCCACGCTCTCCTGGTGGGAGGTGAGCTGGTGTCACTCGCAGCAGAACAAGGCTTCAGGTTAATACCGTCCCTCTGCGTCTGCCTTGCAGAAATTAAAGAGGTTTTTCTCTGCGTCAAATGACGAATTAGGCCTTACCGCTCCTACGGGCCATGTACGCCAGTATTAAAGAGCAACTGCCCTCAGCTGCGAATTACCCTCTAGGGCTAGATGGCCATCGGCAATGCTCCTGCCCTTCCTCTCTTCCAGACTGATGAAAGAAGACGACCCCAGACAAAACCTCCTTCAAAGTCCACAGACCGGAGGCGTTCCCATCGCCGGAGCAATTCCTCGCCTGCCTGCAACCCTTGGACCTGGGGCTTGGCCGCCGGGTGAGCGTGGTGGGAGAGACGGCGCGGGGATGGTAATGCTGCACGCTGGCCAAGGACTCCCACGCGGCGTTGCTGATAGCTCAAGGAAGAAAACACCAGCGTGGAAATCTTAAGGGGAAAAAGCAAGGGCGTAAGTGTCCCGTATGACTTAAAACCAGGATCCACACATAAGATTATCATTGTTAAATTTAATGATTTACATCACGAGGGTTTATGTTCAGCCTTGCAGGTGCTAATGTGAATGGAATAATATGAGTGGAGTAACATAAATGGAATACTTGAATGTAACTTTAGAGGTATTTGTCAAATTTGGAGGTGGAAAGTACATCTGAGGCCTGAGCCTTGCGTGCAGGAAGCCTTATGTGTTGATTGAGCTCTGAGGTTTGCAGGAAGAGACACTGAAGCCAGCTGTGTCTGCTGGAGGCTGAGTAAGTCTCAGGAAATGTGGAAAGGCATTTGCTCATTCCCAAACTGAAGGGATCTGTACGCCTTTAAGTGCTAAGGATTTAAACAATGCCAAAACAGGAAGAGAAAAGGTTATGATATTGCAGGTTGAGGAGATGGCAAAGAGGTTTCGAATAGTTTAAATGTGCCTCCAAAAAAAAAAAAAAAAAAAAAAAAAAACCCACCCTGTGACCCTGTGACCATCCTGGCCACCACCTGCTTCAAGGCTGTTGATCGTAGCATGTATGGCCCCGACCCGAGCCCTTTCTTTCTTCTTCTTTCTGATGATGACCTTTAATATTTCACTCCTGGCGTAGGTCAATGCTGTGGTAGGAATGTAGAGTACCATTTTCCGGCCCAACATTTGTTGAAGTTGGGAAGGGCAGCTATGCTACATTCATGGAGGGATATAAAATATTGATTGCTGCAATAAAAGCTTATGGTGATTGGTAGTACACTTAGAATGCACCACCAGATAGTATTACATATGTAAAAGATTCGCATCCCCACGTGATGCCAGTTATTAGAATAATCCCTTGAGAAAGCCTGGAAAGACGTGAAAAAGCATTCCATATGGCATTTAGCAGCGCAGAGCGAGTTTCAAGGCTGCAAGAATATGCTGAGGAAAGCTGTGTCTTGTTTTTCATGCAGAGTTCCTATGTGTGCCTCCTAAATTTCATTATTTTCACCACGCACATCTGGCCGCAAGTTAATACATTAGGAGGGAGGAGGCCAAATAAACAGTAGAAGATTGGTCGCTGTAGCCATAGAAGTGTTGGAGGAGGAAAGCAAATGTTGCTCTGCGTTTGCAACCCTGTGAGTGGCAACTGAAGGTCATATTTTTCTACTGCATTTCCCTGGAGACTGCTCTTTTCGAATGGGTACCCGTAAATGATGGGGCACTCCTTGGCCTAATGAAGTGGTGAAAGAGATGTCCTTCAATAGGCGTCGAGCTATGAAATGATACCGGTAATCATTAAAATGTTTTCCTGTACCTTCTTCCTCTGGTTTGTTTTATGGTGAGGGCTCCTGTTGCCTCTTATGTATTGAATAGTCAGAGATTAACTTATGAACTAAGTTATACTAGGGGTACGTATATTAGAGACAAAACACCCAGTACTTTTCTGTATACTGGCACAATTTCCAGTTTTAAGTATTTTCCTTCCTCGCAGACTGCAAAAGACATGGGACCTGTGCCCCTGGACCAGTGAAATGGCTTATAGTCTGCCATCAGGCAGCGTTGACAACTCTAGGAGATAAAGGAAAGGCATTTTATTGGTTAATCTATCTAGAAAAAAATTACTCCAAGTAACCACAGATTGTTTAAAACCCTTTAACAAGAGGGGTTTTTCCCTTCACTAATTGACTACACTAATTAAACATATGCAAGTGTAGCCATTTCCAGTGCTGCTTAATAGCTTCACTTAAATGAAGTGCTGTGGCAGTTTCTTCCATGTAAAAAGGTTTTGTGCTATGACTTTTCTGTCCCAGAGAGTGTTCCCTGTTTTTTTGTGTGTTGGAGACCACAGATGCTCACAGCTCACGTTTCATATTCCTCAGCAGAAGTGGCTACAGTCACAAATCTGTGTGCACCTAGGACTTGCAGTAAGACCTAATAAGGGTGCTAATGATCCCTTTGAACTGTATTATGAATTCAGAGTCAACAGAAAGAAATCTAAGCGGGTAAAATAATGCAAGAGCATGACAAGAGCACTCCACTAGCCCTAACCCCAAGTTTGGCATACTGCTGTCCTGAAAAGAAATGCCAGCTAGCAGCCATGAGCGAGTTCCCAGCGTGTGGGAAACCTGAAGGGTTTATTAAGAGCTTGAGGACAAAAAGTGGTGTGACAGTGTGCAGTAAATTTTCAGAAGAACTGATTTTAAATCTGTTTTTAAATATGATCCATATGACGTACTTGCAGTTTAGCGGAGACTTTATAGTAATAATTTTCAAGACAAGAGGCACCGTTATACCTTAGTTTTATGTAAGACCATTTAGCAGATCATCGAGCAATTCCTGTCAGCACTGACTGGGAGCAGTACATGTAATTTGTCCTTGAATTAGAGTCTGAAGGCTGCTGATGCCTTAGGTAACTTCTTCAGTGGTTAATTTGATGCCTGAAAAGGAAAAATGCCTTTTCTTAGTGTTAATGTACCTAGCTGTTGATATCTAGTACTTGATCTCATTTTGGTTTTGCTTGTTTACAGTGCAGAAACCTTTATAAGGAAGTCATCCTTCGAGCCCGTCGTTGTTTAGGTAGGCGGACCGTGCTTCTTCAGCCTGTTGCATGGTGAAGCACAGTTCTGAACCTGGATTCATCCTTACGGCTTTTTCTGAACGGTTCCTGGTTCACCAGCTCCTTTTCAGGAGCAGACGCTGGAGCTGGTGCTATTCCCACAGATTCGCTGGTGCTGCCAGCAGTGGTATAACACTTTCTTACTTCTGCTAAGCTTTCTGCCAGCCATACCTTCAAGCATACCATGTTCTCTGCACTGGGACTCCACACAGTTTATCTGCTTCGATGCTAACCTCCTTGCCTATGGTATCACTCTCCGAAACTATTGTCACCATTCTAGGACCATTCTTTGTTTTTCAGATGCCTGACCTTAACTTGTGTGTGTGAAAATACATCTCTTTGCAGTTCACTCTGTGGTCAGCAGGTAAGCACTCTCATTTTGGAGAATATGCTATATTCTTCTTCTTGCAAAAAGCAGAGATTTCTGTGGAGATTTTCAATTTAAATAAATCTAAAAAATCCACTGAGCATAATTTTCCATTTTAAAATACCCCTGTTTAAAATTCAGTGCAACTTATAACAATCTACATTTGAGCAGATTGTAGAAGCAAGTAAAAAAGTAGACTGAGACTTAAGTGTTTAATGTCTATGAAAACTGTGGAGTGCTGATGCAGAGAAGAGAATTAGTGCTGTGTAGCAGGAGAGCCCAATGTCGGTAGGACTCCTCTCTGCAAGATATCCAAGTTGTGTGGCATATAGTGCGCGGATCGAAGGGGAAAAACAGAATAGCCACAGTTGTTAATGCCGGCATGGAGACCGGTGCTGTTCCCACCGAGGGAAGACCTCGGACCGCGACGTCTCACAGCTCGGTGAGTGTGGTCACGAGCCCCTCGATTTCGGAGCACCCTGCCCACTGCCTGACACCACCGACACGCTGAACGCTCCCTGGAGCCCTTGGAAGCTGTTTCTGAATATGTGAAGTGCAATGTAATGCTTCCTATTTCTAGTTAGGGCATCAATAATTTTTACTTATTTTTTACCTTAAATTCTCAGAGCTGGAGGACCTTACCAGGAAAATGGGAGAAAAAACCCACTTTCTTACTAAAGTAGTTTTATAGACATGAATTAATTCAGAGTTTGTTAAACAACTATAGTGATGAGCATCACTGTATTTTTAAAAACCTGTTTTTAAGAGTCCTGCAGGGAAGTTAATGATTTTGACTGCAAAATACTTTGGATAGTGTGAAATTAATAAGACAGGAGATCTTGCCCTGAACAATAAGGATGAAACAAACATACTGAATAGTTGCTCATTTAAGGTCCAAAACCTGTTTCATGCAGTGAATGAGGCACAGATGCAAAAAAAAAAATGTTCATACTTTAAGACTGTATCATAATGTATAAGCACCTGGAGGCTAGATTAAGTCTGTACAGGCACCTTTGGAGTTCTTGACTGCAACTTTATTGCTCCGTTAATGCGATTTTATATGGAGCATACAGTTAGATCTTTCACTGACTCCAGCATCTAGTAAATGCTGTTTCAATCTCAGTGTCTTCAGATGATTCTCTCAGGTGATGCGTGTTGTAAAAAGAACAAAAAATATGCCAAGAACTTTTTCATCTCTGTATTAACATATACAGACTCCATAGATGTTTTGACAGGGTAACTGCAAAATATTATTAATTTATTTACATAATAAAAAGGTGCAGGGTGCCCTAAAATATCCATGCGCAAGAATTCCAACATCTGTTTTTATCTTGTGCTTTTTTTCAAAGGAAAGTATGCAAAATAATTATGTTTAAAGCCACCAAATATTTTTATACCAGAATAAAAAATAGTACCTTGCCAAAAGCTAACTGACCCCCAACTTTAAATCCTTCACTTGCTCTGAACATAAAATACTTTTATTTTAAAGGCCTTTTTTATGGGCTGTTATCCATGCTCTTGTTTGCTCTTTATGTCAAAGAAAAAAAGGATAACGATGTGTTTTCAGCTGTTGGGTCTTTCTTTCCATAGAGTTTGGAAGACGCACAGCTCCAGAAAGCAGAGGGAGAATTGCAAATCTAAAGTTTGTTTTTGTTGATGTTTGGCTTAATAGTCAATGTTATAAAAGGACACCTGGCTCTCCTGAATGTCACAGATAAGATCAGAGTTCATTCAGGATCTGAGTAGCCTAGAAATGGACAGAAGAGAGAATTAAGCTTGGTATGTTCATGATGTGAACATGCACAATGAAATCCTTATGTTCTATGTATACTTCTCCTGAAATTGCTAAAAATGACAGAGAAATCACAGAAGATTTAAAAATATCAAACATGTAAATATTAGCTTTTCCATGATCACATGTCTAAAAATCAATGCTGTGATTATTTGTGCCTTTATAAAAACTAATGCTGTCCTCAACTTTTCCCCATTTTGTAGAAAACACAGCATCCTGTTAAGGGTGTTCTGCCTTGAAGCAGAATAAGCTTTTTTGACTCCACTGGCCAGGGACCTTTTCACGCTGTTTTTAAGAAATAGTTCTTTCTTTGCTTACGAGCTCTTTTGAGAAGTAATGGATTATAATATAAACTACCCATTATGAAGGGTGAGAATTGAAATACTGCCATTTTTTTAAGTGCTCAGCCTGTTTTTCATGGGGTAGACATTCCCTTGAACAAGTTCCCTCATTTAAAATATTGGCTTTAGTATTCTCTTTATATAAAAAAAAGAAAAGAAAAAAAAAGTAGATTCCCCTGAGCAAGTGATATCGATCACGCTCTAAGCTGTTTTTCGCCATGTTAAGCGAAATTCGTTGGCCTTGAATGATGTCGGCTTTGTCCTCGGGGGAGTGACATGTGGCTCTGCCACGGTGAGGTCGACCAGCCTGGGTGAAGGCTGATCACTTGACTCCAGCACTGGGCTAGGAAGCGTGTGAGTGCGGCGCTCTGGTTTGCTGCGTCAAGCCTTACACAGGATAATTTCTCTGCATTTCATTTCACCATTTTCAGAAGAAGACGGTCATCCGTCCTGACCTCACAGAGCAAGGTGTCTGCAAGATACTGATATTACAATAACGTGTCTTGGTACTCAAGTAAGTACTATTCCAGCCAATGTAGCAGCAGCGAAGATGGTAAAAAAGAGTAATATGGAGAAAGCACCTGAAAACAGCCTATTAATAATCTTGTAAAGATTACCTCAACAGGGATTGATGAATAACTCAAAGAATACAGCAACCCCATCTTTCTTCTATGCTTCTCCTTCTCTAGTCCTCCCTCCTCTTGCACTAATTAAATATAAATTTTCTGTGCTTAAATTATGCACATTGCTCGTGGTTTTCTTTATTTTCTCGCTTGCTTCTCACCCAGATTGTTTACATCTGTGACAGCTGATGACCTGAGGTGTGGTCATGTACAAGAGATGAATTATTTCACCTAGCGTCAGTCAAAGTTTCAGCAGTGAAATGAACAGACAGTGTTAGCCACAAGGTGCGTATCTGAGAAGTCTGTAGTGTTTGCATTTGTCTTCTTTGGCCCATTTTTGTCCTTTTTCTTTTTTAATGCTGCAGTTTGACATGAGGTGCAAGGGTGTTTTTTCTCTTGCGGGCAATGCTCCAGGATATAAAGATCCCACTGTCCAACCTGGAGAGTTACCCGTTACTTGATACTTGCAGAGAAGGGATATTCAGAAAGTGGTATTTTGTCGCGGTTGGTCACTGCTCCAAAAGGACTTCCCTCAAGGGTGGAGGTCTCCCGAGGATCCGCCTGGATGGGGCCGGTGCCTAGAGGGCAGCCTCCGGCTGCCGACGGTGTCCCGGTCCGCAGCCGGCCCTGCACTTTGTAAGGCCGCTGGCGCTGGGCGGAAAAGGGGCGTCCTGGTGCTGCAGGAAATGCTGAGAGCCAAAGGTCGGGGATGCTGGAGTAGGAGGAGACGCGTTAAAGCTCATCCTAGTCTATTTTGGGATATGCAGCTGAATAATCCTCACCGTTTACAGCAGCCTGTGAACCAGCTGCAAGTCCTTCCCCTTGTAAATACCGTGTATTTTAAAGTCAGCTGTTCTCACAGGAGACCACAGCCCGGGTGTTAAAATGATATCAGTCCAGTACCGTACTTTAGAGCTTAACTTTGATACAGCTTCAGGTTTTCTACTTAGAGTGCCATGTTTTCTCATTTCTTATGAATGTCACCACCTTCATGGATTTTTATACTGTTAACTTAGAGCCATTCATTTTCAATATATCTTATTTTTCCTCTTCAGTGTAACTTTTCTGCTTATACTAGCCTTTAATTAGTTTTCAGCTTACACTCTGTTGACTGCTCAGTGCATCCCTTCCCAGGACTCTCTGGCTCGCTGCTCTGGGGAGTTAGCACAGAAACAGGGAGACCAGCACAGTGAGACCTGTGCACGGCTCGTGTGAATGATGCTATAGCCTGAGACAACAGCAGGCGATTCCGGTTTCAGTGTTGGTGATTGGAAAGGACGCTGGAAAAGGACTTTGGTTAATCTAGTGAACTGCCAGAAATGCAATCTGAGAAATAAATCCACTTGCAGATGCCTGATAATAATGAATGTGCAGAAATTTGGGATGTTTAGGGATGGTTGTATTGCATAATGGAATCTGCCTTAGGCTTGAGCAACATCGTATAACCCTACAGAGTTGCATTAAACTTTCTCATGAGGGCAGATTTTATTTTACTATCAGTTAGCACATATTATGCAATCTGAGTCGTAATTGATAAAACAACTGCATGCACCAAGGAAAACAGCATCATTTATTTGCAAAGTACTTGAAAATGAGAATTGGTTCAGTTTGCTCTAGACTCACTGAGAAAATATAATTCAGGACTTCATGAAAGTAATTGTTTTTAAAAAATAATTATCAGGGCTGTCACATTTTTTACAGATCTGTGGAACCTGAATTTATCTACTTTATATGGCTCCATAAACCATACATATGTACTTTCAAACACTTAGTAAATGTAGTCTCATTATTTTTTCTGTCTTTTCTTTTCTATCATTGCTGCCGTATGTGTGTTTAATATTCTCTTTTATAACATTTCTTCTCCTGACTGATAGGAGAATGCTGCTCTAATTTTACAGTAGATAGGAAAGTCACAGATGCTGCTTGTGTCAGTGCAGCTGTAAACATTTGGAAGAGCACCGAAAAAGAGAAAAAAACCTTCTTTAGTTACAGGCAACTTTGTAAGTACAAGTGATGGATAATGCGCGTGGGTGGAAAGAATCTCTGTCCCTCATTTAGCAGCTATTTTAATATCGCCCCGGGGACGGGGGATTCCAGAGCAAGCAGTGTCTGAGGCCAGGAGCTGGGAAGCGCAAAATGGGTTTGGAGCAGGGGCTCCCTCTCCCACCTGATCGTTCGCAAGATTTCAGTGCAGATGTGCCATCTGCTGAAACGCACAGTCCGCTCAGCCTAAAACCGAGATTAAATGCATCTGCAGCCTGGATTACACTCTGACACTTAGGTGAATTGCTACCAATTTTTGATGCTTCCCTGTTAGCCCGTGAAGTGGACCCAGTGATTCGCTCTCCCCAGCTATATAAACCCAACTGGAAAAACTGCAAGGCTGAGTTTGTCCGGGAGGGTTAAAATTTGTGTGGCAAGAGAGAGCTTCTATTGCGAGTCAAAAATTCTCCCTGAAATCAATTTATTTGTTTTATGGTAAATGGAGGCCAAACATTCTCTCAGATATCTGGGAAAAATGCCAGAGCTTTCTGCATGCATCTGATGATAAACTGCCTCTGTAGAGACTAGCAGGAGCTACGGCTGCTCCCTGTGCTTGCAATGGCAAAACTGGGAGGCCGTAGGTAGCTCTTTAGTTCGCCTCAGAGCACCACCTGACACGGTCTGCAGCGTACGATGGTCCACCTGAGGTCACGCTGTGTCTGCTGCTGAATGTTTTCCAACCCCTTTGGACCTTTTCATAGCCAGGGGATGAACAGCTCTCCAAGAGCACTGCTTGGCAAGTGTATGCTGCAGTTCGCTGGTCTGCCACTCCGAGGAAGACTCCATAGCAGAAATGTGCCCCATAACTGCATGAGTATTAGTGGAGGTTTTCATGGGGCTCAGATAGAAATCCTGACTTTGCCCTGATTCAGTACTGTAGATCCTGGCAACTGGGGAAGACCTCAGAAATGCCTATAATCTCCTTTTTGGGTAGGTGGAGTAGAGAGGGAGAAGCTGGTGCCATCGGTGCAGGGGTGAGGAGCTGGGATGGAGGGAGGGTCTGGCCACTCGAGCAAGTTTGGCTGGGTACAGTCCCAGATGGTTTGTGGTCTATGGGACTCATTCGGTAGCTGGAAAACAGATGTAGTGCCAAACAATTAAAAGGCTGTTTAATGTAATGTTTCATGCAGAGAAGGGTAACCTGACAACTGAACAAGAAGCTTGAAGTGAGGAACATGGAAACACCAAGAGAAGGAAGCCATCAGCCGAGCCCTCGTTGCTAGGGCCGCCTCAGGTGCACCATTTCCCAGCAAAAGCTGGAAGTCGGCTTTGAATTGCCATGCTTCAAAGAGCTACCAGGGAGGTTAAACTGGTGGTATGGTGCGATCAAGGAACGTGGGAGCAGCACAGCATTATTTCCAAGCCACAAAGAAAATTGCCATCCGGGACAGACTCAGCCTTGTTCTCCAGCATACCTGGAGGCAGAATTTGGCCACCGGCTCCCCAGTCCACAAGTTAAAGGAGCCTCCCTCAGCCTGAGATCTGGAAGTAAAAATGTCATCACACCACCATGTAGGTCACAAAATATTTAAAGCAGGTGATGGTTAAAAGATAAGATGATGTCTGCTTGATGAGAGATGTTCAGAAGTCCATTCAGGTGAAGGTCTCAGTTTTTAGATTTCTAAATGCGAAGACTTAAAGATTTTTATTTGCCCACTTGTAAAACAAATGCAGAAGTATGACTATGGAAAATAAACCCAGTCATTAAACTAAGGTTATAGATAGAAAATGAATGCTGAGATGACCATTTGATGGTGAAAGTCCTGCCCATGCAAACGCTTTTAACCTCTCCCAGAAGACGGCAGGTTTTACTGCTGTCCTCTTGTAGCCAGATGGTACTCCCCAGCGATGGGGGCTCGACCTGCTCTTCACCTTGGAGAGGAAGAGAGGGAGGAGCAGGGTGAGAAAAAATGGCTCTGAAACACTGTACTTTCCTCCTGAGGTCCTCACCTCCAGTAGGGAAATTGTGGTCTTCTGCGCAGAGGAGTGTCCTGTTTTCCTGGGAAGCTAACAGTATATGTGGGAAAGAATCAGGTAGGAAACATATGGAAATGCATGACTTCAAGGAGCTTTTAGAAAGGCTGGCAGAGCAGGTATGTCAAATACTTTTTAACTAAAAGCTATCTATATTAAGGCCAAAGCAGTGATTTCATAACAGCTTAGCTGAAATTATTGTACTTTCTAGACAGCAGCTTTCACATGAGAACTGGATGGGCTTAGGTCTATTGCTGGTTTATGGCAGAGACTTTGGTGTTCGAAATAGTTGCTGAGGCAGGGCATAGTGGGAGCTCTCCTGATCCCAAGGGAAAGCTGCAATCTTGGAGGCCACAAGAGCTTTCCCTGTTCCCCTGCATCCCCCTCCAGCTGCCAAAGGTTCGAGCTCACTCATGTTGGGGAAAGCAGCCAGGTGTACCTGGAGGGTCTGATGGGCCAAGTGGTGCCGCAACGTGCAGGATGGGGGGGCCCAGGCGTTCTGGGGTGTCCCGAGGCACCCTGGGACTCAGCCCGGAGCATCAGGGTGGGAAATAAAAAAATAAAAAATAAACATTAGCCCCTGAGCACCTGGAGACACCCGGCAGTATGACCTTGTCCTCGCTGTGCCTGGAAAAACGTCTCTGCTGGGTCCTCGTGGTTATTTCACTGCGAGGGATTTTGTACTGAGACTTTGGAAGCAGCTCATTCAATGGAGAAACAGGTTTGGGAGCCAATGGAAAGTCCCACTGGAAAGTAAGGTGCCAGTGCAGAACTTTTTTAGAGCTAAACATGCATAGTATTTAAGCTATAAGCAGTAGGTCGTTCTTTCACACGCTGGATTAGGACAGGGAATTTTCATGGGTTCATCCCCGTGTTACACTTCTCCGTCTGTCTGTTTTTCTATCTCAATTTCTAGCACTGGCAAAAATATAAGTGAAGAAAATAAAGGAGTATCAAAGGAGTCTCAGGGGTAGGGAGGGGAAGAGGGAAAGGAATGCAGTTTTGGGGACCGGCAAATACTCCTGACCCCAAAGGAGTATCATAGCCGGGGTGTCGCAAAGGACTGAGCAAAATTTCTCCCTGTTTTGAGATAATGATAAAATAAAAAGGAAAGGAAATCTAGCATTTCATGGTGGTCATTAATTTCCTTGTGGTATCAGTTTCATCAGGCGAGCTGGCCCAGGTAACCAGCTGCTTTTAACTAAATGGCTTATCTCTTAGAAAACAAAATCTGTTCCCAAGGAATATTTCCTATCAGGCCTACAAAACATGTAATTGAAGAAAGATATATACCTACATCTTTCCCTTTGCTCCCATTTTCCCACCCTAAAAATAAACTTTACTGAAAGCCAGTTGAAGACTGAAAATGTTGTGCTGTAAAGATTTCTATCGTATGCTTATAAAAACATCAAGCCAATACACATAGGCCCCTCCTTTCCCTGTGAAATAATTAAAAACGAGCATAGTATCTCCCCTTCATGGATGCAAATGTGGCCTCAACTGCCACACAAAGTAAGCCACATCCTTCACTTCTGTCTAACCTATTCCAGAAATACTACTGGCAGAGTATTTTTGATAGTATTGTGTACTGGAGAAATGTTGACAGCTGGTGCCTTCTTAGGGCTCTGTATTTAGTGCAATCAGCAGATGCTCAGAGATAAATAGTATACGTGTTTTTCATAGACCTTCTCTGATAGCTTTACAGTTGTTGACATAGACATAGGCTGTTACTATCATTTCTGAGATACAGTATGAAAACTGTACGTTAGCCCAGTATGAATTGCAGGAAGTTATAGATGATTTTAAGCAGGCTTTATTAGATGGGACTCAGAGGGAAGCTGAGGTTGCCTGTATAGAAAAAGATATTCATGTTATATTATTTAGCACTGCTTTTTTTAAAATAACAAGGATTTAATTTTAAACTTGTTACAGACGAAGTCTAGGCCTCAGCCGTTACTTTCCTTTCTGCCTGGGAAAAAGGTGTAGTAAAAACATTGGCACGTGTACATAGGGTTAGCAGAGGCAACTGAAAGCTTCTGGGATCCTTTAAACTTCACTGAACTTTTTAAAGTATAATTGTATTGGGCCTTTTAGTGGTAAAATGATTCACTTTTTGTAGTGTTGGCAGTAAATTCTGTCTTGGGATAAATACCAATCTGGCAAAATCATCAATTTGTGACAGGAATGTGAAATAGAATGAAAAAGTTTTGATTATTTTTGCCTGATAAAACTTTAGATATTAAATGTTAAACTCATTGGCTTAATTCTATTAGTGTCATATAACCCTCTTCCTTCTCTTTGCTTCCTCTATCTTCTTAACATCAGTATAATTTGCTTAATGGAGCACATAAATTCAGGAATGACCTCAACTCTGTGTTTGGATAAATAAGAAAGAATCTAATAAAACAGAGAAGAATTTAGTTAGGGTTAATTTACACTTAATCATGATTATACCTTTTATGGCCTTTAGAAAGAACTGCCCTGTAGTCATTTGAGTTGCATTTTTTCTCGTTCTCTGTGACCCCCCTTTTTGTCAGAGTACAGCATGGCTTCAAAAGGCGGATGAATCTCTTTGCTGCGAAGGTGCATGCAGTTCCCCTTCTTGAGCAAAAAAAAAAAAAAAAAGTACAAAAAATTATTTAGTCTTTCCAAATCTACTGCCCACATGCTCTGCACATGCTGCTTTCTGTCTACATGGTTTCCAAATCTACTACTGACAGATTGCTGAGCAGCTAAAGCAGCTACTTTGCTTCTCTATAAAGTCTTCTGATGTTCGGGTCCTGAGTGCACGGTAGGTGATGGCCCTGTGCCATGGTCTTACAGTCGGATCAGTGTATCTCTCACAGGTTGCGTGGGGTATCTTAAGAAACGTGGAATAAATACGAATGAATACAGAACGCCTTGAGTTACTTTCAGATCTTAATTTATGGAAGTGCTAAATCTTTGGCTAGTTTCAAATGTACTGAAAATGAAAACAAATCATCTTGGTGGGGAATATAAAGACTAACTGGTGAAGAAGGTACAAGAAAAAAATGCTATATAAAAGGTGAAGACTCACAGGCAATAGCACTGTGAACGATGCTTCCTTAGTGGAAAATTAATTACTCAATATAGATTTTCCCTGGATGTTGGCCGATTTATTTCTATTGTATCACAAGCTATTTATTACACTGCAGCCGACATATGTGTGCTGTTTCCTCTTTTATACCGCTCTTTCCCTGCGATGGATCCACGACTGTAGGAATGATCACTCTGAGCTTCAAAATCCCACCTGAACCTTGGCTAACGCCTTGATGCCTGACACCAGTCTGGCAGTTCAGTCTCCTAGGACTTTATTTGTCGGCTGAGTCTGATTTGGTTTACTGATGCATACTAATGCCCAGCCCTTGTCCCAGGGGCCTCTGCGTGTGGGGTGGCCCTCTCGAACCGTGGACTTTCAAGAAGTTGCAGCAGGAGGATGTGGTAGTTCAGCTGCCACAGGGCTTGCTGTGTAACTCCTCTTTCCCATCACATGTTCTTTTCTTTCTCCGTTTTAGTTAATATGACATGTTCATCGTCAGCTATTTGAAGCAAATAGAAGGAAGTAGCAGAGTTTATTTATCCAAGTGAAGCTGGCAAGTTTTAAGACTGACCACTGTATATGCAACAGAAAACAAAAAGCAAATGGAGCTGTAATTGCTAGCAGAAGCTAATGCCACTTGTACTGCAGCTGTGTGACTTTCTCACCATCTTATTCTAAAAATCACTCACTCTGTTTTTCCAAATCAGTGAAGAAAACACATCCTTCTGTGCAAAGTCTGTGTTTTTAAATGTTGCTAAGAAGCATTTTAAGCTGAGTCCACCACCTCTGTTCCTTCCAGTACATTTCATTGACTTGGAGGTTGTTACGGACATCAAATCTCATGGCAGGCTCCCATGGTTCTGTTCTATCAGAGCACTCATGGAAGCAACATTATTATAACTCATTGAAACGTGTCATTGGCACAAATTGGCATTGCTAATTTGATGCAATGAGATATCACCACGAATAACATTTTTACAGGGCTTTTAATAAAGCAAAAAAAATATTTTCGCTCCCAGGAGTTCACACGCATGTGATTGTATTCATGTTACATCATATGAATGCAATGTGGGATACTTTTTGACTTAATCTTTGTGTTGCCTTGTGATGTATTGAAATTTAGTTCAGTCAGTCATGAAATGGTTTCTTTGTACAGCTGATACCACCAGAAAGTAGTCAGTGACAACAACCAGACAGGAATCAGACTTTTTGTTTGGCAGCAAATTCTACAAGTTTAAGAGAAATTTTTGAAATTTCTCTTAAAACAAAACGCTAATGAAAAAAGTCCTATGTGTCAATTGAAACAAGTGGTTTTGATGTCAACACTCTGCAAATAAATTCTTAAAGTGAAACTAATGCAATTTTTTTTTCAAAGTGAAAAGCCAAATTACTCCATTCTAGAGATGTCCAAGCAGAACGATATTGGAAATTTTCCCCTTCTTTTCCTTATGTGAAATAATGCAAGAATGGAATACATCTGTAAAATATTACACTCCTGATCAATTGACATTTTCTGTTGGGGGGGCAAATGCTGTTAGTGAATTTCTGATCATCTATGAACAGCAGGATCTGCAAATAAGAAGTGGTGACTCAAGGGATGCCACATAAATATTTGTCAACTGAAGAAAAAAAGTTTGGTTAATGTTTGTTTTGGAGAGATTTGGTCCATTTTTTATTTTACTAACTCTCTTACTTAACGGCTGGTTAATGCATGTCTGTTGTCTCTCTGCTACCCTTCTCAAATGTAGTATTGAGTAGATCTATAGGCCAAGAAAAGTTTGTTTGTCCATGCAGTAACCTTGCTGCTGTTTTTTCTCATGTGTATCTATCCATGGCAGAATTATAATGTCCTTCATTGCAAATCCGCAGTGCTCCACTGTTATGTGAGCTGTGCATCCTTTCCATTAATGCAGGGAACGAGGAAGAAGCGATCTGGGTAGTTCAGGGAATTGTTAATGGACTAAAAGCCCTTTTTATGTAGCTCATTGGTTTGGACAGCTGGCCTTTTCCAGCAATTATGAAGAGCTGATATGACCCATTGGCTTGCTTGTAGTCACAGAATCACAGAAGGGTTGAGTTTGGAAGGGACCTCTGGAGATCTTGTCCAACCCCCCAGCTCAAGCAGGGCCACCTAGAGCACCTTACACAGGATCTCATCCAGGCGGGTTTTGAATATCTCCAGAGAAGGGGACTCCACAGCCTCTCTGGGCAACCTGTTCCAGTGCTCAGTCACCCTCACCGGAAAGGAGTTTTTCCTCATATTCAGATGGACCTTCCTGTGTTTTGGTTTGTGCCTGTTGCCTCTTGTGCTATCGCTGGGCAGCACTGAAAATAGTCTGGTCACATCCTCTTTACACCCTCCTTTCAGATACTTATATACATTGATAAGATCCCCTCAGCCTTCTCTTCTCCAGGCTAAACAGGCCCAGCTCTCTCAGCCTTTCCTCATGAGAGAGATGCTCCAGTCCCCTAATGATCTTCACAGCCCTCGGCTGGACTCTCTGCGGTAGCTCCCTGTCTCTCTTGTACTGGGGAGCCCAGCACTGGACACAGTACTCCAGATGTGGCCTCACCAGGGCTGAGTAGAGGGGGAGGTTAGCATCTTCCTAATGCAGCCCAGGATACCATTGGCCACGTTGGCCACAGGGGCACATCGCTGGCTCGTGGTTAACTTGCTGTCCACCAGGACTCCCAGGTCCTTCCTGGCAGAGCTGCTCTCCAGCAGGTCAGCCCCCAGCCTGTCCTGGTGCCTGGGGTTATTCCTCCCTGGGTGCAGGACCCTGCACTTGCCTTTGTGGAACTTCACGAGGTTCCTCTCCGCCCATCTCTCCAGCCTGTCCAGGTGTCTCTGAATGGCAGCACAGCCCTCTGGTGTATATATGAGTGTAATGTTTTCTACTTCCATTTTGTTCAAAACTCTTTGGGAGGATTTTTCTTTATTCACTTTCCCTGCTGATTTTCTAAATACATAGTACTAAGATGGGAAGCAAGCCTGGGAAATTTCAGTTTGAAAGCTGGGTCTAATTGAAAGCAGAGGTTTACAGTGAAAATACTTCAACAAATTTAACTCCATTTGTTGTGGTCACTGCAGGTTCAGCTATAATGCAGTCCTCATATCATACGGCGTCACGTTCCCGGGGAACTCGGAGAAGAAATCAGGGGAAAGATAGGCTAGGCAAATATTTACTTATTTAGAATGATCACAAAGGAATCCCTTGCAATATTATTGAGAATTAAATGAGTAATTGTTTTTTGCTCCATCTGTGCTAGGAGAGAAATTGTGTGTTCTTAAGCATTTATGTTACCCTTTTGTTTCTGATGCCAAGTGGTAGATGAGCACCCTGAGCTCGGTGCATGTTACCTCCATGGCCAGCAAGGGTCGAGGGAGCGCTGTGTCTGTGCGCGAAACCTGGGGATGACCTTCCTCGTGTGCAGGCAAGGTGTATGCAAGAGGAGTTGCAGTCCCGCTTCAGATGTCCTCAGGGGGAAGCCTGGGATTTGGATCTAAAGCAGCCGTTCAGGAAAAAATACATCTGAAGGTTCTCGTTGCCAGGCAAAACCATTTGGTTTAGGAGTTGGAGCTGTGATACTATTTTCAGCAGGATCCTCAATGAACTAGCCCTCACAAAATAGGTAATAAATTTCTTGGCCTGCTTACCGGTGATATCTCTGGTGAGCTGGCTGCTGCAGCACTTTTTCCAGCCTTTATTAGCTTAGAGTTGAGTGCTGAGTTTCAGTGTATTTTGTGGCTGCTTTTCCCCAAAACGCAGAACATGATGTCTTTTTCTCCCACTGTTTGACTCCTTCTGTCATGAAAAAAATATTTAAATTGTTCCAGTCATGAATGCCAGTGGTGACATTAAAACCCCTTTCACTGAAAATTGTCCCTCAAAGCAAATCCAGTGTTCTTACCGATGAGGAAAATGTGGTGCTGATAGGGTTATTCATTTCCTGATTCTGATACCGGATATTTGACAGGAAGCACTGCTTAAGGGTTAAAATGTAGTATTTCAGAGGAGGAGGACCTAACATTTGTGTCTTCTCTGTGGGTACGCTCTGTAACCATCCACCCCATATTCACCCTGTAGTTCGTATCGGCTAACGAGGAATAGCTGGACCCAAATTCTTTAGTGTAGCCCATATGCCTTCGGCCTTTAAAGAAGCTATTTGCAGCTTAACACTTTGAGCTGTATTTATGCAGTGCTGCACGTGAGGGAATTTCCTCTTCTGTGTAAATGCTAATTGTGCGGCTAACATGGTACGGGAAATATGACAGTAAAAACAGCACGTGCTCAATGTTTTTGTTCCTATTAGTCGCATTGCAGTAAAAATCCTTGCCTGCACGCTGGAAGCAGGAATTTGGGAAGCTGTGCTTGCTTTGAACTCCATTGCCACCAGCTTCAGAGTGACTCGATGCTTCTGCGACGGCCACCGGCACAGCCTGGGCCTGCTTTAGGACAAGTGTTTCCTTAAATTGCCTGCTGCTTGGCTCTCTCGTGTGCTGAATTCGAGAGGAGGGGTTCCAAATTAGTATGCAGAAGGAGCATACCTATGTGCATGTTGTCAAAATGATTTTTTGAAGGAAGGCATTGCAGGAAGGGTTTTTTTCAGTTGCTACACTCTCAAAGCCACTCAAGAAGCAAAATAAAAATATTGTGAAAGAAAGCAGAGCTGAGCTAGAGAGAGAGTCCTGGAAAGAAAAGACAATGTAAGCGCCTCCTGCAAAGTGTCTTTAGCTCCTTGGCCATCAAAGGAGAATATCTTGCAAAATCAACAGTTTTTTGTTTTTTTTTTTGTTTTTTTTTTTTTGCTTTTTGGCTTATAACAAAACATTAAAAAAGCAACAGAAAAACTAAAAGAATGTAATTAAAAAAAAAAAGTTAACCCACCCCTGGAAAATAAATAGTTCTTGTCCTTTTCTAGGCTGATGGATTCAGGATCTGATGATTTGTATGAACAATCATAATAAGCATGGTTTTCATTATTCCACTGTGCCTTTGATTTCTCTCCTAAGCTGTTATTTATTTATTTATTTGAGCTGAGGTGACTGAGTCACCTGGGGTATGTGCAGCACAGCTCTGAGCAGGTTGGCAATAGTCCACAAGTGGATCCCCCCAGGTGAAATCAGAGTTAAACTCTCCTGATCAGAGTGTTCCTTGTGTGAGATTAATGGGAGCTGGCTGTGTTTCTTGCACCATGCCCATCCCCACAATAAACCAGTGCAATACACAGTTTGGGAGCACTCCCAGGGGGCAGACCACAGAGCATGTTTGGTTTGGCCCTGCAGGACATTTTTTGGAGAGAGTCGTGGTTTCCTCACTTCCTCGTCAGCTGTATGGTCTCTCCTCTTCCTCCCGCACCTTCTTTCCCTACAGCACCTTGCCTCTCCCTGCCACCTAAATGCATGTCCTCTGCATGCCCCGCTTCCCAAAGAGAGCCACAACAAACCAAGGGCCTCAGCCCTGATTCCTCTCTATTCTGGGTGAGGGGCACCTACCAACTAACTTGCTAGTAACCGGTTAACAAGACAACTAATCACGTATGCTCAGCAAAAGAAGGTCACCAAACACCTAACAGATGTCAGGTGTGCTTTCTGTTGGAAAGAAGTTTATAGCTGGCATCTCTCAGGCCCTTCTCCTGCCTTGTTGCGATGCGAGGTCTGCCCCCGTGTTTGTAACCAGGACAAGTAGGGTATGATAGCAGCTCAGTTAGCTTTAGAGGGAAAAGTCTGAGAAGGAGAGAAAAATCTTGGCGTGTCTGAGTTCTTTGGCCTCCACCATCTCTCTGATGTGCATTGGGGCAAAGCTGGATCTCCCAGAGTGCCACAGATCCATCTTTTTTTTGGATCTATGAAAATCGATGGCAAAAAAATGGAGATGAAACGACAGTTAAAATATGAGCTACCTTTTTTGGAAATACTGACTTTAACACATTGCCGAAAGTTTCTGAGTAATGGCATAAGGTGGAACACACCCCATGTATCTAAAAGGAAGAGATATCAGTTAAAATGGTGCAAGCAGTAAGTCAGATAACTTTTGTTTTTCAAAATTACTATAAAAATAAGATAATCTTTGTAATGAATCCATGATTACTCCTGTGGTTGGGAAAGGAAACTAGGTTCCGAAATATTTAACTGTGTTTTTTCTTGTAGAGCAAAATGGTTCTCATTAAACCTAAAAAGGCAAAAGCTGGATCTGTTGAAATTGGTGGAAGGCTTATCTTGACTTCAGATGAGTAGCAATTTCCTTCATAACATTTGTCACTTTTGCTCTTCTTCCTTTTTTTCTTTTTTGATGCCTGTATAGGAATAGAAGGAGAAATGAGGGGAACCTCTGCGAGGTACAGTATGGCTACCACGTGTTTTCAAGTGCTCTGCCTTCCTTTTGAAATAAGAGTTTCTTTTTAGATGCCACATATAAAATTAATATACTGAGTTATCATACTTCTGATTTTACATCTAAAGAGTGGCATGCAGACACCTGTGTCTTTCAAATCCTAATTTATAGTCTCTAATAACAGAAGGCGATAACTGATCACACTTCAAATAACAGTTTGTATTTGTACATAGAAATGTACATCATTGCTTCTCACAGACACTATTTAAAAATACTAGATTCTCTGTTAACAGTCTGGGAAAATGAAACATGGAAAGGTCAGAGGATTTGCCAGAGGGATTTACATTCATGGCAGATCTGGAAATAAAACCTAAATTTCCTGACTGAGCACTCTGTTATAACCAAAATGTGTCACTTTTCCCACTTTCTAAAGCTGCTGTTTCTGAACAGGAAAGTAGAAACAGTTAACAGAGAATACCATGATACTGGTACTTCAGGTCAGGCAATCAAGAAATGTCATACTGTCTGGAAAAAAAACCCAACTGCCTGGAGTCAGAATGAGTTTTGACTTCTAATGCAGGATTTGAGAAGGTAGCAGAGCAATACTTTTTGTGTAGATCTCATAAAATATTATCATTTATCTCCCTCACAGCTGAAACAAGAACTTTGCGGAGCGCTGGGAGCAGCTTGAATACACAGTGGACGTGTTACTGAGACGTGGGGAGGCTCTCTCTCGGCAGGCTGTGCGGTCTGCGCAGGGGCTCCTTCTGATGGATGCGCTTTGCTTTTTATGGTTTTTGTTTCCTCAGCTTCCTTCTGTTTTGTTCTTCATAATGTACATTAATGGCCGTTCCTTTTTTGTTGTTCTCTCAGCTGAGGAGCAGACTTGCGCGTTTCGGCTGTAAAACAGCAAACTCGGGGCAGGATGTTTTTGCAGTCTTGAGACGGAGGCTGACCCGAACGTGATTTCCCGTCTGCTGTCCCTCCCCGGGCAGGGGAGCTTTCCTGGTTGTCTGCAAAGGCAAAATGCCGTTTCGTGGAGGGGGTCTGAGTGCTGGGTAGCTAAAATGAAATGGCTGCCCTTCAAAACCAGTTTGGTGGCATCAGTGGTTGCGAATAGGAAGCAGACACATTTTGGGAAGACAGCTGTAGTAGGAGAAGGTCCTCGGGACCACAAATTTGCCAGGCCTCTTTGTGGAATAAGCAGCAGGTGGGTGAGGCAAAGGGAACTGCTGAGTCTTGACCAAGTATTTACCGGCGGGGCTCGAGACAAATCCTAGTTTTCCGGCGTGCCAGGTCTGCCCCGCTGGTGTGCAGCTGGATTTTCACTAACACCAACTTGCTCGTCCCATAGTGAGAATAAAACATCAACTGAAAATATGACATAATGATACTGTGGGATGCCACCTGGAAGAGATGGACATCATCGCTTGGGACCAAGTTTTGCAAAGGGTCCGTAATGAGTGGACCTGCTATCTAGGTGCTCAGATTTTGTGCTTTGCACACACCTCTCTAGTAGGTGCCTGTATCAAGCACGTAGAATATGCCTTTTTTTTAATTCAATTTTTTACTTAGAATATTGGGAGGTTTATGATTCATTTTCTTCAAATGCACTAAAAAAATGAGTTAAATATTAGGCAGAATCATGTATTTTTTCCTTTTCATAAGTACATGTGCATCCCTGCGCTCATGTGCTCTCTCTTTCTCTCCCTCTTTTGTGTTCACAGACTCCAGGCTTTTTTTTTTTTTTTAATATAACATTGAGACTTATAAGAGAAATAAATCTCTCTATTGTTCTCTTGGGGTGCAGCTGTTTTAAACTGTGATCATGGGAGTTGAAACAGGTTTCCTCTCACAATAACATTTATATTCGTTTCCTGACACTCTTCCCTAATAACATGAGTGTCTTCAGCTGACCATGGAAGAGAAAAAAATCCTGCTGAACACTTCTGAAGATAAAATAATGTTTGCACAGCACAGAATAGTTACTGCCACATTACAGTATTTTTTTAATTTGTTGTATTGGATAAAGATCCACTAGATCTTTATATTCCAAGTTAATATTTTCATTTTTTCCTCTATTCTTCCTCTGTCTGAAGTTTCTCTACTACTGACAGAGCTTTTTACACTGAGGACTGATTAAACCAGGCCTTACCTGCCTTTCTTCGTGTTTTTCCTCAAGGATGAGCACACGGATCAAAATGTCCAGGAAGAGGAAAAGTAGAGCTTGTGAGGCTTCATGGGGATGGAGAAACAGGAGACTTCAAGTTCTTCAGTGCCTTTCCTCTGACTTTGGAGTGGAGAGTGAAGTGGGATTCTTCATATTTCAGCTTCCTCACCTGTAAAAGTTATCAGGGTGGCAAAATTGTGTTGTCTGCATCTCCTCTCTGTGTCAAGACCTTTACACAAAATATTAGTCTAAATTCTATTATCAGTAATATGTGCATAAATGCAAATATTATGCTCTCATGTTGGAGAATAGATGCTCCAGGCTGATACCTTACTGGCTGACAGCTGAGCTTAGCCCATTTTAACGGAATGCCTTTAACAGGGTGTCTTTTCCTCTTTCAATTTTTCTGGCATAACATTATTAATGGCTTTCATAAAAGAGCCAAGATGTTGAAAATATTGCTGCAAATCTGAAGGAGTGAGCTCTTTACACTTTCTTTCTCATTTCAAAAGATATTGCTCCTGACAGCAATAGTCTGCTTCAGAGGAATGTGAAAAGCCATGCAGAAAACTTACTTTTGTGGGGTTTATATTTGTAACCAATAACCCATCTTTGTTTTGCACATGAGTGATAATTTCAAGGCCTTCAGGAAAGCCTGCATATGTCTATATAAACACAAGAGTCCCGTCTTGTCTTTGCTTCTTCCATGTCTGCCATGCAGCTGATGCATCCCCTTGCACGCCTTAATGAAGACTAAAAGCACTGTAAGCCCATGTTATTATAACCTTTCCTTTAGCACAGGGGAGAGTCTGGATCCGGTACTGAGTAAGAAAGAAAATAACATGAGAAGATGTGCTTTTTTTTCCTTTTTTCTTCCAGAGGAACAAGGTCATGAAAATGATAATCCACAGGATGCGGTGACTGGGTAAACGGCTCGTGTGGAAGGAGCTGCCAATAGGAAGAACATCTGTAAGGGGCTCTGTATTATCTCATAATCACAGTGTCTTTGTTATTATCCACCAAAGAGTACTTTTGGCAGCGTGCTGTCACAGACCTGCGCTGAATGCAGTCCTTAGGGGCAGAGAAACAAATCCAGTCAGAGGATATCTGACCCAGCTGGTAAGTACCTGCAGGAGGGACTCAGAGCAGCTCCCGGGTCCTGTTTTCTCTTCTCCACGGCTCCTTAGGGAGTTAAGCGTTTCCAGGGGTGTGGGGAGTTATTTACAGCAAGGTGAAAGCACAGACCTTGTAGGCGCTACCCGTAGACAGCACTCGGTATGAATCCCTGTGATCTGGGCAAAGAGAAAGCAGCAGAAGGGAAAGGGAGAAAAGAGAAGTAACCGCAGGTTTGAAGAAAGCACCATGATGCAGGCTGGATTCCCAGGGTAGACTACTGCTGTTGCCCCAAGGCAGATGTAGGTGTAGAAAAGGGATTTTAAGAGCAGGGCGGTTTTAGGAGAAGGGTGGTGGCACCCTTCTGGTCCAGCCCAAGAGGAGCGTGCTTCATGATGGGTGTTGGATGCACCGGCGGCAGGAGGGAAAGCGGGGAGGTGGCTGCAGCTGGGAGCAAGGGGGTTTCGCGTGGCGCCTGTCGAACCGGCAGGGCAGAGGACAGCCATTTAAGTTATGAGGGCTGATTTTTTGCTAGTAAAGGCACTGGAGGAAAGTGTAAGAAGCCTGAAACGGATACAATGAAGGAAAAGAGGAGAGCAGAGCAAGGAAGAAGATTCACGTTAAAGAGAATGGCTTTTTTTCCTGAATTTTGTTTCATCTAGGGGAGAGTGGGAAGGCATTCACCTCAGTGGCAAAAGCCTGGCTGTTTATTTAAGTGTACAGTTAAATGGATTTCAGAGCCTGACTTTAGGACTCTTAGCTGTCACGCTTCTGGCATGCTGCACAATAGTTACACTGCCCCAAAATACACGTTATAATCCTTAACACTATATTGGACAGCAATGACAGGCTAGAGAGAAAGGCCTGAGACTGGAAAGCATATTGCCTGGCTTCAACTCTTTGTAATGCTACAGCTTGTTACAAGGTCTTGGGAAAGACTCTTAATGTGCATTTAATGTGTCAATTCCTTCACCATGAATAACGGTTTTCAACATCTGCAACTTCTGTGAGATTTACTGATGAAAAGCACTTGGGAAGCTCAATGAATAACCCCAGCCAGAGCCCTCCAGTCCGTCATCCAGATGTCTCCATCATGACTCACTCCTAGCTTTCTCTTACCAGCCCGAAGCTGCATGCGTGGGCTTTGCCTGAGGTTGAATTATTTTTGAAAGTTTGAGGAGAAAAGAAATATAGTTACACCATCTTGACATGCGAGACGGGAGGAAGGAGGAAGTATCCTAAACAAAAACAAAAATGAGCAAATGGGCCCCGAGTTTTTTGTCTGAACATCTGGCAGTGCCAAAGTCGCATGGGGCCAAAGCCTGAAAAGCTGATTCGAAGAAAGGTCTTAATGAGGATAATAAGTACTACTGATTGTCTCAGTGAAAGCTGGCTGTGATTTAGCAAAAACGAGCCTTTGAAAGCCATTGCTTCAGCAGTTCCAACCATAGCAATGTTTTTAATCATGAGTCTCCAACTTTCCAGCAGAAGTCTGTATGCTTTGTGTATGTCTGGATGGCTAATTAGTCTCCTTACTAAAAATACATGAAGTTAAAACAGGTTGCCTATGCTTCCAAAAAGCTTCTTGCTGCTGTTTTAGTTTTGGCCCTGACCTTACCAAAGCATAAACACAGGTTCACTTTAGCTACAATTACCCAAATAAAGGTAAGTAGGTGTTTATGTATTTACAAGATGAAAGCCTGAATATTTAATTCCTCGTTCAATTATTTGTACGTTTGTTCAATGATAGAGAGTGTGCTTTGTACCTATAACACAAAGAAATGTTTTAGAACAAAATGACATAATTCTCTCTCCCTTCAAACTGCTGAAGTTTAATTGTAGAAAACCAGCTTTATCTGATTTGGACTGAAAATGAGAAGAAAAATTTTTGCCTAAAAGCCAAAATCTGCTCTTGGATGCAGATACACACCTCTTCTGTTCATGTGGAGACCGATGTCTGTATCTAAAAATGGAATACATCTCTGCTGGTTTGGGTTAAAATTCAGCGCTACTGTGCTATGGATGAAGGGATTATCGTACAGTAAATCAGAGATGATATCCTTCCTGCACTGATTAAAAAGACTGAAAAAATCACCCCAAATTCTTATGAAAAGCTGTGTGTTCTGCAGCGCATAACTGACTTTGCCTTATTAAATCAAACTTAAAGGAAGGAAAGTATTTCTTACGCTACTTATAAAATATTTCCTAGGAAATTCTTGTCTGGTTAGAGCAGGGGATCATGTTAATATTGATACAAAGAGCTTGCCTGACAACTCCATAAACTGTGACTTTGTGTTTTATCTCCATCTATGCACTTATTCTGTGACGTGTCGGGTGAGTTACTCCGTGTTAACATGAATCCGTATAATTGGATCGATACCTGACATCAGCTCTTCTGATGCTCGTCCATCTTGTGCCAGGGCATTTTACAAATAAAGAGCAAGTAAACCAATGTGAAATATTTTAAAATGCCTTTCTCTGTGACTATTAGACTGAAAAAGATGGGCAGCAGTTAAATATTTCCAGAGAACTGTGCTGAGCGTTTCCAGTATTTGAGGTAAAAATGAAAATGACTGTAGTCTTGTTTCCTTCTTAAAACTTTTCCTTTGACGTTTGAATTTTCAGTCCCCATGATTGCAAAATACAGCTTCAAGAATATTAAACCTTGGTTAATCAGGGTTCTGTCCCCTAGGGCTGTTTTATTTTTCTTTGCATGTGTCCGTATTGGAAATCTAGTTGAAAGGCAATATATATAAAATATATAGTGGGAGGAGAAAGGTTTGTTTTATGAAATTTTCCTTTTAGCTGCCTAGCAATACAGTTCAAGGCACTTATGGAATATATGCTGGTAATAGGTAATGTGATCTGGATATACCGAACATCTGACGATGTAAAAAAAAACCCCAAACCGGCAGTAGCTGCACTGATTTCATTCTTCCCTGGATTTATATTGCTCCAACTGAAGGTAGAAGTTTCCTAATTATTTTGTGTTTAGCTGAGGCTAAAATGGTGCAATAAATACTGCAGCAACACTGTTTTGGAAGTAGTTTAGACAGAATTAAAGATTTTTTTGGTAAATGGTGTCCGAAGGGCACATTGTGGGACAGAATTTTTCTTTAAGGGAAGAATTCTGGAACGGAGGACTTTGTGTTGGCCAGAGTATTTCTCTAGTTGATTTTCCACAATTACAAAAAATCCCTTTTGCCCCAAACTCTTTGTCTTTCGACAGCGCAGAGCATTCAATTGTGATAGTGGCTGACTGAAAGGAATAGTAATAAATTGGGGTGAAGATCCTTATATTGTGAAATCCAGTAACAGGAAAATGATTTTAGCCTCGTAGCCTTTGCAAAGACCAGTAAAGATGTGGCTTATTTGAATGATACAAGCTGACTGGGCTTTGTACAGCAGCATACTCCAGTGACTTAACACCATGTGTATGAAATCAGTGGCTAGGGTCAGAATAATTGTCCATTTAGGCCAAGTAGGAGCATTTTGCAATTTTGAACTGTCCAGCGAACGAGGCAGGGGAGGATCATTGCTCCCACAGCATCTTTTTTGGTGCCAATTAGTCAACGGGAAGCCTGTTATAAGAGAAAAGTGGGTGGCGGTGGCAGGGCTGGGTGCCAGAATGAGCTTCCTTGGTTAACGCAGTTAATTCGGTTGCGCATCAGCGAGAGGCTGCAAGCGTGCGGCAGTGCGAGACATCTGTACCGCCTGGGTGGGCAAATGGTGTTGACACCAAGACATCTTTGTAGGGACTGCGTAGGGTTACGCGTCACGGAGGCAGTGCGCTGTAGCTCTGCTGAGGGCTTCACACCTCTCAAGTGTTTACAGGGTATGATCTGATGTGAACTATTGCATGTGTTTTGTATTCAGCAGATTATGATCAAGTTGTTAAGTTTAAATATTTAAAGAAAACAAATGTTGTTTTAGAGCAAGTTTTCTGAAGTTCTGCTATGCTTAGTAAAAACCCACTGCCTAGCAAAACGTCCCTGCTAATTGCAAGAATAACAGTGATAATGGTGCTGTTTATTGGTACTGGAGCCAAATTACTGGCATTGTGTCAGAAACTGAACTAATAAAAGGATCAGCATTTAATACGGTAGTTTTGTTCTTCATAGCTATTTAGCTAGAAAAGAAATGATACTAATAATAGTAATAAATGTATATATGTATATTTTTATTTAGATATATATGTACTGACAACTGTGGGGTCTGTGGCAAGTTAATCCCAGACTAGGTTAATGAATGTAGTGTTAGAGGTTATGTCAGGTTTTCGTCCCTCTATTACAAATCAGCCAGTTAAGCCAAAGCAAAGGCTCTCTCTTTCGAAAAAGCACAGCGTCGTTTTCAAAAACTGTTTGAATTAGGAAGGAGAGACCCCAGTCTCTCCTCTTCTGTTGCTGAAAGCTACCACATGCACTGTGAGACACACTCAGCCGGGGGTTACCTGTGATCCAAAAAAGCAAGCACGGGAAGGAAACCGAAGCTCAGAAGGAAAAAGCGACTTGTCCACGGCTCTAGCAACAAAGCTCCCCTCTTCCACCAGAGCAGCCGTCCTCCTCCAGGTCTCCGCCTGGCCCCAAAATGCCCTGTTTTTCACCCAGACGAGAGCTAACATGGATGTCTCTGAGGCAATGCACAATCCCTATGCTATATAGCGCTACAGCATGGTAGATGTCATCTCATATTTGTACTTTGTGCTGTATCATAACAATGACTCTCAAACCCTTTTCCATCAGAAGGGCACCGCGCTCTCCTTCCCAGTGCTGACCATTTGCCTGCCTTCCCTGGAGTGACTAAAGGGCTGAAACAGCATTAAATAGATAAAACGAACTCTTTAGCCCGTATGTGTGACAGTATGATTACATGTGTAATTTTGCACTGAAGTGCTTTGTTGCTCCCTCCTGGATCCGCAATGACTGACGTTTCCAAGCCCTTGTGGTCTTCTTGTTCTGTATTTTAGGCAGTGTCCACTTACACTGACTAGGATTGAGGCTTTTTGGCAATGTAAACCTATACAGAAAAACAAAATTTGCCTGTCTTATCATGTACAATACATAGAGGAAAGACAGAGAAGGTGTGGATGAAGCCTAGTTTTACTTCTCTTCTATTTACACAGAGATGTAGTGATTTCTTGATGGTTGCAACAGGAAGCCCAAGCAAGTTTGAGCTATGAACTTTGGTTTCTTGAAACTTCAAGGCAACGGTCAGCTTGATTCTCTTTTCCTAGGGCAGAGCTTTGGTTTTCTACCAAAGTTTAGAGTTTTTGTCTTCCTGCCTTCAGGTTTGATTTCCTACTCAAATTTATCACTGGTTAAGTTTATGTGACAACAAAAATGTTTGATCCTGCAAAATGCTGTACTCCTTTACCTGCCACTGAAACTGAACTCAATGGTGCTGCAAATAGTAATGCCCACGAAAAGGGCCCTCACTGGCTCATTACAGAATCAGACCTAATGGCAACCCCCCCCCCCCCCCTTTTCATAGGCAGAAGTACCTACGTTTAAAGGGGTACAATGGAGTTCTAGTCTTCAGTAATAATTCTGTTTTCAATGGCTTTGGCCACTTTGTTTTTGTGTTCCTCCTGGTGCAACTCTTTTAAATGAATCTGCCATTAGCTAAGTGATTCAGGTGAGTTGATCATCTGTGCTACAGGAGGTGAGGAATAGCAAGAAGAGCACCAGTAACAAAAGGAATTAGGGTTGAGATCTGGAAACCATGAAACAGGGTGTTTGTGTAAACCTGATGAACAGATCCTTTAATCAGAAATAGAGCACGAAACTTTCTTTTGGGAGCAGACACAAGGAAGTGATGTTTAAGCTCTTGCTCCTGAAAGACTTTTCCCTGAAGCAGATTTGAAAAGGAAGAGGAGGGAATAACAAGTGGTTCCATATGACCTTTTTGGAAATTACTTTTGTTTTCCAAGACCATCTCTGCTGAAATCAATTTCCCCTGATAGAGCTGCCCCAACTACTGTTCTATATTAAGGAGCCAGGTGTTCTGCTTGGTCTGTTTTGAATAAATGGCAGAGTATTTCTTAAAGACAATTTTTCATCTCTGCTTTGTCATATTTATCTGGTCTGTTTCTGTGTTCAGATTCATGATTTGGCTAATCTCAAATTAAAAGGTCTGCCTTGAGCACTCTCAACTCTTGTTGGCTTTAACTAGAATTTTAAAGTGATATTATCTTCCAAGATAAAGTTGATGTTTATAGCACTTGAAGTTTGGAGTCATGAGCAAGAATCTGTTGGCTTCTTCTTGGCCAAAGCAGCTGGTCAGGATTTTCTCTATGATTTTACTGTGGAAAGTGCAGCTTCTATAAAATAAAATACTGCCATGGGAAATCTTTGGTTTTCCTGAGTATTCATGTGAATGCTTCATGTAGGCTAAGTCCAAGTGGCTTTTGTAATATTTTGGTTTGTTCAACCAACCCCAAACATTTCTTTCTTTTTAATTAATTGGGAATGCATTTCCCTATCGTGGCAAGCTACTGCCCAGGAGTCCCACTGGGTTCAGCTCCTGCGATGCCACTTCCACCTGGCTGAAGAGCGCGCTGCCGTCTAATGGCATGTGCAATGCAGGAGGTGTAGTCTGGGCCCTCCAGGCCCTTGAGAACAGAATAAATAACAATAACGACAACCCACGTGGTCAGTCACACACCAGGGCTACTCCTGCAAGGGCAGGTGTGGCTCTCTGAGTGTGCAGGTAGGTATCTAACCAAGAACAGGAGGACGTCTCTGTGCATTCAGTGCTTGCAGGACTTGTGCATGTTGGCAGCGACCTGCACATCTCGGTGGGCTTGTGGAATACACCAGGAACAGAAGGGTAGTAGAGGTAGTAACTCTATCACTGAGCCTGATGCTGATCAAGTAATGCCGAACCCTTGCTGAGATTATTGCTGTGGTGATTTCAGTGCCTCTTTCTTTAAGAAATCTGGGGATAAGTTGCTTCCAATAAGAAACTCTTTCAGTCTTTTTTTTAAAATTAATCTTTAGCTGTAAAATCAAATTTATTCTGACTACCCTGACCTCAAGTGGTCACTTCTAATGTTGTTCAGATGGGTAAAAGAAATATGTAAGCGCTTGCCTTTTATCAGTGTATGGTACACAATTAACACTGTTTATTTCAGTGAAATGTGGTGATGGACTTCCAGTGTGTCAGAAGAAGCAGGAAATTACTTAAGGTGGCTCTCTGTGTAATAACACAAATACTATAGGCAAGTATAGGAAACTTAAGGGTTAGCCAAGTCAGAAATCTTTGCCTGCTGTCACTCTTGTGAGGGATTTCTGAAGCACAGAGGTGGAAGATGCCCAGGACCTGCTCTGAACGAAAAACGACACCAGGAGGTGCATTGCCACACCTGCAGGTAAACATCTTACAGTATAATTCTAGTGATTCCTGCAGGAAATAGTTATTGGCATAGCTGATTCGGTGCAGTCTCTGCTCCTCCTTTTGGGTTGGCGGTCATGGCGTGGGGCCACACACGAGGTCCCTGGAGCACGTGCGAGAGTTTTCCTCCAGGCTCAGCCCCCAAGGACGTGCGTCTCTGATGCCCCAGGTGACACCATCTCTGCTCTTCTCGTAAAACTACCGTAGCTCTTGCCACGAGCCCTGGAAACCCCTGGCTCTCCGTGTGCGGACCTGCACTGTGGCAGCTGGCCAGCAGTTATCTGTGGACACCCCTAAAGTCCAGCTGGGACTAACCCTGGCAAGTTGTTTCATTCAAAGCGGTAGCAGCAACATGGTGTACATGTACAGGTTATTGATTTATCTATTCACCTTCACATATATATATATATATAAAGCATTCATATAAATGGAGTTATATATTGATATATAGAAATATGTACCCTCATTCTTAAGTTAGGATGTAAATCAGGTTATTTTCAGCTACTGTAAATGTTTTCCTGATACTGTCTCACAACGAAAAGGCCTGAAAACATAAAATAAATCAAAGTGCTTAGATCCTTTGAGTGCATGTACATGAATGCCAGCATGCAGATAGAAGATTTATGGTTACCATGTAGGTAAATCATATTCATTGCTTTTACAAGGTGGGAGAGCATCTACTCTCTTGTATCTCCTCTTCAGAAATAAGAAATGACTGGGTAGTGAGATGTGATTTCACCTGCTGGCTAATTCAGTTGGTATCTCTGGGCATTTTAGAATATGCCACTCACTTAATTGTATCTATCACTCCCCCAGTTCCCTTAATTTCCCTAATTTATTTTTAAAACCACTTGTTTCAGTCACCCTTTGTGCGATGCTATAGGCTGAAATGCAGAGCAGAGAATGTATGTGCAAGGAATGGACAAATCTGAAAACATTTCTAAAAAGTTTATTCCATGGTCCCTAATATCTAACAGGCAGCAGCTGTTTGCAGTAACATGCTGACTTAGAAGTTGGTTGACAGGAAGTAGCACAAATTCACTTTGCACCGCCATTATACAGAGCTCAAGGATAGCACTTATTGAAGGAGAATAAATTCATGTCTAAATGGGTGAAAGCCATCTCAGTACCCTAATCTAGCTTCTGGACACCCGTAATAGAAACACAACAGACAGAGAGCCTGGGTGTTTCCATTACCAGAAGCCAAGTAATGACCATTTAGTGGGATTCTATTATATTACGGGAAAATATCTTACGGTAACTTTAACCGCTACTGTCATTAAAAAGAAACCCCTTGAAATATTAGTCTATTTTTTGTTGTTTATTTGTTGACTTAACTCAGATTAGAAGGTAAGACCATCCTGAACACTCTTCCTTCCTCTGTTAGTGAAAAAAGAATAGCTTAATTTTCTTACTAATATTTTTAGTTGCATGGCCTAGTGGAGCAGGGGTAGATTCCCCAGCCCTCTCCTTACCACTGCCTCTGTGACACGTTCATTTGTGTCATCTCCTGGTCACCATCTGCTATGCCACTTAGCTTCTCTTTTCAATTCCTCAGGCCTGCTCTTCTGCAAATGCAGGGTGCTTGTAACGCTTTGGCTAAATGGTGGGTGTTAGTAGATCCTTCTCATCCCTTGGCTGCAGCAGTGATACCAGAAACGGTGTCTAGGGACTGTCCTTTCTGCTGTAAGTACCCTCTGCAGGCCAGACACTTTGAAGTCCACGGACATAAGGAAAAATAGCTTGGATTGCAAATATGTTGAAGTGAAAAGCCTTCCTTTACTTGTATCTGAGGCATTTCCCTGGTGCTCCTTACAGCTATATCTAATATACATGTCACAGAGAAACTGTACGTGCTAATATCACAAAAGTGGGGCTTGTGGTTATATTATACACTGCCATAAAGCACAGGCATGGTTGCAGAGACTTAATTCCTGATATAAATAACATGCACTAGGGAGTTTGGTTAAAGAGCTGTTAATTTCTTAGCAGCATCAATCCTGTCAAAGCTTATGGCCTCTGCAGAAAATCAGAAAAAAAGCCTGCTCTAGGTCTTGTCATTCGCCAGAATATAGCAAAGCCTCTTCGTTTTTCCCTTCTTTATTCTGAATGACTGTTTTTTTTCTTCAGGGCTTGTTAAGCTCTTTGAGCAGATATGAGTTTTAAGTATGTACTACTTCAACTGGAGACAGGTGTTTTGTGGGACTACCCTTTCCTTTCAGGTGTTTAGGGAACACCTGGAGAGACTTTTTTTCTCTAAAAAGCTTTTTGCCTGTGTGAAAAAGCATTGTATATCCCAAGGAATCTGTTCGTCAGTATGCTGCTTAGGTGGGAGACGATGGGTTAAAAAAGAGGAGCTGCAAACCGACACAATTGAATAGAAAAATGCCTTTGCTCGCTCCGAAAGGCATTCACGAGTGAGAAGACGTTTATTTCCAGGCTGGAATGACGCTTGCACCTTGTGTGCTGGGAAACGCCTTGCTCTGCCGGTGGCACACTTGGGCTGGTAAACAGCCATTAAAATTCTGGGCAGATCTGCATAGCTTGCAGGAAAACCTCTCCAAACAGCTGCAGTCTCCTTTCGGCAGATGGCGATTAATAATAGGCTTTGTTCTGCGGGCACGTCCATTTGCGCCCACAAAACCCCCCCCAAAACCCGCTTTCCCCAGGTCATTTCCCCCCCCCCCCCCCCCCCCCGGGAAGAAACGCTGCCAGACCCCTGCGATACGGACGGCACCGTCACCAAGAGCCCAGGGAGGGGGCGGCTCGGCAAACCCATGATATCGCCCTCCTCCTTCTTTGCCCATTTAGATGACTCAAATAATTTTGCTGCCTAAGCACAGCTGGTGTGATTAGATATAGATCAGCTCTGACCCCCTCACCTCTGCCTTGTCTGCTCACCGCGCCAGGATTTTCATGACGTGCAAACCCGCCACAGATGCTTTTGAGGTCCAGAATATTTGGCGTAGGGCTGGGCTTCGCTCTAGCCAGATACTGCTTTCTCCAGGTGGAAATCTCTGCTTTGGCTGCAGCGATTTCAAATCCCGGCAAGCAGCACCTCTGCCTGGTCCCTTCACCCCGCGCTAGGTGCTTTGGCACCGGGGTTTTTGCTTCTCATACCAGGGGAACGGCCAGAAACCTCTCTTGTCCCTAAAAGCTGCTGTTTATTAGGCCCTGGCGCTGCCACCTGCGCTGGCCCGGAAGACCTGCGCCATGCGGGACCGTGCACCAGGGAGAGAAATCAGGAGGCACTGGGAAGACTGGGAGGCAAGATGGTCTTGGCCGAGGGCACCTGTTGGCGGACTGAAGATCAGACCTGGCCAAAGTCTCCGAGAAATCAGAGCACACCACAAAATCTTCCAGTTCACTGACGCTTTCCCACCCTCACTGAAGAGGCAGATGAATGAATGCTCCCTTGCGGAGACGACTGCCGAAGAAAATCCTGCGGAGAGTTTCCTACGGACGGATCCCGTTCCCCGGCCCGTGCTGCTGGGGCGGGCTGGCGATAACGCTGTGGTGCTGATGAAGGAGCAGAGTGCTCCCTAACCAACAGCCAACTGAGGTTTAAAAATACTGAAATTCGGGTTGAATCTGCAGCAGCAGAGCTAGTGCCGGGTTTTGTTTCCTCGCTGCCCATCAGAGGGTGCTGCTCCGCCACCTTTCCGCAGCGAGACACCCTGGCCGCGCAAGCCTTCAGCTCGCAGGGCTCTGCGCTGGTTGTCATTTCCAAGCCCTCGAGCAGGGAATATTAATTGCCTCCCTCTGCCTCTGTTATGTTTATTAGCAGTGTAAATAAAGTGCTCTTTTATGCTTTCTTAGGTGCATTAAACATTGCCTATTTGCGTCTACCATTATATCGAATTTGTACTTAGGAACTGGAGAGGAGTGCTCAGATGTTGTGATCCCAGCAATAGCGCACTTTCCCCTTCTCCAGTTTTAACGTACAGAACAAGGAAAACTTTACTGCTCAGTGAAGGAAACTGCAGAAGGCATCAGTGAACAGCGAGTGTTCTCCAGTGCGGGCTGCTGTGGTCTGCTGAACTGCTTTTGTATCGCCATTTGATTACAGAAGGGGAAGACATTTCCCAATCCTTTTTAATTTCGGTAATTTCCTTTGCATTGTTCTGAATTGCTTAGGCTTTGTTATTTCTATATACTTGTTGATGATGTATGCCTTGAAATCTTTTCACTCCAGCTATTACCAGAAGCCCAATTGCACAGCGATGTGAAATTTTAACTCAGATGGCATAGGCAAGTGTTGCAGATAAACAAGAAATGCTTTCCTGCATAGTGAAATCTCATTGAACTTGATTTTTCTTCTCTAAATATTGCCTCTTTACGTACCTCTGTTCCCATAATACGTTATTTCTTCATATTAAGAAATGTCATGGCATATGAGAATTAGTGCGAGAGATATCTGCTCTTACTTTCCTTTCGTTATGAGCTGGAAGCAGGAAGGATACTTACGGTACTAGATGACAGTTTGATTGAACTAAAAGCTTAAGAACAATAGAAGGTATCTTACTGTGACAGCGTGTGACATCTCTCTCAACATCTATCAACATACGTATACTGGTAACGACGTAGACAAATATTCTGTATTACTCTTGTAAAGGAGCCCTCCCCTTTCAGTTACCAGCAGTCACTGTTTTGCCACCAGCTATGGCCACATCCTGCAACATTTGGGGAAGGAAAACTTAGCTTGCAGGTAGCAAGCACAGACCTGGTTATGCATATTGTCCCCCCAGCACCAATTTTACCTAATGACAAGGCATGGCAGAGGCAAGGACACTCCCCAGACAAGTCCCTGCTGTCCTCCAGATGCCAAAGTCTGCAGGGACCAGCAGGGGTGCAGTAAGCAATTGGGGCTGAGCACCATCAGCGACCGTGTACTGCTGTTGCTCTTTTCTGATGACTCACGTAATAGTCATGTTTGGCCCCGGTTTACAGATGGGACAAACATTGCTTCAATGGCAGGAAAAAGGAGCAGAAGTGAACTGAAATGTCTCTGCTTTATAAAGAGAGAAAAAAAGACTCAAGAGGTTGTCTCTCAATGAGGACTGCTCTTCAAGTACGCCAGGTGGGATCCAGTCAAGCAGGACATCTGAAGAGCACTAGAGCTGAATTCAGGATAAGTTCAGACTTCCCAGTTTCCTAAGTGTTTGGTTAAAGATAGAGACACAGCCATAAATTAGGACGCTGAACTCAAAGAAATAAAAAACAAATCCTTGCAAATCCCATTGCAAGATGCACTGTAAGTATATATATGGTTTTCCTGTAATCAGTTTGCTGAAGGGAAAAGTACACATGGAAATGTAAATAGACAGTCTTCTCCCAAACAGCAAGTAGGTAAGTTTACTAGGGTAAATGTCCCTATTAATTTTAGTGACACTGGTTATAAATAAAGGCATTTATGCAATACTTGCAGCACCGGACACATACTATAGCTTGTCAGGGATTTCTAATTATGCAAACAGTTGAAAAATATCTGCTTTACTGGAAAAAAACTGTTCAAATTTTGTGTAAAAGCTCCAGAAGATATGGTACCACATAGCTGAAAGAAAGAAAAAGTTTTTTGTATTTTCTCTTCTGCCTTAAAACTAAAGCAAATAACAAAAAATGTCCACAGAGTGACAGTGGAAAGAATTACAAACTTTATAAAATGGAAAGTCTTAAGGTTGAAAATCGAGAATAACAGAATCAAATAACCAAATCTCCTAAACTGTAGATGAGAAATGAAGCAACCCATATAGTATTTAGGCAACCAAAAATTTCGGAGAAAAGAAGAGAGTCAAAGCAAAGTGAATTGCCCCCATCAGATACATGAAGACAAATAGAAAGGGTTTTATCAGTATACTGGGGAAATAGCAGTACTTGGAAGAAAGTCAATCCATTAGTAAATAAGGTTGGAGATTAAATTAACAGACACTTAACATGTTTGAAATACTGGACTTGCTTTTGAATTCATCTAAAGAAAAATGATAGGCAGGGTGAATGGAAGAACAGGTAACTGCAAAAGGTAATAACCCATTAAAAAAAAGAGGTAAAATAATACCTAGGAAATCTAGGCACATATGGGTCACCTGGATGACACATATCCATAGATATTAAAGATGCTGTTTCCTGAATAATTCGCTGCCCCTGACAACTATTTGAAAACTGTGGAAGTGCTGAAAGGTGGAAGGAAAGGAAATATAACACCGTTTTCCGAGAGCAGAGGTAGTCTAGTAAGAGCCACACTGCATGTCTTGGCCCCAGCTCTTCTGGAAGGACATGGTGAAAATGGGTGCTCCCGCCGCCACCCTTGGCCCTCGCAGCGCCAGAAAGAGTCATCACCTCTCAACCCAAGCTTACCTTCAGTGAAAATTAAGCTCAGGTGTACGTGCTTACTTGGACCTGCGCCCCTGAGAAGAAAATAATCTCTCAATATCTCAACTTAGCCTCTTGGCAGTGGAGAAGGAACATGCAGATACACAGGAGATGCTAGAGAAAGAGATGAATGGGATATAAATACTTTTTTGCTTGATTTTAAACATCCGTGATGAGCACCACAAAATGCAGATGATCTGAAAACTCATTGAGTGTAAATATATTGGTGCAGTGTGTCACAATCTCAAGAATAAAGCCAAAAATCTGCAGCAGTATAAAAAAATGCAAAAATAAAAATAACTCTGTTCCTCAGGCAGGATGCCATTGGTTTTGTCTTTTGTATGCTGAATAAACTAGGGAGATATCACAGAAATCATGAGATTCATTTGCTATTTTTAATATACAGCAATGAATTTTAGTCCTTAAAGTGCCCCAGCGGGTGTGGATGTGGATGTGGAATAGAGAGATGCATGGAAATTCAAAATGATGAACAGCTCAACAAAAACGTGCAATCTACTGGCATTATGAAGAATATCAGGATATTATTAATTGTGGTAATTTTTTCCTGTTTCAAGAGAGAGCTCATCTCTGTTGGGAATGTAAATATACTCACTGCAGCTTTATTAAAGGGTTTCATAAACTAAGCTTCATTAAAGGGAAGATCTGCTGCATTTCATCATGCCTCTAATGCCTCGTTTGGACAGATCAGCTCCTTGATCTAAGCTTCTGATACTGGTGTAGCCTTGATTTAGGGAGGCATTGATATTCAGAAAGGGCCCCTCGTATCAAGCATAGACTTAAGTGACTTCCTAAATGGGAAAGGCCTTAAATTTGTATTTAAATTCTTGCTTGACTCAGGGCTCAGTTGTGGTCTTTGCTGATGCTGTGCAACAGAAGCAGCTGTGACCATTAGTGAGATGTGAGCTGTGAAGTGCAGCAAGTTTGATTACAGATACCCTCCTCTCTGGGCTTCTTGATCCCCTGCATGGCCTGAGTCCAGAGGAACCGAGACCCTCCTTTTACCAGGTTTATCTTTCTGCTTCTTCCTTGGAGATCTAGGGGAAAATAATAGTAAAAAAAGGACACACATACAGATTTTTTTAGTATGGCTGTTGAGGAGAAGGGATTATCTGCAGGTCTATCTCAGGAGAAGTCACAACTTGTGGGAATAACGCTATTTCACGGGATGGGGCTTTCGCTCAGTAGTGCTCTACTCCCATGGAGTAACTCAGCTGACGTCTGCAGAGCCAGCTTTCCCCGCCCTGAAATCCAGATTTCCCTGCCTTGAAATCAATAGCAAACCCCACTGAGACCACCTGTTCAGGACACGTGCAAAGGGATTTATACTGGGTGAGTGAGATCAGACCTTTCTGTTTATTACAGCACTCCCTGAAAAAAGGTTTCCCCTAGGATCTCCTGCTATTCTGTTTCTCATCTTATTTGTAATTATTTCCTCCTTTATTTTTTGTCTGTTGTGTTTCAAAGGGCTTTGTTTTTTTTGTGGTTGCCTTTTTTATTTCACAGAAACGTAGTGCGAGAGAAGGTTTAAAAATACTCGCTTTAAAATGAATTCCAAATTAAGTCCATCCTCAGCAATTTGGCTGGTAGGAAATGAGTACATAGTGTTACAAAAGGGATGCTTTCTTATTAGTCGATTAGGTGGGAAAGCATGTGGCACAGTCAAATTGGGTTGCAAACATGCTCTTGATCTCAGCTCTGGCACTGCTTTGCTGTGAAACCCTGGGCAAGTCGTTTTGCTTTTCAGTACTTTTTTTTTTTAATTTTGGTATGCTTTAGCTGTTATAGCTATTTAAATTGTAACCTGTGGGGGCCAGAGATTGCTAAGTTATTTTTTTACATTAAAGGCACTACACACGTATCTACTCTCCCACTTCCTTCAGAAAGGTTGAGAGGAATCCTAACATAGATTGTGTTTAAAATTACCAGACTTAGGCTTCTTCATACTGCTAGCATCAAACTTTTAGGGGAGGTTTTGATCCAAAGAAAGGCAATCAATACTTCTGCTCACCTAGCATGAGGTGAATAAAACGTTTAGCAGAAATAATCTGTTAACTTACATAAGATGTCCTACTTTTCACAGTCTTATTTCTGCATTTGCCCACCCTTTCTTATAAAAGCACACCCATGTCAAAACAGAGGCTTAATCTGTCCTTTGTCCTGATCTGTTAGATCTTAGGTAAAATTTATGATGACAAATGGCTGTGGAGTGAAAGCCCGACTGTGATTTATTGGTCATAACCGAACGCTTGCCATCTCTAGGTGGCTCGGGCGGGCAGTGGTGGGACAGGGAGCCCTCCCCGCTGGAGCACGGGATCCATCCCCGGACTGCCGAAAGGTCTCGTCTGGCATTGCTCCATGGGGCAGACCAGGGGCACTGCTGCATCCCGTGCAGGGGAGCCGGGCGATGGAAAACCCGGTACAAGGAAGAGGAGCACCGGCCCCACGGCTGCATGAATGAGCGCTGGAGGGGGCATCTCCACACGCTGCCTTGTGCTTCTCTCTATTTTCCTTCCTCTTGCCATCTCTTCCCTCCTGAGAAGCGTTTCTCTTGCAGCCCCCACAGTGCCGCAGGAAACCTCACCCACTCTACCTATTTTTGCCTGCTTAAGTGTGGGCAGGTATACCTGCCCTGTGCGCCTTAGCTCAGCACTGCATCACAGAGCAAGCACTTTTGTTCACAGCTCTTTTTAAAGCTATTAAAAAAGAGAGAGAGAAAAAAAAGAAAAGAAACACGCAATCTGAAGCCTGAATAGCAGCATTTCTATCATCTGTTGTCATGACACACAGCTGACGTGGGAACACGGCAACAAGGCTGACTGCTAGATGTGTTTAATTTTGGTGCAGATATTTGCTAGAAGAAGCTTGCAAAAATATCTCTGGGTGGGAGGAAAACAGGTGGGTGCTGGTTATGTGTACTAAGCAGGAGGAAATAGTTGTCAGTCTTACCCAAGCATTACTCCAAATCCATCAGCCCCTTGGTACCCTCACTACTCGACAGGGGAAATAAACGTTACCTTCTCTTTCCCTTCCTCTCTCCTGGTGCTTCTGGAGAAGGTGATGGCGGGCCACAAAGTGCAGGGAGACCGAGCATGGCATGACTCAATAGCGCTTGGCCAATGCACATCCTGTCCGAGCAGTCCTGCTAAAGATGTCCTTGTCCAACATGGGAGGTGATGTTGGTGTTGTCCACTGAAACCAGGTAAGGGTGAGACTCCTGACAGAGTATAAAATGATGACACCTGACACTAGAGATGCGGCTGTGTGGTGAGTAGTGGATAGCCCGTACAGACTTCTAGGCTGGATGTCGTTTCTGTGGTTCTCTGTGACTGTGGGCAACTGGACTCAGTAGTCCAGGTGACCCACTCAGCCCTGTGTTCCCATGTCCCATACACACTTCTGATGCAAAAATGTCTTGACTTTTTCCCGTTTGGTGTCCTCAGGTAAGTCAGACCTGGTCCGGTTTTCAGACGAGCATGAGCAGGCACAGCTTCCACTGGCTACAGAAGAAGTGTAGGTGTTCAGAAATGTTCTCTGAAAATCACTCTGCTAACCCATTTGAAGCTCATGTTCCTCTTCCACAAACTACCCTGTATTAGTACATTTCTCATCTCCATTAGTCATCCTGACTAATGACTTTACTCATCTCTGCTGGTTTACTCATCCATTTCAATACTTTCCTAGATCACAGGGACATTTTGTGACTTAAGTAATCAGTTAGAAGCTCAGAGATCTTTGAATGAAAAGAGCTATGTTTTATAAGAGCAAAATACTATGATTACACTTCTGGAAAATGTAATTCAGTGCAGGGACTTCCTTTCTCTTCCACACTGAGCGTCTGGGTAACGATGGTGGTGTAACTGGAACTGAAGACTCCAGAGTCCAATACCAAGAGGCGTGAAAGAGGAAGTCCACGTAGTCGTGGATCAGTTCTATGGGCTGGGAGTAACACGGAAGCAGAGGAAGAAGAGAAGGAGTTTTCCTGGAGAGGAGGTGCATTGCAACAGGAGGACTTGTAAGTTTGTCTGAGCAAAGAAGTGGTTCAGAGCTCCTTTCATGAAGTATAGGTTGTAGCTAGCATGGTCACAAAGCCAAGAGAAATATAGATTTTTTTTTCTACCCCATTTTCATTGTGTGTCACCTCAGCCAGGAAATCTGGCTCTTCCCACACCATTCCTGCTATTTTCTCAATGTGTGAAATGATTCCTTTGAAAGAAGCGTCTCTTCTAGGGGACCCAGATGAGAAGCCTTGTTGAGAGGAAAATTTGAGATCAGTGTATCTTTCGTGTCTTTGTTTACCTCTCCTCTCTCCGTCTTTCTCTGGTTCTCCTGCCGACTTCTGTTTCCGGCCTCTACTCCAAATATCCCATCATGTGCTTGAACAAATTCGAGTAGTTTCCACTTTGAGTTCCCAAAGTGGTTCACCATTTCCAGAAACCACTTCCTGTTGCTGCTTACCAAAGTGTCTTGTTTTTCTCACAAATGAGGTTTCGCAGTCTTCCGCTGGACGCCCCGGGACCCTGATCTTCCTGCTGGAGGTGCCCCAACCAGCAGCGTGAGCTGTTGTCCGCTGAGCAGCTACCCCTACAGACTCCTCCTCCTGCGCCAGTCTGTCCATCTGGTTCAGCCCATCGAAAATGTCATTCTTGACCGTTCTCCTGGCAGCGGGGTTCGGTCCCAACTTTGAAAGCAAGTCTGTGCTTGAAGCGTTTCAGATATGAGGTCTGAAGGGTGTAAATCTGACCGGCTGCATGACAGCCATGCTACCCTCTCACACATGAAGTAGAGAGGAAAAATGCTAGTCACATTTCCTTTTTCCTTTTCTTCCTTTCTCATCTGAATTCTAGGAAGCTGGAAAAAATCAGTTTTGAGTGGGTCATTGAGGAAATATAACCATTTGGGAACAATATAAGCATTGGCAGAAAGGAAAATCTACCTTCCCATGCTAAATGAAGACACTGATTTTCCCTTCATCCTAGTGATCACACTTCAAATAATTTTTAAAGCACCTTGAGAAAGCAACTTGCAATAGCATTCCTCCTATACAAACAACCCTGTCTTTAATAGAAAGGTTGTTTTCCCAGCAGCCATGCGCTTTCAGTGAGAATACCCTAAATGAGAAAGGACTCAATTACAATTTTTAAGAAGCATATTTTCTTTGTAGGCTCTCCTCTGTCTGCTCCAAACCGAAGACAAAATGACTGCCAGTCTGAAGACAGCAGATGTCTCAGAGATGTAAATGTTCAGCACCCCTGAACCAAAGCTACAGCTTAGCTGAATACAGTACTGTTATGAAAAAAATATTGACTGTCTTTGTGTTTGTTTGCTTTTTGTGTAGGGGTTTAAAAATGCTAGTGATGCTTAAACAGCTCTTTAGAGTCATTACAAGATACTGTGCAAATACAGTAATTTTTCCCCAGCAAGCAGGCGTGAAATACACGGTTGCTTATCAGAATGAAACAGTTCCAGAGGAGGCCTTGCTGTCTGTCAGGTGAATCACCTAATCTCCAGATTTAATGTATTTAACTGGGTAAATAAGACACTTTTTAGAGATGTCTAAATATACATTTCCCTGAGAGAGTTTTTCCAGTCTCTAGGGTAAATAATTCATGCTTATATGAAGATTGCTTTTTTTTGTTTAAAGGATATGATTACCTGCATAAATAGTTGTGCTGTAAGTATGTAGTGCACACACCACACAAACCTAATTTCATAAATACTTTACTTTAAAAATGTCTATTGTCAAATTGCATCAGCCACTCAGGATTTAATCATCTGTCACAAGATATTTCCATCTCCCATTTAGGAAAAATGAAAAGCAAAAAGAAAACAGATAAAAATTTCACAGTGAACAAAATTTCCTTACTTCTTAGGAATGTTTAAGCTATAACCTGACAAAAATCAGGAAATTAAAGTGCAAAACCAGCCTTGTGTCCTTAATTCACCCTTTTGTGCTTTTTATTATTATCATGCAGAAGAACACAGCCATTTCTGCTGTGAGTCTTTGCAACACTGAGCTTCCCTACTGCATTTTCAGGATGACTTATTCTGGTTGTTAACTACCTCAAGAACTGTTATGGTAGGTCATCTAGTCCATCTCTGCCAAAGTGCAATTAATCCCTACTGCACATTTACAAGGGCTTATCCTGCCTAATGCAAATGTCCTGCATGACCTGGCTTTCTTTTTATCTTCACCATTGAATTATTTTTCAGGCTTGGAATATGTTAACAAAAATCTGATTTAGTCAGGAGCTTTCTGCTCACTTCATTAATTTCAGAATTAAATAGGGTATTTGGTCTGTCCGTACAGCTGTATGATGTTCTTTGCTGTCTTTTCCTCCAAGGCAAGAGCTGCTGGGTGGCCACTGCATCGCAAAACCCAGCACCTGGAAGAGCTGTCCTTCTCCTTGACGCTCTGGAGCATGGCAAGAAGCACTCCCCAGTCGCTCGGCTTTCCTGCCTCCATGGGAGCCCTGCTTTGTCAGCCTGGCCAGGCTCCCGCACTCCCCCGTACAGATAGGCCTGGTGTTAAAACAAAGCCAAGATTTGTTCAGAGAGCGATTTACGGTCCAAGACCACCCATCTCTTCCTACCTCTTGTGGAGCTCCTATGTTGGAGATCCTGGGAGAAGCTGAAAAATCTTGATGCCCTGAGCTGAAAGCATGTGCCACGGGTACTTGTCCTAGCCTATTTTTTCTCCAAACCATCCAGGCTGTTTGACCTTTCCACTCTCTCCCTGGGGCAGGGTACCTGAAATACATAAGCCCTCTTTCCCCCTAACTTGTATAATATTTGAGGTGCAAACAGCGCTAATGGAAATGTATTTATTAAAGGTAAATAGCATTTACTTTTAGGTAAGTAACTAGAGGTCAGTAACACACTATGTACAGCAAATCGCCAAGAAACAAATGATATCGTTTCACGACAGAATTCTGTTTTCTTGAAGCTGGGAATAACCTTACCTTTAACCATGATGTGAAACTGGGCCAGGAGGGAGCTGGTCATTAACTTTGTGGAGTCCATGGCAATTCTGCGCAGAGTTTTGCTGGCGTCCTGAGGACTCACCCAGGTAGGGACTGGTTTTGGAGACTGGGGGGGAGCAGAGTGAAGTTGTAACCCCTACATATTGCCCATTTCTACAGTCAAGTAGCTGGAGCTCAGATCTTTCTTTGGTTTATATTTGTAGGGCACTTTCTCTTGATTCCTTGATTCATTTGATAGTACAAATATATCAGTGCTAAGCACAGACATTTATATAGTTATGAGAAAAAGAAAGGAAAGGAACTAAATTCCCTGTCCTCACCTACAATATAGAATATCTTTTTTCCTTTTCATCCGATCTTACATCTTTTACTTCTAAACAGACAGTAGTAATTCAAAAGCAATTTCCTCATTATCTACCCGTACTTAACGAAGAACAGTATCATCCCCATTCTGCAGGTGAGTAAACCAAAGGCAGGCAAAGTATCTATTCATTTAGTGCTCAGGTGGCTGAAGCAGGAGCTGGGCTGCCTTCTCTGAGACAGGAGTGGAGCAGAAGAAAGTTCATTTCAGCACATCGGTGCCAGAGAGCAGTGTGGAAGGGACCATCACCGGCCTCCAACCCCTTCTAGCTGTGCCTGCGCTGTGGTCTGGGGCTAGTCTGCACAGGGACAGACCTTCAGGAAAGTTAATGAAATCTGCTTTTAAATGCCTTAGTTAAATTGCATTACCTCACCGTGGTGACATTTTGATTTTGATTTAAAATAGGCCTTAATTCTGTTTCTTTTAATTCGCTTTGGTATGTAATGTGGTTTACCTGATACAATTTAAATTCACACCTTGAATTAACTTAGCTTAAATCTCCTTAGCATCCCCATATATGCAGGGCCTGATTTTGGTGTCTAAGTCTAGAAGCCAGGATCCTCCTTTTTCTCTCAGCGCCACCGAGCGACTACTTCATTTGTGTGCTTTATAGATTGCTGCCCGCCTTGCCATCAGACAGTTAATTTAACCAGGTATTTAAAAGGACTGTGATATTAATGACTTTCTTTTATGTAGATCTACTTAAAAAGCTGATGCTTAAAACTAAAGCAAAGGAACAGGTTGAAATACTAACAAGGAAAAAACGATGGAGGGATGAAGCAATTACAGCCCCAGAAGTCCGAGAGAGCTCACGCGACCCCCCCAGGGGACTTGTGGCAAGGTATTACGGTGAGAAGAGGGGAGCAGGCGCCTCTATGGGCTTTTTCCCCTCGTGAGGGCTAGCGAGAGGACACGGCGGAGCTGGGTTTAGCGCTGGGTGGCAGTGCTCTCCCGTGCTGCCGCCGCGCCGGGCTCCCGGGCGCTGCCTGCGCCGGCAGGGCACGGCGAGGGGCACGGCGCTGGGGAGCTGGGGGCTCGTTGTTTTCTTAATTGGTTTTAAAGACCAGTCCTCTGCTTGGGTAGAGCTCCCCTGTTTTATAGCTTTGATTCCTGCCCGAAGTACCCCCGAAAGAAAAGGGAGAAGGGGACGGTGCAAATGTGTGGAACGGTTTGCAGTTCAGAGCAGCAGGAGCCCCTGTTATTCAGGGTCCCTTGAGAGTAAGGATAGCTAGGGGGGAAAAAACGTATTCTGGCCATACTCATCCTCCCTTTTCCTGTAAAGGATATTCCCTGCCTTCCCCAGCCTCGTCTGCTCACGTTCGAGAGCCAGAGCCAGGAGACACCAGCCTCCGGCGAGCGCCCGTGGGCCAGGAATTTACTGGCTGTCCATCGGCTCTCCGGGAGGTTAGGGCAGCTGGTGCAGGGGTCATTACAGCATCAAAACCCACAGCCTGGTCTCAGGCAAAGCACTGGTCCTCACGGGACTCACCCAGATCACGTGGAGCCACCCCAGAGCTGGAGCACCCCCTTTGGCAAGGTGTTCATAAGAGCGCAGCTGTGGAAAGAGAAAAGGGGAATAAACTGTCCTTCAAATGCCCCGCTCCTGTGCAGAGGTGCTGGGACAAGCCTATACAGGACTCTTGCACTTAGACAGTGTCCTTGCCAGGTCTGCCGTTAAGGTATGACAGTCCCCTCTTACCCGTCTAGGATGAACTCGCTGGCGGACTTGCAGCACGTTATTAATGAGGACCTAGTGAGCCCTCTCTACATGTAACAAGTGAATGACCTGGTGTATTGCTGCCTGGGGAAAAGGAGAGGGAAAGTGGTGTTGTCAAGTCTCACAATTTCGTTATGAGTTTTGTAGCATTAGATGCTTTTCTCAAAGCCCCAGTCTGATTTCATATGACTTGCCAAGAAGCTTAGTTTGTTTTCTTCTTCTTTTAAAGGGAATGTAGCCTTCCCTGTGGTGCAGAAGAGCTTGAAAATGTGAACAACAAAAGCTTTGACAGCATAAAACAGAAAGACTGCCAAATTCCCACCATTTGGCCAGGAAAATGCAAGGTGGTTTTGGCTCCTGATTTTTGAAGGCCTCAGACAGTCAACACTGCATGTATTTCCATGATAATGCATTAACGAAGGTGGACAGTTGTGTGAACATGCTGTTTCCAGCAGGGACATCTTCTCTGCCTTCCCCAGTGTTTTAAATCCTTGGATTAGCATGACTGTCTCTGTTTCAGCAGCACAGACATGCAGGTTTAGCTTCACAAAATAAAATGTGGGAGCTGTGCAGCAGCTCGCTCAAAGCACATCGGTAGGTAATGCAGCATGGGGGTGGGGGGGACTATGTAAATTAGAGAATAATAATGTCAGCACAAGAAGAAATGGGTCAAAATTGGCCATCTCTAAGGACAGGATGGAAATAGGAAGGCTTCTAAATATTAGAGTAGTGAGGACCTGAAAGCTTCATCATAGGAGCAGTGGGAGAGGGAAACCTAAGTATTTTTAGGATGGAGTTGGACTCGTTCACGAGAAGGAGGTGAGGTTGTTCGCAGGACCAGACTTGGTGACACAGAACAACTCTTCAAGTACTCATGCTCTGAGGTTCAATATGCATCACGTAAGTCTGTCGTCCTTTCTAGGTCCAGAGGTTAAATATTCGGTGCTCAAATGGGCCCAAAGCACAGGGACCGCCTTCCTTTCAATGACCCACAATAACAGTTGAGGTTAATGTGGTTTCTATGGCTGACTGGGGCTGGTTGTTCAGCAGCAGATGTTGTTCATGCATTTATCTACCAGCAGAGATGAGTCTCACTGTTTTTAAGGTTCAGTGGATCTCCTTGATCAAACCCAACCTCAGTAATGAATGAAGGCTGTGAAATAACTTGTATCCTCTATTAGAGACAAACAAGCAAGAACAACACCACTTAAGGAAGCAGCATAAATAATGAATGAGTAGAGAAATATGGTCCTTTCTGACAGAAATGATGCTGGTTTTAATTTGTGTTTATGGCACCTAAAGTAATGGGCACATGAAAAATGCATGGGGAGAGAGAACCAAGAGAAAAATCCCCACAGAACCAAACCACAGTCACCTGGACTCTGACCAGAAAGTGCAGTGGAGAAACAAACAAACAAACAAACAAACAAAAAAACTCCTTTAGAAAGAGAAAATAATAAAAGTTGAAAAAAATACAAAGTATATCTATGCTACTAGAAAATCAAAACACTATTTAGGACAAGAACTCAAAGTACAAGATTGCCTGCTGAGAGAGCCTTTAGCATTTGCAATAACGGGGCCAAAACTTGATGGAGGGCAAGATGGTGTTTCAGTGCTTCTTGTATATAAAAAGCCTCATTTACAAAATCTCAATCTTTTTTCAGGATTCATTCAAGGAGGCTTTCTTCTAAATCTAAAGACAATATAGCATTAATCACATTAAAGTAAGTATGTAACCCATCATCTTGAAAGCTCCCCTGGAAAGCTAAGTTTAGTTTATGTTGAACTTTAACATGTCAGCTACCTAACAAAGTAGCCTAATAACGTACAAATGTTTCACAGAAATGTGACACATGGGAAAAATCCTCACAAACATCTCAAAAATCGTCAACAATTTTTAAAATTTGACTATATCTTTTGTGTAAGCTCAAACATGTTTTTTTTCTCCTAAAGAATACTTTAGAAATTGGTAAAGTAAGGACTAATGTGATTTTCATTTTTGTAGCTGAAATTAGCTTTATCTGGACTTTGTAAGATCTAGAGAGGTGCTAATGCCTCTGAATATGAAAAGCAGGCCTATGAAATTATATGGGTTTTGAGTGAGCTACTAAATGATAGTCTCCCAAACCTATAGTCAATTAAACTGATGACAGGAATTTTTTCCTGAGACAGCAGTGCAAACATTTTTGATTTATGCTGAACATAAAACGTGGTTCGCTCAAAGTAGCTCATTTTGTTTTCAGCCCAGGAAACAGAGGGTTAGCTTTCTCAACGGTGGTTGAAATGGAATACAGGTGTTATATACTTGAATTCAAATTGTGTATACTGGATTTTTCTGCAAAAGTGCAATGATGCCTTAGGTTTCCCTAAGGACTTTGACATACCAGGACTTCCACATTTACATAGCAAAGTTCCTGTATTTCCTTTTCAACCGCTGCCCAAAGCCCTGTGGCTGGAACACCCCAGTATGTGTGCGACCTAGATCTTAAAGCCACATCTCCAAGGACAGTGTCCTATTTACCAGCATGTTAAAGGTTATAGTTATGTATCACAGAAAGCCTGAAATAACTGAGAGTGATTAGCCCTAAAAGGAGAAGACTGAACAAGATAATAGTCTTCAGATAGGTAAAAGATTACAGTAAGGAGAAAGAGAATCATCTATTCTCCATTTCCATAGTAAGAAGAAATTTGGAGAAAAACATTCTAAACGTAAGGATAGCAAAGGAATAGCCACCCTGGTTATGGAGTATCCATCGCCAAGTTCTTAGAAGATCATCAGAATGTAACTTTTGTCAGAAATTACTTTGGTGTAGGTGGTTCTGTGGGATCATGGCCCAGATGGACAGATAGGCGGAAGATGAATGAGGAGACTGCTTCAGGTCCCCTCCAGTCATCCAGTTTAGTGCACTAGTGCAGCGACTCCGCTGTTTGATGGTCCATGGAAGTACTCAAGTCATGGGACCCTCCTGACAGCAGTAGTTCAGATTAACTCTACATCTAAGTCAGAAGGGGGGGGTCTGACGTGCAGTGTCCTACCTGCAAGGCGTACACGAGTCCTTGCACAAATCTTTCGTATGCTTTCTTCTTCCCAGGCTGAATGGTTATGTCCATGCAAAATGGAAAAGCATCAGCAGCTGAGGCTGAGCAGAGCCTGTGCTGGGAGTGAGGGTGTTTGAGAGCCGTGGAGGGTGAGCGATGCAAGGCGAGGTTCTCTGGGGGGGTCTAATCTGCCTAAGGACTCTAGCGGCTGCTTGGCAGGTGAAGGTGGATCAGCTCCTTCCCTTTTTGCTACATGTGCCTGGGAACACAGCATTTGAGAATGTGTCTTCCCTTTCTTTTCCACGGGAAGTGCCTTAAACACTTGTGAATTATTTTGTCATTTTTATTTCAGCTGAAACTCCTCAGCAAATCCCATCTGAATCTGCAGAGAAGTCTGGCTACCCTAAACCTGAATTTTGCAGATAATTTGCTGAAGGGATAAAAAAAGGTCTATCTCTAATGACAAAACCATTTGTTTGCAAAAACTTCTCACAGATGACAAAGTAATTTCCTGCTAAAGTCTTTGGGGTAGACTCTTGCATGATACAAATTGTAATGTGTCTCTGGGTAACTCAGTCTTTCTCTTTTACTGATATTTCAGGGATTCCTATTGAAAAAGTGCCTCCATTTGCACAGAAAAATGGACCAAGACCATAGTTGTGCTAAAAATGTATCAAAAGAAAACAGGCCTGAATCCTCAGCTGATGAAAATCAGTATATGTCCATGATTTCAAACAGTTTATGTAAGTGTCAGCTGGGCTAGGCAGTACACCGGGGACATGGGAAGAGTTCAGGATTTCTGTGCAAGGACTCCCTGACTGAAATTTCTCATTCTTCCCTGTTCTTTCTCCAAAACAACTCATTAAAAGCTGTTCCATGAGTCACCAAGCATTGAGGAGGGCAAGCACTGTGGCAGAAAACGTCTTACGAATATCTCCCTGGCCGTTTGCTAAATATCCTCAAGATGTATCCTGCATTTGTTACTACGGACATGGTCAAAGGCAGAGGAAACTGGCACCAAGTGACAACTGTGCCTCACTGAGGGCTGCTGAGAAGCCCTCCCATTTCAGGACTCTGATGGAAAGCTACCATAAACAGGCAGGACTTTTCTTTACCCATGTGCTAACTTCAGACCGTTGATTTCCTATTCATAGTACTTTTGAGAAGAATAAATGAAAAAAAAAAATGCCAAACTACTAGTAAAATTTTACAAGCCCATTAGTTGCTCTTCAGAAAGGTCCCTGGGCAATAAGCGTGGATCAGACCTTACTATGAGACACATATATCATGCAGAAATATGCCTGTCAATATCTCTTGGTCTGAAAAGTTAACACAACTAGACTGTGTTTGAATGTCTGGAAAGCAAAACACTCTTCCCCAGCACACAGGGCCACATTTTGCATTACATTTTGCTCTGCAGGAATCTTGAGCTTAAACCAAAACAAGAGAATTGATGCTCAGCAAATCCCAGGTTGACAGTAAACCCTACAAAGTGAAGTAACAGAAAGACAAAGCACAGCTACCACTGAAAAATGGGTGATGTTATCAAAGGAAAGCAGCTTGGTTTGTTCCAGGGCTTTTGCTTTCCTATCAGATGTACAACAACGAGTAGCGCTAGCATCAAGATACACCGTAGCATTTTCCTGTCTCAAGAACTTATTAACGCTTTTTAACAACAGAGTCAGCAATGAGCTTACGGAAACCTTTCTAAACCTAATGCGAAAGATGAGGGCTAGGATGACTTTGAAAACTGTTACGATGCTGCAGTGGCATTTTGAAGGTAAGCTGGAGGTAAGTGAGATGTCCTTGAGCCCTGCTATCAGGCATTTCGCTCTTGATATTGAACCAAATCCTTAACGGATATAGATCCCCGCTGTCCCACCCGCACTGATGATGGGGACGCTGGCTGAAGGTCTAGCACATTTTGTGGTGCTGGAGTAAACATGCCGAGGAAGGAAACGATTGTGGAGGTGAAGAACTTGTGAGCTAGCCAGAGTTTCTTGGAAATACCTGGCATGCCCTCCCTTTTCATGTACAAAAGGAAAAGGCAGTGCAGTAGATTTTGTAGTATGGATAAACAACAAATCTGCTAGGAGGATCTGATGTCTGCAAATTCTTAAAGAAGTTTTAATAGTTCCACTGTCTTTGTGTTGTTAAAAACAAGACCACACACAATTGCAAATGATTTTACTTGGAAAATCTGCTTAAATAATTTCACAGTATTCTTCATCTGAATACTTTTCAGATAGAGCAAAGAACTAAAACAAAACACAAATCAGACTTATAAAGAGACACGACAGCCTCTGCTGTATCACACACAGCTCTAAAATAAGCAGATCTCGCTCTGATGATTCACTTTGATTAGTTGAGTGTTGACCAGGAAAGCCAGTCTTCTTGGAATAAATGACTTCTTCTTTGCAGCAGTAAGAGAGAATTTCCTAAAACATGGGCAGAGCAAGAACTAAAATCCCTGATGAGTGATATTAAGGACATTGTTATGCAAATATAATATGCTGGAGCTCTTTGGAGGAGGGATTTTTGTGCCACAAGAGAGTGTATTATTGTAACAGTTATTTTAATGAAAAAATGACCAAATGTATTTGTTTAGATTATTTTCTTTCCTCTTTTATGGAGCAGGAAATTTCAGAATATATAGTTTTTGGAAAAGCCAATGTGGAAATTGCAATGAAAGGATTTCCTTTGAAGTGTTGGCATTTTCATATTTTGTCATACTGAAATGCTGAAATATCAATCTGAAACACAAGGTTTCATTTCCATATGTTGGTTCAACCCCAATTTTTTCTTAAACGTTTCTTCTAACAGTAAAATCAGAAAATATCAGCACTGTCCCCCAAAAGACAAAATGGCCATTTTCACTGGGAAAATTTTCAGTTAAGGGGTATTTTCTGAGTTCACAAAAATTGTTTGAGTTCATAAAAAATTCATTCTGCTGAGTTTGATTCTTTATTGCTTGCCAGGATAGGACATTTTTCTACATTACAGATTTTTTGCATCTCACAGTAGAGACACCGCTGTTCCTGCTGTAATTGTGTGCAGAGAAAACTGAAAATGGAAAAGCATCCAAGCTTGTCTGAACTTCTGGAAATCAATGGGGGAAGGCTGAACTTTCGCATGTGGGACGAGCGCATCGCTCAGCAATTTCAGCTTGGTGCCAGCTCCAGCATCGATTTTTTTGCAGTGCAGCCGCTGATTGGCCATGAGCTGGACTGAACCTGCCAAATTCATTTCCCAAACAGGCCTGAGTGACATAGGCAGGGACCAGCCCTGCCTCCACGTAATTGCACGGATGTGCAGCATAGGCGCTGCCAGTTCGCTCAGGCCTTCTCCCTGGAAACTTGCCTGGCAATAGGCGGCTATCAAATATTTATCATGTTGTCGGAGGATAAAGCAAGGGCTAATTGGGGTCTTCTGCAGCAGAGCCCAGCTCTGTAGGCTGCTTGAAAATCAGCGAGGGCATTTCTTAGGCGTTTCAGGGAAAGGAGCCTGTCTGCCCAGTGCCCAATGTATCAAAAGCCACATATATCTGTGCAAGGCTGTGCGGTGGGGAGCCGATACATGCCGTGCATCCCAGGGAGTGGAGAGGGAGCGTGCCCGGCCATCGAGCTGCCTGCACTGACTCGTTGGTCCTGGCAATGTCATGTCCAGGGACGGCTACCAAAAGCACCCTGGCCAGCCCCTGCTACAGGGGGTAAAAGAGAAGGAGATTGAGCGCCCATTGCACCCGGCACAGACAGGGACAGCGTTAGGGTCCAAAACGTCTTGTTTTGAGCTGGGGTATGGAGCCAGGGTGACCTTTGGAGAAGGGCTGCTGCCAGCAGTGCTGCCTTCCAGCCGAGAGCGTAGCAGCAGGAAAACAGTGCTGTGTGATTGGGGTGATGTGATGGCACTTTTGGTCCTGGACGAGTCTGGGAAAACAAAAGGAAGTCCAGTAAAAACATTAGGTTAAGGTTCAGATTGTTCCTGTTTTATCTCAGTTGGTTCATTCTATCTTTTTATTCACTCAGCCAGCTCCTTCTGACAAGATATTTCCTGAACAAAGTGCTTGGGGCATCTGAAGAAATAAGGGTGTGAGGGTCTGGAAATACTTAGTTAAAATTTGGCTCTTTCAGTACTTTGTGCAGTAGTTTCCAGCTGGCTAATTTACCTTTCATTGCCTCAGATGGTTCGTCTGTAAAGAAGAGTGACAGCAGCGTCCACACAGAAGTAGTGATCGGGGGCTACAACAGGGAACCTAAATATGTAGAGTATTAAAATTAAAAAGAGCAAATACAAGTGGGAGAAATATGCTTATTTTTATGACCTAGCAGCTATGGAAAGGGCTGAGTTCTCCACAAGCTAGGGGATACAGCTCCTATTGACTTTGTATAGTCAGATTTTACTTTAGCTGCAAGTTGGCAGCTGTCAGGATAGCTTAAGACTATAGAAAACAATTTGTTTTTGACGATTTTATTTGAGGGCTCTTTAAGGTGCAGGTCGACTGTAAGGCAGATCATGCAGTGATACAGATTGTTCTGTGCACGGGGGTATAACTCCAGAGACCTCATGCATGGCCAGCTCTTCTGAGCTGTTTTATGAAGCCAAAAATGAAATTCAAAACTGAGTTGAAGAGATGTCATTCTTGGTCAGCGTTATGTGAAGTTCAGTAAGGGATTCAGAGACCTCTCCCTCACCCCCAAAGAAAGGCCCCTGCAGTCCTCCTAGGCATGAATCTTCTTTAATGTCAACCGCACTTTGGGAGGGCTCGTGCAGTTGGGCCAGAGCTATGCGTGAAAGTGGCCTGGGTTTGTTTTCACGTTGACCTCCAGTGCTGTTGTGTATAGATTTGTTTCTTTGCGTAATGTTTCCCACAATGTTAGAACTGAACTTTAAAAAAATGTATTTTTTTACCATAGAGACAGATATAAATATTAAAGGCAGGCACAGATAAAATAACAAACATTTAAAACAGTGACCTTTGAATTATGCTTTGTTTTGGAATAGATTCCTCCAGCATGTGCAGATCCAGAGATATATGTGTTTCCCTTGGTACTGAACACCAGGAGGGTTACCACGAGTCATCTGACCCCGCGGCATGGTGTACGTTACTAAAACCATTACCCACGGCACCATCAGGAAAGGCGTCCCGCTCTCTCCAGTTCAGGCTGCGGGCGTTATAGAAAAACAAAACCCTGTAATTCCAGATTTCTGGTATGGGTAAGTGCTGAGTGGACTGACAGCTGATGGCATGGTGACCATCTTGGACTAGCAAGTGGGGACTGCTTTGGGAAAACAGGGGCAAAAAAAGTGGGGTTTGTGCTTGTATTTGTTCATGCCAAATTCCTGCGGCGGTTAGTCTGGCTTTCTGTCAGCAGATCTTCTCAGCCTGACACCGACCTGCTATTTTAAAACCTTTCCTTGGTTTGCGCAGAGTATGTCCCAGCAAGCAAAGCACGCTGATACTCACTAAAGCCTCTTCAGAGGGGCCACGCGCGCCGAGTCCTTTCGGGTGCTCTCCATGGGCGTGCTACAGCCCAGAATTTCGAGCATGTGCTTAAGCTCCAGCCATATTTTGGAAAAGCGGTTAGTTGTAATACAAGGTCACTGAAGCACAAGGGTAAAGCGCTGGCTTTATAGAGTTCCTGAATATGTGTGTTTTCCTGTACTGGACTCGAAATAACTATATAAAGATGTCAGTGCTTTACAGAAATAAGAGGTATAATAGTGTACACCAGGACACAGATTCTATATAGCATAGTAGATGGTCGAAGATGGTAGAAGTTCTGCAAATATGACTGTTTTCTCCTTTTTCTAAGGTAAAGCAATAAGGAATTAAGAAAAAGCTGTTATGTCACCTTGTAGCTTATCCCACCTCCCTACTTTCTCTTAATTTTGCAAAAAGTAAACCATATTTTCAAGATATGTCTGATAGAACTGATTTTGAGATAATGTGATGTGTTAATTAAAAATATATGTCCCATTCCTCTTTCTACACTTTTATTTCTGTCTGTAAATTCCTACACACAACAGGAATACATCAGTTCCAGTTCCAGCTCCAGGGCCTGTGTCCATGTTAAGCCAGTCTGCTTTTGTTTTACACAGGGGCTGACAAGGAAAGAAAAGGTGGCAATGCCGCTCTCGAGGTGTGCTTGCCAAGCTCGCGCTCCCAGAACTCCAGTTTAGCCCCAGACCCTAAGGAGCCGGCTTCTCTTTTCCAAATGTGTGAACCTGGAACATCCCATCAGCAAGATTTGTGACACATCCTTTGGGAGAAACCACTGCAGCCGTTCACATGAGAATGCACTGGGTTACCAACAATTCCCATCATGAGTCCAAGGTGAGATGTTTTTCCTTAATTTTAGCTCTAAAAAGGAAGTTTCTTTTCATGTCAAAGCATTGAGCAGAGATGAAATATTATCTGTTGCAATTTCCAGCCTCTGCTACAGGCTTCCATGGTAAGTTTTGGGAAGTTAGCCCTACTCTTCACCTGTGAAATACAGAAAACCTGACAGTTAACATATTCGCTCCTCAGTGAATCTAGAGAAGATATGTCCATTAATTCCTCTTAGGAAATGAGAGAAGAGTTCCATATTTACAAGTAATTTCTGCGCTGCATTATAGGGTTCACAAATTTGCCTGAAAACATTGCTCTTTCTGTTGTAGGCAGTGCATGCAAAAGCCTTACGGAAGAGCCTATATAACTGTGTTTTTAATTTGCAGTATTTTAAAGCAGTCATAATTTCTTTTGGGGCTTGGCAGCATCATTAGACTGCTGGACTCTAATAACTTGTAATTGCATAACCCATGAGTCGGGCAAACCTCCAGTTTTGAGGTTTTCAGACACTGTTGATGAATTTAATCACAACTGAAAAGCTTCACCAGATGACTGTAAAGAGGTTTGTGCAGCACGGCACTCATCAGTCTGCCCAGTAGGCTTGCTCTGTGTTGAACTGCCGTAACTGAATCAGCAGTTCAACACCCTTGAACTTTGCTATTCTGTTTAAAACGAACTCCAGGTTTCTGCTAGCAAACAGGACACCTCCTGGAAAGGGACACACCAGTGGAAGGGGAGAGAAGAAGGAAAAGCGGGAACAAAAGGCTTTTAACTTGCGCTGCGCATGATAATGACAGACTGCCTTCAAAGAGCACTGGGGGTTTTGAAAATCACAGGAGTGCAAAGAGGTCACCCATAGATATTTGAATTATTAACACATGTTTAACCATTAAAGAAAGACATATTGATAGAATATCAATGCGATTAATAATTTAGTTACACAAAGTACGGCAGGGAAGAGAAATTAGTGTTCACCACTCTCTGGGAAGGACAAACCTTGAAGAAACGCATTATAAAAGGGTTTGTTACCACAAGGCTTGTTAATAACAGCTGATCGTAAAGTACCACAGAAAGTGTGTACATGCTGCTTGTATTTATTTTGGTTACAAGATGGGCCTTCCTCAGCTGAGCTATAGTGAGATGGAATGGAGAAAACCACAAAGACCCAACTTGGCATTTGACAGGAAATGTGGCAGCTGTTCAGCTTGTGGCGACCTATTAAAATAAATAGGTTTTCAAAGGAAACGCGTACCACTATTTGAAAAAGAAAGTCCACCTAGTAAGATATCTTACACATGCCATTTTTTGGGTCTGTATTAAGTTGCTTTGCCTGCATTACTAATGCAATTTCTGTGGGAAGGAGAGAACATCCCTCTGTTAATATTTGTTGGCAGGAAAAATGTTCTGCTGCTGGGACCTGTAGCTCACTTTTTTTGTCATTATGGCAAAGAAAAACTTGAAGCATTGCATATCCACTTTGCAATACACTTGTGGCTGAAATTCCTGCAGACCTGGATTTCAGTGTATGGTTATTGCATAATTTCTGCAGTTCCTGGCCAATTATTCAAACAAGCCAAGCAGATCTTTCATATGAATCCCCAGCAGTCCTGTAAAAACTCAGTGTATTTATTTTATGTATACAGGTATTAGAAACTAGCATAGAGTTAGTAGGTATAGTTTTGGGAAAGCCTCATAAGGCTTGACTTTATTTTATTTATTGGTGCTTGTTGGTACTCAGTGCAGTAGGGAGAAACACCACGTTTCATCCATAGGGCAGCGCTGGGCTGAGATCTCTGGTGTATGCTGACCTACCACCAGTGCCGGGGGACTTGCTTTAGCGGGACAGCTAGGTGCTAGCCTTTTTCCACACCAGAGGGATGAAGAGTGCCGCTACACATGCATCTGTTGGCCCCTTGAACGAGGCAAAATGACACACTCCTGCTCCATTCTCTAGCGTGTTCTCTTCTCCAAAAATGTGAGAGAAAAAAAAAACCTGACCTTTCCCTCTGCTCAAAGGCCTGTGGGACCTCTGACCTGGAGGACATGGTCAGGAAGGTCTCCCATGGAGATATTCTCTCCTAGGTGTACCCTCAAGGGTCTGCTCATGGCGAGAGGAAGAAAACCACTGCTCAGAGGCGCAGAGGGGGCAGAGGGAGGAGGGGCCCTGGGCTGCCAAAGCGTCTCCCGCCTGAGAAGGACCCCAGGAATGAATGTCCCCCAGTACATCCAAGTAACAATATCAGGAATGAGTAGCATTGGGATATGAACATTGAGCTATACATGCCTTGTCTGTGATGATTCCAAGATGGGAAAACTAGTCTCAACTATTTGGATGCCTTATTTTTATATCACACTATTTTTCAGATGCCAAAATATCTACTTTCCTTCTGGTGTAAAAGTGTGTGATAATATTGTACACAGCCAACTGGACAGTCCATCTGGAAAACTAGTATGCATGCAGAAGAAAGAAAAAGAAGAAAATACAGGAATAGTAATAATAAAAAAATCACTTGCACGTTTAACTAGGACTTGTGCAAGTAATTCTTATTGTGCTGGAGATTAAATGGAAAACTAAAAAGCAATACATCATATGATTTCTAGTCTTTGTACTGTCTGCAGCCCTGTATCTGAGATATTTTTGTTGTTTTGTTTGTTTTTGTCTGCCAGCTGAAGATTTCCAGCTTGTCAATGGTGTGCATAGTGTTCAGCTTACGTGTTCGCATAAGAAAGCATATCGATCATTCTGTAAGTCACACAACAATTTATTGCTCCGTTTTGCCAATTGCAGTTGTCCAGCAAATGTGGGATAGCAAACTCTAACAGCTTTTGCACTTGGCGAGATACACACCAAACAGCCAAGCTTGGAAAGAATTCAGCATTTTCCCACCGTCTCCCCCCGGTGCAGTTTCCTAGCCTACTTCTCCTGCCAGCTCTCCACTGAGATAACCCACCTGGAAGCAACAGCAACCACGGGGCCCTTGCTGGACTGCCAAGGGTCAGGTAAGCTCCTTTTTTCCTAGTTATGAGAGGGAAGGCAGACTGACAGTGAAGCTGTCACTTAGGCAAGGGTGAGCTTCAGAAAAGCCTGTGATTTGTTTCAGGCTGTGCAAATTCCTCCCTTCAGCCTTGCGGAGAGCAGACACCCTCAGCTGAGGCTGTGCATGGGCTCTGGTCCCCTCCGCTGGTCTGTCCTCAGTTCAGCAGGGTCTCACGGACTTTCTTTTCCTCCCGGATTGTCCTGGGCTAGAGTGCTTATAGCAAGGCCGAGCAAATAGAGATAATTTCCAGTTCTGCTGCTTTGGGGTACGAAAGACAGGGAGGCCACAAAAGCCGACTTGCAGGGTTTCTGTGGGAGAATTCTCTGTACTTTGCCCTGTAATTCTGGGGGACTCGCTGAATAATTTAGTCCTAATAGACTGTAGGGACTTCTCACATGGAAATCTTCTATCAGTTAATAATACTTAGTACTTATATGGCTCTTTGCATCTGCAAAGCACTTTGCAAACATTAACTAATTAAGCCTCACAACGCTCCAGGGAGGTAAGTATAAGTAAGTTATTATTGTTTAGTAAGGAAGGCTCTTGGCGTGGAAATCTCTCAGCGGAAATCTTGCGGGAGCTCCTAATCCTCCATATTGCCACTCTTTCTGGTCTTCAGTTCCCCCTGTTAGTTATATTTACGGAGTCAGTTCAGCACTGACGTGGCATTCCTGCTCCTTGCAGTTCTACCAGGAATTTTTAAATACTCTGCAACTGGTTACTTAGCTCCTGCACTTACTCCTAGTGCCAGTACAGGCAGCTTTAGGGACTACAGAAATCATCTGTGACTGTTCTCCTGGGTCTCTTTCCTTCTAGGGGGATGCAGAGTCCCGAAGGCCTGCAATAAAAACAAGTACAAGGACAATATTTTTGAAGGGTTCAGAAAACTCTGGAAAAAAACCAATGCTGTTTAAAACAGAATTCCAAAAGATTTTCCTGCAAAGCTTGGGCCAGTTTGTTGACTTGCTTTGAGGTGTCTGGCAAGGCTTCATGCAGGGATGCTATGTGGGGAGGACGGAAAAGGCTGAGCACACTAGCTCCGGCAAGCTACGGTTTTGGCAAGCGTGGTTCAGAAGTGGGAGAGCACCCTTAGAAAACCACATCCCCAGAAACCAAATCTCTGCTCAGCAGAGCACCTAGTGGGGTTTTGGGTTGAATACAAATAGTCATGATAGTGTTGTTAATATACCACATTAAACAGTCACTTTGAAGCTGTGGCAAGGGGAGGGAGAGAAAACAGAGTGGCAGCTGCTCTGTCACACGCTTTCTGTTCTACGGGAGCCAGCTGGTTGTTATCATCACTTATTCTTATTTACCATTCAAGCTAGGCACTTTACAAAAAAAAAAAAAAAAAAATTAAGAAGACCTACATGGCCGCAAAAAATTAAAGTTGTCCTTTGGGGACTTCGGAAATTTTCTGTGGTCTGATACATATTTAAGCTGATGCTTTTTCAATAAATCTCTTTCCTTCCTCCTCCTGCCACCTCAGCTGCCATATTAAAGTGATCAAGTTGACCACAGATTTACTAAACGGAAATGTGCATTTCACTTAGTCTTTAAACCACATAAATACCTAGGAGGGATTTCTCTAGTTTCCAGCATTCATCTCGAAACTACTGCTTAATGTTAAATCATTAGACCTCAGGCTTCTTTTACGCAACCCATAAGCAAGCACTTAAAATCCTTGCCGTCTTGCACCAGAATGAGTGTGCCCTGTGCAGTAAAACGCTGCGCAAGTGTGTAGTAACGCTGAAGAATCAATCTCAATGGGTTTAGTATTGGTTAAAGGTACAACATACCTGAGCATAATGTGAGCTTCTGGAGATCCATCTTCTCTCTCAGAGCTGCCCTTTCCCGTGGCTTCCCTAACTGAAGAGCACACCAGAACATGTGTTTTGAAGGGAGCAAGCCTGTGTGCACTTAGCTGAGGCATTTCTTGGCTTCTGTGCTCTTGCTGTGCATGTAAGGTTGTTTTCTCTGTTTGCTGGCGGGGAGCACACGTGTACATGTTTTTGTGCAGGGAAAGAAAAGGAATCAAGGAAAATCACTCTTTGATAGTGACTTTTACATCAAAAATTCTCTTGTTGCTCAAAAACAGTTATAAAAATGTGTTTGACTGCCACTTGCCCTGGGCTATGAGGGTGCAGGACACCAATGCAGCCGTCAGTGGGGAGCATCTTAGCACCTTCAGCCAGGCCCTTCATGCATGGGAAGAGGCCTCTGCAGAGATCCACCTCCAGCGCCACCGTGGAGCCCCCCAACAGGCTCCTCATTAAAGCTCTTCCCCATCGTGGTTCCTACAAAAGACGTGACAGCGGTTAAGCAGGCAGCTGGCATGGGGTAACCACTGCGTCGTGGGCTCACCAATGTTGGCTTGCCAGGGCCTTCTCCTCCTCCTGGTTGCTCATTGCATCCACCCACTATCTATTGGTTTATTACTTAGCCGAGGCCTTGAGTATATGTGTGTGGAGGGGAGAACCGTCATTTCTTTGTATGGTAGTACAATTTCTAGATCAGCTGGACAGTATCCATGGCTACTGCTGTGATACAGTCAAATGATAGTAATTAATATAGCAGGGTACTGGAGGAGCGATCCGGAAAGAGAAGAAAGTGGTAGAGCTTTTTTGCTCTAGCTGAGGCCCCCCAAATATTTGGTGCACATACCTCACTAGTGGGGAGGGACAGCTACCCACCAAGCCAGGAATGCCACATTGATAAACACGGGTAGCCTGGATGAGCACAGCCTTTGAGGCTCCTCCAAGGTATGTCAGGGAGCTCTCGTTTGGATGGCTCTGGGAGCAACACAAGAGAGAGCCCCTTCCCGTGCCTGTGAGGGGATTGGACACCCCCAGGGGTTGCTGTGTGCTGCTTCAGAGCCTAGTGCACTTTGAATTGCCTCTGCAAGCCTACATATCACAGCTGGGGTTGTCAAAGACAGCTACAGCAGTCAGCAGAAGTTTGCCACCCATCTGTCTCAGTGGCGTTCGGAAAATCAGAACGTGATTGCAAGCCAGTTTGGTAAAGAGTGCTCCCAGACTGCTTGGAAAAAGATCTTCTAAAATGCTCGCACTTTTTGCCACACCAAATAAGCTCCCTTTGGATTGAGATTTTTGCTGTGCTTTAATAAGGGCCATTTCAAATGCCAGCATTCTGCCCTCATTTGCCTGGATTTTAGGGAGGTTACAAAAAGAGATCTAAAGAATTTCTTTTAACATGAGGAAAAATTATTTTTCTCCATGCAAGAATGTTTATATTGGGGTCTACGTTTCACTTAGGAGTCTCTTATTGACATTTTCACTTTTATTTTCTTATGTATAGTCAAGCACAGGTTTGTATTTGCTCCTGTTTTTCTTTGTATATTCACCGTTCTTGAATACTCGACCTTTCTGCATTGTTTGACCACCAGCAAAGTCCTACATTCCTTGTTCTACTAAACTAAAAGTATTTTTCTCCCTCCTGCTCTCCCATTGCAGAAGAGCTTTAAGCGATCAGTCAAAGTTTCTATTCCATAGATCAAATTCTATTCTTATATGGGTGCGTATGACTCTCCTTGGTTTCTGTAGGCATTGCACGCACATCTCTGAGGGCAGAATTTGGCCCAGCTGCATCTTTCTCTGTATGCTGGTACGTAAGAAAATGAATGTGTCTTGTAAAAGAAACTGGTCTCAATTAACACAGAGGAGGAGTACATCACGCATACACCACTGATTTGTGTGAGTTGGTGTTTTTCCTGAGAGTATGCTGGTAATCTGCACACCTTCATTTTTCTCTGAAACTCGCTCTTTAGGCAGGATTTAAGTATTTATGAGTGATCCTTAGGGATATTTGGTTTGCAAAGGTTTTGTTTCCCTTGGGAAGTGTGCTTCTGCCAGGACCAGTAACTCTGTCAAGCACCATACACACAAGAAGGGAAGGTGCAATTCAAGTGATTGATATTTGGAAGATTTTCAAAACCATCTGCTTTACTCGCAGTCAAAAGTCATCATATTTTAAGAGCTTCCTCATATAAAACAGAGGTTTTAGGCTTAATCTTTATGAAAAATAGGTCTGTTTACACGAGACAGATAAGGGATAAACCCCAGAGATGACAGAGAGGAAAGAGCTGGTTGAGGCGAGCCCTGCAATGTAGCCATATATCCACGAGTAGAAGGAGATTTGGAGGTCCCCCAAAGCACCTCCACTGACGTATGTGGCACCGCTCCTCTTCTGTGCCAAATTCACAGGGGATATGGGTTCGTTACCATCTTTGACTGCAAAGCACTGGCTGAAGCTGTAACACACTGTGCTTTTACCGGCGAGGAATCCGTTGTGTGACTTCTGAGCTGTTACAAAGCTGAAGGCCGTCACGCAGGCGTGATGGTGACATTACTGTTCCAGTGCACAGCCACAACCAGAGACAAATAACTGCACCGTTTTATAGACACCGATCTTATTTAAAGTTGAATTTTGCTTAAGGAGAAGAGGCAATATTTTTACACCGAAGGTTTATATCCAGCACTAAAAAAGCAGAAGCCCCATGATTTGGCTGCATGGGGTGAATCCTCCTGCAAATTCTCCAGCTGCATCTTTTGGGATCGGTTTGGCCGAGTCGAGCCCCAGCAGCCCTGTCCTTCTCCTCGAGCTCAGCAGCCCTTGAAAGTGTCAGGTGTCTGTAATTCCTTTCCTCCCTACAGATTTTGTGTTAAATATCGAGACAAGGGTGGTGGGGAGAAGACTATACTTCAGCGAACATAAATTACTGTATGAAATAGTTACAGTAAACTGTTATTTTAAGCAGAGTATCTCAAAGCATGATGTGACAGAAAGAACAGAGAGATTTAGGTGTCCGGTAATAAAAACAGTCCTCCTAATCTAATCCTGAGATGAAGTGAGTACCACACTGTTGATAAAGCTGATTTCTGCTCAGCCTTACGCCAGCCTACCTCCCCGACATATTTAGAGCCCTGAGTTGTTTATAAGGTTATTACTAGAGACTTCTCTCCTCCCGAAGCCTAGGGAGGGAAAATAGCAACTGAGGCAAACATTGCAAGGCCCCGAAATACATTTTTAGTTGTGATTTACAGTCCGGTCTTGGTAGCAGCAGCCTCGCTGGCTCGTTTGGGGACGTGTTTCAGAGGGCAGCTGTAAGGGGAGGCTGGAAAAGGCAGCGGTGGAGCTGCCGAGGACTGGAAAACAGGGCAGTCGGTGGGGTATGCTGCAGTCCCCGCTCCCCGAGGAGGGAGCTCCCAGCACGTTTCGGCTCCCACAGCGACAGCAATGCTATGTTTCGGGTTCCTCACTGCACTGTAAATCACGTTATATTGAAGAAGTGCCTTTGGGTAGGGATACGCAAGAGGAGAAAATGCATTTGATGAGAAACAACTCCTACCACTCACTGCACAGCGGTGCGTGGCTGCGGCAGCGCGGCTGCAGCGCGGGCTGCTCGGAGAGTGCCCACGGCGGGGACGGGGCAGGGCACCGCCGAGAGACCGAGGAAGTCTGGTGTTCTGGTCCGTGTTTAGCCTCTCATCCTCTAGGATCCCGGTCAGCTTCTCTGAGTCGCTGTGCCTGTCTTCCTGCTCTTACCCCGCTGGTTATGTTTAGTTCCTTGGATTTTCCTTCTTTCTACTCGGTACAATGGAAGTATAAGCCTGTTTTGGCCTTTTAAGCACCCCTGTTCTTTAAACAGCAGCTGCATGACACTGAACTTAAAAAATCTGCTCAATCATCTGAAGCAGTTGCCTGACATGGAAAGTTTTGCCCAGACCTTTAACTGGGTCTTCCAGTGGCGTGAGTCAAGCAAATGAAGCTAGAGATGATAGTAGAAAACACTCTGATAACAGCGACAGGAATTCTGTAAACTGATGGAGGGGGACCCAAAGTTATACACTTTATTTTTAGTATATTGATTATCTATCAGTACACTAAATTGGGGAAGAAGTTCTTTAGGATGGACTGTTTATCTGGGCTGAAAGGGAAAGCTGGAAAGCTGCAAATCAGCTTGGATAGTGACAAAAATTTTAATTATATTATTTAACTCTTCATTATACTTGTCACTTCTTGGATCACTTCAAATGACACTAGGTAATACCCTGAACAAGATATCAACACTGATACATGCCTTAGACACCAACTGTATTCTGTCAAGGGATAGAGGAGATGATCTGATAGGTCTTTTCTATCTCTGAATTCCAGCTATGCACTGCAGTTTGCAGTGAACCTGAAATAACAGAATTACAAAGGGAAAAACATTGCTATGGCAACAAAATATTTCTATTTTAAGTGAGCTTCGTGTAAGAAAAAAAGCAACACTGATTTAAACAGAAACAGATTTTGTAAAATAAGAAATGCAATCATTACTTTAAAATAAAATCATAATTTAGCCCCATTTGTGATAAAGTATCTACCTGTAACTCTCTTCTCTGTGGTATTTTCTGAGCTTACAGAAATAACTGAAAACATAGACCAACCTTTTGCCATTTTAGAAACTGAGACAGCAGTTAAATGACCCAACCTTAGGTGACACAGCAGCTCCTTAGCAAAGCTAGATACTGAACACGCATAGTACAGGATATGAGGTCAAGATGACTCCTAACTGAAGTGAGACATCCACCTGAGGGGCCTGCATTAGGAGTCCTTATTGCCAGAAGATCTCTCTCTAGTCAGTGTATAGAGAAGTACTGTACCCCCACAGCAGAACTCAGTCTTTGGCTGAATTACAATTTCTAATGGCCTGTTTCTCTTTTGATTGGGAGTGGGGGCTCCACAATACATCTGGTTTCCTAGTCGGCTCTCTCAATTATATACCTAGAAAACTAACCAGGACCGAAGCTCCTAGTTCAGTCCATCGGCTGATAAAAACTATAAAAGCATATTCCAATGTGAGCTAATGCTGCCCATTTACCATCCTCCAAGCTGCAGTGATGATCTCTCTGATTTCTAGCTATTGCAAGCAGCAATGTCCCCTTTTGCTAAAATCTTGCTGCAAGCTAATGCTTTGACCAAAGGACAAAGTTCATCCTTTTCCTCTGACAGGCTTTTCTAGTTGTCAGCCCAATAGTATGAAGGTGAAAAGAAACTCCTCTTCCCTCTCCCATCCTTTTTTACAGCCAGCTGTCTTGGCTGCATGTTTTTTTTAAGAGGACAGAGCATTTTCCAAGCAAAATGGATAGATAAAAACATTTTTTTATTTCTAGGTAATGCTATTTCTTCTGCATCATCATCTCAGTGACTTTTCGAGGGAGTGACTCTTTGGCTGTCAAAGGCTGGCTGCCAAAACACTAGGGAACCCTGCAGCCTTCCAAAAATGCTGCTATTACGATAACACACACAAAAGAAACATTTACACAAATAATTGAAGCAATTAATTTTTTTCTGGAGGATGACCTTACGGAAGTTCAGTGCAGCTGCTGGCTCCTGTTCATTAAACTACGTCTTTAAAAGAAGCCAAGATAAAATTAAACTAAAATATATATCTGAAGAAAGCAGATACTACCTGCTTGTCCAAGCAGTAAGATAAAACCTGTCTGTCCAAAAATAAGGGCCCAGAAATCCCTGCAGAGCTCTGCCTAGGTCTAGTTTTTCTGGGCCTTGAATGTTCTCATGTTTCCTGGGAGACACTGGGGATACGAAGAACTGATTACTGCTGTGGATTCAGAGGACCTAAAAGCCATCTACATCCCTGCATCTGGTTTTACCTTGGGCAGCTCCTAGGCCTTCAGAGACTCTTGGCCAATGGGGAATGCCAAGCACGGCAATGTAAGTGGAATTTGGCCTGGCTTATTCCAGGCTCTAAAAACCTGGAAGCGGCGGCTGTACAGAAAGTTAGAAAGCCATGACGATCCCATCTCTGGGGCTTAGTCCTGGCTGCGAAATGCCACCATCCCCTGCTCAAAGAGCAAGCTGTGAAGGACCCTCCCATGCTCAAAAACAAGCCCAGGCTTAGGGGCTCTGTGGGCAAGGTCCTACCCTCAGAAATAAATAGTTGGGGAGGCATAGAGGAGAATATTGATTTGTCAGTGAGCGAGAACAGGAATGGGCTTTGCAGGGCGATGGTGCTGTCTGCGCTGGTGGTCACAAGGGGAGACATAGCCTGGCTGATGCTAGTCCTACTTTAAGAGATGAGGGGTGGGTCTATGGAAAGTGCACTTGGAGCCCATAAGTGACCCTTGTCTTGAATGCTTGGTCTCTTAGCGATCAAAGGTTTGGAAGGACTAAGCGAGGAATAAATGGCTTTTCAGCTCTACTCAGCTAGTTCAAAGGCTTCTGTTTTGCCATTAAGGCAAGCAGCAGCTCACTCTTCTATCCAGGGCAGGCGAGGATGTGTAGCATCCTATATGGTCCTGGGAACTTAGCAGCAACCAGATGATTCAAAGGCAGTTATTTTTGCCAAAAAAGCAAGTGATAGCTTAATTGGCCAATCAATTCAGAATAGGCTCTGTAGTGGAATAAATGGCAATTTGATTATGTGCTGCTACCACAAAACACAATTTGATTTGACTTTAGGAAAATGATGGCTTTTTCTTTAATATTTGGTTACAGCCTTTCAATTGAGTGTATCCAGGAGAGAGCAGAATGCTGAAATATTATGATTTCCCCATGTTAAACTTGAACATGTTTAATACTTATTAAAAGATTAAATGATTTTTAAAATCAAATTGAGTGATTCAAGCTTGCAGAAAAAGGCTTGATCTTTGGCTATTCTGCCTCTACAGAATAAAATGATCCCTGTGGTGGAAGTGGTCTTAACAGACATAAGAGATGCAAGCCTTTTGCAAAGTACATTGATGGAGCTTTTTTGATAAAACTGTCTTCACTACCTCTCTTTTGTTTCTTTCGGTGGGCAAGGCTCTTCTAATCTACTGCAGTAATTTTGCATACATCACAGCTGGACACTCATAAGGGAAATAATTATATTCATATTGTGCTTCCTGTGAGAGATTCACCTAACTAAATACATTATTTGAAAGCAATCTAGATTTTGATACCAGAGCATTTAATTTATTAGAGTCATAGATTTTTAGAGACAGAAGGGACTAGTCATTCCCTAATCTGACATCCTCTATTTATCCTTAAAATTTCAGCCAGTAATTCCTGAAAGCAGCCTAGTGACTAGTGAATAGAGGCAGACCAAAATCTTTAAATAAAAATCTGATCTTGATATGGAGAGCTCCTGTTTGCCAGGTAATCTACAGTGTCTTCTAAGTTCTTTACAGAGTCGCTGCTTCCCAGCTTCTGTCATGTAAGTACTAACCTATATTTTTAATTATTGGATATATGACCTTCATTTGACTGTATTTGATTGATTTGTTTGATTGCACCATTTACTGTATTTCTGTGTAATATCTTCCCTGTTATTTATCATTTCTCCAACATCTGAGCCATTACGGTCTTCTACTTCTTCATTCTACTTCTACTACTTCATTCCCTCCCCCACATCTAAGAATCAAACCCTTCCAGATTCTCCCCAAATGATGGGTGATTCCTTACAGACATTTACAACTAGACACCTCAAATGTAGTATGAAGAAGTTTTCACTCATGGAAGTAGTTTTTTTTCAGAAGATGACAAATCTGATTGATAAAGGCAACATGATACTTACTTTGTGTGAGATTAGATATTATTTAAAAAACTATTCTATTCAAAAACAATGCATCAGTGTAGCATCTATTCAATGAATGAGAAGTTCTTCATTCATTTGTCTGAAGTTTGTCTGAAGCACCTATTTTTTGAGTAATTATGTTGATGGTCTCAAGGACCTGGAGCTAGAGACTGTAGAATATTGAGTCTCTTTTTATATTTTCTGCCTTCGTGAATGCAAGTCAGGAAGAATAGTGCATTTGAAAGAAAGAACAAGCTGATTTCATTCAAGAGGTTAACCTACTGGAGTCAGGGATTTAGACAGAAATGAGCTGGGTCCAGCATACTAACGCTAGACTAGACTGATGGGTAATGTGCAGAAGGATGTATATTTCTTTGGAATACATTCTGTATATTCGTGCTGCAGAAAGATGCAAACTTGAAAAGCATCAGGGCACCCTAGAGAAAAAGCATGTTACAGTAAGGGATCTCCCACAGCAGATGATTTCAACCTGAAATACACCACACTGTATTTCTGTCACTCTCACTGATAGTCATTTTAAATATACTTCTAATAGAAAAGTCATCTTCTGAAGACAAGCTGTGTTTGAGAGCAGCTTTCTTGAGCTAAAAGGAATGGATGAGAAGGTCAATAGTACAAAGAGAAACAGTTAAGGCAATCAATGAATTTATGAATAATAAAAAAAGATGGACAGTGAGAAAGGTTATTATGTTAGCATCCTTAAAATTAGAAGGTGAATTTTTCTTAATGAATCCATTACCTGAGAATCTAATATGTGATATGTCTGGCTCCCATGCCAGGTCTCTTATTATTACATTGTCTTAGAAGTGAAAAACTAAAATATTTACATATATTTTTCTTTAGATAATTATAGTGGAGGGGAAGATCATGAATGGAGAAATAAATCTTCTACCATGTCTTCTGGTCTCTGCCTCAAAAGTCATGTCTTGTCTTTCAGCTGATAGATGAAGACGTGGAAGTACCTGCTGTGGCACTATAGTATCTGCAGCACAGAGAGGTAGAGAAGACAAAAGCTCTGTGCTCTCAGTCCCTGTTTGGGAGCGTGGGGTGATGGACGACACATCCTTCATGGTCTGGAATCCAGGTTCCTGTTTATGCCATCTTATTCCGCAATAGCAGATTGCAGGTAGTTGAATGCTGGGGTCGCAATGCCAAAAGCACCTGCAGCAGGCCTTCTGCAAACCAGTGAAGACCCTCTCGAGGGCACAGGAGGCTGAGACGGATCACTAAGGGGACAGCAGACACAACAGGAAGATATTTGATCAGAATGGATTCCTTAAAACTCTTTCCATTGCAAAGTGACACCCGTGTTTCCAGCACCATTGCAGGACTTTCCTGTTCTTTCTAAAAGTCCAGATAAATAATATGGGCAAAATGCATAATGAGGTATACTGTTTTATCTCAGACAGGAACGACTTGTGAGAAATTGCCCTTGTGAAGGTTCAGTATTCAGCCTTCTAGAAGACATGGTGAACATTAAATATCACCAGAGGTCACTCTGGGCCTGACCACTGCCATCAGTGAGAAGATTTTTTCTAACACTTCGGATGAGAACCTGCATGTATTACTGTACAGTTCACACTAGGCTACCTTTTACAACACTTACCACATTGTAAAAGATACCTGAGAGATATTGTAATGCTCAGCAAAAATCCCAGGTTCCATCCAATTTATTCACATAGGCATAGATCTTAGTGTTGCAGTTCACCAAAAAGAAGTGCAAAATATCTGTAAGTCTAGTAAAATAGACATATGATTTTCAAAGAGTCCTTGCAAATTACACCTGACAACTTTTGTGGATTCAAGAAAGATATTTTGATCTGACTTACCAGTGGGGAATGAACATCTTTCTGGATGTTCAGCCAGACTGGTGCTCAATTTGGAAAATACGGTTGTCCTATTTGTCTAGTTTACATTTTTCCATATCAAATAGCTTCCCAACTGTCTGAATTCTCAAATTGCTTATCTCAGATTCAGCAATATATCCCATTTAACCACTGCAAAGTTCATCATTCATCATTTCATCCATCATTTCTCTGATTAGCTGGCTGTCTTGGAAAAGTGATGTCTGCAACAGCTTCTTTGGACTCTGTGCTTCATCGCAGGCTTCTGCCTTTACCCTCTTTAGCATATAATATTAGAATTACCCCCTCTTAGATAGGCTGTAGATTACTGGACTCTAAGAGGTAACCACGTTTGACCAGCAGCTCTGACCTGGCAAGGTTACCGGTTCTCCCCTGCAGGAAACTGTGACCAGAAGGGAATATGGCAGGCCAAACAGCTGTCTTAAAATAAATGTTTAATTTTGATGGTAGGCAAAAACAAACCAAGACAAAAGATTTTTAAAACTGCAGAAAGTCTATCTTATCTAAGGAGTCAGTTTGCTGAGTGCTAGAATGGGGCTAAATTCTCAGGTGCTCTCTCAAGTCTGGAGTCATCTCAATGCCCTTTTAGCCTCCCTTTTTCTCCTTATGGGACTTCCTTTAAACCTGACCGAAATTCCCTGTTCCCCTACATTTCTGGACCCATAACTAAAGCCTGTTTGTTGAGCTCAGCAGGCGGCTGCAGTCAGAGCATCAACTTGAACAGCTCTTGTATTGTGTCTGAAGTATCTGCAAGGGAGTATATATCTGGTTTCAATTCTCACTCTTCCTGGGCACATTTCCTGACAACCCAGTTATCGAATTAACTCACTGTATGAATACATATGCATGCAGCAGACATCTCAGTAGCCAACTCAACATACAATATTCCTAAATCATCTCAGGCAAGTCCAAACCTATTACATAAGCAATTTCCAACTCATATTTTGTATAGTATGCGAGACGTTGAAAAAGCTGAAATGAAAAAGAAGGATTGTATACTTTCTATTATAGTACACTCATATGAATTCATCTTTATCTGCTCATTAAATGAACATGATGCATATTATATGGAATCGCCTTGAATTGATCAGTCACTGAAGATATCTGTCACAGACAAGGAAACATAGGCATCACACATGGAGTGGTGAGACCTACCGCGTAGGATAAGGGATGAATGATCTCCAGGGAGTGGCACAAATGTAGCATGATACCTATGGATGATAGCGTGCATTCTATTCACCACGTGGACGTGGTCAGATCACAGCTATATAGACATCTATAAAGTTTCAAGTGTGCTACACATTATAGTCGAGAAATTTGCTCTCAGACTACTTGTTAGCCCATATCTTACATAAAGTGATTTCATGCCCGAGGTGGGAGAAGAGGATTAAACCTTGGCCTCATTTAAATCAATAGCAAAATTCCCATATACATCAGTGTTGCCAGGATTTCACACTAGGAATTTTAATTTACCAGAGAACATCAGTGCTTACTAAATCACTTCTGGCTATATCTATTCTGGCTGCTTCTATCCTAAGATGTTCACAATGTTTTGATGTAAAGGTAGCTATTACAAAAACCGAGTGGATTAGGAGTTAGAGGAGGAGAGTACATCTACTGGAATATTTCATAGCGCCCTAAATACTTTGGGCACTAAATGTGAGAACTGTCCACTGAGAGATTTTTGAAAATCAAGGTACCATTATTACATAGTTTTTGACTATTACCGTTGAATGATTGGTCACACACACACACGCACACACACACACACAAAAGAATATGACAAAATAAAAGAGAAGTGCATAAAAAAGTAACATATATCAGGGGAGATAATTATGAAAATGTGTTGAACATTACCATAGCAGAGATCGAAAGACCACTTTAGGCAGGAGAAATTATTACTCAAAGAGTGGAAAAAATGTAAAGAAGGAGTGAAAATAGCGAGTCTGAACACAGACAGAGTAAGCCAGGTCACCAAATGTCACCAATGCTGGGTATATCTCCCAGCTCTGTGACTGTCTTCATTTTACTGGGAATCGGGATAACCAAGTGGTAGAGTGCGGAAGATATGTTCTTTCCTTGGTAGCTCCCATCTGTCCCATTTTGGGAGGGCCTTCAGTGACCACAACCGAGGAAGGAGCTACAAAAGCCCACAGCTCCCATGGACACCAGCTACTAAAATGCTGTGTGAGCTATTGATTTCCCTCATACAAACGGAAGTGACTGTCAGGAAAAAAAAAATGTGAATGAAGACACATAAAAGAAAAGAGAGAACAGCAGAAAACCCTACTGCTGTGGCTCATACCTCGGTTATGGCTGCCCATTTCCTCCTGCATAACTGTGTTCATTCTTCTGTTTAAAATGCAGTTACTGTGTTATTGATTTCCTAGATATGTTTTTAAAAGCATTTAAAATTGAGCAATTAGTTACTGCTTAATGCAGAATGTCAAAACAGAGCTATCGATCCTGCTAATTGATCAATTGATTCATTATTTCCTTCACATGGCTTGATGTGGACCTTGTCCAAAAGAATAAAGGAAAGCAAAATAACTCAGCTATGGTGAGGAATAATATACAACAAAAAGTTAAGTAAAGATTTATTAGTCTTGAAAGGAAATAGTTTTGGGATAAAAGTCATTTTCCAGTAATTGCTTGTTTATTAAAACAACCACTCAAAGGAAAAGCTCACAATAAGGCAATAGAAATAAGAAATACTGAACACTGTGCCCTGTGAAGTGTATTTATTGTAACCAGGAAACAGGGCATGCCTTTAATCAACATGCCATGAAAACAATTTTGAAATATTGTGGTTTTGCGCATGCCAAAATAAAACATAAAATAGTTATAATTATAATTAAGAAATCAACTTTGGCCCAGAAACCCACATGGTGGACTTCAGCTCGAAACAGCAAAAGTTTTGGGAAGGCATATGTGACAGATAAGAGGATACGATCATGGAAACTGTTCTGGCCTCCTCATCAGAAATGAAGAGTAACTACTTGAGCCACAGGAGTAGCAGGACAGTGCTGAAGCAAGTGCCCTGCCTCCATGTTGCAGGGTCACCAAATTGCTGAGGTTGGAAGGGAGCTCTGGAGATCGCCTGATCCAACCACCCTGCTCAAGCAGGGGCAGCTAGAGCAGGTTGCCCAGGGCCATGTCCAGTGAGGTTCTGAATATCTCCAAGGATGGAGACTCCACGGCCTCTCTGGGCAGCCTGTTCCCATGTCTTCGCTGACCTTCCTTCATGCTGGCCCCCAAGAGAGATGTTTTGCAGGATGTTTACCAGTGCATTTTCTCCTCCCCGTTTCTCCTCTCTTTACACAACTGCACTATCTTGAAACGACTCCTAGACTTCTGCTATATTGACACAGACAGGGGAAACATATACACTGGGAAACATTTGAGCTGGGTGTTGCTTTCTATTTCATTCTCCATTTTAAAAAAACACACACAAAAAACACATTGTTTTGAAAAATATGCTGCACAGTGCCTCTCTCACTGGGCCACATTGCCTTCTGCACATGTTGAAAGATTAAGGAAATAACCACAACAGCCAAAGACCTAATTTCATTCCGAGTCCCAGGGTCCTTTTTTCTGAAGATTTGTTGTCCCCAAAACATTAGAGATATGCAGCTGTTGGAGTAGAAGGCCAAACAAAATACCATCGGAAATGATTAATTAAATGATGATGGATGTAGCTCATGAACTGTAACCCATTAATAACTATTACAGCAAATTCTGACTAAAAATATTCTACAAACAATCACTTAAAACAAATCTGTAGCACAGAAGGCAGTTCAAAGAAGCTGAAACCACAGTAACATATTTAAACAGCTGGAGAAAGCCGGAGGTGCCAAAAATCATTCTGTTAACTGCATGCTGTCACTGGATTAAAAATAAGGATGAAGAGATGATAAACACCCAGGTTAGTTGCATGAAATTAAATTAGACCTTGGGGAATTAATTCTGTTTTCATTTCAGTGGTGGAAAACTGATGTGGTTGCTGGTGATTGCATGGTGAAAATACTTCTAACACAATGATAAATATGGGCCATAGTAAGAAAAGAATAGGTTAAAGAATATTTAGATAATTTATAAGCATTCAAGGTAAAGAGGCCTCTGAAATTCACCCTAGAGAACTTAAAGAGTAGACAAAGCATTTTCTGAAGCATTAGTGATTAACTTCAAGAACTTGTGAAGGACAGAGAAAACCTCTAAGGGCTGGGGGTCAGCTGTAGTATCTGTCATTAATAAAAGGGAAAACAATGTGACCTAGGGAACTGATTCATCAGGTTAACTGTAATACCTAGAAGATGCTAAAACAGATGATTACATAATCAATTTATAAGCACCTAGAGGATAACAAAGCTGATAAAATGCAGCCATTGATTTGTCCAGAATATATCACGTCAAACCAATCTGGTTACCTTTTTGAGGTGATAACTAGCCAAGTGAAAAAAGAAAAGCAGTAGGCATGAGAAATAACGGCTTTAGTAAGACTTTTACACAGTCTTGGGCCTGATTTGCTCCTAAGTAAAGGGAAATACTGTATAGAAGAAATCACACAATGTGCATACACAACTGGTTGGTCAATAATGCATAATGCATTGTATCTTTTTTATATATATCTATAAAATATCTTATATAATGTGTGATGTGTTATCAGTGACTTACCAATGAATTGCTAACTGGCATCATGTTCTAGCGAAGCCATATAAGTGTCTCTGCAGAGTTTGCTTCATTCAACATTTTCATTAATGACTTGGTCTAAAGAGTGCACTTGTAATTTGTGGATAACAATGAGCTGGGAAGGTTCAATTATATTGTAGAACAGGATCAAAATTGCTAATAAATTGAAGCAACAGCCTGAAATTAAAGATGAAAATCAATAGCTGCAAGTGCAAAGTATTTTGATGAGGAAGCAGAATGCACAGAAATAAAAAAAGGACTAACTAGCAAGCTGTGATAATGTGGAAAAGGATTTGTGAGTTACAGCTGATGTCAAACCTAACCCGAGTCAGCAGTGTGATATTGCTGGGAAAGAGGGAAATCTCATTTTGTAAAATACGGTGGAATGTTGTGCATAAGATGCCTGAGGAAATTATTCTTTTGTATGTATCATCTGGGGGGCCTCAGCTGGATTAACATGTTTTATTTGAGGCATTATTCTTTAGCAAATTTATAAGAGGAATTGGAGAGAATCTAGAGGAGAACAATAAGAAAATCAAGAGGTCTACAAAATATGATCCCTGTACAAAACTTGAAAGAGCTGGGTTTCCTCAGGTTAAGAAGCAGTAACTAAAGGAGCGAGTGTGATAGTAGTCTTCCAGCACATAAATGTTTGCTAGAAAGATATATGCATTCCAGATCAGCTTTGTTTGAAACTAAGGAGATACTGGTTCAGCAACAGAAAATAATTCTAACTATATGGGATAGTGGGATATGAACACCTGACTTCCCTCACTGAAAGATATTAAGACCTGGACTGCTGTCAGTGATGGACCAAGTATACTTATGCAGACCTCGTGCAGGGAAAATGTACTCCAAGAAGTCTTTCTTTTATTCCCCAAGGGATGCTATGGACATTTTCCATTTTAAAAGGAATGATTGACTGTACTTTTTTGTTGCTGTTTTAAAGAATGATATCTGCTGAAATTAATTCATGTGTCAGTTCTCTTGGGATGAAGAACAAATCCTCAGTGGCCACACAAGAAGTGAAACCCTTCCATCTTATACAGCATCTAAATGACTCCTATGGGATGCAGTATACTCCCACTGCATCTCTGTGTATACGAGTCAACACTGAAGAGATCAAGATAGTTTCCTGGGGTCATGGTAGGAGGCCACACGCAGCACGTAGAACAGAGCAACATACGGCGTCCATAGCATTCGCTGTCTGGGATGTCTCTCTCTGCGCTGTCATTCCTACTGCCATGCTACAACCAGACTAACGTTACCAGATCACTAAATAAAGATCAGCAGATAGACTATCCCGTCAGTATTTTTGCTGAACTTTTGTTTTGTTGCCTGGCTTATCGACACAGCTAAATGGGCAAATCAGCAGCAACAATAATCATTCAGAAGAGGTACAGTGTATATCACTTTCTGTTCCAAAAATGCAGATTTTCCTGAGCAATGTAGCTACAGCTGCAGCTTTTTTCAGCTGAATGCTGCAGCAGATGGAAGCGGCCTGCGTGTTCAGAAACTGCTGTGCTTTTCAATACTAGGTGATTGCATGGCAAGTTGTGCATGCCACCCACAACACACTTTTCTCTATGCACTTGTATGGTATAGACCACACTTCCACTGTAGCTAATTGCACACCTGCGTATGCCATACAAGAGTGGAAATACATAAGTATATTTACACTAATTTGAACTAAGTTGTTTTATTGAAAATGTCCACAATGTTGTCTTTGATATTCAGTTTGTTTCAAGGAGTAGTTACTTGCATGTCAGAAATATTTGAAGAACCAGCTTCTCCCTGTTTCCAGGATCATATATGAAAGTATTAGGAAGGCAAAAAACCAGCATGCTAAAATGATGGATCTCAGAAAGAATGAAAATGAACAATGCTCTCCAGTTACACTTTCATCTCCTTTTATATAGACAGTTATGATATTAAGAATCATTCACCACTCATCATGTTTCTCCAGCAATAAAGTGAAGATGACCATCATCATTTTTGCCATTTCCTCCTGCAGTACACTAAAGATACATGCTAATATTGCTGCCAGTGGAAAAATAACCCTTTTAGCTGAGTGCTGTTTATGAGATTGTACTCACAACTTCTTTCATTTCACACAAATGAACCAAGTAATGATTCTTGATGTCTGATCAAGTACCCGCTCCATCTGCCATCTCATAGTGAGATCTGCAGGCATACCTGAAAGTATTTTGTCACTTATTTTCACCTTCTTTAACAAGAACTGATAAAAATGGTAGATAAATATTGGTATATTTCAACATTGACACTGAATTAATAAAAGTGTAAAATTGAGGAAAACATTAGTTTGTGAGAGGCCACAAATTCAAAGATCTGATACTAATCCAAGTAATTATACAAGTAGTCCACAACAGGGCTTTTTTTTTCACAAGAGATGAGGTTTCATATTTTAGTACTACAACATCGTCTCTTTGCTACTATGTTTTTTTTTCCTGCTTTGACACCAACTAGTAGTGCTGATTCAGTGCGGCTTAGTAAGACCCTGTAGAACAGAAAGAATTTACAGGCAGAAGGTTTTTTGCTGTATCCTAGATGTTACAGAAGCAGCAGTAAAATTTGATTATAAATAATGAACCAAGTGGAAAACAAAGCAATTTAAAACACAAATAATCTATCTGGGGGAAAATCAACACGGGCTCCAAATCTGGCCCTGAGAACATACAACCATGCATCTCCTACTCTACAACATGATTTCCGTCCAGCAGAAGGCATCTTCTCCCAGGTTTTCCAATGCCACCCTCCTTCCAGTGACCAGCCCACAGTGGGCTCCCAGCAGCTACAGCCTTAGGTATCAGGGCAAGACCACAGCTCACCTAGGGCTTTCGCCACTGCAGACCTTTTACAGCGCCTCATCCACACACCTGCTTTGGGTGATGTTTGCCATACTCCGAAGGATGAAGGTAGATGACTGCTCTTGCTCTTCGAGGCGACCGGGAACCAGCAGCCTGCCTCCCTGGGACTGCCAAGCCCAACTGCTTTTTGAGTCACATTAAAGGCCAAAAAGGACCCTTCTTAGTTTAAAAAAAGGCCTTTAATGGAGGAGACTGAGATAAAAAGATCAGAACTTCTGTGAAGCAAGTAATGGTGTCAAGCTGCTTGGTCTTTCTCTAGTGTCAGTGTTAATCGTGGTCTCATACTCTGTTTGTAGCTGGTTCAAGGAAATAATTCACAGTCACTTTAATGACTGTCAGTATAGTTTGCGATCTGCTGTGCGAGGTGGGTTACTTCTGCTGGTCTCTTATTGCCTGGAGGAACACAGTCTGATCACAGTAAGAAAAAATATCCCTTGATACTGACTTTGGGTCTTTTCTGTTTGCTTTGCATTCCACGATGGCTCAAAAGTTACATTCTAATTAAGGATATTAAATGAAACAAATAATGCAATTTCAATCACCAGGTCACCTTTGAGCATACCACATTACCTAATAACCAAGAAGATGGGATTAGAACAGTGAATTTATGTAACTGCAATAAGGCATCATAATATCTGAGGAAACAGGGGAAAGGGGAAATGAATTCAGGTATAATATATTAATAGAGACTAGGGATTTATAAAATTGAGCCAGATCGCCCTGAAGAGATTCAAACCTCAGTAATACAACGGAAGCGTATTTTAATAACTTCCGGCTGAGCTTCACATGTCCACCCCCTGCCCTTCCTCTGCAAAGGTGAGGGTTGCAATTCTTGTGTACTTGTAGCAGGAGAGCTGAGAACAAGATTTGGGGCACAATCCTGGATAGCAGATGGGAAAAGCGTTACATACATATGAGAATCACTCTCTGGGATGTGCCTCTGTTTCGGTTCAGACCTCAGCAGCAGATTCAAAGAGCTGGAGGTGAGGGGAGTCCAGAGCATCAGCCTCCTGCTCTCCAGGCCAGGGATTTGACCACCTGGTCATCCTCATGCATTTTAGTCTCCCACTGAAACAACCCAGTGCTGAATCAAGATCTTGGTTTTGCTCCTTTTGTGCATAAGCAGGACTGAACTAAACTAATAGTACAGAAAAGTCCCGCTGATTCCCAGATGGAGGCTGCTGGGGACAGCAGGGAGTCGAGAGAAACCCAAAGGAGGTGGAGAACGTTGTCTGTGCTCATGTGGAAACGCCAAGGAAAATCCATGCTGGTGACTCTTTTCTCCTCTTCCCACCTCAGCCTGCTCTCTGCCTGCTTTCGCAGTCCTTGTAAGCCTCTGACTGTAGCAAACCCTCCATGCGGAGCCGCTTCCAGCAGAACTTGACAAGAGATGCATTTTTAAAGACACCGCTCAATTTTAGAGCTAAATATAGTGTACCAAGCTGTGTGCACCAAGCAGACCAGAGGGGAGAGAAAGCAGACAAACAAAAGGGAAGCAGAAGAAAAGGCTAGCTGAAACTCATTACTGGAGTATGTTAATTTCTTGGTATGACAATTTGCATATGGGCAGAATCTATCTATATACTTATATAGATATAAATGCACACACACACGCTTTCCTAATATGATTCTAGGTTTTTAAAATTGAAAAAAGCATAACAATTTTCCTCAAAAAATGACCAATACACCAGATTTCTAAAGCTGGAAAGAAAAAAAAAAAACAAAAATGGTGTATTTTTGAGGAAACAGTATTTTAATTTCTCATCTGTTCTGTAGAAATCTCACTGCTCAAGATACTGAAAAAGGGATGTCTTTTTCTACTTGAAGATAATCTTGCCTCAAGAGAGCCAGATGAAGTTACTGTGCATGGAAATTTCTATGTGCGCTTCTCTGTATGGCACAATACTACCTTAAATCTACGTGCATTATTTAAGTTGTGTGTGTATAACTAGATAGGATAATTTATTGAATGCTTGAAGTTGCTGGAAGCTTTGCTATTCACTCCAGCCAAATCAGAAATTTAGAGGTTTTTTTCTGTTTTATTTTTTTCTTTTTTGCATTTCATTAGGCCTAAGTTTATAGCAAAAGCAAGCTCAAAAATGCTCTGAGATTTACCAGGGGACTACAATACTCTAAATAAACTTGCTTAATTAGCATATATTACCTACAATACTAAAGGGCCTTTTCTTTCTATAAGATTTAAGGTACATAAGTAATTTATATTTTATGCATCATTATACTATGGTTGTCGAACAGCCTTTGTGGTTGTAACTTCACTTTCTTTAAATAAACTGTAGAAAATGCAATAAATTTATTGGCTTTCATTCTGTTATTAGTATTGTTAATCTTTAATTATACTTGGGTCATGTTTATTCTGCTCTTCCTTGATAGCACAATGACAGACTGTGGATGACTTTTTAACTAATAGCTAAAATTTATTTTTCCTTCTCTTTGTTTCTCAAGTGAGACATATTTCAGCCTGGACATTTATTTGGAGAATATGGTATTTAATCATTTCAATCAGCTCCTTGCATAACATCCTAACAAATTCCTCAGGGAAGCTTAAGTCTTTCAAGGATAAACAAGAGGACACGTTCACAGTGACATACAGATTCCATGTTGAAGATCTTTTATTTGCTGCTTCTTCCTTTCCCAGTTGCTAAAAGGCCTGAAGTTAATTTGGAAGGTACAGTGGGCCAGCTGGAAGATGGCACACAATGAAAGACGGATACCAGTGGGAATCAGTAGAGGAATTTCCTCCGAAGTAGTGAGACAGCACAGAAGAAATGGTAGCATGCCCATGCATACACGCATGCATACCCACATGCATACCCACATACACACATGCGTACACATAGGCATACATACAAGAAAGCTAAAGGAACTAGGCCTGGCCCATGCTGTGCGTTGCTCCAGTTTCTGGCCCAGTGACCGCGAGCTCAGCCAAGTTGCTCAGATGTCACCATCTGTAAACAACAGAGCATGAAAGAAAGTACCAGTTCCCCATCACCTTCTGCAAAGGCTGATTCTTTATGCGAAAGTCCTCCTGAGCCATTAAGAAAATGCATAAATTTAACCTACAGGAGAAAACAAACAGCCCCCAAAAGGCTCAACAGCCCTGAGTATCTTGCCAGTGATGCTGTCAGCTCCTCAAATCTGACTTGCCTCACTGTTTGAGCAAGTCTCTGCCAAAGGACAGCCAAATCATTTTAGACATCCTGGAGGTTACCCCTTCCACATCCCCGTCTTAAATCCTACAGTCCAGTGCACTGGGGCTTGCTGCTGTTTTTGGAAGCACTGGTTTCCAGACAAAATGTGAGCCTTCATACTAGCAGTTAATGAGCTCCTGTGTTACTTTTGGTTAGATGTTGACCTAGAGCCATAGCAGTTCCTATTCATCTGGATGTAATAGCTAAACCTACCTGTGTAAACTCCCACTGAGATTTTAGGCAGATGCCATGCTCTCATGCTGGGGAATGTGATATTTTCTGTAGTTCCCTGTTAAACACTTTCTGGGAGACATAGATGTGTTTTAGTGACAGTGATTTGTGTAAGCAACAGTCAAGAGAAAGACAGGACACTCGACAGAATATACAGCCATTGTATGTACATCCTCGTTCCTGTGCAGAGCAGGGAATGACTACAGCCTGTGCTTTGGAGCAGATGTCATTTATTTAAACCCCTGAATTGTGGGTTGCACAAACTCTTTCTTTCCCTCTTTTTTTTTTTTTTTTTTTTTTTTTAGATGAACATGGGCACATTAACAAATGTGTGTTGGAGCTTACTTTTCAGCCACCATCCTCAGACACTGGTCATCTTGGCCCTCCACTTGCGCAGGAGCGGGATGTGCTCTCCTTATCTCTAAACTCTTGTCCTAGAAAATACAAATGAAACCCCAAGTCAGGTGTTCAGTCACGTCTGCTTGGTTTTCCCCTCTCGCTAATGCCTTTCTGAATTACATTTTCAGCCCCTCAGCAGACATGTTCTGTCAAAGAAATACCAAGGGGTCTGAGAGCCTGCAGGGTAGGGAACATCAGGATGCAGCACCCAGGGTCAGGCCAGGGGACCAAGACCCTCCCGGGATCACTCTCCTTCCCCCAGGCGTGGGGGTTGTTAGCTCTGACCCTGAATGGGAGGAAGGCAGTCGGAGGGAGACCCCCTCACCCCACCCAAAACAGAGCCCTTGGTCAGCAGTAGTAGCAAAAAGCCAACCATGCTGGAGGCAGCTTGCAAAAGCCAGTTTGAGACATGACTGAGATGTTTAACCACCAAACCTGGTTGATTGGATCATGGTGCCTTCAGCTTAGCCCATCTTCTTCACCCTGGGGGCTAGTAGTGGTGTGCCTCGTGGCCTTGTTCTTCTACCAACATTGCAGCAGAAAAGCATTCAGACAAAGTTGCATTTGTCATCGTGGAGCTGATGTGCAATGAAACTGCCGGAGCACTCTGAACTACATTAGCCTGATTGATTGCCATCATTTCCGCCACTCTCCCAACCAGCGTGTGTGGGAGTTGCATCAGCTTTTACTCTGCCCTATTGCAAGAGTTAGCCTATTCACCCAATCAACAAAACACATGTGAATTGTCAGGGCACCACTATTAAATCACAAGGTCAGTGATGCCCCAGATAGGGCAATTTTTTGCTTTTCCTGGCCCTCTGCCCCATTGGTGTTGGTAATGTACCCCTCCACTTGTTGGAAGTATTTCCATCACCCACATGTGAGTTCTTACTTGCATTACTTCTGTTCTGACCACAAGAAGTAAAGCAATGCCAACAAAAATAATCCATGCAATCTTCTTCCTTCAGAAGTTCCTCTTTGATCTGTCCAGCACATCTTTATCTTATTGCTCGCTACAGCTAAGTGGGAGGTTATAGAGAAAATGGAGTCAGACTCTGCTTATGGTGATAGGACAAGAGGCAACAGACAGAAGCTGGAAGCTGGAAAATTCTGATTATAAAAAAGGAAAAACTTCACTATATAGATAGCTGAACAGTGGGCCAGGTGTCCAGAGAGTTTGCAGAGGCTCCGTCCTCGGAGATACTCAAAACTTGAGTGGACATGGTCCTGAACAACCTGCTGTGGCTGGCCCTGCTTCAAGCAGGATGTTGGACTACATGAACCTCCAGAGGTCCTGTCCAACCTAAATTCTACAATTGTATCGTTCTATCCCTTTTTTTAAAAAAAAAGTTTCTTAATCAGTCTGTGTACACTCCAGCTATGAATTTCAGGCATGCATTTCAGCAGACTTAGCTGCTAAACTAAGGTAAAGATAGACACCGTTATTTCCATTTTAAAAGAGTTTCATTTCAAATTAACTTTAGTCCAATGGGAACAGATCTGTGCTGAAATGTAATGAACTATTCTTGAGCTGAAATGCATGTCCACACAAGGATTTTTACTGGCTTAATCTTATGTACAAAAAGACTTGCACCTATACATCCCAATTTAACTCACAGCCTTCAATATTTCAATGCAAAATACTGAAAAAGCTTTGGTGTCATCCTGTAGGTTTTCTAGCGTATAATCTTCCAGCTTTTTTACAGGGAAGTGTTTTACAGACTAGTCATTTGGAGTTTATGGAGATAGCCCTTGCTGTAGTTACAAAAGCAACCAAGTATTCAATGTCCTTGGGGAACAGTGTTTGCAGACCTGATGTCTTCCAGGCCCCGGTTCCTATTTTGAAATAAAAAAAGTCTGGTTTCAATTTTGCTTATATCTGTTACAAACCACAAACAAATAACACAATGATATAAAATAAGTCAGCACAGGGCATTTTAAGTCCACAGTTTGGCAATATTTTATGGCAAAATTTTAAAGTAATTATTTCTGGGTATATTTGTGGTACAAGCTCTAGCTAAATTCCTGCAATGAAATTGGGGCAAAATATTGCGCTTTTTGTAAAGTTCTCAGATGGACTCTGTATAAGGCAAAGAAGATGAATAAAGCTATGCATTCAATGGAATTACAATAAGACCTTTCTAAAACCTGAAAATCTGAAATTCTCCTTTCAGACCTCAGAAAAGACAAAGATGTCTTACAGCTAAAAGAAGGACTTCTATGCAAATATGTCTACAGTAGCATAAGAAGAGACTGGTGTCACTCAGTTATATGTTGCAGCAGCAACATGAAAAATGCTATTATTATAATTATTCATACACCTGAAGCTTTATTGACTTATAGCGTTAATAAAACACTATGCAACATGGAACAACCTTCACAACTTTAATAGCATATGTAAATTGCATAACTGAACTGATATTTAAGAAGTGGGGTAATCAAGACAATTTTCAGAATAATTTATTGATATTTGGGGACAACACACTTGTTCAGATAACAGGGATCTTAGATAATTAAAATTCAGCTAGTAGAGATTTCAGAGTAAAAGTGTCCAGATTAAATGCCAAATAAAATCTGTGTTAAAGGATTTAAGTAGAGATATCATTTTCAGAGATGTGTGTTGTCTGTTGGAGCAGCTCCTGTTTCTCAGTAACAGAAAATTTTATGCAGATGGCTATATATTTCTTTAGGTATCTAATTTTAACAATCCCAGTTAAAAGTAAGTGTCACAGCTCACTTCATCTGTAAGTAGACTTGCAATGTTACACAGTGCTTGGGGGACATTGTTGTGAACAAGCCCAGTATTTTTATAAGACCATGCCAAACAGTTTTTCCTAAAAAAGGTACTGCCTCAGAAGTCATCTGCTAGATTATTTTTCTTCCCAGCAGAGGACTCAGCAATTGTCGCATACCTTCTTCCTGCCCCTGACGCTCCATGGCACCTTTTCTAGGATGCTAGGATCACTCTCAGATAACTAGCAATGAGATTGAAGTGGAAACATGATACCCTTTCATGCTCTACCTTACCGCACATAACTGACTTCATATCTCTTCCCTGTCTTAAGAAACAGAAAACATAGCCCTAAACTATGGCAACAATAGCTTGACTCGAAGATTAAATGTTGTGACAACTGTGATTCCAGCTGCAGCAATGGAAATAATTGGCCTTGAAATCCCTTTCTCTAGGCAGCCTCTGTTTTCCCCGTCTGAAAGGTGTGTTATTGAAACATGTTTTGCAGCTTTAGACCTGACCCTAATTTTAATCCATAAGAAGGAGGAATTAACAGAGTTTATTTTTCTTATCTAGAGATATCCAGCTTAGGATCCCAGACTTCTCACCAGGTATATGATGAATTAAACCTCTTAACATCACTCTGTGGCCGGTAAATACTCAATGATACTTTACCTGTTGATGTGAGGGGTGAAAGAGGGGCAAAAAAAGGACAGTCTTCAAGCTCTCACACATTGAAGAACTTGAGTCATGCAGCCACCTTCCAGTACAGAGTCCCTTGGGTTAAAGCCAGGCCAGGCAACAGAGATGGCCTCAGGCCTGTCTTAGTTATATCAACAAAGTGAAAAAACCCCTACATCCTCCCATTCCTCCGAACCAGCCGACACATGCCCATGGTCAGAGAATGCAACAGTGAAGACCACAAAGCCAAGAAAGCCTAAAACTTACCACCATCACCCCTCAGCCATCCCCAGAGCTGTCCCTGAAGATACCTCCTCCAGTGGGAAGTGTCAGCGAAGACCAAACCCATGCCGCTCATGGAAGGGTACTCACAAGACCATGCCCTAAGAGACCACCAACTCCCCAGGAGCCACCCAAGCCTGACCTGGGGTCTCTAGGCAGCACCTGGGCTCTGCCATCACCATGTTATAGGTGCAAAGTCTCTGCCTTGTGATTGCCATGCTTGGAAACACTTGGCGACATCAGGAGTCCTGCACATAACCCACATCAAAGGGGCCCATTGCAAGAACGAAAAAGATGAGATGCTTCAGCTGCTCTATTTCATGAGTCATTCCCAAAACAGATAGGCACATGCACTTAGCAGAATGACTTGAACAGGATCTGTTCAACCAAGAAGGAAATGAAATCTTATGGTGAAGTTTCAGATAGAAAAAGGCCTTCTCCACAGTGATGTGACTTCTGCTCAAGGACCTGATTTAGTGCAGCAATTAAGCACATGCCTAAACACATGAATGGTCCCACTGAAGTCACCATGACTAAAATATATGCTTAAAATTAGGTAGCCTTAAGTACATTGCTGGTGTCCAAGAGCCTTCAACTGCTGAAGAATTACATGGGAGAGATGTAATCATTTAAGGAGCAAATCCCAGGATGATTAAGGGTCATTTATAAATAACCTTTTCCTGACTATATTTTAAGTTATGTTGTTATTTCTTTTAAATCATTCCTACTATTAGAAAATAATCTCTATTTATTCAAAGCAGAGGTCAGCTGGAATGGCTCTTGTTGGCATGAAAATTCAGAGTAACCGTTTCCTTATTTTTTCATAAATATAACTGAAACTGTTCAAAGTATTAATTGTTTTATAATTTAACTGCCTTGCCTTCTAGTGAACACTTGGAGAAAACTTGCCAATAGATGTCTCACTCAGAAAATCATGATTTCTCTCCGCGGAAGCTAAAGGGAAAACTAGTCTGTAAAGTCAGCTAACATGAAGATCCAGTTCTATTTTACTGTCAGCCAAGCATTAGAGCAGATTTGTGAGAAACAGGCAAATAACACAATAAATGCAACAAGGTGTGGTTTGTAAAAGAGATGTTGCTTCCGTTGACTTTAAAAAGAAGTGGAAATCTCTGTAGAGCAGTGTGCGAATTTTTGTGGTATCACAAAAAAACAAAAAAACCAAAAAACCCAGTTCTTTACCAGCATTACTGTTTTTCCTTCCGCCTCCTCCTTCTAGCCTTTCAGCTCCACTGCTGTGTAGGCTTTAGGTGAGCAATCTTTGAGGGAAACCTGATATCAGACTAGAAACGAAAGCACTGTGGCAATCTAATGTGCTCTTGACCCTCCATTAAGGTTGTTTAAATAAGGTGCCATAAATAAGTGAAGAGTTCAGAGTACGACTTTTCAGCCAAAAAAGGCTTGGAAATGTATCTGCCCAGAAATAAATTGTTCTGTCTGTATCCCCTGGCTCTGCTTCTTTCTCTTTCGCTTGCGTCTCATTTTCTTTCTTCCTGTTTTGGCACCGGCCCTCGCTTGTCACCCAAGCAGACCCATGGGGCTGGCGGGAAGGACGCGTTCCCGTGTCCCCTCTGCTCTTCAGCACTGGGGTTCGGCTACTCAGCGCTCTGGGAGCCATCCCCGCGCTGAAGTCCCTGACTCTCTGCTGAGGATCTTGCCAGTTGTTTAGATCAATGGATTGAACAGATTGCAATACTATGGTAATTTAAAATATTTTTTGCTCCTGAAAGTAACTATTTAAATTTGCTTTCTTTCCCTTACTGCAAATGAAATCTAACTTCACCAAAAAGGGATAAAATTTTGCCATGGAAACCTTTCCCACTACTCACATAACCTTCATTGTAAAGACTGGGAATGATCTTAAGGTAAAAAAATGAAAAAATGGAGAGACTAGAAATATATATGCTGCCACAGCAAGAAAGATCATAAATCCAGGTGTTTTTGAAATATCCTTCTCAAACATGAAAATTCCTTAAATGTGCTGATTATCAGATTATATTTGTCTGTAATACATTACTGCACAGTTTCTGTCATTTGTTCACGTTATGAACCTCTTGGTATTTCAAGGATAATTTATCCTTGTGGTAGAAGGGTGTAAACAATCTGATACGTGATCAGCGACGCAAGGGGTAGTGACACTTCTCTTTCTTTTTTTCATAGCTGAGAAAACAACCTAAAAGCCAAATACCTGATGCTAATTTGGGTAGCTGCAGCCACCCCTTGCAGTTTGCGATTTTCTCAGGACGGGGGAGAAACGTGATTTCCAACACTGGCTATGCACCAGCTACCAGGATGCTGCGTGTGCAGATGTGCCCATCTGCTCATCCGTCTCCTGTGAGGGCCTGGGTGGTGACTGAGGGTGGACACAGCCACTTGCCCAGAGGGAGAAGCACTCCAAATTTTTGCTCATGGGCAGTTTTTCAGTTCTGCCAGTTTTGAGTTTACTGTGAATCCCAGAATAATTTATTTCTTAGCGCACAGAGGTTGCGGAAATGAAGATAATAGCAGAGTCTTCTCATTGTAAGTTGTTTTGAGACCCAGCCAAGGTGTATAGGAAGGGCCAATGTTTATTTTTAAAACCTCAAAAATTTTAAACAAATCTCATTACATTTAGAGGACTCTGGAGCTTCCTCATCTTGAGTGCATGTGGTTGGCTGGGGTCCTTTACTTTTTTTTTGTTCTTCTTGCTTGTTTTTTTCCCCCTTCATTCTGTAACTAAGGTCATCCCATTCAAGACTGCCTTTTGTTCATCATATAAGAAACGTATAATGGAAAAGCCGCATTTGCCAACAGTGATCTTATTTTAATTTTGAAGAGAGACATTGCAATGGCTCAGTATATACACAGTATGCACTTAGCAGTTAAGGAACAGCCCTTGTGGGAGACATATGCAGGAGAAATGGACAGGTTATGGTGAAATGTATAGCTGGCTGTTAACAAGTCAGTTATAAAGTCCTTGCCCTTGACATTTGCATCCTGAGCTAAAGGCTGACAAATTTGGATTTATTTTCTGTTGGATTTTCCATGTTTGCAATCTGTTAGGGGAGTAATAATTTAACTGAATGAATTTAATTAAATGCAGATTCACAGTGAGTCCCTACATCCTTCTGAACCTGATTTCAGATCTAGCTGGTCAGATGTGGTATAGCGGGGTACTAGGGCACTTAGCCATCAGGCACTACTTCCATGCTTAAATGTGTTGATTAACATCCTGGGTGGAGAGTCTGGCCGTCCCAGGGATTCCTCAGGCATTGCCTGCTGCAGAATTGACCAAAATGTATGCAGATCATTTAAACTAATCAGTAGAAACCATTTCTGCAGATGCAGCAATGGTCATGCAGAACAGTCTTTTGTCCATAATAAAGATAAACAGGACGTTTATATGGAGTTTAAGATAATCAACAGCAAGGAATCATGTGCTCATGTGGGACCAGCGGCCAGCGGGACTGCAGGAATGCATAGTGCAGTCCAGGACCTTTCAACAGAGGGTCCTGTCACCCTCTGGATCTTGACTGACCATCCTGCTCAAGTGCTTCCATTCCCCATGTCAGCATTACCCTGGGCAAAAGATACCGATAGATATATTTTTTAACAAACTCTCTATCCATGAATATCTGTGCAATATATCCAAGTTGGCCAATCCTTCTTTCTTCCCCTGACAAGTCTAACATTTTCCTAAAGTCTGTACAGTATTTAATATTTCATGTCTCAGTTATAATGGCCCCAAGCAATAAGCGTCTAATGTTACACACATATATTCTATACGCACCTTTCTCACTATGTTTTTATTGTTGATAAAATTGTTGATTAAATGTAGTTTTTGATTTTTTTCTTCACTGACATCTCTGCATTAAGTGATGTGCCACAGAATGAAAAGTTAAACAGCTTTATACAGTCAGCAAGAATTTGTTTTGCGGGACCTGCTAAAATGCTCAGCTCAGTATTTCTGAAACTCTGTAGACTGCCTGCATCTCATAAACTCTTCCAGACAACACTGCAAAGATCAAATAAGTTCTCAGACAACCTCCTTGTTCCGTCTGATCTCTCTTCCCTCTCCTCATTGAAGGACCCTGACTTCAATGAACGAAAGAGCAGACCCAGACAGTTTTCTGTCTGGCGGTGCTTGAATTGCTTAGGCAATTTGCCTAAGTAAGTGGTTTACCCTCCTGATAATGTGTTTTCATGTAGAGTCTGAAATGAGAGGGCTTGAGGAGCATGCTATGCATTAAATGCATAAAGGGCAAAGCCTTTTTTCTCTGTATAACAAAGTGCTCCCTGATTATAGTAAGTCTATGTTAAAAACACATTAAAGACATAACTTCTGGCTGACTGGTAAACATTATAGAATTGCAAAACTTTTCTGTGGAGTTATTTTATTAATTTTTATTGGCAGAAACTTGAGAAAACAAAATGAGTTATATTGCTTTCAAACTTGCTTTCACAGACTTTACCCCCTGTTAGTTATTTTAGAGATTCTCAAAGCCAAATAAAATTAGAGTGTGAATTATGTCATGCTGTCAAAAACAGACCATCTCTCCTTATTTTGAAAGGTCTCTCAGAACCTGCCATGGCTCACAAATCTTTTAGTGGGACTTAGGCTAACATTCAAGAATTATAACTGTATAGAAAAGTTAAACTCAAATGTTTATGGGGGAGGTAAAAGAAGTTAGGCATTTAACTACACGTAGCTACGTAAACAGAGAAATGTCTTAATTGCCAGCCATTTTGTTAGCCATGCTAAACACTTCTAACTTCAAGTCTAGGATACTCGTGACCTTAAATGTTTTCAGATCATTTTCATGGAGGTGCTTAAATGTAGATCTGGGTGCTTAAAAATAGGCTGCCACATCTGAAACCATGACCCTTGCTGAACAGGGTAAAAGAGAGCACGGTGACTTCTGCCTACACACCAGAGATCCTTACTGCCCTCAAAGGAACAGAGCATAAAAGAACCACAGTCCTGTGCTTCAGCCATAGCCTCCCGTTTCTGCTTTTTCTTGACAAGCTATGAATAACACACCGCTCTTCCAAACCACACAGGCAGAGACCCTATTTCAGACCAGGTCAGCCATGCCTCGCTTAAATGGCAGGTCCGGGTTACATGCCTTTATATATAAGAAATCCTGAAGTGAAGTGCTAGTTAAGCAGGGTGAGAGATGCTTGACTCTGTGACCGATGAGAAACACTGGACCATAATGATCCCTCTTCAGGAGCTGGAGTCCTAAACCTCTCCGACTTTTTCTACCCTCTCCATCTGAAAGAGATGGGAGTTGGAGAATTTCTGATGAGACTGAATTAGGGCTGTCCAAACATTCTCCCTGCATTTCTCTATCCATAACTCTCAAATACTAGCTTGGCTGTTATTTTTAAAACATGTGAACAGCTAAAACATTTCCAGACTGGCAGGCAATCTGTTCCCCAGTGCCTGATGTGGAGGGAGGGTGATGTGGAAAGGACATTGTTCTGATTTTTAAAAAGTATGTGTTTCAGCAAATACTTCTTGGTGAGACCTGGTCCCACGCATCTAAGGGACAAAACAGAGGATTTCCAGTCTGGGTGGAGATGTCTGACCCTTTACATCTCTGGCCTCTATGGAATTTCTGATTTTCACCTCAAAATTATATAGGGAGCTCTGTGAAGCTGCTCAGCCTGAGACTGCCTTTTCCTTGCTGTCTATAGGTGGCAATGCCATGCTGTTGACAGTGCCATGGCTAGTGTGCGGAGCTCAAGCCTTCAGTGCACTTAGTCTTGCAGCTATCCAATTTGCTGGAATGGAGCTGAAATACTATATATGACACCGTTTTTTTTCTTAAGTACTTGGCTCTTTTCTTAAAAACAAGGGCACATCCTTGGCTGCCCTTCTGTCATTTTGCACTGCACAGCAGCAGTGCTGCACACACTGGTCCTGCAAATGTGGCTTGTGCAATCATCTTTCCTGCTAGGACAGAGCAAGCACAACAGCTTTGTGTTGCCCCATATTTCACCTTTCCACCCAAGGGCCCTCTCTGGAGAATACAAGGCGCAGCCAGTATGAGTCAGCCTCTTCTGCCAGGTGGCTCTCTGGAGCCGTGTTACAGTGGCCACTAGATGCTTGAAGGACTGGAGAATGTACAGCTATATTTTAATATACCTTAACACACTTTTGAAATGTGATCAAGCCAAGTTTTCTTACCCTTTGCCTGTACTTTGTGCTAACACAGTCGACTAGTACCCTACCACCATCCCTTGATGTTAATGCTTTCAAATTCCCGAGTTAGGCACAAACTGGAGAACCACTTAAACAGCCCGTAGAGCATCTCCCTTTCCCTAGAGCACTGTAACACAGCACAGGATTATGCCTGCATCTGCGTTTGGCCCTGTATGCCAAAGGGCCTGGTCATACACTGAAATCACAGCAATGTGGCATGCGGTACGGACCACCTCGCTGAAAGTACTTAGACAAAAAAGTAACATTAGAATACATAAGGGGCGCTTTGAGAGTGTATGTCTTATGTCACACTGATGTGTCTGTACATTAGAATAAACTTCTGGTAGGTCAGTGACTCCTGTCGACTCCAGCATGGCTCAAGAGTCAACTTTATGCCTCTTAACTACAGCGCTCTCAGATTACATCCAAGTTTTAGAGCCTACAGACAAATTGCAGGCAAAATACCTGATGAGTGACCTCCAAAGCATTTTGAAAAAAGTCAATGCAGTGGAAATGATTGTGGGTTAAGATTATCAATTACTCAACTCTCTCTAGCTGATTGGCCACAGTGGGCTCAGCCTTTCTCGTGCCAGCCTAAATTATAGGCCAAACTGGTTAAAGTCAAACTGTCACATGGGACTACCTGATGCAATTGGTCTTGAGATGTTGGCATAGTTTGGAGTGGATGTAGATTCCTTCCTAATTTCCTCCCAAGCTGACCTGGCACAATGTGAACCTCCAAAGGATGCTTTCTGCAAAGTTTTATCAACAAATGTACTGGTTTTATGTAGTACTGTGTTCCCTGTTTGTTTTTCAGAGAGGATCCGAACTTAAAAATGAAAATGTCCTCTTCCACTTCAAAGATCTTGGAATTATATCACAAAATTGACCGTTAAAAGACAACTCTGCATTCTTGTTATCAAGCAGTAGACTACAGAGCCTTTCCTGGATATTAATTCAGTGTCAGTATATCAGAAATAGTTTATCTAGCTGTTGTCTCTCAAAGAGCATGATGCTGTCTCCCAGAAAGTATGTGGATTTCTCCAGTGTATCATAGTACCATTTTGAAATTTTTCATAATGCTATGCACAAATCTCCTTCAAGTTCTCAGTCTAACCTAATCAATGTCTTCTTAAAATACTTAATTCTACAGTCCAAAAGAGGAGGCCCTTTGGATTGACTGATAAGTCACAAAACATTTTGAGAAACTCTGCTTTATATGCCGTGAGCCACAACTGGAGCCACCAAAAATGCACAGCTCTAAGAAGAGAAAACTGTCTCACAGCGTCAATAATTTTCTTTTAAAACTCTCCATGCCCCTCATGGACAGAGAAGAAAGAGCGTTAATGGCATTCCAGCACCAGTAAAAGTTTCTGTAATTCCAGTATGAATTATTCATGTCATTCTGGACTGTGATCTTGGGTCACCAGGTCTATCTTGCCCGGAGAAGCTAAGGAAAAGAAGTGATCTCTCTTTACCCTCTCACCTTAGGTTCTAGCTCTCCTCTAAATGTAACTGTTGCCTATCCCTGGCCTGATGATGGTATCTTTTTCTGAAGGATACTGAGCACTTCTCAGAAGTGAACATTCCCAAAACAAAAAAACCTTGAGGCTGTTACAGTCAATATGAAGTGGGGTGAAGCTGAAGTAGAGGTATCAATGCTCTAAGTAACTTGAGAGAAATGCCAGCAACTCTACCCTGGCTTTTGACAAAGCTTGCTTTCTTCACAGAAAAAAATGTGGGTAAGAAAATGAAATGTCCTGCTGTTTCCTTCATCGCTCTTGTGTCTTCCCTGGAGAACATCCACCAGGGACACGGTTTGCAAGGGGGTTTGGAGGAGATGCTCTGAAGGAGGAAATTGGGTTCCTGGCAAAGACGAAGTTGCCGGCCTATTAACCGGCAGCCGTACTCGGAGAGGAAGCTTGCCATTTAGCTTGCTGAAAGGAACTGCTGAAACAGGGCTGCGCTTTGAATCTGCGTGTCTGAATGCGACATCACTGACTCCCTCGCGACGGAAAATTGCTGAGACTATAATTTGTACATTCAGCCCTTATGAAGAACTGACAGGAAAGCTGAGCATAGTGCCAGCCCGCATCTGTGCTATTACACCAGCTGTGTGTGTTTAGCCTATGCACTTATGTACTGAAGTTCTCGCAAAAGGCATAAATACAGTGAAAGTCAAAATAATGAACTCTGATTCATCACGCTTTATCCTGACTGAATCAGAGCAGGAATATGCGGTTGCTTCTGTTCTCGTCTTAAATTATATCTTTTGCGCTCAGATAGATAGCAACCTTTATGAGGCTGAAACTGCCACTTAGAGCTTCACGGAACAAATGTTCTTAAATAGTGCTGGGATCAGTAGCAATGAGCGAAAAAATAAAGGAAGCACCACTGAGCCGCCCAGCGAGGAGCTGCGCCTGGTCAGAGGGCGCCCCGGAGTTGTGGGAGCAAGGCGAGACGGGACGCGGCCCTCCTGCGCTCCTCTCCCTGCGTGGGCGCAGAGCTGGCTTTCCGCCCGAGAACGTCAGGCAGTCTGCACGGCAGGCTGTGCATCCCTGCACAGTCCGGCAAGCCGCACGCTCACAACACGCCGAACATTGTTGCTAAGTCTAGCCAAAGAGGTCTAGGCACACTGGACGGGTTTTTATTTTCCCAGAGGGTGGAATGAAGGCCGTTTTGCATTGGTGTTTACCAATAATAGATGTTAAACATACACATTTGCATCTGCATTAGCAGCCCCTTCAATGAATGAGCAACCCCTTCAGAAGCTGTAGAAACCCTAAGTGAATTTGAATTTTCACTGTCATTATCCAAAAATATTTAGGTGTAGATAGGGTACGTATTACTGTTTAAAAAAGCTTGGCTACGTGGAGGAGGCAAATAGTGAAAGGACTTAAAGACATGGGAAGATTATTGCTCGCACTGCTAAGTCAGAGAAAACAGTTTCATATTCTGATTTATTGACATCTGAGCCTCAATGTCTGAATGATGGTCACAAATTATTTCCCAATTTCCATAATTTTTAAATGCCAAACTTAACAAAGTGCCATTTGCAACAAAACTTCTCCAGGGTGGGCACAAGCTGTTGGATTGCTATAAGTAGACAGCTGTTACCAGTGATTTATCATCAGACTGGAAGGTTGTACTGAGGAAGGCACCATAGAGGATTTACCCTACGTGGTGCGTTTGCAATTAATGACCAACATGCTGGAATTCTATTCCAGCGTGTTTGTCGACAACATGCAATGCATAAGCAAACTGGGAGGCGCTGCCACCAACTGGGAGGACAGAATAAGACTTGAAAACAACCTGGAGAAACTGAAGAAATGATTCCCCCCCAAAAAGAGAGGATGGAGTATGGACAAGTGCAAGGTAGCTTCACAAATGCAGGGTGGAGAAGGAACAGAGCTAGGCAGTAGCTCTGCCGAAATGGTATGAGGGTCATGATGGATCAGACAGTGTTGTGCTGTTGTGAAAAAGGCAGACAAGATAGAAAGGCATTTAAATAGGTTTATAGGAAGATGTGGAGTCATCCTTCACTCGACCAAGTGGGGTACAGTGTCCTGTTTGCACTCTGCACTTCCAAAAAGCTGTGGACTAATTACAAAGAGTCAAGAGGAGAGCAACAAAAATGTTCAGAGCTTTCAAAAATGTGATACATAGGAACTTGAAAAAAATGGGTATTTTAGCTTTAAAAGAGATAGGGTGAATATGGGGGCATGGCAATTCTTAAAAAATATAAAATTCTGCTGCAAAGGAAAAGAAAATAGTATTTCTCTGGCTGAGAACAGTAAAACACATCAGCTATTTGAAATAGTTGTACTGTCTCCATCAATGGCAGTTTTTAAGAATGAGGCAGATAAACACCTCTGAGGAATGAGAAAAGCATGATGGTCCTTGAGAGCTCTTTCAGGTCTATTTTTCTAACAGCCACAGACGGTTTGGAATGTATGGCTGGGATTTCATGGAAATGTAGGGGAGCTACATGCTTAACTCCTTTGCAGTTGGAGTTGGGTGTCTGATTCTTTTGGATTCCTTTCACACCCTACTTCTTTGTTCCAATGATTTGAAATAGTGCTAAGGAAAATAAAACTCATTCTGACAAGAATTTGTTTGTCAGATTGCAATAGGAGAAAAAAAATGCAAGGTGGGTTATAGAAAACCTTCAGTCTTAACAAAAGAGAGTGTTTTAAAGTTACCAGCATATGAATTCAGGGCATTAGAGTGGCAGTCCTGACTAAGCTTCTCTTAAAGATTTCTTTTTAGAATAGCTAGATTAAAAGTTAGATTCTAAACTAGAAACTAGATTCAAGAAAAGAAAGGAGCAACAGACAAGGGAGAAACTTTACTGTGTCAGAGCGTTCAAAAAAGAAAGGTATTTCATGGAATAGCGCTTTATATTAATTCTGTGAAAGCTGTCTGATATAAAAGAGAAGCATTAATTCAGATAAAGATTTGCCAAGGTGAGCTAACAAGAATAGCAAGGGGCTGTGTAATGAGGGCAGTCCTTTGTCCCATGATTCAGTGAGACATGATGCCCTGTTTTATTAAGAAGTAGTAGATAGATAAATATGTACCATATTTATTTCAGTTACTCCTCTCTCTGACCTACCACTTTTCTTTGTTCTTGATGAACCCTTTTCCTGCCTATCTACAGCGGCTTTAATTTTCCCTGTAGCTACATAAGCTTGCCAAGCCCTACTGGGGTTACTGAAGAGCAAGGGTGAAGACATGCTCCAGTGTTGCATCCTTCTAGAGCTTGCCATCTCTGTAGTTTGTCCATCTCCAGGGCAGAAGGTTGTTTGGAGCAGGCCATGAGAAAGCGACTATGCCATAGGGGCGAACTGGCTCTTTGGTGGTTTTGCTACCCTCACAAAGGTAGACAAGCGGCTAGCTAGCGGAAAGGACAGCACTCAAATTGCAAAGCCAAGTACAACTCCATTTTCCATGCACTACACATTCTTCCGCACCATTTTCCCTCTGAAGAGTACCTTTTCAGGGTCCTTTTCTTCCTGAAACAAGCATACTGAAAGCTGAATGAGCTATTGCTGAAGCCAGGGCTCATGTCCTATAAAAATAACACCAGGATAGCAGCTGTAGTGGACTAAGATACAACAAGATAGGCTTTCATTTGTGTAAAACCTCGCCATTTATTTGTGTTTTTTAAAGTCCCTCTATTCTTCCAGAGGGGTCAACCCAGACCACCTTTTGTTGCTTAAACAATGTTCTGTCTTTTCTGTATTGTGCTTATGACTGCCAAACTTAATTAAAACAAATTATTTTTTCAGATGATCTATGCAAGTGTGCTCAGTGAAGCCAAGGCATTGCTAATTAAAAGACGTTTGTTTGATGGTTGAAGGCAGGATGTGAGAAACATCCTTAGCCAGACTTTACAGGCACCCTTGCCTTCATTTCTGTGAGGAGAGCTCTAGTTAGTCCAGCCTACTAGGAAAAACCACAAGAAAATCAATGGTATTTATGTTTTCCCACTTGTAAAATCAAGAACATTTCTCTTTGTACCATGGTGTTTTTCTAATGAAGGATGAGTGTTGGATCCCCATCCATTATGTCACTGTTACTATTAATGTTGTTCCTGCTAACGCTATGTTGGAACTCTTTATAGTCATTTAGGATATTTATAAGAGTGGCGACATTTATGATTCCACTAGCATGAGCTGATGTCAGTGTTGATTATGTTTCCTAGCCCATTGTTCTTGTCAATGTTCTCTGAATCAGTGTTCCTACTGCACACAAACGCACATGCTTTTGCACTGGGCCTGATGCACTGAAAACAGGAAGGCGTCAATGAGAAAGCTCAATGCTCCACTGATTTAGGTTCATTTCACACCTGGCTCCTGCAAGCTCTGGTGGAGTCCTCATGCCACATGGGATGCCTGAGCCACATCCCAAAACACAGGATGAAATCCCAGATGTGTGGGCAGAGAGGAGCTGTCAAGGGCCACAGGCTGTGCTGAGCTACACAACTGGCCCTCAGGCTAAATGCAGCCACTGTCATGCAGATGATGCAAATCTCCATCATCTGAAAGAATCACTCTCAGTAAAAAAACAGGATCTCCTCCAGCCTCCCTTTCTGGCTCCTGCCGGCTCCCCATCTCCAGCTAAAGCTCCTCAGCAGCCTCTACGCAGCTCCTTGTTTGCTCATTTTCCTGAGCTTTTCTCCTTTTCCACTGAAGGCTCCAATCAGCTTCAACTATGAGATTAAGGCATTAGAGGGCATGTCGATTCCTCCCTCATATGCCTCAGGTCTTTTTGCACTGAAAGCAAGAAGAACCAGGGACAGAAACTGTAATTCTTGGTGCCATCTCAAAGGCATTACTGTAAACTGTAAGGATCCTGCAAGGTCAGCATCATAATTATATGCCACTGGCACCCTACCTATTGAAAAATACTCAGCTGTCCTAGTGACATGAACACACACGAAACAACAGAGAAGTCTTGCTTCAGAAGGCATATAAAGATGCTCCTTCCCTCCTGAAAAAATTCTATGTTGGGGAGATTTTGGAGACTAATGTGGCAGAAAAACTTGGGGGACTGGGCATTGGTAGAATTGCCATTACTGAAGTCTTTAAGGACAGATAAAATGGGTATCTGTGAGGATAGATGTACCTGGACTGGCCACTGGGGAAGGAGGAGATGAACTAGTTGACCTTTCATCTTCCTTGCATCTATATGAGTCCAAGCTCCCCCACACAAGTGTTTTAATTTTCCTTCCTTTCCTTCCCTCATTCATACATACCAGATAAAGTAGGTATGGTCACAGAGCAGTAAAGTGCCAGCACTAGTCACATGTCTAGGCTTTTTTTGAGACCAAAATGGTAGTTAGGACAATCCCAAAATGTAGTTCCAGGGTCGCAGGTGGATTTGCTCAGCCCACAGTGTGTTGTGCAAAGCCCATGCTAATGCAAGTAAGTGCCTGTGCTTGTCTATCAGTGCTGCAAAGGTACTCTTGAACTGCAGGGTGAATATATGTCAAGAGTACCATGGCAAGGTCTGATGTTCAGATGACAGGTTGTCACTAAGCTCTCCACCATGGTATGGAGCAGTGTTCCCCACTGAATCCATGCCTTCACCTCCCCAAGAAATGGACTGACCGCCCCCTGCACTGACGACATTCCTAAAACACCTAGAACACTTTAAAAGACCCTTTTTTTCAGATTTCCTTTCCCAAATTCATCAGCCACTACTCAATCTCCCTCTGGGAACACATGCTTTTCACGTCTCCTTCCTTCCGCTCTGTGTTTTGGAAAGAGATTTGATTTCCTGTGAGCCCTCATGCCATCCATCCGCTGCAGCCTTCATATGCAGGCAACGTAATTGTTAACAGAAGGCCACAACCACAACGGGAGCTGCATTCACAAAGGCAGGGCCACGATTTCAAGTCCCTTTCTTAATCGTCAGTGTTTGGTAACTACTGAAAGTAATGCTGCCAGCCAAAGGGTGCTCCTGGGACTGCCCTGGGCAGACGCCGACTGCCTTACCTCCCAGAGACCTTTCATTAGTTAGCCCTGGAGCAGTTGTCTCCCACTATCGATTTTTTTTTGTGTGCCCCCACTAAATGTAATTGCAGCTAAATTACAGGAGCTTGATGAATGTGTGATGGGAGCTTGTTCTTTTGTTCCGATATGTGTGTACATGTATTTGAAAGCAACCGAGAAAGCGGGAATGAGACAGAGCAAGTGTGAGAACTCACCGTTGTGAAGCTTGTAATAATAAACAAAATCGGGTAAAAGTCACTGCTGCAAATGTTCGGTGAGGAAACACACACAGTGCTTTGCCCTCCTTTTACCTATGCCGAAGCCCAAACTGATATGCAATTTGGCTTGGAGCTACAGCTCAACCACATGGGAGGGACCAAAAGCAGCAGTGGCACAGACAGCTGTGCCCTGAGTATAACACTAGCCCAAGTGCTCCCAGTTTACTTTTAGTCTTATTCCAGCTGGGAAAGTGGCGATGGGCTAGATCGCTCAAGTGGGTAGCAAAAGGCCAGAAGGCCACCCTCTGCATGGTGCGGGCACTTGCAGACTCTCCTTGGTCCTTAAACAAAGATCCGAACAGCTCAAGTTTGATGTTAGCCAGTTCTACCTCAGAAGAAAAAGCAGTTTTGCATTCAGTCTGTGAGCTCTTAGAACAGAGCAAGGAAAAGGGTCTTTGGTGCAGACTTCAAGCAAGACGGGACCCTTACTGCCAGTTCTGCCTCAAAGGGCACCAGCAAACACTGGCCCTGCCACCCTCCCTCACCTCGTGAGGGCTGGGCTAGAAGCATCTGGGCAAAAAAGGAGAGCGCGGCAGCCTAACACCTGGACACCTACACTCCATCCCATAAAACCCTATTATTTAGGATTTATGTGAACAAAGTGCAATTCATCCAGTGTGGAATGTCAGTCAAATCTTCATCATTTTCTGTCCAAATTTTACATAAACTGAGATGTTCCATGAGCTGATGCACTGAGAAGGACAGATTCAATCATCTGTTGCACAGCACATATGTGTGCCCTCTTTATTCATTTGAAACATCAGATTTAAGCCTGGATATTAGACTAGCATGACATGGACCTGCACAGAGATAAGGGGATGCAAGAAATCCTACTTTTCTCTCTCCTTTTGCTGTTGACTTATCCCAGTCACCAGCCTCACCCTGCCAGAGTCCCAAACTCCCCCTGGGAGGTCTGCCTCCCGGGGCAGCTCTGTGGGGCTTGCAGCTGATCCACTGGACAGTCTTAAAACCAAAATATCATGTGACTGAGACCACAGGATATTCCAGTGAAGTGGGAAGTTATTTTGGACTTCTAGGTTAGCACATAGATGTTACATTCATTAAAGCATTATGAGGAGGCTTAGATGAAATGCCTCTGAAGTCAAGGAGGGCTCTTTCCTGTAGTTTGTGCTGTGACTAGGTGTGGATTACACCGCTTCCTACTGAGCCGACAAGGACAGAAATAATGGGATAACTGGAGCAATTCAGCTTAGCAGAGCCAGTGCCTCAGTCAGACATGAAAGATTAAAACAAGGCAAGAAAATGCCTCTATGGTAGCTCAGTCTCCCAACTCTATCTGTCACAACAATGTCACTGACAGCCTGTGCTTCCTACTGTGCTCACTATTTTAGAAATTGTGCCGCTGATCCTTGGAGGCCATGCTATACCCTCCACAGACAACCCCTTTAAGGCTCATGCCTGGGTGTGAGCACAGGTGGAGACGTCTCTCCATGCTCTCGTTGCAGCCTTCTGTTACTCCACATAGTTCAGGACGATAGGAGACCAAAAGACACCTTCTACCCTCATCCTTACAATTTTAGAATTGAGGACTGCACCCAGACTGTAAAGCACGAGCCTCGCTCTTTTTTGTGTGTGCGCCATACCAGGGTAAGTTAGGAATGCTGTTGCACAGAAGTGAATATAAGCCCAGCAAATCAATTAATCTTTCGCTATCTTTGCCTATCGCAAGTCTGTTCTTCCTGAGGGCTTGGTGGGGGGGGTTTCCCCCACTCACTTTCACCTGTCAAGACAGTTCAGCAAGAGCATTTTCCCTCCCTATATAAATATTTTAATACTGAAACCGGTCAAATGGCTACAGTTCTCTGCATGCTTCACTTGTAAACTTTTCATAAAACTGCTCATCAAGAAAAGTTAATCACGCCTTGAAGACCACAGAATGAGGCACGTCCACACTGTGGAAAGGTCCTAAACCTTGAAGAAGCATCCTAGAGACCTCTGTAACCAAACCAAGCCCTCAGGATTAAATTCTCTGAATACACAGGAAAGAACATGATTTGAATTTGAAGCCTACAGTTTCAGAGTCTCTCAGTGGTATATCAGATTCAACAATAAAAGTTATATACTTATTCATTGGCTGAATACAGCTCTTTGAATTCATCCTTGTTTATAAATTACCCTTGACAAAACACTGTCTATCAAGACAAGGCCATTAGTGAATTTTTTCATGGTTACTAAGGGTTTGATCTGGCGTATCCTAACAGCGTTTACACAATTTAAGTGCTTTGCGCATATGTATCCCACACATTTTCAAAATAATCTTGATGTAATGAGTAGGAGGGGATAATTGCAGCATAATTTTCCCTGGCTTGGATTTCCCTTCTCTCTCTCTCTAAAAAAAAAAAGATGCTATTCTTGGCTGCTCCTCCCTGCATCTGTCCCCTCCAACACCTCTGCTCCAGAAGCTGCAACTGTCATGACTGCTGTCCCCCCAGGGCACAAGCATTCCCTCCAGCTGCTCCAGACACCTTCAGAGCTTGTTTAAAACCCCAGCAACCAGACACGCTCGCTTGGCCCAAGCATCCCAGAACCACGAGTTCATCACACAGGTTTCCTTCTCCAGGTGCTACAACAATTGCGGGTGTGTACCAGTGACCCCCAGCAATGCTGCCGTGCCAGGGTATCCCCATCCCCGAAGCCGGAATACAAAAAATCCAGATGACGCTTTCCATTAACATATAGTCAACCACTTCCTCGGACATTATACTGCACGTTCTCCTATTACTTATTGGTTTATGTTATGCTTCTTCCATGAACTTTTAAACTGATTAGTTACTTTATCCCTATCCTAAGCTCACATAAAAGTGCCAAGTATTATCAGCAATAGGGATTCAGTTCTTGCTCAATATCTTAAGCAAAATATCAGAAATGCTGTATTTGAACACCTCAATCTGTGCACTCTTGTGCAATATCACAAAAGTCTTGCATAGCCCTGATTAATCCTTTGATGGATTACAGACATCCTGTTCATTAGTCTATTCTCAGTTAAACTCTCAAGCTCCCCATTACTGCAGTTGCACAGGTAGAATAATTAAACGTCCTGTTTTTCAGGTGCTTTGTAGCAGTGCTTTAGCTTACAGTTGCAGTGAAATTTGTGGGGCTAAGGAGAGGAGACAGAGACAGAAAATCAGCCGTTTTCACTGTAAACGATACCACTTGCTGCTCTCTTGGTAGCTGGAAGGTGCAGAGATAAGTGCTCCAAAGCTTTTTAAAGCTTTTAGTGTTCTGAGCAGATCTTCATCTACATATCGTGCCGTCACAGGCCTAATAGAAAGTTTTACCTTTTGTGATCCATAAAGGAAAATAGCTCATGTGTCTGAAGGTTCACCTGCAATACTGCTGCTGTAACCACATAAATATCTGTCTAATAGACCAGCAATGAGGGAAAGTTACCAATTATGCAAGAACGAAGATCTTCTAAATAATTTCAGATGTTGTTTGTGAATTGTCATGAAAGCCATGAGAATATGACAACAACAGATCAAATGCTGAAGTTTTGTACATGTTTCCAACCCTGCAAAGTTAAATCAAAATTAGACGTGCATGTGAATCTTGGAAGCCAGCAATATAAAAACTGATATTTCTCATCTCCTGGACTAAATACTCGGGTTAACCCATCAGCCCCAGGCAGCGGATGACAGATTCTGCTTGAGTGCATATGAGTGAGCAAATCTCTTTGTTTTCAAAACCTGTTTATTTTCAGACATATAAATTTTAGCAAAAAAATTCTAATTTCCACAGACTGTCTTTGGCAAGCTCTACTGAAGAGTAAGACAGTGCAAGCAGTCAAACCAAATCTTGTCTGCAAGCAGAGCTCAAGGAAGTGATTAGTCGTAAGTGAGCCCGTGACTGAGAGATCTCTCCAGCCTAGATGATGCAATTACGTAGGTTTAATTTCACCTCACTTGGTTGTGTGAAGTCCTTAAGTGATAATTGTGTATGAGAAGTCTTCTCATTATATTCTGTATAGAGATTAGTGAAAGAATATTTGACCGTGAAAGAATATTCGAGGATAAATCACTGCAAAAGATCCCATTACTCTGGAGCAGTATGAACAAGAGGCTGATAACGGTGCCCTAATGTCATCAGTATAGATTTCTCACAGTTCCATTATCATCAAGGGAGCAATTCTGAGACTATTTTCCCGATCAAAAGGAAAATTTTAAATTGCAAAAATATTACAGCTCATTAAATAAGGGTGTAAATGTCACTTTAACATAACCGAACTTAGTTCATTTTAAAGCCACACATTGTCATTTGCTATATAATCCCCTCAAAATGGTAACAATATATGACAAGAATTAGGAAACTATTTTGAAAGCACTTTCTCAATGTCCTTTATCCCTCGCTCCTTCAAATTAAGTATTACAAGCATATTCCATGCTTGTATTTATGCCGATAATAAGGAAGGCACCAATAGATGGTACTTGAGAGAAGCTGGCATTATTTTGGGGCTTTGTAAGACCAATACATACAGCAGCTGTGCACAGCAAGTGGCATCCTCCAGCTGCTCTTTACATTAACATTTAACAGTATACTCAAATTTTTGGCCACAGTCCTGCAAAATGCTGTATATACATATAGTGTGTGTGTGTGGATGCTTCCTTTTGCACATGAGTTGATCAGGCTCAAACTGGAAGATGCCTGACCAGTGCTATTGAAATTAGAAAGTGAGTATGGTTACACAGTTTTAACCTAAAACTGAAACTGAAAAATAGCACAAAGTTAAATCAAAATGCCACTGCCCCTACTAAAAAATGCTTTGCACAAATCTATGTCCTTTTATTCAAAGGATCAAAATCACCTTTTGAATGGAACAAACCAGGTGCTAGTTTCCACTTGACTTTGTATACATTAGTTATGGCACATCAGGGAGACTCAAGAGAAAGGACTTGTGCCTCGAAGATCTGCGGTATCCACAAGGAAAATGTGATGATCTTAATAACGGTCTTAAACAGTCCACCCACCTCATTCGGGTATGGATCTCTGTTTGCTAAGGCAGAAAACTTGGCTGTAGACAAGTTCTTTCCAATCATAACTCTCAGAGATTTTCCTGTGGTTTAATTATTCACCATTTTTCAACCATTATTCTGTGAACAGCGTGGCCTGGGGAACACAGCTGATGTGCTGCAGTTATAGATGATTTGCAGAAAAGACTGAAACCCTTTAAACATACATTTTAGCCCTTATGGCATCGACCAGACTGCCTCTGACATGCCCACTTAACCAGGGCACCCATCTTCTTTTCTGAACTGGGGCCTGAGTGTCTCACTGTTGCGGAACAAAAAATATCAAGACCGTATCTACAGTACACTATAGCTATACAATTATATCGATAAATATTTCTATTTATCTCATATACGTTTATGCTATTTCCGTATTATATTTATATCCATGATATATATATTCATACTCATCTACAAGATTTTTCTTTCTTCTCTTCCACTCATATCTGCTCACCTCATATTGCTCATCCAGTGTTGCTCCCAGTTTTGACCACAGGTTGTTAGGAGTGCTGGTATTGGCCAAATTATTTGTTTGTAATATTTGCAAAAAAGTGAGGTAGAAGCAGGGTCATTTCTTCCGATTTATTAGAACAAGCTGAACTCACAGTTCTGTAGCTATTTTTAACTTCAGCCTCTTCCTCTTCATTTTTCTGCCTTTAATACCAATTCCTCCCTACTGCACAACCGGTAAACCAATGCCTGTGATTCTGTCACATCTCCCATCCTATTGCACGCTTATCTTTCAGGAAGAACAGATGTTCCCATATGTGCCCTATCTTTATCCTCTGATGCCTTTGCTTTGCAAATAGAAGATTGTATTTCCATTGCCCTCTGCGTCTGGAGAAAAAGATACAACACTAAGGAGTTTTTCTGAGTTGCTAATCAATGAGGTTTGTAGGCAACTAGACTGGTCACTGTCCTACCTCATCCCCTCTCCGTTACTGCTCTCTCCAGGTTTTTTCCTTTGGTGTTTGCCCATCATCTCCTCTCTCCTCCTCTATTCCCACTCACGTTGTTTCTGCCTTTCAGCTTCTCAGTCTGATGAAGTAACAAGAATTTCCACTGGTGCACAAAAGATATGACCCCACTTTGCCATTTCATTCCCCGTCTTCTCAGCACCGCCTCCAAAAAATGGCAAATGTGTGCTGCTGCAGAAAAGCGCTGGGCAGGACCTTTACAATCAGCCACAAGTGCCATATGGGATTCAGTCCTGCCTGGCCTCCACAAAGACTGACCTGCAGCTGAGGGAGTGTGTGAGGGCCTGCCAAAATTATTCAGAGGGGAATGCAAACTCAGCTCCTTTGGGATGCACCTGCAATCACGGCTGTGACTCCAGGCTCGCTGAAGGCACTGTTTGGTGGTGCAATCCTCTCTGTGCCCCAAAACAGTCTCCATCCCTCCCTGTGCTCCCCTAAATCACTTCCTGCATTGCTCTATACTGACCCCTTGGTCACAAAAATCCAGAGGTTGTTCCTAAACAATTCTCAGATTATAAAGCGAATGATGCTCAGGTTATAACCCCTCTGACTTCCACATCCTCTGTAACCCTTCCACTTCAGCACATGGGGACTCAGCACCAGAAGGTCTCCTGAATGTGGAGCAATCTCAGTGATAAAACATTTCTTCATCTGCTAGCAGAGACAGCTTTGGGAGGCTTACTCATATGAGTAAAGTTGATCGTAATTGTAAATTATGGGAAGATCCGGGCCTTCGGCTCAGCTATCTCATGTACTGGCCAATTGGTGTTGGCAAGTGGTGTGGTACAACGGGACTGGACCGGCAGAGCACATCAGGGCCTGTGAGGACCTGAAGTTCACACTATATACCTCACAGGGATTTTATTTCAGACTAGCTGTAGTCCGGGGCTGTGGGCTTGACCTCCATTCATGGCTGAAACACATTTCCTCATTCAGTTTTCTTGCTGAGACTGCCCTGCCATGAGAACAAAAATGTGGTGAATAGGGGCAATCTGGAGATTCACTTCAAAGCTCACACCCCAGCTGAACTAGGATGAGAATATACACTCTCCCTTTAACAGTCAAACTTTTCTCTTGGGTTATATGAGAGTTTGGAGTCTAAATACCCTTCCAGACCTATCCTTAAATGCTGTTTGTCAGTGCCATTATTTACTACAGTATTCTTTCACTCTAATATGTATTCTATAAATCATTTCCAGATACAGCTGGCATCAGGAATGCCGCACAAAGTAAAGTCATATTGGAGATTCAGAGATTTCTTTCATAAATAGAATGTAAGACCAGTATTATTCCTGCTTGTGTTATTACGAAAAGTTTCAGCTTTTATGAAATTTCCATAACCAAAGGGTTTAAACTGACTTCTCCTTTTTGTGTGGGAAATGCACATAGATGGCAGGATCTCATCTGGCATTTGACTACTGCACCAAGCACCCCTTCCCATAAAGGATTTTGCTGAATTAGGCGGGGGTGAGAGCAGGGCACTGAAAATTATTAGGCACATGAGAAAACTGTTTTAGAAGATAGATTAAAAAGACAGATTGCTTACTTGTGAAAGACAGTCAATAAGCGCACACAAAACAATGCATGTTAAAGAAAAGGCAGAGCAGGAGCTTCTATCCTTCCTGTCTCATAACACTCACGACAATGGATCATTCAAGGAAATCAAAAGGCGGCAAATTCTGGGAATATTCTGCCATACAAAACATAATTAGACTGTGGAAGCCATTACCACTGACTGTCCCACTGGTCAATTTAGTTCAAAGTCAAAGTTCAAAGAAAAGAGAATGTGTTCTTTGTATAAAAAGCTGTGTAATAGATAATACAAAAGTTAAAAAAAGGTGACAGAATATCTGAAGCATTTCAGAGATTCAACCCACCCAGTAACTATTGGGAGGAGGATGAGATGGGCTATGCTGTTTCCTACCTGCTTTTCACCATGTGTCATTAACTGTCTTTGAAAGCACATGGGCTGGCCTGTTACTCCATGCATTGGTCCAGCATCCCATATGAAAAACTAAACACAAGGCATCTGAAATCAATATGTCAGGCTGCGAATGTCCATGCTAACCTGCAGCTACAGCCCTCTCTGCCCCCTTCGGTACACTGACGGAAGCTCCCAGCACGCGGAGCAGGGCTGACAGCAGAGCTGGGCCCGTAACACACCAAATTGCCTCAGCCTGACTTACCACAGCCTATCGGGAAGTGCCCTAAGACAGTATGAGGCAAAATGCTATCACACTTAGCTAGTTGTCACTTCATGCATATTTCTTAGTCACACAAAAGGTCTTTCCCACTCTCCCTGCTGATATCACTTGGGGGAGAGGCAGATTTGTTTTCATAGCTGGAGATCCTTCAGGACAAGGATACCGCCTCATAGTCTCTGAAACATCAGATCTGTAATCCTCCACGCTTTTAGGGCCTGCAACAGAGGTTTAAAGTGAGGGGGAAAAGGCCTTGAAGCTATTGTTGGAGATAAGAGTTGGTTATTTTGATATGGAACTTCAAGATTTTTATCAACTATAGTTAATTCAGCATCTTAAGGCAGAATGTTGCAATTTAGCTAGCTCCATAATTTGCTCCATGCATAGGCATTTGTTCCGTTAACATCTCCAAGAAACCTTTCATTTACTGCCATGCGATGCTGGTGCTCGTCCAGCTCCTCCAACATTTCCCTGATTTTTTTCTTCAGCGGTTCACTGATTTCTAGCCAGAGAACCAGACTCAGGAGGAGAAGAGGAAAGAGGCAGACATGCCTTGGGAGGAGGAAGGAAGTCTTTCATGGTTCAGAACAGAAGCAGTGAGAATGACACGTGACCTACCTGAGTGACTCGGGTCCTGGGGAAGGTTGCGCCTTGTCGAGATGAACGCTCCCTTTTGGGCGAGGTAAATATAAGCATAGGTAAGAACAAAAAAGTCTCATTGTAAGATCACATGTTTCTCTAAGGTATAACAAGGACACTTTATGATCCGGACTGTGGATTTTGGATGGGTCTTAAGATGGGACAGCAAGCCTACGGTGCTCTCAGCACAGCAGTTTGGGAGAAAGCAGGGAGGCAAGTGATGACTAGTGCCTGCATCTATGCCTCAAAACAAAACCAGATTGTGCTTTCCGGCCCATGTGTACTTTGTTAATGAACAATTGTCAAACATCGGAATAAAATATATAACCTGTAACAATATGTGTCCATTTCCTACAACACACCTCAGTGACATTTTATTATAGAGCTATTGTTTTTCACCTCAAAATCCGCAGGAAACACTTTTGCACATGCTAATAACACGACCAAGGCATTGCTCTTTGCCTGAGAAGTTCAGACCCACTAAGGAAAATAGTAAAGGGAGTTGGTCAGACTCTCTCTATTGAACAGCTTGTCTGTTAACATCAGAGCACAGATTGCCTGGTGACCACAGCACACTTAAGTGGATGCACATGCATACTGTCTGAGAACAGATTACCAAAATAATAAGATAAATCATCTTTTGCTTTTTCCAGCATGGCTACAATGAACAGCTTGACACTATTCAGCTACTTGAGACTATTGAGTCTTCCTCTCAATCATTATCCAGGGATTATTCGTTTCAGGAAAAAAAAAAAAAGAAAGCTTTTGACATGTTTTAGATTACTCCATACATTAGATTTTAGATAGTGAAGACATCAGTGCAGTTCATTTTGATCTGCACCAGAATAATTAAGAGTTTCTGAATTACTTAAAGTTTTTCTAAATATGACTCTGGATCTTGGCCTGTTTCCCACTTTGGAGCAGGTTTTGGTGAATATCAAATAATTGCTTTATAGCTTTCATCGATTAAAAGTCCAGGAAGTCATTATTGATTTTACAAGACAAATCAGCATATAATTTAAAATATAATAACATAGAAAAACAAGCTCTATTTCATTTAAAATAAATATTTAGTAGTAATTATTTACAAATTCTGTTACTTTCATTTTAACTGGAATTCTCTTTTTTATACCAGAAATATAAATGCCACATGAATCCTTTGGCTCTCAATTAAAAACAGGTAGACCAGGGAAAATAGGTTTCACTCAACCATATGGGATGGTTGAAAATGAATAACTTCCCAAATCAGTCTAAAGATCTCAGGCTGAGATTCAGGCGCTGTCAAAGTATGGGATCAAATGGGGATGAAGATTTTTGTGCTAGACAAATGCTTCTTAGAAGAGAACCTCAACTCCTCCTTTGTAAAAATAATTTATTTTAAAAAATGTTTAAATAAGTGAGAAGACAATGTACTTACACCGTGTCACTTATGATAAATAGATATCACAGATCCTTTCCAAGAGTGGTGTTGACATGTTTTCTTACTAGTGAATGACAAATAGCTCTACAGAAGTTGAGTCCACATAATGTTGTTGAAAAAATTCAGTGATTGTTGTGGATTTTAGTTAGACGAGGAAGCGCCTGCGTGCTGCATGATCGGCTCCACTGTCCCAGTGGCACGAAACAGGGATGCAGAGCCTGAGCTGTCCTTCTGAGCTCGTGATTAATAAGCAGAAGCACCATAGAGAGGGTTATTTTTTTCTGCTGATTTATAAAAATCCTCATTTTCTTAGAGTACCACAGCTAATATAAATGAGCACAATGATTTTCTGTTCTTTAGAGATACCGCTTTGTCCATCGTCTCTTGAAAGAACAGCGAGAGAGAGAGATTCCCATTCATAGCAGTTTTTCTCACACTCGGCTCTTTCTAAAACAAAATCAAATTGTTGATCTCGAGCCACCTGGTAGTATCCTTTAAAGAAATCTTCCCAGTATATTTTCATACCCACCCAGGGAGACAGGGTTCCTGGAACATTTTATCTGTTCAGTGAGAACTGTGAGGCCAAAGACTATAAAAGACACAGTGTTCTTTTAGCCAAATTCTTCCTGTTTTGATAACGCCATCCTTAACGAAAATAAAAGGTCTTCAGTTTCTGCTGATTCAGGGTCTTGGATTAGCTGTGTAATTCAGACTCCGGTCTGAAAAAGAGGTCTCCATCTGCGTACACAGACAGTAAAAATAAATGGGAAGAGGGGCTGGTTCTCATCTATTGTATAAACATTTTGATAACTTTGGAGAAAGTTAGTCGTGAATTAAGTCAGGAAGTGACATGAAAAGAAGCTTTGGCCAGGCTGCACGTCTGTGATTTATTTATATATATGGCTGCCAAAGCTATTAAAATAATGTCAAGCATGTAATGATAAGCTTTAATAAGAGATCTCTGACAATGGCATAGCACCTAAAACAATGAAATGTCACAGTAAAGTGCATTACGTGCTATAATGCACCATTAACAGCCGTTACATGCCAGCTATGCAGAGAAAGGGATGCTACGGATTATCCATGAAATGCTTTCAAACCCATGAAGGGACTGCTTCACCTCAGACTCACACCCGCCAGCCTCTTCAGGGACAGTCAGGCATGGTCCTCAAATTAGATTTTTACTTCCTGGGGCTAGGGATAAAGGATGTAAAAAAACAATTGTTACATGAAGATTTCACCTGGTAACGTGGCTCTTTACTTACAGATCTGCATCAGGGCTTCATTTATATATCTTCTTATATGTAACAAGCATTGAAATTATCTGAAGCAGCTGGACATTTTTGCTTTACTTCAATACCGCAGTACTTTCAATACTGCCGAAACAAGACTGCATATACTTTTACTGTCTATCTCAAATGTGTGATTTACAAGATTTTTTTTTTTAATATACTAGGTTTAGCACATCATCAGAAAAATGCAAAGACCTGCTGGCTTCATTGTTATATGGCTCTCACTCCAACTTCCCTGGTGAACCGCTTGGATCTGTCACAGATTGCCTCATATCGTATATAAGGTGTGGATTATCAGATCTCTGCCTTAGGAAAAACTCAGCATTCTTTAAACCTGCTTTTTGAGTCTTCGGATGATTTTTGGCTTTCTCTGAGACTGTAACAAATGCCGAATATAAAAATCTTACAGTTAGGACAGAAAGTCTTCAGTTGAGCTTAAAAAGGATTAGAAGTGTCACCCAGGCAGTGTACACCCCTCCCTGATTATTTGTTTGGAAAGCAAACCAAGCCAGCTGGCCTTAAAACAAGTCCCATCCTGCTCTCCCAAACCCTCCATGACTCTGCCAGTCCCACTCGTGAGGTCTTGGCCCCTGTCGACTCCCTCCCCGTCCCACAGCCGACATCCCCACCTTGTCACGCGAACGTCCCCGAGGCCTCACCCCCCGGGCCGCCTGCCCACCGCGGCGCCGGCACCGAGGGGACATTGCCAGTATTTCTATTTCCTGCACGCACTGTGGTTCAGGTGCCAGTACAGATACTGCTGCCTCCCAGAAGATGATGACATGCATGGGAGCTAGCAGATTAAATCCTTGGAGGGCGTACGTGATAAACGCAGCCGGGGTTTATAAGTGAAATGAGTCTGGGGTGGGGGTAGCTTAGTCTCATTAAAGCAGCAGTCACATCCAAAAAGCATCTGTTGGAATGAGCTGCAGTCTCTAATCAAGAAAGCCCAAGGGAAAGAAAATCGACCAAGACTGAAAGATTCAGAGAAATGGGTCAGGAAAACTGGCCTAGGATCTTTTCTCCTGCTAGCCAGGTTTATCAGTCCCTAAACCACAGAAGGAACAAAGTCACTCCTAAATTTTAACTCAATAGAGTTTTGGAAGAGAACAGAGAAAGCCACGTAGCACATAACAGCTATTCAGGTTGACAGTGTAAAGAAATTTTCTTCAAACGTGGCCAAAGAGCAAAGCAGAGACATTTGTTAGTAGAAACTAACCACTCTTTAGAACTTCCTCTCTCTACAAAGAAAATAAATGATCACCAAGGCAAATTTACCACAAATGACATACTACAGTCACACGGTTAAGTAGGTCTTTGAACAATAGGGTATTAACTTTTCAGTCTTAAGAAAACATGCCCCAGATTTCTCTTGAAGGTAAGGTATGGGATATGTCACGTAATTTGTTTTTCTAAAGTCTTTGATCTCATCAACTAGGAGACATTTTGCACTCCTATTGTCTTATAACGTGCTTTTGCATTTTGGTAACCATCATGTGAAATACTAGAACACAGGCTTTAGAAAGTAGCCTGTTTTAAATAAAGATCAAAGCAAGCAAAGACTTCATCTCAAAGTTTCATTTCACCTTAAACATGCAATCTGAAGAGTTCAAGCTTCATTTGCTCTTTTTTTGTTTGTTTGTTTCACTGTAGCTAGTTCACCTATGATGCTAAGTTAAGTCATTTAATCTATCATGATTCAACACTAGCAATAAATGCCAGGTAAAAAGGAAAAGGAGTTGGGTTATTCTTCTCTTGTGGGAATGCTGGTGTTTACACAAGAAACCAGGATGAAAAATCCTGGATGAAGACATTCCCAATTCTCAGGCAGGCCAGATTTGCCAAAGAAGGTCTCTCCAGTACTGTTAAAGGCCTTACCACTTTTTTTAATGCAGTGGCATAGATCATCCCAATGCAAAACAGTGAGATCAGGTTTTTGCATAAAATCTCCTGCAGTTTAGCTCCCCCACTACACTCTTCTTTATTACTGTCACAAAAACTGTCCCATTTTCCCTGCAGCATTTCCTTAAGGCCGTGAAAATCACCCCAGTTACATACCTCTGTGCTTATCAGAGGACCAGCCAGCTACCCATTGCCCGCAGGAGTAACACTGTGGAAATAACTAATATTTTGAGCAAATAGAGTGGTGGACTGAACAAAGTGGTTGTTTGACCTGAAACAAAACATTTAACTTAATTTTGGGTATTTGAATACTTTTCAAGCATCATTGTTAGAAAAAATTTGAAACAAAATGTGGTTCTAAAGTGAAAGATTGAAACATTTTCACTTTGAGAATGTCAAAGCATGGTGTTCCAGCTTCAAAGAAAAGATCTTTTTTCTCTCAGCTTGAGCTACTTGACAAACTAGACATGAATTAAGGAATCATTTTGGATATTCAAAGTCTTCTTTTTTGGCTGACCAAATCCCAACCCTAATATTTCACATAAGCAGAGACAGCAGCATAAGCATAGTGACATTTGAGTGACATTGCAAGCAGCCCTGCGTGTCCCTCAGATTTTGGGCCCAACTTTTTTGATGCCAGCAGTCATGTTTAAATGGCCTTTTTCTATTTAGTCTCATCAGGCAAATGAATGAATGTAAAGTAATGGCATTCTAATGTCAATTAATGTACATTGGCTGGAATTTGCTTAATGTCTACATTAATTAGATTAACTAGCCATTACCAGCACTATGAAGCAGGAGCTCTTTCTTGTTCTTACTACATCTCAGTGGAAACTGCTAAAAGTAAATAGTTCTCAGCCTAAATCTTTTGTTTTCCTTTGCCAAGCACACTTGTGTTGCTTCAGAGGAACAGAAAAGCCAAAGAAATGGTCCCAGACAGTTTATTGCTTGACAGCATCTTTGAATGCAACAGCCAACTGGCAGCTCCAGCGTTAGCTTGGGCAGCGGAAGCTTTTTGCACCCATTCAGAGCACTGGCAATTTCCTCGAGATACCTCCAGCAGCACGAACTAATCATCTCCCTGGGCACAAGATGTTTAGAAGATACAGTGCTGATCTCGCAACATCTAATGCATCTGCTTGAACCCTTTCAGGAGAAAAGTCCAACTCTCAAGTAATTAACTTTTTGGAAGCCAGAGGAAGGCTCCTGAGGACATGTATTCTTAATGATTATTTCAATAATTAATTTGCTAAAATCTACTGTGAAATACAGAAGTCATGCTACTTCCAGGCATAAGCTCCTGCTGGTCGCATGTTTTTGGCTCGCAAAAGTCTGGTGTCAAAACTGTGCCTTCTGTAACTTATATATTTCTTTAAAAGTTATTCCTCTTCTAAATTTTCAGAGGTGAAGACTTAAATGCATGTTTGGTTTTACACAGTTTGTGAAGTTTATCATTGAAACTGAGGGATCTAAAAGAACCCGTGTAAATCTGTGGAGGCTGAGGTTGCGCAGAAATAAAAGATAGCCCAATAACTTGGGTCTTTCTTGGGGTTTAGAAAGTCCTCAGTTCAACTTTCCTCCTTTGTAGGGCTCCCATTTGACCAGTGACACGTTATTGCAGCCGTGACATTGAAGGTATTGCCTGTGTCTTTTTGTGATACTGTTGTCTTTGAATGAAATGAAAACCATAATAGATCTCTGCTGACAAGGATGTTCTGAAAGTAGGTAAACAAAAATGTGTAAAATGCTCTGACACTAAAGTAGAGAGCAGTGCGCAAAAAACAAACATGGGCAGATGCGCGGACTGGCAGTTTTGCTTGATTTCTACCAGCTGCCGTCTACTACTGTAGCTACTCCTAGTCGTTGTGTGAGTGTGGCAGGTGTGGAAATCATTACAGCCCCACTGCAACAGGCAGCCAAGGTCTGAACAAGTATGTTGTTCACATGCTTTGCTTCCTTCTGACATTAAGAACTGATTTAATAGAGTTAAAATATAAAGATTGCACTGATTTTAGCTTTCAGCTTCCCTAGTGCGAGAGAAGCTCTTAGAGCTATTTCTTGGGAATTTTGTTCTTGGATCAGTTTGCAAGGATTTTTTTTCCTATTGATTTGAAAATATCTCCATGCCTCACTTGTTGCTTCCTCATAGCTGACATGATTTAAGTGTAAAGTTGCATCTCATTTTGTGAATAATTTCAAATAGGAAATGAAAAATACACTCATTGATGCTATTCCAGATGTACATACTGCAGCTATGAGACACAGATTGCACTTAGTCTTTTTGCTTCACAGTGAAGAAACTCCTTGCACTTCTTTGTCTTTTGGGGACAGAAATTTGACATCATCTTCTACTCATTACTCCTAATGTGAGAAAACCCCACTTGTTCCTTTGCAGGACACACAGGGAGTACAGAGTTGGCCCTAGCGAAGCCGGGTGGGACTTTGGAAATATACTCAAATGGGACAAGACACTCACCCAGTATGTTCGAGTTAATTCTCCCAAGAATTTATAGCAGCTTCTCCTCCAAGTCTTTTGTGCAAACAGTCAAGGGGAGTTAATTATAAGCATACAGACAGTGCACTTACATACACACATGGATACATATATTCACAGCACACACATATATGCGCTTGTGCTTTACACACTTGAAACCATGCTCAGCAGTACTGTGACAATATCTGCTTCACTCTGTTAATGTTTCCATGATCACAGAATTAAAAGCTAATTTCTGAGAAGAGATTACTGCCTATTCCAATGATACCGCTGTTCTTCAAAAGCCCGTTTTTGTGTCAGCTTCACAACAACTAGGACCTTGACGTGCCTTTGCAGCAGTCAGCCAAAACCATGCAGTTTGAATGACAAACAAGCTGCAGTGAGACACAGTTAAGATTTTCTTTGGAGATGGTGGGTTTCTAAACCTTGACTGGGGATAAGCAAAGATATTCATTAACCTCCATGGAGCCAGCTGCTTTGATTATTAGCAAAGAGTTTGTATGATGGATGGGCTAGCTGATCTGCTTCACCAACTTGTTCCTTTTGTTTTAGTGATATGTCAATATTTGCCATTATGGTAATCCTTGTCAGGACTAATGTTCGTATGGAAGTCGCTGCTTTGATTAGAGCAGAAGCCGCATAGTTCTGTCTACACTAATCCATTTAATTGTAAATAATGTATTTTCATATCATTCTCTGTTCTTTTTTCCCTCACTCTCCCTCATTCCTGTCTCTTTCTCTGCTTTTTTTCATTAGGCACACACAATGACAATAATTCCTGTATACAGGAGAGCTCTGGACACTCTATGTGTATCACATATGAGTGAAAATAAAGTGGCTGGTGCTGGTTCTCAATACACGCATGAATCCTTAGGCTGCAGCCATTACTTTTGTAGCTCTAAGACCTACTAACAAATAGCTCACCCAAACTATTTTTTCTTATTGATCCCGATCCTGGCACATCCTCCTCTTCCCATTTCCACAGAAACGTAAAAATACCATTTTCCCTAGTTTCAGAGTCCAGTCCATAGCGACCCCATTTTAGAAAGCACAGTGGATCCCGGTTCGGCAAACATAGTTAGTCACTGGGCAGACTTGAAACGTGAATGATCTCACTGAAGTCAGCTGGACTAGTCCCATCCCGCGGGTGGGCGCATGGCTCAGTCTGCTGCCTTGGGCCACTGCAGGTGTATTTCACATCAGGCACTGAGCACAGCTGCACAACCCTCTAAGGCAGGACCTGCCAACCACCCCTGAAATTGAGGCGTCGTGTCACGTAAGCGCAGAAATGCTGGCAGTTTCAGGAAAGCCCTGTAATATTCAGGTCATTTTTTGGAAAGTTATTTTCAAGTGCCGATTGATAACTGTGTTCCAGAAGAAAATGTAGAAGTTATTCTTTCCTGCCTCAAAATGCTGCCTTCCAGTGATCCTGGAAACATGGTTAACTAGAGCAGATAACATCAAGATTGAAATTAATTCGAATTCTCTCCTTCTGTTTTGATCCATTTCATTAATATATCCCAGGTGCAGCGTTGAATGCAGCTGAAAGACATTTTTTCAAAGACAAAATGCACTCCTTCCTGCAATTATATGGCGTGCTTTTTGACTAAAGTAAAGAAGTGGGAAGCAAGGTCTCTTGCCACAGTATCCTTGCTCTATTTATGCATAGTATTTACTCAGTTGTCATTTGCATTTTTAGAGAGGCGGTCTTCCTCCCATGCTTATTTTATAACCTTGCCTCAGTACTACAATGCTAGAGTGCGACTGATGCTAGATTGCTATAGTCTTAGACACTGAGTACCAGTGATATGAGGGCACCATGGAACATAAGTTTTTACTGTTATAGTCAGGCTATAATCTGAAGCCCATTTATTTCCCTGAAATGGGAAATTTCTGGTAGAAAATCTTCAGAAAGTTTTCTGTGGTTAAATTGCTGACAAGCGTGGAAAAAGGGGATAAATTTGCACTTGTTTAAGAATTATCAAAAACTTGCTAGGATGGCATACAGACAGCTTGTTTAGTGGATTTATATATGTGTATGTGTGTATATAAATATATACATAAATACGCATAGCATTAAAATGTGTGTGTATATATTAAATATATCTATATATCTATATTGATATAGGTATCAACATCCAGTCTGCTCTCTAGTTCTTAAAAAGACCTAACAGGCATTTCAGAGGTTCATCTAAAGTAGGATATTTTAAACTCAGGCACAAAATGACCGGGCATAATTTTCATACTCAACAGACACACCAAATTGGGACTTAAAATGGGAGCCACGGTCCAACTGAGGATGACCCACTTCTCTCTCGATAAGAAAGAAGCAGGTCAAGTGCCTGAGAGGTGCCAAGTGCTGCAAGTAAAACAGCCACCAAGAAGTGATGTCCTGCATGAAATCACCCTGATACAGGCTCTGTCCAAAGAGGTTTTCGGACTCCCAGACCCGCAGAACAGTAGAGGCAGGCTGGCTGGAGGCCAGCTGGTCCCCAGTGATCGAAGCCCTGGGGCTTTTGCTCTTTCATTGGCAAGAAAAAAAGCTTAGGAGAGCTACTCAGTGGGGATTTCATTTTCCAAAGACCTAGCTCTCCCCACTCCCCCAAAGACGGCAATGTTTCTGGAGTGTATTTCAGCCTTTTAGGATACGCTCACATACAGACACGTGCATGCACACACTAAGACAAAGTGGTCCTCTGACGCTTATACATTTGGTATTAGGCATATAGGAAAAGGTCATGAACTATCTAGAGACTGTAAATTAGAACAAAAACTATGTATGAAAGTGCCAGCATGTTACTCGAAAGGGCTTATCAAAACGATCTAGAAATGGCTGTTCCTTTGCTAGTAAGTTAGAGTATTTATCTCAGGCAAACAAATGGCATGGAAGGAGCACATACAGTGGAAAGTAAACCTGAAGTCACACAGAATCCCAAATACCATCTTTATAACAGAGAGACAGAGATGCAAATCTGGCAGTTCCCTGCAATACTCCTTCTTAAGCTAACAGAAGTTAAGGAAATATTAGCTTAGCCTTGGAAACATTTCTTTGAAATCAGCACACTCGCAAATCAGTACTGTGTATTTAATTTATTTACAAATGTGGGAATCATTATACTCAATAAACCTGAGGGATCCTAATGTATCCTGTTAATTGCTTTTTTCAGGTAAGATGAAAAGCACTGGACAAGAAGTCTTTCAACAATTCACCAGGTGTCAGTTGCAAAAAGAGGAGGCAGCACACATAATGTCTGAAAACAAACTCTGTTTCTCTATCTATCTCCTCTGCTCAGCAACTTTATATATGGAAGCCTCAAACTGAGCCTCTTGCAGAGATTTAGGCTCTAGGGGAACCACTCAGGTACCTAAGAATAGGTGCCTAATGCCACCTCAGATGGCTGTGGGAATCTTGCCTGGCTTCCGGCTCCCATCCCAGAAGGAAGTAGGTCTGCCAGAGGGGCCCTGCTGCACCCGATAAGCTGCTGCAACACTGGCAGTGCAGCAGAAAGCTGGACTCTGTTGTTGTCCCAGGTGTCACAAGACCAAAGCCCATTTTGCCCTACATGCATAAAAACCCTTCCAGTTTATGAGCCATCACCATCAAGAGATTTTTTTGTTTGTTTTATTGCTGGTATTGGGCCAAATTTCATAGATTTGCTTTTACATGTTATATATAAATGATCATCACTAGAATTCTTTACAATTGTTTAGTCTCACTTCTTGTGTAAGGTAGGTCAGATCTTCCTTGAAGCGCACTATTCATCTCAACTCTACTTTAACTTATCAACAACCAGGAATCTACCACAGCCTTTCATAGCTTCTTTCAGTAGTCTCAATAACATCCAATGCTCTAATTTTCCACTTCTTTCGGAACATTAGTTTGTCCAGTTCTAGCTTCCAGGCATTGAGTTGTATATATTTCTCCAAAAGACTGAACACATCACACGTCTGTTCCTTGTGCAGACAGCCTCAGAGGTCTGGTAGCATGTCAATCCTTAACCTTCCTTTTGGTCCACTGAATCAATGACAATCCTCAAGCACTTTCCACAAAACATGTTTTTCCTGTCTGATCACACTACCTCCGATCCTTTCTATGCCTGGACATCGCAGTCCAGGAATAATGTCATGGGAGCCCAACACAACGGCTGCACCTTCTGTCTACGGTGGCTGCTAAATCCCTTCCCAACTCACAGACTACCACCGAACCATCCCCTGTCTGTGGGCACTGGCTGAATTCCCTGAGTCTTGACTCTATGTCACCAAATTTGCTCTATTAAATACATTTGTTTGGAAGGGTCCATTTACCAGGTGATAGAGATGACTCTCTCAGTGATTTGTCTTCCACATTATTTAGTTCTCCCCAATATTTGTGTCATCTGCTGTCTCTGCTGGTAAAGATTTTCATTTTTCTTCCAGGTCATTAATAAATTGTATAGCCAGTTTTTAATCCAATTAATGTGGGCCATGTTGATTTTGTATTGTTCTAATTTCTTAATCAAAATGTCATGTGGTATCAGACCAAATGGTTTACAGAAGTCTAAGTACATTACATTAACACTATTACCTTTAGCAGTCAAACCTGTAACCCCAGCAGGAAAGATATCAAGCTGGCTTAATATGTATTTTTTTTAAATAAGCTTATGTTGATTGCACTGCAGATCCTTACCCCTCTGGATACCCACACTACTGATTTGCGCATATATAAATGACCCTGAATAAAATAATCGATTTTTTTGCTAGCATACAAAAGGAAAACTGAGAAAAATGTATTTCCTGAAGATATCACTCCACCCAGAGCACATGCCTCTTCCCCACATTAGTTGGTCTATTACATAAGGTTTTAAGAAGCATATTTCTAATGGACTGCAACTCAGCCCGAAGGGACCTGGGGGTGGGGAGAGGAGAGGAGGTAAGACAAAGGGGCCTGTAGGTAGAATAGCTGGACATCTATGTGCTAGTATTTGTATTTATAAATTACAGTGCTGTAATTTCAATATTAGAGACCTTTCAAAAGTAAATCAGATCTGGAATTCAATCCTTTTTTTATAAACAGAAGATAGACTAGATAGATTTTCTGCTATCTGGATAGATTTGGAAGCCGATTTTTACACGCTCCTAAAGAAGGTAGCTGTGGCAGGGTAACTTTGGTGCATTGTAGGGCTGCAGGACACTCTCACCACAACAAGAGAATATTTTCATAGCAACGTGAAGCTAGAGCATATCTACTGCCAAGGAACTATCACTTATTTATAATCAAGGGAAGTTACGGGTTTGTATTCTCTATGCTGTCTTTCCTGAAGGAATCATATTAAGAACGTAACACTTACAAACAAGGACACATTTAAGACATTCATTATAAGCTGTGAATAGTATTCATTTTCATGATAATTCCACTTGCCTACACAGTGTTCTTAGATGTGAAAAAAAGCCATGGGATTAGGCCAAATATTGTCATGGTAACAGAAAGAAAGGGAAATCATTCTAAAAGGGTTTCCAATAAGCAAGAGCAGCTAGCATTCAGTAAGTAGCCTTCAATAGAAGTTGACATCTGTTATTCATTTGTTGTTTCTAGGTTTGAAGAAAAGCAGGATAATTGGAAATAGTACAGTGTTCTGGGAACATATTGAGTGAAAGGGCTCTTAGTGCTTTTTAAATATTGGTCTATTTATCCTTAAAAACATTTAGCATGTACCTTCTTTGTCCATTTATAAATTGGACAAGCTAGTTGGAAGGTTGTCTAGACTCAATTATGTTCAAGCAATGGAAGATCAAAGCAAGCCTCATGCTTTTAATAAGGGGAACTACCATTTCAGCTGAGCATGAAACACCTATTTTTGGAAACTGAGGAGACGGGAATGAATAAACTGCCTAAAGTTATGTGTTCACCTCAAATTTGCATTGGATTGGGGCACATATTGTAAGAAACAAGCGTCACTACTGGTACACTTCATGTTCTTTGTTCAAGCACACCATCGAGTTCAATGTAAGACAGTCCTTGAGGGTCTGCTCATAAGACTAAAGCAGATCAAAATCCAGTTGTGAGACACAAAGAAAGACAAATTCAAATAAAAATAAAGCATGTACTTAACACTGAGGGTGGTTACCAATGAAACAAGTTATCATCGAATTTTCCCTTATGTGGAATTTTTAAGGCACACTTGGCAACATTTCTAAAAGGTTTGACAAAAGGTTGATCATGAGCCATTGGGCATGCTGTGGGAATCATCAGAGACGTTGTTTGATCACCTAGACGGGACAAAACACCAAAGAAAGCCCTCCTGTCCTTCAGACCTATGAAACCATGAGACATTCATACATCAGCTTGCTAGGGAAGTGCTTGATCTGAGACACAGCTTTTGCAGTAGGAGCTTGCAAGTGAGCTTACGGCTAAAAACCTGGGGATCTGGCAGAAGTGAAGGAAAGACAGACAGTAACGATTTCATTTATCCTGAATATTATTTCATCGTCTGTTCATAACAATGAAGAGAAAAGAAACGAGGAGAGAATAGTATAAGCCTGAAGAGTTACCTAATGCTACCTAAATCAGAAGTCTGGGAGGATACTGCTGTACAAAGCATTTATTGACATACTCTTATAATAGTACAATCTAGCTAAATTTTGTACACTTTTGGATATATTAAAAGTATTCCAGAGCTTCCAAGGGAATTGAAAATACCTCTGTTAAGCGAGAGCAATTAATGATCACTTCAGTAATGGCTGTGCAATTTGATATTTTAATAATTCAATGTTAGAATGATCCTTTCTCTCCTTAGGGCTAGGTACTGTACAAACAAGACTCCGGGACAGATTTGTAAAAACTACTTAAGTGCCCACAGAAGCACCCAGGCATCCAGTGGAGTTGTCAGAAAGGTCTTTAGCACCTACCAGAGTTGTTAATTTGCTAATTATCTTGACATTATGGCCAGAAGTCCCTGCTGCAAAGAACCTAAAATCAGTACTGACTAAATGAACTTTAGTTATTTTGGTTCTTTTAATAGCTTGCAAACAGTCATAAATTTGTCTGGAAAGATGAAAACATTCCTTACCGTCTCACAAATTAGTGTCACTAAATTAGCTCTGAAGACAACCAATAAAAAGTGCCAATCATTGTATATAACTACCTGACTAAACATCTATCATTAATCCTTGTTCATCCTTTCTGCACAATGTGCAGGGGTCTCAGAGGTCCAAGGTCAATAAATATTTCAACACAAAAATCTGCTCTGTCATATGATAAAGTGATGGATCAGTAAACCAAATTGGTATTTTTTTCATCTAGCTGGCTCCACTAGTAAAATCAACAAGTCCCTACGACAGCTTATAAGCCAGACAACGTGTGCCTGCAAAATAACTCCAACAGCTCTCTCTATATGGGAATGTGTGTGTATATAGATGAACACACACACCTGTACTCACACTACCCCTTGAGAAACCCCCAAAGCAAGGAATTAAATGTGCAGTGGTCATAGCAATAAGATGCAAGCATAGAAAGGTCGTGGAGCTCTGCTTTAATGTTAGAGGTGTTTTTTTCAACACCTGTTCAGAGGAAAAGGTCTCTGATTCAGGGATGCAAAATGCCGCTTGCCCCGAAGCTCTGATCATCTCTGCAACCTGCTCAAATGTCACATTGCACCCCATATTAAACACAGTTTAGGATCATTACTAGAGGTGTCATTTCCCTCCACTTCTAGTAATTTTTCTTAAGATGGCAACAGCACAAAAAAGAAGAAAGAGCCATGAATAAATATCTTTCAGTTAAGGTTAAAACAAAATAAAAAATAAAAAAAAAACAGCACCAAGAAAAATTCAATACATAGACCATTCCCAAGACTATTTGAACTAAAAGATGACTGTGGCATGGCCGCTGTTTCACCTGCAATGCGCTACTCATGTTCTTTTTTTTTCCACCTTCAGACTGGCAAAAATACGTCTATAAATTATTGTTAACATCCACTCTCCCAGTCCCACTCATTCAGGCAACCTCTGGGACAACACTAAGATGGCCAATAACTATAGATAATGTGCTAGATGCAATTTCCAAGTTGACAGCAGAGTGTTGGAGCACTCTTCCAAAAAGGGCCAAGGTTGCAAAGGGATTTCATTTCAGACTGTGCTTGGTGTATGCAATTATATGCAGACATCAGCTTATGGATACATCGCCCCCTGATTTCAGTATTCAATTTTGCATTAATGCATGGAGATATCTTTGACCTAGTCTCCAAAGGAATTGTGCATGACACAGGTCACATTTTTGCTTTCCTTCTCCCAAGGCCAGGCTGCCCAAGTGTGTAATTTATGCTGTCCCCACAACTTCTCTGGCGAGTGGTGATTGAACGCTCTCTCCAGAGGCTCCATGCTACTCAGCTCAGACACAAGTCCTGCAGGTCTGCAGAGGAGCGTGCAGATTAGATCTACCTAAACAGGCTTCATAGCATCTGGAAAATCCTTAACATTAGGACAGCTTGGGCACAGTCAAGTCTTATATATGTACGCAAGCAGCAAGAGCAATAAAAGAAAAATCACATAAAAGTGATTGAGTATGAGAGGCGTTGTATGTAGAGACAGAGGCAACATTTTGAAAATATAGCTCCTGCTTATTCTTGTAACTATTTGGCACAGAAAGGCCAACTTTAATTTTCTTTTTCTCTTCATTTTTGATTTTGACTTATTTCTCTGTCAGTTTTAAGTCTTGTTGCCTTCTTCAGTGTTTGCCTGCATAGCAACTTCATATACTGGGAAGCATGCTGTCAGACAGCTATTATCCCTAATGCAGGGCCAGCCCTGAGGAAATTTTGTTCTCACTGATCTGCCTTCAGGGCTGTTAGGGTTATTCTGTCTCAGCTGATATCAGCTATATGTCCACACAATGCATGCGACCTGCACAGCTAAGGAAAGGTGGGAATTGCATTTGAATCGTGTAGTCTCCCTGGGGATGCACGGGCCAGAGCCTGCCTGTGGGAGCCATCCATCCAGCCCTGCTTCCTTGGAGGAATTGCTGCAGCCAGCCCGTTCCTGCCTCAGCTCGCATTGCCTGCCAGAAATGGGCATGGGAAAAGATGAGGGATCTTTCCCACTACTTTCACTGCTGCTCACAGCTGCTGATGCTGGGTGTGCTGGGGAAAGGCAAGGCTGGAGTTCAGAGTTCAGAGAGCAAAAGCCACTGGTGTTACAATAGTCTTTATCGCTATATTGAAAAGATTACCAATTACCAGCTTTAATACATAGCCAGGGGTAATCACCTTATGCTGCTGGCTATGGAAATCACCTCAGATAGAGATTATATAATAGGGCTGGAAATGAAATAAGAAGCTGATTTATTCTCATTGTCCATTACTGCAATTCAGTACAATTTATTTAAGGCCACTATCTCTCACTCTAAGGGAAAATGCAAACATTAATCTTCATAGACTGTATCTTGGATACCAGTGGTCTGGATAATTAGTTTGTTACTCTCTGTGTGTTTGCAGTCTTTTCATGTTCAGCAAGAAGGATAGGAGTCTAATCTGCTGTGGTGTGCATATGGGCTTGTGTACACATCCCATCATTTAAGCACACAGAAGATAGTTATTACCTACAAATCAGTGATGCCCTGGGTTTTCTTTTAAAGCTGGATATTACTTCTTTTGAGCATGAGTTATATTCCCATGTATATTCTCAGCTGTCTTACAGAAACCTCATTTCGCTTTCTAGGGGTGACCAGAAATCTCTGCAGCAGGGGTAACATGGAGCTGAGCACAGGCCGTGGCCTGAGTATTTACCTCGATTCTAGGACAGATTTTGATGCCAATATTTATCAGTAAGTCCATAGCTTACCAGTCCCATGCTACCATTTCTGGGGTATTTCAAGATGCAGCTGCATCTTGACTACCGTGTCCATGTCCCACGCACCGTGATCCCAAAGTCCCAACCATTGCCTTAGAAAGACACTCAGCTTCAGTGTTCAACTAGGACACAACAAGGAGAAGTGCATCCTGCTGCGTATGGCGCAAGAGCTGAGGTAAGCAGCACCAGTGGCTAAACATTCAAAGGCAGTGAAGTAAGCAAAAATCATTAACTTTTGATTTCCTCTTGAGCCTATGAAAATATCTGTCCTCCTGAGTAATATTGGCACAGGGTCAACCTATGCGACTTCTCCCGTTGTTGAAGACAAAGCTAAGGGAAGAGGACAGGTCCTACAGTACTGAGTCGGACAAAAAAACATTCATGATGCCAGGACCGGTGAGACTAGAGGAAGTCAAATATCTTCAGATTTTTGGATAGTGAGATCTGACTTCTTTGACACGGTTCCTCCTTGATCACATTAGGGCTAGGAGTAGAGACAGTTGTTTTTGCTATGCTGGAAGTGGCATAACGGGAAGGGGAAGACAAGCGACTCAGGGACAGAAGCTGCTTAGATAGGGTGAGGACTCCAGCATCTTAATGAAGTTTTATGCTAATTCCTGCTTTCCCAGATAATCACCAGATGACTGTATGACTTTTCAAGAGTGTCATACAGCAACAGTGAGCAAAATTTAAAACAAATTAAAGAGCAAATTAAATGTAGAGAGTGGATGAGTGTATTAGTTAATGGCACATTTGCAGAACAGGTCCTTACATGCATCATAAAGAGCTATACCCTGAAAAAAAAAAAAGTTCTTCAGTGGTGAAGTTCATATCAAAAACAAATCGAGCTGATTGACGTACCTGATACGCACCAGGAGCAGGCCCTTGACAGCCAAATGAAGGCTGACTCTACCTTGCTTCCTATGCGAATCTCCCCGAAGGTCCCTTTCCCGAACCTGAGCGGGGATGGCTGCTGTAATTTCCCTGCAGGCCAGCATTTGGCAAGATCAGGTCTCCTGTGCAGGTTGCATTTCACTTTCTAATCTCAGTTTGATTTGCCCACAGGAGGAGAAAAATGCATTTCTGGGGACAGCGAGGAGGTCTCGCGAAGAGCTGCCCAGTGGCCCTCCCCAGCCCTGCTCAGGAGGACGGTGTCCCTGGTGGGCAGGTTATCTCCCCTGCACTGGTTTCACACCAGGGCTCTAGCAGACCCCTTTTCAACGTTTCATCATTACTCACTGGCTGTTATTTTACTGTTTGTGGTTTATTCGCTAAACGTCTCGGAGAAGATTAATAGTTTTTCTGCTAATGGGTTCCTGATCATCGCAGATGATCAGTAAGGGCTCGGGGCCAGGTTTTCCAACATCCACTTGTGCAATCTCAAAACACAGGAGAGGCGAGAGGGAAACCTGGGGAGGCAGTGGTCTTATCTCTAGCTGCGTGTGCGTGTCTATGCACCTGCACGCGCACAAGTCACGACAGCACCAGGGCCATTTATGAGTCCACCTGCCTGCCCAGTCCTCTGCTCTCTCTTGATACTCTTGAGCCACCCACCAAAATCAGTGGTCAGCCTGGTTATACTGCTGGTAGCAGAGGAAGGACCCACACGGGTGTCCAGGGTTTGTAATATCGCAGAATTAACTACTCTGTCATAATAAGCAGCACCTTTTTTCAGCTGTCCTTTATCTGAATATTTATACAGGGCTGAACTTTGAGCAGCCCTTTGCAAGGGCATGTGAAACGATCATGTAGACAGCGTTCACCCCGGACTTGCGTAGATGAGGACCACTGGAGAGTCCCAGTAGACCCTTACAGCTGCAATAAGGTACATGCAGCTTGGATCAATTTAGGATTAATCTCTGTCCTCTCCTAACATTTAAGTACGGCCAGGAAAAAGAGCTCCCACTCCACTTCTGGATGACAGAAGTGCAAGTCTGTGCCTGGCTGCCTCTACATTTTCCTGCAGAGTTACTACTCATAGAAAAGCAAACCTGGCCTTGCTTGTTTTGCTGCATGGTACCCACTTGGCACATATGAATGGGACCAGGGAAATAGTAAGAACCAGACCGTAAAGCTGATATCTACCACTATCAGCTGTCGAGTTAAATGGAGGTTCAGTGATTGATAACAACTGGAGATTTGGCGGCTGGTCTGGTTCACATAGCACTGCACGGATTAACTTTTGGCTGAGCCAAAGCAACTTGTGAAGTTAGGTCTATTTAGTTGAGTAGTGTTGGCTGAAGAAAAAGAAAATAAAGAAATATTTCTGGAAGAACTAACATGCTTTGTTTTCTGTTTGGATTTAAAACCATAAGAAGACACAGGCTCTGTATGCGGTGAGAATTTTATAGCCTTTGTACTTGTCTCAAAGCCAAGCTCTGAATGTCATTGAGACAGGAATTGAGGCCAATTTTCCTGTGTCCAAGCAGGCCATTTAATTCCTGCTTTGCAGGAGGAGCGCACCAGTGCTTTCTCCTCACTCTTTGTGAGTGGCAAATGAAAATGTGAATGAAATGTCAGCCTGGGCCACCTGATGGGGTTTGCCTGCATTTTTCCTTTTTTGGGATGATGCAGAATGATAAATAGAGCTTTCATTTAAACAGACGCTTACAGGAGGCTCAGGGGGACATAGGAATGAATTGCCAAGCAACAAGTATGGTAAACCACTGCTAGGGATCAGGAGCAAGTCTATGGGCAGGGTTCCTCCCTTAGACCCTGTTTCCCTACTCTAAATTCTTTCAGTACTTTTTGCAGTAGGATATTAGCTCTCATATGTATGCTGTTAAGATGTAGCTCCCTGCCAGAGCACTTTTCTTAAGCTGGTCACCAAACATTTTCATAATGCAGCTGGTGCTCCATTTTTGCACACACAAAGATTTCTGCAGCTTTTTTCAATGAGAAAAACTTGAAAGAGCAGTATGACTGCACGAGGTACACACAACCACCAGGTATTCAAATTAAAGATCATTGGTAGTAGCATTTTTTAAACCCAAAGTATGTAAGTGCATCTACTCAATTCACAGCACACGCACCCTTCCTCCATTCCTGTGTCTGGCCTCACGCATTTCTCTGGTGATGTGCACCGGGAGCAATATGCGAGGAAAATATCCATCTGTCACTGAATAAAGCGGTTCTGCTGCTGCTGTTTAGCCAAGGTCTTGCATACGATGGCAGAAAGCACACTGGCCCTATGTCTGCATCCTCCACCTCAGGCACATCACCTGGAGGGGCTAAAGAGATACTTGGGGGAGTGGGGAAAGGAGATTTCTCTTGAGAAAGAAACTGAGAAGCAGGAGAGTTCAGCAAATGCTGCCCCACAGTCTGTTAGCTAAACCTTCGGATTTATTACCCAGTGTGGGAGTGCATGAGCACAGTTTGTAACTAGCCTTAAGAAAGAATATGAAGACTGTAAAGAGGTGACAATTATTTGGATATGTCTCAATTAATGTGTTGCTTTGCAGGCTGAAGGCCGGTGAGCCTGTAACCTGGGAAAACATGAGAGGCGCAGACTAATCTCTCCAACACTCCCATTACTAAGCAAAGCAAAACAAGACCTCTGCGAAGTCAATGGGAGTTTTTCCACTGACTCCAGTGGAGCCAGGATCTCACCCTGAGTTTTCCATAATGAAGGCCAGATTGTCCCCCTGATTTATGAGCCTGAGGATTTTTCCAGCTTCAGTGCACATTGTCTCTTGTTTTCCAACAATACATTCAAAAGCTGAATTACACCTCCATGAAACAGAGAGGGATGCACAAATACACTCAAATAGAATAGGCTTTATAGCAATGGGACATGATGTTGAGTTTGCTGATCCCACTTTGCTATCGGCGTAAGTGCAAACCACAACATCTCTTGCTTTCACAGAAGACTACAGTAGTCCTGGAAAAGGAGGATCGTGGCATTGACCTCACGTTCAGGATGAACAAATTGACATGAACGAGGAAATCACACAGGGCTATCTCCAGTTAACTGCTTGTTTACCATGTTGGCCTTACTAAACTGAAGTAAAATAGTAACTTTTACCAGAAAATACTTTTTGAATCTGGCTGATGCCTGTGATTACATTAAGGTCTCCGATTTAATAGGTAGTTGTTTCATTTCTTAATAGATTAAATTCTAAATTGAATAAGCAATTGTCTTCTTTTTCTTCTCTGCAAGTTTTCAGTGTTAAGGGAAAAAGCTTGGAAAATGCAATCCTCACACAACTGGGGGATTCAAAATTAAAAATGGAAATAACACACAAGATCCTAAAATTTGTGTCTAATATTTTTTGAGTTGTGAATACTTGAGGTCACCAAGACCAAATCTACAAATTGGCCTTGAATTCAAGGCCCTCAGTTCTTTCATGGTGCATTAGCACCATTTTTAATGTGATCTCCAGATCACATGGGGCTGAAAAATGCTGTTACAGGGGGTGTTGTAGGAATCTGGTAGTTTGCTCATGACGGAAAGGGTGGAAGTAGTTAAAAAAAAAAAAAAAAAAAAAAAAAGAAGACACATACAGCAGGGCCAGGGCCTATTAAACAAAACGTACACTAAGTGCTAGGTCATATGTTCAGGAACAAAGAATGCAGGCAGTCCTGAGAGAAAGTGAAAATATATCCTTGGACTCAATAACCCTGAATGGGCATTAGGGGACATAATGCATAAAGCAATTCAGCATGAGAAATTCCAGTGATGTGATAACAAAGTTAATAAGAGCATTGAGTGTATGAACAAGGAAGGAGTGAATAGCAGCAGAGATAAAGGTAATTTTACCTCTCTGTACAGTACAAAGCTGACTACTAGGAGAATCCTGCACAGTTGTAAAATGATGCTGGAAAAAAAAAAAACAAAGAAACACAAAACTGATAGTAAGGCTGAAATGAGTAGCATGTTTTCCAGACAGAAACATAATAAATTCAGCTTATCTCATCAAAAAACAACTGAAGTGAATGAACAAGAAAGAATCTGATGCTACAGAGAAAATGGGGAATACTCACAGGATCATTAATGTAGTGGAAAACAGCACAACAAAGCCAGCAGCTGGAAAAAAGGCCAGTATATTTAGGTGAAAACTAATGACACATCTTTTTTCAGCTGATCCAGGAGGGGTCAACCATCAGGTACACTACCGAGGAAAGTTATGAGTACCCACCTCTGGCTGTCCTGCCTTCAAGACTAGCTGCCTTCCAGAAAAATATTCATAAATATAACAAAGTTAACAGCGTACAATATAGCCATAATTATATGAATGTACTGGCCTGTGATGTACAGGAGGTCAAACTTGATGATCTAACGGTCTCTTCTGGCCTTAAACTCTATAAATAGTTTCGCACAAGCTGCCCTAATGAGTCAGCTCCGCACTGGGATCAGAGACGGCTCCAAGTTCCGCTTGCTGATGGAGCTGGCCTTCGAGCTCGCAGTGCCTGGACTAGCTTATCTGTTAAAAAATGGTGTCTGTCACCACTGGCACTGTCTGTCCTTTGATCGTGATTTCAGACCTTGCTCCAGGAAAGCCCGGGAGGCAGTATGTGCACTTGCAGGGCCAGCACCTCGCTAACACCAGCGCGGGACGGGGCGGCCCAGGGACGGAGGGCACCTTTGGCCCCTTGGGGTGCCAGGCTGCACCCAGCCTGGCTTTGGGCCACCACCCAAAAATACTCCAGAGTCATAACCAGGTATCTGGGGTAGGGGGAGGTTCTTCCTTAAGGCTAGTTGCCTCACTGGAGAAACAACCTCCTTGCCTGTTCATCAGGCAAGTACTCCTTGCCTCAGGGGCTCTCCGCAATGGAAATTGTGTTTCCCCCCTCCATCCTGCCAAGCTCTCCCCCGTCTGCGCATTGCTGCATACAGCTGCTTGACTTCTTAAGAGATTCAATTTCTCTCAGCATCACAACACAGACAGACGTCCATCAAGTTTGTTAGAAATTAGCGATCTCCTTTCATTCAAATTTAATCACCAGTGAAGTTTAACTTGCATTTGTGAAGGATGAGACATTCTGATACGGCTTTATGGGTACGAAAAAAAATAATGATTTTGATGCTGGAGCCAAAAGGACATCACCAGACAGGAAGAAAATTGTCTCCTTGGTTATATTTAAAATACTTTCAAAAGCAAGTGCCTTGAATTGAAGCTTTCCCAGCTCTTGAAGGGCATAGAAAACTCTAATGTATTGGAAATTATATCTAAATATAATTAGCAAAAGCACTAGTACAGTTTATTTCCAGATGAGACCTTGAAATTCTGCCGCATTGTTCAGATATCTTTGTTTCACTTTCATCCCGTTAATTAATTATTTAGCACAATTATCTCTTCTTGTTCTCCAAGTGAATGAGTAGCTGACTTAGTTATATTCAAAATTACCATCCGATGCAGCTTGCTGACCACAAAGCTGACTGCTAACTTGTATTTATATGTTTAGAAATACATATGGGCATATGTATTTGCTTGTGTTACATTTGATAAATTATTTTACTTTTTAAAAAGTTAATGAGATACATTACCATGCTTGCCATTACATTAAATACATGCGGAATGCAACAAGAAGTGGAAATAACATGAACAGTATTTATGGATTCATGTGTGTGCATGTGTGCATTTGTACTGGTATAAAATATACATGGTGTCTCTAGAAGTGCCAAAATTCACTGCAATTAAACAATATTAAGAAATATTAATGGAACCAAATGTAAACTAATGGCTGTTTTATTTGAGAAGGGACTAGAAAAATATTTAATTCTAAATATACATGACACACCACAGTTCCAAAACAGTTGTATATATAAAATGTAACCACAAAACCGTCCTTAAAAATACCTTTTCGATTACTAACGTCTCATATGATTTGAGGTTTGACTTCAGGCCAGTGAGTTAACTGCAGACTCCTATGGCCTTTCCTGGGTGTTGGACAAATTAATAAACTTTATTACAAGAAAGAAGTGCCTGATATTACTTAACCACATACTGTGCACCACACACACATAAGACAACACACTTAGGTCTCATTTTGTTCTGGTTTCTTCTGCTTGCAGTATGAAACCAAATACAAAAGAGAGAATGTGTTAATTGTCTCCATGTTTAGGAAGATCTTTGAAAGGCTTAAAATAGTAATTGAATGTCACCCTAAAATGACAACAAGCTTTTGTTAGGAAGAGATTCTTCCTTAAAGATTTTTTTGCTCCGTGAATAAATTATGGTTTTTTTAAAAAAAAATTTGGTCAGGCAAATATTTAACATTTCAGGAGTTGTGGGTAAGGCTTACTTCCAACCCAGCCAGAAGAAACCGTCCCGCACTTGGACCCACACATAAGGAGTCTTGATCTTGAGCAGAACCGGGTGGAAGTACAGTAATTAGATTACTGCTACCATTCTTTCTTCTTTCAAAGAAATGCAAATATTTTGGGAAGAGTTAAGCAAACAAGAAACTTGTTTGGTTTTGATATATCCTTCTGGAAAAATTTATACTTCTCTGCAAAATTTATTGTTACAGTATATGTAAATGGACACGAAACCAACTGGAAATAGAATTTGGTCTGTTTCATGGATTTCATTACCATTTTAAATATTTTTTCAGCAGTTTTAACAATTTTTGAATATAAAGAAGGAACTACATGTTCAGTATAATTTTGGTGTTTTTCTTAAATCAGTATTTTCCATTAGCAGTCTTCTTTTCCCTCTGCTCTGTACAGAGACATGACATTTCTGACTGACACAAAGCAGACGAACTCAGCACGCTGTTCCTATGTCCTTAGGAGCAAACAAAAACAAGGGCCAAAACAGGCAAAAAAGGAAAAGATTTCAAACTGTCTTAAAATAAGATGAAGCTATTGGCAAAAACTGCTGTAACACACTTACTGAAGAGCTCTGAAGATTACCAGCTAAGCCTTGCTCCTTCTGCTAACCTAGTAACTATATTTGTCATTTGGATGAAATTTTTTCAGATTCTGTGAACTAAGCCTTGAGATCTGAAAAAGGGCCACTCTCTTTTTAAAGGCAATTTCATAGGCCATTACAACTTGGCTGTAATTAGACAAAACTAACAGATAAAGATTAAAACAGTTACTGCTTTGGTAAGTAAGTGCACTGCGTTCTCTGTGTACCAAATGCCTCAGTAGGAAATTTTCATTTGCTGCAGCTGCTACTAATGTATTTTCTTTAGCCGAATTTCGGTTCGATTCTGTCATGGGTTTTTCTTCCCCCCTGTGCTGCCAGTTATGTTCTAAACTACAATTTTGACCACAGTTGAATGAAACCTAAGAAACAGCAACACTGAGCTAACATTACCCCACTTTAGATTGTGCTTCTCTCTTTAATTTACCTTTTATCTCCCTTCTCCCCATTTATTTGGTCAAAGTAAAATTTGAGCTCCTACGTGCTCCTGAGCTGGGCCACAGACAAAACCGGCAGGACCGGGTCAGTGGAGGGAGCTGTCATTTCTTTGACTGGAGGGGCTCCACGGGGTCCGACGCGGGACCCGGCGCGCTGAGGGCTTGCAGGCGTTGGCGTTGCTTCCCAAGGGGGTGCGGGCAGCTGCGCGTGGTGGCCCTGCTTTTACATCAGTCTGTCCTCGCTTTCTGGGGAGAGACAGGACGACATAGACGGCAGAAGGAACGCTCTCCTACAAAACACAGTATAGATATCTAAGAGTTTAAAGAAAGCCTCAGTTTTAATCAGTTTGCCGGAAATTAAGACAACGGTGAACTGTCCTGCTTAGCTTCAGAGAAACGTCACCACCTTCCTGTTTTAGGTGCTGTGGGTGCAGGTATTTGTACAGGAATACACGTTATGTCAGCAATCCTGGAATAACTCCCCAGGAATACTCTCAGGTTTTGAATGTTTTGGGACACCACTGCACCATTTGCTCTCGTTTCCTCAGCAGATGAGTTACGGACGTGTGAAAGACTTGGTGACTAAAGAGGCAGCCGTTTGGATTTGCCTTTGAGAAGCAGGCATTCACGGGCCTCCCCTCCTACGGCGCGAGGACGCTTGGAAAGGGAAGAAGGAGCCTGTGCTCGTGCCGTTTGGGTGGCTTACGGCAGGTGCCCTGCAGGGTCAGGCAGCCACAGCATCCTGCGACTTCCCATTCGCTTAGACACCAAGGATCGCGTCAGAAACCAGGTTTCTGATGTTACTGGTAGTTCTTCCCTCCGGCTGCTAGGCTGTCTCACCCTTCCTGCCTGGTTCACCCTGTACATCCTGGGCAAGGTGGACTCCCTCACACGCCCTCCTCCGAGTCTACATGCTCTGGTCCTTCTAAACTCTTCTCTGTGCACTCTTACACAGGCTTATTCATTTATTTATCCCCACAGTCTCAGAGTTCAAAACAAGCAAGCAGACAAGCAAAGAGGCAGAGTAGAAGAACAGACCACAAAAGCCCCAAGAAAAAGCGATGCTCTTGCTCAGCACTATTTCTGAAGAGAAAGATGTTACCAGAGATTCATCATCACTAGTCAGATGTGATTTGCAAAACCACTCTCAAAGGAATTAGATTTACATTATCTCTAGATTTTTATAGATATCAAACACTGATGTAATTTCTGTTATCAACCATCAGACTGCATTAACATCAGCCTCCATCTCCCTTAGAAAGGGGCTATAAGTTGGGTAGGCAGAATTAGTGGGATTAAATGGTTCCTTGTAAACAGGTGATTTTAAAACGTTCTCCAGTGACATAAGGCTCACTTACCCTCATTCACTTCTGCCATTTATTAATTCCATTATCCATAATGAGCGATCTAGGCTCCATCACAGATTAAGGTTTTCACTCGTCTATAAATTGTGTTTATTTCTGTCTGAGGCACTGAGACAAAAAACACCATCTCCATCAGAGGAGGAGCCAAACTCAGCGTAAACCTCTGCTTGAAACACTCATCCAAAGGACTTCTTCAGAAATGACAGCGAAGCAGCCATTATTTATTGCTTGGATTTTGATTAGTTTTATTTTGTATTTTTAAAGATGATTATGAGTACTGTTTGCTCATCGTAGTTTGTACAATTTGGAAGATAATTTTCCTTTAGAATCAATGTCTTAAATATTTCTCTCTGCCGCAAACTTATGCGCTCTCAGGAAAAGACACGGTTGTCTACTTCAGTTCAGAGCAGAACAAATAATGTCACAGAAAACCCAAGCATGAGTATAAAAGAGTTTAAGCAAGGCATTTGTTTTAATTAGTGTGTCAGAAGTGAAAGTGATGGTGACCTGTCCTGTTCACCGCTTCAGAGGAATATCACCATTTTCCTGTTTTAGGTACTGTGGATACAGGTATTCATAAAGGCCTATGGATTATGGTAGCAGCCATGAAATAACTCCCCACACACTCTTAGGTGGGGCTCCCCACCAATAATCCCAGCTTTTGAAAGCTCTGGGACACAATTACCTCAGTGTGAATCAAGTCTGGGATTACACAAAAAGCATCACTTGGAGCGGAGACCTTTTTTTATTGCTGTGTAGCCTGCAAGGTTTGGAGACAGCAGTCAAGCGGCACAGGGGTCTCAGCCAAGCTCATACGATATAAAACTTCTTTTGTCATCTGACTTTTAATAGAGGAACTATTCACTTAATGTCACTTCTGTCTGAGAACTTTAACCTGTCATTGTTACAACGAACACCTGGCTGAGAGTTTCAGTCACCAGAGGGATAGGATTTGAATGCCTGGGTAATCTCCAACAAAATTACTAGACAGTAACTGAAAAGCTTATGAGGAAAAATTTTTCCCTTCCATCGCTTTGTTTCCTTTGTATACACCCGTTGGTAATCTGTGTATTGCTGCAGTCAGGCTCACTGCAGATTTCCGGTTACTCACAGGAGAAAAAACAAGTAGAAAACAGGAAAACAGTTATATAAAATCCAAAGAAATACTCATGAGCAAGAAAAAGACGTAAAACACGATGGAGTCCATTTTAATGAGATTGCCTATTTACTGTGTCTGAGCAACTTTCATTTGAGATTAAATTTGTTTGAATACAGAGACAAGGTTTTCTAAGTACTCAGCACAAAATTTCATTGCGGGTTTTTTTGATTCATCATCAAAAATATACCAAAAAACCAAACCAAAACAAAGCAAAAAAACCAAAAAACCACATGGAGCACCAGACGGGACGGGCTGCGTGGCCAAACTGTGGGCGCCGAGGGGGCTGATGTCTCCCTGGTTTGTGCCAGGGCTTCCTCCTCCTCCCTCCCCATGCCCCTCAGCGCTGGCACTTGGAGAAGGGGTGACTAATCATGCCACGCGCACCTTCGCCAGGCCACTCGGGATTTCACAGCCCGTTACTGTAACCTCCCCTGGTCTGGAGAGTTAGGACTGTCTCTAGGATGCCACCCAGTCATTTCTTGCATGGCAGCTGTTCCCATAATGTGGATTTTCTTCGTGGCCCTTCTCTGAATTCTCTCCAGTTCTGCAATACTGTTTTTGAGATGCTCGCAGCGTTTAAGAGGCAAAGATGTACCCAGTGGCACAACGGTATTTTCTGTTCGTACTCTGTTCTTTCCACATTAATTCCTAGCTATGTCGGTTCTAGGATAGCTAGTGAACTAAATGATAAAGTGCCAGACTAAGAGAGGGACATATCTTTGTGTCCCAAGTGTCTCAGTTACTTCCCTTTGGCAGAAACCATGTAACTATGTGAAGCTTGTTGCAGGAATAGGAAGAAAATCAATTACATTTTCAAACTGAGATTTCTGGTAGACCATATAGGCACTTTCTCTTAGCAACATTAGTTTTGAAGAAAGTCCATGTCTCAACAGAGAAATGTTTTTACTGAACAGCTACCCAGCTTTACTTCTAGACTATGACTGGTTTCTTGTGTGAGGACTTTTACCAGAAATGTATTTTGGGTGACAAGAATTAAATTGCTCTTAAGGGCTGAAAAGTCTGTAATAAAGAAGAGCATGAAAGAATTTGTCATTAAGAAAGTTCAAATCACGTTATGAAGTGTTAAAGGCAACATGGATTCTTCTGTCCCCACATTTTTGTGCATACGGCTTGAAATTCATTTATGTTTTGCTGAACCTTATTTCGTTTGTTCCTAGCAAATGGCTATGTTTTGTTATGCTATAGAGCAGCATGCAGGTGACTACATTTTTCTTTGAAATAATGCGTCTCTCAACACCAGCAGATAAGTGACAGTGTATTTTCTTGATGCTGAGACGCAATTTAACAGCATCGTTGATGGGTTTTTTCTCATATGGTAATTTAAGATCCTATTTACAACCCAATGGTTTTGTACTACCAAACTCCAGCTGCAACTGTGTGAACTGGTAATATAATGGGAATATATGCACATGAACAGGCAATCCTCTCCCAAGCGCACCACTGTGGCAGATACCAGCGAAGATGCAAGAGACAGAGGTCCCTACAGTCCCGACTCGCAGATCTCTCTCAGTGATACCATAAGCAGTGGTACATGCTCTTCTTCGTGAATACAGGAGAAAGAACTGGGTTCAAAAGTACTGCCGGAAAAATTGCTCTGTCTTCAGGATGACAAGTTTATACAGGTGTGTTAGAGTCAGTACAACAGTTACTTCAAGAGGAATGAGGAAATGAATAGCAAATTTGTCGAACGCCACCCCCATGCATTCAACCAGATCACTCAGGCTGGCATTGGAGCATCTGCACGTAAATCCACCTCTCGCGAGTCTCGCCCCATTGCATCAATGGAAGTTTTATCATTAATCTCTGGAGGGAGGGAGAGAGGGAAGAGGTTTCACCAGGGGTATTCATGACAGATATTCTACCGCTCACAGTCAACTGGAGCGGCAAACCAGTGGACCAGAAAACCCATTTACCAGTATTTTAAAAGTGCCAAGGCATGATACAGAGCATCCTTAGGAAAAAAAAAGAACACAACTTTTTTTGTTAATTTATGGCTCTTGATTAAGCACAACGATTTGCTTTGGACTGGCTTGGGAAGACCACATCTAAGATGAAAGCCTCTGGGTGTCAGAAGCAACCAAGCGGGAGGCAAGTGTTTCCCCCACCGAGCAACAGGGCTGGAAGAGCCCTCGGGGCTGGCGCGGTCCGACCCGAGCTGCCCGTGCAGAGCGGCCGTAGCCATGAATTCACAGCGTAGGTCTGGCCACCTTGCCCTGGGAGACATCCAAAGACAGATATTTCCCCGTTTCCGTGAACGCTGTCGCCGCCTTCGCCTCGCACCTGCATAAACACTAGCTGTTTTTCCAGTCGCCTCCAAGTGCTTCCCACCCCCGGGAAGACGGCTTGGCGGCGCTCCCCGCGCCTGGCTCAGCGCAGCATCCCCGACCCCGTGGGATCGCTGCCCCGCGGCGCTTCGGGGGCCAGCCGCAAATACCGGCCGCGCTCGGCTGCGAAGCAAAACACTGCCTTATTAAAACCTGTAAAAAGTTTGCACTCCTCTGAGAATAGGGGCCTGATGCAGCACCCGGTACAGCAAGGGGGAGATAGATCAGCCTCTCCGTGAAGAGCAACCTTGTTAGCGGCTCTAATTTAGCAACCAGAGCTCCGTCTTTTTAATCACTGAGCAATTCGGCTCTGCTCCTGCCCCAGCACAGAGCATTTCCGATTTGAAGAATTGCTTTCCCATAATTAAATGAGAAAGAGTTAGTTGCAGCCCTCTGCACAAATTACTACCCAGTGAATGCAGAATAACGTATCATAAGTAGTACTTTATTCTATTTATTGTACAGGTATTGATGTGTGTTGGATTTGTTCTATTTTAGAGACACTGCCATGGTAACTAGTCCCTCTTGACAAAGGCTGTATGTCAGAGCAGAAGGGGAAGACGCAGAAACTGAACTTCGGGTAGCTGCCGGGATGAAGGCTGCCAGCATCAGCCTCACCAAAGCATCGCCAGAAAATGAGCCGTGTGTCTGCGTCCTCGCAAACGCCCTGCTCACTGGGGAGCCACCGATTACCGCAGGGGAAGGGAGGAAAGGGGCAGCCCGTGCTATTTCTGAGGCAAAGCTCAACAAATTCTCGCTGCGTTAGTTTGTAAGATGTTGGCTGCCCACGTAGGTTTAAACATTCACGTGGTTTTAAAGAGGAAAAGAACAGCATTAAATTAACAGCGCTATTCCAGTGCCATCGATACTGCTTCAGCTAGCAAAACAGCCAGCGAGACGTACGTAACACCAGCCGTGCTCTGCTGCCTTCCCTTCGCAGCAGGCAGTTTGTGCAACAGCTTCACTGCTATTTCAAGGTACCGATACCGACGGTCATTTTTAGCTTTCCTGGGCTGGCCCTGGCTTGGTTTCAGTCTCACATAAGACTGCCTAAAGCCCCCAACTCCCTTAGCCGAGGCGGCGGCAGCAGCAGGGCTCGATCTCTGCGCAGGGTCTCGGGGACATCCCCGGCTCCTGCGCGCGGCTGCTTGGTGTTTTACAGCCCCCGCCATCCCCAGCACTGCAGTTACGCGCTGCTGATTTTGGTGAGGCTTGTTGGTGCTGCACACTTAAAATTAAGGATTTTCATAAGCATCGGCTGCATTTCCATCTTTTTAAGCAAAGCTTTGACTTTGTCTAACACGAGCTGACAGCTTAGTGTGCCTCATTCTGGCTCCACAAAGCCATCTTTGAGCCCTTTCCCGAGTCACATTTACGAGTAGGTTTTAGCAATAAGTCTGGTCTGAAAATAACCTCTAAGCAACCTATATCCTACTACGAAACTGCTCCCGAGTTTTGCACACCTCGGGAAAATGCCGTGACCTGGGACTGCTATGGCTCCCTGCCCCGGTCCCGACGCGGGCGCCCGCGCTGGGGCTACACGGCCCGAGGGGAGCCAAAGCAGCACCGCAGCAGCTTGCAGAGCGTGCAGCCCTTGCCAGGGCGATTAGTCCCCCACTGCCAATAGGTGTTATTTTAAGCAAGCAAAGTGCATATTTATTTAGTGGCCTCTGTGGTGTCGGAGGCACCATGTTTACTTGCCATCTGCTTTCGCTCGTTCGAGCCTCTTTAGGCTCCCAGTTGTTAAAAACGACTGGTGCTAATGACATTTGTCAACGCAACTCCCCAAATCACGAAGCAGTGGGAAGAAACATAAATGGAAAGGGATGACCTGCATTTCCGACGGGTTATTTGCAGAGACTTTCCTTCTTATGTAACGGCTTGGAGAAAAAACGGGAAGACGAATAAACACGCTCTCCTGAAATCTGGGATGAGGGGGGAGAGGAGGGGAGGGGGAATACGAGATCCATATGTTCGTCCTATTTTGTCTCTGAAAGACTCGCAGCTCCGGGTTGCGATTTTCTGAGGTGTTAATTATAGGTGCTGGGGATGTCAGCAGTGCTCCTAATAGAATAACTTCAGTGCCGGGGGCAGGGAGAGAAAAAATTACTTGGTGAGTGGGGAAAAAGAAAAAAAAAACCCGCCAGTTTTAGAAATAGCAATCAGCGGCAACAAAAGCCAAATGCGCAAACGCCGCACATCCCGCACACTGCCGGGCAACCGGGTCCCCGGCTCTCGCCGTTATCCCCTCGTTGCTAGGAGACCGCAGGACCGGCGCGGGGGACCCCGCCAGCGGCGTGCGCGCGTGGGCCCCGGGGCCCGAAACGCAGCGCCGCGGGAGGGGCGGAAAGGCAGCGAGGCGAGGCGGATGTCGGCGACCTGGGCGAGGGGCCGCGGACGCGCGCCTGTCTCCGAGGGGTATTTCACACAGCGCGTGCCTCCACCAACACGGGGTGTTCGAACAGCCTCTGCAGCAACGTGGATCGGCTTCTTCTGCGGCGGATTTAGCCACGGCAGTAAAACCAGCACAGATACCTTGGTGTTTGATCTCACGACCATGAAAGCAATAAAGCTGCGTCGCTGGGTGGTTTATTAACCGCCACGCGGAGGGTGGGAACGGAGGAGTATTTACGATGGACCTGACAAGAGGCGATTTCCCATCACTTCCCCGGCTCACCTGAGCGAGGATGTGCCCAGCACGGCACGCGGAGCCCTTCATCCTGCCCTCCCCGCTCCCAACGTCCCTCGAGACGGCGCAGTAAACCCTCGCGGGGCATCGCGGACCACAAATCGCAGCGAGGCCTCAGCCGCTCGCCCCTGCGCGCGCTGCCGTCTCCTCCCCGGCGCGCGGATAACGCCGCTTCCCGGTGCTCACAGGCACCGAGAGCATCTGCCGGCTCCGCAGTAGGCAGCCACCGAGATTAAAGAGCACTTAGTCGTGTGACACCAGCTGGCAAGGAAACGGCTGCTCCCAGGCTGAAGGCTCCCAAATTCGAAGGCTCTGCCCTGCTAAAGCATGCTGGGGAAAAAAGCTTCAGCTCAAATGGTGCCCAGGATTAAGGCTATTAGCAGAGGTCAGAAGGGCATAAAGAAAGGTGCTCTGCAGACAAGCTGCTTTTTCCTGTGATGCATCAAGTAGCAGGAAAAGTTGTAAATTGCTTTCAATTTGCAAGCCAGAAGGTGCTAAACTCCTCAGCATCCCTGCTCCTTCCACAGGGCGACTTTGGGTTTCCAGGAGTGTGAATCTGGCCCTGGGAATCACCTGTGTCAATAGTCCCATTGTCTGCTAATCCCAGATAAATCACCTACGTATTCCCAACAGCTGCAAGCTGGGCTGGTTGGTAAGCCCAGGTCATTTAACCACAGAGCCTGCGCTGTTCACGCTGTCACACACTAAACAGTAACAGCAGCACTGATCTTTAGGTATTTAAACAAACAGTCCAAAGAAAATATATATGTATATACATATATACATACATACATACACATATATATATACACACACACACAACAATAGAGTGGCACATCTGGACCTTCCCTGAGACTAGCAGTCATTGAACAGTAAGACACCACTGCTAGGCCTAGGAACATCATTGTCATTGTCTGCACCAAAAGTGCCCAAAACGCATGTAATTAACTTGTCAAGTGTCTGTTGTTTGTTTTTAAGCTTGCACACTGGGACAGCAAAAACAGACTTATCCTAGTATTTACATCGTATTTTAAATAAAAGTCTGTTCGTTTGCTCTCTGATCTTCTCCCATCCATCTCCGTTCCCTGCGTGCCACTCAGTACAGACCCCAACCAGAAAGAGCACAAGCAGTGACTCCTTCTGTTCTCAACAGCATCGTTAGTCCCTGATCTGGGCTGAGTTTTAGTTCAAATGTTGATAATTTATTTGTGATTTTTTGTGGCAGTACCTATTTTTTGTGCAATGTGACTACCAGCTCACAGAAGTAAAACAGTTGTTCTTCCACACCTATGTTCTATTCTGTTTAGGTTCTTTTGAAATTATTTTTATTATTCATTGCATCACGGATAAAAACAGACCCAACCCCTACAATGTCTGATCCCTCAAAAGCTGGGAGTTGCTGCAGGAGCACCATCCGTGCTGTGCAGATCAAACCCTGCGCAAGGAGTTGAAGCACGGGGCCTTTCACATAGAAACACTGTGGGTCACTCTTTGAGTGACCACTTCAAACGTTCTGCTTTCATGCATGAAGTCCTTCCTATCCGAGCCTACGGTTTATCATAAATAATGATACGCCAGCCTGTGGGCTGGTTTATTAGATTCTGCCTGACCCTATCCCCTGATATCCAAGATTTCTTTTGTCCTTTCCAGGACCGTCATTCTTGCTTGTAATGTAAACTTTCTCAGTGATCTGGAAATAAATTATTATAGCCATTACAAAAATGCTAATTGAAGTAGTCAATAGGCACTGTGAATCACTTTTAAAATAATACAGTGATCAAGATGATTGATTTTCCAGTCACTTGAAGCATTTAGTACAAAGACTTCTCTGTCATGAAATCAATTGTGAAAGTTTGTCAAGCCTTAGCAGGAGCAGGAGCAGGTCTTGCGCTGAATATTCCCTCCTGGCCTCTTCGGTATTTCACAGCTCCCTGTGGATTTTGTGCAGGAGAAAGGTGCCAGAAGAGCTGATGGCTCTTTGATGCTGTTATTAGTCGGGGCAAGCCGAGCTGGGCGCAAGCCTCGGGGTGGCTGGGAGGAGAAGCCCGAAGTATGTGCGTATCACGACGCCGTCGAGCGCCCCACTGGGACCGGTTCCTCCGGCTTCGTACAGCATGACGCGGAGCTAGTTCAGGGACGGGGTGGCTGTACGCAAGTGGCACCACCTGGTCCTGCATGTGGATGCCTTAAAAATCCCCTGGGAAAGGGCAAAGCGTGGGGGAGCGCCCCGGACCTTGCACCCCCAGCACTGGGGTGGCCCGGCACTGCTGATGCAGGCTCAGCGCCGGGAGGCTCCATAGGCAACGAGCCCTACCACTGCCAAAAGTGCTTCATCACAACCGGTCGTCTGCCGTGAGGTGTTTCATTTCAGCATGGCGACAAAACCCATCGGCTCTGGAGGGGATCCAGCTTCCACCTCAAAAGCAGGTAAAGCAGTTTTCACTGGATGAACACAAGCTGCCAACAGAGCTTTTTAGTGCAGATCAAGGTTATTTTCATAGCTTTGGACAAACTTGATGCCGAGGCGCCTTCTCAGAGGATCGTTTTCCCTTGACCTTTTGAACGTGTATAGGCAGCTCCTCCAATCTCAGCGAGGTCTCTTGGCAGAGAGAGGCAGGCGCAGCCATCAGGTGGCTCTCGTATTGTTTTGCTCCAGCCTTGAAGGGTTTGGTTTAAATCAATAGCTCGTGGAGGGATCTTTAACCAAGCTGCTGAACCTATGTTGGAGGTCTAGGCACTCTATGATGTTCCGAATGTTAATAATTATGTTCTTCGAGGACTTGGAGTTAGTGCTAGATTTGTTCACCATCTCTTGATTCCAGACTGGTATGAGTTAAAAAGAACAGCCCTACGCTCTGCTACATTTTTAATGGCGTGTGGTTTGAGAGACACATTTTGCAAAAAAGCCAGAAAACTACTTGCAGCCAGCATGGACACATTTCTTGAAGGCTTGTTTGTCCTAGAAGATAAATAGGTATATTGCTCCTCAAATGCGTAAGTGTTCAAATAGGATCTTCGCTTTGGAAAACAAAGAATAAAAAAGAGCCTAACAGAGTACATTCAGATGGGATATTTCATTTTCTTATTGCTATGGGACTCTTCTTTCCTCACCTAGGAGTTCAGTGACCTGGCTTTTATTCAAGGTTTTAGAGTGCAAATATATCATGTTTCTAAGCATACTAAACTCTCCCTTAATTTCAGTCTTTTCAAATGGAATGGAGCTAAACAAAGGTATTCAAACAAAAGAAAATAGCACACAACACTTCATGAAAATCATATGTCTTTTAAAGTAATCATTGTATCTTTCTTTCGGGTGACATTGTTTATTGTAAGACATCATTTTTATTAAATACACTGTAATACAAGAGACTTTCCATGTCATGTCGAGAGAAGCTGGTCACATGATTCACAAACAAAACTTTTAACACTGATACCTAGGCATCACTTTGAAATCAGCCAAGATGCAATGAAAGTCTTAAAGCAATGACTTGTTATAACAAACTGCAAAACAAGAACCACTAAATATTTGCACGGAGACATCACATAAAAAAAAAAACAACAGAAAAAAGAAAGGAGAAAGATAGCTCTGAACACCAGGTCACAGTTTGGTGACAAATATAGAGATCTATATTTATATGTAGATATCTCCCTCTCTCTATCTCAAGCGACAAAGAGGGAGATATCTAGAAATATATATATACATAAAGTATAGGTGGAGAGCAGGGCTGGGACAAATATTTCATAATGAATTGGTTCTCTCTCTATTGGTGATGTAATTAAACATCAATGTTGAATTAAATTACTTGTATATAAAACATTCTTAGCTGCTTTTCTTTAAGTTACAGAAAGATACATATAAGCTGCAAGATATAGGCCTCTGGAAAAATTTGAATTGATCTCTGTTTTCTTACATTTTCCTGTCAAACAGCCTCACTACAAGCAGCTTCTATTATCCTTGCCCAAAGTAGTCAGTGTTTATAAAATACCAGCCGGTCGTCATGCAGAACCTTCCACAAGCAAACAAAAAAACCCCATAGACCTGGTCTAGAATGCATAGACGGTAAAATAATACACCCATCATTTCCCATTTCTTCTCCTGAGACGTATGTTTAAAAGATGGCAAAATAGTCACTTGGTTGCTGTTGTGAAATTCACAGTGTTTTCCCTGCAACATGTAGACTTTTTTTTTTTTTTTTTTTGCTTCATATTTGTGATGAATGTAGCAAAAAAACCAAAAGCCCCCCCAAAACAAAGGTGTTTTAACTAAGGCTCTTCAAGGACCTCTTGATTCAAAGCAGCAGTGGTTCATCCCAGCCCTGACAACAAGAAAATACAACTTCCTGTGCTATCAAAACCTTCATCTTTGATTAGAAACCCCCCGTCTCTTCCCCAGCCCCTCCCCACTCCCCTTCCCCCTTATAGCAGTATTTGAAATTCATTTACAGGCTGCAACAACCCAGAGACAGTCTTGTTCTAACACATATGCACTGTACCTTAGTCATCCAGTGACCTGATCATTTTATTGGGTTATTTCTTTCCTTTTCAAAGAGTTTTGCAAAAGTCTACATCAACCACAACAAAAACAATCTCTTAAAAAGGTGGGGTACAGAGAGAGAGAACGAGAAAATGAGAGAACAAGAGACAGAAAAGAAAGAAAGAAAGAGAAAGAAAGAGAAAGAGAAGAAAGAAAGAAAGAAAGAGAGAGAGAGAGAGAGAAAGAAAGAAAGAAGGAAAGAAAAAATGCCAGTTATTTATTAAACTGTAGACAATATATTGATATATTGGTTTACAAATCAAAATGAATTAAGTCCTTTTTAAAAGGGTACACTCCATCATGCATCATGGGGTGCTGTTGCTTTACTAATATCTGTTCTCCACAGTTCTGAGTTCTGCAGCTTTATCGCGAGTGAAGGACAGTGTGTGGCAAATGCTGCTATTATTACTGCTGAATTTCGGCGTTCTCACCATTGTCCTACAAGTTGTGTTGCAGTCTGAATAGTCCAGCTCATTCTTGGAATTACTTTGTTACTGCAGACGAGTATAAAATGCTAATGGAGCGGCACTGTTAGTCCAGGACAATAAAACAACAATAGAACAAACCCAAAAATGACAGTAAATCAAACTCTGCTTTCGGAGCTCAGAAGCTAATCTGTTCATTTCCTTGTGAGAAATCAACAGTGAGATGGGAATGGTAAAAATGCTTTTATGCAATCGTTCAGAGAAAAAAAAAAGTGCTTGTCATTATATCTCTGGCATTCTAGCACTTCCTCTGCTGCACACCAGCTAAAAAGTTGAGTCTTAAAAACATAGAAAAAGAAATATCAAAAGAAAAAAAATGATTTTGGTTACTCAGCAGACTTTTATCAATTTATTAATAGCACTCTATTCTAATTATCATTTGTAATCACGTAGGTGTATGTAAATTTATACATATACACACAACCCGTATATAATGTGCATGCATGTCTGCACATATATAAATAAAATACAACAGACATACGCATACATGTATATGCTATGTGTGTGTGTATATATATATGCCATATGTAAACACACATATATAATATATATTATATATATGATCAGTTCATAGCATAGTCCAGAAAGACTTTTTAAATGAGCCTGATTGATTGTCGTATTTACTCAGTGTATACAATTTAGCTGACAGTGCAAGCGTGATAAATGTCCACATATACTCACCCTGTATTGTGATTTGAGCACATTTCTTCTTCTCTGCTCATTCTGCTACACTTACCCACCTTTTCATGAATAAACGCAAAATGTGTATAGCTATAGTTAACAGCTTGTCTACTTTGATTATACATTTTATGCACTATCAAGAACATTCATGATATAGGTCAAGGTTATCTGTACCGGTGGCTCTGAAGAACATTTGGTCCTTTAGAAGTTTAACATACTGCTATGTTATTGCACAATGCATTGCAACGCTATTTATTCTCTGAAAAAACTCTAATAGTCTCACTAGTAAATCAAAAAGAAGATGCCACTAAGTACAACTTCAGGGTTTTGTTGGTTTGTTGGGTTTTTTTGGTATACATTCTTTCAGTGCTTGCAAAACCCACCTGGTGGCTTTCAGGCTAGAGCCTGCTTTCCAACAGAAGAGCATCTTGGATGCGTTTTTCTTAAGCTCCTAAGAAACTGAGAGAGAACACAGCAGGCAGAAGCTTCCCCTTCCACCACCTGCAACCCTCTCCCATTGCACAGCCTCAGCGGGCTCTGACACCTTCCTTCTCCCACTGCTGTTATATTGAAAATGAACTTCAAAATCCTTCAAAAAACAATACTCAGATTCTCAAGAGGATGGGTTTCACTGCATGCTCAGTCATTATCCAGCTTTCTGTGTGAACTTCCAGGACGGTCTAGATAAAATCTTAAGGCCCATTTTGTAGGAATCTTCCTCTGGCTTTTTGAGTGTTTCCAGTTCAGTAGTGGTTACGAAATAACATCTAGTTTATTAAAGAAATACTGAGTATGGCTTTATAGTTATACTGTCATGTTTATTTGTAATGCTGCCTTTTCAATGACATTGAGAAGGGTAAAACTCCATCACTGTCCAGTGGACTTTTCTTTCAAAAATGTTCAAAATCTTTATGACTAGCTCTAAAAGCTTCTGAAGGAAAAACCTAAAGTGCCTCAATAAATAATATATGCAAGCAAATTATATATTAAAAATGTTATGGGAACACTTACAAAAATAAAATGCTTAATTTATTAAATAAAATACCCCTAACACAAAGATGAAGGACTATTTTGATCTGGCTCATATCAATAAGAAGAAACAAAATGAGAAAAAGAGAAGAAAGATCACTTTTTTGCAGTAACGCCCCCTCACAGAGGGAGGCAAAAGTCTTGAGGAATAGGTAAGGTAGGTTTTCATTTGTAAGAATTCATATTAAAAATAATCCTAACTCTAAATTTGAAATCTTCAACTTCCGGTTTGAAAAATAACAGATATGCCCATGCAGTTGTCATCAACACAGTGGCCATGCAAATGCTGTACACGTACAATGCCCATCCAACCAAAAAGAAATAATTTAAGAAAGAGTGGATGCTGGGAATGACGGCACTAGTACCAATACAAACGTGGTGCTAAGCTCAGGGTCTGTGTGCTCTGAACAGTAAGCCATAACCACAGAGTCACATTTGTTTTCTCCAGGGATCTCACTCTGTTCTCTGCCATGGCTCAAACATAACCAGCGATCTCCATGTTTTACATTACTCATGTAATATCAGCCTATTGTATCTGTAACATTGTAAAGGCATTTTAACATAGCTAATGTCCTCCATTAGCTCCATTTAATGAAATATAAGTTGTACCATTATGAGTTCGCTATGCCTAATAGGGTGTACTACAAGATGAGTGATAGTTTCTGCACAAAGGGCATTAATCGACAAAGACCATGCACAGTTTTGGCTGCACGGTTAAAAAAAAAAAAGAAAAAGGATTGAAGAAGGAAGGAATATGCTGCTGGACAAGCACAATATAAGATACACCTGCCCCAGAATCAATAGCTTGTCCTATCTTATCAAAACCCTTATTTCAACACTTAATCCTGAAATTAATACTGTACATTAATAAGCCTAGCTTCAGCCTTTATTACCAAAGATGAGCTGGAGAACATTTTTATACCAGTGGCATGACAATATCCTACCAGAAGACAAAATAAGGGCATGTGTTTAGTTTATCATGATGTAACATAATTGTGTGCAGTGCAGGCAGCATCTTTTTCCCTTTTACCATAGACTTGTATCTGGTAACGAAAAGTGCTGGCCAAGCACCTCCTTGAACAATCCCTTTACTCCTCAGAAAGACTCTCCAGGGAAAGTGCTAAACTCCCTCTTGCCTTCCATCAAATCGTTTCAGTGTTTTTTTAGTGGGGTTGGATGCCATCTGATCCCATAGTTCCTCCAGGCAGTGGATCACACAATGCTGTTTTCTTTCCATTTGGCTTTATCTCCACAAGAAATACGCTTCGTGTAGAGAACACTAGTCTTCTTTTTCCACCCACATGCCGAAGCAAAAAAATTGAGGTGAATCCATAGAAACTCCCAGTATCTGTACAGCAGAAATCACAAAGTTCGAGTCAAATATATTTTTCCCTTTTTTTCATCCACATCAAAGGCATGAATACAACAAGGCATTGTTAGTTGTGGTGGGCAAACTGGAGAGTCTGCTGATAAAACAGATCAGGTTTTTAAGGCCTTTGTCTATGCAGAGTTACAATAACGCAGAAGCCAAATTGATTAGAAAGAGAGGAGAGAGAAAAAAAATGATAGAAACTGAAAGACAGAGAGAGAGAAAAGAGATATGTCTCAATAATGTCTTAAAAGTCAATACTGTGTCTACAGATGGAGAAGTGCACATTGCTTGCCCTTTGAAAGCTTCTCCACAACTTTGTCATTAATACTGTCAAAGTTAAGAACACGTTTTAATGGAGTTCAGCGGCAGTTGAACACATTCATTCACGCAGCCCATAAGAAGAAATGCTAGGAGGCATTAGCCTAAAATATCCAGGTAGACTGGAGATGCCTTGGCCAAGTTCTGGAGGAGGGAATGGATTTCTTTGATGTTGAGCCTCATGTGAGGCTCCCGTTGCCAACAGCCCAGCATCAAGTCATACACTTCCTTGGGGCACGTGCGAGGTCGCTGCAGGACTCGGCCCTGAGTGATGCACTCAATCACCTATGAAAAATCACAAAGAAAGGATCAGTGTGGCCGTTCAAACTATGTGGCACTCACCCACAGAAGAGGCAGCTGCTCATAGCAGTCTCAAGAGATCTCCAGATTCCTTAAATTTATTGAAGACCGATTTAGGACAACCACTCTGCAACAATGACGTGTCCCGATACGTAACAGAAATCACCCAAAGCCAGTTCAGGAGGGAGGTAAGCTCCTTTCCATTGCCTCATGGTCTTTCTGAACACCCAGAATAGACTCTATCTTACACAAAGGAAGAAGCTACATCCCAACTTGGTCCAGTCCTACTTAAATAACTTCCATCCTTCCACCTTAAGAGAGAAAAATGGTGAAAAAGATGAACTTCAACCACAGTGTTCGTGACAATACCATAAATACTTGGCATCAAAGTTATTGCTTTCACTAAATATATTTATTGCTGTCCCTTCCACAGAGAAGCCATACCATCAATTAAAATGCCACCCTCCCTTATACACACCTCGTTGTTTGAGAGCTGATACCATGGCTGTTTGCCATAGGTAAAGATTTCCCATAACACAACCCCCAGGCTCCAGACGTCACTCTCTGTGGTGAACTTCCTGTACATGATACTCTCTGGAGGCATCCAACGGATGGGCAGCATGGTGTGACCCCCAACCTGAGAAGGAAGGAGTCAGAAAAGGAAGGAGTCAGAAATAATTCCTCCAGACTCTCATGAGGAACAGTATCAAGATGCTAAACAAAGGGATGCAAAACATTTCCTTGTGGTCATTCACTTAAGCTTGTGAGAACCAGGAAGCCATGATCTAAACTCCTCTCTCTCAGAGCAGCAAATAGTAGCATGATAGATTTCTCAATAGAATCTCCTAAGGAATTGTTTCTGAAGAATAACATTTCTAACATTTATTTGGCACCCCCTACCCAAGGAACTGAATGCACTATAAAATTATTGATTAACCAAAACTGTTAATCCATTTTAAATTAGACCAGTTCTACCCTCCATTTTAAAATTAAGGAAACCGTGAAAGATGCATGTAATGAAATCTGCAATGATGTTTCTCCTAGAAACTCTGTGATTTCAACTGAGATCCATGAAGACACAGTGGTCTGACTGTATGACACAATAGGATCAGAATCTATGGTTTAATATCTTATTTTGAATGAATTAAAGCAATGTTATTGTCTTTACAAAGTTAATGATTGCCTCAAATTATTTTGTTCCACATTAACTACCCAGTCCTACACAGCTTCACAAAAATTTCAGTCCTTTAGATATAGTCACTTGATAATAAATAACTTGTAAGACATGGACTGCTGTTCCAAATCGACATAAGCTGAATTCTCTAGGAATCTTTTCCTGAATGAATACCTTCCTGAAAGTCTCTAATCTACTCTTCATTTTCTTCAAAATGCTACACTTTCTTAAAATTGAGTTACTTAACCTCAATTTAACTAAAAACAATCTCCTACTTTTATTTCTATTTCCTAAACAATTTATTGTTCCCAGTATGTCACATTGTGACTGGATCAATCAATGAATAAATCCACTACTTCTAAAACAGTGTAACCAGTGCAGCTACTGTGATACAGATATATAGATATTCTGAGTACTTTTGCATCAAGGCAGCTGTGAATATTTCCAAGAAAGGAAAAAAAAAAAGGAAAGCTTTTTCAAGGACATCTAACTTTTGATTAATTCTCATTTTCCTGTCTGAAAATGTATTTAGTTATGAAACCACATTTGCACTTTCAAGCTTCTGTCAATTCAAAATATCATTTCTCCTTGTGGGACTTTACATATGTTGTTATAAATAATACCCTCCTTGTTCTAATGTTGAAACAGCAAATGGAAGGAAAACCCAATAGAAGTTCAATCAGGGTTCACATTATTTCTAAATCACTCAGAACATCCATTTCCAGCTATTTGTCAGTAACTCAGCATTAGTGTAGCCTACCAAAAATACAGCTATAGCTGTTAGCGCTCAGCCCTTTCCCTATACTGCCACAAGTCAACGTCCACTACTGATCCCATCAAAATTGAAAGTGATGCTAAAACTTTCATAGATGTGGTCTATTCCTAGGCACATCTCCTCCTCCTCCTACCTGAGATGCCGTGCGAGTGAGCAAGGAATATTTTTGTCCGAGACGCCAACTGAAAAGCAGGACTCCCAAGTTTAAGTCCTGGCTACACTGTGGCTTTGCTTCTGACTCAATACAGGTTGCAGCGCAGAGGCTTAAGTGCCATTCAGAAGGGGACCCAACTCCTGCTGCGTGCAGTTGAACTTAAAAACATACCCACGAGCACTCGGCTGACAGGGGATGGATGCACACTTTTAAGTGCTTTGCTCAATTAGGCGTATTCGTCTCCATGTTACTGTTTACCTGTCCGATAGGCAGAAGTGCTTTAAGGCACCGTTCAGCAGATTTTTTAATGGTCTTTGACTGAGAAGTCAATCAACAGCACAGAGAGTTTGAAGTAACATATTAATATGCTGCGATGCAAACAAAGCTTCAGTTTTCCACATTATCATAAACTAAACCGAACACGGCAACCAAACAGCCCCAAATCACCACTGTTACTCCCTGCTCAAGTGGTATTTCATTAGAAAGTCAGAAAAGTTAGTCCCTTAGAAACATGTAGCCACATACACCCGGCCAAAGGGCAAGTGCCATTAAAAGGTGATTAGTGATGAGAGGCTTTTGGGCTCATTAAATATTAAAATGGCTCTTAGATCTGCTCATCATATAGCCTCCACAATTGGTTGTTTTCAGCAATTTCTTTGAGTCATTCCTTAAAAATTAATGAAAGCTATAAACAATAAAATATGTCTCTATTTTTTCTTATTTGTCACATCCTACATTAACAGATTTTTAAAAAGCAATTAAAAAACAACACTGTCCAAATCTTCCTTTCCCACGGTTCCCTGCTACAGAACCACAGTGCAGTTGTGGTAGGACTGTGTGCTGAGTTTTCAGTGTCATTCAGTATAATAAATACCCCTAGAGCGATGATGATAAATGACTGCCAAATGAGGGATGGTGCAACAAACAGAACTAGAACACCACAGACCTAGTTGTCCATCTTTGAAGTCACAGCAAGACTGACTCATCAGTACTGACACTTACCAAGAACTCGATTTACAGATAAGCACAAACCACAGGGCTTTTTGGCATTCTTCACAGACCTGCACAAGCACACATGGCCAGATACGGAGCGGTGTCCTTTTCTGTCCCTGAAGACAGAAGACTTTACCAGGCAGAGCATGGAGCATGAGAAGTCCTGAGGTCTGTCCAGCTCTATCACTGCCCTTCTCTATCATCTTAGACAAGCTACTTCCAACGCCTTAGAGTCTTTGTGAAAATAATATTTAGCCCCTTGGCAAAAGCATCAATAAAAGGTGTTAGCTATGATTATCAAGGGTCTTCTTCTTGCCAGACTGTATTGCAGTGAAGACAGATGTGAAACACTTGGCATTACCTGTGGCGGGCTGAGCATCTTCTATCCTGCTTGGTCCAAGAGCACCTTCAACGTCAACTCTGATCCCAGTTCAGCCACATCAAAAACACAGGCCAGGCTCTGGCCAAAGGCACTTTCTCTAAATGCACATTTCTTTCTCTATTAGCGATCAGTGGTCACTGAGTCAACAATTACTCAGCTCAGAAATGCACTGAGGGCAGTGTTAGGTACAACTTGAAGCATGTGCTTCAGCGCTTTCTTGAACTGAAGCCTGTGACTTGACACCGCAGTTCTTGGGATGTCTGAGACAAATCACCAGCCAGCTGTGAGGCTCCTTTTGTCTTTATGGCAGTGACGAGTCCAAGGACTCACAGCTGTGTCACAACAGCAGTGAGCTGAGGCAGCATGCATTTTTGTTAATGTTTCCAAGCTCATAGCAAAGTTAGGGGGAACTCCCCCAGAAGGCTTAGTGAAAGAAAACGTGAGTATATTGACCAAACTTGAAAGGTGCTCAGTGCTTCAGGGGGTGCCTTCTGCTCATACTTTATTAAGAAATGCAAGTACTATACTTCTCTCAGATATTATTGGCGTCCTGCAGGATAAGTCCCCTCGTATGCTACACTGTAACTGTAGTGCTGCTTGATACACATCTTTTTAAAATGGTCATGAGCTAAGCAGCCTACTATTGCAGGTAAACAACACCTTTAATATTTAATCTGGCTAGGGTTATGACAGGTTTAAAAGCATCACATTTTTAACTTAATAAGATATCACTTTAAAATCTGTACTGTAGCTGTAGCAGGGCTGCAAAAATGACAATTTTATGGATACAAATTACAGTATATTTTCTTGGTGCTTATTTGAAGGCAGTTTCTTTATGATGGTTCATTTTTACTTAGAATTGCACTTCTGCAGATCTTTCCTGCGACTTAGGTACTTCCAAATGTCAGTTTATGCAGGCAAGCACTCCCTAGCCCTGCTTCATATTGTTTACTAGCAATATTGGGCTAGCATCAACAGCAGCAGGCCTGCTGAACGAGCTTCTGCAGTGTGCGAACTATCCACAGGGAGGAGACTGCTACGCCAAATCACTGACGCTGCTCTCCACAGACACACTTCCGAAGGGAAACTGCCGCTCTGTTCCACATATGAAATGTTGTTACATTTTCGACAATGCAATGTCATTCCACTTGTCACCACTCTCGGCACTCATTTTTTAAATGAATTTAGCACTTTTGAAAGGTGCCAGATAAGCAGACCTTGAACATTCCCTTTGTCTATTTGTGAACATCAAGTTGAAAGGATCATGGTGCAAGTATCATGCCCTAGCTTTGAAGGAGGGGTTTTAATTCCAGAGTTTGTTAAAGTTTGTTCAGTTTCTAGCTTCAGATGTTCCTTCTCCTGATTTGTGGACAGCCACAAAATGATGGAGCTTGTCCACTGCAGAAGTTTCTATACTAAGAAGTAAACCAGGCCTGTAGTACAAAATACTGTTGGCAGAGTTTTTTGCTGCCATGGGTTTGTACACATCCATCCGTACATTCAGTGAAAACCCAGCTTTGTGGCACCTCAAAAATACCACCGCAGACAAAAGCCCTCAGCTGACTGTCGTCAACCTGCAATTTCCCTGCATCACTCAAAAATGTATCCGTCGACACCCTGCTCTGGTCACAGTTTCAACCTCTCCTGCCCAGCCACCATGGGAACCCAAAGCCCTGTTGTCTCATGAAATTCTCCAGTGTAGTCTGGAAGTATTTCTTTCCCCATTGGCCCAGGTTTGTGAGCAAAAGGATATGTTCTCTTGTAAAGAATGAGCAAATTTAATACCATGCTCCTGCTGGGAAGCTGTGTCAGAGGGAAGTCCAGGGAAACTGACCTACAGGGACGTGGAGGAAACCGGGCTCGAGGCGGAGCTCCACAGGTAAGATGCAAGCCAAGGGCTGGGAAAGGCACAAGAAATAATGTTGCTAAAGCAGCCACCCAAGCAATTCGCTTCAGGCTTGTCCCTTGTCCACGTGCACCATGGGTAAAGGGAGGACTGAGTGGATTGGACACACTTCTGCAATGCTGACCAGCTGCACACCAGCCCAGCTGCACCAGCGGTGAGGTCTGAGGAGCTGCGGGTTTGGCAGAGGGTTTGGGGGCTCCGGAGCCAGGCCGCAGGGTGCTGCAGGGGCTGACCAAAGCAGAGGGAGCAGGGACCTCTCATCCTATTTAATGCTGGTGGCCATAGGTGGAGAGCACCCACCGCTGCTCTACAGGGAAGTTTAACCTCCCCTTGCTGCTATGCAGGTGCCTTGTTCATATATATCTTCATGAGATGAGGAATGTCCCCACCAGCATCTTCCAGAGGGACTGAATGCATAGAAATATCAAAATGTTCTGCACCTTCCCTATCCACCAGCACTCCTACAGGGGCCAGCAAATCCAACCACCAGCACTTGCAGGCATCACGTTAGATAATCCCATGATTTCGATCTCCAGCTTTAAGCAGTCGGTTACTCTGACTTCATGCAGTAAAAAACTACAGCTACCAACTGCACTGCCTTGAAAAATAGACATCTTCATTTATGTTCACAATTCCCAAGTTCCCATGATTCCCCCAGTGCAACATTGTAATAACGTGACATAGTGCTTTGTACATTCTCTAAAGACTAGTGATGCTCTTTTTGCCAACAGAATAAAAGTAATCTGTTTACTTGGTGAGCTGAATAAACCTGAGTAAGTAAACCATGAGTTTCAGCCCTGATCCTGCCCCATGTCCTGTCTGGTTTGGCTGCTGCATCTCTACAGGGCCTGGCTGATCTTAGTGCAGCTCTGCCCAAGGACAGACCTTTTGCACTTCAGGGAGGTCATCCTGAGAGCAGCAACTCAGTTCAGCATATGCTTCAATTAACTTTCATGTGACAAGTACACATTCAGTCTCTTTGCTGTAGCTGGATCTTAGTTTGCCAAGCTGGAAACAAGCTATACCTTTGGATTCCTTTATTCATCTACCCCTAATAATGCATCTAGTGTATTTGGGAGATTATAGCATTTCAGGGTATTTTTCACTATATATCTTTCGGTCTTGTGACTTATTCCCCTATCTCAGGATGATATAACTGCAAAGAAATGTTCTCTGCAAAGACTATCATGTCTTATTGCTAAAACTGAAAACCGCTCCTTCTCTTGGTGAACATCTGCTCTTTCTTCCTCATAAAATGCTGGAAAATGTTTCTCTCAGCACAAGAAAAAAATCAGTAATTATTATTTTCATTTCTTCCATGCTCTGGCCTTTCAGACAAAGTCAATGTCTCCTCTTAAAATATCATCAATCCTGCCATGTCCACCTGCAGAAAAGCAATATTTTATTTTCACAGTCTCAGTCTGGGTAACGAGCAATACCATTCCAGCACATGAGGTTACTAAATTATGATATAAAGTGGATTATTTGCCAATACCTAAAGACATGTCCTTTCAATTTCACTTTTAACCCTATTTTAGCTCATCTTTATTCAAGAGGGACTCATGTTGAAAGTTCTTTATTAATTCTACCAGTCATCTTCTCAGAAAAGTGAAATGATGTCTAGAACAACATTTATTACACTGCAATTTCTTTCTTCAGTTGTGCAACATCAGTTCAATATCGTGTGTCAACCTTGTGTCACTGGAGATAAATTCTTCTCATCGGTCTCTGTGAAACCATGAGCGATATGGGGAATACGAACAAAGAACAATTACTCACAGTTTCACATAATGCAAAAAAAAAAGAAGACATTAAATGAAATTAGTAGATGGCAGGTTAATAACAAACAAAAAGAGGCACTCTGTCATGTAAGGTACAGCTGCTGGTGAAACTCAGCAATGCTTATGAAGGGCGAGAACAATACTGCCAAAAGGGTGGAACAGAGGAGAGGCACCACATGTAACTAAAATATCTGAATGATCTATTCAATCTTCCAAAGACCTTTTTAAATGCTAAGTTGAAAGAATATAGAAACTATATCTAATGTTGTGTTTTATACAACACAAGAGCATATTAGGTCTGCCACAAATATAGGACAATTAATACACCGTAGTAGCTATAGCATTATGGAGAACTTATTCTTCCCAGAAAGCAAGATGAGGTGCACTTGAGGTAAGATCAGACAAAGGCTATGAAAAAGGTGATATGGTTCACACCTCTGACAAGAAAGAAAAGTTCCATTTTAGAGGCACGGGAGGAAAATTAACTGAGTGGCAATCTGCAAAATAATGGAGTTCAGTAAGGTGCTAATCCGCTCCTCAATGCCCTAGGATGAAGGGTATAGGAATGAGAAAGTCTATTCCTTTAGAATACTATTCCTTTTACTTTCAAATGAGAGTAATTTCACAATAAATGTGAATCTAAGTGAAAACAAAAGGAGGCATACTATGGTAAGTTGAAACAGAGTGTTTTAATGAGTTCAATGGACATCTAGATTTGTTTCTGGAAACAGGAATTCAGGACCTTCGTGAAAGAACAGGGAGATGGGATTATAATAAGCCAGAGAAGAGCCGGCATGTTGAACCACGATGGCCTCTTCTTTCCAAAATGCCTTGTATTCTGTCAACTTTGCATACCAAGTTATGCCATAGCATAGGATTACTAATCACTCCAGTGTCATGACTGGCAAGTCCTAACACATAGCTCATGAAAAGTCCTGTATTTTGCTTTGCAACAAGTGATCACTGTATCACTTGTACCCTACCACCATTTCCACATAAGCAGCTGAGGGTCTGCTGGTTGTTCCACTGGCTGAGGGACGATCAGGTACCATCTGCCAAGCAGCTGACACAACGTGTTAAAATCCTTACAGGCTCTGGCATGACCATCTAATGTGTCCAAGCCAACAGCAAAACAATTTTGTAACGCAATATTAATGAACTACAACTACTGAATTTCTGATTTTTAAAGCAAACAGTATACCTAATACCAAATTACACTTTCCAGTAACCCTGAGGTGTCTGGGCTGCCAGGGCCAAGAAGGAGTTAAGAGTAACCTCTACTATGCCTTGGAAAACTTGTCTCTGCAAGTCTCTGTTGGGAGTTAAAATCCTAAATTCTGTCAGCTTTTACAAAAAAGGTGGTTGAAGTGTAATGTGTGATAAGATGTTAACTGAACGGTATAATCAACATCAACAGGTAGCAGTTACTCTAGTGCAGACTCTGAAAGCCAAATACCATACATCATAAGCCAGTTCGTATCAACTGAATTCACTAGGAAATCTTTACTCCCAATCTCTAGTCTGAAAACTGTTTTCCAAGTACTACAGATCACAATCCTTTCCAATATTTCTTTCACGGAAAACCACATTTTTTTTTCAAATTTACTGTAGGTTAATGTAGCATGTCTGGGTCTATCGATCATGTCAAGTTACATCACAGGAGAAGAGGGGAGGAAAAGGAAAGAGCTTAGTTCATAGCTTTACTTCTCCCTTGTGAGCCACAAAAGTTTCCTATAATGTACACTGCATGGGAGCACTACACTTTTTAGTTGAAAGGCCTCAGATGTTCTAGTCCTTTGAATTTTGTTAGATAGCCTCTCTCCCTTTCCCTGGGCGGCTAATTTGTCATATGGCTTATAAATACCAAGATTAGCAAACAGCCACCATGTATGTGAGGCAATAAAGTTAGAGAGTGGAGTCTTTAGTTCCACAAATTTTTGAAAGATGGGCAAATCTACTGAGTTTCCACATCAAATAACAGGGGGGAAAGGTTGTTTTGAACAGTCAGTGCAAAAGGGAAACAGGGAAGTCAGCCATTTTATGTCCTGTTTTGGCTTGTTCACAGACTACCTGGATGACACTGAGCAAGTCATGTCAGACCAAATTAACATCTGTCAACCACTGACTGCAGGAGAGAGTTCAGAGATGCACCCTCTGCAGTGGGAAGCATCAGGAAAGGAGAGCAAGGCTGCAGGAATGCCAAGGAAGACCAGCAACATCACTACCGCAGAAAAGCAGCACTTGCTCTTCTCTGGGCTGATTTATCTCTACTTGCCTAAAGAGCAAGGGAGAAATATGACCACAACCACAACCTTGATATATCTTCAAGGCTTATGTTGGGAATGGCTACACTGATAGTGTCAATAGGCTAGTCTAAGTCTATGTGGCCACTCAGCAACATTGGCATGGGGCTGAGAGAGGTGAAAATTACATCACTTCGCAGCCAGATCCTAATAAACAAGGCAATGGTAAGGTCCTTGTGCCCCTTCTCCTTCTCCTCTACAGCCTTAAAGGCGCTTTCTGCTTCTCATTTTCTCAGGGCCACAATTTCTCTATATAAACTGGAAAATGTCTGAGAAAACTTCCCCTAAAATAGAACAGAAAAAATTCTCTGTTGTTTTCCTTCCATTAGTTCTAGTTTTTGACTCCTCATTTGCCCCATGACATCATTCTATGAGTTGAAACACATGTTTGAGCTTAAACAAGGCATCAAGAAACATGTAATATGATCATCATTAAAGATACTGATAACTGCTATTACAGAAAAAATAATTATTGTTCATGGTTCATTCCTATGGAGTTTAGAAAGTTCTGCATTGTTCTTATCAAATTCATATGTTGAATTATTCCTGAAGCCGTGCTTAAAATATTATTCTTGGATACAAGAGACAAAGTGTGGCCCAAGGAATGATGAAAATATTTTATAGCTCTTGGCTAAAATTCTGCACTGGTGTAAAGCAAGAATGTATACCAGCAGAGGGTTTGGCTCCATGGATTTGGGTTTTGGGCTTGCTTTGCAATGCCTGTTTCTCCCCTCAACACTGTCATTTTCAATTTGGGAAATGTTATACTGCCTTGTGTTTACAGTGGCCCTGGAATTAACATGACTGCATTTGTTTAACAACAACACTGAGCTGTAAATTCTGTCTGTAATGTCAAAGCAGCTTCCTGCCTCTAAAATGGGGCAAGATAATCTCTTGTCACGCAAGCATTTGCAGAAAGTGTCATCCCCCCCTAAAATTTCCTTGTGTACATCCGTTCCCTGATGGCATGTCATCAGGGTGGTGGTTTGGCTCACTGAGACAAGGCCTGTTGAACGCGCATTAGCAGGATCATTAGCAGGAGATCCCAGGGAACAGAGGAAGATTGCAGCCAACTGTACAAGGATTTTTGACTCTGTGCCAGCATCACTGCATTTCAGGTAAGGGCCTTCTGAAAATTTTGCGTGCCTGGATTTCCATGCCACCGCACAGGTAGCGCAAGGCACTCCGCACATCCTTCACCAGACACTGTGTGTGTGAGTACAAGGGAGGAGGAAGCCCACAGCTACACCTACTCTGCCTGCTCTTCCCTCCCTCATTTTGCAGTGACCTGAGCCCCGAGGGAGAACTCTGGAAAATCTTCCACCCTCCCCTAGTATGAAGCTACCTCTTATCATAACAATGCAGCACCGAGCTGGTTCCTTCCTCATGCATACCTGCACTCTTCTCTAGATGAATAAGAATCCTATTAAGGATTATGTCCTTTGCTTGCTGCAATATTAAGACAAAATAAATTTGTTTGGAGTTTTCTGAGATAATCTACAACTCCCATGTTTTGGACAGTTCAGGAATAATTTGTGCTAGGGCTCCTATATCAACTTCTTCGAAAAATTGGCATGAAAAGAAATTATACTCAAATTAGGCTGGTACTAGGTTTTTGACGTATGCTCATTCAGTGCCTAGGTCAAGAAGTCCTGATCAATATGTGAGGCTCCTACATACCCTTGCAGTAGATATAATATGTAATAATAACACTATTACTAGCTAATTGCAAAAAATCAGGAGTGAACTCACCACAGAGGCTGAATTTTAACTTGATTATATGCTAGTGGGTTATTGTAGCCCCCATATCATTCGTGAGTCTTGCACACATCAGAACATTTTCCATTTGATTTAGAGAAAACCTTTTTAAATATTGTTCCATAAAGCCTGTGTTTCCTTTTAAAGTCATGCTACTTTATAACACTCTTCAGACATGTTTATGATGGCCCACATAGAGTATTATCAAATGCACTCAGTGATGTTCTTATTAAAATATTATGTGCTTCAGGCCTTAGCGTATAGTTTTCTTTGTTTTCTTGCCAGGCAGGTCTATTTTTCTTCCTGTATGTTAGGCTGTCACCCTGGTCTGACCCTGAATGTGGCCTCTAGGGTTATTTCTGTTGAAAATTTCCCTGTATCTTGTATCTATCAGGATATTTTTACTTTCTGGTCTGCCATGGCCTACAGGATGTTTGTGGGTTATGGGGTTCCCATTAGTCTTGACCCTATACTCACGCTGCAATCCCATTTTATTTTCCTTTCCTCCTTGTCAGATACGAGTTACTCTTCAAGACACATCAGTCACTGAGGTAGCTAAGAGACTCTAATTCCAGCTTTTGTTAACGAAAGGCAGATGAACCACCACAGTCTCTCCTGAAAGGATATTCCTTCTACCATAATGATTTTGAGCTTGGAAACACACTGCATTGTGCAAGACCTGTTCTGTATGGACGCTTCAGCTTTCCAGGACATCTGAAATGAGTGTAATCCAAGTCTTTTGGATCCCATCTGTTGCCTAACCACAGACCAGCTGACACTGACAAAGGAAAGTGCCTTGCTAACATGACGATTGCATATGAATACTGACATTTTAAATAAATGCTCTCCAACATGGTGAACTGAGGATTGGACCTGCTTTCTTTTCAATTCTTTTTAATTCTTTCGATAGCTATGCGTAGTTATTTGTATGAGGGACTGGGAGCTCTGTTGCTGAATACTGCGAACTAGGTAGAGAGGAAATGGAATTAATATAAGATCATGAAGATCCTGTCAAAAGATATATTCCACTTAGTTTTGACATGTTACTTTCTTCTGGTTATACAGGATAATATTTTATAGCATAACAGTACACGCACTGTAGAATTTGGTAAAGGTAATTAACCCTTTATGAGATCTTCCTGCTATGGTCAGCATTAAATCTTTGATGGAAAATGAGAGGTTACTCCAGTTTTCTGTGAGTATTGTTGAGCTAGGGAAACAGTGAAGTGAGAGTTAACCATTTGAAACCCTAAAATAATGTTTCCTGTACTTTCTTTGCCTGTTTTGACGAGATGACTATTAGTACCATATACCAATACAGACCACGCATCTATCAAATGGGAATAAATTCTGACAGTTTCTGAGTGAAATTCAATTTGACTTCTTATTCTTTAAAGTCAGACAGCTTCCGAGCAGCTACAGTCCTCTTGTGACCATCCTAATGCAGTAACCACAGGAGCAAGTCATGGTCCCAGAGCCTATGACCTGGCCTTGGAGGCAGAAGGGGAGACCTTACTCTGTTGAACAAACCTAGTATGGGTTAGTCCCCCTCATGAGCACTTACTCATGTAAGGGTCTCTCTATGCTCCATCGGACCACTTTAATGAAGAAACATCTACTAGAGTAACTAACAGCTCAACAGCCTAGCCATAGGGAATGGGGGAAAAGAATCAAGATAAATAGCAACAGAAGAGGATATGGGGATGGAGGGAGAACAGAGGGTGAACAGAAGTGGAAAGAAAGTAAAATGGTCACAAACGTAGGCCAGGGTATGTGGGAGTGGATGGCCAGCCAGCCTTCTCTCTATTGCAAAGGGTCTCCAACAAGCAAGCGCTCGCGAAACCACCAGTGAGCAGTGTCCCATCGAACTCTTAGGTACTGCGCTCTGTCCCCCTATGGATGGGCTGACAGCTGGGAAAGGCTCTTTTGAGCACTAGTCTTGCATGTGCCTTTAAGTTCAGCTTTACTATTCCCCAGCTTCACTATTCACCCAGCTTCACTAGTCCACTCATGACACCCAGTAACATAACAGGCTCCTGCATAAGGTGACATACAGTCAAAAAACTACCAAGTTAAGAGAAGCCTCCTCTGCTTCAGTGAAAGGAACGCAATATTCAAAATGAATACTGCTGAAAGGAATGCAATATTCAGACTAAGCATAAATAGCATTTCACTTCTCCAGCATGGAGGACACAAAAACTGCAGTGTCCTTGCTAATTTGTTTTTCTTTGGGGAGAGAGAAGGAGGGGGAAAAAAAAGACTAAGGCAGATTCAGTTCCCTCTCTAAGGGGACACAGATATACAGCTTTCCACTGCCCTGCAGGCTCCTGTGGGCCTTGTTCAGGAAACAAGGTCACCTTTGACTGGCTCTTGGGGGATTTCACAGGTTGCGAGCACTGCCAGAAGGTCCCGGTGGGACTGTGCTTTTCAGCTATCACCAGCACAGCTAGGGCTCTCCCCTGAGTCAGGGAGCACTGCCGCTCGGAGTGAGCCTCTGGGCCCTCCCGAGGCGAAACTCAGGCAGAGATCTGGGGAAAGCATCCCAGCACTCAGACTCGCCAAAAACTCCTAGGGCTCTGGGGACTATTTCTTCCACCACAGAGTGTGGCTGGAAATCACAGCCACAGCCTACACTGACTTACAGTTGTTCCCTCCAAAACACCACCTGCATTTGTGTTCTGCTTTGCAGCAGAATTACAGCTTTTGGCCATCCTGCATTTGCACCAGGCGTTGCCTTCGTAGTGTTTAACATTGGGCCAATAATCTTTCATCATTATTATCCATGCCCTTGTTCTCAGCTTAAGCTGAAACACGCAACTGGCAGGTCAGCATCTCTTAACATCTTCATTATTTCTGTCCAAGGCTTAAAGTCCGTGATCACGTTTTTGCACTAAGGGTGCAATTCCTCTCTGTGGGGCCAGGCCAAGGCCACGCCGTGGCAGGCCTACACAGCGCTCTCAACCAGAGGGCAAGGGAAGAACTACTGTACACCCACTGCTGGTTACCTGCACCGGGGTGGATGCCACTCGCTACAAGGTATTTGCCACAACAGAAACATCTTCTTCTTATCACGAATAGTGTCAAGATTGTTAATATTTAAAGCTATTTAATATTTCATATTTGATGTAAATGTTAATACTATAAAAATATTGTTAATATTAATTACAAGAAGAAAAAGGGTTTGTTTGCAGAGAAAGGGAAATGCAGTAACTTAGAGGAAAGACAGAGCTACATCTGCAAGCATGAGCTGGGATGCAGATAGCAGAATTCAACCTTCTCCTACTATCCTAAAGAAATGGAGAATATCTTTATATTGTGAAATGGTACGTGGAAGCAGTCCATGTGTAACTGGATCCTAGATCATTTTGTTCTGCATTGGCAACACAAAGAAGAAGAAATAAGTGTTATCCGATTTAAAGGTAGAGACAGGGGTATTTTGTGTAAGGACTAATTGATAGAAGAATCACAATAACTTTTGGCTATCATGTTAATATATTGTCATTCAGAAGTCTCAGACCAGAGTGTGAGGATGGGATAAACAGAGTAGGAATCAAGAAGGCAGCAGAAAGTGCACCTATTACTTCTTACGGACTGAAAAACAACTCCTTGCTAAGAAAACCCAAAATTGCAAATATGCAAATTGTTCCTGAGGCTACTTACAGTCTCCTTATTAATTTATTCAACAAAACTGTAATGGTCAGAAAGAGGTACTGCATTTTGTGAGAACTATTCATGTTTTGAAATGCCTTTGATTCTGTATCAGGCAAAAGTATTGGACATTTTCACAAAATGAAATATTTGGAACAGTTTGGAAGAAGAATTTTTGAAATGTTTTCTAGCAAAACAAAATAGCCAGATGCTCCTAAAAGACTTCATTTTGAAATGGAAATTTAAAACAAAGTTTTCTCAGATAATAAAAATAAAATGTGGCTGATACTGAATTTAGGTCACATTTTTCTACAGCAATTTTTTTGAAATTGTAAATTTTTGAAATTGCATCTGAAGGGAAGCAAAGACCTACAGAGATGCCACAAAAAATCTCAGCAGTGTCCCCCGTTTGAGGCCCTGGGGATGGAGGGGAGCATGATACTTCTGCAGGGCAGGTTCCTGCAGAGAGCAGCACCTCCTTGGGTGCCCCATGCCCAGGGGACACCCTGTGGGTTTCGGGCCCTGGGCAGTGTGGCATGGAGAGGGGATGGCAGGGCCATCAGCATCAGCTCCTATGCAACATCCCTGTTTCTGGCATTATTTCCATTTTCACTTCCCACGAAGAATTCCTGGAGGAATTCCCCTGCCCGAAACTGTTCTGGGTACAACTCAAGAGCTGTACTGAGGCAAGACTTATTTTAAAGGGATTCACGGGGAAAAAAACAAACAAACTGCTTCACACAAGATCAATAACTCATGTCTTGAAACAACTGGATCTCAGATAAAGCACTGAAACATACTACAGGGAACAAACGTATATTGAGAAGGGGATAGATTATCTGACAGACTAAATAAAAACAAGCAACAACAAAATGATGAATTAATAGGAGAGTCTCTCCGAAATTTCTCAGGCAGGTTCTATCCGCTGAAAGTGAAATGATGGAGGAAAGTTACCAGCACTTCTTTGAACCATTCCCCCCCCCCAAAAAATCCAAAATCTGAAATAGTCATATTAAGATACCTAGACTGGTTTCCTTTCAGAGATTAACTGTTTAAGCACACATATATCACAATAACATTAATCCCTGTAGCAGTATCTGCTGTTACATTGCATTGCTTGCTTAGACACATTGCAAGGCATTTGTAACTCCCGTACAGCTGCATAAAACACATGCACCTCTGACTGAAATGGAGTCAACACAGGACAAAATGTAGCAGAAGAACCTAAAAAAAAAAAAAAAAAAAAAAAAAAACAGACTAGGGCAAGAGATTAAAAAAAAGACTGTGCCCCACAGCAACGGCATGCTCTGCCGGAGCGGGGAGCACGCAGCTCAGCACCACTCCATGGACCACACGGGACTCTGGCACAGCCCCTTCTGCTGTTCCCATGAAAATGCGCCCGCTCTGCAGGCTGCCTTTTTCCTAAAAGTCACGTCCGGCCATTCGCTACGAGCTAATTGGCTCCAAAATAAATGTCATCTCTTAATCTGAGTTAATTTCCCCTTCCCCTCTCTCCAGTCCTCCAGGTGAACGTCACCCTAACACCTAACCTGTGATCAAACGCAACCACTTCAGAGAGCCCTCATAATTTTTGCCCCGGTTCCTGCCCAGGAAGAAACCAGGGTTTGCCCAATTTCTGGGCTGTGTGTGGTTTGCAAGGTGCACTTCACGCGAGGGAGCCTGTCTGTAGCGGAGAAGGGGGCACCCGGCGCGGACCCCCTCCGTTAGCAGGCCTGCGGCCGCCCGCCTAACAGGCAGCCGTCACTCAGACCCAGCCGGCTGGGGCGAAATGCCGGCGACCGCATCTTGCCCTCACCCGCCGCGCTGCCGGGACGCCCCCAGCGCCGCCCGCCGCCGCCAGCTCCCCACGCCAGCAGCCCTGGCACTGCATACTAATTGGCGCGCTTAATGACTTTCTCTGGCTCGCCCTCCCATCTCCTCCCAACCGCCAGCTCCCGGCCGAGCAGCCTGGCTGCCATGGAAACCGAGCCTCCGCGCCGCAGAAACCCCGTTTGGAGCAAATTCCAGCGGTGAAGCTCAAAAGAGGATGTTGGGAGGGCGCGAGGGTGGAGGGTGGGAAGCGGAGCCGCTGGCCGGGCGGGAGCTGCGCGGGGCCGATCTGGCCGCCCAGCCAAGACGCCCACAAGCTGCGCGCACCCGGGGCGCACGAACGCAGACCTTGAGTGGAAAAATAGATGCATCTTCTTTTGCGTACGTTTGTCTTCAAAACGTTTCAAACGCTTCTCACCCACTGGCCCTGCCCACAGCCTGCAGCAGAGAGCCCTCATGTGTGCATTGGCCAGGTCATCCAAGGGGGGTTGAAAATCCCGAATGCTACTGGCGCACTTGAAGGACCACATGCAGCCAGATAAGCAGGCTACAGCGAGCAAAGAGTTCAAGGGGGCTTGAGACCCTCCACAGCACAAGCTGGCGTAGGACAAGCTCCTGCCTTGGCAATTCGTCTGTGATCCTGAGCCCAGTTTTCAGTCCCTCCTTCCCTGCAGCAACGGGAACTGCCCCGTGGTCCTCAGTCCTGCCTCCAGAGCATTTCTAGGCATATAATGGGGGTAAGATGAGTGTACACTTACTTCTGATTAGTACCCCAAACACAGCCTTTGAAGGACACCCTCACTTGCTCCCAGTCTACTTGGAAGCCTTAAGGCCAGCAACGGAGTATGTCCTTGGATGTCACGTCTTCTACACAAAGTTCCACATGACGTGATTCAGTCTTGCAGGGAGCCCTCAGAAGGTCAATAAAACTGGCCTCCTCCCAAAAATACCCAAACAAACAAACAAAACAAGGAAGAAAAAAACCCACTGTTCTTTTAGTGGAACATTCATAAAACTTTAGACTGGGTCAGCACTTTTCTAAAGACTAGATGGAGCTGATTATATCCCCAGCAGCCTGTCTCATGCAAAAGACTTAGCAAATGTTTCAGCTCTCGTTCTGTGTCCAACAACTCGAACAACCAGTTTAGGGCTGGGAACGCATTTAAGATCCAAGTCAGAATGTCCCCTGCAGTTAAGTGGTGTATAGATTTGAGGCTGAAGCACCGAAGACACCTAACAAAAGTCCTGTTTGGTATTCCAGTAAGGCAGTGAGATCTACCGCAGCATGGGCTGGGGAGCACTGTGAGACGGTTGTCAGGCATGACAGCTAAGGACAATCGTACCTGCATCCCACAGTGATGCTTCCCCTTTAGCTAAGACCAGCAAAAGGAGTCTTCTCCTGGGATTTTCACTTTCTAGAGGCTTTGTCTATGTCATCTTGCACTTGATCTTGCATTTATGAAGCCAGAATTCCCACTGCAATTCTGGCAGGGTGGCAAATGCCAGCTTCTGTAGAAGGGATCCCACTCACCAGCCTGCTGGCAGTCCATGGAGGTGCCAGGATGCATGTGGACAAAGGGCATCCAGCAGACACAGTACTCGTGGATTTTCAAAACACCTTTGACAAAGCTCTACAGGAAAGGATATTAAAGAAACTAGACTGCTACAGGGCTGGAGAAAAGGTCTTTTTTATGGATTGAAGGCTGGTTAAGGGACAGGAAGCAGAGAGCAGGACTTAAAGGTCGCTCCCGTGGGTAGAGAGGAGGCAACAGTGGAGTTCCCCAGAGGTCAGTGCTGGGACCAGTTACATCCAAAAACTTCATCAACAGCCTGGAGAAGGGAGTGCACTGTCAAATCACCCAAGTTTGTGGGTAACACTAAGCTTTTGGAGATGAAATCCAGAAGGATCTCAAAAAGTAGAGTGAGTGGGAAACAGAGCTGCAGATGAGTTTCAGTGTAGATAACTACACTTACAATAAACAGATGTGGTAACCTATGTTTACACTCAGAACTGGCGGCTACAACTTGGGAGGAAGATTTTGGAGTCATATCTGACATCAACAGGTCAGTGAGCAGAGGCAGCCAAAAAAAGCCAAGATGTTGAGCATCATCAGAATAGGAACTGAGAACAAGGCAGAGGGCATAGTTTTTGCCATGTTATAAAGCCATGGGGCCCTCCATGCCTTGAGCGCAGTGTGATTGCTGGTTTCTGCAGTTAAAGAAGAATGAAATACAACTGGAGGCACAGAAAAGGGAAACTAAAATGCTTAAGTTGAGGCTTCCAAAATCATGAAGGTGATGGATAAAGTGAGCTTGATCACCAACAGCTGCAGAACTGTTACCACCAAAGTCTGAAATACTACAAATGGCAGTCAATGAAATTATAGGATATCAGTTTAAAACAGATAAAAGAAAGTAGTTTTTTACACAATGGGTAGTAAACTTCTGGAATTAGCTGCCACAGACAGTTGTGAAGGCAGACAGTATCAGCAGGTCCAAAAAAGGATTAGACAAATTCATGGACATCTGTCCCATAAACAGGTACTACAGGGAACTGGCAGGGATGTACCCTCTAACATCCCTAATCCAAGGATTATGGATTCTGGACTAGTATAAGGAAATGGCCACAAAAACTAGCAAGACTTGCATGCTATCCCTGAACAGCATTTCCTACCACATATATTGGGTTAGGTGGACCACGTCCCGTGTTCTCATGGTATCTGCTTCCACGTATTAAACAATGATCTAGCCAGCAATCACTTAAGGGTTTAGAATACCTGAATTCAGACAGTGAAATACTCACAGAACTTAGTGAATTGAAAAAATCCAACAACTAATTTTTACAGTAAGGCACAAAGCATCTTTAAGCAGCAAGAGTGGTTAGGACAATGCTCAGTATTTTCATTCTGTAATATTTCTGACCAGGGAACATCACAGAGCCTTTCTATAGCCAATCCAGAAGCCATTTATTGCCTCTGCATTTCCGTACACTAAACTGGGACACCTCAGAAAGGGGAACCTTGCAACCTTTAGATAGAAAAGCTGCTCTTCAGACACTTTCCTCTCCAGTATCACTCTTGGAAGAGAGGGGAGATAGTTTACAAGCAGGTGTGATTTAGACTTAAGAGCTGGTTCAGTCATTTCTGAAAAAGGATGGAGAGTCACATGCATAAAAAGCTTATTTGTGCAGATCAGGATTTGTGCTTCATCAGAGGGAACTGGGCCAGAACGGAATGACTGTGTCTATGAAAAGCCTGTTTTTCAGGATGGGCTCCATTTGCACCTCACTTTTCCTGCTCAGTGTCTTGTACCATGTGTATTTTACATCAGCAGGACTGAGTTAAAACTTCCATTTAGGGGGGAAATGAAGAAAAATCTCCCTTGCATGTTGAATTAAGACATAATGAACTGTTAGAAGATCTTTGGCATTCTGTAACAACACCTGGGGAGTGGGATTTATGAGCAGGTGAACATAGGAATGGGCAATGGATAAAGACAGAAGAATTTGTGAATGTACTTCACCAGTGCAGTTGATCACACATTTACGTGAGTATCACTGCTGTGATATCACACACATGATACTTAAATTCCTAATTTGTTTTGTTCCAGAGTGAAAGATTCCAGCAATTGCCACCTCCATTGGTAATCTAAATAAACATTATGGAAAACATTTTTAATTACATGACCTAATGTTATTTTTCCACAGGACTTCTGTTTAATTCAGCACATGTGCTAGACAGTGCTCAGGAAGTAAGGGAACTGTGTTTAATACTTCTTCTTCTCATCGCTTAGTGTGTGGGCACCTGCCTAACTTCTTGCACAACCAGCTTTATGCAAACATAAACGTTCCCCCCAATGTGCCAGCAATAGCATTTGACCCTGGAAGGTTCATAACTGCAGCAGAGATACCTAGTCCCTCACCTACTGGACTACGTTATCGCCAAACTGCTATATTAGAAGAATGTAGAAAGGGTCATTACTGGGACCAAGTCTCAAGACAATGGTCACAGTAAACCTAATTCTGTTGCCTCCCTGCTGACTATCAGGAGAAAGGATGGACTTTGTCCCATGTGGGATCCCCAGGAGGATGGATAAGTTGCTCCGGTAGGAATATAATGGGAGAGCTGTGGCGGGAGGAAACACAACCCAGTTTTCCCCAGATACTGACGTAGCAGCCAAGCTCTTCCCAGCAGTGTGCTCTTGTGGCTTGGGCAGTCATGCAAGCCCAGCCCCAAGCAATGTGGTGGAGGAGGTCACAAGGATCTTTTATGTTGGCAAGTATTCAGCAACCTAGCCCCATAAGAATAATATTGCCCAGATTGTCTGCATACAGCCCCCGTGAAAGAATTAATATGAGTGTTTACCAACTGAAACGTATTGAAACCAAATGAGTACCTGTGTCTGTTAATCTCATGACCTTAGTCTGACATACTGCAAACTGCAATGAGTGTTGTTCTATAAAGCAGAAGAAAGCACTGAGGTGAAGGGCTGGAACTTGCGAGTTATGAGTTGAACGCCAGAAGAATTCCAGAATGACAAGCAAACTTTCTGTTTTGTTTGTGTTTCATGGGGATGGGGGATTTACTATTCAGAGGGTAGTATTCTTTAAATAGCTGCCTGGTAATAACTATAATTTCACCTGCCTGTCCCCAGCAGTCTCCAGACTCCTTTTAAATCCTGAGTAGTTACTCTGTAATAGGCAGGGGATCATCCTATATAATTAAAATTGCAGCTGCACAGAGATACTGGGATTTCAATGCCTGGGATTTCAATGTGGAGCAAAAGCTCCACCGCTGCCTTCAGACTTGTGGTTTCTGCCGCCCAAGGTCCCCAGTGTTACCAATGAAGAGCAAGGCTTGAACAATGCACCCAGAAACCTGCTGCAAATCAAGCACCTGATCTCAATGCTGTTCAACCTGGTCCTAGTATCAGCAATAGAAGAAAGGGCAAACTTTAAGACAACTCCCTAACAAAATACTATTTTTCTAGGTGTGGTAGGGAAACGTATAGTGAGATAAAAACACCTTTGACCTCCTGAGAATAACAGAAATAGGCTCACTTTATATCTTCTGCTATTTTATCCAGCAGCAAGACTAGACTTCAGGCCATTTCCCCATCTTCAGCATGCAAGACTCAAGAAGACTGTTAGATGGATGTCATGTTTGTCACGTCAGTGCTGGACTTCTGTGTGGCTGCCGCTATCTTTGTTATCACATCAAGGATCTCCAGAACTTGAACTAAAGCTCTAGACTGCAGCTAAAACTGCAATGAGTTCATGCTCTCTATGAAACAAGTACGGAGCAAGACATACAGTATGCAAGCACCAATGCATAGTAGTATCTGCTCTGCATAAAAACTCAAGCAAGAACTGTGGTTTAAACCCACATGGAAGTCCCCATGTTCTTACCACTTTGCATGCAAAGCTGTAGCTTTTTGACATGAGAGGCAACTTCTGCCTTGCTGACCCAGCAAGGGTTGTGCTAAACATTGTCACAAACAGAAACCACTCCTATTTTTGAGATTGGCACAGGCTGAAAAGGTAAGTTAAATTTGTCACCCTTCTGGGAAGAAATGATAAGGAAACAGAAGGAAGATATATACGGAGCAAAAGAACTGTTTATGTGTTTTCATCCATTAATGTTTCCTCCTGACTCTACCTTGTGATAAATGCAGGGAATTTGGGAAAAGACAAAGACAAAGCAATATTGGCTCTGCCTATACTCAGACAGAAGCATCTGTTAAACTAGAAACCAACTTGCCTGGAATTTGGAGGTTTAAAGTCTAATTAAAACCAAGGGAGAGTAGACTGGATGCAGAGTAAAAAAGAAGATAGATTTTCCCAGAGTCATAGAGCGGGTGCGAGGTCAGGCCTGTTTTTCTGTTGGTTGCATGGTTTTGTCAGCAGTCAGAGAAGCTAAGAAGTTACTTGTAAGAGTTGCAGAGCTAGTGGCAGGTATTTTGATGAACTAGGAATGTTTTCTCTCTAAAACTTTCTCCTTGCTGGAAATCAGCCAATGTAAGCTGTGCTTCAGTGTGCTTCAAGGTACCAGCTAAGAACTGCAAGGGACATCCTAAGTCCTCAGTCCACTTCCGTCCTATCACATAGTTCACCCACATCACATAATTTCTCTCATAAATTGCTCAGGACCACCTTAAAACAACTTAGTTTTCTCCCCAGCATTCTTGTTCATAGTCTGTCCAAGAAATTCATTCCTCTGATGGTCAGAAACCTTCTTCCAATCTCTTGCTTAAATTCTGTCATGGACGGCTTCTACTCATTTTATTCTTAGGTAAACACTGTCTTTTAGTTTCAATGGTTTTTCTTCCTTCTCTGATGTTTATTTACCCTTCGGATGCATTTGCATATCACAGGTTTTTTTCAACTGTCCTTCAAAAAAGACTTCAAGCAGGAATGCCCTGGCACCTATGATCAGAGAAGTGGTCCTGTCCTTCCCACAACTGGAAAAAATGGCTATTCTTCAGCTGTATTGTTTCATCAACGCTGCTTGTTCAGCAGCTGAAGAAACACTTGTGCTGGTGCAGAAAAGAAGATGGATGCAGGAATTAGCTGCTGGGAGTAGCAAAAGAGCAGCGCCTTCCCTTTCAGCAGCAGGGCTAGCCAATGCTGCTTAAAGAGTTTGAACTACAGCTTTAGTCTCCTCTCACAAAATAGGCTCTCCATTTTCCTGATTAGTCTAGCATGTCTTTCCTATGCCTCTTCCAGGCTTAGCTTTCATATTCTCAGTCCCATTAGCCACCTTGCCTGTTTCTTTATGTTCATCACTGCCCTTTTAAAACCTGAGGTTAAAAATTAATTTAGTTTCCAGGCCAAACTAATTCTCATTTCCACGTCATCATCTCTGTAGTCGCACCATGATCCTCCTCATTCTCTTTACATGTAAACAGTTGAGGGATCTTCTCTTGTTTACTTTAACATCCTTTACAAAGTCAGTCCTAAACTGCTTTTTGGCACTTTTCACTGTATCCTCTAGGACCTAGGTCTCTTGTTACTCAGCCTTTCTCCATTTCTTATGTGTTTTTATTTACTCCCAGTGTCCTTTATGAGGTGAGATCAGAGAAGGTTCTGCAACCTTTTATTCCCCATCTTCTCCTCTGATTCAGGGACACAAATTCCAATTAATTTTTGCACTTTTGTTTAAATAAATTCCACATTTTCTCAATAGTTAAGTCTCCAATACAGTTGGTGCTAATAATTAGTTTCCTACATTTCTCAGAGTTGGCCCTGGAAAACAGCAGAAGAACAGCAGAAGAACAACAGTCAGAAAAGGGGGACTCCCAAAATTTCGAGGCTACAATTGCTCCAGAGTCCAGACTTCCGAGAATCTCAGACAATTTTTAAATTTGCTACAATCCCTGTGAGTTTCACTTAGAATAAAAAATTATTAAACTACAGGTGCTGAATAATTGCCTACTTTATGTAACCTGAAGGCTACACAGATCAGATCTATTCCTTTTTCCTTTTCTAGTTTTGCTGCTTTTTATCTTTCCAAAAGATCCATAAAAACTGCTGCAAACCACTGCCAGATTAAACGGAATAATCAGGAAAGAAGCACTATTTATATCTTTTTTCTGATTAAGTGTGTCCATTAACATAACACTGGTTTCCATACCCCTAGTGACACGACGGAGCACGAGCCAGCGGGAGCTACGTTCCGATCAGCTAGCTTGGGCTTTGCGAGCAGCACAGGCGCGGAGGCGTACGCCCCAGAAAGGGACCATTCGCCCTGCTTCTGCGCAGCTTTGCAGTCTGCGCCGAGCTCGTGCCACCAGCGCCTGCAGAGCACACGCACCTCCAGTCCCAGGTTATACAGCGCGGCGCAAGCCTCTCTGTAGAACTCCTTTGTATTTCCTACTTTCTGTAATTTTAGCTATGCTTAAAGCTGTGTTTGAAGGGCTTCTCACTGCATGTAATACAGCTTTATCTGCTGCACAGCCTTCACTTTCCTCCTTTTCCATTTTGTGTTTTATTCTACCAGCTAAAGATGATTAGGACAGAAAGCAAGAGGGTTCATATTGCATAACACAGAGGCATATACAAGCTGGCTCAGCTCCAAAACCACCACGTAGTCTGTCTCCAAACTGCCATGGAAACATTTGTTGTTCAAAACTGTATGTTCTCTAAGCCTGACTGATGTAAGAAATCACAACTGTGTGTGTCTATGCAAACAGGTAGGAGTTTATAAGAGGGATCTTTCGATCTTTTGCAACAGAATTCCCCTCTGCAGGAAAGGGCAATATGAGGCCTGTACTTAAACAACATACAAGCTTTATTTTGTAGATTCAAGTAGTATGTGTTGGCTTTCTGCAGACGGATGAATTCCACCCACTGTGTATTGGCATTAGGCTTTATTTTAACATCAATATGCTTTTTCCGCAGAATTATTCAATGCTAGGTTCTTTTCTCTAAAAAAAGCTGATACGGCATGCAAGGCCAGTTGTAAAATAAGTGAAGACATTCAAAGAGCATGGAAAAGTCATTCGACTGAAAACTGCAAAATTCCGTTTTACATTGGTGCTTTCAATTGCTGCTGCCAAAATTATGACATGAAATATTCAACTCTATTCTGATCTTTTTCTCTGTGTCTTGTTTTGCTAAAGATGATTTAAAACTCTACTTGTTGAATCCAAAAAACAAACAGCTCATGTATATGACAGCCTGCCAAAAATGCAGGACCCTGCCCTTCGCTCAGCTCACAAGCAAGAAAAATCTCCTGAAAGTATACTGCCAGCCAGCTATGCTGCACTAAATCTCACCGTCAGAAAATAACATTGGCAGCATAATCAGCTGCGAAAGGACTGTATGCAAAGCAGTAACTTGCAAAAATCCCAGCCTATATCAATTGGCCTCTTGAAACGATTTGTTGGTGACAGGCATCTCCTAAATTAATTTGCAAAGAATCTACATTCTCAAGATAACATTGTGTTTTTATTCTGTGGAATTGGGCTGAGGCAGTACGAGAAAGGTAGATGACAAAAACATTAGGGCAAATGATTTGTAACCATCATGTCTGTCATTCATGTTGGCTTTTTTTTTTTTTTTTTTTTTTTTTGCTGTATATTTATGCTGGCAGTGAAACAATCGCAAGATTGATGTGTTATCAAAGAATATCTGGCAACGTTTTTAATGAACAGTTCCTTATCTTCCTAAAATTCTATCACCAAAAGAAAAAGCAAATGAGAGTGATTTCTTCACCCTGATAAAGTTCCTCTCTTTCTGGGTACCCTGTTAAATCCCAGTTTCTAGGGATATAATCTAGCAGATCATAAAAATAAATTGAAGGATTCCTCTCTCACACACACCTTGGAAAGGATCAAATGTCATTATAAAAAGATCTCCTGAGGGAGGACCAGACTCCATCAAATTTTATATATCAACTGAAAATAAAAAAATAAATAAACCTACATATCCAGTAAAACACTTGTTTACCTCATGGCGTGGCCTCCCAAGAAAATGCTTGCAGTTAGTCAAAGTGATAACAAAATTATGTAATTCCCATGCCTCTGCATGCGTGTGTAGGACTTGCCATGCGAGGACTGGATCACAGGCTGATGTGATGTCCTTTAGAAATAGCTATGAACACACAAGTGAAGGCAGACATAATGCCATTAAAATTAGTAATTAATAAAGATAAAGGTTGAAAACCTGTGCCCAATGATTTCAATTCTAGTTTCCCCATTGATCTGGAAGCTGGACAAGCATTCGGTCTGCGAATATATGTGACAGTCTTTCTGTTTTCTGCAAAAACTGTATGGGTTAACTGCTTAGATCATATTCATTTTCAATAGTAAAAGACAAAAATAGTCAGTATTTTATGGTTTAAAGTATCTCAGTCTCAGGGTTTCTTTATCTCCAAATGGCTTTTTATGTATTTCATTTTCAGTATGTACTCCTTTATTACAGAGACTCATTATTTTTGTAGATTTACAATCTTTCACTCTATAACCAAAAGCCTTGCACTATTGCTTTTCCTTAAAGCCCCAGCTCCTAAGCATATGATTACGTGAACATTTTAAATGACATTTGTTTAAAAATGTACACTTCTCGCCCTCACAGTTGTGAGAAAAAGCTTGAACACAGCAACACAGAAAGAACACAGGGCTGAAGTAGGGTTTAATGGGCCATGCTATCACAGGTATCACAGGTGACTGACTGCCCTCCAAGTTCCTTCAGAAATGCATCCATCTCCAGCTTAAAAATAGTTGAGCTTTTCCGTGCTCTTTGTTGTTCCTGCTGGAAGGGCCCTTCCAGACTTACTTCTTATATTTGGAAAATTCTCGCTTGCACTCTCAATTTCTTCTTGCCAGTTTATACCCATTTGTTTCTGGGCAAGTAATGACTTTTTTGCATGAATAGCTCTTTACTATCCTGAATATATACATCTTGCTCCAATGTATTTCTCATTCGCAAACAAATCTGCCCTTAGAAAAAGGGTCTGGGACAGAATCCAGCATTTGTTTGTTTGTTTAAGCATAAGAATTTAAGCCGTTCTCATGTGCTGGGGGATGGGGAAGTGATTCAATTAATTTCTTTTAATAATTAGAGCTAGCCATGTTGTAGCACTCCTGGAGTGAAAAAAATTGGCAGCACATGTTTTTCTGTAATGGTGCTGAACATGGTTTTGTCCCATGTCTATCGGCAAGGATACAGATGCCTAAAAATTCTTGTTGACCATCGTTAGTTGCCTCTGTAAATGGGGCCCACCACACTACTGTTCCTCCTGACTCAACTCTGAACAGGTCCTTTAGGTAAACTCCTCAGAAACACAATTAATCTCAAAACCAGTTCTGATTTCATATGGTTTGCTACTCATTTGGATCAGTTTCAACCAATTTTGCAGTGTTCCTGGTCACATGATCCATATGGGAATGTAGCTGCATGAACAAAACGACCCTCCGTCTTTTCCTCAAAATTATCACAAAGAAAAAAAATGCCACAGAAAATTAAAAACATGATGATTCCAGGTCAAATCAAGAGTTAACATACAATTTAAAAGCTAACTACATTGCTCAGCAAAGAGAGTAAATGTAACTTGACCAGAGTTATGCTTCCAAAGGCTTTAAACTAAGATTAATCTACTCAGCATGTTAAACTTTTGACCAACATAAATACACTTGGGGGAACTGCTTGAAAATGGAAAAGATAACTTTAATGTCTCACCAGAGAACAATGCAAAGATGCAAGATTAAGTAGGGAAACAGTTTTCAAAACTTCATTTGCATCACCTCTCAGGGTCAGTACCTCTCTATCTGAACATTTCAATGGGTCTGACACTTCTCCCAAACCAAAGGCACACGACATCACTGCTGATATCAATATCAAGCCCAGGATGAGATTAAGTGGAGAAGATGAGTATGAACTGACTGTGAATCACATTTAATGCAGACTCTTCAAATTCTCAAGGGGTGGACAGCAGCTTTGCAAAGGATGCTATTAAGGGGCAAACGTCTAAAAGTAAACTCAAGGGTATGAAGCTATATATGTTTCTTGAAAGCATTTCTCTGCATTAGAAAAAAGGATGTTACTTCCCACTCATGTGGCTTTTTTCTGCAGATTTGTTTACCTGCCTGATGGAGACAGAAGCATTTGAGTCACCATAAGCTTTTCTACATTTTTTATTTATCCTTTAGATCAGATGCATCTTCCCTCATTCTCCTTAAATCAGGCCTTCATCTCTCTCTAGAAGTTATGCCATAGCTAATAGCTTGACTCAGCAATTCGTAGGTGAAGTTTCTGCTCCATTTTATATAAGACTAGATTAATGCAAGGCCAACTTATCTCTGAAGTCTAAGTGCCAAGTTCCTGAGCCTGCAAGATGCTGAATTATCTCACTTCTGGGGTCCTCAGAATTTGGCAAGCTCAGAGACAAGTCCTGACAACTCGTCACGAATTTCAGTACTGTTCAGGATGTCTAATATAGAAAAGGCTTCACACAGGCATATGGGTTACAACTGTATAAGCAATCTAAACCATTTCGGAATCGCTCTCTGGCATTGAGGCCAACTGGCTCAGGTTGGCCTAAGTCCCTGCTAATGACTGCTCTTCTCCTCCCTATCGGGCTGGGCATGTGCAAACTGCCCAGCCCATGCCCACACCTGATCAGCGCCTGTGCTCCTTCGGGCAGCCGACGGACCCCGAAAGCAGTGAACACACATGTGGCTAGAAGAACAGCACCCTGCTTCCTTTCCTCCCTGCCTCCACTCACCATACCACAAGCTCTTTTCTACACATGCCCCAGTCTACAAGGCAGATTTGCAGGCTCCACTCCAGCGCTAGCTGACGCTGTGCCCTTGTCTTCTCTATCCGTCCCGCTATAGGCAGTACTTCGGTCTAATCATCTCTGTTCCTTTCCACGCTTCCTGAGTCCTGTGAGCAAAAACACTGTCCATTGCCGTTCAGACCAAGGAAAAAAATGCATGTTTCAGAAAACTGCCTAGCAACTAGTTTCCTTATTGCAAGGAGAAAGGATATTTGCATAAGAAAACCCTCCAGCTGGAAGCCTGCAAAGACTCTGCAGGGAGCTGATTCAGTGACCAGTCCTCAAAAGAGACCTCCCTTGGCTCCTGCTCCCGCTGGGTGGCCTTTCTTTGCAGCCCCCACCGTCCCTGGGGGCAGCGGTGCGGCCCCACAAGGTGCACCAGTGCTCTGCAGCCGCTGGGCACTGCTGCTTCGGTTCCCGGCTGCACTCACAGTGCTCCCGGAGATCTTCTCATTTTGTTCCCACATCTTCTTTTCTTCACACTGTGTGCATCACAGCACAAAGTCAACAGCTTCAGCTACTAACCCTTGGAGTTCTGTCATTTACTTTGCAGATTTCCTGCCAAAAACGAAGAGCTGTGGCACTACAGTACAGCATCTCTCTTTCTAGATATTTACACATGGTTCCTCCCTGCACCTGCAAAATGACATTACTGGTTTGCACAAAGACTTGGCCCAGGAAGCAGAACTACAGAAATCACTTCATCATTTCTGTTGCTGTTCTGTGCCCTCCCTGTCTGTAGAAAATGTGGCCTGTAAACTCACTTCCTAACGTCCCGGATAAAACATGGGCTCTAGTGAAGTCAAAGGAAGAAGCTGCCGCCCATATTCAAAGTCTGATCCAGCAACATTATGAACAAGGTTGGGATTGAGAAAATGGCCCTGCTACGTGCTGAGCAGTTAAATGGCAGTCAAGGCATTTCAGCACCTGCAGAGAAGGCTCTGCAGGGCTGGGCTGCTACTTACACGCAATGAGCTGACTTTGAGATTAGAGTGCTGCAAAACTCTCCAAATTTTGGTTCGTACAACTAATTTCAGTATGTGAATCATTGCTTTCCTGCAATTTATATCCATATGTGTGGTTATTTTTAAGACTGGTTCAGTTTTGTATATATAATTTTTAAAGGGCTTTTTAAATTAATGAACATCTGTGCTAAGAACCCCTCAACAGAAAAGCTTGTGTCAGCTGCAGGTGATGCTGACTCTGTAAACTTCCCGGTATTCTGCAGGCACACACATGGAAACTAAGGCTCTCACCTACTCCATACACTAGGATTAACCCTCCTGATATCCACAGCATTAAAATGCTTCAAAAAAACCCGAGGTCGTCATAAAGGAATTTCCATCCAACTGAAAAACTGTAGTATCTGTTTTATAATGAAAGTGGGGCCAAAAAATAGTAAATTATCAAAGATTTTAACAGAAGAAAGCAGTGGGAAAACTTCCCTTTGGAAAAACCCAAACATTTGGATTAAGCTGTTGATTGGAATATATTCAGACCTTTCAGCTATAGTGTGGGTCAACAGGAATGTCTGCATTTCCTGGCACCTTTTCTGGGTGCTGCTTCCTGGCTGAACTTCTTTCCTCGAAACAAACTAGTTTTCAGTGCCGATCTCTTGATATCCTACATGAGAACCACGCTGCTGTAAATCTAGTGTGTGTGGGGGGGTCCCAAAGGACTAAGTAGACACCCAAATTCACTGGATAATCAAGTCACAGAAACAAGTCCACTATGCTCTTGATCTTCTCTGCCCTTTTTAATCAGCTTCTGTTTTTCACCCTAGTCATTAGATTTTCCCTGCCTGCCTCTCCCCACTCTGACTTCATAGACTGAAGCACAGTGTGCTCCAGGAGCACTCAGCTGGTTTCACACTTGCACATGTTTCATGCGAAAAGGGACTTAAAATGTGGCAAAACAAAGTATGTTGCAACCTCCCAGTTGAAGATCTAATTTTTTGTATTACTGTCCTGTTAACCCTGCAAGACAGAGTTCAGTAATAAGTCACTGTTAAATGCAGCCCACTACAGATGCTGGACATCTGATGCTTCTCTTCCTAGGAGTAATATGGAAAACTTTCTTGGACTCTCCTCTTAAGAGCTGTGTCAGTGAAAACAGATGGAAACAGAACTATAAGCAAGACCACTGACCCTGGTGCGAAGATGATGAGAAAACTCCGCTTGAGAAGTGACTGCATCTTTAGCCACATTAAAAAATGATGGAACTATACTTGCTTGAGCCAAAGCTGAATTTGGGCTCTCTGTGTAGTGTTGAGCAGGTCAGGAAACTGGGATCCAAGAGAAAACACTAAGAATCAGGGATTAGCTGGGGAAAGAGCATGTTTCCTGCACACAACAAAATGTACTCTGGCATGCACTAGCAGTAACAGGCATCAGGCCATGTTGCTAATCCTTCAGCACCAGGATAATGCTCTGTTCTGGTGTATACGAGTTTCTAACCGCTGACACAGTAGTGGCCCTTAGGAAGCTCATAAAAGCCCTCTAAAATCATTAGACTTAATTCTGCTCGTGCTTACGTCGCTGTAAGCGCGCAGTAAGCACACTGATTTCAAGGGAGCTACTTCAGCCTTGCATCTACGGAGCCAGCCTGTTATTTCCGGTAATGTTTCCAGTTGCATGAAATCATCTGCACACGTACGCCAGGGCTGCTGGCACCCGCCGTCCTCCCCATCACCGCACATGATGCAGTGAGCCTCTGACGAAGGAGGAGAGCCGCAAAGTCCATGTAGGGAAGCAGATAGTTTCCTTTGAGCAAGGGATGCAAAAATAGCAGCTAATAAAAAGCCTTCGAACTGTGACAATTCAATACACACACCTACGAGGATGCCTTGACAAGCTGCCTGACTTCTCAGCAACTCCTTCTTGTTTTCTTGAGCACAGCCTCCACCAGACTCTCCCACACAGGTACTCGGCCCTGTAGTGACAGCTGAGACCTGCAGGTGTTTGCTGCTTTTGCCCTTTCTGAACAGACAGACGCATGTTCCTCGCTGTAAACATTTGTGCTGCGGTGCTTGCCTGGCTAGCTACAGCCCAAGTAACGATAAACCAGGCTTCTCTCTTTTTAGTCCCTTGCTGTCATGCACTAATTCTCTTTGCAAATAGGCACTTGGTACTGGAAATAGCTTTAGTGAGATCACTCTTTGGTGATTATTTTACTAGCATTATCTTTTAGCAAACGTTTCATATATAGAGTCACCAGAAAACATGTATTATGCCGTTGCCAGAAATACAGCACTGTATAATATTAGGTATTAGGCTCATACATGAAGGAAGAACTGTGCTTAGTGGACCAGATGCTTTTTGCCATTTCACTACTCTAATACCAACATTATTGCACTGTCTTCAGAGCTGCTACTCCGGATTTACTGACTAATAGTGGAGATCAGAATCTGGCCTGCTTCCCGAGAACTGTAATACTTCCAGGGTCAAAGTGGTTTCTGGAAAGGGTTTTTGCTCTTATTATGTAGAAAAAAGATCAGAAAGCTGGGTATTTTTAGAATTGGCTCGGAATATCAAATTCTGTAATCCCTAATTTTTCTGGAAGTCTTTCTGGGAGGCTCAAAAGCATAATAACTTCTCACATCTTAACTGAAAGTGCATGGGAACTGTATATCTCAAAAAGATATCCTCTTCCAAAATACTTATTTAAATAGATCAAGAAAAAAAAAACCCACGAAAACCTAGGAAACTTGTTTACAAACCTTCCTCACTCCCTCAGCTCTTTACTTTTTAGTCCCATGACTCTGTTTCTTTAGTCCTTCACTTGCCACGAAATTAGACAAGACCTGAATTTTAATTAAAAAAAAAACAAACAAAAGAAGCTAGAAATAAAAGAGACAATGGTCTTTCACAACCACTAGAGGTACAAAATGTGCTAGTAGGAACTGCAAGTCATTCATTTAAGGACTGAAAAAACCTCCAATACGGGGGTCGCTCTTCATTGGAAGCAGCAGCAGACGAGAGTGGCCCAGGACGCTCTTTGACAACACGGCGATGATGTGCCAATATGACACAGGCTACTGTGAGGGTCGGATGTCTTACGGAGCATGTTTTCATTAGAGGCAGGGAAGTACTCTCTGATCCAGGAATGGGCAAAATCACATTCGGAAAATCCTGTTCACAGCTCTAATGGTTTCTGTACCAGAAAGAGACATTTGAACTGAAAGACGTGTGGAGAAGGTTGCTAGGATGGGAAGAAAAATGGAGAACCTTTTCTCCTGATAGGCTTGTTTAACCCTCTGAAACGGAGTCTGGAGGGGAAAGGATTACTCTTTCTAAATACATTTGAGATGTAAACACTAGGAAGGGAGAAGAAAGTTTTTTGTTGGAGGATAAAGTGATCAAGTGGGTGTGAACTGGTCAGGAGTTAATTTCGGCTACAGATTAGAAAGAAAGTCTCCAATCACAAGGAGAGTGAGGTTGCGGCAGCCTTGCAGGCAATGCCTTAGCAGCAGGACGCTAGTTATTTGCTACATCCACCTTGGTAAATTAATGGAAGGGGCTTTACGCCAGGGCAGGAGTAATCCAGGAATTAGAAATTCAAGCTTCAGACTTCTGCTATCCAATTTTGTGGTACACCTGAGAGACATCTGAAAAAAGCATATCAGTGTTTTGTTGGTGGCACCATACTCATTTATTCAATTAAATTCCTTCTTGAGGGCTTCTGTCCATCATCTGCTTTTTTTTTTTTTTTTTTTTTTTGCCTCTTGCTGTATAATTTGGCTCTGGATTAAGTTCTGTCCCCACAGTTCCCTGAGACACTGACGATAAGCAACTGCCAAAAGTAGGATGTTGGGCCAGATGCGCTCCAAGGGGCATCGGGAAACCCCAGTAATGACAGGTTGGTGCAGCTGGCTGTGTGCACTCGCTGCTTGCCAGATCAGAAAGTAATTCTCACTGAAACACACTGACAGGGACTGTTGTCACCTCCTGTTGCATGAGATGTGATGGGACTGGCTTCCTGGGAGCTCTCACGTATTTTCGCCAAACATATGTTCTTTTGTAGAAGTCTAAGGGTGACGCCTTATATTTCTCCTCTTTTCCTATGGCAGACCGTAGTTTTTATGGCTTTTGGTGTTTTGTATAGAAGGGGCTGAAAGTGTTAATGGGCGTTGGGGTTTTCTACATGGCTTGTGGGAGGCCTGAGGTTCATGTGGGTCTTCCTGCACTTAACACCTAACACATGGCTTCCTGCACTAGTGGAAGGCTCAGGCTCAGTAACCTATGTAACCTCATCCAATCCTACGTCCTTTGCTCTGTTTGAATAGCAGAAGAACGACAAACATGGTGCAAGATAGGCAGGAGATATAAAGAGAAACCAGGTCACTGGACAGAACCACATCCCCTGGGGTCCTTCCACCCCATCAAGTGGAGGAAACAAATTTGCGACATAATTTCTAAACCTCTCCATCCTTTTAGGGCAAGCTGGCCCTAAAGGAAGATAGAAACCCACTTAATAGCCCCAGGCTTCGGATAGATCCACGCGTGGTTTGTACAAGCAGACGCAAAGAGTCCTTATTTCCTCCACTGTTCCTTGCACTGTTGCATAAAGGCAAGTAAGTTATACAATAGCTAAATAGAGATTACACAACTTAGCTCCATAAATTGAAATCAGAAACAGAGCCTCTATGTTGCACTGGACAGAAATAAAAAAAAGTGGAATGGTGAATTCTGGTCCTAATGAAGTTAATGGCAAAGCTCTTGCTTACTCCAGTGAGATCACAATTTCATCCAAAATCTTGGCTCAAGTCTGCAGCTGTCTGACCAGGCTGTATATTTAAAGCATATCCCTGTTAAGTTTTTCTGAGTACTTGGGTGAGCTGACCTTCCTTTTATTTTTTTTAGCTTTTTGCTTATGATAAAGAAACACAGAAAAGTATTTTAAGGGCAGATACTGAGCAAGCACTTGCAAACTTGAACTGTAAGCCTGGAAAGGGTCTGAAATAGTACCTTTGAGTGCAGAAACAAATATTAGCAAAGTAGTTGTTTCCATGCTTCAATGTCAATACTTCAAGCCACTGAATGCTGCAGATGAGTCACATTATTTGGGCGTCAGATGGGAAACCCCTAACTCTTGAGTTCAAACAGACGTCAAAAAAAGAAAAGCCCCTAATGAACTCGAAATCTAAGCTCTTCAAGTAAATAACTATGTGAAAAGATCCACTGCTCTACAAGGACTGCGGTGCAGAGTGTCAGCAGAGCTGCTTGGCACACGGAACAAACTAATTACTTGCCAGTTCTTTTAGATTGGCCCGGGCTGGACGGCAGCGCTGGGTAAGAAAAGCCAGTGCAATTTCTTCATGTCCTCAGGCTCATCTGGTCTGACTTTTGAAAACCACTGCTGTTTCATTAAACGTTAGCATGTATACCAGGTTTTCCCCATCCCCCGAGATTCCTGCCTAATGAAGAAGAAAGGAAAAAAAGAAGGGAAGAAAGACCGGAAAGCTTGTGCAACCAGGGCCACGCATCACATATATTCCCAACCCAAAGGTTATTTCTCTCCCACTCTTCCCTGAAGCATCTCGTAACAACTGAGCTGATTCAATGCAGAATGTCATTAACAATCTAACAGTGAATAAGGACTGGGGATCATCCTTATTTTACAGAAGCAAACTACAAGTAATCATCTTGGGCAAATCAAACATCCTGACAGGGCAGTAGTATCTCAGGAAACTGGTTCCAGTGCATTAATAAACACAACTACCACACCATTTATTGCAGACCATTTTGGAGCTGTATAAATCCTTGCGATGAACATGAGATAAAGCTGTCAAGTTTGGGGAAGCATTGCTTCCATGTATGTGATTAAGCCTGAACACTTAAAAAGACTTACCCTGCTCTAAACAATTAGCTATGGTAGGTCAGAGCCATCCAGTGTTGTCACTGACAGTTTCATTACTCAGGCCTGCCATGAACATAATTCTCCAGGCAACCGGCTGGCAAGTCATTGCCTGTTTCATGACCAGCTTCTGACTAGCCCACATATGGCCCAAGGAGGGCAGGCCAAAATCTCACAGGGTTGACTGCAGCTCCCAGCTTTTATCAGTGTGGAGGATGGCTGCAAGGCAGGCTGTGGCTCTGTCCCAGCTGCATCAGCTAAAAGCCTGCTGGAGCCTGCTGGAAAAATGGTCTTTCCTGGTTTTATCACTGTGCGGAACAAGTGACTGACCAAATTTAAGTTTCAAATCCATGCATCATACTGCAAGCTACCTCATCTCACCATCAGCTTGGAAGGAGACATGCTGCTTTGCACCGTCATTCACCCCCTTTGACCCTTGTCTGCCTATTTCACCCTTTATCCACATCTCTTTCACTAACACTTCTCTCCACTTTCCCTTCCTACCTTATTCATTCCCTCTCTCACATCCATTATTGCACCCTCCACACTATTCACACTGTCCCTTTCCTTCTCCATATCTCTCCTCCTTTCTTACTCCCTGGACCCCACTCATCCTCCTTTGGCCTCTGAATGAGAAGGGACAACATGACAAAGATGAAGAGAAGAAGAAAGGCAATGATGGATGTGGGAACAGGAATAAACATTGATGGGAGGGAGTCAGAGAGGACACATGAGAAATTCAGTGTATCAGTTGAATGAGGGGTTTTGAGAGGCACCCAAGAACCCCACCAAGTTACCCAGAATTTCCTCTGGTGGATGCCTGCTTTCTCCAGGTCACAGCCCAGGCAGGACAAAACCTTGGCCCTGTTCTAAACTCCCACTTCATTGGTTTTTGCTTTGCTCATGTGCAAGACTTGAGCATTAAACCAAGAAGAACATGCGCAGATGAGAACACCAGAGTCAGTACAGTACCACATGCTTGTGCCAGGTCTCAGTTTTCCACAGAAAGCCCATAGGATTAGCTAGCTTCCACCCTTTTTGGATTTCATTTTTCTGTAGCAAGGAGTCACTCATTTTATTCAAAAAATAAGTACAAAGCAAGGCGTTCATCATTCCAAAATGCCTTTGATTGTCAAGGCCTTTGCAAACATTCACTATTAAGCATGAACACTCATTCTTAGGCGGAATGATAAACATGGTAAATAAATCCAGCCCTACTGAAATACAGAACAGATATATGTCTCCAGTCCCAACAAGTAGTGCTCACACTTGCAAAGTCAAGAAACCTTGACCCTTGGTGCTCACTGGTATCCTCTCAAACACAAATATAGCCAGTGACTACTACTTTGTATATTTTTCCAAGTACTGAAATGAAGTCACACCTGTTTTATGTTGATCAGAGAGTTTGAAGTGCCAAATTTCCAACATAACAGAATATAAGATGAATCTGGTTTGTATGTTTACTAAATATTATGTTTGCTTGATCAAAAAGACAAAGAACAAAGGAAACTGCTACTTCTCAGCCATTAAGAGAAACAATGCTCTACAATAACTCTTGTGCCTAGCTTCCTCTGCCCTGTCCAGCCTCAGCCAGACATAATGGCAATCTCTTTTCAGACATCCCACAAACACTGGTGCAGAAGTGACACTGTCCTTTTTATGGACACAGCAGCCCTATTAAGGTGGGTAAGGAAGAGGCATTTGTTTTACCTACAAGGAATTCACTGGCAGCAAGCAATGTGGGAGGCAGGTACAGATAATGTGCTTAATGCTGCTGAGTGGCTCATGTTACAGGGGACAGCTCTAGCATTTATAAACTATAGCTTGGCCATGGATTGCCTTTCACAAAAGCCTCATAGTCCACCTCCACTCTTGAAGTTACACATGTAATGAACACAAATGCTGTCAAGTGCATGACTTGCCACGTAGTACAAAGCCAACATCAACAGCAGTATCAGTGAACACACTCATGCTTATCCCAGCGATTCTAGAAGCCTTTGACGAACTTCACAGATTGTTTTATGGCAACTGTGCTCAGGGAAAAAGGCCTGGGCCAGGCTATGAACATGTACCATCGGCTACCCTTACCCACCACTGAGTTACAGCCCTCCCCAGGGTGATACAACAACTGTTCGACCATAAACAGTTAAGACTAAAGAACTGGCTGAAGGCAGGAAATACTTGCTGTCAACTTTTAAAGTACTGAACATATAACCAGTTCTGCCTTAGTGCCTCCCTAAGTAAAATAGCTGTTTGGTTCAGTGCTGCTGTCCATCACTTATACATACAATTTGCAAAAGTTACAATTTCCATTTGTCTTAGAAATGTATAAGATCACATTTTAGTAACTCCTGAGTGTTAGGCCAAATGTGATCATCCACTTTTCCTTTTTAACCGCTTCTTCCTCACTAAGGCCAAGCAAATGTGCCGAATTTTTGACCAGAGGAAAAGACCTTTCTATGATTTATTATTAGATAAAAAAAATATATATAAACAACAGGACATGCCAATCTTATTAATTCTCTCCCAATTTACGAAAAAATTGTAACTCAAAACCAGCTTCTCCATGTGCTGCCCTCTAAGTCACCTGACAGATAGCCCAGTATAAAAGGAGTATCAGTCAGATCAATGTGGTGAGATGACTGAATAAGACCTCAGTTATTACTGATTATAGCGGTTCACTTACCCTATAGTAGTCTGTGCTGTACACATCTCTAGACATCCCAAAATCCCCGATCTTCACCAGCAGGTTCTCACCAACCAGGCAATTCCGGGTAGCAAGATCCCGATGCACAAAGTGCTGTGATGCCAGGTAAACCATACCAGCAGCAATCTGCTGGGCAATGTGGAGCATCTGGGATTGGGTCAGCTCAGCAGGACGGTTGCCTTCTGCCATCAGTACTGCATCTGGTCCATGTGCCCTGCAACAAAATACAAGCTGATGAAGTGATAGGCCACGTGTAAGCCAAAGAGCTGAAAGGCATGTGTGGGCCTAAAACCACACAAGTGACTTGCTCAAGTGTAATGACAAAAAGGACTGCAAATTCACTGGTGAAACGGGAGAAATTGTCTCTTAGCTTTTTTCCTCTACTGTTTTCTTCCATGGTGAGAAAGGCAGGTGGTTTGAAGAGCATTAAATAACGGGCAATATATTGTTCATGGATATAAAGCAGATAGGTTTATAACAATACCGCTCAGTCCTAAACCACTGCCTTTCTCCTGCTCTGCTCCAGCAATCTTTTCTGGGGAAAGACTGGCAAATGTAGCCAATTGGTACTTGATGGAAACCTCTCTAAGAGTGATACTGTGCCATGAAGTGGAATGCATAGCACCACTCTTCCCATATCCAAATGACCAGCTTCCCCTCCATTTCCACAGGGAGAGTCATTGAGCATTTCTCTCTTTTCTTCAAGAAGAAAGAACCAACTTCCTTCTCAGATGCAATCTGAGAAAAAAAGGCAGCAATTTTAGGTTTATACTTTCAATTTCCTATCATACGTACAGAATAGGAAAACATTTTGCTGATTTCACCAGGGAAAGCAAGTTCTGCTCCACCCAGGATTTATCAACAGTGGCAAGAGGACACAAAACACACTCTAGTCGGAACAACTAAACAACTTCAGAAATAGGGTTTTTTTCATGATTGAGCAAGCTCCTAAGATACACTGATCAACTGACTCATGAGAAACTCCTATACCTGCTGGGGCAAAGAAAGCACTTTTGCATTTGGAAACCCCAGTAAAGCTCTACAACTCTTGTGCTTCACCTATCCTAACAGTGCTTGCTCTGGTATGCCTATGGCACATCCTGGTACTTTGAAGATACAGATACAATAAAGGTGAGGTATGGCCTTCATCTATCCCTGGGGGAAGGGCACAGGAGTTTGTAAAAGAGTTGCAAATTAATCAAAATCTGTGAGATCAAACCTGACACTACCTATTAGAAATATGATATTAAAATTGCCCCAGGGGAAGAACTTCATGAGCAAAGTGACAGATGTGAGAGAGAAACGAAGGAGGGTTTGCAGCATTACTGGGACTGCGTCTGGTACCAGGCAAAGAAGTTAACTGCAGTTGTTCTGCCATGGGGTACAAGCAGCCATTCAGCTGACAGTGGTGGGGAGGAAAGGAGGGAGGATGTGAAATCCCCAACCAAGACTCAGAGGCAAATTCCTAATGAAAAGCCCTGTACCTCTTCATTGCACTGATTTTTTTAATGACCATTCTCAGATGTGAAGCTCTGAATCTATTAAATTAGAGCTCCTCGTCTCTCACTAGCTTCCTTGAGGAGAAGGACTCCGTATCAAATGAAACTTTTGGATGATTTTTAACACTCCATCCATCTTGCTTGCCTTCTTGGTGCCAGCTGCAAAAGAGGAGCTCCTCACTGTCAGTAGCCACCAACAGAGTTCCCTTTGGATCCACATCAGTCTCCACTAGCCGCCAAGCGCAGGGCCGGCGCAATTTTGGGCCTGTTGTCCTACATCTGAAACAGCCCTTGGCTGCACACAGCAAAGGCTCCTTTGGGTTAAATTTCAGACACGTTTTTCCCTGGCAGCCTTTGGTGGCGCTGCAGGGTAAGAAATACAGGCTTTTGCAGCCTGCTTACAACTAACCTCTGGTCTGCAGCACAAGCTGCGGCAAATGTGAGAGGAATGACAAATTGGAGCTTAGGTTAAACAGCTTGTCCCAGCATAATCGTTTTATGTTCTAAAGACAAGGGCTGATTAATAATTAAAAAAAGAGAAAACTTAACATAGGCAATATACGGTCTGCTAAACTACCTTTCTCCACAGCAATTCAAAATCAGAGTTAAAAGGTAAGAAAAGGCTAATCGCAAAGAATCAACGAACAAGTATTTCTCATGATGACACTGAATCAGCTGCAAATCTAGTTTGCTCTAATGGGAGGTCGGTGCTCTGAAAAAGCACTCGACTGGCATCTTTGGAAAGCACACTCCTCTTCGCATCCACAGCAGAGGTCCAAGCAGGCGAATGCAAATGCCTCAGCATTGCCCTGACAATACACTTAAGCCCTCTGCCAGAGAGACAATCAGTCTGGGAAAGGCAGCGCTGGCTCTCAATGCCCGGCTCAGCCCGTGGTCTCCCTGCCAACCCTGCCAGTAGAGGAGGAGGCTAGTTGATGTCATTTGCTTTTATGATGTGGCTGTTCGTTCACTGGGGATTAGAAGGACAGCAAACTCATTTCACAAAAGCTATCAGAAACTCCTAAATGGTGACACTACCAGTCACTAGCAATTTCACTGAGACACAAAATCTGAACCCATTTAAAGGGACATTAGTTTGATTGTTTTACAGCTTTGTCAGTGGCATGCATTACACATATCTTTCCAAAATGGAGGTGCCTCTAGTTATCCTTAGGCAGAGGGGATCTCAGTACACTGAAATGCCTTTGTGATACCCTTTGATGAAACAACATGGAAGACCTTGAAAGAACAGTCCATTATGCAAGCGTTTTTTATGTAGGAGCAAAAGCTGTCTCTTAACTGCTTATTTGTATGTCAACGAGTGCAGACTACTGTAAATGGCACATACACAAAGCCACTAGACATAACTTGCTGGTTCGTAAGTTACCTATTACTGTGAACCTTAGGTATCACCTATTTATTTATGATTGCTTCACTACCAAATTTCAATTTTGGATGGGCATTGCTGAATAGCTGTAGAAAATAAAGCTCCAATCCAGCCCCCATGGTGTAGCACTTTCCATTGTATTGAAGTTTCCAAGGCTCACAGTTTTCTTGCCGCAGATTTATGGTACTCTTTCCAAAACACTGAGAGGAGGGAAGAGAAAGGGGGTTAGATTTTCAAAAGCTTTTAGACACCTACAGATAGAGATAGGTGTTGAGTGGGATCTTCCCAAGTGCTAGCAGAAAGGAGGCAAGGGAGCGATTCCTACTGCAAGGCTTATAACCAAACATTTCAGAATGTACTGAAATATACTGAAAACACTATTCCTGTTGTTGAAGGCACAAGGATTAACTTAGTGGTCCTTCCAAATAGGTAAGGAAACAATAAGCCCCATATCACAGTATCTGAGATGTACCAGCAGTGTGTTGTACAGATTTTCATTCCTAGGTGCCTGTGTTTTTCACTAGTGGTAAGTAATTTGGCATTAAGTACCAGCAACGCCCTCCTCCTCTGCCCACTTCTGCCTCTTCAGCACAGTGCACACTGGCCGATTTACCTGAGGAATTTGTTCAGATCTCCATGCTTCATATACTCAAAGACCATGATGAGCGGATCGCCCTCGACGCAGACACCGTAGAACTTGACGATGTGTTCATGCTGCAGGTTCGTCAGCAGCTCTGCCTCACGGTGGAAGTCCTTCCGAGCATTGTCACTGGCATCCTTCAGCGTCTGGCAGAGGAAAGGGAGATGTAAGGAAGAGGAGATGTTTGCAGAAGGTAACGAACATGGGGGAAAGCACTGTAAGGGTGAAATAAGGATACTCTACTGTGAAAAGGATGGAGAAAGTACATTCTTAATAACTGTTTTAGAAATGCAGATGTGATGTTTAAGTGCAATTAAATAGTGGTGGTACGATTTTTGTTCCCCTGCCACATGTGATCCCATAAAACTATTTTTATTGCAAGAGGATGCATGAATACTCAGGACCTTACTGTGCCAAGTGTTTTCCAAACAGAACAAAGAAACTAACCTTATCCAAAGAACATACTAGGACACAGATGGTCCATATCCTTTTAGCATTTAACTCAGGCAAAACCCCGGTATCCTGTTGGTATTCACCTCTGTTTTAAGTTCTTTAAAGTAAAGCTTTGTTTGCTTAAAACAGTTAGCAGGAATGTAGGTGCATTTGTTATATATTATTAAAGTTGTTGCTGATGTGGGCACCTATAGTGTGCTATGCATAAGGCAGGTCTATACAAGGGTTCATCCCTGGACCAGAAATTACAACCTGAGACCACAGCCAGAGAGTTTTTTGGAATTCAGTGAAATTACTCACATGCCTAAGATAAAGCATATCTATAAGTTACTGGAGGATCAATCCTAAATTGATGAACGCAGAGGAAGTAGATGCAGAACAGAATTCGGGGGGGGGGGGTAGGGTTTTTTTTCAAATTTACACAGCTTTAAAATCTTGCATATTTTCACTTATGGGAAATATATCAACACTGGGTCAAATGGGAGGCTTAAACATTGTTTAATGAAATGACGCTAGTTAAACCACCACACAAAGGCAGTTTTAGATCTCTCCATAAGAGCTGTGCTTCGTGAGCAAGAAATTCTTTCAGGCACCAGAACAGCAAAAGCTGACACCAATTAAGTAAGGAATAATAATAATTAACAATATACTACTGCTATGCTCTACTTTCATAAAGTACAGAGCTTACACTATATTAATTCAAATAATATTTTTAAAACAGTAAGAGAGTGATAGCAGATTACCTGTCCTCACAAATTATTACTCACAGAAACTGAAGGCTGGGCTCTGTACTCTAACTACAGCTCAACTCAGTGTGAAAGAAAATGAGACACAAAAGCAGGGGCTTTGCTTTAACCAAAAACATTTCTTCCTGGTCATCTAGTCACTTTATTTTCTATCCTGAATTCCTATGGTGAGCATGGGACCAGCAATGCCTAAGAGAAGAGACACAGAACAAGCTGATAGTGCACAATGGTTCCACCAATAAAGCCCATTTTTTTGGCTGTAACAAAATACCCAAAATGTTTGCCCAAGGTTTTTCCTGAACAGAAACAACTCTGTCCACTTTTCTAGTATTATATGTGTGCATGTGTGAGTGAGGGACTAAAAGATGACTTTTAGGGAAAGCACTTGCTTTACTTATGAAAGTGCAACCATAGGTCTCCAAAAATGAACAGCTACCTTAATAAGGTCCAGATGGGGGGACAAGGAGCAGGGCAGACTGAACAACCACCTACCACGTCGAGGATTTTTTTCCCGGTGGATTGTAGGCTCTACAGATTCCAGAGGCAATAGAAATCTGTCACGCCAAAAACACCCCTTCCCTGAGGGACACATTCATGAACCTTGTGTGTTTTCTGGCCCAGCGCCCTTCTTCCACAAGTTTTACAAATAATGATGCAATAAGGATTTTGGCTGCTTCTAAAGCTATTGCATATGAGCATACAGAGCTGAAGTGGATGCCAGATCAGCTCCCCGCCTCTGGTCTCCATGCAGCCACATCCAAACTGGGTGAGGGCTAAATTGGAACACCTCTACCACCCCTTCACAGCTATGGGATGATGCTTTAACATGATACAGCCACTGACCCACAGTCCAATCTACATTAGGTAATGGAATCACCAGGAACAATTCTGCTGTCACTTGAGTTTCCTCTGGTGGTTTCATGTATAAAGTAATTTGACTGTAATTCTTCTCAGTAACAGAACTAGAAAACCAATTTATAAAAAAACATTTTTAAATAATAGCAACCTGGAGAAAAAATAATCAACATGGAGAAGCATAGGCCTATACTCTTTCCGACACGCTCTTTCCCTGGAAAGACGGTAAAAATGCTGACAGCTTTGCCCTGTGAAGATGGCATATTGTATATTTGAGAAAGCGCTTTTTATCTCTCAGAAACAGCAAAATTATCATATGACAGAGCAGTTGCCATGGCAATTACACATTTTCTGTCAAAGAGCAAAATGCAAAAAGGTCTAAAACCTAGGAGAACCCAGACAGGGTTCCTACTACCAAGGGGTGAGTGGAATTTCTGTTGCCCAACACTGCCAAGCCCCCTTTTCATTATTTCGGGCAGCACAGAACAGATGCAATGCATGAAAGAGAGCTGACACAGTCAGACAAGGAGGAGACTGGAAAGAGCAAAAATTAATAAGCACATAGAATTTACATAGGAATGACACTGAGTAACGCATTTAGCTTGTTCTCAGTGCAAGGGGAAAATAAAACCAAAATAAAACCATAAGAGCACAAGACAGAGACAAAGGCATATTCATTATTATTATCATTACTGACAAGTAAGCCAAAGCTCTGCATACAAAGCGCTCTCACCAGCTGATGGGATTTTTGCCTGAGTAGGAGCTGAGATACAACCTGATGTACTTCCCAGCCACCTGGGCTTCTTGGCCAGCAGCTAAGGAAGAGGGACATCCTCCTTTGGGCAACAGAGGGATGCTCTGGCTGTTACAGAAGCTCCACATCTGCTAAGTTCAGTCTTGTAATAGGTAAAACTACCGGCCCACACTTGTTCTCCTTCACCAGGGCTTTGCCCAGGTAACCACTGAGAAACTGGTCTCTGCAGACCTCTGCTCCGTAGGGAGCACAGAACCTGTAGCTCCTCAATCCACCACTACGCTGTAGAGCTGCACCTGTGAGTACATCAGAGCAACAGCAGTGGGATCTGGCTCCCACCAACATCAGTGTCTTGGTAATGAAATTCTCAGGATACCTTACCTTTACACTGTTTCAGACTTTCACTGCGAAATCCTTAAACTGCTCCCCATCACCTTACGACAGCTAAGCAGTCTATTTATTACAGAAATGAAGTTTGGTTTTGATCCTTATCTGAACTAAGAACATCTAAGTGTTGGAAACCTTTAGTTTTCCTCTGCAGGTGTCATGGAAATGTTCTTCACCTAATGCAGGCAGCACTCCTACGTGAGCACAACCCCAGAGCAGCCTGGAGCAAATCACTCCTCTGCCACCCCCAGGAGAGCAAGAGGCAGCTGCTAACCTTTGCCTTGCAGATCTTCCTCACCTCCAACTCCAGTAAGGTTAAATGAATGCAAGAATACATGGAGGGAACCAAGCCCATGAGGAAATAGTACTGATCCAAGGCTGAAGAACTCAGTGCAGCACGGCAAAATGGCCTCCAAGGAAATGATGACTATCCCTTCATCCCTTCATCCACCTTCTTTCTCTAAAACTGCCTGCAGGAAATGGTATAATGATTTCATTGAAAATTCACCCAGGAAGAGTATAATGCCCACGGACCACTTAACCTTCACTTAAGCAGATTTTGACCCACAGAAAGAGTTTCTGTATACCCAGTGATCCTCAGAAAAGCCTGGTGGTCAAAACTAATTTAAACTGAGCCATCCAAGAAGACTGTCCTCCTCTTCCAAAGAGCAAAAGTGCAAAATTTGGGGTTGTTTATGCTAAGTTTGATTTTATCTCTTTCCAGGTTTTAGCTCCTAAATAATTTGCAACAGAAACATCAATATTTAGGATATTTGACAACTAAAAAGGAAAAGGACGCATTTAGAGGCAGATTAACTTGCTTCTGTGAGGTTCAGTAACAGGGTTTTTAGCATGCTTGCACAATGCTGCAACAGTTGCCCAGCAACCGGCAGGCAAACATGGAAGGGCACAGCCAGCGAATGAAAGGAAGTTCTGACGAATCTCACATAGGTGAGAAGATGCTTCCCCCAGGCCAGCTCTCTTGGCTTCCTTGCTGCCTAAATCCTTCTAATACTGCCTTACTTGTCACCAAATGTATATTGCTGATGGGCTCACTGGAGCCCTTTCATAGGGGCATTCTTATTTTGGTTTCGCTCAGAGGGGTGAAGCTCTCTAAATCATATGCTGTTCATTGTGAGAACCTGCCCTCAGCTGGACTGCTCCTCTAGGACCAAAAATCTTCAGGTCTTTGCTGGGCCAACCCCTGTGCCCAACGGAGGGATCAGGACACAGTCCTCTGACTGGCTTTCAGCATGCCTGTGAAGTCCCATCCTCTGTCAGTGAGAGTACTGCCCTCAAATTTAACTGGAGCATACCTACGAGCTACAGTTCATACTGCGGTAAAAGAGAAAAGCTGGGAAGTGTCAGATGACTAACCACTTGGCTGTACAGGGATCAGTCCAATGGTCTACTTAGCCAAAAAATCACTCTTTGACAGGGACCAGAGTCAGCTCTTCAAGAGCTGATGCAAGGCACCTGAAAGGAGCATAGCCTGTCCATAAGGATATGTCTTCTTACTTGTCCTTCAACAGTTACCTGCAAGACACATTAAGGACTCTAATAATAATACTGGTCCAGAAAACTGATAGATTTGTCATCTAAACCCACGGAGACATCTCTGCCTTTAAACACTGAATGCTATTTATTGTGAATTACAGCGAGAAAGAACAGAGAGAGTGTGCAGATATAGCATTTAACAGCAGCTGAAGTGCTAGGCTCCATTTGGTCAGGACTTTCAAAGGAAGCAAGTGAATGGAAAGGCTTTTATTTTGCTCTCAAGCAGTTACCTGAAGTGATAGAGGACAGGAAATTTTCACTCTAGCCTCACCAAAATAAAATAGAAAATTCATTCAGTTCTAGTTTTGTCATCTCCTATCTCTTGCCTTCTCCTGTCTATGATATATCCTTCAGGGCTCCATTTTTTCCCACCAGACAACATGACTGAACAACTCTAAGTATCAACAAGCTTGTAACCTTGGCAAACCTTCCAAAAACTGCTATTTTTGATGGAGCAAGAAATCATTCAACTAATCCAGCTTCCTTTCATGTTCTCTCACTGCCAGATCCAAAACTCTCTTTCTTGTTTACAATTTCAAAAAGATGATCTGGGATTCTTTTACTGTACGGTTTCATTCAAAACATACACAAGGTTGCCTAATTGTGAACGATCAGATAGGATTATTTTCTGATTCCTAAGCACAATCCAAATTCTAAAATATATATTTCCACTGCCTTTAATGAGATACTTTAAATGCTGAACACCTTGTTCAGCTTTCAGCAGAACACAGATGGAGATAGGAGACAGTTGTCAGGGAGACCTAGCAAACTCTTAGCAGAGTGTGGTTTCACTGATACTATTCTTTAGCGAACCTCCACAGCTGAGGATGACAACCGACCTCAGCAGTTCCATTTTGGGGGACAAAATGGGTTGGCATGGCGAAGCAAGTCTGGTGTGCAAGCTCTGAAATTACGATGTAAATCTTCTTACTGCCTGGTAACATCTCAATGTAGTCTTGCCCTCCTGTGATGCCAAACAAATCCATTCTTTTTCTCAGAGATGTGAGAATTTTTCTGGATACTGGCAGCTCCAAGGTTATGGCTGTTTAGTTTCCTTAGTTTCCTTAGTTTCCTCCTCCTATGACTGTATTTTGGGATGGTTGAAAGGAGCTTGATAATCAAGAATTGCTCCTCCGGTTCTGAAATGTCATGATTTTTGGATTTCCATACAGGCAGTATTTAACAGAACATAACAATATTATCTATAAGTTTGTTATAAAATTCCTAGCAACCACATTAATGACAATTATACACAGTTTCAATCAGTGGTTGCCTAAAAGAATTGTATAGATCACAGCAAAACAGGCCTTTTTTTGACTAACAATTATATATATATAACCTCTTCATTTAGCTGGTTATAGATTAGTTTTTAGACACACAAATATAAGTCACATGTATTTTTGATGACTTAGATGTTATTTTTCACTCATCGTATTTTAGCTAGGCGGTAAAAGATTTTGTCCCTTTGTGACACTGTCAGTTTCCCTCTTTTCCTTACGAAATTCAGCTCTCATTTTATAATCCTCAGCAAGATCAAGTATCATGTTCTCTTAACACTCCATTAGCCTTGTGAACCTTTCCACATATATCAGAGGAGTTACACGGGGCTACGGACTAGGCAAACATGATCATTTACAAATAAAACAGCATTAGTTGCAACCATGAATTAATAATGGAAACCCTAGACTCTTTTACCTTCACTGCCACCAAGATCTTGTCCTGCTCGGGACAGAGGTTATAGCATTCAGCCAGAAAGACTTTCCCAAAGGCTCCTTCTCCCAGTTCTCTTTTAAGAACGATATTGTGGCGCTTGATGTGCTGAACGACTGCGAACAGAACACAAAACGGAGGTCAGAAGCGAACGGCAAGGCCATGACGGGAAGAGGTCCGTGCTGGCGGCCACAGGGAGACAGGATGGCCTGCCCAGTGCTGTATGACGGAAAGATCCGACGCGCACACGTCACCTATTGGTGCTTCGTCCAAAAAGAATATGTTAACATATGTACATTTGGAGTGTAGTGCATTTGCTGTATAAGAAAACACGGAATTAAGAAGCTGGGAAGAAGCTATTTATCATCATCCTTGGATGAGTGCTGTGGAGCGTACATAACAGTGAACACTGATTTTTTTAAACCATGAAGGGAAAAAATCAGAAAACAAAACAAACCTTTCTCACATTGCTTCCATTTTTCTTTCTCTAACAATAGCTGAACACTCTCATTCAAAGCCAAAAATGTTTGGAAGGAATAAAGTCTTAAAATTAACCTAATCCAAGAAAATAAAATGTGCCCTCTTTTAATTAAATCCAACTTACTCTCTGGTACTCTTATCACATGCTTATGTTGTTTTAAACTGCTGCTGTCTCTCTCTGTGGTATACTACAAGTACTGTAAGACAAAAACGTCATTCTCACAAACATGATTTACAGCATTGCTCTGAAGTAAAAGAAATAAAAGATGGACAAAGGTTTTAGTCAGGGTAGTGGACACAGCCTTAGCTGAATTGCTGCCTAGAAGCAATTGGTACAGACATTACAGTCCTTCAGCATTTTTGTTCGTCTCTTTTTACATTTCCCTTTCAGTACAAGCTTCCATTAGAAGATTTAATATTTTAAAATACTGAACCAAATTTGTAAAATACACCATCAGCTGACAATGTTCTAGCTGCATAAAGCAGCTGCAAGGTCAGTTTAACTGGCCAGCTGAACCAGATTTATCGCTTGTGTTGCTGAAATTATACAAAACAGCCAGCATCTGCTGATGAACTTGACCTAATTATATTTAGCAGCTTTTACAAATGCTAAAATTCAGCCCTGCCTGTACAGAGCCCATTTGCAACTTAACTGCTAAATCCAGAGAAGTAAATAATGGTGCACAGGCATCAAGTGGCTTCTGCAAAGGCATGAATCTCACCTCAGAAGCGTAACTGGTGGGACCAGTGCTGAACCCCTGCGGAGGGAGAACCGACAGTTGGGATATATTCTGATGTCAACCAGCCTCTGGCTCTATGCCTGGCCATACCTTCCAGACTGGGCCTCCATATGCTTAGAAACTACCTTATCGTCATTACTAAAGGATGTATAAAGGAGCGCTACTATTAAGAGTAGAGGGGAGAAAAAACACAGCCTCCTCCTTACCATCAGCAACATCTGGAGAAAAGGACCATGGCTGAGGAAAGGAAAATACGTATGTTCCACACTGCAAGTCTATGAAGGCGCAAGTGCAGCACACTGCTTAGGAGTGTATGTAATAACACCATATGTGCCTGTGATGTGAGCCTGATGCTGTATATGCTGCACATGGCTGATATGTATCTTCAAGTCCTCTCGATCCCAGTATTCCCACTATTCATCCCAATACAGTTCTGCTCCAACAGCGCATTGGGCACAGCCAGAACGGCTGTGATCACACTCACCCCACACAGCAGCCAGCCCCTCAGAAAGCACAGTAAGAAAAAACGGCTTTTTAACATGTGCCAGGCCCAGGAAAACCTGCTCCTGCCATTGCTGTGGTAGCAGGGTGAGGTAATTATGAAAATGGTGCTCCCGCTTTGTCCTCGTATGACAGGTCTCTCACTAAAACTGAGAGGCCACACTTTCAATTAATAGCTAAGTATATACACTAAATAACAAGGTACCAACATTTTTCATTCTCATCAAATTCTGGTCTAGTATAAAATTAAGTTTTATTGTGATGATATTTTTATATACGTGTATGTGTGCATACCTACATACACACACACACACACACACACACACACACACACATATATTTTTGGCAAGCTACTCAAGTACTGAGCAGCTCCCCTACAGTCAGTAGTAATACGCTCTTTAATTTTACTTTCCTTCTCAGTATTGTGTTTTCAAATAAAGCATAAAATACAGTGAGCACAAGAGACAGGCCTGAACCAAAATACCTTTTCCTCGCAGATGCATATTAAGTGGCTTACCTCACCTCTACTAATACTCATAACAAAATAAATATCAAGACTGAGTTTCTGTCCTGGAGCGTGACACACACGTGTGCACATACAAGGTATGTGCATCTCAAATACAGTTTAAGAAGAGGATCTGGAATAATGGTATCTTCTTCATCCACTCCAGGCCTGCAGTTCATAGCAGGCCTGAAATTTGCCCCATTGTGCAAGATCACGCAGAAATTGCTCTGCTTTCCTTCAGTTTTTCTAACTGCTCGTGTCTCAGCTCACAGGAAATAACTGAGTAAACAGTCCCTGATACTAACGGAGGTCTTCAATTACAGCTGAAGATGCAAGGACTTTTTTTTTTAAATGAAAGTCATTCAAAACGCTTTGGCTGATTACAGTGTTACAGACGTTTCCCTCTGCTTGCTTGAGAAAAGTGAGGTGACTTGACAGACTGTAATTACATCTGGCTGTTTGGAGGGAACCCAGCCACGGCCACACCGGGACACTGGAGCGGAAGGAGATGGAGACTTTGGACAGCTGTGCTAGGGAGAGGCAGGCGCGGTTTCCACCCGAGCCGCGGGGCCCTCCGCGCCCCGGTGCCACCAGCACGGCAGGCAGCAGCGCGGGACGAGGAAGGAGCTGAGCTCCAGGCCACACAGCCCAGCCCAGATAATTTTGCAGCTCACAGTCTGCAGGCTTGAAGGCCACGATGGCCTGTGCTTTAAAAACACTCACTAATACATGAACCGTTACTTTTTTCCAGCTTTAGGCTGTGCCTTTGACCAGCTATCCTCATCAGAGAGGAGACCGAAAGCACCAGGCCCTGTTTCGCTCTTGCTCCTACTCAGCCAAAGCTGTCCTTCAGTCCTGCCTCTTGGGAGATTTCTCGCTTTCCCGATACTTCCCCAGTACCACTACGAGACTGTCTCGCTTCCTTTCCTAGAGAGAGGAGAGGTTCAGATCCACGTTACCAGTGTCATCGTAAAATGCCCATAAAACCGGTTAACTTTTCCTAGGCAGAGAGCATGGCTGAAGTGCCGGCCTACTGGGCTCAGCAGCAAAACGCCACTTCAGTAGTGGCCGGATTTCGTTTTGTTCTCTTTAATACCACCAAAGAGCTGGTGATAAACACAATCGCCTCTTAAATTTTGTTTGGGTCCTCTCCATTTTGAGCACAGAACAGCACTGATGTTTGCCCTAGTGGTAGAGGGACTTTTATCATCACGTCCCTGGAGCACTTCACAAACAATGAAGAGTAAAAATAAAAAAGAAACATCAAATACTTCTGTACAGTACACTTGCAGCTGCTGCTAAATGCTCTTATGTAAACCAAGCATTCAAATAAACAACCTGTCCCATACCAAATCATGAAATGCAAAACACAGCAAGCCGCAGAAGAGATCTGCACAGAATATGTTTGCAACTCACCACGCTCTATCCAGCCCTGTTACCTTTCTATGCTGAACTGAGTTACTAAACAAATTAAAAATGACAGTAAATGTGACTAAATGGGCACAGATTAAGTATAAGAACAATGTAAGTAAATGAAACGTATATGATGTGACAGAAATATGAGCTAAGGAAAAAATCCATTTAGCACACATAGGACCCCAGCCATAATGACACTGTCTTCAGTGGGGGGAGATTCTAGCAGGAGATACACTGAAAAATTCAAGTCAAAATCTGCTTTCGGTTAATATCAGGATAAAGCCAATTATCTCTGTTTCTTCAGTGTAAATCCAGGATAATCTCTTGGACTTCAACAAAGCAGAATTTGGCCAAGGAGGTGGTATAATTTGGTATTACCAAAGAAGAGCTCTCACGACATAGTCTCAGAAGCAAAGATACACAAACGTTCAAAGGGTGGTTATGTATCTTCCTCTTTTTGGCTCAAAAAGGTGATTGCCTTTGAGCTGTCATTTAGGCTTTTAAAAATCATGTCACCACTGGTTTAAAAGATCCTGTTTGATTACTGCAACAAATACGTAAGAGCTAAGCTGAGTAGAAACACTTAAAAGAAAAATGAAACATAAAATATGAAGTGAAAATGAGCAAAACAAACAAGGATAAATGCTGAAAAGAGGCTATGGTGTCAAGTAATATCCTTGAAAGCTGTGCCCATAAAAGCAGGGGTCTCCCATGGTTAACTGTAGTGAATAGCTAGCAACAGAAAACAGAACTGCAGAAAAGGGCTCTCTTCTCCTCTCGAGGTCCCACAGACCTCCCACCAACAGGGCTAGCCTTCTTCTAGGTATTTCATTCACTAACACACAGCACATCACATTTTAAGTGATGCACCAAGGCCTTAACTTGCTCACACTCCCCAGGTAACCTACCTTTGACTGTAAGGCTGAATGGAAGGATCACACCACCTTCGGGAGTGGGTCCCACCAAAACAGGCAGCCCGGAAACACCTCACCGTATTGAACTCACTGAGTTGGATGTGACTGACTTCAGCCATGGACAGCAGGACATTTAGCAGCATAAAGTATTAAAATATTTCTGTGCTTAATTAACAAGTGAAATGCAGTGACAGAGTCAAAATGATTTTTCCGTGGCCATGAAAAATAGGTCTGAGCATTTTACCACCACACGTGACGTGATCATCTAATCTGACCTTCTGCACAGCTTGGAGCACAGTATTGAGTGAAATGACTTGTGTTTGGCAGGAGAATGCCTCCAGAAAAGGAGTTGTGCTGGTCTTGATTTGAAAGCTTGAGCTATTCTCTTGCTGTAACATTTAATTATTTTCTTCAATAATAAAAATGCATGGCTTTTTTTCTTTTTTTTCATCTTATCTGGCTTTCACCTACTTCCCTTGGTTTTTAAGAGACTTTCTCTGCTAGCTTAAACACCCTTTTAAGATCTGGTATTTTTTTCACTATGAAGGAATTAATATATATAATCAAGATTCTTCTTGCTTGTCTTGGTGAAGCAGAGGGATGGAAGCCCCTCTCTGGCAGGGATTTTCTCCAGTTTGCCAGTCACTTTTATGGCTCTTTTCTGGACAAATTTTCAACATCCTTTAAAGAATATGGTTTTCACAACTGGAAGCCACATTCTTCTGTCACTCTCCATAAGGCTGTGATACAGAGATAAAATCAGCTCCCTACTTCTCTGCACATCCAAAGATCACACTAGTCTTCTTAAAGCTAGGTTTCCTACAGAGCATGAAAATTATGCAATTATGTGATGTGCATGTGTTTGTCTCATCTTGAACAGCTCACCCAATTACAATATCTTGAGTGCTAGACGTTTAAGTTGTGTCCCCATACACCGTATGAAAACAGCAGAACAGAGGGGGAGCTCTCCTTACAGAGAGGCTGCCGCTTATCCCTTACAGTATTTATTACTTCTTGTTCTGTTTTATGTAGTGTTATTGTTGTTTAATTCTTACACTACAGCAGTGACAAATTCCCAGGCAAACAGGTGCTCAGTTGTAGGTGCAAAGAAACAAGCAGTATGTTTTCATGTATACAGTCCACACTTCAGGTAACTCACATCTCTTTAAATGGATGAACATAAGTCCACAGAATAGCTGCACCTCAGATAATCTACTCAAAATCAGAGGTGCCAGTACAGGATATGGGAAACTGAACATGGAGGATCTACAGAAGAAACACTATATCAGAGAGATACATGGGTAAGCCCCATCACATTACCTGTACAAGTGTGGCTTCTGAATCACTTTGTATTGTTTTGTTCCGTTTTTGGTTTTTGGTTTTTTTAAATAAAAACTGTGAAAACACAGTTGTCCCTGAGTGGCCATCATGACCTGCCTGATATTTCACAACCATCAGACCACAAGTGGGTCTTGGGGAGTCGTTTGATGAGAAAGTTGAAGAAGACTCTTCTGTGGGCCTTGGTCTTCCTGGAAGAAGAACTAGAGACACTTATGAGAAGCAAACCTGCACGCATTCACAAGAATGGCATATTTCCCAGGGATTTCCACACTGTCAAGAACAACATCTGATGATAAATCTCATAAACCTGTGATTGTTGTAGCTTAACCTTTCAGTTACTCCATCACTACTTAACTCCTCCCAGGATCTGTAGTTGAAACCCCAAACTTTCCATTGCTTTGACTAAGAATTAGGCTTTCCTCTGTGCCATAGTGCTGCAGCTCCTGGGAGGATGCCTGGATGGCAGCCCGTCGCTCCTCCGCCTGGGAGCACCACAGCTCCTGTCTGCTGTAAACTCACTCTGAGGTAGCTAGAATGGCACCTCTCTGGCTGAGACTCAGTGTTTGCTGTCTTTTGGGTTTTATATTTGATTTCTGATGAGGGGTCTTATCTCACTCCTTTGACGCAGTAAGCTATTTGGCTAGGATCCTTTCAGTTTGGTTACAGACAGGCACATTGCCGTGCTCTGTTAGATCCTTATAATCAAACGAGAACTATTTAATAATAAATTACAGTAACAATACTATCATTGTTTTAAATGCATGAGCCTTACAAGCTAAATCCACCCTTCATGAAAACAGGAACACTGAAGCCGATGGTTTTTATAGGCATGAATCTGACCTTAAATATGAAAACCAAGAGGTATGCAAGGCCCTCAAAGCCTTAGTAACCTGAAATTGTTTTTGATTTCAATGATAAATATGTATTAAATATAGGTTTGATCTATTATGTGCTAAAACTACTGGGATATATCAGAGTGACTAAAAGCCAAATTTGGCTCACTCTGTTCAGAATAAATAGTAGATATTATTCAGTATGTTTTTTTCCTCTTTGCTGCTTCCAGGCTACTGACAGCTTTCCAGCACAGTATGGTAAATCAGCTTTAAGCAGAAAACTGTGCTGCATTTTTGACCACCTTTTGCCTTTGCAGATGTGTGTACAGTTACAAATTAACTGTGACTCTCAATGCACTTCTTCCAGAAGATTACTGATCGTAAAAGTTCAGGGCTATTGTGCATGAGTTGCTGCATAAAACATCTGCTGGTATTATTTTATTGTGGCAAATCTGGTCCCTCTTCCACGTTTAAGTTTGATGGAGACAATGATCTCAGCACCACCACCCTTCTCTTAGCTCAGACCAGGAAATCCTTTCCTTCAGCACGATACTAATCTTTAGGGATCTTCTGTGTAGCAGAAACAGAAGCACTCAACAAAGGCTGGGGAAGTACCATGTAGTATATCTCGTACAATAGACGCTTGCAGGGGAGAAGGGCTAATAAACATGCTGTCTTCAAAGTATTAACTCTTTTCTCCCTTTGTTTCCAGAAACAGGCATAGACTTGAAAGCACCCCCGGTGGAGAAGCAGGACTTGACAGAGCATCATACATTTAGCGACTGAGACATATTCAAGCCTGGTCTAAGTGGGTATAAAGGTGAAATTCAAAGAAGATTGCCCCCTTTCTGATGTAGCTTTCTCTGCTTTCCTTTTTCTCTTCTCATTTTGAACGGAAAAGGAAATTATTTTGTACCTCTACGTGAGGGAGGACAAAAGGCTTTTACTTTTGACCCTTCAAGGGGACTTCCAAAGGAAATGTGAAAACTAAATGGACTTTTCAACCCTGTGAAGGAATAAAGCATGTGTTTAGCTTACAGTTCAAAAATCTATCCTTGTACATAAGGTTAAGCACATACTTAATTTTCATCTTTTGCTGAATTATTGCAGTAAAAGATAGCACAGCATCTGATCCTGCCATGTTGGATGTCCTGTCTACCCTGTTGCAGCTAATTGTGCATGGAAAGAAGTGGAAACAACAGAAAAAAATATCACAGGAGCATAATAGAATCCAGTCTCTTACATGTCACCATTAAGCAGTATTATTTACGCTTCTAACAATTTTTGTCCTGCTGCAGAGCACCTTTTACAGTTTTACTGACTGCACTACATTGCACAGCTTTCCACTAGGAGAGCTGAATCTTATTCAGGCCCACATTTTATTTTCCTTGAGCTAATCAAGGAAAACTCCTCTGGTGGAGGATTCATTTTTTAACTGCTTCTTTAACTGGACAGAGTTAAGGCTCTGTGACTCCTTGGCTACTTGCTCTTACCATTCTGCGCGTGCCTCCCCCTTTTACTGGATTTTGCCGTATGTGGCAGCTGCAAGCAAAGAACAGTGACACTTTAAAACAAGAGGCTGGGTTGACTTCTCCTATACACTGAAAAGTAGAGAACCTCTCTTTGCCCTCCTTTCCCATAATGAGATGCAGAAGGGGTTGGCACTAACTGTTAAACTGTCAGAAAACCCAACGAGAGGGAAGAGATGAGTAGAACTACAGTAAAAGGTCGGAGGGCCCAGAAAAGAGGATATTAATTCTTACAGAAGTCCTGTCCTTCAGTCATTCTGCATCACCCCATGGCAAGCCATTTGCTATTTTGATTTGCTCTCACTGATGGCTGGTACACCTCTTTGTGAGGGCATGCCATCTACAGAGGCTTATGTGCCTCCAAAGGCAGCTGTAACTGGCAGCATATGAATGCAAAGTACGCCCAGAAAACTGGTCTTTACGGCCAGGCTGTGCCAGGTATCTCTAGTGCAAGCACAAAGCAGTCAAGAGATTATGACATTGTAATAGCTCCACACAGCATAGGATCTCGCCCTAATGTTCTCACCTATAGGTCATCCAAATGAAGTCAGGGAGGGTATGCAACACCAAACATGCTGAGGGATTTACAGAATCAGATCCCAACAACTGCAAAGAAAAGATAACTTTGTTTCTGTGTTGTTGCATGTGCGCTGGCAAAGGTCCTTCCCTATTTCCATATGAATGCTGCACATGCTTAAGTTTTCAAGGTGAAAAGATCCACCTGTGGTAGATCACACATCACCTCTACTGACCTGGCTCTTCAGTTTTGCATCCGACGAAGCGCTAAGACTGTAAGGCGTGAGTTAGTTGTATGATAACAATGCAATCATTCTGTGCAAGAAGGTCATGAGGTTGCAACAGCCTGCGTGACCTCTCGTCACTTTTCAGGGTTTGAAAACTTCCCCAAATCCTGGGGATAGATGGGAATGAGATTGTAGCATGCCTCTTGCATTAAGCTTTGCTTAAATAAACAGTGGTGCTCCTGCTTGGAACTACTCCATAAATTACTCTGAACTGTAGCCCTGCAGGATTTGAAAACACTTCAAAGCCTCTTTCAATAGCAGCAGGATAGGTGCCTATCATAATTGTCCTGAGAGAAAACCTAATCTGCCCCACAAATAAAGTGAAAGGAGAAAAACTGTGGATTGACACTGGGAAGAGCAGGACATTCCCAAATCATTTCCTTTGCAAAAATGTTACACGTTTTCTCTTCTCCTCTCCTAGATTTACATGTATTTTCATGTAACACTAACTGATCTAGCAGAGCATATGAGAAATCTGTCATTCACTTGAGCTCTGGATCGTGTTTCAGCTGAAACCATATTTTTCTACATTTCAGACCAATAAGAAGGAGGCTTCCTTCTTTGTTATTTTATATTTCTTTTGTACTATGCATAGAGAATTTTAAAGACATTATTATTGGACTTTGGGCCACTGTATATATACATTTTATTTTTACTGAGCAGTGCAGTGCGGCTTCTACAATATAGCATGGTAGCAGAGTCAAGGACTTAGAAGGATCCTATAAAGCTGTATGCCTGTTGGGTTGTCATCTTTTAGATTGCTCCTTTGAATCATTAACTAACCTTGCCCCTTTCAACTCAGCAGGTCCCAATGTGATATAAAATCAATCATACAAATTAAAGGAACTATTCCACCAGAATGAAAAAAATGAAAAACATGGAAAAACTTTTACAACCACGCTGCCTGCACATCTGTCACATTTTTAGTCTTTTGGCCAATGTCAGACACGTTTGACATGGGAGAGATGGGGCCACTTGCTCCATGGCACCTCAGAGGCAGTGCCGTGCTCTGCACGTCCTGCGCTGCAGACAGCCCAGCACCAGCCGGCCGGTCAGCACGGACCCCGTCTGTCCAGCGTGCGAGCCGAACACAGGTAGTCAGGGGACGTGAAGCAGGAGCAGAGTGCCTCTGTTCCACTGCAGCCACCAGAAAACCAGGCCGTGGCATTGGGCTGCTGCTCCACAACGTTCCCTTCAGACAGCTGTTTAAAAAAGGGCTTTGTAAATTCTCACTGACGTGTAGAAATCCCCTCCCACACATCAATAAAATTTTATTTTAGAGAAAGAGAACAAACACACATGCATGCACCAAAAGTCAGCTATATGATACATCAGCTGCTAATGAAAAACAAAGACCCGCACTCCTTTAGGGTAATGACAGCTTCCTACAGGGTCCTGCGTGATAACGAACTGTCGGAGCCACAACACAACCAAACCACCACTAAATGGGACCTTTTGAATCCGTGGCCCCTGACGAGGTTGAGGACAAGTTCAGGCTCTGCCATTATGCTTTCAGCACCTAAAAGCGTCTCGGTTTTGAGTTGATAATTAGAGTGTGCCGAGCCAAGCAGCTGTCACTAAGGAACAGGAGCTGCCCAAACGCAGCATAATGCATAGAAGTTTGCTGGCTGATTTATCACACTATAATGAACTCAGTTGCAGCCTTTTGAGGCATGGAAGTGAAAGACAGAGAGAGGGAGAAAAAGGAGGAAAGGGAGGAAGAAAGTGCTTTGAACATTTTGTTCCAGTCAGCTTCCAAGAAAGAGGAAAACACTAGGAGACACTTAATTGGAGGACGCCCTCCCACAGCTCACAGTTGCTGGAGAAGGGGCCACTGGGCAGATGCCCGAGACACGTAGTTCCCAAAGCACACAGCCTTGGCGGAGCTGGGAGCCCTCCCTGAACAGCAGCACACACGCGTAGCAAACAAGAAGAACGGCAGAAACAGCTGAACGAACTTTATTCAGGATCTGACGTACTATGTCAGTATAATGAACATGACCTAAAGAAGAGGGTTACATTCATAAGCGGGCTGAGTTGCCAGCTCTGACCAATTAGTACCAGTTAATTTTATGGTGATAGTGAGTACACGTGTATTATATTCTATAAAAGCTTAATAGATGTCACCATAAATCACAGCCCCCTTTCTCCCCTGCGCTCTTTATTACCGGAAAGTACTTACAGTTGAATCTTCTGCAATAGTTGTTGTAGCCTGAAGTCAATGCAAACATAACTTGGGGTGGGGGAGCAGTTCTCTTCAAAAAACAGGGTCTCTTCAAGAAACCAAAAATGCAGGGGCCAGAAAAGTTCTTTTCTCGCCTAGCATCTAAGTGACTTGCTTTTAAAAAAACATATCTTTTTTGTTGCAGCTATTGTACACCATGATATTACAGCACAGTTTAAAGCAACTATAGTCTGCACAGCACAAAGATTCACAAAATGTAGGCTTACTCTCCCATTCCTTATGAAGTTCAAGTCCTCCCGCAGAGCAACGAATACCAGCTGCCTCCACATTCGTTTACTTGGACAGCATTTTGTGCAGCAGTAACCAACAAGAATGGCTGCTACATTTGACCAACGCTAATGGTAGAACACCCCATGTGCTTATCAGTAAAGGAAATACTAAAATTACCGTCATTTTTATTGTTACCAGTAAATGAGCTGGATTTTTGTGTCAAGTTGCTCAGAAGTGGCAGCTAAGGAAGTGGGTGTTGCTCATTGACACGTACACGCTCGATGCTAAACTAAAACACAGAATTACACAAAGTGTGAGCTCTTGCTAAGCCCTACAGACAAGGTATCATCACCAGGGTAGATTAACAGAATATTTTGCAAGCAGCACAGATTAACTGTTGTCTCCTGCAAAGACAACCACCAGTGAGTAAGGTTTTGTAAGGTTAAGGTAAGGGTGAGTCCCTCCCTGCCAGGAGGGACTGGTCTGAAGCCTGTTATGGAGCTAGGAGGCTAGGCTGCCTTTTGATAGTCCAACATCCACAAAACGCAGCAATTTCCAGGACCACTGTATTTCTACTCTGCCCTTCTAGTCAGAGGTTAAGGAGAGGTGCAAGGCTCAGATACTACCATAATTATATAGAAACTATTGCCAAGATTTAATGGGTAGTTTTTGCAATGTTTTCCCACATATAACTCTCATAATTAACTTATAGGTAAGTGTGGCTTTCAGCGCCATTGCTTCTGTCACATTTATTCTTCCCCTACTATAACATTTCCTTGGTTATGAGAATGGTAATTCAGCCACATGTTCCAAAAATATAACATGCTCTAACTGCAAAAATAACCATGACTGATTTGCATTTTTCCTTACAGACAAACTACACAGAGGCAACATGATTTACTTCTGAAAGCTAGACAGACACACATACAAAGATGGAAAGGGATCTGGCATCAGGGCTTTGACCAACAACTCTTATAAAGCTTTTGCTCAGTGAATCCTTTTATCATTGTTTTCCCCATCTGGAAAATAAAGATACTACAGCACTGTATAATAGCTATGTCATAAGCAAGTAGTGGTTTTTAGAGATTAATTACTTTGTATTTAGATAGTGTCACAAAGCTATAAAGTCTAAGTCTTATAATTAAAGTTCTTTCTCATTTTTTTTTTAAACAATGGTCCAAACTCCCCATTGCCATCACTTTCTTATTTTCGAAATCTGAAGGGAAAACTCTTAAAATGTGATTTTTGCTGCAAAAAAACACTTTCCTTCATTTTTACAAATACCTGATTCTGGATTCTGACTTCTTTGAAACTTTAAGTGCATAAAAAACACAGTCAGAAATAAGAACAACTAGAGAAAAATATATATCCAGAAAAAGGATTTTACAACAACACTGTTTCACTTTCTTCAGTGTTATCTAGTATGCCATGAAACTAATCCTGCTCTCACTCACAAGGTGTAAACTGGGAATAAGTCCACCAAAATCAGTGGAGTCACTCTAGATTAACAGCCACAAAGAGAAGTGGCTGAAGAAAGCAATTAAGAAATCCACAGCATCCTCTAATTAAAAAAAAACAACAACAAATGACTTGCCATGAACTAAAGAAAATATGTGAAGTCTGCTGGTCAGGTGAGTGCCCTGCATCCTTCGCTTACTCCTATATGCATGTTGTTAGTTTACAGTCTTTTATGTACCATCCTGCATAAAAATAAACAGGCCTTCAGAGATTAACATACCACAATTCAAGACTAGTTGTTCCACCTTCCTTTCCCCACCTTGGTAAATGTAACAAACCAAGACTTCTGAACAGGAGCTTCTGGGAGGAGTTTCCTTCGTCCCATGCAAATGCAGGCACCAGAAATGCCAGCTGCTGTGCAAACTGGGAACGTGGTAAGTTGCATCCCAGTGAGGGCTATTCTAGCTAAGCATCTCAACAGTCTCCCTGGGAACTGTATTTTCTTAAGTCAAGACTATCTGAAAATTCATTTTTTGCTTACAGTTAACCAAGCTGTAAGTTAGTTACAGCAGCGAGGGGCAGGTGAGGTGGTCAGAGAACATGCGTTTTCCCCGCGACCGCGCAAAAAGCGCTGCGATTTCACACAGACAGCGCTGAAAGCCCCAGTGAAGGACAGCCACGACTACTCCTGCTCCAGATCGCAGGTTTGAGTTCAAGCCCAGCTCTGCAGCAGTCTGACACAACGTCCCCAAATCAGAGACAGGCTTGTCACTGACATGGAGGGAACCCAAAACAAGCTGTCCTACAAAAAGAGGTATGTCTTGCCACAGAAATACTACCTTCCTATTTGGCCAGGTTGTGAATTTGAATGAAGAGGCAGTACATCGGTAGGGGAGGCGCTACATGATACAGCTTTCCATCCAGCCACTGGTATCTGCAGATGCAGAGGAGAGGAGGAACATTCGCATGGTGAATTACTATCTGCAGCGAGAAGCGCTGCAGTGAATTGCCGATGGGCTTGGAACGGGACACGGAGGAGACATTAAATACGGGCAGGGTGAAGAACTCTGAAAAAACGCAAAGGAAGATGACTAAACTGTTCCAGTTCAACAGAAAGGGAATCTCCAGGCCTCAGCTGATTAGTAGTGCTAATCGGATTTCCTCCTGTTTTCTCACTTAAGCATTTTAGGTCCTGTTAATTTAGATTCGTTCATCTTGAACAGCCTGTTACAGCTGCTCAGGAACAAGCCAAACATCTGCCTTGCAAAGACTTCCCTTAGAGAGTTTATACAACGTTTTGATTAAATGCTATCCCTACTACAGCAAGAAATTGGCCATATTCAAACCAATGTCACAGCCACTTGTTTCTGCACCGTGATTTTCTTCCGTTACGCTAGACCATCTTATTTAGGGTAATGCTTAGAAAAAAAAGACAGAAACTTTTGCTAGCTTATTTATCACTACGTCTTAGTGACTCAACTTTATTTTTGTTGCCACAGATCGCACAGCTGCCAGCCTGTTGGAAATATTTCTGGATCCCATTTGGTTAGCGATCCTACAATTTCAGAAGCTTGTGATTTCTTACGGAAGTTCGCAGATGTCGCTCCCTCACCCGCCCCAGCTCTGGCATAACAACGTGTGCCAGAACGCCAGCCCTGGCACCGACTTTGGAGATGGATGTGGAAAGGTTACACAATTTTGCAGTAAATTCATTATGATCAAGCAGCACCAGTTAAAGCAATCACTCTCCTGGCCAAAGAAATAAGTAAGGAAAAGGAAAACAAAAAACCAAGTCTTCGCTTTTCTGATGTCCTGTTGCATCAAAGCACAGGTTGCAACAAGCAGAGAAAGTGTAATGTGCTTCAACGTCTTTTGCAGTTGCTATGGCACAGTTTCTTATGGAAAATTCCTTGTTCTGCGTGATGTTTTTCCTGCCTCATTTGGGGTGGCAGAACCGTTCCTTGTGTCACCTGAGAAACCGGGCTGTCAGTTTCCACCTATTGGTGAGAAAGAAACTCATCAACAGCAGAACTCAATGGAAAACGCCTCGGCTTGACGTCTCCGCACCGGCGGCCACCCTCACACCCGGGAGGAGGAAGGATGGGTCAGGAGTGGAGGGGCCACATGGGACACCTGGCTGCCGCTCTGGGGGTGGCCTCGGTTTCCCGTGCTAGCTGGGACGATGTGTTTCATCTCTGGGATACCCTGCTTGCGCAAGGAGGATACCGAAGCTTCCTCCCCCCAGTCTGTGCCACGGGCGTGAGCCCCAGCGCGCGCAGGCAGGGATCGGCTGCCGCGCTGCAGTCCCACCACGCTTCGCACAGCGAGGTTTTGTTTGGGCCTCGGGGCGCTAAGGCAATGCACACAAATAATAATAAATAATTGCATTTTTCTCCTCGCCTCTTAAGGAAAAACATCACCACAGGCGAGGAGGGAAAACTCCAGCATGATCGGACAGCCAAGCAGCAAAAAGCGTCTGGCTCTCAGAGGAGACCTGCAATCTATTTTCTGCATAGATTGTACCAAAGATTGCCAGGAACACAGCATAAAAACGGTATTATGGCATTGCACTAGTGATACAAAGCAATCGGGGGTAAGGCATTTTCACTACGGGAATTTCTTTTATGGATTAGTTGGAAGTAATCCCATTTTAATGTGACATTTTTCCTGCCGGAATGTTTTTCTTCCAATCAAAAAATAATTAGATTCTACCACTTTTGATTCATGACAAAACCACAGCATGGTTTAAAAAAAGAAAGAAAGAAAAAAAGCTGTGTTAACATTTTAATGCAGTTGGATACCTGCCGTACTTCAGAACGCCAAAATTCCCATGGGCTCCCTATGGTGATGAGAAGAGCTTTTGACCTCTCTGAGGAAATGGGTTTTGAAAATAATAAATGCGTAAGTGCCTGAAAAGAGACTCCTTCGCTAGCGCCGATCATGAGAATGAAGAGCATTCAGGATGTAACAATGCAATCGCACTCCATGGGACAACGCTGCTGGTGGGGCCAGGATTTAAAGCTCCATTGACTTCAGTGGAGTTTCACCCTTTAATCCCAGAAGGTTTGCACTAGTGGGATATCACTAGCAGTTACATACAACCACATTTCTCTTTTAGAAGTCCTCCCCCTCCCAGATAAGTTCAACAAGAAAATGAATAGAAACAGGTATGGGAATCAAAATGTGTCAAATTTTAAATGTTTAGCAGTCAGGACGTTCAAGATTTTGATTCCCACAGCACTGACTTCAGTGTAAAGCAGCCAGAAATTTGACTGAAAATTTTTTAAGGTGTAAAATAAAGTTTCAAAGATTTGGCAGCAGGAAAAATGTTGATTTTCAGTTACCATTTTGGCTTTCTAAAATAAAGAATCAAATTCAACACTTCAAAATTAAAAAAGCTTTTTATCATGAAACGTTGCTCTGAAAAACTTTAAATCCAATTTTGAAGTATTTGCCCAAAATGAACATTTTATTTTAAAATATCAAATCATTTTAATTTTATTGAAGATGCACCTTTTTCCATTTCAGCATTTCAATTTGAAACCTGAGACAAAATGAATAAAGTGTTCTCTGTTTTAACTTACATTCTGATTTTAAAGCAAAAAGTAATTTTGAAATGCTGAAAATCTCCCATGGGGAGAAAAGTCCTATCTTTGAACAGCTTTGCTTCTGTGCATTTAAAAGTTCAACTACAACCCTGCTTCAGTGCAGAGCTTTGGAGGGCAAGGAGTTATACCGAAGATGGAATAATTCAGCAAAGGCTGCATTACCCTGGCTGCACAAGGCGCCCAAGGCACCAGGATCTTCCTTCCTCTCTCCCCGTGCGTTACAGGGTCAGCACCACCTACCCGAGGTTATCAGCAGACCCAGCCCTGGGTGCCAGTCTCACAGAGAAGACTAGGCGAGACGTCTGTACATCAGCGCAGAGCTCCGCTGACCATTTGTGCCTCATTCCTATCCAGAGGCTACTAAATTGGGCCCTCCAAGAAACTCATTTAAAAAAAGCGTGAGCAAGTGGAAAGGGTGCTGAGAACGGAAGTTACAACTCAGCTTTAAGCATGGCAAAGTTGTAAGCAAGATCTAACGAAGTTACAGAAGGGCTTGAACCAAAAAGTAAGATTTGCCTATGGCTGACTTTTGATAAACTTCATGTCCTGATCTCAATGCTGTGAATTAAAAGCAATCTCATGTAAAAACTGTCCAAGAACAAACAAAATGATAATCATCAAAGAAAGATTCTGTAATTTAACTCCTATGCTATTGCAAACACTCGTCAATACACATATCCACTAGAAGAGCCAAAGTTTTGCATGCAGCAGCACGTTTTGCGCTAGGACCATTTGAACTATCATAGGCTACATCATCCTCAGTGATGTTGCTGCTTTATATTAATATCCCAAACATAAAGAGAAGCTTACAGATCTACTCCTCTACTCTTCTGCAACCAGCACAAGTCACGGTATCTTTTAAATACCTGGTTCCTGTGATAACTGTGAAAACTGCTTTTCAATTTCCCTTATTCCAGCACCCTAATAATTTTTCTCTGTGCATATCTCCAGCAGCAGAAGTAGCAGCAGGGGGATGGTGGGGGCAACAGAAATAAACAGCAACCCAGAAGAGCTTTTTGTTCTTTGTCTGTCTTGTACTCTATTGATCCTTTCATACTCCCCAAAGATCAGAGACATTTTATAATCATGACCATAATTAAGTATCAGGGATTCAAGAGGACTTCCCTCTTTAACATCTGTAGAAGCAACAGACATCAGTTTAAAAGCTATAAAACCAAATCAACAAACAGTTAAAGCTGAAGATACAAGGCGCTGCCATGCTGACCTCCAATTTCCTTAACCGTGGCCAGAGCCAAGGCTCCGCGGAAACGTGGCTAAAATTCCCTGCATAACCTGATGCGGATATTCAATTATCTGGCTGTCAGGATGAAATGCAGGAAAGCCCAGTGAACACATCGGCCTAATGAAAGGCAATTAAAAAGCTCCTTAATCAAACACTGCTGCTTTTAACAAGCCAGGTAATGTATCAAAAGCAAAGCCCCCTCTCCCAAATCCTTTTGCTCCCTGCATCCAAGCCCCAAAGTCACACAGTTAGGGAGAGCATAACCCAGGTAGTGACTTCCATTGCCTGAACTTTAGAACAGCACAGCTGCAAAATATTGCCTTAATCAGAGTAAATGACCAACAGGCCTCTCCTTTTGTCTTTCTTATCTTTTATATCCCTTTCCCTCCCCCACCCTCGCCTTCCTTCTCTTTGTCTTGAGGAGGGAGATTTGTACACATCATTGTCTCATAGGGTGCCACTTCTTGCTGGAGCCCTTTCTGGTCCCTGCTGGGATACATGCAAGTCGCGGGCTTTTGTATTTTCCCTGTAGTTTCCCTATTGTCTGGGCATGATTTATCTATTCCATCTTTGTGAAGTTGGTCCAGTTTTGTCCAGTCTAATGAGTTTTATTAGTAATTGTGTCTAGGAGTTTATACTTATGATGACAATTGCCATGCGTAGAGCAGTAGTCACCCTTAACAAGATGCTTGCTGGCTTAAACAACACCTACAGATAAAAGTAATATTTTCTCCCTGTTTGCGGCAATAGAGGTATTCTCTATAGCAAAGCCTGAGGACCTACAGCGAATTTTGTACATATAGAGCATCTGCTTTTTAAAAGTAACAAGCAAAACGCTGAAGAGTCTACACGGCATTGCCTTTGTTCCTTAATCGCACTATAAGAGAATACCGCCTTAAGAAACTGAATGTATTCATATTCTTCCCATCTTTCCATTCACAGGTACAGTGTGCATTTCTTAAATCTTTACACTATTAATTAGGTATTTTTCCCTGACAGTTTGCTCCACCACCTCATTTCATTGGATGTAGAGGAGGGAGAAGAAGCTTTTGTCTCCTACGACTCAAGCCATCATCTTCTGTGGATCGAGCTGGGAATTAGCTGCCCAAAAGAGTGTGATTTTATCTATAGTCACCCTACAGCTTGCACAACTTAGCAACAATAATCACCAAAAACTTCAAAAACTAAAGTGTATCAGGATGCAAAACTGCTCAGGTCACACAGTATTAAACGGCCCTTTAATTTATTTAAAAACAATAACCCCAAACCTAATTCCAAGTAGGCTATTGTCAGAGACAAGCAAGGTTTGTCACCGATTTGGTTAGATAAAACTTGTTCCATTAAAGAATTAAGAGATACAAAGAAAACAGTGCTAGCTCTTTTTGGCTGAAATGTATTCAAATAGGCTTTGACCTATGGCTTTTGGAGCCTGATTACCCAGAGTGTTAAAATGCCGTGCAAAGCTCGAAGTTCAGCTCAGCGCTGACACGGCTTAATAAGAATTTGCGAGCGTAAAGCAGTGCAGGGAATGAGGGACAGCTTGTGACTCACAGCTTCAGAGGGTTTATACTGAAGCCTGTAAATTAATATTTCCTTTTCTTACTATAAAAGCCAGAAGTTCCAGAAAAGATTTAAACCCAGGATTGTTATCCTTTCTTAATTGCATTTCCTTTAAAATAATTGTTCTTTCTCGCAAATGAGAAGGGCCAGGACAGAGATATGTATCTGCAGCAGTTCTGTTCTTAGCACTTCCCTGAATTTCTCTTGTTTTTCTGAGGGGGCTACCTAAAAAGGCCCTCCATAAGATGAGAGACATTGAGGCAACTACTCTGACCCAGCTTTTCTGTAGTCTGCAGAGGTATTTTTTCAGCATAGGGCAGATGCTATTCTCTCACCCTCCCAAAAGGCTTCCAGCATAGCCCCTGGCTGAAGACAGGGAGCAATCACAGTTTCAAGAACACAGCTCTTGAGATGGCTTTGCTAAGAAATAGTGTGGATTTTGACATGTGTGTTTGTACACCATACCCATAGAGAAAGGTCACATAGAGCACAGCAAAATGTTTCTTAAAGGCTTTTATGGACATTTGGATGGGACGAGTGGTCTGATGAGGCCAAGAATTCATTGTGGGTGGGCATGCTTTTAATAATAAGCTGTTTTTATATGATGAAAAATAAATATCACATGCTCAGGCAGAGACTCCATCTCTAAGCTAGACCAAAACCATTCAAATTCAAAGTGTTCTCTGTATGCTTTCTTTCCATTATTAAGAAAAACACCTAGTGCTTTTCTGTGTTTTTCCCATAGAAAGTGAGGTTCATATTTCTGATGTATATATTCAGTTGATAAACACGAGCACAAAGGTGACACAGCAAAGCTCTCTTCTGAGGGAGCAATGAATACCTGTGTGCTTTCTTCTATTCTGAAACTATCCTATCCTGAGATCAAGAAAATTTAGCAGTCCAAAATAAATCTCGTACTGCAGAGCAGAAACATACAGACAATTCTACAAATATTTTTTTTTAATGGGTGCACTGCAGGTTTCTTTAATGCTGCCGTTTAGCACAGTCCTGCTTTGTGAAGTTGAGGTCTGACTCAAAACGCACAGAAATCAATGGACTGGAAAGACTCCCATTGATTTCAATAGGAAATCAATTCTGGATCAGGCCTCTAGAGAGGCTATGACCGCAGAGAAAAGTGGAAAATTTTCTTCTTCCTTATTTCTGAAAGACATGCCCTATTTTGCACTGTGTTTCGTCCTTAGCCTGGCACCATTTCAGGAGTCTCTAAAATGCTGCCATCAAAAGAGGCAAAAAATTGCAATCTTAAAATGCAATACAACATTTTGATGTAAGTGCAAAACCAAACCACAGACAATTCCAGCTAGGAAACATGCTGGATCAGAATATGCAATGCAAAAGACTTAGATGAGCTAAGAGGGAGTTACCTTCCCAGAAAATAAGGATTGCTGGCAGTAGATGAATTCAGACCAATTTTCAGAAGGATCCACTAGACCTGCAAGCAAAACAAAAGGCCTGAACCTCCCCCTCCGGCAGTAAAACAGTTGAGCTAAGAAGAAAAGGAGACATGTTCTTTAAGGAGACATGTGAATTTTTGCCTTAAGTCTGCATTCCTTTACCACGTCCTCAAGATGAGGACTGTGATTTACCGTGTTTACCAACAGCACACAGGTACGTGCCTGAAACCATGCCTCACTGAGGATGTGAACCTGATGTCTCCTCCAAAGGTTAGCCTCAGGGGAGGCCTGCCCACCAGCTGAGGGGACCGAAAAGCCTTAGGGATCTCCCAGCTGCCAAAGGGCTCCAGCCTGTGGATCCAGTCTCCCCAACAGCAGCCGGAGAACTCAAGCAACTTGAAGTCGAAGGCAGTTCGCACCCGCACTCAGCCGCGGGAGGGAGAGCTGGCCGGCCTTCTGCCCCCTCTGCCTCGCTGCAAAGGGGCAGCGTGGGCAGCCGGAGCTGTTGCTCGGCCAGGCGCCGAAGCTGTGTCTGGCAAACTGCGGATGTGCTGCGAGAATCCAAGTCTGCGCCGCAGCACCAAAACCTCACCCTGTTCATCAGGTCGCCGCGATACTAAGGCGTCTCTGTTGGTGCTGACAGCATTCGGCATCGCCAGCTGCTGGGACAGGGTCCCAGGAGCACAGCTGTGCCAGCCCCAGCGGCAGCCCAGCATGGGGAGGCAGGACGGGATGGTGACAGGCATGGCCAGGTCAGGTGCTGCCATGGGCCAGGGTCTGCCCACCGCAACGGCAAGGGTGCCGGCAAGCCATGAGCTGATGGCCTTTCAACTGCTTCCAACCCCCCTTCTCCTCTGCTCACCAGGTCCCAAGCGTCTCAGCCACAGAAGACATTCATATGCTGCTCTTAATGTCAAGCTGGCTACCTCTGCTACATTGGAAATACCTGCAGGTTTATTACATAGGGCTAACATTTGAAAAGGACCTAAATCTTTTGTGCCAGAGTGTAAGCTAACCTCTAACTGCTGGAAGATCTGGAAAAAACATACTACTTGAGGACTATTAGATACTTACTTGGTGAAGGGTTTCTAATGTATACCGTACAAGGCATTTTTAGGTACCAAAACAGTTACTACTGAGATGCAATGAGGCAATTTGTCCATTCCCAAACTGTCTACAGCACGTGAACTAAGCTGACAATTTACCACCGACAGAGATGGGACCATCATAGCACAGCTCATCTTACTCTCACGTAATGACGCAGCACCCTTCTGCCTTCCTGGTGACACAAGGAGCTTCGCAGACAGGCTGATCTCGAGCACATTACAAGACAGCGCTGGAAAGAGCAACCTCGTGTAATGGAGCGCTTCCGTCTGCTTACAGAGGACGTAAGACTGACCCCATAAGCTCTTGCCTTGTGCATTACCACCCAAGAAGCAGCCTTTCAAGCTTCCCCCCACAGTGCTGGTCAACGCATTTCTGTCTGGAGGCAATCCCATCGCTATTCCAGTCTCAACAGCCTCTTGTGCGGAGACTGCAAATACAGCAAAACAATTGCTTTTCTTCTGATGAGAATAAAATGGGAACAAGACAAATCATGTTCTCCTGCACAAGCGGTCGGAGCCAATCAGTCCTGTATTATTCTTTCTTTGCCAAATGCTGATACTGAGATTTTTGGTTTCTTTTCCATTTGTTTCTCTCTTTTTCTGTTCCTCTCTGCTTTGTGTGGGACATGTTCCCCTTGATGGGTATTGTTTTCGGCTATTTCTTTTGTTTGTTGAGGCAGCCACAGGCCTTCGGGCTGTGGGCACCAAAAATGAGAGCACATCCTTGAAAGACAGCCGGAGAAACAAAAACTAAACAAATCCTAATTAATGCTCATAAATAAGAAGAACCATGTGGGAATGGTTTCATTTGAGAAACATTCTAACTGGAACTGTCTCTCAAACAGATATTCATAATGGCAGTTTAAAATTCTGTCAAATCTGTATTTCCCTTAAAATGATATAAATTGGGGCACTGTTTGAAGTTATATTTGGCTTCTCACTATACTACTGTGGGAATAAACAACCACAAGGCGTAGACAACCATCCAGTCTTTCTTTCCAGTGCCGTGGGAAACCAAAAGGATCAGAAGAGGGAAATGGGGTAGGAAGGCTCCTTCGTGAAGAGAGCTTCCCATCTCCTTAACTCTGACACTGACCCTCAGACATGACTCAGTGCTGCTCAAGGCAGTCCGCTTGGAAACCTAAAGCCTCTTCTTGCACCTTGTGACCCATATAATTACTGACTTTCAACAGTTTCCAGCAACCAGATTTTAAAGGCAGTTAGGTACCTAAAGGTGAAGAATAATTAACTGGAATTGTCCCAAGTTCTAAGCTGATTAAGAGGCTGATTTCTATTGATTACAAAAAATTTACACCTCAAATCTGCTTAGCTGCTTTCCAGAAACTCAGTTAGTTGCTGATTTCAGGCGCTAGACTCCTAAATGCCTTTGAGATTCTCACCTCGTGTGCCTAGCTGACTTCTGAAAATGGAATACAGACTCATATAATGCAGAAATTAAAAAAAAAATACCCTAGAGAGATTATTAGTTATACAAAGATACACTGAAATTTAGAGAAATAGGCAATAACTAGTATGCATAAACACTACATATTCTTCTAAATGCAACCAATACCCCCATGCCATATGTTTTCCATTTAAATGTTTCTGTTTAATTACCCCCAAAAGATAGTGGGTAAGTTGCTAGCTAGAGGTACTGCACAACTCTTCATCAACAGAACTTTAACAATTTCAGATCTTGTTGTAGGGTCTTGACTTCAGTCATTTGACACTTTTTTCCCCTGCAGGCACTTTATACTTCAATCACAGTGATTCCCCAGCAATCTGCAAGTAATAGCCTTCAATTATTATGGGCATTGATGGGCTAGAGATAAGACCCAGCCAGCACTCACATCAGACCAAATCTGTGTGCCTCATGACTTAATTCACACGCTGGCCTTTGAAAAGTGATAACCTGTCCATCTATCGAATGTCCTGCTCAACACCTGGCCACATGCTTGGAAATCCATACCAACCCTAGTGGCCTGGGAACTACTGAGCTGAAAGACTGCCCGTCTCCGCTTGCGCCCCTCGGCCGTAGCACCGGAAAGCAGAGGTCCCTTCTGCGCCTCTGGAAGAGAGGGCGGCTGGCAGCAAGAGGCCTCTAGCTTTTGTCCAACAGACCAAACTAAAACTAGCTTAATCAACCTCTAAGCTTTACCAAGAGGAAAAGCAAGGTGAAAGGGAGAAAGGGAGGGCTCTAAAAGAAGATCGTAAAGATACACTTTAGCGGTTGGGTTTTTATGTTAATTACTGACCGAAGCTCATTCCTGGAATTGTCTGTGTAATCATATTTTTTAAATGTGTCAAAAAATGCTGAGCTCTGGTATCCTACTATACGGAATATATGTCTAATCTAAACCAGGTATATTAATTAAATACCTTCTGGGGAGAAAAAAGCAGTCTTATCATTTTGCCCCAACTGCTCTCGTGAGCAACAAGGAGCCTGTGGAGAGGTTTAATTAGCAAGGCAACACTTGAAAAGTGATTTGAAGATGCAGATTATACACCGCGTTACTTTCAGTGCCGACACCATTTTAAAAGGCTGCCACGGTTCAGGTGCTGCCGACCTGCTCTGTGCCCCAGCGCAGCCCCCTTCGCGCACGGACCCCCGTGGACACCGCAGAGCGGGCAGAGGTGGCAACGCACCGCGGCACCGTGCCAGCGGCTCTGCGTGTCACCTACCGCCGCAGCTCCTGGCCATCCCGCGCCGAGGTCGGCAGCCTCGCCAGGCCGGCCGCACGCTCTCGCCGCCCTCACCTGCCAAACTGCTCTCAGAAATCACCGTCTAAGTACCAAGAGCCTGATTTCCTTAGAGACGACTGCCAGCAAGAGGTGCGAAAACATTATACACACCTGAAAAACAGCAGGGCTCGTGCTGCTGCTATGATAAACACTGTAATCAACACTTATTGCAGACCACCGTATTCCTGATTTTTTTTTTTCCCCCCCTCCAAATTTCATCTTTGGGTGAGCTTGTGCTCAGGGCCAACTGCATTTTGCCAACTCACACTTTTTAATAACGATGCCATTGCGTGGTGAGGAACTCGAGCAAATGAGAAGTTGGATTCATTTATGAAGTTATTTTGGTTACAAAGTTACTTGATTTATTTCTGGTTTTCTCTTACTTTAAGGTTTACTGGATTTTTCTGTGCCAAAAAAGGCCACACTGTTGAATTAATTATGTGCTGAAATGTAAAAATATAATATTAAATATTTATATTTATCAATATTTTCATATTTATCTTTCTTATTTTATGGTAGTATCTTTCTTATTTATACTATTGTTCTTTCTTGGGACTTGTATTTCTTGTTTAGCCAAAACTCTCACTGACACAAAGAAATAAATCAAAGGCCCAATCCTGTTCCCATGTCTAGACTCTTCATAAAGAGTTTTCTACAATGAAATACATTTTTGTCCATTCACCTTATACTACCCCTTTTAAGCTCCATTATATTATTTTCCAGATATCTTTTCATAAACAAATGCAGGTTTATGTATATAAAATCAACATCCCTAGAATTTACTATGCAGCACAGAGTCTGAAAGGGATAATTTAGTCATAACAATATAAATGGTGCCATTTCTCATGTACCTGTTACCGATTTAGCTATGTACTCTGGTGCCAAAATATTGTATATATGTTTGATGCAGATGTATTGTCAAATGACATAGCTAAAGACTGAACGCAGCTGCCAAGATTACACCCACTAAAAAAGGGCTGGTTTCTTTTTTATCTTGACTAATAGCCCAATTGCAAAGAATGCTTATGCATACGTTTAACTCTACTTCATCTTTTGTAACGTCCTTAAGTATGTGCTTTACATAAAGCCTGTGGCTGGGCTTGATGTTAGCAGTGCCTTTCAGCGCTCTGCTGAAGAGGAGCGGTGTGCTTCTCTGAAGTCTACTCTACCCGACAAACTGATAAAAGAAGATGCAAATTTTATCTGCAGATTGTGGCACTGGAGGCCTCACTCAGAGGGCATGCCTCACGGTGCCTTGTCCCATACTCTGCTTTGGTAGTGGATGCATACTTTGGATCTTTGTTGCTCAGGTCTCTTTCCTTCAACACCCCCTATCTAGGGAAAAGTATGTTTCACGTGCTATATTTGCAGGTGATAAACCACTCATGCTGTTCATACACTAAAGGCCAGAAGCCACTCCGCTCTTTCCTGTAGCTGCATGCTCAGCAGTAAGACTCCCAGAGCAAGCAGCAGTTTACCAAATAAATCAGGTGCAAAATACCATTTGGTGTGAGGAAATGTAAACATTTTGCTGAAAAAGTAACCACTTGCCTTTTTACTACACAGAGATGGACTTCATGTACAGATCAAGACTGCAACACAAGTAACTTCTGGGGCAAAAATGACTGTATAGGTTTGCCTCTAGACTAAATGTGGTAAAATTCTTTTCTTTTCAATTCTGAATTTTTAACAAGGTTGAAACCCACGCTTCTCAAGCTGAAGGCTTCAGCCTTTGGGAGAATTTCTTCCATCTGGTTGAAAAACAAAAAAAAAAACTGCAGGTCTGCTGAGATTCAGAATGAGCAGCAAGTGTTAAAAAAATCTAATTTCTCACAAATTTATTTATTCCCTGTTACATTTTGTTTGTTGGGCAATGAAAATGTGTAACCAGATTATTGGGAAAATATGTGAGACTCAATCTGCAATGGTCTAGGAGACTCTGTTGCCAAGTTAGGAAAAGTGAAATGCAACTAATAAAATATATCACCAATGTACGCAGCTGACATCTCTGACACGTGCAAGACTTCATGGACAATCACAAAGATACATTTCTTAAACGGTGACTGTAACCAAGGATTAAAATAGGCAACTGAACTACAAAAATATTTAGTCTAGCCAATAAAATATCCAAATGTCTTTAGAATAAGGCAAGCAATAGGAACAGGACAAGCAGTAAATTTTATGCATCTTCCTCTTTGTGTTCTCAACCTCGTTTGTAACAGTCAAGGGCTTCTTAGTTTTCAGCATCTGAAGATTCTGATTTTGGTACAGAAAGCGCCCCGTTAAACCTCTCAGCCTCTAAACTCTGACTGCCAATAAGCATCAAGTCTGGCAAGTTCAGTCTAGGCAGCAAGGTTTTTCCTCACAGGCTGGATTTCACTAAAATTGTTCAGTTTTGCTTCTTTTCTCTGTGTTCTGGCTATTGAAGTCAACTCCTCAATAGCCAATTCCTATTCTCCTTTTATAGGAAAAAAGCAGCTTATAAATTTTCAGCCCTGCAAACTTTGGGAGTTAATGGAAAAACCCTAGGCTGAGCTGGCTAAGAAACCACAATAGCAGTCTTTCTGTTGCGGTCACTGAGATATACAAGCTTTTTAAAAGAGATGGAAATGCTGTCACGGTATTTCTCTTGGGAGACCCTTTTTCTGTGCACAAGGACCAACATACTTGGTATTTCCTAACCTGTAAAGCATGTAAAAATTTTCCTCTATTCCTCACAACTTTAGGGAGAGCGTAGGGTGCTAGATACAACCTGGAACACTCTGTATTTGCCACTTGGAAAATGCAGTCAGACAGGGGTTGTCCAGTGCAGGCAGTCTGCCCACTGTGCATTTTTGTGTTATACAGTACACTGTGCATCCAGGATGAGAAGTAAGCAGAAGCAAACTGATTTGTTGCTCTGGCTGAGATCCCTGGCAGATCTCTGCAGTGTAGAGACGCGCTGTTGGTGAATTTTCCCTTTTCTGCCTGCAGCTTTCGCCTCGCTGGCCTCTCACATCCTCGCTCTGCGGTCGGCTTTGTGAAGAGAGGAAAGGGACAGGGCTGCCCTGGCAGGACCAGATGTGCTGGGGCCAGGCTCTGCTGCGGGACTCCTTGGGCAATCATGCCTGGAAAATATGTACCTAGTGACCACATCCCCATCATTCTGTTGACTTCCCTCTAGAAATATAGACTATCTTTAAACATAGACGATATCTAGACTAAGCTTCTTCAGATCAAATGGCCCTTTGCTCTTGGCCCAGGGTCTGGGGGGAAGGCCATTGAGCCTGCTCCAACATGAAGGGAAACCAGTCACCCTTGCTAGATGCGAGTGCCCAGAGCCAAGGAGACACCTGGGTACTGAACTACCAGTACCTGCACCCTTCTGCAAACAGCCTGGGAGGGAGAATGCAATTCAGATGGTCCCAATTTTTGCCCTCCTCAGCTCCTGCCCCCTGGGAAGGATGTGCCAGAGCCATCTCTTTGGGGTGGCAGAGGCCCTGCTTCGGCGCAGGGATAGCTCTGCACTCCCTGCCAGCCCTCCCACTGCCCCGCGGGGCCTGCAAACCCCAACATGCAGCAGCCATGCTCAAATGCCCCCAAATCATGATGCTACATTACAGAAATTACAACATAAAAATGAGAAGAAAAACAAATCCAGATTTTTTCTGTTTCCTCATGCATCTAGGGTCTGGCTCACATTCTCAAGTGCCAATACTTTTTAAAGGAAATCTGAAATCATCACCAGACTCCGAGAGCTATGGCTTTAAAAAGTTAGGTCCAGTACAGTGGGAGTCACGTTAAAACAACAAGAATAACCCTCCTTTTTTCTTTGGTCCCAAATTCTAGTGATTTCTAGTCACTCAAGACAGTGATGGACTGAAGCAAAGCATTTCTGCAGCTTTCCTACCTAACTGGGACACCTGAAGTCTGGCTCCTAATACATTAAAAAGAAATCTACAGCCACAGAATAGTTACATAAAAGATTGAGATCACCTTTAACTAAATGGTGTGAAAATCCCTCAAACGTACAGCAAATTGAAAAGCTCAGTTTTCAAAATGGGATAGGAGAGGGCTGTTCTCAAAACTTCTGCCTTTAAAATTACCACCATGTGTGCAATTAGAAATTTTACCATGGAACTGGAGCTTTTGACTCTAAATTAACTTTTTCAGATTAGCAAAATCATTCAAAATTAATTTACAGGAATTATTTCTAGTAACGTACAATCAGCTTCAGAGTTTCTCTAACAGAGGCCAACTGGAAGCGTGGTAATTATTCACAGCAAGGATGTGGACAGCATCTTGTCCACTAACTCAAATGATTCAAGTGTATTTTTCCATTTGTACCCATTAGAATCTGAATTAAGACACTCAAAACTAGTAAAACAGGAATACTGAAAGCAGTTAAGTACAATAATTATTACTTTTCAGTGGAGTCTAACTAATCCTCTATTTTTTCAATACTATATTATCCAGTGCATACATCTAAATGGCACATTCACACTCCTGCACCTCTAGGAACACACCCCACATTACAGAAATACAGATCAGATATTACCACTATTTCATAAATATATGCAAATTTCTTCTATGAAAGCCACAGTCCACACCACACCATCTGAAACACAAAAGATCTGTCCCGGCCACTGAAAACACCTTGCCACTAAACCTGCCACCACTTAGTTAACATGCCTGCCCAGTCCATTATTTTGCATCGGTAATATCTTAAGGGATGAAATCAAGGCAGTTGCTACTGATTCATCCGAGGCACCTGAACTCTGGAACTGTCTTACAAACCTCTGCATGGGAGAGGAGAGCTCCCATCTTCCTTTCGGTTACACCCAGCAATGACAGTGACTGCTGGGGGGGGTTGCTTGGGTGAAATTCAGAGAAGAATTTGATCCTCCAAATCCCAGATCCACTTGAAAGCAGCTTCTTATCCATGTTCTGCCCTGAGAGTCTCAACTTGGCACTTCCACTGACATTTTACGCGTGTCCTCTCCTCAGGTTTTGCTTTTAATATTACTCCCAACAGGACAATGTTTGCTTACAGACTGCACTTCCACCATTAATCACTGAAAAGTAACCGTTACGGGCTGATATATTCCAAGCACTGCGCTGCAAGCTTAGTGATGACTGAAGAAGCTCCATAGCTGTTCATAGGGAAAAATGTCTTTGTTTTTTTCCATCCTGTTTCTACAGGTCTGGCAGGGTCGGTTGATAACTTTAGCAACTACGAATTCAATGCCGGGATGTAGAAGACCGAGCTGTGAAATGTCACATTATCAATGAAAAGACCAAACAGCTTAGGGGCTGTGACATATCACAGGATTAGTGAAACTAACCTTCCAGCAATGGTTAGCTGCTGTGCCAGCAAGGTATTAGACAGTCTGGTTGATATCAGGGAGAGTAACCTCCTCAGTGTTTGCCATCCTTGCAATTTTCATGTAGTTGCTGCTATTACTTCACTACAAAGTTATGACCTGATTTCCAACAGTAGTAACTGAATGCTGTCAGTCATTCCCAGGCAAAAGGTTTGCAGGCTTATGCTAATGCAACACTACCTGTTTTATAGTGAGTTAAGTGCACATTTTAAGAGCTTTCACCATGCCCAGGCTGTAGACTCTCTCACACATCACACAAATCAGAGTTAGCCAGGTACCACCAAACAAGACGTATGTTCTGAGTTCAAATGAAAAGGGATCAAGTCTGGCACATGTCTTAAATACATCTGTGCACCATAGACTGCAAACTTTCAAAGTAGAAATACTCAAGATATTTGAGTGCCAGAGGAGCCCACCCAGCCAGGAGCAACCGAAGGCCCACAGCACAAAAAAGAAGAGCCAGGAGCTTCCAACCAGGACAGGGTGGCAGACAGACAAGTGCTGAAGAAGCATCAGTGGGTTTGCTGGCCAGGAAAGCAGGCAATTCACACAGTGGCTGGTCGGAATGGGAAATACCAGACAATCCCAGTTGGAACAGAAAGGATAATGTTCTCCTGGTGTATCATTAAAGGTGCAGATAAGCATTTGCACTGAAACCTGGGCCAGAAATTCAGTCTTTTTGGGTGAAGACTGGAACCCAACCCGTGAAGCTGCGGGGGGGTTGGTCTTCTTCAGGTTGACTTTCCCACTTTGAAGGCTGTCTCTCAAGAGGAAGGAAGAGCAATAACTTTTAGCCTGAGACTTTGACTCTTTATAAGCTGGCATTTTTCAGGATTTGGGCCTGTAGTAGCAAAAGTACCAATTCACTGATACAGTGATGGAATTTCAGATGGAACTGATTGCAATCAATTTTTTAATTTTCTTTTAAACACATGCACTTCTAATACTTTGCAATGGAGCTTGACCCACTGTATTCAGAAATGGATATTATCTGGTGAGAGGTTAAAATACGGCTTAAGTAGGTAATGAAAAAGAAATTCCACTTGCTACTCACAGCAGATGTACTTCTCCCACTTCCGCGAAAACAGCAAAACATTCTGAGTACAGTTTCACCTAGCTCGAAGTCTCACCTCCTTCCACAGACCAGCATACGCTAATGCTGTGCCTAATGCTAGTGGACAATGGAGCTTAAACCAGATAGATAGGAAATAAACATAAATGTTAATTATTTTGCTGGAGATGAGAAACCAAATGACATTTGGAGCTGGCATTATTGTAAACAGTAAAAAGGTAGGAGAGCTACTTAGCTTAGGGCTTTGAAATAGCAGAAATACACATCAGGAGGAGGCTGGTGGGTTAAGAAAGTACAAATGCAGTTCTGTAATAATAAGCGAGTGAGAGAGACAGAGAGTATGTGAAATTATTCATGAGAAGACAATTTTTGTCTTAGACAATTTGAATTACCCTCTTCATTGGACAGATGCTCGGTGTGGCAGAAGAAAGCTGACTTGGTTTATCAGGTTATACGCTACCACCGTTTATCAGATTCTCTTTGCTAAAACAGTAAAAGCACAAAGCCTGGGCCCATCACAGCAACAGAGCAGAAAGCAGAGTGGCTCCTCGCACCTCCCAGGAACACCACAGCAAAGTCTCGAGACCTCATCCTGCAAACATTCACGCACAAGCCAACTTCATGTACTGTGATTAATTTCCCTGACACCATGTGGCTTTCATTGCAGCACACAAAACCAAACACAGACTTGCGTATTTTCAGGATGAGGACCTAGTTAGCACTAGTCAGGCGTGATTTAATGCTTCTGTACTTAATATGCCTCTTACTAAATGTAAGAGATTTCTGGGTTTTTGTACAGTTTGTTTCCCCCCCCCCAACAGCATGTATGTTGTTTCAACATTAATGCTGAAAGTGAAATACTCTGTAGTCAGTGATGTTTGTTTAAACAATTACAGTGTTGTCTAATGCAGCTGGGAACGGAGGTACAGTAGCCTCACATTTAAAAGCATGGCCTTTTATATAATTTTAGAGAGCTCTAGTGGGCATGTTGCCCATTTGCGATTCCCCAGTGGCTTCTATTTTTCACAGGAATTAATGCTCTAATCACAATGCATCTACACAACATTTTCCTTGTGCTGATCAAGTATCAGCAGTTCAGTGATTATTTAATGCACTCTACAGCATACGCTATGCCAGATTATTCAAATATCTTCTGGCAGAAGAGATTATGGGGTATTTCTAATTAAAAAATAGTGCCATACAATGAAATCATGCTGAGAGAGAACACCAGGGATGTAAAATAAAGAGGCAGAGAAATGCCTCCTGTTGCACTGCAGGAACATCCATCTGTAGATTGGGTTTAGTGCAACAACCAAGTTGTGGATCAGTGTTAATGGTCACAAGACAAGCAGGTAGTCTGGCATCAGTCTTCACGCCCTTGGAAGTCCTGCATGAACTCATGCACAGATCAAGGAAGATTCCTGTTATAGCATTTAAGCTATGCGAAGTTGACGGCAAAGGTTTTTGACCTAGGCCATATGCCCCTAAACTACAGTTTGTGCTGTGAAGCTAAATCAGTCACTACACATGTAGGACGCGGTGTCCCTTAGTTGCACGCCCAGTGCTCACTGATTGCACCAGGAATCTTTCAAACGACTTCCTGAGAAACAGATGAGGCCTCCAGCGACTCTTCAGGAATATATGGACAAAATCAAGGGGCAGAAACAACCTTCACTGAAACTCTTAGAGACCTTAATGTACCGATGAGACATGATAAATAGTGCAGTTACTATTAATTACAATATCCTTAAGATATTTGTCGGTTATTTGCTGTAGTGTCAATTGCTGCACTAAAAATCAGCATTCCATATGTCCACTTCTGAAACTATTACTATATATGGAGAGCAATAACTGAAGTTTGGGTTGCTCTTTTTTAACAATTCACAGTTAATTATTTTCAACTTTTCATATTTTTTCACAGTATATTGATTTCACCTGCTTCTAATTGAACACAAAAAAATTGTTCATAGCATTTATTATCCTTCATATGACCTCCTGCTCCATTTTTATATATTCAACATCTTTCCCAGCTGTAGTGCTTGAACTATACAACGAAATTAAACAAATGAAGGTTTTCACCCTTATTCTTATAACTTCACAAATACTCAGATTTCAAAGTTAGGTTATATTCATAACCAAAACAACCAATTTAAAAGCAGTGAGTATGTAACAATGCTGAACAAATATTGACTTCTGGTTCTGACCCAGGATTTGCTTTCTCCCAGGAATATATTAGGTGCACAGGACCGGCCAAAGACCACTGAAATCAATGGAAAGACTACCAGTGACTTTGATGGAATATGGATCGGGCTTTGAGTATAACGCTGCTAACTTCATTGATTCATCACAATGGTTGAATTTGGCTTTGACAGATGTAAAGCAGTTCATGCCATGTGCCCCTTAACAAATTTCATATATTTTAAGTCCACTCCACCCTTCCACTCCCAGGAATTTACACTATTTTTCTATTAGCTTTGTTAAGGAGCCCCAGAACCTGCACAAGGCAAATGAATGACTGAAAGACATGCAAGCATCGGTACTTACAGGTATCTGGCTTGAGCTGACTGTTAGTAATCCCAAAGTACTGGGGATTTTCAATGACAGGAATCTTTGTCATCCCGATGATGACTGCGTCCGGACCCCCCTCAGAAGAAGACGGAGTGTTACTGCCATTTGAGATGTGATGGAGGGGACTTGCCGAATCGTCGTCATTGCTGATAACTGAAGAAGGACCTGGAGTTAGAAACAAAGAGTTCCCTGTAACTCAGCAAATGAAAATTTCCCCTTCCTCAGCCAACGCCATTTTCCTTCTTTTTTGATCAGTTTGTCCTCAGTCCCCCTGGGAAAAGTTCTCTTTATGTATGTCCCCTGCTCATCTTACCTCAGGAATTTTGTATGTCTGGGTGGAGATGGAGAAATAGGAGAAAAACTTTGGTAGGCTATTAAGAGTGAGAATGTGATGAAAATTATTTTCTTGATAGACCACCTACACTGAATATGTCAAGTATAGTGTGTCTATGGGAAAGATCTCCAAATCTGAGGAACTCCCTCTATCATTCTTAGAAATAAGCTATGAAATACACCCATTAACTGTTTTTGCCTTCTGCCCTATTCAGATCATACAGCAATAATGCCTTTTCCCACAAAGCTGGGGAATGTCCAGCTTCCCTTTGAGGTGACGTTATACCAAGACAGCAGACATGGAGGCCATAGGCTCATTCTCATGCGGGTAGCAGTATGATTTCTGATGGACAAAAAGGCTGAAAGTCAAAATCCAAAGGACAATTTGGAGAGCCACAGTAGGTGCACAGCAAACACTCAGAAGAGCAGTGGGAAAAATTCATCCCATCCCACACACTACCATGAGATCTGGCGTCACTTCACAGGGGCTCATACAGCCCAGGGGAACATTTCTCTGGCTTATAAGGCCCCATCAACACCTGAGTCTAGTGACCTTCTAGAAAGAGAGGTTTATTTTGATCAGTAATTTAGTGATACTTTTATTCTCATTTTGTGCTTTATATTTTTTAATGGAAGTACCATGGCGATAAACATTATAAATGGATTTAAAAAACTGCTTAGCACAGAGTGTTCCACTTGTGTGAGCTGTAGGGGCCTCTGATACAACATCGAGATTAACACAGATAACATTTGAAATCTTGCAATTTAACCCCTACTAGTCCAGTTTACATCCAGAATTCAAAGAAAATCACAATCACCATGAAACAATGACAACCTTTTGCCTATCTGCCCACCAAAGAGCCAGTAGTGAACACAATTTTCCAATGTCAGACCATTCTCTGTTGATGTTAAACAAGGTTTCAGGGTGGCATTCACATCTCCTAATGTCAACAATCAAAAAATTAAGCTAGAAATAGATGGAATAATTCACTGTCCGGAAATGTCTATTTTAGCACAGCATCCTCCAAAGACACCTGTGTTTGCCCTGCAGGTGGGAGTGAAAGGCAGGACAACAGCACCATTCACAGCAATCAAAGAAGAGGGTAGCAGAGAGGACTTTGGGGAAGATGAAAAGCTGCGTCTCATCCAAGTTGACAGCTACTCCTTTGCAAAACATTGGAGCTCCAGACTGAGGGTTTAGATTGGACAGAAGAGGACAGCACAGAGGCGAGAAAGGGATCTAAGTATCACCTGAACATATGTGGCATCTGTATTTGCAGGCGAAATGGGGGTGACGCAGAGGATGAGGACTAACAGCACGTCCTGTGGATACTTCATGGAGGACGAGAGAGAAGATGGGCAGGATCTACCATAGCACACACTCAATTACAGGAACAAGACGAGAACTAGAAGAAGCCCAGACACAGCAGCCAAAACATGGCAGCTTTAAAAAAAAGAAACTTGGACTCTCTCACAGTTTTGTGGCTCACAGTATCATAACAAAAGCACTTTATCATGACATGGCATGGCTCACAGGAATAGAACTTAAATAATCTTGACATGCTGCTATTTCAACCCTCGCCATACAGGCTCAAGCATACTCCCACCTCTATCCAGCTTTCCTTTCTCCTCAATTGGTTTAATGGTGCATAAGGGAAATGTTCTCATTGTTTGAAAAGGTACTTCCCCCCTAGCCTGAAACATTAGAGGTAATTTTTCAAATGCCTTGCACTTCACTGGAAAGTCACTGTTGACAAATGTAAGCGATGCCTAGATCTCGGCAATTTATCAAGTGAAATACTAATACCAAGGCTGTTTTTGTCATTACTGATCACCCAGATCCTCAAAAGATTGATTCTACTAGGAAAGCAGCCAGGATTAAGAGGTTTTGGTGAAGATTTTTCTAACGAAGTGCAGAGACTAACAAACTGTGGGAAAGGGTCCCTCAGATGGCACGCAAGATATATACGTGAAGTCACAGCACTGTTTTGAGCTGCACTAGTGTTTGCATTCAGTGGAAACAGAGTGCAAACCCATTAAAAACCTCATTTAATTTTTCTAGAAAACATCCTGATGCCCCCAAACTTTCTGAATTTCAAGCTAATGGCACCAAAAACTAGGCAGAAAAATGCACGTTTTCTTGGGTCCTTTTGTACTTAACAGCTTTAGTATGAGGGTCAAATCCCTTCCCGTACAGCAAACAGGCAAATTCTTTGGGCTGTGTAATTTAATAGAGGCACTTCTCTAAGCCTTTTTCAGGCTTGCTGTTCGCTGCTTCACAGGAAGAAGGTTCCTTTGTCATTGTTTGCTTTCAACACACATGCAACGATGGCAAGAAAAAGTGTCCATTACACATTTCTAGGACAGTAAAGCAGGATAATGAATAGAAACTCATTCTGTTCATCAGATCATTTTCGCACTACTCTAAGACCCAATTTGTATGGTGAGCTATTTTTTCAATCAGTAAAAACTGCAAAATGCTGCAGGTGAAAAGTAGACACCTGTTCTATAAATCTAATTATTCAATTAAGCTAACTGGTAAAGCTAGTCTTCCGTGTGATACGAAGTAGACCCCAAGTATATTTAGCGCTCTGAAGTAGCTGAGGAAAACCTGGAAAATGAGGTGATGCCCGATTCCTGATGGTTTGAAACATTCTAAGAAACGTTCAGCTCCGGGAAATTTGTGCAGTATCACTTAGCGATCCCTCTCATTTATAAGTAACCTTCTCATGCAATGGTCTTTGGAAGTAGTTGTTCATCTTCAAAACTCCCATTTCCATTTGCTGCATATTTTTTCTCTAATTAAGACAATCGGAGTTCAACAGATGGAAATTTTTGCGTATCAGAAGCAGTTGAGCTCGCATCCCTTCAAACATCCACTTTGCTGGGATTTTTTGATAACGTGACTGAACTGGTATACAAACTATTTCCATGCACTTGCTTATGTGCCAAACTATCTGCTTTCCGTGAAGTTACATTTCATTTTCTGCATGCACTAAGTCACATTATACTTACAGGCCAGCACTGCCGCTGACTCCTCACAGCAGCAGCCCACGAGTGATATTCCACTAATGCAAAACCATTTTCCAGAATGCAAGATGAGGCCATCATCTGTGCTGGCAAGAAGCTAGAGCTACCCTTTCCTGAATTTGCACTGAGCACCAAAAGGTAATGTTTTAAAGCACCTTAAAGAGTGGTTTTGTCCTGATTAAACGGGGTCACTTAATTACTTTCCAAACGCAGAATGAGCAGGATAATTACTTGCAGTCCCCTATTATTGATTCTGATCTCTAGACAAATCTGCTGTTGGTGTCACACCTGAAAACTGAAAGTTTTAAACAAAACGTCTTTGGTGGAAGTGAAAATCACAGGTCGTCAATAGTCATTACCCCACATTCAGCTTCAGCTTTTAGGAAAACTCCAGAGGCTTTCTCCATCTTCATATATGCTGCCTAATATCTTCACTTGATTTCACTTTAGAGCACATTTCTTATCTTGAGAAGATAGAAGCTGGAGCCAGATAAGAAATGGTATCCTGCCTTGGAGGAAATATATGAGACCTACATATTGCAGGGCTGAATTTCTCCTCTCTCTCATTCTGAGCTGAAAAACTGTCCATTTTGCATTGCCCAAGCCCAACAAAAATCTCTCCCATGTACAAAAGACACTGCTCTCTGAAAAAGTGGAGACATATGAGAAAACCAATTCTACTCTAAGTTGTCAAGTTATAACAAAGCCAAAATACTCCCTGCACCTCTAGGTTGTGAATGATCCTTAGGCAAATGGTATCAGGAGAGGCTGAAACAGCAAACTTCCCTTGCTCCACATCCCACAGAGAACTGGAAACACACTGTTATGAGGCTCACAGCTTGCTGTCACCAGTGCCAGCATGAGCCACCTCTTCCTGAAATACATCTCATCTCCACACTGTCCTTGACCCAGCTGGTACCAACACACTTGAGTTTGTAGTTGTACCTTCTTTAGCTTTAGAAAGAGTCATTCTTACAAAATTAACTACTTTCAAGGCATTCTGATTTTTTGGGCAGGAGGAGTTTTGTGGTTATAAAATAGATCCTTTCCTTCTGCTCCTATTACCACCAGGCTTAATGCAGTTTTAACATGCACTCTACCAAGACCTATCCACACTGACACTTGTTGGGGCTAGGTTTTACTTTCTGTTATTCCAGACTTCTGCTAATACTTAGGTACTTGGCTGTGGCAACACATCTGACTACTGGCTGCCACTGAAATAATCCACATGAGCTTACTGTGTATCAAAGTATGGAAAGAGTCCCAAAGTGAATAACAGCATGGCTCAAATGCAGAGAACCAGAAACAACATATGGTTTTGGTTTGCGCTTGACATGGCCTTGCTAGCACATATTCTCAAACTTGAGTTTAGACAGTCACAAACGATCACTCCGTCCATCTTCTCCTTCCACCTACTGTGTCAAAGATACAAGCAATTTATTGTATGTTCAGAACTATAACAAGATCTCCTGGAGGCTACGGTATCCCACGTCCTCCCTGCCATGCATGTCTGAGCATCACACGCCACTTGAACTGTCTCTGAAGTTAGGACCAACGGCTTGCCCATGCGAGGAGGCAACAGGTGCAGCAATAATCAAGGACAGCCCATTTTTAGCTTTGTGGTTGGAGCTGTGTAGTTATTCCAGAGATGCGTCTGCTTAGTCAAGTGTTACAAGGCAGCTCAGGTAAAGAGGACTGTTTTAGAGATAACTTTTGTACTGATGCCTTAAAAACCATGGCTCCTTCCATGAAAAGGGAGGTTGATTCCTGGGAAGATTTCTCAGTAGATCTTGCAGTAGCATTGGCTCTGCTTCTTTCAAGCTCTTGATCCCAGAGGAACAAGTACCGGTCTGCGCAGGGACATGGTAATGGCGCACCATCAGGCAAAAGCAGGACAAGTGCATGTCACCAACCAGCATCAGCTCGGCTGGATTTTGAGGCCATACTGAATCTTCTCTCTTTCTCCTTTTGGGAGAGGGGCGTATTTTTTCACCAGCTAAATAGCTTGTTCTCAAAAAGCACTTATACAAGCTTTCTTTCCCCAGGAGACTCACATATTTGCTGTAGATTCTAAGTAGTTCTTTTTTTCTGCATGATTAAAAGCCAAGTTTTATACTTCAGTCAGAGGAGAGAAACTTTCCTGCTATCAAGATAGAATCCAAGCTTCTTATCAGAACGTCTCCTTTTTAGCTGAACTCTTGAATCTCTCTTACCTTTCACTCTCTCTAGCAGACAACTCATCACTCACAGCTGGACATGCTTTTTTTTCCTTTTTGACTGAGGTGCTATGAGCTTTACTTTGAATGCTCCTTTGCACTCCTAAGTTCGACAAGCATAGGCAGCTCTGATATCGAATAATGTTTATGCACTTCTATTAGACTGAATAAGAGAGCCCAGCCTAATATAAAGCAATACAATCATAGCAACGTTATTTTATATTATTGGTTTCTTAAATGCCGCATGCTGAATACATGGAATTGAATTAAAAAGCATAAATAGAACACAAAGAAAAAAAAATATTCAAAGCTAGTTGAATAATCTTCCCAAAGGCAAACCTGTTTGACCGCACTCTGGGCAATGGAGCTGTTCAAAGTAAATTCGGACTCTACTGCAAATCCGTTCAGAGTGGACTTAACAAAATGACGCTCCTTGCTTTGCAGCTGCTGATGCTTTTAATGTGAGAAAGTGCAAGGCAAGGTGATAGTATGCTTCCTCAGCAGTTTACCTGTGCGGAGCAAGAGTATTTCTTGCCTCCCTCACCTTCCAACCACCCCTCCTTGCCTCATATCCCCAGTCCTGGCAGCTCCCCTGAACGCAGCCATTAATGCCAGCCTCAGCACTATCCTCCGCGTATTCACTGCCATTCGCAGCTGCCGAATGAGTATTATGGGGTTAATGCTCCTTTGCTGCTAGTGAAGAAAACGCTGGAATAAGATCACCCCCAGAAACACTATACCAATTCTATCCCACTGAGGCATAACGCTCTTCGCAGCTTGAACAGTACATGTCCTTCTGTCCCCGTGCCCAGTGTGCAATGCACCGAGCCAAGAACTATGCTGTGGACTTTAAGTTTGTGACTCAGAAAACAGAGACTTGTCAGGCTAGGGTGTTTAGAGGATAAATAATTTTGTGTCTTCCGACAGGTACCATTAATCTGTTTAACTGATTTGCATCCAAGTGCTTGTTTAAGCTTGTACTATGCAGCTTCTTGACACAAGGTGAGAAAGACTTTCTGAAGCTACCCAAGATGTTCGTTTGCCATCCAACGAGCTTGTTCACAGGAAGTCGGGTGGAAAGAAAGGAGGTTGTTCCAGAGAGCTGGAGACCTTCCCGACACCCCCCAGCCAAATGCCCCTGCTCCCTGTCAACATGCACTTTGGAAACTCTCCTTCCAACCACCTACAAATTACAGAAAGGAGGGGGCTCCTCAGAGATTGTTGGCAGGAGAAATTGGCTGGGAATAGAGGTTTAAATTCAAGCAGCAGCCTGTAGGAATCTGTTCACCTGCACCCATGGCAAAGCAATGTGGAGAAATTTGTTTGAAAATAGTGATGGAGCCATATCATCACCTTTCACTTGGGTGATCAAGCCTCCAAGTGTTTTCCATGTATTTCCACATGAAAATCCATGTTTTGTCTTTCATTATTTGTTACAGCTTCACGAGAAGACTAAATTGTCTTATTCTCATTGTAAAGCTTTGATGCAGAGAAAATACACTGCAGTGACAGATTATTTTCTTTCCTACATATAATAATTTAAGTGTACCCTTGAGGGTAATTAAATAATAGGTATGTTAGTCAGCTTTACAGTACTAAATTTTCAATGCTGCCAGGTTTCAAAAGGTCAGTCACACCAACTTAAATGCCTTTCCCCTAAAATGCATGCTCCTCTTGCCAGAAAACTTTTTATTTCAAATGCTTGACTCCTCCAGAAAGCGAGGAACAAGCAATCTGGGCAATTTCCATTGAAACGACTGCGCACAGATTTTAGCTACTCAAATATTTCATCAGGCTTTTCTGTTGTTGCTTTGAACCGACAAGAGTCACAGCGGCATATTTGTTTGCTTCGTTTTTATTCCGGAGTGCTATTGTGAAAGAAACCCAGTCAGTTCTAATTAACTGCCTTTTTTCGCGCTAACTCATCTATATTTTTACGCACACACACACCCAGGCATCCCTTTATGCACAAGCCTAGAACAGTCCAGAAGTCGCAATATCTGCAACAGCGGTTTCCACTTAGGGAAAACTCCCTGTGATCTCCTGACGGGTCCCTCCACGAAGCACGTCGCTCGCCAAAACCCAGGCGACCTGCAGGACACAAGGACGGGCGCACAGGCCACAAGGTCCAGGGCAGGCTGGCGCAGCAGCTCACCTGCAAAACCTTCTCTGCAGCATGCAGCAGCCCTGTAGGAAAAGCAGCAAAGCCTCTGAGCATACTGGGTTTTTTGGTGTCATCTCTGGAAGAGGGAAAATGAGCATCGCCACTGGCCCTCCTCCATGCCAGACTCTCACCAGGGATGCCATCAGCACAGTCCCAGCCTGCAGCACCCATTTCCTTCTCCCCTCAGCCAGGACAGGAGGCGTTTGTGTAACAGATCTCACGGTCACAATCTGGTGTGCATCTTCAATGCCTTAAGGACCATAACCAATAAATCCTCATGATTTGTCCTCAGCGAGGTGCATACCACTACTATTCCCGTTTTGGAGGCAGCTGCAGGAGCTCTGCGCCGATGTGCCCAGCAGGGCAGGCTGTAGCTTTGCCAAAGTCACGGCCAGGATCCGGGAGGGACTGCTGGCTCCGGGATCCCAACCCGCAGCCCCTCCAGGATTACAACCCTCTTTCAGCTATAGCGTAACTGGTAGCTATAAAGCTGTCCACTGCTTCATGGACACATCTCCACTCTCTGCAGCTCAGATGATACATCTCGTCATAAAGAATGATGAATTTGTGGCCTCTCATTATTGGTAGTCAAATGAAATGCATATCTGAGGCAAAAAACTAGCAAGGATGTGGCATATTTATCAATACAAATATGAGAGTCAGAGAAGTAAGGATACAGAGCAGCAGAAAATGTGAAAGAAAGGAGGAAAGAAAAAATTATATATCTTTTTAACATAGATCACCAAGACCATTCATTATAGCTGCCTGCAGGTTTGGATATCTAAGAAACATGGGTAAAACAGCGATTTTTCAAAAATACTACAGTGCGAAATCTCAGCAATAAGAATAAAGATCAGCTGAAATGCGCTTGTTGGCATTGAGCAAAAAAGAATAATTCAGCCCAAATTAAATCCTTGTTGCCTTGCATTTCATTTCAAACTATTTAATTCAACAATCTCTTCCCACTAGGCTTTTCATAAATAATTTAAGGGTTAACATTCCCATTCCTCAGGTTGGGTACGAGGGGTACGTGAGCAAGTACCTGTATAGAATGAGTTCCTCAATTGTCTACAAGATAAATTCAATACACAGAGAGGCAGTAGAAGTTTCCCCATGCTGTCTAGACAGTTAGACTTTATCTGAGAGAAGAACAAAGCTATATGAAGTTGTCAACTGGGATAATCTTGCAAATTCTGTTTAGAGAGAGATGGTTAGAAGATATGCTAGATAGGTAGATAGGGTTAGAATGTGGAGAAATGCTCCCTGTTATTTAACTTAACTTGTTCGAAAAAAACCAAACACATTGCTAATGAAACTATTTCCCCCCCTTTAAATCTTTTACAATTTATTTCTTCAAGTTCAGAGGCACTATTTACAGGCCTCTCCCATCCAAGAAAATCAACTGAGAACATGGCACGAAAAGTCATAAGAATTGTCAGAGACCTAGAAAATACAAATTTTGAGGAAAAACTGCAAGAATTAGGAATTCTTTTATCCTAAAAAAGAGATGTCTAAGGAAGTATATGACAAATAGCCTCTAAATACATATCCAGACCGCTGCATATGAAGGGAACAACCTCTATTTCATGTCTATGCTGGAGAGCAATGAGAAGTCACATAAAATTGCATCAAGAAAGATTGAGGCAAAATGTTAGGAAAACTTCCTCAGGCAATGGAATTGTTCATAAAAGATACAGAAATCTCCACTTCTGGAGATCTTGAAGACAAGTTAGACAAATATCTGCCAGGAAAGATACAGGTTTAGTTGATACCAGCTTAGCACAAGGAATCTCCCAAGTCCTCTTCCAGCCCTAATTTTCCATGATACCAGAAAAACAGTAAGACTTTGAGGAGTCTTACTTCAAATACTTTGGTCGCTTCAGATGTTGATTTATGTCTGTTCAGAACTGAATATGGCCTACAGCTGAATAAATATATAGTATAAATACTACATACAAGTATATATATATGTATACATATATACACACACACACATATACACATATACAAATATATATATACAAATAGTATAACCTACATACAATACACTGCATTAGAAGGTTACTTTTGCAGGCTTCAATAGCAAAAGAGCTTCAGTGAGCTGAGACACGCATCAGGAATATACGAATCCACAGTCCATACCAGATTATTGCTATTAGAACGCAACTTACTTAACTGCATTCTTCACATACAATTACTTGTACTTTTTCCCTCCTTCATCTCAATTGCTTCTGAACAGCTTTTATTAGTGGAAGTGTTAGCCACATAGCACTATACCACAAAGTCCTGTGCTATTTTTCATTTTCTGAGTGATAGATATCTATAGCCCCCAAAGACTGCATGATTTATAAAATCAACACTGTATCACATTGAAATATACCTCTCAATTTCCTTCCAACAAACATGCCTACGTAATAGCTTTCAATTAATTTTTCATTAACATCCACACTAGCTAACCTAAACAAGACAATCTGCACAGAAACAAAATTAAATGGTTACACACAATCAACTCAAATTATAAGCAATATCTACAGAAATGTGGTATCACTATTTACTCAGCTCTTACTGAGATGATCCTGCAGCCCAATTAAAGATTTCTTAGACTTGCACTGAGTCCCAGCCCAGCTCCTCTTCATCTCCAAGCATTCCCCATCCTTGAAGACATGCTCTGAAGACAAAATCCCAAGACACTTACACCTGAAAAGGAAGACATGGGAAGCTGATGAACTAACAGTCCACCAACCATTCCCAGCCAAGTACTCTGCTGTCCCCCTGGGTTCACCAGCTTTGGGTCCTGACAGCCCAAATTTCGCATGTGGTCAGGAGGCACGATCCAGCCCTTCAAAGAGGGCTCCTGGAACAGCAGGAGGCTTGAATACATAGGAGAAGCTCTCTAAAACTGGCCCTCTTTGAGCATAAAGCAAGGGACAGCCACTTTTCTTCCAGAGTCTCAACACCTGACATTTTACCCCAATTTACATTGCTACCAATAGTGAAACTGATTCTTTTTGTGTCTCTATCACAGTAGCCATTTCAGTGGCTTTCTTTACAGCTTCTATCCCTAGAGCATTCAGCAGCAACACATCCCTCTTCGGCCTCCAAACAGAGCCCTAGACCCTGGCCAGAAATCCTCACCGCCCTGCAAAAGACAGTTTTCTGGAAACGTTTTTGGTGCTCGGCAATTACATGCCACTGGAAATTCAGGAGAAATATCCTATTCAGGAGAATATCCCATTGCTCTCTGACACAGAGCAGCCTTACCAACACGCTCACTCTAGCATCCAGTGGATTTTGTGCATCTATAAGAAATCGTAAAGAACAGTAAAGCAATTGCTTTGCTTTAATGTTGTTGTATCTTTTTAGGATTATGCTCAACTAGATCTGTCGGGACATTGTTTAAAAAACAATTCAGCTTGGGAGAAGGAAGCAAGCTGAATGGACTGCTTGGAAGAACATCCCTGCCAAAACAGCTTCAGATTAAAGACATGGAATTGCCTCAGAACAACACACCTTTTCCTCAAGCACAATTCCTAAAGCAATGAAGACTCAAATACTCAAAACCCTCCTCAAATACAGATGTTAAAAATTACTACAGCAAAGGGCACCCATGGATAGAAAGGCATCACTTCAAATTTCAGTCTGTCCCAGCAGCATCACTCACAGACTATGGGATTAGCTCTACAAGTTGGCTGACTCATCCCTAGATGTTGGTCTTCTCCTGCTGTTCACAGCCACCTCCTCCTCCCTGCCACATGATGCCTCATCTCCTTGAGATTCCCTCCTGCCACCTCTCCTCTGCCAGCTTCGCTTGAAATTGTCTCTGTGGCCTACGCAGAAAGCTGCCTGCACCACACCAGGTAGGTCAGTTATCCTGGAGGCAGCTACACTACAAACCAAGATCTGGCAGTTTTGCTACAGCAGATTTGAAAATGGATGCATTTATAATAAAACTGGTTACAAAACTTAATAAGGAAGTTTTGCTGAAATAGTGGAAGCATCATTGTTTCTGTTCTGCAGGGCTCTACATAAAGCAATGTCTCTTCAAGATGCTGCATGAAATATTTCCATAAATAACTTCTACATTGCCAGAGACTTTTTACAAGATTTCTCCACTGACTTTTTTTCTGATGTGTGCCCTCTGCTCATTTTCTCACCTCTTCCTTTTTGAAGAGTTTTGCCTCCCCCTCCTAAATCACTTCTCTCTTGACCGCTTCTCCTGTTTTGACGACCTTCTCTTCTTCTAACATCTCTCTGGATTATCTTAACTCTTTGGAGACATGAACTGCAGCTTCCTGTCACCTTACACAACACTTAGTACATTCAGGTCACAACTCTGAGCATGGCCTCCTGTGATGCTCTAATTTATATGTTACCATAAAATAGCATTAGTACTACTTACTCTCAGGTATTTTAGGGTGACAGTCATTTGTACTCAGTGTCACTTCCTCTTTTACCACAAATTCAGTCGTCTGTTTCTTAGCAACAGATTTATCGGAACATATTTACATGGGAATCCAAATACTCTCAAAAAGGAACTGCTAAAAGAAGCTGCTTATACAGCCTTATTCATGGCCATTAGAGGCAAATATTACAGTGCAGAATATAATGGCTTTGTATTTGAATCTAGTGATCACATGCAGAACATTAGCACTGACTGAAGTAGAAGACTGTATAAACTTTCCTAATTAGTATATCTCCGAGTTGATCTGCAAAAACAATCTTCTTGTCTTTGGAGACTGCAAGACAAAACAAACTGTACATAGCCACAATCCTCTTTTGCACTGGACTGGATTCAAAATTGAAGCCTGCAGCAGTCGCATACAAACAGGTCTCAGAGGACTAGACTGCAAAAGGCAGACACATGCACTTCCCACATGCACGAGAAATGCACACCCTTACTTCATGCACATCACTATTACACATCCAAGTATCAGACTTCAGTGCAGGAACACAGTCAGTTAGTATTTACTACTCTGGGGTGAACACATTTATACAATTTCAATAAACTGAAAATTCTTCATTCTCACAGTCTTTAGAAAAGACACATTTTCTCTGATGATTTTTCTACAGCTTACTCATTTTATAAGATAAGGATTTTCAGGGCTTTTTTTCTTTTTTTAAGCCAAAGTAATATGCTAAGCCCCAACTAGCTAGTTCATCAAAAATGCAAATAAAATCAAACATGGGGATGGGGTAAAAGAGTGAAATCAAATATGAAGCATGAAATTCTATGCATGGAAAAAGTGAAAGAGCAATAATGTAATTCTCTTCATCTGAATGTCAACTGAGAGTAATTTATTAAGTTCACAATGGTGCATATTCCCTATGAATGACAGGGAAATCAGGACCACTGCCTTTGTATTAAGAATGATGACATCCTTTTGGGCAAATGAAGTCTTGTCCTGCTGTGGTACTTAGTTCTGCCACTGAAAGGCAGTATCGTTAATATATGGTTGCATATGAATTATGTTAGGAATGGGTTAAAGTAATAGATCTGTATCATTCCCAAGAGGCAATGCCAAAAAGGTAATTGCCCATATTTGTATCACTATATTATAGAGAGTGACAGTTTCATGTCTTCCTAATGGTTAACTGAAAATCTATAAAATCCATTTCTCTTTCTCACTGAGAAATTAATATAGGACCAAAACCTGAAATTCCGACTCTGGTCATGCTCAAGCAAAATTCCTACTGAAGTCAGTGGGAGTTTTGCCAGGGAGAGGATTAAAGACAGGACAGTTTGCTGTCTGCTACCAGGGATGTAAAAGCAACCTAGCTAGGCTGTCATAACAGAGCTGCTGGGGCTATTAAAACCAGCAAGAGTCTGATCTTTCACCTTTCACGGATGCGGTCACAGGGGCTTGCAGCGGAGGGACGGATGCACGGGGGCCAGGCGGCGTGCTGGAGCGCTCTCATCGCTGCGCTGGGAGCCCGGGGAGCCCAGCTCCTCCCGCACTGCTGCCCTTCCCTCCTCCTCCTCCTCCTCAGGGCCCAGAGAGAAGCAGGGGAGGAGCAAAGCAGCAAGCCTGGATCCTTGCAAAACTGCCCTGCTCGGCGGCAGTGCCACATCCGCATCATTGCAAAAACCCGCCAAAGCCATCCACGATATCCGTGCCGTACAGCACCGGGAGCGTGCCTGGGAACACGCTGCCTTTGGAGGGCTCTGCCCCTATAAGGCACCTTGGGAGAGAGCTGGTGGGAAGCAGCGACCGCGCAACCACCTCCCTGGGCTTCTGTGCGGGCGGCAGGGCCTGACAGGCAAGCAGAGGAGCCGGGAGGTCCCCGGGCTCCGCAAGGAGGGGACCCACGCTGCCGCAGAGCCCTCGGTCGTGCTGCTCCCTCTGCCCAGCTCAGGTTATCACACCTCCTTTGGGGGACACAAAAACGCATTTAAAAAACACACAGTTCATCGACCGAGTGGTTTGGATGTTTTTGTTCTCCAGCACATCTTCCCAGAGGTTTTAGAGTTTGGTTTGAGAAGACAGTACCAAAAATTCTTACTTTACCAGCCAATTCCCCCACGTTCTCGTGATGTGGTAGCAAAACCCAAGGAATGAAGATACGACAACTTATAACAGCTCAATTATCCAAGCAGTGTGCACAATGATGGAAAAATTAAATCCTGAGCTACAAAGCAGCTTGTAAGATGTTAACTCATCCATTTAAATTTTCGTGAGGAAGTCAGAATAACGTAGGAACTCATTACAGATGTCATTTTTAAAAAGAAAATTCATTTCAAGAATAAGATTACAACAGATTTCTGACATTTTATATCACCACTAATGCCATCTGGCACCAATTTCATTTCAAATGGCCAAGCAATTATTGCTTGGGGAAAAAAAAATTAACTAATATTCACACCCAGGGCTTTGTCTTAAAATGTTTAATTAAAGACATATACTTAGGAAGCACCATCACTTGCAAAATAAAGATCAATATACTATTAAATAATGGTTCAGACGTCAGAAAATTGAGGCCCTGAATTTAAAAGAAATTAGCCCTATTGAATTAAACTCATTAAACTGGGTTCAAAAGCAAGTTTGAAAGTATATATCATATATAAACTCATTCAATACTAGTAGTAAAAAATGAAATTACTTTATTCACTGTTAGTAACACATGACTAAAACTGTAATATATAGCGCAATTTTACACCTACATAATCTCCTAAAAGATTGTTTCATAGAAAAAGTGAAACTACAGATAAATACAAATCTTATACAGAATCTGGCTATTATGGATCAAACGCCACAAAAACCTTACAGTTTTGAAATTAAAATTACATTGCTTCATTTTGTTGGCATTTCCTTTTTGTGTTAAATGTCTGGCAAGACCTAGGCTGTTTACTCCTACAAATGTTCACAGAGAGTGAATTTTAAGCTTTAAGATTTACCATTCCTGAATAGCTGGGAGAAGCAGAACTTAGGAATGGAAAATATTTAAGTTAGTCTGATGTGAATTGGTTAAAGGATCTGCCTCACACCCTTCTCAGTCTCTATTGGTTTGAACTCCTCGTGGTTCTGCATCCCATGAAGACATTCACCGCTGGACAGATGATCTGTTAGCATTTTACTGCCACGTGGCACAAACATAAATGCAGTGTAAGAGAAAGATACAGGAGAATCAGACTGCGCATGAGTTGTGCAGATGCAGTTCTGATCTGTAGGTAGCACCAACAAAAAGTTTCAGGTTGCTAAATAAAAGCAGCTACATATTATTCAGGGACAACTTAATGTTGTACACAAACAGCCCTCACTAGGCTTCTGAAGCAGAGAAAATTACTGCAGTAAGAGAAAGATGTGACTTCAGGCAGGACCACACACGCAAGCATGATTTCTTGTGTCAGTAACTGCAGTGATGACAAAAATCTCAGATGAATAAACGCACCTGATTTATTTTACAGGGGATACAGCGCTGCGCTGTATCTGGGGTCAGAGCCAGGGCTGTGGTGTAGCCGCGCGAGCCAGGCAAGCATCTGCACAGGCTCCCTGCATCCTGCAACACGCAGATGGAATTCTTTACGAACAGTGAGTTAAAGTTACATTTATATCCTGTATTAAACAAATAAATCTTACAGTAGCCTGATTTATGGCACCTGAAACAAGGCCTGTGTGCCTCCAAATGGTGGAGGGGAAGGGAGCCCTCTGAAGTCTTTCTGAATTTCCTCTCTCCTCCTAGAGAAGATCAAATCCTTTGTAATTAGACTGATGACAGGATAAGTCAGTCTCTGTGCCATCAATCCTCAGCCTCCCTACTCCGTCTGCCAAAGGCTGCCCTTTCCTGGCACGAGTATCTGTCCCCCGGCAATCACTGATCAAACTGCTAGCATGTGGGCTACCTACAAATCATCAGTGGTTACAGGCGCTTGCAGCTTGGCCAAAGTTCAGACCAGAACCTAGGAGCAAAAGAAAATGCTGGAGCTCTATAGTTAGGAGCACGATCTCTTAGACCCAATGCCATCACCTCCAAACTAGAGGTAACGACTTCACCTGCATCTCAGTGTATGGAGACTTTGGACTCAACAAAGTATGAAGCAGCAGGCAATGGGAAGTTGGTGCTCTCTTTAGAAAAGAAAAACAGTTATGATAAATCTTTCCCATCCTCTTCAAGGGGCGCATGGCCCTTTACACTTTTTTTAAAAAAGCACAATAATTAAGAGTGATAAAAAGTGATTCTTTACCTGGAAAGAGACTATGCTAACTCTCAAGGGAAAACCAATGGTGATGTATTGGAAAGGATATCTTTTAATAATACACTGCAAGCAGGAAGCTGGCCTCAAAGCATTCTGCTTCAAAAACCATACCTCACACGCTTAGAGGTTACTTCAGGAAGGAAACATTCAGGTAATTCACAGTGAACTTACCTGATTTTGATACACATTCTCTTAAGAAAACTAATGCAGAGTCCATGACTTAGGCTTTATTTAAAAGGCATCACGCATATTGAATATTTAGTAATAATAGAGTTAATAATAGAGTTAACGCTTATATGGCAGAAGCCTTTATAAACCCCATCAGGACCTGAGACATCTTTGGGCTACTTGCTACCCAGAAGACAGATTTTGCCAAGACAGGCAGACACCTCTATTACTGCACAGAGTCAGTATCCCAGAATGCCAAGAAATTATTTCTGGGTTATAAAAGATATAACTAAGAGAGGAACCGTCTTCCTTTTGCTGCCATGTAATCACCTGATATTAACAGAAAAATCAGAGTAGGGTCAACCATGAAGAAAACAAAATTGTTTTTCTCTCAGACTTTTAATTTTGTCCCTCATATTTAGAGAAACACATACCGATTTTTAAATTCTGAATGAAACTGGAGTCTCATGTAAATGTTTTTATCCTGCAAAATATAGACTTATCAAGACTGTACATACTGTTCTAATGTTCATAGTTATCTGTATGGGTACATGAAGCCCTGGGATTTTCTCATGAGTCTTAAGACATTTAATAGAGGTGAAGCAAAGTGTCCCTTCTTTCTATGACCCTATGCATTCATTGGCTACAATTCCACCGTGAATTTCAGATGTGGTTAGCCATATAGACCATTGCTCTGGACCTGGTGTGACCTGATGCACTCTGACCTCAGCCTCAGGCAAGGCCTCACCAGGAAACAGGAAAACAAAACAAAACAAAACCAAACACCTTTTGTAGCACACATTAGGAACAGCAAGAACAACTCTGTTTTAGACAACAAGGGCTATCCCAGGATTTCTACCAGAGTAAAAACATTATGAAAACTCAGCTGCCCGACACTGAACTGAAGAACTACGCAGCCCTTAGGCAAAGTTTTATATAGTATTAGCTGTTTTATTTGACTGTGTCCCCTGAGATAGGGATGAAGCATCAAAACTGAGTCAACATTGACTTCAATGCTATGCACAGCGCAACTGTGCTAAAACCCTTCCATGGGAAAGGGGGGTGACTCTTCAGCAGGATGACACTAGTCATCAAGCAGCTGCAATAGTTAGTTGCCCATCTAGCCTCAAAGAGTTTCACTAGTATCTGTTCTCTTCCTTCTTATATCTAATACTAGCTATTAAAAGAGTTATGGAGGAAATACCATCTGTGGTGTCATCAATACGTAGTTCCAGTACACATTCACATATTTCCATTTTGCTTATCAGCTCTCTCGGGAAGGTATCATTGCTAGAACGTCTTGCTGAATCCTCCGCTTGTTTTGGATGTGTAAATAGCACGGCCCTTGCAGGCCACAAAAGCAAATACAGGTACAAAAAAGACACTGCCAAATTTATATTCTAATGTACTCCAAGCTATCATTGGGGATTTTACTGATTACACTTGTCACGTATACAGGGAACGATACCTGAAGTCTGCCACGATGAAAAGTCAAGGCACAATAGTGGCATCATAAGGACTGGGGGAATAAACTGTGAATTCTCAAACTGCAGTAGATAAGCAAATGGCCTAAAGGGAACAAACAAATTGATTTTAAGGTACTGTTTTTCAATTAGCAGAGCAAGCCATTCATGCCAAAGGCAGTCTCAACTTATGCACCAAACAAGAACTCTAATCCAAATTCATTTCCCGTAGTCTTTCAAGTACACCTTTCCGCTCTTATCTGCTTTCTTCTGTTGTCATGGACTCTGAATTGCAATTTTGTTTTGCAGTGATTATTTTAGCTGAAACTCCATTATCTGTTCACAGACCTTAATGATATTCTGGCTCCTTCACTGCTAACTCTTCTCTGATGATGAGAGTCCTAGAGCTCTGCATAGTAACTTGGAAGCCAAACTAAACATTACCATTTATATCTAATATATCCATCCACTTCAACAAACTACCTACAAAACACTTTATTTAGAAACCTGCAGACTATATTTGCTTTTTACAGTTAAAATACATTGCCAACAAGGTCTTTCATCAGAATTATCTGAATGTCAGTAATCAGAATTTTGTGACTTTTTGCAACTGTCCTCATGAAACTGCAATATCCAAAGACCTGCTGATTTTGTGCCTTGTGTTTTTGTTTTAGAACCTGATTACAAACATAATATAGGAAGAAACATCAATTGCTTTATCTGAAAGGTGATACTTAAATTCATTTTACATTTAAAATAGGAACTGAATCATAAAGTAACCTATGAAATTAACTTTTTATTCTTGCAATATGTTAATGAAGAAAATGGATGGAAATACCAAACACAGTTTCTCAAGAGACAAATACCCATGCTATTTGTATATATCCCCCTCTTTAAAAAGGAAAGAAATAAAGGTTTTACTGTTACAGGAATGCTTCCTGGAATACTTAAGTTTCAATTCATATTTATTCAAAAATGAACCCTTTATTGCTTTTTACACTGATTTGGAATATTCAAATGAAGAACATTTTAAATCTCTACATCACTTTTGATACTGTTTGCTTCCTAATTGCATGGGCAGTGTGTCTACTCAGTTTCATTTTTTTTTTCTTCCTAAACAACTTGCCTTGAACTCCTGTTCAGACTGCAAATCCCATATTAAAGTATTCAATACCAAACACTCCCAGCTCTCCAAAAATATCCTATACTTCCCATTTTCAATCTTCTACTTCGTAATGCATTTCCATGAATATTTTATATTTCTTGAATACTTTCTTTAAGCTGATAGATAACTTTTAATCAATATTATAATTTATCTTAAGTTGAAAGCTTCTCTTGAAAGCTGAACCCCTATATCAAGCTTGTTTCTTTTATAAGCTGAAGATCTTCAGAAATTATTGTCAATGGCACATTTTACCTGGGATATAAAAAAGCATCTGTGCAAAATATGCTATGTGACATCACAACTGTGCCAAATATATGAAAAATTAGAAGTTCCCAATGGGCATATAAAGCAGATTTGCTTAAGTCCTCAGAGATGTTCTGTTCTCTCAGAAGAGAAAAAAGAAGAAAGAGAACATATAATGCAATATCCACATCTGCTAAATTCCAAATACAGCAATCAAATCCATGGGAAAATAAGGCATGCCCTAGCAAAAAGCAAAAAAGGGGAAAAACTTAGGCTTGAGCTGCAACATGACTATTTCGACACTGATAATTTCATTAGGTTCTTCAAACAACTCAGATGGTCCAGCCCAGCAAACAAAAGTCCTAAAACAAAACACATTCTCAAATCACAGCATTGATGTTTCCTCAAAACAGTTTGGAAAACTAACATAACCTCCTCTAGCATTCAACTAGCAACCCTTTTCTACTTAAAGTTCTGAGGAGATGAAGCATGCCCTGAAATGAAAAACTTGCTGTCTCATGGGCAAGAGTTCAGTAAGTAGTCATTCGATTGGGATACACACATGCCTGATTGAATGTACACATTAAACACATTAAGTTAAATTAAATAGAAAATTTATCCCTGAAAGATTGGGGGGTGGGGCGGGGGGGACGGGGGGAGCCAAGGGGCAGTTAAAGAGGATAAAGCATTCAAGATGCTATCAGAATATAATCGAGGAGTTGAGTCTAACTGCTTAACATTAAATAAAAGCAACAATAGACACATTTATAACAATGGATAGCAGGTGAAGTACTCTAAGATGGACATATTTTCCAATATACTACACATTACTAATGAAACACCAGATGTGAGCGATTTACAGAGAGTGAAAGACACAATGATTATGAATTATAAGACTTTATTGTCCTGTTAAAAATAAGTTCATCAAGTACACTTGTTTGTAAGTACAGATTGTCCAAACTGTTAAGGCAGTATTTGAAAACAAAAACTATGATTGTTGACTATTTACAAGAAATATAAAACAGTTTCAACAGGAAAAGTTGGGGGGGGCAGAGAGAGCTAAGATACACAGCTTGCTGATGGATTACAGTGCATCCTTTTCTTTTTCCTCACTTTTTTTTAGGGGTGTTACATTAGAATGAATTTTCATGCTATCATTTCGAGTATTTTTTCAACATGTGAAAAAAACAGACGTTAATACAAAATTTAAGTTCTATACTTTGACACCAACAGACTGTCCCTCTCTGAGTTTTTAAGCTGAAGCTAAGCTGAGAAACAGCAAAAGAAGGCAGGGCTCTGAATGGCAGAGGAAGACATTTCAAGCCCATTTACCAAAGCCTGTTGTCTCAGGTTTGCTTAGTGGCATGGCAGCTCACCTCCGTTCCAGCACTAGTAAACCCAGTAATATCAATGCAATAGCTGTGCTAAAAATATTCTGGAGGAAGAGATCAGGATTTCTTTTTCTGTTTTGTGGACGTGCCCAGGGAATGAGCCCTACACTGCTCACATCAAGGAAAAAAATCAAAACCATCACAAAAATGCCATGGCTTCATCCGCTACTTTCTTGAAGATCAGATAATTCCCTGAAATCCTCCATGGTAGTTATTGTCATTCCAGCCAAGGAAAGAAGCCTCAGTTAAAATGTGTATCTGAAGAGAGGAGTCTTTTATTTAAAATCGAGCCGCAATGTGCTTAGTAACACTGCTGTGAGTTGCTGCCTCTCGGGACTACAGGGGATTGCTCTCTTTGAAAGGAAAGCGGTTTGGCTCGGCCTTGCCTGTGACTCTGCTCCAGGCCAGGACACGTGCTTATCCACCACACTTACTCCTTGCAGCTGCAAAAATATATTTAAACCCAGACGGATGCTATCAGCTATTATTAACATTAAAAGGACATTGCATGTCCATATCAAAGAAATATAGACCCTGATGTGCACTCCTCCAAACTATCATTTTTGATGAATGGCTAAATTTCTGAAACAAAGATTACTAATGTACAAATATGAATACCTTCCAGTTAACTTTGAGGTTTGATTAAAAGACTGCAACCTCTTCTCTACAAATCTGATCATTCAACTTACACACTTGTATAACTAAACAGCTGTATCTACTTCCACTTAGTGAATCCACTTCTGTTTTCATAGCAGATCATATCTGAATGCAGAAAAGGAAACCAGAACAAATAGAAGTCACCTCCAAAATGTGGGCATACACATTTCCACAGAAGCAGGACAATGAGATGGGCAGTGAAACATGTGAGATACATAGTGCCAATGTTCTCCCTGCTCCCTACAAGGGCTGTATTTACACTTTGCAGCACTTCGGACCGTCCATGAGCTCTTGCTGCAAAGATCAGATGGCTAAATCCGGCACCATGTGGGCCTGCGTTATACACTGGAATTGGTAGTGTTATGCCACCCCAGAACCATGGCAAAGCCCTTCCAAAGGGTATTCACAGACCTGGGTAAAATCTTTAAAATGCACATTTGTACTCTACAAGAAAGAGAGCGTACAGCACATCAAGGAGGAGGATGTTAGACCTTCTCAAGAGCAGAAGAGAAAGGAAGATAAAACAACTGAAATTTTGAAAAAAGAGAAGAAGCTAGGAGACTCGGGAAAAAGAAGAAAGTACTAAAAAAGGAAGAAGTTTCAGAGAAGCTTTTAGGTTTTTTCTTGAAATGAACTTGAATAAAATACTTAGCTCCCCCAAATTACAAGTAACTTTCAAATTATTGCAAATATTAAATATGCAACAGAAAAAGGAGGTCTGAATAAAAAAGGTGCCAGAAAGGAAGCATTCTTTATTTGTTTGATAACGGTCTCCAACTTTACAAACCATTTGCAAGCTTTTAAATATCTGAACAGCTGCAATCAAGCACTGACCTTCATGCTGACAATTAACAGTCAGCATGTCACGGATGGCTGGGTGAAGGGCCTCTTACAAACCGGACTGCTGCATGAATGCTGTCGTGGGCAGAGCCAGTAGGAAGCATATGTCATTCCTATATGGCAAATTTCCGTAAGCCTTTTAATCTTTGAAAAACTGTTTTTAGAGAGTGTCTGCACCATAGGAAAGAAATGTTTGGGGTTTTTTTTTAGTGCTTCCACTCACAGTCAAAAAGCAAAGAACAAGTCCTACAAGAAATATCTGAAGTGGAATTGTTTCCAACTAGTTGTCCACAGATTTTCTTGGCAACGTCTACTGCCCCAAGGCTCTTGCTCCTGCTGAAACGAATGGTTTTCTTCACTGCTGTATGGGAGAGATCCAGCTGGTGCTGGGGTGAGGGAAAAGCTTGGGGAGTCCCTTGTGCGGGGTGAGGTACTGGGACGCCCCTGTTGCTGTGCAAATGTGCCACAGCAGCCTCCATCTGCCCCTGCAGTGAGCTCCCAAGGCTCTTGCCAGAAAAGACGTCGGCCCCAAGGCCTTCCTGCGAGAAGAGCCCGCAGCCAGGGCGGCACGGACCGCTGGCCTGCCTCGTGGCAATGATGCCACCTGCCACGCAGACCTGGCCCGTGGTCGAGCTTCCACTGAATTTGGCAGGAACAGGTTTATTTAAGAGACCTGAATACACCCTGGCTCACACCAACACTCACCCCCAGGGCTCTTCCACTCAAGTCACCCAACTCACCTGCCTGTCAAACTGCCCGACTGCCAATCTCAGTTGTTCTCTGGGTATATTGAACTTCGATGTAAAGTCAATTGTAGCATAAATAAACCCCTTCTAGGAGAATACTTGAAACACGTTTTTATTTTAGTTTCACGTCTGGCAAACTTAAAAACAACACCACCAGCAAAAGACCTCTGCCTTTAAACGTTTCATAGACTTTTTTATTGCTGAGTGAAACAATATAAAAGCTTTTTAGTATCAAATCCTGGACATTCAGCAACTTTTGCCATGTTAATGGTTCCTGCACCATTCTTAGTTTGAGTCTCGCTTTATTTTAAGGAGGTCAGGAATTTGGTAATCAGCTGGGCCCTTTGTAAACCAACACCATTCGGGCAGATCAGAGCCTCCACAGTTACAAGCAACCTCACTTACAATCAAGCTGAAAAACAGGAGCTAGCGGGCACTACAATTTCCACATTAAAAGTTTAGCTCCCCTTAGCTTTAAGAGGCTCTGTCCACATACTGAAAAGAAAACATTTTAGGAGTGTGTCGTCTTTTTCCATCGAGCATTAAACATCTGCGTTAAGACATAATTAGTAACAAATCACATGCTGTAATCCATAAGGTTCTGTGAATATCTGCATCAAGTAATAGTGCACTGAGTGACTAATATAAAAGATATAGTACAAAATATGTAAGAAGGATATTCTACTATATATATATATATATAAATATATATATTTCAGTGGTGCATAAATCAGTTGTGGTTTATTAAAGTTACCTCCATGATTACATAAAATCCAAAATACTGTGTCAGTACATGTTGAAATATTTGAAGGTCAAATCTACTTCTATACCTTAAAGATGAACTGCAAAGTGCTACAAAATAAGTTATCAAAGAAAACAAAGTGTAAAATCCCAAATCAAAAACTGTGCACAGTTGTGTACACATAAATACTATGAAGCAGACAGAACTATCTTTTAAAAAATGAAATACTTCAAAAATCACCTGCCAAATTCCAACTCTGCAAGTTTGTCTTTTCCCTGCCAAAAGGAAAGGGATTGGATTCTCACCTCATTTATCTGGCAATTAATTGTGACTATATAACTGAAATATGCTGACTTTGTCCCAGCATAACTTATGCCTGGAATTTGGGCTACTGGGTCAAGCTCTGCTCTTTATCCAGTTTATGCTTAATGCAACTCCACTGACTTTAGTTCAAATATTGATATATATATTATATAAATGATACATTATTGATTTAGAATCAGCTCAATATCACTTAAATGGGAGGGAGATAAGCAAGAAGTCTGAGAAAAAAATAATTAAAAGAAAGTTAAAAGTGAATCAGTAAGCAGGAGAAAAAGTTAGTATTTCTATAAAATAAAAATAAGACCATTTCCACATAGACTTCGGGAGGAAAAAAGGCAGACATTCTTAATATTTTCCTGAGGAACAGCAGAACACTTGTTGACATCTACTTCAAACAGAGACTATGACTGATATCCTTAATTGCTGCCAGCCCTCCCCAAATCGCCACAGTATGTACAGGGTGACCAAAGATACCACGATTCCTCAGCCACTGCTAGACTTCCAGCTCTGCCCTCTTCTTTAATGCGAGGAGAAGAACACATCTTTGGGACAGATTTTGGAAGAAGGGAAGAAAACACTCTACCAATTGCAGTTCCCCTTCCCTAACCAGTGACATAGAAAAGACATATCTCACTACATAGGCCCAGAAGAATGCAAATGTGGACATGTTTCTTGACGAATAAGGAGATTCCCCAAAACTTCAGCACAGCAGGAAGAAAAAACTTGGATGTGAGAGAGACCGCAGAGAACGTAAGGAAAAGAGTCAGGGACTAGTTTTCTCAAAAGGCAAAGAGAGAGTAAGTTTATGGAGAAAGAATAAAAAAGGACAGGAAAAAACAAAGACACAATATACAGTACTTTAGAAAGAGAAGGATGGTGCACACTGAAAAAGACTGTAGCAAGAAAGAGAGAATGCTTCAGCGGAAGAGTGAAAATGGCTGAAATTGAAAAGCAAAAACAATGAAAAGAAACCACAGAAGGGACAAAGCAGTACTATCTCTTCTTCTTTTTACTAAATGTTATTGTAAAGAATTAGAATCAAACCAAATCTCAGAAAGGTAATCTAAATTCATAAAAAGACACGGGTTTATCTCAGTCTTTTGCCACCAGCCTTTGTAACTAATTTTCAGTTAAACAAAAAAAAAAAAAAATTCAAACTTTGTCTTTCTTGTAACAATTTCCTAAATTAAAAAGATCAAGTTATAAACTCCGGACCTGACAGCTAAAGTGCAAAAATGAATCTCTAACCTAATGTCTAAAAGTAGTCCCTGCTCTTGCACAATGCTTATACCTTTGCTTAGCTTTACTCATTATAGTCCTCTTCTCTGAGCAGTTAAGTGTGCCTGTAAGTATATAGTCTGAAGGACCAAGAGTAGAGTTTATTCTTGCTCTTGGCTCAGACTCAGCATTCCAGCCTACTGAAGATTTGTACACTTACCACACTTAAGGACTATATTGAATAAGCATGGTCTAACTGAATGTGTGGCACTGAAGCAATGGCACTGGTTCAAAACTCAAAAGCACCAATGCAGTCTTGCCCCCTTTATGCGTACAGTTCATATGCTCCATAATCTTCCTTGTAAAGTCAGTGGAACCACATACATAAATAAGATTTGCATGGTCAAGTCTGCAATTTACTGCTTTAGGACTTAAGGTCAGATCCTGAAAATACACAAGAATTTAAGTATGTGCGCATTCTCTCTGAAACAAGTGGGATTACACACACACTCAATTAAGCCTATGTGGAAGAGTTTTGCAGACAGTAATTGAATAAAATAAAAGCAACTTTGCAGTTCACCTTTGATAAATATTATTTATAAAAACCAACATTTTTCCAGTTAAGTTCAAACAGGAAAAAAAATTGACAGAGGAAACAACATGATGTAATTTCATCTCAATGTCATTTTGCAGACACAGTCAGAACAAGGCGGTAGAAAAGAGTGTGATAGCTTATTTCCGGACTTTCTTGAGTTTTATAGCTGCCTCAGGGCTGGCTTTGCCCTGCTCTTGCAAAAACAGCTACTGATTTGAGTGTACTTCTAGAATTCTCCAAACACAACCAATGTCTAACAGAAGTCCAGAGGAGGTGGCACTTCACTGGGTAAGAACACTGTCCACTCCCTAGCGTGCAGCACACAGCTTCCACATACAAGCTCAACAGCCCCTCTCTCATCTTTTCCTTATTTCATTTACCCATCCAGTGGGATCTTATGAAATAAAACAAAACCTAAAAGAAACAAAATGAAATATGAGAAATCATGCTTAAAAAAAATTCAAAGAAAAAAATAATACAAAGGACCAAACACAAATGAATACTTGACAATCAAACATATAAACATAAAGTGCATTTTAAGCATATATAAAATGTTAAATAAAAAGTATACATGATTTTATGAAAAAGACAACATTAGATCTATCTTGTGGCCAAAGTTTTCATTAATGAACTAAAAATGCATAAGGCATGTCACTCCTCTTTAACACATGAAAATATTCATATTGAGCTGTAATGCAATAAATATATCTAGTATTCTCTAACCAGGGGCTATATTTTGCATGGGCAGGAGAACAGCAGCCAGGCATGCTGCCTTGTGCAAAAGCCTACAGGGAACAAGCCTGAGCGCACAATCAAGCTCTCTCCTTGGCCTGTTGCATCCACAAAGCAGAGGGAACTCAGCTGTACCACTCAATTATGGTAAATACAACACCAGCTTCCTCTGCAATCGCCGTTTCACGCCTTAGATCTGCGTGCATAACCCCTCTGCCTGCTTCAAACAGTTTGCTGCCCTTAATGTCATCGAATGACTTTGCAAGGGCAGAAAAAAAGTAGAACTGGGGGAAATACTAGTTAATTACCTTATAATTAATTGATTGTTTCCAAATATCAACAGGAACTTAAAAATCAGCAACTGAAAGGTAATGACACATTAAAACACACGTAAAAGCCCCAGGTCATGTTTTGTTCCCAGATGAAGAGGAAAACACATGAACCTATCCCTTGGATGTTACCTAGCTGTTTAAGGCTAACGGCTTTAAAGAAAACTATGTCTGGCCCTGCATTAAATCCAACTATCTGACTCTAAATCATAAATACTTCCTAGAACAGCATTACCTTACCCAGTCTGTTGTTATCTGATGCAGTTGAGTTATTATGTACATCATTGTTGACAGTCACCATTACTTGTTCTAACAACATTTGGAAAAAAAAAACAAAACAAAACCACAAACATGTGAGTTGCACTATTTTCCTGCAAAGATAAACTTCATCAGCAGTTCTGTTTGTTTGTTTTAACCTTGCTTCACTAAGTTGAGAAAGCTTGTAGAGAGCTGAAAGCTTATCTACATTCCACATCACTCTAACCAACCCAAGATGCAGGGCCAAATCTTGATTTGCCTCAAGTCAACAGGAGTTTTGCTACCAGTTTCAAGAGAAGTTGAATTTGACTGAAAGTAATTAAGTAACAATGACTAATTCATTTACATTGCCTTTTCTTGGTGGTTTTAACCTTGAGGCACTTCTAGTACTTCCACCTTGGAAGTAGGTGATGGCACATTCAGAAACTGAACATGCTAGCTTTGAGCCACTGCACATTTCCAGATGGGTGTGGGCAAAATTCCTTTTCTCTGAAACAATTGATAGGATTTAGAGTAAGACGCCAACAAAAACAAAGACTTGGCTAATTCACAGACAAAAACACAGTATCAATGCAAGCGTGTATCATTTCAGAACTGCCAGGCTTCTGCACAGGGACTGTTTTTACTGGAGGTAAAGGCTCTAACACAGACTGACATTGAGTAGATGAGTTTCGTAAGGTCATATCCACATGTAGTGATGAGTATCTTCAGAACTTGTAAGGAATACTACATTATTTTTGGAATCTGTGCTCTTACTGCAGCTTAAATCATTCTTGCCCTTGCTAGTTCTACTGCTTCCTCTCGTATATGCTGAGATCTTAAATTGAATTAATATAGCTTTGCCACATTGCAGGAACATGAAATTCCCAGCAGGAGAATTCAAAACCTTATCACTGAAAATCCAGGTTCTCACATGGAGTATTAACATCACAGCCCTAAAAGTCTACTATAATGTTAAGAAAAATGCACACTTGTAAAATGTTTTGACGTTTATGATCATCTACGCATGCTGCAAACTATCCAACAGAGTTGAGGATCTGTTTCCACAGGTTGTACAAAGGTGACAGGCTTTTCCAGGCCTTCCTGCAGTATTTTCATTAAGTGGCTGTCCTTAATCATTATCTCAATTCTATGAAGGACATTTGGAAGTTGGGGGTTAGAGGGAAAAAGAAAATTATCATCAGGTTTTTGGTAGTCTAGCATTTAAAGCTACTGCATGGCTGCTGCCTTTCCTTCAAATTTTCTAGGCCATTCAGACTCACTCTGTGGGTTTTTGCTTTGTTAAATCTGTGAGTCATACTTATCTATGTATAAATATGGGGGGTATGTGTGCGTGTATGTGTAAATATGTACATAAATACCCACGTGCGTACATATGACTATGTGTGTGTGAAGTAATTATCTGTTTTATATGTATATATATACACGCAAACACACACACTTTTTTTCTTCACAAACACAGGTATCTACACCACACTTTTAACACTAAGGAAAGTTATTGCAAGTGAAAGCTTTCTGGTCAGGGAGTTTGTGTCTTACCTGTTCCGGTGCAACCACTGTGAAACCAGAATGCTGTGTTTAAAGTCACTTCTGAATTTTCATTTGATAAGTTATTAATTGATGAACTACCACTCAGTATCCAGCATTATGCAAAATACAAGTAGACCATAGATCTGCTTATACTCTTAGTTACATCAGCAGGTATATTAGTTAACTCTGGTAGTCAACTGCAGTGTCCAAAACCAGTACAGAAGAAGAACCAGACCTAGAACCCTGACCTGAAAAGCCTACAAGAGTCAACAAGCCCACAGAGGAGTCCTGCAAGTCCTATTGAAGGCACAAGAATTAATCACCATAAATGCATCTTCTAACAGGAAAAGGTTTAACAGTCTAAATCAGATTCACACATTACTTAAAGTGCTCACGGGTACAAAAATCCAATCATAGCTATTCAGCTGTAACACAGGGCCAAAAGTGACAGGGCATTCCTCATAGCAGTAACTTATTTTTTTTCCCCAGCCAGAAACAGTGCAATCAGTGCAACATTTTCAGCAACCGGTTAATTTACCATAAATGTAGTTAAACTCTACTTCAAAATCTGCAAATTTCAAATCAAATTTCAATGAACACTTTCCAGTGGAATCCAATCCTTAAAGGCCAATTTACAAACAGACAGAGGAGCTGCTGCACTTCCACTAAACGCCCAAGTAGTTAGGAGTGGATAGGACACGTATCCAAGGTGTTAGAGACCTTCTGAATGCCTGAACCATTACTCTCTCTAGGAAAGAGGTGTATTCCTCCAATTTTATACACCTGGCTCTAATTTCTTTTGCTTTTCGTATGTATTCTGTGACAAAAAAGGCTTATTTGGGGTTTAATGAAGCATTCTGCGAAGACTGAAATGAATTTTCAGGCTTCCACTTTGGTGTAGAAAACAAAATAAAAAAGGTATTAACTTTATTCACTGAAACACAGAAAGCGACCAGGTGAAGTATGCAAAAAAGAAAAGGGCACAAATACAAATATAGTGGGGGGAAAGGCTCTGACAGGGGGAAGGTGAAATGGAGCAAAGAAAAAGGGCTGAAATAAAAAGTGACACTGACAGACACTGAATAGGAATGTTTTTTAAAAAATTATTCCAAGGATTTTTTTTTTTACGCTACAAACCCACTAAGCATCAGGCAATCTGGATTTAATTTGTACACTAACTCTCTGACTATTTGGAGTAATTGATATTAAATTAAAAGGCAAAATATTATGGGCAGTGGGTAGCAAGAAGATGATTTGTCATGTCCTAGCTGCCAAGCTGTTGACTTGTTTCTCAGAGTTCGAAAGGAGTTTGTTAGGTGGGTTGGGGCAAAAATCTGTTTTGGCTCAAGCTGCTGCTGGGGCACTGGATTCTGAGTTTAGTATTAGTTTTAAAAAAAAAAAAAAAAAAAAAAAAAAAAAAAAAAAACCCTGCTGTTATGTAAGCTGCCACTCACGCTTGCAAAAGAAAGTACTCTAAAGAATAAAAATAAAAAACTTGAAACAAAAGTGGAGGAGAAAAAAAAGCCATCCATCTTCCCTGTACAAGGAATGACAAAACTTCATTCATCCTTTAAGGGAACATTATGTATCTGTCTCTCTCAGATGCAAATGTCTCCAAGACAATAAAGAACATACAAAGTAGTTTAAAATATAACGTGCTGATACTTTAGTTCCAGTATCAGCTCCTCATTCAGAGTGTTTTAAACTGAATACTGGATTCATTATTAGTCTTAAAATAAATATTATAACCATTTTGCAATACATTATTTTGGGGGCATCAAATTTGCATACAAATGCTGCCCCCTCCCAAAGACAGAATGCTACACAGGTATAATATGAATTGTGCTATTAATACAGAACCATTTGAGTCAGCAGTGAGGTTTGGGGGGGGAGGGGTTGTTTTTTTTTCTTTTTTTCAATCCTACAGTTGACTTTCTGGAAGTACCAGCGCTGGCTATCTCATGAGCTTTGCAGATCTGTACCTCACACAGCAGATGATCTGTCACTTCCTAAGGTTTTATTGTCAGTAGTAGCTGGATAAAATGCCTTTGAGATCAACTCCTTTGAGCCTGTTTATTGTATTATTTTTAATAGGCACATGGTTCACAGAAAGAAAAGCAAAATAGGAAAAAAAAAGAACAGTAAATATACATACTGAACTCTTTCTGAAAGAAGAGCCCATCTTAAATACCATCCTTCTCATAGGTGAAGTTAATTTTTTTCTCCTTGTACTGGCACTCAGAGTCGGAGTACTTCATGGAACCGTAAGACCTAACGCATTTCATTGCCAGAGCCGGAAGCATCTCTGGTATGGGCATAGTCACACACCCACGGGCTCAATTTCCACCAGTCCCAGCCAACCTCCAGCATGCCCCTGCTCACAGTCCATGCCCCTGCTCACAGCCCATGCCCCTGCTCACAGCCCATGCCCCTGCTCACAGCCCATGCCCCTGCGAGCCTCCACTTAAGTCATTCAGCATGGAAACTCTTACGACATGGTTGTCTTCTGAACTGTATTGCAAAGCAAGAAGATAAACTTCAGTTGTCCGAGATCCTTTTTAATCCAACAGTATACAAAACAATATATTCCCACGACTTCTACATAAATTAGAGGTCTCAAAGTGAACACTCCTGGTCATTTCAAACCTGATCTGAACCCTGCCAGACCAAATAAAAGATTCCTGTAATGATGACTTCACTGAATTGAGAACTTAGGTTTCATATACTCACATTCTGCTCTCCAAATATGTTTCTAAATATCTGAAGATTTGCATAAATTCAGAGATCATGTATGTAAACGCAAGTATTCAAGAGAAAGCACAAGCAAAATAAATGCTGTGCAATTAAGAGTTCCTAAGATGTTACACCTCGTTATGCTTTCTCTCTTCACCACGTGCATATGGTTTATCCTAAACAGAGTGTTACTTGGTGCTTTGATCCACACAGAGTATTTTGAAACAAAAATCAGCTTACATTTTTACTTTTTCCAGCTTGGAGGCAATCAAGCATAACAAGACATGCATCTGTAAGCCCTTTTAAATGAACAGTGATTTATATGGAGCTCACACTGCTGAGTGGAAGGGAGGAAAGTAAAGAGAAGAAAGATGTAGCTGCATTACCTAAAAAGATATTCTTATCAAATTTGTCAGTTTCTGATTTTAAGTAGAAAATTAAATGAAATAATTCATTCCTAGTTTGCTTCTTGGACCTGAGCCACTGCTTCAAACAGCAGTGCACGCTAATGCTGTGGCAAAATGAGGACAAAATGTCACCTCATTTTTATTGAAAAGCAAGGAGAGGCTCCTGGATAGGTTTCTGGAGAATGTTTATTGCACAAAAAGAATAATGTCCTGTTTCATTAGAGCAGTGCCTACACAGCTGCAGAAGATAAAGCTGTCTGAAGAAAACTATCCTTTTTCTTCAGGATTCTGCATGGATCAGAGCACCTTTGCAACCTAAACATTAAATGCAACTTTTTTTAAAGAAAACATTCCTTACATCTCATGAGGCTCTATGATAGTTTTTTCATTCACGTCATTAAAAACTCTAATGACAAAAATATATATTATTTTTTACCTAAAGATAGAAGCTTGGACAGAAAACAAAGAAATGAAAACCTAAGAGCTAAACACAGAGACCTGGACACACTCTACCTTATTACAGGCCAGGAATTCCCAGAAGAATCCAGATCTGAATTTCACATTAGGTTTTCTTTCCAGATCAGATTTTCCAGTGACTGAATTTACTTAGTAATTGTAGAAACTAAGACCAGAAAAGGTTAAAAATCCACCCCATCTTCTCGCACATGAAGATGAAGTCTTGACCCTCTTACTTGTTCTAGCTACTTAAAACACCCAGAAGACAGTACACAATACAATATATTAACCTGAGGACTAATTACAGTAAATCAAAACCTAGAGTTTATGCTTTCCTTTGTAATTCTTCAAAATATTGCAGTATTTTAAAAAGAGTTCTCTTCCAATATTACTAGTATTTCCTCTACTGTTTAAATTTATGCTCCACAGGTATGGATACACAGTTTATCATTTTATGGACGCTGACACCTGTATGAGATTTCCAAATGGGCTTAATAAAATTGGAGCCATTAACATTACTGTTGCAAGCAGCATTCAATCTATTTAATGGTTTGGTTCATTGATCCACAAGTTCATAAAACTAGGAAGGGGGTCAAACAGAATTATATGTACTTTAGTAAAGGACCCTATAAAGCTGTTCTCAGTGTAAAATGAGTTAGGACCATGAGATAGTAAAACTTGACCTGTCTACTCAGCATTTCAGAGACCAAAAATATTTTGGACTAACAGTCCTCTACGCTGCCAACAATGAACATTTAATATCTTAATCTGTTTTTCCTTGGTCTGATTTGGGTTATTTATTTTATTTCCTAGTACGATACTTTGGAAGATGTGATCATTTTCCAAGCAGGCAGCAGAAAACGAAACATTTGTGCTCAGCATTCTTAAGGAGAATATATTGTATCTTTCTCAAGGAGAGTCATTACCCTCTTGTCTTCCAGCACAATATCCAACAGACGTTTCCTTTTACAATATTGCTGCTGATGCTGTACTTGCTCTGCTTGCTATTGATTAGTGAGAGTCAAGGACATTAAAACCTTAAGCTCAAACCACCAGCTCTCAGAGCCAGTCAATGGGTATATTTTGCGCAGCTCCTAATTCAGGGACAGGTTAAAGAAAAAAGAGACACTGTGAATAAGCAACTGGTCAGACTCAGAAACAAGAGATTTTGCAGAAACGGCAGCTCCCCACAGAACCACAGAAAACACACCTCAGTAGGAAGCCCAGCTCACAGAAAAGGGTGTAACAGTTACTATCTGTACACACATTTTAAAACCTAGACATCCACAGGTTATTCCACACTTCTTTTGCATGAAACACTGCATGCCTAAGAGATCAATCAGTATTTCAAGGAACATTTCTCAAAGCTTCCTGCAAGTCCTTGAAAAGTCAAAGCAGTTTAAAAAAAAATAAAAAAAAGAAAAAAGCTGTTTACCTTACAACATCCCTAGCATTTGTGTTTAATACACTCATCAGTATGCATGTAAAATACAAAAATGATACTACACGGATGCACTTTTGACAAGTGTCAGTTTACAGCCACAAAAAAGAAGATCAGAGCACATGAAGGACATAGCATAATTATGTCTCAACTCTTTGAAAAATAGATTCATTGTCAACTTGGAAACTAGTCTGTCTCTCTCTACCTGAATACTGAAAGCCAACTCAACCAAGAATTTAGCTTGTTTAATTCCAAAGATCAATAGATATTCCATATATGGCCTTTTTGACTTGAACTGGCAAGCCAAGCTATACATAGAAATTAGATAAATAATGTTTCTTCTTCTAGTATAATAAGAAGAGTCATGGAACTGCATCATATGTATTAATTTATAATGAGATTATTCTGCTAACTATTGCCCTACAATAATATCCATTCCTTTGATCATTACAGGCCTCATAGTTGTTACTGAACAGTTCTCCAGCTTCCTTTCAATGACATTTTACCTTGGATCTGTGAAGCCCAAGCACTTCTTACAAGACACATATGCTAATCACTGACTGCATCTAGTAAAACAATTCTATTCTTTTTATTTCATTAATCTCAACCACCTTCCTTTACGGCAATTCAGCTTAAGGCTTCCCTAAAAAAAATCATTAATGATCTTCCTTAAAAAAGCTGATCTGTGCTGGATAAATTCTACTGAGAAGTAGTATAGTCAATGATTAGGATATTAGACTGAGAGCAAGCAAGCAAGCATCAAATCTCAGCTAGCCCAAACATGGCAAATAGGTTCCATATCAAAAAAACAGAATACCTCCCAAAAAACTGTTACCTCTTACCATAAATCCTACTGTCACATCATAGGGAAGAGACAAACTTAGTTGTCTTTCACTGAACCACATCCAAATGAGTCCTTCTCCACAACACCACATGGGCTTTGAGGGAGAAGGATGAGGCACAGGATATCTCCTCATGGAGCTCATGGTCAGGACTTATACCCCTAAAAAACCATCCCAACATCTAGCATACATTCTGCAGGCAGCCTGAGGTATATATACGCAGGTCCTACACCTCTTCAAAGGCTCCAGGGACTTTCTTCTCTTCCCAAGCACTGCAGTCACTTGGAATCACACTGAAGACACTGCTTGGCTGTGAACACCCCTGTGATTCCTCCCAAACACAGGAGATGGAAAAGATTTTTGAGGGAAAATATTGTACAGCTTGGAACTAAATAAAGCAGTCCAAGTCTCCTGAAGCACAACCCTGTGGAGCCAAAGTGAAAGCGATGTGCACCTACTCCAGGCTCGCACTGATTTGCTTTGTTCTGTTCCCAGTTTTATAGACACATGGGCACAAAATGGATCTCCGTTCAAAGGAGTGCTCTTCACACGGTACAGTAAGGAATGGAGAAGGACAAAGGTATTGCAAACAAGTCTTGGGAAAAAAGGAAGCTCCCACTCTTTATATTTAAAAATGTTACCTTTTACTGCACCTTTTTGCCAGAACTAAACACATATTATATTTAACAGGCTAACTGTATCTAAATTACATCCAAAGAGCCCTGTCTGAAGACTAAACAACTTTCTTATGGGAGAAAGTAAACAGTTTTACTAAATGATACAATGTAATTAGAATCTTAATTAATATGAAATAAATTAGAGACATGAGTCTATAATGGATACCATGTTCAGCTGCTTACTGCCATAACTGCCAGGGGAGGCTATTAGCAAGTAACTCAGTAAGGCTATTTTCTTATTTGCAACTGTGTTCCTGCAGCTGAAGATGTTGGGTTCCTCATCCACGTGTTTTGGCAAACTGTATACTATACATCCTATTTGGATCCTATTTGTCTGCCACCATTGATGCACCCCGAACATAACTTTCTGAGCTGTATGAAAAGCAACAGAAATATTCTTTCCCTCTTTCCACACGTGTGAACCAAGCTTTGAAATGCAATCCCAAAGATATTTCCATAAAATAGCTTTGTAGGGGCAGAATCAGGAAAGGAATGGAGCCATTGCTCAGTTATTCCTGCCATATTGCTGAGCTATGCCTCCTGAATTTCCCCATTTCCATGGAAAAAAATGGTCTTCTAGCCCTATTAAGGTCAAAAAATGCTTACAGTGATGAAAGTAAGAGGGACTGATGCTTTACTTGGTGACAATCCATCCCCCCACGCCCAAGGCACTGCTTCAGAAACCCAGAGTCCTCAGCCTTCATAGTCATGATAAATCCCCTTGCGTTTCCAGTGAATAAATAGCCACAACCACATGCCTCGTCATGGCTTGAGCAAAGACATAGATTTTCCTTTTTTTTTTTAATCCACAACTATTTTATCTACATTAACCACGGTACCATTCTGGGCTAAGCTAAATAGCACTCTCCCAGACAGTGTCCTGATAAGGTTCAAAGGACAGCATGGGTTATGATTATTCACCATACACAATATGGATGAGGCCATCCTATCTGAGGGAAGAGGGAGAAGAGAGTTTTAAACACATGCGCAAAATCCATACCTTCCCCTCAGGGCCAGAGAACATACCCGAGCCGCCTTTGCTTTATTGGTATACACACAGTTTCAAATGCGGCTAGCTGCTTTGCCCCAGAAGCAAGTGAAATGATACAGTATTTGCAAACCACACATTATGTCTATTCTGCAGGGAGAACACTTAACAGACAATACAGAATTGAATTATTTCTGATTACTTAAAGTGCAATGGAACGGAAGGAGTGAGTCAGTTATGTGAACTCTATGCTACTAAAGCGACTTGTTAAAAAGGGTTTCAAAATAATTGTACTCGTTTTGTTAATGAATGACAGAAAAGCCTGGTATTTGACCAGTTCTAATTATTTACACTTGGTTCCATAAAACAATATTAATAGAGCAGAAAGTAATTTTTGACATTCTCTCTGAAAAACATATTAATCAACAAGTATTTGAGAGCTCTCGTGATTTTCATCCTGTCTGGACTGGAAAAGATGATGACTGAGAACACGTTAGCGAACAAAGAATATCCCTTCCCAACGCAAACACACTAGTCTAAAGAAACTAGTCTAAACATGATATTTGGGATTTCTCCCCAGATACAGAGCTGGGCTTGGTAAGAATCCATTTGGTGTAAGCAAATCCTGCTTAACAATGGATTTCTCAGAGCAAAACAATGCAGCAAGTTTCATTCTCATAGTATTATTTAGTCCATCCCAATTCAACAAATATTTCAATAGAATATCATCTTTTTCAAGCTCTGTTCAAACCCCTGACATTTGCCCAAAAAGAATTTCCCAGATTCGTAAGGGAACCTAAAATGCATCATTAATTTTTCACAATTTTGACTGCATATGTATTTTATTTACCAAGAAAAGGGTTTGTATGTGTATGTATATACACAAATACATGATTGATATATATGTATATACATACATATATACTGCATACACATACACACATATAAAAATATATCCTGGAAATAAAACTGAAAATAAGTGTAGTATGTTAGAATGACATTAGTTCTAAGAGGAAATAATTCCACAAATTCACTGAGTAGATATAAAAACAATATAATCATTGTTTTTTATAGGTTAGGAGTCTGAATAGCTTTATCATCTCACCTTCATTATCGCAGTCTTGCAATGAAAGCCATATTTGATCTACCAGACCAACTCCTTTTACTTCACCATGAACTGGAATGGAATGCATTATCATTAATGCAATGTCAAGGGTTTGGTTTGCAATTGTCAAGTCTACTCTTTTTTTACATTTACATTTCTTTACCAATTGCTTTATCTTCCATCCTAGTTTGCAGGACAGAAATCATCTATCGTGGTACTTCTAGACTGTTCCCAGTTCACACTTTTCACAGTTATGAAGCTATACTATGAGGATGGCTGTCACTCTTAACTGATATTTTCTGGACTGGATTTGACTAGACACATCCTGTACATGTGTTTTAGAGATACAGAAAGCCAGCACAGCTTAATAACATTTAGGAAACAATTGTAGTATCATGCTTTATAATTAGTACTGAAGAGAAAGTCTCCATTAACTGGCCAAATTCTTCTTGGTATATATCCTTGGCTTCCAAAAACGAGCCTTATGTTCGGACAGCTCCTGCAGAGTTCAAGGGTCAATCCTCGGTTATATTGCACAGAGCATTTTTTTTGCTTGGGGTTTGTGGGGTTTGTTTGGGGTTTTTGCTTTTGTTGGGGATCATATACAGAACAAAAACCCCACTCATTATCAGGGAAGTCAGTAATTCACTGCATTAAAAAATCCTCAGAAGACCTAACATCAAAGCAGCTCATTCAGCACCTGCCTCTAACTCCTTACTCCCAGTACTAGAATCAGCCTTTAACCAGCCTGTATTGCCTATAATTTCTCCAAGTGGCCATACGTTGTGTCAGAGGCCCTGGTGTTCCCTTGTTGCTCCTACAACGCAGGAGGTACCAGTGCAGCGTAACAACAGGTCTCCCCTTCTCCTTTAGACTGGGGTAGTTCAGCATGAGGAGTCACAGTGACTATAAATAAAAGACTTGCAAATTCAAGCCTCTCTATCCCAATTTCTTCGATACCAGTGCTAAATATTCTTCACAATTGGAAAATATGAACTTATTAAGTGCAAACTGGAAAGCTATAAACAAAACTGTAACTTCTTCAAGCAGTTATTTGTTCTTCACAGGCAAAGACAACAGATCTGTAGCCAATAAACCTGGACATTCCTTATGAATTCAGTGTAGGTCCAAACATCTGAAAATAGGTAAAAGCAAACCCCAGCCAAATAGCAGGGCTCAATTTCACTTACGTACTTAAATTATATTGCTCCAAAATTTGTGTAGCTACACATATACACACATATATAAATAAAAATCCCCTCCAATGGACTTCACAAAATTGAGTCACTGAACAGCTTTTTCCTTGGAAATCATATTAACATTAAGGTCCTGGTCCCACACAGAAAAGCAATAGAAATAGATTTTCTATTACCAGCATTTTATGAACAGCATAAAATCAATACAGTACGTATAAAACTGATTTGAGCCATATTAAATATAACATCTGTAGAATAAGTAAAGTGAACTGTGCACATTCTTTGACAGATTAAGGATTATGACCCACAGCAAATTTGGATCCATTGTGTTCAACAGGCATGATTAACTGTGTTCATAATGTTCTACAATAAAGCTGACCTCCAGGAATCTGCTCCTGAAATGATTAAGATAACTCAGAATTCTGTCACGACTGCAGACTTTTACACTGTCTGGATTTTCCTACGGACCAAGGGAAGGAAGAGACAACGCCTTAAATTTTATTTGCTATTCTTCAGCCAACATGAAAATTGTGTCAGAACAGCTTTTTCAGCTACTACAAATACATCCAGCTCACTCCACCCAAGTCAACAGTTCTTAAATATCACTTTTAAACTACAGAATTTAGATTTTTAAAAGCAGATCCTGTTTAGCGATGTGATGCCTACATGAAAACTGAACTGTGTAAGGAGAGAAAAGCCTCCTTTACCTCTCATCAAACTACCTAACCTGTATTTTAGTAGCCTGCTCAGAAAGGAAATGCTTGTCTGAGAGAATACTCTAATGAGATTCCAAACAAAAGTATAATTAAGATAGTCTTCTGTATTTGTGGGTGACTGCTTATGTTATTTCTTGAAACAGGAAAGCTATTTTACAGGGAGAAAGGTTTCCACTCCCATTAGTGGAACATTGTTTCTTTTCCTGCAATTAAAATACTGAATCTGGGACTCCCCTTAGGATTTACAATATAACTTCAGGAAGTGAGGTTAGTTATTCTGCATGGGACAAGTTTACTTAGTCTAGGCTGAACCAGTTTCCAAACAAGAAAAAAAAATTAACTATTTTTTGTGTATACCTTTCATTCGCTGTTCTAGAAAACAAAATGCCAAAATACAGTAAGACAGACCATCACCCGTGCAGTGAAAACACCCTTTCTCCCACAGAGAGAAACTCCATTTTCTCAAACTCAGCCCAATTTCACAAGCTTCACAAAATCAGTATCTCAGAGAGGCGTTCTACAATTATTTCAAATCAGAACATGCTTTCCGGTCCACATTACAACCACAGGATTACTGGGGATGGGAAGGGAGGGGAAAAGCCCCTTTCATGACCGCCAGCCAGTGTGACCCAAAGCCATTCATCAGCACAGCTCCCATGTACTTGGATCAGGGCCGAGCCCCGTCCTGTAATAATATGCCTTTATGTCTGAGCCTGACTACACTAAAAGTTATTGATGACAACCTCTATTAAACAAGTAATTAAATCCTCCAAAATACTTATATGGTGGGGAGGAAGGGTTATGAGAAGGACAGACATCAAGCATCAGTTATGACCTTGAAAGAGAAGTATTGATTGGATTTTGTCTTGTGAAAGGAAGGAGGGGAAACTGAAACCAACCGTCCTGAATCATTAATGAACTCCCATAGCATGCTCCTAATTCCAATTTTATGAGTATCCAAGTGACTCGTTCTTCAGGCCTCCTCAAAAGTAACATGTTTACAAACTATTCATAAAAAGAAACCACAAATTCACTCAAGACAACAAGAAGTACACCTAGGAAGCAACTCAAAAGGTGTCTGGTTTTGTGTACTTCAGACTGTCTATATACTATGTTTATTACTGTGAGCAACCAAAGGGTGCTATTGATTGCCTGTGCCACTACCTAGGCTTTCATTAGTACCCACTAGATAAAATAGCATTTTCAACTCTTTGGATCTTTTCTATGGCTAAAAGGCCTTTGAACACACTTTTCATCACAAACATCCTTTTGGCAAGTTTTTCCTTCTTTTTTTTTTTTTAAAAAAAAAAGCTCTTCACAGAATGGAATGATATAAAATTATGTGAACAATGGTAATTTATACAGCAGGAGAAATCCAAGTAACCCCTGTTCTGTGTCACTCAAGTAGTAAAGGGATGTGGAAGGGTAGAGTGGGGAGCAGAAAGACAACCATTAGATGTGATGCGGGAAGGTGTATGATAATTTTCTTCTAATTTATCTTGCATTTCACTTCATCCTCCTTCTAGCTGAGTTTTCCCTCCTCAATAAATTCTTAATTTTTCTTCTAAAGTCTCCTTTCCTAGAAATTATCTCCAATAGCTTTCCTTTAAGTAGGCCCAGCTATTAATGCTACTTACTGCAATACAAAGAAAGCATCCTCTTTCCATCTTGGCTCATCTTACTGCAAATCACTCTTCAGCTATTAACTTACTTCTATAAAGAAGTAATAATTTAGGTTACAGAACTGCTTTTCTGATTTCAAAAAGCCTTTACTAAACAAATCAACTACGTTAAAAGACTGGACAAATTAAGCCAAGATTTTTTTTTCTTTAATGTGATCAAACCAAGAGAACTAGAATAAACAAGTTCATCAAACAGCCAAACACCACTGACTGCAGACATTTCCTCCCAGAGAGATACTGTTCAACTGAGAAAGGTATACCAGCAAGGTACAAATATGAAAAGATTGTTCAGTTCACCATCTGCTGCAGGAGAGAATAAATGCAATAACTTCTGCCCACACTGCCACACAGCAATGCATTAGATGAAGTCTCTAGGGGATATCTGCACAAATGAGGGCTCAGTGGTACCAAGACTGTGACTGTATGTTCACACACATAAGAAACGGTCCATTTTAAAAGCATCTGTTTGATTTAACTTTCCCTTCTACATTCCTCTTCATTACCAACATTTCTACTTTCTAGAGATTAGAAATCTTCCTTAGAAACCACTGCTTTAAGAAACTGACACTTCTTATACCCTCTTTTTCACGGACAATGTAGTAACATTGACAAAGGTGAGAATTACTACCAGCGGTATCAAATTCAGGTGCTTTCTATAGTAACTGGATATCAAAAACCACTAGAGCAATGCTGCCACTTCTATACTTAATGATTCATGAATTCACATAGTAAGATGAAACACTAACCATGATCTTGAAGTGAAGCATACAAGTCATTAAAAATTCTATACTGTAAAATCTCAGTAAAAAAAAAAAAAAAAAAAAGACAATCCCTTCTGGCCTAAATTCTGAAATGTAACAGTTCTGCTTATCATGGAGATTTACATGTTTGTACCCTAGTGAAAAAAACACCTAAAAAAAAGATTAAAAGATCACAGGTAAGGAACAAGCAAACTGAGGAATGATAAGGACACTCATTTAAGTCAGGGAGAACTGTGGGTTACAGACTACAAATCACAGAAAATTTGAAAACCTACACTATAACAAACCCAGAAACCAATGCATCTTAAATGTTAGGTCAGAACTGCAGTTTTAGCATACAATAAATTTGGTGAGATTCTGGGGATGGACAGTTTTACATCAGAAGTTATATGGTGCTATAAGGACAGAGAAGACTCTTTCATAATGTTCTTGTCCAGTTTATATTTTCCACCTACGTTTGTCTGATCTGTAAGATAATGGTAATGAACAACAAGATGATTCATTATCATGAACTGGACAGTGATTAATTCAGTAACCACTGGTCTGTAAGAACTGAGAATTAATTGTTTATGGTAAAGACAGAAAAAGCAGATCCCAAATCAAAACTCCATTATTAAAATATCTTGTTCCCTTTACATTTCAAAGACACCACAAACCTTCCCACTCCTGGTTGTACAGTTTTGCTCAGTCCCATGGCTCCTGTAAAGACTTTATATAAAATCAAGGAGGAATAAAATGCAGTGGAGCATTCTTCTGTAAAAAGTTTTACAATCCTTGTTATCCCTTCTACAGCCACTTAAAGTCAAAGAAGATCTGTAATGGTTTTTAAAAAGCAAGCTGCATACAATCCTATACATAAGTCTGTAATACTGGTGAGGTAGAAGTGTGGTACCTAAATTTACAGACCAGGAGCAATTCTGCTCTTCCATACACGCTGCAAGTATCATATCCACCTTGTTGATCACACTGCTTACTCTGCACTGACCTGGAGCTCCTGTTTCCATCAGTGGCACTTCCAGTGCTGAAAAAGCGGTAGGATGCTGCAGCCAAATCCAGGGAGAAGCCTGCTTTCACTGCTGGCTGAACCCTGCAGTGCCAATCACTGTGACACAACTTGCCTTTCTTCTGATTTAATGGAGCTGATCCACAATTCTAATCAGCTGTTTCTGTGCATACAATTATTTGCACATGGGAGGGTGAGAGCCCTCATTTTTCACTTCAGTCCTGACTTTAACGGTACATATTGCATAGACAGAAAGTCCCCATATTCCTTGAAGCATCCAAGTTTCACTATTAGGAGAAAGGGTGACTGCTGTTCACATTTGTTTCTGTATTGTTCTTTGATGTGTTCACATCCAGTCTTGTGACCACACGTGAATAGCACAGGTCAGATTAAGTAAAACTTTGCCAACAGAGGTGTCCTGGCTAGGGGCCAGGCTGACTGCCACAGTGCTGTTTACAGAGCTTTGCAGAATAAACTTCCTCACCCGGTTGCAGCACAAGAAGCTCATCTCTTGGCCCTGCCTGTCTGATTTTCAGTGCCAGTGGTCCAGACTCAGTTCATCCCAAGCTGCAGTTTAAATGTTTGTTGTTGTTGTTATTTTGTTTTTAAAACGGATCACAGGTGTGCAGGAATTCATGAGTACATGGACACACTGAGCGGCACAGCTAAAGATAGGTGAGTGCACAGACACTGTTACCTCCAGTTCATCAGGGCTGATACTCTCCTTTGCTCTCAGTCCTCCCTCCGCCACTGTCTTGTCCCTTCCTCTCACTGGATAGGGTTGGCAATCCTCTCCTTGTTTCACTCGTTTACCCCGTGTTTCCTTTGCCCCTCTCTGACATGGCAGGGTCCACCCTTGCAAAGCCAGGTTCGGCTCTCCCTCGCTGTCCCAGGCAGCAAACCCAGGACAAGAACTTGCACTTCCTCCACCTCTGCCATCCTCCCAGCTGACAGAAGGTAGTCCCCCCTTGCCCATCTTAATTGAATACTGTGCCTTTGATCCTAGCAATCTTTTCCTTTTCTCCCCTATGACAGTTTAAGAAATTTCCTACCTACTCACCTCATCTAGACTTCTCACATCCCCAGGGATCTCCTCTCTTAGTTTCCCTTACCTTTGCTCTCATCCCCTCCCTCACCCCTCTCCATCACTTCTCACTTAGCCCTGAAACTTCCCCCCACGATGAAGGCAGGCTTTGATCTTGCCTTAAAAGGAAAAAAAAAAAAAAGGAGAAAAAGGAAAAAAAAATCCCATCTGTCTCAAACTATTAGCCATATTTCTCATTAAGCTAACTGAATGAATTGCAGGAGGTTCACCTGCTCTTATTCTTGGACTATCAACCCTCTAGCTAAAATATTCCTGGTCGGGATCCAAGACCTTACTCAGTGTAGACCTGACCCACAACTACATTTCATATCATCCTTAAGTAACTTATCATTCACCTTCAATGCCATGAGTTTTGCATGACTCATGGTTTAGACCTATCTGACAAACCCAAACTGCCACAATGTTGTTCTTTACGATTTGATCTTTGAATCCTGACAGTCAGTCTCAGAAAGAAGAAAAGAAAATGTAATTTTCCTTTCAGGCTAAGGATCAGAGTGATGCTAGTAGAAGGAATCTCCATCCACCTGTACTACTTCTGAAGACAGACTAATCCACACGAGGACCTACAAAATATTCTTTTGCAAAAAGGCAAGAACAAATCTGTTCAGTTTGGCTGCAAGAATCATGCAAAATCATGCAACATTCATTCCAATTCATTTTGTCTATTTTTTCAGCTTTAGCATTTTAGATGTGTTTTGCATGGCTAGCCAAACTTTTCAGTGAGATTAAATGACAGAAATGTCTCAGAGCTACAACCACATCCTAAAAGGTGAATCATAAGCAACGAACCCATGAAGTACTTCAAAAATTGACACACTTGTCTTAGTCACTAAACTATGAACACACTGGACAAATAAAAACCATTTATACAGCATAAAGTTCTGTTAAAGCAGAAAAGTATCTTGTGCCACGTTTGAGAAGATGTTTATCTGCACATAGCTGACAAGCTATACACCAAACCAGGAACACATAAGCACACATGAGTGTCCAAGTACACGAACTTCTCGGTGCACATACACAAGATTTGTGTAAAAATGTTTCAGTTCAGCCTAAAACCTGTGTTCATACCTACCATTAGACACCTGAATTTTTCTCACTGACACCAGCAAAATACATTTTGCCATACCTTTTATGTTTTCTGCACATCAGCCAATGTAGTCAGGTACATCTGAAGTGTAGGCAAGGCCACAGTCTGAAAATTCAGTTCTTTAGCTCCCTCCTCCACTAACCTTTTGTAGCTAAGACTCACCTAAGAAAATTGGCCATGGTTCATACCTTGCCCAAAGCAGGCTCAACAGAGAGCTTATTAGCTGGGGCTCTTTTCTGTACTTCCCTCATAAGTTCTGCCACGTTGGCTGGAACCAGTACGCCAGCAAAAAGTTGATATTTCATCCCCTATTTAAGGAGCTATTTAAGAGCCACTCTAAGATGCCTCCCTCATCCAGAGCTCGATGTGTTACAGTGCCAAGGTTAATTGAGAAGCTAAAGGCCAAGATTAAGTTTCACCTATTCTCTGGGAGGATTTAGTTTCCCATGTTACTATAAAGATACTTTCCTAGATGCATATGGAAGCTGACACAGCCAACCGCAGGAACTTTCCCTGCTGCACTTCTTTCCCCAAAGAAATGTTAACTCCCATCAATCTAAATGAGTCCAGTTCCCATCTACACTCATTTACTGGCAGGGTAGTATAAAGAGGCCATTGTGTAAATAAGAGTCAGGCTCACTGACCTTTTTCTTTTTTCTTTTTCTTTTTTTTTTAAATGAAGGATGCCATCAGCATACCAACATCTTTAGATACCAATCATCCATTCTATACAGCCCATTTCCTCTGCCCCTTCTCCAAACCCCCCCCCCCCCCCACTTACCAAGGACGCTACTTCAGTTTTAAACATTAACAAGACAGTTCTTTAACTACGTAACAGTAATAAGCACTGTATTCTGAAGTCTCTCCTATATACAAGATTCTCCTTTTCCCTCCCCCCACACCCTGAAGTAGAACAAACCAGTGACCCAGCTGTCAATCTGAAAGGTTATATTTAAAATTAAGTATTTCCATAACATTGCTCGTTGCCCTGGATGCAGATTCAGGATTACACCAGAGGAGAAAGGGTATCAGTAGTAAACTGCAATGGAATGGGTTGAAAAAAATGAAGTATCTAACTTTAAAATATCTAAAATTTCAATAAACTTCTGGGTTAGGAGCAGCTGGGAAACACTCAGATGCTATATACCTTGTAGTTAAAAGGTAAGTAATAAGTGACAGGCATGAATTTTGTGTGCACAAAAAATGGGAGCTCAGTGGCAAACAGATCACTGTTCCAAGGCCAGCTGGTATACACAATAGTGTGCACAAACATCATTTTTGTACACGTAGCAGCCAGTGAAAACAATGCTCATCTTTGTGCTTTTCATGCAATCAAGAGCATCTGTTTGTAGAAGCATAGGCTGTACTTAGAAAAAGCGTCATCTTGGCTTCTGGGAACAAATCGTGGTTTGCTAAAGTTGCCATCATTGCAGTATCTAAGCACTTAAATGCTAGGCGATGTCATTGTAATTAATAATGAATGCATATTGTGGAATGAATATTTTTCAAAGTACACAGATGGGTCACAGCCAATTGCTTGAAAGACTGCAAACACATAGTAGGAATTCCTCTCCCTTCGGCACCTTGAGGGTAAGACTGTTGGCCCGGAGCTGCCAGGGGTGACACCGGTGTGCTCTGGATGGCTGCCACAGGGGGAAGGGATGGGAAGGCAGAATGGGGCAGCCCTGCCCTTTTCTCGGGAACGGTGAATGCCTGTGATCCAAACCTGGGATCTTTAGGCCTGAACTGAGCAACTGCACGCCAACAGCACAGATTCTTCCAGACACTGTGGGTCCTAGAGGATCACACAGGCTCTGGGCTTAGCTAAGGAACAAAGAGGAAAATCAGGGATTCAAACTATCGCAGGCCTCTCAAAGGCCTCAGGACAGTTGGACAACTTGAAAGAATGAATGCTTCTCAGTTCCTCTGCAGGTTTGCTATCGCACTCCTCCTGTTATACATCCTGTAGCATACCTCAGGTATGAGGCAAAAGTATAGGCTGTTCTTCCAAGCAGCTAAAGGAGAAGTGTCTTCCAGCTCCTCTACAATCGTGCCAGATCATCTGGTCAATTAAGGAAGAATTTTACCCTAAGAAAGTCCAAACAATTGCTTTGCTAAAATAAAGCCAGGGATATTTATTTTATACTCTTCTTCACAAGAACAGGGTGCTGTAAGTGACAAAGAGAGAAGGAAAGTTCGTCCCCCTTGCCAACCTTCCTGTGTGCACCAGGCATAACTAAGAACGCAAGAAGAGCCACACCAGCCCAGCCAAGTGACCACCCAGTGCCCTGTCTCTGACAGTGGCCGAAAGTCCATGCCTGAGGATTCGCATAAGCACAGAGCAAGTGCATGGAGACATTTATCCAGAGTACTCACGGCCTCTCTGAGCTGCACACCTCAGACTTCATGAGCCAGAAGTGAGGGCTTTGTGCTGAACAGCTGGATCACTCAGACTCGTAGCCAGTGGGGAGCGGGCAGGGAACAGGCTCTGTGCTGTTCACCTGTCTCACAACCTGCTCTGCCTGCATTTGAGGCACCCTTGGGGTGTACAGTACCCACGGCACATTGCATGATTTCTTCTGATGGCAGCAGAATAACCCATATTAATATTTTCCCAGAGCACACAAGGAGAGGCCAGTGCAAGTTGAGCCACAATGCCCAAGTTTCAGACACCATGAGAAGTAGCTACATGGCCTGCCTAGCCAGCAAGATGGCACTCCGAAGCACAGAAAGAGGGAAATGCAGCAGGAGAGACTATTTACTGTTCTCCAAAGTGACAGAGAGCTGTGAGAGCTTTTGGGAAACCCCCAAGAGGGTGACACTGCGCAGAAATACTGTGTTTGTGGCTACCACCAACTAAGAAGTTGACTGCATGTTTTAATTTAACCCTCAAATAGCTACAGCACAAGACACATTCAACAGATGAACAACTGGATCAGAGCCAGCTGAAGACGTTTAAAATACGGGCTGCTTTTAGAATACATCTCCACGTAACATAGCAAAAGGATGGATTAACAGTGGGAACATTTAGAGCATCACAACAGGCCTCTCCAAATATATTAAAGGAATTTAAGATGTTCTAGTTCAGACATTAGCGTGGAAAAGGGAATATCTCTGGGAGATACATTCCTGCTGCTGCCTCTTGCTACAAATCACAAAAATAGAAGTTATTGAAAGGGCACAAACACAGAGGGACTAGACCACAATACTTTCTTGGAAGCCCTTGGCTATTATAGCTTGCAACCACAGCTGCCAGTCCAGATGTCTGAGCACTCCCCAGTGAAAGAGAGGGCTCTAGTAATTCAAATCACCGATTTTAGAAGTATTTCTCTCCAAATTCCAATTAGTGGCAATGTCTTCTGACCAGAACCAAAGTTAAAATTTCTCCTACTTTAAAAGGCCAGATAGAGTACAGCTCCATGTTGCAGCTGGCCTTGTCAGATCCAGGGACAAGTGTCAGATCCATGAACATTGCCATTCCTCACTAGCATTACAAACGAGTTCCTCTAAGCGGCACAGGTTTTCATATACTCTCTGCAGACACTTCTATATAGCCTATCTGAATTCCAAATTTGCAACTAGCTGTACCATTAATATGGTTTACACTGCACACCACAGCATCGGAGTGCTTCACAACTGTAGCAGTTATATAAGATTAAGCAATTAACAGAAAGCAAAATGCTATATTTCCTTTCCAATGATGGGGAAACTGAAGCACAGAACAAGTGAAAGACCTGTGATTTTGGACTGTGGAAAGTTATGGCAGTGTGGAGATTGAGCACAGCCGTGCTAAGTGCCACAACCATGGCCAATCTTCTTCCCTTTTGGTACTCCATGAAGGAGATGCACTAAGCCATTTTGAGAGAAAATGACCAATTCTGAGTTCTCAGAGGTGCTAGCTCTGTGTTGTTCTACATGTGATGCTCAGAGTGGACAAGAAGGAAAGGGACTGATGGAGAGAGGAGGACCACAGTCAGACTAGCTGGCCATACTGCCAGGAAGAAGTAAAGCTTCAGGAGAAATACTTTGTATTCTGTCAGGGACATGTAAAGGACTCTTTAACGTCTTATATGGTTGCGTTACTCCAATTGGTGCCCCAGGGCATTCCCCTAAACCAGGCAGTGTAATAAATAACAGTGGCACTAACTTTTAACATTAAGAATAAAATTAATCCAGGTTAAATAATAGTTACTAAATAGTTACTAGGTCCATTTCTCTTCATGATAAAGGACCCTGTTGTGCTGTTTTTCTTCTTCTCCCTCCCCACTTTTTTTTTGAGGAAGCAGGAAAAAATAAAATAAATAAATAAATAAATAAATAAATAAATAGAAGATTCCCAACCCATCCCCCCCCTTTTTTTTTAATCTCAAAGAAAAAAAATCTGATTTTTCTCATTTTGCTAGATCTGATTTCCCATTTCCATATTGGAAGTGTCAGTTCTTCCTGATTTCTGATACTGGAAAGCAAACAGTGTTAAATGGGGCAGAACAAGGCAGAGGACAAAAAGAAGAGAGGCTGAGAGACACTGGTTTAAAAAGGTAATTCTGAGTTTTAGGCAGCATACAGAACAGGAGGTAGGAGAAAGTGGGCTTTGAGGGCAGCGCTAAAAACTTCTTGGAAATATTAAGACCCTTCTCATTTTGCCTCACAATTAATTTCTGAAAGAAAAAGGTATTATTTATACTGTATTAGCCTGATCTTCAGGCTGGATTATCATCCAGGCTGAGGACAGAGGATAGCCCTAATATTTTAAGTAAATAAACATGAAAGGCTAAACTGTGTCTGTGCGAAGCAGAGAGGCAGACTTATGTCACACGGCTGAGGAAGCAGCAGGGAGCCACAACATCTCCAGGAAGAGAACAACTGAGAACAGATATGAGTCACTTGGACAAGGTGCGTTCAGCTAACCGTAAAGAAAATGCTTTGGGGAATTCACAGGTTGCTGGGGTGAGGCTGCGGCGACAGCTAAAATACAAAGCTGCTCCCCCTCCACATTGTAGCAATCCTGGGAGATGATAGACATGCACTGGTGCGTGCGAAAAGGACATATAAAAAGGACCTATTCATTCAAATAAAACAAACAATCTGATTTGAAGTTTTGCCCAGAATTGAAACAAACCTAAAGTTTTCTTTTTACTAGATATTCAAGCAGCTTGGCTACCTTTTGTCTTCATTATTCTTAAATCCTGTGAACTTCTGTACTTCCTGATTTCTTCCTAAACAGCAACAGCACTGCTACAACAACGATGGCTTTACAAGATCTCTTGTTCATTCAGAAAAATGAAGCACCATAAATTTCTCAAAAAAACCTTTTTGTTATTTTTCCCAAATATCCAGATCGAAGGTGTGTAATGTTATGAGAATGCACATACCGAGAAAACAAAGGCATTTTCAGATACATTTAAATGAAACTGTTGATAAAAGCCTACTCTTGTGCATTTTTTCAAAGTTGGACAAGAAAGAACAAGCAATTTGCCTCATTTGGGGAAAGCGCAAACAAGCACCAGAAAACTTTAAAATCATATTCAATCTCTGAGTGGTTTTGTTTGTGGAGCTTTTCTAGACACACACACACTTGTCTGAAATATACTTAAATTGGTCTGAAATTTTTCTGATTTCTTCCATGATGCTTTAAAAGACACAGCTCCACTGCAGGAAGCAAAATGACAGGAGCCGAGAGGAGAGAATCATGAGATCCTTACACTGCAGTGATCTACGCAAGCCAGTCTCTGGGCCCATGGTGAATCTTTCCCCCTTGTGCAAAATTCAATACTGAACACTTTTACTCAAGAAGAAGGGTGCGGGGGGGGGGGGGGGGGGGAGTACACTCTAACTGTACTAAGGTCTCAGCATCTGCTAACAGAATTGATAAGTAGCAAATATGGCCAGGCATTGAAAAACAGAACATTATGAACCACAGTAATCATATTATCTTCTGTCCAGGACAAGCACAGGGATTCCCAAGTTCAGAAAAGAAAAAAAAAAAATTCAGACTACTCAGACACTGAACCAGAAATCAATGCAACTCAATCACAGAAGGAATCCTTCGTCAGTGTTTGAAAGCTGAGGAATGCAAATGGAAGAAAATTGCATAAAATCTGACAGATATTGTAAAAGCATTCAGTATGGGATGCAGCAGTGGAACATGGTCCTAAACAACACATATTTGTAACCCCAGTGGTGTTATTCAACTGAGACTCACATACCTGAATCAAATAATCTTAATGAAAAAGATGTCACTGTATTGCAAATAGCATGTGCTCACCTGTAACCTTTGGTATTTCCCTGTCTTCACAATCAGGCCCAGGCCTTTGCCAGTATTTAGGACTACACAGCAGCCCCTTCCAAATTAGCTTTTTTGCTAGGTGGAGATCACACAAAGGACCTAACTTCTACCAGGAATACTTCCTGTTTATCTACTGTTTGTGTTTCCGCCTATGTTGTCGAAGAACTGCTCTGTTTTTTAGCATCTAGTTTTCAAGTATCATCTGGTCTCAAGATTTCTCAAATGGCCACCTACACTAGGCGCGTGTTTACTTTGTGGTAAATAGCACTTCATGTGCAGGAGAACTGGGGCCACTCAAAAAATAAAAATAAAAAAATAAAAAAGACTTACTTTGTTTTATTTGCTCCTCTTCTTTATATACTTTTATATATTTATATTTTATATACTTTTATATACTCTTCTTTATATACTTTTTCCAGTCTCTTTTTGTGCCTGCTCTGTTTTATTCTGTTTGTAGGGAAACATCTAATTCTCATGACCCACATTCTCTCCTACTTCCCATTCTCCCTTCCTTGCATTGCCTCCTATGTCCAGTCTGCATGGATGCAGAAAGAGCACAGGGTCAAATGTTCTGATAGGGTGACGTAGCTACAGAGCAATATTTTAAGAGATACATCTTTTCTTTATTGTAATGCAAGAGAATAGTGGCTTAAATATTTTAAGATCTTTGTAAAATCCTTCACACAGAATGACTTTCATGGATCAGTTCATAAAAGCTCTCATTCTTTGAACTACTTATAGTGATTTGCCTCTTCAAAGTAAGGTACTTATAAGCATTAACAAATTTATCTTCCAAATGTCCATGTGATACATAAATATTACTGTTCCCATAATCCAAGTGATGCACCAGAGACGGACAATTTGCGTGATCTGCCCATGACTGCAAGGATTGGAATGCTAATGTCAAACAATAAAAATAACTTCTGGTGACTGCTTCAGATGAGCAATATCATTGCCTTTACATGTCTCATCACCAAATATACCGTGGATTTGAGCATTTTTTTTCCCCTACATCTTATCTTACAACCACTGAATCACACAAATTAATCCCTCTTTTACATTCTACTCATTGACTAAATAATGAAATGCTCTAAAGACATTAAAGGATTGACGCCCACAGAATCTGCAGTATGGAAGGTAAAACACGGTACCAAATTACTTCTATAGGTACAAACAGAGAAATCAACAAGTTCAGGATTTCAGTGACAAGACGAAACACAAGCATGTTCCAGAGCTACAAACTGATCCCACATTTTGAGCATAGCTCCTCTTAGTTACCTGGCAAGCAAGGCACAAAATAACCAGAAAGCCCTCACTGAGAGCTCATTACAGATTTATAACCAGTTTGAACATTAGATCACATTTGCCAAATTGCAGGTCTTTGCTAAAGATACAAAGCTCTTATTTTGCATCTGGTTTAGAACTAAAATTAGCAAAAGCTCTTCCATTTTAATCATATTTCACTTCTAGTCCATAAGCAATCCAATTGCTTAAGCAAAACATGCAATAATGCATGAGTTAAATAATAATAAATCGAGCATCTCTCCCTTTTCCCATTTTCAGTACGTCAAGCCACTTGCTTAGAGTAATCTGGTGCTCCAAAAAGCAAACCAGTGTGCAAGACACAGGGTTTGTTTTGAAACCTCTTGCAATCATTCTCTTCTCCCTCAACAAACGTAGAGTTAAACAAAACTTATTAAAACAGAGAATACCATGACCATTTGTCATTTACTCATAGACAAACATGAGAGAAACAAGATTTCTCCTACTGGCAGTGAAGTTACATCCAAAAGAATATGCAAAGACCTCAACAAATTGTCATATTTAGTCAGAATAACAGAGCACTCTACTCCGAACAGTACTATTATTTAAAGTCATATAAATATGATCACTCAGGTAAATGTGGGTTAAAGACTTTAAGTCATAATGGATACACTCAGGTAAATGAGGGTTAAAGACTTTAAGTCATAATGGATACATTGTGTCAGAAGCTGTTATCAGAAGTGCAGAATGACAACACTGCTGATTAAGGTGACTTTTATTATACAGTTGTACGGTACTTCTTACTCAAACCAAAATACCCTGAAGACAAGTGTGAAATGCCTCAGCAGAAGACAGGTTCCAAGCTGTCCTCTCCTGTACTGTTTTTTTGATTGAAGCTCAGAACATAACAAGAGTTTACAAGCAAAAACAATAGTGAATGACACACAAAGAAGAAAAAAATATTCCATGACTACGGCATGTGCTTATGTTTGGAATAACCAACATTTTTTTATTAATAAATTCAAAGGAGGATCATAGTCTAATACAAAAGTTATGCAAATTGCTTGCAAGAAAAAAAAGCTGTCATGAAGTTGGAGGAAATACGTTGTTTTGACTTTTGCAGAGAAAACCCATGGGTTTGTTCATAACTTTTAATCAACTTTGTGATAAAGCATAACATCTGACTGATAGTCCAAGTTATAAATTTATATTCAAAAGATGTGACATGCAAATAACAAGGGCTTGAAGGAAAGGCAGTATTTTGGGGTTGTTTGTCCTAAAATGAACATAGCTTTATTAAATCAATCCACACCATCCAATTATATGGACAAAGCAAGACAAATTTCTGTACCCAGAAGAGCACAGCCTTGAAACCTCACAAAAAGAGCAAATAATTTGCTGTCAGGATTTCTGTGTAGGGCACGGTAGATAGTTCAGAGAGCTCCAGGAAGGGGACGCACCTTCCAAAACGGGACACCCAAACCCACAGACATGAGAAGACCGCTGGCACTGCCCAGCTATGATGGGACTTTCAGACTCAGTTTGTTCTCTTACCTTTGGACTATCGCACAAAGCTCAAAGCACTGACAGAAGCTTCACACAAACGTTCAAAAAAAAAAAAAAAGCGCTCTAACCCCAAAGGGACTAAGTACACATCTGTTTCCCTCTATTTCTGTCAGATTCTATTTGTTACTTTCTTAAGAGAGAACAGGCTGGTTTGGGAATGGGTGGATTCTCCTTCCTTTCTGGATTTGGAAAAACCTTCAGAAAAAAGCTCAGCTTATCTCTACAGTTGCAATAGTAGTCTGATCTTTTTCGATCCACTTCCACAGAGTTCCTAACAAGTAAGGAGCACTAAAGATACTGCTTTATTGCCTGGATACAGGCACCCTGTGGCAAAATTTACTTCAGTTCAAATTAGCAAAAATGTTCTCATCCCCTAACTGAATTATGCTGTATTATCTTCCATCAGTTTCCTCTGCACTTCAGTCCATGCTTAGTGACATGTTCATATGTTAACAAACATTTGCGAACTAATAAGCTGGGTATTTTGCAACCCGTTATTTATTTACACTCATTTTTCAACAGAGGACATGGAATAAAACAGGACCAGAATTATTCTTCCACAAATCCTCTCAGGGAGTTCATGAACCTACTCCTGCCCTCTCTGCTCCAGTTCCCTTGCTATTTTCCAGTTTCATATGCTGGATAGATGGAGTCAGACATACACAAAATGATAAGATATCTTGGCAGCCTTCAGTGAATTCCCACCACAAGCACTTTCACATCCTCCAGCAAGCAAGCAAGCCAAAGCATTTCATAAGAGCAACCCACAGATCTTAATATATTTAAGAAATTAACAGAAATTTTTGCCATTTATGCTGCAGCCTCTTCCAAGGGTCTAAAAACCTCACCTCCTCAAGGAGCCAAAAGGAGCTTTTCACACAAAGCTGTTACCAACAGACCCTGTATAAGAAGGTGCTTAAGGTATACACAAGCAGAGAAAGAGAGAGAATTAGGTTTTACCAGCTACTTTGGTGAATTTTGCAATGCTATCTGGAAGTCTAGCACAACATGAAAGTTTATCCACCGAGTAGAAAGAAGAATTTTTTTTCATAGTAAATGCTATTCTGAGTCTCTTCTAGCAAAGGGGGGAATGTGACCTCTGCTACAGTATCTGTGGCTGTTCAGCACATGCAAGTACTTCTAGGTACGGCTGCTCGGACGCAGCATAGCTCAGGGCACAAGCAGCCGCTCCGCACCTCTCTGGGGAGACTAGCTACAGTCCCAACCTCCAACCATGCACTACCTCATTAAGTGAGGAGGGACTCAGCAAGGAAACAGGGCAAGAAGGGGACAGATGATCCCCGTCCATGCAGAAAATGGGATACATTGGCATTAAACAATAAGAAGTATAAAACAATGTCTTAAAGACGCTGCAGATGCCTGCTGTGAACCCAGAAGGATGAAAACTTCATCCCTTACAAAGATATCACCTATACGGGACACAGTGCTGACTGCCTGTTTACACATTTCATTTTCTGATTTTCAGGGGAGTGTTTTCTCCTATTAGTACCTGGTAACATGAACAATACCACTGATCACCAGTTTTACTGCTCCAGTTATCACTGAGTAACTGCTTTGTTCTTTTCTAAGCTAATTTTTGGGGGGGTAGAGGGGGGAAATGTCTAATGATGTGGAGTCTGAGGTGACTGTATTGTGTTTTCACAAGATAACAGAAAAATGGAGCACAGCCTTTTGTGCATCTCTGCCCCATGTAACTCAGGAAGCTCCTTCTTATGAATGCAAAATATTCATTCACACTTTTGGGAATATTTGAAAAAAGGAAGATTTTACCTTGTTTTATAAATATTTTCCATGGCATTTTGGATATTTTATTACTTCCCATTTCCCTACTAGAGCACAAATTATAAAATAATGTCTGCATCTTAAGTTGGATGCTAGTTTTGCTCTCACTGAACTCAATGACAAACCACTCACAGAATTCACAGGTAGCTGGTTTGATCCTTTTATCCACAATTTCCAAAAATACGTATTTTAAACGTATTATACTTCTGACTGTAAGAAATTTCTCTTCACTGTTGCCTTATTTTCTTCATGCTCAAATATCTCAGGTTGTTTATCTTCAATATATGCTTATGTTACAGGCTCTTCAGAGCAGGCAATTTGTTATTAACACTCTGGGTATTGCATATCGATACGGTGTTCTAATCTCAGGTCTTGAAATATTGCCTTAATACAAATTAAACACTACTGATGGTGATAAACTGAGAAAGTGTTTCTGGGACTTTGGATCCATAGATAGACCCATATTGTGAAGCTCAGGTGTGAATGCAAACTTCAGAGAAGTTTGAGGTTCACTTTAAGGGATAATTGAACGCCATTCCTTTCTAATGCAACGTTTGGATTTTCTCTATAGCTCACAGTGACATTTCACCATTATCACACATACCATGCCAGTGATTAGTCTTCGAAGGAGTATATCTGAACAGTGAACTAATTTTATTGCTCTTCTAACCACACTGGTCAAATTAGCAGAATAAAATAAACTCCATACATGTGGCTGCTGCCTTAATTTTGGCCAGCCATTCCCCCCAAAATGCGTCCTTACTCAAATACGATCTAGATGGACAATTCTGCAACAGAAAATTACTAAAGTAAAAATTACTGATTATGCAAGACCATTATTTTTGTCAAAAAAGTTCTACTCAAAGATACTCGAGAACCACCACTAAGTAAGGAGTTCCCTGGAAGGTAGCTTACTACACTACCATTCAAAAATACAATTTTACCCATTCTCTTTCAGGGTAGAGTTTACTTCCTAGTTCCTCCAATAATGTTATGTTGATAACTATAATGGAAATTTTGAAAAGCCTAACAAGCATTCAGCTTTAAAGCCCAAACCTCAGGCATTTCCCATTATTGTTCTTATTTGGCTTCCATTTCCTTCAGCTGGCTGATGCACAAAGAAAATTTACCCTGAACTTCTGTTCAGTTCTAAGGAGTTTCTTCTAGTCTTTGGCCAAAAACTGCAGCTCTATCCCACAGGCTCCATGTTGTTTCTCTGGGCTTTTCACAACGCCCTTCTTTTTTATGCTACCCCAAAGACCAGAGACTGCTCATCAGAAGGTGAAAGAAAAGGAGGTTACCATCCCAGCAAGCTAGTATGCACGATCTACATTTCCGCTCTGCTCAAATTGTATCTGTTCTAGGAACTCTCCTCTATTAAAAAAAATACACAAATACCAAATACAGATTAGATATCTCTGAAAAGACCACTGTCAAGGACAAGTCAGATTCACCAAAATATACAGCCATGGGGGAGAAAAGCTTCTGTGATACTACATCACAAGCGCGAGTGAGAGGATAGACATAAGGTTAACAGGAACCTACCAAAAGACTAGTTACCACTCTCTCCACAGACCCTCAGCTACACATCTTAAGAACAAAAGCTCATCTCCTTTAGTACACAGCAAAAGGACCTTCTAGGCCTCTCAGCAAGGTAACAAGCGTTTATTTTGTGTGTATGTATTTTTTTTAATACAATTCCACCCACATCTCTAGACACGGACTGACGAGATCAGTACAATATTAGTTTACTGGAGCTGTTACAGGCACCTCTGTGTTATATGTACCTCCATCTGTCTGTAAAATAAATAAATAAATAAACGAAAGAGCTGAGATTTCCTCTTCCGCAGGAACAAGAGCATTTGCCACTCTCTGCAGCTGCCACTTCCCAAGACACACACAGAAGCTCTAGAAAATGCATCCATCAAAAAGCATCAGTGTGACAGGACACACTGCAAATACATCTTCTCCTCTTGCTGTTGCTTAGCTTTGAATGTGTTACCCCAAGGTTGCATTTACAGTATAGTCTGAAGTACCTCTTGCATACAGCACAGATTCTCGAACAGTCAAATATTTATAATCAAACTCCTATTAGAATGAACTTCATTTCTTATCCTCTATGTCTGTACACTGACTCAACTAACGTTTTACTCCAGGAAGTTTCCCAATGGGCTGTGCAGTGGAAGGGAGAGAAATGGGATCTGTGATAAGAAAAAAACAGAAGTAGAACAGTTTGAACCAAAATTCTGTATTCCTATCTATATCTGTTTCTGCCCTTACTTACCCGACAAATAAAAGAAACAGAAAATGTGATGGTCCTTCATCTATACTCTTCATATGCAAAAGCCCACGGTAAATGTCTGTACAACTCAGAACAATTGTAGAAGATATAAAAAAAACAACCCTGCTTACCTTTCATCCCAAACTTAGAGTGTCTTCCAAACTTCAGAATAATTAGCATTATCACTAAGCCAGTGCACACCAGTGCTGCAATTCCCACCACAACATAAACCTAGAAGAAAGAACAAAAACAGATCTACTTATTTTGTTCTAATGAACTATCTTCAATCATTCAACATAAATTCAGATTAACCCAATTAGGTAAAGAGATTCATTTGAAACAGGAAACATTTGAACTCAGATCACAGAGTACAGAAGGAAGCCACCTGTTGAGGTTTCTTCCACCCTGTCGAGAACAGGGATTCAGATACCTCTGAGAACCACTTTTCTCAACATCCTACACATTCAAGGCATGTGGGAGGGAATGCCCATCACTCCTTTTCCTTCCAGTGGAGTGGCATGTTATAAGAAAACACATTAAAAAAGCTTACAAGAAAACACTTTTTTAATGTGAAGGTGACTGAACACTGGCACGGGTTGGCCAGAGACGCTGTGGAGTCTCCATCTTTGGAGATGCTCAAAACCCAACTGGACATGGTCCTTGTGCAACCTGCGTTAAGCGACCTTGCTTTGAGAATGGGGGTTGGCCTAGATGATCTCCAGAGGTGCCTTCCAACCTCAGCCATTCTGTGATTCTCCTATCAGAAGAAATGAGACTGTCTAGGATCCTGATCTTTTAGCACAGTCTATCTCCATGAAGCAACCAGTGTCAAGGTGGGGGACTGGAAGCTGTCAGAGCTTTGGCCCCACTGCACTTAATGGACAGAAACAGAACAAAAGAGAAGTTTTAGGAACTCTGCCATCTGCCCTTACCCTTACAACTTTTCACTCCCCAACTACCAACACTGGGGAGGGCCATGGGTTAGGCTTTCTCCCAGCCTGAACAAAACAGATTCCTCCTTCATCACATCCAGCCATATGTACTGAAACAATATCTAGCCTGCATACCCTCCTCTTCTATTCTTTCCTAACACACAATTCACCCCCCGGTTCACAAATGCACACACACTCCACTGCCTGTCACCTTGCGGCAGCATCGATGCCTGGAGCAGGGAGGCAGCAAAACCAACAAGACCAGCCACCCACTACCAGTTTCCAATAATTTGGCATAGGAGTCTAGGACAGCATAAAAAGTGAGGCACCAAAGAAACAGACCCACCAATTCAGTTGCCTCTACTAAGATGTGCTACAAATTATCTTATCAAAATATACATGAAATCACATGTTAACACATACAGTTAGAATTTGGAAGCTCATTACAGCACGTCCCCTTCGTCAGCAGCAGCTGAGTTCTGGGATCAGAACTCAGGCAACAGTCTTTAAATTACCTTGAATTTCTTCATTTTGTAAATAAAGAGTTGCTCTCCTTGGCTAAAACTAGAAGCAAAGCCTTGGACTAGCAAATTACAGTTAGTTGCTCAGAAAGGCATGAAACAAACTAACAATTTTACTTGGAATGAAAAGTGATCTACTCTTTCAAAACACATGGGGGGAGGAGGGAAGAGGTGCATCTCTTTTTTTTTTCTCCTCTCCCTCTCTTAAGCTTGGATAACAACCCAGTAATGGCTCTCCTGTTCTGGTATGTTAGGGTCCCATTACAATCTCTGCAGTTTCATTAGCTGTATAGTCAGAAAGTCTGCCAAGATTACAGATCAGGAAACAATGTATATACTTACAGTGATGCTATCTTCATTCTCTTTGTTGGAAACATCCGTAGAAGTGATTTGATTACTGTTATTTGTTGTGTCTCCAAGATCATTAGGCGTGGTTTCATACTCTTAGGAAAGGAAAAAAGGTTGCTTTTATAATTTCGTAACCTTAGAGGGGAAAGAGTAATCTTTTTAATTTCATTTCTATAATACCATCACACTAGTCACACCTCTTAGCATTCTGAGTTCTTTGAAAATGATATGTTTTTTCTATTGTACCCAATACATTTTGGGGGATCCTTGTGGCAGGTAATTGTGAATAAATGGGGTGTGATTGACAGACTTGAAAAAAGAAGCTGCTTCTCTCTGCAGCATTATAGAAAAGGAATCTACACCATAACATATATTAGAAAAACTAGAGTTAAATAAGAACTCCATCCATAAAGCTATTTTTATGCGATTCTGACTTCCCATTAAAAATGAAAGACTGCCCTCTACACTGAACTTTCCTTGCCTTGTATTCAGCCAAATATAGGACAGTCTTAGAAATTAGCTTGGGGACTTTCTGTTTAGCAGAGGATAACTGGGCACACAGCCTTTCAGCTAGTTTATTACCATCAAATGGGAAATAGATGTTTTTCTTAGGTTAAACATAAGCAGAAATACTGTTGTGCACATAGAGATTACAGTCTAACATGCTGAACTGTCATACAGGTAAACCTGAAAAAAGCTAAGTGCCTGAGATGGTCCAAAGACATTTGATTTATTGAAACAATACTACTTATAGGTCTGCAGGGGTGAATTCAGGACAATTCCATCAAAAGAATAAACATGGCTTAATTATTTATAATTATTTAAAAATGAAACACAGATACGTGCAGTCCATGATTTTCTCTCAGAATTATTCAAACAAGGTAACAAGAATTAAATAATACACGTATGAACTTTAATCCATGCATTAAAACAAAAAGGCTAAAAGTATTTTATGATTACATCTAGAAATACACATAAAATGTTCCAGTTTTATGACCACAATGTGGGTGTAGATGAAAGAAAACAAACACGGACAATAAGTGCATTTACTACAAATGCACCTCCAGCACTGTAATTTAAATTTGCAATTAATTGTGTATTTCTTTATCTATATTTTGATTAAAATCAGTGCCCCAAGCCTATAGATGAAATTGTGAATATGAAAAAGTAAAATGCAGAGCCAAAGCTCACACAAACTGCAGAGGCAGGAACTCTTGTGACCCCCGAGCTGCCACCTGGCAAGGGGAGGGAGGGAGGGCCTGGCTGCGCCTTGGTGAAGTTTATCTTCTTCAGCTCCCAAGGCCATTTTGGAGAGCTCAGCTGGAAACGTCAGCAACAAGCTGCACCGGCCTTGATCTTCATGCATGCACAAACACACTGTCTCTCTGCACAGCACTCATCAGGCTGCAGATTTCTTTGCTATTTGAATCTACACAGCTACCTCTGCTGCCAATGCTACAGTCGGTCCAGTCAGGTTGTCCAACCAACTCATGTAGCCTATTCTGGGTCGACACCATATATGCCAACGGACAGGATTTTTTCAAGTTATAATATATATTAAGTCTGTGGAGCTTTCATGGGAAAGCAGATTTAAGTTCCTGGCCTTTTACCACTTAAATTCTCCATCTCAGCATTGCACCCCTTTGTTTACAGTTTCCTCTGCAGCAAAGCTAAAATCCTTACTTCTTACAAAGTTGCAATCCTTACTTCTTGCAAAATCAATCCCATTCCTCATTTGCACAGGCAGCCTGGACAGGGAGCTGCACAGACCATCCACTGCTATGACTACAAGTTTTGCCACAGGAAAGGAGAGTTTGGTTTTATTCACCTACAGGCAGCATCCACACTCTGGATCAGTGAAAAAAATCCAGTTTATAACAAGTATCTCAGGCTATAAGACTGGGCTTTCTTTACAATCTGCTGGCAATGTCTTCACTATGATAGCTTTGACCATATAATAGGACCAATAGATAAAATAAATATTAAGAGCTTATCTCTGTAATATCAGCTTTTAAGAGGAAAATTTATTGCTCTTAATTTTAACCTGCAGACAATGGGGGGCAAAAGCTGATGAACTGTATTTGCAGCTGTGCTTATATTCCTTTCTGCCCTAAGATACTGGAAAGCATACACTGAAGGACTCATGAGAACGACCCAAAGTATTTCAAGTCTGGGGCTGTGAATCCTCTGAATACAGTATTGTATTAAAATGTGAAAGGGATAAAGTAGGCCACTTGGGTACATCGGTGCTGCACTGCCATTTCCCACCCTATAACCGTGAACAATTTGCATTTGAAGCAGTGCCAGAGTTTCAAAGCCTCCTGAAATTGGGTGAGCCAGGCAAGGGAAGCGTGCACAACCACCATCCAGCCAAAAAGGGGCAAATCTCAATTAACCGAACGCCTGCTCATTTTGTTACGAAACCCCGAGCGCAGCACGCGGGCACAGACAGGATCACGCCTCCTGACTCACACCGCGCGGGACTGCTGTCGCTGCAGGGCTCGATCCCCGCTGCCGTGTACCTCGCACAGCCACACACGCCGATGCCAGCCGAGATAAACCGCAGCTCAAGCGGGGTGGTATTTTGCAGCTGTTCTATAAACGGGGTGCAAAGCAGCAGACAAAAAGCACGGTCACAGGGAGCCGTTTTGCGCAACGCTCCTGGGAGGGCGGTTTCATGCAGCATACCGCCTCCCTCCTTGTTTATAGCCACATCAGAAAAAGCGGCACGGAAAAAGCATGAACTGAAGCGCCAATGAAGCTGGCTTAGCATCTCATTGTCAGCTCACCCGCCCTCCTGTTTCCCGCAGCACTTTGTAAAGCATTTCACGGAAAACATTTGGGAATTACCTCACACGAGGCACAGGACAGGGGAGGCCAGACCCCGCACCGCCCACAGGGGCGCTGATGGCGGAGCCCTGGTCCTGGCTCGCTGCAGCACAGCGCAGACCCGCTGCAGGCCTCTGCCCCGGGGCAGGCAGGGGCTGCTCCTCCGCCATCCGCTACTGGCAACAAGCGAGCCGCAAGGCCAGTCACCCTGGTCTGCTGGGGCAAAAGGCCTCCCCTTTAGGCCCTGCTCCAATTTACTTCATTATCAGCTTGTTATTAGCCCTGCCAGGTCACCTTCCACCTTCCTCCCGCCTGTGTTCAGGTGGGGAAAAACACCCCCCCTTTGTCAAGGTCCAGCCCTGCTGTCCAGGCCCAGGGCGCCACCGGCCTGACCTGCCCCGCCTGCCCCCGGCCTCCCTGCGGCCGCCATCTTGGCCCCACCGGGCCACCCGTCGCTGCCCCGCGACACCGCAGCGGTGCTGGCTCCAGCCCCGCCACAGCCCTGCCTGGCCCTCACCCCATCCCCGCGGCAGTGCCTGACGCCCCCCGGGCCTGGGGCTGCCCCGGCCGCCTCCGGGGCCCTGCACCCCACAGCAGGGGGACAGGCCCTGGCGGCCAGGACCAGCCCGGCCCACGCTGCCGGCAGCGCCGTGACCCCTGCAGAGCACAACCAGCTCGCAACTCCCACCGACTGCACCAGGGGCACCTGAAAACATCCAGCTGCTGCCCAGCATGCTTCAAGATCAAGTCCTCTGCAGCTGTCTGCACTCTTCACGCTGCAAACATGTACTCTGGCTAGCACAGGAGGCCAAAAGATATGTGTTGAAGGGAAGAACAGGGTGAGAGAAGCCTTTACATCCTCCTTCCCACGGAGTCTAATTTTGGGGGTAAACAGATGAGCGCGGAGATGATGCGTCTGAAGCAAAGCCACGAGGAATTGCCTGTCCCCGGGGAGAGCGAGTCCCAGGGCGGCTCCCGCACAGGGCCGTGCAAGCGGTGGCTCTCCAGAGACGTGAGTACGGCGGTTTCTTGACTTTTTAGCCAGTCTTATTTATTCCTGTCTCACTAACTAGACTTGTGAATTTGGAATAATTAAGGAAGCGCTCCGGACTACAAAGTGCTTCACAAAGCAAGCACTGAGTCACTGAAACAAAGATCAAAGGCAGCAATTTCAAAAAGTAGAAAGCAAAACTAGAAATAAAAAGGAATGCTGTTTTAATCAGGACTGGATCTTCCAGGCTCTGATTCACTTGCACACCCCAAAGCACACGTTTCCACAGAATCCACCAAAGTCAACCAAATGACAGTGCTCACACAGTTAAAGTCATACGCATGCATCAGGACCTGGGTAAACATCGCAGAATCAAGATCTTCATGTATACAACTTACACAACACAACACATGTAGGAAACCGTGCAAACCATCGCCCCCTTTCCTCTCCCCTTCCCCCTCCCAAATAAAAAGAATTTGGAAAAAGAGGGAGGGGAAGCTATTTCCTAAGCATTTAAAGCCAAATTGATGCTTCAATTGCACATTTGCTAAAGTTTAATGACATGGAATGGAATCAAAGCAATAACATTTAAACCAGCTTAAAGAAGCTTGAGTCATGTGCCATTTCATCCAAATACAAGTACTCCGAATAGGATCCAGCTTCTGCTGGAAGCTAAAGGGTGTTTTGGATGTGTTGGTGAGGATGGACTTTCATGCTGAGCAGAAGTACACCAGAAGCATTATGTGAAACTAGCCGGCTGTTTCTCAGTTTGCAGCTTCTATGATAGCGCACACTGGCTTTTGCTAGGTACAGCCTAAAACATTTTGCCCAACAAAAAAAATAACGTGAACACTGTGTCATCAAATCTTCTGGCAGACACTCAGATATCACTGACTTGATGTTCTGCTTATGCAAGAGAGATTAAGGGAAGGTACAAAAGAGCAGACAGAGAAAAATAAATTGCCTACAGGAAAACTCACTTGTGCCAACCTCATTTTTACAGGGGATTTAGGGGAATATTTTTGGAGGCAAAACAAGTATGGAATCATCCCTGGAAAAATAAATTGAGTTATATAAGGAGAAATCATGAACTCTCATTCCTTCAAGAAATGCTTCTGAAAGGTTCAGAAAATCTCATGTCCATGAGCTGCATCAGACGGCTGTTATCCTACAGGACCAATTGTAACTATCGGTAGCAATGGATTTATGCTTCTCCTAACCTGAATCAAAAGCAGCAAAGTAAAACGTCACATTGCCCTCATTTATCTTAAATTATATAAGGCAGGAAAAGAACCAACAATACAAAGTACCTTTTAGAATTGTGTTATAATATGTGCCATTTCAGTTTAACTGAGCCTGACATTCAATCTTTTAGTGGTTTGAGTTCCTTCATTTCTATTGTTAAAAGAAAAGAAAAAGAAAATCAAATATATACCATAAACGTCTGGATCCACAATTGGGCCACTACCTGTACATGGAGAAGAGAAAAAAAAAAAAGAAAGAAAAAAAAAAGCCTTTGTAAATAGATTGCAAATGCTGGAACAGTAAGAGTTTCTTCAGGAATTTTTTTTAAGAGTTCACATGTTATTTGCAGTAACAATGGTCAATACCTATGCAAACACAAAGCAACATCAAAATATTGTTCTAGCTGTTTATCAGATTACTCTTACAATTATTTTAGAGCAATTCTAACCATTAATGCTTTGCTTCATGTGAAACAGCTAATGCACAGGGCATTAGCTCTCGTAAAAGCAAGCATATTTCTCAAATGGAAAAAATTCTGCTCTGCAATGTTAATGCATATCTGGAATAAGCGCAGCAGGAACTATTCTTGTTGAAAACCAATGTTAAATTCTCTCTGACATTAGGTGGAAGCAGGCCTTGGTGGGAGTTACAATCACTAGCTTTTACCTGGTCAAAAAATTTTGCAATTAAATCACTGGGCAAATGGGTTTGGAACCAGCAGCAGCTGGCAGATTTAAAGGCTGGAGGTAGCAATGGACTAAGCAGCACTTCATTTACTCTGTTAGAGGATGCTCCCAGGAAACCAGCTGCCCAGCTGATCCACAGACACAACTCTTTTTGAAAGAGCAAGATCTCCCATAGGCAAAGACACTAGAGAATCCAGCCATTATTCAAGCAGATACTCATCTAGTCTATATTTTTCAGGATGTTACTAGTTCCAGGGTGCAGCTTTTTCTAATTACTGCACATGTGTAAGGCTGAGCACATATGCAAGTATAATGCACAGAATGCCCACTGAAAGTAGTATACTATTAGTCTAATCATGCTTCGATACTTGTGCTATATTTCCACATATTCAATCATCATGGTCTATGACGTATTCACAGCTCGCCTCATATAGTAGGCACCTAATTATCTTTTCCATATATTTACTCGTTCTTTTTGTTGTTTTGTAAATAAAATTAACAGATAGTTTAAACCTCTAGAGATGAATCAAACTTCAAAAAACATAATTCTGTTCATAGCATCATACAGTAATTCCATATCAGCAGCATTACACTGGCATAAAGCCACCGTGAAGTATGACCAGAACACACTTGTTTCTGCTTAAGTCAACAGTGTGAGAATCTGTGTTGAAAATACAAAGGAGGAGTTGCAACCTATTTGCAGAAAGACAGCAGATAATTAGGTTCATTTTAAATACACCTGAAGATATAAGACCCAGAAATATAGGTTAAGAAGACCCCATGAGAATGGCCATGTCCATCTGTAGAAATAAATAACAAATGACATGAGCATGTACTCCTATCTGTTCTCAAGCAACTTCTGACCAGGCTTGTCTGTCCATAAATGTTCATAGATTCAGTTTTTCCAATATAAAACATTCAACTGATGAAAGAATATATTTCCAATTTACCTTCTTTATGAGTCCTACTTCTCATGATCTAAAGAAAGAAAAAAAAATCTTCCTAGACCTTCACTCCGGAATTAGATGGCAACATTATTGTTATTCTTTACCGGAATTGGGATAAACTAATCGGATTAGTTTAACCCCTAATCTCTGCCAGGAGCATATGTACTAGGAAGTCATCTACTCTATTCAAAAATCTTTTATATAACTAAGTACTTCACATGAAATAAAAAAATCAAAAAGCTGAACCAAACCCAAGTTTCTATACAGTGTTCCCTACACAAAAACATATCTACTCAATCATCATTTGTTGAAGCTATTTTAACATGAAACCTCACCACAGTAATTCTGCATGTTTATATGCGATTATTTTTAATGTAAACAAAGAGCAACATTGTTGTTTTGGTCTCCATTAGGACAGGTTGTTGTGCAAATAAACTGTTATAGACATATCCTATCCAATCATCTTTATAAACTGCATCAACTACATTTGATGTGCTTAATTCTTCCTTTACAAAGTTGACATTTTCAGAATAAAGCAGCAGCAAAAGACTCAAGCCAAAAAAATACTTCTGTAAAACAGCCCCATGTTATTATGCCACACTAGCAAGATGCTACTTCTAAGGCATATTTCACATATTCTTTTACCTTGACAAGATACTACGTGACTTGAATTCCTTCAGCTGAATTTTAGAGCAGAAGGCTGGTAGATGAACAAGCTTACCTATAAATAGTTATTATTATTAACAATCTCTCCAGTGCTCGTTAGCTGTTACAGATCATTTATGGAAACAATCCCCAGAATAAAACACCAGTGTTTCTTGCTTACTGTTCACTGCATTGTAGGCTGTAATAGTCAAATCATTCTCAGCAAGAACAGTTACACCGGAATCCATCAAGTTTAGCAGATTAAGACTAGTTAAAAAAAAAAAAAAACCTCACTAACAGAATGTAAAATTTATTCTCCCGGACCTTCATATTTTAAAACCAAGTTTTAATTTACATTAACTGTGATATCATTAACTTGATCCAAATCCCACTGCCGTACATGCCTTCCTCCCCTTTATGCCTGCATCCTTAGTCCAGCAAAAAACATTCTGCGAGTAGCATGCTGGAAGCATCCTAGCACAAATCTTGTCATTATTGTGTTTGAAACAGCTTTGAAGGTGGAGTAATAAAACAACATGCTTCAGCCTTTGTTGACTTCATCCTAAATAAACATAGAGTCTATAGGGGAAGGGCTTTTAAATTTGCTTTTCTTTTTTTCCAGTGCATTTACCCGTGAGTGATGTAATAACCACAGAATTGGTTCAAAGCTCAGTGAGGATACCCCACCCCATGAAACATCAGGGCTGGTATTTAATTCAGTCATGAAGGCATGGAAATGAACATAACACCAGGGCGTAGGCCTAATCTTTATGCTTCATTGTATGATACGTGGGCCAAAAGAAGAAACTACACAGTAACGACAGGGCTGAAAAGGCCTTTTAAAGGTTTGAAAAATCCTGGCAGTGCTTTAAATAGTAGTAGTAGAGAAAAAAAAGAAAAAAAGAACAAAAAAAGAACAGTAATGCAATGCATGGAGGATTCTAGTTTTTTAATATTTGCTTTTACGACAGCTTCAGTGGAGGAGGCAACGATGTTGTGGAATATTCTAAAGCTCAATGTCATAAGCCCTATAGGAAAAAGCCCTACTAATAAAAACAATATTGAGGAGTCTAACTAGATAAGCAATTTCCCCTGTCATTAATTTTTAAGACTGGTTTGGTGCAATCCACTACACATCAACTGATTTCTAATACAGTTACATCTTCTCTGTATGTATTCTAGTTTCCTCTATAGAGTTTTTGTGAAGCTTAATCCACCTCAGAGCTTGAGAAATGCTTAAAGAACACAGCATAGATTATCTTGGATATTTAAATTGCTTACAATTATAAAAATGAAGCAACGAATAAATAATGCTGTCTTTCTAACTGGGAGGATACCTTCTGTTCTTTTTAACAATTTAAAAGGCCACAACTGAGAAATTTTCAACCTACAGGGGAGAAGCATAAAGGGAAAAGGGAACAGTAAAAGGAATTTGAATGAAAGAATAAAATCATATTCATATAAGTGTATTAGAGGAATTGTTATTCTGATAAGAAAATGAAGCCAGGTTCATAATAACTAATCAGAGGGTAAGAGAACTTGTATACAAAATGTATGAGGTGAACCATTTTATTCAACTGTTATAATGCAGTATTAGAGGATGCCAGTAGTTGAAGCCATGGCATGTTTCTGTAATGATTCTATTTAAGGAAGGACTCTAGAGGAAAAGCAGGAGAGGAGCTACAAAGAACAGCAGGAGTAAATAGAGCCTGCTTGTATCAGCTCTTCACCTTCTTCTTCTAAGGGTGGGAAAGGAAAAGAACTGCCATCTCATTCCCTGTAGCAGACTGAGTTGATAGGTACAAATATTAAATACAGGCTGTATTTTTATTGCCTATAGCCTGCAATGTAGGAGAGAGAATTTAAATATCCACATTTTTTCTATCACATAACATTATCACTGCACACTGCTGTTTCAAAAAAGAGGCAGGCTATTTCTAAGCCATGGTTAAAAAGCCAAAGGTACACACATATTTTCAGTTATGACTCTCCAAGTACGTACAAAAAAATATGCCTATATTTCCAGTCCTGCTGTGCAAGGTCCACTCAAGGTTTTTTCCACATATAACAGTACACTTACATGTATGTCTTGTTACTCTTACAGTCACTTCACATATGGCTTTGAAGACGTGAGGAAGGACCAAACCACAATGAACATCAACCACTTAGAGCAGTCCCTGCAGTTCAGTGAGTAAGTCCACCTTGAGGCAGCTCACATGGCATTTAGGAGAACTGACCTGGAGCCTTTAGAGCAGTGTAAGATGCAAACATTTAACAGGAACCATCTTCAGCATGAATATTCCTAGGCACGCAGGTGCCCAACCTCCATTGAAATGATTGGGAATTAGATGTCGAGTTGCCCATAAGGACCTGAGACCTTGTCTATCCTGCCTCTGGGTTACTTGTTTTCTCTCCAGCTCCCTCTGGTGTCCTAAACAATGTATTAGCACGGACTGGCAGACTACATTATCGATTTTGCAACAAGGCACTACATCCTTTGTAGGCGTACTCCCTGTGTCCTTGGATACACTGCCTAGCTGCACTCATACGCGGTACAGAAAACTTGCAGATTGACTGAATTGGCACTCTGTGCTTCCCAGGATTAGAACTCAGGCTAGAGAAAGCACTTCAGAAATAGTAATGCACAGCACAGCCTTAGCTGGTGCTGATAATGGTTACTCAAAGGGAGGATTTATGGAGCACTAACACAACCTCCCTTGAGGAGCAATAAACAAGAAAACGTTAAAGAAAAACATTATTTTACAACTAATCCTGACAACTTTAAGTTCAAAGAAGAAGTACATAGGTAAAGCTTCCTTCAAAACAGGTAAGCTGGCCAGGAGCACTGTCCCCACATTCTCATCAATTTGCAATTGCCAACATAAAAACGTTATACTCACCATCTCCAGGCACTGACATGAAATGAGCATCAACGCGTTTTTCGTCCTCTCCATACTCGTTCTTTGCCAGTAAGGTATAAGCACCATTGTTCAGATGGGTAGGGTTGTCCAGCTGAAGGCAGCCGTGGTATTCACTTTGATTGATAACATGTATTTTAGTACAGATGTATTCAGACTCATTCAGTATAGCCCCTTCATAGAACCACTGCAATGTGGGTTTAGGGTTCCCTTTCACAGTGAATGGAATGCACCAGTGGTGGTCCGGGGTTGGAGATTCAATAAATGTGATATTTGGTGCAACTATATTGGAAAAAAGAGTGAAGAACATCAGAATATCCTGAACGTGGCTTATTTTTTCCCACCGACAAGTTATCAGGGAAAATATTTGTCATTCATCAGCTTGTTGTAGGCATTATACCTATCTGGAGGATACTCACACAGGAAGCCTGCCTGCTCTGCCTAGGATACTATGCTCAGAATGGAAATGAAGCCATTCTTCAGAAAAAAACAAAATAAACTAGTTTCAGACAAAAACCGAACCCGCACTGAGCTACTCAGACTCTGCAAGGTGTGGAAAATTCAGTTACCGGATCGCAGAGAAGGGAGAGAGAGCTTTTAGCTTCACTGTACTAAAAATGGCGCAGAGGAGTGCTGAAGGAACAAAACAGTATTAAAAATAGTTAAAAGCTGGCCAAAAGCAAGTAGCACTGCAAATATATTCAGCTAGGAATCCAAACTTTCAGATGATTTTCTTCACAGAATCAAAGCCAGAGCAGATGATTTCATTCCCTGGATTCTTCCATGAGGGAAGGACCACTTTCTACGATACGTTTTCTTTGTTCAAACCTGCTGAATGCCTCAAGTTTACAGGCTTCTACTCAGGAGGCTGTTCCAACACCTTGCATGTTATTTCATTGTTGGAAAATTTTCCTTGATACTCAGTCTTAACTGCATCCAATTTCATCTAGTTATACTCCCTTTTATCAATCATAACAGTGCCAATCTGAGAATCTCATTTACACTGTTCAAACATTTCTAGTTTATGTCCCTTCCCATAGCTATTACATATCCAATTTCAACCTACAAGACATTTGAAGCGCATCTATAGTAATTTTGCTAGTTTACTCTGTCATGAGCACATGCTGAACAAAGTTTTCCATCTACAAAGCGTTCCATTCCCATCTTCAATTAAACAGAGGCTTGCAACTTGTGAAAACATCCTGTCTATTTCACATAAAATGAATTCAGGCTGCAACCTCAGAGCTAAGACGCCAATGCCTCTACACAACACGCCCTTCCCCCCTCCTTAGCCCTGATGAATTAGTACATTATTCAAAGCTATGACAAATAAATTTACATCTGGCAGAACAAATGTTGCAAGCGTGCTATTTTTTTTTTGGAACAAAGCAGTTGTTGCTTTAGATTAAAAAAAAAACTTGAAATAATGTAATCTAATATAAATAATTTCTATGACCCTTTTGAGGTGTTCACGAATCTTAGATTCATAAGATAGCATGTATGCATCTGCACACCATTACAAACCTTTTCACACTGACAGTGCCACTGAATATTTTGGGTTTCAGACGTTTACTTACAGATTGTTCAAACTGGAAGATAAAGCATTTAGATACATAATTTTTGCAGAAGTACTCAGAGCAGAAAAAGATAAAAATAACAACTGCTGGTTGGGTTATTCCCAGCAGTAACTGCAATAGATAGTTCACATGCTTTCAGGGAGTTTTCCTTTCAACAATGTCTGCACCCAAGAAATATTTATACCCAAAACAGTTGGTGCCAACGTGGTTTGGCCTCGGGAGGCGTGTGCAGCCCTGCTTACGTACAGAACACCGTGAGCTCGGCAGACGCCTGGTCCTCTCCCACGATGTTCTCCGCTACACAAGAAATCCACTGTCCGCTGTCCATGGATGAAACGTTTTTTATGGTTAGCGAGGCAGGATTCTTACTTGTGTCACTCTACAAATGATCAGAAAAATAAGTATGCATCAACTGTGGTGTAAAGAAACAAGGGAGAGCGCATCATTGGCCACAGTTCAATGGCATTTTCCAGTTTCATTTCCTTTTAGCTGTATCAGCCTGCAATTAATCAAAGTGTTACTTTGGTGTCTTACCAAACAGATGCAAAACACCTACAGAACCAATTGTAACCATCAGCAGCAGGCGATTTAAAGCCCCAAAAGAGTTGTTCTGCTGCAGCACTATCCTCATCCATTCTTTCATCCTGTCACTTCTAGTTTCTCCCTTCTTTTAACACCTCTTCCCCTCCACACAAATTGTTTTCTCTGTACCCATTCCCTTGCTCGCCCCCTCTTCCATTTCATGACTGATTTCTATGGTCTATCTCAGCTCTCCTTAATCTTCTTCTTCCCTTCTATACTCTGCTTGATCCTTGCTTTACTCTTCCTTTTATCTCTTTCCTTTATGCGTAGCTTGACACCTCTTCTACTGCTGCCTTCTGAGCTCTACTACACCTTGACAACTGTGTCAAAGCTGATTGTTACAGCCTCTGCTTTCTTAAATCAGGTCCTTCAAATGATATACAATCACTGTTTCCATACTTAAATTCTTTCATAAAATGTTAGATTATTTTCTTAGAGAGGAAAGGAACCAAAACACGTTTAGAAAATAAACAACGAGGAACATCATTTAAAAAACTCCTTTTGGGGGTACTTTTTTTAGTGTACATGTATGCTTGATACTGCACAGAAAGCAAGCAAACAATATGCTGCACCTGTAAAACCACAGTGACTTCCAGAGGCAGCCTATGGGGATAGGTGGGACCACTCCTGCACACGGCATTGCAGGACCAGGATTTTAAACATTGAGATGACATCTTAACTCAACTCAAGTCAAGTGTCCCATTGATTTCAGTGAGACCCCGCGGAGTGGAAAAGCCAACACCCCAAAGCACGTTTCCCCTTGGACATAACTCTCAGAGGCGAGCACTCATCAGAGCAAGAGTTAGAGCTCGGGGCTCAATCGCAGGATCAGCGCTGAAACAGACTGCAAGAAAAGTCTAACCAGCATCAACAGAATTAGACACCAGCATACAAGCCAAGCATGCAATTAACTTCACAGGGCTGGTGTTGAATTTTAGCTTTTGCTAATATTTCTCCTTGTAAATCAGGAAAGAGGAAAAACAGGCAAAAGCAGCAGAGGAGGTGAAGAAAAGGGAGGCAGAAGCAGAGATATGGAAGTGAGAAAAAGAAAACAAAAAACAACACTTGCAGAAAGGGAAGGATAGTTGTGAATGGCAATTGAACTTTAAAAGGCACTTTCTCTTCTGCTACTGAAAAGACTACTGTGCTCCATGGTTAAGGTTGTAGCTAGCCTATATTATAAGCCCCTCTGAAATCTCACAAAGTTATGCCAGGAGAGAATATTTCTGGAAAACTTGAAACAAACCAAACATGGCATTTCAAAGATAGGAGAGTTAAAAAATGAGGTGATCTCACTTTTTGAACAGTATCCCACATTTGTGTTGGCTCATAACTCAAAAAAAAAAAAAAAAAAAAAAAAGAGAGAGAAAAAGAAAAAGAAAAAGCACGACTTGGCATAGGTTCCCCAAACTGTTTTAATTTCTTGTTCTTGACGACGACTGGTGCCTTTGGGTAGTTTTACAGATTAGAGAGAAATTCAGAAATAAAACTGGAACTCTGCAGAGCTCTTATTTATGACAGTTGAAAGACATGTTAGTCAAACTCTTCATAGGCCTAATGTAATGATCTCCATGCAGAACGTGCAAAGATTAAGAGACCTCAGAGGTCCTGTCTCTTCTGCACTGCAGGAACAGTTTTCAAAGTACACATCACACGCTTTGTACAGAGCCAAAAGCTGTAGGCAGTTTGTACCCTCAAGAACGCAGAGGAGCCCAGGCCATGAAATTGGAAATAATGGGCATTCTGCACACTGTAAATAATGACAACTTAAGAAACCAGCAGCTGCATGCTGAAGACCTGCTTGAATGCTTCTCCTTATCACCACCTCCATCAGAAAGAAACTCCACTCGCACAGAGTCTCATGGACACCAAATACTGGGATCTGAGGAAACAAAAATTCCCACCCTCTGGATGGCTTTATTGCAGCAACATTTTCAAGTTTCATAAGAAAACTTTGCCATTTCTTTTAGTAAAACTTTGACTTTTGAGGCTTTCTGTCATCACCATGTTTTGTTGAAGGAAAATAAAACAAACCACAAAGTATTTAATATTTACAACCAAAGTTTCAGCACATCAAGCTTTTGGCCTGAAAAATATAATAAAATTAGAGACCCACAGCTTTTCTTATGATTAGAATAGATTAGACTTACTGTGTCTATTCAGGTAGTTGGGATAATAAGAAATCACTTGGAATAATAATAAATCAGTATCTTGATTTGCTAATTATTTCCATGAAATCACAGCACTCTCATTTACAAATGAACGTCCTTTGCATTTTTGATAAAAAGTTTAGTAAAGCTGGAGACGAGGCTTTACTCCATCCTTTGGCAGATGTCTCTTGCCTGAATTGCCGCCCATTTGAACATGAAACCTACCTCATGGTTTGAGACGAGATTAGTGAGCACCCAGGACACATTAGGAGGTGGCCCTCCAGCAGTATCACAATACAACGTGATGCTCTTGCCTTCCACAACAGTGATGTTGTAACTGCTTAAGTTGGCCGAGGGCAAGTCTATGATAAAAGCAAAAAATAAAGAGAAAAGAGAAAAATATAGGTTTGCGTTAGCCAGAAATAGACGTCACTCAAGTTCTATGGGAAATGTATGAATGCAATCAATAATATTGCTTAATCAGAAATTCGGTGTGGTCAGTTACTGTTCAGGCAGGGAGTACAAACAACATCTGTGGAAACATGTAAGTACAAGTACATTAAGCTGCTGCATAACATTTTCCTGTGGCTTCTCCACTTCGCATCCTAAGAAAACATTACAGCATGTGGAAATACATTAAGCTAATTATACAGGGGAATGTTTCAGGTGCGCAAATGGAAGTAATCCTAATTGTTTTTGCCTTCTTTAAAAAAAAAATAATAATTCTTTAAAACATGAAATTGTATCCTAATCTGTCATCTTTGTAGCAGTTGCAATGAAATCTCTATCTTCCAGTGACTAACTGCCACTCTGGTATTCCCACTGTTCTCCACTATGCTAACAGGAAAATCCCACTAGCCCACGGTCTCGCCTAGGAGATTGCAGCCCTCCCTCTCCTACAGGCCACAGAGAGCAGGGCAGCACCGACATCCTCAAGGCAAAGGCAGCAGGAGGGCATGCGAGAGAGAAAGGACAGAGGGCATCAGTGACGGCAAGGGGCTGCTACCCTGGGGCAGAGTTACCTACTGCCCTCAGTAAGGCACAAAAGCTGGGAGATGGTGTCACTCACCAGCCTGTGCAAGAGCCAGGACTCCCCCTCCATCTCACGGAGCTATAAGCCACCGTGTATCCCCTTCTTCAGCGCCCAAAGCAATGGGCGCCTCCAGAAGAGTAACAGGTCCAGTGCGCCGAGTGCTTCCAAAGAGCCAACAAGCTGTAGGCTCCTTTGGAGCTGACCCTCTTCAAAAATAATGCCAGTAACGCTGATAGATTTCAGGCACACAAGACCTCACATGTCGTATTTATTTACATGGCAAATAATCATGCAACACGCTGGAAATATCAGATCTCCCTGAAGAGATACTGTGCCATTGTTTGGAGCTGCTGAACATTGCAAGCAGCCTTGCCCTCAGTTAGAAGGAATTTCTCATCAACAATTCTAGGCATGCTTTTCTTGCAATTTATCATCTCAAACAGCAGAGCTTATCTGCTATGCTGGATATGTATGTATTATTTTGCCGTGACTTTTCTTTTCCTGAAACAAGGCTTCTCTTTCTCCTCCCCCGCCCCCTTTTTTCCCCCCATTAGAGTACAGCAGTTTCATCATGGACTTGCAGGTATAGAAGTTTAGCAGAGGGATTTTTTTTCTTATAAAAAAAGTCCCAATTTACAATTAACCATCTGACTAGTGTGAATTAACACTATTAATGTAACACATTAATATGCTTGCTAGAAGTTCAGTAGAAACTATATGTATTGGAAATGTCTAAGTTTAATTAGTTCAATAAAAATGAAATGAAAGCAAGCAATAGCAAAGAGAAGACAAATTATTTTCCAGGCAATGCTTTCTTACCTAATAAGATTTGAAAATCAGCACAAGTATACAGTAACTGCTTCGGCAATTCTCCTAGTGCTTTAAGCAGTGCTGTAATGTGATTCTTATTACAGGCATCATAGATTTCTTCTATTATGCTCACTTTATAAATCATATGTTGAAGTATATTGAGACAAAGCTGCACAGTTTGTATGCCTTGATGCAGTAATCTGTTAGCGAAGGTAGCCATCTGCTCTCGCCCGCTGTGAATTCAGATCTCAGTACTGCCTGTCAGTGAGCTGGGCGGGAAATAAAACTAATCTTAGGGAACATTTGGATATTAATTATCCTGGTTAGGGGACAGGGAGAGGGGTAATGAGATCCTTTGCTTTATAAAGTTACCCTTCCATACCACCTCTAAAAACCAGTCCAAACGCTGCTGCCAGACCTGAACTTGGAAAGAGATTAAAACTTTCCTCTTCTCCCTGGCACTGTTCACCTGGGACAAGGTCTGTATGACAGATGAGTGTTTCACTGTGAAAGTCCGCACAGTGCCTGTTAACACATCATTTCACATGAAACCTCTCATGTGAGCAAAAATAAAAACAACTTTGGTTCCATGGAGCCCTCCTTTAATAGCCATTACTATTATAGCCATTACAGAACTTAATAGTTCTGAGACAACTTCTTTCTGCAGTGTGCTTATTTACAGGACGGACAATTGAAGCTGAATTTCTCTGAGGGCAACGGCTACATTTTGCTTGTACCCTGCCAGAAGGTTATAAAATAATGGTGCTTATTATTCTAGAGGGTCCTAGAGTTACCCTAGAAACCAGTTGCAAGATCTCACAGAAATTCTTGCAGCAAAAAAGTAGTAATATAACATAATCATCACATTACTACCAAATGTGTATTTTGTTTTATTCCCTTTCACAGTTGTAAGAGGCAGTTAGGAAACACATCAAAGAATTGCTTTGGGATTCATTTCTTCTGGTTGGATATTTTGAGCTAATGAACTTTAATGCAAGGCCATTTTGGCTTTTGCTTCGAGTGGTACCCAAACTGCTCCACAGCAGAACATGCCCTAGTTGAGGGGCAGCTCTGCTTGGAAAAAAGGATGTTAGCATAAGACCTTGTATCTAGAAGAGGTGATATACTAGACTTAGGAGTAAGGCAATAAGACCAAGCAGCAAAACCTGTAATCACAACTCGCAATTAATTGCATATTAAAAAAACCAATGCACCCTAACAGAAATATATGCTCAGGACATGTGTCCAGTGTAGTGCGAGACCATTTAGAAAGTCAATACCATTTTGACACCTACACAATCACAAAGATTCCTAACCCCTTTGCATTTATTCCTGACTTAATTTGTTTAAAAATGATGTTTGAGATGATTACTTCTTCTATGGGTAGGGATGCACATTTTATAGGATTTTGTACATAGTAGTTGATCTAAGCAATTAGACAACATTTTCACATAGTTTTGTATACTGCCAGCATGGTAAGTTTAGACTGTAGCATATGAAACCCACACAAGGTAGACATGACATCATCTTGCCACAAGTCTCATCCTGATATCTGTCAGACAGAGATTAGCCTATGCCCCAAAGCATGAAATGTAATATCTCTTTCAAACTTTGATAGCATTTATTATAATAATTCTGGTTATTTATTATTATAATTCTGGTTATCAGTAATATCCGTTAGCATCCAAATTATTTTTTAAGTTTGCTATGTTCTTGGCCCCAGCAACTTTCTGGAGCAATGAGTTTCACATGCATCTTGTCCAGGCTGTGTGCAAGCATTTCCTTTTATCAGTTCTGAAATTTGTCTCTAAAATTCAAACTCACAGAGTGCTGTTTCCTGAGGACAGGGAAAAGAGTTTTTGAATGACCTTCTTAAGACCATTCTGTTTTATTTCTCTCATGTCCTCTTTTCTCTTAATAATCTATCCAAGGCTTTTCAGTCTCTTCTCAGAAAAGAGAGGACAGAATTTGCTACTATGAATTTTAAGCTGTAATGCAGAGAGTTATATGATACAGTAGATGCATAACAAGTATACACTAAACCCAACATGTTTTGTTGTGTATAGGTGTATAATGGCTATGTTATTTCATTGCACAGAGAAAATTCATTTCCATGTTCAAACTGATAAAATTTCATCCAGGGAATAGGCAGCTCTGGATAGAAATAAGCAGTCACTTCCATTCACCCCATGCACAAATGGGCACAACAGAGGCCAGGGGACAGGGACAGGTGGACAGTACATTTATGTCAAATTAGTCTATCTAAATATTATGTCAGGCATTAGCAGTAACAAACTCTCCTTCAGCTTTGGGGTTTCTTTACTCTCCCAGACCTCACAGTGTAAACTGATGGCCCGAGGCCACACTACCGTGGAACTGTCCAGCATCGCTAGTGAATGACTCATATCTTCACAGTACCCAGCTGGGACTTCAACAACGACAAAGCCAAATACTTCAGCGGAAATTTTCAAAGGCTACTGCAGGATTTGGCTATACAACTGTCAATGGAGATTAATAAAAAGCATGTGTCTAAATTCCAAGACGGCTCATTCCAAGTCCTCCTGCTGCTACTTACTACTTTCTACACAAAAGTGATACTGGCCCACAGTAGAGCCAAACTATTACTATATCCATCAAAGGAAGGATATGACCTAATTAAGAAATAACTGAATATTAATACAAACTTTGTAGTCTGTAACCAAACTCTCAGCACCAAGCTAATGTTCTAGACAACATAGTACAGCAACTTTTAGCAAAAGAGGGTTTTAAATGAGGAAAAAGGACTCCACCATTACACTCAAAGTTTTTTTCAGTGGTTAACTATCTTCACAGATATAAAAAAAAATAACAATTATCTAATTTCCAGAATGATTTTCCATCTTCAGCTTTTATCTGTTCAATCATGAGACACGTTAAGCTGCTCAAAAGCCTTTATCACAAAATTTTCTCAGTATGATCAATTAGCTTCACTAATACCTAAGTAATGACCTGATAAAGAAATGATCACTTGAGAGGATACTATGAATCCAACATCGCGTTCATTTACGCCACACTTTGCAAACTAAGCCCCTGATTCTCACAGGAATATACTCCACAGAGACCTGCTGACTACCTCCCAGGAGTCCAGCCATGATACAGTGGCACTAAATGGTCTTCACTGTGGCCCATGACATGTCATTTTTGCTGGGGACATTTTTGCAGGTCAACTTGTTCTGTGACAAGAACAGGCCATCTTCAAGAAAAAAAAAAGACAGATTTTTTCCCTCATAACAAGCCAACTGCATCTGACTTTCAATAAGGTTATTTTAATCCCTACCTGAAAACCTTAACCATCTTTTTAATAAATATCTCAGACCCAGAATGATTAAATTAACACTGTGGCCAGAAACCATCTATTAAACTGAACCATGTGAACCATGTAAAGGCAGACTATCAGAACCACTGATTTATAAATATCCTCTGTAATTCATAAGATATAGTGGCCCAAATTCAGGCTGGTTGCCTCACATAAGGTTTAAATATTGTCCAAGGTTGTTACCTTCTCTGGTTTTGCTTTTTCTCTCCAAGCAGGGAGAAAACATACAACTAATTACAGCACTACAGTACAGCTTGGTAACACCCACTAGTTGTACTCTCTGGAGCCTGAAAACAGGATGATTGACCATGCGATTTATTAAGAAATGTGCAAATGGATCCTCAAATTTCAGAGATCTTACTGGTTTCTAAACAGGTTTATATCAATGTGAGACAGATATAAGAAAAGTGGTGTTTTCCTGCATCCTACTGCTAATATTCTGACTTTGTTTGAAAATACAGGAAAGTTCACAAATTCCAAAAGGCTTTTCCTATGGGCTTGCATGGCTTTAAAAAAAAAACAAAAAACAAAGCAAGAAAGTTTTCAGTAATGCCAGTTATAAATCTAGGAGCTGTTGGAAATGCGATTCACCTCCTGTGTTTCACTTAGCAAGTGCCCGCAGCCAACAAGCTCTGAGCCAGATTTTAGCCACGGGGTAAGTGGGCACGTTTCCATCAAAGTCTGCATAACTACAGGGCCAAAAATCAGCGTGGCTGCATCTTTAGAGCACTATAAACAGGATACCCCAAAAGGGTACATGCAAAACATAAATCAAACATAAATCATTGTTTCCATATCCTCTTGCATCTCAACAACAGAGTCAAATTTCTGCCCTTATTTAAAGGCCCATAGAATACATAGAACACATAGAACACATAGAATAGTTGCCAAAGTCTCTTCACAGAGGTTATTCCAAGATAACAATCAAAACCATTTTGAGTGAAAATAAAAAAAGTGTTACACAACAAAAATGCCAATTTAGCAGAAACAAGGTGCCCAAATACAAAATTACCATCTCTATGTACATCTCCTTTGTTCTTGGTGCCCAAAGATTCCTGAATTGAATCTGAATCCACAGAATGATGACAAAACCTCCTCCTCTAGCCTCTACACTTCAAAACAAAAAAAGAGCAAGTCTTGTTATGTCCTTTGAAAAAAAAGGCACCAAAAAAAAAAAAAAAGCCTACCACTGGGAGAAAGTTTGAGTCCGAATGTAAGGGCTCCTTGCCAAAGCCCTGAGGAGAGTCCCTCAGCCCAGAGTTTAGGACTTTCCCATGCCCTCTACATTTTCCTAATGAGCAGTTCAAGGCACTCGGAACAAGCTAATTTCAAACAACTTCATGCAAGATGTGCTTGCTGCTTCAGTGTACCTTCTTTAAAGTCCAACTCTCATTTGCTTACCCTCTGGATCTGCTAACTCGTGACACCCACCTTGGTGGTCCACAGAAGAACATCAGTCTGCAGGGAAGCAGAACAAATGATGTGGCAGCTCACTGTGAGCCACCCAAATCTGCTAAAATATTAAAAGAAGTCTGCCTCCAACCATGATGCACCTGATGGTCATGTCCAGCCAGGAACCTATACAGAAAATAATTAAACAAGTACAGCCTCTACTAGAATACGATGATTCTATGTATGTTTTTCCAGAGCCAGTCCACCCTTACTTCACCTTAAACACTCCATCACTCCCTACCACACTAAAATCATCATTAGAAGCAAATGGAGCCTGTGCACCAGAGCAACGGACATAAACCTTGTTAACTCTTCTTCACAAATACAACACTAAATACTGCAACCTCAGCAGAACTGTCAAAATGCACCGCTCCTAACGTCTATCTATCCCAGACTCGGATGTACTTCATCCAGTGCTTATTATGCCATCATGAAAGCTATGCAGGCAAAACCCGCCAACTACTGTGCGCTAGAATGAATTCACTTGGTGACGACCCATCTTCTGTGGTCAACCTGTATGTAAGCTTTGAAGGTTGCTGCTTACATTTCGGAGCAGAAGGGCTTATACATCCAAAGTTTCTTCTCCCAGCTGCATTAGCTGCTTAACTTCTGCCCATGCTATTCTCTTAAGTTTCCTGGGCCTGACCCTGGTTCCAGTAGAAAGAAACTGAGTAAGAAAGGATCTTGCAGCACCTCAATCCTTGTAACTGACATGAGTATTACCTTTAGTCTGTCCACAACAGTTTTCACATTATAAATTTCTATAGCAGCTACCAACCTTATCACCACTTCCCTTGCTAAAAAACCTCCTAAAGGTACCCTGCCATGCTCTCTCTCAAGTTCCCTACATGATTAACGAAATTGAATTACACTTGGAGAAATTGTTCTCAATTATTATTTAAGCTTCAGTTTATCCATATCAGCCCTCAGAAGAAAACCAGATACATTCAGTGCAGTTAGGCTGAATACGGCAGCCACAAGCTTAACAGGTGAACTGAGAGCTAGACTGAGAGCTTTGTAATGCAGGTTAGTGAGACTTAAACTAACTTATGCAAACCTCTAACACACAGCTTCTTATTCAGTAACTGCATGTAGTGTAGTTGCAGTTCCTCGTTTTATCTGGAAAATTTCATGTGTGTCTGGGAAACACTGAAAATAATACTGTCCTGTCAAATATTACAACAGCAGAAACACGGGATCCTTATACAGGAACATTCTGGGGTAAGAGAAGACTAGATAAACTAGTAAAATGAATAGGTTTCAGCCCTGATATCAAGTTTGCATACTGCTGAAAGGATACCTTCATGAATTGTCTCCACTTTTTAAGTAAAAATGTCATTTCTTTAGACTATTAGAAATATAGTTATCTAGTCATGAGTCTTGAGCTAGTGCTATTGCAAGGGCAGAGCAAGAATACCCACTGCTAACAGACATACAGCACTTTTCCCTCAGTAGATCGGTACGATTACTCCCACTTACACAGATGGCCAAGTCAGGCGCAGAGCAGCTCAGCAAACCTGCACAGCTCATTGAGTTCAGAAATGCTGGAATGATCAAGACACCTTTCTTTCTCTTAAATATGGTCGTCCTTCTTTATATGACTAACCTGGTTTGTATTATAAACCTGTTTCATTTCAAGTTAATGCAGAGATCAAATCATAATTATAAAATGAAATTCTGCTTTTTCTTAAAATATGAGGCTTTCACATACACAGCGTATACTCAGCCATCATCATCCACAAGCCCTGATTTGCACTGCATATGTCTAGACATCTGTATGGAAGTTACTGGCCACTTCATCAGCACATCAAAGGATGCATGCACACAAAGAAGTTATGTGTGTGCCTTTGAAAATAAGATTTCTATTGCTTGTTCAAATATCTACAAATTACTAGTTATTTTCGTTTAAAACCTGGAAAAATGAAAACTGTTTTAATTGAGTTGGGAAAACTCTAACTCAACTTCAGAGCTGCAATATAAACTCTTACTACTGTCAAAACTCCCATAAAAAACATTTTTCAAGCAGCTCATGATCACAGATAAGAATTAAAACTCTTACAGAGAAAATAAGAACAGTTTGCCGCCATACATCATGCACATATCTAGTTCTCGAGCCAAAACAAACAATACAGGCTAGAGAGCCCATGAATATTCTGAAAGGTAAACACAGAAAATGTTTATGGCTTTTTTTAAAGCCACTTCATTCTGCCTGGAGCGTTCTCCTTTTGATAGTCTTATCTGTGAAGTCTACCTGATAATGGAAAAAGATGTCAACACCCACTGGATTATGCCTTTGCTTGTGGTTTTATACTGTGCTGTACTGGGATTGTCTAAGATCTAACACTTATTTTATTGACTCACTAATACTACAAATCTTTTTATAAATTCGGAGAAGTAAACATGTCAATCTAAACTTGGTTTTCTCCCCGTTAGAATTTGTAACCACCTGCCTCCAATTTGATATTTCTATCTCCTTGTTTACCCCTTGGACAAAAATCTATCACCAGAAATGCAGACCAAAATAAAGCCAGATCCAGTCCAGTCTCTTTAGAATCAGCTGGACAGTTGCCTACAAAAATGTTGTGGCTTACAAGTAAAGCAAGAAACGGACAACATGCATCTTCAGCTCATAACTGTACAAAGACATCAATGACTTCCAAAATACTGTCAGTTATACAAGAAGCAGCACCAAGAGCAAAGCCCACCCTCCGCAGCATTAATGCACAAGTGAAGAGAGAAAAAAAGTTTGCATTCATAAAAATCCACAGCCCCTTGGTCAGACAAGGGTCCCACTATCTGACTGGCTGCATATGTAAACAAATAGCCAATCTCCATATGGATTTGTTACATGTATAACAAATTAGTCTCATGTACTTTTTGCCACTCTGGACAGTAAACTCTAGCTTGCATATATGACCAATGACAAGACAGACAACATCTGCAGAAACCATATATGATAGATAAGCATACAAGGCCGCAAGGATAAGCAAAATTGAAAGTCTGATCAAGCACCACACCCGCATATACAAAACAGCATCTCTGATTAACTCTATTGGCCATATAAGGCAAAACTGTGTTACTGAAACATCCACGCAGGACTGCACAGACAACCATAGAAGCTAGACTACTCCCAAACAAACCAAATGAAAAAGACGCCTTCAATACCAATGAGCTCAACACTAAGAGCTGAGTGATCAAATCCGTACCAGAAGGAACAACTTAATAACCAGTCCCAACTTCCTGAAAATCTCACCCTGCCTCTGCAGGATTCAATGAGCTCCAGGTGAGCTCTGCCAGACTGACTTACAAGTGACCTTACCCACGCACAGAGCATCCTCATTTCCAGTAACTTAAGATGCCAGAGGCAATTGCAACCATCACTTACAGAAGTAGAAATGAGAACAAAGTATTCACTTCTCTTTCTAGATTTTCTAATGCTATTTGCCAGCCAGAAACAAAAGAGAGGAAGGTCAAGGTAGCCTACAGCATGTTGTGTGGACAACCAGCAAATATTGTGAAACTAAACACAATTTCTCTGCAGAGAAGGCTCTTCTCATACTACAGTGGTGGATGCACCTTCAAAACCTTTGACATGGTAATTGTGACTTTAAAATTGAAAAAAAATCCAACAGTTTTCATCATACACAAGTACATTTCAAATGTGGTTGAAAAAGTAATGCTGCAAACATCATAACAATTGATTGACACTTTTAATATCGTAGGTCGAAAGGATCTTTTAGTGATTGAACATACCTAATTTTAAGCCTCAGGAAAAGAAATCCCAAAGTTGTTGGCATCTAGATTGCAACTAGCCTTTAATCAGCAGATTAATGAACATTTCCACCATATAAACAATAAGTAAAGTACCACAGAACCTTGCTAATTTTGACATCAATTATCTGCAAACCAGAGCCTTACGACGAAGAAACCACAGTGGCCTCTTCTAACTCCCCAGCAAGAGATTTATTAACAGCGCACAGTAGAGAGGTGTCCTATTACCAAGACTTTTACCACATACTGTTCAGGCCACTTACTATAATATTATGAAGTAATTAATAACACCTGCAAGAAAAAAGAGCATGTTTGCTTGCTCAGTTCCTAAATCAAAAAATTCAACAAACCAGAGAGATGGGACAAACCATTTCATCAGTGGAGAAAGTTAGAAATGTTTCATTAACAAAATTCACAAAGGCTTGCATGCCCCAAACCTCTTGACATCGAAAGTAGCTAAAATGAATATGAAGTTCACAGAAAAAAAAAAAAATGCCATGATGGCAAAAGCCAAATTCTTCTATTCAGGTATACTTACTAGCCTCTCAAACTGTGCTAGAAATGAAACAAACCAAATTATCCAGTGGGTTTTCTGGAAATTAAGTCTTGTGCTTTTAAATAGAGAAATATATCTACCAGAAATGCTGAAAGCAACAGCCATGCAATGGATCTTTTAGATATCTTCCAGAACACAAGCCATACTCATCAAGATTATCGTTTGTTTTCACCAATGACTCCCTATTCTGTCCCTAAGAAATGCCTGTGTTGCCACCTATCTCTTCTGAAAAACAATGTTAAAAAACTATGTCTCATATTGATTCATCCCCAAAAACGTAAATTAAGGAGAAAAATTCACTTGGAGAGAGAAAAAGAGGAAGGAAAAAAGAGAGAGAGAGAGAGAAACACAAATGTGCATAAAGTCCAGTTATATTTGGATCATGTAAATTAACATTAAACCAAATGTGGGAAAAATCTGCAGGCCTGTGCTGATATTCATACAGTTCTTCAGCAAAAGCCATGTTTCCCGTATGTAAATTCCACACACTGGTACTCCAGCCACATACGCTCACAGCCAAGGGCCCCTGTCCTCCTCCTCATTGAGGTGGAAGTGCCACCTTCCCTTCTCATGCCAGGGATTTGAGTTGCGGTTTGCCTGTGAGAGGTGCACATACATACACACCTGCACCCACACAGCACCAAGGGGTCAGAAACAAGCCTGCTGGTGCTGCAGACGCTCAAGGATTCAGGAGAGAGAAATAATGTGTTACAGGGTGAAGTCCGCGTATTTAACGCTGAGAATTTTCAAAGAAAAATCCTTGCTACCTGGTACTTCCTAGACATGCTAGACAAGGACTTCACAAGAAATTACTCTGGCGTTCCTCTGTTCTGTGCCAATTGATCGCAACCTGCCAGGAGACCTTTCTACACACAGCAGATGAATCTGCCTTCTAGTCCCTTCAGCCAGAGCAGCTGGTCGGCTGCAGAGACATCGACTCAGGGCACTCATGGGGCGTGGTGGAAGGAAGAAAGGCAGAATTTGTTTGTTCCTCTTGCCATTCACCTTCGCATACAGCTTTCCCAATGCAAATCACTGCTCCATGAGAAAATCCTGCTCCTTCCTTCTTGTCCACCTGGTGCCGAGCACCCAGGCCCTCCGCTCCGCAGAGGAAACTCCGGGCTTCAGCAGGGTTCACGTCATATCTGAAATGGCCGGGCTCTGCCCCTCGTCCTCAGAGGAGGAGGAATCTCTTCCCCTCACAGGTAAAGCCTGCCACCAGCTCAGCCAAGACCACTTACAGGAAGCAAAATGGTATACAAAAGAAGCAAGGGGATGGCCTATCCTTACATCACTTTTCCACCATCTCCAAATCCATACACTACTACTGCAAAACACTGCAGACCTACGCTTGCTACGCCTCTTTTGCGCAGAGTATACAAGTGGACTCCGTAGAGTTTTATCTGTGTGAAAAACAGAGAGCTATGTGCTAACTTCTTCAGTAGGCACAGTTTTTCTGAATTTTCCTTCCATGCTCTTAGCAGTAAGGTTTGTATTTTTGAAGGAAAATAAAGATTTCATTAAGCTCAGATAGCTGAAAAAAAAATTTCAAGGAGATAAAATTTTGTGTCTGTTCAGCTCAGAAGGACTACTGTTTCATTTAAGGAAGGTACACATTTTATACAATTCTTTTGTGTTATCTATAATCGATGTTCTGTTTTCTTGCACTTCAGTAACAGTAAAAGTAAAAAAAGCGTTATATGAAGCTCCTGAAATTATTCCATGTGGCATGAAAGATCAGTGAATGGTTAATATTTCCCCTGAAACCTTTTTCCTTAGCAGCACTGTTGCCATCTTGATAGGTAACTAGTAGAAAAGCCTGTTTACTTTTCCTGTCTCACAATAACTCAGTAATAACTTTAAGTTAAAAGAGTATTACCGCAGTTTGGGACCTTCATATCCAGCAAAGCTGTCCTCTTGTTGTTGTCATCTATGCAATACAAATCCTGAGTTTCTGTGTAGAACTTGGTCTCTTGAAATTTCTTGATCCACATAATTTCACAGGAACACTTGAATGGATTATCCACCAATATCCTACAGTAAAAAACAAATTTTTTTTCTTTTTTTTTTTAGAATGCAGCATACATCACATATGTAGAAAAAATCGGGGAGGGAGGCCTTCAAAGCACTCAAACAGGTGAGACTAAAAGTTGAACTCTTTAGTTAAAAAAAAGTATAGATCAAAGACCTCAGCACAGAGCAAGCTGCGAGTAGATACAGATCCGCTGTAGAGAATGAAGCCCTGTTTGCTCCAGCTAAAATTCCAGCCCACCGCAGATCACACAGAGCACACAGCAGGCTCAACTCCTATGTCCAACTCACTGGTGTAAACCAGGAGCACCTGGTGAACTGGGCTTTCCACTAAAATCCACTTTGTTTCATAGCAGTTAAACAGAGATCAGAATTTCCTCTCCTCTGTGCTAGACTCTGGTCAGCTACCTTAGAAAGACCATTCCAGAAAAGGTTTATTACTGTTAGGTGGCAAACTCTTTACAGAGCCAAACAGCCATTTATTAGAGACAAACTCTAACAAACTCCAGTCATAAAAAAGGATTTTACATAACCTTAAAGATTAATCATCTATATCACTCTGGAAAATCTCACAGTAAAACCCCTAACTAAGAGACAATAACTTAAAGAATGGCCCTGAAACAGAAACGTGTAGTACGATTTAGCTATATAGTGCACTGTATGGAATTTAAATCACAGGTTAGCAAACCTACCCAATTCTAGTTTTAAAATTTAATACAACTACACATCAATGTAAAGAAATATAGTCCAAGAGAAATAGGAACAGAAACATCCCGATATCTACCTAAGAAATGTCTAGTATCTCATTTTTTCTTTTAAAACATAAACGAGGTCCAGTAAAGCCTGAGTGAGTGATTGCTTGAGACATCTCATTATAAGGAGAGCAATTATTCTCAGCAAAATTTCACACGTGTCTTTTGATGTACGGAAACTAAATCCGAGGTGCTCACAAATTCTGTTCTCGTAAATGCTGGAGGCTGACTCCTGAGGATTCGAAGTGTGCAAATAATTGGGAAAAATTCAGCTTCTCGGAGATGTAACCTGTTCCCCCAAAAGCTCCCCTAATTCTTTGTGAGTACAAAGCTGCAGAAATCATTTATGCAGCTCTCTTAAGGAGTAATTTGTATTCACAGAAGTCATCTGCTGGACTGTCACACCACTACTGCCTGGACAAGAACTGCTTGTGCAAAAGAGTATGAACATCAGGGTCTGGTGGGTCAAAAGCTACAACATGCATTTTCCAAACAGCAAGTTTTACTTTCCAGTTTCTGTTGCATCATATAACTTCTCTTTAAAAGCAAAATCTCCCTCGGCAAGTGGTTGAGCAATCTTTTTTTCTTCCACAGTTTTAATTTGTATCGAACCCACCAGGAGCCAGGCACATCGTAGACAGGATTCTGGATAGAGGCATGATAGCCCTCCGCATACACTTGCATGAAAGCAAGAATCTGACCTAGTAGAAGGAAATTACATGTTTTTATCTTGTTTGCTGTAATTTTACAGCTGTACCTACAGTCGGTTCTCAAAGAGGATGCCTTTCAAAGTGATATCTCCTTCTCTACTGTATCTGTTCTGTACTGTATCTCTGTATCTGGAGAATATCTCCTACCTCAGCCTACCCTGAACTTTTCATCCATTTATGTTTTGATTTAAAAGGGAGCTACCAACTGAATATTTACTTGATTTAGAGCAAGCTCCTCAGAAGCTATTTATGGCTTCATTCTCCTCTCAGATTCCTCCTCCAATACTCTTCCTACCCTCCTCTTCCTGATTTTCCATCTAAGTATTAGCCACTTATCAATACAACAATAGTTTTATTGTTCAACTGATACTGCTTTTATCCCTGCTTTTCCACCCTTCAGGCTCCATCTTTCCCCCCCACTTTCTTTTCCCCACTTCCCCCACTTCTATTTATCTCACTTTATTGCAATGCTTGTTTGCCCAACTTTATCCCTACCCTCCCACTCTTTCCCAAGCCCACAATATCCAATCTCAATTTTGCATCCTATCTATCTCCTTCTTAACTTGGCCCCCATAACACATTAGTATTTGAGGCATAGAGGCAATGGGTTTAATCCTCACAACATCCCTTTTCCCATGTCTGGGTCACTCCCAGTATCCACTTCCTCTGCTTCTGCTCCCACGACACTGAATGCCCATTGCTTAACTCTCATTTTAACCACGCAAATATATTCTCTCCTACTTCACATCAGCCAGATGTTTTGTCAATAAGCACTATTTCCCTACTCTGTCAAAACTCATTCCCATGATTTCTGTAACATACATACAATGCTCGATTCTGTCATTCTCTGTCCCAAGTCCTTTTTTCTGTCTTTCTGGCCAGGAGCAAACCAACTTCTTCAAAAAGACTGGCAATTTCTTACATCACCTCAGTGAACACATATGTACAGATTCGACTTGGTTCTCCTTCAAAATTTCATAAGCACCCACTTCAACCACAACCTAAAAGAAACTGCTCACCTGAGATGGAGAGGTTCAAGAATACCTTGATCTGTACTTTGGAATAAATCTGTTAAAGGCAGCAGACTAATTCCAAAGAAGCACCAACACAACTGAGAGCAGAATATGCCTTTAAAACTGCAGTCACTTCCTTTTTAACACACCTCTTAAGCTAGAGCATACCCACTCTTACATTTCTGCAGCCCACGGGGGCTAAGATGACCCCATTTCTCCACTAGCTGCTTTGAAACATTAGGAAAAGCCCAAACAATTCAGGCTGTGCACCAGTCTAAGTCCTATAACCCTGTTTTTTTGAGGTCCTAACAACTACAAAACATAGTAGTTACAGCCAAGTACATACTAGCTTTTTGGCATGGACTAAAAATTACATATGAAGAAACTGGGACTTCAGAAGCAACAGACCTACGTGGGGAATACAGCAATGGGAGTGCTCTGACCGCAGCTAGTCTTTTCATCAGCGTGAAGCGTTCGCCAAATTATAAAAGAAAATTCCAGTGAGTGATGTTCCCTTGGCTGTAAAGAAAGTGATTATACCAACTTAATTATCAACAAAACATATCTAAGGGGCAAAACCTCTTTCTGCAGCACAGGGACATGTTCACTTCATTTCTCACGTGCTAAAGAAAGAACGTGCAGCAGAAATCCGAGACTGCAAGGCACCCTCCTGGGCTGCCCCGATCCTGCCCTGGGCTCCTGGAGTTAAGCCTCCCTCTGCCCCCAACACAACCATCCCGAAGCTCTCGTGGGCTCCCTTGTTAGCAAAGGCTGCACAAGAAGACCACTTCTCCTCCTATATTTTTAACATGGAAACACAGCTCCAGGCCTTAAAAACCCTTCTAAGAGAAGTCGGATAGAAGAGAAGTAGGATAAAGGACCAGTAATCAGAGCCTTACACAAAAGCCAACTTCTGCCTTTATTATTTGTGCCAATACCCCCTCCATGGCCAAGTCATTCACAAACTCTACCTTTTCTATGAGTCCCCCAGATAAATACAATACAACAATATCTGCCACACAGGCATGCTACAGCCTCTTCTCTCCTGCTTTTACCCTCTGATTACATAACTTTGGAATGAATACCAATACATAAATTCTGCTTGAAAGAGCACATAATAAAAACATAGTATTGAAACAATCAACAAGTGCATGTTTACACATGCTTCATCACCAAATGATTATATACAGCACAGAACAACTCAAAGAATTTGAGAAAACAAAAATATTATTCCATAGCCAACCACAAGCATAGCAGCTGTGAGGCCAATATAAGAATATGACATAGAGACTTCATTTGAAGAGCTGTAGATGGCTGTATTTTTACTAACTCAAATACTTAATATAAACATCAGTAGTTTTGTGTGAAATGATCTTATAATAACATACTTTAAAGCTGGAGAGAAGCAGCTACTTTGACCTATAAATTCGTGTTAAAATACACTTGATCTTTCCTGAAGGCCTGGAATGAAAATCTCAGTATACTTAGGACACTGGCAACATCTTTGCTGCCTCCTTTGGATCAGAATTTCATTCCTGATCTTTGATGGACATCTAATTTAACAGAGCAAACTTCATAGTCTTGTTCTTCCATTTCAGGCCACAAATAAACATTATTTTAAGAAGCGGCAACTTACAGATCAGACAACCCCAGATGGCGAAAAGGCTTCTTGGACAAACTTGAGAGCTTGTTTCTGGATAAGTTGCTAAGGGAAAACAGATAATTATTAATTAGGATTGTTTCTTCTTACACTCAAAATACAATTTGTGTCTGGAAAAAAAAAAAAAAAAGAAAAAAAAAAGAAGAACCACCCAAACCAACTCTAAAAAGCTCTTATTCCTGTGACTTCAGTGGTACATAATGGTGCCCAGCCTCTTTTCATGGTTTGAAGGGTATCAAGGGTTTGAATCCAGCCTGTGCATGAAGTTAAATACATTCCTCAAAATCAAACTAGGCAAGGGTCAGTATCTTCACTTTTAGCACTTCTGTTCATTGTGGAAAAGCAGCAGATTTAATTGTATTTCAGAAGTATTCTGTAAAGTCCAGGTGTTAATTACATGCTCAATTTATTCATAAGTGAAATGGGTGTATCCCTTCCTTTGATGCTGCACCAAGCTCCATACTCACGTAAGTCCTTCTCACATGCTAGCACATATCCATATCACGGCCTTTTAGCTTTCTTTTCAAACTGCATGTGCAATATGCACCCACATGAAAGATCAAAAGGAAAACTGTAAAATGCCTGTATTGGGCTTTTTTATGTCAATTAAGCACTTATGGTTTCCAGTGGTAATTAAGTGAAAGGTCCTCCCCCATTATGCAAAGAAATGCTCATCTGAATCAGAAATTATCACCCTCCCAGGCTTACAAAATATTTTTCTCCACCCCAAATCAAAATAATGCTGTTCTTCTATAGTCTTATCAGTCCATAAATTAAAGATAGCAAGAGCAGCAAACTGTAAAACTGCCAACAACACAGTGCAAATCAACAAAATAAGCCAAAATACCAGGAGTTTTACATGGTATTACAGAGGCGCCATAGGGGCTCCATAGTTAAAGTTACATTGCATTTATATGAAGGATTAAATCTTTTTTTTTTTCCCCTCCTGATTAAAGAGCACAGCGTTTACTTCCCAAACTTTCAGCCCTTGATCTCTGAGTACAAGATAGTTTTCAGAGAAATTACAACAATGCAAATAGGATCATTTATAAACATTCAGAATGGAATCTTTATGAGATTTTATTTACTATAGCTCTTTGTTGATTCCTTCTAGCAAACGACAGCCTCAAGTTTGCAAGCTGACTGGTCCTAATGCGTGAGAATGAAATGTGCAAACGACTGTTTCATTAGGCACGTCAACTGAGCTGCCCTATGGTAGATGCAGGTAGAAACAGGTCATCCGGACCCTGACCAGATATATCAAAATTTGCACGTAGGACAGAAGTTGTGATTAAGTAAAAAACAGTACATTAAGTACCTATAATCTTTTCCCCACAGGCTGGGAGGTTGAAAGAAAAAATTTAAACCCTCACATGGAATTGGGTTCTTCTTTCCAGCACATGAAATCTCACCCCTCCTCAGGCAACTCTCACTAGTCATGCGGAAAAACCTCTGCAGCCCTGACAATGCCGAGCCTCACATGCAAATGCCTCCATGGCATTCCCAAATGAGGCAGGTACCTGCTTCTCTTCCCTGCCCAGTGACAAAATCCCATGTGGGGGAATCCCAAAGACAACGAGACCTACAGTGGGCCCTTCCTGCAGCTAGGTGCTCCTGCCACTCACTGGTCTAGTGGTAGGAAGCATATTCCCGGTCAAGAGGACAAGATTTGGTGCTTGGTTTCCACACACCAGAGGACTCCGCTCTTCCATACCAGGAGGACTCTCTAACCTTCAGACAATGGCTTGCTCAGGACGACTTCTGTCCAGCCAAAGCCATTTCATTTACTGTAACACTCCCTGGCACCCTAATGGAGAAGGCGCAGACTTGAGCTCTGATTCCAGACTAGGTCAAATCAAGTGGGTTTGAAACATCCCAGCCCAATTTCTAAATACTAGAACATCAGAATATAGTTCAGAAAATGGGCTTCAAACATCTCATGCAAGATCCCCAGCCATCCTATAAGATGGCGTTTCTCTCTTTTTTCTTAAGAAAAGATTGACTCTGGGACAGGGTTTGTTGTTGGTAACCTGAAGTGGACATAATAGCCCATCTATCTAATGGGCAGGTCTGAAGCCCCATTTTTCTTAGGAATTTCCACCTGGCTGGCTATGTTTCCTTGCTCAGCTTACTCATGGTCATCTAACTCATCCCATTCTCCATGAGGAGCTGAGCTGCTTCAATCAGAGCTATAAACCTTACTGGACAGTGGACTGTGAAACAGTTAGGTGTTGCCATAACTGTATCTTCTTGTCATTTAGCCTCAGGCCACTCATTGCTTCTGGAGGATTACTGCAATCCCCTAGGCATAAGAATAGCCTTTACTTGTTTAAATTCATAAACAACAGGACTTAACTGCCCAAAAAGTCAGTGGGTATGGTATTTTCTGAACACTTCATGCAGGTATAAATGACTGCACAAGCCAGTGAAGAACTGGGACTATTAATTTAAGTGAAACTATAAAAAGAATAAAGAAATATTATTTTATTTTTAATGCATCTGGTTTTGAAAAAACAAAAGTAACTTAATAGGTTTAATTGTCTTTTCAGATTTTTACCAGTTGTGTCAGATACATGCCAGATGAAGGAAGTAAAAAGCATTTAAAAACAGTAACAAAAAATATTCTTTGCCTATATTCTTGGTCATAGATTGACACATTTAGTACCTTAGGACTGTAGTCTCTTCTTCCATGTAGTTCACAGCCTTAAGGTTTTTCAAGTTGACAAGTAATTCAACTGAAATTTTTCAGCCCATTGTTATAGATTTATCATCTTAGACCATATTTTGTCAGTAAATTTACTGTTATATATATTTTTCATAAGCTGAGCGCTTTGTATTGATTATAGAGATGCCTGCTTTGCTCTCTTTAATCCGTGTTAAGTGGAAAAAACACTGACAGGCTTAGTAAGAGTAGGTGAGGACCACATTTATGCTTGCATGGAAAGAGAATATAAATTAGTTCCCCAATTCTATTACACACACACACACAGTGGTGAGGAACCCAAAGAAGATCTATGTGGGGTTCAAAAGCCTTTTTAAAAAAGTCTAGAGTAGACAGCCTGGCTCCAGCGCTATACCAAAAGGTAGGACCAGAATGCAGTCAAAGCAAGACTGTGTTTTACACAAGAATATCAAGCCTACTTCAAGCTAGCACAGCTACGAACATAGCTGTGGCAACGCAGGGAGTGCAAGCGTGGCCAGAAGAGCCACCTAAGTATTCACATCTACATTGCAACGCCACCATGCTGCTCTACCAGGGTGGGGGAAGAGGTGAAGAAATGGCAATGCCATTTTGCTACGCTCAGTCTCCCTCCACAGGCAACTGCCTGCTCTGCCTACAGCCAGAGCTAGCCCCGTGTTGCCTGTGTGCATGCAAGGGAAAAATCTGCAGTTGGGTCTCAAATGGTTAAATTTGGCTGCTTTTAAACCTGATCAGTCCTAGAGGTACAAACACGTTCTAACATTCAGATCTGTAAGTACACAGCGTATGCAACCCTATGATTCAGCGATGCAATTAATATACAGCCTGGCACATGACAATAGCTATTTTTTAATGTTTTGGGAAATACACGCTTACTGTGAAATTTATTCCTGTGTTTAAAGGTATTGACAGAATACCATGCACGTGTATTAAACAGACCCGTTAAAATTATTGTTAGCAGCAGATGAGCTTATAAATTACAGCACTACTAAACTAGGACTGTTTAATAGCTTGTTAAATGTGACTGTTGACTAATTTGAGTCTAAGGTCAATGAGAATACCAGAATTAGATGAGCAAGGCTATTAATTACATTTAAGTGATATCTATTAGAGCATTTCTCTTTCTATTGTTTATATTATTACTCAATTCTTATCACCATACATCAACTCAAAAGATACTTGGGCTACAGAAGTTTGGCCAAGAAAAGAAGGTAATGACAAAGAAAGGGCATAAGGGATTGTGTGTTAATAAGCTCCTTACAATCAGATATTCTTTTATAATTCAGAAAACAAATGCTATATTCTTATAATAAAGCTTCTTAACTACATCAAAAGACTTTTCATGTGAGAAAACTATAAGAGTATCACTAGCAAAATGAAAGCTCATACAGTTGCATCAGTCTTCAGAAAAGCGGCGTTTACATTTTCTTTTTGAAACAATGACAGACTGTTGTTTTAAAATAAAACGCAAGACTTCTCAAAGAGCTGTACTCAGAGGTCACTCTGGCAAAGTGAAACGATTTCAGCTTTTAATAGTTTTCTCTGTCCCAACCACAACAGGGACTGCATTTCATTCCCAATGCAGTCAACAGGAGTTTTATCGCTGATGACAACAAGCATTGATTCACTGAGGCTTTCAGAAACATTTTAGCATGCATCAAGACTTCCAAGATAAAAGAAACAAATGCATTTTTTTCAGGGATAACAGATCAGCCAAGGCAAAAAACGTCTCCACGCTATCTGCTTTGTCGTATGTACACAGAGCGGGCAGTTACTGCCGCTTTTTATTTTCAGTCTTATCTCAGCTTATCCTGCATCTGCTAACACTACTAATTCCCCACCAAAGAAATCACAGTACCAGATCCCTCTGATAGTCCCCTCTGCTGAATCAGGATTGCATATACATCAACCTGGCAGAGGTCAATCAGCCTAATTTGTTTCTAACAAGTAGCTTCACGAACTCAAGTTCCGATAAAGCCTGCCTACCAACAGATGTGTGTTCCACCTTTGACTGTGAGCTCTAGTAGAAACTTTTCCTGTGGCTGAGGTATTTTAAAGACATCATGTCCACATGGATTCTCTAGTGCCCAAAGGATGTAAGCGCATAATGGTATTTTCCCCCTAAGTGGGAACATTTATAGGGTCTCTCTGTTCTGCCCAAAGGCCAATTTTCACAAAACCTCTTCACCTACATCAGTTTTGGTCAGAAACAACCACTGGGGACAGAGAGACTTCGTGACAGCATGAGCCCCATTTCCTTAAGAAACCAGGCAAAAAAGCCTACAAAGAAGATCCCACCAACTCCCTCAGGTTACTTTTTGGAATGTCTACCTGCCCATACAGCTGCTAAGCTGTCCCAAGTATCTATCTTCCTTGATGAAAATTAAACTGATTATTTCTCATCCCATCTTTGTGTCATGGAGAAAACTGGCTCTCCTCTCCATAACTGCTCTCCCTTTAAAAAATCTGTAGATGTATATTCCTTTTCAGTCTTCTCTTTCCTAGACTGAACTAACTCAGCCTTCTCAGTGTTTTCTTGAACAATTTGCTTTACAAACTCCTTATAGCTCTGTTGCTCTTCTCTGTAATATCTTTCTACATGGGTAGATTCAGTGTCCTAATCTGCACACAGTATTCTGATAGATGCCTTCCCAGCAGCTAAGGTAATGGTGACAAGATGCAAAATTGTAACAGAAAATTCCTTTTGATCCCAGATTGAATTTGCTTTGTTCTGCTGCATCATGCTGAGATTCTCTCCCACTACAGCTACTAAATCTTTCTCTGCAATTGTGCCACGTAGCCAATAATTTTTCACTGTGCATTTCCATAGGGAGTGCATATGCACTTGTCTTGATGGAATTTCATCTTGTACCATCATAATTCACTGACCAATTGTCACACAGATAGACACACAAACACACTCTAGAAGATACTTCTCCTAGTCTCCAATTGATTATAGTAAAAGCAATTTACTTTATTAATGACCATATGAAGTAATATGTAACCCTCATAGGTTGGCAAGGTCTGGTTCATACTCCTCCAGTGTTTGCTCCATATGAAGGAGAGCAATTACCATGTAGGCAAATTCAGATACTCATGTCCACTTCTTCACATAAATTAATTTCTAATCCTTGGAAAACAGATGTGCAGAGAGGGAGTCCATTTGATTAACAAAGCAATCAGTCCTGAGCCCAATTCAGCAATGCTTCCATATTACAGTAAAGCATTGAGGCACCTTATAAAGCCTGAGGCTTGGGCTTACGTCTCCTTGATCTCACTAGGACTTTAACAAAAGCCACGGTTGTAGAACTGAGACACAATTTTCCAAGTAAGTGGCAGGAGTGTCTGTCCCACTGAAAAGCACTCCAGTCCTTCAGGGATACTCAACTGATCATTTTTCTCTACTTTTATGAAGAACTCTGGTCAATTCGGCCTTCACTAAAGGCAACACTTTCACTAAAGGAAAAGAAGCTGCACAGGCAACAACTCTGTCTCCTGAAGTTCATGAACTGCAAATTGCAGGTGGGTGGAAAAGTTACCTCATTTTTATATTTTGCTATTGGGTGCATCTATGTCAGCCTTTTAATTCAGATCAGGAGTGAGCTTCTGAAGCAAATCTGATGATGATCCTCACTTACAAGACGTCATCGCGGCACAGTCTCAGGGCATACAAACTGCTAAAATGACACTAAAAGATGTGCTCCAGGCATGCACTCTAGCTACTAAAACATGCTCAGTCCATTGAATCAGACTACAGCTAGTGCAACATCAAACCCATGTCAGCGCCTGTGATGCACACAGTATGGGCTTCATACTCGTAGTACCAACTCACTCAGTCAGAAGATATACTCCTTAGTAAAGGAGAGACAGCCAGACACCACTGTTAGAGCTGTCCTTCATCCAGAGATAAGGAGATAAATGACCTTTTTGCCATCTCACGTTATGTTCTTATGATCTGCCAAATCCTTATCGCACATGTCCTATTTCAAGTCCGCTAATGACAAGAGGCCATTCCAAGTTTCTATTGTTAAAACACTTTATATTAAGGAAACAGGGAGAAAGAGAAGGGATTTAACAAGGTTTGGGCAGTTTTGACTTAAAAGACAGAAATGATGTTTACTCACATGTATTGTAGGTTGACGTTTTTCACAAACGCCTGACGGGACACAAACCGTAAACCTGAATCCACCACAGTCCTGTGAAAAAACAAAAAGCTGTTAGCCTTGTTCATTTAAAATACAATGGAATTATAATAATTATAATGATTAAAATAAGAACGTGTATAAAGTCTCAACTAGGCTTAACTGCAAGCCCCACAGCTGTCTTCTCTAACGCACAAAGTTAGGCCTACTCTCTGATGAGGTCTGTATCTGCTTCTGCAGGAGGAATAAAAGAATAGTAACACTACAAAATAATTATCCCATATACTCACAGATTTTTAAGTCCAACATAAAATCCAACTTCATTGTCATTGATACTTTCTAACTTCCTCTGGTTTGCAATGTAACTGTTGAAAACACAAGACAGAAAACAAAGTATGAAAGTGCTGCTTCCATAGCTTTGACTGTTCAGAGGTCAGCAGTAAGGTCTGAAAGCTGGTGGTGGCTGCTGACCTGCTGCAATGAACACTGAAATCTAACTGGAGCATCTGCAGAGCAAGAGCACCTCTTAATGTCCCCCCCGTCATTTAACTGGTACTTTGCAGAGTGGGGCTGCAGGAGGAACAGCTGAGTTTTGGGGGGTGCCCTGGCCTTATTTCCCTCATGTTGCTGTTAATTTAATCACTCATAAACTGATTTTCTCCCTGTCCCAAAGTAGTTGCAGTTTTATTTGAAGCAATAGGAGAACAGAGGGAAGGGAGGCTACGCTTCATTATAGTACATACCCAAGTGGAAATAAAGAGAACAGGAGCTGTCGTAAGAGACCAAAGCACTATGAGTCCTCTCACATACCGTGAATGCCTGCCATAGGCTGAACCTTGAGAAGATGCGAGAATGCTAGCTAGCTGTTCGTATTGCTATCATGCGAGATCTACGAATGACCAAAGACATCCCTCAGATCAGAAATTAGAATGTTGTACAGATAATATACATGGGATGATAGAGAACCTGTTACCTCTTCTGCAGCCAGAAAAAAGTTTCACAGCGCAAAGCATGCTGTCTAGGAAGGAAGAATTGGAGGAAACAGCAATTGACAGACGTTCTGAGCAGAAAAGTAAGCCTGGTGTAGGAAATTACCTTGTCAAAGAGTCCATGCATTTCAAAAGATAATCCAGTCACAGACAAAACTTAAACTGAGATTCACCTGTATTTTTATAAAAACTCAGAATGAATCAAAGCCACAATACAGTAAGTTTCCCTAAACAGAAGAAGTCTTTCTTTTGCTACAATAAAACTTGTTTTCATTTTAAGCGTTTTGTGTATTTAAATGGAACTTTGATGAATTGGAGAGGAAGAAGATATATCGCTTTCCCAAAGGCAACAAATCTACTTAAATGGGTGTTTTAGAGAGCTCCTTTGTGTGCCTACGGCCCAAGAGAAGCTTGAGAATCGCATGAGCTGGGCTGGGCTTCCCTCCAAGCTGCAAGGCTGACTTGAGGTACGGGCTTGCCAAGTGCCAGGAAAAGCAGAAAGTTTCTCCTAATGGGACTCATTGTCCCTTGAGAAAAAGAACGACAGTAAAAAGACAACACGTGACACTGGACAAAACACATTATCACAGCATCATATGACAGTGACTGCTCTTCAGGGCTTCTTAGGAAAAGATTAGCATGGTGTACCCATTACAGGGTAATAATTTCCTACATATTTTCTGCCCTTCCGTGGTTTTTTTTAAAATCAATGTGATTTAATCCTTTGGGACTTATTAATCCATTTTTTGTTTGTTCGTTGGTTAATTTATTCCTTTTGCCAAGTAAAAACTATGAACTAGTCTATCAACCCTTCCATTTGAGAGTTCTGTAAGAAGATGATCTTACTGCCTTTGAATCTACCCTGAAGAAGAATTAAGTTTCATCTCATCTACCGCTTGGACCTCATCATGCTAAAATAAAGTTATGCAAGAGGTATCAAAGATACCTCCTCACTCTGTCCTCAGTGGTCAACCAATGAGCACCCTGGTGAGACCAAAAAGAGACTGGGAAATGTAGAAGAGCAGGAATCAAGGAAAATGGACAGAGGAACAGAAAGGGAGAAGGGAATCAGAAAAGCGGAAGAGGGGAAGAAAGTGACCAACTGATTTTTCCTAGCTGAAGATTAAGTCATCAAGAGAGCTCTGGCATGCACTGCCATAATCCAGCCCCATCACTTAATCAAACACACTTACGACACATCCAGATCTGACATTGTAATTTTAATCATAAAAACATTTAACCAGAACCTCCCACTACCAGAAGCTACAGAACTCTGACATAACTTACAGCGCAGCGTAGAAACATCACAGTGTATTTACATTCTGTGGTAAACCTCACCCTATGTACAGCAGCTCGGCTCTACCAAAGTCACCAGAGCTACCACAATTTACGCCAGACTGAGTATGAACACAGCCTATAGCAGTCAGTGCTGTTGGTCCATTAAAGAATAAAACAAAGGGACAAAATTTGGGATGAAGCAGCAATGTAAATTCACAGTCTTTTCTCTCCTGTCTTTCTCTTATTGCATCCCTTAAAAAGGGGAGAAGAAGTTCCACTCTTTATTCTGTGCTGGTGCTAGGCTTTCTGGTGAATGATTTATGACTACTCTAACTAAAAGAAACCATGGACTTCCCATGGCTGTAGGGACCCTGAAGAAATTCTGGCTAAGTGCGACTACAGTTAACTCAAAATAGTAACTACTATGCATTACATTTGTATACTACCCCTTTTGCATTGGGCTGGACAGTAAAGCAAATTTCACACAGTGGGAAATCCCTGCAGCAGGAGCAGACACATGTCATTTACCACAAGCGGGTCAGGTCCTCTTACACTTCCTTACTTGCTCACCAAGTCTTTTTTAGGTTAAGTCTTTGCAACCATTTTACAGCAGTGAGAAACAGAGAAGTGCGATGACTGCTGCTGTACACTTCAGGGTGAAGTTGTTCTCTTGTTTAATTCAGAGGGACGTTTGAAATAAAACCTCTTCTCTAACTGCGGACTATTTTTACCTTCCTCACGACTACTGTACCTTGATGTTACTTATCATCAAACATTAATACTCTAAAAGCTCCAACTTGCAGTGGGTGATGTTGAGAAATGTAATTTGCCTGCCTGCCCTTAAGAGTATCCACCCTGTTCTTTAATTGAACGCTTTTTATTGTAGCACAGAAGAAAAACATCCAGACTCATGGCTGGCTGAAGTCACCTGAGAAGCCTGGAAGCTCCCACCGCACACCACAGCAAAGTGCAGCACAGCCGAAATCCAGCAGGACATTATCCAACCCGATCACACATATCATCTCACAAATGCCAATTACTGCCTCTAAACCAAACTTTCACCCATCTACAACACTGCTCACTTGATTACACTACAGCATTCTGGCTCTCCTTCAGTGAGTCATCAGTAAGCAATATTTGGTTTTAGACCGTTAATTTTATTTCCCCATCGTAAATTACTGATTAATTCTGACAACGGCATTCAGAATTGTACACCTACCAACTGCACACTGCAACCTACAATAACATGCACATCTCAGCACACTTCAACAATTTAACTATTGAATAATGCCACATACTCCTATTTTACCACTTCCGTAACATTCTGGAAAGGGTATTTTAAAATACTGTGGTAAAAGTCTTAACTTTTCCAAATAACTTCTTTTTAACAGGGTGGTCTATATTTCTGCTCATTACACATGTAAGGGACTGGATTAAGTCAGAAGTAATTGCTGAATTATGAGGGCAGGAAGAGAAGGCAGGTTCTGCACTTTAAAACAGTGCTTAAATAGCTCAAAAAAAGATTTCTCTCTAACTTTCAAATCTGGCATGTCCATATTCTTTCTCTTGAAATGGAAACATTTGGTCAGCAGAAATACGCCTCCCTAACTTATTTGATTTACTCTATTTTCTCTAGATTAATGTACATTAGGGTATACTACTCCATTTGGAGCTATAAGGACACGCTGCGAAACCAGCCGCACACTAGTCTTAACGACATGGAGGCAAGCACATAACACTGTAATGCAGCTCCAGAAGTATTTCTGTTGCCAGAAAACTCCCTTTATAGGAAACATATTTTCTTAACACTCCAAAAAATAAATCAATTATATGTTTAGTCCTGGTTCATACAGCTGGGGAAAAAGTTTTGAAAATTAATAAACATTCCCTGGTGAAATGTTTCTGAACTTTGGGAAAACATTTTACTCCAAGTTATTTTTTCACCAGATCTTTAGGGGAAAAGGCAGCACACTCCAGACATTGAACTATCAGTAGATGAATTACCATTTCATGACAGGTCAAGTATGTCCCTAGTCTACACTACTGTGAGGGCTGTATGTAACATCCACAATTTAAAAACTGAAAAGTTCCCTGGTGCTGTATTTTCTAACAAACTCAAGTGTTAGACCAAGTTCATCAAAAGGTATGCTAAAGCTTATGGACATTTTCAGCACACCTGGGCTGATTTATGGTTATGCATCAAAATCATGCAAAATTTGCAGGCTTGACACAGTACTTGATGAAAGTTGGCAGATTCAAATGGGTTTCATTTGCAGTCCCACTGAAACCAAACTTAAAATAAAGCTCAAGGGGTGTGAACTCACATAGTTTGAAAGTGAAGCACAGAGCTATACAACGTTGCATATCAGGAATGCCAGGTTTCAGACAGATGTAGGGACCAATGATATAACCTTCACTCAAGCAAGAAATCTTTGTACGTAGGACCAAGCTCCCCCTAAGACAGAATATCTGTAAAATATCTAACAGCAGGCTAATGAGCATAATATATCTATACCAGCAGCAAGTTCTTTACAGATATACAGGCTCAGTCCTATTCCAATTTATTTTATTTTGCTGTCTTCATCTTGCATGATCAGTACCAGATTTCAGAAGGCCAATCTTGAGAAACAAAACTTCTACCACTAAAAGAATACTCCATATCTCAGAAAAGAGCCAGTCTCCAGTAAGTCCACTGTGGACCTACCTAGAATTGAGCAGTCGTATAAACAGGTGCTCGACTCTTTGGCTGTCTGGCATCTCCTGACAAATTCACAGCAAGTCCTGAACTTGAAAAAAAAAAAAAAAACCCTATGAATCATTTTGTCCTTCACAAACAATGAAAAACTGATGACCACTATCACAGGCTCCTTAAGTCATCCTTCTTTAGGTTTTTTGCCTCTCATTTAGAGGATTTAATCATGAGTCAGAGGATTACAGGAGGGAGCTTTCCATATTCCAGTAGAGCAGCTCTAAGGCTGACAGAATTAACACTGGGATGTTTCTTCGCAGCCACAGGCACACAAATTTTTTGAGCATATTCTTCGCTACACATATCCCACATTCAGATAATGCACTGTTCAGGGCTATCTGGAACTAAGTATGTCATGGCCAAGGTCACACATCGGAGTTAGTTTCAAGGATTCCCTCATCTTGATCTGCGACCGTTTCAACTGCCAGGAGACAGCGGGACTCAGACGTTCTGCTCCGTGCCAAGATACTATGATTATCCAATTAGTAGTATCCAATTAGTAGCATGCAGTTGCCATCGGGAATTGCTTCTCCAAAGCCAACATCCTAAACCAGCCGCGCCAACCCACCGGCTTAATGTGGCAGGACACTGGAATTTCGTGGCGACCCCAAGCTTGCTTTGGCATGGCAAGGGCCGATCCACGCTCTTGCTAAAAACTGCAACTCCCTGGAAAATGGAAAGCCTGTGCCCTGCCAGCCAACCTTAGTTCGCTCCTTACAGCACGCAAATGTTAAGGCAAAAGTACAAATAAATGAATATGACTGCAATGCAGAGTTTAAGAGAAGAGTTACTATATTTAGAGACAGGGAAAATGAAACATAATGCACCCCTGGGCTAACTTTACCTCTGCTTTGGCTTCAAGGTGTTTGTTTTGTTCTCTTCAAATAGCAGACTACCAAATCAAGCTAACACTCGAGACATTTCATGCAGCTCTCCAGATTTGGGATTCATGCCTTTGACAAATTCCACCTTCAGAATTACTTTTCTCAAAACAAACGCAAAGCTTATTTACCTATTTCCTACATGAGGATCTCTATTCAGAGTCCTGTTCTCTCCCCTGAGCTTCATGCAGTCTGTAAGTTTGACACTTTAGCGAGATACAAATTTTTAGCATTTCTCCAGAGGGCTGCTGGCAGGACTGTTGATATTACTTGAAAACGGTCCACAAGAATTATCAAATCAGAATTATCAAATCTATCAAAAACATTTATTTCTAAAGGTGCATCTTAATGACTGGTCCTATGCTTCAGCTGTCCACAAAAAACATTTCACCCACTGCATATGAAATCACCTCTGCAGACTGGCAGGAAGGGGCTTAAATTCCCATACTCCTTTCTAATCTATACCCACTAAAAAAATGACACATTAAATATATTCACAGAAGGAAAGCAAGGAAAGTGGCTGTTTATTAGTCTTTGACAGAGAGTGGACATAAGAGCAAACGAACACTTTTTTCTTTAAATTTGGCTTGCTAGGAAGAAAAGGCATCTTGAAGGAACAGATAGATGTTAACAAAAGTATGTGACACTTCTTTCTCCTATAGAATCATTTAGTGTGGTGATTTTTCAAAGACTTGTAACACAATCTCTCTCTTTCTCAGCACTTGCACAGACCACTCCTGTAGCTGTCACCGGCCTTGATGCAAACGAGACTGGCAAAACATCACTGCCATAGTAGCGCAGTTAGCTTGTGCCTAACCCTCCTTTAGACAGATCTTTTTAGGTCTTTCAGTGAATCAAAACATTGAAGCAACTTGGTTGATGTCAAAATCTTTGGATTCTGTTCTTCCTGGCACCTCTACTCACGCAGGCACTTTGTGGAACGGATGTCTTAAGTGACCTGTGCAACCTTCAGAGTTAGATAAGCACTTGCTGACATAATTCAGTATGTCTTTCAACATTTTAAGTCCTTTTCCTGTCTTCAAGTTTTGACACGTTCAGTATTCTCTGACTCTTTGATTCAACAGAAGAAATTCCTGTTGAGGTCAGTCTTCCTCCCAGGTATATTATTTCCACTGTCTAATATTAATATTTGGCTTTATGCAGTTGAAAATTACTAGTTCTTGGAATGTCAAATACTCTGTTCCGGCTTTTCTGATATTCACTGGATCATCAAGACATATGTCCATACCTGCTACACTTTCCTTTGGCTATTTCACTGCATGCAATACACCTCCAGCCAAATACAGTTCAAAAGGTAGTACTTCCAAATGATGGAGCAAAACTGCAAAGCTTGAAGCCATCTATCCAGGAAAATCCATCCATATCCTGTTAATGCATTAAATTTGCTGAATAATTTGACTCCCGACATCTCAAACAACATTCTCCTTTTCATAAGCCAGCAAAAATGTTCTTTCTTCTGTTTTTATTTAAGTCTTGAGAGTCTACATATGGTCATAATCGCCATCCTTTTTTCTCTGCAATTATTAAATAGAGAACCCAATTTGTAGATGTTTTTCTATTCTTCAAATGATACCATCTGCTGCCATGGTTCACAATTCATTCTCTAGCCTCTTTCTCAAGGCCTGTGAAACATTTTGTGTAGCCCTGACCACAGATCTGCATCTTCTTCAAGCCATATCTTGTCTTTTAATGGAAGACATACACAAATACATCTTCACATTATGTTACTGAAACGTTCCAAAAGGGCAATAGCTTGTCTTTCCGAATTTCTATGACACTGATCCTCTTGATGTTTACCTCACCCTTCTAGGCCCAAAACAGGTCACCACCTTCTGTATGTCAACACCTATTTTACCATTTATATTTAACTGATATATTTTCCAGGGAGCATTTCAACAGCAGTAAAATTGCCTCTCTGTTAAAGCATTTCACAGGCACTCTTTACTCTTCCACATTTATGTGCTCTGTGCAGTTCCCTATTTCACTTTCTGTTACCACATTTATTTCCATTCCATTTTCTGTCCTGTACATGCCAATTCTACTCATTTTAATTGGCCAATCTTTTGAATTTATAGCTTCTTCCATTATTATTCCTAAAGACAGGACTTCCTCTTCACTTGAGGAATCCTGTTCTTTACCGAAATATGCAGCACATGTGAGAAACTGCTTGTAGTAAGTGTAGTGGTGTGTTTATTACACTTCCTGCACGTTTGTCAGTAACTTGAGCATTTGTAATGCTCATGTCGAGTGCCACACCACCGCCACTGCTTCTGTGACTTTCCATGTTCCTGTACTTGGCCAATTAAATTTCTGGGAAATTCTCTCTTGCAATGGTACACACAGTCAAAGGTTCTTTCTTTCAGATTTTTGTTTGTATTTCTGTTTGCTCTGTTGCTTGCCCTATACACATTACTTTTTCTAAAGTGAGATCAACTTCACTTAGGACCCATTCAGGGACTTCTGTATTGCTATGCTTCAGGAAAACCTACTTTTTCGAAAGTGTTAATTTTGCATTTTTAACATCATTTAAAATCTTTGACCATCTTCTCTACCATTCTCCCTTCAAACTATGTTCTCAACCTACATATACCTCTTTCACAAGCTGACATCTTTTTTCTATGATGGTCTTCAAATCATTTTTTTTGCAAAAAGCCGCCTTCTCCTTACCCCCCATTACTTTCATGGTGTTCATCATTTATCTTTACAGCTCATCTCTGCCATTACTTATGAATAGAGTAAAATTTTTGTCATCCTCCAGCCCATTTATCCTCATGGTTTTCACAACCACTCCACACTCGTGCACACCTTCCAGCATTGCACTAATTTACACACCTCTCCCCAGCTCTCAGGATGGGTGAGGCATTCGCCTGCAATCACACAAGATAGGGCTGCTCTCTCCTAAACCTCCCACTTCAGATACCAATTGTAAAGAGCAAAACTACTTCAAGATAACCTGTTTATTATTCTACTTTGGTGTCTTTATGCCACATGTGGATTTGTGCCAATTCAAAACATTTTCAAAACACCTAACCTGAAAAGTTTGGTCTTTCATATACATATATAAATGCATGTAGCATATGCAGTATTTAAAAGATGCTTACATTGCTATCACCCTAAACTCAAAAATACTTCAGCACGTGCTTAAGTACACTACACAGTTAGTCACATATGAATCAATATAACTGCTGCTAGTAGAAGAGTTTGGTATATGTCTTTACAATGTGAAGATCAGTGTATGCATATTGTATTGCAAAACCAGTCTTTAAAAATTAGGAAGAGGCAAGACTGGAAGGGAGAATAGGAAATGAATAAGCGATAGATGATTCACCTCCCTGTGCAAAAGAAGCAACTTCGTCTTCCTGAACTAGACCCATATTCAGCACATAGGTTCAGCAGAAAAAAGAAAAAAAAAAAAAAAAAAAAAAAAGAAAAAGACGTGTCTGCGTCTAGTGGGAGAATTGGAGGAATTGGAACAGATTTGGAGGAAATGCTGGGAATAATGTCCCACTGTTATCCAAGAGTGCCAGGTTCAATTCTTTCCTCTTCCTAAAGGAATGTGATCCCAGCCTCTCGAAAGGTACCCTCCTATAAAGCAATCTGAGGCAGGCACGCTCAGCCTTACCTGCTCATGCTGTTCTCATTTTTGCTGTAATTGCACATCCAGCGGAGCAGGAACAGGACCCAGTTGTCTCACTACACAAATAAGCATCATGGTCACTTAGCTAAACAGACAGTCCTGCTCCCTGACTCAAAAGCATATTTAAATAATCCACACCAAGCAAGGCAACTCTGACAGCAAGAATCAAGGCAAATCCACATCTGTACGCCATACAGGACGGTAGTTAAGATGCTGACATGCAAGACCTTGGTTCATACCCACGCTCCGATTCAAGGAGAACGGCCCTCGACATACTCTGCCGAAATGTTTTGCTTGGGACCACACGAACATCTCACTCCCCGGCACGATGCTGCTCGCTAGCGGGGAGCCCCTGCTCTTCCCACTCACCTCCACACACGCAGCCCCCGAGGTTTCTCGTGTCGTCTGCAACAGAGTCAGGGGGACGCCTCCACCGGATAATTCGCGGGGGAAATCTAATTTTGGCCTTCTGAATCACTCCCTGGAAGAAGCGGGCTCTCCGTTGTAGGCAGGAGCGTAGCCAGCTGAGCTAACGCAGCTCGTAGGGACTCGCCAGATTTTAATCACTGTGGCCTGGGACAGTCCTGGCCATGGTTAGCAAGTCCAGCACATGACACTCACAGCATGTGCTGCAAAAAGTCCCTCCATGCATGCCCATTAAGTCTGATGTGCACAGTATATATATGTGATTTATCCACATATGCTCACTGTGCTGTCTGGCATTTAGAGAGTCAGACAGTTGTTACAGAAGTATGGGAAAAGTCACATCCTATATGTTCATCATATGGAATACAGCATCTGACTGCGTAATGTGGAATATCCATGTTACACAGGCTATCTGCTTGATATTGCCCTAATTATTTTTATATGTATGGTTCAGAACTAAAAAAGGTAAAAATTACTTCATTTAAAATCTTACACCAAAAGATTTCTTTTGTCTTAACTGCCAGACCAAGAAGAAAAAAAAATAACTTGCCCAGCCCTAATTACAGCCCTATTAACAGATTCTTCCATAAGAAGCTTAGAAGTGTTATCATTGCTTTTCTGTTTCAGCAATGGACTAACTTTGATTAACGCACTGTCCTTCTTTTATTTATATGTCAGACAAATGTGTATTCTGAACCACATATCCTCTATGAATCTAGTATGAGTTTCTATAGTGACTGCCTCTGTCACTGTTTTGCACATGGAACTACTATGCAGGTTCAATTAAATATGGAAATTACCTAAAGCTTTGTAAAACCCCTGTAAAATACCCAGTCTCAACTTCCTGTTGCCTCAACACACTTACTCTTCACACAGTAGGAAAATGTTTGGGATCCAAGAAAAGCTCCAAGCCAAACACAGACGAAATTACGGACTAACAGTCCTCAAAACTATCCCTGCTCTTCCAAACTTAAAAAAGGCAGGAAAATGCTTCGGATCAAAGTTTTTTTAATCTGTAGCATGTGTTCTCTAAACTCCCCTATACGTGTAAAATGCTAATTCCGTTGAAGTTTTGCCACCAACTTTAACAAGGCCAGAATATGAGCCTCGGCTTCCCCTTAAAATAAAAGGCATCTCAAAGTACCTTGCTGGAACAGGACCAGGAGGCTTAGCAAAAGGCTGGTTCACGTCACACCATTCAGAGATTACGATAGCTCAGACTGCCTTTACAAATGCCTTGGGCCTTGTGTCTGCCTTGTTCTACTTTCTCTTAGTTCTGTAAAAAAGTCTTGTTTCTTCAGACCTTGGCTAGAACCAAAGCATATTGACCTGAAATCTGATCTTCAAGGATTTATCCTATCGATGACAACACAAGTCAGAAACAAGAGCAGCTGAATTGGTATTAAACATATTTAACAGTTTCAGCTATAACTGTTGTCGATAATCATCACTCAATGCAGGTCATTTTCCTTCCAGGAAAATAAAAAAAAATGCATATTCACAATAAAATTGCCATGGCATAGCTCCTTTCCCATAAGTGCATTATGACTCTGCAATGCTATGGCTAATAGTAGCTATATAAGACACAAGATCTCCCTATACATATGCCAGGGGGGTTAGTTTGGCTTGCTTTATGCAGTTTCTGAAAACTTAGGCTCGCGATCAAAAAGGAATTAAGGTGCATCCCCAATATATTTGATTTCAATAGGAACTATGTGCCCTCATACATTCGTATAAGTAGATCTTAGCAAATGTAAACATCATTCAGTAACAGTATCCATATCCCAGGCAGTACAGGCATATTGCTTTCAGGCCTCTTTGAATTTATTTCTCCATTTCAAATGCACATAAATGATAAATTAATACAATCAGTGCTTCACTTATTAAAGAACAGTTTTCAAAGAGAGGTTTTTCCAAACATAACAAGCTAAATATACATCTACCATCACTAAGGTATTGAGAGGGTTTTTAAAGTTCTCTGCTCTGCTTTCATCATTTATTTTGCTTCATTACCTACCACTCTCATCCAGCTCAGGCAAAGAAACTCTGCTAGCTACCTTTGCTGACACACTGCTAGATACTGCTGCACTGAGAGGTGATGAACACTGGAGAGCAAGAGAACTGCGGTCCGAAACGAGCAGGGTTCCCCCTGCCCCCTTTCTTTAAAACATAACTCAAAATGGAGAAATAAAACAATTATTTGGTTTTTTCAAGTTTTGGTTATGCAATGGTTTAAAATCCAGAATCTTGTTAAGCTGCTTCCTCCCTTACACTTTCAGCATAATAAAAAAGAGAACCTGAAAAATCTGGAAATGCCATGCTAAAGTTATCAGAGGGTCGACTCCTGGGCCTTCGGCTTTCTCACTAGTATGGAAGGGAGAAGAAGTTTCTTAAAAACAACATATTCGAGACCAAAGCCTCAGATTCATACAAATGGGCTTCAGTTTCATGTATAAACCCCAAATCTCTCTTAAAATTCTTGGGTGAATAGAGAGAGAAAATCAGAGGCGGTGTTTTGCAAGCCCAACCCAGCACAAGGCTGAGCACCTCCTGAAGGGTGCTGCCCTCCTCCAGGACCTCCGAGGGCCCCCAGGGACCCCATCAGTCCTCACCCACTGCAAGGACATGGACTACAGCAAGGGATGCAAAAGGTTACCTGGGAGCAAAAAGAAACCGTCATGCATCAAATGGATATTTGAGGGGTTTTCAAAGCCTGGAAGTTACAAGACTGATTTTCATAATGCTTACTTTCAACGTACCTTAGCCAACTACCAAGATCTTTAAAGGAAGATTAAGAAAAAAGATTCCTAAAAGGAGCTATTGTATCACAACTGTCCAAATTCCCGTTAATAATTTGCAGCCTGATGCCTCCTACTTTATTGTATCATTCCAAATCACCAGAAATAACCTCTAAATCCAGCCAAACCGTGCTGTCCTACACTGCCCAGAGTAGCTTTCAGGAGGAAGGGGATGGGGATCGAGAAGCCTTGTAGACAGCTTTATATTATATTTAATCTACAACAGAGTCTAGAAATCTAGAATGAGAGAGACCCAAAATACTAACATCACCGAGCTTCATATGATTTTAAACGTGCCTTTTTTTTTTTAGCACAAGCTCACATGACTTGTTAAATAATTTACTCTATAAATTACTTATCCTGTCTTATTTATTAACAATTCTAGAGTGCTTTATATAACTGCATTAGAAATTTACTTTGTGGTTTTGAAACGTACGCAATACACAATCACCTCTCTCCTTTACAAGGGAAGAGCTAAAAAGTCACCTCCTATTTTGTTGGCAGGCAGTTCTTCCTGAAGCACGCCAATTAATTTCAAACCTCATTCACCTGAATAATCATAAGTCAACATATTAATGACTTGATATTAGAGCTGCTAAACTAGGCCACCAACATACTTGCACTGCAAGAAGATACTTCAATAGCAAGAACTATGAACAGTCACATACCCTGGGAGGTACGAACAGTACATTTTATTTAAGAGAAAATTGTTAGATCAGTCCTTCTAGAAAAAATCCTGGAAAAATTTAAGTGGCTTATTTACTATCCTATTAAGATTTTGCTCAAGTGATCTTGCTATGAAATGCTTATGCACCATTGTGCCTACACGGTATGGATTTAACAACATCTGTACGTTCATGTTGCCCTCACCAGTCTTGCTCTGACTGTGAGCTTCAGCTCGCCAATGGCTGATATCATGATTTTAATTCAGGGCCTCACTTTGGAGATCGGCTTCTCTCTAATAACCTCAGCGCTACAAAGTTAGTGTGATCAAGCTCTGTTATGATAAGCAATCTTAGCACAGGCACACGCCTTCCAGATCAAGTGCAGCCCATGTCGGTACCCTAAGCAAGGGGACAAAAATCCCATTTTATTAGAGGCTGAGGATCTCCAAACACACAAACGTGCAAAAACCACGAGGGAAGGAAAGAGCGAGGACGATGAGTAAGGAAAGCACCAGGCAGAAACATTCCTGTGCCCTCCCACACCAAGTTTCAGCAGCCGGGCCTCGCGGGCCTGACGCACAGCGCTCCGGAGGGCTTTCTGCTCCTTTCAGCCCGTCGGGACGGGGACCCACCAGGAATAAAATAACACCTGGGCCGTTCAGGAGCGCCGGGGTTAAGCTCAAAAATGCCATTTACCTACGGGTGGAAAAAGATGTCTCGGTACCAAGTGGTCGAGAGGGTCCGACGCGTGGGATGGCAGCGCTGTTGCTCCTGCCAACACCCAGCCGTCCTTCCCACCCCTCCGGAGCGGGAGGAAGGCCCTTGCGGCCCGTCCTCCTCCCCTCGCACCCTGCCTGCTCAGCGCCATCCACCTGGCCGGCAGCCAACCCTTTGCACCAGCACGGGTTTCACCAGCCTGACCTAGCCGTGCTGTTATCCCACCAGCAAAACGCCTAGTGCAAATGCCCTTCTTCCCAGGTGAAAGTCTTGGCCAAATGCCCAGGGAGTCATTGGAAGTTGTGCCTAGGGTTGCAGGATCCACTCCAACCAAGAGCAGGGCAGAAGCAATAAATGAGGCGCCGGTCTCAAAAGGCATTCAGGAAATACGCAGGAATAGATTACTAGAAATTAAGTGTCCTACGCTCTTCTCACTCTCATTTATACCCGGAGTAATTCCACCGGAGATCAATGGAATTGTGCTCCTGCAACTACAGAGCACATAACAGAAAAATCAGGCCTGAAGCTTCCTAAGCAAAACGCAATGCTACGGCCTCTCAAACTGGTTTCATACCTAAAATAAAGAAAGATGTGCAGTGCTGAAAAAGATGCATTTTCACATTCTGTATCCACCGTATTAGACCAGCCTCCTTACGCATTTATTGTTTGCTGACTTCCCACAATGAAATAACACGACAGCTACAGGAGGCCAATTTTTAATTTATGCCTACAAATTAATTAAAGGGCTGTTCATGTTTTATGCTGAAGTATGTTAAGAAAGACCATCTTAAATAAGTGCAATAGCTTCTCCTGAGAAATCCATGACTCAAAAGTATTTTTAGACCACCAGACACAACAACATGCAGTGTCACAGAATGATACAGTAAAAACTGGAAAGAACTGTGAAGATAGACAGCGATGCTGAAAAAAATACAGGGAAGAATAAAAATCAAAAGAATCAAGGCAAAATGACTAGACATGTTTTAAGTTGATCATGGCTGGCATACATATTTATGCATGCATTTTTTCTCTGGCCTTTTAAACGGAGTTTAAATTCTAAGGGGAAATTGCTGAGTTACCTCCAAATTGAAAGTCCTGGATAATAAGGCTAGCAAAGCCCATACATACGAGCAGTGATGCATGGCTCGAAGCAATTTTTTTTTTAATGAAGCAATCCACAGAATATTAAACAAACATCTGAAATGGTAACTGCTGTAACAACTCAGAAAGATTGTTTCGTTCTCTTAGGTCCTGAAAACCTACTGAAGGTAGGCCGTATATGAGTAGCAGAAATGAACGTCTCCAGCTCCCTCCCATATATTACACATCCACGGGGAAATGCAGCAAACTGACTAGAACAAACTGCAAAAAGGTAGCCCAAAGGCTAGAATTAATCTAAAGTCACACCAAATTTCATGGCATTTCTACATTGTTTCTAAAAGAAACTGAAGAAGAGGAAGAAGAAAGAGAAGGGAAACACTGAGAAATCTGTAGAAATTTGGGGGAAAATATTCTGGTATCTTTTATATTAAAAATGTCATGGGAAACAATCCAGAAACAGCAGGGTCTGGGAAAGATGGAGATGGACAAAACAGCTTTAGAGGGCTTTCCCCCCCACTCCCAATCTGTCATCTACACGTCCAGTATCCAAAATTTTTGCTCAGCAGGAGTCTTTGCAGCTCTTCTCAGGCAAAAAAATATGTCGCTGTCAGAGTGCAGGGCTCTCAGAGGATGCAGGGTTGGACGCAGAAAGCTACAGAACTCCCTCACCGAAATCGGCTGCAGGCAAGCAGGGATGGAGATGACACGCGGGTAGGGCGAAAAGACACAACTTCTTGCCCCTTCCTCACTGTTAATGAGGGATGCCTAATGCTCAGCGGCGGCTGACAGGCAGCGCCAGGCTAATTCCCCCGCAGGCTCGGTAGCTGCTCCTTCCAGGCACCTTACGCGAGCGGAGCCGGCTCGCACGCTGATGGCCGGGGAAGAGGAGCTGGCTCGCTCTCCCTTCCACCGGGATGGGCTGCACCCCTTTTCCTTTAAGAAGAAGGGCATACAGAAGCGGCGAGAGGGGGAAAACTGCCACCAGAGCTCTCCGGAATAAACGGAGGGAAAGTGGGGGGGAAAAGAAGAAGAATCCTGCCCCGTTTGCCGCCGACGCGCAGCCGGGGTCTGGGCGGCGCGGATGCCCGCGGCAGCGGCGGCGGAGCGGAGCGGAGCGGGGCGGCTGCGCGCTGCCGCCGTGCGCGGCTCTTTCCGCGCGGTACCCGCCGGCCCGCGAGCGAAGTGCGCGCCGCCCGCCTCGCCCTCCTCGCCGTCCCCGGGAAATCGCCTCGCGGGCGATTACGACGCATCATCTGCGGGCTCTCGGGGCTGCATCTCGGGGAGCCGAGCCCAAACCGGGTCCCGCCGGGCGCCCAGCTAGCGCATCTGCGCGCCCGGCAAGTGCGCCGCGGCGCAGGCGACTTGGCCGCCGCCCGCCCGCCCGCCGCCCCCGCGCCCCGCGCCCCGTCCCCGCCGCCCCCGCGGCTCCGGCCCGGTCCCGCCGCCCCCGGCCGCCGCAGGCCGCGTCGGGGGCGGGCGCGGGGGAGGGGGGCGGCCGGGCCGTACTCACATCTCGGTGACATTGTCGCCCTCGGCGCTCCGCTGCGGCACGGGGAAGGAGACGATGCCCGGCGCCGGCTCCGCGCACCAGATCCGCCAGGAGCTGCAGCGGCAGGACGCGGGGCAGGCCAGCGCGCCGCGCCAGCAGCCCAGCACCAGGCAGCACCAGCCCCAGAGCCGGGCCAGGCCGGGCCCCGGCCGCCGCCGCCGCCAGCACCCCATGCCGCCCCGCCGGCTCCGCGCCGCTCCGCGCCGCCCCGACGGCCGCCGCCTCCGCCGCCCGCTGCGGCCGCCGCGGGTGCGCAGCCTCGCGCGGCGGGCGGCCGGGGCTCACATGGGCGCGCCGCGTCTCCCGGCGGCTCTGCGCGCCCGCGGGGCTCGGCGGGGCGGCGCGGCGCGGCGCGGCGCGGAGCGGAGGGCGGCGGCGAGCGGGGGCACCTGCCCGCGGCGGCCCCGGCCCCGCGGGGCGCGGGGCAGGTGGCGGCGGGGCGCGGAGCGGAGCGGCGCGGCGCTCCTACCTGCGGGGGCTCCGCGGCCCGCGGAGGGGAGGGGAGGGGAGGGGAGGGGAGGGCGCAGCCGGCGGCGGCGGGGCTCGGGGCGCCGTGCTCGCCGCCCTACGCACCGTCTCCTCCTCCCTCCAGCTGATAATAAAGCAGCCCCGGCGCCCGCTCCAGCCCAAGCCCAGGGGCTGCCGGCAAAGTGACGTGGGGCTGACGCAGAGAGGGGCAGAAACTCCACAAAATGAGCCTGAAATCCAAAAAAAAAAAAAAAAAAAAAAAAAAAGACAAAAGCAACGAGGGAGGCGGGAGGCAGGGAGGGGGGCGGCGGGAGGAGGGAGGAGGGTGCCTGCTGCCGCAGCAGACACCAATGGGCAGGCTGCGCCCCGGCGCAGCACACGCGCCCCGCCGCCCCCGAGCCGCCGGTCCGGTCCGGTCCGGTCTGGTCCGGTCCGGCCCGGCCCGGGGCGCCGCTGCCCGCGGGGGCGGCCGCCCTGCGCCGGGGCGCGGGGTTCCCGCAGTGCGCGGCGCTGCGCGCTCCTCAGGCGCCACCGCGCGTCCCGCCGCCGCCCTGCACCGCCGCCGCGGGGCCCTCGCCGAGCGCCGTGAGGAGCAGGTGTGAGCAGGGCCGCCCGTCGCCGCGGCGCGCGGGCTCCAGGGGGGCCGGCCTGGGAAGCGGGGCCCGGCGGGGAGGCCGTGCGCTGGCCCCGCGGTCCCCGGAAGGGCCTTTCCTCTCTGGTTGCCTGGGGTGGACGTTTTGAGACGGGTTCATCAGGGTTTCCCTGGAGAGGCAAGGCAAGAAAGGCTGCGGAGCTTGTGCTCCTTACGCATGGAACAAGTAGTGCGTATAGTGTTTAGAGAGTGCCCGGGGATCAGTCGGACGAGGCGCTTGTTAACTGAATGAACGCTCCCTTCTTCTTGCACCCGCTCAGGCTTCGGAGAAACCCAGTCCTCGCAGGGCGCGTTCACGGGCTTGACGCGCAGGCAGGGTTGCTCGGGCTCTCAGAGTGCATCTTGCTGAGAAACTCACAGCCGTACCTAGCCATAACACCGATTTGTGCCTCCCTGAAAGGCAATGACTGAAGATTAGATAAAAAGACATAATTGAAAATATTGTCAATCATGTTGTCCTACTTAAAATCAAATTTCTTCTAAATTTAAGCAAAATCGTTATATAAATACATTTCTTCTACTCAGAATATGCCTCCTGCTTGCCAAGTTCTGCATTATGTCATTTCTAAATAAAACACGAGGAATATCATGGGAGTCCTGAGGAATAACAAAGTGGTATGATGCAGCATAAGAACATGAAAAGACCATAAAAATTATTATTCAAGTACAAAGACATTTTTGTCTACAAGCAATGCAATACTGGGGAAAAAAGGCAGTAAAAGTTTTTAAATTAAAATATCATTTTTGTCTAAAGAGAAATATAAGAGTATGACCAGTAATGTTTAAATTTTATGGGACAATTTTCTAGATGCAAAATAAGTTGGGATTTTTAAAGGATTTGGGGGAAGGTGTTTAAGAGAAAAGAGAGACAGAAAGATTAATAGCATAAACTGCAACATGATTCCATTTTCCAAAAGCTTTGGAAAAGATCTCTAAGGCAGGACAGAAATAAAAGTTTGAAACCTGGAAAGTTGCTGCAATACCTGAATTATTGCTCTCCAGCCAAATCTACTTACAACTTTGATAAATATGCGTAATTCCCCCCTTCTCTCTCTTGGATGAGCACCAAGACATCAGTTCTTTAAGGCAAAAAATGTTCATCGTACTATTCCTAGTGATTTTATGATGATAAGCTCACATTGGTATACACCTGTGTAGGCACAAACTGGACCTTATTAACTCACAGACATTTTATGTCTCTGTTGTCTTCGATTCTAGAAATGTCAAGGAGGTTTCAGGTAAAGCCACACGGTTAGATAATTAGATCATTCAAAACCAGCTAATTAGATAATTCAGAAGTGTTGGAAGAGTGAAGTTCTGTGAGACCTTGAACGACGTCAAGCTGCAGATGTGTTAAATAACGCTAGAGCAGGCACCGAAAAGTGGTTTGTCACCTGTTACAGAAAATGTCTCTCTGGATTTTCCACACCTCTAAGGAACTTTTCACAGGAGCGTTGCTGAGTTGCGTGGTAGTCATTTCGTAAAAGGGTTGGACCTTCCTCCTATGAGCTGCACGGTGACAATGCCAAAAATGACTGGGTGTGGAAACATGCTGGTGAAATGCCAAATTCTGTTAAAAATGTATTTCCCCCTAAATTTAGCATTTTGTCCAAACAGATTGGGGGAATAATAACCTGCAGGTATGGACAGGTAGGCCCAACAGGGAGGACAAAACGAAAGCTTCGCCAAGAAACGCCGCTGCTGGCCTGCTGTGCTGAGGGAAGCAGGGGCTTTTCGAATAGGCGCAGCTAGACACTTGGAGTCTTTTAATTCCCAATTTACAAACAGCTAGCAATACAGAGAATTGCTGTGAAGAACTGTGACTTTATTGCTGCCTCACTGAGTGTTGTTTATAAAGGTAACACCATTTTTTAATTTTTTCCTCAAAGGTTAGACAAAGCAGGAAAGAATTGCTTCGATACTTCCTATGAGCTATTACCTAAAGGGGAGCCACAGTTAACCCGCTAGACAAGTAGCCTTCTGGCAATGTCGCAATAACAAACATCATCCTCAAGGTGGTAAAACTAGAGCATGTGAAAGATGTGAAAGTACAACAAAGCTCTAGAGTGTGCTCAGGGTCTAGAAAATATGAGCTCTGAGCCAAAATTGAACGAGCTGGCTTTGTTCAGTGCACAGAAGATTGAAGGGAGGTGTAACAACACTCCTGAAATATGTAAAAGGCTGGGTGAAAGGACAGGTAATAAATTTTTTTCCCTGTCTACCAGATAGGACAAGAAATAATGGACTTGATTTGCAGCAAGGAAGATTCATGTTAAACACTGTGAAAACTTTTGTATGATAAGGGCAGTTCAGCATGACAAATAGACCACCTTGGAGAGCACTCGAATCTGGAGCAAGAGCGGCTTTTGAGCACAGGTGAGAGGAACATCTCGCCAAGTGAAGTGGAGCTGATTTTGCCTCAGGTAGGGGAAAACAAATAAATGACCTCCCAGAGGTTCTGTTTCCTTACACTACACATTTCTTTTCCCATTATTTAACCGCCACGGATAAAGTTATTAGAGCACATTCATCTTAATATATTAGAAGCAAAACCTGCAGATGCTGAAACACTAGAAGTGTTTTCTTGAAATTACCTTCTTAAAATTGAGTTTGATCACTCTGAAGCTTTCACTCATGTACCATACATAAAGAAAAAATTGTATCATTGCACAGAAGTTACACTAGATATCTGAAAAGGTGCAAACATGGGTTTCTGAAAAAGCGGGAAGAGCGGAAAGCTGAAGGAATCTCTGTGAGAGTGGTGTTATTTAGGTGTCAGAATAGGGAACTGTATCGCAGAGCCTGGGGAAAGGTAAGGTCCACGTGATCTGTGCGTGCACTGGCGTGTCCTATACCCGCCGAAGGAGTGAGTACCGAATGAGCAGCCCTCCTACGCACCCGCAGCAAAGCTGCTTAGGAATAAACTGCTTACATTTTGCTTGCAGTTTTGGGATTCTTAGCTCTTAGAGGACAGAGAGCTTGGATCTGGAGTTCATGGGAACTCCTGATTTTATGAGAAACCTTTTTTTTCCCCCAGAGAGATGTCTTGATTTCAATTAAACTTTCCACAGGAGGATTTCCTGGCATTCAGACTAGAACTGTGGTCAGAGAGAAACATGGTTGCACCAGACCCAGAGCAAGCATTTGGACTTGCATTGCCAACATCTACTGGGCTAATAACTATTCTGAGGTGTACCTGTCCCTCCTCCCTAAGCTCCTACATCTTTTCCCTCAATGATAAAAATCAGCTTCCACATAGCTATTTTCAAAATTTTCTCCAAAAACAAGGCACTGTCGTAATATCCTAGCCTGGCTATTGTATTCCACCTATTTGCAGCTTTATCTAGCTACTTGATCATAGCTGATTTTGCACTCCTGAATAATGACAGCATTTCTATCTTACCTGTTTCAAACTGTGGTCTGCGCTTTTTGACTTTAAAGTGAAGCTTAATCCTGCCACCTTGTGCTCAAGAAAATTAGCACACTTCTGTATTTTGAGAAAGGGAGAAGACTAAGAAAGGGGGAAAGAAAAGTTAGCTGCACCTACCATCTTTCTGATAAGAAAAGGAATTAAATAAGGGCCCTAGGATCTAATGGTCTATGGATCTAATCCATCCGATCGGATGTTGCCTGAGGTGTCTTCCTGGAACCTCCTCACCAGAGCAATCACCGTTCCAGGGGGAGGCTACAGCGTGTCATTTTTCATATCCCCACAAGGTTTCAAAGGTGTGGGGTTTCACTGGTGTCCCCAGCTGTCTCATAAAAATAAGGCACGTAATTCAGCCTCTTGGCCCATAATCTGTCCCTATCTGATAGCCAGAGGTCTTAGTCCCAGAGCTCCTGGTAGTGCACCGTTACGTTTGTTTACAGTGTCCTACAAGAGCTCTCTCTTCTCATCACGCATGGGGTGGAGGGAAGGATCCTCCTCATTTATAACAAAAGCCAGTATTTTTGGAGAAGAGCAGTAAAAGTAATGATTGAAAGGAAGACAACTCTCCTCTGCTAAAGTCCAAGGGAGTTCTCTGGCTGTCAGGGCTCCACAGCAGGGTTCTAAGGCAAAAAACTCCTACTACTGCTTCAGCTTGTGTTATCCACCACTCTTCTGAGTCTGCCTGCAGCCAGCTAAGCAGGGCAGCTTGTTGATGCTACCTCTATCCATCTACCTCCTCCTGGACACCATCGGATAGCAAATGCAAGTGGTGTGTTGACCAAAGAAACACCAGGGACAGGAATCCCAAAGCTGTCTCTAATACTCAGCTTTGCTGGTTTTGTCAAATGGTATTCATTCAAGTTAAGTTTATATCAAATAGATAGACTTACCTAGTTTGCAGAAACCATTTCTCCCCAGCTCACCCAGCTGGTTTTCTGTATGCCTGTTTGCACACACATGCTATGGAAGACATGCTTGTCTTTTTGATTACGTAGGTTCAACAGGTGGAAAGTGCAAATATAATAAATATCTGAAAAGCAGTTGCCAATTTTCCCCCAGTTTAAGAAACAACACAAATAGTAAGGATATATTGGCCACAGCGTGCTAATGGTATTCAGAATCCTCCTTTATAATAATCGGTAAAATAACTACACAAAACATATCTCTAGCACACTAGTTAAAAGGATCAGAAATCATCTGGAAACTTAACTATAGCAACATTGCAAGTCCATTTGAGTTGACTTCATGAGTTAATTACTACTACTGTTATTTACTCTCCTCCATGGGCAACCTACGACAAATGTGTATGAGACATCGTGATGGGGCCGCAGTCATTTCAGGTGGGAGGTGGACGTGAATTCTGATTCCTTATCCATCTAAGCCATATGCCATACAGTGACCTGGAGAAAGAAAGCTCTGTAAGTTGTTGCTCAGGGTAGAAGTCATTTAATTTATGGTGCATGGACACTTGTCATGGCCATCCTAGTGCCTCACTCAAACCGAGGTCACAGATCATTGCATGGCCTGTTTCTCCAATGGAAAAATAGTGCATATATGGTTGTGTTTATTGCTGATCGCATAAGCAGGACATAGTAACTCAGTTCCAACACTACTGCTGATCTCTGAACAGGCCTCTCCTCACAATGGCATAGATAGGAGGCATAAGAAGAAATAAACAGTCAAACTAGCAGAGACCCAGAAGGTCAAATATTAATTGTTTCCGACTGATTGATTTAGGACTGAGAAATCCTGATGGTCCTTACTGTGGCTGTAAATGGGGGTAAAGACAACATTCCTCCACCAAGCTATTCTGTGAATTGCTTGGTAAACCTCATCTTCTTCCATTTTAAAATCAAGTGTATGGGGGCATTCTTCATTTTTTTTTCTTTTGGTCTTTTTTGTCGTATTCTTTTGTTTACTGATGTTGTGCAAGTACTTGGACAGCTTCTATCTGTTATAAAAAAAGCTGATATTCACTATTTTTAAGACTGAGCAAGTGGAAAACAGGCCAATTATTATAAAAGACCTGCTAGCTTCTCTTACAGAACACTAAAACAGCCTGCTTTCAAAATAAATGACTCTCTTGTCCCCTGCTTATGAAATCATCTCTTGATGCTGATAAACTTCCTTGTCACTCTCCACTTGTCTCTAAGCCACTCTGCCATCATCTGGAGGTTTTCCTGATCCCTTTGAAGTTTGATTTCATGATTTAGACTTGAATGGAAGCTATGCATATTCCTTTGATTAGTATCTTTTCCACTCCTCTCTCTGTCCCCTAGCTATGGATAAGACCATGCACCCTTGCTGATCATTTTCTGTGGCTCAACAGCCTTTGATAGCCAGCAAGATGTTCTGAATTCATTAACAGAGGCACAGAGATATTTTCTACATCTCCTCTCGATCCCTTCCCTTTCAACAAACCCCAGATTTGGTCACAGGGCATAAAGGATTCTCTTACATAAGGTTTCTGCAGGTTTCTATGGTACTTCCACTCTGGTTCCCACAGCAACCACATAGAGCAAGAGACATTTTAAGCTGCACCACCATCAGTAATTTGACACTCATTTCTTTATCCTTTTCGTCAGATTCAGATAACCTTGCTTCTTCACCCTGTCAGTGTCCAGCTAAGACAAAGGCACCACTCGGAGTTAGTTTTCTAAAGTTCAAGTCAAAGATGTTGCCTTATGGCTTGGCAACATCTGGATCAATGTAAGAGCTGATAGTTACCCTTCTATTTACAGAGAATGACATAAAAGTCCACAGTCTGAGGTATTTATGTTTTGAAAGTGTTAACATAAACCAATCTAAATCTTTTTGGCACCTTTTCTAAACCTCTGGTTAATGCAGTTTACAGCTACCTTCCCAAAGCAGAAGTGCTTATTGCATGGAGCAGATCACATGCGTTCTGTGCTAGCAGTAGTGGCTGTTGACTGTTACAGTATTCACATTCATTTAAGGTGAACTCACAACGTAAGTCCTGAAGCTGAAGTCAGTAAAATGTTCCCATTGCCTTAACTGAAGCTTATCTATCCTATACAGCTTAGTCCTCAGGAGTTAAATGTTGTATGAGTTGTACTTTCTACCTTGGCCTTGTGTCAGCCTGAACTGATAATGTAGCAAAAGTTTATATGTACTATCAGCAGAATTTTCTTCAGGGTTTTCTTCAGGGATTATCTTTTTTTAGATATATGAACATTTTCATTAGTGAGAATTTACACTAAAAACATTTCGTTATGTTCTCTTCCCTGTTGCATGTTTTTTTCCACATGGTATGTTGCTGCCTTAACTTTCACTAGGTACATTTTTCACTTGAACATTTCATCCAAGAATTACAGAGAAAAGGGGAGAGAAAGAAGTAAAGGAGTGGTTGTTCTTTAGTTCATTTCTATCAATGCAAACTGAAGACTAAGATTTGCTTTCTTTTGCCATAGTTTATGCTAACACTTCAAAAACCTAAAATCATCCAGATTTGGAGTCGTCCAAATCCCATCCACTATGAATCCCTTCTCGAGTTCATTGCTCTTTGGGTTAGGCTATAATTTCACATAAGCCAGCGGTGATGGTACACTCTTCTTCTGTCCACTGGCACTCAGCAGATACCTGAGAACATGCCATGAGCCAGCCCCACTTGCCCTTCCAAGCACTGTTTTCCACCGAGTGACTCAGCTACTCCAGCTCTTTGGCTGGATCCTTGCTTCTTATGATGTTTCCCTCATTCCCAACGGAGCCTGCCAGTTATAGTAGCCTTTCTAATTGTGGGAAGTTGTGAAGGAAATTCAGGACTTCCTGTTCAGAGTGCCAACATAAAGCATTTACAAAGCACTTTCTCTCTTCAGCCCCTTGTGCTTTTATTTGTCGTTTACATGGGCAACACTCTTGGGGATCTGTTCCTGTCAGAGGTTAATGGCTTTTCCCTCTGAACCTTTACTATCAGGTGTCGTATCCCACTCATGCGTCATAGCCTTTCTCCCAAACTTTTTGGGTAAATACCAATATTTGGGTGAACTTTTGTAGTAACTGCCAGTACCAATACCAGTGATATAATATCAACAGCTCTTATGTGCCTGCTGGACACACAGCTTTTTATCTCTCCAGCTATTTCAGGAATTTTACTCAGTCCCAGCTGAAAAATCAGAAAATGGAATAGTAGGAGGCAATCTCACCTTGTGACAGGGACAGGGGGACATCCACTGCAGACACATTGCCTTCCTGGCTCTAAGAGATGAAGTCTGCATTACACATGCCTAGCTTACTCCTCACAGGTAACACTGGGTGCACCTCTTTATCTTGCCTCTGGCTCAGGACTTCTCCAATTTTGTTAGAAATTTCATCCTGCACCTAGAAAAGAGGCTGAAAGAAGGCCCAGAGTGTTAAAAGCTATAGAAATCAAATAGTAGCCTTTCCTAACTGTGCCCTTTCTAATCTGGTTTTGAAGACCTCACCCTCAGAGTCATGATCCCCCGAAGCAGATACATTTTCCTTAGCAACAGAGGCAGGCTTTAGCAGTGGGATTCAGACATTTACAGAATCACTCTATCTTCCTTTCATATTTAATAGGGAGAAATGGGCAGTTGCAGTGCATGACACATCTCAGCCTACAGCAGACTCTAAATAGGTCAGATGAATCATGCCCTGAAAGTGTCTGTTTCTCTACTGACTGCAAGGGATCTTCAGGTGACTATCTAGGTGTGGAAGTCTTTATTCTAGCTACACGCATTTAAGTGGATGCTAGTCCTGGAGGGATTCCTGCCTCTGAATGCTCCACTGGGAAAATCTCTGCTGATGTTCCCGTAAATATTTAGAGGATATGAGCACTACAGACAATGCTACCTTGACTTCTTGATCATACTGTCCAGCCAAAGAGCTTTTCTTAATTACAAGCCTTGGCTGTCTTTTATTTTTGTCAATGAAGTATAAAAAAGCTTGGAAGAGCACTCTCCAGAAATGCAGTGGAGAAAATACTGAGTTTCAGGCGCATCATATTCCAATACAGGTTGTTTACCTAAAGGGTTAAATTCATTGGCCAGGAGATTTATCTTCATCATTATTCAAGCAGAAGATTGTCTCTTTAGCTTGTCTACATATAATGAAATTGGTTTGCCAAGTACATAACTGTTCAACAACAGTAGATGTCCTTGTTTCCCAAGATTCTTCTTTGAATTAAGTCCAGTTGTTACCTTTGATACCTCATCTTTGGAGCTCTGATGCTTTTGAAGTAGTTTATTGGACGTTTTCCTGATGAAGCCCAGCTACTCAAACCCTCCACCCTTTCTTGATCCAAGGCTGAAGATATAGCATATCCTCAGGAAGCAAAGCTAATTCTGGAATCCATGTCCAGCATCTAGCCCTGAAGCTCACATTCTTGTAGTCCACTATGCTCTTGTTTGACTTGTTTGCCCAACACAGCGATCCTTTCCTGCCCCCTCGTTGCCACTTTTCAAAACCTATGAATTCTCGTAGTGTAGCATTTTCTTATAGCACCTCCTATACTCAGAACTAGATCCCTCTAGGGTAGCGTTCTTCCTGGCACAGGACTGCGCCTCCTCAGACTTTTGTGCACCAACATCAGACGGGAATTCCCCAAGTATTTTATATCTGAGAATAACTTTCTGTTATCATGGTTCACACATGGACAAACCCAATTTATGTACTGGTTTTGCCCTTTAACATAGATATGGTTACTTACAGTTGGATGTACTGTCTCTCTGACTTTTGGCGTCTACAGTTGCTAAGCCTGCCCAGATCCTGAACCAGTGTCCCTGGCCTTGCTGCTGTTGTTCCAGTGACAAGGCTAAGAGGATAGAGTGCTTATGGTCAAAACCATCAGTGATTACCCCATCTCTGCTTTGAGGAAGAGGGTCTCACATCCTACTTCATGTTGCATATAACTATATTATCTCTGCTGGGGAGGTTTGAGAGGAGTCACTGACAGCCAGTTTATAGTTTTCCCTTTCATCACTGTTTATCAGCTTTTGTCTTGGATGCATCTTTCCTCTTTTGGGGGATGGCCCTTGCATGGTAGTCTCTATAAATCTTTTTTTCTTGAGGGAGATGGGGAAGGACAGTAGAAGAGATTCCCAGGGCCTCCCACTACCACACATTCAAGCCAAAAGAGCTTGTATAATGTAGATAATCCCTTGCTTTGGTGTTTGAACCAAGAGCAATATTTCTTGAAAGGCAGATGGCCTGATGGTTAAAAGGTTAAAAGCTTTGTTAAACATGTATGTGTGTTGCCATTGATTGTGGATTTGATGGTATTTAAGTGTACTTTGAAAGGAAACCACTGATGTAGGGCTCTCTCCTTGTCATCCTTACTCAATTCCAGTGTGAAACAGCCTAACAGATTGTCAATTTATTAATTGACCGCAGAGTGGGGGTCAAAGGGCTGACATACATGGATGGTAATTACTGTAGTTTGATAAATGTGGGCACCCAAAAGTTCACTGCAGCTTCAGGGTAACTATTTTGCATGTTGAGAAGACTGACAAGAATCAGGGGCTAAGTTTGCACAACACATTCAGTATAGGTGAATGCCAGAAGATCTCTTCAGATCACTGTCTGTAGAGCTCTTATCTGGAGATGGCCGTTCAGGAGCCTAGTTGTCTTGAAGGCCAACATAGACACAACCACATGTGGAAAGAAGTGTCACCATTCAGAAAAACAGGAAAGAAAATACTAAGAACGTGATTATTATGGTGATATGTTTACCAAAAGAAGCAGATCTCTTTTTATTGCATGATGGTTTAAACTCTTGTAGAACTGCCTGACACTTGCTGTTGTTCTTTTTTTTGATCTGATTTTATAAGAAATTGTTGACCTTCCTTCCTCAGTTGTACCTGGATTTTCAAAATTTGTAGTAAGTTTTAAAGGTGAGCTGAGATTCATGAGGAATAAAAGTACACAGTACTGTTCTATAGTACAGATCATATATAAATCATGGCATATCAAAATGAGTTTAATTCAGTTAATAATAATTATTATGGTAAATAAATACATAAAACACATTTGCTTACAGTAAGATACACCCATTAGATTTTTCTTCCCAAACATATAAAGCTTTGTACTCTAAGCCTAGATAATATACTTGTGGCATTGAGATAATTAGTATGAGAGCACTATCTGAAAAGACACTGGTCTGGCTGGTATTTTGTAAAAATTATCGAAGATCAACACACTAATACTAGCGTGTTAGTTCTGGTGACCTAGAAATGCAGACCACAAGCACAAGAATGCAAATACTTTAAAGCTGACAAAACAAAAATCACACACTTCTGCAAGCAAAGCAGCATGCATGAAAATGTGTTTTGACTGTTCTTGTTTTTTGAATTAACTTCCTGTTCTTGAATATCCGGGATGATTCCTGAGAATTCACAGAGGTGCACAAAGACATTGATTAAAAACTTCTACAACAATGCAAAAAGCAGCTTTTTCCTTATTAAATGCAGATGGAGTTTCTTTCATCTCCTAAAATACAGGTTTTGTGGAATCACCCCATGCATTTACACAACGAAATGCACGTCCTGAGCACAATTCACACTGGAAACTGAGCAGGCTGTTTGACCGCCACTCAAGAGGACATGGAAAATTGTGGGTAGAACATATTCTGAGGAAAAAATGCTTGGAAGTGCCTCCTACTTGAAGCTAAGCAGAGGGAGACTTCATAAAATCAAGAGCATCTCTGAGGACCTGTAAGGAGACCTGAACACAGAGCTGGCTCGAGTGCATTACTAGTGAGCATTCAATTGGCAAGGACAGGGAGGGGTAAAGATGGAGACCATTTCCCTCAGAGTAACAATTACCAGACTGTGGAACAGTCTCCCAGGAGGAAAAATGCCAGAAACACCAATACTTGGCACATCTAAAACTACCTTAAATAAAGAACTAGAAAATCTGCTGTAGGGAATAAACTTGCACTGGCATGACAATGTCCTAACCTTCTATCCTACTGATGCCCAGAATCATAATATCCAATGTCCTAATTCCCAAACCTGTGTCCTAACAGCACCTTTTCAAGTCATTTCTGTGATTATGTAAATACAGGCTTGGGTCTGATCAAAAGCTGAGAGACTTGCCATTTTGTTAAATGAGGCAAATATCAGAACTTTTCCTGCAATTAAAAATTTACTTTCTCCCTGGAGCAAGGAGAAAATCAAGGAGCAATCCATACCTCCCTCAAGTCCGCCCCCTTCCTGTGCCATTTCTTGGGTGTCTGCCCTTATAGAGGATGGATTCTTACCTCCTATAGCATCCCTTAGCCCTGTCTTTGCATGGCGTACGTTGACTCTGCTCGATTTCCAAAACTGTGAAAGTGGATGTATCTACCTGGAAAATTGCCCAGTGGGCTGTTGCAGGCACATAATTGACCATTTGACCTTTAGGCTGAATCTCAATACAAGGAGGGTGGATTCTTTTGAGGTTTTGCATGCTTTTTGACTGCAGTGTGTGACAAACATTGAGAAATGCAAAGTAATAGGGAGATACATGGGTGTTTTGACCTCTGCTGAAAGGAAAACAAAGCAAATAATAAGAATAGTATGCCATCTGTAAAGGAAAGAGTAACACTGGAATGTTCTTAATAGAGGCCTGAGGCACTGCAATAAGTCAGGCTAGGCTGAGCCTTCACAGCTATCTTTATCGACAGCGTCAGTACCTCTTTGTCTGGCAATCATGGTGCTAAAACCTCTTCTCATCACAAAAGATACAGTAAGACAACAGGCCTGACTCAGCAGTGAATTATCTTACTTTCATGTCATGGTAACTCCTCTGAAAACAAGCAGATGCAATAGCATACAACTGAGGAAACAGAGGGGCAAATCTAGCTAATCTGGAGGCAAAGATTTTTCACTTACTGGTTCTGTTTAGTTAAAACACCTTATTTTACTGAAATAGAACACCAGACACTTCATACATAGTATATTTTCTAAACTATACTATATTATAAACAGTTTAACGAACCTCAAGGATGGTATCCTGTATGTCTTAATTATGCGTTTAAGGCAGTTGTCATCAGGGAGTAGCAATACACACAGTCTTCAGAAATTATTTTTCTTCGCATACAAGCAAAACAAGATATACTGCAATCTGAGGGAGATTCTGCATGAAGGCAGTGATCTTGGCAGAAGACTTTTGTCTTCACTTCAGTCTCCAAATAGAGACAATCTCTGAAGAAAAGTTGCATCTGGAAGTGGGAACAAATATTGCTGCAGGATTTCTGAAAGAAAAGGTTGGCTATATGCCGTTCAAAGACCCGTAGGCAAGGATGAGTGGGAATACAAAAGGTTTCCCTTGGAACAAACCTAGATTTTGTACATCTTTCATTCCATCCTCTGACCCTGGGTACGTGTTACCTCATACTGGAGGGGAATGTGGGGATCATAACAAGACACAAGTATCAGAAAAATATGCAGTAGTGTTGGTCACTCAATTGCATTTTCTGCAAGTTTGAAGGAATACTATGGATGTTGTCCCCTATACTGCAAGGCAACTACTTAAAGCACTGAGCTGAAGGCACTCCTGGGAGCTCACCTGTGTAACCTTTGGTCAGGATGCTGCACACTGGGTGACAGGAGCAAAACCAGTGGGGCCCATGGGATGGCTCCCAGAAGAAAGGAGTCCACAGGATAGTAAGCATTCCCAAGCTGAACCCAGAGACTCAGAGGTCCCAACTCCTGCACTCAGAGTGCTCAGCAGCATAGCAAAATACAGTGCCAGGTCAGGTGCCAAAAAGCTATAGCCAGGTTCAGAGTCAGCTAACAAACACAGAAACAGGTGGGCTGCTCTACCCAGATGCATGAGCTAGTTTGTTTGTTTTTAGGCCTTTTTGCAAGTAAATGCATTATTTCCTGAGAGCAGTATTCCACCACATGAATGAAGGCTATATCTCTATAGAAACATGTGATAAAGTCACCTACGACTCCTCCCAATAGACTGAAGAGAGATGAGGCTTGCAGCATGTGAAACCACAGAATCAACATGCCTGATTGCACTTTATGGAGGAAATTTTGACTTCTCTGAAACTGATAAGAAAAATTTCACTGACTTTTGCAGGGTCAGAACTTAATTTCAGTCACACAGGAGCAGATACAAAGTTTTACTGAAGCCGGTGGGATTCTCATACAAATTTCAGGGATACTGATGGACCCTATTTCTGAATTTTTTTAATTTTTTTTTATAGGCTGCACCTAAACTCTGAGAAATAAACACCATCTCCAAATGCTCTGTTAATTTTCCCTCTTCCTATACCCCATTCCCTTTCAATACTTACAAATCATTTGGGACAATTTTATTCTAATTCAGCAGAACTGGTTTTCTGATGACATATTCACAGGCTTCGTGTACGCAGCATTCCTATCATCTTGTGGAGACCAGACCTCCTAACAGTAAGAAATAAAAGTTCCCATAAGTGCTGATCAGGTTTCTATCTTGAGAGAACAAAGTCATGGAAATTTTTATAATTATACCAAATACTGCTGGTCTGTGCATGGCGTGATTCTCTTTCCTGGATCAGAAACCCAGAGGTTCAGCTCACCGGCTTGGAGCTGGCCTCCCTCACAAGGCTGACATCATAATTAATTAAAAGGAAGTCGCTGTACTACTGGTATTCTTTGGATGAGGCATTAGTGTAGCGCATTCTGGACAGCATCCACCCTTACGAATGATATCACAAATTGCTTGGCACAGATACAAACTTATCATAAAGGGAAAGTGCATGAAAGCTATTGGGATTCCTAGTGTAGTGTAAAAAAAAAAATAAAGAAAAACACAATTATTCAGTCTTCAGGGATGTAAAGCAATGAGACCACGTTAGTGGGTAGCTGGTAGCAAGAAGCAAACTGCATTAGATTGCACCAGATTATACTAAGAGGTAGTAGCTGCTTCTGATCCCTCACCAGAAATAGGAAGGCTTTCTGTGTGCCCTCTAAAGTCCTAGCACTCCTCTCGCATCACCACTCTGCTGTAACACAACGCGTTCATTCATTTCCCAGGATGAAGCTGAGCACAGCTGACATGTGCCTATTGATTTCTCTCTTCTGTATTTCTAGGCATTTTGCTTAATTATGACAACAAATGGGTGAATAATAGTTACCTTCTCTTCTCAGATAAGCATTCACGGCTCGGACTGTTACTTCTGCAGCTCTCTGCATTGCTGTTGGTTGATCATCCCCGATCTCTGTCATTTCTTCTCTCTGAGTAGGGCTTCCCGGTAGGGCTGGTGTCTCTGACAAGCCTTTTTGACTCTGTGATTCCCAGAAGATGCAGAGAGAGGACGCCTGAGTGACTATGACTCACTCTTGGAAGCTGCCTCAGGTCCCAGCTTCAGAAGCTCTTCTTCTCTTTTGGCTTGATTCATGAGTGGTGTAAAACAATCTGTGATCTCTGAACATGGCTCTTTACAGCCAAACTAGAACGAGAGGGGAAAAAGAAGAAAAGCAAGCTCATTTCTGATGGTAACTCTGTGTTTCACTGCAATAGTCAGAAATAGTATTTCTCTGTAAAACTTTGCATTGTCTCAAAAGTCATCCTGTGCTGAGCTGCATAACGATTCTGATTTCTGAACGGAATAATCTATTTCTTAGAGGATACATTTACTGAACAAGATCACTGAATCAGGGGCTCTGCTGTTTCAGGTTCCTCGATCTATCTTGTGTTCTAACATGCAGAGAAAAAAATTAGATTGTCAAAATGCAGAACACTCAACTTTTGTTCACTGCCTTTGTCTACTTCATAATTATATGAACATGTAAGGTGTGGCATAGCTTTATACCTGTAACTTACGGGAGCAGGTCCTAGGTGCATGAATTTACAGCTTTTTTTCAATGGGATAGTGAAGGATATGGTACTTCTGCATTAGACATTAACTAGTAAAAAAATGCTTCTCTGACTTATGCAGATGCCATCTGGTACATGCCTTTAGGGGAATATTAGACCAGTCTAGCCATCTCTTGAGTTGGGAACTGCAGGCATGCTTCCCAGATCCCAGGTTGGCACATGAACTCCAGGCACAGGATGGGGTGAGACACCAGAAAGCACCAGCCGTGCCCTCTGGTGTCTGCGAAGGGGAACTGAGGCACAGCACATCGCAGAAGGTCCCAAATCTGGGCAGCTGGAGTCCTCCAGATTGAACCATAAGATCTCCACTGACAGAAAACATTTTTCCTCGTCTGTTCCAGAAAGTAGACTAAGAGGTGGTACAGTCCTCCGAGTCTCCAGCGTTAGACCTCTCTGTAGTTCTGCATGGCCAGTTCAGGACCAGGAGCATGGACCGAAAAGGAAGGAGGGCAAGATCAGAAATTTCCAATACGATCTCACATGTCAAATGCTCTAAATCTCTACAGTTGGTCACAGGAGAAAAAGAGAAGAAGTTGCATAACAGTTTCTTTAGAGCATATATAAAATACATAAAATCATTATTAATTACAATTTAAAAGCAAATCATCCCAAGGAGTTTTCATAAACTATAATGTACTCTCAATACATACAATGTTTTAAACAGATTTAAATTTTCAAAAGTGCTTTTGACTCTATGGCTCATTTCAGTGAGTCAAAGCTGCTGTTCTGTCAAGCCAAACTATTTATACCTATAAGAATTTAACAGACAAAATTGAAGCAGGGAAAACAAGAAATCAATGAATTACAAGTTCTCAGTCATGCTTTTACCAAAAGAGCTGAAGGTTTTTTTCCTAAACTGCACCTCTGTACCACGATATGAAGTCACATAAAAGAGCTAAAAGTCAAACTCACGCTACAGGATAAACTGAGTTTTCTGTGCTTGCCACGACTACAGATCAGTCACAGCGCATTGATCAGCCCGGTCAAGAATGCCCAAACATCTCAAACAGCTGAGAATCCATCCAGAATTTCCTGAATGTTTTTACTCCACTGATTCATTGCAGTTTTCTCCAACATACAGTGTCTATGAAGGCTACTTTACTTCTTTTTATCTTTCAGTCTTCTCTTTCTGTTTCCCTCCAGTTTTGGGAGGTTGGGGCGGGGGGGTTGATAATAATTGAAATCAGTTCTTTTCCATGTTTCGTTTTCCCAGAATCTTTCACCTAGGTGAAAGGTTGGTCTCAGTTTATTGGGAGCCCATAAAAGATCATTTAACTGGCATTTAAAGTACTTAAGTTAGGGAACAGTCGTCACAAAAAGAAGGAAAGAAAATATATTTTCTTATTTTTGTATATATTTATTTTATATATATTGTATATAATATAAATGTATATTTTTGTATATTTGTTTTTTATATATATACATATAAAAAAAATCAGAAGCATCTATGACTTCCAATAAAATATTTAAACCAAAGTGTGAAACAATATTAGCTTGTTTTCACGTGAGATCTAGATAGTTCAACAGAGTCCATGCTCTGTGTATATTTTTATTCTTGTTAAAAATTCAAAAGGCAAGCTTTTAATGTCCTCAGCATTAACTTAAGTTGCAGTCAGTCTGTAAAACAATAGAAGAGATGCTGTTAAAAGTATATTAATAATAAAACAGATGCTTTAAAGAAAGCTTCGTATGACAGCAACCTTGGTCCACTTTGCCTTGGGTATAGCTGGACTGAATGAGAATCTCTGCACTTCAGTCAAGCTTAAGAGCGGAACCTTGGGTGAAGATCCTATTTTTTCTCTGAAAAATGAGGCTAAAGTGTTATGTGCATGTGTCTTCCTTTGGAAAATAAGCAAATTTAGCTCTAGTCTTTAATTTAATTCCTGAAATAAGTTAACATGGTCATAATTTACTTTTAAGGAACGTTGGTCCAGACCCAAGTAAGAAACAGTCATCTGAGGAAGATCAAGCCATGGCAGATAAGTTGAGCAGAGCATTTTGTTACCAGAGGGCTATGGCAGAGGAAAAAGAGGATGTGATTAATTCCCAGTAGTTTCACGGGCACGAATGTTTCCAGAGGCGAGGCCTGGCCCCAGCGAGTTCAGGGTCAGAACGACGAGGTGCTGCGAGGCCGTCCTCACCGAGCTCGTCCTAAGCCGTAGCTAGCGGTAGCAGCCTCAAACAGGGCCACAGACCAGAGCCAAAAAGTGTACTGCGGTGTCAGGACATAAAAAAAAGGTTTTAAAGACAGCTTTAGAGCCAATAACATTACTTAGAAACATATACTGCATCCCTTTTCCTGCCAATTTCTATAGCTATTGTAAATGTGCTCTATTATAGCGTATTAAAACATTATGAAAATCCTGCCCTAGATTTGAATAGAATATAGTGACTATTTCCATAATGTCCATGCCTATACTATCCATTTTGTAGCACATTATCCTTGCCAATATGCCACACACATACCCACCGCTCTTTAGAAATACATATATGCTGGTACGGATGCGCTGTTAGTACTTTCATATCATTTCTAAAGAAAAATTCTGCATTACCAAAAGCACTTCCTTTAGTGCAGCTGAAGCTGTCACCTAGTTCTTAAAAATGGTTAATTTAGGGCATATAGAAGCTCTTGATAGCAATCTTTACATCTATGAAATGACTCTCTGCTTTGCTGAGATTTTTACAGATCTATTTGCTTTGTCTGCTGTTACCAGTAACATAGGCTTATCCAGCAGAGGCACTGGACAGTTGCACTCAAATACCTATAAAGGCTATTAAAAACACTGAAGCAAAATTTTATCTTTAGCAATTACAGTAAATAAAGCCAAAACGTCAATACTTCCCTATTTAAGAGAGACTGGATCCATCTCAGTCTCAGAGATCTAAGTTACTTCTTAGGTTACAGAGGTTGCTACTTGTTAACTTACACATCCATATTTGCATTAAGTAAGTTTGGGGCCTGATACACACCAATGCTATTCAGGCAATACATACTACCATCATTTTTTCTGGGCTTCAGTGAAATTACTTACAACATTTGTGGTGATACCCTGCCTCAGGCCTATGGAAGTGTAATACACACCGGTACTGCTTTAATATGTATAGGTTTATGTCTTATAACACCTCCAAAGAGTAATAGGAACTAAGCGTATCGTTCTAAAATTATTGGACAGTCTCCAGCTGACCTAGGGTGGTTTATGTTTTACAGTAAAAGTGTTCTTTACTACTCAGATTAGCAGCCAGTCATAAAACGGTTCCTCTTCTCCCCTCGTATCTACTATTGTACTTACTATAGAAGCACGATTTGAAGGAAGGTGCGAGGCTCAGGCATGAACCAGTCATCCTCCCTAACATATAAAAATAATCTCATGTCCTCTGCACATGTTTAAGACTCCTTCATCCTCCCCAAGATGGAGAGGGAGGCTCTTTGCTGCGCTATCAGTGAACCAGCTCACCGTTGCCGTCTTATTTTCTGTCCCAGCACAAGCTCTCCAGCTTGCACAGGCAAGGGGACGAGCGCCAGGCAGAGCCCAGGGGAGCACAGCACGCTCTAAAAATTCCCCTCCACAGCCTGCCACGACCCCTCGCACGGGACCCGGCGTTGGGAAGTCACAGGCTGCGCCTTAGCAGCCACGTGCAACACACGTAGCAGCGTTCTTGCCTCTCGTTTTACAGACTGGGGATTTCGGGGAACATTCGTTTTTTCCATGGAAGGCGGTGTCTGTTCTACTGCAAGGGCTCAGGGGCATCGCCCCTCCTGGAGGTTTGGCTGGGCTCCCAGGCAGCTCTGTGGAGCTGAGCCCCCTTGCTGCAGGAGCTGCCTTCAGCTGAGCTCCTGCTGTTTGGCCCCCACCCGAGCTGCCGCCTCTCTGCATCACAGCTGAGTCCCAACCTGGCCACGGGCCCTGCCGACACTGACCCACGACTGCCCGGCCCAGCCTTGCAGAGGAGCCGGATGCCCAGGGCTGGGGCTGCCCCAGCTGCCTCGCTCCCGTGTGGGGTGGTGGGAGCAGCTCCAGGGACCTCCCAGCCCCCAGGCATCTACTGCAACGTGGGTCTCACCTTGGCAGGCAGTCCAGACCAGCGAGGTCCTCACACCGAGCGGGGAGTACAGGCAGGCTCCCGGATCCAGCCATACGCCTGAAGCCAGAACAAAATTTGACGTTTCGCTTGCTGGAGGCAGTCCCCCAGCTGCACACTTAGGGGATTCGTTCACGTCTTGATGCTGCCTGCGAGGTAAAACGCGCAGATGTTAGAGCAAAGAATCTGGGCTGTGCATCTGCGACGCAGGAGCTTCAGGAAATCTGAACGCCAAGCAACTGTGTTAGCACCACAGGGACTTCTGTTTCTACCATATCCACATTTAATAGTCCTACTGTAGAGAACACTTATATCTTGTTTCACATTCCTATGTTTTCAGAGAAGAACAAACTCCTTTTGGATCAGCGGGTAAGAAGCTAAAAAGGACAGGCAGGGTCCCAGCGAATCCTGTTCATAAAAATAAAATACTGTACATCTATTCATGGGTTTTGCAAATGGCGACAGGTCAAAGGATACACAATAACCCGTGAAATCTCTTTACCCATCTCCCCACTGAATGTCATTAATTCCATGGCCAGCTATCACTGGTTGCAAGAGACTCCAAGCAATTTTTTGACAGATAAAGTGACAGAGTCCCTTGCCAAGCACCTGCTATCTCAGGAATTACTAAATACTTAGCTGTACACCACCTCTTTCTATCCCAATTGTGCAAGCCATCTTAGCTCTAAAAAAAGAAAAGTATTGTGCCTTGTGAAGCTTAAATTACTGGACTTATATTAGAAACCAAGCCAGACTCAGAATCAGAAGCCCTGAAAGGGAGCTTAAGGCAATTAATGGATTACAGCAATTCATGCTGAACTTCCCATAGAGGAACCAAACTTTCTATTTGTTTCAAATGCGCAGTCTGTCTTCAGAGCATCTCTGGCCTCTACTTTTCCTTGGGGATCTTTGGCTTTCCACAGAATCTGTATGTTCTTAAATTTCGTGCTTTCCTTTGCTCTGAAGAGAACAACAGACTCCCGTGCATGCACCATCCCTCCAGCATATGTTTTAGACCTCCTTGATTTACAGGCTGATGCCGATTGGTAATGTCAGCTCCGGGAGCCAGTCCGGCACTTTAATGGGTCAGATGGAACAACTCACATCACCTCTTGATACAATGGTAGAGGGAATTGTTGTTCAGAGAGACAGAAATATTTGGGGATCCAGATAATTATACAATCACAGTTAGGAAAAACAAGTACCGAGGTTCCATTTTTCACCCTTTGAACATAAAAGAAATGTGGCATAATGCACAAGTATCAATTTTTAAAGTTGGGAAGGCTTCAGCACAGTTTATGTTTCTATTTTTAAACCCAAATTTTTGCCATTTCACACATGCCAAGGACATCTGAGAATTACGAGGCCGTGCTGAAAGACCCTCTTCCTCGGGGTTGCTCTTTCCTCTAGCTCTGGACGCCGGACCCTTCTGGGCTGTGACGGTACAGTCTTTGTTAGCGGGATGCCTAAAAAATATGTTCCCCTTGCTTATGGCCTCCCTCACATCACTCTTCCCTTTGAGCTCACTGAGACATTTGGCATCAAGGGCCTTTCATAGCCCAGGTGGGGTTTGTTATACTTAAAGAGAAGGCACAACCTCTTGGGGACTAACCCAGAACTGCTGCCATTTAAACGTGAGAACTTCAAGACATAGTGTAGTCATAAGTTACTTCTCAGGAGTCAGACGCTGCATTTATGGTGGGGGGGTGGGGTGGAGGACAACAGAAATGAGACATTTAGGCAGAAATATATTCTGGTGAGATGCAAAAGAAAAGACTGATCTTTTCCTGGATTGCATTACCCACTGTTATTTATCTGAGGACTGAGGACTTCATCTGCAGCTTACGCTGTAAGAATATCCAGAAGGGTTTTTACAACAGAAGAATGTGACAGCAAAAAAGGTTCATAATTAAAACAAGCTATATTTAAACCTAACTGCTAGAAAGGAAGTAGAGTATAGTTTTCGGGTTTGTGCACAAAAGACCACGAAAATGTCAGGGGAAAAATATTTATAGGCATGTGATAGGAATGTAATTACAGTTAAACAATGTGGATGCAAACTCAAGACAGAAAAGTTTGGATGTTCTTCGTTAGAGCAAATAGAGGAGCACGGCTGAAGCTCTTTCCAGGCACGCTGTATTTAAAGCATGAATTCACTGAAAAAGATAGCCTTTGATGTTTCTAGGCAATGGCCTTCATTTAGAGCTATATCAAAAAAGTATTCTAGTGTCATCTTTACTCAGCATTCTTTTAGTAATTATTATTATAAAACATTCCAAGAGCGTTTTCACAGAAAGATAATTAATAGGGATTTTAAGTAGATACACATATTCTGGAGGACAATTTTCTTCTCATCTGCTCTACTTCTGATTTTGCTGGTAAATCTAGACAAATCATAGGATCTAAAAAAAATAGGTAGAACTTTATAGTGGCTGCAGTGATATTTGAGTTTTCAGTGAAGAATGAATTGCCAATTTCTGCTGAAATATAACTTCCGCTATAGATTCCTTTGCATCTGTTGTAGTCAAACAACAATCAAAAATTCACATGATAATCAAATGACAACAGAAGTGTGAAGGCACACAAGACACTCCAGGAAGTCACTGAACTTGCAGCATCACTTGCACCAATCTTTTCCCAAAGTCAATGAAATTTCCAAGTTGTAAGGTTAACTAATACAAAACTTCACCCTTCTAATAGATTGAATCTGTGCCTCTATGCTTCCTTTCTCCTTCCCTCTTTATTCTTCGTGTCAGTTATGTCTTCCCCAGTTCCTTCAGACTGCAACTTTTCAGATGTGGGACTATCCTATTTCTGTAGCTCTGCAACTCAGCACAGCTGGATCCTGCTTCTGATTGGGCCCTCTTGGGTACCACAAGATTAAATAGTAAGATAGGATCATACTAGAAATATGCTTTTTTGCTCAAAAATATTTCCAAATAGGACTGCCAGGTGAGTAGATAAAGAAATGTAGTTTATTATTTGCGAGTACCCATTCTCTCACAGACAAAACACATCAAAATCACCAGCTCTGACATGTCAGTAACACCAGATTCATTGATCTGAATTCCCTTCCTACAATTCCCTGTATATTCGTAATGTGATCCATCAGTTTTCAGATCAAGAACTCTTAATATCTTATGTTACGTACAGATTAACTCAATGTCTTAAGTTGAAATCTGATAAGATAAAATGTTGCATGCACAAGGAGCATCTTTCTAGTAAAGTACTATGCTTCCTGCAATGGAAACTTATTTTTAGAAAGTTAATAAAGGGATTAATCTTCCAGAGCAGAGGCAGCAGGGACAACACCAAATTAACAGTTCTTTCATTATAAAGAGCAATAAGACGCTGTACGATGTGAAGCACAAGACTAGTCACTGACCACTTTTTGGTGAGTGAATGGATCATTACGTGTAACATTTAAAATTAACCCGGTACCACAAGTGCACAGTAATTGTGATTTTATTATACATTCACATAAATAATGCAATATTTTTAATGAACCATAACCTTTAAAACAACACTCTGAAAGCTGTCTAGTACAACGAGCACTATGCACTGTTTAATTTTTACTACCATTACATTAGTAAGAAACATTAAGATACTCAAACAACTTTAAAGAAAAAAACCAACATTTTAGCAATTAAGTTGTCTAGCTAAAACATAGCACGTCTCAATATATGCACGCCTCTGATTAGGAGAGAAAACTGGAATCAAAGTAAACTCATCATAATAACAAAGTCTGATTTAATCATTATTTTGGCATTATACTAAAATAGCATCTTATGCATGTAGGATATTTTCAAACTCAACAATGCAAACACTGAATTGCTCATGAATCAGACACATGCACTTCATCATTTTCTTAGCTCTTCTAAAAACAATGTATTCCTTTCCCCACCCCACTAAAGAACACGGATTTAGTGAAAATACGGTACTGAACAATCGCTTTGAAATACAAGAATCTCTGGGGACCCAGTTCTTCTGCCCCCGTGGGAATGGACCTGTCTGGTTGTTTAGTCCCTAGAAAGCAAAAGTCTGAGAAGCATGCGGGAGTGCGACCCAGTGAAAAGCTTTGCAAAACAAGGGTTGCAGATAGATACACAGATGTGAGTTATTGGGCAAATGAAAACAGCTAGCCCTGCTCTTGGGCTTTCTCTATGTATGTCTGCCTTGCTCGCAGTCAGTACACATATACTTCAACCACTCCCATCCTTGTGAAAGCTCTTAGCCACATGGTAACGTGCATATAGAGCCAATATTGCGTTCCCAGCTACAGGTACAAGCAAAAGGTTTTGCTGGTGTTCGAGCACAGTCCTACCCCTTCATTTTGCAAGTATCTGGAAAACTAAAGTACATAGACCTACATTTGTAATCCTTTCACAATTCTCAGAGTCTGTCTCTTGCATCTCTCTTACTGTTCTCTGCCCTCTCAACCCCCTTTGGGCAGCTTGCTGGTTGATATAAATGGCCAAGGCCATCTTCTAGACTGGTCAGCCCAATGGCTTGATAGCAGCAAAGCTCCAGGGAGACAATCCCAGAAGATGCCTGATGACAGGGTGCTGTTCTGTCACCGTAAGCTTCAGTCAGAACTGCTGACTTTTTTTTTTTTTTTTTGCCTGGCAGGAGGTAAGAGAGCATCAGAGCTGCCAGTTCTGCCTGAAAGAGCAGAGCTTTGCCTTGCTTCTTACAGAGATCTATGGTTGGCCAAGTGCTTTTTAAGCCTTTTCTGAACATTTTTCATAACTCTAAACATTAGTAGCTCTCAGCACTCATTCAGCAATTCTTAATACCATAGGTGGTCTCATCAGGAGTCCCATAGGAAAAGGATGCTCCACTACACACTGAAGTACAATTTCTCTGCCATGACTTGCACAAACTCTTATTCCGAAAATTAGCAAATTATATTTCAACTATATCAATCAGATCTGTTCACTGACTTGGGTATCTTGTAAGTACATGACAATACTACTATCTGACATTAACAAGAGACTTTTGCTTGTGAGCCAACAAAACCAGCAACAAACTGTTCCCCGTGCCTCAATGTCCCCTCTGATCCTTGTTCTACACATCAAAACTAACCCTACATCACTCACAACTTCTTTGACTTCACACCAGCAAACCAGACTCACTTCCACCTACTAGAACACTCAGATCTATTCAGTCTCAGACACCAGGTGATGAGTTTCATTCTAAATCTGTTTCACAGATCTCTCAGTCAGAGTAACTACACTAAAACATAAGCTAAGCTAAGTCTGAATTTCTCCATGGCTAATTTGAATTTTTATATATTCTGTCAAAGATGATAAAATCTAAAATGAAAGGAAAACTAGAAGTGTGGTCATCTGCTTATGCCTGATCCAGATAAAATTTAAATTGCTGAATGATCCGTCAGTACACAGATTCAATATCAATGATCTGTGAACTATGCTTTTAAACATCACATCACTGACTGCTGTGCAGCAGCTAACTCCAGGCAACTAGCTGCTCCCTGGAATGCTTGCACACTACCAAAGCAATGCTTAAAAGCACTTCAAGTTCTCCAGAACCACATGAAAAATATCTGTACGGTGGTCAGATATGGAGTGTGATGGCTGCCTGCTGATGCAATGTCAAAGAGTTGCTAACGTGGAACAGAACTATCAGGTGAGTAATTCTGGCAGAGAGAGGAGCCTGTGCATCCTTTTCATCTCCCAGGATTTGGGGAAGGGGGCAGGGAGCAGCAGGGATTAAGAGATCTTTCTTCTCTCTGACCCAAGTAGCTCTGTAGCTTCTTGTTACTCTGACAACCAGTACAAAAGTGAAATGTTACAACTCTTCACTTCTTTCACAGTTACTGATATGACAAACTCTAACCAACCTAATTTGTCATTAAAAATGAAAAATCCTGATTTTTAAAAACACAGCCCTGATACTTTCCAAATTTCTATTTCCTCTCTTCTAAACCCCAATTTAAATAAATAGATAGATAAATAAGAGGGCAAAAGCTACAGCCTACCAGTCCTCATCTAAATATCAAGATGCAGATGCACACCATTTACTTCTTTGGGTTCTGATATTCAACAGTTTAACATCACCACAAATTCAAACTCTTCAGATTCTCATCAATCCTGAAGACAGCCACACGTTTTAGCCTGTCACAGAGTTTCTTTGGATGGCCTCATGCATGTGAGCTTAAAGAATTCTGAGATATTCACAGAGGCTTAACACTTCCCTGCTTAAGCTACTAAATGATTATAAATGGGAGCAAGCTAATAGGGCCTCTTGACACGTCCATCAGGGCAAAATCTAGATCCCATCAATGTGAACAGGAGTTTTGCCATTGAATTCAATACAGCCGAGATATCTTGAATTACCGTGACAGCCATTCTAAGGCTGTCCAAATTGACAGTGGATTCAGAGAATTCTTCTCTCTCTCTCTCCTTTTCTTACAAGCGCAATTTAATTTCCATTTTAGTGCTTTATTGCCCCTTGGTGAGCTTGGCCTTACAAGAGTTGACAAAGGTTTTTTCTGAAGTACAGTTAGGTCTTTTCAATTGGAATTGAAAGACACAAGGACTAAATACATGTTTGCTGAGCAGTGCTAGAAAAGACCAGAGGAGAGTAAACTTTGAAATAATTTCCCTCTACTAGACTAAAGGGAATGAACAAAGTAGATAATCAATGCCCATACAATCCTTTTTGATAATTTTTTTGCTGGCAGCACTGCTGGTTTGATTGGATCATTTTAAAGACACAGAGAAATTGGCCAAGATCATCGCATCTTTTCATGAACACCATTTGATAGGAAATATTCTTGTCAGTAGCAACCTGGCTAGATTCAAAATGAGAGGTCCTGTAGCTGGTTATAAATCCCCTAACTTGAGCCATTGTTTGGGGTTTTTTTTTTTAGTTTTGGAGCTTGATGTCTGCATGAGATTTCCTTTGGTCTGTCACAAACATCAAAAAGTGCTTTAGACTAAAGAAATCACGAAATGATTTACACAATGGAAAAATACAGCACTGAAAAGCAACCATGAGCTGGCTGCTCACAGCTACACATGTAACGAGTTACACGTGTAGTTCTGCACTGATAAATGGCTTATTTCTTTCAAACTTCAGATGAAAAAACCTCCTAGCTTGAACATGAATTTTCTATAGTGTAAGAATGCTTTGCAACTCCATAAATCATAGGAGTCATTAGATACAAGAAAGAATGAAGCAAACAAACAAAGACATTAATTCAAAACTTGTTCTTCATCCCACCTGTTGCTTGGTACTGCTTCCAATTTACTGTCCTCCTTCAACATATGGGCCAAGATTTAATCCCAGTCACACCAGTATACCCCGATTCTCTTCAAAAGTACTAACTAAATGTCTGTCCACATACTACAGAGCTGCTTTGCATGCCAGGGATCAAAATTAGGAAGACTTCTAGATAAACAGCAGATTGTAAGCTAGAAGAATGATTCAACGACTACCAGTAGACTTCATTTCTAGCAAATTCAGTTGCAGTGACATTCTGCTTGTTAACCAAGCTGTCAAATATTATCAGTATGTGACATCATAACAAAGATATTCTGTTTGCCTTTTAACTTGGAGAACGCTGTTAAAATGTAGTTGTCAAATAAAATATTTGTTGAAAAACGTAAACTCTGATTGTTGTTGTTAGTTCTCAGATTCTGCTCAAGCAGCCCCTGGCTTACAGTCAAGAGGAGCAAAACCCCAATTGTTTAATTACTTTTCAATGAGCATTGCCTCCTCTTGCATGAGGCAGGCTTTACCGTGCTAATTCCTGCTCCTTTGGAAGGCAACATTTATTACCTGCCGAAAGCTAGAAAAGGTCATTTTATGTAATTTTCACTTTTCATCCCTAAAGGAACAATCACTACATCCATGTAGAAATCATAAAAATTGAGTCTTTTGCTCCTGATCTTTTAACAAGTGGAGAGGAAAAAAAAAAGATACATCATGGAAAACATTTTATAAACTGATGAGTTTGTCCCAGATCATCAGCAAGCCTTCCAGAACAGGAAAGCTACAGAGCTTGTATTTGGGTAGAGGAATAACACTGGGGCTGGTGACCTACCTTTCCATAGAAATGCATGATACGTCCCCTGGGGGTCAGAGGAACTGAAAAGGAGTCCATGTTTCTGTGTCTTTTTTATCTAACTCATTAGCAAGAAATATGCAAGAAAACAACATTGGAAGAAATTCTTATATATAGTCAGGTATGTCTGGCAGAAGCCTTACATTCACAGGCCCTGGTTTTCATGGAGGATTTGAACCCTCTCAGTATCTGCTGGAGGGACAACACAACCAGGCACAAGCAATCAGGAGGTTTCTGGAGTACGTTGATGACCGCTTCCTAACACAGGTGATCAAGGAGCTGGCAAGTGGAGATGCTGTGCTGCACCTCATATTCCAAACAAGGAAGAACTGATCGGGGATATAAAGGTCAGGGGAGCCTTGGCTGCTGTGACCATGAAACGGTGGTGTTCAGGATCCTGACCAGAGAGAGCAGGGCAAACAGCAGGAGCACAGCCCTGGACTTCAAGGGAGCAAACTTTGGCCTGTTCAGGGATATGCTTGTAAGAATCCCACAGCATATGGCCTTAGAGAGAAGAGGAGTCAAGAAGACCTGATTGATTTTCAAGGATCCCATGCTCCAAGCTAAAGAATGGTCCATCCCAACAAGCAGGAAATCAAGCAAGAGCAGCAGGAGGTCTGCAAGGATGAACAAGAACAAAACTAACATAAATAGAAAGCATACAAGAGGTGAAAGCAGAATCAGGTAACACAGGAGGAACAGAGAGACACTGTCCAAGTGTGCAGGGATGGGGACCTATGGGAAAGTCTGGAGCAAGGAAGACTCCCTCAGTGGAGGAGGGTCATGTTAGGGAACATGTAAACAAATTGGGCATACACAGGTTCATGGGACCTGAGGGGATGCACCCAAGAGTGCGGAGGGAGCTGGCCATTGTCATTGCAGGGGCACTCCTCATTATCTTTGACAGGTCATGGCAATAGGAGGAGGTCCTTGAGGACTGGAAGCAAGCAAATCCTTGAGGACTGGAAGCAAGCAAATGTCACTGGTATCTTCGAGAAGGAAGACTGAGGCTGGTGAGCCTCACTTCGATCCCTGGGGAGGTGATAGAGTAAATAATCCTGGATACCATTTCCAGACACATAAGGATAAGAAGGTGACTGGGAGTATTCAGCATGGATTTAGGAAGGGGAAATCATGCCTGACCAACCTGATAACCTTCTGTGACAAAATTACTATGTTGGTGGATGAGGGGAGACCAGTGGACATTTTTTACCCTGACTTTAGTAAGATTTTCAACACTGTCTCCCATTACATTCTCATAGACAGAAGATGGAGTACAGGCTAGAAAAGTGGATAGTGAGGTTGATCAAGAACAGGCTGAACTTCTGGGCTGAAAGGGCTGTGATCAGTAGCATGAAGTCCAGCTGGAGGCCAGCCACTGGTGGTGTACCCTGGGGTTGATCCTGAGGCCAAAACTGTTCAACTTATTCATTAATGACATGAATGATGGGACAGACTGCACCCTAAGCAAGTTTGCAGGCAATATAAGATTGGGAGGAGTGGTTGATACACCAGAGGGCTGTGCTGCCACTCAGAGGAATCTCAACAGGCTGGAGAAATGGGCAGAGAGGAACCTCATGAAGGTCAACAGAGGGAAATGCCAAGTCCTGCACCTGGGGAGGAATAATGCACCAGGACAGGCTGGGGCCAGCTGGCTGGAGAGCAGTTTTGCAGAGAAGGACCTGGAGTCCCTGGTGGATAAGTTGAACAGGAGCCATCAACATGCCCTGGGTCAAAGAAGTCCCAAGGCATCCGGGCTGCATGAGGAAAACTGTTGCCAGCAGGTTGATGGAGGCAATTCTTCCTCTCTACTCAGCACTAGTAAGGTCACATCTGGAGTGCTGTGTCAGTGCTGGTCTCCCCAGTATGAGAAGAGGCATGAAGATGATTAAGAGACTGAAGCATCTGACATAGGAGAGGCTGAGAGAACTGGGACTGTTCCTCCTGGAGAAGTCCCAGGAGGATCTTATCAATGCGTATGAATACCTGATGGGGGAAGGGGGGTAAGGAAGACAGAGCCAGGCTCTCCAGTCATGCTTTGTGACAGGACAAGAGGCAACAAGTGGAAATTGAAATAAGGGAAATTCTATTTAAATATAAGAAAGAAAAACTTTAGTGTGAGGTTGGTCAAACACTAGCACAGGTTTCCCAGAGAGGCTCCAGAGTCACCATCCTTAAAGATATTCAAAACTCCACTGGACACAGCCCTGAGCAGCCTGTTCTACGTGACTCTGCTCTGAGCAGAGGGCTAGGACTAGATCTCCAGAGGCCCCTTCCAACCTCACCATCCTGTGACTCTGTGAATGTCTGCTATCTGCAATCAAGTACTGAAGACAGATGAGTTTTTCTTCTCCCATGGTATGACTCTTGCCTCTTTTTTTTTTTTTTTTTTTTTTGGAAACCTACAGGCCTTTACATAATGTCTGGATAGAGATGTACTGCACTTAATCTTGAAAATCCCAAGCCTCCAACATGCACAGACAGTCCAATTTTCATTGTGTATGAAGAATAGACAGCTTGTGACAATCTTCCAAAATACTTGCACTAGGCTTAACCTAAAATCCTCAGTGTTATTTCATCTATTTTCACAGCCTGTTCCCATCTGAAGAAAAGTAATTTTTTAATTAAAACAAAACCCACGTAGCAATTCTAGAATGATGCAATGATTTCTTTTTGCTTCAGAAATTTTAAAGTGCTGAAACGACACATGTGATACAGAAAAATAATTTCATTAAAATACATATTTGAGGTGGTTATCAAAAATAATAATATAGCCATGAATGAGATAGATACTTAAAAACATCTGATGACAAACTGAGACTCTAAGAAGAAAATGTAAGGTTTACTCTCAGAGCAGCAATCAGACCTGTGCTTAGATCTCCCATTCAACTCTGCCTCCTTTTTATCAAAGCATTATTAACAAAGAGGTACAAAAATGACCACCTGCAGATGTTCCTTGCACACAAGAATATCTAGGTGGCATAAAGTCAATGATGCCTATTTAGTGCCTGTGCTTCTGTTTCACAATCCTACATAAGGAATGTCTTTGGTTGCATCATCTGCCTGCGTTAGTGTTCCCAGCCAAAACCAACCACCTCAACATGACAGTTACTTGTTCACACAATATTGAAGGCAATGGTGAAGAAAGAATTGGAAAGGAGAATAGCAGTGGGAAAGGACAGAAGGAAGGAGGGACGGAGGAAGGCTAAAAAGAAGCCTAAAAAAGGGCTATGGGCTATTTCTTTTTACCGTGGCCTTCCCACGTACGAATGTGCCTAATACTATTTTTTTCCTCCGCAAAGTACTCTGAGATGTATTAAAGAGACAACTGGAGCTGAGAGCACTCCACCCAGTGCAAGATATACCTCAGTCCCATCAGGAGGAGAACCACTGCTTATAGGTAGATGTTCATGTAAAAACTTGATAACATGGCTTAAGTTCTGTGTTTATCTTTGTGCACCTGAAGAAGTTAAACAGTCAATGTAACTACCGATAACATAAGAATCCAACTCTGTGTATAAGAGGTGGGCAGAACATAGCAATTCTACTTCATGAAGATTTGGAGGATGTCAAAGACATCCTTTCAGCTAGGAAGGAAACTCAAAAATTCTCCACATAGAAAAATGCACATGTAGAATATAGCGTTGTAGATCTTGAATCATTTCATTCTGATGAAATCTAAACACATTAGGTGGGATTCATCTTGCTTAAATTTAGGCATTTAAAAGTTTGTCATCAAAAGCAGTGTAGCCAGCCAGGCTCCCTTAACAGTAAGTAGAGATAAACAGGCACTGCTGGGGGAAACTCATCTAACCCATCTCACAAGCCCACTCAAGGACTGGATGAGTTGCTTTCTGAAGATGACAGTTTATTTCTGATGGCTTCTATAAATAGAATTTAGTGTGACTAGCTCAGATTTGGTCATCCAACTCTAGATGCCCATGTTAGAACAGATTAATTGTACTTTTCTTTCCAAAAGTCAGCTTCTTTCAGCTTAGAATGATTATTTAGGAAACCCATCTATATGTAACATATGAATTCTGAGCAAGGATAAGAACAATTGCATCACTGACTATGGCTGGGTATGTGGTGCTGAGATGCAGCCAGAGCTGTGCTAAGCATCTCCCAGGAAGAACAGAGGCTTGTTATCCTCAGATACTCCAATTTGTTCTGAAGCACTGGGACATACCTTAGGGGAAATGTGTTTGCCCACAAAATGAGAGCACACTTTTCATTTTGAAAGGGCAGAAGGAAAGTGACTGCTGGAAAGAAAAACTTCATGATTTGCAGGAAAAATCATGTTCAAGTGAGAGGAGTCTGGACTGTTACCCAGGACAATCAGAGATGTTAGGGAGATAGAAGCAAGAACATAATGATAGACTTTACATTATCCTTTCCTAAATCTTACTATTTCTTGAGTTACAGTAAAATGAGCAAATGGTTATTAGAAGCTTTTGCAAGCCTATGTTATCTGTTTATTCCTGCCATTGTATCTCCCCAAAGAGCTGAACAGTTAATCCGGAATAGCCCCGGAGTGGGAGGTATGGACACAGTGTGCCCCAGGTGAGGATGGGTCAGAAATCACCTGCTCTGTTTCTGTCACTAAGATATCTGAATGACAAGACCTCTGTCCCTGAGATGGGAAACTAATAGACAAAATCATCCAGCTAGTGTGCTGGAGAAACCAAGAAAAAGAAGCCAAGCAGTGACAAAATCACACCAAGGCAAGTTTAAGAAAAAACATCCAACACAGCGAGACCTAGAACCAACAGCGTCATAGGTGAACAGCTAGGGAAATTTAAGTGCACTGTAACAATGCTTACATGAAAAGGTGGAATTTCTCCTCTTAGCCCTCCCCTCAAAAAAAAAAAAAAAAGAAAAAGAAAAAATTCACTCCACCAATGTCAAAACACTTTCCACTGTTTCTCTGAAAGATCTACCCTAAAACTTCTGCAAGATAAGCAAAAAATGCTATGTTTCCAAAGCATTTAGATTCATTGGTAAACGATTCTGCCAAAAATTTCTTGTGCAGTTCTAATAGCAAAATATTACTTCTGTGATACTTGCAGGTCAGTCGTGCTGTAGGGGTAAAACTGAGAGCAGAATTTGATTTATTACTTTCAATGGTAATATTCCACAAGAATAGACAGTCCCAATATAATAAGGCTATTTTTCCCCTAAGCAATGATTAGAATGTTTTTGTCCATTTTTGCATTCTAGTGTTTCACAGCTGTTCAGTGACCTTCAAAAGATCATTTTGTGCAGGTACTTACATCATTACATGACCAAAACTCTGTTCTCGTTCTGTATTTCCCATAAGTCATCAAGGACAACCTTACTGAATTGGCTAATCTCTGTATTTCCACCGAATTAATAAAATCCGAAAAGAAGTTCCTTTTCCACATTCACACCCAACATATCCTTTTCACAGTGAGGGATAACTACTGTGGTCTACCTTAAGCTCCAGATTTTGCACAGTAGTGTTAGACATGAGTAGTTGCATGACGTTAATGGAGCTGACCCCTCTTATATCCTCTGTAAAAGAGATCAGGATCCAGCCAACCTAGAAGCCATACCATCTGCCACAGTTTAGACTGCATGGTGGCTTTCGGTCTTATTTAATCATTTTTGTCTGATTTCCTAAGAAAATGAAGATTATAGAATCATGCTCTGTTGACCTGATTGTCAATCTGTCTGATCATCAATCTGTCAAGTTCCTGCCCATAAACAGTAACTTTTGAACCTAATGGCTTATTTCAGCTAAATTGCAGGAGGACTCTCAGTTCTTTTTAAGCTCTGGGAAAACAAGTGACTTCGTAGTGGAAAGAATTTATCATTTGAAATGAGAAAAAGATTTTAGCATGAACTCAAATGTTACTAGACACCCAAGAATCCACCTTACAAATTCCATAGCTCCACAAAAAACATCAGTTACTGCCTATATCTTCTTCAAAAGATACTTTACACACACACTCTATCAAGCCTAGGAAACAAATCCACAGGAAACCAGACTTACAGGATGTTTGCTATTATTCATACATACACTTTTCTGGCTGAAATTTTCCAGAAATATTTTCTTTCTGTAGATGAAGTTTGGATGAAATAGTTCAACTCCTTTGGAATACAACGAGTGCTGGAAAAGCAAAATGCATTCGATTTGCTAAAATATATTTTTAAATATGTTTTAATTTAAACTTTCCTGGCTGGGAACAGAAGGAGGATAAACTGAAAGCTCTTGTCCTGAGCAGCAGATAGCTTTCCTCTGACTGCCAATCCTTTATTCATTAAAAAGTAATTTATGCTTATAAAAATAATGCTTTATCTTTTCCAGTGTAAATCACCAACCTTAAATCCAACAAGGAAGTGATGGCTAAAGTAAGAGAATACTAAAGCCAGTTTTTAGACATGAAAAATATACTGCATTATTTAACAGTGAATTCATTTGTAACAACTGAAAACATTTCTGGCCTTACTAGAGGAGCCTGTGAGTTCGCATGAATACTAGTTCCTGGCTATCTGCTTCATCATCTCATAAAATGAAGATATGACCTCACAGCACTTGTGTAATTTTTATGCCTGCTTTACCCTGTTGTTGTTAGCCAACCTCATTGGCATTTGAGCAAAACATTGTATTTAGAAAGCCAGCTCTTCACACAGTTCAGGTTCTTCAGTTATTTCACTGACTGATTTTATGACTTGCAGACAGTGAAACTCAATGAAGGAAAGATACTTTACACAGTGTTAAGAAAGCCAAATACAGGTGGTTTGCACTATATGTGGATTTTTTTATGTTTGCTTCACAGATTTGCTTCAGGAATACAGATTTTCATTTGAATTAAAATGCTATTTTCCTTTATGATTTTTTTTCTTTTTTGCTGCATTTGGGCTGACAGCATCTGAACATCTTTTAAACATAACTGTTTTTCTGCTTCTTTTTGTCACCTAAAATAGCATTAGCCTTTTTTTTTCCTTCATAAAAGCCAGTCTTAATGTCTTTGAAACTATTAATACTCAGCTGAAAAAAGTTTCAAGGTGATATTTTGGATTTTATATCAACTCCATGATTCACAAATAATAAAATTTACTAATATAGGGTCAAATTGAAACATGATTTCTGCCTTCTTTTATAACCTGTTGCTGCAGTTAACATTTAAGATTCCTGTAACTTGAAGAAATACAAATAATTTCCATCAGACAACAGCTGTTATTTTATCCTGCTATCTTTGCTTCCTTTTTGTCTTTGAGATCTTTCAGTATGAACATGTCTAAGTAAATGCACATTATTCATTACTGTTTCCATTAGTCATGACACAGGTAGTCAATCATTTGTGGAAAATTGAGAGATTCAGGAAACTGTACAAACGCATAAACACAGAATTTGTTCCTGCCACATACTTGCTTCTCTCAAAATCCATTATCCTCCGCGTGAGTTAGCTCACGTAATTTGCAATCACTTGGCGTAACTATACGTATTTTAAATATCTATATTGGTGATTCAGAAAAAAGCAGCTTTCAGGGAAGTCATATGCATTAGCTTATATACTTAAGTTTAGAAGACAAAAATCCCACTCCAGCCTTGCAATGGCTGTAAGGGGAAGGTGGCTGAGAATGGAATAGCATTGCTTCATCTAAGGAAAGAGGATGTTATCCATTTATCAGCTTGATACATTTCCTTAACACAGTTAGCAGTAGCAAAGCGATAAGATAATGAAACACATTCATTTTAATTATCTTGAATATTTCCCAAGTGAAAGCTGAAAATAGTTCATTTGTTGTAGTAATGAAGGGATAAAGGACCTAATCACATTTTAGCTAGATATATTTAAATAAACAAATGTTACATTGTAGTTTACAAAAAGATATATTTTTGCCTAAATTAACTTGCTATTTTTATTTTATACAGACATCTAGCTTAGAAATTTATATAAGAGCTTTTCAGTAACCTTGTCACTGTTGCATTTTCTCCAACTACAATTAGTATCACTATTTTAGATAACTCTTTCTTTTTAAATATGTATTAATAATAACGAATAACTTGATACAGAATTTGCTCTTTTGTACACTGAAATGTTTAAATTTAATAAACTCTTTGATTCTGAGCGCAGATCATGTGTAGGATCTATGGAGACTGTTGTATTCTGATGGTCACTACCTCAACTCCTGATCACCATCAACACTGATGAGATACTATATATTACAGTGCCCAGTCATCTATAATTCACTATGCAGTTACCATAACCATAAAGATTTAACATTTGTAGTTCCTCTGAGTAACTGAAAATACACATGAGCACAAATAAATCACAACTGAGGAGACTTACTCCTACCTAATCCCAGTGATCAATGTATCACTGTCTGTTAAAAGACGACAAATAGAGACAGGAAATCTGGATGCTTGCTATTCAAAGACAGATTTTGATAAAATAAAAATAAAAATAAAATATGGCTTTCAATCATAGTATTTAAGTTCATTGATTAAATGTATCATTAAAGAACACAGGATGCAACCTTGAATATGCATGAATGTATACTTGGTAAAGGAGGCTTTCAACAGTATGTGATTTTCACTAAATGTAGATTAGTAAGGCCGCTGTCCCTGACGTGCATTGCCCAGTTATGTTTCTGGAACATTGTTATACCAGGAATAACTTCATTAAACTACCGTAATTAAGCCATAAACCCCAGGTGAGTGAGAGCAGGTGACACGATCTATCAACTGAGTGATGGATTCTCTTCTGTCAGTGGCTCTCAGTGAGGCAAATAGAAGAAAGTCTTTGGAAAGGGCAAGTCTTCCCAACAAGGGCTGCCGAAACACAACACATCCACAGCTGCTAGCGGCCACCCTCTATCCAGCCAAGCTCAAGGTAGATGAAACAGATGGACTCATGTACAGAAAAGCCAGAGTCCTCTTTTCACAGGGGCCCCACGAAGACAGCCGCAGTAAAGATCTTACAGTAAACACAGTCTCTTCTCTGTGATAAGCCTGCGCTTGATCTTGCTTAATTCTGAAAACATCAGGGAAGCAGCTTTGGCTTAAAAGTTCATAGAGAGATTTTCTCATACAAGGTGAAATATGATTATTAAGGTATTAGGATGATGCACAAAAAGCAAACGGGTTTCATGCAACAGTAAAATTCCACCCTCCATTCATTGCTTCTCTAGATGGTAGAACAGAAACTGAATTAAGACTGGAGAGATGTTTTTTGTTGATGGCCTCATAAGTTCTGACTTACCTTTCTCTGGAAATGGAAGGGTTTTCCTCAGGGACCCTCAATAATATTATTGATGTCTACTCTAGTAGACTGCAGGATTTCTCCATGGAAGCAGGAAGTGTCAGGAATTAATAGAACTAAGAAAAAAAAGGAATTAAATGCAAGCATCAGCTGGAAAGTGCTTCAAGCAATGATTATTATTTCAGTGTTCAACTAATTACTCAAGATGACTGACTGTAATTAGAATATTACCAACTATATTTAAAAGCAAACAAGAATTTATGATCTATTTTCCAGAGACATAACAAATAGCACAGACTTGATTCTGATGCCATTTGTATCAGGTTTTTACATACACAGTGCAGTTGGACCTGGGTCTGGTTACAGTTACATTTTGAAAATCCATATTACCTCTATTGAACTGCAGACTTCCTTCAGATTACACAGACTGAGATCAGGATCTAGATCCTTGATTTTAATGGAGTAACACCTAATTTAAAGCCGCATGAGATTAGAATCAGGCCTTGAATGTGAAGAAACAGTAGAGTAACAGTTTAAAGATATTGTAGAGTACAATATAATGAGAATAGAGTGCCCAGGACATAGGGTGCAATATGAAAAATGAAGCTTTATTTTCATGCTCACACCTGAAATGCAAATGTATAACAGATGTTTAGATATCTCCATTCTTTTTAGCAACCTCACATTCATCACAGTACAAAAATATGTAACACATCATAATGGAACTGATGGAAAGGCTCTATTATATAAGTGATTGTAAGGAGTTCTCCATTAGTATATCTGATTTAATTTAAAACAGAGAAGTTGAATCTTCCCTTAGAGGGGGCCCAAACCACTTTTCACTGAGCAATCACTGTTAAGAGCGCTTAATAATAGCTTTTAAATCCCCAAAGGTCTCAAAATGTAAGGTTTCTGTGGATTACAAACCTATTTATATAGGGTATGAGTTTACATTTACTTATTCATATGCATATAAAATTGCACAAAAGTTTTATATATTCATATTATACTTAAGTTGCTATTCTTTCATCTTGCTTCAGCTGAATCCCCTATCATCTCATTTGTTTGGAATAACATGAATTTCTTATAATAGGCCACAAAGGATTAGGAACAGAAGGAAATAAACAGTGTTGGAACAGGGAAGAGTTATCTTATGACTAGAATAAAGCAGCCAGGGCTTTACTCAAGTTCCTTTTCCCATTTTTCCACCTAAGAGAATCAATAATGTCTTTGTATCTTAGGACACACTTTTACAGGAAGTCTAGAAAGTAGCAGTACATTTCTTCTTCACAAGGGAGTAGTAGTAGTAGAGTAGTCTACATATTGAATAAGGCTTTAAAAAGCTTCAGAAATACATTTTTAAAGCCTTTGTGCTAATTTGTGATGCTCCCTCCATGTTCTCTAAGATTTTGCAATCCTTTCCCCCCTTCTTTAGACTCCCAATAAAATTAAAGATTGACATTTTTCTGCAAGCTTCAGATAACCTGTTGATCTGTGATCTCCTATGATCAGATTACACAAGAGCCTTTACCAACCAGAAGAGCACGTGATGAAGAGGAGGAGTGAAGAGCAGAAGTTCCGGCATGTGGTGCTCTCAGCAGCACCTGGGCAAAGCCAGTATTTTATTAAAGAAGGAAAATGTTCCTTTCACCACATTAATGAAGCAAATTACCAAAACCAAGTTCACAAAAATCAGTTCCCATAGGAATGGACAGTGAAAGAACACAAATAAAAAAAGAGAATTTATGTTAAAAACTTTGAAAAGGGAAAGGTCTCATGTCAGCAAAGATTATGGCAGTGGGACCCACCCAAAGCTCACTGGTGAGAATTCAGCATCCTTTTCTGAGCATCTTTTTGACCACAGAAGATTTTGGAGAAGGCGTATTTTGAGCAGGGAGGAAATTCAGAGCAATTTCTTACTGCACTGTTATGCTCCTGCTCCCAGCAATCCAAAAGGCCTAACCCTAGCATTAGATTACCAGATGCTCAGGGGGTCACTAATCCGTTGGCTATTACATCTGCATTCCAGGGTTTTCATAAGAAATGCTACAGCTGTGAATCTCTAAAGTGTCTCCTGAAGCGATGACTGACTTCAGAGATTATCACTCCCTTTTCCCTCAGAACAGGATGAAACTTCCCCCGTGGTTTCATATCATTGGAAGAGATTCTGGATAACCTCTGACTGTTTAATCCCCACAAGACTTTGGGAGCAGCGCAAGTGTGGGTGGTAGATGGAGGGAAAAGTTTTCCTACTGAATTCTGAGAATTCTTCCCCTTCAGGTGCTCCCTGTTTTCCAGGAGTGTCAGTGATTTGCTGTCAAGATTTGCAGAAGAAGGCTGAAGGAAAACATTTTCCCTTAGGCTGAGATAAGCCCCGTGTCTCAGAGATGCATACGTAAGCCCAAAAAAGGCAGGAGAGATAGGGGAATATACATACAGCCCTCTCTCACAAAAAGAGTGACTTCATTTGTTAAACAAAGTTATTCTAAGGAAATGTGCGTACTCTAAAGACATACTGAGTATATAAGTAGTGAGGCAAGAGAGTTTAAATTTACATTAGGAGCAAATAAATAACTTTTATGAAATTTATGCTATATGGTTCAAGCCAATACATCCAAACAACAGTGAATATGACTGTTTAAAGTGTATGCTTGAAGTCCAGCAACTAAAGACATTGCTTGTGAAGAAAATTTACCAGAACTGAGAGCTAAACTACAAGACACTTCAATCAGTTCTTCCCTCTTCGCCCACATCCTTTATTCTGATCTTAACAAGGGGCCTGTAGAAACCCTTCAAGCTCTTTTCAGATGTTAGTTTCAGATGGTGAAGGCAAAAGTACTTTGTCTCTCTCAGTATAAAATATGAGCTCTGCTCCCTCAGACACTAAGGGAAAAGCAAAGACGGTCAATAAGTCTCGAGTTAAACACCTTCCTTCTGACTTAATATAAAGCAGAAACTCATGCTGAGACATTGGTCAGCTGTCGAGTGAGTTGTGTCCAAGCCTGAGTCTCCATAACAGGTTGTATTTTGTCTGGAAAGAACATAGTAGGCCAGGTTATGTTTGGCCTTCAGATGGAGCATCCAATAATTTTTCTCTTCCCTCTTACATGCACACAAAATGAAGGTAGAAAGAGGTGAAGGCTCCCGAGTCCAAAGCTGCTCTGCATTACAGCCTAGGGTGCGATCCAACTTGAAAATGGAATCAAGCACATAAGGCCAAGAGCTATAAAAACAGTCACAACGCAACCTCCCTGAACCTGTACCAATGAATATCTCACCTTATAAAATTTGCTATTCACCCGGGGCTTTCTGGATCACTGGCAAAACATTTAGCACTTAAGGCACCTTTTCTCTGAGCTTAAGAGTGTTGGCACTGCTTCCCACTGCGACGTTTCATTGTTATCCTTTATTAGGGGAAGAGACAGAAGAAAAGGACAGGAAGAGGAAGATTAATTCTTAATTTGGACATAGTCAAAATGTAGTTTCAGAACAGCATAGCAAGTGGTTGAGTCTCCAGACAAACATACCTAAAACAAGTCCCAAACTTGTCTGACTGTGCAACAACTATGAGGAGAAATGCTTTCCCAGAGCAACATCATTTGCTTTAATGATAAGCTCAGTAATTCAACATAGTATCTTACGTATCTAAGTATTTTGTGTTGAGTTGCATCATTCTTAGTTACATTGAATAGAGAGCCTTTTAGCGGGTATCATATCACTGAATTCAACAGGACTACAAGTGAAATAAGGCACCACTTTTGCAGTTTCACACTCATAACATTTTCTGGAGGAACAAAAGATAATAGTTCTTTATTTGGATTCAGCTGCCAAATATATTTCTGCATGTTAGATTATATTATTTTTAAAAGATCCAAGACCTGTCTATGAAGAATAAGAGATTTAATTTTTCCAAGAGCTGCATCTGTGTTGGATTTAGGGAGCTTGTGAAAACCAAATGTTGAATGAAACCACATACCTTCAGTGCTGAAGGACAAAGAAAAATGGCTTACAGCAACATATATAGTTTAGAGCAATTTATGTCAATTTATTACTACAAAACATTCTTGCTATTTCCTCTTGCTTAATTGTCACACTAGATAAAAGAACAACACAGTGTGAAAAGACAAGCTTTGACCACAGAAGAAAATTTCAGAAAAATACTGAAGAATTAAATAAAAATTTATGTAGCCAAATTCAAATATAAAAGACTCAAGATTTTCAGAAACAGGTGTATAAGGAGATGCTTCCAAATCCATACTTAGGTATCCATCTACATAGCGCAATTTTCAAAGCTGTTGACTATCCAGATACTCCGGATGACCTCAGGGATTATGGCTAGGTATTTAGAGCTGTTGAAAATCATGCCAGTTCCTAATACTTCTACTCGCGCTAAAAAAAACGTGTTCCCATGAGAGTCATTTGCAAAAGTCTTATTAGTATAAATACCATAGTGTGCTGAGTAGCATGTCATCTACTCGGTAGTACCAAACAGTATGAATTGTTCTCTCGACACATGCTGTTAATAGATGAATGTTTTTTTCCAGCTCAAGTAAGGAACCAGATTCTGTGCAGTGGACAACAGCATCCAAAGTATAAACAACAAGGGACCACATTTGCTGCTGTCTTAACTCTACACCAGTCAATCCGGTTACTTCAGAGACCCTGGGCTCAAGCTAGGTGATGGCATAAAGGAAAACAGTGTCTTTTCCTCTACCAAAATAGCAGTGGGCAAGTGAAAAAGAAAAGAAGTGCAAAATATTGTTTAATTTGACATTGGGCAGAATGGAGCAGGTGCTACCGTGGAGGTTCATACGCAGCTTTAGGCACTTCACAAAAAGAGCACGCTTACCCTGCAGATTCCCTCAGTTAACAGCTACAGGAAGTTAATTGGATGTAAAACAGTGAAGTCATCCCAGACAGCAGTTGTCATTGCTTTGTAGCTCCAGCAATGCTGCTGGCATGAGAATTGTGTTTAGACTGTAAATCCTCACAGTCCACTTTTCTTTCATGCTCCTTTTTAACTTTCTGCTTCCCAACTGCTTCACCGCAGAGGGGATTATGTCATATTTTACCCACTGAGAAGGTATAAAATAATAGCTGGGAGTGTGCTTGTTTTAAATGTTTCTGTTTAATGCAAGGGTGCAAATATTATTACAGATTTTGATAGGCTTCTCCTCACAGATGCTTGGTTTTCTCACCTTTTAATCTTGAGCACGCTTTATTTTTCTGAAACTTTAGGGTTTGCTCAAGAGAGAAGCACTTTGATTTATAGACTAGAACTCTCTACTCTTTCTAGAGGCAGCTCTTTCTACAGACTGATCCAGCTCTCAGTTACCTGACTTTTACAATGATTTTGTTGACCTCGGTAGATACGCTAGTAAGATTTAGGCCTGAAGGCTGTCCTTGCATTATGAAAACCCCCTGATGACTGCACTTGCATTGGTTGCGCTAAAGCACCTATGAACCTTTTTAGTTTCTATTCATATATGCATAGATGGAGAGGGTATTTCATATGACAAATGAACCTAACTGACCAGAAACAAAGACTTTCACGCTTCCTGCCCTTCATCCTGCAGCTACCTGTAATCCTCGGTTTCATCTGACCTACTGACATTAGATGATCAAAAACAAAACACTATTCCCCTCCGCAAGCCGGCAAACCCCATACAACGCAATAACTAAAGGTAACCGGATGAGTAATTTATTTGGTTCTCACGCACTCCATCACCAAAAATCAGAGGCTGCAGATGGGGGAGAGGGGCTGTAATCGAGCCTTCCCTGGCCATTAGCCACCCCACACCATACTGCACCGCCCTGGCGCAAAACCTGCCTTTTGGACTGTGTGGCACGCTCAGCCGGGCATTTCGGGAGCATGGGGAAGGACCTCCGTCATGTACCCTTAGAGAGGTCAGCTCGGCACCAGGTTACGGCTCCTCTGCCACCCACATCCGTCTGCTGCCCTGATCTGCTGCGTTTGGCCTAAAACTGGCCCTAAGTCTGATACTGGAAAAAAGAGCAAGAGCAGCCCAGCAGAGGCCACGCAAGAAAGCTCAACTAATTAGTAAAAATTACTCTAACCAGATGCAAATCAATGTGTAGTCCTTTTGAAAGAAATGGAAGAACTGCATGAAACTGATTTACACTTACTGATCTGCTAAGTTAAGACATGTAGTTATTACGGGATGATCCACTAAGGCCATTAGAAATACAAGATTTTGTTCAGGCAAAAATTCCATTGATTTTTTCAGATCATTTAATCAGGTTAGGATAAACACCTCCATCTACAGCAGCAGCAGGCAACAGGAGCAATGCCTGGCATTCCTTTTCTCCACGCTGTCAGCATCCTAAAAATAAATTTACAGTATGCATCTAGCTTCTCTGTAGCAATGAACAAATAAAACAAGTTACTACTAATTAGCCATATTTACCTTCTGTAATAGTGCATATACAAGTAAAAGAGCAGTTTAGGCCAGATTCATTACAGTTCTTACTTGGCAGTTTTTCATCCAGCTTAGTCAAGTCTTATGATGTATACCTCTTCAGAACACACTGGCGTAATAAAAAACTGCAGAAGTGCATAGTCAAGTAGTAGTTTAGGCAGGATTTCTTCTTACTTTTTTTTTAATAAAATTAGCTAGTATAAAGTTGCCTTTTAAATGACGTGATGACAACCTAATCCATTTCCCTGGCATCGTCCCTCAAAGTTTACAGAGGAACAACTTGGATGCACCGCATACAAGACACTTTTCCAAATCCGGCGACTTGCACCACCTTGCAGCTCTTCTGTATGCGGAAATCCAACGTACTCAACAGGGCACATGAAGTGAAATTGTTTACCAGGCTTCCAAGAAGCAAAGAACATGAAGCTAAAGGCCAAGATAGAAAGGGAGAGGAAATTTTAAGGCATTCATAAGCCCTTAGAATTTGGTGTTAACTTCAGTATAAAACAAGTTGTGAGGAGAAAGAAGCAGATAAGAAAATTGCTCTACCTTATAGGAGAACTTTCTCTTTTGCTTTGATAAGAAGTTACCCACAGAGCAGGCCAGATCCTGACAGCATCTTGTGGCATGGCGGTTGCTTAATACCCTGATGTTTGTGATGGTGACAGAATCTCCCATGGAAAATTCCTTCCCTGATGAGCATCTAAAGGCCTTAACACAGCCTAATCCATTTTTAATTCCTTTAGTTTTTAAGGTATCCAATTGGCTTTGCAGTTGCTAAATTGCGTGCCTCAACAGGTATTTTTACAAGTACGCCTGCATCTTTGCAGTGCAAACTAAAACAAGAACATTCTTATTGAGTCGAGAAAATATTTGCCAAAAATTCTAATGACAAGTGTTAAAGTAGCTCTGAATAGGTTAAACTCACAGCATGTTTACTGTAGACCAGAGAAGTGACCCTAGTGCTTGGTTTTTATCTTGTATATTAAAAATTCAGAGAAGGAAATTCCAAATAAGAGACTGTGACTGAAGGGATGATTTGGCATTTTCAGTACTGAAAGAAATAACATTTATTGGTTAACCAACTGTTTAAATCCTATTCCGTTTCCATAAGTAGAGAATCTTAAGAGTGCAATCATCCACAGCAAACTGTGCACAGCCCAGAGGATAAATAAAAAAATTTACCTGTGTTCGTCGAAACTTCATGAATGAACACTGAAAATAAAAAAAGTTTCTGAAAAGAGTCCCAGCTGTAAGCAAATTGAAAGCATGGATTTGTGAGGAGATTTGGTAACCAGGAATTTAAATTGGCTTTTGTAGATATAAATTTTCTAGTTTTCTAGGTCTCTCCTACTCTACAGGCACACTGGTACTATTTAGGAACAGCATAACTTTGTGTAAAATGTAATTCCAGCTCTCACGTATTAATGTCAAGTGCTTTATAATCGTTACATAAATACCTTAGACCATAAGTGTTTAAATGGAGCAAGTTAATTGCTCCACAATGCAGAATGATAAAAAATTATCTGTCAGAAATTAAGAGGCTGATTCGTTAACGTCATTGATCCTTCTCCTTCTAGACAGACTGAAGTAAACTCTCCTATTCAACAACCAGGACATTGTCTTATGAAGTCCTCACGTAGGGCTATCATAATTGCTTTTATAATTCCATTGATACCAAAAGGATCACGCTAAAAACTCACTCTCCCTGAATATAAGCTGCAGAACTTCCTTCGCCTCCCTTAAAAAAAAGTGTTTTCAGAATTACACATTCTTTCCAAAAGATCTGCCCTCAGCAGAGATCTCATTATTTAGCTTTCAAAAGAAGAGCAAGTCACCTGCTCAGCTAGGGCTGCCTATTCTAGGCCATCTCATTTATCTGATTGCCTTCAAAGGGTGACACAGAAGAAGTAGCTGAAATTAACCCTGAACACCGAGCTTTGTCTACCTAGGATATAAAAAGCTGTTTGGGACACATGGCATTCATTTAGAAAATGGCATCGGAAGAAGATTCCTGTTTACTAACTCCCTACGAGCAGGGGCTGAGAACGTACGCAGCGCATTCATCTTTGTACCTAGCGGAGCATCAGCAGGGGGAAATCGGTGGTGGCAGCATGGGGACTGACTTGTTGCTGTGAACGGTGACGTGTGCTCTGAAGCTGAGCAAAGAGCGAGGCCACAGCACATAGGGGGAGACTAGGTAAAAAACAGCTAAGTTTGTCCATTAAGTGACATGTCATGAAAGTGAATTCTGTCCATGCCGACTTGAACAGACAGCAGGGTCTGGACCTCCGCATACACTCCTGCCCGCCTTGCGCTGGGTGCTTTGAAAGACCTGGCCATGGAGAGCGACAAGGGAACCGCGATTCCTCCTGGGAGCCGGGAGTCTCCACCTGGCACTGCCACCGCGGCTGTTTAATAGCAGCTCAGCACACATCCCAGCTTGAACTGGCTATGAGGGTGTTTTGCTAACTTGTTAGTAGATGATGCTGCAGGAGGAAGATCATCAGGGCTGTTTGACTATGGCAGTGGTGCCACAATAGTCAGCTGGATGTAGTTCAAGGTTTGTACTTGAGACTTAAAAAAACAATGGACCATCTCTGACAGCCGATTTTTTCCCTGAGGGCATATAAACAACTTTTTAGCAGGGTCATCCAATTCAGCCTTGATCATTTTTCCTATGTGTGATGAAATCAAATGTGACACAAGTAACACAGTGAATCACTAACGCAGGGTCCAGCATTATAGAGCTGTGCAAAGCACTAGGCGTGAACTCCTATACACGAAGTTAGGAAAAGGTCAGTGCATCATAAGTCTTTCTTAAACGCTTTCTTAAATTTTTGGCGAATTGTGGAGTTCTGCTATTTCTCGGCGTAGCTTCACCTTCAAAGTACTTTTAAGTAGCTATCATCCATTTGCATGGATTTGCAGCTTAAGCAAGCAAGTTAGGTCTGGAAAATAGTTTTCTGTGCCTTTCCTATTAATGCCTCCATGAATTTTCACAGATCTAATTAAGTTTAGTGGTGTTTCAAGAACAGACTGTTTCTTTTCATTTAGAATCCTTTGCCAACACACTGATATTGTAGAATTCACATGAATCAGAATCTCAGCTAGCCTGAGGCTCTTAAAAAAAAAGAAAAAGAAAGAAAAGAAACCTTACCAAACTTCTATGAGCGCTTAATGTCTGAGATATGAATAATGAGACACTTAATATGATACATTGAAAACAAAACTTGCTTAGTATTCCTGATAAGTCAGTCTCAGTTTAAATCCAAAACTATCTTTCATACTCTGTCTCCAAGAGACAGTGTTAGAGAAAGCTCCTTTTTCAATTTATATTATACTTATGGTGGACTGGAATGTCTTTTTCTGTATAGTGCAGTTTTAAGATAATCAGTATTTTTTATTTTGCTTCTTGAGACCCAAAGTGAAGAGTCTTTTGATTAATAGACTGTAGGAGCCCATATGATCTCAGGATGATTTTTCAGGAAAAATTTAATATGGTGGCTTCCTATTCTGTCACCCAAATGTATCATTACACACAATCAGTTATGCATGAACGTGCAAGTAGAATTTATTCATACATCTTGGCATTTTCAGAAAAAAAAAAAGGACTAGGATTTCAGCCTTCTCAAGAGCTAGATCTACATTACAAGTGGACTTTCATTATAAAGCTTTCAACAAAGCCATTTTTTTAATTTTAAGGGTGCAAAAATGCATCAAAGCCTAGAGAAATTCATGGGTGTTTTTCTAAGAAAAAAAGAAGAAGAATTGCCAGCTGTAAGCCCTTTAAAAAACCTGGGTTTTGTGATAGCTTCATAAACATTGTTGCTAACACGTTCCATTCATTTTCAATGTCTGTGACTGCTGTTTCAGTTGCATGCATATGAGTGATTCTTAGACATGTTTCAAGACTTTACCTAATCCATGTGAAATTATTTGGAATGAAAAGGCAATACAAACTGTTCCACTCCAAATAGTAAGCTTGCACAACTATGATCTATGGTTGTAGGTCTTCCAGAATTTGAAACTGCCCCAAGACATAAAAGCAGTGTATTCTAATGGGGAAACTGGTTAATTCTCATTTCAGACATACTGATAGCTTGTTGCACTCCAAGGGGAAGAGAATTCAAAGGAAGGGAGAAAAAAACAAACATGGAAAGAATAGTGTTATACAAACTGTCCACTCACTTTACCGCAAAGCATATCAAGGGCAATGGATGTTTTAAAGCAATGAAAAGGAAGGGAATTATTCATATGATTTTTTGGTGTTGTTATATGCATAACCATTGTATCATCTGTTACTTGCCTTCAAAGCATCAATTAATTGGTGCTGAAAGAAAGAGTATCACACCAAATGTGACATCAGACTCCCATTTCCCCATTCACATTGTTTTTCACTACCTCCTTCACAAAATGGAAAGTATTATGTTGCTAAGAATATATTTCAGTATATGATATCCTCTGCTATGATACTATGTTCCCCATTTTTGCCTTGCAGTGTAATTCCTATATACAGGAATACAGATTTTCTGTGTATTATCACTATGTACAATGACAGTCTGTAAATAAACTTGTGAGTTTATATCCTTGAGGAGGGATGTAGCCTTTCAAACAATTGAATAAGCGAAAGGTCTGTGTGCAAGAACACTAACTCATTTCTGAAAATTACACAAAGCTCCTTTGAACCTCTCCTAATGGTTCAACATCCAAGCGTGAAGACAGAACTGAACCATTTTGGCAGCTATTTTCAGAAACCTCAAAGGAGGGCAGCTATAAACTTCACCATAGACACAAGTAGAGCCAACTGAAGCTTTCGGTATCCCCCTCAATCAGGTATATGGGCAATTTTGTAGACTGGATCGCGTAGCTCCAAACCTCTCAATCAAGATAATATTATCAGCGATTTGCTGTCTTACCTCCTCGCTTCCTCACGCACATACAGAGGTACCCTTCTGCTAGATTTTCTGTCACCAAGGACAAAGTGAGATGTTTCACCACTTCCAAGTAGAGTTACATTAGGGACATTTAAGATAATAAACAACCGGTGTAGCTACAAGCTAAACAGAGATATCCTGAGACACAGTGACTGAATCTGTAAGTGCAAGAGATAGTCAACATTAATTACAGCCCATGAGAAAATGACTCCTATCCCTTGCAGTAGTACCTAAGCCTACTAAAATTTTCCATGTTGCCCAAATGAAAGACACTTCCATGTCAACAAGAAATCTAAGAAATATTTAGCTGCAAAGTCATGCTTCTCAAAGAAAATACATCATCTCCTTCTAACTTCAAACAGGAATACAGTCGCTCTGTACGTCCAAAGGATTTACCTTTTGACTCCAGTGAGTTTCGTAACGCAGAGGGAAGGGTGTACACACCTTCCAGTGCAGTATGTCTCAGGCGTGGGACTGAAGTCATAATCTCAAATAGATTGCCTTTCCAAAACTGCCTTTAACTGTGGTACTGTTGCTCATAAAATGTCGAACACTGAGATTAAAGGCCAAATCCTCACCTGCGCAACACCAGGAACCTCTGATATTTTAGTACTGCTTTAGATAATACATTTTCAAGTCCTCAGTTTTACTTTAGGAGGTAAACTTAGGGTTTCATATGCCTTATCATGAAGATATAACATGTGGGTGTTTCCATCCACTTTCCTGGAAACTGATGGAATTGAACACTGGCTCTGGTACTTAATAACTTACTGAATTACTGCACCAAAGCCATATAAAAATGGAGCAAAATTAGACATATCAATCATATTTTGATAACATGTAGGAAAAGAAAAAAGTAATCAAATCAGAAAATTTGTAAAGAGAAAAAGACACTGGTTTAAGGTTTTCAGACCCATTTTCTCTGTCAGACTATTTTCTTTTCAGTGTTGCATAGAATAAAGCTAACCTGAATATAAATACTGTTTGGGGGGAAAAATACTATTTTTGTGCATTTCTGAGTGATTTCTGGTTTCTACTAGCATCACAGCTCTCTGACTTTGCTCCCTTCCAAATCTGGGTGTTTAACCACTCAAACACATTTCATTTTATGGGCAGAGTTTAAGGCAAAGGTACCAAACTGAGACCTGGTCTAAGAGGTCACATTACTCATGGCATTGAATTTAGTTCCTCATTCTTTCAGAAAACTATGCACAGATACAATTAGGGCAAAAGGATACCCTGAAGCCCATTTTTGAGAGCAAATCTGACTATTATTTCAGTTTTGTTTATAAATAGAACCTAGTGTATGAATGAATGCGATAACTGAGGTTCCATAGTGACTATATTGTAATTTAGTGATGACTCATGACCTCTGTTTTATTTCATGTTCTATTTTTATAAAAAGATCTCCTTAAAAATTCCTTCAAAAGTGAATAAGGAGGCAACTTTTTTGTCACATTAGCAAGCTGGAAGAATCCAGAACTATGTCAGTGATATCACCTACTCCGTTTCCCACACAGCAAGAGTTTGAGCATGTTTATGAATCATGTGCTTCCTGGCAAATAAGGAGGAAGGAAGAAGGCAAAAACCTCTCAAGCTTGATCTCCAACTGCATTATAGTAGCATTAAGCATACTTGATTTCTAGGGAGTGAAGAGGAGGTTCAATCAACCTACATATTGCTTTCAACTTCCTCTTCCAGGATGATCACGCATCTTTACACTCTGAATATTTTCCAGATACCCAAATCCTTTTTCCATATAATTGAAGAAATTCTTTGATCTGTGTTTAAATCTCACCAGCCATCTGAAAGCTGATATGCAAGTTAAGATTCTCCATGGGGTGTGACAAAAAAACATGGTAAATGATGCCATGAAGCCCCACATCTGACCTAACCTCATGTAATGAATGCAGCAAGCGTACTTGGATGTACTTCTTGCATGTGCGTATGCAGTGACCACGGAGCAAAGTGACTGACTGCATGACAAAGTGTAAGACTGTGAAATTAATCTGTAATCTTAGCATTATCTGGAATAGCAGGATGATATTGCTTTTTGAGGTAAAGTTAAAGTCTAACAGTTCATCAAATTTTACTAGCTAGATTCCTATCTAGCACTTAAAGAACAAACAAATTAGTGAAGACAAGGATCTATGAAGAGATAAGAATACGTTCATGAACATATATACAGCTTGGTATGGTAAAACACTCACATGTTAGCACTTAGTTTTAGTGTTATTCTGTAATATACTAAGTACTTTCTAAATACAACAGTCCCTCTGCTCCTGGAACTTGCTGATGAAACTATAGAGAATGGAGAGTAAGAAACTTCCAATTCTTTATTAAGGAAGATAAATATTTTATCTAAATCAAATGCTTCCCAAAGCACAAGTCTAGGAACCTTTACAGAGCTGGAATATGGGACTTTAAATAGGCTTCCTCATGCAAGAAGGTGGTGGGAAATATTCTAAAAGCTTCACGTTTTTCCTAGGATCACGTATCAGCCGTAAATGCTCATTTCCTCTATTGATTTTTTTCAAAATATTCCCTATAACCTCACCCTGACAGAAACAAGGTCTGCTCTGTTGCCTCAGCACTTTCCTTAGTTACAAAAATTAGGCCATCCGACCAGAAAAGAGAAACAGTATCATGCAATTTCAGCAATCAATCAGAGCAACTCATGTTTTATTTTTCAGGGTGGGATGGGACATTTTGTGCAGAACAAGCTGCTTCTGATTTGTAATGTCTTTGACTTTCAACTGCAAAGATGCATTTCAGCAGAAGACAATAAAATTTTACTAATGAGGAACAAGGTGCGGCAGACTGATAATAGCAGATGATGTTTCCAGTTCAGACATCACATGCTTGCCCTATAATGTGTGAGAGGAAAGGATCACCACAGACTGTCTCAATTCAAAACAATACCACATTTTGTGTGCTCTAGTGGATCTAGAAGAAACTACAGCTATGCCAGTTATGTGAGAAATGTTGATAAATTGATGCTATGACTTAACTTACTCATGCAATCTGAGGGAAAAACTTGAGCTCTATGCTTTTTGCAATTAGGTTAGCCGAGGGATCAATGATCCTCTCATTACAGTAAGTTCATACCAGTGCTAGACCTGGGCCTAAGGTATGGTATTAAGCTTTCCATCTACCTGGTCACATCTCAATAACTATTCTTTTAGAATATGAATCAAAGATTTGGATATGTAACTGAAAATGTCTTCTATGACATTGTTCATAAAAACTAAGCAAAAAAGTACATTTTTGGAGGACCTGAGAGCAGAAGACAACTGCAACATTCAGTTCCCTCTCTAACCCACCATTACTCCCAAGGACTTCTAAGGATTTAGCAGTGAGGTTATCCCATGTTTCTGAGTAAGCTGATGCCCCTGGGGCAATCCTGTTCTGGAGGGAAGGGGAGCAATAATCTCCAAAGTCAGTCATTGCTTCAAGAGGCATTTAGTGGCTGCAGCGACAGAATTTCATATGAAACCGCTGGAACGCAGAGGTGATACAGAGTGGATAAGGGAGAGCATCTGGTAATCTAATGTTCAGGCTAGGCCTTTATGGACTGCTGGGAGCACCACTGCGTCAAGGCAGCGCTCTGCGTTTCCTCCCTGCTCGTAGTGCCACAGCGTTTATCTAAACAAGGCAAATCACCCTTTGGGCTGGTTCAGAAGTTTACTCCTAGTTAATTACTCAAGGCTTGTTTCCTTGAGGCTTGGAGTGCCTTGCACCAGCTGTAACTCACATCGGATCTTTGGTGTTATCTCCATGTGGAGGATATTAAAATAATCCAGTTGGGAAGCAGGTGCTCTGAGCCTGGAGCATCAGCTCAGAGTACTACCTTTCTGTTGCAATTCCTGCAGAATTGCAGCGTGGAGCCTCTGCCGCTGAAATCTGGGGAGGGAGCAGGGCCCCCGGGGAGGCCCCAGCCCTGGGGGGCATCGGGCACCACTGCAGAGACAGGATGGGGATAGACGGTGCCCATGGGTCAGCGCTGGGCACCCCAGGGACAGGCGCAAGCAGGGTTGTGACACAGCAGGGCCATAGCTCAACTGGGGCCAAACCAGGAGACACTCAGCTGAAAACCAGCTCTGATGGGATGGTGGTGGGCCCTGGCCACAGCCGCCAGCCCTGCTCCCAGGAGCTGCTCCCCACGTCCCACAGGACAGGGCCACCCGCAGTCCCGCTGGCTCCGAGCCCAGCACTAAACCTGGTGAGGAGACATTCTCTAGGCCCTGATATTAACTATACGGTGTAAAGCTCTTGGGCCCAAACTTTGCACTGAATACAACAAACAAAACTGAATATATCCCAATCCTCAGGTCGGATATCCGTACACCGATCTGTAGTATCATGACATTACAAGTCAGACTCTAGATTTTTGGGGGAAAGACTTTGTGGCTACATATATTTATCAGAACATACTCTGTGTCTGGCTAAGATATAAAATGAATAATAAAGCCATTTTTTCCAGACTTTCAAGATCTTTCTAATTTTGAAAGTTCCAAGAAAAAGACATGCTTTTGAATTCCCACCTCCTCTCTTTTCTTTTAATCTTTTCTCAGAAATGTAGTAAGTGGAGGAGGGAACAAAAACCACTTTCTTACAACAACAAAGTTTACAACTTTTACCTACCTATTCCCGTCTCATGTGCTATCATATTTAAAACAGATTGCCCACTCCTCAGAGCAGAGACACCACACACAGTTCTGTTCTCAGTTACAAAGGGATTGAAAAAGATGTTCCTCTCTCTGGCTTCAGTGCCATTAAGTCAGGACAAAATGATCAAAAAAAATCAGAGATATGAAAGAATCAGGCCTATGTTCAAATGGCCACATGAGATCACAGTCAAAACTCAGTAATAAGTAAATATAGAAGTTGGACTATTGCCTAACGAAGATGCATACAGATCTTGATTGCTAGGGTCCTCAGTAAAAAGGAGATTCCACATACAATGCTATATACCAGCACACCCCTCATAAATGTTTTGCAGTTCACAGTTCATGAGGGTTCATATTTATCCAAAGCTCCCAGGGTACTGTGGACATCTGGTATACAGAGCACAGGCTGTCAGCTACCAGAAGATATACCCAATCCTCTAGAGCCCTACTCAGTACCTTTGCATTGAAGGTGAGAAATCTTATTATAAGGAAAATTGCAGTAGAGAAAACATCCAGCAACTCTTTAATGCAAGGAAGGACTCCTGACCAGTTGTCTAAATATTGGCTTTTGTGGATTGCACAGCGGAGCTTTAAACCTTCTTGCATTGTGACTATGAAAATGGTGTTCAGGCACCTTGATACTTTGCATCTGTTATGCATTTACTTTTCAAAAGTCTCCAAGAAAATAAAAATGTCAGTTTTCATCTTGTGCACCATTTGGTTCAGGCATTTTAGATCTGGCAGCTTAATCTCACAGATCCAGCAGTTTAGCCTTACTGTGTTTTTCACTTCAGAAAAAAAACCCTCCTCTTTAATACCTAGCACTGTGCTAAATGAGAGCCTCCATGTAGGACCTAGTATGGTCCCAATTATAAATGTTGGCACAGGGATGTGTGCTGAGGAAACTGACTTCTGGGTTCTAAAAGAGAAGACAGACATAATCCACATGTGGAGATCACAGAATCACAGAAGGGCTGAGATTGGAAGGGACCTCTGGTGATCATCTAGTCCAACCCCCCAGCTCAAGCAGGGCCACCTAGAGCACCTTACACAGGATCTCATCCAGGCGGGTTTTGAATATCTCCAGAGAAGGAGACTCCACAACCTCTCTGGGCAACCTGTTCCAGTGCTCAGTCACCCTCACCGGAAAGGAGTTTTTCCTCATATTCAGATGGACCTTCCTGTGTTTTGGTTTGTGCCCGTTGCCTCTTGTGCTATCGCTGGGCAGCACTGAAAATAGTCTGGTCACATCCTCTTGACACCCTCCCTTTAGATATTTGTATACATTGATAAGATCCCCTCAGCCTTCTCTTCTCCAGGCTAAACAGGCCCAGCTCTCTCAGCCTTTCCTCATGAGAGAGATGCTCCAGTCCCCTAATGATCTTCACAGCCCTCGGCTGGACTCCCTCCGGTAGCTCCCTGTCTCTCTTGTACTGGGGAGCCCAGCACTGGACACAGTACTCCAGATGTGGCCTCACCAGGGCTGAGTAGAGGGGGAGGTTAGCATCTTCCTAATGCAGCCCAGGATACCATTGGCCACGTTGGCCACAGGGGCACATCGCTGGCTCGTGGTTAACTTGCTGTCCACCAGGACTCCCAGGTCCTTCCTGGCAGAGCTGCTCTCCAGCAGGTCAGCCCCCAGCCTGTCCTGGTGCCTGGGGTTATTCCTCCCTGGGTGCAGGACCCTGCACTTGCCTTTGTTGAACTTCATGAGGTTCCTCTCCGCCCATCTCTCCAGCCTGTCCAGGTGTCTCTGAATGGCAGCACAGCCCTCTGGTGTATCAGCCAGATCATACCATAACAGAAGCCTTATCTCCACACTGCGTTACACCCTTCTCCTCAGTCAAGATCGTGTATCTCCTCTTAGCCTGCAAGCTCCTGGGAGCTAGGATGCTTGTTGTATGCATTCAGTCACAGCTTGGCACAACAGGGCCCTGATCTACAGTGAGAGCCATGAAGGTGGTAACAGCAATATTGGTTTTTCAGCGCCGGTTACTTCAGGGACTCTCACTTAGGTGTTACATCTATCTCCCTGATGCAACTGTATCAAGGGAAAAGTCTCTTTGCCAGTTGGGACATCACCTGACATGTGCAGAGAGTGCCTGAACCAGGTCCAGCTGGGAAGTACGGTTAGCTTGTTTCTGCGCTTGGACTCACAAGCCCTATAGAATAGCAAGTTGGGGATGTGTGCTTAGAGGTACATTTTCATCTGCATTTTATTAAGTAGCCTTTCTGTGACTTGTAGCTATATTAGTGCAGTTACGAAAGCCAAAAGACATGTTTCCTTTCTGTATCTCTTCACCAAAAGCCTATAGACAAACGCAAACACAAAACTAGTTTTCATCTGCCACTTGTTAGCTGATGGTGGTATATTTACTGGCTTTGCTATGTAATAAATCTCCTGGCTGTGGCTTATTATTGTTAGTGTCTATTTTCAATTATTCATAGAAACCAGAAGTATAAAATTCTGATTATGGTAGTTGCAAAAAAAAAAAAAAAAAAAAAAAAAAATTACAGACCACCATGTATCAGACAGTATAATATGGGATTTCAGTCTGTTATGTATTATCTTCACTCAGATCAGAACATTGCATTTCACAAGCCGTTCTCAGGCTTTCTTAGCAGCTGACAAAATTTGTGATAGAAAATGGAGCAATCACTGCCACGTACACATGAAGATATGCCACTCATAGACCAGTGTTATTGTGCTTTCCATACTATCCATCAATTCTTTTTCCACGTATCTTGTTTTAACTTTGTATTTTTTAGGCTTTGTTTGGCTTTTTTTTTTTTGCTACAGCTCCACATCAAATTGTCCACAGATGCACAGCTCCTTGTCTCACACTTATTGAGATCCTGATAAAATATGCAAGTTGAATGTTTTCCTTCAATGAATATGGATTTATTAACATTGAATTCTGCCTGCTACCTTCCCACTCAATTCACTCTGCCGCACGTGAACCTGACCCTTGTTTGCTCTTCCAGTTCAAAGGTAGATCAAGGCTCAACACAGCGAATGAGTTCAGGGAAACAAAAGTGGTGTCCTCTTCTGTTTGCCTGCACTTTTGTTGCATTAGAAAAGGCTAGCCAGAGGGTAGCTTTCTGTTGATCTCCCATTGCAAAAATTTCCACCCTCTTCCATCCCATCCAAAACCACCTTTACTTGAAATGCTTGTAGCTCTGCCTGCCCTGACAATACAAATACCTTATCTCTTTTCTGCATGATGTGGAAGAAGGAATCATATCAGCACATTTCTGCAATAACCTGTATCTTACTCATTTCCAAAACAGTAACATGTATTTGCATTGTATTACAAAGCAGGTGTTTAAGACAGCTCCCATAAAGCAAAATATCCAAGCGTGTACTTAACTTTTAATGCCTTTTTTGGCATTTTCAAATTAGAAGCTCGATGAACGTTTTCAGATTGCAGTATTAAAAGGAAATTACAAAGCTGTGCAGCCCCTCAGTTTAAAAGCCTTGTCAATTTGTCATCCTGGGATTTCATGTCCATCAATCTTATCACTGAAACATGTTATGTTCAGAACAATCAATGAAGTGTCCTGTCTATAAGAGAATAATAGCTTGTAGAAATCTGAGACCACTATTATAGATAGTGGTTGCTATAAACTAATAAATAGAAAGCAAATGAAAGGGGAACAAGCAGCCCAGGAGAACCCCCAGAAAACAGATAAAAAAGCAAAAAGTCACTTGTCAGGCAAAAAGTAGGGTTACAGAAAAGCATACAGTTGAAAGAAAACATGAAATATAGATAACCAAAGGAACAGCATGCAATCCTCATGTAGGTGCTCATAGTTTACGCTTCAGGCTTTTTGTCACTGGAAGTGAATCAAATTTGCAATGTAACTACACAAGAAAGTATCCCCTCTCCCATTCTATTTCTCATACAGCTCAGAGGAGGGTGAAACACAGACGAAGATTGAAAAGAAAAAACTCTCTTCTGTGAAAGCATTTGCAGTTTCTTTAGCATATTATTTTGACCAACACTAACATCTTGTTAAGCTTAGTACACATGGATTCTAGTGGATGGATGGTGCTAAAAATTTAAGTCATCTTTACCTACTAATGAGATGTGAGCCTTTTCCCATAGGAATACGCCTCAAACTTGATCTAGAAGCAGAACTGCCATAAGTCAGCAATTAGAAGTCAGTGGTTAACCAGTCTTTAGGTTTTTTGTTTAATTGTAAAAGAAACACCTGACCATCAGAAATTATAGATAAGCCAGTAATCACTGTCAAAAAGTCCTCCAAAGAACCACAAGCATTAATGACTTTAAGTTGTTTCAAGTTTACCAAAAAGCTGGCATTCAATTTGTAGGTAGACTATCACAGTTTAGGATTTACTTTTTTTCAGCTGGCTGAATTGGCAACAAGATGCAAAAGAGGTCCATTGCCTACTTCTTCTGCAGTTACAGGAGAGTAAGGGAAAAAAAGAAGATTCCTAGCAACACACATGGTATTTAGAAGCCTAATTGCTGTTCACCTTCAATAGGAATTAAATTTTTAATAAACATCTGTGCCTCAGAAGTTTAATTTCTATCAAAAAGCTAATGGCAGTTGACCTCCTAAAGCCCATGGGTGCCCTTGAGAATCTCCCATGGAGTCTGAAAATAAGACTTTTACATTTACTACATTATGTATAAACTATTGAGGATACACAGCAATGTGTTTATTTCATCTCTCATGTGTTACCAACCAATAAAATCAGATGTTACTGCACGCCCCGCTAACTAAGATCCCTCACAACAGAAATGCTGTAATATGGGAGTCCCCTTTGGCTTTCATAAATTCAATACAAACCTGAAACTTGCAGATTCAGCAAGGTTGCCTGTGGTAATTTCACTGGCCTTGCAGGGCAAGAGCATTGATTTGTTTCACTCGGGTGAAGACAGAAGCCCCAGAAGAGCAGGTATGGTGTGTGGAGGTCACTGACATGCACTCACAGGCTAGAATGCAAGGAGATACTGTTCCCGTCACATTTGGAAGAAAAAACGGTTGACCAGTATGCATGAAATGGTCTCCGGCTGGTGTGCTCCTACCAGCTCACGTTACAGAGTCGGCAGAAGTATCCGTCACTATTGTGCAGAGTGCAGCGTGCATAACCCGCAAACAACAACAGACAGAAATAGCAGTATGCCAAGTTAAAATTTATTTCCAGCTGTGAAAGGCCTGACAGTTGTTTTCAGCTGGCAGAGACAGCATTCATCTCGATACTTCATGATGTGAACAGTTACATGAAGACAGAGCGCTTGGCTTTGTAAAAGCCACACAAAGAGTCTTCCTGCTCTGAAAGAGTCTACTTCCTGCATTGTCGGTGATTCAGTACAGGTCCTTACACCTTGCTCTTTGCAGTGGTACCTGAGCACTAACACCACAGTGACTACTGAATCTGACTCACTGACACGTTTCTTCTCTGCGGAAGGAAGGGCTAGGTACAGTCTTAGTTTGCCTAATCCTCTGTTAATGTAATGTCTTTGCTATCTTTTTGTCTAATACTAGATCGAAGAAATGCACTGGGTGGTCCAGCGGTGTGGTTTGAGGAGGTACTCAGAATTTTGTCGGCTGAGGGATGGCAGAGGAAATTCTCCCCACGCAGGTGATCCTTCCCCTTATGGTAGACGCTTCCCTGTGCCTCACAGAAGTGTCTAGCAAGGACTTTCTGGCAGAGTTTGAGAAGACCATCTAAGCATCCTGCTCCCAAATCAGAAATGTTATTTTTCCAAGTTTGAATTAAAAACATTAAAAACAAACCAATAGAATTATCACACTCCAGAGAGGCTCTGCAATATGTTTTATATGCCATAACATCTGGCTGGATCTGGGCCTTCACATGGGACATGTCTACGCTGCAAGTGAAAGCATGATTTCTAACAGAGGCATCCCCAAGCTAAGTTTAACCTACACAGCTCAACGCAGCAATTAAAACAGGTCTGCCAGAGACACCGAACAAATATTGAGATTTCTAGCAGGAGCTCAAATTGCATCCGACACATTTTGCTGCTGCTATCCAGACTCCGTTAAAACTAGAACGTCTGTGTCCTCTCCACTAACAACGCACCTTCTTTTGAAGGTAGACATTTCCTTAAGCAAGGAATTGCTATTTTTTCCCCCTTCAGTCATAACACATAATCTGTTCATTGCCTAAGGTAAAACTACGTCCTCCTCTGGAGCTTTGCTTTTTATGAAACTCCAGAACTGTTAATAACCAACACTGAGACAACCTAAAGTCCAGTCCGAGTCTGTTTTCAAAAATCGGCTCAGCATATTACCTACACCTTTGTCTCATACAGATGATTCTTCTTAGAGCATCACAGAATTGAACCCTTCTTCCTTTCTCCCAGTGCCTACAACTGAGATGCTCACCTTCCAAGGCTGGTATTTCCAACAGGTTTTGGAAGAAGGGCTGACTGCCATCCCCCTCCAGAACTGACTGCTGATGCTCATCTCTCAGGCAAGCAAAGGGAAGGGTGTGACCCTCCATTTAGGAGGGAAAGGTCTGTGCACCTGCAGCTGAGAACTGGACTTCTTTAAGCACAGCCTTTCAAAAATGCTGGCATAAATAGCATTGCCCTTACTAAGATGTAGCTTGGGCCTCTCCTTCTAGAAACAGAACTTTATGCTTCTTTCACCACTTTTGCAATGCATCATCAAAATGTTTACACAGAAGTGCCACTGCTGCAGTATATTTTAGTCGGAAAGCTCTGAAAAGACAGTCTGGGGAAATTTGCCTATTTTCATTTGCCAATCAAAGATTTCCAAAACTCAGAGGCTCAAGGTATCTTGAGCAACCAGACTCAGGCTGTGCAGACACACATCTGCATGCAGACCAGAAGCAAATGAACAACAGAAATCCAAAGAAATGGAATAGAATAGAAGCAGAGGAAGAAGTTTTTGTCTAGAGATGTGTTGTGTAAAGTACAAGAATGAAATCTGCTCTTCTCAGCTGTTTCTCATATCTATTTCTATACATTAATAAAAACACATTGCAGAAATCTCATGACTTCCCTTTGACTCATCTCTGCATTTACATGAAAAGCAGTTTCCTACTCAAAAGTAAGAATTCTTCTACTACTTAGTTGCTCTCCCAAAAATGGGGGGAAATTTAAATGCTTTATCTACTCCATGCAAGGAAATAACTCTCCCATAATTTGCATACTAATGCAGTAGAAGCCCCACCCACCCACCTTGTCTAGCTGAGGTTTACAGAGGCTACTGTTCGAAATTTTAAAGAAAAATACATAAAGGAGCCCTTAACTGGGAACAGTCTTCCAATGTATAGTCAGTTAATAAGACAAGATTTACTCTAGGCAAGTATTAGTTTTTCTTTCCTCCATAAGAATTTTAATCTTATTTTCTGATATAAAGATCTCGAAAGCCCGAAAAGATGGTGAGAAGACACTAGGTATAAATAGTTTATTCTCTTCTCAGTCACACTGGGGTAATGCAGCTTTATCAGCCTCATGAACTCCCCTGCTTGTTATAGACATGTATAGATTGGACCCCCAGTTGGGGCAAATCACAGTGATCCATTGACTTTATTGGACCTGCACCAGTTGTGGTCTTTATGAATCCAACTCTTCTACTTTATATACTAAATGTCAAAATCGCAGTGAAAGCCAGTGAAACCCACAGTTGTTTCACCCTTGACTACACTGGGGCCATGCTGCTCCCTACAATGGAGAGTTTGAGTTAAACCCTATTGATTCACAAATAATTTTACAGTATTTGAGATTACATTTAAAAATAACCCGCATGTATTAGATACCGTCCTGATTTAATAGCAAACTAATGACTATGCCACTCTGATTTCAGTATTATTCAATGCTTTATTTCTGTGGTACTTAATGTCCTATCAGTGATGTGCTGATTCTACTCAGATGGCTTTACAGACTATGACAGTGCCAAAATACTTCTTCATTTAAAACATTAACTTCTATATTTTCTTTAAAATGTTCTAATCTCCAACCATTTTTCTTATTCATCCTAAGTTAGTAAAAATTAAACAGACTATCGCTTTTATTGGTGTATTAGATTCAGTTTCTAATGTGGTTACTAAAGGAAATGCTTTGTTGAAGAGCTTGCATTATTTATCTGAAAGAATAATGAAATCATAATTACTGTACACTTGTGGTACCAGATGAATTTCAAATGGAGAAATTCTCTTATTCCTCCCTGAAATACAGGGGGTATTTCAGGATCAGGGCTAAGGCACCAGCATTATCGTATTAATAAGTTACCCTCTAATTAAAGGAATTGGGCACAGATCAATTTTTTTTTTTTTTTTTAAGTGGCACGGTATTGCATGAAGCATATCTGCAAAGGTCTCTACCAGCTTTCGCTGGCTTCCAGATTTCCAGTGATTCCCATCTCAGTATAAATGAATTTATATCCTTTCCCACCAGGTGCAATTCCAGAAGATGCCAGCATCCCAAGTCCACCTCCCTCAAGCCAGACAAAGGCGATGCAGTATGAAGTTAGTGCCATCATAAAAGCTTCCTAAAACCACTTAGGAAACCTTTGCCAAAGGAGAGGGAAATAGATTGTTTAGCCAGAGCATCCTCTGCAGAGGAGATTAGGGACACTGCTTCATTCCTTGTCTGATCAACATTTAATGCATTTAGCCCTCCACCTGTTCTGAGGTTTAATTCTGACTGAAATCCATCTTTCCTAAGCAGATACAACAAGGATGCTGTAGATTAATGTTGCCTTTTCAGAAGCTATTCTATTGCTGACAAAGGGTGAAGACATCAGAATCACTACTCATTTAATTAGTTTTCAGATTAGATCTCCCCCTTTCTCCTCCCCATGATGTACAATGCTGTAGGATGGAAACTGAGCTCAAGATTTTGCTCTACAAGTCTAAGAAATAGCATATGATCACCAAGTATAAAAAGCTTTTACAGCTCTGTTTCATGGACTCAAATAGTCTGTGCTATGATGTCTGTGAAGCTTCCTATTTTCCACCCTCACTGCAGAGGTGAGCTCAGTTCTCATGGAGCAACTACTGAAGCACTGAAAACTACAGGCCGCATATTAAATAATAACAATAATAGTAATAATGAGTTGTTTCAATAGTAGCAGTTTGCTTTTTTTGTTCTGGGCTGCAAACTGTAATGGTTCAGGATGAGAACTATGATAATTGCCTCAACTTGCCCCACTTAAGAATTGCAGCCCTTATCTACCAAAATTTGAGTATTGTTTTTCCTTGGCATATCCCAATAGATTAAAATCAGACAAGATATGTTAGAGTGCTTTATGCACAAGACACTGTGCTCTCCTTGTCTTTTGAAGGTGTAACAAGGATTTCCTGTTCTAAAACTAAAACACGTAGGACATTTTGGCCCTGATTCAGCAAAGCACTTCAGCGTCCATTAAAAACCCATTAACTTCAATGACATAATAGTTAACACATAGAAAGTACTTTGCTGAATAAAGGCTCTTTAGTCAGATCAACAAATGAAACCTAAAAATTTGTTTTTCCAAAAAATGGAAAGATTTTTACACAGATGTCATTTTTCTTCACTATAAAATAATTTTGCATTGAACAACTACTGGATCTCATGCAAACACTGGCTATAATTTTTAGCCATTCCCATCTACTCTTAATTAATTCAGTTCTCATGATTCATAGCGTAAACTGTAACCAAATTTTGAACTCTTGACACCTACAGAATAATCGTTTGCCACTTTCTACTGCAGGCAGTTCTAAGACAGCTACACCTATCTATATTGCATATTAACTTCCTAATGGAGAAGAGTATTTTGTCATATATGATTTCTAAAGCATTCTGTTAAGCTTTTGCTTTAGAGATTACAGGCTATTCATATCCTGTTAGCTTTCTTAGATCAAATTAAACTGATATTATGGAATGTAATGTGATATCTGCAAAGATACAAGTGTAATTTATCTCCACCTTGGGATGGCAGACTGTCAGCATTTCTATACAAACAAAGGCTTGATACTCCTCTCACACAACTTCTACGTTGCTAAAATTTCACTAGTTTCTTTGGAGTTTCTCCAAGTGTTCACTCACAGAAGTAACAGGAGAGTTAGGAATATTTCCCCCCTTCAAAGCATCAAAAGTAGAGTGTCAGGGACCAGTTTCCTGGGTGGCAGCATGACAACAGCCATGGGAAAAATTTGAAATTCCTGAAATTGTATCCATTTCAAAGGCTAAATGGTTGTTTATAACCGTTGAACTTTCGAGCTCCCATAATTGGACTGGAGAAAAAAATATTTTTTTCCCCACAAAAAAGTGAAAACATGCTCACATTTTCATTCTCCTTTAGGTTTTGCCCATTTCTAATAACATCATCATTGCAGTCCGCAGCTACGTTATTAGTTTGCCATCAGAGACCTTCACTATCCCTCATTTCCCATTATAACAGCTCTCCCACTTCAGCTAGGAGAGACTGATGCCAGTTGCTTGCAGAATGAGCAATTCTTCACAGTTCACACTCCACGTAGGGAGCATTTGGTCCTTTGTGCTATTCAAGCAACAACCTACTTGATCTGGATTAATTTGCTCTTAATCTTTCCAGAATGCAAGGACACAAAATAGACCTCCCAGGGATTCTTTAGCACTTAATTTCAAGTCATAGCAGTAACTGATAAAGAAAGGAGCGATTCTGGTAATTCCCCCTACCCCCAGGTCACGTGCAACCAGGTGAGTGACAGTGCTGGTGCCAGGGTGGAGGCAACCCCTAAGTATGAGCATCAGCTAAGGGCAGGGCTTCAGCAGCACCAAATAAATTCAGCTTAAATAGCTGAGGATCAGCACTCTTATCAGAGCCAACTAAGCCAAATGGAGGCTGTTGCCTCCAGGAACATTCGCGCTCATACAAGCACATAGCAGCCAGATCAGGGAGATGAAATGTTCTTCAGTGGTGGCTTTCTGATGGGACCAGATCCCTCTTCTGGCTTCTTTTGCCAGCTATAACAAGGAAGTTGGATCAGGCTGTGCTGATTGCAAAGCCACACACATTGAGCACTGCTGTTTCTTAGAGGCTACCACCCTGTTTCCCCAGCTCAGGGTGCAATAACACTATTTGTGGCCAGCACTCCTGCAATCAAAGTTTTGGGGAGTTTGACTGGCATAGCTTTCCCTACAGCTTCCGCTTTATTACTCATATTTCTAAAAGCAATGTTTTGGTTCTCCTAGATTGAAATCTTCCTCTGTGCAGAGGACCAGCACAAGATTTTTGCACAGTTCAAATATAACTACCAAAATAAGCCATGGCCAAAATAGCTAGTATGTTGTCCTAGAAACTCAGCAGGACTTCAGCAATACACAGTTTTGGTGTTCCTGGATCTATTTTACTAATAACTGCTTTTTCTCTATGTTTATACCTCCACAAAAAACCCTGCTAGAAGTTGCATCTGCAACATTTTGTCTTGTGGCAAATAAATATTTGTCTCTAGACCAAAAAAACATAGATATGTTTTGCAAGTGGTTAGTGTCCTATTAATGTCTAACAATAGAAGAGCTCATCCCATTCCCATTGGAGTCAGGGAGAACTGTATCCTCCAGTTCAACGGAAGAATTCTGGCATATGACCAATTTGCAAATTAGGATTCTGCTTCGCATCAGTGGCTGAATCTGAGCTAAGCCAGGCAGAATTATTTCTGAAAATACAGAGGCATAGTTATGCAGATCTTCTGGCTTGAATTTAAGCCAAATTTTCAAACTTAGGCACCTAAATTCCTAAATCCACATAAGACTTCTTCCTGTATATTCAAACTTTATAGATGTTAAACACTCAGAGTCTACAGACTTAATTATTTTAGAAGAGAAACAGAGAAAACATGCAAGAAATTAAGGCTTTTGATTTATAATGAATTTTAATTTTCTTGCCATGTATTTTAAATACATTTCAGTCTTACTGAAATAATAAAAGAATTCCCACTAATTTCAGCTGAATCATATTTTCATTGACCATAAGAATTATTTGGATGTTTGGGGTTTATTTTATGTGTACTCATTTTCACTTACTTGAAACATTTGCATATTAACAAGTGTTGTGTATTTATCTTTTTGTATATTAACATATATACTCATCTTTTTGCTCATATGAGCACCTAATAAACACATTTTCAGCACCATTGTTATGTTTACTCCAAAGGTCTTAATTCTGAGTTTATTCATGTTTAAAGTCTGCTTCTGCACCAATTCAATAAATACCAACATTGCCATCAGCTTCCATGATATAGTATCACACTGATTCACTGAATGTAGGAATCTGCATTCTGGCTTCTATTGACACTATTTCAGAGATATTCTTTAACCTCATGTAGGCACTCCACAGCTGACTTGTGTGCACAGTTTAGAGGTGAAGGAGTGAATGGCGAGGAATAAGCAATGTGATAGTTATAAAAAAGAGTCAGAACAGAAGTAGTCCTACATTGCATTAATACTTTCCATTTTGTGGATTTATATGAGTCAGATGAAAGCCATGCAAGTTCCTGAAGGAATCCAGCATCATCAAGCTTTTATCACAGCTGAGATATGATCCAGAGGTTAAATGGTCAATTATGTGCCTGCAACAGCCCATTGGGCAATTTTCCAGTCAGATACATCTACAGTCACAGTTGCTGAAGTTCAGTAGTATCTGAAAATTTACACCATGTTCACAATATAAAATGACCGGAGGAAATCTTACACTGAAGTGAATGAGAACAGGACTGTCTAACCAGGAATGTCTACCTGGGGGTTTTGTTTGTTTGTTTTTTGGTTTTTTTTTTGTTTGTTTGTTTCCTACAGAGCTGTGCATCATTAAGGTTATTTAAACTTACAGTAGAATGATAGCATAGTTTCTTATGAGCAAAGTTATTTTTCATAATCGCACTGTATTTGAGTACATGACTGATGAGGCACAAAGGACTGACAATGTTCCTTTTAGGATCAATACAGTACGATCAGAGGTGCAAAAGTGACGTTAGTTCCCACAGTAGCACTGCCCGGCACTGTGCAGATGGCCCCAGCGAAGGTGTTGTGGTCTTACACACTCATCCAGCTCTCAGGTCGGGTTATTTGTCCATCTGAAGTAGGGAAGCAGGTTAAAGCTGGTTTCTTCCCTGATCTGCCCCCTGCCAGACCTCTGGCTTCTTGTTGCAGCCCCCACCCTACCCGCTGCATTATGCCAGCACAAGCGACTGTGCTGCAAACTGGATTAGGGAACCAATCTGGCCAAATAAAATAAATAAATAAAAAACACTTATTTTAACAGGAGGTTTCTTGGTTTACTATTCGGGCACACAAATGGTTGTATCGGCACAGCATAGAGATGAGAACAAGCCACCAAGCAGGCACGTAGCAATGTAAGCTGCCAGCAAAATCCCATGCAACTGCTGCAGGCCTTTCAGTACAAGTTCTTCATTTAGACCATCTCCTGCCTGGAAATTCTGGTGTTACTGTCCCAGGAAGTGAAACAATTGCTTTAATATTCATATATACTAATAAAGAAATACATACTGAACTTCTTACCTATTACATGTGAAATCAAAATCAAATGAATCAAAAAGTCTATATTGTGCAGACCTACAGAAAGAAAGAGGACTGCTCCCCAGACAGCCCTGTACATATACTGTTCAGAAAATCCAGTGTTCTCCATGACTACTGGTATCTCAGGCTCTCCATGACTCACTTCCGAGCCCCCACTGCTGTGTCATGGGGACCTTTGGGAATTTTTCCCCCAGAAATGGTATAATCTCCTACAATCACTACACGACACACATGCACACCTAGCATTTACAGTGGTAACATGTCTCCATCCCAGCTCAGTTATCAACTTCTGGTCCGACCATGGGGTGGTATTGTGTCTTCCTGACATGGCCCTTTTACATCAGCTATCTGTATACAGTAGGAAAACACATCAGAAAAAAAGGGAGACTAAATTGATTTGAGATGGTTTGGGGTTTTTTTTTTTTTTTTTTTTTTTTTTTTTTTTTTTTTTTTTTTTAAACTACTACTTTGGAAATGTTTCCTGAGATCACTCAGGATTATCTCAAAAACAAATGAGCCAAACAAATTCAGAAACTCAGAGTCAGTTCCTCACCTCAATTAGAACAACATAGTGCTGTGGTCTCTCAGCTTGCAAGTGTTTTTACTTTCATATTTTCTGTTTTCCTCTCCTGAGCCTCCATAAATAAGACTCTAGAAGCCCATTTGCTTCATTTGAGACATTTTAACAGAATATTGAACAAAGCATTAGCTCCTCAAAGAGAACTACTACATAATATATTTATGGATTTAAAAACTGGTATATGCTCAGGCTGTACAGATTTATGTGCCTGAGGAAAGAAAGACCTAATGGATGTAATCTATAGTAAGCATGTGAGATTGATACCCTTATTTATTGATAGCAATCATCTATTAATAATTGAAATACAGTTCCATTCCTATTATTTATACGTACTCTACCACATCATTCATGTTTATTCTGCGATAGTTTATCAGTATCATCTGTACCTGTACATTTCTACTAATTATGTTTTTACAATGATATATTTTTAGGGGTATGCTGGATTTGCCCCCAACTTTGAAATCCATTGGCAATCAAATTTAAGAGTTTAATTAAAGTGGTTTAGTTTTTCTTAAGAAAGCAGAGAGGGTGTAGATATGGAAAACATCCAACTTAAAAAAACAACAAATAAACATGAAGTGGACTAAAACTGACACCGCGGAGCCCATGAAAGAGGGGGAAAAAAGGGGGAGGGGAGAAGGAGGGAAAAAAATACACATTTAGCAGAAAATCAATTTATGGGACAAGATGCTTGCACTACTTTGTTCATTTTGCTCAGTTCAATGCCGTAAAACTAGCAGAAAAGCAACCACAAACTCCTTACTGGAATACCCATCTTACAGATATACTTAAGCAGGAGTAATAACCAGGATTTGGAGTAGATATACCTAGCTTGTAGATGGAAAAATGAGGCATAAACCAGACAGACAAAAATATGGAGCAGATTCTGAGATATAGGCCATTAAAAGAACAGTGTATTCTAACTAGATTTGTGAAACTTTTATATTCAAGCCACATTTACAAATTCACAGTTCGAATTCAGGACTTGATTTGCCTGGAAGCTGTAGCAATTGGCTCCCTGTGACTCCACCGACATCAGCATAATGGTAGAAAAATATGATTAAGAGCTGGATTCTTAGACTAGATCCAAGAAAAGAAAACATAAGTGCACTCAGTGACAGCCCTAATGTTAACTAGTGGTCATCTCAGCAGAAAATTTTGCAACAAATTGCATGTGCTCCCATGCACTCACTCAACACAACAGAAGTTTAAGGGAACAACTTCATATGAAACAAGAGCAGTATACATTATCAATTATCAAGATAATACTAACAAAAAGGACTGTTTAGTAGTTTTACACTAGAAAAAACAGAAAAAAGCAGCCATTACCTTCTGAAGAACCTTGTAGCTCTTTCTCCTTCGCGCTGATTCTCATGCTCAGCCCAAGTTGCCACAGGCCCATCTTTGTGAGCTTGGAGATGGCTAGTAAAATCCCCCCAGGTGCTACTGCACAAGCAGAGCATGCTTTCTGGGTGGGCACATGCCCCTGTCCCAGCTGGAGTCATGGTGCTGGGCTCAACAACACGTGCACCCTCTGCATCTAGCACAACAGAGAAGCAAGACTCAAATATCATACTAAGGGTTACAAAGGTCTGCTGTGGATGGGCCCCATAATAAGAGCCAAACCTAATAAACTAGAGGGCTTTTTAGGCCTAGTGTACCACCTGTGCTCAAAGCTGTGATAAAAAGAAAAACACACACACACACTCTTATCCCCTCAGAGTGCTTAGGCTTAGTAGCAGTCAGTGTTGCAGCCATCACAGCTTAAGGTCATAGGCAAAGGTTTATTAACCAGCCATACCATGTTCGACCCAAGACTTTGCAAGACACAAACTTGGCCAGCGCTGCTTTAGGCTGAATAACTAGGTGTCTAACTCCCATGAAAGCCCTATAAAACCCAAGAAAAAGCAGAGCAATTTTTAAGGTCTTCAGGAGACCCAGTCTAGTAGGATGCTGTGAGAACATTTCTTACACCAAGACTCCCTCTGGCCAAAGTTTATTAGCTACTTTCTTTCAAAATGCAGCCAAAAGAGGCCCACATCTTTTCCATAACAGAATGAAGCAGTCACACAGATGAGGCAGACTGAGTTTCTTGCCCTCCTCGGTTTGATAACATTCAAGCCACAAAAGCACAACACCACCAGGTTATAGGCAGTCAGAAAAAACACAGGAAAAAGGCCTAGGGATATAGACTGATATCCCTTTCCCCTAGCAATTTAACCACTAAGCTCTCACAGTCATCTCTTTTTGACCCAAGAAATTCTATGCTGTTCTACTCAATCCCAAAAATAGGAACAGGAGAAAAAAACTCTTTCCATGTGGACAAACATATAATCAAGGGACAGGAATTAAGGGCCTATACAGCCCAAGACTTCCCCATCCAAGAGTGCTCTAGCAAGTATTTTGTAAGCTATTACATCATAAGCTGGACCCCACCAATTCCCCCATACAAAGATAAGATTTTCCAGCATACCTATGCTTTCAGGTATTTTCTATCAGCTTGCTCAAGATACAGGCTTTCTAAAGCACTACCCTAAAGCACTGAACATCATCAGGGACTACAGAGAGAGCCAGCAGCCTTCAGCTCTAGGTTTTATATTCCACTCTTGCACCACACCTTTGACTTGCAGGTGTTCATGTTTATTTGGTTCAAACTCTCAACCTTAGGCGGCATCAGACCAGCTCTTCAACATACTCCCCTACAATATGCCAGAGGAGCACTAAAAAGCCTATCTTTCAAGAACAACCTGATGTCAACATTACAGTAATTACTCTACTACCTCATTTCAGACTTACTCAATTTTTAGCTCACCTAAAACATGTTTTTAATGAGGCGCTAAGTCTTTCAATTAAAGATGAAGGCTGTAGAGAGACCTTTGCTCTGCACAGATGTGCTACTTCAGGATTTCCCCTTCTCCACTCCCCAGCTGTTAGCAACTTGTCTGCTGAAGGTTACCACCCTTGCAGAACAGTGTGTGTGAATGATGCATAATCAACTTCTAGCAAAACCAGCTGAGTTAGTTTAAACAGTTCATATAGTGGTTTGAATTAGCTTGGCTTATTTTGCTTGACCTGGATCAGGGAGTATTACAGGATCCTTTTAACCAAGCACAACTGTGGAAGGTGGAAATTTCAAGCCAGTTGAGGAAAAGACACCCAGCAGGGAGTAGGCAGTAATGCCTTCAGCAGATGCTGTTGCATTCAGAAGAGAACATCTGTCCATGAAAGAAAATGTGGTTGCAGAGGCAGTAAAACTGTGGAACTTTTCACTACTGAATTCACCAGACATTTGATCCAGATCAGGTGTGAACATATGATTGCATTTTTATCACATTAGCCATAGTAAACAATTTCTGATCCAATAGAAACTTAGAGAAATATGACAGATTATGCTTGATCCAAAATAAACTTGGTAAGGATAACATTTCTCTTTTTCAAAAAAAAAAAAACATAATACATTAAAATCACTTTGGACAATGGAAGTGACCTTATTGCTTTGGTGCTTTGCATCCTATGAATGCAGCATCTTTGATCCGGGCACAAGTGCCCCAAACCCAGTTAATGATCTCATGGAACCACAGCCTGACAGAAGCTTACTGTGGGGTGGGGACTTTTTTGTAGGGGGTGGGAGGGAAGGATGGTGCTTGTTTTTTATGATTTGTTATCGAAGAATTCATACTTCCAGTGTTTTTGAAAGGGTCTGAGATCCTCCCTCTGTGGGAACAAGGACAGCTCCATAGAACTGGTTGGGATGAGGCTTCTCATCCCAATGTGAAAGTGTCGAAGACATGGAGACAACGGGGCAGATTAGGGCCTCCTCGGACTGTCAACCACACTACAGCTCCCTTAAACACCTAAGATTAAAGGAAATCTATAAAATTCAATTAACCAGCCAACTAAGGATAGCTTTAGACAAGGGAAGTCCCTGTGTGAAGAAAAGCCCTGCTTTGCAAGCCTTCTCAGAGGTGTCCTGAGGGATGGCAGGGGAATACTGCGAGAGCGCAGCTCTCCTCTGGTGATCTGGAACTGTTTTTAAATGACACAGAAGACAAACTTTCTGCTTCCTGGCTGCTAGTTTATGCTCCTCTCTCACTCAGTGTGAATACTAAAGCTGTAGAAAACCATAATTTTGAATTACAAATCTGTCTGTAGAGTCCTTTCTGTTTGTGAAATGCAGAAAAGCAAAGATCTAGTTCAGTTGTAATGTTTGCACTGCAGATATCCTAGCCTTCACTCTCTCAGCTATATATTTTTTAAATACACAAATAAATTCTATTTCTATTATTATTTTTGTATGTCCTAAAGCTACTAAACAGAATCAGGGAATGACTAAGCCAAGTTATCCAGCTACACAAGAAAACACTGCCCTATCCCAAAAGGTATTTGAAATGGTCGAGCCAGTGGGTTTCATCTTCGGTGCCTGATTTTTGCAGCTTAAATTAAGTCACTGGGAGCTACATGTCATAAGCACATTTGTAAATCAAGTCTTTATCATCTTTGCACTAAGGGAGATAACGGGACACTCCTCCCAGGAATCCAGTTCTACCATAAAAAAGCAACAGATTTTTCTGTGCAACAAAGCCAAAAATATCATTGCTTGCTCTGGAGCACCACCCACTGGTGCCTGCTCCGTTCTCTAGCTATTAGAGCATTTTCTGGCTCTCGATTGACTTTTTTCAGTGAAACACTTAGAATTTGCATTGATTAGGAGTCATATAAAAAAGAAAAAAAGGTTGATGTTTTAAAAAAAGCGGAAAATCAGGAAAAGGTGACTCATTCTACAGAAAGATTCATAGAATTTCCAGCCACCCTTGGTATATGTATTACGCAGCTATCTCCATTTTACAGAGCATTTGTATAATGCACATATATCTCAGGATGCACAGGACAGCTCAGAAGCTTTAATAGCACACAGCTGAGCTTTTCAAGGCAGCCCAGGGCAACAGGCACTTGGCTATGGAGAATCACTGGGGAGGAGAGCAAGAAAAGATTAAATGAGATACCAGAGAATAAGCATGGAATGGGGTCTTAATAAGGTTTGTCTCAAAATGGCCATTACGATTATAGCTCCAGTATGGAGCTATAATCCACTATCCTGAAGAGGTGTGTAGGGAAATAACAGGGGCCACCGTAACTATGTGGTCCCTCCAGTTTCTCCCATTGAGCATAGTTGGCTAGGACTTTCTATCTGAAACAGATTTGCGTAAAATATTTTAAAAGGCAGCCTGTAAAAATTGAAATATTTCGTGATCATATTCCAGCAAAACAGGCAGGGCTCTGTTCTCCGCGGGCTCTTGCCAGTTAGCTCGGCGGACTGCCGAAGAGGCAAGCGCTGCTGGGCGCTGCAGTTCTGGCGTGCGGCCCGTTTCCCAGCTAGGCAGCCAGGGCTGGACAGCATTGGCCATAGGCTTTGGGACAGCCAACCTTCTCCCCCGGACAGACACAGCTAACTCAAGAGGCTCAGAACCTGCATTCCCAAAGGAAATTAAAAAAAAAAAAAAAAGACTCTACACCCTAAATAATTTACTTCAGTCACTTCTAAAAAACAGTAAAATCCATTCACCCTTCCAAAACAGAGCATTTTTAGAAATTTCCACGGATGGGCATTTCAGTTTCTGATGGGCTCTGCTGCTGAGCTAGACTGCTCTGTGCGCTGCTGGCTTCCGAAATCCTGCTGTTGCCAGTCACTCCTCTGGGAAAGGGAAAGGGGCCCAAGCTCTCCTCTCTCCCCACACACACGCACACACACTTTTTAATATCTCTTGGAGCCACAGTCATTTCAGCAAATGTTTTCAGTGGGCCCCACAACTTCTGAATTTTGATCAGCTCAACTCCCAGTAGTGTTGCTTCACTTAGCATAAATTATTAATTTATTACAGAGCATTTCAAAGGGACAGAGGAATAATTCAGCTGGATAAAGACATCAATTGCAAAAAGGAGAGGGGGAAATCTTTGCCTAGTGGGAGGGGGAAATCTCTCTTCTGTTTTTCAAATGAAAGCGAGTGATGAGGTGACTCAACTGGACACGAAAATTCTCAGGCTTCATCCCTAAATTAGTTACTCCATGGATCAGATCCACAGTCAGTAAAAAGAAGCACAGACCTATTAAAGCCATATTGATTTACATTAGCTGAGGACCTGCCTTAACATTTGGTGGAGACTGGGTTTTTCCTTTAGTGATTTTCTTTTACTATCTGACGTAACTTTTTAGAAGAAAAATCCAGAGAGTTGTGACTATCTTGAGGAAAGCCATATTATAATATGATTTTGCTGTACACCCAAAGCTATGAAAACCATCTAGTGATACTAAAGGATACATGTTTTTCTCCAAAGCAAACAGGAAAAGGAAAAGCAGCATTCTGAAAAAAATAAAACGTCTTTTCTTGTCCTTATTCCAATGAACTACAAAAACCTGATTGCATTAAGGATAGAAAATATCTATCCAGAAGAAATGCCTGGTATTTCACAGTTTTACCAGTGCGACAGAATGTAGATTTTACTATTTCTACCACAAACACTTGCATCTGCTGCTCACATTTGCAAAAAATACGCATTTCCACAAATCTGATCTGATAATAGGGTAGGGCTGAAAATATGCCTCAGCCTACAAGCTTCAGAGTGTAGAGGGGGTTGAATAAACATATTGGCATATATATGCCAAAGAGTTTTATGTACCTTTCTTAGTCGCAGTCCTTGTATTGAGCTAGGCACTTGCCAGCCCCTCAAAGTGGCTTCTTGCCACCGTTATACATCCACCATTTGGGTGGGGGCTTAGCAGGGGATGGCTTTGGTCATCTGTGCAAGCTCAGCCACCTCAGATAATCATGCCCAAAGGTGTCAGCAGCGGTGGGGCAATGGGGAGCCGCAGCGGCCACAGCACGGGGGCTTTGCGCATGGGGACGGCTCTCACCTGTGCACCTGCCCAGGGATGCGGTGCAGCACCAGCATGGTGCAAAGTGCTTCAGCCACAGCTGAAGCTTCACAGCCCCTTGAAGGCAAGAATGACCAGAGATTGGTGCCGTCACAACCAGAACGTTTAATAATATAACCCAGATTGACACCATCGGCTGCACTGTGATAGATTTCAACTAACTGTTCGAATAATATGTCCTGACATTGAGCAGATGGGTAAATGAGAGACCCTGAGACAGTAGTCAACAGTGACAACCAGGAAAATGAAATATTCAAAGCAAAACTGTGCTTGATGACTGTGGTCATAGGACTGGGAAAAAACTTGAAGACTAAATCGTATTTACTGTCTTTCTCCTCTTCCCTTCCCTCCCCCTGGCCACAAATGCCCACAGCTCTCCTGAGGCTGCACTGGGAACCACAGAGCTAATGGAGAGATTGGTGCAAAAATCCAATGCAAATACTGCCATCAAGTGCCCAATAGATCTGTTTGCAGTGCAAACTCTTCCAGCTGCAGCTACAAGCAGCGATGTGGATGGTAATACAGTAGAAATCAGTTGTGGATGTTAACATACAAACCTGCGTGGTACAGGGTCAAACTGTTAAGGAATCTGAAGCCACGTGTCAATGCAATGAGCCCCCTGGAGACAGCAGAGCTGCAAGAGATTTAACAGGTATAGCCAGGACAGGAACTCCATTCGCCTTCTGTGCCCGAAAGGTCTATTCCATTTCCTGATGTGCCCCAAAATAAATTTAAACCTTCTCACTTGATTCAGCCCTTGGCCGCACTGGCGAGGGCTTCAGAAGCCCACTTAAAAGCGTGGGATGGTGTCCAGCAGCCCAGGAGAGGGTGGACACTCCACCTCGCGTTAACGGGGGCATCCTTCAAAGCATGGCTAGGCTACGCGGGCGATGCCCTGCCGCAGCATGACACGACCGTGTGACGCTGGGAAGGAGCTGCCGATCTGCGCGGACCCCCCGGGGCACAGCCTCCCCCAGAGGCGTGGGTCAGCTCCTGTGGCTCATGATTTATTTCTGCCTTGCTTAGCAGGGCAGGGGAGACTTCAGCTCTGCTGCCAGTCCATCCCGCTGGCTGCCTGGATGTGAACCGCTTTCCCCTCCGTAACTTTGGAAAGCACAGGCCGGTTTCAACCAAATCTGACTGAACCTGTAGCTTTTTGAAAATCCGTGATTTTCTTTGAAGAAGAGAGACCCCAGATGACCTTTTTCTAATGTTCTTGGGACCCAGCTTATAATAATAAGCATCCAGATGTCTTCTCATTGTTAATAATTATGTTTACATTTTCACTATGTTATTATGTGATATTTTAAGCAGTTAATGTATAAAGCATGCTTTGCATTACCAAATAAAATATGTCCTCTGGCCACGTTATGCATTGCAGTGTAAATGGCTAGGCAGCGTAAGTCAAAGTTACATGGGAGCAGAGTGGAAACAGCAAATGTCAGTAAGAAAAAACCAGTAGCAGGAAAGATTCCCGGTTAAACAGTCTTCAGAGAGGTTTGAAGGGACAGAGGGAATGGCTTGTGGACAGAAATTAGGCAACTGTTCCAAGCCCAGGAGATGTCAGAGCAGGAGGCAGGAAGGTAAGAGGCTGAGAAAGAGATGAAAGAAACAGTAAAGTAAAAAGATTAGGAAAAGCAAGGGAATATATGAAAAACTACAATAAATTAAATTGAAGATTAAAGTAGAAGCATAATCATATAGGGCAGTCTAGGTGAAGGCTAGTTGAGTTCATAGAATGATGAGATGAGTTCATAGAATAAATAGCTTGAGTATTGTATAAGGCTTAAAGGTGAAGACTAAAAGCCCGTAGGAAGATAATCAATGAGGTGTTTCCAAATGAGGTGATCCAAGAGATTGAACAAGAAAATTTTATAGGTGGGAGTGATTTAGATTATTCCGTGCAGGTCAACTATTAGTATTACAGTAATACAGGCTTTAGCTGGGCTCAGGACCCTCGTGGTGACACACGCACCCAGCACTGACTGCTGGCGGGTACCCGACCTAGGGGTGACCTGCCTCCCTCCTGTCCTAGGCAGAAGGGGAAGCTAGCACTGTTTTCCGAGCCAAACCGTGACTCCTGGCAGGAAAACAGATCCAAATGTACGCAAGGCAGTGTATCCTTCCATAGGCATGGCTCAGATATTTTTGTTCTGTTATGCATTCAAGAAATTAGGGAATACATACAAATAATCAGGTACAAGTAATAGGAAAACTAATGCCGATATTCACTTTTTAATCCCCAGAGACAACTCAGAGGACCGGCGCTGACTAACAGTGTTACTTTAGCAGAAACAGAGGCTTCCTGCTCTGCTAGCCCTTGGTGGACAGCCTGCCTGGAGTACCCTCCACCCAAACCGAATTTCTGCTACCAATGAACACTACTCCACTGCAGAGGAGGAGATAATACGTTGGAGTTTGTTTCCCCTGCAGGAAAGAAAGAGGGGGGCAGAGTGCACCTGACCTTTAATGGTTCCCTGCATCAATCACTGCTAGGACGGTAATATGATTCCCGCACACTGCGGTTTGGTGCTGCCTAACAATTAATCTCGTCTCCAGCTGGTGCAGGGCAGCTCTGCAAGGTGATTTGCTTCCAGTGGAATTTTCAAATATGCTTTAAAGTACTTAAGTGTAAAGCTGTGTAAAATGAATAATCCATCACAAATAATTAGAGCTGGCCCTAGAGGAGTTAGATAGTCAGTCAGAAGCAGATGTGTTCTGTATTTAGCTTACTGGTTATGTGTGGCCTGAAGAGTCAGCTTCCTCTGGCAGAGGCTCCTACGTGGAGCACAGTCAGCAGCTTCAGAGCGGGGCAGGGTGCAAGTCGTTCATGTGAGGAAAGGCCACAGCTGAAAGGGAGAGTGGAAAAGGAACAAGCAAGTACTTTTACAGTGCTGGTAGAAGAGCTGGATCATTTCATTTACTTAATATATTTTTTTTTATGTGCAATTCACCATCCAAATGGCATTTGCTGGTTTTCTGGCACACATCTTTTATCTCATTACGTTCTGCACCAGTCCATATTTAACTAGAACATCTTGCTCATCTATACAGTTACATTACCTTCCTGCTTTTTACTCATTTTTTTACTTTTTAGTCTACCTGTAAATAATTCCTTTTTTTCACCTGGGTGCTTCTGTTGAACACCCTCTTGCTCCCCTGAAATCCCCCTGTCCTGCTTCACTGTGATATTCAGGTTTGGGAATGGAGCTCGCAAGGCTTTGAGTTTGACTTTCTCTACCGTGCCCTCCTTCCTTTTCTAATCCTCCAAACACTCTTATCCCATTTATTCACCAGCAAGCCTCAAGCATCCCCATAGCCTGATACAGGCCCAAACATGTGGAATTTAAAGACATACATGCAAAGAAGTTGCAGCCTGTACTGAGATCTACCAAAGGAACTAGATGAGGATGAGGGAGCTGAAAATTAGACAGAACAGGAGACTTGCCCATCTAGAAGCTTTGTGCAGTCTCTGTCAGCAAATTACATACATGTTTCCAGCATAAATTAGATCAACAAGGAGTAGTTAATTTTCCTACCGTCCTTCTGCAGTAACACTGTGCATCCCTAATCCTTTGTGGCGCAAGTCCGCTAGGGAGAGCTCTCTCGCTGAAAAACCTGGCAGAAAAATTACACGAGTAGCAGCACCGTGAAGTGGGATAGATGGTGTTTTTCCCGTCAGGATATAACGTAAAGAAAAAAAAGAGTCTTCAGGTTTTGGTGTGTTAGTTTTACGATTAGGTTGCTTTGGCTACCTGTATATTTAACAAATTCAAGAAGTCCACCAGGTCAGCAAATATTTAGCTGAAAGAGCACTGATGAGCACAGGTACCCTGCGGTCTGGTGAGATTGTAAAAGCATTCAAGGTAGGAGCTTTGGATTTTTTTGAAGTACAGCAAAATGAGAACTACAAAAAATTGTAAATCTCAACTACCCATGAACAGACTAGCTGTGGGAACAAGTGATCTGTTGGTTGAAAGAGTAACTATTTGGGTGATTATGATACTCGATGTCCAAATCCACTTATGTGCTCTTAAGTAAATCCTTTGCCTTGACAGACAAGCTGTAGTTGTGTGTCTCTTGAAGCTAAAAGATATATATCCTAACTTCTTTAATTTGGGGGGGGGGGGGGGGTGTCACATCTCCTTATAGCAAACTCTGCTTGGAATACATCTTTTTTTAATCCCAGGCACAATGCCAGGTTTGGTGTCTCAAAAGAAAGGTTTAACTGTTTCCCAGAGAAAGAAAGCTTTGTGAGCCCGGGGGATGCGTGGTGGGGTCCTGCCAGGATGCCACAGGGTGGGAATGATCTCCAGCCCAGTCGTCATTTTTATTTCGGCCAACTGACCAGGTCCAGACTGCTGTCATGTGCGTCCTAGAGCTACCCCAAACTTTGCTTTAGGCCAGACCATCCCCTACACATATCAGGTTGATAACAGCTTTAACTGTGTTAATGGTAGTATGTTAACAGTGGTGTTAAGCCACCACTGGCCTCTTCATCTCCTCAGCTGCAAGCAAAGGCCTGAACTTCTAAACACCCCTTAAAAATTCAAAAGAACATTTTAAATAGTGCCTCTCCTGTCCCCAGGCGATAGCACTTTAAAAAATGCCCTGGAGTTCAAACTGAGTGCACATGTTGCCCTTGGCTGGTTTAGTATTTCACAACCCAGGGAATTATTTGCTCTTCTGGAGCATATTTTACTTCAACTGCTGCATCTGGTCAATAAATGTAAAAAATGTAGATACAAAATGTGCCATGCGAGGCTCTATAATGTTTAAATATTTCAATGAATTGACTTCCTAATATTCCAAGAGGAAGGTTTTGTTTTTATTTTTAAAGGTTTCGTTGTTCCTGTGGCTTTCAAGCTGGATACAGCACTTGAGAGATGCCTTTAAATAGAATCACATTGGGTGATCTTCTTGCAAAACACAAAGAGATGCTACATCATCTCTGAAGCTCCAAGGGAACCAAAATGGGGGAGAGATTTAGCCCAGTCACTGCAAGTTAGTAGGTTATATTCAACTTCATTTGTCTTCAAGACTTGACCTTCTGTACTGGGCTCCTCCTTGAAGTTTTATTCTTGCTGTAGACCTTGTGGAATATTTATTCAAAACTGCGGTGGTTTTGCTTGCTCTGTTTCAAAGGCATTTCAAAATTCATTCCACCAAGCTTGTGACATGTAACTAAACAGAGATCACTTAATGACGGTCTACGAGGGTAGTGTATTTTCCATCACCTCAGAGGAAGGGTCAGTGTACAAAAAAATCATCCAAAAAACCCACAAATCCAAGACAAAGGTAGTAGGTAAATCATTTTCCAAAAAAAAAATAAAAATAAAAGAGCTTGCACTAGTATGGTCCAGTTCACATTCTTGCATAGACCTAGTTAGCTACCTAGTTAGCTATACTAGATGAAAAGGACTTTGAATAGCATGCACCCCGCTCCTCTTTGCTTCCTACCACATTTCTTGTGCTGGGAAGGAGGCTCAGGGCTGAAGAAATGGAAGCTGAGGGTCCTGCTCAGAGAAGTAAGCCAGGGCACAGTCCAGAGCTTTGGTATCCTGAAAAACTAAGCCTGTCTGAATGACGGTATGCAAAAATAGATGAACAGATAGATGGGTACTACACACACACACACACACACACACACACACACACACACACACACACAAAAAAAAAGGAAATATGGGACCTTTTGTTAGCACTTTAGCCAGTCTTCTATAGAATTCAAGGGTAAATCTCCCGCCAGCTCCACTGGTTTTCAAATACCCCACAGCTGTGGGTAGTTTAGACTGGGGTAAATTTGCAAAGCTATGTACAAATGCTTAACCTCACTCTGACGAAGGCACAGCTCAGGGACTGCAGCTGGCAGAGCTCTCTACGCAGCGTAAGCTGCTCTGGTTGTGAATTTTGCAGCAGTGAAGCTATGCTGCCTGTGTAATGAGTGTCTCTGCAAGGAACCATGTTAAGCGGTGTATGCTCACCCTGTTTCTAAATCACTTGGATCCCAATAATATCAATGACTGATTTACCACTAAATGCAAGAGATGTAAGCTCAGAGCTTTCTGTGATGGCCCAATAAGCAAGGATTCCCACTGGCCCACTGAAGTTTCTCCTTATCAGCATTCTCATGCACTTGGAGACTCAGGAATCATTAAGTGTGTCAAGGACTCAGTAATCACATAATAAAGTAACCACTGATACTGTTTGCTTAACTTTTCCTGGTAGAAAGGCTTTCAGGATGTCCAAGTTCTTCAGCTTTCTGTGATTCATGACTCCTCTCATTTTCCTCCATTGGCAATGCTTTATCACAAGAAAAACATTTATTCGTGCTACTTGAAGATCAGCTGAGATCACCCTTGAGATTACACTGTACTGGCAGTTCAGAAGTGGACACTGACAGCTCCATTTACTTATGTTAAAAGCACTTCAGGAAGCTGGTAAGTGTCATTGTTTGGTTCAGAACAGGAACAAGTAATCAGAACCTTAAACACTGAAACAGGTAAATCCTGTCAGATTCTGCACTCACTTTTAAAAGTTAGAAATAGTTAACAACATTTTAGAAGAAAAGTTTATTTCAGGAGGAGGACTCCCAGAGTCACATAAGTAGTCAGACACTGTTAGTTAAAAAACTGATTTGTTGGGATCTTCGGTATAGGATAATACTTCTGCGGTAAATCAGATCTCTCAAATGGGACTGTCTGTCGCTACCCAGATGGTGCAGGAATCTCCATTGCAAATGTCCTTGCAACGACATCTTCAGCTGGATCAGGTGAGACTCCCCAAACTGCAGTTGTAGTGAATTTGTACAGCCCTTGGGGTCCTGCTAGGATTGTAAATATCCTGCTAGGTCCTACTAGGGTGACCCCTCCAGTGCATGCATGATCCACTGCTATCAGCTATTTAAACTACATACAAAATGTATCTTAACTATCTTAACCACACAAAAGACTGTCCTACGTGACCATTCCTACATATGCAGGAACAGTTTCTAACGACTGCTTAAAGTATCTGTGCAAGTTCTGTCAGCTCTTACCTTTGCAAGAGGCACTGCCTGGGGGAGTCCACAGGCTTGCCCAGCTCCTCCACCCAGGGTGTTAATCAGCACACCTCAGGGTGCTCACAGCACCTATCCACTGGGCCGTGCACAGCAGGAGCTGCTGGGGGACGTCCTGGCACTGTAAGGAAGCCGCCCCACGGATCGACCCTGTACCAGTTCGCCAGGTTTTATTGTGAAGCAGGGTGGGAGTGCAGTCCATTAATCTGTCGCAAAAGGGTCTGCTGTTGGGGCTACGCAGAGGCTAGCTGTGGAGTTCCCATGAGCAAGCCCTCTGGGCATGCACTCAGGCACAGCCCTTGTACCCAGCTACACCTTGACAGTAACTACAGGAAAAACTTGCATTTGATGACATTCACAGACTGATGACGGTTATGCAAAAGTTGGGTGATCAGGAAATATCAGAAGTGTGAGGCAGGGATGAATTGGATATTTCTCTAGATTTTTAATATTTGATTCATTGATTCAATGAATACTCGATATTTCTATATTATCTATTCTAAAGGTTAGAAGAAACTATTCAAGTGCCAGAGAGTCAATAGCCATAATTTTTACCTCATTTAGATTAAGATAAGGTGGTCCAGATACCATCCAGAGGTCAGGATATTTTAGATTATTAAGACATTAAAAAGCAGCCTTAGCGCCCTAATTGCATGTCTCTGTCTTTGAATCTACAGGCATTATAGAGGTTCCCATTTGTGGATGGCCAAACCATTTTTGAAACACAGTTATTGAACATGGATAAGATTTCTATTCTAATTAAGTAATTTCCCTTTTAGCATGCTTTAAAATGATCTTTCCTATTGAATTTAAGTGTATGCCTTCTTTTATACTTGTTTCTATTTTCATTCTGCATTCGCATAGTATTATTACATGAATGTGCTACGGAGCTATTTATATAATGTTATTCCTTATTCAGCCTGTGTCCCATGATCGAGATGTTGCATACAATTCTCCTTTCTCGTAATACTGAAAGCCTACACCCTTTGGGGTGGCTTCCTTGAACTTTCCTGAGGTTGCTGCTAACGTCCGAGAATCACCCGCTGTTTAGCCTTACGCAGGTATTTATCACATGCTAAAACAACAGCCCTCAAAGGCCCTGGGCTTCCCTCCCAAGGAGTCTTTCCTCCCTGACTCATTGTGTTTGTTAAACACCGAGCTTTGCATTAATGTTTGCTTTCTAAGGGGCAAATTTAGGGTAACTGCGAATCATGAAGAAAGCTCCCTCTCCACTGCCACAGCAACCCCTAAAACCAGGGAACTGCACCGTTTTCTCTGAACTTTTTGGAGCATTCAAACTGTATCTGAAGTATCTCAGTGGGAGAGCTTGGAGCCAGCTTGAGCTGGAGATTTGCTGGGGGGAAGTCTGAGACTCGTGTGGACCAAAGAGTCCTTAGCACGCAGCAGACCCAAGGAGGCACCTGGACTCCCAGGGGCTCCGGCCAGCTTGTAACTGTGGGAGTAGTATATTTTCATAAAGTCCCTCTGGCAAAAGGTAAATTTATTCTGAAAATGATGATGATTTTCCCCCACTATATAGCAACGTAGCAAACAACTCTTAAAACATGCTTTAAGAATTCAAAGCGTTCAAGCCCAGCTAGACATGGTCTAACCTCAGAGGTTAGACACGCTGGACTGTCCATTTGTTACTTTGTGGCTTTCCCTATTGCTCTGTTTTCCAGAGCAAAGTGGAAATTCCTTTGTCGGTCAGACTTTTTTTAGGTCAAAAGTTCACTTTTTCTAGTCTAAATTCAGATTTTCAGAAACGTGTCCTGGTTCCCACCCCATCAGCTTAGTTCATTTTCCAAATAGTTTAAGAAAATTTGTTTTTTCCTTAGCAAAATACAGCAGAAGAAAGAACAGTGCAATCAATAGCAATGCGTTATGAGGCACACAACACATACCTTTGTACAAAATGGCTGCAAAAACATATCGTGCTGCTTTAATAGCGTTTTCTGTCACTTTACCTTGTACAGATGTAAAAGACTAAAAGCAAATGGAAATTCAGGCTTTTATTTAGTGTCTACACTTCACTAAATTTGACTTCTTTCAGATATTTCAAAAGTGGATTTATCTTGGTTAAAACTTTTTATTTTCTGCCTTTCCCCTAAGACTGCTGGACATATAGTTGGGAATTTTAAAAAGGAATGTTCACCTTTGATAAAAATGAGTCCAAAAGTCAGACTTTCCAAGAAAATGTGTGTCAGGGGAAGGTTTTACATGCGTAAAATTGTCTTTCTTTCCCAGAAGAGACTCATTCCTTCCCTTCACCTGTTATTCTAATGATTCTACGGGGTTTTGAGGAAAGGATCCAAGAAAAGAAACCTAACACACAAAACTTGCAACAAAAATGTTGGTTTCTCAAAGGTATTCTTTTTCTACGTTTCAGCCGTACATGTGATAAATTAACAGCAGTCCACTTTGCAGCAGCAACCAGCTGCTTGCAAAATTGTGCAGACACCCAAATGAAGTTCCCCTAAAATGAAGTTTTCCTTGGTCCATATCAGAAGTATGTGCAGATAAAGTATGTCAGATACTTAATTACTCCAGAGAGCTCCCGAACTTTTCCAGATTGTTGTTTTTATGTGATAAAGTGCTTCTCTTTCCTAATTTCTCATTTCTCAGGCCTGCTAACAAAAACAGCAGCATCTTTTCAATGAATTCAGAAAATTTTATGGTTACTAAAAATGATATGAGAAAAACCCAGGTAAATTATATATATGTCTTCAAGTAAGAAGGAAATTCCTCCATGTATTAGTCACACTAGGAATTCAACCACTTAACAAACAATATTTATTTTGCATTAATCCCATTTAAATGTTATACACAATATGAGTGGTGCCTTTCTGACTGGTCTACCTTTAAAAAAGATAAACAGAGACCTGACTGCGAACTATATCAGACTGCAGTTCTACTGACTGTAATTCACACAGAAATACTGGGGCTGAACTTAAAGTTTCTTAATATTATTCCTAGGAAGCAGTTCCTCAGCTGCTGGGAATTTTTCTCTCCATAGTTAGGCAACAGAGTTTGGGCAACATATATTGTTTGAGCCTAGCAGTGGTAGCCCGAAGTTGTAAAAGCACCCTAAAAATTAGCAGTCAGGGTCTTTAATTCTTTCTTTCAGCTGGAAGATTCACATGGGTCTGGAAAACAGATGCCCAGGCTTGTTATCAGTTGAAACGGCAGCATGTAGGCCATTGCACACACAATGTTTCTTGAAAGTCAAAGTCTTCAGGTAAGGATTTGAACTGTCCAGAAATGGGAAGGCGCTTGCCATGTGTCAAACATGTAGCAAACTTCTGGCTGATCCTGCCAAAAAGGTAGCAATGGGTTCCCATCTGTTGTTTAACTGCATGAGCCTTTGCCTGCAGGAGAACCGCGTATTTCATATATTGTGTCTTGTATGCAGGAGTTGTCTTGGCCATGGGCTTTTTGTTTTATTTTATTATCCCGTAAGTTTACTAAAGTTAAATATAATTCAGAGGAGGGAAGCTTTGCACTGAAATGATCAAATTGGTATTATCCTGACATTTCTCAATGGAAAAGAATCAGTTTTAAAAATGACCTGATAAATTGCCAGAAGGAGAGGAATAGCGGCAGAGAGCAGTTGCGGCTGGTCGTAGTCACTGCCGCAGAAGTTTCTTCTGACCGTGCAAGGGCAGACTAAAGATTTTAGGATTACAGGGGCTGGCTCTGAAAGTGTTTCCTCTGCCTTCTCCCCTCTGCTAGCAAAAGCATGTCCAATACCGCAGGGAGGAGGAGGAGGAGAGAAGGCAGAAAGGAGGAGGCAATTCTGTCAAACTTGGTAAAGACACTTGCACTGTTTCTTACTGGTGAACAGTGTGCAAACAGAGAGAAGCTATTAGCCACAGAAATTGCTCTACTCCCAGAGCAAATATAAATAGCAACAAAGAGGCTGATTTCAAAATCTGAGGCATCAAAAAAGGTTGTTAATTATATATCCGTTTTTTTCAAAGTCATGCCCTCCTTACTGAAACAATAGAGAAGACAACTTGTCCTCTTTTTAAGCAAATAGTCAGAGAAAGATTCAGAGAGCATGCACTGCAAGCATGTCATTTATAATCTTAATTAAAACATGGCTGTATGATGCCTCGAATGGATGCAGCATCTTATTTTTTTACATAACTGTTCTGTATTTCCAAGAAATATATTCAGTCATGCTAATCCACTGGCTCTTTATTTCTAAAATAGCACATCATTTTTCCCTCTTTCACAGGAACAGGAAAAACTCAAGACATCTTCAATCTCCATGCAGAAAGTTCTGAATTCAAGAACCCAATGAGTAGGTAAGTATTTGTTGCTATTTTTCAAAGAAACAGAATACTTCTTTGTTTTCTTGGTCCTTGAAGAAATTATATTAGCTCAAATTCTGTCTCTCACTAGCATCAGGAGTAGTTCTACTGTTTTCAGTGAAGGTACACCAAATGACCTGTAAACCAGAAGTCCGTAGGGAACTAAAAACACGTTTAGGAGAGATCCAATTGGCAGTCCTAAGAATATAACTTTGCCCTGCTGCAAATAGCAAGCCTGAAAACCTGTAGGAGAAAACTTTTTAGTTAAAGGTGAGCAATCACAGGACAGATGACCAAATGCCCCTGTGTCGTGAGACTTAGCATGCCAACCAAAAACGCGCGACAGATATTGTTGGAGGCTTGGGAGCTGCTCCTTTTGCCTGTTTTCTCTTGCTAGATGGTGTCCCTGTAACAACTATAAAAGCACAGCAGTGATATCACAGAAGTGACGGCTTGAGAATAGCTGCAAAAAAAGACAAAAAACATGCTGACTTCCCAAAGATCTGGGTGGGGAAGGTCTCCATTCACTTCTTGCTTCCCCCGAGCGAGGCAGGAAAGCCAGAAGTCGTGTAAAAACACATTTGCCTTTGGGCTCGCCTAGAGAGGCATCTGCCTTTTGGGGCATGCAGTAATCCTCCCTTCTTGTCTTGGGAAACACTGAATTCAGTCTCCCAGCCGGCCAAAAGGGGCTGTTCCAGGGGAGCGAGAAGGTGGAGCCACCGAAGGGTGAGAGCAACCTGAGAGTGCCTCCAGCTAACCCAACCTCAAGCGATAGGCACTGATCCTGTGGATGGATTAACCAGATGCTGGCTGCTGGTGTCCTGTGCCACAGGTAGCTCGTGGCAATCACCCCAATCTCTCCTGCTCATGCTAGGCACATGGAGCTGAAGGAGACTGCCCGTGACCACTCGGGAGTGCACAACTTGGCCTTCCAGGTAAGCTCGTTTTCTTTTTCTTTCTTTCTTTCTTTTTTCTTCTTTTTTTTTTTTTTTTTTTTTTTTTTTGTGGGAAAGAGGGAGGACTAAGAAACCGTGAACAATGCTCTAGTTCAGCACATGAACAAAGAAAGAGCAATTTCTGCTCCCCGCCCGCAGATCTTTTACACCACCCTGCACGTTTTGCACTGATGTCCTGCCAAAGCTCTTACACAAAAAGCCGGAGCACAATTGACACATTTATGAATAGGCTCCTTTTACTGCCTTCTGCTGCTGCCTAGCATATTGGTATCTTTGAAAAGTCTCCTGACTCAATAATAATTCACAGGCTGATGGTTCTCGCTGCTAACACATCCATTTATCCCATCTGCACTGAACTAAAGCTGTATTAGTGGCTGCTTTCCCGGAGGATTGCTAATTTACAGTTCTGTTGAACGGGAGGTCATTGCTACGCAGCAGATGCCTGTCTCGTCAAAGCAATGTATATTAGCAATACGAGGAAAACAGTCATATAAGCGCACTGGGGCAAATCTTTCTTCCACACATGCCACTGCTCAAATAAGGCAGATGTTTCTTTGGAGACACTAAGCATCCAGCATAGTATGGAACAACAGTGATATCCAAACACTCTGTGTCAAGAATTCAGTATTTGTCTACAGAGACACACAAGGGCGAGACTGATTGGATAATCTGCTGGTTAGGGAATATTTGCAGAAGGAAAGAGATGTAGGGTCAAGTCCCTACTCCAGGCAATAGTAAATAATTCACGCTAAGTGGGACAGCTTCAAGGGGAGATGGAGATAATTCAGAGATAATATAATAGTCCAGTGGTTAGGCCGTTCTCAGGGTAATCAGAGCACACTCATCACACTGCAGCTTCAGAGCAGATGGACGAGCAATTTGAACTTGGGCCTCCTTCAGTCCAGGGAAAGGAGATCAGGGAGGGCTTCAGCCTGGCTGCATCTGCACCTGAAGTAGGTGCCTAAGACAGGGCGGCCAGCTCCCAAAGTCTGTGCCTACAACCCTGCAGAGGAGCAAAGCACCTCCCTGGCTGCAGAGGCTAGGTGCTTCGTGCTACTGGATGGTCTGAATTTAAATAGCACCTCTTTCCCCAGCAACCTCCACAAAGTAGAGTGACACCCCTTCACCCCTTGTTTTATGCATCTGACCCACCTAAGCGATGTGCAGGGAACCAGGCACTTCACCTCCTGCCCCATCCAGAAAGTGGCAGAGCCTCTCAGTCCCCTCTGAAATAATTCAAATGCCAAATCAATGAGACTGGGCAATAGTGGAGTTTGGGGCTTGAGGCAGGCTTTCTGGTTGTTTTTTTTCAGAAACACCAGAAGGGAATATACACATATACAGTTATGCAGTCTACCTCTGACTCAACAAATAAATGATACCCTCAAGAAGATAAGCAGAAGAAAATAAATAACTTTCTGCATATACAAAACCAAATCGCAGTAGAAGCCACAAAGAAGAAAAGAATCTCATCAGCTTTTCATATTTTCTCGTATTTGAGCTTTTGTTACATGAAGAACAAACAGTTTTTTTCTTCCAAGGCATGGTGTCATCCGGTATTTTCTTCTCCAATGCTCAGGTACTAAGCAACAAGTATCTTCCCTGAATGATAAAATATAAAAGTGTCCTGGAAAGGAATTAATTTCAGTCATTTTAAATAGCTGTGTGGGATTGCACTCTAAATATACCTTCAGATGTACCTGAGCTGTTTAATGATTAAACTGCAAAGTGATAGGAAAAAAAAAAAAAAAAACAGGGATAAAGTAAACCCAGGTTAGGTACTTTGTTTCGCAAAGTAAATAACATAGCTCTCAGTGCAGCTCAGTGCTATCTAGTGATGGGTTAAGGATCTTATCAGAGTTGTTGTATACCAAGAACTAGAGGCATTGTGCCTGCTGTTGTGGAGAGAACCTAACAGGATGAAGAGGTTGTAGTATATAGTAATCGTCTTTTTAGCTATTCATACCAATGTTCAAAGGGGAATAACTTTTTGAGCTCTTTCCAGTTTTCACATTGGCTATAAATACTTAAATGCACACATCTGTTTATGATGCAAGAGGATTTCCACTGCAGCACGGAAGCATGACTCTTTTTCATCTGGACTGTAGTAGGCTCTCCAAAATGAGTTATTCAGTGTTATTTTTCCAAGACAGTGTGCTCTCCATCTGCATAGTATAAATTTCTACTAAAGCCATCAATTACATTTTTAAAAACGCTTGATCCTGCAAAATATCAGCTACTCTTTCTGTATGCTGCACAGGTGCCACTGGAGCTACTCAGAGGAAAAGCCTCCAAAACTGCAGGTCCCGTTTTATTGTCCTGTGATAATGCCAGTATCTGGGAGACTCAGAAGCAACTTCCGCACCTCATTTACAGCTTATTGTGGTCTCAAAAGAAAACAGGCAACAAAACCCACACGTACAGCTCCCGATATCCCTATCTGATGTTAGGGACAGCTCAGTTACTAGCAGCCACTCCAAAGTACAAAAGGGGAATGAAGATGGTGCATTACAATAAGTAAAGTAGTTGTATTGATTTTAAGAAGATATGTAGCACTTCCCACGCCCACTGATCCTTCCCAAACACACTCCTACTCCCTCAGCACAACATTGCTGTGATAACAACCTCAGTGCAACTATAAAACTTACATACTAAAATTTCCTGCTTTGGATGCTACCTCACAGCTAGAATCGACAGATTGCTGCACTGTTTCCGCCAAGACATTCAGGCTTTTGCTATTTTTATTGCCCTAAATACATGGCAAAATTTAAGGAACCTAAATCATTATGAAGTATGCTATCCACATAGTTTCATCACTGTTAAGAAGACTGTTCATATTAAGTGTGTGCATGGCAAGGCGATATGCTGTGTCTATATTGCAGTATAGTACATAAGACGTGGAGATACTACTGCACCTTTTGCTTTCAGTGCAGTTCAGTTATCACCTCTCTGATGGCACTGGTGAAGCATCGCTATAGTTGTCCGCAGGATTTCCAACTCGGGAAACCCTGCAACACTAACAGCAACCCTAAAACTGCAATTGGATTAACCTAGCTTGTTTTTAGCCCTCGTTTAAGATGTGGAGGTTTTACCTAATCAGTTCTGCAGGTTCAGATCTCTGCTAATGATGACATTAAACAAGAAGTCACACTTCTTCCCTGAAGGAATAATAAGAGCTGGCTCATAAAAAGAAATGGCAGGACAGACCAAATACTCAGGACTGACTTTTAAAAGGAACTCAGAGCTAAAATATAAACTAAGTAAAATTCAAAGTGCAGATAACCGCTAATAAATATTTATTGTTCCCTGAACTGTGATTGTCAGTGTTGTGGTGCATTAAGCAGTCAGAACCGGTTCCTATAGCAAAGCACTGTGTGCTCGCAAGAAGTTGACCCAAGGAAGGATCCCCTTTAAAACTCTGCCTTTTACGCGTGCTGCATAAGGATGCAGGTATGGCCATAATGTGTGACTTTCACACTCCGTTCCATTCAAACAAGCTAATATAGCCTTAAAAATGCATTTTCCCCCCTCTCTCTGTGTTTGTCTCCATCCTCCACAGCTTCCTAGATATTACTGATTAGTTAATTTAAAGTATATATATTATTAAGGTTTTCCATTTCATGGAAATCACTGTTATAAAGTCCCTTGGACATTATGAAGCATTGCACTGTATCCCTGCAGCAGATCCAATGAGGAAAGTACACGGTCCTTTCCCACAGTTCCCAAATTCACTTTCCGAAGACACGCTTGTTTTCCAGAACCATTTTAAAACGGTTTTTTTTTTCCTACAGTCACGTACTGCTCCATCTCTTACAGCAAACAAAGCTGATCATACCTCTAGGCTCTTTTTTCGCTCAGACTAAAGTAAATACTCCTTGTGAGAACCATTTTCAGGATTCTTGTGTTTGTCATCCTCCTTGGGTTCCTGCACGCTGTCAACAGACATTTTGAATGCCACAACTAGGGAGGTCACGGACTCCTTGTTATCTTTGCAAGAATGCACAGATTTTCTTTTCCTGTTTCAGTTTCTCCAGATTTTACTTTCTGCCTCTCATACATTTTGTTTGCTCTGAAAGCAAACAGCTTTCCTATTGTTTTTTTTTAAGGCCACCTTATGCCAGGCAATTATTCTGACTTGCTCATCCTGCATTTCTGGATATCTTAACATCGACTTAACATCAACAAACTAAGCTTTTAAAGAAAACATTAGAGGCAGGTGAGCCTAACTTACGGTTAGGAACACCTCATGTAGAGTTAACCAGATGAACTTAAATCTGGCAATGCATTTTCTTTACGTGCTGTTTCTACAGCCTATTTACTTCCGTTTAACACAAAAGCAATGGACTGAATGTTATCATTTGGCAGGAATTTATGAGCTTTATGACTATTGATCCAAAAATCCCTCTGCGGTATTTAACACGCATTTTAACTCCTTCAGAATCATGACACTCTGGTTAACGAAAGATAGCACATTGTGGAGGGGAATCTTAGAGGAATGATTTTCAATTGGACTGAAAATAGGCAATTTTTGAACTGTAACTCAGATGGCTTCATTTTGACTGACTGAATGAAAGCCATGAAATCCAATCAGGTGACTTAAAACAGAGTTTTCCTTTGTAGCATATGTTTTCCACTGAGTTCCTTAACCATCCTGACTTTCCTCTCCAAAATTAATGTAATAATCCTTCCTTCACCACCACAACAGTTTAAGCAGTTGCCGGGGTGCTCTGACAGCCAATCTGTTTTCATCACTAACTGGAAATGGCTGGAAAACCATCTGTTCTAGTGCGGGAGCTGTTGCAAAACGCACAACCAAAGATCAGCAATAGCAGTAATGCTCACTTTGTAAAACTGATTCTTCTCCCTCAAAACCCGGGGAGGAAATAGGAGGGAATTTCAAAGACTGTAGTTACGCAAAAAGACTTGACAGGTGAACTCCTCCTCTGTAGGAAAACAAGCAAACAGTGAAGGAACACTACACTTCTAAATACAATCTAGCTCCACGCCCTCAAATATTTCACTGGCAGAAAACGCCGATGAATAAAAGTACAGCAAATGGAGTGTGAAAACAGAAGCTCCACTGTTTAACACTGTTGTATCGCAAACACTCAAAGTAAACAGATCGGTTCTGTAATCCTTCTTGCAGAGCTTAAAGGGAAGAAGTTCCTCCCTTGCAAGCTTTTTCTAAGTTTAAGTTCCTGCTCACTTATGTCTCTGGGCATTGAGCAGGTTCAGCAGTGACTTGGCACATTGCTGGATCTGGCCTGCGGTCATAAAACAGCTATGCTGGCAGTATTGCCTGGGGACCGGGCCCCAGCTTTCTGCTGCAGTGCTTCCTTCTGCAAAGGTTTCTGGTGAGGACACAAGGACCAAACACGGGAGAAGCCTTACTGCCCTTCCTAGGTGCTTAGGTAGGTGGCAAGCACAGACAGTCTGACATTTTATTGAGGAGTTTCTTCCACCAATTAAGAAAGTTTCTAAGAAAGCAGCAAAAAGGAATCAGCAGTTTTAATTTGTCACTTGAATACTGCTGTCCTTATAAGAGGAAGGAACTCTTCTCTGCAAGGGGTGGGGTTAAACAGCATCCGTTTCCACTGAGCAAAACATCACCGTGTAAGAAGAAGGATGATGAGATTGTACATGAAAAATCACCCGCAAAATACATGAAAATTCCTCAGCCTCACACAACTCATTCAAAGACTGTTTTAGCCAACAAATTCTCTCTCACTTCAGTAAACTTGTCATCAATACTAATTAACCAGTACCTACTAAATTTGGCATATGCCATAATGCAGTGTGATCGGTTGCAATCGGTGTTCCCTGCACTTGCAGAAAATAGCACAAATCTACCATTCTGCAGCGCGGGCTTTTTAGTTCCAGCAATCCTGGGATGCCCTTGCTGGTTTTGTGTTAGATAAGCCATGCACTCATGTCTTATAATTGCTCTCTGTCTGAAACTCCTATGTAGTTATTGTGGTTGAGCAGTGTGTTGGGCCAGATGACTTCCAGAGGTCCCTTCCAACATAAGTTATTCTGTGCTTCTCTTGCTGGCAAACAGCAGCTTGCGTGTTTACTGTTATTCCCCATGTTCACAAAGAAAAGTCTGAAGAAATCTCTGCTTTTACTCGTTCAGCAGCAAGCATAGAAATCTCCAAAGAGACTATGCTTGGGCATGGGTGTCAATTATAGAACTTTATCGCTTCTATTTCACTATACCATCCTGTACAGTATTTCTAAGATACTGTATGAAAGTGCTACAACTAAGCCTTGCTTCTTGAGGGGTTTTTTTGTGCTTTACGGACTGCTTATTAGAGGTTTTAACCGTGGATTGTAGGGGCAGCTATAGTAAACTCTTAAGATAGCGTGGTTAAAAGGCAAACCGCCAGCAGAGGTGCTCTCTCAAAAAGAAATACATCCTTCTTGAGGGAATGTAAAGACACTCCTAGGGTAAGGAAGAGAAACTGGCATCTGCTCTATCAAGGCCACAACCAACAGCTGCTTGTGAATCCTTCTTTTTCTCTCAGATGTATAAAATCCTAGAAACAGATTTTTACGGAAACAGATTTTTTTTTTGTCAAGTTTGAAGTCAGAATATCTTTAAAGAAAAGATGTTTCTGAAGAGGGTTCTCATTGCTTCTAAGCTCATATTTCCATTAAAGGGCAACATTTAGTTTATGTCTATTAGTATTGCTTATTTCTACCTTTATCATCATTTATTATGATTAAGCTTATTTTGTATCATTCATTTGCAAATGTTTATTATCTTAGATGGTTAAATGTCTGATTTTAGATGACTATTTCACTGGTACCATTACCACGTAAATAATGAAATATTGCATGTAATAAAAGTCAGTGAAATGACCATACTGTAATTGGTGCTATAAGAAACCACTGAAATATAAAATATTTATATCAGTTGGGGAAATTAGTTCTCTGACATTTTGTTCAAGCAGCTTTCTCACCAAACCAAAATAAGAAACAGCCATCCAAGGATCATTAAAAAGAATTAATGTCTTCTTCAAAGAATTAAGAAACAAAAAAACTCACCTTAAGAATAAAAAGGCACGCAGAAATAGTGGTCAGTTATGTCTGACAGAAAAGTGCAACTCCCAATACACTCCATTAAAACGGATATCGCAGAAACTTAATGCGACAAAGCTAAATGCTGTCTTTACAGTTACTCCCAGAGTTTTATTTCGGAAGCAGTAGAAGTACATATTGAAAAAAAAATTACTTTTTTACTCCAAATGCATTACTAGGTGGTATTTTCTTTAATAAAACTACTAACAACGAGACAAAGTCCGGATAGTATAGTTTTACCATTGCCAGGGAGAACAGACAGATCTCTGTGACCTCATTAAACCAGTCCTGAGGCAAAGGGCAGCACCAGGAGGAGAGGCTAATTTGGGTCAAGAAAACAGCAGGTCCACGTTGGTGGAGCACCATCCTTGAGCAATGAAGCTTTGTTTGATAGCGGTGGGACTGGGACACCCGAGCTCTGTACACTGACTTTTGGGCTCTTCCATATTAGTAAAGTAAAACACAGAAGCACAAACATCATACTATAAATCGGTTCCTACTGCCCATGAAAAAGGCTTTCAGCATTTGATTTGAACAGGTACAATTGCTATCTTGTCACATTCCAGAACGACAGCGAAGATGTGGATGTTGTAAATCAAGAAGGTCCTAGAGATAGTTCACAGAGAATCAAAAATTCACAAAATGAGAAAACTGTGAGTACTAATCAGGTGAGTTTTTCTTTTTTTCTTCTGACAAGTGAAAAATATACAATTACCAGAAGAACCTTGTTTAAATTCAGAACTGAAAATTCAATGTAAGTAATTGGTTTTGATAATACATCCAAGACAGATATTTTAACAAAACCCAAATTTGATTTAAAATTCATAAACTGACAGGGAAGCCAGTTCTGTTCTCAGAAATCCATTAAGAAAAAAAAACAAAAAATTGACAGGACACGCAGGACTCAGAAAAATGTTTTATAATGTCATAATGGCTTCAAGCAAGAGACAAAAGAGGCATCAGAAATGATGGTCAAAGGGACAAGGAGTTGTTGGGGAGGCATTTTCTCGTGGAAACAGAAGACCCGGCAACACTGGTTTTAGTGATGCCAGCTTTCAGACAGGACATATATATTTATTAAATATCTGTTCAGATTAGGGCAGTAATCACCCATCCAAAATAGGGGATATCTCAGCGAAACACAAGCTGGAGGCAACAGCTCTGACTTATGACTGACCAGAGGAAAAGGAAGATAATACAATACAGATGACTTCCAAATGAAAGCATCTATTTTCATTTCTTTTGACTTTAGGTTTGTCTAGACCCGCATAGTGCCTGGCTCATTATGAATTCACGAGTCAGATAAAAAAATCTTTTTCTTTTTCACTGGTGTCATATATTAATATTTTCACATCCACGTGCAAAAAATAATTATCCTGCAAGTTCCATTAAGAACTTCATGTACTTGCCTATTTTGAAAACATATCTACTTGTCAAGTTCAGTGACAGCACTTGAAGCAACATGCAAGAGAGAAAAGGTTTCCTGATGCTGTGGTCATTCATTTCTATTTTCTAATGATTTTTTGATTTGATCAGAGGCAGCAAAGGCATTAGTTCTTCACTAGAAGTGCCTCTGCTCTCCTCCTGGCTGCCTCAAAGCTGACGTGGTCCTGGATTTACAACAAAGGACAAGATCACTCAGGAAAAGATCACTTGTGCTACTTCTAATATGCTCTCCTGGAAAGTCAACTGGGATCTGAGATCCTAGGAGAAGTGGCAGACAATGTCAAATATCAAGGAAAAGGTCAAAAGAGAAAGAATAAAAGGACTGTCAGAACTGTTGGAAACTGTTGAAAAATTGAGAAAAGTGGTCACAGTCAATGAAAATTTTAATTTTAATAAAAAATGCCACTCTCTCATTGAAAAAAAAAAGAAGGTTTGAGAAAGTGTTCAGCCAGTTCTTTGTACAAATATGCTCAAGATATGCATATCCACACTGAGAAACTCTCAGAGGTGCCGTGCCAGAGACAGCAGAGTTTATCTTGGGACTTTGAAGCAGACCAGAACAGACTTTGTTATGTCCGGATGACAGAAGTCCATGTGCTCCACGCAGCTCTCAGGTCAGTCTCCAGAAGTACCAACACGGCCCAAGAGCCAGATCTGGCATCATATTTGGCCAAAGAAAAAGCAAGAAAGGGAGTTTGATCCATTTCTGCCTTGCCTTGTGCATCCACACACAATTAGACACAAAGTGGTATCTGAGTTTAGATTTTCTTAACTCTTTTTTATGTAGACAGAGGAAAGCATTTGTGACAATAAAATAGTGACAGTAATACTCTAGGCATATTTAAGTACTTTGTCAACAATGTGAAAAGCCATGGATTGATGCTTTTTACATTGAAACAAATCAAAAGAAAAAATAGGTTATATTCTTGATATAAACTCTTTGAAAATAATCTTTTCCCCAGCTTTCTGCACCTGGAAACTATATTGTGGTAACATATTGCACAAATTCAAAGGGCAGGGAAGTTAAGCTTGGGTAGCCTAAGATGTACTGCATAGAGTATTCTCCTGTTTATTGCTCCAGTTTTACAGCCAAGAAGTTTTACATGCAATTTAAAATCATATCATACCCTATTTTGGAAATACCTTTCCAACTTCTGATGAGTCTCAAAATTTGAGCTGACATATCGCAGTTACGTTTAATGAGTTTCCGAAAAATGCATCACATCCACATGCCAGAAAATGTTATTGCTGCCCGTTGATTTCAGGGGAACTGCTTGTTTTCAAGCAGTTTTGAGGCAGGTGGATGGCAGATCCAGATGTGACAAGACATCTGGGCACCCAAGAGTTCCCACATACACCAGCAAAGCAGCGCGGGAAGGAGCACGGGCGACTTCCACAAGGGAAGAAGGGAGTGCGGTGGCGACCTGAAAAAAGACAGGAGCTGAGGGTGCAGGGAGGCAAATAAGGGGCTGACAAGGGCCTTGGGCTTTGAGGTGCCATCTGGAGTGAGGAAACAGTGCCAGAGAAGGTCGTAGCCGCCTGAGAGTTTGGAGGCACGGCTCTTCCACCCAGAGGCCCAGCCACTCCTGATTTGTCATGTAGCCTTGAGATTTCTGCAACTATAGATTCAAAAATCTGAGAGAAGGACTGGGATGCAATAGAGCCTTAATTTAAGCTCGGGAAAAAATGGTACTCTGGTGCCATCAGCACTCACTGTCCCTCAGGAGAGAAGCCCACCTCCTACAGCTGCTGGGAAGGATGCTCCTAGTTACCAAAAACACTAGCAATTCAGCAGGCAGCAGCATCTGCATTTCAGATTTACTTTATTTCCGTTAATAGCAAAGAGAAAGAAATCAAGTTTAGGCAAAATACAGCCGTAACTTAGAGTGCAGCTCCACAGAGTCGAATCTCTCCCCCGCTCCCTTCTGAACACTTGAATTACGAGGACTGAGAGATTCCTATCGGCATCGCATTGCACTTTCTCAGAGAAGAACGAACGGCAGCCTCTACATACATATTCCTACACGCCACTTTAATTGCTGGCCGTGTCTCCTTCCTTTGTTAGTTTTGCCTTTGAGCTGTTTCATTTCAAATCTCTCGCTAGAAACTAATTTAGGATATTCCAGGGCTTTCAGCAGGGTCTGTAATACACAGCAGAAAAGCCAAACTGAAAGGAGGGGGGAGGCCTGTGACGTCTTGATTTACAAAGCTGTTTGGGGAATACAGTTAGCATAAACATTAATAATAGAAAAATCTAAATTCTCCCAACTTACGACTGTTCCACATGGCTGGCCAAATCAGACCATTTTCTATCTAGACAGTACCATATAGTCGAGAATGGCTCGATATGTGCTTAGGAAAATACTGTTTGCGCAGTACAGTCTCCAGCCACACGTGACATAGCACACAACCGGCCATGCTGCTCCATTTCTGCGTTAAAACAACACGTTGAAGCAGCAAGGCGCGCAGAGCCAGCAGCCACGGTGCTCCCAATGAGGCAAAACGCAGTTATTCTGTTCTTTTCAAATGCCAAAGCACCACCACAGCCAGGTGCTCCCAGGCCCCTGGCCACCGCCTGGTGCCCCCCGAGGGCCCTGCGGTGAGTGCTAAGGTACGTCCACACAAGGTGAGCGTTCAGCCTTGACTGTGGAAGTCGTCGCCCACCGTTCGCCCACGGGGTCAATTTTTGGAGACGGGAGCAACTCAGGGTGGGATAAGGCAGCCCCTTTTCTGCATCTGTACTGAAAACATAGCACACTGCCAAATGGCTTAAGGGGACTTGTCTCACTCTGAACAAGGGCAGCGGCTGAACTTCACAGATAAATCAGGCACTTGACACAACATCAAGACAAACTACTATACTAGACTACATATACATAGCGCAAGGTAAGATTACAAACCTGAAGTGAATAACCTGGGACAAGCGGAGAAATGACCGATTTCCCTGACAACTGGCATTACAGGCACGGAAAAAAAAACCACATCTGTGCCGGCTGCACAGAGACCACACACAAGGACTGCACACGCTGACTTGCTCTGTGGGCACAAGCTGCGAGACCCCCGAGCAGGCTCCACACAGGCAAAACCCGCAGGGAATTAAAATGCTCAAATTTTAGATGTGCTTACGCAGAGCAGGTTAAGCTGTGATTTTTTCCCTAAACCTGTAATATGGCCAGATTCGGGTGGATTATGGCTGCAAAAAGGTACATTCCTGATGAAAATGGGATGACTGGCCAAATTTCAAGTTTCTACTGCAAAGCCCACGGATGTGAGAGCTCTTAAAAGATCGCTGCAACAAAAGCCTTTGCTTAGTAGTTTTACTTTGGAATAGATTAATTGGCTTATTTGAATTTTTTTGAACAATAATCAAAAAAACGCAGCCATTCTCCATAAATTTCAACAAAACTGAAGTTTTGCAAAGAGAGAAGCAATGAAAATAGGAGGTCGTCAACAGGAAGCACTGGGCATCCTAGGGCTCTTCCAGCCCTACCTACAACACCCACTTTTTGTCACTTAGGCACATGCATTCTGCAGTGGGATCTTTTTAGCTCCAAGAGACACCGGTAGCTTTTTCCTTTATTTCTCCTTTCAAAATTTTGTGGAAGGCTTGGGGAGGTTCGCGATTCAAAACGCCGAGGACTTGACAGCGTGGTTGGTCTGCTGGTACTGCCTGGCGCTAATGACAGCGCTGGCGCCAGACGGGCGAGCTGGAGCTGGAGCCGGGCGCGCGGCGTGAAAGGGAAAGTCTTGAGGCTGCGCCAGCCATCTGCCTGCGGGAATCTGCTCTTCCCAATGTTGCTGCACAAACACGCTCACGCTGCCGGTACCGATCTGTTTTCCAGGGGGACGAATACATCAATATTGAGAGCGATCAGCCCAAAACCAAACCTGACTCAGGAGATGAGGAGCAACCACACATTAAAGGGTAATGTTTCTTTGGATGAGCAAGTTTTCTGCCCGCTTTGCCCCGCAAAAAGTTGCCGGCGTTTCCACTTCTGGCGCAACCACTAGAAATTCCCCTGCCACATCCCTGTGCTACACAGACCCTCGTACTGCCAATAATTTGTGCAACACAGACACACTGCATTTAAAGTTATTCTACCTTTTGACCGACATGTGCGATTGTGGAACTGTGCTTCTCACACCTTGAAAATTAGAGGAGCAGGGGTTGGGTTTTTTTCTTTTTCGCATTAACTATGTTTGCAATATTTGCATAAGTACATTTTTAAAGAGAGGCCTTAAACAGTGATTTCCTGGGGGAAGTTAAAGATTCTCCCTTGTCCTACACTTTGCATAGTTATTTATCCTAGTGCAAAATAGTAGTAGAATAGATGTAAAATAGCCATTTTGATGTAGCAGAATTTTTACGCTTTGTTACTACTAATGCCTAGTGACCATAAAGTGAAAGCACACATCTATATTTTGCTTGGGGACTATTTTTTGGACAAAAAACTACAAACCTTGTATAAGACATTCTAAAAATTGAGAGAAAAATCAAATTAAATTTTAACGGCTTTAAATTTTATTTTTCTGTCATATTAAAACGTCATATAAATCTTCATACAAATTATACTATACTCTTTCCCCAATTTCTATCACTGCCCTCTATTATACAACATGTTGCCTCAGTTTTGAACCTGTCTTTGGATTCAACAGTTGAGCAGATTCTAGCAACTCACTTGCTGGGTATCCCAATTAGGAATATGTCTCATTCAAGGTGGACTACTCGAACCTGTCCCATGCCTGTAAAATTGAGGCATTTAAATTCACAAATAGTACTTTCTTTTACTCTTTAGAGTGGTACGAACAGTTAACACCATGGGGAATAACTAAGGTTGATTTTGCAGGGCTTTATTGTTCGCTGGGGGCCTTTGTTCTTCCATCGGGAGCGCGTATCCTTGCCCGGGGTAGATAAACCCTTTCTAAACAGGCAGCTGAAGAGCTCTTTGCTCTGCTCTCTAATCACACCGAGGCTATGGCTTGGTCTGTGTAGCTGGGTTTTGTGTTCGGGCTCTAGGTTTGTTTTTGTGAGAAGCACTTGGCAAGGGCAACAGTCCCTCTACCAAGGTTGGGTTTTTTGTTGTGTGTTTTTTTTTTTTTTTTTTTTTTTGGTAAGTTAGCTCTTAAAAGCAGGCCCTAATATGACCTAATATTTTCCTTGTATCTGCTCAAAAGGGGCATTCACAAAGCATCCCGTAGTTTCAAATGCATCACTGATTTATTTCAACAATTAGTACTGTTAGCCTGTTGTCTGAGACACAAACCCCACAAAAGATCAGTCCATTGATAGCAGCAACGCACCATGTGGGCGAGGGGATATTCGGTTATAGACTACATACAGACCAGAAGAAGGATTTCTGGGTTGCAAAATGAAAGGAGTTTACCTAGCTACAGCTTTTGTAGCATCTGCATCACCAGCATAGTTAACACTGAAAATTTGGGTTCAATCCATTCCCTTCACTGCTATTTCCTTAAATCTCAGCCTCCCCTGTGATATCACTGTTTCCCTCTAGTGAGGTGAGAAAAGAAACAAAATGAGGCATTTAATAAATGGAAAAGCAGATGCTAGAGTAGGGCATTCAAATCTAATGAATCATTTTAGCTTCTATAAACTTTTCATCTAAGACTCATTAGATTATGTAATTAACCACCAATTTTTAAACTATCCAGAGATATCTATGCACACTGTGACAAGATTTTAGGTAGATATCAGTTATTTTGCATACTTTAGAGACTAGTAGAACCAGCCTGCAAAATTTGACCCTCCATATATCTGATAGATTTTCATTTTACTTGTCCAAGGTGAAACCAAAGAAGTCCCCCCCAAAAGATGCTAACATGGTTTTCTCTGGTGCTTCAGGATCCAAAGCTATTCTGATGTGGTGCACTCCAGTGGAGAAATTTTGGTGGACTCAACTTGATGTTCCTGTGCAAACTGCTCTCCTCTTATCTATGGCTTAAGTTCCTGTTCTGTTTGTTTTTTTCCATTTTCCTAGGTGTTTTGAAAAGAAATACGATGAAGTGTGTGATTTTTGCAAGAAACACAAAACCAGAATTCAGTATGTGATCTATGGCGTTTTAATAACAGGTACAGTACATTACATCCAGTTTTGTTGAAGCCTCATTTATTTGCCTACATGAGACTGCAGACTGTGCCCGCTTTGTATTTGACCTAACACAAAAACCCTCAACTATTTTAAAGATTGAGAGGAGGTAAAAGATAAATGTGAATTTAGTGCCAGATGAAGCTCCAGACTGCACACCTCCTCTCATTCCCAAACATAACAGAAAGAAGCCCAGACTTTGCCACACTGCTCCTCCAGCCTGTTTCAACTCTGACTAGCAATTACACATGGGATAAAAGGTTAGTCTGACCTTTGTGTCTACTCAATAATCAGCCCCTTACAAGAAATCAGGTAAATTACAGCTCTTAGGAACGAGCCCAAAACCACAAAACCACTCTAAAAGTAGTTAGGGACCAACTTGGACCAGACTTAAGTCCAGAAATGAGCGTTTTCAATTCTGACTCAGTATCCACAGCAAATACTTGCTAAAGGAAATGTCGTATTTCAGCACGTACAGGAAAGTCATTCAAATGTTCTTGTTTGTCCCTTTCCTACTTACCCCGTAGGCGTGTTATTTCCTTCTATTCCTGCCAAGTTTCTTTTTGAGGTCCTCCTACCTGAACACTTTGTGAGGAGACATAGGCTTAAAACATGCCAATGTTTTAGAAGTTAGCGTAGCAGAGACACCTACATGGTAGGTATAAATGGGCCAGTTTCCCTATCCTGAAAAAAGTGCCTTCCTGGCATCATGCTCCTCCTGCTTTATCACAGTACAGAGATATCTTGGCTCAGGAAAGGATTCTAAGTATATGCTGGTGTTTAACACATTAATTCCATAAAAAACAACTTGCCTTACAAAAAGCAGTAATTCTTTCTTATCCTCCAGTCAGACAAAATCAGATTATTATTTACAAGCACTGAATGTTTCATTGGCCAGCACAGGGTAGCAGTGACACTGCCAAATGACAAATCATTTCATAGCCACTTTATGAAACAAATACAGATTCGACCTCTAATCTTCCCGTTTACTTCAGAGGGGCGTCAAACAGGCTTTTATTGTACAAGATAAATGTTTCTAACTGTTTCTCTTAATTTTATTGAATAGACTCATACTCCTGTGAGAGAATGAGAACTATGGTTCTTAATTCACTGTTTTGACACTGAAAAAAAGCTGTCCCATAAAAATGTGTCTAATCTTCCGAAACTACTAATATATTTGATACACACTTTAATCAGCCAAAGCATATATCCTGCTTTGTCAGGATGAAAACCACCAAAAAAACAGTTCCACCTTTTCTCAGCAACACGTTTTCATATCAGAAAGCATATATATCAACAGCAACAACACCATCTGTGAAAGCAAGATTTTTTTCAATATTTAGGCCAAGTCAGAAAAGCATTTAAAGATAAGCACAGGCCTGACTTTAAGCACACCCTTAACACTAAATTTAGTATTTGTTTGTTTTTACAGAGACCAGATTTAAATGACATGTATGTTGGTTTTTTTCTGACAGCATACCTGGCAGCACTTATTGCAGCCTGCAGCCTGAATTTTCAGAGGGCCCTGGCACTCTTTATCATCACTATCCTGGTCATCTTCTTCATCTGCTGGGATTTTTTAATAGCTAAGTATGAAGACAGAATTGCTGCATTCTTTTACCCCGGAGAAAGACTTCTGAAGAAGCAGTGGTTTTGGCTGAAATGGTAAATATGAATGACTTCCTATTTATGCAGAAGGACAAAGCAGTAGTCAAATTTAGCCTTCTCATTTTCCAGTTTTCTTTCCATTTTTAAAGTTTCACCATAACCATACCTTACGGCTCCTCTTTCATTTATCCTGAAGCACAAGCATGTTTCCCAGCTCACAGCATCCAGAATTACTCCTGGTTAGGTTAAGGTTCCCGGGCTAGTATCACTGCAGGTGGCACTTGCAGCCCTTCAGAGCAGCTCCTAAGGCATTTCACAAGAAACAACAGCACAAAGACAGGCAGGGAGGAGACCCCCTCTCTGCCTGGGTTGCTGAGAATGAAATGTGCTGCATAGCTTATGCCCACACAAACACAGGGAGATGGACGAATCAGGCAAATTGCGATAGGATCACATAAGATATACACAATAAATCAAAAATTTCCAGGGCAGCACAAGAACTCTAGAGAGTGCCCAAGTTTCTAGATATCAGGCACGCCATCGAGATCGCAATGGGGTAGCTAGGTGTCAAAAATCTCGACAGAGGGTGTAAAATTCCTCAAATCCAGATAGGTCAAGCTTGTGGTGGCAAGAGATTATGTCTGGAGAAATCCAGGTGTGTTGCAGCCTTCTGCATTCATTCTGCAAGCCAGAAAGTACCTCGCTGTCACTCACGTTACAACACATGCAAGCTGCTAATGAAAAGTGCGTCATCCATGTGACCGGTTGTTCACATATGCCCATAACACCACACTGTAAGCATTTTAGATTTTAACATTCAGGAAACAAAACCTACAAACCACATTTGGTGTCATAAGATCATACAGTCTCATTTGGGATGGTAGACATTTGTTTCCCGAAGAGTTAACTGGAATATTTATTATTCCTGGGGGAAGGAGGAACCTAAAGAGGCTCTCAGGGGTTCCTAAAGTTCAATTAAAGTCTCATTAAAGAGGAAATCAGCCAGCTGTCTTGACTCTCAGCAAGGTCACCTTCTCTCCAAGAAAGGACTCTAAATAAGAGTCATTCTAGATTCAGAAAAATAAATCCCAAATTATTTTTAAGCTTTTTGAAATGGTTTTGCCCCAGCAGCAGGGATTTTTACCCCCTCTAGGGCATAACCACCCTGGAAACAAAAGTGTCATAAAGATCGCATTTGTTCTTCTGCTTAGGAGCCACACTAGAGAGCAGTGGCACCGAGCACCTCCAGCAGACAACCTGGGCACCCCCCCCAAGGGAAGAAGTAAACAAAATAGATGTGCACTGATGAGCCGATGGAACAAGCCAGGAGCAGTAACTTCTGCACTTATTCAGGCTGCAGTCTGTTAAATTGTATATATTAAAAATGAAATACTTCACTGTCAGCCATGGTTTCTGCCTGGGAGAGAGAAACGTAGAAATTCAGGCTGTGGTGCTCAGCATTGCAGTGGCCAAACCCACAGTGGTTTTGGCCCAAATCTAAAAAAGGAATTTAGGTATCTTGGTACCACTGAAGTCAGTGGAAGTTAAACAACAGTTAAACATAAGTTACTTTTAGAATCTGGGCATATGTTAGTCTCCCTCTCTAAAAATGGGATGATGTATTTGCTTGTTTCTCAGGCTATTGTCTGAAAATTTCTCTCAGGATGGGACCTGAATACAGCTCGGTCATAACAGGGAACACATAAATGCTGAACACAGATGCACACATGGTTCTTCTTGCTGTTTCCCAGTGAATTAAAACTGTTGTGATTAGCTTCTAATTTTTCTAAACAGACTACAGCCAGTTAAAGAAGTAAGCAGCTTACAATCTGCTCCTCAGTGCCAGGTGCTTCATAGGCTGAGCAGCCAAGCCATGCAGTGCAGTTCATGAAATCTATATGATCAGCCCAGACTGCCTGGATGTAAGACATAATAAAAAAGACAGAAAAGGAAGAGAAGGATGGCGTGATAAAGGAGGGGGTTTTGTCAAACTTCATGACAAAAAATAATGCCCAGACTAGAGAGTTACTCATGTTTTGTTGGGTTTCTCCCACACTTTGATTTGGGGACACAGCTGGAGGACACTTCTTCTGGGTGCCACTAATGGATGTTGCTGTCAGAGTAGCTTTAGCAGAGGCAGGTCCTGCTTATGGAGAGCTACACAGAAACGTAAGTCTGGGGGAAAGAAATAAAAAGGAAAAAAAAGAATATCTAATCTTTTTCAGGATGTCACACCTGATATCATCACATTCTTTTTCCACAGGGTGCTGTGCGTAGCCCTCGTTATCGCTGTCATCTGCTGGCTCATCTTTGACACAGCAAAACAGGGATCCCGCCAGCTGATCTCCTTCGGGGGGCTTGTGATGTATGTTCTCTTGATGTTTATCTTTTCCAAATATCCAGCCAGAGTGAGTATTTAGTCCTTTCTGGATCTTCTGCTTGCTGTCTCCAAAACTGTTCTCCTTACCCTCACGTGAGGCACAAGGCCAGGTTCAGTAAGGGTAGCAGAAAGTCCAAGAACATTGAAGTTTAAGCTTGCCAGAACCTAGACATGTTTCTCTTATGAGGAAAGCCGTTTCACTCTGGAGTCCCAGGGAGCATGCATGGCCATACCAGTGGCTGGTTCTCCCTTCTTCAGGAGGCCATTTCCCTTCGTTTGTACCAGCCCCACTGCAAGCAGAGATGAGTTTGCTGCTGGAGCATTAGAGCAAGCTGAGGCAGGCTGCTCTGCACGGCCCAGCTCGTGGCAGGCTCACTGCCGCTCCCAGGTCTTCAGCAGCAGCGGTATCTGAGGATATCGTTGTCGCACCAACACAAGTCACATGAAACTGGAGACCTGCTTCCCTCGTGAAGCTCTTCATTGAGCAACCCCTGCAAAGGTTTGATTGCCACTGCAAATGCAGCAGCTGAGACCACGTGGGGCCCCCACATTGCACTAACCCACTTCCGTAGGCTTGTCGGTGCCCTTTCGTTTTCCAGCTATGATGTCCACCTTCATATGCTGGGGTATTACAAAGAGGTGTACTTCTGATGATTCCCACCTCAGTTTTCACTCCTGTGTGCATGCCTAGCACACAGTGTGTGTCTTCATCGGTCATATAGTAATCCACTGCCCAGGTCACCCAAGTTTCACCAATATTTTTTCCACACTCCTACATCTGTACTGAAGCTTTTCTTAGCCTAAAGAAAAGCAACACAAAAAAAAAAACTCCACAGAGTTCCTCAGCATATGTTCCGACTAACCTTCAGCAGGGACGAGTGTCCTTTTTGCACACTGTGTGCTCTCCCATGGGTCCTCATTAGGCCTAATCGGCTTGTGTTATTCAGATATTATCTGAATAAATTAGAGGGTGGTGTCTCAGCTCTTTGCCTTGTAAATAATCAGATTCAGTCTTCACAAGACAAAAATGTCTTCTGGGACAGAAGAGCAGGAATCTGCAGTGCAGTGAACTAGAGAGACTGGTCACAGGCAGCCACAGTTTTTCCCTACAACTATCTTGGTATCACGTGAATCACAATATTGAACAGTAAGGCTGCTCTCAAGTATCCAAGCTGGTTAAAGCTGGGGAATATAGAAACAGAGCTGAAATTATCCAACCACACAATAACAGACGTAGCAGAATCTCCTTACTCCCAGCCTAGATATGCAAGGAATCTCCATATTCTGTTACTTTCACTGATGTTTTCAGTCTTTGGTTTAAAGAAGTAATGCTTTTCTGCTACCCTCACGTATATTTGCTTTTATCTTTCAGCTGAGGCACAGGAAGGTTTCTCACTTTTCTTACTACGACATTACTTGCAGCCCATAATACCATAATGGTGAAATGGATACATGCATATTTATACCTCACCAGACTCTCAACAGCTAGCTCAGATGGAGACATCCACACTGCAGACCCTGCAAATTAGGAGAATATGACTCATACTCCAAATCTCCTAAAGCCTGTTTTGGAAGCTGCTACTATCCTGCAGCATAGTCAGACAAACCCCTTGTATTATTTTAACAAACATTCTAAAATACATTATTATTTAAATAACAAGTGGTTTCTCTGCTTTTATTTTTCTATCTGTCTAGGTTGCTTGGAGACCAGTATTTTCAGGAATAGGACTGCAATTTTTTCTTGGGCTTCTTATCCTGAGGACCAAAGTAGGGTTTGATGTATTTAACTGGCTAGGCGTTCAGATCCAGGTAAGATACTAGACAGAAGTTTTGGTTTTTATATCATTTTCTGTCTTGAGACTCTTACAGTAGGACATAGAGTTAGGTAGTTCAAGGATCCATTTGGCCCTAAATGTTTACACCTCTTGAGGAAAATTGGGTCCTCAGAAAAGTAAGATTGGATTCAGGTGGACAGTTATTTCTTTCTATCCAGCTAATACAGGATGCTGCAGGACAGGCTAATAAGTAATGACCATAGCAGTCACTGTCTGTTAATGGCCTTATCTTCCTTGGGCTGAATTGATGTTTTGCACCACTGCAAACACAAAAAAGCTACTATGCCATGGTGCTCCTAGCAACTCTTAAACCTGGCCCAATTCTGAAACATTCCTGCAAGAAGCCTTGTACACTGAAATGCCTTGGGATTTGGCATGTCATAACCCTTCAAACAGAGTAACCCACTGGCCTCAGGGGCATTTTGTAGTTCTCATGAAGTATAATATGAAAAAGTAAATTCGCATATGGGTGGCAAAATCCATAGCTGGAACCAGGGTGACCTGCTCCTTGCAAGGGATCCCTCCAGAGCGGGGAGGGATCCAGCTGCAGGTGCCTCCACAAGCAGTCTGTGGGCACAGAGCTTTAAAAGAGCCCATTATTTGAAAGTAATACATAAAAGCCAAAAGAGGATCAGAGAGTACTCACCAAAGGACATTCTGCCTCCTCGTGCCAGGAACACTACTCACACAACTGTTCCTCATAGTACAGATAATTAAGCTTACTTAAAACAAGAGAGTGCAGAACATAATGAGCCCATGGGGGAGGGAAGGCACAGGTTTGACATTGGGCTGCTAATCTGCCAGCAGCCTGAGTCAGCTGGGCTTCCACACCAGCTTCTCCATCCCCCTTTTCAGCTCAGGCCAAAGCTGGTCTGGTGTGCCCTTTTTCTAGCTCTGTGTGGTTAACAGCCACTCTTTTCCACAACTCATTACTTCAGCCATTAGATCTCCATTTTAAGCTATATCATTAATTGTACACATTGGCTTTAGGAGCAGAGGAAATGCACCACAATATCAGGATTAAAAAAATAATTCCTTCTTTTAGGCTAGCTTTTGGCTACACTTTTCACAACTCATTACTTCGGCCATTAGCTCTCCATTTTTAAACTTTATCAATTATTGCATATATTTGCATTAATGGGAGCATAGAAATGCATTGCAGTATCAGCATTTAAAAATAAATTCTTCTTTTCAGCTAGCTTTTGGCCCTTATCCTGCCAGGTGTCGCAGGTAAGCATGCCCTCTGCCCTTGCTGTTTACTTGCGTAGTCTGAAGCAGTCTGCACTCTTCAAGAGCAGGGGAGAGGCCCCAGACTCAGCCAGATGTGGAGGCAGCTAAGTCTGGACCGCACGGACCAGAAAGCTCTTCAGACCTCCCCAGAAGTCTGCGCAAAGCAACTGTTGGAGTGTAATTTGGCAGCGACTCACAGCTCATGACTAACTCATTTTGCTTTCTGCCTCTAGACTTTTCTGGAGTACGCTGATGCAGGCGCGAAGTTTGTGTTCGGTGAGAAGTATACAGACCATTTCTTTGCTTTTAAGGTAAGGCAGCTTTTATATATGCTATACACATGGCAGATAGACAAATGCAAAGGAACAGTTTTGTTGGAAAGCACATTCCTTATATGAGTTGTGATACCAGCACAGCCACCAGAGAAGTCAGCCAAGAGTCAATCTCTTCCTTGTTATGAGAAGAAAATTTGGGAACACCACATAAAACTCTGTTCATTGCCATACACTGAGTTAGGTCACACTTGCTTAGCTTAATTGTGGCAACATCTTTTACAAGATGACAGGACTTTCGGACACATTTTTGCAAGGAATGTGTTAAAATGCCCTCACTTGGTCACCGAAACAAATGTTATCTCCAGCCTACCTCTCCCACCTCTCGACAGGTAAAGATCCTATGCTATGCCATCCCAACCTGAAGTTGTGGTGCAAACCACTGCATCACAAATATTGCCCCATAGAAGCAGATTGCTTAAGCGTATACTTACACTTACATGTATAAGCTACCCACGCATAAGTGGGAAGAATTACACTGAGTAATATTTGGCATTAATGAAATCCCAGGGAGAGTTCCCTGCTCTCCTAGGGAGAACTTGTTGAGAAAGAGCTGGAATACGACTTACTGTGCTCTCTAACTTGCACCAGCGTCCCATCTGCTTTTGTAGCCACACATAGGCCATGCCATAATACCTGCTTAGGCTGAAATCAAGCACATATAAAGAAAAACAAAAACAAAATGCCCACAACACAGACCCAAAAAAGCATCAGGAATCCAAGTCCATTATTCTGGTAGTTCAGTCACCTGATTCTGCAGACTTGCGCACATTATATTTAGAATAAATCAGAGAAAAAAGTAAAGAGAATTTCAGCAAGAAATAGAAATTACATTTTAATTGCAGTATCTTTAACTACAAAGCATTTTGTTTTACTTTCCAGTCACCTCTCGCTCTTACTCTGTTCAGCACTCAAATCACAATTTGCATTGATGATTAAATATTCTGGGGGTGAAATGGTTAAGCTCTTCCCCAAAAGAGCTTCCTCAGTTTTTTCACTGTTCATCATGAATATGATTTTTCAGGGTGTTTTTTTTTTAATGTTTCTGTCATGATGCAAAATATTTTGCTGACTGAAGCCCAGCCTAAGACTGGATTGGCAAGAGTCTGCCTCTGTGCGTGCACCCCTCCATCACTTTTGCTCTATGGGATAAGCCAGCAAGAGACACACATGGAATTTCTAGAGAAAGGTAACAGGCGCAAGCAGAGCATTTTCACACTGAAGAGCAAGAAAGCAAAAATCATGAGTTTATTTTCAGAATTGCACATGCCTTGGGATAGGAACATACACACTAAACAGTGGGAGGCAAGTGCACAACAGTCCCAAAACCTTCGCCATCTGCTCCTTCTGTATTTCTCTTCCCACGACCTAAGCAAGCGACAGCCAGCCTAGTATCTCTTGAAGCATTTGCCAGGTATTTGGACGCTCAGACAGTCAAAAGTGCTTTTTGAAACTTTAACCTATTTTATCATGTCGGCATACAGTGGTGAGCTGCCCAAGTCCCACCCCATGATATTTCAAACCACCTTCCAAAAACCCAACACACTCAAGCGCAGGCTAGCTCTGGAGAGGGAGCAGACAAGTGAGGAGCGTCTCTTCGTGGAAAGCTGCCCATGCCCCGGGCCTGCCCCGTGGCAGCACCACCTTCGTTTCCCACAGCGCAGAGGCACCCAGTGACAGGCATGCTCCCGATGCGCGCCCGTCGCGTATTCTGCCCAGCTCCACTGCACTCAGTGATCGGGTCTGTGAGAACACAGTCCTGGAAGCCCTGATTAGTCATGTCAGTCATATGCATCGACATGCAGGAGCTGGGTTATTTTGAATGCAGATCTCCATATGCAGATGCAGAGTTTTAGGGTTCTGGAACAAGAACCACTTGCCCATGTAGTTAAGCTAATGCACACTGTTTTGCTGTAAAAATAGATGCTTAAAACTATCAGAGATACCATCTCGGCTCCGCTACCAACTCCAGAGAGTGAGAAGATCACACAGAAATTTCCCTTAACTTGAGCAAACCCATATAGTCAGAAAATAACTCTCTGGATGGCGTCTTCTACCCTGTTTACTATGAAAGGCAGGTTTACTGCGAGCAAGCAGGGTGTTAGATTTCTATTGTATCAGCAGCTTGCTTTCTGTGCTGGGAGGAATACAACTCCCTGGAGAGGGTCTTGCTTTGAAGGTGAGGCTTTAGGAGTGTCTGAAGCCAGGATGTGCCTTAGATAGCAGCAGCAACTGCTTCTCCTTTAAAGGACTGCAAGGAAAAAGCTGAGCCTCGAGTCACAAATGGGAAAGGGGTTGTGAGCGGTCAACAACTTCAGCTCCCTGCCGCACACGTATCATAGGCAGCAAGTATGATCCAGAAAGGGGCTCTTTAGTACAGCCAAACTGTATCGCTTCCCAACAGAACTCAAAGCATGAAAACGTGGCTGATCAGAAACACCAAGTGAAGGCCTAAAGACCAGAGTTTGTTTTCTTAGAGGTTGTTATTATTGGAGTAATTTTAAACAACTAATTTTAAAGTGCTCCCTGATATCAATATGCTTTGCCCTTTAAATGTTATGAGATTTTCTGGCATGCTCATTCAGCATATTCATCAGTTAAAGCTTGAGGTAAAAGCTAAAGGGTATGTAGTAGGTAAGAGATGGATGTATGTATTGGAGACTAGATTCCTGCACATGTGCATCTGCAGAGAGAAATATAATTCTGACAGCTTAACCATCCAGATAAAATTATACCAGAGAACCTGCCCACACTTCATTTATGGGAACATGCTAGCCCATTCCTTTTACATTTCTATTTACAATTTTCTTAGGGAAAATTCTTCTTTCATCTGTGTCTACCTACAAGCTGTACCTCTGCGTAAATCTTAATTAAACTGATCTTTTTTTTTTTTTTAATGATGGAAGGAAGTTTAAGGAAAATATTTTTCGTCCTCTGTTCAGAGTACCCATATCTTTGGGGCGGAATCCTGGGCTCAGAGAATAATGGCACTACTGCAGAAAGAGGGAGCTGGGAGTTCACAAGACAGAAGATAGATTTTTAGGAGGTTCCCCCCCCCCCAAAGGAATTTCAACCAGTGCATTATTTATTTTCACACGCACTTCACTTCACTTACCCAACAAAGGAAATTGCCCATTGAGGCTGATATCCTACCATTACCTTCCCTGCTATGCACAGATATTTCTGCGCATACAACGTACCCAACAGCCCCACAAATACAGAGGGAGGGTGTTCTCAGACGTCTTGGATCACCCACATGCCACCTTTTCCCATAACCATCCTGCCTCCCAAACCCCTAGGAGATGCCTCCTCAAACATAGTCATTTACACCATGTTCCCCTCCTCAAACCCACAGACCCAGCAAGGGGGGCTCTGGCTCCTCCCACCCTCCCCAAATCCTGCTTCCAGTGAGGATTTCACCATACCCCTGCACCCAGAGCAGGGCTGCTCCGGGGCCACCCTGGGGTTTTCCCCTCCCTCTCCCTGCCCCACGCACACCTCTGCTGTCAAGGTACCTAGACAGACTCGCAGCACAGACACTGCTGCCCAGGCCTAAGGCTGACATGCCTGGGGAGGGAGCACTACCACCAACGCTTATTAACCCATGCCATCCTTTTCCCTCATTTTGGCACTGGGAAGGAGGGAGAGGGGAGGCTGGTGTCCATTATGCTTATTTTTAGAGCAAAAATTTGCCAGTATTTCCCCCCCCCCCTTTTTTTTTAATTATGTCCCAGATGAAAGCTAGCCTGGACAAAACAGATGACCTCAATGATTATTTACCTATTAAATAGTAGCTACTCTTTTGCTGATGAAGACATAACATAGTAGGTACCACATTAGATAGCTGGGAACAGAGGCAGGAGGGTCTACACATGAAATAGCCCCCTACCTCTTTATGCAGTCAACGTACAAATTATCACAACTGGAAAACAAACTCCCTGCTTTGTAAAACCAAAGCTACATCCAGAGCTGCCTGCAGCTGCAAAATGCAAAAGCATGTTTTAAAGCTAATCCAAGTTATTTTCAGAGGAACGTGCACAAGCAGCAAGGCAGAGGGTGCTGGCTGTCACCTGCCCTAGCGAGAACACTGTTTCCTCCCTCCTTCAGCTAAAAAGGAGTCACAGGAACACTTGGGAGCTCTTTTCATCCATTTGGGGTGAAAGACAGGAGGATACTTGCCTGGGTTTTTTACCATCTGCCACACAGCTTACACTTGCCTGTCTCACTCCCTGCGCCTTCAGCTCCTTTTACCTTCACACGTTGCAGCATCCTAAATTCAGGCAGAGGCTGGGATCAGCAAGTCGCTGGTATTTCTGTATAACCAGCCCACATACAGGAACGCGGGGAAAATTTAGCAGGGAGAAAGGTGCTGGTGCTACTGTTTTCTTCTGACGCTGCCCAGCGCATCATAGCTATGGGATGCCACGAGCATCCCAGAGACCATTGCTAAAAAGATCAGAGAATCCAAGCAGAGAAAGCAGAGCCAGGTTAACTTCTTGAAGGGCACAAGGAGCTCTGCAAGCAGCATTCACTTTCTGGGGAAAGGCTCTGACCACCTCAACTGAGTTTCCAGGCCCTTATCAGAACTGGTTATTGTACTAACCCTCCTCTGGAAGTGAGCAGCTTTCATTCACCGAGAAGCAGCAACACATTTAATCTTTTTACATACTGTTTTTCACCCCATTCATTAATTTTATGATGTATTATGCCCTCAGCTGAACATGTATAAAAGCTTTCTAACATCAGTTGTACTGTTTTAAACATAACTGAACTGTCTGCCTTATTTTGGACCTTCCTGGGGGAATTTTTTCCAGTTACATATAGCATAGAAATGGTGAGCTCCTGTGTGTTTAACATATCTGTGAGCCAACTGATGCTAGTTTTATTCAGTATGAGAAACACAGCCAATAGTCTGTTAGTTGTTAGCAGGTCATGCCTGCGTTACTTAAACCATGATTCTTTTGAATCATATGTTTAAAAAAAGCATTTTTCCTTCAGTCTCCACTGCCATTAAGCATATCCCTGTGGATTTGTTTTTAAACACATGGTATCCATGCTTACAGTTACAAAGCTCTTGAAAACTCAGCACTGGCATTATAAACAGTGGTAGAAGTAGTGCAGAATAATGAAGCAAAGAGAATTTTGCTACAGTACATTATTAAAATGCAGCTACGCAGTAAGGGCTTTCCAAGGAAGCTGCCCTCAATTCACTGAAATCAAGTCAGCTACAACCCCAGTCAAAGTCTCTTCATCTTCTGAAGAATTTCTATCCCAAAGCTTATACAGCAGTCTAAACCAAAGTTTTTATTTATTTATTTATTTTAAACAAAGACACAGAGAAGTTCAGTTCTGAATTCTATACCACGGTCCCATCATATGTATTTCAGCTGATGGTTTTCAAGGTCTGCAGGTGTGGAGACCCAGATTTTTGTAGATGCCAATGCATGCCTGTAAACTTTTGAGCCAGTTAAAGTGTGGCTATAAATAAATGCTTATGTTAAAACAAACTGTTTCAAAACTATCACAGCCCTGTCAAAAAACTAGCCAGACACCTGAAAAATTATGCATTGTAACACAACGGCTATACACAGCAAGCCTAGATTGCTAAAAGCTTTATAGCAAAAGGATGCAAGCTAAATGACTGGTTTTCAAGATCTTGAAGTATATCTCAAAAAAACTTGAGCTTCTTTAAAAAGTAAATGGTCTACAAAAAGGAAAACCACTCTGGAATTGTTAATGATTGTGTTTTCAAATCAGGTCCTGCCGATCGTAGTTTTCTTCAGCACAGTCATGTCCGTGCTCTACCACGTTGGCTTCATGCAGTGGCTCATTGGAAAGGTACTGAACTTTTGCCAGCACATTTTCATTTGCCTGGTGCTGAACACCTGTTGAACACATTTGCTCAAACTATAGCATTATCCCCAAGGAGCTTGGCCAGGGCCAGATACATGAAAGTTGGTTTGTTTTTGACCTGGAAATACCTTTAAATGTTACCACTCTGAAATCTTTATCGGCATCACCTAGGACACTTTCCTTCCCCCAGATTGGTCTCATTCTCAATTTTACACTAATTGTTAGCTTTGCCTGGCTAGCTTTATCATGCCTTAGATACCATACTTCTGAGTTTTCCTCCTCCCCCCCCCCCCCCGCCAAAATGCAAGCGTACAGTTACATCACAGTAGTAGGCAGCAATCTACTGGCTAAGTACTGCAAGAGCAATTACATATTGCATATACCTTTCTGTCACAGATCCCTTGAGGATGCATCTGTGAATGTTTTTAGCTGCAGAGACCAGTTTCTCTCTTTGTGCTTTGATTGAGCACTAGTGCTGCTAGGTCCCAGGTCCAGCGCTAGCTCAACAAGCTCATGTCCAAACACACCTTCTTGCATGGTGGTAGTTAAAGCTTATTTGAACTTACCCTAAAAAAGCCTTTTGTGCTTGTCATTCCCAGGATTGTTAATATAAGCACCACAAACCTCACCTAGCTGAAATAGTGTGTTAGAGTTAATACAAGTCATTTTTAGCCTTAATCTAAATTCCACATTTTTTCCCTTCATATGATCAAAGTCCCTTTGGACTGGTATATATCTAAAAGACCTGTCAAAATACCTGCTTCAGTTAACTTAGTTTGACAAGTCAGTTTCCAGGCCAATGGCACGAACAGCCTAGAGCCTTTCAGCATTATACTTGCAATTCTGCTGAAGTATTCCTCGCCTGGCTCACTTCAACATGCTACTACTAAATGAATTCACCATATCTTGAAATAATTAGCTCATGATATATTGCAAGTTTGTCTCAAAACTCTTATGTTACATGATTAATTCAAAAAGGATATGGATTAGGCGGACCAACTTTTTTCCTCTTTTAATCATTTTAGGTTGGCTGGATAATGCAAATTTTCATGGGGACAACTCCTGTCGAGTCTCTAGTAGCTGCTGGTAACATATTTGTGGGACAGGTGAGTTAGTAATCCATGGTTTTCCATGCTCTAACACAGCATTAGTGAATATCAAAAAATGAAGTATTGCTGTTCAGTGAGTATCTGTGTATAACAAAATAATCACTTCATGCAAAGTTAGGACTCCTGGACGCAGCTGATTTCCAGGAAGCCAGAATTGCATTAAGTTTGTGTGTCAGCAATGACACACGAGTTGGCATGTTCTGGGAACTTCACGTGCTCAAAAAGGAAACCTGAGCACAAACTTGGATGATAGATCTCCCTCAAAACAAAGGGCGCACGAGAGCACCCTGTTATTAGAAGAAACCAAAGGTTTATTAGGAAATTCTTTGTCTTTTTTACTTCCAGACAGAGTCTCCTCTCCTGGTACGGCCCTACTTACCATACGTCACCAAATCTGAACTCCATGCAGTCATGACAGCAGGATTCTCAACTATTGCTGGAAGTGTCTTAGGAGCATATATTTCTTTTGGGGTAAGACCAGGAAGGAAAACAAAAAAATACAGTGTTTATCTGAAATCATGCAAGTATAAAAGCCCAACAGGAATGCTTTGGAAGTATATCTGTGTAATCCCCATGCTTTTTCTAAAGAATTAACCACACATGTCTATCCCAACTGTAGAAAAAGACACCAAGATCTGACTTGCAAACTCTTGCTAAGTAACACGAACTTCCACTTATGTAATATGGACAGTCTACTCATCCTAGCTGAAAAGGAACTGTCTCACACTTATTCCTACAGTCTGGATGAACAGACATGTGGAATATGCTAACTGACCAACTCTCCCACTTCTGTGGCAGTGATCTAGATAAAGCACCTCAGGAATTGCTATTATTCTCATGAGTCTAAGGGGTCTGCTCATGAGGGAGCTTCTAGCAATGCTGTACTCAGGTCATAAACGGCTCCTGTGCCAAGGAGCTGACAGCACAGATCTAGACAGAAAAACAGGCATGAAGTGATTTATAACCAAAGTCATCAGGGCACAGTTGACAAATGTATTAATTCCGTATTTGTATAAATACAGCTGAGAGGCAGAAGCAAGAAGGGAAGGAATTAACTAAAAGACCAAGGGAGTAGGAGAAGGAAGTGATGGACAGAGATGCTGCAGAAGTTAGCAAAGGATGAATTTAGGGAAATTTATGAAAGGGATAAAAGGGGAGTGCCAGACCATGTTAAAAAAAAAGACAGGGGGAGTTTACAATTTCAGGGGACAAAAAACAAGGTACTGTCATCATGGGCATACAGGGGGTCTTAAGGAGCAGACACTGGCTCTCACTCAAGAAACTCTGCTATTGTTACACTGTGCTGTCCTCCACAGACCTGTTTTTTTAATTATAAATACCCATACTTTTCACAACTTAGCTAACTGGAGACAGAAGAAAAAAAAAAAAAAAAAAAAGACTTCTCCTACATTGCTCATTCTATTCTTTCCCTTACAAGCAACACAATCCTTTTAATGTCCCTGCTGTACAAAAAAAGAAATCATTCAAGTATCTAATGATTTTAATTACTTTTGTTTGTTTGCTCATGATAAGATTATAAAAGCCTGTTTTCTGTCACCTGGATTTCTAGGTTTCTGCCTCCCACCTACTGACTGCTTCTGTCATGTCAGCACCAGCATCGTTAGCCACCTCCAAACTATTCTGGCCTGAAACTGAAAAGCCCAGAGTAACTCTGAGGAGTGACCTGAAAATGGCAAAAAGGTAATTTGATCTAGGCTCTACTTATTAGTAAAACTCATGCAGAAATCAGACTGGAAAAAGTAACCCGTCACACATAATATCAAGAGGCCCTACATGGTAGATTTGCAGGCAATGAATTAGTTACACGCCACTATATCTCAAATAAGTAGTTTCTGAATTCAGGTGCAGTACATCCCACATCGGCTGCACGGGGTATTGTTACCCAGTGGAACAGGCAGAACAGCAAGGGGCTTGGGCCACGCAATAAACTCTCCACAGGAAGAGGGAGATGCCTGCCCAAGGTGATCCACCAGGAGATTTTCCCCGTTTGCTCGGTTGCTGTCTTTGCAAAGCTCCTATCAATGCAGGTGAAAGCAAAGGTGGATCAGTCCTCTTAGTGACAGCAGCAGAGAACTCGTTGTCCATCTGTGGGGAGACTCGCTCCACTTTAAAGAGGATAAGCAGAGCAGAAAGGTTTCCAAGGAGCTGCACCCCATCAGCCAGGATCGCTCTGCACAGGGGCCGATGGCAATGGCAGCTCGCCCCATCCCAGTGATGCCACAGGCAGTCACAGTGCTAGGACCCAAGCGAGAGCCTTATGCTAGCTTTGGCCAGCACAAGCACTGGATGCTCTGGCACGTCCAGGAACTGACCCCAACCGTGCCAAAGTTCCTCCTCAAGGCTCCAAAAATACACCTCTTGGTGGCTCCTGAGAGGAGCCAGGGTAGAAACATTCCACCTGATTGTTGTCCCTAGGAGGGCCCAGGCAGCTTCAGCTGTTGCTTTTAATCAAGTCCACATAACTGTTATTGTACCTTGAACCGAAAGACTTTTCACACTCCAATTCTGTTTTCACTGACCAAGTGAATCAAATAACCTACTGGAAGCTGCCAGTCAAGGTGCCTCCGCCTCCATCCTGCTGGTGGCCAACATCGCAGTAAACCTGATCGCCTTCCTCGCTCTGCTGGCTTTCGTTGACTCAGCCCTCTCCTGGGCAGGGAATCTGTTCAACTACCCGCAGCTGAACTTTGAGGTATGGTCCTCCAGTCCTTCACACAGCTTACATGCATTTGTACAGGTCCCTTCTTCAGATTAATTGCCTAGGGGGCTAGGGCTTTTTTAAGCAATCCAAAAAAAGGTTATTTCTATACACATGTTCTTGAAAGTGTCTTTACAGCTGAAAGGAAAAACAGTTGCCATGCAAGTATTTCTGTATCCATCAGTCCATCTGCAGCTTCCTTCTGGGTTGTTCCTGTTACTAGCAGAGCAAGTATATCAAGTACGGTGTGCTAGTACCTGCCTCCACAGACCTGGCAAGGCAGCAGGTCTGTTTACACACACCTGCCAGGCCATTAACATCCCAGTCAGCTGAACACCAAAGTGCAGCTTTAACTTCAGATCACCCCATCAAGTCCTTAGCACTCACTGGATCACCCAGGGAAGGACAATGCCACAAGCCAGGGCTTGCCCAAATACAGGGCTTGCTCAGTATCACTTAGTTCCCAGCACATTGGAACTAGGAAACTGCATCCCAATCACTCAGCTGAACAAACAGGTTTTAAACGTGGCTTGTCCTTTGACCTGGGTCAACACATCATTTTTGACATGGTGGAACACCCTCAGTTCAAAGAGCTTGAACCTTTTGTTTTGCAAACTCCTGATACAGGCATAGTGTGAACACAGATACAATACCAAGATCCAGGTGCTGGAGAAGTGGGTAGACACTGCTAGCACACACAGCATCAGCAATGTTAAGATATTACCTTATCAGCTTCCAGAGATTATTCCACTGCACAGACATCGCCAGAGGAAGGAAGGCACATGCATACTTCAGTCACACGACTGCAACAGCTTAGTAGCAGGACTGGAACCAACAACCTACAAGGAGACAGAACTCACAAACATAATACAGTCAGCTATCACTCCTGAGAGATACTGACCCCTGGGCTTTTGCAGGGTAGAGGAGCCATATACAAATAGTCACTGCTTAAATACTTCAGGTGGATTCACTGAAGACAATCTAACCAAGCCCTTTCACTGCTGGAGCTATTTTATCTCTTATATAAAAATAAGCTATTCTGGGATATGGGATTTTTTTACTTGCTTAAAAGTTTTTATGCTAGGACAAAAGGGTACAGCTTTAATTATATCAGATGTACAGCTTTTATGCAGAGACAAGCCCTTTGTTTGCACCAGTTGGAGTCCAGTAACCCAGTAATTAGAGAACATTCATTAACACACTTGATTTAGTCAGCTGAAGAACTAGACTTCTCTTGCTTCTTATAAGCTCTTTGAACTCAACCCTTCTTGTCTCCTGCACAAACACTGTCCAATCTGAAGTCATTGTTTGGGGGAAAAAAAAGGCACAGAAACATTTGTTTAGTTTTACATGTAAAATTAGGGACATACCTAATTACTTTGCTGGATCTGGATTTTGGGTTGGTCTTTTTGTAATTATTCAAGCATAGCTTCCTATTAAAAATCCTCAGTCTCACAGGGGTTTTAGCAATACGACTCTGCTGAAATAAAACCATCCTTTTTAAGTTTAGACAACTTATCAGATGCCATTGTTCTTTGACCAACCACCTCTTCTGACCAGCTCTGTCTTACCTATTTTGCAGAACATTTGTGCTTATGTCTTCATGCCATTCTCCTTCATGATGGGGGTAGACTGGGAGGACAGTTTTGTTGTTGGTGGACTTCTAGGTTACAAAACTTTCTTCAATGAATTTGTGGCTTATGAGCGCCTCTCAAAACTGATTCACAACCGAGAAAAGGGCGGGAGCATGTATATTAATGGTGTGAAACAGTATATGACTGTAAGTAACATTTTCTATTCTACTGATTTATTGGGTCTAATTCTTTTCTACTGGGACTCAACTTATTTTTAATATGGGCACAGTGGGATAAAGTTAGCATACTATTTTGAAGTGTATTTTTCAGCAGCAGTCTCTAATTATTAAAATGTATCCCATCCTTGTGACACTGCCATGACTGTCATCACACTAGGTATCTCAAAAGTAGCAAAAAAAATCCTGCATAGCCTTTGGAAAGGGGAATCTTGGGGAACAGTCAGCATCCCACAGGACATGGCATTTGGTCTCCGGACTAAAGCAATGTCTCTGAGATGAGTTTCTTCTCACCCCATTTTTCACTAGCACTTCCTTATGAGATACTCTCTTGGGAAAATCCTGGGCAAGACCTGCAGAAGCCTCCAGCCCACAGAGGTTTACCCAAGCATTAAGCTCCGGGAGAGACATCAAGGAAGCTTTAGCTGATGGAATTTAAGATATTACTGACACTTCCTTGTCCATGGCAAACCTCTGCCAGAGGTCACTATCCCTGTGCAGAGAGTGGTAACACAAGACATGTGTCTGCACCTCCTCTGCCACACTGTAAGTCCAACTAGTGTGCTTCAGTTACAGTGGGTGCATCTCTCATCCACACTTCCACCCAGATTTGCCCTACAGGGTAACAGTTCCTAGTACAAATCACTGAGGAAGAAACCCAGAGGATCTCAGCACAAAGCATCCCAGGTGCATGCACAAGGGCCCCTAGCTGGGAAGCGTCCTTTTCTACAGCATTTCATCTTCACCCTTCCTGGTGTGATGCTGCAGATAACCACTTAATAGACAGAACTGAGAACTCAAGTCCCTGACCACTTGCATTCCTTAGTACCAGAACATATTTCACAACTGGAGATACAGAGCCAGATAGCCTGATCAAATACTTACACTCTTGCCTGAGAATCCATTACCAGCGATGCTGGAAACAGGACCCTGGGCTGGGTGGGCCTTTGCTCTGTCCTCTACTGTCATGCTGTGTCCTACAAGGGGGATATGGCTCTAAACTCCTAAATGAATGCTTAGATTTTTTTTAATCTGGAAGTCAGTCTTTAAAATTCAGATCTCACCACCTATATTTCACCTTTCTCAGTTTTTCAGTGAGATGCAGCATAGGACTTCTGTCTTCCTTGTTACTACCTACAAAGAGGCAAACTAACCTTCCACAGTAACAAGCTCTAAGATGAAAAAATAATTTTGATTCATAACACTCATGTAAAAATTGCCCAGTAACAAATTTAATTATGGCAGGACAGCTCAGCTGAAAGTACACTTGGCCTCCAGTTTTAATTTCTGTTCGGCTTCAGAGCTCTGTAATACATCTGGGCACAGATATTTGGTCAGAGAGAGTGAACAAGCAGTCTTCTGAATTGCCTCACCTGAGTCAGTAATAACAAGGCTTCCTGTTTTCTGAGCTGGGAGAACACAAGTGAAAGCAGGGAAATCACAGCACACAAAGCCTTTTCTAGGAAAAGCAGATAGAGTGGGTACTTGAAAAGCATTTTCCTGTATATGTGCAGAGTGATTGAAAATACCTACAAATTGGTTTTCATAAAACAGGAATGGAAACAGAGAAACCTTTAATAAACAGGAAACCTAGCAGAACACTCGCTCAGCAGTCTTCAGCTTGGGCTTAAAATACTGTAAATAAGACCCCAGAGCTGCCAGGGGGGAAAAAAAATCTATTTGAAAGAGATGCTGCTTCCTTTCCCAAAATGTGTGAACTAAGTTTGTCTCATCAAGGCGCATAGCCTGGTTTCACCCCAAGCCATCCCGTACCCTGTAAGGGGTCTCTCCATGGAGGGAGACGAGTGGCAACCCACCCTCGTCTCTGCTCTGAGGTCCAGCATGGGCCAACATTGTCCAGGAGAAGGTGGCTGAAGTCAGGAAAGAAGTAAACTGCTTGCAGGACTCTGATGGGGCTTCCAAAATCGTTACACTGCTCTGCGTGTCTGCACAGCAAAGCAAGCGCTCTCTAGGGCGCCCGGTTCCCTTCGCTCCCTCTGTGCACAGGGTGGAGCATCCTTGCAGCAGCTGGGCATATGGAGCCCTCTGTTTTTTCAGGGACAAAGAAATCAGGGATATATACAAAAACTTGAGTTTCCAACACAGCGTTATAGAGGCAGGACAACTAAGAACAAGTTCAGCTAAAGCTTTCTGACTAATACCCTCAAAAATCAGCAGCTAAATTGACACCAGGAAGACAAAATTATTTTTATCTGTAATTACTAATATTTAATTCAATCAGGCACAGCAATATACATAATCACTACGACAAACATATGGTTTATGAGTCCTCACCCGCACTGAGTATTCAAAACTCTGTGTTTTCAGAATGAGAGCAAGACTAAAGGCTTTGCTCAAAGCCAGGTACACAGGCAGCACCCGAGCAAAAAGAAGTGATTTCCATACTCCAAGCATAGCATTGGGCCACAGTGCTATTTTTTCACACCTCTAAGTCAGCAGGAGATATCTTGAACCGCTGAACAACTGAGTCAACCGCTACCTGCCCGTGTGTTTGCTTTTCAGGTTCGCTCTGAAACCATTGCCACCTATGCCCTTTGCGGCTTCGCCAACTTTGGCTCCCTGGGACTGGTTATAGGAGGCCTGAGTAAGAACGTCTTTCCTTTATTTGGCAAACAAAAGCAAAGCAAGGACCCAAGGGGACACGTTGTGGGTGAAGCTTAGCAGCATTAGGGGTGAGGAGCTGCTCCTCCGAGGTCCAGGACCCGCCACGTGGGAGGGCTCCCGCGGCACGTGCTTGGAGGGCAAGAGGGGCTGAGGGGAATGTATGGGATGAGCCAGGCCAACTAGCCGACCAAGCAACAGCCCTCTCTGACTTCGGGGTAAGCCAGCTGTCTCAACGGCCTGCTCGTCTGAGGGAGACAACTGACCATCTTCTCCAAGAATGCCACATATAAGAAAATTTTAAAATAGACTTCTCAGGTCTCTGGGGAAATGAAGCCATGAAAAAGTCACCAGGGATCCCCACCTGAGGACCCACTGCTGGCCCCTTCCCTGTGGAGCCCGCAGCGGGGCAGCACAGAGGAGGGGGACCAGCCGTGGGGCCACCAGGCCTGGCCCTGGCCCTGCACCCAGGGCCTCGCGCCCAGCAGAAAGAACCAGCGTCAGCATTAGGCAGTCAAACATCCCATAGAAAAATGTCACATTTTCTTTCCTTGCTTTGCCCAGTTAGGACCACAGGTTGGGACTTCTTGCGCCGCGGGAGAGTCAGCAGGTTAACCTTCTGTATGTCTATATGTATTTATATTCTCCACACGCTTTAATTTTCTTCCTAGCAAGCATCACTCCATCCAAAAGAAAGGAAATCGCCGGTGGTGCCTTCAGAGCAATGATTGCCGGGACCGTTGCCTGTTTCATGACCGCCTGCATCGCAGGTACCCTGTATAAATTTAGTGTATCTTGCAGTGAGTGACCACCGGGTGGCAGTGCATCGGTACCATAACTGCTGCTGGGCAGTTCCCGTCATTTAAACGCCGGTCTTTTGGGGTTTGGCAGGATTTAGAGCCGACATTCAATGAAAAGTTGCTGCAAACTAGAATATTAAATGATTTGTCTTATTTCTTCTTCTATATCTAAGTATCGACACTGCATTCTGTTAGCCTATGTATAATCACTGACTCATGAACAAAGAGAAAATTGCAAGTTATAGATGAGTTACAATCCCTCCTCCGTGCCGCCGGCTATGGAAATACAGAACTAATTATAGAGCAGAAAGGGAGAATGGGATGAAAGGAGGATGCAAGAGAGGAGGAGTGCGATGGAGTGAGGGGAAGCTAACACTTTTCTGTCTTAATGTTAAATGGATGCTTTGGGCCGATAACCTTCCTGCAGCGGGGCAAATCTGCATTTAAGCTAATGGAAGAGCACCAGGGTGGGATTCGACAGAGGCTCCTTATTTTCAAAGCTGCACCTGCAAGCTGAGTAGAAAAATCACTATGAAACAACCACGTTTTGGAGGAAATGAAAAATAATATTAGTCATTCAACTGATTAATTAATTGACCAGATATGATTCAGCGGCAATTTTTTCCCCCAGTATCTAATGATCCCTTTCCCAGCTTTCTTTTCAGGACATGTGACATCCAGAATGGGCACAACAAAACTCAAAGCACTGATATTCCTTTCATGAAGAACAATCTCGGTGTTTTATTTAGCTGTAGTGTATCCGTATCAACCCCAGCTTCTCTATCCCTTCGTGTTCAACCAAACCTCATACATGTAGAGGATAAGCCCACTCTATCTTCTGAAAGCTATAAAACTGGTACACGTCACCTTTTATGAGTCTCATAGCCCTCATTAAGATTTTAATACAAAATACTATCCTGTATAATCGAGGCATTAGGAAGTCTTACTAAAATGTGTCACTTGAAAACCCTGGTCCTAAGAATTGTGAACAGCCATTGGCAAATCTTTAAAAACAATAAAATCTGCTGTGGAAAGAAAATTATATTCCACCCCCTCCTGCCATGGCAAATGCCCAGCAGAAGGTATAAGAGCCAAGTAATTTCTACTGCCCCATTTTACAGTAAGAACATAATAAATATGTGGCCAAGCTCTGCAACACTAAATACAATAAGGAGCTGTCATTTTCATATTTTTGTGACTCCATTCCTATAATGAAAGCTGATGTTACTATTTACAGGACATTTGGAGAACACAAACAAAATAAGATAAACCATCACCGTTCCTGTTAAAAAAGTAAAATAAAATAAGGTCAGGTCCTGCATTTACTTGCACTGCTATAAATGTGACATAGCTCCATTTTAGTTAATGAAGGCAGACTGATTCCCAGGCAGTGAGAAATGCATTAGCATACCTTTTTAGAAGCATTAGGAGGGGCAGAAAAACAAAATGTTCCTAGTGTAGTAGGAACCAGAGTTTATTTCTAAAGATGAAAAAAAAAAGTGTCTGATCACTCCTTAATCCAGTTCTGTAAAATGATTCAGGTTAAAAAAAAATACAATTTGTGGGCTTTTATCTTGCATCATTTTACAGAACCAGCTCTGAGAGTGCTCAGGTGACATCCTCATTCCTATCAGCCAGGACGCTTCATTCGAGGGTGCCCCAGTGACTGACATCCCCCAGTCTTATCAGCCTTTTCATTACTGATCAACAAAATTGTATTTGCTTCACAGGAATGCTGTCTGTCCCTGGTGTGGAGGTTCCCTGCCACATTTTATTAGGCAATGCCTTCAACTCAACAAATTTCCCGGCCAACAGCACAGCGCTAGTTGAATGTTGCCAGGAAGTCTTCTCCAGGTACCGAGGAGCTCTCTACCCTCTGTCAGTGTAATTTGGGGAGCTCAGATATGCTCCAACAGCCTCCTTTTACTTTTTTCAATATAGCTTTTTTCCCAGGTGCCTGCTCCCCATGAACTTGCCCCTTTTAAAAGAAACGAACATTTGAATGCCATTTGAAGTGGGTTTTTTTCTATAGCATTTCTCTGTTACACGCAAAACACAAATAGAGTCAACAGAGAAATCAAAACATTTTTATCCAAACCTGAGCTTTTCAAAAGGTTAAAGATAGTCGTATTCAGTGGTCTAGTTCAGGCTCATCTCGAATACCTAAAAAGAAATTCAAATATTTGAAGTAGCATAATACTAGCCCAGTATCTGAGCATAATTCTAGTTGAAAAAAGACAGGAGCTTTTCCTTCTGCAGTCTATGAATCTGGCTGAAGATAATAATAATGATGACTTATTAATAGATAATATTAACAATGATTATACATATTTGAGGTAGGAAAATGTTCTGAGATAAATTATTTTTAATAATCCTCTATCTAAGGTCTATGGAGAATAAAGGAAGAATGATATTAAATAAGGAATATACTAAGTCATACTTAAGACTATGCACAAAGAAGGAAAAGTCTATTTATTTAGATTATGGCAAATGCTCTTTAAATCTGCCCTAACGTGCTTTTGCTCACTTTCACAACTAATTATTTTAGAAATAAAGACTCTAATTCATCTCTTTTCCATCCCATTGAAAATCAAGGAACTTCAGCCTCTTTCCAAATTTCTTTGACAAAAGACAATGCTCTAAGATTAAGCATTTGTCTACAAGAGAAATGTATAATGTAAACATAACAGTGATGTTGCTGTAATCTAACCTGCAGGAATTCACTTGAGAAGATCCTCAAATGGGTTACATTTTCAGAATTCTAAGAATTATGCTGGATCTGGTCTTAGGTCCTCTTGGTTTAACTAACGCAAGGCGTTTGTGTTTATGGTAGAGAGGTATCTCATTAGATTAGCTCAGTACCAGGACTTACGGCAGCTGGAAATTCCTTCTGATGTTTAACTCCTCATAATAGGAATCGAAATTACAATTCTAACCTCAGTTGCTTTTTTTCCCCCCTAAATTATTCTTTTGAGACATATATATCTTCCTGGCATGCCTTAGTATAAAAAGTAGCCTTGAACATGGACATGTACAAGTGTATGCATATTACCACAAAGAAACTTCTGCTGTTATGACTTGATGTTCTGAGTTTATCATAACTCTAAACCAGTGTCACTAACTTTTGGGCAGAGCAAAAATCATCTGAGATATTGGGTATGTTCCTTCATTCAGATTTTCTCTTCACTCCAACTTTGGCTCATCACAATAATTTTAACTCCACCACGTTGTATGCTTGGTTTTCACCAGAATCAATGCTGAACAAATGCACTGAAGAAACAAATATCTTGAACAGTGAAATGAAACTCTCAGTCATTTCAGTTATCAAGGAAGATATACTTGATGCACAAAGACTTTATACAGAAAACTGGGCACAAACCCAATAAAACCAGACTATCTGGACACTGCACATGGCCAGTGTTCAGGATGGTCTAGTTCAGTTTCATTTCTCATGTGATAATTTAACACATTTTAAAGTCTTGTGGGAAAAAATGTGTATGTGTGTGCATATATATGTATATTCCCCTATGAGAAAAAAGTAAGTCTGATTTTTTCTTACGCTCTTTCCCCAGCATAAATGAGTCGAAACCAATCTTCCCTGGAGGAAACTACAGCCTGAGCTCCTGGAAAGCATGTTGTCAAATACTGGACCTACCTGCTTCTCATTGCAGTTGAATTAAGCCATAATTTGGAGTCAGGATAGTTTATAGTCTCTACCATAAACAAAGAGTTGCTTTTCTTGGTGGAAAGGTAATGAGAAATGTCCTTTTCCACAAAAAGTGTGGAAAAATTTGACCTTTATTTCCCCTCTCACACAAGCCCAGTTCCTCTGACTTGCGTGGAATCACTCCTAAATTAAACTGGGATAAATGCACAAAAACTGAGACCTCTTGCTACAGATGCCTTCTCCCACTACAGCTCAGAAAAGAATGGGAAAATTTTTAGACCAGTTTCTGAATCTGATTCTCCTGATTTCATTGCTACCCTCCAACAGTTGAATCTATAGTATAAAGCTACTGCAGGCAAGAAGAAAATCAGGCTCAGGTGGATTTGACTGTCACGCAGCAACAGCTGTGGACTAGAAATGATATTTGAAATTGCTGTCCACTCCTACTGGTATTTCTGCTCTTTCTGATGCCAAAGAAGTGTTTTTACTGCATGAAGGTAAATGACTTTTCTCAGAGAGCCCTGCACATTTCTCCCGGTAACTATGGCTACATGTGAGCCGAGCTGCGGCGGTGCCATGTCCCTGGCGCCTTGGTCACCGAGCCACTCTCATCAGGACAAGCCGCTATCACCGCATCCTTCCCCTGCCCACAGAGGCAGCCGGTGCGTGCTCCGAAGGGTAGGAGGTACCCCGGACACAGCTGGGTTCAAGAGCTTGGTCCCAGTTTAGGGTAATTCGTATGGCTGGGCATGGCCAGCTCTGATTTTTATTTCCATTTTGGAAGAAACTCCAAGCAACGGTTCCTGTGTCAATTCTTCTCGCTCTTCATTGTTACCTACATCTGACACTGGCGTCGCCAGCAGGGACCTTGCTGGAGCTTTTCTGCCGGGAAGGCCAGTGGCATGCTGTAAAGGAGCCCTGGTAAAAGGAGATCAGGCTCCCACCTCTCCCTCTGCCAGCAGCATTCGCCAGTCTTGACTATTGGACCATGTAAAGAAGGATGCACTATCAACATTAACAAGATGGGAGATGACCTCAGTTTTTGTCACCTAGCTATGTTCATGTGTGTATGTATCATAAAAATGGACTAAGTAGATTGAGGAGAACAGATATGTTATGAGCTTTCATAATAAACCTAATGTCTATTTTTGAGGCCTGTCTGATGAATGAAGTGCTAATTACCCCATGTTGAGAACTTCCATTAAAAAGGAAAGTATGTTGTTCTAGGTTTTAGCCCTTTCATGGACTCCAGAACCAAAAACTTGTATGTGGCTTGTTTTTTTCAAAAGATTATGGTATGTATTCCTATCCTATGGCATTGTCAGTGCCAAAGGTTTTTAAAAAAAGTTAAGACTGAAGTACAGAAATGACAGGAAATCCTGACATACCCTCCCAAATATAACTTGTACAGATGGAGATGAAGCAACCTATTCTGACAAAATAGTAACTAAGTTTTCATCCTTTCATCTAACTATTGCAGAATCTGTTCTGGGAAATCTTGGTTAAGAAACTTAGACAGCTGCCAGCACAGCTGTTTTAGAGGGATATTGATTCAGGCTGATAGTAAAAGATGCTAGTTTCTTGTAAAGCTCGGTTTTATGAGCTAAATCCTCAAAAAAGAAAAAAAAAAGAAGTAATTATAAATGCCAGTATTGCTACTGCTTGTGATTTTTATCACAGGTTTCATGTTATTAGGTGTTCTTCTTTGGCCCCCTCCTTCTCGATTTAGGAGACTGTATGAGAACCTTATTTTTCAGTGCTTTTAAAGAATGTTTCTAAATCTCACTATTACGGGTATATATGCTCAAAAATATGATGCAAAACTTTCCTAAAGAAACCAAAAAACAGGAAGGTTTTGCTCTGCAATTTCTGGCCGATATCATGGTTATACCAGGGCTTAGCTCCAAAATCAGCTCAGCGTCAGCTATTTTGAAATGCAGAAATGTATTCTTTCAAGAGGAATGAATCAGAAACATTAACTCTCACCATCAAGCAGAAAAATCCTCTGCTTCTAAGACATCTCCCTCCTTGCTGCTCCTCACCTCGCTCCATTTAATATCCGCCTTTCAAAATGCCAGCTGCTCCCTTGGCTGCAGTGGCCGGCTGGCCAAAAAACAGGTCGTGCTAGCGAGGAAAGGCAGTGTTAAGACTTGTGCACTGAGCTTGCTCGTTCTTGACTGTGCTTTTCACCCGTACCGGCTTAACCCGTCTGCTTGGCCCTTGGGCTGTCAGCACCTGAGAGCACACCCCCTACAGCATCACTGCCGGCGGTCCTCTTTGGCTGGTTTTTGGCTTGGTTTTGTCTTGGTTTTAGCTAATTGGTCGCTAAAAATCATTGCCAGTGCTTCCAGGAAAGGCATTACCAAATTCAGTGTGCAATAATTCCAGGAAGCATCCTATGCAGCCTTTCTAATGCGCAGAGCATATACAACCAAAGAGAGCTATCTCTAACGTGAGACATGTTCTCTCTGGCCCCAATCTAAAACAGCATTTAAATATGTACATGAGGCAAGGCTTGTAGGAAACAGGAATATTTTTATTTTAATCAGTTGAGAGGCAGTTGGAAAAAACAAGCATACTTGTAGAAACAAGCAGTTTTTCCAAATCCAGCAGACCTCAGCAGCACTTGCAACCCATGCGCATTCATAAACATGCAATGAGTTGACTCTGTCAAAGACATTAATCATGTGCTGCATGTTATAGAGGCATTTAAGTGTTTTCCAAAAGCAGTCTGGTGCAAATATCACCTCTTTCTGACATGAGGCTTGAGCGGAGGCAAAATAGCTGAAGAGACAGGGCATTAAGGATGATATTGTCCTTCTGCGAATTGAAGTGTTTTTGCTGTGCAGTCATTAGATTGCTTCATGCTACACGATGCCGTAAATCTATGGTTCCCAAATTTTGCAAGTCTGCAGATAACTACCAGACCTCCAAATTGCTCCTAGCTGCAGGTACAGATAACCTTAAAGTCACTTAAATGTGATGCAGCATTTCATGTGGCTCCCCTGCACACGTAGCCCCAAACATGAAACCAAGTGGTGAATTATAAATCTTGCCTGCCAGAGATGCTGAATCAAATTCATTACATCAGTCTGAACTCTGAGTGTCATCCCTGAAGTTAGAGCTACTATGCAGTTACATCAGGGTAAATGAGAAAAGAATTTGCTTCCCTAGCTTTGGCTCTGATTTCAAGCTGGTTTTAAAGCCGTATCAGCTCACAGGAGCCAACGGAAGTATTTCCAATACTGCAGTGACTTAGCGGTGCATCCGTAGACACGCTTTTGTTTTGCCCGGTGGGGCTCTGAATTTGAAACCCAGCCATATTCAGACAAACAGACTGGGGAAAACCAGCTTAGTCTTTAGCATAGAACTACTTTGTTCCTTCATGATGATTTTAAGAGAAAAAAAAGAAACCACAATATTTTCCTGTTGCTATGGCATCCTGCAGCATAGGGACTCACTATAGCAACCAGCGCACTAACTCCGAGGGCATTGATCAGCATGCAAGGATTGCCATCGCGAAAACAGAATTTTGTTGTTGTTGTTGTATCGATTGGTGCCTCTGGTGCCGGGTGGCTAGAAATGTCGGGGGGGTGCGAGCACCCTTCGCAGGACGGCTGAGCGTGGGTGCACATTGCCTGGCGGTGAGCATAGGCCGGAGTTCAGGACCGCGTTTGTCTAGGCGAAACCAGAAAATCTTGCATTTCTGCCTGCAAAATCTTGCATGTTGCCAGGGTTCAATGTATTTAAGAAATATTATATGTGGTTTTGGTTGCTTATCTGCTTTTCATGGGCTAGGGAAGTGTTCCTGCTCAGCAACGATTGCACTCTGGCACGGGGAGTCCCCACATTCGGGGGAACGGACCTGCACATCGGATAATAAACTGTGCCCCTAGAGATTTGTGCCCAGCTCCTAGTTTGGCCACAGGCCCCATGTGCACCTGGGAAAGCGTCTCATCTGGGATGTCTCTACGCCTGATCTGTAAAAGGAAGCAGTAGCCAAGAGGTGATGTTACCAGCGGTAGCACAGCAATAAATGTTAGACAGCAGCAGTGGGAGGGTATGATCATCACAGCCGTGGGTTTATACACCTGGGGGCTTTCTCCAGCCTGGTTTTGAACGGAGAAGTAGCGAGGAACTGTACGTTACGTGCCTAGTTTCTGTCAGAGACTCATGCGTTGGACCAGATATGGCTCCCTCAGCTCGGCGCTTTTCCCAAGCTGCACAGCCATGCAGAGAAAGGAGGAAGACAGTAGCTCAGTTCACACCAATATTATTTTCTCCATCTAAAGAAGCGCTGATCTGCTGCTGTAGTGTCTGAACACAAAAAACAGCTGGGACACAAACGAAGTGGTGCCCATACCTCATGGCTGCTCCTCCCAGCACGTAACCCCAGCTGGCTGCCATGACTGCTTTGTTATCTCTGTGGCCCCAAATATGCCAAATATCCTTAATTGCTGACCTTAATTTGTTCTCCAAAACTCTTGTTTGCTTGTAAGTCATGGTCTTTTGCCATATTACGCTAATTATTCTGGATTAAAATCTTCAAAAATCTCTTTTCTGTTCATCTCGAAGCATTTTTGCAGTATACATAGTTCCGCAAGAAGTCAATGCAAAAAGCCACTATCTATTGTCAGTTCACAAGTACCATCTAAATGACATCCATCCCCACAGTTTTTTGAATAATCATGCCTGGGCATTTTGAAAATCAAATTTGTCCTTGCAGTTATGCACTCTTCTTGCGAACAGCTCTGCTGAAGTCAACGAGCTGCTCCGTGTGCTACGCGTTCGCCTCACTATAACGGACTGCAGCATCCAGCTTGACCTGAAATCACCCAGGAAAACTTGCAGAAATCCCCGTGAACAAAGTCGGCTCTGTCAGCTCCCCACTTACGCGACCTTTGCTGCCGCGATGGCACCACAGTGGAGCCTGGAGGGACATTTCAGGTCAGACTTTGTGTGTTCATGCGACTGTTATATTATCAAGCCTCTCGCCTCCCTCCCTCATGCTTTTTTCTTCTTCTCTGTGGCTTTACAATAGCACGCCTTTCTCGTCTCAGTGCATGTATCCGCTTGTTTTAGGCTTGATCACCTTTGTTTTGATTTCCAACATCGCCACAGGGGTGCTTGGATTTTTACTGCCTCAGATCACTAGGTGGCACGACACCATCAGTGAAAGCTCTTTGCAAGAAAAACATGTAGGGATACGAGTATCTAGCCTTTTTACTTTGATATGTATTGTTTATTTGTTGTTTGTTGCTCAAAATGGGAGGTTAAATATTTTTATTAATTGCCTTCCAATTTCAGGTAATAGAAAAACAGGATACGCTTTGGCCAAGATGCTTTGCTTTAGAGGGCTGCTGTGGGCACTTCAAAGAGCTCTGCTTTTCAGAGCACTACGCAGCCATCTCTGGAAATTTTCCTTTCCTAAAATGTTGCCCGTGATCCCCAAAATCTCTAGTCACCTTCGTAGATAGTGGTGAAGGGCATTAGTGCTTGTTTATTGTAACCCCAGTGAAAGCAGAAGAATGAATGATGGAGGAAACCACTTTGCAATAAAGACATGGATACTGCAAAAACTTGCAGTGTTGTCAGAGGAGGGGAAATGGTTGTGCGCCTCGCTGCAGTCTTCCCAGTCTACTTCCCTGCAGATAAGATGAGGGATAAAGGTTTCTGAGTGTCTACACAGCTCATGCATGGCCCAGAATAACAGCACCAGCAACAGTACCAAAGTCCCTTTTACTGTAGCCTCCACCACCAGCCCAGTTTTCGGCATGTCCTTGGGGTCAAGGCTTCCTGGACAGTCCTCACCATAAGGCTTTTCATGTGCTGCTAGAGTTTTCCTTAGTTGCAGTGTAATGTTAAGGGGGAGCTGGAGCAGTCAGCTCACTGCTGGAAAGGGGGTTAAGAAAAACTATATTAAGGATGACATGAGTCATGAGTAGTGGCCCCAGAAAATGGTATTCTTGGAAAGGAGAGGGAAATGATGTACTGTAGAGAAAGCAAATGACAAGATATTCCTGAGAGATACAACTTGGGCAAATGTTTTGTTTCTTGAGCATCATTAGTTGCAATGTCTGGTAAATTTTTATGAAGAGGAATGAGGGAAGCACAAATAGCCTTCCTTGCCTTCCAGAGATGTAACTACTCCTACTCAAGAGCTTAAATACTTACTGCTAAATATGGCAAAGTAATCCACTTCGTAAACAATAACCTGCTTGCAGTAAGTTCCAAGAGCTTGTACAATATTTAAAAAGGCTCTTTAAAGAAGATCAGATGGGAATAGTCTTCTCAAAATCCAAATGAGGAGGTTCTCTCCATTACTCTCACTCCAAATGAGGAATGTTTCATCAAATAATATGAGACAGCAAAGCACTCGCTGCCCACTTTTGGCTGTTTTCATCTCTCAGAGCTGTAACTGCATTTGTGGGAATGTTCAGTAGTGGCGTGCTCCAAGGCAAGGCCCTGCGAGCACCCGTTCTTCAGAAAGGAAGCCACCAATGAAACACTCTTAAAAACCTGAAAGGCTCAAAACTGAAGAAGAAGGTGGAAGAGGGTCAGATAAATATGACTTTCTTAAATCAACTTTTCTTAATTTTTCCTAATGTCATTCCGTGAAGGTTGTTATGTGTGCTCATCACCAGAGTAACCAAAGGGCTTGGAGGTATGGGAGGTCTCTTGCTTGTGACGCACAGCTACAGGAAGGCTCTCTTTTCCAGGACATGGCTCATGAAAGCATTTTCACTTGGACTTGAAAGGCAGTATATGCTCCAAAGATACTTTCAGATGGTTCCAAAAGGCACATTTCTGTCCTGCAGACTTTGACTTGCCTGTTTCCAGCGAAGAAACTGCCAAAAGAAGACCCAAAGAAAAAGCTGACAGCTCTGGGTCTAACTCACTGTAGTGTTTTCTTATATTCCTTTTCTTTCAAGGGATATACAAGACTTAAAACACTAATATCTTTCTCTTCCATGAAGCTTGCTGCCTCAAATTCCTTCAACATATTAGTGCCAACAGGAAGGTCTTCCTCCTCCATGCCTGAGTCTATCTCAATAACTAAAAAAAATAGTTATTTAGCTAATCATTGCTATTCTGATCAGTAGAGACATCCATTTCTTTGCAGATTCACTTCAAGGATTCAGGAGGATGCTGAAGTTGTACAGGACTTGTATCTGCATTAGAAGGCACCTCCATCCCCTTCTTACTCTTCAAACAGTTCCTAAACAGCAAAAGGAAGGTGCTTTCAGCTGCATTTAGATTAATTTCTTTTCTGAGATGAGCCCTCTGGTCTCTGCAAACATTTCCCATACTTGTACATCACAAAAATCCTGCAAAACAGATACCAGGCAAAAACAGCTTCTTCTCTTTATACACGTTCACTTACGTGTGCTTAGTTAGGTAATAAAATATTTATCTACATGACTCCCATTAAAACTATATGAGGCAGTGACAGAGAGTGAACCAGGCTCCATTCCTGCTTACACTTTGTCAGAAGTAGCTGTTCTAGTTATCTCTGTGCAAATTCAGTCGGGTAATTCTTGTCTAGCTCTCTAACAGAGAAATAGCTTGATTCCAAAGATCTGTTTGACTTTGTAGCATCAGCAACCAAAAAAAACAAAAAAAAAAACAAAAAAAAACAAAACAAAAAGAGGAGAAAAAAACCCTTTATCTAACAACCTTGAGTCACTAAAGAAAGTTCCAGTTGAAGCAGACCTCATAGTGCTGGCTGCGCAGAGGAAAATGGTAACTCTTCGCTTGTTTATTTTGAGAGGAGACATTGAGGGCATCATTTTTCAAAGACATTTTTCAAGATTTTTGCAGATTACCTTTATCAATACAGACATTTCAGAAAGACTGAATCAGGCTGAATCCTGAGGACTTGGTGTAAATAACCCGGGAACTATTTTGGTGGTATTGCAAACTATTAGCTTTTTTTCTCTAAAAATGATCTCATTTAAGATTCTTGGGAAAGCCTCTTATACTTAGATGCCCCATCCCAAACTGCTGCTAGATGCCTTTTTCCTGAATGTGACAGAATGAGGATATGTGGATGATGACCCTGTCTGGTTCAACGGCACTGTTTGTAGCAAATCATGTCATAAAATATGGTAGGTACAAATCTGAGTGAATTACTTTCATAGGTACCACGAACAGGCACTAAGCTCCATTTTGCTCTGCATTGTACAAATAGACCAAGCATCAGAGAGCTTTTGATCCAGTTTTTATAGAATAAACACATAAAGCATGTGCAGAGATCAAGGTAACAATAAAGGCAGGTGCACAGAATAGCAATCATCATAGTGCTATCTTGGATAAATTAAAAGCCGTACAAATTAAACAGCCATTAATGATACAATACAGGGCACAATCCAGATAAAACCTAGCCTCTCTTCCTAAGCAAGAGGATGAACATGTTATACTTTTATGCTATTTGCACAGTGTAGTCCTCAGCGGCTGATAAAACACTGCCCTGGAATCGGGTCATCTCGCCCTTTCACTTTCTCGCCCTTTCACTTGAGCTGCGCCCTACGTTTAATGAACCGCGGCCAGGTCCGTGTCAGTCGGCTCCATCGCTGACCACCGGGAAGGGCCAAAGTTCGCAATGGAGAGCAGAGGCTGGCCCTGGGGGCTCTGCTGTCATCCCTGACCCCAGCACTTTGCCTCTCGGTAGGTTTGCGCTGGAGCTTTATACACACATATTTTCTGAAGGGGCCCACCTAGTGCTCTAGCATGGATGCGCAAGATCGTGTGCAAGGAGATTTTGTTTCGAGCGATATTAGCACCAGTACCTGCTCTGCAAGCCTAGAAAGACTGGTGGGTTGAATATGTATGTGACTGGCGCTGCTGCTGTGGGTGCCGGCAGAGCCAAAAGGGGCAAAAACCCCAGATTTTTCAGGAAAGCGTGCGTAAAAGGAGGGGGCAGGGAATAACTGCTTTATTTGGGGTTTTTTGTCCACTTGCTTTGTAAGTAGTCTCCAGACCACCAAGGGAGCGGTACAGGCTACAGAGGAAAATAGATAAGTATATACCCCTCCGCGCAGAAAAGTCTCCTCACTTGCAGCCCCCATTCCTTTCTAGCAACTGAAGGACTGCCTTGAAGTCTTGACTTGGGGATGGCTCCTCACCTTGTTAAAGAAGAAAAAGTAAGTCCTGTCCTATAGCCGCGCACTGTAATGACAGTGTGTGAAGTGCCCGTGTTAGCTGTCAATGTGCAGTTTACAGGAAAGGTTCAGGCTATGAAATTGCTCTGGATGGCCCAGAAGGCTGGAGACGAGAAAGCAGACAGCTAAACAAACAAACTCCAAGCTCTCACTATTAAAAAGAATCACGAACAGCTTAAACAACACTAATGGAAATATTACTGAGCTATCACCTTATGCTAACCCCCTGTCTAATCAGAAATACAAAACAACCTTATTTGAAGATTATTTAATAAAAAATGAGCTACAGGAACCAGTCTGAGACTTCTAGTTAGTGTAATCATCATCTCTGTTGTTTTTCTCATTCCCCTCATACAAACTACAAGATTATGTAAGGATAAAGTTTATCGTTTTTCATTTTAGCTACTTTAGTTACTGTGTGTCCCTGAGTAGCTAAAATCTGCCTTGGAGAGTCTGAAGGATGAAAACAACATCTGTTTCCATTCCTCTACCTATTTCTACAGAGCTCAGTAGTTTCTCTCGTCTACCTGGGCTTTTATTAATTTGGGACTAGTGCTGCTCTTTGGTTCTGGCCTTGGTCGCACCTATGCTAAAAGTGACCTAGCCTGGAGCAGCCACGTTGCCCTGAACAGAGCAGACGAGCAGGACTTTAGGACAGCTTTTCAAGTATGTGACATATACAGAACAGCTTTTCTGTGCCCAAAATCAAGACATTTGCATCCCAGTATGTAGGGCAAAATACTCCACAGAGTCCAGAGTTGCACATTTTGAGAGTCCAGTTCTTTTTGCATGCTGAAATGGGAGTTGAGTCCCTTCAAAATCAAATGTGCACCAACTACAGCTTCTGGGTGAGCTCTGCAGAATGGACTCTCTAAAGTATTAAGGCTTTTAAGCCATAGGGACCTCTGCAGTCTGTCAAGGTCTTTTTTGAATAGTGCACCTGCCTCGATAGCATCCTTATCTTCTGCTTAAAAATGTCTGAACAGTTGCTTAAGTTTACCCATGCATTGGAATACTCCACCTCTTCCACAAAAGCATGGCAGGAAAAACAACAATCAGAAAAAATTTAGCATGAATGGCACAGAGCATGGAGGACCAAGTGCCTGGGGTGAAATGTCCATTGACTGTTTTCTGCCTGTCAGCCCTTAGAAATGGAGGAGCTCCAGAAAAGTCCTGCTCGCTCCTCAAGTGAAGAGGCTAGGTAAGGACAGGTCTAGGTAAGGGCAAACCAGCAACTCACAGGATTTCAGAAAGGAATGTAGAGCTTTTATATTTTATAGAATTTATTCTTACGGATTATTCTGTAGAGACACCTGCTACAAATAAAAAAAGGCTATGAAGTCTCCAGATTGCAGATCCTAATTTCTAAGATCTCAAATGTATGCTTTTAGGCTGTTCTTAATCACATATTACAAAGATCTGAAAAATCCTCCCTGTGCTGTTTTTTTGTGACAATGCAACAACGCATAAGGTATTGACGACATATGACATATGTCATGACATATGTTGTGAAAACATATGAGCCACAGTACTCCCTTAAAGAGTACTAAAATATTGAGCAGTGTGCAAGCACCTCACATTTCTAGGCATGAAGGAAGCCTTCTAATACGTAAATATTGTCTGAGCCTGCAGCAGATATTTGTCTGAGCCTGTGGCATCTTTTTGAGCTTTTTGAACCTCTTTTACACTCTCTACATCTGGTCTGATGCTTTCAAGCCAAATATTGAGGACTATCACACCCCGAACAAGATTTTTGGTACTGTATTCTTGGATCATACACATAAGTACGACACACAAAGGAAGAAGATGAGAATATTCAAGAAAGCCTTGAAAATGAAGCAAAAATACAAGATAGTGGAAATTTAAAAGATTTGGGAGCTGCTTGCTGAATTACCATGCTACTATTATTTTCTAAAACAGTAATGTTCTTTGTTTTTCTAGATTGACTGAGACCGATATTGTGATTCTGAGTTCAGCTCGTGTTCTGCATTTGGAGTTTCTGATGTTAAGAAATATACATATGTCATATGTTTGACATACCACAGGTTCTCTGGGACAATTAATTGATAACTGATAATTAAGTTTGTTTAAAACTGTCTTTTAAGAAGCAAATGGGAACAAAGTTTGCCTTTAGAAACTGGTCTTCAGACAATTTTTGACAAGATGGATGTCCAGAAAATGTATAATAGTTCACATCGGTGCTGAAAATCTGACTGCTCCATCTTCCATTGTGAATGTCTCATATATGCAGCTAATGATACATTTAATTTTGTTGCCTGGCATCAGTGTTTTCCCCAGGCTCTAGAGCTGTCTGGTTTCAAAACCATCATTTTTACATTAAAAACTGAGAGAGAGTGCCTACTGGGAATGTTTTTCAGAGAGAGAATTCATTTTTCTTCTTTCAACTTTTTCAGCTTTATGGAAAATTTGGGTTTATTTTTTTTCTACCACAACATCTCTTCACACAGAGTTCACGTACTGTGAGGAGGAATGCCCTAAAAGTGCTTGAGATTGGTTTGTATCCGTAGGCCAGCTACTCCATGGGAATCATCCCTCCTTGTGCTTCCTGGTATTTCGTTGTTAGTTTTCCGATCTGAAATCTTTCAGGCATGAGAGAATTGACAAATGTAACATCTGTGAGAAAATGATAGAATATTAAGTGCACTCATTTTTCATCAAGTGGGTTTCCTGCAGTAATCATTCTTGAACCCGAAGTGAGCTATTATTGAAAACACACATCACTAGAAAATCCTCAGCTTCGATGTGACAACTAAATAGTCATTCCAATTTTTGTCTAGACTTTCACGGAGGCGTGCGTGGACTGCTGTAGCCTTGTCTTCTCCAGGCTGATTCGAATCTCACCTGGGTCCTCTTCACCCTCTGTAAATGATGCAAAGTTCATCTACTTTGAAAACCCTTGCCACCTTCTAAAACTTCCTCCTTTCCCACGGTTCGCCTCCTCACCCCCCTTGCCTGCCATGTTTCAGGCTGTTGTTGCTCCACTCACGTCCTCCTGACTCAGCTTTCAGCTGTTTCTATGGTTCCCCGCTTTTAAAAGTGCTTTTCTGAACCCATCAGCTACGCTGCATTGTGTTTTGTTAAATCCCATCTCACAAATCCAGTTTACAGTCCAGACTTCTGGACAATTAAGCGAATGATGTCCATCTACCAGCCTTCAGTAGGACCGTACAGCCCCAGCCTTCTCTTTGCTCTGTTCTTTCCTCAGTTCTTCTCTGAACTTCCTCCTCCCCCTCTTCCTCCTCCTCCTGTTTTCTTAGTCTCTGAGTTCCTTTGAGCCAGGAATACTTGTTTAGCTCGTCTGTAAATATATGACTACATGTTTGCGTAACTAATACCTGTAGCCATACGTACAACAAACAAAACAATAAAAAGGGACAGTAGGACCATGCTGAATATCAGGAATTTTTCCAGTCTAATGCCCTGTTAAAGAACCACAGTAGTATAGGGCCTATTATTTCAAAGGCGAGAGGAGTCAGTGGAAGGACACCCACTGATTTTGGTGAGCTTTTGGACCGGACTCGCAGTACCCGAGGTACAGTGCATTACTGTAATACAATACAGTACTAGATTTATGTGTGTAAAACACCGATTAAGCTATCTACCGTTTTATAACTTTACAAGTACGTAGCATGAATGGTAAAAGTAAAATGTATGTGGGTTGTAGAGACATCACTACCAGGAAACTACGAAAGGCACAGGTTTACCAGTTACACGCAAAGTGTAAGAGCAGGTGTTTGACACAGCCATTCTAAAGCGGGGTCCTAAAATGCCATCAAGTAAATGTGCTTTAACACGGGAATGAGCAACTAATATGTTCTGTTAATCAAGCTAAGGGACCACAGTGTACATAAAAAGTAAAAACTTCTGCTTTCCCTGGAGAAGCTCAGAAAATGACATCAAGATCTGAAGAAAACTAAGCTTTCTGGGCTTAAGTAAGAAGCCCTCTCTGTTAGGTTGTTTAGATGTAACTTTTCAGTGGCCGACTGTGTCACACTGGGAGAGAAAAACCATTACTGGGAGCTGTAGCCGTGCAAAAGCATACGAAGGCGCTGGTGACATGGTAACCAGAAGAGCAACTCTCGAGCAGCTTGCCGGGCTGCTGGACCCTCAGAGGCTGAGCACGTAGCTCACCTCGTTGGCAGTGCAGGTCGTGGTTTGGGGGCTACAGCGATGTCTAAAGAAGAAATACTTGTCCCTCTTCCCTCTGATGCCAGTTGTAGGTTATATCCCCCTCAGGACAATTTAGTCTCGTTATTACAGCTTCCTTTTGCTGTTTCTGATTTTATTTTCAGTTCTGTTCATTGAGGAACCTAAGGGACATATTCTCTTTTAGGCAAGGATAGAAAACTACCGGATATGATATGCATGGGATTTCTGACTGTAGAAAAAAACCTCTTAACTGAGTGTTCCTTCTAAAATTATCAGTAAAAGAAAAAAGTTAATAACATTGACACAAATAGTTTCCTTCAGGCATCAGAGCTCACAAACGCAGCAGAACATGTAGTGTCTGTCTCACGCTATCTGTTGGTACAGGCTGACCTCGCTGCACTGGCTAAATTCAGTAATTGCAGAGATTATGCTTTTTTCTGTGTTACTAAGATTCAGATTCTGTGGCACGAATCCTCTGTAAGTGCTGGGTTAAGTACCCATCTATTGGGCAGTCTCAAATATTTAGAAAGATAGGAAACAGCTACAGGTAATATTAAAAGAAAAACCTTACAAAAATGTCTCAAATATTTAGAAAGATAGGAAACAGTTACAGGTAATATTAAAAGAAAAACCTTACAAAAATGTGTGAAATATACAGGACTCGAAAAGCTGGATTTTGCTCCTCTTGTGGTCTACTGACAGTTAGGGGGAAAAGAAACAAGAAAATGGCAACACACGGCATAGAAGCTTTATATCTTACAAAGAGAGAAAAATATGGGAATGCGTGGAGAGAAAGGTAAACAATGAGCTGGAGCACAAGATGCAAAGTTAGAACCAGAGGATGGGGAGAGAAATGCAAAGAGAAGTGAGAAGTGGGGAGTCAAGGATGAGACAAGAGCGAGAGGAAGAAACAGAAGGGGATAAAAGAAATGAAGGCAAAGAAAATAAACAGGAAATAGGAATGAAGAGAGAAACAGGTTAACGGGACAATCAAAGCGCTCAGAGAGACAGAAAGGAAGGAAGGAAGGCTAAAAGAAGGAAACCGATAGAAAGGGCATGATGGAGTGAAAATAAAAATCAGAGGATAATAAGGAGGTTAAATAATTCAAAAACCAAGAAAAAACAAACATAAGATATTACAATTGCGCAATAGGACTTTTTAAAATGTATTTGTTCTCTTGCTTTACTTTTCCATTATATTTCCGTGTTAGACAAAAACTGACTAAAGGAAAGCAGATAGTCCAGCTTAAGCCTAGCAAATCTTGGGCCAATCTCAGAAAGTCTTCAGTCCCCTCCCTGCGGACCGTCGGTAGATCTGGCCCTGTAAGAAGGCCAAAAGGAGCAGTTTGTCTGAGGGCACCAGGAACATCTCTGTAACCAGGGCCTGGAGGAATACCATGAAAGGACTTGGTCTGGATGCCCCGCTTGCCCTTCAGCCAGGCAAAATGCAGTCCAGGTCAATTCAAGCATTTTCTTTGGCAGACTTGTAACATCTTTTTAAATTGCTACTATAACTACCTTGTATTTTGCGTGCTGGCAAAGACGACTGCATTTTGCATTTTGAGCAGGCCATTTTGAGGATTTTGAAACTTTTCCAAACAGTTTTCAAGCTCAAGAATTTGTTGAAAGCAATACTTTCCTAGCAACACTTTTCTTTTAATAAATTAGCATTTCATGGGAATAAAAAGGGTACTTTGCCTAATTCCTGGCTGTCTGGCCTTGTGGAACAATTTGTTCTTAAAAAAACTAACATGATTTTTGGATATAGATGTACAGGCTTATTATCACAGCTTAAACACTAAGGCATTGCAACCCAAGGCTTTTTGTACTTCACTAGTAATGATCCTTCTGTTACTTATTCTAATTAACATGATAAAGCCAAAAATGTGTTTCTTAATAATCAAATAATCTCCATTAACAAAGTTGATCTAATTGCGACTTTCAGTAACGGGAAAAATAAATTTAAGCCCTTTGGAAATGCCTTTGCAAACACTTTGCAGGCAAACTAGATCAAAGGATGATGGATATGTGCAGTTTCAATTAGACTTCTGCCAAATGTCTTGGCTCTTCACCACATTCAAAGGCCATCCTGAATGTTGCACACAAAATGGACCCCTGAGTTTCTTTAAAGACTTTATAGAATTTATTTGGGAAACCATCCAAGATGGCTGTTTTTCCATTATTTAGTGAATTAGCGGTCTCCTCAACTAATGCTTTTTCTGAGATAACCCTTTGTGTATCTGCCTATGTGGGGCATTTTGCGGTTGTTGAAAGTGCATTAATTTTTTTTATGTGCACCAGGATAGCCATTTTCAAAGTATATGTCTTCATAGACCTGCCTACAGGCTCTATCTTTTTGTTTGCTTAAAGTTACTTCCCTTTATCTGGAATATAAATGGAACTTTTTTTATTATTGTTCCTTCATTTTTTAAGTGTACATTCCAGATATTTTTCCTTGCTCGCTCTCCATTTTCCACTGTCACTGCCTTAAATGTTAACGTACAGCACATTCTGTGTTGCGGTTGGGGATCATTTTTACCTGTAAGTGCTGTAAAACGGAAGATTCATCACTTCACCACAATGAATGTGTCCTGAGGTTTGATTTTTCACGAATCATAATTTGAAATGGATCAATAATAGTTGGCATTTCTATAACATACTGCATCCCAGGAACTAAAAGCACTTAAAAAACATTACCGGAGCTGGAGAATGCCCTGTAAAGTTTTTGTAATTTTATGGTATGTTATTTTTCCCAATTACTGGGCTGCATAAACACCCCATTTGGGAACAGCAAGTACCACTGACAGCTCCTCGTCTTTCAGCTGCCGTGCACAGAGCGCAGCCGGCACTGCCTCTCCCTGAGCAAATGCATCCCACTTACCGATAACCCATGCAAAACATCGCCGAAGGGGACTAAAGCGGCTGCTCCGAGGGTCTTATGGGGGAAATGGGCTTCAGAGAGCAGAGGAGGGAGCTGAGAATTTGGGGACAGTATTATTGCAGAGTTGCAGAGTAAGGGAGTTACAGAAAAAAGTCTGTCATTTGTTAAAATAAGAATATTTCAGCCAAATCCTTTTACTAAGCCTTCCTCATTCTGTCTACAGTATATTGGTGCAATACCTATGTCCTTTTTTGGTGGCCAGTTCCTTTTGCTTATTTGTTTTAAATGAAATTTTAAATCATTGGGTACTTTTAATCAAGTACTTGAGCTCCAAACTTATTTTGACTTACCCTGTCATATTAAAAGATTTCATTAGGTGCTTTCAAATGAGATCTAATTCATATCTTTGATAAAAAATGTTGTGGTTGGAAAAAAAGGGCAGAAAATAAATGTGATTTTTTTTTTTTTTTAGGTTGGTTTGGTTTGGTTTAGTTTCGTTTTGAGTTTTTTAGTTTAACTCCTTAACATGAAAATAGCTGTTGAAAGTATGAATAACTACTACAGACCCCAGAAAGAAAAATGTGGGTCTGAAAGGCCTGGGAGATCCAGTTTAAGTCATTTTTTTTCCTTCACAGTGGGATTTCTTTAACCTGGTAATTTCACAGATCTGGATTAGGGAATGAATGACTGTCTGTCATCTATGCCAAATGAAAAGAAAGAAGTAGGCTTGAGAATGAGAGTGCTCATATCTTGGACTAGGTCTCCTGGTGACAGGATAACTCACTTGCGTTGCTTTTGAACGCTCGTATTTGCTGCGCTGGACTCGCAGCTGGTGATTAGGTTCAGGAAACACTTTGGCCCCTGAACAGTTTTCCTTGATCCAGCACAAACTTCCATTAACTTTCGTAGCTGTGTTTTCTTAGGCGATGATTTTTGAAGCCCTTACGCTGAACTCGTATTTTCCCAGGGAAGCTACTTGCTTTCGGTACTCATGTAGCCCCGCAGCAAGGCTGCAGGATGCCCCTCACATGTAATGAAGAGCAAATCTCCAGCTATTTCCTGAAGACCTCAGTGTTTATAAACTCGTGTATTTTCTGCACCGTCATGTACTGCTCTAAGCAGTCCCCAGTGCCAACACTGACATTGTGAATGCTGTGTTATGAGCACTGTAAGAGCGATAGTTTGCCCTTTATGCACGTGTTTATCTATCGAACAGCAGGAGCATTCTGGCTAAACACTTTGAAGCAATCGTGCACAGGGCAGCTTTATCTGGTAAGTGAGCAAAGTGAGGTGGGATTGAGGAAATTAAGGATTATGAAGAGAACGGATGGGAAGTTACCTCTTTAAAATACTCCACTGCCTGGGAAAATTCCAGCTTTCGATCACATTTTGTCCGGTGCAATCCGTTTAATAACAAGCCAGGCAAGCCTCCATTTGCGTGTTGTGACTATTGCAAGTGGCCCTCTGCCAGCAGCTTTACCGAGCGCAGGAGCCACCTGACACTTCAGCAGCGAGCGAGAGAGAGCAAGCCCCAGCAGGACGCGGCGGATGAGCGACCCGAGCGGCATTCAGAGCACGCCTCTCTCTTCCTGTGCCGTTTGAGAGACGGCACAAGTTGTACAAAAACATGATTTGGTCAGTAGCCGGCGTTTGTCCAGTGGGCTTTTTAAGCTCTGCGCATGCCAAGCATGTATTTATTGTTTATGGCTTATTAAATAAGGGCTTGAACGGGTCTAATATGAGTCAAACTGCCCTTCAAGATAGGGGTGAAAGAGAAGGACCTTCGAGACCTTTCCAACGGCAGAGAATAAATTGCAGAAGTACTTTGTGCTGTGCATTAGCATGGTGCTTACACTTTCCCTGGCATCACACTTCATCAGAATTTGCTCCCAAAGCCTTGCATTTATTGCTTCAGATATACTTTCTGAGTCCAAGCCTTTCTGACTGAACTGTAGCAGTACTTCCCGGCTTATGGGAACCCTGTGGATACCTTTACCGTAGAGTTAAATTGAGCATTTACTACACTGTTGACCTAAATCCCCGTCCTTTTCCTGTTCCCCGGCTAAACCCTTCTCACCAGCTTATTAAGGCCTCAGGATGCGTATGTCCCTGTATATCCCTGTGTCTTGGTGACACAGGTCAGCAACCGCAGAGCCAGCAAGGGCTCACTGCTCGCACCTGGGTTAGGCTGACCCAAGTGCTCAAATGCAAGAAGAAATGATTTGACTCAACCCTGAGGTGACATTAATGCCTGGGCTTCCCAAACCTGCCCTTAGCGAAGGACCTTCCACAGCACTGTCCTTCAACAGCAGCAAGTCCTCGAGCCTCTCCGTTGCCGGAGAAAACCCTTACGGCAGTCAAGTGTCTTGACTCTTCTGCAGTCATTACTTGAAAATTATTGTAATCAACATCATTAAAATCTTTGGAAACAACATGCCACTCTCATACACTTGTGTTGCAAGTATTTATGAGCAAAACCTGATGTTTTCTATATAATTAACAAGAAAAAAAGTAGGATTTATATAGAATCACTCAAGGTGAGTGATGTCAGACGGTTTAAAGTTCATATTTCTTGTAGCTCGTGCTGTTAATAGGAGTAGTAATAACTGAGAATTTTCAGCTTTTTAATAGCATATATTAGTGTGTTTTATGGTATTATTACTACTGATGTTTCTGTCTATAACTTCCAGTAAGTATTTCCTTGACTGAGTTTCATAGCTGGAGCTCCAGTCCCTGTTTGAAAGGCAAAGGCCATCGCCCTTTCCATGACTAAGGGGAAGGGATTGCAGCCCAAACCTGCTTTTGTCTGTCCAGAAGTCCTGCCACAAGTCCTACTTCAAAAGCCACAAGACTTAGCCCTTATGCTGTAAAATCCATATCACAATCACGCGGGAGCATTAACAGTCCTGCAAAGGGTGCGGAAGGGAGTGCACCAAATAACCTGGAGCAGACAGTCTCCACTGATCCTGGTCAGCTCAAAAAATAAACTGAGATGTGCTTTGACAAAGCATGTCTGCTGATAATGGTCCCTCCAGATCCAGAAAGATCCTTATTTCGCTATGGAGAAGAGCCTAAGTTAACACAGGCTTTGCTGACTATTCACTGAGTGAGCTCGAGGCTATAAATCTATCTACTTTCTATTTAATCTAGTGTTTGTTTTGAGACGACCCCAAGCTGCCAATGTCAGCACACTTAATCAATGTCACCTTAATGGCTATTTTCCAAAAAAAGACAAAAAACAGAGAGGGATACAGTTGCCATACTGGAGGCCCTGTGCCGCAGCAAGTGGAACAGCGTGTTGAAAAGTGATAATGATTTCCTGTTAAGACCGTGAATAATTAAGATGGCAAGGAAGGGCCATGGTGAAACGAATTCCCAAGAGGCTGTGGAAGGGCATGCAAGGATGGAAATTTTCATGTCAAGATACTAGTCTGTCTCTAACTGTACATAGGTCAGACTGGTGATCCAGTGAGGAAATTCATTAGCCTGATGTATCAAGAATTTCTGGGTTTTGGTTTAGTAACATAATTCAGAACAGAATTTCAGTTTACTTTTTGGAGAGTGGAGAGAGTGATGGTAGTAGTGAGTTTGTTTAATTTGTTTTTTTTATTACATTTTCATAGGACATGATGTTATTTTTAAGGGCTTTTTGATTTGGGCTTTTTTTAAAGTGAAATCTGAAATTACAGACAATGAGGTGATGACAATAATGAAACCTATCCCATCACTGAGGCGATGTAATGCAGGATGATACAAGCTCTAGAAAGAGGAGCTGGGGTTAAAAATAATAGTAGTAATAATAATTACAGATCAAAACTTTTGACTGTATACATCTTAAGTGATGGCTTGATTTCTGTGTGCATGTGAGTTAACAGGGAATATATTTTTAACAGTGTAGCATAATTTTCTATTCAAATTATTATATTTGTGTGCGTATGTTGTGTTGAAAGAGACAGAGACTAACAGAGAGATGAAAATATACCCCAGCTTCAATACTGCTGTGAGATGCCCTCAGATAACTCCTAGGTTTGTTTTATCAGACAGTCAGGCTGATGTTTGCAGGCAGTTTAGGGTCGGCTTTGCTATTCCTAAGTGATGAACAAGCAGGTTAAAGAAGGAAGAGAGAAGATAATTTTAGTGTTTCGTTGATTTAAAGAGCTAACAGTAGGTAATGGGGGGAAAAGGAAATCTGATTTCTTTAGCACATCTGAAAGAACACAAATCACTTCAGATCAGGCCATCAAATGCCATATAAAGTTCTCTTTATACCCGTGGCACTTACAAACATCATTGGTTGTTAGTATGATACAAGGCCTGTTTTCTAAAACTAAGCATTAGGGTGATAAAGGTGTTCAATTTTGCAAAATAAATTGCTAACATGAACCATGCCAAATATACAAGTGTTTTCAGGTGTTGGATACCTCAATAGGATTTGGGGCTTCAAAAAGGCAAAGGGATTTAGCCGCAGAACTCCCATTAATGTCAATGAGAGCTGAGAGGTGAGGTGCCCTAGTTAGCTTTGCAAAACTTTTTTTTCTTTTTTAATCAAAGCTTAATACTAACTAGGATTTGATCTCAGCTTAGTTTTTCTTGCAGATGTTTCAAATCAACAAGCAAAGACATCAGTGTCTAACCTTCTGTTCAATTACTTTGCTTCTCCCCAGTCGCCTTTTCCTATTTATGCTAATAAGCAAAATACTAATAATAGCTTTTTAAGCATTATTATGTTCCTAAGAACCAAAGCGAGGCCTGTTGGAGTTTACTTAGCAAGGCCCTTTCTATTTGGGAACACACGCACATGCTGCTTAATTGTGTAACACAGCTACTGAAAGAAAGATCTGGCAACCAAATAAGTAAGGGGCTGAAGTGGTCTATAAACTCTGCTTAGTCCAAATTAGCAATGTGGGCAACAATGGTGTGCTCTGTTTTCGTCTTCAATTGCATATATTAACAGCTACACATGCAAAACAAATTCCCTTTTGTGGAGAATGAATTATGTAAATGTAATTTATAGCATTAATTTGGACTTGTAAATTTAATCCACTCAAACATAAAAACGTTTTCGTGCACTGAATATTCCTGAGGTGGTTTAATATGCTTAAAATAAATATTGAGCAGCTGACAGAAAAACATGCCCTCCATATCACAAAAGTTGTTTTAAAACAATAATTTAAGTGCCTAATTAATATTTACTACCCAGGGATTAAACTCCTAAGTAAATTTTCTTTCTAAAATATTCATTGTGCAATCTATACGGGTGGCAGGTATTGAAGGGAATAATAGATCACAAATGGGCAAGCCAAAGGCATACAGTAAAAGCAGCTATGTTCAAAAATACTTGCCATGAAATAAGGGTAGTTGATACAAAAGAGAGTTCAAGTTTCGGGTCTTAGCACATGAAGTGCTTTTTCATCAGCTTGCAAGTTTCTTGAAAAGAAGGGTAGTATCATTTCCCTGAAAAACTTCTGTTTAATAAATGCTGCAATTGTAATACACCATCAAATGCTCCTTCGTCAGAAAAAATGCAGCAAGGCTCAGTCCCAGACCGAACGGTGAGCGCATTGCGCCGTATCTGGCGAGACTACCCAGTACTTGGGTCGTACTTGAGTCATCTTCCAACTTGTAAAAATCTGCCAGGCAAAACAAGCTTGACATTTCCTTTTGATTCTAAAATTTAAGGATAATTTGACTGGCAGAAATAAGGAAAATCTCCCAAAAAGGCACCAATTTGTTCCCTTTGCTGACTGCTTTCTAGAATGGAGAGAAGAAGGAAAAATATCCCTGTGAGTGTGAGTTTGCTATGATTTGTTCTTCCGAAGCACATCCGCACAGTACCCATATCAGGGGCTACAACAAGCTGTTTTACAAAGCAGTTGTCTTGGCTTGCTGCAATCAAATCCCCCTTATCCTCAGGGATAGATTAGTTTATATTTAGACTACAACCTGCAACCTTGGTTTTGTTTTCTAAGTACTATTTTTATTAAAAATTCCCTCCTATAGCTTCATCTTAACATACAGCTAGGAAGTGAAGCGTATTAAGCCTTGCTGGTTGGCCAGCCACATGGAGGGAAGCCTGAGGAAATCAAACCTCTCACCAGAGACACAAGGTCCAAGCTGGTGGCAATTAAACGGAGCTCACGGTGGGGAGACTCTCATAATCTGGTGAGGGCTTTTCTCAAGGACGAACGATGCTGGGTGTCTACTCATGAGGGAGATAAATTTGTGTAAAATCAGAACAAGCAAAGAGAGAGAAATGTAGGGAGCCATGCGGCTGCAGAAAGAGCAGACCTGTTAGTGGCTGATCTTGGTAAATGCAAAGCAAGGACAGGGTGTGAGGATGGTTAGCTGCTTTTGGGAAAGCCTGTCGGTCCTGGAGGAACCGTGGGCGCTCTGGGACAGTGGTGCCACAGCATCGCTTTACCTGTATTTTTTTGCCCATTTGGCACTTCAAGCATTGCCGAAAGAGAAGAGAGGTCACACTCTGGCAAGGACTCAGAAGCAGCCTGAGGAACTGTCTTCTGTTGCTTTTCAGTTCACAAAGTTCATTGCTCTGAAAAAGTGGGAAGGGAATCGATTCTTGATACTTTTTTTTTTGGATCAGAGCCTTTTAAAATATCATCTTAAGTTACACATTTTTTTCAACATAACTAAAATTTTGCGTGGTATGGATGGCACGGGTAGACTGTGAGCTCACAGTCCAATCAATCTGATGGAGAAATCTGATGAATGCACGCAATGATTTTTATATAAATATCTTACCTAAATGTGAATTAATTTAAATTTTATATTGCACATTCAAATAAAGGCTGGTACGCATAATGAGTTCATCTGAAGGTGCAATCATTCACAGGCTTTTCATTTCTCTTCTTTAAAAAGAAAAACAAAAAATAAATGCAGAAGATTACAGTATATTGGAGTACATTAATATTTTTACATGTAATGATGTCAGGAGACATGAAGTTGCTGTTTCTCTAACATTTATAAAAGTTCAGACATGTTTTGCTTGTTAAGAGGCACAGATGCTAAGCAAATAAGCAGTAATGCAAAACATGGCCTTATTGCTGCTTAGCTCCTAATCCATACAGATCCAATCCTGGAGCTTCTGTAACGTGTCAAAAAGAAAGAAAAGAATAAAAAGATCACTTTTAACCCAAAGCCGTTCCCCAACCCAATTCACTACACAGCCTCAAAAAACATCTACTGAGGCACACAGGCGAAGTCTGTGAGAAGAAGGGAAGCTGCCTCTTTTGGCAGTACTGCTCATTTATACTGCAGCTATGGCATAGGATTACTGAAAAGGTAGGTGGTGTCCAGGGACAGCTTTATCTCCTTCCCTTTGTGGCTTAGCTGGATTTTTCTGCCCTTGAACTCCCTTAGCATGGTCCAGAAATCCCCCAGAGCCGGGGAATCGGGTAGAGATACTCCAGCTTACGCAGTGGTCCGTCTTCCACACAGGGGAATGGAAACTCAGTTTAAAAAAAAAAGGATAAATGTGAAAAAGACAATCTATAAGGGGAGAAAGCATTACACATAGGATCTGAGCAAATGTTGTAAAGATTGGATCGACAGTTCCCTGAAATATCTGTATTTATTTAAGCCTCTCTAAATTAGAGTTCTGCTAAAATTAAAGCAAAGCTTTCTGATTTCTAAAATCATGTTGAGAGTTTGGACAACAGCTATAACAGCTTTTGGAATAGTCTTTATGTTACCCAGTAGTTAAATAATTCTGAAATAATTTTGGAATAAGCTATGCTCTTGAATTGTTTTCTGAATCTTTGTTGGCCATCTTTGAAGTGGGATTCATACAAGCATGTTGTACAGCTCACTTAATATTTAGAAAGGACTTTTTAGCAAAAAAACACCTTGCTTACAATTCAAAGAGTTTTTTGTGTTACTATCTCTAGACATTTCAATTTTTAATTACTGTTTTGTTATAACAGTTGTGTTCTTCCTCTGTACAATCTGTAGGAGGGCTGTAGCACGGGAAAAACAAGGGAAATGAATTCTAGCAAAGCAGTTTTGTTTGGGAGTGTGCAGCACATCTTACTGCACTGACATAACATGAACAGAGTGATACAGTGGCAACCAAGTGTATTGAAGCACACCACCACAAATGGTGCCAGTTGGCTCTTGCAAGAGTTTCTAGAATATACAGTTCCCTGCAGCAACCTCTAAGCCAACTTTTAAGAAACAAGAGTGTATCTTGCAGCTTAGCAACATCTGACAGCTTTGTCCCTGTCCTCTCCAGAGCACCTGTGCAGGCTTTTGGTGGGGAATCAAGAAGACTTTGATATCTCCTGTGGCCCTTTCAGTAATGCAGGAGATAACAGAGGGTGAGCTTAAGGATGCCTTGGACCTCCTAGCTCTCTCTGAGAAAATTAATAGATGTGAAGAGATACCATCCACATCATTCTGCTATGAAAATGATCCACGGTGACTTAATAGGTACCATAGAGGGCATGACACAGAAGAAAAGCTGGAGCATCAACTTTCCTCCATGACCAACCTCTGAACCTACTGGACCATTTCTTGTGGTGTGAGACACAGGAGGACCAAGACCACCCAAGTCCCTGGCAAGCTGGGATCAGCAGCACCAGGAGTCTCTGGTGGCAGAACAGAAGCATGATCTAAACCAAGGGGCAAGAGCTTGTCTGCTAGCTACAGTGGGCTGGTGCACCCCAGAGAGCTGCGTGGTCTTTCCAAACATAGCCACCCTACCTTGCCACCCTCTGGTTATGCTTCATCTAAGCATCAGGGACAAAGATGCAGAAGCCTGGCAACCCCTGTCCTCAGTATTTTGCTAATGCTACAAATTATCCTGGTTAATTAGCACCAGCAGGTCAGGGGTATGAAGGAGCTGACAGCCAGGTGGGCCACAGGATGCCTGAGGGCCTCTGGGCCCTCTTTTCTTTTTATCCTCCCTTTTCAGTTTGTCTTTTGTCGGGCAGGATTCCACCTGCATTCTTTAAGTCTGTGAGAGGAGCCGCTGGGTGGACAGCCCAGGATCTGGTCTCCCAGCCCAGAGTCGTAGGACAGTGAGCACCTCCTCATTTTTGTTTACTGTGGTTTTAGAGATGAATGATGGGGCTACCTCGACACTCACTGCTTCAGGCACCTTTGGGAGGCAGGTGAGAATATGGCCTGTATTTATGTTCTCACCTCACTCTTGGTGAATGAAGTTGGAGTAGAAACTGCAGTATCTTAAATGGATACGGTGAACAAGGGAGCGAGCACTCTGTGTCAGGCCTGGTCCTCATTTTAGCTAGTCCCAAGCAAAAAGAGCTGTTCTTTCTTTCCGTCTTAGTGACTACACTTCAAATTACCTAAGCTGGTCATGGTAAGGAGGGTTGGCCTGTCTTCAAGGCTTAGTCCTTCCCGGTAATCTTTTTGTATGAGGTCAATACACTTTGCTTAGCCTTAACAACAGAACGGTGGTGTTGCGGGGGTTACACACTTGCTGGGGTATTTCGCCACTGTACAGCACGTCTGTTCTCTGAACTTGCTCTCCTTTGGGAACGCCCTCAGGACTGTGGCTCCAGCTGCCGGGTTGCAGCGCCGCCGGTCTGCACCTTGCAGCAGCCAGTCACCTGCCATGGGAGAAGGTGCAGCTGGGGGCCGGACTGAGGACAAACATCAGCTCCAGAAGAGGGACTAACTGGGAGTCTGGAGATTGCAGAGGCGGAGGACACACATGGGCCGGGACCACTTGGCTGCTGTCCATCATTATGGCCCTGAGAGACGGGTACGTCCATGGAGGGGATGTGTGAAGGGAGAAAGAAGAGGTCCTCATTGTATTTCCTTTTGCTATTATCAAACTTTGTTTTTCTTTGCGTAAGAAGAAAGCAGATTCTTCACAGAATCTGACTGCTAAGATCTAAAAGGTGTAATCAAGAAAGTCTTTGATGCAGCAGTTTTGCCACAGACCCCATGTCTCCTGCCAAAAGCTTGGCAGGAAGTCCAGCATTATCCTCGTGAACTGCCTTAGTCCACCCCTGTAAGGCACAGATGACCTAGTCCATTTGCTATGCCTGTCAGGGAGCAGCACTTGGATGCACCTGCTACAGAGAGCCTTCTCCTGTGAGGTTCCTGAAAAATGAGGCCACAGAGGACCTTACTAGAGCAGTTCTGCATAACTAGGGTTTTTCTTCTCTTCCCTGCTCTCCACAAGGTTCCTTGGCCTCTTTGGGTACAGAGAGCAGCCCCACCTCTACCTTCACTCTCAGGACATCCTTGTAAATCAGCCTGTGCATAGACACTGCTGGGCCTGGCTGCTCCAAGCAGCCGGCATATAGCTTATCCTCTAAAGAAAGGGGGGAAAAAACATCAGAAACCGAAAACTGCATTACTATGTAGCAACAGTGACAATTTTGACATTGACTATATCCAATTATTTTTTGTGGATAACTGATTGTGAAGGTGAATAATACAACCTTTTTTTCCTTAAGTAAGGCCTTTAAATGCAGGATTTGTAATTTAATTAGAATACTCTCACTTTATTACCACTAGTGTGTCTGCCAGAATTAAAATGTATGCCATCTCTTTTACCTACTGTGTAAATTCTGCCCAGAACATAATAAGAATTTCATTTTACTCCCACAAATTCAAACACAAGATAACCAACCAGTGTGGTTTTCTTTTTTTAAGTTCACAAAAATGTACGTTACCTCTAAGAGATACAGAAATTTGAAAACCAACACACTGGTCTTCCAAGGGGAGCCATAATTAGAAATGAATTAGAGTTTTATCTGAAATAAAAAAGCTTCGTGTTTACTGCTGACTGTTTAGCAGCTTCTTCTTTGTTAATTGCAGCAAGAAAAGAATTGGGTTTTTACTGCTTCAGATTGTATCTTTGTGTTTCACAGAGTGTCATAGAATGTTGTAGGATGGCTTCTAAAAAAAATTAAGAACAGTTCTGTCACATCAGTAATCATTTACACATCAGGGAAGACTTGTCAACAGCAGGAAAGAAAGGATTCATAATGCACCTAAGTAATTTTATCATCATTCCTAGAACTTTGAAGTTATAATACCAAAATGTACGGACCACTAACTCTGGTAATTACCTAAACTTATTTCCAGTAGCCAGTTTTTCTACATCCATTACCAGATACAGCCTTACTGTCAGCTGGCTGGTATAAGGGAAAGGGAAGAGAGGAACCTGGATAGTCCACATCATGTAGCATGGCTGTGGCTGTGCAGTCATGAAGCCCTCTCAATCTTCTCCAATGTCAATTTTGTGCCTTCATCTGGCTATAGATATATGGCTATAGGGTATAGGTATAGGGCTGAAATCCCCCACCCTGAATCTTCTATACCACACCTGATCACGCAAAAAAAGGACTGGCAAAATTCCTGAATCTGTTGGGAGCCCCCATCAAATCTAATTGGTCTCTAGAGGAACTCCATGCACAATCTCTTTATAGTTCCTTGCCATGAATTTGTTCCGCTGAAATTAGTGTCATTTTGTCATAGAAGGCTAATAAGTTGGTCAGGCATGACTTCTTCCTAAATCCATGCTGAATACTCCCAGTCACCGTCTTGTCCCTAATATGTTTGGAAATGGCTTCCAGGAGGATTTGCTCCATCACATTCCCAGGGATCGAGGTGGGGCTGATAGCCCTGTAGCTTCCGTCTTCCTTCTTGTCCTTCTTGAAGATACCAGTGACATTTGCTTGCTTCCAGTCCTCAGAAACCTCCTCCTATTGCCATGACCTTTCAAAGATAACCAGAAGTGCCCCTGCAATGACATTGGCCAGCTCCCTCAGCACTCTTGGGTGCATCCCATCAGGTCCCATAGACTTGTTTACATCCAATTTGTTTAAATGTTCCCTAACATGATCCTCCTTCACTGAGGGTAAGTCTTCCTTGCTCCAGACGTTCCCCCAGGTCTCACGGGCCTGAGACTCCTGAAGGCAAATCCTACCAGTAAGGACTAAGGCAAAGAAGACATTGACTACCTTGGCCTTTTCCATGTCATTTGTCACCAGGTCCCCTGTCCCATTCAGCAGCAGGCCCCCTTTCTCCCTAGTCTTCCTTTTGCTGCTGATGTACAGGAAAGCCTTCTTACTGCCCTTCATGAGCCTCGTCAGATTCAACTCGAGGTAGGCTTTGGTTTTCCTAACCTCATGTCTGCACACTTGGACAGTGTCTCTATTCTTCCTGACTTACAGCACCCTGTTTCTGCCTGCTGTATGCTTTCTTTTTATGTCTGAGTTTTGTCAGGAGCTCCATGTTCATCCATGCAGGCCTCCTGCTGCCTTTGCTTGACTTCCTGCATTCTTGAGCTTGGAGGAGGTGATCCTTGAAAATCAACTATCTTCATTTTTAATTACTTGTAAAACTGACCTTGTAGATAGTTAGTCTTCAGTGTAGACCTTAGGGTACTTTTTTAATAAAGAAAAAAAAAATAATGGTTGTGGTATTTAACAACAGCACAATTACTATGCATATCTCTATTAGCATAGTAATGACTTCAGATTTTAGATATAAATTATATTACAAAGGAAGCATCTTTTATTTTTCCAAAAGTATTGGGAGAACACCTCTAGTAAAATAAAAGAACAACTAAGGTATTCTGAACACAAAACTCAACTGGACAGGCTCAGAGGAAAGGTGGCTCTCACCCTAAGAAAGTGGAAAGAAGTGACTAGTCTATGGGCTGAATGGGGAGAATTCAGTAAGATTTTCAGAAGTGCTAAAAACACTGAGAACTTCTCTGCATCTGTAGGTCCCTTTGTATAACTGAAATCTATAAATATAGCTCTCCGTTTTTCAAATCTCTAGGTCAAGAGATTGTAGCTCCTAGATCTGTGCAGGTGAAGATCTGTGCATATTACCCAGAGGGGCTGTGGAGTCTCCATCCTTGGAGATATTTAAAATCTGACTGTACATGATCCTGGGCGACCTGCTCTAGGTGACCATGCCTGAGCAGGGGGTTGGACCAGATGGTCACCAGAGGTCCCTGCCAACCTCAGCCGTTCTGTGGTTCTGAGAAGATCATACTTGGTACACAAGCATAGTGCTTACAAGCACTTGTTTGTACAATATTTTGGCCTTTGTAAATTCACCATTAACCAGTAAAATACATCCCTAAATAATTAAATAAAAATCATGTTTCCTTCATGATAAAGTACGGTACTAAATAAAAGGACAAGAAATAGAAATGCAGGACAAGACCTATGTCACTCTCAACAGAATTGATTCTAAGTGCTAGCCAGGACACTGTGAATGTAAAAATGAAGATCAAAGGAAAATAATACACAAACATTTCTATTTAAACCAATATTTACTGAAGCAACACTATTTTTGGATGAGGCTTTAAATATCAATTTACATTTGAAAATGCAGGCCTTAAGCACAAGTTGTCTTGTCAAATTGATGTTATTGCCTTCAGAACTGTTGTTCTCTGACTGAAGAACTGCAAGCTACTTAGGAGGAGCATAGATTTTGCAGAAAAAAGCTCATTATTTAGCAGTTAAATAACATGAGACCCAGCTAACCTCTCCACTTCCACAAGCACAGAAGCGCATAGAGACAAACAAGGCAGAATCTGCTGTGGCGTAAGGTTATTCCTTGCTCTCATCACCTTTTCAAGTCCCTTCAGTGAATCTCTTGGTGGTCAGTTCTCATCCCTGAAATGAGCAGGTAGGAAGCATTACTTCCTCTAGGCATTTTCACCCCAAAGGTGGGAAAAAGAGTATTTGCCAAACTCGTGTCTTGATTTCCTTTGTTCAATAGTGCTCTGCACTTGCAGTTCCCGTTGGCTTCACTGATTTGTGTGAGTACTTGGGACTTCTTAAAACCACGCCTGATTTATTTAATTTCTTTGAAGAAAAATGGCATACTTAGACACCCAGATTTGAAGCCATTGACCAAATTAAATAGATTATTTTAATAGTAGGGATGAAAAAACACCATTTTAGAAACTTCCAGCACTTGCTGTTAAAATGATCTAAAACCATTTTGAAGTCACAATGGCAATAGTCAGCCCAAATGATTTCTATGAGGTGTTTAATGATTTTGCCAAACAAGAGCATGGCTGTGTTTCATCACACAGGTAGCTGCAGTTCTAAAAAGCAGTTTTGTTTCTGTTTGGAAAAATAAAGGTGCATTTACTCGTTTGTGACTGACCCTCATTTATATGAGAACACGATAGATCCATCGTCAGTGCTAGCGCACTGCCTTAAATAAACTGCTGTCTACAGGGCTCCTGCCGCCACAGGGAGGAGAGAACGGTGATGGAAAGCCGCAATGTATTTATTCTGCTCAAAAAAAGAAAGTTTAGTGCTACAAGCTCCTCTTTTCATTGAAGTCAATATTACTTCGTCGTAAACTGCAGCGACAGCGGTATTTGGCCCCTAGCAAATACAACCGCTGTGAAGCACGGGAGAAAGCTCGTCATGGCAGAGAACTAGAGGCAAAGCACAATGATCTAATCTTCAATTACTTAATCAGCTGTTTTAAAGCATATAGGGCTTTCCCTGCCCTTTCCGGTAAAGTACATGAATAAACAGCCTCTCTAAAGCAGATACAACTAAGATGTACTCCAGCATTAACTGCATCTGGCCGATGAAAGAAAATGTAGTATAACATATGTATGAGGAGGTGCTCTCTGCATCTTAACAGTGATTTGCAATTGTCTGGTTCACCTGGATGTGTGTTTTTAAATGTCATTGGTGAAAGAAAATTGATTAAGTGTAATGCTATAGTAAACAGGAGGCTGCCGTGGCTGGGTCTATAGTATAACAACAGATGGCACAGGTTAAATCTATTTATTAGCAGTCACTTGGCAAAGAGGCTGAAAAAGAGAAAGAAAAGAGACAAACAGATACCAGATGTAATATAATACTTAATATAATGGTTCCATAGCTTTAAAACCAAAATGCACTCCATCTTCCTGCCCCTCTCACACAAACTCCCCTCAGCTTTCAGCGAGAAATTTTAAAAATCTGTTGTTTCCCAGCAGAAATTTTTAAAAATCTGCACAACATTTTCTCTAGGATATTACTGGTCAGCTGTTTTTCGGCTGTTGGAAAAGAGAAAGTTTACTATTACTTAAGTGGAAAATCAAGGACCAGAAGTAATGCACAGTTGTCAGACAGTGATAGAAAGCTAGTTTGGCATGGGAAATTCGTTCGTTTGAAAGAAGCAAAGTAAAATGGGTAGCTTAACTGGCTATCAAGTGCTTTCAAATTAGATAAATTTCCCACCTCTTTGTTTGCTGTTCTGCTGCATTGCAGTTCTGTAAGTACTTGTATGCCATTCTTCGTGTACTCTATTCTTGTTCTCTATGTGAAGTTTACGAAGGGAAGAAAATATGTTTTTAGTGTTTTAACTTTGTTTTTAGCTTTAAAAGTCTAATGGGCAATACAAAGGTCTGTGTGTTCAGAAGATAATTATCCTATTATTGTTCCCTTAGAGCTCATTAAAATGGCAATGTGTTGTTTCTTTAAAGGGACAAGGCTGCTAACTCTGGTGCTAATAATATGATGATCCTCTCTCCCTCTTTTTTCGCCCTCTTCTTTCAAAGGTTTGGAGTTCATGGGAAAAAGGGTAGCTTTGGTCACCATTAAATCAATCTCACCTCATATCCTTTCATAAGTGTGAAATTAATTCTGAGTGATACTGATTATAGCAACTGTATGCTGGCCTTGGTCAAACCTAATTACTATTTCATGCGGTGTCGCACTCCATTATTGTTTCCAGGTAATGTGGCCTCTTTCTCGCTCAGCAGCCTTTGCAGGCAGATCCTCGTTAATGAATAGGAAGAGCTGAAAAACCCTACACAGAGTCTCAAATGACCTCTTTTGCATTGTAAAAAGATATGTGGATTGATAAATACACTAGGATGTGTTATTATCCATTATTCAGTTTTACAATTAGTGAACACCTGGCATGGGGAAAGTGAGATGGCTGTTTGCTTCCCATCAGTATTAATGTTGATTGCCAACGGGCACCAGAGAGCATACCGATTTCACCCTCTTGGAGATGACAAAAATGTGACACAAAAATAATTTTACCTCACATTAAGAGATATAGATTTAAATGTTAACTTTCTAAAGGTTATGGATTACACGCCTTTTCTTAAAGTAGCATTTACATGAGGATTACTTATGGAGCTGAAATAAGACTAACAAGGATTGTGAAAGGTCAATCTATTTCAAGTCTACAAAATAAGAAGGAGATAGTGCAAGGAGGTCTAACGCTGCAGTTGGGTATAACCAGACAAAGAACATTTTGTTTTGTCTGGCTGCTATTATCCAGTAGAGCTGAATTAACTTGATTTTCAAATAGCCTTTTAAAAAAATTCTTCTGTAAATCACAGATACGAAAGCTCGATAATGTTTGGTTGATCACTGTTGGCTGTTGATTAGTTCTGATGTCTTTGGTCTCCAGATGTATCATTTTCCACTTGAATCTATAGGCTTCTAGTTACAGAGCTTCTCAGAAAGGTGTGGATACATAAGGCCTGTCAATCAACAGTATGTTATCAAAAAGAAAAATTAAATGAAGTTCACAGGAACAGAGTACTTGTTTAAAACAGCCATTTGAAACTCAGGAAATTCAAAGCTAAGACTACAACTAAAAGAAACAGGACAGGTGAGAAATATCCATCTTAACTCTGTCTACTCCCCAGAGAACAAAGAAAGATTCAAAATGAAGATAATCTGCACAAAGGTGGAGATTATTTTTCTTTGGTGTGTGCCTGGGTGTGTTTTTCTCAGCACAGGACAGATTTCTTGATGGCTTATACTAAAAGGAACACAACCTCCAGATACTATGTATAACTAGACAATTAGTAGATTTATCAATAAGTGGTGATATTTATCCCAGAGTGCTCTTTCAGAGAGAATGGGTAGAGAGGGGAGGAAGAAAAAGAAAGACATGTTAAGGATGTACGCTGTAAATACAAGAAAAAGTCACTCACTTATAGCACCAATGCTGATAAAGCTCAAACCATCCAATCTCTTGTATTAAGGAACACGAAACCACAAAATGTGAGATCACAAAATGTTTTACAGAGTAAGCATTTTTTAAATGGCAGTGTGAGAACATAGACTAGAGTCTTTCAATGCAACTTGTTGACCCTTTCGCACATGAGGATATTTTAGTTGACCTCAGCTGGCCGCTGCTGTGATGCTAGACTGAGATTTCTTGTTCTGAGTTTGTGGTTAAAGCATGCTGGTCACCAGAAATGAGACGGGGGAAACAGAAGCATTGTTGCTATTCCATTTCATAAAAGATACTGCTTTTATACTACCATCTCATAGGAGAGACAGTGTTTCCTTTCTCCTTTCCAGTTTTTGTCTCCCATTCAACCCTACCTATAGGATCTATAGGATGCACAGAGCCCTGCAGCCAGACCCAGCACTACTAGAAGGGATGCCAGTGCCTCCGGCTGGCCTGAATGGAGGAGTCCAGAACTTAGCATGAGCAGAGTCTTAAGCTTTTTTTTTAAAGATTGATTTTAATTAATCAATTAAAATGTAAATTTATGGGGTTTAAGAGTCTTAAGTTGATTTTTTTACTAGATAAAACGTTTTTAAGACCAGCCTTGGAAAACTCGACATTGACTTTTAAAGAGAAAGTAACAACAGCTGCTGTCTTTGACATACAGGTGTATTTGACATGCATAGTTGATTTTGTTTCCTGTTTTAATGCTAGTATAAAATAACTAATACAAATGCATGAAGTTTTATTAGCCATAAAATTACATCTCCCACTGACATCTCAAACTCCTATGCATTGTCATCTTCATGGCTTCGATATCAATGCAAGTTCATGAGACAATAAGTTTTTAATAAATCCTTTTTATTAACATCTGTTCCACAGATCAGCTGCAACTAATGTATGTTTAGCAATGCTTCAGGATTTAAAGGGTACTGAAGAGTAGAGTACTTGTAGATATTTGTAGAGTATCATTCCCCAGCTCAGCTGAGGTCTTGGGCAAGTACTGTCCCAGTAGCCTTTGTAGATGCTTGGGTCCATGGAAGAAGTGTGTTGCAGCACCTCAAAGCAGTATTAGGACTGGGGAAAATGCTGCTGCTTTTATAGTGAAAGCATTTCCCTCAGGAGGGGAAAAAACTACAGGGACACAAAAATTAACATACTGAGAGGTTGTTCATGTGGCCCAAGGAAGCAAAACAAAACTAGCAAAGATTTATTCTTTATCAAGATACAGGTATTAAAAATAAATGTTGTCTCAAGATACTTGAAAACTTATTATACTGAGGAAATTTCCTATAGACTGAGACACAAAGTTGCAGATACTGTTATCCTAACTCTGAACACGCTTGCTGGGTGCTGATAACCTCAGATCCATCTAAGAAAAGACAGAGAAAGATGGCTGCTTTGGATTATATCAATTAATAAGCATAATGCTTTAGATATGGCTAAGTGAACCAACTCCTCCCTCAGATAAGCAGGTGCAATTCTCCTGAAAGTCCCCAGAGTGACCTCCCTGTGCAGGTCAACAGACATCTGTGCTATGTGAGGTCTGATGATCCTAGAAGTGCCAGAGAGCAAAGAGAAATGCTTCTTTTCCAGCCTCTCTGAAGCTAAATAATGTTGCCTTTTTACTGCTCTTTAAACTTTTCAGATTCTGTTTGTAGTCGTCTTGCATGTGTATTACGTTAGTGGCTGGACATTTCTGTCAAGACCGGGTATGTACCTTGGTAGGCACCATACAAAAGCAAGACAGGAAGCTGCGAGCTGAAAGTTGGTACATCTGTTTGCTGAAGTACATTACACTTAAAAATGACATTTGAAAGATGAAATTTTCTAAAATTGCGCCATCTTAGCATTGATTTGAAACAACAACAACAAAAAAAGCATACTAATAAGACTCAACATTTCCAAAATGTGAACGCTAGGCTTTCCAGAGTCCTTGTAAACATCTCACTGGAACTGCAGTAAAGGTTTACAGTAACATAGTACATTCAAGTACACCTCAAAACAAGTTATCTGTCTTTGGGAAATAATAAAAATAATTTTCCATCTATTTAAAGCACTTACAGGCTTCATTTTGACACTTCAGTCACTATTTAAAACCTGTTAACCTTATCTCAGCTACTACTTCATTAATATGTATAAGCATTTCTTGCTTGCTAAACACCATATCAGTGTTTTACAAAGAGTTTTTAATCTTCTACTGTCATCTAATTGGATAGAAGTTCTTTGTTAAGATAACTTCACATGCCATAACCAAAAAAAGTTGTGGGGGTATTAAAGCTTTAGGATGATTAAGATGATCTCCAGTTAATTACATCTGTCAATAATTCAAGAGCAGTTATATCTCCTCTGTCTATCAGTGCTGAATATATGTAACAGCAAGAGATGGGGATTGAGAGAAACGTGTAGCAGCTTCTTTTCTGGCTCCCTTCTGACTTGCTGTTTGACTTAGTTAAAACCTGTCAATAGTGGAGGCTAAGCATAAGCACTTAAATAAGCGTAGGTGGATATACAGTCAGCTAGGAGTTTACTGGGGCATGCAGATTGCCTAAGCGGAGAGGAAGGGTCTAAAACAGGGCTGAATCAGGCAAGAGAAGGCAGCAGCAGGCTACCCACTACTGCTTTTTAGTAGAAGATGGGGAGAAGGGTCTGAGCCAGACCTGTGCTAGTAGGTAGCCAGGAATCATATGGCTTCTGCAATTTAAACTTCCCAAAGTTTAGTGGATGCTTTCATGAGGGAGATTTGGGCCAGCTAGGCACAAAAAGGAGTTTCATTCTTACCAGCTGTGCTCGTTACAGTCCAAGCAGTGGTGAGTTAAGGGGTCTTAGGCAAAGGTGGCCCTTAGCAATAACATTGCCTGGATTTTCTTTTAAGCCATGGTAAGTAGGCTGGGGGAGAGAGAAATGGGAGAGCAGAGGTATGTGATCATTCCAGTATGGAGGGTGTTTTAAAGTCGACCTGGGATGGGCCATTCTCCCCTCGTGCACCCAAGTGCTTTTGCATGCTGGCTGTTGGCAATGCAGTTGCTTGTTTTACAAAATGGCACTGCTGGCCAGGCCAGCCCCTGTCGGTAATGGCAGAGGGAGACAGAGCGCCCAAGCAAATAACAGCTGTGCGCACATAGCTACACTAGGTACTGGCTACGCTGGTAGCTGTGCAGTCATACAAAAGCATCAAGCACACATGTGATCACCGGTTGGTAAGGTATGCTGTAGCTGGCCACTGCTCGAGCCCCCGCTGCCCACAACTGCTTAGGCAGCTGTCAGCATCTGTGGAGGAAGGCATGGTGCCTCTCAAAGCAGCAAACCCGGGAGCAGGGCATCACAGGGAGCAGCAAACCCGGGAGGTGGGCGCTGCAGGGAGCAGACTGCTCACCGGCGTGAGGTGGGCTCCAGTTCGGGAGCTCCGTAGGTTTCTTCTACCTACAGAAGCAAAGAGGAGACTGGCCTCTTCTGCCATGCTACTAATTATCAATAGATGGCTCTTCCACTTCATTGCACACTTACTCTACAAGTGGCTTTTTGAAGCAGGTGTTTCCATTAACAGAATTTCCTCCCGGTGAGAGATCTTCACTTTTCTGCCCATGATTAGCATTGCTTGCAGGCATTTGCTAGGTTCTTTTATTCTCATTTTCTTTGGGTCCTTACATTATACTGTGAAATTTCTTTTTCTTCCAAGTCTCAATGCTTTTCACCTTCTCAGCCGGTGGGATCAAGAATGTGTTTATGTTTTGTCACCAGTCTTGTCTTGCTTTTTTCCCATTGCAGGTACCTCTGGTTGTGTCTTGCTGTACATGGTAAAGACAAATCTTACACTCCCAACATTTTACAGGAATGTATTTTCTATTCCATTCTCTTTTTCTTTCCAATTCTTCTTTTAGTGAGGCTTGAAAGCTTGTCATCCTCTTAATTACCATACCTGCTATATGGTAGGCATTGCCTACTTCCATTGAAGCAAGTTAAGGATACTTCACACGTTAAGAAGATACTTAGAACTCTAAATTAGCTGTAGTCCATAACACTATTAATTTGTATTCCAGCAAACAGACTAGATTCAGAAAACAAGTATAACTACATGCTAGCTCAGTGGTTTGTCAGGTCCAGGACATTCACAATAGAGTATCATTTTAATTTTATAACTGTTGCGGTGCTACAAGTTAAGCATGTTTGTATTCTAACCAGCTCTTTTTAATTTAAAGCTGACATGGACAGGACAACAGAACTCTATAACTCTGTTAGGGAAAAGGCTCATAGCCTCACTGAAGAGCTCTACCTAAGGAATGCATCATACTTAGCACTATTAGTCCAAAAATATCAATCCCTTTGCATTAAAGAAATGAACAGATATTCAGATCTTCATTTAACAGAGGAGAAAACTGAAATGCAGTTTTGTGAGTCAAAGCAGTGACAAAACTGGGAACGGAATTGAGAACTTTCAATTTCAAATCCCAATCCTTATCCACTTTATCAGGCTTTAAGACTGTGAAGTAAAACGTGTTGTTTTATCTATAATAGCATCCCTATCTCGCCTACATCAGTTGGCAAAAAACAGAGGTAAATGCAGCTTATCCACCTCTATTTTTAACAATAAAAATTTGCCAAATGTTACTTAGTACTTACAGATTAAGTCATATTATTTACCACTAAGATAGTGACTTGGCATGTTTTGGTATGGGATGTCTTCAGCAGTGGAAAATCCATATAATATGGTTTGGAAAGGGCCTTGGATTCACAAACCACTGTCATGACTTCCACAGGTACCTTTTTGTGCTAAAGAAATATTTTAGTCATGGTAAGAAATTTTAGTCACTGATGTAGAAAGAGGTTAGATTACATAGACAAACTGCTCTGGAAAATTATTCAGGCTCTTCATCCTAGTAAAAAGGGTGGGTGTGCTGGGATGAGGTGGTTCAGCGCTATTATCCTTAAAATGCATTTTGCTGAAACATTGTATAGGAAGCATAATTCCTTCTTCTACTTACTTCCCTTGCCTATCAAATGGTATGAAACAATTAAGAAAAGCCTCATTAAAATGTTTGTTATAATTTAAAGCTAGCTCTGTTTGGAAAACATTTGATTCTTTGTCTTGCATATAATGTTGTGATTCATCTGTTTGCAATTCCTTCTTGTTTGTTTCAGTGTTGCCATAGCAATCCTTGCCTTTCAAGTACCAAGTAAATTGTCGAAAAGTACATCTTTTTTTGATTATGTAAACAGCATGCTCCTATAGAAGGAAATACTTTATTATTATGGGCACTAACATTTCAACTATTGTAGCTACTCTCCCCTTTTTCAATGTAAGTATATCCATTAAGATTCTACTTTTTAAATTCTTTTCTTATCATGACTTCAAAAGACTTTCTTTCACAATGACATTCAAAAGATTTGCTCCTTAAAAAGGGCATGGTAATCAAATTATAAATGTTAATATATTTCCTTTTCCATAACTGTTTCGTAGTATCCTTGTGCAAGCCAAGCACTTAACAACAAAAGTCTGCTACACATAAGCCAGAATTCCTCTCTAGCATCTCTCTGTAAATAGAATTACTTTCAGGCAACTGAGCAACCCCCAAAACAAAAAGAAATGCATTAGTAAGATACAAGGCTTACAAATGGTTGGGCTTTTTGCTGCTTGTAAGAGCAAAGTCTTATCAGGACTGAAAATAAATTTAAAGGGAAAAGGAGAGCGGATATCACATAAAGTGATGTTATGAGGGTTTGGCAAGTTTGGGGTTTTTTTAGTATCATTGGATAATCCAGGTTGGATGGGACTTGTCATTTCCATGAGTTCTGCCTTCCCAGGACTCAGCATTTATCATTGAATTGCATCTGGTTCCTGTCGACTCATTCTTCCCACCTGTCTAGGTCCCTCTGGATGGCAGCTCTGCCCTTGACTGCACTGACCAGTTCCCCCCAATCTGGCGTCATCTGCAGACTTGACAAGGGTGCTCTCCATTCCCTCCTCCAGGTCACTGACAGAAATGTTAAACACCATGTAGTTTCCTGCGTTGGCTTTTGCCATTTTTTGAAGATGGGCACATTTGCTTTTCTCCAGTTCTCAGGGACCTTCCCCAATCTCCCTATTTCAGAGCTGATGGAGAGCAGCCTCGCAAAGACATTGTCCAGCTCCCTCAGCACCCTCAGCTGCAGCCCATGGCATCCCAGGGGCTTGTGCAGGTCGAGTTCTCCCCTTGCAAGCAATCCCTGAATCATCCCTCATACCTGCCTGGTAGCTCCTCTCCTCCTTGGGCCCTGTCACTAAGCACAGAGGCCTGGCAGACCTTGGCAGTGCAGACCGAGGCAAAGGAGGCAGGGAGTACCTCAGCCTCAGCTGTGTCTGCTGTCACTAAATCAACTGCCCCATTCAGCAGCAGTCCCATATTTTCCTTGTTCAGCCTTTTACTGCTAATGTAGCAAGCAGAAGTTCTGTTGCCCTTGACATCCCTTACTAGTCTCAACTTGCTTTGGCTTTCCTGACACTGTCACTACATGCCTAGGCAGTTTTTTGAATTTGTCCTTTGTAGCCTGATCCTCCTTTCCCCGCCTTTTTGCACTGGAGTTGTGCCAGGAGTTCCCCGCTTAGCCAAGCCAACCCTTGATTTTCTGGGTTTTGGGATGGACTGTTCTTGTGTTTGGAGGATGCCGTTCTTAAAGACATACCAGCTTTCTTGAGCTCCTTTGCCCTTAGAGTTGCCTCCCATGGGATCCCACGTACCAGTCTCTGAATAAGCTAAAATCTGCTCTCCCAAAGCCCAGGGTCTGTGCTCTGTTGCTCTCCTTCCTCTCTCCCCTCAGGATGCTGAACTCCATGATTTCATGGTCCCTACAGCCAAGGCTGCCATTGATTATCAAATCCCCAGTGAGTCCTTCCTTGTTAGCAAATAGAGTATCCAGCTGTGTGTCACCCCGGTTGGCCCGTCAGTATCAGGAAGTTACCCTGACACTCTCCAGAAGTCTTCTTGATTGCTTGAGTCCCACCACTTTGCCCTTCCAGGAGGTGTCAGGGAGGTTAAAGTCGCCCAGGAGGACTGGGCTCTGTGACACAGAGGCTTCCCCACATTGTTTAGAGAAGCATTTATCCCCTTCCTCACCCTGAGCAGCGGGTCTGTAGGCCACCCCCACCATGGTGTCAGCTTTACTGGACGCTCCTCTGACCCTGACCCGTAAGTTCTCACCTGCCTGTTATCTGTCCTCCGCATCCAACTGTCCCTTCACATGGAAGGCAGCCTGCCTCTTTGTCTCCTCTGCCCGTCTATCCTGAAGTGCTTGTGTCCATCCATCACAGTACTCCAGTCGCATGAGCTCCTCTCCAAGCCTTTCCCTTCACCAGAGGAACTGATGAGATACCACCTGGGCCTCCATGCCCTTGACCTGAGCCATGCAGTCACTCTTGATATGGTCAGGGTTTTGGTGTCATTCAGGCCCACAGAGATGAGCAGCAGGTGGGAGGGAATAGTCTGAGAGCCAGACAAGCCTTGGTGGTCTCTCCACAATGTCCTTGATCCAAGCCCCCAGTAAGTAGCGCACCTCCCTAGACATCGTCAGGTCAGCAGATGAGAGCCTCCATCCCCCACAGCAGGGAGTCACCTACTACGATCACTTGCTGCTTCCTCCTGGCACTCCTGCACGATTCAGGCTTGGTCCGCTCTGATGCTTCTCCAGACACGGCTTTCTGGCCCTCACCTGCTACCAGGGCACTGAGCCTATTCTGCAGCTGCAGATCTGCAGGCAGAGCAGGAGCCGTCCTCCTGTTACCAGAAGTCACAAGCTTCCAGCCTTCCCCATCATGGGAGTCCCCACTTGCCCCACAGTCAGCCCCTGTCTCTGGCTGCCCCCTTCTGTGCAGTTAGGGTTCAGGCTCTGAATATAAGCGAGGATCACTTAGCTCCTCAAGCAGGCAACGCAGCTCCCTGGCCAGCAAACCCTTCCTGCGGGCAAGGACACCGCCTCTGCCCGCCCCAGCCCCAGGGGGAGGCACCAGGCACTGCCTGCAGCCCCAGGCCTGGGCAGCTGCCTCCTCCCTCTTGAGCTGTGAGTTGAGGCCTCTGAGGTATTTTACTTTCCATTGCTCAAAATATCAAAGTAGGGAACAGTCAGTTCCAAAACTCAAAATATTTTACAAAAAATTAGCTGCTTCTTTAGGAGTCAAACGCATGGAAGATAAAGGTCATTCTGCATCTGTTCTGCCTCATCATGGTATTATAGACTTTTTCCATTAATGCAGTATCCGACATTTCCATTATCTGCCCTCAAGTGGCTGGGGCACTGTAGCCTCTTCCTGGAAGGCATCCTGCTGTGTCTTCTCACAGTAGCTATTCGTTCATATGTTACCCGTTGTACGCATGCTCCACTATTACAATTTAAGTACCTAAACCCACACTGAGAATAACACCGTATCAGAGGATCCTTATGTCATATTAGCCCTTACTTATTCTAATGATTTGCAGTGAGACTCACGCGGTCACATTCCAACCACTGCAGTTTCGCACTCTCGTTAGCTAATCTCTAGAGTCATTGAACACCCGGTCCACACTCCCCTGAGTTTGCTGAGGGTTGGCTGATTTCTGGCACAGAGAACTCCGAAACATCTCCCCGTGAGAGGCACTGAACCTAAAATCTAAAACCCTAAAAATTCAAAAACCTAAAAATAAACTCCCTAGGTATCTGTGGTACCCCCATGTAGATATTTCATTAGCACTGTACTTAGTGGTAGTTACCTGAAGGTTCGTACTTCCCCTAAAATGAAGCATTTTCACAGCTGGGGAAAGTGAGTGATTTCTTATGCCAAAATTAAAAATTCCTAATAAAAAAGCAATAATATTAAATGAATATTCTGAATTCTTTACTTTTTGCTGTCAACAGCAGCCAGACCTCCAGCATACAAACTAATTGAGATTTTGTTGATTTTTTTTAAACGCAGATCTTGTATGTTTCCTTTCTATCTAATCTCAGTAAAAGAATAAATTTTTATTTGTTAAGAATGTCTATGAACAGCAGGGAGTCAAAATGAATTTTTTCAACTATTTAAAGTATTCCAGGCAGCATCCTTCTAACAAATTATAAGCAATTGCGAGTAGTCAGAGAACTTATACTGGGCCCATATTGGTAAAGTAAACCATAACAAGACCTTGAAGGACTAAAATTTAAGCAGTATCTGAATTCTTTTTCAAAGACCTATCAGAAACTTCTGCTGCCTAGTCATCAACAGAAGAATTATTTACTTTCGCTTGAGTTGTAAGAATAGCTCACAAAAAATTCCAGACACAGAACGTTTATCAGAAAAGTATGTTGACTTAATTATTTGGAGTATTAATTTCGTAAGGGTAGATTCACTCATCTGCTTCTCCCCTCTTCCTCTGCATAAGCAAGAGACTGGGAAATGTGATCCTTTCTGATCCCTGCTTTGTCAGGGACTTGATTTTCCTGAACTCTGAGGGAATAGCATATTGCAGAACTTGGCCATACAAAAGATTTTACATTGGTTTCAAGCACAGTATATTGAAGTGCATGAAAAAAATTATTGATTTACTTTACTAGGTGTTATTAAGCTAAGTCCGTGGTTGAGATATCTAAGAAACAAAACATGCCACTCTTCCCAGAGGTTGATAATCATATATTAACAAACAGGTAAATAATTTAATGCAATAGGTCTCTTCCCTTTCTGGAACAAATGGGAAAAAAGTACACATCTGTATTTATATACGGATGTATACACCTATATATTTTCATGTTTTTACATATATAGATCTGCATTTACATGCTGATAAATGTGATGGCAATCAAGCTAAGCCTGTATCTCTATCTAATGTGAGTTTCAAGAGATCTAAAAACATTCTTCAAAGTTCCCATTATACTGGCACTAAGTTCCATTTTCACCTACTTACCTACTTCCTTGTCTTGAGCTAGCTCATAATAAACAGGTCCAGTATAACGTAGATTGCATTCTTTCACCCTGGGGTCAGTAATTCTAATAGTGCTCTATTCCTCATATTCCAAAACATGTTTAAACTCCAGCCAACCCTTTACCTGCGCTCATCAACACTATCCTTTCCCAAATATTTTTTGAAAAATCCTTTCTCACACTCATAGGCAATATGGTAACCTCTTTGGAGCTGCAGGTGCACTAGTTAAAGGACAACAAACAACATTTCTCACCTGATGTTTGTGACCCAAGTTTAGAGGTTGTGATACAATCAAGTATGATTGAGAATCACCTCACTGAGTATTTTTTTAAATCACGATTGAATGGTCAGCCCACCAAGCTTTTCCCTGGAGTTCTGGAAAACCAGACCTGATCACAGCCAATCTTTGGGAATCCTCTAAAGCACTAATGACAACTTGTACCAGCATGGGATTTGAGGTCTCCAGAGATTAGAATCTGCTTTTTCCCAAAAGCCAGGTTTCACTGTCTGAAGATAAGTTTGGAAGTACGTACAAATTCGTGCTATTGTTCCAGGACACCTTCACCTGAAAAGACTCAATACTAATCACAAATGTGCCCTATAAAAATTACAGGACATTTTTTTCCTGATCGGGTCTCACAGACTTCCAGACTGAAACCCTTATAAATTCAACCTGGAAGCTATGAATTTGTTTTTTCTCTGACTTGCCTGCTGCTGGCAAAACAAACCTTGCAACTGAAATGTGAATTTTGGTTGCCTCTATTGATTTACAAGTCAGAATGGAGCCCGTTCACTTCCTCACTGCTCAGTTCTCCAGTGCCAAGAAGAACACAATAACCTACTGTAGTCATTAAAGTCCATACATACAATTTTGACATATGCTGTACAGAATGATTGTATTAAAGCACTTATTTTGCAATTACAGAGACAACTAACCTACCTTAATAGACTTTTAAATTTTAAATATTTTTATGGCATACAAATAGGAATGTTATGACATTTTGAAAATAATTTAGTGGTTGTGTAACTGCTCTCAGCCAAAATTAAAAACGGATATGGAAGCCATAGCTGAATCACATTAAATGATAGCTTTTCATGGGAATGTGTGCAGGTACATCAGAAGTAGAACATTCTTTCCTTTAATCATCGATTGGTAAATCTGGTTGCAGCACTTTCAAAACGCATTTTTGTGAAAATATCCTGTTTGTCCAAGCTGAAATTTATGAAAGAGACTTACTGAGTTGTACGGAGTTTTTGATTGGAAGGGTCTGTAGCATCCCAGGCCACACAGTTATTTCGGATGAGAAAGAATACAACTGAAAACCTGAATATTTTATCTAGAAATGGATATTTCAATGCAATTTTACTTATGAAAACGCTTTAAAGGTTTTGTTTTCACTCCAATGCAAAACAAAACCTTCAAAAGCTTGAATGCCAAAATTAAATTGAATTGTCATCTTTAACCAGCTCTAACAACCAATAATAATACTTTGCATTACAGTTTTGCTTTCCAGAGGATTACAAGATTGGACTCAAAATATCCGTTCAGATAATAGTACTTTCTAGAGCCTCTTTCAGCCAAAGATCTCAAGTATCATAAATTAAGCCTTGCAGTATTTCAGTCATGAACATGCCTAATGTATTACAGAAAATACAGACAGGGGTTAAATAATTTCCCACTGTCATACTGGTAGCCTGCTGCAGAAATCACATTTCCCGACTCCCAGTCCTACCATCTAATCACAATGACTCTGTCAAGTTGTGGGAACTATTTACTATCGTTAAGCCACAATCCAAAATATCATTGTCCACAAAAGCAGAAGTCACACTGTAGGTCTGAAAGGAGACAAATGTTAAAGAGAAGGAGTCAACCTGTATTTAATAAGCGACTTACTATCTGTTGACAAGGAAAGTTCAAAATAATTTATCTTCTTTTTCAAAAAATGAGCTATTTTAGTATTATGGGCATCAAGTGATGCATCATTCATTTATTAAATAAGAGAGCACTATTACATCTGAAATGTGGACTAATTATTGTAAAAGCATTAATCAATTTGTTAAGAACTCTCCAGCAGTAATGCAGTCTCTTTGTTGCTGCCACAGTAAGATTTACCTCACATAACCATAATCTGCTTATTGATACAAATACCATCTCCTTTTACTTAATTTCGGGAAAACATTTCAGAAGGGCTCTAGGCTGAAAGGGATGATAAATAATTTTTAGACTGAAAGTTGAAGTGGATTGATTAGGAACAATTTTTAATGTTTTACACAATAAAAAGATGAACTACATGGTTCGCGGAGCCAATTTGCAGAGCAACCTCTTCTCTCTAATTGCTGCTAGACTAATATAGAAGCACACTCCTAGGAAGTAGAGAAATCCATTTACCCAACCATGTCATTTAAGTAGCGAACACAAGTAGTGGATTTTTCCATTACCTTTCATATTAGCCTTGCTACATTCCACCTGTGACCCTCATTTTAAGAGGGCAATGCTCTTTTATACAATTTTGTAACTATAATAAAGGTCCTCTTCAAAATTTTTCAAAGTAGACTAAGGACATTTTAAAAAAACATAATTAGGGACATAACCAATCTCACTAATTCCTGGTAATGTATTGTAAAACCAAATTATTTGCTAAAAGGTCTAATAAATCCCCATCTTCAGGAGCAGAAAAGAACATTTCCTCTATTTCCTGTGGCACAAGAATCTAGTGGCTGTTCTCTTCTGACTACTCACTCTGCGGTTGCCTCAGCTACTGTGAAATTTATTTTAAGAAGCATTTTTTTGTAACAGGAAATGGACAGACTTAAATGGACAGATCTTATTTAAATCAAGATAGATTTGTTTTAGTACACTTCGCATGGAAATAGGTAACATACTGCGGCTAGCGAGAAACAAGATAGGCATGCCTTTAGCTCCACCCATTACAGCAAGTCCCAGGATATGGATTGAAACTATTACGTATATGTTCCAGACTTCTTCTCTAAGGACTGCTTTTATTAATTGCAGTAGCTGCATTAAAAAGAATGACACAAGCAAAAATTACCCTGGAGCAAAAGTTGGTTCTGTGCAATGCTTCAAAGCTTTATTGAAATAAGAACATTTTTTTAAAGTTAATTCCATAAATACCTACGAAGAAACATAAACATGTTTGAAGAAAGTACTCTTGGTCATTGCAAAACAAAAGCAAACGATAGCACTTACAGTGTCAGGTTATAGAGAGTTTCCTAATAAATTGAATTACTTTTACGCAGCTTTTTCAGGCATTCAGATAAAATCTATTAAGTGCAAGGTGTTGTGGCACTGTTACCTCAATATATATTTTATGCTATAACAAAACTAAATTAGAGGGTTGATTCAGCAACAACTGCTCCACTTCTGCATTGCACACAAGGCCACAAAAAATCTGAAAAACAGTTTTTGTTTCAGCATAAAGTAGGATCTGGACAGAGAAAATGGGAGAACTGGAAATGCCAGCAGCATTACTTGCAACACTTTAATACAGCTAACAACATTCTCATTGCTTAAATGCTCTGCTTTAAAACACAGTTAGAGAAACCTGCCTCTTCCTGAAAAGTGTATTAACAATATTAACTGCAGTAATTCAATGTAAATGTTAAATATCTGCTGCGTGTCTAAATACTGATTTGAATGTATTATTTAGATGCCACAACAGCAAGCCAGCATGGATACATTTACACTGTAATATTTACTGGCTTTCAGCAATACCTGCCGTTATTTTAAAATAGGCCTATTGGTTGGGACAGTAGAAGAGGGGGGAAGCTAATAGCTTTTATTTATTTATTTATATATATATATATATCAGCTAATATATATATGTCTGTGTGTGTATGTATATGTATTATATATATATATTTACAAAGACATGTTTTTAATGAATGGATTATATATACTAACATAGATAGGGCATAATAGTTTAAAAAGGATTAGTATCTTGAAAAGGAGTCATTAGTCACGGTCAGCCTATTGCGTGTGCTAGTAATCCCAGTACAGATGCAGGACTCGCGGAAGGTTTAGACGGATTGAGCTAGGCAACCCAATCTCAAAAGGAATATGACTCCTCCACACCTAGGCCAGCCGGAGCACAGCTCACGAGCTCTTTCAGTGAAATCTGGGAAGGAGTGACAAATCGGCTATAAAGTCCGGTTCGGTCTAACAGCAAAATCAGCAATGCTGCAGCTGCGGAGCAGCCCATTGCTGCGGGGCAAGGACTGCCTCTCCCGCCTCGCCGTGCAGCTGCGGTGACGCAGGGTCAGAGCGCCCTGCGGCAGGGAGCACATCTGCACGGGCTGCTACAGCCAACGTCGCCGACCTACCTGGAGCCACGGCAGCCCCATGTAATAGGAAAGCGGGACTTTGAGAAAACGGCTGCCTTTGCCTGTGAACCCCTTCTAAAGGCCCCCCTCTCTGGTTCTCTCCCGAGACCCTTCCCAGCAAATCAGATTGTAATAATCACGGTTTGGCAGTACTGGAGATAGTCAACAGCAATTAGCTTCTTTGTGGATTCAGTACTGGATCTCAGAAAAGTTTTCTGTTTGGGTAAAGCGACCATTACCTCCTTTAGCACTTCTTGCGAACTATGGTACAAGTTGCAATCCTGAAGTGAAAATTACCCAGATAAGGCAGGTTTATATCTGAGACGTCTGCTATGTGTGAGGAGGTATAATTGCTGAGCAACAAGAGTTGTACCAACAGAAGTCCCCAGTATAAACAGGACCGTACAAGGAAAACCACTTTAACTATTGGAACTGATAGATGCAGAAGGGAGAGCACAGCAGTGGAGAGGCAGAGAAGATGACACATCTGTAGACGACAGTTAGCTTTTATTAGAATAAAAACAAGCCTTTTAGGTAAACCTACTTTTTTTAAGATATAGCTGCATCCACCTCTGGGATAGCTTTAGGAACATGCCAAGTGTTCATATTATTAAACACTCTGCATTTTAATCTAAAAATACTTTTCAGCTGCACATAATTTTACAACCACAGAAAAACACATCTGAAGGGACACAAAATTATTTAGTTCTACTCCCTAGCCCCAAACCACAATAACTATCCTCAGGTCATTCCCGACTGATGCTGTCTAACCTGTTCCTAAAAGCCTCCTGATCACGGAGTCCCAGCAACCTCCCCAGGCAACCTGTTCCAGGTCTCTGAGAGTAGTACCTTTAATAAGTTTTTCCTAATGTCTCACCCGAATCTTTTCTGCAGCAATTTCAGCCTGTTACTTCTTGTCCTACTGTAGATACAGAGCACAGATTCTCCTCTCTGTGTCTGTAACAGCCTTATGCATATTTGAAGACTACCACGTTTCCCCGTTCCCCCCTTAAGTCCTCTTTCAGGTGAACAACCTAATTTATTTCAACCTTTCCTCACAGGATGTGTTTTTTCTGCTGAAAATCATCCTTGCTGCTTGTCTGGACTTCAGGCATTTGGTTCACATCTTCCCCAAAGTGCAGTTCCTAAAACTAGACCCAGGAAACCTGCGCAGATTTGCCAGCGCAGACCAGAGGAGAATTAGTTCATGCATCTTTCTGGTTAGACTCCTTTTTACACTTCCCCGTCTAACGTCTATCTTTTTCACAGTCACATAAGGCTGAGGCTCATTCATCCGGTGATCTGCTACATCCAATAAATCCTTTCCTGAGAAACTGCTACCTAACCAGTTATGGCCCATACCTAATTTGTGCAGTTGATTGCTCCTCCTCAAGTGTAATATCTTGTACCTGTTCCTACTGAGTTTCATTCTGATTTTTTTAAAGCCATACATCCAATTTGCCAAGATCATTTTGAATCAGACTTTAACCATTCAAGCAGCATGCTAGATTCCTGCCTCAGGCTAAACTGAGAGAAATTTTAGCAGAAATGGTTGAGTCATTTCTCAGAATAAGGTGATGGAAAAAACACGCTATTTGGCCCAGTGACTGTAAGGATATTTTAGAAACACTAGTGCGCATGATCCCAATTTTCATCTCTGTGCTCACAGGCACCACACCCCCAGCCTGGCTGCCTGTCCCCTTCTGCTGTACCATCAAGCTTCTTTTCTCCCAGCTGGGCAAGTCTCCCATGTCCCAGCTTTCACTGTCAGCTCACAGTTCATGCTCCGACTTTCCCACATCTATTTAAGTTTCTCACTTTAGCTCTCCTGCCCTTTCCTCTGTGCACACTTTCACATACCCCAATTTCCTCTTCCTCTCTATCTACCTGATCCAACCTCTTGCCTCCCTCCTATGCGTCTCCCCAGCTTCTGCTTCCTAGTCTTCTGTCCCAGTACCCAAAAACTTGGGATTGCCCTCTGCCCTTGGACAACCCCTTTACACCCCCAGCCCTTTACAAAAAAGTGCTTTGCTGCGTCTTTGGTGTTTTCGCTTCACCCAGCCTCTGCCTTTTCCTTACTGTCTGTTCTCTGAAGACTCAGGCCTCCCCACTGCAATTGCCCATCTCTCTCCACGGAGGTAGTGACTTCTACAGCCTGCAGGGCAGGAAAAATTCCCCTCGTCCTAGCTGGCGTGCTAAGCGCGAGTGCCACTGACAGCCAGCAACAGCAACTACAGGTGAAGCCCTAGTCCGTCAGCTCAGTCTCGAGAGGCAGCGCACACGTGCAGTACAGTTAAGGCAGAAAGCCTGTAAAGAGAGGGGGCATGTGTAAACTAGTTTTCTTCAGAGACCTAATTTTTATTAAACGTGGGTACATTTTCATAGGATAGCAAAAAAGCATCTACAAATACAGGGAATATACTGGAGTAAGATGACAGCACTGCCTCCACTCCTGCTGTCACACGATCACCTGGAGCCACTCAAAAAGCAAAACAAGATGACCACCCCCCACCATATACACTGATTCTGGAGGCAAGTTTGAGAACACGTACCCTCAGGCTCAAGTATCGGGAAGTAAGGTGAAAAGCCTTAATATTTCTGAGATGTTTAAAAAAAAAAAAAAAAAAAAAGGTATGCCAGTCACTCAGAAGGTCTGGAGCAAGGAGGGAACACGATGGAAAAGTGTCACATTCTGGTAATCTCTCTCATGTGAAACTAGCAGGCTCAGCTGCCTTCAGGATCGTAAACTGAAGGGCAGAAGAACAGCGTTTTCTGACCGAAGAATTTTTTCTGTTTGGTTTCCTGTATAGAAACAGTAGATTTTGGAGGGCAGTATAGATAAAACAATAGGTTTTATGTTTACAAGTATAGATTTTGTACTACGATACATGTAGGAGCTTCAGCTGAGAGCAGGACCAATGAATGATCTTAGACATTGCAGTTACACATCATGAAAAAATGGTACAAATCCCAACGATCCTACAGTTTAAGTAAACAAAACCTGCAAAGCATAGGAGAAAAAAGTATTAGCAGTATATATAAGAAAGGGAGAAACTGGAAGACAGGATTAAGTTCTTGGTAAGGCTGTCTGCGTGATTGAGGCATTGTTTTTAGTAATATAACTAGTTGTGTGTGTGGTTTTTTTTAATCTAACAGATTTTCTATAAGATGGTACTCTACACCATCAGTAAAGTTATCAGTTCTCAAAAAGATCTTTCAGAAGAATAGCATCATTATTTTATTTCGTATTGCTATGAATTCTGTATCCAAACAAGTATTAATTCATGTTATTATAATTACTTTAATATTAATTATCAGTGTTCAGTTAGTGGGTTAAATTAGTTGGTTTTACTGCTTGGATCAATTAGCTTATTTTTGTGGGCTTTTTTTTTTTTTTAAGAAAAAATTTTTATATGGGAACATGAATGGATTATGGCATTAACCGTACTTCTATTACAGATTGGGAGCATATTATCTCTTTTAAAGCAGAGAGCATCCTGATAAGGTCTATGTTGTATTAGAAAGGCATAGCTCCTCTACTAGAGATGCAACACAGACTGACAAAATATGTGTTCTGCAAATACAATGTTAGCAAACCTTCAGTGAAAGATGGTATCCAATCATCACATTTTTAGCCAACATTTTATATTGAAAAAACCCTCTGGTGCAACTCAAGTCCTATCTTTGCTTTTCTTAATTTCTGCTGGGGACTGGTGAGCACAAAGGTACTACCTCTGGTTTGGGGAGTCCATCAACCAGAAACTGCTGAAATAATGTATCAGGGAAACAGTACCGTTATTCCCATACTACTCAAGACACCCACTAGGGCCATTTTCAGGGACAGAATACTGAATTATGTGGACTGTTGGTCTTACCCTATACAGGCTTCTTATATCTTTGTTTATAAAACAAAGATTCATAAAAAAATTAATATACTTGCCCTTGTATTGCAACATGAGTTAATATTTGATTTTTTGTATATTAGTTTATTTTGTTTACAAACGGTTTTCCAAACACTGGAGGTGTGGAAAATCACATTTTGTGTTTACCATATCATTTGTACATTTTTAGTAATGTATTCTGAGAACTCATTAGGATACATGGCTGGAAAATTCTCATTTTAAGCAGAATAGTTGTTAAGCAACTTTAAAATTTAATTAGAACTCCTTGCTGCATTTCATTATGGGGTTATTTCATAATTACTCAGCAGGTCCTAGGTATTTACTAATGTAGAAGTGACAGTACATGATACTGCTGAATTATAACTGCACAGCTGGAGAAGATACTTAGAAAAATGAAGAACAGATAAATGCATCATTTAAAAAGCATCAGGGGAAAACTCAGCATTGAGCAGAATCCTTTTTTCCCCTCTAGTTACTATTCACAGTTGTAAATAACGCTACAAAATTTGGCCTGGTAGTCTATTTTCTAATGGCTTAAGGAGACTACTTAGTAGAACCACTGGGTTCTTCACAAATGCAGCTTACAGGAATTAGGATATAAGTAGAAGGAAGGTATGCTCCTAACTAACGGAGAAATGGGGGAACTGTTACAATCGGGCCTGCACTCAGTGATATGAATTTAATGCAGTGAATCAACATGCTGGGGCAGAATTGGGTTCCAAAGACGCTGAGACATGCTGTGGGTTTTTTATTTTTGGGGGCGGGGGGAACCCCCTAAACCTACAATTCCCTTTGCCTGAGTACTAGCTGCATTCAGCACCCTCCCAAGTCATGGTGTCAAACATGAAGTTGCATCATTCAAGTCTATTTTAAAAATACGGTACTATGTTGCTACCGGTCAGGGAGATTTAGACATCATTGTATAGATGATATCTGTGCACTCATTCACAGACATACACATTTTAAAGCTTTCAGACATAAGAATTTAAAGTTCAGTGGAATACTTACATGAAAATAATGCTTCACTGTGCCTTCCTTTCTCTTTCAACTAGGAAAATCCCAACTAGAAAAACAATGTAGATACTAAATCCCCTCAAATTAAGTAATTTCTTCTAATTATTTTTGATATCTTCACTGGCATTTTTAATCGGTGTAAATATATATGATCTTTTTTGACATCTCCTACAGCTGAATCAGGATTTCTAGAATCAACTATTCTTTTTCAGTGTCCTAAGCAGTTTAGAATTTCCCTCTTTTCCCTCCTTCCTTGTTTATTATTCTTTACTACTAAAAAAGCCATCGCTTCCTTCATGGAAGAAAAGAGAGGATAAAGTAAGCTTTCTTTCCATTGTCATATTCAAGTGCTGAATTCCTTAGCTTCCTTCTCTTGTGTTTTTTACTTGGCCTCTTCCTATATTTTCATCCTACTTTCCTCCAGCTGGGTCCAAAAGACACCTGTTGCTATCCCTCAGCTGAATTGTGCCTATGGCTGTAGTGTGACATGTTTTGAACCAGCATATACAGCTCCATGACCTCTCCTGCTCCTTTCCACCCACGCACCATTTCCTCCTTCACACCTCAGGGAAACGATCCGGGCTAAAATCCAATCAACAGCAAAATCCAAGCGACAGCAGCTAAAGACAGTTGTTAACCTGGCAGCATTACGGCGATGCAGGAGAGGTCTAATGCTTTCTTAATGGCAATGCTGCTTATACTGATCTAAAACGGATGTGGGACTACCACACAAAATGATCAGGTCCCTTTTTTTTTTTTCCCTCCAGTCAGCCAATTTCCCACTAAATCTTAAGGCATTTAGGGGCATGATTTGCCTTTATTTTTCTATACTTAGCATAGCTATACTGATTTATTGCCCTGATATGGACACTGTTTTATTAACTGGGTCTATTACACAGCTTCTGGAAACCAGTATAGATTATCCCAGTCTAAGCATCTCTATACTGATAATACAATGTCCACAGATTTTTTCAGTCTGTGTCAATTGTATCATGAGTAGTGTGGTTGCCCTGAGTCTGTCCCCCATAAACAACAAACAAATCCAGATAGTGCAACTCAAAAGCCTCAAGCTAGCCCAGACATGGAAACTTTTTACAGGCTTCCTCCGTAAAATGAACATGCAGTTTTTTGCTTCTGACAATACACTGGATGAGATGCTACTGTCAAAAGCACAGCGGCCTGAAAGTTTTGATGCATAAAGTGTCCAAGTACTAGAGAAATATTAAACAGTACTCATTTTGGATGAAAGTCTACCATGAGTGGGTCCAATAAAAGTTTTGCTATCAATTGCTCTGCGGACAGCACTACTTCAACACAGATATACAGTATCTAAGAAAAAGGTTATTTCCTTGCCTAGACCAGCAACCTTAGTTGAAATATATTTTTCTATAAAAACAAAGTAAAGTCACCAAACAATGCTTAATAGAATGTTCTTTTTATGCTTTTTTACTTATTTTTTTCCTTTTTCACTGAAGTAAAGAAATATCCTGTTTAAATACCATTTCTTCAAGATATCTGGCAGTCTTACCAATCACACTTTCCTTTTCCACTCACAAATCCTCCCCCTCTAACAATCTCTCACTCTTCCAAAATTAAGTCAGCAGTAGACCCACACAATTTCCCAACATCAGACTAAAACAAAATCTTAAATGGCAACATGTCCCCATCTTGACTTGCTTATTTCCATCACAGAACACCTCTCTTGGATTTTGAAATCACGGATGATGAAATCATCATCAGGTAGAATATAATATGAATAAACTGACTGTATTTCTCAGGAAGAACTGAAGTGGTAAATTACACTGAAGACATAAGGTTGGATTTTTAGATTCAAAACTATTCATTTTACAAAATAACGAGTTTTTCATAAATAATGTTAAGCTGTGTATTTAAATCAGTTTGTTAAGATTATCAAAACACTGTGAAAGAGTACTTAATATGAAAATGTGTAATATGAAAAATATTATGTGCAGCTGAAAATATATATATATTTTTTTAAAGAAGGCCGCCTTCTACAAAGAAGTGGCAACACAGGCAGTAACAATACCTTATTCCGATCCACAAGACAGTGATTTTCTAAGAGCTGCATCAATACATGGTATACTGTTGAAGTATATCACAGCCTGTGACACAAGAATAACCTCCTATTAAAAGAATATAAAATATAAAACAAAGGATAAAAACATAGTCGTGTTTCATTTTGTACATTTGCTACAGTGTATTCAAGTTGATTAGCAGACTTAAATAGATAGTTAATACTTAGCTGTGAGTATACACAATTGTTTTATTTTGTAATTTTTGGTTGTGTAGCCAGGACCTAATTTACTGATTATTAACTTCCTAAGGGCCACTACTAAGATACTAAACCAAAACTATTCCCAGTTCTGTTTTTTGAATAGCAGAAACAGGAGAGGGATCACTGAATCAGGAGTTTTAAATACAACTGGGGAAGGAATAGTAGCCTAACCAGTATCACCTGATAAAAGAAAGCCCAGAACTGTTTCTGCTTCACACTTAGTCATCTGCCCTCACCAATACTACAGACAGCAGATTTAGTATTTTGCTGGAGATACTGAGGATTATTTTACATTAGGTAGGATTAAAGCCCATGTTCTAGATTAGAAAATAAGGTTAAAAATAAAAGCTAACGTATTTATTAAAAACAAATCACGTCATGTCAACCTAACTTCCTTTTACGATAAGCAACAGACTCTTTAGATAAGGCATCTGCTTTTCTCCTATTTTGGCTTTGCCTGCTCTATCATATATGATCTCATTACATTATTTAACAAGTTGATGCCTGTCAGTTCAATCTTTGTATGTGACCATCTGTGTTGTTAGTGACTTGTGAAATAAAAAGTAAAATCTCCTTCAGTGTTCTTGCATACTTTAACACACATTTTTAAGAGGCAAAGCATTTATTTTGCTTAGACACTTGCTGCACATGGTTTATGCAGTGTTAGTTTAGGTCCCAGCAGCTCAAGGGTATTTTTCATCAATTTTTGTACTCAAAAGGAAACTCCCAATCTGTAAGTAAAAGGATCCACACGTGTTTTCATCAAATGTATCTACTGAAAGATTTTTTTAATGTTTTAAATAAGTGGATCCTTATTTACACTTTCTACTTAATGGCAATCAATGTATTTTCTAGACTGTAGAAACTGAATGAGGGCAACTACACAAATGGCTGGTACCAGGGGGTAAATTACCTAAGCATCTGCTTAGGTAGCCAGCAGTGCAGGGGCTGCTATGTTTTTCTTTACAATAAATGCCAGATTTGTGGTTTAATGGCAATAATACTTGCCCTTTTTATATGTAGTACTTATTTGCTAAATGATGATTGCACTGTAATTGTAAATATTAAATGAAACTGTCTAATATACAGAAAAGTCAGTTGTGAGCATTTAGCTTGTAATTAGTCATTACCAAAGCGCTGTTAGTAGAATAGAATACTTCCTTTTAATTATCATAAATCAGACTTTCGCATCACAGATTCTTTGTACATATGCATATTTGCACCTTAATGTTTTAAGATTTTTAATTCAAAAGAATGCTTTGTGAAGGTTATGATTCTACCAGTACTTCGAGAGTAAATCACTGTCATCTGCTACAGCTAATGCTACTATTTCCTCGTACTTTGTCCTGTAATTATTATCAACATCATTACAGAAAACCTTTGACCCTTTACACAAATAATCATCTGCTTTTTTTCCTTATAGCAAAGGCTATTCTCATTCAAGGACAAAATTTAAAACTACCGAAGTTAGACACAAATGCAAAGACATTGTTTAACATTGAGAGATGGTCTAGTTAACCAGCTAGGTTAACTGTATAAGCACTCTGCACAGTCAATGCAGAGTCAGGTGCTTTTAAAGAAGGTTAAATTGCTGAGCAGGGGATGCTGATATTAGTAAGAAATGTTAAATACGGAATGTCTCCAAGCTCTCACCTTCTTCTCTACAGATTAGGTGCTTAATTTAGCTGAAAATTAGATGCCTTCAGCCACTTAGATTCTAATTCTTACTGCTCTTGGAATAGTCACAGAACTGAGGCAGATTTCTTTGGCCTTGTGATGAGAGGTCCCCTCAGAAAAACAGGGAAATTACCCTTGCCCTGAAAGGCCTCATACCTGTAACTCATACATTCTGTGAATGTCTCAGTTGTTCATCCAACCAGACTGTATTCCCAAAGCAGATAACATTTGGGAAGCCTGTGTCTTACCCCTATTCATATTCACAGAACTTTTTCCCCCCCTTTTTTTTGGAAATCAAAGAATTTTGTGCTTGAAAATAGTGTAAAAGATTTTATGTTCATTTGCCACAAAACAATAGGGTATATATTGCCATTGCTTTTTAAGTAGTATTTTCCAGTGAAACAGTATTTTCTTTCCTCATCTTGTAACACTGCAATACAGTAAAAGGTATTTTAAAGCCAATATTAACAGTGACTTGTATCACAATATGAAACCTGTGATAAAGTCCTTCTCCTAAATGACTTACAAATACAAACTTACAGACAACAAAAGAAGCAGGTGATCCATGAGCCAATGAGGGGAAATGCTCTGTGGGACCTGCTACTTGCAAAAGAGAAAGAACTGAAATAGGAAGGTTGGGGACAGTCTGGCTACAGTGACCATGAGTTGCAGAGTTTAAAATTCTGGGAGAAGTGAGAAAGACAAATAATAAAATCACAACCCTCAACCTTCAGGAGAACAGACGGCAGCTTATTTAGGGATCTACTTGGATCTAATGAGAGACAGCCCCAGAGGGTGATTGAGAACAGCCAGCACGGGTTTACCAAGGGCAAATCATGCCTGACCAATCTGATTATCTTCTACACTGAGATTATTGACTGTGGATAAGGCGAAAGCAATGGAGAAGGCACCAAACTCAGAGGGGAGCAGTCAATACACTAGAGGATGTGGACCTTGGCAGGCTAGAGAGATACACTGACAGAAACCTCATCAAGTTAAACAAAGGCAAATGCAAAGTCCTTCATCTGGGTGGGAATAACCCCACACAATAACGTAGGCTGGGGGCCAGCTAGTTAGAAATCAGCTTTACAGAGTGAGACCTATGTGCCTTGAAGGACAAGCTGAACATGAGTCAGTAGCGTGTCCTTGCAGCAAAGATGATCAAACACATACCTGGCTGTATCAGAAAGAGTAGCAAGCAGATCCAGGAAAGTGATCCTTCAACTCTATTAAGCACTTGTGAGACTGCATGTGGAGTACTGTGTCAGTTTCGAGCTCCTTAGTACAAGAAAGACAATGACATAGTGGAGCAGGACCAGCAGATGGCTGCCAGGATCTTCAGGGGGCTGAAGCACGTGAGAGACAGAGAACTGGGTTTGTTCAGCCTTAAGAGGCTAAGAAGCAGGAATAGGACAGATTCTGACAGAACAAACTGCAATTGTGCACTGTTAGAAAACCTAATGCGAATAGGCAAATATACTTAAGGACAAAGCATTAAAAAAGTGACACACTGATGTAAGAGTCTGCTACACACACCTATACAAGAAAAAAAATTGTATTAAAAAAAAAAACAAAAAGCCCCCACCCTTCTACCTATTACTTTGGATTGAAAAAAGAATTTCAGTGTCAGCCTACCCTTAACCTCCAGGTTGCTGTCATTGTTCCTAGCATTCTCTTTCTTCTAGAACTATAATGCAGAGAATTGGATCTGAAATGAATATTTACTTTTTAAAGTCCGTTTTGCCCTTTCTTCCCTGGTAAATACATTTAAGTTTGCCTGACACCAGATAACCCCGAAATACTTCATGGTACGTCATTCCCTGCAGGGAAAAGCTTAAAGCTATTAATATTTTATTACTATCTCATCTAGGAGTGTTCCATTCTCTACTTAACTTCAAGCCATACCAGTAGGAAAATTTTCACAGAAGTAGCAATTTAATGTGAAGTCACAGTAACACTTTCAGACTGGACACCCTTTAGGAAATCCTTTATCCTCTAATATTCCTAACCAGCATTTTAAGATGGTATTATTACAACAACTAGCTGTTGCTTCCTTGGAATGCTGTCTTTGTTCAACAAGAAAGAAGCTGACGGGTTATAAACACAGGCATTGCTGTGGCCAAATCGTTATCTAGTAGGATTAGCAGAGTCCCCAAGCTGTTCTTGACAGCCTTGTTTGTCTGGAATCCTGCCACGTTCTCTGGTCTAGCCACTGCCTTGCTCTATAGTCCGAGAGTGAATACCCTTAATGAAGGCAGGGCACAGCTAAGTTTCTTGCAGAATTTTCTTCCTTCTACTCCCTTGCCTTAGTGACAGAGGTTTTAAATGAGATCTTCTGATGCAGATAGCTGGCACAGCCAAAGCCAAGGTATTGCCTTGGTTTCTGTAACAGCTGAAGAAGGCAGCAAGAGCAAACTGTCATCATTTATATTAATAACATCCAAGACTTCATGTGACAACACTGTAGGTTTCATACTCTAAAAGTGAGTTAGGCAGAAGTTTCCATTGTGATCAGTAATGAAAGAATGCAGTTATTTTTCCATTAATGTGAAAACATTCCTGAAGAACACAGCTTCTGAATTTGAATGGAGAGACAGAAACACTGCAGATGTAGAAGTCTACTTGACAGCTGAAAAAAATTGTTAGCAAGAAAAAGTGGATGTGTGAAATAGCATGGAGAAGAGCAGGGACTGCTTTCTGCTAGCGGGCTACATGTACTCAAGGCTGCCATGGCAATTGGCTTCAGCAGCTTTTACAGGAATCCTGTTGCACTCTCTAGCAGAAGCATGGTCATGCCTTTATAGACAGTTTCCAGAATCTGTAAAGCACACAGCTTGTTCCCTGAATTTGGCCCATAATAAGAACTCTTGATTATTTGAAAGACTGGGACATACACCACTGCCTGGCACATACACAGAGGCAATATACACACACGCAGAGCAGAACTGTTGGACTAGTAATACAGATCTTGGTTTTGAGAGCTGATGAACTGGATTAAGCATGAATCAATGACTTCAATTTGGTACACACAATCACATATGGCATTTTCAGTTTGACATGCTGCCCTTAACTGGGCATGCGTTCTCAAAATCACTTCCTTTCATTCTTTTTCTTGTCGTAGAGTTACAAAACTATGTAATACTTCTCATTATTTCTGTAGGCTTAAATACTGACATGGAATCATTATATGCCAGAAAGTTACACTGAAGTATTTACTGTGCAAAGTCAAGCACTAAACAGCTTGACAGTATTGAGATTTATGTTGCTTGTACTTGAGAACATGAACAACAGTAGCCTTCCAGGAAGAACATTCTAAAAATGAAGACAAGGACAATGGGGGGGGGGGGGGGGGGCAGAAAAATAACACTTTAAGGCAAAGGACAGTGAAGCATGAACTGCTTTTAGCAGAGATGACTAATCCTTAATATAGATTCAAAAAAAGAGGGGCAGGTGTGACTTGATCAGCTGAGATAAAGATAACACTTAATTTGATTCAATTTAAGTGGTTTGAATGACAGCACTCTTGCTTTACACAAGTAAAATAAAAACCACAGACTATCAATCTAGCTGAAACTTTAAGGTCTCCTCACCCTTTTTCAGGGTAAACCCAAAACTTTGAAGGAAATTAAGCTATTTCCGTAACTAATAATAATAAAAAAAAAAGGAGGAGCTTCCATAAAACTGCACTAGAGGCTTATACTTACCTGTATTTCCTATAGAGAGGATTACATGAGATGAAGCTCGGTCAGTTCCCTAACAATTTTTTTTTGAAATCAAGGATCCAGCAACACGGGTTTCACAAAGACAAAAGCCTTTGCTGTTATAGTTCTAAATGATGCACAATCCCCAACAGCTTCTCAGAAAATAAGAGCCCAAAGATGACTCATATGGTCACAGTTTGCTTAGGTTCTCTTTAGAGTGAGGAGGGAAGGGGGAGGAAAGAAAAGGACACAGGAATTCACGCATTTTGTAACTGTATGAAATAAAGCCTAAAAGGCATGTCTTACAAAGCCTTCCCACCCCCACTCCCAACATTTTTACCTTACTGAAATTATTCCTAAATTGCTTGGAGTCTCAAAGGATGTCTCCTTTTGGAAGGCTGGGGTGGGGGGGGGGAAGGGGATAATGACAGTCTCTTACAGCAGTTTCCAATGGCCTAGCAGCCATTACTCAAAGGAGGAAGAGGCCACCAGTCCAATCTGAAAATCCCTCTTTTAGCTACTAATTTCACATTCTTAGCAAGTTACATCAATATTGCACAGAATTCTCTTGCCATTCATCCTCTACCCCAGACAGGATATTGAATTCTACTGTTTTCAAAAAAAAAAAAAAACAGGGTAGAAAGTAAAGAAAGAAAAAAACAAGCAATCCATTTCTCATACCTTTAAACACAGTAAAGTGTATGTCTCCTTTGAAAGGGACTAACGAGCTTCCATCAAAAAGTTTTCATTTAAACTTTAATTGGCTTTTTAAAAAATACATTCTAAAAGCAGAAATCAAAAAAAACCCACAAAACTTAAGGCCAACACAGGTATACAACATATATGATGCCTATCAAGTATACAACTACACCGTGAGGAGATTAGACTAGTAAATACTATAAAAGCTAATTAATAAGGTTGGCTGTGGGTTCAAAACTATTAGTAATGATTAGCATTAGCAAGACAAAAATAGATTCCCCATGTTACAATCATTCTTTTCTGTTAATAAAGGATTATTTTAAAATATTTTGAGGCTTTTTTTTAAACAAGTACATAGATTTTTATTCCATTTAAGTATGCACTTTTTTTCTCACCTGAATATTTAGAATAAGGTGATCCTTCACTTCAGGTTCTTGAAGACAAATTATGCATATAAATTTTCAAGTTGGCATAGTCAGAACATCTAAACAATAATTCTTTGTTTAATCGCTTTCCTCTGAGAAGAGACTGGCAGTCTCCAATAACTATCTTTTAAAAATCAGGTTAGTAATCATCCTCTTAAGTGCAAGAATGAGCTAATCTTCTTTTTATTAACCATTTCCTGACAAAATCTGCTACTCCAGATCACCAGTCAACAACATGGAGGATTTTGCAGAATAAGTGATACATGATTTTCTTAAGTCAAACATATTTGAAGTTTATTTAAATATGCTCATCATAAGAAACAAATGGCTATGTTCCCCCCTCCCCCATCATCTCCACCTCTCACTCTTCCACTATTTTTCTCAAGAGAGAACAACGTATCACTGAACTTTAACTTTTAACAGTCCCCTGGGGGAAATCTTGACTGAAATGTTCCTAATCCACATTCTGTAAGTTTTCACATGTTATTTATACACACGTTTCTTCAACTGTTCTAGATGCCTTGCATCAGCATCCTGTAGAATTAATACAGTGGCTTTAGACTGAAAAGGATCAAACTCTATAGTCATCAAACAACAGAGATCTATTAGGTGTCTTTGACATTTTTCTAAACCATCCTTAAGCTTTGCATGTGAGGTAGGATCTTTTTTTAATATATTCATTTCAGGTACTGAAAATCCAATCAAACTTGTCAGAATATCATCAGCAAACTCTACTTCTAGATAAGCCGAACCATCAGAAATTTTTGCCTTTATACCCCAGGACCCATTGCTGCTTGTGAGCTTTCCAGTCAGAGTTACAATAAAACATTTGACTTTCAGAATTGTAACAGTTTCTGGTCTTTTTGCAAGGAGAACAGAAATGTATGTGAAAGGTGGAGAACACAAATCAACATCATGCGCCTCTACTGCTTTGCGAGTAAAGGTTTGTATATCACGCTTCTGCTGATCTGCCTCTGAGTCTGTTTTTGAGAAACATACTGGCTCACTGTTTAGCAGCCTGCTGTCAGAAGTGTTCTGGGATTTTTGTCTGCTCTCAGCTAGCTCGGTATCATTGAACCTTTCTTTGGGAGTATTATCCAAAGAGAAATCTGCAGAACTGTTGGTCTGATGTACGCTATTATGCTGTGAAGGATCACTCGTACTATTTCTACCTCCAGTAGATACTCTTGTTCCAAAAGTCTTTTGGTTGCTGGTAGCTTCTACAGGTTTCTCTCTCTCATTCTTGTCATCTGTTTCGTAAGTGCCATTCAAAGATGAATCGCATGAGCTTCTAGACATATGTGGAAGTCTCTCAGTAACTAAACCTACGTTTCTGTTCCTGACCACTGGTGGCTCTTCCAGCTCTCTTTGGATCTCTTCTTCCAGAAGCAAGTCATCTTCCAAAGGAAAGTCATTTAAAAAGCCATCAGCACATTCCATAGGACATGAAATTTGTTCATCTGAACAAGGAAACGGATTTCCAAATTCTTGTTGCAAAACATTTCCATTGTGTGAACTTGAGGTTGTGCTAAAATTACTGCTTCTACTGCAATACCCACTCTCTAAAGGCATTTCATTGTTTAAAGTAAATTCATTATTTTCCTCAAGACTGGCTAAAAGCTCTTCATCTGAAGGGCCTAGAGCTTGCCCTAATTCGTCTACAGGCCTTGGAACAGCTTGTTCATGATCAGTTCGTCCAACAGGATTAGGGTTCTCAGCTTCTCCAATTAATCTAGCAAGGACTCTATCCTGACTGTACTCCTCTAGAAGAGCATCCACTTCACCTCCCAACAATTTTACATTTTCTGGTTTAAGCAAAAGGACTCCAAGACGATATGCAATGTTACCCTGTACAGTGATTTTTGTTCCTGGAAGAAGATTACTATGGAGGACAGGAACTGGTTGATATTCCATGCCCTGAATTTGATGTACTCCATCAGTTAGCTGCAGCATTAGCATTCGAGTAGGCTTTGCTTCCCAGGGCTTTTGGAATGCCTGAGTGTTGGCTGTTACTTCTTCATTTACAGTACTTTTTCCTCTTAGCTTCTGCAACTGGGAATATGCTGGCTGGCTAACATCAACTAGAGAATCAATCTGTATTGAGAAGAAGCCAGACAATTCTCCTTTGGGGGCATCCAAGATGCAATCAGGCAAAATGGGATATTCCAAATCTCTTAGATCTGTGAGAAGCCATTGCTCAAACACCTGTTTGTTAATCTGAGCTTGACTTAAGTTACTACCACTATTTTCTTCCTGGATCCAATTAATACATGCTTCCAGCCATGTCAAAGGAACTTTAATATGCCACGTGGATGAAAGCCAAGTTTCTACTCTTGTTGCAATATTTGATGTAGACATTTTCCTTTAAGTTAAAAGAAAAAAATGAATTTCCTAGAAGAAAACCCAAAAAGATATATTTACCCTTCTGACAATTGCTAAAGTTATGACATGTCTCTCACTGGCATTATACAGAAATTTGCTCCCAATTCAGTTCAGTCATTCTAAGTGTGACAATGTAGAAGCAATTCCATAGAACTGGAACACTAAAAATAAACATGCATTTCCAACACTTAAACAAGTCAACTCCAATCAGCATACATAGCCTATGTAGTTTTCTTCTTGCAGTGTATCAGGAGAGTACTGACACTTCTACAAGCAGCCCTTCTTGATGGCTTCATCTTTTCTGTTGAATTAATTGGAAGTATACAAGGGAAATCATTTTGCTGTGGTTGGAAAGAGACAGGACAAAAAAAAATAAATTCTCCCTTTGACAGATTTTTTTTTTTGTTCCTGTGGCTGCTGCTGCTAACAGTAACTCTACTTTAGAAACTGACCTTATAAGTTATTGTCCTATCTTATTAGCACTGCTATGAATAGAAGCGGGAGGCCCCATTTGCAATACAAACAAGTTGGGACCTGTGAGCATTTGTACCTCAGAGGCGATTTTTACACGGGAACCGGATGAAAGCTTTGTGACCGAGAAGAGAAGGCTAGCCTGAAATATCAGCGTTGTCTGGAGACCCGGTTCAGCCTTTGACTGCAGCACCACGAAATTTTGGCAGTCATTGTCTCAGGAACATTGGTGGTTAATAAACTCTGGCCTGCTGTTAGCTTTTGAAGTGACTAAGCACATTTAAGGTGTATAACTGTGCGTGGAACCTTATCATCCCCTTAAGATGAAGGGCCAAAAAATCTCAGGGAGCTCGATTTCTCTGCAGAATTACACCAAAAAAAACCCTCAAAGCTGTAAGAATACTTAAGAAACACAAGGCTTGCCTTCTGCCATCAAAACCCGCAGCTAAGCAAAAAAAAGCCCTTAAAGCTTTCCCAAATACTGCTCCAATTAAAAAAAGTAAGTGTGCAGCTTCCTCTGGGTGAAGTAACGCACCCGCTCACTCACCACTAGGCCCGAGCCCGCCTTGCGGTAAGACACAGCCCCCGTCCCGCCACTGCCGAGGCGGCTTCCCGCCGGGGATGCGGCCGCCGCGTCCCGAGCCTCCGGTGGCGGCGAGGCCGGACACGGCTCCGCAGGCCGCGGCCCCTCCCGGCCCCTCGGAAGGGGCGAGCGGCGGCAGCGCCGCGGCTCCTCCCCCCGCCCCGCACTTACCCCAGGCGCCACCGGCCGGACGCTGCCGGCTCCCATCACCGGCCGTTAGGGGGGAGGAAAGTGCCCTCCGGGCGCAGCCCCCCAAAACCCCGCGCGCCCCAACGACCAATGGGAGACGCGGAGCAACGCGCGCCTCCAAGGCTCGCGAGAGCTCCACCCCGCCGGCCCTAGGCGGCGAGCGCAAGGCGGAGTTTTCCCAGACGCCATTTTCTCTTCCCGCGACCGAGGCCGCTCTCGCCCCGCTTTGCCGCCTCTCGCCGTCTCCGCCGCCGCCCTCCTCACAGCTCCCTCCTGGCAGGTAGAAGGGACACCGGGGCGAGGCGGGCCGGGCCGGGGCGACGCGCGGCGGATCGCGCTCTTCTCTCCTCGCGGCGCCCGGGCCTGGCTCGCCGTGGCCCGCACGGAGGGCGGGGCGAAGCGGGGTCGGCCCCCGCCCTGATGGGCAGCTGCTTGGGCCAACGGGGCGGCGGCGGGCGCGCGCCGGGGGGAGGCGGCCGGGCCAATCGGCGGGCGGCGCTGGTGGCTGTGCGCGGCCGTGGTGGGGGCTGCTCCCCTTTCTCTCGCAGTCGCGGTGGGGCTGGCGGCGGGCGCAGGTGAGCGCGGCCCGCGGGGACACGCAGCCGGCGGAGGCGAGGGGGGGGGGGGCGAGCGCGGGGCGGAGGGGGGCCCGGCTAGGCCTGGCCGTGCCGGGGCGAGCGGAGCTGTCGTGGCGCCGCTCTGGGCGATGCGGCGGGCCTGCTCGGGCCCTGCCGCGGGGCTCCAGCCCGCTGGGAGCCGCCGTCGCTGGCTCCCGCAGGGACAGCGGCGGGACCGAGGCCTTTTCTCCCCTCCCTCCTGCCGGCAGGGCGGCGGCGGAATCGGGTAGGTGCGGGCGCCTGGGCTGCGGAAGGGGGCCGTCTCCTCGGCTACTGTGGAGCGGCTTGGGGCAGCCTGTGGGCCGCGGGGGCGCGCGTTGGGCGGGGGAGCGGCGACGGCCGCCGCCTCGGTGCTGCCGCCCTGGTAACTCGGTGCCTGGGGCGAACCGTGGGAGGCATGGCCAGGGGAGGGTGGGCGCTCTGGGCCGCGGCCTGCGCGGAGGCGAGCGCGTGAGGCCGAGCCGGGCGGCGCCGCGGCGGGGCGTGCTTCCTTCGGGCGCCATCGCCGCGGCGGCGGCAGGGCCGCTGCGCTCGGTCGGCCGCGCCGGGGCTGCGGGGCGAGGGCCGCCGGGGCCGCCTTTGTGTTTCCCCGGGAGGAGGGGGGTAAATCTCCTTGTGACCGCGTGGTGGTGGCGGCTCTTCCGCTCCCGGCTCCGCCTAGCAGCGGGCAGGCGCCATTACAGCGGCCGCCATTTCTGCTGATCGCCGCCGCCGCCGGGAAGGTGAGGCGCGGCGCGGCTGCGGGTTATGTAACGCCGCTTCCCCCCCGCCCCTGCCCGCCGGGCTGCGGCGGGAGCGGCGCGAGGGGCAGGGCCGAGCGGCGGCCTGCCGGGGGGGGGGGGTGGGCGCGCTGCGCCCCTGAGGGAGCGGAGCGGGGGGCGCGCCGGCGGCTGTCGGCCCTTGCCTCGTGTCTGCGGGCGCTGGCACCGCTCCTTCCGTAGCCGTTTTAGCCTCTTGGGGTTTCTAAAGCCGTTGTGTTAGCCAGCGCCGCGGACTCGGCTTGCACAACAGCGCACAGTAACTAACGGAGAGCACCTTCAATGCCTATGACTAAGGGGGATTTGGAGGCTTCATAAGCCTGGTGGAGTATATTACATTTCTTCCCCCGCAGCTCTAAGCTTATTGGGAGGGTCGGAAATAGAATAACCGGGGTCTGAGAGTGCTAGGTATTTGAAGCTTGTGCAGCCTCCCACCTTCCACCCCCCCACCCCCCCGGTAATAGCGTTTTGGCAACGTCTCTTTGAGACTTGGCTACACTTTAAGCAGATCATGTCCGTTAGCTCACATCGGGTGTCTGGAAATACCAGTGTGTGGTGGGAAGGCAGTCACGCAGCAGCGGCTGGTTGCAGGAGAGTGCATGCCTACCGGCGGTGCCTGCTGTTAGTCTGCAACAAACAGAGCAACTGCTAATTAGCAGCTGGTTAAGGGGATGTTTAAAAAGCTTAATATATTTCACTTTTTTTCTTCTTGGATTTTCAGGCAAGTTCTCACTTTTTTTTAAAGGCCATGGAGCTTAAGGCAGTAAAATTCAAAGTCGAGGGGGAGACTAGCATTCTTTGTTTGACTGTATTGTCTGTAGAAATGTGTGTTTGAAGAGAATAATACGCCAAATTGTTTCTTTTGCCTGGAATTCTAGTATGGCTTATGAGTTTTCTCAGATGGACTTAAAAAAAAAAATTGCCAATGAGATGCCTGTTTCACAAAATCAGAAGGAAGTTCAGTTGATTTTGAGGTTCTTGGTGCCTCTGTGGAGAGGATTATATGTAACCAGACTCTGGTATTTTCAACAGGATTTTTCTAAAAGGTGGCTTGTGCATAATTTCTTCTGTTCAGCTGTTACACTTGAATGGAGGCATACTAAAATGTCTATTAGGAAGTTGATACAGAATTTGTAAAAATTCATGCTGGTGATTATCATACTTGGACTTTTTTAGTCTAAATTGTTTAAAACTAAACAAGTGGAGCAGATTGAAACAGTGCCCCTTAAAAAGGAAATCCAAAACATGCATTATATAATGCGCTGTAATAGTAACTGGATACCTGCTCACTTTAAATATTTGAAAAACATTTTCAGTAAATGTGAATGTTTAAAACTAGCACGTATCTGAAAACTAAGTAGTCCAGAATAGTTCAGACTGTGGTTGTTTAACTATTTTTGATTATGTTTGGCTGTTATTTCTCCTCTTAGTGATGTGTTTGGCCTTGTTACACTTTCTCTTTAATGAAAAAAAAAAAAAAGCTTTGCAGCAAAAGCTCAGGGCAGATGCCCTTTTTCTGCTATAGTGAGAATTGGAGCTGTAAGTGAACAGAGCCACAACTGATGTATGCTATTTTCATAGGCTCCTGAAGCAATAGGCTGTTGGGTTTTGATCCCGCCCAGAAACACTCGAGTTTTGCTCTGCAAGGATATATAATACCGGTAAGTTCTAGAAGCAGACATTTCTTTCTGCTTTTTCCCTTTACTACGGTGCACAGTTTGTTTTTTCACAAAATACACGTACTAGCTTTTTTATTCTGCAACAGGTTTTATCTGCCCACCTAAGAATAAAAGGTAATGGAGACTGAACAACAGGAGGAGACCTTTACCAACACAGAGACAAATGGTAAATTTTTTAAAGGACTATTTCATTTTGGAAATGTCCATTCTATATCTTAATGCTTCTAAATTTTTTTTAATGCTTTAACTGCATCAGATATGTTTATATCGGCAGTAGTCTTGCATTTTGCGTTTAATCTTGCAATTTCTAATTATCCCATGTGGTTATACATGCTTTTGTATCATCAATGCATAATTTTTCTTTGGGGATATTTTAGATACGGCATAAGTAGCTGAAAGTTGCAGCTAAGGATTTGAAAATATTTGATAGCTAAATATTCAGTACTTGTCTGGACAGCATCATCATGATAAAAATAGTCGGGCATACATTACTGCATTTTATTTATTGCAGTTGTTACGCTGCGGGTGTAGGTATATATGTGAAATAGCTCTAAATACTAACTTCATTTAAGAGCCTTTTTGGGTGTAATTAGTGAGGAAGTAAAGGTATTAAAGTATTAAGTTGATCTGTGCCAGTTTTTCAAAACAGTATTTGAAATGCAGCTTTCCTATTATTCCACCACTATTTCAGTATTGGACAAACTACTTCTGAGCTTTTTGGCTGGAAGGTTTTTTCCCCAATTGTAAATAATGAAGGAGATACTAGGTAGGTGATGCTGTGCTGCCTTAAACAGCACATCGTAAATTGGTTACTGGCTAAATGTGCAGAATTCTCATTTAAACTGTAGTTCATAGATTTTAAATGGGTTTTCAGTAGTTAGTTGTTTTGTAGGCTGATGAGGTAAAAACCTGTTTCTGTACTATAGAATCTCAGGGCGGATGTCCAAAATTAGTGTTGGGCTAATAGGAAAGAATGCTTTATTAGAAATACTGTGCATAAGCTTGACGTGCATTCCATTTTATTACAACTTAGTTAAATAAATGTTTGTGTTTCCCCCCTATGGACCTGTCTACAGGCAAACGTCCTGCAGAAGATATGGAAGAAGAACAGGCCTTCAAAAGATCTCGAAATACAGATGAGATGGTTGAATTACGCATCCTGCTTCAGAGCAAAGTATGCTTTTTTAATATCACCCTGCTACTGCTTAGGGCATTTTTTAAGACAGTGGTGACAAAGTGTGTTTTGGGGTGTATGTTTAGAAAGAGCACATGCTTTATTTAATGTAACACATTAGGAATATTTATATATGCATTAATGGTAGAAGTGTCTTCCAATGGCATCAGATACAATAATTTTTTTTTTTTTTCAAATAAAAGTCTTTAATGGACTATGGGACTTTGTTCTATTTTTTCAGGAAGTTTTTTTTAAATCAACAGAGATTATAAGCTGTTTCTCATATTTTTGAGTAGAAGGTCGTGGTTTTGAGGGGAACGATTGTACATTAGTCTCTGGCAAGCAGCAGTTTAGAGAATGATCAGCTAATGATTGTGAATTGAATGTGAGAAGTAAGGTGACTTTTTCAGGATCTTATTAATTCTTCCTAACAGATTTAGTAAATTGATTTGTATGTATCAACTGGAAGAAAAGTGAGAGTAACACTTAAGAGGTTGCAACAGCTTCATAGACTAGTTTAAATTATCACAATAAAGTATTTATGAATCTGTTCTAGTGTTTCTACTTGTTACCTATGAATTTGAGTTTTGTTGCATCTAAAGTTGTTCGGTCTTTCGTGTTGGGATGGGGAGCTTTACCTTAACTCTGCATGGTATTTCTGAGCAATAGTCAGGTTATGTGGAGTGTTGCAGAATGTTCACATACTGTTAGACTCATGAACTGCATAATAAAAGCTGTAGTTTAGCATGTAGTCCTTGAGATAACCTGGTAAAAATGTAAGTTTTGAGATTAGTGACTGTTTATATGGGCCTTAACTTTTTTGGACTGTACAGGTCTGTGAGGTCAGTCAAGATGCATAGATATAAACCAGAAACAGTGCTTGAAATTATCAAAAGCATTCAGAGTGGGAAAATGAAGTTTGCAAACGTTTTAAAACAAACAAAAGTGATAAATCATTCACCTACATAACATGTGGAATCCTATAAGATACTTTTTGGGGGTCGTATTCCAACTATGAGATTGTTTTAACGCAGGCAGAATTGCCTAGCAACTTAAATCTGGAATTGAAATAATATAGGCTGCAAAATGGAATATATTTATCTTTCTTATGTTAAGTGACGAGCTGTTTTGGCCTTTTTTTTTTTTTTTTTTTTTTTCCATTGACAAAGTATGTCAGTTGATCATTAATTTAATGTGAACCTTTCACAAGCAGAACACTCCCTCTCCCCCGGCACAATGCAGTGCAGGAGGTAATGCAGAAATAGATACATCATTCTTAGTCTTCAGTTCAGAAACATAGGCTGTGCTGTGTTGGCATAACATAACTTCTGAAAACTGTTTTTCAGAATGCTGGAGCAGTGATTGGAAAAGGTGGCAAAAATATTAAGGCACTTCGTACAGACGTGAGTATATATGAGTTTGAACTAATTTAACACCAATTCTTTCAGAGCACTACGTTGAAAACTTGCGCGCATTTCTAGAAATTGAGGAATTCAACTCTAGACATCAATAGTCTAGCTACAAGCCATTTTTAATGATTGTTAGAGTAGATAACTTAGTTTTTCAGTTTGTATTGTAATTAAAACTCAGCTTGAGTCATGTGGGAGGAGAGGTTTATATTAAACCTCTTTGCTTTCTAAAAGGATTCCACTAAATTATACACTTCAAGTGAGTTAACATCTTAATTAGAAATATTGACAAAGCTTAAAGCCCTTAATTGTACCATTTCCCATATGTGTGAATCAATTATAGTACTACTGAAACCATTGCAGGTGGCTGGCTTAAACCAGTGATAGAGAAATTCTTTAACTTCCTTTAAAAAACAAACAAAAAAAACTGTCCATCTGTTCTTCCTTCAACAGCTTGCACATGAAGCACAAAAACATTGATGTTAAGGCTGCATGATTTAAATATGGGTATAGAACAGTAAAGAAACACTTTATTCTGTTACTTGAAAGCATTTTTAAGTGGTCGTGACTTACTTACCTATTCACATTTTTTAGTGGGTTGACTCTTGTGATTAGACACATGTTCAGCGTTAATGTTATGTATTTATAAAACTTGGCAGTGCTTCTTAAATTCCATTTGTTTACACTCCTGTACTTAACATCAGCTACGACTTCAGCAATTTTTCAAGCAATACTCTGTTCAACACAATATTTGGTAATACATCATTACACAATCGGTTCCAACTAAGTTCATAAACTATAGCAACTAGAATTGAGGATTAAGTTGAAATGGTCAGGAATCATACATACGCTCACTAACTTTGGCAGCTAGTGGTTTTTGTCTTTTTTTTTTTTTTTTTTTTTTTAAGTAAATTAGATAAATCACCTAAGTCCAGATATTTTAGACTGGTCTGGAACTTTCCCGATTTGCCCAAGGTTTTTGTCATATGGATCTTGACAGGTTTTGTGTCTACCCTCATGAGCCAGCCTGCTACTGAAACATCGTATGTTAAAAAGTAGTTTAGTCAGATCAAGTAACTCACTTCTAAGGTCCATACTGTTAAGCCACAGTCGATGTAGCAATCCGTTATTGTGTTAGTCTTCAGAACAACTTAAGCTTGTTTCATTAATTGAGAGTAATGAGTATAGTTTGTATTAAATTAAAATTTATTGCTTTTCCCCCTTTTCCCTCTCCTTGTTTTTTTGGCCATATATCTCCGTTGCCCATGTACTGGATCGACTTGCCCCTGCGTTGCCCACCATGACGTTGGCCCATCCGCCCCTGAACGCCCATGTGAAAACCCTGGTTGGCTATGCCCAAAAATGTGCTCGTTGCCAAACGGGTACCATACTTGACAACTTCCGATTGAATACCCATGCCCAATGCCAACATCCACGAACGCCAATGACCAATGCAGTACAATGCCAGTGTTTCAGTCCCAGACAGCAGTGGCCCCGAGCGGTATGTCCCAACAGTTTATGCCTCACTGCCTGATTAGAAAGAGAGAAATGTATTTTATTACCTGCCTTTTATATAATTAAATAGTATCCCCTTATAGACGGTGTATTGTTTTTTCAAGTTTTCTGTCTTATTTTCCCCATTAAGTCTTTTTGTCACTGAACTTTTACGTGAGTTGCCCACCCAAACAATCCACTAATTTTATTTCAATGGAAGGAGCACAGCTTCAAGTGTTGCATATTCGCTGCATTGTAAATCAAATTGTTTCGAAATAGTCTCTCGCTCTGTCTTTGTGGCCCACCTTGCTCCCCCCCAACATTGCCTGTTCATAATTATTTCTGATGAAATGCTAACTCTCTGGTTCACTTTTCTTCACTTCTCATTTGTGTTGTCTTTTTTTTGTCTTGCATTTGTATTTGTTTTCTTGCGGAGCCCATTAGTAATCTAATTTCTAACGGGTCTCATAACCTTACTCCAAATATAATGTTCACCACTTGCATATCCCCTCTTTTTCTACGAGAAGGTGTGCCAGTTTTACCAATGTAATAGCGAGGGTATCCTAAATTAGTGGTGGCGGGGAACATGAATATTCACTTCTACTTTCAGTTCTGCGTCAATTTCTTGCCCACTTAATCTGAGCCCTTCCAAAGCCCATTCTCTTTCTCTTTCTCTCTCTCTCTCTGCAAGACCTACCTAATCTTAAATTTATCATGCATATATATTGGGCATAAACAAAGATGCATGTGTTGTAAATTCAGTTAACAGGTTTACTTTAAATGGGGAATATTATTTGTAAGTTCTTCTGTGTAGTAAATCTTGTTAGAATTTTGTGCGTGATTATGAATACAAAACTTACTTCCGCTTCTTCTTTTCCACCTTCTCCATATTATCTGGCACTTATGGCCTCTGACAGCATCTTGAGTATAAGTGCAGATATAGAGACAATTGGAGAAATCTTGAAGAAGATTATCCCTACTTTAGAAGAGGTATGTCTCTTAGGTTTGTTTCTTCTTCAGAGCCTTTAAAACAAAATGATTCTAGATGATTCCATGCTATTTTATTATGTTATATCAGAAAAAAGCAGCCTATTTTTGAAAAGAGGCCTGGAGCTCTCAAACTGTGTTGGTATTCTGTTTTTTGTAGAGGATGGAGACAGTCTCTCCTTACTAAATTAATGTTTAGAACCATCTTCTCCCCTTCCAGACACCTATCTCCTGACTTATTAAGGCCCAAGTTCGATGTAGCTGTACTGTAATTTGTATCATGACTTGGCTTTGTAAGAGAGTGTGTTGTACTGTTTGATATCTTGTTAAATTTGTATAGAAAGTTATGCAGTGTAATGAAAGAAATACGGAAAGCCAATTTGACATTACTTTACTTGGAGGCAAGGTGCGTAAGTAGTAATTCTATCATAGCAAATACAGAATTACAGTTCAGCAACAAATTAGGTCATAGCATGGTGTTTGGGGAAGAAAAACAAAACCAGTGCATTAAATATTTTCTGGGAATAATATTTCATTCTTTATTTGTATGAATCTTACTTGCAGTATCAACACTACAAAGGCAGTGACTTTGACTGCGAATTAAGACTTCTAATTCACCAGAGTCTGGCAGGAGGAATTATTGGTGTCAAGGGTGCTAAAATCAAAGAACTCAGAGAGGTATTGTTTCCTATTCTTTTTAGATTTGGCTTTTGTTTTATGAACAGCTTAGTGTTTTGTGTTCATAAGCAGCAAGTGTTGGTATCTTCTGTGCAATAATTCCTTCACAACATACATGGTTTCTGTGTTCTGGTATCAATCTGTGAGTTACTTATTACAGCTTGCAAACCCTCAGAAATTAGTGGCTGTTGGTGATAGAGGACTTCTCATCGAGCTTTTAAGGACATTAGCAGTAGAGCAATCTGTATAAAGAAAAGATTTTATTTCATTTAATTAAAACAGCATTCATCGCTCTTTTTGGAATGAACTGCTGGATGGACTAGGTTTGTTGGTGTGGAAGACATGCAGAACAGTTCAGGGTGGACATACCTTCATGAACTCCTAAGATAATTTAATAGATGTTTGAATTTTTCTGTAAAAGGGCAGAATGTTCAAAAAAAATTTTCCACCTCTTTGAAGATAACTTTATTCCTCCACCGATGGAAAATAATGTTCTGAAAAGCTGGTGGTCTCTATGAATCTAGAGAGTTGCCTTCTGTCTTTTCCCTGGCATTGTATCAAAGGGAATTTCAGGTCAGTTTAGATGTAAGCTGTATCTCTTTGTATGGGCTGAGGGAGGTAAGATGACTAAACATAATTCTAGCAGCGTCATAGTTTTGCATCCAAAGTATGTTTTTTATGGCATGTGAAGATTAATATACCCTGTAAGCTCGCAATGGCTACGTGGTTCCTTTGCTAATGCTTAATTGAATGGCAGTATAGATGAGCCATAATTGAAAGATCAGAAATTAAATGTTTTTTCTTTTCACTAGCATTTCATACAAAATCATGTCATTGCAGATCTTTTAAAGTTCATCTGCTAAAATTAAATTTGTTGTGAGAACTCAGAAGCAAGTTAAAGTGACTGTGAGTTGAATAGTCTATAGTTTTATTGTTTCTTTAAAGGTTTTCTAACGTCTGTTACCGTTATTGTTTTCAGTAAGTTTATAAAGTTGTTTAAAATACTTGTATTTGAAAATCTTGAGCTTTTCCTTCAACAGAACACTCAGACCACCATTAAGCTCTTCCAAGAGTGTTGTCCTCATTCCACTGACAGAGTGGTGCTTATTGGAGGAAAACCGGATAGAGTTGTGGAATGTATCAAGATTATCCTGGATCTTATCTCTGAGGTAATGTGTGTTAAATAGGTTTATTCTGTTCTTTCATTGCCCTTCATGGAAGTTAAGGGATGATTTGGATGGAAAATCGTGTATTTCCATGTTATATTTTGAATTTGGTACCTCTTACTTCTGCATAACAAGGTGTTGGACTGTTAGCAGCCATTGAAATTATTCCTGTGTTCTGGAATTGGGATGCACATTATGGGAGAGGAAAGCTATTTTTGATACAAGTGAACCATTATTTGTGCTTTGCGTATCAGTAAGATGAGAAATTAAAATTGGAGAGTAAGGGATGCAAATTTAAATGCCACTGATCAGTGACAGGAGTTTCTCTGTCATAGTGAAAATCATAGGAAGCACATCACCTTCTCTGCTGGATAAAATGATAGCTTTTCTACCTAGTGTTGTTAAACTAAGAGTTGTCATAACATGTTCAGAATGTATAAATTCATATTTATATGTTTAATATATTAACTCAAATATGCTAACTGTTAACAGGCAGTGCTAACTCAGGGAGGGGTTTGTTTTTGTTTTAATTGTTTTAGTCTCCAATTAAAGGACGGGCCCAGCCTTACGATCCCAATTTCTATGATGAAACATATGACTATGGTGGCTTCACAATGATGTTTGATGATAGAAGGGGACGTCCTGTAGGATTTCCAATGCGTGGAAGAGGAGGTTTTGATCGAATGCCTCCTGGTCGTGGTGGACGACCTATGCCTCCATCAAGAAGAGACTATGATGATATGAGCCCTCGCAGAGGACCTCCACCACCTCCCCCAGGTCGTGGGGGCAGAGGTGGCAGCAGAGCTCGTAATCTTCCTCTTCCTCCTCCGCCACCTCCTCGTGGCGGGTGAGTTGTTGCGTAAATACATTGTGTAAAACTCGAACAGAATTCATTGAATCATGGAAGTGTGAAACACAAACATGTTGGTAGTGGTTATGCAGGATCAAGGGTTTATTGCACCAGCCTATTTTGAAAAGTATTTTAATTGAATTATTTGCTGCACAGTAGCAGTCTACCAGAACTATAGCCAATAGTTCTTTAAGTTTTTTGTAATGTCATTTAAAACTTGGCTAAAACAGTCAGAATTTCTGAATTCTGTGTACATCATGAATGTGAAAATCTTAATCGGAGTATACAAACTAGTTTATAACACAAGTGATGTGCTGCTGCTTTTCTCATTTTAGAGATCTTATGTCTTATGACCGAAGGGGCAGACCTGGAGACCGTTATGATGGAATGGTAGGAATTTAAAATTCATATTGTTTTATTTAGTGAACACAGGACTTTGAATATCTGAAGAAATTTGAGTCCCTGTATTTAAATATGGGACATACATGCATTTGATAATTTTAGATATATCGGGGTGTTTTGCCCGTACAGATAGTCCTTCCTGATGAGGAATGTTTGGAGTGTAAAGAGTCATCTGGGGTGTGATCTGCTCCAGCATCTGTCTTTTCCTCCCACCATCAACAATGGTATAGAAAGTTAGACTGTGCCCCACCCTGCAGGTTTAATTGCACTGACCTTTTAGGGTTTGGGGGTGGGGGTGGTGTTTTAGTGATGTCAGAAATAGAAATTGGGAGGCTTTTCATGTCAAGAAAATAAATTAGAACAATCTTCTGTTAAATTCTGCTAACAGGACAGTTTTTGATTCAGGCAAGCGTTCTTAATGCGTCACTTAGATAACTTGAATATTATCTTTGTAGATCTCCAGTTGGTCTGGCAGATCATTCCTTCTTCAAATGAGTTCTTGCCTATTTTGCAGATTTCTATGTTTGCAAAAAAAAATTATTCTGATTCCAAACATTTTGGAGGCAGGGCCACTGATAAGTTGATGAAATCGGATATATTCAATTATGTCAGTGCTAGCTGTTGCTGAGGAAACGAATTTTGTAAGATTTAGAAGCTTAAAAAGGCTGACTTAAAGATACTCTTCCATTGTATACTCTGAAATGCATTTTTCCAGTGGTCATCTGCTGTTGTACTAGACTCCTCTTTCCTGGGAATAGAAGTCATAGGCATCCAGGAGTTAAAATTCTGGAGTAGCAATCTTTGTTTCTGCTCTGGCTCTGTTTGGCACTTTACTTAAAATGACAGATGAGACAAGATAAAAATTTTTGTGAATGGAAGAGAAAGGGATGGAGAGGAGCCGTGAACTGGACTACCTAAACAAGGTTTACACTTTTCCTCCATGTGGGAGGAAAACTTGCTGGAAGTAGGTATTACAGGAATATCAAAATTGGGACACCAGAAGCTTGTCAAAAATATTGAAAGGAAACTTAAAATTATAATCCGTTTGGACTCTGTCTAACCTGACTTTTATCAGGTTGATCTTGGCTTTCTTGACATGAGTTTCTACAGGTAAGTATAATCATCATTGCCAGTTTTCTGGGTTCCAATAAGCAATTATTTTCTTGTGACAGTGGAATTGCTCTTGTCTTTGGATGTGTTATACCAGCGTTTCATAGCCTACTTAAACTGAGGACTGCTTCCCAACATGGATTTTAGTTATCCATAATCCCAGTATCCTTAATTGTAAAAGTAGATGAGAAGTTCTCATGTGGATTGTGAGGCTGAAACTGGAAGTGTGATGCCAGAAACAAAGTCTTCTGATGCTGCTGTTTGTTTCATATAGAAAACATTCTTTAGCAAAACATTTAATGTGTGGGAAAGGCTGGTTTCAAAGAGCAGGAACACTATCTTATGTCCATACATTAAAAAACAAGATCCTCTGTTCAGATCAAGATCGAGGTCTTAGATGCTGAATGTACAGAAATCCTCACTTTCTGCTAGTTCTCCTTTTCGCTAGAGGCAGAAAGATTCAGTAGTTCGGATGCTGAACCTGGAATTTCTGAGATACAACAATATTGACAGCCTTGTAAATTTTAAGATAGTAGGAAAAAAAAAACACTTTTAAAAAAAAATACCTTGTTTGTATAAAGTCTCCTGCATAACTAAATGGTTGTCTCTTAGTCTGGTTTACATTGTAACTGGGCACTACTAGTTATAAGAGTTCATTTGGTTTATAATCTCTTTTCTGAAGGTGTTTCCTAAAGGGGAGACATGCACGGTTTCTCTATTACAGAACTATACGTTTCCATCTGTAACAACTCCAGATCAAATGCTTGTGGACCATAAAGGACATTTTGATAGTTGAGACAACCTGACTGTCTGTATTCCTGCTATTTCTAAGCACCTTTTGGCGTGGGAGTGTTCAGATACATAACACGCACATACGGAAACAAAGTGGATGAGCTTTTTTTATCTGGCCAATTTCTAGTGTTTCCAAAGTATTTTTAAATTAGTTAATTGGGAAGTAAATTAGAATGTCTGTTTAAAGTGGAGTATATAATCAGACTTCTAATCTGTCTTTGCTTATTCAAATGCTTCCCAGTTCTTGATACTTTTAATCTATTTTTATATATATATATGCACATCTATGTGTATAAACACTTCAACAGAGGTCATCTATGTGTATAAACACTTCAACAGAGGTATGCACATAAAGGATATGGAATGTGCTTAATATTTAAGAGATTTGACATTAAAAAGCATGTAAGAAATCGGTAACAAAAATGTTTGATAAGTCTTGTGTTTATCTGTTTAAATACCAGAAGAAGTTAACAGAACTTCACTCTTCTAGGATGGTGCCTCAAAAATAAGGCATCAAGTTATAACAAGAATTTGCTGCCATCAGTTAGGATGGCATGCATCTTCTTTCATTAGATGTAAAAGTTGATATAATTTTTGTTAATGCTGTGTTTGTTGCCCTATTCAGCCAGTGTTTCATTTGGTTTCCATTTTAGTGCCAGTAGTAGCTAGCACAAATGAGTCTGTAGAGTACCAATGAACTCTTACATTTCAGTGTGCTGTTCATATTCTGTTTTGCATTTATTTTTAATCCTGCAAAGGCCTTTGCCTTAATGGTAACTTAAAGTGGATTCTACAAATTACGTTTTTATAATTGTCCTCTGACTCTTTTTTTTTTTTTTTTTTCTTCAGCATTTGTTGTAGAATTGTGAAGGAAAGAAATTCTAAATACCACTTTTCAAATGTAATTAGCTTGTTACTATAGTTCTGTGTATATTGCTAGCTAGTTCTTGGCTACATGAGGTATATGGGAATGAACTAAAATGTGATAAGCCATGTCCTTCCTATTTGATCTGCTGTTGACATGGAGATAAGGACTTGTTTTAGTCTTTTTAAATTTTTTTTTAACATGAGAAATAAAAGGTTTTGATACCTATGGGTAGTATCTTTTGTAAATGGTACTTCATTAGCACTTAAACATCTTTGAGGGAAAAAAAAATATTCAAACTTTGCCCTACCCTTATTTGTCTGACACTCTTTGCAAGAGGTAAATCTGTTGACTATAGAAAGAGGGAAGAAATTAATGTAATCAGTTAGAGTACCCATACAGTGAAAGTAAAAGTGAGCAAGTCTTGTCACTGGTCTATTTTTATGTACTTTTGAGTCTCTGTAGTAGATTAGGTGTTAAGGAAAATATTTCTCTGTATCTGTATGTGTTTGCTTGCAATGCAAAGTTACTCGTAAGCCTCCTTGAGATGGACTTAATTTGGATCCATTTCCTCTCTTCCTCATGTCGTGTTGTACCTGGAAGATGATGCAGTGTCATGTGGATGCCTGTGATGACATGCAACCACCAGAATTGGTGAGTGTGCATCTTTTATTTGACTGGTTTAATAGCTCATTGCGCAAAAATAACTTACTTGAATGGTCTTAGTAATAACTGGAATTACTTGAGCTCGAGTTTAGTGAGTGGCAGCTTGCAGCCACTGAAAATCCGTAAGGCTGTCCTCCTCATTCAGAGTATCACCAGTTTATATCCTAAGTGTGTCCTGGGCAGGCAGTTAATGTTCCACAAGGAGCAGCACAGCCAAAGGAGAGTAGCTTTTCTGTTGTATTGCCTCATGTACCCCATTTTAGTGTTCTAAATCATAACTGTCACCATGACTCTTCCTTTTTGATAGGACCGGTGGTGCATGCGTTTAGGATATATATTCTTCGTGTTGTGTTTTTTCTCATGTTATGAACAAGAAATTTCAAAAACAGGTCTTTGCTTATTGTTGTGGATAAACTATTCTGCATTACCTGTCTTTGTATTTTAAAGTGTTGCATTTGATTGGACCGATTTTGTTTATCAAATTCTTTACTCCTAAGGGGTTTTAGGAAGGAAAGTTTGAAGAGGGCAGTCAAGTGTTTATGCTGTGTAGAAGATGGCAAAGTGCTGCCAAATATTAAACATCAGTTTCCAGCTTACATAAACACTGCAGCTGTAATTACTTTAGTGATCTGCTGTCAAATTCATTTGCTATTCTGTAGTCTGGGGAGGAGAGCCAGGAAATAAAGGAAAGGAATATTCATTAAAACAGATAAGCACAAAAAAGAAATCCTGTGCAAAACAGCAGCAGAAATAACTGTGTGTTTGTATGAAGTGTGCAGCTCTGATCAGCCTCTGAATTAAGTCCTAAGCAGTGTCCTTCATTCTCCTGTATTTTGCACTCCACTACATGTTCTATTATGCTGTATTACAGTCTCTATTGCTAAGCAACATGATTACACAATATAGGTTGCTTAGAAACAGATGATCAGCTGAACACTTTGGTCTGAATAGCTTCCATTTTGATGTTGTTCCAAAAAGGTAGAAGGTAGTTTAGGTTGGGTTTTTTGGTGGGGGGAGGGAGAGCTGTTGCATTACAATCTCTGCAGACAAGTAATTCACACAAGTTCCTGTGTTTCTGAAGTTCAGTGATTATGTTTATGTTGAATTCTGGAAAAGTGTGCACATCTGTTTTCTACTTGCATAGGAAGGTATAAAAACAGGGTTTTGTGCATTTAGAAGACATTAAACAAATTAAGTGCTTGATATCAAGTACCAGTCTACAAATTCTAAAAAGAAAAGCAGCTAGGAGGGCTGCACTGCAGGGATTTGGATTTGGTATATGGTAGTTTTAGCAGAATGGCAATAATGCATGTTATGATTGTTCCTTATAAGATACAAAGGAGGATTGTAGCGTAATCTGTATGGAGGGTTCAATTACTAAGGTATTCTTGCACAACTTGGTTTTTCATCAAGATACAGATGAAGTAGAAGTGCTGACAATTTACAGGGCAAACTTTTTGACCCAAAACTGAGGTTTCCAATTCTCCTGAGCTATACAGGTTTGTATTAATAAAGCTGAACTCTGATCTTCTGATTTGAATGTTAGTTTAATCGGAGGGTCAGGAATAGGTCAGTGTCAAGAGCTGTCCACCACCAAAAGGGTAACTTGATAAACTGGTATGGCTGGATTCTTCATGTTATTTGATGCCTTACTTTTAGAGGTTTTGACAGGATAGATAGATCTATGAGACTTTTTCCCCCCACACACACACACACCTGGTGGCTTGTCCTCTCCCCTCAAAATGCCTTTGACACTTCTATGTTTATAGTAAGGTGGTTTGGAGTATTTGCCTAAATTGGCTCAAAGTTAACAGTGTGGTACTTACGATGAAAACATGTTAACAAAGCATGGCTATTCGCTATTTAAGGGGTTTTTTTTTGTTTCTCTCTCTCTTTCTCTTATAGTTTGAGGGTGGCTCTGGATATGGTAAGTTTTTATATAGAATTTTTACATATGCTTTGTTACTTAGTCATTAGAGGGCTTGATGCATACGTTTAAATCAGACTATTCTTATGCAGGGGGCCGTGGTTCATATGGAGATCTTGGTGGACCCATCATCACAACACAAGTAACGATTCCCAAAGATGTAAGTAAAGTTGATTTTGCTTTTTTTTGTTTGTTTTTTAAATCTGAGAAAGACTACATGAGTAAATCATAGCTATTTGGGGTGCTTGACAGATACTCTTAATATAAAGCAAGTATTTCCAAATAACCAGAAGTCTATTCTTCAGCATATGACTTTAGCGACATACTGAACAATTGCATTAATTGTTAATATTGAATAATAGAGATGGTCTATGTAGCTGCTTTTATGCAAATGAGCAGCTGGTCCTCCCAACTTCATACCACCTGTGTTCATATAATAAGTATTGCAGAGGCTGTTTTGAGTATGTTCCCATTGAAAATCTTAAAAATAAATTCATGGAAGCTACTTGAACACTTCTGTGACGTCTGTGACTGCTTTTACAGAGAAAGTCGTATCAGGAAACGAATGCTTTGTTTTCTCCCCTAGCTGGCTGGATCTATTATTGGAAAGGGAGGCCAGAGAATCAAACAAATACGTCATGAGTCAGGAGCTTCGATCAAAATTGATGAACCGTTAGAAGGCTCAGAAGATCGGATAATAACTATTACAGGAACACAGGACCAGATACAAAATGCACAGTATTTACTGCAGAACAGGCAAGTTGAAGCTTAATGCTGCCCTGGTGTCAATTTGAAACTGACTTTTTTCCCTACTGCATTCTAAAGCTCTTCTCTGTGATGTAGTTTCTAGAAGGCAGGTTTTAAGTAACTATTTGAACCTAACTTCTCCAGTTGGTAGTTCTGCCTTGATTCTCTTCTGTTCTCCATTCTAACTAAAATGAAGACGCCCTCAAAACTAATCTTGCTGGAAGACGCCTTAACCAAGCAGTCCTCTCATTTCCCTGGTGAAAACTGCTGCAAAAAACTACTTGTAATAAATTACATAGAGCCTGTAGAAAATATAGAAGATTTCAGTGGATGTTGGTCTAGTTCTGTGTGGAAGACTAGTGATTTTGTTGTTTTTAGATAACTAAATTGACAACAAATCACAGTCTGCCATATGGCACAGGCCATGCCTCTACAGGACAAGTTGAAATCGATTGGTGCTGTTAATGCAGCATTTCACACCTTGCTGGCATTACTTTTGTCTTTTCTGCCAAATATTAACAGCTTCAGATTTATTTTGCTTAATTTTGCTTTATTAACATGTTGACTATCATAGCAATTTTTAATGTTTAACTTGAATGTTTGGCTTTAGACTACTAATACTTAAATGTGCTTAAAATCGTCCTATACCTATAATTATTAGCCCTTATCTTTAAAAATTAATTACTTTTAAACACTTTAGGAGTTTGTAATTTAATCTTTAAGAATGTCTTTGTGAATATTGATGCAAGATGTATGGTCAATCATTCTAATACATGCTTTTTTCTTTTTCTTTTATAGTGTGAAGCAGTATGCAGATGTTGAAGGATTCTAATGCAAGATTATTTTTTCTTTTTTATAGTGTGAAGCAGTATTCTGGAAAGTTTTTCTAAGACTAGTGAAGAACTGAAGGAGTCCTGCACCCTTTTTTTTTTATCTGCTTCTGTTTAAAAAGCCAACATTCCTCTGCTTCATAGGTGTTCTGCATTTGAGGTGTAGTGGAATCTTTGCTGTCCACCAGATGTAATGTTTTAGTTCCTTACAAATATTTGGGGGGGAGGGAAAGGGCGTGCAAGACTAACATTGAAATTTTGAAACAGCAGCAGAGAGAGTGGATTTTATTTTTGTTCATTGTTGGTGGTAAATTGTAATGTTTTCTGTAACTATTGTGAACACCTTGCTTTATGTACACTGTATTTTTTTTGAAGGGGGGAGAATACTGGTAGTCCACGTGTCCCTGGCATCCTTTAAGAGCAGTGTGCAGAATGTAATGCTCTTTTGTAAGAAACATTTTATGATTTTTAAATAAATTTAGTGAACCTATTCTTGGTGGTCATTATTTTTAGATATGCATAAGGTAATATCTAAAATGGATACCCCCCCCCAAGAAGATGCATAAATGAAAGTTGCTGTTAAGCTTGCTCTTCTGCTTCTTTGATATAGATGGAGTTAAATGTTCTTGATAAATTAAAGAAACAGTGTGAAAACAATGGCTCAGCTTTGCTATTTGGGAAAAAATGCAAAAATATTCATGCAAGCTTTGTGTAAAATTTGACTTTTTTGCAAGTGTTTGGCCCTCTTTGCAGTACATATATATATTGGTGACAGTATATAAATAAAGTATTTAAAAACTTTGTGATGTCACTGAGTTACAGTGGTAAAGTACACCTAATTCTAGACAGCTTGCTTAATACAAATAACACTGTTAGAAATGGCAGTTGGTGTACCATTAACGATTGAATTCTAGTTTTCAGAGCTTTCATTTGTATGAGGTAGAAATTTTTATGAATTGGCAAATTGACAGTATCTAACTCTGTAATTGTTTTTCATTGTATACGGACTTAAACTTGTTTGGTTTCCCTGTTGTATGTTGAATTCCATAGGAAATATCTGAGAAATTAAAAAAGATAAAAGTACCTCTGGATATCTCATGTAATACCTTGACATTTGTATTTATAGTTTAAAAGTTTTAATTTCACTTCCTAAATAAAAACATAAATTAAAAAATGCACAAGAACTTTGCACATCTGGATGTGGTGGATCCAGAGTGAGAGTGGATTCTTTTGCTGTTTTTATTTGTGCTAGAGCATTTTACTCTTCTCAGCTCTTTCAGCCATATGGGATAACTCCTGTCATAATAGACAGCTGTAATTGCTATGCAAGGGGAAGGGGTAAGGAGGTAAAAAGAAACTATGATTGATTAAGTTTTTTTAAAGAAAAAAGAAAGAGCTACTTTTGTCTAGGGGAAGGAGCATGCTAGTAATTTGATACACGTGTGGAAAGGCAAAGAGGTAAGGTACACGGAGAAATACTGTAGACAGGTGTTGGACAAAATGCAAATCAATGAAAAGCAAGCACGGGCACAGGCCTTTTCCGTGCAGTTACTGGGTGCGTGCCTGCAGCGGGTCGGGGTTCAGGAGAACGGCCGCGAGTGCCGACGAGCCTTCCCCTCCCCGCGTTACTAAGAGCCGAGCGCCCGCTGGGGTGGCCGCGGAGCAGCCGCGCATGCCCGCGGCTTCCCAAGACAGCGTGCACCGGCACCACGGCGCCTGCGCGGCGGGCGGCGCTGGCTGGCGGCGGCGCCGCCGGTAGCGGCCCGTGTGGCGGTAGGGCGGGGGGGGCGGCGGCGCCGCCGGCAGGAGGGGGCCGGGCCGGGCCAGGCGGCGGCGGGCGGCCTGGAAAAGTCGCGCTTCCTGGCGCGGGCGGGCGGGAGGCTGAGGATGGAGGCGCTGCCGTCGCCGCTGGAGTCGGCCAGGTTCATCGCGGAGCACAGCAGGGACGTGTCGGTGGAGGAGGAGGGCGCCCGGCGCCTGGCGGAGGCCCTGTTCGACAAGGCCTCGGCGGAGGAGTTCGGCGTGGCGGGCTGGAAGCGCCTGCACGAGCTCAACCCGCGGGCGGCGAGCGAGGAGGCGGTGAGCTGGGTGTTCCTGGTGGACACGCTCAACTTCTCCTTCTGGGCCGAGCGGGACGACCACAAGTGCCTGGTGAAGTACAGGGGCAAGACCTACAGCGGCTACTGGTCCCTCTGCGCCGCCGTCAACAGGGCGCTCGACGACGGTCAGTGCCGCCGCCGGCCGTTGGGGCGGCCGTTACGGCAACGGCCGCGGGCGGGCGGGCGGGCGGGCGGGGAGGCCCCGCGCTGGGAACAGCCGCTTCCGCGCGGCCTTGGTCGCCGCTGGGATGAGCGGGGGGCGCGGGCGGTTCCTCGGTCTTGGGCCGGGCGGCTGGAAGCACTTCTAAAAACGGTCGTCTGCTACGCCGTTGTTGCTGTCTTTTCATCAGTACTAACTAGCTCCTGAAAAATCTGTTTGTAGGTACAGGTGGAATTTTTAATTAAATTCCTATATGTTTGCATGCAAACTAAGGGAAAGTTTGCATTAAGATACTTTTTATAAATGCAGGATTACTAGGAACTATATGTCAGGCGTATATTTGCCTGGTATGCTGTGAAAACACCATGCTAAGCTGTGAGGACTGAGCGAGTGGGAAAAATCGCCTATTAAAAGGAAGAAGGTACCATGGTTACACCTTGAAAGCAATTATCTATAGATGAGAGTGCTGTGTACCACATACTTAGTTTGACGCAACGATTTGAGGTGTAATCATCACTTGGTTGGTCTTAAGAGTTGATACACTTTTCAAGTCTTTGTTGCAGTATAAATGCTTTCATCTGTGGTAGGCCACTACCTTAGCTCTTCAGATATGGTACAATATTCTAAAGATCTTATTTTTACTTTTCTGAAGGAATACCTATTACCAGTGCCTCGTATTATGCTACCATGACACTTGAGCAAGTTAAGCACGTATTTCGCTCTGACACAGAAGCTCCCATGCCTTTGATTGAAGAGAGACATCGTGTGCTGAATGAAAGTGGAACAGTTCTGTTGGAGAAGTTTGGAGGCTCTTTCCTCACCTGTGTTAAAATGAGTAAAAAAAGTGCTCAGAAACTACTACATTTGGTAGTGGAAAATTTCCCTTCTTACAGAGATGAAGCTATGTTTGAGGTAAGTTGGATCTGACATTGAATTTTTATCCTAAGAACTTACTCCTTATGGCTTTAAAGTATAGCTGTTAAGTTGTCCATGAAAACTCTTCTGAAAGGGTGGTCAGTTCAGAATTGATCTAAAATTTGTGAGTGGTCAGATTTTTTTTAAAAACTAGAAAGAAGGTGAGCAGAAACATTTCTATGGAAGTTAGTATATTCAAAAATAAAATTCAAGAGAAACAAAATTACTATTTTTTTAGCATTTCACCTCAAATTATAGAGATTGGTCTATATAATGAAAAAAAAAAATCAGACTTTGAAACTGTTGTTCGTAGTAATATGTGTTGCTATTAGTAATAAAGACAGGGAAGAAGGTATTTTCTTTTAGATAATACTTCTGGACCAAACTATACTCTCTTATTAAGATGAGGTAAAACTATATAGATTTTATTTCTCTATTGATCTTATCTCTGAAAACAAAAATCACACAATTTGTTAACAGAATTTTGCTTAAGTTGTTGAAATTGAATTTTGTATTTTTTGAGTCACTTTCTTCCAGAAAAAGCTTCTTTTTTTTGTTTCCATTTGTTGTCTCTGTTTTCATCATTCTGTTGTTGCTGTAATACATTATGATACTGTCCCATTCCCAGTTGGATCAGGAACACATTGTACCCACTGCATATACATCAGGTTTGAGGTTACTTTTGCCTGAAAAGTCAGAACCGGCTTCTAATCCTCACCCCCTCCACTTTATCTTGAGTTTCTCTGCAGCTGATCAAGGAAATGAGGCCCTGATAAAACTGTAGATGTACAGCTATGGGGAATCCAGACTATTGTTAATTCAGTAGACACTGCATGAACAACTACAGACCAGATTTAAGCCCAAATTATCATACCTTTGTATGGGTTTACAGTACACTGAAGCTTTTTGAGATGGCTTCCCTGAAAGGAGAAAGCTGCTGGGAAATAGTGTATGTTTGGTATCTTCCATGTTTTCAGTTTTGTCTATACAGACATACTCTTTATTAAGTATCAGTGATACATCTAGCTAGTGCTGTGTTCTGTCCTATCTATGGTAGTATTCATCTGTTAGGTCTGGAAGATTTTTTTCTAGTGAGAGTACAGCCTATACTAATAGCTTGTGCGGTCTTTCCAGGGTAACTCCCTGGAACACAGTTCACTGGGGCTTTAAACTAATTGCACTTACCACTTAAATCTGCTCTTGAGTAGGTGGCATAATTTTATTTTCCTGTGTCTCCTACTGTGGAGTAACATACCATATTTACATGAACAATCACAGGTTATTGCTAACTAATCTTTGAAGCTACTAATTTAATTCACTGGAATTTTTTTTACATGTGAAATAAACCTTTTCAAGATTTTTTTTTCTTGTGATCAAAAAGGAAATATTTTGCAAGTGATACATAGAATATTTTTCTTATCTTTATAGTGACTGTATTCGTTGACGTAATGTCTTTCATGAGATGGTTCTGAGTGCTTTATAAAGCAAGGCTCACTAAGAGAGCAGCAGACTACAAAGTGAAAAGCTGTTCCAAAAACGATCCCAGACCATAAGCATTGACATAGTAGTAAAGCCTCTTCCACCAATACGGAAGCTGTTTTTCTGCTTTCACAAAGCGAGCTGTGTATTTTGAAGGTGGGTGAAACAATGTAGACCAAGTTTACACCCTACTTGTAACAAAGCCAGTGTTAGCAGCTAATAGCAGGGTGACAGGGATCCTATTATCAATGTTGTTTCTTTGGCAGCAGGTTGAGATCAGAAATGAATGCTTTGCAAAAAAATGACTTTGCCTTCAGTACAGGATTAGGGGGGAGTTGAAAACAAGGTGAGAAATCCAAAAACAAAGCTGTGATCTTCAATAACTATCACAGTTGTAATATAACTAATATATATAATATAATTCTATATAATAGAAATATGTATGATAAATTATGTAGTTCTCATACTATAGAAGTTTAAAAAAAAACATAGACTATGACAACTTTCTTCAGTTATGTTCTGACCTCCTAGGGTAGCTTCTAAAGTTAAGATAATTCTTTGGTATATCTTTTACCAAACATACACACAAAACATTTTTCAAAACTACACATGACTGAATGTATTTTTATAAGTTGGCTACGTTCCTTTTCTTCTGAAAAGTGAATTGCAAACCAAAAACAAATCCCTCCAAAACCTTTTTGTACTAGTATGGATTTTTTTTTTTTATGGTTCCTATGGCCTTAAGTACATTTATATACATATTTAAATGCTGCTCTGAATTTGAATCCTGGCGAAAGTTATTTAGGCTATGTTATAGTTGCATATTCAGGGTTTTCATATATGCCATGGAGTCCTTTCCGAGCTTCCAGTCATTGACACTCCATGTATGCATCATTCTCCCCTCTGCCTCCCCCCATCACCTGGTACTGAGGATATAAAATAATAATGATCTACCTATTCACTGTTATTTTGTATTAGCTGTGTGGTTTTGATCTTTTACCAACTCAGTACTCCTCCTTTCTCTTAATATCAATAGGTCAGAATTAGTTACATCTCTTGATACTGGCTCATTGTGGTGAGGAGGAGGCACAAGTGTCCCCATTCTGGTAGTTTTTCCTGGAAAGTGAGGGTGTTCTTGAAAAAGCAGTTTAGTAGTATTACCATCAGGTAAAATGCTCCATTTTTGGACAAGTGATACTATCTTTTAGACATATTAGCATCCACCTAAGGCTTTCATTGCCATTCTGTTGAAAAGAACAGTGGAAAATTTTGTTACAAGTGCTAAGTAGTATTTTTCATAAATAGAACTTTACACGAACTTCAGAAGGTCTATGCAGTATAGAAATTAATGATAATTGAAACAATGAAATTATAAATCCATATGCTTGATGAAAAGTCCCAGACAGTATTTTTCTTCCAAATTAAATTGCTGCATGAGATGAAAAGTTCCATTTGAATTCTTTCTTCCTCTGCTTTTGTAAAATGATGTAGTGCTGGAGGCTATCAGTTCTTTACTATATTGGAAAAATCTTAATGCTATCAGAAGAGCAGTCTTTGTCTTTGTTTTTCATTAGCTTCAGGGCTGTAGGAGCTATAATGGGATTTGGTCTATTAATTATTTACTTCCTGTAGTGATCTTTTAAATGGTATTTTATTATTTAACATACAAGATTCTCTATAGTATTCTCTAGAAGTAAGTTTCTTTATCTGTGCCAAATAGGGAATGAAGTACACAGAATCGGTTTTCAAAATGTTTGCAGAAGTTACTGTTCTGTGAAATGTAGTAGGACATCTTGTTTTCAGTGGTTTTGGAGAATAGCACTTAATGACAAAAAAATACACTTTGTTTTCTGGATAGTCCGTAGCATTTTGGCAATAAAGTAAGGTTAAATCAGTTTTAAAAATATCGTTTGTAAATTGTGACTATGTGAAGGAGGGTAGTAGAGTAAAACTTGAATAGAATCCCCATCTTGTATTTTAGAGTAGCCGTTTCAGTTATGTAATGTTAGTAGGCACACTTTATGAAAAATTAAGTCTGTTTTAGCTATAAACAAAAAGAAACTCTAACCCACTTGTAGCTATTTTTTTTAAAGATGCAGATTTACTTTTACACATTTTGTTTTGTCACAGAGTGAAAACCTTAAATCCATACAGGTCATAGCACATCTTTAGCTTTTCCCTTTGTGAGTAATCACAAAAGCATATAAATTGTTGCAGATTTAGCACCAGCAATAAAATATTAGATAAAAATAGAACCATTCATAGTAATTTAAAAAAAAATCTCATATTTGTGAATATGCCACTTACTGAAATTAATTCCTTTTTCCCTCTTTAACTAGCAAGATCTACTACACGCTACAGAGTCATTCAATATAGTTTTCACTAGAATTTTATTTCCTTAACATTAAGGATAAGATGATTAACAAAACATGTCAGTTGTCTGATCTAATACATGCTGCTTATGCTTCTCTCATCTAAATAAAAGGTTAGATGAACACTAGGTTTTCTGAAATAATTTGTTTGCTGGACTCCAGTTAGCATGTTTGCCCAGCAGAAATAAACACTTACAGGTTCTGAGATCCAAGTGTAATTAAGCAATTTTCTGTTGAATTGCAGTAGTTTGTAGTATGTTTCTCCTTCATTTCAAAAGTTTGAGGATTCCATGTGTTTTTTTGGGGGGGTTCAGTAGTGTCTTAATTTTAAGGTGTTCATAGTGTTCTTCTTTTATCCTGTTTGTTAATTAAAATATTTGCTTAACCAAAATGTCAGTAAGTTGTGTTTGCTAGAACAATGCAACTCCATATGTCTCTCTCTGTACATGTAATTTTCTCTCTATATTGATGTCTCTCAGGCACTTAAATAATTTGGGAATTTTTCTTTATCAGAATAAAAAGGTGTCCTTTTACAAACGAGCACAAATACTTGTGGCTGATACCTGGAGCGTATTAGAAGGCAAAGGAGATGGCTGCTTTGGTGACATTTCTAGTCTAACTATATTTGCTGACTACAGGATCCCTCAAGTTCTTGTTCACTTCAAAGCAATGAAATACTCTGAGGAGCTAATGAAGAAACTACGTGAAGGTTTGTACCTCCCTTACTAATACTGAGTAATTGTGTTTTCTGATAGTGTAGACTAAAGCTAATTTTAAAATGTAATGTTTTGTCACTGTGAGGGTTGGGTTTTTTTGTTCATTTTTTGTTTGTTTGTTTTCCCCTCCAAGGAATGAGGCGTTCTTACGTAGTTATGGGGAGACTGGGGAGATCTCATTCTCTAACAGTAATCTCAAATGAGATGTTAAACTTTTTGTTTTTATAAAGATCAGACTGTCCCTTGGATTAAACACCAATGAGGGAGGATTAAAGAGAGTCTAAGCCAGTTGATTTCAGAGTTTCAAAAAGGCCGCTGTTGTGAAAAACTTTTCAGCAGGAGTGTAGTTTTGATTTTCAGGTTTAGATAATAGAAGCACCAATTTCTTCATTAGTTGAAAGAAGATGTAACATATGAGGATTCCTGTTTATGTGTACTGAACTGTTAGCAACTACTGTTTATATAAGGACAAGCAAGATAATATTTATAAATGTCAATTTAAAAATTTCAGCTTTTAATGAAGATAATCATACAAGATGAGAAATGAATCTCACATTTTAACCATCACTTCTTTTTCCTGCACACAAACTATGAACTTCAGTGAATAAAAACATAAACCAATCCTTTTGCTGCTGTAAAATGACTTTATAGGGAGAACTGCTATTACCCAATTCTAACATTACACAGCAGGATAAACAGACAAACACAATTGTCTGTGGATCTTAATAGAATGGCTGCTTATGTAAAAGGGACCCATTTATTTGAATTACTTGGATGGGCATGTCCTTATTAGGATTCATGGAAAAGATAAATTGTCTACATGATATATTTAATCTCTGATCTTTTTAAAAGGAGTAAAGTTAACCTTTGCAAAAATACAGTCTTGGAATTGTGTTTGGGTATCTTTTTTTATCTGCACAAACAAAGAAATATTCATATAACGTGCAGTATAACCTAAACACGTGTTCTTTTCTTAATCCACTCTCTTCGAATATATGAAGGCCTTTTAACTGAGTTTGTGAAGAACTTACAGACACGTGTTTGTAAACTTAAAACGTTCCATAGAAAATGTGTACCAACACAGTTATTGATGGTAGTGTAAGCTGTCAAAATTGCAGTCCTAGAATAGAATAAAAATGAATAAAAAGAGAAGATTTAGGACATTCTGGGGCTTCTGTCTCTCAAACATAATTGAATTGCTGTTTCTTGTGTCCTGCAGGAGCAATTTTCCAATCTGGAGATAAACAGGAGGTGGAGATCCGTGGTTGTTCTATTTGGTGTTGTGCATTGATTTGTAAGCACCTGCTGGAGCTCTATGAGAAGAAGGGTCAGGACATGCGTGAAAAGATCAATGCGGTTTTACTTGATTATTATCTTTGGGACTATGCCAGGGATCACAGGGAAGACATGAAAGATATTCCATTTCATAGAGTACGGTGTATATATTATTAATGACAGTCTCATAGCTGTTGTATTGATGCGTTATTCTGCATTACTCTTTTCATACGTTGGTCTGTCAGATACTAATTTGGAACTTGCCAAGTCAAATACTTGCTTTCTGATGATGCATTTAATGACTCTTGCTTACTTTTTTCTAAATCTGTCACTAGCCATGACTGGAATTAATCAGGCAAAACTTTTATGGACAAAACCTGAATTAATATGGATTATTACTCATACTTCGAGTTCTGTGCTTGCCTGTGTGTGGGGTGTGTGTGCATATATGTGTGCACAGATACAACCACCTGGAGTGTAAAGGATATGCTTGTTATTTGTGGCAACACCGCGGCCTGCAAATATGTTGTCAAAGCTATGTTGAGATGACCTGTTGTTTCTGCTCAGGAAAACCTGTTCTTCTGCCTTCGCAATGGATTAGGGCTGACTATTTGATTATTAAAAAAAATCAAAGCACTGACACAACGGGCATTTTAACTCTTGCCTGCGCTTTAATCGGAGTCCGCCACGCGCCGGTTCCGCGGCGGCGAGCAGGCAGGCCGGCGGGCAGCGGCCGTTACTGGTCGCGCGCTGCCCGCTGCTGTGCTGCGCTTGCGCGCGGGCACCCGGCCGGGGCGGGGGGGGGGCAGCGGCAGGAGACAGCGCCGGCTGCGCGCCCCTCCCGCCGCCGGGGACGCTGTGGGCGCGGGGCGGCGCCGCGGCGCCGCCGGACGTTGCCGCAGTTGCCTAGCGAGGAGCCGTAAACAAGGGGAGAGGCCCGAGCCGCCCGCCGCGGCCCCCTGCCCCGCGGCCCGGCGGCCCCGGGAAGCGCTCGGCGGCGTCGCGGAGCCGGGGGGCCGCCCGGAGCGCCGCGGCTGCCTGCGCGGGGGCCGCCCGGGACCGGCGTCTGTCCCCGTCCTCCGCCAGGTTGGTCGGGAGCAAAAGGCGCCTGGGCCTGTCGGAAACGTGCGAGCCCGACCTCGGAGTGCTGCTGTCAGCTCCGAGCCTTGCCGGCGCGTCTGCTGCGCCTTAACAACCGACGGCGGGCGTTAGACGGCACCGAGGCGCTTCTGTAGCGTGCGTCTGCTTCAGAGTCTCCCGTTTTATGGTGGTGGTTTATGAAACAGCAAACAGTATTTCTCTCTCTCTCTTTCTTTCTGTGCGTGACTTGTTTTAAACTGTTTTTGTTTGACGTGTAATTTTGAAAAGGCAGAATGTCAGCGTTTGAAAGAAGCACATGCCTGTGGATACAAAGGATGCTACCTGGATAAGTAAAAACAGAAAACGACCAAGATGTGTTTTAAATTTTTAGTAAATTTAAATAGTGGTTTCTGATCACCATATCTGTTATGATATGAGGCTTATTTCAGCCTCACACTTTTGCTTTTCTCTGATTCTACTCAGTTAATAGGGTTTTTCTGTTTTCAATTTCCAGAGTTTCTCAACTCTGAATGCACAAGTCCTCAAACAACCTAAATGGAATAAAATAATATGCAAAAGCTCATTTCTCTGCAACCACAAAAGAATGTTTAAAGCCGGCTGTATCTTTAACAAACCTGAATTTCAGGTGTTTAGCTGAGGAGTTCTGCCAGTTCCGTAATACAGCTTTTGTGAAAGCAATATGTAGGAGTTTAGCAAGCAGGGAGTTCGGCAAACTTTCCCTTGTGTTGCAAGTATACTTACGAGTGAAAAGAAATGATATGGTTGAGATCCAGCAGCACTTGGTACCTGTGAGGGTTTGTGAATGTTCTTGAAATCAAGCTTTCTTTAAAGCTGTCTGTTTATGGTGTTGGTACTGTGTAGTGCCTACATTGTAAGAACAATTATGCAGGGAGTATTAAAAGGAACTGCAGTTGCTAACATATATAATTAATAGAAATTATGTACTTAAACAGGCAGATTAAAATCAGAAGAATATGTGCAATGATTAGATGTATTTAAAATCACATTTGTTCTGTAGGCAACACAACTGCTTGCTTTGTGCTTGTTGAGTTCGAACTGCTTGGCCTTTCTTAAGTAGAAGAGAGTTTTTAAAGTGTGTATATGTGTATGTACATACAGTTTTGGGAGAAAAATGTTTTCTTTCATTGATTTCTGCTGCCCGTTCAGCATGAATGCTACTATAGGAAAATAAGTGTATTCGTTTAGGCATATGCTCTATCAACAAAGTTTGTTAATAAACTCTTATGGTGCTGTTGTTTCACATGACTATATTATGTTCATATAGAAGCTGTGGTGACTCTCGGACTTCAGGTGAAGTCTATCTTAGAAACTAATGGAGGTAAAATTAGTTTATAAATTCATATAACAGTTATTAATGTAGCTGATTTTATACCACAGTTACTTTTCAGAGTGTAATTGTGCTCATGTTTTTTTTTTTTTTTTTTTTTTTTTTAGAAAACTCTTCAACTTTGTATTTCAGCAGGAAATTAATCTTTAACTCAGAAAACTTTTTTTTTTTCCTTAGTTACAGACAATTGAGAATGAGGTGAAGACAGGAATCATAACAGATTCCTTAATGGTTCCCTGAATACAGAGTGGGGAACACAGAGATGGAGTCTGGTATGGAGGAGATCCCAGTTAAAGTTGCAGTAAGGATCAGGCCTCTGCTTTCTAAGGAAGTTCTTCATAATCATCAAGTGTGTGTGAGACTAGTCCCAAATACACAACAGATTATCATCGGAAAAGATCGTGTCTTCACTTTTGATTTTGTATTTGGCAAAAATTCAACTCAAGAAGAAGTATATACAACTTGTATTAAGCCTCTCGTAGTGTCTTTGACTGAGGGATATAATGCTACAGTATTTGCCTATGGACAGACAGGTTCTGGGAAGACTTACACCATTGGAGGAGGTCACATTGGTAGGTTGTAGAAAGATTATTTTGTTTTTGTGGCTTGTGATCAGTCTATTTGTTTAAATTAAGTATTTATTATATACATGATTCTGCAGTTTTGAAATAACTTTGCTCAGCAGTTATATTTTGAATAATTTGCAGTGTCTAGATCAGATTAGCTGCTGTTTTTTATTTGTGTATACAATATTTTACTTTTCTGTGTCTTTGATTTCCTGCTTAGCTTTCCCCATTATTGACTTTCAGTGAATAATTCTGTTGGGCCAGCTCAGAATAGAGAATCTTAAAGTTACCAGCTCTCTGTATTCTAGTAATTTCCAAAGGGTGCATCAGTAAGATATCTAAGCATTGTGCTACTAACAAAATAATTGTTAAGGGTTAATGGAAAAAAAGTATGGTTAAAAAATATGCTTCCAAAGTTTATGTGATAGTTGAGTGATTCTAAACACAGATTTTCCATAATTTAGGCTATATCAAAGATATCTGAGAAAAATACAATTTATAAAGTGCTCTTTCACATTCTCCATTTTAGTATGCAACTTTCCGAGAGCACGGCAAAGAAACTAACTTCATATTTAAATTTCACTTTTTTAAAAGCAGATATGTGCAACTCTTCTATTTAATTAACTTGGTATTTCCAAGCTATTAATTCCCAAATAACTTAGATTGGGCTACTCTTTTCTGTAATACTTTGCAGAAAACCTCTATAGCTTCTGCATGTATGCATTTTTTTTTTTTTCTTTCTGCCTTTTTACGAAGTGCCGTATCACAAGCTTTGGGTCCCCTTCCCTGCAATCTGCAGAAGTATAACAATTTCTTCTGTTTAATTAGAGGGATAAGAGAGAGCAGCAGCAGGACAGTGACTGACTAGATTTTTCTTGGTCCCTCTTGTCCTCCTCAGAACAATCTGTGTCATCATCTCCAGCTTTTCCCCAGACCAGTCCCTCATTTGATTAGTATTGCTGTAGACTATGCATCATGGTAATTTTTGAAAGTCTGAATTCTCATGTCTGAATATTATATATTTTGTTTCTACAGAAAGGGTTTGAAATATTATTGTTAATTTGCTAGTACATTTACAATATTTTTTCTTTTATTTTTCTCAGCATGATTTTTACTAGTTTAGTTTTCTCTTAGCCTCGTACACACAGAATGTAGTAAAGTTCTATGTTAGTGTCATTTCCATGCCAAGACCAATAGAAGGAGGTAATATTTTATCAGTTTATGTACTTTGACTTATCTGTGAGTCTGACTTCAGCTCCACCTGAGAACTTGCTGATGGCTAATAAAATGAAATGCTTCTAACTAGTTTTGCAGTAATGAATTGGGACCAGATTCTGATTTTTAGTAATGTAACAGATAAGAATCTTGATTTATGTTAGTCATTCTATTATGTGTTATTTTGCTCAATCTAGCAATTTAAGTAGCACCTCTGGTAGTTACCCCTGACCTTATCTTGAATTATCATAATATCAAAATGTAATTCGCTTTAGGGTCTGGTGTCAAGGTAGGAATTCTCACAGGAATAAAACTGTAAGATACTTCTTTGTGGCTCAGTATTCTAGGTAAGACTTTTTGTTTTGTTTTGTTTTTACATACTAGTATGTAAAACTTGATTACCATACAGTTGATAATCTGTGTTACTCCACAGTATGGACAATCCTTTGGATTGTCTGTGACTGTAATATTTGATTTCAGGTCAACTCTTAAAATTAACTATTTTAGTACTAGATTTCCTTTCTTTGATATAATGTTTGCATTTTAACGCACTATTTATGATAATCACACCATATATGGCTGTTCAAAACTCAGCAGCTCTAGCTTTTTCATGTATATTTATTAAATGCAGAGTTAGATGTGAGCATCCCTTTGTTCCTTGGTAAAAAGAAGAAAGATACTTGGTATCCTCCCATTGACAGGCAGTCAGTTTCCATATTCTTGAATAAATAACAAGTTATTTATGGAAGCAGACTAAGGCATTAGTGATCCATATGTTCTTTGAAAAAATAGGAAATTATCGTAAATGCTGGCCAGAAATCTTGTATCACCAAATTACTAATGGTCTTTACTTAAGTGAAACCTGTAGGTTTTCTTTCTAAACCTTTGTGATGTTATTACTATACATAATGATTTGGAATGAAGAATGTCCTCTGAGCAGTATAGGGTTAAAGCAAACTCCATATTTTCCTAATTTTTTGGAATCTAACATAAAGTTATTTGGAACTTAACTTTGAATCCTGTTAATGCATGAAAACAAATACTCTGATCCTCAAAAATGCAAATATTTACATGAATCACTGAAAACACTGAACACTTCGGATTCCTTAGTGTATTGAGTGATAAAGCTCACAGACTCCTATCTTCAGCCTTTGTAATTTCTTGACAGAGTGACTGCAGGCTTCTGTGACATCTTTGTTTATATTTTAGCATCAGTTGCAGAGGATGAAAAAGGCATAATCCCACGGGCTATTCAGGAGTTATTTCAGCATATCTCTGAAAACCATAACATTGATTTCAGTGTGAAAGTGTCATATATAGAGGTTTACAAGGAAGAACTTCGAGATTTATTGGAATTGGAGACTTCTGTGAGAGATTTACATATCCGAGAAGATGAAAAGGGCAATACAGGTAGGATATCAGCTCTACAACTCATGCGTTTGGTTTCATTTGTGTGCTCAAATGCAGATTATTCTTGCCTTCTCTTGGAAAGAACTGATTGATTACTAATACTAGAAAAAAGGTTCTATTTTCAGAACATAATAAGTTTAGTTTAGGTGATTTGAAGCAGTCTTGTTTTTAGACAGCCGTGAACAATACAGATGTTCCAGTAGAAATGACTACAGATAAGGCAGAAATACAGTTACAGTTTCTGCAAATTCTTCCTAAAAACACAATGACATAAATGTGTTCATTTGAATAAGTATTTCAAGATTGAACCTTTGCTTCTCACTTAAAAATTGTAACAGTTAAGCCCTTTATAGTGTAAATACCTGCCCCCCATTTCTATATGAACTGCGTGGGAGAAAGAACATCTCTTTCAGGGTAGCATCTGATTTTTTTTGGAAGCTTTGAAATTAACATTTATTCCATAGTCCTCCTATCTACTACACCAAAATGCCAGAATCCACTGCAGAGATGTTTTATCCTGAAACTGTGATCTGGTTTTCTGTCTTTATTCTTTATTTTCTAATTGTTCTGTTTGTTTAAATAGTAATATTCTGTTGCATTAAGCTGGCACGACTTTCTTGTCTGTAGAAGAAGGCACTGTATGTACCTTTACTGACCGCAAAACTTAGCTGGCAGGTAATGTCATTGCTTCATAATGATCCAGCAATATGTTTTAAACTGCTCTTTTTCAGTATGGTTTCAGTCAGTTTCAGTAGATCATGTACCTGCTAGGGCAAGATCTTTCCATTCTTTGTTAAAATTATGGACAAAAAATATGCTGATAGGAATATTCATTGCCACTTTCACATTATTAGATTATTCAAATAAAGAGGTAATGGTCCAGAAAGCCCTACTATCTGAGCAATACAAAATGGGAATTCCGTTCTTACCGGGGCTTAGGAATCATTCCTACTATAAACTTAACTTTTTTTTTTTTTTTTTTTTTAATGGAAAAATACCGTTTAAACTGGGATTGCTCATACTTTTTCTAGGTAGCCCTAGATTGCAAATTGCATGTGGCTAAAAACTGTTTATTATGCTTGAATTATTATTTGTTTCAAAAGCTGTAGCATGGTACACTCGCATATTAAATATCCACAGGTTTCAAATGTGCTTTACCTCGTCCTTTCCACATATTGATGTCTTATTCTCCTTTAGGTATGTGCTGTGAGCTCATAATAATGCAGGCTTTTATCTTTCTCTAGTTCATGGTTATGGATTGACTATTCATAATTGCTGTAAACTTTTGCCAAGAGTTTAGGATTACTATTTTTCATTTCTTTGGTTTGGTGTTTGAAGTGATTGTTGGTGCCAAGGAATACCAAGTTGAATGTGCAGATGAAGTGATTAGCCTGTTGGAAGGTGGCAATGCAGCTCGTCACACAGGTACGACACAGATGAATGAGCACTCCAGTCGATCTCATGCCATTTTTACCATCAGCATTTGTCAGAAACAGTCTGCAGAGTCTCAAAAAAATACTGATGCTGCACAAGGTTCATGTTGGAAATCAGTCCGGATGATTGCTTCAAAGTTCCATTTTGTGGATTTGGCAGGTTCAGAGAGGGTAACAAAGACTGGAAATACTGGTGAACGGTTCAAAGAATCCATTCAGATCAACAGTGGTTTGTTAGCCTTGGGAAATGTCATCAGTGCACTTGGAGACCCAAAGAGGAAAAGTGTACATATTCCATACAGAGACGCTAAAATCACTCGTATTCTGAAAGACTCCCTAGGAGGAAATGCCAAGACTGTCATGATAACATGTATAAGTCCATCCTCATCAGATTTTGATGAATCTTTGAATTCTCTCAAATATGCCAACAGAGCCAAAAATATTAGAAATAAACCCGTTGTAAACTATAACCCTGATCAAGACCGGATTGATGAAATGGAGCTTGAAATCAGATTGCTTCGAGAAGCTTTGCAGAATCAGCAAGTTAGTAATCATGCTAATCAGGGTTCACAAGACTTGAATCAAGGAAGGACTCGAATAAGTTCGCTTGAAGAGCGGCTCAGCCAGCTTCAGGTCGAGTGCTTCCGCTATAGAAATTGCCTAGATGAAGTCTTCCCATTCCTGGTTGATTTGAAGGATGGTGTTAGCTTAAAAAGAAGTCAGGAGGACAGGTTGCAGAGCTGGATCAGCATGGTACAGGAAGTTAAGAAGGAAGCACTCACCGTGCAGCGGATTGATACTGGGCCTGGAAGCAACCAAGAAGAGCCCCATCACATCACAATTCTTCAGCTAAAGAGGGAACTAAAAAAATGCCAGGTATTTAATTATAAGCTGATCATTTAAATAAATAACATTATGTCAAATGACTGTTCTGTTTGCCTACTCCCGTGGGACGTAATTTTACTTGAATGGGTGGTTGAAGTATCAAGTTCATCATGGTAGGGATAGGTAAATAAATGTCATACTTTGGCTAGTAATTTTGAAGATGATTCTGTGAGGTTGAGCTGTTTCTTCTGTTAGCTTTTTTTGGTTTTAGGCTGCAGTAGTCCCATTTGTCCTTTAAACTCGGAAATTGTTCTAAATCCTGCCGACAAGTTAGTCTATCAGAAGCATTATAGGTGTAATTACAATGCAGATACTCTGCTGCTATCAGTGCACTTACAGATAATTGATGGGTCAAGTTCATAGTACTATGAAGCTGCAAGTATCTTATCTCATGTTATTAAATCAGATTTTCCTAGCCTGTATTTCTTCAGTAGTGTTCCTGCAGTATTTCTGCCAAGAACACCCTCCTTTTCATTATCAGGCCTTTAGCTTACTGAGTTTCTAAGCTATTTACAGATTCTTGTTTCTTATCACTTTTCTAACACTTGCTTCTGAGTTGTATACCAACTTTCTGCTTTTTGGTGCCATCATGCTTCTTTACAGCTTTCCAGCTGAGGTGAGAATTTCAAAACAAGATATGGGATTCTCAGCATGCAGCTATCCCATGAGGATCCTCTCATGCTGGTAACTCTGAAATAGCTTTCTCAGACAGCATATAATAGTGCCAGAAGATGATCTATGAGGAGAAGAGCTCTCAGCCTTCTTGAGCATGATAATGTCTCCTCACAGAATCAAGCATGATCAAATACATAGTTCTTCGTAGGGACATCCCCATGTACATTTAGGAAGTGTACATCTTGGGTGTACTGAGCTAAAATGTTGAATATGAATAACAAAACATCCCAAATAATGCAGGTATTAAAATGTACAATAAACAGAGCCTCAAATAAAAATTAATTTTGTAACTTGACATTGTAGTTTGAAACTAGAACTTGAATGAAGTTCTGATGAGAAGATGATCTTTATGAACAGATCTGATAAACTGATATAAGTCTGTCTTGTTACAGAAGGAGGCTGTGCTCCAACAAATTAGAGTTTTGTAATATCAACCTGTTTTGCATTTTGCACACCAAATTCTGAGAAGCTTGTAGATTGTTATCAGGCAGTTGCATATATAAACTCTGACTTTAATTCCTTTTTAAAACTCTGTTCTTTGTTCCTGTCATTCTAAATTTCCTTATTTTAAGCCTCTGATTCTGATTCCAAGGTTCAAAACAGTGCAAGAACTGGGTTAAACTGAAAGGTCCCCGAGGTCAGTATACTGTGTGCAGCCATGTTCTCATGGGCCAGCAAAGGCTAGGAAACTATTGTTTTTGCAGTGTTTAGTTGCAAGTACTTATTCACGTTGCATTTTACTTTTCACATAAATAATGCAAACTGTGGCATCCTTATTTTAATTTTTGTTTTGTTTGAGTTCCTGTATTTCCTACAGAAGAAGGGTAGATTAAAGTAATTGATACCTTGGGAAGAGATGTCGTTTTCTCTAGTAAAAGTTAACTAAAATATTTGGATGTGACAAATGCTATAGATGAATTTTGAAGAAGAATGAATCATTTCAAAATTCAAGAAAGAATGAAGAATGAATTTTTTTTGTCTTCATTTAAAGATCAGTTTTGACTACTTTAGCATGTATTGTTCTGGTGTAGCTCCATGTGTTGCATACCAAAATAATACTTCCCAGCAGCCAACTGTATCAGGTCAAAAAGAAATAAATGGACAGTATGCTTCTTACTTTTGTATCACTGCATCCTACCCTGCTCTGTCATCATGCTAACATCCGCACAAATTTCTTTACTACTAGCCTATATTTTCTCTTCTTTTTTCTGTAGCTGGCTCACCTCTGAATGATAATATGGTACCAGTGTGGGGCAGGATACACGTATCTGCTAAGTTTAATAGAAACAATGCATTGCATTGGTACGTAGGCTTTGGAAAAGGTTCTGCTCTCTAAAGAAACATCAGGTTCTTGAATGCATTCTTAGAAGCTGTTAAGATTTATCTCATCTTGGAAGAAAGAAAATAACTGTATTTACATGCCCATTTCATCCTGGAGCATTCATTATGGGTACATTTTTTTTTTTCTGTGGGAGAAAGAAACCTGTCAGAAGGAAATCAATAGATGAAACACAGAAGTGAAGAAATAATTAGTAGAAACAACACACAACCAGCTGGAGAATTTGCCATACATAATTCAGAACTTTGTAGTTCTAATTACATTTTTTCATCCCAAATGAATGATTTTTTTTTCATTTTCCAGTTGTAAGAATAATACTGTCCTCTCTTCCCAGCTGAACTGTCCTTTTATTATCTAGCAGGCTCTACTTACGGATGAAGAAGTATTTAGCCAGAAGGACCATGAGCTGAAGGTACTGCAGGATCAAATAAAGACATTAATACAGGAAAATGAAGAGCAACAGGAAGCTTTAAAGGAAGCTCAAGAAACAAACAGATCACAGGTATTTTTTCTCTGGTACATATCACTGTGGAAAGATGGTTCAAATGAGATGTATGTGTGAATGCATTCATTATTTCAAGACAGGTTCTTCAGGCTTTTTTTTTTTTTTTTCGGACATCAGTATCCAACAGTCTTACAGCGTTTTGTTTGAATCAGAACTGTATCACTTAATGAGTTGGGTTCATCTAGTGGATGAAGCAAAAGACAATGATTCTTGATGTTTGTATACCAGCCTAGCTGTGCCACAGCCGCCTCGTATGGCATTAGATAAATCATGCAGCCTCTCTGTGCTTACTAAAAGCATAACACATACCCCCATCATGTGTTTTGTTTCTAGGTTGTTTCAGGACTATTAATTGAGATTTGAAAAGCCTCTGAAGGATTCTAAAAATTCTGTAGAATGCTTTAATTGAAAGAATCTATAGAAATAGGTTTGTTATAGCTTTAGTAAGCACAAGAATAAAACTTTGTTGCCTTTTGACTTTATAAGGCAGAATTTCGTACTAAGTCTCTGAGCATTTACTATTATAGGAAGTTGAGTGACATAGTGGAAACTGCTTGCCTTTTGCCTGTGTAGATCACTTACTCATAAAATGGTGATGGGCAGTAAGTATGTTGTATTCCAAAATACACACGATCATAAGTGGAGTAGCTGATATTCCCCTGCTGTTGCATATCACATGGATGATGGATAGAATATTGTCTCACTCTTTTGAAGAAAACAGCATAAATATGGCTAGCTAGTACTTTTCTCCTTATTTTACTCTTTCTTCTTTTCCCTCCTCTTTGCTGATATCTTGGGGAGAGTCATTGTTGAATGAAAGGTAAGTATACTGCTCATTACATTTTTCTTCCTTCTGTCATTTTCTTTCTTTTCTGTCATCTCTGGCTAGGTTTTCTTTTTTCTTTTTTTTTCTTCCCCTCCTATACAACATAGTGCCAGGTTGTTATGTTAAGATAATGCTCCTGATTTATATTTAGGAATGTACAAGGTCGAGGTAATGAACAGAAACGGTCACACAGTGAGTAAAAGACTCGCTGAAAGTCACAATCAGTTCAGTATCAGAGACAGGAAGAGAGCCTGAAACCTCTCATGCACCAGTTCTGTACTTAATCCACTGAACTGCCCCTTTTATTTAAAAATTATATGGAAATAAGTAGGGTAATTAAAAGTAAATGCTTGTGTCAAATAGTTTGAAGTGGCATTCACAGAAATACATAATTTACTGATACATGATAGGATCAGAATCGTAAAAGTAGCATCTACTAGGTATTAAATGTTTACATGTATATGTATTTATATAACTGCTGTTTTACTATGGGGTTGTCCGTGCAAGCATGTTGGCGACAAAGAGTCTTAAAAAGAGTTGAAGGCTAGCTGCAGGTGGATCCTTGCAGTTGGCTTTTACTGCTTCCAGAATCATGAAAACATGGTATTACATATATATTCTACTTCCTGTGACTTAAGGATATTGTATTTCGTACATATGTATTGTGTTCCAACAAAATGTCAATTTTCAAGGCATTGTCCATGTGCTCAGGAAGAACTTGCAATCTCAGAAAAGATGATGTAAAGGATGAATGAAAAATACATGGTTCAAAGTAGAGGAATGCAGAATATCTTTCATTAAATACTTTCAGTTGACTGTCACAGCTGCACAGCTGTTTTTCATATTTTCTGTTGTGAGTAGGCCAGATTTTAGAGGTACTCTGAAAAGAAGTGGAAGTAATGGAGGGGATTGAAAATGGATATAATGTAGATTGGTTTACGGAAGATACATAATATTGAAGAGACTGCTGTAGGAAGGGCAGATAGATAAATTCTCAACACTAGTATTGCTAACAAAGTTGAGGCTGAGTAGAAGATGTAGTACCTAATACAAGGGGTCCTGTAATCATGCAAATAATTGCATATGTTTGTTTACTAAGACAAAGAATATTTAAAGTGAGATTGCTCAAAGAGGAAACCTGTGTACATGTTCAGTTATTTAGACTCAGACCGTGTGTTCCATTTAAATGTGTTGTGCTGAATTCCCATGTTATTCCCCCATACACAGACACAAATAAGGCAAGCACAGGCTGATAAGGATGTCATCTGCTTCTCCCTAGATGCCTAGATAAGCTAAACTAAACTAACTTATCTAGGATAGGCCTTTCTAGGGAAAAAAAAAAGTCTTCAAAATATTTATGAGAGTTTGGGGGGAATATATTAATTAGAATTATATGTCATAGAATTTTCATTTTGTTGCAGAATTTGCATGTTTGTGCACTGCAGAAGAATTTAGGGTTGGTGAGTGATATACGAGATTCATGATCTTGGTTATGAATTTAGGAAAGATGAATGTGATGGAGAGCGGATGATCAGTAACAGTTTTGGTTTGTGTTTTCTTTTTCCCTTGAGAATGAGAAAATGGTGGAACAGCAAATCCTTATTGATCAGCTAAAAGAAAAATTAGAGAAGTTTACTGTTACGAAAATTTCAGACTTCCCAAGTGCTTGTGGAGATGAGCCAGCTGTTGCAGCATCTGCAAGGAGGCCATACAGTGTCCCACTCACAAAGAGTCTACTACGGTCCCTTCAGCCACCTTCAGGGAGAGAGACCCGAAAGGTAAGCGCTGCCCAAATGTTACGTTTTTCTCCTTTACTTTGTAATGATTATAGTTAGAGAATTAGAGTTGACATGAGAAATTATGGGGGTTTTGTCAGCTGTCGTTTAGTTTCCCATTGAGGACACTAAAAAATGACTTTCAATTTGTTGCAACCCATGCTGTGCTGCGAAAGTCCAGAATGTTCTGCGCAAGTTTATCACTTACAGTGATAAAGCTGTTGCCTTTTCTGTGTTTTTTTTTTTTTTTTTTTTTTGGGGGGGGGGGGCAGGGGCAGGCTTTTGAGGGTTCAAATATGAAATGTTACCAAAAGTGAACGATTATCGTGTACTGAGGTACTGAATACATTTTGGTAATGAGTTGCTAACAACACCTTTTTGGCATTTAGAAAAAGTTCTTTAAGCTCTCTCAAAGCTTCTTTTACAAAGGTATTCAGAAGTTTTATAGAAAACCTTTGCTTGCAAACTCAGGTGGTAACACTTTTCAACTGAAATAGCATTGAAAAATCAGTGAAGAATTGCTAGATTGTTACAAGTGATTTTTCCCATCATTTTTGGGGTGCATTTTTGGCAGGTGTATACCAGTCCCCCTGCCTACTCCCTGGCCCGGGTGATGGCAGGATTCCGTGCTCGCAGCCAGACGATGCTGAGCTACATAGAAGATCAGGATGAAGTACTTCATTGTCATCTATCTGATCATAGCGATGAAGAGGAAGGAAATACAGAGAGTAAAAAGAAAAGCTCATTTAAGTAATTTTTTGTTGTTCTTTAAAGGTTTTTTTGTTTTGTTTTTATACACATATGTATATCAAATGTAATATTACTGCCTAATCTTGCCATATTAGGAGGCCATTTATGATGTTACTTAAGCTAAACTTGTGGGACCATCTTGGCATAATGCAAGACAAGTATAATAAACTGTATCAGTGACCTGTGTGTCAAGACATAGCTTTTGATTTATTAAATGTTGCATGATTCTTGTTTTGGGTCCAGAATCTACCAAAAAGATCAGCCCATGTGAGTTTTCTCACTCTGAGATTCTTCTGTGTTAACTTCATGCAACAGTACATAATCTTGAAAGAAAACAATCCCTGTATGTTTTGGAATGTAGCATGTTTTTCATTCTTCCTTAGGCGTTCTATAAACCGCACGTGGACGCGAAAACAGGCTTCTCTCTGCTTTCCCCTTAACCTAAGTGATATGAAGTGTCAAGTAGACAAGTCTGGTTTTTACAACAAATCTGCGCTACCGACTGACACAATCACAGGTAAAATGGAAGTTATGAGAGGAAAATATATTGTAATATCAGAATATGCAAGAATGCAATTATCACATTTAATTATTTTTCCCATCCAAATATGGGCATTTAAAACAATTGGTTTTTTTGTAGCTCAGCTTAGATTTGAGATTTTTTTTTTCCTGAAACTGCATCAGTGACCCAGATGTTTAAATAACATTAGCTAGCAAGTGCTTCACACATCAGAATTGTTTAGATATAAATCTTTAGCACTCCTTCAAGGAGAGAAAATAAATAGTATTATTTTATCAGAAATACACTGAAATTATTTAAATAGGTTTTTTTTCTCCTACTCAGGATCTTGGAATGCTAATGAGTGCCATCCTTTTTTTTCCCCCCCCTGTTTAGAACTACTATCTCTTATACAGATGACAGGAAAAGATTCCTTGCACTACTCTCTCCTTTTGATTTCCCCCCCACACACTTCCCAGGCTGGAAGTCCACACATACAGTGTTCTGGAGCACTGTCCTTTGGATACAGAGTGTATGTACAGATCTTCCTGTACATACACTGTGTCTGTACATACACTGTGTCTGTACAGATCTTTCATCTCACCATTGTCATGTTTTCTTTAAAGGTGAAGAGATGGACAGCCTCCGGAAGAGTCATGTTTTTAACATACAGAAATTAAAGAATGCAGAATTGAGACTCACTGAGGCCAAGCAAAAAATGAGAGAACTTGCACTTAACATCAAAATGAAGGAGGAACTTATTAAGGAATTAATAAAAACAGGTAACTGTCTACTGCAAGACACATTAAAATGAAGAAGTTCAGAAATAACTGAGGCTAAAGAAGACAGAGTACTTCTGAAATTCTGTGTGTCTTAGTTTTTAGGTAATTACCTTGTGCAAGAAGACCTCTAGTAACATACAGATTCACATTTTCTATGAATTATTTGCTGTGATGGCATTGAAGGCTGTAAATTTGGATTAGGGACTACTGTGCAATGATGTGCAGATGTTTAAGTATTTTGTATGCTTTGCTCATTATAGCTTTTTTCTACCAGTCTTGTAATTTTTCATGTGTGCTTAGTGCTACAGGTCTTTCCATTGACATGTATCTATCACATAGTGTCTGGAATAGGAGAGAAGATGCAGCACTGTGCTGGGAATGTACATACCTCCAGCACTGCAGTAGAGAAGCAGGAGTCAGGAGCTAATGAGGGCAACAGCCAATGTCCCTGTTAGCCTACATCCCTTACACACCTGTCTTAGTATTTTTGTATCTGCCAGAAGCTAACATGATGATGGTAAGGACCTCTGCTCAACTCCTGCAGTTACACTCTATTTTCCTATGCACACATTCCCTTGGGACTGCCTCTTGGTGTTGACAAAGATTCTATGCCCCCATAAATGTTAACTGTGAGAAAGACCACCTAAACTAGACACATCAGAGGGTGGAAATCCAATCCAAAGTTGTTCACTGTTTATTCACCTGAAAGTTGAGTACTAACTAAAGAGCATATCCTTCTGGAAGAAGGAAGCATTTATGAAATACAGAGGAGCCATTTTGACAAAGATTGCAATGGGTAGAAGAATTTTGCTTTATTTGGTGCTCTAGGTGACATCAGATGACGCACAAAGAATTCAGTTTTAGACTCCTTCCTTTATCTTTATTTCAAAGTTAGACTTGCAGATTGAAGTTTTCAGGAAAGGAACTGTATGTTCCTTTATGGTTGGAAAATGTCTTCAAAATTGTTGGTTCAAGCAGAATGAAATAAGTAATAATTCAACTCCCTCATTAAGTATTAAATTTCAATTGATTATCCCGCTGCACCTATTTTTAAACTATTTGGATATGATGTCTTTAAGGTAAGGATGCTCAGTCTGTAAGCAGGCAATATTCTTTGAAAATAACTAAACTGGAGCAAGAATCTGAGCAGGCCAAAATGGAACTCGCTGAAACACAAAAGCAGCTTCAGGAGTTGGAGAGTAAGGAGCTGAGAGACATTGCTGAGAAAGCCAAGTTACAGAAAGAGTTTCGGAAGAAGATGGATGCAGCTAAGTTGAAAGTGCAGGTATTTTTGACCTGACCAGTAGGGTTTGCAAATCCCTGTCCTACTAGCACCTTTGTTGAAATCTTAACGTTCTCCCTGTAAAACCCTCACTTTTTACACAATTGAAGATCATTGGATTGAAGTGTATGTCATGAGAAATTTAGTATCACTACATTCACAGTGCTTTTTAACATATAGGTGGTTAGGTACTTACACTATTTTCTTGGTAGCTAAGCAACCAAGAAAGCATGGGTAACATGAGATGCTCATAAATCATTTTATGTAGAAGAACCTACACAAGGAGGCTATTTCAAGGTTTGGGGTTTTTTTTGTTTTGTCTTTTCATTATTTGTCATTAAAAAAAATTGCCATTTTAGGAAGTTACTATATAAATTCCAGCTCTAAGCAAATTCCCAAGGTGGTTTGTGGTTATACGTTTGTAAGACCAGGCCCAATGCAGTCATTTTGTGTGGTGCTAACATCATGCTTTAAGCTCTGCTATACCTAAGTTTAAGTTCTGGTGTGGGGCCAGCTTAGGTGCTCTGTGCCTCACTTGTAGAATGGTAAGCTCAGGTAAGCACCATATGAGAAGAGCTAAGTGGCTTATCAGCTTCAGCTGAGTAACAGCAGTGGCAGGAACTTCCTGGATTCATTATGTCTTTGTGTGACATTTTCCAGAGCTATGAATTCTGGAAGACTTTACTGGTTTGCATGTAATGTCAGGCTCAGACTGTATCTGTGCCTTTCCACGGTGCTTGAGATTAATCCTGCCTATCCTGAGTTCACCAGATGATTCAGAAGCCATAGAAATAATTAGTGATTACTTGGACAAAAGTTAGTAAGCCTTGCTGACTCTAAGAAATCAGTGAAACGAAGAATTTTGCCATGAACTTTCAGACCTTACAGAAGAAGAAGCAGGACACTAAGACCCTGGTTTCATTATCTAACCAAAGTGAGAGACGAGCAACAGAACTTGAGCAGAATGTGGCTCAGATGAAGCATCAGCAGACTCAGCTACAGAAAAGACTGCGTGAGGAGACTGAGAAAAAGAAACTCCTAGAGGCAGAGATTCAGCGGGACCAACAACAAATTAAAGTAAGATTCTTTTACATTCTTTATGACAGAGAATGAGATCAGCCAATTTTGTTTCCCTTTTCCCAAAGGCAATGAAATATACTGCTAGAATTCCCGTAGTTTTAAGTAATGCCTTTCTTGAAAAGTGTGCTAAAGAAATTGCATATAAATATTTTCATGTACATCTTCTCAGTGTGCCTTTCTCTTCAGGCTTTTTTATTGTATTACTTGATGTCTAGCCCTGAATTGCAATTTAATTGATAAATTTAAGGTCAGTATTTCAGAATATATACCTGTGTGGACTCTTGCTCTGACATTAAATAGGTTGGGGGAGAAAAAAAAACATCCTGACTAAGCCAGGATTTCTTTTTATAGGACCTTCAGCTAAAGATGGAGCAACAGCAGAAGATTCTTAAACTTAAAGATGAAGAGATTGCTGCATTTAAAAAGAAGAAAAATAACTCAGCAGGAACTTTACAGAAGCTGCAGGTAGCTAATCCATTCCAAATCTGTGTGGGCCCTGAAAGGGAAAAAGAGAAAAAAAATTCTTCCTCTGTCCTTAGTTATCTCTGTAAAGTGTTTGGAAGAAAATATCCCATGGTAGGTCTGTTTTCTTTTTGCTGTATCAAAAACTGGCACTATGGTCAAGAAGCTCTTCTACTCTTTGAATGAAGAGAAGGAGGAGGCAGTAGTGTGTTTGATTGTCTTCATATGAATTGTCAAAGATGCCGATTCAGATGCCTGAGAATTCCATGGGTTTGGTTGTCTGGTGGGTTTGAGGTGATCCTGAAGAGCTACATTATAAATGTTTCAAGGTGTGCTTTTTGGTGCGTGTGGTTCCTCTCTCCTTCCTCACTGATATAAATGACCAGGTTTTATATGGTTTTGATCGTTCCTAACAGGGTTAGAGTAGTAGATGTCCTCTGTGATGGTGTCAACCTACATTATTCCACATCTGGATACTGGAAAATGGGAGCTCCGTGAGTTATCCAAAATCTTTAAGGGTGAAAAGAAATTGAAAAAGGCAAAGGCATTTTTTTAACTTCACCAGCAATATACCCACTGATTAACTATGGAGTGAGGAGAAGTTTCCAGTGGACTGTGTTAGCAGGATCAGAGCTATCATTTTATTTCTTTCAGCATCACACTTACTTGGCACTTACTGTTTTTTACAGATAACTGATCTTGGGCAACTACAATGCAGCGAGGTTGGGCTAGCAGAATTCTTGTGGTACCTTCCAAACCTGGTTGCTATGATTATATATAGGACTTTTATTTATATAACTATTCTTAGGAAAAGAATCTACATCTCATTAAAGGCATCTGATATGAACATTTTTATAGAAGATGTGGGGATGTAACACTGCTTAGTCTCTTTTCAAGTCAGTCCAATTTCTTTATTGTTGTGAATCGACCTTCTGTTGCAAAATGAATATTAACATCAGAAATGTTTGTTTTTTATACAGTTATAGAAATCCATTCCTCTAACAGAGGAAAAGAACATAATTATAAAATTCTGAACCCAAAAGTGCTAGTTAATGTTCTCTGGATCTCTGTTTAAATTTTAGAAATTAGAAGACCAAAAGAAATGGCTGGATGAGGAAATGGAAAGAATTCTTCAACAGCACCAACAGTTAACAGAACTAGAAGAAGATTTAAAGAAAAGAGAGGCCATTGTAACCAAGAAGGAAGCTTTATTACAAGAGAAAAGCCACCTTGAAATCAAGAAACTAAGATCTAGCCAGGTGATCTAAGAAATGCTGTGAAACTGACTACAATTGTAGTGCTAACTGAAAGGCCAGGGCAGCAGGGAACCACATAGCAGTACAAATCGAAGCCATCTGACCGTGTCTCTAGCACTGCCACTGAGTTACAGAGTGGCTTGAGCAAATCAACATTTACATGTGAATAATACAGAATAATCATTCTTACTCACCTTTCCTTTCCAAAATTCTGACAACAAAACCAAAAAAAAATCTGAATTCTAATGTTACCTTATTGCAGAGTATTGGATAATACGATACCTAAAAATGGCTTGGTACTTTTGCAAACTAGAGGACATGGGAAACATTTTGTATTACTTATATTTAGTAACAAACATTAATAGAAATTAAAGTATCATTGTCACTTATAATGACTAACTCATTATTTAACTTTTTGTGTGCAGAAACTGATGTTGAGTGTCTTCCTTTGTTTTCTTTCATCAAGCTTAGTAATTTTTGGGTAGCTATCTACTCAGTATAATTGCAGTCTTTCTGTACAAGAAGCAGACAGGTCTTTTACTGCAGGATGTGCAATTTGAACTATGTACAGTCTCACATACATGCTTCTGGAAGGAGTGTTATATCTGTAGGATTTTTTGTTTTGTGGTTTTTTTTTTTAGGCTTTAAACAAAGATAGTGTGAAATTATCTACTCGCTTAAGTATGCTGGATCAGGAACTCAGTGATAAAGGTATGCAGCTTCAAGACAGCACCACTGAAGACAAGAGAGACATTTTGGAAAAAATTCAGGTTCTACAGAAGGAAAGAGATCAGCTGCTCAGAAGAAGAAACAGTGTGGATGAGAAACTTAAAGATGGTAAAGTGTTATCAGCTGAAGTAAGCAAGCACCTTTGAGATAAATACAGTTTTTAGGTAGTGTTGTGTAATAAAGCATTCTAATCATAACCTAAAATGTCTCCAGTCACTAGATAAGGTAGAACAAAGAAACTGAGGTTGGGTGGGGTTTTTTGTTTGTTTTGTTTTGTTTTTACAGCAATGTTAAAATACTGCAATGATAGCACTACTTACATGCTAGCTAACAAAATTTGTATTCAAAGGAACTTAGTTTAGCTAGTGCCTTCACAAACTCCAGTGCCTCTAAGGACCATGTAATTAGACATAAGGAAACTGTAGACTTTGATCAGTTTATCTTGAGCAGATATTTTCATGTCAGGACAGAATGTACATTGCTGTGTTCTAATAGTGATGCCCCCTGACTTTATCATAGGATTTTGTGAAAAAGCAATCCTTACCTGAAGGCCTTCACATTTTTACAGTGAAAATAACCCATATTGCCTGTATGGTCCACGTTTTAGTTGATTAGTGTAATTAAGTTAACGATGTAATAAGTTCACAGAGAATGCACAGATTCTTTCTAGGTCTTGAGAAGTAGTATAGGGATGTGGCTGAGCTGATCAAATAGTCTGCAGGTGCCAAAAGGACCCCTCCTTGCTTCACTCCTCAGAGCCCTCTGCAGTACTCCAGGCCATGCATTTCTGCCGTTTTCCTGCACAAGTTATGGTCACCTAAGCTCTTTACTGACCTTACTAATTCATTAATCCTGCAGAAACCTAGCACAACAAAAAAAGTTATAGTAGAAGTTGTACTGTGGGGAGGGGAAGATGAGGGAAGGATAAAAGGGAAAGTGTAACTTCTGCTTTTGTGGTGATGAACCATTTGATTGACCTCTATAAAATGGAACTCCACCATGGCAATAAAAACAAACAAAAAAAAAACAGAAAAAACAACCCCCCAAAAAAATAGATCTGTACTCTTCCTCTTACTTTTCCCATTCCAGTGTCTATACTCTTAGCAGTTGTTGTGCTCTTCAGAGTAGTTTAACTTTGGAGAATGAAGTTAATGAATGTCTTCTATGTAAGAATATTGATTTTGCACATTTTTAAAGGATCTTACTCCTGTGCTTCTCTGTAGGAAGAGCATGTCCTTTTCCAGCTGGAAGAAGGAATTGAAGCCTTGGAGGCTGCCATTGAGTACAAGAATGAAAGTATTCAGAGTCGCCAGCACTTGCTTAGGTCCTCTTCTCAGATTCTCTCACAGAGTGAGGATAATATAATAGGAAAGCTAGTTTCCCTGTCTGCTGCTGAGCTCAGAGCTATCCTCTTGAAATATTTCAACAAGGTTTGTTTTAACTTATGAATAATATTTTATCCTATTGTTTGTTGTTATTCTATATGATGAAAGGAAGTGGTACCGAGAAGTCAACATCAATTTAACAGGCTTTTGGTGAAAGGCGGCCCAGGTTATATTCATCTGACATTGATTTGGATATTTGGAATCTTTACGTTAACCTAAGTAGGATACTTATATGTTAAATTTGTATATCTTGTTTTGAGGTCAATAGCTTATAGGTTAATTTGGAGATTTCCTTGCTCTTTCTCAGTGTTCTGTGTTGCTAATTTTTGGAGCGGTAACATTTAAATACTTCTGTCAAATTGAAATTCTTCCCAAATATAGGCTTCATAAAGCTCAGGCTAGTATTCCTCTTCTTACCCATCTCCCCTTCCCCTCCCCACCCCAAATATAAAATTTTTTTTGCAAATACTGCCTGCAGTGTTTACAGCCACACACTGAAGAATTGTGCTGACATCTATAAACATAAAAAGGAAAAAGGACATGGTGTGTTTTTGTGACCTTGGGTGAACCTGGAGGATCTTGTGAACAAGCTGTCTGTGCTATGCAAGTTGTAAGTTTCTAGAATCAGGGAGATGCTATTGTATCAGTTAAATTCTGGGCATGGTATTAAAAACAACAAAAATAAACCCAGTAGTCCATGTGATTAAAATACACCTTTAATAAGAGCTTGTTTCTGAAGCATGAATTCACAGCAGGCAAGTCTGTTTCCAGTCAATGCTTAAGGCTTATAGAGACCATTCCTTTTGTATGCATTAATCTATAAGCAGAATTGTAAAGCCTTTATTAAAATGGCTTGAATAATCAAAAGAAGTATATTTCTTTCTTAGATTGTTGGCCTGCGTGAGTCTAAACATAAATTACAACTGCAGACTGAAGAACAGGAAATGAAGGTCATAGACCAAGAAAACGCAATACGTGAATTAGAATCTGCACTTGAACACATCAAGCTGCAGTGTGACAGACAGCTGACCCTACAGCACAAAGAACATGAGCAAAAGCTACAGTTAATACTGCATCATTTCAAAGGTGTTTGCTTCTGTGGGGGATTGTACAGCAAATATTATCTTTAGTCACTACTGAGAAATAGTGTACTTCGACTGAAAAAAGACATTTAATAATAATACATGAAGTACAGAGATATACTTTGTGTGTTACTAATTCTGGTGTCATATAGGATGCTCGGAAACAGACGCAAGGTGTCTGTATAAAAAGAAAATTGAATGTTTTTAAAAACAGTATTGGAAATGTCACATTTTCATATTCAATTTGCTGTTAATTGAAAAGTTGAAAGATAAAAGCCTTGTTGATATTGATCTTATAAATATTCTTACTAAAATTGACAAGCACAGTAGACATGGCTTTTTTGATCCTATGTCGTAGTTAAAATGTACATACTGCAAGCAAACTGTCAGCAAGATACAGACTCTCTGGTTTGGCAGCTTGATTTTTGGCATGTAAAAACGCAATGTGTATTTCATTCTAAAACTAATTTTACTTGTCATAGAACAAGATGGTGAAGGTATTGCAGAAACCTTGAAAGGGTATGAAGTAAAAGTTCAGCAACTGGAAAAAGACTTGTTTTTCTATAAGAAAACCAGCAGAGAACTGAAGAAAAAATTGAAGGAGCTCATTGGAGATTCATCCCACCAATTATTGGCACCCACTAAATGTAAGTATATTATCTTAAAATATTTATGCAATTGTCAGTAGACCATCTGAGGTATGGTTATACACAGAATATATCAGATATAAAAATTGTACCTTTTACTGCACTGTGTGTTCTCTGGGAAGAGTTAATTACATCTTCCTCCAGTTTCAAATGAAAGACAGCATTTTTTGTAGCTTCAGCAATCTGTGATACAACAACACTTTAAAGTCTTGTTCTGTTTTCTTTGGATTCTAACGTAATTTCAGCAGTTACAATCTGACTGTTATGGTTAGGAGAAAGGAATTTTACTATCTGAAAGGCTCTGAATGACATTGTAACTAACAGCATCGTAGCATGCCACAGTAGGTGTTGGGCTATTCGGCTCTTTTAGATGTATGGTAGTGGTTTAAAAAACAAAATTAACTGAAAGTTGCTCTCAGCACTTGATTTGATAGAATCACTTGATTGATAGAAGTTTCCTATTGGGAGATTGTCAGTGAAGAGTTCCACGGTCTTAGTGACTAAAAGTTCATTCCTTACGAAGGCTAAAAGAGTGGATTTAGACAGACACCCATAGTAAAAACATAAACTTTCTAATGTGATTCTGTGCTGTGAAAGACCAGCAATTGCTATTATAAGTTCTTATTTGCTTCCTATCCTACTAGCAGAATTCAAGCCTATAATAAAGCTGTCCTGGTGGGGAGAGGGGAAAAAAAGTGCAACTTGTGTCACTGTTTTGGTTCTCGCACCTCTCAGCGCCGCTGCTGCCGCCACCACCTGCTGCGCAAGGAAGCCTTCTTGGCTCTGTGTTTCTTTTTGAGGCTCAGCATGACTGGTTGCTCCCACTGGATACTTCTGTTTCTTTCCTCTCTGGGCAATGCCATGCCTTCATACATGTAGGTGCTGATCATGCACCTGCCCCTCCCAGAGTGAATTAAGGCTCAGCCCTTGCCCTCTAGGCAGGAGAATGAGCCAAAAAGTTAATTACTATGAAGTACACTGTCCTATGGTGAACATGAATATTCTAGAGGTTGCATTCTACATGAGTGTGGGAAAGATTATTCTGTGTCTAGTATAGAAAGAAGCATGTAGTTCAGGACATGTTTCCCCATGGGGAAATGGCTATCTTAGGCAAAATGTGGCAAAGAGTAGAAGGGAAAGATCCCTGTGCATTTCCAACTTTCTCAAATGCATATTTTGGTAGGAGTTATAAGTGCTTTGTGTTTCTGTATCACTACTTTCAGTTACATTCCTTTTAGAATGCATTTTGGGTCATGCTTTCATACAACAGAATAAAATATTTTTGATAAATGATTGCTGAGCTTTGATAAAAGCCCTACATGTACATTAAAGTCACATTTGCAAAATTGTGTGTTTTGCTTGCATAATTACATGACTGCTTTTTATGAACAATTAAGTTGACTATGTTTTTGGTCTGTTGGTGTAAGATTGCTTACTAGGATACACTACAAGTTAGAATGATGAAGCTTGTGTTACAAGCAACTAGCTAGAGGAAAGAAACAGCTAATCACCCTGACGTTTTTGTAGATGACAGACTTTTTAACAAGAAGGATAAAATGTGAGGTGATTATTTTTGACCACTTTCACACTACAGCTTACTGAAGTTGTAAAACTATGCTTATTACCTAACTCTCCTTGAAGGCAGGTAATCTTGAGAGTTGTAACTCTTAGCTATTTATCTCTTGGTAAATTTTATTTCAGATCACGGTATTGGTAACAAGGCACTCGGTAAAAATGAAGCAGAAGTTGCTTCCGAAGAATTCAAGTGGACATCTAACCCTGAAACCAATAGTCAACCTGGGAAGATAAAAGAAACAGACAGAACAAATGCTTTAAGAGCACGGCTGAATTCATGCAAGCTTGGAGAAGACATTTCAGAAGCTGGATGTAACAAAATGTGTTTGTCAAGCAGTAGTGATGACAAAACAGGAACAGATGAAGCACAGCCTTCAAAATCTCATCCTCAGCTACTTTCTGCCAACCAGAGGAGAGAGACCATAACACAGTTTCAAGGAGTAACTCCAATAAAACTGTCTCGCCGAGAACTACGTCATATCCCTCCTTCTGAATTATCTTTGAGGCGTTCAAGTCTTGGGGTTGGTATCGGTTTTATTGCTCCAGACTCCATTGAAATGGACAAAAAGTCTAGTGTCGCTAAGATATAGTTACTCTTCATTGCATTTTTAATAGCACTTGCTACTTGAACAATCGTATGAGATTTCTTTGTTCATGCCCCTGTTAACTAGCAATCATGGATGAATGAGTAAGTGTTCTTTAGTTATTATACACACTATCAAATTATTAGGTGTTTGCTGTGCTCACATGGTTTCTGTGAATCTGAGATGCATTTTAATTGGCACAGTATCTACAGGTGTATCATAAAAATGCCTTTTAACCTTAAGGAAATTATTTGTATTGGTTGGGGAGTTTTTTGCAGCAACTTCAAAAAATGTATATATTTTCCAAAAATTGCACTGTGTAATTTAGGTTTTCTGGAATTAAATTTTATTTCACTTTCTTGGGTCAGAAATTATAACAAACTATTTAATTTATTTGCATATATAGCTAGAAAATGTAGTTGCCAGACTGTCACTTAGTATTAGTAATGACTGACTTCTGTATCTTTGCTTTTTGTTTTTTTTAATAATAGATTTTATGCAAAACATGACATGCTTGAAATCAAAATTGGTATCTAAAGCTAAACTTGTTCCTGAAAAGGAGCATAAAGTACTTACTTTTTTTTAACAGTATTTAATTACTCTTATTTATGAGTCTTACTGTGTGCGCCAAAAGTCTTAAAATTATTTAATAGTTTTTTTTACAAAATAAACTTTTCATGCAAAATAAGTGTTATGTCTTATTTGTGAAATTAGGACAATTACTTATTTCACTTTTTTGTTTGCTGGAGTTTTTCTGAGGGTAGGAATTGCACTTAGGCAACCCCAAAGCATAATGTTTATTTCTGTACTAATACAAGAGGAAAATACAGGACCAATTCAGCATCTTTTAGGTGAGCCAAGTGGAGGAATGTATTATTCTTTTCTTTGTACTAATTATTCATGTCCTTTTACTTAAAATAAATACAAATTATTCTCTTGGGTTGCGTATCTGTTTCAGAGCAAATACTACAGGTATCTCTTGGTTTATTGTTACATTGCTGTTGCTAATCAGTTCAGGACGAAAAGCGATCTTTTTGTAAGAGGACAGTGATCGCTGAGAAGGATAAGCTAATTAGTAGCTGTACAAACTTGAAGACAGAGTCCAGAATGTCCAAACTCATTTGAGTTTAACCCTTCTATCCATAATTGTCTCCTATGCAAAAAGTTGCCTGATTTTTTCGGGAGATAATTGCCTCATTTGAAAGTAAGGTTAGTTTTATTTTAGCGGTGGACTAAGCAGTCATGTTTGAAAATAATGTCTTGGATTACTAGATGTACTTAGCAGAGGAAATTTTCATATTGTGAACTAAGACTGCTTTCTGATATTATCTAGGCAAGGCCTTGTGTATAGAGTGTGTGGCTGTAGATTTACAAGAACTGCATTTTTCCATGCTGCAAGCACAGAACGAATTTGCGCGTATCAAGAGATCTTGTTACAACATGATCCATGGGCCTATTGTCTTGTGGTACACTTTAATATTTTGAGTAGACTGCAAAGTATTTTATAATAGGATTGTTAAACCACTTTACCTGTCAAACAATTGTATCTTTCACAATTACACTTAATTATTCCCTGTTATTTAGCTGAAGTATGAGATAAGGATTTAGGGTCTTTTTGTTTGAATATCTTTTTTTACTGTGATGTAAGTAACAAGCGTGAATTCTACTAAAATTAAGTTTAATATTACTGTATTTATTATTCACTTAATGTTTGTAGTCAGAAAACAATAAACAAGTAAATGTATTTTAATGTCTACTTCCATTATTTATTACATCTCAGTATTATGTGAAGAAATTGTTGAAGTCATTTCTTCTAAGATAATGCTGTGCATTTTCATATACCTCATAGTACTCTGTAAATAAGAAGAATTCTTGCTTTGAAGTTTGCAGAAATTAAAAACCTGCTCTTTCCAGATGCAAAATTAAAACAGGCAAGAACAACTCGATCACTAGTAGGTATCAGTTGATGTTCTAGAGGTTTCTGTAGCTGTGGAATGGCAGGTAAGTAATTCAAACAAATGTAAAATAATACATTTAAAATAAGAAATAGTAGCGTGATCAGGAACATAGTTTTTTCATTTTATATTCTGTATGTCATACATATCCATTTCCTGACATAACTGAAATGTCATCTAATGTTAAGAGAGATAAATGTATTAGATATGTTTGTGATCTTTACAGAAGTGGAAGAATTGTTGGCTATGAATGGGACCTAACAATTTACATACATAAGCAGAACAATGAGAGAGGCCAGTGAGGCAGTGAAATAGGGATAATGAAAAAACAGTGATTATTTTCTGATTTATATAAAAAGTCTGATAGAGCTAATACCAATAAAATATTTTTCCCTCTTTGAGACAATCTGTAGTTCCTCTCTTGCTAACTAAAAACAAGCTTTTTTAAGCTTTTATTATCATTCTTTTTTATATTGTTTTTATGTTATTAATTTCACTGGCATTTATGGCCTTCATTGACATTTAGCTGTATGGGAGTAAAAACAACATGGAGTTAATTTTAGTGAGCTACCATGTGATTCTTTTAGTTATTAACAGCTGTTTCTCCTGTTATGCCAGTATTAAAATTAATTATAAAAAAAAAGCCATACGTATAATCCATTCTGTTGTTTAGCTAGTAATTGTGAATATAAACTATTTATGATCTGAATGCCCTATTACAGTAACTGAACACTGTAACAGCAGCTGGCTGCATTTCTGTAATGGCCTCTTACCTCTCCATTATTAACACTTTATTTAGGACTACACATTCATTTTGGATTCACCCCTTGCAAGTAGTTTGCACAAGGCTCTGATATTAATTACATAGTCTCAGAGAAGCAAATCTGGCTTTTAAGAAGTCAGTAGGTGTTTCTGCCCCATCTTATACTGAGACAAACTTTCCTTCCGAGGAACGTAAAGGGAAGATTTAAAGGGTACTGAAACTTCATATATATTACCAATGTTGGGTGGGGCGATCTTCTACCTTTAGAAAGTAACTTTTGATCAGACTGATTTGAGGATTTCAGCTAGTTAAAAGCTGGCAATAGCATAGGCAAAGATATGCTTCTTGTCATCTAGTGGTCTTCTCCAGACCACACACAGTCCAACCAACTGGGCTTGGAACGGACAAGTATTTTGAGGCAGCTTAGAGAGAAAATACTTTTGTTTTCCATTAAATTTGGTAGCTGTATTTAAGGAGAGGCAGGTTTAAAAAGATAGAAAAGCTAGTGAATGATTGCCATTTTATATCATTGTAACTTCTGTTGTGTCACAGTTTTGAGGTAAAACTAAACCATCCCTCTCCTTCGCAAACATTTTGTGCTTTGCACATGTCCTGAGGCCAAGGCCATGAGTTATCACAACCCCAAGGCCCTGGCTGGAAACGGCTGAACTCTCAAGCAAAAATGTCTGAACGGGGGATGTGCCCAAGCACCAGGAGGCAAAGCTAGACTTAAAGGGCTGGAGGGAGGGAGGTTTTGTGCCTAGTGTAAATCCCTACAGCGCTTCCCAGTTTAAAGAAGGGGACGCGCCGTTGTCCTCGACCCGCGAAATGGCACCAGCAGCAGCCGGGCGGCGCCCCGCGATGCACGCTGGGAAAGGGCGGCCGCCCGAGGTGAGGGCCGGCCGGCTGCCCTGCGCCCTTAGTTATTTTGATCCAGGCAGGAGCCCGTATCGGCCGGCCGCCGTTCGGCCTCGGCCGTAACGCCGTTGTGACGTCAGCGCAGCGCAGCGCAGCGGCGCGCGCGCTCGGTCCCCACGGCGCAGCCAACCAGCGGGCGAGGTAAATAAACAAACCCGCGAGCGAGACAGCGCGCGCCACAGCGCCCCCACGTCGCCGCCGGCCGCGGCGGCGCGAGTTCGGCTTCGGCCGTTCGCCCGCCCGGCGCCCCGCCGACCGTTATAGCCTCCCGCCCAGGGCAGCGGCCGGCCCGCCGCCCCTCGCCCGCCGCCGGCGCCGCCCGAGTGAGTGTCCCGCGGGCCCGCCGCTTCCCCTCTCCTCCGCGCTGCCCCTTCCGCGGCGGCGGCCGGCTGGTGCCGGTGCTGGGCAGGGGACGGGGCTCCGCCCTGCCCTGCCTGCGGTGTGGGCAGCGGGCGGCCGTGGGCCTGTGGTGACGGGGAAGGGGGCTTCCCCCAGCGCCGGGGGCCGCGGGCCGGGCCGGGGGGCGGCAGGTGCCGTGCTGCGAGCCGGCGGGCGGGCGCTGCCTGTGGTCAGTGCGGCGGGGCAGTGCTCGGGCCGCGTTTAAAGCCCCTCACAGACAGCTCTCGCCGCTTGCTCGGCGGAGCGCGGCTGGAGCGCCCGCGAGGCTCCCTGGCACGGTGTCTTAACTTTCCCTTGCTTAATTTAACTTCCTTGCGTCTTCTCTTACGCTGTCTCCGCTTCTAGGCGTCTGCAAACAGTCACCGTTCTCTTAATCCTTAGGAAGGCAATAGACGTCTTGGGCTTTGTGTCAGTATGTATATACTAAGGCAGATTCTTACCTTGTGCTTGATACTGTTGCGTGTTGTTGTTTCTGCTTGATTTTAGAATGCAGGAGCCTTTTCCCGAAAGTAATTTTCTGAGCGTTTTTATCTTCCATGGCATAAAAGGGGCTTACTCCTTCTTTGTGTGTGTGTTGGAGAGAGGATGGTAATTCAAAGAACTCGGCTACAGTAAAAATACAGGTCGTGGTTATAACTCGATATTTCACTGGGGTACGGTGTTTACTGACTGCTATTTTATTCAGCTATTTGAAATTACTAATATCTATTGGTTTCTAAGACCACTGGTATTCTTCCGTTACATCAGTGAACTTTCAAAGTCTGCTAGGTAAAAGTTCCGAACCTTAAAACTTAACTAACTTTTTCAACCTTTCTTTTTTTGTGGGGGGAGGGGGAAGGAGTGCAAGAGAGGCTAAAGTGTCAGTGAGTATCCCATGAGCAAGCTTATTAAAGTTTGCTAAAGATTTGTCTGGTTGCTTTTATGTTTTGATCTGGGGTTTAATGAATTTTTCTTTAAATGTTCTTCTTCAAAAACAATTTTCCCAAGTACAGCAATGACCTGTTCCCTATTTGAATTCTATGAGATGTTTACTTGCTTTTTTATTTTATTTTTTTCTCCTTCCCTGCCATATGTGCCAGTGGTGCATCTCTTCTTAAGTGGTTTTCTTATGCAGGCCTTTTTTCTTCTTCTCTCTTTATAGTAACCATCTTGACTCTATTTAAGTAGTTTTAAGGATTTGGCTTGATTTAATGCAGCCTTATGGCCTCTGATCAAATGGCATAAAATAAAGATAATTTAAAGGGAGAAAGCTGGTCAAACAGTCTGAGGATTGAAACTTTCTGTAAACGCACTGATAAGGAGAAATAGATTACATTTGTTGTGGTAAATGTACAAATAGACAAAGATCGATGTGTCAAGTGCAGGAACAGCTAGAGTTGGTCAGGGTCAGTAGAGAAGGGAGATGTTCCTTTTTTTGTGTGGTGGTGGTGGTGTTTTTAAGTCTATTGTGTATGTTAGTGTTATTTTGGGTGTATGAATAAGTACTGAAATCACTCATAATGTCAAGCACTCACTAAGCGTGTATAATGAGCATATATTATCATAAATATGTATTTTTAGTTCTTGAAAGAAGTAGATTTTATGTAGGAGGTAGTTTTAGCATGTCCATATCTTATTTTTCAAGTTTTTGAAAATCTGCATTTTGGTTAGCAACTCCTTTGAAGATGGAAGTGGAAATGGCTTATATTTTGGGCCTGTCAGCATGTTCCCTTTGAAAAAGTAAAGCACCGCATGCAGAGCCAACCAGTTATTCCACAGATCCTTAGAAGTGTACTACTAACATTAGACCAGAGGTTCCTAGGGCTGTACAGTCCACTTCTTCGTGCCATTTGAATGTTTGCCGAATGGTTAAATGCCAACTCATGCACACGTGCAAAGCTCAACACAGACTAGCAAGCTACTAGTGCTCAAAAAAACCCAAGTTTTTGAGTATGTATTAACTTCTTAATGTACATGTTGGATGGTTTATAGAACAGCTTTTAAAATGTCAACACTTCAAAAGCTGTATCACCTGCAGCATGTGGGTTCATGTATAAAAGTGATACAAAATCAAATTACTGTAACACCATATGAGTATGTTACTTTTTATTACTGTAATCCTTGTTACATCATATCTAAAATTAGATTGTAGCTCTTCAGGGCATTGACCTATCTTAGGTTTCTGAAATATACCTAGTACACTTTAGGGAACTGAAGTTAAAAAGATATCTTTTTATTTCCACTCATGTCACAGTTTTAACTTTCTAAATATGTCTCCTTGTTTACCAAGAACTTAAAGTAGAATAAGCGCTTTGCAGTGCTTACAAATCACTGTATCAGTCATGCTAAAGTAATAGGTAAAAAGTATTGTAAACAGAACTAACTTGGAATAAGGTCTTGTTTTAAAATTTAAAAAAAATCCATTTAAGATTTGAAGATGATCCATTTATGTAGTGATTTGACATGATTTACAGAAGATTGTGACCTATAAACTAGTAAAGCACTGAAAACTTCCTGCTTGCAATCCAAGATAACAAATGCTTTTATCATTGCCTTGAAATTATATGGTAAATATGTATAATGCTTATCTTATGCTGATGATATATGATGAATTTGAATAATAGGTACTCTTGGTTTATGGAACTGTTCACAAACCTTATAATTTAAAACAGACTGTGCAGATAGTTAAACTAATAGCCTGCTAGTGATCTGCAAAGCAGAAAGTTTTGAAACTAGGTCATAAATTGGTGCCACCTGTGTATCAATGCCATAATGATGTTGCAGTTTTGAAGTCCATTCTTCAATGATCTTTTCCTTAACATAGAAATAAGGGGTAGTTACTTTCTTGGTGTATTAGAAAAACTTCTCGGAAGAGTACAAGTAGTACTAATGCACAGCAGAAATAGGAACAACTTCAAATATTGATTTCTCTTTTCCCTGAGATATTAATGAGCTGTTTAAGTGTCGCAAGCATGTTTTGTTTCTTCTTACGCCTCTTACAGTTTTTCTTTTTCACTGTACCCTCTATAATAAGGAGAGGAACTGTGTCGTATTTACATAGGTAGGCTTTGGCCAACGGAGCATTATCAACTCACAAAATTTCTCAGACTGCCAAACTCTTACTTGAAAGCAGTATGAAAGCTGAAATGATTTTTCAGATCCTAGTTTGATCTGCAAAATTACAGAATCCCTTCTGGTATTTGAACACATCTTCCTTCCTGCCCCACTCCCTGCCACCCCCCTGCTTGTGAACGAAAAGCCTCTTCAAGCACAGCTTGAATATCTTCAGGTCAAGAATACCAGCGCTTTAATTTTCTAAGGCTGTTCATATCTATAACAATAAAAAAGAAAATTATTTTTAATTCCCTATTTAAGGGAAAAAAAATCATGTAAAAGGACTAGGAAGCATCTTTCCTCAGCTGAAAGCTTTGAGTTGTCAGTCCATTGGTTTTCCAGAGGAAAAAGTCAAATTTTGGAACTGAAATACTAGAGAGGTGCTTAGTAAAGTCTGTCAGAATTGTAGGCATGGTTAAAAGCTTGGCGTGGTGATAAGTCCCCCCCGAAACACTGGATACACTTTTAAGTGTTGCAGAAGTGGAATAATTAGATCCTGCTGTAATAAGAACATTTGTTTTGAAATGTCCAACAATAGTAATATTAACAATTCTTTTAAAGTTAACTGAAAACGTTTATAATCTTATGTATTTTTAATTTCATCTGCAAGGTCGTTATTATCTCTTTTTAATTCTGTATAAACAAACATAATTCAGGAATAAACTGTCCTGTAAATTAATTTCATGTTGCCACTATAGTATTTCAGTGAATCATAAAAACAGTGTTTTGTAGGTGGTAATTGTTTGATATGCTTCTCAGCTGGACAGTTAATTGGAAGCCAACCACAGTATGACAGCAAAGGCATACCTATTGCATTTTTATTGTGAGAGGGAGAGGAAGAGACAGAAGGAGATTTGCAGCCGTATTTCATAGTTATGTAGCATTCCAGCTACAATGGCTAAGTCCAACCTTTTTTCATCTTTATCTGTTATTCTGGAATGACTAATAATTGTATCTTGACAATGTTTTCTTTTGCAGTATATTTACAAAGGACCTAACTGCTATCACTACAGCTTATAAAGAGGAAATACTACTCTTTGCCCATACAATTTGAAAATATTCAACACCATTAACAGCTGTGAACCTAATAAACTGTGGTGTGCTGCTTTTAGCCATATATATGGAGAACAAAATATATCACGGTTAGTGCACAGAGCACTGAAAATTCCAAGCTTTTGACTGGCAGACTCATACTAGAGTGTGCTAACTTTTTTATGTCAAATGCAGTAGAGAGTGTACAAATTTTCAGTCTTATGACTGGTGTAGTGCCAAAAGCAACATCCAGTATTGTAAATTCTTGTTATAGCATGACTGAGCACTTGCCTCTGCTGCCTTCTTTTTTTTTTTTTTTTTTTTTCCCCCTCCTTCTTCCCTCTTCTCTGTGAAGAAGTGTCTCTAACTTGTTTTCTGAGTTTCAGGTTTCAGTTTACTGTGTGTTCCAGAGTAGTAATAGCACAGCATTTCTACCAGCAGTAACTAAGCTCCTAGGCAGGCTAACTGTAGAGTTCTTGCATATTAAAATGTATTTTAAAAAACAAACCCCAAACTTACCCTGCTCTGTCATCATTTAGAGAGAATAACAAGTACTTTTGATGTTCTAGGTGTTACTGACTTGTTTTTTCTAGATTCCTGGCTGTGACGTGATCAGAGAGTTTGAGTATCAGCATCAGCTAGATTCACACTGTGATGCAAATTTTGCAGCATTCTTAAGATACTTTGTATGATCAGCTTTATTTTCTTTTTTGGAAAGAAATGTAGCCAGGTATCTTCTGTATGGCAAGAATGCTGTTTGCAATAACCTTTCCTCTGTAAGCTTGAACAGAGCAGTATTAGCCTACTTGCTGGTTCTCTTTTCATCTCTGCAAGGTGAAATGTAATATTCCTTTTAAATAATTCTTTTGGATAATGTCACTGTAACACTATTGTTTTCTGTCTGTATATCTGAGTATCTTTAGAGCATCTACAAGCTTGAGAAAGTGTGGAACTGAGTGCTTAAATTTTTTTTTAAACTTTGATAGATTCTCATGTTCTTCTGTAACAGTAACTAACAAGCAACATTTTCGTAGACCATTCAAGAAGACATTCAACTCATTATGCTTACAGTTATCAGATTGTAAATAGTCCTTTCAAACAGCAGTTTCAAAAAGTATGTATTACTTGAATATACCTCTTCACCATAAGAGATCAACATAGCTAGACTTCAGTTTTTTATGAAATTTGTACTCAGATGAAATGTCATCACTTTCAGTCCTCTCTCCTAATTAATAAAACTCTGGATGGAAAAATTGCAATTTAACAAATGTTCCTACACCAAAGACTTTGCTTTTATCCTAGGTAAATGGTTCTGATTTTGTGTCACAGGGATGTATGTGTAACCTATAGCTACAGGGAGGCAACTGAAAGCACAATAAATGTATCCCTAGTCCTCCCCACTCCTTTTCAAACACACCCTCCATGTTTTGTCCTAAGAATAGGTGCTTAGTGTTCAAGAAAAGTACCAGCCAGAACACTGGGCTTGCTTTCCCGAGGAGAAAACTGCTTTTTGAACAAAATGATTTTATTTGTAAAAGAATAAATAAGGCTACTTACCCCAAACTGGACTTCTTTGTCATGAGCCTGCCTCTGCATAATATCTACTTGCTTGCTTTCTCAAATCATGTGTTTTTCAGGCTCCAAGGACAGCATCTGAAATGGTTTTGGAGCAATATTGAATATATTCTTTTTTTCCCCCTCTACAGAACGCGGAAGCCAATTTGGTCAAACAATGTTTTCATTCTTATTTCTGTGCTACTTTTCCAGGAAACCTAATCATTAAAAAGAAGCCATCTCAGTAGAATTTTGGACTTGCAATGGCATCTGCTGTAATCAGTTCAGTTCCCACCACTGCATCTCGTTTTGCTTTGCTACAACTAGACAGCGATACTGATTCAGAGCCTGGAAAGGGCAGAAGCAGCCAAGGTGCTGGCAAATCTCAGGCTTCAGGAGGGAGATCTACAAATGAGAAGAAACGAGAGAAAAGGAGAAAAAAGAAAGAACAGCAGCAGAGTGAAGCTAATGAGGTAAAGAGACTTTTCTGTAGCGGGTAAGATTGTTATCCGTTAAATAGTTAATCTGAGGGGGATGCTGTTCTTTTTTTAATCTAATTGCAGAGACACTTCAAGTTTTCAATAGTTCTAATAAAAGTTCATTATGTACATGGAGGATACTTACTACTATATAATTTGATATTTTTAGTGAGAATAACCTGCTAGTTTTCACTTTATTTATTACCTGACATCAACCCTTGGATAGTTAATTACTGATGAAGGAAATGGTCTTCACTAAAAAGCAATTACTGAGGGTAATCAGTTTTTAGTTGCCTGCTTGAACAGCCAGCATTTTAAAATTCAAAGGTGGTTTGAAGTTTTTTTCTTCTTTTTAGCAGATAGCTAGACCTACCTACTCTATCTGAAGAGCTTTAAAAACTGGTTACCGAAGTTTTACTTCTCAGTCTTGTCCATCACTCCAGACCCTGAATTGATTAGATCGACACCTTCCCCCCCCCCCCCCCCGCCCACCTCCCCCCGGATTTGGGGGCATTTGGGTTCTTAAGCCTAAGGTTAAATGGATATTAACAAGCGAGACTGCAAGGATTGTTTCAAAATTATGGGTAGATGAACTGTAAACTACTCTGTCTTTGACAGCTATCTGAGAACTCCTCTGCCTGAAACTATACAGATCTTGTTGTCTAATTGACTGTGTTTAAAAAAAAAAGAAAATCATTTTAGTGTGTCATAAAGTTAAAATCTTTATGGAATGTTGGTAGTTGCAGTAATGCTAGGTAAAGTGTGTGTGTGTAAAAAAGCAACAGAACTTTGCTTTTCTTTTGATACTGAAGTTTAAGCTCTTAATGTGCATTCCCCGACTTCTGTGCCTGCCTGTGCAACTCCAGTACCATCAAAACAACTGTGTGTATGCATATGCATATACTTACATTCATTTGCATGAAAATTATATTTAATCCTGTGATAGCAAAGACACAAACTAGGGCTGATTAATTTTCTTCACTTCAGCATCTACTATGTCTTTTCTTTGCTATACTCCATTGACATAGTAAATCAGAATGGCTTGTACCAGTGTTCCTGCCAACACTGTGAACCAAAGAAGGGAGCTGTGGGTGTGGTGCTGGTAAAGAAGGAAGAGGCAGTATGTCAAGGGAGAGTTCAGAATTGGATTTTTCCCCCTCCAAACAATCTGCACTAGTACCTAATTTTAAGTAATTTAGGATGAGCTGCCATTTTAAGAAGTGATTGTGACACTTTGTAAACACATGTTAAAGATAATATTGCCACTGCTGTACTTGGTTTCACTTCTGAAGCATCTGATAATACTTTTCTTCCCTCCAGTAGCCTTTGTTAAGGAAATTCCCAACTCTAAGCTGATACTAGATTGCGCGGGTCTCTTTATTTCCACTTAGTGTTAGGACTAGAACGTCAGTTAATGTTTAAGCTTGAATAGTGAATGTCTTTTATTCTGAGCTGCAAAATTTGAAGGTTACTTGTTCACTAACTTTTATAATTATGTAAAGTATTCTAAAGATGACACCATCGTATCCCTGTGGTGCAGCAGTTCGAGGTAATTCTTATTGCGGGTTTGTAGTTCTTAAAAACCTGACTGACTTTGGATTGTTGACAAACTTTAAGGTTTGTCTATGTTGTTGTCTTTTGTTTTTTAATCTGATCCTCTAGTTTCTGTGATCATCCATGCCAGATCTGTGTACCATGTTCTTATTTGGCATTATATTTAATTTAAGTCAGGTGTGAACACATGATTGCTTTTCTGCAAAGGGAACTTAATGCAGTTTATATGAATGTTTTATGCTATCTGAAGGAAGATGGATAGTACCTGATCCAGCATGGAATCTGTAGGACACAGTTACCTGTTCAGATTTTTTCAAAGTATTTTCAGCTGGCAAAATATATGTACTATTTCACTGCTTTATTTTATGTGGCTGCAGCGTTTTTGATCCACGGTTAGGATACAAAAGAAATTTTACCTTCTGGTGCATACCAAAGCTGATTAAACAAAAATGTAGCCTAAACTATAGAATAAGGTAAAGTACACTTTATATCTATTTGCATATGTGTCTGAATATTAGTCCATTAAAACTGTTACTGTGTATTCCTTAATATTCTGGTTAATGTTAAAAATACCTTATTTTGTTTCTCAGCTCAGAAATCTTGCTTTTAAAAAGATTCCTCAGAAATCCTCCCATGGAGGCTGTCTATCTCAGCATGAACAAACATTACACAGCACAATGCAGAAAGACTCTCAGGAAGAAAATTGGCAAGAATGGAGACAGAGAGACGAGCAGGTACAACTTACTGTGTTATCTTTGTTTGGCTATCCTGAAATATGTTACTTTATAATGTTAAGTCCCAGAAATAAAGAGATATGACTGGAAAGAAACAAACAAAATGCTGTCACATGGAAGGAAATGTTTCAGTGGAAATTTGGGTTACCTCTTCTGTCAAGTCTGCTGAATGGCTGTTAAGTGTATTGGTAGCTTAGAGCCAGTACATGTTGGTTCTCGCATATCCCATAACTGGGGTGTGAAATTTGGAGTATGGTAGGGGTCATTCAGATGATCTGGAGAAAAAGTGAAAATATTGCTACGGGAGGATGTTGAAGGCCTGTAGTGGGAGAGAAGCTGAGAATCTCTTGGTGGAGTGATGTGTGGATATACAGTACAGATCCACAGCAAACCAGGCTTTGTAAGTTTTGTTAAGAATGCAGTAACTAGTTCCTTTCTAGATCATTGAGCTCGTGTCAACTTTGAATGCTGACCATCATTTTGGAGACTAGGGTAACCCTATCTTTCAGTGTGAGAACCTCTGTTTTTCTTCTTGGAACCTATTTTTGGTGGTAATATCATTGTTAGAGTTCATTAACACTTAAAGAATAGAGATAAAGCAGATTGCCTGTGCCTTTATGAAAGCTAACATCTTGTTTTTACTGTGTGCCTGCTTGCCAAAGCTACCACAAACAGAAATTGCACAAATACATTTGATCCAAAACAGTAAAATAGTTTTTGCCTTAACCTGATAGAATAGTTTGTATTTTTGCTATAATGTCAGTTAGGAAGAATACTTGCAATTGGAACTAACCATTTTCCTTCTTGACTGTATCAAAAGGGAACATCTAAAACACTGTATTACTGAAGACCATATAGTGGTTTTTCTTGTATGATGCTGTATATGAATGTTTTGGACTGTTTGCAGTACTTTGGCTACTTTAGATAGAAATAATGCGTATGGATGAATAGCTTGTTTTAGTGCTTTTACTGGGTAGTGCTTAAAGAAATGCTTCACTACACTTTTTTTTTTTTCAGGTTCCTTTTAAATGACTCTGCTACACAGATTTGTATGTTTTCTTTTTTAGATGACTGTTTCATGCAGAATTCACTGTGGATAATACAGTTTTGATTATTCTGGTACACTTGAAGGTGCCTTTCAAAGTATTTAACTTTCTGCAGACTTTTTCATGTGGTACCAACTAGAGTTGGAAAGTGTTGCCTGCGGTTACTGAACTTCATATGCTGGCAGCTACCAGAATGCTGTTTTCTTTTACAGAGAGGTTTTTCAACATGTGTCTCATCATGAAAGATTGCATTGAACCTCTTCCTGTTTAATTAAGAAGAAATACAGAAATCCATATTGACAGATGATAAACATCCACATTTGGATGCTGGCCTTGACTGTTGAATGTTGCTAATGCTTTGGTATATGTGCCTCCTGGAGCAGAGTATAGCCAGGTTCTCAACTCTAGGTAGACTTCTGGATTGTTGTCCTAGCAGTGGAGTAATGACCTAGTAATCCTTTTGCAAATTTCTGGAGCTAGTTAGCTTGAGATTTACTTTTAAGGTACAGGTATGCTTTGTTCAGTAGTTCCAGTTTTTATATTCTGCATGCTATAAAGCAATCATTTCAGGTAAAGAGAGAATTTTACAGTCTCTTAGATGGTGAAATGGTCAGACAAAGCAAACTCGGTTATGAAAGAGTTGGTGGTTGCTCATTTATATCTTGCTGACATGTAGGCTATGCTCCTGTTAAAGTTGCTTTGGGATTCTTTTATTGTAAAAATAACTTTAGCGCAATATCATAGCTGAAACCTATGATAGTTATAGTCTTGAAGACGTTTTCTATCCCTTTTTACGAGAAGAAAGGAATAGTCAAATGCTATCATGACTCTTGAGGTTGGAGCACAGACTGTTTTGTAGCACAGCTATGCTTTAAACAGCTTTCTGCAGTCACAGTGAACTGAGCATAAAGGATGGAGTTACAGTATGGATTGTAAATATTCTCCCAACAAGTTCTGTGTTGACTTTTATTTTACTAGAATAAAAGTTTAGTGAAATAGTTGGCATTGGTGTGATCACTGTTAGGCTGCAATGTTAATATTTCATAAACAAAGTAATTAAACTCTTTGAGTTATTGATATGACTTCTGTACTTTAGGCTTTGAGGCAGCCATAGGGGTTACTAAGTGAAATTTTTCTGGTTCATAGATGACTTTGTGTTTAAAAACATTGCATTTTGGACCTCAAAGTGCCTAGAAGTCCTGCAAACAGCTTTAAACTTTAACTGTAGCCAGAACCTTTAAAAAAATGTGAATATTGAATTCTTGGCAGAAAAAATATTGCTACTTGTATATCGTTATCTTAGAACAGCAATCAAAATTTTTGCTGTAGTTCAAAATACATTCCATGGAGTGCATGTCTCTAAGATATTCTCAGTACAATAGGTATGATCAGAAAATTTTCTTTTTAAACTTTATTTCACCATTAGTCACTGCTGATGTATTGCAGCCCTGGCAGGCATTGAATTGGCTTCATTTTCTTTATGTGACAAAAAAGGACCCTAGAGTGAAAATGATGAGGAATTTACTTTAATTGCAACCTGAAATAAACATTAGAAAATAAAAGCCCATGTCACACAAGGAACCATGAACCTTCAGTATCTGCAGCTATGCTTTGTTATATCTCTTTAATATTGTAATCAACAGTTTTAGAAATAACTTGATCCTTTTTTTGCTCAGAACCTTGTTGCCCAAATTGTCATAATAGTTTGAATGCACTTCCTGAAACTGTTACTTTTTTGAAGTAACGAGTTACGACATTTGTGCATCACTTGTGTGAAATTATTACCTGTGTCTTTTAAGAATATACTTTCAAGAATCTGTTGATAACTCTGATTCAAAGAATTGTGATGTTAAGGTAAATTTGATTACTGATGCAAGGTACCAGTGTTGGATACGCATGATCCATATATGGTAACGGGTGAAGAAAAAAATTTGCCGGAAAGGCAAATCTGCTGAGTACTAATCTGTCTAGTCAATCTGAGCACAGGGACTCAGAATTGATATGTTACTGACGGCTGCAGATATTTTTTTTTCCACCACAGGAACACAAACTTGTTCAAAACATGATCCATTCTGTTGCCTCCTCTAAGCAAGCCAAGAGGAGGAAGGCATGGGGGCAGCTTCTATGTAGTTTAGCTGTTAAACAACCTGACATCAAATCTGGGATATTCATCCTCAGCTTGACATGCTCCAAGCTATTCTCTTCTCTTCCCCTTCCTGCGAGTGTGCCAAGAGCATCAAACTGTAGGGTGATTTGTATCTGCGCCATCCCGTCCCTCTAAAGCTGTGTTACTCTTATTGAGGGATTTGTGTTGTACACGTATGCATAGTTGGTATTACCCGACTCAAGTAAAATGTCGCTAGCCATCTAGCAGTGAGGGCCTGCACCTCTCACCCTGTTGAATCTTGAATTTTGTGGGAGAATGAAGCTTAACATGGAGGGTTTTAGACCTTTTATCACTAGTTGCTTATGTGCAGGCTTATTACATCATTACCGCTGTTTCAGAAATACAAATCTTATAGAGTCTATGTATAGCTTTTTAAGACCAAGCTATCGTATTAAAGGCAGATACAGAGGAAGAAAGGAAAGAGGCAATGAGAGCCAGTGCTTATGTTGATGTGAAAAGCATTAAAGGAGAAATTGTTTAAATAACCTTAAATCTCACCATAGTGCCATTCTGTTAAAAATGAGATAGTAATTATAACTTAGAAGAGGTAAGGTATCCTATGAAGATGAAGAGTGTTGGAAGCTTATGAACAGTCTGAGCTCTGTTAGGGGGAAGATGGGGACCAGCTGCAAACCAGGTTCAGCAGATTTAAGAATTCAGAGCTTCCAAAAATGGCATTCATCCACATCTAAGTGTGCGTATGTGGGGGGGTTGTTTATTTTGTTTTTTTAAATAAAGGCTTGCTTGTCTCTGACTACCGTGGTTTGGTCAAATGTTGATCAGTACTTTTAACTGCATCTTGCTGTCCCTGTTTTTTAATCAAGTCACGATGACTGGCCTGTGAGATAAAAAGCATCTTTTATCTGAGTTGGAGAAACTGATCTGTGGGAGGGTTCAGTCTGCAGCTTATGCATGCTTATCCAAGAGAAGAGATGTGGGTTTGAATTCTTCAGATTTGGGAGGCATGAAATCCTAGTCTTTCACTTCCTGGTTCAGTAATACAGTATTGATGCTGAAGAGGTATATTTTTACTGGTGTACTGTAAGGCAGGGTGATATTTAACACGTGAGAAGCAGTGACTCTCTGCTCCCACAAAATTTGGCTCTACAGAGAGCATCTCCCAGTTCACGCCGAGTTCCTGTTGGCGTATTTACCTTCCAAATTTATAAAGAGAAGTACTGTTTGGCACTTTACTTTTAAAGGATTGTCAATACCTGTCTTCACTATGGAGCTATTATATAATTAAGGTGGGTAATACCAGCCTTCCTTCAGCAGTGCTTTTGAGAGTCACTGTAAGAACTTTATGCATGGACCACAACTTGTCACAGAGTGTCAGGTGTGCTCTGAGTTGGTCTGTTGGGTTTGCAGCCCCCAACCCCCAGGTACGTAAGCAAAGGAACCTGTGGGTCCTAGTTCTGGACAGGTTTAAGTGATAGTGAGCCTGTAGGTGTCTGAGACAGTTATGCCGAGAAGCAGAGCTGAATGTGCTTGGGAAACCTGGTGGGGATGCCTGGCTTTAAGAGCACTGGGGGTTAAGCAGCTCAGTGGAGAGCTGTGGAAGTAGCCACCTTAGTTCTTCATAGAGTCTGCTTCAGATTCCCAGTCCTGTCCTGAGCTGAATGACTGTTAGATAAATTATATAAGGCTTTATTGTATCAGAGATCTTGGAATGCATTTTTTTGTGTGAAACTGTTTGATTTTCATAGCAGTATTGTGGTAGTACTAATTCTTAATAATTATTTGGGATCTCGTGTGCTAAATTACTTACAACGTGTAAAGACAGAAATCCTAAGTTCTTCCATGTAAGCTTACTGTGTGTGTGTGTTTTTTTAAGTAATCTTTTGCTTTTTCCATCTCCATTCTCCCCTTTTTTCTTTGTGTTTATATTGAGCTTTTCAATGCAGCAGACATGTCTTAATTTTTGATAGATAAGTATCATGGTCAGATTGGATTCAACAGTTGATACTAAACTTGGACCACAAACTACTCAAGGCTAGAAATAATAGCACCCTGAAGCCTACAAGAAATCTTGTCACAGTTTGTGTTGAGAGAATAGTGTTTTACTGTGTTTAAAGTAACTGGTCAAAAAGAGATGACTGGTTCTGTCTCTGTCTATCTCCCTCTTCCCCCTCACCCCTTCTCAAAAAGAGAAAAACACACCACCAAAACAAAACCTGGGGCCACTCTTCTGTTTTCCTTTATGCAAGACTGATCGTATGAATTGTTGAATAAATAAATACAAACAATGTCTATGCTTTTAGACTACATAATAAGTCATTTTTATGCATATGTAAGGCATATGAGAACTCATAATTTTTTCAGAGCATAGTTCCTATAGACAGAAAAGTTAGTGTATGTCACTCAGCCCAGCTGGATCAAAGTACACTGGGACCAGTTAAGCTATTTATTTGATTTAGCAACTATTGTAGTTTATTCTGGAATGAATAACAGGAACACACAAATTTCAGTCTGAAATTCGAAGAACAAGAAAGTGATTCTTTTTTCTGGTTAATATTTCAGTTATGGACATGAAACTGAGAACTATGATGACTAATAACGCTTCCATTTGGCAGCACATCACACTGAGGACTGTAGTGATCATTAAAATTAGTTCTCAAAGGCCTAGAGTTTTGTATTCAAAACAACTTCACCTTGGTTTACTTACTGTATTCAATAGCATAGGTCATTACCAGTTTACATATTTACCTTATGCACTATCTACTTCCTCAGTATCTCAACTTCAGCATTTTCCTCCAGTAAATCCCTTCTTTTGGCCCCATTGAGCTGTTGCTGATAGAGGTAGTCTAACATTCAATACTTCAGTCTGTTACTGAGTAGAAGCTGGCCTTGCCCACACTTTTCTATCTTCCTGTAACAAAAAGATTGGGTATCCTGTCCGTCCTTTGTGTCATATTGGTCCTAGTTCTTTCGCTTCTTAATAGCTCATGCTTAGAAAGTTTCAGTTTTCCTTTCTGTCTCAAGGAAACTCCCATGCTTCCTTCTAATCTTCTCAGAAATGAAAGAGAAAATGCCATTCAGACTTGCTTAGCTTTGCTTTTTGGTGGGGGGGTGTGGGGGTGTGTCTTAGTTGCTTAGTTTAATCTTTCCTGTGCAATAGGAGAGCTCTTCGGCTTCTTAATGATCCTTTTGCAATGACACTTTTCATACTTTTAACATCCTCTTGTCTTTATATTCTGAAACATGAAAAAACAAAATTAAAAATGATTTTAAAACGATCTCATATAAACAAATTTTGAAAATGGTAACTGTATTGACATTAAGATGAGCACAACTTACTGTACAGTTACATGGCACAGTTTTCTGAAGCAAAGTATTTTATTACTTATAGTACAAATAGGTATATTAATTACTAATGTCATGTCACATCGTATCAAGCTCTCGGACAACTGTAGTGATACATATATTGAAAATGAAATTTTAATGTAGTTTTAGTGGTTTGGTCGCCTTTTTTTTAACAACCTTGTCACAAGGAATATGTTAATTTTCTTCAGCTGACATCTGAAATGTTTGAAGCAGATCTTGAAAAAGCACTGCTGCTAAGCAAACTGGAATATGAAGAGCACAAAAAGGTATTTGTGGGATTCATCCTGGTGTAAAAGCTGTACAAGTGTAAGGCTTGATTTTAAAAATAAATCACCTGGCAAAAGTAATACTACTTTTGTGTAAATTGTTTGGTTACTGTTCAAATGCTTAAGAGTTCAGAGAAATAATAGATTTGAAAGAAACCATATATAATAATATTTTTAAATAAGCACATAAAGGTGGAAAGTTAGTTTAACCTTTTCAATCTTCTGACATATATAGACACTGAAATTCTGAAAGTACAACAAGGGATTCTGTCTGTACTTCGTTAGAAGAAATCTAGCACACTTGGGGAGGCAGGGAATCAAAGCACTGACTTTTCTTTAGGCCTTTAAGTGTTAGTTATGTTTGAATCTTTTGCATTTTCACTAATGCTTTTTCTGTTTTGTTACATATTTTAGTTTTAATAAGCTGTCTACATTTTCTCTCAGCTGATGAGGATGCTGTTTTCTGGGTACTTCTTAAGGAACACTGGAGAATTAGTTGCTAAAATGTTTTGAAAAAGTATTCTCAGATGAAATGTGAACTTTAACAGGAATTTTTTATTTGCAGTAAATCAGGAGCCTTTGAAATATGTTATGAAAATATATAAATTTAAATGTAATTATGCATCATAAAGAAGCCAAAATTACATGTGCACTTTTGTGCAAATATTTTTGTGTAATACTTCAATTTGAGGGAATACCATTATTCTTAAAAATCAATGTTAAATTTTTGACTTCTATATTTAAAGTTATTTTTAAAAATGAAGACTGTCTCTAGGCATAGTAAAACAGCATCTTTTCTAGTTTTTTTTTGAGAGTAAGCTTCACAGAACAATTTAAAGTATATAGGGGTATTTTAAATATATAGTATGCATGAGTATAGATAAACAATTTTACTTTTACAGAAAGACCAGCATTCCATTTCCCCTTCCCATCTTTGCTTTCTATATAATAAGCTTTTTCTTAAGACTATTTTGGCTATGAATCTAGGACTTATTAACAATTTGCTAAGAAAGTTAATGCAGATGGGACGGGTAGAACTGGGTTTAAAATGGATGCCGTGTACCAGCCTGTGTGATTTCAGTAGGAGATAAGGTTGATGGGCAGAGCATTGCTGCGCAGGAATAGCTGTCTGACTCCTAGTGAATGAGTAAGCATATTTTAAGAGTAAAATGAAGATACAATAGAATTGTTTTTTGTTTTTTGTTTTTTTTAAAGGAAGTGTTAACCTGCACTGTATAGCACTTCACGTTTGTGTGTTTGACTACTTTTATATTTTCAGGCTATCAATTTTTGGATAAAACTTGATGTGGATGATAGGGGGTGTTAGACTGATAATTCATTGGCTATTCAGTAAAGAGCAATACTCTCCTTCAGAGGACAAAGCTGGTGCTTAGCTGCTGCTAGATGCCTTATGCTCTTTAAACCAATCAGAAGCCTGTAAATTACTGCTTAGGCTAAAAACTCCTTTAGTATATTATCACTGCTTTTTTGTTCGTTTGTTTTTGTTTTTTGTTTTTTCCTTTATAAAGCTTTAGGGAAAAATATTTGGGGTATTGAAGAAAGTTATACCAGTGGGACTTTATTCTTCCAGGAATATGAAAACATTGAAAATACTTCACCTCAGTCAAAGTCTGTGAATAAGAAAGAGAAAAGAAAGAGCCAGCAAGGAAAAGACAAACCTCTCACTGTGTCTCTGAAAGATTTTCAGTCAGACGGTACTATAGGTATGCCTTATCATACTAGTATATCTGCTTATGAGCTATTTTACTTGGAATTCCCATAGTGTGTACGTTAATAGCAAAACACCCCCTAGGTTGGAACCCAACATTTTTTTCTGTTAATACTGTCTTTAAACAAACATTGAATGATTTGGAATTAATGTGTCCTGTTAAGTCTAAGAGCTAAAAGTTTATTTTATAATAATGAACTAGTTTTGTTAGCAGAAAAAGGGAAGAGGTTAAGGAAAACATACAATTTCATACATTTTGCGGGGGGCAGGGAGGGCACACTCAAATACTCCTAATATAGCTTTTTTCTTCTGTTCTTCTGTAAGTGTTTTTGGAGGGTTGTACTAGGCCTGTGCTTCTCAGACAACTGAGTTTTTGTTCCTTTTGTTTTGAAAAGGCACTGTTTGCCTTTCTTCATGGTGCTGGCTGCCTATTAGAAAGGGTAAATGTTGAAAAAAAATTCTTATACTCATTTTTACATGTTCAGAGCTCTTTCAACTGTACCTATAGAGCAGACATTCTGAATTTTAGTGAAGAAATTAAGATAGAATCTGAAAAAGGCAAAAAACAGTTCATTTGGTAACATTCTTTTTTAGGGATGTTTTTATCTAAATGTTACAGTATTTATTAAAGACATTCTTTCCGAAGAATCTAAATAGAGAAAAATGGAATGAAAGCACAGTTGTCAGTATCTTGAGAGGCAACTAGAAGGCATTCAGGTCTACAGTGATGTGTGCTATAAAACCCTAAGTAGAATTAAAAAAGAAAAAAAAAGATGTTGCCTTCCACTTTAACTGAAGTAAATGCATATGGAATGGTACTTTTGATTATATTAGTCTGAAAGATCTGTGCAAGGCTGCAAATTTAGGGATTGACCTAAAACTTAGTCTGTAATTCTTTTCTTCTAATGCTTTAGTCTCTTTTAATGTTATTTTGAGATGAGAGTTAATGTTGGAAAAATTGCTGAAGAGTGCAGTAGATTTCTCACCACTCTTCAAAATGCCATGCTTTAATGGCCAGCTGTATAAATTTGAGTAACTTACTGTTGGCTTCTTTTTTCTTATTTTTCCTTCCTCTTGTCTTTTCAGATAACCTTGCTAAAAAACATGAGGTAAGCCTTTTTTTATTTTATTTTTTTATGAAACTAGTTATTCTAACTCTGTTTAAAAGGTGGTTATTTCAGTAAAAGCTATGGTCACTTTTGTAGTAACCATCAAATATATGTTCCAAAACTCAGTGATCTGTGTTTGGAAAATTTGTATGGGCAGTTTTAGACTTACTAGTTGTATGTCTGCAGTTCTACAATCTGAGAACTTAGTAAAGACTTTCTTGGAGCTAGCTTTGATGTTTTTGCTTTCAAATAGTCTTTAACTTTGATGCAACTTGCAGATTTAAAAACATGTTTAAAATGTCAATTTTAGTACAAAGAAGAGAAGCTTTTAGCACTAATGGTGCTATATTGTGGGTACAGTCCAGTAATACTAAAACTTTTAGAGGAAAGAATTGTTAATAGTGAAATAAAACAAAAAACTGTGGGCATGGTACAAGCATTAAATTCTAATTCAACGCTTCTGTGTAATCAAATTGTCAGTTTAATGTTAACTGTTAATCGGTTTCTAGACTTTTCAGTTGGGATCAGATACTCTCTAGGTAGAAGTCACGGTATTCTCAGGATGTACAACGTAAAACAGTATCTGGACTTTGTGCTTTTCCGTAAAAAACTACTTTTAAGCATGTTGTCTTTTAGCTGAATATTGACTTATATGTAAAGGGAGTTATGATAAGTTATAATTCTTATTTTTGACAGGAACCAAGTTCTGCACCGTCTTTGTTACATGATGGAGGATTTTTCAATAGGCTGGAAGATGATGTTCACAAAATACTTAAAAGAGAAAAAAGGAGAGACCAGCTCACTGACTGCAATGGAATGGATAACTGTACATCTCATGAACACAACCAGGCATGTACAATAGCAGTCACTGAAGTGAAAAAGTTTGCCTAATGGAACTTCTTTAATGATTACAAGAGAGCACCTGATGAGAAGAATGCATAAATCAAAAAATGATAATTGTAAAAGAGCATTCTAAAAACTGTTTGTATTCTTTTATACCTGAAGAGAGATTTAAGCTGCTTTGATTTTTTTAACAGAAAACACTCCTGATTGAAATATTTTGTTTGCTCCACAAAACATAGCAATACTTATTACTGCCTCTTATTCATCTCTTTTGTATGTGTGCATCTAAGTGCACATATACATATTTAATTTCAGTCAATTTTTTATAACAAACAGGAATAAGTTTCCTTTCCCAAGAATAGAATTCACATGACTGAGTTATTAAGAAATGATGTTTGCTTGTTTATAGGAGGGTCTTTTGAAAGATGGAAAAACAGAACGACTAAAGCTCGAACTTGAAAAGAAAGATACAGAAATTCAGCAATTGAAAAATATAATAACTCAGTGGGAGGTATGTAGCTGACAATACCTTCAAGTAGTGAAGATTAAGTCCACTGTATGAAGTGCTTAGAGCAGTGCATACTTTGTCAGATTTAAGGGGAGTCCTTGAAAGCTGCAGCATAACAGTAATGGTGTCCTGTATTCTGTTATATCTTCTCCTATTACATGCAAACAAAGTTGGAAATAACATTCAGCATATACTAAAACACACCAGGAAACATATTTGCTTGTTAATAAGTTTCACAGTATTGCTGTATACCAGACTAGTTACGGAAAATGTCTTCAATTGCCTTCCTGTTTTCATTCCTTGTTAGCATTGTCTAGATAGTATCTAGAGCAACCAGGGTGAAATTTCCGTGAGGAACTAAGGTTTATAAAGAAAATGCAATGAAGCACCATTGGATTACTTTAATTGTTTTCATTATGATGATTATTCCTTGTTTGAGGTAGTCTAAGCAGTTTGACTGATTGGAACTTTTCTGATACTTTAAATAATGTCTTCACTACTACAGGCAAAAATCCTTAACTTTGTTAACAGCTGCCTTCACTGTGTACTAGAGTTGGACTCCCCAAATTCAATTTTTCTGAAGTATAAAACCATTCTATTTGTTACTATTAGCACTTTATTGCACTTAGCAGAATAAATGCAGTGCATAAGGATATTGGTGAGATGAGGGGTGATCATATAGCTGTTTCATTCTATAAACTTGTTTACAAAGCCTAATATAGTTTTAAGTGGCCATTAAAGGCTGTGCTTAAATGTAAGTCTTTAAAGTATTACATACTGCATCTATTAAAATGCCCTTTCATTTCATTCTTGTTCCTCTATATATTAGCATGTATTAGTTGTGGCAGTGATAGTGTTACACAGTGTTTTGGTATGCTACAGTTGAAAAGTTCCTTTCTTAAAGATTGTTTTTTCAAGAGGGGAAGGAGGTGTTGCATTTGTGCACAGTTCCATGACACAGAGAAACTGCGCATTCTGCTGATCTATACTATAGCCTTTTCCTGTTTACAGTGGATTGGAGAGTACAATAACTGCTTAACTTTCTACATGGAGTAAGATCAAATTATTCTCAAGGACTGTGGCGATGGTGGAAGTGGAAAGTGGTAGCTTCTTTATTACAAAAAAAAATCCTCCCAATTTGAACTTATTTCAAGAGCAAACCACACATAAAGAGACTTGTGAAAGGAAAAATAAGTATCGAGTTAAGACACATGGCTGGAATTGGCATTGGTGGCCAATTAAGGAAAAGGCTGTCCTATGAAAAAAGCATGTAGTCATCGGATAGGTTGGAAAAACTGGTGAAAATAGGTTTCTGAGTAAAGGCTGTAAGAGTTGAAAAGAAAAACTGTAATTTCAATAACCGTGACTCTTTAATCTGTAGAGCTGTAGGGGACTTGTCCTAGTTGCCAAGAAATATGACAAACCATTCATACTAACACAGTATCTAGAAAGCACATTATAACTGTTGTGTGCTGCATGAATATTTTTCAGGGGAGAAATTGTAAAGCCACTGATGCAAATAGGCCTATATACTTTAGGCAGACCTGAGTGGTGGTTCTTGCACTGTCAGTGCAATGACGTAACTCATTATTTTAACTTACCGTAAGCCTTGTTGTGCTTGCCTTAATTTCTAGACTCTTAGTTGATTAACCCATTCCTCCTGTGGCACATTCATTACACTGGCTGTGATTCAGTTAAGACATAGACAACAGATTTCCTGCAGAAATCATAATTTTCAATTCTGAAATGTTTTAGTCATGTTTGCTCTATAGAATACTTCTTTTATAGGGCATATGTGTAATAATTCAATCTCTTTAACACTAGGCAAAGTATAAGGAAGTAAAAGCAAGAAATGCACAACTTTTGAAGATGCTACAGGAAGGCGAAAGTAAGTAGAGTTTTAACAGGCAGACTTTAAAGTTCTTTTAAAGAGATGGAAAGCACTTTCAAAGCACTTTTTAAAAAAATAAGTTGATACAATAACAGCTATAAGGAACTAGGAAGTTAGTCATTTGCAGTGACTCCAGTGAAATACAGAATCTAGACCACAAAGTACTGCATTCCTGATATGATATAATGAAATCATCTGTTGAATTTTAATAGCAATCTTTGAAATTTAAGCTGTTCAGTTATGTTTTAGGCACAATGAGTCTTTGAATTAGACTTTCTTTTGCCGGTGACTTGATCTGTTCTGGACTGATCTTACTGTACTCCCTGTTTAGACCTTCAAGCATGTTGTTCAATTTTCATACCTTTGCAAGCTGTTCTTTGAACTGTTGGAAACATCATCTTAAACCTAAGCAAATGTTTTGCCAGACAATGAACAGGGCCAACTAAGCTAACACTGAGAATTTTATATATGCGATTGTGATAACTTTCTTCTGTTGTAACGCTATTTATAGTTTTTATAATTCAGAGCTTGGTGTCAAAGATTGAATATATAAGTAAACTTTCTGGCATCTTTATGCTCATGCTTAGCTATCCCTTAACAATCCTGATCTTGCATGATGAAGTTGGGTCTATAATACCAGGCAAACTAAATATGTTATAAGTTTGCTTTTGCTGTTCAATTTCTTAATTTAGCTCCTAAATGTAGCTTCTTATTTGGGCTCAAATTCTGAGCTAGAAGAGAGATGAATGTTTTTGTAGCTTGCTTGTAAATATATTTTTAACAGCTAAGCCAGTTCAAATGTTTGCAACGTGATTGAGCACTGCAAATCTTTGCTTTTTGGGACTTCAGGTCAGTGTCTGAGACAAAGTGAAATAGTCTCATCTCAAGAGGGAAGTGGTGAAGTTCTTGCTTGAGTTTTGGGTTTTTTTTTTTTTTTCTTTCCCCTGTTGGTGGAATAGTAGTGTACCATAAAATAGTAATTTTGTGGTTTTACCAGATGTAATCATCTTCAGATTTCAAGGTATTTTGCATTTTGGGCAGAATATTGTTCATGGCAGAATTGAGCCTTGAAAAATCTCAATTTGTGCATATTGAGAATTTAAAGTTATCCACAGATGTTTCATAGACACTAAATAAATACACAGTTTAAATACATCCCTATTTAAAATATTTAATACCAGTGTAAGTCTCCGTAGGCATGGCTGAATTCATACGTGAAGCTTACAGTCCCAAAATCTTAATCAATGGCCAAGATACAGTTTTTCGATGGACTTTGTTCATAGTGCTTGTCTATAAAACCCATGCTGCCTACAGGGTTAAAGTGTGGGGAAGTTAGTACAAGGTTGGAGTTTAATCTTCAGAACCTTTAAAGCTGCTACTAATGGCACTGGTAACTAATGATTGTTTTTAATTAATATTCGTTCTTTCAGCGAAGGCAGACTTATTTAGAAATAACAAAATAGTGAGCGCAATGTCACAGTACTGTTGCAGGCAAAGACCTGTAAATCTAGAAAAATTCTCACACTCGGTCTCTTTCTCTCTCTAGTGAAAGACAAAGCAGAAATACTCCTGCAGGTTGATGAATCACAAAGTATCAAAAATGAATTGACCTTACAGGTAAGCAAGGATTTCTTAATGTAAAATGTCATGTCATAATTCAAAGATTTATTTAAGTTAATTGGGGTCCAGGGGGGGCTGAAACAAAAGCTTGCTTGAAGCAAAATATGTTATATTTCATCCTTACCCAGGCACTGTATGTGTCAGATGACATGTATTACGTATGTTTCCAGCATGATACACTTAGAGCTATTTCTGGAAAGACAGCAGACCTCAGGATGCCTGAAAGGATCTTGTCCTCAACAGCCCCTTAAGAATATCATCCTCTGCCTTTGGTAACCCAAAATGAGGAAGCTCAGAAAGATACTGCAGAAGAAAATGCTTCTTTCCCTTTTCTTGCTTTCTAGTCTTAAATTTGAAAAATGCTGGTTTACCAGCATAACTGATCTACGAATTATTTATGGATGACTCTTAGCAAGCCACTGTAGTAGAGAGCATGTAACGCTTTTTAAGCTTAGTTTTGGTTTGTAGTGACTGTTCTCCAAGTTCTGAACTTGCACAAACTTCTTAGCATAGAACACAATTTTTGAGTGATGTAATGTAGCTCATCTGCATTGCATAACATTACATCAGTTAAGTGCTGTATGACAGGAATCGTACTGTATGTACGTAGAGGCTAAAACCTGAGAGAGTTTCTGACTCTGTAGCTTTCATATAACATTATAGAGGCAAACCAATAAATGTTGCTGGGGAAGTAAGTCATTATGGAGTATCTTACTTGCGCTTTCAGTTCATGCACAACCGTAGTAGTCTTTCTTGAACCCAGCATGTATTACCTGTTTGTCTAACACAGTACTACTACAGAACTATCTTGACCTGGTAAACTTGTAGATGTAAAGCATATTTTGTAAATTAACATTCTATATTTTTTTTAAGGTAACTACACTTCATGCTGCATTAGAACAAGAACGATCCAAAGTGAAATTATTGCAAGCAGAATTAACAAAATATCAGGTATTCTTATTTTCTCTAGGTGTAAGTTTGCCTGTTCTTGATGTAGCTGAAACTATCTCAAAGTAACATGCTCTCAACTGACCTGTTAGCTCTATTTTTTCAGGTTCAAGAAAAACCTATAGCAGTTTACATTCTAGGCAAAAACAGTAGCAAAACTAAAGCACAGTTTTGGCCAGTAGAACTTTGCCACCTGTTTTGTACTTTAGAACTTCTTGGTATGCTGGTACATAATCAGCATGTTCTACAGCTTTCATGTTCTGTGTGTAACTAAATTAACAGTAGACTTTGTAGGTCTCTTTTTACTACATGTTCTTTTCTGGGTTCTATAGCTTAGTTCTGTTTGTAGCCAAATCTTTGTAAGAGATGTAGAGCAAATGCTGTTGAAATGTGAGCGATAAGATCAGTGTCTTGCTGACTGTGCATATGTTGTTTGGTTCAGCTTGGCCACTAATGCAATTCATGTTAGTGAATTTCAGTTAACTTTCATGCAAGTAGTATGCTGTTAAAATTCTGTTTTTTAAAGAGTGCAGTGATTCAGTCCCCAGAGAATAAGAATTTGTACTTTTGCGTGGCTTATCTGACACGTTTTCATATTTTCCTTTAATCTATGCAAAATGTCATGGTAACAAGGAGAGCCTATAGTTTATAACGGAAACTTCTCAGGTAGCCCTGTAGTCTTTGGCAAGTAACCTTGTTTCCAGTTGTAACACATTATTTGTGTTGGAATATTATAATTTCATGAAAACTGACTTAAGCCATAATTATTCTTTTCTGATTACGTGAAATTTCTTGGCTAGTATTGCATGGTGTTCTGTACTTAATCTCCCCTCTTTTTTGCTTGTCACTTACCACAACGAAGCAAGTTCCTTCTTCAAATTGTTTTGTAGCAGTTCCCAAATCCATGTATTTGGTCAGTCTCTTATAGACAAGCTGAGTGCTTATGCCACTAATTAAAACTAAAGTAAATCTATTGTTACTGTCAAATTCAGTCATTCACATCATTGTTCAGACTGTCAACTTCAGTCTTCCTGCTCTTTTTTTCCATGCGTCTCTGCTTTTGCTAGTGTTTATTTTTTGCACAGAGAGAAGATTTTAATTAGAAAAATAATGTAATTAATTTGTGATTAATTATAACAAATTAACAGACAGAAGAAGGATTTACAAAAAAACCTTGGTCTTTGTTTTAATTACACTTTGTAATTACTGCAAAATCATTCCTTCTGCTCATTTTGTATTTATTTATTTTGTATTAGCCTTGCAGGGATCATTGTTTCTGCTTTTATTATTCTCTCCTATAATCCTCCAAGACTGCTCAGGATAACCCTTCTTATACTACCACTTTTGTCTTCAATAACATTAGACCTACCTTCTTTATTGGAATACTGCTTTGAAACATTAGGAAGCCTTTCAAAAAACTAAACCAAATATGTGTAGGTTTAAAAACAAACAAAAAAGCAATAAACCAACTTTTTTTATCCCCAAATGTATCATCTCAGCTCTGAATCATGTTGTCACTTACATATTGCTATTTGGTGTTCAGATGGGTTTGTGTCCCATAAAGATATATACTTGTATGATTTAACATAAGACAAAAAATCAGGAGTTGTTTAAATTGCATTCAAGTTGTTAATTCACACAATTTTGGTATGGAAAATAACTGCAGATATAAAGCATCATGTCTACTATAATGGCTAAAAATTTGTTTTAATTCTCTCTTACAGGGTGGGAAAAAAGGGAAAAGGAACTCAGAATCTGACCAGTGCAGGTGATCTCCTCTGCTACCAGATTCAAAGCAAAAAAATATCAAATCTTTCTTCAGGGTTTTGCAAAAATTTATATATTTGTTGTACAACTGCTCAACTATGCAGTTTTTTGAAGAGAAAAATTAACAATTACTAGTTTGACTAACATTCTGAATAATTGATTTGTTGCACTTTCTCCTAAAGAAGTATTAGAAAACTAGTATTCCAGCAGAGCTAAAACTTTAATTGTAATGCCATAACTAGTTTTTCATCATTCAATAAAACTTACTCTTCCATTTGTATGTTTGAATTCTTGCTTTCTTAGAATTTCTTAATTAAAAAGACTCATTTAATGAATATCAGGATACAAATGCATCAGCATGCAAATGGTGAAAGCCTCACTGAACCAAAATAAAAAAAAAAAAAAGAGGCAGCTTATGCAAAGCCATTTCCTTGTGGCTGAGTAGGAATCTGTAGTTAATGTTAACAGTTATTATTTCCTCTCCCTGCATAGGACATCTTGCATCCTTTTGTCTCCATTGTGTGTATATATGTGAGTTTCTGCATGAAGATACACAAGGTAGCACATAGAGCTACCATGTAAAAAGAGCTTTCCTGTCTTTCAGCTCTGAAAAATAGCCTGTGTGTTGCTTCACAGCATGCTCATTAATAAACAGTTCATCTTGTGCTAAGAGACAAAGTTCAAACACACACACACACTCCTGGTGAACTGTCGGTGAACGTGATATGGCTATGAAAATTCAGAATTGTTTGTGCAGCATTGAATGTAGTACTAAATTTGGGGATCTTACTTTTATTGGCATAGCTGTTGGAGTGAAATACTACAGAGTACAAATAGGAGCTGGCTGACATAAAACAGACTAGAAAATTGCTGTAGTTACCTGGGCAGTCAGCAGAGAACACAGAAATGAGAAGGAAAGAACTAGAGAAGGGAATAAGGAGGAAAAAGCAAAATAGCTGTAGTCTTAAAAATGGAATATTTATTAACTTACTACTGTGGGGTTTTTTTGAATGAAATGACACTGAGCAATTTGCAAAGCAAGGTTATATATATGAAGATGGCACTTCATTGGGAGGTAGAAGAGGAAAGCAGGAAAAAGGTCTATCAATTCACGGTATCAAAGTCTCGATACCGTGAATCTGCAAAAACTTTCATGGTTATCGCTGACGTCTAAAAATTAATACTGTGGAGGTGCTAACAGTGGCATAAGACTTCTTTTTAAGAAATCAGGCCTTGTAACTAATAATCCAGAATATTCTAATTTCATAATACTACTGAAGTTTTACTGTAGCTTCACTGATTTGTTTGTCCTGGGGAGGAGTGGGGGATAGGGCAAGGGTATTTTCTTTTTCTAACCAGCTCTTCGAAGTTCACTTCCAAATGCCACGTCCTCAGGACTGATGCCACTTTTCAGTATTGGTGCACCTGTGACCAAATAGGAACTGCAGCATCTTGTCCTAATGGACAAAACACTACTAGATGGATCCAAGTAATCTGTCTAGTTGATAGTCTGATTCAAATTAAAAACACCAGTTCTTGATGGAGTTTTGTTTTTCATTATCTGCTGTTCTACAGGGATTATTTTCCAAGACTTTCTATTTCTGTATCAAATCAGTGGTGCCTATAATTTTAAGATGTGACCTTTTTTCCAATATACTTCTATTTTGTGAGCAATTTTGAATTAGGAAATCCAGAACATATATCTTTCCCTAAAATCCAGTCAACTGTTTCAATTCATCATTAAATTGTTAAATTGTTTTTAGAAATAAGAATTCTGAAACTGTGTTGCTTCAGATGTCTGGAAGTCAAAACCCCTAAAATTGGCTTCCACTATTCCTTAAACTCCTCTTTCTGTAAATTTTAAATTACCCATTTGTCCCTCTCTGACACAGAAGACTCCCCCCTTCAGGACTCTCAGTAAAAGGGTTTTTTTATTATTATTATTTCCTGTGTATTGTAGAACTAACGTGTGTTTTTTCTTGTCTTACTGAGTTTGACATAAATGAAAATTAGTTTATATAATGCTTGTTGATTAGCAGCAGAAGGAATTCTATTAAAAGGAGAAAAGTTGTAGTCTAAAAGTGCATATTCATCTCCTCATAAAAGACTTGCTCTAAGTGCTAAAGAAATAGACATTTCTAATTTGGGCAATGCTGAAGATGGTTCTTACTGTTTAACACTTAACTAATCTTATTTCCCCTTTCCCTGTTCAACATTTGGGATATTGGCCAGGCAATCCAGCATGAATTACAAGAAAATGCTTTAATCAGCTAATTTGTTCTCAGTTTATCGCTCTTATGCCCAATAAAAGTTCTGTATGACTCCTGGGGGGGACACACTATTTTTCCATATCTTGTTGCTTTATGAACATTTGTAAGAACTGCATGTTCATAAAGCAAAAGCTTTTCTTAACAGTTGTTGCAGCCTGTTGCAGAAGAGAGAGACTCTCAGTATGCTTTCTCCTGAAAATTCAGCAATCTGTTTGCTATTACTTTCCCATAATCTGAGTCATTTCAGACTGTGAGTGCATTTAACTTACTGATAGCCAGCTTTGTCACCTTTGAAGATGCGTATTGTAAAGCGGAGCAGTATTCTAGTTGCTTTGAAATGAGCTGTAATTGTATATGTAGCAACATATACAGGAAGATTCAGCAAATGAAGATGGTGCCTTAGAAAGAAGAAAAAATTACCAGCATCTGAGAACCAAAGATGAGGTGACAGAAAGCCAGAATAGAGGGAAGATAGAAAAGGCTTTTTATTTTTATTATTTTTTTTTTTTTAAAGCAGGAAGAGTTTATACTGCATAGGTATTGTACTGCTTTAAAGTAGGTGGTTAAAATGGTAGCACAGATCCTAATTTCAGCATGGGAAACTTGAAATACTAATCAATTTTGGGAAAAGAATCTCAAGTGAGGAGAACTTGGGTTTCTTTCCTCAAATGCAAGAGAAGTTGCACAAAATAGAGGTGAGGGAGAGCCTGTTGGAAAGACCAGAGCACATGTACACAATGGAGGTGGAAGAAAAAAAAATGCAAAGATGGATGTGACCAAATATAACTACAGAACTTCAGATACCAGAAGAGAGCACAGTCAATCAAAACGATAACAAAAAATAGAGTTAAGACTAGATCATAGAGTCCAATTGGAAACTGCCTGTTTACTGCTCAGGATAATAAAACTGATGAATTTTTTTCTAAACTTTGAGTGATTTCAGTTTAGAACTAGCAGTCAGCTCAGAAGCTCAAGGCTCTGCTCCTGTATAATGCTACTTTTATGAAGCTCTTCAATGTTTTCTAGAAAGTAAAGCCAAATCCCACTCAAGACGACAGCATTGCATTTATTGATATTACTGATGAGCTGACCACAATGTTGCACTCTGGTTCAGATCTAGCAAAGCATTATGGTTGTTTGCTATATTACAGGCAGGGTGTCATCCACCAAGTGAACCCCATATCAACAGTAGAAGACAATTGTCTATCCAGTTACACTTTATCCTGCAGCTTTTTTAATTTAACTTTAACTGACTCTAAAACAAGACTCCCAACCATTGTTCTGGCAACTCAGCAATGGGAAGCTGAATGTGTTTTCTTTTTGTTTATAAGATGCTATGAAAGTAGATAATTATACTCATTTTTTCTTCCCTTTTGCATGAAGAAACACATGAAAGATGTTTGTGTGTTTAATGTTCAGAATTATAAGGAATGTTGTCTAGTTTATAGCAAAACTTTAGATATCTTAGATGTAAATTTTACTGTAATTATACCACCTGAGGCTTTGTCTAGTTTCAGAATTACATCATTTTAACTAAAGGTGTAACTTTAGTCGGAGTTTAACTAAACTGGTTCAAAACCTTTTATTGATATTCTCGATTTGGTTCAAGTTGGCTTGAGCCAGTATTTTGATTTTGATGCAAATGGTCTCGTCACTGTAAATTCATTTTCAATTGTGTGGGTTTTTTAGTTGATTATTTCATTGGGTTTTTTAGCCAATTTAGAATGACTTTGCATTGATTTTTAAATCAACTATCTGTGGAAAAAATAGCAAATCAGAGATGTCTAGTCAGAGTTGAGAATTAAAGTGAAAAGAAAACTGCAAAGTTGGTTGACTCAGAGTAAATCAGGACTATTAGATTGAAGGCAGATTTTTCCTCTTCAGCGGTACCTTTTAACAAGAATCCACTAAAAGAAAAAATGTTCATAATTATTTAGAATTATTAGGAATATGAAGTATTTTAATTTCTATGGAAGAATTTTTTTTCTTCCCAGTTAATAGAGCAATGTAATAATAAGGGTGTGTATATATATCTACTGTGTGTTTGAAACGCTTTGCCTTTTGCTTGGTGGCAGATATGAAGAATACTAGCAACTACAAACCCAATCCTGTCTTTTAATGAAACATGCTTTAAAAGTAGTATGAAAAATTGCTGAGCTTTTACATAAATACTCAGTTCTGTGAAAAGCTTATACTGTCCTAGTTGTTTTTACCATGGACTTGCCAGTGCTTTCAGGTTATCTTGCATGCCTGGCAGCTGTTGGTTGCCAGCAGCTTGTATTTCAATGAAGAAAACCTTAATTATGGGAAAGCCTAGAGATTTTCAACTGAGAACTGGCTCCCTCTATACTACGGACTCCATGGATGCACGTTAAACTCTTTAGGACAGGAATTGTTTCTTAAACAAAACTTTAACAGCCAAAATAAATGATCCTGAACCTTCTTCCTCATCCTTTCTTATACCCAAGTTTTAATGTTGTTTCTGGAAGAAGCAGAAAACCAGCATGCTCACGTGTCCTACGCTGACAGGATTTCTGTGATTTTTGGCAGAGCTGGTAGTCTAGCTTTTTGAGGTGCCATGCAATTCACGCACCAGAAACTGCTGTGGTGGTGGCAAAACAGGCCGTGAGCCCATTCAAAGTGGTGCAAGGACATCCTTTGGTCCACTGCTGGCTGGTGAGATCTGAGATGGACTCTGGGTCGTATTGGCAACCTCAGTGCGGCATTAACTGTAATGTTGGTGTGGAAGCTCCCCATGTGAATTTGAGCGTTGTTCAGAAGTAAGTTACTTGTACGGTAATGTACCTGAGGCCTGTTTCTTTCTACTCCAGTTTTAAAACCTTTTAACGGATTTTAAATTGGTTTGGTGGAAATGCTTTGGACGACTGGAGCCGTGTTGTATTACACTCTGCCAACTTAACGTCAACTGAACCAACTTAAACAGGGTGCCTGAGACACTATCCCTGTTGTGGACCAAGCCACCAGAGGAGGCAGGCTGGTGTGGCAAAAGGTAATTCTGGGATAATTTAAAAGGTAAGGTGGAAAGGGCATTTGCTTCTAGCATGCAAAGGTGTCTGCATTTGGCGCAAAAAGATGGTTAGGATGCTGGCACTACAACTTCCTGGCATTTAGGGCCTCACTTGGTGACTTGGGGTAACTTATTTGGTACTAAGCTTAAATTGGTACTAAAATTGACAGATTTGTTTGGTCCAGGTTTCATTCTAGCTGTGTAATTTTATTTTTAAAGTAGTAAATGTTTATTAGTGAGATATTGGGTTTACCCTTAAACTGCTGCTAAATAACTTAAAAGCCAAGGGAATTAACTATCCTCTTCTAGGTTCAGAAGCTGTAGAGAGCTCGTATTCTCCCTCCTTCCTCAGAGGAAATCCTCACACAGCCTCGCACAGCCGCCCGTGACAGCGCACCCAACGCCTCTCCCGCACTCACGGCGCTGGGGCGGCGCGCGACCTACTGCGCCTGCGCGGGCCCGGCGGCGCCCGCCCCGCCCCGCCCCTGGCGCGGCCGGTCGGCGCATGCGCGCGGCGGCGGCGTTGTGGGGGGAGCGCGGGGAGCCCACGCCCGCGGAGACAGCTCCCCTTTCTAGTAACTTCCCCGATGCGGCGCGTCATCAGCGCGCGCCGCGGCCGAGCCGGGTAGTTTCCGTTCGGCGCTGCGGGAGCGAGTGCCGCGGGGGCGCGAGGCCGCGGCGCGCAGGGCAGGGCCCGCCCGCAGCCGCCGGGAGCCGCGCGGTCCGAGCCAGCCGGGCCCCGCCCGCCATGTCGGAGAGCGCAGGCAGCCCCGCCGGGGGCCGCAGCCCCCCGGACTCCCCCGCCCAGGGCTCCGCCGCCGCCGAGCCGCGGATCATCAAAGTCACGGTGAAGACCCCGAAGGAGAAGGAGGAGTTCGCCGTCTCCGAGACCAGCAGCATCCGGCAGGTGAGGGGCCGCGGCGGCGGCCTGGCGGGAGCCGAGCCGGGCCGGGCCCCGCCGGCGGCAGCGTGCGCGGCCGTGGTTCCGCCTCCCACGCTGCGGGGCCCGGGCCCTGCCCGGTGACAAAGCAGCTCCGGCCCGGCCCGGCCCGGCCCGGCCCAGCCCAGGCGAGCTGCTCTGGGGCGGGCGGCGGCGGAGACGCCTCCTGCCTCGGCGGCTCCGCTCCTGATGGTTGCGGGGCTGCGAGCGGGGCCGGGAGGGGGATGGAGCTCGTTTCCTAATTCTGAGTTGTGCTGTCGAGCTGAGTCAGGCTGGCGGCAGCCGTCCCGCTGGCCGGCTACCGCGGCCGTGGAAGGCTGTGCGGTCACCTGCACCTGCACGGCGGTGCTGCTGCGGTGCTACTGGCTCTCTTGGTCTAAAACAGGCCTTAGAATGAGTAGGCCATGGCGAGCGATGTCTTAATTTTTGAGAAGCCATGTTTTTAGATCACGTTTGTAAAACTTGCAGTGCCAATAAAGCGCAGCTTCTGTGCTTCTTATTGATATGGTAGTTAGTGTTGTGGTATTGTCCGGGAACTCTGGGTTGTCAGGGTCTTTGTTCTGTATTCTCGTGAAAGTCAGTGTCCCATGGTGCCTTTGGCTCAACAGAAACAGTGACACCTACTGAATCATCAACACTTATTTCCTGCAATGCTTTTTATTTGGAGGCCTTCCATGCAAGTATTGACTAGGCCTTCATTTGTTTAGATTACGTAGCTACAAATCATAAAAAAGTCAAAGTATGAGGCAGGTGCCTGCAAAGCTAGAGGCTTGTGACGGATGTAGACTTTAGTACACTAAAATATTGCAGAAGGTGAAGTTCCTGGAAGGAGACCTAGAGCTTACTTTGTTTTCCATAAAATTTCTCTGAAATTCAATGTACACAACTGAGTTTGACTTCATGGGGGTTTTTTTTGCATAGTTGGTAACTGCAAACCCTCCTGAAAAACAGGTTACACGTGAAAGAGTGCAACTGGTGTCTAGAGCTTGAAATTGTTAGTTATTAATGAGCCAAAAGATACTATGTTGTTTTCAGAGGAGAATACAGAAGGTGAGCATAAAGTGTAGAGTCAGCACCCTGGCTAGAATATCGGACTCTTGCCCCACCTAGTTGCTGTGAAGAGACAAAATGCTAGTATTTCTTTCAAGTTGTTACTCTTGGGGCAGTTCAAGATTCATTTTTTTTTTTTTACATCAGTGTCCCAGGCATAAGTTTCATTGAGGTCTCTTCTGAAGCTGCCAAAAAGGTGAGATTATTCTCTTGTCTTCAGTGGTCTTTTGGCAGCTGCAGTATTGCACGCTATCTGCTACTCTGTCTGCAAGCTTGATTTCTAGGCTTTTCTCCCAAAGGTGAAACTCCTGTGTTTGCTTTTGATACTGTCCAGCACTTTCCCAGGAATCTCAGTGTGAAATGAGCACTTTTTCACTTCACTGTTTTCCATAGGTTTGTGAATAGCATCAATGCAGCTGCTCTAAAATTCTTAGTACTCCTTTTTTTTCTAGAAAACATCATACATTTTATCTAACTTAAAGATTGTATTTGTCCTGAAAAGCTGTTTGATTGCAATTAGATTAGATACTTCAGGAGTTATAAACAAATTCACGTAAGATGTGAATTTTGTAATATATATGACTTTAAGAAGATTATTTCAAACATGAACCCGGTGAAAATGCCAGCTTTCCTAGTAGACTGTCTCAAAAACTGAAATAGTTAAACTAATTAAAACATATATTTTTACTGAAAACAGTCATACAGATTTAAGTGATTAATAGAAAGCACTGCTTAACATATCTTTATTGTTTACATGTATCTTAAACTTTTAACGTTGTCTTGGTATCCCTTTCAGGTGCTATTATCAGATTAGTTATACAATTGAATCTTGATTCCTGTGAAATAAGACTGCTGCTGCTCCTGTGGGACCACTGTTTGCTTTGATTCCCAGACAGTGTCACAGCTAGCACCAAAAAAAATGCAAGACTTGCAGTCCCTGTAGTGTGACTAGTATTGGTTGTTTTTCTTAAACTGTCAAAATGACCTGTTGTTAATAATAAACGTCAACAATAGATGTGATGTTTCTAGTGCCAGCCCTGAAAATAGCTTAGTCTCAAATAAGAAACAAATTGAACATCTGTTCAAATGCATTTGGGATCAACAAGTGGGTTGTTTTGCTGGGACAGACCGGCCAGCAATGTCTGCCATATTTGCAGGTGAGGAAAAAAAGTGGCCTAAACTCATATAGCAAAATAAAAGCCATTTGGTTATGTTTCTGTAGCTAATATTATGACTCAGTGACTTGACTCCTTTTTTATTTGTTTATAGTCATTTCAGAATACTGCCAGAACATAACTCTTGAGATTTTTTAGGTAAATATTTTGGGTCCTGGGGCCAAATTTAGGGCTATGCAAAGTGTATTTTATGTTGCTCCATTGATGTAAATCAGGTTAGCAACTGTTCAAAGCTGAGGAAGATTTTCCTGTGTTGGAAGACTTAAGTAACAGAAGGTTTATTATTGTTGATCCTATGTTGCACATCTAGAACAGGCAGTATGTAACTTGGAATGGAAAATAACCTTTAACTACAAACCACTCGGGAAGGTCAGTTGACTGCAAGTGCCACCCATCCATCTTTATTTTCCGTAGAACCTATTTGATTATACTGAGCACAGCTTGGCTCAGTATTAGGACGCGGACTAAATATTTGCTTTCTTGACTGGATATGATACTGAACCTGCAGGCCCGTACACCGTTTTGTGCAAAGACTTCTATTCACGTTAGGTAGATGAATACCTAACTGCTGAGCCTGCTGACTTGGAATTCCAATACATGGGAGACTTCAGCTCAGTAAAACTGTTTGTCTTTCATTTTTTTTCTTTTTGCATGCTTGGTTTATTTTGTGAGGTCATGGCAATACAGTCCATGCAATTCCTTGCTTACTAAACTTAATTTAACAGCGTGTTTTGGTAAAGCTCTTATAAACAGAGCGACTGAGCGGTCATGTTACAGACTTCTCATGCATTAATATCTTTTCTTAGTGAATGACTTGAATTGTTGGAGTGATGAGGTGCTGGAACAAGTTAGGGGAAAAACAATTTATTCGTTTAGTCCATTTAATCTATAGGAAGATTTTAGAGAAGCTAAAGCTTGCTGAGGCTTCATGGTGCACTTCTTGGAATGCCAACACAGCCCACTGTTGGAATTTGCAATGTTCAGGGTTTTACTGTAATTGATTCAGAGTTACTATCCGCTAATGTGTATATAGACTGCAAGATATCAAGTTAGGCATTTTGCAAACACTGCAACTATGAAACAGAATAATGTGGCTTGCCTTGTATTTTTAACTGTTAGGCCTAGAGCACTGTTAATTTTAGAAGCCCACAGTTCAGAAGCCACAGAGAATTATTGTCAGTTCTAAGATTATCTGAAAATTTCAGGGTAATATCTATTTGGAAAAGTTAGTAAAATCAAGTTTAGTTCATACAACCGTAGAAAACGATTTCAACTATTTTCTTCATTTTTATTTAACTTCAACCTTTTTATGTAATTTTTTCCAGCAGAGGGTATAGTTTTCAATAGTAATATATTTATCATCTTACAGTATATTTTGTAAACTAATTATATTCCTGGAATATGTGCTTTCTGTTTTGTGTTCAGTTTAAAATAAAATGCTGACATACTGAATTATATGTGTAATTATATACATTATGTTGGGACTGCGTTCTGACAAGTGGAGGTCTGTGCAGAGTTGTATCCTCTGATTAAAACTTGAATATGGACTAAAGATAGTGGTTGAAACTCTAAATCCAGTGTTTCAGATTTGTGCCTGGTTCTCACAATCGCAGATTGCCCACGTTCCCCATATAAAGATCACATAAGTGTATATGTTAAGGGGAGCACTGGGTGATTTGGTAGTAGAGTCTCTTTCCTGACTCGCATATGCTTTTAATATTTCTTATAGTGCTTTATTTCATAAGGTCAGTTTAGTTTCAGTTCTTTTAATGTAATCCAGTTCTGGCTCAGTGTTTTCCCTGTAGTCCGTGGATTACTGAATGGTACCACCAAAAGAGGTTGAAACTCTATAGTAGTCCAATCTGTTGTTCTTTTTTGTTATTATGATCTAGCTTTCTGTTGGCACTCGAGGAACTTGAGTGCATGGATTGTTTAGCACTAGAGTTAAAGCATTGGATTTTCCATTGTCTTGTGTCTGAGTGTGTTGAAACACATCACTGATGCATCTGTGTGACTGTTTATGGAGTCAGCCTTGTAGTATGCTCTGATTATTCATGTTTCTTTGAGATAAAGAAACCCTATTTGATTAACTATTCAGCACCTAAGTCATTTTTTTTCAGAGTTTGAAACTTGATTAAAAATTATTTAGAACAATGGTAAACTGCTCTCTGATGAAATAGAAACCTTTAGAAGGCAGTATATTGACTTTTCTGACAGTTGGGTTAGTTAATGGATATTTTAAAGATGCACTTATGTAACGTAGGTACTTAAGTATTTTCTGATAAATGACTAGCAGATATAATGGGATATTTATATCTTTTGAAATAATACTCTGAAATCTCTGCTATGCAAATACTATTATGCAGAGTAACAATTTCATTTTGACATTTCCAGTTTTTTAATCTGTTTAACTGCTTATCCATGTCAAATAAGGCACAAATACACTCTTCCTCCCTACTCTGATTTACCGTGTGTTTGTTTTGTTTTGTCTGGATCAGCCATCCTCAGTCTCGTAAAAATCACAAAACTTTAGAAGTTTGTCCTGTATACTGTTAAAATTTTCAACAGCGAAAAGCACCCTAATGGATGAACAGCTATTGCAGAGGTATATTGGTAAAATATTCTATATGCTTCTTTTAAAGCACAGTCAACTTCTCAACCTAGTGGCTATTAGCCTCGGTTATATAGGGAGGGCAACTAACTACCCGGACTGAATTTGGGACAAAAACTTAAGAATTGTGGGTTACATGGTGATATGAGGAAAAATGCTTTTGTATGGACTACTTCTTGCTGCTGAGATTAATAGTTCCTTACCCCTAACAGGATGAAAAAAATTTTAGCTGTAATGTGTGTAGTTCACTCATGTTTTATATTCTGTATCCCTTTAAATTTAAAACTTGCTGAAGCTAAACAATTTAGAGAAATTTACCTAGAAGGTCAAATGAGTAAGAATTCTATTGGCAGTAAGTCAAATGGCAGTTTTTCCTCGGGAAAAATGGATGTTGCCCAATCTCTTTCCAGTTAAGTAGAAAAATTAAGCACCTTGTGCTGTCTCGTGAAAAGACGAGTGTAAGGCTTGGTTCTCAACGTGCAGCTGTACTACGAGAATCACTATTTACATATGATCCTTTTATGCCCCTTTCCAATCTGTGACTTGCTCCAGAGCAGACTTACTATGTTGCAAGTGCAGCACTTTTAATCGCTAGATTGCAGAGTGCCTTTACCAAGGTAAGTGCTTGCTAATCCTTCCTCCTCGCTCAAGGTGCGGAGGAATGGAGTGGCTTGCTAAAGGCTGCCTGGAAGGGTTAGATTGCATTGTCTCAATTTTCTTTTCTGGACTACCAGCCTTGGAAACTCAAGAAGCTGGATTTGTTTCTTGAAATGACTTTTTGATAGATGTGACTTGATTGCAGAGATTTGAGGAAATGATTTGGTTGCAATTGGCATGTATAATCGACAAGGGCTAACTTCTAGGCATAGGAAGATAGTAACCCTCTGTCGAGTCACGAAAGTCAGAAAAGGCTTGACAGAAACCTAATTTTGGGTGCGCTTTATAGCTGCACTTCCTCTGCTGTAAGCCATAGGCTGTGCCAAAAGTGATCTCCTGCCTGAAACCACAAATTCTTGTCCTTCTTTCTGTATAGTGTCCAGCAGTTGTGCAATGTGTCTGTTTTCACTGAATCACTTTAATTCACAATTGTATTACCAGATATGATTCATGAGGAAAGGAGACTGTACCTTTCAGCAGTTATATTGCCCTGAGTGTATTGTAAAACTTAACTATTTGCGTCCTTTTGTTTCTTTTTTACTTCTTGGGTTAAGAAGACCTGCAGCCATTAAATCTGTTGTATGAAAGAAGTCTGGAGCTTACAGATGTCTGCAGTTACTCTCTGTTGAAACTTCTGGGACACGGGTATAAGAAAGACTAGAATCCAGTTAATGCACTTAACTACACATTTTAATAGGAATAGCAGTTGAAAGTTTAAGTCATGGTGGGTGCGACTTGAAGCAACAGTTCTGAACACGGTAATGTCATGTGAAAATCAGTCTTTGCAATAGAACTGTGATCTAAGGGACTGCGGGCAATGTAAATTTTAGCTCTGCCATCCACATACAAACCCTTGCCTCCGTGTCATCCACCACCCTGTTAAAAACAGAATTTGGTTTGGGAAGAGTCAGCAACTTTGTTTCTTTTTTATTGTTATCTAGATAAAGTTGTAGCTTAGTATTTTCAAAGCAGTTGCAGTTTTTAGGAGCCTGTTTCAGTGGGTGTCGAATGTTTAATTCCATGAGACCTCATTCAGACTGATACTGAAACCAAGGTTAAGAGGAACTGGGAAAATATTTTTAATTTAATTTTTGTTTTCCTCTCTTTTTTTCTTTTTTCATGGCACTTTTTCATGTGAATGGACAGTAATGCTACTATAGTTGCTCTTTTTGATGGCATACTGTGAGTCAGCAAAAAGCTTTTGAATTGTTACATGGTGGTAATGTATCAAAAGACAGTTTTGTTTTAAGATTTTTACTTCATCTGGGATAACTTTTTTTATGGAGCCTTGCGAGGCCAGCTTGTCAGAAGTTAACAAGTTCATGTTTAAAGTATGGATCTGCTATGCAAAGTGTCTGTACAAAAAGGTCCCTTTTAGTCAGCTGTTCTACTTCATGTGTATTCAGACATTTGCTTTGTTCAGTCACAAAACAAAAGTTTACTAGAACTAGCTCAGTTACGAGAATGCAGCTTGGATTCCCTTTGCGTTTGTTCAGAACTGTGCATCAACAGAGTTGTGTTCACCTACATGTGGCAAAAACCTTCAGAGGCAATCGAACGGAGCAGGTGTAATAAAAGTCCTTACTTCACTTGTGGACTCTGATTTTGTTGTTGTTGTTGTTGTTAGCTTGGAACAAAAGAGTGGAATTTTGCTAGCAGAGTTTTGGGTTGAGTTTTATTTTAAGGTCCTGTGAACTTGAGGATATTTGGCGTGGAAACCAGTGAGAGTGAAAACAAGAAGTGTTGGAGTGTTGCTAAATGTGTTCTCAGTGTGAAAAATTATGCTATTCCCATCCTTTTATTTATATATATATATATATATATATATGTATGTATGTATGTATGTAGTATATTATTAAGAAGAAACAAATTAACTTAGGGTAAATTGTTAATGCAAGCAAGGTGCTTCAACAGGACTAGCTTCAGCTCCTCTTAATTCATGTCAAATCTACAAGTTACCATGCTTTTAGAAGTCTGTAACCTTGAATTAATTCACTCTGGTTAAGAATGCTTTTGTTTCCTTAAGGAAACCAGGCTGCTATCTATCTAGATGGATAATCTTCTGTTTCTGTCCAGTCTTTCCACTGATGCTACTATTACATCTAAATAACTAACATCACTTTTTACCTTATTTTTATTGAATTCAGCTACTCAAGCAGTACAAAGAACAAGTTTCTGTGAACGTGCTATATGTCAAATATGGCAAAATACTATTTATTTATTTATTTTTACATCTTCAAGCCCCTTTTTATGCTTGGATAAAAGCAAACACCTTTACTATCACAATGCATAGTATTATTACAAAACTCGTATTTTTGAACAGTAAAACAATTTTACTGAAGCCATTGTTTATAGTACTACATGTTAATAAAAAGAGAAGAGTCAGTGCAGTGGGAGAATCGGACATAGTTTCCAGCGAGTTGGTGAGACTTTGAACTTCCTCTTCTGGTTTCCCCAAGTGACAAACTGTTACAAAGCATTACCTCCAATTTACTGTTAGAGTTATCTAGCTCAGTTCTACAAATTGAGGATGTAACCATTTCTAGAGTTTCTTTTCTTACAGCAGCCTAAATAGGTATTAATTACCATCTTTTCTCCTTTCTCTTCCTCTCTTTGTTGTCAGTTGCGTATATTTAATTTGAGGCACTTGGGATGATAGTACTAGTTTGACATTTGCTATTCTGTTTAGGGAAAAGAAAATGAAGCTAGTTGTCTTCACTGCTCACATCTAACAGCTTGCAGAAGTTGTATTGTTTTCATTACTGTGGCACTGGAGCACCTCATCCCCTGAATTATTTGTTGCCAGTAAGAATGGTGAGGAGTCCTATAAAAACTACAGAGATAAGGCCTGTGGGAGTAAGAGTGGAATTGCCAGTCATTGCTCTGATCCTTTCACTGTCTGAATCTAAAGAAACTTTTTTTTCTATTCCTTTTTTTTTTTTTTTTTTATTTACTGTGGGGGAATGGTCTTGCAACTTAGTTACAGTTAACAGTGAGACTGAGAACAATGAAGAGGGGTGTTTGCCCACAGAGGATGGTAAAAAGATCTCTCTTCCACACATCCCCATCACCTTTATTTCACAGTGCAACCAGTAGTGATTTATGACAAACTCCAGCCCACAGCTAATATTCTTCCATTATTGGCAAAGATCAGGTGATGGTGAAGTCTGAATTATATTTTGATAGCTTTTTCAGAAGCAACATGTTAGATGCTGTCAATTTAAAAAAACACTTGTAATGAAATTGGTTTTCAGGACTCTACAGATATATAAATTACTTGCTTCCCTCTGCCTCAGCAGGAAAAAAAATAGTGTGATTGTAGATGTGTTAAACTATTATTGATGGTATCTTTGATTGTTAACAGTAATCAGGAGACTGACTTGCAAAACATATAAGATAGTAACCTAGGTTTTGTATGGTCTTTTGTTGTGGATGAAAGTTCAAACAGAAGTGTCAGTTTTGTTCTTAACTTTCTCATTCTAGAGTTGTGAGGTTGTGCTGAATGCAAGGGATGCTGGTGAAGAGACTTGACTTTTTTTGCAGCTGTGTTAGCCTTTTAATGTAGATATATGCTTCAGGTAGCTGGAAGTGACTGAGTATTCACAACAGTTTTATTGTCCTGGCTGGAAAGAGATCCCTTGCCCTTTGGATCATCCACATACACTGCTGTAGGAGTTCTTTTATTGTCCTGGTACATTGGCTGTTGCATTTGTTTCTTACTGCAGTTTTGTTTGCAGATGATCTAATTACCATGGCTACATGTTAAGCAGAGAAAGGGAAGTGTATGTGCTTTGTTGCCTGTATATTGGTAATATTAGATACTCTGTGGTTATGTTCTATAATAAGTGTCTTGTTTCTTTGACCTTATGGTAAATAGCTGCTTCAAGAAATGTGTAACAAGACTTGGTTTAGAATAAAGTTAAAGTAATCTGAATGGCCATTATCCTACAGCATCAGCCTTCTGACAACAACTAAGTTGGGGAATTTGCTGTTACAACATATTGTAGAAAATATGATAGTAAATGAGTTTGGATTACTCTTTGGTCTAGCACAATATGGTAGTTCTTTATTCTTATGTATTAACTTTGTACCAAATTTTGAGGGTTTCTGCTATTTTTTATGATAAACTGGAAAGTATATTGTTAAGGATAACTTTCCTGTATGGATTTTTTCATTTTTTCTTATAAATGGGAATACAGCTTGCAAGCTGAAGAGTTTTTCCTTTTGTTCTGCTAAATATGGATAAGAATTTATGTAGAATATTGAGCCCAGCACTTACAGAAAGATATGATTGGATTTGGATATCTAGAGAGTAGTGGGAATGATTGCAATAGAAAACATAACTTTCAAGGAAAGGTTAGCCTTGCCGCAGTCCTTTATCCTGAGGAGGAGAACAATCTGCTTGCATTGTCTATGGTGGACGGGACAACGAAGAAGCAGGATAGTGAAGCACTGAAACAGATTTCTTTTAAGAGTTAGAGAGTCTCAGTCACTGGGGATCTCTGAGAACAGGCTAGATAAACGTCAGGAATAATTTAGGTAAGTAATCTGCTTTGGGCAGGAATGGACTGCATGATTTTCTAGAATGCCTCCAAGTCTAAATGTTACCAGTATCAAGGCTAGCTTAAAAACTGTTTCTCTAAGAACTGGAACAATTCTGTGTGAGCAGACTTCTAAATGACCAAATGTGCTGCTACCCAGGCACAGTGATTTCTTACCTCTGTTGTCTCTCAGACTCACTTTTAGGGTCTGTTTTGAATCTTTCTATGATATCGACCCTTTCAGTTAGACACTGAAGGTGAGACCTAAACCAGCAGGGTTTTCCTTGCCTGATATGAAATATAATTATTTAGTAATAAGTTATTGCAAGATTAATATTTGGGGTTCCTGTATGGAATGAGAATTCACTAGGGTGTTTGGAATGGGATCCTTTTAAAATTAAGTTGACCATACTACTTTAACAGTGTTAAATACGGTGAACTTCTAGAAGGCTTCCTAACTGCCTAAGATCCTTTCAAAATTACTTTGTCTACTGAGTGATCATGTTGAATAAATTTATCTGATTTTCTTATAATCAAGTTATTTCTTAATGTTTTTCTCAGGTATTTCCCATTTTCCATTTTGTGAACTTTTTGCTTTCTGGGAGAGTGCTTTTCTACAGAATAATGAATCTTTGTTAAACTCAGTCAAAGCATGATCTGCTTGTTTTTGGCTAAGAAGGCAGGAAGGAATACTATTGCTTTCCATATTTAGTTGTTTTAATAAAGGTATGATTTTATGGTCAGCTGAAATATGTGGCTATTCACCATGCCCACGGCTGGAACCATGTTTCATGTAGCTGTGTTGGGATTTGAAACTTTTGACTGTATGGAGAGGAGTGCTAGTTTTGACACATGCAAGGCTGCAGAAATACGTGAGAGAAGAAAGGATACTGCTCCTTTCAATGCACAAATGAAGACTGATTTAACAGAATTGTGACATACCATCCTCAGAATGTTAGCAGTGGATTGCGTCAGTGATATATGTACCAGTATATTTTTATTGTGTCATGGATGCATGCCTGATTGAAGCCACAGTATAGCATTTAAGTGGAAGCAGATTATTGCTAACTATATAACTGGTGATCTAGATATCAGACACTTTTGGTTTTTATTGTATGGAAAAGGAATGACTTGATTTCTTGTCTTCTTTTGGGGAAAAAGTGTTGAGAAAACTTAATGGTATTTCTAGATTGTGTAAAGCAGAACATATTGTGCAAGTTGTTTAGCATAATAAATGTGAATAAAATAGCCCTTCCTTAAATTACAAAAATCTAATAGTTTGATATTCAGTTGCATAATTGTGTACTATTAACTTTGTTTAGTTCAAGGAAGAAATCTCTAAGCGTTTCAAGTCCCACACCGATCAACTTGTGTTGATATTTGCTGGAAAAATTTTAAAGGATCAAGATACTTTGACTCAGCATGGAATTCATGATGGACTCACTGTTCACCTGGTCATCAAAACACAAAACAGGTGAGCTTACTGATGAACAATCTTCTATTTACCTCATAAGAAGTAAAAATATTCTTAATTCCTAGTTATAACAGCTTTATGTCGGGCAGACCTGGATTTGACTACAGAACACATTCAAAAGCAGTGAAAATGCTCCTACTGTTGAGCAAGAGAAGCACCCCATATATCATATATAGACTTTTTGAAAGTTTAATGTTACCTTCTAAACTAAACCATTACTATTAAAATCACTTTCATCAGTTCCTTAGTCAGTGTGGTTTTGCCCCATAGTTTTCTTGGATATCAGTTCTCGGTGTCCATGAAGATCTGCTGTGCAGCTTTTCTTTTAACATGCAAAGAATTGTAGTGAATTCTTGTGCACGTTTTTGTTAAAAAATAAGGAAAGAAAATTCTTACGAGACAGCTGCTGTAGCGCAACTAGTTCATCTGGCTGAGCAGAAAGTCTTGGATTTTAAGAATTGTTCTTTCTGGGAGGCTACTTTTAAATGACGATGAGAAAGGTACATCAAGTTGAGCTACGTCATCTGCATGTAACTTTCCTTGAAATGACCAAAAGGAAAAGAATTAATTGAAAAATCCTTTCAGTAACTAGGACAGTGCATCCCTCATTTGAATCTAACTTGCTTAGTTAACATGTTAGCTCTTCTAGTCTAAAAGCGTTCCTGCTCCTTTTCTACTTATGCCTCTCCTGTTTGTGGTGAGGATCTTTTCCAGTGGAAAAACTTCAGATGGTGGAGAAAAGAGCACGAAACTAATGAGAAAGAGGAAGCACGCTTTCCTTTCTAGGCCTCACTAAGTTGCAAAGGCCTAAGAGTAATAAAAACCTCCAATATGCAGCATTAGCCTTAATTTAGGCACCTCTTGAAAATGATGTGTTCAGTTACATGCTTGCGTCCCAGCAGCACTCTCTTCTCTGTCCCGGAGTCTTGTCTCTTGCAAAATATTTTTCAGTTAGCCCTGGTAGATGACTCCCCTTCTTCCTTCCTTGCCCTACCCCACTGCCCCCTCCAGCCTGAAATTTAGCCCTGGTGACCATCCCAATCTTGTAAGCAGTATTAGCTAATATATAAATTTTAAAACTACTGCTTTTTGTTTATACACTTTTGAGTGCGGCAGAGAGACTTCATAAGATGTGGTAGCAATAGCAGGATACTTTTGACTTGGGATCTGCAGTAGGTATAAGTACTGAAATAGCAGTGCCAGTGGCTACTGATGCTGCATATCTGAATTAACAGAAGTTCTCTTCCAAAACTAGATCTGAAAAAGGTGATCTTTTCCTTTCTAAACAATATTAGATATGTGGATTTCAAATGGGAATCTTTATATATCAAGCCTGGTTGGAAAGAAGGATAGTTTTGTAATGACATGCTAGTGTTTACAGAAAACAGCTTCTAAAATAATACAAGCTTCTGTTGTAATCTTTAAGGTGGCCAATACAATTTCAAAGTAGTAGTGATTAGCAATGGTTAGTGAAGACGCATTGAATTTCTCAGTACAAGGTTCCAAGTGAAAACCTAGAATATGTTCACAACCTGACAAAAGAAAACTTAATTCTGAAGTAGATGTATAATAATATGTGCGCTTTACAGGAATTTGAGTCACTGAAAGAAACATCTTTAGGGTATATACTCTCAGTTTCTAAATGGCAGTGCTATGAGTTAAAAATGTACCACATCAAAATAAACAACAATTTTAACAATCTTTTTTTTAAAAAAACACTCATTTCTCAGGAAAATCACTCCCATATTCTCTTTTTACTTTCCATCTATGTCTAGGAATGTTGCAGAAATTTCTTCTGCGTGGTAATTGTTTCTCTCATAGGTATGGATTATACAATACTGTTGCAATAAATACCTTAAAATAATACAGAAATAGGCAATCAGTTTTTACATTCTTGTCTACTTTCCTGTCCTGCAGCAAAACCTCTGTTGCTTGTTACATCAAGAGGTAGAGTTGCATCTCAAAAGAGAGTTTTTCAGTTGCAGAACTGAAGAGGTTTTTATGCTTATTTTCTTTTTTTTTGCTTATGGGGAAAGGATTGATATGTTTCTGAGACAAAAAAGAAACCAAATGTCTTCATTAGAAAATCATCTTTGCCACAGATGATCTTCAAGACCATTAAAGTTGCAGCTGTTTGACCAATGGTAGTAGTCTTGTGTTCGATGTTGGTAGTTGCTGTTAATGTTACAGAGTATTAATGCTTTTTTTTTTTTTTTCCTTCTTCCTGCAAGAGCCCAGGTTTTCCCGCACTGTCTCAGATCAGGGCAGCCTATTTCAAAGCTGAGTATCCAGGTGTCCCCTTACCTGGATTATTAGCTTTTATCTGGACAGTTCCCTCTAGTATGGTTTTCACTCAGCAGTATCCACATATGTTTGGATAGACCTGAAAGTAAACAAGAAATCAATACAAACTCAAATATGCAAAATCAAATTCATAGGCATCATTATGGACTTTAATAGCAGCTGTAGCAGAATTTTTAGATCTTGTAGACTTAAATTCATGTCTTTTGGTTCACACACAGAACATCACTGGGAATTTGACTGGGGTTATTAGGCCCCATCGCACCCTATACCTTCATGACTGGGCATGCCACATTTTATTTACTTATTCACAAGAATGCTTGGCATAAGGATAATGGTCAAATTAGCAAGGTATACTAGCAGATGGGCTACTGTAAGGTAACATTGTTGATTTGGTGAAAGAACTTGCAAAGTGCGCACAGGATTTCATACTCCCTTCGGTTTCTGCCTATGACTTAGATGGCGATGCTTAGCTTGAAGTCAGAGAACTCTCAGAAAACTCGGGGAAGCCTTTGGGGAGTATGGACCTAAGGCATCTCTCAAGCTTGTTTTGATATGGGTTTTTTTGGCCTTTGCTTTAGGGAAATAATCACAGAATTCTATTGCACCGAAAGATACTCTGAGATGAATTGAGGAATAAAATTTAGTGTACTGTCTAATCCTCAAGTCTTTCTGTGAGGGCTTAGTGCATAGTAAGTACAAGTTATTTTATTCTGTAGTTCTGCAAAAACATGCATGTGTGTCATTGATGAACCAGATAGGGGAACTGACGAGGGTGTAAAACTAGCCTCTTTGCTTTTGAATAGAGACCAGGTTAGCTTTCAGCCAGCTCAGTTCCTTGATCTGTTTCACCACGTGTCACTGCCTGTGCTTATGCCTGTGCAATAGACAGGTATGGTGAGCATATGAATTGGGCAAGTGGCCTTTAGTGCCTGTGTCGGTTTATGGTGCCTTTACCTTTGTGTAACTTCACTGGTACCCTATTCTTAGTTGAAGAGTATGGAGATTCTGATATTTGCCTTGAGATGAAATAAGATTTTAACTGAATTTCAGAGTCAGTGAGGCATCCTATTAAAGGTGTGGTATGGAATAAATCTTGCCTTAGACCTTGCTAGCTTTTTCTTTAAACCCTGGGCGTGGAATCATTATGATTTTGAGGGAATTGGAGTACAGCTGGGGTAAGGCTAAGGATCCCTAAAGCAAGGTAGGGACTGAGGAAACAATTCATTGGCAGGCGTCCCAGACATAGGATGAAAAGGTTGTAGTGGCTGCAGTGATGCCCATCCATTTTTGTAATGTTTGAAACTACTGTTCTGAAGAACTGATGACATTACAAATGTCTGAGGATGATTTGTTACAGGAAGCCATCTAGAGATAATAGTGTAATTTTTTTTGAGAAATAATCAAAATGTAAATTAAGATTCTCAAGTATGACGCTATTACTGCATTAAATAACGTGACTTAAGTTACCCTGTTAAACTTGTAATTTTTTTAACTTGCTTTTTTTTAGATCACAAGACCACCCAGCTCCACAAACAAGTACCACTGGGAGTACTGCTACTACATCAACGTCAAGCAGTAGTACCTCAACACCAGCTTCAACAAATAGCAACCCTTTTGGCTTGGGTAAGAATGTTTGTTAGGTAGCATGGTGGGTATATTTTTTAGGATTCAACTAATTGTCTCTGGAGATTTATGTTCATGTAAAAAGGACTTAAAAAAATTACTGGTTATAAAAATCTGTGGTATTGATTGTAAAAGGTTTCCGATCAGTAAGTTATCAGGGGAAAGATATTTCCTTAATTTTTGTAGACAGAACTTCACAGACCTGTGCTGTGTCATCTTCAGTGGTAAGGTGCACCTGATGTCATGTTCTGGCACTGTGGGTAATGAAACTCCTTGCAGTCTCTGTTTGCTCCTTAACAGCATATCTAAATTGGCCTGAGGAGAGTATTGAAGAAGTCGGACCCATAACATCAAGCCAAGATTTGGAACAGAAGTAACAAAATTACTGCTATCTTAGGAGCAAATGTTTCTCAAGTTCCGAGTCTGATAGGATTGTCAATCATCTGTTCCGGGAATAAAGAGGCTACAGAGGCTTACAGTCTACTGATTTAAAAATACTGTCTCTTTCCATAGCCACACTGGATTTTGTTATTCATGCTTCTTAATCTCATTTGCTTTCTGAAAAGTAGAATCAGAGAAGCTAACCGTGTTAAGTGATTGCTTTTTTAGGTTTAAACAGTTCTTCAGACTGACTAGGACCTTCTAAAAGTCTGAAACTTTTGTGGTTTTGGACTCAGCAAAGGTAGAGAATTCAGAGCATTACTTGCTTTTGGTAACACTTCAGAAAGAAGAGTTCTGCTTTTAATTAGAATAGGGAATATGCATTGTATCAAGAGATCTCTCTTGGTCATCTGTCTGCTCTTGGTTAGACTATAAATAATTATTATGAATGTGTTGGAAAGTGTGGGGGATAAACCTGACACCCCAAAACTCAAACATCTCTTGTACCTTAGCTATAAAAAAGGGGAAGAAAAGCTCTTAGAATTTTAACAAGTTATATTTCCGATGCAGTTTGTTGGATTTTTAGTTAAGTGTCTTGTTATTTAAAGAAACAAACATCTCAGTGGATGACACCTTAACAGCCTTGCAAAAATGGAATTTCCATTGGGTTTCATTATTTTGAAGTGTGGGATATGTTTTAAGTGTTTTGTATTTAGAAAGATCCTGGATGTGTTTAGAAGTATACCAGAAGCTGAAAGTTCAATTATATTTTTTCATCCTCTTAAAGGTGGCCTTGGAGGTTTGGCAGGTCTGAGCAGCCTGGGCTTAAATACATCAAACTTTTCAGAGCTGCAAAGTCAGATGCAACGACAACTTATGTCCAACCCGGAAATGATGGTTCAGATAATGGAAAATCCATTTGTTCAGAGCATGCTTTCAAATCCTGACCTGATGAGGCAGTTAATTATGGCCAACCCTCAAATGCAGCAACTGATACAGAGAAATCCAGAAATCAGTCACATGCTGAATAATCCAGATATAATGAGACAGGTATGTAGAAAGATCTCTGTAAGTTCATGACCTTTGATTATACTGTAACTGCGAACAACAGAGCAAAAATTGGACCTGCTTAGATGAGTGCTGAAGCATGGTAGAGGAATTTAGGCATGTTAAAAAAATCTGTAAAAGGTCATTGTAGGCTGCTGATGTTTCTATTTCCAGTTGTTAGTGTCTGAAATAGGCTGCTAATTCAGAAAACTTGCAGCATAGTTATGAAAGGTACTGATGACTTTATAACCCTATCTTCTGAGTTAGAATTGAATGTCACTGTGCACTTGAAATCTTCTGTTTAGCCAATAATGACTTTACCAGAAGTAGTAATTCTCCAGAATACACTACTATTTCCAGTTTATCTAACTGTGAGTACTTCTGAGTGCTACTAAGGTTACAAGGTACATAAAGTATGCCTATGCATGCCTTAAGTGGTAGACAGTATCAAGAAACAAATTGAGGCTTTTGAAAATTGAGGTATTTATTTTTAAAGTTCATGTTATAAACTGCATGCCATACTGATATTAGAAACGGTAGGGATATATTGTGTTGAAAAGGGGAAGAAAGAAAAGGATGGTACATTCAAGCTCTTTTTTTCTGTTTAGTCATGCTTTCTGACCCAACCAGCATAACAACAGTTGTGGCAGAACACTGACTAAATATCAGGTCTAGTTGACTCCCACTAAGCTGACATCTTGATTTGGCTCTAATCATAAGTTCAGACTGAGCTAGACATTAGTAACTGTGGTAATGCCAAATGCTGACGTTTTCACTTTAGAATGGATTTCTTATTAATACAGATTAAACGTTCCACTTCCTTAGACACTAGAACTTGCTAGAAACCCTGCAATGATGCAGGAAATGATGCGAAACCAAGACCGAGCCTTGAGCAACCTTGAAAGTATACCGGGTGGATACAATGCCTTGCGACGTATGTACACAGACATTCAGGAGCCAATGTTGAATGCAGCACAGGAACAGGTGAGAAATGCATGTAAGCACCACTAAAAGTTGACCTTTCTTGAAGGGAAAGAAAGGTACATGATGTAGCTTTTCAAATGGGTACTTGACAAAATCTACTTTCTTGAAGCTTGAAGTCAGGAAGCTTGCAGTCACTGTGTGTCCTGTTCCTCTGAAAATTCTGTGCTCCTTAAGCTTGAAGGAATAAAGATACTGTTTTGTGGGTTTGAGAAGCTATATTAAAGTTAATGAATTTTGATATTAAATAGATATTCTAAATTCAAATTTCTTTAATTCTTTGACTTACAAAATTCCAAGGCCCAGCAAAAATTTTTAAGGGTGTGTTTAGTAACTTGAAACTTAAGGTGGGAAGAAAAAAGGCTTTGAAGTTTGTTTTTGAGTTGGAAACCACTATGCAAGATGCAATCTTACTGTGATCAAAGTAGTAGTATAGTAGCAACATTGCTTTCAAAAAGAAATGTTACTGTATTTTTTGGAGATGCGAGTATCTCTTTTTCAATGTTGGTATCTTTTCAAAATATTTATGACTTACTTTAGACTGGTGAGTATAATTGATCAGCAGCCATCAACATTTATCTTCATGTATAATTTTGGAAAGGTAACTTGCTATTTCTAACACACTTCAAAATAGTTGGCTTTAATAGATGATACGTGTTTGTTTTTCCTTCCTCCGTAGTTTGGAGGTAATCCATTTGCTTCTTTAGTAAGCAATGCATCATCGGGAGGGGAAAGCCAGCCGTCTCGTACAGAAAATAGAGATCCTTTACCAAATCCCTGGGCTCCTCAGTCGAGCTCTCAGAGTTCCACAAGTACCAGCACCAGTGGAGAGAGCGGTGGCGGTAGTAATGTTGGAAATAGCACCTCTGGCAATACAGGACAGAGCTCAACTATACCAAATTTGGGACCTGGACTAGGAGGTATGCTTGTTGTTGCAATTGTATAGATTTGTACATATGCAGGAATTTGCTGAACTGATTCTTTTATCAGAAAGAAAGATTTTGATTCAGATTTTTTACTGTTTTTTGCTTTCATAGAACGTTTGGCTAGTATCAAAGTCCTTTGTAGAAAAAAGAACAAGAAAAGTAAACTCAGAGTACTTGTGTATTGCCTTAAAATGAAAAAGTGAATGATATTCTTCCCGTTTGGAGCCAAACATGAAAACAGCTAATAATGTAGACACTTAGTGGAACTGCGTGTTGGATACAGCCTCTGTCTTAACTTGTTTTTAGGACAGATGCATCTGTGTGAGCAGAACCACATTGAAGCCTACTTAAGGGACTGAAACTCTTAAAAATGAAGAAGTTATATCCCAGTTTTAGGCAGTCTAATTCATTTGATTATAGACAGTATATTTACTAAAGTGGCCTTTTACTTTTTTTTTTTTTTTTTTAAGCTGGTATGTTCAACACACCAGGAATGCAGAGCTTGTTACAGCAGATAACAGAAAATCCACAGCTTATGCAGAATATGTTGTCTGCACCATACATGAGAAGCATGATGCAGTCATTAAGCCAGAATCCTGATCTTGCAGTACAGGTAAATGCATTAGATGTAGCAATTAGTTTTGTGCATTAAAGTGGGGAAAAGGGAGTTTGATACGGTTGTATTTTCACTGTATGGTAATTCTGCCAACATCTCAACAATCACTTGTTTGTTGTGAATAGTCCAGTTTTTAAAGTATGTAAAAGCCTAGCTCACTGAAATTATTACCTATGTAAGCTTCTTCAATTTGTAGTTGGAGGTCATGCCAGGCATTATTCTGAAATAACTTGTAAGTGTATGATTTGTACAGCCCTAAACTTGTGACCTAGTGTCAGAACCAGTTAGACAAAACAAATGCTTTGATCATATATTAAAATAGCTCTCCTAGTGAGTAAATATAAGGAGGAGGAGAGAGGTGGAGTGGAAGGAGTTGATGCTATATCTTGGTGTTAATCTGGTTTTCATTTCTCATCAGTGACCCTTGCTCACTATAAAAGAAAGTGCTGATGCTTACTGCTGTTTTGTGAATGGTATCACGGAAGTGCTTTCCAATTTTACTTACAGCAATAATATCCAGAGTCAAATCTTGAACTAAGAAAAACATACTATCTTTTGTATATTAAACACTTTGGAAGGTATCCCTGCCTTTTTGCAGATGATGTTTACAGGAAAGCTGTCACTACTGTCTGACCAGAAAAGGATTTTCTTGTCACATAAATGAGGTGCCTTGGCAAGGATCTGGCACAGCATTCACTTAAAAAGTGTTTTGTTTCTGTTCTTATTTTTAAAGCAGGGGGTGGGGGCGGTAAGAGGGATCAATCAGTTCAGTCAGTGTTCAGGCTGGTGGTTTATAAGAAGTCCTAGCCAAAAGAGAAGTAGGAGGTAATTATTCTGTGAAGTTAGTTTCATAGATGATTATCTTGTTCTGTATGATGTGTGTTTGGTAAATAGTTGTCTTAAAATCCACTCTAGTGTTTACTGCTTGATCTTTGAAGTTACATATTTTTGTCCCATAGATGATGCTGAATAATCCTTTATTTGCTGGAAATCCTCAACTTCAGGAACAAATGAGACAACATCTTCCTACTTTTCTTCAGCAAGTAAGATGTGATACTAGCTGTCGTTAATAAATGTCTGCAATTCAATGAGCAATTTTTGCAACAAATTGGTGTTTTTCCTTGATTTGGCTAAAAGCTAGATTCTGTTATGTATATTCTTTTTAGCTTCAGACACCAAGTTGGATTGTCCCTTGATGAAGTGGTGCTTGATTCATCTCTTTCTTCTTTTGAAAAGTAAAACCTGACTTTTAGTGAATATTTTCGGCTGTAGCTTGTGCAACTGCTTTGATTTGCTCTTGCTTCTTTGTTTAGGAGTGACTTGTTCTTACGGAGCGCCAGTCAGAGAACACCTCTTTGCTACATGGTTTGTTTTGCAAATTAAAGAAAAAGATCAGTGCTTTTCCCACTACTAAAATCAGCTTTTACTGTGCTTTTCTTATACCTCCTCCACCCTGCCTAAGTTTTTGTATAAAGAGACCTTACAGCATGACCTGAAAGCACCAAATCACGAGCTAATTGAAAAGAAGTGGAGTGGGTTCTGAAGTTATGTGCCTGTAAAGATTGCCATACCACCAGACTCCTCTCTTAATACCAGTGAAATGGCAGCCTGGATATATGCTTGATCTTGGTTGTCACAGTGTATATAATAGGACTGTGTACTCTACATAGAAGTAAGCAAGATTTTCAGGATTTGAAAATATAATCCGGTGCAGGAGTTCCATCATTAGGCAGTCCTTGCAAGTCAGAGTAGATGTCTGTTGCCAGGATCTCATTGCAGGCAGTCAGTATTATGAGTAAAATAAGTAATTTATTGACATACATACGAATTAAAGTAGCAAGTTCAGCGTTCAGAAGAAACTCTATAAATTGTTTTAAGCAGGTGAATGGTTGTAGCATTTCATAGCGACACTGCTTTATGATGACTCAGTAGTATCTGAGGAGCTAATACCAAATTTGTGTTTTGAAATCTGTAAATCAGTGCTAATTAGTATATCATGCAGAGGCAGCAGAAATCCTTTCTGCCTCCTTTGGGTATCTCTTTCCATCGGTATCACTTCAGGGTTTATCTGTGAACTGCTTTATCTGTTCCTTTCACATGAAATCTTACCAAGAATTGCTGCTAATCTACAGCTAGAATTAATAATGTTAACAGAGATAAGATACAAGTCACCTAAATGCTCAGAGAATTGTTGGGCCACAGTTTTCTGTAAAACAACTCCAAATATCAGACAGTAATTCATGGCTTAAAGATCATTTTCTTGAAGTAGTCACAGCAGCTTACTTCAGAAAACCTAAAATGTTTTCATTCACTAAGAACTTGGATAAATTTCACCAGCTGTGAAGCTGACTTCTTTCTATCAGGAAGATAAAAATCCAAGAGACAAATCGAGAATAGTAAAAACATGCTGTGCTTAAGTCTCATAACACACTCATATTCCATGACAGAGTCAACATTTGTTCTTTGTGCCCTATTCTGCACTTCTCTTTTGCAGCAGAGGAAGTTTAATCTGTGCAGTTCTCTGTGAATCAAAAATATGTTTGCTGCGGAAGGAATTTGGTCTAGTTGCCAAGTGAAGGCTGCTAAGATTAATCAGCCGGTCTGGCTACCAAGACTGCCTCACTTGTGACTGAAACAAATAACTTTTCACTTACATGTGGCATCTCTAAGCAGAGGTGAGAAAAGGCCATCAGTTTGGGTTTCATATCTAAAATAGTCCAGTTTTTGGACATTTAATTTCAGAAATCAGATGGATTTTCTTTTTAAATCATCTGCAGATGTGAACACCAATTTTTAGTTGAAGTTGCAGTAGAGTGATAGTTCTCGAGTATTAGACATCTGCTTGTTAGTATGTTTTGTACAGCGTTTGTATGTCTGTAGGCTGTGATTGCACTATAGATGTGAACAGATGCACAAACTGTCATGAGCAGACCGCTGTGGCTTGAATTTAGCTAGGAAAAATAAATATTTTATAACTCTCTTAGATATCTTTTGATCAAGTTTCGTTGTATTCAGCCTTGTGGCTTACCAGCAGTTATGATATAGGAGACTAATTTTAAAATTACGTTGGACAATACACTCCTATGACTTTGGAAGATGATAAAGTCTAAGAAGACTAGAAAAGGTAGTTTTCATTACCTAGAAGAGGTAATGAAAAATACTTTTCTTTACGTATTCCTTACTTGGAAGCCTTTGTTCCAGCCCAGGGAGCACCTCCAGTAAAAGTTTTCTCAAAAAAAGAAAAATATCTCAAGGATTTAATGTAAATATTGAAATAGAAAGTTGAGAAACAGCAAGTTCTGAAAGCATGTCAGATTATATAAAATGTCTGGTGTTAAAGATTAACTTTGAATGTCTGTATATGATTCAGTTACGGGTTTCTCTCCTGTTCCTAGATGCAGAATCCTGACACATTATCAGCTATGTCAAACCCTAGAGCAATGCAGGCTTTGCTACAGATTCAGCAGGGCTTGCAGACACTAGCAACAGAAGCACCAGGACTTATACCAGCGTAAGAATTTGTCATACAAATTAACTTTTCTCCTGTGTTGTGTTGTTCTTTCAGCTTTTTGCCTTTTCCTTTTAGATGTAGAGATTTATCCAGTTTTACAGACTGTTCCTCATGCATTTTCTAGTTTCACTAAACTTGTTTTAGAATCTGTCATGTTTTTGTCTGCAAAGCACTTTTTAAACAGTGATGCATGGTCTTTGTCATCCACTCCTACATTTATTTGACAGGATTTTTACTCTGTAATTAAAGATACGATGGGAAGCGACATTACGGTTAAGTTTTTTTCATTATTAAAATGATGTATTTCTCTTTCTGTCATCTGTGCAGATTTAATCCTGGTTTAGGTGGATTGGGAAGCACTGGAGCTCCTACAGGGTCCACTGTCCCTAGTTCTGTTCCTAGTGAAAATACAAGCCCAGCATCAGGAGCTGCTGAACCTAGTCACCAGCAGTTTGTCCAGCAGATGTTGCAGGCGCTTGCTGGTGCAAATGCCCAGGTAAAGTAGATCACTATATTTTAGGGCTCTTTTCTTTTGGAATTTTTCAATGTAGACCATTAGAGAGGAGAGTGTGCTGAGGAGAGAGCTTGCTGAATACTTCTGGCCAAAGGAGAGAAGAGGAGGCTCAAAAGTGTTGTAGTTGTGCAAATAATTGCTAGAAAAACTTGAGTAAAAGTAGTAAAAGAGTAAAAGTGTCCTCCGAACAGTTGTTATACACCCTTAACAGCTTAAGTGTACTGAACACCTTTATCTGTGTTTTGTGTCTGCATTGCTGGCCCATATTCTGTAGCTTTGATTAAGCCTCTGTCCCATGCTTCAGGATAGCCACGCTCAGGTTATTTGGGGACTGAATTTGCAGGATGTTACATGCCATTCTGTAGGTCCGGGCCATACAGTACCTTGTGTTAATGTCCTAAGTGGAGTTCAGGCTTTCCAGAGGGTTCCAGCAAGGGTGGCAGCTTTGCAAGTGGTTGTAGAGTGCTGAGCAAGAGCAGATTTAAAGGAGGCGCACTCCTAACAGTGGAGAGGTATCTCAAGGGGGCTGTGTGAAACAGCATCCTTACCCCGGGGTATGTAGCCAGTGTCATAGCAGACTGCTGGTAAAAGGCGCAGTCCTGCTCTTACCTCCTCTGTTGCCACAGGGTGAGTCAGTTCAGTTTGCTGATCTAAGAGGAAAATAGTTGTATTATTGTTTTATTTTAGCTAACCACAAAACAGTGGTGGTCAGTGTAGCTGTGGGAAACCATATTCCCTTTGATTTTTTCACTTTTGATCTTGCTGAATCTTACAGTACAAATTCAGTATTCTGTTTAGTTTTGCTTGGGGGAAGAAGATGGTAGGGGAGTTTTAATTTCAGTTGATGTCTTTACACTGCATTGATATGGAAGGCTATGTGGATTTTAAATACTGATAGGAATTTCTCAGTGTATGAAACTGTTAAGTAGAACAAAAGGCAAATTAGTAGTAGCTGCAGAAGTCTTTTGTTGATTTGATTTTCAAAAAGTGACTTCCGAGTATTACTCCAGCCCTATATACCTAAAGCGTATTATTTTCATGCAGTTGTCGTGTTTCAGAAATCCCTGTGAATTGAAGTTCATACCACTGAAATAATTGAGAATTTTGCCATCAGTTTATGTATGAGCAGGGTTAACCCATAAAGCACAGCTGGCGGTTTGCCTTAGGCTGAAGTTTTCTGACAACTAGAATTCTGGTAAATTTAGGTCAGTGAATACTTGGATCATTATAAAAGAAGTAATTTTTATGCCAAGAATAAAATAGCCTGCCACATTCACTGTTGCCAACAGAGAGGTCATCCTAATCCTGCTGTCCCATGTTACTAGATTAAACTGTTTCATTTTCAAAAATGATCTATGTGCACATCTTTAAGAAACTGTTCTCAGGACACAATTTACCTCATTTAATTTTGTTTTTCTTTTTTATTTGTCAAACAAGCAACACTTCCTGTAGTTCAAAAATGTCACATAAGTGTAGATACTCTTAAAATTTGAGGTGAGCCTGACTTGCTCAGTAATTCAGTTGTGGATTGAATTTATATCATAGCCTAGTTTGGGGAACTTGGAAATGCTGTATTCAGAAATCACTAAAGACAGGGAGTGGTGCAGAACTATGTTTAAATCCTGTACTTTGCCAAATGTGTATTGTGCCTTTATAGCTTGACATTTTTCTTCTTAGCAGTTACAAAATCCAGAAGTTAGATTTCAGCAACAACTGGAGCAGCTGAGTGCAATGGGCTTTTTGAACCGTGAAGCAAACTTACAAGCTCTAATAGCAACAGGAGGAGATATCAATGCAGCTATTGAAAGGCTGCTTGGCTCTCAGCCTTCATAGCAGTGTTTCTTTAACTTGAAAAAATGTAATTTATTTTTGATAACAGCTCTTAAATCTTTAAAATACTTGCTTTATTTCATTCAGACTCTTGGGATTGTCTTGTTATAACTAAAATCAGTCCGATGCATTTTAAGGTGGAGTGCAGTAGTTTTCTTCAAACAGTGGGAATCAGTGCATTTTCACTCAGTTGTTGCATGCATCACACTTCTTTGTTCTGCATTATTTGTGATTTTTTGAAACAATATCAGCTTTCACAGTTGGGTGAGCAGGTTTTGTCTGACCTACAACTGTCGAATTTATTTACTACTTAAACATTAGCCTTCAGTAGTAATTTATGTAGAATACAAATTAAAAAGGAACAAATTAATTGAAGCTATAATTTGTGGGTACCAATACTGCTTATTGTGACTTCGGCATGTATTTTTTGCTAGCAAAATGCTGTAAGATTTATACCACTTGAGTAATCTACCATTTTTGCTTTTATTTGTATAAAGTATAAACACAATATATACAATGGAGACAGCTCATTTCTAGAAATTTACACATTGCAATAGAATGAAATTATAAGTAACCAAAAAAAGCCAGGAAAAAAAAAAAGTTGTAAGACATGTTTTCAGTGTAGAATCTTCCAGCATCTTTGGTAAACATCTCAGCAAAAATGCTTAGGCAAATTCATTTAAAATATACTAGAATTGCTGTTCTGGTTATCTCTTTACATCTAATTGTACAGAAACTTGCATTGTAACATTGTCTCAATATTCACAAAGATTAACTGTAAATTACCTTAACCTTTGTGCAAATTAAAGGAGCACTGCCTTGTGCTCCGAAACTGCTTCTAAGGCTTTTTGGCTTGTTCCATTGAGATTCTAACATGTATTATGATTTGTAATTGGAAGCATTACTTTCACTCATTGTCATGTGATATTCTAATTACTTTTAACCACCATGTAAAAAATACTGTATATCTTTTGAGTTTTTATTGGTAGTTACTTCTCTTGTGCACAGGTAATAAATGAATTAAAAAATCTTTAAGCATCTTGTCTCAGTGTGTTTGCAGTTGATGATTACCTGGCATTCAAGATGACTGACCAGCTTAATGGTTGGCCTCTCCCTGTAACTTCTGGGAATATTTACCGACTTGGGGCTAGGTTAGTAAGCAATACTTGAATTATAAATTGGAGGGGAGAGAGGAAGGGGCATACGATATTGAAGACCATTAATTTGGATAAAGTGGAGGTAGTGAAATAAAGCATTCTGCTGTGTGTATTAGTGAATAGCCTCTGCCTTTTTTGGTCTTTGGTGTCAGTGCAGTTGTGAGTACTTTGATTTAATTCCTGTATTGCATTAAACAGTTAATGTGGACAATCTTCTTTTGATAGTACAAATATAAATTCAGTTTGCTCTAAAAAGACTGCTTGCAGATGGTTTAAATTTACCAGTCCTAACTCAAAGTTGTTATTTGGTTAACAGAAGCAAAATTATGTTGGGGTATAAAGAAGGATGTTGAGCATATATTGTCTTTTACGTACGGTGCAACTGTTAAAACTCTTGGCAAAGCCAAATAGGCAGACTTTGCAGGGAGTAACTGCTGTATTCTCACAGAAGTGTTTACTGTCCAGTAACCTCGTCTCCTACTTTGGCAGTAAGTAAATTGATCAAATACTGCTGATGCACAGTACTGGGAAAAGGTCAAGACAATCTCTTTGTTGGCAGGCCTCTGCCTCTGGATCAAAGTCTCATATATACAGCAGCACGGTATTAAACAAACAAACAAAAATCAATTAAAATAAAATCCCTTGGTAGGTCGAGTTTTATATGATCAAAGCGTTTTAATATACCTATAGTTTGGGTGGGAAATTATTATTACTTTTTTTTCTTTACCAACAATAGTAAACCTGCAAGGGATCTTACCTTCACAGTGACTTCGGTTTGGGTAGGTGGCATTTGTTGCACTGAGTATGAGGTTATGATAGGGAAATGATAGCAAGTAGTTTCTGTAGAACTTTTCAGTTATTTTCACAATTACTCTTGGGCTCTTCAAAGTAAGTTACCTGACTTGACATTTTATAACGACCTTGCTTTAAAAAGTGAGACCTCCAGTCATTCAGAAGGCAGGTCTTTTTAAGAATAAAACGCATAATTTCTAAAAAGGCCACTGTCAAATGAAAGACCCAAGGATGAGGTGGGGAAAAGAAGTGATTTTTAAATGATGATTTTACTGGTGATTTTAAAAATTACCAAGCTGTACCAAGATACCAAAACACTGAATATAGCCTACATGAACATCCTTTTGAGATGACATTCCATTTACCTATTTAAGTTGCACACCAACCAAGAAACACTATATTTGAAGTCAATTCTGTTGAAATTTAAGAAACAATGAAGTTTGACCTGAATTCCGCAATGAACCTTGAGCTAAGTTTACTTCTTGAGGTATAATCAATGTTTAATTTATCAGTAACTCTTGTCAGCTAGACTTTCTCGTAAGAAGTGGTAAAACAGAGACATCTTTTGCATAGGAAGAACTTTATTTTTTGTCAGAAAGCACTGTAATGTTAAAGGTGGTAGTAAGTGGAACAAAGTCTCTAGGTAGGGAAAACTTTTATTGCCTCTTTAGTAACAAAAGATGATCACACTTGTTGGTTTAATGGCATATTAGAATCTTCCTGTTTGCTCACTCTCTCTGAGCAGATACTCACTGCCCCTTCTGCTTTCCCTCTTTAAAATTCTCTCTTCTAGAAGTCTCATCTACTGTTTCTTTCAGAAATGATCTTACAGTTAACTCTGAGCAGTTAGATAACTTGTATTTGAAGTCTGCTGCTTGCATTTTGGACCAGAAGAAGAGCACGTGTGCCTGAAGCTTGTCTTTTTATTTCCCTGCTTCCCTCTTTTGCCCCCCACATTGGACTAAATGATCTCATAGGATTATATACAAAGCTGCCTTGCCTGCGTCCTTAGGTCATCACACTACTGCTAAAGAAACTAATAGTAACTTGCAAAAAGAAATGCCTTCCCCCCCCGCCCCCCACATACCCTAAAAGTCAAAAGTTCAAAGTGATGGAGGTTTAAAATTGGTACATTCACATCAAACCTTGGTAAGTACCATTGGGAATTTATTTATTATTTATTTAACAAGATGGTTAGTTTTGTAAATTGTTGGTCTGACTAATCCTCTTCTTGAGGGGGTGTCTGCATAATAAAATAGCCCCGTCAGTTTAGAGCTGAGATGGCAGGCAGTTGGGTTGGTTCCTTTGCTTGCATAGATACTCTGCAGTTTAAGACTCTACCCTTCCCTTGTTTTATCTGTGAATTGCTACCATTATTGGAAATTACCGTATCATTTTTAATTTCCTCAGTATAGCATTGTGAAATGTTTACTCCTTTGTAAACATTTCTTGTAGTAGGTACAGCATTTACACGGCATGTTACCAGCTGTGCTCGGCCCACATTCCTAAGTGGTACGGTGCATATATCTTCTGAAGATACTAACTTATATTGTGGTCACAGCAAGGTAGGAAAGGCAATTTCTAACTCCACATGTGTCTTCCTTAGTTTTTGGGTTCCTTACTGGTTTAACTGTATTTCAAAATACAGACAGAAAATTTGCATCAGAAGAACTAAATACAAATAACCTGCCTGACTAATCCAAATTGCAACAAGATACTCCTCACTGAGTGAAAGTTCATTTAAAGAAGAAAAAAAAAAAGTAAGTAAACCAAATGTTGCAGGAATATGCTTTTGGATGATTAGCATCTTTTTTTTGTTGTTCATGATAAACAAGCAGGAAAAGTGATGCTGAAAGACAACAGTCTTTTAGATTAGCAGATAACAGACTGTTTAACAGATTGAGTCGACAACAGTCTTTTATATGCAGTCTCAAATTGTAGAGCTGGTGGGATCCCAGGGAAATGCAAGTTCACATTTTCTTTCAAGCAGTTTGTGCGTTCCTGCAGCCTTGCATGTGAAGCAGGGTTGCAGCATCCGAGCAGGCTTTCTCCTGTAGTGGGAAAAATGCCAACTGTCCCTGCAAGCCACTGTGGCATTGCAAGCATTGTACAGTTAGGAGGTGTAACACTGTGCCAAAAACTTGCAAAATAGTGAACTAGGATGGCTGTACTCTGCTAATTACACAAGTCTTGTTCCATATTGGCAAAAATAAATCAGCCAATGAGAAGTTGTTTCCAAAGAGTCTTGCAAACTTCCCTTCCTAAATGAAATGAAAGCAGGAGGAGTTTGGAGGGAAAAGCAAATATGGAAAGTTGTCTTGCACAGATGATTTTCCCATGCTTCCCACAGAGAGTAATGGTTTCTCAGATGTTACTTGGGTTTTTTGTTGAAAGGGAGGTTCTACTATTTTGTGGCTATGTCTGTGATTCTCTGAGACTGAAAGAGGTAGGGGCAAGCTCTCCTGTTCTGCAGTTATGAAGAAGAAAGGAAAGATGCTTTTGGCCTTGTCTTCAGATCAGAGTTTTATGAAAAAAAGTGGTATATTTTTAACATCCTACCATGGTCAGTCATTTGTCAGCTACCCTTAAAAATACAGGGTTCTCATGAACATTAACTCGGCAACATTTAAATAGCTTTAGATGCAACAAAAATGTACTGATACCTTCTGGCTCTTGCGGAGGTTAGAAAATCAAAGTGCAGAGGTGTCAGCTTCTAATGGAAGTATGTAAGTAGGTATTATGACCTTCAAGCACAGAGAGGATATAACAGGTTAAAGTATTGAACTGCAATAGCAAAATCTGCACCTGTCATTCATAATGTTAATGGCATAGTATTTAAATGGTTGATTTGTTGTCTTCTCTCATCATTTGAACCGGAGATGTTTTGTTTTGCTTTAAGTTCAAGCAAAAGGCATATGCATTTAGGAGCAGGAAATATTCCTCTCATTGGAGATAAGGCACATCAAAGCTGACTTTGAAGGAATAAAATATGAAAAGTAGTAAGAATGTACTATTTTGTTTAGAAAAGAGACTTCCAAGGCAAGGTGCCTAAACAGACTGTCCCACGAGAGGAGCGATTTTTAAGTGTGGAGCACAATTTCCTGTTGGTGCCAGCCAGTTTGTAAGCATAATATAAATACACAGATCTGAAAGAAAGGGCTCTCCTATGCAGGCAAAGAATCTAGCTTTTTAGATCCTCCTACTTAAAGATGCCCAGTTTCTTTTAGTTATGAGGTACTGAAATTGAATCATCTGCTTGATACTCTGTTCTGTGACAGAACACAGCTGCTTTCCCACCACTGTTATGTCCTGAATTAAAGAATTCATTATTGCATCTGAAAAAAGTGAGTGTAAATCTGCATTTAATAGTGGGCATATCAGAAATGCTGTTTTCTTGTAAAATGGCATAATGGGAAAATATGAAGACTTCATTAAAAATGATGGTACCACAAGAGGGTGCCGTTTCTTTAATTTTCATAGTGATGAAACGTTTTTACAGCTCTGATCAGTGACTCTGAATAGCTGCAGCCTCCGAATTTTGAGGGTGTTAAGAACCACTTGGTCACTTCAGTTTCAGTTTTCACTTTCAGTTCACTTTCAGTGAACCTTGCCTCAGAGTCTTCCACTTGCACCCTGGCTGTCCCTCAGAACAACCATGAGTGTGCAGAAATCAACTCAGGATGACTTGAGAAGGTTTTTCCCCAGTAATCTACAGCTGCACACTGTAAAACTGCTAACTGCCTGGTGTCTTCCCTCCGGGTCAAACACACAGGAAAAGACTACTTCCGTGTGGGTGCGTTTACAATCCCAAATCAGTATCCAACATGTTTGATTTCAGTCAGATTATGTTCATATATAATACTGGGCTAAGCACGGTGGTTAATGTCTGGCAAACCACAAAACCCCTACTACCACTACAAAATGAGAAACAAGATGAGCATCTTTCAACTAGTTATCTAGATAAAAACAGATCCAAAGATGCTTCAGATCACAAGTTTTGTTTGAAAAGGAATTAACTAATCCCCTTAAAAGTCATAAATTTGCATGCAAACACTAAAAATAATAATCTGTGTGCAATTGCACACACAGATGATTCCATTCAGTCTAACTTGTGGAATCTTTCCAACAGAAATTACTGTAACCTTATGAAAACTTTGCAGATAAGAGGCATCTCTCCTGCAACAGGGGAAAAAAAGAACTTTAAAAAATTGGCAATAAAAAAAGAGGATTTAAACCTTAATATCTATGACTATATTCAGAATTTCCTGATCAGAGAAAAGAGTTAAACAAGTATAGTAGAAACGGTTTGATCTCAAGTTTTAAAGTAGCTGTATGAAAACCTATCCATAAGCATACAGTGGACTAGGCATAATATAGGCTTGGGTGGAAGAGTAAAGCATGCCAAAAGAGAGAAGTGAAAGAGAAGGCCCAACACTGGAAGAATGAAAGTTAGTTTTTTAAAAGACGGAAATATCTATCAGTCCTGTGCTCAGTATCTTACCTTGCTGGCTGACTCACTTCTGCTGGCTTTCATCAATGGGTACACTTTGCATATGAGGAATGTTAATTCAAAGCCAATATGATGCCTCTTTCATTTTATTTCCAAAGCTTTCCAGAGAATTGCATTTTGTGTATTGCATTTTGTGTATTGCCTCCCCATCACTGCCTTTTTTCCCCTCTTTTTCTAGCTGCTGTTCAGATAACACGAGTTCATAGCGTCCCAGCCCCCCGGTGGGGTTGCCAAGCACACAAACATGGAAGCTATAACTTGTTCAAGATCTGACAGAACTTCATCATTCAAGTTCCTGCCTTTTATACTTGTAGAAAAATAAATACAGCTTTTTACAAAGCTGTTTATTATTTCATTACTCAATGGCAGATTTGCCCTTCACCTCCATGTTTGACAAAGTAAAAAAAATTAAAAACAAGAATTTCAATTACTGTGTGACTCCTGATGGGATTTTCAAAAGCAGGTTGTGCTTAGGTAGCTCCACTTTCACCCATACTAATGGGAATTTTAACTTCATACGGAGATGCTAAACAACATTGATGGATTTTGAAAGTTCCATGTTATACACCCTTTACTGAGCCATGATAAGAATATTGACAGTAATAAAACAGCTTGTGATACTGCAATCCATTTAAGTATTGGGAAAAGTAAGTAGATTAACTTAAGAAAATAATTAAAATGCTGTTTCACAGCTCAAACATCCTCGAGAGAGTCTCTGTACATATAATTTAGAAACAACTCTGAAAAAGCCTCACTCTGAAAAAATAGCTTTCTCAATTTCCAGCACTATTTCGGAAAGAGATTTTTCTACACTGACAGTAATAAAGTTTTCTGGTGCTCTAGGAGGCTCCAGAGTATCAAATTGAGACTTAAGTAATTCAGGTGGCATAAAGTGTCCTCTCCTCTTCTCCAGGCGACGAGCAATGAGCTCTATAGGCCCATCCAAATGGGCAAAGAGGATCTTCAGTGCTGTGTTTTCTCCTGGCTTCTCTGGCTTGTTGCTTTCAAGTGCCGATGCTCCGTTAACTAATATACATCTATACATTTTCTTCAGTGCAGAACAGGCCAGAACTGCATCTTGTCTAGATGATTCTTCTCTACCAAGAAGAAAAAAATATGTCCACACTTGGTATATTAAAATAGCAGCTATTCTGTGCTGTATCTATAGCAGACAACCCCTGGTTCCTCGCAGAGAACAGCCTTAGATGTACTGACATTTTTTTGTTATTTTGACAGGATTTTGAAATCAAATTTATAATGAATGTAAGGACATGGTTTGAAAATAAGAGCAAGCCAGCCAGTCTCCTGCTAAAATCTCTATCTTAGGGTGCTTCTGTATTATTAGAATCTGATTGAAAGAATGGTGGCTAATAGTGCAAGGAAGTGCCATGAGCATTTCCTTAATTGCAGAGAAATGCAGCAACTGAGTATCCTTAGAAACTCCCATCCATCATCTAAAAAATGATGATAGGCAACTCTCTAGAGAGTAAGTGACTGCTGAACAAAACAAAGCTCTGTTATTGAATGTATATTCAGGTTTATTTTCAACACCTGTTTTCATTGTTTCAGATTTAACTTAATTGTTTGCTGTAGCCATAATTACTAGGAGCACTGCAGGTGTGCTCACTTTAAGTAATACAAGGGATTGGATAAAATTTAATTCATACTCTGTGCATGTATTTTTTCCACTGACGAGGTTTCTTAAAATAAAGACATAAAAGTTGTGGGGGTAGTCTGTTGCACCAAAAATGCAAATCTAGAATTAGTTTTGTCTTTATGAATCAGAGTGACTGAAATGTCTGCACAGGAAAATACATTCTCTAATCAAATTAAAATTAGGTATATTTAACAATCATGCACATTCCTCAAACAAAGAAAAGAGAACTTGTAACACGTAGTGTTATCACCTAGGTGAGCCCATGCCAGCCTCAGCTACTTACAAGTACAAGCACTTACACCTTGGCATCAGGCACTGTTAGAGCATACTTGATATTGCAGAGTTTCTGGAGCTGCCTTGGGCAGGCGTGTCACAGAAAGCCATGGTTCACGTTCCAGCATAACAAAGCCAGATAAATTTCTCAGTAAATTAACCCACACTTCAACAAGGTACAATCTCCTGATGCACATGTGCAAGTAACAGCCTGTGGGAAGGCACAGTAAAGAGAAATTTGGGGAGCAGGAGATACAGGGGAAGCTGGGCTAGAGGAGAAGTTTTGACAGAATAACCTTTGAGACTACTTTCGTAAGCAAGGTGGTACAATGAGAGGTAAGTGGCTGATGCCATAGGATGGGTGGCTAGCTTCTCCTTCCTTCTTCTTTTATCTATCCCTAAATGGAGCCCAGGATCCAAGAAGTGATGCAGCTTACTGGGAGCAAGCTAAAAGGAAAGGGCACTTACTGGCTGTGATCCTCCTCCTCTTTCTGTTTGCAGTAAATGTACGAAGAGGTGAAATGCAGCATTACAGAAATGCAGTTGCGACTGGAGAGCAATCATGGGATGAGTCATAGCTCTAACTAGCTGTGTCAGGTGTCCAGTTCCACAGCATTTGGTAGGTATTTTGCCAGCCTGAACCTTCCCCCTACTCTGAGTTTCAGGTGCTTCTAGATGCTTCTGAATAGGAACCAAATGCCCCCAAGGGTTGAGGCCCAGCAGTTCATCAGCCTCCTGCCGTTTTTAGAAGACACAGATAAAACTCACAGAAATTGTTCTTTTATCTCCCACTTACTTGAAACATCAAGAGAAGACCTGATATCGGAGATAATGGAAAAATATGTGGCCAAGGATGCAGAACACAAATTCAGCATTTTGACCATGCTTGAGCTCTTTGGAACTTCTTATTCCTCTTGACAAAGGAGGCTTGCTAGGTGTTAAGTATAATAAACCAAATTAAAGCAGGGTGAAAAATAAAGTATTTGAGCTTAAAGCTATATGTTTTAGTCTTCTCACTTTCAAGTTGCATGAAACTTCCTTTGAATTATCTTTGCTTGTTTCTGAACATTTGAGGTAGGATTATTTAGGAAGTGTGTGTTAATAACTTCAAGGTTGAATGATGAGTTGGTCGGCTAATTTAAATCTTTGAAAATAAATGTTTCTGAAGAGAGATTCAATTTTATGTTTAGCAAAGCTCTAATCATTTTGGACTGTATTTGAGTGAAACTAGTAAGATTTTAGAAATATGTCATCCTAAATTCATTACCAATGTATTCTGTGGTTATGCCCTCTGGAAGCAGCTAATGTCACATTTAATATTTCAAAAGATCCAGTTCAAAAATAAGTTCTTAATACAGACAGTAGAACAAAACTATCATTGCCAACAGCTTTCCCACATTATTACTCAGGAGTTAGCTCACCCTTATTATGATACCTCAGATCAATGAAAAGAGAATGGCTCTACTAGCTGCAGAGTATTTTTATACCACTACATATATTTCTGCTTTGGAATGCAATTGGGAAAATACTTGGTTTTGTTCAGCTACAACTCATTAAAGATAGAGGTTCTCTTACCTCCTTAATATATCATGCAGTGCACAAAGCCATGGAATCCTGTCCTAAAAACAAAACAAGTTAGCTCAAAATTATTTATGAAATTGATTTGAAATAATCACTTCTAACATTCAGAGCATCTGACTAGAGAGCAAAATTAGCATTGTAATGCAGAGCAAGTTCAGTTTTGTATCTCTGCTGCCACTGCATTAAGGCTAACAAGATGTGCTAGTCTTTTTATCAATAAGAGGTTTTTAGTGGAATAGTACTTTTTATATTACAAATATCTAGAATTATCTGATGGAAGTAATATGTATTTATGCATAGCATGTGCCTTGTAAATCTTTGAAGAACAGTCAAATTATCTCTTGCCTCTACAGAATAGACTTAACATTTGAAATGTCTAAGACAGCTGCTTACGCAAGTTGAATTGTTATTTCTTTTCCCTTGCACCTTGGGATACTCAGGTAATGCTTTGGATCAAAGTTGAGGCTTTCAGGAACTACTCCGAGGTATCAACACAGATCTAAATGTACTTATCTGCAATAAATTAATAATATCATTTTTATATCAGCAGCAATCACAGATAAATGCAATCACAGCCACATTTTGCAACACCTTTGCCCAGTAGAGTTTGGAAATGCAATGCAAGTGATTAAAATTAGATTATATTGTGAATCTGATCAATCTTTAAGCTCTTAGTATCTTTTTTCAAACCTACGAGCATTAAACCATTGTTCCCATTTCATCTTTCAACGCACTTACTGCTGGATGAATGGAACAAATGACAATGTGAACAAATAAATGCAACTTTTTTTTTGCTATTGTCATTACAGAACAATTTCCTACTGCCATCGAAGGCAACCCTCACAATTTTGCATTGCTGATGTGTCAAAAGAACTACCTCCCTCCTGCTTGGCATCGTATGCCAATGAAGAATGGTCTAGTCATTCAATTGTGCAATGCTGCTTTGAAAGAGATACTGCCTTATATGAACTCCCAACCACTAATGATGAAAGACAAGAACTTTTAATAGGAATCTAGAATATTTTTCTCAGTCCCTAGTCAGTGTTTCAAAGAGCACCCTACTTCAGCCTTGTGTTTCTAGGGATTTCCCAGAAGAAGTTCAAAAGCATCTCATCATAATTTTTGTAATTTACTTGAGTCTCTAATTTTGTAAGTATTATTTATAAAAGTAAGCTTGACCAATCTGACCTGTTTGGGTTGAACAGCAAGCTAAAGGAAAGGAATCTCATTTTAAGTAGGATTGTATAAAATGCAAGATTATGGAGTAATTACTGTAGCAACTGAAAGTGGTGAGATGTATTTCCAGGAAAGAGAAGTTTGTCTGTCTTAGTGTATTTAATTCAAAGTAAAACATGTAATTTAAAGCTACAGTTCTCTGTATATTGACTAAGAAACAGAGATTTCTGATAGATGCTGGTTCAGAATTTAACTACTTGTGAACTACCAAGTATAATTTAATAGCCTCTACTCTTTTTATGCATAACTCTTTGTTACGTAAAAATGCTCCCTCTCTTCCCAGCTGCAGCCGTACAAATTCAGCATGTGTTTACAGTCAGTCTACCTTACATAAAGCACAACATACCATACCATGATTTGTCAGAGCTTGTGAAGAAAAGTGTGTTGATGGCTATTCTGTCAGGATGTATACAAAGTTACCTCATCATTTAGTGGTATTCCTTCTGCCATCTTCTTTTTATTCTCTGGAGAATGATAATCATCTGCATCATAGAGTTTCCATCCCAACTAATAAAAAAAAGGGAAAAAAAGGAATTGGGAATCATTCCCCTAACCCAGATATTAACTAATAAGAATCTCAGAGTTTATCAAGACACCTAAAGAATTACAGGCCTCTTGCACCACAGTATGAATCACCATCTATGTAATGACATTTGCCATAACTACAAAGTGAGCTTAATAAGACATCACAACAGCTGACGCATAATGGTTGTTGTTTAAGTCAACTTAGGCCACACTGCATTGGTGATAGCCACCCAATCCCAATTTAGTGAGAAGACAGACTAACCTGATAAATTGCAATTGTTCTGCCATGGATAAACACTAGCTATTTGTGAACTACAAGCTGCCAGAAGCAGCAAGAAAAAAAAAAGCCCTATAGAAGAGTGGTAATAAGCACCCAACATCTGGAACATAACACAACCATACCTTTGCTGCCAAACGCGACCCCACCGTGGTTCTGTAAGAGAGCACAAGAAGCCCGTTAGATAAATATCACTTTATAATCCCCTTTCTCTCTGAGAGAGGAGATGTTCTCCTGCCTCCCCCGGATACAACCTGGTAACTTGTTATCATTCCTTCAGCCTGCTTCTTCCTGCCCCAACAGCAGCCAGAATGAGACATCAAAGAAAATGCAAGCCTTGACCATGTCAATAAGCCCAGTATTTCCAAATAATACCTCCCAATAATCCCAGCATATTTAATAATTACTTTAAATTTACAAACAGACTCCAGCCGCAGGAAGGGCACCCGGGACAACGCGGCAGAGGTCAGAGAAGCCGCTCACGACCTCGGCAGTGCCGAAACGGCCTCCCGGCCGCCGCCGCCGGGGCGGCCTCGCCTCGTCACGCACCCGGCGGCTCCCCGCGGCGGCCCCGCAGCGCGGCCGGGTTTCGGCGGCGCCGCCTCGGGCTCCGCCTGGGGAAGAATCCCCCGGAGACGGCGCAAGGGCAGCCCAGCCGCCGCCCGCCCGCGGTACCTACTTCCCCGAGCCGCTCACTCCCATGACCACCACCAGCACCATGGCGAGTCCCGCGGCGGCTCCCGTGCCGCACCTGCTCCTCCAGCCCGGCCCTTTCCCGATCCACCGCCCCCCCAGCCGCGGCGCGGCGCCGCCTCCGTGCCCGCCCCGGCGCCTCCCCTCGGCGGCCGCCGGGCGGGAAGGCGCCTCGGCGCGGGCGGGGACGCGCGAGGGGGAGGCTGCGCGTGCGAGGGAGACCTCGCGGCGGCCATGTCGGGGGGCTGCCCCGAGCCCCGCGGGGGGGCAGTGGCGGGGCGGGCGGTCCCCGGGCTCGGCACGGCGGCGGGGCGGGTGCCCGCGGCCGCGGTGGGGCCGGGCCGGGGGTTGCCGTTGGGCCGCGGGCAACTCGGCGGGGGGGGGGGGGGTGACCCTAAGATGGCGGTGCCGCGGCGGGAGCGCGGGGCCCTGGGGTGAGGAGGCGCGGCGGGCCTGGCTGGCCGCGGGGAAAGGAGGCAGTTTTCTGCGAAATCCCTCTTCGGAGGGGATTACCCCATAGCCCTGACACCTGTTACGTTGGTCCTGAGAGCGTGAGGACGTGGGACAGGCCATCCCGGGTCAGATGCCGCGTTCACAGCCCGGGGAAGAGCACAAGGGCAGGGCGAGCGCCACGGGCCCTGCCCCGGCGGTTTGGCCACAGAAAGGGGCTTCCCGAGCCGGAGCGGTGTTGTCTTGGGTAGCCAGCGGGGTTTTTTGCTCTTGGTGCCTCTGGCTGCCTGGGCACCGCAGCCCCGTGGTCCAGAGTACTGGCAGCGTCCGCCACGGCTTGCAGAAGTGCCTCCGCCGGGTCCATGTTGCTGATGGCATGTCGCTCCCTTGAGGTGTCTTCGCTGGAGGAGACAGCGAACTCTTCCAGCGCTCCTCTCCGTCAGCCTCTTGTTACACTTGTACCTTACCTCCCTCTCACTCACGCCCCTGCCAGGTGCAAGGATCTTAACTTCAGTTGCTGCTTGGATTGAAATTACTGGATAGTCTTGTTCACCCTTTTTTCCCCGGTAGCTTTTCTGTCTGGTTTAGGTGTTTCTGGTTTTCTAGTAATTCCTAACATTGTATTTACTACTTGCAGCCTAATAGTGTACACGAATTAATAAGCCTGCGTATTTATATTACCGTTTTTCTGCTTTAGCGACATTATTCTTTAAAGATCAAATGGAGTGGTACTGTAGAACGGCTGGGATTTGATTATTTCTGAATACGGAACGCAACATGTATTGGGATCGTGAAAGCTGTTCTACCTTGTGGCTTAAGACAAGCATCAGCCTATTATGTATGCCCTGCATTAGTGTCAGACAAAAGACTGTGGTTCTCTGTAGATGTTTATTTTGAAATCTAACCAAGAGAGCCCTTGCTGTATGTCTCTAAAAGTCCCTTTTTTGAGCGCAGTCTCTGGAGGAAGACCATGAGAACTTTCCTATCTAGCTCATTTTTGGCTTCCTTTCTTAGAGTTCACCTGTGCAGGATCACATCATGCCCTAGCCAGAGACACTGCTGTCCACAGCTAATGCTGCAAACAGTGCTGCAACACAGTAGCAATGAGAAGTAACAGACTTTCATGCATGTAAAAAGAATTGGGTGACAGTCCCTTCACAGAAAAGATTGCAGTTTGAACAGAGAATACAGACAACAAGAAGGTATGAGGTTTTAGTCTTTTTTATAGTCTTTTTTGCAAGGGTTGTGCTAGGTCTGTATCTTCGAGGGGGGATGGACCGCTTTGAGGGAATGGGTAGAGGGATGTCTCAGACCTACAGCTCAGGCTTCTTACTGGTGGCCTTTGCCTGCAGGTCAAGGTAGATACAGAACGTACTATGTTGCCCTTGCACAGGCCATTTGCAGTACACGAATAGCAGAGTTGCTCTGTGCTTGTACAGTGGGCATGGCAAGCATTTATGGACTTGGGGAGGTTGGTCCGAGCTGCCACTCTGGCTAAACAGCCAAATGTCCAGAAATTCCAAGCAAGTCCAAAGTCTGTATGTGCTACCCACACGCGGTTTCCCAGTGGAAAAAGAGAATGTGTTCAACAGTGCTCAAACGTCTGTGATTCTAATGGAGGGAAGAGCTAGCCAATGTTAGGGCACTGGGAAGGGAGGAAGTATCTAGGAAAAAAGTGAAATGCTGGTCAGACACCAGTGATGATTATATGATACTGAATGTTCTGTTGTAGCTGTATGGGTCAGCCGCTAGTTTATGAGACACCACAGCTGTCAACGTGGAGCAGTGCATAGTGAATACATCCTCTAGGTTACAGATACCAGATTGCCATAATAGGCAATAGTGCTAAATATATTAAAGCAATGTTTCTCATACGTGCATGATTATTTGACCTTATATGATAGATTTCTCAATGTTTTAATGTAACTGGAGTTTAAAATCATGTTTTATAATAATATTTTCTCAAATACGCTGTCCTATGAATTTTGAAGTAGTGTACTTTGCTTACTTTGCTTTCAGGCTTGTGTATGAGAAATAGTAGCTTAAAATAATAAAAGAGGTCTTAAATGGCCACATTATTAATAACACAATGCATCCACTTAATTTGATTCTTTCCTTTCAAATTTCGTGTGCTGTTTTTTGTGTTATCATAGAAACATATAGAAGAGTGCTTTTATTTTTCTTTAATTGGCAGAACATTGTCCGTTCAATTGAAATGTGAAGACTTGATTTTGTCAAGGGAAAATATCTGCTTATTTTCATTATATGTGTTAGATTTCCTCTTTGTTTTTTTCCTGCAAAGAAGGGCGGTCTTGACTGCAAAATGAGTAAGTTTGTGACATTGCACATACCAAAGAAGAGAAACTGTGTTTAGGTATGAGAACTGATAGTGTTTGCATTTTTAATGAAATGGAATACATGTGTTTTTTCTTTAACGTTCTTACATACACTTACTAAATGTACATCAGTTAAGTGAACTGTATCACTAGTTTCTCAAATAGAAGCAAAATGAAAAATATTGAGTCAGTCCTAGTTCCTAAAGTTAAAAAGGGTAGCATGACTTTATATGAATCAAGCTTCAGAAGAAATTATCAGGAAGCATATTAAGTCTCCCACTGCCTATGAAACTTTTATTTCCTTTGCAGAGCACTTCAAATGATGTAATGAGTGATGAATGCCTTGCCTTTTTTTACTGCCATCTGTCTTTGACCATTTCATTGAGATTGGAACAGCCTGTATTTCACTTGCTTATTAAGAATTTCCTAACAAAGACCAGAACTTTGCAAGTTACTAGGCTATCATCCAAACAGCCCTGTCTACAAATTACTAGTAGACCATGATGACACCTTTAAGGTATTCATTGACTAAATAAAAATTATGCTTTAGTAGCAATGGGATTGTGCTAAAGCGAATTGAATTTTCCTGGTATCTTACTCAATTTCTTGGCTGATTACTTGTGAGGCAGTGGGAGATGTTTCATTCACATGAGAATTCTTGGGAGATCCAAATGTCTTGTATCTCACAAGCTATCAATTTCTAATGCTGGTGTGAACAAGCTTGAAAAACACCCATGGTCATTTACACCTTGGAAGCATTGTCAGACTTGCTAATCCCATTCCCAGAATTAAAATTTTAATTTATCTTGTTCTTTCACAACAATCATTGAGATTCTCTTGACATCAACAGCAACTGACCGCGTAGCCTACCGTGCACGTCTAACTCTCTTTTCGTAACCAGATTATCACAGTTTTATCTGACTTGATTATTACAAAACATATTTTCTCTATTTGACAGCTTTTTTGGTAACGTATAACTTTGCATTTTATGAAAAGCTCCAAGCCAAGCTGGCATGACATCACCTAACAGCTATTTTTGTGTCAGTGTATTTGCAGAAAGTCTTGCCAGGAGTTCTCTTTTCCTGAAGCTTGGGCTAAGCTACCATGCGAACATGTGCTCATAGTGCTGTGTGAGCAGCAACGCGCTGTGCAGATACTGCAGAGAGAGCAAGAGGAAAGGGAGAAAACTAATCAAATTTTACAGACACAGAAGCCTGTAGGCAACCCGAAGGTGGTATAAGAAGACAAACACATTCAGACTTCCTGCTGGTGTAGTTCATTTGATTTGTGCAGATGTAATTTATATCACTAGTCAACTAGACAGCTGACTGGATAAAACTCAGGTAAAAGGTTGAGTCTTAAAAGGATCACATTATGTATGCTTCAGTATCTGCTTAAAATGTTTTTAGTTAATTCATAGATCCATTAAGGTCTGTGAATCCCTTTGATTTGAGTTGAATGAGGATTTCACTCCTAGTTCCAGATAAAATGTGCTTTTTGTTAGTTTTTATTTCTTTAAACATCATAACACGGAGGAGTGTGGTATTAGGTTTTGTTAATTAGGAATCACAGGAAATTTATTGTGGTACTGTAGTTCCAGTGAAGACCGTTTGCCATAGTGGGAATAGGCGCCTTCTCTGTAGTGTTGAAAATTCTTGTTATTTAGCATGGTGGCAGAGCATATAGCTTGGTTCTGAAGCTTTGATGTAGTTATACGTAATAAGCTGTGTGGTTTCATGAATTCCAAAGTACACTCAATTCAAGCAGGAGACAAATGTAAATAACTTCCAATGTTTTATTTATTACATTTAATATGTAATAACAAGTGAACTTAAAATACAGTGATGAAGGATGAGCATTCAGGAATTCAAAAGCCCAAAACTAAAGGATACCTATCAGAAAATCCTTGTCTTGCATGTGCTTCTAGCCCCTTAATGACATTTAGTGTCTATTTTAAAATCTAGTATCTGAAAAAAGTCTTAAAAAGGTGAATATTTTATGACATTTTGGAATGTCTCTTCCTGAGCCTTTCTGGTTTGACTTATTACTTGATACTGAACTCATAAAAGTCAGTAAAGCATTATCGTCAACTTAAATTAGTTGCCTAATTTTAGAGAAGGGGAACACAAAATATGAATTTAGTAACTCTAACCTTCCTGGAAGTATTTCTATTTATCTTTACTGTATCTGCCTCCTTCCCAAAGATACCAGGAAAGGCCTGGAAAAGAATGAGCATTCTGTTGTATACAGAATATTATGAAGTCCAAAATGGAGGAAGAATGTACCCTTCCTGCTGCTAATTCCTAATTGAAACTTACCACAACATAATGGAAAACTCCTATAAAAGTTTTAAGGTCTCTTAAAACTTGCCAACAGTATCCAGCATCACAGATGCTGGGTTTTTTTCTTTGTTTTAATAAAAGTGAGGGCTAGGATGCATTGGGTTATCTCAACTTCCTGAATCATAAAGGGGAGAAAGGCTATCTTTCAAAGAGCTAAGGCTCAAATTACTGAGACCTTTAGGGATTCAAGTGAAGTCCTCAATAGCTAGTGACAGGAAATATAAATGAGAGATCGCAATATGATACGTTCTCTGTAAGAAGTGCCACTAAATAGCATACTGTTTTGTTCTGTACTAGACATAATTAATCCTCATTATGAAGTAAATTGGCTTCAAATTTTGGCTGTGTTAATTAAAATCACACCAAAAGTTTTCAGGGTCTGTTTTACATAATGTGAAATCAGTCAATATGCTGTCTAAAATCCTTTCCCTTTTCCTTTGGTCATACAGTAGATACGTGGGAGGCCGAGGAGAACTCAGTACAACCAAAGTGGCGCTCTGCTCCAAGCAGGATTTCACAGTACTGAGAAAATCATCCATCTGATGAATATGCCAAGCTTTCAGCAATTTGGGATCGGTAAATCAAACTAAAGCTGCTGTAGCTTTTATAAAAATCACATTAAGTATTTGTACATGTTACCTTGTGCCCTTTGTTCATAGTGAAGTGTAGTGCTTTGGGCACACTGCACGTGAGATGAAAGATGAGTTGTAAGTATTTTTTATTATACTTCCAGTTTGCAATACAAAAAAAAAAGTAAAAGAAAATGGGCATGATTTTTCTTCATTGCTCCTGTATAACATAAGTATGTTCTCATGTTGACTCTGAAGCTGGAGAAATGACTAAGTAAGTGAATCTAACTGTAGTTAAGAACGCAATACTTCGTACTCTGCTAAAACCTGTACTCATCCTAGTTAACTAATTCTATAAAGAGAAGCTTATGAAAACATAGATCTAAGAGTTAAATACACTTAGTTCTAAACACAGAAGCTATTGTTATTCCTTTTTAATTTGGCAGCAACAACAAAGGAAATACTATGTTCTGCTTACCTGATGGTTAGTTGATTAACTTTTGAGAAAATTAATGTAGATAAGCAGTGGAAAATTAGTTGTGTTTCTGACATGGTAGTTCCTTAGTCTTTGAAAACAACTTTATGGGCTATACTGTATCAGTGTAATGCAGTTGATAGCAACTCCAGGTTTTCACAAGAATCTTGCCAAACTTAATTGAATGTAAGAAATCAAAGTCTGTGCTCCCACAGAAAAATTCCTCCCTGCAACCTGACTAAAGTGGATGCATTAACGTAACCACAGCATCACAGAACGACTGAGGTTGGAAGGGACCTTTAGGGACCGTCTAGTCCAACCAGTAAGAGTCCTCACAAATGTTCAACAAAGGAAAATCTGTCTGAAAGCTTGTATAATAATGTGTTATTTCTTGACTATGTTGGAAATGTAAAAAATTAGGAAATTGGAAAGCTGGGTTGTTGTTTTAGTCCAGAATAGCAGCTAGTGCTGCAGCAGTGTAGTTCAAAGGTGACTGAAAGTCACGGCTTTCTGTTCTGGGCTTATGTCTGATGCTTTTGTGCTCCTCTGGAGCAGAGTTAGGAAAACACCTGGATCTTTCTACCTGGGTGTAGAAGGCTGCTGAGGCCATGGAGTTATGGGAACAAAACCAATTTCCTTTAGTCTCTTCAAAAGGAAGTCTGGCACAGCTAAAGATGACACCAGCAGAGCTATGCTGGTTTTATTCCAGTTTAAATGAGATTAGAACCAGCTTCCGCAAGATTACTTTCTCACTCTAAAAGCTTCTGGTCTCCATTGGAAGTACAGGTTCTACAAGAGCTATATTATTTTATCTTCTCATCTGTCACTTGCCTTCTAACACCCAGGGGGTAGAACTTACATACTCTATTTCATATATACATACATACATACATACATACTATTTCAACATTACTTAGGATAACAACAACAATGTGCACTGATGTAGCACCATGAATTTTGAAAGCACTCAATGCATTAGTAAAATGTAGCCACCTGTAGAGTTTGGAGGGTGGCAAGGGGAACAAGTATATTTTAAAATGCTGCTCCTAAAAAGTAACTTGTAAGATTACTCTTACTGAGCAATTAACAGTGAATGCTTTTAAAATGTGCTTTCTTAGTGTATCTGAGGTTTTTTGCATTTGGTTATTCCACATCTTGTTCCTGAATAGTCATGCTTTCATTCTGCAGTCACTTATGAACATACTTAAGTGTTATGCCATACAGCCTCTCAAATGCAAGGAAGTCAGCAACAAAGATAATTACAATTTAGGATCCTGCCCTTGTTAGTTCTTACATAATTAAAAGATCTGGATCAATAAAGAGCAAATAATCCTTGAAGTAATTTAGAAAGGAATTAATAACAAAAATCAGAAGCTACAAAGAGAGCTGTATCACAAACTGAATATTGTTGCACAGGATTATTTAAAAATCAAGGTGCTAATTACTTTAATAACAGATTCTGTGTAGAAATTTGATGCTGGCAAGGTTAACAAACCTGAAATACCTGTATATGATCCACATTCTTCCTGTACTCCCTAATCTGTGGGCAAAATGTACTAGGAACCTGACTTGCTTATGTGCAAAGCAGAAGTTTTATTTTGTGGACTCTTAACATGACTTACACTAATAAGAGCCAGGTGTAAAATTTGATTTTCCATATAGGCCCTGACTTAGAAGAGAATTCCTGCTTGGAAAAGTGCTTTAAGCCTATTTAAAGTTAGACAAATACCAGTGTAGACAAAGGATGCAAAATCAAAAATGTATGACGGAAATATTAAAAATCAAAATAACCCAAACGAAGAAAAGGAACTGTAAAACAGCCAAAACCAGTCTAAGCACCTTCAGCTGTTTCAAAGTGCTTGTGAAGCAGCTATGGAAACAGGACATTATTGGAAGCAAGTTCTGCCCAGTAGTGGCTAAATTTATCCAGTAACAAGAACAGTATAAAAGAACACACCGAGTGAGTGAGTGAGAGTGTGCGTGTGCACGCGTGTGTGCGTGTGCATGCGCGCTCTCTGAAGCCTGGCTCTGAAGATGTTGCAGGACTGGCCATCTGGTAACTTAGGTTAACACAGATTTTCTGTATTTTGTGACTAATGTTAGCATAATGATCAACTTTCAGTCTTGCTTTTATCTTCCATGCAATGGTCCTTATTAATGTTCATTAATTATTTAAAAAAAAGTAACTGGTCTAACAGACTTTTTTTTAATTGGAGCCTTATTAAACACTCATTTAGATAAATACTAAGAGGAGCTATTCAAGCTAGAGGTGGGCACTACCTCTTTATTCCACCTGCCAACACTGATTATAAGAATCTGCAAATATACCCCTAGCTATTAAAAGTCTAACTTTTTTTGATGAGCAGGTACAGTATGATGTGCATTGCTATATTCTTTTCCCATGCACAGATCCAGTCAAGAAAGCACAGCTCCAATTTTAAGCTTGATCCTGAGATGCAGAGTATCTTCATTTGGACTATTGAATCATCGATGCAAGAATGTTTCTTTGATTTATCAGAGACTGGTAAGATACATGGATGTGGTACCTACCCTGCATTCAGCCAGAGACAGTCGTTTTAGGTAATGAGATAACTATAGACATCTGAAACCATCAGTTGTGTTACATGCAAAACCTGTTAACCTTTCAGCCATGTGAGCTGTAGGGTTTCTCTGGGGCTGGTAGCAAGTGCAGAGGCTACTGCATTGATTGTATGGGAGCAACTAGAGAGAATGGGTAGTGAGAGAAGTATTGAGGAACATGGCTGTGGGGGGAGAGAGAGGCTCCTTGGAGAGGCAGCGATGGAAGCTGAGAGGATGCTGCCTGCTGTTGTTTTCCTGATTACGTTGTTAGCAAGCATGCCTGGGTATGCGTTCTCTGAAATACAGAAGTATACAAGAGTATATATGTATAGAAGTGTATAGGAAAGTTGCCTGCCCCTGCTGGCAGAAACATCTTGGCAAGGCCCTGTACCTAGTGAATATGATAATTGTCTCACTAACTTTGTACCCTCTGAACCAGAGGCTCTGAGCTGACGTTTGACTTAATGGAAATTGGCTCATGGGTTAAAATCAATGGAAGCTTTCTTCTAGCAGGCTGTGTTCAGATGTGGTATTGTGCAACCCTGTTTAACAGGCTGATAAATGCTGTTTGGTATCTGAGCTTCAAGGTGACATCTGCAGGAAGCTTGGTAAGAAGTTTGTACAGCAAATGCAACCCTTTATTCTGGAATGGTGCATGGCAATGCTTTCCTAGCACCTCTTCCCGAGTCTCAGCCAAGATTGCTAAACTTTCTGCAGCAGTTGCAGAAGAAAATACATTTTTCTGACTTGCCTTGGCTCCCCCTGTGAGCCGTGCCCTCGTCTGCCTGCCATGCATAAGGAGCTCAGGGGTCAGCAAGACCATCTGCACCATGCAAGCTGTGGCACATCCCTGCTGTTATCAGTAGGACGTTAGCTCTTTCTGCTGGGATAAGGGTGACCAAATATGTGACCAATAGCCCTTCGTTTTAGTGAACTTGCAATGAGAGCAATGAACGTGTGGGGTTTGGGTTTTTTTTTTTTTTTTTCTAATATAAAAACCTTGAAACCTGGTGTGGGTTAGCAGCCTCTGGCTCAACTGTGTTCTCATTGTAATCAGTAGGAGTTTTACTATTTAAATATTTTTTTTCTTTGTGAATTATGTGTCTTTAAATACTCTTAGGGTTTGTTAAGACAGTAATAAGAATTATAAAAATATGCATTAGTATTTTATATACAGTCTAAATTACTGGTGTAATATTCAGATGTGAGAGACCTTCTATTTCCAGATGCAAAATAACCCTTTTTCTTAACAATTGTTTGTTGTTATGAAGTGAAATCAATTGTGGGATTTTTTTCTTCCAAATGCTTACTTAAGCTTGAAACAAAAGTCTCCAGTAGATGTGGGATCTGTTTGAGTACATTACCTCTGAAGAGCTTATTTGTTTTTGTCTCTTGAGAACTGCCTAGTATATCCAGCTCTATTACTACCCAATATTTTTATAGTTTTTAATTTGAAGCAACCTTTGTAACACTCTCTTCTTAAATGAAGTATTTTTAAGGATAAACCAAATTGTTATCTGTACTTTGTGTTACCAAATAAGTATTATAAAATATCACACAGCAATTGCTATGCAATAAAAAGGGATAGATAAAAGGTCAGTAAGCAATATTACATGAAGAGACTAGGTTGAAGTTCACTTTATTTCAGTACTAATTTAGTCTTGGCTTCCAGATACATTTTGCACAAATAGAATGTGCTTTTCAAAGACAATGCCATGGAAGAAAACAAAGTATGTGCACAAGCGTTTGTAAACTTGGCGCCTTAGTACAAAGAAGTCATCTGGTGAACTGGAGCCTTTATAAATCATCCAAACCTCCTTCAGTATAACTGCACATCTAGAACATGTAGGAAGCTAGGTCTTCTTTGTAAACCTTACGGTATTGAGAACAAAGTCAGACTTCCCTGACAGTGCTCCTTAAAACTTTAGCTCATTGCTGGATCAACCTTCCCCCCCCCCTTTTTTTTTTTTTTTTTAGTATTCTCTCACCTTCTTAGGAAATATTCTAGAGAAACCTAATGTCCAGACTGTCTGTTTAAAAAAACCTTAGAGTTACAAATCCTCATCCTGTTGTAGAAGGGGACGGATTCTAATCTGAGCTGTACTAGAACTGATTTAATGAAGTTGCTGTTATTTGTTTATGTTATTGTGATACCTGAGAGACCTAGCCGCAGCTAATCGCTCAAAGTGCTGTGTGGCCTGGCTGTGAGAACCTTATGGGAGGCCCAAGCCCAAGGTGATGGATAGATTTGTGGGTTTAGAGGAAGAAGGATAGTGATGTGGCACAGGACACTCCTGCGGGAATGCTGAATTGTCTCTCTGCTCTGCCTGTGTTAGGACTTGAGGTCTGACCCAAGGCAGGCATCTTTACAGCTTCAGCAATTCTATTTATGGGTTAATATTTGAATATTTGGAAATGCACATATACATATATATTTGTCTAAATTACAAACATTAATTCAAAGAGTTAAAGTCCATGTGCTGATTGGTCACTGAAGTTTCCCCTTGACAGTTACATTCCACAATTTAAATCCATGCAGAAATCAAAGTACTAGTCAAGCTTAACAGTGATTCTTGCTACCCCTGAATCTAACCTCACATCTGGCAGCAACCCCTAGGCAAATAGGGTATATAGGCTGGTGTCCCTTACTCATCCAGATGTATACAGCCCTAAGCAAATTCATTCAGAAAACAGCTAGATGAACAAAGAAGGAGAACGCTTCTATTATGGCGAGAGTGGTAACAGCCCTGCAATTGATGAATCTTAAACACATTTCAAGCACATGCCTACCCACCAGGATTTGCTCCAGCAGCCGTAATTACCTTGTACTGTGATCTCTCAGCAGATCTCGCAAACTCAGTAGCAGGAAGCCAGGCCTGTGCTTGGATAGAGCTCCCTGTAACGCACTGGCCTTCCAAGCTCTGGTCTTGGTGGCGATAGCAGCAGTTGATAATCTCCCACTGAGTCAGAACTGAATCAGTGTATGGGCAGTGGCTTTTATTTTATCCCCCTCTGTCAGCTCAGCATCAGCTGTTAACTGAATTATATTTTTTACATGAATTAAATTAGAAAGTATTGCTTTGTTTTCTGATACTGACCACTCTATTTGATGTGAGTTCCTGAAGTACTCAGCTTTTCAGGTGATGTTTTTAAACAGCTGGATAAAGATTGTTTGGCCTCCAAGGTACAGCAAAAAGGGGTGCATTCAGGCAGGCATGATTTTTGGAATTTGTGGGGTTTTCTGTGTAGTTTGTAGCAGTACGTTACATGTAAGACTCCTGTTTGTAGAAAAAAAGACCCATAATGATTTTTGAATAATGTGGAGATGCCAGTCATAATATCTGGAACAAAATCCAGCTGGTGGGTTTACATCCTGTAGTTTTCAACTATATTTATTTCTGTTAGATTTTTTTTTTCCTGTGGGGTGGAATATTTGTTTCTTTTCATTTGCTTGGTAGTGGAGTAATCCTGTGTGTTGCTAGATAACTGCTGTATTCTGTGCTAGTATTGTCTCTGTGCATGAATGAGATCTAGAAATCTGTTACTCATTTTGCAGGACTCCTGGGCATCTCAAGTCTACATGGGATAGTGTATCACAGAAGCAAATGAAGTGTCAAAAAGACATGCCTGACCTGTCTTTAAAACCAGGTAAGTAAACTTCTGCTGAGTTCTGTGCTCCTACAGCTGTGCCATCTGTATGTGCTATTTTACACTTGCCGTGTACCAGTTTACTGTAGACGTTTATTCTGCAGTGCAGTCAGCACTGCCCATAATACCGAGAATGCCTAGGAAGTTGATTTCTCTGAATAGAGCTCATAGTTTGAAGAATGAAGGGGAAAGTCCTCTGACTAGTAAACTCTGACCTGCTCCATAAAACTGTAGCTCATCCTTGGCTCAACTCTGTCTTTCAGTTTCCCTTTTGGGTGGATGGAGGAATGCGTGCTGGAGAGACCAAATGGGAAGGTAAAAGATCTGACTTCAAAAGAAAAGATTCCTCTTCTGGTGTAGGGAGGAAAATCTGTGTAGCCTCCAAGTAAATCCACATGTGGGCTGAAGTCCTGGCTATACTGAGCTCCCATGGGTCAGGACTATTGGACAAAAAAATGTTACTTCAGTAGGTGGATGTGCACAGCTGGTGGCTCAGCTGATAAGGGCCATCTCCTTTAATTTGTGGGCTGACTGTGGCTATTGAGGTAAATAATCTAGCTTGCTTCACCATTCACAATTAGAAGCATTTATCATTTATGAGAAGCATATACTTACAGTTTTTATGTCCCACATTAAAGGACTTTGCATGTTTATTAGCAAAGTAGTCAGCATTATATATGTGTGAATGCTTGTTTCTCTGGTTGAGGGTTTGACTGACAACATCCTGCATGATATACTTATTTGTTCATGGTTGTATTTCCTGCTGCTAGTTGTCCAGCAGAGAGCTGAAAGAAGAGTTTGCAGGAGTAGCAGTGCTTAGGCTTTTCAGTGATTTTCCAAATAACATTAAAATCACACAGAACTATTTTCGAAATACAGAAGTCTCCAGGCCATCAAGGATGTAATTAGGCAAAATGACTGCAATACACTGTGTGTGGCTGTCAGCACAATTTTCTCTTCTGTAACCTTTCGATCACATCCCATTTCACACCGGCTGTTGTGCACCAGAAGTGCTCCTCTTCCATCCCGCTGTTGATCCCTGTTTTGAAGGCTGGTCGATTTTAGCGCTTACTTCCTACATACTCGGTAAAGTTTTGCACATATATACACCCTTCCACAAGAAAGAGCCCAGCAGGGAAGCTACTGCAGGCTGTGTTTTCTTTCCCACTTACACAACAGTCCGGACGAGACAGCTCCTCCCTAATGGACCAGTCTTGCCTTGGGGAAACAAGTTTCCAAGACTTAGCTCAGGCTCTTAGGTGAAGGGAAGAAGAAGTCTGGTTATGTGCCCTTCTAGTTTCTTGCAGCACCCTCCTCTCACTGCGTGGTTTTTGTTGTATTTTTTTTATTTCACAAGGTCCCCTTGCTGCATCCGCCTGCCACGACAGGACAGCGGGAGCTCATGCTGCGGGCGGGCGGGCGGCGTGCGCACCTCGCTGCTGCTGCTGCTGCCGCCTCCTTGCGAAGCACCGGGCGCTGCCGCACGAGCACCGACAATTCAGGTAAACGCCAAGAAAAGCACGGCGCGCGTGTCCCGGGGAAAAACACACACGCGCGGGCGCCGGTGACTGCTCGCTTTGGGAGCGCTTGCGTTGGGCTGGGGGCTGCCTTTCTGCCGGGCGGCGGGAGCGCAGCCCTTCCGCCGAGAGCCCCCCGCAGGCGGGGGCGGCGGCGCAGGTGAGGCGGCGGAGAGGTGCCCGGGGCCGGGGCCGCGCCGGGGGCGGGCCGGGGGCGGGCCGGGGGCGGGATGCGGAGCCCGGCGAGCCCGGCTCGGCCTGACGCAGCGGCGGCGGCGGCCCCAGCCGCGGCGGGCGGCGGCGGGGCGCCGCGGGGCTGAGGGGCGGCGCCGCGCTGTGCCGTGCCGTGCCGAGCCGAGCCGAGCCGCGCCGCGCCGGGGGTGTCGGCCGGGCGCCGCTGCAGGCTGGCCGTCTGCGGCTGCCTGCGGGGCGGCGGCGGCGGCGGGCCGGCGGCCGGGATGATCCGGTTCCGGAGCTCCAGCATCAGGTCGCTGAGCCCGGAGATGAAGTGCACCGTCCGGCTGCTGGACGACTCCGAGATCGCCTGCCACATCCAGGTGCCGCGGGCGGGGAGGCGGCGGGGCGGCACCGCTCGCCGGCGATGCCCCTTCCCCGGGCTGCCGAGGCCGGGCCGGGCTGCGGGGCGACGGGCCCGGAGCGGGCGGGGAGCGGCGGAGCGCCCTGCCCCGCGCTCGGCTCCGCGCACCTGCGGCGCGGGCGGCAGCGGCGTCCCCTGCGCGCGGAGACGCTCCCCGGCCCCTGCCGAGGTGCGGGGTCGGGGCGGCGCCGTGCCCCGCTCCCGGCGCGCCCCCCCCCTGCCGAGGGCCGGGCGCGGAGCCCGCTGAGCGGGAGCGCCCGGAGGAGCGCGGCCCCGCGGCGGCAGCGCCTCCCGCCCCGCCGTGCCCTCGCCGGGCGCCCGGGGGGGCTCCGCGGTGCTGCGCGAGGCGGCCCCGCTCTGCCGTGCCGGCAAGCGCCGCTTCCAGAGCAAGGCCCTGGGCGCGCAGCCCCGGGAAATCCCGGTACGGAGGCAGCGCCCCGAGTTCAAAATGAAGTGCCGCTCGCCTCTCCTCCTAATTCGCAAGCTAACTTGGGGGAGGGTTTTCAGTGATTAGCGGTTGTGCGCTTGGAAAGCAAGCAACTTTAGTCCCTCTTCCCGGTTCCTTAACCAGTCCTCTTTATTCCTTTAAGGGATAAGGGTAAGGAGGCAGAAGGCAAGGAGCCCATCAGTTTCTCATGCAGCGTTATTTGTGCTGTGTGCAAGCGGGGATTTTTTTGATGCGTTTGGGTGTGACAGGAGGCTCCTAACAAGCCCAAACTCCGGTGTGTTGTGGAAGTCTTGCAGATTCCTCAGCTGCAAGCATCAGAAGCCAAGTTACTCTGTTTGAAATTTCACTGACGTTAGCAGAGTCGCAGTGACATGAGCTTTTGGCGTTCAGATTGGGAGACGTGAGGGGTCTTCTAGGAAGCTGTTGGTCACTCACAGTTGGTCTCCTCTTGTTCTGCTTTCTCTCTCTGGCAATGCCGAATATCCACAGCTCTAAATCAAGTCAGTAGTCTTGTATAAAGGGTAAATATGTCTGAAAAATCAAGCATCATGGTATGCGTAGCTACCTTTTTTTTTTCTTGGAGCGAATTCTGTTGTTATTAGTCCCGATGGAGCCATTTGAAGAGATACAATGAGTTACACTCAAGCAATATGTAGCCTGGAAGTAACAGGAAATTGCTGAAACATCTTGTATATATACTGTTATAATGCTCTTGTTGATGCATAGTGTGGTTATGAGATCATAGCTTTAATGTGTAAGAACCAGAATGGCCTTCGGAGTGTCTTTTCTCCGAGCTTAATGCAAGCTTTGCGTAACATCTGTCATCTTAAAAAAAATAATTAGGCTCTTTAAACTATAAAGACTTTAAAGTGAGAGTGTAACGTGGTGTGAATCATTACAGTTCTGTGGATTTGTAGCTAAACAGACTTAGGCCTGCTAAAAGTATGCCGTTTGCCCACCAGGTTGAAGAAAAAGTCATTACTTTAAGAATTCTGTTGTGCAAGGTGAGGTAGCGAGCTCAGAGCTGTGTTGTGTTGTACTGCCATGGCTCGTTTCATATCTAACATGTGCAGGGGGAAAAGTGTTTTATACTATGGGTTAAAATGTTTTTAACTATCATAGTTCCAAGGGTAATGCTAAAAACTGAATTCTGTTATAAACTGATCTAAAACTTGTTTTGCCGAATCTGCCAACAGACTAAAAAGATGTAAAATGTAGGAATGGCTCAATTTTTCTTTTTTTATTTTCCAGGAGTTTTAGGTGCTGAAATCCTAAGTGTATAAATACAGATCCTAGTACTAGGAACTTCTTTGCTCTTAGTCACTTTAGCAGAAACATCCAAATAACAAGGACTTTTCATGCTTCTGAGTTACCTTTCATTCTTCCTCTGTGTCAAATGCTCCAAACTGCCTTATCCTCTCTACAAATACTACATCTTGTCTATCATTGCCCAATGGTATACACAAAGGAGATATAACTTAGCAGTATGAGTTATTTAACCTCTTGTATATATTTAGCTTCTGATACACTGGAGATTAGCAAATCCCAAGCTTTCTGTCTTCAGCCTCTTGATCAGTTTTGTATTTGAACTTTATAACATGGACAAAACTTGCTAGGAACTTTTACGATGCTGCAATTTTGTCTTTCCGTGCAAAAAAGAAAGATGTTGCGAGTTAGTCGCATATGTGTGTAATGATGCGTATTCAGAGGGACAAAACAGCCCAGATGATGTGCTGCTGGGTTAATGGCAGAGATGCCAGGGCTGTGCCAGCTGGGACATGTTGGACAGCTGTGTTTTGGTCATTAAGAGGATAAGAAAGCCTAATTCCACAACACTGAGAAATGGCAACAGAGTCTCATAAGGACATGGGATGCTGTAAGAAATGGTGAAGGACTGAAATTCTAGCTCTCCTTTTTTGGGGGGGAGGAGAGGAGATACTCAGCTTGTCTGAATGGTGGGATATGCAGTTGGTGATATGCTGCATTATAGCTCTCTCAGTTCTGACACACCGTATTTTTTCATGTATATCTTTTCAGCAGTTAGCTTGCACTCGTGGGCTTGTATTTGAGGGCCCCAGTAACACTTCGGTGCAGAGATGTCTGCTAATTAAATCTTTGTGGATGCACTGTAGGTCTTTGACCCTACCAAATGTGCAACCAGAACTGTGTTACTCAGCTAAAGCATTGGGAGGTAGCATGGAGAAAAGTTGAGAGAAGCAGACCTGTTTAGGTGCTGTATAGCTATATATTTTTTTTCCCTGTGTAAATTTCATTGCGTTCAGGTAGGAATATAAAATACAATTTTCATTTTAATATTGGACTTCTTTCAAAGCTACCCAAGATGCTAACAGTGCTTGCTCTTGGAAATTATATTTTATAGCGAATAATCAAATGACAACATATGGGATGATGTGGGGAGAATCACAGATGAATCATGCATTTGCAGACTGCAGCCAACTAGTTATCGAGCTGTGGAACTGTCATGTAGGTCACCGAGTTGCTCAAGGCTAGGTTTGCAGCTCAAAGGTCAGGATTCAGTGTGTCTTTGTTGGAAAGACTTCATGACTGCAGATCAGATGAAGTGGTGACTGACATGGTAAAGGGTTGGGGCCCAAGGGAGGCTTAGCTAATTCCTGTGATGGCATTTATTTTCCAGTGCCTCTTATTTATTTGTGAAGCTTCTCTGGGATGGGTATGTCAAGCAGTCTTACAGCAGCACTAGAGTGAGGTTGTAGTAGCACGGCTGAAACGGAGGGGATGTGAAAAACAACCAATGTCCACTGTCTATTTCCATTTGCAGAAGAGAGGTGACCTGCTTGTGCAGACTGCCTTATAAAGTGCAGAGCCAAGGCTTAAAAGAGGGCACTGGGGGAAGTAGGTCTTCAAAACTATTGGAAATTTGACTGGAGCAGCAGGAAGACCTCCTTTCTGGAGGAACTAATGAGATATTCATTTTCTGAGTCATTGAGATCACAAGCACTTTAATTCCTGTTTTTGCAGGCTTCATGCAAAACTTCATGCATCTTGTTAACCTTTTAGGGGTAATAACCTAAACAACTTAAGGAGTAAGGGAAAAGCATTTTTGACTGGTGTATTCTGGATGATTACGTGTGTTTATTTCAATAGTGTGTAAAGTTACCAGTCGAGGCCCTGCTGTGGTAGGCTGTTTGTTATTAAATAGGCAAGTGTTCCTCAGCCTCAGAGGTGCCTCTTGAATGTTTAAAATTAGTCACAGTCTTAAGTATACCTTGTTGAGTTGAAGTCTTAATTATTCTTCTGTACCTTTACCTGAAGGTGTATTCTGGATGTCAGTGTTTGATCAGGGACTTTTGAGTAGGTTACTGTCACATTATTATTATTATTTTTCATGTAAGTGTGTATTAGGTACCACTGTGTCTCTAAACTTATTTTTCCACATATGTTCATAAACATTCTAGGCCCATTCCCTAGGAAAATGGTACTTTTAATATGTTACTTCATTTTAAAATTCATGTAAGTTATACTCCTTGAGCTGTTCAGTTCAAACTGTGTTGACTGGAAATATGGTTGGCATGAATGACTTTTCCTCCCACCTAGAGCTTATTATTGACAGTGATAGTAAACTGCTTTCTGCATGATTATTTGCAGAAATACTGTATGACTTGATCTTTTTGTGCCTCAGTAAACCCCAAAGTAGAACTGTGTGGTAATGGTACTTATCTCGACAACAGAGGCGTTGTTTTGTATGAGCTTTCCCAAACAAAAACCCGTGTAGATATCCAAACAAATACCACTTGGCTATGCTACTGACTTTATGTCAGTGTCTAAATGATTATTCAAGTGTCACTTAAAAGTACTAACTTAAATTTCTGTGTGTGTCCAGCTTTGCTCGTTTTCTTCTCAATTTCCAAAACATTTTTAAAATACTTTTTTCCTTGCTGGAAAGCAAGACTTTGATTTACTTATGGTCTGCTCTTGGACCTTGCACCTTCCGTCGTGTAACTGAGAATAAGGGTGACAAAATCTGAGGATTCCCCTCTGCTCCTAGTGGTCTAACAGTATAAGACTGCCTTGTGTCTTTTTACTCTTAATTCAGGAGTAGCATCTGTACAGTTTGAATGCTGCTGTCTGTAGTTTGGGTAGTAACTGGCTAGCTTGACTTTGGTTTTCCCCCCTCCTTTTAAAGTGTGGCGTACACTGTTAGCTCTGTTTGTTTGTCCTGTTTTTAACACATTGGTGACTGGGAACATGCCTGTTTGCTTAGTGTTCTCTCCTTGTTCTGTGTCTTGCAGACAGATGCTAAACTTAAAAGAAATCCGTAACCAAAGAACTCTCTTTAAAATTCGTGTCCCTCAATGAAGTGTAAAAAACAGCAGAACATTTTGAAGTGAGCTTTGAGATAAAAGGGCAGTGTCCTTTGGGGAATGAATCTTACTGTGAAGATATGCTGAATGTTGACAGTTTGGAAAAACAAGAGGGAAAGGGAAAGCAGCATGGGAAATGAAGAGAGCAGAGAGGCCAGGGATGAGGACAAGGCAAAGAACCGTAGCTGCGGAAAGGGAAAGGTTAAGGGATTATGTAGACAGCAGGCAGGAGATTTAGTGAATTTATATTTATCCCGTAAGCAACGTCAGAACCGTAACCAGCAAGTGCCTTGAGCTGCTGGGATGATGCTGTAACGCATCAAAATAGTAAGATGAGATATGGAAGCGGATGCAAGTTAGGACGGATTCTGGGCCATATTTTGTTGACGTATTTTAAGAAGAGCATACTAAGGCTTGTATTCCTAACTCCATGTTTGAGCCTCTAATTGTACAGTTATGACAAGTGACTTGACACTTGGCAAGAGTTGCAGACGAAAAGCCTCCCTTATCAAGTTGAGCCTATGGGTTAAACCTCCCTCTGTTGTCATTTCATGTGTGTGATTAAATTTGTAGTAATATGTTTTCTTTCCTTGTTTTTAATAGCACTTATGGATGTGCTCTTTGCTCTCTTAAGGGCTGAGTAAGAAACAAGAAGTAGAGATTATTACTAGAGAGGTACTGGGGTATCGAGAGTTCTTATTTATGAATTATCAAATCCATCTAGACAAGTTATTTTCTTAGATGTTTATGAAGCTTGGCAGTTGCTTAGCACTGGTTTTTATATCTCTGGTAGGAGAGAGGTGCATATGTTTGCACATTAGTTATGTGCTGCTCCTAGATCACAAACTTTCTTGTTCTTTTTCATTTATTATTCTTAAATGAAAATACTTAAGAAGCTGGCTTATGCAGGATGATAGCTAGTATATACTGAACTGTGGCTGAAATGCATTTCTGCTAGAGAAAGCTTATTAATGACATTGCGTTTGTCTTTTTCCACGCACCAGGTTATGTGGTTAATCAACAAAATCTGAATATTATATATCTTAAAGGTGATGCACTTGCCTGTTGTTTTAACTGTGTATTTCCTGTGTATTGTTTTTGGCACCTTCATCTGAGTCTTGACTGCTGGTAAACAAAAGAGGGGAAACTTAGATGCATGCTTAAGGACCTGCCTAATCCGAGGTTGAAGATAAACCTATGTTTCATTAAATGCAAATGGTTTAAATATAAGCAGGTATTTCAATATGCTGCTGAGGCCTGGTGCTGCGATATGGGGGTGACAAAGGAGATGAAAAATACAGCTATCCTTACACAAAGTTAGCTAACAGTGGCAAGCTGAAAAGATAGTTACTGGTTTTAAAATGTCATTATAATCTTTTGACTTTTACCCACCTTTTGTTAGTTTTACAACTTTGACTCAAAACTTGTGCGTTCTTTATTGTCATGTGTGTTTGGACACTGGCACTGCTTTGGGCAGCAGAGGTGGAGCTATAATAATAAAAGGCAACTGGAAAATCCGTAATAGAGTTCAGCACAGCTTAGGTCTCCAAACTGCAGATAACTGCTTTGATCCCGTGAGGTTGAAAGCGGCTCCCATGAGACCCAGGAAAACTGTATCCAGGAACTTCATATACTGTTATGTCTTGAAAGGGCTCTTGGCACCTCATGAGGTTGCGTTTTGTGGCCCCCTGAGATATTCTCATTTGTATCTTCAATACATTGATATGCATTTAATATATGACGCAGCTGAGAAGTGATCTTTCAGCAAAAACAGTTGGCCTAAGGTTAGACCTGAAATGAGTCATTGGTGTAGAAGTAGCGTATTTTCATTTTCTTGGATGTATTCACTTAAATTGAATGTTCTGTGTTGTTCGGGGATTATTTTTTTCCAATAAGATACATCACTTTCACCAAAAAAAAGAAGATGATTTGTGCCTTTTCTACAGGAAGTGGCATTAGGGAGATCTGGATTTTGACAGTACAGATTTGGCTGGTCCTCTGGAATTGACAGTCTATAAAAAGCTCAGGACTTAAACACTTAGGCAAAATGGTATCTGATTTTTCTCTTCTCCCTCAAAAAAAAAAAAAAAAGAAAAAGAGTGAGAGAGATGGGTTGGGAGAACTGAAGGGTAATTCTTCCTCTTCCTGTGAGAAAATGCTTGTTTTTCTGTAGCACCTCTTCCTGTAGAGGAGAGAGGCCTCTCTCCTTCTGGGTATTTTATTTCATTAAATCAAACATGCTGTAAAACTGCTCTCTTCATCTTGCTGTTCTTCTCTTGCTCTCTTTTTGCCCTCTTCCCCCTGCTCCATGTGGATAATATCAACCTGTTGTCAAGGTTCATAACATCCAGATAATCTTTCTCTCCTCTTCCTGTTACAGTCAAGCTGTCACTGAATGACTTCTGCTGTGTATTTCTCTGATACGTATGGAAAATACCTACTTTTAGTTCTTCCTTCAGCTAAAGCTGCTTGTCTGTTCCTTCGTTATTTGTTCTTTTAAATACAGCAGCCTTTTTCTTTCTCGCCTTCTTTTCTCTGCTTCCCTCTCTAGACCTTACAAATCATTTTTTAATCCGTATCTCAGATTCCTTGTGCTCACTCTGTTTTAATCCCTTCTCTGATAATGAAAACACAATTTATTAATTTGATAGTAATTAAATTAACACTAAATCTGTTTCCTTTAGACCTAAAAGTAGAAGAAAATGAAAAACACTCCTTCTTCCTCCCCTCCTCCACTTTTGGTTTATTTTATCCTTTCCAGCTACAGGCACTTTGCTCATGAAAGCATTCTTGTTTTCCCTCTTTGTTTTTGGTGGAGGATAATTGATTATCAGCTCTTGCTATTTCAGTGTGCTGTCAAGAAAGCTGTTCGCTAGCTCGGTTAACTGTATTTCAGTAGTAGGCCAGGTATGAATAGTAATCACGCTATTCGCGAACGCTCTTCATGGGAGTTACTGAGTAACTTGATTAAGAATGGACATCCGTATGCTAGTAATGTTACATTTTTCACCTGAGTGAAAGTAACCTAGGAAAAAACTTCCGATAAAATGGATCATAGAAGTCTGCATAGGGTGAGCATATGTATAAAATTTTTCAAGACTGCTCACAGCCAGCAAGCAGAAGGTACAGACTACATACAGCGAGTGCTTTCTCAGCAGAAGGGTTCACAAAAAGAAATCACTTCTAGAGCTGCAAGAATTGGAAATCTGGCCATTCAAAATAGTTATGATTAGAAACATGAGTATTAAATGGCTGCAAAATGATTGCTCTTTAAAGACTTCCTCTGGAAAAATGGTAAAGGAGTCAACTTTTTCATTATAAGCATTTGTTATTTCTCCCTTGTTTACTTAAACTCCAGGAAAAAATAAACAGTCTGGATTGAAAACATGCATTGCTTATTGCAAACGTATTATCTCACAATGATATTTTCCCCATAGCAGCAATCTTCAGAAGAGAATTTTGTCTTTAAAAGAAAAGATTTCAAGATGTGCACTTGGTTACTTTTGGCTTGATGTTGTAATATGTAAGCCTACTATAAAAGGGGATGTGTTACAAAGGTGACTTTGGGTATTTCTGACAAACACTGTGCAAAAGGTTTTGCCCCTTTTTCCATACAGTTGGTCGGTCTGTCCTTGTGTTTGTAGGTCTTTCACATAACTACAACAGGAAGCCAGCAAGAAATGAGATTGCAAAACTAGAAAAGCTATCAGGAGAATTTATGGCTGGACTTAATAATTTAAGTCTAAAAAGACTGGAAAGTAGTTAAAAGCAATTTCAAGTTAATGGTGAAATCCTGCGGAAATTGATGCATAAAGTTCAGATTATAAGGGTCTGTTTGTATGGGTAAATGAATTGTTTCCAGGCACGGAGGCTAGTAAAATATGTTTGCCTCTGCAACAGAGTGGCTGCATGCACGCTGGCTTTTGAGAATGGTTCCTGGACCATTATATCTGCCAGTCGATGCCTGGGAATTGCTCAGGAAGAATGCTAATTGGCACAAGCCAGGCTTTTGCCAGGGAATGGTCTAACATGGGTGATGGGTTTCAACACCCCAAAATGCTTGATTTGGGTGTTAATATAGATGCAATCTCTGTTTTCACAAGAAAAAAATATATTTTGGGAATGACTAAAGATGTACTTCTGATACTTAAACATGTCAAATGGTAACTGTGTTCATAATGCTCTGTCCTTCTAAATGGAAAAAATGAAATATTGTGTGCAGCATCTTAAACTGTTAGTGATAGTTAAACTAAGAGCAGTAGTGGTTTTGGTAGGTGCTTACAAAACAGCTGTGTTCAGGATTTGTGGCTGTAACCTTGGATTTGAACCTGTAATCTCTTCTGGGAAGGCAGATTCTTGATTTTTATGGTTTTTTTTGAATGCTCGTAACTACAGGGACTTATACAAAAGTACTCTGCAGTGTCAGGACCTCAAGTTGTTGGGTTTTTTTTTTTACTGGCACAAATGTCTCTTAACCCCAAGTCCTGTAGTAGAATACAAAATGAAGCATAGTTTTTTCTTTGAAGCCTAAATGCACATGCAGCCTCTCTGTAGAGATACTAGAGGACCTAATTTTAATCCTGTTTCTTCAGGGGTAAAATATAGCTCATCCATCACTTTCCCTCTGTTACTTTAAAATTGCTTAATAACAACAAATACTCCACAGAGTCGTGGTTTCTCTAGTCTTAGATGGGATAGTTAGCCAGGCTTTGAGTTGAACCCTGAAGCTGTACAGCACCAGCTTGAACTCGAGTAACTTCAGGGATTTATCCTGAGCTGTTGAGCGTGCCAGTATGGAGTATACACCAAACATGCTACCTCCGCTTTCTCTTGCTCTCACTCTATGTGAATTTTCTTTAGCTCCATCCTGGAAAAGGAAAGAAATAACACAGGCTTTTACAGATGGGGCTGTGAGTGATTCAGTGTGCAGCCTCTGCCATTCACAGAAAATTACTCCAGCAGCTCGCTGTGCTTCAGGCAGTTGCTAGGTGCAGAATCAGAGAGGCTTTTCTGTTGTGACTGGAGAATCCACTCACGTTGCCAGGATTTCCGGATTAGTTTTCTTATACAGTCTGGCAGTTTGTACTTTACAACTGTCAGAACTGAGGACACTTAAAGAATAGGAATCATCAGTCCACAGACAGCAAATCCTGCTGTCTGGTGTCTATTAAAGAAAAAAAAGAGTGGTACATGTAAAGGAAACACAAACAATAATGTATAGTTTGAGAATGTTCTGTGTTGTCTGCTATTCTGGTTATTTGGATTAGAGGGGGAAACTAAGTAGTAATTCTCATCTCGTAGCTCCATGCGAATCAGAGGCTGGTTTGTATCATGCCCAGAAGAGTTTATGGTCTAATCTGAAGGAAGACACAATACGGAAGTGTGTAATTAGTGTTGTGATTATGAGATTGCACAGAGTAATTTGTTTAAGTTTTGAGCAATGGAAGTTGGGGGATGATGACTACTGTAGATGATGATAATGATTTGGATGCTGGTTTGTGTGGGGAAGGAAAGCAAGGGACTTCTGAGGTTACATGGTATGTTGCAGAGAAGATGGCAGTATTCGCTACACTCTTCCTCATTTGTGCCTGGTTTCTATTTCATTCCGTTTTTCTGTGTTATTTGTAAAATAAGGTGGGGTTCTACTGTAAATCAGTGATTTCGTCTGCTGTGTAGTTTTTACTCTTCTGATCTGATTCCTTCCTGGTTGTTGACTTCATGCGTGTACGAAGATGGCAAGAAATCAACTCAATTGTAGCTAGTCGTATAAAGGATCTGCTGTCTCCCTGCTCCATGACAGGCTAATGCCATTTGTGAATGTAACCAGATCCACAAAGGTTTGGTTTGGGATGGTAGGGGGAAGAGAGATTAGCTGTAATTCGGTCCTGTAGATACATCAGTTTTGCTTTCTACTCCTGCCTTTTGGAAACTCTTAGCATTATTGCTTTCTCTATCGTGGATGAAGATATCAATGCCAGGCCTAAACCCAAATGCCTGAATATGCTACACCTTCATCTAAGACACCAGCTAGCATCTGATTTTCATGAACCTTTTCTTCAGTCCTCCAGAAGGTTTTTTGTTCCTCTTTGCAGTGTTTGTATTCACGACACTTCTAAGTTATATGTATATATATATTTTTTGGAGTGGGGCAAGACACTGTTAGATACGCAACAAAAATCTAGATCTGTTAATAAATGTTATTCCCTGATCAGCCTATTCTTGTAGTTATTTTACAGTGAATGATCAAAGAACTTTTATAGACTTGCACTAGATGTTTCTTATTGACTTTTTAAGGGTTGGTTTTTTATCTTGTTTTGATGATGATCCGAAGTTAAGAGTTATTGGATATTGATTACCAGAATTACTACTTTTGGAAGTTCTGTACTGTATTTTGTTTTTTGCAGTCCTTTGGTAGTTTGCTGGCTCAGTGAATTATCTTGACTCACTTCTTTTAATGTTGTTGCTTTTGGCCACATATTGTCTGCACATGGTAAAACTGTTAGCACTGTTTTTTAGATATTTGTCTTCTGTATGCATATTCACATCTTTTAATTTTTCCTGTTGTGCTGGAATTTATTCAGACATGCTGTCTTGTTTACAGGAAGTTGTATGTGATAAATAGTTTATTGGATATCTTGTGTCCTGAAAAGATAAATACAAACTGAATGTTTATGTATTCATAGCTCCAACATCTGTCTTTTTAAGTATTTTTTTCCGCTCTGTGAATATTTAGGCTGTTGTTGCTTTGTCATTAGAGCTGTCACTGTAATTTAAAAACAGTAAAAAAGTTGTATTTCCTTCTCAATATTTCCTTATATATGAATGTGTTGAGGATGGGAAAATTTTTGCTGCGTTTGATGGGTTTAAGCTGCTTTTGTGAGCTCTGGCTAGCAATATCTTTAGCGATTAGGAAATACAGACAAAGGAAGATGCAGATACGGATTTTAGGCACCTTCTCGTCTCATCCCCAGTCTCCACAGCTGGAGCTTTTGGCTGTTTTCAGGACACTGATTTATAATAGTGATTTTGGTGTACTCCTCCCACTTAACCAAGCTGTGCTTCTACAGTAATTCAAGGAAGATGAAAACTCTACTAGGTGTTTGCTGTTTTGGCAGGTAGGAATAATTTCTTCTTGATGCCCAGGCAGGTCACTGGTTAGGCCTGTGATGTTCTCCTCCTTCTGCCCCCAGCTGACCTCCGCAGTTCTCTTACTGGTTACCTGTCTCACAGGTAGATGCAGACCTGATCTAAACGTGGGAGCTGAGCAGCTGCAGACACGCCGTATGGCATGAGCTTTGTAGGCCGGCGACAGTGTGGGCAAGAGACATGAATCCTTGTTTTCTTCTGGCAAGATTATGCTTGGTCCAGCCTGATGTGTCTTGAGTTACGGAGGTGAATGAGTGATGCAGGGTACAGTATTGTAAGACATTTCTTCTTTCTCTTTAACAATATAAATAGTTAATATTAGCCTTTTTATTTCTGTGAAGGAAACCTCCTCTTTGCTTTCAATCTTGGCTACCCAGTTAATCTTTTAAAAAGAGAAATTTCTTCTGTTCACTGTGTCAAAGTGTTTTTTTTCTGCTTTTCTACTTTCTGTGTTTTTTTTTTTTAATAGAGCAAGCAGGTAGGCATGGCGATATGTAAATGCTCTTTGAAATTCCTAATTTGCTGACTTGACAGTACTTACAGAAGACAAGAGCTATGTTCATCATGAAGCTGCAGAGCTGCTTTGTGCCCTACATAATGTTTGGCATCTCTGAGAGAGATACAGAAAGAATTGTATTTTCTAACCTCGCTCTGCTTCCTCTGTCTCCAGAGGGTTCACTGCTTACGCAGAAACCAAAATGTTTGCTAGAAGAGGATTCTGTGTGTGTTATCCTGCAGGCTGAATGATGAAGAAAGGGATATGATTCTAGGGGGAAGGGAGTTTAATGAATTCTGTTTTCCTATTGTCTCCATAAAGATTTGATGTTGCTTTATAATTAAAATTGGATCTCCATCTACAGAGTGCTCTCTCTCTCTCTCTCTTCATTTTGAACTATGTAACCCTTTCTCATGCATTCCTGAAATAGAACAGCCAGACATATGCTTAAAAAAGGAGGGATATAAAAGGGAAAGTACTGTCCTCCCAAAGGTGTACGGGGATTCCTGTATTCATGCAGCAGCATTTCTTTGTAGAAATATTACTGAGAAGATGAGTTGCCTTGCCCAGAGAGGGAGGTTTCTGCTTTATGAACAAGATAATTGTATACTTCTGTTCAAAGTAAACATCATTCTGACACATTTCATGACCGCAAGGTATTTTATGTGCTCACTGGAATAAACAACGCACAGGGCTGTCTCAGACACTTAGTCAACGGCTAACGCTGTGCCTGAACTTATGCATCTTTCAGCTAAAGCAGAAATGAAAAGCAAACTCCAGCACTTGAGGGCATGTGGGGTATTTTTGACACTCTGGAGGAAAGCAAGTCTGTAAAGCCTTAATGATTGCTCCTTCATCTATGCAGATTTGCTTTAACTGGTGCCAGATCTGCTGTAATATTGATGACATTCTTCATCTAATTAATGGCCCAAACATAACAGAGTGTATGCTGGTAATGTAGTTTTTTTTCTTGATGTAGGGAGAGCACAAATGACGAAAACTGCATGTAAAAATGTGAGGTATGATTGCAAATTTGATATGTAATATGATTTTTGTTGAATGAGTGAAATATATTTTCAACCATGGCTTTGTTCACCGGGCCATTTCATGGCTTAGCTGCCATAAGAAATTTCCTTAAGCATATTCTGGAATCGTTCCCTGACAGTGAGGCAATTAACATAGTGTAGCAACATATATTGTTAAGAAGAAGGCTGAGTGATTTGTGACTGCATTCATCCCAAACACAGTATGAGAACTGGTGGTGGTGAAGATTGCCTGTTGCTTTTCACCTTGTCACCTGTCTTTGTCTGTGTAGTTTGGGGTTTTGGCAAAATGTTTTGTAGCTAGAACAGAGCAGTGGTTGGTGAAAAGTTAAAAAAGGGTAATATGTATGTTTAGCTAGACATGACCGAGCAGTAATGGAGTTTATAAGATTGGGAATGATCAAATTTGACAAAAGTGGAGCTGTAAGGACACATGGTCATAGCCAGGATTGCCCCTGGGAACTGGGCTGGCTGATACGGCTTTGTCCCTCTGAGCAGTAGGAGACGATGTTAACAGAAAAACTCCATCCGCTGACATTTTATGGCCTTTGTGTGACCGCACATCCTCAAATGTCTGTTTCTGTTTCCATGGGGCATGCTGTGAGCCGTATATCTAGATTTTAAGGGTAAAGGTTGCTGTTGGGGGGGGCATCAATGAATCCGTTTAATTTGGAGCTCTGTAAAAGTTTTACAAGAGTATCTACAAACTTTACAAATTTGGGATAGAAACACTAATAAATGGCTTCCTCTCTGTACTTGTACATGTAGTTGTGGGGGAATGTCTTCCCTGAGATTCATAAGAAGTGTTTTGTTGCTCGGGTGTTTCTTTGTGGGGCAGTTAACTTCCATTGGGATTGACCTTGTGTTCCCGAGGGTGTCAGAGCCCTTAGTACCTTGCTGTCTCATGATTCTCACAAGCAGAGGTATGGCTTTGCGCATGGCAGCATTGCTTCTTGACCTCAGGTACTCGGATTTGAAGCATTATGTTTTGCTATATTCTTAACGAGATAACTATTCAGCAGTACGAATTGAGTGTACAGCACAGGGAAGCGTTCAAAATTCAGCAAAGGCCAAAATTCACACCACATGCCTTTCAGAGGCTCATAATTTGGCTAAGGCAGAATCAGGTTTCTTTCAGAGCCCATTGCTCCATAGTACTAGTATTGTCACAAATTTCTGATGGATCCTTTCTTGTTTTCTTGCAAGAGGAACTAATAGGAATTTTCTTCCATGCTAGCAATTTGTTTTTCTCTACCATATTATCATTTTATTTTTTGGAGGATTTGTGATTTTTAATAATACATGTACTGACAAGTTTGTGCAACTTTCATTAAGAATGCATGCTATTTCATTTATCTATTTAAAAATAAATCTCAAATGCTTCAGTTGTTTCAGTATATCAAACAGATGCAAAGAGCTTAGGGTCAACAAGCAAGTGGAAGCTTGACACAGAGAACTAAATGTGTGGAGTGCTTCTCCATGGGTGGTGATAGCAGTGTTTACCATATTATCACAATAGTGCCTAGTAGCCCAAGGCAGGGGTAAGGACCCCGTTGCTATACAAACACAAACTAGAATGCATTTCCTTCACAAGTCGGAGGTCATGGACACCTAGTGGAATACAGTGAGTGACATAAATACAAGAGCTTACTACAATTTAGAGGAGTCTTACTTGAATCTATCTGTGCTTGTGGCTCATGGCAACCAGAAGCAAAAATGTAATAGCCTGCATCTTTTTTGCTAATATATTTTATATATTGCAGCTGGACATTGTTTACCAAGATGGGCAGTAATCTACTGAACCTTCAAATACAATTGAGCTATATTACATACCCACACCTTAAAAATAAGGCTGTAGGAATGGGCAGACAAAGAAACAGCACTGGGCAGCATGATACAGTGGTCTCAACATATTGTCATCTTTGCCAAGAAAACAGAGCTTTGGAGGATTTTAATGGAGGATGTTTGTGGTCCCTCCTTCCTGGAAGGAAGGATTTTCCTGGAAGGAAGTGCTAGCTTGCTTGTTTTGTAAATGTAAGAAGTGGGCAGTGGGAGCTGAAAAGGATAGGTTATTGCTCTTCCCTCTCGCTCAGCAGCAAGAAGACAAGGAGGGGTAAAGTGAGAGGGGCCTTGTTGGTACAATTGGAGTTATAACTGAGGACAGACAGATGAAGAGTGACCAGTGGGAATGATGAAGTCACTGGAGGGATGCACAGAAGGATATATTGAAGCAGAAGACTAGGCTTCAGGAATAATACCGGTGGAACAAAACGGCATTTGGCAAGGCCAGAGAATGTGACATTGGGATAATCTAGTAGTAACATGATGGTAACAGAATAATGTCTTGTTTCATTATACCCTTGTCTCCTTTGGGGTTAGGAGGAGTAGTGATTATTTGTAATAAGAATATGATTTCATTAAACGAAGTACAGTGTGTGTTAGTAGAACATCAGCTTTGACATGCTTAAAAAAATTAATTGGGCAAATAAGAGCTTTTTAAAAGCCTTCTTTGATAGGCCAAGGATGCATGGACTGTGAAGCTGGTTGTACTGCATAATAGGTGGGTCCTCCGAGAAGGTAATAAATCTCTTGACGCTCAGCAGTAGAACCCCATTTTCCATTAGGAAATTGTATTTTAATACTTCCCTGTTTGGCATAAAGCGTTCTGAGTAACATACCAGCACCTAGTTGTGCTCTGGCAGAGTCGCAGTCTTCTGGATGATCTCATTTAGATTTCTTCTGTTCTGGGATTGTCCATAATGCAGTCTAAAGACTTTAAAGGTGAGTCTCAATTCTGCTGAGCTGTTCAGCTACTCCAAAATCGCTATTCTTGTAACTTACCTAACAAATTACATGTACTCGGACCGTGAATGATATGATTTTGTTACGATCAGCAGCTTTTAACGCTTCAAGTGCTATTACACTCTTTAACAGTAGAAGAAGGTTGACATTTCTATTATAAAAGTTTTAGATAGCAAAATTCAAAGAGGTTCCATGGAAGATCACAAAATTACTGTAATTGCAAGGTATTGGTGGCCATGATCATCATGTTATGGATGCTGGGAAGAGAAAATTGATCTACAGGCCTAATTCTCCTTGGAGGAGAAATGTAGAAATTCTGCCCTTCACAATCTCTTTTAGCTTTAAGGTTGGCTTTAACTAGGTGTTAGGGAATGCTGCAATGGGTAAAAGTGCTGATGAACTCCTTATTGGCTTCCGAGGTAGTTTGCTGCTTTGAAGAAAAAGAGTTGAGACACTAGGGAAAATGAAAATGCGTTTAGAAAAATTAATGTGAATATTAATTTATATGAAGTATTTGATTAGGTTAAGGGAAATTAGACTAGATTAGTTCACTAGACTAGATTAGTTAAAATTAGACTAGGTAACAGGTTTTTGGAATAAGGCAACCAGCACTGATGCTGAAAGACTCAATTCTGGGATTGTCTGTTAGAAAATTAATAAGCTAAAGAACCTAAATACTTCTTAATGAACATTTCACAGTTGTTTTTTAAAGGATTGTTTAATGTGATTACGTATTGTGTGTCGCAGAATGCTAACAGACTGCAAGTGTTCCCAATTCCTGACCAAAAATGTGAAGGAGAACTGGTTGTACGCTTATTCCATAATTCATGAACTATTCAGAGGTATTATGCATAAGGCTTAATATGGCATGTCTGAAAGGGGTTTTCTTATTAGCAAGAGATTTCCCCTTAACTTTATTGACTAATTAGAAGTGAATGCAAGTATATATAGTGCTCTCCTTACTGCTGACACGAGAGCAGTAGGAATGGGAAATGCAAATAAAGTACCTTTCATTACATCTAATTTTTAAAGTATTTAAATGTTTTTTCATCAGTTATAAGTAGACTATGTGCCAGACTGCTTGTCTGTCAGCTGCAAAACAAGGATTGAACAATGGATGAAATGCCTCTGAAAAGAAGATGGAAAAGAATTTTAGGCACTTTAAAATGCTTTGTCACCCATTTGACCAGGCCAGAATCTTTGTTTTTACGTGTTTTAATTCTGGCAAGAATGTTTCCTGCCCACTCACTTCCTTGTCTAGTGTATAACTAATGGGATGGATCCATGCCTGTTCCCTTCAAAGCCATACCGCTAGCAGCTGAAGTTGGAAGTTAAATGCTAGCTTTACAGCTAGTCTCTGTTACTGTGGGAATCATGTTATAATTTAGATCAACCTTAGGCATAGCCATGCAATGGAAAATAGGCAAAGCTTTCACAGAAGAACTTTATTTAGGTTAAGATGTGTACAACTATTACTTGTTTAACCAATTGGTGACATCAGTTAAAAACAAATCTGTAATACAAAACATCCAGCAGGAAATGGATCAGTTTTCAAGTGTAAAACATTTCAAAAGCTCGGGATGGGAAAAAGAGGTTTTTATAGAGATTTGAGTTTGAAAACATGGTTAGCTGTTTCTCAAGAGTGTCCTCCAAAGTGTGCTAAGGTAGGTGGGACCAGCTGAGTCATCCCAATGCAGTGAAATCAGTAGGGCTTAGGATATCTGGAGGGTGCATTGTTACACGCAAGTTAGATGTTGCTTTCATTTCCAAAATCTTACTTGAAATCTTGAGCTGCACATGCACAATGCAGAGAAGTAGTGGTTCTGAAATGCATATGGTTGCTTTTTTATTATTTTGTGGTATGCTTGCACTGACCAGGCCCATTTTCTTGCATAAATGACTTCATCTTGTTTTTTAAATACACTGTAAGTAATTTCCCAATTTGCTCTTGTCAGGTTTACAGATAAGAGATTTGGAATATTGTATCCAGGTTTTCTGGTGTAGGCATGTTCATGCTGATAATCTTCAGCAAGAACAGCAGTTACTGTTTTAACAGATACAGCTTTTACCTTCAGTTTTGTTCTTCTAAAAGGCTGAGCATGCACTACTGAAATCACTTGAGCATCACAATGAACTTTGAAAGTTAATATTTTGTAACAAGTCCAAGATCTTGTCAGACCAGATAAATAATGTGTATGAGGCTACATATTTCTCACCAAGATAGTCTTTTGCAAGCACTCAGAACACTGAGGTTGTTTGCTGTATGTACTTATAATAAAGCTGGTTTTATGCCTGATGCAAACAAATAATGAACTTGAGTTTCCTGTGGTGATGCTGTTAAAGCTGTCTCTGATTTTTGAGTTGCAGTCAAGTGCGAAGGGAAAGGAATAAGCTATTCCACTGCCATAAGAAGCTGCTAATCCATATTTTGCTTCATTTTCTCTGCACATTATGTTAATGATTAGATGATGTAATATGGAAGGGAATCTTATCTTTGGCATGTTTTAATGGTGCTAAATAAAGAAGTTTGCCAAAACAACAAACCTTACGAAAGCTGACCACTTCTTAATGGTTTCTTTATACCTTACTTACAATGCCTTTTTCTTGAACAATCATGCAGAAATTATTGGTTGTGTATAAGTAGCTGATTAAAATTATTTTAAAACACTAAGAATATTTTCAAAAAAGCTATTTAGCATTACGATAAATTAATAAAGAATCCTCCATTAAGCATCTTAAATGAAAACCAGGTACTGCTTAATATTATTTGTGGAAAACTTTAAAAGAAAGTCTAGCTCCTGAGATCACAAGGCAATCATTTAAACCTAGAGTTGGCATGGCAGCTTCTCCTTCTCAGCATTAGCCTCCTCGTCAGATGAGGAATGAGTATTTTCATTCCACTGCACTCAAGCAGTTCATCTCAGTGACTCGTGCAAACTTCAGAAACTGCTCGGGAGAACTCAAGATGAAGGAAGGGTTTTTTCCTCTTCAGACCTATAAATGAAATGATTGCAAGAAGATGCAAGTTCAGGAACATACAAGAAAGTAGAAATATGAACAGTTCGAATCTCCCACTGTACATCTTACTTTCCTTTCTTTGGTAAATTGTTTTTACATCTAAAACACATTTAAGTAACTTGTTGGATTCCCTTCCAATTCGTATTTTCGTTTTACTTAATAGACACTTCTGTTTTCTTTTCACTTGCATTCTAATGTCCTTTCAGTTAGAACAGAACACAGATTATAAGTCAAATGCAAATGAAGTATTGATCATCTTCTGAAATAACCAGTCCAAGTAAGCTCATGCTTAGCAGTATAATTGTTTAAATAATTCTGTATGTGTACTCAGTATAATGGCATGGTTATATTTGTTAATCTGTTTTTAAGGATTATCAGCTAAAAGCAATTAACATAGAAGTGCAAATAAAAAATTATTTATTTTTCATTGAAGTAGTTTCCTGGTTGCTGTTGTAAATCACATTAAATCCACCTTATCCGTGCACAGGTGGTCAGCGGGCATAATGGCTGCGGTGTCAGTTTGCATTGAGGTTTTACTAGCAGAAACAAGCAAACAAACCTCCAACTAGTTTATAGCTGCAGATTCTTCCCTGTTACTGTAAAGTGTGCCTGCCAAGGGATTTTTGTAAATGTTTCCACCTCTGCAATTTACATTGTGGGCTAAATTTGGCCTCTAAACTAGAACCTTGGTTCATCACTTATCTCACAGTGTGGAATGAGTCTGGGCTGGATTTCCACCTCAGAGCTGACAGCTCCTGGGTTCATATGTTGGCTCTGCCACTGCCTTGCTTTCTGTTCCTGGGCAAGTCCCTCTGCTGTTCTGTGCCTCATTGCCTCTTCACGTAAAATAGAGTGAATTGCCAATTGACAGAGGACTTGCAAGGCTATGTGTCATTTTTTTAAAATTGTTGTGTTTAGGAGGAGACAAATAGAAAGGTCCCAAGTATTACTGTTATTCACATTTCTAAAATAGACTTGCAGGTAGTTTTTCTTTGCAGAAGGGTCACAAAAGTGTGACAGTCCTAACTTTTATGATTTTTTTCATAAAATGATTTTTGAAAGCATCCTAAAAGAGAGAGCCAGCATTAAAGTTGGAAATTCCTTTTAGCAATAAATTCTGCTCTGAGAATAGAAAGGCAGTGTTCCTGGAGACGCAAGTCTTATTCTGCTTATGAAGTGGATGAAAAGAATCAAACTCATTAAGGATATGAATTTTTGTAATTATTTTTAAGAGCATACACCCAGATTCTGTCTTTTTCAGTCACATAAGCCTGATTTATCCAATATAAAACAAGCACTTAAGCATATTATTTAAGTGGGAGACAGCAAATACCCATCTTTCAATTGAAGAGAGGAAAACTGAAGCATGCAAATCTGTCCTGAAACATAATTTATAAAAGGGAGGCTTTTGCGAATCCTGCTAAGTTTACCACAGAATCCTACATCATAATACCAAAGATTGAATTACTGGTCACAGAAGACATCCTTGTGTCAGCAAGGGTTTTTTTAGGTAAATAGGAATAAGTGTATTTTATTACTTTGTAAACACAACTTTCCTTTTTTTTTTTTTCCCCCCCTCCTTTCTCCCTCTCTCCCAAATATCAAACACTGAATTGGTTGCATCTTCTTGTGCTGTTGTTGACAGTATTTCAGAGAATATTTTCATCTTTTTTCACAGCTCTTTGTAGGGATGTCTTGCCTGCTGGGATGGGAGGCAGCGTCGGAGTGACCTGGCCTCTGCCATGGCTGAAGCTTTCAGTGAGGTGACAAAATGCCAGGAGCCCTGATGTTGCTGTGAAAGCTCCTTGTGTCCCCTTGCTCTTGGGCAAGTCCCTCTGCACCACAGAGCCATGCAGTCGCTAAAAGCTGCTCTTCTGGGAGATGCTGGGTTTTTTTAGGGCTGCCTTTGAGCACAGGCGACAAATAGGTAGCTTGCTAGGCGGGAAAAAAGGCCTGTAGCAGAGGATTTCTGCTGGTACAGCCCTCTACTGATGCAAGTGCAAAGGGGATGAGGATTAGCATCTTCTGCTGGAGGGGTGATGGTGGTGGCCTATGGCTGTGCCACCAGGAGCACAGGCTGTCAGAGGGCCGGGGGCTCCCTGGCACTATCGGCGGGCCTGGGCTGGGCCTGGCCACCAGGGAGCGGGGCGCTGGGGGCAGCCCCAGCCCTGGAGGGCATCAGGCACCACTGTGGGGACAGGCCGGCACCGAGGGGGTTGGGGGGCCTGTGGCTGGGCAGGGGCAGGGGCCAGCACTGTTGTGGTGTTTGGAGGCAGCGACTGACGGCCATGGGCTGGGTTGAGATGAGGACCTGGGGCTGGGCAGGAGGGGGAGGTCCGAGGGGTGGGCAGGTATCCGCAGTCCGTGGTGGTGCTGGTGGTGCCCTTGGGGCCCAGACGCAGGCTGCTGTCTCCATGGCCTCTGCCTTGGCTGTTTCCTCACCCTGAGTCAGGGGAGAGTGGTACTGTCTGTAGCTTGGGGAACGAAGGGCATGGTGGGGGATGCTGCTGAGAGATTGCATGGGGGGACAAGTAGGGGGGACAGGTGGCTGCATACCCATAGCAGGAAAAGGGCAATAAGGGTGTCCGTGGGGAGATGCTCATGCTGTGCCTTCCTGAGGACTGGCTCTGTCGCCTCTGCACTCCTGAGCTTTTGTCATGGAGGCGAGGACAAAATGACGTGTTTTTTTGCAGGAACCTTTGAGCTGGCTCTAGCTCTTTCGGCCTTACGCGTTTCCTTACCAGCTTCATTGTGTGGGTATTCGTTCTTTGGGAGTGTAAAATGCTGTGTATAAAGGTGTTAGTTCTATTTATGTCATTTCTGACATTTCGTGCTGGCAGTGGTCTGGACAAAGTCCAAACCTTAAAGTTTGGAGTAATTATTTTTCAAGTGTATTTCCGTTACAGTCACAGCAGCATATCTCTAGGTGTATTTGTAGCTTGAACATTAGGTGCCTTTTACATTTTATTGTAAAGCTAACTGTATTGTTAGCTAACTGTAGCTAACAAGTTCTACCAATAAAATATCTATAGAGCATTTTCAAATGAACAGAATGAGCATTTTCAATGTGAGCTTCATAGTATTCTTCTCGTTTCAATTAAACAATATATCTTGAAAATTTTTTCCACTCTACTCTCAGTACTGTGCCTGGGGGATATAATTAGAGTGTAAATGGGTCTTCAGGAAAGTGACTGGCCATACCAGATGCTTGAAAATTGAGTAAGATGGTACAGGTGAAATTAAGCAACTCTGAATTTGGCCCTTATCTCTCTGCTTTATGGTTATTTCTTGGGACACGCCTTGTAGACTTTCGTGATATTTAAACTTAGTTCTGTAAATTAGTCCTAACTCATATCCCGTAGCAGTCCAGAGGAATTTGCTTTTCCATTTGTCTGATGTTCTTAATTGTTTGTCTTTTTTAAATTGTCCATTAGGCCAAATATATCTTCACAGAAGGCACATTATTCCCATAGATACATAATGTTGTAAGAGTTATGTTTTCTGTTATGGTCAATCTGTGGAAGAAGAATCAAATCTTCCAGAATGCTCCCTGAGATGCTTTGGTTTATGCTTGTTCAGGGTTTGATGGTTTTTTTTGTTGCCAGTGCTGAGGTTGACAATGCCAGTGTACCTTTGTAGCCTTAAACTCAATTGAGCATAATAGGATAGCTTTGAAGTTCTTGCAAATAAGCATGTGAACAGGTAAGTAGGGCCTGAGAATCTGTTGTGGTCATGTTCCCTGGTAGAATTTTACTGCGCGCAGTCAGAAATGGAAAGGATCTTCCAGTATTCATTGAGAGACTGGCCAGGAATCGCAGTGTTTTTTCAGCCAGCCCAGCTGCTGGTGAATGATATATGAACTGTTTCTCTAGAACCAAGCTCAAAAGCCCGTTTCATTATTTTGAGAGAGCTTTTTAGTGGTAGTACACAGTATTTGCTATTTAAGGCAAATTTAGAGTAAATGATCAGAACACTGATTTTGCTGTGCTTGAAGCTGTGCTGTTTTTGAAGGTCATGAGTAACAATCTGTTATGACTAATGCTTCTGATTCAAAAAAATCTTCATTTAAATATTTATAGATTTGCTTTTATTATAAATAAAACCAAAGATTCTCTTATTTTCCGTGAGCAGTCTCAAAGGAATGATCAAGACTCCATCTATACATTTATTACGAGGAGAAAATATGTCTGAATGGCTGAATCATACTTGCTTGTCTCTGTTAACTCTGGTGGAGTTAGTTTATTCTGTAACAGATTTTTCCATTGGTAGCTATAATTCCTCAGTCATTTCAATGTATGACATTGGCATGTGTGCGTGTAGAAACTGGTCAGGCTCTGGATTTGTGTAGTGTAAAGATTTTTCTTTTTAAATACATTTACTTCTTTGATGTAACAATGGTTTGTTATAGCTCTAACTGCAGTTCGTGTGATCATGATGGCCTTGCTGTATATTCAGTACTATTTTTTTTGAATTATTATAATGCATTGTGTATATCAGGACAGGTTCTAGATATATAGACCAGGTTGATTAGAAATGTGCAGCTATTGGGTGCTAAGTATAGTGTGTGCCTTGCATTTTCCACAGGCTGTGGAGGTCAGAATGTCTAATCCTAATGTTATCTGTTTGTTTCTTCTTGTTTATATAAATGAAATAACATGGGCCATGCTTACGTAATCCTGATTCTATAGGAAATGTAAATATTTTAAAGCCTAGTAAAAAAAGAAATCCTCCACAGACAGCATCTTGTTCTGTAACCCGTGCTACTTTTGTTCCTCCCTTCACGCTTTTGCTAAATGGTGCCTGTGGTGCGTATTTTCACTTTATTCTGTGTTCCTTAAGTTCTGCTTTGCCCTTTAACACACCCCTCTCCACAGTACTTGCTTTTCAAAGGAGTTGCATGGGGTGACATAATACCTGATTCAGTTGTGGAAGCTAATGACAAGTCTGGCTCAGTTTCAGAACCTGATCTGATCCTAGCTAGGGACTCTTCGCTTTTTGCCATTGCAAAGATATTTCTTTCAGTTTGCTATTGCCTCATTCAGCATGCTATTGTTGGAGCCACTCATTGTATAATCCTTCCCTAGTTAGCCTTTTTTAACCTATCTGTAGTCCCACTCTCTCTCTTCTCCAACTAATCTCCCCTCCTCCCTGTATACAAACTCACTTGTAAAGCTGAGTTGTACCTCTCCAAAAAACTGATGACAGATTATTTAGTGGCCAATAGAAGCTTGATGCAATTTGCAGGAAGTCCATATAGATGACTTGTGGAGAGATTACAAAAGGTCTCTTTCACAACGGCTGGATGCAGCACCTGCCCTTTGCTTGCAGGAGCTGACTTCCCAGAAAAGCTGTATTCACAGGCTTTCGGTGGAAATTTTGTGTCCTTTTGATGATCTGTAATCATTTTCTCATTTATACTGACTTGATCACTGAGATGTTTACTCTGTGAATATTGTTGTTAACGGAGGAGTACATAATTGCTTTGAGTCTACTGAAAGTAGACCTTGATTAATTCAAGGTCTACAAGGTCCAGCATCAGGGAGTAGTTGCAATGTGCTCACTCCAGCTCTGCAATGCCAGGAGGGGCTGTGAGTTTTCAGAGTGATTGGGAACTGGAGCAGTACATTGCAGCTACTTCGCAAAGCCCTGGGCAAGCAGCAGAAGCATCAGAAGTGAAGGATTTCCTGTGAGAAAGTAAGAGCTATTGAATATCTGGGCCATTGGTGGAGCCTTGGCAAAATACACAGCCTGGATGTGGACCAGAATCTGCCGTTTTAAATCTATTTATGCCTGGTTTAACATGTTAGAAACCCTTAAGCAACTGGTAAGAAAACAGAATAGTTCAACATACTTTGAAAACACCTAAGAATTGGTATGAAAAAATCAAATATATGTAGAGTCTTATTAATGTAGCAAGTTTAATTTGTATTTGTACTGTTATTTGGCAAATACCATTTTGTAACATGTTACAGCATTATAGTTTTTTTTTAAAAAATAAGCTACAGTCTACTAGTACTGCTAGTGACCTTGACTTTCTTTCTTTCCTCCTTTATTTTTTTGTGTTCTCTTTTTATTAATTTGTAGCGATACTTACCCATGAATCTTATCTGGAAAAGATGGGAAGGAGAATAGGGGAAAAGAAAAGAGAAAGCTAAGTAACAAAGGAGAATGGAAAATGTAATACTGCTTTAAAAAAAATCAACCAACTATTCTTAAAGCTTTATAGTAGCATAGTAGATGGTCACTTGCAACTTCTGTTTTTCCTCTTTAACCTCTGTCAGTCTATTTAGTATCTTTTAAAAGTGTCATTAAACCTACTGGATAAAAATAGTTTAAAAAATATGCAAACTGTCCTGTAAGCCTTAGTGAATTAACTGAATTGTTCAGAAGGGTGGAGGACAGCATATTTCAACCTTGGGCTGATTAGCATCAATAAATTTTCCTAATATTCTGTCCTAGGACTAGGTTTAGGGTGAGGTTAAAGTTCCCGCTCTTGCAGCCTCAAATGAGGTTGTTTTCCATTTCCCAATCAATTGCCCTATATCTTAGATACAGTGCCATATATTTTTACAGTTACTTTATTATCTTTCTTTTCTGTCCCTTGCACACATGCATGCATACACATGCATGTATACATATGTATGAATTTATTTATAAAACTAGGTACAATTGCAACAGAGGGGAGAGGGAATGAAATGTATCCCAGGGTAGCAAATAAAGTAAGAATTAGGTCTTCCTTTCTTGAGAGCGTGTCTGATTCAGGTAAGTGTGGACTCATCCCTAGGCGTTAAATGCTCTCAGTGAATGTCCTGATGTCATGAGATGTCTGAGGATTTTCTCTCCATTGTTGACAGAGAGCTGGTATCAGTAATGTTTTTCTTGAAGCTTCAAATGCGGTGAATTGACATTGCTAATGAAAACTGATTTTGTCCCTTCAATTAAGAACAAAGTTGACTAACTTTTTTACTAGGCAATTTCACGTTTAACTCATTTTCCAAATTTATGTTCAGTGTTCATAAAAGTATATATAGATAGTATGGAAATTATCTTAGAGAGTCTTATTTATTGCTTTCAGTTTGAACTGTGGAAGTTTTTCCTACCCTGTTGGATACTGGGTGCATTGTGCACTATGAATTTTATTATATGAACAAATACGAGAGGACAGTATTAGTGACATTTACTGCATTTAATGTTTGAGTGTTGGTTAGATGACTTGTAAGAAGAATGTGTCTTTTTTTTCCTTCTTCTTCATGTTGCCAATAAGAAAAATCTATTCTTCTGGCATAGTCTCCTAATGCTTCTTTTAATTAGCTGTCTATTGGCGGTATTTCCCCCTGTGCCACCTCAAGCGATCCAGTGTGGGATTTGGAAGGGACACCTTGATGCTGATTTGCAAAGACTGCAAGAGCTGCTTTCTCCTTGGGCTGGATTTTTCTTGCTCTGCCAGTTCAGTTTCAATTAGATCTTAGTGTGGGAGTCAAAATGCACAGAGCATGTGGCCAGTTAACTTTAAAATATTTTGCTGATGAACTTCAAGGGTTTGAGGGTCTATGCAGGGCCATTCTAGGAGAGTGTGTACTTGCCCAGGATGGTAGCCAGAGCTGGCAAAATGCTGTTGTCTTGCTTCCTGGGCAGAGCTAGAAATGGCTAGAAATGGTTTTTAATTTTTTGAGCTGACTCTGGCCTTACAGACAGGCCATCTGTCTGAACAAGGAGCAACTGAAGACTGAGTCTTCCAGCTCACGCTTAAGTGATTGATGCATAAAACTTCCACCACCTTTTAGGATGAGTTCTTAAAAAATAATGTGGTACTATTTGTTTTCTGTAAATGGTCTCATGGAAGAGACCATTGTGGGATACAGTTGCTGCAACTGTACCATTGCACCATTTTCTTGCATGACATCTTGAGTTGAAGTGAATGGTGTGTGCAAGGCTGGGGGAGGGAGAGGTCAGTGGTTTTGCAGAATGTTAGTCCTTAACATCTTTGAATAGGTGATAAACTTTGCTTCATCCATACCTATTCCTGTCTGTGTAATCTGACCTACTACCTAGTATATCACAGAATGGTTGAGGTTGGAAGGCACCTCTGGAGATCATCTAGTCCAACCCACCTGCTCAAGCAGGGTCACCTACAGCAGGTTGCTCAGGACCGTGTCCAGACAGCTGTTGAATATCTCCAAGAATGGAGACTCCACAACCTCTCTGGGCAACCTGTTCCAGTGCTCAGTCACCCTCACAGTAAAGAAGTTTTTCCTCATATTCAAATGGACCTTCCTGTGTTTCAGTTTGTGCCATTGCCTCTTGTCCTGTCACTGGGCGCCACTAAAGAGTCTGGCCCCATCCTCTTGACGCTCTCCCTTAAGATACTTATACACATTGATAAGATCCCTGTCAGCCTTCTCTTCTCCAGGCTGAACAGTCCCAGCTCTCTCTCAGTGTTTCCTCATAAGAGAGATGCTCCAGTCCCTTAATCATCTTAGTAGCCTTTTGCTGGACTCACTCCATATCTCTTTTATACTGGGGAGCCCAGCATTGGATCCAGCACTCCAGATGTGAACTCACCAGGGTTGAGTAGGGGGGCAGGATCACCTCCCTCAACTTGCTGGCAATGGTCTGGCTAATGCAGCCCAGGATACCATTGGCTGCCTTGGCCACAAGGGCACATTGCTGGCCTCATGGTTAACTTGTTTTCCACCAGGACTCCCAGGTCCTTGGCAGAGCTCTCCAGCAGGTCAGCTCCCAGCCTGTCCTGGTGCCTGGGGTTATTGCTCCCTGGGTGCAGGACTCTGCACTTCAATGAAGGGAAGTGCCCAGTAATATGTGAGTAACAGTAACACTGTCAAATGCAAATGTGTCGAGTTGTGAAAATGCCTGGCTGTGAGTCAGCTGCTACCTACAGGGTGGTTTCCAGAAGCCCAGTTTCCCAGGCTCAGCTTGACTCTTCTCCCTCACATCACAAATGGTGCCTCTCTCTGTGACAGTGGGGAACAAGGGGTGGTGGAAGGAGCCATTGGAGGCATCAGATGAACTGTCCTGCAGGTCAAGTCTCTGTATTAGTCAGTCTCTCTTTTAAAAAATAAAATAAAATACAGCATATGGGGAACCAGAGACATGACCAGCTGAGCTGTGGCCAAGTCACATGTTAGCAAAAGACAGCATCTGCTGTGTAATTCTTTTCTAAGGAAAACATTAATCTCATTGAATCTTAATTTCTCACAAGATAACTTTCTCCTTTTGCTTGGCTTGATAGAGGTGGTTGACAGTATTTACTAGGCAGAGTATGTACAGCTATGACTGACTGAAAGGCTAGGTGTGGTGACTAGTTAGATCTATGGAGAAGACTGTACAGGTTAACTGTAGAGTCTGTGACATGGCAATGTTTGGACTCATTCAGAGCATTTGAAATGAAGTGCTTTAGCCTCAAAAAAAATGGAATCATATGAGTGATTTCTTGTAAAAATTACATTGAGAAGAATATAATTTGAATACTGAATGTGGGTTAAGCCTGTGTATATAGTCTGTGTATAAACATATAGAGATTTGGTAAAGAAAAATGAAAATGACAAGATGAGGTGTGTTCAGTTTTTCCCATTGCAGACTCCACGTCACATTTTTAAGTTTGTAGAGTGCAAAAATGGCACCGTGTTTAGTTCAATATTTGCTTGTACTTGAATCTTATTAGCTAGATGAGGGTTATAGCTAATTTTGAGCCAGCAGTAAAAACTTGAAGGTGATCCAAACAGTCCTTTGATTTTTCTACTCATGCTTGTGCTGCTTCAGCCAGCAAAGTCCTGTTCAGAGCTTTGGAGTATCTTTACCTGCTGCTGTATTGTGCTGTTCAATATATGCCAAATGCTGAGTCCCTTGCTGCTGCTGCCTTCGTAATATGTGCTTTCCCTTCTCTGCATCCAAGAGAAGCTGCAGCTGCTAATGGGAGCTGTTAGCAAAGAAGATACAAATTTTGTTGTCTTCCTCCTTAACTCCGGTAATTTCTCTTTATGTCTCCTCCTGACTTAAGAAACAGGTGATGCTGCTGGTAATGGCAGCGTCGTGGTCTCAAGTGGCCATTGCATATCTTCTGGGATATGATGTTGCAGGTGGAACTTGCATCGGTGTTTCTAAAAAGCAGCTGAGAAGATTTCTGTGAGAAGATTCAATAGCTGAAACCAAAATTAGGATAAGAATTATAACTATGCCCTTATTTTGAAATTGGTCAATATGACTAATATCTTGTGTTCTCCTCATTGTAATTCTAACATACTTTTAACTGATAATATCATCTACTTCCAGAATAAGATTAACACTGTGTATCACTTGAAAGCTGTGATTACAAGCTTCCTGTTGGCATACACATTTGCTTTAGTTCCATCAGTTCTGCTAGAAACAGCCTCATGAAATAATGTCAGGAATCAAGGAAAAGAAAACAGAACTGAAAGGATGAAATCTTTTGTTGCAAAGCACCCTAGCTAGTGGATATTGTTAAGACTAATTGTCAACCTAGAATTCTGGGAAACTATTAAAATTTTCAGGAATTACAGGGATTTTAGGTTGGTTTCTGAACTTAAAATCCTGAAGTCCATGCTCAGGATAAAATTGCTGACATTAAACAGCCCATATCCAGTGCTTTTTAAAGTAATCCTGAGGAGGAAGCCTTAACATTCTCGATTAGGATTTTGTTTAGCCTATTTACAGGCAGTAGTCCCAGCAACTTCAGTTAGAGCTTTAACTCTAAACTTTTCCCTGGAAGTGATCATTGCATTGGCACTTACTGGTGGTCCAACCAACTGCGTGTTTTTAAAGATCATCAGAGAGATGTATTGGGGGAGGGAGGGAGGACTGGAAGGTAGAATGAACTATCATGACGCACGAAGCCTTCTTTGTGCCAAAAGGAGGGGCAAAGAGAGGGGTTTTTTGAGGAGAAGATGCTTGATACCTGAGAGAGAGAATTCCAGGAGGACGGCTAAGATTTCTGGGTGCCCTCTATCAGAGCTTCCTAATCTCATGGGTCATCTTGAGAACGGTCACTTTGCTGCTTTTCTGTGGGAGAAACACAAGTAAAGAAGAATTTGGGTGCTGAGGGTGATAATTGCGCCAGAAGTCTTTTATTAAGTAGTAATGTACTCAAAAATGTTATTGAAGGAACAGCTGCTATGGATTTTTTCTTCTGTGTAACTCTAATCCATTACACTAGACTTTTATATAATGCTGTTTGTCTCATATTTCAAACCCTTTTCCTTTTTCTTTGATTGCTCTGCTATCTTTAGTAACAACCCAAATAGGGCTCAAGATGAACAAGAGAAAATGGAAGGGGGAGGGAAGCAGGTACAATTTTAAAGCTAGTGAAAATTTCCAGACAGAGGCATCTCTGTTAACATCAAAGAAAGGGCATAGCTACTTGAAGAAGCAATATTAATAATTAAGCCTCCGTAGGAGACTTATTCTGTACCCAAGTCATATTTATACAGTAGCAGCTGGATTGAACTACTGGTGTGTCTGATTCCTTCAAATCGGTCTAACCGAAAACAGGACTTTTGTCTGTTCTTGGCCCAGTAGGAAGAGCATTCTCTAGCTAGAGGTAGGTGTTCAAAAAAGCTTCAGAAGGTCTTTGTTGTTTTTTGTTTCTTTTTGTAGTGGACTATGCTAGGGTGGGGTAAAAATGAAAGGGGAGGAGTTATAAATGAGTCCAGACTATGTCTAACACGCATGCACATCTTCAGGGCTTGCACAAGTATGGATACTTCTGGCTCGAAACCTCCACTGCTCGTTGCTGTTCTTAGGTGGATTTGGGTGAATGGTGATGGTGGGCAAAGGGAGGATCTCAGCTCTGCTCCCCTGCATCTGACGTTCTTGGTCTAAGGAAGTCACAGGCCTATTTGGCAGATTGCTTGGCTGTTGCCTTACAACAGTGGCTTAGACCACAACTTAAAAGTATTCTGCTTTGGAGATAAAAGTTAAGGCTGCTATAGCACTGTCTTTGGGCCTGGGAACATAAATGTTATTCCATATTTCAGATATAGTTATTTCAGTATAGTCTAAAGAACAAAATGGTACACATTTTATGCTGTGAGCTTATTCCTAGACCTAATTTTAGATGGAAGAAAGTGATTGTGGACTTATTTTGCAAGTCTCCCCAGGATAATCAATTTCAAATAATTAACGTTAACTGTTAGAATGAAGTTTTTAAAAAGCAGAAGCTCACACTGTTGTACGAAAATGTGTCTGCATTTGTTGCATTCATCCTCCCTGGGCACATCCAGACTTTCTGTTGAGTTTCTAAGTCTCAGGCTCTATACTTAATAACCGTGGAGACACATCTTTTACGATGACATGTGTAAACCCAGATGTATGCCTACATGCAGCTTTTGTGGATGCCTCTCAAGTGTGTGTGAAGTCTTAGCCTCCTCCTCCTTTTTAATCCTGGAAGGTCAGCCTAGAGAGATGGTTGCAAGGCTCAGCAAGTATGGAGCTGAGGTCCTGTTTTGAAAAACACCTTAACAAGGCACTCTGGTGAGGTGAGGTTTTTAATGTTTTTGTTTTTTCCTACCAATTTGAACTCTGCAGCAGAGAATGGAGTCACCAAATAGTGTTGATATAATGAAGTGGCTATGCCTACCTCAGTGTGACTCCTCTCTGTAGCACATCTTGTGTCTCTCAAAAGGAACGTCATTGTGTTCCCATGCTACATGGATTGGCAAATAATTGGGGACTACACTAAGCAAGAGCTCTCATTTGCTGAATGGGCTCTCTTCAGAGAAGTCAAGGACGTTTCTAGGTTAGTGTAATTTTTCCAACAAAAGGGAAATGTCGTCACCACATTTAGATGTTGTCCTTGCTATCGCATAATTGATTTTAGCCTTCTCCACTTGTTACCTGGCTGTCTATAACTCTTCTACGCAGTTCTGTGAGCACAGTATCCTCCATAATGGTCTTTCTACACAGAATGATTGTAGTGGGTCTCTTCCCTAGTAGAAAAGAGATAATCAACCTTCTTCTGACCTTTTTTGTTCATGCTACGCAGTAGATTTAAAAAACAAAAAGTTCCCTAAATGAAGTCCTGCAGCAAAAGCCCGGATTCTTTAAGGTTAAATAATACCAAGAGCAGAGCTCTCTGTGGCGTTAATTATTTTCTTAACATAGGAATCTTTACCTGAAATAATGCTGTTTATTTGTCTCAGGTAGATGCTTTCAAGGGCCAAGTATGGAAAGTTTCCAAAGACATTAAATGCAAGAAGGTGAATGCAACAAAGAAATTGAAGCTGACCTGCAAGCAGTTGTATTTTCCTTGTTTTTTAAGCATATGCTTAGCTCTTCGACCTTGGATGATTTGGACTCCATATATTTTACTCTAAGGATCTTGGCTTTGAAAAGGTGCCATCCATCTGCTTCATGATTGGAGGACGTTATACTGTCCATTAATGCTGATACCATGGTGATAATGACTGGAGCTGGTGAGATTTTTCTGGTAGTTTCATTACGCTATCCTGTAACCACTCTTCTTAGGAATGCAAGTGATATATTCAACTTCAGTTACTTGTATTAAAAATGAAAGGTTGGGGGTTAAAAAAAAAAAAGGAAAAAGGAAAAACAAACACAATTGCCTTTGGGGTTGGTTATAAAACTGGAGGTAGTTTACCATCATACGCTGTTTGTCCTAGAAAGTGGAGTAGGGAGGGAGAGTTTAGTGTATTTGAAGATTTTCCCTGTGTACTGCACATTCTGTTTTTCTACTCTTCCATTACTGCCCATTGTTTTTTGTAGAAAAAAGACATTATATTTTAGTGGTAATATTGGTTAATAGTTGCTGCACATGCTGCATATAAAGTTCTTTTAATGTGGTAGATACCATTTATCCTGCACTCAATATTAGCATGTTTTTTGGATATGTCTGGTATTAACCGATAACAGCATCTAAAATGTTAAGATGCTTTTCTGCTTCATGCTAAATTTTTCTGGAAATCACCATTGATAGAAGCAAAGTTCTTTCTGTCTTTAAATAGGTATTCATTCTTCTCTTTGCATGGGTAGACCTCTTCCAGTCTTTTGAAAACTGTATTTTTAGCTTTTGTAGTGTGTTACAATCATTCATGCTCTTGCTTCTCTGTCAGTCTGTTAAATGTGCAAGTCAGGGAAACTCTGATGCAGCAGTGCTTCTCAGAGGATTTGTTTATGCCTAAGGGTTTGTATACATGCAGGCTTTATTTCTTGTTTGCAAGGAATAAATGGTTCCTGCATCCATACTTAAAAAGATATTTTTTTTTATACGCTCATTTGGGACAGCTACTGAGAATGTAAGTGTGTGAGGGGGGGAAGATATGCCTCTTCAGTCTAATTATATTTTGAGTCTCTGTTTTGATGTATTTTTAATCTTGTTATTGGTTGATGTAAATCAGCGGTTTTGATGCAATATTTTTCTTCAAAGATATTCACAGGTTAACTAACAAGTTGGACAGCTGTTTGTAATGAGTTGCTTTTGGCACACAGGAATCAGTTCAGACATGCTAAGCTACTCCGTTACAATGAGATATGCTGATCAATTTAGACAAAGTAAAAATGAGAACCTTGAAAAGGTAACTCTGGACTTAGTAATTGTCTAAGAATTATTGTTTGCCAAATACAGACGTTCAAAAGTGAACGAGAAACTTGTTGCTGTAGAGTCTGGAATAGTTTTTAAATGAAAAAGCTGCTGAAAGAACACTATAAATTGGAAATTAAATGGAGGGCAACATCTGGGGTCTCATTATTTTAAGAGTAGTCAGCTTCAGATTAGTTAACAGGGATGTGCTTAATGAGAGGATTTTCTGGCAGCAAAACTGTAATTGCCTTCTGCCAAAGATGAAACTTTTTTTTTCCTTCCAGTTTAATATAGCTAGTCTTTAGAAAATAAATAAAAATTCCTCATTAAAAATGTTATGTTCTCCCTTTATAATTATTTTTTGTAGTTTTTTTTCCTCTCAGTCATTTAATACTCTTAGTGTCAGTCTTCATATGAGTCCATATGACTTATTATCAATCACTTCATAAGTATGATTGTATTGAGATGACTAATTGTCACATTCAGGACTTTTCATTTCAAGGCTGTCCAGCTTGTTGTGCAGTTGTGACCTGGACTGATGGATCACACAGTGAAGGAAGAGATTTGCAACTGCACTCACTTTCATATCAAGGGGTGATTTGAGGACAGTAAGCAAATCCGTAAAATACAAAAGAAATTGAAGCAAGAAGTAATTGAACAAGCCATTTCAGCAGTTTAAGTAGATTTTACCTTGGTGGTCAAGATGGATAATGTAAACAGTTGTGTTGCTGTAGGAGGTGCATGTTTAATTGCCCTTTGATTTACAGTTCATCACAGTAACTGCTCTTTTGTGAGAGGATTCATTCTGTTTTCCATGCTTTCTTTTTAATTGCTGGTGAAATACAGAGAATTTTAATCTTTAGAATCTGAATCTCTCTGCTGTTATGTATGATATTCATTATACATCTGCAATTTGTTAACAGGTAATATGATTAGATGAAATGTTCACCATTTCGCCACTATGGTCTTTGTTTCCTTCTGCTTTTCTGTAGGTGTTGGTACCTCCAGAACATCTGAAATGTGAAACCTGATCGAATCAATGCACATCATACTCTTAGCTTTTGATTGTTGGGGTGGGGAGGTCTGCCTTTCTTCTAAATTTAAAGTAGTATCTGTTTTAAACCTTTCACATAGAAAAAGGTTCTTACAAACTGTGAGCAAGTCGCCTCTTCTGTGGATAACATTTTGGACAAATATGTATTCCTGAACTTGCTCTTTTTAGCCTGTGTTCTGGTTTAAATGTATTTCTCTTCTCATCAAGGCTATAGAAATTGGGAAACTGAAAGTAGTGAGGAGGGTTAATGGTATAACTTCAACAGAGCTTGAGAAAGCTCAGGTTTTATCTGCTTCTGCTGATTTCTTACTTGCGTTTCCACATATCTTGCGGCCTTTTTCTTACGTTTTTAAAATGACAGTAAGTAGTGATCTGATTACAAGGAATTGTCAAGCTGTAAAACTGGTACTTCACTGCACTTTGCCCCTTATGCCATAATGAGTAGTTTAGTTGGTGGAAAATACTATGTTTTGTTTTCAAGGAAGGGAAGATGAAGCCTCACAGAAATATTTCCTCTATTCAAACCTTTACTGTAGTGCTTTCTAATAGTTCCTGATACAATGCATCACAGGCCTGCTAGGCTGAGAGAGACCAATGTTAATCCTCTATATTTTACTCCCATGTGCATTTCTCTTTTCCTACTGGTGTGTGTGTGTTTATTACAAGTAGATGTGCTTTCAGCTGTATTCAAACTCTGGTGATGGAGGCAGAAAAATAAATGTGGAGATACTGGCAGCAGTGAATTTACAGTTAAAGAAAATGTCTGAGAGTCATTTTTAATAACTCTTTAAGCAGTTGCCTGATTTTAAAGTGCACTGATGCCCCCCTGCAAACTTGGGTATTTACAGATGAAATACATAGACCTGAAGAGGCAAAGGTAACAGCATAGCTGGTGTGCATATTTTTTTCCAGCTGTTTTCCAAAAGAATTAATTTTCATTTTCACTTCAATGAGAAAAGTGAGTGGTTTATCTCCATTTTATGTGAGAGCAAACAAAGACTCAGATGTTAAGGGATGCAACTAGATTCATACAGGAAGGGTAAATACAGTAGTACAAAGGCTTTCTTTGGTAGTGGGAAGCTCAGACCACTGTATGCCCACATGGTGAGAGGGAAGATTTGAGCAGAAGTAACAGTTCTGGCACAGCTTTTGGTAAGGTTCACACAAGTTTCCTCAAAAATGAAGTGAAAATGCATAAATGCCTTACCTTCAGCAATATTGTGTATGCACACCTCTTTCTTAAGTAGGTAACATGAATATGAAGATCCTCTTTGTACTGACACAAATTTATGAGTGTTGTCCTGCAGTAGTGTATGTCTACAAAATAATTTGCTAGAGTAACAACAAATCTTCCACTTTCCAGGGAGACAGTGAAGCCTCTGGAATAGTTACAGTCTTCAGCGTGGTTACTCTGGTGAATTTTCAATCTAGAAAATATAACAATTACATGCAAAATAGCATGCTTGGCTTTTTGATGTTTGGAGGAACTTTCTCCTCTCAGAATTTAGCCTGACACTTCTAGCTGCTATCAGATGCAGTGAAGATGGGTTCTTTGCACGCTTCCCTGCATGCCGCTTCATGTGTAGCTGCGCACCTTGATTCTACCTTACACTTCTCACTGACTCCCATCGGAGTAATTTTAAAAGTGTGCACTCTTGCAAAACATACAGTCATCCTACTTTTGAAAGTAATCTTCAGATTCTTTATTAGTGTTCCATGGAAAAAAAACTGACAATCTGTGTGGAGTGAAAAAAGCTAGGTATTTTGACACCACCTGTAGGCCATTCTCTGAGATCTGCTACACTGATATCATAACTGTATTATTCATGAGCCTCTTAGCCCCATGAGGCACCATTTATTGCAGGTTTATTTAGAATAAATTTTAGGAATGTATCTAGTTTGCCTTTCTATGTCAGTTATTTACAAAACCAGTTTTCATTGTGCTAAGGTTTTATAATACATTATGTATAATATTTACTAATAAGAAGTTACCTTTATTATCAAAAAAACTGCTGAACTTAAACTGATTAAGAGATTTACAGTGATTTGGAACAAAGTTGCTTAACTTTTTGAATTGCATAGCATCACTGTAGTAGAGGGCTGCAAGGGTTCACTTCTTGTACTTGCACATGAAAATTGGTATGCAAGTGGGAAGCTGAATAGCTGGTGGGAGGCTTTTAACTCCTCTCCCCACAACAGTTTGGCAGAGTTTGTATGAGAGCAATGGGCTGCATTCCTCTGTTGTCGTGTTCAAGAACATTGGTCTTTTATTGTACTCCTGTAAGGCTTAACCTCTGTGGTATTTTTGACAGGGAGTAGATCTCTTCTTCATGCATGTTTCTGAAGTGAAATGACATGCGGATGAATAAAGTCGTAGGCTGACCCTGCTCCAGCCTTGTAGGCATCACATAGCTATTAACCAAGCAGCTGGGAAACAAGCAGGGTCATGAGCTGGGCACAAACTAGTGTTTCTGAGAAATGTTCTTCTGTTGGGACCTGATTTAAACAATCTGAAGAGCTGATAAGGTCTAAAATTGTTACAGAGAGGGATGAGACTGAGGAGATGAGAGGTAGATATGAACTTATGCTGCCAAGCAGTAGATATCCGAGTTGGCATCCTGATAGAAATGTTAATGTAGTTCATCGGGAATTGGTTTATAGCAGAGACAGAAGAGGAGAAGGAGGGATATTTATGAGTAAAGAGAAGATCTCAGCTAATTCACTTAAATTCAGTTTATGCAAGTGTCTAAGAGAAGAAAAAAACCAAAGTACTGTGACTGCAGTTTTCAAAATTGGAGAGTCCCAAATGGGTGTGAATACATTGGTTTGAGATGAAGGCAAGGTACTGAACATGCACTAGGAGCAGGTGGAGTTTCTTCTTAATCTTCTCAATCTCAGTTTCTCAAATCAAGCTAAAAGTATCTTCATTTTCTAGCCAAAACAGGAAGCACAGTGCTAATTTCCATCACAGAGATGCTGCAGGAATGATGAATCCGTTAATGTCTGAGAAGTGCTGTTACATGACAGTGATAGGACCCTTTGTTATGCTCTACAGTGAAGGGACTGCAAAACTTTGTGTGTGCGTTTTTGCAACATTGTGATATGCAGCTGATTCACTAATGAAGCAGAGACCTCAATTAACCAGGGTTCTGCAGCTCTTGCACAGACAGATCTTTCGCTGGGAGGCCATCGTACAGATTGCTTTTACCTAGAAAATTCTTGGTTCTCGAGCTGCTGAGACTGAATACATACGCTGTCCTCTTCATCTCCAAGGAAACTACTTGAGGTAAATTTTTAATGGAGCATGTAAGGACTGTTTCAAGCCTCACTCTTCTTACATTCTATCTTTTAGTAGTTGTCCATCCATTTTATATCTCCATGTATTAAGTAATTATTAAAAAAAACAAAAACAGAACTAATTTTCTTGGATGTTTTCTCATGTTTTTGCCAGAGGTGTGTTACTTCTGCCATCAGCAGAATGACTTTTCAGTAGGTCATTTACAAGAAAGTCATCTCCTTTCTTGTAAATCTGTAAGCTGTAGGATAGGTTGATGGGAATCCAGCACATGGTTTGTAAGTGGAAAGATTACAAAACCCTGTATTTTTACTTTTTATTACAGAAAATATTAAGCAATCTCTCCGGACAGAAAAGCTTAGTGTCACGGGTCTACAAATAAAGAGGAGAAGTGAATGTGAAGGAGGGAGGAATACTCCAATCCAGAGAACATTTCAGTTTCTCTGATGAACCAGAAGGATGTTTAATTTTTTTTTTGGGGGGGGGGGGGGGAGGGGGAGTTGGTTTATCTTAGTTTCTTAAGGGAGCAGGCACTGAGGGGTTTTCCCCTTTCATTTTCTTTTGCTTTTAGGCTTTCACTCCATTCCCGTGGTGACCGCAAGTTTTTGAGAACTGGCCCAGAGCACAGTGAGCCTTGATGGCTTTTCCATCACATTCTCTACCACAGTATTCCCATTGATACAGTGCTTATTACGAGGCTAGAAAGCCTAATATGAGACTAATAGACTAGAGAAGAACTGTGTGTGCCTAAGAGACAGTTCTTTTGTGGCTAGGCTAGGCAAACAAATCAACTCAGTAATATGTGGTTCTTTTTCCCGTCTTCTTGCATTTGTTTACATGCACATAATGTTGCATAAGTTTGGGTTTTTAAAAGCCGATAGCCTTTTTTTTAGCTGTTCAAAGAAACTTACTGAGCATAAGTCATGAGAATTTAAGTTGCAGCTGAAGTCTTCCATGCCATTTAGATGTTTAGTATTCTGAATGTTTTAAAACACTGGCTACTCATGAACCTATTTTTTGTAGGCATTTTCGGAAGACTGTATTTTACTTAAAAAGATAGAAAGTAAGTTTAGGAAATCAGTTAATGGATGGATTTATTGTAGCATTTGTTTGTCTTAACTAAAACCAAAGGGAGGAGAGCACTAAGAAACTTTGTAGTGTGTATCCTTGCAACGCTATGAATAAATTCAAACTAACCAGTGTAAGAACGTCCACATGTGCATCTCTAATGGTTTATACACAGAAACAGAGGTGTCTCACTTCCAGGCAAAGGAAGCTTTGTTAGTTGTTAAAGCAGACGCCTCCATTTCTGTAGCCGGAGACTCCAGGTGTCACTGATCCTTGCTATTCCAGCACAGCTTTGAATGGCCATGGAATGCCATCAAGTCCTAGGCTAAAGTTGTCTATTTTTTCAATTTATTTATCCCTTTATTTTGCACTGCAGAAGGGCATTCTTGTATTCATTCTAGTCAGCTGCCCCTCCTCAGCTCCCAGCGTGGTGATTTCAGCTTCTTTGCTACTACCATGGTGCAGGGCCAGAGGTCGGAGAGGAGCTCCACACTTGCTGTATAGAGCTGAGCCTTGCCCCATGCCTCAGTGAGGTTCCCTGATCCCTGGGAGGGGAGCCTGAAACAGAGAAGCATGTTGTCATAGGCCCGCTTTAGTCGGCCCTTCACTGTTCCTGTGCCTATTAAAGGAGAAATACGAGGTGGAAGGGAGAGTGCTTAATCTTTGCCTTCCTCTTCCTCCGACTCCCTCATCTTGCTGCTTTCATAGGTGTCAGAACCCTTTTATTTCTGCTTTAGGCATGCTTTGACAAGAGGAGGCACCTAGATTTAAGCATCATTGTGTGAGTCAGAAAAGCAGCCAGACTTCAAAATTAAGAGGGGATTTATTCAGGTTAATATAAACCCAAAATACAGAGTGCAGCATAAGGCATAATGTGTGGTCACACACATTGTCAGCGTTTATTTGTCAGTGCTAATAATCAGCATTTGGATCTAATTCACTGAAATAATTTCAAGCTGACTTCAGCTGAAGATGGATCGAGCACTTTGAAAAATCTTTCTAAATTTTCTATGTGCTTCTAGTGTACTATCTAGAAAAGGTCAGACTTCGAATGTGAAGCTGATCAGCACTGAAGAGCCTGTTGCTTACATAAACTTGAGAAGAGTCTGCAGGGATGGATGTCTGTGCTCTGTAGAGCCCTTCTGAAGTCTCCTGCTGGCTTCAGCATTTACCCTCAAAGGTAACTTGGGAAGTTAGTTAGTTGGGAGCTAACACAACGTGCTTGTGATGTGCACTGGATTGAATGCTAGATTTGATGTAACTGCGCTCTGGATGTGGGTGGAAAAGGAGAGATGCAAGTTTAATCAGGAAGGAAATATTTTTTGTTCCACTAAAGAAAATTACTTCCAAATCTCTTTCTTTGAGATAATAAGTAAAAACACTGCACTGAAAAATATTGACCACTGTGACAACTGAGCAATTTAAGGGAAGGATTACAGTAGACTTTCTTTTTAGCACCACCAGTAATTTTTATTAAGTGAACATTTTATAAAGTGAGCATTTTTATATGCTCACTTTAAATATGAGTTCAGTATGAGGTTTTTTAAACTCAAAACACCTATGATTCATTTTGCCTGTGTAGTTTTGTGTCATATTCTTTCAGATCTTTTTACCAAACTTTAATTGATATCTTCCTTTCAATAGCACCGTGGTCTGTAAAAACTGGGAATTCTGTTGATACATATAAAATGAACAAGGATTTCCCACCTGCTCTTGTAAATAAATTTTATAAGTAAATTCCTCTATGCTTTTGTAAGTACAAGTGCTGTCAAGTCATCAGTGTTCTGTGTCTCAGTAACAACAGAGCATGAAAATACAGAAAGGGGCTGTGCTGGCAGCTTTGCTGTCCATTACAAGTTTTACCTAAAACAGTAGCAGGCAAACCTCGGAGAAGAAAATCTTGCTGTTATGGTTCAGGGAACATGTGAGAAGGCTGTGCTTGATGTTAGTAACAGGCTTAATTCTCTTCCCTCTGCATAGTGGTCATTTCTGCTATAAAAATAGATCTTTGCAAGTAGATCACAGTCAAGCCAAGTAAATCTAGTGTCCACTGCGTGCTAGTGTGCTTTTGGTTTGCTTGTTTTTTCTTTTAATTTTCCTGGCACCTTTTTCATATCAAGAACCAGTTTTTGTTTGTTTGTTTGTTTGTTTGTTTTTTGCTTTGTTCTTAGAGTTATTTACAAGCGCCAGGTCCCCAGGGAAACAAACGGGGATCCGCTTCTGAGGTCAAAGCAAGGTCTGTAATTGCCATGAGCTCTGGAGCGTGTGTTATTCCACGTTAGCTCTCTGTGCAAGGACACACAGAGGAGAACGGAGGAAGAAGCAATGATAACTGGATCACTGAACTGCGTGAAGTCACGGGACGGTTCCCTTTAGAGAGGGGGTACATGGAAGACATGCCTGCAGAAGTGGCTGAAATGTTGCTTTGGACTGACTGGGAGAGCACTTCATTCCCTCACCTACTACATACATCATTCATGCAAAACCCATTTGCTTCAACTTTGCATGCCAGAGGAACAAACAGCCCTAAATCCTGGATTGTCTGATTTCATTATTGTATCTAAATGACTTATTTTTTTGGCTCCAAGCAACAGCTGCTCAGTAAAACTTCAGTGATATATTAGTTAAATTTATTAAAGTGCTAACTGCAAAGTCTTTTTTCCATTTTTTTTCCTTTGTTTAATAATGAAAATCAATATCAAGTTCTTATAGGCTGAGTTGTTTTATAATGTGTACTTTTTCATTTATAGCTTAGTAGTATTAGATGTGCTAAAACATAAAGATGAAGGACTGGCATTTCCTCGAAAGAAAGATTAAAAAGCATAAGGATTGGGCAAAATAAAGATCAGTTGTGTTACTTAGTTTCTTAGGGGATTTAAAAGAAAATTTCAAGCCCTGCTACTTTTAAAATATTTAAGATTTATGCAACTTACTGGTCAGCTTGCTTTTGAAGTAATGAGCATAAAAGCAAAAGAACTAAATTAGCTTTTTCATCTCTAGAAAACTTTATTAATTTTGAAGTTAAACATAATTAATGAAATTAATACACAGATGTCTTTGGTTTACATGAAAGGGAAATGGAGAGTTGAGGCCACAACTTTCTGTTTCATTGCATAATTAACTTAATTTGAAGAAATCCATTTGCCTTGAAGATGTTATTCCTCTTGTTCCTGCTCCAGTTCTTACCTTCCACTGAATAACACTGAAGTAATTTCCCATAACTGCACCAGTTGATACTTGGGACAAGCCTACTTTTTCTGGCTTCCTTTTAGGAATATAACAAACTTTTCAAAGGCTCCTGCTGCAGTGGGTGAAGGGATCTGGCTGTCATCAGTTGGTAACTTTTTCATCCTTGGTAGTTCCCATGAGTTATCTCCGGTCCTTGCAAGTGCTGCACTTCCAGATTCGTGCCATGTAACATGTCTTTTATCCACCAGTAAAAGTAGTATGTATTTGCACTTTTTCATGGATGCCTATGGGTTGTTGCTCAAACTTGTGAATGCTGGCAGTTTTTTTGGTTTTTCCCTACCCCTCGCTGAGGACATACAAGTGGACAGGGCAATTTGGGAGAGGAAGGCATGCCCTGAGCCCACATCTTCCCCTCCGCAAATCTGTGGCTGGTCCCCTTTACGCTTGTTCCTGAGAATGCATATATGCATCCTGATATGTACGTGTGATACTACTGTGATACATGCAAGTCTTGCATGGCTTGCAGTGATGCATCTTGCAGTGTTAACGTGCTGAAAACAGAATAAAGTTTGATCTGAGAGTAAAGAAAGTAGGTAAGCGTGTTCATGCAAAGACAAGCACAGGAAAGGGTGATCTTGGCTTGGCATTGCTACCTTGAATGTTACTGAGACCTGGACAAGATGCTCAGAACATAAGCACTGAAATCTTTATTCAGGTTTAGGAGTTGCATGCAAGTTTCAGCCTCATAAATTTAGCATGAAGAAGTCCTTTGTGGTGTGCAAATAGCAGCTTACAATGTAAGTTGAGACTCCTGCTTGAAATTGCAAAATGCTGAGTGTATGTATGGTGGAGGATTTTTTTTTTTTTTTGTCCTTCTTCAAGCTGTGAACTTATTCAGCCTCCATTAAAATGTGAAGTTATGGGGTCATTTGACTCTTTGCAGGATTAACCTCTAAATGCTTTTAAATAAAAACAGCAAGAGTTGCAGAGTTGGGTCCATGATACATTTAAAAATACCGTCTTTTGCAGGAGGTATTGCCTAAAATCAGCATTTGAGCTAATATTCTTAAAATGCAATTCAAAAATATATTAAACTAAATTATTTACTCAATTAGAATGGTTTAATAAACTTTCCTGAAATAATTCTTCTCCTACATATATTTTAGAAAGCAAAAAAAAAAAAAAAAAAAAAAAATTGTAATGAGCAGAAGACTTGTATGTTCTGAATGTTTTCTGGATGGAGAGGGATACGGACTACAATGAGGGACAGAAACATTAATTCATCTCTACTCAGACACTCCTTTCACCCAGAAGAAGCTAGCCTTAGTGAGGTGGTAATAGTATGTTCTTTTACACTGATTCTTCTACCGCTCTTACTGTTGTGCATTTGAGGCATGAAACATCCTGCAGTGAGTTAGTATTAAGTATTTGAGAGTTATCCTTGCTCTCTCCTATATCACTGGTAAAGCTAGTGTAGAGCCAGCCTTGATAAACTGCATCAAGCCCAAGCTGAGCCCATTGCTGTATGCATCCCATAGCACCCTTGTAATTTTTTCCTCTCTGTTATCTGGGATATTCTGCTTTTTGTTACCCTGAATAATAGAGTCCTGGCAGTAGAGCCATCTCCCTGTACTGGGCGGTTATCCAAATGACTGGCTGGAGGATAAAAATGTCGATAGTTCCTTTATGTGATCTCTAGGATATATTGGACCATGACTAATGGAAGGAATAAGACCTTGCAGTTGTTTTAAAGTTGTGTGAGAAGCCAGTGCATGCAGGAGAGGAAAGAGCTGGTGTGCTTACAGTAGGTTATGCTGCTGAGAGATGTGCTGTACCGTTCTGTGCTGTGCAGCTCTTGGCTTTTTTAGTCTTATTGTGAGTAAATAAATTTGCTCTTGAAAAGAAAACACATGTAACTTTAATACTTACATGCTTTCTATGAATGTACTGAGCACCCTTGAGATGTTCTTGTAAGAAGATCAGTTTCCTGATCCATCATCAATGCAGTCTCTTTCCAGAAGAGTTAGGTTATATAATACCCATTATTTTTTCATGGCCAGGAGATTATCATTACATCCCTTAAGACAAAGAGTTAATCAGAATTGACCTTCTGGTTCTTTGCCCAGGGACTGATTCTTTGTTCAGGTTAGTCCAGAGTGGGACCATTGTTGTAACTGAAACGCTAACACAAGTGTTAACGCACCAAAAGATGGAATGGATTCATGCTCCATTCAAGCTGCTCGGTACTTGCTGAGTATTGAGCTGCGTAATATCACTAAGCATCCGGACGTTTTCCTTGCTGTATTTTAGGGTGTCCAGCGAAGGAAGAACATAATAGAAAAGGATTTGGAAGGCTTTTGTTCCTCACTATACCCAAAGAAGGCTTAAAAACATCAGGGAATGGAACATAGCTTTTTTTGCACATTTTCATGGGAAAGCAAGTTGAAGGGCAGAACGTACTTTATTAAATGTAGGCAGTTTGTCGCTACGCTTTTTACTGAGCACTAAAACTTATGAAATGGAAAAGATTACCAAATGTTTGTCATAGATTATAAGTATAAAAACTATTTATACACTTGATGTAGTATTTAAACAGGAGATATTTCTAGTAAATCACTTTTTTGAGAGTTTGCATTTTATTGTTTGATGCCATTAAGCCACCTAAATAAAATGTGGCACACTTCAGATACAATGCTGGAATAAATTTATTCAGTTTTCTTTTAAAATTTGAACTCTGTAATGGAAATAAGTTCAAATATTTAGTCTTCTCACAGTCTAGACAGAAGAATATTGCATTAGGAAAGTAGAATCTTCATCCTTGATGTGAATTAATATTTCTATGTTCAGGAAAAAAGCTGTTTTGTATCTAACGTATGCACTCCTGGCTAGACCTGTTGAAGGCTGATTGATTAATTGATGCGGTTTGTGATACAGCAGATTTACTATTCTTTTCCAGTGCTGCCAAGAGTAAGTATACAAAAATCATCCCCCAAATTGCAAGATTTACTTATGAGGTAAGCAAACCGTATTTACAAGATGCCGTCTGCCTCTTTATTTACCTTCTGGTGCTTCGGGTCTTTTTCTGAGCTTAGGGTTCCTGTTTTCCCTGTGTTTTTGTGGGTTTTTTTTTTTTTTTTTTTTTTTTTGGTCCCACCAGTTTCTTGTTCAATTTTATGGCAGCTGAAGCTTTCAGGAGTGGATCAAATATCACAACAATTTTAAGGCAATAATGCGAGTTGTCAGCTTCAGTCTGTGGGTAAGTTCCTAACACCATGTGATGTAGAACAGCAGATAGATGATGTTGTAGACAAGGGTAGGGTGATTGCTGCCTGCTTGTGCAGTTGAGAGGTTGAGACTTGCTCCTGTTGTACCACTTGTTTTGCAATGTCAGTGTTTTTTTTCTTTTGCTGATTGGACAAGGAAACTGAAAAAGCTATACAGATTTTTAATCTGTCTGAGCCTTCTTGATGTGCACAATGTAGTCATTTGGTAATGTTTTCACAAGTGGCAGAAACTTTATGTTGTAGTTTTCCAGTTATTTCGAAACTCTTCAGCAGGGTCCATAGAATAGCAGATGAGGGTAGGTGAAATTAAGTGGGGACGTTCTGACGAAAACAGATGAGAAGCCTAAAATGGCTATGCATAGTGAAGTGGGTGGAATTTCCACCCTGCTGTGGTCAGAATCTGTTCTCTGTATTTGTTTCCTTCTTAGCTGAGCTTTTTTAGGGAACTTTGCAGATAAAACTTCAGCTCGTGTTGGGCATGTGCCTCCTTGGATTTCCCTCCGGTACTTTCTGCCAGGAGAGAAGACCCACACTTATTTTCCTCCTGATGTAGGGTAACAGTAGAAAGATGTTGTGCTGCAGTGAGCCAGAAGGGAAATGCGACCGTCGCACAGCTGGGGTCTGACGTCTGCTCCCGTGAGCCCTGGGGAGAACCAGGCTGCCCTCCAAGGGCAGGGTGTCCGCCTGCTTTCTGTTTCACCAGTCTGTCACCAGCTCTTTGGAAATGGGTGTTTCTAAGGCCAGTATTAAAGGTATATCTGTGCACCTCATCCCTTCCTCAGCTCTAGCACCATGTCAGCTACTGGAGGGTGCTTCTGGTGAAGGACAGTAGGTGCTGCAGCATCACTGTGTTTTAGCGCAAGCTTGGTGCAAGGCAGTGTGGAGTGTGTGTTGGGACAGAGGGAATGCCCCAAATCCATAGGGCCAAGTCGCTGCTGGAGCAAGGAGCTGAAAACTCACTGGACTTGGGAGAGCTGCTCTCACACCGAGCGTGGCTTTGCCCAAGTTGCAAAGGCATCCAGCTGCTTTGGGTGCAGTTATAAGAAATGGCAAATCAGTAACTCTTGCCTAAAACTGTGTATAGAACAAGCTAGCTGCTTCCAGCATAAATTCAGTAACTGAACTGAACTGATTATTGTATGGGATTTTCCTGATGTTTGAATGCTTTGTTGTTCTGCTTATGCTTTTTGGAGGCAGGTTGTTTAAACTTCACAGCTATTCAAAATATCAGAAGCCCTTAGGATGGGCTTTACATCAGTGTTTTAAAAGTTGATGCTGGAAAAGCAAAGTAGAAGTTTGAAATAAATTCAGGTATATTTACATAGATTTTGGTCTGGCTGGTCTGAAAGAGTTTCACCCAAAGGGTGCTTGAATTTGGCTGCGCATAGCTGTTTGAAGGACTAAGTAGGATAAAGATGAGACTGTATTTCAAAACTTTTAAGAACCGTTGTGCTCAAAATTTGAGAATGTGTTCTGCTTTATGATAAAATGGATATTATCAAATATGACAGCATATTTTTTTTAAGTAACGATTTTTGAACCCTGTCGAACAGATCATGGGCCTTCTTTAGATCCATTTGATGAAAGGAGATTGTTTGAGAGAGAAAGAGAGAGAGACAGAGAGCCGTATGTATGTATTTTAGTATTTTTAGTTAAAATATTTACAGAGAATTATGGTAGGCATAGGTGCTATGCCGACAGTTTAACTGAAGCATGATTTTTTCCAAGTTTGATTTTTAAAATTCCTAATACGGTAGAATAAACCAACAACAGAATATGCAGATTTTCCATATCTTTTTGAAAGCTTTAAATCAAGATTGACTGCCTCGGTTAAGATATGCTCTAGGTAGATGTAATTGTTAGGCTTGACAAAGGATCAAACTGGATAATATGAGGCTGAATGAAATTGTATGCTTCAAATTATACAGTCAAGATGATCTAATGGGTCTCTTGGTTTTAAAATCCTTTGATTCTTTTCCTTGACATCTTTATCTATATTTATTTGTATAAAGTGTGTGTGTATGCATTAAAAAAAAAAAGAATATGTGTGTGAGAGATGTCAAAGATATATTATAGGCCAGATAAGGGCCTTTTATCAGCTGAATGGAGAACATATTATAAGTACATGATGGTATTCAACGCTTTTGATCTATGATCCATTACTATTATAGGATCTTAAAATTAATATTTCAAGAATAAAATCTGTTGCACTCCAAGACAGATACCAATGAGTATGTACTGCAGTTACCCATGCAAGCGGGGTCACTGCTTACGTGGGTAGTCATATGTAGAAATAAATATTGGTAGTTAATTACTGAAACTTTTCAATGCCACCATGAAACTGTGTCCTTCAGCAGTCCATTTCTTTCTGACAGTTGTGCACTGCTAACCACTTGTGCCTTCTCTCATGCCCTGCCTATAATTCAGTGTACGTTACAGTCAGATGCTTGGAGCTCCCAAGCTGAAGTTTGTTCACTTTCGATTTTCTATTCTCTGTTGGGGAGAAGGCAGCAAAGGCAAAGCCGCAGAGCGTATTGGCTCTTCGGGGCCTCGATGTGCTCTTCCCTCCGGCCTGTCCTGGGCCTGGTCATCCACTATTTTGTACAAAGGAGGGGATTACAGAAAGGCTGGGTGCTGGGCCTAACTCCAACAGTAAGGCTTAAACTCCTGGGAAAGAAAGGGATCTTTTGCCTCTCTCAAACACTGCATGCTGGTTGTCTGGGTCTCCCCTGACTTGGCTACTTTTGTGCTTAACCGAGGTACTTTCTCAGCTGAGTTGGGAGTCCAGCCCTTGAAAGGCTTCTGATCCCCCTGCTAAGGCTCTTTGGAGAATCCATGAAGATTGATGGGTTTGGTTTACTGACAGAAGTGCACTGGCTGGTCAGCTCTTTCCGTGCTTTTCTGCCTTCCTTCTGCTTAATGCTCATGCTTGTGCTCAGGGGTGAGGATTGTTTCTACTTACTGCATGAAAAGCACTAGGGTGCTGAAAGCCCCACTTGCTCTCTGTCTGTTCCCATGCTCAGTTGTTTGTCACTTTATTTCCCAAAGCTCCCTTTCTCTTTGCTGTTTCAGGCAGAAACAGAAATCCAAAAAAAAAAAAAAAAAAAAAAAAAAAAAAAAAAAAAAAAAGAAGTTGATTTATGCTGTAAGACAAAGGTACACTTTCTTCTTTGGTGTCATTTGCTCATTTATATAACTTTTCCAGTTTTGAAAGGGAAGATCATTATATAACAATTGCATCCTGAGGTTTTGCCTGCAGTTTTGGAGTAGCATGTATGAAGCTGTCAGAGCTCTGCTTGTTATAATCTGCATGTCAGCGCTGTGCTGGCTCTAGCTCTTTCTTCAGAGATTTTTTTTGACATAAACCTGTAGCAGCCCTATTTAATCGAGGTGAAGAGAAGGAAAAATGTAGCCTTAGTCTGCTCCCAAATTACAAGAGGTTCAGCAGAAATATTTTAAAACTCGGGGGGGATGGGACAGGGCAGGACAGGACTGGAGAGAAACCCTCCTTAGCTTTTTAACTTGAGATAATACTTGAAGTTGCTCACTTATTTGTCAAGTTGCTCAGTTTTCTCGTTGACATGTTATGGCTCTGCTTTTACTCTAAATGGGATGGAAATATAGATAGAAGCCTTTCTGCTGCAACTGGTGCCCTAGGAACCAGTCGTACAATGTATTTGTGGATGTTAGAGTATGGTAGAATTTTTGACGAGTACTTTTTTTCTCTCTTAATAATCTTTGTGAGAAATTGAAGGCTTTTGTTTCCAGAACTTTGCTGTTTTGTTTTTATCTCTCTAAATAAGATACTATTTTTTGAATTTCTCACTTTGGAGCTTTGACTTATCTGAAGAGACTTCCATAGGAGAGCCATGCCCTTCCTAATTGCATATGATATATAATTTTCACTATATTGCTGCCTAATCCACAACTACACATATTAAAATAAATGCAGGCAATCCTCTTCGGTATCTTCCTCTCCCTTTTCTTATTTTAATAAGTTTTCCTCTGCATATGTTCACTTGTCATAAGCTGCTTGGATAGCTCAGGGAAACTGGTCAGTGTTATAAAGATCCTCAACATCATATTCAATGGAGAGCTGCTTTGTCCTGGGTGACGTCGATGCTTTTGTTAAATACCATCTACTGTGGAACGCAGCGGTCAGCTTGGACTCCTAGTGGTGTCGTCTTTGGTTTCAGCAGGGACCTAAAATTTTAGGAATAACGAAGAGAGAGCAAATTGTGTCCTGAATAGGACCTACGCAGTGTTTCTGTAGGGTCAGTGCTTGCGCTGGAGAAAGAGTAGCTGTGCTGTGAGATGTCGTTTGGTATGTAATGCAGGGCTTTGGCTTCTCAGTTACTAGATACGGGAAATTTCTCCAGTATCCCAGGATTTACTTAGAATCTGGGGATCTTACAAGGAACATAAGACTGACTACTGCTATGGAGAATCAAATGTCATCAGTTCCCAACACAGTCAGAAAGGATGCGTTTTAATAGTGTACCATTACCTAAAGATTTAAAAAACAGGAGTTACTGAAACAGTAAAGAGATAGGCCAGATTGCCTTTGATCTTTCTATTACTCTGTTGAGTTAATGGAAACAGGAAGTCTGAGCACAGAACAGAAACATGGAGATGCATCTGACAGAGTAAAGGAGAAAGGTGAAATCTAGTAAAGGACAAACAATTTATTACAGGACCTGTAAAATGTATTGCTTTATTAACAGTCTTTTTGCAACCACAGTTAACAAGCCTGTAGAATCCTTCTTTTGGATTTTTGCCAGCTATTGTTCAAATGTTTTATTTTGTATCTTTTGTGGTGGTACTTTAAAACAAAAATTCTTTCTGAATTTATTTTAACCTGGATTATATCTAATTGTTCTCAAAAGAATCAGAAAATATTTCCCATAGTTGTAATTTTGTGAAGCAATGATTACAAATGCAAGAGGAGTTTGTGTTCTGACTGTATCAAAAATGAGACCTCTATTTGATAGCAGTCCTAATGAGGCAGCTGATGTGGCTTTCAAGGACTGAATGACCTCCCCCCCCTCCCCCCCCCCCAAAAAGGCAACTTCTGTCCAAACCCTTGTGCTATAAAGTTTGCTACCTGGAAACTTCTTTTTGGCATGGAGACAGAAGCTTGTATGGCACAGAGAATGAGTCCTTCCTCTGATTACACTAGCTGGATTTTATTAAATGCTGTTGGAGTGCATTGGTGTGGGCACTTTGTCCAAGGAACACTTCTTGAAAGACTTCTTCCTCCACCATTGTTAGTCCAGCATTAAACTTGTTTTTCTAAAGACTGGATGTCCAGTCTTGCAAATTTAATATTGTCCGTTTTTCCTTCACAACAAGCCTTTTTTGTATAATTATTTCTTCTAGGAATATATACTTATATATATGTATCTATAAGGTATTAATGAAATAGTTTGTTTGGAAACAATTTTTCATGGTAAAATTTTCTTTCAACTTACATGATACCCAAAGACTGTAAAGCAGTAAAACACTTGGTGGCAAAAATGAACGAACATGAGCCTTAAAAAGTTAAAAACCACATGGGAAAAGTGAGAAAACATAGTGCAATATTAATAAAGAGTGGACTATATCTTCCAAAAACTGAGTTATTTACCTTGGACAGGTGAGCAAGATGAGTATTTGAAAGAAAAAGTGTGTTGATGGATTTTAAATCACCAAAAGGTGGCAGAGATATGTGTACATCCTTGCCCTGTTCCAATGCATAAAATCTTTTTGGATATCCTTTACAGGTGTGCTGTGAAGCCTATGATATGATTATGTGATGTGGCTATCAGACACTTCAAGTGCCTAGCATGGTGAGGCTTCCTCAGCCAGCTAAAAGTTTTTTTATCTAGGTCCTTATCACATGTGATTAGTGTATTACTTACACTTTTAGATGGATCACCAGGAGCTGTTGAGTTCATCACCATGATTGAGGGTCTTGCCTGCCAGGAGCCATTTTCTCTGATTTGCAGCACTTCAAGAGATTCAGAGCGCTTCAGAGTTGATATTGCCAGGCCACTGACTATGCAGCTGAGCTTGTGACTCTGGATTAAGCCGCGTACAATGGGAATTTGATCCATCATTATCTAGTGATGTATTCTGTTCTTTATGTAAGCTCTTAGCCCCATGCATCACTTTAATAGCCCTTCTATTGGGATTAACCCAGCGTCTTTCCCTTCTCTCTCTGGGCATTATGTTATATGACCCTCCTTTTCTTTCTCCTTCCCTCCCACCCAGCACACGCAGAGGCCGTGTCATGCACGCCAGCACACGTGCTGTAGCTCCCTGGGGAGAGGAGAGGGACCTGGGTGGGCACCCCAACCTGGCGGGGATAGGGAGACCAGGCAAGGTGCTGGCAGCGGTGTTCGCGAGGGCAGCCAGCAACTGCCCGTGGCAACAGCAGCTCCCCTGTACTGCTGACCTGGTGTTCAGACTTGCCCCACATCCCTACTTCTTCCCTGCCCAGCCATGTGGCTGTTCCTGCACCTCCCACACCACCATGTGGTTTGAGGACGTTCAGCTGAGCCCTGAAATGCTGCTGCAGGGGACATTTTTACCCCCCACCTGCTTGGCTGTTTTTCTGTGAGCAGCCTGGCTATGCTCAGCCATCCAGTGCTGGTTCTCTCCTCTGCCTGTGCTCGGGGAAGTGTCTTGTTAGCCAGAAGTGTGGAAATTTGGCGGGTTTTTTGTGTTGTTTTCCTCCCCACCCTTTCTGTTTCTGTATACCAAGTGCACAGTGCTGCATCTCCCTTAGAAAACATACAATTAAAGAGCCGTACTTGGAAGAGAATATATGGGAGACCTCATTTTCTGGGGCTGCTAAACCCACCGAGGAGATTCAGTATTGGACAGGGCCAGAGGAGCGTTGTTGGCCATTACCTGCACTTGGGGGACAGCAGGTAGTTCTGTCAAAACCCTCATCTGGCTTTTGGACTGCTGTGTGGGTAGGACTTGAACTCCTTGAAATCTCTCATCTGCTTTGCTAGACCTGGCATATTAGTATGTATGTTGGGGTGTGCTAGCTATGTCTTCTGAGTTAGTTTTAATGTTGAACATGCAAGAGTGAGAGAAAGCAGACTCAGCTTTGCAGAACAATGCTGGAAATTAAATAAAATGATAGGAAGACTTGTTGACAGAAGCACTCAGTTCCTTTTAAGAAATCAATAGTGCCTCAGATAGCATCATGAATACTGCACTAATGGAAGTTGTTACCAGAAGTGAGCAGTCAGTGCTGCAAGCCTTCTGTGAGGCCGGCGCTCAGGGACGTAAAATCTAAATGGCCGCGTATTGCCCATGCCCGGAAGGACAGAAAGCGATGATGAACCCTGTAAGACAATATTGCATTGTGGTTTATTCAGCGCCTGCCTGGCTGGTAGTGACTTTTGAGAACTGCATTATGTGAATTATAAATATTTCCTTTTATCATTTATAATTTACTCCTGGGTCAGAGTAATTTACTGGCTGAATAGCACCAGGGTCGAGAGCTGATTGTGTGAAAGCACGTTATCTCTTCGGTTATGTGTGTTCACTCCTGCTGTCCATATTTTACTGTATAATCAGTGGAATAGACTCTTCCTTTCCCATATAATTACGTCTTGATGATAGTTTTCATTGCATGGACTGACACCATGGAATATTTCTATGGCGTAGTTGTTTCTTTTTTCCCCTTCATCTTTTATTATTTGACCAATATCATCCTACAATAGCCTTTAGTTCCATAGAGGGCAAAAATATGCTGTTGTCCGGACAAAGCTGTCTCACTGTTGCAAATCGTTAATGCAAGACTAAAATAAAATAAATAACCTCAAATGACCCCCCCACACACTTCCCAGCTGAGGTAGCATGCCAGAGAAACCGTTTTTGACGAATGTATTTCTAAGCTCACTACAGCATATGTTGCAGGTTAAATTTTCAACACAGTGGAGATTTAGCCATGCTGTTTCCTTTAAGACCACTAAAGCTTCCACAGCTGTATTCACACATACAACCTTGACATTGTACCCCTCTTGCTTTTTTCTGCTCGATATAGACATTTTTTTCTCCTTTTTCTTTGTACTCTCCTTTATCTTTGAGATGTGCTTGTATATTTCTTAACCAAAGGAAGGAGCAGGAAGAGATTTTTTTATTTAATTCTGTTAATTAAAATATAGCACTTGGGGCTAAACTGATAATTAATTAAGGGCTCAGGAATTTGAGTTTAAAGACAGTGATATCCTTCATATAAATGATGTTCTTAAGGACCCAATTTGATTTAGCCAATTAGTTCTAAAAATGGGGTAGTACCCATTTTAAGTGGAAAATTGTCATATGTTGTCTCTGTTGTTCATTTCTGGCCTCTCTGCTAACGTAAGTCCATCAGGCAGTTTGTAAGGGTAAAACTGGTGTGTGTTTTTTGTTTGTTTGGTTGGTTGTTTTCTTCTTCCCAAATAGCTCATGAAATTTGTCTCTTGGGCTATTGCATTTTAGAGTAACCACACTGCAGTTTCCCTTTAAGCTCATCATTTCAGTTATCCTTGGGGAGAAATACCACTTTATCACCTAACTCTGGGAAAGATAAAGCATAAAAGTCTGCAGTTTAAATGCTTTATGGTTTAACATGATTGTTTATTCTTAGCAGCAAAAAATTATAAAAGTTATTTTAGAAAAACAAATATTCTATGATGCAGGCTTGCTTGAGATGTGTTTCTTGGCCACACAGCGCCTATCTAGAAACCCTAGTTACCAGGTGGCAGCGGAAGTCAGAGCCTTGGGCTAAGTGTTTCCTCTTCCATGCTTGTGTAATCGGTAAATAAAGATCAGCTTCCCATATTGAAGATGGAGTGCTCTTGTGTACTGTAAACGTAGCTTACGTGTCAGCTGTGATGTGTTTTGGGGGGCAAAGTTATCACTGGTGACTGTTAAATTCCGTGAGAAGTAAAAAGGGAGGGACGCAGTCGTGCTTCATTTGTGCATTCACATCTTTCCTTTTCCTGAACGTCTTTGCTGCTTCAGACGAGGGTAAACTACGTTGCTCATGCGGATCTAAAGATCCCTTCCCTTAGTTGTGAGTGGGTTGGTGTTGTAGCATCACTGTGCCTCTGTTCAGTAAAAGCTGCTGGGAAGGTCTGGGTTAAAATGTGCTGTTGAAAGCCCTGCAACCGAGGCAAACACGTAATCTGATTGCTTGTCTTGTTAGGGGGCTTATTAGGAATTAGATGCATCTTCCATGAGTTTTATTCAGGAAATGAGGAGATAAATAAGGGCAAGGATGCTTCTTGCCCTCGTTATGCCTATAGTCTTGCCCTAGTCTTGGCCTCTCATATCGTAAAGTATCTTTGTGCATTATCATGTTGGGTTGGATTGCCACTCTCCTCGTTTGAGGAGTGTTTTTGTTCTTTGGCTTTCCCGAGCCTCTGCATCTTGTCTGCATAGGCCAGTCAGCTCCACTCCCATGACATCTGTGTGTGGAGGGGCTTGCAGCTGGATTTCCCACAGTGCAGTGCTGTGCTAGTTTTTTGTTTTCAACTATCCAAAAATTGATAAAAACTTTCTTAGTGAGAGCATGTCCTTTGATTTATTTGTGCTATATTAGATGAGTGCTCAGTGATGGAGGTGTTTAGAAAGACCTGGACATATGCAGGTAAAACCTTTTTACAAAAGCTGATTCCATAATGTTGCATAGTGAAATGAGTAAATTTATACATAAGCAAATTTATTGGAAAAATAAAATTCTTTCCTCCATTCTAGTGTTAGCACTTGTTGATATAAATTATAGGTAGGTGTAGAATTAAGTGTGTCATTTGCAAGAGGTGATTCATGAAAGAGAGTGTATGGAAGAGGACTCGTCTATTAAGTAAGCAGCAACTGCCTTATTGTAATGTAATTTTGTGTGTTTTTTTTCCCCCTAATTAAAGGACTAACATGTTGATTTCCCCCACCTCCCTCCCTTGTTTCAGGTTTGTAGAAATGCAATTATTTCCTCATTGTAAAGGGAAAAAAAAGTTCATTATAGATACTTTGCTTCTAGAATAAAATGTGACTGTTCCAGTTAGGTTTTGATCAGCTGAAAGTGTGTTTTTTAATTTGCAAATTTAATAGAAAATAATAATTATAGCTGGCCCTTCTCACTATTGCCAAAATTTTTCAGTTAAATACTAAATAATAGGTTTCCAGCATACCTTCAAGTAATTTAAAATATTGGAAAGCGCTGATTATGAGCAGGAAGGAATGATGGGTTATGGCATTTTAGTTAATTAACAACAACAGGCACATTTTTAATTGCCTTGTATATTTTCAAGGCATTATGTGATATTCTTACAACTATTTCAAAGGGCGGAGCAATAAAGGCAAAGAGGTTGTCAGTGTATCCATCTTGTGAGCAGTTACTGTCATTTGTAATCTCGGTGAATTCGTAAATCCTAAGAGCCGTAAGAAATTTGCCCAGGGCCCTGGAGTGAGTCAGGATTAGGGCTGGCAATTGCCAGGTCCGAGCTCAGCCCTTTCCACCTCCCTGCTTTCAGTTGTTGCATCCTAATTCTTCGCTTGATTTTGCTCTCAGGGCAGGACTTAAAAATTTGCTTAGAAAAAACTCAGGCAATGGCTGCTTCCCTGCCCTCAAACCTCTCTATTCAGCTCCACGGGGTTGATTTTTAAACTTGCTGTCGTAGCGTGTGGCCCGATCTGCCAGCGCCATTTAGCGACCTTTATTGCCGTGCCGCCGGCAACGCAAGCAGACGCGCTGACAGCTGTCCCAACGCGCAGGTGAAGCCGGGGTTGTTCCCGGGTGCCCCTTTGCAGCCTCGTCTCTGCGCACAAGGGCAGGCCCCACGCTGAGCCGTCGGGTAACGGGCAGCAAGGTGGCGGGCCGGTCCTGCTGGGCGCCAAGGCGCCTCTCTTGCGAGCGGCCCCCAGGAGCTACGGTTTTGTCGCCGGGGCAGGCCCGTGCTCTGGGCAGGCAGGCGTTGGAAACGGGAGAGGTGCCTCTCGAGGGGGCCGTTCGGCTCTGTAAATCTTGCTGCATTTTTGATATTTTTGTCATTGTAACATTTTAGTGGTCCAGTCGTCGGTTAACGTTATGAAAATCTGCCTTTTGAGTTGTGTTTCTGCCTCATGGGTGACTTGTTTTGTCTGTTTTCCAGACCTGCTTTCATTTTGTGGTGGTATTATGATTATTATTGAGTTCAAGTGTTATGTTTAATCTTTTAGATCTGTCTCACATGTTAAAATACCTCATGCCTTAACCAAAACAAGCATACCAAACCAGATGTTATTCCTGCCTTGCCTGAGAGCCTAGACTTTCCATTTATCTTAACAGAAATGCTGTTTCTATTGTGGTTTCAGTTCACTTTTTCTGGAGTGGAGTTACATTAGTCTTGCAAAGCCACCTCTGACTGCGTGAGGAGCTTGACACGCAGGGTCGCGGGAAGCGCTGGCACGTGTGAAGACCCTTGTGGGATGGGGGTTGAAATCCCCTGTACAAATAAACGCGACCTTTATAACGGCGCAGTGTTTCTTAGCGGTAGCAGTGGCTTCCTGACTGAAGTAAGCCCAGCTGGCAGGGCTTCAGTGGTTAGGTAACAGCATAAGTGTTGTGCTTAATCCGCTTGTGAATCTGGCTTCTCCTGGTGGCAGTGTTCAAATAAACAGACCCAGAACTTCACAGTGAAACAAATGCGAGTTGAGATGCCCTTTCATTGAATGTAAAAGCCCAAACGTCTAGAAAGGGTTTTCCTGCCTGTCCTCTGGCTTTCAGAATTCTAGGACAAGTAATGACTCTTTTGCAGCTCGTTTTATATCATCAGAGAGGATTAAATTGGGGGGACAGGATAAATTCTCCCTTGTTTATTAAATTGCACACAGAAACTAGGAATTAAGAAAAAGAAAAAAGTGCACAAGTGCACATATTATTCTTGTGTTCGATTGAAACTGCCCAAGAGCTGCTGAGGTCTTTGTCTGGGTTAGTTTTTACGTAATAAAGAAGATATCAAGGAAACGGGTTACTTGGTCATAAATTTGCAGAGGTGCAGAAATGGAAACCCTAATAATAGTGTTTGGTAGTGCAAATGCATCTTTGCAATGTCTTACCTGGCTCTTAGAAGTGAAGAGGAAAAAGGGGGAGAGTTGCCCTGCAACTCACTCACTGGAGGACTTCGGATATGACTGTGGCATGTCAGAAAGGAGGGTGTCCTTTGCTTGGCTTGGCTTGTTTCAGTAGAAAACAAAACTCTTGATCCAGCATGAACAGATTTTCACAGGTGCTTCCGAGTTGACCTTGCTTGCATTCGGTGATTCTGTTATTTACGTGGCATTTTTTCTGTTGCTTGCGTGTAGGGGTTTGTTGTGGGGATTTGGTAGCATTCATATCAGATGTTCAAGCATGGCCTTAAAAAAGTACATCAGCCTTGTATTTTTCTAAATATATCAGGTAGCCATTCCTTTAATTATGTACAGGAATCTCCAAAAGCCTTTGCGTGCAAAAGGGCCACATTACAGGACTTGGTTAAAGGCCATTTTTAAAAACATCTTCATCAAGTGTGGGTTACAGAAATCTGCAGGAAAATATAGCAGAGTCGAGGTAACCAGATGTTGCATTTGAATGGCCTGGAAAAAAAAAAGTGCCTTGTTTTAAACCTCTCATTCTATCCTTGAAAATAAGGTGCTGATTACAGCCTAGGACATTTTGGCTCTCCTGTTTGCACACCTCTGTGGCTGCTGTTTCTGCCCCAGTTGTACGTCTCCGCTCGGGAATGCCCAATGATTGCTGCGTGAGGTCGTGGTGTGATCATCAGAGCCTGGAAGCTTTCAGAAATCGGACTTGATTTCTGCGCTCAGATTTCTGTCGTCTGACAGAACATGTGCCCGTGTTTTCAGCGGTGTTTCAAATAATGTTTTGCCTAATGATGCCTTTTTTTGTCATGTTCTGACAAAGTGCTGAACTGTGACATAAAAATATTTTTTATGTGTGTGAATTGCTGCGAAGTACTTTATGGGTATGGCACTTAAAAAAGGAAAAAGGTTCATTTAACTGGAAAGCTATATGATAACTGTCTGAAGTTTCAGATGAAATTTTATATTCATTATTCCATGACCCAAATCCATTCTCGTGCTTTGGTGTGGATGGCTGGCAGTTCCTAATTTAATTTATCCATATTCTTTTGCAAGTGAGAATAAGCTTTGAATTTAATATATGCTTTTATGCTACAATATATACTAAGTATATCACAGAATGCAGGAGAAGACATAGATCATTAGATTGCTAATGCTCAAGAGAAACTGGAACATTGTTAGAGAAATTTTGAAAACGTCTATGGATGCTCTCTGTAGAAAACAAAAAGAACAAGTTTTGCCCATCATTTTTTTTGCCATTCTGTCTATTACAAATGCAGACTTAAGGTAGTCAGTGCCACATCAAATATTTCTTTCTATGTATGAATTATCTGGAATTTTTCAGATTTTAGGTAGTTTAAAAGCATAATAGAGAAGTATTTAAAACTATTTCTTCTGAGAGGCAATAACATTCTCTATGTATCAGTTTATTTACTTTTATCAAAACAGAGCCTTTGCTACTATCTGGTGATCAGGTGGAATTTGAAAGCTGGCTGTTTGAACAGCGCAATAACTGAAGTGCATCCTAACCAAAGGTATCTGCGGAGGGTTTACGGATTCCTAGAGCATGCGTTTAGCCTGGAGGCTTTTGTTTGTTCTTTTTGTTTGGTCGGTTTCTATCATCTATCTTTCAAGCAAGAAAATTAGAGCAGCCCTTGATTTTTAGGAAGGCAACTTTGTTTTAGGGTTGAAAAACACAGTACGTGTTCCAGCCTTTGATCACATGCCTCAACAACTCTTAGTATTTTTTGTGATCGCTTAGGTGGAGGAAGCGAAGGACTTGTTAAGTGAATGGATTAGAATGAGAACCTGTAGAAATACGTAGATTTATTGACTGTCCTTCCAGTAACGCCCTCCGTCAGATGAAGATATGAATAGTCTGCTTTCCTTGTTGGCAGTGTTTTAAAATTGGATTACACTTAGGCACTGTTGTTAGTAAGATCTATTTTGATCTTACTATCTGTCTTTGATCTATCTGAGTCACCTAATAGCTGTTGTGCCCCAGTTCTATTTAGTACATCATATGTCTATCTTAAAACAACATGTAACTTGAATTTCACACTTGCGTTTGAATTTTTTTCCTGCTGCCTATGTTCTGAAATGTATTGCAATTTGTTTGTAATTTTCTTTGACGCTCTTAGCATAGTCACAAATAAAAGTTTGCAGAGACTTCTAAGGTTTTTAGCTAGTAAACTTCATGGAGCTATGGCTGCATAAATTTAGACCTGAAGAGATTTTTTTCTGTCAGTCGCACGGAGAGTGACTTTTTGTACTTTTGAATCTTTGCCACAGACCTTGCCTTTTGAGGAAGGTTTTCACTAGGGTGTCCCTAGCATGCCAGTACTCATAACTGCATACAGTATAAAATATCCATGTATGTGTTAATCATTCTGAATAGAAAAAAACTCACTCTGTTTCTCTCCAGCCTCAGGACATTTTAAAAAAAAGTTACAGAAGGAAACATTTTGCTGCTACCTTACTGGGAAGAAGGTAGTGCAAGGGGTGAAGCAGGAGGCTGAGTGAGCATGTACAGACAACAGACAAATTAAGTTAACATCATTCAACACTGGCTGTTAATAACAGGAAAACACAGTGCGGAAATATCATGGGGCGGATAAGGCAGCAGATACCCTGCAGGCAAGAAGTAACATATGGGAGAGTAAAGAGACATAGCGAAGGGTACATATATAAGAGATGGAAGGTAGAGGAAGGAAGGAGTAGCGGAGGTAGCTTGCATATACAGAAGGCGGCGTAACAGAGGCCCCTGTTTCCAGGAAAGAGAAATGTGGACAGAAATTAGCAGTTTGCGGCTGGAGGTGAGTGAAGAGAGACGCTCAGGTGACAAGGAACGGAATAGTCACAGAAGCTGCCAAGCTCAGTGGAAGGACTGCACAGCACTGTGTAGATGGCTTAAATGAGAGTGGTGTGGTATTTTATTTTATTTTTTATTTTAATTTAATTTTATTTTTTATTTGTTCAGTGATGGGAGTGAAAGGAAGAGCAACTGTATCTGTCAGAAGTGTCTTAATTGTAAAGATAATACGATCACAAAACCACTGCACTATTTTGTCCTTATCTGTGTAACAGTCTAGTTTTCAAGCACAAATCACTTTTTCTGTAGGGAGCTGTGGGCCTCTCTGGACTGGTGGCCTCAAGGCCATTTCTTCCACTGCACTTTACAGGACGACTTCGGGCAAGTCACAGCACTGTTTTTGCCTCAGTTGCTCTTCCATGAAATGCAGATGATAACAATGTCCAGTTTTCTAAAACACTTTGAAAAATGTGGGAGCTGTTTTGTTAATTTTTGTGTAGCTATGCTGTGCATAATTTAAATTGTTGCCTTCTTAAGGTTAAATACAGCATGGCATTTATTGTTAAGGAAACAATTTGGAGGAACAGTTAAGTATTATTCAGCACATTTGTAATCGCCCACTCCGTGTATTTTCTGTGCTGTAGACACTAGGGTGTTAAGTTTGAATTGTTTCATGGCAGCAAAGAGTGGAGGCTTGCAAAGTAGCTCATGCAGGTTCCACAGCGGAGGGGTCTTGTGCAGGGCTTAGGTGGAAAGAGGGGAAGAAACCCAGAGCCCGACACTGCGACAGAGCAGAGCATCTTTTCCTGCCAAGAATCAACTATTCTAGGCAGACAGCTTTGGCCCACGCAGCACAGCTGGTAATAATATGAAAAATCATGTTACTTAGACCAGAAGAAATGTGAGGGTTCACGAAGGTTCCCTGTATCTGGCATTAGATGAAGAAGAGATGAGACAGTGCTAAGATTGAAGAAAGAAGTAAAGAGTGAAGTTGTTAACTAAACATGATGTGTAGAGCATGCTTCCTTAAGGCTGTTGTTACCTAGTGATGATGCAAGGATGAAAATGTCTTTTTCTGTCATTCATTTGGGCATTTCTTCCTTGTACTGCAGTACTGTTTAGGAACTGAGGATCAGGTCTCTCTTGCTGTGGGCTCTGCACAAAGATGCAATAAGGGTAGTCACTGCCAAAACTGCTTGCGAACTTGGGGACACGAAAAAGCATACACAGTTTTGAAAGTGTGTTGAAATGGCTATCTGTTGTGCCATTATAGCATCAGGTGGAAATATGGTTAATGGTAATAAATTAAATATTGTAAATGTGCAGCTATTAGAGTAGCATGAGTTTTCCTGAGGCAGAACTTAGAGTATTCTTGTCAAGAATCAGTTTGTGAAGGTGCAGGGAGTTTATTGATCCCTGAGGAGTACGTTTCAGTTGCTGCATATTTTAGAGGAGACAAATGTTCAACTCCTTTGTCCTCATCTGAATAGCCAAAAATAGATAAATCCATATGCCTTTTTCTTTGATGCTTTGATTAATCCTTTAAAGCTTATAATCATCAAGTTTAGAATATTCAGAGTAATGTATCAATTCTTTCTCTTTTTCAGAGGGAAACGAAAGGTCAGTTTCTCATAGATCACATCTGCAACTATTACAGCTTGCTGGAAAAAGACTATTTTGGCATTCGATATGTCGACCCTGAGAAGCAGAGGGTATGTATATGAATACTGACTACATTTGTTTTTAAATTAATTTGTTCAACAAGTAGGCAAGATCTAATGCAAAGTTATGTATCTCTAAGCGATTATGCTCTGACTAGAATCCAGAGGTTCCTAAAGCAACTTTATTAAATTCATTTTATCCTCAGCTCATCTATATAGGTTTCAGGTTAATTGATATATTCGAATTTGTATAGTTCTCCTGGTTGCTGAAGATAGAAAAGATCTTTAGTCAAGGCTCAGTGGTAACGTGGTTATTCTAGCTCTAGGCTCTGTCAGTGCACTGGACTCAAGGATTTCTCTTTTTTTCTGTAGAGTGTATTTCTTGGGCGATATTGGCAGGAATCGTATTGAGCTTAACAGCAAAAGATGTTCTGTTCTATTTTTCACAGGGGATATAAATTTGGATATCTCTAATACAGAAACCAGCTATGATTGTCAGGTTGGGAGGGATCTGCAGTTCTCACTGTGAGCATCTTTACATCATATTTGAACAATAAAATTTAATGTGCTTACAGGCCTGTACTCTAGGCATTTGTGTGAATAGTGGTTAGAGTCATCGCTCTTAGGTGAAAGGTGGTCCTGCAGTTTGTCTTCTCTAGGTGACTTGCTGCTGCCAGTCCCCATTTGGGTTTCAAATGAATGTTACTGTTTGAGAGTGGGAAAGGATGGTCAACTCTGGAAGCAGATGTCTTCAGACTGTGAATTGCAAATTCGTTCTTCACTGTGTAGTGAAGTCTCAGAAACTGCTGGTCTCAGAATTTAAGGCTTGAATATGACTTTAAATAGCATGGAGTGTATATACAGCCTTTTAATCTCTGGAAATGAGCACCAGTTTGAAACTGGTGTGATTCAGGAGGAGAAAATCAATTTGACATATATCTTCGCTAGACACAAATTAGCCAACATTTTGGCAAAAATCACTGGAATTAGGACCCTTTGCTCAAGCCTATAGAATTGGAATAGTGTGGCAAAGCTCCAGTAGATCATTTCCATTGCATCTTCCTTTTTAGTAAATTAGCAGTTATTCTGACCAGTGTACTAAATCTTTCATGATCAATAAAATTGAAAGGTAATCACCTAGTAGAAACTGACTGAAATAGGTGGACTGTTGGATTAGACTGTGATTAGATAGGACTTAATGAATGCTTACTTTTGTTGGGTCTGTCTTTGACAGTCATTCAAAAATTGCTACAGAAAAGTTGGTTTACTTAACAGAAATCAAGACATCCTGTTAGTAAAAATTTTAACTTTTCCTGGCAGAATACTATGAAAAAGCTTCATCCTAAAGCTCAAGTTTACACTTGTTTACTAAGGAAAGACAATTCTAGAAAAAAAAGATTGCATGTCCTTTCCCTCAGAAGTATGTTCAGAAGAAGAAAATATTTCCTCTGCAACAAACCCCATCTTAAGGGCTAAAACACAGAGAAATGCTGTAATAAAGAAATACCATGTAGTATGGTTCTTTTGAATCTGTGCTCTTGTTGTAGTTCTCTCCCCTGAGTTTTACCTCCATAACGCATATGAATGCATGAATACCTTCCAACCAAGTACAGGAAGACTGTGAAACTGTTTCAGTCTTTCTCTTATCAACAGGAAGACTCTTCTGATCTGAAAGAGACATACTAACCCACAGTCTCCTGGCACTATAACAGGCAAGTATATTAGGGCCCAAACACTCTAGCTAGGTAAGTTCATCAGCAAGTGACTCATGATCATAGTCATAAAATGCGGCAAGTGTAAGATACAGTGAGTCACAGAGAGGAGGGTCCCATCACAGTAGCTGCCTTACTGGAAAGAGTAAGTCCCATCAAGGAAAAAGGGAGAGATGTTTTCTGTAATATATTCAGATGTGTTACAAAATAGAAACAATAACAAGCAAAGTCAGTAAAGATCTGTAAATGGAATTCACCAGGTGTTTTGTTTGTAAAATAATACATCCATTTGCATTTTTGAAAGAACTTCTTTGTAAAGTTACATCTGGTGGTTTGACTGAGAGCAATTGCTTTGAAGGGAAGTGATAGTTCATTGTAAATCAGTTTAATGGTGAGTGTGACAATATACTTCTGTGCTCTGTAGGCAAAAAAAGAAGTGTAGAGCAATGTATAAAATAAAAATCTCCTGGTCCTGTTTCAGTAGTGATAGTATATCATTGTAGTCAAGATAGCAATAAGCCACCAGCATGATATGGCAATCAAAAAAGTTAGAAGTAGCAGATGAAGTGTTTTCAGGAAAGTATTAATGTCGTTATACAAGACCCTAATGAGATCTCAACTATTCTAATCTCGGCATCCACATTCGTGAAAGATTGATTTAACTGAATCAACAGAAGGAGCATTAGAATGGAGAGCCTGTTTATGAGACTATATTAAGAAGTGTGCAACCAATGTAGTGCAGCAAAGCAAAGGATAAGAGGATATGGTTACCATTTATAGATGCGTCAGAGTATAAACTAGAGAGAAAAATAAATCTTGATGTCAGTGAGGTGGATTCTCATTTAAGCTAATGAGGGCAGTACGTGCTGGAACAGCCGTAACAGGAGCAGTAGGGGCAAAAATTTAACTGTGTTTAAGATGAATTTTTATCGTTTTAAGAAAGGCACTGCATCACACATTAACAGAAACAGCTAGGTACTAGGCTTTATACTCTGAAATCTCTTTCGGAGGATATGTACTAAAAAACAAGAAAACATAATATTTTTTAGAAGGGTTACTAATGATACTGACACAGGTAGCAAAAAAATTCCTGTTGCTATTTTCTTTTGCTTGGAGCTGCGAATGCCTATATTCTAGTTATATTCCACTGCGTAGTCTCTGTCTTTACACAAAAAAGGTTATATCTGTGACTCCAAAGGATACAGCCTAAATTATGCATTTAATCCTGTCTTTTAATGTATTGTTCTTGATTAGCTCTTTGCTAAGCTATATGAAAATAATAATGTGTATATATGTGTGCATAGAGGTACACATATATAAGTATTATGTAAAATTTCTCTTGCTGGCATTTAGTGTACAACTGATGCCTGCCTCCTGTTTATTTGTGTATTTTTTTTTTGTGCAGAAGTTGTTCCAAAAGCTAATTTGCCATCTTTCTGTTCCATAATCATTGAGAGAGCTCATGCAGGCAAAAATACCAGCTTTAGTTCCTCCCAAATATGTGTATTTCAGAGCATCAGACCAAAATGTAACATTTTGACTTAGGAGTATTAAACTACTTGTTTGAGAATTCAAAATATGAGATGTTTCAGTATTTCAGATGTTTCAAATGAAATGTTTCAGTATTTCTGTACAGAACATTCAGAACTTCTGACTCTGTGAAAAATGTTGATAATTGAACTAATTGTCTTAGGTTGAAAGAAAATTTTGAAGTATTCTCAGTGGTGGGAAACAGCTATGATTTTTATAAATTATTTTTCAAGTAAGTCATAAGGTATAGTCTTTTTTTTTTCCCCACCTTTTCTATTGATTCTTTCCTTCTGCATAAGTAAACATGTATGGATATATTTTAGGCATGCCTAAACCTTTTAGAAAATTTCCCAGAGTTTTCCACGTCACACCAAAAAGAAACTCTGGAAGACGTTCATAATGGAATGCAGCATGATTGCTTTCTATCTATCTTTGGATAAACAGGAGGAGAAAAATGACAATGGCCTCAAATACAACTTGAATTTGAAGACTCTAAATTCTACATGATATGTGCTATTTTATCTTCCAGCTTCACGTTTGGATGTTCCTTTGGGGAAATTGAGCCATATGGTAGCTTCACAAATAATACACTTTTGCTAAAAGTATGCTTTTTTACGTGTAACTGTACTATACTGGGAGCAAGTGAATTCTTTGTATTCATATTTTATTAACTGTTGAGGTTTTAACTTGGATTCCTGAGGAAACTAGGCATATCAATCACACTGTCATTCCCCCCAACTCCCTTCTGTAATAACATCTGAAATCAGTTTCAATGAAATTTGACCGAGGGTAGAGGTCTCAAATATTAAGTTTCTGTAAGGTTTCATGAAAACAGGCTACCACATCGGGGAAAAAATCCTATTAGTCTTTTCACTGAGGGAAACACTGCAGGGCAAACCCAGCCCATAGGGAATCTAGAGAGAGTTGGGAGGGAGATACTGTGAGCACCCAGGAACTTTTATTTGGAGCTTGTCCTTTTTTAAGAAAAAGTGGTTTCAAACAAGAAGCATACCTGGAAGAGGTTTCACTAATTCTGCTACTCAAGGAACAATTTATTGGTAGACTGATTTTTTTTTTTTTTTTTTTGACCAGTAGATCTCACAAGAGATCCTAAAATAATTGAAGCCAGTTATTACACTCTCACTCTTGAGGAAATGCAGCATGGCTAATTCTGTGCCAGAAAGCCCAGGTTGACTGAGAGCCTTTTCTCCCATTCTTTGAGCTGGTGGGAGATGGAAATGGGATGAAATAACACTGTTTGGCATCTCTCACTAGAGAGAGGATTCCTTGTTGAGGGAGGCCACCAGTGCTGAGGACAGTGGAGGATTGTGCTGAAGGGACATGGTAGTGTGGTGAAATTCATTCCTGAAATCTCTTCAGGAGGGCATCGTAGCAGAGACTTAAAGATGAAAATACCAGGTTTCTTATAATGATTGGAGTATGGGCTTGTGATTATGCTTTTGGGTTAGAACATACGAGGTGGTAGTTGCACAGAAACACTTTGGAGCTTGAGTAGATTGGAAGCGAAGATGACTTTGTAGGACCCAGAAACATTTGTGAGATCTCAGCTGTTGCTATAGAAATGTTTAAGACTGTAATCACCCTGAAGTATTAAGGTCCTTTTTCATTTGGATATGCCACAGGGTTGTCTGGGAGCAGCGCTGTCTGTGGTAGTTTTAGTTACACACAGCTATGCCTGGCAGTGTGCAAACAAAGCTTTTACATCCCTGAAACTGCAGTGTGAATACACTCCCACTGTGTGGCAGATCCTGAATGGGGTATGAGTACACTGGGATTTCCTGACTTCCCCAGAGCACAGAGCCCGGCTCTGTGCGCTGCTAGAAAGACAACATTGTGCACTGCTGATCTGATAGTCGCCTGCCTGCCCGCCCCAAGAGGACTGTCACAACTCTGCTTCTCTTTGTGCTTTCAAGTTCAGAAGCACTCAAAAAAGGTAGGCCCCCCTACAGACAGATAGTTTTGGCAGGTTAAATATTCATATAGCCTTCATATTAAGGCTGTCATAGAGTCTCTTTGCATTCTCGACTTTGTCATTTACAATGGAACTGGACAGTGTTTGCTTAATCCTATAACAGAAGTAGTTCAGCAGCATCTCAGTATTTACTAACAAAGGAAATTGCAACCTTCTGTTGGTGACTCATGGATTTCTTTATCGTGGAGTAGCAGTTCTGTTTTTAATGGGATATGTACACAAAATGTACAGCCGTATCTCATCAGAGAGACCTCTTGAGAGGGTCAGCAAGTCTGGAGTGCAGCTGATCTCTGTTTTAGCAGCAACAGCTATTTAACACCTGTTCTTCAAAATGCACGCTTGGTCCCATGTGGGTACCGTGAAGGTTGTCAGAAAGAGACAACAGAAAATTTCCTACCTCAGCTTAACAGAGCTATGGGTATGCTTAATGTCTTGTTAGGCTCTGTACAGCTACAGAAGGAGAGCTATTTTGTAGTTCTGCAATCTCTTTGAAGGGGCTGAGCAGAAGTATTACAGACCAAACACCAGACTGACTGAGCCCATAGGCTAATTAAAGTTTTAATGCTTCTTTGTATCTATGAATCTGTCCTCCTTTACAGCATTATCACAAAAATGATGTGCATTTGCACAAAGTCTTGGTGTGACCATGTGTAGTGTGTGCGATTTGGATCATGCTATTTCAAAAAGCTACAGTAGAACTAGAAAAGGAAGAAAGAAAGCTATGAGGATGATATAGAATGTGAATGTGGATAATTCAGCTGGGAAAAGAGGTAATAGAGAAAGAGAAGATATGATATCAAATGGCTTGGAGATGGTGACTAGGGAAAAATTACTAAGAAATTCTTAGTACACAACTAAAAGGCACCTAACGAAATTACAAAGCAGTTGATGTAAAGCAAACAAGTACTTTTTTTTTTGAATACTGCGCATAGTTGTATAATTCATTGTTGGAGATACCAGAAAAAATCAGAGAATGTTTTCAAAAAATAAATGTTTAGACAGATTGGTGAAAATCTACAAAGACTAACAAATTGTAATAGAGGCTGTTGCAAAAAGCCCAGTGGATGCAATGGGAATTATTGTTCTTCACTAGTTCTGTTCTTGCAGTCTTTCTCTAAGCATTTGCTTCAGGACACTTTCAGGGACAGAGTACTGAGCTAAATGGATATTTATTTACTTTTGCCAGTAGAGGTGTTTTTATGTAATAAGCAAAATTTGAAATCGATGAACAGTAGTATAAATATACACATTTAATTCAGCATTAATGCTACTAACTGAATTAGTTTATGTGAAGATTACTAACCTTGCAAACCAAATGATTGTGCAGGCTATTTTAATAAGGATCCAGATGATTCTTCCATCAGTTGTGAAGCTGTTGGTTGAGAAAGTTTGGCAGGTCATGCATGCATGAATATACAGAGATTTTAGGGGCGTAGAGGTTATGGATCAGTTGAACTACGTTGACTTACATCACTGGAGGGTCTCTGACTCTTTCAGTGTAAAATGGAATGAGAATTTGGAAATCTGTGTAATAAATCCCAGCCTAGAATTATACCACTGCTGCTTGTGCTCCAGCATGGGGCATTATTTCTGAACCAGGTTAACTTCCCTGACAGCTGATGTACATTGCCTCTCCTGGAATAACATACCACTAACCAGGGCTGTTGCCCTAATTCTGAGAGCAGTAGGGAGGAACAGCTTCTTTACTGCAACAGCATAATGTTAATATCCTTGTTGTACTAAGAGGTTCTTCAAGGCACAAAAAAATGGTGTTAGCCCTTGAGCATAAATAAGGAGACATGCAGCTGCCATTGTCATTTGGCATCTGTTGTGTGGATAGAGAGTGGGCATCCAATTAATTCCCCTCTCTGAACTCTCCGTTAGCCTTGGGTACTGTCACTGTTGTCTGAGTCTGACTTTTGGCAGGCAGTGACCAGGTGGAAGATGCTGCCTTGGGGCTAAAGCAGATTGATTTAGATTTGCTTTTCTTTCAAGAAGAAGGTGAGGAATTTGAGGTATTTATTTTAAAGATTAATATAGGGTTGAGGTTCAAATAAAGTTAACTTTTATTACTCCTCCAGCATGTTTCAGTGCATCTCTGCATTTTCCTGTTCTGTTCTGTTCCTTAAAACAAAAGTCTCCAAAAAAAAAAAAAAAAAAAAATCCTTGCCTGGCCAGAATATTCTTGTGACATCTGCAAATTCTTCTAACTCTGTTTTAATATGTGCACATCTGAGCACTTGACTGACTATTGCTTGCCGAGGGTGATTTCAATATCCATGGTGTTGGGCCACTCATGATTGCCTCTTCATTCTTGCTCCTCTTGCAAACAAGGGGTCTGATTCAAAAGCCTGTTCTGTTGAAGGAGGAGGGAGTTTTTTCACCAAGTTCATTGGGTTTATGGTCAAGTCCCAAGCACCTCATTTTGGCCTAGCAGTGCCTTAGGAGCTTAACTTTCTTTTATGCCAGTCTAATGCAGGAGTCCACAGGAAGAGGAAAACGAGATTGGAGCACACATCTTTGCACTGCAGAGTGGCTGTGGCTGTTACAATGTGGAGGAAGAGCAGTACAGGGATTATAATTACACTTGACAAAGGCTGTGAGAATACACATGGGACACGGTGTCCTCTTACCTTCTCAGTTTAAAACCCATGCCCCTATGCTATACTGAGACCAAACTCAGTCCTGTCTGAGCTTCTCAGGGAATGACTTCATTTGAAGCAGTTTGTGGGCTGAAGGGTCTTTGATAGAAGCACATCAGCGTTTGCAGAGTTTAGTAATAAGCTTTCTAAGATGGTGCTTTTACCCTTGTGTGGTGTCCTTGCGCCTCCTGAGCTTTTGCTGTGGAAGTTCGTAACACCTCAGCTGCTCGGCATTTGTGGGTAAGCAAGCGCACACCTGGCCTCACTAATGACTACTCAGTGCCACTTAAATGTTGAGCAGAGGTGAGGGCTGTATTTACAAAGTAAAAACTGTTCCAGTTCAAAACACAGCATGCTGTCTCAATGAAGCCTTAGTCAGAGAGACTCGTAATTACTGAAGGGCAGATCCAGAAAGCAATTTTAAGCATATTTTATATCCAAAATACTTTGCTTACTCACCACTGACACTTCAAGCACCAAAACTCGCTGAATATCTGCATGTTTGCTCTTCAAGGTCTCTAAGTATCTTTAGCTCTGCCTTTAGCTTCTGCCAGGACTTCTGGGCAGGCTGTCTTGATACCCACCTCCCATCCAACCTCTTTGGGCAGAAGAGATTAGAAGTGGGCAGCACTGAACCTGAATCTCCTCACAGGCTCCTCAGTAATACCTAATAGCTGAATTAGGTAGGATCAAAGTCTTCTCCTGTCTGTTACGTCATGACCATACTGCTGGCATGCCCTCAAGGAAGAGGGAGGCTAAGCCTCTGCAGGAATGGCCTCTGATTGCTGTTTTGAGCCATCATGTATAAAGCTAAACTGAGCTGAGGGCACTTGCCATCATCCAGCTAAAGCAAGCTGTATGGACAACAACAGTGTGGAATTCATGAGGCCAAAAAAGCTGTGTAACATGATTTGATTTTTTTTTTCTTTTTAATTTGCTGGCTTGCACACTTCACTGGAGGGAGAGGAGTTCTGGCTTCTGGCCTTTGCTTCCAGGGTCATTTCTGACTACTTTGCTTGTTTGTTTTATTTGTCTAATGAGGTGTTAGAATTTGAGACACCTAAAGTCTGTTTCTACAAGGTAGCGTGGCGCAGAGTAGAGCAATATTGTAACTGAAGATTTTTAAATATTTCCAAAATTTAGCCTGACAGGCTAACTCAAAATGAGATATTAGAGCTTCCTTTTTCAACTGATTATTTTAATTCAGGAAAATTGTAAAAAAAAATTTTTTTTTTTTTTGATATGTGGAAGAAACATTTTGCACAGTCAAACCCCTTTGGATAGAAAATTGCTGAAGAAACCCTTGGATGAATTTACAGAAACCTTAATCTGGTCCTAGCTATAACAGCTAATTAATCTTGGAATAAATATAGCCTGAATACTCGATAGTACAGACAAGGCACAGTTATTAATTATTAATAGTTAAGGCTGTAAGGCTGAAAGATAAGTACTCAGGGGAAAATCTTTCTTAAAACTCAAACTGAAATACGCAAACAAATATAGGGATGGCTATTTTCAGAGGTACTAGCAACTACTAGGTGTTTATCTTCCACTGACACAGCATTAGGCACCTAATTGCCCTGTCTTTGAAAATCTCCACAAATTATGAAGTAATTGCTCAATTTTCTAGAAGATTCAGCTGAATTGCCTGCGTGTTGGTAACCTTCCACCATCAGAAGGTCACCACAGAAATGTGAGCTTCTAAAAACTGCGTCTTGGTTCCCTGACCTGGCAGGTAAAATCTAGCCTGCCAAATTGTTCTGTTTCTTTTCAGTCCATTTTTAACCCATGAAAGTCGGGTCCCAGTGAAACAAGCATTCGCATCCGGGTATATTAGCTAAATCTGTATTCCTGGGGTTCGATGTGCTGCGTGAGGAATTTGATCCACATGAGCATAGCCTGTTTTATAGGATGCTCAGGGATATGCTTCACTACTTGCTCCATTCACTTCTCAACTCCCTTAACTGAATAAAAAGGATAATTGGATTCGTTGTTCTGGCCAGTTTGCCCTTTTTCGTTATTCATGTGGTGAATTATAAAGGTTTCATATTTGAAAATTTGCTTTTTTGCCTCTGACTTTTTGTTAGAATAGGTGATTGACTTTTTCAAATAACCATAAAACCTGGCCTTGTCTGGGCTGATATTTCAGCCTGGCCTTTTAAAAAGAGGAAAAAAATACCAAACAAAATGTGTTGCGCTTCTGCTAGATGAAAATAGTGGGAAAAACACCTCAACTCTCAGTTGCGTGGGAACAGTACAGCATTGCTGACTGTCCAAGTTGCTCTTTGCTGCCTGCTTCCTCATCTAGGACTATCTAGATCCTGGTGGAGAAAGGGTGAGTGGGGGAATATGGTAGGAAGAAAAACTTGCACACCTGTGTGCCTTGTCGGGGTTCCTATCTGTGAATTCATTCTGGATTATGTAGCTATAAAGTACTGCAAGCACTAGCAACTTTCTTTAATTACCTTACCATTTTATGAACACTCCCCTCCACTCCTTCACTGTTCTTCAGAGCAAAATAAAGCAATATTGTATCTCTGTGATCTGAAAGAGTCAGGCAAGCTAGATATTTCTGGTAAGTCGGTGACGTAGATACTGTTTTTTCAGTTCTATTTCTTTTTTTTTCCCGAAACATCCTGTTCTTTGGTATGAGATACACTGGGGAGAGAGGGAGGAAGACGAAGAAGTGGTGTTTTCTTTGTTTGGTCTGGGTGGGGTGGGGTTTTTTATGTGTGTTTTTCTGTTTGTTGCGTACCAGGGTTCCAAATCAGCCTCGCTGTGATAAGCAAGCTTCAAACAGAAACATGTAGCAGTGCCTATCTCCAGTATTGTCATTAAACATACGCAAGAGTTTCTGAGCAGCCCGGACACAAGCTGCAGATATTTGGAAATGTTCTTGCCAAGGTATTTGTTTTGCAAGAAGGAAAAGAGTTTACAGGTAGAGCTGAATTTGACTGAGTTCTTGAGACACCATGATTTAAAAAATAGTAATTTTCTGTCGCCTATTCACAGTTTCTGGGAAATATCTTCCTCTTGCACTTCTCCATAGTAAAATTACTATATGTTATGAGGCAAAATTGTAGCTGTTGTGAGATGTTTTAAGTATTAAATGTGGTTGTGAAAATGCTAAGGTTTCTTTTTGTGGGAGACTGGAGGATTCATTCAACTGGAGTTGAATGAAAAGGGTTAAAAATGAACGCTTTGGTGCAAGGCCTTTCAATGTTGATTATGCTTATTAAAGCTGAACAGTGTGCTTTTTTACCAGCTGCTTCTGCAGCACAAGTCTCCTTTTAGTGTAGAGATTTTTTGCTTACAGGAAAAATCCTAGTACAAATGCTGCTGGCTGTGGTCAGAAGTGGCACTTGAATATCAGCATGTTCTTCTGTCAATCAAAATATCCTCCTGAACGGTTCAGCTTATTAATAGTGTTAGCAGGAGGTGTGCTAGGGCTCTTCACTGAAATACAAACCTAGTTTTTCTTCATAGAAGCATCTGAGTTTATCTGCCAGGAGAAATAAAACATGAAGATTTTTCTTCCCTTGCAATTCCTTTCCTGCAAAGCTGTAAACTGACTGGTAGCATTCCATACCTCTGTCGTACCTTATGGAAAAGCGCACTCTTCTCTTTCAGATTTCCAGTTCTTAGAAAGATTCTGAGGGTATTAGTTGAGAGTACAGTAATTATACATGCATTAGTTATAAAGACTGTGCAAGACAACATTAGCGAGCAGAGGGTGTAAAAGTTTCTGAATAGTCTGTCTACTTAGTCCAATATGAGGATTCTTCTGGAAAAAATGACTGAAGGTTTAAGACTGAAGTGTCTGCTGCAAACTAATCAGTGGAGCCTGTGTGCTTTAATGTTTGTCTTACTCTGTTGTTTTGACAACGGCTAATAGACAGTGGTTACATCAATTGCGTTTATACAGTGCAATTACAATGATACAATATTACAGCATGGGGATGCTTTTTTCAATTTGTGTGTGCCCCACTGAAACCAAAATCCTTCTTTTTATTTTTGTTTCCATGTACATCTTTCAGCGATGTTACCTGCTGTGTATTAACCTCTGATCTCTGTTCTTTTCCAGCACTGGCTTGAGCCCAACAAGTCCATCTTCAAGCAAATGAAATGTAAGTGTTGATAGCTCATGTCTTTAATCTGGTACCTGGTTTTGAAATGGCTAAAGGTTTTACTCTGCTTTTCTGCACTTGTTCAGAGTGTGCTTCATTTGTTTCCTGCTGCAAAGAGACCTTTCATGTCCTTTTGGGAGCCCTGCAAAATCCACGCTACCTTCATTTCACTGTTGTTTCACAGCTCTGCACATCAGGAGCTTTCCCTTGGGGCTCCAGGTTGGAGCCAGAGGCCAGCTGATGTGTGGAGTGACATGTCTGATAAGAAGACCTGTGTGTTCTGGCTCGGTTTTGTAGTCACATGTAATCAGCCATGGGTAGATTGCAATAAAATCTGGAGCATGGCAATCAACCTCTGGGGCTTTTTGTTTTGTTTTGTTTCCCCCTCCTCACTCTCCACAACCTCCTGGCAATGCCAAGCATTAGTTTTAGATCATGGTTACAGTCGAGTAATCTCAAAGCTATGTAGTAGTTTGTGCTGAGTTTCTGCCACAGACGAGCAGAAAATTATAACTGTTATTTAATTAAAAAAAAGTATCTTTTAATTGTGTTTTTGAAATGTTATGTTATGTCTGGCTCATCCTTTCCATTAAGTGAAGACTGGTTCAGTAAACAAAACTACCTTGATGCTCAGAAGTTTACATCCAGCAGCTGAAGAGAGAGTTCATTTGGCAGTCCCTGAAGACTTGAATTAGGTCATTGAGTGTAGCTTCTTGTTTTATTAAAAGCTGTTGTCAACCTGCATAGTTTGTGACATGAAGGAGAATATCACCCACATGCCTCTTTATATGAAGTTGTTTTGGTTTTTAAGCATGAGTACAAGCTGCCTATTGTGTGGTAGATAGTATATTTATTCTTTTAGAATGTGATAAGGCTAAAGAAATTAGCTAATGAGCAAAAACAATCCTGGGTACTGGCTGGACTACATGGAATGCTTCAAGAAATTCTTCTATTAGTACTGCAATACTACATGTTGCAGGATGTGTTTACATGTACATGTATGCATGCACACATATATTTACATGTTAGATAAGAACTGTTACATTTAGTGTCTAGCTAGCTGGAGTATTCTCCAGTAAAAGTAAGCAAGCTCAAGAAGATCAAGCTAAAACTAAGTAGCTCATCTGCAGTGCTAATGAAGGAAGAAATGGGGGACTAATAATTACATATTACATTACATCAAAAGTAGAACAGTGTTTCCTCAAAGTATCCTCTAATCTGCATTTATAACTTTCCCCTAGTGAAGCATAAGAGCTCATGCTTCTTGTTGCACTTTGCATAGCAACATATTCAGGAACTCTGCCAATAGATGCTCTGAGAGTGTTTTGATTTATTCAGAACAACTCTATCTGCATATAGATGTTGCCCAGATGTGATCAATGGTAGGTACTCCCTAAATTACATGGATGTTGTGATGCGATGGGCTCATCAGAGAACCTGTGTGGCTTTTGTGGTAGCATCCCAATGGGAGCTCTGAGGACTGACAAATAGATTCATAGAAAAAAGCAAAATAAAATGCAGCTAGTACGAGCTTATTTATCACTGTGAAAAGTGATAGGTCTATCCCCTCAATAAAATTAGAGGGCAACAAAGGAGTTTTGTCAGCATCCTTAGATACAGGACACAGAAACAGAGTTAAGTATGTGGTTGGTTTAGTTTTTCATAAGCAAATTCAGTTTAATACCAGTGTAACCTGACTTTTTTTTTTTGTCACAGATGCAGGACTTAAGTTCTTAACCCTTTAAGGGGAAGAAAACAAAGATATTACCTACAGCATCCATGTAGATTATGAATATATCTTTCTCTCCCATAGGTTTCAAGGACACTTTCTGTTGAAAGCATTTCATATCAGAAACCTCTTGATATATTTTTTTTAAAAGTCCTGCACTCCTGTACTATATTAATATAATACTTTCTAAGCAGTTTCTAAAGTAAGTTTCTAAGTAATTTCTAAAGTAACCTTTCTAACATAAGGTTAATTTGCATTTTGTCTACAGATATTCAGTTTACTATGAAAAGACTCAAGACTCAGAAACTGGCTTATAAATTACCAATACTCATGCAAAAAAGCATCACAATCTCAGGTGATCCAGATGAGGATTGAAATTAATAGTAGGTGGAAAGTATGAAAACAAAAGCAATGAAGTGACTGGTAAATAGAACATATATTACGCGTATATGATTTGTGGGAGACATGGTGACAGAACGTTGCTCACAGCGAGTGTATTAGGTGGAGAGTTTCTTTTCTGTCTTTGTGAACAGTGAAATGATCTGTTTTGTCAGAATGGATGTTTATTTTCTCTGATGCAAGAGTAGGCTGTAGTTAATATTAATGATTTTAAATGTTCTAAATTCAGTTGACCAGTGGGATTAAGATAGGATTATGAAGCACTTGGATACATGCAGCAAAAATAGAGAAGTGCTGTGTGCTCGATCTTAGCTGCCATGTGTGGGAGATTTAATTTTCCTCCAGCACAGTAACAAGCTTTTCATTGTGTTTATTCACAGAGCACAGTATTGCCAAGTATTCAGAGTGGAAGAGGAAGGCTGGGAGTAGTGGTGTACTCCAGACTTCAGTAGGTATTAGATCTCATGGCAGTCAGTAATACATGATGATTCAGGCAAAATCCCAGTATACAGTCATGTTATACAGAGAATCCATTTCAGCAGCTGTACGTTTCTGCCAGTAAGATAGAGCAGACCTATACAGGCTTCAGAGCTTCAAACATAAAATGTTCTGTCGTTTTAATTTCTTTAACAATGGCAAAGAGTTCTTTAAGTTCCTATTTAGTAATACTGGGATATGAGAGAAGGACTCTTTCAGCATATTTTATGTTTTGTTATATCACATAGGAAACCTCATTTGAGTTTGTGCTGGTGCAACATAAGAAGAATGAAGGCATAGCATTTTTTTTAGCATTTACTTTTTGGTTGTCCACTTACGTTGAAGTGTTGTCTGTGTCGTAACATGATGTGCAAATTCTAAGTCTGTGCCTCAGCAGTTTTTATTGCTAATAATTTATTGTTAATTTCCTGAGAAAGAAAACTCTGTCTGAGTCCCCAGGAAGTGTCCTGAACCTCTGCCAGTCTTGTTTGTCATGGTTGCAGGTCAGTTGGTGGCCAGTGACCGCTACCTGTAAGCCTCATACTTCACTATGTTCGTCAGCAGAACCAACTTCCAATAATGTATTTAGAAACTCTGTGAGGTTGCCTAAGGTAGCTGCGTGTCCGTGGTTCTAGGTAAAGGCCTTTTTAAACCTGTTTTTCCTGTTCTTTTGTGTATTTTTGTGTATGCCGTTATTCTCCCCCAGATTTTAACAGACAGAGCTCCTCTCCACGTTGCCATCTTCTCACAATTTTTGACTTGTTTTCTGTCCAGGAATTTCTTGGTGTGATTCTGACTGGTCACATCAGCAGCAATGTATAAGTAAAAGATACAGTTTTCCAGCCTTCTTTTTTAAAAATTCGTTTTAAGGTTATCTTCTGTAATAAGTATGAAGCTATCCTGTCTTGTGGGAAATACCCAACTACATGGGTGTTGTTCTTGGCGACCTTTAAAATTTCTAAGAAAAGAATATGATATAATGGTGAAAGTGAAGGAGGTAAGTTCTGTTGCTCTGATGTGCACGCGATCAAAATTTACATGCTTTTTTCCCTGTCTTGCTTCTCAGATGATCTGAGAGAGCAATGCAGAAAGAATACTCTCCTGTATCAGGTCACTGGGATTTGCTAAGAGACTTTAATTTCCTTCATCTCTAATGCTGCTGTGAAATGTAAAATGAGATGGAATGAACCAGGGAAAACACTTGATGTTTCAGTACAGATTTAAAAAACAAGAAAAGGTTGCACCAAGTACGACATTTGTAAATCCCTACACAGTGAAAACGAGAACCTTTGTATGACTCCGTGGGCACTAAGCTGAATATCCCTTATTCTTCTTCTATACAGACTTAAAACACAAAAACACTTGGAATCATTATGAGGAAATGTTGAGGAAAATCTGCCCTGCCCTGCGTTGTACCAAAACTGCTTGAGTGCAGTGAGGAAGACCCCACAATTTGAGGTTTATGATAGATCAGGTATCACTTATGCAAAAATAAAAACACTGGTTAGTATTCTGTGTCTTGAATGTGTTCAGCAAGTGGTATGGATAAACAGCTGGCTTACTTGCTAAGGGAAAAGGTATATGGAAACAGTAGCACATGTTGTAGGGGTCCCTAGAGATGCTTCTGCAGCTTCAGTGAATTTAAAGACTGTTTGGAGGCGATGTTTTTTGGTTTTGCTTTGTTTTTTTAATGAATGCTAACTTTTAGTAGGATAACGTAGGTCAGAGAATATGTGGTAGAAAGAAAGATGCAGAAAGTTTTCTGTCATAGTGCATTCCCAGGACTATGAAGATAAGTTAGATATCTGCTTTTAGCCTTCAGTGTCCATCTATAAAAAAAAAATATTGTCAATAGAGCTCCTTAGAGGAGCTAGCGTTTGTGCTGGGTAAAAAGCAGCTTGTTAAAAACAACCAACCAACCTTCCTGGAAGTGGCAGATGAGAATTTTCCATCCTTCTCCCTCTTTTGTTCATATTTCTAGAACTTTAGCCAAGCTTTTTCACCATTTTTAAATACTTTTTCTTTTAGGTAAATAGCACTTCTCTACTGTTTCAAGTTGTCTTTTTGTGAACAAAATGATTGTTTGAATGTGTATTTTTTTCTTAGGCTTCTCATTCCCTGTAAGCCTTCAAATTCATAGAGGACTTGAATAATTCAGGATACCCAGCTTCAAAACGAAAGCATGTGAGACTCATTCCTGTACACATTAGTATCTGTGCCAAGGGGTGAAACTCCCATAGCCCTCCTTGGTCCAGCCAGGGTGTTAGAGGTTTATCTCAGCTAGGAACTCATTACTATTTAGTATACATAAGACAGCTTGCCTTAGCTAAAGGCAACTGAAATAAATCTTTAAAAAATACAATCAGTTGCCTGGAAACCTTCTAGGCTGTGTGTATAGTTGTTTCATGAGGGACTAGATCACGGTTTACTGCAGTCAATGGTTTCAGCATGTGATATCATTCAAGTCGGTTTTATTCTTTTGTCTTCATCTCTTATGTGCTGTTAGCACATAAACTGGCAAATTAATAGCCCTATTGTAATGGAGTTGCAGCTAGCTCAATTCTCTGCGTTAAAATCCTTTGAAATGATGATAATTGTGAATCTCTTTTAGTAAGATGGCAAGCCTGTGATGGTAGGAAATTCTGACAAAGCCTTGGGCACTTCACTACACCAGCTGCTCCTTATCTGACAGATAAAGGCCCACTCTGGAAGAAGAGGCTTATAGCTATTTCAAACTATTCATTCTATTCAAAGGAGTTTGGGGCTGAAGGAATGTTCTGTTGAAAATCATGCTCTGTCTTGGGGAGATTTGTTGTTGTTTGTGTTTACACTTGAATGTGGGAGTAAATGGTAGAAAGTAATTCTGATTTCAAGAAATTGGGGGATTGTCTGGTTGCGCAGTCTCATCTCCTGGGCTCTTACAGTTCATTGCCTATCTTGCTTTCCATCACAAGAATAGAGCAACTGAAAGGATATGAGGTTCTCGTGTGTGTTTCCCCAGTGCTGTAAAACCCAGGAGACAATGACCTTGAATGTTTACATACAGTCAAATGGATTTTGGAGGGAGCATGAGGTTTATGCTGATTTTAAAGTTAAAATGGAATGTGGATGGTCGTGTGGGTTTCCTCCCTCCCTCCCCTTTCAAATGCTCATTGTTTATGTCTTTTTCTTCTAGTGGGGAAGAAGGAACAGAAAAGACAATCATCTGTTTCTTTTTGTAATGGAAGGGTGCCTTGTTATCGTATACCTGGGGATGAATTGGATAGATGAGCTCGTGTTCTTTTTAACGTTTCAAATTACCGGTCAGAATTGTGACAACCTTGCAGGTGTTGCTAAGAAAGGACATATATTTAGCAGGCTGCTGCAGCCTTATTTTGTATTCCTTGCTGCACTTCTGAGGACTCATATATTGCTACAGAAGCTTGAGTCTAGGGAAAGGTTTGCAAAGTAGCTTCAAACTACCTTACTGAACCGTCTGGATTCTGCATATTCTGCGTATTGGTGTACTTTTCCCATCACGTACTGCCCTTCTGCTTGAACTTAATCAGCCTTTTCTATTAACATAGGCTATTCTTCAGTGCAGTGCATGTCATCTGTTCCTACCCATACGTGCCCTCACTATAATACTCTTTATGCGTGGGACAACTGTTGTTCTTTTATGTTTACCACATACTGCTAGAGCTTAGCTCTTCTGCTGTAACTCTTACACACTTTCTTTCTTTGTGATATGGAAATATTATGGACCAGAACCAAAGTGTCAGTCATTTTATTGACATCAGAAGATCAGTGCATTTTTAGGGTCTTGCAGTAGGCACGTACTAGCTTGGGTCCTGCAGAGCCATGTACTAGCTGTTCTTATTACTGTGTTTCTATTTCAAGCACAAACTACTTCTAAATCTGCCAGGAGCTTTAAAAGGACTGTTTTTTCTTTTTTTTCCCCTTTCTCTCTCTCTCTCTCTGAGAAAGCACTCCAGTTCCTTTAATACAAGTTGGCTCTTCTATCAAGTTTGGTTAGCAGAGCCATATTCTGGAAGTGAAGTTTTTCTCCCTCGCTGAGTTTTTAGAAGGCTGTTAAGAAGAGACAGAGCCATTTAAAATGACTTATATTATCTTCTGCTTTACCCAGGCAGCGTGACTTCTCAGCGCGTCTCTCAGTGGTTATTTTACTTGGTTGTTTTCTGGTACATTGAATTCAGTTTACCATCTAGTTTGCCCTGACGGAGCACCTGGAGGACATAACAATTGGCTCTGTTTTGCAACCTATTTCCAGTCACTGTAAGAAAATGCTGTGATTGCATCTAAGATGCCAAAGCCCACAGAAAGTAGTCTGATTTCCTCTTACCTTCTGAACAAGTGGCCTCATTCAGATTTGATTTGCCTGAATGTTCAAACCGTGACTAGACAAGACTTAAGGCTTAATTCTTTTTCTTTCTCCATTCCCTCTTGTTTGTTTCTCTTTATTATTATTCCTTTCTTATTTCTGTATTTTTTTTCTGTATTTGTATTTTTCATGTCTCCATCCCCTTCTCTTCTGACATTTCTTCCTGTGTTTGAAATGAGTAGTTATGTAAATGAGGAAAAAAATGAGAAATCAATAGTTCTTTATTGAGGCTGACCATATTAAAATTAAATGCAGCATGAAGTCTTGGGAGGGGAAAATATTTCTTCATCTTGAAAAGCAGTCAAATGCTCCAAAGAATAACAACTGTAACAAAAAATGTAATGCTTTTTTATTTTCTGTTGCTTTTGTACATCACATGGAATTATGTGATATCCAAGGATGTGTTTGAGGAAAACGGCAGCATACAGGTAAATGCTGCAGTCAAAGGAGCTTCAAGAATTTCCCGATTGTAGAACTAATTTCTGTGTGCAATTAATACAAACCAATGAGCTAATAAGCTTGAGAAGATGCTATAGTAAAATGTTGCATTAGCTTAATAATTACTGTTATGGATTACATTCACTTAAATGTAATTCTCTGTTCCAACTGTTTCCTTCCTCCATGGGCCACTGTAATCTCCTTTTGCCCTTCTCTCCTGATTTTCCTCGTTCTCCTCCCTTAAAGGCACCATCTCTTTAAGATATAGGAAAGTTAGGTTGACTGTGTGCCGACACTAAAACAAAGAGACTTTTAAAACTAAGTAGAGTATTACAAAACTATGCATTACTATTACTTAAATTTGCATAGATGCTTTCCTTTAAAACAGGAAAAAAGAATAAAATCTTGTTAAAACTAAGGGTCTGTAAGTGTCCTATACTAGTGTAAATGTCCGCTGAAAGTTAGTTTCATAAGTTAAAATATTTCGATAAAAGGATCGTAATTCTGCAGTCAGGTCTGTAAGATGCTACCCGAAATAAGTACAATGCTCACATGCTTCAATTGTGCTTAAAGTCTTCACTTTTCTTCTTTCTGTCCATCTGAGGACAGCTATGCTGGCAAACTTTGGTACAAAGGCCCCTCGCACTAGTTACTGTATGGAGGCCTTGCTTGCTCTGCTAGGAGTTTGCCTTTGCTCTTGCTCCATCCCTGCTCTCTCTCGTGTTGTTACCAGCGGGCCTGACAGTTACATTTCTAATTGGAACCTAAACCATAAAAACTATCAGGCTACAGGTAGCCCTGAGGGCGCTGCCTACCAGCACCTCATGCCTGACGTGACATTTTGAAGTCTTCTACGTGGTTTTCACACTTCTTTTATCCTCAGGTGATTGTCACAAGATACCTCTTTGATTTGCTCTCATCCTTTCTGTAATCACTGAAAGATCACTGCCCTAGGATCCGGTAATATCTTGAATGCTATCAAAGATACAACAGTGGGGTAAAAAGCTGTCTCATTAACGTAGAATTGAGAGAGACTGAAATCATTCTTTTACTGTGTGGTGGTGGTGTTTTTTAGAGAAGTGACATTATTTTACTTATTTACAGCCCAGTGCTGCTACTTGCGTTTGGGAGTAGATAACACAGTCTAACTAAATATCAGAAACAGAAACATTTCTGTTGTGCTCTGGTTGCATTAGCCTAATTTAATGAATGGTTTGTTTCATTTTGTAGTCTAGGCATTATCGTTACCAGGAATAGCAATTACACATAACGTTTTTGCACTTCACAATGACAAGATGCAACTGCTTCCTGTTTATCAATTAGAACAAAGCAAAACAAGCCCCAAAACCAAAAACCAAACCAGCAACCCAGATGAGTTTTGTACTGCTTGGGTCGAGCAATAAAACCTGTGAGGTGCAAAGCTGTGTATAAATTGATTTGCATAGTTTGTCCATATTTTGCACACGCTCTAGTTCCTTTGTCATATGTTTTGTTTCTTTTTATATGTATGTATAATATATCTTGCTTAATCAATGCTCAGGCTGCTTTGTAAGACTTTTAGAGGCCACTCTTTCGGAGTGACCAAGGCAATGTTGTTTGCTATTGTTCTCATGTTTTTTCTTTATAATGTTTCAGCTCATCCACCATATACCATGTGCTTTAGAGTGAAATTCTACCCACATGAACCCTTGAAGATTAAAGAAGAGCTCACCAGGTATTTTTTTTTGTCTGTGCATTTAATGTACACTGTTAACAAGTCCAAAATAAGACAGCTAGTTGTGTAGGGTAGGGTTTCCATTGTTCATTATAAGTGCACTATTTATAGCTTTTATGCTTAATATGATACCTATGGCATTCTAAAGACAGTTTAAGGGGACTTTTCTATAACATACAAAGAAGTAGTGTTGCTGCTGGGGCACTCTTGGAAAGAGATGCAGTGGTCAAAGATTGGGCAAGGATTATCCTGACTCTTCCACTGACAAGCATTTTGATCTTCCTCTTTTGTCTTAGGCTTTCTCTTTTTGTAAACTAAAACTGTGAAGTTTAATTCAGTAATGGCCCTAACTCTATAAATAGGAGCATGAATAGCCTCACTGAATTTGCTGTTGCGCATTTGTCTTTAGGACCAGGATAAGCACTGGTAGACTTCCTTTAGAAAACTGATGTAGAGGTGCAATGTAATTATAGTGCAAAAGTATAGCTACGATAGAGGTTAAGGAATCTTGCTGCTTACCTGATAATCTTCCAGCAAATGCATTGAAAGCACACCTGTGCAACGGATCAGTCATACTTATTAGATGGGAGTTTTGTCCTCTCTAGTAGCCGTTGTGAATGCTCTGTTGCTCTGAGTATTTTCAGGAAATGTACTGGGGAAAAAGTGTTGGAAGGTAGCAGCTCTTTTGACCTCTGCAGCAGCCATGCTGTGCAGGACTGCGTGTATGCCTTTCCACGTTGTTTGTCAGCAGATCGTGTTGCTGACTAATAATTGCACGTTGCAGAAGCACTGAGCACTTGAGCACTTTATCTACCTTTTCCCTAAGCTCTGCAAATTCTTATGCTCACGAGTCACTTTGTGAATGGGAGAGGTCCCATTATCACTGGTCTCATACTGAAAGTTTTCAGGAACAGCTTGCATTCTGCTAAATGGTAAGTTTATAGCTTGTAAGGAGCAGCCGGAACATGCTGTTTGTATTATGGCTGTTTATCTTGGGTAAAATATTAAAACTGTTCAGCTGAGTGAACAGGTTGTAAACCAGGAAGTCAAGGGATTTTCATTATTTGTTAGTAATTGTCCTTGGATGAACATTTTACTTTCTCTGAGCTTGGTATAGACCTTCCCTATTCAAGTGGTTTTGTTTTGTTTAAGCCTCGCAGAAAAAGTTTTGTCCAAATACGAAGCACCCAGAATCAGCTCATTGAAGTGTATTGTGCTGTCAGTATGTTTTAAGCTTTTCTGGAACATTTCAAATTAGTTTTAAAGTCAAGCTGCTGTTTGAAAAATATTTTATGTTCTTTTATTTCAAGTAGTACTATTAAGGTAATGGAAAACCATAAAAAGGAGAAATAATCCCTTTTCATTCGTTCAACTTGTGCACGTGACAGCACTTTGTACGCGAGCAGCTTTACCCTTTTCCCCTGTGTTGCTGATTGGGAAGGTTTGGTATCTGCACAGGTCTCCTATACTATAACAAAGTATAGGAAGTGCTCCTGAAATGAGCAAGTGAAACGCAAAATCATGTAACTCGGCTCTGAGGATTTGCTTCAGCATACATAGAAGAAGGTCAGACTCAAGGTGACACTCTAAAATTGGCTTAAATTATATTTTTTTCTTGAATTGCAATGGTTGTTGAAATTGAAGAAGAAAAAAGTTCATTAGTATGTGGCCAAAGGCAGTCCTGAAACCTTGACATCCAGTAGTTGGGGTCTTTTTTTGTTTTTTTGAATTCTGCTGTATTAACTGGACAGTAACATTTGTTGCAGTAAATGCTTAAGATTGAAAAGAATAATGTTAAGTCACCCCTTTGACTTAAAAGCGATCTGTACTTCACATCTGTATGTGCAGTCAGCTGAGTCACAGTAATAGTACTCTGCATTTCTGGTAGCAACTGTGCCTGAACATGTTACAGTGTCGCTATTACTGGATAGATATCTAGTGGGTGTCTGTAGTCCCCATTTAGATAATGAAATTAAGATATAGTGAGACTTGTCCTGTCACATTGTCCTACTACTGTTTGGTTCAGAGTATTAATTAAACCTGTCTTAAATCCCCCCCTGTGGATTATTGTTGATGCAGTATTTGTAGAAGCTTCATAGGAATAAATCTTTAACAAAGTACCTTAGAGACTTCAGAGGTGCACAGATGCTAAGAGGAGCTGTCTTACTTTCTCTTCCATGGCAATATCTGATGGAAAAAAATCACACATTCAGTTTTTGAAGCTGTGTGTTGTGGGGGGAGGTAAATTGTTTGATTTCTTGGAAAATAGTATAAAATGGAGAGGAATAGTGCTCTGGATTTAGACATCACTTTCAGGAGGAGAATTGAGCATTTGTCACCTCAAATTACTGCTGCTTCATTTCTGTGCTACCTTCAGTAGAATGGACTGTAATTCTTGAGCTAGTCTGTTTTACGGTTGGAATTGTTTGGGGGAAATTAAGATAGAAAATTGACCTAGCTGAAGCCATCCTTGCCTACTGTGTTATTGGGAAAAAAGTCTGAAATAATCTGAAAATTTATGCACACCGCATGTTCAAAGGCTCTGTATCAGGAATCCCTTGGGCAAATGATTGAGCCACTCACTTTGCTGTCATTGCGTTTAGTTCCACTGTTAGGGAAGTGTGTGAATATCGTCAGTTGTATCATACCATGTTCTAACCATTTGCTTTCATCTTCCCTCTTTTTAATTAATAGTGGTTTCTTTAGCTATGTTTTTGGAATAAAATCAGTGCCTGCCTCTGGACGTTGGCGATTTTGAGATAGGAGGCTAAAATTTCAGTGCATCCCTGCAGAAGTAGATTCCTTCTGTGTGGTCCTTGCACACTGTTTTTTCTAGATTTTGCTAACATTAAGATTCAAATTCACAATATAACTTCTTTAGCCATGGAGATTGTCACTTTGAGCTCTCTTGTTTTTGTAATAACAGACTGTGTGAACACCTGCCTGTCAAAAAAACCCTAAATCTTGCTGCGCTTTAATGTGTAAGAGATGGATGCTCCATCTCTTTAACTTGCGTCAATGTAGATTTAGAAGATTTGCTCTTATTTTTAGAAATTCTGCTTCTTCAGAGGGGCATCGAGGCCATACGTGTTTGAAAACAGTGTGAGGAAGACTAAAGGCACACTTTTCTTTTAAACACCTTTTTAAAGAATTTTGTGATGAGGAAATGGCAAGGATATCACTTTGCTCAAATGAGTGGACCTCTAAATTTCTTTCAGATGCCCTGGAGACCCAGCAGATCTTAACACAAACAGTGAATGTAGGGTGGTGGATGGCTTCTGGTTTTGTTTTGTTTTTTTTGGAACAGTTTGTTATTCATTTACACAGAGAATGGTGCTCAACCTTAGTGGTAGTGTTCTTCTATACCGTGGCCACCTCTGAGAGTGACTTGTGTTTCATACGCAGCATCTGGAAGGTGTCAGGTTCTTCTGATTTTTGTATCTATGTCTTTATAGAGGAGATAATCTGGCAGTCTTATAGACTGTATGAAGTTAGAACAAAGTGCTTTGGGAAAGCAGCATGTATCTGGCTTCACTAAGCATCCCTCCTGAGACTAATAACTACTAGTTTTTAATTAGGCAATGGCCAAAATAATAAGCAGGTCCTCATATCTCCCTTGTTCTCTGCCGTGCATACTTGTAAAGCATAATTTCAGTTTCTTTTTTTCATTAAATCAAACATCTGCTCTGCAACCTGTTCTTCTGGTCGACTCTCCACTGGATTGTGGTAGGAGCCTTGAATACATACACTTTCAGTATTGCTGCTAATTTCCTTTTTCTTTGTCTTTCACTTTGATGCATTCCAGTTGCTTTTCCACAGAGTATGATACGCTCGGTGGGGAGACTGGTTTGTTTTTAGCCATGGGCATGGAAACACATGCAGAAAAACTGATGGATATTCCAGAGTTCACTGTAATGATTAAGATTATTCTACTGACATGCAAAGATATAAAATTGGCATGAAGGAAGCTGTAACAGCAGTAATCACCTGATCTGCTGTGTGCTTGGTGTCCCAGTACCCTTTCTGCAAAGCACAGATTCTTTCGCTCTGTGCTCTCTTTGCTCTTTTTTGACCACTGGTCATGGCCCTGGGAGGGTCCACAGCTATTGAATTTTGAGAGATTGCATGTGAGGAGAATGGGAACATTAATGGATGGATCCAAAGGCTGGTCACACTTGAGCACAGATTTTTACCATACTATTTCTCTTCAGTGTTCTTGTTTAGGTAATAAATAAGTCAGGCTTTGTTCTTTCTTAAGGAATAATATAGCAGAGTGCTTTGTGCCTTTTTATGTCCACATCCCTACATCTTACTGTATACGTATAATTAAAATGAGTGAATCTAATGTCATCTGAGGTCCCAAAGGGACACTCTGAAGTGCTATAGATAATACTGAATCAGAAGTAATCCATGATAACTGCAGAGAAAACTGAGCCCCTAAGAGGCATGACTGAGTAGCTGAAGATAATAATCAAAGATGGATTATTCCAGCTAGCCTTCATCTTGCACTTTTTTCCTAATCCATATGTTAGAAGCAGATCTTGAATCATTGGGCTGTTGTAAAACAATGTAGTAAGTATTTTGCTGTCAGAAAAGCAGCTAAAAAAATGCTTAACTGGAAATCGTATAAGATGGCAAAGATGAGGGGTATGTAAACAGGGCACAATTAAAGAACTCTGAGTGAGCTAGCTTGGGTGAGGAAGAATAACACAGCTACACGCGTGTGCTGCTTGACAAGACCTATCTCAGCCAGCTCTACCTGCTGCTCCCTTGTGCTGTAAGATCCTGGCGCTTTCCCCTCCAGAAGAGAGTGGGGCAGCCAGTTGAGGCCAGTAGTGCTCTCTTTGGTTGTTACCCTTGAATACCAAACTGTTTATTGGCAAGCCTAAAAGAAGATTTAGGATTGCTTCATTTGAAGTATTTTATTCAACATTTCAACTCCATTTTAAAAATTTCATTTCTCTGTGTAAAACTGAAAGCCCTGTCATCCCTTCCATAGGAACAGTTTTGTTAAGGGTTCACAAACTCCTGAGCTGTACAATGTCACCTGCTATCCAAAACAAAGGTACAATCTGCTGCAAACTTTCTTTTGTCATCTTTATCATTGCTGATCAGTTACATTTGTTGCATCTAAAAAATGTGTTGTGTAGCTATAATTTTTTTTTCTCCTGCAACCAGTGCTTTGAAGCAGTGATGCTCATCATCCTGTTTTTCATGTCCAGTCCAAAGTAAGACCGTTCGCTGTGATGGAGGTACTGACCTGCTCTGAAGCCAGGAAGACAAGCGCACATATTGCTCGAGCTAATTGGCAGTCTTCAGTCTGATCACAAAAGTGAGAGTTTTGAGACTACTGGGTAGTGACCTTCCCACCTCCACCTCTGAGGGTAGCAAATAGACTATTTCTTTCTGAGGGATTTTTTTTTAACGATACTGTGGTCCAGATCTCTGATGGATTTGACCCTCTAGGAGGGACCAGGGTTCAGGATGCAGTTATAGGATGAGGCTGCTTTCATTGTGTTTGATTCCTTGAGTTATAACTTCTTTTCACAAACTGTACGGGAAGGGAGGTTTTGTTCATACAGGTGCTTGTTAACACAAGAGGCAGTCATGCACTTGCTCAAATAAGTTAACAAAGCAGTTTCCGCTATTGGAGGGGGTGAGATTTCAGGTGTCCTATGAGTAGCTTTAAAAAGCCACACTGCTTTTGCTTCAGATTTAGCAGATAATAGCTGTAGAAAAGCAAGGTTTTGCAGCATTGGCTGAAGTGCAGTTTCCATACAGCATTCCTCTGAAGCAGTCAGTCTGAATAGGACTGTTATCAGCAAATCACTCTAATAGAGGTGTAACAATAAAGGTGTAAGATTGGTAAAATGCAGAATCACGTATGGAAGGCTGATGTCAAATTCTCTTTAATTAGGAGGGAGATTTTAATTAGTCTCTCCTGCTTTTTTGGAGTTAGATGTTTGCGAGTGGGTCATACAGTTGTCCTTCCTTTCTAGATAAGAGAAATAGTTATTTTATAGTGTTTGAAAAGGTCATTTTTTGAAGTCATTGTGACTATGTCTGTAGAGCCTGTTCTGCTAGAATTTGGTTTGTGACTGACTGCATGTATTGAAGGGGCAACTGCTGTACTATCATCACCGTTGCATGCTTATTACTATGTATATCTATTTTACAAATACTGTGGGTGGCTTAAACCATCCTGCTATGGACAAAATTCATTTTTTTCCAGAAAAAAACAAGAAAACCAAGTAGATGATCTCCTCCTGACCCCAATTCACTAAAACTTAGGTTTCTTGAATTGTTATATTAAGGATTTTTGGTAGGTGCATTCTTGACTATTCATTTTTGGTATTGATTTCTGGATCTGTTACTCATGAATTTTTCTATGGTGTGGGGTTTTTTTCATTTGTTTGTTTTTAACTTAATGGTACTGTTTGTCTTACTGCTGCTCCTGTGGCAGTTAGCTCACTAACTGCTGTGTAAAGAAGTATTTTCTTTTATCTGTCTTAAACAATTTCCTGCTAATTTCACTGAGTTCCCCATAGTCCTAGTATTGCAAGATTCAATGTGTAACAGTTCTGCATTCACCTGTTCCACTGCCTTCATGATTTCCTAAACCTCAGTCTTATTCCCCCTAAGGTACCTTCTCTCCATACTGAAGTCTGTCCTTGCGAAGAAGGCTCCACTCATTTTAGTTGCTCTTCTCTTTATCAAGCTCAGCTATGTTCTCCTTAGGATGCAAAGACTAGAACTAGGCACAGCACTCAAGACATCAAGGTTACACTAAGGCTTTAAATAGTCACAAAATGTCTTTTTCTCAATATCCTTCCTGATGATGCCCAACGTTTTATTGGCTTTTTTGGCTGCTGCTGCACATTGAGTTGATGATTTCAGCGAACTATTTGTGATGACTCCAAGATCAGTCAGCTGTGTGTTATCATCACATATCTAATAAAATGATGGCTTTTCTTCAATGTATAAGATCAAAATACTTCACAAATATTAATAAGTAGACAAGTAATGTATTTTTAGGGAAATAGTATTATTTTCACTATCTAGATGGCACTGTAAGCACAGAAAAGAAGTTTTTGGTTTGTGATATTAGATATTAGTATGTAGTAGTTAGTGTTTTGGTTAGATTCCTAGGCTTTGGCAGGAACTAGTGTTCCTGCAGTGTAATGCCTGCTACCTACCAAAGAAGCGAGATTGAAAAATTAGTAGTAGGATAGTATTACATAAGGAGCTCAAATCCTGCTGGGTTGGGGGGGGCCACGGATGACATGATCCAGGAATATTGTAAACGCGGGCACTTGCACTCTGCTGCTCTGCTCCTCGGTGTGCAGAGTAGCTTGGGAAAGAGCAGTACAGTCAAAGCCAGTTCCCACGCTGAGAACATTTCTTGACACATTCCTGGAGTTCTCAGCGCAACCATGTCTGTCAGCTGGGAAGGCTTCAGGACAACACTGGGAGAAATGCTTGTTACTGGAATAAAATGAGCAGCTGCTGCACGGACAAATCACAAATTTTAGCTATAGAAAAGCTTTCTTGCCTCATTGAGTATCTTGATAGTTAAACAGTTGGAAACATGGATGCTGAGGTTTGCAAAGTCTGCTTGAAAACAAGTATGGATATTGCAGACCCTCCATCGGCAGCTGCATGAAGGGGATGGCTGACCTGGAGTTGTTGGAGTCATCTGTATTACAAATAGGGAATAGGTAGAAGAGAGGTTATTCCAGTGACAGACATTTGTGATATAAGGAGTAGCAACCTAGACTATAGGACTTTTACTAGCTTGCTGCTAAGCCTGAGTACTTATACTAGGCTGTAAATCAGGCTAAAGTATCATGCCACGGCTTGGAAAACATAGATGTGATGGAAGGACACAAGAAATGGCAAAATCAGATCCATTTCTGTAAGTTATTTCTGTAAGTTATTTCTGTAAGTGTAGGTGATTTTAAGTACATACATAAACCTCACTGAAGTCAGTAGTCAGGTATGCATTTGTAGGTCTTTGCTGACCTGCAACATAAATTATTTCCTCAGGATTATAGGAAGTGTCTGGGGTTGAGCCAACTCTTTTACAAAGCTTACAACTTTGATTTCCAGTCTACACTGTGTGTATCCCCTTCACTTGAAAGAACTCCTTAACATCCTAGTTTTGTTCCAGCCCTACTTGCTTTGCCTAAGGAAGATGAACTGAATCACATGTAATTGCTTGTGTGGGTGGTCTCTGGAAAATAAGACATTTAGACTCTGATTCTGGTCTGCATGGACATGCTTCTGCCCTTCTTAAAAGATCAAGTGCCTCCCTTGTGTCCCAGCCAACAGTTTCTTCAGCCTCCGCTGTGAAGTGAGTGCTGTGTCTCTCTTCCGCTTGACTGCTGTCTGCCTTGGAGGTGGCTTTGTTCCAGAAGTGCAATAATTCCTGGTAGTATCACACAGAAAGTGCAGTTTAGAGCCCTCTGATTTAAGAAAGTTGTAAGACATCAGTGTGACTGTAACTGGTTTTCTCTACCCAGATTTCAGTGGTCGAATGCACGCAGCAATTCAGTAGACTAGAACCTCAGTGTTTAAAAATAAACCTGAGCATTTTTACTTAAAAGCTTACTAATGTAATAGGGAAGGTATGTGAGCAGTTTGACCGAAAAAAACCTACAACAAAAAACCCCTGCTGGTTTAAGGGAAGAAAACAAACAGAGCTTCTTCCTGGGCATACCAAGTACTAGGGTTTATATATTTTAAAGCAAAGACAGATGCGTAGCAGCTACGGCCCACCGTGATGACAGAAGCTAGCCTAGGTAACAGCTCTCTCATCCCAGGACTATCACTGGAAAGAAATGAGCTCTGAGGTATTATTCTTCTTTTTCCTGAAACTCTGCCTTATGTGCTATGATGGTTACGTATCCTCTGCTTACTCTTAAGTAATTCTTGTTAACGTATCTCTCAGCAAAAATTGAATATGTTGTGTTTTTGCAGTCTTTAAGGAAAGGAAATATTCCCTGGTATATTAGGGAGACAGAACAAAGAAAAATGCGATATACAGAGCTAAGTGAATGTTATGGAAAAAATGTAATGGAAATTTTTTATAATTTTTTAATTCTGAAAAAATCATTTATTCTAAGCAACTTACAGAGATGCTGATTTATTTTGGGGAGAGTGAATAATAATATATTTTTATTAGCTTTATGTAATTTATAAAAATGCATAAGTTGACAGTTTAGATGTAAAGTATATAGACTGTTTTTATCGTAATGAGGATATCAAAAACCTTCCAAAAACATTAAATTTTAGTGCTTTCATATTGCACTCTACTGTGTTTTTTGGTTTGGGCTTTTTTTTTTTAACAAAAAGTAGAAAACATACATTTCTTGTTCAAGTTTAGCTCAGATAAGTGAGAGACAATTATGGATGCAGAAATGTAATACTGAGGGTCCCTGATCCTGGTCAGCAGCAAACTATTTGCTTAGAAACAGGTATGCACACTCCCACCCAAGCATCCGTGTTCCTCTATACAGAATTTTAGTAGAATGCCTAAAAATGAGTTTGTGTTTGCCCTCATTCTGTGGGGGCTCTGATGCTGCTAACGTTGTTGACCCTAAGCACCAAAGTAACATCTTAGTGACCCATCACAGACTGTTGTATTTAGGGCTTTTAGTATAGTCCCCCTGTATTAAAAACACCTGGTTTTGAATTCTAATAAATGCATGTGTGCGTGTTTCCAGGCTCATTCTTACATAATTGTGTAATGTGTCTGTGGGGGTAGAAAGTCCATGCCATCTCACTGCAGGAATCTAACTTGTGCTTTCTTGCACGGCAGTTGAGAGAGAAGGCGAGGCAGGCTGCCTGGCGCTTTGAATAGGTGCTTTGAGTCGATTCTTGAAGATTTTTCTGCTTTTCGTTCTCTCTTGTGCTCTGTAGTGGCCTGTGATAGATGGGTCGAGTTGAACAGTATGAGTGCCTAATCCTCTAATACAGGAAAGAATTCCTTGCAGAATAGATTTTTCTTCGTGTAAGTATCAAAATATTCATAGCATAGTTAATGGTCGGAGCATTTGCTTCCATTCATACAGTTTGAGAGTCAGAACTGGCACAGCTGGTGAGAAATACTTAGATTTATATTAGCTTTCTCCAGCTTTCTCACAATACTGTTTCACCCTTGAAATACTAAAGGACCCCTAAGAATGTATACACTTGTCAAAGAAACTTAAGTTTTGGATGTTGTTGCTGTGTAGCAAATTGCTGTTTATGTGGGAATTGTGAGTTAAGGGATTAGCTCCTGTAGTATCAAGTTGAGTTTAAAAGACAATATGACAAGGTATTGGGGCTCTTCTAGTACCTCCTTGCCCTCTGCTGTATTTCCATGGTTGCCCTCTTTTTACGCCCCTCTAAACTCGTAAGGTGTGTGACTTCAGAATTTTGGTTCTAATAGCCTGATGTCTGTAAAAGCAGGTCGGGAGCAGTGGGTTAATACGCTTTTCTAGAATCCTATTTACCTTTGCATATCTCATTATACTCATTTCCAAACTCAGAAACCATCAATTTACAGGGTCTCTGAGGATCTGTTGACCTCCTGATTTGGCTAACAAGCCATGCCGTGAAATCTCAGGATGCCCTTTCATAGGCAGCTTTTTTCAGCACTTCCTAAGAAGTGAATTCAGTGTGGCCTCGGGCTAATGGTCGCTCCCGGGGGAATCACAGCCTGATTTTCCTGCTGGCAAGAGTTATTAAAGGTTTTAGAATTGGGGACTGCTCATTTGCCCAAGTTCTGTGGGGTATTTGTGTGGCTGTACCACGCATTTTCTAGTAGGATGTCACTGCAGAGGGAGAATTTTTTTCTGTGTGTCACTGAGGCCTGCAGTTCACTCTGATGGAAGTAAACTATTCCAGGAGCTACCTGCGCTGCAGTGCTACCAGATTATGGAAGTGGATTAGTGAGCTGTTAATAGGGATTACAGGAGAAAAGGCATTGTGAAAATGGGGCCTTGAAGAGCAGGACTTCTGTAGAAGCTTGGGATCCTGTAACGTTGTGAACGGAAACGTTCACACCAAGTACAGGTTGTTTTTCTCAACGATACAGGCTTGAATTTGTGTAACACACAGAAATAATCCGGGGAAAGGAGGCAGGCTTATCTCACCCTTCAAATAATACTTTCATTCTTGCTGTAATCTAGAACTTGCTGCAAACTTTCAGATAAGCTACTTGGTACAGGATTTTGTGGTACATGCACAACTAAATAATTTACTCAGGCAAAATATTTCTTACATCAGCGTTATTTGAAAAGCCCATTTTTATACAATGCAGTGTAGCCTGAGGTTGGAAAGGACCTGCAGCATTGAGGCATATCCTGAGGACTTGCAGGAGCAGCTGGATCTTCTAAAACCCTGTGGCTAGGTGATTTATCTGCCTGAAGCCAGGCTCATACGCTTTATTTTCCCAGAGGAGTGAGCGCTGAATGGGATAGCTACAGTGAGCCAGCTGGCGGGGAAGGATGTCTCTGTAGCTTGGCACTGAATTTGGGGCCCCTCTGGGAGATTGCTCTCTAGGGGAGAAAGCAAAGGAGAAAGCGGGTCCCTGCAGCTGCGCCTCTCCTCTTGCTCTTACAAGTAATGCTGCTGTGTGGCAAGAGGCAGAGGGCAGCTACAGAGAGCAATTTCTTTTTTCTCCTCAGTTCTTCTCTAAGGCGAACAGCTGTGAGAGGAAGGGAACCTGAGAAGTCTCCCAGACAGGTTTCTGGTGCCCCATTGCACTGCTGCGCCTCAGGGAGGCTGTTTTGCCTCAAAATTTCAGCTAGGATTCTCCACGGATTAAAAAAAGGAAGGGAATGCACTAGTTTACATTACTATAATTAATTTCATGTAACTAATTAGTATTGTAACAGCTATTTGTTTCTAATAAGATTTCTCCATCCTATCTCTTAGTGGGTATTGTCACTTCTGCTGTCACTATTTCATTTTTCACGAGAACAATCTTGTCCAGAATCTAGTTTTTCCTATGGTTGCACTTTACCTCTTTTTTCTGCCACTTAAGTAGCAAGAGAGAGATCTGGAATAGTTTCACAGTGATAAGTTAAATCTGTTACGAAAAGATGCCATACCTTATTCTAATCCTTTTTTTAATAACATTTTAGATACCTCTTATATCTACAAATAAAAAGGGACATTTTCCATGGCCGTCTGCTGTGTTCTTTTTCTGATGCTGCCTACCTGGGTGCCTGCATTGTCCAAGGTAAGTACGAACAGCAGGATTTTGTGAAATACCTCGTAACTTTTAGGAGAGTTCAGTATCAAGAGAAGTCCAAAACTGGGATGGGGGGTTAAACTAGTAATAACTTGCATTTTTTTTGTTGTACTCTTTCCCTGTATTGACATGCATTGGAAAATTTTGAAGCAATTCAGCTGTTTAGCCAACTTAAAGTAAATTGGACCATTGAAAAAATTAAAAAAAAAACAGTTGTCTTAGGATGTAAGTGAAAAAGTGTGACATCGATACTAGATTCAAATTATAAAGAAAGCAAAATTCTGTTCTTTTACTTTCATGAATATAAACGTAGCCCATTCCATGCAGAGTGGCATTTTGTTATGGTATAGACCTGTGTGATGATGATGGAATCCCTGGCAAAAATAGTAGGTGCAATTCAAGGAGAAAGAGATTTTCCCCCCATCCCCATCTTTTCCGGAGGGCCAAATTCAGATATGTGACTTGGATTGCTCACAGAAAAATTGTTAGCTCCGTGTCTAATTAGGGACTTCATATGCATGAAACCACATTCTGCCTTAAGATGAATGAAGCTCTTAATGTATTATAAGGCAGTATATCCCAAACTAGATTGAGCCTAGAGCTTACTAAAAGAGGCTAATTTAGAGGAATAGACACCAAGTGCTATATTTGGCTACCTAAGTGGTACACTTTCCAGAGGAGGAATCAAATACTGTAGGCAAACTTAAATAATGATGCAAACTGTGTTTCTCTGCTAGAGCTGAATTAAACCAAACCACGTTGGTGGGGATAAGCTGGTGTAGAAAAGAGAAGAGCTCGGAATGCACTGATATATTTCTGCCTGGTACCAGGATGATAAGTAGTGAAAGGGGAGAGTTTCCTATACCTATGCTTTCTCAGAGCATGTTTCTGCCACAAAATTGGTTGCAGGGGCAGCTATAAGGATTTTGCAATTTCAGTTTACCAGCTCATCAAAATAGCTTTTCTTCAGAAATGCTGCATTCTTAGTGATCTTGGAAGTCTTCTGAATTACACTATACTTGCTGTCTTTTTATTTTCTTATTAGCTAACTTTGCAATTTAATTTATTTTGATCTATTTAGCTGAGCTTGGTGATTATGATCCTGATGAACACCCAGAGAATTACATCAGCGACTTTAAGATTTTTCCCAAGCAGTCGCAAAAACTCGAGAAGAAAATAGCAGAAATACACAAAAATGAATTCAGGTAATTTCAAATGCTGCTTGTTAAGAGACAGCTACAAATTATTTTTATCTGTTTCTACATATTGTACAGTAATTGAAGAGGGATTGTTCCTTAGTTTATAATAGGTACTCTACCAGCATGGTCTTTAGCGCTGTATTTGAAAATGCAAATCAGTTTTAGCTTAGTGGGTTTTCTATTGCTGTTAACCTTTATTAAGCATAGCTGATTCCCACGTGTGTGCTGGTAAGTTAGACTGCATTTACTTGAAATGTAGGTCCGATTAGTGGGAGTGGCTCATATCGTGAGTGCTGCTGTGGCTGATTAATGGAAGAACATTGTTCTTTTAGGGATCAGCTTTCTGTGGAAATATATATTTATGTCTTTTGCTGTGAAATTTCTGTACTTAGTGTAATGATATAATTCCCAACAGATACTGTCTTGGCTGAAACTGTAGGGACGCTATTTTATCTATGGGGCGGTAACACAGTGATGAATTGTACAGAAATGTATTTAGGTAACTCCTTTGGAAGACTGAGGTGAGATGGAGAACTCTATCAGCCCTTTTTCTGTCCTAAACTTTTAATATATTCATAAACTGGAATGGGCAAAGATAGATAATCAGTCTTATAGTTTCGAAGTTGAATGTGTCCCAGAAGTACAGTGTTTCAGAGCAGAAGCAGCAGTGCTTTGTACAATCATACCCCCTTCAGGATTGTCAGTGAATAACATGTACAGTAGTAGCGAAGATAATTTGATACTCCAGCCGTTCTGCTCAGTCAAGCATAGTCCTTGGAGAAGCTGGAGGGAGTAGGATGTGGAGAAGATCCATTAAAGGCAAACAACTAATTGCATAAGGTAGAAGGAAAATCTGTTATTCAGAGATTTACAAGGTTCCTTGCACTTGCTGAAAACACGTTTGTTTTTTCTTACTGCTAAATACATAAATGCTGTTCTTAAGTAAACAAATACTATTCATAAGAACATACGATTTTATGTGAGTCACCAACCCCCTGAAAAAAAATGAAATGGGCAATTCCTCTCAGAGGAGTTAAGTGATTAAAGCATAATACAGAGGTTGATGGAAAAGTCTGTCAAATTTTTTGTTAAACCAGGAATGTAATTCTCATGACAGTATGGAAAGGGAGCTCTTCACCACCAGAGGTGTAGTTATTTCTTATAAATAAATAAATAAAGACTTTTGGATCCTATAGGAAAGTAAACATAACTTCCCTTTTTCCCTCCTAAAACCTATGCATTTTGTTTATATCTCTTTCATCAAAACAATGTCTTGAATAGTGCAGCCATGTCTAATATTTTTAGAGCGTCATAGTCCAGGGTGAACTTTACACAGACACAAAGAAACAGTACTTTAAAAAAGAAACCAGAAATTCTCTGTCTTTGAATAATATTCTGTACTACTACAGATTTCCAAAGGCTAAATTCAACCATTGCAAACCAAGAGTTTTCATCAACTCAGCCCGGGTGCAATGGAAAAGACTAGTCTTTTGTTTAGGGTTAGGAGAGGGGAAGGGAAGAGTGGGATGAAAAGGGAAGGATGAAAGGGAAGACTCATTCCAGTATTAATGGGGGGCCGTGCTTCCAGTGTGCAGGGCTAGTCTTTTTGTCATCACAGACCTCTGGGTAATATATTACAGTCTGCCCAGCAGAAAAGGATATACCAAGGTGAGAACTAAGACAGTGTGCTGCAGCAGCTCTCCAAGAAATTAAGAAAATGGTCAGAAAACTGTAATCTCATGTAGGAATATGAAAAAGATACTGCATCTGAGCTCTGGGGAAGGTCCAGGGTGTATTTATCACCCAGACTGGGACTGAAGTTTGCTGTTCAGATACCTCGGTATTAAAGTCTCTGGCTGCCTTACAGCAGGGTCGTGTCTGCGGGCAGGCAGATTTTGCTTCCCTGACAAACATCACTTTTGTGTAACTCACTGAAACTAGCTTGGACTATTGGGGGTTACAGCCTTGAAAGCATTAGTATACTACAATGCACTACTATAGTTAGAAGCCAGATTTAGAAGGAAAATTTGTATCTTTGCATTACTGTATTAACCAGAACTCCTGTATCTGCAGGTCTGAAGGAATCAATCCTTTGATTCTTTCAAAGAATTTGAGGAGATGCGTGAGGCATAACATGAATTTGTAACAGAACTCTCCTCAATAGATCCCATTTATCTATATGTTGGTAAATTCTCTTTTTATTCTAGGTTTTACCAGTTGACATGCCATGAATGTTAGGCTCACTGGCTTTTAGCTCTTTATCGTTTGTTTTCATTTTCATTTTCTTTCTGTTATGTCAGCATTCAATGTGCCTTATCTGTTTCTCTGGTTACAAGACATTTGGAGAGCTGTCTGGATGGCCGCTATCTGGTCCTGGCAATTTTCTACTGTTGCTCTATGTTCTCAAAATTGATCATCCTGTTACATCTTTTCCATCAAATGCTCACTAGTCACATAAAGTTGTATTTTTTTCCCCCCAGATATTTAATACTATGAATCTCTATTCTAGGAATGCAAAATGAATAAAATATGTCTGTCATATAAAAAACTTTTACATATAAAACTCCAGTGGTGTTGATAATCAGATTTCAATACTCAGCTGGGAAAAGTAAATGGGAGATAATTAGAAAAACCACTAAGCTTACCCGCTAAGCTTGCAGGCTTTTATTTGGTATTGATTAGCACATCCTGTTTCATTAGGTTCAGCAGCTAGAATTTTCTGATAAGAATTAAAATTTTTGCTCCTCAGTGAGTATTTTTAAAAACGCTGAAAAAGGTACCTAAGCCTTTTTTTTTTTTCTAACAAGATAGTTGGATGATATGTTAGGTACTATGAAGACAGAGGAGACTGAGAGACATTTTAAATCTATCTGTCATTCTGCTAACTTCAGAAGAGTTACTTTTGAGTTTCAGCACTGCAAATGAATCTGTTCTTTTTTTGTTTTCTTCATACATTTGAGTGAAAAAAGATCATAGCATCTCACTTCTGCAGCAGGCTTTTGTATAGTCAAAGACCTCATGGCTTGGAACAGGCCGGTTCTTCACTGAATCCTATCTCGTAGTCCTCAGGGCCTGTTAACTCAGCACATCTGCTCTGTCATCCTAGAGAATGACAGAAGAATTTGTCTTTTGAAAGGCCCTTAAAAACAGTGAGGGAAACGTCTGGGAAGTAGCGATAGTGTATGGTGACAGCTGCCAGTGACTTAGTGACTGATTTTGTCTCATTGAGAAGTCTTGTTCTTATTAGTTAGAGCAGATGTATGGTGTGGTGCCCTTGTTTCTCTTTTTTTTTGTGGTTGTGAAAACATCACCAGATTTTAGCAAAATGCAACCTTTACTGTGACCTTCCTCTGCACCTAATTGCATAAATTAGAAGTGTGACAGACAGAAATGCATGACAGTTTTATTGAGGTGTGATTAATTGTCTTGTGAATTTTTAATCAATTAATCTTCCCTCAGTGAAGAAAGGGAGAGGTGCAGGAATAATTTAATTGAACCTTACCAGTGGGTAGTAAGCAAACATCTGCTTTGATTTCATCACAATATATATTCTCATTTTCCTGTCATTCCAAATAAGGCCTCTCTGAAATGTGGCATACTGATGACAGTAAAAGAGATAACGGTCGTCGGACTAGACTAAAGTCAAAGTAAATCTTAGAATATGTGAAGATCCTTTAGGAACTGATAGGACATGGAGGCTTGTGCTTAAAAGAATTCAAAGTTGCCTTGTAACTATGTTTTGGGGTATGGCTACAACACAGCATGCATCAAATAATTGCAACTGATTGCCTGTTACTGTTCTTAGTAGCTATGAAGTCATAGCTGCTTGCATTTCTGTTTTGCTGTCCCTGTAACAGTTTGGAAAACATTTTGGCTGTGAAAAGCTGCATATGCTATGAGTGTATTCCGGGATACCTTTTTCTTGAAGGAAAGTTAATGGTAAGATTCCTCCCCAAGTTGTTCATTTGCGTGTCCCTTAGCCCTTTTAGTTGGGACTAGTACAAGTACTTGTAAGGCTGCATTGTAAATCACATCAGTGAAATGACCTGAGTTAAAAATAACTTATTTTGCTTGACTTCCAAGCAAAAGGTACCTGTTTGGTTCTCATGTATTTTGGCACTATTGAAGATATTTAGTACACTACAAGGTGCTAAGTATATAAAGCCATAGCTCATTTTTATTTCTGGTGACTAAAAGCCACCAGTTTAACAAAAATATGGTAAGAATACTGTATAGATCTGGAAAAATAAAAGAACTAACACATCAAATGAGCGTAAGCAGAACCATGAAATCTTCTAGATGGAGGAGAAGGAAGTTGAGTGAGAAAATTCTTCAAGCATAACAGCAGGAATTGCTAGGATCGCTGTTTATTTTTTTATATAAGACCAGTCAGATGATCTTAATAATATCTTTGGGATTTGAGGAATTTTTTTTAATACATCAGGAGGAATTTGTTTCTTTCAGATGTTCCCTAAATAGATGTATTTTTTCCGTGACAGAAATAGTATTGTTTGTTTGAGCAACCTACATCAGTCGTCGGCCTAATTTTGGTTCTAGCTCTTGCTGTTTGATTTTATGGGCCTCTTACAAATGGACAGACTACATACCTGGATGTGTCAGTACTAGTTCCAGATTGACTTCCATACTACTACAATTGTGGAATTTGCTTTAGATGTCAGAATAGTAAGATATCTCAGGTGGTTTTAGTGCATTCATACTCCTTTCTCCCTTTTTCAAGGCAAAAATCCCTTCCCTATACAAATCTTCCTTTAATGAAAGATTTGTTTATTTGATAAAGCCCCTGACAAGTATTGGCAAGTACTTGTCACAGAATCACAGAATAGTTGGGGTTGGAAGGCACCTCTGTAGATCTGGTCCAACCCCCCTGCTCAAGCAAGGTCACATACAGCAGGTTGCCCAGGACAATGTTCATTTGGGTTTTGAATATTTGCAAGTATGGAGACTCCACAATCTCTCTCGGCAACCTGTGCCAGTGTTCTGCCATGCTCACAGCGAAGAACTATTTTCTTTAGTTCAGATGGAATTTCCTGTATTTCAGCTTGTGCCCGTTGTCTCTTGCCCTTTTACTGAATACCACTGAGAAGAGTCCAGCCCCATCCTCTTTACACTCTCATCAGATATTTGTACACATTGATAAGACCTCCGCTGAGCAATGTCTTCACCAGGCTGAACAGTCCCAGCTCTCTCAGCCTCTCCTCATATGTCAGATGCTCCAGTCCCTTCATCATCTTTGTGGCCTTCCTCCAGTATGTCCATGTCTGTCTTCTGCGTGGGAGCCCAGAACTGGACCCTGCACTCCAGGAATGTTTCCCCAGTGCTGAGTTGATGGGCAAGATCACCTCCCTCCACCTGCTGGCAATGTTCTGGCTAATGCTGAGAATACCATTAGCCTTCTTTGTTGTGAGGGCACGTTGCTGGCTCACGTCCAGCTTGTCCACTCAGATCCCCACGTCCTCCTCTGCAAAGCTGCTCTGCAGCTGGTTGGCCCGCAGCCTGTCCTGGTGCCTGGGGTTATTCCTCCCCAGGGGCAGGACTTGGCATTTCCATTTGCTGAAGTTCATGAGGTTCCTCTCTGCCCATCTCTCCAGCCTGTTGAGGTCCCTCTGAATGGCAGCTCAACCATCTGGAGTATGAACCACTACTATGAGTTTGGTCTCATCCATGGACTTGCTGAGAGTGCATTTGGTCCTATCATCCAGGTCATTTAATGAAGATGTCAAGCAGTATTGAACCTGCCTTTGACACATGGGGTACAGTACCAGTGACTGGCCTCCAGCTGGACTCTGTGCTGCTGGTCACAACTGTCTGAGCCCAGCAGTTGAGCCATTCTTCATTTGCCCTCACTGTCTGCTTACCTAGCCTGTACTTCATCAGCTTGCCTGTGAGGGTGTTATGGGAGACAGTGTCGAAAGCCTTGCTGAAGTGAAGGTAGACCACATCCACTGCTCTCCCCTCATCTACCCAGCCAGTCATTCCATCATAGAAGGCTATCAGGTTGGTTAAGCATGATTTCTCCTTCATAAATCCTTGCTGACTACTCCCAATCACCTTTTTGTCCTTTATGTGCTTGGAAATGCTATCCGGGAGGATTTGCTCCATCACCTTCCCCGGGATCAAGGTGAGGCTGACCAGCCTGTAGTTCTCCAGATCCTTCTCATTGCCCTTTTTGAAGATAGGATTGACATTTGCTTGTTTTCAGTCCTCAGAAACCTCTTCTTATTGCCATGATCTTTCAAAGATGGTAGAGCATGGCCTGACATCAGCCAGCTCCCTCAGCAGTCATGGGTGCATCCTGTGAGGTTTCATGGACTCGTGTATGTCGTTTGTTTAAATGTTCCTTAACATGATCCTTCTCCACTGAGGGTAAGTCTACACTGCTCCATGCTTTCTGTCTGGTCTCAGGGGCCTGAGATTCCTGAAGGCAAGACCAAGGTGAAGAAGGCATTGAGTACTTTGGCCTTTTCCCCATCTTTAGTCACCAGGTCCCCTGCTGCATTTAACAGCAGGCCCACTTTTTCTTGAAAATCAGACTAACAAATTAAAGCTCATGTTTTATTCAAGCTAAACAAGGAATATTCTTTAATCTTAGCTTGAAAGGCATTTAAGCATCTTTATCCCATGCTGCATCATCTACACTTAGACTAGCCAGTGGTGATTTGAGCATTTTGACCTTTATTCTGTTGCTTTAACGCTTACTTTATTCCTTTCACAATACTATCAATTATGTGGAGTGCTCCGATTCTGGTGTCAGCAGAAGGAGTACAGGATTTCCCAGCCTATGCTAATCTGGCTCTGCACCTCTCATGCAGACATGGAGCTGCCAGTGGAGCCGTTGGCAAGCATAACAAAAAATGTTACTCTCAGAACGTATATTGTGGGAGGCTGTCCTAAAAGCCTCGGCAGGGACCATTAGAAAATGTTTGTGTTTGTGGGTGTTAGTAGGATTTGATCCAAGATTAAAGCAAACTTCTTGCATGCAGTTGACTACATTCAAAACTGCTGAAATTAAATTCCCATTTAGCAAGTGCAGAATAAGGTGGATCTTGCATGGCACTTAAGAGCTTCTTGCAAATAAAACTACGTATTGTCTGCTTTTATGCATTTAAAGCTGGCGATGCACTCATCTACGCTTTGTATTTACTTTCTTATACTGTCCTAATCACTTTGGTATCTAACTGCCTCATATACACGAAGGGAATCCAATTGGAAGGGCTTACGGTATGCTTCAAAACTTGCAAGTCATGTTATAGGAAACACAAGCTCGTTTGCTGGGGATCTAGAATCTGCTGAGGTTGACCGGGCGGAGGAGGATTTTGGAAATGAGCAGGGCCTGAGATACAGCAGGGAGAGCTGACTTCCACACCTGAGGAGCCTCACGCCAAAATGTTTGAAGCTCTTATCCATAAAAAGCATGTACTTGGCTGAGCTGAGAGGAGGGGGATATGTAAGGCGGATTCACAGGTAGATAGTACTATGAGCTGCTAGGGGTCAAACCTGCATTACAGCCAGAGGCTGTGCCGAATGTCCTCTCAATTTCAGCCTTGACAGCCTGTGCTGGCTCATTTGTTTCCCAGTGTAGCATTTGGATTTATTCACCAGGCTGTGTGTTGGCACAGCCCTGCTGGTAGCCATATGTTCCTAGCTCTGTTCTGCGAAATGCAGCTGAACTGTATGCAAGCTCTGCGCACTTCAGCAGCCACAAGCTGGCCACCTCCGATCGTTTGGCTTTTCTTCCTCTTAGTGGTTCCTGAGTTTGTAAGCTTTTTAGATTTTTGGTTTAACTTCTCTCAGAGGCCTTTTGTTGAAAACTGTGATGTCTGTGGGTTTATTCTCTGATCTATTCCTGCTTATAGGAAGACATTCCTAAGATTGTTTTTAAAATATTCAAAACAAAAGCAGTCGATTTTATTCCTTGATCCCATTAGGTAGTTAAGACTGCATGATGTCCTGTGAGCTTTGTTGCTAACAGTGTTGAAGAAAAAGTAACCATAGGTAATTTTGAAGCTATCAGCATTCCTCTGTATGTAAGCATATGTACTTAAACTTCAGGATTATGTTGGTGGCATGAGTCACGCTAGCACCACAGCAGATCTTGCAGCTCCAGTGAATAAAAAGGCTCAAAATTGGTATTTGATATTAGAGAATTGCAGTTGGAGGCAAACATATTTTTGCAAAGGTATTTGAATGAAAAAGTGAAAGCCATCTTGTCAAATAAAGTCTCTGAAAAGGTTAAGTTTTGAATAATTGCCAGTCACAATTGATGTACTTTCATACAACATTTTTTATGCTTTTTACTTAAACCTGATCAGTAACTGCTAGAGAATCTCTGAGTGAGAAATATTGTAATGGTAATCCTTATTTTGAAAGAAGATAGACTCCTAGCTGCACTGGTCTCAAATATCTTTATGCTTAATCATGTTATTTCTTATAAAAATTGCTGTATTAACAAAAGCCTGGTTATTTGCTTGAGTTGGAAATAGTGACTATCTGGTTGGATACTTTATTTATATCAGAAAACTGTTAAAAAAAATGGGCTTTTTTTTTTTTTTAGATGACTATATGGTGATGAACCATACAGTCATCTAAACGAATTTCCATTTCTGTTGTCCATGCGCTCAACATGTCCAGTAGTTCCACTATATTTTAAAAAACACTGTGTGTTGTCAAAATGGTAACAGAGGAGCAGCAAAGCCAAATGCCATGCATGAGGTCAAGAAAACTGCTTGGTTATGTGTTTGAATGACTCACTAGTATATATGGTGTCTTTCTGCATTCCCATTCTGGTCTGGATTAACAGGCTTCTGCTTCTGTTTTGTTTGATGTAGGTGAGTCCATTTGTGTGACGTTCTGTCAAAACAAGTAGACCTCTTCAGCAAGAAGCACACCCCCACACCCCCACTTGGAGTGACTCTCATAAGCCCCAACATGGCATGAACAAGTGCTGAGATACATCTTGAAGGCTCCCACAGTTCAGCATATTCTTCTTAAGCCTGATACTAGTTTAGACTTCTTGGCAGGCCTTTGTGTGTTTAAGGATGTCTCTGGGCCTGCAATTTCAAAATTATACAATTCTTTCTACCTTAGAAGTGTGATACTGAAATGGCACTGTACTTGCTGTAATAAATTCTTTGCTCTACTTGAGTTTCCTATTTTTCTGTTTCTTGAGGTGATCATCCTTCTTCCTCTCCTTAATTCCTCTTAGCAGTCATAATTTGACTGAGATGAATGAAGCAGTGTTAAAAATCTGAACTAAAAGAGCTCTTCTGGTCACGTAGTCCTTTCCCTGAAGAATAATGTGTGTTGCATTCCTCCAAGGTTTGTTCTTCCGAACCTCCTTTTATATACATATATATACACAGAAGTATTTTTAAAACCAGTTAAAATAAACAAGCTGTACCTGTAGTTCTGGATGTGCTTCCTAAAAATGGCAGTTCTTTGGATCGCTCTTCACACAGCACAGAGAGTACTTCCAGAAGCTGTAGGGTGGGAGCAACTTCTCCTGAGCAGGCATTTTTATAGACATTGCAATTTGAGTACTTGTCTAGAGGGAGGTACTTTATAGACAAAACAGATGTCTCTTCCCTTCTCTCTTCCCAAAGCTCTATGTGATATAAAAAGAAAATAGAAGCAAATAGATAATGCAGGTAATTTTTCTTTTAATAGGAATTCCTGGCAGTATGTTATATTCAGTAGCAGAGATAATTTACTTGAATTGAAAAATATAGCTGTTTTTATCATAAAATTTGTTTGATCATTCTTTCGCTTCTGTATTCCCAAGAGAGCTTTTCTGTTTGTTTTTTGTTTCTTTCTGGAAAGTGACCATAATCATGCTCAGCAAATGTAGTTGTTTTCTTTTCCAGGCTAGTCATTAGCTATCTGATGGTGAGGTTTGGACTCAGGTTCTGCTATTTAGCATAAGTATCATTGAGTTGAGCTGTCTGTGCAAGTTCCCAGAAGGCAGGGATTTATTCATCAGCTGCATGGACCTATTCCTCCCTCCGGCCCTTTAGGGGTTAGGTATATCTGGACTACCAGGGATCAGTGTACTATGCTGTTAACAAACACAGAGCTCGAGAGATGTCTCGGTATCATGGGAATAGATTTTAAATGAAGAATAAAGAAACCAAAATGGCATCTGCCCTATAAATGTGCTCTTTTTTGTGAAAAGATGTAAAGCTCTTTGCATTGCTACATCAGTTTATGAAGTAATGTTGAAATCTAAGTATCTCAGCATAGATTTTGGAGGTACTGTGTGGCTTCAGGGATAAGGCTGAGACAAGTAATTTGAAACGATCCGGTAGAAGGAGTTAAGTAAGTGGCACATGTTATTACAGTTAGCATGGTGTAAAATTAAACCATTAGGCCTTTAGTAGATTCACTAAGAGAGGCTGATAATTGATTTAAAGGAATTACTTAAGTTTTTATCATCCTAGAATTCTGTCTGGGAGAAAAAACAATTTTGTAATACAAGTTCCAACTGATATTTGGATCTTCTGAAATTTGTTAGGCTTTATATGCCCCAGCAACTTTTCAGCAATTCAGCCGCTTACCAGGTGGTAATCTTTCTTTTCATATGCAGACCAGTTTAAAGCCTTAGCTCTCTCCTGATGCCTATGGCCAGAGCCATGCTGAAAGAAGCAGTGCCATTACTTGGGAGATGTGCTAAGTGCTTTGCTGTTCTGACAGACTCAGACACAGGGCTAATAAACACCACTGCAGTTACCAGTATCTTCATTCAGTGCTTTTCTTTGAAATTATCTTTGAAAATATGAATTATTATTATTACCATTAATACCTTTGTGATTCACTACCAATTAGTCCTCTTTAGCACCTTTAATGATAAATAAAAATACAACCGGAAAGGCTGTATTAAAAACAGCCTTATTGTCTGCTGGAATCTCCCAAGCTTAGAGGAAAAACTAAACAGTCACTCGAGACCTTGAGCACCATGATCATACAGCTTTTAGAGTCTCAGCTGCTCGTAAAAAGTTTTAAAGAAACAAAAACAAAACCCGAACCATTTGGTGTAAGTGATTGTGAGATCCGTATATGTTGTAATTAAACCTGTTAGTTCTTTATGCAGATTTCTGGCTTTTTTAAGCTTGAAAGGAAACCCAGAGTATTCCTGTTCTGCTGAAGGATGCCATGTGTGTGATCTGGGATATAACAAAGAGAATCTTGCATAGATGGATATCCTCCAAATAGCCACCGTTGTCTCTTCTAAGACGCCAGTGAAGGATGCCCACAGTTGCAGCGCAAGGCGAAGGGTATTTGATGGAGATTGAGGCTATGTTTTTTAAAGCCTTATGGCTTGTGCTTTTTGCCAGTTTGAGTGCAGGTGTTTCACTGTGTTTCTAAAGGTCAGATCATTATGAGCATACTCATTTATTCTTTGAATTAATTGCATTTAAATGCTTTGCAAGACCATATATATTGAGAAGTGACTCCTGTACGGGGCATGCTAAGGAACTGTATTGCTAGTGTATTCTGCGGCAGGTAACTTTTGTGTGGCATACAGATGAGGCAAAGGATGGACAATAATTATGCTTTTTATTAGTAGGTTTGAATACTTCATAAACCAGTAAGGCAAGGTAAAGGAAATGACTTGACCAGGGTCATTCAGGAAGCCAGCTACAGTGAATTAAATTGAGAGTGTGTTTTGCTTTGCTGTTAATGCTTTATAAACTTCTCTATTCCTTTAAAGGAATTAAGATTCAATAATCCTGTGATACCTCATCCTTGACTTTGACTAACTTCAGTAACAGTTATATACCTCAAATGGGAGGAATGAAGGGGAAAAAAATTCTAGAGTGAATTAGTGTGAGGAGCCAGCAAAACAAGCAGATCACTTCTGTGGCACACCCTGGAAAGTATTCCCCACTGAGCTTCCTGGCCTTTGAAAAGCTTCGGAGTTGGAGGCCCTTTGGGGAATAAACAGAGCTTTTACATCCCTTAGTGTGTACTTGTCTTGAGCGTAAAGGAAAAAACAGAACATGTTGCAGATTTTTCAGTCTTCTGTTAAAGTATTTTTTCATTAAAATTTTATTAGGAATGTTTAGATTGATTGATTCCTAGGGTGAATGATTAATTCAGAGATAAGAGCTATGGAGCTCTAATTTCACAAATAACTATTTTATTATTCGTGTGGTATGCAGAAATATTTCTACATAGTATGTTATTGGTCCTATTGAGTAGGGCAGTAGGGCACGCAGGGGCTGGGTACTAAAATGGTCGCAACAGCTGGAAAGGGAATACATCTTCAATTTAATGCTGAATACATGCTGAATAGGTTGGGCAATCGTGTAAGGTGAATTGGAGCTACTGCACATGCTGACCTGACTTTCCTGAGAGAATTGAATTAACAAATAGCAAAGATGCGTTGTCTAATGATGTTCTGTTTTTCCACTGTAAGAGGCATTAGTGGAAACATTTGCACAGGTGAGGAAATCCTGCGTGTTTATGTGTAAGGCTCTTGCAAGTAGAAACTTTTAAAGGCTTTTTAACAAAGCCGATCAAAGGAGTATCTAATGTTAAATCGGTGGTCGGAATAAAATGTTGGCTTTCCTTTGGTGATAGGATTTGCTGTAGACAGCAAATGTTGCTTTTTATTTAGTAAGGAAAAGTTCATTACTAAGTTGCAGATGAAAAGCATGTCATCAAGGCTCAGACATTATTCTCTTGATAAGGGATGGATCAGAATTTTTTCATTTGATATCGCACTTGATTCTAAAAAGATTATTCTGCTTTGCACTTTTCTTTTAAGGCTTTACAAAGTAGCCATTTCAATTTTCCTGTAATCCAGTAAGATCAAACTTATCCATGTATTCTGCTTTATTTTCAAGTATCACAGTTCATTCAGCCTGATATGCACAAAGACCGCATAGTGTCAGAGGTTCTGCGTGAGGAGAGCACATTGGTCATTTTTTAATGTGTTCTCCTACTTTAATAATAATTGCAATTTAATAGTGTCTTTCCCTTTTGGAAATGCCCCAACCAAACAAAATGGTGAAATTATATTGTTTCAAACTATCTGTCACTTTTAAGTCCTTTCAGACTAGGGGACAGATTACTTTCCTTTTTACCAGCAGAGAGAGGTAGGAAATCAATGCATTTTATGATGCTATTTTTCTGTAAGGGGACAAATCCCACTAAGCAATCAAACCTTATTTTTGTTTGGCTTTTCTTTATGCAACATAAGCAGTCTAAGTAATTTAGGTTAATTTGGTTAATTACTTCTATGCTGTGCAGTTGATAGGTACATGAAACAAACTTGTAGCAGTCCTAAGGCTCCTTTACAATCTGTCACAACTTTTATGGTTTATTAGTGTCGAGGGGAGAGAAAAGCAGGTCAGTACAGCCATCAAAAAGCTTTGATTGGAAAAAAAAAAGTAAACAATTTTGTTTTGTTTTGCGATACTCATGCTATCTTCTCCTTCAGTATTTAGCTATGTAAATGCATGTTTGCAGTTTTTGATTTTCCACCTGTTACCTTCATCACTGGAAAATGGTGACAAACAGAGACCAAAAAGGTAGGAGAAGGAAGGGCATTTCTCTAATGTTGTTTGTTTTTTTCTTTAAAAGCTAAATAACAACAACAATGTGATCTGAAATAAAATGCAAATAGTGTAGTAACAAGCAGGACCCAAGCCATATGAAGACAGCCAGATCAGTATCATGGGACTGACTGGGAGGCAGTGGAGTACGAACAAGCATGAATTAGAACCTCGTGACAGAAAAGGTTATAGCTACTGATATTGCCATAGGGCATCAGTTTGGTAGGTTTCAAAATAGGATTTGACATCTGCAAGTATGCTAGACATCATCTTCAGAGTTAAACTGAACTTTGGGGAGGATACTGAGTCTCTTCTGTCTGTGTTTGCTGATTTCTAGCTGTTGAAGAACAACGGAGACTCTACTGCAGGGAAATTATCCTATGTGGATGCACAAAGCTGTCTTTGAATTCCTGTTCCTGAGTGAAACTGGACCCCGAAACACAGGGGTTTGACTTAGTATGACCATTCCTGTGTTCCTTGAAGATATGTCTATGCCTCATTTTTGGGATGACTTGTTGTGAGAAGCCTTTATGAGACCGGACTTTCTAAAGGTCCTAAGCACTGTTCATTGTCTCAAGGCAGTATTTCTGTCAGGCTCATATACCATAACCATGCAAGCATATAAATAACACAATACTTACTCAGTCCATTTCATTGGCAAACTGGGATTCCAGATTTCTGTTAGGGCTTGTTATAAAAGCAGGAGTTAGAGGAGCTAAAATGAAGTAATAAAACTTTCCTCCAGAACTCAAGGCTTGAGTGCCATATTTCAGGCTTCAGTGTATGTTCATGGTTGATTATAGACACCCTAAAAATAGGGGCATATAATGGAAATGCTGACAGATCCTAAGCTATCATGATGGTAACAGGCACTGCTATAATTAGGCATGCGTCTCAGTAGACAGTGTAATATGATTGCCTTGTTTATATCCCGAGCTGGAAGGCATGTTTGTTAATCTAGACAATCCTTTTAAATGAGTTTGGGAGCAAGGGTTTGTGGAAAAAAGATGCAGAGGTTTATTTCGTATTCTGGCTGACTTGCATGTACATCAAAAGATAGCAAATACTTGCAGGATATTGGATAACTCTGGTTAACTGCATAGTGTGCTGGTATCCTAGAGGCAAGAAAAAAACACCAGAACTTACCTGAAAAGATCAGGCATTGGACAATCCAGGAACAGAAATCATGTGAAAAGTTTCCTGTCTTAATATTATAAATAGAACATGCTTGAAATTGTTCAAATGTCAGGGGAATTTTTTTCCTCCTTTTTAGGGATCTAAACTCTCCAATCAAAAAGCCCTTTTCTCCTGTTTTCCTCTTGTCCAACTGTTGTTTCTTGTGTAATTTTAGAGGTCAGAGCCCAGCTGTTGCTGAATTTAACTTGCTCCTGAAAGCACATTCTTTGGAAACTTACGGTGTTGATCCTCATCCTTGCAAGGTAACAGTTTTTTCTCAATGACATTTAATAAAAAGCCATTAAATGAATTGATATTGCTCTGTTTCTGGAGGAGGGAAGGGTTCATTTGGTTTGTTTTTTTTATCCAGGCACAAATACGGAGTAATTGATAAAAGAACCTGTCTTGTAACTATGGATTTCATTTCAGCCTTGGAAAAACATTGCCTGGTTGAAATTTCTGGGTCAGTCCAAAAATAAAAAAAAAAACCTCTAGAGGAAGTAGAACATCATAGGAGAGTGTAAGAGGGTATTAGGGCAAAAGTTTTGATTATAATTAATCGTTTCTTTGCATTTACTGCAAAGGTTTCAATAAATACTCTCAGCGTGAAATACTTCGTGTTTGCCAAGATTTTCAGGATCCAGTGCATTAGCATTGTCCAAAAGCTGCAAAAAATTGTTAGGCCTTGCTAGGTTATTATTTCAAACACCAGCAAAATATGCAAAGCTTAGCAAGAAGAGCAAACTAAATGTACAGAGGAAAGAACTGGGTAAGCACGTTATACATTTAGGTATTCCACCACTTCACTGTTTTGTAGTTCTCTATAGGAAGGCAATTTTGGTTATCAGTTCTGATTATTCCATACACCTGCATTTCTAATAGCTTTATCTCAGTTTGTTTTTAATGTTGTCTACTTCACATTTTAACTGCCATTTTTGGTTGTCCTCCAGCTTATATGCCATCTACTTTGGTGGAGCAGCAGAAGTATGTGATGCTGTCTGCTTAGCTGCTCTGGTGAGCGCCTTTAAACAGTCAGCTCTAACCTGAAGCGCTGATTTCACATACACATTGCTAGAAATGGTGCTCCTAGTATGAGATATGGTGACTTTGTAAACTTTACTTCCAAAGCATAGTGCAGATTTTCAGAGCACTTCTCAGAGACATATGTTGGCACTTGACAAAATCCAGATTGGTTCAGCATCATCTCCTCTTTGCCTGTGCAGGGAGGCTTATAGTATGGGGGCATGCAGGGGTTCATGGCCCATGCTGAGAGCTTGAGGAAAATAGATGAGATTTTTGGAAGCGGGTTGCAAAGCAAGATGTTTTCCCGGCTCCTTACATCTTCCTGTGCAACTCTGTGGCTGCTACGCAAGCAGCATCATTGTTTTTGTATACCCGTATTTTCTTGATAGATCACATGGAACAATAAAGCGGGTTAACTTTAGCATAGTGAGGGTCTGGAGCCTGGGATGGACAGGAAAGCCAGCTAGTACAAAACTCACCTGAATCTTTACTCAAAAAACTTGAGCCAAAACTTTTGTTGCGGAATTGAAAGCAAAAAATGGTCTTTCCTAATTTAAAGGCAAGTATCAACCAGATGTTCTTACTGCCACCCAGAATTAAGTACTTGCTTACTGTAGTAAATGCTATGTGTTAGCCACACTTCCAACATAATTGTTTGAAATGTCACAAAGAAACAAGATGTTGTGAAATCTTTAACACCAATGAAGTAGACATGAATCCCTGGATTATATTTAGCCATCACTTTTAAGAATGAGACAATACAGAGAAGTATGTTTTCACCAAAATAGTAAATATCCCTAGGGACTCCCTATGTGACATCAGTGACAAGTAAATAAAAACAATGCACAAAGTGTTGTTACTCAGTTAAGTGAGTATGAAATGAATGAGGCCTATGCTGCCAAGAGCAATCTTTGCTCTTCAGAAATGTATAATTTGCAAAATTTATTTCTAAAATGAAAATAAAACACAGGTAGTCTATAATGAAGTAAGAATTTATGCTATCAGTGAGAAGTACCCCAATAGATAAGGAGAAGATTATGTTTCTTTTTTCTCTTTAAAGGACTCGACGGGGATGACTACATTTTTAGGATTCACAGCTGCAGGATTTGTAGTTTTCCAGGGGAATAAAAGAATTCATTTGTTAAAATGGTAAGCATATGAAGTAAGAATAGAATAATATGTGTAAGAATCTTTTCCCTTTCTTCCTAGTATCTTCACCTGTATTTGTTTTCTTTAAGGTCAAAGAAGTGAATATTTCTTTTTCTGTCCCATCATATTTCATTTTTAAAGCATCTTAAATGAGAAGTATAATAATAATAATTTAGTCTTATTCTTCTTCCAGAGAAAATTATTCCAGAGGTTGAGTTAGTCCACACAATGCACAACCCTAAAATTAAATAAGAGCTCTACTCTGGCTGAGCATCCCTCTCTACTATGCTGTAAATCGCCAGAGACGCTTGTTGGCAGAGATGTCTGGAAAAGTTTATGAGTATCCACCTGCATCTTTATTTGGCTCTTGTAAAAGTTACCATTTCCTCATTCAATTAATTTTCTCCAATTAGAAGAGAAAACAAGATTTTATTTGGCAAGCACAGGAGGAGAAGAGAATGCCTTTGAATTTTTTTTTTTAGCCTTTTTTTTTTTTTTTAAAGAAGAGAACACTTAGGCAGTCACCCTTTGTTTGTCTGGCGTTTCTTTTTTCCTCCTGTAAAATATTTGACTTCGTTGGCCAGCATCAGCCATGCTAAAGGAGGTATAAAATTGAGTTCCTGCAGGTGTTGTGAAAATAGTGCCTGTGCCGTGAGCCGTGGGGTAGGGGGTGAGCACGGGCATGCTCAGACATCAGGGCATCTCCTTTTAGCCCTGCTGCTAAAGAGGTGCCAAGAGTGGTTGGTTGCTTGGACACGGCTGCTTCGCCTCAGTGCTCCCAGCGTGTTGTATGGGAGGAGGTGGGCAGGAAGGAAAGAAACGGTGAGATAGTTTTTTGTATAGAGCTAGGCTTTTCCCGGCCTATGCATAGAAACCTCCCCGCAAGCTGACTACTCTGAAATCTCAGCATAGTCCTCTCTATACTATTCATCTCCCTGTGGAGAGCACTGGGGATGTGTCTGTCAAATACTATGCATTAGTTATCCTGGACTTGTACCATAGCTTCCCTAGGGTTAAGCTCAGGTAGTCTTGGTAACAGTACTTTAGGTGGTTTATGCTTTTGGCGTAATGACAGTGTAGCCATAATGTCATCCTGTGCTGGAGGGAGGAGCGACTATGACGCAGCAAGCGTGCGTCACCATACTTTGGGAGCTGAGGTTTACCGTGTCTTGTTTTTCGTGTTCTCACTCAAGGATACCTTGTTCTTTTGGATATCTCTGCGTATTCATTTAGTCCATTGGCATGTAAACAAGAAAATGAAATAGTGATGAGAAGTCATTAAGCTGTCTCAGTGTTACACTGGCTTATTGGAAGGTGAATCTGATGAGATTTATCTGGACGTGATACGTTCTTCGTTTAATATCTGGGACCTTGTTTTCTGAAGAACTGAGTACTATAATAGCTCTCACTGATATTATCTGAAATTTGCAACAATCAGTAAAAGTCCAAATTCATTTTTGAGATTTTCTTGTCTTCAGGTTTTATTGAGCCTGTCCCACAGAATCTCAACAGATTTTGAGAACATATAGACTTCACTAAGCGTTAAGAAACACATTAATTGTGATGGACACACTGAAAGACATTTTCTTCAACTGTCACAACAAAAAAAAATGAAGCAGAGCATGCTATATGTTTTAGTTTAGGTTAAAAAAAATTGGTTCTGTTTGAGGTGATGCAGGGTAGATTATTATCAGTGTAAGGTCCGCACATTATATGAATTTGTTTTATTGCTTCAGTTAGACCAAAGTTAGACCAGTTAGACAAAGTGTTTTGGGGTTCCTAGTTTGCTTCCAAGACTTGTTGTCTTATTGTTGTTTCAAAATGCGTTCTTATATTTTCTTGAATAATTTTGGATTCATAAAATAAGTAGTCTCTGTGGAAGATTCTAAAGTGTATTGCATCTCTGTAACCTGTCCCAAAAATCAGTCTGTTTTTGAATAATACAATTTGTTAGAAATTCCTGAAAGGAACATTCCTCCTTACCTCCAGGATCTTTTCCATTTTAACCATCTGCTATCTAAAATCTTAAGTTTATGAGAAACTAGAGTGTCTCCATTTCAGCTGTGGCAATAATGAAATTTCTGTTACAGCTTAAACATAGGCAACATATTGCCTTAATATTGTGTAGCACCATTGCATTCATAGTTTGTGTTTTGAAACTTGGCTCAATTAAATTTTGACATAGATGTATAACCTAGTGACTGAAGACCCAATAATGAGTGCTGTCAAACTTTTTTTTTTCCTTTCCCATGATGTAAGTACGCAGTTACCAAGATAACGTGATATAGAACCATAAACAAATAAGCATATGGATAAGAAGTTGCTGGCAGGAAGTGCCTGCATCTGAAAAGTCATATGCCTTTTTATGCAACATGTGCATGCCAAGAGTCTTCCCTCACTTTTAATTACCTAACAGATCCTAAGATTTTAAGAAGTAAAAGGAATTCTAGACTGTATTATAGAATGTAAGCATAAGCTTCTGTCATCGTTTTACTTCCTCCTCCTCTTCCAGCAGCCAAAGTTAATTCTTCGAAGGGGCATAGAGATGTAAAACAAATGCTCCAGGCTTATGTTCTGTACTCTAAAAGAAATTAGAACAGTACATGCTTTTATGGTAAAGGTTATAAGACTTTTGATGAGGCTCTTTGCTGTTTGATAGCCTACTTGGGTTTGGGAATCAGTGACATTTGCATACAAATCACTTTTTTTACCTGTAGGTCTATCTATTGGTCCAATACTTAAATGATTTTTCTCTTTTTAGGTGTGATGTCTATAAATTGAAATTTGAAGGGAAGACTTTTTATGTGTTTGGAGCTCAGAAAGAGGTCAGGTTTAATGTTTTTACAGAAGTTGTATTTGATTTGGAGTCAACTGAAGTATAATAGTATCATCTTTAACTTTGATCTTAAACTTCGAAAAAAACAATAATTATTATTTTGTTATAGATCAAATGTAGAATACAAGTGAATGTGAATATTACTGATTTCAACAGAACATCTAACTTGCAAAAAGATCAGACATTTGTCCCTTAACCTTCATGCAGTGCTGCACTGATTGTTGATGTTTTTGAATTGTTTGACTAGTTAAGTTTTAATAGTTGCATTTTTAAAGCATGAAAGCTGCACCTACTGTAAGACATGAGCGACATCTCTATATGATCAAAACTTCAGATGGGCCTTGATTCCTGGATCAGAATGAGATCTTTTGATTTAGCTAATTAGGATCACCTCCTCAAATCTTGCTTAGCTAACTGGACTGGAGTCTGACCTAGATAGATAGATGTCCTGCCATTGGCTTGTTAGCATTGAAATCTAGAGACTTTGCATACTGTAATGAGTTCCTTCACCCCTGGCAGGGTGATATAGCTTAGGATACAATCTGGGTGATAAACAGAAAACAGAAGGAAATAAGGCCTTAGATGTCAGGCACTGGTCATGTGATACCAGGGAGGATTTGACAGCAGAAGATGGTGACTAGGGGGAATGTGGATGGTAAGCAGCAGAGCAACTGTGCAACAGGGAATAGTGAACATAGAGACTTTGTTCCTGTCCTTTTGGCCTGCAGGTGGTCAGTAGATTTATCCCAGAAGCCACTTTATAGGCTCTTCTCTAGCCCCTTAAAATGTCCCTTTTCATTTCTGAAGCAGTTGCATGGGCAGTCGGAATATTAACTACATATGGGTTGTACTTCTGTGGGTGAACCATGGATTGAGGCTATACAGAGAAAGTTGGTCTTCACAATATCCAGGTCATGGTGCTGCTGTCAGTTCCTGCTACTTCAGTCTTTCAGAATTCAGTATATGAATTGCTTTTATTTCCCTTCTTTTCCTTGCACTTAGAAAAAGGCTATGCTGTCTTTCCATACCTCTACACCAGCAGCCTGCAAGCATCTTTGGAAGTGTGGGGTGGAGAACCAGGCTTTTTATAAGTAAGTAAACTTGACTCCATTATGTATACTAAGTAATATGCATGTGAGTGGACAGCAGTTCAGTGTGAAATGTTCTCTGTTTCATTAGCAGCATTCAAAATGTGAACAGAATATACCCATGTTAGTGGAGAATATGACTTAATTTCAAGCCAGTACTACAAAGTGTTTAAGATTAGAAAGATGCTGAAGGGTTTGGGGAGTGAAGAATTAAACTTCTCCCAGCACCCTGTTTCTGCAGCTCTGTAGTGTGAAGTCAGATGGACAGGGTACCATACATGGTGTCTGGGAACACAGTTGTTAATCTCAGCCCTGCTGCTGAGTGCCTTGAAAACCGAAGAGACCATGTGCTATGCTGAATTCTCTGGGCTCTTCTGCCAGTAGGTAATGCTTTCTCAGTAAAATCCAAGGTTTAGTGAGTTGATTTAAAAAATCTGTACAATGAGTTCAAAAAAAGAAAATATTCTTAGATCAATTTTTGAAAGCTGACAGCTATCTCGTTTAAGAAATATGTAGCCTGTAAATTGACAAGAAAAAAAGAAGCATCCTCCCTATTCTCCAAAAGAGATCCTGAAAATAATTCCTCATTAAAAGCCCTTTGACTTTTTTCCTGCCTCTCTTTCCTCAGGTGACTTTGTTAGATCTTTCTCTTTGTTTATTAACACTGCCCTTTCGGAATATAACTTTTATTCTTGCTACTTAGTCTCTCGTTATAGCATCCTTCATATTTTATAAATTTACTCTTTCTCTGCTGGTGCATAGCAACACCAGGGACTGGTATAAAGGTAGATTTTAACTGGGTAGGAAGAATGCGTTTCCTATTGTGGATGTTAATGACCTGTTTTATTTTGGAGGAGATTCCTTCTTTTATTTTAACACTGATGCAATAATATATTCAATACAATTTACTCAATTAAAATATTCAGTGAAAAAACAGGAAATACAAGCTGCTAAAATACAGCTGTTAATTCTGCTTTATGTAGACATCTACTCTGCTTAAGACTGAGTTATAAAAAGATCATTAGGAAATGTTTTCCCTTGGAAGTGTGTGTAAGTAGGAGAATAGTGCATGTTGTTTGAATAGTTTTATGTTACTAGAACTAAATGTCAGGAACTGAGAAGTACAGTTCCTCTTATCTATACCCAAAGGAGAGGAATCAGTACTCAAAGCGAAGATGTATGAGGTGGGCTCATAGGAATATGATCTCTTTGCTTTTGTAGTTGCATGGTTGTAATATTTACTGTTTGGCTTTTAGTCACAGATGTATGTTTTCCTCACTTCTGCTTTCCAGGTGGCTTCAGGGCACTGCTATGGGGTTATTTCTTCAATGTGACTGCTTAAAATTGTCTTGCCTGCGTACATTTCAGTGGGTCTTAGAAGAGGACTGTGTTAGTCAAGTGAGCAGTGGCCACGGTATTCAATGGCCAGGATTGTTAGGGAAATAGTAATGGTTAATATGCAGAGTATGAAAACAAATAAACAAAAACAAACCCAACTCTCCAAACACGAAACAGAGGAACCAAAGAAATCTGTGAATAAAAGCTAGGACAGCAGTTTAAAAGCAGCAAAGGTCTTTGTATAGTCAGTCAGAGAAACCGAATTAGGCATTGTGGATCCTCAGTTACTTAAGAGCATTATAGATATTATGGCCTGATTGTCTGTTTATGTACTATATGATATCAATGAGATACTCTGATTAGAACAGACATAGCCAGGTCTTGTACATAATTCCTGATAATGACACTTTACCTTAATTATATTTGGGCCTTTCCTCTGCTAGAAGAGATTGAGACTTGAAATTTAAGCTAAGATTGTGATCTTAGAGCAAGTCTTGAAAAATGGAGCTTTATTCCTGACACAATCCAGGCTCAGGGTTGACTGCTGTGATTATTTTCAAATAGCTATAAATTGTAGAAGATCGTCTACTAGGATCCAAGAGTGAGAGAAGCTGATGTAAAATCAGTTTGCCATTTCAGAACTGCAGAATGTCAAGAAAATGACATGTCTGAAGCTGTACGTGATCTTTGTAGGTCAAATTCTGATAGCTGTGATAAAAGGTTGCTGCATACTTTGTGATTAGGGAGAGGAGTAGAGTATGATGTAGTCTGCTTATAACTTGACTGTATAGATGAATGGGAAATGCAGCTGCTCTTGGAGGCAAACATTACTGTTTCTTTGTTCCTCATTTGTTTTACTAGTGGGAATGTGGAAATAGCCACACCTTCCCACAAACAAGTTGGTGTTAAGCAGAACTTGTCGTAGGGGCTGTTTGGTTGTTACAGTCTCTTCTGCATCCTATGAATTAAAGTCCCTAGGTATGCAACACTCATCTGCTTTTTATTTTCTTGCTTTCCTACCCACTTGTTTTATGCACAGTCATTCTATACTGTCTAAATTGTTTTGTGTGCAGCTTTATATTAAGATTTGTATATAGGCCTATGAAAAGTTGGAAGGGCTAACTATTGAATATTACCTTGTGGTATAAGAATAACAAAGTTTTTAGATGATCTTGTTCATTTTTGCATGTCAGGTTCCTTCAGTGCTGCAAATGTGACAGCCTCTGTTCTTTTCCTTCAAGGTATGCAAAATCCAGTCAGATCAAGACCATGTCCAGCAGCAAAATATTTTTCAAAGGCAGTAGATTTCGATACAGGTAGGTGTTTGCTGTTTCTTTTTAGGAGGAAGTAAGAGAAAGCTTCAGTAATTACTCATGGCAAATTGAGGGCTTCTCCTTCTTGACGACCTGTTCAAACCTAATTCAGGTCAGGATTGAAAAGTATTTTTAGTGTTTGTCTAGAGTCTTTTATAAAATAAATTGGTGGCTTCATGCAAACTTCTGTCAAACAGTAGTTCTACCAGAACAGGGTTCCACTTCTCGTATAACTGCTGTAAGATGCAGATTTGCGGTTAGTGTAGAGACTGAGTTCCCCTTTTACTGGGCAACTCTGGAATAGAGATGCATTAGTGGGACATTGTAGTAACACCTAGTGTTCTCCCACAAGCAGCTGCTTTTTCTTGAGTGGTTTTGCAGATAAATGGTCAACAGGACTTCTAATCTGGAAAGTTACATATGCACTATATGTTACCTGCTATATGTAGCTGTTTTGATATTAGAAAAAAATTGTTGCGTTTTTCTTTTTTCTTTTGAACGTAACTTAATTGTTCATGTATGTATAGCTATTGGCATGTAATTGACTTTTCTTAGTATTGGCTTGAATTTTTAATTCATGTTTTAATACAGTGGAAAAGTAGCCAAAGAGGTTGTGGAGGCAAGCTCTAAGATCCAGAGGGAACCTCCTGAAGTTCACAGGTATGTTTTGACATTCAATATTGAAGTTGAAGCATTGAGGAGGATTATTATGCTCTGCACAGAAATTCTCTTTTCTTTACTGTGAGATGCAATGACTGTCGTTCTGAGCTCCCGCATTGAGGCATGCAAGCCTTGGGAAAGACGTGTTGCCAGTGTCACAAAATTCTGACAATAGCATATTATACAATATGCATTGTATATTATACAATACACAATATGCATATTATACAATACACAAGGGTATTTAATCTATGCTGCTTTGAAGTTGCCTTTAATCAATCAGTCAGATAAGTAGTTTATATTATTTTCTGTGTTATGACATAGAAAGTTGTTAAATGATCCCAAAAGGGAGATACATTTCCATTTTATTCCTGGTTCTTATCCAGTTTTGAAAGACGCTGTTTTATGTACATATATGGGTCTGTTTAAAGGTTTATGTGATAAATTTTTGGTAACACAGATTAAAAAGCAAGAAGTTCACTCAGTATCTAAGAGGAAAAAAATGTGGCTTGTTAGAAATAAGCAGCTGGACTTTGCAAGCAAACTAATATCTTTCTGGTGCTTGTTACTCATGTTGACAGTGAAAATTGATCAGAACCTAATTAAAGCTAACAAAGTCTTACTAGAAGATGAGAAAGAGGCCATCAGGAAAACACTATTTAAAACCTCCTTTTAAAAGAAGTTCATTCATTTTCTGGGTATTCTACAGCCATATCCCTACTTTTATTGTGCAAAAATTGTGGGGGAGGAGAGTTGTTTGGTTTCTTTTTAATTGAATATGGCAATTCCATCTATACCTGAGGGAAAAGTGGATAGTCTTTACTCCAGGATAGGAATATATTAGCAGTAAATATTTATAAATATGTTGTCCGGTACCACCACATAATAGTCAGTGCACACAGGGGGGCCTTTGCACATGCTTTTGCAGATTCCATTTAAAATTGTGTAAATGATGGTCTGGAAGGTATTAACAGGGAACACAGGAGGCAGAATGTGGGGTCATCAGTGAGACAGAGTAGATACTTGGGCATACAAGTGTATTTCCAAAGAAATTACTTAGATACAGAAATATTGTGTTGCCTGCCTGCCATCAGGTTTCTTTTTTTCCATGAGATAAAGATTTTAAAATAATTTTTAGCTTGTATTTTACTTTTGCTTTCAAGAAGAAAATGTTGTTTAAAACTGTTACAATACGTGAAGGAACAGATCAGAGGGAAATGTATTAAGTTTATAGAGCAATGTCATGTATTTAGCATCTGTAGATAGTAGTGTGTGTTCCTTATAATTAACCTTCTTAAATGCTTGTATTTATAATATTCTGATAACTCCAAATTCAGTTCCTTAGCCAGATAGGCTAATAAAAAATCTAGTGCTTCCAAGTGTTTTTATCATGCATATTTTGAAATGGGGGCAGAGGTAGCTACTCCGCCCAGCTAGTAGCACAAGTAGGCAAAAGGGATAGTTTTCTATGCAAAAAAAGCAGGCTTAAGAAACAAGTGACTCTGCAGAAGAAGATTTAGAGGCAGGAAATGGTAATTTTCAGGTGCAGAACATTTAGAGGAAATTACATGATTGAAGTTGGGGGAAAAAAAGTAAAGCCTTCCCCTAAGCCCCAAAGTGTCAGTTCAGTGGTACCATAACTGCCTTGAGAGAAGAACAGTAGTTGTGAAGAGGTCGCTGCTCAATGTTGTTGTGGTTTGGGATACTGCACTCACCAGCACTGAGGACTGAAAGTCTACTGGAGCGTGTGCTCATACAGCATTAATGCAGTGGCAAGTTTTTATAACAAATATACAGTGAAGGATTTAATTCTGTGCTCTCAGGGCATGTCTGAAGGAGAGATCCCTGTCTTAAGTATGGAGTAGGAGCCATATGGGTGCTAGCTGGCACATCTCCCTTCTTAGCTCTTTACAAAAAGCACAAAGATCCAGGGAATGCCTAACAAACCTGCGGAGGTACTGTTGGGTTGGCGTGATTGTAGTTACAGTCATGCATCAGTGAAGAACTTCTTTGGATAGTGAAAACTTAAACTAAATAGTTAATGGAGACTGCTCGCATAATGCAAATGAGGACATAAGTACCTTTGGGCATATGTTAAAGAGCAGGCAATCATGGCAATTGAGCAAGAAAGCCTATTTATCCCCAGAGAATATTTAATGACATGTAATGTGACCTAAAGCAGCGCATCTGGGTCCTCAGTTTACCCAGACTCTCAAGAACACACAGACCCTTCTTTTTACTTGCAATAGGTGCTTTAATTAGCTTGTTTACCTATATGGAATTGTAAGTTGAGTCTTTGTGCAAACTGAAGATCTGTTCTGTGAAAATTTAGCACTGTTCCTGGGTCTGCTGCCAGTTCTTTCACTTGCAATTTTATGATGGAGTCTAATCTGGAGGAAGTTGAAGATAAATGAAAAGACCAGGGCATGGGCAGTATTCCTAGCCTATCTTCAATGCAAAGCTATGTACTGTCTGAAGTCAAACAGAAGCCTCTTTCCTTTCATCTTTGCTTTTGTCAAAAATAAATATTCTATAATGTAATGGTTCAGCTCTGTTGCAGGACTCTTGCTTCAGGCCTATGTCATGTAAGTCCTAGATAGCTTACTTTAAAAAGCCATTTCTATTTTCTCAGTAATATGATTTTAGGCTAGTGAGTCGCATGATTGAAGCGAATCAACAGCATTCCTTCAACTTTTCTGAGAAATTTCAACACCTGCTATCAAGGAAGCCTGTTAGAACCCAGTAAGAATGCAAGAAAACCAGTTTGAGGTCCTGAAGGCATAGTGTAGAGGCAGTGTATGGAGTGCGTGAGAACGAGAGGTGTGCTTATCTTTTGACTGAAGGGGTAGAATTGTTCCAGTTTTATTCTTTAATCTGCCTTGCTCAAACCACAGCAAATGCTTCACCCAGTCTCAGAGGCAGTGGAGCAATTTCAGCAAACTGATTTGTATCCTCTCTACTTTCCCCTTCCTTGAAGCCAAATAATCCTATCTGCTGTACAGTGTAGAGAGGAGCAACACACTGCAATCCTGTGTGAGATGAGAAGAAGCTAGGCTGCATAAGCAGAAATGCACCTGCACAAAGCCTTCTCTTACACTTCAAGAGTTGAAAAGTTTACATCTGCTGAGTGTGCAGCATTACACAGCTGAAAGTGGCAGCCAGTGTGCACAGCCTTGATAGCTCAAGGCCTATCATAATTTATGCAAAGCGATTCTGAGATAAGACAGATATGATTGTAATTGTTTGCTTATGAACAAACTGACCCTGTTTTCCCTGTTGGTTTAGAACCAGCATTACCCAGAGTCGCAGCTCTCCCTCCTTGAACAAGCAACTCATAATTAACATGGAGCCTCTGCAGCCCCTCCTTCCTTCCCCATGCGAGGGGGAAGAGGTGCCTTTAGATGAAGGTGAGTCACTTACCTGATTCTTGCCCCACACTCAGTAAATATTTATTATGAAAATAGTATATATGAAAAAAACTTACAGGTGTGTTACTGACTCTAGTATATGGAAAATATGGAACAATTCTGTTTAGGAGTCACACCATTAAGTCTTTGCACATTGTATTGAGAAATGATCTTTGGCTCTAAGAACTGTGCACCAGCTTCATGCAAGATTTGCTGGGAGGAAAGTTAATTGTGTCGAGTTTATTGTATCTAAAATCTTTTCAGAGATTGTCATGTGAAAGGGACATAAAGTAAACAGTCTCAACATACAGGACCATTTTACTAAACATGTACTGCAGTTACTCTGAGGTGAAAGCTGACAATTTATTGCCAGGTACATTGTTTTACTTGGTTCCCTTTACTTTTATATTTATTTCTGCCTTGTTCTAATGCAGGAAAAACTCTCTGCTAATTTAACTCCACTGACACAAAGGGACATTATTTGAGGATGGGTTTAAACATGTTTTGTAAAACAAAGCTTTCTATGTGTTTGCTTATTCCTTGACACTTTAAAAATCACATTCAGCACCTATGCTTCTGAGATGCAGTCATTACAAATAATGGTGTGAACATCTTGGCCAGTTTGAATGAGGGTAGCTGCAGTCTTGCATAACCAACCAAAAGAAGCCAACCAGTTCTCAGTTGAGATACAGCGAGCTAATAGAGTTTCACAAGTTGGCGAATATGAGCTCTACTGCTGCTTTATTGTGGATCAGATCATTTGCAATGTGAATGCTTGGGAAACAGAAAACAGCTGAGCTTTTGCAAGTATGTTCATTTTCATGGGAGGCTGTCCTAATTTTATTTTACACCATTCATATGTGAAATCCTGTTTTGTTCATTCTGTGGAGTTTCAACATGGACTCTAGTAAGAACAAAGTGATTTCGCTAAGAATTAGGTTGTTTGTGCACTTAGATCATAATAAGTAACAGTAATAGAGGAATGACATGTAGTTAATGTCAACAATTGCTTGCTTACCTCTGCTACGAAATATTTCCATTTTATGGGAATTTTGCTTTCTGGAAGCCAAAAACCAAGCATTGTATTACTGCTAGGCAATTATCACCATTGCAGAATGACAGCAGCTTGCTGCTTGTGAAGGCTTTTGGGCTACACTTACGACTCTAAGCAATGAAACCTGTTTTTGAAAACTGCTGAGTTACCATTGCTATATGCTCCTCAGAGAGTGCTGATATGTTTCAAATATATGTTATGTAAGTTCAAAAACCACTTTTCCTTTTAGTCACACAGATTGTTGTTAGCTCTGAGACTAATACGAATATTTGCTGGTGGGTTGTTTCCTGTAAGATGTTTTACACGTAGTTAATACCTCCTGCTGTTAAGTAACAATACTTGATTCTCATACAGTATTTTCTGCTAGTGAACTTAGCTGTATTATCAAATGGTACCTTGAACTGATCTAACAGCTCACTGACACTGAAACTGGCCCTCCTCCCACCTCCCTGCACACTCTCATACATCCTTCTGCTGTGGATTCTTGTCTCCTGCCTTGCACTGGTACAAGCAGTTAAAATAATAATAAAATAACTCTTAACTGCAAAATGTCCTACTTCCTGCTGGCTCAGCATTTTGGACTGGCTCGTCACAGAGGGTCAGGCAAGATCCTCTGCCAGGGCAAGGGTGGGAGTAGGAGTTTGTAGGCAGGGAGAGGGAAGGCAGCTAGCCTCACGACTGACTGGCTTAGCTGCATTAGCAAATGGTTTTTAGTGCATTACAGATGCGAATCAGCCTCAACATCTCTAAACGCTGGGGCCTGTGGTGGGGACAGAGCGTCTGGGGAGCTTCGCAAAGGGCCCGTTGACCCTGTGCAAAAGAGCGTGGTGCAGCCATGCCTAAGCTGGCTCTGGGGCAGTTCAGCTGCCTCTATGCTATGTAGGTCGGCTAATGCAGCTTCAAGGACCCCCACTAACGTTTCTGTAAGGCTCTGCCATGTGCTCCTTGCGCAGTCAGTGGAGTGCATGTTTTTCTCTTTTAACAGAGCAAAACTTGTTCCTATATTTAAATCGACTTTATATGTGACAAGCAAAATACACTGCCAAAACTACCATGGCCTAGTGATTTGTAGTATTATCCTTTTTAATCAATGTTTTGAATATATCTCTGTGCTTCCTAAAATTGCTGGAGAGATTAATTCTGAGTTGGCCGAGTCTGAGAGGTATGAAACTGAACTAACAGAAACTGCCAGATGAGAGGAAAGATTACGTGCCAGTTACTTGAATGTTGCTAGGGAACAAAGCAATCGAGACAGTGCTAGCAGAAGAAGCATTCAGTAGGGGATTTTGAACAACTTCAGCCTGCCTCATTCTCTGTAGGAGAAATCTTTCAGATGGAAAATAAACACAATGCAACAAATATTAAAAAATAATTAAAGCCCAGCCATTCTCACACATTAAATTTTGTCTTTACAAATCTGTCAGGATTATCATGCTGAAATGAAAGGTCTTCCATGAAAGTCCGAAGTGTCCAGATTTTGCTGACATAGAAGAAAGGGTATGTTGACTAAATATTGTGGTCAGAAAAGATTACAATGTGTGGGAATAAAGATATCGGATGTCCATGATACTATTGTTATAGGTATTTTAGAAATTTTGAAAATAAATAATTAAATTATTTTTTGTTAGAAGGGCAAGCAAAAATGTCCTGAGTCTGTCTGTTGGTGCCTCATTCTTCAAGAGGGTCCACAAATCTGCACTTAGAGGCCATATACAAGTGTGCAATTACTAGTTTAAACACCCAGATTTGAACTGGTATTCCTAAATGTACCTTCTTACCTTCAGAGATTGACCACCAATGCACCTGACAGTACTTTTCTTGTCAACTTAGACAGTGAGTACGCCAACAGAAACTCAACTGAAGCCCAGAAGATCTGCCTTTTAAGAAATAAGCAATTTCTGATCGTATTTCAATGGTATTTTGGTTCTGTGCAAGCCGCTGGCACCCAAGTGTCAGTGGATTTCAGTGCTGGGATTCAGGAGCAAGGAGCTGATGCCTCACTGATTGGCACAGAGGCTTCCAGATGCCAGTGCTGCTATATAGCATCTAATCTGGATGACCTTGGCTTACTAGACCTGGGCTAGAAGAGCTGCAAGACTAAGGAGAGCATATTTCATACATAAAGTGACTTCTCTTCCACCTCAAGATTTTAAATGCATTTTTTCAGATGAAAATCAAGAAATACTTAGTGATTCTTACTTTGCTGACAGATGAAATTGTCTAACTTTTACTGAAAGCCCTGAAGAGCTGTAGAAATTTGTTTAAGAAATATGTTGGGTGTTGGCAGTAGTTTTCAGGCTAGACTCACTGATTATATAAATCAAACGATGGCTAATGCATTTTTATTTAGTTAATGAAAATTACTTTAAAGATAATATTTTCACAGGATTCTCATTCTTGAGTCTCAAGCTGCCAAAAAAAAAGGCAAAACAGTATTCCCCTAGATTAACATTTTTATAGATTCTTTCTGGTAATAACTGCAAATATTTTACATCATTGTAATCACATCCTGTCTTCTATAACTCAATTTCACAAGGTTCTTTCAGAGTTTCCTTAGGTGTCGTGAGGTAGGGAGCTCTCTCCAGAAACAACGGTATTTTTTTTGTCTTTGGACATCTTGAACATTTTATTTTCATCTTTTTGTCCATGTAAGTTTTCATTTCCCACTAGTTTAGCTGTTCTGTGTGGTCAGTTCTGTGGTTTCATAGTCTGTGGCATTCTAATGTCTATATTTCAGTTGTTTCTACTCTAGACTTTGTTCTTTAATTCCTGTTTCATGCATTAGCATCACAGCCTCTAGCATGTGATTCCCTTCCCTCCCCCTCATGTTACTGCGTTTTTGTATATTGCTTCTCAACTCTCTATCATGTTCTTGCAGCATCTCCTTCCCTTTTCCACTTTGTTATATCTGTCTTCAGAAAATTCATCTGAAGTCCTCATGCCTTAGGTTTTACAGGTCAGTTCTCAGTTCCTTGTTGATAATGCTCAAAATTCTTCATGTTTTCATGTTGCTTGTTCGTGACTCTTATTTTGCTGTAATGTCCTTCCACCTCAGGAGGAGTAAAGAGGCATGGTAGTGTATAGATGAAACCATAAAATGACTATCCTGCTTACAAGATTATCATGTGGAATTTATTTTTACATGTATGAGTATAAGATATGCTTGGAGAGGTCACTTCTACCGCCTGAACCTAAAGGATGTTCTTCTAAAGACACCTCACTGCAGAAGTTGTGTCCAGAAGTCTGTTTGCAGGGTTCATCTGTGTCGCAGAAGCCCAAATTAGGTCCTTTGGACTTGCTCCATGGAAGGTTTTTCACCGTGGTGCAGTTGAACATGTTTGTATTTTTTTTTTTTTGGTATCACTATGACAACTGTATGGCTGCCCTCTTTTGTTATCTGATACGGTTTTAAAGATTAGTTCCTCTCCTGATCACTTGGCACCACTTGCAAGCACAGCTTCACATATTTGAATACTACAAAAAAAAAAAACAAAAAAAAAAACACCCAAGCAAAAAAACAAAAACCCAACCCTCTGAGTCATAGAATATTAATGTGGTATTGACAAAGTGGTGAAGACTTAAGCCACTTGATACCTATGTGCTCAGGTTTCATACATGACTCATTTCCCTGGTGACATTGACTTGACTTGGGAGTGAGTGAAAAGTAGCAAGCTGCAGTCATTCTACTGAGTGATCTATCTGGTACTGCATTTTACAAAACAGGTGATGATGCAGATTCATCCTAAATTCCTTTGGTTTAAGGTCCAGGTTTCTTAACCTTTTTTTTTCCCAGAGATTTGCATGCTTTTTAGATGTCCTCACTTAGCTGGGCAAGCTTTTAAAGACTTTTCTTTTTTTTTTTTTTTAAGGGGGAAAAAAAAAAGGCTGTGCATGTGTGTAGTGTGTGGAGCGCTCTTATCCTTTCCTTATGTTAGCTGTCTGTCAAAAGCAGATGTGTGCCTACCGGCTGTTCATCGCTCCATAAAAATCTGCAGCTAGTGCACATTTTGCTGAACTTTATTTTTGCATATCACTTAAGGATGTAAGCAATATTGATGGCATTAATTGGTATTAATGATAGCTTTCCTCTATCGTGCGGAGCCTCTGCTGCATCTGACAACAACGTATGGGAATGAACGCACACCAGCTACTGTATATGTCTAGTCGTCTGGCTGTACTTGTGAATTCTGATTTGTGTAAGCTTCGAGTATGTAGCTGATGCATGTGGAATTTTGGGCATACAGCTCAGGCAAAAACACGTGAAGTGTTGGCCACTTACGCATAATAGTCTCATAAGTATTAAGAATATGCCAGTAAAATACAAAATAATGTTATGTAGTTGTTCACATGTCAAGTTTATACAGCAAGAATACCATAACAGATAATTCAGTCCACTTTTTTTTCTTGTGCACAGCTCAGTCTTGCTACATTACTTCTTTTTATTAGAAAAAAGATTGGTTTAGTACCAAGTGTTACTTTAGGGTAGAAGTAATACACAGCTCTTCAGCATGCATATTTTTTAAATTGTATCTGTTGTATATAAAACAATTTATCTTAATATGTCAGATGGAGAGAATCGTGAAATGTCTTGTGTCACAGAGCATCAAACTGCTCTTCCCCTTGAAATTAGCAGAAGCAATAGTCCTGGTAGCTAATTGTACCTGGAGGGTGTGCATGTATGTATAATAATAATAGTAAAAAGAAAAGCGGTTTGCAGGAGGCCATCAGATTTCTTAGTGGCTTTTCAAAATAAAATAACAGTTCCATTTTTAGATTTCTGTGGTCTGGAGAGATAATTAAGTTTTTCTAATTTTCCATTAAACTTGGTAAAGGCCAAAATGAGCATCCTTTATTGAGGTTATATATAATGGGCCTTCCTCCTAATTGTTTGGTAATTTTTTAATGATGAGGTCTTTATCTCATTTATGGAATAAAGCCTGGTCATCTGAAGTTTCTTCCTCTGCTGTGCACTTTGTCTTGCAGATTTCTGGGAGTCTCCCAAAGGTTGCTCTGGAATCAGGAGATGTTTGTGCATCATTATGTGCATCATCATGTCTATGTTCAACAAAATAACTTGGATTCATGGTCATCTAACCTTTTAATTTTGTGCTACCATGTTTGAAATCAGGCTTTTTACAGGCAATCCTTTTGCTTCGAGTAATCTTCAGTATCTAATGCTAACGATAATAAGCTCTGCCAACGTTCCTTTCTAACATAATTACAAATTCTCAGATGTTCAGGTATTTAGCACAAGGCATTATGTTCAGAAGATAAGATCACTATTTTTGTTCAAAACAAAACAAAACCCCCATCATTGTAATGCTGTATCTCTAGAACTTGAGGGCAGGTGATACATTTCCTTTTCACCAATATATTAGAACTGTTGTGTTTGAATAGAAGTTTCCTGTTTGCAATTTTTACTGGTGGAGGGAAGAAGCATACAAGTTTTGAAGAGTGCTTTTATCAGCTTTACTTTTGTGTTGTTCGGTGGGGATCGTTTTTGCTTTTTTTTAAACCATACTTTTTAAGAGAAATTACAACACTCCACCATTTTCAACCTCCAATGGAAATGTGCATGAATGCTAAGGGTCTTGCTAACGCAGTTTCCACCAGTGGTTGGAATTGCAGTTGTATCAATATATGTAATTGCAGTTTAGGAGGAAGGAGAGTGACAAGAGCTGCAAATTCAGGAAGTTACTAAGACTGGAGTCATTGCTTTCCTGGCTTTCTCCTGCAACCAGAGAGTTTCAGATGGTTCTACAGGAGAGAAACAGGCTTCTTGTCTGGAAAATCCTTGCTGAAAAACATCCTCCAACTATTACGCAGGACTTGATGCCAACATCACGTCATGCAGTCTTTTCTGTGCTGTGAGATGGTCTGTTCCTTACTTGCCAAGAGTTAAGTAGTAAAGACAGAGGTGCTGACTTAGCTGCATGATTTCAGAATAAATCTCCCTTAGTTCTGGATATATGGTTCATGGGCAGTGTCATGCAATCCCACAGTCATTTCTGTTTTACATGAACACAGTCACATAAAATACAAATTATATATGTATATTCATCTACATGAATGTATTGCTGTTGGAAATCATTCTTAGCTCTGTCCAGGTGACATTTACTTCCTCAGTTAGGCTTTCCTTTGGGTGCTTAAAACATGCTGGTAATTATACTTTTTTAAGAAGTGGCGCTTTACAGTTTTCTAGCTATGTACACAATGAGGACTCAGCCCTTTTTGGTGAGATTTTAATTATATGCTTTTGGTGGCCACAACAGCAATAAGAATAAAGATGAGTACGGCAGACAGGAATCCTACTTTTGAAGCGGTGACAACATAGAGATAGAAAGCGGAAGGGCATTTGATCTTTCCTCAGCCCCACAAGGAACTGGCTTGGGGAGAAGGAAAGGGGTTGCCCCCAAAGTAGCGGTGGAGCATCTGCTCTGCAGGAGGAAGCAGTGCAAAAGAGCACTGCTGCAAATTGCTATTATCTAGGCCAGACAGGGGATAAGGAGCCACCATAAAGGTGCTTTCCAAAAGCTCCATCAAAATAGATGAGAGAAATTGCTTGGTGAGAAATTTCTCTTTCTGTGAGAGAAATTGCTTGGTGTGAAACACGCATTTGCAGGACCGTCTCCCTTTCCCTCTTCTCTCCCACATATTTGCACACACGCCAGTCATTTCATGGCGCAGAGAGCAAGGACATCGGGTAACAAAGACACTGCCAGCACGGCACATCTCCAACGTTAAAGGTAAGTGTTTTGGGAGGTGAGAAACTACCACCTTCCCCCTGTGGTTTCAGTGGGCTCAGGAAGAGTGCCTTTCGCAGTACGACAGCGCAACGCTACGCACATGGTGCTGCCAGCTGGAGCAGGTTATCGGCAGTCAGCATATAGGCGTCATGCCTTTTTTAGCAGCCTGCATATCCCCACTGGACAGACTGAAGTGACCGGCCTTCTGAAACGGCCCATCGTTCTGGTGGATACGAAGGTGTTCAGTAGTTGTCTACAGCTGAGAACTGGAGCGTATATACAGAGACAGACATTTTTCCCAAACTTAGGATTTTTCTTTTCTCATTTATTCACAGGCAGGTCAGGTTTGACACTAGGCTTGAAATTAAATCATTTTCGTCTTATTGGTTTCCCCGCTGACTGAGGGCTTGTAAGCACATGACAGGATTTGTCCGTATGTCACTATGTGTTTTTCCATAAGTATTTTCCAGGTAATAGCAGAGAATTGACATCAGTGACCAAATCGAAGCTCTTTAGAAAAATAATAGCCACGGTGTCATTTTGTTCTTTGAAAAGCCGGTGCTAAACGCTGGTCTTTTGTTTCATTGCACTCTGTTCTGATGTCTTGGATATTTTTATGCTTGTGTGTGTGATTCAGCTGTTATGCTAGCAACTGCTAACTGAGATGGATGCTGTGGAAGTTTGTATTGTACATTAGGAGGCAGTTGGAAATGTTTAAAAATAACCTCTCGTTCTGTTCCCTACCGGGATATTTTTGTTGGCCGTGTTAGAAGCTTGTCATTTGATTCATTGAGAGGGACTTGTTAGTCTATTAAAACTCAGTGGAAACGCACTAAAAGGTCAAAGCCAGTATGGGTTGAGCCTTTACAAGACTGAGAATAATAGTCAAAATGGTGAAATGTCTTGTAAAAATCCAAACCAAGAGAAGTATTCATTTGCGTATGGTTAACCACTGTAACAAGGAAGTGAGCGTTCGATTACTGCGGCATGGATCCAAGATCACAGCCAGAAGGGCTGGTAAAGTTAAACTTCTTTTGCTCAGCTACTTTCATGATTTTCTGCAGAAAAAGCTAATTTCTAACTTTTTGTCATAGTTTGTTATACTAATACTGGTCACTGGGAAAGAAACAAACTGTACTGGGAATGACAGTATTACATCAAGTACAGCAGAGGATAAAGGGGAATTGCTAAGGGGAGAAGGTTTGCAAATGGAGTATGAATGAGGCAAAACTTAAGTGAGATTTATTGTAACATCTTAAATTGTGGATTTATTTGTTAATTGCTAACAAATTAATTACTGGGATTTTGCTCTTGTAGTTTTCTTGGACTGATGGGGAGAAACACCTGTAAAACTGATAATTTCTGACAAAACTAAATAGTTCTTAAATTAGCAGATAGGTTGCTAGCAGATTTTGAATGTCAAGTGAATAAACCAGCAGATACTGCTTAGCTCGTAGCTCACTTTTACTACAACTGACTGAGTTGGGCTAACAGATTGTAACTTTTTTAATATCTATTTTACTAGATACTGAATAATAAAATATAATGAATAATAGTACTGAAAAAATAGGAGCCAGATTCTCATCTCTTTTGCACTGTATCTAACAGGAGGGCATCCTAAGAAACAAAAAATATTCAGTATTGTTCAGGATAGCAACTGAAACAAAGTTTTATTTATTTTTATAAATCTTTTTGTTTGCCAAAGATGGATTAGTCCATCTATCAATCTGTCTCTACTCAATGCAATAAGACATTTTACAAGTTGTTTTTTCCATTGCTTTCTATGATACTGTTTGCTTTTTATATTTTGCATATATAGTTGGACAGATGTTTCCATGCATCTTGAATCTTTGTTTTAGAAATAAATGTTTATAGGAAATTAACTGAGGATGTTCTGACAAAGACCAGAGTATTTTCACACCTGCCAGCATTTGAAAATCAAAAACAGCAAGTGCAGCAGGTATGGGAGAACCTGCTTTTTGCTGTGAGTTGCCTTTGAGTGGCAGCAGCTCCTGGCTGCCTTTATGTAATGAATTCACCGCTCAGGAGAAACTGTGGTATCTGTGAGAATGAACCTAACTCCCTTGTTGCAAACTTCAGTGGCAAAATTGAAAAAGCATGAGTGTACATATACATGTATTCTTAGAGATGAAATGCTGGCTCCAAGCACATACAAGCCATTGTAATGGTTTAATATGGGACTGCTTGAGCAACGGATGAACACTGGGGCTATACTGGCTCTTAAAAACTTTATGGTAAAACAGTGCTATTTATATATAATCCTTTTTGGTGTACGCATTCAAAAAATCTATATATCAGCATATAAAAGCTAAGGACTGTAGTTGGTTTGTGCTGCAGACTCTCGGGGGACAGGCAAGGTGCATGCAACTCTTTGGGAGAACCCCATTCTGCATGTGACTGTTTCAGAGCAACGCTGACTTGCACAAGTGCTGATGCAAGCCGAGCGGGGATGCTGAAAGCGTCCCGCTTGTCCTTCCTCAGGTGCTAAGCTTTCACGTCAGCACCCAGTCCTTCACAGCCTTGCTGGTTTTGACCTTTGTTGGACACGGCATCGCTCCAGTCCTGTGATCAGCTCCTCCCCGTTCTCTGATCTGCTGGCACGCACACGCTTTGCCATTGCATTCCTATTGCCGTGCTGTACCGTTCCATCGCTCTGATGCTCTTTTTACCCTTTTGCTGCTTAATCCTAGTTCAGGAAGGGGGTCAGCAATGCTGGCGTGGGTTGCTTCCAGCATAGAGGGAGGATAAGGCCTTCTGTACTGCATGCGCTGTTTCGCTTTTATCTCTGCACTTTGGGTGTGCTTTGCGGGGGGTGAAAAGCAGAGCGGCAGCCTCGGGTAGCTGCACTGTCTTGATGTTAGTTGAAAACTGTGACAAATGACACAGTTGGAGTCCCGTTGTAATGCTGCAGTCTCAGTGCTTGCAACTGGTGTGAGCTGGCAACTATGACGTTGCTTTACTCCCTTTTAAAACCCCCAGTAACTCTAAAACAAACTGGAATTGCAAGCTGGAAAAACACACCTTGCAAAGACAGAATAGGTTAATTTTATGAGTGTAAACTGGGCAAGGCTGGGATCTATGACTGCCTGGGTTCAAGAGCTGGATGTCTGGCCATGATGCAGACCCTGTTTTGATGTAGATCCTGTGTAGGGGAATATTTGAGTTTAATGGAGCTCTAGATTCTGTTTCCCTTTCCTACATGTCTTTTGGGACCTCTGCATTTTGTTCACGTGAGACAGTTACCCTCTCCTTCCCTCTAAAAGAAGGAAATCTTCACACTCATTCCCTTCGCTCCAATGCAAGCCCGTTACAGGTGGGCAATTGTGTTTGCATGCCTGGTGGGTAAAGCTGTGCGCAGTATATCTGGCAATGTGTGAACTGAATTTTTTAGCAACAGTGCATACGTTTTTCTGAGATAGGCACTTTATTTCCAGCAAACGTAGCTACTTCAGAATAGCGGAGCTGGGGCTGCCCTTCACTCTGCTAATCCTCAGCTGCTGTTTTTGGCCTCTTCAGAAACACGAGCAGCTGCCAGCATTTATGGCAGACCTCCTGCATGTTCGTGTTCACAGCATACGGCCGCTGTAAAGCTTGTGTTTTATTCAGCTGTTCGCATGCTTATCTGCAGTAGCAAGTTAGAGGTTTGGAGCCATCCCAGCATTTGGTGGAGTATAGTGAAGGGCGGTACGGAGTTTTGGCTAGCATAGTGAGACCACTCGTGCTCCGTAAAACTCATACGGTTGCCAGAGAAGGGTAGCAAACCTTTGGAATAGATGTATAATATAGGAAATAAAAATTAGCTTTTTCACTTGATATACCAGTAACATGTATTAAAAGATTCTGATCTATGGAATGCAACTGCCTGTAAAAATAGAAAATGAAGAAAGGAAGGAAGAAATGCTCTCACACATAATTTAATACTCAAGGCAGATTCCTTTAAATCCAAATACAATATAAAATTTAACTGTTATTAAAGAAACAGTAGGCTTTTCAAAATCTAGCCCCCAAATTTAAATAAAATTTAACTTTATAAGGGTGACAGCAGAGTAATTTTCGTGTATGAATAAGAGCAAAGGATTTGCAGCGGTGTCACAGAACTGATTAAAGGGTGCTGGCTTCAGGCTTGCTTTAGATTCTGTGTTCTCTCTTTCTCCTGGAACTCGGTCTTTGAGGATTTCTTTTTTAAACCTTGGATTCATTACTTGAGATAACTGACTCTCTTGAAGCATATCCAAAAAGTAACAAAGGAGCCAGTTTTTCAGATTATATAAGCTTTTATTATTGGAATATTTAGTGTGGTTAAGTCTCATGATTTTGAGTTTTTACATTTTAATGTGATATTCTTATGCCTGCATAAGAAGTCTCAGCATTGTAAATGATACGTGCAATAACAACATGACATTCATGTCTTTTGACACTGTCAAAATCTGACATACACAATGTAGGTATCTGTATACTGCAGTGTGACTGGGCTTATGTTGACCACAGTTAATGAGTAAATGTTTCCTGAATCTTTGACTCCACAAATGTTATAGTGTGACATTGGATATGAAGGAATTAAAAGAACTGCTTTATATATTTAATTTTTTTAATTTCAAATCAGCTTGCAACAATACCAGTTAATGCCTACTCTAAATTATCAAATTTTTTATATTAAAACAATTTTCATTTACACTTGTGTCAAGCTGGTGTAAAATACAGTTGCTTTGATTTAATATGCTCTAACAGCACATGTTGTAAGATAGTTAAAATCCTGTCCCTTTCTTGAACACTGTTTTGCTTTATGTTAAGGAAACATCAATTGCCATATGAGCAAATGAGTATGGGTAGTGTGGATTGGCAGTAGTAATTGGGTTAGTTTCATATGTGCCTTCCTCTGATTGTAGCTCTCCTAAATAAGAAGTTCAAAATGAAAAATGGACCACAAAGTTGATAGTAACTTAGGACTGTGGCATATTCTAATTTTAATACAACCTCTTTAGAAAGCACTGATCTGAAAAGGCTACTCTGCTGCCTTCTATCTGCAGGTTAATCACAAAGTCAAAAAAGTTTGCCAGCTCTTTGAGAAAAGAACAATGTTAATGTTAATATGAACTTTCTTGTTTATGGTCACAATGTGTGTTATGCACACTGGAATTTACTCTGGGGAAGGAGAGAAGGCCTCAGAATCATAATTCGAGGTGACCTTTCTTTGGAGTAGTTGCAGCTGTCCTCTGCATGATAAGAAACATGAAGAACAGACATATTACTGACCTTGCATCTAAGCAGGTATAGGGAGGCTTATGGCCAGGATTCGCTAATTTGGGGGGTTTAAAATTAGGTCCTTTAATCCATACTGAGGTGCCTAAGTAAGCAGTTCAACGTACCTTTTACTCCTATTAAATTTAAGAGGAAGTGCTGTACCTCTGAAAAGCAAACTGTTATACTTGTATATCAAATACATGTGTAGATGACTCATTTTGGGCTAGAAAGTTTGAAAATTTTGGCATTTCTATTCAAGATCCCAGGACTGCACTCTCATATAGCTTCAGAGTATGGTTTGATGATCCAGTGTTACCAGCTGTTACAGGAGGAGGATCACCCCAAATATATTCTCGCCTGAAAAAGTTCCACTGTAAAACATGTTTTGTGTTTAAATGTGATGACTGTCTAAAATGACTGTGATGGGAGAGGACGGAGTAGTTGAGGCAAGGAATTGTTTGCTAGCCAGTCAAATTAGGCTAATAAGGAGATAGTTGCATTTTCTTTAATAAGAACAAGGTTTCAATACAGTTAAGCAGACCTACTGGCTAGCTGTTGCTGAAAAGAGCAATCCTGTTCTCTGTCCATTACTGGCAACGTGCTGCTGCTGGTGCTCATGAGAACATCTAACAAGCCAATTCAGAAAGAAAAAACAGCAGAGAACTAACCCAGGAAGAAAACCAAACACTTATTTTGCCTGTACAAGCTGTACAAACTTATCTTCTACAAAGCAAGAAAAAATGAAAAATTTCAGGAGGAGGGGTCTGTCTGGGCCATTCTGAAGACTTCAAAGGGGAAATCAACTGCAGCAGCTAATGTGTGCTACTGACAGGGGAATGCTTCCTGAGGATGGTGTTCTGTACTGAGGAGGCTTTGTCTAAAAAAAAAATATATATATATATACACACACACATACGCGCACACACACACATGTATAAAAAACCTAAGGCGTAAAACTCTGCACAACAAAGGGGATTCTGAAAGCTCTCTTGTCAGGTAAGGAGCTGGCTTCTTCAAGGAGAAATTTAATGCAAATAGGTCAAGTTTAGTTTTTCTGTCACTGCTTACACCTTTTAGAAGTATCTGTAATAAATTGAGTATTTCGTATGTTGCACTTTCTGGCATTTCACCTCAACCGGTATTAAATTCAGCATAATTTCAAAGTTAGTGGATATTATCAAGGCATCACTCACCCAATTTGTGGCAAGTCTATAAACTGGCATACTTAACAAGTACCTTACTTACTATGTTCTCCAGCCTATCCAAAGGGTAACAGAGCTGCAGAGGTTATATGGAGGATCTCTGGTATACGACATGGTACTGCGGTAGATATTTCCACGAGGAAGTGTCTTAAACTATGAGATTCCTAGTGCTGTGGCCCATTCCCACAAAGTATTGATCGTTACCTTTTATCAGCAGGATTTCTACAGTTAGTATTTCAGTAGGTGGCACAGAGCATGAATAAAACCATAAAGCTGCACATGTTATGTACTGTGGCTCTAGCAGAAATGCAATCATGTGTCTGTGTCTGGCCCAGGACAAGTCTGCTGTTGGGTGACACCCGGTAGTGCACAGATGTGGTATCAGTTACTGTGAAGCTCTGATTTTTTGGATATGTATGTTCTGTCCTGAGCATGATAGTCATGCTAAACGTAAAAGCAAAAAAAAAAAAAAAAAAAAAAAAAGAGAGAGAGAGAGAGAGAGAGAGAAGAAGAAGAAGAAACATAGTTATGGCCTACTGCTAGCTTAATGATCATTAACCAGGGGCATAAGACTGTTCTTTTGCTGTCTAGTCAAATGGAGGGAAGGAGGGAAGGTAGACCTCAGAAACAAAGCTAGTAATTTCAGTACAGGGAATGTTATCTGCAAGGCTTAAGACTAATACTGGTAAAAAAATCACAGTGTCATTTTCAAGAAAAAAATGAAAAGGTGTCTGATCTCAGAGGGAGATTCTGTGGAACATTTTGGTCAATTATAGTGGAGTTAATATTTAAAATTGTAGCTTAGTATTGTGATGCAAGCTATGCTGCATATTTTGCTATATTGTAGCTATTTTATGACCAGGATTATTACTTTTCACTTTTGTCCTGTATCCTGTATTTACAGTGCAGTGGTGTGTCTTTTCATTATAGTGAAAGCTGTGGCTCAGTTCACACTTTTCTGATTTCTGTTTTTTCTGTAATAATACATTTTTACACCCTATTGCTTTAAAGCCTCTGAACCTTAATCTTTGTTATTGCACTGAAACTGAAATGAATCTTTGAAGAGTACAGTTCTCTATCTTTTATAGAGATCTGTTACTAGAATCAAAGATTGGGCTAATTTGAATTATAAATACTATTTTGACATGAATTTTCTGGGTTACTTGTTGGACAAGTCAGGTAAACTTGTGTAGGTTTTACCTGCTATTCTGTATGTTAACACCGCATCTGGATTAGTCATTTGTGAAGAATGGAGAGATGCTTAACATCATAGAACAAGAAGAACTGAGTGTTATTTTATTATGTATTACTACAGCACATGATGCTATGTATGGCCTGTTCCTTTTGCACATAGGTGGCATCTGATGATGCTAATGAGTGTCAGACATGGGAATACATTTAAAACTCTTTTCCCATCGCTTTGTCTCAAAGTCCCAGCTGTCTGCCTGGCTCTCCTCATTCCCTCCACTCCTCCTGACAACTAATAGCAGCAAACGGATTCCAGTCACTGCTGTCTTCACGTAGCAGTGTTCAGTTGAGATTTACTACTGAGTAACTAGAACTAGACTGGAAAAAGGGTAGTGAGTTTTGAGAGGCGAGAGTTTGAGCTGAAAGGGGGAACATAAGAAAGGAACATATGGGAAGACTGAGAAGATAAGAAAGATTTGTCTGTAAGGGAAAAAGAAACTTGAAGGAGAGGGAGACAAAAGACTACTAATATGAAGAGTGGAAAGATGACTGGAAGAAAAAAATGAGACGTGAGGAGAGAGAGCTTTTTACAGAGGTGAAATACTTACTCAATTTCCATCATATTTACTTTTCATAATGTGGATTTGCCTTCTCTTCTTTTGTCCTCTCTACCCTTAACATGACTTTATCATGATAAGCTGCTGTCTCCTTTTTAATGTCATGCTGTATTGAAATTTGCTAGCTTACCACTTTCACCTCATTCATGCAGATGTTTTTTTTAATTATTATTATTATGAGCTGCACCCTAATAGCACCAATTCACATATGCAGAAGATATTCACTTGTATCAGAAGTCTAATTGCCAGTAGAAAATGAACTATTCTGTTTTGTATGAGACCACTACCAGTGGCAGCTGCATCAGACCAGAAGTTAATCATCAGGTCTGGAGTGCTGGTGTACTGCAGTGCTGTAAAAAATGCTGCTCTCCGGAGGTGATGCAACTTTCAAAAGGCTTTTCCAGTTTTTGCTAGTGGTGTATTGTCAGGTTTCCATGTTCAAAATGATTGCAGAATCTTCTTTCTGACCTATATTAAATACTGTTGGAAGGCTGGGTTCTGTCACCAGGAAAACAGGAATTTAGCATCACTTTTTTCTTCTTCTCTTTTTTAGGTATCCAGTTGCCAAAGGAAGATGAGATCTCGGTCCCTGTGATTTCCAGCTCCCCAGTTAAGGAGACTGGGCAGAACGTTGATCTTGCCATTGAACAGGAAGAGAAGATGAGAGAGGAACCTTTAACCATCTCAGAACTAGTCTACAATCCAAGTGCCAGCCTGCTGCCCACCCCAGTTGATGATGAGATTGACATGCTCTTTGATACCTCTCCAAGAGCAGAGAATGAGAAAGATGATACAGATTCATTTGAGGAACTGGAAGCAGATGAAAATGCATTTTTGATTGCAGAGGAGGAAGAACTGAAAGAAGCTCGGAGAGCACTTAGGTGGAGCTATGACTTCCTAATGGGCAACATAGAGGTGAATGCTTTTGTGAAGAGTTTCTCCAGACTCCTCCTTGTAGGCCTTGGACTGTTGTTGTTTGTGTTCCCACTTCTCCTTGTTCTCTTGGAGTCGGACCTTGAAATCTCTTTTCTCCATGAAATCCGTCAGACACCAGAGTTCCAGCAGTTTCATATTGAATATTACTGCCCGCTTAGGCAGTGGGTGGCTTGCAAAATAAACTTCATTCGTGACATGCTGGGCAGCTTTTAAAATTTAAAGAAATGTGCTATAACTAAGGGCTATATTCAAATTTCAGTTAGTGCCAGCTTTTCGTAATACCCCTGGGGCCACCAATAGGTAGCTGTCTTCATATTCAGTTGGTTACAGGCATTCTTAAGTTTCCTTTACATAGTTAAATAGCTGCTTTAGTTACAGGCTTATCCAGTCGCCTTTCAGTAACCAAAAAGGAACTTTTATTTTCATTGCATTTCAGACTTCCTGCTCATCTATTACATCATACAAGATGGGATAACAGGTTCACTATTCATAACTTATAATCCATGACACTAAATCTAATGAAACCGAAAGAAAAATGTTTTTGAATATACTCCTTAGTGCAGCAGTCTCTTCTAACCAATGCCTATACAAGCAATGTTTATGCTGGGTTTTTGTTTTTTGGTTTGTTTTTCTGTTTGGATTTTTACAGTTTTATGTGTTTAAAATATTTTGGTAACTTTTTAGCAAAAGACAACTTCTGATGTTATTTAAATGTACAGATTGGTAAGACTAATGCACAAGGGCACGTAGGGTATTTTTAATGTTTCAGCAGCAATTTGTTTTTAAACTGCTTCTGGCTGGAGAGTGAATGGGTTTAATATAGCCCTACACAGGGGGGCTGTGGTTTGGGAAATATATAGAAAGTTCACTCAAGTTCAGTAGGGGCTGCCTAGGGGAGATGAAACGACACCAAGTAATCAAAAGAATTTCTGAATAGCACGGCTGTAAAGCTTGGGGAACTGAACAGAAATGAAAGTAATGATCCTTCCTCTTCTGTGTCAGTTTGTCGTACACTTTAATCAGTGCTGCAGAAAGTCTCTACAAGATAGTCCAAGTATGTTTTGGAACAGAGTGAGTCTTTGGTCTAAATGTAGATTACTGTACATAATATGGAAAGAAGATAATAGTAAGTAGGAAAAAACCCCAAACCCTAGCTAAATCAGTAGATGAGTGACCTACTTTTAAAAATGGTAGAGAAGAAAAACATATTCCTTTTTTAAAAACAAAGCATTAGATTGTACAGTTGACATGAAAGTATTCTACTGAGTCACAGTTTAAGGATTAAACGCTAAGAGATATATCTTCATCCTTGATGCCCTTTAGTACTAATCTCGTAACACTTAACATTTTCTGTGCATACAGATGGGTCTTCCTTTTACACGTAGCAGCATACTTACCCTCTTTCCCAAATATTATGCGCCTAGTTACAGGGTCTAGTGCTGTTTCATGTTACATGGATTTGTGTATCTACAGTTATTCCAGTATTGCTTAGACGATATACTTATATAAAATCTTGTCCATGGCTGAGAACATTTGAAGGTTCCCAGATGTACCATAGAGGTTGTATCTAAAAAGAGAAGAATTTTATTCTTTCCTTTCCCTGACCTTAGCACAGACAAAGCTCCTATTTAAGCTAGGGATATTTCTGCCTCAGAGATTTGTGCACTGGAGGCATATTTCAGGCTGTGTTGTTAGACCTGGATTTAACCTATTATAACCACATCTGTAATTCCTACTGCATAAATTCTTGTAGTTTTGATAACGGCAATTTCCTTACAGGATTCCTCCTTTCCTTTTCTCTCCACAGTTTTTAAAGGACAAAACCATTGACAACTTTTAGGAGTTCCTTTTCTCAATTCAAAACTTATGGATTGCTCTTCATTTTCCAACCAACAAAGGCTAAATTGAACAATTGTCTTTTTTTCCTCATCATTATTTCTCCCTGCCAATCTGTTCCCCGGAAAAAATATTGATCAGTTACTTGATGTGTCTTTCATCTTGTGCTACTTGCAGCTAAATGATCCTTTCCCATTAGGTGATAATCACTCAGCCTAATAGAAATGGAGAGTGAACTAAAGTAGACATTTGGCCTTATCAAGAAATTATTCACTTCTAGCGTTTCTAAACAAAGGTGTGAGAAATGGTGTTTTGAGTGGTGAAGGCTGTGAGAGCTGGCATCCTGCTGGACTACAGAGACAAGATTCCATATAGGCTCCTATTTAAGTCTGATAATTATACAGAAAAATGTTAGGTCCTGTGTTCTAAAATGTAGTCTTGTCTCTGTAAGTCACAGCACTCCAGAAGTAGTAGCATTGCTTTAACTCTATCAGAGAATAGCTGAGTTGCATGAGAAAGTAACCTCAGAGAATGTGCAGTGCCGTAAGATTTTGTGTGTGGTTACATGCAAGAGCATGTGTGCACATGCGCTTGCCTTTACTAACCATGTGCATACACTCAGGCCTGGCCTTTTAAAGCTATTCCCATCCTTCATGATACATTCTGGTCTACCAAAGTAATTTAATTGAAAGTCATGACAGTCCTGTAACTTAAAGCGCCAGGACCACATAACACACACAGAAGCATATGGTCGGGCATATTCGGACAGAGTAGCAGTCTTTGTATTTTATCGGCAAGAATGATAGAGTTGGATTATGGAGAATCTGTAGGTACAGTATTGTGTATTTCTGTCTGTGCTTGGATTATATTGTAAAATGTTATGTACTTGAAATCTATTTTGTGGTTTGTCTAATATTTATAAACACAACTCTGGGAAGAATTAAAAATGGTTTTATTTCATTGAAGACTGGGGGAAAAATATACCTGTAACTCGAGCCTTATCTTTGTACAGTGAATTTCACATTTCTATGTCAACATCCTGATTGTTTTGTATGTTGATATGATGGCAGGAATCCCTAATAAAAATACACTGGAGAAAAGCATTCTGCAATTATGACATTTCCTGTGATGAAAGGTACTTTGTGAACTTGCTTTTCCTAGAACACATTTTGTTGAGAATCAGCTGGCACGTGAAATAGTACTGATTTCTTACGACTCTTACAAATTCTTTTCTTACATATGTTTTTTCCTCCATTATCTGTAGAGACACTAACAAAGTGCCAGTCTTTCAGATGTTCTTAGCATGGTTTCTGATGCATTAACCAATAGCTTAATCGTTGGCCCAGTTACCATAGGAGAATTAGTCACAGTCTTGAATTTGCCCCCAAATAAAATTACTGTGCACAGACTACAGATTGACATGTCTGGCTTTAAAGTCAGACCCTGGACACAGATATAGGGCCTCAACTTTTTGGTGGCAGATCTGACTGGCGTGTTGCACTAATGAAACTGTGCAGCTTCTGAATGGAGCTTGCTTAGGTTAAGTTGGTTGGAAGCCCAGTGCAAAACACATCTGTCTGGTAAGAAATGTCATCTGCAAAAAGGCACTTCCCAAGAGGCTTAAGCAACAGGAACATCATTTTGGAGCAGATAATTTAGAGCAACTGAGGCCAATTCTCGAGCATATAAAACATAAAGATGCAAATATGTCTGTGCTCTATATAAAGTGCCAAAATCTAAATGGGCTCTCTAGTGATTTGAAATGTAAAGAGACTTTTTAGTACAAACACAGATCTATTCAGTTAAAATGCTGCAGGTTATAATGCCACCTTCAAGTGAGGTTGCATTCCTGCTTTAACATATGAAGAATACAGCTTATGCTCAGCTTATTTTTTTTGCATTCAAAGTCCTGAGCATGTATTGTGAAAATAATGTTTACTTTGGGTAGAAATTTCACGTTTGTCATAAAATCTTCCCAAATGATGACACACAAAATAGTTTTTACAGACTTCCCCTAAAAATACAGCTCACTGAAATGTCATGTCTCGGCTACATTTGAAGATCAAGCCACAGTTAACCTGAGCTAATGGTTATTGTAGTTAATTCTTAGAATCTGACAACCACCACGTTGGCCAAATTACAGATCACTAGCAAGAATGCAAGCAGCATTATCTGGAAGGTCCAGCTGTGTTTCTGAACTTCTCTTGTTTAAATCCCAGAACTGATTTCTCATCTGTTTGTACCAGCTTGCTCTGGATTCTCTTATAGCAGTGTTTTATGCCAAGAAATACCTCTACTATTAACGCTATATTACAAGACCTTGATCCCATGGTCTTACTTCTTTCATTCTGCTCCTCTACAAAGGTGATTCCTTCATCAGACTCAACTTCAGAAATTTGTAGGAGCCACTCTGATGTTTTGAAGCTGACTTGTCCTGTGGTTGCTTTAAGGCAGATACTGCTTTTATCTCAGCAAGATAAACTCAGTGCCATCATTTCATCTTACACTGTTAGAAAGGCTCACAAACTGTCCTTTACATGTCTGGTAGCTCCCTCCGAACAAATCATGGACACTCTCTGTCCCTGTGAAGTGATGCTTAATGATGTAGAAGGACCTGAATTTAATACTGTGGCATCACTTTTATCGCTGAGGTTTTCCTTTTATAATCAATCATAACTCTGTGCTACTACATTACAATAAAGAAGAATAAGGAATTCATTTTTTATCTTGTGATCATGTGGAGGAAGGGTAGAAAAAATGGCTGTAATAATATATGTGTTAAAATAAAAATTAAACATGAGCAGGACATTTATTCCATTTTGATCTCTCTCATGTTAGCTTTTACTTTCTTTTGAATGCAGTAATGCAGGTAACATGCTTGCTGAGTTAGTTACCAAAATAACAGGTACTGTCGTTCAGAGGAGCAAAGGAGCCTCTAGAATCTTCAGCACTGTCCTGATCAACAAGTATCACCTAGCTATTGCTCAGTCACAGAAGATGAAGGGAACATAATTGGTTTAAATGGACTAAAAATTGAGATGAAATACGTTGCATTTCTTTGATTGAAGAATTATTAACTATATTGATTGAATAGTACATGTATCATTAGAAAGAACTGTAGAGAGAAGAACATGAAAAGCCTCTAATTGCAATCCTATATATCCTGTTTAGAATCTGTAACGAAAAAATTTGCTGCGTGTAACGTCTCCTGGAAAGTCTTTATTTTAATCACTTTAAAAGTATTTTGTTTTTCGATATTTTGGATAGCAAGTTTCCTAAAAAGAAGTTATGAGAGGGATTGTAGGTATTTTAAAATTAATTTTCAATGCAATGCACCTAGGAATGAAGGTTAGTGTTGCTAAGTGTGCCTGGTAGTTCTTACCAGATCACATCCTCCTTCAGATTCTTCTGCCCACTGATAAAGCTGTGTAGACATAAGGAGATGCATTTTATGTACAGGAAAAATGGACTTTTGCAGCCAAATCTAAAAAGAATCTGTGCATAGTCTGCCTAAATCCTATTCTCGGCATCTAAGTCAAAAGTTGCAATCCTCACTCAGCAGCTACATAACTACTGGAAATGCCAAAACTCGGTGGCATAATAGAGCATGATCTCTTCATGACCACCACTTTACTGCTTTTGCCTAACCGATGGCATAAGGCAACCTGAGATTCTGGCCTGTGGACAGGTAACTGTAACAAGGGGTGAGTATGGAGATCCTGTCTAAGCTGGTATAAAGTAGCATAAAAGTAAAATGAATGCTGATTTGCAGATGAAAAATAGATTAATGAGGTGAACTGAGCTTCAGCAGGGGTATGAAAGACAGAAAGAAGGAAAAGAAGGCCTGCGGTAATCTGAGATCACCATCAATCCCACAATTATAGTTAGTGGGCACTAACATGGATGCCCTCTGAAGATGTAAGCCTGGTCAGCTCTGCTTCATAGCTACCTATCTGCTCATGCTATTTCAACCTGTCGCTTGTTCCCAATAAAACACACCTTAAGCCAGAATACTTCAAGTAGTTGCATTTTCTTTGTACAGCTCACCAAAAAATATTATTAACAGCATGACCTTTGAGACCATTAGTTTTATCCCAACTTTTTCAGCCTGAGATGGATGAGAAGTCCTCGTCCCTTCTTTCCCCTTCCATGTTGCTTTGGAGTTTCATGAATGAGACAAAATAACACATCTCCTAAAGAACCTGATACGGTAGGGACACACAGAGCCAGGACCGATCGCTTCTTTAATGTGCGAGTAGTCCATTTGTTGTTACAATAGCATAGTTGGCAAATTTGTGTGGGAAGAGAGCTCAGGAACTGCAAACAAAGTCTCTCTTTTGTCAGCCATATACTCTTACACTTCCTCCTTCCTGTATATTCTTTCTGATGAAGTTTCCTTTGCAGTACTGATTTGGGCAACTACACTCCACCAAAGCACAGCTGTTCTTAGCTGTAATGTTTCCTAAGCCCCAGTTCAGGATAAGTGTTTTTTGGAGTGCCTTTTTGGAAATGCCTAGTGCTCCTCATGAACTCTGCAGAGTCTTGATGCTTAACACTAAGCTTTGGACTTTCTGGGCCAGATACCTAAAATACACATATGTAAATATGACACATGTAAGCACGCAAGGCTTCTGCTTAAACTGGTTCATGGGGCTCTGTTCCTCAGTTCTCAGCAATTGCAAATATGGGTCAGCTCTGCTTTGGCCCAGGTAATTCAGCCACATTAACTCTGCCGTAAACATGACTGCCTGACCTTAATTCACAACTAGCATTTTCACAAAGCAAAGAACCCTTCCTCCTGCTTCCTCTAGTCTCCCAAACCACTGATTTCTCCCAACCCTGTGCTCCCTACCCCTTGCACAGCCACAGCCCTGCCTCCTCTCCAAGATCATCTCCAGCCTCCCCTCTCAAAACCCTCACTTCCTAAGTCTCATGTGCAAATGTAACCCACATCCTGGATTCCCAAACCATTGCACTGAACACAGCATACTGCCTCTGTCCCCAGCACAGTCTCCATCCCTAGCTCTCAGCTGCTCCCCTTATTCGTGCACAGCCCTGTGCAGCCCCTAACCCTCCACATGCCCGGCTCCCACATCAGAAAGGCGCTCAGCTCAGGTGGAGCCTGACCTGCCTCCACAACAGTGGCACACATTTCTTGACCTATAGGAATGTGGTTTTGGTTTTGGATACCTGATACTGTCACCATTCCTCCTGCCACAATAAATAATACTTCCTGTCCGTAGGGCAGCTTTAGCATTGTTGTTCTGTAACAGGGTGAGTTAAATCTTTGGCAATGCATTAACAATGATATTCCCTTTACATTATTCTGTTATTTTACAAAAAGCAACTTCTGCATTGAAATAGGCAGTTCTGAAAGCAATCAGTTCTCAATCTCTTTCCCAGCTTGTTTAATTACAAAGTACTTTGACTCGCAATTCCCACAAACTGTAAAACACACACAACTGATTCCTGTATATTGTATGCTGAACAATGTTGTCTTCTGTGACTTACACAGCACTCACTGTCATTATGTATTCCCTAAAAATTCACAGTTACAGCAAACGCTATAATCCACCACTCTTGTGACTAGTATGTAATACAATAGCAGCTGTTTCAAAGATTTTGGCTCTGCTGATGCCTCTATTCTCCTGCCTTTGAGTAACACCTCTGAATTTATGGTTTTATTTTGCACATTTACTTTTGCAGTCATCAGGACTTCCTTGGCAGAACCCTGAGTAGAGCATTTAGCAAGAAGCAATCAGCAGAACTCTGAAATCACAAGGCATTCTCACCCAAAGGTTAGCGCTATTAATGAGAAAAAAAGAACAACTCAGAAAAAGCAATACAGCAAATTTGGAATTGCATCATCATTACTGAGCACTAATAAAGCATGCTTCACACTTAGCTAAAAAACACTTTTACAAATGTGATTGTGCATCAGAAAGCCTTACTAATTATAGGGTTTGGGCTCTTTCCAAAGATATACAAACTGAGGCGTATAATACTATTTGCAGCTAAATTTATCTAAGTGTTCAGCTCCCATACAGATTACAAAAGAAAAAGAAGAAAAGAGGAAAAAAAATAGTTTGTATTGTTACCAGTTACAAGCTGCATGTGCTTCAGAGGTATAAGCACCTACGACTATTTTATTACAAGTTTCTGTGCGTTCTCTTTAACTTAAAACCCCTTGCTGGGTATTCTTGATGTGTTAAAGCTATGGAACAGCGACAGTGTGATAGAATTAGCCTGCTGGGAATGCGGTAGTGCATCAGATGGGAGCTGGCAGCATGGGAAAAGTTGTTTTGGTAGTACCACATCAGACCTAATGAAATTCTGTGGACAGATGCTAATGGTCTAAGTAAGACTTGGCTGAATATCCCAGAACTGGCTGCGCTGGTCGAGATGAAGGTAATCGTGCTCTCCTGCACCCCTGTGACCCATGCTGCTGTGACAAAAGCCAAAGTTACAAGTGTAGCTTCCGGGCTTTGAATAACAATTTGAGGGTTCCTCTCCTCCCCAAAAAACGTAAGCGATGCATTAAAGAGCAAGGCTTAAGTCCTATTCTCCCTGATAATAAGCACCATTCAAATTCCTGATTTAACTTTAAAATGAAATTAAGTATGAAACATATTTAACCCAAATAAAACCAACATCACCAGCTATCCTAGCGGAAGGTGTGTACTTCCTAATTAATTACTCAATGGATTGTTAAGCTGTATGTATAAGGAAACAAAGCCATCATTTCGTTAATTGCATTTTTTTCCTCATTTAGGCCACAAAACTTACTGCAAAGCACTTACTAAAAAAAAAAGTGGAGGAAGATTCCACTTGTTTATTGTAAACACTCGTTCCGGTAGAGTTTGTTGTAAGGAGGCAAGATAATTTATGTATTTGTTTCCTTTCTGTTCCAAAATAATGACTGGGTTACGTCACTTCAGGTGTTTTAAATACATACTTCATATATTGTAATTACTTGCTTGGCTCTCACTAGCAAAATTGTACCCTATGTCTCTAAAATAACATTATGGCAATGAGATAGAAGCCATTTCAATACTTTTAACACTACTGCTGATTTTATGAACCTAGATTTATGTTTCTGGAAACTTTGTTCTTAATTAAAAAAAAAAAAGCATGCATGCTAGGTTGTTTTGAGCAATTAAAAAACAAAGTGCATGAATAGTGGTAGCACACCTTTATAGAAACTTAATTAAGAAGTTTCTAACAGTGTTGTAATTAATGTGTTAAATATGTTATCTGCTCTCAGAGTAAAGCATGGAGAAGTATAAGCACAGCAGTGGAAAAAGCTGGAAAGACTGAAGATTACACAATTTGTATAAAGCGATACAGCTGCCAGCTGAGCTCAATTTTTTTTAAAGAAGCCAAAACAAGGAATTCTGTTTATTATATGTTTACTACCTGCATTCTGAACTTGAGCAAGATTTGGTCAGTATAAAGAAAGGTCCTTATCTTTTGTGCTGCTGGAAGGTAGAAATACACATTTAATCATTGAACACAGACTTGTAAAGCTGCAGTGCTCATAAAAAATGGTTTAAGACTGTCCTCTTCTGGCACTTCTGAGTAATCTCTCACAAGTTCTCTCACATAAAAACACTTAATTGTAAGAAAGCAGATTTTTAATTATACTAAAGAAATATTTGCAAATAGACTTCAATTATGCATTTGTAGTTTTAGTTGCAAGTTTTAAATCTTGTTGACCTGGGAATAAATTTTGTCTTGTACAGCTTTGTGGAAACACAGCATAAACAGTGTAAGTCTGTTTCCTTGTAAACAACACTTTGCATCCTAGGATTTTAAGTGATACAACTGCTACAGCTTTTCTAACACTGAATTTAAAAATATGTGATCACATGGAATTATTTTGAAAGCTCTTTTGTATGTCATGGTTTCTGCTGGATGTTACTGAGACCGTCAATACCTTCACTGGGATACCAAAGGAATTCCTCCGATGCCAGTTACCCCACAGAGACATCAGCTTAGATCTCCCCTTGATATAACCAGACAGAAGAGGATTCTTCCTCCGTGAACAGCAGCTGATTATACTTCTGTTTGATGGCTTCGTAAACAAGACTGAGGAGAAGGCAGTATGGCAGTGACTCCTGTGCAGGGGTGCTTGTCCCGATCCAGTATCGGGGGGGGGGGGGGGGGGGTCGTTACAATCCCAAGGATGAGATTAAGATGCTAAAACCGGTCAAATATCGTACAACCTTTTAACTTTATTTTCCACGGAGTGGGAAGAAAAGGTGGGGAAAGGCAAAGGGGAGGAGAGAGAGAAAGAGAGAGAGAGAGAAAAGGGGGAGAGAGAAAGATCACCACCCATGGATCCAGTGGCGTCCTGTTGGTCCTCTTCACCCTGGGTGTAAATTTTAGCGATGCGCGTGCAGTAATTACAACTCGAGCAGGGTCCGACCCTAGGTTCCTGCTGAAAAGTTCGGAGCCAAATCAAGGCAAATTAAATAAATAAATTGTAATGACACGCGTGAAGTAGTTACAGCTCGAGTTGGGTGCCTCCGAAGAGGGACCCTGAACAAAGAAATCCCTGGGCAATTATAGCTTTTTCAAATTAAGTTTCCCACCCCTCACGCGGTAGTTCAGACCAATAGTAATTTTTGGGTCTGGGGTCTCCTGCTCCCTATTGGGTCTCATCGTTGTTCCTAGGCAGGCTGTTTTTCTCCCTTATCTTTACTGTTGCGGTTTCTGCTGACAGATGTGTTTTGATTCCTCGGGTTCTGCCCTTCTTTCTCAGGGCCCTGACAAACAGCTGTTGTTCCAGCAATTAGCACTGCCCCAGCAGTGACAGTAGGTGTTATCTTCCAAGGTCCTGAAGAAGAGGATATAATCCAGACCCCCCCCCCTAATTAACACTGTTTCAGCAGCGAGGGGAGGCTTTGTTTCCCAAGGTCTTGGCGCCCAAGCAGGCCTTATTTCAAAGCCTTCACATCCTCCCTCCCGGAGTGTGAAGCATAGGGATGCAAACTGCTTGTAACTCCCTTATCTTTCCAGTCTGCACCAGCTCTGGGGCCCTTTCTCACTGCCTAAGGCTTCAGCAAATTTAGGTACTCATGCTAAGCAAGTTTTATAAAAGTTGTGCTAAGCGGCAATAATTTACAGTCCAGGTCCCAAAGTCTCTGCCCGATCGTGCCCTGGTTCAGCGCAGGCTCGGTGTGTCCCAGGTGGTCGCAGGGAGACCACTTCGGGGGTCGCAGCAGCTCAGTCCTGTTTCCGCCAGGAACAGATGGCTTGTTCGGGGTTACGGTTTGCTTGCACCTTATGTACCAAGAAATGTTTAAGGCAAAAGTTCACTCATCTGTCCACCACAGTGCTGACTCCTGTTACAATCTTCTTCGCAGGCTGTCATGGCCAGGTTGTACAGTTTAGAGGTCAGCTGAGGTGTCACACCGAGTTAAAGTGCAAAAGGTAAAGACTTGGAGATCTTATCCAAGAGCTGTGAAAAATGGGTCTGTCTACTTTCAATTTGCATTGCATTAACTGTAGACTTTTAGGTATTTACACTTGTGGGCAATTATACTTACCTAGTGATTTCATAAGGCTCTGTTTTCTGTTGCTTGTTATCTCTGTCAAGCAGCAACCATTTGGGTTGAACTTCTATATGCCGAGTCTTTGTCTCAGTAAAGACAGGATTCTTGTTTTCAAAAATTCTCTAGAGTAAAATGTATGTGACTATTCAAAAAACAATAATTTACATTGCAATAATTAGGGTTTTCCAGGCATGCTGCCCACTTAGATTCTCCAGCCTGCCCTGACTCTATTAGTTCTGGGAACCCACAAGAGAGTCTTTATTCTTCAGTGTTCAACTTCTTGTTATAACCTGAACTATAGTCATGGCAATTCCCTCCCCCAAGCATAGCAGAAGTGCCAATTAACTAGGGATTTTTTTTTTCTCTAACAGCAATCTCACAAGTATACCAACCTCAGGTGGGCCATACATAGCCACTACAGCTAAAGAACAAGAGTTACTACAAGGTGAAATAGCAGCTCTACTGCCATTTAACTGCAAGATTTTGCAGTTTTAACCATCTTTTTACCTAGAGCACTCGCAATGAAGCACCAAGAGCACTTTGTAAGCATGCTGTGCATCACACTTCAAACTTCATCAGAGGGGATGAATAACTGAAATGGATTTTAAGCCATTTAAACACCGAGAGACACAGGCAGTCACCATTTCAAAAGTGCATCATCCTTTTATTCCCAGCCAGTCAGTCAGTCAGATGCTCTGAAATCTCACAAGGGAAATGAACTATGAACATCAGCACAAACGCACATAACTACCTGCTGCATTGGGACCACCTCTATGTTGCCCCACGTCTGAGAAGGAAGCAAAACCACTGCACAGCTGGTGCCTTTTCTTCATTTTTCCAGGCACCCCCGACCGCGGCGCCTGGTAGAGGGCAGTTGCGAGCCACGGGAGGAAGCTTCGAGAAGCTGGGGGGGGGGGGGGAATGGCACCTCGGTGCCCTCCCGCGCTGCGTGGCAGGAAGAAGCTTCGAGAAGCCGGAGGGCCAGTGGCGCCTCCGCGGCTCTATGCGCACCCTGCTGCCACAGCTCTGCTGCCCTTCGGTATCAACACGCGGCTGCCGGTTGGGGGTGGAGCTCGGTGGGAAACCGGAGGCCCTGAAACGCGGCAGCTGCAGGAGGCCGATCCGCCCCTCTCCCTCCCGCGAGGGGCCGGGCCCGTGGCGGCCGTTGCCGCGGCGCCGGTGTTGGCGGAGCAGCCCCGGGACGAGGCGGGCAGCTGCCCCGGCCTCGTGCACCGCCGCCATCTCCTGCGGCGCCTCTGCAGGGGTGTGTGTGCAATACGAGCTTCTGCAGATGTGTGTGTGCAATACGAGCTTCTCTCTGCGTGTATAGACACGTTACGTACCCTGTGGTACGCCCCGAGCGCCGTTTCTGTAGGAACGGTAAAAACAAGCGCCTTTTAAGGCCTGACCTTTGTGTGGTGTGGTGGTTTGTGTGGTGGTATGGACCCTCTCACTGCGCCTCCCTCCACCAAGCTCTCTGGTGGTTATTCCTCTCATTCCAGCTTTAAAATTGCAAGTGCTTGCAGCAGTGTTGGGCTAATGGAGTAATCATAGGTAAATGCAGCTGAACAGAGCTTACCCACTTGTAGTTTAGAGACTTCTAGTTAATTTCTCCCCTGTCCACCCTATGCTTTATGGCTTTACACCAGTCACAGATGAATTTTAATTTACTGCAGCACTGCTATAGCTGCAGGCTCCCAGGGTGATGTTACACAGCATGAGAGAAGAGAAATCAGTTTATTTGGGATTGATGGGCTCTGCTGTACGTGTGCCTCTTTGATTGGTCCTAAAGGTACTAAAAATGTGTTTTTATGTAGGTAGCTGCTTCTCAACAGTATGGAATAGGAAGGGAGGCTTCAAGAGTTTAATGTCAAGTTGCAAAATTTGGCTGTAGGGTAAGATGACGCCAGCGAGGAGACTTGGAAAAAGGAGAGAAATGAAGACGCTAGAGGTGTGTAGCAGCTGAGAAGTATAATATCAAATTGAAATGTTTCATTTATTTAAAAGGGATTTTTTTTTCTTTCCTAAGCAATTACAGAAATCGGAACACGGCCTTGCAGTACTTTGGTGAAGCAACGTTTTCCACTGACAAGTTCCATTTGAAAATTTCCTGTCAGCGGTATTGTGTTTAGCGTGGATAGCTCAAGTGCCACTGCTGCATTTCACTGAACGATCACAGCAAAAAATAATCCGTTTTGTCAGTTTATGTGGCTGCTGTCTTGAATTTCATGAGAAAAGTATAATTATCTCAAAAAATTGTCTCAGTTACCTGTTACTCCTTGAGAAAGTGTTTTGGTGATATAAAAGAAACATTCACAGGAAGTTGCTCAAACAGCAAGATGAGAGTAGAATATCATGGAAGTGTTCCCCGGAAACAATCAAGGATAGTGGTCCATGCATGTATACTGCTATACAGTGCACAATTTTGCTCCCTAGCTTATCTCCAAGACTAAAAGCATTGAATGGCTATGATATCTTCCTTTTTTCTCATTACATATGTAGATGGGATTTTTGATTGTTTCTTTTTCTCTTAGAGGGGAAGAACAGGATGTACTGCTAAAAATTAAGAGAGTTTGATCTGAACCGGAGAGGTTTGGGTTTGGATTTCATTTTGTGGTGGGTGGGGAAAATCAGAGAATATTTAAGAACTACCCCTGGAGAAGTCTGACAAGCAAAAGCACCTGGGAGAGGCTTGCTGTGAAAATTACGGCGGTCTGATAACCTGAAAATCAGGTTTCTGAGAACAGTTATAAAAAAGCATAGTGTAATTTTCTTGCGAATTCAGATAGTGTTTGTAAGCTGAAGTTAGTTTCCGTGTTCTTGGGTGTTGTTTATGTGCTTATATTTGTAAATTATTTGAAAATACTGATTATTCATTTTATGTTGAGTTTTATCAAAGCTACAAGAGCTTAGTTTGCATTTCTTGCTGTGCCAGGTAAGTTTCTGGGTGAACTGCTTAGTTGTCATTGTTTTTCTTAACTCTAGCAACTGAGATAATGTTTATAGCTTACTTAAGGCTGTAGGTGCCAATTGTCAACTGTGCTGTATTTTAGAAAATGATAAGAATTTATGAGGAATTTCATATGATATGTATTTTGCCTAGATATGACTTGCTCACTGTAAACATTAGTGGAATTTTTTCTTGTTTAACTGATGGGTACCAGCTTGATTAGAGTTGACTGTCCGTCTGACAGTCTTGTACTGCCTGCTGCCTCCTGCTGCCTCATACTGCTTGCTCTGTTGGTGTGACATGGAGTACGCAGACGGCTTGGATCCATTCCAGTGGCTTCGCTGACGTGGAAGTGGTTCCTGAGGCTGAGCAAGTATGCGAGAACCCTTTGTTAAAGCAAAGACTGGATGCAAGAATATTTTTTTATCTTGACCGCTCTGAAACCTGAGTCTACCTCCTCCGCTCTGTGTGCAGAGCAGCCAAAGGAGGAGCCAGGGCAGGATGTGTGTCATTAGTGAGGTCAGCGTAACCCATCTTGAACCTGAGGAGTTCTGCTACTTGGCTTATGAGTTTTGGCTGTACTCATTCTTTAGCTGCTTAAAATTAATTAGTCTGCTTAAATAAGTTACTTGGGCAAAAATCTAAGATCAGGATGGGCATAGAAATCCAAGAACCCATGACAGTTTTGCATAATTCTCGATTATTTAGATCTGTTCACTGTATGGTCTTAAAGCCTAGTGGAAGCTTCAGATTTTAAGGATTCTGTCTTGTCTTGAAAGTATTTGTTGTCAATTTTACCTTGGAAGAATTTATTCTAAGAGCAGCCTCTGGATCAGTGTGGTTTATCACTTACAGTAACTTGGAGAATTGATGTTTGAAACACAAAGGCAGTCTTAGCTGTGATTTCAGTTTGATTGCTTCATGGCTCCATTTTTACTCTGCATTAAAGTCGTGATTGATTAGCATGTCGTATATTACGTTGTTTCTTAAAATAAAGAAGTAGCAATATGAATCTGAGGGCTCTCCTGCTCGGGTAAGATACCTACAAGTAACTAGCCTCTGCTTTCAAATGAATACCCCAGTCTTCCTTACTTTTAAGATCTAACTGGGGTGACGGAATTATAGGATGAAAGCATGTGCTTGGAAAAGCTGATCGGTCAATGAAAGAGACTTTGCTGCAGTTCCTTCATGTTAAGAGACGTTCAAGAGCACAGAAGTCAATCCATGAAGTCAAACATAGCATGAAAAAGACACTGAAAGTGAGCCTTACCCAGGTTTTTAATCACGCTCAGTCACATGCCATATGATCATGTTATCAACATTCCTTCATTTGGCTGTGACATCACTGTGGAAGACAAATGATGTTATTAGTTTGGTAAGAGAGTGACGAGGACACTTTTTATGTAAGCTAGGATACTCATATTCACATGCTTAAAATTAAGCATGTGAAAGGTTTCATGTAAGGTTAAGGTCTACATCTGTACACAAGTAAGAATGGATGGAGTAAAAGATCTACTATTTATATTACTGTTTTTTCTCTCCTGTAAGATCCCAAAATGTCTAGATTAACAGCAAAAAGATTGTAATATCTCATTTATCATTGCTTTTAAGTTTAAAAGTAAAAATCAAATTAAAAAATATTATAAAACTCTTTTTAATATCTTGATTCTGAAGTTTCAAACGGAACTGTGTATTTCCAATGCCTCAAGGGTGTTTTGCAGCACCATGGTGTTCATTCAAGGGAGTTTGCTTGTGTTCCCTGAATCTGAGGCAATGTAACTTTTCTGCAGCCTTCAGGACTCAGCTGGACCTTGGAAACAAACAAAACCGCTGACTTCTCCTGTTGTTACCAATGGAAATATTTTCAGTGATCTCAATGAAGTCAAGATTTCATCCTCAGGATTTTTGGAATTTCATGTGGTTTGAGTAGATCGCACATTAAAGAATTTATTAAAGATATGAAGGCATATATGCATGTACTTGTGAATTTGTTAAGTATGTAACAGTGCCAAAAGAATTCATTCTCCAAGAATTACAGTAAAATTCTGATGAGAGAAGTTTACCTGTTCTTGTTCTAGAAAACTATTTTACGTTTTGAACAGTGAGCTTTGGTTCAGAATTTTAATTTAAATTGGGTTTTGTGTTTTATTTTATTTTTCATTGTTTCACGCCTGCTTTGCTGGCTAAATCTCCCTTTGGCTTAATACTGTGTATTATATTTCCACTCCAAAATGTGATTTTGGAGATGGTGGGTTCGTTATTTTTTTCTGCTGTATCATTTATATTTGTGATTGTTTTTCAAATCATCCAATTTCCTTCTGTTTCCTTTGGGCAAAAACTTACTACGGATTTGAAAGCAAGCTGGAGTTTTTCGTATCTTGGTATCTAGTTCAAAGGTAAATGTGAACATACTTGTGTTTTGATTTGATATCTAATAACATATGTAGATAGCAACAGAATCCTATGTGAAAGGTCTGCTTCCTTTTAACCAATTATATTAAGTGTGTATCACCTAGCTTTTTATTTTCATATATTCCTTAGCAACACTTCATCCAGGAGCTGGATTAAAAATAAAGTTCTGTTTTCAAGAAAATAATTGAAAATTTTTGTTTGATTTACCATGAATATTCTAAACTAGGACAACTTTAAAAAGCCAGTAGGACGATCCTCGTTTTGCATTTTACATCCCCGTTGTAATGAGAGGACATTTTTCATTTGGGATCAAAAAAGAAAAAGATACTCTCTTCTCTTCAAGTTAAGCACACAGTAGAACTTCAATGAAGTAATGCTTCTCATATCTTGTTTCTTCATGCATTAAGCTGTTTGCCTTGAGGGCCTTCATTGCTCTCAAAGGAAATAAAGCATTTCCTTTATTGGAGGCAGGATCAAGTCTATAATAATCTTAGTTATTAGTAAAGAGTAAAATACAACTGTATTTTGATTTAAACATAAATAATTTAAAATGGATTTGCATGTTTGGAATTTTTTGTTGCCGCTATTAAACTGCTTTCCTTTAATCATATGGCTTTGAATATGTTAAGGGAAGATTCCAGTTTGTTTCAGTATGTGTATTTTTTTTTCCTTTCAGATGGACGCCTTTCTGAAACAGCAGCTGAACAGCTGGTTGCCAAAATGACTAATGAAACAGACATACCTTGCACTTGAGTTCGCACGTTCATATGGGCCAAGCACTTAAATGGTTATGAAAAAAGAAAGATTAGCCACCATAATGCTGATCATAGACCAGAATTAGCAGTTTCCAGGGGAACAGTTTTGCATTCTATAGTGATGACAGAAAAAGAAAAAAAAATCAGTCGTCTGTGTCAAACAGCTGTCAGCCATCCAATGAGGTAGCAAATGGCAGGAAATCTCTCATGCAAAGATCACATGGAATACCATATCCAGGAAAAGATCAGATAACTACTGCAGGTTCAGAAGTATCTAGAAAATGTACTGGTCTTTTGGAACTAGACCATACTCTTCTTGATGTGTCTGTTCCAGAGACACAAAAACTCACACGTTGTTAGCTGGGCACAGTTTTTTTCTTAGTAAAACTCACGAAGGGACTTGTATATCAAAAAATTTGCATTTGCACCGGGAATGAGTCCTTTTGCAAGATTAAGTGAAAAAAACACCATTTAGCAAGATGGAAAAAACTAACAGTTCAGACAGCTTTTGCTCTTTGTGGGCAGACAACCTCAATTTGCATGCAGATGTGTGCAGGGCTTTGTTCAGCTTCATCAAATAACATGGAATATGCAGAAAAATCTCTTCCTCTAAATTTCTTAAGAGAGAATGCATTATCTCTTCAAAACAAGTGTTTCTCTAAGATTCGGTCTCATACCAGTCAACAGAAGACGGTCATTATGAATGAATGTGAAGGAAAGCATCTTGAGATCACCAGAGTTATGTTGGGCCAACCTCCAGCTGTTGACCAGCCACAAAACCTCCAGGAAATATACTTTGAAAGCTTGGATGAAGGAGAGACAAAGGCAGAGATATGTCATCTCCAACCTCTTCCTGCTGTATGTAATGATGATGATTAATATACAGCTGCAAAGGCTCCACATGAAACTACGGATAGCTGTTTTGGGGCCCCCCGATTGATAGTTCTGATGAAGACAGTGCAGAAAGAATTGCAATGACAGGGTTTAAAAATAGATTTGATTGGACAGTTTTTGTATTCAGTCTTCCTAAGAACGTCTCTTCATTCCAAACAAAAAATAAAAAACGTTTTAGTTTTGCCAGGTCGGAAGGCAAGGCAATGTTTCCTTCAGAAAAAAGACCAACAGCAATTGAAAATGCAGTAGGAGAGAAACATATACAAGATAATAAAGAGGATGACTTGAAGAATTCCACGTTTTGCATAATGGCTGGCACTACCCATGGAGGTAGAAGTATTACAGATAGCAACAAGGGGCAGACTCTCCTAAGTCAAAGGAAAAAGTAGATGACTTGGAAGATTTGTTATTAAATTTTGCAGTTTTGAAAGGACAGACAGGACAGAAAAACAAGAAAAGATCTGAAGATCAGACAGAAGAAGAAGACAGAAGAGGAAAAACTGATGGTAGAAGTGAGAAAATGGATTTGCACAGAGCAGAGGGATAGCATCTTTACTGAATCAAGTGTCGACAAGAATATTGGTAGTAAAATAGGGCTACAGTCACCTGCAAAAGGCTTTACTATAGAAAGTACTTGTCTGATGCTGAACTTAGTAGTCAGTCCTTCAGTAACCTGTCTGTCCATTAAGGTCTGTTCTAATTGTTAAAATCTCAACTGTCCTAATACAAATTCATGCAGTGAATATGGCTATACACTTTTCAGTATCACTTATCAGTAAACTCTAGGAAATACAATGTGGAACAGCAGACTGATGAGCAGAAGGAAGGTGTATTAAATCAAATAAGCACATCTACTACACAAGCTTTGAAAAGTAGCTTAGATGAAACTCCCCAACTAAGAAAAGTGTTGTGCTGGGAGGAGGAACCAACATTAAGTTCAAATCGCAAAATGGGTGTTTTGGATGAATATTATTTCTATTTGAAGGTGCTGAGTATGATTAAAAGTCTTTAGCCCAAAGAGAAATGAACTATCTTTTCTCCACGAATATAATGGGTTTTCTGAAGGGAATACAGTTTACAGGCATCATGGAGACAAAGTGGTTGAACAAGATCAGATGGAAGAAACTAACAATGACTAACTAACAAAACTAGCAAAAAAAGCTAACAAAACTAACAAGATCATGCAAACTAAGTAAGAGCAGTGATGTGGAACAAAAGACCATACAGCTTGAGGATTAGAGCTTTGAAGGAAAATTTGCTGCAGAATGTGTTTTTTCAAAACCTTTGGATAGTCCTGAGGTAAGTAATAAAGCAGAAAAAAAAGTCAAGTTCAGCTAGGTAAAGACTTTCTAACGTATGCTTAGCTATTCATTTTAATTGGGTAAATAATCATTATTAATGATTCCATTAAATACAAGTCATGTATTTTGCTGTGACTATCATTTCTTTTCTTATTTATTCACTTTGTAACTGTCCTTAATGTGGTAATAAATAAGTATGACACTGAAAAATAACACTCTTTTATTCATTGAAACATATAATAGATTGGTCTGTTTTAACATGGTAAAATCCTGCGTTAGAAAAATGTTGTCAAGTAATACATAAAAGCTGCTTGTATGACTAACTTCTTAGCCCTTTTCCTGGACATATGTAAAACACCTCAAATTAAGTTGTTCTTTAGAGTTGTTCACAAGAAGTGACGTGTTTCCCAAAGTGTTTTTAATGGAGCACAGTATAACATAGAACCAAGAAACTGTACTTCAGCATCACAGTTATCTTACAGTGGGGTAAAAGTTTTGCTCTTTCCATATTAAAAACAACACCCATCATACTTCGCATTAAGTACATGTGTTTGGTGACTCTTAGTGTTGTTACATGTTTTTAGACAGGAAACTCTGTGAAACAGAAATCATTAGGACAAAGTAACTGGTCCAAGGAGGCACTGGGAGAAATCCAGCCTTGCATGGTCATCTTACGTATGTGGAGAGCTAAAGCCAAGGTTTGCTTACTTTTCTAGTTTGTATTTCTTATAAGATATTTCTTATCTTTAGTAAATGTTCCACTGAGAGCTTTAATACTGATTTTCAAGACTGCAGCGTCCTTAATCCTTATCTTCAGCTCTAATATTTTCTTGATTGCAAGTATGTTGCCTTAAGGTTACAGTTGTCCTGAGAGCAATCTAATTTAACCTAATTCAAATAACAGTTACTAGAGCTTAATTTTAAGACACTGTCCACTGAGGTGGTAAACTAAAATGAATATATTCTTTTAATATACATTTCTTTTTGTATCATATCCATGAATTAGACAAGATATGTCCTGTACTGTTAATTTCCTGTAAGACCTCCATTAGATTTGCAGTAAATTCTTGTTTGGAAGGTCTTAGCACTTCACTCCTTTAAATAGGCCTTAAACAGCCTAATATTTAAGACAGGGTATAGGATAACTATAAGAAATATGAAAGCTTATATACTTAAGTCGAAAGTTGTTTAATGAAGGTCTGATTTATATCTCACCTGATTTGTATCTGATTAGACAAAATTAGATATAAATATCTAATTATCTGATATATATATCTGATATGTCTTTATATCCAATTAGATATAAATCTAGTATAAAATCAGTTTAAAATGAGATAAGGATGGGGTGTATGTTAGAGCCAACTGCCAAAAGTGATCATGTTTTCTGTGTGTATGAGACAAAGCAGAGTGTTGCTTTGCCTGATTTTCTGCAGGTGAAATGTCCTACATGTAGTTTGAACCAGTGCTGCTAAGCTAGTTTCTTGTATGCAGTTCTTGTATGCGCGGACATGGTTATCTAATGACAGAGGTCCTGCAAATAGTACTACTCCACATCTTTTTGCTGTGCTTGAGCAGAATTTGATCTGGGTGGAAAATCTGCCCCATTCACTGATTTAAAGGGAAAGTACTGGGCCAAAGGTTACTATTCCGGCTCCTTGCCTTGCGGAAGGCCTATCGCCTGTATTTTTCTTCAGAAGCCTTTGTTGATTTTTATCTTAGTTTTACTTGAGATTCGTCTGAAAAATTTTTTTTCCACAAAACAGAAACAAAAAAAATGGCTGTTATTGTCACAACCTTATGGTAACATTCTGCTTTGAAAATAAAAGTTACAATATAAAATATATATGGAGGTAATACAAAATAAATTATATAACATAAAATAAATTTGAAAGACAAACATTTTAGAGTCTCTTAGAATTCTTTTATTGAAAGTTTTGTCAAAATGGTGACAAACTATGCAGTTTCTGCAGTCAGACTACTATGTGCATATGTTGCCAAAACTGCATGCATCTTTTTGAAATATGAGAGAGAAAATTTCATTGAGAGAAGAAAAAAGTTTTTGAGTCATACTATCTTTTCCTTCTCTCTCTCTCTCTCTCTCCATATTTTCGATCATAGTGTGCCCTTACTACCAACTGATTATTAATGCTTTTCAATACTCTGCTGTTGTTCTTCTGTCTTGATAAATGTATGAGGTTATACTTTAATACAGGTTAATGAGGTTATACATTAGTAGAGGTTTATTAATTTGATAGCAGTGAATTTCAGTCATGGCTAGAAGTATAGGATGTAGTACTAGCCACATGCAGCGCAGCGAACTCAGAGACCTGCACAGTCTTCTCCACCCCTATGTTCCTATGAGTTCTGCTGCAAACTCTTTGTGAGAGAAGTAAGGTGTGGCTTTTCAGTAAAAGGAGAAATGATGTACTGGTATGAGAATCTCTTGATACTCTTCAGTTTTTCCTCTCTATTTTACTTTTCCTCTAAATGGATATCATTAAATGTGATATTCTAGTAGCTGCTATCCCACTTCCAAGTAAACAAACTTTATATAATAGAGACATGGAAGCATGCAATCATCTTTTTCAGCCCAAAAGGTGGAAGTGGAGTGCATATACTTAGGACTACACAGTGAAACCAATGTAACATCCTGCGGTCTGGTGACAATCATGTTGCGCTTATCTCTTGCCACACAGCATTTGTACCCTGTGGGTCTGTACTGATTATTACCCTTCTCTTATCTCCAATATCCTCTGCAATATGATGGACAGAGTTACTAAAAGCTTGACTGAATTGCCAAATGCTGGAGACCATACGCTCTTCTGATAGTTTTTATATTCCTGCCGCCATTTATGGAGCTTTCCAGAGCCGTGGGAGAATCACCTTTGAAAAGTAATTCAGAAGGCCATTTATTCAAATGTACTTGATTGTTATATCCTCTATGCACTCATTTTCTTGTTCTCTTGTGTCCTCTCCTACTCTTTTGCTCTCCATCCATTTTTAGAGGCATCCTTCTACAGTCAGTACATGTTCCTGCTTAAGGCCTTATTCACAAAAAGTTGTACTTTGTGTTTTGCTTTTTTGGTTTAAATGTGCAGAGCAGCGTTACTCAACTTCTCACAAGATTAAAATGAGTAAGAATTGTATGGTTTACACTGCCATAATAAAGAGGGAAAATCAGAGCATTTTTGAAAATCTGAGAGTGTAAATTAGTTCATTGGTTGATCAGAATTCTTTGTGTAGAGTTGTGTGTAATCTAATTATATATGCAATGTAGTATGTAATATAATACTGACTATGCAAAAGTTAGTTATTATTTCATGTAGGAGCAATAACTGATATATTACTGGGCATATACTTGATGGTTTGCTTAAGCAAGTATCTATTACCATTATCATATGAAATACCAGATTCAATTTTGTGTTCTGCATTCTCAGTTCCTGGTCCATATGAACTTACTGTGCTTTTTCCACTTTTCTATTTCCCTTTTACATTTTTAGTGTTCTGCACAGATTATACAATGACAATTATACTTTCTGTAACAGGTAGATGCTTATTTAGCTGTATTTTTGTCATGATCTGCCAGTAGGTAGTTATTTGACAATTCTTAATTTGTAAATCAGTCTTAAATATCTTTTATAATCAGAATACTTTAGCTTTCCAACTCAGAATGAAAACTCTGAGTATAAAGCTGGTCAAAAACATTCATCAAAATGAAATATATCTTTAACACTTATTTCACAATCTAAGTAAAAGCCATAGTAAATTCACTGAAATCCTTAGGAAAGTTTCTACTGACTTCTGAAGATTTTTACCTCCAAAAGTCTCACCTAAAGCTTGCTTTTGGGATAAGGAAGTCAAGATTGTGTGGTTCTGTGGAGGTAGAACTTTTGAGAGATGCTGCCTTTGCTAACCTTTTCCTCTCCTTATTGCTTGCACCCAGATAGCTCTCCTCAAAGCTAACTTCTTACCTGAGCAGGTATTAAAAAAGCTTGTTCAGTGGAATGTCATGTTCAACAGAATTAGGTGTACCCAGTTGTTAAATCTTACTTTGAATTTATAGATTTATGTATAGATAGATAGATATTCTTTGCTGGATAGAGCTTCTACAGCAGAGTTCTTTGTAGGCAGTGTATTGAATTAATTTTGAGTTGTGAGCAGGCAAAGGTTTTGTGCTGCCATGCTGGGTGTCCTGCGATGCGAGCGGTTTCCCTTGTCCACATGCTGCCTCGCAGCAGCCCTCAGACCCCTGCATCCCAGAGCAGCGATGTGGCGCAGGGCAGGATGATTCCCGAGCACCATGGCCTTCAGCGGCTGTGGCTCCCCCTGCCTGCCCGCCGCCCCCCCCCCAAAAAAAAAAAAAAAAAAAGAAAATAGGTCCGTTTGATCTCAAGTGGAAACTGGTCTGCTTTTGTAGCAAAAGGGAAAGCAAGCACAGCACAAAGACTGTTTGCTGGTTTTGCTTGGTAGATCTGTTTGCTTCCCTGGATGATTTTAAATCCTTTTCTTATGGCGCTCTTGGAGCACTTGCTTCCAGGAAACTGCGTGTGGTGGTGAACGGTGCTGAGAGAAACCATGTTCCTGTTGGAGTCCAATCTGTCAGCTTTCTGTCAGCAGCAGACTTCCAAAATGGTTTCTTTTCAGCTCGCCCTTGTGAATGGGTTTGCCCAAAGCTTGAATCTTTGGTAATGACCGGACTCCCTCTTTTCTAGGCCAAAGGTTCCCCCTGAAGAAAAGGAAGTTCTTGAGCATCCTCTTATGGTTGATCCCAGTGGTTCTTGGTGAGTGCCACACAGGGAGGCATTAGGGTCCCAGCTGAGCACCTGAAATCAGCAGCTCCTGTTGAGCCTGAGAAGGGTGATGTCATTTGGAGAGGGTTGCACCTGTTCTGTGGGGAGAGAAGACGGCCCCGTTTGACAAGGGGATGGTAAAAACACTGCATTAGCAGCATCTCACCCCACTCAGAGACTTGTGGAAGCTGGGAAAACCCTTGCGCTGTGGAGGCTTGGCCCTCATCCCCAAGCAGGCAGCTACGCTGGACTTTCTTGCTCAGGGACAGAGGTTTTGGCTACTGGCAACTTTGTGGGAGCGAGACTGCACAAGGGCTTTGCTCTTGTTTCTTCCCGCAAAGCCGCCGCAGCGTGAGCAGCACCCGAGCTGTGTCCTGTGGGAACCAGAGTCTGCGGGCTTGGGAACTACCCCCAGCCCTGCCCCTTGCCTGCTCTGACCCGCAGACTTCCCCTCTGTCTCCTGGTCCACATGGGAGCTGTGTGGTACCCACACAGTGGAGATGCCGGCACTGAGCAGGTGTCTCTGGCGGGAGACGAGGGCCCTTGCCAGAAGGTGAGGAATGCTGAAGATCATCCCTGGGCACAGAAAGTTAGACCTCCCTCCTGAGGTCCCTTCTCTAGGCTCCCAGTCACACTGTGTTTCAGATCCCATGGGGAGGTGGGCGCTGAGTGCTGGGCCCTCACTCCATGGGGTGGGGGCATTGTCTTGGTTATGCCCCAGGCGCACCCTGGGAGCAGGCAGCAGTGGGCTGGGCGGTATTCCTTCTCAGGCACAGCAGTGACAGCTCATCCCAGGAAGCAGGTCAGCAAGGCTCAGGCCATACAGTCAGTGTTTTTTAACATGTCCCACATTTACCACAGCATCCCACAAAGACATGAAAACTGTAGCTAGTTCCATAGTACTCGAGTGAGGCAGGGATTGCTTCTGTTGCTTCTGGTGCTGTTTGCTTCTGGTGCAAACATGGAGTCCCAGGCAGCTGCTTCTCCACGTCCCTCACAAGCCTCTGTAGCACATAGTGTAACGGAGGGAGTGGAGAGGGATGGGAGGCGGCCCTCAAGCTCTGCTTCAGAACCAACTAGAGCCAGCTCCAAGACTTGCCCTGCCTGCAGGCGGCCATGGAGCACGGGTGTCCCCCATCCAATTTTCTAAAAGAATGTGGCAAGGCAGCAAGTAAAATCTTACACAAAAGCTCCTCATGTTTTAGAGAGGCCCGAGGCTGTACCCTGCGCTTGGCTTGACCTCCCAGCTCCCAAAATCAAGCTTGCTTAAGGCTTTGCTGCCCTCCAGCTCTGTCAGGTGTTGCTGGTGACTGGACGCACCTGAGAAAATGTCTGCTGCTGGATGCCCCCCTGGGTGGTAGAGGAGGACATAACCCAGCAGCCTTCTGGGGGGGGGGGGGTCTCCTGCAGTCACAGGAGGAGGAAGGAAGGCAGGAAGGAAGGAAGCTCATAACCTGAGGATGAGTGACCGGAGAGGCCAGCCCAGCTGCAAAGGGGCAATCTGAGAGGGTATGATGAGTTGCATGGATAGGCAACTTGAGCCCAAGTTTCCCTAAAAGAATTGGCTGCCCTGAGATCAGGTGCCAGCAGCAAGGTGGCCAGGGCTGGCAATCAGACTGGGGAGCAATGCTTAGGAATATTTTGCCATCTTGTGGCAGTTTACAGGTAAAATTGCTCTGGGTGATTGTGAACACTCAAACAGCCAGAAATGGGATTTGTCAAATGCACTATTTTCAGGTGCGGCTAACTTAGATGCTGGTGTACTTGACACAGGGTGGGAACCCTGCATCTGGTTCCCTGGAACTGCCTGGTATTTGTGGTTTTCCTTACAGGTGATCACTCATTTCTCACTGCTTTCCCCCCTCTCTCTGTGCAGGCAGTGACTAGTAGCACGGCCCAGCATTGCTGCCCCCAGTGAGAGGTTCCCTGGGTTTGGCTAGGTGCCAGTTCCCTCCAGAGAGCCCTGGCTGTAGGGAAGCATGGCAGGCTTGTCACCAGGCGGATCCAATAGGGGAGGTGAGGAGGGGAGGGGAACGATGCAAGAAGGGCACACACAAGGCCAGAGACAGGGGTGAGCCCTGGCATGCGCCCTGGCTACCCTGGCAGCAAAAGGGACACCCACCTCCCTGCACAGCTCCCGGGCAGCACTCTGGAGCTCCTGCTTCTCCTCCTCCTGCCTGCCGAAGGCACAGCACAGGGCTTCAGAGCAGAGCAGAGCAGGGAAGGCACAGAGCAGGGCCTCAGCGGGGGCAGCCCCAGCTGGGCACTCCACACCTGCCAGACACCGCAGCAGCTCCTGCAACTTCCCCTCTCCTCCTGGCTTTGCTCCAGCCACTCCGGCAGCGTGCTGAGCTGGGCCAGCAGCCCTTCTGGCTCCTTAGCTCCTTTTCTGGGACTTTGCTACCTGCAGCAATGGGGCGCCATCAGATTTGCCCTGTACAGGCCCTTCCACCCGCCTCCCCTCCCTCCATCCTCCTCCGCGCAGCATCCCAACCTCCTGTGTCCCAGCGCCCAGAGACATCAGGATCATCCTACCTGGCCATGTGCTCAGTCAGCTGGGCGTTTGTGACCTGCAGTGCCTCACTCTGCTGCTCCAGCATTCCCAGCAGCTTTGCCTGCTCGCACTTCTCTGCCTGCACACGCTTCAGGGCCAGCTTCAAATCCGCCACCTCCATGGCTTGGGCTGCGTGCTGGGAGTCAGCACAGCATGAGGGGGTACGGCCCGTGTGCTCAACCATTCAGGGATGCTCACATGATCACTGTCCTTCCCAGCGCCTCCTCATCATCAATGCACGCGTACATATGTGTGCTCACACAAATGCTCTCATGCATGGCTATGAACAGCCATGCCACCTGGCTCATCCGCAGTCATGCCCAGGGACATGTGCGTGGGCACAGCTAAGGCGGACGGAGCCCTGGGAAGGAAAAACCTCCATGTTAACTAGAAGGGCCATTTTGCCATCGAGAGCACATGTGGGGCACAGCGTTTTTCCTTCCTCCTGGAAGATTCCAAGAGAGGAGAAACGCTGTCTAAAGCAGCTGTCAAAAATTAGCAAGAGCAAAAATCTCTTGTCTTCTCCTTCCTGGATCTTTGGGGCCTCTCCAGGAAGGCTGGAGCCCTTCTCAGGGGGGACAAAACATGCAGCCACCTGCCATGGGAGCCCAGCAGGGCTCCGGGTGCCTGGATGCACTGGCTCGTGGCAGGGCAGGTGCCTCTGCCCAGAGCTCCCCTGCTAGGCAAGAGGGGTCATTGCAGATACGTTGCCCCAGGAGAGCCGTGGGGTTCAGCACCTCCTGGGTAGCCCCCAGTGTGACCTCAGAGCCACCACCTCGTGCTGTGGCAGGGGATCCTGTGAGGGAGCTGGCTGCCCTATATAAACCCCACTTGGAGGGAAGAAGCCCATGGTCGCCTTATGGCTGCTTGCTTTTGGCCGGTGCACTCCTCCTGTGGGTTGGTTTGGGTCTGCTGTCTGAGTTACTTGCCCTGGGCAGGGAAAGAGACAGGGCCTGGAGGGGAGGGGTAAGCTGCTGCTTGGCTTCTCCCAGAAATGGGGGGGGGGGAAGGCTCCCCAGAGAAGGCCATGATGGGAATCGACAGCCTCACCAGGGAGAACTGGCGGCGACTTGGCAGAGGATGCAGCGGGGCTGAGCTGGTCCCTGGCAAATGGGTACAAGGGAGGATTGTTGCTCCTCTGGGCATCCGGTTGGGTTGGTAGCATAGACGGAGCGTAACGCAGCGGTGGGGGGAGACATTGTGGGAAGCCTTCCTCAAGGCGCCTGGCCCTCGTGCTCACCGACAGACATGCAGGTGCTCCATGCTTGGCGGCCAAGCTGAGGGGCCTGGGAGTAAACTAGGGCAGCGGCTACTGTCAGTGGAGAGAGGCCCTGCGGTCTGTAATGCCCAGCTTGCTTTCTCTGCTCTCAGTCCAGGCCTGTGAAGCCTGGTGGGGAGAAGTGGGCAGGGTGGGGCCAGTGCAAACAGAGCAGATGTGCTGTCTCCTGCAGCCGCAGCTGAGATATCCCCTGAGAGGCTTCCCAAGCCTATCTTCTGGCCAGAGCCTGGCCAGAGCCTGGGAGGGGGGGAGGAGAGGGCTGTGCCTCACTGGTTCCTGCAGCTTGTCGTGCTTGTACCAAGTCTTGCCCAGGGGCTGTCTGTCTGGTTTTATGCCGGTTAAATGGTCTCCAGGTCTCTCAGGACCCTCTACTCATCGCCACAACCTTTCAAAGAGGACGGAGAGTGGCCTTGCAATGAGAGTGGCCTGGGCAAGGTCCCTCAACACTCGGGCCTGAGGACCCGTGCACTAGTGTATGTCCCATTTGCTTAAGTGATCACTAAGCCCATCTTCCTCCACCAAGGCAAAGTCGTCCTTTCTCCAGACTTCCTCCATGGTCTGCAGAGCCTGGGATTCCAGAGGGTGGCTCCTACCAGCAAAGACTGAAGCAAAGGAAGCATGCAGCAACTCTGCCTTGCCGGGATCCTTTGTCACCAGGGCCCCTGCCCCACTCAGCAGCGGAACCACCTGTCCCCTAGTCTTCTTTGTGCTACTCCAGTAGTTAAAGAAGCCCTTCTGGTTGCCCCTGACATCGCTCACCGGAGTCAGCTCCAGCCTTCCTAGCCCCATCCCTGCATACTGAGGTAATATCCTCCCATTGCTCCCAGGCTACCTGTCCCTGCTTCCACCTTCTGTACACTTCCTTCTTCAGTTGAAGTTTTGCCAGCAGCTGCTTGTTCATCCACACAGGTCTCCTGCTACCTTGCTGGCTTCTACCTACCTGGCTTCTTGCTCCTTGGCAGAGACTCTTGTGCAGCTTGGAGTCGGGCACCCTTGAATATCAAGCAGCTTGCTTGGAGCCCTCTTCCTGCTCGGGCCCTAGTGCATGGGATTCTTCTCAGAAGGTCCCTGAAGAGGCCAAAGCTTGCTCTCTGCAAGTCCAGCCTTGTGAGCCTGCTTTTTGCCCTGCTCCCTCCTCGCGGTATCCGGAACTCCACCATCCCAGGGTCACTGCAGCCAGGCGTGCCCCCTGCCTTCACAGCTCCAACCTGCCCCTCCTTCTTTGTAAGGACAAGGGCCAGCAGAGCACCTCTCCTCGCTGGCTCCTCTATCACCTGCTTCGGGAAGTGGTCACAGAAGCTCTCCCGGAAGCTCCTGCATTGCTTGTGCTTTGCTGGGCTGTGCCTCCTTGCTTTGTTCAGCCTTGCTTTGTCGAGTGGAGGAAGGCTCGGCAACTCAAATGTAATGACACAGCAGCAAGCGAAGAGCTGCTTGGCTTTGGAGAGGGGAGGGCTGAGGGAAAGGCTCTAGGGGACCTCTCTTATCTGAAACTAGAAACCCCAATCATTTCCGGGCCAGGCAGGCATAGGGGTGTCCCCACAGGGCTATCTTTCACCAAGTTAAATTATCTAGACTTTCAACGGAAAATAAAGAAGCGGAAAGAAGAGCATTTTAATATTTCATTGCTAGATTCCAAATAGAAGACTGCTGTGTTATTCAAATAACACCTTCACGTGAAATCATCCAGTTTTATTGTAAAAGAAGTTAGGAATACCAAACACCTAGTTTCTTGTGTTAGCTGAACTTTCTTAGTACTCTTTGCCCCCCCCTTCCAAATTGGGTGGGGGTGGGAAGGAAGCAAACAGTAAGAATGTAGCTGAAACCATACATTTTTCAGTGCAGTGGTGGCACAGAATATCCACACCGGTAGCCCTATATGCCATCTCTGCCCTGTGCAACGTCCCATGTGAAAACAAGAGCTCTTTGCATCCCTGGCAGCAGAGGAAGGGGCTGCCCAGGGCTTTCTCCAGGTGCCCCAGCCTGGGGTTTTCGCCCTCCCTGCCTGGGCAGGGGGCTGGGGGAGCAGCAGGATGCAGGGGCCTGCGTGGGGCACAGGCCGCCCCTGGGCCAGCGCACACATGGGCCCTTTGTGACGGCCCCGAGCTATTGTGACCGCGCAGCGCCGCAGTGTTTCCCCGGGCGGCTGCAGAGTCTTGCCCTGCTGCCTTGCGCCTGCACTGCTGCCGAGCGTATGCGCCAGGCGCGGGGCAGCACGGCAGGTGGAGCGAGGGTTTGGGGCTAGTGCTGGCCTGGTGCTCTGGAGCGGGCAGCAGCTGCTCTGGGTGCCGATTGGCAGAGGTGCCACTGCCTGGGACTCCTCTTGGCCTGCCTGCCGCATGCGGCTGGGGCCCCCCCAGGGCTCCCTTGCAGAGCGGAGGGGAGCTGCGTGGGGCACATGCGGCACAGGCCCAAGCCATGGAGGTGGTGGGGCTGCAGGTGGCCCTGCAGCGGGTGCGGGCCCAGAAGCGGGAGCTGCTGGAGCAGCTGGAGCTGCTGGAGGAGGAGTACGAGGTGCTGCAATGCACCAAAGCCCGGCTGGCGGAGCAAGTGGCCAGGTGGGATGATGCCCCCGGTGCTGGGCGCGGGGATGCAGCAGGCAGGGCAGGTGTGTGGCGCCAGGTGCGACACGGTGGCCCCTCTGCCCTGCCCAGCCCCCATGCCTCCGCTGGCCCACAGGCGACTCCACTCGCTATTGCCTGGAGCTGGTCGGCTGCATGCTGGCTGCCCTGGTGCTCTACGCCTCTCGCTACAGCCAGGAGCTCTTGTGCTGCTGTGAGTGTTAGCAGAGCAGACCTATGCCAGCCTGCGGTACTTGATGGGACAGGCCCTGGCTGTGCGGAGAGTGGGGCTGCTGCCCTTCTGATAGCCATCCCCACCTCACGTCTGCGTAGCACTCGGCCTCCCTGAGCCTGCAGGGTGACTGCTAAATAAGACTTCCTGTGTTCCCAACACAGTGCAGTTCAGCGTGCTTTGCCCATCCCCAGAGTTCAGCTTCAGGCACTTCACTGCTGGAGGGGCAAAAGCTCCTATGCCCACTGCCCCCTGCTCCCAGTGTGCACCAAGTCTCGTTCTGCAGGGTAGAAGCAAGACGCTGCCCTGGACCCAGCAGGGAGCTCCCAGGACTTGGCACCCACCTCCCCGCAGGCACCTCAAGCGCTCTCCGATCCTGGTCCCTCGGGAACCACACTTCCTATTTTCCAAGCAAAATGCAGCAGCAGCAACCCCAGCGCTCAGACCTTGCCATTTGCACCACTGCCCTCCCCTCCCCACCTGCCCTGCTGGAACCACCGGGTGGCAAGCCTGCCACGCTTCCCTGCAGCCAGGGCTCTCCCGAGGGAACCGCTGCCAGCCAAGCCCAGGCACCCTCTCGCCAGGAGCCTGGAGGCGGCACTGCTGGGGGCAAAGCAGCGAGAAGCAGGACAGACAGAGAGACAGGCGAGACCAGCTGGCACTGCCCTGGGAGCCGGGCCTCCCCCCAGCCCCCTCTCCCAACCTGCCCTGCCCTTGCTCACCTAGCCTGTACTTCCTCAGCTTGCCGATGAGGATGTTATGGAAGACAGTGGCAAAGCCTTACTGAAGTCAAGGGAGACGACATCCACTGCGCTCCCTTTATCTATCCAGCCAGTCATTCCATCATAGAAGGTCATGATCTCTAATTCTTCCTGTTTATTCCCCGTGCTGTATGTCTTGGTGTACTGACACTTCAGAGAAGTACCCAAGTGTGCTGATTTCCTAGAAAGGGTGCAAGAGGTGTCCCCATAGTGTTGTCTTGCAGGTACTTCCTTGCCTGCCTGCAAGTGCTTGAGGTTCCCCCACTTAAGCCCCGTTTTCTCTGTAACTCTCTCCCTCGTCTGTTGTTGCTAGTTTAAAGCCCTCCTTACCAGGTTGGCCAGCCTACTGGCAAAGACACTTTTTCCCCGCTTAGTGAAGTGGAGCCCATCTCTTCCCAAGCAGATGTTGATCTTCAGACAGGGTCCCCTGGTCACAGAAAGCATAATCCTGTTGCTGACACCAGCTGCGCAGCCAATTGTTGACTTGCAGGATCAGTTGACTCCTCCTCACGTCCTTCCCTATCACTGGCAGGAGAGAGGAGAAAACCACCCGGGCCCGCATACCCCTGACCATCACCCTGAGAGCTCAGTAGTCCTTTGTGATACTTCCCAGGTTGCCCTGGCTGTATTATTGGTGCCCACATGGAAGAGCAGCAGGTGGTAATAGTCAGAGGAACAAACAAGCAGTCGGCAGTCTCTCCACAACATCCTCTCTGAGCCTCCATGAAGCAGCAAACCTCTCCTGATGACAGGTCAAGTTAGCTGATGGGTGCCTATGACACCCATGGCAGGGCTGCCCACTCCTATCACTCGATGCTTCCACCAGGTGTTCCTACGTGGCTCAGGGACCACTGGCCCAGATGCTTTGCTTGAAAGCAGGCCTGGCTGCTCCTCAATTTGGAGGGCAGTGACCCTATTCTGTAGCTGTAAGGCTTCAGGAGAAGCAGGAGCTGGTATGAACGGTGTTATGGAAGGTTAGGCTTGCCGGCCACCATAACAGGGTCCGACCCTAGATTCCTGCTGAGAAGTTCAGAGCCAAATCAAAGCAAATTGGATAAATAAATTTTAATGGCACGCATGCAGTAATTACAGCTCGAGCTGGGTGCCTCCGAAGAGGGACCCCGAACAAAGAAATCCCTGGGCAATTATAACTTTTCAATCTAAGTTCTCCACCCCTCACGGGGTAGTTTGGACCAATAGTAATATTCAGGTCTGGGGTCTCCCGTTCCTTATTGGGTCCCATCGTTGTCCCTAGGCAGGCTGTGTGTCTCCTTATCTTTACTGTTGCGGCTTCTGCTGACGGATGTGTCTTCGTTCCTTGTTGGGTCCCGCCGTTGTCTCTCAAGGTCCTGATGAGGAGGAGGTAGTTCCAGACCACAACAATTAACACTGCCCCAGCAGTGAGAGGAGGCTTTGTCCCTTGAGGTCCTGACGCCCTGCACAGGCCTTATTTCAAAGTCTTGACATCCTCCCTTTTGGAGTGTGAGGCACGGGAACACAGACTGCTTGTAACTTCCTTATCTTTCTGGCCTGAACCAGCTCTGGGCCCCTTTCTTACTGAACTAGGTGAAAGTTCCTCGTGTTAGCTGAGTGCGGCCTAAGGCTTCAGCAAATTTAGCTACTCATGCTAAGCAAGTTTTATAGAAGTTGTGCTAAGCGGCTACCTCTAGACAGTTTCAGTTCAATATTCTTTAACGGTCCCCCCCCCTTTGTTTTTATTAAGCATCCCTGCTAATACTTTAAACAGAGTTCTTGAAGTCTTTCAAAGCATACTATCACGTTCCATAATCTTATGTATAATATGATCGTAAGTAATAGGCGTAACATGGTTAAGCTTAACACAACTACTACTGGGTGAAACACGTGATTATAAATCCCCGTTGCAGTTGGTGATCATCCCAGAAGAGTTTGCCACACATGTTCTCTGTCCTTCTTCACCCTTTCCAAGACGTGGTGTATCTCTTCTGCATCATGATGAACAGTGATTAGAGTTTTTTGTCCATTGTTTCGGATGCGTTCTAGCAGTCAACGCAGGTCATCATGTTGTAGTAGTTTCTTCACCAATCTAAGATTCATTCCGATGGGGGTAGGCAGCAAATCTTGACTCAGTGTATAATTAGATTGTAACAACTGATAGGACATAACAGGAGCTGAATAATTAAAGTCACATCCCATACTTTTGGTAAAGTTACAAACACAAATATTTGAGTGATTACTTGTACTCACAGCAATGTTATCTACGAATATAAGAGTACAAAGGGTCCTCATACATACACATCCTTTTCCAATATATACAAGTACAGTTTAACTTTAACAGCAAAATAAGAACATGGTATGCCAGTATATGGCCCGTCCCATTTAGGTTCTAACTTGGATTTTCATAAAAATACTTTACCTAAAACTTCATCCCCAGGCTGTATATCATGCACTTGTATTTCAGGTGGTGTGGATTGAGCATATTTTTTAAGATTTTCAAATCCCCCAGAAAAGGGCTGTGGCTGTTGGGGGAGAGAGAGACTCCACAGCAGAGAGTTGAGCGCCAGCATGCCCTGTGGAGGTGTGCCTCTATGTTGTTGCAGGACAGGCAACTCCTGCAAAGGCGAGCTTCTGGCGGTGGGTGAATAAAAGCCCAAACGCTCCAGTTGCCTGCAGAGTGAAGTTCTGTTTAGCTTCCCTTCGCCAAAGGGAGGCAGTAGCTTCTGCTGTGCCTTCCTCGAGAAGGCTCTCTGGGAAGCCCTGGCAGTGCCTCTCATCTTTGGTGGCTCTGCCTGCATTGCAGAGGTTCATATTTCCTTGCAGGATGCTCCTGCCTTTCCTGCCCGCTTTGTGGCCTGGGGATGGAAAAGCCTTGGCTATAGGCCACTGCGGCTTGTGCTGCTCCAGCTTGGAGCCCCCCCCCCCCCCCCCCCCCCCCCCCCGGTCTCAGAGCAACTCTGCAGGCTCTTGGTCAGTGTTGGTGACAAAGCCACAACGGAACCGGCACCAAGCCTGTGTGGTGATGCCTCTGAAGGCCATGTGGCCCGTCCCACTCCCTCCCAGGGGTTTTAGGCCAGCCCTCACCCATGGAGACACCTACCCTGGTGCACACAATGGATAGAAGACCAGAAAGAAGTGAAAAGTGACCTTTGTAAGAAAATGCAACGTTCAAGTGTTCTCCACAGCCAGCCGGTTATGAAACCAGCATTCCTGGGTGCCAAGGCAAGTGTGCGCGGGAGGAGCAGGTGGCAACTGGGTGCTGTGCACATAGCCCTGTTGCCTGCCTCGACGCCCAGCCCAAACTAGCCTTAGGAAGCCACTGTTTGCTGACTAGGAAACGTTAGATCCGTCCCGCAGTTTGCTGCGCAGGTAGCTGAGCTCTTTTCCCAGGTCTTGCCCGCATGGTTCGCCCCGAGGAAGAGCCTGAAGAGAGCTGAGCCTTAAACTCTGAAGCCAATGAAGCCAATACTTCAGTGGTCTCAGGTCAGGGACAGCCGTGCACTTCAGCCCATGTTTCTGCTTGGACAACACTACGTAGTCCTGCATGGCTCAACAGCGAAGGTGGTGATGTTAGTGAAGGGTTTTGTTGGTGCAGTCTCCTGACATCTGCTTCTGAGAATATGGCTCTTGACCACCTGTTGAACTAGTGGTGGAAGCCTCCAGGTGTGGAGATTCCTCAGCCTTCCTGGGCAACAGACAGTGCTGTTTAGCTGGCCTTACTGTAAGAAACTTCCCCGTGCTGCCTAAGCCGCAGTTTCCTTCCTAGGTACTTCTGTTCCCTACATTGGCTCTTCAGCACTGCAGAGGGCTGCCTTGGAAGGAGACCCAGAAACATCATGGCAGCCCTAAAAGGCTCTGCTCAAGCTGTCTCACTAAGCCAAGGGAAAGAGACTAAAACCCACACAGCTTGCTGGCTGCACGGAGACAGGAGCAGCAGATCATTTCTAGTGCACTGGAGAGGGAGGCACTGTGGTGTCCAAGAAGAGAAACACCCTGGCCATGATGCATTCAATGTCATTCATGGATTCACTGTCTTCCAGTGCTCTCCTGTCCCAGTAGGTTAGACGCAGAGGTAGTGCTTTGAAGATCTATGTGGAAATAACAAAAAATGTGCAACCTAGCGGAAGTTCAGAAGATGAGTCACGCTTGGGAAAGACCAGCTCTTTGCCGGGGCCATGGGGAGTTTTATCCCACTCTGTTATCCTTTGATCTTGCTGCATCTTCTTTTCCTGGTCAGAAAACAGCAGCGGGGCTAATCTTAGACCCAGTGTTGTGCAGCAGCTCTTGCTGTCAGCGGGAGTTTGGCTTGAGGAAGGTGAGTGCAAAGAGAGGAGTGGTGAAGGGAAAGCTATGTATGAGTCTGAAAAAGGGGGGCAAGGATAGTGGGAAAGGAGAAAATGAAATGCTTCATTTCTCTGCCAAGAGGAGTACAAGCAATCTAAATCACAATTAAATTGCAATTGCAATCCAAAAAAAGATGAGAAGAAAAATCTCAAAACGACGAGAACAACTCCTCTGTCAAGGATGAATTTAGAAAAGAGCAGTGACGTTGTTAAAGAGGGAGAAGTCGGTTGGGGACCCCCGCGGGAGGGCGGTGGAAGTGGGGCCCCGGGTAGCTTGTGGGGTGGGCGACAGTGGTGTGTTCCAGTGCAACATCACAGCACACCTCGTACCACCTCACAGCCTCCTGTGAGGTCACAGTCGGCTGCCCCTTATCGCCCCGTGGGAACGCAGCTGCCCTCAGCCCACTGGAGGGAGCTCGCCGTGGCCTCACGGCTCGGTGCCCTCAGCAGGCACGCTCCTTTGGGGGTTGGTTGGGTCTTTTTGCCCCATCCAGCACAAAGTGTGTGTGTGGATGGGAGGCAGCAAGCTGCGTGCTGCTCTCCTCCCAGCAATGGGCAGGAGACGGGCTCCCCAGCGGCGATCGTGCCGCCTGGAGTCACGGACAGCCTCCGCCGAGTGGGACTCCCAGCTGGTGCTGGGGGCCCGGGTGGCCAGGGCTGTCTTCAGCACAGCCGGCGAGGCACCCGTGAGCCACAGCCACCTCGCCAGGGACAACGCCGGTAAGTGCCATGCCGCGGAGCCCTCAGGGCAAGCCCCTCCCTCAGCTACATTGGTGCTTCGTGTTACCCGTGGAGAGGCTCCATGTCTGCGTCAACCCGGCCTGCCTCGCCCGGGCCTAACCGCCATGCTAAAATAACGAAATGACATTCACAGTGAGGTTTTTGGAGCAATCACGTGATGATGATGCAATTATCTACAATTGCCATGTCGTTGTGGGGTCCTGTGGTAACTGAGGGCTACGCTACTGAAAGCTGCCCGGCCGAGGGGTGGCGGCATTGCCTGGAGGGGACGGCTCCTCGGCCCCCATTGCAGCCCTGCTCCAAGGCACGGCCACGGCGCTGCCCCAGCACGGGAAGGGAGCACGTGGGGCTCAGTACATCCCTCCCGTGGGCAGCTGAACGGTGTGGGGACCCCACAGAAGGGACCTCAGCAGCGAGACCTCACTTTCCTCTGGTTTCTTGGCCCAGGGAAGATCTTCCGCCTACCTTGGCACCTGGCCATGCTCCTTATGGTGCTCTGGAGGCATTGCAGCACCTGTGTCTCTGCCCTGTGAGTATTGTTCCTTTTGGAATCTGCTCTGTCAGCTCTCTGTCAGCAACAGGCTTCCAAAATGGCTTCTTTTCAGCTTGGAAGTGAACATGCCCTGGTGAATGGGTTAGCCCAAAGCTTGGAACTTTGGTAGCAACAGAGCTGCCTCTTTTCCAGGCAAAAGATGCCCCTGAAGAAAAGCAGGTGCTTCCAAGTCCTCCTGTGGTTGATGCCTGTTGCTCTTGGTATTTGTGAGCAAAGATCTGCCAGCAGTAGCACAGAGGTGCTGGATGCCAGTCTTCCAGGTGAGGCAGAGGCACTGGAATGTAGCTTGGCCTTTCTGTGCTTCAGGGAGCCTCAGAGATGCTCCCTACAAGTGGGTGACAGCTGGCCCAAGCACTGCTCTAGGTGCACACAGCCTTAGGAAGTGGACCAAGGAGGACCTTTGGGACAGAGGTCCCTCCTGCTTTACAGCTTTCCTATTTGGGTGAGAGCCTCCCGTGGCCCAAGGGCTGCAGGAATATGCCCACATCAAAGTCAGACTGGTGCTTTCCCAGGCACGCTTCTCCTGCCACTGCAACAAGCCCCTTGCTTAGTCTGCAAGCCTGTGGGAGGAGGCTGAGTTGCAGGTTGTGTGCCCGGGCCTGGGTCAGGCCAGCACCTGCACTGCCTCTGCCAGTGCTGCTGCGGTAGCCCCCTGCTCGGAGGCGTGCTGTTGGAAGCAGAGGCGGTGAGAGGTGGCCAGGGTCAGGCGTGTGCATGGCTTGTGGAGTAGAGCCCAGCTGCATTGGGTCTTTCTTCTCCGGGGGCAGCACAGCAGAGGTGCTGGAGAAGTAGCTTTCCTAACCCATGGCTTCTGGCTTTGGTGCTGTGTGGAGCAGTGAGGGGAAATGGGCAGTAGCTGTGGGGCATGAAGCACTGCTGGAGAGGGTGGCTGTGCACTCTGGAAGGTTGGCCATGCCCAATTTACAGGATTTCTTTTCCCCAAAGATACAAATCATTTGCCCTTTCAAGCATCTTTCATCTCTCTCTGTTAAAGTGAATGAATAATGCTCAACTGCTCCAGACATGGACAATGTAAATTTCAGGGTAATATTACTGTGACAGGTGCTCCAGCCCTGCAAGAGGCAAGATGTCAGGAATGGGGTCCAGAGCCCCTGCTCTAAGTAGTCCCAATTAGTTAGTGACTGTGAGGAGAGAGGAAAGAAGCATAAGATAAACTGTTTCTTCAAAAAACTGGGGTGTGCTGCTTTATAATGGAGGATGTGCAAGACTCCTTTCTCTCGCAGTCAGACAGCCAACCAGCTGGGACAAAGCTATGGGGTGAAGAAAAGCACAATAGTTCCCATGTGAAGAGCAGAGTCAAGGGCAGAGGTTTGCCTGGGTGCAGTTTCTCCATTAATGTCCTGTGCTGTCCTAAGCTACACCAGTTTCCACAGTCAGCAATCCCTGGACAGAAGGGCCAGAAGAAAGCTGAGAAGTCAGCAGACAGAGGTGACTGGATAACAAACAAGCATTCCCTTTCTTCCCTGGAGGTGTGGTAGTCTCACATCCCCCCCTCTGCATATGCAAAGTCATTGGCATAGCTGAAACTCAGCTGTCCAAATTCCCTAGCAGACCTGAACAATCTGGGGTAAAAGAGCCTCAGTGGCTATTTCAGAGCAATTGTGTATTCAATTTCTGCTTAGTCCTGTTGGAAAAGCATTCCCAATGCATTTTTTCCTCTTTGCCCCCCTGGGTTTTGGAATCACCACAATCCCTATTCACTCTGAAGTTCCAGTGTCTAACAGGCAGCTGAGCCTGTTGGCTCTATCTGCCTTATGCAGAATCCAAGATTTTCCCCTAAAGCTGTGAATGCAATGCGAAATGGAAATACATTTAAAAATAATGTGTGGAGTGACATGTTCCCTTGACTGCAACAAGTTTGAGGCAATTCCAAACTAAAAATGAGAGACTGGAGCAGAATCATTTGGACCTCAGCCTGGCTTCATGGCCATTAGCAAAACCAAAAAAAAAATTGCATTTCTATTGCACCATTCATACAAACACCTCAAAGCTCTGAGCATACAGTGAGGGATTAATTTGCACATCACAATGAAGGTGAAAGCCTTTGCTTCTTCCTTCTGTAGCAGAAAGAAACAGACCCTGGAAGGCACTATAGTGGTGATTCAGCACAGCACTTGTATGCACACTTTAATTAAAGACATGGGTGGTTTCCTTCCAGTCATGTGGTGAAGGGCCTTGCTGAATCAGGCTCTATGTGAGCTCTCAGGGCCATCCAAGAAATTGGTGGCATTCCAGGGGAGAACCCAGGTTACCACAGTCATTCTCTGCTTAATAATTAAAACATAACATTGGATATTGTCACACCTAGGAATCGCAGACATAGCCTGGGATCCATTGTGTTTTATCTAATTTCTGATACACTTGATCTATGCTTTGAAATTGCAAAAGAACCTAGTGATTCTTGCTCTTGGCTTCTTGCTTGAAACTCATCTGGCTATGCCCCACACCTTTCCAGCCCCATCCTATCAAACGGTTCAGTCATTCCTGATCAGTGATCACTCAGGTTCTTACAAGAAGTCTGCTCTATCCTGGGTTCACTCCCAACTGGCACTGTGTAGCAACAGGTGTTTGCAGGCTTTTTCCAAGAAGCTCAAGCCCCCTGTACTGTGTTCCTACCCCACAAGTCAAGAGCAGGTCTGGTCATTCAGAGGCATTTGGCTCTTCCTCCTTTTCATAAACCTCTTTAGGACATAGATTCTCAAGAACACTTTAGAAATTCAGCTTCTCCAGTGACTCATCTACTGTTGAAAAGCAATACTTAATCTCATGCAAACTATACAGAAACTAATACAATGCTAATCTCTGGTAAGAGAAGGAAATCACTCTGCTTGTTCTGATGAAATATATTTGCTACAGTTACACAACACATGGTATCTGTCTTATCTAAAAACATTAGCTAACACTGGTCATTAAAACTGGCTAATACATCAATATTCACAGGATAAGTGCTACCCTGTAATTGTTTGAATTTAACTATAAACTTAGGATAATTGTCCACAATTGTAAAAATGTGAATTTGTTCTGACTTTCATATTCCTGCATAAAACATGTCTTATCACAGTAAAAATAAATAAAGTGAGAAGGCATTTTCCTGATATATCCCCAACAGAAATTGTATATTTTTCTGCAAGAAAAACCATTATTTTAGTGAAACACTTAGTATCTGGATTTATTTGCCTTTTTTATTATTTAGAAGAGCTCTTTAAGTCATATTATGCCTTTCTCCACTAATGAAAATAGCATTTTTCACTTTTAAAAGTCTTGTCACATATTTATACTTGAATAACTGAAAAAGAACTTTGCTTGAGAGCTTCAGCGTAACATATATGTTATATGTACAACTATATCTCTCTGTCTTGAAAAAAATTCATTTGTCAAACAGCTATTAGCCAGCATAGGGATAGAAGGTAGCCATAATCACTGAGACATCAGTGTGTTAACTGCTTGCAAATCTTTTTATTTTGATCTCTTATAGGTTTATATATGTCCCTCATTACTTCCAGTGCAGCAACTTTTACTGTATTTATCCTCACAATCCCTTATCACAATCTTAATCACTAACCTGGGATGAGATGAATCAATGTCAGGAGGAGCCTGTCTCTTCACTGAGTATAGAAAGAGCCTAGGTGAGCAGTTTACCTGACAGGCCTACTTTTCAGAGGGTTAACTCTACATCGGAATAAACTGACTGCTGATTAGGGAGTGTCAGACTCCTATTCATCTATTCATCTGCTGTGGGGATGCCTATTTAGCTGGTAAGGGGAAGCATAGCCCCTAAAGCAAGCTAGCAGAGACTTTGGCAGGTAGTGGGGGGGAGTTGTTTGGGTTTTTTGGGTGGAGGGCTTGAGTGGTGGTGGTTTTGGGGTTTTGGTTGGTTGTTTCCAGTAGCTTCTTGGGTTAATTTTTCTTTTATCCCCCCTTGTTTTTTTTTTTTTAAAGCAGTTTCTGCATTTTTTTTCCTTTCTATTTTTCAGCAATTTCTTTGTTGGTTTTGTTTTTTTCCATTTACTCCCCCACAGGTTTGGGGGGGGGGGGGGTTCCCATGGTTTTACAGATGCTTCTGAATATTCCGAATTTTGTTTTTCTTCTATCTGGAGTTCTGCTTTCAGCTGCTTTTAATACCTCCTAGGGCCTTATACAGCAGCTAACACCTTCTGTTAGCTGTTCCCTGATTGACAGGCTCTGGACTGCTAGCTGTTTTCTGATTGGTGAGTTCTGGATTAGGGTGGGCCTTCACCTTCAGGCTTTAAGCACCTGCTGATTAGGCTGCATTAGCTTTTTTAGGCAGCTGCTCTTGGGAATTGGTTAGTAGTAGCGTGGTTAACAGGGACTGTGGTAGTGGGTGTGCAGGGGACTCAGAAGCTCTGCTCCAGAGACTGTGTGCCTGTGCAATGATGATGGTGTTGATGTGCTACAGGGCACAGCCCCCAGAGCACTGGTTGGAGCAACTGTCCCTGGCACAGTAGAGATCTTGACTCAGATAGACCTTCAGTGATTGGGCTGCAGGGAGTGGCAGTCAGGGTGCTCCCTTGGCACCAATTAGGTTATTGGAGGTTCCTTTGCCCGTCATTGTTTCTCTGTGCTCCTTTGTGTTTATGGAGATGATCCTTTAATCACATAACCTACCACAAACAATTACATCTACTCTCCTCCTTCCCTAGTCTCAACTTCTCTTATTTTGGCTGCAGGTTTCACTCAGCCTGTCAAAATTCCTCCAGTGAGGTGACAGGAGCCTAAGAGGTTGAGGTGGTATGTGTAACAGTTTTCTGCCGCTGCCCCCTCCCCGATTCCTCAGTGTCCCTGCTTCTGCATGGGTTTTCCACAGGCTGCAGTTCCTTGTGGAGACTGCTCCTCCCCACACCCAAGAGTGTCTCCAGCCCCTAGCAGCTGACAGTTTCTTTCTTAAATGTGTTTGAGCAGGGGTGCTATGCGCTTCTCTGGATAAAGTTTTAGCATTAAGTTTTGGTGTGTGATGGGTATTTTCCACTGTTTCATCTGCCTCAGGGCAGGCTGGAACTGGTTTTGACTGGCACATGGTGGTTCATGACCTCCTCCCACATAGGTCACCATTGCAGCTGTAATGCACCAGTGCAAGTATTCATTATGATCCCAGTAAGAAAGCATTTGGATTCTGTAAGGTATTGATTAAAATACCATTTATTGGAGCTAACACAAGAAGAAAAAAGAGGATAGATAATCTTGCATCCCTTCAGATGCTGGGAACCCCAAGTTGTGCAGCATTGGACAGACCTCCAATCAAGGCATGGCACGTGATACAGATCCCATCTGTGGAGAGGTTCACTACCCTTTTGGTCTTTAGAGCTCTTACAGGATTTTCTTAGAAGAAAACAATTCTATTCATCATTTCTACTGTCAAGCAAAAGGATGTTCACATGAGAACGTGCTGCTTCACTTTAAAGACAAGGACACGCAGGTGGTGCAATTGCTGGTACCAAGTGGGAGCTGCCTACAGGCACCTCCTTTACAATTAGCCAGCAAAGTTTATCCTGTGGCCAAGGGATATGCACAGCACAGCACAGGCCTGCGCCTACTCAGCTCAGCTGTTGTGAGAATCACTAGCAGTAGTGTCCCAGTTAGGATCACTACAGCAGCCCGCTGCAACTTACAGCCTGTAAAATATGCCCATTACAAGATTATGGAGCAAATACTCCTGGAAGTCATTTCCAAGCACATGAAGGATGAGAAGGTGCTTGGAAACAGCCAGCACATATTTACCAGGGGCAAATCATGTCTAACCAACCTGATTGATAGCCTTCTACAATTGTTGTCCGAAAAGCGGATTCGTTGCCCGGTGTGCAATGAGCCAATAATTACACACTCAGGAGAGACATTTGTTTATTTATTTCAGAGTTGCGCAAGCCTGGGTGCTCAGTGGTTTTCCACAAATCGAGCACACCCCCCCCCCCCCCCAACTTTTCAGGTAGCATTTATACAATCAAATTTGCCATATTTGTGACTTCCTTCCTCTTATTTGCCATATTTGTGACTTCCTTCCTCTTTTACACTGATTGGTTAATGATTTCTTCACATTTCCCTGGGTCCCACCCCTGCTTCTCAAGGTCCTGGTCAATTAATTAACACTGCCCCAGCTGGGTCAGTAGGTGTTATCTTCCAAGGCCCTGAGGAAGAAGACATAATCCAGACCCCTTAATCAGCACTGTTTTAACAGTGAGAGGAAGCTTTTTGCTTCCCAAGGTCTTGGCGCCCAAACAGGCCTTATTTCTCAGCCTTGGCATCCTCCCTTTCGGAGAGTGGGGCACAGGAATGCAGACTGCTTGTAACTCCCTTATCTTTCCAGCCTGCACCAGCTCTGAGGCCTTTTCTTACCGAACTAGGAGCGCGGCCTAAGGCTTCAGCAAATTTAGCTACTCATGCTAAGCAAGTGTGCGGCTACTCATGCTAAGCAAATTCTACCTAAGATAGAAGTTATCCAAATCTACCTACTTCAAACATTCTTTTTGAGCTTCTCAGGGTTATCTTGTAACAATTCCCCCCTTTGAGACTTATATGATCATTTTCATATTAGTCTCACTCTTTTAAAATCTTTCCCATATTAGTTTCATATAACACTTAGAAATACATTGAATCACTACATAAACGCATACAAAAACTACTAACACCAATCCTAAAATTGTTAAACATTTTTTAACCCATGAGCTCACATCAGGGAACCAGGAAGTCAACCATTTCCATGTTTCTTCAAATCCGAAAGAAGTATCATCTTTCTGAACCTCATGTAAGATTTCAGTCTGCTTCCATATTTCATTTAGATTGGTAGAAATTCTCCCGCTTTGATCCACATATACACAGCAACTAGTATTTATTACTGTACATACTCCTCCCTGAGATGCCAATAACATATCTAGAGCCATCCTGTTTTGGGTACTTATTTTAGCAATTTCTGAAACCTCCCCTCTTGTAAAGCTGCAATGGCATCAGATGTTTTATTCCCTATTTTTTTCAATAACTGCTGAAATATTTACTATTGCTTTTTCAAGTTCACTCACTCCCAGTTGTGGAAACAGCCACCTTACGAATGACTGAAACCTAGTAGGTCGATCTATTAAAGGATTATTGACCCTCTTTTGTCTCCTCATGAATGTTCTTAGCCAGGATTTTTGATATTTATTACTCAGTTCTTTTCTTATAGTAACATTAGGGATTATTGCCCCTAAAGTACATGCCCCTGACCAATTAGGAGGTAGCACTTTTCGTGCCTTGTTCCCACACAACCAATACCATCCACTACCTTTCGGAACATGCCACCCATTTAGTTCCTTACTTGGCCACTTATAACCTATTTCAGGTATATGAGAGCAATTTTTATAACCTCCCACCTTAATGGCTCCAGTACAGTTGATCGGTTGCTTTCCATAGGGTACAGTTTTTTTCCCACCATCTATTACTATTATTACATCTTCGGATACATTGGTAATAATCTCCTGTCACACTCTGGACTTCCCATTCCTGTTCGGTTGTTTCATCATATTTCGTTTGATCACTATCATTTCTTATCTGCCTCATAAATTCCATAAAGGAAAAATTAAGAGGCACTCCAATTAGGGGGAAGCCCTTGTTGGAATGTTCAGGGAAGTGGGTACACACCCAGCAATCCCTCTGGTTAACTATCTTCATAGATTTCGTAATTACTTCCAAATGGAGATTATGGCTCCAAAATCCTTCCTGATTCCCTTTAATTGTTTGGCTCAGGTAACTTAGAAAAACTAACCACCACATTTCTCTCCTGGTTATTTGGGAGAACATCATTTTTACACAGATACCATAGATACCGTAACAACAATATTAACCCTATTCCTAACAAACAGATTAAAGCAATTCTTTCCTGAATACAATCTAAATTTAAAACCGATTCGCTTCCAATACAACTCATATATCTTTATATATTTTTAACTTTAAAGGTTGAACTTGTTCAGCTTTCCACGTCTCTCGAGGTACTGCTTTCACTCGGGTGTAGTGGATCCAGGAATCAATTCCCTGCAGTTTCACAGCAGTATTTGTTGTTAGCAGTACAAGATACGGTCCTCTCCACTTTTCTACCAATGGCTCGTCCTTCCAGGTCCGAAGATACACTTGATCTCCCGGCTGGAATGAATGTACAGGTGAATCTAAAAGTACGGGAGATCTTAACTGGATGTACCTACGGAGAGAAGTAAGAACCTTTGCCATAGACAAGAGATAATCACTTAAAATTTGATCGCTCTTAACGTGCATTTGAATTTCATTTCCAGTTAAATTTACAGTGTAAGGTTTACCATACAGAATCTCAAATGGACTAACTTTCTCCCTAACCCTTGGGGTTATTCTGATTCTTAATAATGCCAGAGGTAAAACATCAGTCCATTTCATCTGAGTCTCCTGACACAATTTTCCTACCTGTCTCTTAATTGTTTGATTCATTCTTTCCACTTTTCCACTGGATTGTGGCCTCCAGGGGGTATGTAAGTCCCATTTAATTTGTAGTATTTTTGAGATTTGCTGTACTATTTCTGCTATAAAATGAGGTCCTCTATCTGAAGAAAACCCTTCTGGTACCCCAAATCTTGGTATAATTTCTTTTAATAACATTTTCACTACCTCCCTGGCTTTATTGGTACGACACGGGAAAGCCTCAGGCCATCCTGAAAAGGTGTCAACAATTACCAACAAATATTTATATCCATTACATTTTGGTAATTCAGAAAAATCAATTTGCCAGTAATCCCCAGGCATGAAGCCCCATTTTACTTCCCCTGGGGGGGGCTTCTTCTGAAACACATTAGTCCATTTTCCCTCTGATAATTCCAGAGCCCGGGCTAAAGCAATCAGTTCTGCTTTCTGGGCTGATGTATTTGCTGGTAGTGATCTTGCTTCGATTTCTCCTTCCAAAGTGACGACAGCGTATCCAGCCCTTCTTTCTCCCTTTATTATAAATCTGCTCCCATTGGTAAATAATTCGCAGTCTGGATTCTGCAATGGAACATCTCTCAAATCTGGACGGCTGGAATATACTCGCTCAATAGTTTGCAGACAGTCATGAGCCAACCTCCCCTCTTCATGAAGTGGTAATAAAGATGCCGGATTAAGGGTATTAGACACCTTCATGGTTACATCTTCTTGCTCAAGTATCACTGCCTGGTACTGCACCATCCTACTCGGGGATAACCAGTGATGCCCTTTTTGTTCTAAAACTGCTGCAACAGCATGTGGTACATAAACAGTCACTCTTTGTCCCAACGTCAATTTTCGTGCCTCTTGTATTAACAGCACAGCAGCTGCAACTGCTCTGAGGCATCCTGGCCACCCTGCACTCACTTTATCCAGCTGTCTTGAAAAGTAAGCCACAGGTATTTTCCAATTTCCTAAAGTCTGTACAAGCACTCCCAAAGCCTGGTGCCCTCTCTCATGTACATAAAGTTTTTTTTTTGTTGTTTTTTTTTTTTTTTTTTTTTTTTACAGGCAGGATTGGAGTATTGTACTTGGATTGACATTCTCGCAACAGTCCATACTTTAAGAAATTATTAATCATAGGCTCCAGTCCAACACGGGCCTCTAACTTCATGGGATACTGTTTTCGCCTTACCGGTTTAGCTCCTTGTTTTAATTCCACCTTTACCGGTTCTGCACATCTGGCTCTTCCGGGTTTCTCCGTTGCCCACACAAAAGGGATTACTGCGTCCATTACTTCAGAGGGAATTTCGCTTGGTCCATCCTCCACCTGTTCGGAATCCAGTGCTTTCTGCAACATATATGCTTGTGCCTTCCAGGCGTTACTTTGTGGAATGTGCACCTTAACTTTGTTTTGATCAAAGGTTATCTGTGCCCCCAGTGTATTCAGTAAATCCCTCCCCATTAGGGGTAATGGGCATTCTGGCATGTATAAGAATTCATGTGTTAACACCCTATTTCCTATTTCACATTTAATTGGTTGAAAGAAAGGTTTGACCTCTCGCTTTCCCGTGGCCCCAATTACTGGCATAGAGAATTTACTCATTGGTCCCTTACAGCTATTTAGTACTGAATATGCTGCTCCAGTGTCTACTAAAAATTTAACTGTTTCGTTCCCCAGCTTTACTGAAACCAGGGGTTTGGCTGGGGAATCCAATTCCTCAACCCCCGGTCCCCATCAGTCTGAATCCTCTGTACCAATCATGAGCAAATCTGCCTCTGGAACAGATGCAGACTGAGGCTTCCAATGATCTGTTTGTCTCTTCGGGCACTCATTTTTCCAGTGCCCCTTCCCCCTGCAAATTGCACACTGATCTCTCCTTAGCGGAATTCTATCTCCCAAATTCCCTCTTTCTCTATACCCTCTTCCACGTCCTTGTCCTTTCGGAAAACTCCTTCCCTGAGAGGGAGTTTGTGCTTGGGCAAATGCAGCTGCCAAGATTGCAGCATTTTGCCTCTTATCTTTCAGTTTCTCCTTTTGTTTTTCCTTTCTCTCCACTTCTTCCCTATTATTGTACACCTTATCTGCAATTTCTATTAATTGCGATATCGACATCCCCGACATACCATCTACTTTCTGAAGCTTTCTCCTTATATCTGGTGCTGATTGCCCTACAAATAATGTAGTAAAAGTCATCTTATTTGCTTCGTCCTCGGGATCCAAGTCTGTCCATTTTCGGGCAGTTTCACATAACCGCTCGTAAAATGCAGAGGGATCCTCAGTCTTACCCTGTGCGACTTGATATAGTTTTGCAATATTTTTGGGCCTAGGTACTCCATGCTTTACCCCATATAATATTAACTGTTGGTACTGTTTAGTCATTAACCTGCCTGCCCCTGTGTTTTGATCCCAATCCGGTTCCCGGGTCGGCATAAAACGGTCTGGTCCATCTCTAGCATTTTGTCTTTCATTCTCCTCTTGAGCTTTGTCTAACACCATTCTTTTCTCCTCAGGTGAAAGCAAAGTATTTAAAAGCACCTGTAAATCCTGCCAATCTGGATTATGATTCTCAATTATCATTTTAAAGGATTGATACATCTTTTCTGGATTTTCTCGGTACGACCCGGCAGACTCCTTCCAATTCATTAAATCTGTAGTTGAAAAAGGGACCTTCACATACACAGGCATCCCGTCTGGTCCGACTGCTTGACGCAGCGGGGCCTGAATCGCGGGATGTTTAGCCCGAGTAGCCCGAGTTCTGCCTGCAATCGGGCTACATGCTTCACTTCCCTTATTTCTGCTATCGACACTACCTTGATCTCTTTCCGGAGAGACCAATAGTTGTACATCCTCTTCCTCATCACCCACTTTTAAACATCTTTTCCCAATGCTACAAGCAGAGCAACACCGAGACATTTTCTCTTTGTTTCCCATCATCATTAACACATTTGAGTCAGAGATCAACAGCTTACATTTTTTTCCTAGTTTCATGATCATTTCTCAGAGAAGAACAAATCTACATATGGGACCTCATCCCATTTGTTCTGTCTTCTACAAAACAACATAAGTTGCAAGATTGTATTATAGTTTAGCGTTCCCTTTTCTGGCCATTTTTCCTCATCCTCCAGTTTATACATTGGCCACCACTGAGTACAGTATTCCTTTAATTTTCTCCTTGTTAAAGGATTCCCACCAAACTTTCTCCAGTGTTTCAGGATGCATCCTAAAGGAGAACAGGAGGATACCCCCACAGATTGTCCTGTTCCCATATTACCACCCTTAAAAGAACGTTCTTACCAATTACGCTTTCGTACACTCCAGTCGTCACTGTCCAAACGTGTACAAAGCTTACCTTTGGTTACCACAACCAATTACCCTTGTATCATACCCTTTATGCAATGTCTCTTAATAATTACTGCGTTGCACCTTTGAGTCGCTTACCCGTTCCGACCAGGGAGGGTGCTCACGGAGTCCCCGAACAAAACGGTCGGTGCGCGCTGGAGTCCGATGAGCAGTGTCTCCCCACTGGAACTGGCAAGACAATCCGGGCAAGGCTTTACAGCGAGAGTCCCACCTGGGTCGCCAGAAAACTGTTGTCCGAAAAGCGGATTCGTTGCCCGGTGTGCAATGAGCCAATAATTACACACTCAGGAGAGACATTTGTTTATTTATTTCAGAGTTGCGCAAGCCTGGGTGCTCAGTGGTTTTCCACAAATCGAGCACACCCCCCCCCCCAACTTTTCAGGTAGCATTTATACAATCAAATTTGCCATATTTGTGACTTCCTTCCTCTTATTTGCCATATTTGTGACTTCCTTCCTCTTTTACACTGATTGGTTAATGATTTCTTCACATTTCCCTGGGTCCCACCCCTGCTTCTCAAGGTCCTGGTCAATTAATTAACACTGCCCCAGCTGGGTCAGTATGTTACAAGACAACCCTGAGAAGCTCAGAAAGAATGTTTGAAGTAGGTAAATTTGGATAATTTCTATCTTAGATAGAATTTGCTTAGCATGAGTAGCCGCACACTTGCTTAGCATAAGTAGCTAAATTTGCTGAAGCCTTAGGCCGCGCTCCTAGTTCGTTAAGAAAAGGCCTCAGAGCTGGTGCAGGCTGGAAAGATAAGGGAGTTACAAGCAGTCTGCATTCCTGTGCCCCACTCTCCGAAAGGGAGGATGCCAAGGCTGAGAAATAAGGCCTGTTTGGGCGCCAGGACCTTGGGAAGTAAAAAGCTTCCTCTCACTGTTAAAACAGTGCTGATTAAGGGGTCTGGATTATGTCTTCTTCCTCAGGGCCTTGGAAGATAACACCTACTGACCCAGCTGGGGCAGTGTTAATTAATTGATCAGGACCTTGAGAAGCAGGGGTGGGACCCAGGGAAATGTGAAGAAATCATTAACCAATCAGTGTGAAAGAGGAAGGAAGTCACAAATATGGCAATAAGAGGAAGGAAGTCACAAATATGGCAAATTTGATTGTATAAATGCTACCTGAAAAGTTGGGGGGGGGGGTGTGCTTGATTTGTGGGAAACCACTGAGCACCCAGGCTTGCGCAACTCTGAAATAAATAAGCAAATGTCTCTCCTGAGTGTGTAATTATTGGCTCATTGCACACCGGGCAACGAATCCGCTTTTCGGACAACAGTTTTCTGGCGACCCAGGTGGGACTCTCGCTGTAAAGCCTTGCCCGGATCGTCTTGCCAGTTCCGGCGGGGAGACACTGCTCATCGGACTCCAGCGCGCACCGACCGTTTTGTTCGGGGACTCCGTGAGCACCCTCCCCGGTCGGAACAGGTAAGCGACTCAAAGGTGCAACGCAGTAATTATTAAGAGACATTGCATAAAGGGTATGATACAAGGGTAATTGGTTGTGGTAACCAAAGGTAAGCTTTGTACACGTTTGGACAGTGACGACTGGAGTGTACGAAAGCGTAATTGGTAAGAACGTTCTTTTAAGGGTGGTAATATGGGAACAGGACAATCTGTGGGGGTATCCTCCTGTTCTCCTTTAGGATGCATCCTGAAACATTGGAGAAAGTTTGGTGGGAATCCTTTAACAAGGAGAAAATTAAAGGAATACTGTACTCAGTGGTGGCCAATGTATAAACTGGAGGATGAGGAAAAATGGCCAGAAATGGGAACGCTAAACTGTAATACAATCTTGCAACTTATGTTGTTTTGTAGAAGACAGAACAAATGGGATGAGGTCCCATATGTAGATTTGTTCTTCTCTCTGAGAAATGATCATGAAACTAGGAAAAAAAATGTAAGCTGTTGATTTCTGATTCAAATGTGTTAATGATGATGGGAAACAAAGAGAAAATGTCTCGGTGTTGCTCTGCTTGTAGCATTGGGAAAAGATGTTTAAAAGCGGGTGATGAGGAAGAGGATGTACAACTATTGGTCTCTCCTGAAAGAGATCAAGATAGTGTTAATAGCAGAAATAAGGGAAGTGAGGCATGTAGCCCGATTGCAGGCAGAACTCGGGCTCAACAAAATCCCGTGATTCAGGCCCCGCTGCGTCAAGCAGTCGGACCAGATGGGATGCCTGTGTATGTGAAGGTCCCTTTTTCAACTACAGATTTAATGAATTGGAAGGAGTCTGCCGGGTCGTACCGAGAAAATCCAGAAAAGATGTATCAATCCTTTAAAATGATAATTGAGAATCATAATCCAGATTGGCAGGATTTACAGGTGCTTTTAAATACTTTGCTTTTACCTGAGGAGAAAAGAATGGTATTAGATAAAGCTCAAGAGGAAAATGAAAGGCAAAATGCCAGAGACGGACCAGACCGTTTTATGCCGACCCGGGAACCGGGTTGGGATCAAAACACAGGGGCAGGCAGGTTAATGACTAAACAGTACCAACAGTTAATATTATATGGGGTAAAGCATGGAGTACCTAAGCCCAAAAATATTGCAAAACTATATCAAGTCGCACAGGGTAAGACTGAGGATCCCTCTGCATTTTACGAGCAGTTATGTGAAACTGCCCGAAAATGGACAGACTTGGATCCCGAGGACGAAGCAAATAAAATAACTTTTACTACATTATTTGTAGGACAATCAGCGCCAGATATAAGGAGAAAGCTTCAGAAAGTAGATGGTATGTCGGGGATGTCGATATCGCAATTAATAGAAATTGCAGATAAGGTGTACAATAATAGGGAAGAAGTGGAGAGAAAGGAAAAACAAAAGGAGAAACTGAAAGATAAGAGGCAAAATGCTGCAATCTTGGCAGCTGCATTTGCCCAAGCACAAACTCCCTCTCAGGGAGTTTTCCGAAAGGACAAGGACGTAGAAGAGGGTATAGAGTAAGAGGGAATTTGGGAGATGGAATTCCGCTAAGGAGAGATCAGTGTGCAATTTGCAGGGGGAAGGGGCACTGGAAAAATGAGTGCCTGAAGAGACAAACAGATCATTGGAAACCTGAGTCTGCATCTGTTCCAGAGGCAGATTTGCTCATGATTGGTACAGAGGATTCAGACTGACGGGGACCGGGGGTTGAGGAATTGGATTCCCCAGCCGAACCCCTGGTTTCAGTAAAGCTGGGGAACGAAACAGTCAAATTTTTAGTAGACACTGGAGCAGCATACTCAGTACTAAATAGCTGTAAGGGACCAATGAGTAAATTCTCTATGCCAGTAATTGGGGCCACGGGAAAGCGAGAGGTTAAACCTTTCTGTCAACCAATTAAATGTGAAATAGGAAATAAAGTGTTAACACATGAATTCTTATACATGCCAGAATGCCCATTACCCCTAATGGGGAGGGATTTACTGAATACACTGGGGGCACAGATAACCTTTGATCAAAACAAAGTTAAGGTGCACATTCCACAAAGTAACGCCTGGAAGGCACAAGCATATATGTTGCAGAAAGCACTGGATTCCGAACAGGTGGAGGATGGACCAAGCGAAATTCCCTCTGAAGTAATGGACGCAGTAATCCCTTTTGTGTGGGCAACGGAGAAACCTGGAAGAGCCAGATGTGCAGAACCGGTAAAGGTGGAATTAAAACAAGGAGCTAAACCGGTAAGGCGAAAACAGTATCCCATGAAGTTAGAGGCCCGTGTTGGACTGGAGCCTATGATTAATAATTTCTTAAAGTATGGACTGCTGCAAGAATGTCAATCCGAGTACAATACTCCAATCCTGCCTGTAAAAAAAAAAAACTTTATGTACATGAGAGAGGGCACCAGGCTTTGGGAGTGCTTGTACAGACTTTAGGAAATTGGAAAATACCTGTGGCTTACTTTTCAAGACAGCTGGATAAAGTGAGTGCAGGGTGGCCAGGATGCCTCAGAGCAGTTGCAGCTGCTGTGCTGTTAATACAAGAGGCACGAAAATTGACGTTGGGACAAAAAGTGACTGTTTATGTGCCACATGCTGTTGCAGCAGTTTTAGAACAAAAAGGGCATCACTGGTTATCCCCAAGTAGGATGGTGCAGTACCAGGCAGTGATACTTGAGCAAGAAGATGTAACCAGGAAGGTGTCTAATACCCTTAATCCGGCATCTCTATTACCACTCCATGAAGGGGGAGGTTGGCTCATGACTGTCTGCAAACTATTGAGCGAGTATATTCCAGCCGTCCAGATTTGAGAGATGTTCCATTGCAGAATCCAGACTGCGAATTATTTACCAATGGAAGCAGATTTATAATAAAGGGAGAAAGAAGGGCTGGATACGCTGTCATCACTTTGGAAGGAGAAATCGAAGCAAGATCACTACCAGCAAATACATCAGCCCAGAAAGCAGAACTGATTGCTTTAACCCGGGCTCTGGAATTATCAGAGGGAAAATGGACTAATGTGTTTCAGAAGTAGCCCCCCCCAGGGGAAGTAGAAAGGGGCTTTATGCCCGGGGATTACTGGCAAATTGATTTTTCTGAATTACCAAAATGTAATGGATATAAATATTTGTTGGTAATTGTTGACACCTTTTCAGGATGGCCTGAAGCTTTCCCGTGTCGTACCAATAAGGCCAGGGAGGTAGTGAAAATGTTATTAAAAGAAATTATACCAAGATTTGGGGTACCAGAAGGGTTTTCTTCAGATAGAGGACCTCATTTTATAGCAGAAATAGTACAGCAAATCTCAAAAATACTACAAATTAAATGGGACTTACATACCCCCTGGAGGCCACAATCCAGTGGAAAAGTGGAAAGAATGAATCAAACAATTAAGAGACAGGTAGGAAAATTGTGTCAGGAGACTCAGATGAAATGGACTGATGTTTTACCTCTGGCATTATTAAGAATCAGAATAACCCCAAGGGTTAGGGAGAAAGTTAGTCCATTTGAGATTCTGTATGGTAAACCTTACACTGTAAATTTAACTGGAAATGAAATTCAAATGCACGTTAAGGGCGATCAAATTTTAAGTGATTATCTCTTGTCTATGGCAAAGGTTCTTACTTCTCTCCGTAGGTACATCCAGTTAAGATCTCCTGTACTTTTAGATTCACCTGTACATTCATTCCAGCCGGGAGATCAAGTGTATCTTCGGACCTGGAAGGACGAGCCATTGGTAGAAAAGTGGAGAGGACCGTATCTTGTACTGCTAACAACAAATACTGCTGTGAAACTGCAGGGAATTGATTCCTGGATCCACTACACCCGAGTGAAAGCAGTACCTCGAGAGACGTGGAAAGCTGAACAAGTTCAACCTCTAAAGTTAAAAATATATAAAGATATATGAGTTGTATTGAAAGCGAATCGGTTTTAAATTTAGATTGTATTCAGGAAAGAATTGCTTTAATCTGTTTGTTAGGAATAGGGTTAATATTGTTGTTATGGTATCTATGGTATCTGTGTAAAAATGATGTTCTCCCAAATAACCAGGAGAGAAATGTGGTGGTTAGTTTTTCTAAGTTACCTGAGCCAAACAATTAAAGGGAACCAGGAAGGATTTTGGAGCCATAATCTCCATTTGGAAGTAATTACAAAATCTATGAAGATAATTAACCAGAAGGATTGCTGGGTGTGTACCCACTTCCCTGAACATTCCAACAAGGGCTTCCCCCTAATTGGAGTGCCTCTTAATTTTTCCTTTATGGAATTTATGAAACAGATAAGAAATGATAGTGATCAAACGAAATATAATGAAACAACCGAGCAGGAATGGGAAGTCCAGAGTGTGACAGGAGATTATCACCAATGTATCCGAAGATGTAATAATAGTAACAGATGGTGGGAAAAAAACTGTACCCTATGGAAAGCAACCGATCAACTGTACTGGAGCCATTAAGGTGGGAGGTTATAAAAATTGCTCTCATATACCTGAAATAGGTTATAAATGGCCAAGTAAGGAACTAAATGGGTGGCATGTTCCGAAAGGTAGTGGATGGTATTGGTTGTGTGGGAACAAGGCACGAAAAGTGCTACCTCCTAATTGGTCAGGGGCATGTACTTTAGGGGCAATAATCCCTAATGTTACTATAAGAAAAGAATTGAGTAATAAATCTCAAAAATCCTGGCTAAGAACATTCATGAGGAGACAAAAGAGGGTCAATAATCCTTTAATAGATCGACCTACTAGGTTTCAGTCATTCGTAAGGTGGCTGTTTCCACAACTGGGAGTGAGTGAACTTGAAAAAGCAATAGTAAATATTTCAGCAGTTATTGAAAAAATAGGGAATAAAACCTCTGATGCCATTGCAGCTTTACAAGAGGAGGTTTCAGAAATTGCTAAAATAAGTACCCAAAACAGGATGGCTCTAGATATGTTATTGGCATCTCAGGGAGGAGTATGTACAGTAATAAATACTAGTTGCTGTGTATATGTGGATCAAAGCGGGAGAATTTCTACCGATCTAAATGAAATCTGGAAGCAGACTGAAATCTTACATGGGGTTCAGAAAGATGATACTTCTTTTGGATTTGAAGAAATATGGAAATGGTTGACTTCCTGGTTCCCTGATGTGAGCTCATGGGTTAAAAAATGTTTAACAATTCTAGGATTGGTGCTAGTAATTTTTGTATGCGTTTATGTAGTGATTCAATGCATTTCTAAGTGTTATATGAAACTAATATGGGAAAGATTTTAAAAGAGTGAGACTAATATGAAAATGACCATATAAGTCTCAAAGGGGGGAATTGTTACAAGACAACCCTGAGAAGCTCAGAAAGAATGTTTGAAGTAGGTAAATTTGGATAATTTCTATCTTAGATAGAATTTGCTTAGCATGAGTAGCCGCACACTTGCTTAGCATAAGTAGCTAAATTTGCTGAAGCCTTAGGCCGCGCTCCTAGTTCGTTAAGAAAAGGCCTCAGAGCTGGTGCAGGCTGGAAAGATAAGGGAGTTACAAGCAGTCTGCATTCCTGTGCCCCACTCTCCGAAAGGGAGGATGCCAAGGCTGAGAAATAAGGCCTGTTTGGGCGCCAGGACCTTGGGAAGTAAAAAGCTTCCTCTCACTGTTAAAACAGTGCTGATTAAGGGGTCTGGATTATGTCTTCTTCCTCAGGGCCTTGGAAGATAACACCTACTGACCCAGCTGGGGCAGTGTTAATTAATTGACCAGGACCTTGAGAAGCAGGGGTGGGACCCAGGGAAATGTGAAGAAATCATTAACCAATCAGTGTGAAAGAGGAAGGAAGTCACAAATATGGCAATAAGAGGAAGGAAGTCACAAATATGGCAAATTTGATTGTATAAATGCTACCTGAAAAGTTGGGGGGGTGTGCTTGATTTGTGGGAAACCACCGAGCACCCAGGCTTGCGCAACTCTGAAATAAATAAGCAAATGTCTCTCCTGAGTGTGTAATTATTGGCTCATTGCACACCGGGCAACGAATCCGCTTTTCGGACAACAAGTAGGTGTTATCTTCCAAGGCCCTGAGGAAGAAGACATAATCCAGACCCCTTAATCATCACTGTTTTAACAGTGAGAGGAAGCTTTTTGCTTCCCAAGGTCTTGGCGCCCAAACAGGCCTTATTTCTCAGCCTTGGTATCCTCCCTTTCGGAGAGTGGGGCACAGGAATGCAGACTGCTTGTAACTCCCTTATCTTTCCAGCCTGCACCAGCTCTGAGGCCTTTTCTTAACGAACTAGGAGCGCGGCCTAAGGCTTCAGCAAATTTAGCTACTTATGCTAAGCAAGTATGTGGCTACTCATGCTAAGCAAATTCTACCTAAGATAGAAGTTATCCAAATCTACCTACTTCAAACGTTCTTTCTGAGCTTCTCAGGGTTGTCTTGTAACACAATGAGATGACTGGTTCTGCGGATGAGGGGAGAGCAGTGGATGGTGTATCCTTTGACTTTAGCAAGGCCTTCAGCATGGTCTCCCATAGTATCCTTATAGTCAAACTAGTGAGATAGGGACTGGACGGGTTGACTATAAAGTAGGTGGAAAACTGTCTGGACCACCAGACTCAAAGGGTGATGATCATTGATATGAAGTCCAACTGGCATCCGGTTACTACTAGTGTACCTTGGGGATTGATACTGGTGCCAGTACTGTTCGATGTCTTTAGTAATAACCTGGACAATGGGACAGAGTGCACCCTCAGCAAGTTTGCAGACAGTAACAAACTTTGGGGTGGGAGTGGGGGGGCGGTCAATATGCAGGGCTGCTGTTCAGAGAGACCTCAACAGACTGGAGAAATGGGCTGACCTGAACTTCATGAGGTTCCACAAAGGGAAATGCCAAGTCCACCCAGGCAGGAATAACCCCATGCACCAGTACAGGCTGGGGGCCAACCAGCTGGAAAGCAGCTTTGCAGAAAAGGACCTGGGGTTCCTGGTGAACAAGTTGAACATGAGTCAGCAGTGTGCCCTTGTGGCAAAGAAGGCCAACCACATCATACTGGGCTGTGTTAGCAAGTGACGATGAATAGAATTGTTTTCTTCTAAGAAAATCCTGTAAGAGCTCTAAAGACCAAAATGCCAGCAAACCTCTCCATGGATGGGATCTGTACCATGTGCCGTGCCCTGATTGGAGGTCTGTCTGATGCTGCACAGCTCGGGGTTCCCAGCATCTGAAGGGACGTAATCCATAGTCTAGGCTGGGGGTTTGAGCTAGAGCTTTCTCAGTTTCAGCTGCTACTACTGGGCTGCCATCAGCTTTGTCATGGATCTCATCATCTGCTACCACCTTCACCCCTTTGATCACAGCAGCAGCATGTGCATGGGCATTCCATGCAGCTTCTGCTGTGGGATGGGTAGAGTGAGAATCAACATGGCCTACAGTTAAGGTATGGGAATGAGCATAGTCCCAGATTTCTTCCCAGAGGGGGCAGCCCCAAACTTCCCCAGTACAGGTTTGGAAGGAACGTGCCTTCCAAGAGGGAAGCCAACAGGTTCACCCAGCAAAAACAGCCCAGGAGTCTGTATATACGGTGTGGGCAGAAGAATGAATGGCTAAACAGAGGGCTAAGAGTTCAGCCATCTGGGCACTGCCTTGGCAATTGGCCATAATGACCTGGCCACCTGTGGTGTGGATGGCAGCAGCATGCCTGAACCAAATGTTATTGCGGAAAATGCAGAGCCATCGGTAAGCCAAATACCCTCATGCAGGGTGGTGAATGGGGGGCTTCTTTAATAGTTGAATCTGGGGAATCATCCTCTAAAACACGATAGAGAAAAGATAGCAGAGTGAGGATAAAATGGTTGGGACTTAGAAGGCGAACTGGGTCAATGATGGCAGAGATACTGAGGACCCAGTGTTGAACTGCGATGGGTTGTGCATGTCCCTCCAAAAAGGGAATATTGCAAAGGGCATTGGAGAATGGGATGCGGAACTTTAAGTGCGAGAGGACAATCCCCAATGAGTTTGTCAATGTCAGAAAGGGCAAGAAAAGTGGCGAGTGAGGCACACTCCCATTCTCGGTATGAGGCTTGTGCACCCTGCCACCCCTTGCTACCAAAATGAATTGGTTTAGGAGTGCAATCTTTAGGTCCTCTTTCCTGGAATAGGCTGCACCCAGCTCCATGCTCACTGTATTGGACCCTGAGCTCCAATCTGCCAGTAGGGGCAAGGGGGCCTAAATACTGGTACTGTTTAATGTATCTTAAGAGTAAGGTTAGAGCTCGTTGGTGAGTGTCGTTCCAGTCCCAGGTGGAGCGCTTATACAGTAGGGAATACAAAGGACGAGCTGGTTGGCTAAAACCAGGGACTTGGGAATGCCAGAAATTTAAAGTATTGAGGAGGCTCTGCAGGTCGTGCTTGGAGGAGGGAGTATTGTAAGACATTTTCAGGGATACCTTTGGTATCAGCACACAGGGAAACCCCTAAGCCCTAAGAAGACTATGTTCTGGGTGGGGCTCTGACATTTGTCAGGGGGAATGGAAAGATCCCAGCGTTCCTTAAGGATTGAAATCAACAGGGTCATATCTTGTGTAACACGTTCGTGCATTGGGCCGCCCAATAGGATATCATCAATGTATTGGTGACAAGAGATGTCAGGAGTGGGGGGAATTTGGGCTAATACTGCAGCTAAGAGGTTGTGAGCCAATGGTAGGACTGTGGCAATAGCCTTGAGGCAAGTGAGTAAAGGTGTATTGAATGGCATCTCAAGTAAAAGCAAAATGAGCCTGGTTGTCTGGGCAGATTGGGCATTGGAAAAACATATCTTTAACATCTAGCACCGCCATCCACATATAAGAGGCAAGGCGGATGGCGTTGAGTACCTTGGCAGCTATGGGAACTGCTGCGTGGAGAGGAGAAGAGGCAGAGTTTACACCTTTGGTAGTCAACAGTCAGGTGCCAAGAGCCATTGGTTTTCCATATGGGCCATATGGGGCTATTAAAAGGGGAGTGGGTATGGATAATTACTCCCTGCTTCTCCAATTCTGAGAGGAGGGAAGTGATTGGTTTCCGGGCTTGTGGGTTTACAGGGTATTGTCGTGGATTAACAACGTGGGTCATAGAGGGTAGGGGAGGTGCTTCTCGGAGTACCCAGACTAGTGGGAGGTTTGTTTCAGAGGCACTGAGGGACCATTCATTCCCTTGAGCATCATGGAAAGTTTGGCCTCTAAGTAAGTTCATACCTAGGTTGTTGGAGTCCCCCAAAACTGCAGTTCCTCGGACCATACATCTGTTAGGGAAGTCACACTTGACCATAACTATGGGAAGGGTCGGGGGGGGGGGGGGTCCCATGAACCCACGGACCACAATGGGGCATGAAGGATGTGGTCCCTGCCAATGACAATTTGATAATAACAGAAATTTGGGTGCCTGTATCAATGAGGCAGCATAGATGTAACTTGTCATTAATGGTGACATCTATATCTGGATTGTAAGACCCTATAAGCCTCACCCTCCATGTCACCTCAGAGGGATCGACAGGCTCTGACCGGCCCCCCTACAGTGTTAGTCATATGGCTGACAGGTCAGGGTAACGCAGGGCTAGGGGCCTCCTGGCCTCTGGATTCTCAGCTGGAGGAGTGGTGGGAGGGGCACTTGGGCCCTTACCTCCAGCCGAGGAACGTGTGGCATGATGGGGGTTGTTGGCAAGAGCCAATACCACCAGTGTTAGCAATACCACCACATGCTAGCAAGCCAGGTTAAATAATCGGAGGTAATAGGTTTGCAATAACGTTTGCTCAATTTAGCTAAGTCTATGCTAGTGAAGGAGCATGTGGACATGCCCACTACGCCTCCAGCATCATCGTATTCAGTTTTAACAATTGGTCGGATCCGTAAGTCTGGCTGGGATGCAGAGATAGTGGGGTAAGACATAGCCTTGTCTGAATCAGAGTCAGACTAGATATTTCCATCCCAGTCTTCTGGATCAACATATAAAGCCCTATGAATTTTCATTTCTGAGATCCCCTTTTTTGCAGCCTCTAACCACTGGTCAAGCTTTTCCTGAGCAGATACAGCTAGCAGAGGGACCGTGCGGCGCTCCAATTGCTCCACATTTGCTTGGAGGCTCTTAACGCAGGCAGTGGCCAGGGCCTTGTCTTCTATCGCAGCCTGAGTGTCCTGCTGGGCCTGAGCTAATCCTTTCTGCAGGGAGGCAACTTGGGCTTTGGCCGCGTTCAGGCAGCGCTCAGTGTCTTTAAGACCATGAGATAAGAGGAATAAACAAGGCAACTTCCCTTTCATGTTTTTGTCTTTCTGGCTTTCCCTAATCAAGGTAGCTAAGGAAAGAGAACAGGCAGTCCCTTCAGCCAAAGAGTCTGATGTCCATGGGCAGGGTAAGACCCTGAAACACTCAAGGCAGTTATTACTGGGTCGGGGCTAGTCATGGTGTTGTATATCGTATCCCATTTCTGACACCAAAAATATGTACGGAAAGGTTTAACTGCAATATTGGCTCGGGATACGATAACAGACACCGAGACTAGCAGTTTAAGGCTAACTAGTTTACTGTGAAATTGCAGAATAATTATAAAGGCAAACAAATATCGTGATTCTAGTCAAAACAACAATAAACCCAGGTATCCAATAATACCAAGCTAGGGGCACAAGTACTTACAAAACCACGGATACCAGGCAAGCTTGCAGGAACCAGAGCATGGTTTCTTTGGGAGAGCGACTCAGGCCAGCCAACAGGCTCAGGGAATTCCAAATTCCCCAGTCGGATCAGTCCCTTTTATTCCTTGAGTCCTAAGCAGTATCTAGACTCCTGAGCCCATTATCACCTTGTTACATCCTTCAGGGCGTTTTCCCTCCTGGGGTTTTGCAACACTTTGTGCATATGGTCCTTTGTCACTTTTTGTTTATCGGATGGTTACTAGAGGGGGGTGCTTGATGGGTGATTACAGCATGAGGCAATATTAGCCTAGAGTTGCCTTACACCTACAAAAATGGAAAGCCAGAACAAAAAGCTGACTTCACAGGGAAGTATGTGGATACAATAAGGAAAAGCTCCCCGGGGTGGTGATGTAATGGGCTGGGGAGTTGAAAACAGAAAATAGAGGTGCATGTGAGCTGGAGAGGGCAGGTGGTGGGAGCTCCCTTTGCCCACAGCTGTTAGTGAGCTTACAGATACTTGCAATACTATTACGAGGTGCAGGCTAGTACTATATGAGGACCCAGCGTTGAACTGTTATGGGTTGTGCATGTCCCTCCAGAAAGGGAATATTGCAAAGGGCATTGGAGAATGGAATGCAAAACTTTTAAGTGCGAGAGGACAATCCCCAATGAGTTTGTCAATGTCAGAAAGGGCAAGAAAAGTGGCGCGTGAGGCATGCTCCCCCTTGTTTTTTTTTTTTTTAAGCAGTTTCTGCGATTTTTTTTCCTTCCTATTTTTTTCAGCCATTTCTTTGTTGTTGTTTGTCTTTTTCCTCAGTCTCTTGATGCTAGAGACATGGAATTTGGTTTGTAAAGCTCCTGAGGGACTCTAGCTTTGGTTAGAGCTGTGGGTACCCAGGAAATCTGGTAATGAGCAACTGTTATCTTAAACTGAGTAGTCAAAAATGGGGACAGACTGAGAATTAAGGGGTTCTTGTGAAAACTTAGCCCATAACTCTCAGTAGGTCCCAATCTTGGATGGGGCATCCTCCAACTACTATAAAGACAAAAAAAAAAACCCCAAAAACAAAAACAAAAAAAGAGCTGTGGTAATACATGTGGTGTAATTTCCTTTCACCAGTTCTTTCTTCTCACTTAATTTTTATTACTAAAAAGAAATAATATTAAGTTCCAGTGTTCTGTTGACTCTTTCAACAAAAATACTTGCACCAGATGAGCCCCTCTGGGCTGTTGATGGTGCTTCTCACTGTCATGTTTGCTTGCCTGGTAAGTTCTGGCTGTACCATAGGAGCTTGGCTGTGGTCCTGCTGCACTGTTGCTAAGGCCTCTTGCTAGGAAACACAACATGGCCATCTCTGGAGCCTGGTCGCTGCTGCTTCAAAATAGCCTCTGTAAGGCTTAAAGGGTTAGGCTAAGACTACGAAGGCTGAAGAAGTTCAGCAGCCTAGGGAAACCAAGTTCAGCTCGGGGAGCATCTCACAATTGTCAAGTCTTCCTGTTCTCAAGAAGCAGAATGTAGACTTATCCCAGGCTTTCAGCTCAGACTTCATCAGGATTTGGAAAAATGCCCTTTTAATTAATTCCTCCACTTCTAGAGGGAAAAGAGCGAGGAGGGGGTCTAATTTCAGGTTCAAGTAACAGGTTAGAATAGTTAAAAAGGTGCAATAGGGAAAGAGGTGAGCTTAAATCAGAGATGGGGTCATGATCACAGTGGGGGACTCTCAGAGTTATTATAATAATAGTAAGTGATTTCTTCCTTTCTTTCTAGTGGCAAGATTGTGTTAAACTGTTTGGAATGTTAGAAGCGCCATTTCTCTATCTGTTGCCACTGACATTGCTTGGAAGGTCCTGCTGGATTTTTCCTGTATAACTGCTGAAGTTTTGGGTTTATTGCATGTACATGGGCAGGGGAGTTGATAGAATCATAGAATTACAGAAAATTCTAGGTCGTAAGGGACCTCTGGAGATCATCTGATCATCTGGCTACTAATTATTAAAGCTAAATAAATTTTGCAGCACTCTAGTGCAAAAGAGCTACATGACAAACTGGGGTGGTCTGTGCACAGGAAGGTCATGCTGAGTGACATCCCCTTGTTTGAGGATCTGCTACATGTTAATATGCGCATCATCCTCCTATCCAAGGGGGAAAAAATGCTGGGGGATTTTTAAGCCAAATGACAGCCTCAGCTATCCCAAGGCCTGTTTCTTCCTTTTACACGATGAATGTTATGGTTTTAAGGCCGTCAGGAGGGTATTTGGGTGAGAAACTTCTGTGAGCTTTGTCATACATTGCACAATCACATCCATAGCTGTAAATATTATTGTCAGTTCTGCCTGTCATGGAACTGTACAGATAACAGGTGTGAGAATAGGGTGCCCTAACTGCAGACTGCTGTGCAGGTCTGGGAAATGTTGACATCGGTACAAGGTTATGGCTATAAAAAGAGCAAATTTATTGTCTGTCTATAAATCTGTTTGAGAGGTGCAAAGCCTAATGTGGAAAACATTCGCAAATGTAAAGGAAGGAAATGTGGTATATGCTATTGGACAGATCTTAAATATAAACCAGCACCAGTGGTCAAAAATCCATAAATAGGAAAGGGCTATATTTTCTATGACATGGCATGTGTAAGGGTGAGGCGGGGGCACCGCCTGGACTCCCGTCAGGGACGGATACACAAACACAAGGCATACGATGGTCGATATGGAGCATTTATTACCTCTGCGTCTGAGCGGGGGTTCCCCAGCGTTTTCCCGGTCGAGGCAATAATGGAGCGGGGGATCCCTGGCACCGCTGAGCACCGGTCCAGGGTGAGGAACATGGTGGGGGGGCACTAGATGAAGTTTTTATGTACCATACACATGCGCGGTAAGCATGTTGAGCTCATCGTTATTCTCGATTCAAGGCCCAGGTGCAGCGCCACCCTGGCACAGGCTCAACCACGTGACTGTGGGTCAACATGCCCTGTTGATGCTCCTTTTCCCACGGAACGGTCTGGCTGGCTTCCATCGCCTATCTCCTCGACATTCTTCCGCACTTTCCCAAACAGCATGTATGCAGGAAAACAGGACAAATGTCCCTATTACATTTTTGTTCAGGACTTAGCACCGTTGGATGAAGGGGTGGAAAGGAAAGCTGAAGGAGAATCTTTTTTTTTTGTTCATGGCTTCCCCCTTTACTTATTTTCCCTTTTGTATTGAAAAGGTCCTTGATCTGATACCCTTAATGAAGCAGATGCTCTCATGTTCCCCATAATCTTACACCCTGCTCCCTGGAAGTTGGAAAAATAGTTACAGAAGAAATAAACGGTTGCAAAAGGTTTTCCTCACTTAAAAAGAAAAGTCAACCTATATGGGGCAAGACTCCCAGTTGTGTTGAAGACCATACCTTTGGGAGGAAAAAGGTACAAATCTCAACTCTATTACCCTATGAAAGAACATAACATCCCTCACTCATGGGGCGAATGCAGAAAGAAAATGAAGTGATAAAAAGTTGCTTACAGGAATGGTGAACAGAGACAGAAGAGTTAAATGCTTGAGGGGTGGCAGTCAAAGCTCCTGGAGAGGTGATAGCTGATGCATGCTGACCCACTGCAGAGGCTAATCACAAGAATGTGAGAAACAGATAAGAGCCCTAGGAGCACAGTTACAAAACAAGAAAAGGCCTATAATGTGAAGAGCCAGCATCTTTAATTACCAATACTGTTGTAAGAAACCAGAAGGGGCTGGAAAATGCCCCAAGATGTAGTAAAAATCTCTGATTATCAAGAAAAATTCAATGTAAAGAAACAGTTCAACCTTAAGTAATAGATGGATGTAGCCTTGAGTAATCTAAAGAGAAATGATATCAGCAGTTACAGTTAAAGCCAAACTAGAACAACCTAATGGCCTAGGTAGGGCGTTCTGTTTTGTTTTACGGGGTGATCCTCTGAAGAACAACAACTTGAAAAGCAGCAGCCAGAAATAGTGATAGAATTGCCAGTCTCAGTAATGTTTTTTTTAAACAAGCGTGTAAGTAACAAGACGAATCTAGGAACCAGAATAGAAGAAACATTAAAAGAAGATGGCATAGATAAGTATTAGAGGATACTCATACCTGTCTGATAACCAAGCTTAACAGCTGTATTCTAGTGTTTCTAAAAGTTAACCCTATATAATGAACCTTATGAACCTTATTAAGGTCCTAACACTTTCCCTTGAAAGGGAAGGGAAGGGAAGAGAAGAGAAGATGGTAAGATCTATGCATAAACATAACAATTGTTGATTTAAGCTAGAGCATAAAGTTTGTCTGTTTATTATAGAGAAGATGGGGAGATATATTTGGTCACATTTTTTTTTCAATCTATTGGAAGCTCCTATGAAGGGAAATATTCCAGCTTGGGGAACAAAGATAACTATTAATAACAATCTTTTCTTATCTCTTATCTTCGATAGTTAACAAAGAAAAGTGAGTATCCCATTCCAATCTTACAGATACTGATCTATGTACATTATATATGTGCATATGTGTATGTATTTATGAATTTCACTTTATGTATTTACCAAAGATGCTGCACAATGTTGGGAGAGATGAATTGCTGACAAACTTGCACAAACCCTCTGTGACTGCTAGGCAGGAAAGGGAGGATCAGATACCGGCACAGAGAGACACTCAAGGTTCATGAGGCATTAAACAGGATCCTAATGTATCCTAAGGGCCCCTTTTATCTACTAGAACTGTTTCCTTATCTCAGCTGTGCTAACCTTGGGTAGCTACCGGATGGGAAGCAGCTAGATATTGTTGACAAAATGGAATATGCATGTCTGGCCTTGACAGGAATTTGGTCAGTGTGTAGAGAGCACACTCTGGGGCTGCTACCACATACTCTGCCAGTCACCTGGCTCCTCTCCAGATCTCCTGCAGGTGTTCTCACTACACTCCACCTGACAGAGACATGGTATTGGTGCCACCAGTGTGTAGACAAGGTTCAGACATGCCTTTCAGGTATTAGCTTAACTAACAGCTAAGGTGTACAAGCAACTAAATTATAGTAAATATATATAGTAAATTCTAACATATACGTATGCAAAACTAATCAGCCCAGAAGACCAGGAGTATAATGCATTTTCCACATAGTCCTAAATATGACAGCCATGATGACAGTCACTGCCAGGGGTTGTCCCGTAGTGATTCTTCGGATTTGACATCGAGTAGTCCTTGGGAGTAGCCTCATTATCTTGTGGATGTTGGGTTTGATGCGCTTACTGCAATTTTGTTGGTGTCCCAACTACCATCAGTCTACAGGGTTAGGATGGAGAGCAGCAATGTCGTGGCTTCGCTCGGTATATTCATCAGGTCGCAGTTCTCTGCGTGAGAGTCTCCTAGAGGGAACATGGACTGGGACACTTTCCCCTTTGATTAGAACCAGGTGGGTGTCTCCTGGCCCATCAGCAATGATTTTCCCCTTCCGACTGTCCAGGTTTAGCCAGATCATGCACCCACACAGCATGCCCTGTAGACCCGAAACCGCCTGGCTGCTGGGTGGGCCACTGTTAAAGAATATTGAACTGAAACTGTCTAGAGGTAGCCGCTTAGCACAACTTCTATAAAACTTGCTTAGCATGAGTAGCTAAATTTGCTGAAGCCTTAGGCCGCACTTAGATAAAATAATGAACTTTTACTTAGTCCAGTAAGAAAAGGGCCTCAGAGCTGGTTCCAGCTGGGAAGATAAGGAAGTTACAAGCAGTCTGCATTCCTGCGTCTCACACTCCGCAAGGGAGGGTGTCAAGGCTTTGAAATAAGACCAGTGCAGGGCATTAGGACCTTGAGGGACAAAGCCTCAGCTCACTGCTGGGGCAGTGTTAATTGTTATGATTTAGAATCACCTCCTCCTTCTCAGGACCTTGAGAGAAAACAGTAAGACCCAACAAGAAACGAAGGTACAACCGTCAGCAGAAACCGCAACAGTAAAGATAAGGGAGAAAAACAGCCTGCCTAGGAACAACGATGAGACCCAATAGGGAGCAGGAGACCCCAGACCTAAAAATTACTATTGGTCTGAACTACCGCGTCAGGGGTGGGAAACTTAATTTGAAAAAGCTATAATTGCCCAGGGATTTCTTTGTTCAGGGTCCCTCTTCGGAGGCACCCAGCTCGAGCTGTAATTACTGCACGCGTGTCATTAAAATTTAATTATTTAATTTGCTTTGATTTGGCTCTGAGCTTTTCTGCGGGAACCTAGGGTCGGGCCCTGTTATGGTGGCCGACAAGCCTAATTTCCATAACAGTTTGGCGACCCAGGTGGGACCCTAGGCGACCACTGTCGGGGCCTCTCGTCTCCAAACGATCATCTGGCGCCATCGGGTGAGTTCACCTGGGATCTTTGGCAACGAGAGGCACCGAGAAGGTGAGTCTTAAATTCCCGCCGAAATTCTAAATTCCGGTCTGGTAACAGAGTGCACTGTAAGGGGTACGCGGGCTGATCACCGTAAGGCGTACCAGGCAAGGGGGGTACGCGGGCTGGCCAACGTAAGGCGTACCAGGGGGATGGGTGTGAGTCCCATCCCCAAGGGGGATGGGTGCGAGTCCCATTCCCAGGGTTTGAGTGGGTTTTAAGTCCCAGCTCGGTCCGGCCGGAGAAGGGGGTGCGCAGCCTGATCAGCATAAGGCGCACTGCAAGACTATAAGACAGAAATCTAGAGTCACTGTGACTGGTGTGAGTGTGAGCAGTAGTGTGTGTGTGTGTAGCCTGGGAACTGACCGGGGCGCCCGTCGGCTGAGGAAGCCGCCTGCTGCGAAGGGACAGCAGTCCTAGCAGTTAAAGACTCGGGGGGTGTGAGTGCGGCTCCCAGAGAGAGAGAGTGAGAGAGTGTGTGATCACACCAGCCGCAGGGGCTGGAGTTACTGGTAAGGAAGTGCGCTGCCTGATTTGCTTAAGACGCACTTTTCAGAAACTCAATATGGGGAATAATTTCAGCATAGAAAAGGGGACGCCCTTAGCCGAAATTTTGAAAAACTGGAGTACCAAAAAAAATCTAAGGAAAAAAGGTTGATCCAGCTGTGTTAGGAAGATTGCCCATTCCTGACAAAGGAGGGAAACCCAGCGGAACGGTGGCCACCACAAGGGACTTTTGATCAGCAGGAACTAACTGTCTTGTGAAATTGTCTAGAAGACAGGTTTCCAAGTCGAATGGATTACTGGTATGTTTGGGATAACTGGGCATGGGCGCAGGAGCATTTGAGCCAGGAGGGAGGGAGGAAAGAAACCCGCCGAAGGTAACACTTGTGCTAGCAGATACTAGTACCCCGGACTGTGCTCCAAAAGTTTCTGCTCCACCTTATATGCCTGATGATCTATCTGTCATTACTCCTCCTTCTCCTCCTCCTTCTCCCTCTACTCTACCGGCTGCTGGACTCTATCCTATGATCTCCAACGTGCTGACTAACCCTGCCGCTTTACAGCCAGGGGGAAAGGGAGGGGCCAGTCCCCCCCTCCTGTGCTGCGGGTATTTACTAATCAGCCCTGGGACCCTGGCGATCTCGCCTTATGGGGGGGTAAAATGCCGAGATTAAGAAAAGATGCAGAGCGATGTGTGCAGTTATTTTCTAATATCTGCACTGGGCACAACCCAAACTGGAGTGATACCCAAATTCTTTTGAGGGAATTATTTCAACCAAATGAAGGGGATAAGATAATTAAAGATGCGGAAGTAGCGCAGCAAACCGGGGGAAATAGAAACCTCTGGCTAGCAAATGATCCAAATCGGGATTGTAATAATGCAGGAGATAGATAGAACTGTGTGTCAAACAGGACTTTGAAATTTAGTAGAAGCAATTAGAGCATGCAGAGTTAGGAGTAAGTTGGACTAAAGTGCAAGAATGCAGACAGTGATTAGATGAACACCCCCACGACTTTTGGGGACTTTTGCAGTAAGCCCTGCTAAAATATGGAGGAATGACCCCACAAAACTTCAGTGATGCTTTTGCAATTAGTGTTTTTATAGATCAAGCAGCCCCTGATACATGAAAGTATTTTAAAGAGCATATGCCAGGCTGGCAAGGGGAGGGGGAGCGGCAGAACCAGGGGAGATAGATGGAATCAAAGTGAAGGTGGTGTACAATTAAGAGCTAATGATGTTTGTCATTATTGCGTGGAACAAGGGCACTGGAAGCAGGAATGCCCAGTGAGGCCCCGTGTACTGGGGAATAGAGGGGCCAGCATGAGAAAATCAAACACTAGGAATGAGACCAGGCAATTCCCAGCCAGTCCACAATGACAGGAGATAGGAGACTCAGAAAATACTGTGGAAATTGGGGTAAATTTATAGGATATAGATTTGGATTTTGAGAGCCATGTAATGGCAAATATAGAAGGTTTAGAAGTTCCCTTTCTAGTAGATACTGGAGCCACCCTTTCCCTTTTAAATTTTGAGCCTAAAGGATGCAAGTCATCAGATAAACTAGTGATGCAAGGAGTGATGGGAAAAGGCGAACGAATGTTATCTAAGCCCTTATTGCTCACTATTGGGGGTAAAACAGTGTGGGGACGTTTTATAATTTCCACAGACTCGCCCTCTTGCCTCTCAGGGAGAGATCTCCTGCAAGCCTCGGATACTCAGATCTGTTTACAGCCAGAAGGGATAAAATTAATAATTATGGGCTCATGTGTTCTGGCTAAGACGCCAGAACCAGAGTGGACTAATCTGCAAATTCCAACAAGTTTAGAATCATTTCCAAAAAGGTTATGGAGCTCTTCAGGAATGGATGTTGGACTACTGAAATCAGCTAGTCCAGTCTCGATAAAAACAAAGGGGGGATTGCCTCCTGCAGTTAAACAATACCCTATCCCAAAGGAAGCAGAGAAGAGCATCCAAAAACAAATCAATCATTATTTGAAACTGGGTATCCTTAGAGTCTGTGAATCCCCGTACAACACTCCGATTCTGCCGGTTAAAAAGAGAACAGGCAAGATTCTGATGGCGATCCAGAGTATCGGTTTGTACAAGACTTAAGGGCTATAAACATCTCTCAGATATCGAACTTCCAGGACATTCAGTGTTAATACAATATGTGGATGATTTGTTATTAGCAAGTAAAGATTATGAGACATGTTTAAAAGATACTGTTTCTCTATGTAATGCTCTTGCAGAAAAAGGGCATCGGGCATCTCTGTCTAAACTTCAGCTGTGCCAAAGAGAGGTAAAATATTTGGGTTTTATTTTAAAGGAAGGACACAGGTTAATTGATCCAGAACGAGTAAAGACAATTCTTAATATGCCCCGTCCTGTAACAAAAAAGCAACTTAGGGGATTTTTAGGAGCTGTAGGATTTTGCCGACCGTGGATTCCTGGGTTAGCAGAACTTACTAAGCCTCTAGTACAGGCAACAAAAGAGGAGGAGATAGAGCCTTTGGCCTGGGGCCCAGAAAGGGAGAAAGCTTTTACATCTGTAAAAAAGGCGTTGGTTTCAGCCCCTGCTCTAGGGTTACCAGATTATAGCAAACCATTTGAATTATTTGTCCATGAACAACAGGGAGTAGCAAGTGGGGTACTCACCCAAAAACTAGGTCCTCACCGTAGACCAGTGGCCTATTTACTCCACACAGCTAGACGTGGTAGCTAAAGGCACTCCAGGATGCATCAGAGCAATAGCAGCTACGGCAGCTCTTATTGAAAAAACACGACCTGTAGTTTTGGGTCACTCATTGACTGTGTATGTGCCTCATGAAGTAGAACTGTTAATGAAACAATACGCAACTCAAGCACTATCCCCACAGAGAGCTCACCGCTCTGAACTGATAATACTGCATGCAGATAATGTGACCTTAAAGAGATGCAATATCTTAAATCCAGCAACGCTACTGCCTCTACCTGAGGATGGAGAGCTGCATCATTCCTGTGAACAGGTGGTCGTCAGCTCGAGCAAGCCCCGGGAGGATCTTAAAGGCGAACCTTTGGGAAACCCGGACTTAGTTCTGTTTACAGATGGATCATCCTATTATTTGGGCGGAAGGCGCCACTCAGGTTATGCTGTCACTAACCTCTTTGAGGTACTTGAGACTAATCCTTTGTCTCCGTCTGTAAGTGCTCAAGGAGCAGAATTAATAGCATTGACCCAAGCAGCAAAAATTGGTAAGAACCTGCAGGTAAATACCTATACCGATTCTAAATATGGATTTGGAGTATTTGATGTAACAGGGATGTTATGGAAAGAATGAGGATTCTTTTCGTCATCAGGAAAGAAATTAGCTAATGGAGAAGAAATACGTAATTTGCTGGAAGCAGTTCAACTTCCCCAAAGAAATTGCTGTAATACACTGCCCAGCCCATACTAAAGACACTACAGAAATTAGTAGAGGAAATACGTTAGCTGACGCCGCTGCGAAGGCTGCAGCCCGACAACCTCTGAGAGAATGTATGGGGGCAGTTCCAAGGATGAACCAAAGTGAGTGACCAAATTGAATAGACCCCAAAACCATGTATGAAAAGGACTGCTCAGTGAAAAAGAAAAAAAAACAATGGGAATAGTGGGAAGCAAAACAAAATGATGTTGTAATATGGACAATTGGAGGAAAACCAATTCTACCAAAAAAAAATTAATTGCTATAGCTAGGTGGTTTCACGATAAAGCTCATGGGGGAGCTGAGGCAATAGCTAACCAGGTACAGAAAGTGTGGGCCGCTCCAGGAATTTATATGGCTGCAAAAAAAAAAATAACGAATAGCTGCCTGACCTGCCAGAAGTTTTTAAGTAGCAAACCAAGCTCAGAGTTAGGGGGACGACCATGGGCCCACTTCCCTTTCCAAAAGCTACAAATAGATTATGCGGATATGCCATCTGCCAATGGGTACAAACACTTGTTAGTGAGAGTAGATCAGTTATCAGGCTGGGTAGAAGCTTTCCCAACAAGAAAGGCTGATGCAGGGGGAGTAGTAAAAGCCTTACTGAAAGAAATCATACCTAGGTATAGAGTCCCAGAAGCCATTGATTCAGACAGGGGTGTCCATTTTACGGCAAACATAATCACTCAATTACATAAATCATTAGGAATAAAAAGAAACCTATGTACCCCTTATCACCCACAATCTTCAGGACAGGTAGAAAGAATGAATAGAACATTAAAAGAAAAAATAGCAAGAATATGCACACGTGCTAGCCTAAAATGGCCAGAAGCATTAAACTTAGCTCTATGGGATGTTTGAAATGCCCCACGGCAACCCATAGGACTAACGCCAGCAGAAATTCTCTTCGGGAGACATTTAGCTATACTAGGGACTTATTATTCCAGCTAAGACCAGCCTGTTAGACGGAGATGAACGACTAGCCCAGTATGTTCTAAGTATGCAAAAAAGGTTTGAAAATCTTTAAAAAAAATATATATATATATATATATGCTCAATGATATCAATCCACACCACCTGAAATACAAGTGCCTGGTATACAGCCTGGGGATGAAGTTTTAGTTAAAGTATTTTCACAAAAATCCAAGTTAAAACCTAAATGGAACAGGCCATATACTGTCATACTATGTTCTTATTTTGCTGTTAAAGTTGAACTGTACTTGTATATGTTAAAAAAGGATGTGTATGTGTAAGAACACTTTATAATCTTACATTCATAGATGGCATTGTTGTAGATACAAGTAATCATTCAAATATTTGTATTTGTAACTTTACCAGAATCATGGGATGCGACTTTAATTATTCAGCTCCTATTAGATCTTATCAATTGTTACAATCTAATTATACATTAATTCAAAATTTACTACCTACCCCCATTGGAATGAATCTCACCCTGGTGAAGAAACTACTACAACATGATGACCTGCGTCGACTGCTAGAACGCATCCGAAACAATGGACAAAAAAAAAAAAAAAACCCTCTAATCACCATTCATCATGATGCAGAAGAGATACACCACATCTTGGAAAAATTTAATTATTTAATTTGCTTTGATTTGGCTCTGAGCTTTTCTGCGGGAACCTAGGGTCGGACCCTGTTATGGTGGCCGACAAGCCTAATTTCCATAACAGCCACGAGGAATCTACTTCCTGGATAGTGGGGACCCCTCTCCACTCACATGTCAGTTGGGCTATTTGGTCTCCCTGTCTACATCGCAGGGGTTGGGATCCGGTGTAGTGGATCGCAACTTTCACCTCCTCGAGGTAGTTTGAGTCAATGACCCCTGCAACGATGTCCACCCCCACCCCGTGAGCTAAACTATTACAGGGCACCAAGCGACCATAATACTCTGGGGGTATGGCGACCGCCAACCCCATACTCAAAAGATGGCGGCTCTCCGGTTCCAGGGTTATTTCTTTGTGTGGCAGTCACAGATCCAACCCTGCACTCCCAGGCATGGCTCACCTGGGGAGGCAGGCTTGGGGGTGCAGCCGCTGCACTCTAAGCACACGTGGACGCTCGATGGATTCCCCTTTGAAACGAGCATATGGGGTAGAGCCATGCAGTGGGTGGTCATTGAGGCAGGCAGTTGCCTGACGGGTGTTTTTACTCCAACCCGTGAGGGTACCAGTAGGGGACAATTTGCGCAGCTGCTCTTTGAGCAGCCCATTCATTCATTCTATCAATCCTGCCCCTTGCGGATGGTAGGGTATGTGATATGTCCAGGCTATTCCTCGCTCTCCAGCCCAATTTTCAATGTCATTCCCTGTAAAATGAGTGCCCTGATCACTTTGGATTTCCACTGGGGAACCATATAACTCAGTCAAGTCTTCTAATGCCTTAATGGTGTGAGCCTGGGTAGCTGCGGCGCAGGAGTGGGTGCACAATAGACCAGAGCAGGCATCTACAGCGGTCAGGACATATCTGTGCTGCTGGCTCTCTGGTAAGGGTCCAATAGAATCAGTTTGCCACACCTCCCCAGGCTTTTGTCCTCTACGAATATAATGCTTTTTGGTCCGCAACCGCTGTGGAGCTAAGCGGGTACAACGGGGGCAACGCTGCCTGGCCCCTGTTTGTGCCGCTGGCAGCTCCCACTCCATGCAGTCTGCGGGCAGGGCAGGTGTTTCTGGTCCCCCCCTGCACTCCCCAGGCTGCTCGCCGCACTCCCCCACCCCCGGGGGCTGCGTGAGCTGCTTCGGCTGAAGCTGCAGCCACCGCTTGAGCAGCTCTGCGCTGGGTTTACCGGCCACCTCCCGCCATGGCCTGCCCGCTCGCAGCAGGTCTTGGAACATAGTGCTGCGACTCACCCTTTCTTTCTGTTTCATGTTTACCCGCCTGTTTCCCGACTTCCCATCTCTGCTAACAGAGGACGCCTCCGCTAACTGAGATAGCAGCGCTGCGACTCCCCCCACTGTACCGGTCCCACCCCCGATCACAGGTAGCACCATCGCTTTAAGATGGGGAGGGTGGTTTGCAGCATCTTAGTTTGAAAGGTTTTGCTCATGGGGATCTGATCCGGTCCGGTAAACTCGGGGGAGTAAATTCCAGACAACATCCCTAATTACCGCAGCTGGTTTATCCCTGCCGCAATAGTAGTCCACCCAGTGAGCCCGTCATCGATGCCCGCGGCAGTCGGCCAGGTTAAACGCATTGCGCCCATCACCCACTCCATTAGGGAGGGGGGACCTTTCAGTTCTGCTGCTGCAGGGTGCGGAGGGTGTTGCGCAGCCTGGGATCCCGGGGCAGAGCCCCCATCCCACCAAGCTCCTCTCTAGTAAAATGAACCGTCTCTTCCCCATCATCCCACAGCCTTAACAGCCCCTCTAATAACCCTTCACGGGGCTGCTGCTTATAGCACCCCTGCACATCCTGCAGCTCTGATGCTTTAAAATCACAAATAGTTGTGGTCCCTTGCAAATTGGCTGCATTCGGTCAGGTAAGCTGCTGCTCTACCACTGGCCAGGCAGCTGCCACCCCCTCATGCTCTATGTCTGACTCCGAGCTGGGGGGCTCGTCAGGGTCCCAGATGTTGCCATCCCCCAAAGTTTCCGGATCCCAATCCACTTTTCGCACCAGTGCCCACACAGCCAGAGGATGGACATCTCGCCACCCCCACTGTCGCCGCTGGCTATTTGCAATGCAGGCGGCCATAATGACACACTGGTGCTTCAGCTTCTCAGCTCAAGCCGTGGTTGCAATTGCAACCTCTTGGGTCAGTTGGTGAGCCTCCTTAGTGGCTTCGAGATCACTTTCCAACTGCCCACTTCGCTGGCGCTGCGTCACCAACACCTCGTCCAGGGTGGGGAGTGCAGTCAGTAAGATGCACCCCAGATCCCCTGCTGCCTTTCGCGCCAGCCCTGCTTTTTCCAGTCGGAGCTTGGAGACCAGTTCCACTAGCCTCTCTGGGGTTACCCCGGCTCACTCTCTAGCTCCAGCCATGCTGCGGGGGCAACCCACTCTGCCAGCTTGCGAGCCATGGGTGCCCATCGACCTGTAGCGGGCCACCTGGGAACGCGGCTCCCCACCTCCCCCTTGTCCTCTCGCCCCCAAAGAGGCATCTCCACACAGGTATCCTTCCGACTACGCCAAATGTGACCACAAGGCGGGAAAGGGAGGGGCGGATACCAGCATAGAGAGACACTCAAGGCATGTGAGGGGTTAAACAAAGTAGATTTAATAAAGGACTTGCACTCCAAGCTGCACGGGGAGCCCCGGGAATCGCACGGAGGGGCTGCTGATGGGAGGCTGTCAGATGCACAGGTTGGACGCCCAGGCGGGACTCACTCGTAGTATCCTAAGGGCCCTTTAAATCTACTGGAACTGTTTCCTTATCTCAGCTGTGCTAACCTTGGGTAGCTACTGGCTGGGAAGCAGCTAGACATTGTTGACAAAACGGAATATGCATGCCTGGCCTTGACAGGAATTTGGTGAGTGTGTAGAGAGCACGCTGTGGGGCTACGATCACGTACTCTGCCAATCACCTGACTCCTCGCTATGTCTTTTGCAGGTGTTCTCACTACACCCTCCTATGAGATCTGGGCCTAACTACAAGGCCTTCAGTATCTCTGCTACCCTCTTCGCCATATCACCAACGAGACTAACAAGGGATTGGTAAAACAGTCAATGAATGAGTAAATAGGTAAGCAATCATAGAAGGGTTATTAATCACCAAGGTTATGAACAATCAAATACCATCCAATCGTGAGCCTGTGGAACATGTAAAATGAAAATGTTCTCCTTGGAATAGTGCCCTTAGGGCTGCAGGGCTGCTACATGTGAAAACACAGCCAATTGTACTGTTGTTTATACTAATTCTGTTAAGCATTGTCTAACTCTATGTGGTTAGTGTAGCGTACCTCCTGCTGATTACAATACCCTTTTGGAAGACTGATCCACCTGCTCCAGAGCACCTGTGAGGCAAGAGCAGATGTTGCCACAGCACAGCCTCACCGGTGAATGGTCAGTCGCTGCGATTGAGTCAGGAGATGGGCGTCTGCGGTGCCAACTACTGGACTCACAGGAGGTTTGAGATATTGCTGGATAGTCATCATATTGACCCCTTTACAGCGGGTCAGCACAATCCAAGGGGTGGAAAATCATGGACTGAAGCCTACCCAAAAGCACCATCCAGATGAAAAGGCCTCACAAAAATGTTAGGGTGAAGAAGTAAAACCCTTAACTCTAGATCTGAAGTACTGTGCAATAAGTTTCAGCAAGTAAATAAATTGATAAATCAGACTACAGGTTCCAAAGTATTACCTGTAGAACAGATGCCAAACGTACCTCTGCCTTCTTGTATGGGACTGACTGGTTGTCATGAGTCGCGCTGAGTAATGTCAACATGTGGGAGGGGAATTGGCAACATTGGAGAGCCTTTAATTGGATGGCATGGGCCTTAAATGACATCACACAAAACTTAGCAGAACAAATGCATATTAGCTTATTATGTTTAAATATGCATTTGCTTAATATCCAAGACTTACAACATCTCCTGGATGTGCTGTATGTGAACCGGGCGATAGCGTTGCAGGAGCTTCTCAGAGATCTATTTAGAAATAGAATGATGGGATGGGGCACGATAAACCTATTGTGTCACATAAAAAAATAAGTTTGTATGTCACTATGCATACTGTGCAACAACAATATTCAAATGCAGCAATCCTTTGTTTGACTCAATATAGCACAGTTCCACAACTTTTGGGACCTAACTTATGGGTCCCCCATTTTGTAGGAGACTATGACAATTGTTCTAAAAATCAAACGTATAGCATTATAGACCATTGTTCTAAATGGACACAGGGGTGGGTGTGTATTTCGCCCCCTATTGCATTAGAAACTTGTGGCCTACAACATAGCGAGTGAACATGCATTTGGGAACCCTTGAACCAAACTATCATACTGGATAATGGACTAAGTTGTGTGTGTATCATAGTACCTGTAAATACCACTATACAATAGGAAGACCAAAGTGCTGCAACAGGACATCATTCTATCTGTTAATGCAACGTAAGCTACGTTGTTAATACATCTTGGTGACATACCTACTGGACCACATGTATGATACCAGAACAGTTTCAAGAACATTTTCTCTGCGGCACGTCAGCTTATTTTTTACGTCCATGCCATTCAACAAAAGCTCATCTTGAAAGAACAGATCACTGTGGAGGGGGCCCAACAGTTCAGTCCTCCTACTCTGGGCCTTCAGAGCCAAGTGTTGCTTAAATCCCTGATTACCGACGCTGTCCAACATGACCTCTTCCCGCTGCCTGGCTGTTTCTTTGTAGAACAGGCCTGTGGGGAAATGTGTGGACAGCATGTCATGTCTGTAATTGAGTATAAATTAATCTCTCAGCATAACATCCAGCCGCCTGAAAATAGATACCAACACATAATTCATCAGACCCATGGCATATCTAGCACTGAGGTTGGACCCATCAGCTTGTACAGTCTTGCAGGAAAGGTACAGCAGAGTGTTGTTCAGATCTATGTCATCTTCCCCATTCCTAGCTATGAAAAAGTCCAGGGGTGCCAACTGCATGATAGCTGAAAGTAGGGGCAATTCAATGAACAGGTTTTTCTCAATCCTGGTCAGTGTCAAGGCCACTTCAAACAAATCCAGCTTGGATTGGATGCATTCATTCAAGTAGCTGTGAACAAAAACCATCACTGTTAAAAATATATCTCCTTTTCTAGGTTTAGAATGGGGCCTCTCGTGCTGGGTTTCCCGTTTCTTTTGCACTCTTCAATATGACTTGTTTTCTTTCTTCTTGTCCTGGCCAGGATGCTGCTCAGTGCCACCTGTCCTTTTTCTTTAAAGGGGTTGAGGTTGGCCTTCCCTCCTCTCTTTCTGTGAATACAGACAAGCCCTGAGACCTTCTGCTTTGTCCAGCACAGCTTGAGAGATGTGTCTGATCACATCTTTGGCAATGTTTTGAATGGCACTTTTAATATGCAGCATAACAATTTCCAAACTCTTTTGAAAAAGTGGTATGGCCTTTCTAAAGAGGCTGCAGAATATACCCTCTATAACAGCCCCATACATCACAAGAACACCCTGTTAACAAGGGAGATTTTTTTTCTGGCCTGGGCTCTGTACTAATTCATGTACAAGGATGAGCCCGCATAATTTTTTACTGCTACCATGTTGATGTACTTTCTTAAAATATCAGAGCCTTCTGGGGGCCACATACAGAACTTCACAATCACCTTCCCAAAGCAAAATGAGATGTGCTTGTTTTGGCTAGTCTTTAATTCAGTGCTGATCATGTTGATGTGATGTTGGTTCACTGGCACATAATGTGGCTTATTGTACATAACCATAACGATCTCACTGTTATTACCATAGACTGGAACACAGCGCAATAATGGAACCAAAAAGTCTCTGACCAGTTGGTGCTCTACAAGCTCTGTGTAGAGGTAGACTGAGTTAAACCCTCAAGTGACATCAACCATAAAGGGAAATTTCTTACCAGCAACCCCCAAAGAAGCCTGCAAAATATGTACTAGCTCCACAGCTATATAAAAACTCTAAGTTTTTTTTTTTTTTTTTTTTTTAATTAGGGCTGCAGGCAAATGGCTAGGCTGCTGACAAGGCCCTAGCCTGAGGTTAAGCTAACTGAACAGGATGTGGAAAACTACTGGACATGACAGGAGAAATTGCTGGACATGACAGATAACTGTGAGAAGCTGACAAAAGTTACAGACTGTGCCGTGAAGGATGGCTGGATTTCACAGGTGGTTACAGGAGAGTTATGTGAAAAACAGCCAAACTTCACAGACACCTGTTACAGGCAAAACAGTCTAAAGTTGGGGAATTTTACCTGAGTTAGTTTATTGTCACCCAACACAAATCTCTGATCACTGATTGGGGTATTGAGAAAAAGAAGAACATAATTAGACAAACACTTACATAAACATCTGCCCCCCCCCCCCCACACTTCTCTTATTTTCACTGTGAGGTACACAATGGCGATGGATGCAGTAGGAGTTTGAGGTGGTATGTGTAACAGCTTCTATCACTCTGCGCATAATGGTTTCTGCCACTCTATTTCTTACTGTACCTGCTCCAGTGTGGGTCACCCATGAGTCACAAGCCCTTCAGGAGTGTATCTCCATTTGGATTGGAGTGTCCACCCCACCACCACCCCTGCCAAGAGTGTGTCTCCAGCCCCTAGCAGCTGCTGCTTTCTTTCTTTAATAAGTTTGAGCAGGAACACCATGTGCTTCTCTGACAGGATAAAGTTTTGGCGTATTTTTTTTCCCCCACTATTGTTTTCATTTACCTCAGGGAAGGCTGGAACTGGTTTTGACTGGCACACGGTGGTTCATGACCTCCCCCAAGTCACCTTGGCAGCCCCCCTGCTACTTACAGCCCATAACATGCCCATTTTAACATCTGACGGGGAGCATTGGGGGCCTTTTGGGGAGTGGAACCTTGCAAGGCCACCAGTGCCTGGGCAACCGTATCAGTGGCAGCATATCAGGCCAAGAGTGCCTAGGGACCAGTATCATGAAATACCAAATTTGGGTATGGATATACCAAAACTAGGACCAATGGGGAAAAAGTAATTAGGGGCCAGTTGTTTAATTGGGAGCAGACTGGCGTGGAAAAAAGGGAGGTACAAGGATGGTGAAAAGGAGGGTTAAGAAACAGGAAAAGGGATAATAAGGTAGGCAAATCATGTGAATGGTGTTGTTTGAGGGTCCCTGCTGGGCAGCCCTGCACTTGATCACTGCAGCCTAAATCAGGACAGTAAACTAAACCCATTGTTCTGACCATACCTCACAAGTCAAACCTGCTTCTGCAATTAGGAGGACTGGGGTGGTGGTGGGGAGAATGGGGTGCTTTCCCTGGCAGACAGGAGAAAACCCAGATGGACGGATTCAGCATCCTGGTATCATCATGTCACTTCCAAGCCTGACAGCATTGGCAATCTAGCCACCACTTCCTAACAATTTTCATCTGTTGTAAGCTTTGTTTTTCTACTCACAGGATCATAGGGCAGGCCTTCTGCTGGAAGTGAGAGGGACACCTGTCATTTCTTATGCATGTTGACCTCTACCTACTAGCACACAAGTGCTGACTGCTGAGTCTATACATGGAACAGTGTGGGAGCAGTGAGACAGGAGGTCTCCAGGGCTATTCCCACCCTCATTCAATGTGCACACAGAAGCTGAAATGACGAGAGAACAATGTTAAGCTGTTTAGGGTGGGATTCAGTTGCCTAAGTGTAGGTGACTAGAGACATTTTAGGGTATTCCTCCTGGCCTCTGGCTGCCACTTTAGAGCTCATATGTCTCCCATAGGTCTGTGTGTCCTCTGCCACCCCCTGTTGAATGTTTTGGATACCCTAGAGCATCTCAAATTGCATTAGACTAGTAGCTCTGCATTTGGACAACTGCGTGTGTGTGTGTGTGTGTGTGTGTGTGTGTATTATTCAGCAATTTACTCTTTTTTTACTTTTAAAATTTCAAATCTCAAAATAGTTGCTAGAATGTAAATATTAAAAAAGTTCCAGCCAGCTTTATTTACTTGTTTACTACTTTATTCTGTGCCCTAAACCTGTGGGGATTATTCATTCACTTCATACTGTGAATAATCATGTTGACTCTTACATTATAATAGCAATACTGTGTCCTGACAGGAAGTGAAAGTTCTTGCTTTCAGCTGTGCCCTCAGTTGCCCCTCATATGTTTTGTCTGACAGAGTGCCTCTGATGCAAGAATAACTTCTGTTGAAGAAGCTATCTTAGAGTTACCATGTTACAGATATTCCCAACTTTCAACCTTATCCCACTGATGTTACGAATAGGGCCAGACATAAATCTAGTAAGTTCCTTTTTCCTTTGTTTCCTTTTTAAATTTTGCTTGCTGTCCTTTTATTTTTTATTTTAAAGTGTTCAGTTAGTAGAAGAGAAGCAGAAATACAATTAGCGTGAGGTGAGTTAAGATCATGTGTCCTACAAAGAAATGACAGTAGTCAGCTCGTTATCTTTTAGACTGTGGCCCTGTCCATCCTGTGTAGGAGTGCAGACATTGCCTTGCCATTCTCAGTGGTAGCACAAAGATGATACAAAGCTATTGGCTGTCCCCCATAGAACTTTAAGATTGTCACATGTAGCACATGTTCATTCATGCCTGTGCTAATTTGCCTCTAAAAGATAGAACTTTCTCCCTTCACATGGCTCAATGCTGCCACAAGAGTCATGCAGGCAACACAGACACTGCCAATAGAAGGGAGTGCAGTGAACACAAAACAGCTGCTGCCACAACAGTCAGTAAGTTATGGAGAAGGGTGTTAAGGGAGCAGCATTTCAGAGTTCACCTGGTGTTCCTCCAAAGGGTACCAGAGAGCCTCAGGGCTGTGTCTATGACCTCTGGGTTGGAATGGGCCAGCAGCTCTCCCTTGTCTGCTCGTGTTCCAAGAATCTTGAGAAAGACCAGCCAGGGGAAATGGTGCTGTCTGGATGCATGCACACAGCTCCAGCCTCGAGTTGAAGGGGAAATCACCCCTTTAAAAGTAGGGGGATATACCATGGTCTTTGCAGCTGATGTGGAAAGGACAGTGAGAGACCAAAACTCACATACCTCTAATAGAGTTTATTGTTATTTTTTCCAACAGTCATAATATTTCTTTAGCAAAACATACTTCTTTCAAATAAAATAACCTTCACCTCCCCTCACATGTCCAAATGTCTTCCTCTGCTCAGAGAACTTAAATGGCTTTGTTTCTCTTAGTGAAGCGCAGCACTGCAGCTTGTTTGCTTAATGTTAGATCTCTTAGTGTTAGACATCTACAACATAGAAATCTGCCCTGAGCTAGTCACGAAGACTTCCTTTCTAGCCAGGAGAGAGAAATAGGACACAAGTCATCTGACCAATTTAACTATGTTAGGCTGAGATAAAAAGCACCCCCACAGATTGCTTTTCTAGTCAGGGGGGAGAAACAGATATCTGGACAATTAGTTCAAGGGTAGGAATTTCCATAGCAGATGCCTAAATGTGTACAAATTAATCCCACCCAAAGTGTAATTGGTCTGTCTGTCATTCCAAATCTCATTTTACAGAGAATTTATTGAATTTAACAACTATCTCAATGTATTTATTTATTTATTTACACGGATGCTTCCCATTTTAGTTGCATTGTTACTCCTGGAGTTGGTTGGGGATCAGTCTGGAGACTAGCCTTGTTTAACACTGCCACTGGTAATGAAAGTCCAAACATCACAGAATCACAGAATGGTCGAGGTTGGAAGGGACCTCTGGAGATCATCTAGTCCACCCCCCCACCTGCTCAAGCAGGGTCACCTAGAGCACATTGCATAGGATCGTGTCCAGGCGGGTTTTGAATATCTCCAGAGAAGGAGACTCCACAACCTCTCTGGGCAACCTGTTCCAGTGCTCAGTCACCCTCACAGGAAAAAAGTTTTTCCTCATATTCAGATGGACCTTCCTGTGTTTCAGTTTGTGCTCGTTGCCTCTTGTCCTGTCACTGGGCACCACTGAAAATCATCTGGCCCCATCCTCTTTACACCCTCCCTTAAGATACTTATACACATTGATAAGATCCCCCCTCAGCCTTCTCTTCTCCAGGCTAAACAGTCCCAGCTCTCTCAGACTTTCCTCATGAGAGAGATGCTCCAGTCCCCTAATCATCTTCGCAGCCCTCCGCTGGACTTGCTCCAGTAGTTCCATGTCTCTCTTGTACTGGGGAGCCCAGAATTGGACACAGCGTGTTGTGTGTTCGTGGCATTTGCTGGTAAGATGCAGTTGTGAAACACTGTTGATACATGGGGGAATCTAAAGAGTACTCAGGAAGAACCTGATAGAGTTGTGGACTGGAGAAATAGTCTTAGGATGAGATACAGTAGGACAGCATACAAGACCATGCAGCAAGAAGCAGCTCTGTCATCAGCTAAGAGCTCATCTGCAAGGAGAAGAGAAGCCTGGGATATTCATCCACCACTGGAAGAATATGGGCCCAAAATGTGACATAACTATGGAAAAGGCAAATGCAATACTAGGGCACGTCACAGAGACATTTGAAGGGGAGGGTAGTATTTTTTCCATCAAACAGAGAACTGATCTCATCTGCACTACCACATACAATTTCAGGTACCCATGTTTAATGAAGATTATTTCAAAGCAGAGGAGCTGCAGAGAAGGGCTGCTAAGATGATAATGGGAGAGACTGTCTTATGAGAGCAGAACACTGAGTTTGCTTCTTTAGCCCAGCCAAATGAAGGCTAAGAAAGAATGCGTAAATACTTAAGCAGCTTAATCAAAGGGGGAAAAGAACTAGAGGGCTATCAGATTGGTTAAGCATGACCTCCCCTTCAGAAATCCATGCTGACTACTCCCAATCGCCTTCTTGTCCTTCACATGTCTGGAAATAGTATCCAGGATTAGTTGTGCCATCACTTTCCCAGTGATCGAGGTGAGGCTGACGGGCCTGTAGTTCCCCGGATCCTCCTTCTTGCCCTTCTTGAACATAGGAGTGATGTTTGCTCTCTTCCAGTCCTCAGAACCTTCCCCGATCACCATGTCCTTTCAAAGATAATTGAAAGTGGCCTTGCAATGACATTGGCCAGCTCCCTCAGCACTGTGGGTATATCCCATCAGGGCCCATGGACTTGTGATTGTCCAGTTTTGTTTAAGTGTTCCCTAACCCGACCCTCCTCCACCAAGGGTAAGTCTTCCTTACTCTAGACTTCCCCTCTGGTCTCAGAGACCTGGGATTCCTGAAGGTCAATCTTACCAGTAGAGACTGAGGCGAAGTAGGCATTGAGTACCTCGGCTTTTTCTGTGTCCTTTGTCACCAGGGCTCCTACCCCATTCAGCAGCAGGCCCACATTTCCCCTAGCCTTCCTTTTGCTGCTTATGGACTTGTAGAAGCTGTTCTTGTTGCTTTTCATGTCCATTGCCAGATTCAATTCCAGATGGGCTTTGGCTTTCCTAACCCCATCCCTGCATGCTTGGACAGTGTCTTTATATTCCTCCTGGGTCACCTGCCCCTGCTTCTACCTCTTGTACACTTCCTTTTTATGTTTTAGTTTAGGCAAGAGTTCCTTGTTCATCCATGCAGGCCATCCATGCAGGCCTCCTGCTGCCTTTGATTTCCTGCTTGTTGGGATGGACCATTCTTGAGCTCGGAGGAGATGATCCTTGAATAGCAGAGCCAGCTCTCCTGGACCTCTCTTCTCTCCAGGGCTGTATCCCACAGGATTCTTCCAAGCAGATCCCTGAACAGGCTGAAGTCTGCTCTCCTGAAGTCTGGGTTGTGATCCTGCTTTTTGCCCTGCTCCCTCATCTCAGGATCCTGAACTCCACCACCTCGTGGTCACTGCAGCCAAGGCTGCCTCCGACTTTCACATGTCTGAACAGTTCTTCCTTGTTTGTAAGTATGAGGTCCAGCAGAGCGCCTCGCCTCATAGGCTCTTCAATCACTCGTGTTAGGAAGTTGCCCTCAAGCACTACAGGAACCTCCTGGATTGCTTTCACCCTGCTATTGTGCCCCTCCAGCAGATATCGGGGTGGTTCAAGTCCCCCAAAAGGGCCAGGGCCTAGGAACATGAGGCTTCTTTGAAATGTCTGAAGAAGGCCTTGTCTACTTCTTCCTGATCAGGCAGTCTATAGCAGACACCCACTACAATGTCACCCATGCTGGTCCGCCCACTAATCCTGTCCCATAAGCTCTCAGATGGCCCCTCACCTGTTCCCAGGCAGAGCTCCATGCATTCCTGCTGCTCTCTCACATAAAGGGCAACCCCCCCTCCTCACCTTGGCCTGTTCTTCCTAAAGAGCCTGTATCCATCCATGGCAGCATTCCAGTCCTGTGAGCTATCCCACCATGTCTCCATGATCCCAATGAGATCATTGTCTTGTAACTGTACAGACTTCTAATTCCTCATGTTTGTTCCCCATGCTGCATACATTAGTGTACAGGCACTTCAAAGAGGCACCCCGGCACACTGACTTCCTAGAAAGGGCATGATAGCTTTCCCCATAACGTGGGCCCATAGGCACATCTACAGGCATACACTTGGGGGGTGATTCCCCTTGAGCCCTCTTTTGTTGATTAAGAGGTCCCTTCTGTCTACATCACCCCAGACCCTTTGCTTGCCAACCCCGTCCACCACTTCCTTACTTGATTCTTGGTCATTCTCTCCCTCCTCTGTCATTCCTGTTTTAAGCCTCTCCTTACCAGGTTGGCCAGCCTGTTGGCAAAAATACTTTTGCCCCACTTTGTCAGGTGGATCCCATCTCTACCAAGCAGTTATTGGCCAGCTCCCTCAGCACTGTGGGTATATCCCATCAGGGCCCATGGACTTGTGATCGTCCAGTTTTGTTTAAGTGTTCCCTAACCCGACCCTCTTCCACCAAGGGTAAGTCTTCCTTACTCTAGACTTTCCCACTGGTCTCCAGGGCCTGGGATTCCTGAAGGCCGATCTTACCAGTGAAGACCAAGATGAAGAAGGTATTGAGTACCTTGGCCTTTTTCGTATCCTTTGTCACTAGGTCCCCTGTCCCATTCAGCAGCAGGCCCACATTTTCCTTAGTCTGCCTTTTGCTGCTTTTTGTCATATGAGCTATCCCACCAAGTTTCTGTCATTCCAGTGATACCATAAGTCTGTGACTGCACATGGAGTTCCAGTTCTTGTTTGTTTCCCAGACTGCCTGTGTTGGTTTACAGGCACTTGAGATGATCTTCTGTCTGCCCCTTGTCTTTGAGGGGAGCATAGGAGTCTCCCTCATTGCTCTGTTCCATGCACACTTTCAGCTTGTGTCCTTGCTTGTCTCCAGGCTTTGTGCACCACTCCCCATTAAACCTAGTTTAAAGCCTGCCTCACTAAGTTAGCCAGCCTACTGGCAAAGATGTCTTTGCCCCTTTTTGATAAGTGGATCCCATCTCTCTCCAGTAGCCTGCAGTCTTTGAAGAGCATCCCATGGTCATGGAAGCTGAAACCCTGCTGGTTAACACCAGTTACCAGGTGTTGATCTGTGTGTTACAACTGCTTCTGCTTGCACCCTTTCCTTTGACTGGCAGGATGGAGGAGAAAACAACCTGAGTACCTGCCTCCTTTACTTTAGACCCCAGGGCTCTGTAGTCCTGCTTGTTATTTTCCAGATCACACTTCATAGTATCATTGGTGCCCATGTGGAAGAGGAGTAGGAGGTAGTAGTCCCTGGGCTTAATGAGTTTTGGCAGTCTCTCCATAACATACTGGATCTTGGCTCCAGGCAAGCAGCGAACTTCCTGTGACTCAATGTCATGTTGGCATATGAGTGCCCTATAGTAGTGGGGAAGGGAGCCCTCCACTACTAATACTCGCTGCTGCTGCTTCTCCCTGCTGGTTTTGAACTGTTGAGCAGGAGTGGTTGGCCCAGTTATCTCTTCCAGTGGAACTTGTTCGTCCTCCCCTTCTATTGCCAGGACACCGTATCTGTTCTTCATCTGATTTTTTCCAGATGAGGGGAGAGCTGCTGTCTTGTTGCCATGGGTCATGAGCTTCCAGAGTACTTTGTCCTGTGAATAAATGTCCTTCCCCTGTTTGAGCTGTGCTTCTAGTCATCCTATTCTGTCTGCACCCTGAAGCATCAGCTCTTCCTTTTGCAACATTGCTAGCATCCTATCAATTTCCTGCTCACCCTCCCTGATGCGGCATAACCTGCTGACCTCTTTCTGCAGCTCCTTCACCTGATGGCTCAATGATTCAAACAAAGCACACCTCCCACAGGTGAGGTCCCTATCCTTCTCCCACCCAGGGAGGAGCACTAGGCACTCCCTGCAGTCTGTTGCCTGAACAACCACATTCCCCCTCAGGAGCTCTGTCGGGGTTGATGCCTCTGACATACTAGGAACAGTCCTGTGGGCTGCTACAGGAGACCACATTCTGTGTCATGTCACCACCATTTGACCACCAGCTTTCCTATCAGAATGCAAGCACCAACAATGAACAGCAGCCCAAGAAGTTGTATTAGGAGAATGGAAAATTACTATGGCCCGTGATGAACATGAGACGGTCACGTGATGTCCTCAGCTCAAGGCTATGAGGAAACATATCAACCCAAAGAGGAAGTGTAAAAAGGAACTGTGTGCGCCAAAGAGAGTACAAAGAACAAGTTGCAAAAATGATGCGGGAGTTGCAAAAACCTTGACTCACATACATTGAGGAGTCAGCCAAAGGACAACAGAGGAAGATGAGGGGGGGAGGAAGTAACGACCCTTATAACGGAGATAGGCCCCCAGATGGAAATGGGACATGCGCAACATGAGCCCTGTGTTGTGAGACATGGAGGCGGAGCCTAGCACACCTCCCGGTATGTGCTGGCCACACATGCTGGGGATGTGGGCGGGGTTATAAAGAATAAAAAGGGGGAAAACTCCGTGAGGGGAGAGGCACTTGCATCATCGAGGACCATGTTGCCTCCACGGGGACGCCCGCTAAGTGCTGCACCTGCCGACCCCCTCCGGAGTCCCTTCTAAAAGAAGACAATGGGACCACTGGGGCCCTATCTCCAACTCATCTTCCTGTGGTCTTTCGGGTCGGTATGTATGAGATAAACGGGAACTAGAAACAGCCTTGTTAAAGCTACAGATGCCACTAAAGTGTAAATGCTAATAAAAGTAGTCGCTGCTTCGCTACTCAGTGTCCTATTTGTCTCAGTATCAAACAAACTAAAACAGAAGTATCCCAGCCCCACCCCGTCACATGTCCTGCCATGTGAACTGCCACACTGACTGCCAAGTCTCTGTTTGCAACCCTGGTCTGCTGTGCTCCCTAAGTGACAACTACATAGCAAGTGGAAGCCAGGCACAGGCATCTCCTGCTCATGGACAAGGTGTCGTGGCCCCCCACGCCCCCTCTGCCACCCCACAGGTCCCTTCTTGTGACACTACAAGCCCCCCCCCCCCAACACCTCCCAGCCTCAGTTCACTTAGATTGTGAATGCCAGCACCATCGCACACTCCTTATGCCCTCATGGCAAAAAATGAGTGAGTTTATCACTGTGTCAGCCTGTAAAGAGAATGGAGTCCTGTCTCTAGCAGAGCATGGAAAGATGGTGGTGTGTAGATTATTGTTTTACTCCTCTAGAGGAAACACCTACTGTGTTTTAAATCTCTCCATGCATTAGTCTATAAACACCACAGGCTGTTTAAGAAGAGGAAGGACTTTCAATCTATTTTGCCAAAATGAAACCTGGCAGAATCACGCTCACTGGAACCCAGCAGTAGTTGTCTCTGTTTGACAGTGGCCTCATGTTTTCTTAGAGTTCCTCTTTTAGCCTAACCAGGCATTTTCCACCTCTAAGAAGCATGCATGACATATTGCTAAGTAGCCCCTAGATAGCTGAATTTAACACCACCTCCAGTCCTGCTGCTGTGTGCGCTATATCAACTTTCCAAGCAGATAAGGGAAGCTTGAATTCTGCTGTTTGCATGTTGGCAGCAGAACACAAAAGAGAAAACATAACTTTGTCCTGAGGGTTTAATGTCAGAGTTTATCTTGGGAGAGATGGGGACTGTAAACAGTTCTAACCCACACTGTCCCTCTATGAAGTTATCTTGTTAGCATAAAATGCTGAGGCCCTTTTTCTCAGTAGGTCCTCCATTAGTTCCAGTAAGAACATATGTGAAAGGGCTATTACTCAGCTTAAAAATGTCATTGTCTTGGAGAGGTCTCAAGCTCCGAATGCAGGCAAATAGAAAGGAGGGGAACTTCTTCATGGGAGGGTCAACTTCTGCATACAGCGGAATGTGGAGAGAAAAGTTTTTAGTGGATATTACAGGGTCTCTGTTTCTGGGCCATGTTGCTCACTGCAAATGGATGCAGGTCTTTCATGGGATGTTAGGGGAATGACTCCAGGTTATAGGGTGTTAAGGGATGTTATAAGGCTATCACCTCCATCAGACTCCAGGATTCTTCCTTCCTGGCCGCTGGAGCCCAGCTTGGTGCACCCTGAGACCTGGAGGTCTCTCTGTCCCAGGCTGATGAATGCAGCTGCTGCTTTCCCATTTGCAGGTTCAGCCAGTAGTGAGGCTGAGCATGTATCCCAGAGACACACACGCACGCACGCACGCACGCACGCACGCATGCACAGAGGACACTAACACTTCCAGCTACACAAAGTGCCACAGACAGGGCACTGCCTTTAGCAACACCCACATATAGCACTACCAGAACTCACATAAAGCATAGGTATAGGTAGCTGAGTCCCCTTCCTCCTCTCTGGCTGATCAGGATTGAAGGTCACTTGTGAAAACACACACGCCCTTACTCTCTAGATTCACAAGCACACCCGCATTTGCAGATTCCTTGAATATTATCACAGGCCCTCAGCCCATCTAATATCTATGCCTGGATCCTGGGCCCTCTTACCTGGTATATGGGTCTCCTCCTACTTGCTGGCTAGTCCAGCTTGATGTTCACTAGCAAAAAGATGCATGCGCTCACACACTCGTCTCACAAGCACCTCCACACTCGCAGATCCCTTGAATGTCAGCACAGGCTCTCAGCCTACCTAATATCTGTGCCTGGACCCCGGGCTACCTTACCCACCTCTGGCTCTGACTTTGAGTCTCCCCAGAGACAGGTTTTTCTCCTACTCACCAGCTAGTCCAGCTTGAAGTTTGCTAGCGAATTATATGTACACCCCCATGCACATCAAGTTAGGGGAAAATATAAACACACTGGTCCCTCCAGTTGCTGGCACTCCAAACACATGGGCCCTATGACTCATAGTCCCCACTCCAGTTGCTGACACTTAGACCCTCACTTGCTCCAGTTGCTGGCACCACAGACACATGGTCACCCATGATCTGACGCCATTTGCTGGCAACTAATTCACTCACTCTAGTCTCTCCAGTTGCTGGCACCTAGACCTTGCAGCATTCACACATGGGATAGAGAGATAAGTTACACAAAAAGATAGTTAAGAAAGGATTGAATAAGAAGATAGGATAGACTGCAGTGATCCGGTGCAGGGCTCAGTCAGACAAGCGTACTGACCGGTGGCTGCTTATATGCGCCCAGCCCCTTTTATCCTTCTTCCCCTCTATTTCTCCCCCCTTGTTACTCCCTGATGCCCCCCCCCCCATTCTCCACCTTTGACCCATCCCCTAAGCATTCCTTAATAAATTTTGCATAGTCCCACAGGCCCCCCCTCAAATATCCATAATCCTCATGTTCCTCTTGTTTCACCCTTCTTATCAGTTGCAAAGTCCAGGTTGACCCTCTTCAATGCTATGCCTGTAGTTTCTGAATGGCCCATCAACTAGTGGCTGAAGAGTTTTAGTCTTCGTTATTGTCTCCATTATTGCTTGTCTATCAGGATTGTGTCTCTGTGTGTTTTTGTTTATCACTTTTCCTGTTACTTATTATCCCCTTTGAACTGAAATGTACTTGATCTGATAACCTTAATGAACCAGACATTCTCACGTTCCACATACCCTTACATAGGGCAGGCTTTCCATTCCTGCCTTCAGCTCCAAGCCTTTCCTGAAGATGGGTGACCCCTCCTCTGCCAGCTCCTCTGATTACCCAGGAAAAGTCATATGAGGACATATGAGTCATTATGAGGAAAAGTCATAAATCACCACTCCTGTTCATATTGCTTTGATCTAGTGCTCAGACACAGGTATTGTGGGCATATGATAGCCTTCCTCCATTTCACAAATGTCTTGTTAGGGAGCAAGCAGTGACAGAGAGGGCAAGTGGAGGCTAACACAGTGACACAACCTTTGAATAGCTTGCTACTGGTAAAAGAGACAGCCATGAATGTAAAAGAACTTTGGTCTGAGTCAGCATCCTAATGGGGCACAAGCTGGAAATGATAATAAAGAGGATAGAGAAAAAGTGTATAGCTAAGTCTCTTGACATTGTGTTTCTCATCTGTGTTTCACAGAACTCTATTCTACCTACTTGGCCCTCTACTGCAAACTGCTTCCAAAAGTCTTCAAGAAGCAAAGCACATTTTTGCTCATAACATCCACTCATCTGAAGTCACCCCACTTGACTGGGAGGCCAGGTGATGCAGAAAGCCTGTGTGTGCTGGAGCCAGAAAGAAGATGAATAATAAAGGCACAGCTTTTCGTTCTTGTCAGGAGGGTAATGTGACATGGGGTGTGGCTGCATAACCTCCTACTGCCCGTTCATCCCAGCTGCATGTCATTTCTTCCTGGTCTATATTGCTTTCAGATTGTTTCCCCTTCCATAGCAACTGGTCCCACTCTCTGCCTGTCTGTGCCTACCCAATCCATGTTCATGCACACAGGAAAGGAAAGAGCAGATCTGCAGAGTTTGTGGGTGCCATAGACTGTGTAGGGATATATCCACCCCCCCCCCCCCCCAAAAAAAAAAAAGAGCAACAGCTGGCAAGTTATTAAGTTGTCCAGATTATTTACCTGGGCCCAGTGTTTACAAAACTTACAATTTCATCCTTCATTTCATAACAGTTAGCAGGGTTGTTTTCATTTTTCCCTTAAAGCTCCAGGTCCTGAAGTATTGTTACTTCCATAAAAGTCTCATCTTTTATTTGTGTTGGTTGTTTTTGCTTGTTTCACTTCTGACCCTGAAAAAAAAGCTTAAATGCATGCACCTAACAATTTCAGTGATTAGAAATGAAGACTTATAAATGTACTGCTGCTTAAAGAAATGAATAGGGGTGTGGGCCAAGCTGGCTCATGATTTGCTTTGTACAACATGAAGAGCTTGTACTCTGCTTCTGGAAGTTTGGTTTTGCCAAAGCTGACAGGAAATTAAAATGTGTATATGTGTGTATGTGTATATCTATATGCATTGTATGTATTTTATAGCATATAAAGCAGACAAATGATGGACAAGTCATTCTTGCCTACTGAGAATGGCAGCCCACTCTCCTTATATCAGTCGGACCCCAAAGATCCATGGTGAGGGCAGAATACCAGATTGCTGGACCTCTAGCAAGGCCTTCTATGAATGTCCCTGTAGATACACTCCGTGTTGTTTTGAAAGTCCATTTTCACCTCCAGCGTCATTCTGAGGTGTTCACAGCAAAGGAACAAAAACCTGTTGAGCCTAGAAAAAAAAGCCTATCAATTGCAATTTGTGAACATAAGCAAGGGGAAAGGATGAGACCTCCAAAGTTATTTCTATGTCCTTTGAGCCTGTGAGGAAACAAGGTTGCACTCAAGATGCCTGAAAAAGAAGAGGGATCAGTGATAATCTGAAAGGATACCTCTTGTAAGGAATGCCACTGGAAGTCAAAGAGAGGAGACCAAGCTGTGTGACTGTGACTGAATAAGAAGGACCCAGATGATTGCTGTAACTTCTGGAAGGGGATGAGGGCACATGGCAGCAGAGCGCTGCATAGACGTGATTAGCTTATCTTCAGCATTCAGTCTTCAGAGTACCAAATTACTAAGAAAGTTTTTTTTCACTCTCTCTCTGTTTTTTAACTCTAATAAATGTGAAAGGTATTGATAAATACTGCAAGTATTTATTCAGCTATTATTTATTCAGCTATTTCTGATCAAAGGGTGCTTTGCACTTTTTGTTCCCAGCTGACTCCTGATTAGGGAGGGTCAAGCACCCTTTCAGCAGGTGCTAGGGAGAGACCTATATAACTGCCAGGCCTAGAACATAGCTCTTGGAGTGTATCTGATAGGAGCAGTCAACAGATACAGCAGTTTGTGCAGAAGGGGGCCAGAAACTGCTGAGGGCAGTATTCATGTGCTAAGCAATGGTGGTGACATGCCATAGGGCATGGTCCCCAGAACCAACTGGAGCAACTACCTTGGCACGTCAGAGGCGTGTTGACTCAGAGATCCAGAAGGAGAATGCAGCTCTGCAGGTCTTGAGACCTGCAGGGAGTGCCTAGGGCCTCTCACTGAGACTGGGGCAGCAGGAGATTGTCTCCTTGCCTGCCTAAGTGTGCGCTTTTGGATGATCTGTGTTGTCAAGTTGAGGAGCTGTGGCAGGAGGTCAGCAGAGATGATGAAAAAGAGATTGGCTAGATCCTCTCTGAGACCCTACAGAGACAAGAGCCTGAACCCCTAACTGTACTGAAGGGCAGGCAGAGTCTGTGCACATTGGGTTAGGAAATGGAGACTCCCATGATGGTGGAGGCTGGAAGACTGTGACTTCTGGCACCAGCAGGAACATTCCTGCTCCACCTGCAGCTCTGCAACTATGTAATAGGTTCAGTGACCTGGTAGCAGATGAGGGGCTGGAAGCTCTGTCCAACAAAGCATCTGAGATGGCTGAGCCTGAATCATCCAGGAGGAAGCAGTGAGTAATAGCATGAGACTCTCTGCTATGGGGGATAGAGGCTCTCATCTACCAACCTGACCTGCCATCCAGGAAAGTTTGCTACTTGCCAGGGCTCAGATCCAGGACATTGTAGAGAGACTGCTGGCACTTGTCCAGCCTTTGGATTATTACCCCATGCTGCTCTTCCACGTGGGCACCAATGATACTGCCAGGGAGACCTGGAGTGTGTTGGGAGTGACTATGTGGCTCTGGGAGTGAGAATCAAGGGTGTGGGGGCCCAAGTGGTTTTCTACTTGATCCTGTTGGTGAGGGGGGAAGGCTTAAGGAGGAGTGGATAGATCTTGCAGGTCAACAACTGTTTGCACAGCTGGCGTCAGCAACAGGGATTTGGATTTTACAACCATGGGACCTCTTTGGTGATCAAGGACTCATAGGGAACAATGGGCTCCACCTGACCAAGTGGGGCAAAAGCTTCTTTGCCAACAGGCTGACTAGCCTGGTGAGGAGAGCTTTAGACTAGGAATGACGGGGGAGGGAGATGACAACTCACAGTCAAGTGAAGAAGTGGTGGATGGGGTTGGCAAGCAAAGGGTGCAAAGTGATGTGAACAAGAGACACCTCAAAATCAACAAAATAAGGCTGAAGGGGCCCACCTCAGGTGTATGCACACAAATAAGTAGGGGACGAGAGGAGCATTATGGGGGAAGCTCTCATACCTTTTCTGGGAAATCAGCGCAACTGGATGCTTCTCTGAAATGTCTGTACACTAATGCATGCAGCATGAGGAACAATGGAAGAAGATGCCACAGAACCAGAGGATGTTCTGTATTGAAGATGGTATTTGAAAAGCAATGAAAATGATGTTGACAGAAGGTGCTTTGTTATGTATTCTTCTATAATAGTCCTTAGGCAGAAGATCTACTCTCCTCTTGGACCTTAATCCATCTTAGTCTTATCTAAAATTTTCACCTGCTGACTCTTTCCTTGCTTGGTTACTTTCACACTGCAGAGGACTTTCTGTACAACAGAGAGCAGTGTGATGCCTCTTCAAAAAATGCAGCCTTTAAAAATCTCCAATTTGAATGTTCTAACAGTGATTTAAATGTTCCCAGCAGTCAAGAGAGGGGTCTCTTGCTCAGAGCCTACAGTTATCAAATGATGGCAATAAGGAGTTTTAGCGTCTCTGTTGTGATTTGATGGTCCTTCATTGCTTTGTTGCAGTAGGGAACAATCTTAAATAAACTGAAGAAATGAAAACAGATCAGTCTTCCAAAGTTAATATTTATCAGTGGGAAAAGGATTTGTCATCTGAAAAAAGTTCAAAAAACTGATTACTGAATGCTCATCAAGCTCAAATGCACCATTGGATCAGCTTGGCTTATAGAAATGGAAGGAGCAGAATGAGTCATACCCTGCAATCAAAATGTTTTCAAAGCTCAACATAGTCATGGGGATTCTTCACATCCCCATTCAGAGTCTTTCAGACTCTCTTCCATAAACAGCTGCATTTGGGATCCACCTCCACTTATCATCAGCATGTAAAATATAGCAAAGATTAATCTGGCACAACACTAGGACAACTGTGAATGACAAGGACTTGAACTTGACTGCAGTTCTATTATTTGATCTTCTGTTCTGCAGTCTTTCCTTCAGTCCAGTTCAGAAAGAGCAATGGAAATCAATGATGCAAGTGCTCCTCCAGAAAGATTTAATATGCCTAACCCTATCTCTGGAAACACTAAATGAAGGAGTGAAGTTCAAATTAAAGGAAAAACTCAAAATATATATGCCTATATTGACTAACAATAGCTGAGCAAGTAAAAGATAAGCCCCCCCCCCCCCCCAGCAACATGCATTCAAGGCCCTGTAGGGAGAAATGTGTTCCTGCTTAACATCATTGTATGTGCATCAGTAATGAATAGTGTAGAAAAAACACAAGATAGGGAGTCCAGGTTCCTCAAGATATTATCAAGTTATATAGAGAAAAATCAAAGTAAGAGACTACTGCTATTTCCATAAATGAACTTAAAATGAAATAGACTGAGATGTTTTCACAGACAGGTCCTCCTATTTTGGAATGTAAGGTGGGGAGCTCACAAAAAACTTAAACACCTGCCTTCTTTATCTGAATATGGTGTCTTCCTCTGCCCTTCTGTGGCAAGTTAGATCAAAAGAGGTGGGTTAAAGGGAACCAAAATGGAAAAGCAAAACAACAGCACAGAGGCCTTGGAACAATGGAGAAGCAATCAATGTGGAGCTATTCCCTACCTGGCTCCATGCAAGCTAAAATGAGGTAGCCCTACCAAGAGTAATGCTAAGAACACAGAAGTTTGGTGAACTCCTACAAGGGCTTGGGACTGGAAGACTGAGTATGTAGGTTGGGGGAGGGGAGAGGAGGCTGAATTCAGACTGGCTTGGAAGTGTCAGCAAAAAGACAGATGGAGATGGAAAAAATAGAGAACAAGGTTCAGGGTCTGCAGAAAGTTGGCTTAAGTTTGGGGAGAAGGGTGGAGAGGCTTACTTCTATCTGCACGAAGAGCCAAGCACAGTAAGAAAATGTGCTTGCAGCTCTGGCTATTTAAATGCTATTTCTCAGAGCTCTTTGGCAACTCAGTTACATTCTGTCGGGGGGGGGGGGGGGAAACCTGCTCCCATATAACTACAGGCTATTGCTACCCATAAGGCACCCGAATAAGTCTTGAAGGCAGCATGTCTGTGGACCTTATAGCTTGATAGACAATGGTGTGGAATCATGAGGATCCTGTCAGAGAGTGCTTGAATTCATGACAAGTGATGGTAGGGGGCCTGTCACTCAATAGGGGTGCAACTGAGGGACTGAGATGTCTCAGAGGAGTCTGCTTAGCTAGGAACACCAGCGAAGTGCCCTAAATAAACCTTGTGGAGAAGCGACTTGGCCTGTTCTGATACATCTCATGGAAATTCAAAGTGATACTTTCAGAGGCACTGAGGGAAAAGTGACACCTAGTTTCCAATGAGATTGGGTGCTTAAGCTTTCCATTAAAAAATTCCAGCCACAAAAATGCCACTGTTTTTGTGCTCCAAATTTAAATCTACATGTATTCATTAAAGGAGTAAATTTTCTGTCAAATGAATGCTCCTCAGCAGTTCCATGATGTGCCCCCAAGAGCCTTAAAATGCACTGATTTTTAAAAGAAAAACAAACTACAGCTAGACACATGAATACAAGCTATATACAAAATAAATAAATAAATAAATAAATAAAAGCCCCAAGCCCCTTCTAGGTCTGTAATCAGCCATTATACCTGAGTTTGCTTAGAACTGACTTACTCTGTCATTGGTCTGTGCTCAGCACATTAAGTGAAGATTGATATTGGAACTAGTCTTTCTGCTGCACTGAGCCTGGTCTGTTTCCCTTGTATAACGCCTGGGAAATAAAATCAAAGAGATCAAGATCTACTTTTTACCCTTGCCCTGAAAAATCTGCTAAGCAAAAGGCAGAATTTTGCCAAGCTAAACAAGGAGATTTGTTTGGGTTATAAATACATTAAAGAGGGGAAGACTTAGTCATATATAAATAATAGCTTGCTTGCATTCCAGAATATGTGGGTGGGTGTTCTTGGAGGAATAATTTGCGAAGGCAGACCTCTCTTCCTTCATTTATTTTTCTTCTGCCTCTTAATTTTTTTCTCTTGCCTAGTAATTGACCAGCTGAATATGTACCTCTACTATTTACTCTTTATATCTTTCTCTCTGTTGTTGTGTAATCTGGGTGATCTTCCCACAACCACTTTTGACACTGCTTTTTTTTTAACGATTTATTTGTTATGGACTAAATAGTTTTAATAGACAGCAACACAGCGTGAAGCACTTAAGCATGTACTTTAAGTGTACACTTCTGTTTCATTGATGTCAGGAGGATGTAAGTATGTTTAAGTCAAGGAGTGCTTAAGAGCTTTACTGTATCAGTCCTGGTGTGGCTGATTACATTACATTACAGTCTAGTGTACTGTTGATGATCCAAACTGTGGCATCACCAAAGAGCCGCTGTTGTAAATGGAGCCTCATCTCACTGTACAGAAACCAAGCAGTATCAGCAGCTTTCCTCTTACCTCTTCTTAGGCATTTCTGCTCTTTTATTTACTTTTTTTTTGCTAAAAAATTGATACTGGCATATAACATAACACTTCACAAGACTTCAATCAAACCTCCCAGCAGTTGAACCTCCCTGTCACAAATGAAGAAACCACCTGTTCTAGCTCTACCATTTCCTTCTTTGTAGTTTGGCAGCAATGAGGCTTTTGAGAGTCATAATGATTCTGTCTGCTTTCAGAACAAGACCCCACCAGGCAAGGGCCATGGCTGTTCTGAAAGGGACACACTGCTTGAGATGTGAAGGGATAGAGCGCCACACAGAGCAGCAGACTGCAGGAGAGCATTGCAGTGTGCTGGAGGCAGTGATGTGAGATAATCATTGAGATGTCTCCTATTGCTTGTGGGAATGTCTGGCTTGCCAGCAAGAAGGACAAAGCAAAGAGGAGTCTTTGTATCTTCCTGGTCTTGTACCCTTGTACAAGAGCCCCTAGATGTTGAACAAGGACCTTAAATATCATGATTATCTCTTTTTTTTTTTTTTTTTAAATTGGGCGCTGATTACACAAGTGGTAATTGTGCTATTTGTTTCTGGTATTCCCTAGGCAAGCAAGTCTTCACTGGAATATTTGTGACAGGCCATTTAGAACTGATATGTAACCTAGCACCTGACCAGGTATGTTAGAGCATGGCCTCATTGCTGTCACTCGATGCACACGGATTAGTAACTGCATGTCTCCATGTGAAAGGAACAAAGCCAGGAAAGGTTGAGCTGAGTTTTCATGTTAAAGCTGTGGTGTCGTTCTGGGTGTTAGGAAAGTTCTCAAGACCCCACTCAGGTCAAGAGAAAGACTTCCCCACAGTTTCAGTGGGCTTTGGATAAGACACTTGGCCTAATTCAGGTTCACCTTCCAACTGTGAGGGCAGTTAGGAACACAGGCCTAGTAGCCATCTTCCCCACAGCAAAAGTCAGCCATGGAAGAAACTTTTAATCCCAAGGGCTGCCCTGCATTGCTCAACACAAAACTCTCAGGCTATAGAAGGAAAATCAAAAAGCTCACAAATGCTGCGTGTCACAGGAAGGAAGGGCCTCACCAAACCTGAGGGCCTGGCAACAGCAACAAGGAAACCTTTCAATGATGTCTTAATGTCTTGAAAAAGATTTTTTTTAATGCTTCTTTTAAAAATGTGTGACTCCTTTTAGTGTTTCTTCAGCCTGTTCTAGTATGAGGAGACTTCCCAGGAATCCCCCCCCCCCCCACAACCTCCAACAAGGTCCTCAGAAGATCTAAGCAGAGCTTAGACACTGCCTTACAATGAAGAACACAGCGTTTATCTGACATGACTGGTTTGGGGATTACATCTCTGGACATTGTACCAATATGCTAACACCAGCTACACCCAATGTGAGTCCTGCTTAGCATCTGCTTTTCTGATGTGAGTGCATTGTTCAGGATGAGCTAGCTTGAAATGATTTAGGGCAGCATCCTGAGCAGAGATAGCACCAAGTATGGATGCAAAGGTATTGTTAAATTGAGCCCTGTGTGGGATGTTCTGCCAAATGGTTCTCTTCCCTTCTGCTTCTCATTTTCTTGTTCTCTTCTAGTCACTGGAGACTGATAATCCAGTTAGTTGTTTATATGTTAACTGATGACTTTCCAGACCTATTACAAAAGACATCTGGCTGGAAGGTATTTTTGGAGAAAGAGACAGCAAGAGAGTCTGTGAGTTGGTTTCCTGGATGGTGAAAGAGCTGACAGCAGCTGGGTTGTCCCCTTGGAACCAAAGATTTTGTTAGTGTGTTTGGACTTGCAAAGTCAGGATACGTGGAGCCCTGGATAGCTAGCTTCCTTACTGTAAATGGGAATAAAAATACTGCAGCTACTTTTATTCTTTCTTTTTGTTAAAAATTTGTTTCCAGTCTCTCTTTCTGACCAGCTGTCAGGGCCCTGAGTGCACCAATAAGCTTTAATGGCCCTGACCAGCCTCACTTGGGACCTCCACCCACACCCTCTGCTCATGGGCCCAGGAGCTCCATTTACACTCAGGCCTGAGCCTTTAGTCTTTGCCTGAGCCATGTTGTAGGTAGGCCTGTGTCTGGCTGTCCTGCTATACTAGCTTGTCTTCCTGGCTTGCCCTCAGACCTGATTCATTACTTTGCATTTATCTGACAGTTGTTGAACTGTTGATGAAACCTGTTACTATGACCAACCCTGTTTGGGTACTGTGGGACTGTGCTCCTTGTTCATCACTGCTCTTGCCTGCCTTGCCAATCATGCTTGGCTCCTGGCTTGCTTTCCTTTATGAAGCAGATGGCCCTTTCTTCAAGGGTTAATTCAGGCCTTCCTGAACCCTGAGCCAAGCACCATGGGGCCTAGCCCTCAGACTGTGCAGGAACTTGTCCCTGGGGCTCCCCCATGGCTCCAGGTTAACCTCCAAACTCTGCAGGAGACTATGGCCATCACACAGGTTGCAGCCCTGCAGGCTTCTTTAACATACCTTGCAGCCACAGTCACCACCACCCCCCCCCCCCCCCGGATTGGGCAAGAGTTTGGGGGTTTATTAGTCAGATGTGGCTAATCTTTGCTGCCTATCCAACAGATATTAGGCACAAGCTGGCAGCCTTCTTTTAGTGTGCAGGGGTGCAGAAGTTCTTAGGGTTTGCCATCTTCTATCAATGGTTCATAAAAGGGTTTTCCAGTATTGTGGCTCCTTATAAGGGCACTCACCCAGAAGGGGACTTGCTTCTGGTGGACACCTGAAGCAGAAGCAGCTTTTGAAAAAAATGAAAAGGGCATTAACCACAGCTCCTATCATAGTCCACCCAGACTCCAGCCAGCCTTTCATTGTGGAAGCAGATACCTCAGACTGAGACACAGGGGCCATCCTCTCTCAGAAGGTCAGCCCCACTCAGGAGCTCCACCCCCTGTGCCTTTTTCTTTCAGCAGGGGTGAATTGTCAGGAGAAATTATGACAGCTGGGACAAGGAGCTCCTGGCAGTCAAGCCTGCCTTCGAGAAGTAGTGGCACTTTCTCAAGAGTGGAAGAACTGACAGTGGTGCTGACCAATCACTGGAAAATGGAATACTATGGAGGGATGAAGTGCCTATCCCCCTGCTAGGCCTCCTCCTTTTTATGCTTCCCTTCATGTTCACCCATTGTCCAGGGAAACAGAATGGCAAGGCAGATGCCTTGGCATGGAAGCAGGACCCAGATTCAGATGTATATCCCATGCATGCACCCTCTACCTGCTTTTCTCCAAGACACTTCATCATAGCCATAGCAGAGGATGAGCTCACTGCAGAAGTTCACCAGGCCACTACAGATGACCTGCTCCTGGCTCAGCATTGTGCTAGCACACTCTCCCCCAGCCTGCAAGAACAGAATGGCTGCCTGTACTGAGGCAGGCAGCTGCACATCCCACAGGAACTGCTGCGAGCACAGGTCCTCCACTGATGCCATGATGCACCTGTAGCTGGAGAGGTAGGCCACTGGAAGACACAGCACCTTATTACCTGGGCCTACTAGTGGCCCATGGTATGAACAAAGGTGACTGACTACATCTGAGCCTGATATCTGTGCTCACACCAAAAGGCCTCTGCAGAGATCACAGGGTTTCTTACAGTCCTTCTCCCTGACTGGCCTTGACAGTTTGTGTCCATGGATTTTATAGTAGGCCTGCCCCCTCCCCCTTTGCGGGGAATACAGTGGTCCTATCGATAGTAGACCTGTTCACCAAGATGGCTCACTTTGTCCCTTGAGAAGTTGCCCACAACCCCACAGACTGCCCAACTCTTCCTACAGCATGTTTTCTGATGCCATGGTCTTCCAGACTGACAAGGAGGCCTCATTCACAGCCAGATTTCAAAGAAGCTCATGGGCCTCCTCCAAGTGCAAACCTGCCTCTTTCTCTCTCACAGAATTATGCATCAAAGCAGTCTTTAGGCTGTTCTAGCTAGCAGAGGACAAACTGTTCTGGTTATGACCAAACCTAAAGCTCAGTCATGCAAATGAGATATGGGTCAAAGTGATTTTTACTGTTACTTCCTTTACCCACAGATGGTAGCTAGGGTTAAGTGTTTGCCTACTGTAACTAAGGGGTCAGTAGCATAATTTGTAGATACCATTTCTATCTTGGTGTGACACACTGGGAAAGTGTAGTTCTGCCATTTGCCAAAAATGAAACAAGTCTTTCAATGTAAGTGCTGTCCCTAAAAGGGCATGAGGTTTCGAAGTTACCAACCATGGCTGACTGGCTACTTGACTTGTAGCTAGAATACTTGCTGGCTCTTAGTGATTATTTGTTGTCTTGATCTGTGATGTTTTCTGTTTCCTAAAAGGCATCATAAACTGGGCAAGCAAAAAAAAAAAAATCACACATTGGTTTAGAAGAAATCATACCCTATAATGTCATCCTAGAATCCAGCTAATAGGCTGTTGGCTTCACATAAGATAGATACAGCAGTGACTTTGACATCAGTTTGAAAATTTTAATAAAACCATAAGCTTCCATTCCATACAAAACTTAGGAGTTTTTCTATTTTAAAACATGCATTACACTGCATTATTTCTCATGTGGTTAAGTGGTTCACTGCTAAAATTCCCTTGAAAAGCTATATACACAGGATTAATATCACACAACTGTATAGATGTAGAGAGTTTTGATAACTTGATCAATATATACAAACTACTTTTACACACACAAATATGATATTTACAGCTAATAAATAACATTCAAAGGTAAATCATGTGTCCTCATGCATAAGACCTTTCACTCTTTGGTATCCAAGTACTGTATGTGTTTGTATTAAAAGCAGAGTTGATCACACACACTTCCTTTCCAAAAAACTCAACTTTCAGGAGAAATTTGCAAGAAAATGCAATGTCAATAGGGAACAAATCATTATATTTATTTTTAGAGAGCTCAAATGCAGTGGGTCAATACTTAATCCCAACCTCAGTGACTCATTTTCTCTCCGCTGTATTTGCTGGTTTAGAAAATCAAATGTGAGCAATTTTGGAGTTGTTAAGAATCCAACATATTGCACTGTTTAGAACTTTTGTCCTCAAACGTACTAATGGCCATGGCTGAAAAAGAAATTATGTATATATGTGTGCATATATATATATATTTACTTTCTTTTAAAGTTGAGACGATTTTGGAGGAAACACTACCTTCAACCTGTCTTGCAATGTGGGTAAAGATTATGAAACCCAATGTCAATAGCACTTAAAAAGCTACACATTTAAACAAAAGAAGTACAATGCCTTCAATTCGGCTATTTTTTTGACTACTCACAGCACATCTAATTCAAGTGTTTTTCAGAGCATTCATTTTTGCGAATCATGCAATCAGGCTCCTTTTAAATGTCACAGCTCCCGCTCCTTGCTGAATTCTGCCTCATGTCAGAGAACTGAGCAGCTCCTAGCATCTAGCACTATATCAGAGACAAACAATAAACAGAGGTTAGTGACTGGAAATCAGAATATCAGTAAAGAGAAACATGAACACAGCTTGTCAGCTGCCAAGTTGATTAAGATAGACTAAAGACCTGATTCAGCTGCATGACTGATATTCAATGGCAAAGAACAGAGTAATTGCCATGGTTTTTGCATCAGGGATGCAAAACTGCGTGGTTTTGCAGTTTCTGGTAGCTTGATTCTTTTGCAGGTCCTAACTCAGCACAGTGTCATAGGTAAGATGGTTTTATTGTTGAGAGATGACAACACTGATGAAAGAGAAAACATCTACATAGGACACTGGTATTGCTGTCTTCTACAACTGGAAATTTATTGCAGGATAAACTGTATAATATATAATTTAACAGATCATATCTAAAGCTAAGCAGCACTGGCATCCACCTCCAGAAAAATGTATTCATAACCATAAACTAGGAAATTTGCCTCCATATTAATTCAGTCCCTGGCACCTTTGAGTGACAGCCTTACAGACAGCAAAGGTGTTCTTTGCATAGAGAGTCTACTCATTTGCTAAACACACACTTGAAGACCATGAGCTCTGGTTACTGAAGTATCTGGAAATGTAGATAGCCCAGAGACTTACATACAAAAATTCTCCTAGGATAACAAGGAATAGCAGGCAAAAAAAAAAAAAAAAAAAGCCACAGCTGATAAATATTTCTATATATTTGGGTCTGAAGACCGAGTTCATGGGGATGAATGGACTCTCCTCCTCTCCAGTGTGGGAAAAAAAAAAAATTTCATTCTTGTTACTTCTGAGCAGATTCATGAGCTGAATTTTCTTTAGAGGCTTTCTTGGCACTGGAAAAAAAGAGGATGAAGAAGAAGTTTATACCTTCCCCCCCCCTCCCCCCCGCCCTCTTATTTGTGAGATTAAAAATTCTAAAATACCACTTAAAGGGAAAGTAAACTTCATGCTTGGCTTTTTCCTGGCTTTTGCTTGATACAACTTAGGCTTGATTTTACAGGTGTGCCAGGTAGAGCTCTCAAGGCCTCACCAGGTCATTGCCTTGGAGTGAAGGTCAGCACATGTGCCTTTTTACGTAGAACTAGATCTTGGTCTAGAAGTGTCCCCATGAGACCTTTCACCTATAGCAGATGTAGTAAAATAAATAACCACTTCTCCAGCTAAAACCCTAGTGGATAAAGTCCAAAAAAGCTGGTCCCATTTATAAGAATTTAATCATTTTTTCTGACCCAGAGTAAACATAGAAAGAAAACCCATCAAAAGGCTATTAAATACAAAGATCTAATATGACTCAGGAAGTCCCTCACCTGGACATTGCCAGCAGCAAGAACAGTATACTGGGAAGAATATCAGTGTATGCCTATTCCACTTCTATACTCTACCCTCCAAATTTTCTGCTGGTCACCAGGGAAACAGGACTCTAGACCAACTCAGTATGGCTGTTTGAATGTCTTTGAGTTAAGGGCAAATACAGATGATCTTTAGATAGAAGCATGATTTCCGCTTTGATGAACTGAAAGTGCCTTGTGTGTAAACCTTCTATGAAAATCATTTATACTTGATCACAATATGGGTGTAAGAGGCAACCACTCTATCTTGTAGTGATTTGTACTTGCTTTGCAGAGGTGCCAATAACCACACAAGGAGGAGGTTAGCAGAGAACTGAAGTCAGGGTTTTCAAGTTGCTAAGCTACCTACCACAAGCAAACCTCAGAGTAGTCTGAGTTCTAGTGATTCACAAATCTTAAGATTAGTGTACAAGTCAGACAAATCTGGAAATTTTATAAGATTCTGAAAAGATTCCTGCTACCATTTAGTTTCCCACAACCCTAAAAGCAATACCGCTCACTTGCACCTTCTTTTCTTTCTGTTGACTGGTTGCTCAATGCACTTCACAAATATTGCTGCATCTTGTCCTTTATTGAGATGAGAGATGCCATCTTGAGAACAAAACACCACCCTGTGGAAAAAATATTAAACAATCACATGGCTGTTCTAGATGCAGCCTTTTTACTGTACGAATAAAATTGGTGCTTGGAAACAGGCACTGTACTGTTGCCATAGAGGCATCATTAATTTTTAAGTGCCTGTGGAAAAAACATTGGGGGAAAACTGTTTTTAAATGTAAAAAAAACCCTGTTGGTTTTGTGAGAAAAGAATCCCTATGCAAAAAGAAAATAGGTCAATGCATTAAGCATGGACCTAAAATGATGACCATGACTTTTTGTTGGTCCTTTGCATCAAACCTCCATGTGGCTGAAAGAATAGAGGCTCTAGCATAAAGTTGCTTGAATCTTTATTTACACCAGCCCTTGTATGACTCTTGCTTCAGGTGAATGCTCTTGGAAGAGAGCCTTGCTCCCTTGAATGTTTACAAATAAAAGTTGCCAATTCAGCTCTGATAACTGTCTTTGATAAAGCAGCTGCCTTTATTCAAAGAAGGATCATATTATACACAATACTGTACATAATAGAACACAAATAGCCTCCGTTCTGGACCCATTTTCTGCCAACAGATTTCACGTCTAATGAATTTGGGTGTTTCAAATGATTCAGGTGAATACAGTCCTGTTCAGAATTACTCTGAATATTGTTTTTAGTATTCACGTATTAGCAACGTACTATTCGACTGTGACAGTCAATGTGTTTCAGTTTCCAGTCACTATTTGGGGATTCCCAACTCTAAAGGAATTCCAAGTTGACCAAACAATCATTTCCTGTAAAAATACAGCTTTGGAAGGTTTTTCCAGAAGTCTCTCTTTCCAAGCATGCTCTTTGCAAGCCAAACAGTACAAATATCCAGCAAGAGAAAGGAGAGAGGAACCGCAAATACCATCAAAATTCTGGTTCAGAGAGTTGTTCTGCTGCTTATTTTAACTTGAAGCACATGAGACATAACACTGAAGTTCATCCTCATATATTTGAAATCTGGCATGTACCTGTAGAATGTCGGTACATGTCTGTAGAATTACAGACTGCAGACCCTAGCAGAAGAAAGCACCTATAGACTTGGCTGAGGTAAATACAGATTTGGTGTCACTGAAGCACTGACTATAAAACTGATGCACCCATATGTAACTGCTTTCCATGTTTTGTCCTGCTCAGTGATGTACTGGGAATCAAGAAACACCAGCAATTAAAACCAATATAGTCCATGAAAAAAAGTTACTTTTTCTGAGTTTCTCCTGATTTCACTCTGACTCTCTGGATGTCAAATGTAAAAGGGGTCCACCAGTCTGACCAACTGAAGAAAGTGTCTTTCTCCCACTGTAGCTTTAGCATAAGTAGGTCACCAATATCCACCTCTGTGTAAACCAAGAAGGAGAAGGTCTTGTTTGAGGAAACTTCAGGGCTGTAGGGGAAAAAAAAAACACACAAAAGCAAATGGGAACAATTGGAGAGACCATATAAGAAGCAACAAAACTAATCAGAGGTCTTAAAAATGTGAGCTATAAGGAAATATCGGAGGGATGGGGTTTGTGCAGTCTAGAGAAGAGGAAACGAAGGGGAAACATGGAAAAAAATTGCAAGTATGTGAAAAGAGGGCTTTATGTACTTGAAAAGTCGAAGGGAACAAACTATTTTCCAGATCTCTGGTGGATGGGACAAGAGGAAAAAAAATAAAGGTTTGCAGGAAGGGGAATTTTGGTTGACATTAGGAAAAGCCTTCTGGCAGCAAGGTCAGTAAAACCCCTGAGACAGACTGCCAGGCAAGGAGTGGAATCTCCATTGCTGGTGGCTCTCAGGAAACTGTTAGACAAGCACCTGTCAGGAATAGTTGAGGCAGAGAGTTTTCCTGGAGTGGGAAATGGACTTTGATGCTTTCCATCCCCTATCAGTCCATGTAAAGGGAGTGTAAGCTTAGACTTCTGTTTATTTGCAGAATTGTGAAAGTGAGTTCCATGTCTCACTCAGCTTTTGCTCCAAGGCCTTCAAACACATTTGACAACTAACTCCAGGTTAAATGAAACTACTTAAAATCAGAATTTAACTCATCTGGAACATGACAAAGGCTCAGAAAGGGAAAAATCAAGACTCTCTGGTGTGGAAAATTTCTTATTAGGCTGAGACACAGGCTGAAGCTTCTCACTTCCACATTTCAAATCCTTCTTTTATCAAGAGTGACCCTTATAGAGTCTGAATTGCTAAGTTCAGTGATGCATGAGTGATATACCCTCTTAATTAATGACAAGAACTGATCCTGGGATCCTCCAAGCACAGATTTCCATAGCCAGAACTAGAGAGGCAAGTTTGTAGCTGGGGCTGTAACAGATTCAGGCTAGACACAACATTGGGGTAACACAACACAGGGCAATCAGTTGCCTTGCAGTGTTTTCTGTTGCTACGCACAGTGTAAACGCAATGTTCTCGCTCTCATCTAGAGTGCCATACAAAGAGATCAGGAATGGCTGGTTTGTCTTGGTCATATTTATCTTTCCAAAGAAATGGATCTTGACCTGATAATGAAAGACTGTGGAAAAAGAACATAAAAGTCCATTATGAAAAAGCCTCAAGCACCAGAGAGACTAGCAATGACAAAAGACTCAATGAACAACCATATGAAAATCTTAGGCTGGAATATGCCAGCAACACTAAACTGAGGAGCCCTGCGAGTATCCAGAGAACTATTGTGAGGAGATAACATTTAGAAGTAGCAAAGGTAGCAGAAATAAAAACCTTTATATCATCCATCACCTTGGACTGAGTGGCAATATAATGATCATGGAGCCTGGAGTATTGCCTTCAAACATGTTATGAACATGCAGGAATTTCAAATTAGGCCCTGAACTCTAACTTGAATCAAGTGAGCTGCATCCTCCTCCTTCTCCTCCAACCTACTGACACTACAGACTAAATGCCAAATAAATGTCAGTCTTGAAGCTGTTCTAGTGCTGCAAGGATGTGCTCTCTAATTGCTGGTTCACCGTACTGTTCCTCTGTTCACAAACCATGCAGCAAAGCCACGTGGCACTGTCAAAGCTTGAGAAAAAATGATTCAACTCAGTAGTTCTTTCCCTAGCTGAAAGCCCCTGGTTCTTTCTGTTAGGTTATGCTCCTGGCCACAAGCACAAAGGAGCACAGAGAAACAATTGCAGGTAGGGGAACATGAATAATACCTACCCTGGCTACTCCCAGGCCTATCAGAGGAGAGCAATCAGCCCATCAAGGACTCATCTCCACAAACACAGAAGAGTGCAGAGACACAAGGGCAGGTGGAGGAACTCAAATTGCCTACTCAGAGGAACAGACACCCTGTCTGGCCTCTCCCAGGGCTGTCCCAGGAGGGCCATCAGCGCGATGGTCCAGGTGTGAAACCCAGCAAGATGAATCAATGGGAGCGGCGCACCTTTCAGACTGATACTGCCTAGGGAGTATGGGACACATTGTGGGATGCAAGGGAAGAGCATTTCAGGATTGCACAAAACTTATTATGGGATGTTTAGGGTAGGAACCAAAGGCAGGGAAAGGGAGGGATCTAGGTAATTTGGGGAAGAATAAATGTGGGAAACTAGAAGGATAAGAAGATAAAAATGGGCTGGTCGCGTGTAAGCAAGGCTGGTCGGTACACTTGTCTGGCCATGCCCTCTGCCTGATCATTACAGTCCGTCCTATCTTCTTATTAAATTCCTTTCTAACTATTTTCCTGGGTGAGGGGCTCTCTATTCTGTGTGCATGTGAATGTATGGAGGGCTAAGTGCCAGTAACCAGAGTCAGACCATGGGTCATAGGGGCCCATGTTTCTGTGGCGCCAGCAACTGGAGCAAGTGAGGGTATGCAAGTGAGTGTGAGATTACTAGTGAACATCAAGCCAGACTAGCAGGGGAGTAGGTTAAGTGGCCTAGGAGCCATGTATGTGTGTGTGTGTCTCTAAAGGTGAAACAACAGGGGCAGTTACCTACCAGAGGAAAGAGGGGAATCTCAGCTGACTTCCAGGGAGACCTTGGGGTCTGGGAATCCACTGACACCCATTCGTGTATGTGTTTGGTGTGTGCCTTCAGGGCTGCGGCACGTGGAAGAGCTAGGATCCAGGAGAGAGAGAGAAAGAGAGACAGAGACAGACAGAGAGAGAATGAGTGCCGGCAGAGAGAGAATGAGTGCCGGCAGAGAGGAAGAGAAAGAGAGAGAGAGCGTGCGCGCGAGTGTGTGCGGGGGGGGGGGGGAGAGGGGGAGAGAGAGAGAGAGAGAGAGAGAGAGAGAGAGTTTGTGTGCGTGTGTGTATTTCTCTGTAGGAGAGAGAGAGAGTTTGTGTGTGTCTGTCTGTATGTGTCTCTGGGGGAGAGAGAGAGAGAGAGACTGTGTGTGTGTGTGTGTGTGTGTGTCTGGGGGAGAGAGAAAGTGAGAGAGAGAGTTTGTGTGTCTGTGTGTTTCCGGGGGGGGGGGGGGAGAGAGAGAGAGAGAGAGATTGTGTATATGTGTGTGAGTCTGTGTCCATGTGTGTCTCTGGGAGGGGTAGACAGAGACTTTGTGTGTATGTGTCTGTTTGTGTGTCTGGGGAGGGGGGGGAGAGAGAGAGAGAGAGAGAGAGAGAGTGTGTGTGTGTGTGTGTGTGTGTGTCTCCGGTAGAGAGAGAGCATGTGTCTGTGTCTGTGTGTCCGTGTGTGTCTCCGGGAGCGAGAGAGAGAGAGAGAGAGAGTGTGTGTGTGTATGTGTGTGTGTGTGTGTGTCTCTGGGGGAGAGAGAGAGTGAGAAGAGAGAGAGAGAGAGAGAGAGAGAGAGAGAGAGAGAGAGAGAGTGTCTCCGGAACGGGGAGAGAGAGGGGGAGAGAGGGGGGGAGAGAGAGAGAGGGTTTGTGTGTGTGTGTGTGTGTGTGTGTGTGTGTGTGTGTGTGTCTCTGGTAGGGGGAGAGAGAGAGAGTTTGTGTGTGCGTGTGTCTCCGGAAGAGAGAGAAAGAGAGAGGGAGGGAGGGAGAGGGAGGGACAGAGAGGTAAGGGGAGAGAGAGTTTGTGTGTACGTGCGTGTGTCTGTGTCCATTCGTCCACGTGTGTCTGTGTGTCCATTCGTCCGTGTGTGTCTCTGGAAGGGGGGGGGGGGAGAGAGGGAGAGGGAGAGAGAGAGTGTTTGCGTGTGTGTGTGTGCGCACGCGCGCGCGCTCGTCTCTGGGAGACAGAGAAAGAGAGAGAGTTTGTGTGGGTTTGTGTCTTATTGTCCCTCTGGGGGGAGAGAGAGAGAGAGAGAGAGAGAGAGAGAGAGAGAGTGTGTGTGTCTCTGTGAGTATTTGTGTCTGTGTGTGTGCATGTGTGTGCACACGTGTGTGTGTGTGTGTGTCCAGAAGAGAGAGAGAGAGTGTGTGTGTGTGTCTCTGTGAGTGTTCGTGTCTGTGTGTGTGCATGTGTGTGCACACGTGTGTGTGTGTGTGTGTCCAGAAGAGAGAGAGAGAGTGTGTGTGTGTGTCTCTGTGAGTGTTCGTGTCTGTGTGTGTGCATGTGTGTGCACACGTGTGTGTGTGTGTGTGTGTGTGTGTGTCCAGAAGAGAGAGAGAGAGAGAGTTTCTGTGTGTGTCTCCAGCAGGGGAAGAGAGAGAGAGAGAGAGAGAGAATGTGCGAGAGTGTGTGTGTGTGTGTGTGTGTGTGTGTGTGTGTGTGTGTGTGTGTGTGTGTGTCTCTGGGAGAGGGGGAGAGAGAGAGAGAGAGAGAGGAGTGTGTGTGTGTGCACACGCATGTCTCCGGAAGAGAGAGGGAGAGAGAGAGACGGAGAGGGGTTGGGGGGGGGGAGAGAGTTTGTGTGTGTGTGTTTGAGTATGTTTGTGTGTGCATGTGTGTGCCTCCATAACAGGGGGGGAGAGAGAGAGTTT